>NW_026542594.1:159148059-164148059 GCF_028750875.1 Macrosteles quadrilineatus
AGTAGCCCTAAACCTTAAACACTATTAGTTACAACGTTATTTTCAATTATTTATTATATTATTATGGCCATGCAAGATTGCCAGCTATGGAAAATCTGTTTATAATTAAAAGAATATTTGTTATTTACGAGATATTTGAATATTTAATGAGTTCTGTATTCTGAATAAAAAGGCTCGTATAAATAATAATTATAATAATTTTATTATAATTCAAATATACTGTTTTATTGGAAAGTACAGTTTTTTTCTTTGTGTTCAGCTTACTTAAAAACAGTAAAGAAGGATATGAATGATCACAAAAGTAAATACTTGTTGAAAGGCCTGAAACTATATTTAATTGTTGTTTGATTTACTATGCAGGATGGAAATATGCAATTTTAGACATCGTCAAAACAAACATATATAAATGTTTAAAATTAACAATTTTCACGGAAAAAATTTTAGCAATTACTGAATTCTACATTTAAATAAACCTGTTTATATTCGAAGTGAAATCAAAGGTATTTATTTTGATATAAAAAACACACTTTTTAAATTTGTTTGCGTACTAACACTACTTATTTTATTGCATTTTAAGGTGTACACTTAAATGACAAAAAAATGCTAAAAGCACTAAAAATGGCTGTAGAACAAGTATAAATAATCAACGATTCTCATAAACTATGATTTTAAAACACTTATTTTTTCCCTTAATAAATAATTAAAATTTAATTAATATTTTAATTAATACGATTAATTAGTAATGTAATATAAATAAACCACTACTATGCACGTTTACCTAACTACAAATTCTATTTCTATGATCCTGGGAAATTGAGTGAAATTATTTTATCATGCGTTAGGAATCAATATTAAAAGTTTTATGCAACAAAATATTCTTTGGTGGCTTATGAATAGCATTTTCTTACTATGTAGGTAACTATGCATATTAAAAATGTCTTTCTACCGATTGTGACTCCATATTTAATCTTCATATGTTTTCAAGGTATTATTATAAAACAATTTAATTAGTAGGGATATAAAAATATCATGTGAAGGATTAGAATGCCTTTGACTGATAGATAGGATATCACAACTATAGGAATCCTACTAATTAAATACGTTGAGAGGTGTAACGGACTTACCGTCTCTTCCATCAATTCCCTCCATCCCTAGTGAAAAGGAGAATAATCCTTGATTCAAAACGAAAATGAGATCTTCCTTTTGTACTCAGCAGCCTTATTTCAAGTTTGTGTTTAATCAAAAAGTCATCATGTTTATGAAAATTGAATTAATATTATAACTTTGACGTTCAGAATAATTAATCTTTTGAACAAATGTACACGTGTTTCTTCTATATTCATACCAAATAAGTAATTGTTGCATTTTGTAAATTTAATTAAAAAAGTATCATTCTCAGTACAAAAATACTAGTGAATAAATTTACTAATTTATAATAGTATAGATTACATACACATCATGATATAAAACGGACTTTACCTACTAAACAGCAATACGTTTAATTACTTAAATTCGGTGAAATGCGTAAGTACAACGGTGGTCAGGGGACATCTACGGGTTTAATACCCATAAAATACCCAATATAAACCTCTTCAGGCATAAAATTAAATGAAAGATAATACTAAAGTATATTATGATTCAAAAAATGAAACTCTTTAATGCAATTTTGTTCTGATATGTTCCTATAACTGAAATACTGCTATGTACATTTATTTATTTTTTGGGTGAAGTAGTATGGGGTAGTTCATTGTATGGTTTGTTTTCTAAGTTATGGATAGTGTATCCTAGTAAAGAATAATTTAAAAAACGTAGTTATTAATTTCATGATTTAACTATCCATAAAACGTTTCCACAAAAAGACAACACATTCGGAACATTTCATTTCATCCATACTTTTAACATTCCTAATCCTTGTATTGTATATTTTAAGATCATAATTGCTAGGATCGTATCAACGGTTTGCAGCACAATAGCGTGCCGGGTTCTCAAAGTGATTGATGTCAAGAGGATTATGATTAAACATGGACCAGAATGAAGTTTCAAGCAGAGTTTCGTAGTTGATCAACTTCTTGTACCCATTGTTATTAAATGACGTTTATAGGATAAGTCCACTGAATTGTTCATAACGAACAGATGTCAATAATCGGAGAAAACCTAAATACTCATCAATATAGTTTGGGTATAACAGTTTTACCTTAAGAAGGTGGTTATTTATAAATTTGTTTGTAGAAATTTATTTAGAGATGTAATTATAGGAAAGTAAATCAGTTTCAATATTTTGGGCTTTAATGCTTCGTTATTAGTAGTTAAACTATAACCATCTTATACATGATGTTATTATAACAGGGAATATTTAATCTAAATGACGTTACAGTGAATGATTAAAATAATATCCTTATTCCACATGAAGAATTGACGATTGAATGAATACAATACATAGCCTAAATGCATACAAAACTACAAAATCAACAAAAGAAATTGTATTTACCTACAGTATTAGAGTTGTTGGGTGTGCAATGTGTTAGCGTGAGCTTATTGAAATAATTTAAACTATTGGCCGGTTTTAACATTGCCTTTTCGATGTGCCATTGGTCGTAAATTACCTGATGGCATAACATATGTCAGGTAAGCTTTTCATAGGTATAACTGGATTTGGAATAATAGAATAGACCTAGACTCAATTAGAAATGGTTAACGACAGACAGATGGATATTGGATAGCCACAACGAAAGTAAAGCAAATCTATAATTTTAAGAAAACTTATCACTCTGGAAAAAATATGAATTACAAACTGTAAATTATATCAAAATATTCAACATTCACACGTATGAAACTTCTCTGACCAACAATCAAAAAATATGTTAATACTTTGCAAACTATTAAGATTAATTTTTCTATTAATATTCCCATGACATTTGAGTTAAATGTTTTAAGATTTAAAATTCTTCATAGTTTATATAAAACGTAAATTTATTTTTAAAGCTATATTCAAGCTACAATACATTATAAGCACTGTAAAAAATATGGAAATTTATTTTCATAAATAAAAGGGTGTAAAAATTACATAAATAAATTGTGCACATCCAATTTTGGCGTTTTTAGGCTTAGCATCGGTTTGCGACAAACAAAGATGTCGTCGTTAGCGACTTCTGTTTTGCTCGTTTTAATGATGTCCCTTCAATTACTACCATTCTGTGATCGCTGGTTTATGACTTCCCAGCCTTGTAGCATAATATACTATTTAATATCTAAGATAAGTTTTGTAAAGAAACTGAATGAAAACATCAAATTGGATCTGAAAATAGACAATAATAGTCTGATCTAGCCCATTTATTTTATTTTTTAACTAAGGCTAACTCAATACGACTGTGCAAATTTTGTTTAAGAATAGTTTACAAGTTTTGAGGCAAAATAAAGAAGAATACTATTGAGGACCTACTGAGGGTCACAGATTTATTGACTAAGTAGTGTTGCACGCTAGACCAACTCAACACGAACTGAGTTATTTGTTTACAGTTGAAAACATGTTATGGAAGTGATTATTTGTGCCAAGATTATTGTATGCTATTGACATTAGTAACCCATAAACTCATTGCAAAGTAAGCGATATTTTACTTTAAATTCTGTTTATATACTATTCAATTTTACCAATAAATAGTTCAATAATTTAATGTCACTTGAACCACCTACCAAGTGCTCATAATAGTTTTTAAAGGTAACTACTTGCATTGAACTGCAATGTTGTTTATTACGTTTTACTTTAAACTAAAATTCAATTAAATACCGCTAAATCTTATGATGTTAAAGGTTTATCAAATTCAATTCGTTCCTAAATAAAAATGTTATTATTGTAACAACAACATGGCTATCGTTTAGAATGTTTACATAATAAGTAACTTTATTGATGTAATTTAACTTAGGTAGCTAAGAACTAAGAAGCTGAGATAATTGTATGCCTGCTCTATTATCCGCTTCGACGAGTTTGTTTAAACTTTTTACTTTTTTTGACATATATTTTTCTGACTTCTGCGCATAAACGTAAGAACCATCTCCAGTAGAGAGCAGCCCCTAAGGGACTGAGGATTCCGGTGTAGGAATAACGACTTGATTTGAGGCCACGGGCCTACACGAATATTTTAGTCGTAGGATTGGCATATAGGCCCTACCATCAGACCAATAAGGTCGTTCGTTAAAACTGAACCAAGCTCAGCAAAATCCAGATCAAGATCCCGGAACCAATACCGAAAAGAGTGTCTTAGAACCCAGGATCATAATTGTATATTTAGTATATAGAAAACCTTTTTTAAGGGATGTAGAAAAAGAGTATATAAAAGCAAGTTTTAGCAATTAAAATCTTTCACTTAGTAATCCTTACCACCCTTGACAGGGTCTTATTTCCTGAAGGAAACTTCCTCATAAACCAAACTTTACTTTACGATACACAAACGATTTTATTTTCAATTTTTGAAAAGAAATTTGAAAAATAATCTTAGTCAAGCAAAATTACTTTCATCCGCACACAAATAAATTATATAGGCCTATGGATTAAATAGATTTTTCTTAGTATGGCTAAACAATAAATAGCCTACTTTTATTTTAGTATGTTTTATTCGAAATTCATATATAGGTATGAGTTCCCAATAAATAATACGTGGCTTAAAATACCAACTTTGTATGGTCGCCATTTCAAAGAAAAGTATAAAGTATAAGTATGAATTTGTATGATTGTTTTAGCTGTAGTAATTGGTTGAAGTGATTTCATCAAAATTTTTTGTTTTGTTTTGGGTTTTTATTGGTCGATCGATGGTATATTCGCTTAGTCTGCAGTTTTGATGCGGAGGGGGTTCTTTTAACTTTATCGTTGGCTGGGTAGGTTGGTTTATTTGCAGTGTATTTGAATAGGTTTGGATGAAAAATAACCAGAGATAAATTGGTGGGTGGGTAAACATTTTACCACTAAAAAACTAACACAAACTTATAAAAATACCCAATGGTACTTTACTAAACGGATTACTCCTCATGCTTTTATAAAGACGAGTTAGTTAATTACATCCTTTTGTACACCCGACACCTCTCTTATGTGGGATACCTTGAACCAAACTGAACACAATAGGCTTGTTTTGTAACCTAGGGTGAAATTTGAAGTTTACTACGCTGGAAATAATCTAACAATGTATGGATACAGTAGATTAATAAATAAACAATTAGAGTATAACAATACACTTGTTGTATGTGAACCAGTATTGCTATTGTGAGAATAATAGATGTTTTCTTAACAAGGTTTCGATCCTTGTATAATATTTTTTCATAATTTTTAATATTGTGATAGTAGGCTTTCATTACTATATAGGTACAACATATATAATGTATTTGCAAATTATTACTATGACACTATTTAAAGCTAAAACACCAATAAAAAGCTTGCACGAAAAGCAAAGTTAAGAAAACCAATAATTTCATGGTTCTTTAAATCCACATTATAGTTATAATTAGTATTGTTAATTTATTAACATCGTATAATAATGCTAAATAGGCTAAAGCCAGTTATTAATTACATAAATTATATTCATTTATGTGTAGTGGAGAACTACCGGTTTTACCTCACTTTAGACACGTTTTTCCCATGTTATTCTTATGGGGATTATTTTTGGCCACCAAATCTAAAATCCTGATCTTTGCCTGCAAATCCCTATAAAAATTGTCAAACCTTATTTCTTAGTTATTCCCCATAAATATATTCGATATTAAGCAAAAATAAAAAAAACATTTATTGACCCATGTATGTGTATATGTATAGTAGTATAGGTTGTCGGTGCCGTTTTTTGGGGGTCGACATTTTTGGGCCAACTCCCCCCCCCTCCCCCTCACCATTCCCCTCTGCCCCACGCACAATTGCAAATACATCTACCATTCCCCTTTCCAGTTGATATATTATATTTCTATTTCAAAATCATGTATGTGCGAACTCGGCTCATGGCGCACTCCCTTGGACATCCTTAGTGGAAATCCATGAATTCTGGCTACTTGGGAACCCAAGCCATTTGACATACAATAAATCACCTTTTCTCCTAATTACCTTTTCTACTAAATACATGTCTTTATATTTGGTCTTTAACAACTCCTCTGTATAGAAGCCTCCTCTGATTATATTACCATTTTCATCTTTCAAGATATAAGTCACAGGCTTTGTATTCTTAACTTCTACTATTGTAAATAGTTCCCCTGTCCAATTTGGGGTATATCCTTTACTAAACACATGTTTATATTTGGAAATTCTCACGCTATCACCTACCTTATATCTTGGCTTTTTAACTTGCACTACTTTAGAAGTCAACCTCTCATGCACATATTTACTGTTTTTAATATTCACTTGGTTAGGCTTCATACCTATAGATCTATGCACTTTATTATTATATTTTCGAATTAACTTTGGAAGTAAATCCAACCATTTATAACTCCCCTGAGCACTAAATTCTCTATATAACCAATTCTTTAAAGTTCTCTGAAACCTCTCCACAATTGCAGCCTTAGTTGTAGAAAATGTGTGATAGTGATTAATATTTAATTTTTTCATTAGTTTGCTAAAATATTGATTAAAAAATTCTTTTCCATTGTCGGATTGAATGTTTTTAACCCCCTTTGGTAGAATGGTTTTAATGGCTTCTGTAACCACCAACCCTGTCTTATTCTTTAGTGGAGCAGCATAAGCTTTTTTAGAAAATGTATCTATTAAAGTTAAAATATATTTATTGCCAGAATTCTCTCTAGCATAGTTTTGCATATCAATTAAATCTATTTGTATGGTTTCGTTTATACCCAATACTTTAAAAGACCTTCTAATGAAATTCTTTCTTGCAGGCTTATGAAGTTCGTATGCAATTTCATTCATTTTTTATAACATCATCCTTTCCTGTAACTCTAAATACATCACCATTAGCCCCAATCAATAGATTATCTTCCATTCTTTTAAATACATAGTTTTCTGGTATATATGGTCTATTATCTATATACTTAAATCCACTCAAAGATGTGGGGTCAGCAACTAATAAATCAGGATTATATTCCATCAAATTAAAATTTTTTTCTCCATATACAAATTTTGATCCATCGTAATGCATAGATTGTGACATTAGACAAATATCATCCGAATGTTCCCCCTCTGGTAGATTCCTTATAAATATTTTTTTGGCATCCCAACATTTTTCTTTTTTATCAAAAGTTATAGTCTGTTCTTTTATAACACAGTCAGTTTCATCAATGGCAGGTTTAACACGTACTAACCTTTTATTATAAAAACTCCAATAGCCTGCTTTTATTTTTGGAACTTGTGAAACATTCACAGCATCTTTACTATCTGTACCTTCCATCAAATTGCTAAGTTTCTGTTTCTTAGCATTCCAAACACCATTCTCTGATTCTAAAAATTCATAATTATTATCATCTTGTATAAATTTACCATCTTCTTTTCGTATTAAAGTCTGTTGTAAAGTGGGCACATCATCTAAACTTTCACCCTTTTCTACATTAGTAATTTTCCGTTTCTTAGCATTCCAAACACCATTCTCTGATTCTAAAAATTCATAATTTTTATTGTCTAGTACAAATGTACCACCATCTGTTCGTATTAAAGTCTGTTGTAAAGTGGGCACATCATCTAAACTTTCACCCTTTTTCACATTAGTAATTTTCTGTTTTTTAGCATTCCAATTTTTATTCTTAGATTCTAAAAACTCATATTTAGTTTTACCTTGTAAAAAGACATCACCTTTTCTAGTTAATGTCTGTCCCAAAGTTGATACATCATCTACAAACTCCCCATCTTTAACATTACCAATTTTACGGTGTAAACAATTCCAACTATCAGCTTGTAAATTTAAAGTAGGTTCACTACTAGCCCTGGGTTCTGCAGGCTTATTATATGGATTATATAAACGATAAAATTTATCTATAAACATATTTTTATTTAATAAATAATTCCACTTTCTCTCAATTCCTCAATAATGGAATCTATTTCATTATCCACTCCTGAGTTACCAGCTTGGCGACTTAGCCAAAGAAGTCTTAACCTATCTACAAGCTCATTAGGATCATCCCAATAAATATAGTCTATTTTATTACCAGTCACTTGTCTCAAACCTTCACCAACAGATTTAAATAGAGGTTTAATTATATTAAGATATTTAGTATGTCTATTACTTGAAATTGGTGCACCATCTTTGTAACTCTTTAAATGTCCATTTGTAGCTTCTAAAATCTCTTTATAATTTTGCAAATCAGCCTGAGTATAGTTCTCAGGTTCTTTTAACGTTAACAATTCCCATAAACCTTTTGTCCCCTTGTAGGTTTTATTTGCAACTGTAACATCATCATTGGCAATATCAACTTCCTTATTTCCAATAAAAAATTTATTTGCTTCTCGTCTAATACCATATGTAGTGTCTGTCATACTACTTTTACTGAGGTAATTTCCTAAATAGTCTGATGCTAAAAGACCAAAATCTAATTTCTGTGGAGTGGATGGTTGTAATGGTTGTAATGGTTGTAATCTTGGTATCATTGATATTCTAGATGGAGTCATTGGGAGTATCTCCATTCGAGGCCTCTCTGATGTGATTTTCTTTAATTCTTGTAATGGCTCTAGTAAAGGTTGGAATGTTTGGAACCTCTCTTCAGCCTCTAGAAACTTGCCACGTTTTAAAGCTCTATATTTCTCTCTTATTTGATTTGCAGAGTCAACCAATTCTTGTTGAATATTTTTCATCTTTTATTTACATTTTATTTATCTCATTTGACAAAGGATTGTACTCAAACACTTTATCATGTATTATCAAACAATATGCAGATGTATTTGCTGGTACATTTTCTGCAGTTTCAATCTCTAATTTAATATCAACAATTCCTTCCTTCACTGTTTCGTTCTGTCTAGAACAATCTATTACGATTAGTGGATATTTCTTCATAAACTCGGCCCTACTAATCATAGGATCTGGGATAGTATTATAGTAAGTCTCTCTAAACCTCATAAACATCTCATAAGCTTTAGAGACATCTCCATTTTCAAAGTCGAGATTTAAATCACTGTAAGGATAATATTCAGAGTTTAGAAATACTTTGAGATTTTTTAATTTACAGTGATCAAATTCATCAGTTATTTTTCGTGCACTATTATCCCTAGCTGTTTGGAAACCAAATATAATATACCTAGGCTTCTCCAAACTTGAAGATGTCTTTACTGACCATGTATGTCTTGTGGTATTAGGATATGATGGAAGTTCATGCAGCTCTAAACTTCTAAATGCAATTTGCAAATTTTTATTTTGCAATAACATCTTTTGTAATTGTAACTTCTCCCCATCTGATGGTATCACATGTGGCATAACCCATTGAATTGAGTTAAGTGTAATTTTAGGAATCAAATCAGCAGTGCCACTGGCTGGAGCACTAGCGGTTGTTAATATACAATTCAAATCATTTTTTGATCTTTTCAACACCAATTCTTGTTTGACATTTACTAATACCTTATTAAAATCCTCGAATACACCCATTAACAACTCTAATGGTAAACATGTACTAAACTTGCCACCTTTATGGAACTCTTTTAAATTCGTGTCAGAATCAAATGCTACATTTGACAATTTAGTTGTTTTATTGTAAGAGCTCAATATTTTCATAAGACTAGAAATTCCTGGGTTTCTTATAATGTCTATTTCTTTACCTGCGACTTCGTATCTAATTTCATCAAATAAGAACGCAAATGCATTATTTATAAAATGACCTTTATCATGATTTTCAATTTCTCCCTTAATTTACAGATAACTTCTACATGGGAGAGTTAGCAAATCTTGATTATTAATACATATTCGAATTTCATCAGAATTATTTATTGCTAAAGTATTGTGGGGAACATAGGAGTGATTTGTAATTTTAACTACACTATCGTCGAATTGGGATTTCCCTGTAACATCTAGAAAATCTTCCATTTTTATTAATAGAAAATTTTAACTTTAGTCCTATTGACTTTAGGAACCTAGCATTTTGTACACTTATAGATAAATTCTTATAAATTCTCATATCTTTTTTATATGACAAGTAATTGTAGTTTCTTCTCCGTTAAAGTCAATTGCCTTGTCATGCTGATCGGCAAATGTAATACTGACAACATCTAAACTTCTCTTATTTACAGGAAAATATATAATATTTCTTGGAACTTCAATAATTTTGTAGCCAGGAGGAGCTTCTGGATAAAAGCTATGTATGGTGTGTGATTTGTTGCCATTTAAATAGGACCCGTTTGCAATATTACATTTTACTCTAATCACATTTACATTATTAATGTTTATTTTATTTGTAGATTCAAACTGAACACCAGGAGTAGAAACACCTTTAAATCCCAATAAAACAGACCCTAAACATGGTTTTGTAAAATCAAACACGTGGCTAGAAAGTAGTGTAGCTTTCATAGTTTTATTATTAGCTGTAAGGAAAAAGTCTGGGACTTGCTTTTGAATTTCCTTTGCAAGCTCAACCACCTCATATGTTCCTTCAGAAATTTCTATTGTAACTGGAGCATTGTGGTCATAATAGAAAACATCATCACCTTCACTAATGGTTAATTTTTTGCCTTTAAGTTGATTTAATTTTGGAATAAGCCCTTTGAATAAAAGTTTGGATTTAGTATTAATTAATGCTTCTCCATTTTTATCTATTATAACTTTAAGTTTGCCATTTAATAACTGGTTTAAATCATCAACTGAGATATCTCCTTTTGGTAATGTTATTTTCTCTACTTTGTAATATGTTAAAGTATTTAGAGGTTTTTTCACATTAAATATAGAATTATAACTTTGAAAATCTACTAATCCAATTACATAATCATCATTTAATTCTATGGGAGGGAAGAACACTGACTTTAGCTCTGACTCTGTACCCGAAAATGTTATAGTAAATGAATCCATTTTTATAAAGAAATATTTTTTATGAATGATAAACATAAAATTCCACAAATAGAACTATTTAAATCTTGTATTTGATCAGTTGTATAGTAGATTTTATATCCCTCAAAATATTTAATTACTTCTTTTAGAGGTTGGATTCCAAATGGGTCAAAATAAATTACAATATCTTTATTTTTACGATATGCTGTCCAATGTGTGCCAGATGAACTGTCTAAATTAACTATTCCGCACTCTTTTACTCTTGGTGTTAGATTTTTTAGCTCGCTTTTTAGGTACACCCCTCTGAAGTGAGGCACGTCTTTTGCGGCCTCTAACAGCTGGTAGTTGTCCATCTTTTTTATTAAATTTTAATCCCATTCCCATTTTTGCTTTTGCCTTCATCAAATTTGTCACTGCATAAGCAGCAGCTTTTTCAGCAAGACTTGCATCATTGGCTGTAACTCTAGTCCAAGCTAAGTCTGCTAATCTCATGTCTGCTTTGTTCCGAGCAGCGGTATCGGGATTATTCATGTAGAATATGTCATGCTCTTTACAATAAGAGTCTAGTTTATTTTTTGGAGGTACATTTTTAGCTAGATTCTCACGTATATTCGTTCCAGGTCCACAGTATCGATATGATGGTATGTGAAGTGGGAATGGAAGGTTATTTATAAGAGTATTCAATAACCCTCGACCTTTGTAAGGCTTTAGAAATAAACCTTTGCCCTTTTTACATGTTTTCTTATTATCATTTTTTACCATTTTTATTATATAAAAAATGTCTTTTATTCAACAAAAACACAAATTTAAAATAGTACATACTAAGGAAAATATACCAAAGAAGTTGGGTCTATTTCCTACCAATATTCGATGTGTTATTTGCGGTCCAAGTGGAAGTGGGAAGACGGTTGTAATTTACAATTTAATTGTAAGAAAGGAAGGATTAAAATTTACAAACTTATATTTAATATCTAAATCTTTAGAACAAGAAAAATATAAAAAAATAATTGAAATATTTAGTTTGTGTGATGAAGTGAAATTACACACGTTTACTGACTGTGAAATCACACCAAATGATGTAAAATCACAGTCAGTTGTTGTATTTGATGACATAAATAGTCCAAATATTACACAATTTTTCTCAATGGGTCGACATAAAAATATTAACTGTTTTTACTTGTGTCAATCTTACAGCAAAGTACACAAACATTTACGTGATAATGTAAATTTCCTAATATTATCTAAACAAGATGATTTAAATTTAAAACATGTATATCACAATCATGTTGGTAATGACTTTTCATTTGACCAATTTAAAAATCTCTGCCACCAATGTTGGGATAAAACTAAATATGGCTTTTTCGTAATAGACAAAGAAAGGTCAAAGAATAATGGCAAATATAGATTTATGTTTGACCAATTCTATCAAGAGGATGGTAAGGGTAAATAAATAAAAGACTAGAGTTTTTTAACATTTGTATTTATTATATATCTACACACACAATTTATGTTTGATCAATTTTATAATGACCAAACGCAAGAGTATTGATGCCATCTTCCAGAATAAACCTCTTGTCGTCATCAAAAGATAGTACTTTCTTGTTCATGATCAAGGTTTGAATATGATGATTTGTAGATTTAATTCTTGTCACATTCTCATAGTAATCTTGCCCAGTTGCAAGACAGTTCAAATAATGTTGATGTCTGAGGAGATGTTTAACTGTAGCACCATCAGCTCCTTTAGCTTTCTTCACCTCTAAAGCTTGCTTGTCTTCTTCATATAACCATTTTAGAGGAATATAAGAATATAACTTTGGTCTTAAACCACAATATTCATACATAATATGACCATCTAATTCGTCTTTAAACTTTCCAGTGACTTTTTTATTTTTATCAGAGTATAAGAAATGGTCTTTACTATATCCAGAGGTATCAAAATAGTGTAAGTCACATTCTATTTCCTTGTAAAAGTCCTCTGTAACTATAGCATACATTAAAGAATCTGTATCTGTCATTAGAAATCTTTTATTCTTAAATTTTGACATATAATTATAGTGGAAATCATACATTATTACTTTACTTATATCCAAAATGGTCATTCCTAAATATATTGGTTTATTAAACTTTACAACCAATTTATTTAAATGTATAGCATGTAAATTGTTATCAAACTTTTTACTACAATCAAATCTTGGATTAGTGACATATTTTGTTAATAGTGACTCATCCTTGAGATATATATCACGAAACTTTCGTTGATTCATAATTGTTCGACCAAAGAGACTATTATTTAACAATTTATAAAAGTCTTTTTCGAAATCATTTTTAGCCCATTTTCGTTTTTCAATATTAAAATTAATATAGGGTGCAAGCCATTTTGATTGTCTAAATTTTAAAATTCTATGGTATTTTGTAACAATCAAACCCAATTCCTCATATTTTTGTAATGCTTTATGATGTAAAATATATTTAGTTTTGTCATTTAAATTTGGTATTAATTTGCCATTCATTTTCTCTGGTGCTAATGGATAGTCATTATGTAAATCATGTAAGCTTTTATCATATTTTAAATCAACTTCTAAAATGTATCCAAACTCATCATTTTGATTATATTTGTAGTCCATCTCATTAGTCCAACGGAATTCATCCACAGGCAGTGGCTCGCACATAGCTGTGGAGTATAGCGAGTTACAATCTAAATATATTAAATAGACACTCTCTTGATTGGGATCATAGTGTTCACCCATATATCTATTATTTGCTTTAGCGTAACGTGTAGAAATCATACTGACTCCTCCTCGAATCGCACTTTCTATGAACAAATGCATGTCAATATCTTTGAATAATTGTAATTTTATTCCTGTTATTCTAAGACAGGCCTCCCATGTTAGTCCAGGGAGTGAATACATATGTACGGGGTCAAGTTTGTAATCCTTTAAACATAGGTCTCTAAATGTCTCGAACACATCAGCCAGTAGCAATACATCTGTTTTAAGATATAAATCATGATATTCTTGTAAATTATTTATATTAAAATGGGTCCATACATTTTTAGCATGTTCATATTCATTGGGAGAGATATGTTCTTTAGTTATAGAACTGTAAAATGTTTCAATTGGGGGTAGAGACTCTGCGAACTTATCTGGTCCCGTCATATATTCATAGGGATATACACCTTTACGTTGTAGTAGTTGATTTTGTATGAATTTAAATGTGTTCAAATTGGAAGCCAATTTATATAATGGAAGGGACAGAAAGTTGTATGAATCTAAAAATACTAAATCATCAACAGAGAATGATATATATTTTTCCATATCTTTAGCTATACAATTAATTTTACGATTATTAAATTTTCCCAAATGTTGCATTATTAAGTGTCCATCGTAATTTTTCAAGTAATGGAAGAATACTGGGATTTTCTTTGTTACTTTATAATTTAAATTACAATCATTGTGGGCAGCTCCACGGTATTGGCCAGAAGAATGGCAATGATCTCTCACCCGATCAAAATATAGGGGCTTTTCACAAATATGACAATGTGTTGAGTTTTGGAAAGATACCTCTTGCTCAGGGGTCATTTGAAGAGGAATATATATTGCCATTTGATTTTTAATATAATCATAAGTCTGAAATAATCTTTCAAAAAACACATCCATAACATTTGTGCCACTGTACAACTCTTCAGAAATAATTTTTGAATCTTTTACTACGACAAATGCAAATCCCGATGGAATATGTATATTAGAGTTTATAAAGCATTCAAAATCTGCATAAATTACATATGGGGCTTTAAGTTGATATTTATAGTTTTTAAATTGTAATGTATCTTGTTTAGACATTTCCACTCGTTGAGCATCAAAGTTTTTACAATATGTTGCATGACGTTCTAATATATCATTAGTATAAAAATGTTGCAAACACAACTTACAAAAATGCTTCTTATGGTCATCTTTTGTAGAGTGGAACATTAACTTATCAAAATCACGAATTAAACAGTAATGTGATTTACGACCTTCTTGCAATAATAATAAATCTATATGAGTATTACTAGTATTTAGTTTAGTTGTTCTTAATGGATATATAAATTTATCATATTCAACCCCAAATACATTAATACTTATATCATTCTGTGTTTCAAATTTATCTATATCAGATATTTTCACAGGATACTTTATGTTTGTCATATTCAACTGACTTTCATAGGGTACATAATTAGAAACCCTTTCAGCATTGTTTGCATACCTTGGATGTAAAGCTGCTAAAATCGACCAAAGAAAGCATCTATTGTCAGAATTCTTTATATTTAAAACAGCATGTTTTGATTGAATACTTTTTGGTGTGGGGATATATGACTTTGGAGTTAGGGGTTTATACTTGTAAACATGCAACTGCCAATATTTAGTATGGTCATATATCCATCCACTGCCTTGGGCTTGATATTTGTGTATGGAAGCATCAATCTTTGAAAGTGCATTTTCAATTTGAGGCTTTAAATCTCTCTTCTCAATAGTTAAGGTAGTAAGACTTCGAAAATCTAATATACATTCTTTTTCATTAACTAATTTACCATTTTGATCCATTGAATATTTTATAAATTTGATTCTCCTAACTAAAGTCCATTTTATCGGTAGAGGACAAGACTTGAGATTATTTTCAAGTTCA
Organism: Macrosteles quadrilineatus; assembly: GCF_028750875.1. Classification (NCBI taxonomy): domain Eukaryota; kingdom Metazoa; phylum Arthropoda; class Insecta; order Hemiptera; family Cicadellidae; genus Macrosteles; species Macrosteles quadrilineatus. The sequence continues at coordinate 159,163,656 of NW_026542594.1, forward strand.
GCTCTAATCGATTCACCCACAAATTTAATCATTGTGTATGGACATTTCATGCAAGAATTAACATGTCTTTTAAAATGTCCAACAACATTTTTCTTACAAAAATTACAAGTCTTGTGACTTTGTAATATATGGGATTTTAGAGTCATGTTATTTTCACAGATTAAATCACAAACTTTACATACATTCTGTTCCGTATTCAAGCATCTACGCAACCTAGGTGAATCCAGACTTCATTCATATTTTGTTCTGACCCTTGCCCTGTCACGTGATGTCTGGCAATTCCCCCCATTCCCCATGTACTCTTCAACCCGGCATCATGTTCTCGCCATTTTCCCTAGTTTTGTATTATAATATTCCCCTACTCTATTTGTGGCATATAAATTGAACTTATATTATCGTATGTTTATCTTATGTATTTATTTGTGACACACCTAACAAAAAAGTGAACTGAATAGTTAAAAACTGTATTCAAACTGTTCTTGGTGCAACTACCGGTCGCGTACGCGAAAGCTGGCCAGCAAACATCAAGTGCGTCAACGTCAACGGTCTACTAGACATCACTTCAGTAAAAAGGAAGGTACCAAATCACATTTCTTCCTATTTAAAAGTTTATTATTTTGTGCTCACAGTGTGTCTCTAAAACTGATCTTAACATAATATATCTCACATCCCTCATTTTTTATACAGTCCACCATATCGAAGTTTACCCCCCATTCGCTGGTCCTGTCGAGCCGGACTACATTTGCCAATTAAAATATAATTGCTACAGTACAATAATTTATTTCTCAAATGAATGTTTATGATCAGTGTCACATCCCTAACTGGTAATATTTTGTCTTGTGAAACATTATTACGAACAATTTTAATGTCCATTCCTGTTTCATACCAGACAATTATTTTCATGTTCAATTTTGTCACTGCCACCTAAATCACGTCAAGTTAGGCCTACCTAGTTTGTCTTGAAATAAATCAAGCGTAGAAAATTTGTAGGATTGAATATTTATTCACATCTCATTCATAAAATCCTTTTAAATAATAAGGTCTCACAATCAATTCAGTCTTATTATTTGGGTTTATAAATAAAACTGCAAAGTTTGTTAGTAGTTATTTCCCTGAAATATTCTATCCCATTGTCCGCCATTTTGCAACAACGTTCTGTCCTTTGCGATACACCTTGGTAGTTGGTAGTTCTCAACTTCGCCAACAGATCGCTCTGCGCTACATGGCAACCAATAACCTGCAAGATTAGTGAAACGGTGGAACTGAGGACGAACCAATCACCTGTCTGCTATTAAACTGAAAACTCAACTCATCAAAACTCTGTTCATCTACATCAGCTGTTTGTTTAAATATAACCCGATATTGAATTGAAACATATCAACATAACCTGCAAGTTTGTTTATGTTGTTGAAAAATGAAGACATTATTTATTTAATCAAATACTAATTGAAAAGGGTCCTGAACTGGAGAAAACTGGTAATTATTGTTATTGCTATACTCTCTTTATTCATTATTGTAAATATTATTGTCAACAGAGATTATTGGTGATAATAACAAATTGATAATTGACTTCACTTTACTATTGAAGTTGAATTGCAAATTGATTTATGCACTTCAGTAGGCCTAGATTTATGAGATCATTATTAATTTAAGATATTGGGCTATTTTATGAAAACTCATCTATTCTTGTTGTGTGTTATTTAATTTGTTTGTTCATGATGAGATTCACTACCCTACAAAGAAAAGCAAAACTTGTTAAAAACAGGTTTCAGAAAATAAATAAATATTTGTCAAACCAACTTCCTCGAACTGAAGGTCAAGAATTGACTCCTGCTAATATACAGCGTTTACACAATTATAATGAGGAGGTCAGAGATCTATTTACTGACTTTAAAACTTTATTTAATAGAGTTGTGACTGATGACCCTGCTTCTGATTGTGATGAGGAGGAATCATTTTCAATGCATGATGAACTTTCTGACTTGTATGTAGCCCTTATAAGTGACATTAAAGTTCTTTTGCCAGTTGAACCTGTTGTAACACCTACTCCACCTCCAGCTTCTCTGCGCCTGCCTAAATTTGAGTTGCCTAAATTTAGTGGTAACTATGAAGAGTGGGTTAGTTTCTATAATATTTTTGAAGCCTCTGTCAATGCGAATAATTCTGTCTCCCCAGTGAATAAGTTTCAGTATTTGCTTAGTGCCCTGAGTGGTGAGCCCTTAGACTTGGTTAAGAGTCTTAATATTACTCCTGAAAACTATGTGGTAGCCCTTCGACTTCTCAAGGATCGCTATGAAAACAAGAGACGTATTGTCACTCAGCTTGTTACAAAAATTCTGGATTTGTCGCCCATTACTAGTGGTTCGCTTAAGAGCTTACAATCATTTCTCACTGTATATAAGGAAAATACTCAAGCCTTGAAAAACTTAAATCATGACATTACAACTGAAAACACCCTGTTAGTCTTAACACTTTTAAAGAAGATCCCAGCTGATATTAGAAAATCTTTTGAAGACTCTCGCGCCTTAAACAACGAGATCCCTCTTGTTAATGATTTAATGACCTTTCTTGAAATGGAATTCAAACGTTTAGAAGGTGCTAGTATTTGTCTCAGTTCACCATCTACCTCAAAGTATTCCACTGGCCTAAAGTGTCCTACAAACATAACTAGGCCTAATAAGTTTACGCGTGAAAGTAAGCCACATTTCACCAACCATACAAAAACTGCTCTTGTCGCCACAACCAACTCTTGTAGATTTTGTCAAGCTGCAGATCACAACATATACAAGTGTCAAGCTTTCCTAGCTAGAAGTGTGAGTGAAAGATCTGAGTTTATTCGCAAGAATAGGATTTGTACAAACTGCCTCGGTTATCTTCATAACACACTCAACTGCCCCTCAAGTAAAGTGTGTCAGATTTGTTCCAAACATCACCATACTCTATTGCATGAGCCCACACGTAGTTCACTTCAGGCACAGTCAAGCTATCAAACTAAGCTGTCTCCTCAAAATAAGACCTACACACCTAATTCATCTTCAAAGAATACAACAACTATTAATCCTACTGCTTCTACAAACGTTAACGCTTTTGTAGGATTGTCTAGTCAACTCAATCCAACTAAAACCACAATCCTTCTTGGTACATGTTTAGTTCATGTCTCTTCACAACATGGTCAACATACTGTACTCCGTGCTGTGCTCGACTCCGCTGCCCAACTTACCCTTATATCAGAGAAAGCTATTCAACTCATCAACGCCCCACGTACTCGACTCCATGATGAAATAAAAGGAATCTCTGGTGCAGTTATTAATTCTAGAGGTATCGTACATGTCAACATGTCTGCGATCAATGGAAATCCTTTGGCTAAAAACCATCCTTGTATGGTTTTGAGTAGTATCACATCACCCCTGCCTCAGATACCAGTTTCACACCAGGTTAAGGAATCTTTGAAACATTTTATCCTAGCCGATCCCTGTTTCGATCAGCCTGGAGAGATAGATTTACTTATCGGTGCAGACTTATTTGCCCTAACCCTCACAGGCGAACAGCATAGATTAGGACAAAATTTACCTCAAGCTCTTGGAACCATTTTTGGTTTTGTTGTGATGGGCCTCGCTCCTGTAGCCTCTGTAGCAGGAAACTCATCAAACACATTTCCCATCTCACTCTTGACAACTCATGATTTGGATCTTCATAATTCACTTCAAAAATTCTGGACGCTAGAAGAACCCCCAATACGGATCAAGGCTCAGACTGAGGAAGATACCCTCTGTTTACAACATTTTGAAAACACCCATAGACGTGATGACTCAGGTCGTTACATAATCGAGCTGCCCAAGAAACCAAATCATTCCCCTCTTGGTGAATCTTGTACCAAAGCACAATTGAGACTTAGCTCGATGGAAAGGAAATTCTCTAATCAACCCGAGTTACAAAGGCTCTATTCTGAATTTATGGATGACTACATTGAATCAGGTCATATGACTATTTGTAAAGAACCTCCCACCTCTGAATACTATTATTTGCCTCACCACGGTGTCTTCAAGGAGAATCCCCCGAATTCAAAAATACGTGTTGTTTTTGACGGCAGCGCTAAAACTACTAATGGCATATCATTGAACGACATTCTCATGCCTGGTCCCAAACTTCAAAATGATATCAGTGATGTTTTATTGTATTTTAGATGTCATAAAATTGTATTCACCTGTGACATACGTCAAATGTATCGTCAGATCTTGGTTTCTGATAAGGACAAAAGTTATCAAATGATATACTGGCGTGCTAGTCCAGATGATCCACTCCAAACGTACAAACTCAATACAGTTACATATGGGCTTAATTGTTCCCCTTTTATTGCAATCAAAACCTTGCACCAGCTAGTTTTGGACGAAGGTCAACCATACCCACAAGCTTCTGATATCTTGACCAAGTCTATCTTCTATGATGATATTATAGCTGGAGCTGAAGATCTTGATAAAGCTATGTCAGCTCAAAATGAACTGAAAACATTGCTGTCTAAAGGCGGTTTTGAACTCCGTAAGTGGATCAGTAATGCACCCCAACTCTTGGATCAGATTCCAGTCGAACACAAAGAATCACCAGTGGAGTTGACTGATGGTAGTGAGGCCTTCTACAGTGTATTGGGTTTAAGATGGACCCCAGAGACAGACATGCTCTCATACAAAGTAAAGAATGTTGAAGTAGGCCACTTGCTAACCAAGAGAATGATTCTCTCAACAATCGCTAAACTCTATGATCTCCCAGGATTTCTCACACCTGTAATATTTTGGGCTAAAACACTCATTCAATATCTTTGGACCACAGGTCTAAAATGGGATGATCCAATTCAAGATGAGATAAGAACAAAATGGATTTCCTTTTTAGAAGAACTACCCGTGATCCAAAACCTAAGGATCCCACGTTACATCTTTACCTCAACTCATAAGCTTGCAGAACTTCATGGTTTCAGCGATGCTTCGGAGAAAGGATATGCTGCAGTAGTCTACCTCCGTGTGATCAACTTATCGAATGATGTTAAAATTAATCTGATAATGGCCAAATCTAAAGTCGCCCCACTAAAAAGAGTATCTCTGCCTCGTCTCGAACTGTGCGGTGCTCACCTACTTGGAAAGCTCCTGCAATACTGTTCAAATCTTCTTTCGTCCCACATTAAGATTGACTCGATGTATGCATGGTGTGACTCTACCATTGTTCTTACATGGATACGCACTCACCCCTATCGCTTAAAAGTTTATGTGGCCAACCGTGTCTCAGAACTACAAGAATTAATCTCTCCTGAATCATGGCATTACGTCAAGTCCCTAGACAACCCAGCAGATTGTGCAACCCGAGGACTCTCCCCATCTCAACTCTTAAGCCACCAATTGTGGTGGAAGGGACCTGAATGGTTATACTTGTCATCAGATCTTTGACCAAAGCCCGAATTCAGTTTAATCACTGATCAAGACACTCTTGAAGTCAAACCAAATCCCTTGAATGTCCTAGTTAACGTTGAAAAGTTAGAAAATTACAGATTTGATTTACTTGAAAAATTCTCATGCTTTAGAAAACTTGTAAATGTCACTGCTTATGTTCTACGATTCATCCATAATATTTGTGGGAACGCCCGACTAGCTGGACAACTTAGTTATAAAGAGATCTCTTCTGCTAAAATGAATCTCTTCAAACTCATTCAAATTTCATCTTTCAAGGATGACATCACAGCTCTGAAAAAGGGCACTCAGTGCAGCTTAAGACTGGCTCGGTTATCACCTTACATTGACGATAACGGTTTGGTAAGAGTAGGCGGTAGGTTGAAACATTCAAACCTTACTCAAGATGCCAAATACCCAATCCTGTTACCTAAATCTCATAATGTTGTAAAACTGTTGGTCATGCACTATCATCTCAAATATTTACACGCAGGCCCTCAGTTGCTGCAATCGATCCTCACTCAAGAAGTATGGATATTATCTGCTCGTAGTGTAATCAGATCTGTAATCTTTAAATGTCAAAGATGTTTTAAGTTGAAACCTACAAATCAACCTCCACTTATGGGAGACTTACCCGAAACTCGACTACGGCCTGTAAGACCATTCTATCATACTGGCATGGATTATAGCGGTCACTTTGAAGTGAAAGTACACACCACTAGGAATTCTCAAAAGCTTAAGTCATACCTCTGCCTATTTGTTTGCTTTACCACAAAAGCGGTGCACTTGGAAGTTGTAACTGATCTCTCAGTGGACTCATTCATTGCTGCTCTTAAAAGATTTGTTTCTCGTCGTGGACTTTGTGCTCACCTATACTCTGATTGTGGAACGAACTATGTCGGTGCCTCCAAGCAACTGAATAAGACCTTCCAGAATTTCATTGATGAAAGGAATACTCAAGATGCTCTCACTAACTTCGCCCTCGATCATTCAATTAATTTTCATTTCCAACCACCAGCCGCGCCTCACCAAGGAGGCCTTTGGGAGAGTGCCATAAAGAGCTCAAAGTGCCACCTCAAGAGAGTAATTGGAGATCAAATTCTAACACTAATGGAGCTGATAACCCTTGTCACGCAGGTGGAAGCAGTATTGAACTCTCGTCCACTAACAGCTCTATCAGCAGATCCATCTGACATCACAGCACTCACCCCAGGTCATTTTCTCATCGGGACATCTCTTGTTGCAGTACCTGAAGTAAATGTATCCGATATTCCTGACAATCGACTAAAGCATTGGCAAACAGTTCAGGCTCTACATCAACGCTTCTGGAGAAGGTGGCACCAAGAGTATTTGCACCAGCTTCAACAAAGGAAAAAGTGGATAAAGCCAAACAAGAATCTTGAAGTAGGCGATTTAGTCATTATCCATGACCCAAAAACACCACCACTTCTCTGGCCTCTTGGTCGCATTGTGAAGACATCACCTGGAGCAGATGGCATCGTTCGAGTTGTCTCCATCAAGACTTCGAGAGGAATCTTCTGTCGCCCTGCTACCAAGGTGTACCCGCTCCCCTAATCACAAAATATTTCTATTTAATGTCCTATTTCATGTTTATATTTATAATTGTCATATATATCATATCTTATAATTAGGTGTGTCATCATTATCTATTGTGTATATATATCTACATTGTATTACTTGTGCCCATTTATGAGTCAATGAATCAATTTATGAATCTGTTGAACCATGTATGGTTCAAGGCGGGCGGCATGTTCCGTATTCAAGCATCTACGCAACCTAGGTGAATCCAGACTTCATTCATATTTTGTTCTGACCCTTGCCCTGTCACGTGATGTCTGGCAATTCCCCCCATTCCCCATGTACTCTTCAACCCGGCATCATGTTCTCGCCATTTTCCCTAGTTTTGTATTATAATATTCCCCTACTCTATTTGTGGCATATAAATTGAACTTATATTATCGTATGTTTATCTTATGTATTTATTTGTGACACACCTAACAAAAAAGTGAACTGAATAGTTAAAAACTGTATTCAAACTGTTCTTGGTGCAACTACCGGTCGCGTACGCGAAAGCTGGCCAGCAAACATCAAGTGCGTCAACGTCAACGGTCTACTAGACATCACTTCAGTAAAAAGGAAGGTACCAAATCACATTTCTTCCTATTTAAAAGTTTATTATTTTGTGCTCACAGTGTGTCTCTAAAACTGATCTTAACATAATATATCTCACATCCCTCATTTTTTATACAGTCCACCATATCGAAGTTTACCCCCCACATTCATTTGATGAATTACCTTGTAGTGACGAATCATATTACTTTTGGTGGAGAGCGACACGGAGCAGTGTTGACAGGTGGGCCTCATTTTTATATATAACAAAAAAAATTTGTGCCACTTCTATTTATAGACTTTTCGTACATTTCAAAATTTTGGAAATTTTAAAAATTTTCAGCTAGAAATTAAAAATTTATAAAAATTACTTCAACAGATCCAAGACTAGCAAGGAGCAAGCCCAAGTGAGTGACGTTTTCACCACGTCACCACTAGAGGCAAGAAACAACCATGAGTCAGGAGCGCGCCCGCGCCATGAGCCGAGTTCGCACATACATGATTTTGAAATAGAAATATAATATATCAACTGGAAAGGGGAATGGTAGATGTACTAGCAATTGTGCATGGGGCAGAGGGGAGTGGTGAGGGGGGAGGGGGGGGGAGTTGGCCCAAAAATGTCGACCCCCAAAAAACGGCACCGACAACCTATACTACTATACATATACACATACATGGGTCAATAAATGTTTTTTTTTATTTTTGCTTAATATCGAATATATTTATGGGGAATAACTAAGAAATAAGGTTTGACAATTTTTATAGGGATTTGCAGGCAAAGATCAGGATTTTAGATTTGGTGGCCAAAAATAATCCCCATAAGAATAACATGGGAAAAACGTGTCTAAAGTGAGGTAAAACCGGTAGTTCTCCACTACTTTTATGCTCTCCTAATTTGTGTTTGAATAGAAAAAGTATATTTCGTACCAAGGGCCGAAAATGAGGTACTCGAGATTTTTTTAAACGATCGAGAGCTGCGAAACTATTTTGGTCCGCGGTACGAACGCTATTTTTCACCAAACTATACCCTATTGCAACTATTCACCATAATTATAATGCACACTAACAGTCAAAATTACTACAACTTTATATGTGAAGAAAGAAGAAATCATTTGAGGAATCAGCAAAAATAATAATAAATAGTTGCTAGGCAATGGTGACAATAAAACAATTCTATTGCAATGCTATAGATACTGATTGTGTATTTAATTTGAAAAAATGTCTTAAGAAAGTAAGTGGGCAGCTGATTTTTGGCCCTAGGGATGTAAAAACCTGCTCGTTCCCTAAATGACGATGACAGCTGGCAGGGACATTAATACGTAGATTCCGGACTCCAATAAACGTTTGTCAATCGGTTAAAAACATTGTAGTGTAAAAGGGAATATCCATAACAAGCTGCTTTGTGTTTAGTTTGTAGACTTACAAATGTATAAATATACATTATAATATGAGTTTGTATTCTTATTTGTCTACAATTTTGCTAAATTAAAACAATTTAGCAAAAACAAACTAAGCAAAACCAATTTAATTTCAAAACTGATGTATACATATTGTTAGATTTTCAAGTTCAATTTGCAAATAGAAATGTTGATAATTCATCTTACGTGATGCGATTCTCTGTAACATATATTAGTTGTGTTTGGAATTTCTTCAATTTTTTTCCTGCTAGTAATTCGTTGTTATTTCTTCAGTGTGGCAACCCATGAGGCCCATGTTAATTTTCTGTAAAAATGTTTATCCATTTTTTGCTTATTTGCTAGCCTATTTTAACTTTTAGCGATGTAAAAAAAGGGATTCTTTTTTTACGTTGTAAATGCATGTAAATACAATGAAAAAGGGATTCTTCACACCTACAGGACAATATCTAACAATATGCGTAGATTTTTCCTGTGATGTACACGATCTGAGAAAAAAAGGTTTTAATGAAACGTGCTTGCCTATTAATATATATTTAATATTGTAGTCTCTGCAGTCTTGTTAATGTTTTTAATTTATACGTATGATTAAAAAAAAAATATTAAACTGAGAAACCGTTGGGTATAAATGAATACATATAGCCCTAACATTATCAGTTTTTAATTATATTCGGGCACAAAAAATTCTGTAAATACCCTGTAATATTACGGTGGATCTCATCACTGATTGAGGAAAACAGTCTCTTTTAATTAAACACAAAATTTACTTGAACGTTTACATACATGATGAACAAAAGTGTTTAATTAGAGGTGTATTACAAACAAAAGCTATTGAATGAGAAAACCAATTCCCGGCTCATCGAAGTATATTTTAGTGAACAAATTATTAAATTAAAATCAATATTGTGTCTACTATTATTTGTTCAGTTTTGGTCAGTTGTATCCTGTTAAAACCTAACACGCATTAATTGTGCCTTTAAGCTATTAAGGAAATTACTTTTTAAAATTATTTCCTAACATTTCAGGGGAAATATGATAAAAAATATCATGTTAAACAGATTATTTAGGTATAAGCTAAAGAAAATTGCAATTCAGCTGCTAACTAATTATTTAATTTTTTCAGTAATAAGAAGTGTTAATTGAAGTATCTATAGTATCAGATACTAATTTAAAAGATTAATATTTATTTCAAAACAATTTTTAGTCTACTAAGTTTTTGAGGAGGGAGAAGTTCTATAGCGACTAAATCTGGATGTCCAACAAGGTTTTGGGCACAACACTACCATGCCCAAGCAACTCGATACATATACCCACCACTACACCATACTTTACTGGGCTCTAGGGTGTCACTAGTCTTGCTGTTGGCTCATTTCACGCACACCCAAATATTCAATTGTCCCTGGCAGTTATGGGGTAAGCGAGTTTATTTGCGTTTCACCTTGTTGATTATTTTTTATAACATTTAATTTCATTGAATCGAATGATTGTCACACAGATCACATACCCCCGCCACAGCAATTGGTTAACTAACCCCTAACTAACGCAACCTATTGGGTCTAATGATGATTGGCGTGTCCAATCGAAATCGATAACCACTTACCATCTTTTATGTATATTTATCGTCTTGTGAGTTATCAATATACGCGTAAATATACGTTTACAGTGTTATTAGACGTATAACACTTAATGCTGATCAAGAAGTTGTGTAACATGTTTCATTCAGCAGTATTTTAAACTCATCCAAAAACGCAGTTCTCATCTATAATTAGCAACAAACATTGTGATTATTTACGAGCTTTCAATTCAATTTATGGAACGAGTTGAAACCATAGAACCCATAAAGAAAGCTTAAACTAATGGGAATAAAATGTCCTGTTTTTACAGATAATTCCTAAATTATTCAATACCTTTTCTTACCAATCACATAGTTATGATAAAACATGTTAACGATTAACCTGAATACACTTGATGATCGTGAGCTTAGTATAGGCTCTCTACATAGTGACAAAATGAGGATGTCATCAAGTTTTAAGTGAGTCATTTTCTGCCTAGTGTAGTGAGTACTTTGGCTAGTGATGTCCAATTTGACCCTGTACACTTTATGTAGCACACAGGTGCTACCCATCAAATCCTCTTAAGCAGTTTTAGCCACCTGATCCAATGCTACGGTGTACGATGGTTTGGCTAAGTAGCTCAGATAGAAAAATAGACGTCTTATTGAACTATTATACTAGTTATTTCGGATGTATATTTCACTCTTCAGCAGAGTATTAGTATGATATACGTAGTTACATATCTTTTTTTACTATTAATACAAAAGTTAAAAAGCTTTTTTTTTCTTATAACTGCATAATTACATTAAACTGTCAAATTATAACTTTTTTCTGGGAAACAAGGGTACTAATATTATAGTAAATAATTTCTTAAATGTATTTTAACTTGTTCCGTTTTGTGTTTTTTTACTCTTTTGTAATGTGGTTGTTTACTGTTGGACAAAATACGTTTTTGGCAGATATGCACAAAAACGCAGAAAGGCACCACAAAGGCATACATACATGTAAACAAATAAAAACAAAGACATTTAAGAGTAGAACGGTCCTAGGCAACATGCAATTGAGTTTTACATGTAATTGTATGGCACACTTTACTGTATAATTTTCCGTGACAGTGCTGGAATGCATTACTAGGAAAGTTTGAATTTACTCCTCGATATAAAGACAAACTACACCCAGGAGGGTGATGCAGAGTGTAGTAATATGGAGTGTTGTGTTGGAAGTGCCTACACACAAAAGTGTTCCCATGTGCAGTTTCATAAAAAAATTGAATTATTGTATTATATTTTTATTGTTTTTCCTCTTTTTTTTCTTGCACAAGTATCACATAAACTCCGGATTTCATTCGTGAGAGGAACCTTTTTTAAAGCCTGGTTTTATAAAGGGTGTTAAAAAAAGAGACACAATACTACTATCTATAAGTGTTACTTTGGAACTTTTCGTTATCTATCATAACAATGTGATCAATCAACAAGAATGAATATACCGTTTCAAAGTTTGTTTATCCTAATTTTAACTTAATTTAAAATTGTACTAGTAATTATAAAATAAGATGCATAAAGTAATGATCTGGTATATCTAACAATAAGACATATGTATAGTAATATCGCATTACTCAATAAATGTGATGTAATCACATCTGAGACGTCATACATAATGACATGATGCATAGGTAAAAGCATGTGATATATTTCAATGCTAAGTAGCATTAAAGCAATTTTTGAAATTTTAAACCTTTTTAATAATGTTAACAAGTTTCGTTGTTACGGTGGATTACATTAGGTTACATGTGGTTAAATTAGGCTTAGATACCTGAATAGATATCTGTCTGTAGGTAAGATAGTAGGTTGAAACCATTTAAAATGTTAAAACCTGCTGAACAATAATAATTGTTTTTTGACATAGATTTGACATAGAAACAGAATCGAAGTAAAGTTTCGATCACTGTATATTTTTCAGCAGAAAGCATCGAAACATTTCAACCCGTGGCAAAGTTTGTAAACAAGAAGTAAGTTCCAGAGAGAATCAAACAAACTTTGTTTTACATTCGGATCAATGATACAGACCAATTTAACAACTATCAATATATTCTTTACAAATAACGACAGAAATATGCCTCGTTACCTTAAAAGAAAAATCACAAAATATTGTAGAAAGTTATACATTGTTTAACAATAGCTTTGTGCAAAGATTTGCAATTAATCCCTGGTCAGATGAACTTACCATGGCGTAATTTTTATAATGACATAATTATAAACACGATTCAAGCCAAGACTACAGGTTTGGTATGATAACTTTGTTTCGGAGTTGATACTTAATTTCATTAAAAGGTAAGTCAGCTAACATATTACCAGTTTTTAACTAAGACAGTTTTTGGTGATCCATTGGTTACATAATCTTTTGGTAAATAAAATGTATAAATATCGACATTAAAAATTGAGATATATTAGGCTTAGTATTGTGATGTAACTAGTAGCCTTGGAAATGTGTATACTATAATGTTTTATTAAAAAAGAATGATCCAAGAAATAATTATTGTTTTTAAAATCTAAAATGATGAGCCTAAAACATATTTGGGTCTTAGCAAAATATTCTATATGGTAATACTAAAACTTGTGTGTGGGTAAACCAACATTTTGAGAAAACATGTGATGAGGAACTTAATATTACCAGTCAGAAGCTCCTTAACTAAATAAAACCAGGTTTTAATACGAAATTACTATCACATTAGTAATTACTTTTTAATAATTTATAAGGCTTAAAGCTAAGGGGTGGCTCAATACAAAGGATTCCATATTTTCCACAGAAAAAATATTGTATAAATTAAGAGTTTTTTTAGGACACAGGACACGAGCCCGGAATTGTTTTTCACATTAATTCAGGCTAGACTTAGGGGTTGCGGCATTATCATATGGATAAAATCCATTGGTGATTTTCCGGGATTTGAAACCCGGGACCTCTGCGACCGAAGTCCCGCGCTCTAACCACTGGACCAGCTCGCTCCCGGGTATAAATATACACTGGGCCCATATGTTGTTAAGTCTATTGTATGTAAATAGTTTATAATTTAAGTATTTCTATGTTCAAGGTTTATTATTTTGGGTACTAAGGAAGTGATCATATTTCATCATATGTTTGGCAATAAATTACCTAAAAATAGGTTTGTGTAGAATTTGTATATGCTAGCTACGTTCTATATTATTGAATTAGTTATACCATACAATTCGTAATTTTTTCACTTGCCCTTAAAACATTTAGGTAAGTACCTTCACTTTTAGTTATTTGAATATAGGCTACATCTTTTCTTTCTAACATAATTTTTACTAATCAAAGAAATGAAATTTCGTACATATATCTGCTGTTTTATTTCAAAGCAGCTCTCACAAAAGGATTTCAATAAGTATTAGTGCTTTTTAAGTGGTAGACAAAGTTACTTTAATTTGATTGTTGTGATAGATTTAAAGGTTTGTTTGCACATCACTGAATAGGGGCGCTAGGATCTTCTGGTATTGAAATTGTCACTGTACTGATTCAGACCCCCACAATTTTCATCAACAACACTTATCTGGACCTATCTTTTAATTTGCACCATTTTACTAGAAAACAACTATTTAGATTAATATAGTGTTTGTATTTGTTTTTAATCTCAACTAATGATGATTAGGAGTTATGTTACTTCTATCTTTAAGAGAGGACAGCATATTCTTTTACCAACAAAGGTGTCCAGACTTAAGTCCTGAAATGATAAAAAAAAACCGCAACTCGATTGGACAAAGACCTGGTTTTTTTGTTGTCATATTATCATCGGGTCAGATTAACATTTGACCTATCCTGGTCTAGATCGAATCCCGGCTAAGGTCTTCTTGGGGTGGATTCTTCCAGCGGCGAACAGGTCCACTTGTCTTCTCCTTCCACCAATAATGTGATAACAGTGTCTACTGACAGCAGTCGTATGCCGTTGAGCCTCCAGATGAGACCCTAATGCGGGCAAAGGAAATGTGTTCCCGTTGTCTTTAGTGTCCGGCAATAGATTGAATCCGGAGACAATGCTCTGCCCATTCTGAACAGGTACATCAGAATATTATCCTGACATGTCAGTGGTAAATAGTTCACCTCGATACTACAGATTGCCTGCTGGACTTATGGTGAATCGACGGCATTTTTTCTTTGGCATGACCATCGAGATTAAAACTCAATGGAACATGCGCTGTATGCGACAAGTAAGCCAAGACGCAGTTATTGATCTCTATATAATATATAATAAAGCATACATCCTCCACCATAGTACAGTATTGTGAACCAAGTGCCCTGCCGGCGTATATCTATACGGCAGCGAGGTGCAAGGTCTGGACCAACCTTAGGCGGCTTAGTGCTATATAGTTTCTATTTTAATGATTAATTTATTATGTCCTTAAAACATGCCATGTGTGTGTGTGTTCTGCATTTAATTTGTACGAACAGACGATGATATTAAGCACGTTGCAGGCTACACTGAAGAACAAGTGTGTGGGCAACAACGTGCCGTGCCAGAGCACGGCGTGCCAATAAAAAAATGGTACGGCGTGCAATGCACGTGTAGTGTGTAGGCCGCTTTAATGAATCATTTGCCTGGCTCAAGTTCTCCGTATCTCTTGCTATCAGCTCTCCTGCCAGAGCCAGATACTAGGTAAAGTAAGAAAGCGGGGACTATATGAAGTTATAAAAAAATTGATGAAAAATTTAAAAATTAATTAAACGTTTCAATATAGTTTGAAAACAATACTGGCCCACTAAACCAGTTCAAACCTCTTATCAAAAAATTCATATTACTTGTATTTATTTTTTAGAATAATTTATATTATTCTAATCCAAATTTAAAATGTTTTGGAAAAAGCTGTAATAAATAAATGTATTGATAGTATGCTCAATAATAGGCCTTTTAAATAAAGAATACGTTTCTTTGGTAAAGATTATATGCCAATAAAAAAACACACCTTATTTTACTGTTTTTTACCATCCAAAACATTAACTTTAGATTCACTTACGTTATGTTGAATACTGTATACCGTTCACCC
This sequence comes from Macrosteles quadrilineatus, assembly GCF_028750875.1. Lineage (NCBI taxonomy): Eukaryota > Metazoa > Arthropoda > Insecta > Hemiptera > Cicadellidae > Macrosteles > Macrosteles quadrilineatus. Next base: position 159,179,240 of record NW_026542594.1, read on the forward strand.
TGTTATTTCTAATTTTACTCAGGTAACTACAGCTAGAAGCTCACAAGCTTATGTACATTATACTTCAGTATACTGAGTAGTGTATTACCTCTCTGACCACAGAGGATGACATTGCAAACTGTTCATTACGTTAACTGTTGTTTGGACAATCTGACAGTTTCTCTTTGTACAAGTCTTCCAATTAGTTTACATACAAACTTTTATTTGAGTTGTCAAGTTCCATAAACTGAAGTAACGACTAGCCCAATTGATAACAATAAAACGTAAATGGATTTGTTTGTTGAAAAATATTTTCTAAAGTAAACTCGAAACCTAAACTTCATAAAAGTGTTCTATAATGATTTATTGTATATTTTCTATGAATGATTTATATGTTTAAGAGCTACTGATAGTAAAACAAACCTTTTTATATATTTTTTATTTACCTATTTTGTGTATGGATATTTAACTTTCTTTGAATTTAAATATTAAAATGGAAAGAATAAATACTTATCCATACTATTACATACACATCTAATGGTGTCTGTCAGTATGTGTATTACGAATAGGTTCAAAAACTACTGAACCAACTGGACTTAAATTTTATAAAAATATAGCTACCATACCAAGGACCATTATAGGACTATTCACACTTCGATACTAACCGTGGGCTTTGCCCCTTTGGTCTTAAAAGTTCTGAGGTGAGGATTTTAAAAGTAAATATTGATTGGTCTCCATGGCTGCAATGAGAATACTCACAATGTTAACATTGTTTTTGACATTTCAATGTAAACAAGAAGAACAGCCAAATTGCATATTTCACAATTTAAGACAGCTGATCCAATGAAATTAAATATAATATTTCACACAATTATATGGTTGGTTTATTAAATCTTAAAATCTATCAAAGATAATTTATTTAAAAACTATGTCAATGATTATAGAAATAAAAAATATTCTAAAAGCGTTGCTGTATCAACTCAGGCTCTGCTTTCGATTTCTGTGTCTTAAGTGTTATGAAAATAATGTTATTGATATATTTTCATGGAAACAGTAAGAAAGTTACAATGTATGGATGTTTTGTATGATTTTTGAGGCTACTTTAAATAAATTCGAGCTGCTTAACAGTTTCTAAAATCAATGACATATCTGTTACAACTATGTTTACTTAATGGCAAGTGTGAAAATGTAAAGGCAATGGATGATGGAACTGATTAAAATAACTGGTTTATATATTAAGTTGTTTGTTAATATTTTTGTTGAGTACGGTAGAATCAGAGATGCAATAAAACATATACTATATTTGCTATTAATTGTTTTTCCTTGATGCTTTGATAATAATATTAGTTTTGTCTGCTGTATTTAATGCTTATTTATTTGTTTGAAATTTTTTTTAGTATAGATATAGTTTCTTTAATATTTCAAAAGACTATTTATTGGTAAGGCACACCAATACGCCTTGCACCAATATTTCTAAAGTTTATAACAGCTGATTTAGTTTTGCTAATTGATTTATTGAGTAAAGAAACTGAAGATGGAAGGATTTGTGATTTAATATGAAGAAAAGTGAAATTTAAAAAATGGTCATTTAAAGTTACTAATTAGTATTTTTGGAACTTCAAAATTAAATTTAAAATTTCAAAAATAAAGAAAAAAGATATGCAATTAAGAGAGATATAGGTAAATCGTAAAAGTTTTATTCAAAGAGTTGGTCAGCTTTTCTCAAATCCAGCCTACACAAGATTTAAAATTAATCAAAATCCAAATGGTGGTATCCACTACTTACCAGATTTAATAGTCATATCTTAAACGTTTCTATTAAGGCCATAAAAGTTGAGTTTTGTTTATTAAAGCGTTTGCGGATGTGTAACTATTATATGCAACAGATGTAAAAATTAAAATGTTTCTATTTTGTGTCCTCTTGCCGTCGCAAAGCACGGGTACAAAAGCTAGTTTATAATATTTATAATCAATTAAACTATTGTACTCATGTAGCATTCTACAAAACCTAGTATTCATTTTACTTAAATTACATTATGTAATAATTTATTTTATTGAGTTTTTTAACTACGTGTCATTTACCCACACTGTTGACTATCCAGTCTGGGACTCCTACGGTCTTCAGGCTAACAGATTACCACCTAAAAACCCTCCTATACTCTTTGGGCACAAGCCTAGATATTATTACCGCACTTCATCGGAACAAGCCTGAGTTTGCCTACATCCAGTTTTCATGTCCAGCTGTTCATTTCAAACACAACCCAGACTAAAATCCGATCTATCATTCTTTTGTATTTGTAGAATGTTTCAAAATAAGTGCCACCAGTGGTCCCAGTTGTTCTTACCCTCCAACCATGATGTCATAATTTGATTCAACCTACAGCTAACCAAAGTGTTGAGTGGACTCTAGGGGGGAACATATTACAACATTGACAGCAGTAGAATGCGCAGTAAATGCAGACGGGTAAATACTACTTGGCCATCAAATGCAGGTAAGCATATACATACCACTGTTACACCCTGAATCAGCCTGAGCGTGACCGTCCATTGGCAGACTATTGAGTATTAATAAATATTGTTATTAAAATATTGGGTGTGCACATAAATTTGTCGTAACAAATAAATGGTTTCATTGGTTCTGCCACCAATAAAACATTTGTTTACAGTTTTATCGATAGTTTTTAGTATTTTAATAACCCTTATTTATTACAAAGTGAGATCTTAGTATTGCTTACGAGTAGAAAAATCTATATATTAATTTAAACTGTTTTTCTTTGTCACAGCTAATTTGAGAGAACGGCTGGGCGTAGAAACTCGGTAGAGGTGTCTAAAGAAAGGTCTTGGTCTGTAGATGAGCCATCAAAAGAGAAACATGGTGAATTCCCTTGGGGCTCTGCCCCAGTGGCCTTTAAATTCCCATCCCATGTTATTCTTATGGAGAAAAACGGGGTTTTTGTCACAGCTAATTTGAGAGAACGGCTGGGCGTAGAAACTTGGTAGGGGTCTCTAAAGTGGTCTGTAGATGAGCCATCAAAAGAGGAACTAGGTAAATTACCTTGGGGTTCAGCCCCAGAAGCCTTTAAAGTTGCCTCTTTAGATTTGTTTACATTACGACCATATGCTTAGTTCTACACTACTTTTTAATGAAACAGCTGTTATATTTAAATTGTGATTTATTGAATTTGTTAAAATGAAGTACAGTATTTGCAATGGGGTTTTCTGATTTTAAAATTGATTTTCATCTGCATCGTGTCATGTTTTGCAATATAATGTTCTATTACCAAATCTGTGGAAAATCCTAATATCACAGTAACTCTTAAAATTATTTCTTATGGAGTTCACTTATATCTATTGTAGAGGTTGGATTCTGCCTTTTTTACCACTTCTTGGAGATTAATGTCTGTATCCAATAGGTGATATTCTCTGGAATATTGCATCCGTGAAACTTGGGTTGGTGTAATTATTACAATGGAAAAGAGTGAGATATCCTGGACAATTTGATATAGGCTAAAAATAAAACTGAATTAACAATATGCTACATTTCTTGAGCAATCATTGTAATAACCGCTTTGCAAACAATGGAAACACAGAAAAAGTCATAGAACACAACCAAGTAGAAGAAATAGAAATAAAGTTTTTTTTCATTTATAATCGTTATTATAGACAACCTAATACGGCTATGAGAGGGAACAATTTGTAGAAAACGCTAAAAAACAAGATCAGCTTTTTGAAAAAAGATAAGATATTTACAAGATAAGGTTTTGATTATATCTAACTGTTGTATAGATCGTGAGTATTTCCATAATCTTTGAGTCGCCTGTAATGCTTCGCAATTGCTCGAATTCGAGCAACAGGTACACTAGTGATTAAATTAATGTAACGTACTATTGTGTAAAACTTAAGAATTCACTAATGTGCTAATCATAAGACTATCCTGACTAGTTTTGCATATTTAATCAACTTAAACATAATATTCTGTTTTGAATAAGACCTCTTTATTGTGTTACTTAGTAATGGACCTTATATATTTGTTGTACTTTAACTGTAAAAAGGCTATAATTGCTCAAAATAGTTTTAGACAAGGCCTAATGACGTATCACATATCAAACACTTAACTAAAGATAATACTTAATGTCATATCACTAACTTTTACAATAAAATGGGATTGAAAGAGGTTATAGGTGGAATGGTGGAGTAGTGAGAGTGCATTTCACAATTGCACCTCACAACTCAAAGCCGTGACTAACATTAACTGAGGGTTTTGAGGCCATTAGCGTTCAGTTGAGCCCTTCGTGGCAATGGATCTTTGAAGATTAAAACAGTTTTTTGAAACCTTTTAAATTTATCTTCTGTAACGGTGGTACCTATTCGGTGGTTAGCATAATGGACATTATGACTGAAAACTGTACGGATCTTAAACACACAAAAATGACGTCACTGGCACGATTATGTAACGAATAACCATAACATCAGGTTTTGACATTTTACGGCAGTTCCAATTTTTACATTTTACTTTCAGAGCAATTTTTACTATCCATAACATATTTTGATCTAACACCTGTAGTGTTTAATATTGGAGTATTAATCTATGGATTTTTTTTACCCTATTTAACTTAATAAACCAAATCTGTACTGTGTCGTAAACATAATATGCAAAACAAATTATATAGAACAATAAAAAAGTTCGAGAAAGTGTAAAATAAATCAATTCGTAAGACTGTCAATATGAAAGAATGATAATAAAGTCATGTTGTAGTAAATTAAATATGGTTTTTTAACCAAACTTTAACTGCGTTTATCCTGAAAGTATCGTAACATAATTGCAAAGTATTATTAATGAGTAATAATGGATACCTAATGTAACATAATGTAAGGTAAATCCCTGCTGCATAGCTTACTCTGTAAACGAAAATAATATGGAAGATGCAATATAATTGCCCAACACAGTTGTAATTATTTCATATATCACGTTCTACCTCTACGGTATAACAAATTGTATTTGTTTGACACAGTATATGCGAGTATCAAACGAAAGAAAATAGAAAATTAAAACCATGATATTATAAAACAATAAAAAGATAAAAGTGATACTAAGCTGTAATTATAAAAAAAGGAAACTTATTAAATATCGACCTATGCAACTACAACTTTTATTTTTTCTTTACTGTAGATCTCTGTCCAATGGGTTTCGGTTGAATAGGATGTATATTTCAAATCTCACCTGATCGCAGATTTGAACAAAGCCAACTGTAACGGTTTGTTTTTATGTGTTACTTCTTTTAAATGATGTTTATTACTATATAGTATATTGTGGGGGGTGAGCTCGCTTGGCAGTGAGCACAAAGAAAGGTACTTGAGATTCGATTATACAAAATTCTATATTATATTGTCAACACAAGTATTATTTATAATTACAGAGATAAAATGAAAAATAGAATATAGATATTATATCAAGAACATAGAATGGCAAATACCAAATGACAAAATATGATTTCCAATCAAATATAATAGTTTATGTTATTATTCTCAAAATAACTATTCAACCAAAGAGGCAATAGAAATTGGTAAATATATATATATATATATTATTTCAAATAACTCTGTGTTATTAAAAGGTATGAATTTAATATGACAAGTATTAAGTGTCTTTATTAGTATTTCAAAACTATCTGTGCTCTAAGTGCAAAAATATTAAAAGAGTATAACGGCCTTACCTTGGCCAGCCGGCGCTGGTTCCTAAGGAAGAGTGAATTATTGGTAAAAGGTCTACCACCGATGGTACTTTCAATTTGGCTGCAAAGAGAGAGGGTAAGGCCATAATCAGCAATTTGTTGGGTATTGAACCTACTGAATGCAAGAAGCAGCACAAAACTGCTTACACTCAGCAATCTACTTTACACAACCAACTGCTGTAACTGATACTTCTACAATTGTTTGATTGATTGAAAATCATTTACAATATGAATTTTAAAATTTTTATTGAATTAAAATTTTCCCCAAAACGTCCTACCATTACATGCCCCCTCCTTCGGGAGACATGGTCCCCATGTCTACATATATAAATACAAAATTGCAAAAAAACTTTTAAAAGTTACCAAAATTATAACATTTTTATCTGAGTGGAATACGAATATATGTGTCTAATAGCTGAGTTTAACAAAATATAAATAAAAAATGTCACCATTTTTCACAAAGGATGAATTGTCCGAAAAAGTCCATTAGCTTGAATTAAGTGCCACTGTCCTGGATTCTTCACAAGGTCGTGTCAACAACCTGATGTAGTGAGGAAGTTGAATGAAAAAGCTGACACCTTGCAGAGAATCAGCATTTGGGTCGTGTGTGTGTTGGGTCTGGTGACGTTACACAACCATGTTATATAAAATGAAATAGTATTCCAGGTAAACGACCGCTGCCTTCAACTTAGGATGATACCACATTTTAAAATCATTACTTGCAAAATGTACATGGTATACTAAGAATTTTTCTTTGTTCTTTGTTCTACAAATTATCATTTGCCACTACAATGCATTCTGAACACGGGAGATAAGCCTGGCATGGTTTTATTTAACCTTAAAGACATATTACCATGATAATAAATAACGTACTCAAACATGTTAGCATAGCTAATAATTGATAACTATTATTCACGTTTGTACACACAATTAAAATCGGTAACTTATTTGCTAATCAAGCAGTAAAAGATTTTGGCTAGTCTTTTGGCGCTGACGCGATGGGAGGCAAAAGCTTTGTTTCAACTGTTTGAATATAATGTTAAATTTATTGGCTTGTTTACGCATCACCGGATATTATCACCAATCGAATTATTTCCTCTAATGTCTGTCCTTAATATGCATCATGTTTAAGTATTGATCCAATGGCAAACCAGGTAATTATTTAGGTGAATTAAATATGCACAACCAGATCATTTACAATAGACGCTACAATAAACAGACGCATTTTTCTAAACTGTTAATTTCAAATTACACCTACTTTTCTTTGAATAATTATTTTTCACTTTTATACTATTTTTCAAACAAATTATATCATTGATGTTTACAACAATTACTATTTAAGCCCAACAACATACATAACTGAAAATCACAAGTTGTACCAAAATAAAGTGGTAATTTAAGTGTGCACAAATGCACTGAATAATGTATTCCCTCCCATTTTAAACAACCTATTTGTTTCTGGGGTACATAGGAAATTATTTAATTGTTTATTATAAAGTGAACCACACTTTTTGATGACTTATTTGTGTGTGTACATTTACCCTCTTGCATTTTAAGGTGATTTTTAACACTACATGTCGGTTTAACTAGTATGAGTATGACTAACACATCTGCAAGATCATGCATTCTTAGAGGTCAGCAACTTAATAAAAACTATTCTTTTTTACACTATTTTATATTCTTCAAATATATCTTCTGCACCTTACTTAGATATTATAATATACACTTCACACTGACCTATAGGTTTGATATTTCAGGAAACATTACATGAGAATGATATTCACACATAATATTTAAAACTTTCTTCTAGGAAAATTGGTAACAGTCAATACATTTTCGTAAAGTATGAACCTAAACTAATTTTATTATCTCTGAACAACGGTTACTAACAACGGTTTGTACCCATGTTGACATAGTGACTAGCTATACCCAGTAGGATTTATATGTGCTATAAAGTCCTAAATGATACAATCTGAATCTCATGTTTCACTTTGGAGTTTATTGAGTAATGTATTGCACTCTTCTCTACGCAGGGACAACATCACAAACTATTAATTTAATTAACTGTTGTTCTAACAGCTCTAGCACAAAGTTGTAGGATTCCCAAATGTTTAACTAGTTTATAGGACTGCGGTTGATCAATTGATCATTATTAGCACTGACCTCCTTATAAACATTACAAAAGTATTTTGACCTATCAGATAGTTTCCAACCAAGCCTTTCATGTCTGATTTATGATTTTAATCATGGTAGAGCTGATATAAGGTTTAGATCTATATATTTAATTATTGGACTGAAAAACTGCACTTTATCTTGGTGACGTAAACCGACGGAGTTTTTTAGCAAATTAATTTATTGATTGGACCTTTTGAAAGGTCCATATTACGCATGTTAAAATAATAACTAAGACTGTCCAGAGTCAAACTTCTGTTTACATGCTTGGTTGACAACTTTAAACACTCATGAATGCATGTATGAATTCTGTTTTAATGTTGTATTCGTATTAATTCGGTTTTGGGTTGGTTAAACTATGTAAGATCATTCAATCCAACTTATTCGGTAAATTTTATGCTTCAAGCAGGATTCTAGTTTAAATCTGACATTTTCTGATAGGATTATTTGCAAATTCCTGACCTATTAGAAATCCAAATAACTTTTCACTGTGAATAACAATAACCAATAGACTGTATGGCAGTCTTTCAAACCAAACGTTTTAAGGAAAGATTCTTGTTGAGCTTTAGCTTCCTTTAAGGAGTTAACCAACTGTCTCATTTGTTCAAATGTTCTCTTAAACATAATGTTTGTTATCGTTGGAGTATAAAAATATAAGAATAGTTTTATTCAGTACCGTACTTTGTAAACGTGATGCGTGGTGAGAATTGGCAGAGGGGACGGAGTCTAGCCTCCATCTGCAATGGTGAACAAATAACCTTTAGTTTCTTATGATTTGTTGTGCTAGCATGACTTAACGTGGGCTCTTTTATATATCTGTTTTTGATCATTCCTAGAGGACGTTTGATGTTTGTAAAATAAATATCCCATTCCAAATAAATTACAAATAGTTATACATGAAAATATCTACGGAACTTTAAACGAATATTCATAGTTTTTCCTTAGCAAAGATCATCTGACAAGTGTAATCTATATTTATTATTGCAAGAGTTTACGAGTATTTTATTGTAATCTATACTTATCATTAACACGAAAACAAATTAGTTTTGCTTATTTTAAAATCGTCCGTTTTTTTAGTGACCCTTTGGCCCTTTGTATAGCTTTTGCAACTAGAAAATAATTTTGATTAAATATATACTGTATATGGAGTGAAGGTAGTAACAGACAATTTACCATTTCATCAATTCACTTCATCGCCCGTGAAAAGGCAAATAATCCTTGATTCAATACGATAATGAGATCTGCACCTTGTACTTAGCTGCCTTATCTAATATCACGTTCAATCAAATTACCATAATGTTGATGACAATTCTATAAATAGACTCGTGTCAGTTTACGTCCAGAATAACTGTGGAGACCAACCGTTTATTTCTTTTTTAATAAATTTAAAAATCAAAAGTATTTTGTTTGACAGGTATATTTTGAAATAGGTATCATCTGCTGTCGTCATACATACTAGAAATTATATTACGTTTAATCCATGAAATGGCACGGAAAAAATATAAATATGTGTATCTATATATCCCCTTAAAAGTTAAATTGGGGTGGGGGTGAGTTTCGTTAAATTGTTAAAAGTGACAAGTCTAATATAATTCATAAAACAATTCATATAACAAGTCTAAACATATGTTACATTACTTTTTGGGAGCGTTACATGATAAAATCATAATAACATAATATAAAAATAAGTCAAAGTAAAATCATATAATAATAAATCATAATGTAATATTATGATTTTTAAATAATGAATAGTTTCTTCCAAGAATAAATAGGAGTTTAAAAAATAACTAAATTAAAAAAAATTCTTATACAATACAAAATGTTATGAATTATTATTTCCATAAAACTCGCAATGGATATTGATGTTAAATGTTAATATTGTTAGGCATTGCAATAGTATATTTAATCACTTTAGCGTAAAATTACTCTTAACAAGATATTTTATTATAGGTTAACAAGATAGGTTTCTTATTGTTGCACTATTATATTATAATGCAAACCAAGCTTCTAAACGAAAATATTTTTATATCAAAATAACCTCTCAAAACGACTGCCAGCCAGTTTTTTGCTAATTCAATTTAGCAGCTGTTTAGTAAGTGATTGCAATATTAGTGAACATTACACTATCGATATGTAGAAATATTAACAAGATGCAACAATAAGTTAGAACCAATTAAAAAATCTTTATTTACTTTCGATACATTCAGTTGCTTAAAGTTGTAGTTCACAACTAAGTTAACAACAGCTTAATTTTACTCCCGAGAGTATAAAAACTCTTTTCACTCCCTAGGGTGAAAACCAGCTAAACCAATGGAAACAATTGATATTCACTTTTGATACATTCAGTTACCTACAATCGTAGTTCACAAATAAGTTAACAACTGCTGACTTTACTCCTGAGGGCATAAAAACGCTTTTCGATCCCTAGGGAGAAACCAGCTGCTTTATACCCGCAATGCATGTTTTTAAAACGACTGTGTTTGCTGCAGTATGAAGGAAGAAACAAATATATTTCAGATCTTGAACACGAGGATCGTATCAACGGTTTGTAGCACAATAGCGTGCCCGGTTCTCAAAGTGATTGATGTCAAGAGGATTATGATTAAACATGGACCAGAATGAAGTTTCGAGCAGAGTTTCGTAGTTGATCAAAACTTCTTATACCCATTGTTACCAACTGACGTTTATAGGATAAGTCAACTGAATTGTCTATTCACCTCCCACCTAAGGCAAAAAAACAGTTTTCACTACAGAACGAATTGCACATAATGACGATAATTTGTAAAACACTTATCTTCGGCATGTGCAATTCCTTTTTTCCAAATAAAGCTTTATTTATTAATGATGACGTGGTTTCTCTGGAGATATGCTAACGCAATTTTGTTTAATTACACCCTGTTATAACCATATAAACATACATTTACTAATACTAGGTATGATTTATAGTACTTGATTTGCAATAATTATTATGGATAAGTCATTAAAAGATATAAGTTATGGTACACTATTGGATATATCAGGGATAATTTTGTTGTGAAAATTTAAAAATGGAAAATCCTCATTTTATGTCTGGATGTAGATTCGGGATTATAGAAAATTACTTTTTTTGTTTTAGACAGTTAATTTCTGATTATGTTAGCAATTACATGATATTTAGTAACTATATTAATATGCAAACCAAAAGAAACCTTACTTCATGGCCTAGTTTGAGTTAGGAGTGGTAATTTTGATTTTACAACTGTGTTTATTTTAAAACTTGAAAAAATATTCTGAGATTCATACTGATTGTTATAGATTTAATATTATGTTTTATTTTCTACTGTTTTTAGTCACATGTTTTATTTTGATTAATACTTACTATTAATGATTAATAATTGAAAATGTCATATGGTTAGATAAAATGGGGAGCAAGCTGGTGTAGTGGTTAGAGTGCGGGATTTCAGTCCCTGAGGTCCCGGGTTCGATCCCCGCCAAGTCACCAATGGATTTTATGTAAGTGATAGTGCCGCAACCCCTAGGTCTAGCCTAAAGTAATGTGAAAAACAATCCCAGGCTCGTGCCTAGCGTTCGAGAAAAAAAATGATTAAATAAAATAGAAGTTTTGTTTACGTTCATATAAGAACATGAGTTATTTTATTAGATAAAAATTTAAACTATTAATTTTGAACGCTGATATTTATTGTCAAGGGGATATTATCTAGAACTAAAATACCTATATCAACAACGACTTAACAGCTGTGGGGATGTAGGGTTCAGCTTGTTGTTACGTCGGAATTACAATTACTATTAATTATTGATGAATACAGTTGCATTTCTAGCACAATTAATTTACGTCCATTACTAGAATTAATCATCTATGCTGGTATTATTAATAATGTGACTCTGTAATAGTTCGGCATGTATAATAGGACAACACAATAGCTTAAGTTATATAACAGCGCATTTTAAATACACACCTGTTTTTTGGAGTTAACCTTATATTATTCCATGCAGCCTCTAAGATTTCTAGGCAGAAAATTACTTATAAATAGAACCTAAAATTATTCTGCATCCATCCTTAGACTCTAATTATTCTGACAAGCTTGTTATTTTTTACTATTTTGTGTAATTTGAGGCCATTAAAATTTTTACATTGGTTCTAAGAACCCCAATCCCTGCTCTATATTATCTTCCACCCATCCTTTGTTAGATTTGTCATTAATTATTAGCCAAACGACAAATAATGGCATCTGGGATTTTTTCAAATCAAGCACTTTAAACCCTCCGTAACCCAGTCAAATATCTTATGTAATCGTCCGTCAAAAAATTCCTTGGAAAAAATGTTCTGTGGTATGGAAATAAAACTCTATCATATTTTCAGAAAACAAATGGTTGTGCCAACTGTTAAAATATCTACTTAGATATTGCTCATATATTACTCTTTTAAGTGCTGTATATTTTTAAAAATAAACAAGGGAAATATTTGAAGTTCTTAAAAAGCTACCTGCTGTAAACATACTGTTTGGTATAATTTAAGAAAACTGGTCTCACATCCTTTCGTACAACTTGTATTCAATATATTTTCCATTGAATAGCTTTATAATTCCTTATTTTAAATTTGTAATAAAATCAATCACTTTAAGAAAGGAACAAGGAAGTAAATGATCTAGAACCAGACGGATCCGTCAAACATTGCACAAACAATGGGACCCTAATCTTATTGCTTTATTGAATAGGAAAATTCCTACGTTTTACTTTTGGAGCTTCCTTGTAATTAAACTATTGTTCCTAAAAATTACGTATTGAATGTTTTCTACGAACTATAATGCAGAGCGAGTTTGAGTTGATTGGTAAATTAATCTTTTTAGAACTCTAAAAATATTTAAATAATTACAATTATTCATTGGTAACCTAGTTATTATTGGAAATATTCTTATGAATTAGGAAAATCAAAGTATCGCTGATAAAAGAAATTTTCGCATTATATATTTAAATCTTACGTTATTAGCTTTAAGTATAGTAAATACTTGATCTTCAAATTTTATTTTTCATATTTAAGTATTTATTGGTCGTAATCAAAATCTTGTTTTTTTTGAAAATATTAATGATGCTTCAGTGAGTGTTTCAGAACTCCCTACCAATATTTTAGGGAATTTTTCCCGGGTTAGAATCATATCTAAATATCATACCTATTTAAATTGTCCGGAAGTCCTTAGTTACTCACACAGAAACGACGCAAGCCCTGAGACTAGATAACAATACTTTTTTTATTTCACTTGTTCAATTGTTGTTAAATAAATTATACATATTTCCATTAATAATGAAAATATATAAATGTGTTTTAGTTTTACATTTATATATACAATTTACTTACCGCAACGTTGATTACTCCAATATAACCATACAAATAATTTAAGTACAAGCAGTATAATTTAGTATGCATTGTGCTTTCTCTTTTCAAATACATATTGACTACATACATGTTCTCATAGAGTATAAACTAATATTTTATACATACATATGATGTATGTATTTTTTTGTACATAAATGCCAATGAAAGTGATGAAATCAATTTGTCAAATAACTAACTTGTTGAAGACTTATAAGTATAAAACGATAGTGAGTACTTCCACATTACATGCAATATTGGGATTGTTATTATAAAAAAAGTTTGGATTCAGTCTTCCATGGAGAGTTATTTCACGGTCTACTTGATAATGTAACGAGATATTGAAATAAGCTTTGCATTAAGGAAGCAATTAAACTATTTTTAACCACCGGCAACAACCTTTTGACTTTTAAAAGACATTTTGACATTTAATTAATTATATCAACTAAAATAAGTTATTATTTAATCGTATCCATTTTTTAGAGAAAGCTTTGATCTTTATCATATCCAACAAGCCTTTATTATTGCGCTTGTGATCAAAAATTTTTAGTTAAAGAAAGTTGGACTGATTAAGAAATTCAACTGGTATTTTTAGTAAGGTAAATGTGATATCCAAATAGATTTGTTTAACTTTGTTCTACTTAAAAGAAACTAGTGGAAAAAAATTAAAATATGTTAGAGTATTTTCTTAACATGTGTCCCTGGCGTGTTGATAGTCTAGTGGTTAGCGTCTCATATTTTGGTACGGAAGAGATGGTTTTAATTCTCAGCTAATCCTTAAGAAAATTGGGTTTAGACCACTTCTTTTCATAGGGTTTATACCCTTAGTAGACTGGTAAATTTGCTAAAATATGCCGTGCATTATTTTTCTGAATGATTTTGAGTTTGGTTTTACTTTTCTCGTAGAATATTTTAAAAACAAAATGTGAGTTAATTGCTACTTTATATGTGAAATACTCTTTGATGGCAAACAATAATGATTATTATATAAACGTAATAAAATATAAACGATAAATACCGAACAGTTGTACATTTTGAACCTGGTTCCCAATAACACTACACAAGTTGAGAGTGTTGACTATATTATTACTTTGAAACAATGTAGATAACTTAACTTGAAGAATGTCCTTGCCTACAAAGCTGCCCACGAAGGAACTTTGTTTTGGGCCGTGTATTTGAATACAGAATGAAGGGAAGCATAAATTATTTCTGCTTGAGCCCGTGATCTCTCATGTATATCCAAGAGGACAGCGAAACAAAAATGTAACTCGTGTGTTAAATATGTTGTTACTTCGTGTTTCTATTTAATGCATATTATTTATATAATTGTACAAAATACTTTATAGCCACGTATAAAGTATTGTCAATTATTTTACTTGACAAATACTTGTACATATTTATTTTATGAATAATTAATATTTTTGGAGTTTTTATTTTAAAAAGATAAGAAGTTTTTTTAATTAATAAACATTACATACAACAAACATAGACCAAAAATCCAAACTAAACCTTAATTAACAAGTTATTAAAAACTTAATTTTGCAAATTGGCTTTAATTTCATTCGGATTTTGATTTGTACACTGATAAAAATTTAGATACTAAAATGCTTTTTTAAAACTATAGTTGTTTATTTTGATCGTTGAAAGATAAAAGTACATCCATTATTTGACTGCGATTCAGCTGTAGCTGGTTAGTGAAAATCTTTAGTAATCTTTATATTATTAAAGTGATACAATCAAATTTTATGTAAACTGTTAAGGCCATTTACCGAATAAAAATATAGGCATATGGCACATCTAAATGAAGCTTAGAGTATGTAGATTTGCCGAAAAGTATTGATATGGATGAATTTCTTAAGGGCTCTGCCCCACAGGCTGATTTCCAAAGGGCTACGCCAAAGGACATGCTTCTAAAGTTTAGATAATTGAATTTAATTTAGTTAATGAAACAGCTTATCAGTACAATGAACTGGTGTTTGTTCATTTACTCGAAAAAGATGTTTTTGGCGCTTTATGTAGATTGAGGAGGGTTATGTTTGGTTTTAAAGAAAGGTTGTATACGTTTTTTTAAGTATTGCTCAAAGTTTCATTTTGTATTTTTTTTTTTTTTATAAGCTACGTATAAAGAGGCTTGACTAAAATTTAAGAATTATGGTAAAACATGTCATTCATGAAGCATCAATATGAAGCAATTGTTGCTATTGCTACACTAAGGTATGTAGTCATGTTCTTTTGCATCTATTAACATTAAAAGTAGGGGTTTGAAAGTAAGTAGGTTTACACTTTTGTTAACGATTATTCGATATATCGTTGTTTCGATATATGTTGTTAAGGTTAACCTAACCTAACCAACCAAACGATATATCGAATTAAACAATCGAATGATCAATATTACTCATTCGTTTGTTTGTGCCAACAGATATGGAAGTGTACTCAAATCAGTTTATATTTTCATACTAAATCATAGAGTTGTTGTATTTTAAAACACACATCGGCACCACTTTAATAACTCTTTGGGTCACATTTTCTTCCCGTTGCAACGCACGGGTATAGCAGCTTGTACTTATTTAATACGCAAGCAGGTTTTTTGTGACAATTACTCCTCCGAAACTACAGAACCGATTTTCATGTTTTCGGTGTCATTGGAAATAGCGTAACGTGAAGTTTTGCAGGAAACTTTCTTTTTATGGAAATAATTTGAGAGTGAGGCTTTGGGGCCCTTTAAAGATTCGTATTTCTCCATAAGATTAACATGGGAAACAAACATTGTTATGAAACTCCAGCTGTTGACAGAAATTAAAAGTGAGAAGAAGAACATTTGCTAATTGTAAACAGTCAATGGGCGCGTTCTGAAAACATGTACCGGTGCACCGGTGCAGATTAACCGGTGACTTACTCAACGGTACCGCCCCGGGGCAAGAGTCTTGGTATCCCAGAACGGTTATTCGCCGGTTTACGGTACACATCGGATTATAATTTACACATTCGCCTATTATTTACTTTATAATATTTAAACCAAGCAAACTTGTACTCACAGAATAAATTATTTGAAAATTATTCACTTAATACGTACAATAACCCCCTCATAGAATAAATCATTCACTCATATGCAACATAACCTATAAAACTGATGAACATTATTTGATGGATCCGATTTTATGATACAATGGAATACAATTTATTTTCCAAATTATAATGTAAAGGTGTAATCTGTCATTTCAATATGAGTACTTAAGATAGAGGTACAATATGAGATAGGTTATCACTGGTGATAGACGAGTCCACCTCGTCAAGTGCTCCATTACCACGTGTAGTATCATAGACAAAAGGAGTATGGTAGTATGTTCGGCTTTGTGTTTAAATTCTAGAAATGGCGGGTGCACGTGATACGAGTGAAAGTTCCGAATCCCCTTTAACCATCGTTGAGAAATGTGTCGAGTGTCCGGTGTGTTTGGAAACTACAAAAGTTCCTTTTAAACAGTGCTCTAGAGGTCATATTGTATGTTTGTCATGTAACACCAAGATAAGTAAATGTCCAACATGTGAAGGGCCGTTCACACAAGAAAATTCAATTTGTATGAAAAATATACTGGAAGCTCTGCCTCGCCGGTGTATCTACAGTCAAGATGGATGTGACGAAATTGTGAAATCGGGTAATGATCATGAACAGTTCTGTGGATATAGACCAATTGTTTGTAAAATGTATGGTTGTCATGTTCAAATGCCAGTTGTGAAGGTATTGGATCATTACAAGGAACATCATAGGCACATTGATATCATTACCGAAAGATTTGTTGAAGATTGCCAATTAAAATATTGGTACACTCCAGTGCCGATATGGTTGTTTGACAGTTTATTTTGGGTTCTATGGGTTGTTGATCATAAACCAAACATAGATTTGGAAAAAATATACTTTCTGTCAACGCCAATTGGCAAGCTCGACCATGATTACTATGTTCGTGTTACAATAGAATATGGGGATTTTTTTGTAACGAACTCGCTGAAAGCTACACCTTTGGACGGAAAAATTACATTCACTGAGTTGGCGAGAAATGAAATGTCAGTTGAAAATGAAAGATTTTGTATGAGAACTTCAACCTGGCAAATAACCGATTGGGAATCGAAATCAAAGAAGAAACCAGTATTCAAATTTTCTTTCTTTAATGTGAAAAAAGATTGAAGGTATGCGATAGTTTTTAGTACATTTCAGGTTAGACCTATCATAAAGGAAATTCAGTCTTAATGATTAAATCAATTAATCATCACATTTTATAAGTGAAGCAAGGAGGAACTTAAGATGGAATCAAGTGTAAAATGAGACATTTAACAACTCATCTCCAGTTTAAGGAGCTTAGGGATATTATATGAACAATTATGATTTATTAATCGGCGTAGGTTATTTCTAAACATACAATTTATTACAAGATAAGAAGTAAAATAATAATTTTTGCCTTTGAGTTGTAGCAGCTATGATTTATTTTGCGTTTCAAGCTGCAATATTGAAGTTAGGATTTTGATTTACAGTTCTGTAGTAAACATTGCAAGTATGACCTTCTATGTAGACCAAAATATTATTTTATAAATTTTTCCATGATTATAAATAGGCCAATTGCAATCTAGGATCAAAAATATTTTTTTCAGATTTTCGCAAAATTATTTTTAAACATTATATCAAGAGTATGAATTTTAATTTAAAGACAACATTCCTCTACAGATGTTATAAATCAGTTTCAAGCTTACACACTGTAAGCTATTTTCTATGACAAGTTTTCATTATTTACAAAGGTCTACATATTTTACAGAAGATATTAATGATGCAATGTAGTAAATCTTTTGTATTATTGCTGGATGAATTAAAGGTTTATTTTGTGCAATTATTCATCATCTTATTTTTAACCATCCATTCCAGAAGCTTGTGGAATAAACAAATCTCAAACCTTAAGTTTAAATGCCATATGTTCAACACATCCCCCTAGCACTGAAGTCATATTTTTATGAATGTTTTCAAATTGAATCATAAAGTTTAAGTATTTTTAAACACGCATCAGCGCCATGAACTTGGTTGCATATTCCGCTTATCTGGCTTTAAAGATATGATATTTACTACACTAAGTTATAAGATTAAGTTTTGTTTCTAAAATGAATCATATATGTTTAACTATTCCATGACGCAGATCTGAAGAACATCATTATTCTCTTTCGCGCCCTCTTTCCGTTACAAAATATAGTTATATCAGCTTGTATTTTCTTAAAATGTTATTTCAATCGTATCAATACGTTCGTTAGCTTTGGTAAGATATATAACATGTGTGTTACGTTGAATTTACTTTACTATCACAGAAACTGATTAACGATTCACACAGGCTTAAAATAACAGTAATAGGAGTAATAGTATTGTTATAACGTTTACTAGATTTTACTGTATAACCTCAATTGTATGATAATGCGAAAGAAAACCAGACATGAGGAATTCATGTGAAATTAGTCATATCTGAGGGAAGAAAATTAAAAAGGTTTAAGCAAGGGTTCAGTAGACTCGGAAAAGGTACACCTATCCACTCTTCAATGTCGTGGGACTTAAAATTTTACTGTCTGCATTTATATGTTGGACTAGAATTTATTTAATTGAAGTTGTAATATTTCTTTTATACTGAGTGGACAACGTGCATTCAGATTTCAAGCAGAGACGACAATGGCTTGCCAAGTCTTTACATTGATTGATGTCAAGAGGATTATGATTAAACATGGACCAAAGTTTCGACAAGAGTTTGACTAGTTGCCAAACTTCCCGACCCCTTTCTTATCCGCTGACATTCATTAGAACAAATCATTCCTAGTCAATAGGTAGGCTAACTGTTATGTCAAATTCAAACTATCTGTTAAATTAACTAATATTCAATTGTCTTATCTTCTATTTATTTAATGTTTAATAGTACATCAAAGGATTTCTCCGGTGTTTTAATATAATGATCAACTCTTTGGTAATGTTTTAACCTCTACATTTCTTTAAACCTTTGTATTGCTTGGTGTATAAAAACAATATAGAAGGGAGGGGCTAATGACAGCTCTGCGATACTTTAAAATAAAACAAATAAGGAGCAGATTGACAAATTGAATTTAGTTCACTAGTAAAATGTCACAGTATGCATATTCCCTAAGTTTGTGTCGGTATTAAAGTTATTCTTTAGGTACAGTATTTTAAAATTTAATTATAGCAACCAAGATACATAAACTTGAATTTTATTAATATTTATAAACATAAACCAATTCGTCGAGATATGAAACTCATCTTTATTAATTTTGAAAGAACATAGTTCAGGTAGCCAAGCAATAGCTTTGCTCGTATTTTCCAATAACTCGAGTTCCTTCAAGAGTCTTTATACAACAGAGTTTGCCAAAGAATCTTCTATCTCATTTACTTTGTGTCGTATTTAAATTATACGTCAAATAAAAACATCATGCTAAATATCTTGTATTTTCTATAAAACCAAATAACTACAATTTTATTTCGATAATTCTTTTTTGCTAAAGTTGATTTGGGTAGGATTTGCACAAAATGATAAGGCAGATATTGATTTGTGTTTACTTTTAATCGCTTTATAGAGGCAAAGTATAATTAAAATAAATTGTTGTACATCGGTTACATGAAATAAATCAGTCGGTAGCTTACATATCAGTAAAGTAAGTTCTAAATTAAAAACCTCGTCTTTATTTCATTCAGTTTTCAAAAGTTCCAGTTCTCACATTCAACCACAAGAAAATATATTCACTCTGATAAAATTTACACTGAGATTTTTCGAACATACAATTAAACATTAGGTATATTTACAACACTATAAAACGTCATCATGGTGGCAACAAAGGATTATACCAATAATGTATATTAATAAAAGGACACTTGAATGTATAAAAACAAAATGTATAAAATAACATAGTATATTATTTACATTATCACTAAGTCCTATGTAAAGCTGTGAATTGGTTAACAACTCTTTGATAATTTCTTGGTAATTTATATCGTGGTATTTTATGTTAACGCGAGTTATGTTTTATTCAAACTATTCCAGGATAACTAGAGGAAAACAAATCATTCACAATTATTTAGATCACTATATCACTATGTAGGCCTAATTTAAATCAATGTAGTTGAATAATGTTATATACAGTAATTGTTATTACTTTTAGGTTATTTTTATCTCTACCATTTACCCTTATTATATTTTTATAAATACAATGGTTATTATGTATTTATTTCTTTTTTTATGATGATACTTGTATTTGGGGCAGACTTGGGATAGAATTGAAATAATATGGCATACAAAACGGAAATGAAGCTTTTTATCTAGTATGGCTACGATATAGTGACGAGTGTACATCAGGTTATGAAAAATATACCTGATAGAGTATTTGGCACATCAAGGTATATACAGTATTACAAACCTCCTTCACAGCTTAACACAGGATAATGATCAACTTACGAATATTTATTACAGGTATAAAATGTAGAGTAATAAACTTTCGATATAATACAAAACTCTTAAACTTTGAATGTAATAAATTACAATTCTGTAGATCAATAAACAGGTCAATAATTACATATTTATAGAATCTGACTAATATGTGACACCCTGTAAGTCGGAGATGGTGAGCGATAGCGACTGTTGTAGCGCAAGGCTTACAACTTTGTCATTAGTCAGACGGTACTTTCGCGCTTGGTGACCATAAGGGGCGACTCAGGCGCGGAGGTGGAGCCCTCCTCCTCGTGTGGTGGGGGTCGTAACGATGGCGGGGGCGGAGGCCCGCCATGGTGGTAACCTATCACCGCAGGATGTCTATACCCTGGACCACCACCCCAGTGCGGTCGAGGTAATGTCCCCGCTCCCGCGTACAGCGAGTCCACACTTCCCTGGAATACACAACGGTTTAATATCCAAAATGTCTATTATTGCTTTAATATTATTATTGATTAATGAAAACCACAAATACTCGTATAGTTCGTACGAATGGCAGATATGATACCATCCTGATATACAAAAACCTCTTGCTATTCATGCAAGAGAGCATTCTAAAAATTTTCAACAGTTTTATTCACTAAACGAATAAGAAAATTAACCAAAGACGCATCATACATAAAATTCAGACAGCTTGAGCAAACTAATCAATTGATACTTAAATATAAAACACCATCAGGTCTAAGTTTGGTATAGTATACACACATTTTTCTTTCTTTATTTTTATAAATAAATTGATTTTCTTTATTACTTCCTTATAAATCATGTATTTTTCAGTTGTACAAAGTCATATGATACGAATAATAACCCAATTTTTGTTTCTGCATTGTTGCTGATGAAGGCTTAAGCAGGAAACATAGAAAGTAATTTACTTGTTATGAAAAAGCCGTTTGGTAATACTATAAAGAGACGATATTAATGATTTAAATACTCGATTTATGAATACGTAGTGAATATTCAATTGAAGCTGATCATACTTAGTCACTGTAAACATCCGCAGCAAAAAAGTGTTCACCACTCAACAATCACTTTAGTTTAGGTAGCCTAAAAAACCTTAAACTCCACTGATACTACCTTTACATGAAAAATGTATTGGCATTATTTTTACGTTGCATATATCGTGACATCATACAGCCCTGAATGTGTATTACCTGTACATGTTTAGTAGGCAGGTTGCTGAGGTCATGTAGCGGCAGGCCGCCATTCCTCAGCGTGCAGTAGCCAGGGTAGGCACCCCCAGGCCCGTGCTGCAGAAGGGATCTACTCGGCGAGTTCCTCGTTTCTATTGTAGATATGTGCTGCCGCTTTCTTAGAAAATCTAACTGAGCTTCGTCGCTATCTATACCTGCGCAGTTAAAATTTTTTATGTAAACATATGTATCAGACTATTATGTTGTATTATTGTAATAAATGATACTTAAGCGAAGCAATCCTTAAAACGTTCGCCAACCATATATTTCCCATATGTATTTTTTACATTTCTAAGGTAGCCTAGAAATTTCTTAATTTCCTTCTGATTATTCATTTGTCCTTTACCACGACATACTTCCGGCTGTAGCAAATAATGGTTATTCGATCATATAACATGATCACTACAACACCTTTATTCATTTATCAATAAAATTAATATACATTGAAAAGGACGTATACAATCTAATAATCAATACAATCCAAAGGGTCCTTTTTATAAGCTGTTATCATTTTAATACATAGATATATAATGAGGGAAAACAAATGTTATTATTTTTACACGTTATCTCCCGTTAGGCCTGCCATACACGTTCCGTCCGGGCCTCAAGGCCTGGCCTTGAGGCCGGAACTGCACAGTTTGACCGGAGTCGTGACCTCCCCACACACGCTCAGTCCGGAACTGCACAGTTTGGAGTTTTTCAATTATCAACTCTTTTCTAAAACGCACTTCTTAAATTATTTATTTTTTTAACCACAGTGTCCTTTGTGGCTTTTGGGTCCGCCTTCTTCACAAAATCCAATAATTGTTGATAGGCTGCTTCCCTCATTTCCCTGTTATGGTACTCTTTACTTTTAATTTTCCAGATGCATTCGTGACCTCGGTATTTCTCAATGAATTCCAGTGTGAAGTCTCTTGACCAGGTAGACATGATTAATGTGGAGTACTAACGAAATCACTAAACAACACTACAGCACCAAAATCCAAAAACTATATTAACGAAACAACAAACAACACAGCTCCGATTATGCTTTCACCAGTAGTTGACTCACAATGAAGAAAGGATGCGAATGCGAGTCCAAGACAGTGCTGCTTCCCCCTCCCCCTATAAATTTTAAGCATTATCGCATTCGCATAATGCTTAAAACGGAAAGTGTATGGCAGGCCTAAGGTAGGCCTTACTATGGTGGTTAAAAATCGTTCGATGTATGCATCTTTTCCAAAGTAATTAAACAGTTTTATAACTTACAATTTCTGTAAGTGACATTTGGGCCTGGGTGGATTTTTAATGCGTACCGTATATCTTATAAGGGTTATAATATTGTAAAAAAATAATAATTGCCTGTGGGGAGGAGGGTTGTTCTATACAGTTGACCACAACTTCACTAATATGGAGGAACACGAAGCGCGCAGTTTCAGCTTGACAGATGTGCTTAAGTGTTGGGTTATTCAACAAAACTCCGAGCTTTAGAATTCTAAAGTGCCAACGTCATCTCTTTAGACGGCTGTCTCTTCCACAAACAGTTCCTTTTGAAAGAAAGTATGTTTCTTTAGAAACTTAATTTTTCTACTCTTTACGGTTTTTAGCCATTGCTTTTGGATATTCAGTCATCAACGCCATAACATTGTTCCGCTGCACTTTAGTTTACGTCCTACACTCATACGAATGAAAAATATCGATATATCGATTATTTTTTTCGGTTAGTTAGGTAAGGTTTTAACCTAACTAACCAAACTTGACATATAGAATGAAATAATCGATATATCGATCGATATTGTTCAGTAATAGGTATCAGACAGTGAAATCATCACGTCCAAATATTGAAGTCCTAGAATTGCCATATGCTATACTCTCATACGGTTCTGTTTTGAATACAAAGATTTATTGCAAATTATTTATAATGCGGAGACACTGGAAGTGCAGTATGTAAATTATTGGTTGTACAACACATTGCATAAATAATAAAGACTATAAATGTTTCTTATAATTAAAAACAGTATTCAAGCAAAACTTTTCAATGTAAATTTAACACGTTTTTTGTTCAGTCAAAGCAACTAGCACCTAGAACATTGATGTATATAAAACAAAAACAAGGATACAGTTATGCTTCTTAAATAATACTGAATCTGAAAAATAGCTTATAACTTAAACGTATAAATCTGTGCTCTAACATATATGATGCATCGAACTCTATAACTCCGAAGAATGAAGACGTGTTTGTATTTTGATCTAATGATGACTACCAAAGCCACGAGGTATCAAAAGGTATATAGCCCTTACTGACAAATGTTTGAGCTGTAGAGGTAGAAAAGGTTTGAGCACATGATTAATCAGCTAAAAATAGCTCATAAGGTAACATAACAAATACAAAGTCGAAAAAATTTACAAATCAAATAATTTGTTTGTAAATTCTTTGAGATTATAAGTTTACCATTTTAAACAATTACTAAAATAATTATGTCTAAACCCCCTTAGTTTCCGGGAAAAAATTACAAAATTTATCATATATGTTTTAAATATCTAGTAGAGAACATTTGAAATCACAATATTTTATCTGCAATTTGTTAAAAGCTCTATTTACCTCCGACAGGCTGTGGGATAACGTCAGGGTTTTTCTCGTCACTGTCGCCGCCGCTGTCCTGGCCCGCGTCCAGTTTGCTGGGACTGCCAGGCTTGTCCGCAGCGCCACACAGACTGCCAGAGGCACTGCGGGTCCGCTGGTCCAGCTTGTGGCGTTTCCTACGACCCTCGTTCCTGGAGCACTGCAGCCTCAGCACCACCGCCACCACGCAGGCCACTATAAACAGCGCGGACACCACGCCGGTCACCACGCTCATGACCGGAGTGAAGCGGAACCCGCTCCGAGGGCGACCTGTGGTGGACAAAAATATCTTAGGTTATGAAATATATGGTCCTAACTACAAAATATAAATTTTTCATGACAGCAGTTTAAAGAAAAGTGTAGGTCTACTTACGTCCATTGTAGCTTCAGATAATACTAACCAAACACAACCAATCTTTATCCCAAGGTAGTTAAAGATATGAACACTCATTAAGATTGTTCAAAATCTCTTTTGTGCTGCTCAAAAGAAAATCAGCTTTTTCTCTGTGAGGTCTTAAAGTAGATGCGACCATATATTGTCTCAAGAAACAAAAGTGACGTAAGTCAGATACGGCTTAAACTCTATGTCTAATTGAAATTATTTTTGTTAAACAATAGTTACCATATATGCTGTCGAGACTAGACACTTGAAATGCATGCGTTGCTTCTTTTTTGTCTCTCGTTTTTAAAACCTAGGCATAACTTACCGTTAATTATGTGACATATTCGTCATTAAATGTTTTGTGACTGTGATTTTTAAAACTGTTACGTGACATCATGAGTTGAAAAACCTCAAGTTATGTAAAAAGGATCTGATGATGGTATAACAATATACCGAAGCGAAATCCTGTTGGATGTTCAAGGACCACAGTCTGAAGGTATTGTAACCTTCTTATTTTGATAGTTACCATATAATTACCACCATATACTCGACCATTATATCAGCCATTATATTACCATATACCATATACTTAGTTACCATATAGATACCATATATGAGTAAGGTTTGTTGGTTTATTAAATAAACTTATTTTAGAGTCAAACAAGTGTTCTAGACAGGTTTTATGCCCAGAAAAATACAAATAATTTTAAAATCGTAATATTGGGCTTAGGCCTATGGAGTTAACAGAGAAAATGAAATAATTGTGGTAAAAACCTCCATATACATGCATAAATGCATATAAGCACTAATTCTGATAAAAGCAATATTTTGAAGACCTAATAAAAAAGTTAAATTGTATTTTAAATTACGATAGCCTACTTTATCATTTTTATCATGCTGTACTGTAACATTTAGACAGACAGATAGAATATTTTAAAGGCTCTGAGTGTTGTACGGCTGGCCACCGGACAACTATATCTCTCTCTATTGTTGGATGCGCGCTCCAACCTATTGTTATCAGCTGAGCCTTGCATTCCGTCTGACTATCCTGTCGAAGTTTGTCGAACGTTACGCCAGTATTTTTCCACGATAACTCTGCCTCAGAACAGCCAGAACTACTTGAGGAGTGACATCGCTGACTCGACTACAAGACCCATTCTTTCTACGTATGTCTACGGATTATATGGAAGCATGGTAAGCAGTATGATGGATTTTTATTTTTGTTGAAGGAAACTTTTAACTTAAACCTAGGCAAAATTCAGAACGTAACCTAAAACTCAGAAAAACAATATTTTCTCTCTAGTTTTGAAAATGGAATCTTAGTTCATGAAAGTAAAACCTGTTGTGTTTGTTCAGGAATGATTTAATGGTTTTCATCTTTAAAAACAGTTATTTCGATTTTATAATGTATTGTATCATAGTAGAATGTTTGTAAAAATTTATTGTTTCAACCTTGAAAAGCTTTGGTAAAATATCTATGAAGTCTTAACCATTATTCCAACTTGTGAAACTACTGTAACTAGGGAACAACTTTGTCAAAACCTGTCAATACGAACATGTGCTAAATTGAATTAATTTCCTTGCTGAAACATTTTACGAGGTTAGAAAATGCTTTAAAAACTAATGTAGGCTAGGCTAGTTTCAAATTATGATTTGAAACTATTGAAATCATTATGATGATTTCAATGTCAAGTGTAAATTCTTAGTTTATTTATTTGTGTTCAATTTTTAAATGTGATGTAATTTTGTAAAGTTTCATGTAGGCCTAGCCCATTCATATTCAATCTGTGGAAATTGTAAGTATGTAATTTTATGTCAAAAGGGTTTAAAAGTCATTTATGTTTGCCAAAGAGAGAAATAAAATTTAGGTTAGATTGTTGCTTTGGTAAAAACAATAATCACTTTAAGTCAAAATGTATTTTGCCAGTACTGAAAATAATTTTGTTATGTAAGAATTTAGGCTGAGACAATTTTTCAAGTTTTATAATAATATTTGATACATCTGAACTACTCTAGATTCCTTTATAATATTTCACAGACTATTTGTAAAGCAATTTCCAGTTACCACTCTCATTCAAAGTTCAAGTTACAATTTTATTCTGAACTCTTTTGCTGTCTAGTAATGTATTAAAAATACCATGTGATTTAATTGTCGTTTGCGGTAAACAACCAAATAGTTAAAAATATGCTCTGAATGTTAGAGATTTCATAATTTAAAAGATTGGTTTGGAGATACTGATACTGACTGAGGAATATTTGTGTAATATTGTGATTTTTAAAAGTTGTGTTTGTTTATCAATGTTTTGGAACAAGTATTATTACACTTTTGAATATGCAGGGTTTCTGGTTTGGAGGATGCTAGTCTGGACCCAGAGCCTCACCCTGCTGATGACTGTACCGATCTTGACCCTGCTGAAGAGGTTTACCTACTCGACTTAACCTACCCTAACCGGGACTGCGGAATTGTTTGACGAGGGACCTCCACATCCGTATAACTGACAGATGAGTGTAGCTTTAAGGATCTTAGAAGTTGGTTGGACTTTTTAAAGAACTTTCACTATTCATTACCGCAAGACCTGGATCAAAGCTACTCTAGCCTAGTGGGATACTGTTAAAATCACAATTTGAGGATAGGGTTAACTTAGAAATAGTTAATCGTAACCTGATGATTATTTGTCTGTATGTATATAGTATTTGATAACTTGTAGCTAGTAGGTATATTTGTGTAAAGTAATCTTTCCAATTTTGAAAAGAAATAAGGGCCCTTCTTAAACAAACAAAAAAAAATAAATAAATAAATAAGTAAAAAAAAAAAAAAAAAAAAAAATACAAGAAAATATTGAAAGTGCTTTCTACAAAACAAATTTTATTCAAATCATCTTACAGTTCAGTATATTGACTATGCTACCTACTTGAGTTTAGGC
Organism: Macrosteles quadrilineatus; assembly: GCF_028750875.1. Classification (NCBI taxonomy): domain Eukaryota; kingdom Metazoa; phylum Arthropoda; class Insecta; order Hemiptera; family Cicadellidae; genus Macrosteles; species Macrosteles quadrilineatus. The sequence goes on from NW_026542594.1 coordinate 159,207,100, forward strand.
TCTGTTTGGGATAATTAATTAAGTATAGATATTTACGGTTGATTTTCTGTGAGAATATTTTGAAGCGTTAACGCTGAACTAGATTGTGTGTAAGAATTTTCCGAAGCGAAATCGCTGAACTAGCCTACCTTGATATTTATATGAATATTATTTGTGTTTTCAGCTGAACTATTATTAGATTAAGTCATGGTTTCTTATTTGTGTTTGTAATCCTTCAGAATGTGTGAAATGTTATTGATGTAGGTATTGAAATTTGGACAACATTATAGGATTGAAGGATAAACTATTGTTTTCATTGTGGAACCTGGTCCTAGATTAACAAACATCCATCATACTTGCTTACCATTGGTTCCTTGTTACCACTGATACACCAAGCAACTTATAACAAGGTGGCGCCCTCTCAAAAGTTATGGAATATTCTCTCCATCACACTTAGAACTCTAGAGCTCATGTTAGAAATTTTGACCCACCCCTACTCTACCAAGAAGTTCAGAATTATCTTACTGCAGGAAATTTGCAACGAGCTAGTTAGGCTACAGTACGGATACTAACTGTGTTCGTTAGTGAGTTGTTTCTCTGGTAGCCTAAGCGTGGCCGTTTGAACAACGACGGGTTCGCTGCGGCCCTTCACGTTGACTGAGAAGATGCACGCCTGGTACTGCATGCCAGGGGTGAGGCCGCCCACGCTGAACCTCGGCACCGGAGACGTTGTGTTCACCTTGAGTGCCTGACTCTCTGTCTCGCGGACCTCCACGGTGAACGACTGAGGAAGCCCGCCATTGAATCCTTCGCTGCAGCGGACCGAGAACGACGTCATCGACGTGTTGGCTATCGTGCAGTTATGCACTTGGTCAGGCCGACCTAAACATAGAATAGCACAATATATCTTTACAACTGTATAAACCAGATACTCAGTTTGTATTTCAAACATCTGAGATAACTTCATTATTAGGTATTTGGTAAAATTCCGTACTTTGAATGATATAAATAAACATCCAGATAGAGGTAAGAAGTAAATTTCGTTTTTTCAACAAGCAGGCCCTACAAGCAGGTTTGGACTTGTAGGTGGACTTGTAGGTCCTGTAAAAATAAACATACGAATATGGATTGGAATTAAAAGTTATCTTTTCTTTTTACCAAGCAGACCCCTGTAGGTTGATAAATATTGATAAATATTCCGATATTGTCTAAAAGTTATGAAGAAGTCATATTATTTGATACTTAAAATCTTAACAATAATATACAATTTTACGAGATGCATAAAACCTCCGTTATAATGCATAAGACAAATTTAATAAACCAAATCAATTTAATGAAACTTTTAACAACGCCTAATACAAAACACTGAAATGAGAAAGGCTTAACAGGTTAAGTGACAGAAAGATATATTATTATCCACCACGGTATCTATACAAATTTAATTATTTTAACAGATATTCCCTAATTTGCCGTACTAGATTAATAAAATATAATAGGTAAGTCAAATAGAACTAAAACACGTTATAAAAGGTGTTAGCTTTATTAATATCAAGCCGGTTATTTTAATAAAATATTTTTTGAATCGTAATTGTATTGTGTGTAATTAATTAAAGCTATGTTATATTGGTGAATATGTACTTTAGAATTTGATTCGTTAAGAGCCATTATATGTAGCAGTTACAATTGAGAGTCCAATTAGTGTTTAACTAACTATATAAAAATGCAATGATGATCCGACGAGATAGAAAATGTTTAAAATATCCTTACTATGAAAAATATTAATTAAATCCTAATGTCAAAATCCAATATTTTTTCCCAGAAGTTTTGTTTGAGTACAGACTGTAAACTAATTAAAATGGTAGGTAACAAAATCAATTTTTTTTTTCAAAGTGAAGAATCTTGAATCTCGTACATCATAGCTTATACTTGCAAATTTAGGTGTTTAGATACAACTATTTCACATACAGATTTGTGTTTTAATTTAACTTAAAACAATTTTAAAACAATGCAACTGACAACCTATAATTTAAAACTATACGTTGACATCAATATAAAATCTAGTTGAACGAAGAAAAAGAAAAACGAAACAAAATATTGTTATTCCGAAAACTGATGGACGTGAAGAAAGTTATTTCCGACAAAAGCGAGATACATAAAAATGTAATTTTTCCGAAACAAAGCCGTGAATTCTTCTGTGAAGTATGTTGCAGACTATAAAGCTGGCCGCGAAGCAACTTTGTTTTGACGCGAGGGTTTGAATGTAGAATGAAGGGAAGCATAAATTATTTCCGCCCGAATCTGTAAGCCCTCATGTATATCTCAAAGGACAACGCAGTGTATGCGGCACCTGCAGGGGATTGCGTTGATGTTCACTGACGTGAGATATTCCATGTGTGTCATAAGAAGCTTCCTTTATAATAAACAGACAGAATATCACTGGTAGTCTATGTTAATATTGCATGGTTTGGCTCTTATTTTCGAGAACAAAAAGTATTTTAATTTTATATTTTTTTCCGAAAAATTGTTTATCATTATAATAAAGGCTAATGAGAGTTTTCTGAATAGTGGAATTTTTAGACTGTTGGAAAATATAAGTCAAATAATGTTATTAAGTACCTATAAATAAAGATGACTATTATTATTAAAAGCAACCCATTTTAATGAGTTAGGGAGAAAAATAAAAATTATGAAAGAGGTTTCATAAGCCAAACACGATAAAAACAGTATTGGGAGCAAATTTAATTAAAGTTAAGAATCTTTGCTCTGGCATGTTTTTTATTGGTTATTCGAAGCCATATTAAAGTTGGTTTTGGCAAAGAAGTGTAACCCATTAATAATATAAGATTCCATTCTATTAAGAAATTAATACATAAAGGCTTACCAATGATTTTTTTATTGTGGTTCACATACTTAAAAAGGGAAATATTATTTTGCTCTGGATCTTACATTTTCAGGAAGTAAATATCACATCCAAGTAAAGAGTAATTAATAGATAGATAATGTACAGTAAAAAAAATAAAATATGACGGAAATGTTGTTCATGTAGCAAAAACAATGTATGGAATGTAAATGTACTGCTTTCCAACAACTTTTAAAACTTTTCTCCAGCAACAAGGTATACATATATTTTTTAAATAATTTCTACTTTGGAATAAATATTGCTTTTAGTTTTACCTTGTACGAGTGTTGATTTTGTAATATAAATGAAAATATATTACATATATTGTACCACATAACAAAATATTTAATTTAGAATAAGAACATATAGCAATTTTGTTTTGCTATTTTACTTTACTTTACACCTAGTGTTGATGAATGTGTGTATGTTTTGTCTACATCATAGTAATGCGTTCCTTTCGTCCTATCTGAACAGTATCCAAGTAATATTAAATGGTTCCTTTTATTTTAACATTTTATATTTGACATTTTTGTTTTGCTTAACCATTGAACACGGGGGGAGCAAGCTGGTCTAGTGGTTAGAGTGCGGGACTCTGGTTCCTGGGGTCCGGGTTCAAATCCCGCCAAATCACCAATGGATTTTATCTAAGTGATAATGCCGCAACCCCTAGGTCTAGCCTGGAGTAATGTGAAAAATAAGTCTGGGCTCGTGTACTAGGAAAAAAACCATTGAACATAACAGTACAGTACTTTACGTTTCTGACCTGCCGCTATGATATGGAAGACACAAGGCTGTCGCTGGTGACCGATCTTGTTGCTCGCCCAGCACAGCAGCGTGCCGTAGTCGTGCTCCGACACCGGCGTGTAAGTGACCACGCTGGAGGTGCCACTTCGCAGAATGTACTTGCTCTCTACGTCGAGGCTCTCCGCCGAGCTGTTGAACGTCCACTTGAAGTTGACGTCACGAGGATTGGCGTCCACCTCGCAAGAGATGTTGGCCCTCTCCTTCTTGGCGACTCCGTGCACCCTCGTCTGGTTGGGCTTGCACGTCGGGGCGTCTGGACAAAGAGATGGGTTGCAGTTGATATGTATTGTGGAAGTCATAGACCATGAGAGATAAAGAAAGTTGATTCAGCTATATAAAATTCAGAGAAACCCCTTATGCTTAGTAAATTTTAAGGTTGTATTTACTAAGAATGTTCACATTTTAAAAGTTTTAAGAAAACGTTTTTTATCGCTTTACAAAACAAACTACTATTATTTTTATATAGACTAGGCCTACATTTTATCTAATTTTAGTCATTTGAATTATTCAAATTAAAATATACCTATAGTTTATAAGGATATGGTTAAAACACAAAATAAATTCATTTTAAACACGCATATCAAACAACGTTGTTGGTATGCACCACATAAATTCAGCAAAGCATGTCCATAAGAAATGTATTTTAAATGTAAATATACCCTCGATCTACCGACCTCTGCAAAACTTCGACTGTTGCATTGTAGATCAGGTATTCTGATTTAAATATGTTTGCATTTGCATGTCGTATATTCAAATGTTTTAACGATGTTTTTATATGGTATATTTTACTGATTATCACCAATATAGTTTTGATGCTAAAAAGAGTTTAGATGAGTAATCTTGAAAATAGATTATATAGCTAATTATAGCCATACAATACTATATTACGTTTTTGCTCCAATAAACGGGAAATTTAATAGAATAGACAATATTCAATGTGGCCATAACGAATGTGTCTTTGTTAGTTGGTGAGCTGTTTACCAGGACCACTTTGGGTCAGCGTGTCCCGAAACTACCCAGTCACTTAATTCCTACCAACACTGTGTCACCAATAACTTTCAAACACGACACACCTTTCTCGATACTTTTAACGTGATTTCCCCAGATTTAAGCTTTTCAAGGATCATTGTTTAACTCACAAAGTACGTTGAGATAGAAAGGGTCGCTCTCGCCGTCCCCTTCAGTGTTGAACCCTACACAAGTGTAGTTGCCTGCACTGGCTCTGCTGACACCCTGCAGTACCAGACTCTGGTTGCTGATGATGATCCCGTGATTCACATTGTGGTTCAGGATCTTACCCTAGGCATAGTGATCGTAATTATTAGAATCATATTATAACCATGTACATTTTAGCTATAAATACAGTAAGTTGTTTTAAGAGTCCTTGGAGCCTAGACGCTATAGCTCATAAAACAATTACAAAACTAGAAACAGCGCACTAGATATTTAAATTACAATCACTTTGGTATTTGAACAAATGTTTTGAGAACTCTTAAGCGGCTGTTTGAAATTAACAAAATTAACATTAAGATTAACATGGACAACGAAGCAACAGTTAAAAACACTTCAAATCTCCTAACAGTTTTTAGTTTCAGTAAAAAGCAAACCTTGGTGTTGACTTCAGGAAACTATATTTTTTATTGTCAGAAAAGTACGTCCCCACGAGCTGCAAAGAAATATTGGACGCTCGTGACGACCTGGCTGATCCATGTAACACTACTTAATAGCAAATACAAGCAAATAGTTACTTAATAGAAAATATAACTAGGCCTAAATATGTCTCCTAATTCACGGTAGATATAAATCAGTACACAAACAAGAATGTGTTTTTTGGGATGGTTAACAAAAAACCTTGAGAGCTTCAACAAAAATAATCAAAATATTGACTAATATATTATTTTAGTAATATCACAACGAAAGATTTTAATTATAATAAACTGTTGTAACAATCCTTGTGGTAACATGAAATATAAATGTGATATACCAATTCTATAAAAATAAACTCTACTTTGTGCAGTAATATTGAGGAAAATGTTTAAAGCTATTGATAAAGAAGTAGGTCGTTGAAGGTTTAGCACAAGATGTCAAAGGATAAAAAAGGGATAACATTTTTTAAGGTGCCTTTGTCATATAATCGAACCTTTATATCCGTGTAATTTGATTTCGGACAGGAAAGTATCTATAACAATTATTACAAATGTGCCTTAATTACAATATACGAGTACAAAGGTCAAATACACTTACGTTATGTCTCCATTCCACCTTGTAAACCGGTGGTTCCGCTACGACCATACAGTCAAAGTAAACATCAGTCCCTTCTCTAATATTGTCTTTGTTTAACGAGGTACCTAGTGTGAGCTTTGTTTGTGGTATATCTGCAACACAACATTGGTCGATTGTAATACAAAACAAACATTGTCCGGTGATTTACCTTTGCAGTAATCACATTGCAGTAATTTAATTAAGCAGTAATCACATATTAAGTATCTGAAAAAGTTATCACATAAGCACCATACGACATATTATTCTTGCCTAAAACTAACAAAAGAGGTAAATAATACCTATAGAATTGTTTTGAAACATTATAATTTGTAATAATTAGTGCGTGATGTCCAATTGTTTGTATAAAGTATTTGATTTCACTACAATCAGCTATTTGCTTTTATTAAGAGAGAAATGTGAGATATTTCAAATTTAAACAATACAAACAAAGTAAAGTGTCACGTACAATGCACATGCAGCGTCCACGTTGTTTCTAATATTTCCGATGACACGGTGGGGTTTTCAGCCCTGCAGGTTAGGTTTTTACCAGAATCTTCTTTGGTGACGGTAAATGACAGTGTACTTGTGGTGGTGTTGCCGTCATTCGACGTCTGAAACATAGAGTAATACTAATGAGATGGTGGTACTAAAACTAGGAAAATAGCTAGGAAGTTTTTAGAAGATGGACTGTTTTAGTATAAGTTAACAAAACCTTTCAAGTCTATTAATGTGTATAGCATTGGCAAGTTTGGCAATGACAAATATTCTTGTAGGAGTATTACGTTATTTTCACTTTAGCAAGACAAAACTTAGTAGTTTCAGAGAGTATTTTACAGGTCCCTCAATTTAATAATCATATCGTTGTAGTACATCTTTACAAATTTTAAAATAAGTTCACAATGACAATAACCCATGGTCACCGTATGGTCTCAACCATATGGTGTAGGTATTATCACGGCCTTTGCACCTTACCTTTGTTTACATTTTAAAATTGTTTTCTTTTTTACCTGGAATGTTTCTTAGCTTAAACCTACAATGATTAAGTAGTAGTTATCTTAAAACCGGGTTTTTCTAGGCACGGAAGCGGAGAGCGGAGAGAGGAACGTGGAGAGCAGAAAAGAGATTAACATGGTGTTCCGCTCCGCTTCTAGGAAAACAGTTAACATTAAATGACCTAAGACAAGTGGAGTCGGCTCTCCGCGTTCCTCCCTCCGCGCTCCAATTCCGCGCCTAGGAAAACCCGGCATAAGGTTAGTAAGTTAAGTAGAGTGTTTTACCGTTTCCTTTATGCTTTCTAGCCTCTTCCCTCCCTTCCACCACGTCACCTTGGCCTGTGGTCGAGACCCAGAAGACTGGCAGAGAAGGTCATAACGACGACCCGCAGACAGCGGCTGAGAAGATTCTAGGATGTGCACGTCTAGAGGCCGAACTGGAAATTATCAATAATTATTATGGTAAAACAAATAAAAGGTTTAACGAACAGCACTTGTATCTATAGCGTACTGATTGACAAGGGAACTTATTTATTCCTAAGTACGAAAATAAAAGAAAGAGAGAAAACTAAGGTCATGAAACCCGAAAAAGAATTTCTTGAAACCATAAGTAACGAAAGTTAGTTATTTCTAATTTAATTATTGATAATAATTAGATTTTTTACTTAATAACATTTTTTATTATCAGACAGCAACACCAGATATGTACGCACACTAATCTTGAGCAAAAATGTGTAACTTTATTATGCTAAGTTGCTCACCAGTTTTTCCAGCTAGGATAACCTATTAAGAGTGAAATTATTGAGGAAAGCTGCACCCAGTTTGAAACCGTCGAAAAACTATTGTGTTTCTCAGGTGCATACCAGCAAACCTTAGGTATTCGGGCATGCACTATCATAACGCAACTAAGCAGGTATTGGAGCAAGAGGTTACAACTACCGTCATTCGTTTGATGATGCTACCATTGGTTTGGTGATTTCTTATTATAGACAAAAAAATAATATAGACTGTTAGCCGTGCTGCGGTTACCATGGTTAACATAGGTTCTGGCACACACCACTGGGAGCGCCCTGTAGTTACGTAGCACGTACGCTGTAACTACATGGCACTCCCAGTGGTGTGTGCCAGAACCTATGGTAAAAGCAGCACGACTGACGGTCTATATTCAAATCTTTTATTCTATAGTCTTATCCACATGGTAATTACAAATAAAACTCAACCTCCTCGGTGTACTCACAGTTCATGTCGACGTGCACAGTGGAGCTGAGAGGCACAGTTTTATTGTTGTTCCACGCTCTACACGTGAGCTCAGAGTGCAGATCCTCGCGTCCAAGGTCGACCAACACCACCTGGTTGGTGACAGTACCACCCTGGCTAGGCGGAGCCACCATGGTGCGGTTGGTCAGGATGTCATCCCCTCTGTACCACACTACGGCTGGTGGTGGTTTACCTGTAAACGCCGACTCTATGACTTTCTGAATAAATTAGGATAACACGTGATTTTCACAATAATACACTAAAAGAAATGATAGCTTACTAATTGTGCTAAAATTAAAAGAAAACAATTAGTGTGGATATTTTTTGTTAAACTAAGAACGTTTCGTTTGGTAATGAAGTTTTCGTTGTTGATAGTAAAATACCTTAATCAACTAGGGCAGTAACGCATAATGACCTCACCCTTTCCTATTCCTCAACTAAATTAGTGTTTAAATAAAACATAGGTATACAATTTTTTAGCCTAAAGTGTGTTTATTATTCCTTTCGCCTCAATACATAAATAAAGTACTAAGAGTTTTTAATCCACAAAAGAAATGTATACAAAAAACTTGTTTTAACTTTCTTTGCTGCAAATGTGTAAATGGGGTATTATTGTGTAAATTGCCACCCACCCCCCTTAACAAGAGCAGATGGTTAGTAACACTATGTAATTTCAACAAGAATCTTCATTTTGTATGATTCCTATTACCTAACCCAGGTAATATGAAAGTACTAATAAGCTATTTAACATAATTCAAATTTATCAGAAACTAATAAAATTTGACGCTAGGTAATTTTGTTCAGTTCCTGTATTCCAAAAGAATGATGCCCAATTAAGTTTTCCATTTCAATACGTTAAAAAATTCCATTGGTGTAGATAACCTAAATATATATATATAAACTGTATTATTTAAAAATAATACAAGTTACCTCCATATACTTCACAGGTGAGGACGAGATCTGAACCTTCCGTGTACGGACCGACGACGGACGTCCGCTCTATCCGATTTTCATCGAGTATCACCATCTTGTTTGGAGGAACTAAAATAACAAAACACGACAAGTTATATAATATTATAAATAAAGAACCCATTGAATAGAGTGACCTGGTATGCAGGGAACAAATCAAAATATAAAAATACCACGATTCCAAAGTAAACTATATCAAAACGAGACAAACACAAACATCTAAACAAGAAAGACCGTAATCACGTTATTTGTTTCTGCAGCAGACACTTGCTCCACAGGGATGAGATCTTCCTTGCTTTGGGATTTTACTTTGTACCGTTTATTGTACCACTTACCACACTGGTGCCGACCCAAATATATATATAAATACCAAATATATTGGTCGTATAAGTTCTTTAGACTGTTACGTATGCTAAAGTCACGTCTCTAAAATAAAACATTTTAAATTTGTAGTAATAGCACTATTGTTCTAAGCTAAATTCAATCCCCAATAAGGTTTGTTGATGTACATAAACCACACCAGTAGATCGGAGAAGGGGTAATGTATTTGTTTGGGCAACCTAAATGCCTTCAGGTCACTCACTCTCAGTTTGGGTCAACGATGTGTGGAAAATCCATTTGTAGACGGACCCACGATAACAATGTTTGCTGAAAACATATGTGTGAATTTCATTTGGTGTGTTCTGTGTACACATAGTTACCCTACACGGAATGGTTTGAATTATTCATGTTGAATACGTATGTTTTAATTTGAAACCTCTGGTAAGAGAGTTAGAATAAATATTTCATAAAAACTAACTTGTTTGCTTTATGTATGTGTTAATTACCTCAAAGTTTCAGTCAGTGCAATAAAATTGTGATTTAAATATCCTGATATAAAACAAAATCGATTTCCATGTGATATTCATCTGTGTACAAATTACCATTAGGGATAGTAGGATTAATGTTGGTAATCAATATAAAAATGTTCACTGTATTTGTTGTATGATAAGTAAATTTAAATTAAATTAACGAACATCTCTATGGGTTGATACAACTATCTGTATTACATTAAGGAATGTTTTCCGAGAAATTCTATTATGCAGAATGTAATCGTTAAAGTGCCGTATAATTAGGTTAGATGTTTATTTAAAGGTTTTCTCATTATGGCAATTACTGTTGTATTATGTACCTTATCAACTATAATGGACTATTGATCAAGGTACAATGTTTACTTCCAACCAATTAAAGTATGGCTTTATTTGAGCTTTACGCAGTGTATAAAAAAACCGTTCTACTACTTTAACCTTTTAAACATTTCTAAACATAAAGGTAAACTTAAAACTGTACTCGTAAAACGAAATCAAGTTAGTTACATTAACTGTATATTGGAGATACAAGTAAAACACAGAGTAAAACTGCAGACACAACTTGATACAACAAAGCAGCAAGCAAACAATAGGCCCATAATCACATTGCGTTATTGAGTAACAAAACTTGCCAGCTGAGACCTTTTACCTTTGATACTCTGGTAAAACCCTCTCTATAACCTTGTGATATTTCAATGTAAACTAATTATCTTTGTAACTAAATATTGTTATACTAATATTATCCATAATATTTTATGTTGTTTATTTAAATGCATAATTTATGTATACTATATTTTATATAGCCACGTAAAATTTAAGTGTTAATTTTGCCTCAATTCGAATGGCTAAATTAATTAAAATCTCACTACAGTCCATTTCATATGTATCTCAAGTAGAGTTTTAACAAAATAATTGTTTATCGATAGAACATAGTTTGATTCGTTTCAAGTGTAGTGGTATGATAACATCAAGCGGTAATGAATACAATACTTTTTTTGGAAGGTATTTTGTGTGTAGTGTTTGTTTTTCATTACGAGCTAGTATTTCACCACCCCAAAAAAATATTATGAGAATTTTCGTTTTCTGTTAACATTTTATGGATGGAATTGACAATAATTAAATCGAACTATGAATTTCTCACAGCTACTTAGATTATCATATGACTAAAATTTAACTAATGTGTAAAGAAATTTTTGAAAAGAGAATACAATAAATGTAGTTAAAAATAAAACGATACACACAAACTTCGATAATCACGAATTTCGATATGAGAAACTCGTTCTTTGCTCAAATGTATTTATACTTTTATCATTTTGTATTTGACCTGAAACATTTGAAAAGCTAATGAAATCAACACTGGAGGGACACCAAAGGCAACTAGAGGCTTTAGACCAAGACAAACAGGTAACAATGTTAAGTGTTTTGTTGTGTGGAAACTCCGTTTTAACTTGATTGACTCACTTCTGACCTTTCTGTCAGAGTTTGATACATTTACTGACGAAGCTAGTTAGAGGGGAACGATATACTGAGGATGATTGTTTATTCTTTGTTGTATTAACCTCTGAACAAAGCTGTTAGTATCCATGGACTTTCATAAAGGTAAGTTGTAAACGTGTTACCTTTTTACTTTTGTATGCACAGAATGATTATGTAAACTCTGATTTCCTCAGACATTTTGGTTCATTTTATTTTGATAAATTCTACCTGTTTATATATTTTATTTCCTTTAGTCTTTACAGTTACTTTCTAGCTAAATTAAAATTTTTTTTAAAATATCAATTATAATAGTAACTGGATGTTTATTAATTATTACTAGTGTCCCTGTTGTTTGAATTCGAGCAATTGCTAAGTATTACAGGCGTTATTTTAAAACAAATAACATTCATAACTTCTGATGATTTTAAAAGATTCGACTCAAAGATTATGGAAATACTCAAGATGTACCTAACAGATCGATATAATCAACATTTATTGTAAATGTGCTATCAATTTTTCAAAAGCTGGTCTTGTTTTTTAGTGTTTTCTACAAATAGCCCTACTCATAGCCCCATTAGGTTGTCCATAATAACGATAAAAAAAAAACATGTTATCAATTTCTTCTTCTTGGTGGTGGTCTATGACTTTCCTGTGTTTCCATAATCCATAGTTTGCAAATCGGCTCTTTCAATGAATACCAAGAAATGCAGCACAGTGTTAATTGAGTTTTCTTTTTTGTTTATCAATTTATTCATTGTATCCATCCTCTAGCTTTTTTCCATTGTAATATTTACGCCAACCCAAATTCAAAAAGCAATTATTTCATTTCTACCAAGTCAGTAAATGTTTGTAGCAAACTGTTAAATTAGCAAACTTATTGACTGTTTACAATCAACATATGTTCTTCTTATCACTTTTAATTTCTGACAACAGTTTCATAACAATGTTTGTTTCCCATCTTAATCTTATGGAGGAATACGAAACTTTAAAGGGCCCCACTCTCTAATTATTTCCCAAAAAAGAAAGTTTCCTGCACAACTTCAGCTTACGCTCTTTCCAATGACACCATAAACATGTCAATCAGTTCAGTAGTTTCGGAGGAGTAATTGTCACAAAAAAACATGCTTGCGTATTAAATAAGTATAGATATAGAAAATAGTGATTATGCAAAATAGTGGGTTTTCAAATTGGAAACACGTTACATCATTATTCTACGCAAGGCATTTTTTGATACATGTACATGTACATATAGTTAATAAAACTTAAATCTTTCTGTATTTTACAATGATTACTTGATTTACTCACCAATGACAGTGAGGTTGACTTTAGAGTTGCGTGTTTGTGCTGTCTTGAAGTCTACCCTGCAGCGATAGACTCCCTGGTCCCCCTCCCTGATGTGGTCTACCCCTAGCTCAGCAGGCTGCTTCTCAGGCATGAAGTACGCCCTGTTCCCGAACACGTTCTCATCTGACCACCTCTCAGCCTGCTTGAAGTCTCTCTCCCTCGCGTCCACACTATCAACACACAAGTGATGTATGTTAGTTATTTATATAACTATGTTATATAAATAATTTCTTCAGTTCCGACTTTACATTATGCTATGCTTTATTTCTAAACCATTTTTACACATTCCTTCAGACTATGCGTAGATGGTTGCGGAACTATCATTTGAATACATAATCCACGACTACCCCTATGAAAATGTTTGATCAAGATTGATCAAAACTTGGTCAAACTTGATCACTTTGGTTCAAAGTTGACCAAACTTGATCAAGTTTGGTCAGCACAGTTGATCAAGAATAATTTCTTGATCAAATTTTGACCTTGTTGATCAACTCCTCCCCCTGAGACTAACTGGGGTGAGTAGCGTAGGTCAGTCTTGCACCAACGTCCGAACGTCTATGTTGTGCATTTTTTCGTTTTACACATCTTTTTATTCAAACTGTGTACATTATTCGTTCGAGCATTAATTTAATTTTCACTAAAACAGTAGCATTATCAGCAGGTTCGTTTTAGTAAGCAGTGTTTTCTTCATGTGCATTATTACTGACATTAAAGTGTAATCAGTGAAACTCAAGTTCAATTAATTTTCATAGTGCGTCTACAGTTCAGTGCATTTTGGTACATTTAGGTATTACGACATCGGATCGCGCAAACCGTGGATAGTAAGTGTTTACGTTATAAGTGTGAGAATACAGTGACAAGTTTTCGAGCTGAATTTGACGATTTCCACTCATCGACGCGGAGAAAGTTGCAAAGGGATGGCAGTTTATTGCCCTTCAAGACCACTGCCTTTGTCATGCGTCGACTCTGGGCGAGGTCTCCAAACAATAGCCGGGGACCTGCCGGCCACCCGCGCTAATGAAGCGTAAATTGAACTTCACTCTTACAAATTATCTGATAAAAGTAAGTGTAATTTGTAACTTGACGTTAAAGATTTGAATTCGATTAGTAATTTCACGAAAAAGTAGTCCAAACACGGCGGAGTTATATCAACCAGTTATATTTACATTTGCATTGTTCTTTGTTTTAATTTTTTCTAAGTAATATTCAATGGTATTAAATCAAACTAACACAAATAAACTATTTAATAGTTGAATTTGCATAAAGGTTAACTGTAAAGGATCATAATCATTACTATATCGGGTGTTAAAGAATAATTATTAGGTATGCCTACTAAAATACATAAATAAACAGTATTTAAAATAACATAAATTCACAGGATACATTATTTTTTTCATATTAACGTCGTTATTCCCATTATTTTTATTTAAGACAGAGAAACTATACCAAAATACGAAAGGAGTTGTGTTAACAATCTATATAAAAGAATGCAGTTCATCTGATCAGCCTTACCGTGGAACCACTAACCCCACGTGAGTGACTCATGGAATAACTATTCCTGCGTGATTCACTTGAACTAAACAGACTCCATCCACGGTATTCACTGAAGGCATTTGCCGTAGTTTGTAGGTGTAAACATACTTTACCTCTTTCGGAGTCTCAGTGGAAAGCTCAGTGGAATATGAACAAATTTACTTAGGCCTAGTTTGAATATTATCGACAAAGTACTAAAAAGCACGTACTTTCGAAGCTAATAACTCACTAGTAATTAATAATTTTTACTAAAAATATTTATTCCTATTATTTGCAATATTCAATACACATCTTTTAGCACTCATCAATATTAGTTTCAATATTTTGTCAATTTCTCACTCAGTTTTTGAATCACGTTACACATTAGAGATTCACATTACACAGGATTTGATCAACCTTGAACAAAACTTGATCAACCTTGATCAACACTTGATCAAAACATGATCAATAATTGATTAATACTTGATCAACCTTGACCAATACCTGATCACAACCTGATCAACTTTGACCAATACTTGATCAAAACTGATCAACTTTGACCAATACTTGATCAATGTTTGATCTGGAAATGTCCCATAACCGGATCAGACCTGATCAAGTATTGATATTTTTTTGATCAAAATTTGATAAGATATTTTCATAGGGGTAGCGGAATTTGAACCCAGGACCTCAAAATCTTTTGCATACCAGCGATGTTCTTCACTCATTACTATTCATGTACATGGCTTATTTGTAACAAGTAATTTGTGAAATCCAATAAATAAACAAATAAATAAGATATACAACAGAATGACTGATTTTCATATTTCTAACACGTGTATAAGAAATTAAATACATGAGATAAATAAATTTACTTTGGGGGTACCTACCTTAAATTCATATAAGTTCTCACGATTAAAATAGTATACGAGATACTAAAGATTCTTGCCCCTATATATTTGCATCATATGGACATATTTTTGCAACCCCTCACACATTGAGATGTGCTTTAAGTTCGAATTTGGAATAGTAGAATACACATTTTAACCCCCTATATTTGGGTGGGTTTTTATATGAATAAGAATAAAAATAAACTTTCAGAGGCACAGTCCATTTCATGAATGTGAAAATCTCTATAAATAAAACTTATCTAGGTACAGCAATTAACATAATCCTCATTATAAACGATGTTAGGAAGGAGTCACAGATTACAAGTAAAGTGTGATGATGGCTGCATTATGTTTTACACACTTTGTAGAGTGTCGCAGTAATTATCACTATGGAGACAACTCTTCCTTTCCAAACCCTTTACATCACAACGTTGTCACGCAGCTTAGCTTTGTAAACATACGTTGGGTTTTTTAACGCGGTTTTCCCTTTTTGATTAATATTAAACTATTTACGAGCAAATGAGTAGATAAGGGTTTGTCTACTATCCTTAACTATTACTAGAGGTACCTCTTGATTAGTCGTTATACTTTTTAAGACTTATATTAAATCAAACTGACACATCTATAACAACATTCAACTAAAAAAAACATTGAAAGGTACCTACAATTTTTTAGTTTCTTTCAGTTATTTTATGTCTATAACTACGGAGTTAATTGAGGTTTATTTATATCCTAATTAATCCATAAGTAAATTTATTTGACACTTACTATTATCCTAACTAGAATCAATATGCTCTCATAATTATTTGCACTTATATTATTCCGATATATATTTTTCAGCAGATTCCTTTCAAACATTACATTACAAACATTTAGTTCTTTATTGCTCTAGTTAAAATACTCATTTTCCAAATTTATGCTTACTCCCGTTTTTATTACCACTTATACACAATAGAGTATTAGCAATACAAAAGTATACGGCTTTGTACATTTTGAACAGTACATAAAGCGTAGTTTCTAAGGTAAGGCCTCGATTTTAAGGTCAGAAAAATATTGAATTGAAGAGATGAGTAGAGGGAGAGAATACAGAGACCAACGCTTGCGCTCTGGACGTTACTGTATCGACATGGACATAATAACGAAACAACTCGCCACCTAATTCCTTTAAACCAATCTTCTTTTCTTATCTTCTATTCGTTCACAATGTGTTTCATCCAACTAATCGATTCTTGAAAAGGATATGAAGATTTGATTATAGTTCAGTACGCAGTCAATAAAATTTGTGGTTGTTTAATAATATGTTTTAACGTATTAATTTATGATTTAAAAATGTGTATGTATAAATTATAAAAGTGTAATAGTCTTAGGGTTAAATAAAGTAAAACTTGTTAACATACTCATTTGTAGTTTCTCCGTACAAGACAACAATCAAGTGAATTTTAATGTCTGTGAATGTAAAATTAAATATTTCCTAAACATTCTTGGGGACATATTTCAGTACACTTTTGCCTTAAAATCATTTACCAGTACTGATTCAACTGCACATTGACTGTTGATAATGTAAACAAATGTAATTGCTTAGCGTGTACATTTTGTTAAAGTTCCATGTATTTTCTAAAAACGTCTAAAAAGGTTTTTTTATGTTCCTTTTCTGATAAGTTTTTTACATTATCTTACAAACAACAAAAGACCAATTCTACCTCCCGATACGAGACAGACTAATCTTGAAAGATTGATGGTTTGAATTCTAGGTGGAAGGTAGAAATTTATTGTATTGCCTTCCTGTGTTGTTATTCGAGTGGTCTATTAAAGTTTCAGTACACATACAAAACACCTAATTAAATGGAATTTCGGTGAAGAAAAACTTTTTAGAGATTTAATATTGGTAATGAGTCATTTAAAGTATTGAAAGTTGCAAATAATATTAATAACTACATTTCAAACTGCGTGTGCGTTTGTTATATTTCAAATATTACAGCTATCGGAATAAACATTTATTTTCCCAATATCGTTTTATAATTTATATTAAAATGGTATGATATAAAATATCAGTAGCGTTTATATCAATTGAGCTTTACCTGGTTAATGCTAATGTACTCCGAAATTAGTTTAAGATTTTCTAAAATATCAATACAATATATGTACCTAGGCCATTTCCAGACAATAAAATAACAACATTACACAAATAGCTGTTTAAATTCTGTATTATTCAGATTATACGTAAATAAGTTAGATTTATTAAATTTTTCTTTGTTGAGTAATTGTATTTTTTTACACATATTGTGCTATTGTACTACTGCATATGATTATTAAACTTCAAATTTGTCTTTAACTTCTTAGAAGAATAAAATAAATTAAAATAAAACACTAAAATGGTTATACCTGGTGACTAATTTTAAAATAAGATAAATATAAACTATCTATAATTTTTTGTTAACAGTAATATTATTTGTAGACACGTTTACTTTAATGAGATTTATAGGTTAAATCTTCTACTTATTCATCATATGTAAATAGTGGACAGAAAACTATTTTCAATTGTATACCATCATTGACTATATACCATATGGTAAAGAAACACGCATTCAGTGCATTTATTCAAGAAATCCACTGGATCAGGCATACTAAAAGACATATGCATCCCTACAGTTATTAGTTTGCCAGAATCATATGGCAGCCACATAGTCCTAATGACATGGAGATAGCTACCGACACAACTGCCTCCATGGCTCCTCCATTAGTAATGCCTACCAATCCATCTCTAAAACCTCCTTTCATAACCTTTTACTCATTACTTTTACTTTTACAGAATAGTATTGTCTTACATGAGAATGCATTGTTGACATTTCTGACAAACACGATGAAAACAAAAATAATAAGTAAAATTATACATAACAAATGTTAATGTTTGATTTGTATCTGAAGCTCACAGATACAACTGATTAAAATATAAACTGTAACAATCTTTTGTGACACCTAGCTTACGTATTTCCTCTTCAAATAATATTAGCTTAGGGTATTTGAAGTAGGTAAGATAATTGTTTTACACGACTTGGAATTTATCATTTACAAAATGTAGCAGATTTCTTTGTTTTTATTTTTTTGTTTTTTACTTGATTTTTACTTGTTTGAATTTCCACATAAACTCATTTTCTTTAGGCTAAACAAATTGTATGTACTTTATCTCCTAAGCTGATAAATAAGATCAAATCTAAATTTAATAACGAGCACGTGTCATTTTGATGTAGTTCATAACTTACATAACTTAGGTCTAGGTCGAAAGAAAACAATAATGTCCAACCAACTGCAGGTAGTGAAATTATAAAATATCGGTTTGGATAATTAATTTAAAATCTTTTTATACCATAGAAATTGCCTTTTAGAGTTTGTAATTTCACCTTTTAAGCTAAACTAAAATAGGTTTTAATATGAGTATAGTTAATAAAAAATATAAAATAAATAAAATGTAAGTGTACACAGGTTCACATACATTTGATGTGGAATAATACAATAATACAGCAAGAAGAGTTTGATCAGAGGAAGGTTTGACGTTTAGAATGTAATCCGTAACTTTCTGACACCTATGTAAATATAAATTCAAAAGAAAACACTTTTTACCGTGTTCTTTAAAAGCGATCGATCTCCGCTATCCGAGCAGACAGATCGTCCGTCAGAGATGGATGATTCTTAGCCTGAGAAAGTAGTGACTTCATTACATTTAAACTTGTGTTCTTACAACCTAAAATGTATTTTAGCAAATAGTACCTTCTAAGTATTAAAATATCCTTGTAAGAAATTGAAATTAAATTAATGTATACCCTTGAGAATGTTCTCCACAAATTAATCTATTACTTTTCTTCATTGTAAATCATATAGCTTATTTTGTTCACACAGCCTCAGTTAATATTATAATTGTAAATATAACCTGTTCTGGAAGAAATATTTGATCTTACAAAGCATTAATGTTTTTATGAACACAAAGAGAAGTATGATGAAATAAATAAATATATTTGTAGGCTAAACTGTTGATCCTGGTTTTCTAGATTGACGCATACTCCACACCGACTACACTAAAGGCATCTTGTATATTATTATAGAATTCAATGTTGTATGAAAAAAAGACTCAAGGAATAAATAATTAAAAACTTGGTCAAAATAGGTATCCTTTTGTCTGCTGAATATCACAAACTAGTACAATAGAAAAAAGCATAGTAACGAAAATCATAAGAACATCTCACTACCTGCGGAACATTTTCAATAATGGCCTCCGTTTTATAATTTTTTTTTTCTTTTATGTTAATATAGGTTAATTTTCTATGACAGTTTGGGAACAGGTTTGTTTGGATGAAGGTAGTAGATTCATCAGTATGTCTTATGGAAAGTCATTTAAAACAGACTGTCTGAAGCAGTGTTCGATACACTTGTGCAGCGTGATTGAATCAGAAAAGTGACAGAAAGTATCATAAGAGTGTAAACTTATCTCTTAAATATGTTTTTTTTTAGATTTTGAATAACTACGAACTTTCTTCAAACAATAACACATGCAAGAATCCCTATCCTTCTCTTTCTTATAGATAAATTAATGTTGCAGAACATAATTGCTTGACAGTAATGCAAACGTTTATTTATAAAATTGACATCGATAAATTATTGTAAATCAAGATTTTTCTACAATACCAATAAAAGCAGGCTTAAAAATCCAAAAAAGGTTTACGTTATTATACTTAGTTATTCACTTGTGGCGAAAACCAGCGTTGCCCAGGGAAAAGACAATGGATAATAACAGTTATACAAAATGCAATTGAAAGTAAAACTTTCGATGTAGTATTTTGTTTCAACATTTTTCGAGTCTTGTATTACTCCGTACAAATTAGCTGGGCTGGTAGTATGTACATGTAATGATGATAATTTCTCATCAAATTACCTGCAGTTTAGTTTTTAACATTTATTTTGCATTGTACTATTTACATACTGTATTACATTTTTTTCCAATTGTAGTGCTAGGAAGTTCATCGTACTTTTTGGCATGATGCTAAAACGCTTGTTTGAATGCTGTTATTTTGTTATGGTGGCTGTTCGTACACTAATTTGTTAACTTTCATGATCCTTTTGTTTAAATGTCAGATGACGTTGACTATTTAAGCCAATTGCAATAAAAAAATATGTAAACATTGCAAGTATACCTTAGTTACTATGAAAGACTATCAATAGAACGCTGCAGTAAACTTACTTTGGACACTTAGAAGTCCTTTGGATAAAAGCAATTGTTACAGACTCTTACTAGTTTCCCATAATACTTGACACGATCTGATAACAAAATAACCTATTACGTGGTTACAAAATATTAGCTTTTTAATAAGGTGTGTGTAATTAATTGTAAAATAAAGTGTATTTGAGAGTTTTTCTATGCAAATACAAACGTCGTGAGTTTCCTTATGTTTGCTATGGCGAAAATTTTATATTTACTTTTAAAAACCTTTCTGAGAATCTTGAAAGCAACAGGGGAGAGTCCTTGAACAATTTTGAAGCAAAAATATTCTTACTTTTTAGTGCAGACCAAGAACTTTTACCACTAAAATTAGAAGTTTATGATAATGGATGGTCGTCGATAGAAATCTGGACATACCCAGATACACACTCCACCAATTTAAATTTTGCGGTTTGAATACAGACGTTAAATCGTAAGGAAAATATAGTTCAAAACTAAGTGTCTGTGCACAAAGAGCAGTTATTCTAAAGAAAAAAAAACAAGCACATTGCAAAGTTTAATCCAAATCGTATTACGTTCACTTTGTACACAACAATTAATAATATACTCGCACAATTGAAGAGCAGATCCTTTTGGAAACAAATTAATTTCTCTTGATTGCATTTCTGCTGTCTGACCTATGCCACGCTGTTATGACGTATCAAATGTATAACTCTGCCAGCTTAATATGAATTCCTATTGCTCTAGATCTGTTATTTGAATGTTCCTAGACGTTAATAATTAATATATAATTAATATGTTTCATGAATTTAAAATATTTCATAAAATATTTTAAGTATATTTAGTTAATGTTTATATTTAGGTAACGTTTGTGCAAGAAAACAAAGTTACAGTTTATATTGGTTGTGGTATGTTTGTAAATGATACTGCAACCAAATATTTATTAAAACATAAATTGTATCCTTTCATAGTCTATATACGTATTGGGGTTTTTAAATCAGCTATGTGTGTGCAAGAATAGTTTGCTGAAAATTCCATTTGTTTTATTAAACTGATCAAATAAAACATGATATGCTGAAACGAAATTGCTAATAAAATCTTAATAAAGGTAACCACTGGAATATTTCATTTAGTTAACTGAACAGGATCAACTTTTGATCTAATATAATATCGCAAAGGGAGTGCAGAAATAATTCTGCTGCCCTTGGGACTTTGACATGTAAAAGAGCCAATGTGCTAAACAAAAACAAAATTTAATTTCAGGCTTTAGTAAAACATTATTAATATTATTAAACTAACATTATTCAGAAGAGTTTGCTAAAAACTGTAGTTATTTTTGTTAGTACCTAATCATACTCCCCGGAAATACCCCTGCTTTACATCAATTTATTTCATTATAATTATGGTATATTCTACACTCACGGCAATGTGCTTGTAGGTAGTGTTTCATACTCTTGAACGTGTAAAATTAACCCTATAGGTAAATATGAAGCTGCTATCATTAAATTATGTCTATCTTTAAATTTAAAAACTCTGGTTTAGTGAGAAGTCATGGTGTGACATAAATTACAAGTTTTTACCTTGATTACTTTGGTAAACACTTAGAGTACAACACTTATGTCCGATATTAGAGTGGAAAATAATCCAAAACGTTAAAAAATTATAATACGACCGAGTAAAATGTACAAACAGTTTAAATATAAGAATAACCCCGCCGCAGCAAACCTAAAGACTAAGCGAATTATTTCCATTCACCTGGTTGGATTTTCGATAAAATCCATTTCAATAACATTATGTTAAACATGTACCTAGGTTTGCTGCTACAGGGAGTGTAATCAAGTGTGTTTTTTTTATTAAAATATGAATAGCTTAGTATTCATAAACAAGCAAGCTAATGGCAGTTAACTTATTCTCCATTAGAGTAACATGGGAATGAAAAAATACAATTTATTGAATTTTCTCCGTAACCAAATACCGGTCAAAAACACTTCAATATACTACATTATTGGTTTTTATTAACCTCTTTAAAAATGTCTAAAGAGAAATTTGGAAATTTTATGTTTTGAGGGTCAAAAATGAGAAAAAAATGTTGCCCCATAAAAGCCCCATAACACCCCGTTCCCAAGGGCTGATCATGCTGGTTCACAAACTCATTTAGTTTATTTGGCCCTACACTTTCAAGACAAATCTTATTAAAATTGAAAACATTACTCAAGTTTATCGTGTTTACAGACGTATTGTTACTTATGCAAATGTTTTAACGAAGGGTGTTTTTTAGCTTTTAGGGACATCAAATTGAAAAAGTAAATCAGTCCCGGGTCTAGGTTTTACCGTGCCGCCTACGGTAATAGCTACTTCCTCAATGGGAAATTCGCCGAAACAATGAAGGAACAAACTAAATACTATTTCACTTGTTTATAAAGATTGTTGCTTGTAAGGATGGTTATATTTACCTAAATATTGGCGTCCCAAGGTCTTCGCGGTACCACAGGACTAGAATAACCGAATCAGGGTTGCCCTGGGGGTCGTCCACTGTCGCAATATCACAGGGGAGGTAGACTGGGTCGCCGGCGACTGCCTGCACATGGTACACAGGAACTGAAACATAAACAAGTGACTTAGTTACTAGATGACAGCTTCAGGGATGAATAACAATTTAATGACTATAAACATAGTTATTTGTGCAACTAGTGAGCAAAAGGAGCAATTGACTCACTGGAGAGAAATACTTACTCAGAGTGCTGCCAACGTATAACGCGCGCATACGACCTTGTCTGCATGTTACGCTCACTATTTCGTGCCTTCACGTTGAAAATCTGGAGCGAGTGAGGCAAAGTAATTAGAGTGAGACAATGTTAACATTGTCTCACTGATGAGCGAATTGGCCACTTTGCTTTCTCAAATCAGTGAGAGAACATGTACATTGTTAGGTAACTGTAGGAAAAATAAATACTTTACAAAAACCAATTAAGTATTTTACAAAGTACAAAGTAAAAAATATTTAACATTCGTTGGTTATTATTGTGTACTCTCATTTAATTTGTGATGTAAAACTTAGTATATTCTTATTATTCCTTTTCTAAAAACACATGTTCAAAAAATTAAGAACTTCAGTCTACATTGTTATAGTTGAACTTGATTAACAATTAAGTATTATATATTGTGAAACAATAGTGGTATGAGTATTTGCAACAAGCTGAGCAATTCAGACATTCATAAAAAAATTAAGAATCCTTGAAAAACATGAGTTCTCCTAAAGAGGCTTACTT
Organism: Macrosteles quadrilineatus; assembly: GCF_028750875.1. Lineage (NCBI taxonomy): Eukaryota > Metazoa > Arthropoda > Insecta > Hemiptera > Cicadellidae > Macrosteles > Macrosteles quadrilineatus. Next base: position 159,230,810 of record NW_026542594.1, read on the forward strand.
AATGTGAATAAGCATGGAAACGTAACTCAAACTGGACATTTAAATTAAATTACTTGATCCAATGTGAAGAATAAGCATTCACAAAGCCTTAGCTTGGATAATGTATTAATTTATGTGCCAATTTTATTTATTTATACGGTAAAATACAAACAAATATTGTTAAAAATATTGAATTATATTGTAAAAAATAAAAATATCAATGAAAAACTCTTATCATAAATTAACTTGTATTCAGGTTAATTTAAAACTCCAACATGGTTATCCAGATCTAAGACACATAGAATGTAGTTTTTCCCGTCTGAACTACAAAACGAGATGGGTAAAATGAGGCGAAATAGTCTGTGTCAATCAATAATTACCTTTGGGTCATCATAAAATTATTTTTCTGACAAAATTAGCTATTTTTATCTAAGAATGTAGGAAAAGTTCTTGAACATCATTAATTTAAGTTTTTTTTTATTCTGGTGCTTTTTAATTAAATGTCAACTATTGATAATAAAACCAATATCCTACTGAACATTTGAAATTCCACAAATTATATTTTAAGTACAAGTTAAGTGTAATGTATCAACTAAAAAGAATGTAAATATCAATTATAAAAAGGATAACTATTTGAAAAAAAGTTAATACAAGTGCATGTATATTTCATTAAGAATCCCATAAATGTTGCTATTTAAAAAAACTTAAAACTTATTTTTGTGTATTTTCCTTTTTCCATAAATCCATCAAACAGGCATGAATGGGTAAAACGTGAAAACCATCAAGGTATGTGAGACATGAGGTTTGGATCAGATTTGGTAAAACTCTCATTAAACTCAGCAAGAGTATTCTGGTGAGTAAAGGGCTGTAATTAGAAATGCCGTGTGTTATTCTACTTAGAGATTGCGCCGTCTGATTGTTGTTGTATTCATTAGGATATGTTTCTCTTGCTGCCATTAATTATCGTGCTCAGCCTCCATCTGTTACGATCTGTTCTAATAAATCTCGCTCTGTAGTGTACAGCACAAGATGAAACGATCATGGTGTATCCCTTTATAATAGCATTATTGGTATATTTTCCCACATTGATTAATTTTTTCATTTTAATTTTTTTTAATATATTGCAAAAAAGTAAATGCGCTTACACGCTGGTAATTAATAAAGTATTGTGAAAATATTCAGCCGAGAAAGTATTATACTAACTTATCACCGGTATTATTTAGATGAAAAAGCCAACCATTTTACTTTAATGAGCGTTGCTATCGGACACTTTTTGGTAATTTCAATATTCCAGCTTGTATAATAATTACTATATACTTAACATTATTTATTAATTACATAATTCTTTTATTATATAACATATTTTTTCATGGGTTAACTGTAGGAAGACAGTCTGTTACTTTACTGTTCAGAAATATTTCTTACTTAGGATTTGTAAAGAAACAATAATTAAACTGGGTAAATTAAATAAAGAACGTTATTTCTTTTTTCATGTTTGCGTGTACAGGAAAAAAGTATGGATGAACAAACCCCTATTTGTTAAAACATTAATTCGCCGGAGACTGGTTTACCACTTTTCCACACGAGATATCAAGAGATAATCACTGTATAAATGAGTAAATCCTGGGTTAGGCGTATTTGTGGGGAGGGGGTGTGAGAGAGTGAGTGAGGGGTGGGAGAGAGACAAGGACAAGGATGAAGTGTGGGGGGGAATGGAGCAGTAGCAGCAATGTAGTGGGTCGCAGCTATTGATCCATGCGACACAGCCACATCGCGCCGAGCCACCGCCTCTATACACTCATCTCCATATTGTTTTTCTAATTTTTTTTTTTTCAAAATAGAAAAGGTATTGATTTATCAGAGAATCACATCGTGCTTGTATAAAGCCAGATCGTATTATGAATTCCGTAGATGTTAAGAGGATTATTCATGATTTTTTTTATTTATTAACATTTATAGGTTCCTAAATTTAATTTGTATATCTTACAACTTTTCCAAAACATTTTTCTTTTATTTTAATTTAATGCCTTAAACGATACTGAAGAACCATATTAAATCTATATAACGTGGTATTTTGAGTTAATCATTTGAAATTTAAATTATGATATTACTAGTTAGTATGTTGTCCTTTCCTTTGCTAATGCTGCATATGACATTAGATATATTGATGTTAGATTTTATGCAGTCATCGAAGCGGTTTTGTACACTATAGTGAAAATATCCGTATCATTATTTAGCCTACACTTGAAAAATATCCAACTACCTCTGTTGTTTTTACTTAGGTTGTCATACAATTAGTTATTACAGCGTTTGAGAATAAAAAAAATGTTTTTATTCTAGAGTAATAAAATTATACATTGGACTTGTATCTGCTAGACTAAATGTCCCGGAAGATATTTCGCAAATTTAACGAAGAAGAAGAAGTAATTTGCGGTCTCGTAAACAACTCAGCATGGTAAACTATAAGTGTGTGTTTGGTAAACTATATACCAACTACTAAATGTAGATTAAACAAATATCATATTCTGGACTATGTGTTCACTCCCTTTGTTTACTACCATCTTGGTTACATTGTATACGCTTCCATGGCTTTCACTCAATTGAAATGTTTTTCAGTTTCCATATTTTAGGAGCTGTACACATGAAATTTATAACGTATACGTGTTTGAAATTAACGTCGGTCCTAACAGCAAGAATAAAGTAAAAGTATACTAGATGCAGTATTGCCCAAGAGTAATTGAATAAATAATTTATTTATTACAATAGTGTTAAATAAGCAAGCCTGAAACACATTTGATGCTCACGTGTTGTAAAACAATTCCTTTAAAACAATTTATACATTTTGATAGAAAAATATATTTTGTCGTGGTAGGGGGGAATTAATGCTCAGTAGTCAGTAATCAAAACATATTCTCTAATCGTACAGATGATTTAATAATGCTTCAACAAAACTATGTGATCAAATTAGACTCCTCTAATTGTCATTTGTTAAGTCTAGTACAGAAAATGAAATTTTATTTCATTCTTTCATTTAACCATTATGTATTTTTATAAGAACACGTAAATCAGTGGCGCAAAGAAAAGTAAAATAATCTTATTCCTTATTGTAATAATTATAGAAAATGTATACAATATATATCCTGAATATCCTGAAGCTATTTTTGTTTTATTTATATTCAAAAGGTTAAGGTTTGGTTGAAAACTGTTTACGATATTAACTTTCTAAAAGGAGACTTCCTGCCTCCTACATTACAATCATCCGCCCACTAGTCCCCTGTAAACTACCAAGTGGGCCAAATATACCAAGAAATTGCTCTCGAACTTGTTATCAAATTACTCGATTGCTTTAATGTTTTACAACACCTATATCTTTATATTAATTGTTATATTTTATATAATTTTACATTATATTGAGCATTACTATTACAATATATTAAAATATATATAAATCTAATTGTTGCAATTTCAACAGCGTCGATAACAAAATTAAATATGATGTAAGTAAAAATTTATTGAAGCAAGTTGTTGCAACAAAACAACTAAAATATCATTTAACCTAAAGTATTTAAGAAAAATATTTACAACAAAATCAAATAATTGTTCCGCAGGTATATCCTGTATACAGGGTGATTGATATAAGTGTGCCAGCCGTTTTATTCGAAAACTATAAGAGATATAAAAAAAGTTAAATGGTAAGTGCCTTGGATTTTTTATTTAAAAAATTGTAGTCAAGTCAAAAAAAATATTTTAGCCGCCATTTTTCCAATATGGCCACCAACTTTGATTTTTCTTACGGAACACCCTGTAATTTATGATGTATTCTGGTAGAAAATGTAATTTTAAGACGATTTTATTCCTGCGATTATTTTCACAAACCTAACCGTTTCATAGATAATAATGGTTAAAGTTCTGAAATTTCTGCTTGAGAAAGAATTTCGATAAAGGCCTAAGAAAGCATGCCAGCTGTTTTATTCAAAATCCATTCTAAATTTCACAACTTAAACCATTATTATCTTTGAAACGGTTAGGTTTATGAAAAAGATCACAGGAATAAAATCGTCTTAAAATTACATTTTCTACCAGAATACATCATAAAATACAGGGTGTTCCGTAAGAAAAATCAAAGTTGGTGGCCATATTGGAAAAATGGTGGCTAAAATAATTTTTTTGACTTGACTACAATTTTTTAAATAAAAAATCCAAGGCACTTACCATTTAACTTTTTTTGATATCTCTTATGGTTTTCGAATAAAACGGCTGGCACACTTATATCAATCACCCTGTATATACAGGGTGTCCCGGAACTCTCTACCAATATTTTTGGGCATTGATCCTGGGTAACAAACGTACCTAAATATCATATTTAAATTGTCCGGAAGTCCTTAGTTACTCACACAGCCGCCATTTTGTTTTTTTCAGTTATTAATTTTTTCTAAAGAATGGTTAAACATACGAAATGGGAACTTTGCACGAACATTTATGACAACTAGACAAAGCTACAAAAGAATTATGACGATTTTTCAAATTCATAAAACAAAATGGCGGCCATTTGAAATTTTCTTTCTTAAATAACTCAAAAACCATTGATTTTACAAAAATTTTAAATGGCCGCCATTTTGTTTTATGAATTTGAATAATATCGTGATAATTTTTTGGTAGCTTTGTTTAGTTGTCATAAATGTTTGTGCAATGTTTCCATTTCGTATGTTTAACCATTCTTTAGAAAAAAATTAATAACTAAAAAAAACAAAATGGCGGCTGTGTGAGTAACTAAGGACTTCCGGACAGTTTAAAAATGATATTTAGTTATGTTTCTTACCCAGGAGCAATGCCCTAAAATATTGGTAGAGAGTTCCGGGACACCCTGTATATATCCCGTTATGGAATATTTTTCATGCGGTGACATATACTTAATATCTAAAGAAGGTATTTCCTGTCCTGTAAATTATTGGATGAAACACCGCTATTTTATTTAGCACCTAACATTATGAACAAGAAAAGTCTGAAAAAATATAGACTAAATAACAGAGGGCACACGGTTCAGTAGGTATTACAGCGAGCTTAGAGAAATATTAGTACGATAAAGAAACTTTACTGCTTTCCTTCAGGCAAACAATTTGCCTTTTTACCTTATCTGAAAATACATTCCACGAGAAGCGATATAAGGACAACCTGGTGTACAATTTACGCAGTGAAGCTTATCGTTACGTCAAAATATTATAAACATTTCTTAATGCCTTACATTACTACAATATACTTTAACAAAATATTCTTCACTTATAGTTTTGAATGGTTTTAGTAATGTACTAATATTAGTGGTTTTATGTAATAATGGGTAGTTTTAAACTATTGTTTGTGTAAGTTACTAGTTTATTAATAAAATTATTATTTGAAATTATAATTTGAAACTATACAATAAGTTTATAACAATACAATAACTACAAATAAGTGCCCTCTTCATATTGCAGCTAGTTTTATCATACGCCAACACAGCAAATGAACTTAAGACTCACTCAAATTAAGTATGAGTTTAGAATTCACTAAAAGTCCAAAGTAAGATGTAATTACTAAAGCTCACAAAGTACACCGGCAACTCTAATTAAAATCTCGGTCCCATATCTGGCTTAGCGTTGAACAGAGTCAAAATCTCTTAACACGTGTTGTTGTTTGTAATGCCTGGTAATTAAAATGAAACTTCTAAGTCAAAATACTCAGGCACCAAAATTGGATTGAAATTTTTTTTACAACAAGCTTTCACTAGTTAAGCGTGAAAACAAACCTTGATATCCTTGATTATTTAATTCATTGCACATGAGTTAAATCATCGGCTCATCGGCTTTCCCTCTGTCCGATATTCTATTGAACATCTCCCGTATTTATTTTCTAGGTACCAAGTTTCCTTAATGAATGAAAACACCTATCATTTTAGGTGAAACTGTTAAGAAAGTTAGGAACCATAGCCTTATAAGTGTAAGAACAAGTTTTAAATGGTAAGGGATGAACAATTATATTTTATATATCAAAAACACTCATTTAACTAGAACAACTTATCTACAGATGTATATCATTTAATAGTCTTCCACCTCGACTGTAGGCCGAACAAGACCTAAAAAAGTTTGGAACAGGTCAAAATTCCATGTTGTTAGACAGATAATTTTACAGCGCCCGTGAATACTTACTTTAGTGGTCGTTCACAATGTCATGTGCACATGTGTAGTTTATTTAGTTATATATAACTATAGTATTACTATAGTACTATAGTGGGGGAGCGAGCTGGCGTAGTGGTTAGAGCGTGGGACTTCAGTCCCTGAGGTCCCGGGTTCAATCCCCGCCAAGTCACCAATGGATTTTATCTAAGTGATAATGCCGCAACCCCTAGGTCTAGCCTGAAGTAATGTGAAAAACAATCCCAAGCTCGTGCCTAGCGTCCTTAGGACAAAAAAAAAATAATAGTACTATAGTAGTGGTACTACTACTACTAGTGTGGTGGTACTAGTAGTGGTAGTGGTGGTGGTAGTAGTATAGTAGTGGTACTATAGTAGTTATATATGTGTATAGTAAGAAATGTTTGTTGTATTAAGATGTACTAAATTTTTATTTTTTTCTTGTATTGACTTGGCTAGTGCAATTTATTGTCAGTTAGGTAATAAATGATAATTGATTTATTGACTTAGTTCACAGTTATCTGTGCTCAATAAAGATTTGCAACTCACAATGTTACGTTATTTGTAAAAAGATACATAAATTGTACGTATAAAACATTAGTTTTTTATTGTTATATTATACGAACAAGGTAAGGAAATAAAATGCTATCATAAAAAAGTCATAACCACTAACATATTCATAGTGAGTTATATTTAGTTCCAATTAGTTAGATATTTACCTCGCTATTGGCCTACGTATTTGCTCATTGATAAAAGGTAGCCTTTTTGTTTAAGTTCCTTGACCAAGTAATAACAAACTACATGGTTTATTCGCTATTGACATAAGTAATCCTGAAACCTGAATAGGTCTAAAAGTAACATCAGGGCAGAGGTGAGCTATACTGCAGCAACACATCATATTCATAACTTGTAATTTTCAGTTTGATAATGATTTCAATTAAATTGCATATTTAATATAAAACTAATTTGGAATATATTATAGCATTTGACAAAATATGTATTTTTACAACTTTAATCATGTGGGCTTTTAGTCACAAAATAAATGCTATTTTTGTGAAACTCTAGTAATAAACCTTTATACTAAACCCCCACAAGATGGGTTTATCTGCTCACATTATTTACTAATATGTTTGTTTGTGCAATTCCTCACAAACCTATCCATTACCATGTTTTACTTGGCTGAAACATCGTTCCATGTTTATACACTAAGTACTGCTATCAAAAACAGGACATACTTCAATGAATCCAAAATACACTAAATATCTAATTTTCTCCATATAAAAACTGAACTTTGTGTTAAATGAACGCCTTTCCATTCAATTAATACAGCACTTTTGGTATAAAGTGATTTATATAAAAAATCCAGCTTTTAATGTCTGGCAGATATGTCATCTTTTGTATTAGCCACCAAGATAAGTTATAAAACCATTTTGTTACACAATTGTTTAATTTAATACCATTGTATTGCCTTCTATTATAACAATTTAAAGTTAGCAAAATAATTAGATTAAACTAGATTTGTACAACACCACATACCTTAAGTACTTTAAAGGTTAAGATAAGCGATTGACGAGGATGGTATATGAGAGAGCCTATTTGGAATTGACTATGATCAAATGGTTCTTAATTCAAGACCAATAATTAATAGAATACCGATCACAGACAGCTGGGTTAAAAGAAAAGAAATACAGGTTAAGTGTAAGAGAGGGCCTTATGGCCCTAACTTAGTCTGATTAAATTAATAATTTTCGTTTGATTTAATTTCATACCAATTTTTTTTTTCTGAGAATCGACCTTCAACCTTTTATATAAGGTAAGTACTATAAACTTTAAGCTAGGCCTACTAAGCAAAAACATGATAAGAATAGGACAGATCAATAAGCTATGTAACCATTATGCCAACGATTCTTGTAACAAAGTGTCCACAGCAGAAATTACTCTAGAAATTTCACCACACAGTTATAGATAATATTGGTATTTTTATATCACTATCGGTTGTATAATTTTCGGAGTGTTGTAGGAACAAACAAGCTTTGATTTACGGAATCGCCCGTATTGGGTAGTGTTGTTTCATTGACGTAGTTGTAACGTATAACTGCCGTTCCCCTGATTTACTGATGTGGTTATTTCCCAGAACGTGCCTGGGTTAGCAACATGTATTTCCGCTTTGAGGTAGAAATCATTCTTGCTGTGGCATTCAACAAAGTGAAATAAAACTATGGATTCTACAACAGTTTCTAAACACTTATACGCAAAACGTGTAGTCTAATATTTTTTAAATATGATGCCCCTTATGACTTAGGTTAGTAAATCGCTAAGGAAAGTTCAGTTAGTATTTTATAACTCTTTTTATTGATGAGAACACTAAGCCTAAAAGAAATTTTTTTACTAGAATAAATATAAAGAACATTTATGATAAGACTAATAATTAACCTAAAATGAGAAACATTTTATTTAGTCAGTTTTTTTTTTTTTTTACTTTAAGCTATATTAATACTTCATTCATTTAGATGTTTGGAAAAATAATAATATGTGAGTTTGACAATTGCATTATATAAATGTGGAAAGCAAGCTGGTCTAGTGGTTAGAGCGCGGGACTTCAGTCCCTGAGAACCAATGGATTTTATCTAAGTGATAATGCCGCAACACCTAGGTCTAGCCTGAAGTAACGTAAAAACAATCCCAGGCTCGTGCCTAGCGTCTTACAAAAAAATCATTATACAAGGTGGAAAAAGTCCTGGGACAATTTAATATTTCAACAAGTTATAAAGTTAGAGCTTCAAAACATGGTACACAGTTCCTGAACATTAAAATAATTTTAACGTATTGTTCAGTGACCTCCTCAGGGGGACTCTGCTAGGAGTCAGAAGAAAATCATTAACTTATGGATAGGTCAATATGCACATCGAATTAAAGGTCTTTATTAAAAGAATACAAAGCCGCTAATTTGAGCACAAAAGAAATACCAAATAAAAATTGGCAGAAGCTCTAAAGTTGACTGTTTGAGTAAAAATGTTCACGGTGTGTTCTACAACTAGTAAAGGCCGTTAAATTGATATGCATAGCAACTTAGGCTTAAAAGGTGTTAACCATCCCGAGACTTGTTTTTACCCTCTGAAGACAGAAAATGACCAAACGCATATAAATAAGGATTCTCAGCTCGAGTCCTAAGTATGTTTACCGAACAAAATGTATAAACAATAACAAAAACCATAATAATAAACCGTAATGTTTAACGATACTATACCTCGCTATGTATTGCCTGATATAAACTGCACAAAATGCAGCATTTGTTTGATCGTAAATTGTTGTCGTGAAAAATAAATATTGATTGTTTGTAATAAAGAATGACGGAATGTGAAGTAGGTAAGAGCAAACAGGCGCTTGTCGAAAAGTTATCGTTCATCCAACTTGACATTTATTGTTTAAGAGCACGCAAAGCTCCACTGCAGCAGCCTACAACCAGGCTTCTCTTTGTAGCGCTGCGTTGGAATGTAGTAATAGGGGGGGAAAGTGTTGATTCTTTACATTTGGTTTTATTTCACAAATTTATTTAAGAAATATATTGGAAACTTTTGGAATTTGTGGTGATAAAATTAAATAACTTCTTCATAATCATCGTACGTGTTATTAAATTACCTGAAAGCACATAAAATACATCAAACAACACTTATAGTAATATATTTAATCATATACTGTTCAGTGTTCACTCACAAGACAGCAAATACTTATAGTAGATGGTAAGTGGTGATCGATTTCGATTGGACAATCCTATCATTCGTTTATTGGGTCTCATGATGATTAGAGTGTCCAATCGAAATAAATCACCACTTACCATCTTTTATATATATTTACCGTCTTGTGAGAGAACAGTATAAATGTAAATATATTACTATAAGTGTTATTTGAGGTATTTATATGCTTTGAGGTAATACAATTTACAGTACGAATATTAGAGTGTAATTTTTTAGGGTTTGAGCATTTTTTTGGTATTGCATCTTCAGTTAATTTTTTATGCATAATGGTTATATAAAAAAATGCAGATATGTATAATGCCATAAGCTAAACCTGATTACCTGATTACCTTCCTCTTCACCAATACCAGCTTTGCCGGATAGGTTGTGTCATAATAAAATAAAAATAAAATACTAATTGATAATTTCTAATTGCAATATATACATACAATCACTTATGGCGGTGGATCATCCCTATTTATTCACTGATTCAAAAAAACAAGTGTAAGAAAATTCCTAGTGATTTCAAATAAAAAAGTTTAAATCAACACTGAATATTATTTGAAAACGCAAAAAAAATATCAAAAATGCATTATCAATATGTATTAATTTACAAAACACGTCATCCGATTTAAAATTCATATTCATGAGCAAAGATTTTTGATAAATAAAAAAAATGTTACTTTAAGAACGTGATTTAGAATAACAATTGACAGGAAATGGTTTGTATGATAAATTGTTGAAAAAGCTTCACTAAAAAACCAGTTATTGGGATCACGTTTTATTATACAATTATTTTATATTTGTGTGGAGAATCTCAAAAATCACAACGTCAGGGAGCGAGCCCCATTTCCCAGCCAATAGCAGATTGGTAAAACGACCAGCGTTGGTACGTGAGGCAATTCAGTGCTCATGATCAGCCAATAATGTTGTATTTGATTGAAACTCTTTATGAAATGCTGGGACGTATCTTAAAGCGATACCAAATGTATTATTTCTAGTTTTAGAGCTATTGCAAGGTATGTAAAACGTTTTAAGATTTTTCCTCTTTTAAAACTTCGGTTCAACAACAATTATTTTCCTTTTCCCAGTGATACAATATAAATTATTACAATTTTAAGTAAAAAATGTAATTAAAACATAAGATAACATATCATAGTTTATTAGAATTTATTGAAATATATTGGATGAAAACTGGTAATTTATTTTTGACTTAATGTTAGAGAAAAAAATGTCGGTAAATTTACGGTACATGTTACATAACAATACAACTTTTTTAGCATCTGACTATATGGATATATGATTTGTACGATAAGAAGTTTATCACCTGGTTTCAAAGGTATTTTAACTTAAATATTTGTTTTAATAAACATGCTTTCACAACAATAATAATTGTTAGTTTATTTCTGTTGGAGGCGAAGAAGTGTAATAAGATTTTTTAACAATGACGCCTTTTCAACGGTTGCGTGACCAACAAAATAACGTTAAACCATCTAAACACTAACTTTTCTTCTAGTGCTCAGTTTATATAATCATCTGTTAAGGAAAAGTTAGTTGTTTAGTTACCTTTTTACAAAGTATATCTTTATACTCTCATTTAAATTGGCTTGCTTTTAACTATAACTAGAGGCCGTCCAGCGGTCGAAAACTCGACCAAAAATATGTAAATGAAATTAAATTTAAAAAAAAATTAATTAAAAGAAAAAAATCTGTATTTATTCAGGCAAAGTTAGGGCCACATGGCCGTTTCTTACACTATTTAATGCACAGTATTAACCCCACACTGTAAATAAAACATGTGATAGGAATTTGTTTTGATTTTCTGTTTATATTTTGCTGTTATTTCGTCACCATCATGGCAACCCATAACTCCCATGTTATTTTTTTAGGTTTTCAAATTCATTTTTTGTGCTTATTTTTGAGCCTATTTTAATTTATAAAGGTACTCTGCACATCTACAGGAAAATATCTTTCCAACAGTATGCGTAGATTTTCCCTGCGATGCGCACGAGCTGAGAAAAAAGGTTTTAAAGAAACATGCTTGCCTATTAATATATAGATAGATAATTACTGTAGAGACGAATTAATTACATTTAACTAGTGTATACAATTAGTACTTAAAACTATTATAAAAAAGAAATGTTTATTTGGATAAACATTCCTAGCAAAGGAATCTATCCATAGGATAAGGAAGCTCATTTTGTAATAAAAAGAAGTGTTTGATAAAACTTATTGCGATCCAGCTTGTTAAATGTATAGTAATATAATTTTAATTCCGTAGGTTGTTGCAATAAAATAACTTGGTATGAAAGTTTTTGTGGTGTCTTTGTACTATTCAACAACGGTTCAATGTATATAGTTTATGTTGATCAACATACATCTTAATATTAAAATGATGGAATAATTTCATGACCCACAATTTACAAACAGACAAAAGATAATTTAATATGTTACGGTATATAATCTTTAACACATATTATTCAATAATGTAATAATGCTTATACTAAACAAACTAAAGCAATAGCATAAGGTCGTACATTATCAAACAGTTCCTAAATAAAGCTGTTATCGAGTATTATATTGGGGATTTTAGGATTTATGTCAGTCGTTTACGGTCTTATTGCTCGATTGCTGTCCAATTCCCTGCTGACGAAGCGAGTAATGGACGTTATTGAAAATGCTGACAACAGCAGAAGACGCTGTACCGCCCAGTACAATATTTAATGCACTTGCAAAATATTGTTTACTTGATTTTAGTACATGTATTTATCATGTATATCTAGTCGTTTATCGTTCAAAACCCACCGTACAATTCATTTTGAAATATAATTAGAAGTATTAATTTAACAATTTCCTATATTTGTGTAAGTACAAACATTGCATAAGCTCGTAATTAATTTTGCATAGAGTATATAGTATTGTTTTTACACCTATGTCAATTTTAATTTTAACTATAACAATTTAAAATATTTATCAACCGTCGGCTAAGAAAAATATATCACAATCATCAAAATAAAATTAGGTTTTTTGTAAAAGATAGTCACAACTTACGATTTTATAATTTAATAAAGCCAATACATCATTTTCATGATATACCTTTTAATAAGTGTATCAAACAATTTACAATAACTACTGTTAATTGCAATCAATACCGACTTAACTGTTTGATTCCGGCAAATTATGTAATTAAACCCCACCTGTAAGGGCCCAGCATATTATATTTGAGCACTGTTTCATATTTTAGCAACCAAAAAGAAATTCAGTACATTTTTTCTTCCTTAACTAAAAACAATTTCCAAAATCCTGTTACTAACGTTCAAATCCAATGTAAATAGCTAAAGTTTGGGAACAACACTAAAGTGAAAATCAAAAAGAGATTAGTAATTCATAACATAATTGACCAAATCAAACTCGCAAAACGTTGTACTGTAGTACATTAAAACGAAAACACTGTGTCTCCAAACAACAAGATTTACTATACCATTACACATAGCCACGTCATAAAGTTTCACCACTGGCCATAACCAGTGATATACTGGCCACTATAACCAGGAGAAAGCACGAATACATACCACAGTCACAGCTCCGGAGGGATTTGGCCTTAGACTGTTTGTCGATTTGTCGAGAACAATTCGAGTTCTAGTTTTCACCTTGGACTGCCTCACGTGTTTTATTCATGTCATGTATTTATGTAAGTGACATCTAAAATTATAACCATGGTATCCTGCACTTGTACACCTTTCGGTTACCTATTATGCACCTAAATCCTATTAGATACTTTGGTATTGTACCGACCCCACCTAATAATTTGTAACATAACCTTACCTAAGGGTGGGCTATGTTTGAGGTTAGGTTAGGTTTGGAAGATTTTGTTCTTTAAACTAATTAAAAACCTATTTGGAAGACGAAGTATCGGTGTGGTCGGTATAGTTCCGAAGTACCACATCATTACTTTCTTGCAACACCTTTGCTTTTGTGCAAAATAATGTATATGTAAATATTCAAAGATTTTATTGATCTTTAAAATGAAAGAAAGTTTACAGAATTTGACAGAATAAACTGTTCTCTCCTGTACAACAACGTAGATAATATGCATGTATTTAAAATGTCAGTAAGTGTGTTACTTTTTACGTATATTATTTTAGAATGGTGTAATAATTATGATAATATGTCTAGATGTCTCTGAACACAAGATAAGTGAGGACACAGCGTGTAGGCCTTCACAAAAAATCGTCAGTTTAAACTCCGAGGTGTCGTCTGTGAAGCTACAGCGATCTTGTTGTGATTATTCTTCACACAACGCCAAGGCTCGGGTGTATCTCTGGCTGTCTCCATAAAACTCAGTTCAAAGGGTGACACCTGAAGGTAAGCCTACTTGCTCCCTTTGAACCCTTTATGATGGTTTAATCGTCTGATTTTATTCAATGACAGTATTTATGTTTCTTTTAAAAGGGTGTTTGGTGATAAACTATCTACTCTACAGTTTTTACTACTACCTGTGTATACGCGTGGTATATATATTTTTCATTTGCATTCATTTTCATTGCTGGGTTATATACCGTGCATTTTCTGTAGTTATGACTGTTTTTGAACTTCCTTTATTAGTTAATGTACCACTAGACGAAGGTTGAGGATTTAAGAGTTAATAGATGTAAATTATTTAAACACAGATTTTTTTTTTATTTGTTAGCCTAAATGTTTGTTTAGAATGTACTCATGAATGAGTCCTATGCGTATGAGGGGAACTATATTTTGTGATGTGATAATTCAATTTCCTAAGCATAGAACAATAATAATATAACAGATCTGTCCATGTACAAAAATAGTTATCAATAATTTATATAGTGAGACAACAAATATTAATTGTACAACAAGTTTTTCTGAAGCATTAAAGTTGTTTGCAAAGATACGAAATAAAAACATTACGTATAACAATAAGTAAAAAAAATGAGACTACATGTTATTTAGTTTCAAACCCTTTAGATTATTTCTAAAAAAGGTATATTATCGAAGAATAAATCATAGTTGAATGTCAACATTTTTATTAATTAGTATTTCAACTCTACGTTTTTATTTGAGCTAAACTATTGTAAACAAAAACTGTTACATCATTGTAACTAAATTAAAAACACAGATCAACATATCTGACAATGCATAGTTACCACCATTAAGAATTCTGATTGATATACAATTAGATTTGTTGTAATGAAATTCACTTAACCTATATTTAAAAAGACAATTTCATCGTGGAAAATTGAACTATTATTTGTTTCATTTTTCGATTAGATTTGCAAAATGCTCACTGAGTAACCATGCTTAAGGAAACTATTCATATGATTGTTAGGTCGGCGAAATGTGTATTCTGTCAGCCGCGTAATTGGACGATGCTAAGCCTCTTTCAGTGGATCACCGAGTTTGCAGATGCGTAAACCAATCGTCTCCATCGTTATCATTACTTTGAAAATAGTTTATATGCTAATAACTTAAGCGCATAAACGATTATGGTAATTGTAACATATCGTAAGCCTATTGTATGAAAACTGTAAATGTTTGAAGATGATAAACTTAAGACAATGACAACAAGAATTTCCTATTCCTCAGATTTGAATGAGTAATCTATGCAACAATAAATGTTAATAATATATATTAATCTTAGCGTATTCCTTGCTATGCTAAAATAACACGATTACAGGGTGTATAAAAACTCCCTTGTGTCAGAAACATTGTATATGTTCCTTATGTTGAAATAATAATAAGATTTTGTGTTACGTTTAGCTGCCTCCCCCTAAATAGGTATTGAAAAGTAAAGGTTCTAATGAAAGATATAGTTAGTTAAATTGATACACTTAACGTGGTTTTAACATCCTAAATTCAGTGAGCGAAGGAAATCTACAGAACCAAATAACCTATCTAACTAAGAAGCAATGTTATTTTAATGCTTACAACTAGTGTACTGTATTCTGACACATTACGCTTATGATTTACATTATTATACATTCATATTAGTACAATGATTTGATTTTTAAGTGTTTGATTTGTATTACATTTCTGTATTGTTATATAATTAGTGTTTCCACTAATATTAGAAGTTAAATCTTAGTTTTTCATAGCACACAACTCTATAAACCTAATGTTTGTGTGTTTGCTGTTCCTGTACTGGGGCTAGAGTGGACTTTTGGTCTACCCAGAGCACGTTAAATAAAGAAATCGTCATTATTATTATTTATGACTGATTTATTATACAATTCAGCATTATCGGTTTAGAGTTTTAAATCCTATCATACGTAATTGGAGTATTAATTGTAATTATATATCATCTTTACATAACGTGGTCTTAAGTACATTATTTGATAATTTTCATACTATGGTTTGGGATTTAACGAACAAGGTGTTAAGTATAATGGTAAAGTGGTTTTAATTTAATAGTTTGTAATTTCATAGCCATCTGGATTTAAAATAAACCATAGAAAAAAATTTGACAAATACGTTCTTTTTACACCTCTGTGCCGGTTTTGTAATTTTGTACTAGATCAGTAAAAAATCTGTCATTTCACAAACCAATTTATCCAAGTGGCCAGTATAAGCCTCTTTTCGCTGCCGATCCATGGCAAATGTAAAACTTTACAGATTTCCTTATTACATTTTTAAAACAGTATTGGACTTAATAAATTATAATTTTTATCTATTAGACAAAATGCACTTTGTTTATAAGGTTGTATTGTATACCCAAACATTGTTTTAAAAAATGTCTGCTGCTGTACGTAGAGTAATTAAATAAATATAACTCTACGTTTTATTTAAGAAAACATGGAATATTATTTGTTCCATTGCATGTCCTACATTTTACTTAATGGTAATTAACTGGGGTACATTTGATCCATGTGTATCGGGCTTGTGTTTCCATTTTATTTTTCATTCAGTGTTTCGTATTATTCATTTCAAACAAACTGTGAATTGGATGTTAACCTCATACATAATATTGACGGAAACATATTTTTAGCAGAAAATCAATATGTAGTTTTCATTATGCATTGATTAAGAACCATGCCCCATATATAAGTATTTAAGCGTTACAGAATCTATTTGTGAACCAGATACATTCTAGTCCAAATCACAATACATGATTGTAATGAATTCAATATTGTATCAGTTTATAAAATAATAATACATTTAATGAAACAAAATTAGTTTTTCCATATCATTGAATATAAATATACATTAATTCTCAGTAATAGAACAACCTTTGATTGTAAATTTTTTATATAGGCCTACATTAGTGTGTCTGACATAAAAAATCATAATCGCAAAATGTAAAAAAACCTCTATTTATACTGTAATCACTTTGGATAAACAAATTGTTTTGGTAAAATATTACTGGCTCCATTGTTATATTTAGAAATACATTATTTGTATCGTTTCCAGGCATACTGTTGCATCGTAAAATGAAAAATCAATGTCTGCGAGTAGTGGAAACGCCCAGTACGCTTCGCTGACAGAAACGACAAGAAAATAACAATCAGTTGATTTACGAATCAGCTGTTTCTGCCAGTATTGTGCACGTTGCTTTTGTTCCTTTGATAGAGTTACAGGTTTTTGCTTTGTTTACGATGCTAGTAAATTGTGTACAAAAAAATATATTATAAATACATCAACAAATGTACGGATAAAAATAGTAATATTAATCAATTCTTTTACACAAACCTTTATATTTTTTATGTCATCGGAGACTCAAAACACCAATTGTTCGAATGGATATTTATATGTATGTGAATTTGTGTGTCTCGGTTAGCATGATGTTACGAATAAACATCTCATCATTTTGATGAAAACCTACATGCCTAAATTTATTTAAAAAAAGTCACGAACCAGCATGATTGGGCTATGGCAACAGGGTTTTATGAGGTAAAAATATTTTTTCCAAACCCTAACACTCAAAATACGAAAATTCGTTTTACATTATTTTATTAACATTTAAAACAATTGATTTTGTATGTTGAAGTGAAACCATATGCTTAAAAGTTACATAATTTAAAAGGTCTACAAATTTATAATCCTCAATATATTATTCTTTCTAAGAATAAGTAAACTGAGGTGGTTTGCTTGTTTATGGGTAAATATATATTTTAAATAAAGTTGGCAAATTGATTTCTTACTGTCCTATTAAAACTTTACTCAAATACGTATTACCTTTCATGTAGCAATAAACCTAAGTACTCGGTAAACCTAATGTTATTTATGCATGGCATGAATATGATATGCATTCCAGAATTCGTCTGGAGTTAAAATCCAATGAGACAAATCGGAATTTGCTTAGTTTATATGTTAGCTGTGGTGGTGGTATTTACTATTCTTACTAAATACGTGAAAAACCAACACATAGTTACAGCAGTGGGGCCATTATTGCCATCACCTATAAACCTCCTGAAAAGAGGACGAAGGACTTAAAGAATAGTGCATCGAGCGCAGTTATCCAGAGTTTACTAATTGATACTTAGTACTGTACATTGTTTCGTTTACTACTAAAAACCAATGCTTATATTATTAATGGGATTTTAGTTCATTAAACCAAAATAATATACATGGCCTATTTTAAGTAGTTTTAAACTGTATTTTCCTGAACATTAATTACGTCGTTACAACAATATCTTAATAGCAGGTCATCAAGAAGTGCAATCGAGTATGTGTCCATGGTTATATTTGTTTTACATGAACACTATCGAAGGTAGAAAATATGATCTGTAGCGCATTGCACTGAGGATTCTGCAAAATCCTACTACAGTAAAATAATAATAATGACTTGTATGGAACGACAACACCTTTTAGTAATACAGATAGTTTCTGAATACAGTTTATTACTAGGAAAAAATAGGAGTTAAAATAGAGCAATTGATGTAGTCACTTCCGGTATGATTGTATACAAATCTGAAACAGCGGTCGTTAACTTTTATACTCAACGAATACGGAGTTGGAGTCAAATGTACTTCTCAGAGTTTCTCGGATCAATGCAGAATGTATTTGCTGTTGGTGATTTACAACATTTTTAAGGTTTCATTCCCATGTTTATCGTCTGTAGTTGACGACGCATCATTGAATATAAATGTATGTTTCCAATGGAGCCATAACGGCAACTGAGCATCAAATGTTGTTTCAAATATAGTCTTTGTAATCATAAATCCACCCTACAATTTTTGAGTTTTGCTCCTTTTGTTTAGGAAATTCTTGAGCTGGTTTTATCTTTTTTCTTTGTGTTATTTAACTTCTTTGTCTTGCCTCAAAATTAGTGTTAATTTATTTTATTAACCTTTGGTACACAAGAGATCACATTACTTGATATTTCATCTCAAGTTTAGGAGTAAAAACCTGATTTATCAATCATATTGGAAAAATACTCTTATATAATTAATTATTCATTTTCTTATAAATTACGAGGGTTAAATGAGATCCATGGTTTATGGATCTTTATAGTGTAAAATTAGTATTAAATTTCATTAAGGGTTCCCTGGCCATATTATTTGAGGGTTACAGCGTATATTCTTAAACTCGAAAATACAAATTAGCATTTTCTTTAAAACCAAAAAGTTTTAGACATGCCTTTTAAAGGATTCTCGTTTAAATTTTAGCTATATTTAGTAATTGAAAATGTAATTTTTGTAATATTTAGTCTTATGTACTGTCCTTTTTTATAAGGCTTGCCTAATAAAAATGGACAAGTGTAATTTATTAGGGAGGACATACTACCTAGGATGAACAGCGCACAATTAGTTCTGAACAATAAAATTTCATAGGGATGATGAAGTGTATGTTGTCATTTCCCTTATTTAAATAAATTCCTCCCTCCGTACTCCATCGTTGTAAACTCAAAACTTGACATTTTGGGCTGTCACGCTTAATGAGGCCTTTACAAACGACAGTAGCGCAGTTCTGTATTTGGCAGGTCTACACTTTCTTGAAGGATGCAAATTGATGGATAATGCCTAAAGTGCTAAACTGGGGGAAATACTTAAAATTTGATGTAATTATCAAATAATAAAATAGATACAAATAATATTGCAGTTCTAAATATCACTGAATAAACGGTATCTGCAATCTGACTCATAATTTCTCCCATAAGCTTGTAAACAACCTTTGCGGTGGCATTAACTACGGTATTTTTGAGGGAAAAAACACAAAAGTTGCAATAACTTTTGAACCGTAATTGTAACAGCAATGAGGAGTTAAACGATTTTGTTTAGAATTTTAAGGACCAAAACACATAAGTTTTAATAAAACCAAGTTTTTTCCTAAAATCTTATTTGTTGTTATATTATGGGTTTTTTATGGAAAAATAAAAAAGTTACAATAACTTGGGAACCATAAGTTTTAAAAAGATGGGATTTGTACCCTTTCGTTCAAAATTTTGAGGACTATTACATACAATTTTTTTTTTTATCAAAATCGGTTTAGCCATTTTTTTAAATATCCGATTTTTCCGTTATTTTATGGATTTTCATGGGGATATTACTATTAACAATCAATATTTCGAAAATTTAAAAATTGCCTGGATATAACATGGATTAGTACCTACATAAAAATTTTCATCAAAATCAGACAAGTGTGGTCTGTAGCTCTGTAGCTCAGTATACATCTACACACACACACACAAATCACTTCGATCCACTCAAAGCTCAAACTACAAAATTTTGACGAAAACAATAGTTTCTTCGTGTATACTATGTATAGTGGGAGAAAGTAAAAATTACAATACTTTAGCAGAGATTTTTGTTTTTGTTTTTGTAAAATTATAAAGAAAAGTAAATAGAAATACGTCCAGGCCTAATAACACTTGACACAAAATATGTATAAACATTCTTTTTTTAACTGTCTTCCTAAAACAGTAAATATAAATGACAGTTAAAAAGTGGTGATTGAATTAAATTGACTCAATACACTCAATAGGCTAACCAAGAGGTGTTACATGATTGTGGAAGGTATACAGCTATAGATGAGATGAGTGTTACTGCTACTCGGGTAGTGAACAGTCCGGGGTTACGTGATTGTGGAAGGTATAGCGCTATAGTGGAGTGGAATGTCGCTGTTGCTCAGGTAATGAACAGTCCGGGGTTAAGTGATTGTGGAAGGTATAGCGCTATAGTGGAGTGGAATGTCGCTGCTGCTCAGGTAATGAACAGTCCGGGGTTACGTGATTGTGGAAGGTATAGAGCTGTAGTGGAGTGGAATGTCACTGCTGCTCAGGTAATGAACAGTCCGGGGTTACGTGATTTTGAAAGGTATAGAGCTGTAGTGGAGTGGAATGTCGCTGCTGCTCAGGTAATGAACAGTCCAGAGTTACGTGATTGTGGAAGGTATAGAGCTATAGTGGAGTGGAATGTCACTGCTGCTCAGGTAATGAACAGTCCGGGGTTACGTGATTGTGGAAGGTATAGAGCTATAGTGGAGTGGAATGTCGCTGCTGCTCAGGTAATGAACAGTCCGGGGTTACGTGATTGTGGAAGGTATAGAGCTATAGTGGGGTGGAATGTCGCTGCTGCTCAGGTAATGAACAGTCCAGAGTTACGTGATTGTGGAAGGTATAGAGCTATTGTGGAGTGGAATGTCACTGCTGCTCAGGTAATGAACAGTCCGGGGTTACGTGATTGTAGAAGGTATAGAGCTATAGTGAAGTGGAATGTCGCTGCTGCTCGGGTAATGAACAGTCCGGGGTTACGTGATTGTGGAAGGTGTAGGGCTATAGTGGAGTGGAATGTCACTGCTGCTCAGGTAATGAACAGTCCGGGGTTATGTGATTGTGGAAGGTATAGAGCTAAAGTGGAGTGGAATGTCGCTGCTGCTCAGGTAATGAACAGTCTAGAGTAACGTGATTGTGGAAGGTATAGAGCTATAGTGGAGTGGAATGTCACTGCTGCTCAGGTAATGAACAGTCCGGGGTTACGTGATTGTAGAAGGTATAGAGCTATAGTGGAGTGGAATGTCGCTGCTGCTCAGGTAATGAACAGTCCAGAGTTACGTAATTGTAGAAGGTATAGAGCTATAGTGGAGTGGAATGTCACTGCTGCTCAGGTAATGAACAGTCCGGGGTTATGTGATTGTGGAAGGTATAGAGCTATAGTGGAGTGGAATGTCGCTGCTGCTCAGGTAATGAACAGTCCGGGGTTACGTGATTGTAGAAGGTATAGAGCTATAGTGGAGTGGAATGTCACTGCTGCTCAGGTAATGAACAGTCCGGGGTTACGTGATTGTATAAGGTATAGAGCTATAGTGGAGTGGAATGTCGCTGCTGCTCAGGTAATGAACAGTCCGGGGTTACGTGATTGTAGAAGGTATAGAGCTATAGTGGAGTGGAATGTCGCTGCTGCTCAGGTAATGAACAGTCCGGGGTTACGTGATTGTAGAAGGTATAGAGCTATAGTGGAGTGGAATGTCACTGCTGCTCAGGTAATGAACAGTCCGGGGTTATGTGATTGTGGAAGGTATAGAGCTATAGTGGAGTGGAATGTCGCTGCTGCTCAGGTAATGAACAGTCCAGAGTTACGTGATTGTGGAAGGTATAGAGCTATAGTGGAGTGGAATATCACTGCTGCTCAGGTAATGAACAGTCCAGAGTTACGTGATTGTGGAAGGTATAGAGCTATAGTGGAGTGGAATGTCACTGCTGCTCAGGTAATGAACAGTCCGGGGTTACGTGATTGTAGAAGGTATAGAGCTATAGTGGAGTGGAATGTCGCTGCTGCTCAGGTAATGAACAGTCCGGGGTTACGTGATTGTGGAAGGTGTAGGGCTATAGTGGAGTGAAATGTCGCTGCTGCTCAGGTAATGAACAGTCCTGGGTTACGTGATTGTGGGAGGTATAGAGCTATAGTGGAGTGGAATGTCGCTGCTGCTCAGGTAATGAACAGTCCGGGGTTACGTGATTGTAAAAATGTATAGAGCTATAGTGGAGTGGAATGTCGCTGCTGCTCAGGTAATGAACAGTCCGTGGTTACGTGATTGTAAAAATGTATAGAGCTATAGTAAAGAGGAATGTCGCTGCTGCTCAGGTAATGAACAGTCCAGAGTTAATTGATTGTGGAAGGTATAGAGCTGTAGTGGAGTGGAATGTCACTGCTGCTCAGGTAATGAACAGTTCGGGGCTACATGATTGTAGAAGGTATAGAGCTATAGTGGAGTGGAATGTCGCTGCTGCTCAGGTAATGAACAGTCCGGAGTTACGTGATTGTGGAAGGTATAGAACTATAGTGGAGTGGAATGTCGCTGCTGCTCAGGTAATGAACAGTCCAGAGTTACGTGATTGTGGAAGGTATAGTGCTATAGTGGAGTGGAATGTCACTGCTGCTCAGGTAATGAACAGTCCGGGGTTACGTGATTGTAGAAGGTATAGAGCTATAGTGGAGTGGAATGTCACTGCTGCTCAGGTAATGAACAGTCCAGAGTTACGTGATTGTGGAAGGTATAGAGCTATAGTGGAGTGGAATGTCACTGCTGCTCAGGTAATGAACAGTCCGGGGTTACGTGATTGTAAAAATGTATAGAGCTATAGTGAAGAGGAATTTCGCTGCTGCTCAGGGAATGAACAGTCCAGAGTTACGTGATTGTGGAAGGTATAGAGCTATAGTGGAGTGGAATGTCGCTGCTGCTCAGGTAATGAACAGTCCGGGGTTACGTGATTGTGGAAGGTGTAGGGCTATAGTGGAGTGGAATGTCACTGCTGCTCAGGTAATGAACAGTCCGGGGTTATGTGATTGTGGAAGGTATAGAGCTATAGTGGAGTGGAATGTCGCTGCTGCTCAGGTAATGAACAGTCCAGAGTTACGTGATTGTGGAAGGTATAGATCTATAGTGGAGTGGAATGTCACTGCTGCTCAGGTAATGAAGAGTCCGGGGTTACGTGATTGTAGAAGGTATAAAGCTATAGTGGAGTGGAATGTCGCTGCTGCTCAGGTAATGAACAGTCCGGGGTTATGGGATTGTGGAAGGTATAGAGCTATAGTGGAGTGGAATGTCGCTGCTGCTCAGGTAATGAACAGTCCAGAGTTACGTGATTGTAAAAGGTATAGAGCTATAGTGGAGTGGAATGTCACTGCTGCTCAGGTAATGAACAGTCCGGGGTTACGTGATTGTAGAAGGTATAGAGCTATAGTCGAGTGGATTGTCGCTGCTGCTCAGGTAATGAACAGTCCGTGGTTACGTGATTGTAAAAATGTATAGAGCTATAGTGAAGAGGAATGTCGCTGCTGCTCAGGTAATGAACAGTCCAGAGTTACGTGATTGTGGAAGGTATAGAGCTATAGTGGAGTGGAATGTCACTGCTGCTCAGGTAATGAACCGTCCGGGGTTACGTGATTGTAGAAGGTATAGAGCTATAGTGGAGTGGAATGTTGCTGCTGCTCAGGTAATGAACAGTCCGGGGTTATGTGATTGTGGAAGGTATAGAGCTATAGTGGAGTGGAATGTCGCTGCTGCTCAGGTAATGAACAGTCCAGAGTTACGTGATTGTGGAAGGTATAGAGCTATAGTGGAGTGGAATGTCACTGCTGCTCAGGTAATGAACAGTCCGGGGTTACGTGATTGTAGAAGGTATAGAGCTATAGTGGAGTGGAATGTCGCTGCTGCTCAGGTAATGAACAGTCCGGGGTTACGTGATTGTGGGAGGTATAGAGCTATAGTGGAGTGGAATGTCGCTGCTGCTCAGGTAATGAACAGTCCGGGGTTACGTGATTGTAGAAGGTATAGAGCTATAGTGGAGTGGAATGTCGCTGCTGCTCAGGTAATGAACAGTCCGGGGTTACGTGATTGTGGGAGGTATAATACCTCTATATACTATAGCTCTATAATAGAGCTATAGTGGAGTGGAATGTCGCTGCTGCTCAGGTAATGAACAGTCCGGGGCTACGTGATTGTGGAAGGTATAGAGCTATAGTGAAGAGGAATGTCGCTGCTGCTCAGGTAATGAACAGTCCGGGGCTACGTGATTGTGGAAGGTATAGAGCTATAGTGAAGAGGAATGTCGCTGCTGCTCAGGTAATGAACAGTCCGGGGTTACGTGATTGTAAAAATGTATAGAGCTATAGTGGAGTGGAATGTCGCTGCTGCTCAGGTAATGAACAGTCCGTGGTTACGTGATTGTAAAAATGTATAGAGCTATAGTGAAGAGGAATGTCGCTGCTGCTCAGGTAATGAACTGTCCGGGGTTACGTGATTGTGGAAGGTATAGAGCTATATATTGGGGAGGCATGTCGCTGCTTCTCTGCTTTCTCTGACTTGTAATCAGACATCCTGCGGTTTAATTTCCGGAGTTCATTACGTTGACAAGCTTTGCTCCTAATTTATTTCTGTTTATAATCGAAGTTAACATTTAAATCAGTAGAAACGCCTTTTTTCATTTACTGGTATGATCAAACTTACATTTGTTTACTGTAGTATTTTACTTACAGCACTATACCAAGTTCTACTATTAAAACAACTCATTATAAAATAATAATCATATACTGCATCAATATTGCGTAGTATTTATTAAAACATTTTAAATTAAAACGCTTTTGTTTATTACTATGTTTCTCGTACACAATATACCACGAGTCATTACCTGGTATTACAAAGATATATTTAAATAAAAGTAGTTGATAAACTACGTTAGTCATACGGATGTAATACACAAGGACACCCGGGCCTAAATAGCACATTAATGGTAAAACCATATGGTTCAAAACGAATAATCATTCCGTCCCATTTACTTTCTAAATATTATGTTTGTTTAAGTCAGAGTTCATGGAAAAGAACTTTTATTTTTCAATTAAGTTATTTTAAATCTACACCATGAAAATTTATTACACTTCAAACAAGTTACAATTATTAAAATACTTTAGCTATTTTAAATAAATAATCATAAACTGGGTTTTCTATATTTACATTGTATATGTTGATAAAGGTGTAACTAAAAATTACTAATTAAAGTGCAATTTACATTTTGTAAAATCGGTCAAGCATAACTGTTGAAAAAGTGACGTAACAGAGAAATCGCTTACTGTTGTAAGAATATAGAAATGTTAAATTATTAAATAATGTTTACTTGTTTAAATATGTTTAATTTTTTTCGTTCATATTTTACGTCAACGATTGGCATTTTTTACGATTCAATAATTATCTTATTACATTTAAACGTTTATTTTAATTAATTAGTGTTGGACATCATACTAACTAAATATCAAAGCTTTGTAACGATGTTCACTACCAAACTATAAGATTAGCAGTCAACTTAGTTAATTACTAATATGAGTTTAGTTGTTATTAGTTATTGAACCTCTATTAAAGGTGAAGGTTGATCACTTTTTATAAAAATTATATTTTAACAATTCTTGCAGCGATTATTTTATTTACTGGTCATATTAATGCAATAAAATTATTTTTTTGTTGAAACAAAATGCCTCCACATGTTTTTTCCTTCAGCAAAGTTATTGGGCGAGCAATCTTGCAATCAGGTCGTGAACGCCTGACATCAATCCTGGAATCGTTACTATGGGACACTCTAAAACTGTGACTTACCTGGTAAAACTTTTATATCGTACTTCGGAGGGCTTGGTTGTTAATATTTTGCTTGGTTGTCAGTATTAATCCAAAAGCTCGTTTAAGAGAGTTAACTGCATTATTTTTTAGACAAGGAGATAAAATAGTGTTTCTATACATTTCTCAACTATTTGTCAGTATCACACGTTTCGAGTTATCTTACACCAAAGTTTAAATCAAACTATAAAGTGTTAGCTTAGTATTTAGACTCAAAAACGTTAGGTTCAGCTAATCTGAACTTATGCTTTAAATTATTCTAGTTTGTTATATAGATTGTAATATTTTTTTGTTGACTCACAGTCTCTTGTAGCAGCAAGAAACGACGTTTATCCATACTTATTGTGAGGGAAGATTACCTTACCTTTATATGGATGACGGGAAAATAACGTTTCTGTGAATCGGATTATTTCTTTCTGTATATGTGAAATGATGTAGTGACTGGCCATGCTTTTGCCTGTGACAGGCTCATATTACCATTTCCATCCTATTTGGTAGAGAATTTGACTTTCCATAACACATTTTTGGAAACACATTATTTGTAGGACGTTTTTCCAGTTATGCTAAAAGATTAGCACAAACTAATCTTTAATTAGTTTATTAAAGTTTATTATTCATTCCTAATTTTTAATTAAAAAAATCTGAAGAATAGGGATGTCCCTAAGCTAAGGCTAATAAAGGTTTCATTATTGGCAGTAATTAATTGCCGGACATCTAATCGTGTTATGATGGATTCTCCTGATGCAACTCAAGCTTATCATGCAACAAAGGCTCTTGACGCGGTAAATCTCAACTTTCTCGTTTATGGATCTATTTCATCTTCCAGATAAAGAACTTTATGAGCCCAGTTTATTACTTCCTAAAACCAGATTTTCACATTTTTGACCTAAGATATAAAACGCGTTTTTTCAAAAACCTACCGTGATTGCTTGGCTTATAGATTTTTTTTATTTATAAATTTAACTATGAACCTAATAAAAAAATCAGTCAGTACATTGTTACGAAGTGTAAAACCATAGTAAAATAATAGGCCTCAACATCGATCTCTCACCATCTAAACCTACATAATAGATATAGATATATTTTTTTAATACGCGACATGAGAAGTTAGTTTCCACTGCTTTTGTTCTATAGATTTTTTGTTTTAGACTTACTCACACATATCATTCATCAAAACACAAAATTGAGGTGAAATGATTTGCTAACCAAACCCTCACTATTTTACTGCCAATGGAAATTGAGATGGGGTGATACAAAATTTAACCTAAATATGAGTGGAATGTAATAGTTTTTAATAGAGGGGTAACGTATTCCGATTTTGTTTTCTTTTAAAAAATGATGATTTTTTCTGGTCAGATACATCACAAAAAATCCAAAAGAAAGAAATCATTTAAACAACATTTGTGTAGCCCCACCAAGGTGTTTAGGGGACCAAAAAACCCGATAGAAGTACATAATTGACAATGACTCAGTTTGTGAATAGTAGGTAACATTTTATGGGACTAGAATATATGGGTTTCTAGGAATGGCCAACTAATTCTGCCAAAAATCACCGTTTGTTTTTTTTCACATTGGTAGGTAAATCACATTTGATAAGGATGAATACGATTGTTCAGTGATCGTGTGAGATTTTATCTACGTTACTTTGATAGCGAAAGACGATCGAAAATGGACACTTCTGGTTCAATAAAGAGGAGAGAGCTTGGTATGATTAATATTTACCATAAGCAATGCCACACTGTCAACCAGTAAAAGAAAATAATCTGCATCAGTGTTTTTTTTTTTTACGATTGTTTAGCAATCGATCATCAGGCAATGATACATACTTAAGAACAACCTTAGACAATATAAGCAATGCCATTTAAAGAATTACCCTCTTTTCCCAGGCAAAGAAAGGGTGTATTAAGGGATAATTCAGACACCAATTACAGAGTTGAGTAAAGTATGTCTTTAATTCAAACCTTGAAGAGAGTTTTTCATACTTCACCATATAAGTCTTAAGTTTAGTTTCGTCATGCTAATACAAGGTCTTAGAACGATTTAACTTGAATAATTGTCTCTGTACTGTACTCTAAGGCACTACCATTAAGTACACATTTGTATTACGGTTAAGTAAAGGTGAACTAATCATATTTTAGTTCCTAATGTTGGACTTTCATAGTTCGAATCCGTATTTATATCAGGTAAAACTAAAAATATTCCACTTTTCTGTAATTTGACATCTAATAGACATAATATTCAAGTAAAACGTTAACGATGGTTAGTCTACAACTTCCAAAAAATGTGTATGGGCAACGCTTATAAAGGCTTCGATTCCACTAGGAAACTTATTATAGATGATAACAAAAAGCAAAAACCTTAACAACCGATGCATGGTTTTACAACAGAATATGGAACCGTGGTTTTCAGCTTCAAAGTTAAAGTATTTCATTACTTACCTTACATTGATTTCCTTATCAACATAATTGATTTATTAACAAATAAATAAATGTTAATTTTATTTTTACTGCAAAATTGATCCAGTCCCTCCATTTGTTTTAATACAGCAAACTCCCGGATTATATACTTTTTTGCGCTTGAATTAATTTCGCGAAAAATGTGTTTGCTTGTTTCAGTACTCGGTTCTGCTTTAAATTCCACTTGGTTAACTCCATTTATCGTTTATGGACGCCAACAAAGCAAAACAGTTGAAATTTAGATCAAAGTTTTCGCGCATAGTAGTCTAGTTAAGATCTTTGTTATTGTTTACCTGAAACCTGTGCGTTTTATAACAGATTTGTTGATAATAAACAGTTTATTTATATAACACGAGCTTTAATCCCTACGTAACCACTTCATATATGTATCTAATGTGTGTTTACAGTTTCCAGTGTATTTTTCAAATTGCTTGCAGGACGTAGTCACTGAAAACAGCACATAGTTTATTAATAGTTAAAACCAAACTGTTAAGAACCAAAGATATATTAAGAAATGGACTAGAAAATATATTAAGTCTGTGGAAATTACAGCGAACAGTGAACAGTGTTAGTGAGAGACTCGGTTTATCGCAGAATGTCAACAACGCGTTAATCTCGCTTTGACCACTGTAGCGCGCTGACGTTTGATCTACGGTTGAAAAATCCGCAAAACACCTCTTAAGAAACATGTTTATCGTTATTTAAAATTGAAAAGTTATATTCATAATTAAACACCTACGGTGGTAAATCTGTAGTTTGTGTTTCACAGTGTAATGATTTCCTAGTGGGCTAAATATTATTACTAAAACAACGCCATTCCCTTACGGAAACGTCACATTTATTACCGATCGATGATTGAAAGGAGTATTTTTTTTCCGTTGAGCTGTAAGAAAAAAAAATACAAGATGTATGACGAACCCAAGCCTTGATACGATCCATTAGATGCATTGACCTGTAAGATATTGTTTTGCTTCTGCCGGATCGAACAGGCTGTGCAGTGCAATAAAAAACAACTTTTATTAGGTTATCGAGGTTATATTGACCTGTGTTTTGTAAAGATTTTTTATTTTAATGACATGTTTTTACCTCAATTGTATTTCAGACTTTATACAAAACATGTTATAGTAGTTCACGCAACGATTGCGTAAAGATAGTGTTAACGACACGAGTAGAAAACTTAAGGTAAGAGCCATACACTATTTTACGCCAGTTGCGTACACTACTTTACCTACGACAGTGTTTAAGTTGCAAAAAACATTTCTCATAACTTCTAAGAGAGTTTATGTTTTCGTTTATAACCTCTAATTGCCACTGACAGTGATGCAACGAAACATTGTACCAAACACTAATTGCCACTCAACAATTAAATTGGCCTGAACAGCTGATTAGGTGAAGTTAGAATCATTGCAATTAATTGTACTTCTTCTCTCTGAATCCTTTAACCTCATTGGCCCGTTACCCGTGTTGTTATGAGTAAAACTATGCTGTTATGAAAGTAAACAATACCGTTATGAGATTCTAATAACTGTAAAAAAAAAAGGTAAAACAATTAATAGTCCAAACAATACTTGAGAATCTATGGTTTGAATTAAGTCTACCAGCAAGCCAAATTAAACTATATATTATCTCTGGGGGTTTGTAAGATTACTTTGCGCTAACTAAGGAAACGGGTATGTTGTATAAGGCTAGATAGGTATCAGGTAGTAATATCCTGCTCGCTGCAATTAACTTGCCAGGGGATTGCACTGATCCTCCTTACCTCGAGACATGATTATATAGAGGCATATATTGCTTGTTTCTTTAGATGATGTTGCATTTATGCGGTTATCATAGAAACAAAGTGTTTCAATGATCAGGAATTTACTTATAGCCTATAGATAGCTTTATACAAATTTACAAAAAAAGGAGGATAGAAACGTGTTTAAATATTAGTGTATATTATATGAAAATAGTTATTTGTGCAACTAGTGAGCAAAGTGAGCAATTGACTCACTCGAGAGAAATACTAACTAGGAATTATTTCTCGAGTGAGGCAATTGCACTTTGCACTCAAGTTGCACATTATATTTTTCCTACAGTTACCATAAAACAAATAAATTGGTAAAGAAACGTAACATATTTTTACACAGAAGTGAACTTTTAAATGCCATTTAATGATACAACAGTAAAACAGCTGACCAGCTAATTTACAGCCAGTGCTGCCAACGTATTTCGCGTGCATACGACCTTGTCTGCATTTTACGCGCTCACTATTTCGTGCCTTCACGTTGCAAATCTGGAGTGAGACAAAGTAATTAGAGTGAGTCAATGTTAACATTGTCTCACTGATGAGGGAATTGGCCACTTTGCTTTCTCAAAACAGTGAGAGAACATGTAAATTGTTAGGTAACTGTAGGAAAACAAAAGTAACCTTATTTTTCTTCTCTTTTGTCATGTCAAACATACAAAGACGCATTCTTAGTAACGAGATTGCTTGAGAATGATTCCCTCCAGAACAATACGCTGACCGACGCACATGGCTCTCTCTAGATGTGGCATTTATATCCCTCAAAAATGTTACAAGTTTTGAGAAAATGTTGAGATTGACACTTAAAAGCTGGAGTGAAGATATATTTATAAGCATTCAAAGAAATTCACGTGGTGTGTAAGTAGGCCTATATTAAATATGTTCAATGGAATTCCAGTTTCAGTGATGATGATTATATCTGTCTTGAAAAATAGCACAGAATGCATGTCATTTGTATTACATCAAATGAGTCAATGCTTTCCAATTAGCTGTCTGCGAAAAACATTCCACATACATATGTAGAAACGAATAAACACGAATAAGTAGCCATTGTAGCTGAAAACAAAAATAATCTCAAAGTGCCAACAGAAGTATTAATTAAAGAAGCAAGAAAAGTGGGTTTACAAATAAATGAAAACAAAACCAACTACATGAAAATAAGTAGGCAAGATGACGAGGAAGACCACTTAGAAGTATTAAATTATAGGTTCCAGAAAACTAGTATTTGGGAATGATGATCACAAACAATAATAGAGAAGAAATAGAAATTCAGAGCAGACTCACAGCAGCAGAAAGATCATACTGGAGTTTAATAAAATGATTCAAAAGCAAACTGCTATCAAAAACCACTAAAATAAGAATGTATAAAACTATAATGCAACCTGTATTGCTATACGGGTCAGAAACTTGGTCTTTTACCAAAAAATCCCAGAAGCGCCTTATTACTTTTGAAAACAAAATTTTGAGAAGAATTTTTGGACCAGTAAAAGAAAGAAATGCATGGAGGATAAGGAAAAATAGAGAGTTAAAAGAATTATATGGTGAACCAGATATTGTGGGAATATTTAAGAGTAGGAGGTTGAGATGGGATGGGCCATATTAACCGTAGAAGTGAGAGAGAGATGGTAAAGATGGTACTCAGAGGTATACCAGAAGGAAGGAGACCATTAGGTAGACCAAGAATGCGATGGGTTGATGAGGTGACGGAGGACTTGAGAGGAATGGGAGCAGATTTGGAGCTGGCAGAGGATAGAAGAGTTTGGAGGCACATGGTTGGCGAGGCCAAAAACCACCTAGGTTTCCAATGGCCACAGGAGTAAGTAAGAGTAAGTAAGTAAGTAGACACCAACTGCTTACTTACTATTCAATAGTTGTGCAGCATAAATGACTTACGAATAGATATTTGTACTTATACACCAAACAACAGTAGTATCATTTTTTTAATTTGGTACTAGTGTTTGAATACAACTTAATAACAACAATGTCTCGTTTGTAGTACTATCTTGTAAATTGCAGCCTCACTATTTTCTATGGGCCGTAGAGAGCATTCAAAAAGATATCAATAAATTCAAATCGAGCATTATTCAATGTGTAACATCTCCTATCGTTAAGAATGACAACTGGGTTATAAACATGCCCTTTCAATATGTGTATGATTGTTTAAATATACTTCATAAAACATATCTTAAGACGGTAAGAACTTTATTTAGGATTCATAAACGTTATTTAGACCAGAAGGACCTATAATGTTGATGGGTCGTCATATCCGTCTATCCTAACCCGTTATCAAAAAAGGATTACTGCTATTCTATCTCGATTATAAAAAGAGACACTTGTATGGAAATGTGATCAGCATTAGCCTAGCCGTTAGCCTATGAACTGTAAAAGGAAACAAGCTCGCATTGCGATTGTCGAAGAGAGAACTATTATAGCTTGAAAGAATAGTGCTGAACGACTTTATATAAAAAGGAATTTGTAAAATAAATAAAAATCCCTAGTAATATGGCAAAACCAATATCAAAGAGAATTTTCTCAATTTACACAAAAGAAAGTCAAAACAACTAATCATCCAACAACTAATTCTTGATCCTTTAAAACCTCTGGAATTCCGACGTTTAATGTTTGACTCAATAAAATTCCTCTTTAACAAACAAAAGATTCCACAGGGTTTTAATGTTAAATCCAATTAAAAAATCACTACACCAAACATATTAAATTGCAAATTCAAAGGAGAACATTTAACTTTAATGTTTTTTAAGGGTTTTTAATAAAGTCCTTCTTCAATGAGTCGTATTTTCAAAGTGTAGGCCTATTTCAATAATAAAAGTAACTATTTTTAAATAAAACGCTATTTTTATTTTATATGATATCGTTTGCAAAAGTAAATTTTGGATTGACATTTTTGTATCACACATTTGATGATAACTTAAAATCAACGCCTGCAAAATATTTATTTTAAATTAAGTATAACCTGCTGGATTTGGAGTCTATAGCTTTATAGTAAATAGGGAAGTGATGGGAAACCACTATTAACAATTGATTCATTTTATAATTGCGAAAAAGGACAACATAGCCTATAAGGTCAGAGAGGAACCTCAATTTATTGTAAATTGTGTTGTCATCTTACAAAAATATAACATATCTAAGATCACACATTATAAGTATATTATAAGAATATTTTCAACGCAAATGGTCTTAATGACTTGTGAAAACTCATTTAAAATGTGTTTGGATCAAAACAACCTAAAATTTATGTGCAATGCTTAAAACATTGCTGAACAATACAAACCATATTGACCAGACTAATATACGAGTATTTTTGTTTGTATTAATATAAAAAAATATTGAGCTCACAACCATATCATTGTTTTATTCTCTAAAGATTGCTTAAATTTATTTCAGGGTAAAAACAATTATGAAAAATGGAATTAATTGAAATTTCATACTCGTAAAAGTGGCATTGTCGGTAGGCCTAATCCAATCTTACACAGCCACCCCACCGGTAGTGGGTGCTACTTCAATATACTGTTTCCCTAAAAAAAAACTCATGTTAGGAATCAAAACTATAATCCAAGTACCCAACAAGGTGTATAATACGCCAAATACTACTCACCAAGAGATAGCAATGCAGATTAATCCAGGTAATTAACACTAAGAACATACTGGAAAGGTATACATTTATTAATACATCTGTTAATGTTTTCATGTAATAATCTGTAAAACTAAATGTTATTCTTATACCATAACATAAATTGAACCTTACTGTATGCTATTTGAATATTTGTAAACCCTTGATAATCCACAACGTTTTACTTCCCATTTAGCTTTATAATCGACTGTAATCATAACTACTAGCAACAGGCCTGGTGGGATAAACATAAACGAATAATTGGGACGATAACTTTGTCGTAACTGTTCTGATCCGGTTATTATAACATCTTTAAGCCTAATCGGCTAACGAGTTAGTTGCCTTATTTCAAACAGTTTAGAAACTAAAATGTGACAAATTATTACAATTTAGCATGATTTTGAATAACTTTTTTATTGTTACAGAAGGGTAAGTACAGTAAGGCTATTTATTTAACAAAATATTTATTAAATAACCAATAGCTTTCAGTAAATATAATAACTAAACTATTTCAAAGAAAAGGAACATACATATCTACCATCAGCTCAAATAATGCGTTTGACATATTCATCTTATTTTCTAGCAATTGAAGTAGGGCCAGCTAGCAATAAGTTCCTGGCAGAACTTAAACTATTAAATGGTCAGCTATTGATGGAATCTCGACTCTTGGCATGCAGCACTGTAGTGTGTGTGTGGGATCTTTTACATACTATTTAATTTATGCCAGTTTATATTATTCTATACAAGTTTGATATGCAGTGTAAACGTGCACAATTGATGGCTCAAATATATTTAAATCATACATTGCATATTGCGTAAAAAAACCTTTAGGAGTGGATGTAAACTATTTTAGAACTTTGACAAAATAAAATAAAAAAGGTGTTTTCCAATGCTTTAAATAATGAAATGGTTGGTTATATATTCAGCATTAATGTGTAAACTTTGACAGTTTAACTGTTGTTTTAGTAACTCCAGTTCCTTGGGCTCATTCATCAACCTTAAAAGGGAGTTCAAAACGACTTATGTTAAAGCAAATTAGGAATCAATACTGTCAGTATTGTTACAGTAGATAATATCATCTAAGTTTTTCGTATTGTTAAAAAACAATATGAAAAAACAATATGAAACAATGTGAAACAGGTAATCTGCAATTTATGACATGACAGTTTTGATATTGCAAAAATAGAACCATTCCATCACTATATAAAATAAGATAAATACGAAGATAGCATAACCTAAAATCATTAGGGGTTGAAATATACCTCATTACATTCTGGTACATCATGGTAGTATTATGAGATAGTAATATTAAAATTTTTAACAGTTATAAAATTGATCACATACGACCTTAATGGTTTAAAACATATTACATATTTTAACAAATCAGTCGATGTTGCCATCATTTTATAGTGCTACAAAAAACTGCTGTGGTTGTGCTTTTTACTCACTGCAATTTATAGAATTGAAATAAATCTAACATATATCTAAAAATAATCTTTAAAAAGAATCTTGACTTTTCAAATTACATAGATTTACTTTTAATTTCTAATTGTTATACCTTAATACGAATTTATAAACTATTGTACTCATTTATGTATGTATGTCGCTGGCTATTTTAATACTTAAAGTCACTTTCACGATTGATATTTATAATATGATATTTTTTACAGAGCCGAGTTACCCTTCTAATTTAATGGATGACCAAAGGTTGCTCCAAATATAAATTATCATCTCTCTGCTGGATTTGAAAAATGAAACATCTCCTTTAGTGGATAAAATATGATTTAACTTCACAAACAAACAGGATACAAAGGAAGCTAAAGCAAATATTAATCGAAAATGACAGCCGCTTGTAGCAGGCGCTGGAAGGAGATAGATCATCTGTCATGGCAAAACAATAGACCTTCCTATCAATAACGCTACAAAGAACAGTAATCCCGCCACCATGGAATTGTATTGCGATATTTCATTTCTTACTTTGTCAAACGATTACTCATAAATCAACAAAAACTTCGTGGAGTGACAAAAATACCAATTCTTTGAGCAGGTACTGTCAATGAATAAATGTAGAATTTAGTAGAATTATTTTGTACACATTATAACAAGTTATATTAAGCATTTTAAACGTGTAACGCATGTCTAATAGATCTAAGACACGCTTAAAACATATAATAAAATAATAGAAAATGGTTGGTAGGAGAAATCAACAAACATTATTACTAGGTACCATAAAGTATAGTGGATAGGACAAGCCAATAAGTGGTATATATAGTAGAGATAGTGGTACAGTCTTTATACAAGTTTATTTTGTTTATTGTCGTTAATTGCTAATATTGGTTACAAATGCTACATTTGTGATTAAAAAAAAAATACTACCTAAAGAGTTTATGATATAGTTTTACTGAACCGAATCAGTTAAATAATAAATCAAAGTCTGTATTGGTGTTAAGTGTAGAAATATGTAACAATTATGTTTAAAAAAAATCGTCATATGCCTTTTTGTAACACCAAAAAGGGTATAAAATAACGCTCTATTAAAATCACTATACCTGCTTATTTAATATTATCACATGATACTATGGAGTTCATTTAAGTGAATTAGCTTTACTGTATTAAAATTAAGTTTAGGCAAAAGAGATTTGTTGAAGATTACAAAGAGATATTGGTTGATGAAAGATCGCGCTATTCACAGCGAATCACAGGCAAGCCTTTGAGAGGGTCACAATGGATACCCGAGATATGACTCAAGTTATATCGTCCAACAAAGGGCATTGTCCCGGTAAAACCCAACTTTCATATTTATAGACCTTCTTTATCTTTCAGAATAGAGTAACAATGTTACCTTAGTCACGTAAAATTTCTTTATCGCTTAAATTACAACAAAGTCTTTGAGTATAAAAAAATAATGAGTAGCTATCATAACAATTTAGTTACGGTGTTAAAAAAACCAACTACTCTACAATAAAACATATGGAAAAATGGTGTTCGTAAAAATTTTTAACGTTATAAATATATATATTACTCAGAAAGAAAGATGTATATATTCGAGTGTGTGTGTGTGTGTGCGTGTATGCGTCGAACATTTTGGTAGCAGTAATTGTAGTAGTTCTTCACCTTCTGCTACTCCAATGAATTCATAAAATATGGAATATTACATATTTTCTACCTAGGAAACATTTAGATACCATGTTCTAGACTCAGGGTTAAGATTTTTTTATATAGTGTTCAAATAAGATTATGTACTTGCAATAATCATAATTTAAATTAAAAAAGATCATTAAAAACCGTTCGAGAACTAGCATAAACATAATGATATGATAAAGCTATAACACTAAGCTATAGCACTTTTTGTATTCCTGCTACCTTGGGATGAAAAGATATACAATAACCTAATATATCGTAAGTGATATTATCGGTTGAGAAACTTATTTAACCAGCTTAAACAGATCAGCTTTTGCCTTGAAAAACAAAAGCAAACGGTAAATGTATCGTTTAACAATCTATTAAAAGTCAGAGTATCAGTGAATGCGGCTCATTTAATCTTGAAACTGTAGCTATATAAAACTAATATATTTTTTTCCAATTGCCTAGTTTTTATTAAACCTGTAAGTTACCATTTTGATAGCAAAGCATTAAGTAAGACCCAGCTTGATTATAAAAATAGGCACTCAAACAATAAAATTTGATCCGTAGAAAATGTTAACTTTGGTTTGACTCACTTGACGACCTGTGAGAGTTCAGATCAAATAAAACTCCGCTGTGAATCCAAAGTAAAGCGACAAAAGTTGATAGCAATGAGTTACCTGTAAATATTGGCAGACCAAACGGAAATGTAAGTGTGCAGTGGCGGAAGTGCTCTTTGAGTATACTTTTAGCCTCTCGCCGCAAAATATTTTCTATTTACATGTTTAACACCTTAACACATAAAGAAAATCAAACCCAAATTTTTTCCGTAGCATATATAAACAAAATGTTGAATAACATTTTTCAAATATTTAAAGCTTAAAGTTAGTAGAAACCATAAAAAATATTTTAGTTAAACTAACAGTGAAAACGTTAAAACGTGTTAAAGTAACATTTGTAAATCTCACTCTCGTCTAGGTTAATAAAGGGAAGTATAAAATGTAGAAAGGTGTATTTTAAATTTATATTTTGTCTGCTGTTACGTATACAACTATTATTATTTAGTGGGATATTTACTCTTATCGTATTTCCTTTAATATAATATTTCTATCGTTGTTATTTTTTTAGTTTTATGTACAGAAAAGATTCCTTTTCCCCAGGGCAAGACTTGATCCATTTAATTTTTTTTATATAAAGTGTGAGATTATAAAATAAATACCCAAATTAAAGTTATTGTAATTTCAATTAAATACCAGGATAGCCAAGTATAACTTTTTTTCAAATTTAAAGGTAACTAGGGTTTTCAAAGGAGATCGTTTTGAAACTCAAATGTAATTTGTCCTTGAGCCATTGATTAAAATAAGGTTTTCTGTCTATTAAAATATCAACATTAAATACCAATTAGACCAGGTTTTAGAAAGTTCCCTAAAACAAATATCAAAAGTTCTAGAGTCATATAAAAATTAACACATATAAACAATTAAATAGCTACTAAATGAAAATGTAAGCTGCTTAAATGAACTCACTTGATGTTGCTAAATACTTTACAACTAGTGTTCCTTAGTTTTAATTTGTAGTTGTGCTGATTGAATAGCAAAAAAAATTACAGTTGTAACTTTTACCAAATAAAAACATTATTAACAATTTTAAATCTACCTCTGTATTTATTATTATTTAAAGCTTATATTGGAATCATTAGATAAAAAAAAATTAATATACAAACAAACACACATTTATCATCACATCACAGACCTTCAATGCCAATACTTTATAATAGTTTTGGTAGAACATAGTATTAACCTATATACATATTTATATCGCTTTTGAGGATTAAATACCGACCTTTATATAAAATACTACCAGTATATCGTTGGGTAGGGAAGTAAATCGCAATAAAATAAAATCAATAACGAAATGATGTTAGGGAGACATAATCTAGAATTGCAGAAGGCAATAGCCACGTTATAAAGTTTCACCACCGGCCATAACTGTGATAAACGCAGCCACATACTCAGCAACTGGCTATCACCAGGCTACACACCTCTTGTTCTCCTGTATTGGTGAAAATTGGAATTGGATTTTACTGCCGAGGTAGATCTTCAATTTCACCCGTTTGTGCAAAGGACAAGACCATCATTCATATAATTAAACTGGTAGTCTTGTTAGTTTAACACATAATATGTCACGATTGTATAATTTAAAATGTTTGATTAGTAATCCTTGAATAATTGAAATTTCACATTTTACTCAATATTTTTTTAAATGTTAATCAATAAGGTTTAATAGCACAGAAGAAAAGTTGAGTAGATATCAATGTACTTTAAATATCCATTACTTGACGATCAATAGGTTTTGGATTAATTTAATTAAATTCTATTTGACTCGTAACAACCATTAAGAACATAGTTTGACTTTGACCAGTCAATAAATGTCATTTCAGATATGTAAAGAAAATGTGTTTAAAATTATACAAATTGAAAATCACTAATGAAAACTTCAACTGCGTAAATCATGTGTTTGCCTCGCCACAGAAGTGTGTTTAGGTTGTTGGGGTTTGCTATGGGGACAACTATCGGGCATCGGGCTTTCATCAAGAAGTACTGAGTTCAATCTCTAGCTTATACAGCTTATTAAGAAATATGGATTACACATATATCATTAAAAACCTATAAGGTATCAGTTTAATGCTGTTAAAATACATAATTGTATTTAACGGCTATGTAAAACAATGTAATTATTATGTATAAGGTAATAAAGTTATAGTAAAACCGAAGCTACCGGTATTGAAATAACAGTAATTTTAATGATATATGCAAATAATTGAATTAAGTAATTAAACGTTTTAAAGAAGTACTTTAAAGCTAAATACACAACAATAATAGCTCTCTTTTAATCAACTTAGCTTCTTATACTTTTCAGCGGTACATTTGTCCACTTTACCTGATGATATTGTTCATTATATTTACTAGTACTCAATTAGTTCGTAGTTAAGTTTAGTAACTACTGCAAGACGAGTAAATCACAGACGTTGTGGTTTTGTTTCAAGTTATAATGTGCTCAACTTTGGCAGTTCTAACTGATGTTTAGTAACTGTTGGCGACTTTGAAGATGTTTTCACCGAATAAACTGGACAGACATTATTAAAGTTGAACAAACAAATGCTGTATAAATATGAACTTGCGATTCATATAATCTTAAGATGGTATTAAACGACCAAACTCTCAAGTAATTTATAAGGCATTATTATTATAAGTAAATTATAAGGTATTTATAAGGCATTAATTACATATATTAAACCTTAGAATTATTTTAATTGTGTCTTAAGGTTCTGTAGTACAGGAATATCAAGCATAAACTAATTATTCTGGGAGATTTTAAGAGTTAATACGGAATCTTATCATTTCAAAGCAGAAGTCGTTATTATATTATAACTATAAGATATTATTAGTCTGCAATGTGACAACAGACAAATGAATATATTAAAAGTCTGCTAAGGCAATATATTATTGTTAAATTACGTTTATAAAACTTACGATCTCATCAAAAAGATGTTAAGTCTCACCTGAAACATAAAGAAGAATTAGAATAAACATTATATAATGTAATATGAACAGTGAACACACAATATAATAGGAATACCATAAGAAACCTATAGTCTAGGTCATAAACTAAAATGTCATAAAAATTTTGAATTTTTTTACTGGAGTTAAAAGATTTAGGGATCGAGATGGTCTACTAGAGCGTGGTAATTCAGTCTCCGAGGTCACGGGTTTTAATCCCATCAAACACCAATGGATCTTGTCCAGGCTATAAATTGCCACAATCCTGAAGTGAGTTTTAAAATTGTTTCAGACTACAGCCACCCTAGGATGCATAGGTTGAACGATAAAATTTAAAGCTTTAACTGATATACCATAAATTAAACACAAAAGATGCATCTCATATAGTGAAAATTAAAATAAGTACATAAACACGAGTGTTTTATTCATGTAAAGATTTTATGTAGCAACTAAATTAGTCATAAACTGAAGTCATCAATAAAATTTATTTTTAAAATCGATATTTTATAAAAGTATACTGTACAAAAAAATATTTATCGATGTATTGTGAATTTCAGTGTTATGTAAATTTACTTTATAAGGGTAAAACAGCTCTATTAAAGTTTTTTTCTTTTTAATACAAGAAAACTAAATTATTTTTAAAGTAAAAAATACAATGTTTCACTTTAGTTTACTGGATGACTGGTTTACATTGTATTGATATCTCAGTCTTTATTCTAGTACATTCATCGTAAACATACAAGACATAAAAATATAATCTATTAACAAAATATAAAAAACACGATAAGATATTTTTATATTTCAGCAGCAAATGTATAAAAGTAAAACATAACAAAGCAATGCTGTCTCGAGCAATAGTGACGCCGTCATTTACAGATGACATAAATTTGAAGCAGAGAGGGACGGGCCGTCGTAACGGAAAATGACCACATGGCTCATACAACATTTTCAACGCCATTTACATCTCTTTTAGTAAATTAATATAATAATAAACTTTTGCTCATTATAGGACAAAATTTATTATTGTAGTAATACTGTGCTTTCAAAGATAAGTACTAACAATGAAAGGGGTTTTAGTTAACCAATTTTTCTTTGTGATAACCTTAAGCTACAAAGGATAGTTTTAACTGTAAAACAAGTCAATATAAGTGAAGGATGAGTTATTTATATCCATGAATGTATAATCAATATATTTAATAAACCATAACATAAAAAATTTTTGGGATTAATAATAACGAATATTTAGAAATACCTTACCTCTGTCAAATAAATGTGTAATTACTCAATAAAATGATTTCAAATTAATTCTGTAAACTCTGGCTACCAACCTCATTACAGTACATTCAGTCACATACTTTGAGAGAAAGATATATTAGAATGGTTAATATTATGGTTTTATTTTGTCAAAACTTA
Source organism: Macrosteles quadrilineatus (assembly GCF_028750875.1). NCBI lineage: Eukaryota > Metazoa > Arthropoda > Insecta > Hemiptera > Cicadellidae > Macrosteles > Macrosteles quadrilineatus. The sequence continues at coordinate 159,273,207 of NW_026542594.1, forward strand.
AATTAATTAATAACACCAAGGTGTTTCTTTCCTTAGCATATATATGTAAATCTTGGTATTATAGATTGTAAAAATCACTCAAATTGATAATTTATTATTATTATTCAGAAAGGTATCACACCACCTAATTGATTTATATGATTAGGGCATCATTAATTTGCAGATTAGGTTATTAAATTACTTTTAGGCATTTGCCTCCCTAAAGCTGTTATTTTATTTCTGGAGAGTGCTTCAAAGGTCTGGTTTTGCTGATTTCCTTTTTATAACAGTTTTAAAATGAAAATTTATTGCAGTTTAACAGCTAGTTACTAGATAAAAAAAAAATTTATGAAAAATTTAAAATGAGTAGCCTATGTTTATTGATTATTGAACACTAAGGTGTGTGAATTCAACTCAATATGGTATCGATATACAATAGACATAGTTTAAATATTAAAAATGACTAGCATTATTTGTTGTAATAGGTCTAATTGTCCAAAAGAATGTAAGATAATATATTAGTTCTCATGTCGTTATTTTGTCTCAGATTTTAACTTTTTCAGCTATAAAATCAATAAAATGTAAAAGATTGTTGCATTTCTCATTATAGCTCGAAGACGAACTTTTTACTCTATTAAAATGCACAATTTCTGCACGTATCCCCTCGTATATAAACTAGAGGTAGTCGAGTGGTAAAAAACTCGACCAAAATATTTAATGTAGAAACTTCTTTTTTTAACCCAAGCTGTAAATAAAACGAGTGATTAGAATTCCTTCAATTTCTTTTGATCTTCTGTTTTCGTCACCATCATGGCAGCCCAAAAGGCCCAAAAGGCCTGTGTTAATTTTTGAAATTTCAAATTATTTTATAGTGCTTATTTTTTAGCCTATTTCGTTATAAAGGGGTTCTGCTCTTCTAAAGGTAAATATCTTTCTAACAGTATGCGTAGATTTTTCATGCGATGCACACGAGCTGAGGAAAAAAGTTTTAAAGAAACATGCTTGCCAATTAATATATAGATCATCTTATCCAGCTGTAAAAACGAATTACCATTTATAACGATGATTTTCACTTTTTTGAAACAAGGCAATAGCTACTGAGATGAGAACGCAAGAAAAATGAGTGTTTTATGTAAAGAGATATCGCCTCACCTCACTGAGCGTGAGATGACAGTTCTGCTGATTTATACCTCTCCCGGGAATCATTTTCTTGTTTATATCCATTCCGACTTTCATTGCAGAAGCTGATCGCCCGTTAAATGTTTACCCTACAGTCATTCAAATATCCTGTAATACATCCCAAAATAACATAAAGTACATAAAATTATTGATAAAATGAATTATTTTAATCGATCCAAACAAAAGTATTATTGACTATTAACTATTTGCAAGCGGGGTACTGGTATGGATTAATAAAGGTGAATTGCATTATACTTCCGGAAAAGAACCCATTATCATGTAGGCATTCATGACTAAAATGTGTTAACAATAATTATCAATATTTGAGATTGCACAGGGCATACGAGAATAACTACCCTTTGAAGCATTTATACTATGTATGCACGATGTACATTTACTATGTAAAACTATGTATGCACATTGCTCAGCTACATAGGTTTAATGTAAAGAATAATTATATAAGGAATTTACATGTTTCTGACTAGTCCATTTTAAAATTTCTTGTGAATACTTAGAAATATATAGAATAGAAATTAATACTACTAGTGTACATGTTGCTCGAATTCGAGCAATTGCAAAGTATTACAGGAGTTATTTCAAAACGAATAACAGTCATATTTACAATGAATTTAAAGAGTCAACTCAAAGATTACCGGTGTGTAACTCAGACCATGTTTATCTTCGTTATTGATAACCCTAAAGCATTCCGGCAGGTTTTCTCCTTCTCAAAATGCCTCGCTGAACAGGCAACACAGGTCATTGATAGAGGGCCAAATGAGAACGAAAAGTTGTTTTGGGGTAGTGTTAGGGCCCATTTTTAACCTAATAGTTGAGCCTATTACGTGTCACTGTTCTGTAGCTGCGGTCGTTATCACGATTACGCCTCCTGTCTATGTTTCGTTGTCGTAGCGTCGGAGGCATTTGAAAGAAAAAACAACAAATAAACAAATTATAGCTACACAGAACAACGTTTAATTCACAAATTTAAGCTACAATCATACTAACACGATATGTCATAGCGACACAAAACAGCGATAAATACACAAATTTAAGATACAACCATACTAACACGATCCGTCTTGGAGGTTATGTTTACACAAACTCAAATAATAAATAAATGTACTCAATGCTTTTCATTTAATTGAAAATAAATAACAGCAATTAAATTATACAGCAGATCAAAATGTAAACAAATATGTTCTTCATAAGGATAACATGTGATCTTTCAAAGCCACTGGGGCAGAGCCCAAGGGACGTTTTCAAAAATGTGAGGTCAGTTTGCAAATCTACGCGATACGCTCTTTCCAATGAGACGTCAATGGATGAAATCGGTTAAGAAATGGTGGAGGAGTTCAACCGACAAAGTTTCATGTAGCGTATTAATTATACAGGGTGGTAAAAAAGTCCCTGGACAGTTAAATATTTTAAAAAAAATGCAGATAGAGCTACAATACTTGGTACAAAGTTACAGGGCATAAAACTCTATTTTACACATATTCAATGATCCAATAACTCTTCAGGGGGACGGCCCACAAGGAGTCGGAAGAAAATCTTAAATGGAAGCATAGGTCAATATGCACATCAAATTAAAGGTCTTTTTTAGTAAAATACAATGAAGCAAACCGCACTTTAAAAGGTTGATCCTGCGCAAAATGACAGTTGTTCAAAGATTCATTTAATTAACATTGCTATTATACGCTTACTCCACAGGGGGCACAACCCTAGGGATCGGAAGAAAATTTTTAACGTAAGCATAGGTCGATATGCACATCAAATTAAAGGTCTTCACTAGTAGATTACGATGCCGTAAGTTCAAGCTCAAAAGAATGCCTGAGTAAAAAATGGCAGTCGTTCAAATATTCAAAATGGCGGATTCAAGAAATCTTTGAACATCTGCCATTTTGCGCAGGATCAACCTTTTAAAGTGCGGTTTATGGCATTGTATTCTACTAAAAAAGACCTTTAATTTGATGTGCATATTGACCTATGCTTCTATTTAAGATTTTCTTTCGACTCCTTGTGGGCCGTCCCCCTGAAGAGTTATTGGATCACTGAATATGTGTTAAAATAGAGTTTTATGCCCTGTAACTTTGTACCAAGTATTGTAGCTCTATCTACATTATTTTTTAAAATATTTAACTGTCCAGGGACTTTTTTACCACCCTGTATAGATAGAGATATATTAATTTCGGGTTCCTCAGTTGTTTTGCATTTAATACCTAAATATACAAGCAGCAGTGTTTCCCGAAATTCAAGTCAATTTATGTAAATTACAGCTGTTAGAGCTTATGAATAGTTTCATTTAGTTATTTGCTTATTTTCTACCAATGCCATTCATTGGTTATACCTCTTTATTGTTAAATCAAATAGTTTTATCGAAAACTGATTCTGGATTCGAAGCTTATGAAAGACTAATGACTAAAAATTAAAATTAATAATGAGAAAATAATATTAAAAGGATTCATGAAATTTATATTTTTTATAAGCTTTTTTAGTTTCTTAGAGTGGACTATTTAATGAATTAAGCTGTGATCCTGGAATAAACTGTAATGGTGAACAGAATAACAAAGCATGATAAATTAGCGAGTTATCTAGATCAGGAAATTTACTATTGGGAGATTGCCTACATAATTGGGTTTCCTTTCCTAAGTTCCGGCAATGGCCCCATTTTGATTAATATGCTTTGCATTGATTAAACGCTTTGTTTCAGTTACTGTTATATTTACTGAACGGTTTTTTAGCTAACCCTTACCTAGTGATTTCGATCTGGTAAGTTAAACAAAAAATGAATGTCTTCTTTAGTTTTTTTCTTTTGTTGAATTTATTTCCTGTTGTATATTAAATAATATTTTTTGTCCTAAAACGTTAGGCATGAACCCGGGATTGTTTTTCACATGACTTCAGGCTAGACCTAAGGGTTGCGGCATTATTACTTAGATATCCACAAGTGATTTGGTAGAATTTGAACCCGGGACCTCAGGGACCAAAGTCTCGCGCTCTAATCAATAGACCAGCTCGCTCCCCCACACAATATATTAGGCATACTATGAATGTAAATTACTGTTCATGACAGTAGATAACTTTAAGACAGCCTATAATATATGGTAAAGTTGTATCAGTACTTAGTTTTTAATTAAGTAAGGTAACATATGTATTTTAACCCAAAGGTATTATCAAGCTTTGGACTAGTATTTTATGCGCATTTTGCAGCAATGCACAATGAGGTAATTTAAAAAAAAACTTGGAAAATATACAGTATAACAAAAGCTGTAGGATTGATAAACCAAGGGTTAAAACAAAATGTGTTAAGGAGGTCCGTAACCGTTATGTCATAAAGAATGAAAAAAAGTAAAGTGGTTATTGTTTAAAGTATTAGGTGCACATACAAATAGTACATGGCCTACTTCAAGGGGTTCAAAGTCGGATATGCCCTTTTTGCGTTTCGTTAAAAGACATAATGTTTTTACTGTGCTAATGATTACAATAATAAAAATGACTAAGTTCAGAATCAATATCGATTCAGAAATCTATAGATCTAAAGGTTGGTTAGCTAACTATACTCAGCTTCTGAAAAGTCTCTGTATAAATAGGTAGAGGAAACCTTACCAGTAATTTACCAAAAAGAAAAAGGAATGATTGACGATCAACACAACAATAAAAGTCAGGATGGATATGAACAGCAAAATGATTCCCTGGAGCAGTATAAATCAAGCCAAACTGTCAACTTTTACTTGGAAAGGTAGGAGCGATTTCGTTCAACTTTTAATGCATTAGTTTGACCTTGAGACACTTAATGCTATTATAAATAAAAAGATTACTTCAACTATTTTAAATTACGTCACTTGGCTGTTGGATCAACGTGTTGTAGTGAATTACCATAATTTTTTACATAATTATTGTAGACTTTAATGAACACTGTACCTTAGTTGAATCTGCATTTCTAAAACATTAAATTTGGATTTACTATCACTGGTTGCCTGACAGACCGATGCATTTGTTTAAATTGGTATTTTTATTTTAACGTTAAATTTGGTTGGCTATAATGACTCCAAAATAATACAAGTTTTTTTAATTATTTGTCTAAATTAAGTTTGAACCATTATACGCTTCCAGATCCATGTTTAGTGCTTTATCAGATAGCATTTCTTAAAGTATATACACATAATAATTCAACTATCAACTATCGCTCATACAATAGAGGTTCCACAACTCCCTATCAATTGCAGTTACTTATCTCGTTTACCATTTCAAAAGCAAACATTATGATACAAATAGTCCTGAATTCCTAGTTACACCGAAATTTACTATTCACTTTTTAGTATATAACATATGTATTACCTCATTCAAACATATACTAACCTCATATTATTCAAAAACATTTCACACTTAAATTATTATTATATAAAATAATAATATCTATACACATTTAAAATACTATATTCCAAAAGTAAAACTTAAGTAACAATAATTTTATAGTATTATTCAATATCAACCAACGTTGTGGTTAACAGAAACTGTGATACAAGCTCAGTAGGCTTTAGGTACTTAGGAACAGATGGGTATTATAATTACCGAGTTGCCATGTCCCTGGGGCGTGTAACGTTGCGCCGTAACTTCCGATGTGGAGAGGGTTATCATCAGTTTTAATTACCTCAATTATTGCGGTATACATGTTAATGTTGATTTAAATAGGTCAAAAATGTTAATAAGATTAACATAGTTATTGTGGTCTAAAATTTGTAATTAGGTTACTAATGGAGGAGTTTTCCTAGAGTTGTACATGACTTAAGTTAACGCATTTTTAGTGAAATATTTTGCATAACAAGTCGTGTTATATTGTTAGGTACAGTCAGCCTGAAACAATCGTTCATCTATTGGATTTTAAGATAGTTTCTTAAGTGATAATAGTACGTTTTAGAATCAAAGATTTGCCCTTATATTAAGGATCCATTTCCTTTTAATGTCCACTAATTATTGATTTTCTATAGACTATAGATTGAAGGAATGTGTACGAGAATATGTAGTGGGCTTAGTTTGATTAATAACTTTAAAAATAGCAAGCAAGAGAGAGAAAAGGATAATTTATTAACACATTTCCTATTTACTGATTATTCCTCTGTACTGCTTTCTTATTAATAGATTCGGTACCAAATGTACTTTTACAGCTTTTCAATCCAATTAGTTTCAAATAACAAGTATGCATAATGTATGATTATATTGTAGTTAATGGATACATAATCAATCGGAGAATCAAATATCCAATTAGAACATTAGAGATACGTTTTGGGGTTTAAAACTCATTTCTGTGAAGCATCCTTGAAACGTAATCCTGAGTAATCCTCAGGCGGATCCACAAGGGATTGATCAGCCCATTTCACTAAGCCACGAGCCAATGAGATTTGGTGTGACCCTTTCAAAATGTAATCCTTGTCAGAAAATATACTCTATAAGATGTAAGAAGTGTGTGCGTATGTGTCTCATAAATTTGTCGGTGGTTGTCCTCAACAAATGTATTCTAATACTCTTATACAAATATTTTCTTAACCTAATTTCTGAAAATTTTGAAGTTTGAGTTTATCTGGTACATAATATAAGATAGGAACTATCAACACAATTAATGGGGAACTATTTTCAAATTATCAAAAAGATCTAGCTATAAAGTACAGCAGCAACGAAAGCTTTCATTTTGCATTTTATTTGATGTATTGAGGAATATACTGTATCTATTGTGCAAAAACAGTAGGTACCTAGTGTAGGAAAAATCTAAATTCCCTTGTAATAAAAAAAGCCAAGAAAGCTCGTTTATAAAAAAATTTAGAATGAACTTTACAGTCCATTAGACTGAGATCCCCGTTATTGTTTATATATTCTGTGCTATATGTTATATTATCAGCGTCGTGTCCTATAAATTTAAAAACACTACAGTGTTCATTTTACATTAAATATCTATTTGTAAGCGAGGCTTGGTGTTTAGTTATACTACAAATCTCCACCTGAATTCCGCAACACTGCTAATAATATTTTGGGTAGTGTTATTACTTTCTCTTTGAACAATAGAGGTTGTTGAATTATTTTGAGAAAATTTATATATATATATATATATATATATATATATATAATTTTAATATGTACGGTAAAATATAATGTCTATTATAGTTGAGAGTATTTCTTTTACTAGTAAAATCAAGTTCTAAATCAGTTTAACGCTCGTAAAAATGTTGAAGCAGTTATGTTTTATGTAAGTCGAAAAGTTTTAAATGTTATTTTTGTATATCTTTTTCACCCTTATATTTTGCGATCTACGACATGACCCAGTTACATTATAATAAAGACTTTCGCTGACCGGAACAAACGACAATATCGCTAGATCAGCCGATTTACGAGTTCGATATTGCCTCCATTATTGGTAAATTTCCTGCCCACAAGTTACAGTAATAGTCTACCGTTGATTAATAGTCTGTCCTCAGCGAATGCCAGCTTTATCAGGCTTTATACAAAATGCTCTATTATTAGCTTTCTTTATGAGGCCTACAGAAATACAGACAGAATCCGTTAAATGGTAAACCGAGGTGTTTTTTTCATAAAATTAGCCGTTTTTTAGTAATCTAAGTTAAAAAATTTAAATGGCCACCAGATATCTGGTTAGCGAAGTGATTTTAGAAAAAAATGTCATGCTTGAAAATGTCTCTTTTTTTTGACCCAAGGAATCACTACGTAAATTATGTCCCCACCTTTTTTGAACACCCTGTGTAAAAAGCAATGACATAAATATACATTATTGCAGATAAAATCGAGCCTAAAAAACTATAACATATTTATGATGACTTGTAGTACGACTGCCTTTGTAGTTCACATAATCTTTTACGCTACAAAAACTATTTTCTAAAAGAAATAATTTAAGTTTACGTTTGAAATCCCTTATATCACTTTCTGACTTAAGTTTTTTGGGCAGTGAGTTGAATAGAATGGTAGCATTATCTATCTATATATTAATAGGCAAGCATGTTTCTTTAAATCCTTTTTTCTCAGCTCGTGTGCATCGCAGGGAAAATCTACGCATACTGTTGGAAAGATATTTTCCTGTAGATGTGCAGAATGCTTTTAAAAATTAAAATAGGCTAACAAATAAGAACAAAAAATGAATTTGAAAACTTCAAAAAATTAACATGGACCATTTGGGTTGTCATGATGGTGACAAAATAACAACAAAATGTAAACAGAAAATCAAAACAAATGGAAGAAATTCCAGTCACATGTTTTATTTACAGTGTGGGGAGAGAATAGAGAAGTCTGTACATTAATTATTTTTGGTCGAGTTTCGACCACAGGACGACCACTAGTTCAATTAAATATAAAGAATTGTGATAAATTAAAATACCATCTTTATAAATGATTTACTAAAGTAGCGTTACTTATTTTCTAGCAAATTTAGAATAATGAAGTATGTATGGAGAAGAAAACGTGAAAAGCTGCTATTGTTTATATCTAAAGAAATGTTTCGAGGGTAAATGAAGCTCTGCGTCGGTCAAAACTGATGCTTGAGACTCGGGCTATGTCGTACCACGAAGCACTTTGATGTGGCAAATCTAAAGTTTCAACTTATCGAACGTCATCGTCCCTCGGGGAAAACAATATTGTTCGTAAACGGTCGTTTCAACAGCATAAAGTGTCCCAATAGTCTGACTGTATTGTTGAATATGCTACTGATCTTTTGTTTTACCATAAATATTTTGTTTGTATATTTCCTCCTTACTAAGCGTCTTGCATTAATTTTCTAATGTTCTTTAGGGGCGTATATATATACATAAGTGATAAACAAAATTAATAGTGTACTGTGAGTAATGGTATGTATTTAAAGCTATTTGGTGGTCAAAAACCTATCTGCGTTTTCGTAATAAGATTTCTTTTATAAGAATTTGAAGTTAAATCAACAGAAATATTTTAAGATATATTTTTTTCTGCAAACATGAACGATTGTGCATTAAGAGTTTGTATTTAATAACAATACACAATCTTAGGTTCCATTCTAATTGAACACGAAGCAAACATCAATCGGAAAATAAAATTAAAACATTGAAAGAAACTTAATCGATACATTAATCTTTAATAAAATTATTGAATGGTGTGTACACCATAAGAACGCATTGACATCAAAAGGGTAAAATAGCTAATCATAATCGTTAAAAAAGCCATTAATTTGCATAATAACCCATCTTAACTTTGGTATTTAGGACAGGTATTTTTAATACATAGTAGGCTTGTCTAAATCACAGAACGTTCTGTATTTATGTGAATTATACGATGGTATTATTTTTTGTCATCCCTACAAATTTATTTGTATGCAGGAATGTTGAATTATATTCATAATAAAAACTATGAATACTTTTTTGTTTTTAAAAGCAGTTACATGTAAACTAACTAACAAAATCTAAGTAAAACCAGCAAAATAAAAAGAAGGTAAGGTTCAGCCAGCCATGAACGGTGGTTTTCCTACTGGAAGTTCGTGTATGTGTAAGAGGAAGAGCTATTATATTACCTACTTCACAAGTTATGCAAGTTTGCTGCTCACTGTACATTATTCGTTTTTTTTAAACCTCTGTACATGCTAATAATAAAAGAGTTATTAAAAAAAGAAAACAATGACACTAAACCATAATAAACTAATTATAAAAGTAAGTATCATTTCACCTTAATTTTGCATGCGTATACATCCTTGAGACACTCTATTTTCTGAAAAATAATATTTATATTTTTACAAGTTCCAGATCATGCCCATATTCTTTCCAGAAAAATCTTAATCTACACATCCCAAAGCATTTAACCACCTTAAAAAAACATTTTTATTATAACGGTATAGTGCTTTTCAATACATTGCCAAACTATCAAAAAATTTACTCAAGCCCTGTTATTAAAAAAAAATACCTTAGAAAGTTACTAGTGTCTAAATAATACTACACCGTGGTTTATTACTGACGGCTAGTCATGGACATATGGTGTACTTGGGTTATAAATTGTTAAATAGTGTTTAGTATACAAGTAATTTTATAATAAGACATTGTTAACTTAAGACACATTTGATTTTTAACTTTACTTTTTGACTTAGCAAATGCATTTATGTAAATCTGGACAAATAAATTACTTATTATTAGTGTCTAACATCGTTAAGGTATTTGATACAATCCGTATTATATTACATTATTTTTATGCATTTATTATTTTACGCCTATGATTATTATTATAGGCCAAAGCTTAACGAATAAAATAGAAATAAATATAATACACAAATGTATAATACTAATAACATATTCGAATACTCGAAGTATCTGTAGTTTAACAGTTTTAACATGTTATAGATGTGATAAATCACAATAGTGGGTGGTTGTAAATACAAATGTTTTGTAAAATGCCAAGCTAAGGTTCAGGAACCAAGTCACGTAATGCTACCAACAACCCTGCGACGATGAGGCTTGACTACCATTAGATGTGGTGTTAGTAATTAGAGTGGTGGTTGTAATAAACCCTCGTCGGTGTTGTTGGTTATAGCCTATGGAAAATAACGTATCATTGTTCATATAATATGGAAAAGGGTACTTACCATTTTGTAACAAATAAACAGTTCCAGTCACTAGATATGAAAGTTTGAGATCAATTAAGATAATTTATGGTTATCTTTGACAAAACATATTTCCTATAAATTAAAATCAAATCAAATCAAATCAAATCAAATTATCTTTATTTACTTCATACATTTTATATACATGGATTGTGTAAAAAACATTCAAAATTGGTTATACAATTTAATATTAAAGACTAAACCATACAACTTGACAATTATTTTAGAATGGATGGCTAATTAATTTTTGATTTTGAAACTCATCTATACTATAGGGAGCCAGATTAGTTAAGAATGATTTAAATTTCTCCAAAAATTGGGTTTGTTTTGATATTTTTTTAGTAAGGCAGGCAAGCTTCTTATGAATAAATTGGCAAAATACGAAGGCTCCACTTTTTTAAGTTTCAGCCAGAGATGACTTTTTACAATGAGATTTTTTAACCTTATATTGTATTTATGGTATACTTCAGTGTTTTTATTTTTATAAACATTCTAAATGGTTTTAAAAATATGCAAACCGTAAACTGTAAAAATTTTCATTTATTTAAAGTACTTTTTTACCGACTTCTTATCCTCAAACCTTTCAATAACTGTAATGGCCTGTTTTTGTAGTTTTAAAACCTTATTTAAATTTTTCAAATTTGTTTTTGCTGTTCCACCATAAATTGTGATTCCGTAGCCAATATGACACTTTATAAGCGAGTGGTATATAAATTTTAACACAACTTTATATATTTTAGGGTACATCGCATATTGACAAGGGAAATTTTATAATATATATTTTGAATGAAATGTGAGCTATCAAATATCATTTCTAGTTAAATTTAGTTGTATTCAAGCTTAAGCACAAAGGCATATACTTAATGTTTTTTTTTTTAGGTGTAAAATGTAAAAAAAAAAACATGTGGAACAATAACTACCTACTGCACTCTATACACTATGACAGTGTACAATTTTCACAATATCTATAAAAATATATGTTTAAAAACAGCCCAGCAGACGCACAGACAACACTTTTTTATATTTGCAGTTTTTTTTTATTTTTTTTTTATTTTTAGTAAATTATTTAGTCTATTATGTATTTGATCAGTTTATGCAGTGTATTACGTTGAATATACATGTAATATCATAGAATATCATAATATCGATGTAGTATTATGTAATATTATGTATATTGATACGTTCGATGACACGGTGTACAGAGGTTTCTGTGCTTATAGTAGTAGGTATTTAGGACAAATTATATACACATATAAATAGATTTATACGTTAGACACACTTCAATCAATATCACTAACTAAAGAAATACATCACACTAATTCAATAGATAGGCAGACTTATATGGCTCTTATTTATTTTTTTACGGATGCACCATTTTAAAGGAAAATACACGTTATCTTTGTGACAAGTAAGTAGTACAGTGCATAAGTAGTTAAAAACTGGAGACAACCAGATTTCAAGAACAAGGCAAAGTAAAGGTAACCCCAAAATAAATCTTCATTATAAATAATTTGCTTGAAAAACTAAAAAGTCCATAGATTATAAGCATCAAGAACAAAATAACATCAGAGAATAAGAATTATAGCAAAATAATAAATACCAAGCAACGTGAGTAAAAACAGGTGGAAAAACGGATACAATAAATTGAGGAACAAGTTTATTGAGCTGGGACAGGCAGGATTTAAAATCTAACTTTTTTCAGAAAGGTTCTAGAATACTTTTTGTTACTAACTATTGTTGCATAAGAATCGAAAAAAAACTTGAAACAAATAAATACTAGCAAAAAAATTCAATTTAATGGACTCTGATACAAATAGGAAATGGGCATTTTTATTGAATAATAAAATATGTATCCAATCTGGATTTTAAACGATACGATTATGTAAATACTATCTAGGAAAAATCGAGTAGTATTTTTACAGTCCCGATATTTGGTCGTAGAGACCGACGTGTTAGAAGGGATTGGATAGTGAGATCGGTCGTCACGTCACCCCGCACAAAGCCTGCCATCAATAAATCAGTAGAGGCGTGCGCGTGTTACTTGGATCATTGTTTTTTTACTTACAAACACTGTTGTTTGTTTTTATGATCAACAGTATCTCTGTTTTGACTTTGAAGAATGAGCTTGACGGCAGCTAGGAAAATACAACATTTTGTCTGTTTCATGATGTTTTACCACCATTCATTTGTTTGTAAATACGTATAACCGGCTTATAAATCGCCCAAAAAATCAATACATTCAAATTTTCATTAACTGTGTTAAAATATTGAAATATTAATATGTAACTTTTAAATAAAGTAATACGTCTTAAAAAGTTTATTTGAAGGTATACAGTGTTAAAATTCTAACATAAATGTCCACAGAATTTGTTTATACACTTTAAACAATATTTATTTGTAAACATACGACAACGACCAAGAACTTTTTCGTATACATTCATTTATAGTGAGGTAAAGTCGTGTTACTCGAATCAGTGTTAAAAATATCTATGAGATCATGAAAGTTTACGAACATGTAATAAAATACAAAAGTCCCAGAAATACTGGGGTGTTTCATTGACTGTTTTTAAAGCATAGTTATTTAAATAAGGAGTATCCTAAGACACATATGTTATTAAAATATATTCATGTTGAATTATCCTTCCCCCACGAAAACACTACTTAAACACAAAATATTGTTTATCAATTGTATATTTATTTTATGAAAACCAGTATTTTTATAGTGATGTAAGAGTGTTTATTTTTGTGTACTTTATTATATTGATTCGTAAAAAAAAGCAAAAAAATGTATCCCAGCATTGCGGGCGTTAGTAACATTAGGCTACTAATAAATTAACTATGACTACTTTTAAGGGCAAAATGTGCTTTGCTCATACCAGAGTAGATTACTAGAAACGTGAAGATCTAATAGTGGTTATAAATTACATAGTAGTTTTCGTATAGCATGTTTTTTTTATTGATACGATTTATAAAATAAAATAAAATATGGTAATGCATTAATTTAAACAGTGTTACACTATTAGTGATTACACTTAATAAGAGCTGGGACGTAAAGTAACTGACTGTAAATGGAGAACACTATTAAACAACTAACCTCTCTCCTCTCTATAAACTAAACAACAACCAACCTCTCTCCTCTCTATAAACAATCGACTATTCCTTATTAAGTCAATTTCTTAATTTTAAGGATTGCCAAACAGCAGACGACTCGATCAAATAATAGCAACGTTTGTTAAAACGTAGTGCCTAGTGTAGAGGTAATGTTGACTGGCGTCCATGATCGTGTGATATCACTTCAACAGATGATTTTCTTGGAGGATTTTTGTTTTAAATTTTATTGAAAAAGTTTAAAGACAAAACCTCCTTACTATGAGTTTTTAGGGTTTAATAACCTATTATGTTGATTTGTTTTAATTGATAACAAAATCTTTTACGTACCAGTACAGGATTATTTTTCAAAATATTAAAAAAGCCAGTTAGGCAACCAAAAAGCAACGTTCCGTCCCTTGGGCGGTTTAAGTTAGTTAAAACAACTTTGAGAAGAGAAGACAGCCATTATAACTCGTCACAGAACCAAAATTCTCTTACTTGACATAACTGAGTTAGCGTATCAACGAACCACGGAAATGTTGAGCTTAAATCAAAATCCAAGCTTCACAGTTCAGTCTTCTTTTGAATAAAATCCCTTTGCAGCCCAAAAGTTAGTATTGACAGAAAATATTTATACAGTATTTTTAAGATTTAAGGCCTGAAGTTCCTTCATTTGATTAGAAAAATATAATAGCCTTAGAAAGTATTGAAAAAATTACTATCAAAATAATGAGAATAGTTAGTTTTACTCTTATAGATTTATTCAATTACTACCTAACAAAACACGTTTTCAATTATTTTAACCAAGCAATGGCATTGGGTGTAAACGTTAGTATTATTTTGTCAGATCATCTAAGTTTAATATATACTTCATGCCTACATAGCAGATATTACTGCATATACCTAAGTAGGCGTCCTTATAAAGTTTTGACTAAACTCAGTCTTTTCGCATATTTCCACTGTTAAAGTATAAGGGAAAGAAAAAAACCGAATCTGATGTCATAGCTTAAAGAATCATAACAATTCGGCATCTCAAAATAAATCATGATTACGTGATTATATTTCATCCTGACAGCCTTTTTTGTACAAATATTCTACTGGTATATATGTATGCTTAACATGTAAATTGCCACACCGACTTTATAATATTTAACATAAAATTAAATCGCTGCAGGCAATTATGAGAGCTACTAAACCTCAGCAGTAATCCGCAGGCAGCAATGTACCACACACCACATTGCCGGTCGCTCATCCAAATCCTCCGGGTTATCGTAATTACTAGGCAAACCACCAGGTCATTTGCGACATTCAATTGTTTAATACAGGTACAATCACTTTTTTAACAGTGTTTTCGCTATATTTATTGATTCTATCATCTAACTCGTACTCAAATGTAATGTCAAATGAAAAAAAGTTGAGCCTAAAAGTAAGTATTTTAAATTTTAGGTTTAGCTAGATAATGTATTTGCTTGAACAACGAAATTTTGCACTGAATGTACCCACTTTGGCTTCGTATTCTTTATTTTATTTCCCTTTCCGATGGTTAAAACTTAAGAAATCACATTAGGTTGTATATGTACAGAATGTTGTAGAAGAAATGACTCATTGTATAGTAATTCATCCATTACATATTTATTTATTCACTGTAAAACTATTTACAACTGGTGTACATTTATATAAACACACAATATTTATGTATACAAATTTATTTGAGGCAAGAAAAACGCTTTAACTTCGCTAATAATCCAGAAATGTATTTTTTTAGTAGACTTAACAAATAAAAAAATCAAAGAAAATGTAGTAAATCTATCTAAAGGAGGGACTTAGGCGAAGATAGTTCCATTTGTGATTACCATCTTAGTTCTATTAAAATGCATTGCTATGGTTAATTGCCATCTTTACCAAATAAAAAAATCCTGCTTCGAAGTTTAAAAAGCCTAAATCCTGCAAACGCAAATATAATACACCGATAATAAGGCACTTTCAAAGAAAACAGCATTTAGGATCACAATAATATTCTTCTTGTTTTTTTACTGTACATATAAGCGATATCAGTAGTAAACTTTTAGTATTCAAATTAAAAAAAGAACAAAGAGTTGTGATATAGCATTGTTCATACACGTATCAAATAAATACAGTATTAAAAATAAATATTTCTTGACATATGTTTTACGATAAAGGCTGCGTTAAAAAAAATATTACAGTAGAAATTTCTTTTTGAACGAAAAGCATAGACACTTTGTTATATAATACAAGCATTAACATCATCGGAGAATTCACAACAAACGAAGGACAGTGATGGATTAACTCTCATAACAAAACAATAGGCTTACCTATCAACACCACGTCACTAGTGACAATAGACGAGGGGTTGGCAAAACACCATCGTAGGGAAGGGGTTTGCCATTTAAAATATTGCCAAGCGAAAATATATATTGAGTTCAAATATAATTTCAGTTACTATGTTTTTTTTTAGTTAATTTGAAAAAAATAAATATTGTTACCTGTCATTATCAAGGTGTTAAAGAGCTTTTGTGCACAAAACAAAATGATTCAACAGTATTTATATGATATATATTATCATAGTTTACACTAACAGTAAGTAAACCTTTTCCAGTAAATGGTTTTTATTCATCGCTGTAGCACATGTACGCATTACCTTACTAATATTATAAATGTAAAAGTTTATGTGTGTGTGTCTGTTTGTTTATTTGTTTGTTTTTTGTTTGTTTGAAGTTAAATCACACATTAACTACTAGTCAGAGTAGGCTGAAATTTGGTATGAAGAAATCTCGCATTCCCGATTAACATATAGACATATTCTTATCTCAAAGACCCTTTCGGGCTTCGGCCCAGTGGCTCTGGGGTTTCCCATGTTAACCTTATGAGTATGCTTGTCCTGACCTATGCAAAGTTTGCGGTATCATTACTTAATGTTAGGCAAAATTTCTGAGGGTGCAGCATCAATAAATATAAGCATTTAACAACATCCACAACTAGTGGAAATAATCACGTAGCCAAAGACAAATAAACGCACTGTATTGTGCCTGTCCGTGCCATCGTAAACCTCACGCCTGGCAAAATAAGGGATTAATTAAACAACACGATTCATAAAGCAGCAATATTTTGTTTTAATTAAAGATTTTATATCCTAAGATTTTCATATGCAAAATCAGGTGTAAAATGAGGTTTATCTCATGATAAATTCTCTTAAACTATATTCTGAAAATATCACAGTTTTTAATTACAAATAATTAACATAGCCATGAGACATCGACACTCACTCATTCCTCTCATCAAAAGGTTTTAAGGAATGAATTCACCGGTGAATTCTATCCATGCAAATCAAGGTGATGCAACAAATCTCCTCGATTGTGATATGCATACAGATAAGCTACGAACAATTCGTATTTATACATCCTTTATCTAAGTTTTTAAATCTACTCACTACGTAACGATGCTTTCCAAGAAGTTGAAAAAAATTCTGAGTTCCTTAAATTATGTAGCGGCCTTTCCTATAGGATTTAAATATCTTAGCTTTACGTAATATGTGTCTCATACTATAACGTTTTATTTGATTTATTACTCGTTATTTTATAGATTTGGACCACTGTTCCGCAAGTTTCAATGTATTGAGTAATGTTTATGTGTAACAATAAAAACATTAATATTCCCAACGCGTTTAAGATAGCTATGGATTATCCATAACATGTTTATCCTTTTACAATGTTGCATTATTTCATATTTCGGTAGAATAAAGACACTAGAAGACATTAAATTTGATGGTTTCATAGAATTAAATAAACATTTTATTTGGCCTAAAGTATATGACCTTTACATTTATGGACTGACAATTATAATTGGTATAATAGCACTTCTAAAAAGTCACTTGTTCATTGTAAATCAATGATGTTACACGTGAATGCAGGTTTACATAAACAGTAATCTGGAAAATCTAACAAAAAGATATCTCAGATATTGTGGCTTAGTGACTGTTTATTGATGGTCAGGCTTTGTATTTCGAGCCAACCAATCCATCAGTTTGACGGGTTAACCCGATTAGAAACTTAATTCAAAGAAGTAGAGAACTTTACTGCTATCTCAACTTTTTACTTGGATATTAAGGATATAACTTACAATTTACCCTAAATATAATTTATGAAACATTTTGTAATAGATGTATAACGTTTTAAAATATGACTTGTACATTTCAGTAGACTATGTCTGTACATAATGTACGGTAGGGTCAGCTGGGCAAGGTTCTGCACACTTGTGTCATAAATGTACAGTTAAGAGTTTACCCTGATGTTGTGGATGTTGAGTAGAGGCCAGGCGATGTTGCGGCGCCGCCCGGCTGCTGTTCTGTGCTCAGCTCTTGGTAACGATTTGTTAACAATGACAAACTGCCGCCTCCACACAAGCCCCTGGCCGTTCTGAGCTCCTTTTAATGTAATGCCCACAAAACAGTCGTACATACGAAATATGTTGCGTCATGAATGGCTTGGATGATTTATCTAAAGCAGAATAAAGGGATTGTAAACGCTAAACAGCGCATTCGTTGATGAATAACAGCCAATGTTCAAATGACTATCTAATAACTAGTAGTCATGTTGGCTCTGATGACACAAATATATATATATATATATATATATATATATATATATATATAGAAATGTTTATTTTTTACAAAATTACGTAGTATTATTGTTTATTAAATGTAGATGATGTGATGAGGACGCTATATGAAATTATCAAAAAGATATTGTATGTTCAGTTCTTTCACCTAATATTTTTTCTTTAGCCTGTTTAGAACAGCTGATGATTTAAAAATGATTAATAATATTGTAAAAATAAATATTCCTTTCTGTTCTTCTTGTCAACATGACTTTTATTTTTTCTCTCTTAATGTTTCATTAATTTACTCAAACACTCCACATTATTTAATGGTCCTTCGATCCAAGATATTACTTAAGCGATTTGGAATTACTTTCACCCACTAAAACTCGTCATACATCAATATTTCCTCATTTTACCCATTGTTTTCTGTGCCTTTGAACTCTTACCTAACTGAACTCTTATTTCTATATTGAAACTGTTAACTCTCTCATTTACATTTTTTGAAATTTTTACATTTATCTCATCATCTTTGTACAATGGCATCTCCAAATAGTGATTTTAAAATTGAAACTTATACACGACTCACATCTTTTATTAAAACTCGTCTCAACGAAATAAGAAACATCGTAGATCAACATGTTGAACAAGAAGAAACATTAACAGTTGTGCAACACGAAGCCTTAAAGACTCTCATGCAAGAAACCCAGAAGAAGAAAGAAGACTTTGATTCTTATTTTTATCGAATTGTAAGTACATCAAGTGAAGATGATTTGTACATTGAAACTTTATCTGAAGATGAAGACCAAAGCAGTGAACTATTCATCCACATCACCAGCTAAATTAAAGTGCTGCTTTCAAAAATTTGTTCTAACCCTTATTTGGCCAAGGTTAATTGCAGTTCAGCTCAACCTCATAAAATTACTGCAGTGCATGTAATCAACCAGAAACTCATCAAGTCCAGCTCAACCTCCGAGAACAACTGCAATGGATGTAACCAACCCGAACTCATCAAGTCCAGCTCAACCTCCGAGAACCATTGCAATGAATGTAACCAAACCAAACCCATCAAGTGAGTTTCAAACCAAAGGCATCCAGCTTATACAACCTGAAACAAAACTCATCACGAGGTTGGTGGCAAACACTATGCCTAAGCTCGCAAACTCGAAAATTAGAAATACCACAGTGTCAGTGACAAAACCTCAACCGATGAATACAGACACAACAGTGAGCTCAACTACATTGACAAGTGACAGTGCTACTATCCATCCTACCAACACTGCTGTCATACCAAGTGACCGTGCTGTTATAAACCCTACTAATAAAACTGTCACCCATCCTACTGACCAGGTTGCTATCCAAACGATAGACAGTGCTGCCGTTAACCCTACCCACAGTGCAACCACTACAGTAAAGACAGTCAAGCAATCCAGTCAAGTGGTTGTATCTTCCGATGGAGCTCTGACCAATAGCTACTCTTCATCACAAACTACAGAGGAAGCGCTCATCCTTCAATCTCAACTTTTTGAATTACTGAAACAAGAGTGCTTTGAATTGAAGAAATGTGTTATGAACTGTCAAGACTTTTTCACTTCTGTTACTCAATCTCATCATAAAACACCTAATTTCCTTCAAAACTCTGATGCTCAACATTTCAAAGAGCTAGGACTTCGGTGGTCTCCAGCAACAGTTTTTAAGGTGTTTCCCAGCAAAGATGGTATAGGTTGAAAATGAGAAGTAGAAAACTGCAAACAGCAGCTATAGCCGGCCTACAACAAATTTTGTGTTAATGTGTTTTGTTCTAAACTAAGCTTACTGTTGAAGTGAGGACACTTCAAGGCCGGGAGTATGTTCAGTTCTTTCACCTAATATTTTTTCTTTAGCCTGTTTAGAACAGCTGATGATTTAAAAATGATTAATAATATTGTAAAAATAAATATTCCTTTCTGTTCTTCTTGTCAACATGACTTTTATTTTTTCTCTCTTAATGTTTCTTTAATTTACTCAAACACTCCACATTGTATTACATCTAACGAGTATAAATGTAATGGCTGTTAGGTAAACAAATTTAGTATGTAGTTTTTTCTGAGAACTTGTACTTTAAATATTGAAATGCATTTTGACTTTTACAATATTGAGGAGCACAGTTTTCAATTGCGATATTTCCAAAAGCAATTACCACAGGAGTCACTTTAGAGTTATTATTATTTATTTTCATCTAGTTACAGATCAATTTGGTCTGGTTCATATTGGTTCTACTTTGTTTTAAACTGGTTTAAATTGGTTCGGTTAAGGAACTTGAGTAAGAATATAACTTTCGTTTGAATAAAATGTTAAAGGTTACAAAGGTTGTGTGATGAGTAAGATGCATTGCTTGAATTTTATCATCATCGTTGATAATGAATATGATGCTTGGTAAAAAAAAATTAAACTCTATGTAGTAACACGACTTGAGTAGTGGGCCGCTCTGTTGCAAAACAAGAAACCTGTAAGGTAAATTAACACACTAAAAAATTAAAAATTAAAATTAATTAATTTTAATTAAAATTAAAATTAGGTAAATTAAAACTCTAAGTAAGGTAAATTAGGTAAAGATTTTATATTACAGACGTGTTTGTCTGTAAACAAATAAAACATCAATATGAATAGTAATATGTATAGTGTTGGCTTAGTTTCAAATGTTAATAAAAATTACATGCACTACATAATAATGAAAATGTAGGGTTGAATGGCAACAGTGTCCATTCGTTAAAACACTCAAATTGATTATCCATACTACTTAAATTGAAGGTAATAGTAAAAACCTTTTAATCAACGATTTAACTATCAAAGCTATTTAGAGGAGACACGAGCTGGATAATTGTTAACGTCAGTGGTTTTGGTCCATGAGATCCTGTATTCAAGTCTTTTTAAACAACATTGAATTTAGTTATATCAACAGGTTATCAGCCAAATTTTAAATTATTTTCAATGTATTCTAGCTAGAGCCTAATGTCCTAGGATGTGAGCCATAAAATAATATATCACGTTTTCAGTCTATTTATGTGTTTCCTATATCACAAATCATTGGAATACAAGATATTTAAATCACGTCCCTTCCTTTTCCTTATCTCCCCTGTAAGGTCCTGCTTGCTCATCTTATGACCGTCACGTCCTAGGAATGGAATCACCCTTACCCGGATAAACGGATAACATGAAATGCAGGTCAGAACGAGTAAATCAAACCCCTCATAAATCTGGTTTGAATCTTTATCGCTGTCGTAGGATAAGTAAATAGGTCTGAGCAGAGACATCCAGAACTTCTTACTGTTTGTCGAAACAACATTTTTTAGAAAAATAATCATATCATATCAGAAAACATCAGGGTGTGTTAATAGGTATACCTTCTTATCAATGCGGTATTTATTACAATGCTAAATACATTAATTGTTAATGTCAAGTCTTTCCGATGACCAGTTGGATAAAATTATGTTTCAAAGTGTTTTCCCTTAACAAATTTTAACATTAGGTTGCTAGCATCAATAGTGCTAACAGTAAATATATTTCATAAACATTTTAGTTTTCTTTATGATCTTTTTGGGTGTAAAATATATACAATTTTACTATAACACGAATAGTAAAAGATTAAGTGATGCATTTGGTAGTGCATATTTTGAGGACAACTAGCTAGTAACAACATTTTTGGAAATACTGTGAATGATTCGTAGAATAAATCCTGCACAAGATAAATCAGTTACTGTCCAAGCTGACAACAATTAAGGTGATATATTTGCATCAATACATTTTCCAACTTTTCAACTTCCAGATTTAAAAATGTTCTTTCTTCTTTCTAGTTTACACGAATTAAACAATTAAAAAATATTGTTATTAATCATATTGACCCTATTAGGACAAAATGTATTAAGAGTAATTGTTTAAAATGTTAAGTAAATTAATTTTGTTATAACATATAATTATCGTTAACATTATATTTAATTAGCAACAGTTATACGTAATTAACATATTACAACCATGCATTCCTTTTAGGACCTAAGTTAAAAGTCCGAATATACTCAAAACCATCAAAACCAACTAACTCATAATAGAAACTAAAGCTTAAAAAAATTGGATAAACTGGTAATAGGCTTACAATAGAATAAAAATAAATAGTTATGGCAAACAAATTACATATAAAATTTATATTTATTTTATAAATAGTTTAAAAAGATAACCACAAATCGGGAAAACGGACGTGTATTGTATAATATAATATACATTTCCTTTACACCTACCTACCTTTACATACCTATAACTTTTTTGATATAATGTTTTACATTGCAAAACAAAACAATAATCTTGAAGAGCAAAATCTAAAAGGGTTAAGGCAAATCTAACCTGAAAATGCACTTTTAAATGACAGGTTTATTACAGATATCATCCGATAAAGGAATCAGATTGCTCATCTCTAGTCGATGAGAAATCGAGCCGAGGCTGAAAGGTAATATATATATCGAAGAGAGATATGATACGAGACAGGTGATGGCAAAGCACTGATGTATGTCAAATGTTTTCCATCTGCGTTTATACTTTAAGCGCATACCACTCATGTTTAGATCTCGACCCTTCTTTATAAGGTACTATTTCCAAGATTCATGTTGTGAGCGTTAAAGAATGGTAACGTGTATTTTATTTAGCATATTACTCTAAGGCATATCAAATTATTTTAGTAAATTTGATTTTTACTGAAGTTATTATTTAAATTTTTTGTGGGCCTAAATAACTTTCAACTTATGGCCTATTTTTAATATATATTGACCTTTTAGAATACTTTTTGACAGTCAACAAAGGAAGAACTAAATCAGTTAACGGAAGGTTATTGCAATTAAAGCCAGAACAAGAATTTGTCCTAAAAAATCAGTATAAGCCGACAAAGTCTATTACACTAGTCTCTCAATACAATTTATTTGGTAGAAATATTCTGTCTTGGGATATCCAGTTTCCTATATTTTCTTTTACATTTCAGGCTATATATTTAAGTGGTTAACAGATCTCCAAACAAAATGAAAAAAAAACAATCTCCCTAACTTCAAATGCGTTACACAATTTTAGGGTATTATATTTAATGGTTACACTCTATCCAGTCGACAGCAATCTCCTCTTAATGTTTATACAAAGGAAGATCCCATGGCCCTAGTAGGCCTATGCAGGCCCAAGGGTTGACTCGATGCAATATGTATGACATTAGTTACGCTCTATATATCCGGTACATTTATAGACTGACGTGATTTACAGTTTATCCCATGATAGAGTGTCCCCACTACCGCTACCGCTCACTGCGACCAGTTAAACGAAACGATTGTTCTAGTTTATTGTTTCATACTACAACAAAAACATTGCACTCATTACTTCTTCTAATACAATAGCTTTTTAAAGATTCGTTATTCTTTTTATCGCGACTTTGAAAATATGAAACTCTGGGATTAATGTGCATTAAAAAAAGGTTGTGCAATGTATTTATTGTTTGATAAACATTTAGCAATACATAAGCTATATATTTGAAAAGTGTTATTATAGATGAATTTTCGCTTATATGGCTTTTACAAAAAAGGTTTTTGCCAACAGCATGCATGATGAAAGTATGCTTTTTAAAGTACAGGATTTAACAAATTTATGTTCAGACTTTTTAGCAAAATGGATATAACCAACTGCATGAACATCCATTTACTTGTTAGCAATACTGAATTATAAATATAGACCAAAATAAGTTTAAAACTAAAATTAACTTATTTATATTTATTGTTAGTGTGATACAATTGTCTGGATACAACTGGCTTGGATACAATTGTCAATAACATTAAATTAAAAATTAAACGAACAAAATCCTACCGTTACCTCTCTACAGTGTTAAACCTATACGTCAATAATATCAAGATAACAATTTACTTTTGCTTAAGTGCTCGTGTATATGACTTGTTAGAATTGACTTACTTTTTAAATATAGCACAAACCTATTTAAAAATAAATACTATTATATAACCAAAGTTTGCTTGAGGTAGCTATAACTGGTGCAATATAACACCACATACTTTACTAAGAATTGGTACTATCGGAATTGGAACAGTTTTGCATTATCAGTGGTAGTGTTTCATAATGGTAGTTATACTCAGTATAGTGAACCATTTTAGTGTTGTGAGTAGTTGAGTGCAGTGTAAGTATTGAGTACTAAGCAGGGGTGTTCCCGTGATGACGATGTTGTATGTTGTTAAGTATAATGCACATTTTTAGTACATGCAGGTGTATTTCCTATGATGGTAGTGTAAGTACTTTAGTGCAGTGTAGAGTTTTAGCGCTAAGCAAGCGTGTTTGTGATATGACGATGATGTATGTTGTTAAGTGCAGTGTAGATGGCAAATGCTAAACAGGCGTGTTTCTGTTATGAGATCTAGTGCAGTGTAGATAATGAGACCAGAAGTGGTTTCGGCCATGATGATGTTGTATGTAGTTTAGTGCAGTCTGGATGTTGAGTAGGGGCAAGGCGGGATGTTGTGGCGTCGCCTGACTGCTGTCCGGACTTGATAACGATTTCTTAACAATGACAAACTGCTAGCTCTCTACCCGACTTTTGATCTAAACTGCTTTAAACATTATTATATTAATACAAAGGTGTTAAATATTAAAAAGTTAGCACATGCCGCACTTAATAGAGACATGTTTTTTTTTCAACTTCAATTTACAAACGGTGTTTTTTTTATTTTTAAATTCTTTAGGATCGGTGAGGCTTTGAATCAAATATAGATCAACATGGAAATTATTGGGTTCTAAAATTTTTCTTTGACATTAATTGTTGTAGATGTAAATTGTTTATTATATTTCAATATCTATTAGTTTTATATAAATTCTACTTTTAATAAAACGTAGGCATGATTATGTAACATTTAAACATTCATATGAAAATATTGCTTTCTATATACTTTACACTGTTTATATATAAAATCTCAAGTTTTTTTATAATAAACGATATTAAACCAGTATGTTTCTGATTACACGTAATAATATCACTAAAATATTTCGTTACTACTTTGCTGCTTGCAACGTTTGCATGGAAATAATAATGGTGATGTACTAGCCACATTATCATTTGTGGAATAGCTCAGTTAATAGAGGTACATGGTTGGCTGAGTCATAAGGGATATTAGGCAGACGTTATTCCATGCATGTGCAACAGGGCCCTTAACGTGAGCGTTATTTTTTCCTTAATGTGCTCAAAACATCTGTGTCTGTTAGTAGCTCAAAACATATGTGTGTAGTATGAATTAAACAAACCCTGTATGAGGACGGTTTTCATAAAGTAGAATCGTTGGATCTTTCTACTTAGGCTAATGATAATTTATTTCATACCATTAACTTAATATATTATTTTGCATTTGTTTTATGTACATTTGAACATATTATACATTTTGTTTTAGTGAGCATTATATCTAAGTGAGGCAGTGTATATCTAAGATACAGAATCTAAACGTACCAGGAAGATATGATTGTACAATATGTATTACCTATTTCTTTAGTTTAACATGTTTGATGCACAGTTGATTGATATAATGTCTTATAACGGTTGGCCTACATATAAATATGTAAATTTTTAATTTATTTCCGGTGTCAACGGGTGCATACAATGTTGTGATAATGCATAATACAGAGGATGCGGCAGTTTCGTGTGATGCATTTTATATAAGTACGCAAACCCCAAAGTCTCAAAATAACATTCTAGATTTAAAGTGTTTACGATGGTTGTGGTTTTACATCAGTAATAATTCAGAAAATATCGAGGTGAAGCAAATAAAAACTGCATTTAGACAAGCCCGTCGTTTGATTATCAACAAAAACAAATTTAACCACGTAATAGTTTTTAGATCAACACCAGACTAACCAACTCTGACTTGTTTGATCAGAGATACAAAGGTTTAGGCTTTGTAAGTAAAAACAGTTGACGCCTTTCAGAATGTAAAAGAGTACAATCTTTCATATTACGAAAAACAGTTTTAAGTTACCAACTCCTTAGTAAGTTTTAGTAATTAGCTAGTTAACAGGATTTACGTTTGACATACTTTTTATGTCTGATTATATTCTTGTCTTACCAATGATTTTATTACAAAAAATATTTCAAAACCGATTATATAACAAATTTAAGCTTTATTTTAAATGCTGAGCTATAATGAAATGTACCACAAAAAATATGTAGGCATATTATTGTAATATTAAAAAACCCACGTATTGCATTAGTATAACTTCATTATAGTTACCACCCAACATCACTGTTAATATCCTTGTTTCAGACCAATGTATTTTTCTCTCTTTTTACAAATCTTGTTATCTTTGTTATTGTTGAATCTAATATATTTATTGTTATTGTTGAAACTCATATATTTATTGTTTGTTGTTATTTTCACTTACTATTCTTGTTTGTTGTTCATGTTTATTGGTTGTTATTTAAAGTTTTTCTTTGTGTACGTCTATTTAATATGCTTGTACCTGATGTAAATGACCTATTTTATTTTGTAAATACTACAGTTTAAGCCCATTTTTCTCCTTTTTGATACTGCTCAAATTGTATTTACTTTACTGCAAGTCATTTTCAAAAGTTACTTTTGTATGTATGTGTTTAAGTTAGATTAAGTCATCTTGTATACCATATTGTAAATTGGTTCTTGAAAGTTGGAAGGCAAAATAAAAAATAAATAATAATAATAAACAACTAGGGATTACTTTCCAGTTTTCAGTTCAAGAATTACTTTGAAATTCCTTGCTAGAATAGTGTCTAGAAAAATTTAATAATCCCTTTAAACTTTATGAACTCCTTTAAAACTGTAGTATACAGTTTAGAGAAATACAGTAAATTACTTGAATAATAAGAAAACATACTTTTTACAGATATTATTCATTGAAATATTTCACTAAAGTATAAGAAAATACTCCAAAAACATGAAAATAGATTTGAAGTAAGTGTAGTACATGTGAATGCGACTGTAAGTGATGTTCTACTGTGGGAGTAAGATAAATGGTATCTAAAGGCGTGCATACATTAGCTCGTGATATTACCCAAGGCAGGTGGTGGCGTGGTGGTGTGATCTATGGTGTAGTGATTTCAGCGGGCTATGAATTGTGTTTTATGTACGTTGGAGTAGCAATATAAACGTCGCTGAGCTCAACAGTTTCTAACATTTACTCTTGTGACTTTTATCTGTTATTTTAGACACTCGATTTTAAATCTTATACTTAAAAACTATTATAGAAGATGTCACCGCTTTTCAAAATACTAAATAATACAAATGTGTACATTCAATCAGGAGCTTAATGACCTTGAGCGAAATTCCCATTTCATTGTTAAATACTTTTGTTAAGGTCAATTGGTTGAATTTTTTAATTAGTTATAGTAAAGTTCTTGTATTTTAGTAAATTTTAATCATACATGATTGGTGAAAACACTCATAACCTGAAACTAGTCGGCTAAATGAACAAATAGTAAATATTGATGAAGTTAAAAGTCCGTGACAGTTATTCAAGATGGGATGGTAGTTAATTGCTATTAATTTAATCAAAAGGCCTAATAAGAACCATGCCAGTAACGTTATTAAATTAGTCATTAACATTTCTTAACATTAATCTGTATTTTGCACCATGCTATCCAGATTTAATAAATTAAAAATAAATAAATAAATGGTCTCAGCATTGGAACTTTATGACGAAGTTAAATGTCTATTATTATGACATGTAGTTTATTTTATGTACATCATGATTCAACTGCATAGAGAAAGAGCAAACTGGGGGGAGAATGTAGGTCATATGGTGGTTATCGTTGAATAGGATTAGTTCCTATATTCTCTTTACCTCGATATTAAAGATGCTAAATATAACCTTATAATGACAAAGGTGTATTTACCTAAAACCTACATTCAACGACAAGTAATACATGAAGTGGGTGACTTTTTAAAGTCTATCATACCTTATTTCAATGTTTGTTTTGTACCAAAATTGTATTACGGTATATTAGGTTTTTTGATGAATTTTGCTTTCTTTTTTTACAACCTTCTGGGTTGAATTGTCCATAAATACGGGTACGTATTTTCAAACCATAAATAAAACTTTGTTTTGTTATACAATAAAGTCCAGTGATATTTGTTTTGCAGTGGTAAACTGCAACAAAAACTAGGCCGTTGTCAGTTCGTGACAGGGAGCGCCCGTGCGGAAAAGACAAACTGCTGCAGACAGGGTATGCCTTTAAAAACCTTGGCCTAAGAGCTGGGATTAATGGATTACTATTTTCAAGTTAATTTGTTAGCTTATAACACAGCCTACTTACGTCCACGGCCGTACAGTGTCATCTTCCTACGTTAGGATTTGTAGTTATCGATATTTTACAAGAATAAAAAAAAAACTAAATACCCCCGCCGCAGCAAACCTGCCGACTAAGCGAATTTCCATTTGTCTGAATTGATTTTCAGTTAAATATATTTTAATATAACATTAGGTTTAACGAGTACCTAGGTTTGCTGCTACAAGGAAACTAATAAAGTGTGTTTTTGAGTAAAATATTGATAGCTTAGTACAAAATAAATAAATTTGCCAAGTTTGATCAAAATATATCCATAAACAAGCAAACTACAACATTTGACAATATTCTCCATAAGAATAACATGGGAATTTTAAATTTACAATTTTTTTAATTTTCTCCGTTACTAATAATCGAACAAAAATACTTTTATATACTAAATTATTTGTTTTTTTAAGCTCTTTAAAAAGGTCAAAAGAGAAATCGGGAAATTTTGTGTTTTGAGGGTCAAAAGTGAGAAAAACCAATTTTTACCCCATAAAACCCCCCGTAAAGCCCCGTTCCCATGGTCCGATCATGCTGGTTCGCGAACTCATTCAAGTTTATCCCGCTTTACACCTTTAAACCAAATTTCATCAAAATCGGACAAAAATTACTCAAGTTATCGCGTTCACGGACGTATATATATATATATATATATAAGTCTATATATATATATATATATATATATACATATATAAAAATTTGAACGAATGGTGTTTTTGGCCTCTGGGGACATCAAAATGAAAAAGTAAATCGGTCCCGGGTCTAGGTCTTACCGTGCCACCTACGGTAATAGCTACTTCCCTATAGGGAAATTCGCTAATAGTAATATTTGTATAGCAATGTCTATCAGATATTATACAATCCCTGACTTTGTAGTTCTACCAGACAAATGAGGACATTGTAAGGTACAAAATTTATCAATTTATGTGATTAATATCCAGAATTAGGAAAATGAATTCTGATGTATAGAATCCTTCAAACCTGCTACAACATAGGTTACGCAATAACTTCCCCACAAAATCCACCACGTGTCCCGCAGATAATAATATTTTTTTTTAAATTTATTAGTATGCAGAGCAACTCTACTAGGATGTCTTTACTTAAAGACACTTTTGCATCTTATGAATAAACACGAGATAGACAAATTGTATCGTTATATAACATGGAGTTTTATTGTGAAAAATACCCAACAGAGTCCGTATGCAAGTTCAAAGAGTGTGACTGTACACTCTGATGTGTAAGTTTTTTTGTTTTCCCTAGATCCGGGTTCCTTAAATTTGTAACAAATCTATAAATCTATACTTATAATATGTTATATATTTTATACTGAAAGGCGACTAGAAACCTAATTTAAACCTTTCTCGGCATGAAACCAATGATTTACTTGTATTCTTGTACACCTTGAGCTTTAAAACATCATGTTGAGTCTAACTCTCAAAAAAATCTCAATAAGACTAATCCTTGTAGACAGCAAAGCAACAATGCATATCAGCTGATCCGCAATGAAGTAAAGACAACAAATAAACTAAATTTCTAAATACTTTTGTCTCTTTAGCTTCTCGTGTTACTTCAAATTAGGTTGGTTGAAAAAAAAAACAGTGGCAAAAAAGCAGTTAAACAGTAATTACAACCAACTGTGAATACTGCTGTTTCCTGTAATAGATTGCCAAATAATCCAAGTCTAGACCAACGCAGTGTATCATTTCCGTGTGGCCGCGGCCTGTCACAGCCTGACAGCACAATTTCGTCCCATAAAATTAGGAAAATTAAGCATTTAAATTTAGTTGTAAGCATTATTACAAAATTTTCTAGCTAAAGCTTCGAATTATTTCAGTTACATTACAGTTCCCTGATGTCGTCACGACGGCAGTTTTTGAGGTTGTATAAAAGGTATTCATATTCTCATCCGATAATACTAATACTTTGTGTGTGTCCGTTGACATCATATGTAAAATTATATTGCTTCTTAGTATTTTTTTCATAAACGTTAGAAAAGCCAACATCTTAATTTTTTGATACGAATTCTCGATCCAGGACAACCAAACGAGGAAAGAGAGCTATACGGTTTTTGTAAGTTTAATGTTTGTTGCTTTTAGAACAATTTCCCTTATAGAATATTTCTTATGTATTAAAAATTCAACACATTAACATGTAATGAATATGTATATTTATAATTCTACCTTTATAACTTATATGTTCAGTGCATTATATCAAAGATACCATTATGGATGATAAGCTAAATAATGTACATAATTTATTGATTGATATCATTATTTGGGGAATTTGGGTTTTTTCCCAATTTTTTTACAAGCTAAGTAAAGATTTGGTTATCCAGCCTATGCGTGTTTCTAGGTTTGAAATGTCTTTTGACATAAGAATGTGAGGTTGGCGCATTTTATAAAACAATGAGTATGGTTCATAACAATCCTAGGGAACCCCTCTATTGCAGTAATACCTGAAACTTTTTAAATTTTATAATAGGTTATATTACACCTGGCACTTAGCACACTTAGCATGTTTAAAAGAAACTAATTTGTGAACCCATTTAAAATATATTCAATATTGCATATGGTTTTATTCACAGAAAATTTAGCTAACATCTATGTAAAAATTTGAATAATCAGTGTGTGGACACAAAAAAGTCTGTATCTTTTTATGAAAAAATCAAGCAATCCTTTTCTTACCTCACTGGTTGGCACATACGCAGACTTATAGTCAAACTATTATGACATTTGTTAAAGTGATCTGTTTTTATCAAACCTTTAATCTTAGCCTCCGGGGACTGACCACCCACAGTCTAACCTTTACTGCAAATAGAATGCGCCATTTAGTACTAAATGTCGTTATATAACGCTTAAAATCAAGGAAAAAATTTGGTTTAACTCCATCCCGGCTTAACTCAATTTAAATTATGATTACACCTAAAATGCAATTGGTTGCCTGTAATTTGTTTAATCAGTATTAATTGTGTACATAAAAAAAATACTAATTAGAACCTGGTAAGGGGTGTATTTAAGAAAAGTGCCGAAAAGATTGTAAAACGTTTGTTTTATGACAAAGCTAATCTTGTAATGCAGTCAATTTGTACGATATCGAATTTGAATATATTGAATTTTTATGTTTTATGTTTTAAATTTTCTTTTTTATTTGTCAAATTTGGTCACTCTGCTCACTTAGTATAGCAAATTTACCAGTCGTTGCACTCAAAAGCTCAGAGTTGCAAATCACAAATAACTTATTTTCATGGAAAGTTGATCGTTTGACTGGATATAACAATGTTTGTTATAATACATTCGTTATATTTTCCTTGTAGTCCAGCCATGCGTCTGCACAAGATAATACGTTAGAGGGCTCTAGCGATTGCTTGAGTCAGTCAAGTGTAAGTGATGGTTCAAGGGAGTGCTTTCATGTATTACCTCTCACATCGTAAAGTTTTATCCTTACACTAAAATAAAATAGATATGTCCAATGTAAGTTATTATGGTTATTATATACATTAATAAAAAATGGTGGATTTTATCTAGACTTTAAACAGCATATGTAGCGTTTTGTTATTTGTTTGAAAAAAATTTAGGTCTACAGGCATAACTTAAACTAACTACATACTAAATTGCATACACGGTGCACAGCTGCTTTACAAAACACATGTTATGCTGCAAATTGTCAATCCGTTCGCTTTTCTTCCGTTAAAACTTTGCGTATTGAACAAAGGTTCATTAAACACCACTATTAAAGTGGGTTCCTTAAACTGGGGTCTAGCTAAAGCCATAAATGCCAGACTAAGTACGGAACAAAACTATTAGAAACTAGAGCAATCAAAACTATAAAATCAGCTAATCAATTTGTTACCATTTAAATGTCAAATCAAAAACGATGACTAAGGTCTAACCACTATTACTAAACTATCTAGTGTTTCATTAGACTGATTAGACAAAAAACTAACTATATCAATTATTTCAGTTATTTAATATGGGGACGCCACTATGTGCGTATTTTAACCCAAATATGAGCGAAGGACGAGTGTAGGATTAGTGGTGTGATCTTGTAGTGTTTTACAAAATCGATTAGAAAGATTTGAACTAACCGATAGTTATACTGGTGTTATATTTAGATTAAAAGATAAGAAATACAGCTATTTAGAACTAATTGTATCATAATAGTGATATGTAAATCGTTCTACGAATCCTAAAGTAGTACTGTATTGTGTATTTATATCAACCAAAAGTATCGCAGTAACTTATCCAAGCTGCTCTATAAAATGTTGGACATTTGGATTTGTTACTGTCCAGTTTTGTGACAAGCGCTCGGGTTTTGTACTGGCGTAACATTCTTATCCCTTTGTGTGTTTAAAATATTTCCTTTTTTTTGTAAATGATAATAATTATACTTGGCATCTTTGGATATCTAAAACTGAATCATTTGATCTGAAAATAGCTACCCATAGTTTAGTAACAAAACGTGTGTTTTCGCTATATTTATTTAGACTACAGCAGCTAAAGCTATGGCATTTACTGTACTATCGTATTTAATATATATTAAGGACTTGTCAGTGCTCGATCAGTGCATAATGCAGTTGACATAGGGCTTGTATTGGACACATCTTACATATACATGAGCCAATAACGTGGCCTGTCATTGAGGGTCGATCAGAGAGAATACACTAGTTATAAATAGACAATCCTATTAACAGAAGACGTCAGTTGAGACCAGAATCCTTATTTGGACTACCCACCTTCTAGATTATAGGTATTATCTAATCTATGACAATTGAATTACGTTATTTACATATTGATGTAAAATTTTCCATTTGTTTCCTGAAAAATAATATGCTGTGACATAGATCACAAGAAATTAACAATCCCGAAAAAAATGATTGCATAGTTTTAAAATGCATTTAATTTTAAAACCCAAATAGCTATAACATCAGTTTTACCAAGCCATCCTAAATATGGACAACAATAAAAAAATAATAAAAAAATCTAAACATACTAAGTCCTTAGATTTGTTTATCATGTATTGTGTATATCGATTTGTTATGTTTGAATACTATCTAGGAGTACTTTGTAAATCACGTATTAGATCAAAGAAGCGATAATATGTGTATAAAAAGAACGAAATAAAAATAAGATTTTTTTACACCTGTTTTCAAACAAGAATATACAAATGAAAGTGAGGTTTTGTTTGTAAGAAAATCAATTATTTCACGTTAGGTTATAATCAAGCAAAATTCAAAATGATAACTCACCCACATGCAGATGTTTGTGCTTGAAATTTGTGTCCTAGACTCAAAGGCAATCACATACACTATTGAAATCCTACTTCCTGGCAATGCTTCCTATGACGTCAACATACATATGTATATCCCTTAATGTGCCCATATATCAATGTCACCATGAAATTAAAAAGAGTGACTACTGATACTCAATGAATGAGTAATAAGCAGATTAAGTTACTTTACGCCTCATACCGTTGTATTTGAATGTATGCAATAATTGGGTATTTATTAATATCCTATACTCTAATACGATCAATGTTTGCTTGTATGTATGCTTGCTTGCTTGCTTGCTTGCTTGCTTGCTTGCAGAAAGATCTCGAAAACGGCTCCGACGATTTTTTCAAATCTTGTAAATAGTTTATTTTTGGCCTAAAAACGAGCTTCATGCAGTTATAACTCCCAACAAAAATCTAATTACGTAGAAAAACGAAACTGAAAGTCACATTTTTTAAACATTAGTCTTATGGGTTGCTAAGTAACCATGTTGGTTGAATTAAATAACAAGGAAAAAGTAAACAAAAGACTTGAAGTTGTAGCACGTGTTCATAATAAGCCAACTACCCACAGTATACTAGCAAATTACAAATACAGTACAAAAGGGAAAGCATCACTTGCTACTATTGAGCAAAGATTATACTGAAGATTGCTCGATACATTGTAGGCATTGTAAGCAGTACGAAGTGTGGGATCTGTTTATGACGATTAGATTAAGGTTATCTGCAATCCTAAAATTCTACAGGAAGGGAAGGTTTGGAAACAGGTCTGTGACGTAGGAAGTGGTGAAGGAAGTAGTAAAGGAAAGTTGTCCGGAGTGTTGGATCTGTTTATGAAAATTAGATTAAGGTATTTGCAATCAAAAAATGCTATGGGAAGGGAGGAAAACAGGTCCGTTCCGTAGGAAGTGATAAAGAAAGTAGTAAAGGCGAGCAGTCCGGAGTGTGGGAACTGTTTATGACGATAAGATTAGGGTATCTGCAATCCTAAAATGCTATGGGAAGGGAGGGAAACAGGTCCGTGACGTAGGAAGTGGTGAAGGAAGTAGTCAAGGCGAGTAGTCCGGAGTATGGGAACCTTTTATGATGATTAGATTAAGGTATATACAATCCTAAAATGCTATGGGATGGGAGGGTAACAGAGCTCCGCGACGTAGGAAGCGGTGAAGGAAGTAGTCAAAGCGATCCGTCTGGAGTGTGGGAACTGTTAATGACGATTAGATTATGGAATTTGCAATCCTAAAATGCCATGGGAAAGGAGGATAACAGGTCCGCGACGTAGGGAGGGGTGAACGAAGTAGTCAAGGCGAGTAGTCCGGAATGTGGGAACTGTTTATGACGATTTGATAAGGATATTGGCAATACTAAAATGTTATGGGAAGGGAAGGAAACAGGTCCGCGACGTAGGAAATGGTGAAGGAAGTAGTAAAGGCAAGTAGTCCGGATTATGGGAACTGTTTATGACGATTAGATTAGGGTATCTGCAATCCTAAAATGCTATGGGAAGGTAGGGAAACAGGTCCGCGACGTAGAAAGTGGTGAAGGGAGTAGTCAAGGCGAGCTGTCTGGAGTGTGGGAACTGTTTACGACGATTAGATTAAGGTATTTGCAATCCTAAAATGATATGGGAAGGGAGGAAAACAGGTCCGCGAAGTAAGAAGTGATGAAGGAAGTAGTCAAAGCGAGCTGTCTGGAGTGTGGGAACTGTTTATGACGATTAGATTAAGGTTACTGCAATCCTAAAATGCTATGGGGAGGGAAGAAACAGGTCCGCGAAGTAGGAAGTGGTGAAGGAAGTAGTCAAGGCGATCTGACCGGAGTGTGGTAACTGTTTATGACGATTAGATTAAGGTATTTCCAATCCTAAAATGCTATGGGAAGGGAGAAAAACAGGCTCGCGACGTAGGATGCGGTGAAGGAAGTAGTCAAGCCGAGCTGTCTGGAGCGTGGGAACTGTTTATGACGATTAGATTAATGTATCTGCAATTTTTATATGCAATGGGAAGGGAGGAAAACGAAAACAGGTCCGCTTCGTAGGAAGTGTTGAAGGAAGTAGTAAAGGCGAGCAGTGTGGAGTTTGGGAATGGATTTATGTATCTGCAATACTAAGACTGCTTTCAGAGCAAACTAATGATTTTCCCGAGCAAAGTTCAGTCCCCAGGTACTTTACTCTTATTTTTATACAGTTGATGTTATAGTTCAAAATGTTAAATCATGGTTATTTAAGAATAAATACACATAAACCCTAAGATTTATAGGCATACGAAGGATATGCTGTTAATTTAAACCTTACGTTTGATGAGGCTAAAAATATGAATGAAATATGAATGGGCTTTTGTAGGATTAAATAGAGGGTCTTTGTCACTAGTTATGCTTTATATCTAAATCCTATGTATGATATGATTATGATTATGATTATATGGTTATGTATGTATATGATTATAATTTAATACAATTGAGTTATTAAGAAATTAAGCATATTTTACTTGCAATAAGGGTTTACTTTCATAACACTTGGAAGAAATTAAATCTAAATGTAGGAATTGCGTTTTATTCATTGACCCCTTTTATTTCTAAGAGGCATAAAAATGCTAATGTCTATATAACCAGCTTCATCACCATAA
This sequence comes from Macrosteles quadrilineatus, assembly GCF_028750875.1. NCBI lineage: Eukaryota > Metazoa > Arthropoda > Insecta > Hemiptera > Cicadellidae > Macrosteles > Macrosteles quadrilineatus. The sequence continues at coordinate 159,309,925 of NW_026542594.1, forward strand.
CTGTAGGTAAATGGCATAAACACCCTCAGGCTACGTATAAATAATAGGAAACAAGTTTAAAATGATTTTTAATCCTCAAAATTTTTATACGTAAAGAAATTTTTTCCCTAAGCCATACAGGAAATAAGAGTCCATTTAGTAACCATGTAACCACTAACTATCCTGAACCTTATAGGGCAAACCGTCACAATAATACTTCCTCTTGTAACAGCTTATAGCAGGACCATTCCGCATACATTATTCATGTTATACCATCAATAGTGTGGGGCCGCAACACTACTACCTCGACCTTAGTGTCAATATTTTATGTAAATGTTCTGTTGCAATAACAATGCGTTTCATTAGGCAATGATAATACTATCACTCATTAGTTTAACAGTTCATCAGTTATGGATATAATAGGGAAATATGGGTTATGTCTTAGTTTTCAGTAAAAGTTCACACGTATGCCACCAAAATGGTACGCTTATTTTGTAAACATATATTGCACTACAACTAAATCATGTGGTTCAAAGGTTTATTGCAGACATTGTCCATCACGAATGCAAAAAAAAATACACAACGTTTCGGGATCTGGAATCTGATCCCGTCCTCAGGTGAAAAAACTTAACTAACACATTACAACTAACAATACACAAACGCCCAACCTACTGCGTTCCGACCTGCGATATCTGGTCTGATGCGAGATTCCGGATCCCGAAACGTCGTGTATTATTTTTTACATTCGTGATGGAAAATGCCCGCAATAAACCTTTGAACAACATTAACTCACCATCACCAACAATGAACTTTAAACAAAGAACTAAATCATGATTTATAAATAGTAAACCTACTTTATGTATGTGAGTGCCATAGCTTGATTTAAAAAAAAATTACATAAGAGTAGTATATTGCATACTAAGCCTGTCAATCCTGTAGCCTAAACCACTTTCATCATCTCAAAATGCGTAGCCTTATTTTGGATTATATAATAACTAAGAGGTTTCGTTTTATGGAAGTGTCTTACAAATATTTTACCTGTGTCCTTTCAAATTCATCTAAATTGGCACGATACCTTCCACGTTAATAACATTCGTGCCGTATAGAAGTAACGTTTGATGTATATTTCATGAATATGAATTGGGACAAAGCAGACAATCTTGATAAGATTGTTCTATCTTTATGCATTGAGAAACAAGCCTGGCAATCATCCCGCTATTTTCTTACCGTCTCCCCATATAATTGTTATAAAATGTTTAAGTCCCTAATCTTTTTTAAATCCATACACGACTCTGCATGACCAATGTACTTTCATAAAGCTAATGTTAATAGTTTTAACTTATAGCTTCATATCTAGTGCTTAACATATGCAATAGATTATTTCACTACTCTTTCTTCGTTAACCTTTAGGCATTTCGCAAGCTTTAAGTTTGAATTCTTTACCTTTAAATATCATATGAAAAATATGTTCATTCAAGTAGAACGTAGACATTAAAATTAATTCAAATGTTTAAACGAAAAACATGAAAATGGCCAATTAAATATTTACAACTAACAAATATGTACAACGGTTCACTAATTAACAATTTTAATAACATGGCTATGATAATTTACGAGTTTAATTCGTGTAAAGTAAAAAATTGCTTTGTGTTCGATATTATGATTGTGAATTCCTCATAAGCGATCTACTGACAGTCTATGTTATTGCAATAGCTTCAGATATCTCAAATACAATTCCGTCATTGTATTGGGTCCCAACAGAGTTAGTAATAATATCAGTAGGGACTATCTAGTGTGCTATATTCTGAGCTTAAATTTATGGTCTATCGAAACTGCACTGTCGGTGGTATATATTACTATGTAACGGCCTCCAATTCACAATGACATTATGCCGGTGACTACTAATTTAGTAACTTAGTTAATTCACATATTACAAGTTATTTAAGATTGTTTTTTGTTTGCTTTTATGATACATATTATTTAAACCAAATATAGAACATACACTTTAAACATCTTTGTATAAGCAGTCTTTATAATATTTAAAGACTAAATGTGAGCTTCTTTTCAGGAAGAAGGACTCATGAAAAGTATGATTAATTTTCACATCACTATCAGCGCCGAATCATAACGTTAATTTAGTTAATTTTATTTACAACTTACGGGTATTCGACCAAATTTAGTATCGCACGGTTAGTATTTATCCTTTGGTTTTATTTAAATTCGGATGTTATACTGTATGTGTTACTTGTTTTAGTCCAATAGTTGGATTTTATTTTTTTAAGTGACTGTTTAAGGCACGTTTATTGGTCAAATCTGAATAGAAATGTACAATAAAGAGGTGTAACCGCTTAAAACCAAGTTTATTAGTCATCCTTTCTTTGCTATTAATATTTGGTAAAATTTCTTAAGATTATTTATTTCCAAATGTAACATCTCAGAAAAAACCTAATTATTGGTAATAAGTTCATTTTCTCATTATTGCTTTAACTAACTTTATTTAAATGGGTAAATCATTAAATTTGTCATTACAAATACCAGCAGACTATCTGTTGTACTATACTACTACTTATATATAGTTATTAGTTTACAATACATGATTTGAAGCGTATTCGTAACCATGAAACGGGTCGGATAAGGCCTGTGTATTAAAAAAAATCTTTTAGTATAAAACAGAGAAACAAGTTTGAGATCAAGCTACAAGTCGTGACTTGTCACTTACACTCGAGTGACTTCTGTCGCCAGCTGACAAACTTTAAGTCTTTTGGATTGAGTCAAAACTTTATTGGAGTATTTATTTTCTGAATATAGAAATACATTTTAAGTTGCACAATTTTCTCACTCATTTATCATGTACCCAAAATTGTTTCATATTGTTTAAAACCCTTTAATAAAATAGCACATGTTATCTTAGTAAGATATACAGGGTCAAAATTAGTGTTCAGGCCAGTTTATTTATATAAAAAATATAGCTAAATACATTTCCAAGTAACATTTTAGTTTGAGCCACAAATATAATGGGAAAGCCGTAATATGTAATGTAAAGACATCGTTCCACTTAGGGATTTATAATGTTTATCTACATTTATTTCTTTAAAGAATTTGACAATAAACAATACATTAAAAACTATGATGACGTTCCTTTCCAAATTTCACTTTTATTGGATTGTCATACGATTGTTGTTCTTGAGTCTTCTAAGGCTAAAGGACAGAGGCATTTATTATTATAACTACTATCTTCAACCAAACAAAACAGATGTATTTATTATAATTAAAATATTTTTTGTAATATAGATATGAGGTATTTAATATTATTGGTTTTTGTATTCTCATAGGCAATACCTAAAGCAAAGAATATCTAAAAACTCGAGTCTGGTCTCACTGAGCAAGTAATTTATTCTCAGTCCATTCTTCAAAGCCAAGTTAATCCTCCTCTGATCTCTCTGCCGTGAACCAAGAGGATTATGAATTAAATCTGATTATATAAAGGATGTATTGGTTTTTGAACGATAAAATAATAAAAGTGTAATGTTAAATACCATTTTTTACGAATAGCATAGGCCTATCAACAAGGAAAAATCTACTAAGCTCTTTAAATTATAACACTAGACCGTTCATTCAGATTCAAACCATTTTCAAATCATTTTTTTTTTCAACATGTATAGCCATATTGAAAATCTCATTAACTACAGGGTGTCCATAAAGTATTCATCGGGTTTTTAAATACTTAATTGAACTTTCAGATACATTAATCCTACTACAAATTGCGTGGATTAAAAGATAAAGTTCTCAAGTTTTGTTTGATATAACTAAAGCTGTTCAATGTGCTTTCCGATTTCAGCGAAACATGTTTCCAGGTTAGGCTGCACCTTTGCCCAAACGTTGTTATGCATATACAGGCTTACTGTTTTCACTGCAACGTGGATCCTTTCTCGGAGCTCTGGCAGGGTTTGAGCAAATGACAGGATGTATCTGTCCTCAACATAGCCCAAAAGAACAAAATCGTATACAGGTAGGTCTGGGGAACGGGGTGGCCACCTTAAGGAGAGCTAATTCATCCTCAGCATGATAGCCAATCTAACTACCAGGGTGACTTAATAAAAATTTCAGACATCGCAGTGCCAATGAGGTGGAGCCCCGTCTTGCTGGAACACAAGGTCTTCCAAGACCTATTCAAGTTAGGAAAACAACCCTTGCTCCAACATTTCCAGCTATGCAATACCAGCTACAGTTTGTTAGAAACACTGATATCATATCTTAACGCCCACAAGGTTGTTTTCTTCAATTATAGGCATATTAAAAGAACTAATAAAAGTAAACAAAAAGTAAAACGATGAACAATGAACATTAATGATAAAAAAAACATAGGAAAAATTATCTTTAACCATGTGTGAGTCACAGTGTCGTGGGACTAAGATTATATGATATATGTAATTTAACCCTGTATATATACAGAGTGAGTTTTAATTGTCCCCCCCCCAATTTTTTTCTACATTTTTTCAAATATCAATCCCAGACCACTTCCAAACATTGTTGGGTAGTAAGTACTTCATTTTGACAAGGTGGTCATTTCCGGCCGCCATCTTGGATCCACCATATTGGATGCAAAATTTTTTTTCTAATGTAAAGGTGGGGTTGTGATCCATTATTTCGAATTAGATTTTTACCCTAATTACAATGCCTCAAACGGTTTTGAAAAATATTGAATTATTCTAAAGTTATGAGGGTTTTCTAAAACTTTCTTTTTAGCCCATTATAACATTGTGCATTTACAAACTTAGAACATAATCTCAAAATAGTGCTAGATAAATATAAGTATACACTACCAGTAATTGTCGACCAATTTTCACTTGGTTATGACTGATGTATTTTTTTTTTGGCCGCCATCTTGGATCCGCCATTTTGAAATGTGATAAATTATTTTAAATATGAAGGGGGTGTTGTGACCCATCATTTCTAACTACTTTTTTAAGCTGAACTTAATTCCATTATCCGTTTTTCATTTCCATTTTTTGATTTTTAAATATTGACATTTTTTCCAAAAAAATTGCAATATTTCATAAATAAAACATGATAACAAAAAATGGATTGCGGAATTGAGTTAAGCTTAAAAAAGTAATTCGAAATGATGGGTCACAACACCCCCTTCATATTTAAAATAATTTATCATATTTCAAAATGGCAGATCCAAGATGGCGGCCGAAAAAAATACATCAGTCTTAACCAAGTGAAAATAGGTCGACAATTACTGGTAGTGTACACTTATCTTTATCTAGCACTATTTTGAGATTATGGTCTTAGTTTGTAAATGCACAATGTTAAAATGGGCTAAAAATAAAGTTTTAAAAAGCCCTCATAACTTTAGAATGAATCAAGATTTTCAAAAACAATTTGCAGCATTGTAATCAGGGTAATAATCTAGTTCGAAATAATGGGTCACAACCCCACCTTTATATTAGAAAAAAAATTTTGCATCCAATATGGCGGATCCAAGATGGCGGCCGGAAATGACCACCTTGTCAAAATGAAGTACTTACTACCCAACAATGTTTGGAAGTGGTCTGGGATTGATATTTGAAAAAATGTAGAAAAAAGTTGGGGGGGGGGACAATTAAAACTCACCCTGTATATGGACACCCTGTATAATGGTGTGTAAAGTTGTAGGTATGCACATTATGTGTGTTGTGAAGATAATTAATTCATACTCCTCATTCAAAATGTGCAAACGATAAGAGAATATATCAAATGTAAAATAACTAATTTTTTTTTTCTTTTAAGCCCATTTGAATATTGGGTACTTCAGTATTAAACGGAGGCCACATTTTGTCAGCGCGCTGCGGCGGTTATGTTAGGTTGGGTTATCGTAAATATTATGTGTGTAGGACTTTCCTCGCTTCGTTATGAATCGAACGATACTTTCTATTATGATAACCCAACCTAACATAACCGCCGCAGCGCGCTGACAAAATGTGGCCTCCGTTTAATACTGAAGTACCGAATATTGTTCGTTATAAGAAATGGCTAGTTTAGAATATTAACAATGAATATATAGTATATAACGGACATTTTTATTATTTATATCTACATTATTTCTTATTCTAATCAGTGCAGTTTAGTCCTTTGTCTAAATTAATGATTAGATTATGACTAAATAAACACTAGTGTTAGTATGTAGCTTAGTCCTATCGATATAGACTTAGTGCTAGGTGTACACTCATGCGCACATCCCTAATCAAGTTAGGGCTAAGCACCAAGCACAGTATAACATACAGTACATATATACATATATAGACTTGTTCAATAAACCTCAGTATATAATAAAGCCATCTGTCTACAAACTGATACTTGTATCAGTACTTGTCCACTTTACTGTACTGATACTTGTCCACATCCAGCGTGTATAAGGAAAATGAATCATCTGGTCACTTCAACCAACAATATAAGTTTTTTCTAAACTTTTAAAGTAAAAATCCAAAATTAGTACAAGTTTATTACGTATGTACTAGTAATTGTATATATAACTAAGCCTCTAAATCAAATTTGATCGTTCGATATGTTTTACCTTTGTAAAACATACTGCATTTTTTCCGCTCAAAACATCTCATACCTAAAGCGACCCTAGATACGCTCTTCAGACGACAAGTGTGCTTGAGATTGCACTCCCCTCTTATTACTATCGAATTACCTTTTGAAGGGCGTGTTTTGAGCGTCCTAAGATGGGTGTTGTAGGGGTGTCAAGTAGAAAGGGGTGTAACTACTCTAACATTCAATAGCAAGGAGTCAAACTATATTTTTCATGTTACCTTTGATGTAGGAGTTACAATTTTACAAGGATATTCCTGTTTTAATTGTAGTTTACGTAAACAAAATACAAACATATACGTCATTATTGCATTATTAATCAAATCCCTTTTAACTGTTATCGACCTTATAAATATGACTTTAAAGGTAATTCCAATAGGACATTTGTGTATAAAATTTATGAGTATTTTTAGATATGAAGGCCAATTTATTGTATTTCATCGGGTAACCCCCTTAGTAGTATCGCTTTTAGGTACCTAATAACTATATTATAAAATGAGAAAATAGTTGAACCTGATACAGAACATTCAACTGTTCAAAATAAAATGCCAGTGGGAGTTTATTTGTTTCATTTTACTTCATGTACAGTGAAAGTAAGTCATTAGGTGTAAATATACAGACTGTCCCAAAAGTCCCGGACCGGTTTAATATTTTCTAAACGACAACAGATAAATCAATAAGATTTTGCACATCAACACCACACCTAAAAATCTACTTTTTTAAGGAACTAGAAATTTTCTGTCATATTATGGGGACGTCCCGCAAGGAGTCAGAAGGAAATCTTAAATAGAAGCATAGGTTGATATGCACACCAAATTAAAGACCTCTACTAGCAGAATATAATGCCGCAAATTTGAACTCAAACGGATAACTTAATAAAAAATGGCAGCCGTTCAAAGATTTCTTGAATCCGCCATTTTGAATCTTTGAACGACTGCCATTTTTTACTCAGGCGTTCTTTTGAGCTTGAATTTAAGGCATTGTAATCTACTAGTGAAGACCTTTAATTTGATGTGCATATCGACCTATGCTTACGTTAACAATTTTCTTCCGATTCCTAGGGCTGTGCCCCCCGAGGAGTAAGCGTACAATAGCAATGCAAATTAAATGAATCTTTGAACCACTGTCATTCTTGACTCGGTTGTCCGTTTGAGTTCAAATTTGCGGCATTATACTCTGCTAGTAAAGACCTTTAATTTGATGTACATGTCAACCTATGCTTCTATTTAAGATTTCCTTCTGACTCCTTGTGGGACGTCCCCATGATGTGACAGAAAATTGATATTTCCTTAAAAAAGTAGATTTTTAGGTGTGGTGTTGATGTACCAAATCTTATTGATTTATCTGTTGTCGTTTGGAAAATATTAAACCGGTCCGGGACTTTTGGGACAGTCTGTATATAGTGTTGCGTTAATATGGATTTTATTAAATCCAACACAGGTGATGCACAGCTTTAAAAGCTCGTTTTCGAATAACAGTTCAAAAAGTATTTTATTATGTCTGTGTACATACACGAATAACTAACCACAAAACTATATAACATTGAAGAAGAATAGTATATAACGTACATAAATAAGAGAAGTGTTTTGGGATCAATATATGGAGAAGTGCCCAACACGGCGAGGACAATACATCTATTGTGCTGAACTTTCCCTCCGAGAGAGAAAATGTAGCTCAGAAAAAGGGAGTTTTAGAGGACCCTTCAAAAAGCTTTCAAACAGACCATCTTGAAATATATTCAAAAATATAGCCAGAAATTTAAAAAAAAATAATAAAATCTTTGTTTTAACAGTATAACCTTCCAATCGTGACTGGCCTTAGTGCAGGAGTAAAACATATTTTACCTACGACCGTTTTAAAGTAGCCGTTTCAGTTTAGTTCTCAGAATTGAAAAGTTTCACATAACAGCATTGTTTACTTTCATAACAGCATATAACTCATAACAACACGGGTAACGGACCAATGAGGTTCTAGGATTGAGAGTGAAGAAGTAAAATTTTAATGATTCGAACTTCAACTAATCAGCTGTTCAGGTCAGAGTGGTTCAATTAGTGTTTGGTACAATATTTCGTTGTATCACTGTTGCATCACCCGCCAAGGCTCCTACCTTAAATTTTCTTCTCGTGTCGTTAACCGGATCTTTACGCAATCGGTGTGTATACTACTATTAACAAGTAAAATAAAAATCCAACAACCACGAAAACAAATCATTGCTCAAACTATCAAATTTATTAATATTAGGGGTTTATATATGCTACATATAAATGGGGAAAATCAGTAAAAGTGCGACTTAAGGCATATTTAAAACATCCTTAATAACAAAAACTATTATTTTACCGATATAGTTATAATTTCGGGCAACCTACCTAATAATGTAGTTAAAAATATATATGGAGAGTATATTTGCATCTGAGTTCCTTAATTTTAATGAAACTAGCCATTTAGATCCAACTTAATAATATTTCTCATTATTTCGTTCATTCTACTTTGTTCAGCGATTGGAAATAAAATAAACAGAAAAACTAAACTCAAAGGCTTCAGTTTAAGATAAAAGTTATTTAATTTTCAAATTGCTTCTCAAGATGAAAAATCCTTACAATAAAGATTGTCAGTTAAACGTTCTCCCAGTTGAGTCTGTCCCATTTATCCTAATTAAGCTTCTTGTCTCCTCCGAACACTTATCTTCGTTATGTAGTAACGTCCCAAACATAAGAAACTCACATTGATATGGATCAATCAAACGCATTTAATGACATACAAGCTCTTATATGTATTCAAAATTATAAGTATTCTGAATATCCAATATATGCTAAATCCTATAATCCATCAACAAAATAGGATGTATAGAAAAAATATGAAAAACTATAGATTTTTATGTTGGGTAAGAATGGTACTTTTCTTACACAAGTCTCTTATAACGGTTGTTACTCTAAAACTATTGAAAAACGGTACACATTCTTTATTAGAGAGTCCTTTGTGATAAACTACATATATTGTTTAAGTTAATTAGAAACACAACATTTGCAGATTTCAATATAAGGATACTACAGTATAAACATTATACTGTAGTAATTAATTTAACTTGAAATAAGTCAATTTCGTGTTTTAAATATTTTTCTGAATATACTACTTTTAATGCGCCTACAAGTCAAATAAACCATATAGTTATCATGCATGGAACAGTTGAAATATTATTTAAATAATCTGTTTGTTGCACGAGTTCAACATAGTGAATTTTCCTCAGTTTACTTTTCAATATTGCAGAATAGTATAAATAATTGTTTATAGATGATTCTGTATTATTGATCACGTTCATTAAAAAAAGTATATGTATCTGGGCCTCTCTTTAAATGAATGATTAAGTGTATAACTCAAGTTTTACCAAAGAAAATTGTACTACTACTTTTAACATTTATTTCCTAAGATTATTTTCAACAGTTCAAAATATAAATGGATTTAACGCAATACGCAAAATATCATGGATTGAAAAACACATCATTGTGTAAAAAAAATATTTATTTTTGTTTTGTAAAAGGCAGTGAAGAGGTTCAAGTGATTTGTCAAGCAGTTAGTAATGACCGGCCCAGGTGAAAGTAATTAACCCTTATTTTTCATCTCTAAATTACAGCCTCCGCCGAATATCCAGTGAATGAGCTCCCTTCTGTGCTTCTGAGATTGTTATTCCCCAGTTAATAAACATTTTTATAACATTTTCACAATGCTTATGTTCATTGTCTTTAAGTATGCATTTAACTATTTTCCCTATTAATAAGATAGCTCTGGGTTACGTTTTAAATTCACTTTGCTTTCTTTGCCGTTTACAAATCAGTGTTTTTAGTTATAGTATGTATTTCAATAACCAAGGTACTAGTGCACGTTACATAGCAAACTACAGTTACAGTCGCCATACCTGTATCCCACAGTACTAAGATTTCCCTTCTGTTTAAAATACCATTTGATCATTTGTTACTTAAAAATTACGTATATAATAATAAATTGACAATCAAAATCAACCGTTGTATTACTTTCCAGTGTTTATATTAATAAAAAAAAAAACTGTAATTGCCCATCGACCTTTAAGAAAACCAATACAAACTACACATGGATTTGAGGAGGGCATTTTTTATTATAAACACAAAAGTTGTGTATCTTGTCTATACAACACGACATAGTTTTTAATTATATCATCTGTGCTGATATATTTTCAATACGTTTACCTATAAACATAACTCAGAACAGGATTCTGTTACTTTTATTGCAAAGTTTAATTAATTTTACTCATATGTTTGTCATATACTACAAGAATGAATGCCATAGAAGAATTTATAACTCAACTGTTAGGTCAAATCTTGCTTGTTCTCGCTGGGGAAAACAGGTGTGCTTTAAGATTTACTACAACGATCGTTTAGCCAGTACTGTGATAAATTTCTACAATGTATTGCTTAACAGCTTGCTTCTTAGAAAGATTAAGGTTATTTATTTTATACTAAAATTCTAGACATAAACAAATTAAAATTTATAGGGATAAATTCATGTAATTATATTGGTGGACAGTGTGGTAATCTATGTATTTGTTAGTAAAATCTATTATTTAGTAAAATATAAAAATATTAGTAAGGAATTAATGCACTTGTAAAAATTATATCCATGGACAAGCAAACAGAAACGAATTACTATTATCTAAAAGAAAATCATAAGAATTTCCAATTTGCAGATTTTGACCATGTTCTATACAGATGTTGTTTAATTAGGCGTACAACCAATATTATAAAATATTATTCCATTTTCGAGCTTTACAAAATGGTTTGGAAAATATCGTTAAATGTTTTGAGGGTCAAAATATGAAAAACAGTTTTCTCTTCCATAAACACCTTTTAAACCCCACCCCCATAGTACAATCATGCTGGTTCACAAACCCATTTAAATAAAAGTAGGTCTACGTTGGTATAAAATGTCATATAAATCGAATGAGTTATCGTGCTAAGGGACACAAACACACTCATAAATATAGTGCATTATAACGTATACATTATCGATGGTATATACCTATGATGGTGTTTTGGCCTAAGAAAACCAAAATGAAATATTAAATCGGGCTCTGGTCTTCCTAAGAAAAATCGGGTCTTTCTAAGAGACTTACGGTGATAACGTATTATTAGTTTATCTTCAAAATGTTTATACAGGGTGTTTTTTTTTTTTAACTTGCATCTTTATTTATTTAAAAACCACAATAGATAGAAATATTCAGTTTGCGGGAATCATCTATTGACGTAGGGGGCACAATTTTTTTTGAATTCAATGTTACATTCACATTCCCCCCCCCTTCCCCCCCTGCCCCCAACTTATTTTTTTTAAATAGCAAGGTACCCCTTGTGACATATCAAATGAGACAGCATGAAAAAAGAAAATGTTTGGTGAAAAAAATTGAAAATTGGCTCATGAATTTGTGAGATAATCCCACCCCCCTTTCTCCCTACCCATAACTTTTTTTAAAGCAAGGTGTCCCCTTGTGACATATCAAATGAAAAACAAATTTCACCAAAAATTTTCTTTCTTCATGCTCTTTCATTTGATATGTCACAAGGAGTACCTTGCGATAAAAAAAATAAGTTCTGGGGAGGGGGGAGGATATATCTCGCAAATTTATGAACCGATTTTCAATTTTTTTCATCAAACATTTTTTTTCATGCTCTTTTATTTGATATGTCACAAGGGGTACCTTGCTATTTAAAAAAAATAAGTTGGGGGAAGGGGGGAAAGGGGGGAATGTGAATGTAACGTTGAATTCAAAAAAATTGGGCCCCCTACGTCAATAGATGATTCCCGCAAACTGCATATTTCTATCTATTGCGGTTTTTACATAAATAATGATGCAAGTTTTTAAAAAAACACCCTGTATAAGTAGTCCTAATAGAGATGACGTTTGTCAAAAGATACTTTGAGACAAGATTTCCGCTATTACAAATTTAAAATTAGTTAATACGTATGTAAGTTGACATTTAGAATTCGACGACAATGTATGGATGGTTTATTTATATTATTTTTTATCAGGTAGCCTCTATAAATAATTTTAACTCCAATTTGTTTCTGCTTCAGTATTTACCGAGATAAGGGACCACATTGTAAAGTAATTATTTCATTACTGCCCAGAGAGAGGTGGAGTAGTGTCCCAAATGTGTAAGGATCAACGAAGAGGTTACAGTTGGCAGAACCTCGCCCTTTAAATCCCCTCGCTCTCCCGCCCATCTAATTTATTTGCCAGAAAATATCTCCGAGTGTTTACCAGTAATTGTCCAGTAACACTCTCATAACAGATGAGCTGAATCATTGCAAGTAACCCGCTTTGCATTGAAACGGTTTGTGAGGATTACTAAGCGTGATTGTTTGTCGGTAATATTATAAAATCCGATGATATAAAATATTTACTAACCGGCAAGCTTTATTTGTCTTTTATGACATGTACTTTTTTTGAACACCTAAATTAGCATAAATGTAATAAGGTTTTATTATAAATTAGTTTTACATTTATATGTAAAACATAGAACTTGTTTGTTTAAATTGGCTGTTTTAAATTGGCTGTTTTTTAACACATGGTACTTTTATTTTACTCAGTGAATGTTAAAAACGAGCGGATCCTAACAGTATAACATAATATGATAGATTTTTTAACAGAGACTTAACATTTTGATGATAATATATTCACCACTTATTATTCTCATTTAACAAACATAACTAAAAACAAAATTATATGAGATATGTGTAAGCTTTTAATAACATGTTTATGGTTTAGTCTACCATCAATTGAATACACACTTCCTTCAAAAACTTCTTACACACAATCACTTATTGAAATAACATAACTGTTAGTAGATGACAACGAATATAATAAAAGCCAATTAACGGATGTTTTTAAATCATAAGATTGAATATCAGGAATGCATTTACAATATTTACAATATGAATAATATACAATATTATGATTGGTTGTTATAGGGTGTTCCAGACCACCCGGCCGGCTTCTATAGCTCCAGTATGAAAGGAAATAGAAACCTAATTGCAACTGGGATCCCCTACTTTGACCCCAAGGAATTCAACTAAATTATTTTCAAACCCAAAAAGCACCTATTTTGGCGGTCTATTTTTTATACGTTTTTGAACGTAAATATGGATGAAAATAATGTAAATGTTTTTTTCCACTAAAATACTCAGGACTCAAAGACCTTTAAAATGGGGTATAACAAGACCCCCCTTTACATTTGAATATTTCCCCAAAACGAAACCCCCCCAACCCCCAAAATCTGACCTTTAGGGTTTTTTGGGTTCTAAAATAATTAAGCTTAATTCCTTGAGGTCAAAATAGGGTGTTTCAGTTGCAATTAGGGTTCTATTTGCTTTCATATTGTAGCTATAGAAGCCGGTTGGGTGGTCTGGGACACCCTGTATAAGATAACAAAATGCAAAACAAATGCTCTACATAATGTATAGTATACCAATAAAAAATTATATGTACATACATTGTCTATAAACATACAACTCCAATTAAGAATTTCCATTGATTGTATTATATGTTTAACCATAACAAATCATATTTGACTTAGGTAATTCAGGCAGGTTCTCATATAAATCTTTAGTATTTAATTTAGGGGAGCCTTATTGAATCAAACAGGAAGTTATAATTATTATTCAAGAGGCGTGAGGGCTGGTTGTCAAACGTCGAGATGAGTTGTCTGCGTGACGAGGGTGCTGATAAACTGTTAGTTTACATCATAATGCTACGCTAGCATTTATGTTAAAATCATGCATTCGGTTAGATTAAACGCGGGTAAAATAATTATGACTTATTCAAAACTATTATAATGCCCCAAAACAAACAAATAAGATTAATCTTTATTCGCTAGAACATAATTGCAGAGAAATAGTACCAAATGTTTCAGCAATTTTCTATGAACGTATGCGATGTCCTTGATATTTTGAGATGGCAGCTTAAATTGAATTCGGATGGGTTTTCTTAAACTTGAAAACTATCCTCCGTCATATGCAGTTTAAACAAGTTTTTTGAATTCTGTTTTTTTTTTTTTTTTTTTTTTTTTTTTGTCATTGTTGCCGACCAGCACTGGTAAACAAACGTAGATCAACACGTCCTAAAATGTCATCATAAGAAAAAAGGACTAATAGTTTTTATGAATACAAAATGTAAAAGCATTCCATTCGCTAACTATTAATCCACCCAAATCGTGAACCTTTGGCCCAAATTGGCAACTCAGAGTTGCATTATCTTAAACTTTTTACAGTGTCAAGTATAATCTAAGGAATCTCTGTTGAGCTTACTTAAATGTTTTTAGAAAGTTATTGAGAAGGCATGTGCTTTCCCCTGAAATAGATCAATAAGGAATATGATTGTTTCCGTTAAATTGTAGTTTTGGACCTCAAAATTTTCAGAAAAAGCTACCCTCAGTATAAAAAATTGTAATATAGTAAAATAAAGATTGGTTGATAATCTATCATTAATTTTGAGAGGGGTGGAGGAAGAAGGGCAAAAGTTAAAAAACCTGTAGTTTTATTTTAGTTAAAACGACAAAAAACTAGTTAAAATAAACATTTAGGTGTTGACATACTGAATAAAACCTTACATTTACAAAGTTACATATTCGTTGGAATGATTAGCTAGAATTCAAAAGTACAAATAAATCAGTAGCATGATATTTTACGTCAGCCAATTATGTTCTGTAAAAACTTTCAATGCAATAATAATATAATGTAATAATATAATATACATTACACATTATATAATATAATATAACAAATGTACCCTCAAATAAAAGGTATAATCCTATAGGTATATTTACTAAGAGACAAAATGAAGCGGACGGATGATATAAGTTGCCTCTCATAAAGAGAATGTTTATAACAAAAGGGTTGATAATTATTTATTAGGTCCTAATAAGTCTTCCTATTGTTCCATCCTACTCTTCATGATTTTGCTTACAGCTCTTTACACCGAAAAGGCATTGTTCAGTTTGGCACGCACAAAGAAAAATAAACTGCTTTTACGAGACGAACCCTGCATCATTAGTCCATCATTTTACCTTATATTTCCATTTTATCGTTGATACAAAACGTCTAACACGTTAAGATTTTTTGGGTACTTTCCTGTTAAAGGGAACATTAATTATTATCGATGATTTTTTTCTCGATGTATCGATATTAACAAATTGAAACATATCAGCTGACAACTACGATAAATCTGGTTCAGTACCAACAAACAATAATGAAATGAAACTGTTCTAAAAAAATAACCTAACATAACTAACCAAACTTGCTGTAACATTTAAAAATTCCGTGTTTAACTTTCCTTTTCTGTTATCATCAAACGGAATTTTCAAATGGTACAGCAATTTTGGTTTGTTATGTTAGGTTAGCTTAGAACAGTTTAATTTCTTAATCTATATAATAGACTATTTTAGCCTAAACAAGATCAGTTGTCCATTTGTAATGGATCGGAAATCGGTATCGATATATCGAAAAAATCATCGATAATAATGAATGTTTTCTTTAACAGGAAAGTACCATTTTTTGTTATCCTGTATTTATACCCTACATACTCGCATATTAATTTCCTAACTGACAACGAACAGCAAAATTTCAAGATACTTTAAATCTTTAGAATATATCTCTAGACGTAGTGGTTTTGATTTGGGATTTTTTTTTAGTATGATTGCAATAATTTGATGAAATTTAAATACCTATTCAGGATAGTAACATAATTTCTCTTGATTTTTAATTCTATATTTTAATGCAACTAAATAATGGTTTAGTATAATCTCCGTGTGAAGTTCCAATTAGTATGGATGGTTATGTTATTAGAACAATTGCCTGGCACCAAATTGAAAGCTTCACTTCGTCTCTATACTGTTTTATAGAACTTGGATCGCTTGTTAAGGTTACACAAGGGTGGAATAGTAAGATGTTGTAGTAATTTGATAGTTTTTAAAAAAGACCAATACATTGATAAATAAATGAACTAAAACTAAAAAGAAAGTATTTGTTTGTAATATTCGATATAGCAAGAACCTAAAGTTTAACCTTTGCATCAGTTCTACATGATAGCTACCATGATTAATCCGAGAAATAAAAATCGGTCGTGTAGAAGACCTAAACCGACACGGAAAAGAAACCCCAATAATGTTTGTTGTATTTACATGATATTAAAATAATAATATTTGTATTTCATGGTATGAACATCTTTAATTTTATTTAATATTATATTCTCTTTAATATTTAATGCAATTATTAAATTCATATATTGAATTAAAAAAAATATCTTACACCATTATTATGCTCTATGGTAATTTATTTATTATACATCATGCCAAAGCTTCATTAAACTTACAGTACTATATTGTACTTGTCACAATAACGTGTGAACATCTGGCTACATGTCAAGCATACCTGAAACAAAACAAAAACCATTAATTTCTACTTAACAGTTGTCTAGTGAACCCACAAATTATTCGGGAACCTATAATATGTCTCCTGACTAATGCAGAGGAATTAATATACTACTAAGTACAACGTTGTAAGATGTTATAATGTAACTCACATACAAATGTAAGTATTCAATAACTTTAAACTTACTCATCAGTATATCTTGGACAAATTTTAGTCATTGTGATAGAATGTAATTCTTTTGAAAAATAGTTTGATTAAAATATAAACAAATCTTTATTTACATTAAAGGCTTGTTATGTATAGTTAAAATATGTTAATCATTACATAATGATAAAATGGATTGTACAAGTTACTCAATAAAATAGTTAACTATTAGTGTTTTTTTTTTTTTTTAGAAATAATAATATCTTTCGTTCTTCATAATATAAATCATGGAAATAACTTATACTTTTTAATTCATATAAAGCTACAAACTATAAACAAAATTTATTTTTTTGTTCCTAATTTGATTTATTTTGTAAAAGTCAGAAGATAAGTGTAATTGCTGTCTGTTAGTCTGCTGAGTTGCTATTAGACATTTGAGTAAATCAAATCATAATTTAATAAAAAAATATACAAATCAAAATAAACTGCACCTTAAAAATATTAGTTTGGGGGAAAGAATTGTATATTGGAGCACTTAAAATATTAAATGAAAGTATAGTAACAAAATTAAACTACCCTATAACAGTATTAAAATTGGTTAATGGCCACAGTTTCTTCATTGCAGTATTTGTTTATTTTATTACAAATGTTGGTATTCATATTAAAGAAAACCAACGAATTAAAAAAAAACATGAAAATTGGACCGCCTTTCTTGAGTAGTGAACTTACACGACTTTGTTTGATATATATAGATGTTGGTAAAACTGCTTATCACACAAGTTACCAGCTTACCTGAACGTACCAGTGTGCGTCAGAGCTTACCTCACTTATTATTTTGTAAAACAGGGTGGCCTGCAGTTTAACTACTATATACTATTACAATTATCATTCTCATTTCATAATTGAAATTAAATAAGCAACGGAAGGGGTACACATAAAACAATAAAAAAAACACACTATACACGCCTGAAGAAACCTCCTTAAAATACACTACTTTAACTGTTCTGCAGTAAGGATGAAAGAGAACGCTGCAGACGTTTCGTTATGCGACCTCATTGTTTGAGATCCTTTGTTCCCGAGAGAGATTCAAGATAAATTAATATGCTGTCCTTTATAACAATAGTTGACATTTATTTGTTTTTTAAATAGGTACCTGTTGTAATAATAAAATTAAGAGTAAAACACATGTTTTTAATTGTTTATAGGCGTAGTAACCTTGCTTACCCCTAAAACTAAGCGCCACTTAAAGCTATGTAATAAGGGTCTGACATGTTTTAGATGAAAACCACCATTCTTGACTTAGAACATATTCCTTATAATAAAATTAGTTACGTCATTGAATAGAACTATTTTTAAATGTGTTGAGTAGTTGAGTCAATAAATTTACAATATCAATCCAGTTTGGTCTTATTATATTACCAAAGGTTTCCAGCTATATGTTCAAATTTTAATAATAGCCTACGTTAATAAGAGTCGTAACACAAGACCTAGGTTTTAGTGAGGAAATATGTAAAACAAAAACTATAAAACACGTGAACATCTCAAATGGTCGATATTTAATGGCATGGAGTATTTATGTGTTTTGTGAATACGTTATATTTAGGTGTAATCCATTTTGTCCCTTCATTCTTATAAACATGTAAATAGTGAATTTTAAATGTATCTCTGGAAAGACCCACGAGAAAAAGGCTCAAACGTTATTAAATATTTGATTGTGTTAATTAACCTATTAAAACCTTAAACGTAAATAAAACCGTTAAAATTATGGTGTAATCAATTTATAAAATTGGTCAACTGGATTCTTTTAATATATTAATAAAGAATAACAATGACACGTTTTGAATAGCCAAAATGTATGAAGGTTAACGTACAACACTTAAAAGCCTATACTATTTTATTGTATTTTTTATTTTTTATTTTAGTACACACAATACACAGGTAAAATTTTTAAAGTCTACAAAGGTTTTGAACTAATTAACTTATCGCATAAACTAAGTATCTGATGGTTCACCAATCACGTAATATTCGTAGAATGTGTAAATATGGCAAGGAGATTGCAAGAGGGGAAATCTCCGTGGATTTCAAAAGAGAGAAGCAAAAGCCTGGATTTAAAGCTCCATCCACTGCCCAGCCCTGTGGTACATTTGCGTATCGTATCAGTGGAAGTGGAGCTTTCAATTTTATAAATATAATGTTCATAATATACTTATTTCTTGTTAGTTAAATTGTACCTCGTAAATGTATTCAGTTGATTGTAGTTTAAACAATCTCTTACTTTTAATGACATTATTAATTAGTTTTTAAGGGGTAGGTGAATCATAGATACTACTTACTTACTTACTTAATCCCGTTGACTCCTCCTGGAGCATAGGGCCTCAACTGTTCCCCTCCACCTCACTCTGTTGGCTGCTTCTCTCTTAATCCCCTCCCAGGTCTTTCCTCTCTCCTTCAATTCTTCCAACAACGTCCTTTTCCATGTTTTCCTTGGTCTACCCACTCTCCTGCTCCCGGCGGGGTTCCATTCTAGTGCCTCTTTCGCCACATCATCATGTCCTTTCCGTAGTGTGTGCCCTACCCATCTCCATCTTCTTCTCCTTATTTCTACATCGATTGGCTCTTGGTTTGTTCGTCGCCATAGTTCTTCGTTTGTTATGGTTTCGGGCCACCTTATCTTCAATATTCTTCTCAGGCACTTGTTTATACAGGTTTGCAGCTTGCTTACTATCCCCTTACTCAGTTTCCAGGTTTCGCAGCCATACAGCAACACACTCTTCACATTTGAGTTGAAGATCCTTAACTTGCTCTTTATTGAAAAACTGTTTGACCTCCAGATCTTATTGAGGATGCTGAAAGCTCCAAGGGCTCTATTTATTCTCCTGCCTACATCGGTTTCAGTTCCCCCATTTCTATCTACAACTGAACCTAAATACAGAAAATCTTCAACTTCCTCTACTTCTTCATTTTCAAGTCTAATTACCCCTTGAGTCTCGTCATTGACCCTCATGTACTTGGTCTTCCTTTTGTTAATCTTTAGACCAATTTTTGACGCCTCTTCATTTAGTTTTTCTGTCTTTTGCTGCAGCTGCTGTCTCGTTGCGGATATCAAGCACACATCGTCTGCAAACTCTAGGTCCTCCAACTGCTCAAAAACTTTCCAAGTAATCCCTGTTCTTCTTTTGGTGCTTTCCCTCATTACATGG
Source organism: Macrosteles quadrilineatus (assembly GCF_028750875.1). Taxonomy (NCBI): domain Eukaryota; kingdom Metazoa; phylum Arthropoda; class Insecta; order Hemiptera; family Cicadellidae; genus Macrosteles; species Macrosteles quadrilineatus. Next base: position 159,330,276 of record NW_026542594.1, read on the forward strand.
TCAATCATGATCAAGAACAAGGTCCCAGACAATGAGCATCCCTGCTTCACTCCACTATTACATTCGAACCCCTCCGAGATAATGCCTTGATGTATGATTTTCATTTCAAAGTCATGATAAAGAACTCTTATCATTCTCACTATCTTCTCGGGTATACCGTATTTCTGCAGAAGTCTCCATAATACACGACGATTTGCACTGTCAAATGCCTTCTCAAAATCTATGAAGAGCAGGCGAACTTTGTTTCTCCATTCAATTGACTGCTCAATAATTATCCTGAGCGTTGCTATATGGTCCGTGCAGCTTCTACTTTCTCTGAATCCGGCCTGATTCTTCCTCAGTACCCTATCAACAGGATCTTTAATTCTTCTTTGTAATACTTTAGCCAGTATTTTGCTAGCAGTGCTGAGTAGAGTTATTCCCCGCCAGTTGCCACATTGTGTAAGGTCGCCCTTTTTTGGCAGTTTGACTAGCAATCCTGTTCTCCAGTCCTCAGGTATCTTCTCCTCATCCCATATTTTTCTTAACAATTTATACATGATTTCATCTGAGATTCGTGGGCTATTTTTGAAAAACTCTGCAGGTACTTCATCTATTCCTCCGGCCTTGTGGTTCTTCATTTCTTTGATGGCTGTCTTTATTTCTTGTTTAGTTATTTCTCCGGTCTCTATCCTCAGCTCATGTAAACGCTCATCCGTCAATTCATCCATGCCTCCATCTTGGTCCCGGTTTAAAACACTTTTAAAGTGTTCTACCCATACCTTCATCTTGCTCATCTGTTATCATTTTGCCACTTCTGTCTCTTACGGGTTTATTTCCATTCTGGGATTGTCCAGCTATTCTCCGAGTGCAATTGTACACTGTCTTCATATCATTTTTCCCTGCAGCTTCTTCTGCTCTCCTCATTACATCTTCTTCAAAAATTCTTTTATCTCTTCTCGCACTCCTTTTTACTTGTCTGTTTACCATTCTATGCTGCTCTTTTAGTTCCATTTTTCTCTCATCTCTTTTTTCATTCAATAAGCTTCTCTTCAGTTCCCTTCTTTCATTCACCAAATCCCAAGTTTGCTCTGAGAGCCATTCCTTGTCTCCCCTCTTCCTAAGCCCAACTGTTTCTTCAGCTGCCTTTTTGTATGCTTCCTTTGCCTTCTTCCACATTTCATCTAAGTCAGTACATTCTGTGAAACTAGCCTCTTCCAGATTTTGTTCTAGTTCAGCATTGTATCTCAATCTTACATTTTCATCCTTAAACCTAGCAACATTAAACTTCTTCCTTGAAACTTTGTCGATCTGTCTTTTCAAGATTCTCATTTTGAGAGATGCTACCAACAGCATGTGGTCCGATCCTATGTCCGCCCCTCTGTATGCTCTTACATCTCTTAAAGTTCTTCTCCACTTCTTGGAAATTGTAAAATGGTCAATTTGGTTTCGAGTCCTGCCATCTGGGGAATGCCATGTCTCCTTATGAATCCGTTTGTGTGGGAAGATCATAGAATCATAGATAAGTCAGTTATTTTCATTTGTTCATAGATATGCTTAACTTATATTTAAACCATATTAATAGCCATTTTTCAAATTTTAAATAAATTCGTAAAACCTTTTTAAATCGGTGAATATAAATTAATAATGCTTCAACAAACTGAACTTTACTTGTCTAATAGGATAATTGCTTCGTCATGGAATCGTAGACCATTCAGTGAGTTCACATTTCAATGAAGCTCTTTTAGGTTCACATGCTAGTAGTAGTTCGCCGATGATATTAAGGTATTTGGCTCGGTGTCATTGGCTTCTGACTTTGAGCGCCTCCAACTTTCTCTCACTAACATCGACGCCTGGTGCAAGGAAAACTTCATGGAGTTCAACGTCTTGAAATGTGTCGTCATCTCCTACAAACGTGGTGCAGCCCCAGTCCAATATGACTACGTCCTCAATGGTTCTACACTGAAGAGAGTGGACAGGGTACGAGATCTCGGAGTGACAATGACCCCTTCGCTCAACCCTCACGAGCACATTGCCCACATTACAACCAAAGCTAGCTCCCTGCTTGGTTTCATATTCAGATCAACAAGGAATTTCAACTCACCCTTCACCTTGATCACGCTCTACAAGTCCCTGGTACGCCCGCTGCTGGAGTATGGGTCAATCATCTGGTCTCCCTTCCAGAAGAACCACGTCAGCCAACTGGAGAGCATACAAACCCGCTTCATACGGATGCTTGGACCGAGACTTGGTTTTACCTACCGCACTACCCCGGTTGACGATGTGGAGAAGTCCTTCGATCTTCTGCCTTTGTCATTCCGACGTCATCATGCCGACATATTCATGCTCTACAAGCTGGTTAACGGGTTTGTCGATTGCCCCAACATCCTGAGTGGTATCGACATTACCACGCCCAGAGGCACCCGCTCCAGGACTATATTCAGCAGACGCTTTCTCCCAGCCTACTACTCTTACAACAGCGGAATTAGCCGTCTACTCAAGGCTGGTAGCACGGCGGCTGCTCAACTGGATTTCTTCGGTGAGAAGCCCCTCCGGTTCAAAAAGAAGGTCTCCCTGATCACTTGAGCAACCACACTCCAGCACATCTGCACATTTGTCTTCTCATCGTTAAAACTTGCTGTTCATATTCTTTGTTGATACTCTTTTTAGTTTATTCTTCTGTTATTAATATTTGTTATTACTTTGTTATTACTATTGTTATCACTATTTGTTATTACTATTGTTATCACTATTTGTTATTACTTGCTATTACTATTTATTATCACTTTGTTATTACCATTGTTATTACTTTTCTAGTCAGTAATATTGCAAATGCCATCTAAATTGTATACACATATTTTGTAAAAAGGTGCAATCCGTTGGGAAATAAATAAATAAATAAATAAATAAATAAATAAATACTAGTTAATAAATTAATTAAAAATATAACAATACGACCCTGATTTGCCACTCACGTCGTATATAGAGACTTTTAATTTTTTGTAATTCAGTGAATACAAATTATTAATGCTTCAAGAAAAATAACTACTTCGATACCGCCTGACGTTTATAAGTACTTAACAACTTCGTCCTCTGATTAAAACGTACGACTCACAAACAAATATTTGTGAAAGAAAGTTAAGGAGAATTTCTACCCCCGAGATAAAAAAATTGAATCACTTCAGCAAACATTGTTTCCAAATAATAAATCATAACTCTTTGATGAATCATGGATCATAATCCATTATCATGCACCGTTTTTCATCAATCCTCCTTGTGGTTGGAGATTATTTGATGTTCTATTTACAATTGAATGATTTGGTAATGTTAATAAAGAATGTTGCAACTAGTTTTAAATCTGTGGAATTAGTACCATTAGCATAAAAAAGGTTGTGTCAAAAGTATTTTTAAAGATATGTTGTCATAGCTTGAATCGTAACTAACACGAAAATACAATTTTTATTAATTTACCCTCATCTAGACTCGTATTTTACGAATAATTTAATGTTTATTAACATCTTAGCTATCCAACTTTCTTTGATCTTTCATGTTAATAACTGTCTTCCATGACAGCAATGAAGATAATTGGACATGCATGTATATGAGAGCTAGTAAACAGATCGTTCACGAATATTATGCTACACTCTCTTAATTGTGTAGCATAAATTATTCATTAACACAACTTTATCCTACCTTGTACAAAGAAAATCGCAGTATAATCAAACCTCGTTCTACCACAGAATATAATTAAATAGCATAAGTACATCACACTCTAGTTCCGTTGTGTGACACTCGTGTTGATTAGGAAGTTGAAAGGTGGACTTACAAACCGAGTTCAATTCAAGTTATTAGCAGGGTTCATGCGCCTAAAATAGATCCTTGTTACTATTGTCGGAACCACGTAAGTTTGCAGTTGAAGCCTATTTACCATATGGTTTTGAATGAACCAATGAGAACAGTGTGGTGTTGCCAAATCTAATAATACCAGCTGATTTTAAAATATTACTTTGTATATTTTAATTTGTGTTGTCATTGGCGATGTGGCAACGTCGCATTGGCCTTGTCTTGTGATTGGCTGCCACCAACCGCAAACTTATGTTATCCCGCCTTTTTTTAATATATAAAATTTTCATTTCATAAAGTTACCTTTGAATGTGAGTGGATTCATTTCTCTTAACGGGTTTTGAAAATTCCCTAGTTTCATATAGCAACCTAAAAGTTTTATTTTATCATTGTTGTTTTTTGTTTAAACATGTAACTTTAAATATTTTAAACCGAGTTTTAACTGTTTTAATAGTTAAAGAAAATATCCCAAATGTATTAAATATGTATGGAACCAAACGAATCTAAAACAAATCAAGTTTGAACATTAAAGGGAGGGAAATATCGGAGTGGATTTGTAAAGATCAGCTGCGGGCCATTGTTGGCAGACCCTTGCCCCGAATGCTTCCAATACTCCGACACTTGATTTATTCAGAGACTAAATTTACTGGTTCTTTTCCAATTTGAACCGGCATGTTGAAATAATAGCTTTTGACGGTAATTTATATTGTTATAATACAGCTGCTGTTCTTCTTTGTGCCCATTTAGAACGGTTGATTTTTTACATTTTTGAATTATAATAAATAGCTACTTCTAATTTATTACGAAATCGTAGAAACTCGTTCCTTATTATGTTTGCATTTGTTTAGTAATTCTTAACAAACTTCCATAATAGGAATCCCACTTAGTGTCTATAAGAGAGAACTTAGGTTAGACAAAACGGACATATTTAGAGACTTGAGGAATTCAGGTTTCAGTTATTAGTAAGTTACTTAATATTTTAAGTATACATAAGATTTACAATGGAGTAATATTTGGTATAACTAGTAACAAGTATAGTTTTTGTATTATTACTTGCTCGTTTAAACGAACGACCATAGTTTAGGTTTGATTAGTTAAATATTGTAAGTTAACTTTTTAAGACATATTAAAAAAGTCGTATGACATACTCAATTATATTTGAAATAATTAAATAGCTTCTTGATCAGCATTGTACGTCTTATTAAATTTACGGAAAGTAAATAAAAGAAACGTCTTATAACACTTAAAATTTTAAGTGTTATAGGACGTTTCTTTTATTTACATACCGTTGAAATAATTGTTGTAAAATTAAATTTAGGGGGTTTTCATACTTTTTTTTCTTCTTTTTTTTTACTTTAACACCGTACCCACCTCTCGGTATACCGGTGTAGCAGTTCCTTTTCCATTTGTTTCGTCCAGGCTCAGTTTATTTATTTATTATTTTCATTTTGACTTTTTCCTTCTTTTTTTTATGCTGGGATGCTGGGTTTTCATACTGGGTGTTAAATTATAAGTACCGTAAGACACCTTTTAACGACAAAACAAGCTCAAATATCGGCAACCTGTTTTCCATTTTTCATTGCCAATCATCTGAAATAGATTGCTGCATAGATAAATTTTAGTGTTATTGGGAATTCATTGCGAATAAAACTCAACATGTTAGTTTGTTAATAAAAACAATATAATGTTTGTTTGTTTACATTAACTTCGTAAAATTTGTGTTTTTAACATTACGACACACGATAGTATTACTGTTCTGCTCCATATCTGATAAAATTGTACCATTAATTATAAAATACAATTAGAGATAAATTAAGTTCCTATTTAGATACCATTGTTGCTGTGTAGTTGTTTTCAACAAAACCTAAAATGTCCCACTGGTGTGTTTTATCCTCACCTTAGTGCAAAATATGGGTTGAATAAAAACAGTATAAAAAACAGTATAAATTGACTATACAAAAAGAGTCTTTTACATTTAGCTCTACTTCAAGTTATATATTAAATTAATTTTCATTTGAAGTATGTATTTATGTTCACTCTATTGACTTATGACACCCACATACAAAAAAGCCAACGATTTACGTTCAAATTAAATTCCTAAAGAAAATAAATCGTGATTTAACCCTTTTAGGCAACACATGATTTCTTTGAGCTTTCAACTCGTACATTAATTTATCGGTGGTTATCTTGCTACGGAAATATCTGGGAGCAGTTAAGAGGCACTCAGTCGTTGTTTGTAAACAGCAGTCAATCAACGACCAATTTAGACCTAGGCCAGTTGAAAGGCGGAAAGCAGAATTGAGTAGATGACTCTATATTAAGCCACTCTGAATTCTTTCTCGTTGTTCCGTAGGTCGTTTCAACCCTTGTGTTGTAATTGATAAATATAAAATAGGTACGTTCGCTTCAGTCATGTCACTGTATTCTTTAATGTTGAAAATAGTTATTTTTTTATGATCGTATTATATCGTAGTTAGTGCTTGTAATAATCAACAATATGGACGATGAAAATTTTATAGAGTATTGTGTTTTAATTTACAAATTTTAGCTGTAACATCACTGTAAATAAAGTGACGGAAGACTGACTGAAACCAGATTACTGACAGTTTGACTAAGAAATTGAAGATGCAACTGAGACTTAATTAATTGTAACGGAACTGTGCCGTAACTGTTATGTGTGAAACGACCCTTACACATCCCTCTAGGCTAGACATATTGATTCGCGGCATCATGATACATTGGTGATTGGTAAGAATTGAACCAGGGACTTCGAGGACTGAAGCTTTGACTCTAATACTAGACCAGCTCGCTACCAATATTACTATATTTTAATTGTAGCTTAAAACGCAAGAAAGATTATATAAAAAAATAAACAACAGAGACCATCACAATTTAGTATTATTTGATTTAACTTCACTAATGTTGGCAAATTGTAATGTTTTATGTTGATCCAAAATTAAAATCCAATTGTCAAATAAAAAAAATAAAAAAATTTTACAGGGTGGCGCAGATGGATCGGGTGGTTTTAAAATACTTGTCAAACTGTCAATTTTAAAGGTATTGGATTGAAATAAAGTGCAAAACGTGTAGTTACAATGGAAGTTTATTGACAAAAAATTTGTTAAGTTAGTTTTTAAAAATTACACCTATCAAATGCCTTCCTTCTCGAGTGACGCATTCTTGGAGTCGGTCCTTGAGGTTCCGCATTGCTCGCTCAAGCACATCACCAGGAATTGATGTGATTTCGTTGTGAATTGCAGCCTTCAATTCCTGAAGCAAGGGTCTACATGAACGAACCCCGGACCATTCAGGAGTTGAAGGCTGCAATTCACAACGAAATCACATCAATTCCTGGTGATGTGCTTGAGCGAGCAATGCGGAACCTCAAGGACCGACTCCAAGAATGCGTCACTCGAGAAGGAAGGCATTTGATAGGTGTAATTTTTAAAAACTAACTTAACAAATTTTTTGTCAATAAACTTCCATTGTAACTACACGTTTTGCACTTTATTTCAATCCAATACCTTTAAAATTGACAGTTTGACAAGTATTTTAAAACCACCCGATCCATCTGCGCCACCCTGTACTTATAAAATATAGTAAAAGGTCAAACTATGAATGTGTGGTTATATTGTTCTGTTATTATAATTAATTAGAACCTAGTACTTTACATTTTAAAGATTTTACAAAATGACCTTAGACTGTATTAACTTGCTCGGCTTTGTGTTATAATAGTTTAATAGTTTTTTTTTTTGCGTGGTTAAATGTTATTGTAAATTAAAATGTACTTAAAATAATAATCGTCGAGAAACAAAAACTACAGTTTTGTCACCTTGTTAAAAACAACTATGCTATTCTACTGCAAATTTAATTAATTGACGTAGCAATTGAGGCAGCCCGAGTGCTTGTCATTTCCACTCAACTTCTTACTAACAGCCACGCAAACACCAAGGCTGCCTGGTAATAATAGACGGTACGTTGTAAATAAAGCACGTGACGATGTTTGCTAAATATTGTTGTAAAAAAAAAAACTTCAAACTATATTCTATAAACAATAATATCGGAAAAAAGTAATGTAGCCTAATGCTTATAGTAAATACAGTTTTGATTAACAGTTATGTCAGATTATAGTTTCTTAGCCCATTTGTTTTATTTTAATTTGATGCTAAAAATACACATTATTCTTTTAATTTCTGGTATCTGTAGATTTTTAGTTATTAGCCTAATATCTTAGTGACTTGGTTAGACATAGGTGTGCGATGTAAAAAAAAGATTAACTATGATAAAATAAAGATTTTCTGGGACTAATGATTGTGAAATTATTATACTCAGGTCAACATTAAACAGTTGAAGCGGTGAAATGTGCATTATGCATAAATAAAAAAATCTATTTAAATAAAATGATTATTGGCAGTTGATTGTTTTACAAGATTTGCGTGAGTGTGTGGCTCAGTTGGTAACGTCACAGACTACGGGCCCAAGGCAGTGATGTCGTGTGTTCGAATCCCGGTTACTGCCACAAACATTTTATCAGTACCTTTTATACTGTAGGCCTACCGGCTCGCCCCTTGCTTTGCTGTATACATTCCATGCATAGATCTGTAGTCTATATGGACGGACAAATGCAAGGTTGAAAGAGGCCGCCAATCTCTTCTAAAAAAATGATAGACCGAAGTTTTCTACACACACAACCTTCAAGACTCCCTTTTCACCGTCGGTACTGTCGTTATTCTGTTGTAAAATATTTCAGGAATGAGGATTACTAAGAAAATGGTTCTTAAAAGGTCTTATATAGTTTTATAATGTGATTATTTACCATCTCTGGTTTGGCTTTTGCATTAAATCTATATATAAACATTGCTGTGCAAGACTATTTAAATTAAATAAAATGTGCATTCAAAAATATAATATACAATTCCTGGTATCGCAATCAGATTGCATATCATTCACACATGTTTATTTTATAGCCTAAATTTACTTAATTTATAGCATTGCATATTCGATAATTGCTGAAAAAGTATTAGGAAATATTAGTTTGAATTCGTATTCATCTTTCTGCAAAGATCAATTTCCTATATCACTAGCTGTGAACAGTTGAACCATATCAGAAAAGTGACTGGATTGGCTCATGGAAAAGTGCCAAACACAGCGCCCAACAATGCATCTATTGTGTAGAGGTTTGCACTGAAAGCAGAACATTGTCAATGGCAAAAGGTTATGAACTGTTCAATTTAACCGTAGAATTTACAAACTCAGAGAGGAAAAATAAATTAATATTCTATAAATGAATACCTATGAAGGATATTATTATATTTTATATATTAATAAATGTACCAATTATTAAAACCAGTATTATTAATAGATGGGTAAACATAGATATGGAAGTACACAACATTTTTTAATCACAGGTTACATTAACTTAGTTATCCTCAACATAACATAACAAAACTTATGAAGCAGATTACTGTAATCGGCCTAAAGGAGCTCAGGCTTGAAATGTGTTTATTTTATTAAACAGTACACATTGTTGGAAACGCCCTTTGTTTGATGTTCATTGCAGGTGATGGCGAGCTTATATTGTTTATAGGCATTTTGTCAGAGAAACTGATGAGGCTTGGCTTAGGCTGTCATCGTGGGTTGTGTTGTTTTTCTTTATTATTTATGTGTCTGTGTTTACGTTGTATATTATGTAAAACTATTATCACCCAGGTCGTTAAATTATAATATAATTGGTTGGTTATTATTGTTTTTGAATTTTTAAAACACTGCATTACATCTGTCGCAATAGTTGGGCTTTAGTCTATCTTTTAAGGTGTATGTATTTTTGCATGTTAGACTATTTTTATAACTAGATATTCCATTACAAAATTAAATTTACAACCAGTCATGAATAATATTTTACGTAGTAGAATTGAGGCAATGACAGATTGCGCTGAGGTCAATTGATGATTTCTAACGAAAACACTGACTTTTTACAAAGCATGGTAAAAGAATACCAGATTGTAAGCTGTGGCAAATAATGCTACTTGGTTAGTGTACTTTGTATGACACAGCAACTAACACAGTAACAAATAACCCCACCGCAGCTAACCTGCCGACTAATACATTTGTCTGAATTGGTTTTCAATCAAATCTATTTAAATAACATTAGGTTTAACGATTAGGTACCTAGGTTTGCCACTACAAGGAAACAAACTAGGTTTTTTTGTAAATATTAATAGCTTAGTATAAAATAAAGAAATTGGCCAAGTTTTGTTAAACTATATCTATAAACAAGCAAACTACAACGATTTACAATACAGTATTATCCTTAAGAATAACATGGAGATTTTTATTTATTTTTTCTCCGTAACCAATAACAGTACAAAAACACTTTTTTATACTAAATTATTAGTTGTTTTATTCCTTTAAAAAGGTCTAGAGAAATTGGGAAATTTTATGTTTTAAAGGGCGAAAATGAGAAAACATGTTTTCCCCATAAAACCCCCCGTAAAACCCCGTTCCCATGGTCTGATCATTCTAGTTCGTGAACTCATTCAATTGTATGCAGCCTTACACCTCTAAACCAAATTTAATCAAAATCGGACAAAAATTCCTCAAGTTATCACGTTCAAGGACGTATATATTATAATAAGCGTTGTCATGAGTTACAAATGAATATGATTCGCTATTAAACAGTCCTGATCGGATACGCAATGTTTGAGAGATTCAAGTTGATAGGTAATAATACGAGATCAAAGTGGGCTTATGGATTCTAATTTATATTGACCACCTATTTATCGAATGTTTAAAGAATGTTATGTATATTATACAATTCGGTGAAATATTCATGGAAATGCAGTTATTGTATTTACCGTCATGTAAAACTTGGATAGCAACAACTAAATACTTTTTTTATATTTAGAATTAATAACATTTTGATACCTTATCGATTCAAAGTGTTATGATGAAAACTTCAACTAAACTTTATGTAGTATAAAGTGTGTCATCCCTTACTTCGTGTAATGCACTTCATTATGATGCAAGATAAATCGATGGTGTAAGGGTTTTCCCTCCCACGGTGGATTAGGGAAGTAGCTGTTAACATCGTGTTAAGTATGCTTTTAGGGAATCCGTGAATAATTGTATACCACTAGACAAGTAATAATGTGTAAAAGATATATTTTTGACCTTTAATTATGTTAATGTTACGTATATATTTGTCATTCGGTAAACTTTTTCCGCGACTTACAATATTATTACCATGCATAAATCTGCCAATTTCTAGTTATAAATATCTAGTTAGCATTGTCTGTTTTGTAAAGGCAGGTTAGTTTAATTTATTAAATAGAGAATAAGAAACAGGGTTTCCAAAGATGTTTAAACGTTTGATTTTGTATTTGTTGCCCATTTATCCACCAAAACCGTTGAAACGATGCATAATTTAAAAAACAGTTATAAAAACATTATGGGAAATGAACCATGCCCTCGAGCCTGCCCCCAGACTAACGAAATGGAAGCGTGATCCATGCGCAGGCCCGAGAAGCGGCTCACAAAACATTACTTAACAAAATGAGAACCATGGATGGAGGTTCAAGAACAACACGCCATTTGAGAGAAACGAGCTGTAATTAACCATTAAAAAAAATAAACCACAACAACATTAACAACAATACATGAAGTAAATACTCTCAATTAAAGTTTAAATAAATTTTTGTTACCAATTTGGCCTACTGACTTACAAAGGAACATTAATTTAAAAAATTCAAAATAGGCTAAATTCAGTCAAAGTAAATTTAATCAGTTTTAACCTTAGTAAAATAAAATTTGTAAAATAGCAACAATGAATATATAAAAATCTCTTCCTTTAAATAACTGGTAACAATTTAACATTTAGGGGCCCCAAAAAGAAATTTAATTGGATATGTAAAAAATTATAAAATCTAAAAAATCAACAAGTAGCCTAGGCTAAAGAATTTAAAATTTAAAAAGAATAACAATTAATAAACTATGTATAGGCCTATAACAAATAATAATTTTTAAATAGTCTCTTGGGTTGCCTTTTTTATAAATAAAATCAAAACATAACAACAGTGGGGGTAACTTGCGGTAGGGCGTATTCAGTTCAATGGTTCTGGGCAAGCAGCACCGGAGGGGGAAACGAGCATGACGGAAGAGGGGGGCCATGATCCAGGGGTGGCCAAGAGTAGTAGAATCCACTCCGTCAATGCTGATGCGGCTGCTACATGTTCCTCCTCACGGGCCCCAAAAGGCGCGCGTGGCGCGATAAATTTATTCCATGGTCGACATTTGTCTCCTCTTGAACCAAATAGGGGCAATTAACATTAAAACCATGCCACAAACTTTAAGATGAAATCGGATAACCAAAATGAGCCGACCCGGAGTCGAGCAACGCCACACAACCTATGAGTTGCTGGCGGAAAAAGAGTAATAAGAACAAAACCCACAGCCTTGTTCGTGGGGCCGTGGAGTGACAACGAAACACTGAACTAGCCTACTATAAAAAAAAACTTGAACCATTGATCATGAGTCGTGACACTCGCCCGGTGGAAATAGTCACGGCTCAACCTCCCTCCCCAAAAGAGGACACTCCTCTCCAAAAGGGACAAACAAACAAGCCTCTCCCCCACTTCCTGAAAAGAAATTGACCTGAAAGACAACTCAGATGTCTGTGGTGGGGAACGCCAAGGGACTTCCAAACTGAGGGGAAAACTCACCCCCAGGGTTTGCTCTGGCCAGAGCTGGAAAATTTTGTGAGGGAAATTCCTTCGCAGAACACAGGGGACAGGAGAAGTGATCAGGTTCTCTGGCCCAGTGCACTTCCCACCCAGACACAAGAGGAAAGAAAATTGCCTACGGAAGAGTTCCGCGGAAGGGCTTGAGATGAGAAATGTGCGCCCTCCGGAACACTTTTCCAGTCCGCGGATCTCCAAGCTCCGCCGTGACAGGCGTCAAAAACCTCAGGATGCGGTGGGGACCTGACCACCGATGACACAACTTTGCAGCTCTCTTGTCCACAGCCGAACTGGCTGGATGAGCTTTACAAAACACCAAATCCCCCACCTGGAAAGGGTTGTCTACTCTACCACGATTGTGCTTCCTCCGGACCAATTCCCTAGCTCTGATCAAGTTTCTCCTGGCCGCTTGCCAAGTTGCCTTGACATCAGCCGCACCAGGAGGTGGCAGAAGGTCGCCAATTCCCCACACATTCGCTAACGGGTTGTTAGGCGGATAGCCTAGAAACAGCTCGAAAGGGACCGCCTTGTGACTCTCATGGTGAGCAGTATTGAAAGCAAACTGAAGCCAAGGGAGTTCCTGATCCCAGGTGGTCTGCTTGTCAGCATGGAAAGCTATGAGAGCGGAGCGAAGATTGCGATAGAACCTTTCAGCATGAGAAGGCTGTGGATAGTAAGGGGAAGTAGTCACATGGCGGATTCCGTGCCCAAAGCACATTCTTTTGAACAGATGGGAAACAAACTGTGTTCCGTTGTCGGAAACAATGGTGGCGGGTATTCCAAAATGTTGGAAGAGGTGTGTTCGAAGTACCTGCACGGTGAGCTGTGCAGTGGCATTCCTTAAGGGGAAAAGCCAACAAAACTTGGAGAAGGCATCCACACAAACAAGTAGGAACTTATTTCCTGACTTGCTACGCGGGAGAGGCCCTACATAGTCAATGAAAACCTTCTCCAAAGGTCTTTCCGCCACCTCAGATGACAACAAACCAAACTTAGAGTTTTGAGCGGGCTTGCTCAGTGAGCACGTTTGACAAGAACGCACCCTAGCAGCAAGATCCCGATCCATACCCTTCCAGATGAACATTTCCCTAACCTTCGCAATGGTCTTGTGGATACCTAGATGCCCACCCACAGGAGAAGAATGAAAATACTCAAAGACCATAGGGATTAGAAGACTAGGCAGCACAACTTTAGGTTTACCTCGCTGCCGAGCGCGACAGCAAAGGGCACCCTGGGACAGAAAATATGGGGGGTGGGCTCCCCCATTTTGAAGCTCACCAATGATCTTTGCCAGCTCAGGATCCTTCAGCTGATGGGGAATGAAATCAGAAAAGGCGAGTGGAAACTCCAAGAGCACGGCACAACCCGGTTGCTCTTGGTCAGAAGGAGGATCGTCGGGTGAATGGTACATCCTAGATAGTGTGTCCGCAATCACATTCTGAGTGCCTCGAACGTGTTGCACTTGGAACTTAAGGGACGATATTTGGACAACCCAACGACCAATTTTCCCAAGCTGGCGTGGATGTGCAAGAAGCCACGAGAGTGCCTGGTTGTCGGTTTCCAATAAAAACTCCTTGTGCTCCAAAAAGCGTCTGAATTTATTGACTCCAAACACGACAGCCAAACACTCGAGTTCATACACAGAAGAGCTTTTCTTTTCGCAGGGACTCAAAGTGCGTGAGGCGTACGCAATTGGCTGCCTAACACCATCCACCTCTTGTGACAACACAGCCGCAATAGCGACGGAGGAAGCATCTGTTTGCAAGACAAAGTTTTGATTGAAATGCGGCATCGCCAAAACAGGGGGCTGCATGATAGCCTCCTTGAGAAGATCAAAAGACGTCTGCTGCGCTTCACCCCAGACAAACTTGGCGCCCTTCTTCCGAAGCTCATTGAGAGGAGCCGCCAATTCAGCAACATTGGGTATGAAGCGTCGGTAAAAACCTACCATGCCGATGAACCTAGCAATACCCTTGACATCTCTGGGAGGAGGAAACTCCCTGATAGCCTGGGTTCTAGCGGGGTCGATGCAGACGCCTCTATGAGAGATAAGATGACCAAGGAACGAAATTTCCGGCTTTGCAAAACTAACCTTGTCAGGATTCACGGTAAGGCCAGCCCTATTCAATCTACTCATGACTTCTTCAAGATGAATCAGGTGATCTTCGAAGCTCTCACTGTACACCAAGAGATCGTCGAGGTAATTGAACACAAACTTGAACTTGACATCATGAAAGATGGAATCAAGGAGTCTGGTGAGAGTCTGGGCCCCCACAGCAAGACCCATCGGAACTCTTGTGAACTGATACAAATTCCACGGAACGCAGAAAGCAGTGAGAGGTCGAGACTCAGGTTTCAAAGGAATCTGATGATAGGCCTGATTCAGATCAAAAACAGAAAAATACTTGGCCTTACCGAACCAATCAAACGCAGAATGCAAATCGGGGAGAGGCACAGAGTCGATTTCAATTTGCGCATTCAATTTGCGATAGTCCAAAACCATTCGGGACTTGCCATTGGGTTTTGGGACGAGAAAAGCTGGACTAGCGTAGCTCGAACGGGAAGGTTCAATGACACCATTTTCCAGAAGTTCGTCAATGATTTTTCTGAGAGTTTCCATTTTGGGTGGAGCTAATTTGTATGGGTGAGAGCGAACGGGACGGGTATCTGTTAGACGAATCTCGTACTCTAACAGGTTAGTGACTCCAAGCTTTGACGTCAGCACATCTGGGAAACGAGAACACAAGGTTCTGATGGCTTCAGCCTCGCAAGTAGTCAGATGCCCTAACGGATCAATTGTTGGCTTGCTGGGTATCTCAGGCTCGACTACCGCAGCACCACCACCAATTTCATCAGCAAAAGATATTAATACCCGCCTTGCAAATCGGAAAAAACACTGACCTCTGCCTAAATCCAAAATTAGGCCAGTGTGCTTGATAAAATCCGCTCCCAAAATGACAGGGAAACAAAGGTCCTTAGCCACCCAAAAACTCCAAACCCAAGAAAAATGTTCAATTTTGAACTTGAAACGGGCTTCATAGATGATGGGAAGGGGTGAATTTGACGCAGTCCAGCAGATAGGGGTTTTTCGCTCAACTTGCTTGATAAGCCCAGACGATTCAAGTTTTTCAAAAAGGGACAAGGAAATGAGGCAACGGGCTGACCCAGAATCCACTAGGGCCTTCTGCACCGTGGAACCTATGAAGATGTTGAGACGTGGGCAAGTTGAGCGCGCCGCTTTCACGCCCATGGTAGCAAGGCCCGCAATCCCCCGCAGCAGAGGCTCGGTCACAGGCACAACACTCCCAGAAGGGGAGGCAACAGAAACATTAACTGACTTTAACTTAAACTTTGACTTACTTGAAAAAACATTCAAATTATTGCCCTTTACATTATCACCAATAACCTCACAGGAAGGATTGGGCAATTTTTCCTCCTGTGAGCAAACTAGTTTTTTGGACCACGTCCAAAATTTCCACCTTGACGGCAATGCCGCCGAATGTGACCTGGTTGCCCACAACCAAAACAAACAACAGGTTGCCTCTGCCACTGCGGCGGTTCAGGACCCAACACTCCCACGGGTGCTACGACGGCATGATGACCAGCTAGGGGAAGATGCCCCGCCGCTTGGTCTCTCTGAAAATCAGCGTCCTGGACAGATCTCGAAAGGATGGAAAGTCCGTCCAGATCCGCAAAAGATGAAGGCCGTGGTGCAAAAACCAGACGGGAGCGTTCCTCAGGCTTCAACCCCTGAAGCACAATGTCAATGAGCTCAAGCTCACTGATCCCCAAACGCAAGACCCTTTCCACCGTGCGAATGTCCCCCACGTACTGGCTGAGAGACTCGGCTGGCTGCTGAGGACGAAAAACTCTCTCAACTTTCAGCTTCTCCATGACCCGACGGGGCATGAAAAGCTCCAAAACTTCTTTATGAAAAACATCAAAGGTGACGCCTCTGCGCAAACAATCAAGCAATCTGTCCCCCAACGGTTTCAGACAGTATGGAGCAATGAGTTCCATCAAAGTTGCGTCTGACATGCCAGGGTATTCACGCATGCGCAAAACACTCTCCAGAAAAAAACAAAGACCATTCACATCTAACCCGTCCACCGGCCGGAAACCACTCAGGACAGAGGCAAGGGGATGGGGAAGTTTGCCAAAGGAGTTAGAGATGGAAGGGGAACTATGAACTTGAGAAGGAAAGGTAGATGGGGATTGGACATTCAGCGTAGCCGCAGCCAAGGTGGACGTGTGAGAGGGGGACGGTGTGACATTTGCATTTGACATTTGAACATTTGCAGGCAACTGGAGCAGTGTACTTGGCGTAGGCGGAGCCTGGGGGGTACCCACTGGAGTCACATCAACTGACCTTGGTACTTCGTTTGAAGTTTCCGAAGAACGGTTGTCTTCAAAAATTTCAACTTTCTCTTTGACAGACTTTCCTGCCTTAATACTCTCCAAAATACCTTCCAGCTCAAGGATTCTGGCCTCCACCCAACTCTTGTCTTCATCCTGGATTTCAGGTTGCCCCAAAACCAAGAGTAGACGCTTACGCCAGTGCGTCAGCTGTGTGATAGCCGAACCCTTAGCTGAGCCCATAGGCAAACTACTCCAACTATTAATTTCCCCACTTAGCTCTTCCATCCTCTCTTTACATGCCTCCAGTTCCTCATCCAAACTGAGCGACTCAACCCAAGCTTGAGGCATGCTAGAAATTTGTCTGAACTGTGTACGCAAAGTGCGTACATCAGTTCCAGGAGTCTCCCCCCGGGACCGCACCTCGTACACCAGCTCCGGCTTCCTCAAATATTCTGGCACAATTGACGCCATACCGAGTCTCAACCAGCACTTGACTCAAAACAGACAACAAAATTTTTTCACAAAATAAACACAGAAATTTAATTCCTAAGGCTTCTGGACGTTGATGCCTGCACACCTGATGGGGCCCAAAAGAAGAACCTGCCCATTCATACCGCAAGTACCGCAAGAAAACAACAACAAATGACCCACGAACGTACACACACACAAACATACACCGATACATACACTAGACAACACCTAACACTTGTGTGATGGGGTGTACACACAAACCTTTTTTTTTTTTTTTTTTTTTTTTTTTTTACACATGACCATGCTTTTGACACTCTTGCTCCCGAAGGATGCAAGTCATTACCACCGATTCCACCCGGTGCCTCGGCCAAAGGGCGAGCTCCTAATAAAAAGTGTTTACGCCCCACCACAACACAACAAGGCCCTTTTCCAAAACTGCCAGGCCAGAACATTTCCAAGAAACCAATCCATCCACGGCTCTTCAAACAAAACAAAAAATAGAACGTGGACAGTGATCGCATCCCTAAGTATCCGAGTCGTGAAACCAAGTTTCACGACAAGGCACCCAAGACGCAACCCACTAACCACGCTCTGCTACCAGATGAACCATGCCCTCGAGCCTGCCCCCAGACTAACGAAATGGAAGCGTGATCCATGCGCAGGCCCGAGAAGCGGCTCACAAAACATTACTTAACAAAATGAGAACCATGGATGGAGGTTCAAGAACAACACGCCATTTGAGAGAAACGAGCTGTAATTAACCATTAAAAAAAATAAACCACAACAACATTAACAACAATACATGAAGTAAATACTCTCAATTAAAGTTTAAATAAATTTTTGTTACCAATTTGGCCTACTGACTTACAAAGGAACATTAATTTAAAAAATTCAAAATAGGCTAAATTCAGTCAAAGTAAATTTAATCAGTTTTAACCTTAGTAAAATAAAATTTGTAAAATAGCAACAATGAATATATAAAAATCTCTTCCTTTAAATAACTGGTAACAATTTAACATTTAGGGGCCCCAAAAAGAAATTTAATTGGATATGTAAAAAATTATAAAATCTAAAAAATCAACAAGTAGCCTAGGCTAAAGAATTTAAAATTTAAAAAGAATAACAATTAATAAACTATGTATAGGCCTATAACAAATAATAATTTTTAAATAGTCTCTTGGGTTGCCTTTTTTATAAATAAAATCAAAACATAACAACAGTGGGGGTAACTTGCGGTAGGGCGTATTCAGTTCAATGGTTCTGGGCAAGCAGCACCGGAGGGGGAAACGAGCATGACGGAAGAGGGGGGCCATGATCCAGGGGTGGCCAAGAGTAGTAGAATCCACTCCGTCAATGCTGATGCGGCTGCTACATGTTCCTCCTCACGGGCCCCAAAAGGCGCGCGTGGCGCGATAAATTTATTCCATGGTCGACATTTGTCTCCTCTTGAACCAAATAGGGGCAATTAACATTAAAACCATGCCACAAACTTTAAGATGAAATCGGATAACCAAAATGAGCCGACCCGGAGTCGAGCAACGCCACACAACCTATGAGTTGCTGGCGGAAAAAGAGTAATAAGAACAAAACCCACAGCCTTGTTCGTGGGGCCGTGGAGTGACAACGAAACACTGAACTAGCCTACTATAAAAAAAAACTTGAACCATTGATCATGAGTCGTGACACTCGCCCGGTGGAAATAGTCACGGCTCAGAAAACTTCAGCTCTTTTACCCTTGTAGAAACCAAATTGTGGCATATTGAAAATATGATACAATAAAACGCTTAAATATTGTAGGAATATGTTTTAAATTGAATTGTCTTGCCTCATTTTACGGCTACAGAAATGGCAATTTTCCAACAAGATCCATGTGCCATCGATGTATAATTTTGCATAAATGGATTCCACTTTATTTTGCAAATTATGTCAATCAATTGCTAAATTACAACTATTATGACCATTGGATTGGCCGTATTTTTTTTTAGATTGGTCACCTCGATCCCCAGATTTAACAGTGTGTAACTTCTTTTTTGTGGGTGGTTACTTGAATTAACAAGTTTATACCCATGGCTTCAAGAATGATGAGAAACTAAAACGATCAATTGAAGTGGGACTTCTCCGGGTAATGCAGAATTTCTTTCTAAAGGCTTAAGATTCATTTGTTAAGCGCTGTTATCACAGTTTGAATAAATTTGAACTCTTCTTTTAGGACTTTATTAGGCTATGTTCTAGTTTCCTGATAAAAAATCCTTATTTTCCTAGAATGTGACAAGAAATATATTTGACAATACCAAAAACACTCTTTTTTACATTTTTTATGGGTTTCTTATCAATATGCCACATTTTTTCTATAAGGGTTAGAGAGCTGAAATTGTCATAGAATATTTATACAACCTACTTAATTAATCGTGAAAGGTTTCGAATGATCAGCTTATGGTTGGGCAAGAAATATAAAATCAAATACGTTTAAACCTCTTCGTTGGACACCCTGTATTTAACTACATTATCAATACATCACTTAAGTGTTTTTAATGTTTTCTTTGTACTCTGCTTTGCCGATCCTAATTTACTCGTATCCCATATCTTAAAAAAATTCCTCTTTCAACCATAAGATTTAGATACATATTTAATGATCTAATGTCTAATAAAATAAAACGACATTTTCTTTCATTGACATCTGATCTGAAAATTAATACAAATAAAATTTTAAACTAGAAAGAAATCTAAAACCTAACCCAACGGAGAGGCATGCAATAAGTCAGAAGAAACAGACAGATTGGTTCATTAGAAGTCTACAGCAATTCCTACGAAACACGAGGATCCTTTACTCTTAAGCTCAATACTCTTTATTTTCCATACCTTCAATGGATGAAAAATTTCCTTTTGAGTTATTTTTACTACTTAATGAGAACTAATTACCTTTTAATAGTTAAATTACCGTACTTTATACATTTTATCCATCCTTTTTTCTTTCATTTAGTTAAACAATTTGGAAGTAGCAATTTTCCATCCATTAATAGTAGGATAGTTTAATAGTAGTTAATTAATTAATAGTAGTTAATAGTAGTTAGTTAGTAGTTAATAGTTTTAGTATCTCTAAGACTAAAATATAAATGCTCTTTAAATTATGTTATTAATAAGTATATTGTAATAAATATAGTGTAGTGCTAATAAAAGGACGTGGAACATCATCAAGTGAAATTGTAAATGTATATAGGCCTACAAGCAAGCGTTACAAAATAGAAAATTACATGTGTTATTACTACGGAGTATGAGAAAACAACAATTCGAGAAACGGTTTCCAATAACATTATGTCCGTTTTTGGCAAAGGCAGATACATTCCCTTAGCATTTATCCGCTTTGGAAGGTT
Source organism: Macrosteles quadrilineatus (assembly GCF_028750875.1). Taxonomy (NCBI): domain Eukaryota; kingdom Metazoa; phylum Arthropoda; class Insecta; order Hemiptera; family Cicadellidae; genus Macrosteles; species Macrosteles quadrilineatus. Next base: position 159,351,034 of record NW_026542594.1, read on the forward strand.
TGTCAATGACAATATTTGTACAGAATTCGTTGTTTATGAGTTTGTTCCACAATCGGTGGAACTGTGTGTTCCCTATCATGCTTTCAAACAATTCACTTGTCCCACATACAGGTGCTATACTCGTCCCATTATATCCACACCTTATGTAGTCCTACATGTAATCTGCTGCTATTATCGAATCACAAATTCGAGTTTTTATCAAAATATTTTTGTTTCCAATTATTGTAAGTTAATTTTACAAGGAGCCCGTGCAAAATAGAAGTCAGGAGCTAGCACGATGGTTAGAGAAATTATAACTTGAATCTTGCTTACTTTTTTAACCTCAGAAGGTGTCAAATTAATCAACAGCATATCCTATATAGGAGGTATGGACTTTAGGATACGTCTTAAGATTCTCGTAACTCTTTAAACCATTCTGTAACACTCATATCGTGCATACTGTTACAGAAAGCTAGAATACTTAGTAAAAATGCATTGTGAAAAAATTAACCTAGAACTATTAGAAATATTTAAGCTAACCATTCAATTGAATAGTATTCATACTTTGATACTGTACCATCATACCATTATGTAAAATATACCATATGTCAATCCCTTATTACCCAAGCTTTATTCATCCCAATTTATTACATATCCTACATATTACTTTATGTGTCTACTATTTTAAACCCATTATATTTATGTGGTGCTATATTATTAATAATTATATCAATTTTTATAATCTCACTGTTTGATTTTTTTACAAATCTAGTTAGCATACCATGTTGCATGGAACAAGCAAACAAAACCTTTTCATCGTAAATTTCAACGTGACACCCACTAAAACTACAAAAGTAGTGAGGGGAGGTTTTTCTCTCTCGACCCGTAACGGTGATGGCGGAGCTGGAGAATACATGACTCCTCAATTACCCTCTGCAGCCGGAACATCTACTCTTTCTTCTCTCGGTCTGTCTGATAAATACATTTCTCTGTCTTTAAAAAGCTTTAGTGACTTAATTAGAACACATAAGTTCTTAGATTGTAACATACATTAAAGTAGTGTACTATGATTATACTAGATATGTTATAAGAATAGTACAATTCGCAGCATTACCATATAGTAATTTACTTAATTAAGTAGGAGAAAATGTTCAATTTTTAAAGCCCTACAACAATAAAGTTTACATTTAAATTTATTAAAATTCGAATTACTCTGTAAAAATATAATTATGGCAGTTCAAGGCCTACTGGGTAATATATTGCCCTCGTGTAAATCCAATGGTTAGGTAAAAACTGTTTTAATTATCGATATTAACTGCTAATTTCCGACATAATCTTAGGAAAATATTCTCAATAATAGACATTTAACATGGATTAGGAAGGCAAATAAGTGAACAACATTACTGTCTACATTTATTAATTTGTAAAAATTTAAGATCAGTTAAACATTTTAAAAACTTGTAAATACACCAACGTCTGAAAACCATTTATTACAAACAATAATATCATTTAATAACAAAAACTCTTTTTTCACAATTCAGAGCTCTACATTTTTAGCAGCATCTACTCTACACTTTACTTTGTCTCCGCAACAGTTGGTCATGGCAATATAATAAAGCTAAAAGTCAGAGGTGGTTTGTGGTTTCTTAACCCATGACATCGGTGCTGAACACCCTTAGAGTAGCTACTGGACCTGCCAAGCCATCTTTGTTGACATTGATTTGTCATGAATTTAATATGCTCTAACGTGTTTTGGGATACACCATAATACATCCACATAAAAAAACATCCATTTCTTTCAAGTTATCAGCTTTGTTCTAAATTACGTTAAAAACTGTCTTATGCATGATAACCAAAGATAAAACATACTCCCTTGTGTTGGTTAGTCTATGAAATAACGTAAAGCTACACGATAATAGTAATGCTATATCGCATGGATAGGGGCTGTTCTATTAACATGTTGAGAGACGGTATCAGCTGATCAATTTTGGCGTATTTGTAGACTTTACTACGTCACGACGTAAGCAATACGATACACTTACTAATTACATGTTACTTGACAATTTTCAGCCCAATTTATCTTCAAAGTGCTAATTAATATGAAGGTATTAATGGCTGGCTATTACCAACTAGCTGCTACTGTCATTTAAAAAACAAATGTTCATTCGTCAATCAAATAAGTTCAGATTTTCTGAAAGGTCTTGTGACATTCGTGACAATATTGTAACACTTGTGACTGTTGCGATATTGTATCTGTACAATGAAGAAAACTCAATAAACAAAATTGTATACTGGTACTGTACATTAAATTCAACTTTATTCACTCCTACGACAAAAATCCACTTGTTATATTGCAACTGACTTAAATTTGTATCTTTACATGAAAACAACTATAACTCTTTAATGTTAGTATTGCAGTTTAGATCGTTATTTTAAGACTTTTTGGGTATAATTTCATAATAGCTGTTGTAGACAACTACATTCTCCATGTCTTATTATTTAATCTATTTACATTTTAGTCGTTGTTATTTTCTACGCCAGGGATATTGTCAATGCAATTATCACAAACCCTTTCCTAAAAGGTAATCTAAACCCTCAAAGTTTTATTTAGGGTGTTTTTAAATGTCGCGAATGTTCCAATCTCTCAGACCGAAGTCTAAGATAACAACTAGGTCATTGACACTCTCAGTTCTAGTGTATAATGGTTCACGATTACTTATTTGCTAGACATATAAATTAATTAAGTTTTTGTGTGGTTTTAATATCATGTAAAGGATAGATTTTTAGTAGATAGAGATGGTACACAAAAGTATTACTTATATCATATAGTTTGTATTTAAAATAATTACGTTATAATGAAAGAAGAAGCAAACTAGAAAATATTGACCATCGTTGAATACAATAATTAGTAATGTTTATGTATAGTTATACAATATTTTATTCCTACAGTCATCTGACAAAGTGGGCTTCCTTGCACAGATTACAGTACAGAAAGCCTTACTTTGGTGCATGGTTTTTACTTTGGCTCACAACAGTATTCCACCCACTAGTTACACAAATAATGATTTCAAACGAAGCTCAAATACCATCAATAAAATTGAACAACAGTATTTTTAGTGAGTAAGTGTATCTTCTACGCATTTGTTGTTTAGACGCAGACGTGTTCTACATCTTAAACAAGCAAATCAGTTTAAGTTAAGCCAGGTAATATTTTACAAACGATACATGTGTTTTAATCTTCTTTGTTTCACCTATGTAATGGTTAGAACCCCAATAAAAAGTGTTTTCTTTGTAGAGAGTAGGTTCAAGCGCGAATCGCTAGCGGCAACCACAAGCATTGTGTTGTTCTCAAAGTGCCCTTGTCTTGTGCGCCTGGCTGTACGATCAGAGCCAACTGTGTATTGTCGTGTAATGAATAGGAATACAACAAAGTTGACTCAACCCTTTCATAGTGCTTTTCTAATGCATTAAAAATATGTATCACTTGTTTTTTTGGCCGGCCTAGCAGCATCATAATTTTATGTGTTAGCTCTGATTTTGATTCTGTAGGGGAATTTATCATAAACTCTAACTCTTGATTTTAAGCAATTATAATTTTACACCATCAAAGTATGTGATATTAAACATCAAGGTTTTGGAACTATTTTACCTAATAGAGTTTTTGTATTAAGATCCTAGAGTAAGAAATTGGTAGACTTTACTAATGTATTATAGTGTTTTTAGAGTAATGTATTCCAAACTATATATTAATTTCCAATATAAGTTATCTCCAAATCTCTGAAATTGAATGACCTACAGTACTAAAACTATGAAAAAACTTTTCTTTTAGTTAAATAATTTGTGGTTATGAATTCAAATGGTGTCCATATCAATTACAAAATATGGCTTAAGAGACAGTATTAACTACATTTACTAGCTTAAATTTAACATACTCTGACAATTAGTTTTGTAGAATGAAACGTTTTAATATTACATGTTAATGATATTCAAGGCACTGTCTATCTTTAGTTTTAAGAATACATACTCGTATACTATTATAATTACATTAGCTTTGTATAACAATAACGATGGATGCGTGTAACATGTAAATTTAGAAACTGATATGTCACAGAGGAAGATTAATTAATTATGGTATACTCATTAATAAGTAGTTTAGTTAAAAACTAAAAAAGTGTAAAAGAAATCGGTTTAAGAATGAAAGTAGAGGACTTAGAATGAGCTTAGCAAACTATATAACCTACCCGTCCAGTTTCAAAGTCCGAAATAATGCTTGGCTCAGGTGTTTGAAACAACTGGCCATATTTTAACTCTAACTTAGTATTGTACCAACAACAAGATATATTTCTCTAAACAAGAGTCGCCTTTCTTATGTATTTTCTCTAAAAAAGGCAACTATATTGCCTTTTGAAGTGGGTACAATATTTTACTGTTATATATTTAAAGTGAAGGATATAAAGATGCATTTGAATTATTAACTGAAAGTAAGCTTAAAATTTAATAAAACTAAAAGAATTTAAACCTTAACAGGGTACATAGTCTTATGGTATATAAATGGAACTATTTGCTACATGATATTAAAAGTACGGTATTTAAATGCAATAATAATTTATTAGAAATTAATAAATGACTTAATAACTAAATGACTAATAAAAAAATGAAAGAACCTAAATAATGTATTATTAGTAATAGTAGTAAAATATTTTATTTTAATATAATTTAAAATAGTTTTAGATGGATAAACGTTGGATTGAATTGTTAGGATAAAATCAGTGGTTAAAGTTCAATGTGGTTACAACTACCTATGTTTACAGAAATGTTGTTTCCTGAATATACGACAATACATACGGGTTTTAAAATACTATGTCCAAAATTTAATCGATTCATAGTTTCCATTAACTTACAAGATGTTTTAACTGAGCAAAAATTGCATTATTTGCATCCCCTTACACAAATTTAAATCTTAATTTTGGGTCTAAAGTCAAGAGAGGGAAAATTGTACAGTAGATTTGTAAAGATCAGCTGTGGGCCATTGTTGGCAGATCCTTGGCCTTAAAGCTTCCAATACACAGACTATATTCTTTTTTTCACAAATAACACTGGTAACCTTTACATCCATTATCAAATGTCTACTATCCTTTGTTTTCTTTTGACCAAAATGAACTTATTTTGCATACTTTGTTTAGTAAAAATCTCCAAGTTAGGTGTATCGCTTTTATAACTAACACAAAACGATAAACCACCAACAACGGGATCCTAAGTCCACGAACGATTTTAGATTAATTATAAGTTTTTAAATCACATATTTATTTATAGAATATACTCTACTTTATAATAAATTGGGTATAAATCAGTTGTATGAGGAATACTTTGTTCAAATGTGTTAGAGGAATAAATCGTTTTCTTATTAGGAAGACAAACCATTAAATCAACGTTTAATCCAACTGGCTTATAAAAATTAAACATAAATCTCTCTGGTGAAGACAAGAGCAATTTACAGAACGAATCACAAGTAATAATACAATGCCTTTGAATCTAAAAAGAAGTAAAATACAAGAAACATGCAAAGAAAAATAATGATTGGCTATGGAAATATAATTAAGTATACTTATAAACATTTGCTCATGATAATAGTTTTAATTTGCATGAGTGTTCCCCATACCACAATTTTTATTTAAACACAATAAACATATTTATTCTTTGTGTCTGTACTTGTGATTGAGATGATCTTTAGGTGAAACTAGGTAAGTTATTCACGATAAAGTTTAGACTATTGACCTCTCGATAGCGGTACAGGCATTTTTGTTAGTATTTTCGTAATACCATCATGGTCAGTTTCTTTAACAGCTTCTCCAATAGGCATTGACCCACTTTCACAACAACGGTCTAAAAGCTTTTTGATTGGCGGAGCAATAAACCAGGATAACTGTGAATAAATTGTTTGTGGCTTTCATCAATCTCATCGACCACCAGATATCCAATTCATTTTGACATCAATGCAGCTTTTGTAAGCTATAAAAAATATATTAATGATAGAAAAACTGCTCTAAAACCCCAAAAAAATGTTTTAGAATAAAGCTGCTTACACATTTGTGCATAAAATTATACAAATGCGGGGACTTCCAGAGAACTTAAACTTTAAGGAAACACATAAAGGCTTTATTGATAGTATTAATTGAATTATTGGTGTAACAAGTTAGGTGTATCAATTAAACAGCAATAGAAAATATAGAAAAGGGTTCAAAGGAGTTTGAACTAAAAGCCATGGTCAGAAACAACAATTAATTAATGAGAAAAAAAAGGCATTTCACATGTTTATGAATATGCCATCTTTTCCTAATAAAACTATTGAAAATATTTTTAGAAGTCGTATTTCGTACATTGGGTGTAGTGAGTAGGTGATTTATCGCATGATAAACAATGAAGTAGAGATATACTACTACTAAGAGAAATACAAATATCAGCAGGCTGGTATTGTTCCTTCCATTGGTTCACCCCTTCATTTGACTGAGCCGTCACACGAAGAGCCCGTTTTGAGCAAGCTTAAAAGTCTACCTTCACCTAATAAAGAAAAAAACTACAATCTTGAATCAGCAAAACTATAGTGTTGCACAAACCAGTGCCAGTATGTTATAAGGTTTGATATTACCATACAAACAAACAATAGCAAATCAAAGGTTGGATAACTTGAAATGACCATCGTCATGTGTGTTTGGTTTGCATGATTGTGGTGTAGCGTGTTGCATAGCTTGTGACGTAATCAGGTCTACAATTACGCCCAGATTGATCAGTTGATACCATCTCTCAACATGTCAATAACAGCCTTCGTTCACGCGATCTGGCTTGACTCTGTACTTCCGAATAAGACATTACAAGGTTTGGTTCAGGTGATAATACAGCAGACACCGTCACTATCGTTCATAGCGAAATGGATTCAAAATTAAAAAAGAATAAGGTTTATTTATAATATTACAAATTAATATATTTGTAAATTATAAATGCTATAGCCTACAGATACAAACGTAAAAAAGACTGTATCAGTGTAATTATTTCCTGTGAGACAATTCTGAGATAATACGTCTAAGAAAATTATTGTCCGTTCTCTTTTTTTTTTTTTGCATAAATCGTGTTAGTCGGAGTTAAATGAAGGGAACGGTAATTTATTCATCCTCTTTGAGGTGGTTCTTAGCTGGTAGTAGCCCTTCTCTCTCAGCGTGGGTTGAAAGAGCCCTGCCGCTCCACCTACGCAAGCTACTGTGAGGAATTTCAATTCTTAGATCTAAGCTTTAAGATATTGAAACAACATATGCATTTAAAAGAAATACTTACTGGAAATCCAATCTACTCTATTGAAGACTTTAATGAAAAATGCATTAAAATTTAAAATTGTATTTAATACCATACCTAATTGTACTGTCGATACAATTTTATTGTCAAGACAATAAAGAATTTTTTATTTATTATTTAACTATACTTTATTTATAACATAGACGTAAAATGTTTAAGTAGTTTAGTTTCTCTATTTAGTAAACTATTTGTTTGATAGCATCAATCGAAGATAATAGTAAAATGAAAATAGCATCCTGGAACGGTGATAAAAAAATGCTACGTAGTTTCTGCTTGAGTTATCACTAAACATAATTAAGGTATTGCAAAATATTGTTTATGTCGAATCCAGAAGAATGTTTTAACAAAATATTTTAAGTAGGGGTCTATTAATTTCCATAGAAGAAATAATGTTTGCAGGAACACGTGTTTTCCTACTGGTACAAAAATTAAGATACTTTGAAATGTATCTTACATCGCATCCCTAGTTAAGAAGTGTAAGGAATGGTTTTTGCAGTAAATGTGAAACGGTGCAATCCTTCATAGCAGTGAGAAGGGCTGTGTGTCAAAAGTTAGTTGGTAAGTGACAAAACAGTTCATTAGGAGCCTTGCAGCTCTTCAAGAGAACCAAATGTTTTACCCTTGCTATGTCTTGCAGGCTCTAAACTCTAGTGAGTTTTCTTATACAAATATTTTTGAGACAATTTTTCAGGTCATGAACGTTAAATTAATTCAATTAATTAAATACATCCCGTTAACGTGCATGCGTGTGATAAAATTTAAAACTTTACCCCTAACCTTAATGAGATATGAATTGTTTTGATGTGATAAACAAACAAAAAACATTGCTTTTATTTATCGTTAAACCTTAACCAAGTAATCAAGACAATAGAATCAATATTAAAATTATTAATGATATACCAATATTTACTAAATATATAATTCCATTTACTGCAGTAGATGTGGAATTACTCTCTGAATACTTGAGTACTCTTAACAATGGAATTAGACCTGTGTGTCCCATGCCCTACCACAAACAATGCTAATTGCCTGGGAATGTCATTGTCGGAGGCACAGAGTCCTAACTAGCCTAACCAGCCCAATTAACTCTTGAACCTGATTGTACATTTATGCATTTTCTCTTAAGACTGCCAAACAAGCTTTTAGTTATTCTTATTTAATTAACTAAGATAAAGATGGTTGAATTTTTTAGAGCAGCATAAAGATAACGTTTATTTATACTCTATTTAATCTTTAAATAGGAGTTATAATTATAAATACAAAAATTGTTTATGAATATAAAACTGTTTTGGTTTATATATTTTTTGCCGAATAAATGTAAACGTCAGTTATTTTTATTTGACACTGCATAAGTCGATACTATATTTTATCAAACTTGTTAAGGTCATCAGTTTGTAATTAGGCAGTAATCACTAAAGATGATCCGGATGAAGTTCGGAAATTAATAATTACTCGCCTTAAAGTATGGAACTTCCTTTGTCTAAAATAAGGCTTTGTAATCCAGGTTGAGGATATACTGCCTCGGGAAGTCTGCCGGTGTAATGACACTAGTGGGCAATTAAAACTTATCCACTATCACCAACAATTTGCCATGCGGTGGCGACGCTCAAGCTTATCCTGGCTATGTTATCACTTTGTATATTATAAAAAAATTCTAAAAATAAATTCAAAGAAAAATTTTATTTTTATTGTATTTTTTTATATACTGTAACTGAAAAAAAGCACATTTTATCCGTGTCAATTGACTAATTATCTTTACTTGGGTAGCCTATATAATCAGAAATAATAAGAACATTGATATCAAAACTATATAATTCAATTCGTTATTGTTTATAAAAATGTTATTACATTAGTGATACTATTTTTGATTAGCTTTCAATAAACTGTATAGTATTTTTATTTACAAAGTGATATTCTAAGCCTTTTCAAGTTAAACGCAACGCTTGTTTTAACCCCTCTCTTTTAAACAACCGTGTGTTTCTTCTACTGGTCGACCTTCTTGGTCAATGTGCCATCGATTTGTTAATTATTCATCAATAATAATAATAAATAACAAAATATTATGAAACTATAAGCCGAATAACTAAAGGAAACTGGGAAAACATATTGCTCACGACCATAATATTCATCCCTCTACTAAATACACATATCTTAGATACCGTACCGAAAGGAATAAACAAAATTGAAACCAGAAAATTATTTGTGAAAATAACAGTTACATGTGCGCTATTTCTAAATTGTTCTTTGCATACATATTGAATTTTCAAACTCACGGATACAATTTAATAAATATGTTTATTGCCTCACATCATTTTTAATATCGTTTTGTTAAAGATCATTGTTTTGTTAGCTTAATGTTTAGTGATAAGTGTGTTTATAACACAAAACAGTTTATTTTTAAAGTATGTAATGTGGTATCAAAGTACAATAGTCTTACAAAGCTATCGATTTAAGCTTATAGGATGTATCATATATAACGGGAAAGTATGGTGTAAATTTTTGAAGACATTATTCACTAAAATTGCACCCAAAATACGCAATCCGGACTGTTATATCTGACACCCCTTCCTAGCCATTTTTTATTTTGTGGAATTTCTTGGCCTTTATGATTTATTCTACTATCGGCCCACATAAAGATTGTTTAATTGTTTTTTGTAGAATCAGTGTAAGCCATTCCAACGGCTAAGGTTTTAACCGTAGACTTTTGAACAGTCAAAACCTTAAAATTTTGTAAATTCGAGTTTTATAGCTAATGTGATAATTCTATAAAACAAGTGCCACAACTCGCTTAGGAAATCTTTTACGTCAATCTACAAACGTTTAACAAAATTTTGAGTGGATAAAATCAATATTTTTTTTAATGCACAATGTTGTATATTACTAAATAAAAACATAAATTAGCATTGTAATTACAGCTACATTTAAGAAGAGTAAAAAAATACGTCTTTGTACGTCTTGTTCAAGAGATGCATTTAAATTTAAGCAGTTTGCTCAAATACACTAATAAAATATGGTAAAGGTTTATCAATTTTGATTAGACAAATCATCATGACACCTAATTGGAGAAGGTTAAATTGAAATCAATCCCCACTTACCATATTATATCTTTGTTTACCAACTTTTTAGTAAACAATATAAACGTAAATGGATATTTCAAGTGTATTAGACCTACTTTAACAAGACCTTTCCATAACGTTACTTATTAAGCTATGAGAACATTAGCGTTTTTTATAGCGACTCAATGCTGTATTTTCTATTTTATAGCACAATTAAAGTTACTAGTTGAAAAAATACGCATACAATATGTATCGAATTGATTTATACAAACCAACTTATTTTCAAGCGTAGCCTACACATATTACGTACTCGCTGTTTTGTGTTGTTAAGTTGGAATACTCAAGTGCGAAAAAAATGAGTGTGTCAAAATACAAGTAAGTAAATGCAGCAAATGGCTAATTTCCGAGCTATAATCAGTGCAATGAAGCCCACTTTGTCAGGTAACTGTGGGAAAAAAATGTAACCCAGTTATATGCTACAGTACTGTTTTCTATAAAGCAGATGCCTGAGCTGTCCAAACTCAGCCAACCTTCCAGAAGGGAAGGAGAATCTGTGGAACCGTCTCTATTGTAAGCAGTCCTTTGTTCTAGAGGAAATCAAGATAAATTACTGAGCTTTCATTTGCATTACTACTACAACACTCGCTAAGATTATTTAGGTCACAGAACTGTATATCACAGATAATTTGTCGAGAAATTGTAATATTATTTTACATAATGATGTGTAATTTATATACAAAAATTCAACGTCAGAATCAAATTGATTAAAAAAAAATAATTAAGTTCCATTGATAACAAGTCTTTTAATATTTTAATAACTAAGCAAGGGCATTATCACCTGTCTTTATGTAGCGTATATTTATGCAATTAGTTTTATTATTATACTCGGCCCAGCCTCACTATTTATTTTTTATATTTAAATACATGAAACGTTATGCTAGCTGCACAACCATTAGGATCTTATTAATGGCTCCATCTTAATTCTTTATTCCATAGACAAATTCTGTACAAATCGATATTAATTTAATCAAAAGTATTTATCAAAAGACTTTACAGAATATATTTTCCCGTATTCTTTATCAGCTCGAATATATCAATCTATATAACAATTAGTAAGGGTTGATTGTACAGTAAATAAACATATTTTGAAATATAGTAATTTAGCCTACAGTAAAATACTTTGAAAAGCTATAGGCTAATACGTCACATTGTGTAGTTAGTTAATTTTAATATTCCCTGCGAATTTATTTCAAAGATTATTTTTTTTCGTTACTAAGTCCAAATGATTTTAGATCATTTGCGTATTACTGTAGCTTTTAGAGTATAACATGTAGACTAAAGAACTAAATTGCTTGTTTCCTTTACTCTTTTTTTATTAAACAAATATTTTAGTTTTCAATCTTGTCGAACAGCTACATTTATTAAAACCTCTCATAACATTCAAACTATGATGGAAATCTCCTCTCGCCTGTACACGTTCAAGGGTTTTGAGTATATTGAGCTTCAGTGTAAAGAATTTGTGAGTTCTTTCTTTTAGATATATTAAAAAGCTTAACTGTAATATTCAGATTTGCTATGCTTCATTACGTGCTTGATGTAGTTGACGTAGGACGTAGCAATAAAATACAGAATAAGATTAAATTCTTACTTGCGTAAAGAAATTATCATTTACAATATGGAAATCGTCCATAATATGGCGCACCAACAACATTTACGCCACGAATAATAAAGTGATTTTATTCCGGACGGATGATATCATATTTTATAATTTAAGAAGAACATTTGCCACACATTTATTTATAAATAAATGCTCCAAATCATTGAGTTATCCCAGAATGTAGTATCCATAATTTATTGGTACTATTATACTTTATTGAACCATTTAACAACATGAGATTTAAATCCAACATAACTACTATCTAATAAAAATCTTACATTTTTTGAACTAATTTGTCATATATTAAACTGAGGCTTATTTAAAGGACTTAGGATTAATTTGAACCTGTTTCGAGAGAAATCCCGTCAATGTAGTTTACAATCTCGTTGGAATTCACCCTTTCACGAACGCCTAACGAGCGGCTCATGAAATATTAAAGGGGTAAATTCCTTTCAAATCCAATTCTTTCTAAAAATTCAAATAAGTACGAGCGTTAAGTACTTTTACATTATAAAACTGATTTTCCCAACTCCGTCTTAGTTTTAAATACCATATTTCTCGTGCACGATTATACATTTTGAGGTGTTCACTAATGTATTTAATTTCATTTACCGCTAACCCTTTTTAACATCACAATTGTTACGTCTACTAAACTTCGTAATACGATAAATTATGATCAAGAAACAATTTCCTTTATACATAAAAAAAAAAACTGTCTTCCATCATAAGGGTCGGATAGTTTGTTGTTAGTCATATGTGTTTGACAACATATGGTATTACAATCTTGTTTATTTGGCTTTTGGTAAACATTTTGAATGTTAACTTATATAGAATGTTAGAATAAGGTATTTGTCTTTTTCAAAAATATAATTCATTTAACTCACGATAACACTACATATAGTAGGTGTAAAACAGAAACCACTGTACATGATTCTCATACTATAATGAATGAAACACATGTTTCTATACACCATACAAAGATAAATAAACATCTTAATTTATCTAAATCCCATTCAAAGAAAGGAAATCACTGAATTAGAAAACGTTTAATGATTATCACATGATTAAAGATATCTCTAAGCTAGAACGTTTGCTAGGTTATAACACAAAGCTTTTATGGAAAGGAAGAGCTTCTTTGTTTTCTTCTATTGTTTTGTCGTTTACAAAGAAATATTGAAGGTTACATCTTCGATATAATGTATTGCTGGGTAAAAATGTTATAAATGTACAGTTGCTCACCTTGTGAGTGTCTTGGCTCTATATAGCCTTGTAAAATATTAAAGTATTACAAACTATTGAGGGAGAAGAACACTTACTACTTAGAAACGCCATGGAATAACTAAAGTGACTTATACAACTTTATTTTAACAAGGTTTTGAGTAGCATTTTCAAGGCTCTATTTAATTAAAGAAGGAAGCGGCTAACTTTAATAAAATAATGGCATCAATCTATTTTAAAATATACTAATCCGTTAAAAGTGAATATATTTTGACCCTTAACTTGTCTACATTCTAATTATGTATAGAGCATGGGAATTATTTCAATCGCAGTATAACTATATCCCTTCAGCAAACATTTTTTTATTCTTATTTTTCAATATATTAACAAAACAAATCTCAGCTACCAAATACCCAGCTTCGATAAGACATATTTGTTCGTCATCTAAAAATTATAGTATATATCACACATTATAAATAAATTGCACTCACTTTGGAGTTTTTCTCTTTACATCCACTAATAATTGGTCCATAAGAAAGTCATTTATCAGTCAGTTTACATAGTAAACGAGAGAACGCCTAGGCTTTCAACGTGGCCTCCCGCAACGTCGCAAGAAAATCTAATTCCGTAATGATGTTTGCCTCTGCTCTTATCTCCAGGTAACATTCGATGTTGAAAAAGGGCTATGAAATACTGACAATATTTATACAATAATGTTTATTTACATCACGTACATTTCGTAAATTGATTTGTAAATATACACAAGGACAAGTAATTCAACTAAAAATGCTAATTAAATATTACCTTTCTAAAATAATGATATTCAGAAAATAGTTGTCATTTGAGATCCTATTTTAATTAATACTATAATTTACGTGCAGAGAACGGTACTTCTGTTATTATTTCTAAATTGGTAATACAACTAATGACCAAAATTGTATTTATAAAAAAAATATAACATTTGTATTGTTTTACACTATAATTGTTTTTTTTTTGTAAAAATTAGAAGTATATAAAACTTTATAATTAATAATCATAAGTTCTATGATCACACTAACCTTTGCTACAATATCAATGATAATATTAGAATAATGATTCATCATTCCTTATAAATAATCTAAACACTGCTAGGTTTTGTATCCTATCAAGTTCTAAAAAAAAAAAAAAAAAAAAAAACTCCTAACATATTCTCTTAAAATTCATGTTGGTATTTTTAGTTCCCAAAAATATAATAGTTGTTGTTATGAAATTAGACAATCTTAAAGTTTTGAATCACGCCTCCTGTTGTGAGTTACCATGACTAGTTTGTTTTGTAATTAAGATAAAATACAGTACATGCGACACCATCACACTAATTACCTCAACCTTAACAAGAAAACAAAACAGGTAATTAATGTTCTTAATTGTGTTTAACATGTTTAAGTATATTCCTTAGTGACCCCTATATTTGTTTGAGACTATTTAGGAAGTACCTGGTACAGCTTCCTCAAAAAGGTTTATCAAAAATTGTTAAATAATGAGGTACTAATAAATAGACTTGACTGAAATCGAAAGATTCCGGTAAAAATAGTTTTTTATCTGATGTAGTCAATTTTTAATTACTTTTAGCGAATTTTCCTATATGGAAGTAGCCATTACAGTAGGTTGCACGGTTAAAATATAGACCCGGGCCGATATAGGCATGCTTATAATATGAGGCGTTCAGAAGTCAATCTGACTAAGTCCAATTTTTTTTCAAATCAAGTTTATAACATGGTTAGATTGATTTTATAAAGAATTTTCAGTGGCCAAGACGACTAACTCCATAGTTCATTAGTTTGCCGCTAAAATGCGTTACATGTTTTACCAACTGAAACTTTCCCCAGCTGTTTCGGAGGCTAGTTTGATTAACTCCTGTTTCCATAACAACTGTCAACTAACAGATGTTTCATGTTGAACTGTCATTGTAAAAGGTTATGATTTGCTAAGTTGTTGTGCTAAGAGCTTTAAGCCGGGTTTTCCTAGGCGCGGAGTCGGCGAGCGGAGAGAGGAACGCGGAGAGCGGACTCCACTTGTCTTAGGCAATTTAATGTTACTGTTTTCCTAGAAGCGGAGCGGAATGCCATGTTAATTTCAATTCCGCTCTCCGCGTTCCTCTCTCCGCTCGCCAACTCCGCGACTAGGAAAACCCAGCTTTATAGTGCTTTTGTATGATGAGTTCTTTCATATCTTGCAAGGCGAAGTTGAGAGTGACGACGATTGCATTACCTACGCAGAATTAAGCTGCTTGTATTGGATGGAAACCCATATTTATGTTTTATTAAATGCCAAAATTTGTATTTAAATGATTTGCAATAATACTTTAGTATTTTTTATTTGATTGAGCTTTACTTTTTGTGTATTTGTTAAATAAAGTAATCTTTATACAAACCACTCAGAATGTTTTGTTAAATCTTTTCTGTTGGCAATGCGACTAACTCTATTAAAAGTGACTATTTTTTTAAATTTAAAAGAATTTGAATTTTACAATAATGTAAATATAGGCTAAAAAGTTGGCCATTATTGTAAGACATATGCTGAGCCTAATAAAAATTTGCTAAGAATTACTCAGAATTTTCCATTCAAAAATAACTTTAGTTCTCTATACTGAACATTTTCATTGATAGGACTTAGTCGGATTGACTTCTGAACGCCTCATATATGTTTAGGCCTACTGTATATAGATTTATATCTCCGTGAACGCGATAGCTTGAGTGATTTTGGTGCAGTTTTGATGAAGTTTGGCTTAAAGGTGAAGGGCTGGATAAACTTGAATGAGTTTAAGAGTAAGATGGGGTAATGAAGACGTGGTATTATGGAGTTAAAATATTTGGAAAATTTGATTTTTTCTATTTTTTTCATTTAAAACATTAAAATACAAAATGTTAATAACATCCAACGAGTAGAGCGGGGGACGAAAACATCATACGCAAAAAGATATTTTTTATCCATCTTTTTATTTTGGTTTCAAAGCCTGTTACTTCCTGAACAAAATGAGACGTTATTAATAGTTCAAAAATGTCTAAACTTATAAATTATTGTTTAAATGAAACCTTAGCCGATCGTTTTTGCTTACATTTGAGTAATAAGTAAACTAGCAATCTTGACTTACAAGTCCGTTTCCCCGGAAACGACTTTTTTAATACATATGTCCCTTTTTTCAGGAGCTATAAGAGATTGAACCATGAAACTTTCACAGAATATATTTGAAGCTATTTCACAGAAGTGGTAAAAAAATAAATAATAGAATCCACATAAGAAAAATTCTACTGCTATAAATACACACACAAATGTTAAATTTAAGGTATAAAATTATTTAGACATTAACATTGTATCGTAAGTAAATAATATTGGTACTAGTTTTATGTAAAAGAATGAATTACAACCTAAAAGAAAAATCAGGTTGATAGCTCTTAGATTTATAAGCAAATGGGACATTGAGGTCGCTAATTAAACATTGTTACCATAGGGCGTATGATGCCCTTTTAGTAACAAATAATTTTGTAAATTGAAGTAATGTTGTACAATTATTAAAGAAAACTGAGAAAAAACACTCTACTTTTTTATTCCCATGTTAATCTTGTAGAGAAAAAAAACTGTCGAATTACTTGTTTATGGACAGTGTTGATCAAATTTTGCAAATGTATTTATTTCATCTTATAATATTAACGGTTGGTCAAAAACATTTTTTACCTATCCCAAAGCAGGATGAATATTTAAAACTAAGAGGAAGTTATCTTCAAGATTCAAAAGAACGCGATCAATTGCTTTTACGAAGAAAACTTAAATTTAGAACCATCACGATTATTTTACCTTAATGACTCTGACAAGGAGCCTAGTAAAGTAAGGAACATCATGTGGAACTTTGAGTTAATAAACACTTTGCACGAAAGTGTAAAGCTTGTCTCATCCATCTTAATTATACTCAAAGAGACCGGTACACCCCTTACCATATCATGTTAGACCCACTTAAAACAAAAATAGTATACCTAAAATAAAATGGTGTACACCTTAAATTCGAATATCGCTGGAAGATTTAAGTTTTTTTTTAACCTTATATTTCTAGTAAGTGCTTATAATAACTCTTTTACACGAGGGGATCCTTGCTCGAATTGTGCAGTTTATTACGGTTGAAAACTGGTTTCTGAGGTAAACCGAATTATATGTGATACCCAAAATTCAAAATTATTATGTTGATTTTCAAAATTATTTGTTTTTGTTGATGACAGCAGTTTATTATTTGAATAACATTACTTATGTACAATATTTTAGTTTTCGTAAGTGATTTTTTAAGAGCTTCCTATTAAATAATTTTTTTTTACCTTCAAAACTTTATTTTTAATTATTTTATTTACTAACCCAATAAACCTCTCCAAAACTCATGCAGTACTTCCTAGTTATTATTTATAAAATAGAAAATCGTTTTCAGATTTACTAAAAGGGGAACAAACTACTGTGTTTTGTTTTATTTTAACAGTTTTTAAAATTCTTCTACACATTTAGTAACTCAAATAGACATTATATTCTTCTGTAAAACGATGAAACTTGTTTGTAATCAGTGATAAAACTTGCACAGTTTTAGCAACTTTATTTGTGTATACTTGATACCAGTAATTATCAATATGCCCAAATAAAGTTATTTGGTTTATATTATTGGTTTGGTATTATCTATTTGGTTTTTAGCCTATAGTAGGGGTTCTTAACATTACAAATTACTACCCTATAGGCTTTTAAAAGTATGACAACCACCCTCATTCTTGAGAAATTTAATTGTAATAAACCTTTATAGAATAAAACTTAGGTTTTATTAAGCAAAACTGAATACAAGAATTAAACAGAATAAATAAACAAATCTGACTAAAACATTAAGAATGTCAGCTGACATTTTGTACAGTACTTGGAATATCACCACATTCTTCCGCTCTAGTAAATTTTATACACATCGAATTTCTTAGGTAACACCTTTGGTCTGGTTGACCGACGTGGTGGATGAGGTTGATTGCAAGGAGCGCTGCTGGTTTGATGTTCATCATTTTCAGGAACACCATCTGACGTAGCTGGTGGTAAACATAAATCTGTATAGTTTTGAAGGAGCGGTTGTGACGAAGTAGTGTTCTGTTCCAGAAGGAGCGATTTTGACGAGGTAGTGTTCTGTTCCAACTGTTCATCACCGTCTTCGTTTTCATAAGTAAGATTTGTTGGATTTTGCATTACATTTCCTCTTGGTGCTAAATATCTTAAGGACACAATTGATTCTCTTCCTTCTTTATTGCGGACTAAAGAATATTTTGGGTTTGTCTCAATTACTTCAACCTCTTCGACCAGTGGGTCAAACTTACTGCCTCTTATGTGCTTCTTCATAAGAACTTTTCCAGGAATAGTCAGCCAAGTAGGGATAGTTTCTCCGTTGCTAGATCTTCTTTGATGTTTAAACATTCTTTCGTGCGGTGTACAATTCGTAGCTGTGCATAAGAGGGATCTGATGCAATGAAGGGCTTCATCTAAAACACTTTCCCACTGAGTTATTTTCATCCCTCTCGATTTCAATGCTAGCTGAACAGTATTCCATATTACTCCGTTGAATCGTTCAACTTGCCCATTTCCACGTGGGTTATATGGACTTGCACGACTTGTAGCTATTCCCAAATTATGTAAAAATGATTTTAGTTCTACCGACATAAAACCGCTACCCTGGTCTGTGTGTATATATGATGGTGTACCAAAAATACTGAAGACTTTGTGAAGTTGTTTGATAATAGTTCTTGAGCTCATATCAGGACAGGGGAGTGCAAAAGGATAACGTGAATATTCGTCAACTATAGTTAGAATATAGGTGTTATTTGTTACTGAAGGGATTGGCCCTTTAAAATCCATATTAAGCCTCTCAAATGGGGCCATAGCTTTGATGAGATGTCCACTAGAAGTTTTCAGGAATTTTGGTTTGATCTCTGCACATAGTGGACAGCCTGCAGTCATTTTTCGCACATCTTCGACTGAGTAAGGAAGATTGTGGGTTCGGACCCAGTGCACCATTCGAGTAACGCCTGGATGACATAGTGACTTATGTAAGTCAATTAAACTTTGATTTGGCATCGAACTGCAGAGTCGAGTGAAGGCATCAGCGACTGTATTTTGAATACCAGGCCTGTAGACAGTGTCAAAACTAAAACAAGACAGTTCTAGCCTCCATCGTTGAAGTTTCTCATTCTTTATTTTGCTACTGTGTTTTTGATCAAAAATAAATGACACCGACCTTTGATCTGTCACAATCTTGAAATGCCGTCCAACTAAGAAATGTCTCCATTTCCTGACTGCCTCGACAATAGCTGCTGCTTCCTTTTCTATTATCGAGTGTCTCTTTTCACTGTCTGATAACGATCGTGAAAAAAAAGCAACTGGACGACCCATTTGACTAAGAGTCGCTGCAAGTGCATTCTGTGATGCATCAGTTTCTACTACGAATGGGATAGATTCATCAATAGTATTAATAGCAGACTGAGCTATCTCTTGTTTCAGTTTTTCATAGTCAGAAACAACTTCTGGAGGAATTGGGAATGTTTTGCATTTAACTAATCTGTGTACTTTTTCAGAAAATTGAGGGATCCATCTTGAATAGTGAGCTAGCATTCCAACTGCACGCCTTAATAAATCAAAATTACTAGGAACAGGTAAGTTCAGAAGGGGTTCAAGTCTTTCAGGATCCGGTTTAATAGTGTTATTTTCAATTAGGTATCCCAGAAGTCTGATTGATCTTTGGGAGTATGAACATTTGTCTTGATTCAGAGTCAGCCCGTACTTGTTGGCTGCTGCCAAGAAATTTGCAAGATTTCTATCATGATCTTCTTGATCTTTACCACAAACCGTCAAATCATCTAGATAAGCAAAAACCCCTTCTAACTTTTCTTTATTGATTATACCATTAATTACACGCTGGAAACAAGCAACTCCATTGGTAACTCCAAAAGGTATTCTGTTGAAATGATATAGTTTTCCACCTGCTTCGAAGCCAGTGTATTTTTTCTCATTTTCACAAATAGGGATTTGATGGTAAGCGCTTCGGAGGTCAACTGTACTAAATACCTCATACTTAGAAATTTTTGAAACAAGATCTTCAATATTTGGTAAAGGATAAGCATCAAGGTTAGTGAAACGGTTAATAGTTTGAGAGTAATCAATGACTAACCGTCTTTTGTGATTCTCATTTTTGGTAACCAGGACTTGAGCCCTCCAAGGAGAATTGCTCTCTTCAATTATTCCTTCAGACAACAATTTACCTATTTCATTTTCTATAAATCTTGTTTCATCAAGGGAGAACCTTCGAGATTTTATTTTTATTGGGTGACAATCTGGTGAAAGATTAGCAAATAGTTCAGGAGGTTCAACAATAGCTGTAGGCAAACTGCAAGGGCCCAAAGTTAGTGCTGGCTTAGAACCGCCAAATGATATGCATAGATTTGTATACTTAGAGAGAATATCATGCCCAATTATCATGTCTGCACAGAGATTAGGCAAAACTGAAACCTTAGTTTTTATATGTTGATGCCCTAAAAGCTCAATATCAACGAAGCAGTGCCCACAGATACGGGATTGTAAGTCTACAGATGCCATAGAAATCTGGCCTCCTCCAGGAACAACTAAAAACTTTGTTTTGTCAACGAATGTTTTATTTATGAATGTTTCAGAGCTACCAGTATCTATTAGAGCATCAGCGACAACATTGTTAATCTTAACTGTAACTACAGACTTTGATAAACATCGAGGAGCGGCAGCCAGCAGTCCAGACTCATGACTTTTCTCCATGGCTGAAAGATTAGAAGATTTACCTGATTTTTTACGACGACAAACAATTGAGAAATGACCTTTTATCCCACAGTTTCGACAATCAGCATCCCTGGCTGGACAGACATTTCGAGGATGTTTGGCTTTCCCACAGAAGAAGCATTTTATTGTCCCTGAGGCAGCCAGTGATGATTCCTTATAACATTCTTCTTGATTCATCTCTTGATTTAAAGTACTGTTCAAGAATTGATTTTGATGAGTTTGTTGGTAGATTTCTGAGTGTTTCTGAGCTGATTCTAGAGCTCTTGCTTGAGCAACGGCATCCTCTAATTTCAGAGCATTGTTCTCTAGTAGTCTTTGACGTATTTGAGGAGATAATAGCCCAGTGATGAATGAGTCTCTAATGTAATCGTTTTTACTTTCTTCTGCATTAACATTACTAAAATTACAATCTTTACTCAAAAGTTTCAGTTTTTGTAAGAATTGATCTACAGACTCCCCAGGTTGTTGCTTGGAAATAGCTAATATATGCCTTGAATAAACTTCATTTTGAGGTTTCACATAGAGGGTCTGTAAAACCTTCACAGCATCTTCATAGGTCTTTGCTTCTGAAATAAATTCATATACGTTGTGACTAATGTAATTTATGAGTAGTTTTAACTTTTCTTCGTCACTTACTTTATCAACAGAGGATACAAAATTTTCAAAAGTCCTCAACCAATGTTTGAATTCAAATGCTGCTTTGGTTGTATCAGGTAGACATTCAAATCTTTCTGGTCTTAACAGTTTATCCATTTCTTTCTCTAGTATTAAGTGATTGAATAGAATGGTTTATAGGAAGCCTATAGATACTGATTCTCAGACTAATTATGATAATATTTGCTTAATAAATTGTAATAAACCTTTAGAGAATAAAACTTAGGTTTTATTAAGCAAAACTGAATACAAGAATTAAACAGAATAAATAAACAAATCTGACTAAAACATTAAGAATGTCAGCTGACATTTTGTACAGTACTTGGAATATCACCACATTAATGAAGTGGATACATTTTCAAATGGTTTGTAAATATATGAATGTAATTAATCCTGATCATAATTTTTCACACACAAATTAACCTTGTCTAAGGATATTTCAAATATAAATTTTTTTTTAGCAATTCAGAGCTTATAAAAACTGTGGTCTTATATCAGAAACCACTTATTTATGTAGTTAGTCACTTCATATGAATACCTACAGTCGTTTACATAAAAAAAAAAAAAAAAAAAAAAAAACACTCTACCGCTTTTTTCTACATTAACCGTATGAGTTGTATAACTTAATATTTAATAACGAAGCTGCGTATTATTTCCAACGAAATATGATTTATAATAAGTTGTAACGGAACGAGAGGAGAGAGGACGAGAATATCTTCTGTTCTTAACGCCATTGTAAACAGGCTTTTCTCGTATTATTAATCATTCTCACGTCAACTCTAGTTTCCTTCATCGTTGTTCCTTCCGTTTTATTGTTACATCATATTTGTAACATACAAGTGAATATAAATATATATAGGTTTGTTATCTTGATAAAATTGTTAACTTTAAATCAGCAGAATTGTTCTAATGTACGTAATTTTAGTTCGTTAATGGTAACTTCATCGGATTCAAATTGTGACAACACAATAATGTTTAATATATTCCAAACGAGTAACTGAAGCATTAATTATATTTTACAAACAAAAACACATCTGCTTGAATAAACAAACGTTGAAGGTTTTCACACCAATATTTTTCAAAATGACA
The DNA here is from genome assembly GCF_028750875.1 of Macrosteles quadrilineatus. Lineage (NCBI taxonomy): Eukaryota > Metazoa > Arthropoda > Insecta > Hemiptera > Cicadellidae > Macrosteles > Macrosteles quadrilineatus. The sequence continues at coordinate 159,373,870 of NW_026542594.1, forward strand.
ATTTCGAAAGGGTTTCATTTCTTAAAAGTTAAATTCTTTTTTATTTAATCTTTACTGTATCTTACTCTTCTAAAAATACTTACTGTTGCCATGAATACAACACAAACCATCCAAGACTTATTAATATGATCCTGCAGAAAATATTTTTAAATACTGTTAATTTGTGACGATGTCAATAATAAATTGATATATTGTATATGTTGCCCTATTTTGCTTTCATTATCTTTTTGAACCCATTAAAACCAGATGTAACAATCAGTTACAGGATTTATGTATTTTCGTATTTTAAAAGCAAAAAGGGGCTAAAGTTTACCAACTTTACAACAAAGTTGATTAAGTTGATAAAGGTAATTAATTTAATTTTAATTACCATTGAAAAGTATCATAAACTATTTTTATAGATAAGTTAAAGACGAGTTTTATAATTTTTAGGCTAATAGTTGTATCTAACATATAATCAAAGAATTATATACCGGACAAACTACCGAACAAATATAAAAAAGTGAATACGACTATACATTTCTAGAATGTCTTTCTTGAAATGTTTTTTATCTATAAAATATAGACAAGCATTTTTATATCTTGTTCCAACATCAGTGATCTAAATTAATATTTAAGCATTTCCATTGAATTATAAGGTTGAAATATCCGTTACAAGGTGTAACCATGTTGGTGGATCCTTGTCAGTTTTCTTGTAAGTTGTATAAAGTGGTGATGAAGATGTTTACTCTCTGTTAATGGAAGAGATCAATTAAGAGCGCTCGCAATGACGCGTCCAAGACTCTTATGATCGTTAATAATTCACGCCACCATTACTGGAGCAGCTACCACTTAGCCGCTGTGTTTTACACCAAGTTGTGAGGCCCGTTATACTGTGTAGGCTAAACTTGACGTAAGACAGCACGGGGGCAAATTGATGGGGTTCTTTCCGTACAGAAATCCAAACACAATTAAAGAAAACTATGTTACGCGCAAGGTTTACGACGAAATTGTAACTATGATTGGTTCTAAAAATGAGGGTAAAACAATAATGACCATTGCGTACGTTACAAAATATGGTTGATTATTTCATTGCGTAGAATATTTATATTACTTCATCGTGGTTAATATAACTAAGATGATTTGTAACTGGTTACATCTCCTTTAAGAAGAAAACCATAAGATAGTATCGGAATCGTAACGGTAGATCGTAATATTTGATGGTGAAGACCTGTGTTAGGTATTCAACGACTATTGATGTTTAAGTGTTGTACAACCTGGTCAACAACTGTGCTTTTTTACTTAAAAAATTTAGTTTCAAGTATTATAATTGAGTTCAAAATATAAAAAAATTAATAATTTTTCCTGCGGGCACCTGACAAAGTGGGCTTCCTTGCATTGATTATAGCACAGCAAGCTGGTAATTGCTGCATTTACTTACTTATGTCGCACTCTTTTCGCTTTTGCCGCACTCTTTTTTCCGAACTTCAGTATTTCAACCAAACAACACAATTATTACTTTTATTGGTGCTCGTAATGAGTGTACTCTTGACAATAAGTTGGCAGCATTTAAAGGTACTACAACTACGATCCGCTGATACAGGGTTTCTCATTTCGTTCAACGCGTGAATTTAACCTAACCTATAGAAATTACTACATTATTACATTATTATTATTACTAATTGTTTTGTATAGTGTTTCTATGCTTTATAGTAACTGTATAAAAATATAATGTGAAAAACCAGCACTAATTGCCTTTGCTGCACTTGATAAACCTTCCACACTCGTGTGCGCCTTGTGCGAAAAACATTTCTCTCATGTGCAGCAAAGTGCCACTTTGCACAATAGTTCCACAACTAACTACAGTATCGTTAATTTTAGCTGTATTATTTGATTAGCTATCTTAAAGAGTTTGAATATACCTACAAAATACACCATTATATAGCATAACATTATAGCTTAGCATAAAAAATCTATAATCCTTAGTTGACATAAACGGGACGGGATTTCGAAAGAAGATTGTGTTTATAAATGATTATGAGCTGTGCTGGAGAAGTTCAATAACGTTCCCTTCCCTGGACACGACGAAACAAAAGACTTCAGACAATAGAAGTTCCTCTTGTAGACAGGCGTCGTATTACTGCCCCACCAACACTTGCTTCCACTCTTCTCTTTCTCTTTGTACAGAGTCAAGTAATTAATTATTACAATCTTCAAAGTGATCATATCTGTCTATTTAAATTGATTAAAAAAGGCTGAACAGGGTTAACACTGATTTTGACTACCTTTACTGAACTATTAATAAACAAACAAATTTACTATTATATGTTAAATATCTAATTTCCAAAATTGTACTCAACATTTTAATACTATATTAGTTATGTGGTACATAATGATTTTTGATTATATTGAAAAGTGGATCAGTTAGAGGATCGTATTCAGCTAGGTCAATAGGGAATTGAAAATAAACTTAAAAGTAATGGTGGGGATAATAATGATTTCTTGTTATTTAAGGAATTGGTTTAAGGCTAAAATATTATTATTACGATATATTATTGTTGCTGGCAATCAATAAAAACTACGTTTGGGAAAGAACAAATGATCAATATGGAAAATAAGCAATTAACATTTAGTGAAACGGTGGCTCAGTCGGTAGCGTCGCAGACTTCAGGCCTAAGGCAGCGATGTCGTGGGTTCGGATCCTGGTCACTGCCGAAAACATTTTATCAGTACAGTTCACCTTTGTACTGTACCGGCTCACTCCTTGCTTTGCTGGATACGATCCACGCACGGGTGGTTAGTCTATGTGGACGGGTAAATGCAAGGTTAAAATAGGCCGCCAACCTCTAAAAAAACTAGATGTTTTTCTGATTTTGCTTTATGATGGTTGTTCTAATCATTGGGCAATAAATACAGGATTAGGATATAAATTGACCTAATATTAGGCATTTCAAATTTGTAAAAGCCTGCTTGATGTTTTTTATCAGCATATTTAAAGCTGATTAATAATATAAACTAAAGCATACAAAAATACCATAAAATACATTCACTCTTTTGGTTATATGCTACTAAGAAAAAGGGGGAAAAATACTGCTCTCTATATGAATTTTCTTTTCAGTACTCCTCAAATGACTAAACAGTTGCAAATTTTCTAAAATCTACTAGTTCAGTGTGAAAAGACATTTCTATCATGTATATTTAATACTGATAATTCTAACAATTCAGATTCGTCTCTAGTCTTGGAGATGAAGCACGAGACTTCTATCCTAAAATTCCAACTTCAAATCTAACCAATGGAATATATAGATTGGGGTTTACATGCAGTTTTTGAATGTAAATCACTTTGAGTCGATGATTTGAATTCCACCTTAAGATATGTGAGTCGTATATAACAAATATGATTTATCTCTCCTTGATGAAGATAATAGTATTTTGAATAATAAATTATAAACATTTTTATTATTTACACGTAATAATACTAAATTTAATTTTAAATTATTCTCGTGGTAGTGTATCTTTTGAACAATTCGTTCTTCTTCAAATTGGACGGCAGCAATAAGCTTTGACACTTTGAGCCGGGACATTCTGGCTGGTTTTAAACTATAAATAAAGGGAAAGAGAATTTCGTTTGGATACAACATTGTAATATATTTCTATTATTTTATTTTATGTAATGTTTTTCGCTGTTGATAGTACAGTTTGTAAGACTACGGAAATATTTAAAAAGTTTTTTTTTTATCAATTCAATATTCATTGAAAAATATGTTTAAAAAGTATACACCTTAAGAAAAAGAATTTACGCGTATAATTATTGATAATGCAGATATTAATCACCCGGCCAAAAAAATACCATCCATAATACTAGAAATATTTGAAAAATGGTTGTACACAAGGTTTGAATACCTTTATAGGTACATACAGTAAATGACTTTTACATAAACAAATTACTGTAATAATTTAATAGTACTGTAATCAACACTAAACTTAACATTTCAAACTATATTTACTATAAAATACTTAGTGGGTCGAAATACCATGTGAATCACACGTTTTTTTAAATATTTTGGAGACACAGCTTGCAAATGTTTTTTTTAGAAAGTCAAGCAAAATACCAAATCAGCAAATGTTTCATGTACACAAACATTAAAATATTGTTACGAAAATGTATTTCTTATTTTACTCAGAGTTTTCAGTAGTTTTAGTAAATAAATAAGACACATTAATGTTATAACAGCTTAGCAATAGATATAACTTAAAGACCAGAAACGTTGCTTAGGAAAAATTTCTAACAGTTTAGTAGATTTCAAAAGTTTAAATGTTGCTAATGGGTATTTACAGAATAATGATAATTACAGAAAAACAGCAGCTCCAAATATTAGGAAGCTTGAAATTGACTTTATATTTTAATTTTCACGATATCTTAACCTTTTATGGTCTTTGAATATGTGACTAATTCTCATTTTCACATCCAATCAAGCCCTGGCGTGGACAACTTGTTGTAGTAAATGACACCTAAAAGCTACTATAGTTTTGAATGAGCTATGCGTTAAACTCCTGTCTCTAAATTACCATTTGACTGGAGTTGAAATAGATAAACGTTACATGTTACTCAGGAATTAAAGCAATAAGTAAGTAATCCTTTAATAATAAACCTTACTTTTGTAGTGAGATTGCTATTTTAATTTATTATTTAGTTTTTATTGCTTTTTCCATTCAGGTTATCAACTCCCTTCCACTTTTCAATCCAATATTATTGAATAAAATAATAATGTTACTCCTAGAAACGGTTACGGATATGCATTTTCGAATATATTAGTTTCAAACGAGATAAACCTTTCGAGTCATGTTATACTCTTGAGTATATTAACTTTGTCCATGTAAAGAGATTATTGACGTATAGAGGACAATGGAAAAGGAGCCAACATTCTTACTATACAGTGAAGAGACACTCGAGACGAACAGGCGACTTCTAGGACATCGCTGCTCTAGATCTGAAGGAGTGTTTGTGATTTTATAGGGCTATAAATAATCGATCAATCCAACATCAATACTTCCTAACATTATGCAGCCCATTTAATGGTTTATTTTGATCTAACAGAATATCTTGAGTACTTTATTTCAATCATAGGAAATTGTGGTACTTTTACTTATTAGAAAAACAAATGTTTCAAGATCCTATAATTTATAATTTATAAAACTGTAAAGGCTGTTTGTAATAGAAACCGATATCTTGGAGCAGCTAGATTAATATAGTTTAGTAAAGAGTTACAAGGTAATGATATTTAAACCTGTACTGTAGGGCCTATGATTGCTAGTAAAGCCCTATATTTTAAGTTGCTTTTATACAAGATAAGTTTCTTGTATAGGTCTTATGATAAATCTAAAGAATATTAGTTCTCTCAAATACAATTCTTTCGAAAAATTATTCAAGTCAAGCTATTTTCAGCTTTGATTGAATATAACAAAAATATCTCACTTTAGGCAAGTGTCAATGCTATGTAACAATGCTATGTTAATGCTATATGCTGCTATGTGTGCTATGTGTGTTATGTATGTTCAAAACGTAATGTGAAGTTCACAATAAAAATATTTAATTCATGATATTATTTTTTTCGAAAATTTTAATACCAAACTATTACTTTTATTCTTGCGTAAGTTTACATTTAATACATTTTTTAATTAAAGAACGCTTATATAATGAAATAAATTGAGGTATCAACACACTTGTTTAAGAACACTGCCGGTCAACTAAAGAGGGATTTAAAGTGTATGTAATATTGAAAGTGGTTGTAGGTTATGGAATATAAATTTAATTACCACCTATTAATTTACAATGTTATACCATGTGGATCCAAATGTGCTAGTATTCAGGTTACCTTTCGTTGGTTGCAATGACGATTATAACAAAAAAATTAATATAGTCTAAAATTAATATAATGAACAAATAAAATGTTTGCGGAATTTCTGAAGCCAACCATAAGATACTGAGCTAAACATAGCCACATCTGACACAGGTGAATTATATAAACCTAGGGCATGTGTTGGTAGTTACCCCTAATTATGGAGACGTTTTGAAAGCAAAGCCAGAATGAGTTGTAGTTCGGAATTCAAACGTCGTTCCCTGTGGATCTACGTGACCTGATAAGTTTCCTACGTGATATTGTTGGGCATAACTCTGCTAGATGTAGACATCAACACTTAGCTTAGAAGATTTTTGGTGTTAGTTTAAGAGTGTTCATTATTTTTTTTTAGCTAATCAGTCAATCGTTGTTATTCATCATACAAAATTGGAAATATGCATCGCATACAGTAGGTGGAAAAAACAAACAAGGTTTCTCTGCACCAACATATTATGAAAAACATTTTTATAATTAGTCAGAATTAGACACAGTTTTTGTTCTTTGAGTGTCTTTATAATTTATGGTTTTTAAAATGCCATTATTAGCATGAAATGGAGATTTGTTGTTTGGTAAACAAATTTCCTGTGATTTTAACATCAATAAAAATAGCTTAAATTTAAAGCCTACCTTTTAAAACATCTTTAGCCTATCTTTCAACAATAGGTGAGTAATTTCCAATTTTAAAATCAGTATTTTAATTAAATGTATATAGCTGTTTGTGATGTTTTGGATATCGCAGTCAATTAAGCTTCTAAAGCTAGTTTTAAATCTTAGCAATGAAAAGTCCCATGCAGGAAAGTAAGTAGCTGACTGTGTACTAAAATCATTTGTTATTGAACCCATTCAGGGTAGAAACAAGAGGAGCGATAATGCCTTATGATACGTTTTATAACGAATATTACTTTAGTGTATTACTAATACTTTATTCTCGTGTAGCATCACAAATATGAGGTAGGGTTTTAATTATATGTAGGTACATAAGAACATTGTGGAGTCATTAATAATGAAATCTACATTATTATTGTTATCAGAATATCATAAAAGTTCCTCCATATATTTCAAAGAGATGAAGCCAGCCAAATTAATGAGGGTTCGTGGGTGAAATTCTGGCAAAGTTAATTAAAAACAGATGGAAGTATAATTGAGGCTCCATGTGTGCGCTGATGAAGCCTTCAAACGAATAATTGGACTGGCCGACACTTAATTGAAACCGGCTACCATATTTAGTAAAATCAGTATTTAAGAGTTTTAAAATTGAAGATAATGCTGTACAAGGTCAGTGAGATAATCGTTTTGGCTGTTTAGCTAATAAATGGGTGAGCGGTTGCTGAGAAGAACGTTTACTTTGTTAAATTAATAATGGTTTTTTTACAATGCTAGTTGTATGCATGCATCCAATTTCAATCCAGTATTTAATATGAGCTATAAATAGTCTTCCAGACAGTAATAAATACGTTTGTTATATAAGACAGTATCGATTGATATAGGACATGTTGGTATTAACTAATGTTTTTCAACACAGTAAATCCACCCCACACTCCCCCCGATGAATGAAGAAATTAGATCTCTATGAGTTAATCTTATAACATTTTAAACCGGTTATAGCTATTTCGTCTATTTAATTCAAAGCAGCAGTACCACTTGCCTGAAATGTGATATTGTTGATACATTCAATCAAATTATATCAAAATTCCTAACTAATTGTCAGAAACAATGTTATCTGTAAAATATTTTGTTTCCATCTATTCAACAGAATATTACAACAATAATTGGATTTACTGAATTTAATGATTATCCAGAAACACATCTGCAAAGCTAAAGTAAAACACAAAGGCTTGATTCTGCTTATTTGCAAAAGTAACATACCACATTCGAAGACCGGACCTGGGCACACTGGATAACTCACCTGAAAAGAAAAAGATAACTACAGATTATTATTTCATAGTGTAAGTCATATACAAGGACACTTTATTAAATAAAATAACCTACTATATCACTCACACCTGAAAAGAAATATTGTGCTCTCATAAAGTTACTCTTATTCGATTTGACAACGCATATCCTTATTGGTTCAAATACATTATAATAAAAATAAAAACCTAAGTTAAAAATACTCTCTTCAAGTCCACAAATAATTACTTATGCGGATATGCAAATCGAAATGGTCTCGAAAAATAATCAATTTGTAGCATACATTTGCATGTAATTATATTTTATAGTTTTTATAAAGATATTATTGCAAATACATAGACTATATCAGTATTAGAAATCAATAAAGCGTATGTAAGAGGAAAACACAGTAAATTACTTACTATTGGCGAGTTTGAAGTGTTATTGATACAGTATGGAAGCCTAGTTGTTGTTGCGTGTAGCAGCTAACGCCGGCGTGTCAGCTGATACGATGTGTCAACATGTCAATAACACGTGGTGTTTGACATGAAGCTTCTATACTTCCCAATTTAAATACTCTTTCCCCTATACTAGCAGACAATAAATTGATCTTTTAAGAAAACTAATATGAATTCATAATAATAATGAAAAATTCATTCTATAAGTACAATTCGTAATTGAAAAATAATCCAGAAAAAAAGTTTACTTCCAGTCACAATTGCTTCACTTCGTTGTTTTAATTTCTTTCAAGAATGAAAGCATACAAAGAAATCGTATGATCTCAATCCAAACCCTATGCTACAATGATCCGACTTTGATCTTTGCAAGAGTCTTTCCTCGTTATTTTGACTTTTGTTGGGATCAAAACGTTAATTGCACAAAGAACAGGGAGCGCGCTGCATATTGTCTGTGTAGTTCTCTACCTTCCAAGTTTGTCAAAGTTAACTTCCTCTCTTACATTCTATTCAGTATGTAATCTTGTACAGATGTTAGGCCTATCAAGTTTCAAATTGTAAATATAAGGTTTGTAAAATTCTTGGCAGTTTTATAATTGATTAAATAAATTGAAGATAAATTTGAGGAGTCTGCAAGGTTTAAAACCAATAAAAAAAATAACCAAACTTCTTTAATTTTGTTATAAGTTATATTTTTGCGTTTTCTTTAGAAGTTTTAAGAAGTTTTGATTGATCTATTCGGGTTCCCATACTGTTTACGTAATTTATGAATTGTATTAGCTATACAAAATTAAGTGTTTTAAAATCACCATTTATGTACAAAGCATTGTATTTTATAGACAAACCATAATAAATAACTTGATGCATGTTTCTCCTGATGATTCAAACAGAGGAAAATGTTATTTAAAAACAGGATTCATAGAGAATTCTATGAATTTACAAGTTACTGCTAATATTATAATCTAATTATTTATTTCGGAAATAATTTTTTTTTTTTTCAAAATAGCCTATACAAGTGTTAAAATATTTTATTAAAGCATGGTCGTCAGGACAGATAATATTGACAGATCAATAGTTATGATGACACAACAACAGCAGTGACTGATAGAGAGGTGTTTAAGTGACAACAGCTGATGTCCAGATATGGTATCTGTGACGTCATGTGTCATGTCCAGCTGTAAGCACCTCGATATCACTCATTAAACTACAATAAGTGGTCGTCAACCCGCTAATGTATCACTCTTTATCTTAATTTATTATCCAGTAACAAAAGCCCGTTTAGTAAAAAAGCAATAAGAGATATCAGTTTCATACAAACATTATTAGTTTGATTTTAATTTTAAAGTTAATATTTAAATGATCAAGTCAATTTTTAAAGTTCGTATTCCTACATAAAATTGTTTTTACAACGATTTGAGTTATCAAAAACTAAATTAGTGAAATCTTTTTTAGACATCATTTAATGTTCAGAAAATACTTATTACAAAATAATTCTAATACATAAAATTGTGTTCGAGATATATTTCTTTCAAAAATAAATAAATTATTATTAGACTACGTTTACAGTTCTAAAAACCTCGGCCCATACAAATGAAACAATAAATCTGATAAACAATGTCTGGATTTTCCTTAGAAAGTATTTCTTTTACATTTTTAGTGATTCTTAAATCTTTTTTTTTCACAGATGGTGCGATAGTTTGTAGCATTTGAAGCAAACCAAAAGCAACCAACATAAACCAAAAGGTATGACGAATAATTTAGTGATCGGTTTATTGAGGTTTTACACTATTATAAGAGATTTGTAAAGATACAAGACATAATGAGTTTAATAATTACAATAAAAGTTATTACAATGCTATAAGAAATGGGTGATTAATGAAAATATTTTCATATAAATAATATGCATACATTCAGGTCCGTAGTCATGGCTTATGAGATAAAAACATTAAAGGCCTAATACATAATATATTTTATAACTATCTACTGTTGGCTTTAGAATATTAACAGGGGCCGGGCATTTCCACTAGGTAAACGTAAAAATTGTGTTAATACTTTTGAACAAAGAATGACGTTAAGGCTAATGTGTATCTATAAAAGAGTGTAATTATAGATAAATATGATGTCTTTTGTAAGGTTGTGCCTGACTAAAAGGATTCGGTTCTTTAGCTAGTGCTGTGCATTAAAGGTTCAATGATCAATGACCACTGTGTAGCACTTCAATTCATCAAATGCTACAGACCTTTCCGTGGAAACATCAAAACATTTCTTTTTTTGAATTGACAACCTAGCTCACTGTACAACGTAAATTTTATAGACATTTCTTATGTCAAGGTTGAGAGTAACTATAAGTTAAGAGTAGAAAAATTTTAATAACAGAAATCATAATCATTGGAGAATTGTCTATTAATTCATTGTCTTCACGGCTTCATGCGATTTAATTTTGCCATTTGTTCTATATTTTCTCCGCAAGAAAGCTCAAAAGTGAACTGCACAATAGTGCTTATCCGTTCATAAATCCTAAAATTCAGTTCAATGTGACGTTAGCATGTTTACAAATCTCACACGCAATGCTTGATGCTATCAAATAACGTTGTAGGTAAAATATTAGTACTGAATAAGCAGAAATATTTACCTAAAGGTTTCAAAAAAACATATTATAAAATAGGTCGTACCATTAAATGCAAACCATTTCAATTCACCAGTAAATACAGGCCTTTATTTTTAAAGTTTATGCTTAACTTCATAAGTTTGTCTTACTATATCGTAAAAATGTTAGTTTCTGTATCTAATAGCTTATATTAATATTATATTTTCATCATGCTTAATGTAAAATGTTATTGGCTCAGAAATCTGTTTAAAACCCCATTTAATTGCATATTTAAAAAGGGTGTGAATGTGTCTAGCCTTTTAGTTTTAAATAAAATTATTATTTGAGCTATAGTCCTCAATAAAAAAAATTATTTACCGTTATACACATGACAAAAACATATAAAATCCTATTGTTACACTAATTGAATTAAATGAAATATTCTCAATTTTCAAAAAAAGTTTTATTTATCAATAATACGAATGAAAAAAAACACATAAAATGCCATTGTTACACCAATTAATTAAGCAAAATAAAATATTCGGAATATTGGTATAATAATTTAGAATAATTGATTTTCCTGTCGTTGGGACATCTCTTTGAGAAATTACAATTCCATAAATTGTTTATCTGAATCCTCTTTGCCACTGACCATCATCCATTCGTCGAAATGAAAATCCTACAACACCTTTATTGGTTAAATACATGGTATATTAGCACCACAGTGAATATGAAATACACGTTTGGTAATCCTTACTTCGTTGCATCATAATTCATGTTTGTATATGGTAGTTGAAACCCCGATACATAATATAGTTCCCATGAAATTTTTTTTTGTAATGATTCAATTTAAATGTTGTTTATATAATGAATCCCTCAGATGTATACAGCGGTGAGGTCTACCAGCTGATCAATACAAGTAGGCCTACTCCCAGTATTGTGAATGGTGTATGGTGTTGCACGACGGGGGTTAGAGTGGTGGACTACTTAGTGTAGAGTCATGAGGGCGTGTGCCGTTCTATGTCAACAACCTCGCTGAATGTTATTTTCCTGTTTTACTACTTTCACATTATGTAATATTATTTTATTCGACCTATCTACTTACTTGTAATCCTAGAAGACTTCATAGACCATGTAATATAAACATCAGCTATTTCAACATATTCTATATATTATATTTCAAAGCATGAAAGCGCACTGTGGGCAGCTCGGTAATAAATCATTCAAGTCAATTTCACAGTAATTACTTAGCCTAAGGCCTAATGTTGTCAAGGATAATAGGGGTTTAGCGTGGGATGTGGGATGAAAAAAATCGTCAGCCATGACTTGAACACGATATCGTAGAATCGATTAGGCGCCGGTCTAAGCCGGAAGTGGCCCCTGCCGCAACATCTCCAGTTTCCTGATAGCATCTGATGTTGCGTGAGCTGCGAACATACAACCCCCCCCCCCCTCACATTTTACCATCTGTACTACGACAGTCGCTTTATTGCTGCTATGGCCAAACTGTCATTAGAAATTAGAGGCCAAATTTGCATGCGGTTTTAACTTACAGTAACGATATTGTAAAAAATAACATTAATCAGTGTGTACGTATACATAACCTGTATCGTATATTTAAATAATATACTAATGAGTTTTAGGAGAGATTTACCATTTTTGCCTGAAAATCGAAATAAATATCAAAACAGTTTGCAGCTAAAACAGACAGCATTCTAGGCTTGACTATTGTTTCGGAAAAATATAGCATATAATTTAGAACATTATCAAATATCCTAAATATATTATTTGCCTTTGTTTTGTCAACCAAATGGTGTTGATAACATAAGTTAAAACGTATTATTCATAGGATAACAATGTCAAAAAGCCTTTTATGTCAGACTACAAAAAGATAGACACTCTGCACCCGATTATTACAAGCAGATAGGGCATAATGTTCTCTGATAAGCGCAGTTATAACAACTACATTTCACACATTAAATGAGTGGTAACAAAAGTGTTTGCACGACCGCTACTGATAAGGTATCTGGTCATCGGGCTTCGTTAGATAGTGCATTTATTATTTCCCTACACTTTTATAAATAATAAAATGGCAGGTAACAATTTATTATAAACTCAACTATTAGGTTTTTTAGCTTGGTAGATATCAAAATAAAATACAGTTTTAAATATAATTTTTACTCTCAAAATGTTCCTGTTGCTGCTATAAACTTCAAATCTGTATTAGCATGAAAATCTGTATCTTGTTAAATGCATGTACACTTATCCTCAATACGTTTTTACGCTTGCAGTGTCAGCCAATTATGATATCCATAAAATTCACCTAATATACCCCCGCCGTAGCAAACCTACAAATTATTGTCTGTACAAATAACATTAATATTTTATGAGTACTTAGGTTTGCTGCTACATGGAAGGTAATAATGTCTGTTATTTATCAAAATGTTGATAGCTTAGTATGAAATAAACAAATTTGCCAAATTATTTCAAAATATATTAACAAACAAGGAAACTACAACAGTTAATTATCTTTGATAAGTATAACGTGGGAACAACCAATTTACTCCCATCCCCCCCCCCCCATAATCCCATGTATGAAATGAATATTCTTTATTTATATAGGCAAAGAATCAAGAATTAATATTTTTATTCCGTTAAACATGTACAAGTTTAACCCGTCGATAAAAATTTTGCTTTTACCATACAATGTATCCTCAAATATATGGAGAAGATTGCGTAAAATGCCATCTTGAGTGTTGCAGACAGACAGACAGACAGACAGACAGAAATTTAGATGAGACTTGTTTCGGCTTCTTTAATGTATAAAACGTAAAAATAACCTAAAAATTTATGATTCTGAGCAATGTACAGACAAAACTCTAATTTTATTTATATAGATGAGGTCGTCGTCGGGAATACACAAATTTTACATTTAACACACAAGGCTTGAAAATGTAACGTCAGTTTCGAAACTAGTTGCCTGAGACTATACTAGGATTGAAGACGTAGTAAGGTACGTAAACCTATTCATATTGTCTTAAATATATGGTATACACTTATCAACCTTTTAATCATTAAAATATAAATGACTTTAGCCGACCAGAAGTATTAACGTAGAAAATTATGTAACGATATATAATACTTTTTAGTGATGGTGTCAAATATTGAAATATTCAATACGAAATACCAAGTACAAACCATGTACCTAGCATACCTGATTGACCAACGCTAATCATCAATTTGTAGCATACATTTGCATGTTAGTTTAGTTTTTATAAAGATAGTATTGCAAATACATAGACTATATCAATATTTGAAATCAATAAAGCGTATGTAAGAGAAAACACAGTAAATGACTTATTATTGGCGAGTTTTAAGTGTTATTGATACAGTATGGAAGCCTAGTTGTTGTTGCGTGTAGCAGCTAACGCCGGCGTGTCAGCCGATACGATGTGTCAACATGTCAATAACACGTGGTGTTTGACATGAAGCTTCTCTACTTCCCAATTTAAATACTCTTTCCCCTATACTAGCAGACAATAAATTGATCTTTTAAGAAAACTAATATGAATTCATAATAATAATGAAAAATTAATTCTAATAATACAATTCGTAATTGGAAAATAATCCATAAAAAATATAACTTTCAGTCACAACTGCTCCACTTTATTGTTTTAATTTCTTTCAAGAATGAAAGCATACAAAGAAATCGTATGATCTCAATCCGAACCCTATGCTACAATGATCCGACTTTGATCTTTGCAAGAGTCTTTCCTCGTTATTTTGACTTTTGTTGGGATCAAAACGTTAATTGCACAAAGAACAGGGAGCGCGCTGCATATTGTCTGTGTAGTTCCCTGCCTTCCAAGTTTGTCAAAGTTAACTTCCTCTCTTACATTCTATTCAGTATGTAATCTTGTACAGATGTTAGGTCTATCAAGTTTCAAATTGTAAATATAAGGTTTGTGAAATTCTTGGCAGTTTTATAATTGATGAAATAAATTGAAGATAAATTTGAGGAGTCTGCAAGGTTTTAAACCAATTAAAAAATAACCAAACTTCATATAAAATTATTAATTTTGTAATAAGTTTTATTTTTGTTTTTTCCTCAGAAACACCCTAAGAAGTTTTGATTCAACTCTTCGGGTTCAAATACTGTTTAGGTATTTTGTGAATTGTATCAGCTATACAACATTTAAGTGTTTTAAAATTACCTTAAGTACAAAGCATTGTATTTTATAGACACCCCATGTTTTAACACTTGACGCATGTTTCTCCCGATGATTCAAACAGAGGAAAATGTTATTTAAAAACAGGATTCATAGATAATTCTATGAATTTACAAGTTACTGCTAATAATTATAATCTAATTATTTATTTAGGAAATAACTTTTTTTTCAAAATAGCCTATACAAGTGTTAAAATATTTCATTAAAGCATGGTCGTCATGACAGGTAATATTGAGAGATCAATAGTTATGATGACACAACAACAGCAGTGACTGATAGAGAGGTGTTTAAGTGACAACAGCTGATGTCCAGATATGGTATCTGTGACGTCATGTGTCATGTCCAGCTGTAAGCACCTCGATATCACTCATTAAACTACAATAACCGGTCGTCAACCCGCTAATGTATCACTCTTTTTCTTAATTAATTTTCCAGTAACAAAAGCCCGTTTAGTAAAAACTCAATAAGAGATATCAGTTCCATACAAACATTATTAGTTTGAATTCAATTTATAAAGTTAATTTTGGAATTATTAAGTTAATTTTTTATGTTGGTATTCCTACATAAAATAGTTTTTATGCCGATTTGAATTATCAAAAACTAAATTAGTGAACGCTTTTTTAGACATCATTTTATAATCAGAAAATACTTATTACAAATTAATTCGATTATACATCAAATTGTGTTCGAAATATATTTCTTTTATAAATAAATAAATTATTATTAGACTACGTTTACAGTTCTGATAACAGCGGCCCATACAAATTAAACAATAAATCTTATATACAATATCTGGATTTTCCTAAGAAGGTATTTCTTTTAAATTTTTAGTGATTCTTAAATCTTTTATTTTCACAGATATGGTGTGATAGTTTGTAGCATTTAAAGTTTATATTAACCAAAAGGTATGACGAATAATTTAGTGATCGATTAATGAGATTTTACACTATTATAAGGGTGTATATTTGTAAAGATACAAGACAATATGAGATTAATAATAACAATAAAAGTTATTACAATGCTATAGGAAATAGGTAATTAATAAAAATATTTTTATATAAATAATATGTATAATTACATTAAAGTCCATAGTCATGGCTTATGAGATAAAAATATTAAATGCCTAACTCATAATATATTTTATAACTATTTACTTTTGGCTCTAGAATATTAACAGGGGCCGGGTATTTCCACTAGGTAAACGTAAAAATGGGTGTTAATACTTTTGAAAAAAGAATGACGTTAAAGCTAATGTGTATCTATAAAAGAGTGTAATGAAAGATAAATATATGATGTCTTTTGTAAGGTTGTGCCTGACTAAAAGGATTCGGTTCTTTAGCTAGTGCCGTGCATTAAAGGTTCAATGATCAATGACCACTGCGTAGCACTTCAATTCATCAAATGCTACGGACCTTTCCGTGGAAACATCAAAACATTTCTTTTCTTGATATGACAACCTAGTTCACTGTACAACGTAAATATTTCTTATGTCAAGGTTGAGAGTAACCATAAGTTAAGTGTTAACAAATTTTAATAACAGAAATCATACTCATTGGAGAATTGACTATTAATTCATTGTTTTCACAGCTTCATGCGATTTAATTTTGCCATTTGTTCTATATTTTCTCCGCAAGAAAGGCTTAAAAGTGAACTGCACAATAGTGCTTATCCGTTCATAAATCCTAAAATTCAGTTCAATGTGACGTTAGCATGTTTACAAATCTCACACGCAATGCTTGATGCTATCAAATAACGTTGTAGGTAAAATATTAGTACTGAATAAGCAGAAATATTTACTTAAAGGTTTCAGAACAACCTATTATAAAATAACCATTTTAATTTTTTCCTCGGTAAACAATTAGGTAAATAATTTTTCGGTTTTAATTTTTTCATCAGTAAATACACACATTTATTTTTAAAGTTTATGGTTAACTTCATAGGTTCGTCTTACTATAGTAATCGCAAAAAAATTTTAGTTTCTGTATCTAATAGCTTATATTAATATTATATTTTCATCACGCTTAACATAAAATGTTATTGGCTCTGAAATCTGTTCAAAACCCCATTTAATTGCATATTAAAAAAAGGCGTGAATGTGTCTAGCCTTTTAGATTAAAATAAAATTATTATATAAGTTATAGTTCTTAATTGAAAAAAAAACAGTTTTATTTACACTGAAAAAACATATAAAACACCATAGTTACACCAATAAAGTTAATTAAAATATTCTCAATTTTCCAAAAAAAAGTTTTATTTACTGATTATACAAATGAAAAACACACATAAAGTGCCATTGTTACACCAATTACGTTAAATAAATATTCGGAAAATTGGTATAATAATTTAAAATAAATGATTTTCCTGTCGTTGGGACATCTCTTTGAGAAATTACAATTCCATAAATTGTTTATCTGAATCCTCTTTGCCACTGACCAACGTTCATTCGTGGAAATGAAAATCCTACAACACCTTTATTGGTTAAATACATGGTATATTAGCACCACAGTGAATATGAAATACGCGTTTTGTAATCCTTACTTCGGTGCGTCATAATTCATGTTTGTATATGGTACTTATAACCCCGATTATCGATTGTATAATCTCGATACCTACATAATATAGTTACCGTGAAAGTTTTTTTTTTTTGTAATGATTCAATTTAAATGTTGTTTATATAATGAATCTCTCAGATGTATACAGAGGTGGGGTCTACCAGCTGATCAATACAAGTAGGTCTACTCCCTGTATTGTGAATGGTGTATGGTGTTGCACGACGGGGGTTTGAGTGGTGGACTACTTTGTGTGGAGTCATGAGGGCGTGTGCCGTTCTATGTCAACAACCTCGCTGAATCTTATTTTCCTGTTTTACTACTTTCACATTATGTAATATTATTTGATTCGACCTATCTACTTACTTGCAACCCTAGAAGACTCCTTAGACCATATATTATAAAATTCAGCTATTTCAACATATTCGATAGATATTTATTTTAATTCCATGAAAGCGCACGGTGGGCAGCTCGGTAATAAATCATTCAAGTCAATTTCACAGTAATTACTTAGCCTAAGGCCTAATGTTGTCAAGGATAATAGGGGTTTAGCGTGGGATGTGGGATGAAAAAAATCGTCAGCCATGACTTGAACACGATATCGTAGAATCGATTAGGCGCCGGTCTAAGCCGGAAGTGGCCCCTGCCGCAACATCTCCAGTTTCCTGATAGCATCTGATGTTGCGTGAGCTGCGAACATACAACCCCCCCCCCCTCACATTTTACCATCTGTACTACGACAGTCGCTTTATTGCTGCTATGGCCAAACTGTCATTAGAAATTAGAGGCCAAATTTGCATGCGGTTTTAACTTACAGTAACGATATTGTAAAAAATAACATTAATCAGTGTGTACGTATACATAACCTGTATCGTATATTTAAATAATATACTAATGAGTTTTAGGAGAGATTTACCATTTTTGCCTGAAAATCGAAATAAATATCAAAACAGTTTGCAGCTAAAACAGACAGCATTCTAGGCTTGACTATTGTTTCGGAAAAATATAGCATATAATTTAGAACATTATCAAATATCCTAAATATATTATTTGCCTTTGTTTTGTCAACCAAATGGTGTTGATAACATAAGTTAAAACGTATTATTCATAGGATAACAATGTCAAAAAGCCTTTTATGTCAGACTACAAAAAGATAGACACTCTGCACCCGATTATTACAAGCAGATAGGGCATAATGTTCTCTGATAAGCGCAGTTATAACAACTACATTTCACACATTAAATGAGTGGTAACAAAAGTGTTTGCACGACCGCTACTGATAAGGTATCTGGTCATCGGGCTTCGTTAGATAGTGCATTTATTATTTCCCTACACTTTTATAAATAATAAAATGGCAGGTAACAATTTATTATAAACTCAACTATTAGGTTTTTTAGCTTGGTAGATATCAAAATAAAATACAGTTTTAAATATAATTTTTACTCTCAAAATGTTCCTGTTGCTGCTATAAACTTCAAATCTGTATTAGCATGAAAATCTGTATCTTGTTAAATGCATGTACACTTATCCTCAATACGTTTTTACGCTTGCAGTGTCAGCCAATTATGATATCCATAAAATTCACCTAATATACCCCCGCCGTAGCAAACCTACAAATTATTGTCTGTACAAATAACATTAATATTTTATGAGTACTTAGGTTTGCTGCTACATGGAAGGTAATAATGTCTGTTATTTATCAAAATGTTGATAGCTTAGTATGAAATAAACAAATTTGCCAAATTATTTCAAAATATATTAACAAACAAGGAAACTACAACAGTTAATTATCTTTGATAAGTATAACGTGGGAACAACCAATTTACTCCCATCCCCCCCCCCATAATCCCATGTATGAAATGAATATTCTTTATTTATATAGGCAAAGAATCAAGAATCAAGAATTAATATTTTTATTCCGTTAAACATGTACAAGTTTAACCCGTCGATAAAAATTTTGCTTTTACCATACAATGTATCCTCAAATATATGGAGAAGATTGCGTAAAATGCCATCTTGAGTGTTGCAGACAGACAGAAATTTAGATGAGACTTGTTTCGGCTTCTTTAATGTATAAAACGTAAAAATAACCTAAAAATTTATGATTCTGAGCAATGTACAGACAAAACTCTAATTTTATTTATATAGATGAGGTCGTCGTCGGGAATACACAAATTTTACATTTAACACACAAGGCTTGAAAATGTAACGTCAGTTTCGAAACTAGTTGCCTGAGACTATACTAGGATTGAAGACGTAGTAAGGTACGTAAACCTATTCATATTGTCTTAAATATATGGTATACACTTATCAACCTTTTAATCATTAAAATATAAATGACTTTAGCCGACCAGAAGTATTAACGTAGAAAATTATGTAACGATATATAATACTTTTTAGTGATGGTGTCAAATATTGAAATATTCAATACGAAATACCAAGTACAAACCATGTACCTAGCATACCTGATTGACCAACGCTAATCATCATAAAACCACTCTTGACCCCAACTAGTCTGTTAAAAGGATTTCTGGGTAGGGACCAAGCTATATATCAATCTCCTTGTTCGATGGTCCCCACCTAAAAATAAAACCTCACATTTTATATACAGCCACTGTTTTGTTAATCTGGTTAAAAGTACAGTGCTCTTAATATGTTAAAATAAAAAGATTTATATGATCGATAAATGAAATAACTTCCATAGTTCCGACTTTGCGTGTGCTATAATGTCTTAATTGCATTGAGTTATGACTAGCCCCTATGTATGCACATGAAATATTAACATATACAATATTCTAATTAAAATGCAAACTTAGGCTATAGGCTACCTGGTCGGTTTTTACAAATTGTGTGTATAAAGCTTTGAGCTATAGTTAATTGTGTATGTATGTTATTTTTTGTTGTGTGAATATGAAGAAACTAGGCTTAGAAGACTCATAAATATGTATTTAAATATTCTATTTGCCTTCATTTCTACTTTCTTCATACCCAACGGTGCTGACGATGCACCAATGAGATGCTGATAAATTAGAATAATGATTATCTAAAAAAAAATTAAACTATAATTTTATTAAAACTCATTTAGATACTCAAGATATTGATTTTCATTACTATAAATTTGGTTACCTTTACCATGTCCTTGTTTGTCGTTAATTAAATACTTGTTTTGTGGCAACTGCCATCTCCTCAGGATCATCTTCTTTTAAGATTTGTCATACATTTAAAATTGAGAACAAAAACACGTTGACATGACGCACCGTAACGGTTATGAAGGATAATGTATTAATTATGTACAGTTTGTGTTAAATGTGTCGTGTCAACGTGTTTTGAGTTCTCAATTTTAAATGTATAACAAATCTTAGAAGAAGATGAACCTGAGGATGTGGCTATTGCCACGAAACACGTGGTTCATTAACTACAAACAAGGATATTGTAAAGGTAACAAAATATCTCTATAATATAATTTTATACAGATGTTTAGTTATTTCTGTGTTTTATCAACCAAAATACAAATATGACCTGTGCAGTTTGTGTTATAACTATAATGTACTCTACATAATATTTTATTTTACTGTTTGTGAAATAAGCTTTAAGTTTTACATTGTTCAGGCGAATGGTCTCATGAAACCGAGAACTGGATCTGTTGATGGATGTGAAAAGCTGAGAACTTTGGTGAAATGTTTTTGCTGGATGATGAAGTAAAAGCTTTCGATTAAAAGCTTTCGGGGCTTTTAAAGAGTTGAATAACCGTTAAGTTGTGTTTTGCGAAACGACTTTTCTCCAAAAAATAGCGAATAGATCTTACTGAGAAACCAACCCATCCAAAGTTACATTTGTAAAGCAATCGCCATTAAAGCACGCTCCTGGGAATTTTTATTGACATACTCTACATAATACATTTCATTGTGTACACTTCATGGTACTACACATGGACGGTTGGCATTTAATAACACGCTTCATCAAATTTATGTTTTTGGTGAAAAATAAACTGAAAAATGTTTTAATTTTACGAACTGATTGACTTGTGCGTATACTTTTTAGTAAACATAGACCAGAATCCTCCAAGTGTATAGTCATTATTATTTTCTTTCAATAAATTTATCATATTATATCCTGTAATATTTGTATAAAATTCTTTTGATTGAACAGGATAAATTGCTTGGAGCTTATAAAGTAATTTGGCGTCTGAGAAATAGCCATCACGCCTGAGGACGAGGCGTTATCAAACAGTTTTCGTCAGAGTAAAATAAACCTCTGTCAGTTATATTATAAGGTAAAATTTCCTAATAATGATACTGTAATTGTAAACTCGCCTTTTTATAGAAAAAAGCGTGTACATTACTTTTATGCAGCAAACCTAAAAAAACAGCTTCCCTTCAAAGTAGGGAATGAAGAACAAGGGGCAAAATACTTAAAGTTCAAAAAGAAATCTATTATGACAACTTTACAGAATTTAAAAATATTTATTGGTCAAAAAATTCATATTTTCATTTAGGTGGCTCGGTCAAGTTATGTACCTAGTTAAAATTTAGGTAAACCTCAACATTTATAAGTCCTATTCGATTACATCATTTTACAGTGTTAATATTTGTAAAGTTAAACTAATCTTACTCAGTAGGTATCTTAATAGGAATACTAAAATATCTTTATTTACTATGTTGTATTATTCTACACGTGGTTTGGTAAGTATAATCAAACATGCACGGAAAACCTAATTTCCATCGTTCATTACGGTAAATTAAAATAGATATTTGTTTTAATATTTTTCGTAGGTCAGTGCAATACAATTAACTTTGTTTGGATATTTTTACAAGGTTTTTATGTACTACTTATGTATTTTTAGTAACGATTAATGATTTATTTTTATTTTTAACAGTTAACACTTTAACAGTGTCTAATTATTAATCAGGGGCGTCCTTGGAAGCACCTGCTGACTACGCCTTCGTGCAGGGTGCGTCACAAGCGCCGTCGGTTAGCACTAATTAATAAAGCCGATGGCGTGATCGGAGAAGGCTGAGCCGTATTAGCAGACACGCGAGCCGAGACAGATCATCAGCTGACATTCACACCGACGATATTGAGTGTTGAGGTACCTAATCGTGGTTAGTTTGCAGTGTTTATGTATAAGTTATATAAACATGGTGCCCTGGAACTCTACCTACATTTAGGGCGTTGTTATTAGGTAAGAAACATATCTAAATAAATATCATATTTTAATTGTCCGGAAGTCCGCATCGATCTCTATTAATACAACAATATGGTTGTATTAATAGAGATCGATGGAAGTCCGTAGTTACTCACACAGCTGCCATTTTGTTCACTTATAAATTTGTTTTTGTTTGACATATAAAATTTAAACTATGTGGAAACATTGAGGACAACTAGACAAGTCTACGAAAAATTAAGAACATTTTTCAAACTCATAAAACAAAATGGCAGGCACAAATTAAAATTCGTGTAAAATCAATGGTTTTTTAGTTATTTAAGAAACTAAATTGTAAATAACTGCCATTTTCTTGCTGTCATAAATGTTTTTGCAAAGTTTCAATTTCATACGTTTAATTTTTTTTAAGTGCATCAAAATATGGTTGGTGTCTGAGTAACCAAGGACTATCGAAAAAATTCAATATGATATTTAGATATATTTCTTACCCAGAACAATGCCCAAAAATATTAGTAGAGAGTTCTGGGACAACCTGTATAAAACTATACGAATTAACAAAAAATCCAGGTTATTTTATAATATATCCAATGACAATTGTATATCATTAGGAAAAATGTATAACCGTTTTACTAGTTTCTTGCTTATATGATTTATGAAGAGTTAT
Source organism: Macrosteles quadrilineatus (assembly GCF_028750875.1). Classification (NCBI taxonomy): domain Eukaryota; kingdom Metazoa; phylum Arthropoda; class Insecta; order Hemiptera; family Cicadellidae; genus Macrosteles; species Macrosteles quadrilineatus. The sequence goes on from NW_026542594.1 coordinate 159,397,287, forward strand.
TTTATGCTGAAGTATTATACATTTTGTAAACTTTCACCGTGGTAACAAGTTATGGATTGTCATCGAATCATTGTAAATTTGAGAAACCTCAAAAGTAATTAGAAATATAAATGAAAATAATGCATTATTCATTGGCAATGGTTTCGTTCTGGCCTCAGCTTCATCACGATTACAACAATTGTCCCAGCAAGGGCATGTGGAATGCAATAGTTAGGTCAATACCGTTAACCCCAATTCCGATCAACCACATCCATGCCCGGTCATTCATTGTAATTACTTATTGATCAATGGAAAGGTTGTTTCAACAATGCTCATTGGAAAAAGAATTACCAAAAATATTTTGCGAACAGTGGTTGAATTAATTCACTAGTATTTAGTTTAAACTTCCTAATATGGGTCCCTTGTTAACCCTATCACTTTAAATAGTAGAAATATAGGTCTATAATGAGTATTTTTTTAGTTTTGATTTTGAAATGAACCATGCTGGCTAACCTATTCTTTATTCTAAATTGTAACATGTTTATGATCAGATAGAAAGTCATTTTGAAGCTACCCTAAAAGCTTGATTATAGTAAAGTACTATTAATTTTTTGTTGTTCTTTGAGTAGCAGTTTTCTATCTCTTATGCTCATTTCGCCATCTTGTGTGGCATATTCAAAGCGTCTTCTTAAGTTTTCACACTAACAAGAACACATTAATCAATATATTTATAAATATTCACTTCATCGATACGCGTTTAATACGGTCGTTTTCTGTTTTCGTGATTGTATTACTTACGATTACAGGTATTTTCTGCGATTATAACACTATAATAATTATATGAGTTTATATGTGTATATTAAAGTGTATTATGCTAAACCTTATTCAATAATACATTTAAGATTGGATACATGTAATGGATTGTTAATTAGCTTCAATTGTACAATTACAGTTGCCTAGACTAATAGAAACACTACCTCAATGCAGGGAAAAATCGGGATACCTCAGAAAATAATTGTTAGAAAAATGCGGTAAAATCTAGCTCTATGAATTGCAATTGAATAAATTATACTACTTTTAACCGTTAAGTACGGATATTATCTACGGATTGATATGCCTACTGTTGTAGTCTGTACAAATGGATATGTAATAACTAGATGCGGTAAATGTATTAAAGTTATATAATATCTCAGAGCTTGGTACATAAACTCGGTGATTTTTTAACTGACTGCAGATAACCGGTTTGATCCTAAGAAAACTCAAGAGTTTTGATAGACCAAAACTGATAAGCTTTATTATTTTGTTTTTCATAAATACGCTGACTATAGAACCATCTGATCTATATAAAATCAACCAACACAGATCACCTTACTCCAGTTTTTACTAGCCGTACTTTCGAATTCAGTAAAATGCAAATATATTGCTGTCTTTTAAAGCGAAGTGACTATTTTGAGATTTTATTTATGTTTTTGTTCATGGTAGTAGTGACCTACTATGCTGTATGTAGCTTAAAATGGTAATGCAAAATTTGCTTTCCCCAAATCAGTAAAACAAACGTCAGCCTAATAATCCCGTTTCGTTATTCCAATTTTCGTTCGATTGCTTAGTTTTAACCGCAACTTAAGGGAAATATAATATATTTGTACTAAAAGGACTAAATCAGAAAAATTGATATTAATCCCTTTCTACTCATGATTCTCTAAAATAGCCTTAATGTTAGTCAAACAAGATACATGGAAATGATATTACATTTCTATATCATTTAAAATCATCACAAGATGGATAGCAAAAGCTGCTTTATTTTTTTTTTACATTTGTTTGATAAGTGTTATTTAATTTCTCCGGTTAAATTACAATAATAAGACTATTTCTTCTTTGAATGAAAATACAAGTTTAGCATATTCAATTAGTGTTATTGTTGAAAACGTTAAAATTAATATATATTTTGTGCCGAACTTTTTCCCTTTATGAGTTCATCGTCGTGTCGATGGGTTCATTTCATTCTTAGGTTGTTGTACCAAGGAAACCCCTCTTTAGGTTGATCTTTGTAAATTTGTGTGGTTTTTGTTGTATTATTATTTCTTAATCAAACGAACGGGTATTTATCGTGTTTGTTAAAAGTATCCATGTACTAATAGATTAAGATTATATTTAATGGACGAGACACCAGTTATTAGTATTAGCATTTCATGTAACGTTTATTTGTCTCAAAAAATATTCATTCTTACATTGTATTTCATTATAACGCGGATCATTTTCTTCACTTTAAGTTGGTAAATACGTTTTATGAAAATACTAGCTGTACCCGCGGGCTTTGCCCCGTTTAACTTCATAAGTGAGCTCGTTCGCATGACTCAATCACGTCCTGGTTGAAGTTAGTTCGCTACGCTCACTCACTTTTAGGTTGGAGCTCGTTCGCTGCGCTCACTTGCCTTCAGGTTGGCTCGTTCGCTACGCTAACTTGCCTCCAGATTGAAGTTCGTTCGCTACGCTACTCACCTTTTGGTTGCAGATTAGCTGTTGTCATAAATGTAAAAGAAATAATAAATGCTGCTACCTGTTGGTAATCCTTGTAACTTTAATGCTATTGCACATCATAGAACAGAAACAACATGTTTAATTGAAACAGCTGTTAAGATTCATTAATTCCATTTAAATATGAGTAGGTACTCATTAGGTTAGCATGGGAAACTCCAGAGCCACTGGGGCGGAGCCCGAGAGTCCGATCAGAATAAAAATAGCTTAGTTTTCCTATTTAATGCCTAAAGAATCAGTGTACCAAATTTCAGCCTCCTAGGTAAATGGGAAGTGGGAGAATTAGTGATGAGTGAGCCAGTCAGTGAGGGCTTTGCCTTATATATATATAGATAATATCATATTTTAAACTTCCTTTCTCATTGGGAAATATACAAATAACATGTTTTTACAATAAACGAAATTTTTAGGTAAATTTTTGTAAAAATTCTAACAATATTATTCCTTGTGACATTTTATTACATCCTACGGAACAAACACGTAAAGATGAGTGTGTTAAGTATTATATTACGGCGTTAAAACTAAATTTATTTCGTTATTCAACCAATTACAACGATTTGCGTATTTAACAAGGACATTTTCTTGTTCATGGCTTTAGCAGATCTGGAATACACCAATGAAATAAAGAAATGCTATTCCTTACACAAGTTTGATCAATAAGAGAGCATGAGGATGTCTCTAAGCTAAGGACAAGTGACAGGCCTCTTCCTGTGCTGCCTCCTTCTCGGCGCGACGTCGTCAGTCACGCATCACGCACATAGCACATAGCACATAGCACATAGCACATAGCACATAGCACATAGCACATAGCACATAGCACATAGCACATAGCATATAGCACATAGCACATAGCACATAGCACATAGCACATAGCACATAGCACATAGCACATAGCACACAGCACACAGCACATAGCACATAGCACATAGCACATAGCACATAGCACATAGCACATAGCACATAGCACATAGCACATAGCACATAGCACACAGCACACAGCACATAACACATAGCACATAGCACATAGCACATAGTACATATCACATAACACATAGCACATAGCACATAGCACATAGCACATAGCGCATATCACATAGAACATATCACATAGCACAAAGCACATAGCACATAGCACATAGCACATAGCACTTAGCTCATAGCACATAGCACACCGCAAACAATCACCTAACCAACAACACCTATGTGCAGTTGTATAGAAATGTTAATTTATTATTCTTACATCTAATAACTTTCGGTCATATCGAAATGCTAAGTAATTTAGGGAGCATAAAACTATAAGGCAATTTTAGGTCACAGGGCAAGGTATAAAAGGAAATATTACGGATAAATATTTGAATACAATAGCTACAAGTAAGGTGTACAATAGCATCGTTATTAACCTAATAGGTTATAAGACCCCCTTGAAATATTAATTTGAACCTGCTCAGCAATAACACTAATTGAATATAATAAGCTTGTATTTTCATAACAAAATCTAATTATTGTAATAGGTTAAAGCATGAATTAATCAATGCTACGAAAACATCCTAACGATACAATATACGTAGTATATGTGAACTTAGTATACAGGGTGAGTTTTAATTGTCCCCCCCCCCAATTTTTTTCTACATTTTTTCAAATATCAATCCCAGACCACTTGCAAACATTGTTGGGTAGTAAGTACTTCATTTTGACAAGGTGGTCATTTCCGGCCGCCATCTTGGATCTGCCATATTGGATGCAAAATTTTTTTTTCAAATGTAAAGGTGGGGTTGTGACCCATTATTTCGAACTATATTTTTACCCTGATTACAATGCCGCAAACTGTTTTTATAAATCTTGATTCATTCTAAAGTTATGAGGGGTTTTTAAAACTTTATTTTTAGCCCATTTTAACATTGTGCATTTACAAACTAAGACCATAATCTCAAAATAGTGCCAGATAAAGATAAGTATACACTACCAGTAATTATCGACCTATTTTCACTTGGTTATGACTGATGTATTTTTTTCGGCCGCCATCTTGGATCCGCCATTTTGAAATGTGATAAATTATTTTAAATATGAAGAGGGTGTTGTGACCCATCATTTCTAACTACTTTTTTAAGCTAAACTTAATTACATGATCCGTTTTTCATTTTCATTTTTTGATTTTTAAATATTGACATTTTTTACAAAATAATTGCAATATTTCATAAATAAAACTTGATAACAAGAAATGGATTGCGGCATTGAGTTAAGCTTAAGAAAGTAGTTCGAAATGATGGGTCACAACACCCCCTTCATATTTAAAATAATTTATCACATTTCAAAATGGCGGATCCAAGATGGCGGCCGAAAAAATACATCAGTCATAACCAAGTGAAAATATGTCGATAATTACTGGTAGTGTATACTTATCTTTATCTGGCACTATTTTGAGATTATGGTCTTAGTTTGTAAATGCACAATGTTAAAATGGGCTAAAAATAAAGTTTTAAAAAGCCCTCATAACTTTAGAATGAATCAAGATTTTTAAAAACAGTCTGCGGCATTGTAATCAAGGTAAAAATTTAGTTCGGAATAATGGGTCACAACCCCACCTTTACTTTTGAAAAAAAAATTTTGCATCCAATATGGCGGATCCAAGATGGCGGCCGGAAATGACCACCTTGTCAAAATGAAGTACTTACTACCCAACAATGTTTGGAAGTGGTCTGGGATTGATATTTGAAAAAATGTAGAAAAACATTGGGGGGGGACAATTAAAACTCACCCTGTATAAGTAATCATATTGTTAGAAATTTCCAAACCTTTAATTGATTGTTTTTGGTAATGGCTAGTTTATATTAGATAGAAATAAAAGTCTGTAGCTTAGCCTGACAGGGTAACATTTAATCCTTTAAGAGAAATTTAAGAGAAATATTACATTAGGTGTACGTCTTTCCATCAATGAAATATGAGCTAGCTGAAGTTAATCAAAATTATTATCATGTGAATGCCATCACATTAATGAATTAGATGACTGAGCATCAAATAAAGGCATCCGAGTTCTCAAAATGGTGTATAAATGGATTTCATCAGGATGATCTGATTTGGAGAGGTTTTGTCTTCAAATGCAGACAAAGCATCGACTTAGTTAACTGTAAAGTTTTGAATCATTAATTTAACAAAGGCCGACAAATGAAAGGGCTGAAAACAATATAACCCCTCCCTAGATGCTTTGTCACAAAACCGTTGGTGTCAGTGTTTTGGATTTCATCGATACCTCGCTTGGTTACAACACTTTTTGTATTTAATTCATCATAAAATAGCTTTGTGGGAAAACTCTTTCCATTTATTCACTTAATTACATTTTTAGACATTTACGGTTTTGTTATGTGCATTTTAAGCTGAATACGAGTCCAGGGTATAGATCAGTTAGCTAAGGGTGTACCCATATCGGGATCAAACCCGCTAGCTCCTATTCACCTGTATAGTACATCACTGAAGTAAATTGTCAGCAACTAAGTGAAAAATGGTCTGGCAATTGTTTACTTGTCAAAGATAATTTCTGGCCTATTTAACTTAATAATGAGTGGGTAGGAAAAATTTTACACAAATAAACATAGAAGAAAAAATAAACTAAGAGCAATATTTATTTCAACCGATTATTTTATTGCACGTTACAGAACCTGTTAATTACATTACTCAGGTCCCTATACAGTTATTTAGCAGCAATAATCGTACTTAAACTCATTAAAACTCATGCAAGTAAATAACTGCTATAGCAGACTATCTACGACTACCCAATGGTTCATGTGTTTGCACGCCTATGGTGCTTTAATCTGAATACTAGTGGTTGCCACCTTATTTAGCCTAGGATCTTCTACAGCCCTTTTACCCTCTTGTCTACAGCCTCAGGCATTTCACCTGAATCGGTTGTACGTTTCTTTAATAATGATATGTAACACGGTTCATTCTCGTGACACTTGTTTCCAGGCTTCTCTTGTCCGTCAAACCTTATTTACGTGGTTGTACGTTTCTTAGACCAGGATTCGTAGTAAATTACGTAACGCCTGCCTTCACTCACCAGACTTTGGATCCGTGAAACCTAAAAAATGTGGAGTAAGTGCTCTATACATGGATCTAGTATAATAACGTACGCATACTGGATGCGTTTCCCTTACATCAAAATTTATTATGACCGAACAGAGTGATAATGCTGTCTAAAGTGAGTTACAACTCAAGTACATACACGTACACGTATGTACGACCTAGATTCAGTCGCTACAATTGTTTACGTGATAAACATTTACCAATAAAAGCTTTAAAGCCGGGTTTTCCTAGACACGGAAGAGGAGCGCGGAGAGTGGAAAAGCGATTAACATGACATTCCGCTCCACTTCTAGGAAAACAGTAAAATTAAATTGCCAAAAACATTAAAACACAACATTTAAACTACAAGAGGAGTCCGCTCTCCGCGTTCTTCTCCCCGCGCTCCGCTTCCGCGCCCCTGAAAACCCATCATAACTTAACATGTGTTACAATTACAGCCCAATTATTAGGTACTGGTCACCCGACCCAAGCCAGGTACAACCCAAACACGAGATAAGATTGGACGTGGATGTGTCACAACCCAATTACGTGGTGTGTGTCCCTTGGCTAGGGATCAGTCATGGCACAATTACGTGATGCAGTTCCTCGCAATGTCAATTTGTTCCTGGCTTGCGTGATCGGGCGTTTCAGATATTTACGTTTTATCACGCACACAGTTATTACTTTCACATAAAATAGATCATATTTTGACATTTCAATCAATCGAATCCAAGTAATTGATTGGTTTTCGAAAATAATTGGACTAGTGATTTCACTTTGGCAAAAGCTATTGTTATTATTTCATGCAAATTCTTTGACATTCTGTTGTGCTATGTCCTGCCTGAAAATGTCAAACAATTATTTTATAAATATACTATGAACTTAAATTAAAACCAGACTTTTTAAAACCTTTTTAAACTTTTTAAAACCAGATAATTGCTGTATCATATGATGTTTCAATTCACACCAGTTAAATTTTTAATGGCCCTAAGGATATTTTTACACTGTGATCAACTACAGTTATAGTGAATTTCATCAAAGGGTTTATTTTTTCTCTCAGAAAGATAAATTATTGTTCAAAAAATAAATTACGACTCCCATTGATAACAACAGTTACATTCTTCACACGTACAATAACGTGACTGTACTGTGAAAACATTACCAAAATTGAACTGCGTTATTCGATTTCCTATTCAACCGAAGAAAACATAAAATTTTTGGCCTTACAAATATGAATATATTATAAATAAATCGTGACAAAAATCTATATTTATATATATTCCCCATGATACTACATTTTATCATTTATATTAGGTTTACCTGAGGATTGTATAATCTTCTATAATATTTTCGGAAATAAAATAAAAAAAACGTCTTATATCACTTAAAACATATATTTACGCTTATACTGTTACTGACAAGATGGAAAGTATACAAAAAAAGATGGTAAATGGTGATTTTGATTAGACACTCCAATCATAATCAGACCCAATAGGCGAATTACAATATTTTCGGAACTTTGTAATGGTAGTAATTGAAAATCCATCCGTCGGTTACATAGGGTATTTTAACTTGTAATTAACTTAAACTACCAAACCACCTGCATTTTTCGCAAAGTAAATTTTCAATTTAATTAGTTACTTTGTTTTAGACTGGAATGTTCAACAATGTGATGGATAAATAGCATAAATATTGGGGCATTTTGTCTGGATACACATGGTTAAATAATGTTTGTAATTACAAAGTCTAATATGCAGCAAGCACTTGGGTGCTTATTTACATGTGACCCGTTTTCCACAACAGGACGTTCACATTACAAGGAACACTTAGACGTGGTAACTGCACCTCCATTGCACTTTATGAATACTAACTCTAGTGCTGGTTATGAATGGTAAAAACGATTGCGCAACTCCCCCCTTTGAAATCAACGGAGATAAATGCCAATGTAACTGTAATGCAGGGTATTATTTTAGTGAACTAAATGCTACGTATATAAAAATATGCAGATTTCTTATACCTATTTAAACTATTTTTGTAGTGTTATAATTTTAATGTTACAAATATCAAAAGGAGCCCCCTCAAATGTGATACAATGGTTGAAATAAATTGTTTCAATAATATTGGAACTTTATTGTGTTCATATAGCTTACTTTTTGGAATAATTTTAATAATAAAATTGTAATGTATTATCGTAACAATTATTCATTTATGTATTTGAAATACTATTATTTTAATACTATTAATGCTCTCTTTGAGAACACTAAGAGAAAGATAAACGTGAACACTTGAATCGTGAAATTGTATAATTTTATTCAATAAATTTACTGTATCATGGGGACGATATATACGTTGCCATGTGATTTCATACTGGGGAAATACTCTTTGGTCAAACTTTGCATATATATCAGTCCGACTTTATACATTTAGTTTAAATGCAAAATGTCTGGTAAAGTATAACAAACGATCGGCAACACTGGTTAAATGCCAACAAAAATATTAAATACAAAATCTACTTTAATTCTGATTAAGGGCTTTATTGGTTAATAATTTAGTGTAGCGGTCAGGCAAAATATCTTTGTTATACGAGTAAGTTGTGTATTTTTTTATTGATATTAGAAGTAGTCATAAATACTGTTTTTGTCAGCATTTCACACTTTTACAGGTATAGACTTGACGTAATTTATTATAAGATTAGTTAGTAGCATATTAACTCTGTAAGGTAAAGTATTTAAAAGTAAAATGTATTTATTAAACGTTAAACATTAACCTTGAACTCAAAGACTGTAAATCATTTTAGTAACACTCAACGACCTGCGTGCTTGTTTCATCTTGGAAGTGATCACGCAAAACACGGCAATTATGCCGTATATATTTCTGTAGGTGATACCACAATCAGTGGAATAACACGAAATGGGCTATACCCTTACAACGAGTGATATCAGTGACTAGTAATAGGATTTCTCAACGTATAATATCCGCCCATACATTTTATTTCAAATGTTACATGTTAAGTGGTTATGTTTGTTGTCTATTTATTTGGTGATTCGTTTTCATTATTTATTTATTAATTTACCGTCCCAACTTTCCATTCTAGGACGCTATGCTCAAGCCCGGAACTGTTTTCACATTACTTCAGGTGGGTATTTTTTCGGAAATGGTCGCAGCATTATACCATTAATAAAATCATTTGGCAATTGGTGGGGTTCAAACCCCGAGACCTTAGGCTCTGAATCCCCAAGCCTTACTACTAGTCCAGCTCACTCCCTAATAAAAAGGAATCATTTTTTTAATATACGTACAGGGTTTCCATAAAGTAATGTTGGGGTTTTAACTCTCTTAAAAACTACTATACGAATAATTAAATATTCCATACCTCTGCATCCGGTAGCTCAAACAACTTTTTTGGGTTAATTAAAACAGCTGTGTTCATTGTTGTGCTAAACAACAACTTACTTATTCTTTTTATTAAGACTTCAAGTTGTATTTCTTTATAAACTTGTTTGTCGTCAAGAAAAGGCTAAGTGTGAAACTATGAGTGAACATGAGTCAGTGACTCTAGTATAACGACCATTTAGGATGTAAAAATATATGTTACTAGCTGTACCCGCGGGCTTTGCCCCGTTTAACTTCTTAATTTTCAAGATGAGCTTGTTCGCATGGCTCAATCACATCCTGATTGACGTTCGTTCGCTACGCTCACTCACCTTTACGTTGGAGCTCGTTCGCTGCGCTCACTTGCCTTCAGGTTAGCTCGTTCGCTACGCTAACTCGCCTCCAGGTTGAAATTCGTTTGCTACGCTCACTCACCTTTTGGTTGCAAATTAGCTGTGTCATAAATAAAAAAAAAAAATAGTGCTGAGCCCTGTTGGTAATCCTTGTAACTTTAATGCTATTGAACATCATAGAACAGAACCAACTTTGTTTAATTGAAACAGCTGTGTTCTTTAATTCCATTCAAATATGAGTACTCATAATGTTAACTTGGGAAACTCCAGAGCCACTGGGGCGGAGCCCGAAAGCCCGATCAGAATATAAACTACTTAGTTTTCCTATTTAATGCCCAAAGAATCGGTGTACCGAATTTCAGCCTCCTAGGTAAATGGGAAGTGGGAGAATTAGTGATGAGTGAGTGAGTGAGTCAGTCAGTCAGTCAGTGAGTCAGTGAGGCAAAGCGCCTTTTATATATATAGATTCAGAAATTTAGCCCATCTACTAGAAAACCCCAGAGATTCAGTCTCCGTTGTAACAAGAGAAATGTGCACATGTGGGCTGAAATATATCATCATTTTGACGTCTGTAGAGCACGAAATGATTGTCATGTTTAAGCATATTAGCTATGTATAGAATCCTTTTTATGTCTGGAATTCAAAACATAAATAGTTTTTTTTTATCTTTTCTCGTTTTCTTTTTATTTTATAACTAAGTCCCACCATTACTTTATGAAAACCCTCTATAAGAGTCTAAAAGCTCTGTTCAATTTCCAATTACTGGCGTATTGTGTTTTTATTATAGGTGTTTACCACAGATTAGATAAATAATATCATAATTTGTTATTTAAAAGTAATAGAATAGTATAAATGGTTTATCCTAGAAACAAGAGAGGTGTTCGCTAAGGCGTCTAAGGTGGGCAATTTCGTTTCCCGCCATTACCAATAAACTACTTTCCTTGGTCACAACCTTTAATGGAATATCGACTCGTCTCCTTTGTCCGCATTTACCAACCCAAGAAAATCCAAGTCAGGTGAAATGTCTGTGAAAGATTTACAAACGTGTTTGTTGCAGTCCTGTTATGTCGTTATTTTTAACTCGTTCAGTTAAGTATGTCTTTAATATTAACAAGAAATTTTTCTGACTATTTACTATAACATGGGATGAAAACTCATTTATTGACTGGTCTGTGTGTACAATGTTATATGCAATTTGTATTGAGAGATGGACTTAAGAATTGTTCCAATTAATGTTTTTTACATGGGAGATAGGCTATTTAAACACTTGGAAGAACCCTTATTTGTTTTTAAGTAATAAGTATAACTTTTGTTGTGACAAAATATCACGTCTAAATCCACCCCAATGTTTAAAACAACATTTTTTTTTTAATTTTCAACCGACCATTATGAAACTTGGTAGGTGTTTAAGGGTAGAATAAATCAATGCTAGAAAATAAATTAACTCGGGCTTAAAAATTGTGTAGTTTGATAGGATTGTTTTATTTTGTCATTTTTATTTTAGCACTTCGAGCTATTATAAATTTCTAGGGGATTGGCTGTTTACATGGGGTAAATTATAGATGTAATGTCAAAAAGTTGTATTCTACTTAAGGTATCCTGCCTTAACGAAACGATATAAAACAGTTGATATCTGTTTAAGTATACAGTTAAATTAACTTCAAAGGCATTGTTCAATTAAAGCATTTGTGATTTTACTATTTTATTTTGTTGTGATGTTTATGGTGAATTGATTTACTTTACCATGGAATAATGTCAGTTAATAAACTGGTAAGAAAAATCATAACGAACTTATAACTTTATATAAATACCATCAAAACATACAATTTTATATTTTTGGTTTACACAATACAAAAGAAAGATAATGATTATCAAGAAAAAAATCACATTATTTATTTATTAATTTTTAAATAAATGTAAACTGTTTTCTAAGCAAACCACATTTTACAAACTAATTTAGAGTTTGAGCAACCACACAGTTTCATTACAGACACGTTTAAAATGACAAAACTAGAGTTTGTATCACCTCTCTGCGAGGGAACTTTAACACGAAGACAACTTCAACAAGTTTAATTTAACTCATGCAACCATGTAACGTTGTAAACTAAATTAAATACCTTTGTTCTACAACAAGTGCTGTTAAAGCTATACTTTGATGGTGGGTTTGTGGGTATATCTGTAGATGAAATGGTAAGAAAATATTATTTGTGATATAAATTTACACAAATATTTTTATCCACTATATGAGCCTATATATTACTTTTAAGCATGACTTTTTCATATATGTTATTGTAATAAAGCTTACCATATTTTATCTACAAATATAGTATCATAGCTAAATTAACGTAAATTAACATAAATTAACGTTTCTTTACGCCCCCAAAGCTATGATACGATTTATATGATTCCATTGAGATTCGCGAGATCATCGGCATGCATGTAGCAAAGCTGGTAAGATCTCTACAAAGAAGGGGTTACGTTTTTATGTCACCTGTAAAAAAAAAGTTTCTGGAGCGGTTTAGGAAAATTAGGGTGTCCTAAAAAACTGTCCAATAACAGAATCAAATAATCTCACATTAATTATTTGATTGTTTAAATTCATCCATTCGTTCTTCAATTATTCTATTGTTGTGTAAAAAATTAAATTTGTGAAATGTTTTCCAAATCAACAACTATAGCATTAGCTCATTCTGTTGGTTTAAAATTAGTTTTATAGACACTAGGCTGCTATCGCACTGTTTCACGACTTACTTACAATAATAACCTGACTTGGTCTTACAATAATCAAATAACAGGAAAATTTGATGAAATCTAGAAATTTAAAAAATTCTTACATTTATTATCCGAAAGGATTTCTTGAACTCGACATTTTTGCTGCATTCTATTGGCAAATATATCCCATAACACCTGGAAGATTTGTATTGTGGAGGAAAAACAATATGTTTATTAGACATAATGCTACGTAAAATAACAATATCGTTACTTAAGATAGCTTACGCCCTCTATAAACTTATACAATAAAAAAATATTTCATAAGATTTTAAATTAATTTTGTTTAGAAATTAATTTATTTTTGAAATAACAATTGGTGAAATTATACTGAATATATTTTTTGCCTGCTGCCCGATCTTCATCTTATGTATTAAAATGTAATGGCTGATAGATGGCAGAACGTTCAAATTTTATTTGTAATCGTTAGGGTTTGCTACTATATAAGCAACTACAAGTCTACACATAATATGCATAATCATTGTTCACATAACCATACATGGAACCTACATTACCATATTCATGTAGTTGTTTGTCTTCCCTTCCTTAGGCAAGAGATATACGGAATAATTTCACTGGATTTTATCTCTTGTGTCATAAGATTGATGATACGTTTTAAACCATGCTAATCTGAAGTACTTAAATAAGCTTTGCGTTATAGAGTTTTTCATGCATACATTTAGTATATAAACAAAATATACTTAATAGTTTATTGTTTTTATGGAACGTTGTTCCCATCAGTTCTTGCCAATATTAAGGAGGAAAAAAACTGGATCATGTTAATGGGGTTTTCCAACATACATGTATTTTACCTTAACATGCGTACTAAGTTTGAAAAAGATCGACTTGAAAAATACAAAACAGTGGATATCTGGTTACCAAAGTGATGGAAAATGTTATTATTGATTTTCTCTTTATTTTGATATCTTGGAACCATTTCCGAAGTTTAACTGTTCACTCTAAATGCAGGGTATTTTTCTGAGAATCGCAACCTAAATTAAAAGTACCATCAGAAACTTTTACTGAGACAAAACAAGCTCATATGTGGGATCTCTGTTTTTTTTTTTTTTTTTTTTTTTTACTTTATGCCAATTAGATAATATTTATTTTGCATATTTATCTAAGAATGTTAGTCATATTGGGAATTTATTGTGAATAAGACTCTACATGTTGCTGTCGCAATCTTGATGACTATGTTTTGTTCACTAAAAGTAAATCATTAAGTTTTTATGCTAAGATAGGTTTAAAATAAATTTGCATGTGTGATTCCAGTACAAAAATATATACTATTTATAGAATTTTCCATAGGTTGAGGAAATTGGAGCTGTAGAAACAAAAAGAATTCAGATATACACAACAAAGACCTACTATATTAGAGCTTTGCCATAATACCAAGTTGAGTATTATCAATGAAACCAAACCTAATACATATATATGCAAAAATTAATATTTGTTTATCAAAAATGTTGTAAGAAACCCAGATACTGACGTATGAGCTGTTTTTTTTTCGTGTTGTACTTATTTGGGTTGCATTAAAAAACACTCTATACTGTATAACTTTATACATCAAAAATATGTCATTGAAATTATAAATATTGTAAGTAGTGAGAGCATTACAAATATTAAATAAAAACTGACACACACTACTTACTACATGATTTAATATAATAATTTAAAGCAAATAAGGAATCTAGTGTCACAGAACACTCTTTAAACAACCTAAACGTTTTTGTAAATACTCTAGACAGCAAATGTAATTTCATTGATGTTTTGAGTATCACTATCATTTAGTGCAGTATAATCGATTGTTTTCTAAAAAAAAAAAAAAAAAAAATTGCTAGCACATAATATCATTATAATCCATATTAAGAGTTGCAGGCCATTTTAATACAGCAGCAATTGTTGTTTGCATAAAAAATGATAAGTAAAACAACTCGCTACTTAAGTAAAACATTGATTTTGAATATAAACAATATTAGTTATTAAATGCATGCGAATGATTAATTAACCTTAACTATTAAAACAACTACTATTCATAAATAGAACAAATAATCATACAATTAATATTGCATTATAGTTTTGATTAATATTGTATAGAATGTTTAATCGGTTGTCTCAATTGCAGCCTGATATAATCGAGGAGTATTTTCAGCTATGAAACACACTATTCCAGTAATAACATAATTATATAGTGCAGATGCAAATGAAATGCGTTGATGGTATTCCCCTTATTGCTTTTGTGTTTAATAAATAAATCACATTAAGTTGTATAAAGCGTAGCTGCAGTGTTCGATACATGTGTGATATTGATTGTTGTCTGAGTGTTCTGATATGTTAGTTGTTTTGTTGAACACAGGTTTAAATTACTGTTTCTATTTTGGTTAGGGTATAGACTCGGAACACATCACATGTTTCCAAAAAGTGAGTGGCTAAGGCCTAGGACTAAGGCCTTTACGGTAACCTTAAAGGTTTTTGCTACCTAAAACTAGTTGTTCTTGCATTATTAAAGTTGAGAAGCGCTAGGAAATGTAGGTCA
Source organism: Macrosteles quadrilineatus (assembly GCF_028750875.1). NCBI lineage: Eukaryota > Metazoa > Arthropoda > Insecta > Hemiptera > Cicadellidae > Macrosteles > Macrosteles quadrilineatus. The sequence goes on from NW_026542594.1 coordinate 159,412,887, forward strand.
TAATTATTAATCTTGAAATGTACAAGTTTACCGATGTCTAGTATCCAGTAGCATTATATTTAAACTGTAATTTTTTTTCAATTTCTAAAAATGTTGCCTTAAAAATTCAAGTCTTTTGACAAAAGAACTTTTTTCCATTTATATTCAAAAGTCTGCAAAAGTGCATTTTAGACATCGTACGGATGTATTAAAAACTGTTATATAAACTTACAACGGTCTTTTTCTCCTGTGGTTTAAAATATAAGAACCTTCCGAAACCGAAATGTAGAGTCCACATGGGATTTGGACATGAATGAGGGAATTTTTATATTTGAACAGAAGGGGACCATCATTTCAAAATAACTTGTCATGCGTATGTCTAGGTAAAAAAATCAATGATTGTTTTATTTGCACTTTTCATGTTAAAAATTAAATAATTCAATTACAACAAAAAAATTACCAAAACATCATAAAAAAATACTAAAACTATTAAAATATAGTTATTAGTTTTAGAAAAACGTCACTATAGGTACCTTGTAAATAAATGTAAGAAATCTACATGCAGTAAAGAACATTAGTAAATGTTTTTAAAACTTGCAAATAATATTTCTTTTTAGTTAATATCACGAATTGTAACGTGAATGTTTATAAAATCAAACAATATCCAAATCAGCATGAGCCTAAAGGTAACGTACACTATTACGCTGCGATTTACCTAGGTTGAATTATTAAAATGATAACTCTAAAGACACGTAGCAGGCTAATTTGGATTAGCCAAGTCAGTTGAGAACTTCCGGGGGAGTAAGTTAGCTCCTTCAAGCTTAAGTAGTTTGGTTTATGAATAGCTAATAGTCCTAATTCCCTTCCCTAAAGCGTTATGTTTAGAGATCGGCTTGAAATAGTTAACTTCAATAATCCATAAAATACTTCTTGAACAAAAATTAATATTTGGTTTTTATAAAAAGACTTAATTTATTAAAAATATTATTGTATTTAGCATAACCTTTTTTGTTTTCTTATCAATAGGAAACTCCTACTCCTACCTATCTCTCTATACATCTACTATTTAAAAAAAAATCTTGAACTATGATTATTTGTAAATATTCCGTGCCAAAAAAATTTCTGTAGCTTATACGATTAAATCAAACACCGGTAGGAAAAAACGTCTGTTGAGTGACAATACACACAAGGATTTTTTTGTTTCTACACCAGTGGTATTTTACAAGAGGTCGACGTGAGAATACAAAGTTTTGTGGATGTGATAGGAATAGAACCTGCTCCGTGTACTATTGTAATTATTTTAATATGGTTTTGTTCCAAGTTAGCCAAAAGTAAGCCCTGTGCAGAAAACAATCTTCACTCAAACATTTACAAATGATTTAAGGATAGTGTGGACATGACCAGGACCAGATATTGTCGTACCACCTATGACTATACTGTGAGTGGGCTGTTACAGTACCATCGTATGGGTGAATAATTATCTAACACAATTGATCAGTACAGGAAATAATACAACTAACAACTTTCACATACTTCTTTTCTATCAACGGAGAAACCGTAAGCAAAAATTCTTCAAAATAGTGTATTGACAAAGGAGTCAAATAGCATAGTAAATATCTTAAAATCTGCTTGCAAACCTCATGATTTGTGTAGGAGTTTACAATTTATAGTTCATAGTAAAGTTGCATTATGATAAGATAAATAATTCATTTATTTCAGAAAATGTTTAACAGGTACAGAATACAAACATTCCCTTGGCCAATGAATAGGTGGTAACTGATGCATCCGATTTTAGGGTAAACATCATAGGCCATAATTATACTTTTTTAGTTTCTCTAGGTATACTCAAAACTCCTTCTTGCCATCCGTCAGAGTAATTTTTAGATTCTGAGGGTATTAGTTTTGAATAAATCGAATTCCTCTAAAATTATAATTAAATTTTTAGTAACTAATTACCCTTGGATTTAGGCCTCTATCCATCGTCTAACCTAATACATAAATAAAATAAAGGTTACCCCATTCATTGACTTTACATATATCTCTCCTGGAAAGGTGTAAAGTCAATGCTTTAATCTTCCTTCGGTTAGGATTTAATTCCCAGTTTCCAAAATTGGGTATCCAACAATTTAAGACGCTATCCCCGGTGAGAGGTCTTATGTTTAAGTAGACGCTTTCCAATCTAACCCTTCGTTTTAAGCTCCTAGCTCAATTATGTCTGGGTATAATAGAAGATTTGATATTGAACGTATAAAGAAAATCCATATTGCTTTCGTCTATGAGCAAAATAGGCCTACATTTAGGGATCACACGTAGTATTTTAAATTATCAATCTGTATCGCTTTACTAAAAAAAATAGTGTTATTATACAGGTGTTCATCTGCAATGCCCTTGTTTTGAAAATTTTTTAGTAAAGTTTTTTCAAGATAGTGTTTTTTCTGTTTTAAAATTGTTATTTTATCATATTTGTCAATTTGTTAAAGTAATACACATTTTTACCAACACTTTTTTATGCAGTATTGTTAACTGATGATTCCAAGATTTTCACCAGTCACTATAATTGAAAATGATTCTTTAGGCAGTTCAAACTGGTGAAAACAAATAACATTGAGTAAATACATATACATATTTAGAATTCCAACTAAACCAGATAGAACTTACCCCTTTAAGTCACTAACACGATAACCGACTAATCAGTCATAGGGTTCCACCACAAATTCGAATGGCATCCCTTGGGATTTCAACCACTTCATTGTTATGTGACATTGCGCATCAGGTGAAGTCAATTGATGTCATACTCGCATTCGCAATTGTTGGCTTTGGGGATTGTTGGTGGGGCTGGAGTGGCTATACATGAGTGTCATAGTATGAGTTACCACAATGAAAGTTCTATAGGTGTATTCTATATAAAATAAATAATGTTTGAACTGTATTCATATTTTGGAGAACAATATTAGATCATGGATTGAAGTATAATACAGCTATTTGATACTTACAGTTGGCCAATGTTCAATTAATTATCTGCCTTTGGTATTTGGCTGGCCATTAACGTTTTAAACAACAGTTATCGCAGTTAACGCACGTAACACACTCATTTTATAAAAAAAAAAAAATCGTGTAATTAAGTGTTTTAGCTATGAAAACAATTACTAATCTACTCTGTTTCAGAGCGTACTGCTCTGAAGCCCACTCAAAATTAAGTACTCAGGAAATAAAGTCAGATTTTATACATCACATTGATATTTAGCGTAAATATCATTATCGAAATATAATAGTTTGTTAAGTACTTATCTCTAATCAAAGAGATTATTGAAACAAGCAAATAACATTGCTGAGAACCCATCACCATACGTGGAATGTGATCAACTGTATCGTATTTCATATTGTTTATTAATCATTTAAAATTTTACGATAACTAGCTATAACAAAAGTTTCCCTGGAGTGGCGAGACCAATTTTCACAGAATCACACATTTGTATTTTTTATGTGAAATTATGCATAAATATTATACCTAATGTAAAACAAAAACTAAAACGCGCATAACTCTGTAAAATTACGTATTAAACTCACACTTTGTCTTGTTATAGGACAAAAACCCACGACGACGCCGCCATTTTAGGTTAGACGATAGCAAGTGTTCTGCTCCTTCAGCTTTGAAAAATCCAAAGCATTAATATTTGTAACCAGCCTGACAACATTGAATTCTACTTTCTATAAGAGCATATATTAAACAAAGTTTTGGTACTTTTCAAATTATTTATTGTATGCGTTTCAGAGATCGAACACTTTTGTCGATTTGCCACACTAGCCCACGTAAAAATGGCTATTAAAAAATTTTTGTACCACATCAGGTTTTTTTCACCAGCTATAAACGGTTAGCTTTGTCATTATTGGTGGGTATCGATAGTAATAGAACAGTTTTAACACAGTAGATGGATTCCCACGATCAATACATTCAGAAGTAAACATACACCTTGCTTCCTGCTCTATTACAACTACATTCCAAAAACAAATATGTTTTTGTGACCTATCTTAAGTCTGTAGTTTCCTAATAGGATGAATATATATTGATTATTTGCAGGAATAAGTTAAATTAAGTACGACTTGTCTACCCATATACCGAAACGTATATTTCAGTGCACTATACTTTTGTGAGAATTAACAAGACATGAAACGTATTATAACTCAGGATAAAAATTATTTAATCAACCAATGCAATTTTTAAATATTGATAGACAATAGATATTATTGTAATATAATTAAGAATCCCAAAACAAATAATGGTAAATAAAATTGTGGTAATTAACAACGTTGGATTCAAATATAATAATGATAAATATTGTAGTTAGACATGGAAGTTAACAGTTAACTGCGTAGGTACGTACTTTGACTACCGTTCGAGTTTATTCAGTCCTGGAGTTTGTCCTAAACTGTTCCCAACAGTTGTAGGGACGAGGAACACGGGATTGGTAATTGTGAAACAGGTCTCTGGAGGCCATCGCAGAAACATCTTACTTTCAAACTTCGCTTACCGCATTACAACGTGCGCGTTAGCAAACATGTCCTCTATGTATTTAAACCAACAGTTAAGCTCAGTTTGTTTCGTTAACTAAGACGAATAAAACAGCATAATTGATTACAATACCTTTCCTGCATTAGTTTGAGATCATAGTTTTGCAGGAATGGTTTGAAATAGTTAACGATTAATCTGACAGCTTTCTGTCTGATATGACCAATTGTATTTGGTTATAGTTATATTGTATGATTTTTAAATTGAATATGCTAAATATATGGTTATATTTAAACAGAATAATTTGAATGCATTAATACATATCTATACTGTTATAAAATTGCGGTATTGCTTGTCTGTCTGTACGTCTGGACAGCTGTCACAAATAAAATACTAAACCGATACAGCCAAAATAAAGCACAAGTATGGTCCACATATCTAGGAATGTCATGGTATTATTCACTTCCCTGAGTTCCTCTCGGGCTACGCCCCTTGGATGTCCAAAGTTTCGAGGAGAGGTTTTCAAAATTAAATATTAATTGGTCTCCCTCCAGAGAAGCACGATAAAATTCCAAATGTTTTTCCTTTGCGTTGATATTTTAATGTTAACATCAGAAGTGCCAAATGCTCCATTCACAATTTCAGCCAGCTAATCCAAACTAATTAAATATATTTTACACAACTATATGGTAGGTTTATTTAGGACTATTATACAGATTTGTAATAATTTATTTACTGTAAAACATGTAATTGATTATGGAAATAAAAAAAATCTATGATTGTTAGTGTATCAACCCAGGCGCTTGTGATTTATTTAAGTGTCCAAAGCTATAAAAAAATGTTATGGGTATATGTTCATGTAAACAGTAGGACAATTACAATGTAGGCTATACTTTTTTGTATAAATTTCGTTTTTTTATATTTTTTTATTAGAACTATTTAACAAGAGTTCGGATTAGGCGGTATTAATAGTACATCTTCCCGTTGTAGTTTTTTTCATACAATCAAGGCTTTTGAAAATTCTTAGTCTTTTAATGACTATCTAAAGCTACATAACATTTTATTACACATAATAAAAGTGTTTAACAACAGTAAACGTAACATTCCCAGTAAACAAACTAAATTAATCGTGAAACCACTTAATGGCAGTACACACAGGATGTAAAAAACAATTGACAAAACTGTGAACCAATGTAATGTCGAGTAAGCGGATGATGTAACGGAGGTGGGTTAAACTAACAATTCTCGCGGGAGCATACAACAATACCCCTCAGTGTTCCATCAGGCCGGCCTTGTCGAACATGAGCGTAATAAAAGCATACATGCGCCGCTGACCACTGTCTACCCTACATCACACGCGTCACACTAATACACTACCTACACTACTCGGTACTCATGTCAACCATGTCTCATTACCGAATGGAAAACACACTCCTTGATGGATCATGGTCATTATTATGGTAGTGAAATAAATAAACAAACAACGTCTTAGCTAGCGTTCATCAGATACAAAGTTATGTTTCTATAAAAACGGTTGTTAAATAGTAGACCTACAAGTTAAAGTAGATCAGTTAATGTAAAAATCTGTATATGTATGGCCACTAGTAGGTTTGGCAGCACATTATTCTATGCAGGTAACCTTAAAAAATATTTTACCTTGTATAAGAGTCAAATTGCAAAATTTCTTAAAAATAACATTTTAGGTTGGCGCCTAGGAAAACCCGGCTTTAGGCGCGGAATCGGCGAGCGGAGAGAGGAACGCGGAGAGCGGACTCCACTTGTCTTAGGCAATTTAATGTTACTGTTTTCCTAGAAGCGGAGCGGAATGCCATTTTAATTTCAATTCCGCTCTCCGTGTTCCTCTCTCCGCTCGCCGATTCCGCGCCTAGGAAAACCCAGCTTTTTAGTTAATTGAAAAGTTGTTGCTTTATGATAAGAGAGTTATTCCATATTACAAATTCATTTATATCAGAAAACGTTTTACAGGTACAGAATACAATACTCCCTTTTCCATTCAATAGATGGTAACTGATGCATTCGATTTTAGGGCAACCTTGTGGGCCATAATATTGTATTTTTTTTTAGTTTTTTCTAGGTTTACTCAAAACTCCCTCTTGCCATCCGACAGGAAATTTTTTAGATTCTGAGGGTGTTAGTTTTGAATAAATCGAATGCCTCTAAAATTATCATTCAGTTTTTTGACTTAAGGCCTCTATCTATCGTCTAACCTAATAAATAAATGAATAAAAGTTACGCAAATCATTGAATTTACATACATCTCTCTCCTAAAAAGGTGGAAAGCCAATGCTCTAATCTTCCTTCGGTTAGGATTTAATTCCCAGTTTTAGTTATCCAGCAGTTTTAGACGCTATCCCCGGTGAGAGGTCTTGTGTTTAAGTAGACGCTTTCCAATCTAACCCTTCGTTTTAAGCTCCTAGCTCAATTACGTCTGGGTATAATAGACGATTTGAAATTGAACGTATAAAGAAAATCCATATTGATTTCGTCTGTGAGCAAAATACATTTAGGGATTACATGTAGTATTTTAAATTATCAATCTGTATCGCTTTACAAAACAAATAGTGTTTTTATACAGGTGTTCATTTGCAATGCATTTGTTTTGACCATTTTGTAGTAGAGTTTTTTTCAAGATAGTGTTTTTTGCTGTTTTAAAAATGTTTTTTTATCTTTATTCATATTAGTTTATTTACGTACGCTACATGATCATTGAGCGTTATATGTTTTTCCAGATATAAATTTTGCTGAAGTAATACACTTGTTAATTAAAACTTTATCTGCAGTATTGTTTACAGCTGGTTGAAAATTATCACCAGTCACTTTGATAGAAAATGATTATTTAGGAAGTTCATTGTGGTGAAAACAAAAAAAAAACATTGAGTAAACATTGAGTTTCTACATATACATATTTAGAATTCCAACTAAACCAAATGGAACCTACCCCTTTAAGTCACTAACACGATAACCGACTAATCAGTCATAGGGTTCCAACACAAATTCGAATGGCATCCCTTGGGATTTCAACCACTTCATTGTTATGTGACATTGCGCATCAGGTGAAGTCAATTGATGTCATACTCGCATTGGCAATTGTTGGCTTTGGGGCTTTGTTGGTGGGGCCGGAGTGGCTATACAAGTGAGTGTCATAGTATGAGTTACCACAATGAAAGCTCTATAGGTATATTCTATACACAATAAATAATTATTGAACTGTATTCATATTTTGGAGAACAATATTAGACCATGGATTGAAGTATAATACTGCAATTTGATACTTACAGTTAGCCAATTTTCAATTAATTATCTGCCTTTGGTATTTGGCTGGCCATTAACGTTGTAAACAACAGTTATATTAACACACGTAACACACTTACTTTACTTAAAAAATATATATTGTGTAATTTAGTGTTTTAGCTATGAAAACAATTACTAATCTATTCTGCTTTAAGAGCGCACTACTCTGAAGCCCACTCAAAATGAAGTACTCAGGAAATAAATTCAGTTTTCATACATTTCATTGATATTTAGCGTAAATATCATTAACGAAATAATAGTTTGTTTAGTACTTATCTTTGATCAAAGAGATTATTGGAACAAACAAATCACATGCTGAGAACCCATCACCATACGTGGAATGTGATCAACTGTATCGTATTTCATATTGTTTATTAATAATCTACATTTTACGATAACTGCAACAATAGTTTCCCTAGAAGTGGCGAGACCAATTTTCAGTATGAGCTTTGTGGAGTGACATGCTTACAGTATTTTATTGAATTTGTAAGGGGGTTATTCAAAAATCTGTATAAAATTAGTAAGTAGAGATCAACTACTGATTTCGTATATTCATTTTGTTCGTAAGGGATTCGTAGTAGAATTCAAAAATAAAAATGTAATAAACGTGAAGCGTAATGAAAATTAATTAGATATATCATTATTTACAAAAAAGGATTATGTTTCTAGATTTACCAGCAATAATACGAAAATAATTGAAAACGTCAATTTCTCCAACTACACTTTGATATATAAAAACAATCCCCCTAATAATAAATCAATATAATAAAACCATACATTTTTTAACCAATAATATGATTCTAAATAAGAATAACTAAATTAGATAAGTAAGAGAATAGTTTGTTTTCACAATAACTAAAATTTAAACATAACGACTGATCAGCTGTTGTAAGCCACAAAATTTCACAGAATCACAGATTTGTAAATTTTTATGCGAAATTATGCATAAATATTATACCTAATGTAAAACACTAAACTAAAACGCACATTACACTGTAAAATTGCGTATTAAACTCACACTTCGTCTTGTTATCGGACAAAAACTCACGGTGACACCGCCATTTTAGGTTAGACGATAGCAAGTGTTCTGCTCCTTCAGCTTTGAAAAATCCAAAGCTTTAATTTTTGTAACCAGCCTGACAACATTGAATTCTACTTTCTATCAGAGCATGTATTAAACAAAGTTTTTGTACTTTTAAAATCATTTATTGTATGCGTTTCAGAGATCGAACACTTTTGTCGATTTGCCACACTAGCCCACGTAAAGAATGGCTATTACAGAAAAACTTGATTAGCAGTTGGAATTATGACATTACACTTTATACAAAATAAAAGTTTACTTCCCCCTTGTTGGTATCACTTGGCTTTACTAGAAATAAAAATTACGTCTGCTAAGATTTTTGAAATCACTCATATTTCACGATTTCACCTTTTTACCTTTATTCAGTAAATATTCGGACTCACAAAGAGGTGCTTAATGGATCATACAGCACGTCTATAACCCACTCATAATTTCCACAGAAAACAGACGAGTATGAAGGGTACTTCACATGATAAAATCTTTTCAATCACAAAATTAAACGGATAGTCGAGTTTTGTGTGACTGCACAAGCTAAAGTTTTTTAACCTTTACGCAACAAGCCTTTATAAACCTTTACCACGGACCCATTTCTCTCCCTAGAGCTAATTGATCTGAAAGATTCTGTAGGCTGTAAGATATGACGCCAAGAGTATTTTATCGTTCCACATAATACCATATATCAGCTATCAAGAGAGTAAGACACTTAGCATCTTTTGAGGTCTGCACTTGGTCCGTTAATCCTGTATGAAGCTGTTGATGATGTTGATGTTGTAGCTTTTATCCAGGTTCAGTTTGAACCTATTAACAATTGACTAATTAAGGATATTCTGCAAGCCAGTGTAGATTTTTTCAAATGATTTTTTTCAAATGATTAGTTAAAATACTCATGAGTTGTTTAAGTTCAGAGGTTTAACTCATCAGATTTTTATCAGCTATAAACATGTAGCTTTGTCATTATTTGTGGGTATCGATAGTAATAGAATCGTTTTAACACAGTATATGGATTCCACGATCAAGACATTCTAAAGTAAAGCTCAGCTTAAGTATGTTGCTCTACATACTCCTTGCTTCCTGCTGTACTAAAACTACATTCCTAGAACAAATATGTTGTTTGTAACCTTTGTAAAGTCTGTAGTTTCATAATAGGATGAGTGAATATTTATTATTTGTAGGAATAATTTAAAATAAGTAAAATTATTTTCTACCCATATACTAAAACGCATTTATATGTATATCAATGCACTTTGCTTTTGTGACAATAATTAATAATATATGAAACGTATAATTACTCAGGATGAAAATAATTTATTCATCCAATACACCTTTTTTAAATATTGAAAGTATATATTATTGTAATATAATTATGTAACAAATAAATAAAATTGTTGTGCTTAACAACGTTGGATTCAAATATAATAATTATGGATACTGTAGTGAGACATGGAAGTTAACAGTAAACTGCGTAGGTACGTACTTTGACTACCGTTCGAGTTTATTCAGTCCTGGAGTTTGTCCTAAACTGTTCCCAACAGTTGTAGGGACGAGGAACACGGGATTGGTAATTGTGAAATAGGTCTCTGGAGGCCATCGCAGAAACATCTTACTTTCAAACTTCGCTTACCGCATTACAACGTGCGCGTTAGCAAACATGTCCTCTATGTATTTAAACCAAGAGTTAAGCTCAGTTTGTTTCGTTAACTAAGACGAATAAAACAGCATAATTGATTACAATACCTTTCCTGCATTAGTTTGAGATCATAGTTTTGCAGGAATGGTTTGAAATAGTTAACGATTAATCTGACAGCTTTCTGTTTGATATGACCAATTGTATTTGGTTATAGTTATATTGTATGATTTTTAAATTGAATATGCTAAATATATGGTTGTATTTAAACAGAATAATTTGAACTCATTAATACATATCCATACTATTATAAAATTGCGGTAGTGCTTGTCAGTCTGTACGTCTGGACAGCTGTCAAAAATAAAATACTAAACCGATACAGCAAAAATTAGGCACAAGGATGGTCCACATATATAGGGATGTCATGGTATTATTCACTTCCCTGAGTTCCTCTTGGGCTACGCCCCTTGGATGTCCAGAGAGGTTTTAAAAATTAAGTATTGATTGGTCTCGCTCCATTGAAGCACGATAAAATTCACAATGTTTTTCCTTTGCGTTGATATTTTAATGTTAACATCAGAACTGTCTAATTCACTATTTCAGCTAGTTAATCCAAACAAGTTAAATATAATATTTGACATAACTATGTGGTAGGTTTATTTAGGACTATTATACAGATTTGTAATGAATTATTTATTCTAAAACATATCATTGATTATGGAAATAGAAACAAATCGATGACCGTTGCTGTATCAACCCAGGCGCTTTCGATTTATTTAAGTGTCCTAAGCTATAAAAAAATGTTATGTGTATATGTTCATGTAAACAGTAGGACAATTACAATGTAGGCTATACTTTTTTGTATAAATTTAGTTTTTTTATATTTTTTTATTAGAACTATTTAACAAGAGTTCGGATTAGGCGGTATTAATCGTACATCTTCCCGTTGTAGTTTTTTTCATACAATCAAGGCTTTTGAACAGTCTTATTCTTTTAATGACTATCTAAAGCTACATAACATTTTATTACACATAATAAAAGTGTTTAACAACCGTAAACGTAACATTCCCAGTAAACAAACTAAATTAAACATGAAACTACCTAATGGCAGTACACACAGGATGTAAAAAACAATTGACAAAACTGTGAACCAATGTAATGTCGAGTAAGCGGATGATGTAACGGAGGTGGGTTAAACTAACAATTCCCGCGGGAGCATACAACAATATCCCTCAGTGTTCCATCAGGCCGGCCTTGTCGAACATGAGCGTAATAAAAGCATACATGTGCCGCTGACCGCTGTCTACCCTACATCACACGCGTCACACTAATACACTACCTACACTACTCTGTACTCATGTCAACCATGTCTCATTACCGAATGGAAAACACACTCCTTGATGGATCATGGTCATCATTATGGTAGTGAAATAAATAAACAACGTCTTTATTAGCTAGCGTTCATCAGATACAAAGTTATGTTTCTATAATAACTCTATCATTTCAGCCTCTGGATTGCTTATATAATCAAATAAATAAATAGTAAAGTCTTACCTTAGCAATCCTTGTTTGTTTGTTCTTACCTTAGCAACAAGGATTGCAAAGGTAAGACTTTACTATTTATTTATTTGACTATAATAACTGTTGTTAATAGTAGACCTACAAGTTAAAGTAGATCAGTTAATGTAAAAATCAGTATGTGTATGGCCACTAGTAGGTTTGGCAGCACAACATTCTATGCAGGTAACCTTTAAAAATATTATACCTTGTACAAGAGTCAAATTGAAAAATTTCCTAAAAATAACATTTTAGGTTGGCTACATAAATTTAGACATCCAAGCAAATGTTTGTAAATGTAATTGCAGCTACGATTATGAATATCAGGCCTTTTGTAATTCTACAATGATAATTTTTGTTTGAGTATAATAATAAGAATATTAAAATAAAAGGCTAGACGTAAATGCGGCTTTTTATCCTAGCCCTCTGTCGTTTCGCAGGCCATTAAGCTCTTACGATCTGGCACATATCCTTGCAGTTTTAAAGAATTAGAATTTTTTGTTTTACTAAGAGTTTATTTTTGTTAGAGATATTATAACTAGGTTTTATTTTATGTTATTATAATGCTTAAGCTACAATTAGTGAAGTTCCATGTAATTTCAATAAATACTAATAGCAATACAACAATTTATTGCATTTAAGCAATTATAGGTTATTTACAAAAATATAAATATTTGGCTTAGACCTATTGTGTTGCAACGTGAAACACCGTATAATAACAATTATTACCTTTTCATCAGGGGTTGGCAACGGTATAATTGCTGTTATTTCTACATAACAACTAAATAGATAGTGTGGTACTATCGGAGAGTCTGATCCTTAAATTTATTCCAATTTAGATCCATAGAACCGGTGACTTTAATATTGTGGTCTGAGCACTTTAACTACTCAGCCATCTAGTGATATAGAGGCTTTAAAACTTGTATTGTCGATATTTTAACTGGTTACAGACTTCTCAAATATTTTACAGTTCTGGAGAGCTGTAAGGCCGGATAGTTATAGATAATATGTTTCATGCCCTCAACTAATAGTTTTATTTCCGCAAATGTTCTACAATCACACGAATAATTATTCTGAAATGGTACCATGTTGTGAAAGTGTTAATACACACGTTTAAAAAAAATTACCGTAGTGTATATAGAAATTCAATAACAAAGATTAATAAGAAAAAAACATTTTAAGCAGTTCATTAACCTAAAATGTGTTCTTATCTAAGCCAAATATCATCATTACAAAGGATCAATGTGATCAAGGTCCGAGTAATGGGTTTAGACAGTGTTAATTGCTCATTAGATATTACTGATCCGACACATGTGATTGGATAATGAAGATGTTATACATAGGTTTAGTAACAGCTTGATGACAAACGAGTGATTAACGATACTTAACACGTTTTGAACTCTGGGATTTACATAAAAAGCGCGTATGCGTAGTGTTTACAGAAGAAGTATGTTTCCCGTTCATGCAGAACATGGAATGTGAAATATCGTTACGCATATAGTATTGTCGGGTAAAATACAACCAGTAAAGAAAAGGATGAATGCACCAAAAAAGGTCGGAGCGTGAAAAAAAGATCACCACCAAGTGAAAAGCAACAGTTTTTAATCGAGATTAAAAGTGAGGTGTGGTTTAATTAGTGTGTGATAACATGTTCCAACGCGGGCAGAATGGAGTGGAGTGGACTGGGTCAGCACAAACATTTTAATCACGGACCTCATCTCACTTGATTGCGACGACACACAGCACGCTTACCTGCATAGCTAAACACCCGTCCCCTCCCTACAGTAAATAGCATGTCATACAAGGTGAGAGTGGAGTGGTGAGTAAACAATTACAACACGATCAACAACAAGAGTAGTAGAGTATGTACAGGAGGATATAGAACATAGCGTAAATACAGTACAGTACACTGCGATGACATAGCACGCTTACCTAGCTAAATACCTGTCCCCTCCTACAGTAAATAACATGTCATACAAGCTGAGAGTGGGGTGGTGAGTAAACAATTACAGAACGATCAACAACAACAGTAGTAGAGTATGTACAGGAGGATATAGCACATTGCGTAAATACAGTACAGTACACTGCGATGACATAGCAGGCTTACCTAGCTAAACACCCGTCCCCTCCCTACAGTAAATAACATGTCATACAACCTGGGAGTGGGGTGGTAAATAAACAATTACAACACGATCAACAACAAGAGTAGTAGAGTATGTACAGGAGGATATAGCACATAGTGTAAATACAATACAGTACACTGCAATGACATAGCAGGCTTACCTAGCTAAACACCCGTCCCCTCCCTACAGTAAATAACATGTCATACAACCTGGGAGTGGGGTGGTGAGTAAACAATTACAACACGATCAACAAACAAGAGTAGTAGAGTATGTAAAGGAAGATATAACACATAGTGTAAATACAGTACAGTACACTGCAATGACATAGCACGCTTACTTAGCTAAACACCCGTTCCCTCCTACAGTAAATAACATGTCATACAACCTGGGAGTGGGGTGGTGAGTAAACAATTACAACACGATCAACAAATGAGAGTAGTAGAGTATGTACAGGAGGATATAGCACATAGCGTAGATACAGTACAGTACACTGCAATGACATAGCACGCTTACTTAGCTAAACACCCGTTCCCTCCTACAGTAAATAACATGTCATACAACCTGAGAGTGAGGTGGTGAGTAAACAATTACAACACGATCAACAAACAAGAGTAGTATAGTATGTACAGGAGGATATAGCACATAGCGTAGATACAGTACAGTACACTGCGATGACATAGCACGCTTACCTGCATAGCTAAACACCCGTCCCCTCCCTACAGTAAATAACATGTCATACAACCTGAGAGTGAGGTGGTGAGTAAACAATTACAACACGATCAACAAACAAGAGTAGTATAGTATGTACAGGAGGATATAGCACATAGCGTAGATACAGTACAGTACACTGCGATGACATAGCACGCTTACCTGCATAGCTAAACACCCGTCCCCTCCCTACAGTAAATAACATGTCATACAACCTGAGAGTGAGGTGGTGAGTAAACAATTACAACACGATCAACAAACAAGAGTAGTATAGTATGTACAGGAGGATATAGCACATAGCGTAGATACAGTACAGTACACTGCGATGACATAGCACGCTTACCTGCATAGCTAAACACCCGTCCCCTCCCTACAGTAAATAACATGTCATACAACCTGAGAGTGAGGTGGTGAGTAAACAATTACAACACGATCAACAAACAAGAGTAGTAGAGTATGTACAGGAGGATATAGCACATAGCGTAGATACAGTACAGTACACTGCGATGACATAGCACGCTTACCTGCATAGCTAAACACCCGTCCCCTCCCTACAGTAAATAACATGTCATACAACCTGAGAGTGAGGTGGTGAGTAAACAATTACAACACGATCAACAAACAAGAGTAGTAGATGTGTATCGCAGTTATGTGTATGTACAGGAGGATATAGCACATAGCGTAGATACAGTACAGTACACTGCGATGACATAGCACGCTTACCTAGCTAAACACCCGTCCTCTCCCTACAGTAAATAACATGTCATACAAACTTTGAGTGGGGTGGTGAGTAAACAATTACAAAACGATCCACAAACAATAGTAGTAGAGTATGTCAAGGAGGATATAGCACATAGCGTAGATACAGTACAGTACACTGCGATGACATAGCACGCTTACCTAGCTAAACACCCGTCCTCTCCCTACAGTAAATAACATGTCATACAAACTTTGAGTGAGGTGGTGAGTAAACAATTACAAAACGATCCACAAACAATAGTAGTAGAGTATGTCAAGGAGGATATAGTACATAGCGTAAATACAGTAGAGTACACTGCGATGACATAGCACGCTTACCTAGCTAAACACCCGTCCTCTCCCTACAGTAAATAACATGTCATACAAGCTGAGAGTGAGGTGGTGAGTAAATGGTTCCAAAAGATAAACAAGAGTAGTAGAGTATATACAGGAGGATATAGCACATAGCGTAAATACAATACAGTACACTGCGATGACATAGCACGTTTACCTAGCTAAACACATGTCCCCTCCCTACAGTAAATAACATGTCATACAAGCAGAGAGTGAGGTGGTGAGTAAACAATTACAACACGATCAACAAACAAGAGTAGTAGAGTATGTACAGGAGGATATAGCACATAGCGTAGATACAGTACAGTACACTGCGATGACATAGCACGCTTACCTGCATAGCTAAACACCCGTCCCCTCCCTACAGTAAATAACATGTCATACAACCTGAGAGTGGGGTGGTGAGTAAACAATTACAACACGATCAACAAACAAGAGTAGTAGATGTGTATCGCAGTTATGTGTATGTACAGGAGGATATAGCACATAGCGTAGATACAGTACAGTACACTGCGATGACATAGCACGCTTACCTAGCTAAACACCCGTCCCCTGCCTACAGTAAATAGCATGTCATACAAACTTTGAGTGGGGTGGTGAGTAAACAATTACAAAACTATCAACAAACAAGAGTAGTAGAGTATGTACAGGAGGATATAGCACATTGCGTAAATACAATACAGTACACTGCGATGACATAGCACGTTTACCTAGCTAAACACCCGTCCCCTGCCTACAGTAAATAACATGTCATACAAACTGTGAGTAAGGTAGTGAGTAAATAGTTCCAAAAGATAAACAAGAGTAGAGTGTGAATAACATGATGCAGTACATAGCGTAGGGAAAGTGCATTACAACGTCACTACACGTTTACCTACATAACTAAACACCCGTCATTGAATGTTGAGAGTGGAGTAGTGAGTAAACAATATCAAAACGATAGTCTACACAACCGGACATATCCCATAGCGTAGGTAAAGTACGTTATTACGTCACACCACGTTTACCTGCATAACGTAACACCAGTCATAGAATGTAGGGAGTCTGGTATTGAGTATTCAATAACAAAACAATACAAATATTATTACTCTAACTTAGTAGATGAAGTACGCGCAATATCTAAAACACCATAATAAGTCGACTTTTTAAGAATCGTATTTCTTGGTTTTAACATATTACTGATTACTTTGTTTTACTTTAGGATTGAAGTTCACTTTTAAATTATATTTTAAAAGGGGTTCTTGGATTTGGACTAAATGTCACATAGATAGGTATTCATGAACGTAAACCATAGATAGGCTAATACGAACCAAGATACCATAGTGAGTACAATACTCAGTCCAATTCGTTTCACATAGTCTTTCTTACGTTAATATTGTCACAATAATTGATATTCGGCGAGTTAATATTTGTAAAAAATGTGATTATAAATGTGATTATAAATGTTGCTAATATAATTTTTTATAACTATTAGCACACATGTGTATAGCTATTTAAAGCTGGATTGCTAATACGACCATATTTTTCTTTAAATAACTTCAGCTATTTGTTTTTAAAAATACCGGTAGTGATAAATTGATTAGGCCTGCGTGTTTGTGCATTTTTAAAGACAGTATCACAACCTAAATAAACATTGATTCGCTTACACTCTTCTTTGAATATAACACGAGTTTGAATGGGTTGTAGCCTTGTGTTTGTAGGTTGTAATGGATATGATTCAATCGTTATTCGGTTATTTAGATAAACATACTGCAAAACAAGATGGTTTTGTTCAACGGCAATACGACCGCAGTGAAACGGCCACGCCTAGTCAAGCCATTGTTGTTATTGTATTGTTTTGCATTCTTTTTGGACAGTTAAAATATACGTAAAGAACCTTAAAACTTCCCTTCATCATTGCACTTTTTTAGCTATATTAAAAACATAATTATTGCGCTAATTGAAAGACTTAAGCTACTGAAGTTGACTGTGTTGATGCTCTAGTCAACGGTATGTACGTTATATATTAATGTCAGCATTCTATACTGTGACCAATCTCAATACCCTTGAATATAAAGATATCATACCCAACTTTTTTGTAACTACTGTACATGACAAGCTTAAAACTCATTTAATATTTTTCAAATGCATGGTAAAATAGCAATCCTTATCAATTAGTTTGGTCTCTGTTTTCAGTAGGATGAAATAGTCATAAATAAAATATATTGTGTGGTATTTTTTCAAATATATCTTGCTTACTTTTGTTTTACTTAAAGGGTTTCATTATTTTAAAATGTATAAGTAAAATTGACGGACACACTAGGTATTATTTTGTTCTATCCTTATATTAATACACAAATTATTGTTTTACAGGGCCTATATTCGCCTATTTGTGTTTCGCACTGTTTAATAACTCAAAATTTTCTATTGTTACGACCACAGAGTGTTCTGTTGTGATAGTTACCATCTCTAGCGGAGTGGACAGCTCCAGCCAGTGTTGCCAACACTCCCCAGCAGACGAACAGTGTCCCCAGCCTCCACCTGGACGCGGCGACCCCGGTCCCCATGGTCCACATCCACATCTCACTACCGGTCCATCCCTACATCCTTGTCAACAACATCACACAACAACAGCATGACATGACACCCTCCACTCACTGCCACCGTTCACATGATCGCAGACGACGTAGTATCACATTTGCAGGTAGTTTCTGGCCACAGCGATTGCCACACTTTGTAAACAGTACGATCTGTCGCCGCCCCGTCGCACCGACGTGACGCCCGTCGCCTCGACACTGCCGGGGAGCCCGGTCCCAAGCTGCGCCGCGCCGCCGCGCTTGCGCCCACCCCTTAGCTACCGGGTCTATGCTGATAATAGCGTAGCCTGCCGTTAGTCTAATGAACCAATTTTGTACCCGGCCCCTCCTGAAATATTTGCACACTAGAAGAATATAATGAGATTAACAAGCTTTATAAGCTCCTAAACGGAGACAGGATTGTTTTACGTTCGATTTTGTTTATCATTAAATGTAGGCTTATATATTTTGTGCTTTGTTTATTCGTTTCTCTCTGTTTTAATACTTTTTAATGCATGCATGTGATTATGTTGGTATATAGGTTCCCCTGTAGATTGGTTGTATATTGGTACTTGCAATATATTTTTTTATTGTTTTGAAATGCTACTCTATATAAAATATCTATGTTTAAAGTATTTATTATAGCATCTGTCGTAAAATGTAATTTAAAAATTCTAATCCTACTCAGTAAATAGATGGATTCCAATTACACCAAAATTTAAAGCTATGCACTTAAACATGATCTATGATTATTAACAGCCATTGAAAAAACCTAACCGAGTACACGTAATGCAAAATTTCAAATATTTTCAAATTTACATAGTTTTTATTAATTATTCAATTTCCAATTATGATGATTTACAACAACCTCAAAACATAAGAAGTAGTTTGGTCACTTCACCTTAGAACATGTCCTTGGTACATAAACTCCCACAGTGAAACTAAATACTTGTATTTTGGTCGATTATGATTCCTAATTAGAAGTAAAATTAAATGGGATAGGGTTCTCACACTTAGATTTACACTGTGTTGGTAATTGAGCAAGGAA
The DNA here is from genome assembly GCF_028750875.1 of Macrosteles quadrilineatus. Taxonomy (NCBI): domain Eukaryota; kingdom Metazoa; phylum Arthropoda; class Insecta; order Hemiptera; family Cicadellidae; genus Macrosteles; species Macrosteles quadrilineatus. Next base: position 159,432,473 of record NW_026542594.1, read on the forward strand.
TAATGGATAAAAATGAACAAATTAGCCCTGCTGTTTATTATTATTTAAGTTCAGTATTACCTATAGTATCCAATAGTCAATGGTAACATTAAAACGCTGCTTAGTAATTTAAAAAAGATATCAGAGTTATATGGCATGTTTAACTAGTTCGATGTGTTAAATGCTTAAAGTAGTACTTACACGAAGAAAGTTATAAAATAGTTACAATAATTACAACATCCCCAAGTAAATAATACGATAACTGATTTTAAAATGAATTGTTTTTATATTCCTGTTTACTTTATGTATGTAACCATACTGTAACTTTTGAACCATACAATATATAAGTTTGATGATATCATGTAAGACGTGTACACGTTTCCCACATGAAAGGCTTCTTGTCTGAGAGGTGTTGTCTGACACAAGGATATCACATTTCAAACGTTCTTTGTTTCCAAAATATCACTAATAGACAGAAAACTATCAATTAATTAAAAACCCACTAAAATATCAACAAATTTATAATTGTTTAGTTTCTGTGACAATAAATGTAACACACACTCTACGGACTTTGAACATAAAAAAACTATTTTCCAGTATTAAAATTGCACTACCTAGAACAACTGGACCAATAAATGGCTTTTAAGCAAGTGTGAACAATATTTAATAGTGCTGTAGCGATAAAGACTGTTTACATCTTTATATTTTTAATTGTTGCCTTATGATTGTTTCATTCATATTGCATTATCAATAAGTATAATCTGAACAGGTGTATAGTGTTATCGTATGATTTTACTAATAAAATGTATGGTATTACCCTTCCATTGATCTTCTTTACTTTTTCTGATCATTAGTCAATAGTAAACTTGAAATTTAACTTGCTCGAGCCTGTATTAGTAAGAACCTGTAATATGATTCCCCAATTAATTTACTTGTTAGTAATTTTAATGCTTATATTTTTGCATATGAAAATTTTCTGTATACACATATGTGCACTAAACTATTCTTTATTTAACAAATATAATGTTTTTAAAACAATATTAGCTTTAAAAAGTGTTACCCCCCATTTTATGCATTAAAAATATTTTAAAGTAAACAACGTATATTTTTTCCAACAGAAAATCATTATGTGTATTTTGTTAATGTGTATTTTTCGCCCATTACACCTTAACGACCCAAATGGAATATATGATTTTTGTAATAACGTTATCGGTCACACATCGGAAGGATGGACTGCGTTGTTGAAGGCAATCGTTGGCTATAATTGGATGTTGATTGTGTGTTCGGAACACAAAGACGGAGACTGACATGATATTAAAACATCGACCATCACTATCGCTTCTGCTCGTTAATTTATTGTGTTTGCCAAAATCAATAGCCTTATCAATACAAAGACAGACAGAAAATATAGCTAAACAAGCTAAATATTTTTACATTAATAGCTTTAAGTCATGTTTGCCGATTTATAATCTGTATAAATCTGTGATCAAGGCAGAAAGATGTCAATGTTAATTTGAGATCGGACCAATATAGTGATCAGCTTAGTAACAGTGAACATTTAAATAATTTAATCTATTTATCTGCACCAGTAAATATTTACTGCCGAAGAAATACCTTTCTTATATATCAATTGTAAATACTTATCGGCTTGTAAATAAGCCGTTCAATTATATGCATTATTGTAAGTGTTTATTTATTGGCGTATTTTATTTGAGGATAAGGCAATGATGTTTTAAAATTGACGTTAAACAAATATATATATTTCTTATGTTTAAAGATCCGTTCCTGCAAAAGTATAAATTATAATCCATAATATAGAAATGTATATGAACAAGATTCAAGAAATCCAACAAAAAATCTGAGTTTTAGTAACAATTTTCAACGTGGAAGAACGGTATTATAAAATATTTAGTTATACAACTTAGAAACTAATATTCAAATTAAATCGGAGTATTTATGACGTTAAAAAGAATCAATGGTTAGATAATAACTTTATTGTTTGAGAAGAAATATGACCCTCTCTGTACTGAAATAATAGTGTTTGGATCGTCTATTGAATTGGCAGCTTTAAAATACAGCGTCTAGTGTTTCGAGTCTTGATGTATAAATTCTAGAAAAACCCATATAAATATTTAATTGTTTCTGTCAGGGGTTCCTAGTTAAAAATTAATATTTATTTTGTAATATAATGAGTTAAATAATATATGTAATATATTATATGATTAGTTTTTATATAATAATATAATGATTTTGTGATATAGGTAGCTAAAGATTATATCAACTTAGCAAACCACTATATATTTCTTAAATACATAATCGTAATGCAATAAACAATCAATTTACACCGTACTGAGAAAATGGGTATCATGTGTGAGAAATTATGTTTGGTATATGTTGATCTTTAATTATTTTTAATCATAGAAAAAGTTCCTTTCTGATTTATGTTGAAGGTAAACACTAAATTTGAAGTGAATTGAATCAATTAAGGAGAAGCTAGGAAAGAGGGGACGAGTCCTTCAATTCTAATTTGGCATTCTATTAGTAAACAGAAGAGCATCGTCCTTTAATGAATCAAAAAGTCAATATAACTCACTCTTGGGAAGTTTCAAAAAGCAAACTTCACATTAAAAACACTTAGTCAAATTAAAGCAAACGAAAATATTCTCTGTGCTTAAGATATGTTCTTAAGAAGAAACGGACGATTATTCAGGCTTCTTGAAGAAAATAGTGGTTTTGAAAGCAAAGACCCAATCCATACTTTTTATAATATTCACAAATGTTATCTAGTAAATTATTACACTCAATAATTTATCCAATAATATTTAAATAACTCTTTATTCAGATATTACGCATTAATACTAGCAATTTAACCTAGTGAGATATTTACGTGTCTCCTCTGTTCTATCTCTTGTGTTATTTGCAAAAAGCACAGCAAAAAAAGTACAACAGTAGGAAAAGTACGAACCAGGAAGAACATTCTACAGTAGACTTCCCTCTTTACCGATCCTTTAATTTTAACACTTTAATCTGAAATAACGACCATACGATTTCCAAAGGGATATTGGAGACCTAGGTCGGATAATTCAAAAGCTCAGATAAATCTTTATTCTGAAGTGGTGCGTGCATTATTTACAAAATTAACTACCCTTAACTCCTATTTTTCCTATGTATTGACGATAGAAAAGTCACAAATAAACCCAAAATATGGTCAAGTCAATACATTCAGTGGAAAAATGTTTGGTTGTAGGCAATCAATAAAAATTCTAATTTAATACCATTAGTAATTGATGATTTCCAAATGTATCTCAATTCGCGGAACATTTCGTCGGAATTATCGATACGGCAACCATGATAACTGGCAATATGTGACATATTTTTTTGAATAATTAAAAAATAACGTATTGTTAATAACATTATGTCGAGTGTAGAGTATTGTTCCAATCGCCTGGCGTGGGAGCGGAAATGCCGAGATTCCTAGAAAACGTTAGTTATACCGAACTGCTCTCAAAAAAAGATCGGTTAAAACAAACCGTAATATTTTTCGAGTGATTGTGGATAATCCGATTATCGATAATGCTAGGTTTGTTAAGAGAAATTGTATTTAGGTTCACTATTTTACGTATTACAGTGTCTACATGGGTGACAAACGCACCTGTTATAAAACTCCAATATTTACACACATGGATACAGTAGTTTTTTTAACCAAGATATTATTTTCGCATTACAAATCGTTGTCGCTATTGAACATTAAAATGGTGGATATTAGACAATTAGTGAGGTGTGTTGGATTGAGTTCTGGAACACAATTATCGTAGTAACATAAAAGTGACAGGGCCTCTATTACTCACCTTGGATTAAAGTAAGTGATGAGAGATACTTTTCAAATTATTGTCCATTTATATTCTTAATTATTAACTATTAATTATTAATTTATATTATTATTAGGTCAGTATCTTCAACTGATGCTGCAAATACAGCAAAATGTCGTAAAAAACTAAGTAGTATCAATTGAAATAATTGTTTTTTATTTTTTTTATTTAGCTTAACATGATCTCCATAATTTACATTTTAACGAACTTATACAGGGTGTTTGGTACTCAGTGTGAAACAAATTTTTTGGTGTAAGTACAAAGTAAATGCAGTATGATGATGCAAATAAAATGTCCCAAGTCTAAAAATTAGCTTCCCAAAGAATTATTTTATGTTTTTAAAAAATGACTATGTTTTTAAACTTAATACAGCTATTTCTCAATTACCTGTAAATGGATTTGAGTAGACAATGTCATTTTCGTGTTCTACATTAAATTTTGAATAAGAATAATACAAAATGAAAGAGGATCAGTTGTAAAAACTCCATCGTAAATAGATTCAAAGATAAAAATTAAGATGTTTGGTAAAAATTCAAAAAACATTGGTCAATTGCAATTTGTTCACACCCTGTATACAAGAAAGTGTCGGAATATGTTAAAAACTGCGCCATTTTATAAGCTTTCCAACCATATGCTACACCATTGAGCTTTCTGTCTGCTTATGTACGCTTTCGTGGTTTGAAGACTACAAAGCATGGCGTCTTTATCATTTAAAACATAGAAAGTCAGCATGTATTAAGCAAAAGTTGTATTTTTGTTTCAGCTTGAACAGTAAAAACAGTAAAAAAGTTCCCTGTTTTCTGGCATTCAAACCACTAAAATAAACAAAAAAATATCTAAACCTCAATAGTGTAGCATATGGTTGGAAAGCTTATAAAATGGCGCAGTTTTTAACATATTCCGACACTTTCCTGTATACAGGGTGTGAACAAATGCAATTGACCAATGTTTTTTGCATTTTTATCAGACATCTTAATTTTTATCTTTGAATCTATTTACGATGGAGTTTTTACAACTGATCCTCTGTCATTTTGTATTATTCTTATTCAAAGTTTAAGGTAGAACACGAAAATGACATTGTCTACTCAAATCCATTTACAGGTAATTGAGAAATAGCTGTATTAAGTTTAAAAACATAGTTATTTTTGAAAAACATAACATAATTCTTTGGGAAGCTAATTTTTAGACTTGGGACATTTTATATGCATCATCATACTGCATTTACTTTGTACTTACAGCAAACAATTTTTTTCACACTGAGTACCAAACACCCTGTATAATGCTGTTCAGGATTTTACCGTAATTATTATTTAGATAAACAGATATGATTTTTTATCCGTATTTGTACATCCAGGCTACAATAAATCCATTATTATTATTGAGAATCCACCTTGCACCTTCACAATAACTATTGGAAACGTTCATTTATCTTACTTTTTAAAAAAAGTAGTGTCAAAATCATGTACAGTAAACAAGGTTTTATTCGTAAGTAGGAGTTGTGTTTTTAATCCTGTATACCTGTTTTAAGCGGTGTAACGAAATATATCATCCACAACTGTCCAGGGAAGGTTTTAACACACGTGAAATCACAAGAATGGCAAACCTTGTACAAACCTTGTTATGATTATGTTATCACCCGCTTCCCACCCTAGTAGCGTAATAAGCCAATAATGATGTTATCATCTTGTAAATACAATATGTGTGAAAAGTTTTTCACATATATATATATATATATATATATACTAAGGTTTTCCAAAAATGGGAATTACATGGACCATACGGCTAGTTAGTAGGCTACTTTACATACAGCATCCACAGAGGATAGCTATAGAGTAACCCTGACAGATGAGACATGTCTAAATGGTCTATAAATAATACAAATCTACTTTCCATAAACTTCAACCATATGTCTTCTCCATGTTCTATCGTAAAAAAATAATAATAAAAACACACCTCCACATGAAAAGTCAGTATTTTTAAAGGACACTACTAGACTACTACAGTTTTCTTGCGATCATACACATACACATATCAACGTGGGATAAACGTGTAACAAATTGATTTAAATAGTTATTATATAGCTGATAATAGAGGGATCTATATCCTCTATCTATTAACGAAATCTAGCTTTCATTCATATTTCCAAAAGATATCACTGACCGGTGCATGGAAAAATCTTAGTAACCAGAGTTGTTTTGAAAAGGTTCTCGCTAAATGATGGCTGTAAAATTAAAATCAAGATTGTATAAAGTAATTAAGCTAGAAGTCGGAAGTGACAATCACAACGCATGATAAATCCATCCCGATGTAATCAACCTCAAGGTACTACTGGCACTTAGCCCTTGATTGTGCTGGTTGGCCCGACACATACCTAGCTCACAGTCAATCTCTGATACTGATTGTCTACAACCGCCCAGGGATAGCATCAAACTGCTACGCTGCTCGCATCGCCTTGCTTAATTTACTGAGAGAAGTATAATGATTCAGGTATTCGATATTTCAAAGCAATTGTTTGGGATGTTTAGAAATAATAATTAAATTCAGAAAGGGACGGATAAAAACAGGGTTACAATTATTAATCATGCATTTATCGGAAGACTTTTCAAAGGTTGATTTAACAAACAAATTTGTTTAACCTGCATTCACGGAAATTTACAGCTAGCTTTCAGAACTTTCGTGATTCCTTTTCTCTTAAGTCTATATAAGTGACTATGACTGAGTGAATGATGTATTGAATTATTTGCAATAGGTGTATTTCAATAAGGAAAGTCGTAATAATTTTTCTTTCTTTTTGAGTTTGAATTTAAGTGTGGCTATGTTATTTTACTCTTGAAGGCAATACTAAACTTTGATGGTAAAACTGTAATTGAAATAATGAAATTAAAAATCAAAGTTGTCACGTAAATTGGTTGAACACATCCAGCACAGAGCTAACTGCAAAGTACAATTAAATGCATGCGGGTCTAAAATGCACGCATGCAATAATTGTGTGATTGAGGCGCTGGTAATGAGGTTCTCCATGATGCAGATTGTCCTGCCATTTAGTGATTTGCGATCAGGCACATGCAGTTTATGACCAAACTGTACCAACATATGCTTTGTACAATTTGTCTTTATTGTTTATATAAAATTTTAGTTGCAGCTCCTTACTACCTATGTTCATTTGCATTTGTAGACAAATGTTATTTTCCCATAAAAACGAAAAAAAATATTTTAGATTAAGGTCAGTTTTTATTAAAATTAATGTTGTGATCCTTAAAATGTTGAACAAAATGGTAAAGATTCCATTTCCCTAAAAAGTACGATTCAAAAGTTATTGTAATTTATGTTATTTCCCAAGAAACCCAATAAAAAGCTACATATCAGATTTTAGGAAAAAGCTGGTTTTGATAAAAATTAATTTGTTAAAAATAACACATCAACACAAAAAAACTAACAACCCCCCTATTTTTGTTTGTATAGTTCTAAAAAAATAGTGCCATTGCTGTAACTATTACCGTTCAAAAGTTATTGCAAGTTTTATGATCCATCTCTATAAAATAAAATCGTTTCTCCCACCGCTTCCCCATGACAAAGGTTGTTTACAAGCTTACGGGAGAAAGTATGTGTCAGTTTGCTGATACCGTTTATTCGTTTTATGTTGATTTTAGTTTGTGGTTTGGTGTGTTTTGTGTTGTAATTTAATAGAATACTTCGTACTTAGGACCGAAAATGAGGGTTTGCCGGCTCAAGATTAGGTTCGAGACAAAGTCGAGAGCTGCAAAACCATTTTGGACCGTGGTACGAACGCTATTTTTCATCACACTATACCCTATTACCACTATTCACTACAATAATAATGCAAACTGATAGTCAACACAACTACAATTTTAAGCCCCCCCCCCCCCTGTGAAGAAATAATTTGAGGAATCTGCAAAAAATAATAATAAATAGTTGTTAGGCAGCGGTGACGATTAAACAATTCTATTGCAATGCTATGGATACTGATTGTGTATTTAATATGCATTTATGTTTAAGAAAGTAAGCGGGCAGCTGATTTTGCGGCCCTAGGGATGTAAAAACCTGCTTGTTCACCAAATAATTATGATGACAGCTGGCATGGTCAGTAAAACGTAACTTTCAGCCACCAATTAACGTATGTAAAACGGCTAAAAGCATCATAGTATAGTGAACAATGTTTTTACCTACTTTTCTTACAAGGTTTAAATAACCAACCAACAGTTTGTGTGTTTTGATGTAAAATAACCTATGCATAAATTATATCGTGTGACAAATCGTTGGAGACATGAAAAAGTTAATTACGATCAATATGTTTTGTTTGCGTGCTATAAAGTTAACCACGCAACGACGCCTGGTTTACAGGTTACTTGTCTCGCACCCATGACGGCACCTTTATACAACGCTATGTGACGTATGAAATTGTAGTGACTTAAAAATAAATTATTTCGTTCAGAAAAATCTGCAAAAGAGCGCAGCTGGAAACAAAATTCCGATTCAATTGGTGTTCAAGGCTGAATATTATAACATTATACTTAACGGGCCTGACATGATTAGAATCCGCCTACCAGTCAGTTCTAAGAAAAGCTTATAGTTTAGTGTTATTCAGGCATTGATAACAAGCCCGGTGACGGTTATGTCAAGGTGGGTCCGTGGCACGTAACGGTTTTCAGCATTTATGTCTTCCTCAATAACCCAGGTGTAGAATACAAGGAGAAGCAAGTCACCAAATCCTTAAAATGTACCGAGGAGTATCCTAATGGTAGACAAAAAAAGCAAGAGCTGTCAATTGAAGCATCCATCAACAAGGTAGGAGTGTCACACTTTTTTGTTGCCAACAGATGGTTTAAACGGACGTTTTGGGGACCTGGGTTTTTGCAAGTAGGTACCAGATATTAACTCTCATATAGGCTAGGTTGTTATATCCAGTAGTAGAGTGATAGGAATTTTTGCAAATTCATCTAGCAAAATCAGCCTTCTCAACTTTGCGGTACACGCAACATGGCTATTTGATAAAAAGTAAAAATGGATCGGAGAAAAGATTTTCAAACCAAATTTGTCTATTGTATTTTCACGGATAAGGCCAGATTCTTCCGCTAGTTTTATGATGAGTTAGTTGTAAAATTTGATTCGTAGGTGGATCAAATTCTTTTATAATATTATACATTTATGAAAACTACATTCCGAAATTTTGCGTGAAATTATGCAAGAGAATCCAATAAGAATCAGAGCAGCTTTTATTGAGTTGTACACATTGCACCCTATATTAACAATAAGAAGAAGATAACAAAAATATTACTTTACAGGGACATGGATGCGTCAAATTAATTGTTGGAATGTACTGTAACTTATTTTTTATGTACGGTTTTGGTTATTTTGTATACTATCTAAATTTTGATATACACGCAGAATATGTTTCCTCAATCATAGTTACGATAAGGTGTTCCACATTTTGTAGTGTTAGGTCAACATTGAATGGACACTTACTCCCTGGTATACTAAATTGTCGATGATAACCACATGACTGTAGAACCCTGGGCAGATTACAAGCAAGAGGCCAATCTACACTGAATTGTCCATTTGTGTTTGAGACACTTGGCCTATAAACCCATGTTTATCCCCTTCTGCATCTATACACACTCGTATCTCTAAATATAGACATAATAGTAATGCATTGTGCTTCAAATTTTAAACATAATATTAACATACGTTATTAGTTTTAAATAGTATCACTTAAAAATACCTTTAATCTCGTATATATATACGTAAAGTTTTGTTATTTTTGTTAGCGGAATATATAAAATTACATAAAAACCACAACAGTATTTCACGATAAGTGTCCAGCTCAGTTAACTAGTAACATTGACTATTAGTAACTAGCTTCTTCAGTTCACTATCGTTTGATTCTGAAATTTAAAAGCCTACTTCTGCTAATATTTATGTAATGTTCTATTTTTGTTATATCAGATTAATGCTACTCAGTCCCACCACAGAGAATGTGATCCCATACTATTATTTTATTCAAAAGTTTACTTTGAGAAATTTACGTAACTGCGATGCTCCGTATTAATTTTGCGTTTTTAAAAAGAGGTTTCTACTCACAAAATGAATTTGTTATTTTTATTTTGTAATCTAATGTTTTCATTTAAGCCATACAATTAAGTTTTGTTTAATAGATACAATTAAATTTGAAATACATTCAAAATCATTACAGTTTGATCTATTAATACAAAATTTAAATGCTATTAGGGTTACGGTAGGTATGGAGGGTGAGACAACTCTAACATTAGCCAATGTTATAGTAAGCATATTGTAATGAGGTAATGTATTTGTAGGGAAATAAAGTGTGTACCGATACTCTAAAAGTGAATATGTTATTCTAAGTTATAAAGTTGTACTGTAAACTACCAACCCAAATGGAAAGAATATTGAATGAGTTGGGTTGAAAGACATGTAGAAGGCTTTAGGGCGTTAATGTTTATTAGATGCAGAATTTCTGCCCATACACACGGGTCACTGTTTACCTAATATGATAACAAGTCGAGCCATTAAACTTGTATTGCACTCTTTTGAGTGTGGTTTATTATTTCCCATTTACAAAGATATCAAAAGAGTTGCGATGAATAGATTTTCCAAAAACAACTTGTTTACAACAAACCTCTTCTTAGTGTAGTACATTGCTCAGTTTTACACTGGAAAATCCAGGTTTTGCTGGTGTTTAACAAATTGGAGAATTGTATAAGGTCGCAAATTGCAACGTCATTAGGAAAACATTCACAAATGCAAAGGCATCACAAACGCGTCCAACTAGCTCTGTAGCGTTGAGTTAGATATTAATCTCTTGTACGATGTTGTGTATCGGCATGTGAGATTTAACTGGTATTATTTTTATATGTATATATATATTTTCTTTGTCCTAGGATGCTAGGCACGAGCCTGGGATTGTTTTTCACATTACTTCAGGCTAGACCCAGGGGTTTCAGCATTATCACAATTTGTTAAATCCATTGGTGACTTGGCGGGGATCGAACCCGGGACCTTAGGGACTGAAGTCCCGCGCTCTAACCACTACGCCAGCTCGCTTCCCATTGTTATATATTAAGGACTTACAAACGTGTATTTATTTATTTATGAACAATATAAACTTCTTTGCAAATTTATAGTTAGTACTATTTTATTACACACCAGTGAATCACTAAATTTGAAATTTAAAATATGACTTTAAGATTTTTATTGGTTGAAATATTGAGCTAACGGTGGTAATTTAAATGATTCGGGGTATATATAAATAAAGTGCAACAGACCTTTAACATGTAATAATTGAATCATTGCCTTCCTAAAACTTTATTTTCAGTAATTTTTGAATAGGTTGAGCAAGAAAACAGTAATGGTCCTTTAAATAAAAGCAATTGCGTACTTATTTGGCACTTTTACAAACCATATAGAAAGATAAAACGAACAATTTACAGAATTTACTTTTAACTATAAGTATAGCGAACAATGACAAGAATTTCGTATATGAAAAATTATTACTCATAATCAAATACCTATGATTTCAATTGTATTTTTTCTATCCAAATAAAGTCTTTTCGAATGTTTTAAACTCTGAAAACCCCATGCTGATCAATAAATACACAATAGCCTATTCAAAACCGATATATTCATGCTCTGCGTCTCCGAAAGGAGAATTATTCACTCACTAGAAGGGGTCAGATTTCCCAGAGGATTCTACAGCTCTGAATGAAATAACATATACATTAACACGCCAATAGACTTTGAACGCGTTACAATTTTATATTCTGGTCTCAAACGGTTTTAGAATTACTAGCACAGGTGTGGTTTATTTATTATTCTTAAGTTACTTTACAATTACGCACTGCAATCATGTTTTTATATTTATTACAAAATTAAAACAACAATATTCTTTGAAATTATTTCACACGGGCAAAACAATGGATGTCTTGAAATAAACAGGAAAAGAACATCAGTCGTCTAAAACATCAGCGTCCAAAATAAATTCGAATTTATTTAAATTTGATGTCCAATAATATTGAATTAGGCCTAAATAAGAGAATTTTACTATTTTTATAATATTAACTTTCATTTACAATTCTGAATATAATTGTCAAAAAATAATAATATAAAATAATAAAAATAAATTAACAATTGTAAAAAGTAAGTTATGAATATGAATGCTGCATTTGTTAATTTGTAACAAATGACATTAACTCAAGTCTGAAAAGTTATTAGATTTACAATTATACAAAATTAACAATAAGACAAACATGTTGAAATATGAGTAGTTATAAAATGTAATTGAATTTTTTCAGATGCATGTGAGTGAGGTGGTATTTGTTGATGTTAGTGTGCACTGAGGTGGATGGGGGGAGGGGGAATATGAGAGAATGAAAAAGTATAGCTTGAATAACAGAAAAATTAACAAGAAAAAACCTTAATATTAATCTAAATATGAAAATACTGCCTATAAAACTACGATATATTTTGACTGTCTACAATATATATATACAGGGTGATTGGTACTCAGTGTGACAAAACTTTTTTGGTGTAAGTACAAAGTAAATGCAGTATGATGATGCATATAAAATGTTCCAAGTCTAACAATTAGCTTCCCAAAGAATTATTTTATGTTTTTCAAAAATAACTATGTTTTTAAACTTAATACAGCTATTTCTCAATTACCTGTAAATGGATTTGAGTAGATAATGTAATTTTCGTGTTCTACATTAAATTTTGAATAAAAATAATACAAAATGACAGAGGATCAGATGTAAAAACTCCATTGTAAATAGATCCAAAGATAAAAATTAAGATATTTGATAAAAATTTTAAAAAATAATGGTCCTGTATATGAAAAAAAACGTTTGGAGTTTTGAGGTTAAGTTAGTTTATTAACCTTACTTTTCCTCTCGAAACGTGAACCTTGTGACGGACGAGATTATCGTTTGTCGACGTTGTTCAGTCATAACTCACGTGACAATGGGAGCCGTCGTTATTGTCAACAAACTCTGACTATAAATCCCGAGTGCAGCACCCTACACTTCTTTTTGAAACTTTCAAAAACAAGGTAAAAGGTTTGACAACTTGAAAGTACATACTTTTCAGAGTAGTAATAAACAAAACTTGTATGTAATACAAAAGACTTTATTGATTTTGGTAATTGTTTTAATCTAGTTCTTTTGTAATGTAAATTATTACTTAACTTCTTGTATTTTAATATATTCTGGTAAACGAAAAAAAACGGATGACTAAGCTGTACAGTTTCACGTTACGTCGCTATTGACGATAATCGATCCAGTAATAAACAGATAAAGGTCAGTTTTTTTCTCATTATTTTCCACTTTATGTATAATGTGTAAATTAATTAAAAAAATCCAAAAAAAAGCGAATTCAAGGATGAGTATTGTACAATTAAATATTATTTAGTCATCAATAATCATACGTATCTGAACTGCACTTGGGTTAGGTAATCACTTAATGGTTAGTAACTATCCAAATCTCAATCGATAATATCGCCAGAGTCAATCAATCAATGTCATTCACACACCTCACCACCACATCTCGTGTGATGATAATGAATAATTATGGGAGATGATGTCATTCCACTGATACTTTAGTTTGTTCTTCATCTCGCTGTTGCAACATTCATTTATATTTTATTGTAAAAAAATATTAAAACACAACACGACTTTTGTTATTTAAATTTAAAAAATAATTTAATGTCGTTATAAATTCGCCCTGCCAAAAGGTTTACTCTATGTTTTCTGGATTAATATTTTATAGAATATTAACACCCTTTTAGTTTTATATTACAAACTCAATAGCACTATCCTTTAGAACTCTCTAGGTTTCTGTTATGTAAATTTTTAAACTATTATGAGAAAGCGAAATAATTCCTAGCCCAAAGATACATGAAACAGTGTACGATTAACACTTCTCAAAAAAAGGTTGTTGACTGAAGTTTAATACTCAGATAGTTTTGGCATGGGATACACATATCCTTATTCAAGGTTTTTAAAAGAAAAATAAAAAGATCTAAAAGATATTATAACATTTAAGAGTTTTCATGATTGGAGTGTCTAAGAAAGTATTTAATGGCATATTTTTAATAAGGTATTTTAGAGGTCCTGTCACAAAGCTTTACTGACTACAAACGCCAACTCAACTTATTGTTGTGTTTTTTAAAACCCCCATAGTCATTTGTATGGCTAGTAAAAAGAACATTGAATACTACTTTAGTGTTAAATTTATTACCTGACAAGGAAGGTCAACCTTTTGGTTATTTCTTGGCTCATTCTGTAATATTATGTATTATTTATACCTTGGGAAATGTCAGCTTTGCAAACTTGTTCAATGGCGGCTTGGTCAAACATTCCATTGTTAACATACCAGTTTTGCCTTGGTGCATGGAAAAGTGAACAGCTTAAAAAGAACGTGACAGGCCTTTCATGATGACGAGGTTATGAATAATAATCTTAATCGTTGTCGTGAAAACGTTGTAAATTGTTACAATACAAACCTGATTATCATCAATAGATTTTAATCAAATAAACAAATTAGGCCGATAATTTAGAATTCAACCATATTCTTCTTTAATTTTTTATATCAAAGAATAAACTAATAAGTTAATTTACTAAGTTATTTCATGGACTATATGTTACTTCGCAACCAATCTGGATCGAAAGAAAAGCGTTTTCATCCTGACAAATATTGAATACTTACTGTTTCCCTTTAAAAAATTACATGTTTTTTCAATACATTTATAGCCTACGTAATTTAAAGATAAGCATTTATTCTACCTAAATAACAATTTAGCATACGTTAAAACGATGAACATAGAATACTTTTAAGTAATGTCAAGATTGAGGATGAAACATAATAACCATAGACGATTTTTAGCCTAAAGATGTAGAGAGTTGGGTCCAGTAGTATCCAATTACCAGAGGATTAATAAAGTGGAGTTCTATATAATCACAGTTTGTGCTAAATTCAAAAATCTGAATTCATAACGCAAAAGGGCTGTACTAAACATCTACAAGCGGCAAAAGCTCGAGCTTTTATACCATGAAAAGCTTTGATTTATATTCTCAAAATGTAATTTAGGTTTTGGTGGTATAGTTTTGATAGAGAATTAATACATTTCGTGTAAACAGCGCAAGATAGTACGCTAGTTTCAACCACAAACTAACCAAAATGCAAATATGTTAGTATTAAACTGAAATCGATCTATACATTTTTCATGATAGCAAGTAAACATTCAGTTTTCAAAGTAATAATATTAAAACATAGAATATTTCCAAGTGCACACAACCAAATCCAAAGCCTTATTTCACAAATAGAAAGATTTTTATACTATTCATGACTGTATTTTCAGCTTTACAACTGCGAAATTTCTAAGAGGTTGTCACGAGCAAGCTTGAACACGTTTCCAATAAGTTCACAACCAAATATTAGTCTAGTGTGAGCCAAACCCGTTTCGCAAATACGTCAAGAACATTCCTTCCACTGTTATTGTTGGGACAATCGCTTTGCAATTATATCGAACTTAAAACATTTTAATATATATGATCATCTTCTATTTTACACCAGTTATTTTTGTGTCTTAAATTAAACAGAAATTTGTGTAGTAATTTATTAGTTGTCACGTTTCGAGTATGGTCCCAATATTGTGTTATACTGTTACTCTTTATGCCAACCTGGTATCAAGAAAACCAAGAATACCAACTTGTTCAATTTTACATCTTTATTTCGTGTCAATTTTATCTTGCTAATATTTTATATTGTTTTAGTGTTACAGTCAAACTTGTGGTCATGGTGTAAGCCCTTTTACGTAATACAAATATAGCCTTACAGGTTAAAGGTAATGCAAACAAATTAACTAATATAATCTTGGTATATTTCATGTTTAAATTAGTTTAGCTGGAGAAAAAATAATTTTCTTTATACCTGTATACGACTGTCAACTTTACTAAGGTGCAAACTTAGTCCAGTGAATACAAACTGCTAACCAGCAGTGTTTTAATTGTCCTGCATTCACTGAGCTTTTGACAGATCCAAAAATATTCAATTAAATAAATGTGCTGATAATCAACCGTATACAGAATTCACAGCGTGTTAAAATAAACATTTGTTAACTACCAAAACATAAACAACATAAACAAACATAAACTTTGTGATTTACGACTATTGCGTCTTATGATGAATTGAGTATCTAATATTAAAATCGATCACTACTTATCGTCTTAAAACTACTTACTTCTACTACTTACTTATTATAAACGCATAATAAGAATACCACTAACAAAACACACCTACAAAATATACAGTTTCCCCATTCTACTATTAAGTATATTTCTTTAGGAAAGATGTTAAATTAAATGTACAATTACATCCACACATGATATGTTAATTACATATGCAAAAGCTCAAACATGATTCCTACAGCAGATACACCTCAGCATTACACGAGATACTCACACAAATGTTTGAATATCTGTTCCTCAGCTACGAGATACAGTTCTGACTAGAAACCGTTTTTATGTTGCTCAGATTCTGTCTCGCCAATTGAATTCACAATGTAAGATATTCGACCGAATTGTTGTTAACCCTCATTGCAGAAATTCAAATCAGATACTTGTCCCACTGCACAATATATTACCAAAGAGGAGGCCAAGACTATGATTAGACTAACCAAACTAGATTTTAATTAAAAATCCTCAACCCTTCCGCCCCTTACCCTCAATATGCCTTCTTTTGATTGCAACGGCCTTGGTTGTTGACGCCGACATTCTCTCAGCCACATTAAGGTTTTCGTTTAAATAATTAGGGCTTATGAAGATTTTTCCCATATTCAGTTTGTATCCTTAAAATTAGACTGCTAACAACCAGGCTTACGCACAGCCACCTGCCCACGTAAGCCTATCCTATAATCATGGCAGATGGAATCCTAAAATTGAGCCGTGACACACCCACATGAATACCACGCTATGTCACGTCTCTCTTTTTTTTGTGCTACAGTTGGTTCGTTGCCGGATTTGGTTTGGTTTTGTGTCTCGCAGCAGAATGTCACCCGGTGATTCACTGTCCGCTGTTCTGTCACATGATTTGTCAGGAGGCCCATGGCTGTCACCGTGTAACCATGTTTGTATCTCTGCGCATATTTTTATAATTATGATCGTTCTTAAAAGTGTCATAGTTTTTGAACCCATTGTTTAGTTTTGAGCCAAAAGCGTCAGATAAGTAAGTTGATTGATTTATTCTGTTTTGTATAATTTCTGATGTAGCTTTTGCCTTCAGCCACATCGTTGCGAAGACTTTGAGTGGGTCTTGGCTTGTGAAAACAAGTATTAAGCACCTTATGAGCATAGAAATTACTTTTAATAACCAATTACTTATTTTTCAAGGCGCTAGGCCCTTTCTTGGGCTTAGACTGTTCAGGGTTTTTGTAGACTTTTGCCCGGCATTGTGTGTGGTCAAACCACAAGCATTTCTGGTAGTAGTTCTTCTTTCTTGTAGATTTTTTATAACTTTGCCCGAGGCTCTATGCCAGATATTACCCAAGAAAACTGCCTGTCAGATTTTAAGTATGGATGTTGGGTGACCACTCGCACTGTGATTATTGGAGGGGGGCATGCTTCCACTAGCTGCTCGAGTGGGGGTGGTCCGAGGGGTTCGCTCAGATGAATGTTCTTCTAGTTATTAACCTTGCTCTCTGTTTTACTAACCATTCTGTAATGTAATTGGGATAAAATTGACATAATTCATTTATTTCATTTTGTTTTACTGTATACTGACTAAAAAAGGTTTGGGGCTCTAAAAAACATTGACACTGTGGAATGAAATAAATATGGAAGCCAAAAAGAAAAAAGTGAGAAGTTAAATATACAAACAGGATAAAAAGGAAATTTGATGAATATGTATTCAATTATCAAAATTGATGTATCATATACAGAATGACTCACATCCCAGTAGCTTTTGCTTTTGAGTGTTGTCACCACTCAACAGTTATTTACAAGTTCACTTAGTATCATCATAGATTAAACATACTCTCTTGGGTATCATACAAGAGTACTGTCTAATGACTCTAAACCTTTACTGACTATAACGTACCACCTATAACTCACATGACAATGGGTCCCGTCATTACTGTCAACAAACTTTGACCATAAATACAACGGCTCTGTCAACACTGCCTCTTGCACCTTGATTAGCTCTAGTCACATATGGGTAGGAAAAAAAACCAAACTGCGAACAGCAAAGCTGTACCTAAAACCAAAGAAGAACGTATAAATACGTAAACAATTGAATTTTTTTGAATAATATTTTGTAAAGGTGTTGAATAACTTAACCAAAATCATTGTCAACTAGTTTAAAATCACTGACAAAATTTCTGTTTTATTTCAATTTGAAATCATTAATTTAATACATTTTAAGAATTAATGGTAGAGGAAAATCTGTGTTAGCAGGTTTTAATTATGTAAAACAAGTAATTTGATGTATTAATTTTATCATGAACTGTAATTCCATTACATTTTCAAGGTTTAATTTGTTAAAAGCAAAATTAACAATACACAAGGAGATGTGAGTTGATTTAGTTTGATTTTTAACACATTCAAGAGAATCTAAATAAATGTAGTTTGTTTGCATTTAGTGATTCAAATATTATAATTAATATAATGTAATTTTATTTTAATGATAATTAACTCAGCACAATTTACAAAATTTATCTTCCTTAGAATAAGTAGTCAAACAGTTTTTCACTTTTTTTAACAGCTCTTCCTCTGCTGTTACTAAGTTACTGTTGATGTTTGCAAGAAGAACTCAGCTGATGTAATTTTCACAATCCAGCGAGCAGCGGACAGTTCTACAGTGAGCTATTGTCATTGAAGTTTACTTAATAAATGGAGAGTCTTTTATTTTGTATCTTCTGTGCCTAGTGAGAAATATTTGTTTTATTTACACAAGTAAAGAGATCATCACTGCGAGACGAAAATTAATATGGCAAAAAACTTCTACTCTGCTAAGTTTAGCACTAAAACCGGGCCCTATACGGCCCGAAATTGGCCTACGATATGTGGTACTTACGTCAGCATTAACGGGGTGAGCCTTGACCAGCTGATTGAACAACAATCTATATATATAAAAGGCAAAGCCCTCACTGACTCACTCACTCACTGACTGACTCACTCACTCATCACTAATTCTCCCACATCCCATTTACCTAGGAGGCTGAAATTCGGTACACCGATGCTTTGGGTATTAAATAGGACAACTAAGTAGTTTTTATTCTGATCGGGCTTTCGGGCTCCGCCCCAGTGGCTCTGGAGTTGCCCATGTTAACCTTATGATTTTTCATATTTAAACGGAATTAATGAATCTTTACAGCTGTTTCAATTAAACAAGTTGGTTCTGTTCAATGATGTCCAATAGCATTTAAGTTACAAGGATTACCAACAGGGTGCAGCACTATTATTTTTTTTAGTTTATGACAACAGCTAATTTGCAACCAAAAGGTGAGTGTGCGTACACAAACAAACTTCAACCTGGAGGCGAGTTAGCGTAGCGAACGAGCTAACCTGAAGGCAAGTGAGCGCAGCTAACGAGCTCATCTTGAAAATTAAGAAGTTAAACGGGGCAAAGCCCGCGGGTACAGCCAGTGTAGTATAAACCTGTTATCACCTTAAAGCAGATAAGACAGTACAATAAAAATAATGCCTAAAGAAATATCAATTCCACTGTTCAATATTGGCCGCAATCTTTCTAATATGGTGCCTCACTTTAAAATTTGAATAATCTTTATTTTATAGTATTTTAAGACTGTAAATTCAGCTTGAAGACTTATTTATATTTGGCATTTTATCACCAAACCTACTCGTTTATGAGCTACAGAATGCAGAATTTACATATCAAACAGTTTTTCGTAGGTGTTACGCGCAAGAACTTGTAAACGAGTTGCTTTGGAGAAAACGTGTAAAGAATAAACACTTTTGTAAATTTGCAATTACATTCTAAAACAATCATCAAATATAGGATGTCCCACAACAAGTAGCCACCATAGTGGAAATGTACGTCAATAAAACAAATGGATATAATATTGTTTAACAACAACAAATTATTATATAAATATAATAGATTATCGGGCATAAAAGGTGACACAGTTCTGCTGCTTACTCTGTGTACATTTATACATTCAAGTTGTGTGTGAATTCTCCAATAGAGCCCCAGTTTATGTAAAGGGGTTAGACATGCTCTTATCCGCTACCCCTCGGCCAATTTCCATCGTTTCGCATATGTTACAATGTACGCTAAACACCTGCATTGCAGTATACATATTCATCATCATCCTCAACAGAAAACTATGAAAGGGACACATCATGATCAGGTTTTAATACGCTTCATTTGCAATCACGTGTATGTTTAGTACACTCATAGATACAGCCACAAGTAAACGTTTGTACCAATGAAATCTTTTATATATTTAGCAACATGAAAATATAAACTCAGCAAATGGTGCAACAATTTTAAATTATAACTATTTTTTATTGTGTAAAAAAATATGTGTAATACAGCTTAGGATGATAAGTGAAAATGAAATATTTAAGAAATTGATTTTCCTGTAGCCTTGGTTTTCACTTTCTTTGGTAATATTTGTAAACTGTTTTGTTTTTAATTTTATTTAAAATCCCATAGTAATAAATCAGTACAACCATAATGAAAGGTATTTTCAACACGTTGCCATGGACTTACATTAAATCCAGTTTTATACAGAAACCAGCAATATAATCTCTCTGGAACCGTTTTGTATATTTGTTCCTTATCGCAGCACGATGTAAGAGAACATGCAAACATGGGAATAATATGCCTGTTTTTCTGCCTGTGTGCCTGTATGTAATTTTAAAAATGTTTCTAAATAAATTGTGTCTAAATTGTAGTGAAAGGGTTCAAAAGTTATGGCAATAACTTATAAAAGTCACATACAATATGTGCACAAAACTAGTCATTTTAAGCCCACGTTTTTATTGTATTATTTCTTTCGTAGTTTTGGCCCAAGAAAAATATACAACAGGGCCCCAGAGAGTTGACATGTATACATCCTGTAAATAAATGAAATTATATAAGTTAAGTTTAATACTGAAAGACGAAGAAATTTTAAAGAGAAGTTAGCAATAATACTGTATGTAGATTGATTTTAATTGGTAGGTACAGTAGCAAATAGTATCCATCAAACTAGTTTGTACGATTTGTTAAGAAATAGTACAATGACCTCCCAATATTACCTATATAAACAATTAACATGGAAACTTCTATAGGGTCCCTGGATTTTAGGATCCATTGAAAACTCGAAAGTAAGAACTGCCAAATTAACCCTCAAATAAAGACAATTTAGTGCTGCAAATAAACTGAAATCACTGATTCCTCACGCTTGTAGTTTCATAACAGTAATTCATTTGTAGTGCAATAATTAGAAAAAAAACTGCCTAACCTAAACATACAAAGTGAAAACTAACTTTTAAACCATTAACTCTAAACGGTTCAATATAGTCCCCGTATTGTATGTTAAAATGTTACATCATTTTGAGCGTCGGGTTTTGGTGGGAAGTAGGATTACAATTATTGAAAAATTTGTAGTTTTTTGTTATTAAATATTTTGAAAAACAACTCGGTTAAGTGCAAAATACGTTATTTTAATAAATAATCTACAATACATGTCAAACGAAAATGGTCCTCTTCATAATCTATGCTCATAATTTTCAATATTAAGCCCCCCTAGAAATCAAAATCAAATTATAAATGTATAGCGTAATATGCATGTAAAATTTAAGGTACTTATTAGCAGAATACAATACCACTAATCTGAACACAAGCAGTCAAATGAGTCAAAAATGGTAGCCGTTAAAAGATGCATAAATATTGCATATTCAAGAAACCTTTCAACGACTGTAATTATTTATACGGTTGTCCATTCGAGTTCAGGTTTGCGGCAGGTTAAGCTGTTGTTAATATGTAACCATTCACTTTAATTTAAACTATAACCTAATACACACTCCCCCAAAACACGACTCTCCAAATGGTGTAAGTTTTACCATGAAATACGGGAAAAATATTGCACAACTTTTAACAACGTTGATTGCGGATACTTATACGATAGTCATTTACTCATCTTTAGAAAACACAACATGCTATTAGTTATTTTCGACGGATAATTGTTGTATTTCTTGTATCCTTACATAGTAGTTGATATAGTTTTTAGTATGCTAAAGATTTTTTAAAACCTCCTAGGTCGGTATGAGATAAAATATTTATATTAATATTAAGTCCAAGAGGTCGGTTATCTATGTGGGTTTAACATTTTGTAATAAGGAGGTAATGTCAAACCAAATAAATAGGTTTACTAAAAAATTCCACGGATATTTATAGTTTGAGTCGTAAATGACTAATTTACACCATCCGCATTTTACCATTTTACAGTTTTATATATGGAGCCACTTTGATTATTATAGCAAAAACCAAACAAAAACTAGATAAAGATTATACTAGTTGTAATTGAAATTTGTGGCAATGTTTCCCCCAAACCGAATTGACATCGTGCATTTGCGGTTGTAATTAATTAAGTCCGGCCACGTTGTAATGACAGTGCTTGTAATGTATCTATCGATTCCACGGATAAATACAATATCTATCTATGATATACGTATATTAAAAATAGTCTAAACAGAATATTTAAATACAATATTATCTATGATATACGTATATTAAAAATAGTCTAAACGGAAGATTTAAACACAATATTATCTTTGATATACGTATATTAAAAATAGTCTAAACGGAAGATTTAAATACAATATTATCTATGATATACGTATATTAAAAATAGTCTAAACGGAAGATTTAAATACAATATTATCTATGATATACGTATATTAAAAATAGTCTAAACGGAAGATTTAAACACAATATTATCTTTGATATACGTATATTAAAAATAGTCTAAACGGAAAATTTAAATACAATATTATCTATGATATACGTATATTAAAAATAGTCTAAACGGAAGATTTAAATACAATATTATCTATGATATACGTATATTAAAAATAGTCTAAACGGAATATTTAAATACAATATTATCTATGATATACGTATATTAAAAATAGTCTAAACGAAAGATTTAAATACAAGGAAGTCCTAACTTTGACAAATCAAAAGCCATAGAGAGAAGAAGATACTCATTACTTAATCTCATTCTTAAGCTTTAAAGAAATAGGTTTCTTATAAAAAAAACTTTATCATTTCCTAACAGATAAGAAATATAACTATTGATACTTATTGAACCAATGATGCCAATCAAGTTACACAAAAAGATAGTTAAAACCAGTGTGTTGTGTGTGTTTGGTTCAACCAGTGTTTTAACATAATTTTATGTCACAACTCGAAAACAATTTTATGCCGTAGTTATACAATTTATATTTTATATAATATACAGGGAGTGGCAGAAATATCTGACGGTTTTCAAGCGAGTACAGTCCGGCAGCCAAGTGGAGGAGGGAGGTGGTCAGCGGATCATTCTCTAGGCCAAGTTACCCCATTTCAGTTGCCATGGAGCAGTGGACCTGTATACATCGCGCGTTTGTCGTTGAGGCATATTTTAAAAGTGGCGATTCTGTTGTTGATACGCAACGTAAGTTTCGTAGGCATTTTAATGTGGCTCGTGGGGAACCTATCCCATCACGAAACACCATCAAATTGTGGGTGGATACCTTAAGATCCACAGGATCAACTGCAAAACGTAGGCCTACAGGCCGTCCAAGGTCAGTGAGGACGTCGAGAACGTGGAGCGAGTGCGACAAGCTGTGCTAACGAGCCCGCATCGCCCGGCGCGTAGACAAGCTGCTGCTCTTGGCATGTCTGAGCCTGAGCGCTCTATTCGACGAATTTTGCACTCAGACCTTCACTTTCACCTATAGAAAATAGCAATCGTCCAAAAACTTCAGCAAACTTCGTCGAATAGAGCGAAGGTATCCACTCACAATTTGATGGTGTTTCGGGATGGGATAGGTTCCCCACGAGCCACATTAAAATGCCTACGAAACTTACGTTGCGTATCAACAACAGAATCGCCACTTTTAAAATATGCCTCAACGACAAACGCGCGATGTATACTGGTCCACTGCTCCATGGCGACTGAAATGGGGTCACTTGGCCTAGAGAATGATCCGCTCACCACCTCCCTCCTCCACTCGGCTGCCGGACTGTACTCGCTTGAAAACCGTCAGATATTTCTGCCGCTCCCTGTATTACGTTTTAAATTTCAGATTTCCATGTAATGCCTTTTGTTTTCATTTTATAAACTTTATTTATCTTTCGTTTATATAATTTACTGTGCAAAATAATGTTATTCAATCATATTTCTATAACTCTAAAGACCTTAAAATACCCAATGATATAAACTTAATTGTACTTTGGCTACATTGAAATTGTTTTATGTTTTTACAACATGTATTTAGTTCAAGAGTGATAGGAAACAAAATTTCCGACCTGAAGTTTTTCAAAAGTTAGTTGAAAGAAAAAGTCCAGCTGATATAAGCCAAGTAGGTCAGCAATCATCATAACTAGTCGTTGTAACAAAACTGATTAAACTTTTGTATCTGTTTTTAGACTATTGAAGAATATCGTATTTTGTGAGATACTAAGGTAGGTTAACCCTAACTTTATACACCACAATATAGGTAAATAAAGACTGAATTTCCAAACTAAGTTTTTTCACAACTTATAATAAGTCCCGCTCGTAATGTGCCAATTTAACTAACCTATATCCATTTTTTTACATCGGTTACCTCCTCACTCAACTGTCCAATCCCTGATTGGATTGTAGTTTTGAGGATAAACTGTAATTCGTTTAAATAACCAATGTAACATGTAATTCCATCACCAGTTAAATAATAATGAGAGCAATTTAGACGATAAATTTAACAAGATGTTTGTGTAAATTTATACATTTTTTGGCCAGATAAACAATTCCGTATTTTATATATTAAGTTGGCCTATGGTGCAGAAAGATAATGAGGGACGAGGTGGATATAGTCTTTAATGTCATAAATAATTGGCTCTCTCATTGAGCCCTGGCGTGTATCAAAACTCTTATGATTCAATTATGACTCAATACATTCAATGCTAAATTCATAATACCCTGATTTAGTAAATCAAACCAAATCCATTCGTAAGCTTAAGTAACAAAACACGTAAATGGATTAGTTTATCATTTTATTTTTGTAGACAAACTAAAACTAGCTTCAATCAGTTATGACTATTTTCCATTTAATAAATTATGAGGTTTTTTAAATATTATCTTATCACTATTTTAACTTGTACCCACTTTGACCTTTTTTAAGGCTGGAACCAATACTCAAGAAACAATTATTTCAAGAGGCTAAATTACCTTATTTCCCACAAAGTAATCCCGATGTCGTCTGGAAGGTGATCGGTTTCGATGTCTATGGCATCTTTGTTAAACTAGACTTAGGCATCGAACGCGGTCGGTCCATCGGGATTACCTTGACGGAAATAAGGTAATTTAACATCTTACGATATTATTTAAGAAGTAATCTGGAAGGCAACACACAAAATGAAGAAACAATTATTGTCAAATTTTCGATTGAGTTTATTTTCATTAGAATGTTGCTGTTCAATCAGTCACTATAATTAATAAACTAATTATCAATGACAACAAGTAGTAATAGTTAATTAATCTGCTTTGATCTGAGTGGCCAGACCAGAGGTTATATATAAACTAACAAAAATAATGTATCTATTTCCAATGCAAACATAGTTTCAATTACTGTTGTTTCCGGGACAGTTTAGTAATCAAGGTCTGATTGATTTCTTGCATGTGATGTGTTGTGTCTCGGTGTTTAGTGTAGCCGTAGGTTGCTTTGACCACAACAATGTATAAAGCGGGTTAACCTATGAGAACTAATACGAGGTATCAATTTTTGAAAACATGATTTATGTATACCCGTTGCTTTAAGTCAAGCAATAGCTTGAATTGAAAGAGTGAATTCCAAAAAAACAACTTTACAATAATGTTAGGCTGTATCAATTTGTTAGGTTATACTTATCAAAGATAAAAGTAACTACTCGAAGTACTCACACTGTTAGTAAAAGCTTCTACTCATTATGAAGTATGCATTATACATTTGTTATAATTTTCCATTGGGTGGCATTATTTTTTATGTTTCATACTTAAATGGTCTGTGCCCTTTAATTGAATTTACTCGTCTTTCTGCCAAATATAATTGTCCATTGGAAAATGTGAAGAAAATGAATCCAGCTAGTAATATCCAACCTTTCCTACGGACCCTGTCATAGCTTAATTGTGAATTTCCGAAAATTGTGTTCTTTGAATGTTAAATAGCAGCACTTTGTCCGATAGCCTATTTTTTTCTAAAATTCTTTTCCTTCATAAGGAACCAGTCTCAACCTCACAGTCTATTCTGAAATCATGCAAAAATTTCAGACGATTTACGTTAATCATTCAAATCCTTTACTGGAATTTTGTCAAAAACTCTTTTTTTCCGTAGCAGCAAACATAAGTGTAGGTTTAATCCGATATTTGTATTTAATTGGGAATAAATATGACACGTTTAAGGGATTATTTTAGTTCATATACAATCAGGCATATTATTAGTCTGCATTTTTGCTGTGGTAGTGGTATTATTCAGCAATGATGTGTTTTTTTCTAAATGTGTGTCCTTGTTGGAGTTATAATGTAAAATCTAAATATACGTAACTGCGTAGGGTTAGAATAGCTAAAAAAGAACGAATATATATTTATTTGGATTTTTTCATATTGAGTCAAATGTTTGTATTTAAAATCATAAGCAAAATGTATATGCAAATTGACAGGGCAATATTTTGCATTCAACTAAAGTTTTTCTTGTGTCTTACTTTTCGTTTTATAGATAAACACACATAAAATTTCTCCAACGTTGATCTATTTAGATACGAAGGTGGATTACGTACATTATCAGAATGCAGAATGCATCTAGCGACCGCTCCTCCACCACAGAGCTTTTAGTGTATTTACATGTCAATATGACAATATTAACTCCGTGTTTATCGTTATCTCAAGGGACCAATTCGTATAGTACTCTAAAGAGACTTAGGTTTCAAGCACCTCAGTTGAAACGTTTATCAAAATACACTCTCCTCAGTATTTAATGTATATTTCCTAATTTGATGGATACTTCTTTAAACAAAAATATTTTTATAATCATAGGTTTAAAGAACTACAAGTACTTCGGCAAGTGCACCTATTACAAGTTAAAACTTGTTCAAAATTGTATGAATAGTGGAGCAAACTTTAAATGGCTCTCCTGAATTCAACGAATTAAAATTTCTTTGGCCAAGATAGTATTACTCTATGATTCTATTCTAAACGGAAATTGTATCTTTGTAGCCTCACTTGTATAGCTACATTATTTTATTACATTCTATAATTATATGTCAGTGAAAACGATGTTCGCGTTGTATTGGTTATATTTGTGTGTTAGCAGACATAAGACTAAACAATATTTAATGTTAGTTTTTTTGTTTTGTTTTTACTTAAATCACTGTTTATATTTTGACCAACGTAAACCGCAAAACAATATTGCCGTTCTATCACAGAAATGGAATACACTAACCACTTTGATATTGGTAGTAGGAAGTAGTATTATAGAATTGAGTTATGGGTCTTGAACACTGAAGTAAACTTATATCTCTTCTCAATTTTTTTAGCCTCCTAAAGTTGAAATTCTAAATTACTGCACTAGATTAAAGAATGTCTGCACTAATATTAACCTCTATGTATGTGCTTCGCAAAGAGAACAGGACGAGAGAAATATGCTTCGTATTTAGTGTATAAAGCAGTTATATCCATAGTTATATAACTATAGTGTAGATGTAGAATATAACTAGAGTAAGTTTCCGATATCTAAAAATGGGTATATTCATAGTTTCCTGCACATCTCCTACATTTCCTTAACTTGTATTTTATGCTTTTAGCTGCTTCATAATAAGTATATGTCTTAAATTTGGATACTATTCTACGCAAATGTAATAAAGAAACAAAAGTTTGAAATACATAAGCTTTGCGTAATTTTAGATGCATTATAATTAAGACTTAGGCCTATAATTATAACTTCCAGCATAGGTTAGAAAACATGGTTTTTAAAAACTGGAAAAAATTGGTTAGAATAAAGTTTTGAAAACTTGTATCCGAAGATATTTTTTTTTATTTTCTTAACATCCTTTTTGTTTAAAATTTCGAAAATTGTTTTCCTACACTATTAGTAAAAAGTATATTTATATAGAATAATCATTGGGACTATAGAAACAGTAATTATAAAAAAAAAGACTAAAGATTGACAATTTGTACTAAAATAAAACATAAAGCACCAATTGTAAGGAAAATATACAGTACTACACTTAATCTCTGGATATATCGTACCAATACATGCACATGTATCTTATTTTTTTAATTTACATTCCATCGGGCAGCTCTATTTTGATATTTGGTACAATTCAGTGTAATAACAAACAAGACTTGCTTAAAGCTAGTTACAATAATGTTGAGTGAAAAACAAAGAATCAGAATCAAATTATAACAAAACAAAAAAGCGAAACGGCAACAAGATGGAAAAAAAGACAAGCGGCAAGCAACAAAACGAGTGAAAAAAAAAATAGTTACAACAAAACAAATCTTAAGCGTTACAATATAAACAATAATAAATTTGATTTGAGTAGATCACAATATTTGTTAACAAAAAATAATGTTTAAATTCATTAACAAAGAAAAAAACAATAGATTAACAAATAAAAACGGTGTAAAACTAACAATGAAATAAATGTTTTCAAGAAAGACAACAATCATAGACCTATATATTAAAACGTGACAAGGTTTTTATTTCACGATCCTGAATCAGCTACTTGACGGCTTTTCATCATTTTTGTGTTGAAAGAAAAATAATTTTGAGAAATAGGGAATATCGAAGACATAATTTTAGTTTAGGGTTTCAGTCTTTTTAGAAAATAAGTTTTAAAATTTAACCAGTCTAGCAGCCGACGCTAAAATTCTACATAAGGTTTTGGTTTATTACCATTTTCTTAACAAGCGTGTGTGACACAAATTCAGCATTTGGATAATAATGACATAAATAGGGTTGACTTATTTATACTATGTGTAATGTTATACTCATTGATACGTTCATTTAATTGGTAACAGGATGACAGATTATTTAAATATGCATGGTAAAATACTAGATGTTCTAATTTATTTTTTGGAGCAGTCTAGAGAAAAAGTTACAAGCAACATCAGGACAGTACCAAACATCATCGAAATACCTGTAAGTCCACTGTTTACCATCAAAAACCATAACGTCTATTTTTCCTGACCCCAAGGCCTGAATATGAACACCTTGGCGAGCACTGTCCATCTTTTTAGGAGTATCAAATGGTTTGTAAGTGGCGAACCAGTCCCTGCGGTTTGTCACATGGTGAGAAGCACCACTGTCAACAAGCCAGTTAACTTTAAGTTTGTTTTAGTGCAATATAATTTGTTTTAACTAACAGCTGGTTGAATATAAAAATATTCTACAGAACCACGGCCGCTTTTTACTCCACGTCGCAAGTGGTGTTGTAACAGCTGTTTTGTTTGGAAGCAGCTAATGGTATTTGTGTATTTAAGAAAGATGAGAATATTGACTCCGCTTTATACCCCTACCATGTAGCCAATTAGGTAGTATACTTTAATTTAGGAAGAATCTAATTTAAGCTGGTAGTAGAAGTGAGATGAATTAAAAGACTAAGTAGGCCAAAAAAATATTATATTTTACAGTTCTCAAATTTCACAAAATACACTTTCCCAATAAAATCAATTATGCTCTTATTCTTTCCAAATATTGTACTAAATAATAAAATACTGGAAAGATCTTACTTTAATCCGAGACACTGGGTTAAATGGTCAGAACAGGCACTAGCAGATACCATGCAAACTAGAAGTGGTACAAAGAAGCTACTGGACCAAGAAGTGGTAGTACCAATCATAAGAAGAAGTGGTTGATTTCTGTCTGAAATCATCACACAAACCCGATAAAAACTATTCTCTACAAATTCTAATAATTAAAAGTGGATTTAAGATCCTTATAACACCTTGTGAAAATGTCCTTCTTATTTATAGACCATTATTTCCAGTGAACTTAACTGACAAACTTGAATTTGTTATCTAAGACCATTACCAACCCTACAAAACTAAATCTTTTAAACTGCTGGACACTATTTCTTAATCTTACTCTAGCCAATGATTTAATAATTTGATTTTGTTTTAGTTACATCAATTAAACTAATTTCCATCGGTACAGCTTAAAAATGTACAGATATTATATAGAATTTTAATTAATATTGTTTCGGTTTTCAATTATGTATGTTTTATTTTAATAAATTTATGTTCATATATTTCAATTTAAATGGATAAAGTGCGTATTAATGAGATGATGTCACCTGTGTGCCATGTTATCTTATGGGACGTCTGTCACTAAACAACACTACGTGTGACATTGCCAATTCTACCAGGCCGTGGCCTGTAGTTAAAGGTGGCCGTGATAAAAATATCAGGTTAGTTTATTATTCTGTGATTTTGCCATTGATTATAGTAGGCCTAAATAACTAAATAAGTAAGATTCTATAACCACTGATGTATAAAAATTAAGGCTCTGCCCTCGAGTCTTCAAAGGAAAGGTTATGCAAATTATTTGTATGTTCAACTTTTTGAGGAAAGAATAGGAAAATAACAATGTTTACATGTTTTAATTCATCTTGGCAGCTTTTTGTTTACAGTAAATGTTTAACTGCTTAATCTTTGCTTGGGTTAGTAATGGAAATATTGACATAACTTCAGTTATAGTTGACTACTCAATTCCCGTACGTAGGACGGGCCAACAGCTCGTATAAAGATAACAATGATAACTGAAAAATTTTAAAAATCAAACTGTGAAACTATGAAAAAAAGGAATGGACTTCATAAACATTCTTCTAATCCTTCGCTTAAATAAGGCAACACCATCCAGGAAGAAGTCAGCACCCTTAGACATGCCGTTTCCTGCTCGTTGCATGCGAGCCACAGCCCCATTTGCCTCGTAGTTCGTGCAGTGGTGTGGTCTCGCAAAGAGGTCCCTTGAACGGGTGCACGAAGGAGTTTTGAGCTGTATCTGACGTATGATTGCAGGACAGTAAATACTATTTATTATTTTATAATTTATGAAGGACTGTCAGCGATAGTCCTACGATCCTCCAGAGGCTGTAGGCCAAGGTCCCGGGACAGGTCTTCAACTGGAACCTGGTGATATGGAACTCAATCTCTGACCCCAACCATCCTGACGAATCTGCGTTGGATTCACTCTAGTTCATCACAAAGGTACTTCTGATGAGGGCTTCATACGGTTGAACAATATTCCAGGATCTGCCGCACTAATGCGCAGTACAACGTTTTCAACGCAGTCGTGTCCCTAAGATGTTTAGAGAAGCGGAGGATGAAACCAATCATTCTGTTTGCCCTTCTACTGATGGTGTGTGTGTGAGTCTCAGGGCTTAGTGTTAATGTGAAAATTATACCAAGATCCTTTATTTCCTGAACTCTGGAAAGAACCTCCCCTCGAACCCGATAATTGAAGATCAGAGGTGAAGCACAGCGATGGATAGTTATAACTTGGCATTTCAAAGTATTGAGATTCATTAGATTTTCGATGCACCAATGATCCAAGTCCTCGAGGCTCCTTTTAGTTATCAAGCAATTGTCTTGATTTGAAACAGTTGAAAACCCCTTAACATCGTCAGCAAACATGAGGGAGTAGGCATGCAGGGCTTCTGGTTCATTAATAAATAAAGAGGATAGATAAGGTCCAAGAAGAGAGCCTTGGGGCACCCCTGAGGTAGACTAAAATTTAGAGGACTGTGCACCAGCAAATTTTACGAATAGGTGACGATATGATAAATAACTGGCCAACCATCGTAACACAGAGTTTTCAAACCCAAGGGTGATTAATTATTCAAGAAACAGTACATGTTCCACCCTATCAAACGCCTTAGAAAAATCTAAGTACACCGCATCTAACTGTTTGTTCAAGGCGAAGGATTTGAGGATTTCAGACTGAAGGAGTATCAAGTTGGCCACAGTTGATCGACCCATTGTAAATCCATGCTGCTGAGGGCAGGTAATACTAGCCACTTTATGTTCAATACGGACGACGAAAAGATCTTCAAACACTTTGGCTAAAGTGGACAGAATTTGGATTGGTCTGTCGTTGGAGTCGATGTCAAGTGGACCTGATTTATGGACTGGCATAACGTAGGCCTTTTTCAAAACGTCTGGGAAAACACCAGTAGTCAGTGATCCATTGAGTAGCTTGCATATTGGATCAGCCAATATGTTCCTGCTGTACTTAAGGACCTTTGGTGGGATATCATCAGGACCCCAGCCTTTTGTCTCGTCAAGTTTAATTAGTTTTTCCCTTATCTCTCATCTTTTTCTCCCTTATCTTTTGTGGGTTGAATCTCATAGCATATGTCAAGTCACCGAGACGATCGAACCTATCGATATTGAAGAATTCAGTTGGTCGAGTGAAAATGGAGGATAAAAAGCTCTTGAACGATTTACACATATCTTGAGACACATATATTGAAAAATAATACAATATATTGATACATAAAGTGATGAAAAATAAATACAAAATGTGCACATAAATAGGCAATATAAAAACAGTGATGATAATAGTAAAAAAGAGTGAATACAAGGTAGTAAAATTGGACAAACGTTTTTGAAAATTTTACTTCTTTTGGCTGCAAATTTAAATGGATGATTACATTACGTATGCAAAGCATTTATCTTAAATTTAAACTGCTTAATAGTGTCAGAAAAAACATCTATTTTACCTTTGTGGGCATTAAATAAATGTAAGCTTGTAAAAAGTGAAAAACTGTAAAATTGAACAATGTTACAACGAGGGATAAAAAATATGACGATCTTGAATTATTACGAAGAACATAAAAAGCAATCTTACTCAACAAAAACAAACTATCGACTTGGTTATTCAGGATTTTAAACAGAAAATTCAATAATGAAACTTCCCTTCTCAATATGGTGAGAATTCGACTGAATTTTCCTCAAATTATGAATATTTCGCTACCTGATGTAACGGTTAATAAACACATTTTCCAGTGAACCCGTAGCAATGTACAATTACTTTGTATGAATAGATAGAGAATACATTGTGCTATAATGTTATCTTAATTACGCATTGTTTGTAGAGTCATAATCATTGGTTTGCAATATTTTGATTAGGCTGTATAAATGAAAAACTCTGTAGTATTTTTCTTGGATCTTATTAGTGTAAAAATTTCATGATTATATCATAGCAACTCACCTTATAATATAATAAGTGATTGTTTTTTTTTTCAAAATAGGACTTATCTGTGTAAATAATTAATTGTATGTGTATAAATGTATAATAAATAAAGGAGGAGATTGTGATAAATGTAAAAACATATTATAATCTGAGCTTGTAATACCACGGTTTAAAATGTAAATACTGTAGGCATATCACTTAACCTTGACGTATATGCAGATTTTTGTTTTAGAATGAGTACAGTGTAATTTAATGTTAGTTTGTAGCCTAAAAATAATTAGTACCAAAAATCATAAATAACATTATAATCCATTAAACTACAAAAGTGTATTAGAATTAAGTTATAATTGCATTACGTGTATTTAATATTTCAACATTAACTCTAATTCTCAGTCTCTTAATAACTAAGCTCTAATAAGCCTATCAATAAATTAATCCTTAAATAGTATTTGTAAACACAATGCGTTACCAATGTGTTTTAAGTTCACGCTAACCTAATGTTTTAACTAAAACAAAAACATTTACATTTGTTAAGAGAACACTTAGCAGTAACCATTAGTCTAAAAGGAAACATGTACTACTCTGTACGTATAATCCCTTGAGAAATCTTACCAAAACATGCACATGCATCGGATAAGAAACGCCATATGTTACTTACAAACCTCATGTGTGTGGGTTTATTGTTATTGCAATCTAAAATGGTTCCATGTTTTATTAAATGTTTGCACTTATTCATCTTAAAATAGTTTTATGTGATATAAATTTTTGCACTTTTTTGGGTATGCTGTAGTATAAAATTAAAAGGAATTACCTTAGTCACCGATTACTTTATGTTAAGCACAATAACAATAACGCTAAGTGTTTCCTTATTTTAACCGCAATAGTTACTAATTTATTATTTTCATATATATTTTACATCTTAGATGAAACAGGCTCAAACATTATACGTGCTAGGATTTTGACACAAATACTAAAATAATATTCTATTAAACGCCCATCTTGCTGATCACTTCGAAGTAATCACTACTGATGTGATTGGTATTATTATTAAATAGTATTGGTGAGGAAGTTAATTATTAAATAATAGACTTTTGGTCACAATATCAAGTAAAAGTATAGATGCAATTTAAAGGGTTAGGTAATCTAGTTTTTTGCGAATGTCCTTCCTTCAAATACCATGACGGTAAGTTCTAGAGTGAAATTGTTTTATACTTTACTCAGGGTAGGCAAAAGGTCCGTATCATTATCAAATAGGTAAAATCTATAATGTGAAAGCGGGAATCAGGTAGTAATAAAAAAGTTGTGCCTAGTTCAAAGACCATTACTTTAAATTAAAACATTTAAATAGTCACTTTTTACTGATATTTGAATTTTATCAAATGTAAGTAAATATGAATGATGTACTTACTCTTAAGTCATCAACTCAAACGAATGATTTCCCGTTAAAGAATCAATTTTCTTCCGAACTATGCTTAGCCTTTATTAACAAATATAGGTTTTTTTTTATTTACAAATAATGACATTTTTGTCAGGGGTATAATGCAAGACTACGGAAGAGTTCTGTAAGATGACGCAGTGCAGTTGTTTTGCAGATCGCGTCACCTCTGAGAAGCGATACAAACTTGATCCCAGTGGGAACTGATAACGACTTGCTTCACAATATGTTGCGAACTCATGACGGCGTCGCGAGAACATTATTAAAGCAACTGTTTTGTGCGTTGAAACGAAGTGGTATCAATAGTGAGGAGAGTTGAAAAAAATATTTACACCATTGTTTTTTACCCATGCAATATTTGAGCTGATTTGAAATTGAAAATTGTTTAGGCTACCACAAATAACATGTAAATACAAATAAGAAACATTACTTTGAATTAAAACATCGCGATGTTTGTTATTTTTAACTCACAAAATGAAATACCAAAATGCCCGATTTTAAAGATAAGTTACTGCACTATTAACAAGGCTTTATTCCTTAATAGATGTTAAAATGGTGAGATTGGTAGTTATAATTTCTTTTTAAGTTGTTAAGATGTTTTGTTTTAGATAATTCCAGATAGCAAAGTCATTAGTGGATAATGCAAAGTTTATTATATTCAAGAAATTGATAATATATATTTCCATATTGCACAGTTTGTCAATTCTGGTTTAAAATTATTTGAAGGATGGATCTACGTTTATTTGGGTTTTACTGTTGCAAAACTTGAATAAAATAAATCTAAGGGTGCACACTGGAGAAACCCGTTTCAGGAAACTGATTTCATCAAATTGGTTCCAAGGAACAAATGCACACAGAAGAAACGGGATTCCATCAGTTTCATGATATTAATTCGGATGACGATGATGTGACTATATTGGTGGAGGCTAAAGAAAACGAAAAGAAGGAAGTATTGGGTTGGCCCGTTGATTAGGGATGGTCAACACGGTAATTATATTGTAGCTCGATAATTATGCAGTGATCCTATCAAATTTTTTGATTTTTTTGAATGTCAAAGCCTCTTTTTGATCGTTTGGTGGAATTACTTAGCCCACTAATAACAAAGAAGGACACCAACTGGAGATTAGCTCTGAGTGCTGAGGAAAAATAACAATACACTGAGGTAAGTCAATAAAACCAATGGAAACGTGAAACCGAAGACTATACGAAATCTGTTTTTTGGATTTCATTTAAACCAGTTGCAAGAAACAAATGAAATTATAGTTTCATGCAACGCAGTGTGCACTGCCCTGTGTTAAACTAATCTATCTGTTGCGAGCAACTCAAGTTTCTCGTTTCATAAAAATCGGTTTCCTGAAACGGATTTCTCCAGTGTGCACCCTGCCTAACCAATAGAGTTTTAAAAACCTCAAAGAACAAAGAATTAAATTATCCTAAATCAGTAGCCAGCTACAAGAATCTTATTACTTAACGTGACTAATTTAGTCATTGCCTGTAAATTGAATTGTAAATTGAGATATTAGGCAGAGTAAGCCTATTGTGCTACCATGTTCGTTATAGCAATGACGAAACTATTTAGACACATTCAGCAACGAGAAGTATTAATTTAGGTTTTGCTATAAATCGTTGACACTAAGTAATTTTTTTGTAGTGGTACGTAAGATTACGTTGTATAGTTCATAATAACAGCTATAGATTTCTGGTGATCCCAATTTCAAGCTTGAATAATCAAAATTGAAAGTCAAACACACATTTTTATTTGTATACGAATCGATTCTTCTCTTTTTTTAACATAGATCAGTTGGTCGGTAAAGTGGCTATTCTGGTCTACATTCTATCCAACTGAATCACACTTCTATGGAACTGCATTCACTTAAAGGGTAATTTGAAACTCAATCCACAGTAAATGCCGTAGTGTCGAGAATACATGTACTTATAAAACCTTATTTGTAGAATACTTGAGAATGGGGAGATTGAGGTTTAACTTAATGTTTGTTTTTTTCAGTAATTTAATATTTAGTTGTTATGTTACAGTATTTAAATTTTGTACTCTTGAGTTATGATATTTACTCTGACAATAATTTATTTCTTATCCAAAATATACGTAAGGGACTCAGTGACTCTTGTAAATACCTCATAGCTTTGAGTTATTT
Source organism: Macrosteles quadrilineatus (assembly GCF_028750875.1). NCBI lineage: Eukaryota > Metazoa > Arthropoda > Insecta > Hemiptera > Cicadellidae > Macrosteles > Macrosteles quadrilineatus. Next base: position 159,469,359 of record NW_026542594.1, read on the forward strand.
CTCAAACCGTCATATTTATGTTCAGACTAATTGATCATCAAGGAGATTGATTCTTTCAATCATCCCTTCGCCTCTGGTTCAATTATCCTCTTTTGTTGCTAAAACCAAACCTAGCACATATTATTTATATAAATGAAATTAGAGTTTTATTTTTTATTTTTGGCTGTAAACGAGTGATCTAATGCACTTGCATTAAAAATATTATAGCCATTTTATTGTACTATGACCCTTGCTAATAATGACAAAGACATGTTATGTCCGACATTATTATAAATTTTAAAAATGTAAACTTTTTATTTTTGTTTTGGAGCCTCAACCGTACACGTCAGAGCTTCGAAAAAAGGTTTACAATTATTAAAATTTATTAAATGAAGAATGGTCCTATATTTATTTAAACGTTGTCTTTACTTTTTTTATCTCCTAAACCAGTTTCATATAGCAATACTATCCAAAAAATTATATATGTTACACTCAATCTCCGAATTCGGACAATGTCCGAAATTTCTACTCACTCCGCGATGTGGATAGTGTGAAATACCCACGTCGCGGAGTGAGCATTTTATTCGGACATTGGCCGAAGTAAAATGCCCAGACCGCGTTGTGGGTAAATTGATTTACTCAAATGCCGAAGTCATTACGTTCTTCGGCGATTGAGCAAATCTTAAATACCCACAACGCGATGTGTGCAAGAGGGATTGCCCACGTCGGGTTGTGGGTATTTCTAGTTTGTGCAAACGCCGAATTTACGTTTAGACATGGCACCCCCATCATTTGCACTATCTGCGATTAGGATGGACGGATCTGCACCTGCATTGTGTTTTCATTACCGTTTATGTTTTTTGTTTAGGTTGTCCTGTAGTGATACGCACGTGATCAAGTTAATATACGTTCAGTGATTACCTCTTTAGATATTGTTTTGGCCTGTCGAACGAGCCAATAAAGACGACAGAGGCCAATGTGGACGGGCAAAAAAGAGGTTAAAAGAGGTCGACAACCTCTTTAAAAAACAAAGTTTTATTAGATGTGTTTGTAAGAAGAACTTTTTGAGTAAATCATGTCAATGTATTACCGTAAGTAAAACGTAAAATGCAATTCTAAATTCCATGGCAGCACCATCTTGTGCCAATAACTAAAAGAAAGATTTAACAAGAACTGTGTGATAATCGGCGTTTTAAGGCTACTCCAAATTTTGTAAAGTGGAAAAACATAATTTCAATGTATGTGTAATGGACCTTTTTATATTTGTTTCTATTCGGTATTTTGCTGTTTTCTGGTATTTTATAAAATGCTATTTATACATTAAATAATTATAAACACAAACATAAATTTTATTTATTTTACCTAGTGATTGTGGATTTCATGTAGATTTATGGGTATACGGTGGTTGATAGAATACTAGTCGGCGTTTGCGCAAACTAGAAATACCCACTAACCGACGTGGGCAATCACTTTTGCTCACATCGCGTTGTGGGTATTTTGAATTTGCTCAATCGCCGAAGAAGGTTTTGACTTCGGCGTTTGAGTAAATGAGTTTACCCACAACGCGGTCTGGGCATTTCGTTTCGGCCAATGTCCGAAATAAAATGCTCACTCCGCGACGTGGGTATTTCACACTGTCCACATCGCGGAGTGGGTAGAAATTTCGGACATTGTCCGAATTCGGAGATTGAGTGTAACATATATATTTGCTCTTATGATTTGTGTACAAAAAAAATAGAAAATATGGACAAAATATAACGACCTGAGTTGATAATAATAATTAGATATTGTTAGATATAAATATCTAAAACCGATATTACGAGTCTTCGCATTGAACTTGGCTCTCTTGATGTTCTCACCTCACTACATTCTATCCGTTGATATCCTGTCTTTTAGAGTAACATATTACGGATAAGCCACTCCCAGAGATATGGCTATGTCACAGTTAACAACTGGTTAAGTTTTCCAATTCATCTATCAATAAATACCTTCGCCGCTGTAAACCTGCAGACTTTGCGAATTTCCATTTGTCTGGTTGGATTTCCACTGAAATATTTCCTTAAAATTGTCATATTTGTTTCATATATTAATAACATTAATTTGAACGATTGCTTAGGTTTGATGCTACAGGGAAGGTAGTAAGGTAGTTTATTTTTTATTGAAATGTTGATAGCTTAGAATAAAATAAACAAATTTGCAAAATTCATTTGATTTTGCTTAGCTAAAATCTGCATTTTAACGTCTTTAGTTAGAACTTGTTTTACGTTAATAGTTCGTTGTAATCTTATCAAAGCTCCGTATCCGATCCACTTTTCCTTTACACATCCCTTAAAAAACTAATAACAAGAAATTATTATATAAGATAGCTTGTAGCGTTGTGATCTCAAATCGGCCGGAAAAATAGAGGGGTTAGTTGGCAATATTGGCCACAACAAGCTCTCTCCAGTTTCTTTGCTCCGAAGCAATAACGTCTATCTAAACAGACATGACCCAACATATCAACAACAATACAGTAAGCATTTTAGTTTTGCTGAATACTAATAAATAATATATTTGTAGCATTAACTAGTTGTTATTCTGATTTAACTATCAATAAATATAATGTTTATAGGAGTCTTTAGATAGCTATGTCCAACGCACAGTATAAAACGTAACTTGTTAGAATTAAATGGACATAACTATCAACACAATTCTAACGTGGCAACATTAAAACAGATCGGTTTCATTCTCTTGAAATGCCGAGTACTCTTGAAACATGTAAACAAGTATGTAAGAACACAATTGTATATACACAGACAAAATTAGTTATTCAAACTCGTACAAAAAATACTATAACAAAAACTGTTTTGGAAGGTTTTCATGTATAAGAATTGGAGTTTGTGTACAAAAAGAAGTGTGTCTCAACTTACCACTCAGCCAAGGACTTGTACCTAAATAGCAAGTGGAGTGAAAAGCTCGCGTCAGGCACATTTGGTCTAGTTCTCGTATAATACTGTTTTTGTAGCTCAGTGATGTTACACTTAATTAGTAAAGGAAGCATTGGAAATGTGTTTAATGTATTAAACGGCAGGTGGAATTCTTTGAAACCTTTTGATCGTCGTAATCTTTAATAAACAAGTTAAACAAGGTTGTGTTAAAACGTAATTCAATCTTTATGATCTCTTAGTCAGATAAGGAATAAAAAAATGCTCATGAACTGTTTCAACTTTTCGGATTATACTCGTATTTTTGGTTATTGCAGTTGATCATTGAGATTATTATTTTTGTTCAGTCATTTGCTTTGGCGATCACGAAATCTTCCAGAAGGATAAGAGTTATCATAATGTTAACCCTTAAATTGTTCTGTTTTTTGCATTTTGCTACAACTTTGATTAAAAGTGTATATCCATATATCAAAATCGACCAGCCATCGATAAAAATGGATCAATTTACATAAGGAAAATACCAATAGGATTCCAATTACTTTCACCACTAAAGTGTGACCATTGAATAAACAAGTTTAAAATCATGGCTCTTACAGAAATTAGGCATTTCGCATATTTAAAACACAACCATAATTTACTAAATACTATCATGTTAATTCTAAACCGTTATTACTGTCACAAAAAACAGGATTGTAATAAATCAAAAGGTATGGAAGAAAAGACCAGTTTTTTACCGGAGTCAGATTCTGAATAGTTATAAGTATCTGACATACACCTTTATGATTTCATATGATTAATGTCTTTATATGAAGGATCATTCATATTTAAACTTATCATATATACTAGCTGGGTTTACCAAGCTAACACAGAAACAAATTTAGGGGAAGTGCTTAAAATGCTAAATTGGAAAATTTCAAAGCGATTAGAGTTCAAGAGTCATCTCGGGCGAAAAACAATGTTATGTTGATAAATTTTGTTATGATAGAGTATGAAATATGTAAAGTTTCAAATGACTAATGAATATTGCTTGAAATTCAAATGTTTTACTTTTAGGATACTTCGAGGAATTGTCTTCGTAAAACACAGTATTAGATTCAGCAACCCAGTTAACATACGGTGCATGTAATTTCCTTGTGGTGCCAGATCCATTTTGTTTATTACATTTTATCTCAAGTCCAAGTCCAAGTGTATATGATTGTGGCGACTAGCGCCACGTCTTGGGGAAGTGCCTGCTCGCTGGGAGCATATACTTCCGGTCTGCTGTGGGTCCAAGCCCTGGTAGCTCAGCTACCTGTAGACGTCAACGTCGTTCTGGGAGTTAGTCGTCGATCCGGGGGCGAAGCTGGGGAACATCCTCAGCGACCAGGTCCCTGATGTGTTCCCACGGAGAGTCATCCGCCGTCTCTTCAAGTCTCGCTCGAAGGCCGTCGACGAAGTCTCGGAGAGTTGTCACTGCTGTGGAGTCCCTGATGACGGAGTTCCTCACGTACCAGGGTGAGTCTGTCGCCTGCCGAAGAGCCTTGCTCTGGACGACGAGCAGCCTCCGTCTAGCGGTTCTGCAGGTGAGGTGGTACCATGCAGGGGCTGCGTACGTGAGGACAGGCCGGAGCAGGGCCGTGTAGAGTCGGACTCTTGCAGCCGTCGACAACTTCCGTGACCTGAGCAGCGGGCGGATGGCGCCAAGACCTTTCCTGGCGAGGTCGCAGACCCTCTCGACGTGGGGAGTCAGGGTGAGTCGCTGATCCAGCAGGACGCCGAGGTACTTCACCCGGCGCTTCCATGGGATGTCGGCCCCGTCTAGGTGGAGGTGTTGACCATCGTCCTGCCTCCTCGACCTCGTGAAGGAGATGGCCTCACTCTTGTCAGCGTTGACCTTGACTCGCCACTTCGTCAGCCACGGCAGCAACAGGTCCAGCTGTCGCTGGACATACACCCTGGACATCCTCAGGTTGGCGGAGGTGGCAGTGAAGAGCGCGTCATCTGCATAGAGCGAGAGCTGCACTCTCGGCGCCAGGGGTATGTCGTTGGTGTACCACAGGTAGAGTATCGGCCCGAGAACCGACCCCTGTGGCACACCCGAAGAGACTGGCCGTGGTGTGGAAGTCGCCCGTCCAACGGAGACCTTGAAGCGGCGAGCGGTCAGGTAGCTCTTGACGAGCCTGTAGATCGAGCCGGGTAGAGGGGAGGACGCCAGCTTGTAGAGAAGCCCCTCGTGCCAGACCCGGTCGAAGGCTTTGCTCACGTCGATCAGGACCGAGGTCGAGTGGTGCTTCCGCTCCATCGCTCCAGCGATGGTGTTGAGGACCCGCCGCAGCTGGAGGGTGGTGGAGTGGCCCCGCCTGAAGCCGTACTGCTCGGTCCTGATCGAAGTGAAGAACTCCTCGGGGAATCTCGCCAGGATGATTCGCTCCAGCATCTTGGAGAGCACAGGCAGGAGGGAGATCGGCCTGTGGTTCTCGGGGAAGATGTGGTCCTTGCCGGGCTTGGGGATGAGTATGACATTCGCCAGCTTCCAGGTGTCAGGGAAGTGGGCCAGCCTCACGCAGGAGTTGAAGAGGCAGGTGATGACAACAACCACCCAAGCCGGCAGGTTCTTCAGTGCTGGAGTCCCGAGGGAGTCCGGTCCAGGGGCCTTCTTCGGACGGAGTCGAGCGATGTGGCCCTTCACCTCGCTGACGGTCACGTGGGGGATGTCCTCGTCGTCGGAGTCCGGCTCGTAGGTCTCTACGAAGTCGTCAACAACCTCGCAGAAGTCCTCGTCGTAGACGTCCGGGTGTGGGGAAAACTGGTCTTCCAGCGAGTCTGCGAAGGTCTCTGCACGGTCTTCGGGCGAGTAGACGAGCCCGCGTCCCCCATGCAGCGGCCTGTTGTGGGTCTTCGTGCCGCGCAGAGCCTTGGCGATCTTCCAGATCCCGTCGTTGGTGTCAGCTTGTCCCTCGACGAAGTCCTCCCACTCCTGGGACCGATGCTCAGCCAGCAGTCGGGAGCACCTCCTGGCCTGCCGGTTGAAGTCCGCCTTCGCTCGAGGGCAGCGGGACTGTTGGTACGCCCTCCTCAGGCGACGTCGCAGGGCGATCTCCTCCCGCAGCCCCTGGGGAAGTGGTGGGGGGGCCCTCGGGTCAACGTCAGAGCTGGCGGCAACCACAGTGTCCTGCAGCAGCGTTGACAGGTCCAGGACTTGCTGGTCGAGCTCCTCTGCCGTCTCAGGTGGCGGGGGAGGCGGTCGAGGGGCGTTGGCCAGGAGGTTGGCGAACTTCGCCCAGTTCACCCTCTTCCTGCGGACCGGAGGGCGGTCGGGGACTCCTCCCTGCGGCAGGTCGAAGATCACCGGGACGTGGTCAGAAGAGAGGTCGGAGACGACGAAGACTTCAATCGGGCCATCGAACGAGCCAGCCAGTCCGATGTCCAGAATGTCGGGCGGGTGTCCAGCACGGGAGTAGTGCGTGGGGTCGGCCGGGGCAACCACGTTGATGTGAGGGTGGGCGGTGAGGTAGCGCCTGAGAGCAGCTCCAGTGAAGTTTCCTCTCCTGCAACCCCAGTCCAGGTGTTTGGCATTGAGGTCGCCTGCCAGAAGCGCCGGGGTGTCGGGGGGCAGCAGCAAGTCCAGGAGTCCGGGATCAAGGCGTCTCCCTGGGGGGTTGTAGGCAGAGGAGATTTCCAGCTCTGCACCGTCGTGCTGGAGGGCGATGGTCGTCACCTCGATGCCAGGCGGGAGGTTCCTGACGATCGGTCTGTGGGTGACCCGACGATGAACCAGTATCGCCGAGCCACCACTGGCACGTTGTTGCAGAGGCCTGTCTGTCCGGTGAGTGTAGTAGTTTCGGACGTTGAACCTGTCCCCACCGCGCAGATGCGTCTCCTGGATGAGGGCAACGTCAACGTCCATGTCAGTGAGGAGTTGTGTCAGCTCATGGCGTCTGTCGGCAAGCCCGTCGGCGTTCCACGTGAGGATGCGAAGTCTACGCATGATGTTGGGTCAACTGGTCAACAAGTCGCTCGACGACGACCAACATGCTCCTCAGCGTGGAGATGAGTTGAGCCAGCTCAGACTGCTGCGACGGGCTCTTGGACGACTGGGCCGGGGTTGAGGCCGGCTCGATAGGCTGGGCAGGGCGGCTGGGCTGCGGGGCAGGGCTGCTGGGCTGCGAGGCTGGGCTGCTGGGCTGCGGGGCTGGGCTGCTTGGCTGCGGGGCTGGGCTGCTGGGCTGCCGGGCAGGGCCGCTGGGCTGGCGAGGTGGGACTTCCAGGCGAGGGCGGGGAGTTCGCCTCACTCGAGGGTTCGGGGTCTCGGCCGGGGCGGCGGACTGCTCCACAGGAGGGGTGGGTGTTCGGGGTCTCGGGCCGGAAGCTCTGCCGCGGTTGTCCGGGTTTCGAGGAGCTCGACGACGTCTTCTCCGCTGAGTCCGGAAGCCCTCATCATCGACCTCAGGAGCCCCAGGCGCCTCTTCGTCCACTGGGTCAGGTCTCGGAGCCGGCGGGTCGACCCGGCGCGGTTGACGGCCCGACGGTGCCGTGGACGATTTCGCCGCAGCCGCGTACGAAGCCCGTTGCAGAGTCTTGTAGCAAGTGCAGCCCCTGTAGTTGGCAGTGTGGGCCTCACCACAGTTGCAGCACTTCGCCTGGGCTGCTGGCTCCTTGGGGCACTCGGTCGCTGGATGGGTGTCCCCGCAGCGGACACAGCGGACCTGGCGGTGGCACTGGCCCGATCCGTGGCCGAAGCCCTGGCAGCGGTGGCATTGAATGGGTCCGTTGGGCCGCTTGTACTGCCGTACCTCCACCTTGCAGTAAAAGGCTCGCCTTATTTCATACACAGTGGACGGCAGGGAGTATCCTTCCGTCCTGCGGATCGTGAGGAGCCAGAGACCAGTCGGCATTCCCCGGCGAGTCTTCATCATTTTCACTTCGGATATGTCGAAGTCGTGAAATTCCGCCATAATCTCATTTGGTGCTAGCGTTGGCGGCAGGCCCTTTACCACCACCTTGAGCAGCCGCTCGGTGCGTAGGGCGAAGGTGTGGAACGGTACTCTCTCTTGCTGCAGATACCGCTGGACGGCACGGAAGTGGGGCACAGTGTCCACCCTGATCCGCAGATTTTTCCCCGTGCATGAGGCGTCGAATTGGCCACCAACCAGTTGGCCGATGGCGACGGCGTGGGCAGGCCAGCTCCGCGGCATGTCCAGGAGGATAGGCGGAGGCCGTGGCTCGTTCCTCGTCGGGGCCGGATCATCCTCCATGTCGGAGTCAGCGGGCGTCTGGAAGGTGTCTTGGCCGGTTTTGCGGGCCTTCCGCTCGGCAGGAGGAGTCGGAGACGCTCGCCTCTTGTTGGTGGTCTGGTGGCCTTGAGAAACGCCGTTTTCTCCAGACGACGGGCAGGGGTTCGCCTGGCAACTGTTCCCCTCGCCGCCAGTGAAGACGAACGGGCCTCCGCCAGGGGTGGCAGTGGCGCACCGTTGGTCGACACCCGCTCGGGTCACCGCAGCAGCGGTCTTCCCCCAGGCACTGATCTCCGTCCCCGTGAGGGGAAGTCCCGGGGGGGTGGAGTTGCTGGGCCGGGCGGCGACAGAGTTAGAGGGCCGGGCGGCGGCTAGGCCGGGGTGAGCTCCGCCGGGGGCTTGAGACATCTGGTGGCCTTTACTAAGGCCGTTTTTCTGGTCCGCGGGTGGTTGTGAATCAAAGCTCCACACAGAAGCTGGGGGTCGGTCCGTGTCCGAAGTCGAGTCCGTGGGCGATTGCAGGGTCGTAGTCGGGCCCGACGCGCGAGGCAGGGCTGCAGAGCCAGAAGGCAAAGCAGCGGGCGCATCGGGGTGGCCTTGTAAAAGGCCGTTTTGCGGCAGGTCGCAGCTCACAGTGAGAAAAGTCACCGGAGGGGTCCCTGAAGTTCCGCCTGTATCCTCTTCTTCCATCACGAGTTAGAGATGTCCAATCTGTGCTGCGCTCCGAGGTGTTGCTCCTTCGAAGGTTGGCGATCGAATATTACATTTTATCTCCGGGGATGTATTGAATACGAAAACTGTAATAAATCCCAGAGCGGAGATTAGACACGTCCACCTCTTAGTTTGGCTGTCAGCTTAAATAAACATGGAGAGCTGTTGCTGAGAGAAGAACATTGGCCTTTAAATAATATCTCATAATGCAACGTAATGCCGTAAACCACCCACTTAAAAATTGTGTAAAGGTCTCGTTTGAAAATAATACCGTATTGTAAATACACTACAACTACACTAATAATTTATAGTTTTTATCTGTATGGCTACACTGTTGCTACTTGTTGGCATGGTTAAACAGCGATTGATTGTAAAGTATTGACATTTCCACCAGACTTAATATAGCCTTTAACTTTATAATAACGTTATAATAGGTTACAAACAAAACTAAAGTATAAATATATTGTAAATCACCTTCTCCTTATCTAATAAATAAATGCATATGTTACGCTCAAACTCCGAATTCTTACCCACTTCGCGATGTGGACCATATCTTTTCGGACATTGGCCGAAGCGAAATGCCCAGACCGTGTTGAAATAATACCTAGCATTATTGACAAAATGGCATAATCATATTTTTTTATCAAGATTTTCTGAATTAATGTGCAGACATATCTGTGTAAAAAAAGATTATTGGTTTGTTTTATTTACGTTTACTACGTAATGTTTCTGTATCAGTAATTCTGCGACAACTATTTTTTTTTTAGAATGTCTATTTTTAGTTTACAACAAAAAGTATTATATAATTATTAATGGTTTACTCTTGTCCAACCGGTCGACATGTAGAACTAATATGTTGTGACCTCACAAAATATATCTATTGATTGTATACTGTAGATGTGATTATTTATGGGTATTCTCAATAGATTTACATAAAACTTCTTAAGTACTATTAAAATGCCCGATGTATATTACTAAAATGACTGTAATCACTTTCATACATGAAGTGTTATATTCATAATTTCGTTTATGTAGTTTTATATCATTAAGTAGTTTCAAACCATTTGTTTACAGTTGAGGTTGCTTATACCACTTGAAGTAAATTAAAATAAAATATTTTAAATAAAAACACAATGCATCAAATTTAATAATTCTAGTATTTATTTAAATACTTTTCTGGTCTAGTTGGACGCTATCCAAGAAACTGTTTCAAAAAACCACTTTTACGCTCAGCAGAAATTTGCATGACGGTTGTACCTATTAACGTTTGTATTGTGGCTGAGAATTGGCGTTGAGTGAAATGTATGTTGAATGTGAATGGCCTTCTTCATTTTAAGGGAACATTTTATGTACGCAAATTGCCTTATTGTTTTTTATACTAATGGTTATAGCTTTTTGACGGGAAAAACTGATAAAATTATAAGCCTATAATTATAAACCTAATAATTAAAGAATTTTTTACAATCTTTTATATAGCCAAAAAAGGCAATTCTAATAACATTTTCCTTCTAGCCTATAAGAGAAAAACATCGTTTCCACCCCGAAATGTTGCCGAATATTGTTGCCGAAAACGTAATTATTTTGTTCATTTTACTATGTACAGTCATATGAGTATTTAAATAATAATATAATTCTAAGTGCCATTTAAAGCGAAACCAAGCAACCTAACCAAGGCTAATCCTGTAAAACGACATATTCGGGTGTGCTTAGGTTAGGTTAGAGTAGGCTAGGTTTAATTATCTGTTTACTAGTACTATTTAAAGTACTAGTATTTACTTGTAAGTACTACAACAACTTTTAGGGGAGCGAGCTGATCTAGTGGTTCCAAATCACCAATGGATTTATCTAAGTGATAATGCCGTGGGGATCGTGTTTAGTGTGCTAGGACAAAAAAAGAAAAGTATTTATAGTAATATTTATTACCGTTTTTTTTAGTGCTACTGTAAGTTCACTTAACGGGCGAAGAAGCCTACGAAGTATTTAATGGATGTAGGTGCCTTCACACGAAAGATTCACTTTGATGCCTTATCTAATATACAACATTTGGAGGTCATCAACGGTATGTCTAATGGCGTCACTCCACTATAGTAGACTTCTATTACTGTTTTGCAAAGTAAGTGAAGATGGTGAGAAGTTAAAGGATATCGTTAATAAAAAAAAAAATTTAAAAAAATCTGTTGATTACTGAAACACTTCTAAGTGATTCTATTAAAAATAATGTTTCCTTTAAATGAATTTAGTATCATTATGTGGTTATAGAGGGACTGCCAGACTAATAATGACGAAAAACGGCCTATGAGTAAATAACTATCTTCAAAATGTTAAATTTAGCTTCAGTACATTGGTTTACAAACTCCTCATAAGGAGTTCCACCATCCATAGTAGTTTCCCCACCGTAGCTGATTGACCTGTTTTATGGGCATAATGGTAGTTTGTGTGATACCATTATAAAAATAACGCTATGTTCGTAAAATAATACAGAAGTATGTGTCTTTATTTCACCGATTGATCGAGGTAATAGATCTTCATTTCTAATGGTAATTCTTGTAGGTTAAACTACTAAAATTAATGTTCAAAATATATTTTACACCACATTACACTGTTTTAATGAGTTTCCACGAAAGGATTTAGTCCATAAAACAGCTATTTGCCACCATCCTAATCAAATACGGTTTCATTACGTACTACCCTTGTACTACTGTACTATAACGTGTTTTTACCGGACACTTACCAGCTGATTATATTTGGCAATGAGTGGTTATTTTTTGGTATAAACAAAAAACATAACAACTCTTAAAGGTTATGAGTAGTAATATGGGTTCTAGTAGTTTTGTGTGTAAACAATTCAAAATTAAATACCTAATTTGGTTAATCACTTATCACTGGGAAGAATGATTTAGATGTGAATATCGATCTAACGTTTCAAGCAGTGACAGGAGGGAAATGGAAATGTAAATAAGATCAATTCTGATGCAAATACGTTTGGCCAATTTTAAACCCGGCTCCACCGTTTTACAGCCGTAGTTGTTGTCGTATTATTTTATTGAAATGTTTCCAATATTCTACACACTAGAAGCTATCAGTTATCTAAGGTGTTCTTTGTAGACCAGGAGATCGTTATTTGTAGAAATAGATCAGTAAAATCTACCAGGAAGAAAACAGATACAATGAGTTAGTTACTTCAGTAGGCTTTAATTACAGATTTGGATCTGAATCGTTTCAGTTATGGTTGCGATGTATATTTAGTAAATGCTAATCGATAAATAAGATAGTTATTTTTATATGAGAACGAAAACTATGGGTTGAAACTAAAATATTTATGATGCCTGCAGCCTATGTGAGATGAGTTACCAAATCGAATACCTCCTGCTGTAAAGATCTCAAATGACTTACCTACTGATGGGAATCGAGATATACTAAAGAAAACCTTTAAAGAATTTGTCGAGTTGTAGTCAATGGTAGGGAATGTATTTGTTTGTATTTAGACTACCTAACTACTATGTTTTACGCGTATTTAGCCTACGTTTTTGCATTTTATGTCTGCGAATGAAGAAAATAAATAAATCAATGCCACGTTATAGAATAAAGATCAAAAGGTATCATCTTCATTAGAGCAAGAAGAAAACCATAAGAACACTTCGTTTACTTATGTTATATATACATCTTCATTATGCTTAACTGTACGAGACTTCACTTTAGTTTTTTTTTAACCCCTATGTACAAATATGTTCAGTAAATTTATAATTTATGTGATCTTGGATTGAGATAAGTTTGTTTTTACCATTACAAGAGGTGTTACAATGTGTTTAATATAACTCTGCCTAAATAACATGAAATTTTATCATTGAACACATCTTTTACATCGTTTTTGTCCGTCTCGTGTTGATTTTGGCTTCAATGAAATTTTAGTTCAGTATCACCAAGCAAAACAGTTTATACCACGTATAAAATCTAGTAATTAACCTGGGATGAAGAATGTAATTTTTTTTTAATTTGGGTTGCTTGTGCGATCTTGTAATCTTTTCGAATTTATGCGAAAAAATCTTCTGTAAACATCTTGAGTAAAACATTAGATGTATTGACATAACACAATATTTCATGCTAGTACGTATCTTTTGTTTTATCAGTCGGTAATTGATCCTTAAGTAACACATTTGTCAAGGATATCTTTCAAAGAAATAATTGTAAAAATGGAAGAGCGCTGGCATAACAGTTTGTGTTCAGTTTGCCAAAACCAATTAGAAGGGAGTCGCTACGAGTAGAGGAACAATGATTGACGAGAAATTGGTTTACACGTTGTGAATGCCAAAGTGACGTAGTAACCGAACACACCAGAACAAATATTTTTTGATAGCACACAAACAATCTCCCAGACTATGATTTAAATACTCTCGCCAAGGACCCCTGCAAACTAAAAGAATTGCAATTTGTCTGATTGGATTTTTACAAATATATTTCTATTAACAAATCAAATACATTCCTGGTTTAAAATTTGTTATATTTGACAAGTGCTTAGGTTTACTGCACAATAAGCATAGCCTTGCTTGAATATTAATAAATTGTTGTTACATCGTCAGTTTTCCGTAATTCATTTGCTTGAATTTGTATAACTTATAAAAATCCCAATTGATAAATATAATAGTTCTAATTTCACTGAGGTATGACGTAATTATTTGACGTCATGATGAAAATTACTGTTAATAGCTTGTACAGGAAATGATTTTCCGACACTTTCTCCAATTAATCATTCCAGCCCTCAGCATTGCATGGTACGTGAAATTGGTGTTCCTTTGTTCATGCTTCACACACGAAGCTTGGCACGCATCGGAAAATGCCACCTATGGTACTTGTAATGAAACATAATATTCTCTTTGTTCAACATTCTTTTCAACCATTTCGGTAGCTTTTCCGAATTAACTTTGACAACCGCTTTATGTTTTACCCCAGAGGATCTTCACTAAGTGACAAGATTTGATTCAGCTGGTTAGAGAGTTCCAAGGCGATGTAAATCATGAAGACTCGTGACACCTCGAGCTATAACTTGATGACATTCAAAATCTGAAGTAATAGCCTCGAGGTAAGGTCTGTACATGATAATTTTGGATCTCGAACACATTACTATTGTAAGCAGTATGAATCCATAGCTACATTTACTAATGCGTCATCTAGATGGTTAAACCCACAGATATTTTGGAAAGTTAATTTTGACAACCACACATTTGGCCTATATGGTGTTGTAGGGATTTTCATATTGTAATCCTAAAATATACTCAAGTTAAAATTAATTAATTTATCAAAACATTGGTAACATACATCTATACATAGTAATACTGGGTTCGCAATTATATTGAAATGATGGTATATTTCATGATTTATTTATACACTTTTCCTTTAATCACGTGAATAGCCTAATACAGCGTAAAAAACTGTAGCTATTGCCGAGTGATCCTGTTTTCTGAAACCACTCTTCTACCCCCTCTATGCAATAACCTCTATAAAGAGTTCCGTATTCATTAACAACATTGGTACTCTGCTTAGGCCCTGTTGGCGTGTGCTCCCACTATCTCCGCGTTCCGCCACCTCCGAACCCAAATCTGTCCCGCCACCTCCGAAGCCTTGATGGGGCTGCGAAGCCCCGTGGATGGAAGATTTAATGAAAATATAACCCGTGGGTTAGGTTAGGTTAGGTCAGGTTAGGTTAGGTTAGGTAAGGCTAGGTTAGGTTAGGTTAGGTTAGGTTAAGTTAGGTTAGGTTAGGTTTGGACGGAAAGTCTTAACGCAGGAAGTAACCGAGGATTATAGGGGTCACTCTGAAATTCGGAGGTAGCGGTACACGGAGGTGGCGGGACGCGGAGATAGCGGGAGGTAACCCCTGTTGGAACCCTTAGGCTTGAAACTACGGTCGTTAATTGAAAAAAATATTCACTCAAAATGTATAACAGGTACTAATTTTATTTAACTAAAAAAAATATAATTATACGTAGTAATTTTGCATAAGTGTACGACGCACTACCATATATTACAATTAATACATCTATATTAGTTATACAATCTGTCAGGGTCAACAACCATAGTTTAAATCTGCAACAATTTTAAACTTTACATCAACGCATAACTATCATAAACGGCTAAGGAAGTCAATTAAAAAAAATAATAACTACTCAAATGTGTCCATCCAGAAATGCACCATCTAACTTACAAAGTTCATTTTTACACATCCATTTTTACAAAACTATATGGGTGAATTTCCCATTGTGTATTCTAGGTAGTGAGGCGTGAAATTAGAGCGGTTTGGTTTCAGAGAGCAATGACGCGTGAGGCCCTTGTTATTCTGGCCCATCGAGACTACCTTTGCTGCGGTTATGTGATAAACTGGTAATAACAAGAATATTTGAAATCTATCGTTACTTCATTTTAGATTTCAAATGAGTAGGGCCCTTATGTGATTTATTTTCCTATAACAAAATCCTTTTAGTTTATCGCTGTTACAATAATAAAAAATAAAAAAAAAAATAAAAAATTACTGTTGAAAGTTTTTTTACTAATTTAAAGTGTATTTTTTATAAGGAAAATACATGCTAAAAACAGACACGCGTTGTATATTATCGTATATTTCGTACCAAGGGCCAAAAATTAGGTTTTGCCGGCTCTAGATCACTTGTTATGCTCAAAAGGAAATCGAGAACTTCAAACAATTGAGAGTTGCAAAACGCTTTCGGTCCGTGGTACGAACGATATTCTTCGCTATACAACACTATTCAAAATTGAGAAAGTATATACAATAAGCACACTAACAGTCAACTCAACTGCAACCTTAAGGTTATTTAAAGCAATATTTAGAAGAATCACTAAAAATAATTTTAAATAATTGCTAAGAAGTGGAGACAATAAAAAGTCTATTACGATGAATATGGATAAAGCTTGTGTAATATATATACTAGAGGTCCTCCAGTGGTCGGAAACTCACCAAAAAATGCACAGACTTCTCAATTTTCACCCCACGTTGTATATAAAACATTTGATTGGAATCTCTTCTACTTGTTTTGATTTGCTGTTTATATTTCGTTGTTATTTCGTTACCAGCATGGCATCCCATAAGGACCATAAAAGTGTTGTTAATTTTTTTCCATATTTTTGAGCCTATATTAATTCATAAAGGGATTCTGCACATGTAAAGGAAAATATCTTTCTAGCCGTATGCGTATATTTTCTATGCGACGCACACGAGCTGAGAAAAAAGGTTTTCAAGAAACAAGCTTGCCTATTAATATATAGGATTATTTTTTTAAGTAAATAAGCGAACAGCTGATTTTCGGTCCTTGAGCCGCGAAAGCCTGTTCTGTCCCAACAACAAAATAGAATGAGGTATTATTTGGATTTGCCAACATTGATTCAATTAATGTCGTACACAAAGTATTTAAATAAAAATTTCGTCAATGGTTATTTCTAGTTCATGTTTGTAATGTTTGTACACCTTTAACATGTCAAATATAAGCACACACGGGATGGTCACCACTTTTACGTTTGTGTGTAGCCCAGAGTAAACCTATCATTTTTGTTTATCGTTTGCTTGACAAAGCTAACACTCAGCACGCCCGTTGATAACACTTGTATTTAAATACTTGTGCTAACTGTTCATATCAGTACTTAAAATTCATTAAGTAAATAGCTTAAACATATTTAGAATGTAGTATAATAAATAGCAAATTTGTTTGTGTGTCACATTGAGATTGTAGCGAAAACTGCTTGACTAATTGAGCTTAAATTCAGAATTAATAGTGTCAATATACCACATTATAGACAAAGGCATATTTTTATTTTCAACTCACCCACAGTAAATAGGGCACTGCTCTAACTTCCCAAGTGTTTTTCATTTCATTTTATTCTTAGAATACACTACTATAGAATAAGTTTATTAAATCAGGTACTTTGTTATGAATTTGTTTTTTGTTTTATTTACTTTGACATAATTTGTGATCTATTTATATATCACTAGGGTTATGTTTGTTCAAAAAAGGTAGAACATGTGTTGTAGATTTATATTATTTTTCTGTGAAATTTGCATAATGAGCTACGGATTGAGTGGATTGGCCAAAAATTAAAGAGTTATGGTAAACACCCTTTACATTATAAAACATTGATGTCATTGCCACACTACGGTTTGTATTTAGATTTAACAACTTATTGTTTTATTAAGTAAGTAGGTTTACAACAAAATTAATAAATATTAATTAAAATGTACTTAAAATATATTGAATAATATTTTAAAATGAAATCATACAGTTACGATACTTGTAAGCATGCTTTTGCACGACTTTTACACCACTCTAGGTTGAATAGGAAACTTATACCGATTATTCATATTTATATAGTTTTAGAGGTTTTTTCTAGCACTGTCATCCTTTGACGACGTTTGAGACTGTTTGTGACTTTTTCTTATTAAAAGGTCACTATGTCGTCATCTTTCTTTCTCTCTGATTGACTTGATATTATTCATAGAGATTGCAAACAATAGTTAAGGAGGCAACTTGATCGAATCAAACGTTTTAAAACGTTGTTTTATTCTCCTGTGCTTATGTGTGTGTACCTCAATCACATGAAACTACCTCCAAGGGGGGGAAATATAAATGTTATAGTTACGTTACTAAGTACGTCAGCATGGTATTTAATAGTACAACTCAATTAAGTATGCACCAATTTTTTGGGATAAATTATTATGGCTGTAAAAAAATGTTGTTATTTTTGATAAAGTTTATGAAAGTATTTAAGTAATTGTTCACGTAATTTAATGTTTTTAAATGCCAAAGTATTTTCTACAAACTAGAATTAAAATTAAAATTCAACTTTTATAACAAATCAGATTACAAAACAATTCCACATGGAGAAACAGAAAGTGACACCTCGTGTTTGAGGTAGCATTAAACAAATTCTATGTAATCATATTTTAAAATCAACTAAAACAATTAGGTAGGTACGCAAATTGATAAACTAAACTTTATGTAAAATATTTAATCCACGACTGTAGCTTAAGCACTTTAAACTAGGAAGTTGCTAAGAGGTTGTCACAAGCACATTTTACACATGGAAGGAACACGTTCCCAATAAGTTCACAACCAAATATTAGTCTAGTGTGACAGAAACTCGATTTGAAAATACTTCAAGGACATTCTTTCTACTGTTACTGTCGGGACAATTGCTTCAGAAGTCTAGGAAACTTTAGAATCTTCATAAAACAACATGAATACTTACTAAAGTTCGAGGTTTTAAACTTAAGAAGGATTTACGAACTTAATGAATGGTGTAGGACTATATGGTCATTTTATACAATTAACAATAAAATAATCTTCTAAATACAGATTACTACTTTTTTAGCAAAATCGGTAAGTTCTTACAGGAAAATTATGAAAACAAACAGTCAAATTATATAAATTTCTGATTAAACAAATCTATTGTTTTATTCAAGTTTATTTCATTAACTGCAGTATTTGTTTTTTTTTCTTTTATACACTTTTAACCGATATTAAATCTGGGAACAGCGAGACAGAAAAAAATCTTTATTTCTCTTAAAGCCTTAACATGATCATATTATTTAAACTTAATATGTTTACGACCTTGCCAAAAAGTGTTTTAGTATTTTTAATAAACGTTTCTGTAGTTTTGAATATAATTTTCACTAGGTGCAACACTAATCATTTATTATTATTATTACTATCATTATGAGATGGGAATGCCAATAAGGTGCGTATTTTAACCCAAATATGAGTGAAGGATGAGTGTAGAATGTTGTGAGAGGATCTGTGTAGCTTTGTTAGTGACTAAGATCAACTTTTTCACTAACCATAATCATTTATTTAAAGGCCAATTATTAAGGACAGCTGGGTCTAGTTTCGAACCATCAAAAAGCTACAACTCAGGATCGAAACGGTGACCTGTTGAATATTTGCAAACAACAATCGTCGATGACTCCTTTGTGAGTCGAAACCGGTTGCAATTTAGCAACACATTGATCATATAAATGCAGGTATTTACACCAATTATTTATGTAAATGTGATCGGATGCTAAAACTCAATAAAATGAACTCATATATAAGTTTAAAATAATTCAATAATTTAAATGAGAATGACAAAGGGACCTACCTCCCAATAAGCATAGCCTTGCTTGACCATTAATAAATTGTTAAGTCAGTTTTCCGTAACTCATTTGCTTGAATGTTTATAACTTATAAACATCCAAATTGATAAATATAATAGTTCTAATTTGACTGAGGTATGTTATTCTGTATGACGTAATTATTTGACTTCACGATGAAAATTACAGTTAATAGCTTGTACAGGAAATGATTTTCCGATACTTTCTCCAATTAATTATTCCAGCCCTCAGCATTGCATGGTACGTGAAATTGGTGTTCCTTTGTTCATGCTTCACACACGAAGCTTGGCACGCATCGGAAAATGCCATGGTACTTGTAATGAAACATAATATTCTCTTTGTACAACATTCTTTTCAACCATTTCGGTAGCTTTTCCGAATCAACTTTGACAACCGCCTTATGTTTTACCCCTGAGGATCCTCACTACGTGACAAGATTTCATTCAGCTGGTTAGAGAGTTCCAAGGCGATGTAAATCATGAAGACTCGTGACACCTCGAGCTATAACTTGATGACATTCAAAATCTGAAGTAATAGCCTCGAGGTAAGATATGTAAATGACAATTTTGGATCTCGTACACATTACTATTGTAAGCAGTATGATTCTATAGCTACACAATTTACTAATGCGTCGGCTAGATAGTTAAACCCACAGTTATTTTGGAATGTTAATTTTGACAACCACAGTGGCGTTGTTGGAATTTTCATATTGTAATCCTAAAATATACTTAAGTTAAAATTAATTAATTTATCAAAATATTGGTACCATACATCTGTACACAGTAATACTGAGATCGTAATTATATTGAAATGATGGTATATTTCATGATTTATTTATACACTTTTCCTTTAATCTCTTGAGTAGCCTAATACAGGGTAAAAAACTGTAGCTATTGCAGAGTGATCCTGTTTTCTGAAACCACCCTCCTACCCCCTCTATGCAATAACCTCTATAAAGAGTTCCGTATTCATTAACAACATTGGTACACTGCTTAGGCCCTGTTGGAGCCCTTAGGCTTGAAACCATGGTCGTTAATTGGAAAAAAATATTCACTCAAAATGTATAACAGGTACTAATTTTATAAAAAAAATATAATTATTCGTAGTAATTTTGCATTAGTGTACGACGCACTGCCACATATTACAATTAATACATCTATACTAGTGCACCTGTTGCTCAAATTCGAGTAATTGCAAAGTATTACAGGCATTCAAAACTTATAACAGTCGCGATTTCCGACTAAGAGCCAACTCAAAGATGATGTAACCATTCACTCCACTCCAGTTATCGAAACTGAAAACTAACTCACTCTGAATACGAAAGCTCTTGTGTGTATCATGTGTTTACTATGAACAGCTGTAATTAACACAAATAATTCGTCTGTTTACGTAAACAAATTCTTGTTTTCATAAGAAATACATTGGGATTTTTATGGCCTGTGGGGCTTGAGGACTTTTATTACAGGAATTGGTGAAAGGGGGCGTGTACACAAAAAATACTTCATTTTGACACATCGTTTGTAAAAATATGTCCATTATTAACGGAGGTGTAGTGTTTCGTAGAAATCGCCTTCAAGCAATATATATATGGATGGATGGATGGATTAGTTATACAATTTGTCAGGGCCAATAACCATAGTTTAAATCTGCAACAAATTTAAACTTTACATCAACGCATAACTATCATAAACGGCTAAGGAAGTCAATTAAAAAAAAAAAAAATAATAACTACTCAAATGTGTCCATCCAGAAATGCATCATCTAACTTTCAAAGTTTATTTTTACACATCCATTTTTACAAAACTATATGGGTGAATTTCCCATTGTGTATTCTAGGTAGTGGGGCGTGAAATTAGAGCGGTTTGGTTTCAGAGAGCAATGACGCGTGAGGCCCTGGTTATTTTGGCCCATCGAGACTACCTTTGCTGTGGTTATGTGATAAACTGGTAATAACAAGAATATTTGAACTCTATCGTAACTTCATTTTAGATTTCAAATAAGTAGTGCCCTAATGTGATTTATTTTCCTATAACAAAATTCTTATAGTTTATCGCTGTTACAATAATAAAATACCCCCGCCGCAGCAAACCTGCCAACTAAGCGAATTTCCATTTGTCTGAATTGATTTTCAGTTAAATATATTTTAATAACATTAGGTTTAACGAGTACCTAGGTTTGCTGCTACAAGGAACCTAATAAAGTGTGTTTTTGAGTAAAATATTGATAGCTTAGTACAAAATAAATAAATTTGCCAAGTTTGATCAAAATATATCCATAAACAAGCAAATTACAACATTTGACAATATTCTCCATAAGAATAACATGGGAATTTTAAATGTACAATTTTTTTACTTTTCTCCGTTACTAATAATCGAACAAAAATACTTTTATATACTAAATTATTTGTTTTTTAAGCTCTTTAAAAAGGTCTAAAGAGAAATTGGGAAATTTTGTGTTTTGAGGGTCAAAAGCGAGAAAAAACAATTTTTACCCCATAAAACCCCTCCTAAAGCCCCGTTCCCATGGTCCGATCATGCTGGTTCGCGAACTCATTTAAGTTTATCTCGCTTTACACCTTTAAACCAAATTTCATCAAAATCGGACCGAAATTACTCAAGTTATCGCGTTCACGGACGTATATATATATATATATATGTATATATATATATATATATATATATATATATATATATAAATTTGAACGAATGGTGTTTTTGGCCTCTAGGGACATCAAAATGAAAAAGTAAATCGGTCCCGGGTCTAGGTCTTACCGTGCCACCTACGGTAATAGCTACTTCCCTATAGGGAAATTCGCTAAAATCCAAACAAACAAAAAATTTTACTGTTTAAAGTTTTTTTACTAATTTAAAGTGTATTTTTTATAAGGAAAATACATGCTAAAAACAGACACACGTTGTATATTATCGTATATTTCGTACCGTGGGCCAAAAATGGGGTTTTGACGGCTCCAGCTCACATTTCAAGCTCAAAAGGAAATCGAGAACTTAAAACAATCGAGAGTTGCAAAACGCTTTCGATCCGTGGTACGAACGATATTCCTCTCTATACAACACTATTTAACTTTGAGAAAATGTATACAACTAGCAGAGTACCCGTCCTTCGTACGGGGTTGACATATAAGTTTAAATTGCTTATTGCAGTTATACTCAAGCTTTGCGTTTGCATTGGGGGAGGACAAAGTTTGATAAAATTTGCTTCTTTAAATTGACGGTATACTATGGTATTACACATCTACCATAGCTATAATGTTCTACCTCTTCACCTAAACAATAAAGAAAAATAAAGTATTACAAATTTAAAAAATCACAAATATTCATCCTACTTTGACAGTTCTCATTGCGTATCACAGCTGTTTGTTGCTGCTTAGTTCAAATAAGCTGTTTACATAAATGCAAAAAAAATATAGTGCTGCACCCTGTTGGTAAATCTTATAACTTTTTAATGATTTTGTATATCATAGAACCAACTTTTTTAGTTGAAACAGCTGACTAAATTCTTTAATTCCCTTTAAATATGAATACTCATAAGGTTATCATGGGGAACTACAGAGCCACTGGGGAGGAGCCCGAAGGGGTTTTTGAGATAAGAATATGCCTATATGTTAATCGGGAATGTAAACTATCATCATGCCAAATTTCAGCCCAATCCATCCAGTGGTTTATGCGTGATTGACCTTCAAACACACAAACAAACAAACACACAAACTTTCACATTTATAATATTAGTAAGATAAGCACACCAACAGTCAACTCAATTGCAACTTTAAGGTAATTTAAAGTAATATTTAGAAGAATGACTAAAAATAATAATAAATAATTGCTAAGAAGGGGGGAAAATAAAAAGTCTATTACAATGAATATGGATATAGCTTGTGTATTAAATATACTAGAGGTCGTCCAGTGGTCGGAAACTCACCAAAAAATGCACAGACTTAATTTTCACCCCAAGCTGTATATAAAACATTTGATTGGAATCTCTTCTACTTGTTTTGATTTACTGTTTATACTTCGTTGTTATTTTTTTACCACCATGGCATCCCATAGGGACCATAAAAGTTTTGTTAATTATTTGTTTCAATATTTTTGAGCCTATATTAATTCATAAAGGGATTCTGCACATCTAGAGGAAAATATCTTTCCAACAGTATGCATAGATTTTCTATGTGATGCACACGAGCTGAGAAAAAAGGTTTTCAAGAAACATGCTTTCCTATTAATATATAGGATTTATGTTTCAAGTAAATAAGCGAACAGCTGATTTTCGGCCCTAGAGCCGCAAAAGCCTGTTCGGTCCCAACACCAAAATAGAATGAGGAAATAGAATGTTTGGATTTGCCAACATCAATTCAATTAATGTCGTACACAAAGTATTTAAATAAAAATGTGGTCAATGGTAATTTCTAGTTCATGTGTGTAATGTTTGTACACCTTTAACATGTCAAATATAAGCACACGCGGGATGGTCACCACTTTTACGTTTGTTTGTAGCCCAGTGTAAACCTATCATTTTTGTTTATCGTTTGCTTTTAAAAGCTAACACTCAGCACACCCGTTGATAACACTTGTATTTAAATACTTGTGCAAACTGTACATATCAGTAACTAAAAATCATTAAGTAAATAGCTTAAACATATTCAGAATCTAGTATAATAAATAGCAAATTTGTTTGTCACATTGAGATTGTAGCGAAAACTACTTGAAGACTAATTGAGCTGAAATACAGAACTAATAGTGTCAATATACCACATACAGACATAGGCATGTTTTTATTTTCAACTCACCCACAGTAAATAGGGCACTGCTCTAACTTCCCAAGTTTTCTTCATTTCATGTTATTGTTACGAATACAATACTATTAGAATAAGTATATAAATCAGGTACTTTGTGATGGCTTTGTTCTTTGTTTTATTTACGTTGACATAATTTGTGATCTATTTATATATAACTAGGGTTTAATGCTGGAAGCTCTAGAGAACACCTTCCACGACCCGGCATACCTCATGCGTATCATAGAGGATTATCTCCGGTTCCGCCTCCTCATGTATGACCCTACAGAGGGCCCACGGACGATGAGTGTCACTTCCGGAGCTGCCCAAGGTTCCATACTCGGCCCGGACCTCTGAAATGACGCGTATGACAGCCTCCTGAGGTCTGAAATGCCTGAGGAAACTGTTTTGGTTGGGTACGCGGACGACGTTGTAGTTTTGATAGCTGCACGTAGCGTTGAGCTGGCTCAGCTAAAACTGAACCGAGTTATACGTACTATAAACGCATGGATGACAGACCACGGGCTCTCGCTTGCTTTGAGCAAAACTGAGATCGTGATATTAACAAAAAAACTAATTGACACCATCGTGCCGTTGAGGGTAGGGGCCGTCGAAGTCCAGACCGTTCGTTCTGCCAAGTACCTTGGGATTATGGTGGACAGCAAGCTTAGCTGGCGGGATCAGATTTTCCGTACGGCGGACAAGGCTGCTAGGGTGGTCTCCTCTCTTAGCCGGTTGATGGCCAATGTCGGAGGGCCTCGGTCCAGCCGTAGAAGGCTGTTAATGTCTTCTGTCCAGTCCGTACTCTTGTACGGTGCTGAGGTGTGGGCAGACGCTCTAAATAAGGAGGTATATAGGATGCGGCTCGCCCGAGTGCAGTGTCAGGCAGCACTAAGAGTTGTATCCGCCTACCGAACAGTGTCCGAACCCGCCGTCCTGGTGGTTGCTGGAGTCATCCCCGTCAAACTTTTGGCGGCGGAGAGAAAAGCAATTTATCAGCGCCGTCGGGAGGACCAGGCACGAACAGAGGAACGCACTCGCACCTACCAGCTGTGGCAGGAGAGCTGGGAACAGGAGACTCGGGGACGCTTTACCAGGCAACTGATAAAGCAAGTCCAACCTTAGGTTAATCGGCGGTGCGGAGAGGTGGACTTCTAGCTCACCCAATGTCTGATGGGTCACGGCTTTTTCAGGTCGTACCTGTTCAGGATGGGCAAAGCCGTGTCACCCGATTGCATATACTGCCCAGGCATTCCCGATGACGTGGAACACACCTTTTTCCACTGCCAGCGTTGGGAAAGGCCCCGCCTGGAGGCTCAACATTTAGTAGGACTGCTGTCGGTGGACAAGGCCATACCGATGATGACGGAGGGTGAGGATAATTGGACCTGTGTGTCACATTACATCCAGGGTATTCTCCGCGCCAAGAAGCTCGACCTTGACCGAGATGCGGTGTAGGTCATGAAGTATCCAAATGCCATAAACGGTGAGAGCCCTGGGGGTTTAGGTAACATGTTGGCCTGTCTTGAAGTAATGTGACAAACAATTCCAGGTCTGGGTCAAACAGAGTAGAGGGGGTTTTTTAGTGAGTAGTCTGCGATAGATTCAGGAGTCTCACACTACAGGCTGGCACCTGTGTGCGTAAAAGCATTTTCCCTCCTCTCCCTAAAAAAAAAAAACTAGGGTTATGTTTGTTTAATAAAGGTAGAAAATGTGTTGTAGATTTCTTTTAGTTTTCTGTGAAATTTACATAATAAGCTACGGATTAAGTGGATTGGCAAAATATTGAAGAATTATGATAAACACCCTTTACATTTTAAAACATTGATGTCATTGCCACACTACGGTTTGTATTTGGATTTAACAACTTATTGTTTGATTCAGTAAGTAGTGTGAGGAAGTTTCCTCCAGAGCACTAGGCCTTATCAAGGGTGGTAAGGGTCGATAAGTGAAAGACTCTGGGTATCTCAAACTTCCATTTTATTCCCTGATATCCTTATCCTAACACATATGTTTATATATACAATATTATATACAGTCTTGATCCTGGGTCCGTAGTCCTCCTACCAGGCAGTGTCTCCGGGCTCGTATTCAGGGGTTGGGCAGAGGTTGGATCAAGTCTTGCTTGCGCCCTTACTGGCCCGGTGGTCTACGACACTCCTAAAAGATATCCGTGTGGGTCCGCGGTCTAGATCCTTGGCACCTTCACCCCGGAATCCTCGGTCCCCTAGCTGCTGCTCTCCACTGGAGACGGTTCTGGCTTTCCAAGCACAGAAGTCAAGCTGGGCCGGTTTAATGTGCTACTGCTCTCCACTGGAGACGGTTCTGGCGTCACTTGCTCAGAAGTTAGCACTCTCTAGGCAGTCTACTCGGTCTGCAGTCCGACGTAAACTCCTTCAACACTTAGCGTATACCTATGTATATGCTTTAAAGGTGGTGGGGGACTCCAAAGTCCTCCCCTCCACCTACGACTACGGACCCGCGGGCTCAACACGCCCATGCGAGGGTGTCGGTGGCTCAACACGCCCGTCCGACAGTGCTGGTGGCTCAACACGCCCGTTCAGCGGTACCCGTGGCTCAACACGCCCATCAGGTGTCCCGCGGGCTCAACACGCCCATGCGGGGTGTCGGGGGCTCAACACGCCCATCCGACGGTGCTGGTGGCTCAACACGCCCATCCAGCGGTACCCGTGGCTCAACACGCCCATCAGGTAACTCGCGGGCTCAACACGCCCATGCGAGGGTGCCGGGGGCTCAACACGCCCGTCCGACGGTGCCGGGGGCTCAACACGCCCGTCCAGCGTACCTGTGGCTCAGCACGCCCATCAGGTGTCTCGCGGGCTCAACACGCCCATGCGAGGGTGCCGGGGGCTCAACACGCCCGTCCGACGGTGCCGGGGGCTCAACACGCCCGTCCAGCGTACCTGTGGCTCAACACGCCCATCAGGTAACTCGCGGGCTCAACACGCCCATGCCGACGGTGCCGGGGGCTCAACACGCCCGTCCAGCGTACCCGGGGCTCAGCACGCCCATCAGGTAACTCGCGGGCTCAACACGCCCATGCGAGGGTGCCGGGGGCTCAACACGCCCGTCCGACGGTGCCGGGGGCTCAACACGCCCGTCCAGCGTACCTGTGGCTCAGCACGCCCATCAGGTGTCTCGCGGGCTCAACACGCCCATGCGAGGGTGCCGGGGGCTCAACACGCCCGTCCGACGGTGCCGGGGGCTCAACACGCCCGTCCAGCGTACCTGGGGCTCAGCACGCCCATCAGGTGTCTCGCGGGCTCAACACGCCCTTGCGAGGGTGCCGGGGGCTCAACACGCCCGTCCGACGGTGCCGGGGGCTCAACACGCCCTTCCAGCGTACCTGTGGCTCAACACGCCCGTCAGGTGACTCGCGGGCTCAACACGCCCATGCGAGGGTGTCGGGGGCTCAACACGCCCGTCCGACGGTGCCGGGGGCTCAACACGCCCGTCCAGCGTACCTGTGGCTCAGCACGCCCATCAGGTGTCTCGCGGGCTCAACACGCCCATGCGAGGGTGTCGGGGGCTCAACACGCCCGTCCGACGGTGCCGGGGGCTCAACACGCCCGTCCAGCGTACCCGGGGCTCAGCACGCCCATCAGGTAACTCGCGGGCTCAACACGCCCATGCGAGGGTGCCGGGGGCTCAACACGCCCGTCCGACGGTGCCGGGGGCTCAACACGCCCGTCCAGCGTACCTGTGGCTCAGCACGCCCATCAGGTGTCTCGCGGGCTCAACACGCCCATGCGAGGGTGCCGGGGGCTCAACACGCCCGTCCGACGGTGCCCGGGGCTCAACACGCCCATCGGCCCCACACCGGTGGCTCAGCACGCCCATCCGGCGGGGTTGGGCCCGGAGGCCCAACTGACTTCTCGGTGCCAAACACCCTGGTTAAGTACCCGCCGAATGGTACCCAAGTGGTGGGGGTAGAGTACCTTACCTCCCCTTCGGAGCATCTTTCCCCTCCTTAGGAGTCATTTTCGTGTCTCCGAGTACTTTTGTACCTTTAACCTCAAAAGTCTCTAGGGAGTCAAAAACACTTCTTTACACTCTCCCTTTTCTTCCCAATGAGGAAAAAAATATCCATCTTTTCTTTTTACATCACACTGTCATAATCAAAATTAGATTTTTCAAAATAGCATCCATCTAAAAAAAAAATCTTCGGCATTAGCCACAAAATTAGGGAGTGTCCACAAAAATAAAAAGTAACACTGAAGTAACTAACTCTTGAAACGAAATGAAGATTCTTCTAACAAAACTTAAAACTGTCTCTTAGTTTTTAACAGATGAATAACAAATAAAAAATCCTTCTTCGTGACTGGTCTCACATATGACCTATTGTCGAGAACTGGGTGGCCCTTGTCTCTCTGGATCTCTTCTGTAGTTTATTCCTTTAGAACAGCTACAGTTCCCTGATCTACCCTCGGCTCCACAAAACCTACACGAGGACGGTTTCTTAGGGAGATGACAATCCCTGAATAAGTGACCTGGCTTATCGCAATTATAGCACCTAAGCTTTGAATCTCGTTGTCCATAGCCATGGCGGTTGTCTCTGTGCTCATAACTTTGAGGACGGTACCCGTCACCCTGTTTTTGAGGTCGACTGATCGTGGGCCATGGTAGTTTGTCTCTTCTCTTATATGCTATGTCCGGATACATGGATTGTGCAGCGTTCATGGGAGGGTGAAAATTGTTGGCTGATTGTTTGATGGACTCGTACTCCTTTGCAGCTGTCATTAGTTCCTCCATAGTTTTTATGTCCCATCCGAGACCATATAGCTTATACTCTGGGAGCATGTTTTCGTAAATCTGATTAAATTGTTGCTCAGAAGAATACTTTCCATATCGCCGCATCAGGGTTTGAACACTGATTGCGTAGTCATTAAATAGTTCGTTTTGACCTTGAGTACGAGCTCTTATTTCGGAGTCCAGTTTTTCCCTGTAACGCTGGGGCAGAAATTGATTTTCTAGATGGACGAGAAATTCACCCCAAGTGTTCCAATAAGACTTGTAGTTCCGGTACCAGAGAAGCGATGATCCTGGAAGATCCTGGTGGTGAGGTAGCTAACGCTGGTCTGTATTCTCCTCTGATGAAACTGCTAAACATACGACGATCAGCTCTCACTGTTCCTGAAGACTGAAGTCCAAATTTCCTTAACTCCTCGACTAATTCCGCCTTCTTGAGGGTATATATCCAACCTGTCCTCGGGTTCCTCTTTTCTTCCTCGACTATGCTTCCGTTGTCCGATTCACTGTCAGACGGCATTTTTCTATTCTTCAATAACGGAGTATTATTTACAATATTTACAGTGTCCGGGTCGTTCTTATCCTTTTCACAATTTCACTAAAGTCTTCACTTTAGTCCCTGTTCGGGCGCCAAAATCTTGTGAGGAAGTTTCCTCCAGAGCACTAGGCCTTATCAAGGGTGGTAAGGGTCGATAAGTGAAAGACTCTGGGTATCTCAAACTTCCATTTTATTCCCTGATATCCTTATCCTAACACATATGTTTATATATACAATATTATATACAGTCTTGATCCTGGGTCCGTAGTCCTCCTACCAGGCAGTGTCTCCGGGCTCGTATTCAGGGGTTGGGCAGAGGTTGGATCAAGTCTTGCTTGCGCCCTTACTGGCCCGGTGGTCTACGACACTCCTAAAAGATATCCGTGTGGGTCCGCGGTCTAGATCCTTGGCACCTTCACCCCGGAATCCTCGGTCCCCTAGCTGCTGCTCTCCACTGGAGACGGTTCTGGCTTTCCAAGCACAGAAGTCAAGCTGGGCCGGTTTAATGTGCTACTGCTCTCCACTGGAGACGGTTCTGGCGTCACTTGCTCAGAAGTTAGCACTCTCTAGGCAGTCTACTCGGTCTGCAGTCCGACGTAAACTCCTTCAACACTTAGCGTATACCTATGTATATGCTTTAAAGGTGGTGGGGGACTCCAAAGTCCTCCCCTCCACCTACGACTACGGACCCGCGGGCTCAACACGCCCATGCGAGGGTGTCGGTGGCTCAACACGCCCGTCCGACAGTGCTGGTGGCTCAACACGCCCGTTCAGCGGTACCCGTGGCTCAACACGCCCATCAGGTGTCCCGCGGGCTCAACACGCCCATGCGGGGTGTCGGGGGCTCAACACGCCCATCCGACGGTGCTGGTGGCTCAACACGCCCATCCAGCGGTACCCGTGGCTCAACACGCCCATCAGGTAACTCGCGGGCTCAACACGCCCATGCGAGGGTGCCGGGGGCTCAACACGCCCGTCCGACGGTGCCGGGGGCTCAACACGCCCGTCCAGCGTACCTGTGGCTCAGCACGCCCATCAGGTGTCTCGCGGGCTCAACACGCCCATGCGAGGGTGCCGGGGGCTCAACACGCCCGTCCGACGGTGCCGGGGGCTCAACACGCCCGTCCAGCGTACCTGTGGCTCAACACGCCCATCAGGTAACTCGCGGGCTCAACACGCCCATGCGAGGGTGCCGGGGGCTCAACACGCCCGTCCGACGGTGCCGGGGGCTCAACACGCCCGTCCAGCGTACCCGGGGCTCAGCACGCCCATCAGGTAACTCGCGGGCTCAACACGCCCATGCGAGGGTGCCGGGGGCTCAACACGCCCGTCCGACGGTGCCGGGGGCTCAACACGCCCGTCCAGCGTACCTGTGGCTCAGCACGCCCATCAGGTGTCTCGCGGGCTCAACACGCCCATGCGAGGGTGCCGGGGGCTCAACACGCCCGTCCGACGGTGCCGGGGGCTCAACACGCCCGTCCAGCGTACCTGGGGCTCAGCACGCCCATCAGGTGTCTCGCGGGCTCAACACGCCCATGCGAGGGTGCCGGGGGCTCAACACGCCCGTCCGACGGTGCCGGGGGCTCAACACGCCCGTCCAGCGTACCTGTGGCTCAACACGCCCGTCAGGTGACTCGCGGGCTCAACACGCCCATGCGAGGGTGCCGGGGGCTCAACACGCCCGTCCAGCGTACCTGTGGCTCAGCACGCCCATCAGGTGTCTCGCGGGCTCAACACGCCCATGCGAGGGTGTCGGGGGCTCAACACGCCCGTCCGACGGTGCCGGGGGCTCAACACGCCCGTCCAGCGTACCCGGGGCTCAGCACGCCCATCAGGTAACTCGCGGGCTCAACACGCCCATGCGAGGGTGCCGGGGGCTCAACACGCCCGTCCGACGGTGCCGGGGGCTCAACACGCCCGTCCAGCGTACCTGTGGCTCAGCACGCCCATCAGGTGTCTCGCGGGCTCAACACGCCCATGCGAGGGTGCCGGGGGCTCAACACGCCCGTCCGACGGTGCCCGGGGCTCAACACGCCCATCGGCCCCACACCGGTGGCTCAGCACGCCCATCCGGCGGGGTTGGGCCCGGAGGCCCAACTGACTTCTCGGTGCCAAACACCCTGGTTAAGTACCCGCCGAATGGTACCCAAGTGGTGGGGGTAGAGTACCTTACCTCCCCTTCGGAGCATCTTTCCCCTCCTTAGGAGTCATTTTCGTGTCTCCGAGTACTTTTGTACCTTTAACCTCAAAATTCTCTAGGGAGTCAAAAACACTTCTTTACAGTAGGTTTACAAAGTTAATAAAATATATTTTAATATAATATTTTAAAATGAAATCATACAGTTACGTTACTTGTAAGCATCCTTTTGCACGACTTATACACCGTTCTAGGTTTAATAGGAAACTTATACCGATTAATCATATTTATATAGTTTTAGAGGTTTTTCTAGCACTGTCATCCTTTGACAAAGTTTGAGACGGATTGTGACTTTTTGTTATTAAAAGGTCAAGATTTCCTCTTTTTTCTCTCTTATTGACTTTATATTATTCATAGAGATTGCAAACAAAGGTAGCAACTTAATCGAATCAAAAGTGTTTAAACCATTATTTTATTCTCCTGTGCTTATGTGTGTGTATCTCAATCACCTAAAACTACCTCCAAGGGGGAAAATAAAAAAGTTGTATTTATGTTATTGGTAAGTACGTCAGCATGGTGTAAAGGACAACTCACCTAAGTATGCATAATTTTTTTGAGCTAAATAATTATGGCTTTAAAAAATATAGTTGTATTTCTGTTTTGTTATTTTTGATCAAATTTAGGTGATAATATTTAGGTGATAATATTTATTTCATAGTTTTTTATATACACAAAAATCAAAATACCAAATATATTTTTATAAGAAATCAGATTTCAATATAATTCTACATGGAGAAACAGAAAGTTACAACCCATTATTGTGGTTGCATAATACAAATTCAATTTAATCATATTTTAAAAACAACTTAAACAATTAGGTACACAAATTTATTGACGAAACTATGTGTAAAACGTTTAATCCACGACTGTAGTTTAAGCATTTTAAACTGGGAAATTGCTAAGAGGTTGTCACAAGCACATTTCTACACATGGAAGGAACACGTTCCCAATAAGTTCACAACCAAATATTAGTCTAGTGTGACAGAAACTCGATTTGAAAATACTTCAGGGACATTCTTTCCACTGTTACTGTCGGGACAATTGCCTCAGAAGTATAGTAAACTTTAAAATCTCCATAAAACAACATGAATACTTACTACAAGTTGAGGTTTTGAACTCAAGAAAGATTTATGAACTAGTGTATACGGTGTATATGGTCATTGTATAAAATTCTCAACAATAAAATAATCATCTAAATGCAGATTACTATTGTATTTTTAGTAAAATCGGTATATTCTTATAGGAAACGTATGAAAGCAAACATAGTCATATTATAACACTTGCTGATAAAACAAATAGACCTACAGGGTGATCAACTCAAGGAGGCCACCATTGGGATATCGGAAACGGTAAGAATTAGAGAAAACTTTAAATAGATTTAATAATAATATTTTGAATAATATTTTTTGTGGCAGTTAAAAATAGGATTTTATTTTTAAAAATTCAGCCACCATTTACCAAAATGGTGGCCAACTTTGACATTTCTTATGGCACACCCTATATTTTATCATGTTTTCGAATATAAAAGGCAATTTAAAAACTTTTTTATTCCTGACATTTTGTCGATAAACCCACTCGTTTAGGAGTTACAGCCTATGGAAAAATGACTTCCGATGTACATTTTACATCATGTAGCTCCTAAACAAGTAGGTTTATAGCGAAAATAAGAGGAGTAAATAAGTCAAAGAAGTCTTAATATTGCATCCACATTCCATAAAGACCATAAAATACACAGTTTTCCACTTTTCTAGTTTGCCGCCATTTTGGAAAATGGCCGTCATTTTCAAAATAATAGAATTAATAGTTATAAAAAATGTTATGGTCTTTTTGGAATGTGGATGCAATTAATAACCAAGTTGACTTTATTCAAATTCATTAAAACTCTACAACACAGCTTTTAATAACTACGACATTTGATTTATTTCATACGGAAGCACCATTATTACAATAATATACATTGGCAGACTGCACTGTTTTGCATGAAAATATAATAACAATAACAAAATAATTGGAAAAAATAGCACTATACAAAAATAACAAGAATAGCAATAACAAACATAACGAGAATCAACAAGAACCACAATAACACATTGTACTAAACATAAGAACATAAGAAGTATAAAAACCAAGTTTGTCATTTTGAATAATGTAATTAGGAATAAGGATAGTATTCCTTAGTAAAATTCAATAATATAATTTTGTATAAATTTATGAAAATGGACTTTAAATAGCCTATGATAATTTTGGTGATAATTGTAGCTTCATTGAGGTAGGCCAATCACTATATGGTACAGATATACAAACAATAAACGTAATTCTTGAAAATTAGTAGATCTTTTTACACTTAATACCTGTTTAAAACATAAATAATGTTGAAAGATTAAAGGGTATTGGATTATTCTTTTGGCCTTGGAAAAAGTATTTCAACTCCGTAAAATTCTGAAATTTGCGCAGGGTGGGTCCCCTCGTTTTTTTATTTCCATTAAAGAATCAAACAATTAATTAATACCAAAATGTAAATTTTTGATCACCTTTTAAAAGTAACCGTGCCATTACCTAAAAAAGAATTATATTATATATACAGGATAATTAAATTTATGTAAATATTTAATTCTATGTGGTTTTTTGGTTGTAAGGGGGTCTTGTACAGACAAAGATTCTTTCACCTGAAGGATTTTTTGTTATTTTTAACGGACTTACGCAATTAAAGGTCGACGAGCCTTGAACTGCTGCTACATTTCAGAAATTATTCGACTTCACAACCCATGGATCAGCGTAATCTTACAACACCCTGTATAATAATTATACCCCTTACCCCTTTAACTGTCCTAGTTCTTAAAATAGCCCAAATATTAATATATATAAATATTGGTTCTTTGCGTATTCGTTCTTTCCTTATATGTGTAGATTTCCGAGTTAACATCGTGAACTTGTATACAATAGCGAACACTTAAGGAAGCAATTCACTAACCAATTTACTTAGAAACTTTTTCCGATACAACACAAGTCTATTCGAAAACTAATTACAACTTTACTTGTCTCGTTTCGTTCCGGTATGATGTGAAGAGGCTATGTTGCACTTTAAACTTTTAAATGATGCCCTTCCTATACCCTACTCAGTAACTGTAGAGGTAGAATGTATCCTCAACGATATACAAATAAAAGAAACTTTATAACTGCCGCCGCTAAGAAATACAGTTACGTTGTAAGATTTGAACAAGTATGAGACATAGTATTGGTGTATTATAGTCGACGCTTTACTTGAGTTGCCACGGATTTTTATATGTAAAAATAATTTGTCATAAACACAACACCGATAAAATATATCAAAATCCTATCCTATCCTATATCCTATATTCTAATACGAGCTATGTCTGTTTGTCTGTCAGTCTGTCTGTCTTTCTGCCTATCTAACCGTCTGTATGTCTGTACATTGGCCTTATGGGTTGCTAAGTTGCTATGTTGGTCAAATAAAATAACAAGAAAAAAGTAATCAATATACTTGTATGGTAACATGTGCTTATAACAAGACATCTACAGTACTAGCCAAACTACATAATACAGTAATAGGGGAAAAATAATCAGTTGTAAATGGTTGTAACTATTAAGCAAAGATTACATTGAATATTACTCGATATAGGGGAAAATAGAGCGAGTGTCAACGAGTGTTTCGTGTTGGTGATGTTTGAGTGCACTGGCGTCAACTCTATGTTTCACTCTTATTTAAGGGTAGATTTTGTAATTTGTATGAATCTTTTTATAGTGTATATAATTTGGATAGCTGTGTATTTAGGAAAATTTCCATAATAAATTGAAATTCCACTAAAACCTAAATAATCAATGTCAAAATTAGTTGTACAGATGACGTAAGTTTCCTTTATATTGTGTTTACAATAGAAATCAACTATAACGAGCCATAGCTTGGTCTCCTGGTACTATTACTGCTATTTACTACGTTATATACAATAAATCCAATTTTACCAGAATCAACCATTATTACGTATCACTACTGTTATTTAACCACAAATAAGCTATTTATTATCATTATCGTCATTATTATTATTATTATTATTATTATTATTATTATTATTATTATTATTATTATTATTATTATTATTATTATTATTATTATTATTATTATTATTATTATTATTATTATTATTATTATTATTATTATTATTATTATTATTATTATTATTATTATTATTATTATTATTATTATTATTATTATTATTATTATTATTATTATTATTATTATTATTATTATTATTATTATTATTATTATTATTATTATTATTATTATTATTATTATTTAAACGAATAAACATACAAACGAGCAATTTACTCTAATATCATCTGAACACAACTTAATACAAATTAACATTCAGATCGATATTCTCTTCTACCCGTCGTATTCCAGTAAAAGTCTGTACACAGAAATAGCAGCTCAGCGGCGATTTACCGCCAGCCGCCGAGGACCGGTAACGATTTCACCAGTTACAAAACATAATAGCTTCTATAAAGAGGAGATGCCGTAGACCAGCTAGGGTAGGAATTAAATATAGTCTGTAAACCTAAAACGTCTACAGTTTTACTGGTTTAGTTGGAGAGCAGTGTGAAACAATCAACTGGATTTTAAAATATCGATTAGTTTTCCCTTATAATATTATAAATCATAATATCAATTTTGTACATAATTCATTTTAAATATTTGACAATCATTATTAATTAAAGCTCTTCAATAATTCCTGCAACCAGATTGGAGCAGTGTGTATGCAGAGCTAAAAAAGGTATACCCAGTTTGAGATGACAATTAATTATTTTTATAAACATAGTTTCAATTACTATTGTTTCCGGGTACATTGCAGCAATCGAGGTCTTATTGATTTCTTGCATACGATGTGTTATGTATCGGTGTTTATGATATTTGTAAGATGCTTTAACCACTTCAATGTATAAATAAGTTATTTAATCAACAAAAAGATCCTGTTAAATGTATTCCTGTGCAAATGTCCTTTTTGCGTATAGCATTATAAATAAATATAAAAAATCGTTCAACGGTTAGTTTTGCATATTGAAAAATTATTGGAATCGCAAGTATTTGAAAAGTAGTGTATAATGTGTCTTTCTTATGGAAATAACACAATTTCTCATGAAATGCTTATTATTTAGAATACATAGAGGTTTAATAGCTGGGGTGTGTAACCAACGATCATGTCACTGTATAACACAGCTTTGACAATTTAACTTAAACCGAGATCACCGACGTGACATAGTAAGCATTTCCTTGAAGGGAAAGTAATAATAATATAATGTTGAACGATTACCCTATGTAACGGTAGGTACCTCTTGGTGAAGGTACACACTGTTACTTTGGGTGACGTAGCTCAGGAATAAAACTCAGCACTCACTTACAAAACCCAACTTTAATAAAACCCAAAACAACACAAAGAAAACAAAGATAAAAACTTCACAATTACGACATTCGAGCGTTTCACTGCTGCCCCAAACCACACTGCAATGCCAAGTAAAACTGATCAGAAAATGCACCAAACTGGTTGTTACAAATAATTTAAAAAATCATCTTTAGAATACAACTAATTGTTCCTACAGTCAACTAAAAAAGTGGGTCTCCTTGCTCGGATTATAGTACAGAAAGCCCTACTTTGTTGCACAGTTTTTACTTTGGCACTCACCAGTTTTCCAACTATACAACACAAAACAGCGTGCTTTTATTATGCAAGTAATTCGTGTAGACTTGAAAATAAGCTGGCAACACTAAGTAAAGATATTGCGACTACGATCAGCCGGTGCAGCG
Organism: Macrosteles quadrilineatus; assembly: GCF_028750875.1. Classification (NCBI taxonomy): domain Eukaryota; kingdom Metazoa; phylum Arthropoda; class Insecta; order Hemiptera; family Cicadellidae; genus Macrosteles; species Macrosteles quadrilineatus. The sequence continues at coordinate 159,506,445 of NW_026542594.1, forward strand.
TTTCACATTTCGTTCAATGTTTGTATTTAACCTAACCTAAAAACGTGTTGTACAGTGTTTGAAAGACTAATTATTTATATGATTTATAGTAACTGTAGGAAAAATATATTGTGTAACGTGAGTGCAAACTGTAACTAGTTACACAAATTACTATTGTTAACACTACTAGAACACCAAAAACTAAAGCAAATTTTATGTCAAAAGGGTACCAGGATCGAAGTTTTGTAAAAAAATTACAAAACCCCTTCAAGCCTCTGCCACTTGTCACGGTGGGTAGGATTGTGGAGGTACCCTCTGTTACTTTGGGTGACGTAGCTCAGAAATAAAATTCAGCACTCGCTTACGAAACCCAACTTTAATATAACCCCAAAGAACACAAAGATTAATATCAAACAAAAAGGTGGAGTAGAATGGAACTGTATAAATAATTAACTTAAAAACTGAAACCCCAATTTGTCTTACCTGGACCCTGTCCTCCGGTGCACCACACTCACCACTACACACCAAATCTCCGCCAAAATCAAGTGCACTGGCCTACTTAAAGCAACAACCTTCTGTAGGTCAGCACAACAAGTTATTGTTTAACAACAGTACCAGCCTACTCACACAACTATGCTAAACACTTCCTCTTCAAAATATCTGACCCCTCAACCTAAAAATAACCTAAAATACCTGGAGACCTAAAAAGCATTTTAAAAGATTAACTTCAGATCAACATTTGAAATACATGTACAAAATTGTGTTTCTATTATCAGAAAACTCCTTAATTAATTAATTTATTTAATTATAAATACTTGTAGAGCGGTGTGTTCTTGGATTACTTCTTTACTGTGGTTACAGACTGTTCTAAGGAGTAGGTTTACGATACCTTAAATGGTAGCCTTCCATGGTTGTCATTCAAGCAGGAAAATATTATGTTTTAAACTAACGTTGTTTTAATTTGTTATAATCACTAATAAATCCCTAAGTACTCGTATGCTTATTAAACCTGAAAAATTTTCAAGGTAACCCGTTAAATTACACGTGTTTTTGAGTGCTTGTAAACATTGATATTTTTAAACTAGTAATTTAGCCTATATTTTTACTTATAACTTTTGTTATTAGACCACACTAATTTTAGAAAAATGTGTATACAAATTTAGAGGCATAGTAGTTGATTTTTTAAGCCTTTGAACAATGACCAAATGACTTGAGCAGATATATTTGACTTTATACTTGATGCTATCATACGACAGGTTCTGTAGACATTTATAACACAAAATGTATTGCAATATTGTTGTCAACTATAGAGCGAATGACCCTTCAACCTGTAAAGAAATATACATGAACATGAAAAAGGAGGAGCTCAACTCGTGGTCAGCATGTGAAATGTCACCGTAAACCCAAAACATTTCTGCACAGAGAAAATGTAAGCATATAAGTTATATAAAAAATGTACCTAGCCTGTGTATGAACAATACAATTTGATACCCATCACAATCATATAAACGAATTTTTGAAATACATTTTTAAATCAAATTATTGGTCCATATTGCTTATATTGACTGAATATTGTGCTGCTAAGGAGTATGTGTGTGTATATATAGTACTACTTTAGTGTATACTTTAAAAACGTATGAATAAATCGCAAACGATTATCGTGATGTATAATTCAGTTTGCTTTTGTGACTTAAACTACATATTTCAAAGGATGTTTGGCACAAAGCAATCGTGAGAAAAGCCGATTGATCTAATCATTTAGATTCAAGATAGAAGCCCCGAAGCTCCTCTTCGGCTTTGACATAATGACAAGTTGGGAAATCTAGCCCAGGGCATCAGTTGTATTTATGAGTAGCCAAGTATTTTGTTATCATCGAAATGTTCAAACACTCGTATTGTAGCCTAATTCCTATTTGCAGTGCTATTAATAAATGTAACGTAAGGAAAAAAACATTTACAACCAAATAATTTCATTTTACGGTATCGTTTCTATTTTTTATATTTCTAGTTCATGATACCTACACTTGTATCTGTTTTAGTTAATAAACAAATGTAAAAACACCAGAATATGCTGATGGCACTTTTGAATGGGATACAACTTTGGAAATCTTTTTACCAGTTCCTTGTACAACACGAGTCCAAAATAAAATTACCTTTTTCATAGACATTACTTGGCCTAAATCTAACATTAAAATAATATTGTGTCCTCAATGGGTGTTTAGTAATTCATGACGCCGTCATTGTGAAAACGATCTGTATCATAAAAACCATAAACTTATCAGATAAGTAGGCCTAATGCTTGGTCTTTCAAACACGTATAATCTTTCCGTGAAGCAAAGGGTAACACGGTATACAACTATGTTTTTTTTGTATAATTTTGTAATCTGTTATTTTATTTGTATCTTATTGTGTTATGTATCTGTATTACTATCCTCTTAGACTCCGTTCAAACCATTTTCTAGACTAGCTAGTTTTAAAGTTATTCAAAACCCTATAATTGAATTATATCTAAATTGACTATACCTAAGTAATATTTTATTATTTATTTACATACTTAAACGGTCGCACGTATTTGATTTTTTCCGACATTCTTCTTAAAAAACTAATCAGTCTTGTAAGATATTTTGTTTAAAAAAGAATAGCATGTAAAACATCCAGGCTAGAGGTAGGCTATACATCAATAAAAGAGTTTGCTTGAAAGTTGAATAACAACATTTTATATATTTAGTATACTTCAATTGTATTTTTTGTAATGTGTTTTTACGAACCTCAGTAAAATGAAGTAGCTTGGGCCAGCTGCTGCACTCTGTGGCCAGACAACTAATAATGACCACCATCACTCCTGTCTACCTTTATTGAGACATCAGTATCCCTGCTGGGTACACTCACTTACCAACCTTCTAGGAACTTTATGTCGAATTCAGGTATTGGTAGCTACCCCAAACTTTATGTATAACCTTAGATAAAACATATTCCCTTGTGTTGGTTAGTCTATGGTATAACTGAATGATTCATGTATCTAACTAATTCATATACCTAAAAAAAAAATATTTGGATAACTAGGTAAATATCAAATCAAATCAAACAATTTAGTAAGCAACTTCCCTGAAGTTGTCATAATTGATTGTATTCATTATAGAAAAAGGATGGAGAAAGGATACAGCCAAAAGTTAAATAATATCTTTGGTTAATAGAATGTTTGGTATAACTTATATATGACGTATGCTAAATAATGAGCAAACTACGTGACTTCTTGTATTATGTTTCACATCATTACATTTAATTTAGACTCATTAAATTATTGTTTAAATAATTACTACGTGTTAACATTGCTTATAACCTTCTTAGTTAATAATTGTCTATATATTTAAGGAGTTTTTATTGAAGTTTGTTTACCCATACACTACAACATAACTAGATCTTTTTATGGCTGAAAACTGTCCGACACCTCCATAACAGATTAATAAGAGATTTTTTCGTAACAAATCATCTAACCTATCAGCAACTAATCAGCAACTATCATGAGTTGCTTCTTTTAGTAAACATGCCAGAACGGTGTTTTTTACTTGTAGTCTGAGGTTTTTCTATTAACTCGTTTTAATACTGTGTAAGTTAACGATTAATTACGTTTTCATTGTGTTTACGTAGGCCGGAAACTACATTGGCTTTGTAATACAAGATTTTCCTAAAGATTAATGGCAAATAAATTAGGAACATTCGATTAACAAAATTTAAGAAATAATTAAATATTAAAAAATGTGTTTATAATCTTATTGCTTCCTACAATATACAATTTGAAAACCACGTGGTCAACATCAAATAGTTTACACTACCGTGTGCGACAATCGCTGAATTTTACATTTGTATCTATCTACTGCCAATAAGTTAATTTTAATATAATTATTTTCTATATATTGCAACATATAAAATATCTATCATATAGTTTAAAGTTATCATGAGCATTTCAAAAGTTTTACCTAAGGTGTTTTATTAACTAGCTGTTTCAGTTCAGTTCTTAGAAATTAAAAGATTCACATGATTATATTTTCTAATTATTTAACACCATTGTTGTTTTACTGTACAACACGAGTAACGGACCAATAAGGTTCAAGAATTGAGAGAAAAAAAGTAAAATTGTTATACTTCGAACGTCAACTTATCAGCTGTTAAGACCAATTTGATTTCTTAAACAATGAGTGAGTCAATGGTTGGGATAATAAGTCGTTGCATCACAATCAGTGGCTGGGAGAGGTTATAAACAAATACATAACCTCTCTTGGAAGTTATGAGTAGTGATAACTAGTAAAGTAGCGGTCTCGTAGGTAAAGTAGTGTATGCAACTAGTGTAATTAGCCTTAACGACATTCGTAGAATATTTAAAGCCACTCACCAAGGTTCGTACAGTACCTTAAATTTTCTACTCGTGTCGTTATGACTATCCTAACGCTATAGTTGCTTAAACTACTATGAACGAATCGGCGAAACGTGTTAAGTTTGGCTACTTTCTTTTGATCTTATTGATGTATATAATATGTTAACAAGGTTATGCAATATTAAACTAAACTAATTAAAATGGTATTGCAGTGACTTAAGAATATTTATCAAAATTAAATTGTATCCTTAAAAAGAAAAACACGTCAATTTTGTAAACAACGTCCTGGTGGCAAGTCCATTACACACCTTTCTTCTAGGAGTTATTTAGAAATATGGTCTTGCCCTTAGATTATTTGACATATTAAATAATCATAGAATAGGTAATTTATTTGTTATTTGACTACACCTGGAAAATTAAATTCGGATAACCCGGTATGCTTCATGTTAATTTAAAAACTAAATAAAATCAAATGAATACAACTTAATGAAGGTAATTTGAAATTACTTAGTATACGAAATAAAATCTGTGAATTCTTATTGTTCGAGTATTTATAATATTGATATGATACAGGGTGATTGATATAAGTGTGCCAGCCGTTTTATTCGAAAACTATAAGAGATATCAAAAAAAGTTAAATAGTAAGTGCCTTGGATTTGTTATTTAAAAAATTGTAGTCAAGTCAAACAAATTATTTAAGCCGCCATTTTTCCAATATGGCCGCCAACTTTGATTTTTCTTATAGAACAGCCTGTATTTTATGATATATTCTGGTAGAAAATGTGATTTTAAGACGATTTTATTCATGTAATTTTTTTCATAAACCTAACCGTTTCAAAGATAATAATGGTTAAAGTTTTGAAATTTCTGCATGAGAAAGAGTTTCGATAAAGGCCTAAGCAAGCATGCCAGCTGTTTTATTCGAAAACCATTCAAAATTTTACAACTTAAACCATTATTATCTTTGAAACGGTTAGGTTTATGAAAAAAAATCACAAGAGTAAAATCGTCTTAAAATTACATTTTCTACCAGAATACATCATAAAATACAGGGTGTTAAATAATAAAAATCAAAGTTGGTGGCCATATTGGAAAAATGGCGGCTAAAATATTTTTTTTCGACTTTACTACAATTTTTTAAATAAAAAGTCCAAGGCACTTACCATTTAACTTTTTTTGATATCTCTTATGGTTTTCGAATAAAACGGCTGGCACACTTTTATATCAATCACCCTGTATACAATATTTTTGATATCTCCTTACCATATGAGCAATGGTGTTTGCCGGTGATATTTCATAAACGTCTTATAGTAGTTACGTTTGGTTACGCAATATATATTCATTTAACTATACGTCTTCCCTCTGCATAGTTTCCCAAACTGCACTACAGTCCATACATATTCCTAAACACACTTTGATAATTACATAATGACAGTATATAGGCAAACCTCAATCAATAATATGGCCAAATCCAATCGCTCAACGTCATATGCACACCTTAGCATCATATCCAGGGTGATGAATAATTACTTTGTGACAAACCAGAAGAAGCTTTCAGAGTATACGTTGACCATTTCAAAGGTAAAGGTTCATTGTATAAAGTCATGTTATTTTTTATTATAAAGTATCATTCAACCATGTATAATTGATACAAGCTCATAATTCCAATGAATAGTGAAAAAAATTGGTCGAACCAGTTTATGTAAAACCTAAATGAGGTTTGGGTTAAAGTTAATCTACGTAACTAGAATCTTAAGTACTAAAGAGTAACTATTCAATACAAACGCAACACAACTATTAAAATCGGCAAATAACACATTTTTGAACTAAAGATTAATTTTTACCCGGGAAAAATACATACTGTGACTTATCGCTTAAGGAAAATGTAATGGGTGATGTTTTTGTAGAAGAAAGTTGAAGTTGAACCGTCAAAACATCGTGTGTGACGGAGTTGACTACAGCAGCTCATAGTATAGGTATTGGCCGTCTGTTTGTGCATTCACATTCCACAGTTCAGTCTCCTAAATCTAAGCTTATAAGCAGCCAGGGTAATTCGGTGGCCCTATTTGTCCCGTCATTCGAGGATTGCGAATGATAATTCGGATAACCAGGAAATTGTTAGAGGATAGGAGTAGGCAGCTTACAATTTTGTACTTAAACGCAAGAGCTGGCCTTGAATATCTAGAAGGGCTTTAGCGTGAGTTATGCTCCCTACTCAATCTGACATTATCCTACCCTGCTGTTATATGTAACGTGCGTATATAATACCTAATGTATATGACATTATTAAGTCCAGTTTTTTTTTACTTTTTGAAAATACATAAGAATATTACTTGAGGGCCAGTTTGTCTATTCGTGGATTGATAAAAAGGTTCGAGTGTCTTATACCGTAAGTATTTGTACATTTGTTTTGGTTTGAACAATTATCATCAGGGGATTAAATTAAGCATAAATTAATGTAGGCTACATTTGATTTCGATCCATACTTATTCCTTAATTTTATATTGAAAGTGCAGAACGCATTGCGCCACAAATCATGCTATCTCTATGTTCATAAAACGTGTTTACGAAATTGTTTTAACGAAATAGATAAATTAGCTTTTAACCGAGAAGGCTCGGTCCCGGGTCCTCGATACTAATACTGCCCATTGATTTCTTGTTAATTTCCTAATGTGAAGCATTATTTCAGTAAACTCTACAAACTAATATTATAAATACGCTTAGTTTTCTGGCGTATAACTGAGGTATATTCCTACAATGTGATTTGTATGATGGTCAATGATTCAGCAAGCCATCGCTATCTAGCATCACCACGCAGACGCTTATGTCGTAAATCTTGCTTCGTTACTTTATCGTGAACACCTATAACCGCTTGGCACTTTAGTGTCTTACACCTTAGTTAAGATTTTTAGTTGCAGATTTGCTATTCTTTCCGCTCTGTGAATATATAGTTTGGGTTAGTTTTAATTTTTTTTTATTTGCTCTAATTGAACTATGATACGTGATTTAAACACGCTTGTATATTTTATAGTTTTTTTTTATATATATAATTAAGAATGTTAACTAAAAATTTCATTTTAATACGTTTTGGAATGTATCTCATATGTTGCAAATACAAATCAAAATCTAAAGTCAATATATATTCTACAAAATTGATAATACAGTTTTTAAAATATATTGTATTCAGTAAAATGTTTTCTTTATATTTATTTTATATACGTCTGAGTATTTTTAGAAAAAAGGCATTTAGTATAACAATCACGACATATGTTTAGGTTTAAATACCCTTGCATACTCTTAAGTATAATTTTCACTAATAGATCCATGAGAATATCGCAAAACATTGCTGCTAGCTTGCTTTTGCATTGTATAGGCTGTTAAATGTTTATAACCTGTTGATAAAGTTTTCATTCTTCAAATAGATGCCTAATAAATAAAGTATTTTTTTAAAGGAAACAACTACCATGTGCATTATACATAAAAATAAATTTTTACTTTTGTTTTGTCGTCAACCAAGTCAAACAAAACTATATTTTTTTACTTGTATTCAATCCATGATTCAAACATTTACAACGGTTGACACAACTCTCCGTGGCGGGCATGAAACTACAGACAATCAGATTAAGTAGGCACAGTGATTACTTTTGTAAAAATACAAACTTTAAAGATTACTACACTTATTTCAAATCATTTCACATAAATTATGTATAGTCATGTAACTCATACAAATATTATACTCAAACCGAATGGAACGCCATTTTTAAGTAATAGTATTTTTATTTACAGGACTATTAAATAATCTAAAGAAAAACAATTATAATAGACTAAGTAACAAAAATGTAACTAATGTATAAAAAAGTATGTTTGACAGGACTTTTACGATTACCTCGATCTTAGCAAATAAATTGTTAGAAAATTAATTATGGCATTTATAGTCTCATTTTTCGTATGTACCACAATATATTGAAAGCAAAATTTGGTATATTGCCTAAGTTCTTGGAAAAAATATCCATTCAATTAATAGTTTATTCCCATCTTTCGATTATGTTTGCTAAGATTTACAACAATATTTTACGAATGATGCATTTATTTTACAATACAAAAAATTGCTGGAGTGCAGAGAATATAAAACAGCTATTATGACATAATTAGTTACAAGTTGTAACTAGGCATTTTTGAATAAACAAATTACTGTATTTATATACCTGTTAATAACCTGTTTAAATATCTTCAGGCCAAAATACTCCTTTGGAAAGCCTTTTAATAATAATTACTATTACCAGATAGGACTCTTACTTAACTTCACATTATAAACCAAACGCAAAAAGCTATAAAACATTACGAGGAGGATAATGTAAACACGCAATGTTCAAACGCATGTTTTTAGTAATTTATAATCATTTTTATTAAATAAAGAATATAATTATACTAACCTCTTATGGCAGATATTTGCGAATTAATGTGATAACCTATTCACCTGTTCCTCCAGACGATCGTCCCTACGTGACAAGACTTGATTCAGATAGTTTGAAAGTTCCAAAGCTATGTAAATCATGAAGACTTGTAACATCTCAAGCCATAACCTTATAACACTGTAAAACTGAAGGAATAGCCTCAAGGTACGAGTTTGCATGATCAAGTGATTACTGTCGGCATTTATATGCTAAGTTAGCTATATGTTGATATAACTATTAATATAGACATTGAATTGGATCTTAAATAATTAGCTATAATTTAAATTTATTGATTTCTGATTTACATTTATATATTTAATGGCACAAAGAAATCTTAACCTAACCTTAACCAACTTGTAAGGATATTATAAACATACTAGTTGGTCTGCCCGTGCTTCGCTACGGGTTGAGAATGCAGAAAAGAATACCGGTTTTACTTTAAGATAGGTACTATAATATACTCTAAGAAACATCTACAACACACTTACCAGGTAACATATAGGCAGAGACTTGATCGCGCTTATTGATTATTTAAATGAAGATCTCTTAATGTATTACAGTACTATCATTTTATATAGTGTATAGCATTTAAAGTATATACAAAAGTATAATTCATTGACTACATGGCACCAAGAAACAATTCTCCTTGTATACAAATAAAATTTAATAGCAGAACAGCATTTCTGACAACAGCTGGTGTTTTATAACAATGTCTGTTTCCCATGTTAATCTTATGGAGAAATACGAAACTTTAAAGTGCCCCATAGGGCCTCACTCTCTAATTATTTCCCTAAAAAGAAGGTTTCCTGCACAACTTCACGATACGCTCTTTCCAATGACACCAAAAACATGTCAATCAGTTCAGTAGTTTCGGAGGAGTAATTGTCACAAAAAACCTGCTTGCGTATTAAATAAGTATAGATATATAATAATAAATAACCAGCCATTGATACTTAACATTAACGTTAGCACTATAATTTTAAACGTACCTATAATTACACTGTCCCCAATATAAGGCTATATTTAAATAAGATAATATGCAAGTGTATGGTATATCCAAACTAATGGTCGCTTTGGATTTTAGTTTTGAGCTCGTAATTTCAACATAAAAGTTTCGTTATTAAGTAATAGTTATTTGTGTAACTAGTTTGTGAAGTGGCACTTTGCTACACACGAGAGAAATGTTTACGCACGAGTTGCAGGCGAAAGTTAAAAATGGTGTTAAGTTTTTAGAGTGCAGCAAATGCACTTTGCACTCGCATTACACATTATATTTTTCCTACAGTTACTATAAGGCATATAAATAACTAGTCTTTCAAACACTATACAACACGTTTTTAGGTTAGGTTAAATCCAGGCGTTGAACGAAATGGGAAACGATGCACCAGCTAATCGTAGTCGTAGTATATTTAGTTGCAAACTTATTTCAAAGCGTACACGCATTAAGTGTCCAATAAATTACACTGTTTTAATGTTGTTTGATTGGAATACTGGAGTGCGGTAAACAAATTGTGTGGCAAAAACAGAAATAAGTGAGGAAAAAGTAAGTAGCCTAACTGCAGAGATTACCGTAGCTACTTTGCGTGCTACAATCAATGCAAAGAAGCCTACTTTGTCAGATCTGTAGGAAAAACTTTGTTGTATTCGTTTAATGTTAAAATGCCAAATATAAGCACACACATGGATGTTCCACCACTTTTACGTGTGATTGTGGCCTCTTGTAAACCTATCCCTTTTGTTAATCGTTTACCTTTACCAAAGTCAACACTCAGCACAAACGTTGATTACACGCGTGAAACAATCGTAGAAACAATAAGCAACTTCTTAATCAGCATTGTTTGAGTTATTTTTATCACACAAAGTAAATAAAAAAGTATAATTACACAATCATAAATTACACTTGGTACTACTTACCACATTTCATGTGTATTTACCGTTATCCTAAAACAGTATAAGAGTAAATACATGTTTTAGTGTTATCAGAAAAATTTGTATATGCTTCTTCACTTAAAATACAACAGCACTGTTTGAAATCAAACCGCTGAATAATTTAGCAATACGCAATCACCTCCTACTTAATTGTAAACTTACACTATAAATTAACCAACCAAACCTCAGCTACAGTAGCTATAAAACTGCGTCATCTATGGTCAAAATAAAACATTTATGGTACTAAACATTGAGTTCAAATATATTTGTTAACATTTAACAACATTACAACAATAAAATCACTTAAGCAAGTATTGTGTAAAATGTATATTATTAATTGAATTCTATAATAGAATTTAATCTTTTATGGTGTATTTGTTAAACGATGAACTGTTCGTTATACGTATACCTACTCGTAAAAAAGCGAATTGAATTGCAAATTAATCCTGTTGATCGACTATGTAGCAGTAATTAAATTTGATTGACATTTTTTTGATAAATGATTCACCAACTCTATTATAGGAAAGCGGACCAACCGCCCAAATGATTGTAGATATGCAAGGATCGAATAAGTCACTCTTACATCCCGGAGGTCAACACGAACTCCCAGGCTACCAAAATAATTCGTTTTAAAATACTCTTTAGGTTCAACCATTCAATAATCTGCATAATATATAAACATAATAGTGTCCTTTTTACTTTACTGACAATTTGTTCAAGTTACAAGATAAGTAGTGAGCCAATACAGAAACATTTGAAATATTTAATATTTTTTTACTATGAAAATGTAATCTATGAACTATTATTAACCTTCCCATTTAGAACTCAACTGATTTTGTAGTCCATCATTAAATAAAAAAAGTTTTTTTGCTACCTAAATCAACTAAAACTATACAGCTTTCGAATAAATGAACTGTTTAAACATTCATAACACAGCTGTACTTCTGTACTTTTTTTCAAACCAAAAAGTTGCTAAGAAGCTGTCACGAACACACTTTTCCACATGGAAGGAACACGTTTCCAATAAGTTCACAACCAAATATTAGTCTAGTGTGAGCCAAACTCGTTTCGCAAATACGTCAAGAACATTCCTCCCACTGTTATTGTTGGGACAATCGCTTCGCAACTTCATCGAACTTAAAATGTATTAACATTTTTATCGTATATGTGAATATTGTATATGAGAGTTAAAATGGATAACATAGAAATTAATACATATTAATTTAATAAGCCATATTTAGGCTACCTAGGATACAAAACCAATGATATATTTAAGGTATAATAAAAGAACTTGTATAATGGTTTGGACTGTAAACGAAAATCTATCACAATAGTTCCAAACCTGTCAATAGGGTAGTTTTCTAACATATTTAAGGGAAATTTAAATCAGGCAAATGGAAATTCGCTTAGTATAGGTTTGCTGCAGCAGGGATATTAAATTACTGTTTACACAAAAATAAATATAAAACATTATTCTCATACAACTAAGGATAAGGGCCTAGGTTGATACGGCAATGATTATAGAATCTTAATTATTTCATATATCCATGAATAATTTCTTTTTACAATGAAATATTCCCTGAAAAATATTATTACAGCATTTCACAAATATTAGAACATTGAGCCTAATATTCAAGAACCAATTTTCTAACTAACTAACTTACTAACTTACTAACTAACTAACTTAACAGAATGTCCTAACTCCCAGTACAATGAGATGTTAAGTGTCAACGCCACTCCGTGACATGTTCACTTAATATTGGAAACGAGTGTTGCTTCGTATATCTCAACCTTCATTGGCTTTAATCAACAAATCGTACATCATACATAACGGGACAATGGGTCCTGTCGTTTTTGTCAACAAAAACATACATACTAATGTTTGAAAGCTCCATTTAAGTAATGTTAAATAATGTTTACATTTGGGCTAGTGACATCATCATTTTAAATTCATAATCCTTACCCTTTCTGTTCTAATATTCGTGCAGTGTTAAATATGTTTAAACCAGCTGTGTGGTATTGTGAAATCAAAATTTTATTCATTTGACGGTTAGTTCTGCTTGTTTATATTTTTAAACTTTGTAGGTTTGTTCGTTGTTACCATGGATACCATCAATCAATGTTTACTTTTAAATCTCTCACATTTTTCAAAGCCCAGGACAATATCGAAGCGGGAATAGTTCTATATGTATCCTCGGAGCTGTAGCTTCATTTGTGTGCAATTTGAGCCCAGTTGGTTCAGTAGTTTTTGAGATTATCTCATACAAACACACAGACACACACACAGACACCACCTTTTCTTTATAATAGTATATATATATTTCTATTGAAAACAAGCAGCTGTTCAGTAACATTTTAATTTCGTCTATTGCCATTTCATTTGTGTTCATTGTAATATATATATATCGATATGTCAAGCTATTGATTCATCAGTAGAATTTATGAATACAGTATCTGAGGCTTTTAGTACAAACTGTTTCCCCGTGTATCTTATTCTTGTTATTATTGTTATATATTGCATCGTCTTAGATTCAACGTAAACAAGTTTGAATCCAGTCAAAAACAAGGCAACAATCAACTAAAATCGATTGAAACAAAGTTACCAAGGGAGTAAAATGTACTGCTGACGTCATTGACTCCAGCTTTTTTTTATACAGAACTGGTTTAGATCCATAATTTTCCAAAGAATGGGTTGAAACATCTGTTTTTGCTTAACAATTAAATTTTTACTACAATAATATTTCGTTTCTCATAAAACCTACATTATACCTGATAACTGTTACCATACCACCGTAATAAAAACACATCATATATTCATTTATTTTCGTTTACTGTTTGTAACTTAACGATGTATTTACAGTAAATGCATCAGAAAAGATCGAAACATGAGAGACATGATCGTCTCAAATTAGTTTTGACTTTGTCATTGTGACCTATTTGTGTACACAATTTAGCAAAAAGATAACAGAAAATAAATTGTTATAATAGAAACACGTTATAAAGGCATTATGCTGTCATGACAATCCATATCAATAATTTTCTGTAGGTCTTATGATAATAACAAGTTTGACTAACTTTTGCTAAATATTTTTAGGTACAACTGGATTAAAGGACAAAAACATTAAAACTGCAGTGCAGATGGTGGATACATTTTTCCCATCAAAGTTTCTCCTACGTTTTTGTTTAATATGTACATTACGATGAAACATGTCCTGTAACCACCGAGCATGACAGTTTTGATGTTGAAGTACCTCATTTGCTTGCAAACTCCATTTTTAACGTAAAGTTCAGTAGATATTAAACTACTCTATTACCAAACTGCATTATAACTGTCAAGAAATGATGTATAAGTATTTTTAACAGGAAATAATGTAAGTATGGTACATTTTTACGACCTTTCTACAGCGTTAGCTGTAACCATATACTATTTAGATGAAAATATGTCTCAGAGGATAGTTTAAGGTTGACGGAACGCAGCAATAAACCTTGATACCCAGGGAAGGTTTTGGTAATTATGCATAGTAAGTTTACCATGGGAACCTATAGTAATGTATAAAGATGTCTCAGAACCCCTTTACATTTGAAAATTTCCCGAAAACTACCCCCAATCCCATAAATCTGCCCTTTTGGGTGCTTCTTTGTGTTTTAAATTAATTAATTATTTAATCTTTTTTTTATGTTACACTTAGGAACAATCTGCACTTCACTATTTTTTTACGAGTTCGCGAGCCAGCATGATCGGACTATGGGAACAGTGGTTTATGGGGTTTCTATGGGGTAAAACTAGTTTTTCCTATTTTTGGCAGAAAAAAAAAGCAATTTCTTTCCAAACCCTTTTGTAAAGCTCAAAAAACAAATGATTTAGTATAATGAAGCGTTATTATGCACCGAATGGTTACTGAGAAAGTTCCAAAAATGTTTTAATTAAAAATTCTCACGCTATTCTAAAGGAGGGTAAGAAAGCTGAAGTTTGCTCGCTTATGAACATATAGTATATCGAATTTGGAAAATGCATTTGTTTCTTACTAAACTATTAACATTTTACAAAAAAAAAACACCTTTTTACCCTCCCTGTTGCAGCGAACCTGAGTACTCGTTAAGGTAATTAGTTTTAAATAGGGAATAAATGTGATATTTTAAGTTTGACAAGTTTTGTGTAAATCCAATCAGGCAAATCGAAATTCTCTTAATCTGCAGGCTTGCTGCGACGGGGATACTTTATTGTCTTAGGGTTGTTCTCATTTTCTAAACGAACCATTAATCCTAAGTTTGTCTTTTATTTACAAATCACAGTAAAGACAACAGGGACAGACATACAAGAATTATTAAGTTTTCAACTTAGTATTATGAAAGTATTTAGCACTAACAAAGTTTAATGCAATATAAAAAGAATATTTTAAATCATGGTATATATTAAAAACAATTAACTCTAAGAGATTTTTTTCTCTAATAGACTTATACTATTGGAGAGTCTTTTATGCTTATGGTTAACTGTAAAACGAACCGAATTTTAAAATGAAAAACTTATCAGAATGTCCTAACTCTCAGTACACTGAGATGTTAAGTGTCAACGCCACTCCATGACATGATCACATAATATTGGAAACGAGTGTTGCTTCGTATATCTCAACCTTCATTGGCTATAATCAACAAATCGTACATCATACATAACGGGACAATGGGTCCTGTCGTTTTTGTCAACAAACTTTGGTCATAGATCTATCGGCTTCTACAGCACTTCCTGTAACATCTCGAGAGCGTTTTTCAAATGACTGTAACGACCTCAAGCCAGAAATGGCAAGAATAGTTTTTTTTATAATCCAAAAATTCAAATAAAACTTAAGCTCAAACTATACAGGGTTGGGCAAATGTGTGGATACCCCTAGTTAACTTTTTAATGGGTGACACCAGGAAAACTAAGCTCCACATACCTTCATAAAAAATTAAACTGCACTTTTTGGACGGTATCCCAATTTTTCCCGGGACCCAAAAATGGGGTATTTTGGGGTAGCTCCAAAATGTTAAACGTAAAGCCCCATCGAGTGACACCTCATTTTAAAGGCCTTTATTAAAGAAGAATATCAGCGAAAACTAGAGGTGTCTATCTCAAGCCAGTACGACATGGCGGTCATTTGAAAATTCATCGTACAATTTAACCTCATTAAAAGTTTCTCTCAGACTGATGAAAATTTAAAATGACCGCCATGTCATACTGGGATGAGATAGAGACCTCTAGTTTTCGCTGATATTCTTCTATAATAAAGGCCTTTAAAATGAGATGTCACTCGATGGGGCATTACCTTAAAATTTTTGGAGCTACCCCCCCAAAATACCCCATTTTGGAGTCCCGGGAAAAATTGGGATAGCGTCCAAAAAGTGCAGTTTAATTTTTTTATGATGGTATAAGGAGTTTAGTTTTCCTGGTGTCACCCATTAAAAAGTTAACTAGGGGTATCTACACATTTGCCCAACCCTATATAGGCCACTAAGGTTTATTGTTTATTTCAAACGTCATCTAAGCAACTGAATAAGATATATGCCTACTATTGGACGAAAAATAAATACAACGAGGGGAGCAGTTTGCGCATTATATTAGGGGTTGGAATTCGATGCGGGGTAAACGAATAATCAAATACATTTACTTTGTGATGATCATGTTGGTTTGATTCAAGATAAGCTGATAAAACTACTAATTAAGAATAATTTATTTTACTGTTAAGATCCATACCATAAAGAGTGATCGACCTGTCTCAATCTGGTTAAAATTATCAAAACAAGTAGCCTATCTAGAATCAATTTTCATTAACTTGTTGACTCTTTATCACAATTTGACAGTTCACACAAGTTCGTTCATAGCCGTTGTAAAAATGTTAGTCAGCAACACTGAAGATTTGAATGCGAATTTTAGAAATAAATAAAACGCTTGGGGAGTAAGGTCCTACAGGAACTTCAATATTGTTTTGTTACCATTCATCATTTCGCTAGACTATAAGCTATAAAATGACACCTTAATCGCATAAAAATGTATGTTAGAGATAAAAACCTTAGCCTTGTATAGATGTTATTGAGCGGAGCGAAGCTCTTATACTACACTCCTACTTTTGTTTTACAAATACTCCTCCTGAACGGCTCAAGCGGTCTGCACGAAATTTAGCACAGTCATAGTAACTAACCATGGGAAAGTATAAATCTGAAATGGTACAAATCGGACAACAGGGGTTTTCCTTACATAAGTTTAAGCTTTTAGAAATATAACATGGGCCTTATGGGTTATTAGTTACCGTGACATTATTTGCGATATAACAATAAAAAGGTAAACAAGAGTGCCGCAACAAATGTTAGGCGACGAATAATCTAAAATAGCACATTACAAATACAATACAGAGAAAAAGGGAAGAACAATTTGACTGACAGCATTGAGCATAATTTTACTACAAAATCAATAACCAATAATTAGGGTCGCCGGAATTAGGCTGATGGGAGATTGACTTTAAATACCCTAAGTAGGCATTCCATTTCTGTGAACCAAATTTATGCCAACCATTGAGTTTGGATACACTCAATTTATGGAATCAAATAAAACATTGATTTAGTATACTGCAAGTAGACAATCACGATAATTTACGTGAACCAAGTAAACCAAATACATCATTGACATTGGATGCTGCAAATAGACATTTATTTTTGAGAATCAGATGAAACATAAGACTTTGGTTCCTGCAAGTAGACAATTCATTCACTTGAACTAGGCTTACAATTAACTTGGGATACTGCAAATAGACATTCCATTTATGTGAACCAAATATACCATTGACATTGGATACTGCAAGTATATATATTCTCATTTACGAGAAACATATGTAGCATTGACTTAAGAAAAGTATTTTATTAATATGCTAGCTCCACTCAATATTGTGTTGATTAGCACGATAATTAGAGCGATGATTATGGCTTGATTTAAACATATATTTAACAGGAACATGTAGGGCTAGAATATGTCATGAGTTCAGGACAGAAAGATTTAATTATAGAGGTGTCTTTAAATTTTGAAAAATGTTACTCTTAAAATAGAATTTTCCCAATTAAATGTTAATGTGCACATCAAATACTTAGAGTGTTAACATAATTATTTTGAAGCGTTGTTGTAAGCTTTTTGATATTATTACGGAACAAACTAGGCCTACATTTTACATTTTCTTTTGATTTTAAGTGGTAATAGGCAAACTGTAGTAGTTTGCTTGTTTATGGATATAATTTGATCAAATTCGGCAAACTTATTTATTGCATTCTGTATACTAAACTGATGATAAAACAAAGCTCTTCTTTCCTTCCTTGCTGTAACTAGCTTAAGTTCTCTTTAAAGCTAATGAAAAGGGAATTGTTATGAAATGTTTAAGGAAATATTTTGGTAAAATCCAATTATGTTGGCAAATGATGATTCTCCGTTATTCTGCATGTTTGAAATGAAATGAAATGAAATGAAAATCCTTTATTTCAACAGGCAAAGTTAGGGCCACATAGCCCTTTCTTACACTTAACCTGCATACATAATTATAAATAGAAAATAGAAAATACAATTTAACACATTATTTACACAAAAACAATACTTTTTTGATAAAACGAAAACAAAATGCCTAACAACAACAAAAAAAGTCTCACACACTCAGTCAGCAATTACGCAAGTGCCAAAACAGTCCTAGGACGCACCAGCCGAGGCCATACGCTCAAAATACATTTTTTCAGTGCCGCCACGAACCGAGGACGACTATCAAGCATTTTGATGGATAAAGGTAAGTTGTTCCAAAGACGGCAGGCAGTTACAACAAAGGCCCTGTCATATGCTGTACTCCTATGATGAGGTATGCGTAGATGCAGTGCGTGAATTCCTCAAGCTACCTTCGGCTACAAAGCTAAAGTCCCCATGTTTGCTGCAGCATATACTATTGCATTGCAGCAATTATTTGAAAATCTTTGTTGGATTATGAATAATGGTAAATAAATAAAATTCCCTTTCCTAAATTCTTGAATTCCTAAATTTTTAAAGGTGTAATCATTTAAGTATAAAAATAGTAGTATTAGTACAGTTTTATTACAGTTACAATTAATGGCAATATTTATCCAAACTTGAACTAACATCATTAGTTTGTGGTTGAATCTAATTAAGTCTAGCCACGTTATACTGTAATGTCATTGACTGCAGTTCATACTGATTTCATCAATAAATTAAACTAGCGATGACCAATCAAATTAAGATCAAATAAAATAAATACAGATTCTTTACAAATGTAATGTTAGTAGGGTTCAAATGTTGTATATTATATTTTAACATTCAATACTGATAGCATAGTATTGTGAATTTTACAATTTAAATGGTTATGAATTTGTTTATCTAATATATGTATCGTTTCACTTTTAAATCTAATTAGGTTTTAAATGGCTTAAATTACTAATGTAGACAATGTTACAATGTTATTATTGTGACAATTTAGGTAAATAATCTCCAAAGTCCAAACAAAAAGATATTTTCACAATAAGCATCAAGCTAATTTATATATATTTTTCATCAATAAACGAGCCATAAAGAAATTTGTAGAGCTGTGGTTTTTAGTTAAATTCTTTACGACTCTGCAATGCAGCCTTCAATAACCACGACAATGTACTGCACTTTCATATGACACAATATCACGCAAACAAAATATGAAAACAAATCTGTGAATAAGGTCGTGCATGTAAACTTGATATAAAAAGGATAGTAGAAGTAACTAATAGCTAAAGAACACATGAGAATTGCCCTTTAGATTTTCTTCGACAATGTTACTGACAATAAAACATAATAATAACATTACATAATATTATTAACATTCCTTTTTTGATCATTCATTTGTCACGAATTATTGCAATTAAATAATCAGTAACAAAAAAATGTTCAAAATCATGTCTAGTTTTATTGTAAATCATCTGTAAAATCTAAATTATATTGACACATAAAAAACTATATAATAATAACGGTTAAAAATAACTCCATGGTTTGATGTTTGAAAATTTACTCCATTCGAACATGTAACTTTTACAAAATATAATAATTATTTCAGGGTGCTCAGTTGTGCTTTATTTACTACTTTATTATATCAGCAGCCCTATTTCGCGAAACCCTAAACTAAAATATTAATATTCCATATAAAAAACTTAATAACCAGATAACAAATTTGCATTTTTAATGAGAGTTCCTCCTTTTTAACCAAACTGCAGACATAATAGAAATGTCTAAATCACATATTGAAACAATAATATCATTAATTATTAACGTACGACTTTTAGAGGAGAAAAATCATCCAATTAATTATAAAAACGTACTCTTTAGATGCAAGACCTGCCATATTGAGTTTTGTGTATATTTAACACTATGAGATAGCTGACATAGCAGCTTAAGATCAGTGGGCTAAATATATAGTGCCTTTCGAGCCTAAGCGAAAGGCACTGGTTTTAAATTAAACGTGTTTTAATGTGTGCTTTGGGACCTTCCTGATGTATACAACTTTAAAAAGTTAACATAGTGAACTTCTATAGAATACAGGCAATTCAGAAAGCAATTTGCAAACCAATTTACTTAGAAACTTTTCCGATACAACACAAATCTATGTGAAAAACTAATTACAACTTTACTTGCTTCGTTTCGTTCCAGTATTATGAGAAGAAGCCGTCTTGTATTTAAAACTTTCAAATGCTCCTCTTTGACCTACTTTATAACTGTAAAGTTAGGATGTTTCCTCATTGCATTCCAAGTACTCTTATTAAGGTTGTTCAGGTTGGAATTAAAATCAAACTCGCAATGAGGTTTTTAAAAACACATATTACTGTATCTGTAATATTGAAATATTTTAACGATTTGGGTTCAGCTATTGTTTTTTTTTATTACTGTTATCACTTTTCCATGATATAAACTATCACGAATTCAAAATATTCCCTACAAAAACGTTATCTGCTCGCAATCCTAAATCGTATTTAACTGTGTCTACTTTATACAGGGTGAATTAGACCACCCGTACACATACTTTTACGGGAGTATATTTTCTCCTGGAAAATATAATCAAAATTATTCTCCCCTAAACCACATATGAAAAATCCATTTAAAATACTTATAAGATGATCCCAGGGTATACCAGAAATGAAGGTCACGGGTTTGAATCTCGAAATTTGCTTATGTCAACCTGTGTGTTGCTTAAGTCACGTGAACATTTTTAGAAAGGGTTTGTTTAGAGCAACATTTTGGTGAAAAAAGAAATGGCGGCCATGTTTGGGATTTTTTCGTATTGACGGAATAACCTGTTTTTTACCGCTAAAAGTCTTTCGTCCTGATTAAAATTTTGTAATCCTGGATTTTTTGAAAAAATCATTTTTGTGATGTTGGTAACCCTGTAAATAAAAAAGTTTGCAACATATGTCAAATAGCATATCATTTTAAGCGTCTTAGTAAGATAAAGAACTTTCGAATTTACACCTACAGTACTGTTAATTTTTTTTAGTATTTGAGTAGGCCTAATAAACCAAAAACTAAATTTTCTCAAATAAAATGAATGTTACTTTCAAAAGCCTAAAACTAAAAATAAAATAAGTGGTATTGTTTGGTAATGCTATTACATGCATTTATGTTATATGGGTAGTGTGTGTACGGGTGGTTTGCCTCACCCCATATTAATTCTGCAGCAAGCTAAAACATTTAAAATTATGTGGACATCGGAGATACTGCACTTTGTAGGTACGACCACATTAGACCACTGGTCGTGCACTTGTGATATTGCCAGTTAAGGTAAGGTTGTTTTAGGTTGGTTCGGTTGGGGTTTGATTAGTTATACCAACCTAAATATACACATAATTAACTTAAAACAACATCATCATACACTTCTTCTTTTAGAGACATGAGAGCAATGCAAGTAACAAAACGTTTATTTCAATGAACGGGACACACGCAGCTATTTATTCATTCAATGAACACGTGTCAAAAGCCAATTTTATATGCTGTTTTAATATTTAATGTTTAAAATATTTAATGGCTTTCAGAGAAAAGTGAGAATAGTTAGTTACTTCTGAACACTATATTTTTATTGAGTTGTCTAAGGTTATAGGCAAAGAATAAATTTTTTCATTTCAAGTTCGAATTGCCTTCTCATTGTTGTATTCACTATTCATTTTTTAGGGCGCATTTACCACAAACATAAGAGGACAATAAATATAAATCAATTAATTTTATCTCAATGCTCTGAGGGTTGCAGTATATATGCAACTTAAAGATACACAATTGTCAATGCAATCATAGTTTCAATTACTGTTGTTTCCAGGTACATTGCAGTAATCAAGGCCTGATTGATTTCTTGCATGTGATGTGTTGTGTCTCGGTGTTTAGTGTAGCCGTAGGTTGCTTTGACCACAACAATCTATAAAGCGGTTGTTCAACCGATAAGAAAGAGGAAATCATTCAATGAAATCCAGTGCAAAGGTCCTATCGTGGTGAGATTTTCTCGTGTTGAACTGTGCCTTTGGGCACGTTTCTTCATAAATAGTAATTGTATTCGTGATAGCCCGTTTAATGATATCAAGCTGCTCAGTTAGGCTTAGAATGGTAGATAATGCATATAAAAAATGTTTATCCCCACGAAATGCGTTTTAAAATTTTGTAGAGTAATTGCAGATAGAATCTCTTCCATTGAGCTGCTCTCGGGGTCATTTATGTCATAGCGTCTATATCCCCAACATAACCAAACATAAATCTAAATTTCCCACACCAGAAACGATTGAATCGAAATCCTAAGATCTTTCAAAACCCTTACTTAAAATTTGAGTTTAATACATATTATAGACCATATTTGCGTTCATACACTAAGGTGTTTACACGCAATCAAGCAGATAAAAAAATAAAATTGTATTATTTATCGTTCATATTTTTTTAACAATCTTTACTGAGCCTTAACGAGTAATTTTTAAGAGTAAATTATTCTTCGTTAAAATAATATCAAAATCTAGCGAAAATACGTTTTCCTTGCAGGATAATGTTTTTAACTATATCATAACATTTTCGAGTGCACTAGAGAAAATATTTCACTTAATCAACGGCCTAAAGTAGATTTACAGACTATGTGATATCGGTTTGACTCAGTCAGCAATTCAGATGACCCAGTGTCTACATGAGCACAGTTTTCTGGATCTGCTGAGCAATCACAAACTGATTGATTTCCTACTTGTGATGTGTCCTTGCAAGCTTGAGCCAACTACATCCCGTTAATCACTGTAGACTGCTAATATGTACGAGTATCAATGTTATTCAGGTTTTATTGTACTATAACTTCTCCCATTTTTTTAGTTTTAATAATGTTAGGTATGATCATCCAATTTAAAACCTCATTTTTTCGGTAGTCTAAATCCAACACTTGATGGTTGTGCATGGATATTTATATTGGAGGCAATATAATTTTAGGAGGAAACTAAACAATTATGAGAGGAATTGAATTTCAAAGCCACGAATTGTATGTGTATTTTTTTTTTTTCAGAAACTTGATTTTAGTTTTTAAAAGGTCTAGTAGACAGTGTTAGGCTTTTTGAAGTGAGTTTTCTGATGCAAGAGGGTGACACACAGGCTGGCGACCTGTTTCCGTAAAATAATTTTCCCCCCTGTCCCTTGAAAAAGTAGTCGACGTTGACATGTATATTTGTTTTCAATATGATAAACAACTGCGAACATTTAGCACTTGGGACGCAAGAACAGAATTTTGAAAATATTACACGTGTAGTGTTAATTAATTTATAAAATGACTATTGACATAAACCCAATGCCATGAAATTAGTTGTTCGACTGGTATCAGGATGTAGCAACATGCATATGCCTGGTTTAATAAGCAGCATATATAACGCAATTGACTGAAAGGATAAGTATGATCACACATTGCAAATAAAAGGAAAAACATGCTTTAGGATAATCTGCGGACTACAAATCTTATAAATAAAGATAAAACTGTTGTTAAACAATTAAACTTGTCGTTATCAAATCTTAGTTTCAATTAGTTCAAAATTTAATAGCTTAAGAGATAGTTAAGGTAGGTTCTAGTAATCAATTAAACTAAGGTAAAAGTCTATTGACGCATGTTTAACCCTAACTATAAAACCAGTGACGCTCTGACGCTGTTTAGAAAATACTGAAACATGAAAAAGGAGGAGTTCAACTCGTGGTCAGCATATGGATTGTCATCATAAACTCTAAGCGTGGCTGCAACAGAAAGGACAAATGCAGTCATAACGTTTGAGCAATAAAAATTTATATTTTAGCTGAGTTTGAAAAAATCATAAATGTAGAGTGCCACAACTTGCATTATTGTAATACTTGTGAATTATTGTAAATAATTGATTTGGTCATATTATTTACTATACTTAATTAGAATGTTATTATCGGTTTCGGTATATGACCAATGAAAACATTATCTACTGGTATACATACTAAACGTTTGAAGTAATGTTCTTTGAATATCTTTTAAATAAACCTTTATAGGTAATGCATTTGAACCTAATTTAGTTTGCAATTTGTAAAATATGTAGCCTAATCTAAAGTCAGTAACAGCAGTGTCACAACATTACAGGGTAGATATATTGTTTGTAAACATTCCGAAAAATAAATTCACAAGACAAAGACGACAAACCATTCTCACAAAGGTGAACCTATCCCAGTCTTGTCATATTTAACTTGGTCAACAGCTGAAAATATCTTTTATGAAGTTAAATTTATAATTCATAGAAGGTTTTTGGGGTTAGTTTAACATATCGTAAGAAATAGCACTCGAAAATGAACCTGTTAAGTAACTAGCATATGTATAGCAGTATACACCTATTTGCAAGCTTAACTATTTAATAATTTCTATGTATCAATTTAATAAATATCACGCACTAAAGAGTACCCCGTATGCCTCAAATATATCAATAACATACTTGGATGTAAGCAAAATTCATTTTACTGGCTCCTGGACTATGTTGTTAAGTCAATAATAGGTTTTACGTACCTCCGTCAAATAGTCCAACGATTAAGATTGCTCAGTAGCCTACATGTTTTGTTGTAAATACAAAATTTTCAATCTTGAAACTTGTCAAAAACACAACTAAATGCTAACTTACTATGACAAGTTTGTTGTATGGTTATATGAGATAAGAACCATAGTAGTATAAGAAATACTAGTGAATAATCACAATGAGATCTTTCTCACCCTGTTGCAAGGCATTGGCAGAGTAACTAGTAATATATAACTAATTATATGTTAACTGCAATGTGTATGTCTTTCACTTCAATAGAAAGCATGCATAAATGTCATCATTATATTTACACCACTACGGTACTTCCAGATACTACAGCCGAACTATTGTTTGGTCCTTAAAGGCGAGTAAGTTGTTGAGTAAATAATTACCAGGCCTATAGTTTAAAAAGTAATACCCTTAGGAATTAACTGCAATTCGTATTATCACCTAGATTTCGTTGTGTTTTTTATCCGCAATTGTTTTTGCATCTGTACACATTAAGTAATGCAATCAAGTAGAGAAACAGTTTATGCTAAAGATTTATAACAACCGGCTTAGCGGGCGGCTGCGCTTGGATAATGTTCCTGAAATATAATTACATTACAGAGCTGAGAATAAGGTCTGTAAAATGTTTTATTGCAGCGTTTGCAGGAAACATTCTCTCGTTATTATTCCTTTTCGTAAATGTTCAAATAAAATAATAAAGGAAGACGACTGCTTATAATATTTAAGTATTTTTTCTTCCTGCAAATCAACAATGGACGATATTGTAAAACAAAAGTTGACAACTGTATTTGCTGTAATTTAGTTCTAGGTTATAGTTTTAGAAACAGTTCAACTGAGATAAAATAATTGTCTATTAATTAGGTCTTAACATGGTATTTAAAATTTATACACTTTATCATTTTATATAGCTTTAGATAAAATCTCCCTTTGACTAAAAACTAAAAATATATGTTATATTTTAAAAAAATAAGTATAAAGTTCTAGTTTTTAATTTACTTGCAAATAGACATGAACAGAACCACACGGGACATTTCCTCCTGTTAACAAATTGAATGCCAAATCACATCTGAAGGACCTTTGTATTCTTCTCCTCCAACCTCGCACTTCCTCATTTCATCAGTCTAAAATGAAGACCAAAAATGTCAAAATCCTTAATATAATACATTAAACATAATTTATATGTGTACGCATATTTTATATAGACTCTTAGTTTAATTTATAGTCAATTTTCTACTTTAAAACATATTGTTTGTTTATCCACACCATAGCATTCAACCTACTTTTTGTAGGTTTCTAACTACTGAGTTAAGTTTTTCCTAAAATGTGAACAGCCCCAAATCACAGAAAACGTACTACTATAACCCCAAATATATGCTTAATACGATCTGCTAAGATAGATAGCTCATTTAATAAAGGGTGCGCCAAAATAACCTGACGGTTTTTAATATTAAATAATTTAAGAACAAAATACAATTTTATGTATTAAATAATATTATATTGTACACACTACTATGCCATTTTCATTTATGCACAATTATATCACTTAGAACCTTCTCCTAATCGCAGGCTTCCCCCTTTTTTTTTGCATATTTGCAGTCACCTTAGCCCGATGAATAGAAGCAATCTCTTCCCGGATACACTGCTTGAGTTCATGGATGGTTCGAAATGTTGAAACAAACATTTTGCTTTTTAAGTATACCGATAGCCAACAGTAACACGAAATTAAGTCTGGGGATCAAGCTGACCACGCACATTACCAAACCGTGAGATCACTTTACCGGGGAAAAATTCACGCAAAACTGTCATTGAATAATTGGCTGTATGATAAGTTACACCGTCCTGTTGAAACCACGCGTTGGTCATGTCTATTCCTCCTAACATTCGCAGTTGTGGAACCAAAAACCCCCTCAGGATGTCCACATAGCGTTCCGAGTTTACAGTGACAGTGGGTGTTCCCCCTTTTTCGTCCTCAAAAACATATGGTTCGATGACTCCAAGCCGTGCCACACCACACTAGACAGTAACTTTCTTTCAATGAAGTGATGTTTCACCAAACATAAACTAAAATGGCATAACATAAGCAATCGTTCACTACAACAATGAGGCCTGTAGCTTGTATAACAGCTGACTTATTACAAAACATAAACCGTCAGGTTTTTTTGGCGCACCCTTTACCTCATTCTAGATCTTCCGGTAAGAAGTTGAGTCATATTGGTACTGGATTTAGGTTATGTACACATTTACAATACCAGACGTTTCGCTCATTATACTATGTGGCACCATCAGTGCTTCACCAGACCTAGGATATATCACTGTTCACTTATAAAGTTCATTCTATCATTTAGATTATTTGTTTCTTTTGTTTTTGCTGGCTAACTAGTATTATTAAGTTATACATTAAGTTGGGTCGGCGTATTCGTAGAAAACATAATTTAAAACACTCTGAATTATTTAAATGTGGTTTACTTTTTTTTGGTAGAGTACTTACATTAATAAAATAAAAGACTACATTATAAGTTTCAATTTTAATAGACGATTACAAATGGAACTGTGCGTATTTAAATGGAAAGGCGCATTTAAAAAGGGTTCAAAACCTGTTTCGTTGAAACAAATTAGTAAACACCCTTTTACCTTTAAGAGAAAATTTATTTTTGATAAATATTATGTACATAATGCTTGTAAATTCGGTAAAACTTTCATTTATGATCCACACTTTAAAGAGTGATTTATCTAACCAAATAAGGTTACAGTATTATAAAGAAAATCCTATTTATCAATAGTTTTCATAAAATTCTTTGTTTACAGTTTCATTTGGATGAGCTGTTAAACTACAATTTACATTTAAACAGTATTATAGTCAACATCATCGAATCTTTAAAAGAAAACTGTTGAAAGAAATCAAATTCTAAGGGGCAATCCTAATGGAAATTATCTTTACACTTACCATTTGTCACTCCACGAGAAACTATCATAGGATTTTTAATCCTAACAATATTTTTGTAGTCGTAACAGAGTGCTAACCAATTAAAAATCCCTTTAAGTATTTTATTTACAAAAAATACTTCATTGAAAAGTAGCATATTCGCTATTTCAAAAATTATATTTGGCCTAAGGATAACGATAAATGTGACCCAGCTTGTACTCCTTTCGTCCTAACTGTTGATTAAGACTTTTCCAATAATATAGGTCTAATAGACGGATATTTCCTGTGAAATGTTTGATAGGCTTAGTAATTTAATTAAACTTAGCATAGCCTTGTGGGTGATTTTATAAAATAAGAAAGCAGTTGCTGGTTGTTTTGTTTGCTTGTAAATTAGTTAACTTGACAGCCAGAATGCTGTCGAAGGCGAGGTACATGAATTGTTACTGACTGTTGATTTCCCTTGGCATTAGTATACAAACTAACACTTCGTATCTTGCTTGTGTTAATAAAAAAAAATTTAAAGAAATGCGAGGGCCTTTAAACTAACTTCTACGATTGGTGTTTTAATAATCTTAAATAATTTATACATAAAGATAAGATTTTTTAACGTTCAATATTCGTATATAAAAATAGAGTATTTAACAAATAGTGTACCAAAGTTAACTGAAGAGCTCCAGGCGAAAACAAATTTGTTGATCAGTTTCTTATTCCTCCACAGACAAGTTTTCAACATTTTTACCAAATCCATTAAAAATTAAAATTGCGGGTACTTATATTTTTCCTAAGGTATATTTTCGTTGACCACGGGGATAGCTTTTCAGTATATCTAAAACTTGGTATCAGAAATTTTTAACAATTTATCGGTGTATAACATTACATAGTCTTAAAAATAAAGAATTAGCAGCATATAGTATAAAAGGCAAATAATCCAAGTATAAGAGATCGAAGTAAAATATTTGCAGTGCAAATACTACCGTGTAGTATGTAGAAGTAGTAATATGTATGTAGTTGTATGTAGTTGTGCGATATGTGGAAAGCTTATATGATTTCATTGAAACTACTCGTACAAAATGAAATGTGATTAAGGGGGGGGGGGGGGAGTATGTAAGTTTCTTATACCGTATATAATGATAATACATATAATATTGTTAATGTTGATATTTAACATATGTTGTTGTTGTATTATTAGTTTAATGTAGGTTATAAGACAATTTTGTAGACTACAAACATGTACAGTTAATGCCAAGTAATGGTTCTATAGTATTAAGTGTTGAGTGGTATTTAAATATTTTAATTTTCATACCAGAATCCAGATTTTCTTTTGTTTTGATAACATTCCAAGGCAACAGCATTCGTGTAATTATCTCCGCACAGTTCAGATGAGAAACAGCTTAATACAAGAGATTTACTGCAACGGCTTAGCGGGCATCTAGATTATCCATTGTTAACTAGAAAGCATTTTATATTCCATTTCATGCGATTGTAGAGTAAGTTTTTATGTCAAGTAATATCAGACAATAAGAAAATTGTAGTAGTACGATAATAGCTTCACGTAAACTGTCCACTATAACAACAGTTAATAATAATAATAAAATGCCTTTATATAAAACGGTCTTTAGTCAAAACTGGTTTTCAAGACAACTTAAGTCACAAACAGAACATTTTAGTTATAATGTTCACCTTCACATCCTAGGACGCTAGATTCTAGCAAATAACTATTATTGAACATCAATTTAGTCCATTCATGTAGGGTGTTGGCATTTTCACAAACAGTAGTTAAAATCCATTGGAAACAGGCATATTTTGAACCCGAGACATCAGGCTCCGAAGCCCCTTCATCTACTTCTAAACCAGATCATTCTCTAATTATCTATACTATTATAAAATAAAGGTGGTGTCCGTCTGTCTGCCTGTCTGTGTGGCTCTCACGACTAAAATACTAAAACGATACACCTATAATTAAGCATAAAGATGGTCCACATAACTAGGAATTTCTTAGGCCTATTCCCTGAGTTCTCTTGGATGTCCACAGTTTTAAGGCGAGGTTTTCAAAAGTAAATATTAATTAGCTCCCATGGAAGCATGAGAAAATTAACAATGTTTACTTTTGTGTTGACATTTCAATGTTAACAACCAGAACTGTAAAATTCTTACCTATTACACAATTTCAGACAGCTGATCCAAATTAATTAAAACTATGTAGTAAAATTAACCTAAAAAGTTATCATAGACTATTTATTTTAAATCCATGTCAATGATTATCAAACTTATTTATATTCTCATTGCGAAGCAGGGGTGCAGCAGCAAAATGAATCAAATATTTAATTGATCTATTTATTTTTTAAAGATGAATGATTTTGGTGTTTCTAACAATGGTATAAGGGAGGTGCTGTAAAAGCCAAATTTCTTTCATGTTAAAATAAAACGACAAAAAAATTTGCAATCTCATTAAACTAGTATTGAGAAATATCATTTGGTGTTTGATTGTGTGGTACCTATTGTTCCACCGCCCATCTTACGACTTCCAGACAGTAAATTTTAAACATCATCAAGTTTTGCCTAAATGAACAAATTAAGTGAGCAATTTTCTATACTCAAAACTTTTTTTTTGAAAGGTAATATTAATGTTACAACAACTTTAAAAGTTGTTCAACAAACTTGAACTGATGATTATATTTTATTGTTTGGGACGATGAGATTTTCAGGTGGATGATTGATTCTTATGGAATAGGCAAGTCACTTAATAACACATGAGCTTAACTATGATAAGTGAAGCCTGTCAGTGATGTCGTTCACCTCTGAGAGACCAACGCTTGATAGAATGGTGTATGAATATTTATGTGCTGTTTGAAAGCAATCTCTATGCAGAAGTCATCAAACACACGTGGTTTACTGAGAATGGCCAATGTGATTTACACCTAATGTTGTTGAATAGCTTGTACATGTCTAAAAACTATAGAAAACTGATATTTAAAAGATTATGTCAAGGTCCATTATTTTTATAGTTTAATTTGATTAAGGGTGGTTGGTAATATAAATTTACGTTTTATTTTTATGACGTTTAAATAATGTTATTATCGCTCAAAATATTTATATGGTTATTTTCTTTCGACACTACATTTGGCCAAAAGCACGTGACACAACAGGAAGTAATGTGGAACGACGTCTGAAAGACAAACGAAAATATATTTATAAATGCTGATATAAACAGTTGTTGTTTGTTTTGACATCTACATCGCTTTATACATAATTTAATCTGTATATCTCAGGACTACATGAAACTATCATCCACAGATAACCAATTACTGCACTAACAATAGCACAAACGTAAATCCTATCAATATGGGTACTGGGTAGGCTAGCGTAATCTTAGACTACATGAATGACTTAGTAAATCTGTGTTGCCTATGAATCTGCAGTATTGTAACCAACATAATTGTTTATTGAACTTCCAAAAAGTAACATTTAAATTTATAATAATGAAAATTTCTGGTAGTATTACTAAAAAGTTGTACCTTACCTAGGACCAAATTTGTATACTTCTCTCTATGTTGAAGCATAATGCTATTATAATTGAGGTAATACTTAATTGACACTTTTTATTTAATTCTTCAATAATTAATTGAGATCCATAATTGTTTCGATAATGAACCTCATCGTGAGCTGTGTTCTCTTTACACTTGGTAACGATATAAAATCTGGTCCAATTGGTAATAGTATTTGAATGGGTTGGTACGAACAAATCTGTTCGTAGTGTCATAATTCTTTCGAGTGAGGATTAACGTTAAAACCTGGTTGTGGATTAAAATTATTGTTTTGATGTTTCAACAAGCAGAACAATTGCGCTTGGTTGAGATTTACTTTATGAATTACGTTTTAAAGAAATTTATCCATGTACCTCTTAAGCTGATTTTACAAAATTATACTTTGGGATTTTCAATACATATATTTTAGTGAAAATGTATTAAAAAAACTAATAATTATTAATTATAACTTGAACTTATAAGACTAAAATGGGAAATAGTTTATTTATAAGCTATGATAGATTATAAAAAGAAAGATAAACATTCTATGATTATTTTAAATGTTATAAATGATTACTTTGGTAGTTGTGATAATAATATCCCATTTGAATAAATTTTTGTTATAATTAAACAATTTAAAACATTAAGGTATGTCTTAAAGTTTTGTGAACTTTCCATGAGCACGAGAAACAAGATACATAATTCCAATATCATAATTGTATGTATTTCCATACGATAAATATTTACTTTTTCTTTTTACACGGTTATAAGTAAAACCTTAGATCTCGAAACTAAACAAAAATTGTTTTGCTATCATAAACATAAAAATGCTCAGTGTACATTATATGTTGGCGACAAAGCTTAAAATATCACTATCAACACCTGGGACTTTCGGGGTGTGAAAATAGCATAAGTTAGTCGTGCACTAACGGTAAAGCTTCTAGCATAGTAATTAATTTGATATTCTTTCATTTTACACATTATTTTATTGTATTTATAAGTCTTACATTTAATAATTTTATTAATTAATTTAACTAGATGACTTCTTGATCATCATCATACGTGTTAATAAATTACCTGAAAGCACAAAAAATAAGTTAAATAACTCCTATAATAATATATCTACCCTTATACTGTTTACTCACAAGACGGGAAGTACATATAAAGATACAGGGTGGCTGAAAAGTAACTTGCACCCCCCATTAAATTTTCAACCATTTGAGATATTTGAAATTGGTTTGCGGCAACCTTCTTAAATATGAGGGGCCACAATATTTATGGTCAATTTTGAAAATTTTGCCCTAAGGGGTAGCGGGGGTAGGGGGTAGCTCAAAATTTTCAAATGACAAGTATAGTCAAGTTTGGCATCATTTTACAGTTCTTGACGAAACATGAACATTGACATAAAGAAAACCAAAATCGGCACACTAACAACAAAATGGCGACCTAAAAGATTTCAAATCCAAATAACCATGAGGGTGGCAAAAAATTAAATTGCACCCTCTTTAACTTTTTAACTATTTGAGATATTTGAAATCGGTTCACGGCAAATTGTTTTAAAATAAAAGGCTACAATAATTATGGTCAGTTTTGAAAATTGTGCCCTTAGGGGAAGCGGTGGTAGGGGGTAGCTCAAAATTTTCAAATAGCAAGTATAGTCGAGTTTGGTATAATTTTGTAGGTCCTAACAAAACATAACAATTAACATAAAGATAATAGAAATCGGACCATTAATAACAAAATGGCAGCTCAAAATTACTTTAAATAACCATTGTCTCAATCATTTTTAGCTGCCATTTTATTATTAATGGTCCGATTTCTATTTTCTTTATGTTAATTGTTATGTTTCGTCAAGACCTACAAAATGATACCAAACTCGACTATAGTTGCTATTTGAAAATTTTGAGCTACCTCCTACCCCCACTACCCGTAAGGGCAACATTTGTAAAACTGACCATAATTATTGTAGCCCTTCATTTCCAAAGAAGTTGCCGCAAACCGATTTCAAACATCTCAAATATCTAAAAAGTTAAAGAGAGTACAAGTTATTTTTTTGCCACCCTCATGGTTATTTGGATTTGAAACGTTTTAGGGCGCCATTTTGTTATTGAGTTTATTGTGAGCCGATTTTGGTTTTCTTTATGTCAATGTTCATGTTTTGTCCATACCTAAAAAATGATACCAAACTCGACTATACTGGTCATTTGAAAATTTTGAGCTACCCCCTACCCTTGCTACCCATAAGGGCAAAATTTTCAATATTGACCATAATTATTGTAGCCCCGTTGCCACAAACCGATTTCAAATATCTCAATATGGTTGAAAAGTTAAGTGGGGGTGCAAGTTACTTTTCAGCCACCCTGTATATAACACACATAATACACATCCAAGAGACATACACACATACACACATACACATACATATAAGAGAGGTTTTTATGGTGAGTGGCTGGACACTCCAATTATCACCAAACCCAATAGGTGAATGTTGGTGTGTGTATGTTTGTGCTTTCAGATTAATTTAATTAGATTTCAAACACCTATGTTTGTACTTTTAATTGTTTGTTGAATTAGACGTTCCTTCTAAGAGTGCATTGAAAATTTAGATTGAATCTTTTTTTAAGATTCTTTATTTTTTTTATAAACGTAATCTACTTCTGGTTATCAGCGTGCACCTGCATTTATTTTAAAAATTAAATACACTACTACCATTGGATAAACTACTCACATTTTTGTGAGTTTTATATTTTGTTTGACATTCCAATTTGTTTCTTATTAAATTATTAGTGTGCATATGATCTCTTATTACCACTAGACTAATTTGACTACTACCTTACCACTAGACTTACCACAAGACTAAGTTGATTAATCTTATTATATTTTTTTCTAAGTGTAATCAACAACGTAATGAGGTTCGCAACAGTTCATAAAGTAACTACTTTCAAACCATGTGATTTTACCAGTTCGTCTGTATTTTCCAGTAATTATAATTTAAATAGTTTAGTATTTATTTCAACCTATTTTAAACTTACTTTTCAATTAGTTAATTACTATAAATTTTAATAGTACATTAAGTGGTTCTTTCTGGAGGATTTTTAGTTAAATTGCCAATGATACGAACAAAGCAAATAATGTCACAAAATAAAAAATAATATTGAAAGGAATTCATCCCATTTAAAAAAATGAAAACATCGTTTATTATTAACATCCAATTTATTTTCTCCTGGCTTCGTTACCATCTGCTTTATTGTAATGTTGATGTACAAACAAGAAAACACTGTAGACTAATGGATTGCAGTCCAACTAACTACTTCTTGCTCAGCATCGTCTGACTGTATTGTCTTAACATTGTATCACATGTTGCAAGATATTATGTCAACATCAAATAAATTGTTTGACAAGCTTGATGTCTCGGGACCAGTTAAACCATTCGTTCATTCAAATAAATCGGTAAGTGTGATGACCGATCGATGTTGCTGTTTGTAAGCAATATATTTTCCTCACTGAAGTCTTATGAATAGTTTGTGGAAGGAAAGAACACTCATGATTCGTGCCTATTTTTTTAATACTTGTATATCTGTGTTGTTTGATTAATTAAATTAATATAAAGTAAATTAAGAAAAAAGAAAAACATCAAGTAAAATAATAAAATCATTCGCCTAGTCTGAGGATGGTGCAGGGTGTTTGGTAGTCAGTGGGAAAATTCAAGGCAATATTATGCACGCTAATATATGTATCGTTTCGCTTTTAAATCTAATTAGATTTAAATGGCTTAAATTACTAATGTAGACTATGTTACATTGTTATTATTATGACTATTTAGGTAAACAATGGCCTAAATTAATACAAGAAGATATTTTCAAAATAAGCATCGTACTAATTTACATGTATATATTTTTTCAATAAGCCAGCTATGAAGAAATTTTTAGAGTTGTGGTTTTTAGTTAAACTCTTTACGACTCTGCAATGCAGCCTTCAATAACCACGACAATGTACTGCACTTTCATATGACACAATATCACGCAAACGAAATATGAAAACAAATCTGTGAATAAGGTCGTGCATGTAAACTTGGTATAAAAAGGATGGTAGAAGTAACTAATAACTAAAGAACACATGAGAAACGCCCTTTAGATTTTCTTCAACAATGTTACTGACAATAAAACATAGTAGTAAAATTGCATAACCGTATTAACATTACTTTTTTTGTCATGAACTTTTTACCAAATTTTACAGATAATCAGTTACCAACATATTTTCCAAATCTTGTCTAGTTTTATAAATTATGTGTATAACCTAAATTATATTTACATTTAACAAACAATGTAAACCAAGGTTAAGTATTTATTGTTCTTTGAAGTTTGAAAAAGTACTCTAACCGAAACATATCACTTCTACAAAATATAATCATTATTTCAGGGTGCTCAGTTGTGCTTTATTGCCTACTTTAATACTACCAGCCCCTTTAAAATACCTCGTGACATCTAAATTAAAATATTAACATAAAAAACTTAACAATTGGGGAAAAAATTGGCATTTTAAATGAGAGTTCTTTATTTTTAACCAAACTGCAGACATAATACAAATGTCTAAATCACATATCAAAATAATAACATCATTAATAATTAACGTAACATTTTTAATGGAGAAAATCCTCCAATTAATTATAAAAAAGTACTTTTTAGATGCAAGACCTGCTATATTGAGTTTTTTTGTATATTTAACACTATGAGATAGCTAACATTTTAGCTTAAGATCAGTGGCCTTAATATATCTTGGCTTTTCGAACCTAAGGGAAAAGCAATTAAATATGGTTTAATGTGTGCTTTTGGACCTTCCTAATGTATACAACTTTGCAAAGTTAACATAGTGAACTTATATAGAATACAGGCAATTCAGAAAGCAATTTGCAAACCAATTTACTTAGAAACTTTTCCGATACAACACAAATCTATGTGAAAAACTAATTACAACTTTACTTGCTTCGTTTCGTTCCAGTATTATGAGAAGAAGCCGTATTGTATTTAAAACTTTCAAATGCTCTTCTTTGACCTACTTTATAACTGTAAAGTTAGGATGTTTCCTCAATTCATTCCAAGTACTCTTATTAAGGTTGTTCAGGTTGGAATTAAAATCAAACTCGCAATGGGGTTTTAAAAAACACATAAATTACTCTATCTGTTATATTTATATACTTTAATGACTTGGGTACAGTTATGGTTTTTTACTGTTATCACTTTTTCATCACAAATTCAAAATATCCCCATCAAAAACGTAATCTGCTCGCAATCTTAAATCGTATTTAACTGTGTCTACTTTATACAGGGTGAATCAGACCACCCGTACACATACTTTTACGGGAGTATATTTTCTCATAGAAAACAGAATCAAAATGATTCTCCCCTAAACCACATATGAAGAATCCATTTAAAATACTTAGAACATTATCCCAGGGTGTAGCAGAAATGAAGGCCACGGGTTTGAATCTCGAAATTTGCTTATGTCAACCTGTATCACATTGTACATTTTTAGAAAGGGTTTGTTTAGAGCAACATTTTGGTGAAAAAATAAATGGTGGCCATGTTTGGGATTTTTTGCGTATTGACGGGATAACCTGTTTTTTTACCGCTAAAATTTGTTCTTTCTGATTGATATTTCGTAATCCTGGTAAACACAACTTCACATGTAGTGTTTTTCAAAAAAACTCTTTTTTTTCGAAAAAAAACTTTTTGGTGATTTTGGTAACCCTGTAAATAAAAAGTCAAATGGCAACATATGTCAAATAGCATATCATTTTATGCGTCTTAGTAAGATAAAGAACTTTCGAATTTACACCTACTGTCCATTTTAGTTGGCCTAATATATCAAAAACCAAATTTTCTCAAATAAAATGCTTGTTACTTTCAAAAGCCTAAAACTAAAAATAGAATAAATGGTATTGTTTGGTAATGCTATTACATGCATTTATTGTATATGGGTAGTGTGTGTACGGGTGGTTTGCTTCACCCTGTATTAATTCTGCAGCGAGCGAAAACATATAAAATTATGTGGACATCGGACATACTGAACTTTTTAGGTACGAAGACCAAATGAGACCACTGGTCGTGCACTGGTGAAATGGCCAGTTAAGCTTAGTCTATTAGGTTGGTAAGGTTATGGTTTGATTACTTATACTTATACCAACCTAAATATAAACATAAATAAACTTAAAATAGCATCATCATACAGTTCTTACTTTAGAGACATGAGAGCAATGCAAGTAACAAGAAACGGGACACGCGCAGTTATTCATTCATTCAAAGAACACGTGTTAAAAGCCAATTTTAAACGCTGTTTTAAAATGAATAGAATTTGATTGAATTTTACTTTTCATATCTTCATTTTACAAGGTATACAGTCACCACACTCGTGCTCGTAACTGAAAATAAATTCGACGGTATGAAATCACATTATTACAAATAAATTTAAGTATCGGACAATCACGATGGTTGTTGTTATCATTGTGTATTTAATGGCTTTAAGAGAAAAGTGAGAATATTTAGTTACTTCTGAACACTATATTTTTATTGAGTTGTCTAAGGTTATAGGCTAAGAATAAATTGTATAATTTCAAGTTCGAATTGCCTTCTCATTGTTGTATTTACTATTCATTTTTGGGGTGCATTTACCACAAACATAAGAGGACAATAAATATAAATCAATTTATTGAATCTCAATGCTCTGAGCGTAGCAGTGTGTATGCAACTTAAAGATACACAATTGTCAGGGCAAACATAGTTTCAATTACTGTTGTTTCCGGGCACAGTGGAGTAATCAAGGTCTGATTGATTCTTGCATGTGATGTGTTGTGTCTTGGTGTTTAGTGTAGCCGTAGGTTGCTTTGACCACAACAATATATAAAGCGGTTGTTCAACCGATAAGAAAGAGGAAATCATTTAATGAAATCCAGTGCAAAGGCTCTATCGTGGATGTGATTTTATCGCGTTGAACTCTGCTTTTGGACAAGTTTCTTCATAAATAATAATCGTATTCGTGATAGCCCGTTTAAAGATATCAATCTGTTAAGTTAGGCTTAGAATGGTAGATAATGCATATAAAAAATGTTTATCCCCACGAAATGCGTTTTAAAATTTTGTAGAGTAATTGCAGATAGAAGCCCTTCCATTGGGCTGCTCTCGGTGTCATTTATGTAATAGCGTCTATATCATTAACATAACCAAACATAAATCTAAATTTCCCACACCAGAAACGATTGAATTGAAATTCTAAGATCTTCCAAAAAACTTATTTAAAATTTGAGTTTAATACATATTATAGACCCTATTTGCGTTCATACACTAAGGTGTTCACACGCAATCGAGCAGATTAAAGAAGGAAATTGTATTATTTATCGTTCATATTTTTTAATAATTTTTACTAAACCTAAACGAGTAATTTTTTAGAGTAAATTATTCTTCGTTAGAATCATATCAGAGTCTAGCAAACATACGTTTTCCTTGCAGGATAGTGTGTTTAACTATATCATCACGTTTTCGAGTGCACTAGAGAAAATATTTTACTTAATCAACGGCCTAAAGTAGATTTGCAGACTATGTGATATTGGTTTGAGTCAGTCAGCAGTTCGGATGACCCAGAGTCTACATGAGCACAGTTTCCTGGATCTGCTGAGCAACCACAGACTGATTGATTTCCTACTTGTGATGTGTCCTTGCAAGCTTGAGCCAACTACATCCCATTAATCACTGTAATAATAAGTACGAGTTACAATGTTATTCAGGTTTTATTGTACTATAACTTCTCCCATTTTTTTTTTTTTTTTTTTTTATAATGTTAGGTATGCTCATGATCCTCCTATTTAAAACCTCATGTTTTTTTTCCATATATACTAAATCCAACACTTGATGGGTGTGCATGGATATTCTATTGGAGGAAAGATTATGAGAGGGAATTAAATAATTACGAGAGGAATTGAATTTCAAAGCCACGAATTTTATGTGTATTGAAGTTTTTTCAGAAACTTGATGTTGGTTTTTAAAAAGGTCTAGTAGACGGAGTTAGGCTTTTTGTAGTAAGTTTTCTGATGCAAGAGTCTGACACACAGGCTGGTCACCTACTTCCGTAAAAGAATTTTCCCGCCTGTCTCTTGAAAAAAGTAGTCGACGTTGACATTTATATTCATTTTCAATATGATACCATTTATTAACTGAATCACTGTGAACATTTAGCACTTGGGACACAAGAATTTCGAAAAATATTTTACGTGTAGTGTTAATTAGTTTATAAAATTGCTATTGGCATAAACCCGATGCCATAAATTAGTTGTTGTTCGATTGGTATCAGAATGGGGCAACATGCATATGTCTCGTTTATTAAGCAACATATATAACGCAATTAGTATATATTACGAAAGAATAAGTATTTTTTTATTAAAAAATCACACAATGAAAACAAAAGGAAAAACGTGCATTAGGATAATATGCGGACTACAAATCTTATAAATAAAGGAAAAACTGTTGTTAAACAATTTAACTTTGTGTTATCAAATCTAAGTTTCAATCATTTCGAAATTTGATAGGTGAAGAGATAGGTTAAGATAGGTTCTAGTGATCAATTAAACTAAGGCAAAAGTCTATTGACGCATGTTGAACCCTAACTATAAAACCAGTGATGCTCTGACGCTGTTTAGAAAATACTGAAACATGAAAAAGGAGGAGTTCAACTCGTGGTCAACATATGGATTGTCATCATAAACTCTAAGCGTGGCTGCAACAGAAAGGACCAGTGCAGTCATAACGTTTGAGCAATCAAAAAGTCTATTTTAGCAGAGTTTGAAAACATCATAGCTGTAGAGTCCCACAATCAACTTACATTATTGTAATACTTGTGCATTATTGTAAATAATTGGTTGGGTCATATTATTTACTATACCTAAGCAGAATATTATTATCGGTTTCGGTATATGACCAATTAAAACATTATCTACTGGTATACATACTAAACGTTTGAAGTAATGTTTTTTGACAATAAACCTTTATAGGTAATACATTTGAACCTACTTTAGTTTTCTATTTGTAAAATATGTAGCCTAATCTACAGTCAGTAATGGCAGTGTCACAACATTACAGAGTAGATATATTATTTGTAAACATTCCGAAAAATAAATTCACTCGACGAAGACGACAAATCATTCTCACAAAGGTGAACCTATCCCAGTCTTGTCATATTTAACTCGGTCAACAGCTGAAAATATCTTTTATGAAGTTAAATTTATAACTCATAGAAGGTTTTTAGGGTTAGTTTTACGTATCGTAAGAAATATCACTCAAAAATGAACTTGTTAAGTCACTATCAATATGTATAGCAGTATACACCTATTTGCAAGCTTAACTATTTAATAATTTCTATGTATCAATTTAATAAATATCACGCACTAAAGAGTACCCCGTATGCCTAAAATATATCAATAACATACTTGAATATAAGCAAAATTCATTTTTTGGCCCCTGGACTATGTCGTTAAGTCAATAATAGGTTTTACGTACCTCCGTCAAATAGTCCAACGATTAGGATTGCTCAGTTGCCTTCATTTTTTGTTGTGAATACAAAATGTTCAATCTTGAAACTCGTCAAAAACACAACTAAATGCTAACTTACTATGACAAGTTTGTTGTATGGTTATATGAGATAAGAACCATAGTAGTATAAGAAATACTAGTGAATAATCACAATGATATCTTTCTCACCCTGTTGCAAGGCATTGGCAGAGTAACTAGTATATAACTATTATTATATGTTCACTGCAATGTGTATGTCTTTCACTTCAATAGAAAACATACATAAATGTCATCATCATATTTACACCACATCGGTACTTCCAGATACTACATCCGTACTATTATTTGGCCCTTAAAGGTGAGTAAGTTCTTGAGTAAATAATTACCAGGCCTATAGTTTGAAAAGTAATATCGTCAAATGAAATGAAGGAATTAACTGCCATTCATATTATCACCTATATCGTTGTGTGTTTTTTTATCCGCACTTGTTTTTAGATTTGTACACTTTAAGTAATGCAATCAAGTAGAGAAACGGTTTATGCTAAAGATTTATAACGACCAGCTTAGCGGGCGGCTGCGCTTGGATAACGTTCCTGAAATATAATTACATTACAGAGCTGAGAATAAGGTCTGTAAAATGTTTTATTGCAGCGTTTGCAGGAAACATTCTCTCGTTATTATTCCTTTTCGTAAATGCTCAAATAAAATAATAAAGGAAGACAACTGCTTTAAGTATTTTTTATTCCTGTAAGTTAACAATAGACGATATTGTAAAACAAAAGTTGACAACTGTATTTACTGTCATTTAGTGCTGGGTGGATTTTAGAAATACTTAAACTGAGTGATAATAATGGTTTTATTAATAAATACACCTAGTTTCAAATTTACATACTTGCTCATGTTGTACATCATTGTTTTATTGTTGGCACCATTTCTATGCATGTACCATTTCTCTCTCTCTCTCTCTCTCTCTCTCTCTATATATATATATATATATATATATATATATATATATATTTAGTTAACATCTCCCTTTGACTAAAAACTAAAAATATATGTTATATTTCAAAAAATATGTATAAAGTTCTATTTATTAATTTACTTGCAAATAGACATGAACAGAACCACAAGGGACATTTCCTCCTGTTAACAAATTGAATGTCAAATCACATCTGAAGGACCTTTGTATTCCTCTCCTCCAACCTCGCACTTCCTCATTTCATCAGTCTAAAATGAAGACCAAAAATTTCAAAATCCTTAATATAATACATTAAACATAGTTTATATTTGTACAAATATTTTGTATAGACTCTTAATTAAATGTAGAGTCCATTTTCTACTCTTATCTATATATATATATTTTGTATCCACACCATAGCATTCAAACTACTTTTTGTATGCTTTTAACTACTGAGTAAAGTTTTTTCTAAAATGTGAACATCCATAAATTTATGCTTAATAAGTTCTGATAAAATAGATATATCATTCAATACTACATTATAGATCTTCTGGTGAGATGCTGCGTCTAATCATTGGTATTTAGGTTATGAACTTTATTTACAATACCATAAATTTCGCTTGTTCTACGATGTGGCATCCTCATTGCTTCACTACTAAAACCTAAAATATATCACTGGCCACTTAAGCCAACAAAATAGTTTTTATTCTATCATTTACATTTTACCTTTTTGTTTTTTGTTTTTGCTAGCTAAAAAGTATTTTTTATCTTATAAATTTTAGTTGGGTCGGCGTATTCGTAGAAAACCTAATCTAAAAAACTCAGAATTATTCAAACGTGGTTTACTTGTCATTAAGTTGAGTACTATCATCCATAAAATAACTTAAGACTATATGATAAGTTCCAATTGTATTAGACGATAACGACAGAAAACGACAGAACGATGCTCTGCTCGAATTTGCATTAAAAAGGGTTCAAAACTTGTTTTGATCATAAATATAAATCAATACTCTCAACACCTTTCAAAGTTGAAGTTTATTTGTGACAATCATTAGGTAAAAAAATGCTACTAATTTAAAATACATTATATTTTTTTAATTTAAGATCCACACCATAAAGAGTAATTTATATAATCAAAGAAGGTTACAATATAAAAAAAAAATCCTATTTATAAATCATTTTCATAAAATTGTTTGTTTACAGTTTCATTTGGTTAAACATTTAGCTAAAAGGATGAGCTGTTGAATTACAATTTACATTTAAACCGTTTTAAAGAAATATGGTCAGCATCATTGAATCTTTAAAAGAAAACTCTTGAAAGAAATCAAATGCTATCAATCCTAATGTAAATTATCTTTACTTTTACCATTTGTCCCTTCACGAGAAAATCTCAAATGGTTATAAATCCTAACAATATTTTTCAAATCTTAACAGGTTGCAAACAATTTAAAAATCACTATAAATCTTTTATAAAAAATACACTTCTTTGAAAGCGCCCTAAGTATCATATTTGCTATTTAAAAAAAATAAATTGGGCCTAAGCATAAAGATAAATGTGTTCCAGCTTGTACTCCTTTCGTCCTAACTTTTGATTAAGACTTTTCCAATAATATGGGTCGAATAAACGGATATTTCCTGTGAAAAATTTGATAGATTAAGTAATTTAATTAAACTTAGCCTTGTGAGTGGTTTTGTGAAAAAATAAAGCAGTTGCTGGTTGTTTTGTCGGCTTGTAAATTAGTTAACTTGACAGCCTGAATGCTGTCGAAGGCGAGGTACATGAATTGTTACTGACTGTTGATTTCCCTTGGCATTAGTATACAAACTAACACTTCGTATCTTACTTGTGTTAATAAAAAAAAAATATTTAAAGAAATGTGAGCTAGGGCCTTGAAACTAACTTCTACGATTGGTGTTTTAATAATCTTAAATAATTTATACATAAATTATAAGATTTTTTAACGTTCAATATTCCAATGAAAAAAATTGAGTATTTAACAAATAATGTACCAAAGTTAACTTAAGAGCTCCAAGCGAAAACAAATTTGTTGATCAGTTTTCTATTTCTCCACGGACAAGTTTTCAAAATTTTAACCAATCCATCAAAAATAAAAATGGCGGGTACTTATATTTTTCCTAAGGTATATTTTTGTTGACCACGGGGATAGCTTTTCAATATATATAAAATTTGGTATCAGCAATTTTTAACAATTTATTGGTGTATAACATTACATAGTCAAAAAAATTAATAA
The DNA here is from genome assembly GCF_028750875.1 of Macrosteles quadrilineatus. Lineage (NCBI taxonomy): Eukaryota > Metazoa > Arthropoda > Insecta > Hemiptera > Cicadellidae > Macrosteles > Macrosteles quadrilineatus. The sequence goes on from NW_026542594.1 coordinate 159,550,445, forward strand.
TTAGCAATATATAGTACTAGCTGTAACCCGCGGGCTTTGCCCCGTTTAACTCCTTAATTTTCAAGATGATCTCGTTCGCATGGCTCAATCACGTCCTGGTTGAAGTTCGTTCGCTACGCTCACTCACCTTTAGGTTGGAGCTCGTTCGCTGCGCTCACTTGCCTTCAGGTTAGCTCGTTCGCTACGCTCACTTGCCTTCAGGTTAGCTCGTTCGCTACGCTCACTTGCCTTCAGGTTAGCTCGTTCACTACGCTAACTCGCCTCCAGGTTGAAGGTCGTTCGCTATGCTCACCCACTTTTTGGTTTTAAATTAGCTGTTGTCATAAATGTAAAAGAAATAATAGTGATGTACCCTGTTGGTAATCCTTGTAACTTTGATGCTATTGAACATCATAGAACAGAACCAACTTGTTTAATTGAAACAGCTGTTAAGATTCATTAATTCCATTTCTCTTAAGGTTAACATGGGAAACCCTAGAGCCACTGGGGCGGAGCCGATTGGACGGATCACGAAATTGATGGTGTATAAACCTATTCCATGAAATTCTACACGTATATACCAAGTTTCGTGGCAATCGGCTCAGCGGTGTCTGAGTTTATGACTGCCAAATATATATATATATATATATATATATATATACAAACATCCTCTTTTATACTTATAGATGAAAGGGAAATAATCCAAGTAAAAGAGATCGAAGTAAAATATTTGCAGTGCAACTTACGATCGATAAGTTACTCTAATATACTATTGCTGACTACCGTGTAGTATGTAGATGTAGTAAGTAGTTTTGCGATATGTGGAAAGCTTATTTGATTTCGTTGATACTACGAGATTGAGTGGGGGGAATGTGTAAGTTTCTTATACTATATATAATGACAATACAAATAATATTTATGATGTTGATATTTAACATTTGTTGTTGTTGTATTATTATTTTAATGTAGGTTAAGACAATTTTGGTAGACTACAAACATGTACAGTTAATGTCAAGTAATGGTTCTAAAGTATTAAGTGTTGAGTGGTATTTAAATATTTTAAGACAATATAAAATAGTTTACGTACCTTTACGTCTTCAATCCTAGGTTAGTCTTTTTAGCGACTAGTTTCGAAACTGACGTTTTATTTTCAAGCCTTGTCAAACATAAAATTACTTGAACATAATTTCGTCGTCAAAGTACACCAATATAACATGTTTGACAAGGCTTGAAAATGAAACGTCAGTTTCGAAACTAGTCGCTAAAAAGACTAACCTAGGATTGACGACGTAAAGGTACGTAACCTATTTTATATTGTCTTACATCAATCCTGGAGGCAATTAATTCTTAATAAATATTTTAATTTTCATACCAAAATCCAGATTTTCTTTTGTTTTAATAACATTTCAAGGCAACAGCATTTGTGTAATTAACTCCGCACAGTTCAGATGAGAAACAGCTTAATACAACAGATTTACTGCAACGGCTTGGCGGGCATCTAGATTATCCATTGTTAACTAGTTTAAAGTATTTTATATTCAATTTTATGCGATTGTAGGGTAAGTTTTTATGTCAAGTAATATCAGACAATAAGATTATTGTAGTAGTACGATAATAGCTTTACGTACACTGTACACTATAAACCCAGTTAATAATAATAATAATAAAATGCCTTTATTTAAAACGGTCTTTAGTCAAAACTGGTTTTCAAGACAACTTAAGTCACATAAAGTACATTTTAGTTATAATGTTCACCTTCACATCCTAGGATTCTAAGAAGGAACTATTATTGAACATAAGTTTAGTCCAATCGTCTTGGCATTTTCACAAACAGTTGTTAAAATCCACTGTAGACCGGCATATTTTCAACCCGATACATCAAGCTCCGGAGCCCCTTCCTCTATTTCTAAACCAGATCATTCTCTAATTATCTATACCTACTATAATAAAATTAAGGTGGTGTCCGTGTGTATGTCTGTCTCTGCGGCTCTCACGACTAAAATACTAAAACGATACACATTTAATAAAGCACAAAGATGGTCCACATAACTAGGAATTTCTTAGGCCTATTCACTTCCCAGAGTTCTCTTGGATGTCCACAGTTTTGAGGCGAGGTTTTAAAAAGTAAATTTTAATTAGTTCCTATGGAAGCATGAGAAAATTCACAATGTTTACTTTTGTGTTGACATTTCATCGTAAACAACCAGAACTGTAAAATGCTTACCTATTCCACGATTTCAGACAGCTGATCCAAATTAATTAAAACTATGTGGTAGAATTAACCTTAAAAGTTATCATAGATTATTTATTCTAAATCCATGTCAATGATTATCAAACTGATTTATATTCTCCTTGCGAAGCAAGGGTGCAGCAGCAAAATGAATCATATATTTAATTGATCTATTTGATTTTGGTGTTTCTAACAATGGTATAAGGGAGGTGCCGTAAAAGCAAAATTTCTTTCATGTAAAAAAAACCACACATAAAATGTGCAATCTCATTAAACTAGTATTGAGGAATATCATTTGGTGTTTGATTGTGTGGTACCTATTGTTCGACCGCCCATCGTATGACTTTCAGACAGTAAATTTTAAACAGTATCAAGTTTTGCCTAAATGAACAAATTAAGTGAGCAATTTGCTATACTAAAAACTTTTGATTTGAAAGGTAATATTAATGTTACAACAACTTTAAACGTTGTTCAACAAACTTGATCTAATGATTATATTTTAGCGTTTGGCACGGTGAGATGTTCAGGTTGATGATCGATTCTTATGTGATATTAAGTCACTTAATAATACATGAGCTTAAGTATGATAAGTGAAGCCTGACAGTGATGTCGTTCACCTCTGAGAGACCAACGCTTGATAGAATGGCGTATGAATATTTATGTGCTGTTTGAAAGCAATCTCTATGCAGAAGTCATCAAACACACGTGGTTTACTGAAAATGGCCAATGTGATTTACACATAATGTTGTTGAAGCGCTTGTACATGTCTAAAAACTATAGAAGAAGCTAGCTTGACTGATATTTAAAAGATTATGTCAAGGTCCATTATTTTCAAAGTTTAATTTGATTAAGGGTGGTTGGTAATATAAATTTACGTTTTATTTTTATAACGTTTAAATAATGTTATTATCGTTTAAAATATTTAAGTGGTAATTTCTTTTTCAACACTACATTTGGCCAAAAGCACGTGACACAACAGGAAGTAATGTGGAACGACGTCTGAAAGACAAACGAAAATATATTTATAAATGCTGATATAAACAGTTGTTGTTTGTTTTGACATCTACATCGTTCTATACATTATGTAATCTGTATATCTCAGGACTACATTGGACTATCATCCACAGATAACCTATTACTGAACTAACAATAGCACAAACGTAAATCCTATCAATATGGGTACTGGGTAAGCTAGCGTAATCTTAGACTACATGAATGACTTAGTAAATCTGTGTAGCCAATGTATCTGCAGTATTGTAACCAACATAATTGTTTATTGAGCTTTCAAAAAGTAACATTTAAATTTATAATAATGAAAATTTCTGGTAATATAACTAAACACTTGAACCTTACCTAGGACCAAATTCGTATACTTCTCTCTTTGTTGAATCATAATGCTATTATAATTGAGCTAATACTCAATTAACAGTTTTTATTTTATTCTTCAATAATTAATTGAGATCCATAATTGTTTCGAAAATGAACCTCATCGTGAGCTGCGTTCTCTTTACACTAGGTAACGATATAAAATCTGGTCCAATTGGTAATAGTGTTTTAATGGGTTGGTACGAACAAATCTGTCCGTAGTGTCATAATTCTTTCGAGTGAGGATTAACGTTAAAACCTGGTTGTGGATTAAAATTATTGTTTTTTTGTTTAAACAAGCAGAACAATTGCGCTTGGTTGAGATTTACTTTACGAATCACATTGTAAAAAAAATATCCATGTACCTCTTAAGTTTATTTTAATAAATTATACTTTGGGATTTTCAATAGATAGATTTTAGTTAAAATGTATTAAAACAACTAATAATATTTAATTATAACTTGAACTTATATGACTAAATGTGAATCAATTTTTATTATAATTAAAAAATTTAAAACATTAAGGTATGTCTTAAAGTTTTGTGAACTTTCCATGAGCATAAGAAACAAGATACCTAATTCCAATATCATAAATATATGTATTTCCATACGATAAGTATTTACTTTTTTCTGCTTACACGGTTATAAGTAAAACCTTAGATCTCGCAACTAAACAAAAATAGTTTTTCAATCATAAACATAAAAATGCTCAGTGTACATTATATGTAAGCGACAAAACTTAAAATATCACTCTCAAAACCTCTGGGACTTTCGGGGGTGATAATGGCATAAGTTAGTCGTGCACTAACGGTAAAGCTTCTATCATAGTAATTAATTTGATATTCTTTCATTTTACACATTATTTTATTGTATTTATAAGTCTTACATTTAATAATTTTATTAATTAATATAACTAGATGACTTCTTGATCATCATCATACGTGTTATTAAATTACCTGAAGCACAAAAAACGTTAAATAACCCTTATAATAATATATCTACCCTTATACTGTTTACTCACAAGACGGGAAGTACATATAAAAGATGGTGAGTGGCTGGACACTCCAATTATCACCAAACCCAATAGGTGAATGTTGGTTTGTGTATGTTTGTGCTTTTAGGTTAATTTGATTAGATTTTAAACACGTATATTTGTACTTTTAATTGCTTGTTGAATTAGACGTTTTTACTTAGAATGCATTAAAAATGTAGATTAAATCGTTTGTTAAGATTCTTAATTTTTTGTATAAACGTAATCTACTTCTGGTCATATCAGCGTGTTCTGCATGTATTTTTAAAATTAAATAGACTACCACCATTGGATAAACAACTCACATTTTGTTTAAGTTTAATATTTTGTTTGATCTTCTAATTTGGCTCTTATTAGTGTGCATATGGTCTCTTATTACCAGTTGATAAACGTTATTATTTTTATTTCTTTATGTAATCAACAATGTAATGAGGTTCGCAACAGTTCATAAAGTAACTAATTTCAAACCATGTGATATGACCAGTTTGTCTGCATTTTCCAGTAATTATAATTTATATAGTGTTTATTTCAACCTATTTTAAACTTACTTTTCAATTAGTTAATTACTATAAGTTTTAATAATAGAACATTTCTTTCTGGAGGATATTTAGTTAAATTGCCAATGATACAAACAAAGCGAATAATGTCACAAAATAAGAAATAATATTGAAAGGAATTCATCCCATTTAGAAAAATGAAAACATCGTTTATTATTAACATCCAATTTATTTTCTCCTGGCTTCGTTACCATCTGCTTTATTGTAATGTTGATGTACAAACAAGAAAACACTGTAGACTAATGGATTGCAACAAACTACTTCTTGCTCAGCATCATCTGACTGTAATGTCTTAACATTTTATTACATGCTGCAAGATATTATGTCAACATCAAATAAATTGTTGACAAGCTTGATGTCTCGGGATCAGTTAAACCATTCGTTCATTCACATAAATCGGTAAGTGTGAGGACCGATCGATGTTGCTGTTTGACTACGTAAGCAACAGATTTTCCTCACTGAAGTCTTATGAATAGTTTGTGGAAGGAAAGAACACTCATGATTTGTGTATATTTTTTAAATACTTGTATATCTGTGTTGTTTAAGTAATTAAATTTATATAAAGTAAATTACGAAAAAAGAAAAACATTAAGTAAAATAATAAAATCATTCGCCTAGTCTGAGGATGGTGCAGGTGTTTGAGTCTGTGTTTGTGTCTGAGGTGTTTGGTAGTCAGTGGGAAAATTCAAGGCATTATTATGCACGCTAATTAATAAAAATACGTAATTTGGATAGTTATATCGCTATGCTACACCGTTTTTAAAATTTCCACAATTGCTTTATATTTTCTAATAAAATAAGCTTTTCAACTGTTCTTATTTAAATGGCCTTTTGTAAAATCTGCATTAAATATTCTATCAGAAAACGTAAAGTATGTTACAGGAAAATCAATATAATCCATTCATATTCAACTTGAATAACAAATAATTTGGAAAAATCAATAAAAAGTGCACCACAACTTTCTCAGGATTTGTGTATACGTCTGTGTATCCTCAACATATTTACATTTTAAGTCCACATAAGGGGGTGCATATTACATTAAACATCAAATCAATCACTTTTCAATAACTACCATTAATTTCATGAACACATTTAGTGAAGGTCGTGAATAGAGTTGTTGTATCGCTAAGTAAACTTGTTAAATCTAATATTTTAGTACAGCTCAAACTATGCGTAGTGCTTTATAAATATGCTGTTGGTCATTAAAAACTATTTTACCAAACAAATTTTTAAATACAAGTATCATTTAATTGAATTGAAAACATATAAAACTCGTGGGACAACTGCTCCTTAAAAATCCTAAATATGTGGTTAAAACTAACTGCATCAATATCTGATGAATGTTCTTGATGCAAATATTTACTGCGCTCTTACGGTTCCACTGGACTAATACCATAGCTATAACTGTGCATCTCAAGCACACAGCAGTAATTATTTTATTAAAACATAACTTTTATGATTTGTTAAAAGAAAGCAAACTACAAGTCAAGTTTTAACTATACATGAATAAGGAAAAAGTCCCTTATGAAGTATATGGTATGTTTCAATACTTTATGGCCTTACAACATATTATTTTTAGTACTAACAATTAATTATTGTAATTTTAAAGGTTTGATATCATCCTTCTTGTCTAACAGTTGTAACGAATCCTCAAAACTTGAACAGAAAACTATAAAATGGATTTCGATTAGAATTTTGCCTGACACTCACAACGGGAATCAACAAAATAGCAATGCAAAATATCCATCGTACGTGTGGTGATAAAGAGAAGAAATATTATAAGTTATAAGTTGATTGGATCAAAACCGTCAAACTCATGAGATGAGGCTAAAATGTATCATTTCATGTATAACTAATTGGTAATGCTTCTGAGGTTTCCTTAGTTAATGATTAACTGTAATACAACAAAGTAGTGGCAATATGATGGTCCTATGACACTTTAGGCACGTTTTCCCCATAAGAATAACATGGTGAGCTTTTTTTGACCACTTTTTTAAAAATCCAGCTCTCGGCCTATACAAGCCTATATAAATGTTCAATACCATTGTACAACACTATTATTATTTCAAATCCACATGCATTCACATGTATATTCTCAAAATCATCAACTTGACAGTGCGAGGTTTGTATGCGAACTTGGGCGCGCTCCCGGCTCATGGCATGCTCCCTTGGACATCCTTAGTGGAAATCCATGAGTTCTGGCTACTTGGGAACCCAAGCCATTTGACATATAATAAATCACCTTTTCTCCTAATAACCTTTTCTATCAAATACATGTCTTTATATTTGGTCTTTAACAATTCCTCTGTATAGAAGCCTCCCCTGATTATATTACCATTTTCATCTTTCAAGATATAAGTCACAGGCTTTGTATTCTTTACTTCTGCTATTGTAAATAGCTCCCCTGTCCAATTCGGGGTATATCCTTTACTAAAAACATGTTTATACTTGGAAATTCTCACACTATCACCTACCTTATATCTTGGCTTTTTAACTTGCACTACTTTAGAAGTCAACCTCTCATGCACATATTTACTGTTCTTAATATTCACTTGGTTAGGCTTCATTCCTATAGATCTATGCACCTTATTATTATATTTTCGAATTAACTTTGGAAGTAAATCCAACCATTTATAACTCCCCTGAGCACTAAATTCCCTATATAACCAATTCTTTAAAGTTCTCTGAAACCTCTCCACAATTGCAGCCTTAGTTGTAGAAAATGTGTGATAGTGATTAATATTTAATTGTTTCATTAGTTTGCTAAAATATTGATTAAAAAATTCTTTTCCATTGTCAGATTGAATGTTTTTAACCCCCTTTGGTAGAATGGTTTTAATGGCTTCTGTAACCACCAAACCCGTCTTATTCTTTAGCGGAGCAGCATAAGCTTTTTTAGAAAATGTATCTATTAAAGTTAAAATATATTTATTGCCAGAATTCTCTCTAGCATAGTTTTGCATATCAATTAAATCTATTTGTACAGTTTCGTTTATACCTAATACTTTAAAAGACCTTCTAATGAAATTCTTTCTTGCAGGCTTATGAAGTTCGTATGCAATTTCATTCATTTTTTATAACATCACTCTTTCCTTGTACTGTAAATATATTACCATTAGCCCCAATCAATAGATTATCTTCCATTCTTTTAAATACATAGTTTTCTGGTATATATGGTCTATTATCTATATACTTAAATCCACTCAAAGATGTGGGGTCGGCAACTAATAAATCAGGATTGTATTCCATCAAATTAAATTTTCTTCCTCCATATACAAATTTTGATCCATCATAATACATAGCTTGTGACATTAAACAAATATCATCTAAATATTCCCCCATTGGCAGATTTCTTATATATTGTTTTTTGGCATCCCAACATTTTTCTTTTTTATCAAAAGTTATAGTCTGTTCTTTTGTAACACAGTCAGTGTCATCAACGGCAGGTTTAACACGTACTAACCTTTTATTATTAAAATCCCAATAGCCTGCTTCCATTTTTGGAACTTGTGAAACATTCACAGCATCCTTACTATCTGTACCTTCTATCAAATTGCTAAGTTTCTGTTTCTTAGCATTCCAAACACCATTCTCTGATTCTAAAAATTCATAATTATTATCGTCTTGTACAAATTTACCATCTTCTTTTCGTATTAAAGTCTGTTGTAAAGTGGGCACATCATTTAAACTTTCACCCTTTTCTACATTAGTAATTTTCCGTTTCTTAGCATTCCAAACACCATTCTCTAATTCTAAAAATTCATAATTTTTATTGTCTTGTACAAATGTACCACCATCTGTTCGTATTAAAGTCTGTTGTAAAGTGGGCACATCATCTAAACTTTCACCCTTTTCCACATTAGTAATTTTCTGTTTTTTAGCATTCCAATTTTTATTCTTAGATTCTAAAAACTCATATTTAGTTTTACCTTGTAAAAATACATCACCTTTTCTAGTTAATGTCTGACCCAAAGTTGATACATCATCTACAAACTCCCCATCTTTAACATTACCAATTTTACGGTTTAAACAATTCCAACTATCGTCTTGTAAATTTAAAGTAGGTTCATTACTAGCCCTGGGTTCTGTAGGCTTATTATATGGATTATATAAACGATAAAATTTATCTATAAACATATTTTTATTTAATAAATAATTCCACTTTCTCTTAATTCCTCAATAATGGAATCTATTTCATTATCCACTCCTGAGTTACCGGCTTGGCGACTTAGCCAAAGAAGTCTTAACCTATCTACAAGCTCATTAGGATCATCCCAATAAATATAGTCTATTTTATTACCAGTCACTTGTCTCAAACCTTCACCAACAGATTTAAAAAGAGGTTTAATTATATTAAGATATTTAGTATGTCTATTACTTGAAATTGGTGCACCATCTTTGTAACTCTTTAAATGTCCATTTGTGGCTTCCAAAATCTCTTTATAATTTTGCAAATCAACCTGAGTATAATCCTCAGGTTCTTTTAAAGTTAACAACTGCCACAAGCCTTTTGTCCCCTTGTAGGTTTTATTTGCAACTGTGACATCATCATTGGCAATATCAACTTCCTTATTTCCAATAAAAAATTTATTTGCTTCTCGTCTAATACCATATGTAGTGTCTGTCATACTACTTTTACTGAGGTAATTTCCTAAATAGTCTGATGCTAAAAGACCAAAATCTAATTTCTGTGGAGTGGATTGCTGTAATGGTTGTAATGGTTGTAATCTTGGTATCATTGATATTCTAGATGGAGTCATTGGGAGTATCTCCATTTGAGGCCTCTCTGTTTTGCCAATAGCTGTGATTTTTTTTAATTCTTGTAATGGCTCTATTAAAGGTTGGAATGTTTGGAACCTCTCTTCAGCCTCTAGAAACTTGCCACGTTTTAAAGCTCTATATTTCTCTCGTATTTGATTTGCAGAGTCAATCAATTCTTGTTGAATGTTTTTCATCTTTTATTTACATTTTATTTATCTCATTTGACAAAGGATTGTACTCAAACACTTTATCATGTATTATCAAACAATATGCAGATGTATTTGCTGGCACATTGTCTGCAGTTTCAATCTCTAATTTAATATCAACAATTCCTTCCTTCACTGTTTCATTCTGTCTAGAACAGTCTATTATAATTAGTGGATATTTCTTCATAAACTCAGCCCTACTAATCATAGGATCTGGGATAGTATTATAGTAAGTCTCTCTAAACCTCATAAACATCTCATAAGCTTTAGAGACATCTCCATTTTCAAAGTCAAGATTTAAATCACTATAAGGATAATATTCAGAGTTTAGAAATACTTTGAGATTTTTTAATTTACAGTGATCAAATTCGTCAGTTCTTTTTCGTGCACTATTATCCCTAGCTGTTTGGAAACCAAATATAATATACCTAGGCTTCTCCAAACTTGAAGATGTCTTTACTGACCATGTATGTCTTGTGGTATTGGGATATGATGGAAGTTCATGCAACTCTAAACTTCTAAATGCAATTTGCAAATTTTTATTTTGCAATAACATCTTTTGTAATTGTAACTTCTCCCCATCTGATGGTATCACATGTGGCATGACCCATTGAATAGAGTTAAGTGTAATTTTGGGAATTGTATCAGCAGTGCCACTGGCTGGAGCACTAGTGGTTGTTAATATACAATTCAAATCATTTTTGGATCTTTTCAACACCAATTCTTGTTTGACATTTACTAATACCTTATTAAAATCCTCGAATACACCCATTAACAACTCTAATGGCAAACAAGTACTGAACTTGCCACCTTTATGGAACTCTTTTAAATTCGTGTCAGAATCAAATGCTACATTTGACAATTTAGTAGTTTTATTGTAAGAGCTCAATATTTTCATAAGACTAGAAATTCCTGGGTTTCTTACAATGTCTATTTCTTTACCTGCAACTTCGTATCTAATTTCATCAAATAAGAACGCAAATGCATTATTTATAAAATGACCTTTATCATGACTTTCAATTTCTCCCTTAATATACAGATAACTCCTACATGGGAGAGTTAGCAAATCTTGATTATTAATACATATTCGAATTTCATCAGAATTATTTATTGCCAAAGTGTTGTGGGGAACATAGGAGTGATTTGTAATTTTAACCACACTATCGTCGAATTGGGATTTCCCTGTAACGTCTAGAAAATCTTCCATTTTTATTAATAGAAAATTTTAAATTTAGTCCTATTGACTTTAGGAACCTAGCATTTTGTACACTTATAGATAAATTCTTATAAATTCTCATATCTTTTTTATATGACAAGTAATTGTAGTTTCTTCTCCGTTAAAGTCAATTGCCTTGTCATGTTGATCGGCAAATGTAATACTGACAACATCTAAACTTCTCTTATTTACAGGAAAATATATAATATTTCTTGGAACTTCAATAATTTTGTAGCTAGGAGGAGCTTCTGGATAAAAGCTATGTATGGTGTGTGATTTGTTGCCATTTAAATAGGACCCGTTTGCAATATTACATTTTACTCTAATCACATTTACATTATTAATGTTTATTTTATTTGTAGATTCAAACTGAACACCAGGAGTAGAAACACCTTTAAATCCCAATAAGACAGACCCTAAACATGGTTTTGTAAAATCAAACACAAGGCTAGAAAGTAATGTCGCTTTCATAGTTTTATTATTAGCTGTAAGGAAAAAGTCTGGGATTTGCTTTTGAATTTCCTTTGCAAGCTCAACCACCTCATATGTTCCTTCAGAAATTTCTATTGTAACTGGAGCATTGTGATCATAATAGAAAACATCATCACCTTCTCCAATGGTTAATTTGTTGCCTTTAAGTTGATTTAATTTTGGAATAAGCCCTTTGAATAAAAGTTTGGATTTAGTATTAATTAATGCGTCTCCATTTTTATCTATTATAACTTTAAGTTTACCATCTAATAACTGGTTTAAATCATCAACTGAGATATCTCCTTTTGGTAATGTTTTTTTCTCTACTTTATAATATGTTAAAGTATTTAGAGGTTTTTTAACATTAAATATAGAATTATAACTTTGAAAATCTACTAATCCAATTACATAATCATCATTTAATTCTATGGGAGGAAAGAACACTGACTTAAGCTCTGGCTCTGTACCCGAAAATGTTATAGTAAATGAATCCATTTTTATAAACAAAAATTTTTTATGAATGATAAACATAAAATTCCACAAATAGAACTATTTAAATCTTGTATTTGATCGGTTGTATAGAAGATTTTATATCCCTCAAAATATTTAATTACTTCTTTTGGAGGTTGGATTCCAAATGGGTCAAAATAAATTACAATATCTTTCTTTTTACGATATGCTGTCCAATGTGTGCCAGATGAGCTATCTAAATTAACTATTCCGCATTCTTTTACTCTTGGTTTTAGATTTTTTAGCTCGTTTTTTAGGTACACCCCCCTGAAGTGAGGCACGTCTTTTGCGGCCTCTAACAGCTGGTAGTTGTCCATCTTTTTTATTAAATTTTAATCCCATTCCCATTTTTGCTTTTGCCTTCATCAAATTTGTCACGGCATAAGCAGCAGCTTTTTCAGCAAGACTTGCGTCCTTGGCCGTAACTCTAGTCCAAGCTAAGTCTGCTAATCTCATGTCTGCTTTGTTCCGAGCAGCGGTATCGGGATTATTCATGTAGAATATGTCATGCTCTTTACAATAAGAGTCTAGTTTATTTTTTGGAGGTACATTTTTGGCTAGATTCCCACGTATATTCGTTCCAGGTCCACAGTACTGATATGATGGTATGTGAAGTGGGAATGGAAGGTTATTTATAAGAGTATTCAATAACCCTCGACCCCTGTAAGGCTTTAGGAATAAACCTTTGCCCTTTTTACATGTTTTCTTATTATCATTTTTTACCATTTTTATTATATAAAAATGTCTTTTATTCAACAAAAACATAAATTTAAAATAGTACATACTAAGGAAAATATACCAAAGAAGTTGGGTCTATTTCCTACCAATATTCGATGTGTTATTTGTGGTCCAAGTGGAAGTGGGAAGACGGTTGTAATTTACAATTTAATTGTAAGAAAGGAAGGATTAAAATTTACAAACTTATATTTAATATCTAAATCTTTAGAACAAGAAAAATATAAAAAAATAATTGAAATATTTAGTTTGTGTGACGAAGTCAAATTACACACGTTTACTGACTGTGAAATCACACCAAATGATGTAAAATCACAGTCAGTTGTTGTATTTGATGACATAAATAGTCCAAATATTACACAATTTTTCTCAATGGGTCGACACAAAAATATTAACTGTTTTTACTTGTGTCAATCTTACAGCAAAGTACACAAACATTTACGTGATAATGTAAATTTCCTAATATTATTCAAACAAGATGATTTAAATTTAAAACATGTATATCACAATCATGTTGGTAATGACTTTTCATTTGACCAATTTAAAAATCTCTGTCATCAATGTTGGGATAAAACTAAATATGGCTTTTTTGTAATAGACAAAGAAAGGTCAAAGAATAATGGCAAATATAGATTTATGTTTGACCAATTCTATCAAGAGGATGGTAAGGGTAAATAAATAAAAGACTTTTATCTATGAAAGTTTTTTTAACATTTGTATTTATTATATATCTACATACATTTGAACATAACTATGTTTGATCAATTTTATAATGACCAAGCGCAAGAGTATTGATACCATCTTCCAGAATAAACCTCTTGTCATCATCAAAGGATAGTACTTTCTTATTCATGGTCAAGGTTTGAAGATGATGATTTGTAGATTTAATTCTTGTCACATTCTCATAGTAATCTTGCCCAGTTGCAAGACAGTTCAAATAATGTTGATGTCTGAGGAGATGTTTTACTGTAGCACCATCAGCTCCCTTAGCTTTCTTCACCTCTAAAGCTTGCTTGTCTTCTTCATATAACCATTTTAGAGGAATGTAAGAGTATAACTTTGGTCTTAAACCACAATATTCATACATAATATGACCATCCAATTCGTCTTTAAACTTTCCAGTGACTTTTTTATTTTTATCAGAGTATAAGAAATGGTCTTTACTATATCCAGAGGTATCAAAATAGTGCAAGTCACATTCTATTTCCTTGTAAAAGTCCTCTGTAACTATAGCATACATTAAAGAATCTGTATCTGTCATTAGAAATCTTTTATTCTTAAATTTTGACATATAATTATAGTGGAAATCATACATTATTACTTTACTAATATCCAAAATGGTCATTCCCAAATATATTGGTTTATTAAACTTTACAACTAATTTATTTAAATGTATAGCATGTAAATTGTTATCAAACTTTTTGCTACAATCAAACCTTGGATTAGTGACATATTTTGTTAATAGTGACTCATCCTTGAGATATATATCACGAAACTTTCGTTGATTCATAATTGTTCGACCAAAGAGACTATTATTTAACAATTTGTAAAAGTCTTTTTCGAAATCATTATTAGCACTTTTTCGTTTTTCAATATTAAAATTAATATAGGGTGCAAGCCATTTTGATTGTCTAAATTTTAAAATTCTATGGTATTTTGTAACAACCAACCCCAATTCCTCATATTTTTGTAATGCTTTATAATGTAAAATATATTTAGTTTTGTCATTTAAATTTGGTATTAATTTCCCATTCATTTTCTCTGGTGCCAATGGATAGTCATTATGTAAATCATGTAAGCTTTTATCATATTTTAAATCAACTTCTAAAATGTAACCAAACTCATAATTTTGATTGTATTTGTAGTCTATCTCATTAGTCCAACGGAATTCATCCACAGGCAGTGGCTCGCACATTGCTGTAGAGTATAGCGAGTTACAATCTAAATATATTAAATACACACTCTCTTGATTGGGATCATAGTGTTCACCCATATATCTATTATTGGCTTTAGCATAACGTGTGGAAATCATACTGACTCCTCCTCTGATTGCACTTTCTATGAACAAATGCATGTCAATATCTTGAAATAATTGTAATTTTATACCAGTCATTCTAAGACAGGCCTCCCATGTTAATCCAGGAAGTGAATACATATGTACGGGGTCAAGTTTATAATCCTTTAAACACAGGTCTCTAAAAGTCTCAAAGACATCAGCCAGTAGCAATACATCTGTTTTAAGATATAAATCATGATATTCTTGTAAATTATTTATATTAAAATGGGTCCAGACATTTTTAGCATGTTCATATTCAATGGGAGAGATATGTTCTTTAGTTAGAGTACTGTAAAATGCTTCAATTGGGGGTAGAGACTCTGCAAACTTATCTGGTCCCGTCATATATTCATAGGGAAATACACCTTTACGCTGTAGTAGAGGATTGTCTATGAATCTAAATGTATTTAAATTGGAAGCCAATTTATATAATGAAAGTGACAGAAAGTTATAGGAATCTAAAAATATTAAATCATCAACAGAGAATGAAATGTACTTTTCCATATCTTTGGCTATGCAATTTAATTTACGATCATATTTTCCCAAGTGTTGCATTATTAAATGTCCATCGTAATTTTTCAAGTTATGGAAGAATACTGGGATTTTCTTTGTTACTTTATAGTTTAAATTACAATCATTGTGGGCAGCTCCACGGTATCGGCCAGATGAATGACAATGATCTCGCACCCTATCAAAATATAGGGGTTTTTCACAAATATGACAATGCGTTGAGTTTTGGAAAGATGCCTCTTGTTCAGGAGTCATTACAAGAGGAATATATATCGACATTTGACGTTTAATGAAGTCATAAGTCTCAAATAACCTTTTGAAAAATACATCCATAACATTTGCACCACTATATAACTCTTCAGAAATAATCTTAGAATCTCTCACTACAACAAATGCAAATCCAGATGGAATATGGTTGTTAGAGTTTATAAAGCACTCAAAATCAGCATAAATTACAAATGGGGCTTTAAGTTGATATTTATAATTTTTAAATTGTAATGTATCTTGTTTCGACATTTCCACTCGTTGGGCATCAAAGTTTTTACAATATGTTATATGACGTTCTAATTTATCATTAGTGTAAAAATGTTGCAAACACAACTTGCAAAAATGTTTCTTATTCATATGTTTTGTAGAGTGGAACATTAACTTATTAAAATCACAAATTAAACAGTAATGTGATTTACGACCTTCTTGTAATAATAATAAATCTACATGAGTATTACTATTTAGTTTGGTCGTTCTTAATGGATATATACATTTCTGGTCTTCAACTCCAAATACATTAACACTTATATTATTCTGTCTTTCGAATTTATCTATATCAGATATTTTTACGGGATATTTTATATTTGTCATATTCAACTGTGTTTCATAGGGTGCATAGCTAGAGACTCTTTTAACATTTTGATGTGTATTATTCATTGGATATAAAGCTGCTAAAATTGACCAAAGGAAGCATTTATTGTCTGAATTTTTTATATTTAGAACTGCTTTTGTCAATTTAATACTTTCTGGTGTGGGGATATATGACTTTGGAGTTAGGGGCTTATACTTATAAACATGCAGTTGCCAATATTTAGTATGATCATATATCCATCCACTGCCTTGGGCTTGATATTTGTGCATGGATGCATCAATCTTTAAAAGTGCATTTTCAATTTGGTGTATTAAATCTCTTTTCTCAATAGTTAAGGTGGTAAGGCTTCTAAAATCTGCAATACATTCTTTTTCATTAACTAATTGCCCATTTTGATCCATTGAATATTTTATAAATTTAATTCTCCTTACTAAAGTCCATTTTATCGGAAGAGGACAAGACTGAAGAGTATTTTTAAGTTCAGTTCTAATCGATTCACCAACAAATTCAATCATTGTATATGGACAATTATTGCAAGAATTGACATGTCTTTTAAAATGACCAACCACATTTTTCTTACAAAAATTACAATTCTTATGACTTTGTAATATATGCGATTTTAGAACCACATTATCATCACAGATTAAATCACATACCTTGCACAGTTTCACCTTCATTTGATGTACTAGCTTGTAGTGGCGGACCAAATTGCTCTTCTTGGACAGCGAGGCGGAGCAGTGTTGACAGGTCGGCATCACGCACGAGAATGAAATATCACCCGGATGCCACTTCTATATATAGGCTCGTCCCCGGTGACGTCACACGCCTGGGGATTCCCCAGTCGCATGACCGCTTCACTTGGCCCTTGTGACAGTGCCCATAAAACTATCTAAAAACGCTTATATCTCGAAAACGGCTTGAGATACGGCAAAACGGTTGAAATTCTGGCAAACGTAGTGGGTGTCAACTTTTGATTATAAACAATATTACAACATAAAAAAATCAAAAAGTAAGAAAAAATTTAACATTATTTTATATGGGTAGCATGCATTTTATATGTGGGAGCACGCACGAGTTCGCGTGCAAACCTCGCTCGATTTTGTGAATGGATGTGGATTTGAAATAGTAATAGTGTTGTACAATGGTATTGAACATTTATATAGGCTTGTATAGGCCGAGAGCTGGATTTTTAAAAAAGTGGTCAAAAAAAGCTCACCATGTTATTCTTATGGGGAAAACGTGCCTAAAGTGTCATAGGACCATCATATTGCCACTACTCAACAATTACTATTTTAGATACAATCAAAGCCCACAAGGTTGCATTATTAATAAATTCAAAACAATATTTCTTGTTTAGGTGACCTAATTTTTTATAATAACACTTTTTACGTCCATTTAGCAAATTTACCACCCATGAAGCGTATTTGATTTGAATATCTTTATCATGTCTAGCATTGTTGTTACTTTACAGTAATTTGTGTTAGGAAAAGACCATGTGTTTGACCATTTACGTTTTATTTTTTCTCTAACATTAAATTCAAAGAAGGTGTTAAATTTATGAATGACGCCTTACTGTATTGACTTATCACTAATGTATTTCTAATATTCCTAATAGACCGTTATGATAAAACAAGCTAACTTGTAATTCAGACACAATGCAATGAGTTAGTATTTTTTCACTCAATGACAAGAAACATAATCACAATCTACAGTAACATTACGGAAGCAATATTTTTAATATATTTTCATATATTATTGATGATATTAAGCTTGTTTAGTTGCATTATAGCATTATCAGTAAGTATCATCATCGACTATTGCATACTGAAGTTGTACATAGTCAAAAGCATCATAGAGGATGAAGATACGTGACATAACATTTTATATTAATTGGAGTTGTAAAAGAAAAGAATATATTTTAATAATTTCAAAGGCATTATTTGTATATTGTTATATTTAAACTTGTAACAACACATGTTTATATTCTTATGTAACTGTGGTTACAGAATGCTTTTAAGTTAACAAAGTAAGATATTGTTTCTCCGTGCTGAAGTTGTTTCCAAGACCAGTGTAGAAGTGGAATGGAATGGTACGCAATAAATGTAAATGAAAGTGGCCTCGGGCTCTTCACTCGGCCACGCTTTATCGTTGAATCATTTATTTGCTTGCCTATCGTTTTACTACTCATAAATGTGTTTGTAAGAATTCAATACTAGGTCTATTATATCCTCCTATCAGACCCTGAACAGTTATTACAGTTATAATTGCATTAAACGTAGTTGACATAAGTAAAATAATACCATACCTTTCCATAAAGGTGGTCAGTGTTATGCAATATCAAAACCTTAAGCTAAGTAGAAAATGAATCATAAATATACAAATTTACAACAAATAAATTGTCAAACCGATTCTTTAAACCGGATGGAGCTATTAAAACGACGATACAAGTTAATAAATGTCTAGCATAATAAAATTAACCATCATTTGACATATAATGACTCTTTGTAATTTAGTAGATAAGTTATAACGCCTCTATCAGTCAAAAACTAGTGAATTTTGGTTGATTTTATTTCATGATACCAGTATCGTATTATCTTGTTAAAGAATTCATCGATGGGAATACAATACAAAATATTTATAACTGACAGTCACTTTTTTGGTTGGCACTGTTCAGAAGGAAAATATATTATTATTTATGATGTTATACATGAACATCAATGTCTTTTTACAAACTTATAGTAGATAACATAGTTGGTCAAAGCCTATTCCCTCAAAATTTCACATTCAGTTCAATTTTTGTACAAAAAAATCTGAGAGATAATTTCTCTTTGCAAAGAACGGAACTCAATGTTTACATTTACTGTAGTATTTATTTCCGATTTAAATGTGGATTAAAAACGGATAGGATGTGTAACAATTTTACATTATAACAGATATAATCACTAAACAATTATAAGAGTGTTTAGTATTGGGGTAAATGCAATCATAAGTTAACCGTGTCAACTAATTGACTTCGATGTCAGAGTGCCATTAACCTAAACTTGGGTAAGGACCCATAACTTTGTCATTAGGCTGTACCTCTTAGGCCAGTATAGCATTGTTTGTTATGTCCTCCTGTTTTACGCTGGAGTAAGAAACAAATAAAATGTTTAGCCTGTCTACGAACTAAAATAAAAATACTCCAAGGAAAGATAGTTTTGTTAATTAATAATGATCCTTAATACCTATTCTTATTTTCGAACATAAAAAAAACTCATGGTTAATTTTTAATCACGAAATGCTAGATTAGTATAAGTAGTTAACTTATTGTATTCTCAACCTATAAAATATGTCTTTCTGCAATAATATTCTTATTCAAATAAAATGAGTAGTATCAGCATTCTGTCCGACACATACCTACTTTCTCCCATTATCCTGTCAACAACTAACTCTCTTTATGAAAAAGAAGTGGACTAGCCATATTTCATGGGGGAAATCACAACATTTGCAATAACATTTAAACAGTTATTTTGATAGCATTGGGGTTTGTACGGGTTTGTTTAAAATTGAAAGGACCATAACATACTAAGTTTTAATCAAAATCATTTAGACAGTTTCTAACGGGTCGGGTTTTCCGTTATTTATGGGTTCTAAACTCCCCAATTAAAATCTAAATTTACAAAAGAATTAAAACCTTTGGACACAAATGGCATCTTACACATACCACAGGTGCACTCTCTAGCTCTGCACACATCCACACACACATTCAAACACACACACACACAGCCACAATTTAGGAAACCAGAGTTTCAGATTAAGAAGGACCTAAAAATCTAACTCGAAGATTTTGACAAAAACAATTCTTTCTCCATACACTATGTATAGGTAGAGTAAGTAAAAGTTTGTTGCGTTGTAAGGCAGTTTGACACTAGTTGTGTTCGCGTTTTTGATTGTGGTGATGTTTTGGTGATTAGTGTCGCTTCAGTTCGATGTTATGGATCCCTTACAAGCAAATTGAATGTAACCACACATCTGCATTGCTAACGGTCTATTTGTGCCGTTCTCTACCTACACACTAGCTTGTAATAAATTGAAAGTACACTACACAAGTCATTGTTTGTCAAGTTCATTATTGGGATTACGTACTAAAACTTTGGATATTAAATGATTGGTAAGTCATAGGAGATTGAACCACAGAGTGCTAACCTAGTTAACAGATGGTTAAAATATAGTAATGTGACATGTTCTGTGTTGACAGAATATCATTACAAAATTGCATTTTCTAGACTAAGCTCTTTTATTTGAACTATTTTCTAAATTATACAAATACAGTTTAAATACGCGTAAAACTAATGATCGTCATATTACCGATAAAGGGAAATATCAATGATTAATGGAAGTATAAACTTAATGCTTAAGAGTGCAGTTCAATGTCCGTATAATTTATACCCAGAGGAAGGCCTACATACCTCAACATACACAGATATAGTATTTCCCTATTTGAATCACAGGCCACAAAACTAAAAGATGCTTTTGATTTAATTGTTTGAAGAAACAGTGATAACATTTTTCTACTTTTTGATTGGAAGACAATGACAACCAAGGATAGGTAGAATAATTTTCACTTAGTATGCTCTCTTCCGATCAAAAAATTATTAATTTCTCGAGTCACCCAATACGTTTCCTAAGGTGTGCTAAATTCAAAGATGTACAAAAATATAATATAACTCCCCACCACAGCGAACCTGGATTTCCATTTTCGTGATTGGATTAAAGTAAAATAGTTTTTTAAACATGTCCGATTTGCTCATTTTTTAAATACTATTCCATTTAAGGAGTACTTAAGTTTGCTCCATGTATGAAACATGTATTGCTTTTAACATTATGACAGTTTCCAAAAAAATAAAAATTTTCCTTATTTTATACAATTCAATTTATTATTTTCCATAAGTTTAAGACATACAGTTTTTTTTTGGAATTTCTCCGTAACCATCAACCATCCAACAACACTTCAATATACAATGTATATTTGTTTTATTAAGCTGTTTAAAGTGGTCTTAAAAGAAATAGTAACATTTTATACTTAAAGGCTTAGGAAGCCCTATTACCACCTATATTTCCCCATAAAACCTAGTTCGCTTGTTAGAATCATGTTTGAATAGTCGTAGAATGTGTTACCTAATTCCATATTTTTGGCTTCTAGAGACGTCAAATAGAGAACAGCGACTTCGAGGATAGGTCTCACCTAGAAACCTGCAAGAACATCTTCTTCTTCCCTATAGGGAGAATTCATTAAAAAAACAGTTTTATTTACTTAAATTTTCACTATATGAATTATATAACTTATGTATATAGATAACTTCAAAATCTCCATATTGAACAATGAAGTTATTAAAAGATTACTAGGATCATATTATAAATACTTTTCTAAGAATATTATACCAAGAAATATTAAAAGAATGCAGTGGTTAAGGGGAGTTGTGAGTAGTATAGACGGCTAGACGAGAATGGTGTCATCGCTCTTATCTTAGATTGAATCATGGTTTTCGAGAGTTTATTTCTCTGATTTATTACGAATAATAATAAATAACTTTCAACGGATAGTAACACAAAATTATATTTTAAACAGTGAAATTTGTCTCCTAAGTGGGCTAAATGATGACCAATAAATCAACAAAAGTGTTTGAGGTACGCCAACTGAAACTGACACAAAGATTCAAATGATGACACAAAGAGCGGCGTTTTCCGAGTTCGACTTGTCTGCAATGCAGCTTCTATTGTTTAACATGTTTGAACCGCACAAGTTTGTTCAGTAAGGAATAACTGAATTCCTCAGAGGCTTTGTAGGATCGTAGGATACAATTTAAAAAAAAAATTTGAAACTCATTAGCATAATATACCAGTTGCTTGATTGGGAGTTCTGTTTTAGAGTGCAATTTCTTTTTGTACTGACTTCAATAAATGTGTTTTTAGTATTCAAAGAAAATCTTCTCCAGTGACCAAATACTTTAAGAACCAGGCCTATGTCTATATTAATTTCTTGTACAAGGTAAAATGTATAACCGAAATCAAAGCACTTTACAAGAACCACCTATAAAAAATACCTTATATCCTATTGGAAACTTATAATAAGGAATATCCGTTATGTGAGATTTGGTGATAACAAAACAAAAACACTCAAAGCAAAACCATTTTAACTAGGTTTATTTCAATAACATTGTATAAGTTTACACTGATTTTATCGTGCATATCTAGCTGTGCAATTAGCATTTTATTATGTAATGGGTCAAAATTATAGAGGGATTAATTTTTTGTATTTATTATTTAATTATCAGAAGGCCTATTCCCTACCTGGTTGGTGATAGTGGTAAACCTATCATGGTAAGGTAAATAGGCTGTTTTAGGCCTATCCTAGGGTTGAAGTAGGGATAACCTCACTTTTGGCAAAATCCCTAAAGACACTACTTTTGAGATTCACAAGTCACATTATCGCATCGTTGTGTACAAAACGAGTGATAAACCGTTTCCGTGTAACCCCCATGCCTAATATACACCTTTTGGAAGTACGGTTAAAGTTGTTGTTTAGGCTAGGGTGGTGAACCGCGATCACGAATTCAATATCACGTACGTAACATGCAAACACTTTGTCGCACACTAAGCTACACGTCACGGGTGGAAATTATACCTTTTGTTTAAACCAGCAACGATATTAAAGTTCTGCCGTATAATTTCACAGTCGGCGCAGGTGAATAACAACATTAACAACATAACCTGTACTACTAGTCGGCTGTCTTGGCGTATTGTTGTGACAGCGCCAAGTTTGAACTCGTGACGTCACCGATCAGCTGGTAATTGAATCAGCTGATTCCCCATCCCTAGAGGATTAGGGAGGGGGAAGTAGTGGAGATCCCTTGTGGGCTAGGGATGCGACGACTTTCTAATTCTGCGATTTACAGCGTTAGGACGTGACTTAGAGTGATTGTAGTGATTTTTGCTAAACGTGTGCTTGAGTGTGTCTTAGTGGAGATTCCTGGAGTATACAGGTAATTCACCGTTTGTTTTAATAGTGTTTACTATTGTTCATAGTTATTACTTAGCAATTAACCCTCATTTTATTCTTTTGGACATAAAACACACGGTAGGGTCTTTGTCGGGTGTTCGAACCTGTATAAGTCCGCTTTAGCGTATGCTAGGGCACCCGTGGGTGGCGATAGCCTAAAGATTTTGGCGATAAATATTTCGTTTAATATTGTGTTTACAATATATATTGAGGGTGATGGGGTTGGCCGAATATTTTGCCGGGATATTCAGTAGGTGTTGAACTGCTGCGGCAAAGCGGGCACAGTTGAACCCGTCTCTGCAGGTCGTGCAAACACGAGGTCGGGTGGAGCACGCTAAGTATATTCACTATTTAGCTAGTAATAATATTCTAAGTGTTGAGGTTGACGAAACTGCAACATTAAGTTGTTACAAAATTTCGTTGAATCGTTTTTCATTATTTTTAAATTTAATTTAATTAGCTGTTCCCAGGTGTGAACGATGATGATGGTACAGTAGCGTTGTTGGTTACCGGTACTGAGTTCACACCTGATTCACACTACATTTTTTCGTGAATACAAATCTGTACCTGTGCTAGGTTGTTGAGTTAATTAAATAAATTATTTTTATCTGAACCCTGGAAACTTCCCAGCACGCCGACTTGAGCGATCCGCTGGCGAGAGTTGGTGACGTCTTTCCCGCTTTAACTACGGAATAGCGCATATATTCCGAGCGGGAAAAACGGCACGTTACAATTAGGCCTGACTTTTTTGTAGGGAAACAGTCCAACTACTAATATTGTAACTACATAACGTCAACCTGTTGGTATAAATGATAATAAATTTTATATCTCAACGACATCTGGGTCTGG
This sequence comes from Macrosteles quadrilineatus, assembly GCF_028750875.1. Taxonomy (NCBI): domain Eukaryota; kingdom Metazoa; phylum Arthropoda; class Insecta; order Hemiptera; family Cicadellidae; genus Macrosteles; species Macrosteles quadrilineatus. The sequence goes on from NW_026542594.1 coordinate 159,574,817, forward strand.
TAACAATATTGCTTGTAATCTAACTAGCGACCTTCAGATTTGATGGTAGCAATTAATACAGCCCAACCCCTTGGCTAACCTATGAATTAAGCACACTTTTGTTAAATGTTTAAATAACTAATAAACACTCTATAGCCTATTGTATGATGTTACAACGACAAAACGCACTTTATCGAATCTCTCCCTGTCCAGCTGGCTGAACAGCTGTGAACAGCGATCGGTTATGGTGGTTATATGTGAATACGTTGATTTACAATCCTTTACTAAACATACGTGTTCGTCCTTAAGTCTGAGTTTGATTTTAGGGCTCTTTTATACTGTTTAAAAACATCATTGATTTATATACATAAAACATCTAAGAGGCTAACAGCACATTACTTTGTAGTAACATTGTAATAATTTACTATCATTATTAGAATAAAAATATTAGTTCGTGTTAAATGTTAAGCATTTATTCAAACACATTTTGCAGTTATAAGTTTTACAAAGAAAGTTTTAAGTTTAAATGCATATTTTGGTAATGAATAAGAAAAACATATTGCAGACATAATACATAGAACCTAGCCAGAATGGGGACATATAGAACTATTTTGCAAACATATAAGTTGGTAAGCTTTTGTTTTCAGGACATTTTATAAGGTTTGATTTGTTGAGCAGTTTTTGTTTTTTTTGTACCGTGGTAATCCATTCTTTAGTTTTGCAAAACAGCTCAACTCAAAAATAAAATAAAATAGGTATATTATCTATTGAAATGTTAAAAGTACTCTTCCATAATACTAGTATTGAAATTAAAGGTACGGTATACGTAACGGCAAACGAATATTGTCAATTACAAAACTTGATATTTATAATGAGTGGCTTAAATTAAACTAGCTTACGTAATAATCTTACCTGAGTACATTAGCAGCTTGGTGAAATCAGCAAAACGCTAATGCTTTAATTATGAATACGAATTAGAATTTCCTTACAGCTGAATTAATATGCACTGCTTGTTTATTTTATTTTCCTTGTTTCTGGTCGTTGCATCAACACACTTTCATCATAGAATTCAATACTTCTGACAAATTACGTTCTCTGATATTTTTTTAGTCTTTTTACAGAGACATATGTATGGATAGATATTGTTAGCACTTTTTATGAAAAAATACTGATTAAATATTATCACTGGTTCTGTTAAATAGCAATATAAATATTCAGGGTGGTTGAAAAGTAACTTGCACCCCCTTAACATTTTAACTATCCGAGATATATGAAATCAGTTTGTAGCACGATTACTAGAAAAATACCGGTATGGATCATAAACATAAACAAATGACGATTTTAGCCCGAAAATAAACATAGCCTAATTTACATTGCTTAAATGGAACTGACAAAACATATGTTCAATGCTATTAGTATAGGATTCGGGCCAACAACGTCATTTTGTTTATGTTTATGATCCATACCGGTTTGTAGCAACCTTCTTAGATATAATGGGGCACAATAATCATTGTTTATTTGAAAAATTTAACCTAGTGGGGGTAGGGGTTGCTCAAAATTTTCAAGTGGAAAGTATAGTTGAATTCGGAAGGATTTTACAGGTCTTGATAAAAATAAACAGTTGACAAAAGAAACATATAAATCGGACTTTTCAAGAATTTATCCTTTTAAATCCTTATCAAGAATAAAAAGGTTGGCTCATAAGAAACATTAAATAAGCAGATAAGAAAATATATTCATAAAAATAACAATTAACTACGCGAAAACTGCTGTGACCACAGGTGCGCACTGCTCCAAAGGATACTGGAAATTTAAAATATACTATTTTAAATCATTTTAGTGTACATATATTACTGAAACTGTCCACTATATCTGATGATCCGCGCTCTAATATAGTTTTATGGTCCCTCCATGTGTCTGTACATGGAAAGTGCATAGAACCATAAGTTCAGTTTACAGGGTAATCGACTACTATGTTGGTTTAATCTGAAGTAGGATTTAAGAGCCTATAACTTGACTATCAGTTCAATCTTTACGAGGAACAATGAATTACTCTTCAATTAATAATCGTAGTTGGACATTAAAATAATATCAGAATGCAAGTGTTGCTGTTAAATTAGGTAAAGTTACAGAAGAAATAAAAACCCACTATAATTTTTACTTCTATATATACATATTTATGAATATATAACACATTTAGCATAGTATTTAAATTAGGATCGGTAAAGATTTAACCACACAAACTTTCCTGAGATTAAACTTTCTCTAAACCATTTAACACGGTATAAATTTAATTTAAAATGTATCTATTAATTGTTTAAGTGTGAACATCTGTTTGATAGTATAATAAAACGAAATATATTTTTTCACACAACATTGGCAGGTTAGTTTAAATTAAACGTTATATATTTGTTGATGATTGCTCATTCACATTATATTTCATTAAAGTATCTGATCGTAGTTTATTTGTAAATCTATGATTACGACCTATAGCAATAATGAATAGTTAGGAAACCCCACATTATTCCATAGGCTACAAAAACCATTGAAGCCAACAGTTGTTTTTGTTTTAACTATCTCAATCAAAATTGTTTAATAATGGTAACAGATTAAAAACTCTTACTTTTTATTTTTGTTTATAAAATTCAAAATATTCATATTGCAAAAACGGCAGGATGTTTAGCTGTCTTCATCTTTGTTAAAATCCCACTTACTGGAGATAAGGCAATTTCTCCAACACTCAAAGTAAATCGCTCTCATCTACATAAGAACTCAACTGTAACACGCTGTTGGATTGAATTTTCATTGCTTTTATGGAATGAATCAAGAGTTAAGATTTCTATTGCCTCTGTTTTTATATTACCTTTCAGCCATGATTACAATAATTAAAGTGAATATATTTGTTTATTTTATATTTATTAATAGTTTTTCCGAAACAATCGACGAGGAATTAACAAAGTTTTTGAGAAAATTTTATCGATTATATTCTTCAAATATTTTGAAATTTCATAAAGTGTGATAAATTCATCTGAACTATAAAGTTAATAAAAACAAACGCTGATAATATTTCACTTTTTATTTTTCAAGTTATTAGAATCAGGGCTGACACATATTGCTGTTTACCTTGCAATAAAAAACAACGGAAAATGTCATTACTAATGTTTTACAACTACATTCTTTTTTTGGTAAAAATTGGCAACAGCTGGGTCATATAGATGGGATGTCTAATTCTTTATCCAATAGTCAATGTAGCTACTGCCAGCACTATTAATTAATTAATGAACTTGTTATTTATTAGTGCATTAGTTAAATTATATTAAATGAAAAAAATCAAAATATAGAATATGCAATTTACAATAACGATAAAAATATACAATAAATTGGCTTATAACAACGCATAATATACTGAAGTACTCTTTACAGGCTAGAAAGTCGTTTACAGAAATGGATCAGTATATCAGTCATATATCAGTCATAGACATAGTTATATATCAGTCATCTCGAGTGTCAACGTACAGTATATTCATAGTCTTATTATTGTATGTGTAGTTTGTATTTTACTTACCCTGTACCCTTGCTGTACAGGGTACAGGGGTGGGGGGGGGGGTTTGCTTACTCTGTGCACTTACGATACTCTTGGTGGTATTTCGGCGAAAAGTATCGTACGCGACTCATTCAGGAAACTTTTTACGAATTCCCGTACTCAGCAAATCTCGCACGGAACCGCAGTGCAATCCTATTCGTACTGTAAACACTTACTCCTCGTGTCATTGTAGTGAAACATACTATGTCGTCACACCATACAGTAAACAGATTTGTTGTACTCTTTGTAGACCAGTAAACCAGAAACCCATTGTTTACAGAAAGGTTCTGTTATAAAGTGAGCTAAAGGACGGAAAAATAAGCTGCAGGACAGTAAATTTACCCTTGACTCTTACATTCACATGACACATTAAAAAAAAGTTTCTTCATCGGCTCTGAACAAAGCTAGACAATAAGTAATATAGGCTACGTGTTTAGTATTGGATTTCTCATTGTGCTTTCCCATATGGGAATAACGATTGATGACACGGTACACTTTTTCGTTAGAATTATTAAGTGTGTGAACATGATAACAGGAGGAAGATCGGTCAAATTTATTGAAAACTTGAAAACTTTAAAAATTCTTACTGACTAGAGTTCAAAAATACTGGATGAAAAGTAAAATGAAGTAGTTAACCTGTTATGGATATATTTATTTTCAAAAATGGGGAAATAAATTATTTATTTTTTTATATACTATTAACATAAAAAAACGTTGTTCCTGCAAACCTTCTACAGGTTAAAGGCATACTACTCCTTAAGCCCACAGCTTTTAAAATATTTAATAAATTTAACATATTCAACACGTTTAAAACGACAAATTTGAGGTATTATACAGATTTATAATCATAATTAGAACTTAGCTCAGTTTGTAGTTTTGCAGCAGAGTGGATTCAATTCGAATACCGAGGGGTAGTAATTTTTGTGTACGTTTATCTCTTAGTAAAAAATATAATTTCTTTAAAAATCTTAAGCTTGACAGACTTAAGCTGAACAGTTCCATTGTTTCTGTGAAGTTCAACGTTATGTTTTACTTTCCGACGTACTTTAGTTGCTTTTTCAGTCTTACACAAATATTTTAAAACACAACATATCTATGTCAAGTGAAAGTGCTACATTGTCAGTTAAAACCTTTTATCTCAGTGCTAAAATATAAAATAAAATAACAAAAAACAATAATGGAAAACATCCTTAGGGGAGATCCAAAATCTGCAACGGATGAAGTGCCTTCTTCTCCAGGGAAGGGGAAGAATACTGCTTAGTGCTCGTGGTCCTTGAGGGGTTGCTTTTAGAGTATCTAATTTATAAGATTATAAGATTTAAAAAACACGGAAAATATTTGTATTGCTGTTTTTGACATTGACAGCTGATCACCTGTTCTAAATGGCAAGATAGTATTTCATTCCATCGGTTTGTTTTCCCCCTAAAGTTTTAATATTTAGGATTATATGGAAATATAACACAGTTCTACATGAAGATAATTGATACCAGACGTAAAGGTTATAAATTGAAACCTAACCACAAGATCGCTTGCAGCAGAGATTAATATTAATCTATCACCTCTAAAGTGTAAGCTGGCACACAATACTTACTTACCTTTATTCAAAGGTAATTAATGCATTCTCAGATTAAATCATTATGATGTTAGATTCTAAATTTTGAAACAACCTGTATGAACTAATAAGCCACTCTGACTCTAACCGGTGCGACGGTAGGTTGACCAGAGTTGCATTTTTATCAATTTGCACACTTAAACTATTGATTATGTAATGTTTCGTTATTTGATTTGAAATTTTTAGATAACTCAGTTTTATTAAGTTTTCTCTAACTAAAACATAAAACTAAGCTTCACAAAACCATTCAAGGCACATTGAGATATTTATACAGATATTGTGACATTTTGATTACCAAACATTATGTGAAATACATCAAAAGAGCGAGAACTAATAAGTTCGACTATTAAGTAATTGATTGATTGTTTATTTTACGCTTGAGCTAGATTGTACAGAAAAGCTGAAAAAACGTATCAATATCAATTTTTGGTAGTTTTAACACCAGAAGAAGGTGCAAATAACAGGTGGGGTGTGGGTATTTAGTCTGTTTCGTATTTCGCATGGATGGATCCATGTATGTATACTCAGATGAGCCTGGAGCAGTCCAATTGGTCAGTAAACCTCCATAGAGGCATTATTTACCTACAGTATAGTTTTAGTCTGAAAAGCAAATTGGAAAGACACGCTTACTTAAGTAATGTGACTTCAGATTAAGTGGTCGACATCGTTAAAGATTTCAGGCCTAAAATCAACAATTTTGATACAATAAATGTAACGAACCAAAGTACATTTCATACTTTATTTACAAGTATAACATATTAAATAGCAAGTACAGGGTGACACAAAAGAAAACCGTAAGTTTTTTAATTAAGTAGTACACAGTAGTTAAAAGGTATAAAATTGTTTTAATACTGTACATAGAGAGGTAAACATTTGCCATTTGTTACAAAACAGTCATTTTATGAAAATGACGTCATGCATATGGCGGCCATGTACTTATCTACAAATGTTCATTCTGGTCTAAAAATCATCTGAAACTCGGGTCAGGAGGTCATGTTCATTGCCATTGATATCTTTTGTGATTGCAAACTTCAAATCCTCTAGAGTGCGTGGTTTGTGAGCATGAATACGCTCCTTAAGAAACCCCTAAAGGATATAATCACGAGTGGACAATCCAGGTGATCTTGGTGGCCACGGTATGTCACCAAAGCGAGATCACCTTGTTACGAAACATTCATTCAACACTCTGAAGCATTTCTGCTCTCACTCTGGCGATGTTTTCGGGTGTTCTTGAAGATCTAACAAGGTCTGGTGGTTTCTTTCTTTTTATATTACCAGTTGTTTGGAACCCTGAAACCCATCTTAATAGCGTGTTCCGGCTTGGGACCGTTCCATGGCGTTCAATATTAAAATGTCGACTAAATTCCCGCTGGATTTGACGACGGATTCACCATTTCGGACCAAAGTATCGTATGCGAAAACGCGATGGTCTAGACTCCACTGAGCCATTTCAACAAAAATGGCAATCCTCACTGAAGGTAATGACACAACTTCAATCTTCCTACCACGTGCGGCAACAATGGAACAGCTGTTTAAAAACGTCCGGTTCCTTTGTGTGACCCATATTGCTAGCGTATCTTACCAATATGTGATTGTGGGTTGTATGAAGTAGGCTGGATGACACTGTCATTCTTATTCTTCAATGTCATTATTGAAAAACATGTAAAAAAAACTCTGATACCGTCGTAATTTATTCCAAATCAGGGTGTAAAATTTTTGATAACATATTCATAAGTTTCTTTACAATAAGACCTGTATGTACCAGTCCATTGCCTAATTATACTCCATGTCGGTTTTAATATTTTTTACCCATATTGTAATCCAATATCCATTTATCTAAAAAAAAACATTGGACAGCTTTTGAATATAACCTCGATTTATTAAATATGTAAAGTGGATAAAACCAGACATTCTGGAATTTGTTTATATGATAACTAAAAATAACATATAGCGATTTCATTGGACATAGTTCTGCATAATTTTAAAACTTCCATAGTGTCCTTTATAATATAATCTGTAAAAACCAACTTTAAACTAACTTTTTAATGACGCTTTCAAAAGATTCACCTCGTAATGTGGTTTTAATCCAAGTAATGAGATATTGACAAGACGCAGGAATACTGTAACAGCAGATGAAAGTTGTATCAAAGGTAAATCCAAAAGATTGGGTTTATATACAGGATGTCCATAAAAATGTTTCAGGGCTTTGGAAAATAAATCCCCATACTAAAAGGAAGAAAAAAGTTTATGGGAAGGTATGTCCGAAAATGCATATTAACTCAGATATCCGCCATTTTGTTTTTTATACAAAAATATTATTATCTGTGAAGTCTTTTATTCGATGATTATGCAATTTGGTAAAAATGTTAATATACACAAGAACTATAATAGAAAAAAAATAAAGTTGTTCCGATTGTAAATTTCAAAATGGCGGCCGTTTGAATTTTTCTAACTTAAATAACTCAAAAACGGCTAATTCTATGAAAAAATGACTAAGAAACCTTTTAGTATAATTTTTAATTTTCTATCAAACTATACCAAGATCAAAATGATCGAACGAAAGATAACTGAGATATAACGTTTTTGTGTAAAAATAAGGCAAAAAACGGCCGCCATTTTTAAATTATAATCGGAACAACTTTATTATTTTTTCTATTATAGGTCTTGTGTATGAGTAGACGTCGCGCCCCGCTGGCAGAAATTGACCTTGAGATGATCTAGGTGTAGATAGGGTACTCTCAGCTGATTAGTTGACCGCAGCTGACCATGTGACGTCAGTAGGTGTTTGTATTTTGTGGATAAAAAGTGTTGGCTTGACCGGGTTTCGAACTCGGTTCTTTTTATTGGTAGTCGGAGTCGTTACTATTTGAGCTACAACAGCAGTGTTATGGGTATAGGTTTTATATCGGTAAATGACACCTTAACTTATAGAGTGTGTCAACTTACAGGGTGTGTAAATATTGGAGGTTTAATCCTAGCCTATGCTAGAGGTTCATGCGTTCAATCCTAACCTATCATTTGGAGATTCATGGGTTCAATCCTAACCTATGCTAGAGGTTCACGGGTTCGAATCTAACCTAACATAAAATATGTTATTAGAGGTTTATGGGTTCAATCCTGGATGTAATCTAATCACAGCTGTTTATTAGCTGATCATGTGACGTCACCTGGTTTAGAGGTTCATGGGTTCAAACCTATCCCAGTAGGATTTGTAAAAAAAAACACTTTATATAGTGTATAATGTTTAAACCTTACCATTGAGCATAAAAGACTAGTATACCAAATCTGTAGTAGCATTGGAGGTTGGCATGCTGTAGTGTATAATAAATATAAAACAGCTGAAAGAAGGCTTAACTTTACCATTAAAGGCTACTAAATATCATATGTTAAATGAGTTATTTTGGGTTGTTTTTTTTTGTAGTGAGAGGTTCATGGGTTCGATTCCTAGTTGGTTATATGACTTTCATGACCTTGTATTGTATATGCATTCCACCAATTAACATATTCTCACTCTATGTACTGTGTATGTATGTTGTCTGTTTTCCCGCTAACGGTTTCTGCTATAACCTTATTTAAGTACATAGGAGTTATCATCTGATAATGTAACCCTTCCGCCAAATGATATTACCTAGGAGCTGTTATCTGCTTTAGTAACATAATCATACCTATGTACGTAAATTAAATATTAAATTATGAATAGAAGTGTGTACCTTGATCGGGTATCAAACCTTAATATTTAAGGTAATGGTCAAATTTTCTTAGCTATTGAGCTATGATCGCAACTAATAGCTTATGTTATTATGGATGAGGTAACGATTATGGGTAAAAAGTGGCCTCATGTCTCATGCCTGGGGCAAGATGGCCTCTAACTAATAGAGTTTAAATGAATGGAAATAGCTAGCTAGCGGTATCCACAAGAAATAATGTGTAACCTATGTATCCTGTTATCCCAAAGGAAAGATAACAAAACCGAGGAAAACGTTGTGATTCAAATATCCTTATCTAACCATATCCTGTGCAGCGATAAGTTACTTGTCATCAAGAAGTTGCTCTCTGTGTTATAAAACGAGTTTATTAATTTATATTTGTGATACCGGAGCGCTAGTGTCAATGAAATATGCCTTAGGCAATTTCTATTGATGTATTGAATAACACAACATCTGCAGATCACCTGACAAAACTATTTTATAGTATGAATGTATATACTAACTTACTTGTAACTAGCTAACCGAAGATTCACTATAATGGATTACACCAACTTTAGATATGCGAGCGATGTCTGGAGTAGCTTTTATTGACTTTTTTATGAAAACAATATTTATGTACTACCTCAACTTTTAACTTCTGGTACACTTAGAGAAATAACCATGTAACAAGACAATAGTTAAATTACCTATGTCTAATGGTTGAGTAATCTTTTATAGGAATTTGATGAATTATATCTTCAGTACTTATGAGCTGGTAGATATTATATTAACAAAACAAATAACTGTGCGGTACCTAGGTATAATTTAATAGAACACGTGTGTCGTGTATATTATGGGTTAGAACGTTTTGATGTAGCTGAAAATCTTGTTTGTTGCACCATTATAACAAGCTTAGTATACTTTTGTGAAGTGTTTAACATAATAATATATATTTCTATAATGAGGGTGAGCATTGCATCTGTCTATGCTGTCATATCTCCTTGGTGTAGAAGAAATTTTAGTCACTTTTCCAAAAATAATTATCCACCAGAAACAAATCTGTAAAACAATTCAGTTCTGATGGGGGCTGTGGAAAAATTAATGTCCACTTAAATATAACTAAATGTAGCATTTTTATGTGGAGAAGTATATTGTCATCCTTGTGGTAATAAATAGCAACAACTATACATGTACTCAAAGTTACTGATGAAAATTTATGCAGGGATAAAAATAGCAGTTTATTTATGTTAGGTTTCTATTCCCCATAAGAGCCCATGTTAAAGTGTTGACCCCGACTACTCATATCTTCTGCCAAGGTATGTATGTAATAGTTTTTATGATTATTCAGCTTTGTAGTGAGTGGAGACCAAACACACACATTATAACACGATGTCCTTACCGGAAGCTTGATAACCGCTATGATGCAAATACCCCCACTTAGTATTATTAAGCAACATGTTGAAAGATATGATAGACATACTGCTATACAATAATATATCCAAACTATAGCACCTAAACAAGCAATGTTCTTAATGCTTTTTGTTATTGTTTAGTTCAAATTAACTGTTGTAATAAATGTAAAAAGTAATTATTTGTGTAGGTAAACCTTTTTAAACAACTGAACCTATAGATAGAACCAACTTGTATTGTTGAAACAGCTGGAAAAACTTTTTAATCTATAAAATAGGAACTATGTTATGGATTCCAAAACAGAATGTATGAATCATTTAGGCATTATTTAAGGATGGTTTGTGTAGGTTTGTCAAGAGGGCTCCAATGTCGGACTTTAGTAACTACAAGGTTTATAAATAATTTAAAGCAGATGTTTACTTATACTAGATGTTTTTTAGGTTAGAATAATTGCATCATTCTGTAATAGTCATGATTTGAAATCGTATCACAATGTTCTCACAGTATAAAACTATTTTACTTCTGGTTATGTACAACCGCAGCACACTTGTGCACTCAACAAAGCTTAAATCCCTCAATATTAAAAAAAATAATAAGAAAGATGTAAAAACCTTTATCAAAGTGATGGAATTGCTTTAATATTTGTTCCATACCTATATAACTTAACCTAAATTATTAAGTGAATAATAACCGTGGGTGCTACCTCAGGTATTCAAATGCCTCTCAATTTGCCTTTTAACCCACCACATTAATACCATTAAAAGAAGGAATTTCAATTATGTGAAACTTAAACCCGCCGAAGCTGTGCAACGTTACTACACTAACAATTTAGAAAATGTCACCAAAATTGATAGGAGCTAAAAATATTAGTGGTAAGTTTAAAGGAGAAAACATCTTCGGTAAATAATATATTTTATTTTTTGAATCATAGTTCCAAGTGACCGATACGTAAAAGGTGCTAATCTGAAATATACCTGAAAAAACTTTTTATCCACAGACAGTCACGTAAAATAAATATTCTATTTCTGTTTTTGGTATACATTCTTATTATTTGACGTAATTTACTAATTACCGATTAAAATAATAATTGTTCAGCGCAGCAACAGGGTAACTGCTAGTTTCTTTTAAACATGAATATTGAAGTCCAACATGGGGGCTATAGAGCCGTTTGGGAAAGGATTTCTGTGGTAAGAATATGTTAATCAGGAATGTGAGCTATTATCATACAAAAATTTAACCCAATTTAACCAGGGCGTGATTGAACTTCAAACATACAAACTTTCACATTTATTAGTACAATCTCTAGAGATTACTAGGGTTATGATATATTTAAACTAGTGGAAACTTTAAAAGTGGTTTAAACAAGCATCAGATATCCGTAAAATAAATCACATTATTCTTTTTATGACTTTAAAATGTCAAAATGCCTGCTAGACAGGACCTGATTAAATATGGGATAATGTTTATCACCAAACCCAACATATAACCCACCTTAACAATAAACACAAATATGAATAGTTGTAAAACCGTAATAAGCTCACACGACTCGCCACAGGTAAACTGTTTGTCATACAAGTATTCCAGGAATTAAGGTCTCCAGGAATTGTTATAGCTGTAGGTTTGGAAAGTAGCCCTAATTCCCTACAACAATTGCTTTAAACACAGTTTTATAGTTTGTTGTAGATGATAGTGAATAAATACTTAAGCTCCTCCGATGTGAACGATATTATATGACACGAATCCACAGTTAAAACTTTAGTGTCTATACCAACACACACCTTCACCTTCGATAATACCTTTTAATAGTGTGAAAGGTTTAAACAACTAAAAAATATTAACATAACTATACCATAGGTCCTTATAAATAGCTATCCTAAATACCTATCCTTATAAATATTGTTTCTTCATAATATTGCCAAACGGCTTAATCATTTTCAAAATAAACTTATCACACACTTTTATAGAAATTTCTATATTTCGGCATTAGCCTTCTTCAGGAACAAACACAATAACAAATAGAAGTGTTTACCACTCTGAATCATATGGTTTTAGCAAAAATCCAAAATACATATAATTTATGAAGAAGTAAAAAAGAAAATGTTTTGATAGAAAGAAAGAAAAAAATTAATATATATATGTATATATATACTATCTCAAATTTAGACCGGAAGGTGTTTTAGATTTAAGTATTAATTGATGAGCTTGCTCAAGCTGTCTTAATTTCAAGTCTGGTGCGTCTTTTGCCAATTTTCTTATTCCTTTTAATGAATAACATTGTTCAAAATTTTGAGAATGCTCTCTCGCATGAATAGCCACAGGTTTTTGTTTATCAGGATGGTTTACATCATATCTGTGGCCATTCATACGAACTCTTAGAGCATTGGTGGTTTTGCCAATGTAGTCTTTAGGACAATTTTTGCATGAAATTTGGTAAATTACATTAGTAGACTCACAGGTGATGTTACTATTTATGTTATAACATCTTTTTGTTTGCCTGCTTGTGAAAGTTTTTGATGGGATGATTAATTTGCAAGTGTCACATCGTGGTTTGTTGCATTGATTACAGCCCGAAGGTTTTGCTGAGGGTTGGGAAGTGGGAGGTAGTTTGGGTTTTGAAAGAATGTCTTTTAAGTTAGGAGCTTTTTTGTATATTAGTCTTGGGGGTTTGGAAAACAAATTATGGGTCAGAGGTGAATTTGAAAGAATATTATGTGCCACTCTTAAAACATTATTAACTTTGTAAAGGCCAGGAAAGTATTGGGTGATGAATTTTGGATCTTTTTTGAAATTATCTGTGTTAGGATTTTTTGAGCTTTTTATTTGACTGTCTATTAAATTTTTAGGATAACCTCTTCTGTTAAGTGAATTGCTGAGTTTTTCAATATAATTTTGGTAATCACGATTTTCAGAACAAAGGTTTTTTGCTCGTATTGATAGGCTTTTTGGTATGGATTTTTTAATGTGTGCAGGATGACAGCTTGAGTAAGCTAAGTAATCCATTGTATTCGTATCCTTTACATGGATTTTGGATTTTAACATACCATCTCTAACAAAAACGTCAACATCCAAAAAAATAACAATATCTTTTGAGAAGTTCCAGGTAAATTTAAGGATTGAGAATTGATTTAGATTTTCAAGGAAAGTTTGCAGGTTTTCTAGTCCATGTTCCCAAACCATGAAAATGTCATCAATAAACCTATACCAAATTGAAGGTTTCAACATTTGTGAATTTAGAAAAAGTTCTTCAACATGCCCAACAAATGAGTTTGCAAAAGAAGGTGCCATACGTGTGCCCATAGCTGTCCCTTTCACTTGAAGGTAATTTTGATCAAGGAATTTAAAATTGTTCATGGTTAAAACAAAATGAATTAAGTTTATAATAAAATTTGCACTAGGTTTGGAGTTAACTGGACGTTTTTCTAGGTATTTCTTTACAGATTTTTCTCCTTCTTCATGTGGGATGTTAGTATATAGTGAAACTACATCAATTGTCACCAATATAGTATTGTCCGTTAGTGGGGTGTTTAAGTTCTTAATTTTATTAAGGAAGTCTTTGGAGTCTCTTATATATGACGGTAAAGTTTTCACTATTGGTTGGAGGGTGTCATCAACGAATGCTGAAATCCTTTCAGTGGGTGATCCATATCCAGATACGATAGGTCTTCCAGGTGGTGGTCGAATGGGTTTGTGGACTTTAGGTAAAAGATAAAAAATTGGTGTTCTTGGATTTAGAGGGCTCAAAAGTTTTATAGTTTCTTGACTTAGGTCTTCATTTGGTCCATATTTTTGCAAAAATTTAGAAATGTCATCATTGAAAGTTAAGGTAGGGTCATTTGGGATTTTTTTGTAGAATTCAGCGTCATTCAGTTGTCTTTCTGCTTCTTTTATATAATCTTCACGATTCAAGATTACTGTACTGTTGCCTTTATCTGCTTTTACAATTATTATGGAAGAATTTTCTTTCAATGAACGTATAGCTTCCAATTTTTTATCTTTTACCTAAAGTCCACAAACCCATTCGACCACCACCTGGAAGACCTATCGTATCTGGATATGGATCACCCACTGAAAGGATTTCAGCATTCGTTGATGACACCCTCCAACCAATAGTGAAAACTTTACCGTCATATATAAGAGACTCCAAAGACTTCCTTAATAAAATTAAGAACTTAAACACCCCACTAACGGACAATACTATATTGGTGACAATTGATGTAGTTTCACTATATACTAACATCCCACATGAAGAAGGAGAAAAATCTGTAAAGAAATACCTAGAAAAACGTCCAGTTAACTCCAAACCTAGTGCAAATTTTATTATAAACTTAATTCATTTTGTTTTAACCATGAACAATTTTAAATTCCTTGATCAAAATTACCTTCAAGTGAAAGGGACAGCTATGGGCACACGTATGGCACCTTCTTTTGCAAACTTATTTGTTGGGCATGTTGAAGAACTTTTTCTAAATTCACAAATGTTGAAACCTTCAATTTGGTATAGGTTTATTGATGACATTTTCATGGTTTGGGAACATGGACTAGAAAACCTGCAAACTTTCCTTGAAAATCTAAATCAATTCTCAATCCTTAAATTTACCTGGAACTTCTCAAAAGATATTGTTACTTTTTTGGATGTTGACGTTTTTGTTAGAGATGGTATGTTAAAATCCAAAATCCATGTAAAGGATACGAATACAATGGATTACTTAGCTTACTCAAGCTGTCATCCTGCACACATTAAAAAATCCATACCAAAAAGCCTATCAATACGAGCAAAAAACCTTTGTTCTGAAAATCGTGATTACCAAAATTATATTGAAAAACTCAGCAATTCACTTAACAGAAGAGGTTATCCTAAAAATTTAATAGACAGTCAAATAAAAAGCTCAAAAAATCCTAACACAGATAATTTCAAAAAAGATCCAAAATTCATCACCCAATACTTTCCTGGCCTTTACAAAGTTAATAATGTTTTAAGAGTGGCACATAATATTCTTTCAAATTCACCTCTGACCCATAATTTGTTTTCCAAACCCCCAAGACTAATATACAAAAAAGCTCCTAACTTAAAAGACATTCTTTCAAAACCCAAACTACCTACCACTTCCCAACCCTCAGCAAAACCTTCGGGCTGTAATCAATGCAACAAACCACGATGTGCCACTTGCAAATTAATCATCCCATCAAAAACTTTCACAAGCAGGCAAACAAAAAGATGTTATAACATAAATAGTAACATCACCTGTGAGTCTACTAATGTAATTTACCAAATTTCATGCAAAAATTGTCCTAAAGACTACATTGGCAAAACCACCAATGCTCTAAGAGTTCGTATGAATGGCCACAGATATGATGTAAACCATCCTGATAAACAAAAACCTGTGGCTATTCATGCGAGAGAGCATTCTCAAAATTTTGAACAATGTTATTCATTAAAAGGAATAAGAAAATTGGCAAAAGACGCACCAGACTTGAAATTAAGACAGCTTGAGCAAGCTCATCAATTAATACTTAAATCTAAAACACCTTCCGGTCTAAATTTGAGATAGTATATATATACATATATATATTAATTTTTTTCTTTCTTTCTATCAAAACATTTTCTTTTTTACTTCTTCATAAATTATATGTATTTTGGATTTTTGCTAAAACCATATGATTCAGAGTGGTAAACACTTCTATTTGTTATTGTGTTTGTTCCTGAAGAAGGCTAATGCCGAAATATAGAAATTTCTATAAAAGTGTGTGATAAGTTTATCCTTATAAATAGCTATTATAAGGAAAAAAACTAGACTCAATTCTACTCACATTCTAGAAGCTGATAAACTTCATAGGTTTATTTTATGATTTCAATGCCATACAACTTTGATGTATGGTCAAAATTATCTTAGTAAACCTAATTTTATTCTAACAACTCTGATTAAATACATTACAGCAATTTTCAAATAGTTCTCATCTACGATAAAGTAAAAAACCAAATTTTTCTTTTTATATTAACACCTTAACCTCCCGCATAGTAGGACCCATTGTTAATTGTGTAAAATTGATTTTTGATACTATGAGAGGAATATGTATGCAAATTCTCAACTTCTAGGTACTATGGTTTTACATGTATGTTGATTGGAATTTAGCATTTATATATCTAGTACTATGACATCGTAAATTATGTAGATCCCAAATATGTTTTTAGTTTCTTAATTAAAAAAGCCTTATAAAAATTCATGTTTTAATTGATCAGGAATATTGTTCTACAGTGTTGTAAAAACTATGGAGATAACAACGCGCCCCACCCTTCCTCTCAGGCTTGAGAAGCCTGTTGCGGTTGTAGTTAGTTCAGTTTAGACGTTTTGGTATGCTCAGGCTGTATTCAGTGTAGCTACTGTCTTTTTTCTTGGATACTGGTATTGTTGCTTAAATTATATCTTGTCTTGGACAAATATTTTAACTGTGTTGTGGTTATCTGATATTTTGTTCATTTAATATTACTAGTGAGGATACATTAATAAATAGCTATTCTTGGTCAACGTTAAGTTCAGTTTTCTCTTTGGGCTGGTTATTTGAAACACCGGTGAGGGAAATACATCTGGGATCCAATAGGTAAGTGATTAATTAAACCTACAAATTAGATTATACATTTACAAAGTTGTACCTCTAAAAGTAAAAAAAAACAATAATTATTAAATTTAACTTCTTGGGTTTGATCTATTAGGCAAACAACTGATTGCTGTAAATATTCTAAAATTGTAGCATATAGTAGGCATATTACAGATACTAACTGTTGTTACCATTGGGCTTCAAGTATACAGTGAAACAATCAAGTAATGACACCTGAGTTTATTAAGTTGAGTACAACTGAGGTATTTTTAAAATTTTGTATATGCAATTTAAGGAATCACGACTTTACACGGCCTTAATGGGTAGTTTTGCACAAGGTTTCTAAATTTAATTATAAGGGTGTGGTTCTTTCAAAAGTCCATGGGTACTTTAGGATTTATCTAGAAATTAGCCTGTAATGTCTACAAACAATTAACAGGGTTTTTCATTAGATACTTGGAAAAATGGGTAAAAGTTTAAAAATGTTGCTATGCTCTTTTGTTAACACAGTCATTGATAAATATATTGTATTGATTTTTAGGAAATTGTCTTTGTTACAATTAACAAGCTTAGAGTTTAATGCTCTTTTATGTGTTTGACAGATGCAAACTCTATGACAAAGTCAGCGAGCATCAGTGGCAGAGGTCTACAGCTGAGTCAACGGCAGACGTCTATGACAGAGGTCTACGGCAGACGTCTACGGCAGAGGTCTACGGTAGAGGTCTATGGCAGAGGTCTATGGTTGCACACCTGAAGTTAAGCAGCTCACGAGGTGAAGGACTGGTAAGTGTTGTATTCCATAGTAGACTTTAGATGCATCTTAATTATTATCACCCACATAGATAAAACATTAAACACCAACAACTGGCCTTTAACTAAAAAGCTTAACAATACTATTTAAACCATTGATATATCCAACAGGTTCGCTTTAGGTGTCCAAACACTGTTATTTAGCGTTGATATATAATAGTACCAAGGAGTTTAAAAACCACTTATCCTGTAGAAAAAAAGGAGATGTCTAAAGAGTCTGTCCATGTATTCAAAATATTGCTTAACATAAAACCAATAGTTATTTTACTCATTTGATAAAAATAGTACCTTACTCCAACACATTAAAAACAAATAAATTTATTAACTTAAAAAGAGAATTACATAAATGGTCTTGATTACTAAATTGAACTTTATACTTATGTAACCAATTAAGTTATGACTGAAATGAGATGTAAAGTGAGCAGGTAGCTTTTACCAAACGTAGGTAGGTGGTTGTTATAATCCTTGGTTAATTTCTAAATGCTGTCATTAGGCCGATTCCGTACAAACTAACGTTAAAATGTATGTTTAGACAACATGTATCAACATTTTAATAGCTAAGAAAAATAAAAAAGTAAAGCATTATTCATACAATTATTTAACTGACTGCAGTACGGCAAAATGATATATGTATTGGCATTATGCAATACAAATAATTTTCTTACCGTTTTTTGTAGTAACTTGTTTGAATATGAACTGCATACAGTAAAAATCTATCTAGTACTGATACTGTAATTTTAAATATCACCCTTAAGTGTTAGCTCTTGTATAACAAACAACCTTTAATAAGGAAAATGCAAACCATTGGTTATAAGACACAATGTAAATACAAGCAGTGGATCTTTTGTTTGGATAAAAATAATTACCAGTCCTTTTATTGCGTGTACTGTAACTAGATTAAAATGTTTAGTGAAATTATTAAGAGAAAACTTGATAAAATAGTGTAGAATTGGATTATTTGCAAATTAGGAAAAATTAATCACACTATTAAAATTGATTTTGCTTTTTTCCGCCATCAAACTTTCTATGTTTTTGAAAGTTGTATTCTCTTAGACTTGGTGCCCCATTTGTGCCGTCAGTTGTCTAATAAACTGCAGTTCCATTGTAATATAGTACAGAGCTTAATGCTGAAATCAAGTACATAAGCAACAATTCTGTTATGAGATAGGATATTTATTTACTGTATCGTTCTGAAGAGTTTAGCGTATTTTTCTCATCGCAGAGCATGAGAGCTGAAATGCTGGGGTTCCTTAGAAAACAGCGGCCCGAATAAAACCTACGCAAAACACACTCAAAGCAGCACAGCGTTCTTGTCACTATCATGTTATAAGTACTGTATGGTATTTTACAGTAACTTTGTACTTTTCTAGTGATATTATGTTGAAATGGTAACCATATAAATGTAGGTATTTAGAAATGAGTGTAGGGTTAATTAATAGTTTGAACCAAGAACTATGATAAGCATAACTACACCCTAATAATGATAAACATTTACACTATTGTTTTTAGTGTTAAATGTATGGTAAAGATCATATGTCTGTGAATTTATGACAAAGTAAGCATACACAGTATTTATACCATTAGTCACGACAAACATAAGTACGAATCAGAAACACTAAACTGGAAGGTATATCTGACTTAGAGTAATTGAGGTCTTATCATACAATTATTACGTAGTCACACGTATCGTGGATGTAGTTTGGTCATTACATATTAGATACATATTTAGAGAATAAGTTGAATATCAGTAGTTTTTGTGTCATAAAAGAGGTTTTTTTTATTTATTCAAAGTATGTTGAATCTTGATAACAGTAAAAGGAGCTTAGGACTTCAAGTGTATTCTATGTCAATCTAAAAAACATCTCCATTAAAACTATTACTTAACATTAAGTTTTTTTCAACACAGTGTCAACTTAAAAAAGTCGTAGACAATATGTATTGCATTAAATTTATAGCTAGGAGCAATATGGAACATTAGGGTAGAGATTGCTATAATAAAACATATTTACAATAGTCTTTACAACCATTATGGTAGACGGGTTAAAAACCTACCTATTAAAACATGGAATAAACTATTAATTGTAGCTTAGAAAAAGTACATAAATAGAATTTGGTATTTAATTTTTGGCTTCTTGGCTGATAGAAACATACTTTTACTAGACTCAGGACGGATATAGGGTTATTGAATATGCCTAATAGCTGGAATTTAATCAATAAAAACATGTCTCCAAAGGTCAGTCACCGAAGGCAATGATGACGTTTTTGCAAGACTACTTTATTAATACTTTTCAATGAACCTACTCGCAAGCGCTGGAACTAACATTTTCGTGACCATGGGGTATGGCTGTACGAATTCTCATATCATTATGCACATACTGTTTTACTGGGAAATCTATAAGATTTAGCTATCATCGTTGTACTACAGTAATAGGTTATTGGTGATCGGTAATTTAAATGTAGGTTTATAAATTAACTACCAATACATGACTTAGAAAATATGTTCAAATACAGAGCAAGAAAGTGATGTAGGACTGTGCAACAGTATCTACAGGAAATGAGATAGCAGTATCAAATGACCGCGAAACACACTCAAACCTTCTACACTGACAAAACATTCCATGTTCTATGTAGTATTTCTATAGTTGGTATGAATAACACTCTATTTGGTTAGGGTAATTATCAATTATGGTGCATATATACATACAGCCTAGAAAGAACTACTGTATTGTGGGGCGTTTAGATTAGTGAATGTTCGTATTATGGGGATTGATATAGCTCTTGGGTTGAGCTTTTTATTTAAATGAAGGTTCTTAGTACTAGAATTACATTGAATTGTTTAAATTGTCTTTTTAGTGTAATCTCTATGACCATACTCATTAAGCAACATGCATTCATTTTGGATGCAAACTAATTGAGCTCTCTCTCTCTTCCTAAAATATTCAATTATCTTCATTTTTATGTACAAATAGCTGTGTATGGATAGAATCATGTTGATTTTCTCATAATCGGAACAATCTTTTGCATTTTAGTGTGCATTTTTCCGGATATATAGGCTAAACTCTGTATTCCGGTTAAGCTCAAGTACAATTTGATAAACACAGAATCTCCAATTGGCAGCCCAAATAATGCATAGAAATTTCATTTATGGTTACACATTATAGCCCTTGTGATTAATTAAACGTAAGAAAAACTTTTTTAATCTCATTTGGGTGTACTTACAAAACATGTTTGGTAACGGTTGCAGTATGTGTAAACAAAATTTAATGCAAACATATAAGTGACAACAAAATAAATCCATCCAAACAGATGTTCATTACATCATAGACATCCAAACATATGAGTATTTCATAAATGGTAAAAGTTAAGAGAAACTTGACAAAATAGTGTAGAATTTGCAAAGTAGTGGTATCATATTACAATGGATAGAAATTAAGATAACACAAATCGGTTTCTCAATATATCGTAAAAATAAGCAAAAATTATATAATTCTGAGCAATGTATAGACAAAACTGTAATTTTTTATACATAATCACACAGGATAAAATTATATGTTTTAGCGATTTTAAACTAATCCAAGAGCATCTTTAGATTTTAATATCCTAATAACATGTATTTATTTTTAAAATTAAATCACATTCCCTTTATAACACCTACTTGTTGGTTGTGTCTTACATAGTGTCATCATTCATGTAACATTTGCGGTTTGAGACGTAACTTTTTAAATTTTACTTGCTCGCTTGTTTCTCTAGACTACCTTATCTCGGGTTGATCCTTACCAATCACCAAAGATTTTATTTCCTGTTGGGGTGATATGTTGATTTTTGGTATGGTATTGTATTATAGTTAACCGTTTTTATATGAACCTATGATCCTAGAGGTTCACGGGATCGATTCTTACCAATTAACAAACGTTTTATTTCTGGTTGGGGTGATATGTTGATTTTTGGTATAGTGTTGTATTGTAGTGAGAGTAGCGTGAGTCCTTAATCTCAGAGGTATGCGGGTTCGATTCATGCCAAACGTTTCATTTCCGGTTGGGGTGATATATTGGTTTTTGGTAAGGTGTTGTATTGTAGTGGTAGTCCTTGATCTCAGAGGTTTACGGGTTCGATCCTTACCAATCACCGATCATTTCTGGTTGAGGTGTTTTTAGTATGGTATTGTATCATAGTGTGAGTCCTTGATCTCAGAGGTTTACGGGTTCAATCCATACCAAACGTTTCATTTCTGGTTGGGGTGATATGTTGATTTTGGTATAGTTTTGTATTGTAGTAGGAGTCCTTGATCTCAGAGGTTTTCAGGTTCGATCCTTACCAGATACCAAACATTTTATTTCCGGTTGGGGTGTTTTTTTTTTTTTTGTATGATGTTGTGCTATAGTCTCTTGTTTGTGTATGGATGTTTGATCCCAGAGGTTTGAGGGTCCGAATCTTACTAATCACTAATCATTTCGAGTGGGGGTGTTTTTAGTATTATATCATAGTGTGAGTCTTTGTTCTTAGAGGTTTACGGGTTCAATCATTACCAGTTACCATAAACGTTTCATTTCCGGTGTATTTTATGATGTTGTGTTGTAGTCTCTTGTTTGTGTATGAATGTTTGATCCCAGAGGTTTGAGGGTCCTAATCACCAATCATTTCCGGTTGAGGTGTTTTAGTATGGTTTTATATCGTAGTGTGAGTCCTTAATCTTAGAGGTTTGCGGGTTCGGTCCTTACTAGCCACAGTTTGTATTATATCTAGCTGGAGTGATTTTTAGTGTTGTATATTAGTGTTATGATTGTATATGAGACTAGGGTTCAAATCTTCTAATTTCCGATCAAGTTAATATTTTATGTGGGATAATATAGGTAGTTTATCGAGTAATTTAGATCTGGTATAAATATTTAATGGTGGAAATAATATATATATTTACACCTCTTTTAGCTTTATATTGGATAGGGTTTGAGACTATCCCCTCATTAAGTGAGGCCAGGTTAAGCGTTTATAGCCAATCCAGTTTATAATATTATATACCAGTTTATAATATTATATAATATTATATTGGTAGATGCTTTAAACGCCCTCTCCCTTATTTATAAAGCTTTTTTTTTGTCAAGTCTATAGATTTAGTTATATAACCCTGCCAAGAAAGTTAACAATCAAGGTTTACAGGCTTTTTAGTCAGCCATGCCAGTGACCTTCACTCATGGTTTACGGGCTGTTTAGTTGGCCTCGCCAGTGACCAATAACATTCATACAAGTACAAAGAGGGGCACAGGTTCTATCCAATCTGAACCCCTCAGTGTACACACATTCACACAAGTACAAGGCATAGCACAGGTTCTTCTAAATCTAAACTACTCAATGTACACACACTCACACCTTGGTCAGGTTACATAAGTATATATCTATAGACTTGTTTTTTTTTTACTAGGAGAGCTATATACATTAATATACAGTGAAAATTACAAAATTATTTACAAAGAAGTTTACATTTACAATACACTTTATGTGGCCCTTTGAACTTTTCTATATCCAAAAGGTAAAGTATCATATTGACCTTCATACCTCCTTTTAGGACCAGTTATTTTAAACACTTTGCTCTCAGCGATGGTGACGATGTCTCTGTCTCTAGTCCTTCTGATTCTACTTTCTTCAATTTCAACAGTCTGTTTTGCTTCACTCAGAACCATCTCTTTTAATTTTTCAAAATTTACAATTTTTGATGTTTTAAAGTTAAGGGTGAGGCCCTTGATTTTACATATTGGGATCAATTTTTGTTGATTGGTTGACCAGACAAGGTACGCGTAAGTTTTAGGCCCCCCAGAGACAAACTCAGTGATATAAGAGCCAGGTCCATACTCTACTAATTCGTCAGTCATTTCACCGAGGTAATCTCCTGTAGACACCCTATAAAGACCGTTTCCATATATGTAAACAACACTGTCAGTATCATAATATAATACTTGAGCTCCTAGGGCCTCAAGGTGTTCATAGAGCTTGAGTCTCGCCTGCGAGGTAGTGTAGGCCGCGATACAAACGTTTATGTTACCAAGAGGTTCACCTACCTCCATCAGGTATTCCCATGAAACTACAACAACCTCATCATTAACAATCTGAAGTCTGTTTACTTTAATTTCTGGGCTAGAGAGCATTTGAAATAATGTTTTTGAGTCTCTAACAATAGTAGCCTTAGTTTGATTCTCTCTCTGTCCAAATTTTCCCCAAAAACTATTTAACATTAATTTTGCCAAAGATCTCAAACCCCCATTCTTAACAATTTTATCTTTCTCCAGCTTAATTCCCTCATGTCTCAAATACTCTGCAATATATTTGTTTTTGTCCTCCTCAGTTTTGCACCATTCTGGATAGCCTGAAGCTTCCTGTTTCATCTTAAGAAATTTATTGATAAAATCGGTGAACAAACCCCCATTTTCATAAGTCGCTACTTGGTACTCCCACAACTCATACATGTCCAATACAATATACCCTTTCTCTACTGCCTTTCTGATCTCATCCATAGTCCATGTCCCAACTAATGCTCTATTATCACTGTCATGATTACACTCTCCCTGATACATCATTTCCCCACATGTTCTACACAATACAAACATCAATTTATCATTCATTTTTGTAGGGAGTACGGGATGGTAGAGATCACGAGGCGGCAATACTTTACATTTTAACAAACCCTCTACACCCATACCTCTCTCACGACACTCTCTGTCTCCTACATAGATGGTTGGATGGCCTATAGGGTACTTCCCATACTTACAAACATAAGGGTACAGAGAACAAACATCAACATACTGTATAGATTCTCCCTCAGCGCATTTGTGATAGGATTTTGCATTACCTGTCCTACCTCCAAAGAAAGCCTGCCTCGGGTCAAGTGGGAGATTGTTTAAGATAGGCAAACTGTCCAGATATTTAAGCTGCAGATCTTTTTTCTGTTTACGAAATTCGCATTCCCACATCTCTACTAGTGCGTGTTCTGTAAACTTTGCATTTTTAGCCTTGGTTCGCTCATAGCGAAGATGTAGGCTATCAGAAGGGTCCTCTTTTAAAGGAGCGTGACGGTTGTAAGGAAAGCATTTAGGACACCCATGGAAATAACAGCCATGAAATTCGTAGATGTTTCTGCCATCAAACCCATCTACTTTCATTCCATTGACTTTAACTTCTTTACCTCGACCTGCGTGGTCAATCCTAATCCCGTTGGTTTCCTCGACCCAAGAAAGCCATTGGAGCGCTATATTTGATTGATTGTCTACTAATCGATAGCCGTTTTTAGGGATAAGTCCGATAGTATTGGGTTTCAAGAAATTACGGCGGAAAGCTAGATTACAAGCACTAGCAATAGTAACAGCCTCGAGAAACGGGTCAACATTACACTCTTTTAGAAAAATTGAGCGAAACTTTAGACAGGCTTGAGCCAAGATATCAACATCTGAAATACAATACGCTAGGATCTCGTTTTTGAAGTTGAACTCATAGTTGTTTGCCATCTGGTCGCTGTACCATTTTTCAAAGTCATTGTAAGATTTCTCAAACATAGATTCGGGACAGTAGTACTTTTTGTCTGGCATAGG
Source organism: Macrosteles quadrilineatus (assembly GCF_028750875.1). Taxonomy (NCBI): domain Eukaryota; kingdom Metazoa; phylum Arthropoda; class Insecta; order Hemiptera; family Cicadellidae; genus Macrosteles; species Macrosteles quadrilineatus. The sequence goes on from NW_026542594.1 coordinate 159,600,065, forward strand.
GCCTACATAGTCTTGGTTTGCCGGAGTGTTGAACAAATGGGGAAAATAGCCTTTCTTTTTCTCTGGAGGTAGGTCAAAGGCTTTAGGCAGAGCAGACAAAGCCATAGGGAAGTAGCTAAGTGAGTCGACAAACCTCACATTATCGATTTCCATCAAGATAATCTTAGTTCCCCGCATTACAAGTTCTGGTGTGAATTTTGTTTCTTCCAACAAATACTTTAGCAAAAATTGAAAGTCAAATCCCTGCCCATTGTGTGCAATTACACAGATTTTTTTAAACTGTTTCCTCACTGACATGACATAGTTCATAAACTGATTAATAGGGTCAGAGTCAAACACTCGTGTACGGTTTTTACATGCTATACAAAATTTTGCCTCAATACATTGGTAACAAAATTGCTGGGACACACACAAGTTTACTTTATGCACTTTACTTTCAGGGTCAGAGGGAAAGGACTCATCCTGACGGGTTTCCAAGTCAAAAAAATAAAAGCATAATCTTTAGATTTAGGTTTTCCCTCATTAAGTTTCATGTAACATTTATGGTTAGGATCTTTATATTCTCCACAAGGTTTACAAAATACCTCTCCACACTTGTGAGGCTTGGACCTCTCTTTAAAAAAAAACTAGTTTCCCACAGTCAAGACATTTCTTCACATGTTTACACCTATCAACCTGATGTGCAATGAAACAGCGTTGGTTTTTATAAGTTAGATTGCATTTAGGACACAAGATTCCCCCATACACCTCTACACAAGGAGGTGAAATGGTTTGGCAACAGGGACAAATGTTTGAGCATCTGTGGGCTCCTTTGTGATCATACGGGATATGACAGGCCTCACAGAAATATTTACAAGCAAAAGCAGCTGTCAAGCTAGTAATTACGTTATAGTGCCGGTTGTGAAACAACAAGTTAATTTTAAACTTAAAGGGTTCTCTACATTTCCCTCAAAATACACATCACGACCTTTAGCATTATAGTTGTACACAGTGATTTTGTAGTCTTTAAGCAGATGTTGAAATTTTTCAAGTTCAGGAATGCCTGCACCACCCTCAGGCATCACAACTCTTGCTCTACGTACAAGTTCTTGGGCCCTAACAGTCTGTCTTTTTCTATCATCTTGTCTCACAGCTTTGTATTCGGGGTCTTTAGTTAAATTAGCTATAGCCACTACAATAGCACGGGGAAGACACAAGTTATCTTTATTATTAATTACAACAATCCCTTTCCTTGCCTTGCATTCTTCATCAAAAGTATTAAAAAGTCCAGGCCTAACTCTACGAGAACCTACAGGGAGATTAACTCGGGTACATTCAACTTGAAACGTGTCTGTGGACTTGATAGATTCAGCGTTTGATTGCACAATTCCCCCAAAGATTTGCCACAAGACATCCTCATTTACTTCATTTGCTGGGCGAAAAGCAACAAACCCTGGCTCTTTACTTTTTAGGTTAAGTGAACGCAAAGTAAATCCCAATTGATCGCCCTCCTGACAAACTTCTTTCATTTCATTTACAATTTGACCAAACCCTTGTCTTAGCCAATCAATCTCACTAGTTTCAGGTGGAGGGTTAGAAAACTTAAAAACAGTATTAATTCCATGAATTCTAAATCTCTTTACATAATTTTCATGTTTATCTAGAATATTTACAGGGACAATTACTTCAACAGAATCTTCTACAACATTTACAGGTTCATTACTATCAACAGATTCATTGGAATCCACTGGAGCAGAGTTACTTACATCCATCATCTTGAAGCACTGGGAGCAAAGTGATGCAATAATGGCAGGGTTGCGATAAGGGTTTATATAGGGACAAGGATGACCACAAATGTGGTTATCAAAGGTGACGTGGTACACAAGAGGAAGTGATAGCTGATGTTTTAGATGATGCAATACCACAAAAGTGGTTATCAAAGGTGGTTATCCGGTTGTGATTTGGTACACAAGAAGTGATAGTTGCTGTTTTAGATGATGCAATACCACACAGGATGTCGACATTATATTTGATATTATATACTATATAATTATTATATACTAATTATGTTTATTGTTTGTTTCAGATGGCTGCCCCTCTCCTCCTCCTCTACTAGCATTAAGTATTTAGTTATAAGTTTGTGTAAATAATATAAAATAGAGTAATATAAGTGTTAGTATAAATAAATCCATATTTAGCTTTCACATATGTTTTCATTATTCTTTCAACTGAATATCCAACAGGTTTTAAAATTACATCATCTAATAGGAGAAGCAGTCCACCAGCTAAAACAGCCAGCAGAAAAATTGGCGGGAAAACAGATAACACAATACATAAAGTGAGGTTATGTTACATATACAATATAATCAGTAGTTGGTAGCTCTAGTGCTGCAACCTAGTAGATAATTTGTAAACTAATACCTCAACTCAGAGTAACATACTGTCAACACTTAGTAATAAATTAATAAGTAAAAAGTGAGGTTATGTTACATATACAATATAATCAGTAGTTGGTAGCACTAGTGCTGCAACCTAATAGAGAATTTGTAAACTAATACCTCAACTCAGAGTAATCTGTTATGATGAATCTTATATCAAGTTAATCATTATTATAATCATACCGTCAACACTGGTACTCCAGTGGTGGATTAACAAACTGGTTTGGGTAAAAAGTAAGGTTATGTTACATATACAAAATATCACATGATCAAACCTCCTGGACTCATATACAAACAGTTAACTATACCAACAAAAAAAAACCACCCCAACCGGAAATGATCGGTGATTGATAAGAATCAAACCCCTGAACCTCTAATAACATGTTTTGTGATTGGTTAGATTCGATCCCGTAATCCTCTAATAATAGGTTAGGATTAAACCCATAGACCTCTCACTATAATACAATACCATTAGTGGTTGGTTAGATTCGAACCCGTGAACCTCTAAAACTAACTCATAGGGTTAGGATTGAACCCACAGACCTCCAAATAATAGGTTAGGATTGAACCCCTAAACCTCCAGAAATACCAAAAACAAATTTTTTTACACACCTCAAAACATAACATCCAACATTTATCAATTATAATCTACAGTAAAGTTCCACTTAAGCATTATACACTATGTAAAGTTTTTTTACAAATCCTACTAGGATAGGATTGAACCCATAAACCTCCCACTATAATACAATACCATTAGTAGTTGGTTAGATTTGAACCCGTGAACCTCTAATAACATGTTTTGTATTAGGTTAGAATCAAACCCGTGAACCTCCAATAATAGGTTAGAATTAAACCCATAGACCTCTAAACCAGGTGACGTGATCAGCTAATCAACTGAAATAAACAACTGTGTGTTAGGATTGAACCCATAGACCTCTTAATGATAAGTTAGGATTAAACCCATAGACCTCTAAACCAGGTGACGTGATCAGCTAATCAGCTGAAATAAACAGCTGTAGTTAGATTACATCCGGCATTGAACCCGATAACCGGAAATGATATATTTTATATTAGGTTAGATTCAAACCCGTGAACCTCTCACTATAATACAATACCATTAGTGGTTGGTTAGATTCAAACCCGTGAACCTCTTACATAGGTTAGAATTAAACCCATAAACCTCTAATAACATGTTAGTTAGCATTAAACCCAAAACATATGTTAGGATCGAACCCATAGACCTCTAAATGATAGGTTAGGATTAAACCCATAAACCACTCACTATAATACCATTTAGTAGTTAGTTAGATTCAAACCCATGAACCTCTAGCATAGGCTAGGATTAAACCTCCAATATTTACACACCCTGTAAGTTGACACACTCTATAAGTTAAGGTGTCATTTACCGATATAAAACCTATACCCATAACACTGCTGTTGTAGCTCAAATAGTAACGACTCCGACTACCAATAAAAAGAACCGAGTTCGAAACCCGGTCAAGCCAACACTTTTTATCCACAAAATACAAACACCTACTGACGTCACATGGTCAGCTGCGGTCAACTAATCAGCTGAGAGTACCCTATCTACACCTAGATCATCTCAAGGTCAATTTCTGCCAGCGGGGCGCGACGTCTACTTGTATGTTAACATTTTTATCAAATTTCATAATCATCGAATAAAAAACTTCACAGATAATAATATTTTTGTATAAAAATAAAATGGCGGATATCTGGGTTAATATGCATTTTCGGACATACATTCCCAAAACTGTTTTCTTCCTTTTAGTATGGGGATTCATTTCCCAAAGTCCTGAAACGTTTCTTATGGACACCCTGTATACTGTAGATTTATTTAATTATTTTAAAAGTTTACATTGATTTACCAATGCGTAATAAATAAACCATTCCGTAAACGGGTTCCTTTAGATATCGGCCCTATTAAAATTCAGATAGGTGTCGTTGTAGGCCTACTTCTCCCTCTACCACTCACCCTTTCCTCGTTGTGACAGAGTCGTCAACTAAACTGATCTGCAAGCCCAATCGACCAGTGTAATTGATTCTAGCAAAAACAAACATCCCAGATGCAAGGTAAACAGTCAACCGAATCTCTCAATGAGATTAAGAAAGGGGGAGGGGGTGGTAATCAGAAGAGGGGGTGAATTAGATACTTGAATATCCATTAATTCACAGGGTTTACGGTGATACCGTCTTACCAATCCGCTGTGAAAAAATTTGAACTCGATGGTTTATAAATTTCAGTAGTTAAAAACAATAATATTACCTTCGTTTGAAACCGAACCAATATTGCTACTGTACAATGCAAATGTTATTAGCAATTTCAAAAATATTAATAAATCTTTTCTAGCTATCAAGCTGTCGATCACTTGTACTCCATTATGAACCTGTTTCTAGTATGTTTTAAAATTTATTTAGAGCAGATATTAACAAAGATAGCATTGTCCAGGAAGGTAGTATTGGATTATATATCTCCCATCATCATTCGTACTCTCCTTGTTGCGTAATATTCTTTACCTACATTTATCTACAACCAATGAGCAAGCGTAGTTCATTAATGCAAACACACAGACTCCTTAGTTTTTAAATTCATAGTTTAAACTAAAACTCAAAGCATGCCACCAAGGCAAGGTCTTTCCACGGTTTAAGAACTCAAAGTTCTTACAGAAGGCTCCTTTAAGAATTTCTTAAGGAAAGAAATTACAGCTGGCTCTAAAATTATAAAAAGAATTCCTTAAAAAACATCGCTTATTATTCCAGGTAAGACATGTCTATAGGCCTACTGTAGTATATAGATATAGCTCACTGATTTTACTGTGTATTTTAATGTGTAAGAGTGGTGTATAAGTGTATCTTTTCAACCGCAATAACAATTCCACAAATTGTAGACTTTTTTTCTATCACACGATTTACAAGCTTTTGCTTAGTCCGTAAATCGTAACGAATAAAAGAAAAATTTAAAATATTTATGATCGTAAAAATTTAGCTAGTCCATATGGAAATTGCTTAAAAATTGGAAAATCAAATTAGTATAGGTTGGTATGGGTAGGTAAAGAATCTTGCCATTACCTAATCTTTGCCTAATCTCAGCACAAACGTTGATTACACGCGTAAAACAATCGTAGAAACAATAAGCAACTTTCTAATCAGCATTGTTTGAGTTATTTTTATCACACAAATTAAATAAAAAAGTATAATTACACAATCTTGAATTACACTTGGTACTACTTACCACATTTCATGTGTATTTACCGTTATACTAAAACAGTATAAGAGTAAAATACATGTTTTAGTGTTATCAAAAAATATTTTATATGCTTCTTCACTTAAAATACAACAGCAATGTTTGAAATCAAACCGCTGAAAAATTTGGCAATACGCAATCACCTTCTACTTAATTGTATACTTGTTGTTGTATTAATAGTTAAAGCTTACACTTTAAATTAACCAACTAAACCTCAGCTAGCTATAAAACTGTGTCATCTTTGATCAGAGTAAAACAGTTATGGTTCTAAACATTGAATTCAAATACATTTGTAAACATTTAACAACATTATAGTAATAAAATCACTTAAGCAAGATAAAAATATTGTGTAAAATGTCTATTGTTAATTGAATTCCATAATAGAATTTAACCTTTTATGGTGTAGTTGTTAAACTATGAACTGTTCGTTATACGTATACCTACTCGTGAAAAGTGAATTGAATTGCAAATTAATCCTGTTGATCGAATATGTAGAAGTAATTAAATTTGATTGAAATTTTTTTTATAAATGATTCACCAACTCTATTATAGGAAAGCAGACCAACCACCCAAATGATTGTAGATATGCAAGGATCGAATAAATCACTCTTACATCCCGGAGGTCAACACAAACTCCCAGGCTACAAAAATAACTCGTTTTTTCTATACCCTATAGGTTCAACCATTCAATAATCTGCACAACTATATAAACATAAGTGTCCTTGTTACGTTACTGACATTTTTAGCCCAAGCAAATTAGGAAAAATAGAGGAACAAATCTATGTACTCCCGAGTTTTTTCAAAAATGTGTCGGGGAGGGTCCCCTAATGAATATATGATAGGTGAGAATAAAATCACCCTGCCGCTCTCTGGTGGTGGGAGGTGTAAATGCCCCAATTTGCGGTTTTTCGGTTATAACTTGAAAACAGCGAGTCGTAGCTTAAATTGTTAAATGTAAAAGTTAAAGCTTATTGAATTTGCTACAAATTTGATCATATACATTATTCCGCACTCAAAAAAATAAAATAATGTTAAAAAAAATTTCATCTCACATTTTTTGTTAAAATCTTATTTGTTTCTCCTTCTCTGTTATTTTTCAGAAATATTGACGGAAAGAAGGTTGTAGATAATTAAATTGACTTCAAATAGTAAATAGTATATACAAATATGTAAATAGATAAGAAATAGGTATAAAGTTACAGTATTTTTAAGATTAAAAGATAAAACTATGAATTACACAAATAGTCGCAAAGTTTTGATTTTTTTATCATTGCATGATTTGTATGGTTTCTGATAATTGTTTAGGCCAAATAAGTATATTTAAGGTAAAAATTGTTAATAGTTATGTAAATAACAATTTGACAAAATAAAAAGGTTATCTATTTATACGACGATCCAAGTTAAAACAATTAAAACATACCAAATAAATTCATACTTAATTATAGAACTAATGTTGACTAAGCCTTTGTTCTTGCAAAAACAAAGGCTAAGGTAACATTAGTTCTATAATTAAATATTCTAGTTCTTGCTACTGAGAAATACATCACAAATTCATGTTACGATAAAGATTGATCTTATTCTTTTCATTCTCTTCTTCATCGTCATCTTCACATTGTTGTTGCATGGTTCAGGCAAGCTTCCTCGCAGGTACATACCTGGGAACAGTGGATGCCGTTTTTTCTGCATCCACACCTGGATCCACATTCAGTAGGCTCAGTCAACATTAGTTCTATAATTAAATATGAATTTATTTTGTATGTTTTAATTGTTTTAACTTGGATCATCAAAATAAATAGATAACATTTTGTTTTGTCAAATTGTTATTTACATAACTATTACCAATTTTTTCCTTAAATATACTTATATTTGGCCTAAACAATTATCAGAAACCATACAAATCGTGCAATGATAAAAAATCAAAACTTTGTAACTATTTGTGTAATTCGTGATTTTCTCTTTTAATTTTAAAAACGCTGTAACTTTATACCTACATCTTATCTATTTACATATTTGTATATACTATTGAAGTAAATTTAATTATCTACAACCTTCTTTCCGTCAATATTTGAGAAAAATAACAGAGAAGGAGAAACAAATAATATTTTACAAAAAATGTGAGTTGAACATTTTTTTCGAATTTTTTTCTTTTTTTTTTGAGCGCGGATATCTCAGAAACTATGCGTCTTTCACTAATAATGTATATGATCAAAGTTGTAGCAAATTTAATAAGCTTTAACCTTTACATTTAATAATTTAAGCAACGACACGCCGTTTTTAAGTTATAAGCAAAAAACCGCCAATTGGGGCATTTACACCTCCCACCACCAGAGAGCGGCAGGGTGATTTTATTTTCACCTATCATATAATATTCATTAGGGGACCGTCCCTGACACATTTTTGAAAAAATTGGGAATACATAGATTTGTTCCTCTATTTTTCCTTATTTGGACTTATTTGCTTGAACTATTTTTCCAATCTACAAGATTAGTAGTGAGCCAATATAAAAACATTAAAAAACTTAATATTTTTTTAAATCATGAACATTTCTACTCTATTATTTATCTTACCATAAAGAACTCAACTGATTTTCGAGTCCATCATTAAAATAAAATAAAGTTTTTTTTGGCAACCTAAATGAACTAAAACTATACAGCTTTCGAATAAATACACTGTTTAAACATTTATAACACAACTGTACTTCTGTATATTTTTCAAACCAAAAAGTTGCTAAGAGGTTGTCACGAGCAAGCTCGAACACGTTTCCAATAAGTTCACAACCAAATATTAGTCTAGTGTGAGCCAAACTCGTTTCGCAAATACGTCAGGAACATTCCTCCCACTGTTATTGTTGGGACAATCGCTTCCCAACTTCATCGAACTTAAAATTTATTAACATTTTATCGTATATACTTATAGATGTGAATATTGTATATGAGAGTAAAAGTGGATAACACAGAAATTACCAGCGTTTATAAATTTCACTTGTATTTATATTGTATATTGTATTTGTATTTTTTGCACTACGAAAAATTATAAAATAATAATACTAAATTTTTTTGACAAAAGCATTAAGTGGCTCTTTACGAAAAATGTTCCAGTTTAACGACAGAGAAAAATACGAGGGTTAAAAAGACAAAATATTTCATCAAATACACTATTAAACCAAGCAAATTAAGTTACAAAACAGAAATAGTTTTTTTTCCTATTCAATGATAAGCTTCTAAAATAACTTCTGTATTGTTTTATTAAATATATATATATTGAAAACAAGGAGCTGTTCAGTAAAATTATAATTTCGTCTAATGCCATTTCATTTGTGTCCATTGTAATATTTATATATATCGATATGTTAAGCTATTGATTCATCAGTAGAATTTATGAATACAGTATCTGAGGCTTTTATGACAAACTGTTTCCCGTGTTATCCATCGTCTTAGATTCAATGGAAACAAGTTTGAATCCAGTCAAAACAAGGGAACAATCAACTAAAATCGATTGAAACAAAGTTACCAAATGAGTAAAATGTACTGCTGACGTCACTGACTCCAGCTTTTTTTCGCTACAGAAAAAACCGCTGCTTTAGATCCGTAATTTACAAAGAATGGGTTAAAACATGTATGTTTTCGCTTCAGTTAAATCTTTAATATATTATTTTGGTTCATGATAAAACGTACATTATATCTGATAATTTGTACCATACCACTGTAATAAAAACACTTTATTTATGTTCATTTATTTCCTTTTACTCTTGTTACCGACCGATGTATTTAAAGAATGCATCAGAAAAGATGGAAACATGAGAGACATGATTGTCTGAAATTATTTTTGACATTGTAACCTATTTGTGTACACAAGCGAAAAGATAAGAGAAAATAAATCTGTATAATAGAAACACGTTATAAAGACATTATTTTGTCACGACAATCCATATCCCTAATTTTCTGTAGGTCTTATGATAAATTACAAGTTTGACTAACTTGTGCTAAATATATTTAGGTACAACTGGATTTAAGGACAAAAACATTAAAACTGCAGATGGTGGATTTAAATATTGCCTGTCAAAGTTTCTGTTGCGTTTTTGTTTATTATGTACATTACGATGAAACATCTACTGTAACCACCGAGCATGACAGTTTTGATGTTGAAGTACCTCATTTGCTTGCAAACTCCATTTTTAACGTTAAGTTCAGTAGATATTAAATTACTCTATTACCAAACTGCCTTATAACTGTCAAGAAATGATGTATAGGTATTTTTGATACAGGAAATATTATACAGGAAATAATATAGGTATGATACATCTTTACGACCTTTCTACAGCTTTAGTTGTAACCATATACTATTTAGATGCAAAGATGTCTCAGAGGATAGTTTAAGGTTGACGGAACGCAGCAATAAACCTTGATACCTGGGGAAGGTTTTCGGTAATTATGCATAGTAAGTTTACCATGGGAACCTATAGTAATGTATACAGATGTCTCAGAATCCCTTTACATTTGAAATTTTCCCAAAAACTACCCCACCCCTAAATCTGCCCTTTTGGGTGCTTCTTTGGGTTTAAATTAATTTTGCTTTAATTTTTGTATTTTTCTTTAATGTTACACTTAGGAACAATCTGCACTTCACTATTTTTTTACGAGTTCGCAAGCCAGCATGATCGGACTATGGGAACAGGGGTATATGGGGTTTTTATTAGATAAGACTAGTTTTCCTATTTTTTGGCAAAAAAAAATTTCTTTCCAAACCATTTTGTAGAGCTTTAAAAACAAATGATTTAGTATAATGAAGCGTTATTATGGGCCTAATGATTACTGAGAAAATTCCAAAAAATTGTAAATTTGAAATTCTTATGTTATTCTCTTGGAGAGTAAGTCAACTGTTTATGCTGATTGTTTGCTTATGTGGGTTTGCTTGTTTATGAACATATTTTGATCACATTTGGAAGATGCATTTATTTCGTACTAAGCTATTACCATTTTACAAAAAAGAACACTTGTTTACCCTCCCTGATGCAGTGAACCTAAGTTCTCGTGAACTAATTGTTTTTAAATAGGGAATAAATGTGATATTTTTAAGGAAACATTTTAGTCCAAATCCAATCAGGCAAATGGAAATTCGCTTTATCTGAAGGTTTGCTGCGCTGGGGGTATTTTATGTTTCATACTATGAATGGTTTGTGCCCTTTAATTGAATTTACTCGTCTTGCTACCAAATAAAGTAGTCTATTGGAAAATGTGGGGAATGTAAATATCCAGCTAGTAATATCCAACCTTTGCTACCGATTAACCCAGGGCCTTAAATGTCACAGCTTAGGTGTGAATTTCCGAAAATTGAGTTCTTTGAATGTAAAATAGCAGCACTTTGTCTTATAAACTTATTTTAAATGAGACATTCTAGTGTAAATCCAATGAGGCAAAGGGAAATTCGCTTAATCTGCAGGTTTGCTACGGCGGGGGTATTTTATTCTCTTAGGGTTGTTCTTATTTTTTTAAACGAACCATCAATCCTTAGTTTGTCTTTTATTTACAAATCACAGTAAAGACAACAGAGACAGACATACAAGAATTATTAAGTTTTCAGCTTGTATTATTAAAGTATTTAGAATTAACAAAGTTAAATGCAATATAAAAAGATTATTTTAAATCATAGTAGATAGATGGTAGATGATATGGATTCTCTTCTCTAATATACTTATACTATTAGAGCGTTTTTAAAGCTTATGGTTAACTGTAAAACGAACCGAATTATAAAATAGAAAACTTATCAGAATGTCCTAACTCCCAGTACACTGAGATGTAAAGTGTCAACGCCACTCCATGATATGATCACTTAATATTGGAAACCAGTGTTGCTTCTTAAATCTCAACCTTCATTGGCTATAATCAACAAATCGTACATCATACATGATGGGACAATGGGTCCCGTCGTTTTTGTCAACAAACTTTTGTCATAGATCTATCAGCTTCTACAGCACTTCCTGTTACATCTCGAGAGCGTTTTTCAAATAACTGTAACGACCTCAAACCAGAAATGGCAAGAACAGTTTATTATAATCCAAAAAAATCATAGATTAGCTTTTTGGGATTAGGCATTTGTGAGTGTGTCTGTCAGTGTCGATTAGTGCGATAATTAGAGCGATTGTGCCTTTATTTAAAAATACATTATACAGAAACATGTAGGGCTAGAACATGTCATGAGCTCAGGACAGAAAGTTTAAACTATGGAGTTGTCTTTAAAATTTAGAAAAAATTTTCCCTTAAAATATAATTTGTCCAATTGAATGTTAATGTGTACATCTATCACTTAGAGTGTTTAAAACAAATAATTTAGTAAATTAAAGCGTTGTTGTAAGCTTTTTGATATTATTACGTAACAAAATAGGCCTACATTTTACATTTTCTTTTGATTTTAATTGGTAATAGTCAAGCTGTAGTAGTTTGCTTATTTATGGATATAATTTGATCAAATTCGGCAAACTTATTTATTCCATTCTGTATACTAAACTAATACAACAAAGCTCTTTTTTCCTTCCTTGCTGTAACTAGCTTAAGTTCTCTTTAAAGCTAATGAAAAGGGAATTGTTATAAAATGTTTAAGGAAATATTTTAGTAAAATCCAATTATGTAGGCAAATGATGATTCTCTGTTATTCTGCATGTTTGCTGCAGCATATTTCATTGCATTACAGCAGTTATTTGAAAATCTTTGTTGGATGGATTATGAATAATGGTTAAAGAAATAAAATTCCCATTCCTAAATTCTTGAAAACCCTTAATGTACTTTAATAGTGTAAACATTTAAGTATATAAATAGTAGTATTGGTACAGTTGTATCACAGTTAGAATTAATGGTATTATTTATCCAAACTTGAACTAACATCATTAGTTTGTGGTTGGATCTAATAAAGTCCAGCCACGTTATACTGTAGTGTCATTGCCTGCAGTTCATATTGATTCCATCAATGAATAAAACTCAAAATAAAGATCAAAATACAATAAATTAGGATTCGTTAAAAATGTAATGTTAGTAGGGTTTTAATTTTGTATAATACGATTTGACATTCAATACTAATAGCATAGTATTGTGAATTTTGCAATTTAAATTGTTATGAAATTGTTTATCTAATATATGCATCGTTTCGCTTTTAAATCTAATTAGGTTTTTAATGGCTTAAATTACTAATGTAGACAATGATACAATGCTATTTTTGTGACAATTTTGGTAAATAATCTCAAAATTCCAAACAAAAAGATATTTTCAAAATAAGCACCAAGCTAATTTATATATACTTTTTCATCAATAAACGAGCCATGAAGAAATTTGTAGAGTTGTGGTTTTTAGTTAAATTCTTTACGACTCTGCAATGCAGCCTTCAATAACCACGACAATGTACTGCACTTTCATATGACACTATATCACGCAAACAAAATATGAAAACAAATCTGTGAATAAGGTCGTGCATGTACACTTGATATAAAAAGGATGTTAGAAGTAACTAATAGCTAAAGAACACATGAGAAATGCCCTTTAGGTTTTCTTCGACAATGTTACTGACAATAAAACATAATAGTAATATTACATAATAGTATTAGCATTCCTTTTTTTATCATTCATTAGTCACCAAATATTACAATTAAATAATCAGTAACTAACAAATTTTCCAAATCATGTCTAGTTTTATTATAAATCATCTGTAAAATCTAAATTATATTGACACAAAAAAGATGTAAAAATAACAATTAAAAATAACTCCATGATTTGATGTTTGAATATTTACTCCCTTCGAACATGTAACTTATATCAGCAGCCCTATTTCGTGAAGACCTAAACTAAAATATTAATATTCCATATAAAAAAACTTAACAACCAAATAAAAAAGTTGCATTTTTAATGAGAGTTCTTCCTTTTTAACCAAACTACAGACATAATACAAATGTGTAAATCACATATTAAAACAATAACATCATTAATTATTAACGTACGACTGTTGGAGGAGAAAAATCATCCAATTAATTATAAAAAATTACTCTTTAGATGCAAGACCTGCCATATTGAGTTTTGTGTATATTTAACATTATGAGATAGCTGACATTTTAGCTTAAGATCAGTGGGCTAAATATATACCTAGTGCCTTTTCGAGCCTAAGCGAAAAGCAATTAAACATGTTTTAATGTGTGCTTTGGGACCTTCCTGATGTATACAACTTTAAAAAGTTAACATAGTGAACTTCTATAGAATACAGGCAATTCAGAAAGCAATTTGCAAACCAATTTACTTAGAAACTTTTCCGATACAACACAAATCTATATGAAAAACTAATTACAACTTTACTTGCTTCGTTTCGTTCCAGTATTATGAGAAGAAGCCGTCTTGTATTTAAAACTTTCAAATGCTCTTCTTTGACCTACTTTATAACTGTAAAGTTAGGATGTTTCCTCAATGCATTCCAAGTACTCTTATTAAGGTTGTTCAGGTTGGAATTAAAATCAAACTCGCAATGGGATTTTAAAAAACACGTAAATTACTCTATCTGTTATATTTATATACGTTAACGACTTGGGTACAGTTATGGTTTATTTTTTTTTACTTTTATCATTTTTCCATCACAAATTCAAAATATCCCCATCAAAAACGTAATCTGCGCGCAATTCTAAATCGTATTTAACTGTGTCTACTTTATACAGGGTGAATCAGACCACCCGTACACGGTACACATACTTTTACGGGAGTATATATTCTCCTAGAAAAGAGAATCAAAATTATTCTCCCCTAAACCACATATAAAGAATCCATTTAAAAAACTTAGAACATGGTCCCAGGGTGAAGCAGAAATGAAGGTCACGGGTTTGAATCTCGAAATTTTCTTATGTCAACCTGTATCACATTGTGCATTTTTACAAAAGGGTTTTTTTAGAGCAACATTGTGGTGAAAAAAGAAATGGTGGCCATGTTTGGAATTTTTTGCGTATTGACGGAATAACCAGTTTTTTACAGCTATTTTTTTCGTTGTGATTGAAATTTCGTAATCCTGGTAAACACAACTTCACATGTAATGATTTTTAAGAAAATTTTTTTCGAAAAAACCTGTTTGGTGATGTTGGTAACCCTGTAAATAAAAAAGTCAAATTGCAACATATGTCAAATAGCATATCATTTTAAGCGTCTTAGTAAGATAAAGAACTTTCGAATTTACACCTACAGTACTGTTCATTTTTTTTAGTATTTGAGTAGGCCTAATAAACCAAAAACTAAATTTTCTCAAATAAAATGCATGTTACTTTCAAAAGCCTAAAACTAAAAATAAAATAATTGGTATTGTTTGGTAATGCTATTACATACATTTATTTTATATGGGTAGTGTGTGTACGGGTGGTTTGCTTCACCCCATATTAATTCTGCAGCAAGCTAAAACAATTAAAATTATGTGGACATCGGACATACTGAACTTTGTAGGTACAAAGACCACATGAGACCACTGGTCGTGCACTTTCGTGCAGATTACTGGTGGTGGCCAGTTAAGCTTAGTCTGTTAGGTTGGTAATGTTATGGTTTGATTGCTTATACCAACCTAAATATACACATAAATAAACTTAAAATAACATCATCATACAATTCTTACTTTAGAGACATGAGAGCAATGCAAGTAACAAAACGTTTATTTCAATGAACGGGACACACGCAGTTATTTATTCATTCAATGTACGCAAATGTGTGTATGCAACTTAAAGATACATAATTGTCAACGCAAACATAGTTTCAATTACTGTTGTTTCCGGGCACAGTGGAGTACCTAATCAAGGTCTGATTGATTCTTGCATGTGATGTGTGTCTCGGTGTTTAGTGTAGCCGTAGGTTGCTTTGACCACAACAATGTATAACATATGTATATACATATGTGTGTACATATGTATATATGTATGTATGTATGTGTTCAACCGATAAGAAAGAGAAAATCATTTAATGAAATCCAGTGCAAAGGCTCTATCGTGGATGAGATTTTCTCGTGTTGAACTTTGCCTTTGAACAAGTTTCTTCATAAATAATAATTGTATTCGTGATAGCCCGTTTAAAGATATCAAGCTGCTCAGTTAGGCTTAGAGTGGTAAATAATTCATGTAAAAATGTTTATCCCCACGAAATGCGTTTTAAAATTTTGTAGAGTATAGTAATTGCAGATAGAAGCTCTTCCATTGAGCTGCTCTTGGTGTCATTTATGTCATAGCGTCTAAATCACCAACATAACCAAACACAAATCTAAATTTCCCACACCAGAAACGATTGAATTGAAATTCTAAGATCTTCCAAAAAACTTACTTAAAATTTGAGTTTAATACATATTATAGGCCCTATTTGCGTTCATACACTAAGGCGTTCACACGCAATCAAGCAAATTAAAAAAGAAAATTGTACTATAGTTCATATTTTTTAAATTAATTTTTACTAAACCTTAACGAGTAATTTTTAAGAGTAAATTATTCTTCGTAAGAATCATATAAAAATCTAGCAAACATACGTTTTCCTTGCAGGATAATGTGTTTAACTATATCATCACATTTTCCAGTGTACTAGAGAAAATATTTTACTTAATCAACGGCCTAAAGTAGATTTTCAGACTATGTGATGGTTTGACTCAGTCAGCAATTCAGATGACCCAGTGTCTACATGAGCACAGTTTCCTGGATCTGCTGAGCAACCACAGACTGATTGATTTCCTACTTGTGATGTGTCCTTGCAAGCTTGAGCCAACTACATCCCATTAACTACTGTGCAAATAAGTACGAGTTACAATGCTATTCAAGTTTTATTGTATGCACAAACTTCTACCATTTTTTGTTTTGTTTTAATAATGTTAGGTATGCTCATGATCCTCCAATTTAAAACCTCATGTTTTCGGTAGTCTAAATCCAACACTTGATAGGTGTGCATGGATATTCTATTGGAGGAAAGATCATTTTGAGAGGAAATTAAATAATTATTAAAGGAATTTAACAAATTTCATTTGTATTAAAGTTTTTTTCAGAATCTTGGTTTCAGTTTTTAAAAGGTCTAGTAGACAGTGTTAGGCTCTTTGAAATTAGTTTTCTGATGCAAGAGGGTGACAAACAGGCTGGCCACCTGTTTCCGTAAAATAATTTTCCCCCCTGTCCCTTGAAAATGTAGTCACCGTTGTCATTTATATTCGTTTTCAATATGATACCATTTTTATTTACTAAACCACTGCTAGCACTTGGGACACAAGAACAGAATTTTGAAAAATATTTCACGTGTAGTGTTAATTAATTTATAAAATGGCTATTGGCATAAACCCGATGCCATGGAATTAGTTGTTGTTCAACTGGTATCAGGATGTGGCAACATGCATATGTCTGGTTTAATTAGTAGCATATATAACGCAATTGAGTATACATTACGAAAGAATAAGTATGTTATTCGTAAAAGAATCACACATTGCAAACAAAAGGAAAACGTGCTTTAGGATGTCTGCGGACTACAAATTTTATAAATAAAGATAAAACTGTTGTTAAACAATTAAACTTGTCGTTATCAAAACTAAGTTTCAAAATTTAATAGTTTAAGAGGTAGTTAAGATAGCTTCTAGTAATCAATTAAACTAAGGCAAAAGTCTATTGACGCCTGTTTAACCCTAACTATAAAACAGTGATGCTCTGACGCTGTTTAGAAAATACTGAAACATGAAAAAGGAGGAGTTCAACTCTTGGTCAACATATGGATTGTCATCATAAACTCTAAGCGTGGCTGCAACAGAAAGGACCAGTGCAGTCATAACGTTTGAGCAATCGAAAAGTCTATTTTAGCAGAGTTTGAAAACATCATAGCTGTAGAGTGCCACAGTCAACTTATACTATTGTAATACTTGTGAATTATTGTAAAATAATTGGGTAAATTATTAACTATACTTTAGTAGCATATTATTATCGGTTTCGGTATATGACCATAATGAAAAGATTATCTACTGGTATATATACTAAAAGTTCGAAGTAATGTTCTTTGAATATCTTTTAAATAAACCTTTATAGGTAATGCATTTGAACCTACTTTAGTTTGCAATTTGTAAAATATGTAGCCTAATCTAAAGTCAGTAACGTCAGTGTCACAATATTACAAAGTAGATATATTGTTTGTAAACATTCCGAAAAATAAATTCACTCAAGACGACAAACCATTTTCACAAAGGTGAACCTATCCCAGTCTTGTCATATTTAACTTGGTCAACAGCTGAAAATATCTTTTATGAAGTTAAATTTATAACACATAGAAGGTTTTTAGGGTTAGTTTAACGTATCGTAAGAAATAGCACTCGAAAATGAACCTGTTAAGTAACTAGCAATATGTATAGCAGTATACACCTAATTGCAAGCTTAACTATTTAATAGTTTATATGTATCAATTTAATAAATATCACGCACTAAAGAGTACCCCGTATGCCTAAAATATATCAATAACATACTTGAATATAAGCAAAATTCATTTCACTGGCCCCTGGACTATGTTGTTAAGTCAATAATAGGTTTTAAGTACCTCCGTCAAATAGTCCAACGATTAAGATTGCTCAGTAGCCTACATGTTTTGTTGTGAATACAAAATTTTCAATCTTGAAACTCGTCAAAAACACAACTAAATGCTAACTTACTATGACAAGTTTGTTGTATGGTTATATGAGACAAGAACCATAGTAGTATAAGAAATACTAGTGAATAATCACAATGATATCTTTCTCACCCTGTTGCAAGGCATTGGCAGAGTAACTAGTAATATATAACTATTATTATATGTTCACTGCAATGTGTATGTTTTTCACTTTAATAGAAAGCATGCATAAATGGCATCATTATATTTACACCACTACGGTACTTCCAGATACTACAGCCGTACTATTATTTGGTCCTTAAAGGTGAGTAAGTTCTTGAGTAAATAATTACCAGGCCTATAGTTTAAAAAGTAATATCGTCAAATGAAATTGAGGAATTAACTGTCATTCGTATTATCACCTAGATATCGTTGTGTTTTTTATCCGCACTTGTTTTTAGATTTCTACACTTTAAGTAATGCAATCAAGTAGAGAAACAGTTTATGCTAAAGATTTATAACGGCCAGCTTAGCGGGCGGCTGCGCTTGGATAACGTTCATGAAATATAATTACATTACAGAGCTGAGAATAAGGTCTGTAAAATGTTTTATTGCAGCGTTTGCAGGAAACATTCTCTCGTTATTATTCCTTTTCGTAAATGCTCAAATAAAATAATAAAGGAAGACGACTGCTTACAATATTTAAGTATTTTTTCTTCCTGCAAATCAACAATGGACGATATTGTAAAACGAAAGTTGACAACTGTATTTAATGTTATTTGGTTCTAGGTTATAGCTTTAGAAACAGTTCAACCAGTTCCACTGAGATAAAAAAATGTCTTTAATTAAAACTTAACTAAACATGATATTTTAAATTTACACACTTGATCATGTTATATAGATTTAGATAAAATCTCCCCTTGACTAAAAACAAAAAATATATGTTATATTTTAAAAAATATGTATAAAGTTCTAGTTATTAACTTGCTTGCAAATAGACATGAACACAACACCAAGGGACATTTCCTCCTGTTAACAAATTGAATGTCAAATCACATCTGAAGGACCTTTGTATTCCTCTCCTCCAACCTCGCATTTCCTCATTTCATCAGTCTAAAATGAAGAACAAAAATGTCAAAATTTTTAATATAATACATTAATCATAGTTTGTATTTGTACACATATTTTTATAGACTCTTAATTATAAGAGTCCATTTTCTACTCGTATCCATATTTTATCCACACCATAGCATTGAAACTACTTTTTGTATGCTTTTAACTACTGAGTTAAGTTTTTTTCTAAAATGTGAACATCCTGTGGAGTGTTTGAGTAAATTAATGAAAAATTAAGAGAGAAAAAATTAAAGTCATGTTTTCAAGAAGAACAAAAATGAAGAAAGGAATGATGTTTATTTATATAATACAATGGATTATCTTTAAATCATCAGCTGTTTTAGTAATTTAAAAATTCTAAACAGGCTAAAGAAAAATTTTAGATAAAGGAACTGAACATACTCCCGGCCTTGAAGTGTCCTCACTTCAACAGTTAGTTTAGAATAAAACACATTAACACAGTTTGTCGTAGGCTGGCTATAGCAGCTGGTTGCTTTTTTCTACTTCTGCTTTACAACCTAAGCCATCTTTGCTGGGGATACAACTTAAATACGTTTGCTGGAGACCACTGAAGTCCTAATACGTTGAAATTATGATCATCAGACTTTTGAAGACCCTTTAGAGTTTCATTATGAGACTGAAGAATATAAGTTGAAAACAAGTCTTTAGAGTTCATAACACATTTCTTCAATTAAAAAAATGCTTGGTTTAATAATTCAACGAGTTGTGATTGTAAGGTGAGTACTTTTTCTGTAGTTTGTAATGAAGAGTAGCTATTGGTCAGAGCTCCATCGGAAGATATAACCACTTGACTGAATTGCTGGACTGTCTTTACTGTAGTGGTTGCACTGTGGGTTGGGTTAACGGCAGCACTGTCTGTCTTTTGGATAGCAACCCGGTCAGTAGGATGGGTGACAGCATTATCAGTAGGGTTTATAACAGCATGGTCACTTGGGATGACAGCAGTGTTAGTTGGTTGGATCAATAGTAGAACTGTCACTTGTCAAGGTAGTTGAGGTCACTGTTGTATCTGTCGGTTGAGGTTTTGTTACTGTCACTGTGGTATTTCTAATTTTAGAATTTGCGAACTTAGGCATAGTGTTTGCCACCGACCTCTTTATTGTGATGAGTTTTGTTTCAGGTTGTTTAAGCTGGATGCCTTTGGTTTGAAACTCACTTGATTGGTTTGGTTTGGTTACATTCATTGCGGTGGTTCTCTGGGGTTGAGCTGGACTTGATGAGTTCGGTTTGGTTACATTCATTGCAGTTGTTCTCTGAGGTTGAGCTGGACTTTATGAGTTCGGGTTGATTACATGCACTGCAGTAGTTTTATGAGGTTGAGCTGAACTGCAATTAACCTTGGCCAAATAAGGGTTAGAACCAATTTTTGACAGCAGCACTTCAATGTAGCTGGTGATGTGGATGAATAGTTCACTGATTTGGTCTTCATCTTCAGCTAAAGTTTCAATGTTCAAATCATCTTCACTTGATGTACTTACAATTCGATAAAAATAAGAATCAAAGTCTTCTTTCTTCTTCTGGGTTTCTTGCATGAGAGTCTTTAAGGCTTCGTGTTGCACAACTGTTAATGTTTCTTCTTGTTCAACATGTTAATCTAGATGTTTCTTATTTCGTTGAGACGAGTTTTAATAAAAGATGTGTATTAAGTCCTTAAATTATATAATAAACATAATACAAGAGAATGTACAACCTATTTTATTCAACCATTTTAACTGAATGACAATTATATAAACACAAACATAAACATTAGAAAACAATAACAAAAATCATGTGTATTAAGAAATCAGATGTTGATGACAACTCCTTATTAATCCTCCCCCTCAAATTTACACGGCCGAATGTGGTTAATATGCCTTCTCCAAACCTGCCCATTGTCCATCTCGATTTGATAATGTATCAATCCTTCTCTCCTTCTCACAATTCCAAATTTCCACTTTCCGTCTTTTCCAAAATTGCGTACCTGAACCCTGTTCCCCGCCCGAAACTCTCTTTTGATTTTAGTACATCCGTCGGGCATTCCTGTGTGATCTTGGGGTTTCTTCATAAGATCCAGCCTTGTCCTTATCCGTCTCCCAAACATAAGTTCATATGCCGAGGACCCTGTAGCATTTGTGGCATTCCTTAGTGATATTAGGATGTGATTTATCTTGAAGTGCAAATCTCCTCCATCATTCTCCATCGCTATTAACTGTTTCTTTACAGTCTGAACAAATCTCTCTGCTTGTCCGTTGGTTGCAGGGTGATAGGGGGCAGAGAATTTGTGTGTGACGCCACAAGCTTGCAGAAATTGGTTGAAGATGGATGATGTGAAGTTAGGGCCATTGTCAGAGACTAACGTTAACGGGTAACCAAAGGTAGAGAAGAGTTTTCTGAGCTGTTGAATGCACCAATTAGATGTTGCAGTTTTGGTTGGTATGACTTCAACCCACTTTGAATAGGCGTCAACGATAACAAAAAGGTGCGAGACATATAGTCGGCATTACCATGTGATTTGGTGTTCCTATATTCAATAGTATAATCAAAGCCAGAGAGGAAGTGAGCGTAATTGAAAATACGAGTGGCAGTCATAGTAGGTAAGGTTCTGTATGGGTCAAAAATTGAAACAAGTGGCTTATGATCTGTTACAAGGATAAACTTTCTGCCATAACAATACTGATAGAACTTCTTCAATCCCCAGTAGATCGCCAGTGCCTCTTTGTCTATCTGACTGTACTTTTTCTCACTTGCAGTGAGAGATCGAGAAGCGAATGAAATTGGCCGTTCAGTACCATCTTTGTAGCGATGAGAAAGAACAATTCCTAATCCGACTGGAGAAGCGTCTGTGGCTAGCACTAAGGATTCATTTGGATCAAAATGAGCAAGGACCCGGTCACTAGCTATCTCAGCCTTAACTTTTTCAACACATTTATCACATTCTCTGGTCCAAACGAACTTAGTGTGCGCCTTTAATAGATTGTGTAGAGGATTCAAGATTGTGTTCAAGTTGGGGATAAATTTCTGGTAGTAATTCGTCAAACCCAGGAATGTTCGTAGCTCTGACACATTTGACGGTTTTGGTGATTTTAAGATTGCTTCCACTTTGTCCTTGTTCTTGTGTAGACCATTTTGATCTATAGTATGTCCAAGGTAATCGATTTGTGTTTGAAAAAACTTGCATTTGTCTTTATTTAGTTTGAGGTTGTGTCTCCTGATGACTTTCAAAACACTTTCTAGCCTTGTTAGGGCCTCAGACTCAGTCGAACCTTGAATAATAATATCGTCAAAAAAAACACTGAACGCCATCGATTCCAGAAAGTATTTTGTCCATAAACCCTTGCCATAGGGCCGGAGCAGTCTTAATTCCGAACATGAGTCGATTTACCTTATACTGTCCTTTATGTGTACTGATTGTTTGAAGTAGCGCACTTTCTTGGTCCATTGCCATGTGTAAATAAGCGTTGCTGATGTCTAGTGTACAAAAGTACTTACCACCACTCATTTTGGCAAAAATGTCCTCAATACGTGGTATAGGGTATTTGATGTCCTTAATTTGTTTATTTAAAGTCACTTTGAAATCTGCACAGATTCTGATCTTGCCGCTGGGTTTCACGACTGGAACGATTGGAGTTCCCCAATCACTTTGTTCGACCTTCGAGATGATTCCTATTTTTTCCAATCTGTCCAGTTCTTCTTCAACTTTAGGTCTTAAAGCATATGGCACTAAACGAGGTTTCATGTAAACCGGTTTGGCATCTTCAAGTAGTTGTATATGACCTTCTACCTCAGGAATAACACCAATATTTTGATCAAATACATCCTTGTAATTCTCAATCAGTCTATCGATATCTGCATGCATGTGAGAACTTGTAATACTCCTAAGATCAGCCCAATCTAGTTTAACTTCCCTTATCCAATCACGTCCAAAGATAGGATCGACCTTCCTGTTGATCACGTATAGTTTACCAATGAAATTGTGATTTTTGTACGTGCATTTCACAAATACATATCCAACAGGCTCGAAAACCTCCCCAGTATAAGTACGAAGTTCCACTTTTGTTTTGTGAATGGATTTGTTCAATCCTAGATTCCTGTAATCCTTGTAAGATATAGTGCTCAATGCGGCCCCAGTATCTAGTTCCATCGTAATTTCATTTCCCTCAATGTCCACCTTCAAATTAAACTTATCTGAGTTTTTTGAAGTTATTAAGTTCATTTCATAAGACTCATCATCTTCAAGTAAGACATCAGCTTGACATGTGTTTCTCGAGTTCTTAAATTTTGTTATGGAATTCTCGCTCAGACACACTCGAGCGATGTGACCCATCTTTCCACATTTTCTACACCAGTGTTCAGTAAATTTACATTTGTTAGCTTTATGATTTTCGTCACCGCATCTGTAACACTTTCCCTTAAGTGATTGGAATGTGAATGAAATGTTGTGTCCTGTACATTTAGTTCTCATTTCACTGTTTGTATTGAATTGTTTATTAGTAGGCTTTGAGATCACTTGATTGATTTCGGCTTTATGTTGTGAAGATGTAATCATTGTATTTTCAGTTTTAGATAGTTCCATTATCTTAGCAGTATTTATGACTTCCTGGAAGGTCTTGTCTGATTCTACTTGTAGTAGTTTCGTTCTTATCTCAGCGTCTCGCAATCCCCTGATGAACTGTAAACGTAGCATAGTTTCAGCTGTAGATTTTCCACAAGAACATTTGAATTCACAAGGAGTAACAAGTTTCTTTAGTTCAACTGTAAAATCTGTAACGGATTCACCTATCATTTGCTCTCGTACTATGAAATTATGTTGCCGTGCCCAAACACTTGGTTGAGGATCCAAGTATTGCTTTAATAAAACTATGAGGTCATCATAATCTTTCTGAAGTGGCGTGTCAGGTGCACAGATGTTGTAGAGCTTTTGATGTAACGTAGGAGGTAGGGCATTAAGTAGGGTGAATGTCTTTGTAGTTTCATCTGATATGTGTTTCAGGTGCATAAATACTTCAAGTCTTTTTGTAAAATTGTCAAAAGATTCATCTTCACTGAAAGGTACAAATGAAATATGGGATGTTGAAGCTGTATTGCCAGTAGAGTTGCTTGCATTACCATTGATTTCTTGAGTTGTATTCGAAAGTGAAATCGGTTTCAACTGCTTCAACATAATCTTCAACTTAATGAATACTTCTTCAATGTCCATCTTGTAATTTACTTCTTCATCCAGTTCTGTGTCGTTTATTATTAGTTCTATTTTCTCTTGTACTTCAAGAAATCTAGTCCATGTTGAGTCCAGAAGTTCTAGACGTTCGTCAACTTGCCTAGGATCAATTTCATGATTGTTCAGCTTGTTTGTTAATTTAGTCAATTGTGCCTTGATTGATGTTCTAATCCTTTTGTAACTGTTTAAATGTAATGTAATGTCAGTTGACTCCATTTTGGTTTTCCTCGTCGCCAGTTATTAAGTCCTTAAATTATATAATAAACATAATACAAGAGAATGTACAACCTATTTTATTCAACCATTTTAACTGAATGACAATTATATAAACACAAACATAAACATTAGAAAACAATAACAAAAATCATGTGTATTAAGAAATCAGATGTTGATGACAACTCCTTATTAATGTGAGTCGTGTATAAGTTTCAGTTTTAAAATCACTATTTGGAGATGCCATTGTACAAAGATGATGAGATAAATGTAAAAAATTCACAAAGTTTAAATAAGTGGGTTAAGAGTTCCAATGTGGAAATAAAGAGTTCAAATGGGCAAGAGTTCAGAGTCACAGAAAACAATGGGTAAAATGAGGAAATATTGATGTATGAAGAGTTTTAGTGGTGGAAGTAATTCCAAATCTCTTAAGTAATATCTTGGATCGAAGGACCAATTAATAATGTGGAGTGTTTGAGTAAATTAATGAAAAATTAAGAGACAAAAAATAAAAGTCATGTTTTCAAGAAGAACAGAAAGGAATGATGTTTATTTATATAATACAATGGATTATCTATAAATCATCAGCTGTTTTAGTAATTCAAAAATTCTAAACAGGCTAAAGAAAAATTTTAGATAAAGGAACTGAACACATCTATAAATGTATGCTTAATAAGTTTTGCTAAAATAGATATATCAATACTACATTATAGATCTTCCGGTGAGATGCCGCGTCTAATTGGTCTTTAGGTTATGAACATTATTTACAATACCATAAATTTCGCTTGTTCTACGATGTGGCATCCTCAGTGCTTCACTACTAAAACCTAAAATATATCACTGGCCACTTAAACCTACAAAATGGATTTTATTCTATCACTTACATTTTACCTTTTTTCCTTTTTTGTTTTTGAACGAGTATTTTTTAACTTATAAATTTTAGTTGGGTCGGCGTATTAGTAGAAACCCTAATCTAAAAAATTCAAAATTATTCAAATGTGGTTTGTTTGTCTTTAAGTTGAGTACTAACATCAATAAAATAACTTAAGACTATATGATAAGTTCCAATTGTATTAGACGATAACGACAGGAACTGTGCTCGAATTTGCATTAAAAAGGGTTCAAAACTTGTTTTGATTATAAAAATAAATCAATACCCTCAACACCTTTCAAAGTTGAAGTTTATTTGTGACAGCCATTAGGTAAAAAAATGCTACTAATTTAAAATACATTATATTTTTAATTTAAGATTCACACCATAAAGAGTAATTTATCTAATCAAAGAAGGTTACAATATTAAAACAAAATCCTATTTATAAATCATTTTTCATAAAATTGTTTGTTTACAGTTTCATTTGGTTAAACATTTAGCTAAAGGATGAGCTGTTGAATTACAATTTACATTTAAACCGTTTTAAAGGAATATGTTCAGCATCATTGAATCTTTAAAGGAAAACTCTTGAAGGAAATCAAATGCTAGGTGGCTACCCTAATGTAAATAATCTTTACACTTACCATTATTGTCCCTTCACGAGAAAATCTCAAATGGTTTTAAAACCTAACAATATTTTCCAAATCTTAACAGGTTGTAAACAATTTAAAAATCACTATAAATCTTTTATAAAAAATACACTTCTTTGAAAGCACCCTAAGTATTTTGCTATTTTCAAAAATAAATTGGGCCTAAGCATAAAGATAAATGTGTTACAGCTTGTACTCCTTTCGTCCTAACTTTTGATAAAGACTTTACCAATAATATGGGTCTAATAAACGGATATTTCCTGTGAAAAATTTGATAGATTAAGTAATTTAATCAAACTTAGCATAGCCTTGTGGGTGATTTTATAAAAAAAGAAAGCAGGCGTTGGTTGTTTTGTTTGCTTGTAAATTAGTTAACTTGACAGCCAGAATGCTGTCGAAGGCGAGGAACATGAATTGTTACTGACTGTTGATTTCCCTTGGCATTAGTATACAAACTAACACTTCGTATCTTACTTGTGTTAGTAAAAAAAAATATTTAAAGAAATGTGAGGGCCTTAAATTAATTTCAACAATTGGTGTTTATTAATCTTAAATAATTTATACATAAATTATAAGATTTTTTAACGTTCATTATTCATGTGAAAAATATTGATTATTTAACAAATAATGTACCAAAGTTAACTTAAGAGCTCCAAGCGAAAACAAATTTGTTGATCAGTTTTCTTTCAAAATTTTAACCAATCCATCAAAAATAAAAATTGGGGGTACTTATATTTTTCCTAAGGTATATATTTTTGTTGACCACGGGGATAGCTTTTCAATACATCTAAAATTTGGTATCAGCAATTTTTAACAATTTACATTACATAGTCTAAAGAGTTAATAATTAGCAGTATATAGTATGAAAGGAAAATAATCCAAGTAAAAGTGATCGAAGTAAAATATTTGCAGTGCAACTTACGATCGATAAGTTACTCTAATATACTATTGCTGACTACCGTGTAGAATGTAGAAGTAGTAAGTGGTTTTGCGATATGTGAAAAGCTTGTTTGATTTCGTTGAAACTACGAGATTGAGGGGGGGGGGAATGTGAAAGTTTCTTATACTATATAAATATTTTTTTTTTTAGGGTGAGGAGGGAAAATGCTTTTACGCACACAGGTAGCCAGCCTGTAGTGTGAGACTCCTGAGTTTATCACAGACTACTCACTAAAAAACCCCCTCGTACTCTGTTGGACACAGACCTGGAATTGTTTGTTACATTACTTCAAGTCAGGCCAACATGTGACCTAAGCCCACAGGGCTCGCAACGTTTCTGGCATTATTTATTTTTTTGACCTACACCGCTTCCCGGTCGAGGTCAAGCTTCTTGGCGCGGAGAACACCCTGGATGTAAAGTGACACACAGGTCCAATTGTCCTCACCCTCCATCATCATCGGTATGACCGTGTCCACTGACAGCAGTCCTACGAACTGTTGAGCCTCTAGGCGGGGCCTTTCCCAATGCTGGCAGTGGAAGAAAGTGTGTTCCACGTCATCGGGAATGCCTGGCAGTATATGCAATCGGGTGACACGGCTTTGCCCATCCTGAACAAGTACGACCGGAAAAAGCCGTGACCCGTCAGAAATTGGGTGAGGTAGAAGTTCACCTCTCCGCACCGCCGATTAACCCAAGGTTGGACCTGTTGTATCAGTCGCCTGGTCCAGAGCCCCCTTGTCTCCTGTTCCCAGCTTTACTGCCACAGCTGTAAGGTCCGGGCGCGTTTCTCAATTCTTGCCTGGTCCTCCCCACGGCGCTGATAAATTGCCTTCCTCTCCGCCGCCAAAAGTTTGACGGGGGTGACTCCAGCAACCACCAGGACGGCGGGTTCGGACACTGTTCGATAGGCAGATGCTACCCTTAGTGCTGCCTGACGCTGCACTCGGGCGAGCCGCATCCTATATATCTCCTTATTGAGAGCATCTGCCCAGACTTCCGCACCGTACAGACGCACGGACTGGACCGCAGACATCAACAGCCTTCTGCGGCTGGACCGCGGACCTCCGACATTGGCCATTAACCGACTAAGGGAAGAAACCATTTTAGCAGCCTTGTCCGCCGTACGGGTGATCTGGTCTCGCCAGCTGAGCTTGCTGTCCACCATGACCCCAAGGTACTTTGCGGCACGAGTGGTTTGGACTTCAACGTTCCCCACCATCAAAGGCACGATGGTGTCAATCCTCTTTTTAGTCAGAATCACAATCTCAGTTTTGCTCAGAGCGAGCGAGAGACCATGTTCTGCCATCCATGCGTTAATGGTTCGCATGACTCGATTTAGTTTCAGCTGGGCAAGCTCAATGCTACGTGCAGCTATTAGAGCCGCAACGTCATCTGCATACCCAACTAGGACAGTTTCCTCAGGCATCTCGGATCTCAAGAGGCTGTCGTAGGCGACGTTCCAGAGGTCCGGGCCCAGTATGGATCCTTGAGCAGCACCAGAAGTTACATCCATCGTCCTGGAGCCTTCTGTAGTGTCGTAAATGATGAGGCGGTACCGGAGGTAGTCCTCTATCATGCGCATGAGGTATGCCGGGACGTGGGAAGTGTTCTCCAGTGCGTCCAGCATATCGCACCACCTCGCGGAATTAAATGCGTTTCGCACATCAAGTGTTACAAGCAGCACAACCCGACGAGAATAGTTGTTAAACTCCTCAGCTCTCATTACGGCTCGCTTTACCTCCTCAATAGCGTCAACCGTTGACCGTCCCTTCCTGAAGCCGTACTGACGAGGGGATAGATTTCCTGCAGCAACCACGGCTGAATTCAGTCGGGAACGGATCAACTTTTCCAAGACTTTCCCAGCAGTGTCCAACATACAGAGAGGTCTGTAAGAGGAGGGTAGGTCTGGGTTTCCTTTCCCTTCCCCACGAGCACAAGCCTAGCTGTTTTCCAGCAGAAGGGAAACTTCCCTCGGCCAGACAGGCATTGTACGTGCTCAAAAGGATTTGTGGATTTATTGAAAAGACTTTCTTCAGGGCCTCACCAGGTACCCCATCCGGTCCAGGAGCCTTGTTGTTCTTCAGGGATAGAACGGCCGCCTCCAACTCCTCGAGACTGAACAGCGGTACGTCGTCCACCCTTCCGAACTCCCGCAATGGGCGCAGTGTGTGAGTCGGGAAAAGGGACTTAACGATCCTCTCCATAGAGGCCCCGTCCATAACGGAAGGTGGAGAGCGGGTGCCAAGCTTCTTGGTTACTACCGACTTGTAACCCAGGCCCCACGGATCGGAATCGACATCGTCCCTTAATTTCTCCCAGCAACTGTGTTTGCTCCGGTTAATGGCCCGGCGAAGAGACTTCCTAGCCACCTTGTAAGCGTCAGACTTAAAACGTCTATCTTCAGGTTCTCTGGCCCTGGTAGCAAGACGTCTGGCTCTCAATGCTGCCCGTCGCAGTTCTGCGATCTCGGTTGTCCACCAGTACACAGGTCGCTTATCGCATCGGGATCTCCTGCAAGGCATTGACTCTTCGCAGGCCGAGACTATCAGCCTCATCAATGATGTAACTGATGTCTCTGCGTGAGCCACGCCAGATGCAGCAGGTACCACTGGCTCTCCCCGTAGTATGACTTCGGTGAATTTGGCCACGTCCAGCTTTTTGGTGTTCCACCGAACGGGCACCTGCCGAGACACGGTAGCTTGTCTCTGATGACTATCCAGGACATCAAAAATGATGTACTGGTGGTCACTGGCCGTATAATCCTCTAGGACTCTCCAGGCTCGTATCCTCGGCAAGAGGGACTCAGATGCAAGCGTGATGTCTGGGATCGTTCCCCTCATTCCGGGACGCTGGAAAGTTGGTGTGTTGCCCTCGTTTATGACAACAAGTCCAGCCCTGGCAGCAAAGTCCAGGATGTACTTCCCCCGGGAATTAGTGAGAGTCATTCCCCACTCGACAGCCCTAGCATTGAAATCCCCCGCCACGACAACGTGCCTGGCGGTATCGCGCACGCTCTCTTCCAGGTGGTCTATCTTTCCACGAAAGTCACGGATAGCCTCGTTGGGGGTGAGGTATACACTAAAGTAAGTGACATCCCCGCACCGGACCCAAACGAATCCTCGGCCCTTCGCGTGACTCCTCACCTGCACTTTAGCTGTATTACGAACCCAGATTGCAGCAGTACCAAGACTATCAGGGAATCAAAAAGCTGGGTCCCTATCACGGGACTGGTACTGTTCGCTGACTAAAAGCGCGTCGACATCGTGTTCTAGAGCAAGCTGACTTAGAAGTGCGTCAGCCGTCCTGGATCGCTCAAGATTGCATTGAAGGATTCTTATCTTCGTGGGAGGGCTTTCGCTTGTTGAAGTGCAGATTTAAATACACTGCACTTTCCAGACCCAGCTATATGATTCAAGTGTTTTATACTATATAATGACGATACATATAATATTGATAATGTTGATATTTAACATTTGTTGTTGTATTATTAGTTTAATGTAGGTTATAAGACAATTTGGTAGACAACAAAACATGTACGGTTACTGCCAAGTAATGGTTCTAAAGTATTAAGTTTTAAGTGGTATTTAAATATTTTAATTTCCATACCAGAATCTAGATTTTCTTTTGTTTTGATAACATTCCAAGGCAACAGCATTTGTGTAATTATCTCCGCACAGTTCAGATGAGAAACAGCTTAATACAAGAGATTTACTGCAACGGCTTGGCGGGCATCTAGATTATCCATTGTTAACTAGAAAGTATTTTATATTCCATTTTATGCGATTGTAGGGTAAGTTTTTATGTCAAGTAATATCAGACAATAAGATTATTGTAGTAGTATTACTATTATTATTGTAATAGCTTTACGTACTCAGTACACTATAACAACAGTTAATAATAATAATAATAAAATGCCTTCATTTAAAACGGTCTTTAGTCAAAACTGGTTTTTAAGACAACTTAAGTCACAAACAGTACATTTTAGTTATAATGTTCACCTTCACATCCTAGAACGCTAGATTCTAGCAAGGAACTATAATTGAGCGGAGCGAGCGAAGCGAGCGAAGCTCTTATACGTCGACTTTTATGCATTTCGTAATACGCAAACTCCTCCTAGACGGCTGAATCAATCGTTTTCAAATTTTGGATGGTGATAAATACCATATCGGTGAGTGCCAACATCTATATGGCGTTAAAAATAACTCTCAGGAATCCGCCCCACTGGGTCTCAAAGTTTCAATGTAATCCTTATGGAAGCAGTATTTGACACGTAAACAAAGACATATGATCAGCTGTTGACTTTTGAATGCAGTAGATATAGAAATAGCTGATAGCATTAATCCACAGATATTAGAACAGAAACGGTATGGATCATAAATATAATCAAATGACGACACTAGCTTGGGGTCCGTGACGTATGAAGTAATTAAGGATGTAATAAAGGTGAGCAGTTTGGAGTATGGAAACTGTTTATGACGATTAGATTTAGGTATCTGCATTCCTAAAATTCTATGTGAAGGGAGGAAAACGGGTCCACGACGTAGGAAGTGGTGAAGGAAGTAGGCAAAGCAAGCTGTCCGGAGTGTGGGAACTGTTTATGGCGATTAGATTAAGGTATCTGCAATCATAAAATGCTATTGGAAGGGAGGAAAACGGGTCCGCGACGTAGGAAGTGATGAAGGAAGTAGTCAAAGCGAGCTGTCCGGAGTGTGGGAACTGCTTATGACCATTATATTAAGGTTTGCAATCCTATGATGCTATGGGAAGGGAGGGAAACAGGTCCGTGACGTAGGAAGTGGTGAAGGAAGTAGTAAAGGCGAGCTGTCCGGAGTGTGGGAACTGTTTAAGACGATTAGATTAAGGTATCTGCAATCATAAAATGCTATGGGAAGGGAGGAAAACGGGTCCGCGACGTAGGAAGTGATGAAGGAAGTAGTCAAGGCGAGCTGTCCGGAGTGTGGGAACTGTTTATGACGATTAGATTAAGGAATCTGCGATCATAAAATGTTATGGAAAGTGAGGGAAACAGGTCCGTGGCGTTGGAAGTGGCGAAGGTGTAGTAAAGGTGAGCAGTCCGGAGTGTGGAAACTGTTTATGACGATTAGATTAAGGTATCTGCAATCATAAAATGCTATGGGAAGGGAGGAAAACGGGTCCGCGACGTAGGAAGTGGTGAAGGAAAAAGTCAAGGCGAGCTGTCTGGAGTGTGGGAACTGTTTATGACCATTAGATTAAGGTATTTGCAATCCTATGATGCTATGGGAAGGGAGGGAAACGGGTCCGCCACGTAGGAAGTGGTGAAGGAAGTAGTAAATGCGAGCAGTCCGGAGTGTGGGAACTGTTTATGTCGATTAGATTAAGGTATCTGCAATTATAAAATGCCATAGGAAGGGAGTAAAAACGGGTCTGCAACGTAGGAAGTGGTGAAGGAAGTAGTCAAGGCGAGCTGTCCGGAGTGTGAGAACTGTTTATGACGATTAGATTAAGGTATCTGCAATCATAAAATGCTGTGGGAAGGGAGGAAAAAAGGTCCACGATGTAGGAGGTGGTGAAGGAAGTAGTCAAAGCAAGCTGTCCGGAGTGTGGGAACTGTTTATGACGATTAAATTAAGGTATCTGCAATCATAAAATGCTGTGGGAAGGGAGGAAAACAGGTCCACGATGTAGGAAGTGGTGAAGGAAGTAGGCAAAGCAAGCTGTCCGGAGTGTGGGAACTGTTTATGGCGATTAGATTAAGGTATCTGCAATCATAAAATGCTGTGGGAAGGGAGAAAAAGGGGTCCGCGAAGTAGGAAGTGATGAAGGAAGTAGTCAAGG
This sequence comes from Macrosteles quadrilineatus, assembly GCF_028750875.1. Taxonomy (NCBI): domain Eukaryota; kingdom Metazoa; phylum Arthropoda; class Insecta; order Hemiptera; family Cicadellidae; genus Macrosteles; species Macrosteles quadrilineatus. The sequence continues at coordinate 159,633,150 of NW_026542594.1, forward strand.
CGAGGTGTCCGGAGTGTGGGAACTGTTTATGACGATTAGAATGAGGTATCTGCAATCATAAAATGCTGTGGGAAGGGAGGAAAACAGGTCCACGATGTAGGAAGTGGTGAAGGAAGAAGTCAAGGCAAGCTGTCCGGAGTGTGGGAACTGTTTATGACCATTGGATCAAGGTATCTGCAATCCTAAAATGCTATGGAAAGGGAGGTAAACAGGTCCGTGACGTAGGAAGTGGTGAAGGAAGTAGTAAATGCGAGCAGTCCGGAGTGTGGGAACGGTTTATGACGATTAGATTAAGGGATCTGCAATCCTAAAATGCTATGGGAAGGGAGAGAAACTGTCCGAGACGTATGAAGTGGTGAAGGCAGTATTCAAGGTGAGCTGTCCGGAGTGTGGAATCTGTTTATGACGATTAGATTAAGGTATCTACAATCTTTAAGTTCTATTGGAAGAGAGGGAAACAGGTCCGCGACGTAAGAAGAGGTGAAGGAAGTAGTAAGGTGAGCAGTGTGGAGTGTGTGAACTGGAAACTTTTTGTAGCAGTTAGATTAATGTATCTGCAATGCTAAAATGCTATGAGAAGGGATGGAACATCCCCACGACATAGAAAAAGGTGAAAGAAGTAGTAAAGGCTAGCAGTGCGGAGTGTGGGGAATGATTGTGGCAATTAGATTAACGTATCTAAAATACTAAATTACTATGGAAAGTGGTGAAAACAGCTCCACGATGTAGGAAATGCTTAGAAAGTAGTAAAGTATGAGCATAGTGTGAAAACCGTCTGTTGTAGTTAGATTAATGTATCTTTAATCCAAAAATGCTATGAGAAGGGAAGGAAACAAGTCTATGTCGTAGGAAATGGTGAAGGAAGTAGTAAGGCTTGCAGTGCAGAGTTTGGGAACTATCTTTGGCAATTACATTAATTTATCTGCAATCCTAAAATGCTATTGGAAGAGAGGGAAATAGGTCCACGACGTTGGGGGTGGTTAATGTATCTGCAATGCTAAAACGCTATGGGAAGAGACTGTAGACTGTAGAGACTGTATTTTAACTGTAGGTTAAAATAATTACGAAGCACGAATCGATACATATTTCGATACAATGCAATCGTTTACAAAAGAAATTTACAATTGAGTTGACAACAGCTGATTTTTACTCCATAGAGGATAAAAACTATTTTTACTTCCTAAAAAGTAAAAATGCTACTTTAGACCCGCAACGCATGCTTTAAAAACGACTGGTATTACTGTAGTATGACCAAAACAATATAATATAAACCCTTGATGACTCCGCTCAATTTTGTGGATGCCTCTGCGAACGCCACCTAGTTGAACAACAATTTAGTCCATTCATAGAGGGTCTTGGCATTTTCACAAACAGTAGTTAAAATCCACTGGATACCGGCATATTTTCAACCCGATACATCAAGCTCCGGAGCCCCTTCCTCTACTTCTAAACCAGATCATTCTCTAATTATCTGTACCTACTGTTATAAAATTAAAGTGGTGTCCGTGTGTATGTCTGTCTCAGCGGCTCTCACGACTAAAATACTAAAACGATACACATTTAATAAAGCACAAAGATGGTCCACATATCTAGGGATTTCTTAGGCCTATTCACTTCCCTGAGTTCCTATTGGGCTACGTGGTTTTCAAAAAAGTAAAAAGCCTTTTTTTAATTAAATCCCATGGAAGCATGAGAAAATTAAGATGTTAACCTTTGTGTTGAGATTTCTATGTAAACAATTAGAACTGTAAAATGCTTATTTCACAATTTCAGACAGCTGATCCAAAGAAATTAAATATATTTTACACAACTCTGTGGTGGAATTATTTAATTTTAAACCCAATCGTAGGTTAATTATTCTAAATCCATGTCAATGATTATCAAACTGATTTTTAATCTCATTGCAAAGCAGGGGTGCAGCAGCAAAATGAATCATATATTTAATTGATCTATTTATTTTTTAAAGATGAATGATTTTGGTGTTTCTAACAATGGTATAAGGGAGGTGGTGTAAAAGCCAAATGTCTTTTATGTTAAAATAAAACGACAAAGAAAATGTGCAATCTCATTAAACTAGTATTGAAAAATATCATTTGGTGTTTCATTGTGTGGTACCTATTGTTCCATCTTACGACTTTCAGACAGTAAATTTTAAGCAGTATCAAGTTTTGCCTAATTGGACAAACTAAGTGAGCAATTTTCTATAATCAAAACTTTTGATTTGAAAGGTAATATTAATGTTACAACAACTTTAAACGTAGTTCAACAAACGTGAACTGATGATTATATTTTAGCGTTTGGCACGGTGAGATGTACAGGTTGATGATCGATTCTTATGTAATATTAAGTCACTTAATAACACATGAGCTTAAGTATGATAAGTGAAGCCTGTCAGTGATGTCGTTCACCTCTGAGAGACCAACGCTTGATAGAATGGTGTATGAATATTTATGTGCTGTTTGAAAGCAATCTCTATGCAGAAGTCATCAAACACACGTGGTTTACTGAGAATGGCCAATGTGATTTACACATAATGTTGTTGAAACGCTTGTACATGTCTAAAAACTATAGAAGACTGATATTTAAAAGATTATGTCAACGTTATTTCTAAAGTTTAATTGGATTAAGGGTGGTTGGTACTATAAATTTTATGTTTTATTTTTAAAACGTTTAAATAATGTTATAATCGCTCAAAATATTTAAGTGGTTATTTTCTTTCAACACTACATTTGGCCAAAAGCACGTGACACAACAGGAAGTAATGTGGAACGACGTCTGAAAGACAAACGAAAATATATTTATAAATGCTGATATAAACAGTTGTTGTTTGTTTTGACATCTACATCACTCCATACATAATTTAATCTGTATATCTCAGGACCACATGAAACTATCATCCACAGATAGCCTATTACTGCACTAACAATAGCACAAACGTAAATCCTATCAATATGGGTACTGGGTAGGCTAGCGTAATCTTAGACTACATGAATGACTTAGTAAATCAGTGTAGCCTATGTATCTGCAGTATTGTAACCAACATAATTGTTTATTGAACTTCCAAAAAGTAACATTTAAATTTATAATAATGAAAATTTCTGGCAATATTACTAAACACTTGAACCTTACCTAGGACCAAATTCGTATACTTCTCTCTTTGTTGAAGCATAATGCTATTATAATTGAGCAAATACTTAATTAACAGTTTTTATTTGATTCTTCAATAATTAATTGAGATCCATAATTGTTTCGAAAATGAACCTCATTGTGAGCTGCGTTCTCTTTACACTAGGTAACGATATAAAATCTGGTCCAATTGGTAATAGTATTTGAATGGGTTGGTACGAACAAATCTGTTCGTAGTGTCATAATTCTTTCGAGTGAGGATTAACGTTAAAACCTGGTTGTGGATTAAAATTATTGTTTTATTGTTTAAACAAGCAGAACAATTGCGCTTGGTTGAGATTTACTTTACGAATCACGTTACAAAAAAAATGTATCCATGTAACTCTTAAGTTTATGTTACAAAATTATACTTTGGGATTTTCAATGGATAGATTTTAGTTAAAATGTATTAAAAAACTAATAATAATTAATTATAACTTGAACTTATAAGACTAAATTTGAATAAATTTGTATTATAACTAAACAATTTAAAACATTAAGGTATGTCTTAAAGTTTTGTGAACTTTCCATGAGCACAATAAACAAGATAAATAATTCCAATATCATAATTGTATGTATTTCCATACGATAAATATTTAATTTTTTCTGTTTACACGGTTATAAGTAAAACCTTAGATCTCGCAACTAAACAAAAATAGTTTTGCAATCATAAACATAAAAATGCTCAGTGTACATTATACGTTGGCGACAAAGCTTAAAATATCACGCATAGTTAGTCCAGTAAGAGCGGAGTAAATATGTGCATTCAGTAACATTCATTAGACATTAAGACAGTTAGTTTTAACCACATATTTAGGATTTTTAAGGAGCAGTTGTCCCACGAGTTTTATATGTTTTCAATTCAATTAAATAATAACATTGTATTTAAAAATTTGTTTGGTAAAATAGTTTTTAATGACCAATAGCATATTTATAAAGCACTACGCATAGTTCGAGCTGTACTAAAATACAGTATTAGATTTAACAAGTTTACTTAGCGATACAACAACTCTATTCACGACCTTCACTAAATGCGTTCTTGAAATTAATGGTTATTGAAAAATGATTGATTTGATGTTAAATACAATATGCACCCCCTTAGATGGAATTAAAATGTAAATATGTTAAGGATGATCATACTATTTGAGAGTTTTAAACAAGACGTATACAAAAATCCTGAGAAAGTTGTGGTGCACTTTTTATTGATTTTTTCAAATTATTTGTTATTCAAGTTGAATATGAATGGATTATATGGATTTTCCTGTAACATACTTTACGTTTTCTGATAGAATATTTAATGCAGATTTTACAAAAGGCCATTTAAATATGAAAACAGTTGAAAAACTTATTTTATTAGAAAATATAAAAAATTGTGGAAAATTTAAAAACGGTGTAGCATAGCGATATAACTATCCAAATTACGTATTTTCATCAATTAGCGTGCATAATTATGCCTTAAACTTTCCCACTGACTACCAACGCCCTGCACCATCCTCAGACTAGGCGAATGATTTTATTATTTTACTTAATGTTTTTCTTTTTTCTTAATTTACTTTATATAAATTTAATTACATAAACAACACAGTTATACAAGTATTTTAAAAAAAATAGACACAAATCATGAGTGTTCTTTCCTTCCACAAACTATTCATAAGACTTCAGTGAGGAAAATATATTGCTTAAGTAGTCAAACAGCAACATCGATCGGTCATCACACTTACCGATTTATGTGAATGAACGAATGGTTTAACTGATCCCGAGACATGAAGCTTGTCGACAATTTATTTGATGTTGACATAATATCTTGCAGCATGTGATACAATGTTAAGTCATTACAGTCAGACGATGCTGAGCAAGAAGTAGTTTGTTGTAATCCATTAGTCTACAGTGTTTTCTTGTTTGTACATCAACATTACAATAAAGCAGATGGTAACGAAGCCAGGAGAAAATAAATTGGATGTTAATAATAAACGATGTTTTCATTTTTCTAAATGGGATGAATTCCTTTCAATATTATTTCTTATTTTGTGACATTATTCGCTTTGTTCGTATCATTGGCAATTTAACTAAATATCCTCCAGAAAGAACCACTTTATGTACTATTAAAATTTATAGTAATGAACTAATTGTAAAGTAAGTTTAAAATAGGTTGAAATAAATGCATTACTATATGAATTAAAATGATTGGTAAATACGGACAAACCTGTCATATAACATGGTTTTGAAAGTAGTTACTTTATGAACTGTTGCGAACCTCATTACGTTGTTGATTACACTTAGAAAAAATTATAATAACGTTAATCAACTGGTAATAAGAGATCATATGCACACTAATAATTTAATAAGAAACAAATTAGAATATCAAACAAAATATAAAACTCACAAGTTTATCCAATGGTAGTAGTGTATTTAATTTTTAAAATACATGCAGGAGCACGCTGATAACCAGAAGTAGATTACGTTTATACAAAAAAAAATAAATAAATAATATTAACAAAAGATTTAATCTACATTTTTAATGCATTCTAAGTAAAAACGTCTAAAAACGCAATCCAAGTAAGTAAAAACAAACATAGGTGTTTAAAATCTAATTAAATTAACCTGAAAGCACAAACATACACAAACCAACATTCACCTATTGGGTTTTGTGATAATTGGAGAGTCCAGCCACTCACTATAAAAACCTCTCTTATATGTACGTGTCTTATATGTATTGTGTATGTGTGTATGTCTCTTGTATGTGTATTATGTGTGTTATATGTATGGATCATTATATGTACTTCCGACTTGTGAGTAAACAGTATATGGGTAGATATATTATTGTAAGGGTTATTTAACGTATTTTTTGTCCTTTCAGGTAATTGAATAACACGTATATTGATGATCAAGAAGTCAAATAGTTAAATTAATTAATAAAATTAATGTAAGACTTATAAATACAATAAGATAATGTGTAAAATGAAACAATATCAAATGAATTACTATCCTAGATACTTTACCGTTATTGCACGACTAACTTATGCCATTTTCACCCCCCGAAAGTCCCAGGGGTGTTGATAGTTGCCTCTCAAGCAGACAGCAGTAATTATTTTACTAAAACATAATTCAAACTGTTAGTAGAATCAAGAAAATTACACAAAATTACAAGTCAAGTTTTAGTAATACATGAATTAGGAAAAAGTCCCTTATGAAGTATATGGTATGTTTCAATACTTTGCGGCCTTACAACATATTATTTTTAGTACTAACAATTGATTATTGTAATTTAAAGGTTTAATATCATCCTTCTTGTCTGAAAATTGTAACGAATCCTCAAAATTTGAACAGAAAACTATAAAATGGATTTCAATTAGAATTTTGCCAGACACTCACAACGGGAATCAACAAAATAGCAATGCAAAATATCCATCGTACGTATGGTGATAAAGAGAAGAAATATTATAAGTTATGAGTTGATTGATCAAAACCGGTAAAGTCAGGTTTAATTTCATGTATAACTAAATGGTAACGCTTCTGAGGTCTCCTTAGTTAATTATCAACTCTTAAACAACAATTACTATTTTAGATACAATCAGAGCCTACATAGTTGCTTTATTAATAAATTAAAAACAATATTGTTCTTGTTTGGGTGACCTCATTTTTTATAATAACACTTTTTACATCCATTAAGCCAATTTAGCCAATTTACCACCCATGAAGCCATGTATTTTGTTTGAATATCTTTATCATGTCTAGCATTGTTGTTACTTTACAGTAATTTGTGTTAGGAAAAGACCATGTGTTTGACCATTAACGTTTTATTTTTTCTCTGGCATTAAATTCGAAGAAGGTGTTAACTTTATGAACGACGCCTTACTGTATTGACTTATCACTAATGTCTTTATAATATTCCTAATGGACCGTTGTGAGCAAACAAGTTTACTTGTAAATTAATTCAGACACATTGCAATGGTTTTGAATTTTATTCATTCACTCAATAAACCAAAAAAATAATCACAACCTAGAATAACATTATGGAAGCAATATGTTTAACATATGTGCATGTATTATAGCATTTTCGGTAAGTATCATCATCTACTATTGCATACTGAAGTTGTACATAGTCAAAGGCATCATAGAGGATGAAGATACGTGACATAACATTGTATATTAATTGGAGTTGTAAAAGAAAAGAATATATTTTAATAAGTTAAAAGGTATATTGTTATATTTAAACTGGTAACAACACATGTTTATATTCTTATGTAACTGTGGTTACAGAATGCTTTTAAGTTAACAAAGTAAGATATTGTTTCTCCGTGCTGAAGCTGTTTCCAAGACCAGTGTAGAAGTGGAGTGGAATGGTACGCAATAAATGTAAATGAAAGTAGCCTCGGGCTCTTCACTCGGCCACGCTTTATCGTCGAATCATTTATTTGCTTGCCTATCGTTTTACTACTCATAAATGTGTTTGTAAGAATTCAATACTAGGTCTATTATCCTCCTATCAGACCCTGAGTAGTTTTAAACGTAGTTGACATAAGTAAAATCATACCATACCTTTCCATAAATGCGGTCAGTGTTATGCAATAGTAGAGAGTAAATGTCTGTTCTGGAACTTGATTTTTGGAAAAACACTGTCTCTTCTGGAACCGAGCTTTTTGTTTCAAAAGGCGAGTGCATTATTTACTTGAGGTTTTCATATAGGTTTGTTGGATTATAGAGTAGTATCAGAGCGATTGCTGCGCAACCTAGTAGAAATGTAACAAACTAATCGAGAATAAAGTTCACAATATGAATAGTAAAGCGCTTGCTGCGCAACCTATCAGAAATATAATGAACTATTCGAGCAAAAAGTTCATAAAATGAGATCAAGTGAGCAATGCCTTGGTTCCCTACCACTTTGAGTCTAATACTTTGGCACTGAGCTAACTTGATCTCTGATAAGCATCCCTAAACAGTTGCTATTATATTGCATTATATGGTAATTGCCATTTATTAATGAGATTTCATGGTGAACAGACTATAATGTCTCAGCAAGACAATCAGCAGCAGCCTCAAAGAAACCCTCCTGGCCAGGATTTAAGAAGGAACCTTTACCTGGATTTTCCTCTCCCATATCAAAGGCAATACGAACGTCAAGCTGATTCTAGCTCAGGGCGACCTGTTCAGAGTGGGTTTGTTTCTTCAACTAGCTGGTCACCTGGTGATGCAACGATGTACAAAGCACAGACAAAGTATGCACCGTCAGAGAGGAGTAGTGAACCATTACAAGATCGTAAAGTAACATGTGTTCAGGAGGAAGATGCTAATCATTTTGTGAGAGATTTGTTAAGTGATTTTTAGTTATAAAATAAAGCTTGTTTTTTGGTATAAAAGTGTGTATTATTTGCTATATCATTTAGTATAGTTCTTGACGCCCATTAAGAAGGATGGAGGAAGAAAGAATGTTCAATATCTCTGAAAACTTTAGGGTTTTACTGAGAGAAGTTAATGATAAAACATATATTGCTTTTGAATCTAATGGTGATAATTTTGTTATCTATGCTCAAGCATGGGAAAAACTAAAACCATATCTACATGAAATTGATCAAGAGTTTATTAAAAGGCATGATTTTAAAAAGGAGCAAAACAAAGTGTTTTCAATTGTGGATAATTTTAAGATAGTAGTTGGGGATAATAAAACTAATGCATATGTAAAAATAGAGTTGGGAGATAGTGTAATTCAATTGGATAGTGAAAGATGGAAAAAATTTCAAGAAATATTTCCTACAATCAGTGAAGCATTTGAGGAACGTTATAACAACTAATTAACTTATCTGACATGAACTTTGGATGTGCTTATTTAGCTTAACCATGAACTTTGACTTATATTTGCGTCATAATTACACGTGATTTACTGGTATATAAGTGGTGTGATAGTTGAGTGATATATGTTATTTTGCATCACGGACTTCAAGCTGCTGTTTGAGTGCTCAGGTAAATTTTAGAATGGATTTGTTTAAAAGTTTTATTATTACTCATGATATGAAAGTGGAATTTAGAAATGTTCAGACTGATACAAAAATTATTATAACAATTAATTCTCCACTGGGAAGACAAAGTATTTCTTTGGATGTAGATAAATGGACAGAATTAAAGAAATCAATTACCGATATAGACAAAGAGTTTTATAAAAGATTTAATTACCAGTATTCAGACTTAAATGGAAGCTTTTATGAGGATGGGGAATAAATTATATCATATAATTTACAGGTTCAATGGAGTTTATTTTGGATTTCCAAGGATTCAAGAATAAGGATAATGAATTCATCATTAAGGAGCTAGCAATTATATCTACAGATGGGCAGATATACGAGCTTCAGCTTTTTCTACCCCCCTGCAGTCTACACGAGTTACCAAAGACAGTGAGGAAACAAGTACACTGGGTTGAACGACATTTGCATGGTCTATATTGGAGTTCAGGATTCAAAGGTTACTCTCAGATTAAAGATATATTTAAATATATTGATATAAAAGGAAATGTGTATGTTAAGGGTTTGGAAAAGAAACATTTTATTGCTCAACTTCTGTCTGAGTTCGAGGTTAAGGTGTTCAATCTAGAAGATTTGGGGTGTCCAAAGCTATCAGATCTAAAAGCAAGAGTGCACTTAGGTTCTTTCAAAACTTGCAGTTTTAGCCATTCCCCAACTAACTGTGCATACATTAATGTTCACGTTTTACTGCAATGGTGGAATATTGAGAAGCAGGTTGCTATTTACACTAGTAAAAATATAGATTTAGCTATAAAAGAATGGGTTGAAAAAGGATATGTGATGCAGGATGAGTTGGTTAAGTATCTGCCAAAACAGTTTATCATTAACTATGTGAATGTCTTAGAATATATCTATCACAAACTTCCACTGCATTTGCAGTCTGATCCAGACATCATAGAAAACTTGCGTTGCCAAGAACACTATCAGTTTGCTAATGAAGGTGATGCAATTGATGGACCAGTTATCAAAAGAAAATATTGCTATTTTTGCAAACATAAGATAACCTTTGATCTACTTGCTAAAAATGAAAACACATTACTTGATTCAGTGGCTAATGCACCATGATGGAGTCACCAACTTCAGCATCTTGTTCCTCAACATCTAGTAATTCAGGTGAAGCTTCATGTTGCAACTTATTTAATTTAAAAAAAAGTGATTTGATTAAATCTGGATTTTATAGAACTAAATTATTTGAAAATATTGTTTGTTGTGGATGTGGATGGGAATCTGGCTCTAGAAAGTTAACATTAAAACACATTAATTTTGTACATAAATTAACAAATCCAGATTGTGAAATGAGTAAAAATGTGTCTTTGGATTTTAAAAATTATAGCCAATTAAAGGGAAGTGTAAGGGAAATGGAAGATGTGATGAGAGAGACATTTCTAGCGTACCCTAAAGCTTATCCAAACATAGAGAAGATGGTTCAAGCTGGATTCTACTATACTGGTATTGATGATGCTACTACTTGTGTAAGCTGTGGCCTTATGTTAGATCAGTGGAATCCTGATGAAGATCCAATGGTGGAACACAAAAAAGCATCACCATATTGTGATTTATTGTAAATACATAAAAGGTTTTTGATAATTGTTTTATTTGATCTGTTGTAAAATAAATAATTTGATGTTAAAAGTGTTCTGTAGCAATTATTTTCATCATTCCCTTTCAAGCACTGTAGTAAAATGTCAAATATCAGAGCTGAGATTGCTAGTGAGTTACACAAACAGTCAAGAAAAAACTTTCCAACCCGGTATGTAGAGTTAAAAGGTATTAATGATCTTTATCAAGCTGATTTAGTAGAAATGATACCTTTTTCATCAGTGAACAATGGATATAAATACATTTTGACTATGATTAATTGTTTTTCAAAATATGCAATTGCTGTTCCTTTAAAATCAAAAACTGCTAAAGAAGTTGTTATTGCATTAAAACCTATTTTGGAAGTTCATAAAATGAAGCATTTTCAAACTGATCAAGGAAAAGAATGGTTTAACTCACAAATTCAATCTTTATTAAGAAGTTTTAATATAAATCATTATTATACTTACTCAGATAAAAAAGCATCAATAGTTGAAAGATTTAATAGAACTTTAAAAGGTGAAATGTGGAAATTATTTACTGTACAAGGTAATTTTAAATGGTTGCAAATTCTTCCTGACATAATTAAACGTTATAACAATAAAGTACATAGAACAATTGGTATAAAGCCTGTTGATGTTAACAAAGATAATGAAAAACAAATTCTCTTGAGAATTGTAAGAAGTAGAAAATTAAAAGTGTATAAGCAAAAGTTTAAGGTGGGAGATAAAGTTAGAATAAGTTTAAGATTCAAACAATTGTCAAAAGGTTACTGGCCAAGGTGGAGCAATGAGGTTTATACAGTGTCAAAAGTTCAACCAACTAACCCGCCAACTTATATTCTGAAAGACTCCAAAGGAGAAGTGTTGAAAGGTGGGTTTTATCAAGAAGAACTAAGTAAAACTAAGTTTTCAGATATTTACTTAGTTCAAAAAGTTATAAGGAGAAAGGGGGACAGGCTATTAGTGCGGTGGCTGGGTTTTGACAAGTCACATGATAGTTGGATTAGCCAGAGTGAGTTAGTGTGAAGTAAGATATGAAATTTACCAAACAAAAAAATTCTTTTAGTGTTGTTAATCTAGATAAGGTTATTAGAGTCAACGATAAAAATAAATCATCCAGCAAAAAGCATGGTGTTCTCCTTCCAAATACTATCAGGTGCATTATTTGTGGACCATCAAACTGTGGAAAAACTAATTTGATGTTAAATCTTCTTTTCTCACCAAGTGGATTGTATTTTAAAAATGTATACATTTTTTCTAAATCCTTATATCAGCCTAAATACAAATTTCTTGAGTGTGTTATGAAACAAATTGAAGAAATTGGGTTTTACATGTTTTCAGATAATGATGAAGTTTTGCATCCTTCTGAAATCATTCCTAATTCAATAATGATATTTGATGATGTTGCATGTGAAAAACTGCAAAATATTAAAAATTACTTTTCAATGGGGAGACATAACAATATTGATACGTTTTATATTTGCCAAACATACAGCTATGTACCAAAACAATTGGTTAGGGATAACGCTAATTTTATTGTTTTATTCAAACAAGACAATAGAAACTTACAACATATTTATCATGACCATGTTAACACTGATATGACTTTTGGAACTTTTAAAGAAATGTGTTTAAAAGTGTGGAGTAGTGGGAAAAATTCATTTGTAGTGATAGACAAAGACAGAGAAATGGGTAAAGGTCGCTATCGAAATGGATTAGACGTTTTTATCAAAGTTTGATAATAGTGGTGGGGAGAAGATATAACTCTCTACCATGTTACATTTTAACCATTACCAGTACATATGTTGACAGCAAACAATGGCTGAACAATTTTATGATGATTGGGTTAAAGATAAAACAAAGGAAGAAATGGTTAAGGAGATTAGTGAACTTAGAAGGAATATTAAATTAAAACATCAAGCGCTACAGCGCCAATTAACCGATAATAGTGAATTACTGGAAAAGCAGTGGAAACCTGTTGCTGAACCTTTGATTAAACTACTAGAGGAACAGGAAGAAAGTAAATCAGAGAAGGATAAATTGAATAATCGCAAGAGAAAACCTACTGAAAATTTTGAAGAAGCAACCCCAGTTAAACATTTTATACGCGCACCCGATCAAGGAGTGAAACGTAAACAAAAGATTAATCTGCCTACGCGAGAGGATTATGAAAGTGACTATGAATATGATGATGGAAATGAAGGTCTACCACCTTCCAAACGTTCAGCAATCCCTAGTACCACATTTGATACAAATGAAATGGAGTATGAAAATCAAGGAGATGATGAACAAAGTATTGAAGAAATGCAACATGAGCCAGTGGTTTATGAAACAACAAGTACAGGTGAGGCTCTTTTAAAAACACCAAAAGGAAGACACTATGCTAAGGAATTTGTTGAACATACTTTCACAGGCAATATAGCTAAAGATTATTTTCTCAAATTAATTAGAGGGGGTAAACCTATTGACCACAACTATGGTGTTCGTGTAGAGGGAAATGACTGGATGATTGGTGATAAAAAAGTTGAAATTGATGAAAATGACATTATAATAAATGGTGTGAGGTATTTAGGAACAAGAGGGCTTTATGAGCTGATATTTATGAATTCACCAAACCAATACATTTATACTGAAGAAGATTTAAAAAGTTATGCTGGTATTTTAAAAGATACTAATGTTTATCGAGTGAATTATTCAGCACTTGGTAGACGAAGGTCTAACAGGGGTCATAAGTATTTGCATATAATTGCTCCAATATTAAATGAATGGGATAATAATGGTGCAAGTGGTAGTGGTGTTTTAAAAACTACTCCAAAAAGTAGAAAAAATAAATTACCACAGCAAGATTATGTTATTAAAGCAAATCCAATGACAACATATCCTGATCTGCTTGCTCCACAATCAGATTCACACGGAGTTACATTAGGCAATGGAAAGCCGGAATATATTTACTTTGATGATCCAAATGAGCTTGTTGACCGTCTGCGCCTCCTATATGGATCACAAGAAGCAGGAAATAATGGACATAAAAATGAAATAAATTCTATTATTGAGGAATTGTTGGAATTGGAAAACAATGGTGTTATTAATGTTTAATTTTCAATAAATAACCAAATAATTGTAATTAAACTGATTGTTTTATTATCTCTACCCTCATTTCAGTTCTGAACTTCATGATGAGTGTTGATAAATTTGGACGCTACTCGAGCTCTGGTAATGCTCAAATTGCACAAGGTCAAAAGGGTCCTAAAGGTGATGGTTTTAATCTTACAGATGATGGTGATTATGATATCCAACTCAAAAGGATTTGTAATGTTGGAACACCAACAGAGATTGGGGATGCTGTAAATCTTTTTACACTTAATACATCTGTTGGAAATTGTTTATTGGTGAATGAAAAGAAAGAGTATGATGCGAAAGGGCTTAGAGTAAGCAATTTGGATGTACCAATTAGTGATGGTGATGCTGTTAATAAATTATATTTTACTTCTAATTCACCGGTAAAACTGCTTGACAGTTACTCTTTTCACCAATTCAGAGTGCAAGATATAAGCTTTCCTATAGCGGATGGTGATGCAGTAAACTATAGAACTTTAAAGGAAAATGCTTTACTAGTCGATAAAAGTGTGTTTAATGCAAAGAATTTAAATATTTGTAATGTAAAAGATCCAAAACTGTCACATGATGCTGTAAATCTTCGTTATTTACAAGTTAATACTCTAGCCTTAAAAGAAAATAAAGAATATGATGCTAAGGGAAATGTTATAAAAAACATAGGTTTTCCTAAAGCAAAAGGAGATGCAATAAGCTATTCATTTATTGCTGATGTATTGGCTGAAATGTCTTTTGCGATTCATAATAATTTGAAAAAGAAAAACAAACCAAAGCTTACTAAAGAGGAATGGAAAAAAAGAGTAAATAAATCGTTGCATACTTGTGATTGGAGCGATTTGTTTGGAGTGAGTGAAAACGCTTTGGTGCAACCAAAAGCTAATACGCCTGCACCAGTGATAATAAATAAAGACAAATCAGGAGCTGAAAATCATTAATAAATATGATGTTCTCCCGACCTGGTCGCATCAGTTATCCAAGAGGCTCCGGCCTGATCAGTAGTCTTACAGGCGCAGCTGGGAACATTTTAAACCGTGCTATAGACATCTTACCAACGGAACTGCATTTGCCAGGCTATCAGTACTGTGGTCCTGGAACGGATTTAAAGACTCGATTGGCTCGTGGTGATCCAGGTATCAACAAATTAGACTCAGCCTGTAAACTGCATGATATTGCATATTCCAAATTTTCTGATAGTAAAAACAGATCTATTGCTGACAAACAGTTAGCTGAGCAGGCTTGGGAACGAGTGAAAGCTTCTGATTCAAGTTTCGGTGAAAAGGCAGCAGCTTGGACTATTACAAATATAATGAAAGCTAAAAATAAACTTGGTGCTGGTAGAAAAAAACAGGTAAAGAAAAAGAGAAGATGTAAATGCAAAAATAAGAAAAATACAAGAAAAGCTAATGCAACTAAAAGAAAAGGTAAAGGCTTATATCTAAGACCCTATAAAGGATCAGGATGTGCAAAGAAAAAAAAAAGATCGTCTACTTAACAAAGGAGATAAATAGTATTCCTAACAGACCGCTTAGTAACAAGGATATTTTAAAGTGGGTTTCACGTTTAAATATACCTAATTTTAGAGGAGTGTTTATGCGGGATTTACTGCCTCATAATATAAGTGAAAAGGAAACTGGAATTGTTAATTTGGATGACAACAATGGAAAGGGGACACATTGGGTGTGTTATACAAAAAATGGTTTCAGAGTCCAATATTTTGACAGCTTTGGAAATCTCAAACCACCAGTTGAACTTCAACGCTACTTTAACAGTGGACCTTACCACACTGAGGTTAGATATAATTATTTTCCTATACAAAAGGAGGATGAAGTGAACTGTGGTCATTTGTGTTTAGACTTTCTAGCCAGTCATACATAATGATTTGCATAAAAGGGAGTTCATCACGTATTAGGTATACGCTGTTTCCACCATTTGATTTATCAACATCAAATGAATGGGAAATGGGGTTCCATGATTTGTTGACCTATAATTCAATACCCAACGTGGAGGAGAATGAAAATAATAAATTATATTTTTCAAATGGAGATGTGATTAGCCTTCCTACAGGATCATATGAAATTGAAAGTATAAACGAGTTTATTAATAAGCAAATAGAAAGGCAGCAACTTGACATTAAATTTAAACTTGTTGCTAACAATAACACTTTAAAATGTGAAATATTCTGTGACAAGGGAATAGACTTCACAAAAAAAAGGAACATTAGGGTCTCTCCTTGGATTTAGCGACAAAATCATGGTTGAGCCAAATAAATGGACTGAATCACCCAATCAAGTTTCCATTAACAAAGTAGATGTCATACGGATCACTTGTAATATTGTAAGAGGATCTTATATTGACGGTGTTGAAGGACATGTATTACATGAGTTCTATCCAACTGTAGCACCGGGGTTTAAAATTGTTGAGAAACCAAATACAATAACTTATCTTCCAATAAACAAACAAAATAGTTTGGAAGAGTTTATAATTGCTTTAGAAGATCAAAACGGAGAGTTAGTTAATCTGAGAGGGGAAAATATAAATATACGTATAGTTATAAGAGAAAAGCAGCGCAGATAAAAAATGGGATTAGTCTTTTTTAGGAATTATAATCAAAAAAGAGAACCATTTATACATAAATATCCCAGCATTCAACATACAGTCATTGAGGAAAGAGCAGCCCTGCCATCCACATCCAACTTTACAGTGCGTAGTAACAATAAGTTTATCAAAACTTTATCCCCTGAAAATTTATTATTTTTGCAAAATATTGGGATATTCAAGAAGAAATGAATCGAATATTAAATATAAATTCTGAATCAAGCTTTGACAACAGTGTCATTGACTTTCAATTCCATTCTCACAATCCTTATTCATCAAACACTTTTGGAAACAGTGATGAAATAAGAATACCAATTCACCAGCAAGATGTATATACGTTACCAAGTGAGAGTTATATTTTAATTGAGGGAACTTTGAAAAAACAGGATGGAAATGATGATACTACAACTAATCTTATAAATAATGCAATCGCATTTCTATTCGAAGAAATAAGATATGAGCTATGTGGAACAGAAATAGATCGAGTAAAAAATGTTGGAATAACTACTACAATGAAAAATATACTTACATCACGTCCTGGAGATGTTCACTGGATGGGGAACGCTGGCTGGACATTACCTAAGATTGATGTACTTGAAGATAAAACCAACTTTTCATTTTGTGTACCACTCAAGCTGTTGCTTGGTTTTGCTGAAGATTTTAAAGAGATTTTGCTAAATGTGAAACAAGAACTAGTATTGTTAAGATCTTCATCAGACAAAAATGCAATATTGCAAGCTGCAGCATCTTTACAAACTGTTAAATTTGTAATAACCAAACTTATCTGGAAAATGCCTTATGTGAAAATTGATGATGAAATTAAACTATCACTTCTAAAACTAGTGGAAAAAGATCAACCTTTAAGAATTGCCTTTAGGAGGTGGCAAATGCATGAGTACCCTGTGCTACCTCAAACCACTTCTCAAACATGGACTGTTAAGACACTATCAGTTATTGAGAAACCTAGATATGTTATTGTAGGTTTCCAAACTGAACGTAAAGAAAAAAATAATAAAAATGCATCACATTTTGATTTTTGTGATTTAAATAACATAAGGCTTTATTTAAATGGAATATACTACCCATATGATCCATTGAATGGAAACAAAGCTTTGTTATATGAGTACTATGCAAAGTTTCAATCTTCTTTCTATGCAGGAAGTGATGATCAACCATGTATAAGCAAAAAAGACTTCATTGAGAGTTCACCATTATTTGTATGTGATTGTTCTAAACAATCTGAAACTTTAAAAAGTGGCACAATTGATGTACGTCTTGAAATTGAAACTACAAAAGCAGTTCCGGCAAATACTGCTGCATATTGTTTGATTATAAGTGATGGATTAGTGTATTACTCTCCATTGTCTGGAACTGTCAAAAAGGTTATGTAAATAGTGTATTATATAAATAAATCTTGTTTTAAAAATATGTTGTTATATGTTAACCTTATACCATTATAATAAAGGAAATTAAAAACACAAATTAATATCATATATACAAGTTTATTTACATATTTCACTGACATAATTTAAAATGTCCATAAGCTAAGGTGTTAATACCATCATCTAGAATATGTCTTTTGTCATCATTTGCATTCATTGCAATTTTATTGATAGTAATAGTGCTAATTCTATGATCTTTTGACCGAAACAGAGTTTGTTTCTTACAAATATTCAAGTCCCTATTAAACAAACATTTTTTAAAATCATCAAAATTGATGGCTTTTTCCACAACCTTTTTGTTAACACCTTTAGCTTTTTTCCTAACAACCTGTTCAAATATGTCATAACAGTAAAGCTTTGGACGCAAACCTACATACTCAATAATTATTTTGCCAGAACATTCATCCTTAAATTTACCTAGCACTTTCTTGTTACTAGCTGAAAAGCATGGATGATTCTTACAAAAATTAGAAGTATCAAAATACTGTTTTAGTTCAGGGCTATTCATGTCTACATATATATCATTAATGATAATTTCATAAAAAAGTGAATCTGTGTCAGAATACAAGAGTTTAACATTTGAACCAAAAAACCGTTTTATGATTTGGTAGTGAAAATCGTACATATGAAGTTTACTCAGCTCTAGCACTGTAAACCCAATATAAATGGGTTTATTAAAAACAATACTTTCTTTTGAACAAGAGACAGCAGCTAAGGATTCACTGTAAATAGTTCTATTCAAAAATGTAGGCTTACAAACTAATTTATCCAAACGTTTTTGTGATGTCACCAGTTCAAGAGACATTCTTTTACGTATATTTTCAATACTCTTACCAAACATTGCATTGTTCATTTTTTTATACAAGTCTTCCTCAAAAGGGTTTTTAGCTAATGTTCTTTTTGCAGTATTCCAATCTATGTAGGGTTTAAGCCAAGGGCTTTGATTGAATTTTAAGACTCTATGGACTTTTGTTACTTTCAAGCCTAGTTGAATAGCCTGTTTAAGGTTTAAATAATGGGTAACGTATCTTTCCTTATTTTCTAAAGTAGTTAACAGTTTGGTTTGCTTAGAATTTGGTGGTGGTTTATTTTCAGGAAAAAGTGGTAAGTCATTGTATGAATCATGGAGATAAATTGGATATTCAACATCAACTTCCAAAACAAAACCAACAGAAGAGTCATCAGGAATATCATCTACTCTAAAAGATGCTATGTCTTGTTTGTTCATCCATTCAAATGAATTTAGTGGCATAGATTTACTCATGGCTAGGCCATAGAGGTTATTGGCATCAAAATACATTAGATAAGAACTTTCTACTTTTGGATCATAAAACTCTTTCATATATTTATTGTTAGCACGAGCATATCTTTTAGAGCAGGATGTGATTCCACCTCTTACACCTTTTTCAATAAACAAATACATATCATAGTTTGTAAACAGTTCTAATTCTACTTTTGTGTATTTTAACATAGCATCAAATGTTAAACCTGGCAAAGAAAAGTAATGAGCACAATCCAATCCATAATTTTCAACACAAATTGATCGAAAGTTCTCAAATGTATCACAAAGTAGTAGTACATCTACTTTAAGATAGAGATCACTATAGCTTCCTAAGTCCCTACATTTAAAATGTGACCAGACTGTTTTTGCATGCTGATATTCATTTTCATCAATCGGTTCTAGTTGATAAGGGTACGAATCATTTTCTGGATCAACCATCGTTGGATCTCCCAAACCCTTGTAAAAGAAGGATTTGTCTGGCAATTTTTTGTCATTTAGTTTTTCCCAGCTATCCGTATACTGGTAAGGGTACACTCCCTTACGAGTGACCAGAGGTAAATCAGATTCATGAAAAAACTTTTTAGTATGGGAAAAGTTTTCTTTTGGCAAGTTATTAGCCAACTCACTTAATGATCGATCCATAAAACGATAAGTATCCACAAATCTTAAAGTAATGCCTGATTGAGTATATTTGGAAAATGTAACATATTTTTCCTTTGAATTAGGTATTACACCGACTCTGTAACTATCACACCCTAATTCTCTTATTACAAAATGGTTGTCATAGTTAGAACTTCCATGCATAAATACTGGTAAAAATTTCTGAGATTGTCTCTTAAGATTACATTGTGAACACAGCACATTCCTAAATCGTCCACTAAAGTGGCAGTGATCACGAACTGGACAGTTAATTAATGTAAATTCACAGTCACACAGGTCACAGTTTGAGGCATTTTTAAACCGTTGTTTCTCATCATTTGTTAAAGGCAACATAGGGACATTTAATTGGGTTAAATCACCAATTAAATTAGCCAGAGTTTTCATGTAATGCATAAATTTTGCTGGAGCATCTAACCCTCGATAAATGTATGGTTCTTTAGGCAAATAGTTAGCTATATAAGAAGGCAGAGAATCATCATAAGCAACATACACCCCAAAGCTCATTGGTTCATGAACATTATTAACATAGGTCTTATCAGAAACTTTTTTGTTTGTTTTTAATAACAAACATTCAAAATCAGCATAACAAACAATTGGCAGTTTAAATAAATAGTGATGATTTTTGAACTTCAAAATGTTTGACGGGTCAGATTGATTATTTACTGAAGGTTTGGATGGCATTACTACTCTTGCTGGGGTCTGTTTGGAACAGTCAGTTAAATGGGCAGTTAGATTTACTTTCCTCTTAGGACCTTGGTAATGTTTAAAACATCGTTTACAGATAGACAATTTTCCAGTGTTGGTAGTTAATTGTTTCCTTATTAATCTACTCAAATCTTTAATATAACAGTAATGGTTAACACCATTTTTTGAGATAAAAAGCAAGTCAAAATGGTTAGGTTTTTCTTCATTGGTTATTCTTAAAGGATAGACTATGTTCTGTTGATTTAAACCATAAACGTTAACACTGGTTCCGGGATTTTGTTTTTCAAATTTACTTATTTGTTTGATTGGTGTGGGAAAGGAAATTCCTGTGAAGTTGAATTTGTGTCTATGTTCTAAAGTTTTAGCAGTTATTCTACAATCATTTGTGTATTTTACTAGGAGAGACCATTCAAAACAGTTCATATCCCGATGGTTCTTAGGATTGATGACGGCTTTCTTTAATGCGATTTCCTTTGGTAGAGGAATATAGGTGCTTCCTCGCAATGGTCTATACCTGCTAAATCTCAGAAGCAATCCATCAACAGTTGACAGCGTCCACCCCGATCCCTTCCCTTCGTATTCATGTTCTTCATAACACAGCTTACTAAACATTTTTCTCAAAATTGAGTTTATTGAAGAGCTTTCCAGCACAGCCTTGTTTTTGGTTTTAAATGTTCTTAGTTGAATTTCATCTGTCACTGGTTTAATATAAGTACATTCACTAACTATATTGAACTTTAAAGCCCCATAGTCACTTAAAAGGTTTTGAATAATACTTTTAATTTTTGATTCCACAGAAATTAACAAAAAACACAAGTCCTTATTTTCCTCATCACCGTTTTTAAGATAAAATGTTTTCAAGTTCCCGCTGAATGCATTTCTTAATTCAACAAATTCATTAAATGGTCCAGAACACGACCGGTAAAATCTAGAATGTGTTCGAGCAACACTTTCATCGTCCGTTTCCATCTCCCCTTCCGAGCTTACCTCCATCCTGTGGATTAACAAAACTATTTAGAATGGTTTCTCCTCTACAATTGTGTAACTAACACCACTATTTATAAGTTATTTGTAATAAGCTAACTATCTAATAACGTACTACGCCTACAAACAATTACTAATTAATTAGTAATTGTGTTAGTAATTAATTAGCAATTAACAATTGCTTGTTAATTAGTTTTCCTATCCAGCTTAACCTCCTCACACTCTACTCCAGGCGTTTCTTTTATTGCTCTTCCTACATCATACAAAACATTCCTAATCTTTTTGAAAATGTGAGTTTTTGGCTCTGTCAAAAAAACAGCTTTAGTTGATACTTTAGTCCAAAACTTGCTTGTTGGACATTTCTTAAGATCTTTAGTGTCGGTTAGCTCTATTTTAATCATGTAACGACCCTCCTCACCGGGTGTAATAAGTTTCTTCCTCAATCTTTTCTTTTGAGTTTGAAATGTTTGTCTAATGTTAGAGGATTTTTTTGTGGACTTTACAACAAACAACCTATCAAACTTGTCTGAGTTATCTGATTCGGATCCAGAATCAGAAGCCTCGGAATGTTCATCACCCGATGATGCTTCAGATGACTCAGATGGAGATGGTGAACGATTTCTTTTCCTCTTAAGGGAAACCTTAACACTGGGCTCATGGGTTCTTTTTGGAACTGAAGGTTTATCATTATCATCATCTTCAATCAAGCTAACCTCAGGCTCTGGTAAACCACAATTAAAAACAGCCAAAGCATCTTCCACTGTACTACTCAAAAAATTGCTGGTTTCAATTGAGAAGAACCTATCACTGAAATTTTTTTCTTTAGCAAAGGTTTGACGCATTTAATTAGATCTTTAGATGAGATTTCCTTAGCCAAGAGTCTTGGGAGTTTTTCTTGTGATAGATCATTAGGGAAAAATTCAAATAGTTTTGAATGTAAATGTTGAGATATTTGAGTTAGCAGCAATTGGAGATTCGCAAGTTCGGGATGAGAATAGAATCGTTCAGAGTCTCTTAATTTTGGAATTATATTCAGCCATCGTTCTACTGAATTTAATCCAAGAGTAATTAGATTTTGTACTATTTGTAGTAAACTGATCATGCCCACTGCAGATTTTACAACGCCCTCTTCAACTGACTGTTTAGATGGTGTCTGAGAATTCATGACTGCAAATATGTAAAAAAAATGTTACAATTTTTAAACTTGCAATAGCATTTCATGAAACAGTAATATTTGATTTTGAGCTTTGGGTTTTAAAGTTAAATGTAGTTTACATTCTCACAACTAACCCACTAAAAATCTATTGAATTACTAACACAAGAAACCTGTCTATCCAGAAATCTTATTTTACAATTAGCTTATGAAACTTTTTCTTATATTTTTTAAATATCTACAATATTTTAATTTGATATTTTGAAGCTATGCCTTCTTGTTTTGGCCGTGTTGGAGCCATTACTGTAAATAAGTAAAACTACTAATGTTATTATTATTACACAAGTAATATAGTAATAATATTAAACTGTTAATAAAATGTATTGTTAAATAAAAATTAAATTTCCCATCCTAGACTTCTGTTACATTACAGATTGCAATCTATCGTCCAGTAGAACCAAAACCTCCTGCACCCCTTTCTGTTTCATCTATACAAACTAGTTCATACACCTGCGGATAGCAAATCTTTTCGCAAATTAATTGCGCGATTCTGTCTCCCCTTTCTACCATATAATCCTCATCTGAATGATTGCACAGTATAACCCCTATGTTACCAGCGAAATCCGCATCAATCACTCCGCCTGCCACATCAATACATTCTTTTAACGCGAGACCAGATCTCGGTGCAATTCTGCCATAACAATTGGCAGGGAGTGTAACTGCTAGATCTAACAACACACAAGCTCTCCCATTTGCAGGAATAGTAACCCTAATTGGTGATCTTAGGTCTAAGCCTGCTGCTTTGTTTGTGTGTCTATACGGGATGAAAGCGAGCTCGGACAGCTTTAGAAACCCAATTGAATTCATTCTGAAATTAAGAATAAGATACAATTGTAAACGTTGGCATGTTTAAACCTATTAATAGTTTATGGTATTTTAAACAGAATTTTTAATAATTTAACTATGCACATACCTGATTAATTGAGAGTTTAGAAGTCTGGGAGATAAAAGTGGTTAAAGAGTAAGGCTGGAGGTTGAGCGAAGGCCGGAGGTTGAGCGAAGGCTGGAGGTTGAGCGAAGGCTGGAGGTTGAGCGAAGGCTGGAGGTTGAGCGAAGGTCGGAGGTTGAGCAAATTTACACACGCAGATTCCTGAAACCATAACAGTAAATTAGTAAGCTGTAATCAGTAATATATAATAGTTTAGTTTATATTCAAACCAACTGAGATGGTTCAAACCTTTATTAAGCGTAAATTAATTAAGCTCAAGTATTGAATTTGAAATGCAGCAAAAATAAAATAGATATTTATGTTGCAGGGATGGTGAGATACAAAAATTATTGTTATTAAGATATTTTGGCCTAGTTATGTTACATGGTAGTCAATTGTAAAACTAAAGCTAGTAACTATTGTATTTTATCAGGGTTACAGTTTATAACACAATATACAAGTTAAATAAAAACATTAATATGTGTGTTAAAATCCAATAAGCATATAATTTTAATGGCATTATAGTTTTGATATTAAATTAATATAAATGTTAAAATGTGTGTGCTAAAAAACAGAAACATAATGGAATAGTTAACAAACAAAAATTAAGTTTACGTAAAAATAATTACTTGAACATTACAAACTTACTTAAAGTTTTACGGTGTAGAGCGTATGGACGTAGTGGAGTAGCGCTGAGCAACAAGATGGTGTAGGATGGTAGATGGTGTACTAAGCCGGAACTAAGCAGCAAGATGTTCAAACTGGAATCAACCAATATTATTAGATCACTATTACTTTGCATTTAAAAATATAAGTTTATTACTAACTAAGAAAATAAAGAAGCTAATCATGTTTCACATATTTAAACTCTGTGTTTACTAAGTTACAAAAATAATGAAACAAATGTTATTCCATAGTAAAAACACATATTAGCATTTTAGAAATATTCATTTAATAATTTAAAAGAATTTTCAGTACAAAACTATCCTACACTAAAACGTTTAGTAAACAACTTAGCTAACCTAACAAACCAATATTGTGCTTTTGCAAAGTTAGTTTAAGAATTATTTTTCAATAAGCAATCAAACAATAATTAATATCAAACAACTAGTAAACACTTGGCAAGTTAAGTTATTCTTACAGAATAAAATTAAAAAAGTTTGATTAAAAATTAACCAACTTTTCAAATGTTATTTTGACTTTAAGTTATAAAATAATTAAACCAACATTAAAGTTTTAAGTTAAAAATATGTTAAAGTATTTTAGTTTAACAATAAGTCTTAATAAACTTACATGGTTTGGAGCTTGAAGGCGTAGTGAGGGTTGACGAACTGGAGCAACTGAGTGTTCAAGCTGAATGCTCCATCGTTTTAGCCATTATTTATAGTAACACTCGTGCGTCACTAAATGATTGCTTATGTGATCAGAGTACAAATTACATCAGCAAAAGGCTGATGTGAGCAGAGTACAAGTTGCATCAGAAAAGCTGATGTGGGCAGAGTACAAGTTGTATCAACATAGTCACTGAAGTAATATAGTTAAATACGCAGAAAATAAACAAAAATAATTTGGAAAAAGTATTAAGGTACTATGATATAGTAGGAAACATTTGAAACAAAACTCAAACAAATTAACTAATTTTTAAAACAAAAATATTGAAGAAAAGATTTAGAAAAATTCTGAAACAGTTATCCGGCTGGCAGAATGTAGTAGGAATATAGTTACAATAATATCGAACTGTATAAATCGATTTTCGAAATTAATATCGATATATCAAATCGAACTAAATATCGATATATCGAATCGAACTAAATACCGATATATCGAAGTTAACAGATGTTTTTACTGTTTTGGGTATCAGGGCAACAGAATGCTGTAGCAATCTTTAGCTATCAGCGGCGCGCTGACCTCCAGGTCACCATGTTTGATTACCAATCACTCATTAGCGCATTTGCGAACTTCTGTACTTCCATGGAAAATTTTATTGCACAGTGGACTGTAAACACCACGTGCGTCCTTTACAACATGCTCGTGATTATCACTCATTTGCGTCAGCCGAAATTGTGATAGATTGGGTACATTACTTGTTGTCTCTATTCAATCAAGTTGTGGTTTTGTGTTAGCTTCAGTGAGCACCTCCTTTCACTAACTTGGTGAGTAAAACACAATTTAAGAATTAGAATCATTTTGAAACTTAAATATTTTTTGAAACTTTAACTTTTTTGAAACTTATACTTAAATTTAATTTTGTTTTTACCAATAAATTCTTTAATCGCTTATATCTTGGAAACGGTAAGAGATAGAGCAAAAATAAGAAAATTTTTAAGAAATTCCAAAAAGAAGGTTTTCATATATGAGCCATATACTGATATAACTTCCATTCCTCTGGGACGTGTTTAGGCTGGACTTAACTATTGACCTTTGCCCAATGCTTAATATATACGTTATTATTTGGCCTATCGAGTTGAAATTTGGTATGTAGGACGGTTAGAGCCTCTAGTTTGTTTTAGTGCAAACAAAATTCGGAATGGTTGATAAGCTTGCACACTACACACGATCATGTGAATTTTTAAAAGTTGCCTTGCGTTTGGTTATTTACTAACCGATTTATATGAAATTTTGTACATATGTTAAGGACATAAAATACAGTTGACTCGCATGCAAGGATTTGAAAAAAAATCATAAATGTAGGACTTGGGCTTAACTATTTACCTTCACCTTACAATTAATATCTCCATAACCATTTGAGATATAGAGTTGAAATTTGGTATGTAGGATAGTTGCAGTCTCTAGTTAGGATAAATGTAAAAAAATTCTGCAACGCTACACTACTTAAACCTCATCAGCGGAGCTCTTGCCTCCCAGCTTCAACCAGCACTCGCCTTTTGAAACAAAAAGCTCGGTTCCAGAAGAGACAGTGTTTTTCCAAAAATCAAGTTCCAGAACAGACATTTACTCTCTACTTGCAATGTCAAAACCTTAAGCTCAGTAGAAAATAAAACATAAATATACAAATTTACAATAAATAAATTGTCAAACCGATTCTTTAAACCAGCTGGGATATTAGCTAGTAAAACGACGATAAAAGTTAATAAATGTCTTGCATAATAAAATTAACCATCATTTGACATACAATAGCTCTTTGTAATTTGGTATACTATACATTCTAAAGCCTTGATCAGTCAAAAACTAGAGAATTTTGGTTGATTTTATTTCATGATACCTGTATCGTATTATCTTGTTGGAGAATTCATCGATGGGAATACAATACAAAATAGTTATAACTGACAGTCACTTTTTTGGTTGGCACTGTTCAGAAGGAAAATATATTATTATTTATGATGTTATACATGAACATCAATGTCTTTTTACAAACTTTATAGTATATAGTTGATCAAAGCCTATTCTCTAAAAATTTCACATTCAGATTAATTTTCGTACAAAAAATCTGATAGATGATTTCTCTTTGCAAAGAACGGAACTTAATGTTTACATTTAGTATTCATTTCCGATTTAAATTTGGGTTAAAAACGGATAGGATGTGTAACAATTTTACATTATAAAAGATATAATGATTAAACAATTATTAGAATCGTTAGTATTGGGGGTAAATGCAATCATAAGTTAACTGAGTCAACTAATTGACTTCGATGTCAGAGTGCCATTAACCTAAACTTGGGTAAGGACCCATAACTTTGTCATTAGGCTGTACCTCTTAGGCCAGTATAGCATTGTTTGTTATGTCCTCCTATTTTACGCTGGAGTAAGAAACAAATAAAATCATTAGCCTGGCTACGAACTAAAATAAAAATACTCCAAGGAAAAATATTTTCGTTCATTAATAAAGGCCCTTGATACCTATTCTTATTTTCGAACATAAAAAAAAACTCATGGTTTATTTTAAATCACAAAATGCTAGATTAGTAAAGGTAGTTAACTTATTGTATTCTCAACCTATAAAATATGTCTTTCTTCAATAATTTTCTTATTCAAATAAAATTAGTAATATCAGCATTCTGTCCGACAAATACCTACTTTCTCCCATTATCCTGTCAACAACTCTCTATATGAATAAGGAGTGGACTAGCCATATTTCATGGGGGAAATCACAAAATTTGCAATAACCTTTAAACAGTTATTTTGACAGCATTGGGGTTTGTACGGGTTTGTTTAAAATTGAAAGGACCATAACATACTAAGTTTTAACCAAAATCATTTAGACAGTTTCTAACGGATCGGGTTTTCCGTTATTTTATGGGTTCTAAACTCCCCAATGAAAATCTAAATTTACAAAACAATTAAAACCTTTGGACACAAATGGTATCTAACAGATACCACAGGTGTACTCTCTAGCTCTGTACACATCCACACACACATTCAGACACCCATACACACACATACCATTTAGGAAATCAGAGTTTTGCATATATAAGAACCCAAAAATCTAACTCGAAGATTTTGACAAAAACAATTCTTTCTACATACACTATGTATAGGTAGAGTAAGTAAAAGTTTGTTGCTTTGTAAGGCAGTTTGACACTAGTTGTGTTCGCGTTTTTGATTGTGGTGATGTTTTGGTGATTAGTGTCGCTTCAGTTGGATGTTATGGATCCCTTACAAGCAAATTGAATGTAACCACACATCTGCATTGCTAACTGTCTATTTGTGTTCTCTACCTACACACTAGCTTGTAATAAATTACAAGAACACTACTAGTGTCATTGTTTGTCAAGTTGTCATTATTTATTGGGATTACGTACTGGATATTAAATAACTGGTATGTCATAGGAGATTGAACCACAGAGTGCCAACCTAGTTAACAGATGGTTAAGAGATAGTAATGTGACATATTCTGTGTTGACATGTTCTATGTATATCATTAAATTTTTTTTCGGTTAAAAGTTCTTATATTTTAACTATTTTCTAAATTATACAAAAACAGTTTAAATACGCGTAAAACTAATGATCGTCATATTACCGATAAAGGGAAATATCAATGATTAAAGGAAGTATAAACTTAATGCTTAAGAGTGCTGTTTAATGTCCGTATAATTTATACACAGAGGTAGGCCTACGTACCTCAACATACACAGATATAGTATTTCCCTATTTGAATCACAGGCCACAAAACTAAAAGATTGCTTTTGATTTAATTGTTTGTAGAAACAGTGATAAAATTTTTTTTTACTTTTTGACTGGAAGACAATGACAACCAAAGATAGGTAGAATAATTTTCGCTTATATGCTCTCTTTCGATCAACAAATTATTAATTTCTCGAGTCACCCAGTAGGTTCCCTAAGGTGTGATAAATTCAAAGATGTACAAAATATATGTATAACTACCCACTACAGCGAACCTGGGTTCCCATT
This sequence comes from Macrosteles quadrilineatus, assembly GCF_028750875.1. NCBI lineage: Eukaryota > Metazoa > Arthropoda > Insecta > Hemiptera > Cicadellidae > Macrosteles > Macrosteles quadrilineatus. Next base: position 159,662,202 of record NW_026542594.1, read on the forward strand.
TTCGTGATTGGATCATAGTAAAATATCAAAGGATTAAAAATTGCCTTATTTAACACAATTCAGTATATTATTTTCCATAAGTTTAAAACATACATTTTTTTTTAATTTTCCCGTAACCATCAACCATCCAACAACACTTCAATATACAATGTATATTTGTTTTATTAAGCTGTTTAAAGTGGTCTTAAAAGAAATAGAAACATTTTATATTTAAAGGCTTAGGAAGCCCTAATACCACATATATTTCCCCATAAAACCTAGTTCGCTTGTTAGAATCATGTTTGAATAAATGTAGAAAGTGTTACCTAAATCCATATTTTTTGCTTCTAGAGTCGTCAAAATAATAGAGAACAGCGGCTTCGGGAATAGGTCTTACCTAGAAACCTGCAGTAACATCTTCTTCTTCCCTATAGGGATAATTCATTGAAAAAAAAAAAAAACAGTTTTATTTACTTAAATATTTACTATAATGAATAATATAACTTATATAGATAACTTCAAAATCTCCATATTGCAAAAAGAAGTTATCAAAAGATTACTTGTAGGTTCATATTATAAATACTTTTCTAAGAATATTATAGCAAGAAATATTAAAAGAATGCAGTGGTTAAGGGGAGTTGTGAGTAGTAGACACAGCTAGACGAGATTAGTGTTATCGCTCTTATCTTGGATGGAATCATGGTTTTCGAGAGTTTATCCCTCTGATTTATTACGAATAATAATAAATAACTTTCAACGGATAGTAACATTTACTTAGCCTTAGCCAAAATTTGATTTTAAACAGTGAAATTTGTCTCCTAAGTGGGCTAAATGATGACCAATAAATCAACAAAAGTGTTTGAGGTACGCCAACTGAAACTGACACAAAGATTCAAGTGATGAAACAAAGAGCGGCGTTTTCCGAGTTTGACTTGCCTGCAATGCAGCTTCTATTGTTTACCATGTTTGAACCGCACAAGTTTGTTCAGAAAGGAATAACTGAATTCCTCGGAGGATATGTTTTGTGGGGCTTTGTCAAGTAGTAATGGTGAGATTGTAGCACAACGGATTGAGTAATCAAATAATTAAATAACTTACGTCATCAATCCATAAATTGCTGTGGAGTACGCGTTTCAACCATCAGGTCATCCTCAGCTCCACTGTCACTAGGTTGAATTTGCTTCTATGTTGCATTATAGCAACAGCGTCGATATATTAAATAAATAGTCCAAACATATTTTACATTTATCACACATACACGACACGTACGAAACATTTAGATAACAAATACTGTGATAACACCGTGCGCACGGCTGGACGGGCTCAGGTTTGCGGCTACACTCTATGAGTTAACTATGAGTGTAGCCGCAAACCTGAGCCCGTCCAGCCGTGCGCACGGTGTTATCACAGTATTTGTTATCTAAATGTTTCGTACGTGTCGTGTATGTGTGATAAATGTAAAATATGTTTGGACTATTTATTTAATATATCGACGCTGTTGCTATAATGCAACATAGAAGCAAATTCAACCTAGTGACAGTGGAGCTGAGGATGACCTGATGGTTGAAACGCGTACTCCACAGCAATTTATGGATTGATGACGTAAGTTATTTAATTATTTGTCAAGTAGGATGCAATTTATAAACATTATGTGAAACTCATTAGCACAATATACCAGTTGCTTGATTGGGAGTTCTGTTGCAAGTGCAATTTTTTTTGTACGGACTTCAATAAATGTGTTTTTAGTATTCAAAGAAAATCTTCTCCAGTGACCAAATACTTTAAGAACCAGGCCTATGTCTATATTAATTTCTTGTACAAGGTAAAATGTATAACCGAAATCAAAGCACTTAACAAGAACCAACTATAAAAAAATACATTATATCCTATTGGAAACTTATAATAAGGAATATCCGTTGTATGAGATTTGGTGATAACAAAACAAAAACACGCTCAAAGGACAAAACCATTTTAACTAGGTTTATTTAAATAATAATGTATAAGTTTACACCGATTTTATCGTGCATATCTATCCGTGCAATTAGCATTTTATTAGGCATAACTTTTTTTGTAGAGAAACAGTCCAACTACTAATATTGTAACTACATAACGTCAACCTGTTGGTATAAACCATCATCAATTTTATATCTCAACGACATCTGGGTCTGGTAACAATATTGCTTGGAATCTAACTAGCGACCTTCAGATTTGATGGTAGCAATACAACCCAACCCCTCGGCTAACCTATGAATTAAGCAAACCGGTTATTATTTTGTTAAATGTTTAAGTAACTAGTGAACACTCTATAGCATATTGTATGATGATATAACTACAAAGAATGTATTAATTTATCTTAATGTCCCGCCAAAAAGCACTTTATCGAATCTCTCCCTGTCCAGCTGGCTGAACAGCTGTGAACAGCGATCGGTTATGGTGGTTATATGTGAATACATTGATTTACAATCCTTTTCTAAACATACGTTCGTCCTTAAGTCAGAGTTTGATTTTAGGGCTCTTTTATACTGCTAAAAAACATCATTGATTTATATACATAAAACATCTAGAAGGCTATCTAACAGCACATTACTTTGTAGTAACATTGCAATAATTTACTATCATTATTAGAATAAAAATAGTAGTTCGTGTTAATGTCAAACATTTACTCAAACACTTTTTGCAGTTATAAGTTTTACAAAAAGAGTTTTAAGTTGAAATGCATATTTTGGTAATGAAGAAGAAAAACATGTAGCAGACATAACAAATAGAACCTAGCCAGAATAGAAACATATAGAACTATTTTGCAAACATATAAGTTGGTAAGGTTTTGTTTTCAGGACATTTTATGAAGTTTGATTTGTTGAGCAGGTTTTTTACCATGGTAATCCATTCTTTAGTTTTGCAAAACAAATCGACTCAAAAATAAAATTAAATAGTTACATTATCGATTGAAATGTTAAACGTACTCTTCCATACTACTAGTATTGAAATTAAAGATACGGTATACGTAACGGCAAACGAATATTGTCAGTTACAAATCATGATATTTATAATGAGTGGCTTAAATTAAACTAGCTTACGTAATAATCTTGCCTGAGTACATTAGCAGCTTGGTGAAATCAGCAAAATGCTAATGCTTTAATTATGAATACAAATTAGGGTTTCCTTAGAGCTGATTTAATATGCACTGCTTGTTTATTTTCCTTTTTTCTGGTCGTTGCATCAACATACTTTCATCGAAGAATTCATTTTTTTTCTGACAAATTACGTTCTCTGATATTTTTTTTTGTCTTTTGACAGAGACATGTGTATAGATAGATATTGATAGCACTTTGTATGAATAAATACTGATTAAATATTATCACTGGTTCTGAAATAACAATATAAATATTCAGGGTGGTTGAAAAGTAACTTGCAAACCCTTAACATTTTAACTACCCGAGATATTTGAAATCAGTTTGTAGCAACCTTCTTAGATATAATGGGGCACAATAATCATGGTTTATTTGAAAAATTTACCCTAGTGGGGACAGGGGTTGCTCAAAATGTTCAAGTGGGAAGTATATTTGAATTCGGTAGAATTTTACAGGGCTTGATAAAAATTAACAATTGACAAAAGAAACATATAAATCAGACTTTTCAAGAATTTATCTTTTTAAATCCTTATCAAGAATAACAAGGTTGGCTCATAAGAAACATTAAATAAGCAGATAAGAAAATGTAGGCCTATTCATAAAAATAACAATTAAACACGCGAAAACTGCTGTGACTACAGGTGCGCACTGCTCCTAATGGTACTGGAAATTTAAAATATACTACTTTTAATAATTTTAGTGTGCAGATATTACTGAAACTGTCCACTTTATCTGATGATCCGCGCTCTAATATAGTTTTATGCTCCCTCCATGTGTCTGTACATGGAAAGTGCATAGAACCATAAGTTCAGTTTACAGGGTAATCGACTACTATGTTGGTTTAATCTGAAGTAGGATTTAAGAGCCTATAACTTGACTATCAGTTCAATCTTAACAATGAATTACTCTTCAATTAATAATCGTAGTTGGACATTAAAATAATATCAGAATGCAAGTGTAGCTGTTAAATTAGGTAAAGTTATAGAAGAAATGAAAACATTATTCTATGATTTTTACATCTATATATACATATTTATGAATATATAACACATTAGGATCGGGAAAGATTTAACCACACAAACTTTCTTGAGATTAAATTTTCTCTAAACAATTTACATAGATCAAATTTAAAATGTAAATATTAATTGTTTAAATGTGAATATCTGTTTGATAGTATAGTAGAACGAACTATATTTTGTTACACAACATTGGCAGGCTCGTTTGAAGTCAACGATATAACATATTTTTTAATGATTGGTTTTTCACATTATATTTCATTAAAGTATCTGAGAATGTTTTATTTTGTAAATCCATGATTACGATCTATAAAAATAATTAATAGTTAGGAAAACTCATATTATGGCATAGGTTACAAAAATCATAGAAGCCACCAGTAGAATTTTGTCTTAAATATCTCAATAAAATGGCTCAATAAAGCTAACAAATTAAAAACGCTTGCTTTTAATTTTTTTGATTATAAAATTCAAAACATTTATATTGCAAAAACGCCAGGATGTTTAGCTGTCTTCATCTTTGTTAAAATCCCACTTACTGGAGATAAGGCAATTTCTCCAACACTCAAAGTAAATCGCTCTCATCTACATAAGAACTCAACTATAACACGCTGTTGGCTTGAATTTTCATTGCTTTTATGGAATGAATCAAGAGTTAAGATTTCTATTGCCTCTGTTTTATATTACCTTTCAGCCATGATTGCAATAATTAAAGTGAATATATTTGTTTATTTTATATTTATTAATAGTTTTTCCAAAACAATCGACAAGGAATTAACAACGTTTTTGAGAAATTTGTATCGATTATATTCTTCAAATATTTTGAAATTTCATGAAGTGTGATGAATTCATCTGAACTATTAAGTTAATAAAAACAAACGCTGATAATATTTCACTTCTTATTTTTCAAGTTATTAGAATCAGGGCTGACACATATTACTGTTTACCTTACAATAAAAAACAACGGAAAATGTCATTACTAATATTTTACAACTACATTCTTTTTTTGGAAAAAATTGGCAACAGCTGGGTCATATAGATGGGATGTCTAATTCTTTATCCAATAGTCAATGCAGCTACTGCAAGCACTATTTATTTATTAATGAACTTGTTATGTATTAGTGCAATAGTTAGATTAAATCAAATGAAAAAAAATTTAATATAGAATATGCAATGTATAATGTCAATAAAAATAAAATAAATTCGCTTATGGCAAACTATAATCACTGAAGTACTCTTTACAGACTAGAAAGTAGTTTACAGAAATGGATTAGTATAGTAAGCTCGAGTGTCAACGAACAGTATATTACTTACCCTGTACCCTTGCTGTACAGGGTGCAGGGGGGGGTTTGCTTACCCTGTACACTTACGATACTCTTGCTGGTATTCCGGTGAAAAGTATCGTACGTGACTCATTCAGGAAACTTTTTACGTAATCCCGTACTCAGCAAATCTCGTACGACAACACAGTACAATTCTATTCGTACTGTAAACACTTACTTCTCGTGTCATTTTATTGTAACATACTATGTCGTCACACCATACAGTAAACAGATGTTTTGTACTCTTTGTAGACCAGTTAACCAGAAAACCGTTGTTTACAGAAAGGCATACAGAGAGCTTAAAGACGGAAAAATAAGGTGCAGTACGGTAAATTTACCCTTGACTCTCACATTCACATGACACTTTAAAAATACGTTTCTTCATCGGCTCTGAACAAAGCTAGACAATAATTAATGTACGTGTTTAGTATTGGATTTCTCATGGTGCTTTCCCATATAACGATTGATGACACGGTACACTTTTTCGTTAGAATTATTAAGTGTGTGAACAGGAGAAAGATGGGTCAAATTTATTGAAAACTTGAAAAATTATTACTGTGTAGAGTTCGAAAATACTGGATGAAAAGTAAATTGAAGTAGTTAACCTGTTATGGATATATATATATATATATATATATATATTTATTTATATATATATATATATATATATATATATATATATATATATATATATATATATATATATATTTATATATATATATTTATATATATATATATATATATATATATATATATATATATAATGGGAAAATCATTTTTTTACATATATAGGCTACTATTAACATTTAAAATAAAACCTTGTTACTGTCCTGTTCCTGCAAACCTCCTACAGTTTTAAAGCATGCTACTCCTTGAGCCCAAAGATCTTTTTTAATTTAATAAATTTAACATGTTTAACATGTTTGAAACAAAAAATTTTAGGTATCATAAAGATTTAGAATCATAATTAGAAATTATCTCAGTCCGTAGTTTTGCAGCTGAGTGGATTCAATTCGAATACTGAGGGTTAGTTATTTTTGTGCACGTTAATCTCTTAGTAAATACATCATTTCTTTAAACATCTTAAGCTGAACAGTTACATTGTCTCTGTGAAGTTCAACGTTATGTTTTACTTTCCGATGTACTTAAGTTGCTTTTTCAGTCTTACACAAATATTTTAAAACACAATATATCCATGTAAAGTGAAAGTGCTTCATCATCAATTAGAACCTTTTATCTCAGTGCTAAAATAAAATAACAAAAAACAATAATGGAAAACATCCTGAGGGGAGATCCAAAATCTGCAACGGATGAAGTGCCTTCACCTCCAGGGAAGGGGAAGAATACTGCTTAGTGCTCGTGGTCCTTGAGGGGTTGCTTTTAGAGTATCTAATTTATAAGATTATAAGATTTTAAAAACACGGAAAATATTTGTATTGCTGTTTCAGACATTGGCAGCTGTTCACCTATTCTAAATGGCAAGATAGTATTTCATGCCATCGGTTTGTTTTCCCCCTAAAGTTGTAATGATTAGGATTATATGGAAATATAACACAGTTCTTCATGAAGATAATTGATACCAGACGTAAAGGTATATTTAAGGTATACGTAAAGGTATAAGGCATCTTGTTTAATTTAAACCTAACCAAAAGATCGCTTGCGGCAGAAGTTAACATTAATCTGTCACCTCTAAAGTGTAAGTTAGCACACAATACGTTCTTACCTTTGAATGCAGATTGCGAATCATTTTGTTGTTAGATTCTAAATTTTGAAACAACCTTTATGGACAAATGAGCCACTCTGACACTAACCGACGGCAGGTTGACCATAGTTGCAGTTTTAACAATTTGCACACTTAAATTACTGATGATTAATGTTCCGTTATTTGATTTGAAATTTTCAGATGACTCAGTTTCATTAAGTTTTCTCTGACTAAAATATAAATCTAAGCTGTATAAAAATATTCAAGGCACATTGAGATATTTGTACAGATATTGTAACATTTTGATTACCAAACATTATGTGAAACACATCAGAAGAGCGAGAATTAATAAGTTCGACTATTAAGTAATTGATTGATGGTTTATTTTATGCTTGAGCTAGATTGTTAAGAAAAGTTGCAAAAAAAGTATCATTATCATTTTTGGTAGTTTTAACACCCGTATGCTGAGAAGAATGTGTAAATCACAGGTGGGGTGTGGGTATTTAGTCTGTTTCGTATTTCGCATGGATGGATCCATGTATGTATACTCAGATGTGCCTCGTGTAGTCCAATTGGTCAGTAACCCTTCATAGAGCATTATACCTACTGTATAATTTTAGTCTAAAAGCAAATTCATAGAGGCATTATACCTACTGTATAATTTTAGTCTGAAAAGCAAATTCATAGAGGCATTATACATACTGTATAATTTTAGTCTGAAAAGCAAATTGGAAATAAACGCTTACTTAAGTAATATGACTTCAGATTAGGTGATCGACATCGTTTAAGATTTCGTGCCTGAAATCAACAATTGTGATACAATAAATGTAACGAAACAAAGTACATACAGCTATTTCATACTTTATTTACAAGTATAACATATTCATAAGTTTCTTTACAATATGACCTGTATGTACCAGTCCTTTGCCTAATTATACTCCATGTCGGTTTCAATATTTTGTTACCTATATTGTAATCCAATATCCATTTATCTAAAAAAACATTGGACAACTTTTGAATACAACCTTGTTTTATTAAATATGTAAAGTGGATAAAACCAGATATTCTGGAATTTGTTTATATGATAACTAATAATAACATATCATAGCGATTTCATTGGACGTAATTCTGCATAATTTTAAAAGCTCCATAGTGTCCTTTATAATATAATCTGTAAAAACTAACTTTAAACTAACTGTTTTAAGATGCTTTCAAAAGACTCACCTGACATAATAAGGTTTTAATCCAAGTAATAAGATATTGGCAAGACGTAGGAATACTGTAACAGCAGATGAAAGTTTTATCAAAGGTAAATCCAAAAGATTAGGTTTATACATATTGTAGATTTAATTTATTATTTTAAAAAGTTTACATTAATTTACCAATGTGTATTAAATAAACTATTCCGTAAAATGGGTCCCTTTAGGTATCGGCCCTATTAATATTCAGAAAGGTGTCGTTGTAGGCCAACTTCTCCTTCTACCACTCACCCTTTCCTCGTTGTGACAGAGTTGTCAGCTAAACTGATCTGCAAGCCCAATCGACCAGTGTAATTGATTCTAGCAAAAACAAACATCCCTGATGCAAGGTAAACAGTCAACCGAATCTCTCAGTGAGATTAAGAGAGGAGGGAGGGGTAGTAATCAGAAGAGGGAATGAATTAGATACTTGAATATCCAATAATTCACAGGTTTACTGTAATACCACCTTACCAATCCGTGGTAAAACAAATTGAACTCGATGGTTTATAAATTTCAGTAGTTAAAAACAATAATTTTACCTTCGTTTGAAACTAAACCAATATTGCTATTGTACAATGCAAATTTTATCAGCAATTAAAAAAAAAAATTCTAGTTATCAAGCTGTCGATTCCTTATACTCAATATGAATCTGTTCCTAGTGTGTTTTAAAATTTATTGAGAGCAGATATTAACGAAGATAGCATTGTCCAGGAAGGTAGTATTGGATTATATATCTCCCATCATCATTCGTACTCTCTCACTTTTTGTGGGATAATCTTTACCTACTTTTATCTACAAATCCAATGATCAAGCGTAGTTCATTAATGCAAACACACAGACTCCTTAGTTTTTAAATTCATAGTTTAAACTAAAACTCAAAGCATGCCACCAAGGCAAGGTTTGTCCACGGTTCGAGAACTCAAAGTTATGGATTACAGCTGGCTCTAAAATTATAGAAAGAATTCCATAAAAAACATCACTTATTATTCCAGGTAGGACATGTCTATAGGCCTACTGTATTATAATAGGTATTAGGTAGTATATAGGTATAGCTCACTGATTTTACTGTGTATTGTAATGTGTAAGAGTTTTGTATAAGTGTATCTTTTCAACCGCAATAACGATTGCACAAATTGTAGATTTTTTCCATCAAACGATTTACAAGCTTTTGCTTAGTCCGTAAATCGTAATGAATAAAGGAAAAATGTTAAATATTTAAGATCGTAAAAATTTAGCTAGCCCATATGGAATTGCTTAAAAATTGGAAAAGCAAATTAGTATAGGTTTGTATGGTAGGTATGGGTAGGTAAAGAATCTTACCATTACCTAATCTTTACCTAACCTGTAGCTTTCTTATTTAATAGTGATTGATGAATTTTAGCCTCCGGATTACTGTATGGCACTTAAAGGGGTTTAAATACCTGCATTTAAGTAATACAATTCGTTGCTTTATGTTGCAATCAGGTTCAACTCCGTTTTGAAATTCTATTAAGATTTACTTTTCTGAACTCAAAAAACCAACTTCCTCAATTTATCCCTGTTTTACATACTATAAGCAGCGTTCCGGGTGAAAATATTCAGCCTTTTTCTTATGTTGGGATAGTGATCATTGAAATCATCAGGAACTAGGTAAAACCCGTCGAAATCGACGGTTACTTTGAAGGGTTACGATAATTCATCTAACTGCTGTAGATAGAGTAAGGTTATCAGAACTTTTAAAATTTAGCTTTGTTAAATGAGTAATACATAAGTGTAAAACTAATAATGATAGTTTAGTTAAACAAATTGCATAACTTGAGTTATGTTTACCGTAGATAAAATGTGCAAAATCGAAATCAAAAGAACTCTGCCCCAAATTTTCCAAATATTATTAGTCTGGACACTGACATACTCTTAGGGTCGTAAAACAACAGAATTTTTAACTTATTTTCATCAAATCCTCACCAGGAGGAAAGGAACAGCAACAAGTTCCCTAGGGCAATGTGAGCCCAAGAACACGTAAATTGGACGTGTTTATTTCCTGCTGTCAGACGACTTTGTTGCAGTCCACTTCATCACTGGGTATGGGTTTCATGGCAATGAAGTATAATAAAACCTACAACTAAATCCGTATTGGGTTAAAGTTATTGCAAGTCCCAGTCAAGATACCTGCCAAGAATCCTGATCTATTATTTTTAATTTTTATTGTTCATTAAAATTTAATTTAAAGATAGTCAAGTAGTAATAAAAACCCCCTTGTTTAGTTAAAGAAAAACTAAAATAATTACTAGGTTTGCAATCTTATTTATTGTGTTTTCATACCAATTTAAATGGACTCAACACAAATGTCACAGTGACTAGTACCAAAACCAAATTATAGATTTGTCGAGCAAAGAAACATATAAATATAAACATTGTTTCCCATGAATATTCTAGACTCAACTAGGGTAGTTAGGTCTAATCTGGTTGTAAAATAGTTCATGAATAGCAAAATGCAGTAAACACAATGAATTATCTACCCCTGATGCAATTCCCTTTTAGTTTATTGTGAAACTGTATTTGACCTAACTAAACCTAACATTCTTAGTATTAAATAAACTCTCTACTATAGGTGAGCTCTTTCCGTGTAACATTAATTAATTAAATACACCATTTGACCAATCAGTACCAGTAATAATTTTAAATAAATGTTTTTTTGAACAATTCTAAAGCAACATTTTAATTTGCAAATGTAAACTATCAATGTGCGCGATAGGAGTTTTAACTGGTTGCGTGGATTACCTATTAATTTCAATTGTACTATCACAAAATTGTTTTTACAATTCTTATTTGTAATCATACTTGAAATATGAATGCATCTTCTTAGCGTGAAATGTGCCTACCAGGTGCATAGCATTAGATTATTAATCTAGGAGAATACATTTATTTTGTCTGCTTCTGTAGAAATATTTTACAAACTAAAATGTTAAAAGCATTTTACTTTAAACTATGATAATCATATAAACTTATGTAAGTGAATATGGAGACGATTTGTATTCAAAAATTTGATTGACAACTCACAGCCATTTGGGTTAAATGAAGGCTGCATAGTCTGACATATCTACCGCATATTTGTAATGCTAAATGCTAAAAAATTTGGTTTTTTCTTTATTGGTCGCAGTTAGATGAATGAGTGATGAATGAATTAGCTTTAAAGTAACTCTCGATTTCGACGGGTTTCACTTAGTATTTAAATAACCCTCAATCCATACATTAGTAGCACTCGTAATGTTTGTTTATCTCGTTCGTTTTATATAGTTCTTTATTTTCAGTGCGTTATTCAGATTTTTAGTAAAGTGGGAGAATCACAAAATATAAATTTTTAAAAAGGCATATTCTACTTGTTGATACATTTAAATTATAATTTTTTTTCAATAACATGGATTGCAGTTAAACAGAAAAAATATTAGGCTCAGCTTTAGCAACAAATAGACTTATAACATCAATGTACAAACGAATATTGTATTTTAATAGAAATTTTAATTTATTCAGTGGTATAAGGAATTGAAATCATTGGAAAAACGACAAGTCATAATTGTATAAGCAACCTCTCAATCGTCACTAACTGTTTTTAGTGTAAGTATTCTGTTGGCAAAGTTAGGCCTACTCATCAACTGTTCACTGTAGACGAACTCGACTTATACTTGCTATTGACGAGTATTAGTTTAAAACTATTTGATATTCTGGCCACGCTACTCCTTGTTACCTTTCCCTATTGTCGACCCTCACAAATTGGTGTCAGCATTGGAAATCGAATTTGACGCACCATTAACTCGAGACAAAGTAAACTATATCCCCCAATAAATTCCAAAAGGGTGGTTGCAGGTTTTCAATGCCTGTTTACAAACATAAAAAAATATTGGCACGTGCTAAGTGTTTAATATATTATCCGAAACTACGGTATATTCAATTACTGATTCAGTCGTGTTTGTTTCAAAATTATTTGGATTATCATATTCAATTTAAAATACACTTTTTCAAAATTATTGGTATTTTTATTTTTTTAGTTTTACCAAGAAAATTATAGGTACTGTACTTTCCTCTTAAAGGGAACATTCATTATTATCGATGATTTTTTCTCGATAAATATATATTAACAAATTGAAACATATCAGTTGACAGCTACGGTAAATAAATATTGTTCAGAATCGACAAACGAAAATTAAAAAAAAATATTGAAATAAAACTGTGCTAAGCTAAACCAACAAAACTAACCAAACTTGCTGTAAGATTTAAAAACTCCATTTAATATTCTCCACTCGCCTTTTCTGTTATCAAACGGAATGTTTTAATGGTACAGCAAGTTTGGTTGGTTATGTTAGGTTAGCTTCGAACAGGTTCATTTCTTTCCATATAATAGACTATATATTTTAACCTAAATATCAGCTGTCAATTTGTAATGTATCGTAAAGGAAAAAATCGATATATCGAAAAAAATCATCGATAATAATGAATGTTCCCTTTAACATAAAAGTACCAAATTATATTTCTAAACATTGATTCCGTTGTCATTTGTAGTGGCCTTTAAATAAAATAAACATACCTTAAAGGGAAACAAAAACTATGTTTTAATTTAAAAAAAGTCCGAATGTGAATTTTCAGCACAGCGGACACAAACAGGCAGACAGCGACACCAATAGAAGCATCAGCAACGCAAAAATGCATTTAGAGCAGGAAGGTTCCAACATACCAACCTCATGTGGGCATTACAATGTGTCTAAGTATACATATACACACTACACAGTGCGAAACATACTAGGCTATACAACGAATAAAAGACAAACTGAAATCAGATAAAAACTATAAAACCTTCTACCAAAAAGCAAATCGAATAAAAAAGACATTTTTGATTAGGCCTATTCCCCTAAATACAGTGTAAGTACAGTATATATGACTACTGAATGTAAACGGATATTGGCAACTAAAAGCAAATTAGTACATGAGATGCTGTTAAAGAAGATGGTTTGCAAGTTTAACCTTGTGGTGCCTATGAGGGAATGGTAGTCTAAAGTTTATGTTTTGCTGAACTATCTAATCCAAGTAGAACTAAAATTCGAAACACTTCCCTTATGTAGACACTTGTTAATCAGGCAAGTTCGGGGCTTTGGTGTTTCCGAATTAATGAAAGTTCCAAATTATTGAACGTCTTCTATAACCGCCGTTATTGTGAGACTAACGTAAATCAAGTTAAATAAAGAATCCAGTCTACTTCTGCCGATTGCTAACGACGACGTCTAAACGATGGCTGCTACTGACATTAATTTGTTGATTGCTTTAAAATTACATAAAAATGCATTAACAAACTTTCAAAATGCATTAAAAGTACCGGATTATCAAATGCCGGATTAGTGGGATATTCAATTTAAATTACTCCAGGACTTAAGGGACATTTTAAATACTGTTAAAATTATTTGTCGAAGAAGGAAACTGCTTCCAGTTAATCTTAATAAGAAATAAGAAAGTATTTAATATCCTTCGAATAATATATTTTGTTTTTGATCAAGAGAAAATTCGTAATTTTTTACTGATCACATCTTTCTTGTACTACTACAAATATCAATGAACAATACATATTAATGTCTTTCTATAATACATAAGCCAACATACCTAGTTGTTGATAAGAGTTTGTTAACTGCCCTACATTAGGGTATATGAGGCCCAACCATTGTATTCAAACCATCTAAGTGTTGGTTAGAATTGCAGATGAGCTGTTAGCCTCAAATAAGCCACCGACGGGACTACCGCCTCGGTAGTGAATTGCCTACGTCAATTTATAATTATGTTTTCATTAAATATTCGTCCGAAATAGTCTCTTTTTCAAAACTGGCTATAGAAAAAAACAAGCTTTTTTCAAGCACGCGGTATGTTTTTCTGTACGGATATATTTATAAATCATGTACCTTTAAATTGGTGTAAGAAGAAGGTTAATATTATAACAGGGTTTTAACTTTTTCTTTCTACGAGTCAGGCTTAAAACTCCTCTCAAATACTAATTAATTTTTTTCCTTTTTTAATTAAATAAAAATGTGTTATATTAAAAAAAACAAGCAAATTTTCTTCAGGAATAATTTTATATTTCAAATTATTTTTAAGAATACAGTGTTATAATTTGTCACATTAATAAAATTAACTAATTAAGTAACTGTTAATCATCCTAATTCCATTTATTTCGTCTTTATTTTCTATGGCCAACTATAGCTTTGAAACTGTCGCGAAGTAACCTATATTTATTTATGATTTGACCATGATATTTCGTGCCGAGTATTTCTTGTGAATGCCGTAAAAAACTTCATTGGTAGTCGCGTGCAATACACTTCGACACACTACCAACAAAAACAATGAAGGTAGGGAAAAACCTATTATTAAAACCGCAAAACCATTCACTTTCTTAAACTATTTTGACTTAACTTTTTACATCTTTGAAAAGGTAAGGTTTTCAAAATCGTCCAATATTTATTGTGAGAGTGAAATTTAAACTGTTGTAATTTCTTATATCTTAATAAGAAAATTGATTAATTAATGGCTTCTTTGAAAACCAATGGGGAAAATCTCGCATAGCCAAAAAATTGCGCCATTAGAGTTATTGGTGAAGTTGGCTACAACTGATTTGAACACACATCAACAATAACTGTCATGTCCAAACTAACCAAGAACTGGCAGCTATCTAGTGAGTCGAAAAAGTTTACTGAACCACGTTGTAAAAATGTTCAAAACAATATGTTATGTGAGATCGTTTGGATTTCTTGAACAAAAGGTCAGTCATTTAGGAGGGGAGGGTAGGTATTGGGCAGTTTAAGACCACTCTTCAGTCTAAAGCTGGGTTCCCCAGTGGTAACGGTATAATTATCTTATGACATGTTTTTTTTTGTTCTGAACAACTTTAAATTGGAATTCCTAAATTCCCATTTGTTAAATTTCCAGATTATACACACAGTAAATGTGACCAATGAGTAATGAATGTTAAACTAAACCCTCTAACGATCTGCGCACTAAATGTTTTGAGAATAAAATACAACACAATTCAATATTAACATATATTAAAAGTTCTTCTGTTTAATTGTGTTTTTTTCATTTCTACTAACAACTGCTATTCGAGAGTAGAATTATTACGTATGGTAATTATACGTGATTACGTATGGTAATTAAAACTAAATGTATTTCACGTAGCATTTTATCAACGCCATATTGCTCAAGGGTTATAAAGATAAGTTTACAAAACCAAAGTTTTTGTCTACTTGTATCTACGCTATTTGTTCATAATATTTGGCCTAGGCAATAATATTGTAAAGCAATCTCGCACAATTTTTTTTTTAAGATATTCTATTATATAAATCAGTGTTGTTTTGTGTCAGTAATTAGTTTACAACCCTAAGCCCTCCAAATATTCTTTCAGCTTGGGAGCCTCAAAGTCGTATTTTCTTATTCAAAAAAAACCTCATAAACAATTACAATTTATTCCTGGAAACGAATCCGAATTACAAATTATATTAAGTTTAAAGAGAGACAAATGGAAAGACAACAGCAGTGGCTCCGCAGGCATCTCTGTTTTATTGCTTGGTTCATCTTATTGAATCACTTCTTGAAAACGTGCTCACCAAACATTAAACCTTTTTTGATCTGGTAGCTCAGGGTTTTTTTCATTTAGTTTAAAATAATAAATTTCTTGCTAAAAAAAGTTCTCATATGTTTTTGTTACTATACGTTTAATTCACCATTGCAACTATGCCTCTACTGCCTTATTCAGAACTGAGCAAAATATTAGCAAATTTGTAATACTAACTTCACATACTCCTTATTAAGACAATTTTCAATTCATGATATATCTAATTTGCCAAAGTAGATAAAAATAAAAAAATGAAATGCTCAACTTAAATGTGTTTGGCTCAACCGCAAGCAATTTAGCATGTATTTAAGAAACTATATTTTCAGTTTTTTTTTTCCTAATCCAAAATGTATCAAAAGATTGACAGACTACATTATACTTGACACTTTGACACACCAAAATTATTACTAATTTAATACTTAACAGTTTTATTGAATAATTTCTAAAATATTAAAACATTGTTATAAAATCATGATTAATTTTGCTGTTATAAACTACCAATATGAGGCGTATTTACATTATGCATAGTATATTTATGGTAAATGATTTCAGGACCAAACGAATCCAATACAATTGAATATTTTTTGTGTAGACGCCCCCTTTTACCAATCCCTGTAATAAAAATCCTCGGGCTTTGCCCCACAGGCCACCAACGTTGGAGTTTCTCCCATAAGATTAACATGGGGGAATCTAAATATTTAATTGGAAACTTTGTCCCCACTAATTTGAGAGAACTGCTGGGCGTAGAAACTTGGTAGAGGTGTCCAAAGAAAGGTCTTGGTCTGTAGATGAGTTATCAAAAATAAAACTAAGCAAAATCCCTTAAGACTCTGTCCCATAAGCCTTTAAAGATCCCTTCACAGAGTTGTTTACATTTTGGCCATATAAATAATACTTTTTAATAAAACAGCTGTTCATTTTTAATTTGTATTTCAAACAACACATATTTATTGGGATCTACTGAATTCTACCAAGTAAGTATTTGCAATGTTATTTTCTGATTTTAAAATTGATTTTCTTCTTTATCATGTCATGTTTTGCAATATAACGTTCCATTACGAAATCAGTGGAAAATCCTTTTATCACATCAATTCTTAAATTATTTATTATTGAACTATCTTATATCTATTGTATGGTTTGGTATCTTTCTCATTCACCACTTTTGCCTACATTTTATAATATTATTCTACACATATAAAATACTTATATAGAAATATCTGCTCTTATCGTGTCTAATAAAATCCAAACATGGAAACCTTGCCTAAAATGGTACCCATCTTGACAAATTATTTGCACCTGCCTATATTAAGGACTTTGGCCCACTGGGTTGGTAACATTATTGAAAATAACACGACATTTTGGCTGTAAAATATGGTACAAAGAGAAAATACTATTTAAGCAGCTACTGTCATGACAGAAAGGTTATATTCCTTTTAAACTAGATCAAATAATCCTTTATAAGATACGTTGATTAACAACATGTAAACGTCAATATATACGTAACAGCCAATTTACAGTATCTTTGCTTTTTGGAAATGTCCCATTGCTATGTCATTTGCATTATTTGTTGCCAATGAAGCCACAAGGCCGTATGAACTAGGAGGCCCCTAACAGTTCAAGAATAAAATCCAACTTCACTTCAAGTATTCCACTACACCTAACATTCCATAGAGAGATTATATTAACAACTTTATGTTTTTGATAAGACTGAGACAACAAACTGACACCCCCATGTCAAGGAATTCCAGCTTTAACAGTAACCCCACAATCAATTTCTCAAAACTATGCTAGAGGGTTCATTCATTTTCACAGAATTACTATATGAACTGACGTGACGTGATGAAGGGAAAATCAAACTTACACAGTAACGGATATACCTCCCTTTGAAATTAGAATATGTCTTCCCAAAAAATATTTTCTTTTAAATTAAAATCATATTACACTGATGAAATCACGGAAGTGTTTAACTACAAAAGATCCACCAATACGATTTTTATACTATTTAAAGGTTCTTCCAAAGGAAGAGATACCAGATAACATACTAATAATAACTCCGATGACGTACGGTATGGGGAATGTTTCATTCATTGAATGATCAACAAAATTTGGCAACTAACGCAATTAATATCATTATATTGTTTTTACACTTATTACTCTTTAAACAATGCTAAATGCTCAAAATATGTATATTTCCCCAAATTTATCGCAGTTAGATTAACCTAAGCCTTGAAAGTAACCGTCGATTTCGACGGGTTTCACCTAGTAATTTTGAAATACGCGATCACCTTCTACTTAATTGTATACTTACACTTTAAATTTATCAAATAAACCTCAGCTAGCTATAAAACTGCGTCATCTTTGATCAAAATAAAACAATTACGGTACTAAACATTGAGTTAAAATATATTTGTAAACATTTAGCAACATTACAATAATGATTTCACTTAACTAAGAAAATGTCTATAATTAATTGAATTCCATTATAGAATTTCACTTTTGATGGTGTAGCGGTCAAACGATAAACTGTCTGTTATACTTATACCTACTCGTGAAAAGTGAATTGAATCGCAAATTAATCCTTTTGATCAACTGTGTCAAATATCTGTAGCAGTTATTAAATTTGATTGAAATTTTTAAATAAATGATTCACCAACTCTATTAAAGGAAAGCGGACCAACCGCCCAAAAGATTGTAGATATGCAAGGATCGAATAAGTCACTCTTACATCCCGGAGGTCAACACGAACTTTCAGGCTACCAAAATAACTCGTTTTTACAATACTCTATAGGTTCAACCATTCAAAAATCTGCATAATATAAACATAATAGTGTTCTTTTTACGTAACTGACATTTTGTTGAAGTTACAAGATAAGTAGTGAGCCAATATATAAACATTTGAAATATTTAATTTTTTTATTATGAAAATGTATGAATGTATGTATGTATGTGAATGTATGAATGTATGATGTTATTTATCTTACCAATTAGAACTCAACAGATTTTCTAGTCCAACATTAGAATAACATTTTTTTGGCAACCTAATCAACTAAAACGATACAGCTTGCGAATAAACTGTTTTAACATTCATAACACAACTGTACTTCTGTACTTTTTTTAACCAAACAGTTGCTAAGAAGCTGTCACGAACACATTTT
This sequence comes from Macrosteles quadrilineatus, assembly GCF_028750875.1. NCBI lineage: Eukaryota > Metazoa > Arthropoda > Insecta > Hemiptera > Cicadellidae > Macrosteles > Macrosteles quadrilineatus. Next base: position 159,681,366 of record NW_026542594.1, read on the forward strand.
TCCACATGGAAGGAACACGTTTCCAATAAGTTCACAACCAAATATTAGTCTAGTGTGAGCCAAACTCGTTTCGCAAATACGTCAAGAACATTCCTCCCACTGTTATTTTTGGGACAATCGCTTCGCAACTTCATCGAACTTAAAATTTATTAACATTTTTATCGTATATGTGAATATTGTATAACATTGTATAATATTGTAATATGTGAGTTAAAATGGATAACATAGAAATCATCCCCGTTTAAAGATATGATTGGTTTATGCACTACAAGAAATCTAAAAATAATAATAGTAAATTTCTTGGACAAAAGCATAAATTGACTCTTTACGACACATGTTCCAGTTTAACGACATAGGAAAATAAGAGGGTTAAAAAGGCACTTTTTAACGTGTGATAAACAAATATTTCATCAAATATACTATTAAACCAAGCAAACTAAGTTACAAAACAGAAATTTTTTTTATATTTTTCTTATGTAATGATAAGCTTTTGAAATATCTTCTGTCTTGTTTTATTAAATATGAAATATTAAATATTGAAAACAAGCAGCTGTTCAGTAAAGTTATAATTTCGTCTATTGCTATTTCATTTGTGTCAACTGTAATATTTATATGTCAAACTATTGATTCATCAGTACAATTTATGAATACAGTATCTGAGGCTTTTAGTACAAACTGTTTCCCCGTGTTATCTATCGTCTTGGATTCAACGTAAACAAGTTTGAATCCAGTAAAAACAAGGCAACAATAAACTAAAATCGATTGAAACTGAGTTACCAAGTGAGTAAAATTTACTGCTGGCGTCATTGACTCTAGCTTTTTTTACTACAGAAAAAGAGCTGCTTTAGATCCGTAATTTACAAATAATGGTTTGAAACATATGTTTTCGCTTCAGTATGCCAAACAATTAAGTTTTTACTACAATAATATTTCGTTGATAAAACCTACACTAGGCCTATACCTAAAAACTTGTACTATACCACCATGATAAATACACTTTATTTATATTCATTTATTTCATTTTACTCTTTGTTACTGACCGATATATTTACAGTAAATGCATCAGAAAAGATCGAAACATGAGAGACATGATCGTCTCAATTTAGTTTTAACTTGCTCGTTGTGATCTATTTGTGTACACAACTTAGCGAACACATAAGAGAAAATAAATCTGTATAATAGAAACACGTTATAAAGGCATTATGTAGTCACGACAATCCAAATCCCTAATTTTCGGTAGGTCTAATGATAATTACAAGTTTGACTAACTTTTGCTAAATATATTTAGGTACAACTGGATTAAAGGACAAAAACATTAAAACTGCAGTGTAGGTGGTGGATTTACATATTACCTATCAAATTTTCTCCTACTTTTTTGTTTATTATGTACATTACGATGAAACATCTCCTGTAACCACCGAGCGTGACAGTTTTTATGTTGAAGTACCTCATTTGGTTGCAAACTCTATTTTTAACGTAAAGCTCAGTAGATAGGCCTATAAAATTACCCTATTACCAAACTGCATTACAACTGTCAAGAAATAATGTTTAAGTATTAATATAAGTATGATACATCTTTACGACCTTTCTACAGCGTTAGCTGTAACCATATACTATTTTGATGAAAATATGTCTCAGAGGATAGTTTCAGGTTGTCGGAACGCAGCAATAAACCTTGGTACCCGGGGAAGGTTTTGGTAATTATGCATAGTAAGTTTACCATACAAACCTATAGTAATGTATACAGATGTCTCAGAACCCCTTTACATTGGAAATTTCCTGAAAACTACAGCCACCCCCCTAAATCTGCCCTTTTGGGTGTTTCTTTAGGTGTTTAATTAATGTTTATAATTGTTTGAATGTAAAACTTAGGAACAATCTGCACTTCACTACTTTTTTCGTTCAAATTTTTATAAATGTATATAGATACTAGCTGACCCGGCGAACTTCGTATCGCCTAAGTTATAGGTTTCCCCTAAGACAGACCGATGGAAAGAAAGTACCGTTACGTTTAATTTTCAAGATGATCTCGTTCGCATCGCTCAATCACGTCCTGGTTGAAGTTCGTTCGCTACGCTCACTCACCTTTGGGTAGGAGCTCGTTCGCTACGCTCACTAACCTTTAGGTTGGAGCTCGTTCGCTGCGCTCACTTGGATTCAGGTTAGCTCGTTCGCTACGCTCACTCGCCTCCAGGTTGAAGTTCGTTCGCTACGCTCACTCACCTTTTGGTTGCAAATTAGCTGTTGTCATAAATGTAAAAGAAATAATAGTGCTACACCCTGTTGGTAATCTTTGTAACTTTAATGCTATTGAACATCATAGAACAGAACCAACTTGTTTAATTGAAACAGCTGTTAAGATTCATTAATTCCATTTCTCATAAGGTTAACATGGGAAACTCCAGAGCCACTGGGGCGGAGCCCTTTTAAGAATTTCGAAACGGGAAATAGTTTACGTCCGATTCGCATACCTACAGAATTTACACACCAAATTTCATAACGATCGGTGAAGTCGTTCCGGAGGAGTTTGCAGACAAACACTGTGACACGAGAATTTTATATATTAGATTTAAATGTAAAACTTAGGAACAATCTGCACTTCACTACTTTTTTCGTTCAAATTTTTATAAATGTATATAGATATGTGAGTGTGTGTGTGTGTGTGTCCATGAACACGATAACTTAAGTCATTTTTGTCCGATTATGATGAAATTTTGTTTAAAGGTATAAGGCGGGATAAACTTGAATGAGTTCGCGAGCCATCATGGTCGGACTATGGGAGCAGGGGATTATAGGGTTTTTATGGGGTAAAACTGGTTTTCCCTATTTTTGGCCAAAAAAATTTCAATTTCTTTCCATTTTGTAGGGCTTAAAAAATAAATGATTTAGTATAATGAAGCGTAATTATGCTCCTAATGGTTACTGAGAAAGTTCCAAAAAAATTTAAATTAAAAATTCTCACGCTATTCTAAAGGAGGGTAAGAAAACTGAAGTTTGCTCGCTTATGAACATATAGTGTATCAAATTTGGAAAATGCATTTGTTTCTTACCAAACTATTAACATTTTACAAAAAAAGAACACCTTTTTACCCTCCCTGTTGCAGCGAACCTGAGTACTCGTTAAACTAATTAGTTTTAAATAGGGAATAAATGTGATATTTTAAGTTAGACATGCTAGTGTAGATCCAATCAAGCAAATGGAAATTCTCTTAATCTGCAGGTTTGCTGTGGCGGGGGTATTTTATTCTCTCAGGGTTGTTCTTATTTTTCTAAACGAACCATCAATCCTTAGTTTGTCTTTTATTTACAAGTCACAGTGAAGACAACAGAGACAGACATACAATAATTATCAATTATTCATCTTAGTATTATTTAAGTATTTAGTTATAACAAAGTTTAAAGCAATATAAACAGAGTTTTTTTAAATCATGGTATATATTAAAAACAACTAACTCTAAGAGATTCTTTTCTCTAATGGACTTGTACTATTAGAGCGTTTTTTATGCTTATGGTCAACTGTAAAACGAACCGAATTATAAAATAAAAAACTTATCAGAATGTCCTAACTCCCAGTACACTGAGAAGTGTCAACGCCACTCCGTGACATGTTCACTTAATATTGAAAACGAGTGTTGCTTCATATATCTCAACCTTCATTTGCTATAATCAACAAATCGTACATCATACATCATGGGACAATGGGTCCCGTTGTTTTGTCAACAAACTTTGCTCATAGATCTATCGGCTTCTACAGCACTTCCTGTAACATCTCGAGAGCGTTTTTCAAATAACTGTAATGACCTCAAACCAGAAAATGGCAAGAATAGTTTTTTATAATCCAAAATGTCAAATAAAACTTAAGCTCAAACTATATAAGCCACTAAGGTTTATGGTTTATTTCAACCGTCATCTGAGCAACTGAATAAGGTGTATGCATACTATTGAAGGAAAATAAATACAACAAGTGGACCTGTGCGCAGTTTGCGAATTTTATTGGGGGTTAAAATTCGATGCGGGGTAAAATGAATAATCAAATACATTTTACTTTGTGATAATCATGTTGGTTTGATTCAAGATAAGCTGATAAAACTACTAATTAAGAATTATTTATTTTACTTTAAGATCCATACCATAAAGAGTGATCGACCTGTCTCAATCTGGTTAAAATTATCAAAACAAGTAGCCTATCTAGAATCCATTTATATTAACTTTTTTAACTCTTTATTACAATCTGACAGTTCACACAAGTTCGTTCATAGCCGTTGTAAAAATGCAACACTAAAGCTTTGAATGCGAACTTTAGAAATAGATAAAACGCTTGGGGGTTCCTACCTTTGGGGTCCTACAGGAACTTCAATATTGTTTTGTTACCATTCATCATTTCGCCAGACTATAAGCTATAAAATGACACCTTAATCGCATAAAAATGTATGTTAGAGATAAAAACCTTAGCCTTGTATAGATGTTATTGAGCGGAGCGAAGCTCTTATAGTACACTCCTGCTTTTGTTTTACAAATACTCCTCCTGAACAGCTCAAGCGATCTGCACAAAATTTAGCACAGTCATAGTAACCAACCATTGGAAAGTATAAATCTGAAATGGTACAAATCGGACAACAGGGCTTTTCCTTTTTCAACCAGGACGTGATTGAGCCATGCGAACGAGCTCATCTTGAAAATGAACGAGCATTTGACATAAACCCACATTAGGACAGGACCACGTCTGTCGGGCCAGCTAGTAACAATATAAAGGCAAACAAGAGTGCCGCAACAAATGTTAGGTGACCAATCATCTAAAATAGCACATTACAAATACCATACAGAGAATAATTTATTTTTTAAAAAAATACAACCGACTTCAAACGCTCTAAAAAGAATGAAATAATTTCAATAAAGTAAACTTTTGTATTAGGCAAGCTCACGTATTTTAAGTCGGCGCGGCTCTATGATGATTTTTGATACACAATTGAAAGAGGGTGTCCATATTGCAGGTGACTATAACTAAAGTTGTTAATCTGCATGTCTTTTTCATAGTCATGCGTTAACTGTTATTTTATTACCGTAATCATAATTTTATATATTTATGTTATCCAGCTACAATTTATTGATTTTCAAAATACACACACAATTTTTAATTTCAATCATATTTGCAGTTTGAGCCGCGCCGACTTGAAATACGTGAGCTTGCCTAATACAAAAGTTTTCTTTATTGAAATTATTTCATTCTTTTTAGAGCGTTTGAAGTCGGTTGTATTTTTTTACAAAAATAAATTATTTCATGATTTTTAGTGACTGTATAATTTTTTATATATTAATTACTTGAGGTTTTTTGACAAACAAAACTGTATAAAACAATCAAAAGTTCCACAGAACAATCATTATTTTAAAACTGCTTGAGTCACCTGTTAAGGTTACATAATCAATGGGTATGAAAATAAACATATTTAGATATTCCTTAAGAAAGAAAGAGTTGTCCATAACATTAGGCCTAATGAAAAACTAATTGTCTTTTCTTGATACATTGAAATGTCAGACATTATCGTTTCCTGCAATCGGTGTACTTCTACATTATAAAAAGAAATACAGTAACGTATCAAGCCTTTTGGAACAATACGAAAGTTATTCCTCAGCTACAAAAATCTCTCAAAAGTGGAAAATTGGTCGATAACACGTATAGTACCTTTGGAAAATATTTTATGAAAGATTGGTTCAGCTAAAAGTAGTGCAAGCCATGTAGGTGGTTTTGTTTGATCAAGATATAGCCTAGTCGAAATTGCAAATCATCTTCCTCTAGGACTTTCCGAAGCAGGCATAATAGTATTGATATGATATAGTAACTGGGTAGAGAATATCAATAAACATTCCACATCTGCAAATGCATGTTTAGTAATTAAAATATTTAACACTTTTAAGACAATTGACGATTATGCACTGTCACAATTCTTAGGTCGTGTAAGGAATAATTGCATTTAATTTATATTTAGACCTGTTTTACGAATGCTTTGGTTTTCACAATACACCTTTATTTGTCAATATCATACAGCTATTCACTGAAACATTTATGTTTTTTTTAAGTCAGAATATTCAATACTAAAAACAGAATTACTGTATACACAAATCAGATCAAACGTTAAAATACATTTTTTATAGTAACCAAAACAAAATGCATGGCAAGAAATAGTTTATTGATCAATATGAAGCAACTGTTTCATGAAGAATTGTCTCTAGCTTCATTGAAATGGTTTCAACTAACAGCTGTAGGAATTTTATCATTATTTATTGCCTTCTCTGCAAAAATGTAAACAATCTGCACAAATGTAAACAAAATAAATGTTGAATATTTAAGGTTTTCAGAATTTTTTACCGAAAAAAATATTATACTTAAACATAATATATAAGGTACCAAATAAAAACTCTCCTGGTTATTTTGGTGGTGGAACCACACTGATCGGTAAAAGAATCACAGAGAAATTGGTGAACATACATAGAAAAAAAAAACATCGCCACAAACAAATTGAGAACCTCCTCCTTTTGTTGGTAGTGGGGAAGTCGGTTAAAAAGGGAAGAAAAATTTGACTGACAGCAAGTAGCATAATTTTACTACAAAATGAAAAACCAATAATTAGGGTCGCCGGAATGAGGCTGATGCTCCATTGACTTTAAATACCCTAAGTAGCCATTCCATTTCTATGAACAAAATATTGGCTTACCATTGAGTATGGATACACTCCATTTATGGAATCAAATAAACCATTGACTTAGGATACTGCAAGTAGGCAATCACGGTAATTTACGTGAACCAAATGTACCATTGAGTTTGGATACTGCAATTAAACAATTCGTTTATGTGAACCCGACATATACTTGACATTGAATACTGCAATCAGATGTAAGCCTACCATTGTCCTTGGATACTGCAAATAGGCATCTTATTTATTTGAACCAAATGGACCATTCGGGCTTTGGATACTGCTAGTAAATTTATCATTTATGTGAAGCAGGTGTACCATTGATTTATGATACTGCAAGTAACCAAATAGATTACGTGAACCAGACGTACCATTGACTTTAGATACTATAAATAGGCATTTGATTCATGCAAACCAAATACATCATTGACATTGGATGCTGCAAGTAGACATTTATTTTTGAGAACCAGATGAAACATAAGACTCTGGTTCCTGCAAGTAGACAATTCATTCACTTGAACCAGGCTTATAATTGACTTAGGATACTGCAAATAGACATTCCATTTATGTGAACCAATTATACCATTGACATTGGATACTGCAAGTATATATCTCATTTACGAGAAAAAGATGTAGCATTGACTTTAAAAAAGTATTGGATCAATATGCTAGCTCCGCTCAATATTGCAAGTAAACAACTGTTTTGTACACCTAAATAAATAAATGATATAAATGTTTTAGTAATGTTATAACAGTTAAAAATGTAATCAAGTCGTCATATGTTTACTTCAATAAATCGAGAGGGCACGCTATCAATATACCATAGCAAATGTCATCTCTGCTAGTACAGATTTCATTTGGTTTTTTTACGTAGTAAAGATAATACGTTTATTTTAAATTAAAAATTGTACAAACACTATACCTAGTAGATTAGCTTGTTGTGATTAGGTATGTGTAAGTGTGTCTGTAAGTGTCGATTAGTGCGATAATTAGAGTGATTGTGCCTCGATTTTAAAATACATTATACAGAAACATGTAGGGCTAGAATATGTCATGAGTTCAGTACAGAAAGTTTAAATTATGGAGGTGTCTTAAACATTTTGAAAAATGTTACCCTTGAAAGATAGTTTGCCCAATTAAATATTAATGTGTAAAACAATCACTTACAGTGTTTAAGACCAATAACTTAGTAAATTGAAGCGTTGTTGTAAGCGTTTTGATATTATTACAGAACAAAATACATTTTAAATTTTCTTTTGGTTTTAATAGGTAATACGTAAACTGTAGTATTTTGCTTGTTTATGGATATCGTTTGATCAAATTCGGCAAACTTATTTATTGCATTATGTATACTAAAATAATAATAAAACAAAGCTCTTCTTTCCTTCCTTGCTGTAACTAGCTTGAGTTATCTTTAAAGCTAATGAAAAGGGAATGGTTATGAAATATTTTATTAAAATCCAATTAGGTAGGCAAATTATTATTCCTGGTTATTCTGCAGGTTTGCTGCAGAATATTTAATTGCATTACAGTAATTATTTGAAAATCTTTGTTGGATTATGAATACTGGTTTAAAAAATAAAATGCCCATTCCTAAATTCTTGAAAACCCTTTATGTACACTTAAAAGTGCTTAAACATTTAAGTATAAAAATAGTAGTATTGTTACAGTTGTATCACAGTTAGAATTAATGGTAATATTTATCTAAACTTGAACTAACATCATTAGTTTGTGGTTGAATCTAATTAAGTCCAGCCACGTTATACTGTAGTGTCATTGCCTGCAGTTCATATTGATTCCATCAATAAATTAAACTCAAAATAAAAGTCTAACTACAATAAATTAAGATTTTTTAAAAATGTAATGTTAGTAGGGTTTTAATGTTATATAATACGATTTTAATTCAATACTAATAGCATAGTATTGTGAATTTTGCAATTTAAATGGTTATGAATTTGTTTATCTAATATATGTGTCGTTTCGCTTTTAAATCTAATTAGGTTTTAAATGGCTTAAATTACTAATGTAGACAATGTTACATTGTTATTATTATGACTATTTAGGTAAACAATGGCCTAAGTCAATACAAAAAGATATTTTCAAAATAGGCATCAAGCTAATCTATGTATATTTTTTTATCAATAAACGAGCCATGAAGAAATGTGGTTTTTAGTTAAATTCTTTACTACTCTGCAATGCAGCCTTCAATAACCACGACATTGTACTGCACTTTCATATGACACAATATCACGCAAACAAAATATGAAAACAAATCTGTGAATAAGGTCGTGCATGTAAACTTGATATAAAAAGGATGGTAGAAGTAACTAATAGCTAAAGAACACATGAGAAATGCCCTTTAGATTTTCTTCGACAATGTTACTGACAATAAAACATAATAGTAAAATTCATATCAGTATTAACATTACTTTTTTTGTCATTCATTTTTTACCAAATTTTACAATTAATCAGTTACCAACAAATTTTCCAAATCCTGTCTAGTTTTATAAATTATCTGTATAACCTAAATTATATTTACATATAACAAACAATGTAAACCAAGGTTAAGTATTGATTGTTATTTGAAGTTTGATAAAAAAATGTACTTTAACCGAAACATATTACTTCTACAAAATATAATAATTATTTCAAGGTGCTCAATTGTGCTTTATTACCTACTTTAATATTATACTGTATATATCAGCAGCCCTATTTCGTGAACACCTAGACTAAAATAATAATATTCCATATAAAAACTTAACAACCAGAAAACAAATTTGCATTTTTAATGACTGTTCTTTCCTTTTTAACCAAACTGCAGACATAATAGAAATGTCTAAATCACATATTAAAACAATAACATCATTGATTATTAACGTACGACTATTGGTGGAGAAAATCCTCCAAATAATTATAAAGAGTACTATTTAGGTGCGAGACCTGCCATATTGAGTTTTGTGTATATTTAACACTATGAGATAGCTAACATTTTAGCTTAAGATCAGTAGCCTTAATATACCGTGTCTTTTCGAAAATAAACAAAAAGCAATTAAACATGTTTTAATGTGTGCTTTGGGACCTTCCTGATGTATACAACTTTAAAAAGTTAACATAGTGAACTTCTATAGAATACAGGCAATTCAGAAAGCAATTTGCAAACCAATTTACTTAGAAACTTTTCCGATACAACACAAATCTATGTGAAAAACGAATTACAACTTTACTTGCTTCGTTTCGTTCCAGTATTATGAGAAGAAGCCGTCTTGTATTTAAAACTTTCAAATGCTCTTCTTTGACCTACTTTATAACTGTAAAGTTAGGACGTTTCCTCAATGCATTCCAAGTACTCTTATTAAGGTTGTTCAGGTTGGAATTAAAATCAAACTCGCAATGGGGTTTTAAAAAACACATAAATTACTCTATCCATATATATTTATAGATCTATATATATATATCTATATTTATATACTTTACGACTTGGGTACAGTTATGGTTTTTTTACTGTTATCACTTTTCCATCACAAATTCAAAATATCCCCATCAAAAACGTAATCTGCTCGCAATCTTAAATCGTATTTAACTGTGTCTACTTTATACAGGGTGAACCAGACCACCCGTACACATACTATTACGGGAGTACATTTTCTCCTGGAAAATATAATCAAAATTATTCTCCCCTAAACCACATATGAAGAATCCATTTAAAATACTTAGAACATGATCCCAATGTATACCAGAAATGAAGGTCACGGGTTTGAATCTCGAAATTTGCTTATGTCAACCTGTATTACATTGTACATTTTTAGAAAGAGTTTGTTTAGAGCAACATTTTGGTGAAAAAAGAAATCAATTATCTCAATTCGCTTCAAAATGATGGCCATGTTTGTGATTTTTGCGTATTGACGGAATAACCTGTTTTTTACCACAAAAAAATGTTTCGTTCTGATTAAAATTTCGTAATCCTGGGAAACAAAACTTCACATGTTATGATTTTCAAAAGAAAATCTTATTTCGAGAAAAACCCTTTTTGTTGATGTTGGTAACCCTGTAAATAAAAAAGTCAAATCGCAACATATGTCAAATATCATTCTTAATCGTCTTAGTAAGATAAAAAAACTTTCGAATGTACACCTACTGTCCATTTTTTTAGTATTTGAGTAGGCCTAATAAACCAAAAAATAAATTTTCTCAAATAAAATGCATGCTACTTTCAAAAGCCTAAAACTAAAAATAAAATAAGTGGTATTGTTTGGTAATGCTATTACATGCATTTATTTTGCAACAATTATTAACTACCCATATGGGTAGTGTGTGTACGGGTGGTTTGCTTCACCCCATATTAATTCTGCAGCAAGCTAAAACATTTAAAATTATGTGGACATCGGACATACTGCACTTTGTAGGTACGACCACATTAGACCACTGGTCGTGCACTGGTGATATGGCCAGTTGAGCTTAGTCTGTTAGGTTGGTAAGGTTATGGTTTGATAACTTATACCAACCTAAATATACACATAAATAAACTTGAAATAACATCATCATACAATTCTTACTTTATAGACATGAGAACAATGCAAGTAACAAAACGTTTATTTCAATGAACGGGACACACGCAGTTATTCATTCATTCGATGAACACGTGTTAAAAGCCAATTTTAAACGCTATTTTAAAATGAATAGAATTTGATTGAATTTTACTTGTTATATCTTCATTTTATAAGGTATAAAGGGACCAAGCACGTACCGGTACTCGTAACTGAAAATAATTCGACATTATAAATTCAAGGTAATAGACATTACTTTCACTTAACCCCTAATTTTGGCTTCTCTTCACCCGTATGTACATTATTCATACAAATAAATATTGGTATCTGTCAAATTCATTGTCCAAAATTTGGTGTTATCATGATGTATATTGGCTTTCAAAGAAAATTGAGAATATTTAGTTACTTCTGAACACTATATTTTTATTGAGTTGTCAAAAGATTATAGGCAAAGAAAATTTTTTTTAATTCACGTTCGATTGTTGTATTCGCTATTAATTTTTTGTTGTGCATTTACCACAAACATAAGAGGACGATAAATGTAAATCAATTTATTGGATCTCAATGCTCTGAGGCAGTGCGTATGCAACTTAAAGATACACAATTGTCAATGCAAACATAGTTTCAATTACTGTTGGTTCCGGCCACAGTGGAGTAATCAAGGCCTGATTGATTTCTTGCATGTGATGTGTTGTGTCTCGGTGTTTAGTGTAGCCCTAGGTTGCTTAGACCACAACAATGTATAAAGCGGTTGTTCAACCGATAAGAAAGAGGAAATCATTTAATGAAATCCAGTGCAAAGGCCCTTTCGTGGATGAGATTTTCTCGTGTTGATCTTTGCCTTTGGACAAGTTTGTTCATAAATAATAATCGTATTCGTGATAGCCCGTTTAAAGACATCAAGTTACATGTGCTCAGTGACATGTGTGCTCAGTTAGGCTTAGAGTGGTAGATAATTCATATAAAAGAAGTATATCCCCACGAAATGCGTTTGAAAATTTTGTACAGCATAGTAATTATTGCAGATAGAAGCTATCTTCCATTGAGCTGCTCTCGGTGTCATTTATGTCATAGCGTCTATATCACCAACATAACCAAACACAAACCTAAATTCCCCACACCAGAAACGATTGAATCGAAATCCTAAGATCTTTAAAAAACCTTACTTAAAATTTGAGTTGAATACATATTATAGACCCTATTTGCGTCCATACACTAAGGTGTTCACACGCAATGAAGCAGATCAAAGAATAAAATTGTATTATTTATCGTTCATATTTTTTTAAATAATTTGTACTGAACCTTAACGAGTAATTTTTAAAAATAAATTATCCTTCGTTAGAATCATATCAAAATCTAGCAAACATACGTTTTCCTTGCAGGATACTGTGTTTAACTATATCATCACATTTTCGAGTGTACTAGAGAAAATATTTTACTTGATCAATGGCCTAAAGTAGATTTGCAGACTATGTGATATCGGTTTGAGTCAGTCAGCAATTCAGATGACCCAGTGTCTACATGAGCACAGTTTCCTGGATCTGCTGAGCAACCACAGACTGATTGATTTCATACTTGTGATGTGTCCTTGCAAGCTTGAGCCAACTAAATCCTATTGATCACTGTAGACTACTAATATGTACGAGTATCAATGTTATTCAAGTATGACTTTTTAATGTACTATTAACTTGGCTAATTTCTTTTTTTAGTTTTATGAATGTTAGGTATTCTCATAATCCTCCTATTTAAAACCTCATGATATTTGGTCCATATAGTCTAAATTCCGGTGTTGGTGAGTTGCGGCCCAAACCTCATTTTGCGTATGAGCTGCGGCCCAGACTGAAAAAGGTTTTGTACGAGTTGCGGCCCGAGTATATACAGATTAATTTCCAATTATATGATTGGTTTAATGGTACATAAAATAATCATACATAATTTAAGAAATCAGTTTGTTGTGTTAGTTTGGTTTGAGCTCCATTGTACATAAGCTTATTGTGTTGGCTCAAAATCTATGAAAACTTTAGGGGAGAAGGTAAAATTAAGAGAAGCACATTCAGTAGCTACACATTTCAGTGCCAAAGAGTATGATTTCTTAGTTTTTTCAGACAGAAAGAAAAATATCAATGTGTGTTAATCATACGTTTCATTTACCAATCCATGAAGAGTGAACATTTGTGTGAACAATTAAGGACAACTCTTGAAAGTTCCATCCTCTTACACCTTTTCCACCTTTTCAAAAACTTTCAAATTGAGCTTGGTAGAAAACCCTATAATAGAATTCTGTTCATCGTTGACAAGTAAAAGGTTCTCACCAGTGTTAGTTTTGATTTTCATAGAACTTAAGGCCGGATGGGTTTCTTTAGCACTTTTTGGAACAGACAAACTAGCTCGGTGAATGTTATGCCGAATAAGACTCATACTTGGAATATCCTCTTTTCTTAACTCTGCTTTGATAAGGCCTAACACTAATTTCTTCAACTGCTTTTCGTGTTAAGTTATTATTTAGCTTTTGCCTATTCCTGTAGGTTTATACTTGGGCCGCAACTCACCTGTCTCTCTTGGAGAGATTAGTGTCCCGGCCGCAAATCACCTTTAGCCCTAAATTCAACACTTGACGGGTGTGCATGGATTTTCTATTGGAGGCAAGATAATTTTAGGAGGATATTAAATCATTTATAAGAGGAATTGAATTTCAAGGACACAAATTTTATTTTTATTTTATTTATTTATTTATTTATTTATTTGATTTTAGTTTTTAAAAGGTCTAGTAGACGGTGTTAGGCTTTTTGAAGTGAGTTGTCTGATGTAATACGTAAAGAGTTCGACACACACACAGGCTGGCCACCTGTTCCCGTGTAAAAGAATTTTCCCTCCCATCCCTTGGAAAAAGTAGTCGACGTTGAAATTTATATTCGTTTTCAATATGATACCATTTATTAACAGAACAACTGCGAACATTTAGCAATCCTAGGACACAAGAACAGAATTATGAAAAATGTTACACATGTAGTTTTAAATAATTTATATAATGACTAGCTGTACCCGCGGGCTTTGCTCCATTTGACTTGACAAGTGAGCTCGTTCGCATGGCTCAATCATGTCCTGGTTGAAGTTCGTTCGCTACGCTCACTCACCTTTAGGTTGGAGCTCGTTCGCTCCGCTCACTTGCCTTCAGGTTAGCTCGTTCGCTACGCTAACTCGCTTCCAGGTGGAAGTTTGTTCGCTACGCTCACTCACCTTTTGGTTGCAAATTGGCTGTAGTTATAAATTTAAAAAATAATAGTGCTGCACCCTGTTGGTAATCCTTGTAACTTTAATGCTATTGAACATCATAGAACAGAACCAACTTGTTTAATTGAAACAGCTGTTAAAATTCTTTAATTCCATTTAAATATGAGTACTCATAAGGTTAACATGGGAAACTCCAGAGCCACTGGGGCGGAGCCCGAAAGCCCGATCAGAATAAAAACTACTTAGTTTTCCTATTTAATGCCCAAGGAATCGGTGTACCGAATTTCAGCCTCCTAGGTAAATGGGAAGTGGGAGAATTAGTGATGAGTGAGTGAGTGAGTGAGTCAGTCAGTCAGGGCTTTGCCTTTTATATATTTAGATTATTGGCATAAACCCGATGCCATGGAATTAGTTGTTTGGCTGGTATCAGGATGTGGCAACATGCATATGTCTGGTTTAATAAGCAGCATGTATAACGCAATTGAGTATATATTACGAAAGAATAAGTATGTTATTCATTAAAAAATCACACATTGCAAACAAAAGGAAAAACGTGCATTAGGATAATCTGCGGACTACAAATCTTATACATAAAGGAAAAACTTTTGTTAAACAATTTAACTTTGTGTTATCAAATCTAAGTTTCAATTAATTCAAAATTTGATAGGTTAAGAGATAGTTAAGGTAGGTTCTAGTGATCAATTAAACAAAGGCAAACGTCTATTGACGCATGTTTAACCCTAACTATAAAACAAGTGACGCTCTGACGCTGTTTAGAAAATACTGAAACATGAAAAAGGAGGAGCTCAACTCGTGGTCAACATATGGATTGTCATCATAAACTCTAAGCGTGGCTGCAACAGAAAGGACCAGTGCAGTCATAACGTTTGAGCAATCAAAAAGTCTATTTTAGCAGAGTTTGAAAACATCATAGCTGTAGAGTGCCACATTCAACTTATATTATTGTAATACTTGTGCATTATTGTAAATAATTGATTGGGTCATATTATTTACTATACTTAAGTATAATATTATTATCGGTTTCGGTATATGACCAATGAAAACATTATCTACTGGTATACATACTATACGTTTGAAGTAATGTTTTTTGAATATTTTTTTAAATAAACCTTAATAGGTAATACGTTTGAACCTACTTTAGTTTTCTATTTGTAAAATATGTAGCCTAATCTACAGTCAGTAACGGCAGTGTCACAACATTACAGAGTAGATATATTGTTTGTAAACATTCCGAATAATAAATTCACTCGAAGAAGACGAGAAACCATTCTCACAAAGGTGAACTTATCCCAGTCTTGTCATATTTAACTCGGTCAACAGCTGAAAATATATTTTATGAAGTTAAATTTATAACACATAGAAGGTTTTTAGGGTTAGCTTAACACATCGTAAGAAATAGCACTCGAAAATGAACCTGTTAAGTAACTAGCAATATGTATAGCAGTATACACCTATTTGCAAGCTAAACTATTTAATAATTTCTATGTATCAATTTAATAAATATCACGCACTAAAGAGTACCCCGTATGCCTCAAATACACCAATAACATACTTGAATATAAGCAAAATTCACTTTTCTGGCCCCTGGACTATTAGGCCAGTCAAATCGTACATAAAAAGAGGCTAAAATCGCAAAGCGTGATGTATTGCTGCATTTTTAATATGTTGTTGGGACCAGTTAGGGTAACTCAAAACCAAGTTTGCAGCTTCGAGATCCCTGTGCTCCCTGCGTAATAAGTAAAATATTACAAAATTAATGTACTATTTTTAGTTTTTGGTCTATAACTTATTAACAGTGCATTTTTCTTAATACTACTCAAATTTAATAATTAAAGTACATAAAATTTCCAACAATTTAAGCACAGTTTCATTTTTGTGTGTCTAATAGTTTTAGAGCAATGATTTTTCAAATATTTCAAAGTTGTTTAAGTAGTTACCATAAATTAAATTTTTCCTGGGTTTGACCCACCAAAATTGTGTAATACCCATATTATGGCAGAATTCTTAAAAACTGCTTTTGTAGTAAATTTTATTGGCTTTCGTTTTATCACAAAACTAAGTCTCTACCTCCAACACTTTTCTGAAAACTATACAAATAATAATTTATGAATATCAAGGTTTTTTCATTTAACGAGTTTAACCTGTTTTTACAACATGTGTAAGTTATTAAGAGTTAGATTTAAAAAAATTACTATGCTTTATTTTTAAAAATATAATATTAATTTGTATAAGAAAAAATTATAGTACCGGTAAATATTCCCACCGCAGAAAATTATCAAATATATCGGTCTCGGCACTAAGCCTTACCGTACCACCTATGGTAATAGCTACTTCCTATCAGTAAGTAAAACAGAAGAATATATGTTAAATTAGTGTTTTATTTCTATTAGACTAGTTTTCTTTATGTTATGTTATAGATGACGCCATTCCATGTACAATATGAAATAAAGACGATTTGATTTGATTTGAACACAATCGTTGCGTAAACTACTACGGTATATCATTTTTAGCTGTTTCAAATATTTATATGATGCATTTTAACTACAATAGCATTTTTTCCGAGAGCCTGAAAGACGACCTCCATACGTAGGTTGGGTCAACCTTGTTCACTGGTTAAAAGGACAAGGACGTCACTGGCAGGATTTTATGGAAAAATGACTTTGAAAAGATAAGCTGTGTTTTTATCTGCTATTTATATCATTTATTTAGATGTTGAAAAAATATCATTATTTATACACAGCCGGGACTGATTTACTTTTTCGACTTAAAATTCCCGGAGGTCAAAAACGCCTTCGTTCAAGTTTATCTAAATGTGTGTGTATGTCCATCAGCACGTTGACTAGAGTAAAACTCATCCAATTTTGATTGAATTAGAAGCGAATGTTATTCTTACGCCCGAACGAGTTTGCGAACCAGTATGATCGTACTAAAGGGAACAGGATTTTATTGGATTAAAATAGGTTTCCCTATTCTCACCCTAATAATTTCTTCTAGGAAGCTGGAGAAAAGTGCCTAATTGCTTTGTATGGTGGCAACACATTTCACGATGAATTAGAAAACCTTTGTTTGTAAAGGCAGCAGCCAGCGCTAAGGTAAACTTATCACGCTTGCACACCACCCAAGATGCAGCTTCCTTCCACTCATTTTGAGCAGACAGTACCACCAAGTGCAAAAATGGTTAGGGATTGAAAAGGATCCCACAGAGTGGGGTTGGTCAAATGGCACAGCAGGATTGGTTCCAGTGACAACAACATGCAGTCCAGCTCCATCCAACCTTCTGAAACTAATTTCATGTAGGTGCAAAAAGGGATGCACGGGTGCTTGCACGTGTCGGAAGGCCGGTCTAAAGTGTTCACCATTATGTACTCCTTGCTCTGCTAAGAATTGCCAAAATGTCACATTACCATTTATTGAAGAGGATGAAGATGGCCCTGGCGATATATGTTTTTACCCGATGAGTTTGAATCAGGAAACATTTCTAATACCATTCCTTCAGTGTCCAAAAAGCCAAAATACTAATTTTAAGAATGTTTTTCCATAATTTATCTTTAAATATAACTTTTAACCTTAAATATGTTTTTTTCCTTATTTCGTTTTTATCACTTAATGGTTGGGGACATTATTTCAACTCATTAAATAAAAAAAATCATGATATTCAAAAATTATTATTTGTATAGTTTTCAGAAAAGTCTTGACGGTACAGACTTGGCTTTGTGACAAAACGAAAGCCAATAAAATTTACTACAAAAGCATTTTTTAAGAATTCTGCCATAATATGGGTATTACACAATTTTGGTGGGTCGAACCCAGGAAAAATTTAATTTATGGTAATTACTTAAACAACTTTGTAATATTTGAAAAATCATTGCTCTAAAACTATTAGACACACAAAAATGAAACTGTGCCTAACTTGTTGGAAATTTTATGTACTTTAATTATTACATTTGAGTAGTATTAAGAAAAATGCACTGTTAATAAGTTATAGACCAAAAACTAAAAATAATACATTAATTTTGTAATATTTTACTTATTACGCAGGGAGCACAGGGATCTCGAAGCTGCAAACTTGGTTTTGAGTTACCCTAACTGGTCCCAACAACATATTAAAAATGCAGCAATAAATCATGCTTTGCGATTTTATTGTCCAATTTGACTGGCCTATATGTTGTTAAGTCAATAATAGGTGTTACGTACCAAATATACGTGTCAAATAGTCCAAGCCTTCATGTTTTGTTGTGAATACAAAATTTTCAATCTTGAAACTTGTCAAAAACACAACTAAATGCTAACTTACTATGACAAGTTTGTTGTATGGTTATATGAGATAAGAACCATAGTAGTATAAGAAATACTTGTGTATAATCACAATGATATCTTTCTCACCCTGTTGCAAGGCGTTGGCAGAGTAACTAGTAATATATAACTATCATTATATGTTCACTGCAATGTGTATGTATTTCACTTCAATAGAAAACATGCAGATATATCATCAATATATTTATATAACTACGGTACTTCCAAACACTACATCCGTACTATTGTTTGGTCCTTAAAGGCGAGTAAGTTCTAATGTAAATAATTACCAGGCCTATAGTTTAAAAAGTAATACCCTTAGGAATTAATTGCCACCACTATTATCACCTAGATATCGTTTTTTTAACCGCAATTGTTTTTATATTTGTACACTTTAAGTAATGCAATCAAGTAGAGAAACAGTTTATGCTAAAGATTTATAACGGCCAGCTTAGCGGGCGGCTGCGCTTGGATAATGTTCCTGAAATATAATTACATTACAGAGCTGAGAATAAGCTCTGTAAAATGTTTTATTGCAGCGTTTGCAGGAAGCATTCTCTCGTTATTATTCCTTTTCATAAATGCTCAAATAAAATAATAAAGGAAGACGATTGCTTTAAGTATTTTTTATTTCTGCAAATCAATAATGGACGATATTGTAAAACGAAAGTTGACAACTGTATTTAATGTAATTTGGTTCTAGGTTATAGTTTTAGAAACAGTTCAACTGAGATAAAATAATTGTCTATTAATTAGGTCTTAACATGGTATTTAAAATATATACACTGTATCATGTTATAGCTTTAGATAAAATCTCCATCTGACTAAAAACTAAAAATATATGTTATATTTTTAAAAAATAAGTATAAAGTTCTAGTTATTACCTTACTTGCAAATAGACATGAACAGAACACCAAGGGACATTTCCTCCTGTTAACAAATAGAATGCCAAATCACATCTGAAGGACCTTTGTATTCCTCTCCTCCAACCTCGCACTTCCTCATTTCATCCGTCTAAAATGAAGACCAAAAATGTCAAAATCCTTAGTACATTACTTTAAACATAATTTATATTTGTATACATATTTTGTATAGACTCTTAATTATATTTAGAGTCCATTTCCTACTCTTGTCTATATTGTTTTTTTTGAATAAATCAACACCATAAATTCAACCTATTTTTGTAGGCTTTTAAGTACTTAGTTAAATTTGTTCTAAAATGTGAACAGCCTGAAATGATTAATACGTTCTGCTAAGATAGATAGTTCATTCATTACTACATTATAGATGTTCCGGTGAGAAGCCGCGTCTAATTGGTATTTAGGTTATGTACATTTTTAAAATACCAGACGTTTCGCTCATTCTACGATGTGGCACCATCAGTGGATATATCCTAGACCTAGGATATATCACTGTCCACTTAAGCCTTCAAATGAAGTTCATTCCATCATTTAGATTTTAGATTTTTGCTTTTTTAGGGTTTTTTTTTGCTAGCTAACTAGTATTTTTAAGTTATAATTTTAGTTGGGTTGGCGTATTCGTAGGAACCCAAATCTAGAAAAAACAGAACGATTTGAATGTGGTTTATTTGTTTTTAAGTTGAGACTTTCATCAATGAAATAACTTAAGGCTATATGATAAGTTCCGATTGTATTAGAGGATTACGCTTTTAAATTTGCATTTAAAGGGGGTTCAAAATCTGTTTTGATCAAACAAATAAATTATTACCCTCATCACCTTTCAATGATGAAGTTTATTTGTGACAGTTATTAGGAATCATGCTATTTTTTTTTTTATTTTAGGTCCACACCATAACAATAGATTCATCTAACCGAAGAATGTTATGAATATAAAAAAAATCCTAATTATAAATCATTTTTATAATATTGTTTGTTTTGTTTCATTTGGTTAAACAGTTAAACTAAGGGATAAGCTGTTGAATTAGAATTTACAATTAAACCGTTTTAAAATCAAAATTCATGTTTTCGGCCCCTGGACTATATTGTTAAGACAATAATAGGTTTTTTACATACCTCAGTCAAATAGTCCAAAAATGGTATTGCTCAACAGCTTACATGTATTTTTCTTTGCGAAGACAAAATTTTAGACAACATTTAAAAAAAAAAAATTTTTTGGACGAGTTGCAAGCTTTGATAATGTTGTCTTCGCAACGAAACATGTAAGCTGTTGAGCAATACCATTTTTCGACTATTTGACTGAGGTATGTAAAAACCCTATTATTGTCTAAACCGTTTTACGTACTTACTTTCCGTGTCCGGAAATCATACTTTGCTTTTCCAAAATTAGCTACCGATATGGCTTTGTCATTCGCATGTAAAAGATCATCTAATGTGCAAGACTGGTCTGGTGGTGGTGGTGGCGTGGGCAGATCAGCAGATGGCCAGGATCCTGAACAGCTCCACACGCGCACAAGATGTTTTCTTCGTCTGGTAAGAGACCCCATTTCTGCATGTTTGTCTTGCATTTTAGTACCTCGACCCTAATTCGATTTAGGGTCTTCCACACCGTGTAATGAAGGCCTCCACCAGGAGCCAGTTCCTCCCTGGCTGGTATGGGAGGGTTAGTCAACGTGGCCTCCCACCTTGCCACCCGATTGCTTGAGAGTGATCCATCCAGGACTCGTGTCCGTGAAAAATCCTAACAATATTTTTCAAAACTTAACAGGTTGCAAACAATTTAAAAATCACTATAAATCTTTTATAAAAAAATACACTTCTTTGAAAGCGCCCTAAGTAACATACTCGCTATGTTCAAAAAATAAATTGGGCCTAAGCATAACGATAAATGTGTTCCAGCTTGTACTCCTTTCGTCCTAACTTTTGATTAAGACTTTTCCAATAATATAGGTCTAATAAACGGATATTTCCTGTGAAATATTTGATAGATTAAGTAATTTAATTAAACTTAGCATAGCCTTGTGAGGGGTTTTGTCAAAAAAGAAAACGGGCGCTGGTTGTTTTGTCTGCTTGTAAATTAGTTAACTTGACAGCCAGAATGCTGTCGAAGGCGAGGTACATGAATTGTTACTGACTGTTGATTTCCCTTGGCATTAGTATACAAACTAACACTTTGTATCTTACTTGTGTTAATAAAAAATATATATATATTTAAAGAAATGCGAGGGCCTTGAAACTAACATCTACGATTGGTGGTTTAATAATCTGAAATAATTTATACATAAATGATCAGATTTTTTAACGTTTAATGTTCGTATATAAAAAATTGAGTATTTACAAAATAACGTACCAAAGTTAACTTAAGAGCTCCAAGCGAAAACAAATTTGTTGATCAGTTTTCTATTCCTCCACAGACAAGTTTTCAAAATTTTAACCAATCCGTCAAAAATAAAAATGGTGGGTACTTATATTTTTCCTAAGGTATATTTTCGTTGACCACGGGAATAGCTTTTCAGTATATCTAAAATTTGGTATCAGCAATTTTTTTACAATTTATCGGTGTATAACATTACATAGTCTTAAAAATAAATAATTAGCAGCATGTAGTATGAAAGGCAAATAATCCAAGGAAAAGAGATCGAAGTAAAATACTCCAATGCAACTTCCGATCGATAAGTTACTCTAATATACTATTGCTGACTACCGTGTAGTATGTAGATGTAGTAAGTAGTTTTGCGATATGTGGAAAGCTTATTTGATTTCGTTGAATCTACGAGATTGAGTGGGGGGGAATGTGTAAGTTTCTTATACTATATATAACGATGATACATATAATATTGATAATGTTGATATTTAACATTTGTTGTTGTTGTTGTATTATTAGTTTAATGTCGGTTATAAGACAATTTTGGTAGACTACAAACATGTACAGTTAATGCCAAGTAATGGTTCTAAAGTATTAAGTGTTTAGTGGTATTTAAATATTTTAATTTTCGTACCAGAATCCAGATTTTCTCTTGTTTTGATAACATTCCAAGGCAACAGCATTTGTGTAATTATCTCCGCACAGTTCAGATGAGAAACCGCTTAATACAAGAGATTTACTGCAACAGCTTGGCGGGCATCTAGACTATCCATTGTTAACTAGAAAGTATTTTATATTCCATTTTATGCGATTGTAGAGTAAGTTTTTATGTCAAGTTATATCAGACAATAAGATTATTGTAGTAGTATGATAATAGCTTTACGTACACAGTACACTATAACAACAGTTAATAATAATAATAATAATAAATGCCTTCATTTAAAACGGTCTTTAGTCAAAACTGGTTTTCAAGACAACTTAAGTCACAAACAGTACATTTTAGTTATAATGTTCACCTTCACATCCTAGGACGCTAGATTCTAGCAAGGAACTAGTATTGAACATCAATTTAGTCCATTCATGGAGGGTCTTGGCATTTTCACAAACAGTAGTTAAAATCCACTGGAGACCGGCATATTTTCAACCCGATACATCAAGCTCCGGAGCCCCTTCCTCTATTTCTAAACCAGATCATTCTCTAATTATCTATACCTACTATTTTAAAATTAAGGTGGTGTCCGTGTGTATGTCTGTCTCTGTGGCTCTCACGACTAAAATACTAAAACGATACACCTATAATTAAGCACAAAGATGGTCCACATAACTAGGAATTTCTTAGGCCTATTCACTTCCCTGAGTTCTCTTGGATGTCCACAGTTTTGAGGCGAGGTTTTCAAAAGTAAATATTAATTAGCTCCCATGGAAGCATGAGTAAATTCACAATGTTTACTTTTGTGTTGACATTTCAATTTAAACAACCAGAACTGTAAAATTCTTACCTATTACACAATTATTTCAGACAGCTGATCCAAATTAATTAAAACTATGTGGTAGAATTAACCTTAAAAGTTATCATATTTTTTTCTCATCATCAAAAGTTATCATATTTATAATCCATGTCAATGATTATCAAAATGATTTATATTCTCATTGCAAAGCAGGGGTGCAGCAGCAAAATGAATCATATATTTAATTGATCTATTTATTTTTTTCTGATGAATGATTTTGGTGTTTCTAACAATGGTGTAAGGGAGGTGCTGTACAAACCAAATTTCTTTCATGTTAAAATAAAACGACACAGAAAATGTGCAATCTCATTAAACTAGTATTGAGAAATATCATTTGGTGTTTGATTGTGTGGTAAATATTGTTCCACCATCTTACGACTTTCAGACAGTAAATTTTAAACAGTATTAAGTTTTGCCTAAATGAACAAATTAAGTGAGCAATTTGCTATACTCAAAAATTTTGATTTGAAAGGTAATATTAATGTTACAACAACTTTAAACGTCGTTCAACAAACTTGAACTGATGATTATATTTTAGCGTTTGGCACGGTGAGATGTTCGGGTTGATGATCGATTCTTATGTAATATTAAGTCACTTAATAATACATGAGCTTAAGTATGATAAGTGAAGCCTGTCAGTGATGTCGTTCACCTCTGAGAGACCAGCGCTTGATAGAATGGTGTATGAATATTTATGTGCTGTTTGAAAGCAATCTCTATGCAGAAGTCATCAAACACACGTGGTTTACTGAGAATGGCCAATGTGATTTACACATAATGTTGTTGAATCGCTTAAACATGTCTAAAAACTATAGAAGAAGCTAGCTTGACTGATATTTAAAAGGTTATGTCAAGTTCCACTATTTTTTAAGTTTAATTGGAATAAGGGTGGTTGGTAATATGAATTTACGTTTTATTTTCATAACGTTTAAATAATGTTATTATCGCTCAAAATATTTAAGTAGTTATTTTCTTTCAACACTACATTTGGCCCAAAGCACGGGACACAACAGGAAGTAATGTGGAACGACGTCTGAAAGTCAAGCGAACATATATTTATAAATGCTGATATAAACAGTTGTTGTTTGTTTTGACATCTATATCACTCTTATACATAATTTAATCTGTATATCTCAGGACTACATGAAACTATCATCCACAGATAACCTATTATAGCACTAACAATAGCACAAACGTAAATCCTATCAATATGGGTACTGGGTAGGCTAGCGTAATCTTAGACTACATGAATGACTTAGTAAATCTGTGTAGCCTATGTATCTGCAGTATTGTAACCAACATAATTGTTTATTGAACTTCCAAAAAGTAACATTTAAATTTAACAAACAATTTAAACAAACAAAATTTAAATTTAACAATTTAACAAATTTTAAACACTTGAACCTTACCTAGGACCAAAGTCGTATACTTCTCTCTTTGTTGAAGCATAATGCTATTATAATTGAGCAAATACTTAATTAACAGTTTTTATTTGATTCTTCAATAATTAATTGAGATCCATAATTGTTTCGAAAATGAACCTCATCGTGAGCTGCGTTCTCTTTACACTAGGTAAACGATATAAAATCTGGTCCAATTGGTAATAGTATTTGAATGGGTTGGTACGAACAAATCTGTTCGTAGTGTCATAATTCTTTCGAGTGAGGATTAACGTTAAAACCTGGTTGTGGATTAAAATTATTGTTTTATTGTTTAAACAAGCAGAACAATTGCGCTTGGTTGAGATTTACTTTACGAATCACGTTTTAAAAAAATGTATCCATGTAACTCTTGAGTTTATGTTACAAAATTATACTTTGGGATTTTCAATAGATAGATCTTAGTTAAAATGTATTAAAAAACTAATAATAATTAATTATAACTTGAACTTATAAGACTAAATTTGAATAAATTTTTATTATAACTAAACAGTTTAAAACATTAAGGTATGTCTTAAAGTTTTGTGAACTTTCCATGAGCACAAGAAACAAGATACATAATTCCAATATCATAATTGTATGCATTTCCATACGATAAGTATAAACTTTTTTCTGTTTACACGGTCATAAGTAAAACCTTAGATCTAGCAACTAAACAAAAATAGTTTTGCAATCATAAACATAAAAATGCTCAGTGTACATTATATGTTAGCGACAAAGCTTAAAATATCACTCTCAACGCCTCTGGGACTTTCGGGGTTAAAAATGGCATAAGTTAGTCGTGCACTAACGGTAAAGCTTCTAGGATAGTAATTAATTTGATATTCTTTCAGTTTACACATTATTTTATTGTATTCAAAAGTCTTACATTTAATAA
The DNA here is from genome assembly GCF_028750875.1 of Macrosteles quadrilineatus. Taxonomy (NCBI): domain Eukaryota; kingdom Metazoa; phylum Arthropoda; class Insecta; order Hemiptera; family Cicadellidae; genus Macrosteles; species Macrosteles quadrilineatus. The sequence goes on from NW_026542594.1 coordinate 159,707,250, forward strand.
TTTTATTAATTAATTTAACTAGATGACTCTTGATTATCATCATACGTGTTATTAAATTACCTGAAAGCACAAAAATACGTTAAATAACCCTTATAATAATATATCTACCCTTCATACTGTTTACTCACAAGACGGGTAGTACATATAAAAGATGGTGAGTGGCTGGACACTCCAATTATCACCAAACCCAATAGGTGAATGTTGATTTGTGTATGTTTGTGCTTTCAGGTTAATTTAATTAAATTTTAAACACGCATGTTTGTACTTTTAATTGTTTGTTGAATTAGACGTTTTTACTAGTGCATTAAAAATGTAGATTGAATCTTTTGTTAAGATTCTTTTTTTTTGTATAAACGTAATCTACTTCTGGTTATCAGCATGCTCCTGCATGTTTTTAAAAAATTAAATACACTACTACCATTGGATAAACTACTTACATTTTTGTGAGTTTTATATTTTGTTCGATATTCTAATTTGTTTCTTATTAGTGTGCATATGATTTCTTATTACCAGTTGATAAACGTTATTATTTTTATTTCTAAGTGTAATCAACAACGTAATGAGGTTCGCAACAGTTCATAAAGTAACTACTTTCAAACCATGTTACATGACCGGTTTGTCCGTATTTTCCAATCATTATAATTCATATATCTATGTATTTATTTCAACCTATTTTAAACTTACTTTTCAATTAGTTAATTACTATAAATTGTAATGGTACATAAAGTGGTTCTTTCTGGAGGATATTTAGTTAAATTGCCAATGATACGAACAAAGCGAATAATGTCACAAAATAAGAAATAATATTGAAAGGAATTCATCCCATTCAGAAAAATGAAAACATCGTTTATTATTAACATCCAATTTATTTTCTCCTGGCTTCGTTACCATCTGCTTTATTGTAATGTTGATGTACAAACAAGAAAACACGGTAGACTAATGGATTGCAGTCCAACAAACTACTTCTTGCTCAGCATCATCTGACTGTAATGTCTTAACATTGTATCACATGCTGCAAGATATTATGTCAACATCAAATAAACTGTTGACAAGCATGATGTCTCGGGATCAGTTAAACCATTCGTTCATTCACATAAATCGGTATGTGTGAGATGTTGCTGTTTGACTACGTAATCAATATATTTTCCTGATTGAAGTCTTAGAATGGTTTGTGGAAGGAAAGAACACTCATGATTTGTGCCTATTTTTTAAATATACTTGTATATCTGTGTTGTTTAAGTAATTAAATTGATATAAAGTAAATTAAGAAAAAAGAAAAACAAAGTTTTTTAACATTTGCATTTATTTTGTAGCATTGTATATATCTACACGTACAATTTATTTATTAACCTAATTAAGTAAAATAATAAAATCATTCGCCTAGTCAGTGGATGGTGCAGGGTGTTTGGTAGTCAGTGGGAAAATTCAAGGCATTGTTATGCACGCTAATTGATAAAAATACGTAATTTGGATAGTTATATCGCTATCCTACACCGTTTATTAATTTTCCACAATTCGTTTAAATTTTCTAATAAAATAAGCTTTTCAACTGTTTTCTTTTTTAAATGGCCTTTTGTAAAATCTGCATTAGATATTCTATCAGAAAACGTAAAGCATGTTACAGGAAAATCCATATAATCCATTCATATTCAACTTGAATAACAAATAGTTTGGAAAAATCAATAAAAAGTGCACCACAACTTTCTTAGGATTTTTGTATACGTCTTGTTTAAAACTCTCAAATAGTATGATCATCCTCAACACATTTACATTTTAATTCCACCTAAGGGGGTGCATATTACATTAAACATCAAATCAATCATTTTTCAATAACTACCATTAATTTCATGAACGCATTTAGTGAAGGTCGTGAATAGAGTTGTTGTATTGCTAAGTAAACTTCTTAAATCTAATATTTTAGTACAGCTCAAACTATGCGTAGTGCTTTATAAATATGCTATTGGTCATTAACAACTATTTTACCAAACAAATTTTTAAATACAAGGTTATCATTTAATTGAATTGAAAACATATAAAACTCGTGGGACAACTGCTCCTTAAAAATCCTAAATATGTGGTTAAAACTAACTGCCTTAATGTCTAATGAATGTTACTGGATGCACATATGTGCTCCGCTCTTACTGGACTAACTATGCCTCTCAAGCAGACAGCTGTAATTATTTTACTAAAACATAATTCAAACGGTTAGTAGAATCAATAAAATCACACAAAATTTTTTGTACTAACAATTAATTTTTGTAATTTTAAAAGGTTTAATATCATCCTACTTGTCTAACAATTGTAACGAATCCTCAAAACTTGAACAGAAAACTATAAAATGGGTTTCAAATATAATTTTGCCTGACACTCACAACGGGAATCAACAAAATATTAATGCAAAATATCCATCGTACGTGTGGTGATAAAGAGAAGAAATATTATAAGTTATAAGTTGATTGGATCAAAACCGTCAAATTCATGAGATGAGGCTAAAATGTATCATTTCATGTATAAGTAATTGGTAACGCTTCTGAGGTCTCCTTAGTTGATGATTAACAGTAATACAACAATTACTATTTTAGATACAATCAAAGCCCACAAGGTTGCTTTATTAATAAATTCAAAATATTTCTTGTTTAGGTGAATTAATTTGTAATATTAACACTTTTTACATCCATTTAGCCAATCTATCATGTATATGATTTGAATCTCTTTATCATGTATAGCATTGTTGTTACATTACAGTGGTTTGTGTTAGAAAAAGAAGCGTAGAATATTTTAGGCTATTTATTCTCTGAGATTGAATTCGTAGAAGTTGTTAACTTTATGAAAGACGCCTTACTGTATTGACTTATCATTAATGTATTTCTAATATTCCTAATGGACCGATATGAGAAAACAAGCTAACTTATAATTCAGACACAATGCAATGAGTTTGAATTTTTTCACTCAATGACAAGAAACATAATCACAATCTACAGTAACATTACGGAAGCAATATTTTTAATATATTTTCATATATTTTTGATGATAAAGAGTGCTGTTTAGTTGCATTATAGCATTATCGGTAAGTATCATCATTGACTATTGCATACTGAAGTTGTACATAGTCAAAGGCATTACAGAGGATGAAGATACGTAATATAACATTTTATATTCATTGGGGTTTTAAAACAAAAGATTTTTTTTAAGTTAAAAGGCATTTGTATATATAGATATTTAAACTTGTAACAACACATGTTTATATTCTTATGTAACTGTGGTTACAGAATGCTTTTAAGTTAACAACGTAAGATATTGTTTCTCCGTGCTGAAGTTGTTTCCAAGACCTGTGTAGAAGTGGAATGGAATGGTACGCAATAAATGTAAATGAAAGTAGCCTCGGGCTCTTCACTCGGCCACGCTTTATCGTTGAATCATTTATTTGCTTGCCTATCGTTTTACTACTCATAAATGTGTTTGTAAGAATTCAATACTAGGTCTATTATCCTCCTATCAGACCCTGAACAGTTAATATAATTGCGTTAAACGTAGTTGACATAAGTAAAATCATGCCATACCTTTCAATAAAGGCGGCCAGTGCTATGCAATATCAAAACCTTAAGCTCAGTACAAAATGAAACATAAATATACAAATTTAAAATAAATAAACTGTCAAACCGATTCTTTAAACCGGCTGGGATATTAGCTAGTAAACCGACGATAAAAGTTAATAAATGTCTTGCATAATAAAATTAACCATCATTTGACATACAATGGCTCTTTGTAATTCAGTAGATAAGTTATAAAAAATAGAGAATTCTATCAGTAAAAAAATAGAGAATTTTGGTTGATTTTATTTCATGATACCTGTATCGTATTATCTTGTTGGAGAATTCATCGATGGGAATACAAAACAAAATAGTTATAATTGACAGTCACTTTTTTGGTTGGCACTGTTCAGAAGGAAAATATATTATTATTTTTATGATGTTATACATGATCATCAATGTCCTTTTACAAACGTTATAGTAGATAATTGATCAAAGCATATTCTCTCAAAATTTCACATTCAGATCAATTTTCGTAAAAAAAATCTGAGAGATGATTTCTCTTTGCAAAGAACGGAACTTAATGTTTACATTTAGTATTAATTTCCGATTTAAATTTGGGTTAAAAACGGATAGGATGTGTAACAATTTTACATTATAACAGATATAATCACTAAACAATTGTTAGTGTGTTTAGTATTGGGGTAAATGCAATCATAAGCTAACTGAGTCAACTAATTGACTTCGATGTCAGAGTGCCATTAACCTAAACTTGGGCAAGGACCCATAACTTTGTCATTAGACTGTACCTCTTAGGCCAGTACAGTATTGTTTGTTATGTCCTCCTGTTTTACGCTGGTGTAAGAAACATATAAAATGATTAGCCTGCCTACGAACTAAAATTAAAATACTCCAAGGAAAGATATTTTTGTTAATTAATAAGCGAAATAATAAAAACCAGAGTACCCTGAAATTCATTTTTATTTAAACTGATACGTATTTCGGCACTAAGGCCATGATCACAGTATGAGCTATATAAAAGTATGTAAACAAATAAAATAAATAAATAGTTAATAACATATGTTTTGAATTCATATTAAATTTTGATTAAATGGTTAGGTGTATTTTTTAACATGTAAATGTGCAAGATTCTTCCCTGATTTGTCTGATTTTTTCATGTATTGGATTTTGCTTTTGTTTTTGCATTACATTGAGAATTTGGTCCCCGTATTCTTTTGAGTGTAGGTATATTTGTAGCTCTTCTTTTATGTCCATTTTTTCACCCTTTTTTTCATAATTTAGAATTTTGACACATTCTTCTAATTTTCCATAATTGTGATTATTTTCTAATATGTGTTCTGCATACATTGAGCGTTGGGATGTTTTATTGTTTGATTTTACGGCTTGGATATGTTCTTTGAATCTGCATGAAAATGTTCTTCCAGTCTGGCCAATGTAGAATTTGGGACAATTTAGACATTTAATTTTGTAAATTCCAGATTTTTCATATTTGTTAATTGTTTGTGGGTTCTTGTTTGATAGTTTATTAATTAAATTGAATGCGTTGTTTCTAGATCTATAGCTAATTTTGAATTTAGATGCTTGAAATGTTTTCCTGATTGGTTTGTTTAATACCGCACTGTACGGAAGACAAATAAACTCCTTCTTCTCTTCTATGTTTAAATTTTGGGTTTTCTTATTTTTGATCTTCTTGATTAATTTGTCTATTAAACTATCCTTGTATCCATTTTTTGTAGCTATGTCTTTTATAATAGATTTTTCCAAATTGTAATCGTCTTCATTTAAAGGTACTCTTAACATTCTGTGTACCATAGAGTTGAAGCTTGCCATTTTATGTTGCCACGGTGAATTTGAGTCAGCAGGAATAACAAGATCTGTTTGTGTGGCTTTTCTATAAATTTTAAAATAATGTTTCTCATTGTTTTTTCCAATTGTTAAGTCAAGAAAATTGATTTCATCTTTTTGTATTTCCATTGTGAATTTTATTTTCTTAGATTTTGTTAATTAATAAAGGTCCTTGATACCAATTCTTATTTTTGAACATACAAAAAACTCATGGTTAATTTTAAATCACAAAATGCTAGATTAGTAAAGGTAGTTAACTTATTGTATTCTCAACCTATAAAATATGTCTTTCTGCAATAATATTCTTATTCAAATAAAATGAGTAGTATTAGCATTCTGTCCGACACAAACCTAGTTTCTCCCATTATCCTGTCAACAACTCTCTTTATGAATAAGGAGTGGACTAGCCATATTTCATGGAGGAAATCACAAAATTTACAATAACCTTTAAACAGTTATTTTGACAGCATTGGGGTTTGTACGGGTTTGTTTTAAAATTGAAAGGACCATAACATACTAAGTTTTAATCAAAATCCTTTGGACAGTTCCTAAAAAATCGGGGTTTGCGTTATTCCATAGGTTCTAAAATCCCCAATGAAAATCTAAATTTACAAAAAAATTAAAACCTTTGGACACAAATGGCATCTAACACATACCACAGGTGTACACTCTATCTCTGCACACATCCGCACACACATTCAAACACACATACACACAGACACAATTTAGTAAACCACAGTTTAAGATTAAGAAGGACCTAAAAATCTAAATAGAAGATTTTGACGAAAACAATTCTTCCTCCATTTACCATGTTTAGGTAGATTAAGTAAAAGTTTGTTGCGTTGAGGCAGTTTGACACTAGTTGTGTTCGCGTTTTTTGATTGTGGTGATGTTTTGGTGATTAGTGTCGCTTCAGTTGGATGTTATGGATCCCTTACAAGCAAATTGAATTCAACCACACATCTGCATTGCTAACGGTCTATTTGTGTTCTCTACCTACACACTACGTGTAATAAATTACAAGAACACTACACAAGTCATTGTTTGTCAAGTTCACGATTGGCATTATTTACTAAAACTTGTGATATTAAATAACTGGTATGTCATAGAAGATTAAACCACAGAGTGCCAACCTAGGAAACAGATGGTTAAAATATAGTAATGTGACATGTTCTATGTTGACAGAATATCATTACAAAATTGTATTTTCTAGACTAAGCTCTTTTATTTTAAATATTTTCTAAAACACACAAAAATAGAGAGTAAATAGGCATAAAACTAATGATCGGTATATTACCGATAAAGGGAAATATCAATGATTAATGGAAGTATAAACTTAATGCTTAAGAGTGCAGTTCAATGTCCGTAAAATTTATACCCAGAGGTAGGCCTACGTACCTCAACATACACAGATATAGTATTTCCCTATTTGAATCACAGGCCACAAAACTAAAAGATTGCTTTTGATTTAATTTTTTGTAGAAACAGTGATAACATTTTTCTACTTTTTGACTGGAAGACAATGACAACCAAAGATAGGTAGAGTAATTTTCGCTTATATGCTTTCTTTCGATCAAAAAATTATTAATTTCTTGAGTCACCTAATACGTTCCCTAAGGTGTGCTAAATTCAAAGATGTACAAAATATATGTATAACTACCCACTACAGCGAACCTTGGTTCCCATTTTCGTGATTGGATCATAGTAAAATACCAAAGGATAAAAAATTTGCCTCATTTAATACAATTCAGTATATTATTTTCCATAAGTTTAAAACATACAGTTTTTTTGAAAATTTTCCGTAACCATCAACCACCCAACAACACTTCAATATACAATGTATATTTGTTTTATTAAGCTTTTTTAAAGTGGTCTTAAAAGAAATAGAAACATTTTATATTTATTTAAAGGCTTAGGAAGCCCTAATATCACATATCCAATAAAATATATTTCGCTTGTTAGAATCATGTTTGAATAGTTGTAGAAAGAGTGACCTAATTCCATATTTTTGGCTTCTAGAGACGTCAAAATAATAGAGAACAGCGGCTTCGGGAATAGGTCTCACCTAGAAACCTGCAGTAACATCTTCTTCCCTAAAGGGAGAATTCATTAAAAAAACTGTTTTATTTACTTAAATTTTCACGATATGAATGATATAACTTATGTATATGGATAACTTCAAAATCTCCATATTACACAAAGAAGTTATCGAAAGATTACTACTTGTAGGTTCATTATAAATACTTTCCTAGGAATATTATAGCAAGAAATATTTAAAGAATGCAGTGGTTAAGGGGAGTTGTGAGTAGCAGACACGGCTAGACGAGAACGGTGTCATCGCTCTTATCTTAGATTGAATCATGGTTTTCAAAAGTTTATCCCTCTGATTTATTACGAATAATAATAAATAACTTTCAACGGATAGTAACACAAAAAAATATTTTAAACAGTGAAATCTGTCTCCTAAGTGGGCTAAATGATGACCAATAAATCAACAAAAGTGTTTGAGGTACGCCAACTGAAACTGACACAAAGATTCAAGTGATGAAACAAAGAGCGTTTTCCGAGTTTGACTTCCCTGCAATGCAGCTTCTATTGTTTAACATGTTTGAACCGCACAAGTTTGTTCAGTAAGGAATAACTGAATTCCTCAGAGGATATGTTTTGTGGGGCTTTGTCAAGTAGGATGCAACTTATAAACATTATGTGAAACTCTTTATACAACAATATACCAGTTGCTTGATTGGAAGTTCTGTTTTCAAGTGCTTTTTTTTGTACGGACTTCAATAACTGTCTTTTTAGTATCCAAAAATAGTCTTCTCCAGTGACCAAATACCTTAAGAACCAGGCCTATGTCTATATTAATTTCTTGTACAAGGTAAAATGTATAACCGAAATCAAAGCGCTTAACAAGAACCACCTATAAAAAATACCTTATATCCTATTGGAAACTTATAATAAGGAATATCCGTTGTATGAGATTTGGTGATAAGAAAACAAAAACATACTCAAAGGACAAAACCATTTTAACTAGGTTTATTTAAATAATATTGTATAAGTTTACATTGATTTCATCGTGCATATATATCTGTGCAATTAGCATTTTATTAGTCCTAACTTTTTTGTAGGGAAACAGTCCAACTACTAATATTGTAACTACATAACGTCAACCTGTTGGTATAAATCATCATCAATTTTATATCTCAACGACATCTGGTAACAATATTGCTTGTAATCTAACTAGCGACCTTCAGATTTGATGGTAGCAATATAGCCCGACCCCTCGGCTAACCTATGAATTTAGCAGCCTTTTGTTAAATGTTTAAGTAACTAGTAAACACTCTCTAGCCTATTGTATGATGTTACAACTACAAAGAATGTATTCATTTAACTTAATGTCTCGCCAAAAAGCACTTTATCGAATCCCTCCCTGTCCAGCTGGCTGAACAGCTGTGAACAGCGATCGGTTATGGTGGTTATATGTGAATACATTGATTTACAATCCTTTTCTAAGCATACGTGTTCGTCCTTAAGTCTGAGTTTGATTTTAGGGCTCTTTTATCTGCTTAAAAAACATAATTGATTTATATACATAAAGACATCTAAGAGGCTATCTAACAGCACATTACTTTCTAGTAACATTGCAATAATTTGCTATTATTATTAGAATAAAAATAGTAGTTCGTGTTAATTAATACCATGTTAATCAATTCTTTAGTTTTGCAAAACAACTCGACTTGAAAATAAAATAAAATAAGTACATTAGGTATCTATTGAAATGTTAAAAGTACTCTTCCATTTTACTAGTATTGAAATTAAAGGTATACATAACGACAAACGAATATTGTCAATTAATTACAAAACTTGATATTTATAATTAGTGGCTTTCGTAAAATTAGCTTACGTAATAATCTTACCTGAGTACATTAGCAGCTTGGTGAAATCAGCAAAATGCTAATGCTTTAATTATGAATACGAATTAGGATTTCCTTACAGCTGATTTAATATGCACTGTTTGTTTATTTTCCTTTTTTCTGGTCGTTGCATCAACATACTTTCATCATAGAATTCAATATTTTCTGACAAATTACGTTCTCTGATATTTTTTTTTTGTCTTTTGACAGAGACATGTGTATGGATAAATATTGATAGCACTTTGTATGAAAAAATACTGATTAAATATTATCACTGGTTCTGTTAAATAACAAACTAAATATTCAGGGTGGTTGAAAAGTAACTTGCACCCCCTTAACATTTTAACTATCAGAGATATTTGAAATCAGTTTGTAGCACGATTACTAGAAAAATACCGGTATGGATCATAAACATAAACAAATGACGTTTTTGGCCCAAAAATAAACATAATTTAACATTGCTTAAATGGAACTGACAAAACATCTGTTCAATGCTATTAGTATAGGATTCGGGCCAACAACGTCATTTTGTTTATGTTTATGATCCATACCGGTTTGTAGCAACCTTCTTAGATATAATGGGGCACAATAATCATGGTTTATTTGAAAAAAATACCCTAGTGGGGGTAGGGGTTGCTCTAAATGTTCAAGTGGGAAGTATAGTTGAATTCGGTAGGATTTTACAGGTCTTGATAAAAATAAACAATTAACAAAAGAAACATATAAATCAGACTTTTCTAGAACTTATCCTTTTAGATCCTTATCAAGAATAACAAGGTTGGCTCATAAGAAACATTAAATAAGCAGATAAGAAAATGTATTTATACAAATAAAAATTAAATATGCGAAAACTGCTGTGACTACAGGTGCGCACTGCTCCAAAGGGTACTGGAAATTTAAAATATACTATTTTAAATCATTTTAGTGTACAGATATTACTGAAACTGTCCACTGTATCTGATTATCCGCGCTCTAATATAGTTTTATGCTCCTCCATGTGTCTGTACATGGAAAGTGCATAGAACCATAAGTTCAGTTTACAGGGTAATCGACTACTATGTTGGTTTAAGCTGAAGTAGGATTTAAGAGCCTATAACTTGACTATCAGTTCAATCTTTACGAGGAACAATGAATTACTCTTCAATTAATAATCGTAGTTGGACATTAAAATAATATCAGAAAGCAAGTGTTGCTGTTAAATTAGGTAAAGTTACAGTTGAAATGAAAACAAAATTGTATGATTTTTACTTCTATGTATACATATTTATGAATATATAACACATTTAGCATAGTATTTAAATTAGGATCGGTAAAGATTTAACCACACAAACTTTCCTGAGTGTAAACTTTCTCTAAACCATTTACACAGTATAAATTTAACTTAAAATGTATCTATTAATTGTTTAAGTGTGAACATCTGTTTGATAGTATAATAAAACGAATATTTTTTCACACAACATTGGCTACAACAAACAGGTTAGTTTAAAGTAAACGAAATATATTTGTTAATGATTGCTCATTCACATTATATTTCATTAAAGTATCTGATCGTGGTTTATTTGTAAATCTATGATTACGATCTATAACAATAATGAATAGTTAGGAAACCCCACATTATGTCATAGGCTACAAAAACCATAGAAGCCAACAGTATATTTTCGTTTAAAATATCTCAATCAAAATTGTTTAGTAATGGTAACAAATTAAAAACTCTTACTTCTTATTTTTGTTCGTAAAGTTCAAAATATTCATATTGCAAAAACGCCAGGATGTTTAGCTGTCTTCATCTTTGTTAAAATCCCGCTTACTGGAGATAAGGCAATTTCTCCAACACTCAAAGTAAATCGCTCTCATCTACATAAGAACTCAACTATAACACGCTGTTGGCTTGAATTTTCATTGCTTTTATGGAATGAATCAAGAGTTAAGATTTCTATTACCTACATTTCTATATTACCTTTTAGCCACGATTGCAAAAGTTAAAGTTAAGATATTTGTTTATGTTATAATTATTAATAGTTTTTTCCAAAACAATCGACAAGGAATTACGATTAAACTCTTCAAATATTTTGAAATTTCACGAGGTGTGATTAAATCATCTTAACTATTAAGTTAATAAAAACAAACACTGATAATATTTCACTTTTTATATTTCAAGTTATTAGAATCAGGGCTGACACATATTACTGTTTACCTTGCAATAAAAACAACGGAAAATGTCATTACTAAAATTTTACAACTACATTCTTTTTTTGGTAAAAATTGGCAACAGCTGGGTCATATAGATGGGATGTCTAATTCTTTATCCAATAGTCAATGTAGCTACTGCCAGCACTATTAATTAATTAATGAACTTGTTATTTATTAGTGCATTAGTTAAATTATATTAAATGAAAAAAATCAAAATATAGAATATTCAATTTATAATAACAATAAAAATGAAATAAATTGGCTTATAGCAACGCATAATCACTGAAGTACTCTTTACAGACTAGAAAGTCGTTTACAGAAATGGATCAGTATAGTCAGCTCAAATACGCTTAATATAAGTCAACGTACAGTATATTCATAGTCATTTGATTGTATGTATAGTTTGTATTTTACTTATCCTGTACCCTTGCTGTACAGGGTACAGGGGGGATTTTTGCTTACCCTGTACCCTTACGATACTCTTGCTGGTATTCCGGTGAAAAGTATCGTACGTGACTCATTCAGGAATCTTTTTACGAAATCCCGTACTCAGCAAATCTCGTACGGCAACGCAGTACAATCCTATTCGTACTGTAAACACTTACTTCTCGAATCATTTTAGTGTAACATACTATGTCGTCACACCATAGAATAAACAGATTTGTTGTACTCTTTGTAGACCAGTAAACCAGAAACCCCTTGTTTACAGAAGGTACTGTTATAAAGTGAGCTAAAAGACGGAAAAACAAGCTGCAGGACTGTAAATTTACCCTTGACTCTTACATTCACATGACACTTTAAAATATAAGTTTCTTCATCGGCTCTGAACAAAGCTAGACAATAAGTAATATACGTGTTTAGTATTGAATTTCTCATTGTGCTTTCCCATATGGGAATAACGATTGATGACACGGTACACTTTTTCGTTAGAATTATTAAGTGTGTAAACATGATAACAGGAGAAAGATGGGTCAAATTTATTGAAAACTTTAAAACTTTAAAAATTCTTACTGTGTAGAGTTCAAAAATACTGGATGAAAAGTAAAACGAAGTAGTTAACCTGTTATGGATATATTTATATAAAAAATAAGAAAATAAATAATTTATTTTTTTATATACTATTTACATAAAAAAACCTTGTTACTGCCCTGTTCCTGCAAACCTCCTACAGTTTTAAAGCATGCTACTCCTTGAGCCCAAATATTTTTTAATTTAATAAATTTTACATGTTTAACATGTTTAAAACAACAAATTTTAGGTCTCATACAGATTTAGAATCATAATTATAAATTAGCTCAGTCTGTAGTTTTGTAGCTGAGTGGATTCAATTCTAACACCGAGGGTTAGTTATTTTTGTGTACGTTTATCTCTTAGTAAAAAACATCATTTCTTTAAATATCTTAAGCTGAACAGTTACATTGTCTCTGTGAAGTTCAACGTTATGTTTTACTTTCCGATGTACTTAAGTTACTTTTTCAGTCTTACACAAATATGTTAAAACACAATACATCCATGTAAAGTGAAAGTGCTACATTATCAATTAGAACCTTTTATCTCAGTGCTAAAATAAAATAACAAAAAACAATAATGGAAAACATCCTGGGGGGAGATCCAATATCTCAAGGAAGCTGCAACGGATGAAGTGCCTTCTTCTCCAGGGAAGGGGAAGAATACTGCTTAGTGCTCGTGGTCCTTGAGGGGTTGCTTTTAGAGTATCTAATTTATAAGATTTTAAGATTTTAAAAACACGGAAAATATGTGTATTGCTGCTTTGGACATTGGCAGCTATCACCACTTCTAAATGGCAAGATAGTATTTCATTCCATCAGTTTGTTTTCCTCCTAAAGTTGTAATGATTAGTATTATATGGAAACATAACACAGTTCTACATGAAGATAATTGATACCAGACGTAAAGGTTATAAATTGAAACCTAACCACAAGATCGCTTGTGGCAGAAATTAATATTAATCTATCACCTATAAAGTGTAAGTTGGCACACAATACTTACTTATTTTTATTCAAAGGTAAGTAATGCATTCGCAGATCGAATCATTTTGATGTCAGAGTCTACATTTTGAAACAACCTTTATGAACTAATAAGCCACTCTGACTCTAACCGGCGCGAAGACCAGTGTTGCATTTTTATCAATTGGCACACTTAAACTATTGATTATGTAATGTTTCGTTATTAGATTTGAAATTTTCAGATGACTCAGTTTCATTAAGTTGTCTCTAACTAAAATATAAAACTAAGTTTTATAAAAATATTCAAGGCACATAGAGATATTTGTACAGATATTGTATCATTTTCATTACCACATATTATGATGCACACATCAGAAGAGCAAGTGTTAATAAGTTCGACTATTAGGTATTGGATTGATGGTTTATTTTACGCTGAGCTAGATTGTTAAGAAAAGTTGCAAAACAAGTATCATTATCAATTTTTGGTAGTTTTAACACCAGTATGCTGAGAAGGATGTACAAATCACAAGTGGGGTGTGGGTATCTAGTCTGTTTCGTATTTCGCATGGATGGAGTCTTGTATGTATACTCAGATGTGCCTTGTGCAGTCCAATTGGTCAGTAACCCTTCATAGTGGCATTATACCTACTAACCTGCTGTATAATTTTAGTCTAAAAAGCAAATTGGAAAGAAACATAACAGACATGTGACTTAAGCATGAAATCGTGTGAGCTAATCTACAATTTGTGGAATCGTTATTGCGGTTGAAAAGATACACTTATACAACACTCTTACACATTACAATACACAGTAAAATCAGTGAGATATACCTATATACTACGGTAGGCATATAGACATGTCTTACCTGGAATAATAAGCGATGTTTTTTTTACGGAATTCTTTCTATAATTTTAGAGCCAGCTGCATTTCACAAATGTATAAGAATCCATAACTTTGAGTCCTTGAACCTTGGACATCCCTTGCCTTGGTGGCATGCTTCGAGTTTTAGTTTAAACTATGAACTAAAAAAACTCAGGAGTCTGCGTTTTTGCCTTAATGAACTACGCTTGCTCACTGGATTTGTAGATAAAAGTAGTTAAAGATTATTCCGCAACAAGGAGAGTAAGAATGACGATGGTAGATATATAATTCAATACTACCTTCCTGGACAATGCTATCTTCGTTAATATCTGCTCTAAATAAATTTTAAAACATACTAGGAACAGATTCAGAATGGAGTACAAGTGATTGACAGCTTGATAGCTAGAAAAGATTTATTAATATTTTTGAAATTGCTGATAAAATTTGCATTGTACAGTAGCAATATTGGTTCGGTTTCAATTGAAGATAAAATTATTGTTTTATCTACTGAAATTTATAAAACATCCAGTTATAATTTTTTTACCACGGACTGGTAAGACGGTATCAACGTAAACCCTGTGAATTTTCGGATATTCAAGTATCTAATTCATCCCCTCTTCTGATTACTACCCCTCCCCCTCTCTTAATCTCACTGAGAGATTCGGTTGACTGTTTACCTTGCATCAAGGATGTTTGTTTTTGCTAGAATCAATTACACTGGTCGATTGGGCTTGCAGATCAGTTTAGCTGACGACTCTGTCACAACGAGGAAAGGGTGAGTGGTAGAGGGAGAAGTTGGCCTACAACGACACCTTTCTGAATATTAATAGGGCCGATACCTATAGGGACCCATTTTACGAAATAGTTTATTTATTATACATTAGTAAATCAATGCAAGTTTTTAAAATGAATTTATTAAATCTACAGTATGTATAAACCTAATCTTTTGGATTTGCCTTTGATAAAACTTTCATCTTTTGTGACAGTATTCCTGTCGTCTTGCCAATATCTCATTACTTGGATTAAAACCTCATTAATTACGTCAGGTGAATCTTTTAAAAGCGTCTTAAAACAGTTAGTTTAAAGTTAGTTTTTACAGATTATATTATAAAGGACAATAGGGAGCTTTTGAAATTATGCAGAACTATGTCCAATGAAATCGCTATAACATGTTATTATTAGTTATCATATAAAAAAATTCCAGAATATCTGGTTTTTTCTACTTTACATATTTAATAAAACGAGGCTGTATTCAAAAGTTGTCCAATGTTTTTTTGGATAAATGGATATTGTATTACAATATAGGTAAAAAATATTGAAACCGACATGGAGTATAATTAGGCAATGGACTGGTACATACAGGTCTTATTGTAATGAAACTTATGAATATGTTATAATTGTTATCGAATATGTTATTCTTGTAAACAAAGTATGAAATAGCTGTATGTACTTTGGTTAGCTACATTTATTGTATCAAAATTGTTGATTTTAGTCCGAAATGTTTAATGATGTTGATCACTTAATCTGAAGTCACATTACTTAGGTAAGCAGACGATTAGCTTCATCCTAATCCTCCGCGTCCTGCGTCCATTCAATTTTATTGTTCATCAAAAGTAAATTAAAAGGTAGTCAGGTACTAAAAATCCCGTTATTTAATTAAAGTTATTAGGTTTACAATCTTATTTGTTATGTTTTCATACCAGTTTAAATGGACTCAACACATATGACACAGTGACTAGTACCAAAACCAAATTATAAGTTTGTTGAGCAAAGTAACGTATAAATATAAACATTGCCTCCCCATGAATATTCTAGACTCAACAGGAGTAGTTAGGTCTAATCTGGTTGTAAAATAGTTCATGAATAGCAAAATACAGTAAACACAATGGATTATCTACCCCTGATGCAATTCCCTTTCATTTGATTTCAAAACTGTATTTGACCTAACTAAACAATATAACATTCTTAGTATTAAAGAAACTCTCCACTATTAGGTGTGCTCTTTTCTCGTAACATTAATTTATTAAATATACCATTTGACCAATCAGTACTAGTAATAATTTTAAATAAATCTTTTTGTGACAAATACTAAAGCAACATTATAATTTGTAAATGTGAGTTACTAGCGTCTTATGGGGCTGGTCAGAAACCGATGAGAACCACTTTTGCGAAAGAGTGGGGGGCGTGACGTCACTCTCTTCTCTTGAGGCAACACCCTGTAGCCCTGGGCAACACCATTACCGCAAACGATACGACGCGCAGCCATCATTTTTCGTGGTGTAGTGGATAGAGTATTCAACTGATGTTCAAGAGGTAACCGCATCAAATCCCACCAGTGACTCTATCTTTTTGTCAAAGATATTGCTTAGAATGTGATTAGTTCTTAATTGTACATATTTTGTAGAAATTGAGGCATTTATAATTTTATCTCATGAACAGAACTATTTTTTCGATTAGTAAACCTTTATTCGATTTTTATCTTTTATCTTTTTTATATTATTATTTTTTTAATTTTTCTTAAATCGACGCAAGGCGCTCTCCCAAAATCCCCCACTCTTTCGCAGAAGAGGTTCTCATCGGTTTCTGGCCAGCCCCCTGAGACGGGGAATTTTATTATTTATTATTATAGGAGTTTTAACTAGTTGCGTGAATACCCTATATTTGCAATAGTACTATCACAAAATAGTTTTTACCATTCTTATGCTTAAACGTAGGGGAAGGTCGGCTAAAATGGGGACTCTAGTGGTTTCCACATTATATTTCGCTTACAAATATTGCTAAACTTTTGAAATTTAGACAGAACAAGACTACACTAATGTGTTGACAGAAACTGGTAGCTTTTGATCAATTATTCCCTAGATATAACAATAAAATTATATATTTTTTAAATGCATACATTGTCCCCGTTTAAGACGACCTTTCTGGTAAAATGGGGACGCCATAAGAGCACATGCAAAATAGAGTTTTTTAAATGAAAAAGCATTTTTATTGAATACAAAACACATCAAACTCATCATATTACCTCTTAAAGTGACTAAACATGTTAGAAAGATTGTTATAGAAAATAAAAACTAATAATTTCTCAACTTAATAGATATTTTAACATATTTATGGAGTTGAAGTTTTTTTAATTAAACTTTACCATATTTATATCTTTAAGCATATCAGTTAGACATTTATAAAACGTATAAACTAGTAAAACACTGGTTCATGCCAAAAGTTTTTAATGTGTATACGTTATTATCCTACAATCTGTCCAAAATGGGGAATTTCTTATAAAACGGGGACGTCCCCATTTTGTCCTACCATGTACGTCCCCATTTGACCCGCCACTGTGTTAATAAAACAAACATGGCGTACCTAGCCTCCTCTTTGAGATTTTTGGATAGAAGAAACGACAAATTGTAGCCTAATAACTGAAGATAGTGATCAAACACTTACTTTTTTTAACTCTCTATGTTGGGTACGTAAAAACACAGTTGAGACACGGACAAAAATCCAAAGAATAAATCGTCAAATATTTAAAAGTGTGCAACATGAAACTTATAGTCAGTATATCAACGGTAACTAGCTCAAAGTAGAGTGAAATGGTTAGTTCGCAATAGTTCGTCAAAGATCAGCTGATAGCAGCACTAGTTTAGCAGTACCGGAATGTCCCCATATTGCCTAGCGTCCCCATTTTAGACAACTCTCCCCTACTTGAAATATGAATGCATCTTTTTAGCGTGAAATGTGCCTACCAGGTGCATAGCATTAGGTTATTAATCTAGGAGAATACATTTATTTTGTCCGCTTCTGTAGAAATATTTTACAAACTTAAATGTTATAAACCTTATACAACTATGATAATCATATAAACTTATGTAAGTGAATATGGAGATGATTTGTATTCAAAAATTTGATTGACAGCTCACAGCCATTTGGGTTTAGTTAAGGTTGCATTGTCTGACTGACACATCTACCACATATTTGTAATGTTAAATGCTAAAAACTGTTTTTTTCTCTATTTATCGCAGTTAGATGAATGAGTGGAAGCTTAAAAGTTCAAGATTCAAGATTCAAGATTCAAGATTCAAGATTCTTTATTTCCAATAAAGTACAATAAATAAAAAGTGACATATTTTATATAAAGGAAAAAATATTCCTCACAAGACTACACGTCTGTGTGTGAGGAAGAGTCCATGGCACTCGCTGGTCACTCTTAAAAAATATATACACTTACATAAAACAACTTTTCTAGTTAACAATAATATAACTTATTCATTAAAATTAAAAATAAAATAAAATATCTTAGTCCTGGCCAACATATAACCATCAGAATATAAGTTCTAAACACTTGTTAAGTTAAAGCAAATTAAAAATTAAAAAATTAAAGATACCCCTCAAAATAAAATAAAATAATTCTTACAATTTAAAAACAAAAATCAATCCGGTTTAAAAATTTTGACATAGCCCATGCCTGGTATCAAAGTAACTGTTGATTTCGCCGGGTTTCACTTAGTATTTAAATAGCCCTTAATCAATACATTAGTAGCACTCGTAATGTTTGTTTAACTCGTTCGTTTGATTTAGTTCTTTATTTTCAGTGCGTTATGCAGATTTTTAGTAAAGTGGGAGAATCACAAAATATCAATTTTCAAATAGGCATATTTTACTTGTTGATACATTTCAATTCTCACTTATTTCAATAACATGGATTGCAATTAAACAGAAAAAAATATTATGCACAGCTTTAGCAACAAATAGACTTATAACATCATTGCACAAACGAATATTGTATTTAATAGAAATTTTTATTTATTCAGTGGTATAAGGAATTGAAATCATTGGGAAAACAACAAATCATAATTGTATAAACAACCTCTCAATCGTCACTAACTGTATTAAGTGTAAGTACTCTGTTGGCAAAGTTATGCCTACTCATCAATCGTTCACTATAGACAAATTCAACTTATACTTGTTACTGACGAGTATTAGTTTGAAACTATTTGATATTCTGGCCACGCTACTCCTTGTTACCTTTCCCTATTGCCGACCCTCACAAATTGGTGTCAGCAATGGAAATCGAATTCGACGCACCATTAACTCGAGACAAAGTAAACTACATCCCGCCAAATTCCAAAAGGGTGGTTGCAGGTTTTCAATGCCTGTTTACAAACATAAAAAAATATTGGCACGTGCTAAGTGTTTAATATATTATCTGAAACTACGGTATATTCAATTACTGATTTAGTCGCGTTTGTTTCAAAATTATTTGGATTATCATATTCAATGTAAAATACACTTTTTTTTAAATTATTGGTATTTGTAATTATTTTAGTTTTACCAAGAAAATTATATGTCTAAACATTGATTCCGTTGTCATGTGTAGTGGCCTTTAAATAAATTAAACATACCTTAAAGGGAAACAAAAACTATGTTTTAATTTTAAAAAGTCCGAATGTAAATTTACAGCACAGCGGACACAAACAGGTAGACAGCGACACCAATAGAAGCATCAGCAACGCAAAGATGCAGTTAGAGCAGGAAGGTTCTAACATACCAACTACATGTGGTCATTAGTCTAAGTAAACAAATATACACACTACACAGTGCGAAACATACTAGGCTATACAACGAATTAAAGACAAACTGAAATCAGGTAAAAACGATAAACCCTTCTACCAAAAAGCAAATCGAATAAAAAGACATTTTTGATTATTCCCCTAAATACAGTATAAGTACAGTATATATGACTACTGAATGTAAACGGAAATTCTACGGATTGTACTGAAAGCCAATTAGTACATGAGATGCTGTTAAAGAAGATGGTTTGCAAGTTTAACCTTGTGGTGCCTATGAGATGAATGGTTGTAAAGTATAGTTTATCTTTGCTTTCGGCTGAACTATCAAAACCAAGTAGAACTAAAATTCGAAACACTTCCCATAAGTAGACACTTGTTAATCAGGCAAGTTCGGGGCTTTGGTGTTGGATTAATGAAAGTGTTGAATAATTGAACGTCTTCTAAAACCACCATTATTACAATACTAGCAGGAATGAATATATTGAGGTCTGCCGATTGGTACTGACGTTTGCCGATCGCTTTAAAACTACTTTAAAATGCATACAAACTTTCAGACCTAAGGAACTAAAAGTACCGGATTATCGAATGCCGGATTAGTGGACTATTCAGTTTAAATTACTCCAGGACTTAAGGAACATTTTAAACGCTTTTAAAAATTATTTGTCGAAGAAGGAAACTGCCTCCAGTTAATCTTAATAAATGAACTAAGAAAATATTTAAAATCCTTCGAGTAATATACAGTATTTTGTTTTTGATCAAGAGAAAATTCGTAATTTTTTACTGATCAAATCTTTCTTGTACTACTACAAATATCAGTGAACAATACATATTAATGACTTTCTATAATACATAAGCCAACATACCGAGTTGTTGATAAGAGTTTGTTAACTGCCCTACATCAGGGAATATGAGGCCCAACCATTGTATTCAAACCATCTAAGTGTTGGTTAGAATTGCAGATGAGCTGTTAGCCTCAAATTAGCCACCGACGGTACTACTGCCTCGGTAGAGAATTGCCCACGTCGATTTGTAATTATGTTTTCGTTAAATATTCGTCCAAAATGGCCCCTTTTTCAAAATTGGTTATAGCAAAAAAAACAAGCTTTATAAGGTACGGATATATTTATAAATCGTGTACATTTAAATTGGTGTAAGAAGAAGGTTAATAATGTAATAGGGTTTTAACTTTTATGAGTCAGGCTTAAAAACTCCTCTCAAATACTAATACAATTCTTACTACTTAATACATTTTTAAATAAAAATGTCTTTTATTTTAAAACCAAGCATATTTTCTATAGGAATTTATATATTTCAAATTGTTTTTAAGAATACAGTGTTATAATTTGTCACATTAATAAAATTAACTAATTTATATAACAGTTAATCATTCTAATTCCATTTATTAGGTCTTTTAATTTCTATGGCCAACTATAGCTTTGAAATAGTCGTGAAGTAACCTATTTGTTTATGATTTGATCATGATATTTCGTGCCAAGTATTTCTTGTGAATGCCGTAAACACCTTCACGGGTAGTCGCGTGCAATACACTTCGACACACTTCGAATAAAAACATTGAGGGTAAGTAAAAAAACCCATTATTAATACCGCAAAACCGTTTACTTTCTTACACTATTTCGACTTAATCTTTGACATCTTTGAAAAGGTAAGGTTTTCAAAATCATCCAATACTTATTGTGAGAGTGAAACTTAAACTGTTATAATTTCTTATATCATAATGACAGCTTTTTTGAAAACCAATGGGGAAAAACCCCCATAGCCAAAAAAGTGCTCCATTGGAGTTATTGGTGAAGTAAGCTACAGCTGATTTGACCAAGCGTTAACAATAACTGTCATGTTCAAACTATCCAAGAACTGGCAGCTTACAATCTAGAAAGGCGGAAATGTTTACTGAACCACGTTGTAATAATTGTCTAAAAAATTTGTAGTGTGAGATCGTTTGGATTTCTTGAACAAGAGGTCAGTCTTTTAGAAGGGGAGGGTAGGTATGGGACATTTTAAGACCACTCTTCAATCTAAAGCTGGGGTTCCCAGTTGTAAGGGTATAATTATCTTATGCCATGTTTTATGTTTTTAATATTCCGTACATCTTTAAATTGGAATTCCAAAATCCCAACTTGGTAAATTTCCAGGTTATCAACACAGTAAATGCGATCAATGACTAACGAATTAAACAAAAGCCTCCAACAATCTGCGCACTAAATGTTTAGAATACAATATAACACAATTCAATGTTAAAATATATAAAATGTATTTAGTTTAATTGGCTTTTATACATTTCTTCTAACTACAGCTACTCGTAAATGTCTTATTACGTATGGTTGTTAAAAGAAAATGTATTATATATAGTGTTTGATCAACACGTTATTGATCAAGGGTTATAAAGATAAGTTTACAAAACCAAAGTATTGTCTACTTGTATCTACGCTATTTGTTCATAATATTTAGCCTGGGCAATAATATTTTATAGCGATCTCGATCAATTTTTAAAAGATATTCTATTATATAAATCAGTGTTGTTTTGTGTCAGTAATTACTTTAAACCCCTAAGCCCTCCAAATATTCTTTCAGCTTGGAAGCCTCAAAGTCATCTTATTCAAAAACACCTCATAAACAATTACAATTTATTCCTGGAAACGAATCCGAATTACAAATTATATTAAGTTTAAAGAGAGACAAATGGAAAGACAACAGCAGTGGCTCCGCAGGCATCTCTGTTTTATTGCTTGGTTCATCTTATTGAATCACTTCTTGAAAACGTGCTCACCAACATTAAACCTTTTTTTGATCTGATGGCTTAGAGTTTTTTTTTTCATTTTGTTTGAAATATTAAATTTCTTGCTATAAAAAATTTCCCATGTGTTTTAGTTATTGTACATTTAATTGACCATAAGCATAAATTAGGCAATTGTTTTATTTAATTAATAATAGTTAGGGAACATATACAAAATAAAACATGTTAGGTAATGAAAAAAGGTATATAGTTAGAAGTGTCTTACATAAAATATTTCATAACAAACTAAATAAAGAGTACTTAGAATGTCAGTTTAACAGTTTTTTTTTTGTTTTTTTTTTTTACTTGTTTATTGTTTTGACATGAGTTATATGAGTCGTAAAATAGAAAGAGTACCTCATCTAAATTCCAATGAAAATGGAACTGTGATGCCTGCTTACCTTAGAGTACTATAAACACAAAATCATTCCTAAAAAAGTTAAAAATAAAAGCATTTATTTTAGTTTTGCAACTATGCCTCTCTCTAGTCATTTAATGAAAGTTCTGCCTTATTCAGAACTGAGCAAAATATTAGCAAATTTGTTATACTAACTTCACACACTCCTTATTAAGACGAGTTCCCAATTGATAAAATATCTAATTCGACAAAATGGATAAAAAAGATGAATTGGTCAACTTAAATGTGTTTGGCTCAACCACCCAAGCAAGTTTAACATGTATTTAAGAAACTATATTTTTAGTTTTTTTCCAAATCCAAAATGTATCAAAGGCTTGACAGACTACATTATACTTGACACCTTGACACACCAAAATCATGACTCATTTATTTCCTAACAGTTTTATTGTATAATTTAAAAAATAATAAAAAAATGATTACATTCTGATTAATTTTGCTGTTACAAGCTACCAATATGAGGCTTGTTTACATTATGCATAGTAAATTCATGATAAATGTTTTCAGGACCAAACGAATTCAATACAATTGAATAACAGTTCGTCTATAACCAGGCACAAAACCTTACACTAAATGGAAACTCTGACAGAGGCCAGGAAATGAACATGTTCAATTTATGTTTTTGTAAGACCAGTTTGTTACTCCTGGGTCATTTTTTTGTTTTTGAAGTCATTTCTCATCAATTCAAATGGCAGAATACATTCATGTCTAAGTTTTGTTGTACTTTTGTACACAATATAAAGTTTGTAAATAGCTGAGGTGCTAATTAAGCCGGATCATTACCTACAAGTATTATGAAGTAGAAACGTATGCTTAAACACCGAAGTTTAAGCATTTAATTTAAAATCTTTACAATCTATTATTGTACAGGAACTATAAAACTGTTCTTTTTTACAATAAGTTTTCTGTTGGATTAAATAAATAGCGAATGAGATATTGATCTCATTTCTTTGATTGAAACGTTCGGTTGAAGTAATTATATTACGTTTTTGTTTATAAGTATATACCTATTAAGTATCATAGGGTTTTAGTAAGGGCAATGTTGGAAAGCCTTGTTAAATGGAATGACAGATGCCAGAAACAAGTAAAAATTGTATGACGATGCCTTGAGAAACCTGTTATTAGAACACATGAGATTGTATCAGCTGTACAGGGTGTAAGGACACAGAAGTTAAAAATAAAAATAAACTATCTTTGCTATTGTTGCAAAGCTAACAAGTCATTTTAATTAAAAGTGCTAACCATATCAAACTTATCTTAGTCCCGAAATCATGAAATATGTGCTGGACAGCTCTTCATGCGCTGCGTTTTCTTTCATATTTTCCCTACAACATGTTGGAGAAACGTTTTATGAACAATTTCAGCAATCCAGCTGATCGTCTGACATTAAAACAGTGGTTGTACTTCCTCATGCATTTTCACTGTGAATATTTAGCTTAAGACACACGGTTCAAGGTTTTGTTCTTAACCGTCACCAGCGATATGATACCCTTAATTAAAGAGCATTACAATGATTCGCACAATCTAACTTTTGAATGGCTTTCTTCAAAAACTTAATCAATCATTTAAGCATTTGTCAAATATGCTATATTTACTAAGGTTATTTGGAGACAAAACTTTGTCATGCGATTAAAGTATAGCATTGTTTATTATGCCCTCCTGTTTTACGCTGGAGTAACAAACAAATTAAATGATTAGCCTGCCTGCGAACTAAAATAAAAATACTCCAAGGAAAAATATTTTTGTTTATTAATAAAGGTCCTTAATACCTATTCTTATTTTCGAACAAAAAAAAACTCATTGTTAATTTTTAAACGCAAAATGCTAGATTAGTAAAGGTAGTTAACTTATTGTATTCTCAACCTATGAAATATGTCTTTCTGCAATAATATTCTTATTCAAATAAAATGAGTAGTATCAGCATTCTGTCCGACACATACCTACTTTCTCCCATTATCCTGTCAACAACTCTCTTTATGAATAAGAAGTGGACCATATTTCATGGGAGAAATAAAAAAATTTGCAATAACCTTTAAACAGTTATTTTGAAAGCATTGGGGTTTGTACGGGTTTGTTTAAATTGAAAGGACCATAACATACTAAGTTTTAATCAAAATCATTAGACAGTTTCTAACGGATCGGGCTTTCCGTTACTTTATGGGTTCTAAAGTCACCAATGAAAATCTGAATTTACAAAAGAATTAAAACCTTTGGACACATATGGCATCTAACAGATACCACAAGTGTACTCTGTAGCTCTGCACACATCCACACACACATTCAAACACCCATACACACAGACACAGTTTAGGAAACCAGAGTTTCAGATTAAGAAGGACCTAAAAAACTCGAAGATTTTGACAAAAACAATTCTTTCTCCATACACTATGTATATGTAGAGTAAGTAAAAGTTTGTTGCGTTGAGGCAGTTTGACACTAGTTGTGTTCGCGTTTTTGATTGTGGTGATGTTTTGGTGATTAGTGTCGCTTCAGTTGGATGTTATGGATCCCTTACAAGCAAATTGAATGTAACCACACATCTGCATTGCTAACGGTCTATTTGTGCCGTTCTCTACCTACACGCTAGCTTGTAATAAATTGCAAGTACACTACACAAGGCATTGTTTGTCAAGTTCACGATGGGCATTATTTACTAAAACTTTGGATATTGAATAACTGGTATGTCATAGGAGATTAAACCACAGAGTGCCAACCTAGTTAACTGATGGTTAAGAGAGAGTAATGTGACATATTCTGTGTTGACATGATCTATGTATATCATTAAAAAATTTTATTTTTTCTAGACTGTTAAAAGTTCTTATATTTTAACTGCCTTCTAAAATATACAAATCCATGTTTTTGGCTTCTAGAGGCATCAAAACAATAGAGAACAGTAGTTGCGGGACTAGGTCTCAGCCAGAGACCTGCAGTAATAGCTTCTTCTAGAATAGAGATAAAGAGAATTTATTAAAAATAACATGTTTATTTAACTAAGTGTTCACTATATGAATAATATAACTTATGTATATAGATGACTTCAATATTTCCATTTTGCTAAAAGAAGTTATCAAAAGATTACTTGTAGGTTCATTGTAAATACTTTTCTAGGAATATTATACCAAGAAATATTGAAAGAATGCAGTGGTTAAGGGGAGTTGTGAGTAGTAGACACGACTAGACGAGATTAGTGTTATCGCTCTTATCTTAGATGAAATCATGGTTTTCGAGAGTTTATCCCTCTGATTTATTACGAATAATAATAAATAACTTTCAACGGATAGTAACACCAAATTATATTTTAAACAGTGAAATGTGTCTCCTAAGTGGCCTAAATGATGACCAATAAATCAACAAAAGTGTTTGAGGTACGCCAACTGAAACTGACACAAAGATTCAAGTGATGAGACAAAGAGCGGCGTTTTCCGAGTTTGACTTGTCTGCAATGCAGCTTCTATTGTTTAACATGTTTGAACCGCACAAGTTTGTTCAGTAAGGAATAACTGAATTCCTCGGAGGATATGTTTTGTGGGGCTTTGTCAAGTAGGATGATATTTATAAACATTATGTGAAACTCATTAGCACAATATAACAGTTGCTTGATTGGGAGTTCTGTTTTCAAGTGCATTTTTTTTGTACGGACTTCAATAAATGTGTCTTTAGTATTCAAAGAAAATCTTCTCCAGTGACCAAATACTTTAAGAACCAGGCCTATGGCTATATTAATTTCTTGTACAAGGTAAAATGTATAGCCGAAATCAAAGCACTTAACCACCTATAAAAAATACCTTATATCATATTGGAAACTTATAATAAGGATTTAGTGATAACAAAAAAGACATACTCAAAAGTACAAAACCATTTTAACTAGGTTTATTTAAATAATAATGTATAAGTTTACACTGATTTTATCGTGCATATCTATCTGTGCAATTAGCATTTTATTAGGCCTAACTTCTTTGTAGGGAAACAGTCCAACTACTAATTTTGTAACTACATAACGTCAACCTGTTGGTATAAATCATCATTAATTTTATATCTCAACGACATCTGGGTCTGGTAACAATATTGCTTGTAATCTAACTAGCGACCTTCAGATTTGATGGTAGCAATACAGCCCAACCCCTCGGCTAACCTATGAATTAAGCACACTTTTGTTAAATGTTTAAGTAACTAGTAAACACTCTATAGCCTATTGTATGATGATACAACTACAAAGAATGTATTAATTTATCTTAATGTCCCACCAAAAAGCACTTTATCGAATCTCTCCCTGTCCAGCTGGCTGAACAGCTGTGAACAGCGATCGGTTATGGTGGTTATATGTGAATACATTGATTTACAATACTTTTCTAAACATACGTGTTCGTCCTTAAGTCTGAGTTTGATTTTTTATTTATATACATAAAACATCTAGGAGGCTATCTAACAGCACATTACTTTGTTGTAACATTGCAATAATTTACTATTATTATTAGAATAAAAATAGTATTTCGTGTTAAATGTTAAGCATTTATTCAAACACTTTTTGCAGTTATAAGTTTTACAAAGAGAGTTTTAAGTTGAAATTCATATTTTGGTAATGAAGAATATAGCAGACATAACACATATAACCTAGCCAGAATAGAATATATGAAACTATTTACATATATTTTACATTAGAACTATTTTGCTAACATATAAGTTGGTAAGGTTTTGTTTTCAGGAAATTTTATAAGGTTTGATTTGTTGAGCAGTTTTTTGTTTTGTTTTTTTTTTACCATGGTAATCCATTCTTTAGTTTTGCAAAACAACTCGACTCAAAAATAAAATAAAATAGGTACATTATCTATCGAAATGTTAAACGTACTCTTCCATACTACTAGTATTGAAATTAAAGGTATACATAACGTCAAACGAATACTGTCAATTAATTACAAAACTTGATATTTATAATGAGTGGCTTAAATTAAACTAGCTTACGTAATAATCTTACCTGAGTACATTAGCAGCTTGGTGAAATCAGCAAAATGCTAATGCTTTAATTATGAATACGAATTAGGATTTCCTTACAGCTGATTTAATATGCACTGCTTGTTTATTTTATTTTACTTTTTTCTTCTTTTTGCATCAACATACTTTCATCATAGAATTCAATATTTTCTGATAAATTACGTTCTCTGATATTTTTTTATTCTTTTTACAGAGACATATGTATGGATAGATATTGATAGCACTTTGTATGAAAAAATAATGATTAAATATTATCATTGGTTCTGTTAAATAACAATTAAATATTCAGGGTGATTGAAAAGTAACTTGCACCCCCTTAACATTTTAACCATCAGAGATATTTGAAATCAGTTTGTAGCACGATTACTAGAAAAATACCGGTATGGATCATAAACATAAACAAATGACGTTTTTGGCCCGAAAATAAACATAATTTAACATTGCTTAAATGGAACTGCCAAAACATATGTTCAATGCTATTAGTATAGGATTCGGGCCAACAACGTCATTTTGTTTATGTTTATGATCCATACCGGTTTGTAGCAACCTTCTTAGATATAGTGGGGCACAATAATCATGGTTTATTTGAAACATTTTCCCTAGTGGGGGTAGGGGTTGCTCAAAATTTTCAAGTGGGAAGTATAGTTGAATTTGGTAGGATTTTACAGGTCTTGATAAAGATAAACAATTGACAAAAGAAACATATGAATCAGACTTTTCAAGAATTTATCCTTTTAAATCCTTATCAAGAATAACAAGGTTGGCTCATAAGAAACATTAAATAAGCAGATAAGAAAATGTATTCATGAAAATTAGAATTAAATACGCGAAAACTGCTGTGACCACAGGTGCTCCAAAGGGTACTGGAAATTAAAAATTTACTACTTTAAATCATTTTAGTGTACAGATATTACTGAAACTGTCCACTGTATCTGATGATCCGCGCTCTAATATAGTTTTATGCTCCCTCCATGTGTCTGTACATGGAAAGTGCATAGAACCATAAGTTCAGTTTACAGGGTAATCGACAACTATGTTGGTTTAATCTGAAGTAGGATTTAAGAGCCTATAACTTGACTATCAGTTCAATCTTTACGAGGAACAATGAATTACTCTTCAATTAATAATCGTAGTTGGACATTAAAATAATATCAGAATGCAAGTGTTGCTGTTAAATTAGGTAAAGTTACAGATGAAATGAAAACATTATTCTATGATTTTTACTTCTACTATATGTACATATTTTTGAATATATAACACATTTAGCATAGTATTTAAATTAGGATCGGTAAAGATTAACCCACACAAACAGTACAAATTTAACTTAAAAAGTATCTATTAATTGTTTAAGTGTGAACATCTGTTTGGCCCGTATTACACTATCATAGTTCTATGACATATATCTATTATCATATGTCTTTGATGAAAATTATTACAGTGTAATGTACCAACTATTATAATGGTTTTGAACTATGATAATATGTTCTCCTTGAGAGAACATATTATCATATATTTGATAATATAATATGTCATAGAACTATGATAGTGTAATACGGGCCTAAGATAGTATAATACTGTAAAACGAAATACTGTATATATATTTTTTACACAACATTGGCAGGTTAGTTTGAAATATATTTGTTAATGATTGCTCATTCACATTATATTATAAGTACGAATCTGAGTATGGTTTATTTGAAAATCCATGATAACGATCTATGACAATAATGAATAGTTAGGAAACCCCACATTATGCCATAGGCTACAAAAACCATAGAAGCCAACAGTATATTTTTGTTTTAAATATCTCAATCAAAATTGTTTAATAATGGTAACAAATTAAAAACCCTTACTTTTTATTTTTGTTTAAAAAATTCAAAATATTCATACTGCAAAAACGCCAGGATGTTTAGCTGTCTTCATCTTTGTTAAAATCCCACTTACTGGAGATAAGGCAATTTCTCCAACACTCAAAGTAAATCGCTCTTATCTACATAAGAACTCAACTTTAACACGCTGTTGGTTTGAATTTTCATTGCTTTTATGGAATGAATCAAGAGTTAAGATTTCTATGGCCTCTATTTTTATATTATCTTTTAGCCACGATTGCAAAAGTTAAAGTTAAGATATTTGTTTATGTTATAATTATTAATAGTTTTTCCAAAACAATCGTCAAGGAATTAACAACGTTTTTGAGAAAGTTTTTTCGATTATATTCTTTAAATATTTTGAAATTTCATGAGGTGTGATAAATTCATCTGAACTATTAAGTTAATAAAGCAACGGTAAATGTCATTGCTAAAATTTTACAACTATATTCTTAAAAAATTTACAACAGCTGGGTCATATAGATGGGATGTCTAATTCTTTAATCAATAGTCAATGTAACTACTGCCAGCACTATTAATTATATTAATGAACTTGTTATTTATTAGTGCATTAGTTAAATTATATTAAATGAAAAAAATATCTAAATGTAGAATATGCAATTTATAATAACGATAAAAATAACAATGAATTGGCTTATAACAACGCATAATATACTGAAGTACTCTTTAGCGGCTAGAAAGGCGTTTACAGAAATGGATCAGTATATCAGTCATATATCAGTCATAGTCATAGTTATATATCAGTCATCTCGAGTGTCAACGTACAGTAAGTCTTATTATTGTATGTGTAGTTTGTATTGTACTTACCCTGTACACTTACGATACTCTTGGTGGTATTCCGGCGAAAAGTATCGTACACGACTCATTCAGGAAACTTTTTACGAAATCCCGTATTCAGCAAATCTCGCACGGAACCACAGTACAATCGTATTCGTACTGCAAACACTTACTTCTCGTGTCATTATAGTGTAACATACTATGTCGTCACACCATACAGTAAACAGATGTTTTGTACTCTTTGTAGACCAGTAAACCAGAAAACCTTTGTTTACAGAAAGGCATACAGAGAGCTAAAAGACGGAAAAATAATGGATTTCTCATTGTGCTTTCCCATAAATGGGAATAATGATTGATGACACGGTACACTTTTTCGTTAGAATTATTAAGTGTGTGAACATAATAACAGGAGAAAGATGGGTCACATTTATTGAAAACTTTAATACTTTAAAAATTCTTACTGTGTAGAGTTCAAAAATACTGGATGAAAAGTAAAATGAAGTAGTTTACCTGTTATAGACATATTTAAAACAAAAATGGGAAAATAAATAATTTATTTTTTTTATTGACTATTAACATAAAAAACGTTGTTACTAGGGCAGAGTGCCCTGTTCCTGCAAACTGCCTACAGTTTTAAAGCATGCTACTCCTTGAGCCCAAAGATTTTTTAATTTAATAAATTTTACATGTTTAACATGTTTAAAACGTCAAATTTGATGTATTATACAGATTTAGAATCATAATTAGAAATTATCTCAGTCCGTAGTTTTGCTGCAGAGTGGATTCAATTCGAATACCGAGGGTTGGTTATTTTTGTGCACGTAAATCTCTTAGTAAAAAAAAAATCTTTAAATATAGCTGAACAGTTACATTGTCTCCGTGAAGTTCAACGTTATGTTTTACTTTCCGATGTACTTAAGTTGCTTTTTCAGTCTTACACAAATATTTTAAAACACAATATATCCATGTAAAGTGAAAGTGCTACATCGTCAATTAGAAGCTTTTATCTCAGTGCTAAAATAAAATAACAAAAAACAATAATGGAAAACATCCTGAGGGGAGATCCAAAATCTGCAACGGATGAAGTGCCTTCTTCTCCAGGGAAGGGGAAGAATACTGCTTAGTGCTCGTGGTCCTTGAGGGGTTGCTTTTAGAGTATCTAATTTATAAGATTATAAGATTAAAGAAAAACACGGAAAATATTTGTATTGCTGTTTTTGACATTGGCAGCTGTTCACCTGTTCTAAATGGCAAGATAGTATTTCATTCCATCGGTTTGTTTTCCCCCTAAAGTTGCAATGATTAGGATTATATGGAAATATAACACAGTTCTACATGAAGATAATTGATACCATACGTAAAGGTTATAAACTGAAACCTAACCACAAGATCGCTTGTGGCAGAAGTTAACATAAATCTATCACCTCTAAAGTGTAAGTTGGCACACAATACTTTCTTATCTTTATTCAAATGTAAATAATGGATTCGCAGATCGAATCATTTTGATGTTCAATTCTAAATTAAGAAAAGTTGAAACAAAAGTATATCAATTTGTAGTAGGATTTAACACTCTTACGATGAGAAGAATGTACAAATCACAGGTGATGTGTGATTTTTAATCAATTTCGTAATTATAATGAGTCCACTCAGATGTACTTCATGCAACCCGATTGGTCAGTTAAACCTTCATTGAGGCATTATACAGGGCGTCCATAAAAACGTTTCAGGACTTTAGAATATGAATCCTCATACTAAAAGGAAGAAACAAGTTTATGTAAAGGTATGTCCAAAAATACATATTTATTTTCCAAAAATTATCAGTAAACTAAACTAACTTTTTTAATGACGCTTTCAAAAGATTCTCCTGGCATAATGTGGTTTTAATCCAAGTAAAGAGATATGGCAAGACGACAGGAATACTGTCACAGAAGATGAATGTTTTATCAAAGGTACCAAAAAGTTAGGTTTATGCACAGATTTAATTAATTATTTTTTTAAACTTACATTGATTCACCAATTTGTAATAAATAAACTATTTAAAAAAATCATGGACAAAGAGTCATAAACTATCGTAAAATGATTCCCTGTATGTATTATACATTATCGATCCTACTACTATTCAGAGAGGTAGCGTTGTAGGCCTACTTCTCCCTCTACCACTCACCCTTTCCTCGTTGTGACACAGTTGTCAACTAAACTGATCTGCAAGCCCAATCGACCAGTGTAATTGATTCTAGCAAAAACAAACATCCCTGATGCAAGGTAAACAGTCAACCGAATCTCTCAGTGAGATTAAGAGAGGGGGAAGGGGGTAGTAATCAGAAGAGGGGGTGAATTAGATACTTGAATATCCGATGATTCACATGGTTTACAGTAATACCGTCTACCAATTGTGAAAAAAAATTAGAACTCGATGGTTTACAAAAATTGTTGTAGATAAAAACAATACATTTATCTGCGTTTGAAACTAAACCAATATTGCTATTGTACAATTCAAATTTTATCAGCAATAAAAAAAAAAATCTAGTTATCAAGCTGTCGATTCCTTATACTCAATATGAATCTGTTCCTAGTATGTTTTAGAATTTATTTAGAGCAGATATTAACGAAGATAGCATTGTCCAGGAAGGTAGTTTTGGATTATATATCTCCCATCATCATTCGTACTCTCCTTGTTGTGGAATAATCTTTACCTACATTTATCTACAAATCCAATTAGCAGGCGTAGTTCATTAATGCAAACACACAGACTCCTTAGTTTTTAAATTCATAGTATAAACTAAAACTCAAAGCATTCCACCAAGGCAAGGTCTGTCCACGGTTCAAGAACTCAAAGTTATGGATTACAGCTGGCTCAAAAATAATAGAAATAATTCCTTAAAAAACATCGCTTATTATTCCTGGTAAGACATGTCTATTTATAGGCCTACTGTAGTATATGGGTATAGCTCACTGATTTTACTGTGTATTGTAATGTGTAAGAGTGTTGTATAAGTGTATCTTTTCAACCGCGATAACGATTCCACATATTGTAGATTTTTTTCCCATCGCACGATTTACATGCTTTTGCTTAGTCCGTAAATCGTAATGAATAAAAGAAAAATTTAAAATACTTATGATAATTACATACATGGAAATTGCTTAAAAATTGGAAAAGCAAATTAGTATAGGTTGGTACGAGTAGGTAAAGAATCTTACCATTACCTAATCTTTACCTAACCAGTAGCTTTCTTATGTAATTTTGATTGTATAGTTTTTAAAATTTTCATATTGATGAATGTTAGCCTCCGAATTACTGTATGATACTTAAAGTGGTTTAAATACCTGCATTTAAGTAATACAATTCGTTGCTTTATGTTGCAACCGGGTTCAACTCCGTTTTGAAATTCTATTAAGATTCACTTTTCTGAACTAAAAAAACAAACTTCCTCAGTTTATCCCTGTTTAACATCTATTAAGCAGCATTCCGGGTGAAAATATTCAGACTTTTTCTTAGGTTGAGATAATTATCATAGAAATAATCTGGAATTAGGTAATAAACCCGTCAAAATCGAAGGCTTACTTTGAAGGCTTACGCTAATTTATGTAACTGCGATAACAAGAGTAAAATTATCAAAAATTAAACATTTAGCCTTTGTTAAATGTGTAATAAATGAGTGTAAAAATAATAATGATAGTTTGGTTAAACAAATGATATAACTTTAATTATGTTTACCGTACATAAAATGTGCAAAATCGAAATCAAAAGAGCTCTGACGCCAATTTTCCAAATATTATTAGTCTGGATACTGACATACTCTTAGGGTCGTAATACAACAGAATTTGTAACTTATTTTCCTCAAATCCTCACCAGGAGGAAAGGAACAGCAACAAGCTCCCTAGGGCAATGTGAGCCCGAGAACACGTAAATTGATGTGTTTATTTCCTGCTGTCAGACAACTTTGTGGCAGTCCACTTCATCCCTGGGTATTGGCTTTGCAGTTGTAAGAGTATGATGAAACATACAATTAAATCCGTATTGGGTTAAAGTTATTGCCAAGGCCCAGTCAATATAGTTAAGTAGTAATACAAACCCCCTTGTTTAGTTAAAGAAAAACTAAAATAATTACTAGGTTTGCAATCTTATTTATTGTGTTTTCATACCAATTTAAATGAACTCAACACAAATGACACAGTGACTAGTACCAAAACCAAATTATAAATTTGTTGAGCAAAGAAACATATAAATATAAACATTGTTTCCCATGAATATTCTAGACTCAACAGGAGTAGTTAGGTCTAATCTGGTTGTAAAATAGTTCATGAATAGCAAAATACAGTAAACAGAATGGACTATCTACCTCTGATGCATTTCCCTTTTAGTTTTTCGAAAGTGTATTTGACCTAACTAACCATATAACATTCTTAGTATTAAAGAATAAATTAATAAATTAAAAACACCATTTGACCAATCAGTACCAGTAATAATTTTAAATAAATGTTTTTTTTTTATTCTAAAGCAACATTTTAATTTGCAAATGAAAACTATCAATGTGCGTGATAGGTGTTTTAACTCCGGATTGAACTATATAATACTGTATACTATATAATACTGAAGGTTGCTTGGATTACCTATAACGTAATTAATTGTACTATTACAAAATAGTTTTTACAATTCTTATTCTTAATCATTCTTGAAATATGAATGCATCTTTTGAGCGTGAAATGTGCCTACCAGGTGCATAGCATTAGGTTATTAATCTAGGAGAATACATTTATTTTGTCTGCTTCTGTAGAAATATTTTACAATCTGAAACGTTAAAAGCCTTATACCTTATACTATGATAATCATATAAACTTATGTAAGTGAATATGGAGACGATTTGTATTCAAAAATTTGATTGACAGCTCACATCCATTTGGGTTTAGTGAAGGTTGCATAGTCTGACACATCTACCACATATTTGTAATGCTAAATGCTAAAAAATTAGTTTTTTTCTCTATTGGTTGCAGTTAGATGAATGAGTGATGAATGAATGAGCTTAAAATTAACTGTCGATTTCGACGGTTTTCACTTAGTATTTAAATAACCCTTAATTAATACATTAGTAGCACTCGTAATGTTTGTTTATCTCGTTCGTTTTATTTAGTTCTTTATTTTCAGTGCGTTATGCAGATTTTTAGTAAGATTTTTTAAGTGGGAGAATCACAAAATATCAATTTTTAAATAGGCATATTCTACTTGTTGATACATTTCAATTCTCACTTATTTCAATAACATGGATTGCAATTAAACTGAAAAAAATATTATGCACAGATTTAGCAACAAATAGACTTATAACATCATCGAACAAACGAATATTGTATTTCAATAGAAATTTGTATTTATTCAGTGGTATAAGGAATTGAAATCATTGGGAAAACAACAAATCATAATTATATAAACAACCTCTCAATCGTCACTAACTGTAATAAGTACTCTGTTGGCAAAGTTAGGCCTACTCATCAATCGTTCACTATAGGCAAATTCAACTTATACTTGTTACTGACGAGTATTAGTTTGAAACTATTTGATATTCTGGCCACGCTACTCCTTGTTACCTTTCCCTATTGTCGACAATCACAAATTGGTGTCAGCATTGGAAATCGAATTTGACGCACCATTAACTCGAGACAAAGTAAACTACATCCCACCGAATTCCAAAAGGGTGGTTGCAGGTTTTCAATGCCTGTTTACAAACATAAAAAAAGGCACGTGCTAAGTGTTTAATATATTATCTGAAACTACGGTATATTCAATTACTGATTTAGTCGTGTATGTTTCAAAATTAGGTACTTACGTATTATACGGAGGCCACATATTTTACAGCGCGCTGCAGCGGTTATGTTAGGTTGGGTTATCATAAATATATGTTTTTGTATCAAATTAAACTATCTTAACCTAACCTAACCAACCAAACTTGCTGATGGTGAAGGTTTACTAATCGAATCGAATCTGTAGGTTAGGTGGCCTCCGTTTAATACGTAAGTACCCAAAATTATTTGGATAATCATATTGGATAAATCATATTCAATGTAAAATACACTTTTTCAAAATTATTGGTATTTGTAATTATTTTAGTTTTACTAAGAAAATTATATGTCTAAACATTGATTCCGTTGCCATTTGTAGTGGCCTTTAAATAAATTAAACATACCTTAAAGGGAAACAAAAACAATTTTATTTTATTTTAAAAAGTCCGAATGTGAATTTTCAGCACATCGGACACAAACAGGTAGACAGCGACGCCAATAGAAACACCAGCAACGCAAAGATGCAGTTAGAGCAGGAAGGTTCTAACATACCAACTGAATGTGATCTTTACAATGTGTCTAAGTATACATATACACACTACACAGTGCGAAACATACTAGGCTATATAACGAATAAAAGACACCCTTCTACCAAAAAGCAAATCGAATAAAAAATATATTTGGATTATTCTCCTAAATACAGTATACAGTACAGTATATATGACTACCGAATGTAAACGTATATTAGCAACTAAAAGCAAATCAGTACATGAGATGCTGTTAAAGAAGATGGTTTGCAAGTTTAACCTTGTGGTGCCTATGAGGTGAATTGTGGTCTAAGATATAGTTTATCTTTGCTTTCGGCTGAACTATCAAAACCAAGTAGAACTAAAATTCGAAACACTTCCCTTATGTAGACACTTGTTAATCAGGCAAGGTCGGGGCTTTGGTGTTTCCGAATTAATGAAAGTTCCATATTATTGAACGTCTTTTAAAACCGCCATTATTACAAGACTAGCAAAAATGAACCCTAGAATTGAATTAACGTTTGCCGATCGCTTTAAAACTACTTTAAAATGCATACAAACTTTCAAACCTAAGGAACTAAAAGTACGGATTATCGAATGCCGGATTAGTGGGATATTCAATTTAAATTGCTCCAGGACTTAAGGAACATTTTAAATGATGTTAAAATTATTTGTCGAAGAAGGAAACCGCCTCCAGTTGTTCTTTATTAATGATATAAGAAAATAATTAAAATTCTTCGAATAATATATTTTGTTTTTGATCAATAGAAAATTCGTAATTTTTTACTGATCACATCTTTCTTGTACTACTACAAATATCAATGAACAATACATATTAATGACTTTCTATAATACATAAGCCAACGTACCTAGTTGTTGATAAGAGTTTGTTAGCTGCCCTACATCAGGGAATATGAGGCCCAACCATTGTATTCAAACCATCTAAGTGTTGGTTAGAATTGCAGATGAGCTGTTAGCCTCAAATTAGCCACCGACGGTACTACTGCCTCGGTAGAGAATTGCCCACGTCGATTTGTAATTATGTTTTCGTTAAATATTCGTCCAAAATAGTCCCGGTTTCAAAACTGGCAAAAAAAACAAGCTTTATACGGTGCGGATATATTTATAAATCATGGACTTTTAAATTGGTGTAAGAAGAAGGTTAATCATTTAATAGGGTTTTTACATTTTCTTTCTATGAGACCGGCTTAAAAAAAACTTCTCAAATACTAATACATTTTTTTCTTT
Source organism: Macrosteles quadrilineatus (assembly GCF_028750875.1). Classification (NCBI taxonomy): domain Eukaryota; kingdom Metazoa; phylum Arthropoda; class Insecta; order Hemiptera; family Cicadellidae; genus Macrosteles; species Macrosteles quadrilineatus. The sequence continues at coordinate 159,745,550 of NW_026542594.1, forward strand.
TTTAATAAAATAAAAATTTGTTATATTTAAAAACTAAGCACACTTTCTTTTGGAATAATTGTATATTTCAAATTATTTTTAAGAATACAGTGTTATAATTTGTCACATTAATAAAATTAACTAACTTATGTAACTGTTATTCATGATTAATTCCATTTATTAGGTCTTTATTTTCTATGGCCAACTATAGCTTTGAAATAGTCACGAAGTAACCTATTTGTGTATGATTTGATCATGATATTTCGTGCCAAGTATTTCTTGTGAATGCCGTAAACACCTTCACGGATAGTCGCGTGCAATACACTTCGGCACACTTCCAATAAAAACATTGAGGGTAGGTAAAAAAAAACCTATTATTAAAACCGCAAAACCGTTTACTTTCTTACACTATTTTGAATTAATTTTTGACATCTTTGAAAAGGTAAGGTTTTCAAAATCATCCAATATTTATTGTCAGAGTGAAACTTAAACTGTTATAATTTCTTATATCATAATGACAGCTTCTTTTAAAAACAATGGCGAAAAACTTGCATAGCCAAAAAAATGCGCCATTAGAGTTGTTAGAGAAGTAAGCTACAGCTGATTTGACCACACATCAACAATAACTTTCATGTCCAAACTAACCAAGAACTGCAATCTACAATCTAGTGAGTCGAAAAGGTTTACTGAACCACGTTGTAATAATTATCTAAAAAAAATTTAATGTGAGATCGTTTGGATTTCTTGAACAAGAGGTCAGTCATTTAGGAGGGGAGGGTAGGTGTGGGGCAGTTTAAGACCACTCTTCAATCTAAAGCTGGGTTCCCCAGTTGTAAGGGTATAATTATCTTATGCCATATTTTATGTTTTTATTGTTCCGTACATCTTTAAATTGGAATTCCAAAATCCCCACTTAGTAAATTTCCAGGTTATCAACGCAGTAAATGCGATCAATAACTAACGAATTAAACAAAAGCCTCTAACAATCTGTGCACTGAATGTTTTGAGAATAAAATAAACACAATTCCAAGTTAAAATATATAAAATTTCTTTACTTTAATTGGCTTTTATACATGTCTTCTAACTACAGCTACTCGTGAGTGGCATTATTACGTATGGTTGTTAAAAGAAAATGTATTTCGTATAGTGTTTGATCAACACGTTATTGATCAAGGGTTATAAAGATAAGTTTACAAAACCAAAGTATTGTCTACTTGTATCTACGCTATTTGTTCATAATATTTAGCCTAAGATATAAAAGATATTCTATTATATAAATCAGTGTTGTTTTGTGTCAGTAATTACTTTAAACCCCTAAGCCCTCCAAAATATTCTTTCAGCTTGGAAGCCTCAAAATCGTATTTTCTTATTCAAAAACACCTCATAAACAATTACAATTTATTCCTGGAAACGAATCCGAATTACAAATTATATTAAGTTTAAAGAGAGACAAATGGAAAGACAACAGCAGTGGCTCCGCAGGCATCTCTGTTTTATTGCTTGGTTCATCTTATTGAATCACTTCTTGAAAACGTGCTCACCAACATTAAACCTTTTTTGATCTGATGGCTTAGAGTTTTTTTTTTTTCATTTTGTTTGAAATATTAAATTTCTCGCTATAAAAACGTCTCATATGTTTTAGTTGAATTCGTTAATTCGTAGTTAAATTCGCGCGTTTAATTCACCATAAGCGTAAATTAGGCCATTGTTTTATTTGATTAATAATAGTTAGAGAACATATACTAAATATGACATGTTAGGTAATGAAAAAGGTATGTAGTTATAAGTGTACCTTCATACATAAAACATGTCATAAAAAAAAATTAAAAGTACTTATCATGTCAGTTTAACAGTTTTTGTTTGTTATTTTTTTTTGTTGTTTCTTGTTTCGACATGAGTTATATGAGTCGTAAAATAGGAAGAGTTCCTTATCTAAATTCCAAGGAAAATAGAACTGTGATGCCTGCTTACTTTAAAGTACTATCAACTGATGGTAACAAGACAAGTTCTTATTTGAGGTTAGATGGTTAGATATCATGGAAAGTTTACAAAAATAATTAATATTAAAAAGAGCTTAAAATTACTAATAGTTTTAATGACTGTTCCAATGATGCTTTAATTATGAAATGTAAAACAAAACATTTCTTAAAAAAGTTAAAAATACAAACATTTATATCAGTTGTGCAACTATGCCTCTAGTCATTTAATGAAAATGCTGCCTTATTCAAAACCGAACAAAATATTAGCAAATTTGTAATACTAACTTCACATACTCCTTATTAAGACAATTTTCCAATTCATGATATATCTAATTTGCCAAAGTAGATAAAAATAAAAAAATGAAATGCTCAACTTAAATGGGTTTGGCTCAACCGCAAGCAATTTAGCAATTTAGCATGTATTTAAGAAACTATATTTTCAGTTTTTTCCCCTAATCCAAAATGTATCAAAGGATTGACAGACTACATTATACTTGACACTTTAACATACCAAAATTATTACTTATTTAATACTTAACAGTTTTATTGTATAATTTCAAAAATATTAAAACATTGTTACATCATGATTAATTTTGCTGTTATAAACTATCAATATGAGGCGTGTTTACATTATGCATAGTATATTCATGGTAAATGTTTTCAGTACCAAACGAATCCAATACAATTGAATAACAGTTCATCTATAACCAGGCACAAAACCTTACACTAAATGGAAACTCTGACAGAGGCCAGGAAATGAACATGTTCAATTTATGTTTTTGTAAGACCAGTTTGTTACTCCTGGGACTTCATTTCTCATCAATTCAAAGGCCAGAATACATTCATGTCTACGTTTTGTACTTTTGTACACAATAGAAAGTTTGTAAATAGCTGAGCTGCTAATTAGTAGTTACACTATTCTATTTTTTATCTATACCTACATGTATTAAGTAGAAACTTATGCTAAAACACTGAAGTTTAGGCATTTATTTAAAAATCTTTACAATCTTTGTTTGTACAGGAACTAGAAATCTGTTCTTGTTTACTATAAGTTTTCTGGTAGATTAAATAAATAGTGAATGAGATATTGGTCTCATTTTTTTAATAAAAACTTTCGGTTAAAGTAATTATATTACGTTTTTGTTTTATAAGTAAATACCTATTAAGTATCATAGGGTTTTAGTAAGGGCAATGTTGGAATGCCTTGTCAAGAACATGCTAAGAATTATAATTACAGATGCCAGAAACAAGTAAAATCTTTATGACGATGACTTGAGAAAACCGTTCTTAGAACATATGAGATTGTATAAGATGTGCAGGGTATAAGGACACAGAAGTTAACAATAAAAACAAACTATCTTTGCTATTGTTGCAAAGCTAGCAAGTCATTTTAATTTAAAGTGCTTACCATGTTGAACTTATCTTAGTCCCGACCAGTGAAATATGTGCTGGGCAGCTAGCAGCTGATCATGTGATGCGTTTTCTATCATATTTTCTCCTACAACTTGCTGGAGGAAAATTTCCTCAAACTATCTAATCGTCTACCATTCAAACAGTGGTTGTACTTCCTGATGCATTTTCACTAGGAATCTTTAGCTCAATACACAGGGATCAAGGTTTTGTTCTTACCCATATCAAACAACATTCCGATAATTAAAGAGCATTATAATAATTCGCAAATCCTAATTTAATGGTTCCTTCAGCAACTTAATCAATAAATTAAGCATCCATCAAATAATCCTTACTAAGGTTATTTGGAGGCAAAATATCAGATCGATTTGATAGTAAAGGTAGCTGAATGATTATAGTGATCACTTGGTAATCGGAAAGTCACAAGTTCTGTTATGAGAAAATTTTGTATAGTTGATAGTTGATATTGTGAAACTGTTCGATGATAACGCGTTTTAATCCTGAATTCTGACTAATTAAACAGTTGATCTTAGTTCGTAGCAAAGTCACCAAGGTGACTTACTTCATTTTACATTCATCTTCCATTTATATTTGGGTTAACATACGAGCCTAGGAGGCACCCTTATCTATATTGCATGTAATAATGATAATACAGAGGAGCAGGAGAGCAACATGACACAGCCTGACAAGGTATAGCACAGCGCTTCTTTGGACAAAGACGTCTAGCAGAGGTATCAACATCACGAAGACCCAAAAACGAATACAGTCGATGGAAACCAATGAACACACTGAGTGCAAAAGGCACTTCAGGTTGTGGCATGGCACAGTGGGTCTTCATTGCAAATGTTGAGTATGATTTTTTGCACGTCTTTATGAGTTAAATCCGGGAATATGCTCTCAACCGCGTTTGTATTGTAGAGTCTTATTTCTTTAAATATGTCGACTATGGTAATATAGGATTGGGGTTGTAAATCAGACAGTGAGACATAAAACTTACAATTTCTCTTCTTCAGCCTTGTAGTTGTCTAAATATCTTCTAAATCAAGCAAAGTTAATGTAGATTAGAGTGATTGATTATGCTGCACGAGGAAAAAAATACATTTTCTGTTAGTATACATACGGTGTATTTCAAAATACATATTAGGAGTTTTACACTGTACATATAGTTTAAATTAATGTTGAATTACTGTAAGTGGCACAGCTGAAAGGGCAAATGTATGTTTTATGAGATATTGTTCAGAGGGTGCCAGACAGTAACATAAGTTCAGTAGGCAACAAGTAGCTGTCAGGGCGCCTCCCGTGGGAAATCTCGCCACAAAATGCACCTGCAACCTGTTACTCAACAATGCGTTATGTTCAAATTGGGTTGAGCTCACAATGGGAGTACATGTAAATTGTGCATATTTCTCTAATAGATATTTTGATGCTTTGTAACTGGGTCCTGCTGTCCCTGATCTGGCTTTAAATAAATTATCCTGGCTGATGACACAGCTGATCTTAGTCAGTAACAAAGCTCGCAGATCATCTCAATCCATTCTACACTCATTCTTCACTTACATTTATATTTAAATACATCTCGATTGATAATTAACGTAAATACAGTATAATAGTGATAATGAAGGTATTAGGGTTATGAACATATATTTTATATTATTCATATCAAATTGAGGTACCAGCTACATGATTTGTATTTTTGTACGCATGCAAGGTAAATGTAAAAAATCTACATTATAGCACATAATGGAAAATGTTATTTTGTATACAAACCTTAAAATAACAAATATAACTCATCTAAAGGGTGTATATAGACTCCCCTAAAGGTTTTGTGTATCTGATCTTTAGGCCGAAATGATAAAAAAAACACCATTTAATAAACCTGGGTTAAAAAGTTACCATGACTCTATGCTACTCAATTTCAAAATGAAATAATTCGTTAATTAACTGTGTTTAATTGTGACCCCAGTAGACATGTGTATAATGTTAGGTGTTAAGTCTCTCAAAACTAATTATACTCAAGAGGAACGCTTTCACGCACGTTTAGTAACAGTTTGATGTTAATGACATATCCTAATCTTTGCCCATTGTAAATTAAAGCTCTGAGAAATAGAGTTTGAATATTCGCAAATGTTTGTGTTTGTACACTGTTGTTGTGCATACCTCTTGAATATCCTTTATCCTGGTTCCATATATAAACTATTTGACTCACTGTATAGTAGTTTCTGAGAAAATCTAAGTCATGCAACTAGCGTTGCATTGTAGAAATACGTCAAAAACTACGAAAATATCAAGGACAATTAGTATATTCGTGCTGTTTTTCCTTTTAAATACAAATCGTTGTGTCATTGAGACAACATAAAGCAAATTTTAATTTAACAGAAACCCACCATTTTAATGTTTAACATTTTTTTACAGAATCAAGTTAGAATCGGTTGTGTTTTATTGATTACATTTGTTTCTGTAAATATATAAATTCGAGGTTGTAGCGTGTTCAATGTGTCTAGTAAGTATATTGATCTAAAAACAGCTTTATATATAAGTTTTCTGGATTCGTTTTGAACAATAGTGTTGATTTTTATAAAATGTTACTAGTAATGACAAATCTATTTCATTCATCAATTTACTTCATAATCTGTTTATGTTAAGACATGATTTAAGTTTCATAAGGATTTATTAAAGACAATTGACGGTATATGATTTCAGTAGTGAATCAATAGTTCTCAATTAAAATGAATGCCTGTCGACGGCTTACGAATGCACGTCTCAAGCTCCTTAATTGAAGCGGGGCGTCAGCAGTCTGAGATTTTACCGTTGTGTGTGAATAGAAGTAATTGCAATAAGGTGTTCGTTAAATTTCTATTCGTCCGTAGTAGTTATAGTATCTGTTAATTGCAAGTAATTATTATCAAAACATCTCAAATCTAAGGTAATTTTATATTGGTATATATTTTTTTTTTATTAAAGAGAGCTGTTGGCTCTTGAAGTATTGCATAAAATAAATTATGATGTGCAGATACATTAACGTTGTGTACTATGTCAACATACAATTTTGTATAGTAAATTAGAGTTTCCTAAGACAAAAACCCAGATGTATTTGGAATTGCCTAAAGTCAAGTAAATGTTGTTAAGTCACTTTTCGGAATATAAACCAAATTCTATCAGAACACAGGGGTGAAATAAATTTTGAATAAGGTAAACTGTTATATATCTGGAGTTGTTTATCCCATCCAAAACACCCGCACTAAAACCTAGTCCTTTAACGATTTAACATATTTTATTTTGTTATAGCATCATTAATAGATAGCCTAATAACAAATGAAGGTCATATGCTTCAGAAACGAACTCAGTTTAAATACAACCGAGGACATAATTGAAGCCGAGAATTATAATTAACTACATACATACATTAATTAACACTACTAAACTACATAACTACATCGCTACGGTACTCGGCTACCAGACAATTATTTGTTATTATTATGTCAATACTTGTTTAACAGGCTACACTATTTTACAAGTTTTTTTTTTGTTTGTTTTTTTCATAACAATATTACACAAACTGAGAAACAAATTAATCGTAAATATCGTAATTAATAGTAGTTTTTTTTAGTAATCTAGTTAGCTAAGATTATACAAAAGATAGTATTTTATTAATATTTCATATATTTAACGAAGTACGCTTATATTTTATTTGATTTAGGGTTATAATAAATAATATTATAAAAAACTAGTAAATGATAAGAAACGAATTATAATTTAAATATTTATCCATATCTTCCTCTCTTTTTCCTCTATAAATTACATTAATACATTGAACAGCTTTCGTAATTTAAGCTGATGTATACAAAATAGTATTACAGATTCTTTATTTCGATCTTGTTTGGTTACACATTTACTATATCTCTTTAGAAGTATTTAATTCACTCTTAGCTGAAATAAAAAAATGGGTATATTTTTAGGCTATTAACACAGTAAATTTTTATAAAACGTTCAGTGTATGGTAAAATTAAACACCTTACATTAATTAATAATGGGCAGTTAGATGATGTTAAATAACTTCTTGATCAGCATTGTACGTGTTATTAAATTTACGGAAAGTAAAAAAGAGATACGTCTTATAACACTTAAAACATATATTAACGCTTATGCTGTTACTCAAAAGACGGTGAATATACAAAAAAGATGGTAAGTGGTGATCGATTTCGATTGGACACTACAATCATTATCAGACCCAAAAGGCGAATGTTAAGAAATCAATCGCCAAGAAATCATAAGAATGTTCATTCGCCTATTGGCTCTGATGATGATTGAAGTGCCCAATCAAAATCTATCACCACTTACCATCTTTTTTTAATATTTACCGTCTTGTGAGTAACAGTATAAGCGTGAATATATGCTTTAAGTGTTATAATACGTATCTCTTGATTTCCTTTTCGTAGATGTTTTAACGGCTGATTGAAAGTAATTGTCCTCTTAGCAAAACAAAAGACGTGGCGTCATGAGGGACCGTACAATTTAAACAGCAAACCGAGCTTGTACGTTAATTTCTGGGAATTATTTATTGCTAAGTGAACATCTTGCAAAGTGAGACTCAAGGTTGCAATCTTATGAAACTAGTTTTGACCATTTGACATAATCCTTTTAATGTGCGTAAGCATTATATGTTTCTAAACACACTAAAATCTAATCTTACTAGTGTAGAAATATAAATTTATAGTCTTGTTTATAACTATTTGGAAAGAAGTAGTGTCGTGAAGAAACTAATTTTTGAAAATGGTCCGATGGCTACTATGCAAACGGATGCTTATGAAGTATTCTTTATATTTACTGGAAAGTATTTTCATAGAAATTAAACTTTGTATGCTAAACAAAAATAAGGCTACGCTAACAACATTAGTTTGAGAAAATATTTTAAAACGGAATTTCTCATCACCTTTTTCTTAGCAAGCGCCAAAGTTTAAGGTCAACTGTCCGTCCAAATACATCATAAAGATGAAATTATATCCCAGTATGAGAGTTTTGGTGGTTTGGTATTTACACCCTAAACAATATTTTTCAAAGAATGCCGTCTTCAGTGGCATTAACTTAATAATTAGTTTTCTCCCAAGGAATGTAATTAGAAAGACTAATGATTAACTCGTCTGAAAGATTTAATTAAAAGTAATGGAGGCGTACTGCTGATGAGTTTGTATTAGGTTCTTGTATTTTATTTCGATATTTGCATTTATCCCTTTTAATGCAACTAACAAAACATTCCGTCCAGGAAACATTATAATGTATCAATTCCAAAAATAGTGTTCTTATTCATATTTTAATATTGAGGTGTAGCTTTACCTTTCCCAAATTTTAATCCTAAGGGAACAAGGTTCTTCCATGGAATTACTAAAACCATTTTTAAGAGCATCGAAAAAACCAAATTATAAACGTAGTAAAAACTATAACCCATTAAGTAAATCTGTCCATTTGCACTTTAAAATAATGAACAATTTGCTATCAACCTTTTAATATTAATTGGTCTTTGCCTACTAGTTTTGTGAAGTTTGTGAAACCAAGCCAATTTAACCATGAAAAAATATTTTGGCTTAGAATTATTGAATTTGAATCATTTTTTATTGTAAGGTAAAAACTTAGTACGTCTTGTTATTCTACAACTTAACTTAGTACAAGATGTCTTGAAAATAAACTTTTTACGACAGATATGGCTTACGGTTTATTGTAATATAATAGTTTTTTTAATGTTTAATGAACATCACAAAAGGGATATTCGTTTTCCTAAGTTTATCAGCCAACCGTTTAACATTTCAAAACCTCTTACAGTACAAGGGGAGCTCAAACTGTCCAGTTTACCCTACTAAAGTAGCAGTATAACCATAGATAAAACATACTCCCTCAGGTATAACCCTGTTCTCCAAGTTAAAAAGATTTATATATCCAGTTAAGATAGTCTGAGAGTCAGATAATTGTCTCACTAACCTAATTACAATATTATGTTCACTGACTTTGCCTTTCCTTGCAAAAATTATGTTAAACTATATTGAGTCGTAAAACTAAACTAATAAAAGTTAACATTATAATACAAGAATCAATCCTTAAAAAACCCACATTAGGATTATATTAGGATTTTCCACCGTTGTTGTATTATCATTGGTTTTAAAAAGTATTATACTTGATTTGAAACAACTTAAAGACGTTTTGTCAAATGTTTCTTGTTCCTTTTTACCAAGGAAGACAAAGTTACCATTTGTTTTTGCCAAGAGCCTTTTACAAAAGTGTTATGAATAGATTTCAAAACTTAGTTATATACAACTGCTTATTGAACGGTTCTAATCAATTACTTAAAGTCAAACGTTTAAGTATTTTTTTTATAATCTTCATCATAACGACTCCAAAATTACAGCATGATAGGACTTGTAACAACGTGATAAAAACTACATTGCGATACCGAACATATTATCCTATATATATATTGTTACTTAAATATACATAAAATTGTTATAAGCGAGGGAACGAATCCCAATATTTTGTATTTTAATAGAAAATACCCTATTTATATACTGTAATTTAAATATAAAATAAAGAACACGAACATACAGCTTCGTAATATAGAGCTTTTCAATAAACGAAAAGAGCGATACAAAATGTCTAGACGCATAATTTCTGTATTTATTTACTGTAAATTAACTCATTAAAGAATTTCAAAACCAGATTAAACACAATATTTGAATTAAATCTCCTTAATTAAGGATCATTAATTTTTTGTGTTCCAGAGCTCTTTTTTATTTGTTTGTTAATTTACTGCGTTTGTTTAACTGGAGGTAATTAATTGAGACCTGTACCACATAATAAGATCTAATTAATATATAGATAGTACTACAGTGAAATTTTTTAGTCTGTTTGTGGCATTTGTAATTAAAAATGTAACACTTCAAATCTACTTTTTCGTTCACTATTTCAATTATTCATTTATTTATTTATTTATTACTGATAAACTGCATTGTTAACTCAGCAGAAGGATTAAGTAAATTATATTAGTTGATAACTTTACGAATGTTTGAAAGCTGAATTAGTGTTCTGACAAAACACTGGCCAATATTATCTACGACTTATGTTTCATCATACTCTTACAACTGCAAAGCCCATACCCAGGATGAAGTGGACTGCCACAACGTTGTCTGACAGCAGGAAATAAACACATCAATTTACGTGTTCTCGGGCTCACATTGCCCAAGGGAGCTTGTTGCTCCTTATTCCCTTCTGGTAAGGATTTGAGAAAAAATAAACAATACTTCATGTTGTTTTGTAATTCTTTATCTTCCGCATTAAGCCCTTTAAATCAATATTTCTGTACTTAATACTATTTTATTTTTATGTTATAATATCTTTAATGTCAAATTTGATTTTGTATATTTGAACAAATATAATTAGTTTAAATAAGCTGAATAAACTTTTTACTGTTTTAAAATCAAAACAATAATTTGTAACAGTTATTTGATATTGCAATAATTAAAAGAGGTATTTTAGGTAACTTCCTATAAAATAATATAAAGGGGTCAAATTTGTTTTAACGATCTTATCACAACCATAAGTCATTCTTTAATGATGTTTTCAAAAAGATTTTTGTGATGCATTTAATAATTTAATAAGTTACTCACAACAAAAAACTTAAAAAAAAAATTTTTTTCTTGGTAAATTTTTAAAATGTGTAAAATATTTATTTCTATTTGTAAATATTTTAATTATGTAAGACACAAAGTCAGTATCAGTTAATAAATAAATTCCGAAAGTAAAACTAACACAGTATCTATGTAAGTCATTGTGGAAAAGAATCAACCAATGAGATACAAGCATACATTACATTCAATAACTGGACGAACAAAAACAAAAAAAGGCACCCGCGGAGGCACGTCTGTTGTCTTTCCATTCGTCTTCATTTAAACTTAACTCAATTTGCATTTCTCATTTGTAACCTCATTCCATTAGCACCAGCTAAACTGCGACGAACAATATTAAAAAAAACTTATCAATTGCGTTAATTAAAAATATGCATATAAAAGATGCGGATACAAAGAGTCAATGAGTCAATACAGAAGTACAGTCAATATATCAATTAATCGATAATTCCCAAGATAATCGCTAAATTCAGGGTTTTAGCGAATTTCCCTATAAGGAAGTACTCATTACCGTAGGTGATAAAGGAAGACCTAAGCTCGGGACGATTTTTTTTTCATTTTGATGTCCCCAGAGACCAAAAACACCATTCGTTGATATTTTTATTGTTTATATTTATATATTGTGTGACCGTGAACACGATAATTTGAGTAATTTTTGTCCGATTTTGATTAAATATGGTTTGAAGGTGTAAGGCGGAATAAACTTCACTAACCAGCATGATCGGACCATGGAAACGGGGTCTTAAGGGGTATTTTATGGTTTTACTTTTATTACGGGGGGTTTTATTGGGTAAAGGTTGGTTTTTCTCATCTTTGACCCTCAAAACGCAAAATTTCCCAATATCTCTCTAAACTTTTTTAAATTGCTAAAAAAAAATCAGTACATCAAAGTGTTGTGGTACGGTTATTAGTTGCGGATAGAATTCAAAAAATTATCATTTTAAAATCCCCATGTTATTCTTATGGAGAATATTGTATAATGTTGTAGTTTGCTTTTTAATGGATATATTTTTATCAAACTTGGAAAATGTATTTATTTTATACTAAGCTATTAATACTTACCAAAAAATATACCTATAAGTTTCCTTGTAGCAGCAAACCTAGGTACTCGTTAAACCTAAGGGATAGTAAGGGATAAGGGAAAATAAAATAAAATAAAAATAAAATAAGATAGTGGTATGCCTTAATGGCAGTCCAAAGTTCTTGCGGAATATACCTGCACAGATAAAATACTCATAGTCAACATTAGCCGGGAAATCTGAAAACGGATTAAATTTGTTTTGAAGATTGAATAAACTTAGTCTGTGAGCTAGTTGACTTTGAAATACAATTTCAGCTCTCAAGGTAATGTTTAATACGAGTATTTACCTATACTAAGGCCTGTGAAGGTATTTCCCGCAAGAACTTTGGACTGCCACCATTTTGTAACGGATGAACCTTTTTTGACGCGGTTTCCGGCTATGAACTCCACTTGACCAGACCTTTAAAATGATGTGCATATCAACCTATGCTAACTTTAAAGATTATGTACCGGTACCCACTCCTCATGGGCCGTCCCCTGGTGAAGGTAAAAAAATGCTAATGCCTGAAAATAGTAGTTTTCGTATATGTGAGTTTATGTAAAAGTTTTGAATTTTCTTACAGATTTAGTTAAAAAGATATTGAGCCGTTTCCAGACTTTTTTTACCCTGTATATTATTTCTTATGGATCTCCGAGTGAACCAATGATACCTTGTGAGTCGATAATCCTCTGAACTTTAAAAATCATTAGACAGTTTAACTATCTTACACTCACATTTGCCTATACACTAAAAACTGTCTATCTCCCTCTCTCAGGCTTTTTCTTTTAGTTCAACCAGGAAATATGGAAAAGAGTAGTAGAACGAGGAAATTTATCCAGATGACAAGATATGGTACAGTAATATTAGGTCAAAATACCCCTCTGCCTTGAAATAATTCCCTAAACGGGGGAACTTTGCATACGTTATTCAAGTATTAAGCAAGTATTATTAGTACGCAGTAACAACATAATAGAAATCAACATTCGTGCATTCTGTGCTAACGGCTGAAGAGGACGAAGTCCTAAAACAGTCTCAGTCCAGTAGGGTGTCAGCTCACTGGATTGGGACATTTGGAACGTCTCGAAGACCAGATCAGACGGCCACCATTTTAGAAAATGGCTGCCATTTTTTAAGGTTTTTAATATTTCACTAACCGTTGGAAGCACAGAAATTTGGTTCGAACAAAAGTTAAAAAACACTTTAAATACATATTTTTAGTTCTTACAAGTTTTGCATTATCTGTAACGGTTATTAAGGAAACCTGAAATTAATATTAAATTTAAAACCAATGTTTTTTTTTTGAGAATAAGAATACTAAATGGATATCTTTTGATCAAACGGGTAGTAAAAAAATATTTATCATAAAATGTTTGTTAGGTTTGTTAAGTACATGAACAAGCTTTTAACAGGTTTCCTAGAAGAAAAGGCCTGACTGCAAGTTAAAAAATCCCAACCATGCAGTTTCTTTAAATTGTCAATCGTTTTAAATATTGCTAATAAGGTCACATAACAAATTATATGCTAAGTCAATTAAAACATAAGTTCTTTCCAGATTACCGAATATACAATAAAACACTGATCTCAGTGATAATCTTGGGAAACATCTATATATTTATATTGACTGGTCTTCTGTATTGACTCTGTATATGTTAATAATCAAGACATCTTTTATACTATAAACGCAATTTTTTTTAGTGTTCGTTGCAGTTTAGCTGGTGCTAATGGAATGAGGTTACAAATGAGAAATGCAAATTGAATTAAGTTTAAATGAAAACAAATTGAAAGACAACAGACGTGCCTCCGCGGGCGTCTTTTTGTGTTATTGTTCGTACAATTATTGAATCACAGTAATGAATGCTTGCATCTCATAAGTTAATACTGCTCCACAATTACTTACATTGATACTATGTTACTTTTACTTTTAGAATGTATTTTATTATTAACTGTAACTGACTTTACAAAATCAAACTAATTACAAATAGAAAACAAATGTACAATACTTTTTAATAATTCCCTGACTTTAAAAGCTATACGAATTTACAACGTAAAGTTTATTTCGGAAATGTTTTTCGTTGTAAATATCTTATTAAATACATTACCCTTTTATATTCTATCACAATAATTTGTTTGAAAGCTTCAATAAAGAGTTTCTCATTATTATGGTAGTTGTCGTTATTTAACCACTATATATTATCAGGTCAACTAGGTCAACTAATATAGCACTTCCTAATACAACGGATTTTAATGGAACAAAAAAACCTGTTCCTGTTCCTGGGACAAGGTAAACCGTTTTATAAGTTCTTTTTTTAACTTGATGTACTTTTCTTCTGCTGGAGGGTTGGTGAGGATATCCCTCACTTCCGCTGCGTATTTCGCATCTAGTTTACCGCAGACGTAATAGAACTTAGTTTCGTCAACCGTGATCCCCGCTAGAGAAAACTGGGTTTCAATTTGAGCAAACCACAATTCTGGATCTGAGTGCCGGAAAAGAGGGATCTTGACTTGAATTCTGTCTACTGATTGTTCTCCGTTGGACATTTCGAATCACGTCGGGGTCACCAAATGAAGTTGTAAATTCCCAAATGCTAGACAAGAGTAAAAATATGTATATTTTGTAAAAAGATAAAGTGAACAATAATAATTGAATGAATTAGTAAACAAATAAATATCATCTGTTAAATAAAGATTTATATACAGGTAAGTAGTTAGGCACTACAATTGCTATATTTTTAAACATTAAAAAGCTTACTTTGCTCTTTTAAACTAAGTATATTTTCAAATATACTAAACTAGATATGAAATTAAATTTAATTTAATAAAACATACAAATAAAATAGTATAAAGTACAGAAATATTGATTTGAAGGGCTTAATGTGGACGATAAAGAATTACAAAACAACATGAAGAATTGTTTTTTTTTTCTCAAATCCTTACCTGAAGGAAATAAGGAGCAACAAGCTCCCTAGGGCAATGTGAGATCGAGAACACGTAAATTGATGTGTTTATTTCCTGCTGTCAGACAACGTTGTGGCAGTCCACTTCATCCCTGGGTATTGGCTTTGCAGTTGTAAGAGTATGATGAAACATAAGTCGTAGATCATATTGGGTAGTCTTTTGTTAGAACACTAATTCAGCTTTCAACCATTCGTAAAGTTATCAACTAATATATTTTATTCTGCTGAGTTAACAATTCAGTTTATCAGTAATAAATAAATGAATAATTGAAATAGTGAACGGAAACGTAGATTATATAAATATAAAAAAAATGTTACATTTTTCATTACAAATGTCACAAACAGAATAAAGACAATTTTACAAACTCACAAAACAATCTATATTTTGGAAGTGAATAACCATTTTACTTTGACTTGTACTTCGACCTAAGTATAAGTATCAGTTAGTACGTAATAATAAGTAGAGACTGTGGGGAACTAAAAAAGAACAATTGCATTTGTTGTGGCATTCCGATGTTTGTTGTTTTATTAAACCATTTGACATTTAGTGGGCTATAAATTTAATATAGTATTCATAAAATATCCATTAACAATGTAATTAAACACTTTTAAGTTATCTTGATACGTGGGACAGGTCTTATTTACTGCCAGATAAACAAAGGCATGTAAATAAACAAAAACAAACGTTGGATAATCAACCAAGGATGTTCTTAAATTAAGGAGATTTAACTCAAATGTTTTATTTAATCTTATTCTGAAACTGTTCATGAGAAATAAATTTATCCATACATTTTTACGTAATGCTCTTTCATTTATTGAGAAACGTTATCCTACGAAATTGTCTGTTTGTCTTGTTTGTTTTATATTATGACTATATAAATGTTTTTTGTTATATAAACCTTTAAAATATTGAGATTCTTTCACTCAAAAAATAATCCCACTATAAAATGGTGTTTTTTATATTTAATCTTGTATTATAATGTTCTATTTAATTTGTGTTTTCAGTTAGTTAGTTTCACAACTCAAACTTGATTAAAAAGTAGTTTTTTGCAACGGAGGCCAAAACGAGTGAACACAATACTGTAATTAGGTTAGTAAGGCAATGATATAACTCTTAGACTTAACTCAACTGGAAACCTTGGAGATATATAAATCCTTTTAACCATGGAGAACAGTTTTATACTGCTACATTAGTAGGGTAGTGGAACTGGACAGTTTGAGCTCCCCTTGTACTGTAAGGGGTTTTGAAATGTAAAACCTTTGGCTAAAACCATAATAAAACCAATATGTCTTTTGCGTTGTTACTTCATTAATACATTGTTAAAAAGTTTATTTTTAAAACATCTAGTACTAAGTTAATATGCGGAATAACAAAACGTACTAAGTTTTACCTTACAATAAACAAGAATTAAAACTCAAACATTCAAATCCAATATATTTATGGTTAAATTGGCTTCGGCAAGGTCAAATTCATACTAAATGATAATAATAAATTTTAATATTTTGAATGTGCAATGTACAATAAACTAAATGGGTTGTAGATTTCAACTTTGGTTATAATTCAGTATTGTTGTTTTATATATTGATAATGTTCTTAAAAAGGTTATTATCGCTATCATGTGTTAAATATCTAGTTTGGTATTTCTATATTTTCCTTTTAACATAATTCCCTTGAAGAACCTTGCACATTTAAGGTCAACATTCAGTACGGTTAAGGTTACACCACAATATTGAAATATGTATAAGAACATAATTTTAGATATGTTTAAACTATAATATTTCCTGGAAGGAAATTTGTGTTAGTTGCGTTTAAAGGGATAAATGCAAATATCGAAATAAAACCCAAGAACCTAATACAAACTCATCAGCAGTATGCCTCCATTACTTAAAATTGAATCTTTCAGACGAGTTAATCATTACTCATTCTATCTACATTCCTTTGGAGAAAACTAATTATTGAGTTAATGCCACTGAATACGGCATTCTTTGAAAAGTATTGTTTAGGGTTTAAATTCTGAAACTCAAAACTGGCATACTGGGACATAATATTCTCTTTATGATGGATACATTGTGTTTGGACGATCAGTCGACCTCAAACGTTGGCAAGCGCAGGTCCTCTGAACTACTGCATGCTAATAGATGCCGTAATTTAGAAGACTTGTGCATGCACGAGTCAGGGAATGATTTATAAATAAAACCCTAAAAGGACAGGAATAATAGGTATTGACAATATAAGTTGAATCAGGAGAGGTGAGGACTTTAACTATGTTTTATGGTTTTGGCCTGTTGCATAATTTGAAATCATCAATGGTATAGAGATAATATATTTTAAACGGTGTTGATGTGAACAATTGATTAAAATCTACTGTGTACTCAAGTAATGAATAGTAGATATGAGCATTAGAATAAGAAATTGCATTGTTAAAATCAAGCTAACTTACTCTAAATCTAAAAAGACATATTTTCCGGGGCAAAGTTGCAGTAGTAACGGTACTCGTCGTCAGTGACCCGTTGGATTGTGTACTTTGTCAAACATACGAGCTATTCTTCGCTCTCCTAGCTAACACATTTATCAATCAGATGAACCATTTACTATTCCAAAAATGTCCACTGTACCTCGGCTGTAAAATCATCAAACGTGGTCTGTATTGCTCAGACCTTCTTTTAGGGAACTCGTAAGAACACGTTTTAGCATAGACAACGAATTTTCTGTTAATCAATTGTTTTTATGCTAATCCTAACTAAATACGTCTTAACTATTTAAAGATAATCGTTCTTCACAGCTGAAACCACAGACAGTCGGGAAAATAAAGTATTAAAGAAACAATGAATGATTTAATTAATTCATTCATTCAATCATTATTTAATTCATTACTTATTATTTTAATCGTTTATTTTTTACGATTTTCTTTGATTTCAGCTATAAAGAACGATTATTTTTAAAGATGTAAATAGGATTAACATTAAAAACAATTGAACAACAAAAGATACTCTTTGATACAGGTCTTTGTATTGTAGCCATTGATTATACTGTACTATGCAAAATAAGTATAGATAAGTTCAATAGTTGAAAGAAATGTTTAATCCTTTCACTTAAAAACAAAATTCTGAAAAAAACTGCCACCCTACGAGTAACAATCTAGGGTTTACCTAATATTACGGTTTGTAATTTATGTCATGGGTGTTTATATTAAAGTAGTGCACTGTTGTAAAACAAAATGTTAAAATTAAACACTTCATTGACTAAATTTAAAAATTTATGTATTGCATCATGACACAACCTATCCGGCAAAGCTGGTCTTGGTGAAGAGGAAGGTAATCAGGTAATTTATTTAGGTAATGGATTTCGAATACTGCTCTTGTATTGTATGTGGTAAAATAACACATTCGTTTATCATTGGTCAAGCTAAGTGTTAGCTTAACCAAAGCAAACGATACACCAAAGTGATAGGTTTACACTGCGCCACACACAAACGTAAAAGTGCTGGACCATCCATGAGTGTTAATATAGCAGGGTTTTGTTTCAAATGAACACAATATGATATTTACAGTTTATTTAGTTCTAGTTGAATTAGAATTCAATAAAAGGTAACCCACTCATATAGTTTGGCTTGTTATATTTAGATATATGAATGTTATATGAAACTCGTCCTTATTTTTATCAAGGGTAGGTGAAGAGTTGATAACGAAAGAGGATAAGATTGTGTATTGGATATAAATACAATTGTAATCACATTAAAATATAAATTTCAAAGGCAAAGTTAA
Organism: Macrosteles quadrilineatus; assembly: GCF_028750875.1. Lineage (NCBI taxonomy): Eukaryota > Metazoa > Arthropoda > Insecta > Hemiptera > Cicadellidae > Macrosteles > Macrosteles quadrilineatus. The sequence goes on from NW_026542594.1 coordinate 159,764,365, forward strand.
TAGTTGAATCTTGTTTTTTGGGAAGAGAGCATAGATCAACTGACGAAAATGCCAGCTTACGTTTCACATGCGTTGCAGCAAATCATCGGTAAAGCAAGCTAAAATTAAACGGTATTGTATTCAGTTGAACTGTAATCCAGGTGATTTGTGGCTTTCCCTGAAGATGCTTTGCTATAAATCAGTCAAAATGTAATCTTGTAATGTCAGTTAATTATCTAGGAACTCTCTTGAAGATCAAGACTTAACAGTCTACAAGAGTAATTGTCGTAATTCTTAAAAACAATGACTAGAGACATCGGTTTTTTTACGGAGATTAAAACAAACAAGATAGAGTTTTGTTTTTCTTATAATCCTAGCAAGCGTAAAATATCCGTTGTATCAAGGTGGATAGCATCCAAGCCATCATTTAAGTTAGGAGAGTTACACTAATAATTACAAGTATTGTCAGATTATATGAGGATGTACAGACAATGGTAGTCTTTTTGATCCAATTTTTCATACCTACAAAATGTGCATATCATATGTAAGGTGTTTCCTGTAAGCTTTTCCAGATCCTAGCCATTATAGAATCTTGCAAATATTTCCATACCTAAGAAGGAATCCCTTGCATTGATGCAAAAACGCTGACACCACTACGAGTACGGTAAAGTTCGATTTTGGGATAACGATTTTTCCTGAGTATTTTGTTCCATCATTACATTTTTGTAATCTATGCTGGGATAAACTGTGTAGTTAAATATATCATAATGTTGACTTGCAATAGTAATGCTGGAAATCTTCGAATTTACATGACATCATACCAAGACCTTTTTTTTTGCCTAGGACGCTAGCTAGGCACGAGCCTGGAATTGGTTTTCACAATACTTCAGGCTAGACCTCGGGGTTGCAGCATTATCCCTTCAATAAAATCCATTGGTGGTTTTGGCCGAATTTGAACCCGAGACCTCAGGGACCGAAGCTCCAATCACTAGACCAGCCCCCCCCCCCCTCCTTAACATTTAGAGTGTCATCAAGTTATGGCCCGGGGTGTTACAATGGTTTATGGTTTACATCACTTTGGGACTTCTCTGGTAGAACACATGAGGGACTTATCGTAGCTAGTTCGTAACATATACTTAAATGGTTAGGCCTAAATGAATGTCTTCAGATAAGAAAAATCCCAAAGTGGTTTTCTTTGTACATCTTAGTAGAAGGTTTTATTGTTTATACAAAATTACCGTGTATTTTGCATAATTTTTTATGGTTATTCAACTTCAAAGGAGTACTAGCTTTTTCTTCATATAGACCCACTTACTTAAGTTAATAAAGAAATCAAAATTAATATATCTATTCAACACACTTTTTGACAAATTTTATTTCATGTATGTGTGATTATACCTCATTGATTAAGCCAGCCACTGACCTGTCTGAAGCATGCCCAGTAGCATTATGAAATAAAAATATAACCATTGAAGTTTAACTGATGAGGTGTGATTATTGCCAAGTGAAAATGTATTATATAAGTTATAGGAATAGACTCCTAAAAGAATTATATTTTCCCAAAAGGGGAGTGAGTTGGTTGTCTTGAAAACCTATTTTATATTAAGAATGGCAGTAGTTCATTTGTAATATAATTATTATTTCATATGGTATAATATATTTTATAATGTTAATTAGAGCTATATATTTTAGTATGACATCCTAGTTAGTACAATTTTTATTGAGCTTTTAAATCACACGCAATATGATAATACTTTATAGGTTTGGCTTATTTTTATGTGTAACGTTAAAAGTAAATGTTCTGTTGTGTTGAGGTTACTCTCTCACTTTGGCATTCACTACGTGTAAACCAATTTCTCGTCAATCATTGTTCCCGTACTCCAAGTTACCCCCTTCTAATTAGTTTTGGACAACTGAGTTTAAACTGGTATGTCAAAACTTTTTCTATTTTTAATTTTCCCCATTTTTAAAACAATTATTTAATTTCAAATTAGAGATAATAGTCATTTGGTATTGAAAATAGCTTTTATATCAACTACACCAATAACTATATTTGGATACCATACTAACTACCATACTAACCATACTAACGCATGTTATAAATGGAAATATATATACCAATTCGGTACAATAAAAATTGTTTAGGTTATATTGGAATGATAGTTCAAAATACCATTTTAAATAGTGTTGACATTATACTAGTTATAAACAAAAATGAATGTTAATTACGCTTAAAGGGGTGAGTGCTAAATCTAAATAAACTCAAGAACCTAATACAAATTCATCAGCAGTGCGCCTCCATTAGTTTTACGTAAATCTTTCAGACGAGTTCATCATTAGTCTTTCTAAATTATATTCCTCAGTTTCAAAGTTTAATGTAGAGTTAAAACTAAATTCATCAATAACTTTCTTCTCCATAAACAAAAACATTCCCAAAAACGCAAAATAAGTAATCTTTCGGTGGACGTTAACCTTTAAACATGCCAAATGATTGTTGCGGCAAATATTCATTTGGTGAAGCCTGTAATATCTGAATGTTAGATATTACATTCGTCGTTTATTGTGCCATATTATCAGTAGAAGTCAGGAAATTTACTAATTACTGTCATATTGTTTAGTAGGGCTTTCCAGTTTACAAACAGCCTAAAACTAACCAACTTTCTAAAAAGGTTATAAGTCAAGTTTCTACTCCCAATTGGTAGAAAACTTAACTTGTTAGTAAAATGAATTCCTAACTATTTGTTGTGGTGTGTTGAACATCCATTATGTTTTTTTGGAAAAGGCGGGAAATGCTTTTACACACACAGGTGGCCAACTTGTACTAAAGGATTTCAACGGGTTGAAACCCACGCACTGAAGACTTCCTCAAATCTTCACATACTAAACTGAATATCTTCTTGATCAGCATTGTACGTGTTAATACATTTTTGGAAAGTAAACTGTACTGAAAGTACGAAACGTATACTAAACTGGTACATTTGTCACACTTCATCAGAACTAGCCAGAGTTTGCCTAAGCCCAAAAAGCTCATTCCGTATCAATCCGTTCGTTTTTTACACGACCTAGACTGTAATCCGATCTCGGTCGTTCTCTTTTACTTGGTGAATGTTTCGAACAAAGTGCGATCAGCAATCCCAGTTATCCTCAGCCTCCATCTTAATTTTACGAGCTGATTCAAGTGACAGTACTATAAGATTTTGTGGTTAGTCTTATATGGAACAATTTTCATTTATTTATTGCTGGACGATCTGTGGACTATAATTTACTGATCATATTGACATCAATCAAATCATACTAATCATAATAATCGAAATCATTAATAAAATTTACTGAAATTTTACTATTAGGTATATACTGTATAGTACGAAAAATTATTTTACTCTTTTTTACACAGCTTACTAAGTTAAAGTGACCTTAGAGTTCCTTAAGGTTATAATGACTCGTATGATAGGTAGATAAATCATTTGAAGCCTCTACATAGGGAGGGACATTTAACCAGCACCGTATAGCAATTAATTCTATTCACACACAGCCGTAAAATCTCAGACTGCTGACGCCTCGCTGCAATTAGAGAGCTTGAGACGAAAATGCCGTCGACAGGCAATGAATTTAAACTAGGAGCTATTGAAATACACTTTACTTGGGCCTTGAGGTTTTTTAGGTCTGGGAATTGTCATTTGTTTTGTGACATGCAGAGTATGTAAACCATACTTAACGTTTATATAAAACGTATTTAAACTAAATAAATGTATAAATCAATATGTATGAACGATAAACACTGTATTCCTTGGCACGGTTCAAAAATTAGCCAAAGAAAAATGAAAGGATATAAAATTAATATCGAAACAATCCTTTTAACGTCGTTACAATGTGAAACAATATTAGTTTGATAAATGATAACGAACACAATATTCTTCCTTTGAAAAAACATTACATAACTAATAAAAATGCTAAGTGAATAAGATACAATGCTGTAAAGCACCATTATATCAATATTGTTTTAACGATCCTAATAAAAATTGTATCATAAAATGCTATGCACGATTGCGCTCATAACAGAAATACAATCCCCTCTTTGCTTAAAGATGTTTTAAGAGATCTGCAGAATTGCAGAATAGATATTTTAATTTCTCGTTCTAACATTGCTTTAACTGCTTCATTGATAAATGTTGCTGTTCGATGGACCGAATTCGCCATTTGTACTGTTTTGTTTGTTTTACTGTTTTAAGTCGTGATTTTGTTTAGTAAGGACGCGCCATCCGATATTATCTTAAATTATACCTGTTTTATTAGCTTGAAAAAAATTTAATACATAATATATACATACATGATATGTTTACTAATTGAGTTTTTAAACATAGGTCGGCAGCTTAGAAAGCGACCTCCTCCAGCATTGGTTTAGCATTAGCGCGCAGGTCGTTTTCTAAGCGGCGGCCGAACTAGTATGTTATTTTAATGCTATAATAGAATATATCAACACTCAAACCAAACCGCAGCCACCAGCATGGATACACTGTCAGCCTCACGAGGTTAATGTTCAGAATCAGAAGTTGCTACGTATACTACTTTGACATCTAACATGTTTACAAAACAGAAAAAAATAGCTTTAGAGGCTAGTTTTTTTTTTTGTATTGTGTAGGTTAAAACTATGATTAATAGTTTTTCCCGCAAAAAACATATAAACTATCAATTATCAATCATTGAGAGGGGGACGCCACCCCGGTGCATATTTTAACTAACTATATGCATTTCTCTAAATGTACAGCAGACGAGTGATATAAAAGAGGTGGCCACGTTTGAACAAAAAGTGCATGCTACATTTTGGTCTATGCCAAATAATGCTCATCGTTTAGTACATACTGAACAAAGGATACACTAGTATTGGTTTGACGTTGTATGGACAGTACCATACTGGATGTTGAAAAGCACTGGTCTTTGCAAGCAATTGTTATTCAACGAAAACAGAAACAAGAATTCTATTACTTTTATTGTACACTCTTACACAAACTGAATGACTTATAATGCAATAAACACGATGGATGTTAAATTAATTATGCTTACAGGAAATCAAAAAGTAACAATGCTTTAAGGGTCTCGATCTCTACCTTATCAATACTATGATCTATGTTTCAGAGATGTTTTATAAAATTCGTTTTGTCCGACACAACTTTGAAACATGTTAAATGCACATGGTAAAAACACATTTTTATTCCCTTAGCATATGTTATAGAGTAGCGTATGCTAAATGTTATTACTTATTAAATCTCTCAGGTGACCTTTGACCACAGACCCTTCACATGTCAATATGCAGCATGAAGCAACAGGAACTGTTTAGCTTAGTCCCTTTACCCTCGTTTGCATAACGCTAAACACCACTGCTTCACAAGTCCCTCGCTCTTAAATTGATGTATTACAAGGCAATTCATATTTAAAAGGAATATTTATAAACGGTCCATTATCAGTGTAATACTGTAATTGATGATATATAAATTGGTAACGTAAATTATCATTCAAACAGTTTACTGTTACGTTAAAAAAACATAGCTTATAGTTTCGACTATTTTAAATTGATGTGAAAGAGTGAACTATATCCCCTAGAATAATTGTAGTCCATCAAAAAGTATTTAGAATAAATATGTAAATCACCAAACATGATGTATTAGTTAAAATCCTCTAAATTCAATCGCCACACATACGAGATTATCCAAAAAAATCACAAATTTAGTCAAAGTATATAAATTCTAAAATTTATGATTAAACAACTGATTCAATCTTTTGATAAATTTACTTTTAATAAACCTCTTACCACGCTCTCATTGTCTAAAAGCATGTCCCAGGTTTATTGAAACGTTTAAGGTGATTCTACGTGTAGAACCACAAAACAAACAAACAGATGTGTAATACCCACTGTATTGAACACATTTGACATAAAACAATTACAAAAGCAGTATTGTACGAGAACTAGACTAAATGTGGTAGAAAGCTTTTCACACCACTTGCTATTTAGGTAGAGTCCTCGGCTAGTAGTATGGTAAGTAGAGCTCGTCTTATTTCTTTCAAACTAACTCTAACTCCTTTGTCTAGAGGAAAAATCATCAAACGGAGATTTTTCCATGTTATTGAAATGCATGAAGGTAAATAAGGATCATGAACATTTGAGAAAACCGTAAGCTGAACACCTATCAACATCATATTTTAATGTCTTGGTGGGACACGTCCCCCCAAATTTTTTTTAAACCCTCTCCTAAGGCCACGAAACTAAACAATTAATTACTTATTAAAGAATGTAATTACCTATTTAATCTCAATATGCGTCAGTTCTTAAGCTTTTATTTTATTGTTTGGTTCCTTATTTATGGGGTTAACCACATTATTTGCTGCTGTTTTTTTCTCACCTCGTTGCAATGAACGGGTCACTTACTTCAACTTCTTGTGCCCACTAGAAGACATCCAGCCTATTGTGACACTTACAAGTGAGATGATACGTTCATTAAAAAGAATTAAGTAAGTACTTAATTCTTAATTCTTTTTTAATAAATACTTTAACAGTCCTACAAGGCCCGCTGTTTGAAAACCGATTAAAAATAATCATTATCATTAAATGGACATAAAGTAACTATATTATAGTATTGATCATACTGTGTATAGTGAACGTACAGTTGTTAGATGTTATTGCATTGGAGCAAGGAAAAGGGAGTGACCAACTTGCGGACAATATTGCCAACTACTAAACCCTTTATTTATTTTTCTGACTGATTTGTGGCCACAACGCCAAGAACATTATTATTGAACACATTTTCCAGTTTATATAAGTCAAAAAATTTATTTTGTAAACCAATTAGTGATTAAATTAAGTTATTTGTCGCTTACATCAGATGCAAATAATATATTTTTCTACATTTTGAAACATGTCACACTTGTGGATGTATTTGGGATATTTTAGTTGTATGCAGCTTTGGTGTTCTTACGACTAGCTAAAGTGTTGAACATTAAACATATTGCATAAAATACATTAAACAAGCAAAGTTGGTCAGAGCTAAATTGATTATCATTGAAATTAATTAAAATCCGTTAACACAACAGTTAATTTCACTGATCTGTTTTTATACAATGTTAGAGTTACTGCGACTTTTAAGAGACAATTCGTAAAATGAAATGTAATATTTTCTTCCAGGCCCTAAAAAATAATAGTTATGCCATAGGAAACTGAAAAAGTGAATTGCAATTGAGCAAAGATAATAATCTGAACTTCGTTTGACTACAATAAGGTTTCAATGTTACATATCTGGTTACTAGATCTGATGGGCAATTTAAGTATTGCATTTCATGGAAAGGTCAGTAACAGGAGAAACTTTACTTAAGTCCATATAAGTATAAAATAAAATGGACGCTTCGGAGAATGTTTACAGATTGTTTCATCAGGAGTAGAAGTAATGAAAAAAACAAATATGTAATCTAACAAAAAATAAGGTTAAAGTAAGTTAAAAACCTATTAAAAAGACTACATAAATTTGTTGATCACTTTTATGGAAAACCTAAAACCTACTCCTATATCAGTCACATTGGTTGGCTTCCAAGCAACTGTTCCGGGTCTTTCTATAATTCCTAGTATCAAGGAAGGGAGAGAAGAAAATGTTCAATTTTTTTTCTTTTCAACTCAAGAACTGACTGTGGGTTAATACCCAACCCACAATAATGTATATTGAATATAACTTACTCTACCTTTGCGATTTGTGTACTTCAAATTGTTATTGATACCTAGGACTCAGACAACCACTAAATTGAGGACCAGTCAGTCTGAAAGTAAGAACAAACATATACAGCATACAGCAATTCATTTGCACTTTGGTTTTAGAATTAATGTGTTCGGTGTATCACTAACTAGTAAGTACCTTGTTAGTTAATCATTAACCACAATACCCGTGTTATTGGAAACTTAAATTTTAGCTGGTTATCCAATGCTCTACATTACATGCTCTAACTGAACGTTTATATTTTATTTATTTAAGAACTTTTGGTCCTACCAGTTCAGACTACAGTATTTTTCATTTAAAAACAGAGCTTCATTGTTATAATTTACATTTCTTATACTTACAAAGATTGTCATTGGCAATCATTCGGTGGTAAACATTTTACATGTCAGATGTGTATGTATAAAATGACTATGACGTCAAAGAGAATGCTTTGTGTACAAGGAAAGTAAAGCTTGAGGAAGGATGTCCGTCTCAGACCTACATTTCCTTTCAAGTGATCATCCTTTTATGTCCTCAATCTCGATGGTATTTTTCCCTGGGTTTTTATTTGTTCTTCTCTCTAAAGCTGGGAAGTTTTAACTTTCTTTTGATAAATCCTAACTGTAAAATTTTAATCAGGAGTCTTTTTTTATGTAATTCTTAGAATAATTATAATTCAAAAATTTACTTCGGGATCATTTTTAAATTATAATTTAAAAATATTTCAACTAACTATCACAACGTACGTAAATTGCAATATCTATTTTTGATCAAACATAGTCTAATCTTATTTGACTTTCGATTGCATGTTCTTTGTTGTTGTCTTCAAATATTTTTTTAATTAATAGAACCAATGATGGAATTTATAAACTAAGTCGACACATTTTAAGAAGCACCCCTTGAAAAACTATCAACATGAAATGTCAATACCTAAAATATTTAAATATTTCTTATCAAACTCAATTCCTAATTGCAATTATAAAAAATATCATTTAGTGTTGTTTTGTTTTTGCTTTCACACGAATGGTCATGGAACTCACGAATGGTTTTTCACTCTTAGGATCATTGACTTAAAAATTCATGTACAGGTGACTTTAACCACATTTTAAAACTATTTTGCTATTTAATATTTTATGTTTTTTCATAATGTATTTTCATATTTTTTAAAGACATCCATTTCTTTTCATTCAAATTTTGTTGGGTATGAGTGCTGAAAGCTTGATATGAAAGGATATTTTTGATTTGTAATTCATGAGTTATTTCAGTATGCATTAATTAGGTTATTCCAGCATAGTATGTGAAATGTTACGCCTAGCTACTTTTACATGCTCTCCAGCGTAATCTGTGCCCAATGTGAACGCACGTTGTTGAACAACAGGTTGCAGGTGCATTTTGTGGCAAGATTTCCCACGGGAGGCGACCTGACAGCTACTTGTTGCCTACTGAACTTATGTTACTGTCTGCCACCCTCTGAACAATATCTCATTAAACATACATTAATGATGTTTCCACGGTAAAGTATTGTTACTTAATTTTAGTGTGCTTGCACTAAGAACGTAGTGAAGCATACTTATTGGTTTAGTAAAATAGCAAATTTATTTAGTTCGAAAAATTATTGTTGAGGATTTCAATACCAATTTGTAATGAAAAAAATCTAGAACGCAACATTTTACGTTGTTGTTCAAGTGCAGCGTCTCTAGTTTCATAATTGTGGATTTGTCTGCCTTGCACTCGCTATAAATGTATCCTTACTTAAACATGGTACAGGGTACCCTGAGCAATCCCAACTCCCTGAAACCACTTCTACATGCATTTTTCAAGTGATATTTTTAAATTCTCATTACAGCTTTGAGTTATGAAAATAAGATATAGGGTGAAGTCCTTGAAGTTAAGGTGGCCATTAAGTCCTTTTACCTTTTTGGTCTTCTGTGTGGAGTGTGGTCATAAACCTCAGTCATCTGGCGATGAATGTCAGCATCACATATGTTTCTTGGGGTAAAAATCGTATCACTGACTTTATCTCGCACGTGGCGGGAGATTTTATGGTTTAACAAATTTTAAAGCACACATTGAAGTGTACACTGCAAGTGTCAGCTTCAGAGCTGCAAATTGTGACATTCTGTCAAGATGTTTTTTTCACTATAATTTTTAACAGTGCAGAATATTCTATTACTAAACCGAATGAAATTTATGTGTTTCCTAGATTGATTTTTTAATGCCTAAACCGAACCCATAAACAGTCGTCTTATGCTCATCTCTTTGTCTTCAGTTATTGTTGTGACTAATTTTGACGTCGATTCGTGAAGATTGACAGAAAGCAAAGTCCTACGTGACATAGCCAGAACAACAAACATTGCCCAGCTAATTGGTACAAATTATACATGCACGTTTTGGATGTTAACAACATTTCTTAACTCTATTCTTCGTATATTTAAAAAAAAAATACCGGATGCACATAGCCAATGTTTAAAGTATGGGTAAAGAATATAACCCATAGGGTAAAAAGGAAAAAAACAGTTAATGATTAATGTTGTTGTAAATTAAATTGTGTATATAGTACACATTCAAGATTAATCCAGATTAGATATTATATTTAGTTAGTCTGTGTTTTCTTATCTTAACAAATGTTTTATATTTCATTTATTTTATTTAAAAAAAATTAGAAGAGTCAGTTATAGTAATGATTTTAATTAAAGACCACAATAATTTATTTTGATAATTGAGAAATGTATATATAAAAATTAAATATGTTTTTATCATCTACAATTTTAAAAGTTTTCATTATTTATTACAAGCTCTAACAACTGTTAAAAAATACATTACATGGCAAATCATAAAAAATGATACGGATATTGTATGAGTTTCCTTATAGAGAACAGTGTATATTTTACTTCACCAACTCGGACGAAATAATCAAATTCAAAATGTTTTTGTTCAAACTCATGTACTCTTTATTGGCAAAAAACATCTATTATTTTTGAGGATAGTATGATAGTTTTTATTAAATTTACACTGCAATTAGGGTTCTGATCATTTTTGTTCCAACGTTTTGTTTTTAGAGCGCTCTCACACTGGAAGCGCCCTGATTTAGAAGCATACAAGGATAGCAAAAAACAAGCCAATAGTTTGTTCAGAACTTTAATTAGGCAGAACTTTCGCAATATGAACTGAAGCGAGGTAATCCCAGTTGCAGAACTCAAATAAAGGCATTTTAATTTGCAACGCTTGTTATAAAAATATTTTTGTTTTTAGTATTATTCATGTAAGATATTCTTCGTTCAAGTACATTTTTGAAATCAACATGAACTGTTAAATGGTTATACACTTAATATTTTCCATCTTCCAAAAACCCATGAAAAATAGATCAGTGACACCTTCTAAGAGTAACTGATAAGAATTACTTTCAGCCAACTTAGTTGCATGTAGTCGATAGCTGAATATCCAAAGAATAGTCAAAATTGGCTAAGTTGCATAACCCAAGCTTATTATGGCTGGGTTATGGCTTATTATCATGGCTGGGTTGCCAAGCACAGTGCTCGCATTCAAATTTGTAGGTCGCTGGTTTGACTCCAAGCGAAACCTAGTCTGGAACTAGATGTAATGTGTCAAGTAATGATGGATATAGTTTAAAATATTTGACTATCAAAATATACCGGCTATCAAAATATTTTACGTTTATAGGTACATTATCAGGGTTTAGGCACTTGCCTTACAACAGATGTAAAAACAAATTATGAATGTAATTTCTAACAATCCTTTAACTTTTTTTTAATATTTAAACATATTTTTTACAATATATATATACTGTATATATATAACATATAAATTATAAAAAAAAATTCCATAAAACTAATTTGGTCTTTTATTAAAACCAAAACGAAAACCTTACGACACTATGATATTGCTTAAATGTTGGTAAAAACTTTTTAAAGAATTGATTCAGTAAGATGAACCAACCAATAAAAAAGAGAAACAGGTGTCTATTGCCTTTCCATTTGCTTTTCATTAAACATTATATCATTTCTAATTTCTAGTCGTAGATTTTTTTGGGCAGATTGTAATTGTAATTGAGGTGTTTTTTTTTCTTGAATAGTTGTATTTTAATGCCTTTAACGAAAATAATATTTATGTGCAATGTAACTTTGAGGCCATATATATCGTGCAGCTGTTAGGAACTACTAAATTGTGAAGTTAAACTAAGCGCACACTAGGTATATATATTTCCTAGTAAGATCATCATTTAACATACAATATTTAAATTATAAACAAATAAAACAAAATTGTAGTTCAGTTTAATTAAATTTTATATTTGTATAGTTAGAAATAAGCACAAAGCAATGGTAAATTAGTTTAAAATAACAAACCAAAATATTCAAATACAGCTGCTATAATTAAAATATGGAATACGAAAAGCAATGTAAATTTTAGTTTTTGTACAGTATTTTATTTCATTCTCATAAATGTATCGGTTAATGTGTGGGACTGTGGGGGTTTGTTTGAACTCAATCATACACTGACAACGGTTTACTGATCATATCAATTACTTAGAGGGTTCTCAATCCATAATTTCACAATCTATATACTTAATACACTTAAAGGGTTTCCCTGCAACATCTCCTTTTCACCAGGGTCTTTACAATAATTTAGGTGTCATTTTAAAGCTAAAATTGGGGGTTACTTTTAATGATCTGGCACGATGGAATGTAATACAGTAGTTAACAATTTGTTTTCGTTTAGGAGCTCATACTTTGTTCTGTTATTTATGTCTAGAGTTTGCTTTCAAAGGATTAAGTACGTCTGAATTGTTTTAAACCGGTTCAAAATGTAAACTAATCTTGTGATAAATTTCAGTTGAATTATTAATTTTAACCACAATCATATCGTAAATAGAGAAGATATAGATTATGAAAATAATATTTTATTGAGGTACTTCTAGTGATTATCGTATACTGGTAGAGGTGTAAGTAAATCACTCGGTATTGCTCTACATTCGATATATATTTAATATTGTAAATTAGGAACATTCTTAGCATTTTTACTTTCATATGATTATGTTTTGATTGAATTTTAATTTTTTTGCAACGAAATTATCTTTAAGGTGAAAAGGCTTTTGCATGGTTTGTTTTTCCTCGGATAAAAGAAGTATTTCCTATACAATGTGCAGTCTGCACACGGCACGCTTCGCACAGCTTCAAGTTAGTCCCATTTTAAAAGACATAACATAGTTTATATAAAAAAAAAACGATGTCACTGGTAAATCCAGCTTTGGGTACGAAGCTACTGTATATAAAATAACTTTTTAACCGAGTAATATATATAATCGTACCTACCAATCAAGGGTTTAAGAATAACTTTTGCCTAAAAAGGAAATTATCTAAGTGTTGTATGGTGAGATTACATTAATAATATTATGGTTCAATGATATTTTACCTAGTTTTGGGTGGTTTCCGTAATACGCTTGTAAATGGTCAAATAAAGTGATCAATTGTATATTAATTGGTAACTTTGACTTGTTGTATTGATTTAAAAACCGCGCCAAAAATAAAATCATATTGTTACAAGTTCCAGAGGTTATCGTAGATGGTAACTAAAATAGCGTTCCTACAGAGAGTTAAGGATTTAAAAAATGTATATAAAATATTTGCAGCAGTGCTATAAAGGAATGTAAGACAGGCACACTTTTGAAAATTCAAATACATTTTAATTCTCGTTAGGTACTTCTAAAAGTGCTAAACTAAAAGTTCATGATTTATTAAATTATCATACTGTAAAAGCTAGTTTGTATTACCGTTATCAGTTTTAAAATAACCATAAATCATAATAAAACCACTTATAAAGACTATTTATTACCCGACGTAGGCAATACACAACGGAGCCAGTCCCGTCGGTGGCTAATTTGAGGCTAACAGCTCATCCGCAATTCTAACCAACACTTAGACTGTTTGAATAAAATAAGCGGAGCTCTCCTTTCCACTAATGAAGAATATAGACAACACACCTTTCCAACAAAATAACTAGAAATAGTATATCATTACATAGCATGATAGCTGTCAAAAACGAATTATGAAAATAATTGAGACTTCATACAAACCAGTTAACTACAGAAATCTGCTGATTTTTTGTGCGACAAAAGCGGTTCATAGTAATTATTTGAAATCCTTTAAAAGTATAATAAACCATTGCGCATATCATCCAAACTTCCAATGGATGGGGTTTCCTCTGTGATAAATCTCCCAAACTATATTTACATTGTTCGGTGGGTAGGAGAGTCGCATGCACAGACTACGTATTTTGTTTTGCATTTATTTTGTTCAGTTTAAGTCAAAAAATGATAAAATACAACACAGGCATTCATCCGCTTCATATGCTATTATTTAAAACATATCATGTACACCTCTTCTAAAGGAATCCTTATCGAAATAAACACTTATATAGGCTAATAAATAATAGGTAAGAAATGTTGTTGTTATGTATATCTAAACGTTTCCATTGTTTTATATTTAATATTTCTTTAAAATTTAGGTCACGTAAACTCCCTGAATTGTATTGTCTTACGTCATGATTCGTTTAGTTACTTCATCTTCTTCTTCTCTCTATATGCAAATGCAAACTGTCTTTCCTTAACTTAGTAATGTGATACATGTTCAACCGATTCTTACACAGCCTTTTTAATCAAATCAGCAGAAAAGAAGGAAATTTACTATGTTCTGGCATTTTTATCAATTTTATTTTTAGCTTAAGCCAATTGGTAACTCAGAATTAATAGTTGCAAATTGTATTTCCATCTAATGGTTAAACAAAGACAACTTATTAAGATTTTGTTTTTGCGTGGGACTGACATTCATTGTTCAGGATCCTAAGTGAAAACTGCAATCAGTATATGATCTGATTACTGTTTAACTTTACTAGGTTACAAAAGGAAATGAATTATTTGACCCAGTTTCCTAACAGGAAAATTTAAATGACTTATATTTTCATTCTAAGTAAGAAGCACAACTAACTGTTGTTTCATATAATATTCTGTGCCTTTGATAGAGAAGCTTTGAAGAACCCAAACCAGAAGAACCTAAACCACCTTCAGATACGAATTTGGTGGGGGATGTAGTTTACTTTGTCTCGAGTTAATGGTGCGTCAAATTCGATTTCCAATGCTGACACCAATTTGTGAGGGTCGACAATAGGGAAAGGTAACAAGGAGTAGCGTGGCCAGAATATCAAATAGTTTCAAACTATTCAATTTACAATGTTCTTTGGTATGGGATATATCTTATTTGCTAATGCATTTGAGTTCTACTGTCAGTTTCAGATGTATTCACTTGATATCACCAATGCTTACGTAAGGTTAGCTCAATTATGCAATGTGTACCTTTGACCACGTAATATTTACTTTTGATTTCGAACCATCCTAATTGACAGATGGCCACTACAATTTCCTTGAAGTTTAATTACTTGTAGCGGCCTTAATAATATTTTCCATTTATGATCAAAGGTCCATTTACAGGAGTAGCATATAATTTGTCGGTAACATATCAGTATATTCCCCCAAAAGATGATGTTTACTTGGTGTAAATTAATTTATTAGTCTGTATGGTATCATGCCATCATAAACATTGTAAATTCTTGATTTTTTTGTCTAATGTTGTTCTTTCTTTTGACTGGCAGAAGCATAACACTTTTTGATCCGTGCATGGCCAAGGCCTAATACCTATCCGGTGCAATAGTGAGCAAAACTAAAACGCCATACAATTCGTATACATGGTCTTGTAAAATTAAAAGATTATTAATTGTTTATGCACAGATTTTGAAAATCATCGACATATGGATTAAAATTGTTATATAGAAATTTAGTCATATTAGTCTTTAGTGTAATCACTATTTAAGATATTTATTGATGAGTATTTTAATGGCTGCTATTTTTTATAAAAAAAAAATTATTAACCTGATAGTGAAGGCATTGACCTTATGTAACACCACTCATGTACTAAGTTTAAAATCCATAGCTTATCAGGTCCAAACGTTATGGATATATCTTTAAAAACTATTTACAGATAGACGGTCAAAAACACAGATATTTTAGACCCATGTTTACTTTATTTATATTGTTTTAACAAATTGTCTTTCCAATTCTTTTCAAGGAGTTTGTATGAATGATGTGTATTTGACTTCAATATCGATAACAATATCTGCAACGCATTGCTTACATTGTAATACAGTAACGTTAAAAACAGTATCTGCAGACTGGCTAGGTAGCTGAGTGGTTATAATACTCGCCTATTAATCTAGAGATCGCCGGTTCGATCCTGAAAAAGTCAGTAGCGTTTTGATGGTTCGAAACTGACCCAGCTGTTCCTAATCATTGGGCTTTAAATAAATAATCCTGACTAATGAAACCGCTGATCTTAGTCAGTAACAAAGCCAAAAAGGTAAACATACCATCCCTACCATACCATACCTACACTCATCCTTAACTCATATTTGGGATAAAATGCGCACCTAGGTGGCGTCCCCATCTCAATAATTAATAACTGATGATTGATCAATTATCAATTATTGAGAATTATTTAGATTATCGGGTGTTAGATTACTTCAAATATTGTAAGTTTTCTATAACGTGATTGAAAAAAGTATATCAGTACTTCCAAGTTCTTTAGAGTTATTAAGACTAATGATAAAGGGCTTTTAATATTGTATTTGCCCTCATATATTATAGGTTTGTATTGTATTAAATAAAGAATACTTACTTAGCTCTGGTTAGCTAGGTTTGGTTGGTTTCATAACGAGTAATTAGAAAAAAACAACTGACCGTATTTTACTACAGTATTTTACTATTAATCTCTTTTACAGTCAGATTATACCTAGCAAGCAAATTAAGCTAGATCCAGATTTGTTTATTCGATTTCCATTAAACTCATTTAATTCGGTCTCTATTACGGTCTCTATCACCATGAAGTCTTTAATATTAGGGCGTACTCATAGACTATTGACTTACCAAAGTCGATGCTATATTTCTGAAATGTATCCAATGTAAAGCCAGCTCTCCCCTTAAAATGGTTGAAATTCCATTATACTAAGCATAACGTAAAGTGCTCTGTTTTTTACATTTAAAATTATATCCTCTAAAGTAGCTTCTGTAAGGCGTCTAGATTCCCCTTCCCTGAGGACATGACACTTTATCCATCGCAGCTTCCTTGAGATCATTCCCTCAGGACGTTTTCCATTACTTCGTTTTGTAACTGGAAGCCCTAAACTGATAATGTAGCATTATCCCTTTATATTTCGAAGTAGACTAGATTTTGTAAAATTCCGTAACGATAAATTTTGCTACTTCTCACTATAGTAGTATATTTCATCACTAAGGCAAAGAGTGACTCTTTTCGACACGAGCTCTTGTTAAAAAAAGTCCTTTTTCATTTTCCACGAGGGTGGAAAATTGTGGTAAATACAACTACATTGTTCGTAATACTGCATTATTTAGCTAAAGTAAGTTATAAACTAAAATAATTTCCATGTATAAGTAATTAAGACTACAAAACTTCTTAACATTGATCTGGTTTTCAATAATATAACGATAAGTTATAGGTTAGTCATGTGTACATGACTAATCTCAGTTAATTAGGTTGTCAGTTAAGTAAGTAAAACAAATTTAGAAATAGGTTTAATGGGTAAACGACACTAAATTAAAAATAATATCATTGACTATATACCACTATAGTGTTATATAGTCAATGATAATATTTATCCCAAAAATGTCTCGTTAGTCAGGTATTCACATTTTTTGTGTTTAATTTTTTTTCGCAAAATCTATTTAAGATAACTTTATACAACTTCAAATAAAAATATTTGTTATCATAATCTATTTTAGTCATAAATCAAAAACGATAATCTGTTGTTGCAAATGGACTTCATCACGTGTTTACATGTTCAATTACTATTTTATTTTATTCGTTGTAATAGTTGTGTCAATGAATAATTATGTTTTTTATTAAAAAGGAAGAATATGTTGTTCTAAGATTTAAGTTGTTTAAGTTTACGTTTGCTGTCCCTTTTAGAAAAATCAGTCTTGTGTGTTTACAGCTGTGTTCACCTCCAGTTGAATTTAAATTTAAAAGGGCTTTAGTGTTAAATAGTTTATTTATTAAATCATGTTTACTGTACGGCACTAATAAACAATACATTTTTATTTTATTTTAATAAAACTGACCATTACCAAGCGTTGACGTAAAAAGATATTCTTACCGCATGAAAAGTTTTATTAACACATAAATCTTAAATAGTGGATTAAAATCGACCTATAATATAGTCAAACATATTAACAATATATACTAACAAATAATAGTAATGTTCTGCGTTATTTGGAATTTTAGGGATCGCTGTATAAATTCATGAAATCTATCACCCAGCCTAATATGTTGTAGATAGTTTAATAATCTTCAAATGTTTAATAGGTATATAAGTGTTAAAACCCCGTCAAAACCATGTGCCTAACAATGTGTAATTTTTTTATTCATATTCAAATCGTTATATTTACTATAGTTGGTATTGGAATAGCTGCAAATTAATCAATTTTAAGCTCATTTAAATGTATTTATCAGACTAATAAAAAATCTATTAGCAACTTATGAAAGTTTTTAAAAGTTGTTAGCATTTATATCTTTGCAGATATATCATTTATCTTTTGTAACAATCGTAAAACTAATTTTTGAAGACATATTTTAAAATGTAAATATATTTTGACACCAAATAAGAAAGACATAATATATAGAGGGATAAAGATAAAATAAGCTTAATACGTGTTTTATTATATATTCGCAAATTAAGCATTATAATACATACCAATCTCTGTGATACTCAAGAAAACAAGATCAGATACTAACGTAAGTGAAGCAGATACGAAGTAAGTTTTAGATTGTGATTCATACTTTTAAAGTCATCTACATTCAAGCCAACAGCGTGTTATAGTTTGAGTTCTTATGTAGATGAGAGCGATTTACTTCGAGCGTTGGAGAAATTGACTTATCTCCAGTAAGTGGGATTCCAACGGAGGTAGGGACAACCAAACATCATGGCGTTTATGTTAAAGTGAACAAAATGAACGAAAAGTTGCAAACGATCAATGATTTCCTGTTATTACAAAAAGATTTTAATTTTGTATAACTTTGCTTATAAATTATCTTTTTATAAGCCATAGAGCCATGGATTAAGATGGTAAATGCATGGCTAAATATGTTATTACAGTGATTACCCCTATTATACATTATTAATTTGGAAAAAGTTATTTTGTGAATAAAACTCCCTTTAGAATTTTAGCCCATGTTGAAGTTTATCGTGTAATTTAAAGAGCCAATAATAGTAAACGGTTTGCCCTAGTGACCCTCAAAGATGTCATGTCAACCTTACGGTAATACTATTTAAATTACCTGGTCATTTGTTTGTTTTTAACTTGATGATTTCCAAATGTAGTTATTTTTGTAATTGCTGATTAAGCAAACTTCTACAAGGATAAACAGTAATATGATAAGCTCAAGGATACAAGCATTGATAAAACATACTTCCTATGGTTGGTAAGTCTATGATATAAGTTGCAAATAAAGTTTTATCAAATTAGTTTATTTTCATATATTTAATTTTTTTTTGTAAGGTATAACAGAACCCATACCAGTGAATGAATCTTCTGGTATATCAGTAAACAGTAATGAGGCAAACCGCCTGAAAATTACTCATTGTTACCTTATGAACTCCTCTTCGTATTTGACCATCCAGGTCCGGATAGACCACGTCAAATATTTAAAAATGAAACTTTCTTCAATAACACATATATATTTTTAACTTAACCCTTAGTCGATCTAGGTGGGCGGTCAATATTTGGTGCCTCCTCAAAATACTCTTCAAAGGAGTAGTACGGGTTTCGCAGAAGGAGCTACTTGATCCTTGAAACATTTTTAACTTAAGCTCTCTCAGGTGGAGTAGCAGCGCATTAAACATTTGTCCTGCTACTGCGAGGGAGCCGTCTCGTATCAGGAAGAGTCTGTATTGCTGGGTATTCAGCTTCTGAGCCATTCTAACGTGTGGAGCTGGCCACGGAGTTCGAAATTGTTCGGGCTGGTTTCAATGTGAACAATCCATGCAAGAATATACTGGTTATAGACTGTAAGGATGTTTAATAATCTAAAAAGGCATCAGCATGGCTTCCGCCTCCTGTTATTTATAAGTACTCGTAGTGCCTGTTTTAGCAAGCGAAGCATGTTCCCGCAGTTGAATGACGTGGGCCACATAACTGTGAAAAAAATAAATATATACTGTCAGCAGGTACTGTGTGTATCTGATGTTAAACCTTTCTCAAGAGGAAGATTTCTTTGCTTAATCTCACATAGATAGAATTAATATGAGGGCCCCGCTCTAACTTGGAGTATAGGACGAAGCCAAGATGTTTGATAGGAGAATTAAGAAACTGAGATAATCTGCACCGGGTGAGCAGAAGGCTTTGTGTTTTATCTTCGTTGAGCTTCAAGTTATTTATGAGGAACCAGTCCTTAGCCTAGGAAAATATGTTCTGTTCATGCGACCGCCGTAGTAGGATCTTGCAACCTGCTCAGCAGGCTTGTATCATCCGCAAAATAGTTATGTATCCCTCTCCCAGCCTAGTTCGTTAGTTCCTTCATATGTACCAAGAAGAGTAGGTAAAGTATCCAATATAGATTTTTTTTCTACGGGAACATGATCAAAATAATTCATGAAATGAATTTTATTGGTCCATTCCAACAGTACAGTTCAAAGATTGCTTAAAACGGAAAAACAGTGTTTATATTTTCTGTTGTCAATTTCAAATACTATCACTTTAGCAATAAAAAAAACTCAGTGGTCATGTTGGTAAGACATTCGAAAATTTAAAATTTATCAATTAATGGAAAGTAATTAACCGTGAAATGTTTGCGTAGCAGCATAGCGATTGTGAGTTTAAATACAGTAGGTCTAAACAATGACACTAGATCGACCTAAGTTACTTACCGCCTAGTTAAATTTAAATTTACCTTAGTCGACAAAGTGCTGCCCTTCAATATTCATTAAACTAAATTATTATTAGTGATTTCAGTTTTAGCTAATAATTTTAAGCTTAGAGTCAGTTCAAAACAAGGGTTAAATATTACTTTTACCAAATTTTCACAAATGCACCCTATGTGCTCTCGTCAGAGACCGGAAATATTGCGCACCAACGAATATATGTGTAGGCCTAGTTTAACTGTAGCCTAAGTTATTCTTTTCATTCTTTTCAAAGCCAGATATTTGATCTCTTGATAAGAACATTAATTGAGTTATTTTTGACTAATTTCATTTACCTCTAAACCTTTCTATGTTTATCAAATACTGTACACGTTTTTTCTGTTAAGATAAAAAAAATTAATTGAGATTATGTGTCTATTCAAAATTGTAACCCTACAGTACCAAGCAAATTTGTAATGATACAAGCACAAACTCCTGAATTACATTTTTCTAAAAATAATATAGTTTATTTATGAAAATATTTACACCAAAAGTAAATATTTATTAATTTGCAAAGAACTCTCAATTTGTATTCATAATTAAAATATTAGCTCTTTGCTGATTCAACAAACATGCTAATGCATCCTGGTAAGATTATCTCGTAAGCCAGATTTATTCAAACTAGACTACATTAAAACTCCTAAAGCAGTATTTCATTTTTAATCTGTTTGTTTAAGTATTGTGCCTACGTTTTGTTGTATTACATTAACCATCAACTTCATAGTTGTTACTAATTATGACAAGCAGGCAATTATTATGTAAATGTATAGTGTGGAAGTTCTTGAGTTTTCGTCACTTGGAGATATTGAATCGTCGCTAGTTTAATGTCTAGAAGATCATCTGAATCCAACAAAAATGTTTTAAGAATTTTGAATTTTTAAATTCAAGCACAGTATTGACCTTTCTTCTAAACAGGTAGTGGTATATTTGCTGAAAAAAATATTTCCCTACTCAAGATTTCTTAAGTTAACTTTAGAGCTTTAAATATCTTATTTCGATGTATAGTCACTCGGTTCAAATATTTTACTATGTAAAGTTTCATAAAAATATAAAACAATTCAAGAAAATATTGTACGAACAAATGTTTATTGTAACGAGGTTTATCTAAAAATGTAATCAAACTATCAGTTTCATTTACTATTTATAAGTAAACTAGCTGTAACCCGCGGGCTTTGCCCCGTTTAACTTCTTAATTTTCAAGATTATCTCGTTCGCATGGCTCAATCACGTCCTGGTTGAAGTTTGTTCGCTACGCTCACTCACCTTTAGGTTGGAGCTCGATCGCTACGCTCACTCACCTTTAGGTTGGAGCTCGTTCGCTGCGCTCACTTGCCTTCAGGTTAGCTCGTTCGCTACGCTAACTCGCCTCCAGGTTGAAGTTCGTTCGCTACGCTCACTCACCTTTTGGTTGCAAATTAGCTTTTGTCATAAATGTAAAAGAAATAATAGTGCTGCACCCTGTTGGTAATCCTTGTAACTTTAATGCTATTGAACATCATAGAACAGAACCAACTTGTTTAATTGAAACAGCTGTTAAGATTCAATAACTCCATTTCTCATAAGGTTAACATGGGAAACTCCAGAGCCACTGGGGCGGAGCCCGAAAGGATTTTTGAAATAAGAATATGCCTATATGTTAATCGGGAATGTGAGCTATCATCATGCCAAATTTCAGCCCAATCCGACCAGTATTTTTCGCGTTCACTTGTCACAAACATACATCCATACATCCATACATCCATACATCCAAACTTTCTCATTTATAATATTATATATATATATATATATATATATATATATATATATATATATATATATATATAATAGTAGGAAGTAGGATTATTGATCTTACCAAAAATTAGGAATAAGTAAAATAACGTTTCAGCCTTTATGAGGATGTTTTTAATAACATTTTATTCTCAAATAAGTATTGAATCATGAAACAAATTTTAAGCACGAAAGCTACTGTAATATTGAAAACGAATATACAGGGTGATTGATATAAGTGTGCCAGCCGTTTTATTCGAAAACTATAAGAGATATCAAAAAAAGTTAAATGGTAAGTGCCTTGGATTTTTTATTTAAAAGATTATAGTCAAGTCAAAAAAATTATTTTAGCCGCCATTTTTCCAATATGGCCGCCAACTTTGATTTTTCTTATGGAACGCCCTGTATTTTATGATGTAGTCTGGTAGAAAAAGTAATTTTAAGACGATTTTATTCTTGTGATTTTATTCATAAACCTAACCGTTTCAAAGATAATAATGGTTTAAGTTGTGAAATTTTGAATGGTTTTCGAACAAAACAGCTGGCATGCTTGCTTAGGCCTTTATCGAAACTCTTTCTTATGCAGAAATTTCAAAACTTTAACCATTATTATCTTTGAAACGGTTAGGTTTATGACAAAAATCACAAGAATAAAATCGTCTTAAAATTACCTTTTCTACCAGAATACATCATAAAATACAGGGTGTTTTGTAAGAAAAATCAAGGTTGGCGGCCATATTGGAAAAATGGCGGCTAAAATAATTTTTTTGACTTGACTACAATTTTTTAAATAAAAAATCCAAGGCACTTACCATTTAACTTTTTTTGATATCTCTTATAGTTTTCGAATAAAACGGCTGGCACACTTATATCAATCACCCTGTATAAATTAATTTTTTGAACATTTCGACTGGGAAACCGATCGCCATTCATTCATCAGCAGGACAGGTAGAAGAGTGATAAAGTGGTTTTCTGTGGAAAGAATGAAAGGAACACATTCATTGTAGTTATATCATCATGCATCGTGAAATATTTACCTTACACAAAACTGTATGTTACAGTTTTTACCTCAATTCTGTCATGCGTTACTATACATTATTTATTTTTATAACTATTTTTTCAGTGGTTACATCGTTTTAGTTCCATCGCATTAAAATATTCTTCTAAAAGCTTATTGTTTGTTTGTTGTGCATTATTGTTCTGTGTTATTCTCGTAAATTTTTCGTATTTAACGTTCTTGAGGTACAAGGTGATTCTTGAAGAAGTGCATTAAAATTCAAAGTAAGAAAACTTATAGCTAATAAATTACTTATAGATAACTCACAATAATAGCTAAATCTTTGCGTTTGTGTAAATTTTGTGTAATATTTTACCGGTCTAGTTTGTGATCCAACCGAAAATATCAAATAGGATTCAGTAAAAAAATCATAATTGATGTAGCTTATATTAATGTGTCGTTTAGAAGGGGTTTCCTTTTTTTAAGCTAACTACAATTATTATTGGTCAAAAAAAGCTATCAATAAATGCTTTCTGTAGATGACGTTTTGCAGAAAAGAATCTACAAAGGACTCATAAAAAATGAACCTTTTTATTGTTTGGTTTAGCTTGGCAAAGAATAGTATATTTCATTACTAGGACCGAAAGTGGCACTTTCCGGCGCGCGCTCAAGTTTTTGTGTGAGGCGAAGCCGAACACAGGGAACCCCAATTTCACGTGTGAGGCGAAGCTGAGGACGGGAATAATGGAGCAAGTGCCGGATAATAACTTTCGGTACGAGTTATGAACGATACTTTTCATCACGACGCAAAACTACACAAACACAGAATAGCAGACCTCAGTAATATTACAACTACAGTAATTTATTTCTCAATTAATTTGATTAGCATCAAAATAAAATAAAATCTTCTAAAAGAATACGTACGTATATTTTCGATTAATTTTAGAACAAAAAATAAAAGAAAATACTCTAAAGGAAACTTACGTATTTTTTCAATAAATTTGGATTAAACCGTAAAATAAAACAATACCCCCGCCGCAGCAAACCTGCAGACTTAGCGAATTTCCATTTGCCTGATTGGATTTAAACTAAAATGTCTCCTTAAAAATATCACATTTATTACCTATTAAAACAGAATTAATTTAATGAGTACTTAGGTTTGCTGCAACAGGGAGGGTAAAAAAGTTTTTTTTTTATGTAAAATGTTAAAAGGTACTGTGGTTTAGTAAGAAATTAATGTATTTTCAAAAAATGATCAAAATATGTTCATAAACAAGCAAACTACAACAGTTGACTTATTCTCCATAAGAATAACATGGGATTTTTAAAATTACAAATTTTTTTAATTTTCTCCGTAACAATTAGGCGCATAATAACGCTTCAATATACTAAATTATTTTTTTTTTTAAGCTCTACAAAATGGTTAAAAAAGAAATTATGAAATTTTGTGTTTTTAGGGTAAAAAATGCGAAAAACCTATTTTTACCCCATAAAACCCCCCATAAACCCCCGTTCCCATAGTCCGATCATGCTGGTTCGCGAACTCATTCAAGTTTATCCCGCCTTACACCTTCAAACCAAATTTTATCAAAATCGGACAAAAATTACTCAAGTTATCGTGCGGATGGACACACATATATATATCTCTATATATAGATATATAAAAATTTGAACGAATGGTGTTTTTGGCCTCTGGGGACATCAAAATGAAAAAGTAAATCGGTCCCGGGCCTAAGTCTTACCATGAGACCTACGGTAATAGCTACTTCCCTATAGGGAAATTCGCTAATAAAAGAACTTTTGACTATACATACAGCTGATCGAAATCATTAAATTATATCGTAACAAAACACTAGCGCACGTAGTGAGTAAATGGATAACTAATTGAGAGCGATGGAAAGTAAATTTAGAGCGAGGGAAAATCAGCTGATCGATTTTCCCTCGCCCTAAATTAGAGCTTGGGAAACGACTACTTTCATTGATCTCAGATGTTATCGAAAATAGTTACTTTCGTTAAGGAGTGATGAAAATTATTAATTGCATCTTACTCACGAACAACAAAACATATTCTCCGAGGAATTTATTTCATTTTTTACTGAACAAACTTGTGCACTTCAACAAGGTAAACAATAGAAGCTGCATTGCAGGCAAACTCGAACTCGGAAAATGCCGCTCTTTGTATCTCATCAGTTGAATCATTGTGTCAATTTCAGCTGATTTATCAAAGATATTTTTCGTCAATTCTTTATTCTACAATTGAAATAGATGTAACTGCATTTCCTTAAATATAAATTAAATTTGAGATAGGAGATCAAATGACTAGGTCTACGTGTTTACTATAAACTACTATTCAACGAGTAAGATTAAAAGTTTATAAGTGTATTTTATATGATCTTCTAGATCCATACCACGATGACTGGAAGAAAAACTGCAACATCCTTTTCATTTACATGAGCATTATGCTTGTTCGTTCATGCTCGCATCACAAACATCATGCGTTGGGTTGACCAAGCTAATTCCACTTTTAACACGATTTTGGAGGCTTTTCACTGAATAAAATGTTTTGCCAAGTATATTTCCAAAACCTTAACAATTAATTGTTAATAACACTTCTTATCTTGACTTATCACCAATGTATTGTTGTGATAATTGACGTTGTCGTTGTGGGATCTAACAGTCTATAACAGGCAGCGCAAAACTCTTCAAATTTAGCCTAAGATCAAGCGATAATGTGTCTTTTTACTTCAATTTACTTTACTTCATGTTTTGAATCACATATAAATAAACCTTGGATTTTAGTTGATAAGTCCTTAGAGTTCTATTTAACGAAAATAACAATTTTGACACCCTTTTGCATAGCATAGCATACTTATAAGGTAATAATTACTAATGAATCACTACGTATGAATCGTGGCAATAATTATATCACGTTACTAATACAGTAGTTTGCAGTATAATTCCTTCCCAGGGGTTCAGTTATTGGTATATTTTCACTTGTTAGATATATTTATTTTTTTAATAATAAATAAACACATATAAATAAACCTTGGATTTTAGTTGATAAGTCCTTAGAGTTCTATTTAACGAAAATAACAATTTTGACACCCTTTTGCATAGCATAGCATACTTATAAGGTAATAATTACTAATGAATCACTACGTATGAATCGTGGCAATAATTATATCACGTTACTAATACAGTAGTTTGCAGTATAATTCCTTCCCAGGGGTTCAGTTATTGGTATATTTTCACTTGTTAGATATATTTATTTTTTATTCGTTATATAGCAAAGCGGTGTAGAAATATAGAACCAAATTAAAATAGCTTACGTCCGTCTAATAGTTTAATAAGCTATTACTTAGTTATGTCACATAACATGCTACGGCTAAGCTAAAAAAGTCTTTTTGATAAATATTTTATATAACTATACCCTTTTGACTAAGTTTTAAGGCTAAATTGTATTGTATTGTATTGTTGTGTGTATTGTAAATCCTAAGGATTCAGTACACGTTTAGTACACGTAAAAGTATTTAAATTTTATTTCAATTAAGGTTATCTAGCTTAACAGTAGTAAGCTAGCACGGGAATATGATAATAATTTTAGAATCAATACGCTTTATACAAAACTAACTGTATATTGTACTTGCAATAAATTACACGTAGCGTGTAGGTAGAGAACAGCACAAATAGACCGTTAGCAATGCAGATGTGTGGTTACATTCAATTTGCTTGTAAGGGATCCATAACATCCAACTGAAGCGACACTAATCACCAAAACATCACCACAATCACTGAAGTTAACAGTAGCGTCTAGTGGCATCATAGTATACACTTCTTATATATTCATAGTATATACTCATTCTTCGCACAACGAGAGAGTTTTAGTTTTGTTTTATTTGTCTATGTCAGACCATCCTATGTTATGGGTTAGAGAAAGAACATATGTTTACTTGTTACACACTACCAAGTGGGACATGAGACAATAGATAAAGAGGAGTATAACGGCAAAGAAGGAGCGGTATATTTTGTGTTAATATTGGTTCAGTATTTTGCATAACCTATGTGCAGTCTAAAATTTATAAACCATTGTTATATGAGTCGTGGTTAGGCGTTCGACCAGCGTAAGGGTGAAAAATAGTGTTATCCAACCCTGATGAAGTGGGACGTCTTTAGTGAGTTTTACGAAACGTCAGACTTTGATGTCATGGACAATTGCGTGTTTTTTATATAGCCTATGTGTGTTTTGACGAGTCCTGGACATCATAGAGAAAAGTTAAGGTGAGTAAAGCCCACAAATAATCTTAATTGTCATAATCTGACATCAACTAGGTAAGATGGTTATACCACAGACAATTGGCCAATTGGTTTCATAGTCCGTATGTGGTTGTATATAGACCGAAGGTATGAGAACGATTAAACGACAAGTGATTACGGAAAAATTAAAAATAAAACTCTAATTATAGTGTATTTTTCTGTGTAAATTGTGCTATACAGGTATTAAGATAACCTTTCAACGTATATATTATCTTTTTTTTCTAAAAATGCTATAACAAACAATACTATACTGGCCTAAGAGGTACAGTCTAATGACAAAGTTATGGGTCCTTACCCAAGTTTAGGTTAATGGCACTCTGACATCGAAGTCAATTAGTTGGCTCAGTTAACTTATGATTGCATTTACCCCAATACTAACGATTCTAGATTGTTTGATGCTTATTCGATAGATGCAAAGAAAATGTATTCAAAATTGAAAGATTTTTTATCAAAACCCCAAATATGTAATCTTACAAATAATTGAACTTCTTTTGGTCGAACAAAAACTGCTATAAACGGTTATGAAAAATTCATGAAACGAGACAACATCGATGATAAAAACCATTGGCTAAACAATTAAAAACTAATTTCTCCATTACAAATTTAGACAAATGTAATTTAAAAAATACGATTCTATTCATTTAATTGTTTAACATATTTCAGATTTAACAATACTAGCAGTTACCTATTCCGTTTTAATTCATAAGTATTAATAAAATTATTGATTGGTTAAGTTAAGCCGAAATAAACAAAACAGAATACAGAAATACAAACAAATAAATAAACCTGATTTTAATGAGGAAATAAATTAAAAGAATAACATACAAATAAGGACAGCTGAGGGTTTCTTAACATTATATATAAGGAAAGTTCCCTTTGGAAAGCAATTACGACCTTAAAGGGCGATTTATAAAATGGTTTATGATGGTGTGACTTGTAGTTTTCTCAAAAGTTCATGGGCACTTTTGCCTTTATATATATATATAAATATTTTATAATTTATTTTAAATTTTTCGTTAATATATAGATGTTATCTAATTAAAAGTATGAAATACTTCCCAGATACCTAATATCATAGCAAGCTGGCACTTGCCGCTAAAGACAAACTATTTTTCGCTGTATTGCTAAAAAGCTCATGCAGACTATAACTATGAAATTGTATATGAAGAGATTAAAATAAAAATGTATATGGTTATAAGTTTCTTCTTGGTGACTTATAGCTGATCATATATCACCACTACTATTTGGGACATTTGTGGATAACGCACGCAAGGCTTACATATCCTAAATATATATATAATATATAAGTCCTAAATATAAAGTTTATCATCAAACTAGTTTAAAATTATAACTAATGTAATTTACTGTTTTGTGTTTCTATATAAAGTGTGATGAGACAATATATACTTTTTCGAAGCATAAGCATTAATGTAGAAACGAAAGGCCACCTAATAAATGATTCGACGATAAAGCGTGGCCGAGTGAAGAGCCCGAGGTTACTTTCATTTACATTTATTGCGTACCATTCCATTTCCAATTCTACACTGGTCTTGAAACAACTTCAGCACGGAGAAACAATGCCTTGCTTTTTAAACTGTTGAAGAACTATGTAACTAGAGTTTCAATTGTTTCATTTAAGTTTTCTTTTGGAAAATTGATTGGCTATTAAAACCTTTTTACGCCTGGTCAACAAAATTCTAAAAGTTGCTTGAATGAAAGCTACTATAACTAACTAATCCTAACAAAATGAATTCGTTTTACTTTAAAGTTATTGATTTGCGCTGAATCTTTATTACTTTTACTCACTTTTAAACAAATATGGACCATAAACAGAGACAAATAAAACATAAATATAAAATAATCCTGTCGTAAATGTTATTAAATTATCAGTTTGTATCCTAATTGCATTAATAATTCTTATCAATCATGTTTTTATCTGTTTAGTTAATGTAAAACTACATTTTACCACTTAGTCATGTGTATGTCACATAAATTAAATTTTTGACTTCTCTTTTTTTTGTATTTAACTATTTATATATCATCATTTTACTATTTATTAATTTATTTATATATGTGTAAAATAGGTTATTGATATTATTTGATATCATAAGATGTCATTGTTTTGTTTTGCCTTTTTTTTAATTTCTCTCCCTAAACATAGTAGGCATATATGAAAAATCAGAAAGTATTGTTTTTGTCAAGATTTTTGAGTTTTTACATATATCAGTTTTGGGTCTTCGAAAGTTATTTTCGAAATTATGTATGTCCTTGTGTGTGTATGTGCAAATGTGTAAAAAGCTACAGACCACACCTGTGGTTCGACTATGATAACATTTGGTACGTAGGTATTAATCCATGGTATCTACATGTTTTTTTTTGTAATTTTCTTGAAATTAAGATTTTAAAAAAAAGTTTCCATAAAACCGCATAAAATACGGAAATAATCTGACTTTCTCAAATACGGCCGGAACGGTATAACGAAAGTTAAGTATGTTGTAGCCCTTTAAATTATAAACAATATGGTGGGACTCCCATTCCTGTAAAAACTATGGTTCAAAATATATTTTAAATGATGATATTTTCCCATTAAAAACACATCAAATCAAAGAAAATCTTTCGTCGAAAAAGACTAATTTGATTGAAATCAGAATGTGATGGTCCTTATAATTCTTAACAACATAGTACAACCCCCTATGCTGTAAAGATTACGGTTCAAAATTTAATGGAACTTGTGATTTATCATAGTTACTCTCATCGATTACTCATGATACAGGTTGTCGACAATCTAATGGGAGAAAGTAAGTGTCAGATTGCTGTTACCGTTTATTTTGTTAAGACAATACATAAACTTAATAGTGTTTGATAAATTTCATACTACTCTTGTTAAAATAATCCTTATATATAATACGTGAAGGCGATTTCTTGAAAACACTACTCCTCCGTTAATAATGGACGGATTTTTACAAACGACGTGTCAAAATAAAATATTTTTTGTGTAGACACCCCCTTTCACCAATTCATGTAGTATAAATCCTCGGGCTTTGCCCCACAGGCCATCAAAGTTGGAGTTTCTCCCATAAGATTAACATGGGGGAATCTAAATATTTGATTGGAAACTTTGTCCCCACTAATTTGAGAGAACGGTTGGGCGTAGAAACTTGGTAGAGGTGTCCAAAGAAAGGTCTTGGTCTGTAGATGAGTTATGAAAAGAAAAACTAAGCAAAATCCCTTAGGACTCTGCCCCAGAAGCCTTTAAAGATCCCTCCACAGAGTTGTTTACATTTTGGCCATGAGAATAATACTTTTTAATGAAACAGCTGTTCATTTTTAAATTGTATTTCAAACAACACATATTTATTGTTAGTTGAATTCTACCAAATAAGTATTTGCAATGTTATTTTCTGATTTTAAAATTGATTTTCTTCTTTATCATTCCATGTTTTGCAATATAACGTTCCATTACGAAATCAGTGGAAAATCCTTTTATCACAGCAATTCTTAAATTATATCTTATTGAACTATCTTATATCTATTGTACGGGTTGGTATGTGCCTTTTTCGCCACTTTTGCCTACATTTTATCATATTATTCTACAAAATATCAAATATTTATGTAGAAATATCTGCTCTTATTGTGTCTAATAAAATCCAAACTTAGAAACATTGCCTAAAATGGTACCTATCTTGACAAATAATTAGCACCTGCCTATATTACGGACTTTGGCGCACTGAATTAGTAACATTATTGAAAATAACACGACATTTTGGCTGTAAAATATGGTACAAAGAGAAAATACTATTTAAGCAGCTACTGTCATGACAGAAAGGTCATATTCCTTTTAAACTAGATCACATAATCCTTTGACTGGGACGGGTGGCGTCGTCCTGTAATCCAGCTACTAGGAGGTCACGAATTGTGGATATTTATAGGAATGCACTGTGGATGCGATACTCCCTGGTGTGGATTAACGTCCGCACGAGTGAGTACTACGACTACCCGCAGTGCTATCCTGATAATTATACCAATTCATAAATACCAATGCAAAAAAAATGTGGTTCCAATTCAACTATAAACTGTAGATCCCTTGGTTGCCATTCGCTGTATGGGCTATTAATTAACAGCTGTATCTAAGGAATGTCGGCCTTAGTAACTAACAAGACTTCAAGATCGCGCCACTCTTCCTACACTCATCTCCATTCATACTTGACTTACCTACTATGAATGGTCGCCATAAAAAAACGTATTAAAGGAAAAAAGTATTTATCATATACGTTGATTAACAATATGTAAACGTCAATATATACGTAACAGCCATTTTACAGTATTTTTGCTTTTTGGAAATGTTCAATTGCTATGTCATTTGCATTATTTATTGCCAATGAAGCCGCCAAGATCATATGAACTAGGAGGCCCCTAACAGTTCAAGAATAAAAGCCAACTTTACTTCATGTATTCCACTACACTTAACATTCCGTAGAGAGATTATATTGACAACTTTATTTTATTGATAAGGCCGAGACGAGACAACTAACTGACATCCCCCATGTCAAGGAATTCCAGCTTTATCAGTAACCCCACAGTCAATTTCTCAAAACTATGCTAGAGGGTTCATTCGTTGGCACAGAAGTACGATATGAACTGACGCGACGTGACGAAGGAAAATCAAACTTACACTATAACGGATATACCTCCCTTTGAAGTTAGAACGTGTCTTCTCAACAAACATATATTTTTTCTCAAACACTGATGAAATCACGGAAGTGTTTAGCTACAAAAGATCCACCAATACGATTTAAATACTATTTAAAGGTTCTACCAAAGGAAGAGATACCATATAACATACTAATAATAACTCCGATGACGTACAGGATAGGAAATATTTTAATCATTGAATGAACAACCAAATTTGGCAACTAACGCAATATTGTTATTGTTTTTACACTTACTCTTTGAACAATGTTAAATGCTCAAAATATGTATATTTCACCCAATTCATCGCAGTTAGATGAATTAACGTAAGCCTTGAAAGTAACCGTCGATTTCGACGGGTTTCCCCTAGTAGTATATAATTTAGGTAACATAATTATATTTCATCTTCATACTTCATCATATTGCATTAAACAGTATTTTCTCTATATAATAATTAAAAATGTAAACTTGAGCCCATATGCTCATTTGACTTCATAGAAATTATATTCAACTCATGTATGTAAGTCATAAGGATTTATTTACAAGAATAGACTAGACAATCTTCACGCCCTTATGTAATGTGTCTTAAGTTATACGTAAATATTAACAATTTAACTGAGTTATGTGTGAAATCCTTTAAAATGATCTTCCATAGTACATTTTATATCCACCATAACAGCTTGTTGCTAAATAACAAAAATAATATTTTATTCAGCAAATTCACAATTGGGTGAAGATAAGTAGAGTTATACAAAATCTTTTACAGTCAGACATCCCCATTGAACAACGATAATTTTTTGGTGTTACTAAATCAAATAGTATATTCAATTTCAAATCAATTCAAGTCAATTTATTCAAGTAGTTCAAGTTTTCGAGTAAGCTATATTGGCTCTAGAAAAGCAACGTATCTAAGGCGCCTTCGAGTCAGAATCTGTTTGAGTTAATGTTTGTTTCCCTTCACGCTAATTTAATACGGTTTCCTTCCTTCTTCTTTTTAAATCGTTCCTGTTTTTACCGGAATAGCTGTATCCTTTTACGTTTGTATATTACCTTGATTCTTTTAAATGTTATGGATGGATATTTGAATAAAAAAAAGATATTCCTAAAGTAAACTACTAAAACAAAAATCTAATTTTTTGCTCTTTAAGCTAGAAAATAATACAAAACTAAAATAAATATATTAATATCGCTTTTTCATGTACATCATGCTATATATTGAGGGCAATCTACTTGTTAGGACTATGAAATGTCCCTCAATAAAGGGCCATTAATACATTTTTCTTCCTTAAAAAATGTTGGAAGTCTCTTTAACTTTACATTTTCTCGTCCACGTAGGCCACAGTCCTGTGTGTGACACGTATCTAGCAAGGCAAGGGATGAGCTGGTATAGTACAAGGGTGAACTGTACTGATTAAATTTTAGTGGCAGGTACTAGGATCGAACCCACGACATCGCTGGCATGGATCCGAAGTCCGTGGCACTCTCGACTGTGCCAAAGACTCACACAAAGTTTTCAAAGTGAAAGAAAATTCCAGATTATCTTTACAACGAAGTCATAGCTTACTAATATTCAAAAGACACACAACACTCAAATTTGTACAATACGGTATATTGTTTAATACGGTTTCCTGTAATTGGATATGAAGTGCTGCCGCGATAAGGTTGCAGTGTTACACACGTACAGTATGCATATACTCTAGAAGTTTATTGTTATCATAAATTATATTTCTGGGGAAAACACAATGGCATCAACAAAATACCGATACCATATTAAGTCGAGTAGGGTTACTTTTTAATTCGTAATTACAAACATGAACAGTTGACATTAATTTATGACATTGCCTTTCGCCAAGTAAACATAATACCATAGATAAAAGGAGTATATACTCCTTTTATCTATGATAATACCAATTGAAAAGTAAATTATGTGGGGAGTATGCTATAATGTGCATTCACAGTAAATAAGTAAAAAGCACAGACAGTTTGGAATTAGCGCAAATGGAGCCTTATGCGTTTTATAACCAGGACGTCATGGTGTCAAGCTGTAAAAATACGCTACAAAACTTAGATGCATAACTTTAAAGAGACTTTATCATCCCTAAATAGACCAAGGACAAAGACCAGGATTTTTAAGTTACTATACACATCTTTTCTAACACCTAATAAACACTGGAAACGCTACTGTGAATTTACAAAGTGTACCTGTAGATTAATGCTAGAATCACAGCAGTGTTCATATTACACCATGATCCCATAAGAACTTAAGACCGTAGTAAAAGGCTAATAACTTGAGCGATAACCTTAAAGCGTTGATAGGCAATATCGCGTAGTGGAACTGTGTATTCAGGGACCGTATTTTCGAAACTGCAACCTTGTACTGAATATACCCTGTTGAAATTGAGGTTTAGTTTCATAACCTGAATCGATATTGTGTTTTAATACAGATTTCGCTCATAATTATTCAAGAAAATATGGAAGAATTTCTCAAGGCGGTTAAGTATTTCAAAAAGTAATAAATATATAGCTTCAAAACTTGTTACATAGTTACTGGGCATTTAATCATTTTAACACATTATTCAATGATACACTAACTCCTCAAGGGGACGGCCCGCTACGATTCAGAAGAAAACCTTAAGTAGGCTAAGCTTATGTTGATATGCTTAAAATTATAAATATTGCTTGTTCATAGAAAATATGGTGGTGAGTGCAATCCACATGTTAAGATGAGAACAATTTACTTTAAAAAAGAGGCAGAAATACACATTTCTTCTTATCTAAAAAAAAATTACAGCCTCTTTTTACCTTACTGACCCTACCAAGTAGGCCACAGTCCTGAGAGAGGAACGGATCCAGCAAAGCAAGGTAAGCACAGTTCAAGAGTTGAACTGGCTATCGACTGAGCCACGG
The DNA here is from genome assembly GCF_028750875.1 of Macrosteles quadrilineatus. Classification (NCBI taxonomy): domain Eukaryota; kingdom Metazoa; phylum Arthropoda; class Insecta; order Hemiptera; family Cicadellidae; genus Macrosteles; species Macrosteles quadrilineatus. The sequence continues at coordinate 159,799,789 of NW_026542594.1, forward strand.
ACTCACTAACATTACCGGTTTTAAATTAAAGTCGAAGTTGAAGCGTATTTAATATTGTCATTACAATAGCCTAATAAAATTTTATATGGACCCTCAACGACTTTAAATACTGTGATGTATACTTTGTATTAGCTAACAATGGGGTAATAGCATAGAAAAATGTTTATCATTAAAATTAATTTTTGTATTGGACTTCTTTTGCTGAACTAATAAAATACAATAAATAATTTTGGAAGATACATCGAATATTTTCTGCTATAAAAAGCTGGAGGACAAATGCAAAGCCATGGAATATTTCATTCTAAGAATATATTCGTCCAGTGATTTTAAATAAGAGGGTAATGTAGTAACTCGAAATTTGTTTGCTCACTTACATTGTGCAAAATGTTTTCAACTTGACTCAAAATAAGTAAATGTCTTACATTTGATCTCATAAGTTAGTTAACCAAACGAACATTTAAAATATGAACATCAGTTTTGATTTATAATAGTTGATCAATACAACCCTCCTGTATCGATCATAAAAAAGATTTATTAAAGATGAGTGAATATAACTTTGTTTGACTAAAAAATTGTTGTATTGCACGTGAAGTCTGTGTGAATGTATTATTTATCATTCAAAAAGTTTTGGATCGTTGATAAGGGCTGACATATCACTGTCATATGTCTGGGGCAAAATATTATCGCTCTCCGCCTGTCGAATTGATAAATTTGTAGAATATGGTTTTCTGTAACGGAATATGCAAGTGCCTCCGTAATAATTTTGCAGTGTTCACTCGTGCAGTATGGATAAACTTCAGAAAATTTACCTCATAATCTCTAGAATATTAGATTTTAATTGTTAGAAGCCGACGACAAATTAGGGATCGTATAATAGTCCCGTTCAAATTTCCGTTAGAGTACATAAGCATTAGGTATAAGTAACATAGCACTATCACTAGACGTACCTTTTGAGAGCCAATAAGATAACATAGAGCTAATAATTACTTTTACCAGTGAAATTATCGCATGGATTGTGTTCCTGAGCAAAACACACCATGATATTAACAAAAAAACTGAAACCATAATAGGTGGAGAAATATCGGATAAGTTGTGTTAAGGTAAACCACATTTAATTCGTAATTACAGGATACCTCTGTCAAATAGTTTGGTGCATTTTACCTAATACCTATTTAATTTCAAGCTTAGCTTAATTTTTGGAGTTTAAGTGTTGAAAATTATTTATAAAAAGAACACTTATTTATTGTTTTCAAAAACTGTGAAAGTTAATGTGTTTGTTTTAAGCAAATCTGTTAATTTAAATATCATAACATTGTAAATATAAAGTTGTTTTTATTAATTCAACCAAAAAATATTATTGATAGTCAAATTGTTAAAGCTAGCGCTTTGAGCCAAACAAATCAAACCATATATTTTAACCTACATTTTTTTAAATTTTAACTGGATCTGTTGTTTAAACTAAAATACGATGATCCTATGTTTTAAAGTTACAACTCATTAAATATTTGTTACTGGATGGATCTCGATAACGATCCTATCGTGACACAAGTTAACAAAGATTATTTGCAAAAATAACGCGATTATGCGGGAACCTTTGATAAAATATTTCTTCTACAATTTAGTATGGATGTAATATTATTCTTGTCACTATCTCTTAATGATAGATAATATTGATACAGTAAAAAATATAAAACTCAAGAGATGGTTTATATGGAAGAACATGATTTTCAAAGAACTGATAAAATGTAAATAGAGAATTAACAATATAATAAAATATATGATTTGTGTACAAAAGGCAGGCAATACATACGCCAACTGTAACCATATTAAGATCAACATGGAAAATTACGTTTCAAAAATTATTAAATTAGTTTAATGTTATTTCAAAATTGTTGTACACCTTTCTTCAAACTTTCACTGTTATAAACTAAGAAAAAAATTTAAATTAGTATAGTAATTAATGGTACCAAAATAAATTTCCTCTGCAACTCTTCTAGTTTAATTGATGGAACGTTAAGCCACAAACTGCAGATCTCTGTACAGTTTAAATTGTATCCCTGGAGATGGCACATCCTGAGAAAAAATGTGCATAGGTGAAGTAATTGGACTCCAAGAACACAAGGCAACAAACAAAATAAAAGTTAAACAATACTGTACTCGCCAAGTTTCTAGTTAGTTATTAGTTATTTCTAATAAGTTATTTATATGATCGTATATACTCCCAATAATAAACACTCTTATATGAATGTGAGAGGCTTATTTCGCACGCAAACTAAGTCAATTAAATATTTTTTTGAAACATAATCATATGAACGGTAAAATGAGTAGAAAGTTAATCCACAATACCACCGTGGATTTCCGTTTGCACAAGCAAACGATGTTTTTGATCTATTTCCAAAAGCTTGTGAATTCCTTAACGTTATAAATGTAGATATAAAAATAATGGCTGATGTTTTAAAAATTTTACTTATGAGTTATCGCTGGTGCTATAAGGGCACTGCTGCTTGGCACTTTTGTGGATTAACGTAAGGGCAAAATAACATAAGGCCTTCTTGCAAAGTTAGTTCTTCTGCCAAAGTTGTGTGATGTAACTTCATGTAGTTTGGACCTTTTCGAAACATAAACATGAATATAGAAACGATAGGCCAGCAAATGAATGATTCGACGATAAAGCGTGGACGAGTGAAGAGCCCGAGGTTACTTTCATTTACATTTATTGCGTACCATTCCACTACACTTGGTCACTGGTCTTGAAACAACTTCAGCACGGAGAAACAATGCCTTGCTTTTTAAACTGTATGCAAATTATGCAACAACAAAGTAAGAAAACATTACAGTAAAAGTTTCCTTATCAAAACCTACACCTCTTACACCTGGTAAACAAAGTATTCGTAGGTATTTATATTTAAGATTCTAACGACATTTAAAGTTAAATTTGTGTGACAAAAAAATCTACAAAAATTTGTAAGACTCTTTATAAAATATGTAATAAAATAATCATAAAATAATAAAATTAATAAACATTTGTATATAGAACTTTGTTGTATATGTATATATTTATAATGTAAGATGACTGCTATATATATATATATATATATATTTATATATATACATAGCAGTCGTTATCCTTTTGAATTTAGTATAAGTCATCAAACATATTGTTATCTGTCTTATTAGACTTTACCTATTCTTTTAATGTTATGTAAAGGTCAAATACTCTACATGATTTCCTGCATAGTTTTCGTATGGTGTTCTAAAATTTTTACATTTTATCACGACTATGATTAACGAAAATGAGTTTATTTACATACCTAAAATATAACTATCCATATTGACTAGCATACATCAGAGTCATACTATGCAAAACGGTTTATTAACCCTATTTGATATTGTAAGATTCAAATTTCCTGTTTTTTCCTAAGAAAACATATTAATATTTAAAACATTTTCATAAAACAAAACAAAAAATAATTCCTTACCAATGCCCCACAACAGGTTAAGAATACAACATTATAATACAGGCAGTACATAGTATAATATAATATTTTAACCATATTGATCTGTTTCATATTTTAATGGCAAACATAGAGGGCAAGTCTAAGTTGATATTGCCGGTATTGTAAAGTAATTAATGGCCGTACTTCGAACTTAACAGAGATATGTATCGTTTGTGCAATTTGATAGTCCAGTGGTAGTTCAGGACAGTTTTGTTTGGAAGTTTGTAACTTATTGCATTACTCTGTGAGTGAGTAAATTAGATTATTTTAAAAGATAACTATCATTTAGTGGTCATTTACTAAAACACAAATATTTCATTAAACGCCATCATTCTTTACTTACGAAATGGGCCTTTATTTTGATAAGGCCCTAGAAAATATGGAAATGTACACTTCAACAAGGAATCATTTTGAATTTAAAGTTTTGTCTGTATATATGGGCACGAATATCAAAACTAATAGTGTCACATATTATTTGTCATGTAGAGCACTGTTTTCAAGTTAACTTTTTGTTGATTGTTGAAAGTATAGGCTAAAAGTAAGGTTTATTTTACAGTTTAAAAAATATTCTATAACAGTACTAGTAATAAAAACTATAGCAATACCCTTCCTAATAAAATTGGTGTCACTGATTTTATGATACCATAAAATAGATTGTAAGGTGGTTTTATTGGACATAATTCTGTAGGATGTCATAAAGATTACACTTGTTACAATCACAGTGCAGTTATGGTTTACGGGATATCTTTGGCAACCTTGGTATGTAAATTTGTAGAGAAGGTTTGATAAAAGGATAATCTTGCACTGTTATATTTTCCATAAGTTTATTCTTTTAAATATTATGACTATCACAATAACAAACAACGAAAAAATTTTAAAGGTGTCATTTTCCTGGAAAGACCAAAAAACTACTAATTTATGTTTCCTATTTGGGAGGGTAATTATTGGGAAGGTACCAATAATTAACAATAAATGAACTATCATAGCCAATGGTAGTCTCATTGGCGTGTTTTATATCTTCTATTTCTACACATAAACAAGCTATTCAACAACATTAGGTGTAAATTACATAGGGCATTCTCAGTGAACAAGTGTGTTTGATGACTTCTGCATAGAGATTGCTTTCAAACAGCACATAAATATTCATACACCATTCTATCAAGCGTTGGTCTCTCAGAGGTGAACAACATCAGCAACAGGCTTCACTTATCATTCTTAATCTCATGTAGGCCTATTATTAAGTAAGTTAAATGGTTTAATATTCTAAGGAATTCAATTACACCAGCTTGATTCAAAGAGCACCTAAACTCTTAATTCTCAATGAAATAAAAAACCATCAAACTATATAAGGATCATAGTATGTCGTATTTTATCTTACGTGATAAGGGCCCAGTATAACATTAAAATAGCCCTACATTTTTCGTAGGCCTATGTTTTATCTTTGACTATCAATACAACTAGACATTCCATCCCCATTTTAAATTTGTAACCAGCTTTTTCATCAAAATCATCTGTATCCAATGGCCAATGGTATTATTAAGGACAGTATTAAAATGCCGTCTCTAAATCGTCCTAAATAATGGTAGAAGACCTAAATTCCAGTTACATTACAATCACATCCTCCATCAAGAATAGTTGGTATTAACAATCATAAATTATTTCTAGCAAAGAAAGCTGAGTTTACCGATTACAGGGGTTGAAATGAAGACCAATGTTTATGTTGCACAGTTGAATTTAAATATCAAATTTTCCCTCCTGTTGTAATACTTAATACTCGTTTTTTTAATAGTTGCCGATCGAATTAAAACACTGTTTAGTTACGTTTTAGTTCTAACAGCATTTATAATTTAGTTTTATTATATAATAAGATTCTTGTGACGCTATTATACAGTTTTTTTCTGTGCAAAAATAAAGATGATTTGATTTGATTTGATTTGGTTACTGTTTTTTTTTCATATTTTAATATAGCCTACTTTAACCGATTGTAAGGGTGAAAAATGAAGTCCAATGTTTTTGTTGTAGGCTACAGTTGAATTTGAATGTTAAATTTCCTTTCTCTTTTTTATACTTTAATGCCCTTTTTGGATGTTAATACCAGATTCCAACTACTGTATTATTTTCCTGGTCAAAACTACCATAACACACTTTTGGAAGAGGTATCTGAATAACAAGATGTAGTAAAAACAAATCTGAATTATTATAATTTTAATCAATAAAACCAGCATTAGTACATCTATTGACTTTTTTACATTTAGTTACTTATAAAAATATCAAATCACGTTTGTTCCGCTCAACTGGCTTTCACCTCTCTGAAAGCAACCCTAGTTAATCAAGTGTTTCCATATACAGTATTTGTGGAATATTAATATGTATATTGTATACTGCATTAAACGACTTCTGCAACAAACACACTGTACATTACACACTATAACATCATGCTTTCGTTTTAAAATTTCATTCGAGGTATTGTATTGGTAAGGTAAAAGCTACTATCCTTAAAGTAATTGGAATTGTATATTTAATACATACAATCAAATTATAAATAAAATGCTTTCTAGTTAATAATGGATAATCTAGATGCCCGCCAAGCTGTTGCAGTAAATCTCTTGTATTAAGCTGTTTCTCATCTGAACTGTGCGGAGTTAATTACACAAATGCGCCTTTTCTTTGGAATGTAATCTAACCTACAAATCGTTTGAATTAAATAGTGTGTTTATCCCCAAACAAGTAATTAGTTAAAGAGATTCTTATTTGTCAATAATTTATACTGTTAACCAGCCATATATATCAGAATTCATTGTCCTACTTCTGGATATTGCTTTATATTAATTAAATTATTATTGTTACCTTGATATATTTAAATGATAAATTAAATACCCAGGCCAACGCATTGTTTGACACAATAATTAGAGTAAACCAGGAATCAGCTGCTCGACACGTCACGTAACCTTGAACTGGACACTGCAATGCCAGTCCAGTCGCCGCCGGCCCGACCAAACGCGTGCACGCACCGTGACAGTACCAAAGTAAATGTTATGTGTTTTTCTACGTGTGTTCTATGTTTTATATTTTAAATTGATGACGAATCTGAGAAGAGGATACCTGAGGATGTGGCAGTCGCCACGAAACTTGTAGTTGTTTATCCACCAACACTAAACGGATATTGTAAGGTAACAATAATAATTTAATTAAGCCATATATACCTTACCTTACCTAGCTGGCCACTCAAACCTAAGCAGGTTTTTGGCCTCTCCAACAGCTTTGCGCCATCTTTCTCGGTCCTTCATCATCTCCTCTGTAACGGACATCCTTCTCATATCCCTCCGGACTTGGTCCCACCATCGCAGCCTTGGGCGTCCTAAAGGTCTTCTTCCTACAGGTACAGCATCCGTCACTGTTCTCAAGACTGACTCTTCAGGTCTCCTGTAGACATGTCCTGCCCATTGAAATCTTTGGCTTTTAATTAATGCAGTAATATCCGGATCTTTGTAGACCTCACGTAATTCTTTATTTGTTCTAATCCTCCAAATTCCTTCTTCTTTAATTGGGCCATATATACGTCTGAGAATTTTGTTTTCGAAAATTATTAGCTTCTTTTCATCTTGTTTGGTTAGTACCCACGTTTCAGATCCGTAGGTAACTATAGGCAGTATAATAGTCTTATAGACTTTTAATTTGGTTTTTCTGGATAAAAGTTTACTTTTCAATAGGTTTTGCAAGGACCAGTAACATCTGTCACCACTGAGCAGTCGTGATCTAATTTCAGTTTCTTCTGTGTTATATTGATCAATAATTATTCCTAGATACTTAAATTCTGTGCAGCCATATATACAAAATTTAAATTTACTTTTTGAGAATATCATACATGTTTCTACTTATTTCAATAGATAAATAAATATATTACATGTACCTATTCAATAATAAACTATAAATAAAAGTGATATTTTGTCGTCCTATCAGCAATGCAAACATCAAAATCAAATCAAATGTCAATAAGTATAGGCATAAAGCAGCGTTTACTGTAAACGCTTGTAAACAAATATTGAAATGTTGCATAATAGCAATATTGGTGAATTAGACAATCGTTTTATATACCACACAGACTCTAATATCATAAACCATATTCACGACAGGTAGCCACTTCATATAAGTTTATAAAAATTGTATTTGATATTTAAAATTACTTCTGAAAATTATATATATAGCTAAATGAATACTACATAATTTTGTAGGAGCCGAAATCACCATATTATTTAAATCCAAAAACCAATTGTTAATGCTTTACCAATGAATTGAGTATAGAAAAAATCTTCATCTATCAAAGTAACCTTGGAGGCTTGAAATTTTCTAGAAATTATTTCTTCTTCAGGATTAACACAAGCAAGATACAAAGTGTTAGTTTGTATACTAATGCCAAGGGAAATCAACAGTCAGTAACAATTCATGTACCTCACCTTCGACAGTATTCTGGCTGTCAAGTTAACTAATTTACAAGCAAACAAAACAACCAGCGCCTGCTTTCTTATTTTACAAAATCACCCACAAGTGTATGTCTGCGGCAAATTACATTATTTATAAAATGTTATAACAAGCGGTATATGGTTTTCAATGAATATGTTTGATTTAAGTATTTTTTATACTCTGTTGAAGACAAAGGTTTAGTTAAATGTAAAATAACTAATACACCCGTTACGTTAATTAATTATTTGATTGGCCTTGTCTTTTGATAATAAGTCCGAATAAATTATCCGCAGTGCTTTTACAACCATAGAACATTGTACAGACTTACAATGATTTTTAATGGCCCTAATCCCTAAATATTTGTGTAGAAATTTGGCTGCTTCAATGAAACCTTTTAGGCATTCCATTCCCATGTTAAATTTGTAGCCAGTTGTTTGAAAAAAATCGTCGTAGTTGATATAAGCTACAAACAGAGTGTGCTGATCTAAATTACTGATTTCTGTAGAATACACAATCTTGTTTACCATTCCAAACTAATGAAATGACTTATTGTGAGCTATAGCAACTGTTATGACCCATCAACTTTGCCAGCACAAACAATTAAGTAGAAAATAGAGTTTTAGTCACGAGCGCATTCTGTGATTGGCTCACACAACTACGTTATTAAAAAAAATGTCCACAGACCATTCAGTAACCATATAGATTCTTCTTCAGTATCCAATAGTCAATGATGAAACATAATATCCAAATAAAAGATCTCGCCTCTTCTCCTTCCATATTTTTTATAGAAATAATGAATAATTAATCTTTATATTGGTATACCTGGTTTTCATTTTAATGAGACTTATTCTCTTACATAAAATATCTAACTTGGATTATTTATTTATTATTATACACATAAAGGGGGTTGTTTTGCTAAAGGCTTTTCGGAAGCAGGAAACGATGTTAATGTGTTGTTGATCAGCATTCCTCTCCTAATGATGTTTTTGCAAAATTAATTAACGATCTCCAACTATTTTCCTTGCTGCAAATTTACTTTATATTAAATTCCATGAAATGATTGCCTATAAATGAATACAATAATTACTTTCAACCAGGAAAAAAGATTTTGGTCAATTCCAGCTACAAAGCAGACATTTACCCTATATATGAACCTTCAATATTTGTGTATCGTTAAACCTTTCTATGATATGAGCTCATTCCATGTAAAGAAATACATTTATTTACTAACCATTGTTATAATTCGTAGCAGTTTTTTCAAACATTTATTAGAAATATTGCTTTTAACATAAGTCGGAATTTGTACATTCCAGTTCTATGTTATAACATTGACTTTATATCTACACGCGCTATCTTGTAGGGAAGAAACGAACTAAGACCGAACGCTGCGCTGTCTTTCGGAGGGTCAGACCAACTGACTGAACCACCTTTTCTGGCTCAGATCCGCTCACTATGGCTGAGCCGATTCAATAGGAAGTCTAGTGTAGATATAAAGTCAATGGTTATAGTTAGCAGTTCTTGTAAAATTTACGTACAACCATAGATAAAACATACTCCCTTAGTAGATTTCTCATCCTTATGGAACAGCTGAAGTCAATTTTATTGTTAGTTCATGTACGGTTTATGTAGAGGTCGTGTTTTGTTTACAATTTGTTTCCCGTTATTACAGACATTTAAAACCTTGTTTAAACAAATAATACGATATAATCATAAACAATAACTTGTCCCCTAGTTATATAACCAAACAGTAAAGCACAAATCAAGAAATTAACCCTAAAATAATGGAAACAAAGTTTCATCGACACTAGCGCCTTTGTGTTACGTACATGAAATTCAAAATTTTCAATGGGATGAGAAGTCTACTTGTGTTGGTTAGTCTATGGTACAACCCTAGCTCAGGTGCTTAGTTACGTGCTAATAAACTTTTTAAGATGGGATTCATATTTATTAAATATTAATAACGTTAAACTTTAAAAATATTGAGATTCTTTCACTGAAAAAATAATCCCACTATAAAATGGAGTTTTTTTTAGAATTTATTCTTGTAAGATTATAATGCTCTATTTAATTTTTGTTTTTAGTTACTTAGTTTCACAACTCAAACTTAATTAAAAAGTATATTTTGCAAGGGAGGCCAACACGAGTGAGCACAATACTGTAATTAGGTTAGTAAGCCAATGATGTAACTCTCAGACTTAACTCAACTGGGAACCTTGGAGATATATAAATCCTATTAACCATGGAGAACAGTGTTATACAGCTACTTTAGTAGGGTAGTGGAACTGGACAGTTTGAGCTCCCCTTGTACTGTAAGGGGTTTTGAAATGTAAAACCTTTGGCTAAAACCATAATAAAACCAATATGTATTTTGCGTTTTTACTTCATTAATACATTGTTAAAAAGTTTATTTTTAAAACATCTACAACTAAGTTAATATGCGGAATAACAAAACGTAATAAGTTTTAAATTACAATAAACAAGAAAAAAATTCAAACATTCAAATCCAATATTCATGGTTAAATTGGCTTCGGAAAAGTCCAATTCATACTAAATGATTATGACAAATTTTAAAAATTTTAATGTGCAATGTACAATAAACTAAATGGGTTGTAGATTTCAACTTTGGTTATAATTAAGTATTGTTGTTTTATATATTGATTATATATATAGATAATGTTCTTAAAAAGGTTATTATCGCTATCATGTGTTAGATATCTAGTTCGGTATTTCTTCTAAGAACCTTGCACATTTAGTTTCAATATTCAGTACAGTTAAAGTTACACCACAAAATTGAAACATGTATAAGAACTTCATTTTAGATATGTTTACACTATAATATTTCTTGGAAGGAAATTTGTGTTAGTTGCGTTTAAAGGGATAAATGCAAATATCGAAATAAAACCCCGAGATGCCTCCATTACTTTTAATTAAATCTTTCAGAAGAGTTAATCATTAGTCTTTCTAACTACATTCCTTTGGAGAAAATTAATTATTGTGTTAATGCCACTGAAGACGGCATTGAAAATTATTGTTTAGGGTGTAAATGCTGAAACCTAAAACTGGCATACTGGGACATAATATTCTCTTTATGATGGATACATTGTGTTTGGACGATCAGTCGCCCTTAAACGTTGGCATGCACAGGTCTTCCGAAATACTGCACACTAATAGATGCGGTAATTTTGAAGACTTGTGCATGCTTGAGTTTGGGTTTGAGTTTGAGTTTGAGTTATTTCCAAATAAAACCCTAAAATGGCAGAAAGGTATTGACAATATAAGTCGAATCAGGAAAGGTGAGGACTTTAACTACGTTTTATGGTTTTGGCCTGTTGCATAATTTTCAATCATCAATACGGAATATATTCTAAACGGTGTTGATTTAAACAATTGATTAAAATATACCGTGTACTTCAGTAATGAATAGTAGATATTAACATTAGAATAAGAAATTTCATTGTTAAAATGAAGTAACTATATATCTAAAAAGTGTTATTTTCCGGAGCAAGGTTGCAGTAGTAACGGTACTCGTTGTCAGTGACCCGTTGGATTGTGTACTTTGTCAAACATACGAGCTATTCTTCGCTCTCTAGCTAACACATTTATCAATCAGATGAACCATTTACTATCCCAAAAATGTCCACTGTACCTCGGCTGTAATATCATCAAACGTGGTCTGTATTGCTCAGATCTTTTTTAGGGAAATTATAAGAACACGTTTTAGCATAGACAAAGAGTTTTCTATTGTTCAATTGTTTTTATGCTAATTCTATTTAAATTCTTCACAGCTGAAACCACAGACAATCGGAAAAATAAAGGATTAAGGAAACCATGAATGATTTAATTAATTAATTCATTCATTCATGTTTTTGATTTATTACTAATTTCTATAATCCTTTAATTTTTAGGATTTTCTTTGGTTTTAGTTATAAAGAACGATTATTTTTAAAGATTTAAATAGGATTAACATTAAAAATCAGTGAACAACAAAAGAAAATCGTTGATACAGGTCTTTGCCTTGTAGCCATTGATTATTCCATGCAAAATAAGTATAGACAAGTTCAATAGTTGAAAGAAATGTTTAATCCTTCTTCACTTAAACAAAATTCTGAAAAACACTGCTACCCTACGAGTAGGGCATCTAGATGTATGCTTAATATTACGGTTTGTAATTATGTCATGGATGGTTGTATTAAGTTAGTGCTTGATTGTAAAATAAAATATTAAAATTTTAAACACTTTATTGACTTAATTTGAAACTTAATGTATCACATTTATTTGGGTACTGGATTTCAAATACTGCTCTTGTATTGTATGTAGTAAAAAAACACATTCGTTTATCATTGGTCAAGCTAAGTTTTAGCTTTACCAAAGCAAACGATACACCAAAGTGATAGGTTTACACTGCGCCACACACAAACGTAAAAGTGTTGGACAATCCATGAGTGTTTATATAGCAGGGTTTTGTTTCAAATGAACACAATATGATTTTTAAAGTGTATTTAGTTCTAGTTGAATTGGAATTCAATAAAAGCTAACCCACTCATATAGTTTGGCATGTTATATTTAGATACATGAATGTTACATGAAACTTATCCTTATTTTTATCAAGGGTAGGTGAAGACTTGTTAACGATAGAGGATAAGATTGTGTATTGGATATAAATACAATTGTAATAACATTTAAATGTAAATTTCAAAGGCAAAGTTAATACAGTAGTTGAATTTTGTTATTCGGGAAGAGAGCATAGATCAACTGACGAAAATGCCAGCCGACGTTTCACATGTGTTGCAGCAAATCATCGTTTTAAAGCAAGCTAAAATTAAATGTTATTGTATTCAGTTGAACTGTATTTAGTTGGGTTTTAGCTTGCCCTGAAGATGCTTTGCTTTAACCTATTCAAAATATAATTTAGTAATGTCAGTTAATTGACAAGGAACTCTCTTGAAGATCAAGACTTAATTGTCTACAAGAGTAATTAATTGTCGTCATTCTTAAAAACAATGACTTGAAACATCGTTTTTGTTACGGAGATTGAAACAAATAACAAACGGTTTTCTTTTTTCTTAAAATCCCATCATGTGTAAAATAGCCGTTATATCAAGGTGGATAGCATCTAAGTTAACTAACTCCTTCATTAAAGTTAGGAGAGTTACAATTATGGAAGTCTGGAATAATTACAAGTATAATCAGATTATTATATGAGGATGTACAGACAAAGGTAATCTTTATGATCCAGTTTTTCATACCTAAAATATGTGCGAATCATATAAGTAAGGCTTTTCCATGGAGCCAATATAGAGTCTTACAAATATTTTCATACCCGGAAGGTATTCCTTGCATTTATGCAAAAACGCTGACACCAGTACGAGTACGGTAAAGTTCGATATTGGGATAACGGATCTTTCCTGAGTATTTTGTTCCAAAATTATTTTTTTTTGTAATCTATGATGGGATAAACTGTGCAGTTAAATATATTATAATGTTGACTTTCAATAGTAATGCTGGAAATCTTCGAATTGATATCATACTAAGAACTTTTCTTTTTGCCTAGGACGCTAGCTAGGCACGAGCCGGGAATTGTTTTTCACAATACTACTGCGGCATTATCCCTTCAATAAATCCATTTGTGGTTTGGCTGAATTTAAACCCGAGACCTCAGGGACCGAAGCTCCAATCACTAGACCAGCCCCCCCCCCCCCTCCTTAACATTTAGAGTGTCATCAAGTTATGACACGGGGTGTTACAATGGTTTATGGTTTACATCACTTTGGGACTTCTCTGGTAGAACACATGAGGAACTTATCGTAGCTAGTTCGTAACATATACTTAAATGGTTAGGCCTACATGAATGTCTTCAGATAAGACAAATCCCAAAGTGGTTTTCTTTGTAGAATCTTAGTAGAAGGTTTTATTTTTTATGAAAAATTACCGTGTATTTTGCATCATTTTTTATGGTTATTCAACTTTAAAGAAGTAATAGCTTTTTCTTCCTACAGACCCACCTACTTAAGTTAATAATTAATATATATATTCAACACACTTTTTGACAAATTGTATTTAATGTATGTGTGATTATACCTCATTGATTAAGCCAGCCACTGACCTGTCTGAAGCATGCACAGTAGCATTATAAACTAAATTTAACCAATTAAGTTTAACTGAGGTGCGAGAAACATTATTATGTAAGTTATAGGAATAGACTCCAAAAAAAATGTCTTTTCCCAAAAGGAGAGTGAGTTGGTTGTCTTGAAAATATATTTTATATTAAGAATGGCAGTAGTTTATTTGAAATATAATTATTATTTCATAATATATTTTATAATGTTAATTATAGATTTTTTTGTATGACATCCTAATTAGTACAATTTTTATTGAGCTTTTAAATCACACGCAATATGATGTTACTTAATAGGTTTGGCTTACATTTATGTGTTACGTTAAAAGTAAATGTTCTGTTGTGTTGAGGTTACTCTCTCACTTTTGCATTCACTACGTGTAAACCAATTTCTCGTCAATCATTGTTCCCGTACTCCAAGTTACCCCCTTCTAATTGGTTTTGGCCAACTGAGTTTAAACTGGTATGTCAAAACGGTTTCTATTTTAATTTTCCCCAATTTTAAAAACAATTATTTAATTTCAAATCAGAGATAATAGTCATTTGGTATTTAAAATAGCTTTAATATCAACTAAGCACCAATATTATATGCATACCATACTAACTACCATACTGACGCATGTTATAAATGGGAAGTTTATAACCAATTCGGTACAATAGAAATTATTTAGGTTATATTGGAATGATAGTTCAAAATACCATTTTAAATAGTGTTGACATTATACTAGCTATAAACAAAAATGAATGTTAATTACGCTTAAAGGGGTGAGTGCTAAATCTAAATAAACTCAAGAACCTAATACAAATTCATCAGCAGTGCGCCTCCATTAGTTTTAATTAAATCTTTCAGACGAGTTCATCATTAGTCTTTCTAAATTATATTCCTTAGTTTCAAAGTTTAATGTAGAGCTAAAACTAAATTCATCAATAACTTTCTTCTCCATAAACAAAAACATTCCCAAAAACGCAAAATAAGTCATCTTTCGGTGGACTTTAACCTTTAAACTTGCCAAACGATTGTTGCGGCAAATATTCATTTGGTGAAGCCTGTAATATCTTAATGTTATATTACAGTCATCGTTTATTGTGCCTTATTATCAATAGAAGTCAGGAAATTTACTAATTAATGTCATATTGTTTAGTAGGGCTTTCCAGTTTACAAACACTACCCTAAAACTAACCAACTGTCTAAAAAGGTTATAAGTCAAGTTTCTACTCCCAATCAGTATCAAACTTAACTTGTTAGTAAAATGAACTCTAACTATTAGTTGAGGTGTGTTGCACAATGCACATCCCTTATGTTTTTGGAAAAGACGGGAAATGTTTTTACACACACAGGTGGCCAGCTTGTACTAAAGGATTTCAACGGGTTTAAACCAATAAACCACCCATTGAAAACTTCCTCAAATCTTCAATAAACTGAATAACTTCTTGATCAGCATCGTACGTGTAATTAAATTTACGGAAAGTAAACTGTACTGAAAGTACAGAAAGTACGAAAAGTGTAATAAATTGGTACATTTGTCACACTTCATCAGAACTTGCCGGAGTTTGCCTAAGCCCAAAAAGCTCATTCCGTATCAATCCGTTCGTTTTTTACACGACCTAGACTGTAATCCGATCTCGGTCGTTCTCTTTTACTTGGTGAATGTTTCGAACAAAGTGCGATCAGCAATCCCAGTTATCCTCAGCCTCCATCTTAATTTTACAAGCTGATTCAAGTGACAGTACTATAAGATTTTGTGGTTAGTCTTATTTGGAACAATTTTCATTTATTTATTGCTGGACGATCTGTGGACTATAATTCACTGATCATATTGACATCAATCAAATCATACTAATCATAATGATCGAAATCATCAATAAAATTTACAGAAATTTTACTATTAAGTATATATAGTAGGAAAAATTATTTTACTCTTTTTTACACAGCCTACTAAGTTAAAAACTATTTTAGAGCTCCTTAAGGTTATAATGACTCGTATGGTAGGTAGATAAATCATTTCAATCCTTTACAGAGGGAGGGACATTTAACCAACACCGTATAGCAATTAATTCTATTCACACACAGCCGTAAAATCTCAGACTGCTGACGCCTCGCTGCAATTAGAGAGCTTGAGACGAAAATGCCGCCGACAGGCAATGAATTTAAACTAGGAGCTATTGAAATACACTTTACTTGGGCCTTCAGGTTTTTTAGGTCTGGGAATCGTCAGCTGTTTTGTGGCATTCAGAGTATGTAAACCATACTTTTCGTTTATATACGACGTATTTATACTGAATAACTTTATAAATCAATATGTATGAATAATAAACAATGTATTTCACTGTATTCCACACGGTTCAAATCGAAACAATCCTTTTAACGTTGTTACAATATGGAACAATATTAGTTTGATAAATGATAACGAACACAGTATTCTTCGTTTGAAAAAACATAACAAACTAATAAAAGTGCTAAGTGAATAAGATACAGTGCTGTAAAGCACCATTATATCAATACTGTTTTAACGATCCTAATAAAAATTTTATCATAAAATGCTATGCACGATTGCGCTCATAACAGAAATGCAATCCCCTCTTTGCTTAAAGATGTTTTAAGAGATCTGCAGAAATGCAGAATAGATATTTTAATTTCTCGCTTTAACATTGCTTTAACTGCTTCATTGATAAATGTTGCTGTTCAATGGACCGAATTCGCCATTTGTACTGCTTTGTTTGTTTTACTGTTTTAAGTCGTGATTTTGTTTAGTAAGGACGCGCCATCCGATATTATCTTAAATAATACCTGTTTTATTAGCTTGAAAAATTTAAATACATAATATATACGTGCATGATATGTTTACTAATTGAGTTTTTAAATAGTATGTTATTTTAATGCTATAATAGAATATATATATCAACACTCAAACCAAACCGCAGCCACCAGCATGGATACACTGTCAGCCTCACGAGGTTAATGTTCAGAATCAGAAGTTGCTACGTATACTACTTTGACATCTAACATGTTTACAAAACAGAAAAAAATCGCTTTGGAGGATAGTTGTTTTTTTTTGTTTTTTTTTGTGTTTTATTGTGTAGGTTAAACTATGATTAATAGTTTTTAACGCGAAAAACATAATATAAATAATCAATTATCAATCATTGAGAGGGGGACGCCACCCCGGTGCATATTTTTACTAACTATATGCGTTTCTCTAAATGTAAATCAGAAGAGTGATATAAAAGAGGTGGCCACGTTTGAACAAAAAGTGCATGCTACATTTTGGTCTATGTCAAACAATGCTCATCGTTTAGTACATACTGAACAAAGGATACACTAGTATTGGTTTGCCGTTGTATGTACAGAATACAGTATAGTACCAGACTGGATATTGTAAAGCACTGGTCTTTGCAAGCAAATGTTATTCAACAAAAACAAATACAAGAATTCTATAACTTTTATTGTACACTCTTACACTAACTGAATGACTTATAATGCAATAAACACGATGGATGTTAAATTAATTATGCTTACAGGAAATAAAAAAGTAACAATGATTTAAGGCTCTTAATATCTATCTTATCAATACCATGATCTATGTTTCAGAGATGTTTTATAAAATTCGTTCTGACACAACTTTGAAACATGTTAAATGGTAAAAACACATTTCCATTCCCTTAGCATATGTTATAGAGTAGCGTATGCTAAATGTTATTACTTAATAAATCTCTCAGGTGACCTTTGACCACAGGACCCTTCACATGTCAATATGCAGCATGAAGCAACAGGAACTGTTTAGCTTAGTCCCCTTACCCTCGTTTGCATAACGCTACACACCACTCCTTCACAAGTCTTACGCTCTCACTGTGTAATTAATGTATTACAAGGCAATTCATATTTAGAAGCAATATTTATAAACGGTCCATTATCAGTTTAATACTGTAATTGATGATATTTAAATTGGTAACGTAAATTATCATTCAAACAGTTTGCTGTTACGTTAAGTAAGTTATTCATTATTATAAAAGTGCTTATATTTAAAAAAAAATTCATATCTGCCAGAAGAATAACTTGACTGTTGTAATTGATACAAATTCAAGAGTAAGATGAACAAACAAAAGTCCGACCGCTCTTAATAACATTATTTAAAACATAGCTTATAGATTCGACTATTTTAAATTGATGTGATAGAGTGAACTATATCCCCTAGAATAATTATAGTCCATAAAAAAGTATTTAGAAGAAATATGTAAATCACCAAACATGATGTGTTAGTTAAAATCCTCAAAATTCAATCGCCACACATACGAGATTATCCCACAAATAATTCACAAATTTAGGCAAAGTATATAAATTCTAAAATTTGTGATTAAACGACTGATTCGATCTTTTGATAAGTTTACTTATAAATAAACCCCTTACCACGCTCTCATTGTCTAAAAGCATGTCCAAGGTTTATTGAAACGTTTAAGTTGATTCTACGTGTAGAACCACAAAACAAACAGATGTGTAATACCCACTATATTGAATACATTTGACATAAATCAACTACAAAAGCAGTATTATACGAGAACTAGACTAAATGTGGTAAAAGCGAGCTTTTCACACCACTTGCTATTTAGGTAGAGTCCGCGGCACATGGTGAGTAGAATTCAACTTATTTCCAACTAACTCTAACTCCTTTGTCTGGAGGAAAAATCATCAAACGGAGATTTTTCCAGGTTATTGAAATGCATGAAGGTAAATAAGGATCATGAAAATTTGAGAAAACCGTAAGCTGAACACCTATCAACGTCATGTCCCCCAAAAAATATTTTTTTTAAAACCCTCTCCTAAGGCCACGAAACTAAACCATTAATTAGTTATTAAATAATGTAATTACCTATTTAATCTCAATATGCGTCAGTTCTTAAGCTTTTCTTTTATTGTTTGGTTCCTTATTTATGGGTTAAACCACATTATTTGCTCCTGTTTTTTCACCTCGTTGCAGTGAACGGGCAGAGCACTTACTTATTATAGTATTGATCATACTGTGTATAGTGAACGTACAGTTGTTAGATGTTATTGCATTGGTGCAAAGAAAAGGGAGAGACCAACTTGCGGACAATATTGCCAACTGCTAAACCCTTTATTTATTTTTCTGACTGATTTGTGGCCACAACGCCAAGAACATTATTATTTAATACATTTTCCAGTTTATATAAGTGAAAAAATTTATTTTGTAAACCAGTTAGTAATTAAATTAAGTTATTTGTCGCTTACATCAGGTGCAAATAATATGTTTTTCTACATTGGAAACATATATTGTCACACTTGTGGATGTATTTGGGATATTTTAGTTGTATGCAGCTTTGATGTTCTTACAACAACTAGCTAAAGTGTACAACATTAAACATATTGCATAAAATACATTGAAATACAAAGATGGTCAGAGCTAAATTGATTATCATTGAAATGAAATAAAATCTTTGAAAGCTATATGTTAATTTTACTGATCCGTTTTTATACGATGTTGGAATTACCACGACTTTTTAAAAGATAATTTGTAACATAAAATTTAATATTTTCTTCGTTGCCCTAAAAAAATTTTTGTCCTAGTTGTTAGACAACTAGGACAAACTTCACTAACTTAACTTAACTTAACTAACTAAACTGGATAACTTTTATGCAGGTATTTAAACCATTTTATTTCTTTGTGATTTGTGTACTTCAAATTGTTATTGGTTCTTACGACTCAGACAAACACTAAATTGAGGACTAGTCAGTCTGAAAGTAAGAACAAACATATACAGCATACAGCAATTCATTTGCACTTTGGTTTTAGAAAATAATGTGTTCGTTGTATGACTAAGTAGTAAGTACCTTGTTAGTTAATCATTAACCACAATACCTGTGTCATTAGAAACTTAAATTTTAGCTGGCTATCCAATGCTCTACATTACATGCTCTAACGGAACATTTATATTTGATTGATTTAAAAACTTTTAGTCCTACCAGTTCAGACTACAGCATTTTAAATTTAAAATCACAGCTTCATTATTGTAATTGACATTTCTTATCGTTACAAATATAGTCATTGGCAATCATACGGTGGTAAACATTAATACATATCTGATGTGTATGTACAAAATGACTATTACGTCAAAGAGAATGCTTTGTGTACAAGGAAAGTAAAGCTTGAGGAAGGATGTCCGTCTCAGACCTACATTTCCTTTCAAGTGATCATCCTTTTATGTCCTCAATCTCGATGGTATTTTCCCTGGGTTTTTATTTGTTCTTCTCTCTAAAGCTGGGAAGTTTTAACTTTCTTTTGATAGATCCTAACTGTAAAATTTTAATCAAGAGTCCTTTTTTTATGTCATTCTTAGAATAATTATAATTAAAAAATTTACTTCGGGATCATTTTTAAATTATAATTTTAAAATAGTTCAAATAACTATCACAACGTACGTAAATTGCAATATATATTTTTGATCAAACATAATCTTATTTGACTTTCGATAGCATGTTCTTTGTTGTTGTCTTCAAATATTTTTTTATTAATAGAACCAATAATTGAATTTATAAACTAAGTCGACACATTTTAAGAAGCACCCCTTGAAAAACTATCAACATGAAATGTATTATTTCAATACCTAAAATATTTAAATATTTCATATCAAACTCAATTCCTAATTGCAATTATAAAAAATATCATTTAGTGTTATTTTGTTTTTGCTTTCACACGAATGGTCGTATCCTCTTAGGATCATTGACTTAAAAATTCATGTACAGGTGACTTTAACCACATTTTAAAATTATTTTGCTATTTAATATTTTATGTTTTTTTCATAATGTATTTTCATATTTTTTTAAAGACATCCATTTCTTTTCATTCAAATTTTGTTGGGTATGAGTGCTGAAAGCTTGATATGTAAGGAGATTTTTGATTTGTAATTCATGAGTTATTTCAGTATGCATTAATTAGGTTATTCCAGCATAGTACGTAAAATGTTACGCCTAGCTACTTTTACATGCTCTCCAGCGTAATCTACCCCAATGTGAACGCGAGTTGTTGAATAACAGGTTGCAGGTGCATTTTGTGGCAAGATTTCCCACGGGAGGCGCCCTGACAGCTACTTGTTGCCTACTGAACTTATGTTACTGTCTGGCACCCTCTGAACAATATCTCATAAAACATACATTTAGCCTTAAAACTATGTGCACCATTAAGGTTATCTTTTTTGTTGCTGGTTGCAACAAACCCACGGTAAAGTGCCAAGGGATTAAAATGTATAAATTCTAACTTAATTTAGTATGCTTGCACTAACCACGTTGTGCAGCATACTTTTTGGTTCAATAGAATAACAAATTTATTTAGTAAAAAAAAAAGAATGTTGAGGATTGTAATACTAATCTGTAATGACAAAATCTAGAACCCTACACTTCTACGTTGTTATTCAAGTGCAGTATCTCTAGTTTCAGAATTGTGGATTTGACTGCCTTGATTCGCTATAAATTTATTCTTCCTTAAACATGGCTCAGGGTACCATGAGCAATCCCAACTCCCTGAAACCACTTCTACACGCATCTCTCAGCTGATATTTGTAAAAGTTATCATTACAGCTTTGAGTTATGAAAATAAGTTATGGGGTGAAGCCCTTGTAGTAAGGGTGACCATGAAGTCCTTTTACCATTGTGGTCTTCTGTGTGGAGTTTGGGTACCCACCAAAAACTCAATTCCTTCAGAAATGATCATTTTCACGGCCATTTTTAATCTGCCCAGCTTATTTCAGCACCTTTCCCGCTATCATTGCATCAGGGTCACAAAACTCAGTCATCTGGCGATGAATGTCACCACTGCATATGTTTCTTGTGGTAAAAATCGTATCACTGACTATATCTCGCATGTAGTGGGAGATTTGATGGTTAAAACAATTTTTAAACGCAGCGAAGTGTACACTTTACATGCTACAGAGCTGCAAATTGTGTAATTCTGTCAAGATGTGTGAGTTGTCTCACAATAATTTTTAACAATACGGTATATTCGAATACTAAACAGAATGAAGTTTGTGTGTTTTGCACTATAAAATAATTTTTTGCTAAACCAAACCCATAAAGAGTCGTCTTGTGCTCAGTTCTTTAACTTGAATAATGGCGTGACTGATTACATTTTCAAATTTTGACGTCAGTTCGTGAAGATTGACAGAAAGCTAAGTACTACGTGACATAGCCATAACAACAAACATTGCCCAGATAATTGGTACAAATTATACATGCACGTTTTGGATGTTGAAAAAATGTCTTGTTATGTATAGGCTAACTCTATTCTTCGTATATTTTTTAAAACAATACCGGACACACATAGCCAAGGTTTCAAGTATGGGTAAAGAATAGAACCCATATGGTAAAAAGGCAAAAAAACAGTTAATGATTACTGTTGTTGTAAAATGAGTTTTGTATATAGTACACATTCTAGAATAATCCAGATTAAATATCATAATTTGTTAGTCGGTTTTCTTATTTTAACAAAAGTTTTATATTTCATTTATATTATTCAAAAAATTAGAATAGTAAAGATTTAAATTAAAGAACACAAACATTTTATTTTAATAATTAAGAAATGTATTTACCAGAGTAATTTTTTATTATTATTATTTAAATGTTTAGAGTTTTCATTATTTATTACGAGCTCTAACAACTGTTAAACAAAACATTACATGGCAAATCATAAAAAATGATACGGATATTGTATGAGTTTCCCTATAGAGAACAGTGTATATTTTACTTCACCAACTCGGACGAAATAATCAAATTCAAAATGCTTTTGTTCAAACTCATGTACTCTTTATTGACAAAAAATATCTTTTGTTTTTGAGGATAGTATGAGAGTTTTAATTACACTGCAATTAGGGTTCCGATCATTTTTGTTTTTGTTCCACCAATTTGTTTTCAGAGCGCTCTCACACTGGAAGCGCCCTGATTTAGAAGCATACAAGGATAGCAAAAAAACAAGCCAATAGTTTGTTCGGAACTGTAATTAGGCAGAACTTTCGCAATATGAACTGAAGCGAAGTAATCTCAGTTGCAGAACTCAAATAAAGGCATTTTAATTTGCAACGCTTGTTATAGAAATATTTTCGTTTTTAGTATTATTCATGTAAGATATTCTTCGTTCAAGTACATCTTGAAATCAACATGAACTTTTAAGAGGTTATATACTTAATATTTTCCATCTTCCAAAAACACATGAAAAATAGATCAGTGACACCTCCTAAGAGTAACTGATAAGAATTACTTTCAGCCAACATAGTTGCATGTAGTCGATAGCTGAATATCCAAAGAATAGTCAAAATAACACACAACACAATTGGCTAAGTTGCACAACACATGCTTATTATGGCTGAGTTATGGCTTATTATTATGGCTGGGTTGCCAAGCACAGTGTTCGCATTCAAGTTTGTAGGTCACTTGTTTGACTCCAAGCGAAATCTATCCTGGAACTAGATGTAATGTGTCAATTACTGATGGATATAGTTTAAAATATTTGACTATCAAAATATACCGGCTATCAAAATATTTTACGTTTATAGGTACAATATCAGGGTTTAAGCACTTGCCTTACAACAGATGTAAAAAAAATGATAAATGCAATTTCTAACAATCCTTTAACTTTTTTTTAATATCTAAACACATTTTTTACAAAATATATATATATATCATATAAATTATAAAAACATTCTATAAAAATAATTTGATCTTTTATTAAAACCAAAACGAAAACCTCACGACAAAATGAAATTGCTTAAATGTTGGTAAGAACTTTTTAAAGAATTGATTCAATATGATGAACCAACCAATAAAACAGAGAAGCACGCGTCTGTTGCCTTTCCATTTGTTTTACTTCAAACTTTATGTCATTTCTAATTTCTAGTATTTTTTGGGCAAATTGTAATTATAATTGAGGTGTTTTTGTATTTCAATAGTTGTATTTCAAGGCCTTTAACGAAAAGAATATTTATGCGCAATGTAACTTTAAGGTCCTATATATTGTGCAGCTGTTAGGAACTACTAAATTGTGAAGTTAAACGAAGCGCACACTAGGTATACAGGGTGACAAAAAAGTCTGGAAACGGCTTAATATCTTTTTAACTAAAACCGTTAGAAAAAAATGCAAACCCTTCACATCAATACCAATACTTACATGCATGAAAACTACTTTTTCCAAGCATTGTCATTTTTTTACCTATACCAGGGGACGGCCCATGAGGAGTAGGTACATAATCTTTAATGTAAGCATAGGTTGATATGCACATCATTTTAAAGGTCTGGTTAAGTGGAGTTCATTGCCGGAAACCGCGTCAAAAAAGGTTCATCCGTTACAAAATGGCGGCAGTCCAAACTTCTTGTGGAATATACCTGCAGAGACCATAGTATTGGTAAATATTCACAGTCAACATTAGCCGGGAAATCTGAAACCCGGTAAAATTTGTTTTGAAGATTGAATAATATTAGTCAATGAGATAGTTGACTTTAAAATAATATTTCAGCTCTCAAGGTAATGTTTAATACTAGTATTTACCAATACTAAGGCCTGTGCAGGTATATTCCACAAGAACTTTGGGCAGCCGCCATTTTCTAACGGATGAACCTTTTGAAACGCGGTTTCCGGCAATGAACTCCGCTTGACTAGCCCTTTAAAGTGATGTGCATATCAACCTATGCTTACACTAAAGATTATGTACCTACTCCTCATGGGCCGTCCCTTGGTATAGGTAAAAAAATGACAATGCTTGGAAAAAGTAGTTTTCATGCATGTAAGTTGATGTGAAAGGTTTGAATTTTCTAACGGACTTAGCTAAAAAGAAATTAAACCGTTTCCAGACTTTTTTGTCACCCTGTATATATTTCCTAGTAAAATCATAATTTAACATACAACTAGTGTCCCTGTTGCTCGAAATCGAGCAATTGCTAAGTATTACAGGCAATACTTAAAAACTAATAACAATCATAATTTTTAATGACTTTAAAAGATTCGACTCAAAGATTATGGAATACTCAAGATGTATATAACAGATCGATATAATCAACATTTCTTGTAAATATCTTATCATTTTTCAAAAGCTGATCTTGTTTTTTAGTGTTTTCTACAAATAGCCTTACTCATAGCAGCTTTAGGTTGTCCATAATTATAAATATATATATAAAAAAACACATTATTTCTATTTCTTCTCCGTGGTGGTGTTCTATGACTTCCCTATGTTTCTATAGTTTGCAAATCGGCTCGTTCAATGATTAATAAGAAATGCAGCAAAGTGTAAATTCAGTTTTCGTTTTACTATATCAATTTATCCAGGCTCTCTCGTTTTTTCCATTGCAATATTTACGTCAACCCAAATTCAAATAGTAAATATTTCATTTCAACCAAGTAAGTAAATGTTTGTATAGTTCGGCCGCTTAGAAAGCGATCTCCTCCAGCATTGGTTTAGCATTAGCGTGTATTTACTATAGCAAACTAACTGTTAAATTAGCAAACTTATTGACTGTTTACAATTAACATATGACCTTGTTCTCACTTTGAATTTCTGACAACAGCTGGAGTTTCATAACAATATTTGTTTCCCATGTTAATCTTATGGAGAAATATGAAATTTTAAAGGTCCCCAGGGCCTCACCCTCTAATTATTTCCCTAAAAAGAAAGTTTCCTGCACAACTTCACGTTACACTCTTTCCAATGACACCAAGAACATGTAAATCGGTTCAGTAGTTTCGGAGGAGTAATTGTCACAAAAAACCTGCTTGCGTATTAAATAAGTATAATAGATATTTAAATTATAAACAAATAAAGCAAAATTGTAGTTCAGTTTAATTAAATTTGATATTTTTATAATTAGAAATAAGCACAAAGCCATGGTAAATTAGTTTTAAATAACAAACCAAAATATTCCAATACAGCTGCTATAATTAAAATATGGACTACGAGAAGCAAAGTAAATGTCAGTACTTGTTCTTGTTCAAATACATTTTAACGTCAAATGTTTTATTTCATTCTCATAAATGTATTATTGGTTAATGTGTGGGACTCGCGGGGTTTGGTTTGAATTTAACCATACACTAACAAAGGTTTACTGATCATATAAATCACTTGGAGGGTTCTCAATCCGTAATTTCACAATATATATATCCAATACATTTAAGGGGTTTCCCTGCAACATCTCCTTTTCACCAGGATCTTTACAATAATATAGGTTTAATTTTAAATCTAAAATTTGGGGTTACTTTTAATAATCTAACGCGATGGAATGTAATACAGTAGTTAACAAATTATTTCTTTTAGTGTTTCACCCCTTGTTCTGTTATTTATGTCTAGAGTTTGCTTTCAACGGTTTAACGGTCTGAATTGTTTTATATGGGTTCAAAACTTGAACTAACCTTTTGATAACTTGAATTTCTTAACCACAATCAGGTCGTAATCAAGAAAAGAAATAGTTTATGAAAATAAAGTTTAATTAAGGTACTTATATTGATTATCATATACTGATAGAGATACGTATATCACTCGGCATTTCCCTACATTCGTCATATATTTAATATTGTAAATTATGATAATAATGAATCTAATACTAGTATTAAAC
Source organism: Macrosteles quadrilineatus (assembly GCF_028750875.1). Classification (NCBI taxonomy): domain Eukaryota; kingdom Metazoa; phylum Arthropoda; class Insecta; order Hemiptera; family Cicadellidae; genus Macrosteles; species Macrosteles quadrilineatus. The sequence continues at coordinate 159,826,460 of NW_026542594.1, forward strand.
ATTCATAACATGTATATTTTCATATGATGACGTTTTGATTGAATTTGAATATTTTGCTACGATATTATCTTTAAAGGTCAAAAGGTTTTTGCATAGGTTGTTTTGCCTCTGATAAAAGTAGTATACCCTATAAAATGTCCAATCAGCACACGTACGCTTCGTATGGTTTAAAGTTAACCCCATTTAAAAAGTCATAACATAATTTATACTAAAAACCTATTTCACTGGTTAATCCAGCTTTGGGTACGAAGCTACTGTATTTAAATACCTTTTAAGCCGAGTAATATAGTTAATGTACCTAGCAATCAAGGGGTTAATAATAAAATTTGCCTTTAAAGGTAGTTACCTAAGAGTTGTAAGTGACCAATTTGTATATTTACTGGTAACTTTGACTTATTGTATTGATTTAAAAACCGCGCCAAAAATAAAATCATATTGTTACAAGTTTCAGAGGTAGATAGTAGATAGTAACTAAAATAGCGTTCCTACAGAGAGTTAAGGATTACAAAAATGTATATAAAATATTTGCAGCAATGCCATAAAGGAATGTAAGACAGGCACACCTTTGAACATTTAAATACATTTTAATTCTCGTTAGGTACTTCTAAAAGTGCTAAACTAAACTTTCATGATTTATTAAATTATCATACTGTAAAAGATAGTTTGTATTACCGTTATCAGTTTTAAAATAACCGTAAATCATAATAAAACCACTTATAAAGACAATTTATTACCCGACGTAGGCAATCCACAACGGAGCCAGTCCCGTCGGTGGCTAATTTGAGGCTAACAGCTCATCTGCAATTCTAACCAACGCTTAGACTGTTTGAATAAAATAATCGGCTCTCCTCTCCACTAATGAAGAATATATACAACACATCTTTTTTAAATTGTCTGAAAAATTATGTGAAATTTTGTTACTTTATCTTCACATCTTCATTCAAACAGATCATGTACGAGGGGTATAGAGATATTCTCATTAGAGATATTATATTTTTATTCTAACAGAGATATTAACATCTGTACAGCCTAATAAATAATAGGTAAGAAATGTTGTTACTTGTATCAAAACGTTTCCATTGTTTTATATTTAATATTTCTTGAAAATTGAGGTCACGTAAACTCCCAGAACTGTATTGTCTTACGTCAAGATTCGTTTAGTTACTTCATCTTCTTCTTCTCTCTATATGCAAATGCAAACTGCCTTTCCTTAACTTAGTAATGTGATACATGTTCAACCGATTCTTACACAGCCTTTTTAATCAAATCAGCAGAAAAGAAGGAAATTTACTATGTTCTGGCAAGTTTATCAATTTTATTTTTAGCCTAAGCCAATTGGTAACTCAGAATTAATAGTTGCAAATTTTATTTCCATCTAATGGTTAAACAAAGACAACTTATTAAGTTTTTTAAAGTTTTTTTTTTCGCGTGGAACCGACATTCATTGTTCAGGATCGTAAGTGAAAACTGAAATCACTATATGATCTGGTTCCTGTTTAAATTTCAGAGGCTAAAAAGGAAAACAATTATTTGACCCAGTTTCCTTACAGGAAAGTTAGAAGGACATATATTATCATTCTAATCTAGAAGCACAACTAACTGTTGTTTCATATAATATTCTGTGCCTTTGATAGAGAAGCTTTGAAGAACCTAAACCACCTTCAGATACGAATTTGGTGGGGGATGTAGTTTACTTTGTCTCGAGTTAATGGTGCGTCAAATTCGATTTCCAATGCTGACACCAATTTGTGAGGGTCGACAATAGGGAAAGGTAACAAGGTGTAGCGTGGCCAGAATATCAAATAGTTTCAAACTATTAAATTTACAATGTTCTTTGGTATGGGATATATCTTATTTGCTAATGTATTTGAGTTCTACTGCCAGTTTCAGATGTATTCACTTGATATCACCAATGCTTACGTAAGGTTAGCTCAATTATGCAATGTGTACCTTTGACAACGTAATATTTACTTTTTATTTCGAATCATCCTAATTGACAGATGGCCGCTACAATTTCCTTGAAGTTAAATTTGTTATACCGTCCTTAATAATATTTTCCATTTGTGATCAAAGGTCCATTTACAAAAGTAGGAGATAATTTGTCGGTAATATATCAGTATGTCCCCCCAAAAGATGATGTTTACTTGGTGTAAATTAATTTTTTAGTCCGTATGGTATCATGCCATGATAAACATAGTAAATTCTTGTTTTTTTATTTAATTTCTTTCTTTCTTTTGACTGGCAGAAGCACAACACTTTTGATCCGTGCATGGCCAAGGCCTAGTAGCTATCCGGTGCAATAATGAGAAAAACTAAAACGCTATAAAATTCTTATACATGGTCTTGTTAAATTAAAAGATCCTTAATTGTATGAACAGATTTTGAAAATCATCGACATACGGATTAAAATTGTTATATAGAAATTTAGTCATATTAGGCTTTAGTGTAATCACTATTTAAGATATTTATTGATGAGTATGGTAATTGCTGATATTTTTAATTAAAAAAATATATAAACCTGATAGTATGTGAAGGCATTTACCTTATGTATCAACACTCATGTACTAAGTTTAAAATCCATAGCTTATCAGGTCCAAACGTTATGGATACATCTTTAAAAACTATTTAGAGATAGACGGACAAACACACAGATATTTTAGACCCATGTTTATTTTATTTATATTGTTTTAAAAAATTGTCTTTCCAATTCTTTTCAAGGAGTTTGTATCAATGCTGTGTATTTGACATCAATATCGATAGCAATATCTGCAACGCATTGCTTACATTGTAACATAGTAACGTTAAAGACAGTAACTGCAGACTGGCTTGGTAGCTATAGTACTCGCCTAGTAATCTAGAGGTCACCGGCACGATCCTGAAAAAGTCAGTAGCTTTAAGTTTTAGATGGTTCGAAACTGGACCCAGCTGTTCCTGATCATTGGGCTTTAAATAAATGATCCTTACTAATGAAACCGCTGATATTAGTAAGTAACAAAGCCAAACAGGTGAACAGATCATTCTACACTCATCCTTAACTCATATTTGGGTTTAAATGGGCACCTATGTGGCGCCCCCATCTCAATAATTGATAATTGACCAATGATTGATTTAGGATGTTGGATTACTTCGAATATTGTAAGTTTTAGCGAATTTCCCTATAGGGAAGTAGCTATTACCGTAGGTCTCATGGTAAGACCTAAGCCCGGGACCGATTTACTTTTTCATTTTGATGTCCCCAGAGGCCAAAAACACCATTCGTTCAAATTTTTATATATCTATATATAGATATATATATATATATATATATATATATATATATATATATATATGTGTCCATCCGCACGATAACTTGAGTAATTTTTGTCCGATTTTGATAAAATTTGGTTTGAAGGTGTAAGGCGGGATAAACTTGAATGAGTTCGCGAACCAGCATGATCGGACTATGGGAACGGGGGTTTATGGGGGGTTTTATGGGGTAAAAATAGGTTTTTCCCATTTTTGACCCTAAAAACATGAAATTTCACAATTTCTTTTTAAACCATTTTGTAGAGCTTAAAAAACAAATAATTTAGTATATTGAAGCGTTATTATGCGCCCATTTGATACGGAGAAAATTCAAAAAAATTGTAATTTTGAAATTCCCATGTTATTCTTATGGAGAATAAGTCAACTGTTGTAGTTTGCTTGTTTATGAACATATTTTGATCGATTTTGGAAAATACTTTTATTTCTTACTAAACGATAATCAATTTATAAAAAAAACTTTTTTACCCTCCCTGTTGCAGCAAACCTAAGTAGGTACTCGTTAAACTAATTCTATTTAAATAGGAAATAAATGTGCTATTTTTATGGAGGCATTTTAATGTAAATCTAATCAGGTTAATGGAAATTCGCTTAGTCTGCAGGTTTGCTGCGGCGGGGGTATTCTTTAACGCGATTGAAAAAAGTGTATCAGTACTTCCAAGTTCTTTAGAGTTATTAAGACTAATGATAAAGGTATTTTAATATTGTATTTACCCTTATATTTTTTAGATTTATATTGTATTAAATAAAGAATATTTATTTAGCTCGGTTAGGTTGCTTTCATAACGAGTAATTAGAAGAAAACAACTGACCGTAACTACAGTATTTTACTATTAATCTCTTTTAAAGTCAGATATCAAGCAAATTAAGCTAGATCCAGACTTATTTTCGATTTCAATTAAATTCATTTAATTCGGTCTCTATTACGGTATCTATCACTATGAAGTATTTGGTATTGAGGCGTACTCATAGACTATTGACTTATCACAGTCGACGCTATATTTCTGAAATGTATACAATGTAAAGCCAGTTCTCCCCTTAGAATGGTTGAAATTCCATTATACTAAACATAACGTAAAGTGCTCTGTTTTTTACATTTAAAATTATATCCTCCAAAGTAGCTTCTGTAAGGCGTCTAAATTCCCCTTCCCTGAGGACATGACACTTTATCCATCGCAGCTTCCTTGAGATCATTCCCTCAGGATGTTTTCCATTACTTCGTTTTGTAACTGGAAGCCCTAAACTGATATTGTAGCATTATCCCTTTATATTTCTAAGTAGACTAGATTTTGTAAAATTCCGTAACGATAAATTTTTCTACTCTACATCACTAAGGCAAAGAGTTACTCTTTTCGACACGAGCTCAAGTTAAAAAAAGTCCTTTTTCATTTTCCACGAGCGTGGAAAATTGTGGTAAATACAACTACATTGTTCGTAATACTGTATTATTTAGCAGTAAGTTCAAAACTAAAATAATTTCCATGTATAAGTAATTAAGACTACAAAACTTCTTAACATTGATCTGGTTTTCAATAATATAACGACAAGTTATAGGTTAGTCATGTGTACATGACTAACCTCAGTTAAGTAGGTTGTCAGTTAAGTAAGTAAAACAAATTTAGAAATAGGTTTAATGGGTAAACGAAACTAAATTAAAAATAATATCATTGACTGTATACAAATATAGTGTTATATAGTCAATGATAATATTTATCACAAAAATGTCTCGTGAGTGGGGTATTCAAATTTGTTTCTGTTTATTTTTTTTTTTCTCAAAATGTATTTAACATAACTTTATAAAACTTCAAATAAAAATTGTTGTTATCATAATCTATTTTAGTCATAAATCAAAAAAAGATCAGCTGTTGTTGCAAATGGACTCCATTACGTGTTTACATGTTCAATTACTATTTTATTAGTTGTTATAGTTGTGCCGATGAATAATAATGTTTTATTAAAAAGTAAGAATATGTTGTTCTATGATTTAAGTTATTTAAATTTAAGTTTGCTGTCCCTTTTACAAAGATCTGGCTGGTATTTTTACAGCTGTGTTCACCTCTAGTATTATTTAAATCTAAAAGGGCTTTAGTGTTGAATAGTTTATTTATTAAAACATGTTTACTGTACAGCATTTATAAATAATGATTTTTTTTTTTTATAAAACTCCTTGACCATTTCCAAGCGTTGACGTAAAAGATATTCTTACTGCATGAAAAGTTTTATTAACACATACAGACTGTCCCAAAAGTCCCGGACCGGTTTAATATTTGCCAAACGACAACAGATAAATCAATAAGATTGGGTACATCAGTACCTCAGCTAAAAATCTACTTTTTTCAGGAACTATCAATTTTCTGTCATATCAGCGGAACGTCCCGCAAGGAGTCAGGAGGAAATCTTAAATAGAAGCATAGGTTGACATGTACATCAAATTAAAGACCTTTAATTTTATGTGCATATCGACCTATGCTTACGTTAACAATTTTCTTCCGATTCCTAGGACTGTGCCCACTGATGATTAAGGGTATAATAGCAATGCAAATTAAATGAATCTTTGAACAACTGTCATTCTTGGCTCGGTTATCCGTTTGAGTTCAAATTTGCGGCATTATATTCTGCTAGTAAAGACCTTTAATTTGATGTACATGTCAACCTATGCTTCTATGTAAGATTTCCTTCTGACTCCTTGTGGGACGTCCCCATGATATGACAGAAAGACAGAACATTGATATTTCCTTAAAAATTAGATTTTTAGGTGTGGTTTTGTTGTACCAAATCTTATTGATTTATCTGTTGTCGTTTAGAAAATATTAAACCGGTCCAAGACTTTTGGGACAGTCTGTATATCTTAAAGAATGGATTAAAATCTACCTATAATATGGTCAAACGTTGACAATATACTAACAAATAATAGTAAAATTCTGCGTTATTTGGATTTTTAAGGCTCGCTGTATAAATACATGAAATCCATCCCCCAGTCTATGTTGGAGATGATTTCATACTCTTCAAAAGCTTAATAGGAATATATTGTTAAATGTTAAAATCCCGTCAAAACGATATGTCTAACATGTGTATATTTTATTAACATTGAAATTATTATATTTACAATAGTTGGTTTTGGAATAGCTGCAAATTTATCAGTTTTAAGCTCATTTAAATGTATTTATCTGACTGGTAAAAAAATCGATTAGCAACTTATGAAAGTTTTTAAAACTTGTTAGCATTTATATCTTTGCGGATATATCGTTGCATTTATCTTTTGTAACAATCGTAAAACTAATTTTTGAAGACATATTTTAAAATGCAAATATAAATTTTGACACCAAATAAGAAAGTCATAATATATAGAGAGATAAAGATAAAATAAGCTAAATACGTGTTTTATTTTATATTCACAAATTAAGCATTATAATACATACCAATCTCTGTGATACTCAAGAAAACAAGATCAGATACTAACGTAAGCGAAGCAGATACGAAGTAAGTTTTAGATTGTGATTCATACTTTAAAAGTCATCTACATTCAAGCCAACAGCGTGTTATAGTTGAGTTCTTATGTAGATGAGAGCGATTCACTTCGAGCGTTGGAGAAATTGACTTATCTCCAGTAAGTGGCATTTCTACGGAGATAGGGACAACCAAACATCATAGCGTTTATGTTACATTAAAGTGATTAAAATAAACAAAATGTTACAAACGAACAATGATTTACTTTCATGATTGCCTGTTATAACTAAAAGATTTTAAATTTTTCTCTCCTTTGCTTATAAATTAACATTTTATAAGCCATAGAGCCATATATTAAGATGGTAAATGCATGGTTTCACGTGCATGGCCAATTATTTTACTACAGTGAGTACCCCTGTTATACTTTATTAATTTGAAAGGAGTTATTTTGTGAATAAAAATCCCTCTAGAATTGTAACCCATGTGACATTGGTGTCATTTACACTGTATAGTATAGGGTGAATAGGGTTTGCCCTAGTGACCCTCAAAGATGCCATGTCAACCTTACGGAATCATACTATTTATATCAACTGGTATTTTTTGTTTGTTTTTACCTTGATTTATTTCAACTTTTATCATTTTTGTAATTGCTAATTAAGCAAAATTCTACAATAATAAACAGTAATATGATAAACTGAAGGATACAAGCATTGATAAAACATACTCCCTATTGGTTAGTCTATTATACAAGTTGCAAATAGAGTTTGATCGAATTAGTTTACTTTCATATTTTTCATTTTCTATTGTGAAGTGTAACAGAATCCATACCAGTGAATGAATCTTCTGGTATATCAGTAAACAGTAATGAGGCAAACCGCCTGAAAATAATTCCTTATTACCTTATAAACTCCTTTTCGTATTTTACCAGCCAGGTCCGGATAGACCACGTCAAATATTTAAAAATAAAACGTTCTTCAATAACACACATATATTTTTAACTTAATCCTTAGTCGATCTAGGTGGGCGGTCAAGATTTGGTGCCTCCTCAAAATACTATTCAAAGGAGAAGTACGGGTTTCACAGGAGGAGCTACTTGATCCTTGAAACATTTTAAACTCAAGCTCTCTCAGGTGGAGTGGCAGCGCATTAAACATTTTTACTGCAACTGCATACAAATGTTTGCATTTGCAAGCATTTGTTTGTTGTAAGCGATAAGATATCATCGGATTTCCATCTGATAAGAGATTTGGAAGCTATCTCCTATCAGGGAAATTCTGTATTGCTGGGTCCTTCTGTGCCCTTCTAACGTTATGAAAGTGGAGCTGATCTCGGTTTTTAAAATTGTTCAGGTTTGTTTTAATGTGAACAATCCAGGCAAGAATATACTGGTTATAGACTGTAAGGATGTTTAATAATCTAAAAAGGCATCAGCATGGCTTCCGCCTCCTGTTATTTATAAGAACTCGTAGTGTCTGTTTTAGCAAGCGAAGCGTTTCCCCGCAGTTGAATGGTGTAGGCCACATAGCTGCGATAAAAGAAAAATATAGTCAGCAGGTGCTGTGGGTATCTGATGTTAAACTTTCTCAAGAGGAAGATTACTTTGCTAACTCACACAGACAGAATTAATAGAGGGCCCCGCTGTAACTTGAAGTATATGACGAAACCAAGATGTTTGATAGGAGGATAAAGAGACGGAGATGATCTTTTCAGGGTGAGCAGAAGGCTTTGTGTTTTATCTTCGTTGAGCTTCAAGTTATTTATGAGGAACCAGTCCTTAGCCTCTTGGAAAATATGTTCTGATCAGGCAACCACCGCAGTATGATCTTACCTCCTGTTCAGCTGGCTTGTATCTTCCGCAAATAGTGATGTATCCAGAGAGCACAGAATAGAAAATTTCTATTCTGTGCTCTCTGGATGTATCTCTCTCCCAGCCTAACTCGTTAGTTCGTTCATATGTACCAGGAATCAAGCTCTCTGGTAAAGTATCAAATATAGATTTTTTCTACGAAAACAAGATCGAAATAATTCATGATATGAATTTTAATTGGGCCATTCTAACAGTACAGTTCAAATATTGCTTAAATCGGAAAAACGGTGTTTATATTTTCTGTTGTCAATTTCAAATACTATCACTTCAGCCAAAAAAAAATTAATTGGTCATGTTGGTAAGACATTCAAATATGAAAACTTATCGATTAACGGAAAGTAATTAACCGTGAAATGTTTGCGTAGCAGCATAGCGATTGTGAGTTTTTGACTGGTTCCTCAAGTACCGTAGGTCTAAACAATGGACTCTGTAAATTTAAATCCATCAGACAAAGTGCTGCCCTTCAATATTCATTAAACTAAACTATTATTAGTGATTTCAGTTTTAGCAAAGTAATTTTAAGCTTAGAGTCAGTTCAAAACAAGGGTTAAATATACATTTTACAGAATTTTCACATTGACAGCCTGTGTGCACTCGTCAGAGACAGAGAATGTTGCGCACCAACGAATATACGTGTAGTTTAACTGTAGCCTAAGTTATTATTTTCAAAGCCAGATATTTGATCTCATTTGAATGATATGTATATCATTTACCTCTAAACCATTCTATTTTTATCAAAAACTGCACACGTTTGTTTCTGTTAAGATAAAAATTATGAATTGAGATTATGAATTGAGTCTATTAAAAACTGTAACCCTACCGAGAAAATTTTTTATGATACAAGCACAAAATCGTGATTTATATTTTTATAAAATAACATAGATTATTTATGAAAATATTTACACCAAAAGTAAATATTTATTAATCTGCAAAGAACTCTCAATTTGTATTCATAATTAAAACATTAGCTCTTTGCTGATTCAACAAACATGCTAATGCATCCTGGTAAGATTATCTCGTAAGCCAGATTTATTCAAACTAGACTACATTACATTCGTAAGCAGTATTTAATGTTTAATCTGTTTGTTTAAGTATTGTGCCTACGTTTTGTTGTATTACTTTAACAATTAACTTCGCAATTTAATGACAAGCAGACAATTATTATATAAATGTATAATGTCGTGGAAGTTCTTGTATTTTCGTCCCTTGGAGATATTGAATTTCAATTTTTTTATTCATACAAATATTAACCCTTGTTCTAACTGATAGCGGTATATTTTGGGGAAAACAAAAATATTTCCATACTGAAGTTTTCTTAAATAAGTTACTTTTACAACATTAAATATCTTATTTCGATGTATAGTCACTCGGTTCAAATATTTTACTAGGTAAAGTTTCATAAAAATATAAAACAATACAAGAAAATATTGTATGACAATTTTTTTAATGTAACGAGGTGTATCTAAATATATATAATTAAACTAGCAGTTTCCTTTACTATTTATAAGTAAATTATTGCTCTTACCAAAAATAAGAATTACAAAAATAAGGTTTCAGCCTTTATGAGGATGTTTTTAATAACATTTTATTCTCAAATAAGTATTGAATCAAGAAACAAATTTTAAGGACGAAAACTAATATTGAAAACGAATATATAAATTAATTTTTTGAACATTTCGACTGGGAAACCGATCGCCATTCATTCATCAGCTGGACATGTAGAAGAGTGATAAAGTGGTTTTCTGTGGAAAGAATGAAAGGAACACATTCATTGTAGTTATATCATCGTGCATCGTGAAATATTTACCTTACACAAAACTGTATGTTACAGTTATACCACTGTTCTGTCATGCGTTACGTTACATTTTTCTTTTATAACTACTTTTTCGGTGGTTATTTTGTTTTTAATTCCATCGCATTAAAATGTTTCTCTAAAAGCTTATTGTTTGTTGTGCATTACTGTTCTTTGTTATTCTTGTAACTTTGTCGTATTCGACGTTCTTGTGATACAAGGTGATTCATGAAGAAGTGCATTAAATTGACAGTTTATTCAAAGTAAGATATCTTATAACTAATACATTACTTATAGATAACTAACAATAATAGCTAAATCGTTGCATTTGTGTAAATTTTGTGTAATATTTTACTGGTCTAGTTTGTGATCCAACCGAAATATCAAATAGGATTCAGTAAAAAAAATCATAATTAATGTAGCTTATATTAATGTGTCATTTAGAAGTGGTTTCCTTTTTTTAATTTAACTACAATTATTATTGGTCAAAAGAAGCTATCAATAAATGCTTTCTGTAGATGACGTTTTTCAGAAAAGAATCTACAAAGGACTTACATACAAAAATAAACCTTTTTATTGGTTGGTTTAGCTTGACAAAGAAATTATTAATTGCATCTTACTCACAAACAACAAAACATATTCTCCGAGGAATTTATTTCATTTCTTACTGAACAAACTTGCGCACTTCAACAAGGTAAACAATAGAAGCTGCATTGCAGGCAAACTCGAACTCGGAAAATGCCGCTCTTTTGTATCTCATCAGTCGTATCTTTGTGTCAATTTCAGCTGATTTATCAAAGATACTTTTGTCAATTCATTATTCTACAATTGAAATAGATGTAATTGCATTTCTTTAAATGTAAATTAAATTTAAGATAGGAGATAAAAGGACTAGGTATACGTGTTATAATAAACTACTATCCAACGAGTAAGGTTGAAGTTGTTTAGAAGTGTATTTTATATGATCTTCTAGGTCCATACAACGATGACTGGGAGAAAAACTGCAACATCCTTTTCATTTACATGAGCATGAGTCTTGTTCGTTCATGTTCGCATCACAAACATTATGCATTGGGTTGACCAAGCTAATTCCCCTTTTAACAAGATTTCGGAGGCTTTTCACTAATGGTAATGTGGTGATAACCGACTAACCAATACATCTTAAATAATAATGTGGAATTCTCTTTCCGGTCACTTATAAACACAGTAAACCATGCATGATTCGAGTTGGAGATCAAACCTACTATTTTGAGAAGCGCTAAGTTCATGTCTGGAACTGGTGTTGTTGGTTTTGTGTAATATTTGCGACTATTTAAATTCAGGATCAGCCTGAGACTTTTAAGTTATTCCCGTAAATGACATTTGCATTGTGATCGTTATTGCATTGATCATATCATACATCAACATAAGACTCTTAAGACTCTTGAGTTTTTTTTTTATAAACTCATTAAAACTCGTTAACCTATTATCCTATGAGTCAATGGCATTTATATGTTGGTCCCTTAGCCTATCTTGCGAGTCATCAACCTCCTAAGCATTTGATTTAATAGATACATTTTGACACCCTTTTGCAAAGCATGGAAAATATTCTAAAGTAATACTTACTAAAGTAATAACCATCGGGCAGCTCAAAGAGTGTTAAGCTATTTTATTGAACATTTCTCTATGTTTTGGGGTTTGAGCGAAATGTGTCAGCACATAGTCGTTATGTTGTTCTAAAATAGTAAAGATTGGAAGGACCCGAAGTCACAATAAAAGTGTAAATATTAAAACACTAAGTAAAATAATTAAATCTCCATTGGATTGTAGGCTAGAAAACGTATATTAAGTCCCTGCTTTCTGGACAACTTAACTCATGTACTATACTCATATTTATGATGTGTTTTATAAATAAAGTATTGTATTAAGTATATAAATAAAGAGTTTCTTTATTCTTTGTATGAATCATGCCTATAATTATATCACGTTCTTAATACAGTAGTTTGCAGTATAATTCCTCCCCAAGGGTTCAGTTATTGGTAAATGTTCACTTATTAGACATAATTGTTTCTCATTTGTTACTTTCGAATAAATTAGCAGTATACTTACTTAATCAGTATACTTTCGAATACTGTTAGTTTTTTCGTTGCTTTTTGGCAAAGTGGTGTAGAAATATAAAAGGAAAGTAAAATTAAAATAGCTTACTTCAGTCTAATAGCTTAATAAGCTTTTATATATGTTACATAATAAGGTAATTAAGGTAATGCAGCTTAACAGTACAAAGCTATCACGGGAATATGATAATAATTTAATACGCTTTATACAAAACTAACTGTATATTGTACTAGCAATAAATTACACGTAGCGTGTAGGTAGAGAACAGCACAAATAGATCGTTGGCAATGCAGATGTGTGGTTACATTCAATTTGCTTGTAAGGGATCCATAACATCCAACTGAAGCGACACTAATCACCAAAACATCACCAAAATCACTGAAGTTAACAGTAACGTCTAGTGGCATCATAGTGTACTTCGCACAACGAGAGAGTTTTTTTGTTTGTTTGTAGAAAAAGCTATAGCAGACCATCCTATGTTATGGATTAGAGAAAGAACATATGTTTACTTGTTACACACTACCAAGTGGGAAAAAAGGCCATCGATAAAGAGGATTATAACGGCTAAGAAGGAGCGGTATATTGTGTGTTAATATTGGTTCAGTATTTGTGTAACCCTTGTGCAGTCTAACATTGATAAACTATTGTCATATGAGTCGTGGTTAGGCGTGCGACCCGCGTGCGGGGGAAGAATAGTGTTATCCAACCCTGAGGAAGCGGGACGTCTTTAGTGAGTGCCGCGAAACGTCGAACTTTGATGTCATGGACGATTGCGTATTTTTCATAAAGCCTATAGTGTTTTGGCGAGTCCTGGACATCATAGAGAAAAGCTAAGGTGAGTAAAGCCCACAAATCATCTTAATAAGCCATTGTCATACTCTGACATCAAATAGGTAAGATGGTTACACCACAGACAATAGACCAATTGGTTTCATAGTCAGTCTGTGGTTGTATATAGACGGAAGGTATGCGATCGATAAAACAACAAGTTATTACAGAAAAATGAAAAATTAAACTCTTATTATAGTGTATTTTTCTGTGTAAATTGTGCTATTCAGATAACCTTTCAACGTATATCTTATCTGTGTTTTTTTTTTCTAATGAGTCTATAACGTATATACTAAATGCTATAACAAACAATACTATACTGCCCTAAGAGGTACAGCCTAATGACAAAGTTATGGGTCCTTACCCAAGTTTAGGTTAATGGCACTCTGACATCGAAGTCAATTAGTTCACTCAGTTAACTTATGATTGCATTTACGCCAATACTATACATTCTAATAATTGTTTGATGCTCATTCGATAGATGCAAAGAAAATGTATTCAAAATTGAAAGATATTTTATTAAAACCCCAAATATGTAATCTTACAAATAATTGAACCTCTTTTTGTCGAACAAAAACTGCTATAAACGGTTATGAAAAATTCATGAAACGAGACAACATTAATGATAAAAACCATTGGCTAAACAATTAAAAACTAATTTCTCTATTACAAATTTAGACAAATGTAATTTCAAAAATACGATTCTATTCATTTAATTGTTTAACATATTTCAGATTTAACAATACTAGCAGTTACCTACGGGCTTCATTCCGTTTTAATTCATAAGTATTAATAAAATTATTGATTGGTTAAGTTAAGCCGAAATAAACAAAACAGAATACAGAAATACAAACAAATAATTACACCTGATTTTAATAAGGAAATAAATTGAAAAAATAACATACAAATAATGACAGCTGAGAGTTTTTTTAACATTACGTATAAGGAAAGTTCCCTTTGGAAAGCAATTAAGACCTTAAAGGGCGATTTATAAAATGGTTTATGGGGGTGTGACTTGTAGTTTTCTCAAAAGTTCATGGGTACTTTTGCCTTTATATATATAGAGATGTTATCTAATTAAAAGTATGAAATACTTCCCAGATACCTAATATCATAGCAAGCTGGCACTTGCCGCTAAAGGCAAACTATTTTTCGCTGTATTGCTAAAAAGGTCATGCAGACTATAACTATGAAATTGTATACGAAGAGATTAAAATAAACATGTATATGGTTATAAGTTTCTTCTTGGTGACTTATAGCTGATCATATATCACCACTACTATTTTGGACATTTGTCGATAACGCACGCAAGGCTTACATAGCATAAGTCCTAAATATAAAGTTTATCATCAAACTAGTTTCAAATGATAACTTAATGTAATTTACTGTTTTGTGTTTCTATAATTATAAAGTGTGTTAAGATAATATTAACTTTTTCGAAGCATAAGCATTAATGTAGAAACGAAAGGCTACCTAATAATTGATTCGACGATAAAGCGTGGCCGAGTGAAGAGCCCGAGGTTACTTTCATTTACATTTATTGCGTACCATTCCATCTCCACTTCTACACTGGTCTTGAAACAACTTCAGCACGGAGAAACAATGCCTTGCTTTTTAAACTGTTGAAGAACTATGTAACTAGAGTTTCAATTGTTTCATTTAAGTTTTCTTTTGGAAAATTGATTGGCTATTAAAACCTTTTTACACCTGGTCAACAAAATTCTTAAAGTTGCTTGAATGAAGGCTACTATAACTAACTAATCCTAACAAAATTAATTCGTTTTACTTTAAAGTTATTGATTTACACTGAATCCTTATTACTTTTACTCGCTTTTAAACAAATATGGAGCATAAACAGAGACAAATAAAACATAAATATAAAATAATCCTGTCGTAAATGTTTTTAAATCAACAGTTTGTATCCTAATTGCATTAATAATTCTTATTAATCGGGGTTTTATCTGTTTAGTTCATGTAAAACTACATTTTACCACTTAGTCATGTGTAGGTCACATAAAATAAATATTTGACTTCTCTGTTTTTTTTAGTATTTAACTATTTATATATTATTATTTTACTTTTTATTATTTTATTTATATATGTGTAAAATAGGGGTTTGACATTATTTGATATCATAAGATGTTATTGTCCTGTTTTGCCTTTTTTTTACTTTCTCTCCCTAAACATAGTAGGCCTATATGAAAAATCGGAAAGTACTGTTTTTGTCAAGATTTTTTAATTTATACATATATCAGTTTTGGGTCTTCGAAAGTTATTTTCGAAGTGATGTATGTCCTTGTGTGTGTATGTGCGGATGTGTAAAAAGCTACAGACCACACCTGTGGTTCGACTTTGATAACATTTGGTACGTAGGTATTAATCCGTGGTATCTACATGTTTTTTGTAATTTTCTTGAAATTAAGATTTTTAAAAAATATTCCCATAAAACCGCATAAAATACGGAAATTATCTGACTTTCTCAAATACGGCCGGAACAGTTATAACGAAAGTTTAGTGTGTTGTAGCCCTTTAAAATATAAACAATATGGTGGACTCCCATTCCTGTAAAAACTATGGTTCAAAATATATTTTAAATGGTGATATTTTCCCATTAAAAACGCATAAAATCAAAGAAAATCTTTCATCGAAAAAGACTAATTTGATTGAAATTAGTATGTGATGGTCCTTATAATTTTAACAACATAGTACAACCCTATATGCTGTAAAGATTACGGTTCAAAAGTCAATGGAACTTGTGATGTATCATAGTTACTCTCATCGATTACTCATGATACAGGTTGTCGACGATCTAATGGGAGAAAGTAAGTGTCAGATTGCTGTTACCGTTTATTTTGTTAAGACAATACATAAACTTAATAATGTTTGATAAATTTCATACTACTCTTGTTAAAATAATAGTATATAATTTAGGTAACATAATTATATTTCATCTTCATACTTCATCATATTGCATTAAACAGTAGTTTCTCTATAAAATAATTAAAAATGTAAACTTGAGCCCGTATGCTCATTTGACTTCATATAAATTATATTCAACTCATGTATGTAAGTCATAATTATTTATTTACAAGAATATATGGACTAGACAATCTTCACACCCATATTTAAGTAATGTGTCTTAAGTTCTACGTAAATAATAACAATGTAACTGAGTTATGTGTGAAAATCCTTTAAAATGATCTTCCATATACATTTTATATCCACCATAACAGCTTGTTGCTAAATAACAACAAAAATAATATTTTATTCAGCAAGCTTCACAATAGGGTGAAGATAAGTAGAGTGATACAAAATATTAGCAAATGTAGAAAACAGTCAGACATCCGCATTGAACAACGATAATTTTTGGTGTTACTAAATCAAATAGTATATTCAATTTCAAATCAATTCAGGTCAATTTATTCAAGTAGTTCAAGTTTTCGAGTAAGCTATATTGGCTCTAGAAAAGCAACGTATCTAAGGCGCCTTCGAGTCAGAATCTGTTTGAGTTAATGTTTGTTTCCCTTCACGCTAATTTAATACTGTTTCCTTCCTTCTTCTTTTTAAATCGTTCCTGTTTTTACCGGAATAGCTGTATCCTTTTACGTTTGAATGTTACCTTGATTGTTTTAAACGTTATGGATAGGTCATTGAATAGAAAAAAGAAATTCCTAAAGTAAACTATTAAAACAAAAACCACATTTTTGCGCTCTTTAAGCTAGAAAATGACACAAAACTAAAATAAATATATTAATATCACTTTTTCATGTACCGTACATCATGCTATATATTGAGGGCAATCTACTTGTTAGGACTATATAATGTCACTCAATAAAGGGCCATTAATAGATTTTTCTTCCTTAAAAAATGTTGGAAGTCTCTTTAACTTTACATTTTCTCGTCCACGTAGGCCACAGTCCTGTGTGTGACACGTATCCAGCAAGGCAAGGGATGAGCTGGCATAGTACAAGGGTGAACTGTACTGATTAAATTTTAGTGGCAGGTACTAGGATCGAACCCACGACATCGCTGTCATGGATCCGAAGTCCGTGGTGCTCTCGACTGTGCCAAAGACTCACAAAAATTTTTCAAAGTGAAAGAAAATCCCAGATTATATTTACAACGAAGCCATAGCTTACTAATATTCAAAAGACACTCAACACTCAAATTTGTACAATATAGTTTATTTTTAATACGGTTTCCTGTAATTGGATATGAAGTGCTGCCGTGATAAGTTTGCAGTGTTATACACGTACAGTATGCATATACTCCAGAACTTTATTGTTATCATAGATTATGTTTCTGGGGAAAACAAAATGGCATCAACAAAATACCGATACCATATCAAGTCGAGTAGGGTTACTTTTTAATTCGTAATTACAAACATGAACAGTTGACATTAACGTATGACATTGCCTTTCGCCAAGTAAACATAATACCAATTATGTGCATTCACGGTAAATAAGTAAAATACACAGTCAGTTTGCGATTAGCGCAAATGGAGCCTTATGCGTTTTATAACCAGGACGTCATAGTGTCAAGCTGTAAAAATACGCTACAAAACTTAGATGTATAACTTTAAAGAGACTTTATCATCCCTAAATAGACCAAGGACAAAGACCAGGATTTTTAAGTTACTATACATATATTTTCTAACAGCTAATAAACACTGTAAACGCTAGTGTGAATTTACATAGTGTACCTGTAGATTAATGCTAGAATCACAGCAGTGTTCATATTACACCATGATCCCATAAGAACTTAAGACCGTAGTAAAAGGCTAATAACTTGAGCGATAACCTTAACGCGTTGATAGGCAATATCGCGTAGTGGAACTGTGTATTCAGGGACCGTATTTTCGAAACTACAACCTTGTAATGAATATACCCTGTTGAAATTGAGGTTTAGCATCATAACCTGAATCGATATTGTGTTTTAATACAGATTTTGCTCATAATTATTTAAGGAAATAAATTTCAAACGTCAGTATTGTCTCAATAGACATGGTTGAAAAATTTCTCGAGACGGTTAAGTATTTCAAAAAGTAATAAAGATAGAGCTTTAAAACTTGTTACATAGTTACTGGGCATTAAATCATTTTAACTTACTTATACTTACTTACTTACTTACTTGAAATACTTGTCTTCTATATCGTTGACCGACATGTCGGATAGATTGCGTCATGTTACTATTTACATATAAACACTAAAAAACCATTAAAAAATATCTACATATTCTTTTACTTCTACTTTTGTGGCGGACGTGTCACGTTAAAAAAAGGGGTTCACTCTCCAACTCATGCAAGGCGTACAATGGCCTATTCAGCAGTCCCTCACGTATCTCCCTCTTAAAGTCTGGCAGGTCCATGTCACGCACTCGTTTAGGCAAGGTGTTGAATACCCTAATTGCCGAACGCGGGTAACTCCTCATTGTCTGTGCAAGTCGGCACCGAGGCATGTCAAGGTCTGGGGCTCTGCGGGTATTATGGGTGTGGACCTCCTCCCTCCTGCCAAAGAGTCCCACCTTGTCTTTGAGTAGTACAAGGATGTCGAGGATATACTGGCTGAATACAGTGAGCACCCTATGCCGGATGAATATAGGGCGGCAGTGCTGCTTGTAGCCAGCAGATGACACTATCCTCATGGCTTTCTTCTGGAGCAGTAGGATGTCATGGGCTGCTGTAGAATGGCCCCATAGGACAAGGCCGTACGACACATGGCTGTGGAAGAGGGCGTGATAGACCATCAGCAGAGAGGGTTGACTTAAAGTAGGACGAAGTCTTCTTAGTAGGTAAGTAACTCTAGATAGCCTAACACATACCTTGTCTATGTGATGCTTCCAATTTAACCTGGGGTCAAGCCAGAAGCCCAGGAGTTTTACAGCCTCATCTTCCACAACAGGTTTGAGGGTACACAGGATGGTCTGTGTCTTGTCCTCATTCACCTTGAGCCTATTGACGGCAAACCAGCTCTTCGCTTCTTCCAGTAGGACAGTAGCTTCTCCACGGAGATCCTCTAGGTCTTTCCCTCTAGAGAACAGAGTAGTATCATCAGCAAACAGTAGAGTACGGTTGTTAAGTGAGAGGTCATTGATCATGATAGTGAAGAGCACTGGCCCCAGCACCGAGCCCTGCGGCACGCCGTGAGGTATGCTGCCAACGCTGGAAGAGGCACCTCTCAGAGTAACATACTGCTTGCGGTCACTCAGGTATTCAGTCAGTGAGCCAAGGACTGCGCCACCCACCCCATACCTACTCAGTTTAGCAAGAAGGATTTTGTGGTTTACGACATCGAATGCCTTGCTCAAGTCGCACAAACTTAGCAGGACAGACTCACCCTCCTCAAAAGCACTGGAAATAACGTCAACAAGGCTTAAAAGTGCAGAAGTGGTCGAGTGTTTACCTCTGAATCCGTGTTGGGCTTCCGTCAGAATGGCATTACCTTCCAAGTAGGCTATGAGTTGTTTCTTCATAACGGTCTCTATCGCCTTGGAGAAAGATGGGAGGATAGATATCGGTCTGAAGTTGGACAGGAGTGAAGGGTCCCCTTTCTTGTAGATGGGTATCGTCCGGGCTATTTTTAAATTATCAGGAAACATACCCTTAGCTAGGCAAAAATTGATCAGATCTGTGAGGGGTGGTGCAATTAAGTCTATTACAGATTTTAAGATATTAGTTGACACTCCATTTACATCTTGACTTGCCGAGGCTTTGAATTTCTTAACGGTAGAGATCATTTCATTGACACTCACCTTCGTCCAGCAGTTAAAGTTGTGTGTTTGGGTGAGATCCTTAACTGAATCCAGGGGGTCTGTCTGCAACACGGGTATATTTGTGATGAGTTCATCTGCTACATTTAGAAAATATGTGTTGAAATCATCAGGGGTGGCCAGAACTTCAGGGCCAGGACAAGGAGACCTGCAATCATTCACAATGTCCCATGCAGCCTTGCAAGGGTTGGGAGCGTTGAGGATTTTATCTGCATTAAACTTCCTCTTTGCATCCCTGACCTTAACACCATAGTCACACTTAATTCTACAGTAAAGTAAGTAATATCTCTGCCTGATATTGTCATCTGTTGCGCCCTTAAAATGATCATGAACAAGTAGCATGAGCTGTCGTAGCCTACCCAGGTCAGGGGTGTACCAATCCTTTGAACCTTTGGCGCCTTTGTGGTTTTTACCGGGAGAACTAGACATTGGCTTGGGCCGACTAATTTTAGGTGGATATACAACGTTAAATTTATCACAAAAAGTCTCAGTAAAAGCTGCAAAAGCAAGTTTGGGGTCAGAAATTGCTTTCAGGAAGTTCCAGTTTATAGCAGATAATTCACTCCTAAGCAAGGGAAGCAGATCCATGTTTATTGTTCGCTTAACAACAGAGTATTTAACTATCCATGAGGAGGAAGGGCTTACCTTAGTAGTCTTGACTGTGAGTACCACCGCACCGTCGTGGTCAGCAATATGAGGCCTTACCACCTCCGCCTCAATGTCCCAAGAGTTGTAGTTGGTTGCTACAGCATCCAGACAAGCCTCCCCTCGTGTTGGAAGCCTCGTGGGAATGTAAAGTCCAAAGCTGCGAAGAAGATTCACAAAGCCAAACTCCTCGGGTGAGGGTTTCTCCAAGTGCACATTAAAATCCCCACAGATAACTATGCTGTTTTTGTCAGATTTAGATATGTGATCGAGGCACAGTTCAAGTTGGGAAAGGAAAACTTTAAAGTCACTGGCAGGAGATCTGTAGACTGACAACAATATTGTCTTAGTACTTAATATTTCTATAGCCGTGGCTTCAAAAACAAGTTCTTCACAAAAATCACTTAAGTCTATTGGTTTACAGTTAGGCCTGAAAATGTTAGATGCATAGATAGCAGTGCCACCGTTTTTATGAGTTTTACGGCAGTAGATAACCTAACAAGTGTTAGGTTATTCATAGTCCTATAAAAATCATGTTCACTGTCCTCTAACCAATGTTCAGCAATATACAAAAAATCGCAACTTACCTCATCAATAAAGACAGATATGAGGTCACATTTATTTCTAAGACATTGAACGTTGAGTGATTCAATTTTCACTTCCGTTAGGCTTGTAACTGTTTTTTCAGGCACACTAAGTTTACTACCAAGCCTAAAATCACCAACGACAATGGATGGGTCTATGTTTGCAGTGTCTTGTATATGGTGCGGCCTAAAAAAGATCTATTTTGGCTTTTTTGGCTCCGGGGTGATTTACTTGGCAAGAATTCTCTCACCAACACACCAGCAGGCCAAAATTTAGGCTCGAGCACTTCGGTTTCAAACTCCTCTGGAACACTCACTTTAAATGATTTGTACGTTAAAAACCTTGATTTCAATTCCAAACACTCTCTGTCAGCTATGCCTTTACGTGACAAGTAGGCTAGTAAATCTTCACACGATGTATTAGGGGACACACGAGAGACAAATAGTTGAGATCTTCTGCACGCTGATTTCAGGTTGTTCTCTACTATACCGGAGCCGATAATGACACTCCTCCTATTTTTCACTTGATTTGGGACTACTGTATTTATATTCCGTGAGGAAATACGGTTTCTTTGAGTTGGGAGATTATTTACAACACTTGAGTAAGTCTTAAGAGGCTTATTTTCACTTGACGCTACACTTCGTTGAGCATTAGAAACATGGCCACCATCTTTGTTCTTATCGTCGTCATTTGCGCTTGGGCTCACGTCTTCTTCTTCATTTACATCAACTACTTCCTTTTCTTTTCTCCTTCTCTCCACAGACGATAACCTTTTTTTGGCCTGACTGCGACTGCACCTTTTTTCTGCTGTGAACACTTCGGATTCAATTTGAACACCCTCAGCTGCCCCTTGTATTTCGTTAGCTATCCTCTCAACCAATGGGGATTTTTGTTGGTTTGATTCACTTGTGTTTGTTGTAACAGGTTCACTTTCGTTGGTTATGCTTAAACTGTTATCAATATCCAAGATGTCTGCCTTGTTTTCAGAATTTTCCTTTACATAATTTAGAGACAAAAGCTTCTTGATTCCAACATTGGTTTTGATACTCTAATTAAACAACAAGTTTAATTTTCTAGTCAAATTTGCTTCTAATTTATCAATGCTTCCTTCAATTAGATTAAGCTCACCTCGTCTCACAGTTACGATTTTAGTTTCAGCAATATGGTCCTTTATCTTCAGGTCACAGTCGGCACAAAACCAGCTGACACTCTCTTCAACTTTGCGAATGTCGTTGAATTTTTTAACTGTAATCCTCACACAACTTGCATGATGCCAAATTCCGCAATAACCATCACACAATAGCGATTTATCCTCGTCTTTACATTTATTTTTACAGACCGGGCACACAGTAACGTCGATCACGTCCGCCATTACCCCCACTTCAACACATTATTTAGTGATACACTAACTCCTCAAGGGGACGGCCCGCTACGATTTAGAAGAAAACCTTAAGTAGGCTAACCATATGTAAATATGCCTAAAATTATAAATATTGTTTGTTAATAGAAAATATGCTGGTGAGTGCAATCCACATGTTAAGATGATAACAATATACCTTAAAATTAGGCAGAAATACACATTTCTTCCTATCTAAAAAAATTGTGCTGCCTCTTTTTACCTTACTGACCCAACCAAGTAGGCCACAGTCCTGAGAGAGGAATGGATCCAGCAAAGCAAGGTAAGCACAGTTCAAGAGTTGAACTGGCTATCGACTGAGCCACAGACTCACTAACATTACCTTTTTTAAATTTGAGTCGAAGTTGAAGAGAATTTTATATTGTCATTACAATAGCCTAATAACATTTTACATGGACCCTCAACGACTTTAAATACTGTGATGTATACTTTGTATTAGCTAAAAATGGGGTAATAGCATAGTAAAAGGGTTATCATTAAAATTAGTTTTGGTATTGGACTTCTTTTGCTAAACTAATAAAATACAATGAAAATTTTGGAAGATATATCAAATATTTTTTGCTATAAAACGCTGGATGACAAATGCAAAGCCATGGAATATTTCATTTTAAAAAAATAGATTCGTCCAGGGATTTTAAATAAGAGGGTAATGTATTGACTCGAAATTTGTTTTCTCACTTGCGTTGTAAAAATATTTTTAACTTGACTCAAAATAAGTAAATGTCTTACATTTGATCTCATAAGTTTTATTTTAACCAAACAAATATTTAAAATTTAAAATATGAACTTCCTTTGTTTATCAAATTTTAATTTATAATAGTTGATCGATACAACCCCTCCGTATCGATCATAAAAAGATTTATTAAAAATGAGTGAATATAACTTTGTTTGACTCAAAAATTGTTGTATTGCACGTGAAGTCTGTGTGAATGTATTATTTATCATTCAAAAAGTTGTGGATCGTTGATAAGGGCTGACATATCACTGTCATATGTCTAGGGCAAAATATTATCGCTCTCCTCCTGTCGAATTGATAAATTTGTAGAATATGGTTTTCTGTAACGGGATATGCAAGTGCCTCCGTAAAATTTTTGCAGTGTTCACTCGTGCAGTATGAATAAACTTCAGAAAAGTTTCCTCATAATCTCTAAAATATTAGATTTTAATTGTTAGAAGGTGACGACAAATTAGGGATCGCTTAATAATCCCGTTCAAATTTCCGTTAGAGTACATAAGCATTAGGTATAAGCAACATAGCACTATCACTCGACGTACCTTTTGAGAGCCAATAACATAACATAGAGCTAATAATTACTTTTATTAATTTGTCACTATCTGTTAATGATAAATAGTAATATTGATACAGTAAAAAATATAAAACTCAACAGATGGTTTAAAGCACAAGATTTTCAAAGAACTGATAAGATGTAAATAGAGAATTAACAATATAATAAAATATATGATTTGTGTACAAAAGGTAGGCAGTATATAGTATACAGAGAACTTCTAACATACTCCCCCCCCCCAAATTGCAACGGTGAACTGGGCAATTTTATGCTGTGACAGGAAGAGGGCACAATTTTGCTATTGGTCTTTTGAGTATTCCAGTAGCTGTCTTCAATGTTCCAGCATAAGATTGCCCAGTTCAGCAACAGCAGCAGTGGCAGCAGCAGTTTTTTTGGTTAGCAGTTTGTTTATGCTATTGTTTTTTTTTTTTTTTTTTTTTTTTTCAATTTCGGGGGAAGTATGTTAGAAGTTCTCTGTATACTATGTACTGCCTGTTTTATAATTTTGTATTCCTAACCTGTTGTAATAAGCCGTTTTGCATAGTATGACTCTGATATATGCTAGTCAATGTGGATAGTTGTATTTTAGGTATGTAAATAAACTCATTCTCGATCATCACAGTCGTGATTAAATGTTGAAATTATATAAAACACCATACGAAATCTATGCGGGATATCATTTAGAGTTTTTGACCTACACATAACTTTAAAAGAATGGATAAAGGCTAATTAGACAGAGAAGAATAAGTTTGATGACTTGAATTAAATTTACGATGATTTAGTGAATCAGAATGCTGATTTACGAATATTAAGATTTTTTTTGTCACATACATTAAACCTTAAATGTTGTTAGAATTAATTATACTAAATATAAATACCTACGAATACTTTGTTTACCAGGTGTAAAAGGTGTAGGTTTTGTTAAGGAAACTTTTATGAAACCAAATATAATGTTTTCTTACATTCTTGTTGCATAATTTTCTAACAGTTTTAAAAGCAGGGCATTGTTTCTCCGTGCTGAAGTTGTTTCAAGACCAGTGTAGAAGTGGAGATGGAATGGTACGCAATAAATGTAAATGAAAGTGGCCTCGGGCTCTTCACTCGGCCACGCTTTATCGTCGAATCATTTATTTGCTGGCATATCGTTTCTACATTCATGTTTATGTTTCGAAAAGGTCCATACTATACAGGTATGTTACATCCATTGACTAAGGAAACAACTTTGTTTCCCTTGTCTGTGGTTACATCACACAACTTTGGCAGAAGAACTAACTTTGCAAGAAGGCCTTATGTTATTTTGCCCTTATGTTAATCCACAAAAGTGCCAAACAGCAGTGCTCTCACATGACCAGCGATAACACATAAGTTACCAACATCAAATTTTAAAAACATCAGTCATTATTTTATTATCTATATTTATAACGTTAAGGAATTCACGAGCTTTTGGAAATAAATCAAAAACCTCGTTTGCCCTAATCGCCAATAGGTGGTATTTTGGATTAACTTTCTACTCATATTACATAAGACAATGTTTCAAAATAATATTTAATTGAAGTAGTTGTCGTACGACTAAAATAAGTTCCATTACATTTGAGTGCAATGAGTGAATATTTTGAGTTTTGATTAATTACTCTTAGTAATTACGGTTTGAATCCAAATTGACACCTTTTTTCTTTACATACATTCATCGAATAAGCTTCTAACATTTTTAGAGTGTTTATTAGTCCCCATATATGCAATCATAAGTTTACTTATATAACTCTAATTGACTTTAAAGTAAGAGTGACATTCGCCTAGCAAGTACTCATAACTTTAAAATTAGTCTGTACCTCGTGGGCCAGGCCAGTATTGTTTACCTGTTATTTTGTTTGTTGCCTTGTGTTCTTGAAGTCTAATTACTTCACCTATGCAAATTTTTCCTCAGGGTGAGCCATCTCCAGGGTTACAATTTAAACTGTACAGAGATCTGCAGTCTGTGGCTTTATGTTCCATCAAGTAAACTAGAAGAGTTGCAGAGAATATTTCTTTTGATACCATTAATTACTATACTAATTTACATTTTTTTCGTAGTTTCTAACAGTGAAAGTTTGAAGAAAGGTGTACACCAATTTTGAAATAACATTAAACTAATTTATAATTTTCGAAGCATAATTTTCCATGTTGATCTTAATATGGCTACAGTTGGCGTATGTCGGAGTTCCATGCAATACCCAATCATCATCATTGATCCAATATAAGCAAACACCAAATTAGTTTGCTACAATTTACAACGTTAGAATTTTAAAATCACTATTGATTACTAATTTTGGGTTCGGATAATATTTTAACCACATTGACCTGTTTCATATTTCAATAGTAAACTTAGAGGGTAAGTCAAAGTTGATATTACAGGTATTATACAGTAATTAATGGCCGTACTTCGAACTTTACACAGATAGGTATCGTTTGTGCAATTTGATAGTCCAGTGGTAGTTCAGGATAGTTTTGTTTAATAATTTGTAACTTATTGCATTTCTTTGTGAGTGAGTAAATTAGATTTATTTAAGATAACTATCATTTAGTGGTTATTTATTATAACACAAATAGTTAATTAAAAGCCTTCATTCTTTACTTGCGACATGGGTCTTTAATTTGTTAAGGCCCTAGAATATACAGAAATGTACACTTTAACCAGGAATCATTTTGATCATTTTGAATTTAAAGTTTTATCTGTATAAATGGGCACGAATATCAAAACCAATAGTGTCACATATAATTTGATATGTAGAGCACTGCTTTCAAGTTAACTTTTTGTTGATTTTTGAAAGTATAGGCCCCCCTTAGGGTGTATTTTACAGTTTAACAAATATTCTATAACAGTACTAGTGATAAAACCTATAATAATACCCTTCCTAGTAAAATTGGTGTCATGGATTTTATGATACCATAAAATAGATTGTAAGGTGGTTTTATTGGACATAATTCAGTAGGATGTCATAAAGATTACACTTGTTACAATCGCAGTGCAGTTATGGTTTACGGGATATCTTTGGCAACCTTGGTATGTAAATTTGTAGAGAAGGTTTGATAAAAGGATAATCTTGCACTGGTATATTTTCCATAAGTTTATTCTTTTAAATATTATGACTATCACAGTAACAAACTGCGAAAATTTTTTAAAAAGTGTCATTTTCCTGGAAAGACCAAAAAACTAATATTTTATGTTTCCTACTTGGGAGGGTAATTATTGGGAAGGTACCAATAATTAACAAAAAATGTACTATCATAGCCAATCGTAGTACAATTGGCGTGTTTTTTGTCTCCTATTTCTACACATAAACAAGCTATTCAACAACATTAGGTGTAAATTACATAGGACATTCTCAGTGAACAAAGTGTGTTTGATGACTTCTGCATAGAGATTGCTTTCAAACAGCACATAAATATTCATACACCATTCTATCACCCGCTGGTCTCTTACAGGTTTACAACATCAGCAACGGGCTTCACTTATCATACTTAAGCTTATGTATTATTAAGTAAGTTAAATTATTTAATTAATATTCTAAGGAAACCAATCACACTAGCTTGATTCAAAGAGCAGCTAAACTCGAAATTCCCAATAAAAGAAAATTGGGAATCAATCTATATAAAAATCATAGTATGTCGTATTTTATCTTACGTAATAACAGCCCTGTATGAATGTTACAGTATTCATTGCACACAATCTTTTGATTTTCCTAAGTTGATTTATTTGTTACTGTATTGAATACATTGTTAGGTAACAATAAGATTAAAGATTGCTGTGCAGAGTAATAGGTTCTTTTCTGCTCTCTGACAAACAACGGAGATATCGATAACGGACTGGTGTTATTAGGTCTTATACCAGGATGTACAGGGCTGTTGTTGTTAAGGAAATAACTGAAAATCTATTCAATTAGAGACTGTCTATGACGTTAGTAGGAGACGTTAGCCTTTCGTATTTATTTGATGGCAGGTATACTTATTATGTATAGCGTACAATTTAGTCAAAACCATTTTAATTATGATTACTTAATAAAACATTGCGAATATATAATAACTATAATAACATTGATAACAAACTAAAATATAACAATAAGCAAAAAATTAATAAAAAAAAACTAAAATGTTTGTACAACAATTTTTGAATGTCAACAAACTACAAACAAACAAAAAATAATTTAAATATACAACAACGAATTCCGTGAATTAAATACACTTTGTGTACAAGTAATAAAATGGTTGAATCCTATTAACTTAGCAACAACATTGTATTATAATTTATGAAAAACAAGGAACGCAATAGCTAACTGTACCATACTCAATCAAATTTCCTTTAGTTGAAGCCAATACAACAAAAAAGTCATTGAACTCACTGTGAAAAAGTCCAGATTTGGAGAAATGCTGTTTCCCAAGTGATGTAACCCAGCAGTGTGGTGTTGTAGACATATAGGCATACTGTGGAATGATAGCCTCTTTGAAATAGGTTCTTGGATCAGTACAGTCTAAGGCAGTAAAAACCTAGCCGTGTTCAATTCCACAGTGAGAATCATCCTAAAAAAAGGTCAATGTTCCGCCTTCGAGACCTCAAATGACGGACTTGACGCTGCAGTCGAAGATTAAACTTAATTAATCAAGTGTTTCCATATACAGTATTTGTGGAATATTAATATGTATATTGTATACTGCATTAAACAAACTACTTCTGCAACAAACACAGTGTACATTACACACTATAACATCATGCTTTCGTTTTAAAATTGCATTCCAGGTATTGTATTAGTAAGGTAAAAGCTACTATCCTTAAAGTAATTGGGATAGTATATTTAAAACATACAATCAAATTATAAATAAAATGCTTTCTAGTTAACAATGGATAATCTAGATGCCCGCCAAGCTGTTGCAGTAAATCTCTTGTATTAAGCTGTTTCTCATCTGAACTGTGCGGAGTTAATTACACAAATGCGCCTTTGCTTTGGAATGTAATCTAACCTACAAATCGTTTGAATTTAATAGTGTGTTAATCCCCAAACAAGTAATTAGTTAAAGAGAGTCTTATTTGTCAATAATTTATACTGTTAACCAGCCATATATACAAAACTAAAATTTACTTTTTGAGAATATCATACATGTTTCTACTTATTTCAATGGATAAATAAATATATTACATGCATCTACTCAATAATAAACAATATATATAAGTGATATTTTGTCGCCCCATCAGCAGTGCAAACATCAAAATCAAATAAAATTTCAATAAGTAGGCATAGAGCAGCGGTTATTGTAAACGCTTGTAAACAAATATTGAAATGTTGTATAATAGCAATAGTGGTGAATTACACAATCGTTTTATATATCACACAGACTCTAATATCATAAACCATATTCACGGCAGGTAGCTACGTTATAAAAATTTTATAAAAAAATTTGTATTTGATATTTATAAGTACTTCTGAAAATTACATATAGCTAAATAAATACTACATAATTTTGTAGGAGCCGAAATCACCATAATATTTAAATCCAAAAACCAATTGTTTATGCTTTACCAATGAATTGAGTATAGAAAAAATCTTCATCTATCAAAGTAACCTTGGAGGCTTGAAATTTTCTAGAAATGATTTCTTCTTCAGGATTAACACAAGCAAGATACGAAGTGTTAATTTGTATACTAATGCCAAGGGAAATCAACAGTCAGTAACAATTCATGTACCTCGCCTTCGACAGCATTCTGGCTGTCAAGTTAACTAATTTACAAGCAAACAAAACAACCAGCGCCCGCTTTCTTATTTTATAAAATCACCCACAAGTGTGTGTCTGAGGAAAATTAAATTATTTATAACAAGTGGTATACTGTTTTCAATGAATATGTTTATTTTAGATGTTTTACACTCAGATGAAGAAAAAATAATACATCTGTTACGTTAATGAATTATTTGATTGACCTTGTCTTTTGATAATAAGTCCTAATAAATTATCCGCAGTGCTTATACAACCATAGAATATTGTACATACTTACAATGATTTTTAATTGTCCTAATCCCTAAATATTTGTGTAGCAATTTGCCTGCTTCAATGAAACCTTTTAGACATCCCATTCTCGTGTTAAATTTGTAGCCAGTTTTTTTTTTTTTTTTTTTTTTTACCAAAACCGTCGTAGTTGATGTGAGCTACTGAAAGATTGTGCTGATCTAAATTACTGATTTATGACGAATAAACAATCTGTTTTACCAATTCAAACTAATGGAACGACATATTGTTAGCTATAGCAACTGTTAAGACCCATCAACTTGGCCAGCACCAAAAAAGGTAGAAAATAGAGTTTTTAGTCACGAGTGCATTCTGTGACTGACTCACACAACTACGTTATTTTTTTATTGGCTAGAGCTGGTCCATATATTAAGTATCCATGTATATATTCTTCTTCAGTATCCAATAGTCAACGATGAAACATAATACGGTATCCAAATAACAGACCTCGCTTCTTCTCCTTCTATATTTTTTATAGAAATAATGAATAATTAATCATTATATTGGTATACCTGGTGTTCTTTTTAAAATAAGACTAATTCTCTTACATAAATATCTAGCTTGGATTATTTACTTATTATTATCTTACAAACACACCAAGGGGGTTGTTTTGCTAGAGGGTTTCAGAAGCAGGAAATGATGTGTTGTTGATCAGCATTCCTCTCCTAACGATGTTTTTGCAAAATTAATTAATGATTTTCTACTTTTTTCCTTACTGCGAAATTATTTAATACTAGTGGCTTGTAGGGACATAAGTCCCTAAAAAGCTCAATAATATAAAACAAATTATTCTAATATTTAAACAAATTAAAAACAAATATATATTATCTATGTGTCAGAATCCCTGTACGCCATATCTTTTGTGTAAAAAAACAGTTTGTTGTTTGTCTTTGTTGATGTTATTTTCAATAAATCATTCGAATCACTACATAGGTTTAACTCTGCTAAAGACAGCAAACATATAATAGTTTGTGAATAAATACCGGTTTATTAAGGTAGCTTTGGTCTTGTGGTTAATCGTGATAAAAAAAGACTTCCCTGATTAGAATTTTGGAAATTGTCTTCGTCAAATATGAAAAGGCAAATAAAGGTGTGTTGAGGTAAGCTTAGTTCTTGGCCAAACCCGCTAAATTAACATCCCTACCCAGTTAATATTTCTAAGTTTATACTCCTTTTGTTGAGGTTTAACAACATTAGTGTAAAGTAAAGGCATCCCATTGACCAAACTTAACGTTACATTTTTTTCTGATCAACATAAAAAAAAACTACAATTATTGTAAGTTTATGTGGTGGTATTCCTGTTAAAGGTGCGATATATTGACGTTACATATTCTATCAAATTAGGCCTAACATCACATTGACAGCCTGTGTGCTCTCGTCAGAGACCAAGAATGCTGCGTACCAATGAATATACGTGTAGTTTAACTGTAGCCTAAGTTATTCTTTTCAAAGCCAGATATTTGTTCTCTTGATAAGAACATTAATTAAGTTATTTTTTATTAATTTCATTCACCCCTAAAACCATTCTATGTTTATCAAAAACTGTACACGTTTGTTTCTGTTAAGATAATAATTATGAATTGATATTGTGTGTCTATTAAAAACTGTAACCCTACCGAGAAAACTTTTTATGATACTAGCACAAAACCGTGAATTATAGTTTTCATTAAAATATATGGTTTATTTATGAAAATATTTACACCAAAAGTAAATATTTATTAATCTGCAAAGAACTCTCAATTTGTATTCATAATTAAAATATTAGCTCTTTGCTGATTCAACTAACATGCTAATGCATCCTGGTAAGATTATCTCGTAAGCCAGATTTATTCAAACTAGACTACATTAAAATTCATAAGCAGTATTAAATTTTTAATTTGTTTGTTTAAGTATTGTGCCTACGTTTTGTTGTATTACATTAACCATTAACTTCATCATTGTTACTAATTATGACAAGCAGGCAATTATTATGTAAATGTATAGTGTGGAAGTTCTTGTATTTTCGTCACTTGGAGATATTTTATTTTAATTTTTTTTAATTCGAACAAAATATTAACCCTTGTTCTTAACTGATAGCGGTATATTTTGGAGGAAACAAAAATATTTCCATACTCAAGATTTCTTATATAAGTTATTTTTACAACATTAAATATCTTATTTCGATGTATTGTCACTCGGTTCAAATATTATACTATGTAAAGTTTCACAAAAATATAAAACAATTTAAGAAAATATTGTACGAACAAATGTTTAATGTTACGAGGTGTACCTAAAATGTAATCAAACTATCAGATTCCTTTACTATTTATAAGTAAATTAATGCTCTTACAAAAAATTAAGAATTACAAAAATAAGGTTTCAGCCTTTATGAGGATGTTTTTAACAACATTTTATTCTCATATTGAATCATGAAACAAATTTTAAGGATGAAAACTAATATTGAAAAGGAATATATAAATTAATTTTTTGAACATTTCGACTGGGAAACCGATCGCCATTCATTCATCTGCTGGACAGGTAGAAGAGTGATAAAGTGGTTTTCTGTGGAACGAATGAAAGGAACACATTCATTGTAGTTATATCATCGTGCATCGTGAAATATTTACCTTACACAAAACTGTATGTTACAGTTTTACCACTGTTCTGTCATGCGTTACGATAAATTTTTCTTTTATAAATACTTTTTCAGTGGTTATTTCGTTTTAAATCCATCGTATTAAAGTATTCTTCTAAAAGCTTAATGTTTGTTAGTTGTGCATTATTGTTCTGTGTTATTCTTGTAACTTTTTCTTATTTAACGTTCTTGTGGAACAAGGCAATTCTTGAAGAAGTCGATGCATTTTTGTAAATTTTGTGTAATATATCACTGGTCTAGTTTGTGATCCAGCCGAAAACATCAAATACGATTCAGTAAAAATTCATACTTGATGTAGCTTAAATTAATGTTTCGTTTAGAAGTGGTTTCCCCTTCTCTAAGCTAACTACAATTATTATAGGTCACAAGAGGCTATCAGTAAAAATGCTTTCTGTATATGGCATTTTGTAGCCCAATCTACAAAGAACTTACATAAAAAATTAATAAACCTGTTTATTGCTTGGTTTACCTTAGGAAAGAAATTATTAATTGCATCTTACTCACAAACGACAAAACATATTCTCCGAGGAATTTATTTCATTTCTTACTCAACAAACTTGTGCACTTCAACAAGGTAAACAATAGAAGCTGCATTGCAGGCAAACCCGAACTCGGAAAACGCCGCTCTTTGTATCTCATCAGTTGAATCTTTGTGTCAGTTTCAGCTGATTTATCGAAGATACATTTCGTCAATTCATTATTGTACTTTTAAATTAGATTTCATTGAATTTATTTCTTTAGACGTAAATTAAATTTGAGATAGGGCATAACATTTACAGTACTAGGTCTACGTGTTATTATAAACTACTATCCAACTAGTAAGGAAGTGTATTTATATGATCTCCTAGGTCCATACAACGATGACTGGAAGAAAAACTGCAACATCCTTTTCATTAACATGAGCATTATGCTTGTGCGTTCATGCTCACATCACAAACATCTTGCGTTGGGTTGACCAAGCTAATTCCACTTTTAACACGATTTTGGAGGCTTTTCACTGAATGAAATGTTTTGCTAGGTATATTAACAAAACCTTAACAATTGTTACACACAACTCTTATCTTGACTTATCATTAATGTAAAGTTGTGATAATTGACGTTGTCGTTGTGGGATCTAACAGTCTATAACAGGCAGCAAAAAACTCTTCAAATTTGGCCTAAGATCAAGCGATAGTGTGTCTTTTGACTTCAATTCACTTTACTTTATGTTTTGAATCACATTAAATAAACCTTGCGTTTTAGTTGATAAGTCCTAAGAGTTTGATTTAATGAAAATATCAATTTTGACACCCTTGCATTGCATAGCATACTTCTAAGGTAATAATTACTAAAGTAATAACCATCGGGCAGCTCAAAGAGTGTTAAGCTATTTATTTTATTGATCATTTCTATAAGTTACAGTATAACGTTCGAGCGAAATGTGTCAGACCATAGTCGTCATGTTACAGTATAATTCCTTCCCAAGGGTTCAGTTATTGGTATACTTTCACTTGTTAGATATATTTGTTTTTTATTCGTTATATAGCAAAGCGGTGTAGAAATATAGAAACAAAATAAAATTAAAATAACTTACGTCCGTCTAATAGCTTAATAAGCTATTACATAGTTATGTCACATAACATGCTACGGCTAAGCTAAAAAAGTCTTTTTGATAAATATGTTATATAACTATACCCTTTTGACTAAGTTTTAAAGCTAAATTGTATTGTATTGTATTGTTGTGTATTGTATTGTAGATGTTATCCTAAGGATTCACAGTACACGTTTAGTACACGTAAGAGTATTTAAATTTTATTTAAATTAAGGTTATCTGGCCTAACAGTAGTAAGCTAGCAGGGGAATATGATAATAATTTAAGAATCAATACGCTTTATACAAAACTAACTGTATATTGTACTTGCAATAAATTACACGTAGCGTGTAGGTAGAGAACGGCACAAATAGACCGTTAGCAATGCAGATGTGTGGTTACATTCAATTTGCTTGTAAGGGATCCATAACATCCAACTGAAGCGACACTAATCACCAAAACATCACCACAATCACTGAAGTTAACAGTAGCGACTAGTGGCATCATAGAATACTTCGCACAACGAGAGAGTTTTAATCTTGTTTATTTGTAGAAAGCAGATCCTCCTATGTTATTGATTAGAGAAAGAAAACATTTACTGAACAAACTCCCTTCGAGGTGGTGCTAGAGATAGTTGTGCATTCAGATCTAATCAATAAGGCTAGGAGGGAGCGGGTTATATTGTGCGATTTTATAGGTATTTTTATAACTCTTGTTCAGTCCAACCTTGATAAACCATCGTCATGCCCAAACAGCAACCACAGACAATAGACCACCAATGGTCTATTTATCTGGTCTATTTATAATGGTCCATTCTCTGTTTAGCAACTAAATAAGATGGTTGACCGAAGGTATGCGAATGATGGAACAACAAGTGAATGCAGTAAAAAAAAATAAATAAATTATGATGTCTTTTACTTTGTAAATTGCGATATTTTTAGTACTGAGATAACCTTTCAATGTATATAACAAATTAGTTTTTTTCCTCATGAGTCTCTTGTATAGACAATGCTATAACAAACAATACTGTACTGCCCTAAGAGGCTCAGCCTAATGACAAAGTTATGGGTCCTTGTCCAAGTTTAGGTTAATGGCACTCTGACATCGAAGTCAATTAGTTGGCTCAGTTAACTTATGATTGCATTGACCCCAATGCTAACGATTCTAAGATTGTTTGATGCTTATTCGATAGATGCAAAGAAAAAAAAATTCAAAATTTAATTTGAACCCTAATTACTAAGCGTGTTTAATGGTTTATCAAACCCCCTTTAATATTTAATCTGACAAATAACTGAACTTCTTTTGGTGGCACAAAAACTTCTATAGTCGGCTGTAAAATTCATGAAACAAGACAACATCATTGATAAAAACCATTGGCTAAACATTTAAAAATAATTTCTCCAATACAAATTTAGTCAAAATGTAATTTCAAAAATACGATTCTATTCATTAATTTTTTACATATTTCAGATTCAACAATATGTTATCTAATTTTAAGTATGAAATACGTCCCAGATACCTAATATCATAGCAAGCTGGCGCTTGCCGCTAAAAGGCAAACTATTTTTCGCTGTATTGCAAAAAGCTCAAGTCAGCTGAACTTCTGTGTCATTGTATATGAACTGATAAAAAAAGGTATATAGTTATAAGTTTCTTCTTGGTGACTCATAGCTGATCATATATCAGCACTACTGTTTGGGATAGTTGTGGACAACGGACGCAAGGCTTACATAGCATAAGTCCTACTTATATAGTTTACCATTAAAATAGTTTCAAATTGTTATAGTTTCTAATGTGATTTACTGTTTTGTGTTTCTATATAAAGTGTGATGATATATATATTTACATTATAGTAGAAATTATAGGCTACCTAATAAATGATTGTACGATAAAGCGTGGCCGAGTGAAGAGCCCGAGGTTACTTTCATTTACATTTATTGCGTACCATTCCATCTCCACTTCTACACTGGTCTTAAAACCAAACTTCAGCACAGAAATACAACGCCTTGCTTTTTAAACTGTAGAAGAACTATGTAACTAGAGTTTCAATTGTTTCATTTAAGTTTTTCTTTTGGAAAATTGATTGGCTATTAAAACCTTTTTACACCTGGTCAACAAAATTCTTAAAGCTGCTTAAATTAAGGCTACTATAACTAACTAATCCTAACAAAATGAATTCGTTTTACTTTAAAGTTATTGATTTGCGCTGAATCTTTATTACTTTTACTCGCTTTTAAACAAATATGGACCATAAACAGAGACAAATAAAACATAAATATAAAATAATCCTGTCGTAAATGTTATTAAATTATCAGTTTGTATCCTAATTGCATTAATAATTCTTATCAATCGTGTTTTTATCTGTTTAGTTCACGTAAAACTACATTTTACCACTTAGTCATGTGTAGGTCACATAAATTAAATATTAGACTTTTCTATTTTTTTAGTATTTAACTATTTTTATATCATTATTTTACTATTTATTATTTCATTTATATGTGTGTAAAATAGGTGTTTGATATTTAATTATTTGATATCATAAGATGTAATTGTCCGGTTTTGCCAGTCTAATGGGAGAAAGTAAGTGTCAGATTGCTGATACCGTTTATTTTGTTAAGACAATACATAAACTTAATAATGTTTGATAAATTTCATACTACTCTTGTTAAAACAATAGTATATAATTTAGGTAACATCATAATATTTCATCTTCATACTTCATCATATTGCATTAAACAGTAGTTTCTCTATATAATAATTAAAAATGTAAACTTGAGCCCGTATGCTCATTTGACTTCATGGAAATTATATTCAACTCGTGTATGTAAGTCATAAGGATTTATTTACAAGAAAAGACTAGACAATTTTCACACCCTTATGTAATGTGTCTTAAGTTATACGTAAATATTAACAACTTAACTGAGTTATGTGTGGAATCCTTTAAAATGATCTTCCATATACATTTTATATACACCATAACAGCTTGTTGCTTAATAACAACAAAAATAATATTTTATTTAGCAAGCTTCACAATAGGGTGAAGATAAGTAGAGTGATGCAAAATATTAGCAAATGTAGAAAACAGTCAGACATCCCCATTGAACAACGATAATTTTTGTGCTACCATATCAAATAATATATTCAATTTCAAATCAATTCAGGTCAATTTATTCAAGTAGTTCAAGTTTTCGAGTAAGCTATATTGGCTCTAGAAAAGCAACGTATCTAAGGCGCCTTCGAGTCAGAATCTGTTTGAGTTAATGTTTGTTTCCCTTCACGCTAATTTAATACTGTTTCCTTCCTTCTTCTTTTTAAATCGTTCCTGTTTTTACCGGAATAGCTGTATCCTTTTACGTTTGTATATTACCTTGATTCTTTTAAATGTTATGGATGGATATTTGAATAAAAAAAGATATTCCTAAAGTAAACTACTAAAACAAAATCAAATTTTTGGCTCTTTAAGCTAGAAAATTACACAAAACTAAAATAAATATATTAATATCGCTTTATATTGTACATCATGCTATATATTGAGGGCAATCTACTTGTTAGGACTATAAAATTTCACTCAATAAAGGGCCATTAATGCATTTTCTTCCTTAAAAAATGTTGGAAGTCTCTTTAACTTTACATTTTCTCGTCCACGTAGGCCACAGTCCTGTGTGTGACACGTATCCAGCAAGGCAAGGGATGAGCTGGCATAGTACAAGGGTGAACTGTACTGATTAAATTTTAGTGGCAGGTACTAGGATCGAACCCACGACATCGCTGTCATGGATCCGAAGTCCGTGGTGCTCTCGACTGTGCCAAAGACTCACAAAAATTTTTCAAAGTGAAAGAAAATTCCAGATTATCTTTACAACGAAGCCATAGCTTACTTATATTCAAAAGACACTCAACACTCAAAATTGTACAATACGGTTTATTTGGTAATACGGTTTCCTGTAATTGGATATGAAGAGCTGCCGTGATAAGGTTGCAGTGTTACACACGTACATTATGCATATTATACTCTAGAACTTTATTGTTATCATAGATTATGTTACTGGGGAAAACACAATGGCATCAACAAAATACCGATACCATATCAAGTCGAGTAGGGTTACTTTTTAATTCGTAATTACAAACATGAACAGTTGACATTAATGTATGACATTGCCTTTCGCCAAGTTTTTTTTTTGTCCTAAGGACGCTAGGCACGAGCCTGGAATTGTTTTTCACATTACTTCAACCTAGGGGTTGCGGCATTATCACTTAGATAAAATCCATTGGTGACTTGGTGGGGATCGAACCTGGGACCACAGGGACTGAAGTCCCGCTCTCTAACCACTACGCCAGCTCGCTCCCCGTTTTTGGTCTTTCGCCAAGTAAACATAATACCAATTGAAAAGTAAATTATGTGGGGAGTATGCTATAATGTGCATTCACGTGAAAAATTTTACAAACACTGACAGTTTGTGTTATACATGATATGAACTGGCCACATATTACCAGAAGCCCAATATCCTATCAGTAACTGTCGTCAACTAAGGAGTCAACTGAGGACAGCAGCAGTATTCTTCTGACCGGTGAGTAACATGGTGGCAGCGGTGGTGCCCCAAGCCTGTTTATAGAAGAAGAAGAGACTGAAAAGAAACCAAGCGTCATCGCCATTATTCAGTGCGCGTCGGTGACCATAAACCTGCAAAAGTTTGCAAAGTTTTGCAAAAATACAAATTTTCACATTTTTAACTGTCGGAAGTGTCTAATATTAGTTTATTTTCAGTCCAGAAGTTATTTTTATTGTTTTAATCCAGTTTAAAGTAATATACCTTGTAAATATGTGCAGTTATTCATTATCAACCGATTAGCCGGCAAGATTGTCGTAGCCATAGCCCGTACAGTCATCAGGAAAAATAACTTACTTTACTCAAGATTTTCATGATTAAAGTATACATGGTATTCAAATTTACTTTAATATTATCTCTAAACAATGCCACCAGGAAAAGATGGGCAATCAACAGAGCCTGAGGTAAAAAATGTAGATTCTAACCTAGGCCTAGGCTTAGACTCAAATGCAGTAACACTAGGCCTACCTCCACCTTCACAAGTGGATGTGAAAGGTGACAATGTTGTAGAAAATTGGATATATTTTAAATTGCAATATGAAAACTATTCGATTGCTACAGGTTTAGATGAAAAACCACGTGAGGTGCAAGTAGCCACACTCTTATCAATCATAGGCAAAGATTGTTTAAAGATCTTTACTAGGCTAGACATAGATAATGACCAAAAAAGTTCTACCCAAGGAATTTTAGAGGCTTTGGATGCCTATTTTCAACCTGACAAAAACGTTGTGTATGAAAGATTCATATTTGGCTCGGCCAACCAAGAAGCGTATGAAAGCATTGATCAATATGTTTGTAGGCTGCGTCATCTAGCATCCTTATGCAAATATGAGAACTTGGAGTCTGAGCTCATACGTGATCGTCTAGTTTTAGGTGTTTGAGAGGTCAGCCTTCGCAAAAAGCTACTGGGAGATTCTAAGCTTACGTTAACCTCGGCCATTGACACTTGTAAAGCGCATGAAGCTACAAATAAACAATTGAAGAGGATTATTACCCAAAACGAGACCGAAGATGAGGTATTGAATAAAACATCGCCTGTCTACTCACAAGGTAGGACCAACTCAAGTTATTCTAAACCTAAGACTTGTATCTATTGCGGAAACCTTCATCAATGGAAAAAATCTCTATGTCCGGCATTTGGCAAGACGTGTCAAAATTGTGGTAAACTTAACCATTTCTCTATTGTATGCAAACAAGGTAAATTTAACAGAGCTAATTTCAAACCAAACGCAAACTTTAACAGACAGCAGACCTCTAGTAGGCCTAAATCTAAATATAACCGCAAGCAACTGCATTTTATTGGTGAGGAATCACAACCATCAAGTAATGATGATAGCGAAGATTCTTTGTTTTCACTTTTCCAAGTCAGTAGTAGCATTCCTTGTAGGCCTACTGTACACAATCAACCGAAGAAGCAATGGTTCACTGAGTTACAACAAGTTGTAACGGTAAACTTAGGACTTTTAAATGTCAGTTAGACACTGGATCTTCCAGTAATGTGATTAATGTTAAGGATTACAATAAACTAATTTGTGATCACAGCCCTCATTTCAGGCCAAGTCAAATCAAACTCAAATGCTATGATGGCAAAGTCATTGAACCTGTAGGGCAACAAGTCTTGCAATGTGGTATTGACAACAAGGTTTACAACTTAGTCTTTCAAATAGTTAAGTCCCCTTATCAAAAACCCTTAATTTCAGCTGAATCTTGTGCGAAACTAGGCCTAATAGAAGTTATTGCGAATCTGTGCTCCGTGCAAGAAACGATGAAGCCTTGGGACAGAGCGGACATTCTTAGTGAGTTTAATGATGTTTTCGAAGGCCTAGGCAAACTCCCAGGAAAATACCATCTAGAATTAGATAGTAATGTTGTTCCCATAAAACATGCTCCTCGCAGAGTACCAATAGCACTCAAACAAAAAGTAAAACTTAAATTGTTAGAATTGGAAGAAAAAAATGTAATCACAAAAGTAGCAGAACCATCAGAGTGGA
The DNA here is from genome assembly GCF_028750875.1 of Macrosteles quadrilineatus. Classification (NCBI taxonomy): domain Eukaryota; kingdom Metazoa; phylum Arthropoda; class Insecta; order Hemiptera; family Cicadellidae; genus Macrosteles; species Macrosteles quadrilineatus. The sequence continues at coordinate 159,867,325 of NW_026542594.1, forward strand.
TAAGCAGCATGGTTGTTGTGACTCGTAACGATAAGATACGCATTTGTATTGACCCTAAAGACCTGAATATGGCTCTAAAACGATCGCATTACCAAATTCCAACGATTGAAGAAATTCTACCAAATTTAGCCAAAGCTAAAGTATTTACTAGTTTAGATGCCAAAGATGGCTATTGGCAAGTTGAGTTAGATGAACCATCGAGCTTCTTAACCACATTTTGGACTCCTAAAGGTCGTTACCGTTGGTTGCGCCTACCGTTTGGCTTAGCACCGGCAGCAGAGGAATTTCAGAGACGGCTCAACGAAGTATTATCCGGCTTAGAAGGCGTCAACGTCATAGCAGATGACATTCTGGTCTACGGGTGTGGTGACACATACGATGAAGCGGTAATGGACCATGATATAAAGCTGAAGCATTTACTTGAACGAGCTCGGCAAACGAACTTGAAGTTAAACAAACAAAAGCTCAAACTGCGAGAAAAAGAATTAGCCTATATAGGTCATGTACTAACTCAAAACGGTCTAAAACCAGACAATACAAAAATTTTAGCCATTCAGAAGATACCTCAACCTAAAAATGTGACCGATCTGCAGAGATTTCTAGGACTTGTAACCTATCTGGCTAAGTTTGTCCCTACGTTATCCGATCGGTGTGAAGTCTTACGACAACTGACACAAAAAGACGTGCCATGGACATGGGATGTTACCCATAAGAATGCCTTCGAGAATCTAAAAGATATGCTATCAAAAACTCCGGTATTACGATATTATGATGTCACTAAACCGGTAACGCTACAATGTGACGCCAGTGACACAGGTCTCGGATGTGCTTTAATCCAATTAGGCCAACCAGTGGCCTATGCATCTAGGACAATGAGCCAAACAGAGAGACGCTACGCTCAAATAGAAAAAGAATGCCTGAGCATCCTATTCGCTTGCAATCGTTTTCGACAGTATATATGTGGCAAAGAAGACATAACGGTGGAGACAGATCACCAGCCTCTGCTGAACATCTTCAAAAAGTCTGTTCTGTCAGCACCCAAGCGATTACAATGTATGATGCTTAAACTACAAAAGTACAACGTTGACCTCGTTTACAAGAAAGGAAGCAAGATGTATATAGCAGACACCCTGTCACGAGCTGCGCAAACTATGACGAGAAATGATGAAAAGGACCTAGAATCATGGCAAGTACACCAAATACAAGAGGAGGAAAATATGTTTAACAGATTGGAAGAAATATCGTCCACGGAGCATTTAAATGTCACCAAAGATCGACTTGATCAGATAAAAAAGCACACCAACCAGGACAAAGAGCTTGTTGCAATGAAAAAAATCATACAAGATGGATGGCCAATGGCAAAAGACGCCCTTCCAAATGAAGTGAAACAATATTGGACATACAGAGATGAAATTAGTATTCAAGATGGACTCATTTTTAGGGGTGAACGCTTAGTAGTGCCAAAATCCCTACGAAGAGAGATGTTAAACAGGATAAACTCGAGTCATCAAGGCATTGATGCCAGTCTCAGAAAGGCAAGGCTCACGTTATTTTGGCCACATATGTCGGAGGACATTAAATTGACAGTTCAAGAGTGTTCGGCCTGTTTGGAATTATCACCCGCTCCTGCTCATTTACCTATGCAGACCCATAGAATCCCTGATCTACCGTGGAAGAGAGTAGCGCTTGACATATTTCACCACAAAAATGACAATTATCTAGTCACAGTAGACTATTACTCAGATTTCTTTGAATTGGACAAACTACCTGATCTGACATCAGCCACTACGGTAGAAATTGCGAAGAAAAACTTCAGTCGTCACGGCTGCCCCTTAACAGTGGTGACTGACAATTCACAAGCTCAGTTTCAAACAGCTAACTTTCACAGATTTGCAAAAGAATGGGAGTTTAATCACGTCACATCGTCGCCATTTCACCCGAGAGTTAATGGCAAGGCTGAATCAGCTGTAAAGATAGCAAAATACTTAATTAAGAAGACTGAAAGAAATTCAGAAGATCTATGGATGGCTTTATTAGAGTGGCGCAACACTCCCACAGAAGGAGTCAACTCAAGTCCTGTTCAACGCTTGATGTCTCGTCGCACAAGAACGCTTATACCAGTAGTGAAGAACTTGTTAGTACTAAGGGCAGAGTGCTCAGTCCAAGACCAACTTAGCCTAAAGAAGAGAAAATATAAATTTTATTACGATAGAACTTCCAAGACATTGCCTGATTTATACATAGGCCTGTAAGAAGAGTATTTTATTATTTACGAGAAGAATTTTTAATTTGTTTTCTGTGTGAAGAAAGAGTTTTATTTTTTTAAAGAAGAAGTTTATTTTGAAGGGAGAATTTTGTGTTAATTTGTGAAAGAAGAAATTGGTTATGACAGCATTTAGTTTACAACGAAACAAAAATCTTACCAGGAGTCTCAAGTTTATTTTATGAAAGGAGGGATGTTATACATGATATGAACTGGCCACATATTACCAGAAGCCCAATAGCCTATCAGTAACTGTCGTCAACTAAGGAGTCAACTGAGGACAGCAGCAGTATTCTTCTGACCGGTGAGTAACAGTTTGGAATTAGCACAAATGGAGCCTGTTTAGTTTTTATAACCAGGAATTCATGGTGTCAAGCTGTAAAAATACGCTACAAAACTTAGATGTATAACTTTAAAGAGACTTTATCATCCCATAATAGACCAAGGACAAAGACCAGGATTTTTAAGTTATTATACATACCTCTTCTAACAGCTAATAAACACTGGAAACTCTAGTGTGAATTTACAACGTGTACCTGTAGATTTATGCTAGAATCACAGCAGTGTTCATATTACACCATGATCCCATAAGAACTTAAGACCGTAGTAAAAGGCTAATAACTTGAGCGAAAACCTTAACGCGTTGATAGGCAATATCGCGTAGTGGAACTGTGTATTCAGGGACCGTATTTTCGAAACTGCAACCTTGTAATGAACATACCCTGTTGAAATTGAGGTTTAGCATCATAACATGAGTCGATATTGTGTTTTAATACATATTTTGCTCATAATTATTTAAGGAAATAAATTTCAAACGTCAGTGTTGTCTCAATAGACAGGGTGGAAAAATTTCTCGAGACGGTTAAGTATTTCAGAAAGTAATAAAGATATAGCTTCAAAACTTGTTACATAGTTACTGGGCATTTAATCATTTTAACACATTATTCAGTGATCACTAACTCCTCAAGGGGACGGCCCGCTACGATTCAGAAGAAAACCTTAAGTAGGCTAAGCATATGTTGATATGCTTAAAATTATAAATATTGCTTGTTAATAGAAAATATGCTGGTGAGTGCAATCCACATGTTAAGATGATAACAATTTACCTTAAAAAGACGCAGAAATACATATTTCTTCCTATCAAAAAAAAAATTAAAAATGTGCGGCCTCGTTTTACCTTACTGACCTAACCAAGTAGGCCACAGTCCTGAGAGAGGAACGGATCCAGCAAAGCAAGGTAATCACAGTTCAAGAGTTGAACTGGCTATCGACTGAGCCACAGACTCACTAACATTACCTTTTTTAAATTTAAGTTGAAGTTGAAGATAATTTTATATTATCATTACAATAGCCTAATAACATTTTAGATGGACCCTCAACGACTTCAAACACCGTGATGTATACTTTGTATTAGCTAACAATATGGTAATAGCATAGTTAAAAGGTTATCATTAGAATTATTTTTTTATTGGACTTCTTTTGCTGAACTAATAAAATACAATGAAAGTTTTGGAAGATATATTAAATATGTTTTGCTATAAAAAGCTGGATGACAAATGCAAAGCCATGGAATAATTCATTTTAAAAATACATACGTCCAGTGATTTTAAATCAGAGGGTAATGAAGTGACTCGAAATTTGTTTGCTCACTTACATTGTAAAAATAATTTTAACTTGACTCAAAATAAGTAAATGTCTTACATTTGATATCATAAGTTTTATTTGAACCAAACAAAACATTTAAAATTTAAAATATGAACTTCCTTTGTTTATCAAATTTTAATTTATAATAGTTGATCAATACAACCCTCCGTATCGATCATAAAAAAGATTTATTAAAAATCGGCGAATATAACTTTGTTTGACTCAAAAATTGTTGTATTGCACGTGAAGTCTGTGTGAATGTATTATTTATCATTCAAAAAGTTTTGGATCGTTGATAAGGGCTGACATATCACTGTCATATGTCTGGGGCAAAATATTATCGCTCTCCACCTGTCGAATTGATAAATCTGTAGAATATGGTTTTCTGTAACGGGATATGCAAGTGCCTCCGTAATAACTTTGCAGTGTCCATACTTGCACTATGAATATACTTCACAACAGTGTCCTCGTAATCTCTAAAATATTAGATTTTAATTGTTAGAAGCTATAAAATGTAAGGCGACGACAAATTAGGGAATCGTATAATAGTCCTGTTCACATTTCCGTTAGAGTACATAAGCATTAGGTATAAGCAACATAACACTAATTCTAGATGTACCTTTTGATAGCCAAGATAATATAGACCTATTAATAACTTTACCTGTGACATTATCACATGGATTGTGTTCCTGAGCAAAACACACCATGATATTAACAAAAAAACTGAAACCATAATAGGTGGTGAAATATCGGATAGATTGTGATAAGATAAACCACATTTAATTCGTAATTACAGGATACCTCTCTCAAATAGTTTAGTGCATTTTACCTAATACCTATTTAATTTCAAGCATAGCTTAATTTTTTGAGTTTAAGTGTTGGAAATATTTAGAAAAGGACACTTATTTACTGTTTTCACAAACTGTGAGGGTTAATGTGTTTGTTTTGAGCAAAACTGATATTTAAGTATTATAAAATTGTTAATATATAGATCGTTTTATCAATTCAACCAAAAAAAGTATTGGTAGTCAAAATGAAAATATTATTTTTTTTTTTTTTTTTTTTGCTAGGTAGTGCTTTGAGCCAAACAAAACAAATCATATATTTATACCTACATGTTTTTACATTTTAACTGGAACTGTTGTTTGAACTAAAATACCATGATCCTATGTTTTAAAGTTACAATTCATTAAATATTTGTTACTGGATGGGTCTCGATAACGATCCTATCGTGACCCAAGTTAACAAAGATTATTTGTAAAAAAAAAAGCTCCTCTGTGTGATTATGCGGGGACCTTTAGATAAAATATTTCTTCTACAATTTAGTATAGATGTAATTTTATTCTTGTCACTATCTGTTAATGATAGATAGTAATATTGATACAGTAAAAAATATAAAACCCAAGAGATGGTTTAAAGAACAAGATTTTCAAAGAACTGATAAGATGTAAATAGAGTATTAACAATATAATAAAATATTTGATTTGTGTACAAAAGGCAGGCAGTACATAGTATACAGAAAACCTCTAACATAATCCCCCCCAAAAAAAATTGCAACGGTGAACTGGGCAATTTTATGCTGTGACAGGAGGAGGGCACAATTTTGCTATTGGTCTTTTGAGTATTCCAGTAGCTGTCTTCAGTGTTACAGCATAAGATTGCCCAGTTCAGCAACAGCAGCACTGGCAGCAGCAGTTTTTTGATGCTATTGTTTTTTTGTTTGTTTTTTTTTGCAATTTTGGGGGAAGTATGTTAGAAGTTCTCTGTATACTATATACTGCCTGTGTTATAATTTTGTATTCTTTACCTGTTGTGGAGCATTAGTAAGGAATTATTTTTTGTTTTGTTTTATGAAAATGTTTTAAATATTAATATGTTTTCTTAGGAAAACACAGGAAATTGGAATCTTACAATATCAAATAGGGTTAATAAATCATTTCGCATAGTATGACTCTGATACATGCTAGTCAATCTGGATAGTTGTATTTTAGGTATTTAAATAAACTCATTCTCGTTCATCATAGTCGTGATTAAATGTTGAAATTATATAAAACACCGTACGAAAACTAGGCGGGAAATCATTTTGAGTTTTTTACCAACACATAACTCTGAAAGAATGGATAAAGTCTAATTAGACAGAGAAGACTTGAATTAAATTTACGATGATTTGGTGAATCAGACTGCTGATTTACGAATATTAAGATTTTTTGTTACATACATTAAACCTTAAATGTTGTTAGAATTAATTATACTAAATATAAATACCTACGAATACTATGTTTACCAGGTGTAAAAGGTGTAGGTTTTGTTGAGGAAACTTTTATGAAACCAAATATAATGTTTTCTTACATTCTTGTTGCATAATTTTCTAACAGTTTTAAAAGCAAGTTATTGTTTCTCCGTGCTGAAGTTGTTTCCAAGACCAGTGTAGAAGTGGAATGGTACGCAATAAATGTAAATGAAAGTAGCCTCGGGCTCTTCACTCGGCCACGCTTTATCGTCGAATCATTTATTTGCTGGTCTATCGTTTCTACATTCATGTTTATGTTTCGGAAAGGTCCATACTATACAGGTATGTTACATCACACACTTTTGGCAGAAGAATTAACTTTGCAAGAAGGCCTTATGTTATTTTACCCTTATGTTAATCCACAAAAGTGCCTATCAGCAGTTCCCTCATAGGACCAGTGATAACACATAAGCTACCTACATGAAATTTTTTAAACATCGGCCATTATTTTAATATCTACATTTATAACGTTAAGGAATTCACAAGCTTTTGGAAATATATCAAAAACATCGTTGGCTTGTGCAATAGGTGGTATTGTGGATTAACTTTCTATTCATTTTACTGTACATATGATAATGTTTAAAAAAAAAATTACTGACTTAGTTTCCGTACGAAATAAGCCTCTAACATTCATATAAGAGTGTTTATTATTGGGAGTCTATACAATCATATAAACAACTTATTAGAAATAACTAATAAATAACTAGAAACTTATATAACTAATTGACTTCAAAGTAAGTATGAGTGACATTGACTTAAACTTGATCAAGGGCACATAATTTTGTAATTAGACTGTAACTCCTGGGTGAGTTCAGTATTACTAATTTGAAATAATAACTTCGCCAATATTTCTGAATTTTTAATTTTTATGAGGCCTTTCGCCAGCTATGCTGGCACCATCAGACACATCACAAAACTTACGAATGATAGTTATGAATGTTAGTTTTGTGATGTTTTTGTGTGATTTTGTGTGAGTTCTGTGAGTTTTGTGATGATGCCAGCATAGCTGGCGAAAGGCCTCATAAAAATTAAAAATTCAGAAATATTGGCGAAGTTATTATTTCAAATTAGTATTAATTCCAATATTAACAGTTCTTCTTGAAGAAGAGTACAGTATTGTTTACCTTTTATTTTGGTCGTTGCTTTGTGTTCTTGAAGTCCAATCCTTCACCTATGCCAATTTTTCCTCATGTTGTGCCATCTCCAGGGTTACAATTTAAACTGCACAGAGATCTGCAGTCTGTGGCTTTAAGTTCCATCAAGTAAACTAGAAGAGTTGCAGAGAAGATTTATTTTGGGACCATTAATTACTATACTAATTTATATTTTTTTCTTAGTTTCTAACAGTGAAAGTTTGAAGAAAGGTGCATAGCAATTTTAAAGTATTTAAAACAAATTTTATAATTTTCGAAGCATAAGTTTCCATGTTAATCTTAATATAGCTACAGTTGGCGTTTGTAGGAGTGGGATCGTCCCATGAAATAACCAATCATCATCATTGATTCAATATAAGCAAACGCCAAATTAGTTGGCTACAATTTACAACTTTAAGATTTTAAAATTACTATTGATTACTAATTTTGGGGTTGGATAATATTTTAACCACATTGATCTGTTTCATATTTTAATAGCAAACATAAAGGGCAAATCAAAGTTGATATTGCTTGTATTGTACAGAAATTAATGGCTGTACTTCGAACTTTACAAAGATAGGTATCGTTTGTGCAATTTGATAGTCCAGTGGTAGTTCAGGATGGTTTTGTTTGGTAGTTTGTAACTTATTGCATTACTCTGTGAGTAAATTAGATTTATTTAAAATATAACTATCATTTAGTGGTCATTTACTATAACACACATATTTAATTAAAAGCCGTCATTCTTTACTTACGAAATAAGCCTTTATTTTGTTAAGGCCCTATATAGAATATATAGAAAATATTGAAATTTACACTTTAACCTGGAATCATTTTGAATTTAAAGTTTTGTCTGTATAAATAAGCACAAACATCTAAACTAATAGTGTCACATATTATTTGTCATGTAGAGCACTGTTTTCAAGTTAACTTTTTGTTGATTGTTGAAAGTATAGGCTAAAAGTAAGGTTTATTTTACAGTTTAAAAAATATTCTATAACAGTACTAGTGATAAAAACTATATTAATACGCTTCCTAATAAAATTGGTGTCACTGATTTTATGATACCATAAAGTAGATTGTAAGGTGGTTTTATTGGTAATAATTCAGTAGGATGTCATAAAGATTACACTTGCTACAATCGAGTTGCAGTTATGTTTATGGGATATCTTTGGCAACCTTGGTATGTAAATTTGTAGAGAAGGTTTGATAAAAGGATAATTTTGCACTGGTATATTTTCCATAAGTTTATTCTTTTAAATATTATGACTATCACAATAACAAATAGCGAAAAATTGTCATTTTCCTGGAAAGACCAAAAAACTACTATTTTATGTTTCCTTCTTGGGAGGGTAATCATTGGGAAGGTACCAATAATTAACAATAAATGAACTATCATAGCCAATGGTAGTCTCTTTGGCGTGTTTTATGTCTCCTATGTCTACATATAAACAAGCTATTCAACAACATTAGGTGTAAATTACATAGGGCATTCTCAGTGAACAAAGTGTGCTTGATGACTTCTGCATAGAGATTGCTTTCAAACAGCACATAAATATTCATACACCATTCTATCAAGCGTTGGTCTCTCAGAGGTGAACAATATCGGCAACAGGCTTCACTTATCATTCTTAATATCATGTAGGCCTATTATTAAGTAAGTTAAATGGTTTAATATTCTAAGGAATCGAATTACACCAGCTTGATTCAAAGAGCACCTAAACACTTAATTCTCAATGAAATAAAACCACCAAACTATAAAAGGATCATAGTATGTCGTATTTTAACTTACCTGATAAGGGCCCTGTATTGCATTCAGTATACATTTACATTCAGTATACAGTATTCATTGGACACAATCTTTTGATTTTCTCAAGTTGATTTATTTGTTACTGTATTGAAAACATTGTTAGGAAATAATAAGATTGAAAGGTGCTGTGCGGAGTAATAGGTTCTTTTCTGCTCTCTGACAAACAACGGAGATATTGATAACGAACTGGTGTTATTAGGTCTTATACCATGATGTACAGGGCTGTTGTTGTTAAGGAAATAACTGAAAATCTACTCAATTAGAGACTGCCTATGACGTTAGTAGGAGAAGTTAGCCTTTCGTATTTATTAGATGGCAGGTATACTTATTATGTATCCCGTACAATTTAGTCAAAACCATTTTATTTATGATTACTTAATAAAACATTGCGAATATATAATAACTATAATAACATTGATAACAAACTAAAATATAACAATAAGCAAAACTTAAATTTTAAAAAACAAAAATGTTTGTACAATAATTTATGAATGTCAACAAACTACAAACAAACAGAAAATAATTTGAATATACAACCAGGAATTCCGTGAATTAAATACACTTTGTGTACAAGTAATAAAATGGTTGAATCCTATCAACTTAGCAACAACATTGTATTATAATTTATGAAAACAAGGAACGCAATGGCTAACTGTACCATACTCAATCAAATTTACCTTAAATGAAGCTAATAAAACAAACGTGTCATTGAACTCACTGTGAAAAAGTCAAGATTTGGATAAATGCTGTTTCCCAAGTGATGTAGCCCTTGCAGAGTGGTGTTGTAGACATATGCTGAGGAATGATAGCCTCTCTTAAATAGGTTCTTGGATCAGTACAGTCTAAGGTAGTAAAAACCCAGGCGTGTTCAATTCCACAGTGAGAATCATCCTAAAAAAAGGTCAATGATCCGCCTTCGAGACTTTTAAATTACGGACTAGACGCTACAGTCGAATATCCAACGTAATATTCAAAGAGTTTCCTTATACAGTGTTAGTGGAATATTAATATGTATATTGTATACTGCATTAAACGAACTACTTCTGCAACAACACACTGTACTTTACAGACTATAACATCATGCTTTCGTTTTAAAATTGCATTCGAGGTATTGTATTGGTAAGGTAAAAGCTACTATTCTTAAAGTAATTGGAATAGTATATTTAAAACGTACAAACAAATTATAAATACAATGCTTTCTAGTTAACAATGGATAATCTAGATGCCCGCCAAGCTGTTGCAGTAAATCTCTTGTATTAAGCTGTTTCTCATCTGAACTTTGCGGAGTTAATTACATAAATGCTGTTGCCTTGGAATGTAATCTAACCTACGAATCGTTCGAATTTAATAGTGTGTTTATCTCTAAACAAGTAATTAGTTAAAGAGAGTCTTGTTTGTCAATGATTTATACTGTTAACCAGCCATATATAAAAAACTTAAATTTACTTTTTGAGAATATCATACATGATCCTACTTATTTCAATGGATAAATAAATATGTTACACGCATCTATTCAATAATAAACAATATATAAAAGTGATATTTTGTCGCCCCATCAGCAATGCAAACATCAAAATCGAATGAAATGTCAATAAGTGCATAAAGCAGCGTTTACTGTAAACGTTTGTAAAAAAGTATTGAAATGTTGACTAGTCGGTATAGCAATATTTTTGAATTGGACAATCGTTATATAGCACGCAAATGCTAATATCTTAAACCATATTAACGACAGGAAACCACTTGTAACGTTCATATAAGTTAAAAAGATATTTGTATTTAATATATAAAAGTACTTCTGAAAATTACATATAGCTAAAAAAAATACTATATAGTTTTGTACGTATCATAATCACCATCTATATATTAATAAGCAAGCATGTTTCTTTAAAACCTTTTTCTCAGCTCGTGTGCATCCAAGTCCACACTAGGGAAAATCTACGAATACTGTTATAAAGATATTTTCCTGTGATGTGCAGAATCCCTTTATAAATTAAAATAGGGTAAAAAATGAATTTGAATTAAATCATAATGGGCCTTATGGGTTGTCATGCTGGTGACAGAATAACAACGAAACAGAAAATCAAAACAATTGGAAGAAATTCCAATCACATGTTTAATTTACAGCGTGGGGTGAAAATAGAGAATCTTGTACATTACATATTTTGGTCGAGTTTTCCTCTACTGTATTTTAAATTTTCGAACCATTTTTTTTCGCTTTACTAATAAATTTGGTATAGGAAAAATCTTCAACTATCAAAATAACCTTGGGGGCTTAAAATTTTCTTGAAATTATTTCTTCTTCAGGATTAACACAAGTAAGATACGAAGTGTTACATTGTATACTAATGCCAAAGGAAATCAACAGTCAGTAACAATTCATGTACCTCGCCTTCGACAGCATTCTGGCTGTCAAGTTAACTAATTTACAAGCAGACAAAACAACCAGCGCCTGCTTTCTTATTTTATAAAATCACCCACAAGTGTATGTCTGACGCAAATTAAATTATTTATAACAAGCGGTATACGGTTTTCAATGAATATGTTTGTTTTAGATATTTTACACTCTGATGAAGAAAAATTTTAGTAAAATGTAAAAAAATAATACATCTGTTACGTTAATAAATTTGTTGATTGGCCTTGTCTTTTGATAATAAGTCCGAATAAATTATCCGCAGTGCTTATACAACCATAGAATATTGTACAGACTTACAATGATTTTTAATGGTCATAATTCCAACATCTTCGTGTAATAACTTGGCTGCTTCAATGAAACCTGTTGACATTCCATTCCCTTGTTCAATTTGTAGCCAGTTTTTTTTTACCAAAATCGTCGTAGTTGATGTGAACTACTGAAAGATTGTGCTGATCTAAATTACTGATTTCTGTCGAATACACAATCTTGTTTACCATTCCAAACTAATGAAATGACTTATTGTGAGCTATAGCAACTGTTATGACCCATCAACTTGGCCATTACCAAAAAAAAAGGTAGAAAATAGAGTTTTAGTCACGAGCGCCCATCAACTTTGCCAGCACAATAAATAAGGTAGAAAATAGAGTTTTAGTCACGAGAGCATTCTGTGATTGGCTCACACAACTACGTTATTTAAAAGAAAATTGGCCACAGCTGGTCCATATAGATTCAGTATCCATATGGATTATTCTTCAGTATCCAAGAGTCAATGATGAAACATAATATCCAAATAACAGACCTCACCTCTTCTCCTTCCATATTTTTTATAGAAATAATGAATAATTAATCTCTATATTGGTATACCTGGTTTTCGTTTTAATGAGACTTATTCTCTTACATAAATATCTAACTTGGATTATTTATTTATTATTATACACATAAAGAGGGTTATTTTGCTAGAGGGTTTCGGAAGCAGGAAATGATGTTAATGTGTTGTTGATCAGCATTCCTCTCCTAATGATGTTTTTGCAAAATTAATTAACGATCTTCTACTATTTTCCTTGCTGCAAATTTACTTTATATTAAATTCCATGAAATGATTGCCTATAAATTAATACAATAATTACTTTCAACCAGGAAAAGATTGCGGTCAATTCCAGTTTACAAAACGATATTTACCCTATATATAAACCTTCAATATTTGTGTATCGTTAAACCTTTCTATGTTATGTAATCATTCGATGTAAAGAAATAGATTTATTTACTAACCATTGTTATAATTCGTAGCAGTTTTTTCAAACATTTATTAGAAATATTGCTTTTAATATAATTAGGACTTTGTACATTCCAGTTCTACGTTATAGTTAGCAGTTCTTGTAAAATGTACGTACAACCCTACCTCAAGTTACGTGCTACTAAACCTTTTAAGATGGGATTCTCAAATAACTATAAGCACCACACTTATAGTTAATACATTAATTTTCATACATGTTTAACCATGTAAGACTCTTATCTTCAAAATTACTGTTATAAAACCAATTGGATTTATTCACACAGATATAAAATACCAAATTAGCTTTAAGCTAAGAGCAGTTTGAATTTTCACAGTGTATGTTAAACATGTTATGAAAACAACAAACATATGAAAAGTAACAACTACATGCGAATATAAAGTGCTACAATTTTATCAGAGATAGGCCTATGTTTACATTACCAAAATAGCTTTAAGTTTTCAAAAAAGCCTTTTTTTACAATGATTTTTAAGATTGCACATGAAGGAAATAATTAATTGGAAAATATAGATTCGTACGTAGCATTTATGGGATTTGTGATAAATCAACTGAAGATTAAATCGCTGGTGTTTTCAAAGCAACCCAATGCAAACCTCCAGCAAATTGAAATATATTTATTTTCAGTTTTTGGGGTCAAACTACTTTGCACATTGAGTTCTCATTAACCATAAAATCATAATATACAATAGCTTAAAAGTTCCTAGAAGGTTGGTAAGTGAATGTACCCAGCAGGGATACTGATGTCTCAATAAAGGTAGACAGGAGTGATGGTGGTCATTATTAGTTGTCTGGCCACAGAGTGCAGCAGCTGGCCCAAGCTACTTCATTTAACTGTGGTCCGTAAAGATATCGCTGCAGAAAACTCTAAGCAATTTTGCAGAATATTATTAAGAAATAATATTATCATCAAACAAATTATTTATTTGGTTATAGTATACATCTAATTTCGTTTTGGTTTTGTTAGCATTATCGTTTTTTAATGTTCAATAATCTCTAAAAGTTGTACACTTTATATTTTTAGACCATTACAAGGTTTTAGCCATAAAACCAAAAGGTGGTTGTGTTTAGGTGCCCTGATTTTGACTAACTTTTTTTCTAATTATAGGGAAAATCTTTTGCTGAACACTTCACCTTTTGGCAATGATGGCAATGGACCAGTTATAGGTTACAAATGGTTTTTTATTTGGAGTGTTTATGTTGGAGTAACTAATTTAAAAAAATTTCAACAGTAAGTTTTTGAACACTTAATTTGATTATTAATGATTTTTTTGTTTTAAGTGTAAGAGCAGCATTGCTTAGTACATTTAAACAGTGTAACAAATTATATTGTTGTTTTTCAGTTATCAATCATGTTGCACATGTTTCACATATAATTCAGAAAATACCAAACCTAAAACGTGGTATAAAGCTATGCTGTCAAGGAATATTCTCCTTAATTTATTTATGAACAAAACACAGATTTTTATCATACCTCAAAATACGAGAACTCAAATGTATCTTCAACTTAGCCTGTAAGAGTTTAATAACCATGTAATTAACTTAACATTAATAGTAACATTGTTCTAATTTAACCGATACGGTTTTTAAAATAAACACCTATTCCCCTCACGTTTTGCAGTTCATAATAATTTACCTAAATGGAGTAGGCAAAAAGACGGGTAATATATAAATTTATTAATAAGGGACGTTAGAAAAAGATTTTATGGTAGGTAAACTCCACTGTTATCAACAGTATTACGTGGATACTAATACAATATTAGGTTTTAACTTATTTTAATAACTACTGAATCTTAAGCTGCACAGAAATATAACCAATGCATTGGGCTAGATTACCCAACTTGTCATTATGTCAAAGGCGAGCAGAAACTTCAAAGCTTCTATCTTGAATCTGAATGATTAGATCAATCTGCTATATTCACGGTTGCCTTAAGCAAAACACGATCCTTTGTCATCCCTATTTTGAGTCACAAAAAGCTAACTAAAATAATACTAGCCAATAACTATTTTGTATTGAATTTTTTTGATTATTTAGATAAAATATACTGCATACTTAAAACAGATTTCCAACTTGTATAATTTAGTTCATAGATTTATTCTAGTAATATATCTTTGTTGGTTTGATTTCCTTTTTTCAATGATCGATTGACAAAGCTATAGCGTTTAATTTTTGATAGATGAGCAGCCAAATGGTAAATCTATACGCAATGAAGGCTATTTGGATCTTGCTTAATCTCTGAAGCACCGTTTCTTATTTTCATAACGGTCCATTAGGAAGATGAAAAAACTATTAGTGTTGAGTCAATTCCGAAAAAACGTCATTCATAAAGTTAACAGCAACTTTGAAATTACTTCTTGAGAAGGATTGAAAATAATCTTTCCCTTTTGCCTTGACATAATTACAATACTCGTCTTAAATGAAAAGTCTAAAAATCTAAATTAAAAGGGAACATGTAATTACAATTATTTATATTTACTAAAATAAAATACACTCTCGTATACACTTATTTTCAAATAGATAAAATAATTTTATGAAGTAATACTGTTTACTCATATATATTTCTTGTAATTAGTTAATACTGGTAATCGCCAGTAATTAGTTGTACATGAGCTGAGTTTTTCCAAAACATTGCCTGACTGTTCGAGGCTACTCCCTATGCTTATCTAAATTTTAGGGAAATTTTAAAAAAGCTAAAATTATAAAAGTAGACAATAACCACGAAAGTTGTCTGAATAATGAAAAGTGGACAGCTTGCACCGGTCAGACAATAACTTTCGTGCCAGTCACTAACGGGAAGAGCAAGGGGCCAACATTCCAAAAACAATAACAAAACAATTAAAAACCATGGAATTTTCTAAAATGCAGTTTCCTTATTGCCACTATGGCCAATAGTTTTGGATTTATAATTTATAATAGTAACTCACTTTCCAGATACCCAGAGATGTATTTTTAGTATCTGCATGTTTCAGGTTTGAATTGGTATTTTTAAGATTATTTTAAACAGCAGCTTTTTATGAAAAATCGCTAATTGTGCCTAATTGACACAATTGCCGGTATTCTTTGTGAGCCTTCAGTGACTAACGGAGAAACAATACTTACATAACTAAATATAGCCTACACATTTCATAAGCAACTATACAAGTGGTGCAATGCATAGAGAATAATTGAGTCTTTCGATAAATATTTGTCTTTTATACGTCTTTTATAAATAACAACAGTACAATATAGCAGATGCTAGCGAAATTAATAGAAAATAAATTGGATGTTAATAATAAACTTTGTTGTCATTTTTCTAAATTCTATGAATTTCTTTCGGTAAATTTATCTTTTTCTATATTATTATTCGTTCTACATGCCGGTAACATGAAAATAACCAACTAGTGTTTCCCGTATTAGTAAATGTTTATGTAGCGAGCAGTGTATTTTTGTTACCAAACAATTCAGAAATAACAAAATCTAACCACATAGTAAATTGTTGTAAGCAATGTTAAATAAACAAAAATACATAGATAATATCAACAAAAATAAAACAGATAGTTTTTTCAAATATTATTGTTCGTTTAGTGTTTTTTTTTTTTTTTGTAGTTACTGTTGCACATTTTGTCACATATTGATAAGTCTACAATACAAATTATTACTATTATAGTAGTTTAGATTGTAGTGTTTTATGATAATCCTGTAATAACCTAAGAGCTTATAACAATCCGTTTGATCTTATTGAAAAAATATGATCCAACAATGATGTGCACACTTTAGTCAATGGTGATGGTTGAATTTATTTTAGAGTACATCTCTAAAACCTAGTTTTAAGCCAGAAGTATATGTCTTAATCATAAACCACGAACTTTGACCTCAGATTTAATATATACCTTTACTGAGACACTTTTTTTGCACGATTAGTGGTTATTATCACGCAGAGAAATTAAATTGGTTAAGGCCTGTGACTGATGGATCAGCTAATTGTAGAGAATCAAGGATTTCCCATCCATAACTGAAAGAGTTGTAGAAAGGAGTTCTCTGGAAAAATAAAGTAAAATGTTATGAGAATTTATTTGATTGTGCTAGGTTATGGGTAGTGTAAGAAAG
This sequence comes from Macrosteles quadrilineatus, assembly GCF_028750875.1. Taxonomy (NCBI): domain Eukaryota; kingdom Metazoa; phylum Arthropoda; class Insecta; order Hemiptera; family Cicadellidae; genus Macrosteles; species Macrosteles quadrilineatus. The sequence continues at coordinate 159,884,254 of NW_026542594.1, forward strand.
TATCACAAAGATTATCGTTCCCAATTAACTTAAACTTAAAATAAAATTTATCAATTCATAAATTCTTTTAATTGATTATAAAGACAATAATTTTCAATGTAGATCCTCCTAGAACATTAATCATCATTATACTCTTTGAATACATTTGAGCTGGTCATACTTAATGTGTTTGGATACAATTTACATAGTTTTATGAAAATAAATCATGATTGACTAACAAACTCGAGTAGTTGAATCTAAAAAAATTACTTTTTAAAGATTTATAAAAGAAAAATATTTAATAGGCCTATAAAACGTAAAATTACAGAGGTGTTTTTGAAAATGTTCTCATTATTCACAAAGTAAATCACAAGCAAGCGCTATGTTTTTGCTTGTTTGAACACCAAAACAATCCTTTTAATGCACAACCGGGCTTTAAATTAATCGCACTTAAAATTTGCATGTCGCTATTGACGTTACATTAAGATTTTATTTCCACCCACTGACTGAAATGTATAATTACCTAGTTAATCAAACTTAAATTATTTTTACCTACGACAGTTTTTTAAACTAACCCTTAAAATTCAGTTCTTAGATTTGAAAAGATTCACATTATAGTATTGTTTACTTTTTTCTAGTACCAGTTTGGGCCAATGAGGTTCAGGGATTTAGAGAAAAGAAGTAAAATTGTAATGTAACAGTTGTTAAGGCCAATTTAATTCATTAACGCATACAATTAGTGAGTGGTTGGAACAATAAGTCGTAGCATCACAATCAATGGCAATGAGAGGTTATAAACGAAAACATAACCTCTCTTAGACGTTACGTGTATTGATTGTCAGTAATTAAAAACGGTCGTCGGAAAAGTTGTGTCCACAACTTGCGTGATTAGCCTTTAAAATATTCTAAGACGTTTTAAAGGCACTCCACAAAGCTCGTACCTACCTTTAATTTTCTAATCCTGTGTCTTTAAGACTATCTTTAATTGATCGTTGCGTGAACTAATATTGTTTTTATGTAAAAAGGAAATTGTAGTTGATTGTTTTATTTTATATTCAGAATTTGCTGTTAATATTTATCAACTGTATAAGCCAATGACAATCACTAAAAACTGACTAACATATTACTATGTTCTTCGATTGAAAAAATATAAATAATTTGGAGGATTGTTCCACATAAGCTAGTCAATTATAAAACCGTTAAACACTAGCATGAATTTTTTACATAGCGATCTGAATCAAAAATACGACGTTGTAAATTTCATGAATATTTAACCTACCAAAAACCGTTTTTTACAATATCATTTTAGTGAGAATCCTCGATATACAACCAAATTGTTTCAAAATATTTACATTTAGTAGTCAGCAAAGCTAAAACCTGGATTTGATATGTTTCTCATTTGACAACTTTTCGTATGACTTTAGGGAGTTAATGTAGAAAGAAACTAAAAGCTACGCACACCTTGTCATGAGAAGAGATACATCTTTTAAAGGCTGTTCAAATACGATTTTTAAAAGTATCCCTTATGAGTAATTTTACTGTTTGATAATTTTTATGGTAAACCAAAGAGAGACAATAACTACTGAGATGTCTCCAAGATAAATTAATCTAGAGGTTAAAATACCTTTAATCCGTCAATGTGATCAAATGTCACCGATGAGCGGCGACCGGTTTCAGCCCAGCTGTGGGGCCATCATCAGGCGATGAAGAAACATAAATATCACTCCGAAGAGGTCGTCATATCGTCTATAAGTACGTCACGAGAAACAACACATAAATACATTATTTACAAACACACGTGTGGCCACAAATTAACTGCACGGCGGACGGTACGCGTACATTAAGTTGCTAGTCCAGACTGTCGTTACTGCCCTAAAACTATTAACAAAACACTATTCTAAACTGCATTTCCTTCACTGGTTTTATTCAATTACATTCTAGGACATGCTTCAATAGTATAGCGTAAAATGAGTAGTCTTAATATTTCAGATGATTCTCGTTGTATACTTGTTATATTTAGATTTATTTAATCGATTTTGTATTGATAAATATTTAGTCCTTACATTTCATTCTATACTACAACCCACAATTTCTAAGTTGTGGCTACTCCGTGAACATATTGCGAGTATAATGTAAAATAAATTGTATCAATGAAAATTTCAGGGATATCTACTCAAAAGTTAAACTCTGCTCAAAATTGAGTATAATCATGGCTCATAAACTATTTCAATATTTTCTGTTGCAAACTTTTGGTCAACGTATATTATTATGTAAGTTATAGGAATAGACTCCTAAAAAAATTGTCTTTTCCCAAAAGGAGAGTGAGTTGGTTGCCTTGAAAACCTATTTTATATTAAGTAGTTCATTTGTAATATAATTATTATTTCATATAGTATAATATATTTTATAATGTTAATTAGAGCTTTTTTTAGTATGACATCCTAATTAGTATCATTTTTATTGAGCTTTTAAATCACACACAATATGATGTTACTTAATAGGTTTGGCTTACATTTATGAGTTATGTTAAAAGTATGTTCTGTTGTGTAGAGGTTACTCTCTCACTTTGGCATTCACTACGTGTAAACCAATTTCTCGTCAATCATTGTTCCCGTACTCCCGGTTACCCCCTTCTAATTGGTTTTGGCCAACTGAGTTTAAACTGGTATGTCAAAACGGTTTCTATTTTTAATTTTCCCCAATTTTAAAAACAATTATTTAATTTCAAATCAGAGATAAAAGTCATTTAGAATGATAGTTCAAAATACCATTTTAAATAGTGTTGACATTATAATAGTTATAAACAAAAATGAATGTTAATTAAGCTTAAAGGGGTGAGTACTAAAAATCTAAATAAACTCAAGAACCTAATACAAATTCATCAGCAGTGCGCCTCCATTAGTTTTAATTAAATCTTTCAGACGAGTTCATCATTAGTCTTTCTAAATTATATTCCTCAGTTTCAAAGTTTAATGTAGAGCTAAAACTAAATTCATCAATAACTTTCTTCTCCATAAACAAAAACATTCCCAAAAACGCAAAATAAGTAATCTTTCGGTGTACTTTAGTACAGGTAAAATCATACTAGAAAACCAGTAGAAAACATAAAATTAGTCCATTCATGAAACTTTCAGGAAACGTAGTAATTACCATTAGGTATTGGAATCTGAAGAGTCCCTAGTGATTGTGGGGGTGGAAGTACCATTTTATGGGGTTTTAAGTTTATGGGGATAGTGATTTTGAGAAAATTTTTATTTATGGGATCCAAGCAAGTGGTGTGTCGTTTTCTATGTTTCTTAGGATGCAGAATCGAAAAAGAACATAATAAAAGCAATAAAACCGACAGTTAATCAGAAAAAGACTAATTTATTAATGAAAAACTAAATATGACAAATTAATTCAGGTAAAATAATCAAGTTAATTAATATCAATCACCTATTACAAAATTGATCATGAGTCTGTGTCACATGTTAAAGTTGTGAGGAAAATTAACCATGAAACTGGTAGTTACGACTCTTTAACCACCACGTGTCATATTGTTCATCAGCTACTGATGCATCATCACCTTCCATGGAATCGTCAGGGTCTCTAACTCGTTCTTTTCCATCATCGTTTTGACTTAACACTGACAGCTTAGTAGTGGGGATGGGTAGCAGAAACATATTTCAGTTCTGGCGATGATCCTGCAACTTAGGGTGAAGATAATATATAAGACCAAGTATGTAAAACCGCCCAGACCCAAATTTTTAAGGACCTTGGTTGCCCGTAATGACGTCATCAATATGGCGCTCTTAAGAGGATGCTGGGTCGCTATGAATTAGTTAATATACCAAAATGCCTGAACCGATTTTAATGAAATTTGGTATACAAGTGCTTGAATACTATATCTAATCCCAGTTTGTCAATGGTCGAGTTTGGTTAGGTCATTTCAAAATAGCGGCCGTTAATAATTAAAATAATTAAAAATTGTTTAATGTTTTGTTTTTTCAACTCTCTCCAGAAATCTGCAGCGATTTTTCATTTTCCTTGCAATCACAGGTTGTGATGCCATCTCTGCATTTAATGGAATAGGCAAAATACCCCCACCGCAGCAAACCTGCAGATTAAGTGGGTTTCCATTTGCCTGATTTGATTTTCAATTAAATCCATTTCAAAAACATTAAGTTTAGTGTTAACTAGGTTTGCTGCTACGGGGAGGGTAATAAAGTGTGTGTTTTTTATTAAAATATGAATAGGTTGAATATATTCACCAAGTTTTATCAAAATATAACTATAAACTAGCAAAATAACTAATCAGGGTATTCAAAATAGTGTAGAGAGAAATTCGAAAATTGTACGTTCAGAGGGGCAAACATGAGAAAACCCAATTATTACCTCATAAATCCCCCCAGAACACCCCGTTCTCATGGTCCGATCATGCTGGTTCGCGAACTCGTTCAAGAAACGTAGATTTACACGTTTTTACCAAATTTCGTCAACATTTGGTAATTTTTGCTTGAGTTATTACTTGAGTTGTACTTACGTTCTTTAAAAAGTACACGTCTACAGTCATTAACGCTGTTAAAGTTTGATGTTATATCATATAGAAAAGTACAACAAATCTTAGGATTGATTCTAACGAGTTCACAATCCAGCATGATCGGACCATGGGAACGGGGTTTTGGGGGGATTTATGGGGTCAAAATTGGGTTTTGTCATGTTTAACCCTCTAAGTTATAACATTTTCCAATTTCTCTCTAAACCATTTTGGATACCATGATGAATTGAATAGGCTACCTTAAAAACCAAATAACTTTGTTTATTGAAGTGTTTTGTACGAATATTGGTTACCTACCGAGAAAATTAAAAAAAATTTAAATTTATCATTCACATTTTATTCTTATGGAGAATAAGTAAACTGTTGTAGTTTACTTGTTTATGGATATATTTTGATAAAACTTGGCAAATTTATTTATTTTGACCTAAGCTATAATGTTTTAATTTAAAAAAACACACTTTATTATCCTCTCCGTAGCAACAAACCTAGGTACTAACTAAACTTAATGTTATTGAAATAGATTTAATTGAAAATCAAATAAGGGGAATGGAAACTCACTTAATCTGCAGGTTTGCTGCGTTGGGGGTATTTTGCCTATTCCATTAAATGCAGAGATGACATCACAACCTGTGATTGTAAGGAAAATTAAAAATCGCTGCAGATTTCTGGAGAGAGTTGAAAAAACAAAACATTAAACAATTTTTAATTATTTTAATTATTAACGGCCGCTATTTTGAAATGACCTAACCAAACTCGACCATTGACAAACTGGGATTAGATATAGTATTCAAGCACTTGTATACCAAATTTCATTAAAATCGGTTCAGGCATTTTGGTATATTAACCAATTCATAGCGACCCAGCATCCTCTTACGAGCGCCATATTGATGACGTCATTACGGGCAACCAAGGTCCTTAAAAATTCGGGTCTGGGCGGTTTTACATACTTGGTCTTATATATTATCTTCACCCTAAGTTGCAGGATCATCGCCAGAACTGAAATATGTTTCTGCTACCCATCCCCACTACTAAGCTGTCAGTGTTAAGTCAAAACGATGATGGAGAAGAACGAGTTAGAGACCCTGACGATTCCATGGAAGGTGATGATGCATCAGTAGCTGATGAACAATATGACACGTGGTGGTTAAAGAGTCGTAACTACCAGTTTCATGGTTAATTTTCCTCACAACTTTAACATGTGACACAGACTCATGATCAATTTTGTAATAGGTGATTGATATTAATTAACTTGATTATTTTACCTGAATTAATTTGTCATATTTAGTTTTTCATTAATAAATTAGTCTTTTTCTGATAAACTGTCGGTTTTATTGCTTTTATTATGTTCTTTTTCGATTCTGCATCCTAAGAAACATAGAAAACGACACCCCACTTGCTTGGATCCCATAAATAAAAACTTTCTCAAAATCACTATCCCCATAAACTTAAAACCCCATAAAATGGTACTTCCACCCCCACAATCACTAGGGACTCTTCAGATTCCAAAACCTAATGGTAATTACTACGTTTCCTGCAAGTTTCATGAATGGACTAATTTTTATGTTTTCTTAGGTGAGTTTTACCTGTACTATTTAACCTTTAAACTTGCCAAATGATTGTTGCGGCAAATATTCATTTGTTGAAGCCTGTAGTATCTGAATGTTACATATTACAGTCCTCGTTTATTGTGCCTTATTATCAATAGAAGTCAGGAAATTTACTAATTAATGTCATATTGTTTAGTAGGGCTTTCCAGTTTACAAACACTAACCTAAAACTAACCAACTGTCTAAAAAGGTTTTGAGTCAAGTTTATACTCCCAATCGGTAGTAAACTTAACTTGTTAGTGGAATGAAATCGTAACTATTTTTTGTGGTGTATTGCACATCTGTTATCATGATGGGTTAGCCTCTGGATCGAAAATTGCAATATAAAATGGTTTGGGTTACCTTTTGCGTCGAACGATCCTTGTGTAGTAAGTGATAACAACAGCTGTTTCATGCCGCTGGGGCACATCTTCAGGTTGTAGAGCGTCAAGATAAAATAGCTGTAATCCGTGGATGATTTTGTCGAAATAAATATTACACAGAAAACATAAATAATATTTAAATAATATAATTTAAATGTTTTCTTATTTATGTTTTCTGTGTAATATTTATTTCGACAAAATCATCCACGGATGACAGCTATTTTATCTTGACGCTCTACAACCTGAAGATGTGCCCCAGCGGCATGAAACAGCTGTTGTTATCACTTACTACACAAGGATCGTTCGACGCAAAAGGTAACCTAAACCATTTGATACATCTATTATGTTTTTGGAAAAACGGGAAATGCTTTTACACACACAGGTGGCCAGCTTGTACTGTAGGATTTCAACGGGTTGAAACCAATAGACCACCCACTAAAAACTTCCCCCACTAAATCCTCACATACTAAACTGAATAACTACTTGATCACCATTGTAAGTGTTATTAAATTTTCGGAAATTAAACTATACTGAAAGTACAGAAAGTACGAAAAGTATACTAAACTGGTACACTTGTCACACTTCATCAGAAGTTGCCGGAGTTTGCCTAAGCCCAAAAAGCTCACTCCGTATCCAGCCGTTAGTTTTTTACATGACCTAGACTGTAATCCGATCTCTGTCGTTCTATTTTACTTGGTGAATGTTTCGAACAAAGTGCGATCAGCAATCCAAGTTATCCTCAGCCTCCATCTTAATTTTACGAGCTGATTCAAGCGACAGTACTATAAGATTTTGTGGTTAGTCTTATCTGGAACAATTTTCATTTATTTATTGCTGGACGATCTGTGGACTATAATTTACTGATCATATTGACATCAATCAAATCATAATAATCATAATAATTGAAATCATTAATAAAATGTACTTAAATTTTACTATTAAGTATATACTGTATAGTACGAAAAATTATTTTACTCTTTTTTACGCAGCCTACTAAATTAAAACTATCATAGCTCCTTAAGGTTATAATGACTCGTATGATAGGTAGATAAATCATGTTGAGCCTTTACAGAGGGAGGGACATTTAACCAACACCGTATAGCAATTAATTCTATTCACACACAGCCGTAAAATCTCAGACTGCTGACGCCCTGCTGCAATTAGAGAGCTTGAGACGAAAATGCCGTCGACAGGCAATGAATTTAAATTAGGAGCTATTGAAATACACTTTACTTGGACCTTAAAGTTTTTTAGGTCTGGGAATCGTCAGCTGTTTTGTGGCATTCAGAGTATGTAAACCATACTTTCCGTTTTATATACAACGTATAAAAAAAATTATAAATCAATATGTATGAATGATAAAGACTTTATTCCATGACACGGTACAAAAATTAGCCAAAGAAAAATAAAAGGATATAAAATTAATATCGAATCAATCATGTTAACCTTTTTAAAAATTTGAAACAACATTAGTTTGATAAATGATAACGAACACAGTATTCTTCGTTTGAAAAAACATAACAAACTAATAAAAATGCTAAGGGAATAAGATACAGTGCTGTAAAGCACCATTATATCAATATTGTTTTACCGATCCTAATAAAAATTGTATCATAAAATGCTATGCACGATTGCGCTCATAACAGAAATACAATCCCCTCTTTGCTTAAAGATGTTTTAAGAGATCTGCAGAATAGAAAATATTTTAATTTCTCGTTTTAACATTTCTTTAACTGCTTCATTGATAAATGTTGCTGTTCGATGGACCGAATTCGCCATTTGTACTGTTTTGTTTATTTTACTGTTTTAAGTCGTGATTTTGTTTAGTAATGACGCACCATTCGATATTATCTTAAATAATACCTGTTTTATTAGCTTAAAAAAAATTAAATACATAATATATACATACATGATATGTTTACTAGTTGAGTTTTTAAATAGTTGTTTTAAATAGTTAAATAGTTGTTTTAAATAGTTAAATAGTTGTTGTTAAATGTGATTTTAATGCTATAATAGAATATATATCAACACTGAAACCAAACCGCAGCCCCTAGCAGAGATACAATGTCAGCCTCATAAGGTTAATGTTCAGAAACAGAAGTTGCTACGTATACTCCTTTGACATCTAACATGTCTACAAAACAGAAAAAAATAGCTTTAGAGGATATTTTTTTCGTGTAGGTTAAAACTATGATTAATAGTTTGTTACGCGAAAAACATAATATAAATAATCAATTATCAATCATTGAGAGGGGGACGCCACCCCGGTGCATATTTTAACTAACTATATGCATTTCTCTAAATATAAATCAGAAGAGTGATATAAAAGAGGTGGCCACGTTTGAACAAAAAGTGCATGCTACATTTTGGTCTATGTCAAACAATGCTCATCGTTTAGTACATAATGAACAAAGGATACACTAGTATTGATTTGCCGTTGTATGTACAAAATACAGTATAGTACCATATTGGATGTTGTAAAGCACTGGTATTTGCAAGCAAATGTTATTCAACAAAAACAAATTCAAGAATTTTATAACTTTTATTGTACACTCTTACACTAAATGAATGACTTATAATGCAATAAACACGATAGATGTTAAATTAGTTATGCTTACAGGAAATCAAAAAAGTAACAATGCTTTAAGGGTCTTAATCTCTACCTTATCAATACCATGATCTACGTTTCAGAGATGTTTTATAAAATTCGTTTTGTCCGACACAACTTTGAAACATGTTTAATGCACATGGTAAAAACACATTTCCATTCCCTTAGCATATTTTATAGAGTAGCGTATGCTAAATGTTATTACTTATTAAATCTCTCAGGTGACCTTTGACCACAGACCCTTCACATGTCAATATGCAGCATGATGCAACAGGAACTGTTTAGCTTAGTCCCCTTACCCTCGTTTGCATAACGCTAAAGACAACTGTTTCACAAGTCCCTCGCTCTTACTCTGTAATTGATGTATTACAAGGCAATTCATATTTAGAAGCAATATTTATAAACGGTCCATTATCAGTTTAATACTGTAATTGATGATATATTAATTGGTAACGTAAATGATCATTCAAGCAGTTTGCTGTTATGTTAAATAAGTTATTCATTATTATAAACGTGCTTATATTTAAAAAAATGTCATAGCTGCCAGAAGAATAACTTGACTTTTGTAATTGATACAAATTCAAGAGTAAGATGAACAAACAAAAGTCCGACCGCTATTAATAACATTATTTAAAACATAGCTTATAGTTTAGACTATTTTAAATTGATGTGATAGAGTGAACTATATCCCGTAGAATAATTGTAGTCCATAAAAAAGTATATAGAAGAAATATGTAAATCACCAAACATGATGTATTAATTACAATCCTCTAAATTCAATCGCCACACGTACGAGATTATCCCAAAAATTCAAAAATGTAGTCAAAGTATATAAATTCTAAAATGTATGATTAAACGACTGATTCAATCTTTTGATAAGTTTACTTATAAATAAACCTCTTACCACGCTCTCATTGTCTAAAAGCAAGTCCAAGGTTTATTGAAACGTTTAAGGAGATTCTACGTGTAGAACCCTAAAACAACCAAACATACGTGTTATACTCACTGTATTGAATACATTTGACATAAATCAACTACAAAGCAGTATTATACGAGAACTAGACTAAATGTGGTAGAAGCGAGCTTTTCACACCACTTGCTATTTAGGTAGAGTCCTCGGCACATGGTGAGTAGAATTCAACTTATTTCTTTCCAACTAACTCTAACTCCTTTGTCTAGAGGGAAAATCATCAAACGGAGATTTTCCTAGTTATTGAAATCCATGTAGAAAGCAAATAAGAATCACGAACCTTTGAGAAAACCGTACACTGAACACCTATCAAAAGCATATTTTAATGTCTTAACGTGACACGTCCCCAAAAAATAAATAATTTTTATAAACCCTCTCTTAAGGCCACGAAACTAAACAATTAATTAGTTATTAAAGAATGTAATTACCTATTTAATCTCAATATGCGTCAGTTCTAAAATGTTTCTTTCATCGTTTGTTTCCTTATTTATGAGTTAAATTGCATTATTTGCTCCTGTATTTTCACTTCGTTGCAATGAACGGGCAGAGCACTTACTCTAACTTCTTGTGCCCACTAGAAAACATCCAGCCTATTGTGACAATTACAAGTGAGATAATACGTTCATTAAACTAATAATTTCTTTAACAGTCCTACAAAGCCCGCTATTTGAAAACCTAATATAATTAATCATTATCCTTAAATGGGCATAAATTAATAACTAGCTTGTAGTGCTCACACTGTGTATCACGAACATACTGTTGTTAGATATTATTGCATTGAAGCAAAGAAAAGGGAGATAGCTACTTGGGGGTAATATTGCCAACTACTAGACCCTTTATTTATTCGTCCAACTGATTTGAGGCCACAACGCCAGGAACATTATTATTTAATACATTTTCCGATTCATCATTCAAAAACATTTATTTTGAAATCCAGTTAGTAATTAAGAACTTGTCCGCTTACATCAGGTGCATGTAATATGTGTTTCTACATTGGAACCATATATTGTTCCACTTGTGGAAGTATTCGGTATATTTTAGTTATATGCAGTTTTGATTATCTCACAACTAGCTAAAGAGTTCAACATTAATTAACATATTTCATAAAAGACATTGAAGTACAAAGTTGGTCAGAACTAATTGATTATCATTAAAATAATTAAAATCTGTTGACGCAATATACTAATATTGCTGATCCGTTATTTGACAATGTTTGAATTACCACGAATTTATCTAGAGACAATTTGTAACATAAAATGATAATAATAGTTTAAAAAAAATATCTAGAAAATCTAAAAAATACTTGTTATTCAATAGTAGACTGAAATAGTTAATTGCAATTGAGCAAAGCTAATAATCTCATTAATTGAGTAAAGCTCAGCTAATTGAGTAAAGCATACAGCAATTCATTCGGTTTTTGGTTTTAGAATTAATGTGTTCGGTGTATCACTCAGTGGTAAGTACCTTGTTAGTTAATCATTAACCACAATACCTGTGTTATTGGAAACTTTAATTTTAGCTGGTTATCCAATGCTCTACATTACATGCTCTAACTGAACGTTTATATTTTACTAGCTGTACCCACGGGCTTTGCCCCGTTTAACTTCATAAGTATTCGCATGGCTCAATCACGTCCTGGTTGAAGTTTCTTTCGCTACGCTCACTCACCTTTAGGTTGGAGCTCGTTCGCTGTGCTCACTTGTTTTCAGGTTAGCTCGTTCGCTACGCTAACTCGCCTCCAGGTTGATGTTCGTTCGCTACGCTCACTCACCTTTTGGTTGAAAATTAGCTGTTGTCATAAATTTTTAAAAGTCATCCCTTTTATTGTTTATAGCCTAATACTTTGATAAAGGTTTTTATGTTTTAATATTTAACATTGGAGAATTTAAACGTTGGTAGATCAAAAAGTCTGACATTGGCCCACTTAAACCCCTCTGGGGCAGAGCCCTTTTGACGGATCTGCATCAAACTTCACTCGAACCATCCTTGAAAGATGCTTAATAATGCCTAAAAGTTTTATTACAATCTGTCGAGCGGTTTCGGAGTCCATAACGTATATACACACACAAATACATACATAGTTCCTCTTTACAGATATAGATTTATTTAAGAACTTTTGGTCCTACCAGTTCAGACTACAGCATTTTAAATTTAAAATCATTATTGTAATTGAAATTTCTTATCGTTACAAATATAGTCATTGGCAATCATACTGTGGTAAACATGTATTAATACATGTCAGATGTGTATGTATAAAATGACTATGACGTCAAAGAGAATGCTTTGTGTACAAGGAAAGTAAAGCTTGAGGAAGGATGTCCGTCTCAGACCTACATTTCCTTTCAAGTGATCATCCTTTTATGTCCTCAATCTCGATGGTATTTTTCCCTGGGTTTTTATTTGTTCTTCTCTCTAAAGCTGGGAAGTTTTAACTTTCTTTTGATAAATCCTAACTGTAAATTTTAATCAGGAGTCCATTTTTTTAAATTTATTTCTTAGAATAATTGGAATAGAAAAGTTTTAATTAATGATCATTTTTAAATTATAATTTAAAAATATATCAACCAACTATCACTGCGTATGTAAATTGCAATATTTATTTTTGATCAAACATAATCTTATTTGAATGTCGATTGCATGTTCATTGTGGTTGTCTTAAGATTATTATTCATTGTGGATTATTGTAAACTTAGATAGAATTCATAACCTAAGATACACACAACCTAAGACACATTTTAAGCAGAACTTCTTCAAAAACTATCAACATGAAATGTATTATTTGAATACCTAAAATAGTTAAATATTTTTTATCAAACTCAATTCCTAATTGCAATTTTAAAAAACATTTAGAGTTGTTTTGTTTTTGCTTTCACACGAATGGTCGTTGACTGGATCGTTGATTGGATCATTGACTTAACCACATTTTAAAATTACATTGCTACTTAATATTTTATGTATTTTCATATTTTTTAAGGACATCAATTTCTTTAGGAGGATTTTTTTTCTCAATTTCATAAGGAGTGGTGAAAGCTTGATATGTGTAGATGAAATTCATGAGTTATTTCAGTATGTATCAATTACGTTATTCCAGCATAGTATGTGAAATGTAATGCCTAGCTACTTTTACATGCTCTCCAGCGTAATCTACCCCCAATGTGAACTCACGTTGTTGAGTAACAGGTTGCAGGTGCATTTTGTGGCGAGATTTCCCACGGGAGGCGACCTGACAGCTACTTGTTGCCTACTGAACTTATGTTACTGTCTGGCACCCTCTGAACAATATCTCATAAAACATACATTTGGCCTTAAAACTATGTGCACCATTAAGGTTATCTTTTTTGTTGCTGGTTGCAATAGACCCACGGTAAAATTCTAAGGGATTTAAATGTATAAACTATAACTTAAATTAGTGTGCTTGCACTTAGTGAAGCTTACTTATTGGTTCAATAAAATAGCAAATTGATTTATTTCAAAAAATGATAGTTGAGGATTGTAATACCAATCTGTAATGACAAAATCTAGAACCCTACACTTCTACGTTGTTGTTCAAGTGCAGTGTCACTAGTTTAATCATTGTGGATTTGTCTGCCTTGCATTCGCTATAAATTTATTCTTACTTAAACATGGGACAGGGCACCCTGATCAATCTCAACTCCCTGAAACCACTTCTACACGCATCTCTCAGCTGATTTTTTTTTAAATTATCATTACAGCGTTAAGTAATGAAAATAAGATATGTGGTAAAGTCCTTCGTAATCATGCATTCCTTTACCTTTGTGGTCTTCTGTGTGGAGTCTGGGTACCCACCAAAAACTCGATTCCTTCAGAAACGAACATTTTCACGACCATTTTTTAGCTGCCCAGCTTATTTCAGCACCTTTCCCGCTATCATTGCATCAGGTCACAAAACTCAGTCATCTGGCGATGAATGTCAGCACTGCATATGTTTCTTGTGGTAAAAATCGTATAACTGACTATATCTTGCACGTGGTGGGAGATTTGATGGTTTAACAAATTTTAAAACACACAGCAAAGTGTACACTGTACATGACAGCTACAGAGCTGCAAATTATGCCATTCTGTCAAGATGTTGTCTCACTATAATTTTTAACAGTACAGAATATTCGATAGCTAAACAGAATGAAATGTGCGTGTTTCCACTATTTATTTTTTAAATTTCTAAACCAAACCCATAAAGAGTTGTCTTTTGTTCAGCTCTTTAACTGCAGCCACAAAGGATTGGCTGGTCAAGCAAGTTCAGGAGCTGAGTCCTTTCAGGGAAATCTCGCTTGCCCCAGCCAGAGGGGGACCTTGTGAAAGCTGTGAAGGTATATTTATGTGCCCAGCCCTACAAGGTCTGCGTATGAGATCCCTTGGCCTATTGATGGGAGATCAAAGGGAAGAACAGGTCACCATAGTCAAAAGGCTCTCACTGTTCTCCAAAGACCTGGCATTTTACGGAGAATGAGGACCTGTGAACGAGGGTGCACAATAAGCTGTTCTAGCTGCGATGCAATCCCATGGTAACTTATAAGCCTGGCCCTCTGTTAAAAAAAGCTCTTTAACTCGAATAATGGCGTGACTGATTACATTTTCAATTTCGACATCAATTCGTGAAGATTGGCAGAAAACAAGGTACTACGTCGCATAGCTAGAACAACAAACACTGTCCACCTAATTGGTACAAATTATACATGCACGTTTTGGATGTTTACAGCATTTCTTGTTATGTATAGGCTAACTCTATTCTTCGTATATGTTTTAAAACAATACCGGACACACATGACCAATGTTTAAAGTATGGGTAAAGAATAGGAACCCATGGGGTAAAAAGGCAAAAAACAGTTAATGATTACTGTTGTTGTAAATTGAGTTGTGTATATAGTACACATTCAAGATTAATCCAGATTAGATATCATAATTTGTTAGTCTGTGTTTTCTTATTTTTAACAGATGTTTTATATTTCATTTATTTTATTCAAAAAAATTAGAAGAGTCAGTTGGTTATAGTAATGATTTTTATTAAAGAACACAAATATTTTATTTTTATAACTAAGAAATGTATTTATTAGAATTACATTTTTTTTATTATCTAAAATTTTAAAAGTTTTCATTATTTATTACGAGCTCTTACAACTGTTAAACAATACATTACATGGCAAATCATGAAAAATGATACGGATATTGTTTAAGTTTCCTTATTGAGAACAGTGTATATTTTACTTTACCAACTCGGACGAAATAATCAAATACAAAATGCTTTTGTTCAAACTCATGTACTCTTTATTGAGAAAAAATATCTATTGTTTTGAGGATAGTATGAGAGTTTTAATTACACTGCAATTAGGGTTCCGATCATTTTTGTTTCACCGTTTTGTTTTCAGAGCGCTCTCACACTGGAAGCACCAAGATTTAGAAGCATACAAGGATTGCAAAAAATAAGCCAATAGTTTGTTCAGAACTGTAATTAGGCAGAACTTTCGCAATATGAACTGAAGCGAAGTAATCCCAGTTGCAGAACTCAAATAAAGGCATTTTAATTTGCAACGCTTTTTATAGAAATATTCTCGTTATTAGTATTATTCATGTAAGATACTCTTCGTTCAAGTACATCTTGAAATCAACATGAACTTTTAAATGGTTACACACTTAATATTTTCCATCTTCTAAAACACATGAAAAATATATCAGTGACACCTTCTAAGAGTAACTGACAAGAATTACTTTCAGCCAACTTAGTTGCATGTAGTCGATAGCTGAATATCCAAAGAATAGTCAAAATCACACACAACACAATTGGCTAAGTTGCACAACACGAGCTTATTACGGCTGAGTAATGGCTTATTATAATGGCTGGGTTGCCAAGCACAGTTCTCGCATTCAAATCTGTACGTCACTGGTTTGACTCCAAGCGAAACCTATTCTGGAGCTAGATGTAATGTGTCAATTAATGATGGATATAGTTACGGCTATTAAAATATTTGACTTTATATAGGTACAATATCAGGGTTTAGGCACTTGCCTTACAACAGACGTAAAAAATGATAAATGCGAGTTCTAACAATCCTTTAACTTGTTTAAATATTTAAACACATTTTTTACAAAATATATAACATATAAATTATAAAAAATATATAAAACTAATTTGGTCTTTTATTAAAACCAAAACGAAAACCTTACGACACTATGAAATTGCTTAAATGTTGGTAAAAACCTTTTTAAGAATTGATTCAGTAAAATGAACAAACCAATAAAAAAAGAAACACGTGTCCATTGCCTTTCCATTTGCTTTACATTAAACATTATATAGCCTAATTTATTATTTCTAGTCGTTGGTTTTTTTGGGCAGATTGTAATTGTAATTGAGGTGTTTTTGTGTTGAAAAGTTGTATTTCAAGGCCTTTAACGAAAATAATATTTATGCGCAATGTAACTTTGAGGTCCTATATATTGTGCAGCTGTTAGGAACTACTAAATTGTGAAGTTAAAACGAAGCGCACACTAGGTATATATATTTCCTAGTAAAATCATCATTTAACATACAATATTTAAATTATAAACTGGTGTATGTTGAATTTAATATTAGTTGAATTTTTAGCAGCTGATTATTATTATTGTTTGTGTTTCTGGTTTGCTATGTTGTGAATTATCCTAAAAAGTCAATACATATTAGGTTTACTGAAGTCTTTACAATTATTTCTTAAATAGTTACCATAAACAAATAAAACAAAATTGTAGTTCAGTTTAATTAAATTTGATATTTGTATAATTGGAAATATTCACAAAGCCATGGTAAATTTGTGTAAAATAACAAACCAAAATATTCCAATACTCCTGATATTATTAAAATATGAAATACGAGAAGCAAAGTCAATTTCAGTATTGTTTTTGTTCAATTACATTTTAACGTCAAATGTTTTATTTCATTCTCATAAATGTATTGGTTAATGTGTGGGACTCGCGGGGTTTTGGTTTGAATTTAACCAAACACTAACAAAGGTTTCCTGATCATATAAATTACTTGAAGTGTTCTCAATCCGTAATTTTACAATCTATATACTTAATACACTAAAGGTGTTTCCCTGCAACATCTCATTTTCACCAGGATCTTTACAATAGTTTAGGTGTCATTTTTAAGATAAAATTTAGGGTTACTTTTAATGATCTAGCACGATGGAATGTCCAGTAGTTAACAAGTTGTTTTCTTTTAGGATCTCATACTATGTTCTGTTATTTATGTCTAGAGTTTGCTTTCAAAGGATTAAGTACGTCTGAATTGCTTTAAACCGGTTCAAAATGTAAACTAATCTTGTGATAAATTTCAGTTGAGTTTTTAATTTTAACCACAATCAGATCGTAAACTAGAGAAGATATAGTTTATGAAAATAATATTTTATTAAGGTACTTCTAGTGATTATCGTATACTGGTAGAGGTGTAAGTAAATCACTCGGTATTGCTCTACATTCGATATATATTTAATATTGTAAATTAGGAACATTCTTACCATCATATGATTTACATTCATTTTGAGCATTTTTACTTTCATATGATTATGTTTTGATTGGATTTTTAATTTTTTTGCTACGAAATTATCTTTAAGGTAAAAAGGTTTTTGCATAGTTTGTTTTGCCTCGGACAAAAGAAGTATTTCCTATACAATGTGCAGTCTGCACACGGCACGCTTCATGCAGCTTCAAGTTAGTCCCATTTTAAAAGACATAACATAGTTTATATGAAAAAACCATGTCACTGGTTAATCCAGCTTTGGTTAAGAAGCTACTGTATATAAAATAACTTTTAAACCGAGTAATATATATAATCGTACCTACCAATCAAGGGTTTAGGAATTACTTTTGCCTAAAAAGGAAATTATCTAAGTGTTGTATGGTGAGATTACATTAATAATATTATGGTTCAATTATATTTTACCTAGTTTTGGTGGTTTCCGTAATACGCTTATAAATGGTCAAATAAAGTGATCAATTGTATATTAATTGGTAACTTTGAATTATTGTATTGATTTAAAAACCGCACAAAAAAATCACATTGTTACAAGTTTCAGAGGTTATCGTAGATAGTAACTTAAATAGCGTTCCTACAGAGAGTTAAGGATTTAAAAAATGTATATAAAGTATTTGCAGCAATGCCATAAAGGAATGTAAGACAGGCACACTTTTAAAAATTCAAATCCATTTTAATTCTCGTTAGGTACTTCTAAAAGTGCTAAACTAAAAGTTCATGATTTATTAAATTGACCTACTGTAAAAGCTAGTTTGTATTACCGTTATCAGTTTTAAAATAACCATAAATCATAATAAAACCGCTGATAAAGACAATTTATTACCCGACGTAGGCAATCCACAACGGAGCCAGTCCCGTCTGTGGCTAATTTAAGGCTAACAGCTCATCTGCAATTCTAACCAACGCTTAGACTGTTTGAATGAAATAATCGGCTCTCATTTCCACTAATGAAGAATATATACAACACACCTTTTTTAAATTGTCTGAAAAATTATGAAAATTAATGTGAAATTTAGTTACTACATCTTCACATCTTCATTCAAACAGATCATGTACGAGGGGTACTATAGAGATATTCTTATCGAGATATTATATTTTTATTCTCATAGAGATATTAACATCTGTATAGGCTAATAAATATTAGGTAAGAAACGTTGTTACTTGTATCAAAACGTTTCCATTGTTATTTAATATTTCTTAAATATTGAGGTCACGTAAACTCCCAGAATTGTATCGTGTGACGTCATGATTCGTTTAGTTACTTCATCTTCTTCTTCTCTCTATATGCAAATGCAAACTGTCTTTCCTTAACTTAGTAATGTGATACATGTTTAACCGATTCTTACACATCCTTTTTAAACAAACCGGCAGAAAAGAAGGAAATATACTATGTCCTGGCATGTGTACCAATTTTATTTCTAAGCAAAGAGAACTTATTTAGTTTTTCTTTTTTCAAAATAACAACCACTCGTAGGAACTAATAAACCCACATCCCTACCAAATCCACATATAAATCCCAAAGTACCCATACACTTTTGAGAAAACTAAAAGTCACACGCCCCTAAACCATATACGTAAAATGTTCGTCATGACGACAAACATTGCGCAAAACTATCCATTATTTCATAAATTGCCCTTTAAGGTTGTAATTCCTTTATAAAGGGAACTTTCCATATACCTAATGTTAAAAATACCTCAGCTGTACTTATTTGTTTGTTATACTTTCAATTTATTACCTGATTAAAATCCGGTGTGATTATTTGTTTGTATTACTGTATTCAGTTTTGTTTATTTTTAGCAACTTAACCAATCAATAGCTTTATTAATACTTATGAAGTCAAATGGGTTGAAGCCCGTTGGTAACAGCTAGTATTAATTAACACAAAGTTTAATTGATTTGCTATAGCAGCTGATAATGATACCAATACGTGTAATGTTTACGTTTAGATGTTTACGACTGACATTCATTGTTCAGGATCCTAAGTGGAAACTGCAATCAGTATATGATCTGGTTCCTGTTTAAATTTAAGAGGCTAAAAAGGAAAACAATTATTTGACCCAGTTTCCTTACAGGAAAGTTAGAAGGACATATATTATCATTCTAAGCTAGAAGCACAACTAACTGTTGTTTCATATAATATTCTGTGCCTTTGATAGAGAAGCTTTGAAGAACCTAAACCACCTTCATATACGAATTTGGTAGGATGTAGTTTACTTTGTCTCGAGTTAATGGTGCGTCAAATTCGATTTCCAATGCTGACACCAATTTGTGAGGGTCGACAATAGGGAAAGGTAACAAGGTGTAGCGTGGCCAGAATATCAAATAGTTTCAAACTATTCAATTCACAATGTTCTTTGGTATGGGATATATCTTATTTGCTAATGTATTTGAGTTCTACTGCCAGTTTCAGATGTATTCACTTGATATCACCAATGCTTACGTAAGTTTAGCTCAATTATGCAATGTGTACCTTTGACAACGTAATATTTACTTTTTATTTCGAATCATCCTAATTGACAGATGGCCGCTACAATTTCCTTGAAGTTAAATTTGTTATACCGTCCTTAATAATATTTTCCATTTGTGATCAAAGGTTCATTTACAAAAGTAGGAGATAATTTATCGGTAGTATGTTCCCCCAAAAGACGATGTTTACTTGGTGTAAATTAATTTATTAGTCTGTATGGTATCATGCCATCATAAACATAGTAAATTCTTGTTTTTTTATTTAATTTCTTTCTTTCTTTTGACTGGCAGAAGCACAACACTTTTGATCCGTGCATGGCCAAGGCCTAGTACCTATCCGGTGCAATAATGAGAAAAACTAAAACGCTATAAAATTCTTATACATGGTCTTAATAAATTAAAAGATCCTTAATTGTTTATGAACAGATTTTGAAAATCATCGACATATGGATTAAAATTGTTATATAGAAATTTAGTCATATTAGGCTTTAGTGTAATCGATATTTAAGATATTTATTGATAAGTATGTTAATGGCTGATATTTTTAATAAAAAAAATATATAAACCTGATAGTATGTAAAGGCATTTACCTTATGTATCAACACTCATGTACTAAGTTTAAAATCCATAGCTTATCAGGTCCAAACGTTATGGATACATCTTAAAAAACTATTTAGAGATAGACGGTCAAACACACAGATATTTTAGACCCATGTATATTTTATTTATATTGTTTTAAAAAATTGTCTTTCCAATTCTTTTCAAGGTGTTTGTATCAATGCTGTGTATTTGACATCAATATCGATAGCAATATCTGCAACGCATTGCTTACATTGTAACATAGTAACGTTAAAGACAGTAACTGCAGACTGGCTGGGTAGCTGAGTGGTTATAGTACTCGCCTAGTAGTCTAGAGGTCGCCGGTACGCTCCTGAAAAGTCAGTAGCTTTTAGTTTTAGATGGTTCGAAACTGGACCCAGCTGTTCCTGATCATTGGGCTTTAAATAAATGATCCTTACTAATGAAACCGCTGATCTTAGTAAGTAACAAAGCCAAACAGGTGAACAGATCATTCTACACTCATCCTTAACTCATATTTGGGTTAAAATGGGCACCTAGGTGGCACCCCCATCTCAATAATTGATAATTGATCAATGATTTTTTTTTTTGATGTTGGATTACTTCAAATATTGTAAGTTTTCTTTAACGTGATTGAAAAAAGTGTATCAGTACTTCCAAGTTCTTTAGAGTTATTAAGACTAATGATAAAGGTATTTTAATATTGTATTTGCCCTTATATTTTATAGATTTGTATTGTATTAAATAAAGAATACTTATTTAGCTTGGTTTCATTACGAGTAATAAGAAGAAAACAACTGACCGTAACTACAGTATTTTACTATTAATCTCTTTTACAGTCAGATTAGACCTAGCAAGCAAAATGAGCTAGATCCAGACTTTTTTGTTCGATTTCAATTAAATTTATTTAATTCGGTCTCTATTACGGTCTCTATCACCATGAAGTCTTTGGTATTGAGGCGTACTCATAGACTATTGACTTATCACAGTCGACGCTATATTTCTGAAATGTATCCAATGTAAAGCCAGCCCTTAGAATGGTTGAAATTCCATTATACTAAACATAACATAAAGTGATCTGTTTTCTTACATTTAAAATTATATCCTCTAAAGTAGCTTTTGTAAGGCGTCTAAATTCCCCTTCCCTGAGGACATGACACTTTATCCATCGCAGCTTCCTTGAGATCATTCCCTCAGGACGTTTTCCATTACTTCGTTTTGTAACTGGAAGCCCTAAACTGATAATGTCGCATTATCCCTTTATATTTCTAAGTAGACTAGATTTTGTAAAATTCCGTAACGATAAATTATGCTACTTCTCACTTTAGTAGTATATTTCATCACTAAGGCAAAGAGTGACTCTTTTCGACACGATCTTAAGTTAAAAAAGTCCTTTTTCACTATCCACAAGCGTGGAAAATTGTGGTAAATACAACTACGTTGTTCGTAATACTACATTATTTAGCTAAAGTAAGTTAAATACGAAAATAGTTTCCACGTATAAGTAATTAAGACTACAAAACTTCTTAAAATTTAT
Source organism: Macrosteles quadrilineatus (assembly GCF_028750875.1). Classification (NCBI taxonomy): domain Eukaryota; kingdom Metazoa; phylum Arthropoda; class Insecta; order Hemiptera; family Cicadellidae; genus Macrosteles; species Macrosteles quadrilineatus. The sequence goes on from NW_026542594.1 coordinate 159,906,422, forward strand.
CTGGTTTTCAATAATATAACGATAAGTTATAGGTTAGTCATGTATAAATGACTAACCTCAGTTAAGTAGGTTGCCAGTTAAATAAGTAAAACAAATTTAGAAATAGGTTTAATGGGTAAACGAAACTAAATTAAAAATAATATCATTGACTATATACCACTATAGTGTTATATAGTCAATGATAATATTCATCCCAAAATGTCTCGTTAGTGAGGTATTTCAATTTTTTTGTGTTTAATTTTTTTTTCTCAAAATCTGTTTAAGATAACTTTATAAAACTTCAAATCAAAATTTTTGTTATCATAATCTATTTTAGTCATAAATCAAAAAAAGATCAGCTGTTGTTGCAAATGGACTTTATTACGTGTTTACACGTTCAATTCCTATTTTATTTATTTGTTGGTATAGTTGTGCCGTTGAATAATTATGTTTCGTTAAAAAGGAAGAATATGTAATTCTATGATTTGAGTTATTTAAATCTACGTTTGCCGTCCCTTTTAGAAAAATCAATCCTTTGTTTTTACAGCTGTGTTCACTTCCTGTTGTATTTAAATCTAAAAGGGCTGTAGTGTTAAATAGTTTATTTATTAAAAAGTTTTAATGTGCAGCACTTATAAATAATGAACACTTTTTTTTTAATAAAACTCCTTGACCATTTCCAAGCGTTGTCGTGGAAGATATTCTTACTGCATGAAAAGTTTTATTAACACATAAATATTAAAGAGTGGATACAAATCTACGTATAATATAGTCAAACATTGACAATATACTAACAAAAAATAGTACAATTAATTCTAAGTTATTTGGAATTTTTAGGCTCGCTGTATAAATTTATGAAATCCATCCCCCAGTCTATGTTGGAGATGGTTTCATACTCTTCAAAGGTTTAATAGGAATATATTGTTAAATGTTAAAACCCTGTCAAAACGATATGTCTAACACGTTTAATTTTTATTCATATTAAAATCGTTATATTTACAATAGTTGGTATTGGAATACCTGCAAATGAATCAGTTTTAAGCTCATATAAATGTATTTAACAGACTGATAAAAAGATCTACTAGAAACTTATGAAAGTTTAAAAAAGTTACTAGCGTTTCTATTTTTACGGATATATCGTTGCATTTATCTTTCATAACAATCGTAATAAAAAATTTTGAAGACTTTTACTTTTGTTTAATTTTAGATATAAATTTTGACACCAAATAAGAAAGTCATAATATATAGAGAGATAAAGATAAAATAAGCAAAATAAGTTTTTTATTTTATATTCGCAAATTAAGCATCATAATACATACCAATCTCTGTGATACTCAAGAAAACATGATCAGATACTAACGTAACCGATGTAAGTTTTAGATTGTGATTCATACTTTAAAGGTCATAATCTACATTCACGCCAACAGCGTGTTATAGTTGAGTTCTTATGTAGATGAGAGCGAGTTACTTCGAGCGTTGGAGAAATTGACTTATCTCCAGTAAGTGGGATTCCAACGGAGGTAGGGACAACCAAACATCATGGCGTTTATGTTAAAGTAAACAAAATGAACGAAAAGTTGCAAACGATCAATGATTTCCTGTTATGACAAAAAGATTTTAATTTTGTATAACTTTGCTTATAAATTATCTTTTTATAAGCCATAGAGCCATGGATTAAGATGGTAAATGCATTGCTAAATATGTTATTACAGTGATTACCCCTATTATACATTATTAATTTGGAAAAAGTTATTTTGTGAATAAAACTCCCTTTAGAATTTTAGCCCATGTTGAAGTTTATCGTGTAATTTAAAGAGCCAATAATAGTAAACGGTTTGCCCTAGTGAATCTCAAAGATGACATGTATACCTTACGGAATAATACTATTTAAATCAGCTGATCATTTGTTTGTTTTTAACTTGATGTATTTAAACTATTCTTTTTAATTGCTGATTAAGCAAACTTCTACAAGGATAAACGGTAATATGATAACCTCAAGGGTACACGCATTGGTAAAACATACTCCCTAGGGTTGGTTGATACAAGTTGCAAAAGGAGTTTTATCTAGTGACTTTCATATTTTAGATTTTTTTGTGAATGGTAACAGAATCAATACCAGTAAATGAATCTTCTGGTATATCAGTAAACAAAGAAATGAGGCAAACCACCTGAAAATAATTCATTATTACATTATGAACTCCTTTTCGTATTTGACCATCCAGGTCCGGATAGACCACGTCAAATATTTAAAAATAAAACTTTCTTCAATAACACATATTTATTTTTAACTTAACCCTTAGTCGATCTAGGTGGGCGGTCAATATATGGTGCCTCCTCAAAATACTCGTCCACGTAGTAGTACTGGTTTTGCAGGAGGAGCTCCTTGATCCTTGAAATATTTCAAACTTAAGCTCTCTCAGGTAGAGTGGCAGCGCATAAAACATTTGTCCTGCTACTGCGAGGGAGCCGTCTCTTATCAGGGAAAGTCTTTATTGCTGGGTATTCAGCTTTTGTGCCCTTCTAACGGTGTAAAAGTGGAGCTGGCCACGGAGTTCAAAATTGTTCAGGTTGGTTTTAATGTGAACAACCCAGGCCAGATTGTACTGGTTATAGACGCTAAGGATGTTTAATAATCTAAAAAGGAGTCAGCATGGCTACCGCCTCCTGTTATTTATAACTACTCGTAATGCCAGTTTAAGCAATCGAAGCATGTTCCCGAAGTTGAATATCATAGGCCACATGGTTGTGAAAAAATAAAAATATACTGTCAGCAGGTACTGTGCAGTTATCTAATGTTTCAGCTTTCTCAAGAGGAAGATTAATTTGCTTAATCTCACACAGACAGAATTAATATGAGGAAACCTCTGTAACTTGGAGTATAGGACGAAGCCAAGAGCTACTATCAAGAAACGGAGATCATCTGCACCGGGCGAGCAGAAGGCTTTGTGTTTTATCTTCGTTGAGCTTCAAGTTATTTATGAGGAACCAGTCCTTAGCCTATTGGAAAATATGTTCTGATCAGGCGACCGCCGCAGTAGGATCTTGCATCCTGTTCAGCAGGCTTGTATCATCCGCAAATAGTGATGTATCTCCTTCCCAGCTTAGCTCGTTCATATGTACCAGAAAGAGTAGGTAAAGTATCCAATATAGATTTTTGTCTACGAAAACAAGATCGAAATAATTCATGATATGAATTTTAATTGGGCCATTCTAACAGTACAGTTCAAAGATTGCTTAAATCGGAACAACAGTGTTTATATTTTCTGTTGTCAATTTGAAATACTATCACATCAACCAAAAATAAAACTCACTAATCATGCTGGTAAGACATTCGAACATTTAAAATTTATCTATTGATGGAAAGTAATTAACCAGGAAATGTTTGCGTAACAGAATAGCGATTGTGAGTTTTTGACTGGTTCCTCTAGTACAGTATGTCTAAACAATGGACTCTGTAAATTTAAATCCATTAGACAAAATGCTGTCCTTCAATATTCATTAAACTAAATTATTAGTGGTTTCAGTTTTAGCTAAGGTACTAACTAAGCTTAGAGTCAGTTCAAAACAAGGGTTAAATATTACTTTTACTGAATTTTCACATTTACACCCTATGTGACACGTAGTTTAACTGTAGCCTCAGTTATTCTTTTCAAAGCCAGATATTTGATCTCTTGATGAGAACAATAATTAAGTTTTTTTTTTTTCATTTACCTCTAAACTAGTCTATGTTTATCAAATACTGAACTGGTTTTTTTCTGTTAAGATAAAAAAAAATTATTGAGATTATGTGTATATTCAAAAGTGTAACCCTAACAAGCAAATTTGTAATAATTCAAGCAAAAACTCGTGAATTACATTTTTCATAAAATAATATAGTTTGTTTATGAAAATATTTACACCAAAAGTAAATATTTATTCATCTGTAAAGAACTCTCAATTTGTATTCATAATTAAAACATTAGCTCTTTGCTGATTCAACAAACATGCTAATGCATCCTGGTAAGATTATCTCGTAAGCCAGATTTATTCAAACTAGACTACATTAAAACTCCTAAAGCAGTATTTCATTTTTAATTTTTTTTGTTTAAGTATTGTGCCTACGTTTTGTTGTATTACTTTGACAATTAACTACACAGTTGTTACTTATTATGACAAGCAGGCAATTATTATGTTAATGTATAGTATGGAAGTTCTTGTATTTTCGTCACTCGGAGATATTGAATTATAATTTTTTTTATTCATACAAAATATTAACCCTTGTTAACTAATAACCCCTTCTTAACTAATAGTGGTATATTTTGGGGGGAACAAAATATTTCCATACTCAAGAATTCTTATATAAGTTATTTTTACAACATTAAATATCTTATTTCGCTGTATAGTCACTCGGTTCAAATTTTTTACTATGTAAAGTTTCATAAAAATATAAAACGATTCAAGAAAATATTGGACGAACAAATGCAACGAGGTGTACCTTAAATGTAATCAAACTATCAGATTTCTTTATTATTTATAAGTAAATTATTGCTCTTACCAAAAATTAGGAATTAGAAAAATAACGTTTCTGCCTTTATGAGGATGTTTTTAGTAAAATTGTATTCTCAAATGAGTATTGAATCATGAAACAACTTTTAAGGACGAAAACTTATATTGAAAACGAATATATAAATTAATTTTTTGAACATTTCGACTGGGAAACCGATCGCCATTCATTCGTCAGCTGGACAGGTAGAAGAGTGATAAAGTGGTTTTCTGTGGAAAGAATGAAAGGAACACATTCATTGTAGTTATATCATCGTGAATCGTGAAATATTTACCTTACTCAACACTGTATGTTACAGTTTTACCACTGTTCTGTCATGCGTTACTATACATTATTTATTTTTATAACAACTTTTTCAGTGGTTTTTTGTTTAAACTCCATCGCATTAAAATATTTTTCTAAAAGGTTATTGTTTATTTGTTGTGCATTATTGTTCTGTGTTATTCTTGTAATTTTTTCGTATTTAGCGTTCTTGAGGTACAAGGTGATTCATGAAGAAATTGCATTAAAATTCAAAGTAAGAAAACGTATTACTAATAAATTACTTATAGATAGCTCATATTAATATCTAAATTGTTGCATTTGTTTAAATTTGGTGAATATTATACCGTTTTAATTTGTGATCAAACCGAAAATATCAAATATGATTCATAAAAAATGCATACTTGACGTAGCTTATCTTAAAGTGTCGTTTAGTTGTGGTTTCCTCGTTTTTTAAGCTTACTACAATTATTGTTCATTTCAGGACAGTGAATGCTTGTTGTACATGACAATTTACTATACTTTATTGCAGCCCAAACTAATCAAATAATCCATAAGGGACTTAAAAATAAAAATAAACCTTTTTTATTGTTTGGTTTAACTTGACAAAGAAATTATTAATTGCATCTTACTCACAAACAACAAAACATATTCTCCGAGGAATTTATTTCATTTCTTACTGAACAAACTTGTGCACTTCACAAGGTAAACAATAGAAGCTGCATTGCAGGCAAACCCGAACTCGGAAAACGCCGCTCTTTGTATCTCATCAGTCGTATCTTTGTTTCAGTTTCAGCTGATTTATCAAAGTTACTTTTCGTCAATTCATTATTCTACAATTGAAATAGATGTAATTGCATTTCTTTGAATGTAAATTAAATTTGAGATAGGAGATAAAAGGACTAGGTATACGTGTTACAATAAACTACTATCCAACAAGTAAGGTTGAAAGTTTAGAATTGTATTTGTATGATCTTCTAGGTCTTTACAACGATGGCTGGAAGAAAAACTGCAACATCCTTAATTAACATGAGCACGATTCTTGTTCGTTCATGCTCGCATCACAAACATTATGCATTGGGTTGACCAAGCTAATTCCACTTTTAACAAGATTTTGGAGGCTTTTCACTAATGGTAATGCGGTGATAACCGACTAACCAATACATCTTAAATAATAATGTGGAATTCTCTTTCAGTTCACTTATACAAACAGTAAACCATGCATGATTCGAGTTGGAGATCAAACCTATTTTAAGGAGTGCTAAGTTCATCTCTGGAACTGGTGTTGTTGGTTTTGTGTGGTATCTGCGACTATTTAAATTCAGGATCAGCCTGAGACTTTTAAGTTATTCCCGTAAATGACATTTTCATTATGATCGTTATTGCATTGATCATATCATACATCAACATAAGACTAAATGGCTAAATCATGATTTTTTCCTTTTTGAGTTCTTTTTTATCAACTCATTAAAACTCATTAACCTATTTTCCAATGAGTCAATGGCATTTATATGTTGGTCCCTTAGCCTATCTCGCGAGTCATCAACCTCCTAAGCATTTGATTTAACAGATACATTTTGACACCCTTTTGCAAAGCATGGTAAATATTCTAAAGTAATACTTACTAAAGTAATAACCATCGGCAGCTCAAAGAGTGTTAAACTATTTTATTGAGCATTTCTCTATGTTTTGGGGTTCGAGCGAAATGTGTCAGCACATAGTCGTTATGTTGTTCTAAAATAGTAAAGATTGGAAGGACCCGAAGTCACAATAAAAGTGAAAAATTTAAAACATAAACTAAGTAAAATAATTAAATCTCCATTGGATTGTAGGCTAGAAAACGTATATTAAGTCCCTGATTTCTGGACAACTTAACTCATGTACTATTCATATTCTTATTTATGGCGTATTTTATAAAGATAATATTAAGTATATACATAAAGAGTTATCTTTTTCTTGGTATGAATCGTGGCAATAATTATGTCACGTTACTAATACAATAGTTCGCAGTATTATTCCTTCCCAAGCGTTCAGTTATTGGCACATTTTCACTTGTTAGATATATTTGTTATATAACGAAAGTAAAATTAAAATAGCTTAAGTCCGTCTAATAGCTTAATAAGCTATTACATAGTTATGTGACATAACATGCTACGGCTAAGCTAAAAAAGTCTTTTTGATAAATATGTTATATAACTACACCCTTTTGACTAAGTTTTAAGGCTAAATTGTATTGTACTGTATTGTTGTGTGTTGTATTGTAGATGTTATCCTAAGGATTCAATACACGTTTATTACACGTAAAAGTATTTAAATTTTATTTAAATTAAGGTTATCTGGCTTCAGTATTAAGCTAGCATGGGAATATGATAATAATTTGAGAATCAATACGCTTTATACAACACTAACTGTATATTGTACTTGCAATAAATTACACGTAGCGTGTAGGTAGAGAACAGCACAAATAGACCGTTAGCAATGCAGATGTGTGGTTACATTCAATTTGCTTGTAAGGGATCCATAACATCCAACTGAAGCGACACTAATCACCAAAACATCACCACAATCACTGAAGATAACAGTAACGTCTAGTGGCATCATAGTATACTTCGCACAACGAGAGATGTTTTTGTTTGTTTGTAGAAAAAGCTATAGCAGATCATCCTATGTTATGGATTAGAGAAAGAACATATGTTTACTTGTTACACACTACCAAGTGGGAAAAAAGGCCATCGATAAAGAGGATTATAACGGCTAAGAAGGAGCGGTATATTGTGTGTTAATATTGGTTCAGTATTTGTGTAACCCTTGTGCAGTCTAACATTGATAAACTATTGTCATATGAGTCGTGGTTAGGCGTTCGACCCGCATGCGGGGAAAGAATAGTGTTATCCGACCCTGAGAAAGCGGGACGTCTTTAGTGAGTGCCGCGAAACGACGGACTTTGATGTCATGGACTATTGCGTATATTTTATATAGCCTATAGTGTTTTGGCGAGTCCTGGACATCATTGAGAAAAGCTAAGGTAAGTAAAGCCCACAAATAATCTTAATAAACCATTGTCATACTCTGACATCAACTAGGTAAGATGGTTATACCACAGACAATAGACCAATTGGGTTCATAGTCAGTCTATGGATGAGAATGATAAAACAACAAATGATTACAGAAAAATAAAAAAATTAAACTCTAATTATAGTGTATTTTTCTGTGTAAATTGTGCTATACAGGTATTAAGATAACCTTTCAACGTATATCTTATCTGTTTTTTTATCTAATGAGTCTGTAACATATATACTCAATGCTATAACAAACAATGCTATACTGCCCCAAGGGGTACAGCCTAATGACAAAGTTATGGGTCCTCACCCAAGTTTAGGTTAATGGCACTCTGACATCGAAGTCAGTTAGTTGACTCAGTTAACTTATGATTGCATTTACCCCCAATACTAAACATTCTAATAATTCTTTGATGCTTATTCGATAGATGCAAAGAAAATGTATTCAAAATTGAAAGATTTTTTTATAAAAACCCCAAATATGTAATCTTACAAATAATTGAACTTCTTTTTGTCGAACAAAAACTGCTATAAACTGTTATGAAAAATTCATGAAACGAGACAACATCAATGATAAAAACCATTGGCTAAACAATTAAAAACTAATTTAATTTCTCTCTCAAATTTAATTTCAAAAATACGATTCTATTCATTAGATTATTACATATTTCATACTTAACAATATATTATCTAATTAAAAGTATGAAATACATCCCAGATACCTAATATCATAGCAAGCAATCTCTTGGTGACAAAGGCAAACTATTTTTTCGCCATATTGCTAAAAAGCTCATGAAGTGTATAACACTATGTCATTGTATATGAACTGATAAAAAAAGGTATATGGTTATAAGTTTCTTCTTGGTTACTTATAGCTGATCATATATCAGCACTACTGTTTGGGATAGTTGTGGATCAAGATGTATGGAGTAAAAGAGGTGGGCCAGACAGAGCGGACTGCGCGCGGTGACGTGACTGCAGTCCCGGCCGCGGCTGCCTCGCCGCTAGATGCATGCTAAACGCACAAACCTACTTTTTCGGACACGATTTAAGCTGGTTTGGAGGAGGTATTTCCCGTTATAACACAAATATCTTTGTGTACTAATTAATGATTTTTATGATTTTTAACTAACATGAATTGTGAACAGTTTGACAATAGTAAATAACCAATTAGGCCTGTATGTTGCATAGAAAGCGATGAAATGCGGGCGTCTACCGATTCAGTTGGAATAATAATTACACTTTGGAATAATTTTGGATTAAGATATAACACTCCCCTTTTTCAGGTTAGTTAATAAAATATATGTTTTAGCACTAGGTAAAAAAGTTGCCTGTTTAAAAGTTACTTCAACTGCTTTTTGGTGTTAGTTATAAATGAAACGCCATTCTTTTTCATTTTTAATTTCTTCTTTTTCTATTTAATGTTTAACTTATTTGGGTTTGTTGATACAAAAAAAACAACAGCCAATTATATAATATTTTACATGAGAATCATAAATGTTGCTTAGAAATCAAAATCAACTATGATACTGCATTACTATTTTACAGGAATTAAATAGACCACAAAAATCTGTTTGGATAAATGGCATTGACCAAAGAATACGCTCGGAGAATACTAATGATTTTCCCCGAGGAAAGCTTGTTTCACAGGTACTTTTAAAAAACATATCAATACCGTATGTATATACATTACATATATTTCATTTTAGACTTTATTATTTTCGTGTTAAGAGGATTTACTCTCTTATGTAAGTGCACGTTGTTCGGTGTTTTTATAAGAGTTTACTTTCTGAAAACTTTACTTTACTTTCTGAGATAAAAAATGCTAGGTATGCGTTTTCCTCTAGCTATATATAATGACAGTTACCGACTAAAACTCAGTCCGACATAAGAGTCATATTTTATTCGCAAAAAATTACGCTTTGTCTTTATTGAAAGGTGCAAAAGAAACGAATTTTGGATTTCAAACATTTTTATATTTATTTTGAATATGTTTAAAGAAATTAATTTCATGATTAAAGGGTTTGGGGAATCTTAAACATTCGTGAGCCCTAAATCAAACTTGTGTCTTCTGAACACAGTATTATGGCAGTGATGCGGAGGAATGCTCGACAAAACGAAAATTCAGAAAACTTTACCGGGGAAACAAAAAAGTTGTGCAAGCTGTGTTGTAATAATAAAACATCGCAATGTAGGCTAAATAAAAATTGAGAGTTTGGAAAAGGAATTTTAATTTTTAAAATTGAAAATTAAATATTTAAAATGCTTTGATATGAATAGATGGCCCTGTGAAGAAAGTGAAGACATTAAGCCATACGCCATAAAGTAAATTGTTTACCTCTAGACCGTCTTGAGCTATTTGCTCAAAGAAGAATATTAGAGAATTCATAGAATATACTAAGGCCTGTGCAGGTATATTCCGCCATAACTTTGGACTGCCGCCATTTTGTAACGGATGAACCTTTTTTGAAGCGGTTTCCGGCAATTAACTCCACTTGACTAGACCTTAAAAATGATGTGCATATCAACCTATGCTTACATTAAAGATTATGTACCTACTCCTCATGGGCCGTCCCCTGGTGAAGGTAAAAAAATGGTAATGCTTTCAAAAAGTAGTATTTATACATGCAAGTTTATGTGAAAGATTTGAATTTTCTAACGAATTTAGTTAAAAAGATATCAAGCCGTTTCCAGACTTTTTTGTCATCCTGTATATTTCCTAGTAAAATCATCATTTAACATACAATATTTAAATTATAAACTGGTGTATGTTGAATTTAATATTAGTTGAATTTTTAGCAGCTGATTATTATTATTGTTTATGTTTGTGGTTTGCTATGTTGTGAATTATTCTAAAAAGTAATACATATTAGTTTTACTGAAGTCTTTACAATTATTTCTTAAATAGTTACCATAAAAAAATAAAACAAAATTGAAGTTCAGTTTAATTAAATTTGATATTTGTATAATTGGAAATAATCACAAAGCCATGGTAAATTTGTTTAAAATAACAAACCATAATATTCCAATACACCTGCTATAATTAAAATATGGAATACGAGAAGCAAAGTCAATTTCAGTACTTGTTCTGTTTCAATTACATTTTAACGTCATATGTTTTATTTCATTCTCATAAATGTATTGGTTAATATGTGGGACTGCTGGGGTTTTGTTTGAATTTATTCATACACTAGCAACGGTTTACTGATCATTTAAATTACTTGGAGGGTTCTCAATCCGTAATTTCACAATATATATATCCAATACATTTAAGGGGTTTCCCTGCAACATCTCCTTTTCACCAGGATCTTTACAATAATATAGGTTTAATTTTAAATATAAAATTTGGGGTTACTATTAATAATCGAACGCGATGGAATGTAATACAGTAGTTAACAAATTATTTCTTTTAGTGTTTCACCCCTCCTTGTTCTGTTATTTATGTCTAGAGTTTGCTTTCAACGGTTTAGGTGCGTCTGAATTGTTTTATATGGGTTCAAAACTTGAACTAACCTTTTGATAACTTGAATTTCTTAACCACAATCAGATCGTAATCAAGAAAAGAAATAGTTTATGAAAATAAAATTTAATTAAGGTACTTATATTGATTATCGTATACTGATAGAGATAAGTATATCACTCGGCATTTCCCTACATTCGTCATATATTTAATATTGTAAATTATGATAATAATGAATCTAATACTAGTATTAAACATTCATAACATGTATATTTTCATATGATGATGTTTTGATTGAATTTGAATATTTTGCTACGATATTATCTTTAAAGGTCAAAAGGTTTTTGCATAGGTTGTTTTGCCTCGGATAAAAGTAGTATACCCTATAAAATGTGCAATCAGCACACGTACGCTTCGTATGGTTTAAAGTTAACCCCATTTAAAAAGTCATAACATAGTTTATATTAAAAACCCATTTCACTGGTTAATCCAGCTTTGGGTACGAAGCTACTGTATTTAAATACCTTTTAAGCCAAGTAATATAGTTAATGTACCTAGCAATCAAGGGGTTAATAATAACATTTGCCTTTAACGGTAGTTACCTAAGAGTTGTAAGTGACCAATTTGTATATTTACTGGTAACTTTGACTTATTGTATTGATTTAAAAACCGCACCAAAAATAAAATCATATTGTTACAAGTTTCACAGGTTATCGTAGATAGTAACTAAAATAGCGTTCCTACAGAGAGTTAAGGATTACAAAAATGTATATAAAATATTTGCAGCCATGCCATAAAGGAATGTAAGACAGGCACACTTTTGAAAATTCAAATACATTTTAATTCTCGTTAGGTACTTCTAAAAGTGCTAAACTAAACTTTCATTATTTATTAAATTATCATACTGTAAAAGCTAGTTTGTACTACCGTTATCAGTTTTAAAATAACCATAAATCATAATAAAATCACTTATAAAGACAATTTATTACCCGACGTAGGCAATCCACATTGGAGCCAGTCCCGTCGGTGGCTAATTTGAGGCTAACAGCTCATCTGCAATTCTAACCAACGCTTAGACTGTTTGAATAAAATAAGCAGCTCTCCTTTCCACCAATGAAGAATATATACAACACACCTTTTTTAAATCGTCTGAAAAATTATGAAAATTAATGTGAAATTTAGTTACTTCATCTTCACATCTTAATTCAAACAGATCATGTACGAGGGGTATAGAGATATTCTTATAGAGATATTATATTTTAATTCTTACAGAGATATTAACATCTGTATAGGCTAATAAATAATAGGTAAGAAATGTTGTTACTTGTATCAAAACGTTTCCATTGTTTTATATTTAATATTTCTTGAAAATTGAGATCACGTAAACTCCCAGAATTGTATTGTCTTACGTCGTGATTCGTTTAGTTACTTCATCTTCTCCTTCTCTCTATATGCAAATGCAAACTGTCTTTCCTTAACTTAGTAATGTGATACATGTTCAACCGATTCTTACAAAGCCTTTTTAATCAAATCAGCAGAAAAGAAGGAAATTCACTATGTTCTGGCATGTTTATGAATTTTATTTTTAGCCTAGGCCAATTGGTAACTCAGAATTAATAATTGCAAATTTTATTTCCATCTAATGATTAAACAAATACAACTTATTAAGTTTTAAGTTTTTGTTTTCGCGTGGGACTGACATTCATTGTTCAGGATCCTAAGTGAAAACTGCAATCAGTATATGATCTGGATCCTGTTTAAATTTAAGAGGCTAAAAAGGAAAACAATTATTTGACCCAGTTTCCTAACAGGAAAATTGGAAGGACATATATTATCATTCTAAGCTAGAAGCACAACTAACTGTTGTTTCATATAATATTCTGTGCCTTTGATAGAGAAGCTTTGAAGAACCTAAACCACCTTCATATACGAATTTGGTGGGACGTAGTTTACTTTGTCTCGAGTTAATGGTGCGTCAAATTCGATTTCCAATGCTGACACCAATTTGTGAGGGTCGACAATAGGGAAAGGTAACAAGGTGTAGCGTGGCCAGAATATCAAATAGTTTCAAACTATTCAATTCACAATGTTCTTTATCTTGTAAAGGTAAATAGGTATGGGATATACCTTATTTGCTAATGGATTTGAGTTCTACTGCCAGTTTCAGATGTGATCACCAATGCTTACGTAAGGTTAGCTCAATTATGCAATGTGTACTTTTGACCACGTAATAATATTTACTTTTGATTTCGCGCCGTCCTAATTGCTGCTACAATTTCCTTAAAGTTTAGTTACTTGTCCCGTCGTTATTACCAGTATTTTCCATTTATGATCAAATGTCCATTTACAAGAATAGCGGATAGTTTTCGGTAGAAGATATTTCCCCAAAGATAATGTTTACTTTGTGTAAATTGATTTATTAGTCTCTAGGGCATCATGCCATCCTAAACATAGTAAATTACCGATTTTATATATAATTTTTCTTTTGACTGGCAGAAGCATAGCACAGTTTGATCCATGCATGGGAAAAACTAAAACGTCATAAAATTTGTATACACGGTCTAAACATACTTAATTATTTATTGACCGATTTTGACAATTATCGTCTAATGGATTAAAAATATTTTATAGAAATATAGTCATGTTAGTCTTTAGTGTAATCACTGTGTTTAAGATACTTAACAATGAACATTTTAATGGCTGCTATTTCTTATATTCACATATTAGAAACCTGATACTATGTGAAGACATTGTCCTTATGTATCACCACTCACGCAAGTTTAAAATCCATAGCTTATCAGGTTCAAGCGTTTATGTATACATAAAAAAAACTATTTACAGATAAACTAACATTAAACAGGCATTATAGACCCATGTTTATTTGATTTTTATCGTCTTGACCTAGGGACAAATTTTCTTTCCCAATTCTTTTCAAGGAGTTTGTATCAATGCTGTGTATTTGACATTAATCCTGTCGATAACAACAGGGCAATCTGCAACGCATTGCTTACATTGTAGCTTAGTTACATTAAAGACAGTAACTGCAGACTAAATAATTTCGTTTGCATTTTGGATGACTAAAAATATATTATGTTTTCCTTAACGTGATTGGAAAAAGTATATCAGTACTTTAGATTACTTTAGAGTTATTGAGACTACAATTAGACTATAAGGTTTTTTAATATTGTATTTGCCCTTATATTTTATAGGTAATTATTAACTATGATGACTATTTTCTTCGCAATCTAATGAACTAGAAGTTTCTTTGTATTGTATTTAATAAAACATATTTATTCAGCTCAGTTTGATTGGTTTCATTACGAGTACTTAGAAGATGACAACTGACCATAAGTACAGTATTTTAATATTCATGAAATGTTTTACAGTCGGATTATACCTAGCAAGAAAATCAAGCTAGATCCAGACTTGTTATTCGATTTCAAATTAAATTCATTTAGTTCTCTATTACGGTCTCTTTTACCATGGTCTTTGTTATAGAGGCGTACTCATAGCCAACTATTGATATACATTCAAGCCAACAGCTATAGTTGAGTTCTTGTAGATGAGAGCGATTTACTTCGAGCGTTGGAGAAATTGACTTGAGAGGGATTTCTGCGGAGATAGGGACAACCAAACATCATGGCGTTTATGTTACATTAAAGTGAACAAAATGAGCAAAATGTTTCAAACGACCAATGATTTACTTTCATAATTGCCTGTTATGACTAAAAGATTTTAAATTTTTCTCTCCTTTGCTTATAAGTTTACATTTTATAAGCCATAGAGCCATGTATTAAGATGGTAAATGAATGGTTTCACGTGCATGGCCAATTATTTTACTACAGTGATTACCCCTGTTATACTTTATAAATTTGGAAGGAGTTATTTTGTGAATAAAAATCCCTCTAGAACTGTAACCCATGTTGGCGTTTTTGGTGTCATTTTAAAGAGTACAATGTATAGTATGGGGTGAATACGGTTTGCCCTAGTGACCCTCAAAGATGCCATGTCAACCTTATGGAATCATACTATTTAAATCAGCTGATCAATTGTTTGTTTTTAACTTGATGTATTTAAACTTTATTTATTTTGTAATTTCTGATTAAGCAAACGTCTACAAGGATAAACAGTAATATGATTTATTCAAGGATACACGCATTGATGGAACATACTCCCTATGGTTGGTGTCTATGATACAAGTTGCAAATAGAGTTTTATCGAATAAGTTTATTTTCACATTTTTTCATTTTTTTTATTGTGGAGAGTAACAGAACCTATACCAGTGAATGAACCTTCTGGTATATCAGTAAACAGTAATGAGGAAAACCACCTGAAAATCATTATTACTCATTATTATCTTATGAACTCTTCTTCGTATTTGACCATCCAGGGCCGGATAGACCACGTCAAATATTTAAAAATAAAACTTTCTTCAATAACACACATATAATTTTAACTTAATCCTCAGTCGATCTAGGTGGGCGGTCAAGATTTGGTGCCTCCTCAAAATACTCTTCAAAGGAGTAGTACGGGTTTCGCAGGAGGAGCTACTTGATCCTTGAAATATTTTAAGCGATTGTGAGATTTTGACTGGTTCCTCAAGTACCGTAGGTCTAAATAATGGACTGTAAATTTAAATCCATTAGACAAAGTGCTGCCCTCCCAATAATCATTAAACTAAATTATTAGTGATTTCGGTTTTAGCTGAGGCACTAATTAAGATTAGAGTCAGTTCAAAACAAGGGTTAAATATTACTTTTACTGAATTTTCACATTTACACCCTATGTGACACGTAGTTTAACTGTAGCCACAGTTATTCTTTTCAAAGCCAGAGATATTTGATCTCTTGATGAGAACAATAGATGAGTTATTTTTTATTTCATTTATCTCTAAGCTAGTCTATGTTTATCAAATACTGAACTGGTTTTTTTTCTGTTAAGATAAAAAAATTAATTCAGATTATGTGTCTAATTAAAATTGTAACCCTGCTGAGAAAATTTTTTATGATACAAGCACAAACTCGTTAATTATATTTTTCATAAAATAATATTTTTCATAAAATAATATATTTTATCCAGAAAATATTTACACTAAAAGTAAATATTTATTAATCTGCGAAGAACTCTCAATTTATATTCATAATTAAATAGCTCTTTGCTGATTCAACAAACATGCTAATGCATCCTGGTAAGATTATCTCGTAAGCCAGATTTATTCAAACTAGACTACATTAAAATTCATAAGCAGTATTTAATTTTTTATTTGTCTACGTTTAGTTGTATTACTTTAACAGTTAAGTATCAACTTCACAGTTGTTACTTATTATGACAAGCAGGCAATTATTATGTTAATGTATAGTATGGAAGTTCTTGTTTCGTCACTTGGAGATATTGAATTTAATTTTTTTTAATTCATACAAAATATTAACCCTTGTTATTAACTGTTAGCGGTATATTTTGAGGGAAACAAAAATATTTCCATACTCAAGATTTCTTATATAAGTTATTTTGACAACATTAAATATCTTATTTCGATGTATAGTCTCTCGGTTCAAATATTTTACTATGTAAAGTTTCATAAAAATATAAAACGATGCAAGAAAATATTGTACGAACAAATGTAACGATGTGTACCTAAAATGTAATCAAACTATCAGTTTTCTTTACTTTTATAAGTATATTATTGCTCTTACCAAAAATTAGGAATTAGAAAAATTATGTTTCAGCCTTTATTAGGATGTTTTTAATAACATTTTATTCTCAAATAAGTATTGAATCATGAAACAAATTTTAAGGCCGAAAACCAATATTGAAAACGAATATATAAATTAATTTTTTGAACATTTCGACTGGGAAACCGATCGCCATTAATTCATCAGCTGGACAGGTAGAAGAGTGATAAAGTGGTTTTCTGTGGAAAGAATGAAAGGAACACATTCATTGTAGTTATATCATCGTGCATCGTGAAATATTTACCTTACACAAAACTGTATGTTACAGTTTTACCACCGTTCTGTCATGCGTTACGATACATTTTTCTTTTATAACTACTTTTTCAGTGGTTATTTAGTTTTAATTCCATCGCATTAAAATATTCTTCTAAAAGCTTATTGTTTGTTTGTTGTGCATTATTGTTCTGTGTTAATCTTGTAAATTTTTCGTATTTAGCGTTCTTGAGGTACAAGGTGATTCATGCAGAAGTGCATTAAAATTGAAAGCTTATTAAAAGTTAGATATCTTATAACTAATAAATTACTTATAGATAACTCACAATAATAGCTAAATCGTTGCATTTCCATAAATTTTGTGTAATGTTTTACCTGTCAAGTTTGTGATCCAACCGAAAATATCAAATAGGATTCAGTAAAAAAAATCATAATTGATGTAGCTTATATTAATGTGTCGTTTAGAAGTGGTTTCCTTTTTTAAGCTAACTACAATTATTATTGATCAAAAGAAGCTATCAATAAATGCTTTCTATGGAAGACGTTTTGCAGAAAAGAATCTACAAAGGACTTACAAAAAAATAAACCTTTTTATTGTTTGGTTTAGCTTGACAAAGAAATTATTAATTGCATCTTACTCACAAACAACAAAACATATTCTCCAAGGAATTTATTTCATTTCTTACTGAACAAACTTGTGCACTTCAACAAGGTAAACAATAGAAGCTGCATTGCAGGCAAACTCGAACTCGGAAAACGCCGCTCTTTGTATCTCATCAGTTGAATCTTTGTGTCAGTTTCAACTGATTTATCAAAGATACGTTTTGTAAATTCATTATTCTACATTTGAAATAGATTTAATAAAATTTATTTCTTTAAACGTAAATTAAATTTGAGATAGGGCATAAAATTTACTAGGTCTACGTATTATTATAAACTACTATCCAACGAGTAAGGAAGTTTATTTATATGATCTCCTATACAACGATGCCTGGAAGAAAAAATGCAAAATCGTTTTCATTTACATAAGCATGATGGTTGTGCGTACACGCTTGCATCGTTTGTGATTATGCGTTGGGTTGGCCAAGCTAATTCCACTTTTAACAAGATTTTGGAGGCTTTACACTAAATGAAATTTTTTGCCAGGTGTATTTCCAAAACCTTAACAATTAATTGCTACTAACACTTCTTATCTTGACTTATCACCAATGTATTGTTGTGATAATTGACGTTGTCGTTGTGGGATCTAACAGTCGGGGTAGCGGATTTTTATCCCCCTGGAATTTTACCCCCTTGGCAAACGTGACGTCACAAATCAGGGGGTAAAATTCCGGCCGCGAACTTTTGAGTTTCGCGACATCAGCTCGATGGATTAAACGTGGAATTAAACATATATTTTCACGGTTGTGAGTTTAATCAGAACACATCAAATTATAAAAACCTGGAATGTACGGCCAGGATTTTTACCCCCGGAATTTTACCCCCGGAATTTAACCCCCCGGATTTTTACCCCCGGAATTTTACCCCCGGAATTTTACCGCCCGGAATTTTACCCCCCGGAATTTTACCCCCTGGCCAGATATAAATTAGTGAGAATGATTAATTATCGTCATTCAGTTTTAATTTAATGTTAAACATTTTATTATTAAGTAGCCCATCTTAATTTATATGTAACATTAACTAATCGAACAGGGTTTTAATATTAATTTTGAGATTCGAGTGTCAGGATTCGATCTTTGAAGCCAACTGTTGGTTAATATGATCAAAATAAAACAGCGAATTCTGTTTACTTAGTTGAGATTACTAAATAAACAAATAAAGATAGGCTACTAAATAATGAAATGTTTACAATTAATTAAAAACAGAAATAAGAAAATCAATCATTCAATTTCTAAAATCAGCCAGGGGGTAAAATTCCAGGGGGTAAAATTCCGGGGGTAAAAATCCGGCCCGTACATCTTCAGTTGCCTAAACGCTAGTTATATGGACAGGGAGTAAAATCCCGGTTTTTATCGCTAATCTAATTAATCACGCTCTGACTATTTTCATTAGACTTCCAAATCCGCGGGGGTAAAATTCCGGCCGCGAACAAACTTTTGGCCACTCAGGTTACTACGTCATAGTGACGTCAGCTTTGCCCAGGGGGTAAAATTCCAGGGGGATAAAATTCCGGCGATCCTAACAGTCTATAACAGGCAGCAAAAAACTCTTCAAATTTGGCCTAAGACCAAGCGATAATGGGTCTTTTTACTTCAATTTACTTTACTTTATGTTTTGAATCACATTAATCACATTAAATAAACCTTGAGTTTTAGTTGATAAGTCCTAAGAGTTTGATTTAACGAAAATGTCAATTTTGACACCCTTTTGCATAGCATAGGTAATAATTCTTCTAAGGTATTAATTACTAAAGTAATAACCATCGGGCAGCTCAAAGAGTGTTAAGCTATTTTATTGATCATTTCTCTATGTTATAACGTTCGAGCGAAATGTGTCAGGCCTTAGCCGTCATGTTTTTATAAAATAGTACACATTAGAACGACCCAAGGTCACATTATAAGAGTAAATATTAAAACATAAAATTAGCAAAATAATTAAATATCCATTATATTGTAGACTAGGGACCGTAAACAGATTGAGTCCCTGTTTTTTGGTCAACTTAACTCATGTACTATTCATATTCTTATTTATGGCGTATTTTATAAAGATAATATTAAGTATATACATAAAGAGTTATCTTGTTCTTAGTATGAATCATGGCAATAATTATATCACGTTACTAATACAGTAGTTTGCAGTATAATTCCTCCCCAAGGGTTCAGTTATTGGTATATTTTCACTTGTTAGATATATTTGTTTTTTATTCGTTATATAGCAAAGCGGTGTAGAAATATAGAAGCAAAGTAAAATTAAAAAAGCTTACGTCTGTCTAATAGCTTAATAAGCTATTACATAGTTATGTCATATAACATGCTACGGCTAAGCTAAAAAAGTCTTTTTGATAAATATGTTATACTAGCTGTACCCGCGGGCTTTGCCCCGTTTAACTTCTTAATTTTCAAGATGATCTCGTTCGCATGGCTCAATCACGTCCTGGTTGAAGTTCGTTCGCTACGCTCACTCACCTTTAGGTTGGAGCTCGTTCGCTGCGCTCACTTGCCTTCAGGTTAGCTCGTTCGCTACGCTAACTCGTCTCCAGGTTAAAGTTCGTTCGCTACGCTCACTCACCTTTTGGTTGCAAATTAGCTGTTGTCATAAATTAAATTAAATAATAGTGCTGTACCCTGTTGGTAATCATTGTAACTTTAATGCAATTGAACATCATAGAACAGAACCAACTTGTTTAATTGAAACAGCTGTTAAGATTCATTAATTCCATTTAAATATGAAAAATCATAAGGCTAACATGGGAAACTCCAGAGCCACTGGGGCGGAGCCCGAGAGTCCGATCAGAATAAAAACAACTTAGTTTTCCTATTTAATGCCTAAAGAATCAATGTACCAAATTTCAGCCTCCTAGGTAAATGGGAAGTGGGAGAATTAGTGATGAGTGAGTGTGTCAGTGAGTCAGTGAGGGCTTTGCCTTTTATAATTGAATGAACGAAGTGAATTCTCATACTGGTGTAAAATGCATCTCATCAATCTCCAATAACTCGAATATAACTTCGTATATCAAGTTGATGTTTTGCACAAGGGTTCTTTATCACATTATCTCGGTTAAGTTCGTTATTGGAGATTATTTGTTCAGTAATAATTATAAAATCCTAAAAAAAACCATTTTAATTTTCCCCCCTAAGAATAACATTAGGAGCTACCTTCTTCTTCTTTTTTTGTTTACATTTTACGAGCAACAATTTTGTTGTGAATTCTAGAGACCGAAGTGAATTCTATTATTTCTTTCATCCATGGAGTAAACAGTTTTAACATCTGTAGGTATATTATATTAGTCAATGGTTTTATGCTTAATAAATCTTTAAATTATAATTATTCTAAAAAAAAACATTTTTATCAGAGGAAATAAATATGGGATATAAAAATATCCACCGAAATGTATTACAATCGATAAAAATGTTTCGGTAGTCACATGTTTGAACTTTATACATGTTTTTATGGTTGTTAGTTTAGTAGGCCTAGGCTTGAATTAAGTAAGACCACAGTCCTTGGAATGCTTGTTTATTAAAATAATGTGTGAATTTTATCACTTGGGTGACATGATGGGTTTCTAAAAATGAGTGGTTTTAACATTGTCTTTAGCTTTTTATATTGTTAATTTTCAATAATATTGTTACAGCAGACTCTGCCTATGCCAATCAGATTTTTTCAAGAGTTTTTTTTCAAACATATAGGCTAATAAGTTAAATAGTTTCCTTTTTTCTTATCGTCGGTTGTTTGTTAGTGCTTTCTGTCGGGTGTATTTGTTGTTAATGTTTGTTGGTTGTAAAATAAAATAGTTAACATTTTGATACAATCATTTTAATGCATAAACCGCAAATATTACTCCTCGTAGTTACAGTATAAGAGTTAATTTACTTTATACCTATCTTTGTCACTCTTGTCAATGGCAAAAACTAGATCTAGGTTAGGAACTGAGGGAGCCATGGCCATTGGTTAGAGACCATTAGATTCTAAGCAAGGAAGGAACTTAAATTACTGTGTCTGGTTAAGTGTTTCAAAAATTTACCGTCATTATTGAGATATGATCTTTCAAGTGTTATTTTGAATTTAATATTAGGCCTATAACTTTACGTTATCCGGTAAGTTATAAGCTAGGCCTATTTAACTTAACTTGGTTACACTATCAAGTGTAACTGACAGAGTGTTCCCTATGAAGTAGGGTAGCCTGCAATCAAGGAATGAAATACAGTAATCGATATAATCGAATAATTTATATCTTAGGCCTATCAATATTTTTGGCTGCACTTTACTTGACGTCCTACACTCATTCGAATGAAAATATCGATCGATATATCGATTAATCGATTGCTTCATTCGATATATCGTTTGGTTAGGTTAGGTTAGGGGTCTTGGGGGGTATGGAATACCCCCCTGAAAAGAGGGGGGTCCGGGGGCCCACCCCCGGGAAATTTTTTAAAAATTATACCTGTAAACTCGCATTTTTAGGCAATCTAGAGGCATTAACAGTGGAAAATCAGAAATCTGATAACTGACACTATTGGTCAATGTTTGGTTTACAAAATTTAGACTATTTACCCACACGACTTGGTGCTATTCTGACAGTAAATATCCTAACAAAAATAAAAATACAAATGATTTTCTTAGGTTCTTTCGTATTATATTTGTGTATTTTCTTTATTTTCCCTTGCATGACTTGGCTGCATGCATACAATATAAATCATTTGCTTCCTGTTTACAACCTGAACTTGCAACTGTTGTATTTTTTGGCACTGTAAATAACAGAAGTTATATATTTTAGACTTCTATTAAATTATTTTAACACAAACAATATGCTTTCACTGTGAACAAAACCAATTTATTGACTTAAACTTTTTTAGCATTACATTAAGTCAAAACTGTAACCCTAAAGTAGGCCTACCTAACCTATTTCTACAAACGAAATAGCCTAGAGAGAACTACGAAGGTATTTTGAGCTGGCTATCTGTAAGTAAAATAGGAAAGTTGACCAAATTAGTGCCATAGTGCATATTGAAATAATTAATTAATAGGCGGTAGCCACATACGGTATTAAAATAATGCTTACTGTTTAACCTTTACTGTGTAATGGTTAAGTTAACAAATACTCTGTCACTAAATCTAATTTAAATTTTGTAAAAGTAGTGATTCTACAATACTGCTTTCGTTCATGTTTCCTGTGTAGGTAAATAATATAAAAATAAATTGAAGCTTTCGACACAGAGACACAAATCAGACACTCACTAAAGAGAGACACATTTTAATTGGCAGCTCACACTCTTTATTTATTTATTACATGCACGGCAAACGCCATTTTACAAGAGAGTTGAGTTGACATTGATAAAAATTAAATGTGACTTAAACTGAAATAGTTATAGTGTGAGCAATAATTAAATATTATAACAAATATGAATAATATTAAATTATCTTCACTAGTTGTTTACCACAGACGACATCGTGACACCGACCGATGTCGGATGCAGTCGCAGTGCAGTTTTTTTCGGGTTCGGCGTAAAATGACGCGGGAAGAGGACAGCTGTTTTTAAGTACCTCAGACCACAGAGTTAAAGTGCCTTCAACTCGGAGTAGGCCTACACGTACGAGAGAGAAGAGCTGCTTTGCTATCGCTTGTCGACAGTGTCTATTCAGGTCTCACACCCGACTTTATGTTTTGCTATTCACTGCTGATACTTTTACTCTAAGTTTTTCATCTTGATTTCTAAAAACACATCTCGACTCATTTTTAGCGAATTTCCCTATAGGGAAGTAGCTATTACCGTAGGTGGCACGGTAAGACCTAGACCCAGGACCGATTTACTTTTTCATTTTGATGTCCCCAGAGGCCAAAAACACTATTCGTTCAAATTTTTATATATGTATATATATATATATATATATATAGACTTATATATATATATATATATATATACGTCCGTGAACGCGATAACTTGAGTAGTTTTTGTCCGATTTTGATGAAATTTGGTTTAAAGGTGTAAAGCGGGATAAACTTGAATGAGTTCGCGAACCAGCACGATCGGACCATGGGAACGGGGCTTTACGGGGGGTTTTATGGGGTAAAAATTGGTTTTTCTCACTTTTGACCCTCAAAACACAAAATTTCCCAATTTCTCTTTAGACCTTTTTAAAGAGCTTAAAAAAACAAATAATTTAGTATATAAAAGTATTTTTGTTCGATTATTAGTAACGGAGAAAATTAAAAAAAATTGTAAATTTAAAATTCCCATGTTATTCTTATGGAGAATATTGTCAAATGTTGTAGTTTGCTTGTTTATGAATATATTTTGATCAAACTTGGCAAATTTATTTATTTTGTACTAAGCTATCAATATTTTACTCAAAAACACACTTTATTAGTTTCCTTGTAGCAGCAAACCTAGGTACTCGTTAAACCTAATGTTATTAAAATATATTTAACTGAAAATCAATTCAGACAAATGGAAATTCGCTTAGTCGGCAGGTTTGCTGCGGCGGGGGTATTTAAAATTTTTTATGAATTTTTCCTTTAACGAGGGCGCAAATATTGGAATGTTGAGAAGGCGTATCGGCCCACCGGCCGGTGGGCCGGCGGGCCAGTCCGCCCCTGTTAAGTTAGACCTAACTTATCTGTCTGCAGTCAATTTTCTATAAAAAGCCTACTACAAGCAGGCCTAAGTTAGGTTTAAAGCATTCGTAGCTCATCTGAATCTATAAATAGTTTAAACTTATGTAACGAGTGTTCTAAAAGTCAGTTATAACTTAAGAATTTCTCATTTAAGTTAGTAGGCCTAGGCATGGGTGGAGTTCCGCTAAAACCTGTGATATTTTGTCAAATTAATAATAACCTATAACAATTATGATTCGGTCGATGAATTTTAATAACTTAGGTCTAACCTATAGACCCTACCGGTAAGCAATAACAAGCAAAAAAGATTCAATTTTGATGAAATTTGGTATAAACGAGTATACATAGGCTAGGCATACGTTAATTTTTGCAAATCAGCATGATCTAACTATAGGAACGGGGGTTTTTGGGGGTTTTATGAGGTAAAAATTGGGTTTTCTAATTTTTGACCAAACACAAAATTTTACAATTTCTTTCCAAACCATTTTGTAAGTTAGAGCTTAAAAAACAAATAATTTAGTATAATGAAGCGTTATCATGCATCTAATAGTTACTGTATGGAGGATATTCCAAAAATTTTAAATTTTAAATAGCTATATTATTCTTATGGAGATTAATTCAGCTGTTGTACCTGTAGTTTGCTTGTTTTTGAGCATATACTGATCAAAGTGCTTTAATTGGTGTGAACCTGGCAATAACTCCAGCAATAAGTAGTGTGCGCGCCCTATACATTCTATTGCTGACCGTTTAGCGGGACAATACGGCCGCGTACCATATTATCGATGATGTCACTAGATAGAGGACACTGTAACGGACATGACAGTATCAATATCATGTACCTAGGGTATAAGTTAGGGGGGGTAAAGTAATCAAAAATTCGAAAAAATCTATTGCTGGCCGTTTAGCGGAAAAATCCGGCCGCATACTTTATTACCGATAGTGTCAACGGATAGAGGACACTTTAACGGACACGACAGTATCAATATCATGTACCTGGGGGATAAGTTAGGGAGGGTAAGGTCAGCAATAAGTAGTGAGCGCACCTTATAATGTCTATTGCTGGCCGTTTTGCGGGAAAATCCAGCCACGTACCTTATTATCGATAATGCCAGCAGATAAAGTACACTTTAATGGACACGAAAGTATCAATATCATGTTTCTGGGGAATAAGTTTAGGGGGATTAAGTCAGCAATAAATCGAAAAAATCGATTGCTGTCCGTTTAGCGGAAAAATCCGGCCGCATACTTTATTACCGATAGTGTCAACAGATAGAGGACACTTTAACGGACACGACAGTATCAATATCATGTACCTGGGGGATAAGTTAGGGAGGGTAAGGTCAGCAATAAGTAGTGAGCGCACCATATAATGTCTATTGCTGGCCGTTTTGCGGGAAAATACGGCCGCGTACCTTATTACCGATGATGTCACAAGATAGAGGACACTTTAACGGACACGACAGTATCAATATCATGTACCTATGGGAGAAGTTAGGGGGGATAATGCCAGCATTAATTAGAACTAATTGGATTTAAATAGGTATTAGCCTAAATTTGATATTTTTAAGGAGACATTTTAGTTTAAATCCAATTAAGCAAATAGGCCTTAATAAGCCTACCTAGACCTAAAAAGGTAATGTATAACTTTCTTCTAGCTACTAGACCTGTGTCCTTAGTAGGCCTGCTTAGGTTAAGTTACCCATTTTCAGGGGGACAGTTTCGCAGGGAACCTAGCCTACGATATATTATAAGATGAAATATTCGTTTTATATAGCCTATAAGTTTTGGCTAGGCCTATAAAATATCGTAATCAGTTCATTTCTAGGTGATTTACCTTAATCCATTTATCATGTAGGCCTAGGTATCTTTCAATATTGAACAATTTATGCCTAACATATTTTTTAAGGATACTCTTTACACTGTGTTTCTTACTTTTTAGTTTATAATAGGCCTAATAACAAAGGTAGCATTTCTAAAAAAACAACATCAATTTTTTGTGTATGATTTGCTTAAGAGATAAATTTTAAAAGACATTGGCTACGGTAAGTTAACTTTGATCTTTTTCATGAGTTTATGAAAAAGTACCTATACTTGACATAACTATAAATCGGTTCAATAATAACTTAACTATCGTATCAAATTTGAACTACTCTTAAGATATCATATGATATAAATAAAAAAATAAAAACATTAACGAAGTATTTTATTTTTTTATCCTTAGTTGTTTAGTTATTAGGTGTTAGGTGGCCTAGGCCTATTTGTTTTGTTTCCTTTGGTAAATTATAGTCCTAGACAGTAGTTTAATTTATGAAATATAAACAAAAACCGAACAAACCATTATTCAATTTTATGTTTAGGCTACATCGGGAGGAAAATAATGAATATTTTTTAATACAAAAATTAAATCGGATAAATACCGATATGTAATGTTAAGTATTTATCCGAAAAAAAAAATCATCACAAAAATTATTTAGTATGTCATCATTGCGATATGATGTACTTTTTAGATGTTCAATTGCAGTTTCTTTCACGCTGAATCCAAAAATGCAATTGGTTTTTGTCGGTGAGATTCCTAAGTGGCTGTAAAAAGAAGGTTAAAATTACGAATCTGAGGTTCATTTAGCGGTTCAGATGATAATATGGCGTGATTTGGGCGGATCCGTATGTGTTATTGTCTGAAAGTTTTGTTGTAATTAGTAATACAAAACCTCAAGAACCCTTCATAGTTCGCTAGCTATGGTAAGTAGTTGTAGCTTAGTAACAACTCCGTTAGGTACTAAGCAGAGTAGAGTTTTTTATGTTTTTGGTACTGTACAGTAATACATTGAAATACATTCAACTTATTTGGCCATGTATCACACACAATTTAGTTGTGCATCATAGAATACAACAGGTTAAAAAAAGAAGTGATACTCAGCCCATGATTTTTAATCACTCTGTCACATGATTACAGGACCACCGTGAGGGGGGGCTAAGGGGGCACAGGGACACGGGCCCTAACTTAGGTTGGACAATTTTTAGTGTCAAACTGACCCCAGTTACCTTTTGCTTTGAGGCCTTAAAAATTATTGCCTTGTGAATTAACAGGTTTAGATTAACATCCCCAGCCAAAAACATAACAAACCACTGACACTGACGTTATAATTTATGATAGACAAAAGTAGAGCTTATACTATTTATATTTGATTTTTGGATAGATATATGCGACATTAGAATTATTTCTAAAATAAAAGAGCATTACGCCCGTAGTACAAAAAAATCGTTTTTAGTCTGGCCACTGCCGCCGCACAAACTTGCGGCGCGCCGCGCCGCAGGGGCAGGGTGAGGGGCCAAAGGCAGATTATATGTACAGTACATGGAATTGTCTTCGTTCATTCTCATACGCGACTTCGGAGCGTACTCCTAGTAAATATGTTATATAACTACACCCTTTTGACTAAGTTTTGAGGCTAAATTGTATTGTACTGTATTGTTGTGTGTTTTATTGTAGATGTTATCCTAAGGTATAGTATACTTGTAATAAATTACACGTAGCGTGTAGGTAGAGAACGGCACAAATAGACCGTTAGCAATGCAGATGTGTGGTTACATCCAATTTGCTTGTAAGGGATCCATAACATCCAACTGAAGCGACACTAATCACCAAAACATCACCACAATCACTGAAGTTAACAGTGACGTCTAGTGGCATCATAGTATACTTCGCACAACGAGAGAGTTTTTTGTTTGTTTGTAGAAAAAGCTATAGCAGATCATCCTATGTTATGGATTAGAGAAAGAACAGATGTTTACTTGTTACACACTACCAAGTGGGACAAAAGACCATAGATAACGAGGATTATAACGGCTAAGAAGGAGCGGTATATTGTGTGTTAATATTGGTTCAGTATTTGTATAACTCTTGTGTAGTCATTGATAAACCATTGTCATTTGAGTCGTGGTTAGGCGTTCGACCCGCGTGAGGGGAAGAATAGTGTTATCCAACCCTGAGGAAGCGGGACGTCTTTAGTGAGTGCCGCGAAATGTCGAACTTTGATGTCATGTTTGGATTGCGTATATTTTATATAGCCTATAGTGTTTTGGCGAGTCCTGGACATCATAGAGATAAGTTAAGGTGAGTTAAGCCCACAAATAATCTTAATAAACCATTGTCATACTCTGACATCAAATAGGTAAGATGGTTATACCACAGACAATAGACCAATTGGTTTCATAGTCAGTCTGTGGTTGTATATAGACGGAAGGTGTGCGAACGAACAAGAAAACAACAAATGATTAAAGAAAAATAAAAAAATAAAACTCTAATTATAGTGTATTTTTCTGTGTAAATTGTGCTATACAGGTATTAAGATAACCTTTCAACGTATATCTTATCTGTTTTTTTTTCTAATGAGTCTATAACGTATATACTCAATGATATAACAAACAATACTGTACTGCCCTAAGAGGTACAGCCTAATGACAAAGTTATGGGTCCTTGCCCAAGTTTAGGTTAATGGCACTCTGACATCGAAGTCAATTAGTTGACTCAGTTAACTTATGATTGCGTTTACCCCAATACTAAACATTCTTATAATTGTTTGATGCTTATTCGATAGATGCAAAGAAAAAGGATTCAAAATGTAATTCGAACCCTTATTACTAAGCGTGTTTAATGGTTTATCAAAACCCTTAAATGTTTAATCGGACAAATAATTAAACAGCTTTTGGTCGCACAAAAACTACTACAATTACTCTATTTAAGAAGAATTCATGAAACGAGACAGCCTCAATGATAAAAACCATTGGCTAAACAATTCAAAACTAATTACTCCAAGACAAATGTAGTTTAAAAACACGATTGTATTATTTTATTTCATTTGTTTACATTTTTTTTTAATTCAATTATGAAATAAACTTATAAAATGCATCCCAGAAACCTAATATGATAGCATGCTGGCCCTAAAGGCAAACCACTCCTCCTATGTATTTCCTAGAAGCTCACGAAGCTCATTTTAGTTGGAGATAAAATAAAATCAAATAAAAATATTAAAATAAAAATTCATATGTATACAAGTTTTTTCTTGGTGACTTATAAAATATATGACTTATAACTGATCATCACAGCACTACTGTTTAGGATAATTGAGAATAACGCACGCAAGGCGTACATAGCATAAGTCCTACTTATAAAGTTTACCATTAAAATAGTTTCAAATTATAACGTAACATGATTTACTGTTTTGTGTTTCTATATAAAGTGTGATGATATATATTTTAACTTTTTAGAAACATAAACATGATTGTAGAAATGATAGGCTTGTTAATAAATGATAGTAGGATAAAGCATGGCCGAGTGAAGAGCCCGAGGTTACTTTCATTTACATTTATTGCGTACCATTCCATCTCCACTTCTACACTGGTCTTGAAACAACTTCAGCACGGAGAAACAATGCCTTGCTTTTTAAACTGTTGAAGAACTACGTAACTAGAGTTTCAATTGTTTCATTTAAGTTTTCTTTTGGAAAATTGATTGGCTATTAAAACCTTTTTACACCTGGTCAACAAAATTCTTAAAGTTGTTTGAATGTAGGCTACTATAACAAATCCTAACAACATTAATTAGTTTTATTTTAGAGTTATTGATTTACACTGAATCTTTATTACTTTTACTCGCTTTTAAACAAATATGGAGCATAAACAGAGACAAATTAAACATAAATATAAAATAATCCTGTCGTAAATGTTATTAAATCATCAGTTTGTATCCTAATTGTATTGATAATAATTCTTATTAATTGTGTTTTTATCTGTTTAGTTCATGTAAAACTACATTTTACCACTTAGTCATGTGTAGGTCACATAAATTAAATATTTGACTTCTCTGTTTTTTATTTTACTATTTTTTATTTTATTTATATATGTGTAAAATAGGTGTTTGATATTATTTGATATCATAAGATGTTATTGTCCTGTTTTGCCTTTTTTACTTTCTCTCCCTAAACATAGTAGGCCTATATGAAAAATTAGAAAGTATTGTTTTTGTCAAGATTTTTGAGTTTATACATATATCAGTTTTGGGTCTTCGAAAGTTATTTTCGAAGTGATGTATGTCCTTGTGTGTGTATGTGCGGATGTGTAAAAAGCTACAGACCACACCTGTTGTTCGACTTTGATAACATTTGGTACGTAGGTATTCATCCATGGTATCTACATGTTTTTTTGTAATTTTCTTGAAATTAAGATTTTTTTTAAATATTCCCATAAAACCGCATAAAATACGGAAATAATCTGACTTTCTCAAATACGGCCGGAACGGTTATAACGAAAGTTTAGTGTGTTGTGGCCCTTTAAATTATAAACAATATGGTGGACTCCCATTCCTGTAAAAACTATGGTTCAAAAGATATTTTAAATTATGATATTTTCCCATTAAAAACGCATAAAATCAAAGAAAATCTTTCATCGAAAAGACTAATTTGATTGAAATTAGTATGTGATGGTCCTTATAATTCTTAACAACATAGTACAACCCCCTATGCTGTAAAGATTACGGTTAAAAAGTTAATGGAACTTGTAATTTATCATAGTTACTCTCATCGATTACTCATGATACAGGTTGTCGACAATCTAATGGGAGAAAGTAAGTGTCAGATTGCTGTTACCGTTTATTTTGTTAAAACAATACATAAACTTAATAATGTTTGATAAATTTCATACTACTCTTGTTAAAATAATAGTATATAATTTAGGTAACATAATTAAATTTCATCTTCCTACTTCATTATATAGCATTAAACAGTAGTTTCTCTATATAATAATTAAAAATGTAAACTTGAGCCCGTATGCTCATTTGACTTCATAGAAATTATATTCAGCTCATGTATGTAAGTCATAAGGATTTATTTACAAGAATATATAGACTAGACAATCTTCACACCCATATTTAAGTAATGTGTCTTAAGTTCTACATAAATATTAACAATTTAACTGAGTTATGTGTGAAATCCTTTTAAATGATCTTCTATAGTACATTTTATATCCACCATAACAACTTGTTGCTAAATAACAACAAAAATTATATTTTATTCAGCAAGCTTCACAATAGGGTGAAGATAAGTAGAGTGATACAAAATATTAGCAAATGTAGAAAACAGTCAGACATCCCCATTGAACAACGATAATTTTTTCGTGTTACTAAATCAAATAGTATATTCAATTTCAAATCAATTCAGGTCAATTTATTCAAGTAGTTCAAGTTTTCGAGTAAGCTATATTGGCTCTGGAAAAGCAACGTATCTAAGGCGCCTTCGAGTCAGAATCTGTTTGAGTTAATGTTTGTTTCCCTTCACGCTAATTTAATACGGTTTCCTTCCTTCTTCTTTTTAAATCGTTCCTGTTTTAACCGGAATAGCTGTATCCTTTTACGTTTGTATATTACCTTGATTATTTTAAATGTTATGGATGGATATTTGGATTAAAAAAGATATTCCTAAAGTAAACTACTAAAACAAAAATCTAATTTTTGGCTCTTTAAGCTAGAAAATGGCACAAAACTAAAATAAATATATTAATATCGCTTTTCCATGTACATCATGCTATATATTGAGGGCAATCTACTTGTTAGGACTATGAAATGTCACTCAATAAAAGGCCATTAATACATTTTTCTTCCTTAAAAAATGTTGGAAGTCTCTTTAACTTTACATTTTCCCGTCCACGTAGGCCACAGTCCTGCGTGTGACACGTATCCAGCAAGGCAAGGGATGAGCTGGCATAGTACAAGGGTGAACTGTACTGATTACATTTTAGTGGCAGGTACTAGGATCGAACCCACGACATCGCTGTCATGGATCTGAAGTCCGTGGTGCTCTCGACTGCGCCAAAGACTCACAAAAATGTTCCAAAGTGAAAGAAAATCCCAGATTATCTTTACAACGAAACCATAGCTTACTAATATTCAAAAGACACTCAACACTCAAATTTGTACAATACGGTTTATTTTTTAATACAGCTTCCTGTAATTGGATATGAAGTGCTGCCGTGATAAGTTTGCAGTGTTACACACGTACAGTATGCATTTACTCTAGAACTTTATTGTCATCATAGATTATGTTTCTGGGGAAAACACAATGGCATCAACAAAATACCGATACCATATCAAGTCGAGTAGGGTTACTTTTTAATTCGTAATTACAAACATAAACACTAGACATTAATGTATGACATTGCCTTTTGCCAAGTCAACATAATACCAATTGAAAAGTAAATTATGTGGGGAGTATGCTATAATGTGCATTCACAGTAAATAAGTAAAAAACACAGTCAGTTTGGGATTAGCGCAAATGGAGCCTTATGCGTTTTATAACCAGGACGTCATGGTGTCAAGCTGTAAAACTACGCTACAAAACTTAGATGTATAACTTTAAAGAGACTTTATCATCCCATAATAGACCAAGGACAGAGACCAGGATTTTTAAGTCATTACACATATCTTTTCTAACAGCTAATAAACACGGAAACGCAACTGTGAATTTACATAGTGTACCTGTAGATTAATGCTAGAATCACAGCAGTGTTCATATTACACCATGATCCCGTAAGAACTTAAGACCGTAGTAAAAGGCTAATAACTTGAGCGATAACCTTAAAGCGTTGATAGGCAATATCGCGTAGTGGAACTGTGTATTCAGGGACCGTATTTTCGAAACTGCAACCTTGTAATGAATATATCCTGTTGAAATTGAGGCTTAGTTTCAAAACCTGAATTGATAGTGTATTTTAATACAGATTTTGTTCATGATTATTTAAGAAAATATATTTCAAACGATAGTTTTGTCTCAATAGACATATACAGGGGGAAACGAGTCTCGGGACGGTTAAGAATCTCAAAAAGTAATAAAGATATAGCTTCAAATGTTTAGATAATAACAATTTACCTTAAAAAGAAGCGGAGTCAATTTCACACATTTCTTCCTATCTAAAAAAACAGATTTTGCTTCCTCTTTTTACCTTACTGACCCAACCACGTAGGCCACAGTCCTGAGTGAGGAACGGATAAAGCAAAGCAAGGGGCGAGCCAGCACAGTTCAAGAGTTGAACTGTACTAATAATTATTATTATAATGACTATCGACTGAGCCACAGACTCACTAACATCACTGATTTTAAATTTAAGTTGAAGTTGAAGATAATTTTATATTATCATTACAATAACCTAATAACATTTTAGATGGACCCTCAACGACTTCAAATACCATGATGTATACTTTGTATTAGCTAACAATGGGGTAATAGCATAGTAAAAGGGTTATCATTAAAATTATTTTTGGTATTAGACTTCTTTTGCTGAACTAATAAAATACAATGAAAATTTTTGAAGATATATCAAATATTTTTGCTATTAAAAGAAGGATGACAAATGCAAAGCCATGGAATATTTCATTTTAAAAATGCATTCGTCCAGTGATTTTAAATAAGAGGGTAATGTAGTGACTTGAATTTGTTTGCTCACTTACATTGTAAAAATGATTTTAACTTGACTCAAAATAAGTAAATGTCTTCATTTGATCTCATAAGTGTTATTTTAACCAAACGAACATTAATTTAAAATATGAACTTCCTATGTTTGTCAAATTTTAATTTATAATAGTTGATCAATACAACCCTCCGTATTGATCATAAAAAAGATTTATTAAAAATGGATGAATATATCTTTGTTTGACTCAAAAATTGTTGTATTGTTCGTGAAGTCTGTGTGAATGTATTATTTATCATTCAAAAAGTTTTGGATCGTTGATAAGGGCTGACATATCACTGTCATATGTCTGGGGCAAAATATTATCGCTCTCCGCCTGTCGAATTGATAGATTTGTAGAATATGGTTTTCTGTAACGGGATATGCAAGTGCCTCCATAATAATGTTGCAGTGTTCACTCGTGCAGTATGGATAAACGTCAGAAAATTTACCTCATAATCTCTAAAATATTAGAATTTAATTGTTAGAAGGCGACGACAAATTAGGGATCGCATAATAGTCCCGTTAAAATTTCCGTTAGAGTACATAAGCATTAGGTATAAGTAACATAGCACTATCACTAGACGTACCTTTTGAGAGCCAATAAGATAACATAGAGCTAATAATTACTTTTACCCATGACATTATCGCATGGATTGTGTTCCTGAGCAAAACACACCATGATATTAACAAAAAAACTGAAACCATAATAGGTGGAGAAATATCGGATAAGTTGTGATAAGGTAAACCACATTTAATTCGTAATTACAGGATACCTCTCTCAAATAGTTTAGTGCATTTTACCTAATACCTATTTAATTTCAAGCTTAGCTTAATTTTTTGAGTTTAAGTGTTGGAAAATATTTAGAAAAAGGACACTTATTTACTGTTTTCACAAACTGTGAGAGTAAATGTGTTTGTTTTAAGCAAATCTGTTAATTTAAATGTCATAAAATTGTTAATGTATAGTTATTTTTATTAATTCAACCACAAAAATATTATTGATAGTCAAACTGTTAAAGACCACTTTGAGCCAAACAAATCAAATCATATATTTTAACCTACATTGTTTTTTTTTATTATAACTGGATCTGTTGTTTGAACTAAAAGACCATGATCCTATGTTTTAAAGTTACAATAATTCATTAAATATTTGTTATTGGATAGGTCTCGATAACGGTCCTATCGTGACCCAAGTTAACAAAGATTATTTGTAAAAAAGCTTCTCTGTGATTATGTGGGAACCTTTGATAAAATATTTCTTCTACAATTCAGTATGGATGTAATTTTATTCTTGTCACTATCTGTTAATGATAGATAGTAATATTGATGAAGTAAAAATTATAAATCTCAAGAGATGGTTTAAAGAACATGATTTTCAAAGAACTGATAAAATGTAAATAGAGAAATAACAATATAATAAAATATACGATTTATGTACAAAAGACAGGCAGGATAGTACACAGAGAACTTCCACCATACCTCTTCCCCCTCAAATTGCAACGGAAAATTTTATGCTATGACAGGAAGAGGGCACAATTGTGCTATTGGTCTTTTGAGTTTGCAGCATAAGATTGTTTTAGATAAAAAAACAGGAAATTGGAATTTTACAATACCAAATAGGGTTAATAAACCGTTTTGCATAGTATGACTCTGATATATGCTAGTCAATATGGATAGTTATATTTTAGGTAGGTAAATAAACTCATTTTCGTTAATCATAGTCGTGATTAAATGTTAAAATTATAGAACACCATACGAAAACTATGCTGGACATCATTTAGAGTTTTTGACCAACACATAACTTTAAAAGAATAGGTAAAGTCTAATTAGACTGATAAGAATATGTTTGATGACTATATATATATACATGCTATATATATAGCAGTCGTTATCCTTTTGAATTTAATACAAGTCATCATACATATGTTTATCTGTCTTATTAGACTTTACCTATATATATATATATGTATAGCAGTCGTCTTACATTATAAATATATATAACAAAGTTCTATTTACAAATTGTTATTAATTTTATTATTATTTTATTACAAATTTTATAAATAGTCTTACAAATTTTTGTAGATTTATGTCACACAAATTTAACCTTAGATGTCGTTAGAATATTAAATATAAATACCTACGAATACTTTGTTTACCAGGTGTAAAAAGTGTAGGTTTTGTTAAGGAAACTTTTAATGTTTTCTTTCATTGTTGTTGCATAATTTTCATACAGTTGAAAAAGCAAGGCATTGTTTCTCCATGCTGAAGTTGTTTCAAGACCAGTGTAGAAGTGGAGTGAAATGGTACGCAATAAATGTAAATGAAAGTAGCCTCGGGCTCTTCACTCGGCCACGCTTTATCGTCGAATCATTCATTTGCTGGCCTATCGTTTCTACATTCATGTTTATGTTTCGAAAAGGTCCATACTATACAGGTATGTTACATCACACAACTTTGGCAGAAAAACTAGCTTTGCAAGAAGGCCTTATGTTATTTTGCCCTTATGTTAATCCACAAAAGTGCCAAGCAGCAGTGCCCTTATAGCACCAGCGATAACACATAAGATACCAACTAACATGCAATTCTTAAAACATCAGCCACTATTTTTATATCTAGATTTATAACGTTAAGGAATTCACAAGCTTTTGGAAATAGACCAAAAACATCGTTTGCCTGTGCATTAGGTGGTATTGTGGATTAACTTTCTCCTCATTTTACTGTACATATGATAATGTTTCAAAAACATATTTAATTGACTTAGTTTCCGTATGAAATAAGCCTCTAACATTCATATGAGAGTGTTTATTATTGGGAGTATATAAGATCATATAAATAACTTATTAGAAATAACTAACAACTAACTAGAAATGTATATAACTAATTTACTTCAAAGTAAGTATGAGTGACATTGACTTAAACTTGATCAAGGGCACATAGTTTTGTAATTAGACTGTACCTCTTGGGCGAGTACAGTATCGTTAAGATTTTATTTTGTTTGTTGCCTTGTGTTCTTGAAGTCCAATTAATTCACCTATGCACTTTTTCCCTCATGTTGTGCCATCTCCAGGGTTACAATTTAAACTGTACAGAGATCTGCAGTCTGTGGCTTTATGTTTCATCAAGTACACTAGAAGAGTTGCGGAGAAGATTTCTTTTGGTACCATTAATTACTATACTAATTTACATTTTTTTTTTTAGTTTCTAACAGTGAAAGTTTAAAGAAAGGTGTACACCAATTTGAAATAACATTAAACTAATTTATAATTTTCGAAGCATAATTTTCCATGTTGATCTTAATATGGCTACAGTTGGCGTTTGTCGGAGTTCCATGCAATACCCAATCATCATCATTGATCCAATATAAGCAAACACTTAATTAGTTGGCTACAATTTAAAATGTTAAGATTTTAAAATCACTATTGATTACTAATTTTAAGTTCGGATAATATTTTAATCACATTGATCTGTTTCATATTTTAATAGCAAACATAGAGGGCAAGTCAAAGTTGATATTGCAGGTATTGTACAGTAATTAATGGCCGTACTCCGAACTTTACACAGATAGGTATCGTTGGTGCAATTTGATAGTCCAGTGGTAGTTCAGGACAGTTTTGTTTGGTAGTTTGTAACTTATTGCATTTCTCTGTGAGTGAGTAAATTAGATTTATTTAAAATATAACTATCATTTAGTGGTAATTTACTATAACACATATATTTAATTAAAAGCCTTCATTCTTTACTTACGAAATGGGCCTTTAATTTGTTAAGGTCCTAGAATATACAGAAATGTACACTTTAACCAGGAATCATTTTGAATTTAAAGTTTTGTTTGTATCAATGGGCACGAATATCAAAACTAATAGTGTCACATATTATTATTTGTCATGTAGAGCACTGTTTTCAAGTTAACTTTTTGTTGATTGTTGAAAGTATAGGCCCCCTTAAGGTTTATTTTACAGTTTAATAACTATTCTATAACAGTACTAGTGATAAAAACTATAGTAATACCCTTCCTAATAAAATTGGTGTCACTGATTTTATGATACCATAAAATAGATTGTAAGGTGGTTTTATTGGACATAATTCAGTAGGATGTCATAAAGATTACACTTGTTACAATCGCAGTGCAGTTATGGTTTACGGGATATCTTTGGCAACCTTGGTATGTAAATTTGTAGAGAAGGTTTGATAAAAAGATAATCTTGCACTGGTATATTTTCCATAAGTTTATTCTTTTAAATATTATGACTATCACAATAACAAACAGCGAAAAAAAATTAAAAGTGTCATTTTCCTGGACCAAAAAACTACTATTTTATGTTTTCTTCTTGGGAGGGTAATCATTGGGAAGGTACCAATATTTAACAATAAATGTACTATCATAGCCAATGGTAGTACAATTGGCGTGTTTTATATCTCCTATTTCTACACATAAACAAACTATTCAACAACATTAGGTGTATCACATTGGCCATTCTCAGTGAACAAAGTGTGTTTGATGACTTCTGCATAGAGATTGCTTTCAAACAGCACATAAATATTCATACACCATTCTATCAAGCGTTGGTCTCTAAGAGGTGAACAACCTCAGCAACGGGCTTCACTTATCATATTTAAGCTTATGTATTATTAAGTAAGTTAAATTATTTAATATTCTAAGGAAACCAATTACACTAGCTTGATTCAAAGAGCAGCTAAACTCGAAATTCTCAATAAAAGAAAACCACCAATCTATATAAAGATCATAGTATGTCGTATTTTATCTTACGTAATAACGGCCCTGTATGAATGTTACAGTATACAGTATTCACTGCACACAATCTTTTGATTTTCCTAACTTGATTTATTTGTTACTGTATTGAATACATTGTTAGGTAACAATAAGATTAAAGAGTGCTGTGCGGAGTAATAGGTTCTTTTCTGCTCTCTGACAAACAACGGAGATATCGATAACGGACTGGTATATTAGGTCTTATACCAGGATGTACAGGGCTGTTGTTGTTAAGGAAATAACTGAAAATCTACTCAATTAGAGACTGTCTATGACGTTAGTAGGAGAAGTTAGCCTTTCGTATTTATTAGATGGCAGGTATACTTATTATGTATACAATTTAGTCAAAACCATTTTATTTATGATTACTTAATAAAACATTGCGAATATATAATAACTATAATAACATTGATAACAAACTAAAATACAACAATAAGCAAACCATTAATAAGAAAAAAATAAAAATGTTTGTACAACAATTTTTGAATGTCCACAAACTACAAACAAAAAATAATTTAAATATACACCAACGAATTCCGTGAATTAAATACACTTTGTGTACAAGTAATAAAATGGTTGAATCCTATCAACTTAGCAACAACATTGTATTATAATTTATGAAAACAAGGAACGCAATGGCTAACTGTACCATACTCAATCAAATTTACCTTAAATGAAACTAATAAAACAAACAAGTCATTGAACTCTCTGTGAAAAAGTTCAGATTTGGAGAAATGTTGTTTCCCAAGTCATGTAGCCCTTGCTGTGTGGCGTTGTAGGCATATCCTGTGGAATGATAGCCTCTCTGAAAAAGGTTCTTAGATTTGTACAGTCTAAGGCAGTAAAAACCCAGGCGTGTTCAATTGCACAGTGAGAATCATCAAAAAAAGTCAATGATCCGCCTTCGAGACCTTTAAATGACGGACTTGACGCTGCAGTCGAAGATTAAACTAATAATCAAGTGTTTCCATATACAGTATTTGTGGAATATTAATATGTCTATTGTATACTGCATTAAACAAACTACTACTGCAACAAACACACTGTACTTTACACACTGTAACATCATGCTTTCGTTTTAAAATTGCATTCGAGGTATTGTATTGGCAAGGTAAAAGCTACTATCCTTAAATTAATTGGAATAGTATATTTAAAACATACAATCAAATTATAAATAAAATGGTTTCTAGTTAACAATGGATAATCTAGTTGCCCGCCAAGCTGTTGCAGTAAATCTCTTGTATTAAGCTGTTTCTCATCTGAACTGTGCGGAGTTAATTACACAAATGCGCCTTTGCTTTGGAATATAATCTAACCTACAAATCGTTCGAATTTAATAGCGTGTTTATCCCTAAACAAGTAATTAGTTAAAGAGAGTCTTATTTGTCAAAATTATACTGTTAATTACCCATATATACAAAACTTAAATTTACTATCGAAGAATATCATATATGTTTCTACTTATTTCAATGGATAAATAGATATGTTACATGCATCTATTCAATAATAAACAATATATAAAAGTTATATTTTGTCGCCCCATCAGCAATGCAAACATCAAAATCAAATAAAATTTCAATAAGTATAGGCATAGAGCAGCGGTTACTGCAAACGCCTGTAAACAAATATTGAAATGTTGTATAATAGCAATAGTGGTGAATTAGACTATCGTTTTATACACCACACAGACTCTAATATCATAAACCATATTCACAACAGGAAGCCACATTATAAAAAGTTTATAAAAAAAATTGTATTTGATATTCATAAGTACTTTTGAAAATTACATATAGCTAAATAAATACTAAATAGTTTTGTATATCCAAAACCCAATTGTTAATGCTTTACCAATGAATTGGGTATAGGAAAAATCTTCAACTATCAGTGTAGCCTTGAGGCTTGAAATCTTCTATAAATTATTTCTTTTTCAGGATTAACACAAGCAAGATATGAAGTGTTAGTTTGTATACTATTGCCAAGGGAAATCAACAGTCAGTAACAATTCATGTACCTCGCCTTCGACAGCATTCTGGATGTCAGGTTAACTCATTTACAAGCAAACAAAACAACCAACGCCTGCTTTCTTATTTTATAAAATCACCCACAAGTGTATGTCTGACGCAAAATTAAATTATTTATAACAAGCGGTATACGGTTTTCAATGAATATGTTTGTTTTAGATATTTTACACTCCGATGAAGAAAAAGATTAGTAAAATTTAAAAAAATAATACATCTGTTACATTAATAATTTATTTGATTGGCCTTGTCTTTTGATAATAAGTCCGAATAAATTATCCGCAGTGCTTATACATCCATAGAATATTGTACAGACTTACAATGATTTTTAATGGTCATAATTCCAACATCTTCGTGTAATAACTTGGCTGCTTCAATTAAACCTGTTGACATTCCACTCCCTTGTTAAATTTGTAGCCAGTTTTTTTTTTTTTTTTTACCAAAATCGTCGTAGTTGATGTGAGCTACTGAAAGATTGTGCTGATCTAAATTACTGATTTCTGTCGAACACACAATCTTGTTTACCATTCCAAACTAATGAAATGACTTATTGTGAGCTATAGCAACTGTCATGACCGATCAACTTGGCCAGCACCAAAAAATAAGGTAGAAAATAGAGTTTTAGTCAGGAGCACATTCTGTGACTGGCTCATACAACTACGTAGTTTTTTATTGGCTAGAGCTGGTCCATATATTCAGTATCCATGTATATATTCTTCTTCAGTATCCAATAGTCAATGATGAAACATAATATCCAAATAACAGATCTCGCCTCTTCTCCTTCCATGTACTTTATAGAAATATGGAATAATTAATCATTATATTGGTATACCTGGTGTTCTTTTTAATAAGACTAATTCTCTTACATAAATATCTAGCTTGGATTATTTACTTATTATTATCTTACATACACACCAAGGGGGTTGTTTTGCTAGAGGGTTTCAAAAGCAGGAAATGATGTTAATGTGTTGTTGATCAGCATTCCTCTCCTAATGATGTTTTTGCAAAATTAATTAACGATCTTCTACTATTTTTCTTGCTGCAAATTTACTTTATTATAAATTCCATAAAATGATTGCCTATAAATGAATACAATAATTACTTTCAACCAGGAAAAGATTGCGGTCAATTCCAGTTTACAAAACAGACATTTACCCTATATATAAACATTCAATATTTGTGTATCATTAAACCTTTCTATGTTATGTACTCATTCGATGTTAAGAAATAGCTTTATTTACTAACCATTATTATAATTCGTAGCAGTTTTTTTCAAACATTTATTAGAAATATTGCTTTTAATATAAGTAGGACTTTGTACATTGAGTTCTACGTTATAGTTAGCAGTTCTTATAAAATTTACGTACAACCCTAGCTCAGGTGCTTAGTTACGTGCTAAAAAACCTTTTAAGATGGGATTCTTAAATAAATATACGCACCACACTAAATACATGTTTAACCATGTAAGACTCTTATCTTCAAAATTACTGTTATAAAACCAATTGGATTTATTCACACAGATGTAAAATACCAAATTAGCTTTAAGATAAGTGCAGTTAGATTTTTCACAGTGTATGTTAAACATGTTATGAAAACAAGAAACATATGAAAAGTAACAATTACATGAGAATATAAAGTGCTACAATTTTATCAGAGATAGGCCTATGTTTACATTAACAAAATAGCTGTAAGTTTTCAAAGTTTTTTTTAACAATGATTTTTAAGATAGCACATGAAGGAAATGATTAATTGGAAAATATAGATTCGTACGTAGCATTTATGGGGATTGTGATAAATCAACTGAAAATTAAATCGCTGGTTTTTCAAAGCAACCCAATGCAAACCTCCAGCCAATTGAAATATAGTTTTTTTCGTAAAGGGTGATCAAAACTACTTTCCATATTGAGTCCACATTAACCATAAAGTCATATATACAATAACTTAGAGTTCCTAGAAGGTTGGTAAGTGAATGTACCCAGCGGGGATACTGATGTCTCAATAAAGGTAGACAGGAGTGATGGTGGCCATTATTAGTTGTCTGGCCACTGAGTGCAGCGGCTGGCCCAAGCTACTTCATTTAACTGTGGTCCGTAATCATATCGAAGCAATTATACAGAATATTATTAAGAAATAATATTATCATCAAACAAATAATTTATTTGGTTATAGTATGCATCTAATATCGTTTTGGTTTTATTAGCATTATCATTGTTATAATTTTCAATAATCTCTAAAAGTTATATACTTGATACTTCCATAAAAATTATTATTCTATTAACATTCTTATCATATAAGACCATTACAAGGTTTTAACCATAAAACCAAAAGGTTTTTGTGTTTGAGTGTCCTGATTGGGACAAGGTATTTTTTTTTCAATTATAGGGAAAATCCTTCACTGAACGGTTTACTTTTTTGCAATGACAACAATAGATCAGTTTTAGGATACAAATGGGTTTTTATTTTGAGTGTTTAGGTTGGAGTAACTAATAAAAAAAAAATGGCCATAGTAAGTAAATATTTCATTTTATTATTAAAAATCATTTGTTTTCTTTTAATACTGTAAGAGCAGCATTGCATAGTAAATTTAAACAGTGTTACAAGTTATATTGTTGTTTTTCAGCTATCGCTTATTTTGCACATGTTTTACATTTAATTTAGAAAAATACCAAACCTAAAACGTGTATGCTATAAAGCTATGCTCTCAAGGAATATGCTCCTTAAAATATATGAACAAAAACACCGATTTTTATCATACTTAACAATATAACTCAATGTATCTTAAACTTAGCCTGTAAGAGTTTAATAACCCTGTAATTAACTTAACATTAATAGTAACATTGTTCTAATTTAACCGTTACGGTTTTTAAAATAAACACTTATTCCCCTCACGTTTTGCATTTTATAATTACTTACATAAATGGAGAAGGCAAAAAGGTATGGTTCATATGTAAATTTATTAATGAGGGACGTTAGAAAAAGATTTTATGGTAGGTAAACTCCACTGTTATCAACAGTATTACGTGGATCCTAACACGATATTAAGTTTTAACTTATTTTAATAACTACTGAATCTTAAGCTGCACAGAAATATAACCAATGCATTGGGCTAGATTGCCCAACTTGTCATTATGTTATTCTTAGGTTGTCGGTTACTCATCACTAAAATAAATTAATCACAATTTACAAAAAAATGTCGAGGTATATTTCAAGTTTACATAAAAACTCATCTTCAGCCTCTAGTAACAACATATCAAGTAAATAAACTATGATTTATAATGTTTGTTTATAAATTAATTAACATATGTTTGAATTATTTTAAAATTAAGTTAGTAGGAAAAAAAATTTATATGTATATATTATGTAGATGTCACAGTTAATTTATTATTGTTTTTCCAATTTTAATTTTGTTCTCAACCTCTTCTCGAATTAAAGGTATAAACATAGGGCTGATTGTAGCACTAGGTTGGGATATGCTTCTTTTATCAACCACCATGCAAGCAGCTTCTTTAAGATTTCTTAATTTCCAGTCTGCTTCCTGGTAGATCATAGTTGATTCAGACCAATGTATTCTATGTTCTTCAGAATGTGGAAGAAGTTATTACGGGCAAACATCACGACCTATGGAGAAGAGACTAAAAGAACACCAAAAGAGCATTAGTAATCATTTGGAGAGTTATTCCAAACTAAGTGAACATGTTTTCTCTGAAGAACATAGAATACATTGGTCTGAATCAACTATGATCTACCAGGAAGCAGACTGG
Source organism: Macrosteles quadrilineatus (assembly GCF_028750875.1). Lineage (NCBI taxonomy): Eukaryota > Metazoa > Arthropoda > Insecta > Hemiptera > Cicadellidae > Macrosteles > Macrosteles quadrilineatus. The sequence continues at coordinate 159,950,990 of NW_026542594.1, forward strand.
AAATTAGGAAATCTTAAAGAAGCTGCTTTTAGTAAATTGTGATTAATTTATTTTAGTGATGAGTAACCGACAACCTAAGAATAACATTAATAATGCCATCACGAAGGAAAAAACATACGGGAATGAATTGTCATTATGTCAAAGGCGAGCAGAAACTTCAAAGCTTCTATCTTGAATCTGAATGATTAGATCAATCTGCTATCTTCGCGGTTGCCTTAAGCCAAACACGATCCTTTGTCATCCTTATTTTGAGTCACAAAAAGCAAACTAATATAATACTAGCCAATAACTATTTTTGTATTGAACTTTTATGATTATATAGATAAAATATACTGCATACTTAAAAAATGTCCAACTTGTATAATTTAATTCATACATTAATTTTAGCAATATATCTTTGTTGGTTTTATTTCACTTTTTCAATGATCGATTGACAAAGCTATAATTTTTTATAGATGAGCAGCCAAATGGTAAGCCTATACGCAATGAAGGCTGATTGGATCTTGCTTAAAATCTGAAGCACCGTTTGTTTATAATATCTAGGTTATGAACACCTTAGTCTGTTCAAAATACCATTAAGGGTGTGTCTGAATGCCAGTGAAACTTATTTTCATAACGGTCCATTAGGAAGATGAAAAAACCATTAGTGTTGAGTCAATTCCGAAAAAACGTCATTCATAAAGTTAACAGCAACTTTGAAAGTACTTCTTGGGAAGGATTGAAAATACTCTTTCCCTTTTTCCTTGACATAATTACAATACTCGTCTTAAATGAAAAGTCTAGAAATCGAAATTAAAAGGGAACATGTAATTACAATTATTTATATTTACTAAAATAAAATACACTCTCGTATACATTTGTTTTTAAATAGATACAATAATTTTATGAAGTAATACTGTTTACTCATATATATTTCCAGTAATTAGTTAATACTGGTAATCGCCAGTACAGTAATTAGTTGTACATGAGCTGAGTTTTTCCAAAACATTGCCTGACTGTTCGAGGCTACTCCCTATGCTTATCTAAATTTTAGGGAAATTTAAAAAAGCTAAAGTTATAAAAGTAGACAATAACCACGAAAGTTGTCTGAATAATGAAAAGTGGACAGCTTCCACCATTCAGACAACAGCTTTCGTGCCAGTCACTAACGGGAAGAGCAAGGGGCCAACATTCCAAAAACAATAACAAAACAATTAAAAACCATGGCATTTTCTAAAATTCAGTTTCCTCATCGCCACTATGGCCAATAGTTTTGTATCCATGATTATAATAGTAACTCACTTTGTAGCCAGAGGTGTATTTTTAATATCTACATGTTTAAGGTTTTAATCGGTTTTTAAGATTATTTTAAACAGCAGCTTTTTATGAAAAATCGCTAATTGTGCCTAATTGACACAATTGCCGGTATTCTTTGTGAGCCTTCAGTGACTAACGGAGAAACAATACTTACATAACTAAATATAGCCTACACATTTCATAAGCAACTATACAAGTGGTGCAATGCATAGAGAATAATTTAGTCTTTCGATAAATATTTGTCTTCTATACGTCTTTTATAAATAACAACAGTACAATATAGCAGATGCTAGCGAAGTTAATAGAAAATAAATTGGATGTTAATAATAAACTATGTTGTCATTTTCCTAAATTACAGTATATGAATTTCTTTCGGTAAATTTATCTTTTTCTATATTATTATTCGTTCTCCATGCCGGTAACATGAAAATAACCAACTAGTGTTTCCCGTATTAATAAATGTTTATGTAGCGAGCAGTGTATTTTTGTTACCAAACAATTCAGAAATAACAAAATCTAACCACATAGTAAATTGTTGTAAACAATGTTAAATAAACAAAAATACATAGATAATATCAACAAAAATAAAACAGATAGATTTTTTTTAAATATTATTGTTTGTATAGTGTTTTTTTTCGTTGTAGTTACTGTTGCACATTTTGTCACATATTTATAAGTCTACAATACAAATTATTACTATTATAGTTTAGATTGTAGTGCTTTATGATAATCCTGTAATAACCTGAGAGCTTATAACAATCCGTTTGATCTAATTGAAAAAATATGATCCAACAATGATGTGCACACTTTAGTCAATGGTGATAGTTGAATTTATTTTTGAGTACATCTCTAAAACCTAGTTTTAAGCCAGAAGTATATGTCTTAATCATAAGCCACGAACTTTGACCTCAGATTTAATTTATACCTTTACTGAGACACTTATTTTGCACGATTAGTGGTTATTATCACGCAGAGAAATTAAATTGGTTAAGGCCTGTGACTGATGGATCAGCTAATTGTAGAGAATCAAGGATTTCCCATCCATAACTGAAAGAGTTGTAGAAAGGAGTTCTCTGGAAAAATAAAGTAAAATGTTATGAGAATTTATTTGATTGTGCTAGGTTATGGGTAGTGTAAGAAAGTATCACAAAGGTTATCGTTACCATTTAACTTAAACCTAAAATTAAATTTCTCAATTTATAAATTCTTTTAATTGATTATAAAGGCAATAATTTTCAATGTAGATCCTCCTAGAACAACAATCATCATTAATTCAACTTTTTGATTACATTTGAGATGTTCATACTAAATGTGTTTGATTACAATTTGCATGGTTTTATGAAAATAAATCACGATTGACTAATAAACTCGAGTATTTGATTCTACAGGATTTACTTTTTGAAGATTTCTAAAAGGAAAATATTTTTTAATAGGTCTATAAAACGTAAAATTACAGAGGTGTTTTGGTAAAAATTCTTATTCGCAAGGTAAATCACGAGCAAGCGATGTTTTTGATTGTTTGGATACCAAAACAATCCTTTTAATGCACAGCCGCACTTAAAAAATTAATCCGCACTTTTTCACGCTATTAACGTTACTTTAAGATTTCCCCCCCACTGACTGAAACGTATGATTTACCTAGTTAATCAAACTGATATTATTTTTACCTACGACTGTTTTTTATAACCAGCCTTAAAATTCAGTTCTTAGAATTGAAAAGATTCATATTATTGTATTTTTTTACTTTTTTGTACCAGTTTGGACCAATGAGGTTCAAGGATTGAGAGAAAAGAAGTAAAATGATAATGCTTTGAACAGTTGTTAAGGCCAATTTAATTGATTATACGATGAGTGAGTAGTTGGAACAATGAGTCGTAGCATCACAATAAGTGGCAATGAGAGGCTATAAATGAAAACATAACCTCTCTTAGACGTTATGAGTATTGATTGTTAGTAATTAAAAACGGTCGTAGGAAAAGTTTTGTCCACAGCTCGCTAATTAGCCTCTAAAATATTCGGAGAAGTTTTAAAGGCACTCAACATCCACAAGGCTCGTACCTACCTTTTATTTTCTACTCGTGTCTTTAAGACTATCTTTAATTGATCGTTGCGTAAACTACTATCGTTTTTATGTAAAAAGGAAATTGTAGATAATTGTTTTATTTTCTATTCAGAATTTGCTGTTAATATTTATCAACTGTATAAGCCAATGACAATCACTAAAAACTGACTAACATATTACTATTTTCTTGGATTGAAAAAATATAAATAATTTGGTGCATTGTCCCCCATAGGCTAGTCAATTATAAAACCGTTGAACACTAGCATGAATTTCTTACATAGCGATCTGAATCAAAAATACGACGTTGTAAATGTCGTGAGTATTTAACCTACCAAAAACCGTTTTTTACAATTTCATTTTAGTGAGAATCCTTGATGTACAACCAAATTGTTTCAAAATATTTACATTTAGTAGTTAGCAAAGCTAAAACCTCGAGTTGGTAAAAAATGTTCCTCATTTAACAACTTTTAGTATGACTTTAGGGAGTTAATGTAGAAAGAAACTAAAAGCTACGCACACCTTGTCATGAGAAGAGCTCTTTTAAAGGCTGTTCAAATACGATTTTTAAAAGTATTCCTTATGAGTAATTTTACTTTTAATCTTACTAAGTATCAGTAGTACAGTTATTACATTTGGCGACGAAATTAAATCCGCGTGTGCGTGAAATGTCTAGTATCGGTCGGATATCGGAGTTTAATCCGTACGAAGAAGATATTAGTTCGTATTTGTTACGTTTGAAACACTTTTTCAAGGCCAACGAGGTCAAGGACGTGAAGCAGGTCTCCATCTTGATTACTATAATAGGCCCTAAAATATTAGCCGTCCTCATCGATCTTATTTCTCCTAAGAAGATTGATGAAGAATCTTACGATAATTTGAGCAAAATCTTGGAAGATCATTATTCTCCTAAACGCCTTGTGGTCGCTGAGCGTTATACTTTTTATAGTCGATGCCAGAAACAATCTGAAAGTATTGCCGAGTTCGTAGTGGCAGTGAAGCATTTGGCTTCGACGTGTGAATTTGGAACATTCTTATCGGATGCACTGAGAGACAAGTTAGTTTCGGGAATTAAAAATGAAGCAATTCGTCAAAAATTACTTTCCGAAGAAATTTATTTGAAGAAAACGTTGGCTCTTGCACTCAGGCTTGAACAGGCCGAGAAACAAACAGGTCTATTCTCGAATACAAGTGTTCAGGAAATTTCCAGGTTTCAGGTCAAGAAGAATGCACGTGTTTCCAACCGAGGTTCAAATTTTCACAGTGCGGGATCTAAATCAAATTCAAGTGATGTGAAGGGAGATATGTCTCAGATAAATAAGTGTTTTCGTTGTGGCAATCCAGAGCATAGGGCTAATAATTGCCCGTATAGTAATTACACATATATATTTTTATTTTTATATATTTTTTATTTCAATAACACATATATATTTTTAACTTAATCCTTAGTCAATCTAGGTGGGCGGTCAAGATTTGGTGCCTCCTCAAAATACTCTTCAAAGGAGTAGTACGGGTTTCGCAGAAGGAGCTACTTGATCCTTGAAATATTTTAAACTCAAGCTCTTGCAGATGGAGTGGCAGTGCATTAAACATTTTTACTGCAACTGCATACAAATGTTTGCATTTGCAAGCATTTGTTTGTTGTAAGCGATAGGATATTATCGGATTTCCATCTGATAAGAGATTTGGAAGCTATCTCTTATCAGGGAGATTCTGTATTGCTGGGTATTCAGCTTCTGTGCCCTTCTAACGTTGTGAAAGTGTTCAGGTTTGTTTTAATGTGAACAATCCAGGCAAGAATATACTGGTTATAGACTGTAAGGATGTTTTAATAATCTAAAAAGGCATCAGCATAGCTTCCGCCTCTTGTTATTTATAAGTACTCGTAGTGCCTGTTTTAGCAAGCGAAGCATTTCCCCGCAGTTGAATGGCGTAGGCCACATAGCTGTGAAAAAAAGAAAAATATACTGTCAGCAGGTGCTGTGTGTATCTGATGTTAAAACTTTCTCAAGAGGAAGATTTCTTTGCTTAATCTCACACAGATAGAATTAATATGAGGGCCCCGCTCTAACTTGGAGTATAGGACGAAGCCAAGAGGTTTGATAGGAGAATTAAGAAACGGAGATGATCTGCTCGGAGTGAGCAGAAGGCTTTGTGTTTTATCTTCGTTGAGCTTCAAGTTATTTATGAGGAACCAGTCCTTAGCCTGTTGGAAAGTATGTTCTGATCAGGTGACCGCCGCAGTAGGATCTTGCCACATGCTCAGCAGGCTTGTATTATCCGCAAATAGTGATGTATCTCCTTCCCAGCCAAGTTCGTCAAATCAAATCAAATCAAAATAGCATTTATTCCGCCAAAATATTTACAAATTACATCATGTTAGTTCCATACAGAAATGTTTACAATATTGTTTGGTATTTTAATAATATAAAATTTAATATAAACATAAAAATATAAAAAAGCTTTTTAAATTAGCGAAATATCTTCCACAAAGAAGGAATACCTCTGTGTGTGGAAGAGAGTCGTATTGTATATAGCCTATTTATAATTTTTTTAAACTAAATGATGAAGGAAAAAAGTTATTTTAGAAAAAAATGATTTTGGAATAATAGATACGCTGGAGGACTTAATGGTAAGTGAATGTAATACTATATTAATATGGTATTAGTATTATATTAATATCGTTCATATGTACCAGAAAGAGTAGGTACGTATCAAATAGTGTTTTTTTACGGAAATATGATCGAAATAATTTATGATATGAATTTGTATTTGGCCATTCTAACAGTACTGTTCAAATATTGCTTAAAACGGAATAACGGTGTTTATATTTTCTGTTGTCAATTTCAAATACTATCACTTCAGGAAAAAAAAACTCAGTGGTCATGTTGGTAAGACATTCAAATATGAAAACTTATCGATTAATGGAAAGTAATTAACCGTGAAATGTTTTGCGTAGCAGCATAGCGATTGTGAGTTTTTGACTGGTTCCTCAAGTACCGTAGGTCTAAACAATGGACTCTGTAAATTTAAATCCATCAGACAAAGTGCTGTCCTTCAATATTCATTAAACTAAATTATTTAGTGATTTCAATTTTAGCTAAGGCACTAATTAAGCTTAGAGTCAGTTCAAAACAAGGGTTAAATATTACTTTTACCAAATTTTCACAAATGCACCCTATGTGCTCTCGTCAGAGACCGGGAATGTTGCGCACCAACGAATATACGTGTAGTTTAACTGTAGCCTACGTTATTCTTTTCAAAGCCAGATATTTGATCTCTTGATAAGAACATTAATTAAGTTATTTTTTATTAATTTCATTCACCTATAAAACCATTCTATGTTTATCAAAAACTGTACACGTTTGTTTCTGTTAAGATCAAAATTATGAATTGAGATTATGTGTCTATTAAAAACTGTAACCCTACCGAGAAAATTTTTTATGATACAAGCACAAAATCGTGATTTATATTTTTATAAAATAAAATAGATTATTTATGAAAATATTTACACCAAAAGTAAATATTTAATAATCTGCAAAGAACTCTCAATTTGTATTCATAATTAAATAGCTCTTTGCTGATTCAACAAACATGCTAATGCATCCTGGTAAGATTATCTCGTAAGTCAGATTTATTCAAACTAGACTACATTAAAATTCATAAGCAGTATTTAATTTTTAATTTGTTTGTTTAAGTATTGTACCAACCTTTTTGTTGTATTACTTTTAACCATTAACTTCATAGCTGTTACGAATTATGACAAGCAGGCAATTATTATGTAAATGTATAGTATGGAAGTTCTTGTATTTTCGTCACTTGGAGGTATTGAATTTAATTTTTTTTCAATTCATACAAAATATTACACCTTGTTCTTAACTGATAGCGGTATATTTTGGGGGAAACAAAAATATTTCCATACTCAAGATTTCTTATATAAGTTATTTTTACAACATTAAATATCTTATTTCGCTGTATAGTCACTCGGTTCAAATATTTTACTATGTAAAGTTTCATAAAAATATAAAACAATTCAAGAAAATATTGTACGAACAAATGCAACGAGGTGTACCTAAAATGTAATCAAACTATTAGTTTCCTTTACTATTTATAAGTAAATTATTGCTCTTACCAAAAATTAGGAATTAGAAAAATAACGTTTCTGCCTTTATGAGGATGTTTTTAGTAAAATTGTATTCTCAAATAAGTATTGAATCAAGAAAAAAAATTTAAGGACGAAAACTAATATTGAAAACGAATATATAAATTAATTTTTTGAACATTTCGACTGGGAAACCGATCGCCATTCATTCATCAGCAGGACAGGTAGAAGAGTGATAAAGTGGTTTTCTGTGGAAAGAATGAAAGGAACACATTCATTGTAGTTATATCATCGTGCGTCGTGAAATATTTACCTTACACAAAACTGTATGTTACAGTTTTTACCTCTGTTCTGTCATGCGTTACTATGGATTATTTATTTTTATAAACACTTTTTCTGTGGTTATTTCGTTTTAATTCCATCGCATTAAAATATTCTTCTAAAAGATTTTATTTTTTGTTGTGCATTATTGTTCGTTGTTATTCTTGTAAATTTTTCGTATTCAACGTTCTTGAGGTGCAGGTGATTCTTGAAGAAGTACATTAAAATTGATAGTTCATTCAAAGTAAGAAAACTGATAACTAATAAATAACTTATAGATAGCTCATAACAATAGCTAAATCGTTGCATTTGTGTAAATTTGGTGTATTATTATACCGTTTTAATTTGTGATCCAACGGAAAATACCAAATATGATTCATTAAAAATTACTACTTGACGTAGCTTATCTTAAAGTGTCGTTTAGTTGTGGTTTCTCTTCATTTAAGCTAACTACAATTATTATTGGTCAAAAGAAGCTATCAATAAATGCTTTCTGTAGATGACATTTTGCAGAAAAGAATCTACAAAGGACTTACATAAAAAAATAAACCTTTTTATTGTTTGGTTTAGCTTGGCAAAGAAATTATTAATTGCATCTTACTCACAAACAACAAAACATATTCTCCGAAGAATTTATTTCATTTCTTACTGAACAAACTTGTGCACTTCAAAAAGGTAAACAATAGAAGCTGCATTGCAGGCAAACTCGAACTCGGAAAACGCCGCTCTTTGTATCTCATCAGTCGTATCTTTGTTTCAGTTTCAGCTGATTTATCAAAGTTACTTTTCGTCAATTCATTATTCTACAATTGAAATAGATGTAATTGCATTTCTTTGAATGTAAATTAAATTTGAGATAGGAGATAAAAGGACTAGGTATACGTGTTACAATAAACTACTATCCAACAAGTAAGGTTGAAAGTTTAGAAGTGTATTTGTATGATCTTCTAGGTCTTTACAACGATGGCTGGAAGAAAAACTGCAACATCCTTAATTAACATGAGCACGATTCTTGTTCGTTCATGCTCGCATCACAAACGTCATGCGTTGGGTTGACCAAGCTAATTCCACTTTTATCGAGATTTTGGAGGCTTTTTACTGAATGAAATGTTTTGCTAGGTATATTAACAAAACCTTAACACTTGTTACTAACTACTCTTATATTGACTCATGACTATTGTAATGTGGTGATGATTAACGTTGTTGTTTTGGGATCTCATTCTCTAGGCAGCACAGAACTCTTATAATAAGTTATCTCTGATATTATCTGATTCCCCTTCCACATAGGATACTGACCTTTGCGCTTAACATATTCAGCAAGGAAATGTATGAGCCAGTACTGTATACCGGTGAAGTGTAATGATAATTAGTAGGGACAGATACAACGACCTGAAACCTTGACATCGTTTTCTTTGGCCCGACGTTCGTGGTGCTAACAATTAAGCTACCGACTTACCAATACATCTGAAATAATAGTGTGAAATCCTCTTTCCAGGCACATATAAACACAGTAAACCATACTTGGTTCAAATTGGAGATCAAACCTATTTTGAGGAACGCTAAGTTCATTTCTGGAATTGGTGTAATTAGTTTTTTGTGGCATTCGTGGCTGTTTTAATTCAGGCCAACCTGACAAGTTTAAGTTATTCCTGTAAATTAAATTTGCATAATGATCGTAATTTCGTTTTCTATATCATACATTAACACAAGAATAAATGGCTCAATCATCATTTGTTATAAGTTTTAATGCTCTTTCTCTATATCCCACTGACCTCTCTCATTAAAACTCTTTACCATAGTCATCATGTTGTAACAAAATAGTACACATTAGAAGGACCCAAGGTCACATTATAAGTGTAAATATTAAAACAGAAAATTAGCAAAATAATTAAATCTCCATTTGATTGTAGACTAGGAACCGTGAACAGATTGAGTCCCTGCTTTCTGGACAACTAAACTCATGTACCATTCATACTCTTACTTATGGGTTGTTTTATAAAAATAGTATTAAGTATGTAAATAAAGAGTTTCCTTCTCCTTGGTATAAATCCTGGCAATAATTATATCTCGTTCATAATAAAGTAGTTTGCAGTATAGTTCCTCCCCATTGGTTCAGATATTGGTATATTTTCACTTGTTTTTTATTCGTTATATAGCAAAGCGGTGTAGAAATATAGAAGTAAAGTAAAATGAAAATATCTTACGTCAGTCTAATAGCTTAATAAGCTATTATAAAATTATGTTGCATAACATGCTACAGCTATAGTAGGCTTAAAAAGTCTTTTTGATAAATATTTTATATAACTATCCTCTTTTGACTAAATTTTAAGGCTAAATTGTATTGTAGATGTTAGCCTCCGGATTCAGTACTCGTAAAAGTATTAACATTTTATTTAGATTAAGGTTATCTGGTTTAACAGTAGTAAGCTAGCACGGGAATATGATAATAATTTAAGAATCAATACACTTTATACAAAACTAACTGTATAGTGTACTTGCAATAAATTACACGTAGCGTGTAGGTAGAGAACGGCACAAATAGACCGTTAGCAATGCAGATGTGTGGTTACATTCAATTTGCTTGTAAGGGATCCATAACATCCAACTGAAGCGACACTAATCACCAAAACATCACCACAATCACTGAAGTTAACAGTAACGTCTAGTGGCATCATAGTATACTTCGCACAACGAGAGAGTTTTAATCTTGTTTATTTGTAGAAAGCAGATCCTCCTATGTTATTGATTAGAGAAAGAAAACATATTTACTGAACAAACACCCTTCCAGGTGGTGCTAGAGATAGTTGTGCATTCAGATCTAATCAATAAGGCTAGGAGGGAGCGGGTTATATTGTGCGATTTTATAGGTTCAGTATTTTTATAACCCTTGTTCAGTCCAAACTTGATAAACCATCGTCATGCCCAAACAGCAACCACAGACAATAGACCACCAATGGCCTATTTATCTGGTCTATTTATAATGGTCCATTCTCTGTTTAGCAACTAAATAAGATGGTTGACTGGCTCAGTTAACTTATGATTGCATTTACCCCAATACTAATTCTGCAATTGTTTGATGCTTGCTTATTCGATAGATGCAAAGAAAAAAGATTCAAAATTTAATTTGAACCCTAATTACTAAGCGTGTTTAATGGTTTATCAAACCCCCTAAATATTTAATCTGACAAATAACTGAACTTCTTTTGGTGGCACAAAAACGTCTATAGTCGGCTTTGTAAAATTCATGAAACAAGACAACACCATTGATAAAAAACCATTGGCTAAACATTTATAAACTAATTCCTCCAATACAAGTTTAGTAAAAATGTAATTTCAAAAATACGATTCTATTCATTAACTTTTGTACATATTAAAGATTCAACAATATGTTATCTAATTAAAAGTATAAAATACGTCCCAGATACCTAATATTATAGCAAGCTGGCGCTTGCCGCTAAAAGGCAAACTATTTTTCGCTGTGTTGCAAAAAGCTCAAGTCAACTGAACTTCTATGTCATTGTATATGAAATGATTAAAATAAAAATGTATATAGTTGGTGACTTAAAGCTGATCATATATCAGCATTACTGTGTGGGACATTTGTGGATAACGTTTGCAAGGCTTACATAGCATAAATCCTACATATGTAATTTACTGTTTTGTGTTTCTATATAAAGTGTGATAAGATATATACATTAACTTTTTTGAAGCATAAACATTAATGTAGAAATTATAGGCTACCTAATAAATGATTCGACGATAAAGCGTGGCCGAGTGAAGAGCCCGAGGTTGCTTTCATTTACATTTATTGCGTACCATTCCACTCCACTTCTACACTGGTCTTGAAACAACTTCAGCACGGAGAAACAATGCCTTGCTTTTTAAACCGTTGAAGAACTATGTAACTAGAATTTCAATTGTTTCATTTAAGTTTTCTTTTGGAAAACTGATTGGCTATTAAAACCTTTTTACTCCTGGTCAACAAAGTTCTTAAAGTTGTTTGAATGTAGGCTACTATAACAAATCCTAACAACATTAATTAGTTTTATTTTAGAGTTATTGATTTACACTGAATCTTTATTACTTTTACTCGCTTTTAAACAAATATGGAGCATAAACAGAGACAAATTAAACATAAATATAAAATAATCCTGTCGTAAATGTTATTGAATCATCAGTTTGTAACCTAATTGCATTGATAATAATTCTTATTAATTGTGTTTTTATCTGTTTAGTTCATGTAAAACTACATTTTACCACTTAGTCATGTGTAGGTCACATAAATTAAATATTTGACTTCTCTGTTTTTTTAGTATTTAACTATTTATATATAATTATTTTACTATTTTTTTTATATATGTGTAAAATAGGTGTTTGATATTATTTGATATCATAAGATGTTATTGTCCTGTTTTGCCTTTTTTACTTTCTCTCCCTAAACATAGTAGGCCTATATGAAAAATTAGAAAGTATTGTTTTTGTCAAGATTTTTGAGTTTATACATATATCAGTTTTGGGTCTTCGAAAGTTATTTTCGAAGTGATGTATGTCCTTGTGTGTGTATGTGCGGATTTGTAAAAAGCTACAGACCACACCTGTTGTTCGACTTTGATAACATTTGGTACGTAGGTATTCATCCATGGTATCTACATGTTTTTTTGTAATTTTCTTGAAATTAAGATTTTTAAAAAATATTCCCATAAAACCGCATAAAATACGGAAATAATCTGACTTTCTCAAATACGGCCGGAACGGTTATAACGAAAGTTTAGTGTGTTGTAGCCCTTTAAATTATAAACAATATGGTGGACTCCCATTCCTGTAAAAACTATGGTTCAAAAGATATTTTAAATTATGATATTTTCCCATTAAAAAAGCATAAAATCAAAGAAAATCTTTCATCGAAAAAGACTAATTTGGTTGAAATTAGTATGTGATGGTCCTTATAATTCTTAACAACATAGTACAACCCCCTATGCTGTAAAGATTACGGTTCAAAAGTTAATGGAACTTGTAATTTATCATAGTTACTCTCATCGATTACTCATGATACAGGTTATCGACGATCTAATAAGAGAAAGTAAGTGTCAGATTGCTAATACCATTTATTTTGTTAAGACAATACATAAACTTAATAATGTTTGATAAATTTCATACTACTCTTGTTAAAATAATAGTATATAATTTAGGTAACATAATTAAATTTCATCTTCCTACTTCATTATATAGCATTAAACAGTAGTTTCTCTATATAATAATTTAAAATGTAAACTTGAGCCCGTATGCTCATTTGACTTCATAGAAATTATATTCAACTCATGTATATAAGGATCATAAGGATCCTAAGGAGTCATAAGGATTTAATTACAACAATTAATATAATAGACTAGACAATCTTCACACCCATATTTAAGTAATGTGTCTTAAGTTCTACGTAAACAATTTAACTGAGTTATGTGTGAAATCCTTTAAAATGATCTTCCATAGTACATTTTATATCCACCATAACAGCTTGTTGCTAAATAACAACAAAAATAATATTTTATTCAGCAAGCTTCACAATAGGGTGAAGATAAGTAGAGTGATACAAAATATTAGCAAATGTAGAAAACAGTCGAAATGATGCAGTTGAAATGTAGAAATATAGTTAACATTGAACAACGATAATTTTTGTGCTACTATATCGAATAATATATTCAATTTCAAATCAATTCAGGTCAATTTATTCAAGTAGTTCAAGTTTTCGAGTAAGCTATATTGGCTCTAGAAAAGCAACGTATCTAAGGAGCCTTCGAGTCAGAATCTGTTTGAGTTAATGTTTGTTTCCCTTCACGCTAATTTAATACGGTTTCCTTCCTTCTTCTTTTTAAATCGTTCCTGTTTTTACCGGAATAGCTGTATCCTTTTACATTTTTATATTACCTTGATTGTTTTAAATGTTATGGATGGATATTTGGATAAAAAAAAGATATTTCTAAAGTAAACTACTAATACTAAAACAAAAATCAATTTTTTGGCTCTTTACGCTAGAAAATGACACAAAACTAAAATAAATATATTAATATCATTTTTTCATGTACATCATGCTATACAGGGTGTTTTTATTTTAAAAACTAGCATCTTTATTTATGTAAAAACCGCAATAGATAGAAATATGCAGTTTGCAGGAATCATCTATTGACGTAGGGGGCCCAATTGTTTTGAATTCTAAGTTACATTCACATTCCCCCCCTTTCCCCCCCTGCCACCATCTTATTTTTTTTAAATAGCAAGGTACCCCTTGTGACATATCAAATGAAAGAGCATGAAAAAAGAAAATGTTTGATGAAAAAAAATTGAAAATCGGTTCATAAGTTTGCGAGATATTTCCCGCTCCCCCTCCCCGGAACTTATTTTTTTTTAATAGCAAGGTACCCCTTGTGACATATCAAATGAAAGAGCATGAAAAAAGAAAATGTTTGGTGAAATTTATTTTTCATTTGATATGTCACAAGGGCGGATACCTTGCTATTAAAAACAAGTTATGGGTAGGGGAAAAGGGGGGGATTATCTCACAAATTCATGAGCCGATTTTAAATTTTTTTCACCAAAAATTTTCTTTTTTTCATGCTCTTTCATTTGATATGTCACAAGGGGTACCTTGATATTTAAAATAATTAAGTTGGGGGCAGGGGGGGAAAAGGAGGGAATGTGAATGTAAGGTTGAATTCAAAAAAATTATGCCCCCTACGTCAATAGATGATTCCCGCCAACTGAATATTTCTATCTATTGCGATTTTTACATAAATAAAGATGCAAGTTAAAAAAAAACACCCTGTATATTGAGGGCGATCTACTTTTTAGGACTATAAAATGTCACTCAATAAAAGGCCATTAATACATTTTTCTTCCTTAAAAAATATCAGAAGTCTCTTTAACTTTACATTTTCTCGTCCACGTAGGCCACAGTCCTGTGTGTGACACGTATCCAGCAAGGCAAGGGATGAGCTGGCATAGTACAAGGGTGATTACAGTAGTATAGTATAGTATAGTACAGTTACTTATTACATTTTAGTGGCAGGTACTAGGATCGAACCCATGACATCGCTGTCATGGATCACAAGTCCGTGGTGCTCTCGACTGTGCCAAAGACTCACAAACATTTTTCAAAGTAAAAGAAAATTCCAGATTATCTTTTCAACGAAGCCATGACCTACTAATATTCAAAAGACACTCAACACTCAAATTTGTACAATATGATTTATTGTTTATTACAATTGTACAGTATGAATATACTCTAGAACTTTATCGTCATCATAGATTATGTTTTTTGGACAAAACACAATGACATCAACAAAATACCGATACCATATCAAATCGAAAATGTGTGATAAGGTAAATTACTTTTTAATTCGTAATTATAGTCATAAACAGTTGACATGAATATGTGACATCGCCTTTCGCCAAGTAAACATAATTCCAATTGAAAAGGAAATAATGTGGGGAGTATTCTATTATGTGCATTCACGTGAAAAATTTTACAAACACCGACAGTTTGGAATTAGCGCAAATGGAGCCTTTTTAGTTTTTATAACCAGGAATTCTTGGTGTCAAGTTGTAAAAATACGCTACAAAACTTAGATGGATAATTTTAAGAGATTTTATCATCCCTAAATAGACCAAGGACAAAGACCAGGATTTTTAGGTTATTATACATATCTCTTCTAACAGCTAATAAACACTAGAAACACTACAGTGAATTTACAAAGTGTACCTGTAGATTAATGCTAGAATCACAGCAGTGTTCATATTACACCATGATCCCATAAGGACTTAAGACCGTAGTAAAAGGCTAATAACTTGAGCGATAACCTTAACACGTTGATAGGCAATATCGCGTAGTGGAACTGTGTATTCAGGGACCGTATTTTCGAAACTACAACCTTGTACTGAATATACCCTGTTGAAATTGAGGTTTAGCATCATAACCTGAATCGATATTGTGTTTTAATACAGATTTCGCTCATAATTATTTAAGAAAATACATTTCAAACGTCAGTGTTGTCTCAATAGACAGGGTGGACACATTTCTCGAGACGATTAAGTATTTCAAAAAGTAATAAAGATAAAGCTTCAAAACTTGTTACATAGTTACTGGGCATTAAATCATTTTAACACATTATTCAGTGATACACTAACTCCTCAAGGAAACGGGCCGCTACGATTCAGAAGAAAACCTTAAGTAGGCTAAGCATATGTTGATATGCTTAAAATAATAAATATTGCTCGTTCATAGAAAATATGCTGGTGAGTGCAATCCACATGTTAAGATGATAACAATTTACCTTAAAAAGAGGCAAAAATACACATTTCTTCCTATTTCAAAACACAAAAAAATGTGCGGCCTCTTTTTACCTTACTGACCCAACCAAGTAGGCCACAGCAAAGCAAGGTAAGCACAGTTCAAGAGTTGAACTGGCTATCGACTGAGCCACAGACTCACTAACATTACCGGTTTTAAGTTCAAGTCGAAATTGAAGAGAATTTTATATTGGCATTACAATAGCCTAATAACATTTTAGATGGACCCTCAACGACTTTAAATACTGTGATGTATACTTTGTATGAGCTAAAAATGGGGTAATAGCATAGTAAAAAGGTTATCATTAAAATTATTTTTGGTATTGGACTTCTTTTGCTGAACTAATAAAATACAATGAAAATTTTGGAAGATATATCAAATATTTTTTGCTATAAAAAGCTGGATGTCAAATGCAAAGCCATGGAATAATTCATTTTAAAAATACATTCGTCCAGTGATTTTAAATAAGAAGGTAATGAAGTGACTCGAAATTTGTTTGCTCACTTACATTGTAAAAATGTTTTTAACTTGACTCAAAATAAGTAAATGACTTACATTTGATCTCATAAGTGTTATTTTAACAAAACGAACATTTAAAATTTTAAATATGAACTTCCTTTGTTTATCAAATTTTTATTTATAATTGTTGGTCAATACAACCCTCCGTATTGATCGTAAAAAATATTTATTAAAAATGGGTGAATATAACTTTGTTTGACTCAAAAATTGTCGTATTGCACGTGAAGTCTGTGTAAATGTATTATTTATCATTCAAAAAGTTTTGGATCGTTGATAAGGGCTGACATATCACTGTCATATGTCTGGGGCAAAATATTATCGCTCTCCACCTGTCAAATTGATAAATTTGTAGAATATGGTTTTCTGTAACGGGATACGCAAGTGCCTCCGTGATAATTTTGCAGTGTTCACTCGTGCAGTATGAATAAACTCAAGAAAACTGTCCTCATAATCTCTAAAATATTAGATTTTAATTGTTAGAAGCTATAAAATGTAAAGCGACGACAAATTAGGGATCGTATAATAGTCCCGTTCAAATTTCCGTTAGAGTACATAAGCATTAGGTATAAGTAACATATCACTATCACTAGACGTACCTTTTGAGAGTCAATAAGATGTCATAGAGCTAATAATTACTTTTACCAGTGAAATTATCGCATGGATTGTGTTCCTGAGCAAAACACATTAACAAAAAAACTGAAACCGTAATAGGTGGTGAAATATCGGATAAGTTGTGATAAGGTAAATCACATTTTAATTCGTAATTACAGGATACCTCTGTCAAATAGTTTGGTGCATTTTACCTAATACCTATTTAATTTCAAGCTTAGTTTATTTTTTTTACTTTAGGTGTTGAAAAATATTTAGAAAAAGGACACTTATTTACTGTTTTCACAAACTGTGAGAGTTAATGTGTTTGTTTTAAGCAAATCTGTTCATTTAAATATCATAAAATTGTAAATATATAGTTATTTTTATTAATTCAACAACAAAAAAAGTATTGGTAGTCAAAATGAAAGTATTGTTTTTTTTATTTTTTAGCTAGTGCTTTGAGCCAAACAAAACAAATCATATATTTTTACTTACATGTTTTATTTAGTTCGTTCTGGAAAATGCTCAATAATATTGGTGGATAGTTTGTCAATCAATTTTGTATTCTTAACCTGTTGTGGAGCATTGGTAAGGAATTACTTTTTGTTTGTTTTAATGTTTTAAATATTAATATTGGAATCTTACAATATCAAATAGGGTTAATAAACCGTTTTACATAGTATGACTCTGATATATGCTAGTCAATATGGATCGTTGTATTTTAGGTATGTAAATAAACTCATTCTCGTTAATCATAGTCGTGATTAAATGTTGAAATTATATCAAACACCATACGAAAACTAGGCGGGAAATCATTTAGAGTTTTTGACCAACTCATAACTTTGAAAGAATGGATAAAGTCTAATTAGACAGAGAAGTATATGTTTGATGACTTGAATTAAATTTACGATGATTTAGTGAATCAGAATGCTGATTTACGAATATTAAGATTTTTTTTGTCACATACATTAAACCTTAAATGTTGTTAGAATTAATTAGGCCTATACTAAATATAAATACCTACGAATACTTTGTTTACCAGGTGTAAAAGGTGTAGGTTTTGTTAAGGAACCTTTTATGAAACCAATTACAATTTTTCTTACATTCTTGCTGCATTACTTTCATACGGTTTAAAAAGCAAGGCATTGTTTCTCCGTGCTGAAGTTGTTTCAAGACCAGTGTGGAAGTGGAGATGGAATGGTACGCAATAAATGTAAATGAAAGTAGCCACGGGCTCTTCACTCGGCCACGCTTTATCATCGAATCATTCATTTGCTGGCCTATCGTATCTACATTCATGTTTATCTTTCGAAAAGGTCCATACTATACAGGTATGTTACATCACACAACTTTGGCAGAAGAGCTAACTTTGCAAGAAGGCCTTATGTTATTTTGTTTTTATGTTAATCCACAAAAGTGCCAAGCAGCAGTGCCCTTATAGCACCAGCGATAACACATAAGTTACCAACATGAAATTTTTAAAACATCAGCCACTAGTTTTATATCTACATTTATAACGTTAAGGAATTCACAAGCTTTTGGAAATATATCAAAAACATCGTTTGCCTGTGCAATAGATGATATTGTGGATTAACGTTCTACTCATTTTACTGTACATATGATAATGTTTCAAAAAAATATTTAATTGAATTGGTTTCCGTACGAAGTAAGCCACTAACATTCATATAAGAGTGTTTATTATTGGGAGTATAAACGACTAATAAATAACTTATTAGAAATAACTAATAACTAACTAGAAACGTATATAACTAATTTACTTCAAAGTAAGTATGAGTGACATTGACTTAAACTTGATCAAGGGCGCATAATTGTGTAATTAGACTGTACCTCCTAGGCGAGTACAGTATTGTTTAACTCTATTTTGTTGGTTGCCTTGTGTTCTTGAAGTCCAATTACTTCACCTATGCCAATTTTTCATCAGGGTGGGCCATCTCCAGGGTTATAATTTAAACTGTACAGAGAACTGCTGCAGTCTGTGGCTTTAAGTTCCATCAAGTAAACTAGAAGAGTTGCAGAGAATATTTCTTTTGATAACATTAATTACTATACTAATTTACATTTTTTTTCGTAGTTTCTAACAGTGAAAGTTTGAAGAAAGGTGCATAACAATTTTTAAATAACTTAAAACAAATTTTATAATTTTCGAAGCATAATTTTCCATGTTAATCGTAATAGGGCTACAGTTGGCGTGAGTGGGGTCGTCTCATGTAATAACCAATCATTATCATTGATCCAATATAAGCAAACACATTAGTTGGCTACAATTTACAACGTTAAGATATAAAAATTACTATTGATTACTAATTTTGGGTTTGGATAATATTTTAACCACATTGATCTGTTTCATATTTTAATAGCAAACATAGAGTGCAAGTCAAAGTTGATATTGCCGGTATTGTACAGTAATTAATGGCCGTACTTCGAACTTTACAAAGATAGGTATCGTTTGTGCAATTTGATAGTCCAGTGGTAGTTCAGGACAGTTTTGTTTGGTAGTTTGTAACTTATTGCATTTCTCTCTGAGGGAGTAAATTAGATTTATTTAAAAGATAACTATCATTTAGTGGTCATTTACTATAACACAAATATTTAATTAAAAGCCTTCATTCTTTACTTACGAAATGGGCCTTTAATTTGTTAAGGTCCTAGAATATACAGAAATATTGTACACTTTAACCAGGAATCATTTTTAATTTAAAGTTTTGTCTGTATAAATGGCCACGAATATCAAAATTAATAGTGTCACATATTATTTGTCATGTAGAGCACTGTTTTCAAGTTAACTTTTTGTTGATTGTTGAAAGTATAGACGCCCCTTAAGGTTTATTTTACAGTTTTGACAGTACTAGTAATAAAAACTATAGCAATACCCTTCCTAATAAAATTGGTGTCACTGATTTTATGATACCATAAAGTAGATTGTAAGGTGGTTTTATTGGACATAATTCAGTAGGATGTCATAAAGATTACACTTGTTACAATCGCAGTGCAGTTATGGTTTACGGGATATCTTTGGCAACCTTGGTATGTAAATTTGTAGAGAAGGTTTGACAAAAGGATAATCTTGCACTGGTATATTTTCCATAAGTTTATTCTCTTAAATATTATGACTATCACAATAACAAACACCGAACAATTTTTAAAAAGTGTCATTTTCCTGGAAAGACCAAAAAACTAATATTTTTTGTTTCCTACTTGGGAGGGTAATTATTGGGTAGGTACCAATAATTAACAAAAAATGTACTATCATAGCCAATGGTAGTACAATTGGCGTGTTTTATGTCTCCTATTTCTACACATAAACAAGCTATTCAACTACATTAGGTGTAAATTACATAGGGCATTCTCAGTGAACAAAGTGTGTTTGATAACTTCTGCATAGAGATTGCTTTCAAACAGCACATAAATATTCATACACCATGCTATCACCCGCTTGTCTCTTAGAGGTGAACAACATCAGCAACGGGCTTCACTTATCATACTTAAGCTTATGTATTATTAAGTAAGTTAAATTATGT
This sequence comes from Macrosteles quadrilineatus, assembly GCF_028750875.1. Taxonomy (NCBI): domain Eukaryota; kingdom Metazoa; phylum Arthropoda; class Insecta; order Hemiptera; family Cicadellidae; genus Macrosteles; species Macrosteles quadrilineatus. The sequence goes on from NW_026542594.1 coordinate 159,971,758, forward strand.
AATTAATATTCTAAGGAAACCAATCACACTAGCTTGATTCAAAGAGCAGCTAAACTCGAAATTCCCAATAAAAGAAAACCATCAATCTATATAAAAATCATAGTATGTCGTATTTTATCTTACGTAATAACGGCCCTGTATGAATGTTACAGTATACAGTATTCATTGCACACAATCTCTTGATTTTCCTAACTTGATTTATTTGTTACTGTATTGAATACATTGTTAGGTAACAATAAGATTAAAGAGTGCTGTGCGGAGTAATAGGTTCTTTTCTGCTCTCTGACAAACAACGGAGATATCGATAACGGACTGGTATTATTAGGTTTTATACCAGGATGTACAGGGCTGTTGTTGTTAAGGAAATAACTGAAAATCTACTCAATTAGAGACTGTCTACGACGTTAGTAGGAGAAGTTAGCCTTTCGTATTTATTAGATGGCAGGTATACTTATTATGTATACCGTACAATTTAGTCAAAACCATTTTATTTATGATTACTTAATAAAACATTGCGAATATATAATAACTATAATAACATTGATAACGAACTAAAATTTAACAATAAGCAAAACATTAATAAAAAAAGAATGTTTGTACAATAATTTTTGAATGTCAACAAACTACAAACAAACAAAAAATAATTTAAATATACAACGAATTCCGTGAATTAAATACACTTTGTGTACAAGTAATAAAATGGTTGAATCCTATCAACTTAGCAACAACATTGTATTATAATTTATGAAAACAAGGAACGCAATAGCTAACTGTACCACACTCAATCAAATTTACCTTAAATGAAGCTAATAAAACAAAAAAGTCATTGAACTCACTGTGAAAAAGTCCAGATTTGGAGAAATGCTGTTTAACAAATCATGTAGCCCAGCAGCGTGGTGTTGTAGGCATATAATGTGGAATGATAGCCTCTCTGAAATAGGTTCTTGGATTTGTACAGTCTAAGGCAGTAAAAACCCAGGCGTGTTCAATTCCACAGTGAGAATCATCCTAAAAAAAGGTCATTGATCCGCCTTCGAGACCTCAATTGACGGACTTGACGCTGTAGTTGAAAATTAAACTTAATCAATCAAATATTTACATATTCAGTATTTGTGCAATATTAATATGTCTATTGTATACTGCATTAAACAAACTACTTCTGCAACAAACACCGTGTACTTTACACACTATAACTTCATGCTTTCGTTTTTAAATTGCATTCGAGGTATTGTATTGGTAAGGTAAAAGCTACTACCCTTAAAGTAATTGGAATAGTATATTCAAAACATACAATCAAATTATAAATAAAATGCTTTCTAGTTAACAATGGATAATCTAGATGCCCGCCAAGCTGTTGCAGTAAATCTCTTGTATTAAGCTGTTTCTCATCTGAACTGTGCGGAGTTAATTACACATATGCGCCTTTGCTTTGGAATGTAATCTAACCTACAAATCGTTTGAATTTAATAGTGTGTTTATCCCCAAACAAGTAATTAGTTAAAGAGAGTCTTAATTGTCAATAATTTATACTGTTAACTACCCATATATACAAAAATTAAATTTACTTTTAGAGAATATCATACATGTTTCTACTTATTTCAATGGATAAATAGATATGTTACATGCCTCTATTAAATAATAAACAATATATAAAAGTGATATTTTGTCGCCCCATCAGCAATGCAAACATCAAAATCAAATAAAATGTCAATAAGTATCGGCATAGAGCAGCGGTTACTGTAAACGCTTGTAAACAAATATTGAAATGTTGTATAATAGCAATAGTGGTGAATTAGACAATCGTTTTATATACCACACAGACTCTAATATCATAAACCATATTCACGACAGGAAGCCACATTATAAAAAGTTTATAAAAATTTTTTTTTGATATTTATAAGTACTTCTGAAAATTACATATAGCTAAATAAATACTAAATAATTTTGTAAATCCAAAACCCAATTGTTCATGCTTTACCAATGAATTGGGTATAGAAAAAATCTTCAACTATCAAAGTAGCCTTGGGGCTTGAAATTTTCTAGAAATTATTTCTTCTTCAGGATTAACACAAGCAAGATACAAAGTGTTAGTTTGTATACTAATGCCAAGGGAAATCAACAATCAGTAACAATTCATGTACCTCGCCTTCGACAGCATTCTGGCTGTCAAGTTAACTCATTTACAAGCAAACAAAACAACCAGCAACTGCTTTCTTATTTTATAAAATCACCCGCAAGTGTGTGTCTGACGCAAATTAAATTATTTATAACAAGCTGTATACGGTTTTCAATGAATATGTTTGTTTTAGATATTTTACACTCTGATGAAGAAAAAGTTTAGTAAAATGTAAAAAAAATAATACATCTGTTACGTTAATAATAATTTTATTGGCCTTGTCTTTTGATAATAAGTCCGTATAAATTATCCGCAGTGCTTATACAACCATAGAATATTGTACATACTTACAATGATTTTTAATTGTCCTAATCCCTACATCTTTGTGTAATAATTTGGCTGTTTCAATGAAACCTTTTAGACATTCCATTCTCATGTTAAATTTGTAGCCAGTTGTTTGAAAAAAATCGTCGTAGTTAATATAAGCTACAAACAGAGTGTGCTGTTTAGATCACACTGATTTCTGTCGAATACACAATCTTGTTTACCATTCCAAACTAATGAAATGACTTATTGTGAGCTATAGCAACTGTTATGACCCATCAACTTTGCCAAAACAAAAAAATAAGGTAGAAAATAGAAATTTAGTCACGAGCGCATTCTGTTATTGGCTCGTACAGCTACGTAATTTTTTTATTGGCTAGAGCTGGTCCATATATTCAGTATCCATGTATATATTCTTCTTCAGTATCCAATAGTCAATGATGAAACATAATATCCAAATAACAGATGTCGCCTCTTCTCCTTCCATGTATTTTATAGAAATAATGAATAATTAATCATTATATTGGTATACCTGGTAATATTTTTAATAAGACTAATTCTCTTACATAAATATCTAGCTTGGATTATTTACTTATTATTATCTTACATACACACCAAGAGGGTTGTTTTGCTAAAGGCTTTTCGGAAGCAGGAAACGATGTTAACGTGTTGTTGATCAGCATTCCTCTCCTAATGATGTTTTTGCAAAATTAATTAACGATCTTCTACTATTTTCCTTGCTGCAAATTTACTTTATATTAAATTCCATGAAATGATTGCCTATAAATGAATACAATAATTACTTTCAGCCATGAAAAGATTGCGGCCAATTCCAGTTTACAAAACTGACATTTACCCTATATATAAACCTTCATTATTTTATGTATCGTTAAACCTTTCTATGTTATGTACTCATTCTATGTACAGAAATAGATTAATTTACTAACCATTGCTATAATTCCTTAGCCGTTTTTTAAAACATTTATTATAATTATTGCTTTTAATATAAGTAGGACTTTGTACATTCCAGTCCTACGTTATGGTTAGCAGTTCTTGTAAAATGTATGTACAACCCTAGCTCAGGTGCTTAGTTTCGTGCTAATAAACCTTTTAAAATAGGATTCTCAAATAAATATACGCAAGACAATAAATACATGTTTACCTATGTAAGACTCAGAGCTTCAAAATTACTGTTATAATACCAATTGGAATTTTTCACCCATTAGAAGTAAAATACCAAATTAGCTTTAAGCTAAGTGCAGTTTGAATTTTCACAGTGTATGTTAAACATGTTATGAAAACAAGAAACATATGAAAAGTAACAACTACATGAGAATATAAAGTGCTATAATTTTATCAGAGATAGGCCTGTGTTTACATTAACAAAATAGCTGTAAGTTTTCAAAAAAAATTTTTTAACAATGATTTTTAAGATTGCACATGAAGGAAATGATTAATTGGAAAATATAGATTCGTACGTAGGATTTATGGGGTTTGTGATAAATCAACTGAAATCGCTGGTTTTTCAAAGCAACCCAATGCAAACCTCCAGCAAATTGAAATATAGTTTTTTTTCATAAAGGGTGATCAAAACTACTTTCCATATTGAGTCCACATTAACCATAAAGTCATATATACAATAACTTAAAGTTCCTAGAAGGTTGGGAAGTGAATGTACCCAGCAGGGATACTGATGTCTCAATAAAGGTAGACAGGAGTGATGGTGGCCATTATTAGTTGTCTGGCCACAGAGTGCAGCAGCTGGCCCAAGCTACTTCATTTAACTGTGGTCCGTAAACATAGCGCAAAAGAAAAATTGAAACAATTATACAGACTATTATTAAGAAATAGTATTATCATCAAACAAATAATTTATTTGGTTATAGTATACATCTAATTTAGTTTTTGTTTTATTACCATTATCATTGTTTTAATTTTCAATAATCTCTAAAAGTTATATACTTGATACTTCCATAAAAATTATTATTCTATTAAAATTCTTATCATATAAGACCATTTCAAGGTTTTAACTATAAAACCAAAAGGTTTTTGTGTTTGAGTGTCCTGATTTGGACAAGGTATTTTTTTCTAATTATAGGGAAAATCCTTCACTGAACGCTTTACTTTTTGTAATGATAACAATAGATCAGTTTTAGGATACAAATGGGTTTTTATTTTGAGTGTTTAGGTTGGAGTAACTAATTTAAAAAAAAAATGGCCATAGTAAGTTTATTTCATTTTATTATTAATAAATAATTTGTTTTCTTTTAATACTGTAAGAGCAGCATTGCAAATTTAAACAGTGTTACAAGTGTAACGAGTTATTTTTTCGTAGGGGGGTATATTTTCGTTATTTGGGCCGCGCGTCTGTTGAGATAAGCAAGCGGCGGCGGCGAACCTGGCTAGCGCCCTTTGACCCGGCTTATCAGTTCGGATAAGCTTGGGTATCCTGGGACTACTGGATAGCCGAGAAGGACATTCTAGTGGTGGATCTCGGACAGTCAAGAAGTGAGTGTTGGTGTCCTGTGCCTGTGGAGACGGCTGGCGTACGTTGGTGCTACAGAGTGGACGAGGTGTGACAGTGAGTGTCGGTGTTAAGTTGGGTGATAAGACCCACTACTGGTGAGTGGACGACGTTCTTTGATTTTGGTTAAGGAGCCGATATTATTAGTTTAAAAATATCTGATTTATTTGCGAGAGTTAGAGTTGTAACTGTGCTGGTCAAAGCCTGACGGTAGTTAGGATTCATTTATTAGTCAGGAATAATATCAAGGTATATTCCTGACGGTTCTGGGCAGGTGCTAAAGCACAAATAATATATTTTATTGACTGTAGTAGATATTATTTTGCGTTGTACCAAGAGTTAGTTAAATTACTAATAACTCCGAGGCCCGACAAACCTAGGCTGCACGATTTAGCGTGCGTAGTTGGAAGCACGTGGCCAGTAGGCTAGTAGCTAATATTATTAGCCTATTAACAGAAGCCCAGCTAAGTGATGTAACGTTGGTAGTAACAGTAGCATTAGCAGTAGTAGGGTTGTTGTTGATTAATCATTTGATTAACTTAATTTAACCTGAAAAGCTTGTTTAGTAATCTAACACGTTATCTTGGTAGCTTGGATAGCGGAGTACCGGCTATCAGATAATATATTTATCTAGTGTTTGGATCGTATTTAGTATTTATTTATCTGCTACTAAGTAGCTCAATAGTTTAATAGTAGTGCAATTGACATCTAGTTTTGCTTGTTTAGCTTGGTATTTATTGAGACCAGCTGCTAGAGGTGTAGTCACTCTGCTTATAGTGCACTTGTATTATTATATGGTATTATTATTGAGTAAATTGTCTGATTCTTAGCTTGGGCATTAGAGTTGTGTATTGGATTATAGTGGCCTGGTAGACCCCACCTGGTGATAACACGCGTTGAGGTTTTTATTGGCAAGTCGTCGTGTAACTCACTGTGTTTTAGGCACTCTGGGCATAACTATTGGATAGTTAGAACGAAGCCCGAGTTGCGTAGTCAGCAACGACCCCCTAGGAGAGTGGAGAATCGGCGTAGGCCTGGTAGTGATTATTGCACGTTTGTTTTGGTGACTTGTTTTTTACTTGTTCACAGTGCCCGTGTATGAGCCAGTCCTATACCGGTTAGACCCGGCTTTTGGCCTAGTGGTTTCCCTGACCTTATCGCAGACCCTGGAACTTTACCCAGCCATCGTAGGCTGAGCTAACCCCGGCAAACGTTTGCGACTGCACTTATTTGTAATATTTTTTCCAGTGCAGAAAGTGGCGTCGCACAAGTTATATTGTTGTTTTTTTTCAGCTATCGCTCATTTTGCACATGATTTACATTTAATTTAGAAAATACCAAACCTAAAACGTGTATGCTATAAAGCTATGCTGTCAAGGAATATGCTCCTTAATCTATTTACGAACAAAACCACCGATTTTGATCATACTTCACAATATAACTCAATGCATTTTCAACTTTGCCTGTAATTAACTTAAAATTAATAGTAACATTGTTATAATTTAACCGATACCTTTTTTTAAAAATAAACACTTATTCCCCTCACGTGTTGCAGTCGATAATAATTTACATAAATGGAGTAGGCAAAAAGGTATGATTAATATATTAATTTATTAATGAGGGACGTTAGAAATAGTAGTTTACGCAACGATTGCGTTAAGTGGGTCTTTACGACACGAGTAGAAAATTTAAGGCACGAGCCATGGCGAGTGCCTTAAAAACTTCTACGAGTGTCGTAAAGACTATTAACGCAAGTTGCGTACACTACTTTACCTACAACCGTTTTTTAATTACTATCAATCTGGATTTAATTACTAACAATCACTAATGATAACTTTTTAGAGAGGTTATGTTTTCGTGTATTGTCATTGCCACTGAAAGTGATGCAACGACTTGTTGTATAATCAGCTGATTTCCTGTAATTACGTGTTTGTTAAACTTCGTTAAATATTACATTGCTAGCAGCATTCTTACCATAAATAATATTGTATCAGGTACAATTCGGCAAATATTTCATTTATTTTTGGACTTCCACCAACTTAATTAAGAATACGCGAGTATCAACATGAACAAGTCGGATCAACAATTAAATTGGTCAACTGATCAGCTGATCAGCTGATCAGCTGATTAGTTGACGTTCGAAGCATTACAATTTTAATTCTTTTCTCTCAATACTTGAACCTCATTGGTCCGTTACCTGTGTGGATATGAGAAAACTATGCGGATATGAAATGAAACTATGTGGATATGAAAGTAAACAGCTGTAAAGTGAAACTTTTCAATTCTAAGAACTGGACTGAAGTGGCTACTTTAAAAAACGGTCGTAGGTAAAAGATGTTATGGTAGGTAAACTCCACTGTTATCAGCAGTATTACGTGGATACTAATACGATATTAAGTTTTAACTTATTTTAATAACTACTGAATCTTAGGCTGCACAGAAATATAACCAATGCATTGGGGCCAGATTACCCAACTTGTCATTACGTCAAAGGCGAGCAGAAACTTCAAAGCTTCTATCTTGAATCTGAATGATTAGATCAATCTGCTATCTTCACGGTTGCCTTAAGCAAAACACGATCCTTTGTCATCCCTATTTTGAGTCACAAAAAGCGAACTAAAATAATACTAGCCAATAACTATTTTGTATTGAATTTTTATGATTATTTAGATCAAATATACTGCATACTTAAAAAATTTCCAACTTCTATAATTTAATTCATACATTAATTTTAGCAATATATCTTTGTTGGTTTTATTTCACTTTTTAATGATCGATTGACAAAGCTATAATTGTTGATAGATGAGCAGCCAAATGGTAAGCCTATAGGCAATGAAGGCTAATTGGATCTTGCTTAAAATGTGAAGCACCGTTTGTTTATAATATCTAGGTTATGAACACCTTAGTCAGTTCAAAATATCATTAAGGGTGTGTCTGAATGCCAGTGAAACTTATTTTCATAACGGTCCATTAGGAAGATGAAAAAACCATTAGTGTTGAGTCAATTCCGAAAAAACGTCATTCATAAAGTTAACAGCAACTTTGAAATTACTTCTTGAGAAGGATTGAAAATACTCTTTTCCTTTTGCCTAGACATAATTAATGTTAAGTAACTACAATGCTCGTCTTAAATGAAAAGTCTATAGATCGAAATTACACAATATTTAGGAAACATGTAATTACAATAATTATTTATATTTACTAAAATAAAATACACTCTCGTATACATTTATTTTCAAATAGATAAAATAATTTTATGAAGTAATACTGTTTACCCACTAAAAACCTCCTCTACTCTTCGGACACTAGCCTGGGAACACTTGTCGCACTTCATCAGAACTAGGCCGAGTTTGCCTACGCCCGAGGGGCTTACGCCGTGTCTAGCCGTTTATTTCTTATAAAATCTAGACTGTGATCCGATCTAGATCGTTCTTTTTAGCTTGAAGGACATTCCGGACAAAGTGCGACCAACAGTCCCAGTTGTCCTCACCCTTCAGCAAGGTCTCACAAATCGATTCAATCGACAGCACTCCAAGATGTTGAATGGCCTCCTGGCGAAGCATATCCCATCGTGGACAGCGGAAAAAAGTGTGTTCCGCGTCGTCGGGAATGCATGGGCAGTAAATGCAGTCAGGTGAATTCGTTTTGGCCATCAAGTGCAGGTACGACTGAAAATAGCCGTGACCTGACAAGAACTGCGTGAGGTAATAGTCAACCTCACCGTGCCGCCGTTCCACCCACGGTTGGACCTGTCTGATGAGTCTAGCAGTCCAACGTCCTCGAGTCTCCCTTTCCCAGCTTTCTTGCCACATCTGAAAAGTGCGGGAGCGCTCTTCCGTTCTTGCAGCGTCCTTTCCGATGTAGCCTTGTCTCTGGTAGATTGCCTTCCTCTCTGCTGCCAAGAGTTTGACAGGGATAACTCCAGCAATCACCAAAACGGCCGGTTCGGACACCGTACGGTACGCGGAAACGACCCTGAGTGCCGCCTGACGCTGCACTCGTGCGAGCCTCAACCTGTACGCCTCCTTGTTAAGCGCGTCTGCCCACACCTCAGAGCCGTAGAGAAGCACAGACTGGACTGCAGACATCAATAGTCTTCTACGGCTGGACCGGGGACCACCGACATTGGCCATAAGCCTACTAAGATCTCAGAAGGCTGTCGTAGGCAGCGTTCCACAAATCTGGGCCAAGTATCGAACCTTGCGCGGCACCGGAAGTAACATCCATCGTCCGCGAACCATCTTTAGTTTCGTAATTAAGAGTTCTGCAGCGCAGGTAGTCCTCGATCAGCCTCAACAGATATGCTGGTACGCGGAAGCTGTTCCTCAACGCGCTCAACATATCGACCCATCTCGCCGAGTTAAAAGCATTCTTGACATCTAGCGTAACAAGAAGCACGACACGGCGAGAGTAATGATTGAAGCTCTCGGCACGCTCTACCGCTCTGTGTACCTCGGATATCGCGTCGATTGTTGACCGACCCTTTCTGAAGCCGTACTGACGAGGAGACAAATCTCCGGCAGCTTCCACGGCAGACGTCAGTCGGCAGCGGATCAGTTTTTCGAAAAGTTTTCCGGCCACATCCAACATACAGAGGGGTCTGTAAGACGACGGCATATTCGGGTCACCTTTCCCCTTGCTGATTAGCACAAGCCTAGCCCTTTTCCAAGGAGTTGGGAAAACCCCTTCGCACAGGCATGTGTTGTACATTCTCAGCAGTAAGAGGGGGTTAACCGAGAATACCTTCTTGAGAGCCTCACTGGGAATACCATCAGGACCAGGTGCCTTTCTATTTTTTAGGGAGAGGACAGATGATTCCAGCTCTTTAATGCTAAAGAGTGGAATGTCCCCTACCTCGCCATAAACAACTATACAAGTGGTGCAATGCATAGAGAATAATTGAGTCTTTCGATAAATATTTGTCTTTTATACGTCTTTTATAAATAACAACAGTACAATATAGCAGATTCTAGCGAAGTTAATAGAAAATAAGTTGGATGTTAATAATAAACTATGTTGTCATTTTTCTAAATTCTATGAATTTCTTTCGGTAAATTTATCTTTTTCTATATTATTATTCGTTCTACATGCCGGTAACATGAAAATAACCAACTAGTGTTTCCCGTATTAATAAATGTTTATGTAGCGAGCAGTGTATTTTTGTTACCAAACAATTCAGAAATAACAAAATCTAACCACATAGTAAATTGTTGTAAACAATATTAAATAAACAAAAAATACATAGATAATATCAACTAAAATAAAACAGATAGTTTTTTCAAATATTATTGTTTGTTTAGTGTTTTTTTTCGTTGTAGTTACTGTTGCACATTTTGTCACATATTTATAAGTCTACAATACAAATTATTACTATTATAGTTTAGATTGTAGTGTTTTATGATAATCCTGTAATAACCTAAGAGCTTATAACAATCCGTTTGATCTTATTGAAAAAATATGATCCAACAATGATTTTTTTTTTTTTTTTTTTTTTTTTTATGGGGAGGAGGTGAAAATGCATTTACGCACACTGAGGTGCTCAATGGCCACTCAGTAGTGCCGGACTCCCGCGGGCTCATTGTCCCCGGACTACCGGCTAAAAAACCCCCTCGTCTCCTAGGACACTAGCCTGGAACTGTTTCGCACATTACTTCGGGCTAGGCCTTTTATACTACGCCCCTAGGGCTTTCCTTCTGGTTTCCTCAGAAAACTAAGGCCGATCGAGGTCGACCTTCTTATCCCGAAGTATGGCTTCAACGAACTGCTTTACACAGTTCCAGTTTCCTTCCCCCTGTATCATAGCTCCAACGATGTTGTCGGGAGTAATGTCGACGCCGATCTCGGAGATCAAGGAGGCTCGGCGGACATGCCACCTGTCGCAGAAGAAGAAGGTATGCTCAGCCGTGTCTGCAATGCCTGGACAGTACATACAGTCTGAGCTGGCAGCCCTCCCCATTCTGTGCAAAAAGGCCCGAAAGTACCCGTGACCCGAAAAAAATTGAGTCAAGTAGTACCCAACCTCACCATGCTCCCGTTCCACCCATGGTCGGATGCTAGGAATGAGCCTGGCGGTCCAACGTCCCCGAGACTCGGCTTCCCATTCACGCTGCCAGCGGTCGAAACTGCGGTTGCGTTCTTCTCTGACAGCAGTCTCTCTATCTACTTCAGGTCTCCTGCGGTAGATCGCCTGTCGCTCCCTCGCGAGATGAAAGACGGGGATGACACTGGCAATCACCATGACTGCAGGCTCGGAAACCGTGCGGTAAGCGGAAGCAACTCGCAAGGCACCTCGACGCTGAACACGGGAGAGCCTGTCACGGAAGACACGCCTCTCCAGCACGTGGGCCCAGATTTCAGCGCCGTACAAGAGTACTGATTGGACGGCAGACATCAGTAGGCGGCGTTTGCAGGAGCGGGGGCCGCCGACGTTTGGCATAAGCCTACTAAGGGCAACAACTCCCTTAGCGGCTTTGTCAACAGTTCGCTTTATCTGCTCGCCGAAAGACATTTTGCTGTCAATCATAACACCAAGGTATTTGGCATACGGCTTGGTCTCCAATTGGGCATGGCCTACTTGCAAAGGAAGGACGGTGGGAATTCTTTTCTTGGTTAGGATCACGATCTCTGTTTTTTCAACCGCCAACGATAAGCCGTGGTCCCGCATCCACTCGTTGACACGGAGCATCACTATACCAAGTTTAAGCTCTGCTTCTTCAACGGTTCTGCCTGCAACCAGAGCAGCGACGTCGTCGGCGTAGCCAACGAGGCGGGTCTCGTCTGGCATTTCGAGTCTAAGCAGACTGTCGTAAGACACGTTCCAGAGATCAGGTCCAAGGATCGATCCCTGTGCAGCCCCAGAAGTGACAGAGATCCGACGCTGACCTTCGCTGGTGTCAAAGAGCAGGACGCGGTCTGAAAGGTAGGACTCAATCATTCGCAATATGTAAGGAGGGACGCGGAATGTGTGCTCGAGCGCCTGTAGCATGTCACTCCACCTGGCGGAGTTGAACGCATTCTTCACGTCAAGAGTGACGAGGAGAACTAAGCGGCGCGACCAATGACTGTGGTTCTCCGCACTCCGCACTGCCCCAACTACCTCTTGGATGGCGTCAATGGTCGAGTGACCAGAACGAAAACCATGCTGCTGCGGGGACAAATCACCCGCAGAGACGATAGCCTCGGTCGTCAGTCTGACACGAATTAACTTCTCCATCACTTTGCCAACAGTGTCAAGCATACACAGTGGGCGGTAAGAGGAGGGGGTTCCCGGTGCACTCTTCGCCTTGGGGATCAGGACAAGGCGAGCCACCTTCCACGCCGTCGGGAAAACGCCGTCCACCAAGCAGGAGTTGAACATATCCAACATAAGCTTTGGATTGTACTCAACGACGAGCTTGAGGATTTCCGCAGGAATGCCATCAGGACCGGGTGCTCTTCGATTCCTGAGGGATCGGACAGCGGAGGTAAGTTCCTCTTCGCGAAAGGGTGGGAACGTGCCAAGATTCCTAAATTCTCTAGTTGGTCGCACTGGGTGCTTTGGAAACAACGAGTCAACGACAGCAGCCATGGCAGTAGGATCCATGACCACAGGTGGTGAACGAGTCCCTAGCTTTTGGGTTACTATCTTGTAACCCGTCCCCCAGGGGTTGTTGTCGACGTCCTGACACAGTTGCTTCCAGCACCTGACCTTACTCCGGTTGATTGCACCACGAAGATCTCGCCTGGCAGCCTTGTGCTCTGCCGATCTGGCATTGGCTTCAGGCCGGTTTCTGGCACGCTGCGCTGCTCGTCGGAGGCTAAGGCATCTTCGCCGGAGTTCCGCAATCTCGGGTGTCCACCAGTAAACTGGCTTCTTCCCACGACGGGCAGAAATCCTGGGCATGGAACAGTCGCACGCCAATGAAATGAGTCGCATTGTCGACGTGGCACGGAATTCGGCACTTCCGATGTCCCCAACAGTTTGATCCCCGATACATCCCCGAAAGGTGTCTCGGCAAAGACGACCGAGGTTCCAACGTCGAGGCGGGTTGGCCGAGTTGGCATATGGACGCCTACGCTCGGGAAGCACCCCGAAGACAATTGCCTGGTGATCACTTGCAGAGTAGTCCTCGGAGACACGCCAGTCAGAAATCCGATTGGCTAGGCCTTCAGATGCCAGTGAGATGTCAGGGATGGTCTCTCCATATCCAGGGCGACGAAAAGTGGAGACATTGCCCACGTTCAGAACATGAAGACCCAGCCTGGCTGCCATCTCTAAAACATATCGTCCCCTTGTGTTTGTTTGGGGTGAACCCCATTCCACCGCCCTAGCGTTGAAATCTCCGCAAACAATCACCCCACCATCGACGTTCAGGATCCCGTCCTCTAGAGAGTCGACCATCTGGCGGTAATCTATTATGGGCTGGTTAGGTGTAAGGTAGCAGGAGAAGAAAGTTAAACCTCTGCTTCGCACCCACACGAAACCGTTTCCCGCACCGGAATCTAAGATAGGTACCTTCCCGGGGTCAAGGACCCAGATGGCCGCCGTCCCAGAAACATCAGGAAACCACTGAGGAGAGCGTTGGTTCTGATATTGCTCACTCAGCAGCAAAATATCGGCGCCTTGCTCGGTTGCGAATTGGTACAGCAGACCGTCAGCTGTATACTGATTCTTGTATTGTTTGTTTAAAAAAAAAAATCCAGCAAATTTAGTTATAGTATGTAAGAAGCATAAGTTGATTTATTTTAATTGTTTGTAGTGGTAACATTGTTTCTTTTTTCATTTCCCTCACAAAGTTTGATTTCATTCATAATTCTGTATCTCATGGCAGGCAAATCTCGTAGACATTGTAAGTACAAAATATTATTATCCATTATAATCTAGGAAAGTAAAATCTGAAATTAAAATTTGTATTAAAAATACTATTGAACATGGATATGGGAAAATAATATTCACTGTTGGTTAACCTCAAATTCTAGAATATGTTAAATTAGGTTATAAGTATGTTAACTTGCAAAAAGCACATTGTACAAAGAAAATGGAAATTGAAATTATATTTAGAATAGTTATATTAGTAATATTTATGCATTTGTATATTTTCTTTACAGACGAGTTCCTGTATTAAAATAGAGCTCTACGGAAGGCCATCATAAAGTAAGACTGTTTCAATTAAATAATTAGGTATTTAGGGCTGAGATACAGAGGTATAATTTAACTAAAGGAAAAGTATATATTTGTTATGATTACATTTATTTTGTTAATAAAATGTCATTGTTGTACATGAAAATGAAATGGCTTCTTTTTAACTTAGGCTGAATCCTATTGAAGTTATATAGTTCTGTAGTATAAATCATTACATTTATACTTTTATTGGACCTTACGAGTATAAATATATGCGCCACTCTGCTTTACAGAACAACAAAATATAACAAAAAATCTGGAAATCACTATAGCCTACTTTTAAAGTTTTATCCAAGCCTAATTTTTACTAGCCTAGAGTGAAATATTACATTACAGCCTAATTACTAAATGAGCATGAATCTATAGCAAGATAATTTCATAAATATGTCTAAATTTAACTTGAATTACCTTATCAAAGAAGAGCTAACATATGAGCTCTTATCAAGGGGACAAGATATTATCAACAATGATGTTCAGAGTTTAAGGAGGCAATTAAGGTTATGTCAAGACGTTCCAACAAATGTTATTAATTTGAAAGGGAAAATTATACTTAAAGATGAATTTGACACGATAGGAAACAAATTATATAATGTAGAGGAACTAATAGGTCAGTGCAAGGAGACTAATAGCAACTTATTAGTAGCCAAAATCAAAGCTAAGCTAGCCCATTTAGCCTTAAGAATTTCACATATGAAACTGTGTAAACTAGAAGAATCATTTACGAATAGACTTACTGACTTTGTGGATAAATTGCAAAAATCCACGTCGCAATTTGAAGCTATCCTAAATGACATCCCTCAGGAGGAGTTGGCGGAATTTGAAGAAAGGTTAAACACATCTATTTTGGACGAAGAGGAAATCGACTCAGAGATAAATAAGCATGTTGTTCACGATAGACAAACTTCTTCTACCCCTACCCAACATAACACACAGACACTGGAAGTCGTTCAAGATTTCAAGCCTATAGAAATTCCATTTAACAATCGCCTTGGTCCACAAGTACAACCACTAGCAGGCCCCTCTCAAGAGATTGAAAATGTAAATGTATTCGGAAAAATTAAGAATCCGTTAGAAAATTATCTCCAAAAATTCAGGATCTGTAATGGACTAGAAATCTATCCTCTGCTTGACTTTTTAAGAAACCTAATAACCATCACCATCGAGACCAATCTTACTTCACACCAACTGTTTGAAATCTTGCCTACATATACTTCTCAACCGCTCACGAATAAAATATTAGAACACAAGAACACAAATCAATCAATAGACCGACTACACACAGACATCATAAATACTTTCATACCAATAACACTGAAGGAGAAACTGAAACAAGAACTTATCTTTAGACCGCAAAAAACAAACGAACCGTTGTCAATCTACATAAATGAGGTCAAGACAAATCATCAAGTATTGAAGGGAAATCTCACTGAAGAAGAATTGGTTTGTTTCATCAAAAATGGCATCCACCCAGAAATCAGAAATAAATTAGTGTTTGAAAAAAATCCGATAACCTTCAGAGATTTAGACCAACTGTGCATTAACCTAAACAACGTTAATTTTAATGATTATGTCAGACACAATATGTTTCCTACAACGTCAAATACATCATCAGGACATATGCATAATAGGTCAATTGAAAATCAGGGAAATCATGGGTATGGACAAACGTCAAGTGGGACCTCATATCCACGAGACAGGGTTTGTTATAACTGTGCTAGACCAGGTCATACAGCAAGACAGTGCTTCAGAAAACCAAAAAACTCATAAACTTGGGAGGTGTAAGAACCGAACTTCACGTATCTTATCCTCCCAGAAAACAAAATGTTAGTGATAATACAAATCATAGTTTCGCATTCAAAAATGAATTAAGACAACTAGTTAAAGGGCACAACAAATCAAAGAAACCTAGCATAACTAAAACCAAAGGTAAAACAATACATTCTTTACCATGCATGCAAATAAAATTAACTGGGAATATACATGTAAAATCTCTACTCGATACTGGAGCCAGTAGAAACTTTATAAGTAAAGAGCTTTATGACAAACTAAACGCAGTAAATAAAATTAGAGGAACTAAGAAATGGACTGATATAATGTTAGCTGCAAATGAAGAACCGTTGGACATCATAAATGAATGTAAGATAAAAATCAAGATAAGCAAGTATTCCTGGTATGAAAAATTTTTGGTGATAAAACAAAACTATTATCACATGATAGTGGGAGCTCCATTCATTCGGAACAAAGGCCTAATTATCGATTTAAATGCCAACAGCTGTTATTTTAAATTCGCACCTTCAGACAAAATAAAGTTGTGTGGAGATGAAAATTGGCAGAAATTAGCAATAAATAATATTCATATCGGAACTCCAGAGATGACCACAGAAATAGAAGAACTAGTAAAATCTTATCCCAATGTATTTACTGATAAGATTGGTGAGGCACTTGACCTACAAGTAGAACTAAAGCTTACTGATGATAAACCTATATGTATTCGCCCTTATTTTCTAAGTCCGCCTACTTTGAACAAAATGAAAGCTATAGTAGACGATTGGTTAGCCCAAGGTATAATAGAACCATCCACTAGCGAATATAGCAGCCCAGCATTTTTAACGGCAAAAGATAGATTGGTAGTCAACTATTCAGAGTTGAATAAGAAATTAGTGAAAATGAACTATCCAATTGGTGACCTCCAAAATATGTATCATCATCTACAAGGGGCTAGTTACTTTACAGTAATCGACCTAAATAAGGCTTTCCTTCAATGTCCTTTAGCGGAAAATTCTAGAGACATCACATCATTTTCTACAATTTTTGGGAAATATCGCATGAAACGTGTTTGTTTTGGACTCCAGGTTGGAAGCTCCGTTCTATCAAGCTACTTAGATAAAGTTTTTCAAGATATAAAGTTTAAATACATGGTAAATTTCTGTGACGACATAGTTGTTTACAGCACTAACAAGTCTCTGCATATGTCACACGTTAAGGAGGTCATTGACAGACTTGCCAAACACAAACTAACAGTAAACGTTGACAAAGCAAAATTTTTTTGTCGGGAAATCAGCTTCTTAGGACACTTAATTAAAGACAACACTGTAAGAATCGACCCAGAACGTACAACTGCCATTCAAAAGTTCCCGGAACCCAAAAATGTAAGACAAGTGAGGCAATTTACAGGCATGTGTTCTTATTGGGCTAAATATATCCCTAACTATGCCGATATATGTGCACCTTTACACAGTTTGAAACAGAAAGGAAATAAATTCATTTGGTCCCAAAAGTGTAAAACTGCCTTTGATACGTTGAGGGAGAAAATTTCAAATCCCCCAATTTTGCAGTTAGCTGATTTTTCAAAACCATTTGTTTTACAAACGGATGCATCGCAAATAGCGGCAGGAGGAGTTTTATTGCAAGAAAATGAAAATCAAGATCTACTACCAATTGCCTACTATTCCAAAAAGTTCAATGATAACGAGCTCAAATACAGTGTGTATGAGAAAGAAGCCTACAGTGTCATATTATGCATCGAAAAATGGCATGAATTTTTGGAAGTACAGCCCTTTAAATTGATAACGGATAATCAAGCTCTCAGCTACGTTCTAAACACTCGCAGGAAACTGGGAAGATTATCAAGGTGGGTAGAACGCCTGTTAAACCTCCCATTCACTGTCGAACATAAAAAGGGAAGTGAAAATATCTTAGCGGATACTTTATCCAGACTTTTTGATGAAGAAGACATCAATCATGACGAAGACATCAGAACAGAAGAGGACTCTACGTTGAAGATAAATAATTCTGTAAATATTGTTAGGGAAGAAATTAGGAACAAGAAGAGAAATGTAAATAAAATAAATCATGTAAATAGTAGTAATAAGAAAATGATGAGAAACAAACGAGAAGATATACATTTTTGTAATCTAATTCAAGAGATACCCATGGCATTAAATGACTTGAAGTATCACCAGGGAAATGACCCCAAATGTGCAGAGATAATTAAAAGCGTACAAAATAATACTAATCAAGAGTGTTACTACCTGAAAAATGACGTTTTGATGTACAAAAATCAATCTGGAAAAAGTAAAATTTATCTACCAGACAACTTAATAAATTTGGTTTTCACATTTTACCACAACACAATGATCGGAGGTCATTTGGGAATCTCTAGGACCCAAGGTAAAATAAATGAATATTTTTACAATCCAAATTTAAATGAAACTGTGAAGCAGAAGATAAAACAATGTAAAATATGTGCTATGTCGAAGACCACACAAAGAAAATACGAGGGTAAACTAATTTCAATTCCAGTTGAACAAACCATGAATACAGTTTTTATTGATATTCTAGGACCATTGCCAAGATCAAAGGGACAAAATAAATATATTCTAGTGATAGTCGATGCATTCACTAGATATTTATGGCTTCACGCTCTTAAGGACTGTAATTCAAGATTGATAATCGCAAAACTTCAGCAAACATTTGTGAATTTTTCAACTCCGAGGATATTAGTGTCTGATAACGCTTCATATTTCATATCCAAGGAATTCAAGGCCTATTTGTTTAAACATTTCATTGAGCACCGTCGTATAGCGATATATCGTGCAAATGGAAATCGAGCTGAGAGATTTATCAGAGATGTGTCTACACTATTGCGATGTTTTTACCACAACAATCAATCTAATTGGGATGACAATTTAGGTTTGGTCCAACTTAGTTTAAACACAGCTGTAAATTCGTCTACAGGTCAAACAGCCTTCCAAATGATGTTTTATCATGAATGTAATAACGCACTATCAAATGTTTGGAATATACAGGATTTGATTTCAACAAAGCTAACTGAAGATGAGAAGAAAGAAAATTTAACTAAAGCTATAAACAACATCAAGAGAAGCATTAAGAAAAATCAAGAACGTGCGAAATACAGGAATCCAAGATCGCCATTCGCTGTCAATTCTATTGTTTATGTCCGCACTCACTATTTGAGCAACAAAGTGAAAAACTTTTCTAAGAAGCTTGCTATCAAATATTCTGGACCATATAGGATATTGTATTTCGTCACGGACGTAACAGTTTTGATACAGAACGTGAATAATTATCAAGACGTGAAGAAAGTACACATTGTGGACCTCAAACTAGCAGAAGACAAATGAATATGATTCAAACCCGATGCTTACACCGGACTGAGAGGACTGAAACTACTTCAGAAGATTGTATTACTTTTTTAGAGTAATATCAGGAAATGTATATTTTTATTAAGGAGGTATGCAGAAGGAAAAGCGAATTATTTTAGCAAACAATGGCGAAAGAAAACCAAAATTTCAATAATTAAATAAAATTAAATGTTAATAAATAAAGCGCATTCATTTAAAATAGTGAATCAGGATGAATAAATGAGTGGGTAAATGTATAGTTCAAATGTGAGTGTAAATGTGAGCAAATGGATTGATCAAATGGGTGAGAATGTGTGTGAAAGTTTTGACTAAAATTAGTAAATAAGGATACGTGACTCTGAACACTTGACACAAAACTGTTACTTATACACTTATACGACAGGCCATACAAAACACAAACTTTAACGCGCACTAAATATACTAAACTTATAACTAAAACACGACACATCACACTAAAACGCACGCACTTCAACTAGTTTCAACTAATGTGAGCAAACAGGATTTTAAATGAATGCAGTTTTTATCTTATCTCTGGTATTCGTGATCATTATCATTCTTCCTTTTGGGCATAGTTTGCTGAATAATCCGTCTTGTTTTAAAAAGGGATATAGGAAAGTTTTGTTTGAATCAAATAAATGGATTTGTATTTATTTATATGTAGTTTTAAAATGGTAGTTGATGAAATTACAAAGAAAAATGTTTAGTTAAAAGAAATATTTAAAGTCAATTTTAATTTGGTTTGATATAACAAAAAAAAAAAAGCAACAAAACTGAAGGCCCGCGCATTCTAGTGACAAACTATTTATACTACAATAGGTTATCTGAACTAACCGGATATTGTATTGAGCCGAGCTATTCTATTTCATTGTTGTGTATTTCATAGTATTGAATCTTGTAAATATCATTGTTTGTTATTAAGGAAACAAAAATTTGAACTAAATTTACTATGATTTTTTTTTATTTTGAAGTGGCGGAAAATTTATACTGATTCTTGTATTGTTTGTTTAAAAAAAAAAATCCAGCAAATTTAGTTATAGTATGTAAGAAGCATAAGTTGATTTATTTTAATTGTTTGTAGTGGTAACATTGTTTCTTTTTTCATTTCCCTCACAAAGTTTGATTTCATTCATAATTCTGTATCTCATGGCAGGCAAATCTCGTAGACATTGTAAGTACAAAATATTATTATCCATTATAATCTAGGAAAGTAAAATCTGAAATTAAAATTTGTATTAAAAATACTATTGAACATGGATATGGGAAAATAATATTCACTGTTGGTTAACCTCAAATTCTAGAATATGTTAAATTAGGTTATAAGTATGTTAACTTGCAAAAAGCACATTGTACAAAGAAAATGGAAATTGAAATTATATTTAGAATAGTTATATTAGTAATATTTATGCATTTGTATATTTTCTTTACAGACGAGTTCCTGTATTAAAATAGAGCTCTACGGAAGGCCATCATAAAGTAAGACTGTTTCAATTAAATAATTAGGTATTTAGGGCTGAGATACAGAGGTATAATTTAACTAAAGGAAAAGTATA
Source organism: Macrosteles quadrilineatus (assembly GCF_028750875.1). Lineage (NCBI taxonomy): Eukaryota > Metazoa > Arthropoda > Insecta > Hemiptera > Cicadellidae > Macrosteles > Macrosteles quadrilineatus. Next base: position 159,992,597 of record NW_026542594.1, read on the forward strand.
TATTTGTTATGATTACATTTATTTTGTTAATAAAATGTCATTGTTGTACATGAAAATGAAATGGCTTCTTTTTAACTTAGGCTGAATCCTATTGAAGTTATATAGTTCTGTAGTATAAATCATTACATTTATACTTTTATTGGACCTTACGAGTATAGCTGTCCTGCTCCTTTGCATGTTAAGCTGAAGGGCACTTATCATTTCTGGGTGGATTGGCGGATCTTGTGCAGTGCTTGCTTATAAGCAGCACAACGGCTTGATCCCGCAGCGTGCTGTATGGCATCGTTCTTCAAGCCGGCCTTTGTGCACAGGACGCAAGATTCAGCGGAACTGCATACATTGGCCCTGTGATTTTGGCCGCCGCACTTGTAGCACATATTGCGTCTGTCGGGACCTTTGCAGCGATTAGCTATGTGGTTAAACCCCAGGCATTTATAACACCTTGGGGCAACGAGCTTCTCGCGGACCCGGCATCTCACCCATCCGACCTTTATGAGCCCTTCAGCTAGGAGTTTTCTCCCATCTCTAGCTCCCAACGTCAATATCGCCATCTTCTGCCCTCGAGAGTTGGCCTTTGAGACAAAGATCTTTATCTCACTGGGTTCCCCGAGAACAGACTTAACTGCAGTGGAGACCTCTTCCTCAGTCGTGAGTTCGTCGAGATCTCTCACTTCCAATGTCGACTTAGGCTCAAGAATTCGCACCGAGGCGTTTGCACCAAGGATGGATTGCAAATCGGCCCCGAATTCTGCCTTCGTCCCGGAGGAATCCACAAGCTCTACGAGGAGATCACCAGCTCTAGTTTTTCTGAGCGATTTGATAACAGCTCCTTTCTCTTCGGGCTTCACCTTTTGACGTATCTCACCAAGCACGTCAGCGTATGTTTTTCCGCTTGTCGGCTTGATTAGAAGAGCGTCAGGGCGTTGCTTAGAGGCTCTCTTTTTCTTGGGCTTCTTTGTCGTTTCGTCACCAGGCTGGACAACAGACTGCTGAGGAGGGTTCTTCTGCTTGCCCTTCCGTTTCGCAACCGTCACCCACTCTCCTGGTTTGTTTCCGTCTACCTTCTTTTTCTTCTCGGTCACAGGCTCAGCTGGGCTTGAGGCGGCTCGCTTAGAGCTGGCCGCAGTTGAGGACTGAGACGTCTGTTGTCGTGGCGAGGTCTGCGTTGACGAAGAGACGAGGGTCTTTTCACACGACTTCCAAGACTTGCGGAGATGAAGGATGTGGTTAAGATAGGACTCCAGCTTGGTAATCCCAGTCTTAACGTCTTGGTTCACATTCCTCTGTCTGCGTGTCGCTGACTTCATCTGACTAAGAGTGTCAAAACACTTTGTCAGGAGGTCCTCCTCTTCCTGCCTGGCCAGTGCGATAACGGCCTCGTATGGCGAGGTCGTTTTCTCACTTCCCTGCTCTGGCAGAGTTTCCGAGAGCGGCGATGGGTCGGAACTCGGAGTGAAAGGACGGGCGCGAACAGGGGAGCGACTCAAACGTGAGCTCCTCCTGAACGGGTCGAAATCCACTTCAGGTGTCGTTTCTGCCTCTTTTTTTGGGTTAGGGAACCCGAAGTTTTTTCTTGCACAATTGTAACGTTTTCTTTTTGCTTGTCTGCCATTTTTAAAAAGTTTCCCCCCCTATGCTGTGCCCTCGTGAGAATGTCACCCTGGTTCACCCCATGCACGGCTGTACTCCATGTCCTGCGCCCCCCGAAACCCAGAACGCTCCAGAAAAGGCAGTGGCCTCGGCAGAGCCCCCCCCAAAACCGCAGCAGGGCCCTATCCGGTCGCCATCCGGCACTACTACGGCCAAAGAGATTTTCGCCGGATGATAGGGCAGCCAGGTCATTGCCGGCTAAGCTGACCCGGGCCCCTGTACTATCCGGCAGCCTGGGGTGTGCAAGAAAGACCCAGTTTTTAAGCTGTACCCTCTACCTGAACGGACGTCCAACGCATCGGGGGACCGCAGGACACGGAGCCATACACAGCAATAGACCAGGGTGATTTGGAAAAAGAAAATTGGTTTATTGATTTTAAGCGGGAAATGTTGGTTTGCAGAGGAGACGCTAAAAGAATTGGTGCGCTCCCCCCCCCTTTTAGTCGACTCTTACGACGAGCAGGGGATACTGCGGTCTATTCTAATGCCGGAGCCGCACAGCGTGATCCAACAATGATGTGCACACTTTAGTCAATGGTGATAGTTGAATTTATTTTGGAGTACATCTCTAAAACCTAGTTTAAGGCCAATGTCTTAAGTATATGTCTTAATCATAAACCACGAACTTTGACCTCAGATTTAATTTATACCTTTACTGAGACACTTATTTTGCACGATTAGTGGTTATTATCACGCAGAGAAATTAAATTGGTTAAGGCCTGTGACTGATGGATCAACTATACTCCGCGCGCGATAACTTTTCACTTGGGACTTGCACAACTTGGCAACGCTGCAGGACTCGCTACCTCTCACATATCGAGCCAAAGCGACAAGAAGCGGGCGCTCGCCTCGGCGGTGCGACGTTGCCGATACAAAATTCACACGGAACACCAAAAATCCCAAGTGCAAAGTTATCGCGTGCGGACTATAATTGTAGAGAATCAAGGATTTCCCATCCATAACTGAAAGAGTTGTAGAAAGGAGTTCTCTGGAAAAATAAAGTAAAATGTTATGAGAATTTATTTGATTGTGCTAGGTTATGGGTAGTGTAAGAAAGTATCACAAAGATTATCGTTACCATTTAACTTAAACTTAAAATTAAATTTCTCAATTTATAAATTCTTTTAATTGATTATAAAGGCAATAATTTTCAATGTAGATCCTCCTAGAACAAGAATCATCATTAATTCAACTTTTTGATTACATTTGAGATGTTCATACTAAATGTGTTTGAATACAATTTGCATCGTTTTATGAAAATAAATCACGATTGACTAATAAACTCGAGTATTTGATTCTACAGGATTTACTTTTTGAAGATTTCTAAAAGGGAAATATTTTTTAATAGGTCTATAAAACGTAAAATTACAGAGGTGTTTTGGTAAAAATTCTTATTCGCAAGGTAAATCACGAGCAAGCGATGTTTTTGATTGTTTGGATACCAAAACAATCCTTTTAATGCACAGCCGCACTTAAAAAATTAATCCGCACTTTTTCTCGCTATTAACGTTACTTTAAGATTCCCCCCCCCCCCCCCCCACTGACTGAAACGTATAATTTACCTAGTTAATCAAACTGATATTATTTTTACCTACGACTATTTTTTTAACCAGCCTTAAAATTAAGTTCTTAGAATTGAAAAGATTCATATTATTGTATTTTTTACTTTTTACTTTCTCCCCCTATACCATAGTATATGGAGAAAGTATTGTTTTCGTCAAAATTTTCGAGTTTGAGTTTTGAGTGGATATATTCGTTTTGGGTCCCCCTGGACCCAAAAAAGTGGTTTTCGAAGTGATGTCTGTGTGTGTGTGTGTGTGTGTGTGTGTGTGTGTGTGTCTGTGTGTCTGGATGTGTACAGAGCTAGGGACTACACCTGTGGTCCGATTTCGATGAAATTTGGTATGTAGGTTCTAATCCATGGTATCTCCAGGCGTTTTTTCCATTTTTTTGAAATTTTGATTTTTAATGGGGATTTTCCCATAAAAACCCATAAAAAACAGGAAAAATCGGATTTTCTCAAAAATGGCCCGAACGATTTTGATTAAAATTTAGTATGTTGTAGCCCTTAAAATTCTGAACAAAATGGTACAAATCCCATTTCTGTAAAAATTACGGTTCAAAAGTTATGGTAAATTATGTTTTTTTCCCATAAAAACCCCATAAAATAACGAAAAATAGGATTTTAGACATAAATCCAGTTTTTATTTAACATAGTAGGTTATGGTCCTTACAATTTTGATAGTTTTTTTCATTTTTTTAGAAATTTTGATTTTAGATGGGGATTTTCCCATAAAACCCCATAAAATAACGGAAAAATAGGATTTTCCCAAAAATGGCCCGAACGATTTTGATAAAAATTTAGTATGTTATAGTCCTTTATATTCTGAACAAAATGGTACAAATCCCTTTTCTGTAAAAATTACGGTTCAAAAGTTATTGTAAATTATGTTATTTCCCCATAAAAACCCCATAAAATAACGGAAAAATCGGATTTCCCAAAATTGGCTCGAACAATTTTGATAAAAATTTAGTATGTTATAGTCCTTTAAATTCTGAACAAAATTGTACAAATCCCATTTCCGTATATTTACTCTCACCACTTTTATACATGATAAAGGTTGTGTACAAACTTATGGGAGAAAGTATGTGTCAGATTGCTGATACCGTTTATTTGTACCAGTTTGGACCAATGAGGTTCAAGGATTGAGAGAAAAGAAGTAAAATTATAATGCTTTGAACAGTTGTTAAGGCCAATTTAATTGATTATACAATGAGTGAGTAGTTGGAACAATGAGTCGTAGCATCACAATAAGTGGCAATGAGATGAAAATGGCTATAAATGAAAACATAACCTCTCTTAGACGTTATGAGTATTGATTGTTAGTAATTAAAAACGGTCGTAGGAAAAGTTTTGTCCACAGCTCGCGTAATTAGCCTCTAAAATATTCTGAGAAGTTTTAAAGGCACTCCACATCCACAAGGCTCGTACCTACCTTTTATTTTCTACTCGTGTCTTTAAGACTATCTTTAATTGATCGTTGCGTAAACTACTATCGTTTTTATGTAAAAAGGAAATTGTAGATAATTGTTTTATTTTCTATTCAGAATTTGCTGTTAATATTTATCAACTGTATAAGCCAATGACAATCACTAAAAACTGACTAACATATTACTATTTTCTTGGATTGAAAAAATATAAACAATTTGGTGCACTGTTCCCCATAGGCTAGTCAATTATAAAACCGTTGAACACTAGCATGAATTTCTTACATAGCGATCTGAATCAAAAATACGACGTTGTAAATGTCGTGAATATTTAACCTACCAAAAACCGTTTTTTACAATTTCATTTTAGTGAGAATCCTTGATATACAACCAAATTGTTTCAAAATATTTACATTTAGTAGTTAGCAAAGCTAAAACCTCGAGTTGGTAAAAAATGTTCCTCATTTAACAACTTTTAGTATGACTTTAGGGAGTTAATGTAGAAAGAAACTAAAAGCTACGCACACCTTGTCATGAGAAGAGCTCTTTTAAAGGCTGTTCAAATACGATTTTTAAAAGTATCCCTTATGAGTAATTTTACTGTTTGATCATTTTTATGGTAAACCAAAGAGAGACAATAACTACTGAGATGTGTCTAAGATAAAATCTGTTCTCGCTGGTTTTATTATACCATAAAGTAGATTGTAAGGTAATGTTATTAGCCATAATTCAGTAGGATGTCATAAAGATTGTACTTATTACAACCGCAGTGCAGTTATGGTTAGAGGGATATCCTTAGCAGCCTCATGTAAATTTAAGGCGATCGTATGAGAACAACCTAATATGTGTGGATTTTAAATAGTTCCGAACGATAGGATCGTATATTAAATTTGTATTAAAAAATATTAACAAAACACTATTGTAAAATGCATTTCCTTCACTGGTTTTATTAAATTACATTTTAGGACATTCTTCAATAGTATAGAGTAAAATTAGTAATCTTAATATTTTTGATGATTCTCGTTGTATACCTGTTATGTTTAGATTTATTTTTAAATTATTGATTTTGTATTTATAAATATTTAGTCCTTACACTTCATGCTATACTACGACCCACAATTTCTAAGTTGTGGCTACTCTGTAAACATGTGAGTATAATGTAATATAAATTATATCAATGAAAGTTTCAGCGATATGTACTCAAAAGTTAAACTTTGCTCAACAAATTTAGTCTAATCATAAATCATAGATAGCTCATGAACTATTTCGATATTTTCCGCTGCAAACCAACGTATCAACGTTATCAACGATAAATAAACGTGGATCAACGTATGAATTTTATAATTCACACATATTACAGGCTGTATGAAACAATCAGAATATCTAGACAACAAACACAGAACTTGTTTTCAAAAGCTTAAAGTCCTATATCTTTGAAGATATGTTATTTCCACTTTCAAACTTTAACTAGTTACAAAAAAACACCATGCGTCATGTACTATGATCTTACGTTATTAACATGAATATGAATGGAAATGAATGGCGTTTAACTTTAGTTGACAATACTAAAAATATTTCAGGCTTAGAATAATATACGAGGCATCCAGATTTCCAACTAACCCCAAACTGTATTAAAATGACTATCAGGAAACAATGAGATTGGAGGGTGGGTAGAGAGTAATGGACACTTTGTCCCTATCAGACAACAAACTTGCTTCAGGCTACACATTTAATTGAGGTGAGCATTAAAACCTATTCAATAACGTTGGTAGTGGAGTATTCAAGTATTTGATACATGTAATGGTCTGCCCATGTTGCAGAATATATGTATAGACCTCATGTGTTCAGTAATGGAGCATTATTGCCATGGAACAATGCTCCACTGGACATGTGGTCCGTGGTACCAACTTTCTCAGCATGATCATGAATTTAAAGAGGGCATTATAATCTAAAAAAATTCTAATAGGTTTAGACAGTAATGAATGATAGAATCTCTTAGAGCAGAGTTTATTTATTCGTGCTAAGATTCTTACCCAGTGTGTTTTCTATTTTACGAATCTTAATACCAGACTGAAGGGTATGTATGATTTGTTTTCTTTTGGTGCTAGATATAAGGAAAAATTGATTACTATGTCATTGTTACAGTATTAGCCATATTTAATTAATGATACGGTGAATGTAGAAAATTTTATCATTCTGCCACAACACGGTAGTGCAGTTCCGTTAACAATGATTGGATTTGTTACATGAAAATTAGTTATGTTTGTCATTGACAGATTATTATGGGTTTGGTTTTGTCATGATGTGAATGCTTTTCAGTGCATTCAGTGTCAATGTCCAATGTATTCTTTAATGTTTTTAAACACTAGCGTTTATGGCATTGGCATTGACAATGTGGTACTTACAGGAAATAAGAACTGTACCTATGCCATTAATGTGCAATTTATGCACTGTTCTGGTAATAATAGAGTATATTCACTGATATAAATTATTTAAAAACAGACAAATAATTACAATTGAAAATAAAATTTAATTGTTTTCTAGTGGATAATCTAGATGCTCGCTAAGCCGTTGCAGTAAATCTCTTGTATTAAGCTGTTTCTCATCTGAACTGTGCGGAGATAATTACACAAATGTTCAGTTTCCTTGGAATGTTATCAAAAATACAAATCTTACGAATTTCGATACTGTGTATTATATTCTAGTTCACGCTAAGCAGTCAATAAGCTTATGCAGTTTTCACCGGCCAGTTATATTAATTGTTCTAAACCTATAGTTAACTTATAGTGCCATAAGTTCTCTTTTTATAAAATTTTAGGAGCTCATAATATTTCTTACGAAATAGGTACTGAATAAAACCAGTAACCTCAAAAAAATTGTAAATTTTATATTCCAAAAACATGATTTTTGTATTAGCTGTTATCATTGTCCAAACTGTGGTAAGATATAAAAAAAAACTGTGATAGTTTTCGTTAACCGTTGATATAGCGATAAATTATAGCAAACCTGCATACTCATCCAATGTTCAACAGATTCTTACTAAGATAAGATCGTAACAGCTGATCAGATGTTTTGTTTTCATGTTTGTTCAAGTAAAACAAACAGTTTTTTTTCGCTGCAATGATTTCTTGCGTCCTTATCCTGCAGTCTATTCAATAACTTTTAATGTGTTACTAACAGGTTCACGAGATTAACGTCTCAGGACTGCCCCCAGAACGCAGATACAAAAATTTAATGTAGAATCGGTAACCCAAGAAATATTAAATAAGAAGAGACAACAAAGATCAACAATAATATCAAAATAGGAGTATGTCGAGACAGTGACAGGGAATATTTTGTCGCAAAACAAAGGGTTTTATGTTTCTTAATGCTACTTTATGATAGACCTTCAAATACTTTTCAATAAATTTATGAGAAAACCAACCGTACTACTGGAAAATTTGGTTGAAGGGTATTGACTATAAAAGGAGATAGAGCGGGAATAGTATTATGGTTAAAAACATTTTGTAGCTTGATCAAGAAAGAGTAGTTCGAAGCGCCTTGTTGAAGGGCATTTTATTTATGTATTAGGTTCTCCCTTATTTTGACTTTAGTAATCCATATGAATTGTATGAATTATATATGAAGTGTTACTATTAAGAAAATTAATGCAAAAGGTAATTTTAGCCCGTAGCAAAGTCACGACTTCAACGGGTTCATTACTATGTAATTATGTAATAAGTAGCAGTTTCCCGTCGGCTTCGCCCGACGTACTTTCGGTGTCTTTACAATACAGTAGTATTTACACAGTAGTCATAACATGTTGTCTATGCATTATTTTTATCCTAATTAAATCTTTATTTTATTTAACAGAAGAATATTATAATAAATCTGAAGACTACAAACTTTTACCAATATTTATTCTCATGGCTTTATTATGAATATTTGTATTTTGTGTTTGGTGTCTTTATTCATATAATTATCTATACTTGCCCATTATAAGAGGTTTTTGACAAGCTATTGGGAGAAAGTGCGTGTCAGTTTGTTGATAGTGTTTATTAAAATGTGCTTTAAGCATTTGAATAACAATTTTTCAGGATTAACACAAGCGAGATACGAAGTGTTAGTTTGTATACTAATGCCAAGGGAAATCAACAGTCAGTAACAATTCATGTACCTCGCCTTCGACAGCATTCTGGCTGTCAAGTTAACTAATTTACAAGCAAACAAAACAACCAGCAACTGCTGCTTTCTTATTTTATAAAATCACCCACAAGTGTATGTCTGACGCAAATTAAATTATTTTAAAAATGTTATATCAAGAAGAATACAGGTTTTTAATGTATAAGTAATTTACACTTAGATAGCATTAAAATAAAATAATTGGTCAAATAAATAAGACATCAGTAATATAAAATAAATAATACATGCTGTCCCTTTAAAAATATGCCTTTTAAACAATTAGAGATTTACACCATTTTAAGAACGCTGCAGATATTTTGATTATTGGATGCTGGCAATAAAAACCGTTACAACTTCAAGCATTCATTGGCTCTTTAATGCAACGTAATACTCTACTAATAGGAATAAGTTGCACTTGACCTTCATATTCTTCAATAGTTTCTGAATAAATCACAAATTAAATATTTATTAACCAAGTTTTCGTTTTAAGGAGACTAGTTCCCTTACGTAAAAATCTACCTTTGGAATTAGATTTATTATTTATAGCTTATAACTCAAATAAATATCTTAATTCAGTACATAATTTAGGTTTGTTAACTTTATCTTCCATCAAAGGTATAAACAAACTGTTTAAGTACTAGTTAACTTATTAATGCAGCTTTTCGAGAAATATGTTCAGTGCATGATCATAGTTCACTTTGAATGACAGTTCAAGCTGTTATTCGAAACGTTTTACTAAAGTGTAACCATGTCTATCCATTGATAAGTTGAATTTTTGAAATTGAATCAATTGTTTATAAACCCAATACAAGTTGACCATTGAGTCATACATACAATAACTTAAAGTTCCTAGAAGGTTGGTTAGTGAATGTACCCAGCAGGGATACTGATGTCTCAATAAAGGTAGACAGGAGTGATGGTGGTCATTATTAGTTGTCTGGCCACAGAGTGCAGCAGCTGGCCCAAGCTACTTCATTTAACTGTGGTCCGTAACACAGCTCTGCAGAAAAGTTTAAATAAATTGCACAAGGAGATAAATAAATAGGAGGTAATAAATGGGATAAATATATTAAGGATAAGAATATCCTTAAACATAAAGGGTGGTCTATAAATAACGGATCATTTTTTAACAAATGACAATCAGCTGTCGTTACGCGTAGAATTTTCATTGTTGTATTAAAGAACAACAAATGTCATGCATGCAATTTGAGTGGTAATGGATCGTTGGACAGTACAACACTTTGACATTGGCATAGAAGCCTACCTATTTAAAAAATAACAAAGTCTGTGATTGTAACTCAGCGGTTATTTCCAAATCATTTTAACGTACGTCATCATAGTATGGTTCCTCTAAAAATAAGGCCATAAAAAGAGATTGTTCTTTAGGTAAACTCTACTATGATTAGTAGTAGATACCGATAGAGTATTGAGCTAACGTTACAACTCATCATTGGGCTGCACAGAAGTATAAGCGATGCATTGGGCCAGATTGTCCAACTTGTCATTATGTCAAAGGCGAGCAGAAACTTCAACGCTTCTATCTTGAATCTGAATGATTAGATCAATCTGCGTTTTTCACGTTTGCTTAGAGCCAAACACTATCCTTTGTCATTTTTCTTTCTTCATCAAAGATCGATTGACTGATCTGTGCAATTCTATTGTTGTGATTTATTTAAACACTACTTAAATATTTTTTTAATTCAAATTTCAATGACGGATAATTTTGATCCGTCGCTATGTTGCAGCAAAATTTAGACTTCCCGATGACATTTTTAATGTGTTGATCACAAGTTGAGCTCCTCCTTGTTCATGTTTCAGTATTTTCCTACACAGCGTCAGAACGCCACTTTATAGCTGACATTACTATCGCAATGAACAACAATCTGGCAAGAAAATAATGCACGTTCTCTGACCAATCGTTATGGTTACGTCAAATTTGGGAAACCCCTTTTTTCTGGGCAATGGTAAAATACAAAAGAATCATTCCTAACAATACGATAAGTCTATAATTTAGTCGATTTGGTAACTATTTATATGATAATTCAGGTAACAAGACCTCACAGTCAACCAGGATTAAAGATAAAACTCTAGAACGGAATTATTGTTGTAACTGATCATAATTCAAATATACCATTTACTTGTAGGTTTGTAATATTTTTTTGACATGATTATTTCAGCTTCTTCATATCACCTGATCAAATTGACAGCATAATTCAATTACTCATTAAATTGGGATTTACCGTATGACCTAGATTGATTTGCCACGAAAGCTATAAAGATTAAAATTTAAATTGGCTATATTTTCCCAGACATTAACACTTTTGTTTATATATTACTTGCCCATATTGTTATACTAAATATTTGTCAACCCTTCACAAAAAGATACTGGTCACACAAGTATGGTTTGAATAAATTTATCTTTCTAAAATTGTAAAAAAATGCAAAATTTGTGAAAATGTCTACCGGGTCCGGAAACGACCACACTTTGAGTTCAACTACCGACCTTCAGATTTAAAGGTGATCACTCGATTAACTCGGATACCCAGACAGTAAGTTACAGTAATATTAAAATCCTCGGGGCCAAGCTTTTATCATGGTGGATCACTAAGCATATTATAAGAACAGTTTTCGCTCAATGGTATTTATTCCTAAGTCTTTCAAACTTTATTTATACGTCATAATATTTAATTTCATATTACTTGCTCGTTTGTGCAATGACAACTAACTTTAAAACCATAAACAATTTATAAAGTTTGTTTAAATAATAGTAGGTGATGATTAAATATCTCTATTACTTGTAAAATTTTATTTTGTATTTTTTTAAGCAACCCCTATTGAGTGACCCCTCATTTTGAAGGGTTTGTAAAAAGAAATACAATGGCCAAACCTGAGGTAGATATTTCATCCCTAGCCTAAATGGCGGGTATTCCAAAATTTGATTTATGTAAAAAGCACCCGTTTTGGAATACCTGCCATTTTAGCTAGGGTTGAAATATTCACTTCGAGTTTGCGTCATTGTGTTTCTTTTGACAAGCCCTTCAAAATGATCCCTTCATTCGATAGGGGTTGCTATTTGGAAAAAATAAGTTACCCCCTACCCTGTTAGGGGGGTTAAAAAATCTTTGTGGTGTAAAAATTTGCGGAACCTTTGTTAAGAATGAATGCTACAATCAGAATATTTCCACCTATCTCGGTTTTTAAAATACAGATTTGTTTAAAGACTTAATTTACACGCTGTACATGTTTCACTAAATCCAGGATATTTAACCTGATTTTTTGCATTGCAGTTAAACACTTATTATTAAGCATATTTTTGACTGAAGAATATGATTCAAGCTTCAACAAGATATTACTGCGCGTTATTTCGTAAATAATGTCAAAGTAATTACTAAAGGCAACCCTTTATGGAAGTTGGATTGGTCATGGGAGTAATTATTTGATTGTTTATACAAATTCCAAGATTTATCTAGGTGCCATTTATTTTTATGGGAATATCTCAAGGAATACGGTGTTATCCATAGCATACCTAATGAAGAAAATAAATCAATCCTATTAAAGATTGACTTCTCCAAATACCACAGCATCTATCGAAATTAAAAGTAAAAATAGTTTACAAAATCAACTACTCTTTTTTAAAATTAAAATTTTAACTATTCTTTACCAATGTGTCAACGTTTTTGTTTTTACAATTAGTAGAGATCTTGAATTTTCACAGACTATTAAGTAAACGTTATAAATTGTGTATAGTTTCAAAAGTTATCATTGCACGAACGGGCAAGTAATATAAAGTTCAACATTTCAAGGTATTCATGGGAAACGTAACTGCCTGACATAGATCTTTATTTGCACAGTAGTTAATGGGATGTAGTTGGCTCAAGCTTGCAAGGACACATCACAAGTAGGAAATCAATCAGTCTGTGGTTGCTCAGCAGACCCAGGAAACTGTGATCATGTAGACACTGGGTCATCTGAATTGCTGACTGAGTCAAACTGACGTCACTTTATAATTAAATCCTCATGATTTTATAACTGTCATTTACAGAATAAATTGTCATGGTTCAGATATTGTTCAAAGTTACAAGAATAATGTTTGTTCTTAAATTATAATATTTTATTCACTTCTGGTGTGTGAAATCAATTTACCTATTACATTATAAAATATCTCTTGTATAAACAACTTTTTTGGCTGTAGTTGTAACCGAAAGAATAAAAATCTGTTCGACAAATGATAATAACAGCGTTTATTTATTGAACGCTCGTATACAGGGTGGTTTGAAACTCTCTCCCGAAACTCCGTAGTCATGTTCCTTAGGTCAAAACAAACAAAAAATATCACATAAACATATACCCTATCACGCTTTGTTTTCCGTCTATCGGTGTGTATTTTTTACATAACTTCCGATAACTTTGGAACCACTTGAGGTACCAACTTCAAACTTGGTACGTGTATGATGACTAACAGGAACTATTAGTCTTGTTCTGGTTGAACAAACCGCTTTATAGATTGTTGTGGTCAAAGCAACCTACGGCTACACTAAACACCAAGACACACCACATCACACACAAGAAATCAATCAGGCCTTGATTACTCCACTGTGTCGGAAACTACAGTAATTGAAACTATGTTTGTCCTGACAATAGATAAACTATGTCCCTAGGCCTTATACCTTCTGATTCGCTCTGACTATTGATATATAAAAATAATAATACATCAAAATATTACCAATCTGTAACAATTAAGGCCAACAATTTTTTTTATGACTGATAATCATCCATAACCATCAGTAAAAAATATATGTTTTATAATTGGTTCATTAATAGTCTCAGATACTTGTCGTCTTATTTCGAGATAATTCTTGTTTGTTTGGTTTAAACAATTGTACTCTCTTTATAAATCTAATAAATGTATGACTCACACGTGACGACTTTAGTGGTGTGTAATTTTTCATACTTCAATATAATACCTGATAATATATGTGTTTAGCCCAATGTTAAATCTTTATTTTACTACTCAGCCTGTAAATATCTTGTTGGAGTATTTACAAAGCACCGAGGAATAGTTTTTACTCTGAATTTACAAAGTAGGGCAAAAGAAGAGTATTTAAAAGTTTTAAATACAAGATGGCTTCTTCTCATCACGCTGGAACGAAAGGAATCAAGTAAAGTTGTAATTAGTTTTTCCCATAGGGTTTTGTTGTATCGGAATAGTTTCTAAGTAAATTAATTTCTAAATTTTCCGTATACGTTATAGTAACTTTTCTACGTTATAGTTAGAATTGATCGAAAGCACACATTATTATTTAAGGTATAGAGGTGCAACTGTTCTGTCGAGTAAAGCCAATGATTCGATAGATCTAAGTGCTATTATGCAGCACATAGTGATCATGTAGCTGAAAAAATCATGCAGCTTGCATGATGAATCCACGACCAGGAATATGAGCCTGGAATACATGAATGGTATTCATGTATTCTTTAGAGTTTTGTAATTTAAAACTAGTCATTATTTGCAACGTGTCATGCATGGCTATATTAAAATATCCCAGTGATTAATAAGGTATCGTTTGCATGACATTGCATCATATGAGGGCTCAGTACAATGGCGCAGTTATTGAAGGGTATATAGCAGAATCTTCTGAAAAGAATTTAGATTAGAAAGCTAAATGGATGACTATAAAATGCGAAACATGCATAAATTACTAGTGAAACATTTACTGTATTGTATTATTGTATCCTTTTTTAAACCACGTTGTAACCCGCTTCCGGGTGTGTTTCGTTAATTTGTCGAGTCGGGGAGTTACGCGTCCCTGATAGCCTAGCCGTGCTGGGTTATTCCGGGGGTCAATTTTGGTCGAGTTTCCCGCTTTTGTCTCCTAAAGTCGTTTTCCTGGCTCAGGCGGGAATATTTTGCCTCTTGGCTTTATTCGTGCCTCATCATTGCCAGGAAACGAGTGAATAAAAGAGGGAGGGCGAGATTTTGTTTCGAAGTTATAGCTTCGTGCGCGACTCTGTTCACAACCTCCTCGGTGGAGTGTTAATTATTTATTTAATTTAATACCCTACGTCCATGCGCCACGGACCGAGCAGAATTAGTTTAGATGCGTCTTTAATATTTAAAATAATACAAGGCGTTTCGGGCGAGTGGACTAGTTCAAAGCCCCGCGAGAGAGTAGGAATATGAAAAGGTGCAAACGAACATACAGAGTAGGGTGGAGAAGGATCGCTAACAGGAAGAGTCAGATACGAGACACACCCACACACAGACAGAGACAGGTTGAGCACACAAAGACTTATTTCAAATAGATTAAGCCTAACTAGAAACTAACTTATTCCCAGATTTTCCGGGATAGCTTAAGTCTAACTTATAAATAACTTATTTCCGGTGTGCCCGAAGTAATTAAAGCTAACTTATAATTAACTTATTTCCGGGTTTTCCGGAATAGATTAAATCTAACTTATAAATAACTTATTTCCGGTGTGCCCGAAGTAATAGAGAAAGAAGAAAGAAAGGTTTGTGGCAAGCAACAAACATTCCTAGTCATAAAGTGACAGAGTAGAAGACTTATAGCTAAGAGCTTAAGTGCTAATTAAATCTAACTTATTTCCGGTGTGCCCGAAGTAATGGAGAAAGAAGAAAGCTACTTAGCAAACTACAGCTAACCAAAGCAGTTAACTGCACACACACAGCACATACAACACACAGATCACTCAATTAACAACAGTCCAGGAATCAAGGAAATGGTGAAGAATGGAAACAAAGGTTGGGGCTTAACTGTCTAACGTCACGGCTAATTAAAATTCACAAAGCCAATCAGTTTTCCCAAAGCCTTAGTTAAGCATCGATAGTCAAAGGTTAAGCAGAGGTTAAGCGTTATGCTAAGATTTGAAGCAATTTCTAAGGTTAGTGTGTTAGTAGCGGAGTCGTATCATGAGTTAGAATATTTAAATGCATATTGTTCAACACATCAATAATTAGTGGAAGGCTAAATTAATAATTAGCAATGAAGTGGTAAATATAGTAAAGCAACTACATAGAACATTAACACTTAATAGCGGCTAAACAACGACATAGAACATAACTACTGTGCACTGGTTCTAATATAAAAGATACCCATGTAGCACAGATGGTTGGGCCAACGTTGGCCAACTGTGGGACAGTTGGTCGATGGTTGGTTGGAGCTTCCACAACCAACCAACCGTTGTCCAACTGTATATCTCGTAGTTGGGCCAACCAATATTTACAACTGTGGACCAACATTGGTTCATTGCTAATGAAATACATTAATATGCATTGTTGGGTATCATACATCAAGCCAACCGTTGTCCAACCGTCTTTCACTCCGTTGGACCAACAAAAGATACTTTAGTTGGACCAACGATGGTCCATAGTTGAGTTTACACGACTTTCATTCTCTGGGTCTAGCTTTCACAACATAATTATAATAAAATATCTGGTTTTACAATACCTTTATCAGTTCCAAAAGTTTCCAAAAGTTTTTGGAACTGATAAAGGTATTGTAAAACCAGATATTTTATATATTACAGTTCCGGGGCTACAACAATGAATTTTAATAATTATAATAATGCAAATATTTTTTAAATTAATATTCTTTAACTTATTTGCAACAATTTAAGGGGAAAGAGTAATTAATCATATAACAGTCAATTATAATAGCATTAATATTCTAACGGTAATTAATTAATCTATATTCAAATACCAGTATCCTCTCTAACTCCAAAAAAAATAACTACTTATGATGCCTTAACAGATTAACAGAATCATATTATACTGTGTAGTATCAAAAATGTTTGAAGTATTGCGACCATTGCAACTGTCGGCTACTCTTTCACCACTTGAAAACTCTCTGAATCAACAATCACAGATAGCTCAGTGGTAAGATAAGAGGCTCATAAATCGAAGGACCCGGGTTCGAGACCCGTCTGGGCCAAAAAATTTTGTTCCAGCTTTTTTTCAAAATTTGTTTTTATGAACTATTTAATCAATTTACTCAACTTATAATTATGCTTTTCGTACTAAATCTTTATTATTTTGTGTGAAATAATTTTGGTTGGGCCATTGTTGGACAAAGGTTGGCTGGAAAACAGTTTAAAGAGGTGACATTTCTACCGTTGGCCAACTGTGTGGCTCCACAATTTACCAACGTTGGCCCAACCATCTGTGCTACATGGGTAATGAATAGCTACAATGGTTAGTATAGTTCTGAAATATGTACAAGCAAATTAAAGCGTGTTAGTTAGTAAAGAAGCCAACAAAGTATTAAAATCACTCTAATAAATCCACTATTAATTAACTCTTATTCCCATAGATAAAATACCTCACAGCTGAAGTGCTGCTACAGTAATTACGAACAACATTGACTACAAACTAAACACCACACATTATAATTAGGTACCGGTAACACCGTGTTCTCACGGACCTATGCGATAAACAAAACAAACAAAAACACACGAATATGAAAAAGCCACCTTGCGTGACCGAAACCGATCGAACTTGAATAGATTTAAACAATACAAATAAAACAACACAATTAAAACAGAAAGGAATTATAACCGGGCGGATCTCGTTCTGACCGTTACTTCTTTGAACTCACGGTCCCTAAAATATTTGTTGAACGAAATTGAGATATTCCACAAATCAAAGCTGATCGTTATATATTTACAAAGTTATTTTAACAAAACAGATAACACTCTATGTTATAGTAAAACGATAAAGATATTCACCGGTTTAAACAAATCGATCTCTGTTAATAATTCAATTAAATTTAAGACGAAACTTCCCGCGGACGTTTGACTTAAATAGCGTAATTAATTAAAAGTGAATAAACGGTTGGCGTAATAAAAGCGATTGCGAGTGAGGTCGAGTTATCCTAGGCGCCCTAGGATATTAACAACGGCGAATGGCGAATGTCGTCCACTTACTTGGCGTGAGCAAGAGTGTAGGGTCGGGCGTCCTTCTTCTGCCTAATTGCTCAGGCCACTGCTCCTGCTTCCTGCTGACTGTCGACTCTCGCCGACCCCGACTCACTGTCTCTGCGAGCGCCGCGCACATCCAGCGCTGTGGCTGGGGTCCCTGCGCAGGCGCGGGCGACTGATGCGCGCCCGGTGGTACGGGGGTGAACCACAAGATCAGCTGTTGCTGAACTTGTGTCATCTGCTAATTTGTTTTGTTTACATTTTGGGACTTAATTTCGGTGAATTGGCGAGGCGATTCTGCTAGTAAGGGTTCAGTTTTATTATAAATATTCACGAATATTATGAACCCTTACAACGTTGAAAGCAGACAGAAAAAATACAAAAAAGTACATTGCGATAAGACCCACTCATTTGTGCTGTCTAACGGTTTGAGGAGATAAATCTTGTCCCAAATATGCCCAATACAGCATGAACCACTTAGCTATTCAAAACTACATGTCCAATTAGTTTTACTAGTAATGGCAAGCTAGTTAACTATTTTAACCATGTAAATGTTTACATAACAGCACTGCTTTGATTAAGGTTTAATTTGTAAACATTATATGAAAAAATGCATAACATTAATGTTATGGGACAAATGAAAGTCAAACTTAGGTTTAATAAACGTGTTATTTAACGTACAAATAACTTGTGATAGCTTATACACTTCATTCAAAATAAAATATATGGATTTCACTTATTTGTGACTTAGGTATTATGTTTATTTAAGGGCTGACTAGAATTTCCTGATAAGTGAACTTGAACTAGTCCTGACCATCAATAAAAGCACTGTGGTCCTAACAAACGAATAGATTAAATATACTGCAAGGAGGGATATTGGGGTTATTTCTATTTCTAGGGAGGAGAAGGCCCAATATGTTAATAGTTGAGTATAAATTGAAAATGCTAAGTTTTAAAGTTATACTTTTCAATTAAATATATTAAGATACTTAAAAATATGAATAAGAACATTTTTTAAAATTTGAAAATAACTTTTCTGAGAAAGCGAAAATGATTGGCAGTTTTAAAACAATATAGTCCACAAAGATTCTCAAAGGAAGTTGGGACAAAAGTTGTAGGAACAGCTCTTTCTCAACAACCTTTTCATAACGTATTGCTAAAGTTTGATTGTATATATCTTTTGTTTACATCCTGTAGGAGTCTTCATTATTTCTTCCATTCTACAGTATAAATGCACAGTTATTTCAGTTTTGTTTTCAATCTAATGTAGCTCGAGGCACCACTTAAAAAAGCCAGACAAAGAAAAATAAATTACTACGAGTCAAAGCTGTGTTTGTATATTTGAGAGTACTTAACAAATACCTTATTTAAAATTATACATAGTAATCTGAACTTGAAATGTCACGCTGTTTGGTTTTATATCAAACTAGCAGAGTACCACACCTTTGTACGGGGTTGGCATATAAGTATACAATGCTTATTGCAGTTATGGGAGAGGTCACGGTTTAAGAAATTTGGTTCTTTTAATTTATACGGTATGCTATAGTATACACACACATTTACCATAGTCATAATGTTCCACCACTGCACCTTAACCATAGAAAAAAGTAAATTTCTCATTGTGAACCACAGTTTTTTGTTGAGAGTTGATTTAAATTAGCTGTCGTCATAAATGCAAAAATTAATAGTGCAGCACCCTGTTGGTAAACCTTATAACTTTTTAATGTTATTTAATATCATAGAGCCAACTTGTGCAGTTGAAACAGCTGACAAAATTCTTTAATTCCGAAATATGAATACTCATAAGGTTAACATGGGAAACATCAGATCCACTGGGGTGGAGCCCGAAAGGATTTTTGATATAAGAATATGTCTATATGTTAATCGGCAATGTGAGCTGTCGTCATACCGAATTTCAACCCTGTCAGTTTAATATTTTTCACGTTTACTTGTCACAAACGTCCATTCATCCATCCATCTATCCATACATCCATCTATCCATACATCCATCCATCCATACATCCATCCATCAATACATCCAAACTTTCTCACTTACAATTTAGTAGGATGTTGATAATCTATGTTTACTGCTAGCAGTGCAGGTGTTTGCGTAGATTGTAACAAATGTGAAACGATAAAAACCGGCCGTAGGATCTCGTATTACCTCTCAACTTTACATTAAATGAAACCTGGATATGTACTTATTTGCATGTTCACGTTATGTTTAATAGCTACCTAGGTCCTGATATCTCTGTATATAACTTTAAATTGTATGTGAAAATGCAAGATTTGCATTTCATATGAAATTGCGTGCTTTAACGGACAAAACTATTTTAACGTGTGTGTCTGGTAAAACCTCTTTTATCAATAAGTTTCAAAATATTACACAGAATAATTTAAATTGAATTGATTCCACCTATAAATATCAAATTTGTATTGACAAATGCCCAAGTCAAGTATATACTGGTTTCAAAAACAGCACAATTTTGAAATATCAGCTATCATAAATCTTATCTATATAAATAAAATTAGAGTTTTGTCTGTACTTTGCTCAGAATTATATACTTTTAGGTTATTTTTACGTTTTATACATTAAAGAAGCAGAAACGAATCTTATCTCTATTTCTGTCTGTCTGTCTGTCTGTCTGTCTGTCTTTCCCTTTGTCTGTAACACTCAAGATGGCATTTTACGCAATCTTCTCCGTGAAAACCAGAGTACCTATCAAGATCCAAGTCATTTTAATGTATTCACTGGATTGGCGAGAGTGTCTTTAGTGATTTAAATATAGCCTCACTACTTTGTAAATAAAATTACGGACGTTCAAAAATGCAGTTTTGTGCGATTTTTGTCAAATCTTCGTTCAATTTTTATCACATAATCGTCTATGAAATAACGAACAGCTGTTCGGATTGAAATCGTCAATATGCGTGATTCAATCTACTCGATATCACGGACGATCAGTTAATATAAAATATCAGAAATGACATTAATAAATGTGAACAAAAACCAAACCATATTCTTTATTTTTCATACATCAAACAACAACTAAAACTCTTATTTTTTTTTTTACCAAAAACAATTTAAAAACATCTGACTATATAATATCTATATATATAATTCTGTAAGACCAAATTTTTACCAGAAAATTGTGGACGTCTGATAAGTCGCAGAAAAGTGGGAGGGGTCTTGAATTAAAGGTCTTGACCCCAGGGACTCGGGAAAAATAGCAGAATTCCCATAAAGTTACCAGAAAACGAGATATAACGTAAAATATTCACCACAAGAAATGCATGGGGACTGAAAAACGACTGCATTCTATCAGCTGTTACTTATTTATTTGCAATGTTTAGGCCTACATTTAAATTCCAAAAGTCAATGTTGGTAAATAATGTTTCAAAATGAATTGTGATTAAAATTTTTTTTGTTTTCCGTTTTAATAATGAGTGAAGTAACTAGACAGGGTAGGGGAAGACCTGCAAGACGTGGAAGAGTGTCCAGGAATTCAACAGACTTAAGAAATGCAAAAGAGAACGTCATGTAGGGCCTAACTGTGAAAGAAATCCAGAAGCTGTTTTACAACCTATCTTTGAAAATGAGTTGAGTGTTGTTTCTCACAATCTGGCCCTCAAGCACTTGCACGCATTTTGGCGCATTTCACTTCGCAGAGGAGGCCACAAATGGACATTTCAACGCATGTTGCCACAATGGACATGCTACAACCACAAGTAAATGACGAACTAAAAGAACTGTTTTTACATGATTCGAACTTCATAAAAAACACATGGCAATACAACAGTGCAATGGCTTTTGCGTAACTTTCCGCTACACAAAAAGAGATTCTGGGAAATGGACCTTACTGTCTTAAAATTCAGGGACAAATTCATATATATATTTCTGACTTACTACCGTGAAATGGGGAGTTGCCTTCATAATAATTAATAATAATTTTAACCTTTACATTTGGTTCTCAAAATATAAACTATAACAGACTTCGTAAGATTAGAAAACAAATCTTCAATTTATAAAAGATGTGCATTGTTTGGCTGTATGATTTCAGCTCTGATACGTCGTTCTCCGGGCTCAGGCCAAACCGTGTGCACGTTTCCATTTGTTAATATGTTGTGTTATTGATTTAATCATTATTTTACAACTGTATTTCATTGACACATCAGAAACAACTAATATGACAATATATTTCTAATATGACTAACTAATATTTCCTCCAACGGAAGGAAAACCAAGATATAAAACAAGAGACACTGTTAATTTTAAGTAACATAAAATTGATAATTTTAAAAACATATTTAGAGTATTTATTTGTCTTTTTATATATGGTTTTTTTATTGTAGTCTAAATTAGGGGCTATGGCCCCTACAGGCCACTAGTTTTATCTATATAAGAAAACAGTCTTTTGGCAAAGAAATAAGAATATTATATTAAGGTGTTTTCTTAGTAAATGATTTATCGTCGTACGTCAATCATCCCCCCCAAAACCCTCAATATATTTTAAATCTTCCTCTTTCTAGACCTTAAGTTATCTCTTTCTTATACACAGGTGATGCATTGTTGTGGTCTTCTGCTTCTTGTTCATCATCTTCGGCTTGAGTTGCTTCACGGAGAGTTTGCGGAAGTATTTTCAACTCCGACATGTGTACCTTAATTGGTGGATCAGACCTCAAGAGGTACACTCCCTTCCCTAGCTTGTGTTCCACCTCAAAAGGTCCAAGCCATTTCCGTGCCATCCCTGCATGCACATTTTTAAGCTTACTACTCAAGGGATGGTTTCGCCGAAGAACCAACGTACCCGGTTTCAGGTCCTGCTCTTCAGGTATATCGTTTCTCTCAGCTTCCCTCCTCGAACTCTCTTCAGCTTGTCGATTCATATGTTTGATTTGTTTCACGTTTTCTTCATTGCTATGCAGTCAAATTCATAGTTTCAGGAGAGTTTTCATGCATGAAGTTCCAATCACCAGTTCTTTTTATTTCCCGACCAAGAAAAAGTTCTGCTGGGGAGAAGCCTGTGACGCGATTTACTCGCTGTCTGATGGCAAGGAGAGACTCATGCAAGTGTTGATCCCATTTGGTATGTTCTTTGTCAAATCCTGAAACAGCTTCTTAAGCTCCTGATTTCTCCGTTCAGTAGGATTTGCCTGAGGGTGGTAGATTGGCGTTGTCCAGTGTTCAATAGCCCATTCAGTTAGAGTCCGTAACCATTGTTTTGACGTGAACGGACTGCCATTATCTGTGAGAAGACATCGTGGATAACCATAACGACTAAAGACCTCTGTTCGTAGGATCTGTAGGATTCTTCCCGACGTAGCTTCAGGAACGGCAAATGCTTCGACCCACCTAGTAAAAAGGTCTGTCACCACCAAAATAACAATCTTCCCTCGAGATGTTCTGGGATATGGTCCCATAAGATATAGAGCAACAACCTCCCACGTCTGATGTGGCCGACGTCCTCTCATGCTTATACTAGCTTTTTGGTTGTTAGCCTTGGTACAGGCACAATTAGTGCAGGATTGGACGTAGTTCTTGATGTCCCGATGCATATTTACCCAGAAGAAACGACGCCGAATCGAAGTGTAGGTCTCGTCTTGTCCTGGATGGCCAGCTTCAGGGCTGTCGTGGTACTTCTCTAGAATCCTTATAGCCTGAGACTTCGGAACTACAATCACAGGAGAAGATTCTGATAGATGAGATTTGTACATAAGTAAACTGTCTTCCAAGCGAAGGTTCTTATAGCATGTCTTGAACTGGAATGGTAGAGCTTCAGAATTAGTGTAACGTTTGGTTATCCAGGATTTCATTCTACTAAAGCTGCATCTTCATTCTGCCATTTTCTTCCAGGCCTTTCTCTAGCATTTCAGTTGTCATATCTCCAACTCCTAATTTTGTCATTTCTTAATTAAAAGTCCTGTCACGGTCGCCAATTGAAATCGTCAATATGCGTGATTCAATCTACTCGATATCACGGACGATCAGTTAATATAAAATATCAGAAATGACATTAATAAATGTGAACAAAAACCAAACCAAATTCTTTATTTTTCATACATCAAACAACAACTAAAACTCTTATTTGTTTTTAACCAAAAACAATTTAAAAACATCTGACTATATAATATTTTATCTATATAAGAAAACAGTCTTTTGGCAAAGAAATAAGAATATTATATTGAGGTGTTTTCTTAGTAAATGATTTATCGTCGTACGTCAATCATCCCCCCCAAAACCCTCAATATATTTTAAATCTTCCTCTTTCTAGACCTTAAGTTATACACAGGTGATGCATTGTTGTGGTCTTCTGCTTCTTGTTCATCATCTTCGGCTTGAGTTGCTTCACGGAGAGTTTGCGGAAGTATTTTCAACTCCGACATGTGTACCTTAATTGGTGGATCAGACCTCAAGAGGTACACTCCCTTCCCTAGCTTGTGTTCCACCTCAAAAGGTCCAAGCCATTTCCGTGCCATCCCTGCATGCACATTTTTAAGC
Source organism: Macrosteles quadrilineatus (assembly GCF_028750875.1). Lineage (NCBI taxonomy): Eukaryota > Metazoa > Arthropoda > Insecta > Hemiptera > Cicadellidae > Macrosteles > Macrosteles quadrilineatus. The sequence goes on from NW_026542594.1 coordinate 160,016,823, forward strand.
TTACTACTCAAGGGATGGTTTCGCCGAAGAACCAACGTACCCGGTTTCAGGTCCTGCTCTTCAGGTATATCGTTTCTCTCAGCTTCCCTCCTCGAACTCTCTTCAGCTTGTCGATTCATATGTTTGATTTGTTTCACGTTTTCTTCATTGCTATGCAGTCAAATTCATAGTTTCAGGAGAGTTTTCATGCATGAAGTTCCAATCACCAGTTCTTTTTATTTCCCGACCAAGAAAAAGTTCTGCTGGGGAGAAGCCTGTGACGCGATTTACTCGCTGTCTGATGGCAAGGAGAGACTCATGCAAGTGTTGATCCCATTTGGTATGTTCTTTGTCAAATCCTGAAACAGCTTCTTAAGCTCCTGATTTCTCCGTTCAGTAGGATTTGCCTGAGGGTGGTAGATTGGCGTTGTCCAGTGTTCAATAGCCCATTCAGTTAGAGTCCGTAACCATTGTTTTGACGTGAACGGACTGCCATTATCTGTGAGAAGACATCGTGGATAACCATAACGACTAAAGACCTCTGTTCGTAGGATCTGTAGGATTCTTCCCGACGTAGCTTCAGGAACGGCAAATGCTTCGACCCACCTAGTAAAAAGGTCTGTCACCACCAAAATAACAATCTTCCCTCGAGATGTTCTGGGATATGGTCCCATAAGATATAGAGCAATAACCTCCCACGTCTGATGTGGCCGACGTCCTCTCATGCTTATACTAGCTTTTTGGTTGTTAGCCTTGGTACAGGCACAGATAGTGCAGGATTGGACGTAGTTCTTGATGTCCCGATGCATATTTACCCAGAAGAAACGACGCCGAATCGAAGTGTAGGTCTCGTCTTGTCCTGGATGGCCAGCTTCAGGGCTGTCGTGGTACTTCTCTAGAATCCTTATAGCCTGAGACTTCGGAACTACAATCACAGGAGAAGATTCTGATAGATGAGATTTGTACATAAGTAAACTGTCTTCCAAGCGAAGGTTCTTATAGCATGTCTTGAACTGGAATGGTAGAGCTTCAGAATTAGTGTAACGTTTGGTTATCCAGGATTTCATTCTACTCAAGCTGCATCTTCATTCTGCCATTTTCTTCCAGGCCTTTCTCTAGCATTTCAGTTGTCATATCTCCAACTCCTAATTTTGTCATTTCTTAATTAAAAGTCCTGTCACGGTCGCCAATTGAATCGTCAATATGCGTGATTCAATCTACTCGATATCACGGACGATCAGTTAATATAAAATATCAGAAATGACATTAATAAATGTGAACAAAAACCAAACCATATTCTTTATTTTTCATACATCAAACAACAACTAAAACTCTTATTTGTTTTTAACCAAAAACAATTTAAAAACATCTGACTATATAATATTTTATCTATATAAGAAAACAGTCTTTTGGCAAAGAAATAAGAATATTATATTGAGGTGTTTTCTTAGTAAATGATTTATCGTCGTACGTCAATCATCCCCCCCAAAACCCTCAATATATTTTAAATCTTCCTCTTTCTAGACCTTAAGTTATACACAGGTGATGCATTGTTGTGGTCTTCTGCTTCTTGTTCATCATCTTCGGCTTGAGTTGCTTCACGGAGAGTTTGCGGAAGTATTTTCAACTCCGACATGTGTATCTTAATTGGTGGATCAGACCTCAAGAGGTACACTCCCTTCCCTAGCTTGTGTTCCACCTCAAAAGGTCCAAGCCATTTCCGTGCCATCCCTGCATGCACATTTTTAAGCTTACTACTCAAGGGATGGTTTCGCCGAAGAACCAACGTACCCGGTTTCAGGTCCTGCTCTTCAGGTACATCGTTTCTCTCAGCTTCCCTCCTCGAACTCTCTTCAGCTTGTCGATTCATATGTTTGATTTGTTTCACGTTTTCTTCATTGCTATGCAGTCAAATTCATAGTTTCAGGAGAGTTTTCATGCATGAAGTTCCAATCACCAGTTCTTTTTATTTCCCGACCAAGAAAAAGTTCTGCTGGGGAGAAGCCTGTGACGCGATTTACTCGCTGTCTGATGGCAAGGAGAGACTCATGCAAGTGTTGATCCCATTTGGTATGTTCTTTGTCAAATCCTGAAACAGCTTCTTAAGCTCCTGATTTCTCCGTTCAGTAGGATTTGCCTGAGGGTGGTAGATTGGCGTTGTCCAGTGTTCAATAGCCCATTCAGTTAGAGTCCGTAACCATTGTTTTGACGTGAACGGACTGCCATTATCTGTGAGAAGACATCGTGGATAACCATAACGACTAAAGACCTCTGTTCGTAGGATCTGTAGGATTCTTCCCGACGTAGCTTCAGGAACGGCAAATGCTTCGACCCACCTAGTAAAAAGGTCTGTCACCACCAAAATAACAATCTTCCCTCGAGATGTTCTGGGATATGGTCCCATAAGATCTAGAGCAACAACCTCCCACGTCTGATGTGGCCGACGTCCTCTCATGCTTATACTAGCTTTTTGGTTGTTAGCCTTGGTACAGGCACAGATAGTGCAGGATTGGACGTAGTTCTTGATGTCCCGATGCATATTTACCCAGAAGAAACGACGCCGAATCGAAGTGTAGGTCTCGTCTTGTCCTGGATGGCCAGCTTCAGGGCTGTCGTGGTACTTCTCTAGAATCCTTATAGCCTGAGACTTCGGAACTACAATCACAGGAGAAGATTCTGATAGATGAGATTTGTACATAAGTAAACTGTCTTCCAAGCGAAGGTTCTTATAGCATGTCTTGAACTGGAATGGTAGAGCTTCAGAATTAGTGTAACGTTTGGTTATCCAGGATTTCATTCTACTCAAGCTGCATCTTCATTCTGCCATTTTCTTCCAGGCCTTTCTCTAGCATTTCAGTTGTCATATCTCCAACTCCTAATTTTGTCATTTCTTAATTAAAAGTCCTGTCACGGTCGCCAATTGAAATCGTCAATATGCGTGATTCAATCTACTCGATATCACGGACGATCAGTTAATATAAAATATCAGAAATGACATTAATAAATGTGAACAAAAACCAAACCAAATTCTTTATTTTTCATACATCAAACAACAACTAAAACTCTTATTTGTTTTTAACCAAAAACAATTTAAAAACATCTGACTATATAATATTTTATCTATATAAGAAAACAGTCTTTTGGCAAAGAAATAAGAATATTATATTGAGGTGTTTTCTTAGTAAATGATTTATCGTCGTACGTCAATCATCCCCCCCAAAACCCTCAATATATTTTAAATCTTCCTCTTTCTAGACCTTAAGTTATACACAGGTGATGCATTGTTGTGGTCTTCTGCTTCTTGTTCATCATCTTCGGCTTGAGTTGCTTCACGGAGAGTTTGCGGAAGTATTTTCAACTCCGACATGTGTACCTTAATTGGTGGATCAGACCTCAAGAGGTACACTCCCTTCCCTAGCTTGTGTTCCACCTCAAAAGGTCCAAGCCATTTCCGTGCCATCCCTGCATGCACATTTTTAAGCTTACTACTCAAGGGATGGTTTCGCCGAAGAACCAACGTACCCGGTTTCAGGTCCTGCTCTTCAGGTATATCGTTTCTCTCAGCTTCCCTCCTCGAACTCTCTTCAGCTTGTCGATTCATATGTTTGATTTGTTTCACGTTTTCTTCATTGCTATGCAGTCAAATTCATAGTTTCAGGAGAGTTTTCATGCATGAAGTTCCAATCACCAGTTCTTTTTATTTCCCGACCAAGAAAAAGTTCTGCTGGGGAGAAGCCTGTGACGCGATTTACTCGCTGTCTGATGGCAAGGAGAGACTCATGCAAGTGTTGATCCCATTTGGTATGTTCTTTGTCAAATCCTGAAACAGCTTCTTAAGCTCCTGATTTCTCCGTTCAGTAGGATTTGCCTGAGGGTGGTAGATTGGCGTTGTCCAGTGTTCAATAGCCCATTCAGTTAGAGTCCGTAACCATTGTTTTGACGTGAACGGACTGCCATTATCTGTGAGAAGACATCGTGGATAACCATAACGACTAAAGACCTCTGTTCGTAGGATCTGTAGGATTCTTCCCGACGTAGCTTCAGGAACGACAAATGCTTCGACCCACCTAGTAAAAAGGTCTGTCACCACCAAAATAACAATCTTCCCTCGAGATGTTCTGGGATATGGTCCCATAAGATCTAGAGCAACAACGTCCCACGTCTGATGTGGCCGACGTCCTCTCATGCTTATACTAGCTTTTTGGTTGTTAGCCTTGGTACAGGCACAGATAGTGCAGGATTGGACGTAGTTCTTGATGTCCCGATGCAAAAACCGCAATCAAACCGCAATTAAACCGCAGGGGGCTCACGCTTGCGTGGGTTCGTGGCCTGGGCGACCACGCGGACCCTAGCTCTCCCAGAGGGGAGGTAACTGCCCGGTGTCAGACCCGGCACTTCAGGTAGACCACAGTTATGGACGACTGGTAAGCGCCAGCCCCTTAGGGGGAGCCTCTAGTGACATTCCCTCCATTCAGGGTGGGGGGGGTGTTTAGCTCTCAGTGACGCCGTTAATTCCGCCTCTCCTCATCTACCTGTAACTGTGGTTGTGACTGAGTCCTACCTGTTGTGTTCGACTGACATTTTGTGAGGCATATCCTCGACTTTGGAAGTAGCCTCGTCCTGGGAGGTGAAATACCTAGCCCCCAGAGGGGAGGTAAATGCTCCGTGTTGGTATCGGCATTTTCAAGTTGGCCACAGACATGGTCGACTGGGCATCGGGTCCCAGTGACATTCCTTTATCCAGGATGGAGGGGTGTTTAGCTCTAGGAGAGATGGAAGTACATCATAATCTCTAACCTACCTGTGTCTGTGGTTCTTTGGGCTTCGGCCTGCTTGTTGTGTGCGACCAGCATTCAGTGGGCAAATCCTCGACTTTGGAAGTAACCTTTCCTGGAGGTGAAAACGGGCAAGTACCCGCAGCTCACGGGGACACTCAAGGGCAACGTAACTTTCCGCAGTGTGAGGGCAACGGTTTGTAGGTACTTATGCAAACCTATCCCTGTCTCTGAGCACGGACGGTATGGTTATCTTGAGTGTGGGGGGTTCTTCCCGGAACCTCAATTGAGTCAAGGGGGTCGCCACCTCTGGTGGATAGGTTCATCCGGGTGGGTCCCACTTCTATACCTGCCTCCTTTTGGGAAACCCTGATGGCCTGGCAGTGATGTTGGGTCTGACGGGCAAACGAAGTAGATCGGGTGCTGGGTCCGAGCCCGCTAGGGGTATCTGGGGATCTATTGCTCTGGTTATCTCTGGTTTCCCAGCAATGGGTAAGGCCTCGATCGGGCAGCGGTGTAAATGGGAGGTTGGGGTTCCCCCCGTCAGCGTGCTGATGGTCCCCTTCCTCCTGGCTATTGATGGCGGGTTCTGCCTGTCAGGGATGAGATAGGTCCCGAGTGTTGCTTGCACTAAATGCGTCGGGGCGCTCTACTATGGACCTCTAGGTTCCGACCTAGTGGAACCCAGGTGGAGTGACGCTTAAACAAGCAGCCGGAATCCCTGGTTAGGATTGAGGGGCAACCCTCTTTCCGAAGGGTCTGCTTCGGCAGCCGGCGAGCCTGATGACCTTAAGTCATCCGCCCATGATGTGCTAAAGGTTGATGCGTAAGCTTCGGCCTACATCATGGGGCCCGGGTATGTCCTGAAGGATAGGTACCGGGTAAGCAGTCAGGGGGCTTCGGCTCTCATGACAACAAATAATAATAATAATAATAATGTCCCGATGCATATTTACCCAGAAGAAACGACGCCGAATCGAAGTGTAGGTCTCGTCTTGTCCTGGATGGCCAGCTTCAGGGCTGTCGTGGTACTTCTCTAGAATCCTTATAGCCTGAGACTTCGGAACTACAATCACAGGAGAAGATTCTGATAGATGAGATTTGTACATAAGTAAACTGTCTTCCAAGCGAAGGTTCTTATAGCATGTCTTGAACTGGAATGGGACAGCTTCAGAATTAGTGTAACGTTTGGTTATCCAGGATTTCATTCTACTCAAGCTGCATCTTCATTCTGCCATTTTCTTCCAGGCCTTTCTCTAGCATTTCAGTTGTCATATCTCCAACTCCTAATTTTGTCATTTCTTAATTAAAAGTCCTGTCACGGTCGCCAATTGAAATCGTCAATATGCGTGATTCAATCTACTCGATATCACGGACGATCAGTTAATATAAAATATCAGAAATGACATTAATAAATGTGAACAAAAACCAAACCATATTCTTTATTTTTCATACATCAAACAACAACTAAAACTCTTATTTGTTTTTAACCAAAAACAATTTAAAAACATCTGACTATATAATATTTTATCTATATAAGAAAACAGTCTTTTGGCAAAGAAATAAGAATATTATATTGAGGTGTTTTCTTTGTAAATGATTTATCATCGTACGTCAGGATCAAGATTATTTTTTCTAGCTGTCAATGATATGTTTACAAATGTTGTTTACAAATACCGCAACCATTTCGAATCACGTTTTGAAAGCAAATCGCTACCAAGTGAGATTAAAAACGTTTTTCTTACATAACGGGTTTAATTAATCGCAAGTGCAATAATATAGTCTAATAGTGTAACCGTAAATTAAATTAAATAACTAGACATCGTCCAAATCGGAACCAGAAATTCTTTGAGTATAAAATGTTTCTTGAGTTTTGACAACCAGAAAGAAGACCTTGAATCAGTGTTGTATAGGGCTGGGACACTGAAATGATCGTCGCCAATAGCTTACAAAAAAGGTTTCAACTCATTGACGGCGCTTCAATGGCGGTTGTGTAAAGTGTAAAGTAAAAAATCACAACTGCAGTGGGTGATTGTAACAGAGGTTTAACAGAGGAAGTGCTAAACTCGCTTTTCCAATGTGTCACTTTCTGTTTCTACTCTCCGTGTGATGCAATCGCTGGACCATACAGCCAATAGGCCCATAGCTCATATCTTGGGTACGTAAGCCTACATATTTATTCATAACAACCTTTTTGACGACGATCCTTGATACCGGTACTTTTCCATAGAATACATGGCCTACCTACTTAAAAAATATAATTACAAATGACCAAAACCCCAACATTGTGTGATTTTCGTTAATAGATATACTAATCATTGTTTAGAGAATGCGTAATCTATTAAATAACAAAAAGTTGTTTGGGTAAGGTTTTTTTTTTTTTCAAACTGACACCGATAAGTTTACGTTATAACTTTTTTACGAGAAAATCCAAAAGCAAGAGATCAATAACCTCGGGACTAGATATTAATGTATTTAATTGGTCGGATGTACTATAGTTCTTAGGTAGGTTCTTACGTAGGTACTGTTTCTTTTCCTTAGAACCGTTGGTAGCTGCTAGAATCATTTTTACGTAGGTACCAACACATCACTGTAGTTTACAAATTAGTTATCGTTGGTGTTGCACCTTATTTATTAGAGCCGTCCGTATTCAATTTAAGTGATGTCTTAACTCTGTATAAGTTTTGCTTTTTCTGTCTGGATTCCAAATCTTAGCTTACCCGGTATGCTAAGAAAATGATAACCTATTTGAGTAAAACATTTGTTGGGCAAACCATCATGAATTGTTTACGCCTTTATATTGTTTATGTATCAATATTTCGTGGGCTTTTTTGGATTGTTGTGTGTATGTCTGTTGGTAACGCATTAATGTCCTTATTTCTCAGTGTTTCACGGAATGGACAAGAGCACCTTTGATACTGAAAATGTCAACCGGAATAAAGTGTTAAATGGTGAGGTTGAGGTAGTACTTTAAATACGTTTAAGTTAACCGATGTGGAAAGTAACTTTCAATTATAGGCCTACTTTAGGGCTACGCTTCATGGATTTATAAAACATTTTTTTAGTTTAATCATTGGACATATGGACCATAACGATCCGGGTGACATTTAATTGCGAAGCATTTATTTTGGCTTGAACTGTCAGATACTGTATTTGCGAAGGTTTATATATAATAGTTTTGCCAGCATATCTGCAAATATGCAAACTAACTGCTGTTCTTAATCTTAATATAAGAAGGTTTCAACTGACTACTATAAGATCCCCGTGCGTAGAACGGGCACACAGCTAGTAGCTTTCTAAATCTGTTCTTTAAGCTAGTTTTTACAAGCATTATGGCATTCTGCTTATCATAAAACTTCTTTCAACGCATTTTATAAATTGGACAAAACAGAAATGACTACTATGTAATAAATTAGGTCTGTAATGGGAATAAGACGGTACTTCATACAGAGTGTCTCATGAGTAAACATTTAAAATCCGGGATATCTATATGGGTCAAAATAAAAAATAAATCAAGATTGGAATGTTTTCTAAAATAGCTTCGTTAACCTGATCTCCTCCATTGTACTTAACATACACACTTTTATCTTTAGATTGTTCCATCCGATCTTTATGGCACTTGGCATGTATGTTAAGGACTAGTGTTAGGTAAAAATAACTTGGTTAAATGCAAATTTCCAAACTGACAACTATATAAATTTTTGCTCAGTTTCGGTTGAAGAAAGACATTCTGCTTTTCTCTATATTTTGACTCATAGAACCCTTGACCTGAGTTTGTTTTTTTTTTACTTACGGGAGACTTTGTATATGCTTATATTGTCGGTGGTTTAGTTACTTTCTTCGGCAGCGTAGGAATATGTATTACCTTGCTAATGAACTACACATCAGTTTAAAAAAAGTTTTATTTAAAAAGTTATCATCACCCTCTTTTTCATCCGTTAGAACAAGGTTCATCTGTCTCAAGGTTATATCCTTTTTTGAACCGATTTTCCTAAGTTGTGAACATTTGCTTGACGTACACAGCTTACACACTTTAGTCTATTACACAAACCCTATGGAGAATTTCAACCTTAAACTAGTAAAACGCTAATCAGAGAACGTAAAACGTGAACCTGATCACGAATACAAACGTCATCATCATTACCTAAAAAATAATTTACATTAGTTTTATTTTTTTAACAAAATAAACGAACTATTCAGGCAATGAAAACTGCATATTGTTCCATCTGGTAACCAAGGGCCATCCCATTGATGTTATTTTAAACTGATAAAAATACAACAATTGGTATACTAAAGATTTGTACCAAACCAATTGACCTATTTAATTAATGTTTTACCCTCTTACTTCAGTAACTTAAAGTAAGCATAATTTTTGAGCATGAGAAGACGTAAACAATAAGGCAGAAAAACATAGTGATTAATATTCCTGGGTTATTTCAGTTGGTATTATATTATTCATACAATTAAATTAAAATCATCGTTGCTGATCAAAGTAAAATATTCTCTTTGCACCGTTACAAATCAAATTCAATCATCTTTGACAGATATGTGCTTTGTTATATGACACGTACACAGTATTAAGCTGGCATTTCAATTAAGTCATTCTAACGTCAATTTAATCTAATTTTCCCGTTCTCTAACATGAGCAAGCCATGGTTAGATCTCCATGGCCTATGATGGTTAAATTTCTTTCAAAGACATGTAACCTAAATCTAAATAAAACGTAATTCAAATCCATTAAGATAATTCTGACTATGTTAACCACCTACATAAAATACTACTCATTCGTAACCTACCTAACCATTCATCTATTATGTATAGGTTTATAACTTGGTTCTGAAGTCTGGGGTTCAGCACAGTTTTTGTTACAGATGTGTGTGAAACTCTCTTGCAAGAGGCAGTGTTGACAGAGCTGTTAAATTTATGGTCAAAGTTTGTTGACAATAACGACGGGACCCATTGTCATGTGAGTTATAGTTAGTAGATTATAGTCAATAGAGGTAAAGAGCCGATGTCGATGTTTTATATTGAGTAAAACTGAAAATAAACTGTTGAAGAGCGCCGCTGACACTCAGCAGCTTAGTGTACTGGGAGGTGGAACAATCTTTCATCTTAATAGGTTTAGTTATTAAAATAAGCAATGATCACGTGATAAGGTGATATAAAAATGGCGTATTCACCACTAGGGGAGTACCCATCCCTCGTACGGGATTGACCATAAAGCACATGCTTATTGCAATTATATTAGGAATAACGTTAGCACAGAGGGAAGGACGAGGATGAGGAAAATTTTTGTTCATTAAATTGACTTTATTAAATTGTTACACATACATAACCTTATTTTAAAAATCAGTTTAACCTTACTGATTACTTTTTGAAAACTCTTTGGCAACCAAGTACCATATTTAACTTTTACTGATATTCACAATTAAATACTGAAACTACATGTAAAGTTTTCAATTTTATAGGTCTCTTTAATTTATGCAAGTGGTGAAATATTTCAGGCAACAAAGTACAATATTTAAATTTCACTGTTACTAATTTGAAAATCCTGTAACTACATGGTTAGTTCCGATATTTGTAATTTTATTATAACATTTAATATTCTTCGTATAATATTTTTCATTATAAACTAACATATTCCTTGTATAAACTGGATACTAACACGTAACAACAAATTAAACACACGTAAAAACTTTCAATAGGATGCAGATTGTAGACTGCTTCCTATTAGTTCAAGTTTTCAAAGTCAACTTTAGATGAAAACATAATTATCAACTGAGTAATATCCATCTGGATTTGTGGTGGTATTCTAACAGTAAAGTATGTTTACAGCATTTTATAACAAAGTAAATGGTGTAAACATTCGTACCCTAAGTTTGTGAAAATGTGCATTGAGTCCGGTTTTAGAAGAAAACATATTCATATTTATTTTTGGATTATCCATTATCCATATTAGTCCAATTCAACCAAAAAATGAGAATTTTAAAACAAACATTTCTCACAATTCAACACATCTGAAGTAAAAGACAAGGAGTAATTTATTATATTTGACTTTTATCCTCCACCAACTTTAAGAGATATTGAAATATTATTTACATTAAATTGATTTCTGTAGATTGATTCCTGATGGATAAACTCGTTCAATTCGGTAAAATTCACTAGGTCATTGTAGACTTTTTGAAACAATAAATTTATTGTTTTTATAGCAAAATATATAAATGAGTCAATGGTATTTATACTGAGCTTGAGTGTAAATACATGATTATTTTTACTATAAGATTCTCAACTAATACAAATATTTTTTATTTATTGACAAACAAACATTCAATTTCAGCTACGTATTACGGGGTATTTTACCAATATGTTATTCACATTACTTCAGGCTAGACCTAGGTTTGCGGCGTTATCAGTTAGATAAAATCCATGGGTGATTTGGTGGGATTTAAACCCGGGACCTCAGGGACTGAAGCCCAGTGCTCTAACCACTAGAACAGCTCGCACCCCCATGAATATGTTGTTGAAATATATACTATGTTGCTGAAGGATGTAAAGTAGATAACGTTCACGCTTTGTAAAAATGTAGGGACTTATAGTGGACTTTCATCGACTCTATAGATAATTCATACATGTCTTAGATAAAATGTTAATGTTATGGAGGTGTCAAGGATGATATAGTAATCGCAGTTTTTTATTATCTAAGTCTGGATTCGAACCAGTCCCTCTCACACTGATGTCCTTTAATCTAACTTAAAGGCTAGCAGCAAACCCACAAATTAGTACATAGCTCAGATATTAAAAGGCTCAAAAATATTAAAAGACTGCCACTATCGTTGTTAATTAGAGCTTTGATCTAATTAAAAATGTATGTTGAGTTGGTATTGAACGTCGTAATGTCGTAGCGTCGTAAGGTAAAACTTTTGTAATTCTAACGGTCCCTGCTACTTTGTATTAGAAAACTTTACCCGTGTACCAAGGTTTATGGCCGTGTTCTGTCAACCTTGAATGCTCCTGTGGGAAATCTTTATTTATTTGATAAATAACAGTAGTAAAATATAATCAGAATTTGCGTTAGTTTTTCTTAAATTAAAACATAAAACTGATATTTTAAACGCTTTACTGAAAAGTTAGTTAATTGTTTTTTTGTTGCAAGTTTGTTTTTGGAAGCGTTATAATTACTTAAAATGTGTGTAATACATCATTAATTCAAACATTCATTCATCATTTTGACGTAATATACATTATCACAAGATCATAACAGACACTAAAACCTATTATTTAAATCAATTATATGAACTTCATTATGGATATCGTTGATCACTTGTTCAGGTTTGTAAGTGTTCATAAATATCTGACATTTCACTTAGACCTACACTCCCAATAAAATGAGTATACTCGTGAGAGATATATATGTTGTCTTTTATACTAAATACTCTAAATAATATTCTACACAAGGTATATTCAAATTTAAACAACAATATCGCGTCCTATTGTGTACTTTGATAATAAGATTTATAATAAAATTATATTTAACATTTAACCCTAGATATGAACGGAACCAAAAAAGGTAATAAACATACTTTATAAAGATATAGTAACTTTTAGTTCAATAAAGTTGCGAAGCGATTGTCCCAACAATAACAGTGGGAGGAATGTTCTTGACGTATTTGCGAAACGAGTTTGGCTCACACTAGACTAATATTTGGTTGTGAACTTATTGGAAACGTGTTCGAGCTTGCTCGTGACAACCTCTTAGCAACTTTTTCAGTTGAAAACCCTCTAAGTATATTCGTGATTTGAATATTTTTAGCACAAACCTTTATCAATTGATAATTACTCAAACCAGGATTTGTTTCCCATGTAAGTTAATTCAAAATTATAATTAACCTATTCCACTTATATAGCATATAATTATGATTTATTTTTTGTTTAGTTGTTTTCTTCCAGAGAGGGATAGAAAATGGTTATCGCAATCCCTGGAATCGTTGATCAGCTCAAGTACAAACATCAATGGATCAAACATATGATCAAAGCCTTCGGGGCTCTCACCGTACCTGACGTTCAGTTCATGCTGGACTTTGGCTGCAACCAGGTCCATCATTCACGTTTATGTTACGCAGAATATCTATATGAAACAGTCCACGAGTTTAATCAGTCCTCATCCTTAATAATATTTTATATGGTTGAATTTGCAACGAGTCCTACTTGGTGTTGAGCCTCAAAACAGCGCCTATCTCACCGTTGGCAGGAGATAATGTTCCAAGTTGTCTGAAACATCCGGAAAAAGTCGAGTGACACGATTATCAATTATCAGTTATTTAAGATGGGGACGCCACTATGAGCGTATTTTAATCCAAATATGAGTGAAGGATGAGTGGCACGATCTTGTAGTCTTGTTAGTAAGTGATTTAGGCTGTTAGTGATTTTATTTTGTCCACCTTGACAAAGGTTGGAATAGAAGCAGCCCCAATGCCCCCAATCCTTCGGAAAATGTGCCAGTTAAACTAATGCAACTATTCATATCAACAAAGATTGGTCAATCTGGAATTGTCGTTTAGTCCAACGTTACCAATAGTTAAATAGTTCAATGTTAGTATATAGCAGTTACATTTTAAAATTAGTAGAGATTATAGCTTTCTTTAAATAACAATGAAATTTAGGAAAAACTTCATATTCCTTAATACTAACTACCCGACCCATTATTTGAAAAATACTCCATCGACACCTAAATATGAAATAACCCATAGGGTTCTATATTTTAAATTGATTTTGACTTTTTACTAAGTGTATCTTTCTAATAAACTAGTTAAATAGATGCTTGTGGATATAAAATGTTCATATGTACATATCTAAACGTTCTTAAATGTTGGTATACGTTTTTTGGTTTATGATTTTTCATAACATCAGTTAACCATGTTTGCGATTCCTCAACATTTTTAGGAATATTATCTCATTTCAACGCTTTAGTATCATGCAATGGTGTAGGAAATGACCAACGGTAAATGATACACATCAATAACATTTTAAAAATAAGATGTTGCCTATTATTTTTAAAACTCATTATTAATTAACCTCCAACCATTATATACATTAATTTTGAATACAATTCAAAAGTTTAAATCTGCGATAGTTATGTATTGGGTGGTTAACAACCGATGTTCGTACATTATACGTTTAGTGATCAAATAATGTTTCTTGTAATGACTGTTCACATAAGCATGAGTTGGTCTTTCAGTTGCTATTTCAGATGGCACACACGTCCAATAAGAGATTATGGTTAGTAGAACAGGTTTTGAAACGACGTGAAACTATCGGATACCATTCAATCCCTTCATATTAGCTACTCCACATAATAACGTTTCTGTCCAATATATGATATAAATATTACTGTGCATTATTTTTTTTTTTTTTTACCAAAGAAACATATTAATGGTGGTAAATCACAATTTTGAAATTAGTACTAAAGTAAAGCAATTTCTCTTTTGCAATAAATGGTTGAATAAAGAAAATATTTTATTTTACACGTATTTATCGGTAATCATCAGTTAACGTCAACGACCTCTAGAATTTCTGTTGCCATGGAGTTTAATATAATCAAGAGGTTTCTGACTCAATCACATTACTAAAACTCTTCAAATAATTTTCTCACTACTTTGACATTAAATTTTTTTTTGAGAGCCTGTAAAGGCTGGTAAAATTACAAATCTAATAAAATAATAACGGTAACTACTTAAACGATAAGAAATGAAAATTAATTTAAAAAATCAATATACATAGGACCACTGTTTCTAAAAACGCTTAAGCACTTTCTCCTATAACTCTTTGAAGTAAAAATTCAGCTGGTGCAGACATCATGAAAATAAAAATAAGGATATTGATTTGTTTCCATCCAACAGCATGAATGTTAAGACAAATAAAATGTGATACAGAAAAGCTGTTACTCTTCATGTTGCTTCATTAGTTTGGTGATAAAAGTAGGTTATAATACTATATGTAGCCGTATGACCGTGAAAAATAATATACATAAAAACGCTTCACTTATACGGTTTTATGAATATTCAAGACTATTATTTTAATCAAATATGACACAAGTAAAAGCTTCTCAAGTTTAAAAAGTTGAACGTTGATATTCTATAAACAAGCGACTAGATTTAAGGCTTGGCGTTTTATTTATAAATTTCACTAACTAAGTTTATTCATTTGAAATACAATGCTATTGCATATTTGTAGTAATAAAACACGTGGGTCTGTTGATTGTTAGCTTTACGAAGGTAGGCGATACACAAAAGTGATAGGTTTACTCGGGGCCACAAACAAACGTAAAAGTGGTGGACCATCCATGTGTGTGCTTATATTTTACATGTTTTAAGTGTGTGAGCTTTACACATAAACCATTTTTTCGATCATGTGTCAGTTTAAATGCAGCCCATAGTAATCGTTTCTTTTTTACTTTTAGAGTTTAAGCTGTAAAATTTATGAAATTACAAGAAAACTTAAACCGTTACAAAATTGAAAGTCTCGTGGCATTAGAATACCTTATCCTCTCCCTCTGTTTAATGCCTTATCATTATGTATTAGCTGCGGTATCATTATTAATTTACTTGGAAATAAGAGTGTCGCACTAATTCTGGAGCGTTGATAGTCCTGAAACTTCTAAAGTTAATGTTGAATCGAATGTCAACAGTTGTATTTAATCGTCAGTTGATCACATAAACACGACACAGGTTAATCAAAGACCAATGGGCCAGAACAACAAAGGCCCCACACAAGACCCCACATCATTGCTCTATGAAACCCAAAATTCTCTAATTCCAATTCCCACTGCCGCTAACAAAGGTATATTTTCCTACACGTTAAGAGTGTAAAAATGTTAAAATATACTTTACCTTCATATGCGTAGATGTACGTACGTACATTGGAGGTTCACTTGCAAATTAGTTTTATAATTAACTAGGTTATGAAATCACTTATATAAAACACATATAGTGTATCATTTTAGTTTGTACATTGTATTGTTTGGTAAATCAATACAGAAAAAACCAGCATATAAAAATGTTGTATTATTCGTCTTATTCACAAAACGAAACAATTATCTGTTGGTGATAACAACATTTCAAACCATTACTCATATCTACATATCTCACAGTATACCTATGTACGAATTATAATTATAACTCTTCTAGAATTACTATACTGTATAAGTGAGTGCGCCTAATTGAACATTTTTACGATTGCAGCTAAATCAAACTTATCCCTTAATACAGGGTGTTTTTAAAAGAATGCCGGGATTTCAAACGGTCGTTGCTCGGGGACTATTCAAGATAATTCAACGATTAAAACGTCAAAATGAAGGGAAAAGAATAAAGGTTTTTTTCTCATTCTTTCATACAATTCGGAATTATTGATTAAAATTCAAATCATAAAGTGACCAATTTAGGCTCGTTAAACTAAAGACTTCTTGGGGCAATCGATTTTTTCGGGCTTCTGATGCAGAATTGTCGGATTTCTTCGACTATGTCATCGCTTGTTTTTAGCCGGCTAGGTGAATGTCTTTTCAAAACACTTCGGTGCCACGAAACTAATTAAACCAGCTTTAAGTTTCTTTATCATCAAGTAGACTTAAATTTAGTTTAATTTAGCAATAGATATAAACTCTGCGAACTACAGATTACAATCTGTGCCTTCTGTTGCGCCGTAAATGTCGTACTGGCGACTGGCGTATGAGTCACAATAGCGGCCTATCACCCCGCACCTGTTTACGCATACCAAGGTCAAAGTTTTCTCCCTTGCTACACGGTAAACTAAACTTAGTTATTTTAGCTTCAATTTGACGTATAAAACGTTTAGTTACCTTGAATAGTATCCAAGCAGTTACCATTTAAAATCCCGACATTCTTTTAAAAACACCCTGTATTTCGGTTCTAAAACAGGCCAAATTGGATTTATGTAAAACACTGCTACGTGTAATTTAAATCAAATAAACCTTTACAACCAAAAGTTAGAAAAACATTTAAATATTTTGATACCCAATTTTTGTACAAACACAATTCTTGCAAATGCATTTTTCTATTGCGTGACATGTATTACGTGATAGCCTGGGTCTACATTAGTGTGCAGTATCACAAAGTATGTTATCAGTTGTGTTGAGGTTATACTAACTAAGTCTCATAGACATTCAGTACGTGTAAACCAATTTCTCGTCAATCATTGTTCCTGTACTCGGCTTTAACCTGTTGTTTTAGCTAACTGAACATAAACTGTTTTGCCAATACTCTTTATAATTTTACTTATATTTTTTAATTTGTTTATGTATATTTTATTTTTAATCCAATTTCAATCCTAGAGATATATGAATTGTTTTACTAGGAGTACAGTTTTTTTTACACTGCAAATACTATTATGAGTTTCAAGCTGGACGGATTAAAATTGTCGTGCATTGGAACAAATTTATGAACAAAGATTCTAAACTTAATCTTTAAACTTATTCGTCCTTATTTTTATTGACAATTTTATTTTAAAGGGTTGTGCTGATTACATTTAGTAGATTCTTTTCTCATCACATACATAGGCCTATGTCTTGTTCTCACTAAAAATCGTAATGATCAACTATTTGGACATTATCGAGATAAAGCGTTGAACGCTCTTTATTTGGGGTGTGTAAATGAGGGTTTAGATGCATTTGAAGGGATTTTGTGATATTTGAATGATAATACAGAATGGTATATCACATAAGTTGTTACATTAAAAAAGTCTAAGGACTAAAATTGTGTTAGTTACGTTCAAAATAGAGGGACGATTTCTGATAACTCAGTAAAACTCAAGAACCTAATACAAATTCATCAGCAAGGCTCCTCCATTAGTTTTAATTAAATCTTTCAGACAAGTTAATCATTAGTCGTTCTAAATTACATTCCTTACCAGAAAAGTAATTTTTAATTCAATACCACAGTAGACAGTATTCCTTGGAAAAAGTTTTTTACGACAAATAAGAATAGTATTTTTATACACGATCACGTATATTAAAAACACTCTTTTACCAACGAGTTATAAGGAGCTTAAATTTGATCTAAATTTATTTGCTATTTTTTCCGAATTGTAAAAATGAGTGTTCCAATTTTTTGTCAGACAAAGCTATTGTAATGTCGATGAATTACTGTATCCTAATCCACGTTTGCAAGAAAAGTATGCTTGTTATGCAACAAATGGTATACTTACAGAAAAATATCAAAAACCTCCATATATTCATGAGCTGTCAGTATGTTTTATAGCCATTGATTAGACATTTAGTTGATAAACATCTGAGTATAACGTGATGATAGAGTAACATTTTAATTAGATATAGAGAGTTGAGGTTACCAATACAGTAGGATCAGGAAATTATATGATTTTGCTTGGTATTTTAGGTTACTTTCGAACAAAATTAACCTCAAATAACTAAACGATAGTCTTCCAAGGCGATGTTTAAAAAGGTTGTCGTCTGGAAGTATCCAAAAATGAAGAAACCCGTTGGGATGATATCGTAAAACATTATATGATCAGAGAAATTGGGATAGAAGCTATTGAATGTGAACGTGATATGTTTACAGTTACTCTTAGTACGCGATCTGATACCAAGATGTCGTACCTTAGATAAATAAATTACACACCCCCTTTTTTACAGATATATAATATATATAAATGTTAAATTACTATTGTATGCTATAGTATTATTATTGGGACCGTGACCTAAGTAACGATAGCTAAGCTCAGAAAATATATTCCAAAAAATATATGAGTACTGTATTTCTTTCTTTCCAGTTGATATTACTTATACTATATTTAAATAGTAAACCGCACTCAATAATAATAAAACTGTATCCACCATATTTATTTTGGAATTGAAAAAAATGAAATTAAAGTCTAATTTGACGGTCAAGATTAATGAACGTTTTGATCAATACGGTGTTATTACACACAGTAAATTACAAACTTTCGACAATTCAAATATTGAATAAGTTTTGTTTTTATTATATCGTATTTTAAAGCGAATCCATAACTTCTAGTCTTATTATGAATCGCCATTTTGGTTAATCTATTGTACAGTAGAAAACTTTATAGCGAATTATCTAACATTTTATTTCTTAAAATTAACAAATTGATTTAACGTTAAAACTATATCATTGCTGATTTCTTTAATTTATGTCATTTTACAAGTAATATATTGGCCAAAATAATTGTGAAAAAAATTTGGTTCAACATCGTTATATGTTCCAAATGTCACGATAAAAAACAATCGTATTCGTTATAAATGTTTTCTTGTTTGCTGAGTTCGTAGGACGTGAATGTGCATTAATATACACTGTTATCGACAAGGAACACGTTCACACCACAGGACAGCTCAAGGGTAGTATAGTGTGTTTGTGTTACAGTTTATATTATTTCTCTATACTGCAATGTTGATGGATCGCTTAAACCATAGTAGGTATTATCATTTGTTTGATAATCATACGATCCTACATATGTTGCTCGATAATTTTTTATTCGACATAGTTTTGTGTCAAAAATACCACTTAGTTTACTATTTTTTCACCTATTTTACTTTATGAATTTCACAGTTTACAATTTTTTAAATCAAATGAGGCGTCGAGAGGCCAAGGGAGATATGTGACTTTTAAAAAAATGTTGTCATGGTAACGGGTTTTGTTAAAAAAGGGTGGAATTTCGACAAATAATTCACTTATATCCCTTGGCCTCCAAACTAAACACCTAAGAGTTGGAAGCCAAGGGGTATAAGTGAATTTATTTTTATTTTTATTTTTTTTATGACCATGAAAAAAATACAATGAAATTTTTTAAAAAGTCACATATCTCCCTTGGCCTCTCGACGCCTCAAATATAAGATTTGAAAATAAACTGTTCATTGTTGGACTTGTTTTTTTTTCACAAAACGAAGTGGGTGGTCAGTTGAAACTACCTCAATTACTTTGATACAACTGGCATTTCTGGTTTATTGTAACTGTAGTTTGTTGCTATTTCATTGTAAAAAATAGGAATAAAAAAGCGAATATGTTAATTTATTACATTAAAAACTGCTACGAAGCTTCAACGTCAATGTATACAGTAACATGTTTTAGTTTTGTTCAGAAGTCAATTTAATGTGTATGTTATACTGTATACAAACCAGCAAAACAAACCAACATAAAAATTAATTATTAGCAAGCTATTAGTTTTTAGCACGTTATTGACTTATTTTAGATCTATGCATTAGGTATTCATTTAACGTCTCGTAATTTCATTTGGACAAAAGGTAATAGAGTTCTAATAAATATTACTATGGTACAAATACGAAATTATTTTTTTTTGTTTTACCTCATGGTTGTAAATCAACTATCAACTAACTGTCCGACCTATTGCAAACCTAATGCCAGATTTCGTAAGAAGAATACAAAAACTTGAGACGGAACAACAGACTATTAAATTTTAGCATTTTTTCTCATGCCTAATCGTTTCCTATTAATTTTATAACATGTAAACCATCTTGGTCACTTATCTGAAACTGAGACAGAGACGACTCTATCTCGCTTGTCTAATTATTTTGTTAGGTAAACAGTACAAATCTCCCTAAAGATAGTTTTGCATTATTGTATTTGGCCTTATATGTCCGAGTGAGAATAATTTCAGTGCTTTGATACAAAATTAGGGCTTGGCTATTAGGGGGGGAGCCAGCTTGTAGCAGGGATGGATGTATGATCTCTGCTGATTAGGTTCTAATCCAGAGATCTGTTAATTAATAAGTTTATAAATTATGTTTTTAAATTTTTACATTATTGAAACAATATAACGTTCAATTTTTTATTCTCTTTGATTGAACGCGTCTTTAATGCATGACAACTAAAACAACTACGGCTGTAAAACAGTGGAGCCGGGTTTAAAATTGGCCAAACGTATTTGCATCAGAATTGATCTTATTTACATTTCCATTTCCCTCCTGTCACTGCTTGAAATGTAAGATCGATATTCACAACTAAATTATATTTGATAAGTGATTCAGGAAAACATGAAATATTTCTTTATTACATCAAGCAAAATATAACGTTATTCTGAATTGCCATCGGATATGTCCAGCTTATGTAATATAATAATTCATGCTGATGTATGTAACGAATTTCAGTAGCATATTCATAATGTATATTAAATAATTAATTTAATGCAAATCTTTACATTAATATTAGTTATAATATTAGTTGATCAAAGCTCAGTTTTGGAGAATAGAAAACCTTTACTTTGAAACTTCAATAATAATTATTAATATAATTAAATGGAATGTGATTCTTACCTTAGTTTTTCAAATGATTTTCTCACCATTTAACTAACTTCCAGATTATAGCAAATAACTGTTTTCGGCCATAACAAGACCTTGCAGCTTACTCTTATTTTGGTTTATAAATAATGTATAATAAACTGTATCACTTATATCGTGATGCAATATAATATTTTTCAGCTCACTACGATGTTATTAGCTGTTTTACATACGTTAATTAGAGGCTGAAAATTACGTTTTGCAGGCCATGCCAGCTGTCATCGTTATTTGGGGACCGAGCAGATTTTTACATCCCTAGGGCCGCAAAATCAGCTGCCCGCTTGCATATTACATACATAAACAGTATCCATAGCATTGCAATAGAATTGTTTGCCTAGCAACTGTTTATCATTATTTTTGCTGATTCCTGAAATTACTTCTTCACATAACCTTAAAGTCGCGTTGACTATCAGTGAGCATGAATTATTATTAATGTAACTATTATACAGCTGAGCCAGTGAAACGCTCGTGAAATGTTGCCTCTATTTCGTACCAGTCGTACTGAACCTAGTAATTACTAAAAATCAGGTTATTTGACCTAATACTTTGTTGACATTCATTTAATAAAACTATGCTCACTTTTCAAGTACACTTGTACTTTTTGCAAAATTATAAGAAAACATGAAGTACCTTACAACAGGTCCGTGAAGTTGGCGTACCCATATTAGCGTATCCACTTTTGATCATACCAATCGTTAGTTCATCGTTAGTTCTCGATAGTTCCCAAATTTTGTCGTTAGTTCTCAAAAAATAAAAAAGTTATAGCCGATAATAAGTGGGTACGCTAACTTCACACTTCCGGGTTCTAGCGCGCGCCGTTTTCTGATGAGAAATGTTTACATCTATATATCAATCGTTAGTTCTTCGTTAATCCTCGATAGTTCCCAAATTGTTTCGTTAGTTCTCAAAAAATAAAAAAGTTACGAGGCATACAAAGTGGGTACGCTAACTTCACAATTATAGAATTTCCAGCGGGCACACTTTTTTGAATAAAAATGCTTATATCTATATACCAGTCGTTAGTTCTTCGTTAGTTCTCGATAGTTCTCCAATATTTACGTTAGTTCTCAAAAATTAAAAAAGTTACGAGGCATACAAAGTGGGTACGCTAACTTCACAGTTGTACAATTTCCAGCGGGCGCCGTTTTCTGACTATAAATGCTTATATCTATACACCAATCGTTAGTTCTTCGTTAGTTCGTTAGTTAGTTCATCGTTAGAAAACGGCGCGCGCTAGAACCCGGAAGTCTGAAGTTAGCGTACCCACTTATTATCGGCTATAACTTTTTTATTTTTTGAGAACTAACGACAAAATTTGGGAACTATCGAGAACTAACGATGAACTAACGATTGGTATGATCAAAAGTGGATACGCTAATATGGGTACGCCAACTTCATGGACCTCCTTACAACAAAACATGCTTTTTTTATCTCTTGCTACAAAGTACCTGGATAATTTCTAAAATAACATAGTTATAACTTTAAACACATCACTACATACACATTTTTCAAATTTTTTACTTTACCACAGTATAACATCATACCTTTATTAGATTGCGTATTTTATCATATCGTGCATAGTGTTAATTTTCTGTAAATATGATTCATTAAAAAGTAATAGAGCCTTCCAAAGTATACAATTTATTGAAATAAGCGTTCGCATCGTAATGCGATGTAAGAAGGGTTCATATTTGCCTGTCGTAAAATCTAGATGAATATAAAATCAAACCTTCGGTCCCAACCTCAAGTCTACAGGGATCTCAGTCCTACAGCCGGGCTGTTCCCTTGGGAAATCTCGACCTTTGTGAGTGTGAATTGAATATGTGTATTTGATTATGTGTTCGAATTTTCCCACTGTGCATGCATACATCACAAAGTAACATTTGAAATCGGCCCGAATAGTTAAAATTATAATTTTATCTTATACTACAATGCGCTAGCCATTTGCACGCACAGTGATTAAAAAACGGCTCCAACAATTTTATATGTTGGTTTAACTTTCAGTCTGTTCAAAATAAGTCGGTTACTGCGACCTAGCTTTCACCACGAAGTTGTGCTATCATCAGAAGTTCCAGTTCGGCTGGTTAAAAACTCCTTACATCTTAATCTTAATCTGAATCAACTAGTCTACAAGTCCATTCCGATCAGATTTGGCCACCTTTGTACAACATATTAGATATGGAATTAAAAACATATAATTTATTACCCATCCCAAGAACCTGAAATAACTTCACAGCCTTCTAACTGTGAAACCCCTTCAAATGAAAGTTAAAAATGCAAGAACAGAGGAAGTTAAAATGTGGTGATTGAGAACAATATTATATCGGACAAACTGTGGTCCTTTGAAACCCGATTGAAAGAACACAAATAAAACCCTCTAATTACCCTACAAAAATATACATTCGCCCAACACATAATTTGAAAATGACCAGAGAGTGGGAAAATTGTACGAAAAAAAATAAATGTTTCCAATCTCAGCAATTGCAAAAAATATTTTTATTAGATACGTTAAAAGAGTTTCACATTTACAAAAGCATTCAAAGACCTATTCAAAGACCTACAACCTATTGAACGACATAATCCACCAGAGCCCCAATTTAACTTTTAACAAAATAATATAAAAACTAAAAAAACGACACTGACGCAGCCTAGACAATACCGAGGACCAAAGGACAGGTGGACCACAAGACCGTTCCAGCTAGTTGTGCCTTGGATGTTACCCGTCACAGCCAATGAACTTACAAAATTTGTTCGTCCTTCTTTTGTAAATAAATACCTATCGGTAAATGTATATTTGTTCGTTTGTGTGTTTGTGTCGTGTGAACTGTATTTAGTTTATTTACATAAATGACGTCCATTGGACTGAAAACTTCGAACTGGAACGCCTGATGATAGCACAACTTCTTGTTGAAACCAAGGTTTCAGCAATCAACTTATTTTAAATGTTGCCAACATTGAGCTTTGATCAACTAGTTGTAGTAAATACTTGCATTAAATTTATCATGAAATGCTTGTTTCAAATATGCTTCTGGAATTGTTACATATGACACCATAGATTATAATATTTCATAAGCTTGTCATATCTATCACAGTCCATAATTGTTACGTTATGTTTTGTCCAATGTAAAACGAGTTCTGAGTAAAAACATGTTTTGCGAAATCAATTATCAGAATGAAAAAGTCTAATTTATTGACATGAATATCAATCTTACATTCCAAGCTGTGACAGGAGTGAAAATGGAAATGTAAATAAGATCAATTCTGATGCAAATACGTTTGGCCAATTTTAAACCCGGCTCCACTGTTTTACAACCGTTGTTGTAATTCATTGAAGATGCATTAAAAAAGAGAGAATGAAAAATGCTTCCTTACATTGACCTTATGTCTTAAACGGTTATAAAAAGTACTTTATAAGCTTATTTATTTACAGTGTTTTAATCAAGTTGGTCTGAAATCTATATTGTGGAAATGCAAAATCCCTAAAGTAAGTAAACATACTGTAACTTCGCTACATTTAATTCAATAAAAACTAATTTTAGGTATTCAATTATAACTACTATACTTCTATTAGTGACAATCAGCAGAGAAGATTCAGCATGATTGATCCCCTTGGCTCGTAGGCCTACATGGAGTCATTACTTTGTGGCTGCATGGTCCACAAAAACCTCACGCTGGGAGAGCCTCGGTATCTCTAGCGAGAGGCTTAAGTAGAGGTCTGCGTAGTACTCGTTCTTACCGCAGGCTTCACTGTCCTAAAGTGAGGCTTGAGATTGGAAGAAAGTAATTTCTTATTTCGGCCCGCAGTGCCCTTAATATTTATGGCCTCCTTCAGGACATAAGAAACTCAAAATACTTTCGTTCATTCAGGGCCGCGATAAAGACAAAAAATGTAAAACATAAATTGTACATTTTTCATGGTAATTATTTGCAAGCTATGTTATATGAAAATCCTAGGCTTGTTTGATTTAGTTTTTGACTTGAGTAAGTTTGAAAATCACGTACACATGAAACTAGCTTGAAAATAAAGGCCTTTTTATTTGTTTACTTTTCAATAGGCAAACCTTAATTTTGTATAAAACACCAATTTTATTCTCTCTCTGACATATTGAGTCAAATAAAATACTGTATTACTATTTGCACAACTTGCTAGGTTGGCATAGCAAATTAATTGCATTTGCTTGATTTTAGTCGCCATCAGCTGCATTGCAGATAGATTTCCTGGATGTCATATCCGTTCTAAAATTAACAGTCGATTATTAGGTAAGGGGTAAAATTTTACAATTTATTAGTATGCTATTCTGTTGCAATCCATTTTTCTGCTTTATATTCAACCAACCAGTTTCGGCATTTGGTATAACAATCTTTTAATTTATAACCATGCGGTAAAATATAAGAATTAAGTTTGTATTTATACTCTAGCAATCTTCACTAGAACTCTAGTTTTGTCCGAGTGCAATTGTGATATGTAAGTACAGTAAATACCACCTTGTGTACTAATGTAAAGTAGACTATTCATTAGTTACTTTAATTTAGGCCTACTATTGTTTTGTTTTCCTGGTTTTTATATTATGTATTCCAATACTGTCTGAGCTAAGTAAATGTACTTTATTATTTGACTTTATAGATGTGGTTCGTGATACAGTAACCTTTAATGCTGTCTGACTTCATTTATTCTTTTTTTAGAAAGCAGCAAGCAATGGACAGTAAAAAAACCACGATTGTATCAAAGTTATGGAAGTAACTTCTACTGGACATGCAATTTGCTTTAGTATCAAAATTGTTTGGCAATGAATATTTTTAAAATAGTTAACTGTAAATTTATGACAAGTTATACAAGTACCGTCAAATAGTAAACTAAGCGGATTTCTTACTATATGTACAATAGAACGATATTGCGCATATAATGTAGGATCATATGGTCAACGAAATAACAAAAATACCTACTAATTGTTTAAACTATTTAAATCAACATTGAAGTGTGCAAACGTAAGATAAACTGTAACATAAACATAGTATATTACCATGCACATTAAATTAATGCACATTCACGTCCAACCGAGTTTGGCAAACGAGAAAACATTTATAACGAATAAAATAGTTGTATCGTGTTGGCTCATACATATCTATGAAATTTTGAACCAAAGATACTTTCAAACTGATGTATAGACTAGCTGTTTTCGATATGCCTTAACATATGGAATGAAGTTCTCTTTAAAGAACCTAAAATTTATAATTCAATATTTGATTTGTGTTGATGTGTTAAATAACCATATAGAACGGTTGCTTAACCATTAGTTTTGTATGAAACCCTAACAAACATAAAATTGTATAATCGTTCGATTCTATAAACGAATATTTTTGTAAAGCATAAACACGAATTATAACATACACGAACATGATGTCAACTGGTATTATTATTCTAATAATATAACATTAAATTATTTATGGAAAAAACCTTTAGAAAAAATTTCTTCTACTGGAGGTATTCAATACGGTAATTTTTTGTTCGGTGCTAAAGAATGTAATTTAGAAAGACTAATGATTAACTTATCTGAAAGATTTAATTAAAAATAATGGAGGTCCACTGCTGATGAATTTGTATTAGGTTCTTGAGTTTTATTTAGATATTAGCGTTCGTTCCTTTAAATGTAATTAACATACTTTTATTCCTATAATTATTATAATCCAACAACTTGTATAATATACTATTCTGGATTCTCATTATAATATCACAAAATCCTTTAAATTTAAATTCAGTTAAAGTTTAATTATTGGATTGAATACAATAAAGAACACTTGAAACTGAATAATTATAGCACGGTGCTAATGTGTCTAATACCATTGACTTTATATCTACACCAAATCGTACCTTATGTGTAGATATAAAGTCAATGCTAATACTCACCCTCTTGTGTAGGTAGATTCTTGTAATATTTTCATGTAGGTATCAAACAAACGTTTCTTTTTATAAAAATAAAATGTTTTTAAGTTGTTCCGTATTCTTATATTGAACCTACTCTCAGATATGCTATGCAGACAGTTCCGTAATAGGCCTAGAAGTTTATGAAACGATCACGTAAAGGTAGTGTTTAAACTCATTAACAATTAAATTAGTCTAAACAGCTGATTAGTTAAAGTTCGAAGTATTACAATTTTACTTTTTCACCACACTATGATGTTTTTGGCTGTATTACATACGTTAATTGGTGGCTGAAAGTTACGTTTTGCTGGCCATGCCAGCTGTCGCCAATTTGGGGACCGAGCAGGTTTTTACAGGCCGGGGCCGCAAAATCAGCTGTCCGCTTACTTACTTAGAACATGAATGCGTTTTAAATACACAATCAAAATCCATAGCACTGCAATATAGAATTGTGTTATTGTCACCGTTGCCTAGCAACTATTTATTTATATTTTTGCTGATTCCTCAAATTATTTCTTAACCTTAAAGTTGTAGTTGTGTTGACGATCAGTGTGCATTATTATAGTGGTGAATAGTGGTAATAGGGCATAGTGTGGTGAAAAATAGCGTTCGTACCACATACCGAAATGGTTTTGCAGCTCTCGATCGATTTAAGTTCTCGACTTCGTCTCGAACTTAAAAACTATCTCGAGCCGGCAAAACCTCATTTTCGGCCCTTGGTACGAAATATACTATTTTCTCTAAATTTGCTGTTACTCTTGTTAAGTAAAACAATGCTGTAAAGTAAGTAAACAATGTTGTTAAGTTAATCTTTCCAATTTCGAGAACTGAATAGAAATAGCTAAAAATGAGGTTTTTCCGGCTCGAGATCATGTTTTAAGTTCGGACTAAGTTGATAACTTAGAACGGTCGAGAGCTGCAAAACTCTTTCTGCTCGTGGGACGAACGCTTTTTTCACCTCACTATACAAGATTGAGATAATGTACAACATAAATGCATACAAGTACAACTTTGAGGTTATGTGAAGAAAAATTTAGAGGAATCGGCAAAAAAAAATATTTTCTTGGTGGCGGTGACAATAAAAACAGGCTATTGAAATGCATAATATGAACACTGCTTGTGTATTTAATCTATATATTAATTTGAAACGGTTTTTCTTTGTGACAGCTATTTTGAGAGAACGGCTGGGCGTAAAAACTCGGTAGAGGTGTCTAAAGAAAGGTCCTGGTCTGTAGATGAGCCATCAAAAGAGAAACATGGAGAATTCCCTCGGGGCTCTGTCCCAGTGGCCTTTAAATTCCCATCCCATGTTATTCTTATGGAGGAAGACGAGGTTTTTGTCACAGCTAATTTGAGAGAACGGCTGGGCGTAGAAACTTGGGAGGGGTGTCTAAAGAAAGGTATTGGTCTGTAGGTGAGCCCTCAAAAGAGAAACGATGTAAATTTCCTTGGGGCTCTGCCCCAGAGGCCTTTAAAGTTCACTCTGCAATTTTGTTTACATTTCGACCATATGGATAATTTTACACTACTTTTAATGAACCAGCTGTTAATATTAAAATTGTATTCAAAGGTCTACTGAAACTGTCAAAATTAAATGTTTACATTATTATTTATGATTTTAAATGGATTCTCCACTGCATGGCAAGTTTTTTATAGTTTCAACAAAATGATGAATTTATGATACATTTGAAATGTTTTGTTCAAAAATCTATGCTTTATTGCTCTTAGAAAATTTTAAATTATGAAATAAGTGTGACTTATCAATTTCAAAGGAACATATAACTATTCCTTATCGGGTTAGCTTATACACATTGTAAGGTTGGCACTTGCATTTTTTTTCCTACTTTCAATCACCATTTATTTTTAAATTCAAGAAATAACACCTGAGATTAATTTATTGGTATAACAGTTTTTGATAATCGGGTTGAAAATTGTGTCATAGATGAGTACGTTGAGGATGAGAGCTGTGTTCAAGTTTTGGAATAGACTAACTACGGAGTCTATGGTTTTGGTAAAGTAGGTGAACTAATGTCAATTCAGGTATTTAAAAAAAAGTGTACACAGTTTTTACTTTGATGTACACATGTAGCTAGGTTGAACAACGCATCTAAACCTCACTACATACAAAACATTCGGAAACACAACAACAGTGTCATCACATCTCATCGCATTTGCATAATTTGTTACCAATGCTGGACTAGGTTATGGATTTGGTTCCGCAAATGTTCAAGATTTGTGATAAAATTTCCTACAATTATGATTCATTCCAATCCACGAAATACATGCACAGCTTTATGTGATCTATATGGCCAAGGCAAAACTACCCCATAAGTTAATGAATTATCAAGTAAGAACAGGATGATTAAATATATTGGTCGATGTGGCAAGAGAAGGATTTAAAATTGCTGAGATCGAAGTAAGAATGTTACTGCTTTCTGGAGAATCAGATATTTTTATAAAAAAAAGATGAAGATTTACTTATAAATCCGGATACAATCTGAATGATTTTCCTAAAGCAGATGGAATTTAGTGGTTAGTAATAAATATTGACTCTTTCCGTAACATGATAGACTAATTATATGAACTCATTCTCCCATATAGTGAAAGTGGCTTTGGTATGAAACAAACTCATGAACAAACAATTATAAGACTCCTAAAAAACCTTTTGGGCAACCTAAAGCCGATAAAAAGAAAGGTAGGAAATATTGTGTTAAACGAATTCATCAATCACGTTTTTTAGGGAACACAATCGTCATACTTATTATTGCTTATCCTCCCTTCATATAACTAAGATTTTAATGACTTCACTCTATCCAACGCAGTTAGCTGAATTTACATAAAACCTCAAGATTAACCGTCGATTTCGACGGGGTTCCACTAGTATACAATAATGTCTTAAGTAAATAAGCGAACAGCTGATTTTCAGCCCTAGTGATGTAAAAACCTGCTAGGTCCCCAAATCAAGATGACAGCTGGCATTGATAGCAATACGTAACATTCAGCCTCCAATTAACGTTTGTAAAACAGCTAAAAACATCGTAGTGTAATGAAAAAATATTTTACCTACTACCGTTTTTTTTTTAAGTATCCGTTTCAGTTCAGTTCTTAGAATTGAAAAGTTTCACGCAACAGTATTGTTTACTTTCATAACAGCATAGTTTTATTCATATTAAAACGGGTAATGGACCAATGAGGTTCAAGGATCGAGAGACAAGAAGTAAAATTGTAATGATTCAAACTTCAACTAATCAGCTGTTCAGACCAATTTAATAGTTGAGTGGTGCAATTAGTATTTGGTACAATGTTTCGTCACATCACTGTCCAATGAGAGGTTATAAACGAAAACACAACTTCTCTTAGAAGTTATGAGTAGTGATTTTAGTAATTAGCACACTGTCATAGGTCAAGTAGTGTACGCAACACACATAAATAGTGTTAACGACAGTGGTAGAAGATTTGAAGGCAATCGCCAAGGCTCGTACCTTAAATTGTCTTGTCGTCAACTAGGTTATTTAGAATGTATCTGTAATCCATCCTCAAGCAGTTTCACTCAGTAGTTTCACATCTAGTTTTATGAACCCGCCGGGTATAAAAAGGTTTAAGATCGGTCATATGACTAACTGTCTTTGCAGAATGGACACAAGGCCTTAGGCTAGGACAAGGCCAATTGTACGATACTTAATAAAGATTTAAAACGAAATAACCCATCAGTTACCCAAGAAAATTACGAAAATGTTGGTAATTGCAAATGTGTTCGATTTACAAGCAGTTATTTGACGAGTCAAAGAAAACATACTATTGACTTAAGTCCAAAAGTCTAAAAGATATAAACTATCGTTAATTTTACTATTACAATAGTAACGTTGATTCAATATTAAATAAAAATAATATTTCTATATAAATAACCATTACTGGAAATGCAAATACAATTATATTTCTCGAGTAAATACTGTTTTGTTATTCAAATATTAATAATATTCTATATCCCTTAAGGCATTTCATATATTTATTTCACGATGGGTTACAGTCCCAAATGAATTCTGCAGCCTAGGATGTTCATACTAAAAAATTTTAAAATTTGAACAACTCATTCATTCTTTTCACATATGTTTTAGAGCTAGAACACACGTATGTAACCTTTAACCACACGCCCTTTACATGTCAATATGCATCACGAGAGGACTGGAACTGTTTAGCTTAGTCCCTTTACCCTCGTTTGCATAACGCTAAAGGCCACTGCTTCACAAGTCCATGCTCTCACGGCATAATTGGTGTATCAAAAGGCTTTTGATGCTTTTCATTCCAATAATTGACTATTCATCTGACATCGTTTTTGTTGTTAATAGATAAACTGTTAAAAAATGTTTGCTTGGGTGGTGAGTTTTTTTCCTATTGGCATTTTATGGCATTATCTTTACGGAAATGCTTAGGTAAACATCTGAGAACAGGTCTCATAAAAATATACAAAATACTTAATAGCTTTATATTTTAAAGGATACCAAGAATCTTAAACGTTTGTTAGATACATGGTACTTGATAATATTGCAAGAATCTACCTACAAAAGAGGTTTAGAAAGTATTGGACACATTATTGCCGTGTTAAAAATGATTCAATGGCAAGTATTCTTTATTGCACGCTACGGCAAACCGTGTATATTTAATCTGTCAGATGAACTAAGAGGTGGACGTGCCTAATCTCTGCTGTGTGATTTATTCAATATATTCCCAGGGAAGGGTAAAAAAATCAAATTGTCTTTTTGACCAGTAAATTAAATTGTTCAAGAAAACATTATCAAGGGGGCTTTTATATGAGTCCTTGTAGTTTAACCTTGCGCTTTTAATGTGTCATTAAAGAGTCATTATGTTCCAATTAAATACTATGCGGTGAACCCCACACACAGCACAGGGGGCTGAAACTTAAATAATGCTACTTTGTACTACATAACTTACAACAGAACGTAAATAAAACATCCTCTTATGCCAGAAACTGTAATAATATATATAATGTAAAAGTTTCAATTCCTTCAGATTATTATGAATAACAGAGTGGCAAACCTAATTTTTATACTTCATAACATTAAAAAATTAGAGTATGAAAGAGTTTTAGAATTTACGGTAATTTAATTAACAATTTTAACTATTCCAAGAATATACATCATTCCTAAACTTCAAAAACACCCTTACTTAATAAAAACATTTTATTTAAATTGTTTAGCAAAAATTAAAATATTTTTACATAATAAGGGAACTTCGTATGGTTCCGTTACCATAAAAACCCAACTACGACACGTAATTTAACGTATTGCTTTTGTAGAGCTTAGAACTTTTAATTTTAAACTCCATTTGGTTTTTCACGCCATTATAAATTAATCATCAGACAATAAATTTAGCCAGGAAATCTGAATATGAGGGTGTATTAGATTTATGACTCAACTTAAATATTATGTAAACGTTCATACAAGTTACTTGCCAACGTTAGTCTTTTGAGGATTATGCAAACCGGTTCTCAGAGACTGCGATAAACCTGACCTTAATGTTGTCATATTGACATGTAAATACAGAACACTAAAAGCCTTGTGTGGCGGTCGCTTGTTGCTTTCTATTAATTTACGTTACAGCTCCAAGTTGTAAAATTAATTGGTGTTAAATTATACCTACAAAACTATGGGTGAATATTGTCTCTTGAAACAGATCTTAAGGTGCCTGCTAAATATTTTTATATGAATTTGTCTATGAATCATGGTTACAACTGTCTATTGGTTCTGAGTTTAAGAAGGAAAAAACAACAGCCAAAACTTATGCAAATCTAATCTTACTAACATCAAACAATACAATACACCGATAGAAATATTGTACAGTTACGTTGTCCGTAAAAAATTTTTTTTATTAGTATTGAGCTTTGAGATTATTTATAAAGTATTTCTGACACATTTATTATAGGCCCTGGCCTACTCACCTTTAAATATACTGCAAAAGAATATTTAGATAAATGTCATAGACCAAAGAGTACTATCGGAGTATACTATTGATTTTCCCCTGGTGGATCTATAAGGTGAATGTTTTATCTAACGGTCATGAACAACTACCTCAAAAACTACTACTTGAAACATAATACCAACTACTTGAAACACTGAACAGTACTTGATTACATAGTAGTATGTTTTGTAACTTGTATAGTTATATATTTACGTCTTTTGTGGTGCAAAATAATAAATTATTTTGAAAGTGTCATCAAAATCTTGTCTCGGTGAGGAAGAATTGGTCAGTGTTGTTTAAAAAAATCCCGTGTCTCGAGTTAATGGTGTGTCAAATGAGATTTACAATGCTGTCGGCAATTTGTGAGGGTCGACAGAGAACAAGGTACACCGTGACGTAATCATAGTGCCAATCATTGCCCAGCTAATTGGTACAAATTATACATTTACGTTATTGACTTGAGCCATTAAATAGGCTACTAAATGTATTGTATCTTTAGCCAAACGTTTACGGAAAGTACCTATTTGAATAAACTCTACCATGCGTATTTTTAATATAAAAACTTACAAAAAACCTATTTTCATCGAAGGTTTTTGGGGTAATTCAACTCCATCAATGCTTAAAGCTAATAATATTTTAAAACCTTCATCTTCCTTGCACTAATATCATTCATGATACTATTTCTTTCGAGCTAGAAATTCTTTGTTGTAGGTAATAAATTATTTATAAGGTTTTAACATTGTTTATTATTTTATGTTAGAAAAGCAATATTTTTAAAACTGAACAACTATGATCTTAAAAATATGGTACAACTTAAAACTAAGTGTAATCGTGTCAAGTATTTTTATATTTTTATTAGTTCTTTATTATCAAGTTTCCCTTTAAAATTGCAGTTTAAATCGGTGCTAGATTGCATAAAGCTTTGGTTTTGGTCTTAAGGTACATATTCTTTCTTCATAAAAAGTATATAAATAAACTGATCTACATTTTGGTAGATGAATGTATTTAACAAATACTCAAACGTACTTTGTTACCTAAACTTAACAAATTTATAACAAAACGTAGAGATGAACTCTGAGCTTTGAATTGAAGAGAAATGAAGTCCCAAGAGTAACAAACTGGTCTTACAAAAACATAAATTGAACATGTTCATTTCCTGGCCTCTGTCAGAGTTTCCATTTAGTGTAAGGTTTTGTGCCTGTTTATAAATTAACTGTATTGTTAGGAGAACTAAGATGTCTTCCACCGAAAACAGTTTTACCATACCACGGTTTTAACGAGCTTATTATCGTAGATCTATTGGTAAGACCTGAACACTGGACCGATTAACTTTTTAGTTTTGAGGTCCCCAGAGGGAAAAACAACATTTGTTCAAATATAACATGTTTTGCCATTTATTTTTTTTATTAACGGTTTTTGTGGAAATTGGCATGAAATACTTAAAATAGTTGCCGTATTATAGATTTAAGGGGGCTTATTCATATTTTTCGCAAGAATAGTGGCCAATAATAAAAACATTTTTGCAGAATTTCAATGCTGCGCCTTATACTGAAAATGAAGATTAAAACACTTTATAAGTACTTTTGTAAAAACACATACAGACACATATAGACTGGATACGGAATGAGATAAGACACATGTTACGATACATTTTTTTTTACATGCTTAATAACTTGACATATGGCTGCAAGACGAGAATGAAACGAAAATACCATTGAAATCCATGAATTTTAATTTTAAACTCTTGAACACCTTAGTCAGGTGCTTATTTTGGATATTTATATTCAATTGTTAAATTCTGTAGACCTAGATAGCTGTATACCATACCACCTATTTGAGAAATAATATATAATGTATTTAAAATTGTATCACAGTCTATAAGGTTCAAAAGGTATGATATAACTCGTAATATTTAACACATACTGAAAACATTTTATCGAAATCTCGCTTTGTGGGGACATAGGCTGAAAATACAAACATGTCTTCAAATATTTTGGTTAACTGATTTAAAACTATGGATTAAAAATAATTCAACAAACTTTAGAGTACAAAATTTTGTTTGAGCTTACATTCTTACATTATTTTGTATTAAAATGAAACAACAAATTCCGTTAAACATTAATAACGTATATAAGATTGTGTATAAGATGTGGGACTTAAAAGAAACGTTCTGTAGATGATTCAAATAAAGAAGGGCATCAAGGACACTAATACACTCATATCGAAATACAATCCTTCCTCTCATCAAGATGTTCTTATAAGATTTGCCGCAACAAATATTTCTTTTCAACATCCTGATATTTCATTACTCCATCAATAAATAAATGCTACTGTACGGTTGTGTGATAACACAATTCTTTTACTGAATTTGTCTGAATTACTACAACAGTCTGATATGTTGTTCATGGTTACATAAATCTATTTGTTAGTATAGGTTTATAACAACATAATTTATTAGGTTCAAACACTTTTATTTCGTTAAAAACATTGGAAATTAGATGAAGAATATCACGAACCACAGCACAGAAACACCAAGATAAATGTTTTGTAACACGTGGTGGTGTTGCTATATATTACTTCGACATCTATTAGAAACGTGTTGACAAAACAGTCACATAAACATTAAAGAAACGTTTAGTATTTCTTAGTCGTGTTTACTCCAAGTTTAAAAAGTATGAACAAGATATACTTTTGTATTTGTAATCAATCTGGATCACAGTTAAAATAAATCATAAATAAAATAAATTATTTTAATCACATTGTATTTTATAAAAATTTATTGAAAGATAGTACGAAATAAATCACCTAAAATAAATGTTGGGTTGATAAGGCCTACCATACTTTCTCTAATATGGTTTTTCATCTCTAACTGTGGTTGTAGTTAGTTGGAAATATATAGTGAATGTTGTGCGACTAAGTTTATCTGCTCGTCATGCAACATAACATCAGATATGAATTATAGTTCTAGTTTCTTTAGTTTACAGTAGTTCTTTTTGTTCCTGTCTTTAAGGTAAAAATTCCTGTGTTTTTAGAAGCCTAAATAGGTTGAGCACGAGAGGTCCATGGGTTGTAAACGTATTAACATTTGATTTGAACATTTTCATTTTTTCTCAAAAGCACTCCTAATGATATTTTGACCGACAGTAAGTCTATCCTGATATTCTTATTTTAGTTAATAATAACGGAGACCATAAGGGGCAATCAACCCAACGCCCATTGTCACTCACAATATAAATGTTAATTAATAGCTACAACTGTTATGCAAATTTATGTCCTCCAAAATGAATATTATTTTAACTAATTTTAAGAACACCTGTGTTAATTCATAGCCTACTTGTTTTAGTCATTTAAAAACAGGTCGAGTGCGAGAAAGGGTAACTAATTCCTTGCGTTGTTAAAGCACTTCCATTTGATTTTAAGGTGGTTTCCTTAATCAAAAACACTCTGACGCAGTCTCAATTAATGATGTCTTGATCGACAGTTAATTATCTTAAAATTATTCTTGTTTTACTTAATAGTAATGGAGACCATAACTCAACGCCCATCGTTGCTCATAATATAAATGTACATAGCTACAACTCTTATGGAAATTTATGTTCTCAAAAATAATGATTCGATTAGCTTATTTCTGCTATGGTGTTTAACTATATCATCATGTAATTTCAATAACTTTTAAAACTGGGTTTATATCAAAGTTATTGGTTATTGTAAAGTTATTTTTTCTCAAAGTTCAGTAGTTAATACACAACAGCAGTTTAAACAATTATAATGTACACAAGTTGTATAACAACGGTTACAAAGACTAATTTTAGTATTCAAAACACAAATTATTACAAATTTATTTACTAAGCTATCAAAATAAGCTTCAGACTTTAAAATATAATTAGGATCCTTTCAACTAATTTATAAATCACTTTTCTACTGAATAATTTATTTCAATAGACACCTGGAGAAGTATTATGCCCTAGATGAATAAAGTCATCCACAATAAATTATTTA
This sequence comes from Macrosteles quadrilineatus, assembly GCF_028750875.1. Lineage (NCBI taxonomy): Eukaryota > Metazoa > Arthropoda > Insecta > Hemiptera > Cicadellidae > Macrosteles > Macrosteles quadrilineatus. The sequence goes on from NW_026542594.1 coordinate 160,053,811, forward strand.
TATTATTTTAGAGGGGCAAAATATTCTACCTACTTTTCCTCCTCTCATGAACACAATAGTTAATAAAGATTTCCTTGTACAAGGGTGAAGCCTTTGTTAAGTTACTGAACTTTATTTTATTGTTAACCCTATAGAATCCATTACAACAAACAAAAATATGTGTATCGAATATATAAATACTAATCAGAATGCATTTCATGAAGGCTCACATCTACTCAAATGACCAACACTTTTCTGTCGGGTATAGAAAGAAGAATATCTTTAAGTCTTTTATAAAGCTTTTCCCTTGTTCAAAAGATGTACGATGGACTAAGATAATACGTACAGTGTGGCTTGTAATACAAGATAGTCATATATTTCTCAAGAAAGATTACAAATACATTCTTGTTCTTCGCAACTTTACTAAATTTACAAGTTAGTTACACGAGTGGAATAAAATAAATATTAACAAATACTATGGATAGGATATATATAGGTTGTCATTTAATATTACTGTTATACAATACTTTCAATACAATTTAACCATTGAATTAAAATTAGAAACAGATATGAATCCTCTTTATTGAATGTTCAATTACAAATTTATTATTCTTTAACAGTAAATTACTTCTTTTTTATTCAACGTCAACCTCGCATACCACTTTGATCATTTCATAAATCCCCGTAGGGTTTCTGTCCTGAATCATTTATGAGTTCCAACAACTGGTTAATTCACTCTCTTCACATGTTATAGAGTTAAATACTCATATGTAACCTTATACATTCAATATACTTTTGTTGTAACAAAGTGAATAGTTAAAATAGTAGACTATGTACCTATTACTTAGCTCATTACTCCTGTGGTCATGTAAACCCAAGATGGTTTTTAGCTTCACCAACAATCCGCCTCCATTCTTCTCTATCTTATTTTTTTTTCAATACTTCTTCTTGTTCCCAATCTTCTTACACCATTCGGCACTTGGTCTCCCCAGTACAGTTTTGGTCTTCCTAAAGGTTTTCTGCCTTTAAAAGTCCGTTTTATCAAGCTGGAGTTATCCCTTCTTAATACATACTCAGCTACTTCAGACGTTTACTTTTTACTATTGAAATTATGTCTAGCTCACGATGAATCTCTCTCAGTACTCTATTTATTTCTTATCCTCCACACTCCTACTTCATAAATTGTTCTGAGTATTTTTCTCAGTACCGTACCTTGTTTTCAAAATTACCGAGCTTTCTTTCTGAATACTTTGTAAATGCCCAAACTTTACAGCCATAAAGTATTATTGTTGAAGTATAGTTTTATAAATCCTTATTTTAGTTTTCTTACTTAATAATTTGCTGCTCAACAGCTTGTTCAGGTCCCAGTACTGTAACATCTTTATGCTGTTCTAATTCTATAAATAATTTCATTTTCTTCTCTATAACTACTAACTATTGTTACTCCTAAGCTTTAAATTCATTAGTCAAATTTAACCTATCGTTCAGCACTTTTAATGTTGCTTCCATCACCGTTTCCCTAAATATTTTCATGTACTGTGTTTTTCTTCATATACCAACTCACCTGGCTTCTACTAATAGATTTCTTGATAAATGTCTTAGGTCCTCCCAGGTTTCTGTAATTAGTTCAATATCATCTGCATACGGTAACACATTCATTTTCCCATCGACATAGGCCATACTTGCTGTATAATTCACCTTTCTTAGGGCCTCCTTTATAACCAGGTTTAACAGTAGACTATGTACTACGATTCCTAACCCTCCACAAACTTATGGACGCATATATGTTGGTGTTGCAAGAATTGGCTTACACCACACGTTTGGTGAGTATTGGGACATATTATTACCATGCTAAGTATATATGATAGTGTTGTATTTACTGTCAGCAACAGCTCCGAATGTTTATTTAAGCTGAGGGGTGGGTTAGGAGGTTAAATATAATATTTAGGAGGTGGGTTAATATAAATTGTGAATATAATTTTGACATTTCATATTTCTATTTACTAAGATTCAGAATGGCTCATATATTAATAACTTGTAGTTTTCTGATCTTGTAGACCATGTCTGTTTAGATGGACGTTATTGCCTTGGAACAAAGAAGTTGAAGAGATCTTGTTGCGGTCAATATTGCCATATAAACCCTTTAGTTTTCCATTCGATCAGTGGATCTCAAGCAGTCTTATTAAACGTATTTTGTACAACAAATAATACTAAAATTGAAAGCAGCTTGCTATAGTAATGACATTTTAAACTAAACTTTTATGCATGTTTCTAAATATATTCTGTTTAAAATAATAATATGAAGGTTTAAAAATTGCTTGATCGTGTTATGCTCATACGTTGCTTTGTATCATATGCAAAGATTGTACTATCTTACAACTAGTTACAGTGCAATATTAAGACTTTGGAATATTAGCTGAATAAAATAAATAGAGACCATGACTTATCTGGAAACTCAAAAAACAAGTTTTACTGTTCCGGTTGTAAACAAATTGTTGTTTTTGGAAATACCTTTCCTAAATAAAAACCAAAATCAGAAAAAATTATGTTTTATTCTTGCTAAAAAAAATACTAATACAGTATTATTTCCCGTATATCAGGTTCTTAAAAACTGTTAGATTTAATGCAAATATTACAGAATGATTAATATTGATCAATATTATGATTAATATTGACATACAAGTTATGTTAAGGTATTTCATGCATCTCTAATCGACTATTTGGAAGGCTAAGTTAAAATTTTTATTTTATATTCACAATTTCCAAAATCAATGTAATTGTTTACCTTAAAACGGAAAAATATATACCACTAACATAGCCAAAACACATTGTTGAAAACACAAATGAAAATTAAAAGTTAAGTAAAAGGCAAATTTTAGGTTATTAGCCTACTATGAATTTCTCTGGAATTCTTATCGATTAAAGGACACGTGCTGTAATAACTATACAATTCATTAATTTTTTACGATGAATATAACAAATTTCCCCTAACAAAACCTAGTCCAACTTGCATTTCAATTTGTTTACACAGACACGTGTAGTTCTGAAGCTGATAATCGTTTAACTCATTCATTTAAGTTAATACGAGATTAATTTAAGATCGTGACACTAAAAGTAATAAAAACGTGCCTTATAAACGTGATATCTGTACTCTATATTACTGTATTTTACATAGGCCCCTACCTAATTTTTTAAATTACTTTATTTCTATATTACATTTTTATTATCAGGGTATAGCGTATTTCACCAATAAGTTCAAGTTTGGGCTACAAAATCCATTTTTACCTTTTTTAAGTGATCGTTCAAAAAAAGCTTTACTAATAGCACAGCCGCCTCTAGCACAGCCACCTCTAATACATGTATTAGAGGTGGCTGTGCTAATAGTCAAGACAAGTTAGTTCAGTGGTCAGAAACTTGCATTTGGACTATTGATAGTCATTGAAGAATCTTTATAATACAGTAAATTAAACTATTTGGCTACGTGCACAAATAATTAACTTAGCAAACCAAAACCAGGTTTTTAGAGTGCTTTTTTTCTTCTGCATATATTGTAGAAGAAAAGTTGTCATTAGTTTAATTGAATCGTTAAATTAGGTTCAGGCCTATACTACTAAATAATTGAGAAACGGAGCTGCAAAATTAAATATACACAATAGTTCATAGCCGATAGTGTGTCAATACGCACAAAACAGTTGCTTTAATAAAGTTCTCGCGACGCCGTCAGAGTTCGCAACATATTGTGAAGCAAGTCGCTATCAGTTCCCACTGGGATCAAGTTTGTATCGCTTCTCAGAGGTGACGCGATCTGCAAAACAACTGCACTGCGTCATCTTACAGAACTCTTCCGTAGTCTTGCATTTTGACCTATTTTAAAACAGCAAGAACATTTTTCTGATCAATAATTCACAAATTTAAAGTGGTGTCATTATAGCAAGCTAAACACATTATTTGCTAGTAAACTGTTAATCAGTTATTTGGACATAAGTGTTTTTCAACCGAAAATTAAATATTTCAAAACACGATACTGTAATACATATGTTACTGTAAGACGTTAATTTCTATGTTTCCCACAGTTTGCTTCGTTCAAATCACACTCATGGTATAACGTGTTTATTTCACTTTTTGAATATTTACTAATGTGGCATAACCTATCGCCATATTTACTTTATAACTGCAATTTTAATTATATTACATTTACGCAAAGTGCTACGTTAGTGTCAGAGTTATTCCATTAAATTTCAAATTATAAGCTAAATATTTTATAGTTGTATTTTGAACATGCTATTTTGATTTTCTTCGTAAATTTTTTATCTTGACTGAGGATTCAACACAACAACACGTTAGATACGCGTTTTTGATGCCCATTAACAGGCATTTTTTTTAAATTAGTTTCCTCTAAACTACATAAAATAAAAGTTAATTTGAAAGAACAGTACCTATTTTTTTCTTATTTCGAACATTCGAAATCGTAGCAAAACTTAGTTCGAACTTAACACTAAATTACAATCCATAGCATGATGACAAATTTGATTCTTAGAGTTCTAAGTCTCAGTTATTAGACAGGGAGATAGAGTAGGTTTACCACTTTCCCGACATTTAAGGTTTATATTTTTATTACGTTCTACAATTAAATATCTCTAACAAATCCCGTTGTATTTTATACTAAATACTTTCGTTTATAAGATGTCATACACGCGGATAGTATATCAACAATTGACACATTAAGGTTTCACCTTATTATTTTAATAATAATTCTTGTTGCTGTTAATCAATAGTTTCGGGAATATATTAAAAATATATAAAGAATAAACCCATCTGTAAATGTTCAACTTGTACTAAGGGATGTTTTATGTTATTTATAAAAAATGCATATCCACCTTGCAACAACAATAAGCCGGGATTTCCCTAGGGAAACTATTGCTTCACAACTCAAGATTGTAGCTATTATCAGCATCATGTTAGACGTTTTGATTACACTAGGGAGAATTAATTTTATCTGTAGATAGTACAGTGATGTCTTACATACAAAAGGTTCCCTTAAATAAGACCGGTGTTATATATCGAGTCTTAAGAAAATGCTAAGTGAAAAGACATATCAGTTACCAAAATTATTACAAGTTTTTAGCGAATTTCCCTATAGGGAAGTAGCTATTACCGTAGGTGGCACGGTAAGACCTAGACCCGGGACCGATTTACTTTTTCATTTTGATGTCCCCAGAGGCCAAAAACACCATTCGTTCAAATTTTTATATATGTATATATATATATATATATATATATATATATATATATATATATATATAGACTTATATATATATATAGACTTATATATATATATATATATATATATATACGTCCGTGAACGCGATAACTTGAGTAATTTTTGTCCGATTTTGATGAAATTTGGTTTAAAGGTGTAAAGCGGGATAAACTTGAATGAGTTCGCGAACCAGCACGATCGGACCATGGGAACGGGGCTTTACGGGGGGTTTTATGGGGTAAAAATTGGTTTTTCTCACTTTTGACCCTCAAAACACAAAATTTCCCGATTTCTCTTTAGACCTTTTTAAAAAGCTTAAAAAAACAAATAATTTAGTATATAAAAGTATTTTTGTTCGATTATTAGTAACGGAGAAAATTAAAAAAATTGTAAATTTAAAATTCCCATGTTATTCTTATGGAGAATATTGTCAAATGTTGTAGTTTGCTTGTTTATGGATATATTTTGATCAAACTTGGCAAATTTATTTATTTTGTACTAAGCTATCAATATTTTACTCAAAAACACACTTTATTAGTTTCCTAGGCAGCAAACCTAGGTACTCGTTAAACCTAATGTTATAAAATATTTAACTGAAAATCAATTCAGACAAATGGAAATTCGCTTAGTCGGCAGGTTTGCTGCGGCGGGGGTATTTTTTATACATTAAGGACACATGATTTTTCCTTAATATATTTTTCTCTAATTAGGATTGCTACTGATTAGTTAAACATAGATAAACTCAAAGTTAACAAGAACTAGTGGGCAAAACCAATCATTATATACATTTTGTTTGATGACAAATTTAAATAAAAACTGTGATACAATTATTCTGGACCGTTCACACAAGTCACTTGGCAACGTTGGTCTTTTGAGGATTATGCAAACTGGCTCTGAGAGAATGTGATAAACTCAACCTTAATGTTATATTGACATGTAAATACACTAAAAGCTTCGTAGGGCGGTCGCTTGTTGCTTTCTAATAACATAAGCAACACTGCGTCGGTAAATCGCTGTTTAAATGGAATATTTGAAACATGACTCAAAGATAGCCAATCTTTTGGTGTCCACTAAATATTAATGGTCTACTATTGCTTTATTTCAACACTTTTTCTAAACGTGGACTTTTCTTGTAGGAAAGAATTGGTCTGAGTTGTTGAAACAAAGCTCCCATGTTATGTCTCGAGTTAATGGTGTGTCAAATGCGATTTCCAATGCTGACGCCAATTTGTGAGGGTCGACAGAGAACAAGGTAAGGTACTACGTGGCGTAGACAGAATTACAAACGCTATCCATCGATGACGCTATCCAGCTAATTAGTACCAATTATGAACGATGTAGAAGTTAACAACAATCCTTGTTGTTATGGTTAGTATCTTTTGGTATATATCTTTTCAATATATTATGTCTTTGGTTAAACGCTAACAGAGAGTACCTAATTAAACACACTCTACCAAGCGTATTTTGTTCTAAACACAGATCAGAATTTTTCATACAGCCTAATCTTCTCCAAAGTATATCGGGGTAATTCACAGAGAAGTAAGATAGTTTACTTCTCTGTTTGTATCAACTCAATATCAATCAAATTGGTTTATGTTGGAAGATAACAGTACTGAATGTTGAAACTTTTATCTTCCTTGGACTAATATGAATGAAGATTATCTTTTTTGTCTTATAAATTTATAATTGTGTCACGCTGATAATTTATTAATGCTTGTATTCATTATTTTTTTATTGTTATTTATTCAATTCAAACATGATAAGGATGAGCAAGGTGATATTATCATAACTGCACAAACTAAGTTATTAAAACCTTTCCTTTTAAAACGAATGATCTTACTTTTTAAGGGTTCTTTTTCAATACATAATATTTGAAAACACAATGTTGAGTTTCAGTTACAATAAATTCCTAATGACACTAAGCCATTAAATAACCAACACAGTAGGTGATTATGTTAAATCTATGGCTTAACCTTGCAGACAACAATGCATATAAGATGATTGCATTTATCTATTATCTTAAAAAAGGTGTTTAAATATTCTTTATGCTTTTATTAGTACTTTATGATCGTTTTTAGGGTTAGGTTATGGTAAAATACAAAAAAAACTATCCTAGTTTTATAGGGGCAAAATGTAGTTGTTTTATTATTTCTATACAACAAATACTTTGGATTTAGTCAGGGTATTCTTACTTCATAAAAAAGTATGGTAATAAACTAATCTACATAAGGTATATAAATATGTGAAACGATTACTCAAAAGTCCCTTGGTATATAAACTGAAGAAATGTGTAACAAAACGTAAAGATGAATAAACCGTAGATATGAATATAACCTGGCCTTTGAATTGATGAGAAATGAAGTCCCAGGAGTAACAAACTGGTCTTACAAAAACATAAATTGAACATGTTCATTTCCTGGCCTCTGTCAGAGTTTCCATTTAGTGTAAGGTTTTGTAGAAGTAGGCTATTGAGTATTTTCCGTAAGAATATGTGGACCATGCCATGTTTTAATACACATATTATAAGTTATTGGGGATATTAAGTTTGCAAATTATTGTCTCTTACATTAATAAAAAAAAATAATTTCTTTTATACAAAAATTTTGAATTAATGAGTTCTACTATTTTTAAGTTAAGAGGTTCAATTAAATAAAAGTAATTTTGTGAGGTAAAATCCAACCTACCTTAACGTGGTGTATTAGTTTACATCTAAAAATATTTTGTTTGGTGTATAACAGTTAATAGTGTTTAGTTAACTTACATTTATTAGTCTATTAATTACAGGGTAGTTATCGCGTATTTAAAATTGAATCTATTTTATTGAGTTGTGGAATTATGTAGGCTGAGAGTTGTCAATAAATATTTTTGGGATTTAGAGGTATGTCTTTTTTACCAAGATTGAGGTTTTACTGATTTTTTGAATTAACAAAGGTGATGGATTTCCTTTCTGAATTGATTTTCAATTAATACTATTTAAATGACATACATGGTTTAAGGAGTACCTAGGTTTGCTGCTACAGTGAAACTAATGAAGTGTATTTTTGAGGAAAATATTAATACCTTAGTATAAAATAAATTAATCCACCAAGTTCGATCAAAATATATCCATAAACAAGCAAACTACAACATTTTACAACATTCCCCATAAGAACAACATGGAAATTTTAAATTTACAATTATTTAATTTTCCCTATTACCAATAATTGTATGAAAATACTTTAATCTACTAAATTATTAGTTTTTTAAAGCGCTTTAATAAGGCTTAGAGAGATATTTATCGGGGTCTAGGTCTTACCGTGCCACCTACGGTAATAGCTATTCCCTATAGGGAAATTCGCTAATACGTGTTTATTTTCGTTAATCAATTACATTTCTTCTAAATCAAATGGTGAAATAATTTTTAAGATCTTACAAAACCACTGCTAGTTTTTTACAAAGTAAAGAAAAAGTAGAACACAAATTTTCGTTAATATAAAATGAAAGTATAGAATACGCCTGGAAATACTTCACGAGTGGTAAAATATGCATGTTATGTAATATCTGTATCGTACTTTCTTTATATGTATTACAGGGATTTCTATGTTAGTTCATAATTTCGCAGATCTAATAATATTATTATACGATCAGAGCCTCTGTATAAAGTCAGAGCAAAATGTGTGTTTGAGTGATGTTACAAATAAAATATAGTCATCAGAATACTTTTATAATAGATTTTTCCTTTTAAACTATTCGTAAAATTCAAACCAGTTAAATTTGGTATTTTTCTTAAACTTGGCGTGATGGTTTTTCCGTGCAAAAACATTTATTTAGAAGTATTCAAGGATAGTAACACAAACAAACCAATATTTTTGCTCCGTGCTGGAACACGGCTCAACTTTCGCAATATGAACACAGGCCGAGTAATCTCAGCTGCAGAACTCAAATAAAAGTGTTTTAATTTCAAACGCTTGTTTTAGGAATAGTCGAGTTTTAGTTTTGTATGTGTAAGATATTTGTTAAAGTAAGTCTCAAAAATTGGATCAGTTAATTTTATAGCCTAATCAATACCCAAAAAGTTATAGATTCTTGTGTTCAATGTGAATAAATTACCTTAAACTAGCATTGAAGTTTGGTTTGGATTTAAATAAGTTAAAATAAAAAATTAATTGAAATACTACTCAAAATGATTTGTATTATTACAATATCTTTTGACAATGATTGAGAGGGTACTTTAGACAAAACGTTATTATGCATACTGTATGTGGTATCAACATGTTTCACAATAATTGTGAAGTATTAATTTCACTTACAAACAATCCAAACAGTTAATTTTAGTGTATTTAGGAATTGAAACTTTTAATACAACAATAAAAACAATCTAATAAATATAAAATCTTAATTTTAAGGAGCACGTTTTTAGAAAGTGATTCAATAATATGAACCAAAATAAAACAGTTATATCCCCATCCACCATTCTTCCATTTCCTCCGTTTTAACTTTGTAATTTATAATTTGTATTACTTTCCAAGTAAAAATTAAAATGTAATTTATGTGTTTTTGCATAGTAAATGTTCCATTTTAGGAATGTTTCAATAGAATAACGTTTGGAAGTTTTACTAACCATTTATAATACATTATAATATATGTCTTATATGGGATGAATATCCTTTGCTCAAGTGACTCTAGCTTCGGATTCCACCGTAAAATAACCTACTTCTATCCACTGTGTATCTTCAGATGATAATTTTACCTTACCCAAGTGGTCTTTGTAAAACAACAACGCAGAATCGATTGAAGTGATCCAGTCGATTAATAGGTTACTTTATCGTATTGTATTTAAAAAATTTAATCTTGGATTATATGTTATAAAAAATTAGATCTTTTAACGATTACACATAAGGTTAACCACAGAAACTCTGCAACATTATGAAAAAGAATTAAGGAGTTTTGAAGAAAGTAAAATCTTCTGTGCCTGAGGTAAGGCCAGCAAATGTAACATATATTAAATAATAGTACTGGTAAACGCCTGGTCCTAATTCGGGTTAACCTAAGTACGGGTTATCCATAAAATAATACAGGGATGTAAAATGCTTTAGTAACTTCAGTGGTTTAAAGATAGTGTTAAAGACACGAGTAGAAAATTTAATTTACGAGCCTTGGCAAGTGCCTTAATAACTTCTACGAGTTGTGTAACTACGACAGTGTTTTAATTACTAAAAATCACTATTCATAACTTCTAAGAGAGGTTATGTTTTCGTGTATAACCTCTCATTGACACTGACAGTGATTAAACGAAACATTGTACCAAACAATAATTGCACCACTCAACAATTAAATTGGCATGAACAGCTAATTAGTTTCGAATCATTACAATTTTACTTCTTCTCTTTAAATCCTTGAACCTCATTGGTCCGTTACCCGGTGACTAAAACTATGCTATTATGAAAGTAAACAATGCTGTTATGTGAAACTTGATTCTAAGAATTGAACTGAAACGGCTACTTTAAAACAGTCGTAGGTATTTTCCAACCCATTGTAACATTTTTGTAGCTGAAATGAAACATTAAATTATATATACATTGTCTTAGATTAATTTTTTCTATACATTGGCTATTTTTAGCACATGAAGGGTTAACAAAAAAATTGGTTATCCGTAACGGCTATCTCCCCTTTATTTTGGTTAACTGGGGTTCTACTCAAGAAAATAAAAACATTTATTTTTGATTTTGAACCAATATCAAACAGTACTAACATGAAAGAAATAAAGTGTTAAAAGTCATATCATCTGCCTGTTATCCTGGAGTTATTTTGTATTGCTTCCAGTTTTTAAATAACCATAAATCATAATAAAATCACTTTTAAAGACAATGCATTACCCGACGTAGGCAATCCACAACGGAGCCAGTCCCGTCGGTGGCTAATTTGAGGCTAACAGCTCATCTGCAATTCTAACCAACACTTGGACTGTTTGAATAAAATAAGCGGAGCTTTCCTTTCCACTAATGAAGGGGATTTGAAACATACTATTTCAACTGTAGGCTATATACAAATAATGTTCGGAAGATAAAAATTGGAAAAATAAAAAATACTGGACCGATGTCTTTTACCATCTAAACTTTCAAACTGGATGTGGTGTTACGTATACTATAAATCTGTCAAATTCAAGTTACATTTGAATAATTCTGTAGAAAATAGAGATGTTAGTAGATACTGCTGGAGTTGGTACACAGTATGATTTTTCACTAAATTAAACAACTGTTGAAGCTCTAACAAAAATAAAATATATCGTACGCCTCCAACTACTCAATAGGTGCCATAAGGTAAAACTTGAAAACTATGTTGTTTTTATACTTTGTTAATCAACAAATTATCTTGCAGTTGGAAATATTCGTTTTCAACACACTATGATGTTTTTAGCTATTTTACATACGTTAATTGATGGCTGAAAATTACGTTTTGCTGGCCATGCCAGCTGTCGTCGTTATTTGGGGACCGAGCAGGTTTTCACATCCCTAGGGCCGCAAAATCAGCTGCCCGCTTACATTCTTAAAACAAGAAATACACAATCAGTATCCATAGCACTGCAATAGAATTGTTTTATTGTCACCGTTGCCTAGAAACTATATTTATTATTATTTTTGCCGATAACTCAAATTATTTCTTCACATAAACTTAAAGTTGTAGTTGTTTTGACTGTTAGTGTGCATTATTATTGTGGTTATTAGTGGTAATAGGGTATAGTGTGGTGAAAAATAGCGTTCGTACCACGGACCGAAATGGTTTTGCAGCTCTCAATCGTTTTAAGTTTTTGACTTCGTCTCGAACTTAAAAACTATCTCGAGCTGGCAAAACCTAATTTTCGGCCCTAGGTACGAAATATACTATTACATCATATCGATAAATGTCAAATATTCCGACAGGATTGCTCAAAAATTGCACACTTTTTGCTGTCTTTCTAATGACAGATAACTGATTAAAAATATACTTTTAGGGTTATGTAATATTTTATTATTGTTTGAAATAATCTAAAATCGCTAAAAATACTTTACAAAGCGGACGGAGACTGCATTGTTGTGGCAGACTTTAGCCGCATGCCTCGGCATGCACTGCAACTAACCTCCAGCGGTCACGTATCATAATACCCCCGCCGCAGCAAACCTGCCGACTAAGCGAATTTCCATTTGTCTGAATTGATTTTCAGTTAAATATATTTTAATAACATTAGGTTTAACAAGTACCTAGGTTTGCTGCTACAAGGAAACTAATAAAGTGTGTTTTTGAGTAAAATATTGATAGCTTAGTACAAAATAAATAAATTTGCCAAGTTTGATCAAAATATATTCATAAACAAGCAAACTACAACATTTGACAATATTCTCCATAAGAATAACATGGGAATTTTAAACTTACAATTTTTTTAATTTTATCCGTTACTAATAATCGAACAAAAATACTTTTATTTACTAAATTATTTGTTTTTTTAAGCTCTTTAAAAAGGTCTAAAGAGAAATTGGGAAATTTTGTGTTTTGAGGGTCAAAAGTGAGAAAAACCAATTTTTACCCCATAAAACCCCCTGTAAAGCCCCGTTCCCATGGTCCGATCGTGCTGGTTCGCGAACTCATTCAAGTTTATCCCGCTTTACACCTTTAAACCAAATTTCATCAAAATCGGACATAAATTACTCAAGTTATCGCGCTCACGGACGTATATATATATATATATATATATATAAGTCTATTTATATATATATATACATATATAAAAATTTGAACGAATCGTGTTTTTGGCCTCTGGGGACATCAAAATGAAAAAGTAAATCGGTCCCGGGTCTAGGTCTTACCGTGCCACCTACGGTAATAGCTACTTCCCTATAGGGAAATTCGCTAAAAGCTGCCTTATCTCAGTTAATATTCGCCCAATCTCAGAAAATTATTGGTCAATCGATTTGTATTAAATTGCCTTTAAGAAAGGATATTCTTGTAAGGTTTTTGTAAAATCAACGGTTTTTGAATTATTTAAGAGACAACAATTTTAAATGGTCACCATTTTGTTTTATGAACTTTAAAAATTGTCCTAGTTTTTTTTTCTCCGTCTAGTTGTGATAAATGTTTTTGCAAAGTTTCAATTTAGTATGTATAACCACTTCAAATTTAAAAAAATAATAAGCAAAAACCTAAATGGTGGCTGTGTAAGTAGCTAAGGACTTCCAGAGAATTTAAATATGACATTTGGTTATGTTTCTTACTCAGGAACAATGTCCTGAAATATTGGTGGAGAGTTCCGAAACACCCTGTGTAATGAAACTTGACGGCTAATTGGGGGGTTGTTTCAGATATCATTGGTATGTCAATGATCCTGGTATTTGATGACATATAATACATATTATGAGTGCATGTGATATAATTAATATCGGAACCTTTTTCTTCATTCGATTAATTTATTAAAACAGCCTGCATGTATTGAGGAAAAATACCCCCACCACAGCAAACCTGCAGACAAAGCGTATTTGCCTGATTCTATTTTCACTCAAATATTTAAAAAAAAATCCATATTTTATTCCCTATTTATATAACATTAGCTGTATTAGCACATAGTTTTGCTGATACAAATTGTATCCATGATTTTCCAAATGTTATCAAGATATATTCATAATCAAGTTAACTAAAACAGTCATTAGCTTTATGAGCACATAGATTTGCTGCTACAAATTGTATCCATGATTTTCCAAATGTCATCAAGATATGTTCATAATAAAGTTAACTACAACAGTGTACCTATTCTCCAGTTTACCTATTACCCATATGGGGAATTTGCTAAAAAGACAACAATGTAAGTAGAAACTGTAACATATCTCGATGTATTGTACATTTACTTCTCGTGAGCTAAACCCTCAAACTCACATTGTGTGACGTCATGATTCGTTTAGTTACTTCATCTCTTTCTTCTCTCTATATGCAAATATGTCTTTCCATCACGTACTAAATTGGTAAAAGCCTAGCCGAACCTCAAGAATGTTTTCAAAGAATAAATATGCTGTACCCTAACATATGTAAGGGAAAAATGTACTCTGATAAGACCAACACTACTCCTAACCCAATAATTTTCAAAAGCTACTTTCGGGTTGCCACGTTACTCGTATTCCAATATTTTTCTTGGACACAGATCCCTTTCAACCCCCGAAACATTTTAATCTACGTTTCTTATCCTCATTACTAAATTGACCGCTTTTCTTTTATTAATGATAGAAATATGTAAATTTAGGAAACCCATTTCTCTCAACCTAGCTCGGCCTTGTAAGACTGTACAAATCTACTTTCACTATAGCACACTCTTACTGGAAACCAAGTACATTGTATTTCCACTGTATGTTTTGTGTGTTAACAATACAAGATATATATGTCTATTATTAATAGAAACCCCTGTTTTAGTGATCCCTCGAATAGTTAAAATACTTGAATAGTAAAATATAGAGTTCGTAGAGCCAACATATAACATTGAGATTCAAAATCTCGTGAGTATAAAAATGTTTAGGATCGTAAGAGAAGAGACTAGAATCAATCAATAAATTCATAGTGATATTAAGCTACTATGATCTAAATAAACTAGCCATTGGACTTATATTTCTCAGCACAAAGTAACTGGGACTAATGATTTTATTCTTTTCTAAAAGCAAAACTGTGCGAGATTCCATCTAATATGCTGCTCTGTTGATACAGAGTGATTGCAGAACCTAAACCACCCTTCCATTTAGGAATTTGGTAAGACGTACTTCCTTTGTCTCGAGTTAATGGTGTGTCAAATTCGATTTCCAATGCTGACACCAATTTGTGAGGGTCGACAATAGGGAAAGGTAACGAGGTGTAGCGTGGCCAGAATATCAAATAGTTTCAAACTAATACTTGCTATTCAATTGCCATGTTCCTGGTCCTATAAAGGCATTTGTGATGTATAACTTGTTTACAGATTTGATTCAATATAGCTAGTATCAGGCCTAATAACGTCTACTTCTACGTCCACTTTTATAAATGTTCAATTAATTTTTAATTACGTTTAATTCTTTCACTTTGTAGGATTTTTCTACACACACCCAATTAAGGATCAAGCCCATTTTGGTTGATATATCCACTTAATTATTAGAAATTATTAACATGCTCTTGATCAGCATTGCACGTGTTATTAAATTTACGGAAAGTAAAAAAATATGTCTAATATAACTTGGATTACACTTATTCGCCTATCGGGGCTGATGATGATTGGAGTGTCCAATGGAAATCGATACCACGTTGACCTTAAAAAATGTATATTATAGGAAATAAGCTATTACCGTAGGTCTCATTATATGATCTAGAAAAGATTTTTAACCTGTACTACGCAGCTGAAGATCGTGATTGAAACGAAACGCGTACTGCAGATACTGTTGACTGACATCTTAGGCTAGCGAAAAAGGTTTAATAGACTGAATAAAATATAGATGTCCAACCCAGGACCGATCGGGTCTAAATTATACATTTCCACATGATAATGAAATGTGCAGATAATCTATTTATTATGGATTTTTTATAATAAATGGAAAATCTAAAACACTATTGTTTGAAAATTTTAAAACCCCATAACACCCCGTTTCCATAACCAACTCTTGCTGGTTTGTAAACTTATTTACTATTATTTTCTTATTTGCAATTTCTTTCTAAACTATTTTGTAGACCTTGTAACACTTGGTTATAAAACTATTTTGGACTCCAAATGGTTATAGAGAGAAATAAAAAAAATAAATTTAACATTCCTTTGCCATTATTATGGAGGATAAATAAACTGTAGTTTGCTTGTTTAAGAATATACTTTACTTTCATCAAACCAAGACATTTTATTTTTATTTTATAATAAGCAATAAACATTTGAATTAAACCCTCACTTTATTACCAATAACTTTAGCAATATAACTACCCACTTTATAACCTTTTTGGCAACACAGAGTTTATTTAAATTAACGTTATTCAAATCTATATATATAAAATCCAATGTATGTTTGTTTGTATGTATGTTTGTTTGTCCTTTATGGACTCCGAAACCGCTCGACAGATTGTAACGAAACTTTCAGGCATTATTGAGCATTATTCAAGGATGGTTTGTGTGAAGTTTGGTGCAGATCCGTCAAAAGGGCTCCGCCCCAGTGGCTCTGGAGTTTCCCATGTTAACCTTTTGAGTACTCATTTAAATGGAATTAAAGAATCTTAACAGCTGGCTCAACTAAGCAATTTGATTCGGTGATGTTCAATAGCATTAACAAGTTAATAAGTTTACCAACAGGGTGCAGCACGATATTGTTTTTTATCTATGACAACAACTAATTTGCAGCCAAAAGGTGAGTGAGCGTAGCGAACGAACTTCAACCTGGAGGCGAGTTAGCGTAACGAACGAGCTAACCTGAAGCCAAGTGAGCGCAGCAAACAAGCTCCAACCTAAATGTGAGTGAGCGTAGCGAACGAACTTCAAACAGAATCTTGAAAATGAATTTGACATAAAACCACATTAGGACAGGACGACGTCTGTCAGGCCAGCTAGTATCAGATAAAATAGACAGTTTCAAGGAAATAAATGGAAAATTCACTTAGTTCTAATGATCTATATTTTATCAAGAAGTTAAAAAAACCACTTTACCTAAAAAATAAGTACGTCCTGTGGCAACGGTTTTGACCAATTGAATGTAAGTATGCATTGCTATGATTCAATAATTGTACGAACAATAACACAAAGACGCCATGGAGGGTCGTTTGTTGTCTTTCCATTTATCTTACTTTAAACGTAATTCAATTTGCATTTCTCATTTGTAGCGTCATTCCATTAGAGCTAGCTAAACTGCGACGATCACTATTCTAAACAATATTGCATTATGTTTATCCAATACAATCCCTAAGATTATGAAATATAAGCATTACGTAGGCCTTTATACTTGTTCCTCTAAGACGCTAGTCACGAGCCCAAAATTTTTTATCACATTACTGTACTTCAGGCTAGACCTAGGGGTTGCGTCATTATCACTTTGAAAAATCCATTGGTAATTTGGTGGATTTGAACTCGAGACCTCAGGGGCCGAAGTCCCATGCTCTAACCACTAGACCAGCTCGCTCCCCACCTATTATACTAGAGTCTATCAGCACCCTATACAACAACTGTAGATAGTATAGGTTAACTATACTGTTATATTAGTTACAGGTTGTTACAGAACGTATACATAATATTATTATTTTTTAGCTTGTTGGTGTAACCAGGGTGTTATCATACATATTCCGTAATAATCTGACCTAAGCCAATTCCAGTTGTGTTGACTTAACCAAATTACTTAATAAAATATTAAAATGTATAATTATTTATTAAATAGTTTTAAGATAACCGAAAACGAAATTCCTGTAAGAATTAGTTCTAAAATATTGATTACTACACAAAAGGTGTAGTTCTCCTCCATGAAACCTTTGGTTTTACCTTTAATTTGTATCTGCCGTGACAGGTGTTACCGTCGTCCTTCCAATATTTCATTACTCAGATTAAAACCACATTAGCTTAAGTAACCTTTCAAAGTGTCATTCAAGAAGTTAATTTAAAGTTAATGTTTTGAAGATAATATTAAGAAGGACATCAGAGAGTTTACAAAATACTTCACCGCTGCCTCTTTTGAAAGCACTTTAATTTATCACTAACTTGATTAAAATTTCCGTTTTATGTTTTTTCGCCACGACATTACTTTATTACACTTTTTATGGATAACCGATTGTCGTTTAGGAATAGTAGACTAATTGGATCCCAATAAACTTTAAGCCAGTTCTACTCGTCTGCATGAAAGACATAGACATCAGGCAACGAAGAAGATTGTCTTTACAAATAAAATGACACACACATTTTGGAATAATCTAACTGTGACGAATCATGAATTGTGAATTTGCTACTAACCCGTTTGTTATAGATATGTTGATAAAAATTCACAATCATGTACATTTAATTTTTTGTTTCATTTCAAATTTTCCCCCAATAGCAGAGATAACTGTGATCTCGTATAAGCAAACTATGTAAAAAATATGTATTTTTTTATAGGAACTCAAACGAGGAACTAACAATTTGCATTGTATGCTGGCTATCTGGTACGCGAGTTTTTAACATACAGTGGTTTATTTATAGTACTCTGAAAATCCATTATATATTTTTAGTAACTAAAACCACAAAAAACCGCAACCAGTATGAATATTATAGTTAACTCCAAAATATAATTTTTCTCATTGCTACTTTTCTGTGTTCAATTGACTGGTGTTCTTCCAGTCTGTGTTACAAAAGATTACGTCCATAATGGCATTTCTTAGTCTGAGTCAAAATGAGTAGTGACCTTAAGTTAAACCATTTAAATAAATAACACTATTTAAACATTCCCTCCCAAATCTAGCAATACTTCATATTTTCAGATTCAGTAAAAATTTGACACTACTTTTTGGCGGTCTAGTTTGTCAGTTGATTATGTAGCCAGAATCGTATTCTCAAAGTATGAGGTAAGGACAGACGAGTCAGGTATGTTGTATAATTCAGTTGAAGACTTATCCAAGTTTATTACATAACCTTTCTATGATTATCTAATTAATTGTATTTCATTATCAACCGTAAGATAATGCTTTATCAAGAGCTGGTTAAAATCTATCAAAATGCAGCTAAATGGATTTGTCACTCAATTCATCAATGTTGTATAATATTTATGTATAGATGATAATTTCAAATCCAAGTTAAACAATAAGTAAAATGAATGTCCTACTGCAAGGAGCTCGTATTACGTATTCAAAATTGAAATATTAGCATTTCGCTGAATCCACCAACCTGCTAATGTACCCAGTGAGATTATCGTCTAAGGTAGTTTTATTTAACTAAGACTATATGAATATTTATTAGTTGTTTTAAGCTATTTCTCTGTTTCATTCTTTTGTAATTGTTTATTTTTCCTCTAACCATGAAACAAATCTAAAGAAAAATCTCTCGAATACGACAAATTGTTTTTATGTAGGGAACGTTGTGTTTTGGTCACTTTTCTGTTCTATGAAACCCCCATTTACTTAAGATGGCCAATTATGGAAATCTTAAACATTAAAAGCACATTCTAAGATAAAATAATGACAAGAAAACATTTAAATAGATACAGAAGTGGTATGTTACAATTTGTTTGAGTTACAAATTGAGATGGAATTTTCGAAATGTCAGATTCCCAAGTTGTAATGAAGCTTTATTGATGTAAAAATATATTGCTCGCAATAAGTCTCTAGCATTGTTATTTCAATATAAATAGAACCAACTCCTTTGAAATAAGTTGCTTTTGTAAAAATAAAAATTTATATTGAAAATTCCTCCAATCCCGAATAGCATTATTATCTCCTGATCATTACACTGTGTTAAATCTTAATTTACTATATAGCTTAGTTTAACTTTAACTTAATTTAAACTTAAATAAATTTTGACGGTGCTTATTTATTAGATTGTTAATTAAATTTACAAAGGTAGATTTTACATAGAACATTTATAAATGGGGATTTATTAAATAGTAAAAATGAATAAAAAGTTTAATTTTTGTTTTATTTATATGCTACTACTTATTGATGCCATTAGACAAATAATGTATTCTAAAAGACTTTTGTGGGACTTATATTTTTTTACTGTTGAAATAACAGCATAATGTTACCCCAAAGGTGAAATAATATGATTTTTTTACAAATCTAAAATATCTAATATTATTTATTATTCGTTATATAACATTAGTTATTTTAATATTTGTTTTGTTTTATTGTTTTATTGTTCACTGGTCTATAACAAATAATACTGTACTGGCCTGAGAGGTACAGCCTAATGACAAAGTTATGGGTCCTTACCCAAGTTTAGGTTAATGGCACTCTGACATCGAAGTCAATTAGTTGACTCAGTTAACTTATGATTGCATTTACCCCCAACACTAAACATTCTAATAATTGTCGAAGTTTACACGCTAGATACAAGGAGAAAAAGTATCAAATTGTTTTGTATCTTAATCATTAGAAGTTTTTTTTTTTTCAAAATACAAATTATATCTTCTGCATCATATGAGCTAGTAATGTTTATTGACCATGCGAAAGTAACAACATGTTTTATTGTTTCTTCACGAAACACATAATTAAATACTCTTTGGAAATATATTGAAAGTAACATACTTTGCAGTCCATTTTCCCCCTTTTGTAGTTCTTTAGGGACAAATAAGCTATGTAACACCAGTACAAAAATGAGTTGTATATGCTACTTCAAGTGATGAGACTATATAAAACTATGTATATTTTATGAGTTTATGAATGTAATGTTTGTGTAATGTTGAGTGCTCTATTTTCCTTTTAGTGTTACAATTAGGTCTACTCGTCATAATGAAAGTAGCAATGATCTTTGTGAATAAATAATAATTTATTTAAATTATAATTAACGTGGTATAGTTAAAGTTATCCGATGTTTTAAACGGTTTCTAGAGTATTTACTCGCGTATTATTCAATAAATATCAATAGAATTATTTTTTTACCTTACAATATACTTATCCACCAGTTCGAACTATATGTTTCGTGACAACTGGCACATAATCAGGTTGTCCTCTTCTACGATTTGTCATACATTTAAAATTGCAAATACAAAACACATGTTGTAATTAAATATTTAACGAAAAACTTCACATTAATTAGAACAACCGTCGTGGTGCGTTCACGCATTTGATCGGCCCGGTGGGAATCTAATTAATATGAGGTTTTTTTGTTAAATGTGTTGCGTCAACGTTTGTTTGTGTTTTCAATTTTAAATGTATGACAAATCTTTGAAGAGGACAACCTGATTATATGGCAATTGCCACGAAACATATGACTTGGCAGATAAGGATATTGTAAGGTAATAAAATAATTCTATTAATATAAAACAATACCGAAAAGTAGGACAATGAATTCTGAATAAATATCAATCTTCGTGACTGGTAACAAACCATCAACTAACTACTGACTGT
Organism: Macrosteles quadrilineatus; assembly: GCF_028750875.1. Classification (NCBI taxonomy): domain Eukaryota; kingdom Metazoa; phylum Arthropoda; class Insecta; order Hemiptera; family Cicadellidae; genus Macrosteles; species Macrosteles quadrilineatus. The sequence continues at coordinate 160,075,058 of NW_026542594.1, forward strand.
ATATTATTATTTATTATATATTTTGTAACTTAACCTTAGCATTTACCATATTGAATGTGGTCAAATATATAAAAATATTCCTTATAAATAATATTTAGAAGTTGTTACATTACTCCAGCTTTTACAACATTACAAGAAATCATTGATGTCCAGAAAAGTTCTTTATACATCTGTACCATAATTAATCATTCACTAAGAAGTTGCTGCACTTTTTTATCACTTCAAAAACTCAATCATCCTTCAATATTCGTATTGTATATTCTATTGTGTGTAAATCAGTGGTATTGTTTAACCTACGTTCCTTTGGGCACCTCTAGGCAAATACCATTTTATTCACCGAGAATGTATATCATGATAGACCAAGTAGGCCTAATGTTATTGGTTCTTTTGTGACAGTCAGTGTGTTGATGGATGTAGTTTGGACTTCTCCGGGACTTCGACATGACTGTTGAAACAATAGGTTAATGATTCAACGAAAAAGGTGGCCAAGTGAAGAGCCATTACTTCATTTTTACATGTAGAATGTTTGTTTGAAAAAGTGAATTAAAAGTATGTATAGTATGACTTATGTTTGTATTTAACTATTCTAAGACTTGAACTAGTGAACCTCTCTTTTTTGTACATTCTGTATCCAAAAAAATTTACAATATTTCTAAGTTATTTCTTAGGATTGGTTTAGTGGGGAAAACTTTTATCACTATAGGACTAGCGTATTGTCTGACATCAATAGTGGACACCTCACTTAATTCACCCTGCATGTCCAATGGAGCAAATATTTTGAAATATGGATGATCGTTTCAAAACATTGCTTCCTTTATTCTATTAAATACAATATAATAAATTTCAAACCTTGTTTCATATAAGGAGTTTTTTGCACACCTGAGAAATGAACTTTGCATAGAGAGCCTACATAAATTGCATGTATTTTATAGAACTTATAATATACAATCAATGTACACATTAACTACTACACTAGTAAATCTTGATCCCATTGCAATTCGCTTTTAGTTTTATGCAAATGAGGCCAATTTAACTGAGTGCAGCGTGTAAGCCTTAATACCTAGAAGGGTTTACACACAGATTAAGAGCTTAGGTGCTTCATCTTATTACATTTCTTGATCTGCCATAACCGCTTAACATCAATTATTTGGATCGAAAATGAAATAGTTTGAAATTCACACCTAGTTTTGATTTTATTTTAAGACGATTGACCAAAAAATTGTCATTTAATTTTAATAGTTAGTTTTGAAACTTCAAGATTGAAATTTAATATGTCAAAAAATAAAAACAGATAAGGTAGTTTAAATTATGTATAGGAAAATGTTAATCGAAAATTTGGTAGGTTTTTCTCATGTGAGCCTACAGAAGAATTAAAATTAATCAAAACCAAAATGGCGGTTGCCACTACTTACTGGATTTAAAAGCCACAAACGTTTCTATAAAGGCCATAAAGGTTGAATTTTGTTTCTAAAAGCGTTGGCGGATGTGTTACTATTTTATACAACAGATGAAAAATTTTGTAAAGATCAAAATATCTCCTTTTCGTGTCCTATTCCCATTGCAAAGCACGGGTACAGCAGCTAGTTAATAATAATTAAGATTTATAAATCATTAAAGACTATTTTTCCTTTTAATCCTGTAAGCTGAAATCCATTTCCATTTAAAGGGATTGATATTCCACAAAAATAATGCTTTTTAAATCGCAAATTATTTTACATTATTTTTTGCACAGTTCTACAAAACACATCTGAAGTATTCTATACATTCGTAATTCGTTGTCAGTGCCAAGAACATAAAGCCAATGAAAACACGATAACTCAACTGTTGGAAGAATGTATAGTTATAATAGGTTATAAACGAAAAGCGCGGATATTAAAACAACATGTTTTGTTCTAATATCCGTGATGGAATGATAACATCAATAAAACCGCGAAAAACAAGACATCAGTTTTATGACTTTCCTAGTGCTTATAAAAGAGTATGTAGCATAGGTACTAGCACAGAGAATGGACCAATTGTCTGTGGTACTAGACATTATAATTAATAAATATGATTATTTTAAGGCTTTTATTTAGTTATGCTCCCAATACATGTTAGTTTTCATCCAGTATCATGAGGATCATTGAGAACATTTTAGATGTTATATTTGGAAAGAAATTGCATTTTTTATTAAATATTATTGCATGTGGTTTAAGTATAGCAACATCCGTCGACAAAAGAATATATTTTTCTAAATGTATCGATACTAGCTTTGACTACTGATACAACAGTACCCGATAGTTCATAATACCGGATTGGTTGACGTCATAACAGTGGGGTTTCAAATTCAAAATAACGTTATTAAATATAAAAAATATGTATAAGAGATTTATATTAGACTTAAGAATAATGTTATTCCCCCAAATTGACTACAAGCCCGTGTTTGGGGAAAGAGCTTTAATCAGCGAAAACATTTTGTCTGCTATCTATTGGTTAGGCAAGCTGATTATAAATACTATATTCGTTCAGAACTTTTAAATATCATGAGTTGGTATACATACTAGAATCTATCTAAAATGAACAACCATAAGAACAAAAAATATATAGACACTAAGCATATTCTATATAACTAATTAAATTAATATTTAAATATGGTGCAGTTTATTCCTAGAAGAAACACCACATGTAGGCCTGGCAAACCGCAAATAAAATTCTTTCACCCGCTCGAGGCACTCAAAGGGTTAATATTTAAAAAACAATGTAAAGTTTTATTTGTTGAACAGGAAGAAAAATCCCCTCCTCTTCCCACCCCAAAATCAGAAAATAAATAATACCCCCGCCGCAGCAAACCTGCAGACTAAGTGAATTTCAACTTGTCTGATTACATTTTTACTAAAATATTTCCATAAATGAGACATATTTATTCCCAATTTAAATAACATTAGATTTAACCAGAGCTTAGGTTTGCTGCTACAGGGAAGGTAAAAAGTGTTTTTTGACCATATGTCAGTAGTATAGAATGAAATAAATAAATTTGCCAAATTTTATCAACATATACCCATAAACTTATACTTTATACTTAAACTACAACAGTTGTTAGTAAACTACAACAGTTTTCATTTTCTCCATAAGAATAACATGGGAATTTTAAATTACACTTTTTTTCAATTTTCTCCGGAACTGTTAGGCATAAAACAGTACTTCAATATACTAAATTATTTCTTTTTTTAAGCTCTACAAAATGGTTGAGAAAGAAATTGCAAAAATGTATACTAATGTTTTTAATGTCGCGGGTAAACCCATTTTTACCCCATAAAACCCCCATAAACCCCTGTTCCCATCGTCCGATTATGCTGGTTCGCGAACTCGTTCGAATAAACGTAGGTTTACACGTTTGTACCAAAATTTCATCAAAATCGGATCATATTTGCTCGAGTTATCGCGCTAACGGACACATATATAAATATATATATATATATATATATATATATATATATATATATAAATATATATGAATTTGAACGGATGGTGTTTTTGGCCTCTGGGGACCTCAAAACGAAAAAGTAAATCGGTCCCGAGTCTAGGTTTTACCATCAGACCTACGGTAATAGCTTATTCCCTATATGGGAAATTCGCTAAAAGTAAAATTTATGATGATAGTAATTATGATGGCGTTAAAGGTAAAAGGTTATTGTGTAAATCCTTTGTAAATTTCAATTAAACGTGTCTTGGACTAGTGTGAATGCATTATTTGTTATAAAGTATCAAGTTTGGGGATCGTTGATAAGGGCTGACATATCACTGTCATATGTCTGGGCCAAAATATTATCGCTCTCTTGCCTGTCGAATTGATAGATGTGTGGAATACGGTTTCTTGAAATGGGATTTGTAAGTTTTTCCGTAATAAATGTATCAACTTCCACATAGGCGTAGTACAGGCATACATAATACACTTAACCACCGGGAACCTCACTGTCATTATACTTTCCAAAAATATTTGGCGTTCAATGTATATATCTAAAAAATATTAGGTGACACGCGACGATACGACAAACTAGTTAAAATTTTGTATTCTCCTAATCCTCTCTATTTTACGACTTGATATTTTAGAATAAAATACAACGTAACAGATTCAATGATAAAATTAGAGATCGTATAATAGTCCAGTTTGAATTTCGTTAGACGACATTGTAAGGTAAGAGCAGCATAACATTAACGTTAGACGTAACTTTTGATAGCCAACAAGGTAATGTTGAGCCATTAATTGAGTTACTGTTACCTGTGACATGGTCACGTGGATTATGTTCTTGAGAAAAACGCCATGGCATCCACTTTATGTAACCATTCAAATAGTACCGAGTAGACTGTGATACGAAACAAGAGGTTTTTTATTCGTAACGACAGTTTGAACAGGAGGCTTCAACGTGGGACATTCTCGTTGATCCCATGTGTTTTTAAATAAATTATAAATTAAAAATAAATTATGATGTCAAATACACGTGACACACACAACTTAGGCAATGGTGGCAGAATTTTACTGTAGAGCCTTCTGAAATGGACATTGAAGAGTTTATCAAAACAAAAGCCTTTCATTTTTTGTACATTCTTACGAATCCTGTATTCTATTAAAATAACCACAGTGATTAGGGGGTTAGGTTAAACAAGCATAGTAGTTTGAAGTTTACGTTTAAATAAAATAGTCCAGTGCAATTAGACAAAAAATGACTTTGACCCAGACAAAATTGATAACAGGCTGAAAATTGGTGGAAACGTTCAGAACAATGTCCTGAGTCGCCCACACAAAGTCCCAAGAAATCCCAGTTGGGGAACGGCCGCCATCTTGAAAAAACTGCCGCCATATTGGAAATTTAGATTTTTTGCTGTATCTTTTGAAGTAACTGTCCAAAAGGCATTATTTATGCCTCAAATTTAGCGTTTTGAACTCATGTATGAGGGTATTAAAGAGTTTAATACGTTAAGCGTGAATATTATTTATATTAACCTAAAAATATATATATATAATAATGATATAAATTTACAAAATATTTACAAAATGAAGCTTTCTCTTTTGTTCTAAATGAACTCGTTAAAGCCATTAACCCTTTTGACATTTATTGCAACCCACTATGCTTAGTCGTTGGAATTGGTTAAATACGGGGTGAATAAAAAGTCAAGACCCCCCTCGGGGTGTTGACTTTTTATTCACCTAAATGCTGTAATTTGTTATTTATTTATTCCAACGGCAAGATTACCAATTTTCAATGTGGATTCAAGAAGCCTAAGTGGTAACAACATGCATTGTAACAGAAAACTTAACTAACTTAAATCTATGGCAGGAGCAGATAAACATCGGTAACAGGAAATATAATCTTGACTAGGAAAGCAAAAATTTAACAATGAAGTACAAAATAAATTATGAAAAAGCAATTCATAATTTTGTTTGTTCCGATATGAAAAATATAATCATCTATATATCGTTGCTATAATCGATTCCCCTTATATTTTAATATTGCATATAAACTTATAATGTAACTACTTGATGTTAAATGTTATTGTTATTGCTTGCGTAAGCGTCAATCCTGCAGAGAGTACTTTTTCAATTCAAAAATCTTGACTTTTCCCTCCATCTACATTTTAGAAACTTTGACCTTTTTGAAACAAAACTTTCCTGAATTTGACTTTTCTACTAAAAATCAATACACGTTGCGCAATTCATTTAACTTGCCAATTCCTAAACACAAAACTTCTTTTTTCAAAAAACACACATTGTACATTGGCATAAAGCTTTTCAACTCACTTCCATTATCCCTTAAGTTGGAACCAAGCCTTTCAAAATTCAAAAAACAATTAAAACATAAATTGCTAAGTATAACCTGTTATAGCGTCCAAGAATTCCTGAAATGTTTTGAAAGCTCTAATTTGTAATTATTGTAAATATTAGAATTAGTAATTGATGTATGGTATAGCATATTTGTATTGACCTGGCTAATGCAAACTGTATAATTGTTAATTTGGCCCAATAAAATGATTTGATTTGATTTGATTTGATTGTCGATGATGTAATTTTCGTTGTAACTACCGCGGTTAACACACACGTGTTCAGTTCAGTATCCAAACATGGGTCGTTGTACTGTATCCATGAATCCATTTCAACCTGGACTTGGTTTGTCACTCAGTTGGTGGTTAATGAGCCATAGGGTGTCAGCAAGACAAGCATCTACAACTATTTTTGGTTCGGAAAGGGCTGTACTGACATCTCCCAACACTACTTATTATGTCCTAGGCTTAGGCGGACGTTGGTAAGGTGACACTATTGCTGAAAGCCATGAGATGGAAGGACACTTTTTGCTTTTGGGATTGTAGATTGTGGTACAGGAGCACTTGCATTGACACATTTCGGCTGGTGTTATGAACTCAATGCCACCCATTTCGTGAAAAGTTCCATGTCCATCAAGTGTTTTAACGTTGTAATCCGCGTTGTCGAAAACATACTGAACGTAAGCTCCGTCATTAAATGGATATTATATTTATTTTATATTTAAAAAATTCCAAAGACTAAGGAATGTGGGCTGCAAGAAATTTCAATAGGGTTAATGGCTTAAACAAGTCCATTACAAAAAAAAGAGAAAAAGCTTATTTTGTAAATATATTGTATATTTATATCAATTATTTAAGATGGGGACGCCACTATGTGCGTATTTTAACAAAATATGAGTGAAGAATGAGTGTAGGATGAGTGGCACGATCTTGTAGTCTTGTTAGTGACTAAGGCCGACATGTTCCTTAGATACAGATGTTAAATAATAGCCCATACAGCTAATGGCTACTAGGGGACCTACAGTTTATAGTGTAATCCGAACCACATTTTTTCCTTCTAATTAACGAATTGGTCTAATTATCAGGATAGTACTGCGGATAGTCGTAGTACTTACTAGTGCGGACGTTAACTCTGTTGGTGAGTTTCGGCCCAAACCTCATTTTGCGTATGAGTTGCGGCCCAGACTGAAAAAAGTTTTGTACGAGTTGCGGCCCGAGTATAAACAGGTTAATTGCGGCCAAGGATATGGTTGGTTTAATGTTGCATAAAATAATCGTACATAATTTAAAAAGAAAACAGTTTATTGTGTTAGTTTGATTTGCACTCCATTGTACATAAGTTTATTTAAAAAATCCGGATTTTGAGTTGTACTCAGAGGTAAGCCCTATTTTCTGAATTCTTCTGAATTTTTAACTTTTTCCCAATACAGAGTGTGTCGAAAACTGAGGGTCACTAGTTCGAATCTCGGAATTTCCAAATGTAAACATATGTCATGTTATACATAATTTTAAAGGTATTTGATAGACAAACATATTGGCGAAAGCAGAAATGAATTATCTTTTTCCGTTTCAAAATGGCGGAAGTTTTTTTTGAAAAAATCTATATTTTTTTAATATTCAGTGTTTCCTATACCAATGCATCTAGCCCTTCTTCGGTACTCGTTATGAAATAAGCTTTACTTTGATATGCTTCAAGTAACAGTTTTTTGAAATGATAAAAATAAAAAAAATAAATATTTTTAAAAGTTTGTAATAATTGTTCAAAATTTTCAAATAGCAACGTATGTCAAGTGGCACATCATTTTATAGTTTATCCACACCAGGGAGCATCGCATCGACCGTACATGCCTATAAATATCCACAATTCGTATAAAAGGGGGGACATAACCGTATATATATCATTATTATAGATATTTTTTAGGTTAATATAAATAAAATGTATGCTTAGAACATAATAAACTCTTTAATTGTATATTACCCTTATACATGGGTCCAAAACGTTTAATTTGAGACATAAATAAGGCCTTTTGGACAATTACTTCAAAAGATACAGCAAGAAATCTATATTTCCAAGATGGCGGCAGTTTTTTCAAGATGGCGGCCGTTCCCCAACTGGGATTTCTTGGGACTTTGTGTGGGCCACTCAGGACATTGTTTTGAACATTTCCACCAATTTTCAGCCTGTTATCAATTTTGTCCGGGTCATAACCTAATTGCACTGGACTAAAACTAAAATATACTTTTTCCAATTCTTAACATATGGAAGAACTAAATGACTACGTCATCATATGGATGAGGTAGATCAGCATTCTGTGTTTACCCACCACAAAAAAAAATTTAATGTCACGGAATAAATAGTAACTGTAAAATGTTTATCGTAAATGAAATTAAAGGTTTTTTTGTGTCAATGATGCAGTGATGACAAGTATATTAAACACGTTTTTTTATTCAGAGATTGTTTTAAAACCCCTGTTGTTTATATACATTGTGTTCAATAATTTAAAGAAAGTTTTATTTTTATTATTTTTATTTCGGACTCACAGCTCTATTAAATACTATAGTCAAGACCTTTATAGCTGTTTTTTTGGATTATTCATTTTTTATTAGGATTGATCATGAATGGATAGTCATTTTATTGTCACAGTGTTACATGTGATTTCGAAAAATATACAGTAATTTATAACCTACTTCTATAAAATTGTTCAAGAAGCTGCATGAATTGGCAAGGACCAGCAAACTCAAAATCTTTAAAAACAAGGTAACTGCTTGGCTTTAAGACAATCCTTTTATGATGTATATGAATATGTCAATCCATGTGTAGAAATTAGGTTTTAGTTGTATAGATTTATGACCATCAGTTTTAATTGTATTAATTGTGTTTCAATACCAATTACATGCAAATAAACTATTTTATTTCATATAAGAGAATACATAGCTAAAACGAATATGAAGCTTTAATAATTAACAATTACAAATATCATTTAAAGGATTAAAAAAAAAAAAAATCATTTTTATGTCACAAAAACCACAAGATTTTCAAAATAACCAATAAAACTCTAATCCTATAATTAAATGCGTAATTTAATTTGGTCCACCTGAATCCTGTAGGCTGGAAACTATCATTAACTAAATCTGATTTTCCTGAGGTAACATTTGCATTTGCTCAAAAATAATGTTAATAACCTCTATCAAACACTATTAGATCCATACAATGTTTGAAAATTACTTACAATGTTACCTGTAGTTAAATGTCGAAATGACAGCAGAATATACCATTATCCCCCATGAACCTAAGACTGCAGTAAAAGGCTAATAGCTTGAGCGATAACCTTAACACGTTTATAGGCAATATTGCGTCGTGGAACTGTGTATTTAGGGACAATCATTTGCTAAAATGTCCCTTGTAATTAATAGGCTTTGACGCAGTCAAGATCAACTATCACGATGTATAATGAAACAATATTGCATTGTTATTGATGGTGTGAATGAATTTGATATATTTACAGAATTATTTGCTGTTTGCAGAATCTCAATTTAAAAGAAAACTCTATTTCTTGTCAAGTTTTATCAATTTTCGGGGAAAATCACGACAATTGTGAACGTCTGAAATTGCATGAATAGTCACTCACTATAAATGATGGAAACTAGAAAATTCCCTGATATTGCTGGGGTTCTGTGAAAAATCGACAAAAAACCACGGTTTGTTCGACAAAACTTTGCTATATGGAAGCCGCATGTTTGTGGTCTACAAACTTTGCAGTGAAATGTGATGAAACCTAACGAGTGGTTGAGTTAACTTAAGTTAAACTTAAGATTTTTCTTTTGAGGATAATATTTGTGTTGATCACTCTAGCATCAATTGATAAGTTATTGGATTTTAAACAATATACTAGTCCTTATGGTTACTGGTCCTTATGGTACGCTTATGCGTTATTAACTTAGTCTTAATTCGCTTACAACCATTGAGACAACCGTCCACGAATCTTTGAAGCATGTGTAGAACCATAGATAAAACAAGTTAAGTCTTATGCTAAAAAACCCTCTTAGCTCGACAAGTCGTCTAGTAAGTGTCCAGGAAATTTCCAATTCTGTTGCTTACACTGAACCTTAGTATTCTATATGAACCTTCTTACTTTTATATCTTACATTACTATGTGATATAGAATTTATTTATTTTTAAAATTTAGTTTATTTAGTTAATTGGTGGCTGAAAGTTACGTTTTGCTGACCATGCCAGCTGTCATCGTCATTTGGGGACCGAGCTGGTTTTTACATCCCTAGGGCCGCAAAATCAGCTGGCCACTTACTTTCTTAAAACATGAATTCAGGTACACAATCAGTATCCATAGCATTGCAATAGAATTGTTTTATTGTCACGGCTGCCTAGCAACTGTTTATTATTATTTTTGCTGATTCCTCAAATTATTTTTTCACATGTTGACAGTGTGCATTATTATTGTGGTGTGGTGAAAAGTGGTAATAGTGGTAAAGTTTGGTGAAAAATAGCGTTCATACCACGGACCGAAATGGTTTTGCAGCTCTCGATTGTATTAAGTTCTCGATTCCGTCTCGAACTGAAAAACCATCTCGAGCCGGCAAAATCTCATTTTCGGCCCTAGGTACGAAATATTACGCTATTGTTTACTTACTTTACAGCTCTAGTGAGGTAAAGTAACGGAAAAATGTTCTAGAGCCAACTTATCAGCTGGTAAACGCCCAATTATATTGTTTATCTGCCGAATTCCAATGGAAACTCACCCATTATTTTATTAACCTGAAATTGAAATAAACTATTTAATAACAACGGGTATTTAGGAGAAAGATTTATTGAAAGGTTTTGAAAATTTTAGAGACTACATAGAAATAAGGACTCAAACTTTTTGTAATAATCTTTTACCACATAAATCAAAGAGACGTTACGATAAAACGGTACTATTGCAAAAATATTTTATAATTATTTTTAAATAATAATGATAATAATTAAAAAATACTTTATTTTTGTTCTTAATGTTGTCAATAAACGGTGGCAATACATTTAAGTATTATCAAGGCAGTGAAGTATTATCATTAACGGAAAGAGTATAGGCCTAGGTAATAAAGAATAGGTTATGAAGATAGGTAATGAAAGAGTATTTGTAATTACAAACATAGTTTAAATACCCCCGCCGCAGCAAACCTGCAGACTAAGCGAATTTCCATTTGCCTGTTTGGATTTACACTAAAATGTCTACTTAAAAATACAGTAGAACCTTGATAACAAAAGACTCTCATGGGGATTGTTAAATAAGACTTGTTATCAAGGTTGACTTCTTATCGAGGTTTGTAATAACATGTGATGTGTGGGGTAAAATAATGTTAAGGGTTTTTGAAAATGACACTTGTTATCAAGGGCGACTTGTTATCGAGGGTCTTCTTATCAAGGTTCCACTGTATAACATTTATTCCCTATTTAAATATAATTAGTTAAACAAGTACTTAGGTTTGCGCTGCATCAGGGAAGGTAAAACTTTTTTTGTAAAATGTTAATGGTTAAGAAATAAAACATTTGATCAAAATATGTTTATAAACAAGCAAACTAGCCTACAACAGTTTACTTATTAAATAACTTCTTGATCAGCATTGTACGTGTTATTAAATTTACGGAAAGTAAATAAAAGAAACGTCTTATAACACTTAAAACATATATTTACGCTTATACTGTTACTCACAAGACGGTAAATATACAAAAACGATGGTAAGTGGTGATCGATTTCGATTGGACACTCCAATCATCATCAGACCCAATAGGCGAATGACATTCGCCTATGTCATTCGCCTATTGGGTCTGATGATTATTGGAGTGTCCAATCGAAATCGATCACCACTTACCATCGTTTTTGTATATTTACCGTCTTGTGAGTAACAGTATAAGCGTAAATATATGTTTCAAGTGTTATAAGACGTTTCTTTTATTTACTTTCCGTAGTTTACTTAATATTTAAAACTCTATCATTTATTTTTAATATGTATCATATGACTGGATTAATTTCATATTGTAAATAATTCAATAACGGCTAAGTGCTAAGAACATAGTGATATATTTCGAGTCACGAAAGGCCTGAGGCAAGGGTGTGGTTTATCGCCAACGCTGTTTAAACTTTATCTTATTGGCATTTTAAGAAATTGGCAAAGGAGGTGTGAGCCTATGGGAGTACAACTAGAAGAAAGTCGTTTGTTCACCTTGTATTTTGCGGACGATCAGGTGGTTTTGGCGGAGGATAGAGAGAATTGAAAGAAGAATACGAGTTAAATGGACTGGTAATGAATGTGGGGAAGTGTGAGTATCTGGTGGTTGGGAGCGACATAGTGGAGAACCTGCCTTTAGAAGATGGAGAAGTCAAGGGGGTCAGAAGAGCTAAATATTTAGGAGTGATATTTGACAAGTCTGGAAGCAGTGTTGTGGAAATTGAGGAGAGGATTCAGAAGGAAAGGAAAGTGACAAGGGCTTTTAATTTTGTTTGGTGGGATAGGGGTGTGTCAAAGAAAACAAAGAAGAGGATTTATAAGTCTATGGTGCAGAGTGTGGTATTGTATGGCTTGGAAGTCTGGGAGTTGAAACAAAGGAACACTGGGAAGTTGTTGGCTACGGAGATGGATGTACTCAGGAGGAGTTGTAGGAAGACAAGATTGGACAGGGTGAGGAACGAAGATATTAGAAGAGAAATGGAAGTGGAAGGAGACATAATAGATGAGGTTCAAAGAAAACAGTTGGTCTGGTTCGGCTATATAAATAGGATGGAGGAGGGTCGGCTCCCACGGCAGGTTATGAACTGGGTTCCACCTTGGAGGAAAAAGAGAGGACGACCCAGGCGCAGTTGGCGGATGGGGATTCAGGAGGCAATGGCGACGAGAGGCCTTGAGATTGGCGACTGTGCCGATAGACAGCTTTGGAAGCTGGGAGCGGAGAGACGGCGCGAGCTGTAGAGATCCGCAACAAGTAACAAGTAAGTAATTAATTAAATGTTTACTTTTCATTATAAACAAATAAACATGATTCAATAGTTGTGTTCATATATTTTGTATGAATTTATACTTAATACGCATAATAACCCTTCAATATACTAAATTATTTATTCCTTTAAACCCTACAAAATGGTTTGGAAAGAAATTGCTAAATTTTTTGTTTTTTATTTAAATATGGGAAAAACCTATTTTTACCCCATAAAACCCCCTGTAAACCCCTGTTCCCATAGTCCGATCATGCTGGTTCGCGAACTCGTTTGAATAAAAGTATCTAGGCCTGTACCAAATTTCATCAAAATTATATCATTTTTGCTTGAGTTATCATGCTAACGGACACATTGTATATATTTAAATATATATATATATGAATTTGAATGGATGGTGTTTTTGGCCTCTAGGGGCCTCAAAACGAAAAAAAAATCAGTCCCACGTCCAGGTTTTATCATGAGTACTACGGTAATAGGTTATTCCCTATTTGGGAAATTCGCTAAAACACTCTAAATTAGTTTCCTTTTAGCAGCAAACCTAGGTAGGCTACTCGTAAAACCTAATGTTATCTAAACAGATTTAATTGAAAATCAATTCAGACAATGGAAATTCACATTTTGTAATACAATTAATTCTGGTCATGTCTTACAAAATCATAAGGGTTTGCTCCAAAAATAAATTACAAGAGAAAATAGCGCATCTCAAGTAGTTCTTAAAATTGTATTTTATAGGCTATTGCAATTATATTTTATTTCATTTTCTGTGAGTTGCTGTAGTTGAATTATTTTAATGTGCAATCAAATATTAATTTCTTAATAATTTTGTTTTCCAAAAGTTGCTCGCCAAAAAGCAGAACTGTTCAAGAAAGAGAGGGGGAAGAAAGTACAAAAAATTATCCTACGGCTGAAATTTCAAATACAGAAACTTTATGGTTTCTATGGAGCTATAGTGTTCTCTACATTACTTACTGTACAACACCATGATGGAAGGAAAATTAGTATATGTATTTGTTTTGATTTGGTTGTTATTGTTTTTATAATGTGTGTTTTTATAAAAAAAAACTATAACAATCAAATCAAAACAAATACATACTAATTTGACAGTTACAATCAGGCGATCTTTTCTTTGAAATCCAAGTGACGTCAGAATATGACGGGATAGCACACCTATGTACAACTACTTACGACGTTGCCACTTCGAAGGGTGCGGCCTGGGGCCAATCTAGGAGGATTTAATCCTCCTAGGGGCCAATTTCATAATAAACTACATGTTACAAGCTACTACTTGTAACTTGTAATTTCATTATCAGCTGATTCACTATTAATATTAGTTTGAAGTTTATTGTGGAATAGGCCCCTGGAGTTAAAGGCGGCCGTGAATACTACCCCTTGGAAAACCACCCCCCAAGGTGAAACATGACGTCACTAAATCTTCCAACTAACCAATATAGGAGCCGTATCCGCAACTAGAATACTACCATATACTACCCTCCTAGCAAAATGTGATGCCATGTAATTGTAATCTTAATTCTACATGTAGTAATTCCGTTTGGTAACGGAAAAGGCATGTGAGGAAAAACAAACAGAATTTTGAAATGTTACTGCAAGTTTGGGTGGTTGTGTTGTTAGCTTAAACAGTTTGACAACGGAACTAGAATGTTCGTGGCTGGAAAACTGCCCCCCCGGATATCACTGACGTCAACATGACGTAGAAACCTGCTTGGAAGGGGTGAGGTAGTTTTCCGCGGGAAGGCAATCTTCCGGCGACCCCATATTACCATTGACTAATACTTTACCTTTTAGACTAACCTACACAAGTAAAAATGTAGACTTCTCAATCCACTGTAAAATCTGAAACATAGCACTACCATATGATGGTCCCGACTAACAACTAACAAAGTAGATTTTTCATCCTATTGAAAATAAGAAGCTTGATTTGTCAATTGGTGCGTTCATGTTTGTGATTTTGAGAAGACATTAAAATATTTTCTTCTTGAGATTTTAGGGTTGATATTTCGAATTTGTTAAACAAGTATTTATTTATTTACACCCTTTTCTATTCTAGTAAATTCCATGACAACATAACATGAATTAATATTGAATTAGAAACGATTTTGAAGGTCAATTTGGATGAATTCTGTAGAGCCTGGAGCCTTTACTCTTCTCAAGGAGATTACTACCAGGAAATTTGGATGGTTTTCTGTTACTTTTTGACAAAACTATGTATAAAGGCTGACGTAATAAGCGTATTATTATTTTTAAGCTCTTTAAAAAGGTCTAGAGAGAAATTGGAAAATTTTGTGTTTTGAGGGTAAAAAATTAGAAAACCCATTTTTACCCCATAAAACCCCGTTCCCTACATGTTCCGATCATGCTGGTTCGCAAACTCATTTAAGTTTATCTGGCCTTACACCTTTAAACCAAATTTAATCAAAATTACATAAATTACTCAAGCTATCACGTTCACGTACGTGCATATATATGTTTATATATAAATTTGAACGAATGGTGTTTTTGCCCTCTGGGGACATAAAAATGAAAAAGTAAATCGGTCCCGGGCCTAGGTCTTCTTACCGTGCCACCTACGGTAATGTATAGCTACTTTCCCATAGGGAAATTCGCTAAAGTGGGAGGGGAGGGTGAGGAAAGCGTAAGAGAGAGAATCAGGGACTTTTGGGAAGACACAAATCTCAATATGATCTAACAGCATAGAAAAATTCAGCTTTCCCCTAATTACTTCTGACATCTGCCTTACCTTTATTGACCAGGCTAAATACGCAGACAATTAATTAAACCTTTATTTAACTTTAATTTAGAATCAACAGATCAAACATTTATGTCTTAAATATAATAGTAGATGTTTAAATTAACACATTATTTCAGTAATTAGGAATATCTAACTGACAATAGGTTTACTAAAACAAATTGTATTGTAGTTAAATTTTTGTGTGTTTTTGGTCTATTCTAAACTCTGCTTGAAGAACTGTAATGCTAATAGATTAGCACCTGATAACACTAGAAAGTATTCCATAGAGTTAAATTTGAAACCTAAGAAAGCTGCAATGTGATACACTCCAGTTAGTCCTCCATACAATATGTCATCCTTCTTGTAAGCTGAGAAACCAACTGAAATAGAATTCCAAATGACACTCAGGTCAACTAGATCTTGAGGAACATTTTTCTTGAGAACTTCAGTAAGTACAACATAAGCGATTGGGAATACGAGGTGGCAATAAGAAAACTTTTCTTCAAAACCTGCAAACAGAATAGCTTCTGCTGCAACAAGTGGTGTGTAGCACGGCATTGAAACTCTATCCACAAACGCAAGTGCTTTCTTCACTTTTTCATTGCTTCTGGGCAATCCTGAAACATATAAACCCTTTAATAAAATGATACATAAAATAGAAATCCATAATGCAAGAAAGAAATTAGGAACACACACCTTTAGATTGCCTGGTATCGTAATACGCAGGCAGAGCCATTCTTTCCCAAGCTGTTTCATGTTTTGAAAACTTTTCAATTAAAGTTGACTCTCTCTTTCTTATCTTATCTCTCTTCTTTTTACTAGATATCTGTTGAACCTATGTCTACAATCAGCAGAACTGACATATCTTTTACCAGACAATTTTTATAAGTAGGCCTACATTGGTTTAACAGCGGCATTAATGAAACAACTTTTCTTGTGGGTAAGACAAATTTGATCAAAAAATATCCTCAAACAAACCAACTACAACTAACAGTTTACTTTTTATTTATAAGGATAACATGGGATTTTTAAATGTATAGCCTACAGTTTTTGGGAATTATTTCTGGAACCATTGATGGTACAGATTACAAATAGGCTTGAATCTACAAAATTATTTGCTTTCTCATGCTGTAGATGATTGCTGTAATACAAATTGTTAATTCGTTTACATAAAGTGTAAACAATTTGAAATAAAAACTAAATTATGAAAACCTTTAAAAACCAAGACCTTGCTCCATAACCCGATCTTGCTGATTCCCCATATCAATCAAGTTGATGCTGCCCTACAACGCAAAATGCTACAGCTGTTCATGACAAATTTAATCAAAACTGGACCAAAATTACTCGTTGTTCACAAACACTTTCAATTTAATATGCCCATGCAGTCCAAATAAGAGCCATTAGCAATATTTCAAAGATCCACTTCATAGCCTGAGTCTAACAATTTGGCTGCCAGGAAAGAAGGCTATAGAATAGAATAACAAAGATGAAGATGAAGGTTAGAGACAAGATTATTTTCAAACCAATGTATCAAATAAACGTAATGAACAATGCCAATGCTTTCCTTACTTACCATAGTCCAAAATCCCTAATGCTCCATCCACAGCATACAATGCAAATGCAACTCTGACATATTTCAAATCCATGCACTGTGACAATGAATAACCAGAAGAAGCTAAAAGAGCCACACGGCCGATGGCTACATTCAAATCACCCATTATTTAAAATGTAACAATTAGTTCAATTTGGCGAGGTTTAGATTGTTTGAATTCAAGTATTAAAAAAAGTTAGGATAAGGAAAAGAAAACAGAATCACAATAGATTCCATAATATCATATGGCCCTATTCCAATGATTGTGATTGAACAATGTAGTGCCAATGCCTCTTGTATTTCAGTGGCGAAAATATAACACATTACTGTAATGTATACGTAAAGACAATAATTATAATGTTATAAAATCTAATTTTATGTTGCGTCATACCATAGACTAACCAGCACAATAAGACTTCAAATTCCATTGTAAATGTTGAAGCTCGTTTTTCGTGTCTAGTTCATGCCCGGTAATACTGATCGCTAGTGTCGACAACACTTTGTTTCTATCATTTTAGAGTTCATTTGATGAATTGTGCTTTAGTGTTTGGTTATATAACTAGATGGCGAGTTATTGTTTATGATTGGATCGTGTTTATGTTAAACGGGGCTTTTAAATACTGAAACAACAAGAGACAAATTTCACAAAACACGATCTCTACTCTCCACAGTGCACCAGACAGAACCTATGATAGAATCTATGATAAAACCATAGATAAAACATACTCCCTTAGTACATTTCTCATCCTTATGGAACAGCTGAAGACAATTTTATTGTTAGTTCATGTACGGTTTATGTAGAGGTCGTGTTTTGTTTACAATTTGTTTCCCGTTATTACAGCCATGTAAAACCTCGTTTAACCAAATAATACGATCTAATCATAAACAATAACTTGTCCCCTAGTTATATAACCAAACAGTAAAGCACAAATCAATAAATTAACCCTAAAATAATGGAAACAAAGTTTCATCGACACTAGCGCCTTTGTGTCACGTACATGAACTAGACACGAAAAACGTGCTTCAAAATTTACAATGGGATGAGAAGTCTACTTGTGTTGGTTAGTCTATGATAAAACAAAACATAGTCCCTTAGTAGATTTCCCATCCTTATGGAACAGCTGAAACCAATTTTATTGTTAGTTCTGTCCGGTTTTCTGTAGATGTCGTGTCCTATTATTTTAGGGTTAGTTTCTCATTTTGTGCCTCACTGTTAGGTTATATAGCTAGTGGACGAGTTATTGTTTATGATTAGATAGTTTTATTTGGTTAGGTTTTAAATTACTGAAATAACAAGAAACAAATTGTAAACAAAACACGACACCTACAGAAAACCGGACAGAACTAACAATAAAATTGGCTTCAGCTGTTCCATAAAGGATGGGAAATCTACTAAGGGACTATGTTTTATCTAAGGTACTATCATTTTTATGTTTTATGTTGTTGTATTAGTAGTCAAAGGTTATCTATGGTTTCGCTTCAGCTCTTCCATAAGGTCGAGAAATCTACTAAGGGCGTATGTTTTATCCATGGACATACGTTGCGTCATATTTTCCTTTTCCATTATGTATTAACGTCAAACATACCGTACTCACTAACTTATTATAGATTTGTCATCCTTATGGCTCAGCCCAGCTCAAGACAATTTAAATGTTAGTTCCGTCCGGTTCCGCTAGGATCGTGTTTTTTGTTCTGTTTCTTGTCATTTCAGTAATTTAATACCTCGTTTAACCATAACCAAATGAAACTATCTAATCATAAACAATAACTCGTGCTCTTAGCCCCTAATTTTATAACCAAAAAGTAAAGCACACACCTGCACAGTAATTAATTAACACTAAAATAACAGAAACAAAATATCGTCAACACTCACCCAGTGTCACCGAAACCCCGAACCGAAACGAAGTTACGAACTAGATATGAGAGACAAGCTGCAGACATTGACTTTGACTAACCAACGCAAGTAGACTTCTCAATCCCTTTGTAAATTTTGCAGCTAGTTCAATCAATGCCCGCGCCCGGTGATACTGATCGCTATGCTATATAGCATAGATAAAACATACACCCTTGGTAAATTTCTCATTCTTATGGAAAGCTAGGACCAATTTTATCGTTAGTTCTGTCCGGTGCACTGTAGATGTCGTGTTTTGTTTACATTTTGTTTCTTGTTATTTCAGTCTTTTAAAACCTCGTTTAACCAAATAAAACGATACATAATTAAACAATAACTCATCCTCTAGTTATATAACCAAACACTAAAGCATAAATAATGAAATTATAACTCTAAAATAATAGAAACAAAATTTCGTGGACACTTAATTTCTAAACCCCTAGCAAATATAATCAACAGTTCATTTATAACAGGAATATTCCCTGACTCACTAATCACTGTTGTGTTGTGAAACCATTGGTTGAAAAAGGCAAACCAACGATGTGTGGTAACTACAGATCCATAACTCTAGTCTCAACTACATCTAAATACCCCCGCCGCAGCAAACCTGCAGACTAAGCTAATTTCCATTTGCCTGATTGGATTTACATTAAAATGTCTCCTTAAAAATATCACATTTATTCCCTATTTAAATAGAATCAGTTTAACACATACTTAGGTTTGCTGCAACAGGGAGGGTAAAAGTGTTTTTAATGTAAAATGTTAATAGTTAGTAAGAAATAAAAACATTTTCCAAATTTGGGCAACAAATGTTAATAAACAAGCAAACTACAACAGTTTACTTATTCTCCTTAAGAATAACATAGGAATTTTAAATTTACAATTTTTTGGAATTTTCTCCGTAACTATTAGGTGCATTACAACGCTTCAATATACTAAATTATTTGTTTTTTAAGCTCTATAAAATAGTTTGGAAAGAAATTGCAAAATGTTATGTTTTTTGAGTCAAAAGTGGGAAAAACCCATTTTTACCCCATAAAACCCCCCATAAACCCCCGTTCCCATGGTCCGATCATGCTGGTTTGCGAACTCGTTCGAATAAACGTAGGTTTACACGTTTGTACCAAATTTCAACAAAATCGGATCGTTTTTGCTCGAGTTATCGCGCTAACGGACACATATATAAATATACTAGCAGAGTACCCGTCCTTCATACGGGGTTGGCATATAAGTAGTGTAAAATACTTATTGCAGTTATACTCCAACTTAGCGTTTGCAATGGGGGAGGACACAGTTTGATAAAATTTGCTTCTTTAAATTTACGGTATCTATTATAGCCATAATGTTCTACCACTTCACCTAAACAATATAGAAAAATAAACTATTAATAATTCGCATAATATCACAAATTTTTCATGCAATTAAAAACATAAACATTGCCTATCACAGTTATTTGTTGCTGCTTAGTTCAAATTAGGTGTTTTTATAAATACAAAAAAATAATAGTGCTGCACCCTGTTGGTAAATCTTATAACTTTTTAATGCTTTTGCATATCATAGAACCAACATTTTTAGTTGAAACAGCTGACTAAATTCTTTAATTCCCTTTAAATATGAATAATCATAAGGTTAACATGGGAAACTACAGAGCCACTGGGGCGGAGCCCGAAAGGATTTTTGAGATAAGAATATGCCTATATGTTAATCGGGAATATGAGCTATCATCATGCCAAATTTCAGCCCAATCCGTCCAGTAGTTAAAGCGTGATTGACCTTCAAACAAACAAACAAACAAACAAACAAACACACAAACTTTCACATTTATAATATTAGTAAGATAGTAAGATAAGATATATATATATATATATATGAATTTGAACGGATGCTGTTTTTGGCCTCTAGGGACCTCAAGACGAAAAAAAAATCGGTCCCGGGTCCAGGACTTACCACGAGTACTACGGTAATAGCTTATTCCCTATATGGGAAATTCGCTAAAAGTTTGTAGGTAAAGTAGTGTAAGCAACTCGCGTAGTTACAGCCTTTCCGACAACAGTAGACGTTTTTAATGCATTCCAAGGCTCGTGCCTTTTACTTGTGTAAAGGAGGAGGCCTAAGGACTATGTTTGGGCGATCGTTGCGTAAGCTACTGTTTACTATCATTACTAGTAGGTCTACCAAAAGAGGCATTTTCCCGTGCACGTTAAATTTTCAAATGTTGGACAAAGCAAAAAGGGCTTCATCACTTCTTGGCTTCATTTTTCGAACAACAAAAGACCTCAAGAACCCTCTCACACTTATAATCCTCTACAAGACTTTGGTACGTCCCGTGATGGAATACTGCTCTGTTGTCTGGTCTCCTTATCAGTCTTTGCACATCGATATACTAGATAAGATACAAAGAAGATTTATTAGACTGATTGGTCTTAGACTGGGGTACCACTTTCAGGATGTTCCTATTATCACCCTGGAGAAATACTATGATCTGCAACCACTCAGTCTGAGAAGGAAATGTTACGACCTGCAGTTTCTCTTCAAACTCGTGAATGGTATCATCGACTGCACATCTTTGCTGAATAATATAGAATTCTCTGCCCCTAAAGGAACCAGATCCAAAACGTTATTTGCCAGAGGATTCCAAGCAAGGAATTACTCCTACCATCATGGGTTGTCAAGGTTGCTGAGGATCGGTGGAGAGGCTTCGACTCACATTGACTTCTTCGGGATTTCTTCTTCCTCATTCAAGAGAGACGCCTCAAGATATTTACAAGGGAGAACATCTTAGAAGCATTTTCCTGCCCTCCTGTGGGAACAAGTGATGTGTAGTTCTTGTTTAGGTGGTGCCTTTAAAGGGCCACACCTTAGTTCTGTTTTAAGGCTGGTGTTACCTCAGCAAGGTGCAGTGCAATATAGGTGGTGCCTTTAAAGGGCCACAAATGAAAGTTGGTGCTTTTTAGCATGGTGTTTGGTGTTTGACACAGTGTTCTTCCCATGTCATGCATGCATACACACACACATACTCCCACAAATTATACTTTTGTTAATACTTTTGTAATATTTTACTGTCTTTTGTTATTATTTTCACAGTTTATAATTTGTTATCTTTGTTGCCATAGTCTATTTTGTTGGTCTTATTTAATCGTTGTTGTTATTGCCTGTTGTAAAGTTACCGTCATTACTGCTTGTTACTTGTTACCATTATTACTAGGCATAGTCTTCTTGTTGTTATTTATTGTAGTTTTCAGGTCCCACTCATGTATTTATTGCCAGCTTCCTTATTTATTATTATTGCACGATTTTTGCACATACACACACACTCCCACAAATTACACTTTTTTAGTACTTCTGTAATATTTTGCTGTCTTTTGTTATTATTTTCACAGTTTATAATTTGTTATCTTTGTTGCCATAGTCTATTTTGTTGGTCTTATTTAATCGTTGTTGTTATTGCCTGTTGTAAAGTCACCGTCATTACTGCTTGTTACTTGTTACCATTATTACTAGGCATAGTCTTCTTGTTGTTATTTATTGTAGTTTTTAGGTCTCACTCATGTATTTATTGCCAGCTTCCTTATTTATTATTATTGCACGATTTTTGTAACCACTGTTATTAACTTATTATTTGCTACTTATGTATAGTTCATAGTCTGACAAAATTGTATTAATGGAGAAACCGTTGGAATAAATAAATAAATAAATAAATAAAAGCTGAACACAGGAACACTAAATTTCACATGCGAAGCGATGGCAAGCATGTACTAGTTATTAGTTAATTTTACGTTCAAGGTGAAGCCGAACACGGGAATAATTGGAGCTAGTTCCGGAAAATCACTTTTGGTAGATACAAGTTGTAATTTTAAACCTCAGTAACTTTATCACCTGTATCGAAAATAGGCACTTTCTGAAAGGAGTGATGAAAAACTGGTTAGCTCACAACGGTCCATTTGGAAGATTAAAAAAACATTAGTGTCAAGTCAATAACGAAAGGCGGCATTCGTTAAGGAAATAGCAGCTTTGACATAATTCTTAGAGAAGGGTTGAAAATACGCTACACTTCTTGCCTGAAAACAATAATTAATGTTATAACAATAATGATCTTTTTAAATAAACATTTGTGGGGATGAAAACTGACCAGCATTGAGAAAAGTATTTTTAATTTCTCCCCCTATACATAGTACAGTATATGGAGAAACTAATGCCTACGTTAAGATTTTTTAGATTCAGTTATGGGTGGAAATGTCCGTTTTGAATCTTCCATCGATATATAAAGTAGTAGTTATATCGATTGGGTCTTCCTGTACCCCAAAAAATGTGTTTTTTTTATGTAGGGATGTGTACAGGGCTACAGACTACACATATGGTCAGATTTTGCTGAAATGTGGTATGTGGGTAGTAGGTAACCAATCTATAATATACCCAGGTTTTTATTGTAATTTATCCATAAACCCCCTGAAAATAACGGGAAATGGGAGTTTACAAAACTGCTTGAAAGAATATGATTAGAATTTCGCATGTTATGGCCCTTTCAACTCTAAACAAAACTTTTCTGTAAAAATTACGGTTAAAAAGTATTGCAATATTTGTGATTATACCCGTAAAATATCATAGTTACTCCCACTACTTGTTTATTGTAATGGTTGTTGACAGACGGCCGGGGCCACACGTGGCGGATCGTCCGCGCGGCTTATGATCGTACGATCATAAGCCGCGCGACGATGTCCCGGCCACACGGAGCGGATGAACCGCTTCCGGTTGAGGTTTCCCAGCCTACGTACTGAGATTCTAACATGGTTTAATTCACTCGTTCTCGTTGTGGTCATGGAAGAAACACGTATGTTAGTTTGTGCATTAGAAGCGTGTGGTGAGCTAGAGCCTGAGGCAAACCGAAATCATTGGGTCCATCATTTCATAACCGATAAACCATTCGTGTTCCAAACCTTTCACGAGCACATGCGAAACCATAGTTCGGAGTCTTTTTTTGTTACTATCGCATGTAGATAGCATCGTTTGACGAGCTACTTCAATTGCTTTGACCGCATATAACTAAGGAAGATATACTCATGAGAAATGTACAACATGAGAAATCCCACATTATCTTTAACAACTTCTATTGATTTGTCTGTGCCGAACATTTTACACCTATAAACCGAAATGCACAAGTACAAACAAAAAAAAACCACTACAAATGCTTGAAAATGAGCTCCAACCGCGCGGACAATCCGTATCGTGTGGCCACTCTCATAAGACTACGTGTGTCATCCCCTCCAACGCGGCTTATGATCGCGCGGACTATCCGCGACATGGCGCGGACAATCCACCCAAGCGGCTTAGGATCGCCCCGTGAGGCCACTCTCATTTGATTCAATGTGTTGTCGGACCACGCGGATGATCCGCGTGGTCCGTCCGCGCGGATGATCCGCGTCGTGTGGCCCCGGCCTACGAGTTTGTTGATCCCGGTTATTTTAATCTACTTATACCATTATAAACAAGTGTATTTTAAAGTTTGATTAAATGGACTTCATTAAAGAAATAATATTGATTTTTAGATACGTCCAGTAGCTAATAAATTCTTAGAAATGTCGCTAATTAGTTGTACAGTACATGAACAGATCTTGTCCAAAACAGATACCTGTCGCCTTGGAGGCTACTCTCTATCCTTCTCTGAATTTCTAGTAAATGTTCTTTTTACAAAAACTGTTGATATCAAATTAGGAAACATGTAACTAAACAAAAAGCTGTCTGAGTGGTTGAAGGTGTTCAACACTATCGTTTGTGTCGGGTAAAAGAGTCGGTGGAGAGAATAAAAGTAAAAGATTTTATAGTTATATGTATAGCTCCAAATGTGGGTAACCCATAAATATTAAACGCATACTTTAATAAGCATAATTAAATCAATGACATGTTAATAAAAGCAGTTCCCCTCCCCTCGCGGCCAATAATTTTAAGTTATAGCCGTAATAATAAATCACTATCTCGACAGAGATGTCTTGTTTCTTTGTTATACCTACAATTTTTATAACCTCCATGGGTTTGCCTTGGATATTTTGCGAATACATCTTCAATATATTCCATATTTCTCTATATTGAATATTGAACAAACACTTTTATATCAAATCGTAAAAATATACCTGGTTAATAAATCAAAATTTTTTACCTGATCAAACACAATTAATGCTATATTGGGAGTTTGTATAAGAGATGATTACGTTATCATCTCTAGAGGGTGACTTCTAGTTTATTGCAGGAGCAACAGAGACTTTGCAGACCTGTTATATCCAACAGCAATCGCAATCGCTAAAGCGTTTATGTATAGTTAACACACAAAAAAAGTTTGTAACTGTAAAATGTAGTGATGTAAATTAGCAGTGTCGTGTATCAATTTTTAACAACTATTGTACGGATTGCTTGCAGTGCAGTGTTGGTACGAATACATAGTTATTAGACACATAGACATGTTTACTAAGATTGATTTTGATACCAATACTGATCAAGTCACTGAGGCAAAATAGCTATTGTATCTCGATATTGTAACTTCCATCTTGAAACCAAACAAATAGAGTATAAAAATTATTTACGTTTACTTTGTTTAGTACCTAGCTAAAACAAACAACACACACAATAGTAACGTTTTAAAATGCCCTAAGCTACCTTAGGAAACCTCTACCTAGCTTTATTGTGTAGGTAGAGATTTCTTTACTGTATTTTTAGCAAAGATGCATAGCCCTAGCTATATTTTGTGGCCTTGGCCTCTTACACTAGAATTACACGACACACAATATTACTGTGGTGTAAATGTTTACCTTTGTCTTATTTATATCAATACTGAGGATGGATTGAAATTATTGAATGTCAAAAAAGAGTGACTACATTTACAATATATTCTAAAGCTTTTGAGGATTCTAGACGGATTGTATAGATGGAGTCTAGACTAAAACGCACCAATAGCAAACATTTTGTTTGAAGTAAATTGTGTGACAAAATTTATTTTTGTGGCCCTTTAGCGATTTAGTTAAAATGATTTTTACTTCACTGAATAGCAGCGTTTTTAATAGTATAACAAGTATTATTCAGTGTATGCTAGATCACTGAGCTTGGATTTTTTTCTAATTTGTACATGATTTATTTTGTAGATTTTGATAAAATCTTCTGATATTACAGTCAGACAATAGTAAGCAAGAAGTTGCTTGTTGGACTGTAATCCATTAGTCTACAGTTTTGTCTTATTTGTACCTCAACATTACAATAGAGCAGATGGTAACGAAGTCAGGAGAAAAGAAATTGGATGTTAATATTAAACGATGTTGACATTTCTCTGGGTGGAATGAGTTTCTTCTAATATTTTTTTATATTTTGATATCACTTTTCACTGTATCTATCGGTGAAATTAAATTACCAAATAATTGTCTCGTTAAATTATGGATGATTAATTTTAAATCATCATAAACTACAGTACATCAATAATTTCAACAGAAGAGAACATAAATATATTTCAGATTGCATTCATTGCTAATTAAAATTTACAAGAAGTGGTTTATAAACTTTTGATCATTTCGTCACAAATTCGCTTGTGCAAACAATTATTAATATTATAATTAAGTTATATGGTAGTTTTTCCTATGACATGAGACTGGGATTGTTTTTCACATTACCTGAGGCTAGACCTAGGGGTTGCAGCATTATCACTTAGATAAAATACATTGGTTATTTGACGGGATTTGAACACGGGACCACCGAGGTCCGCGCTCTAACCACTAGAACAGCTCGCTCCCCAATGTATTTATATATATGGTGGTAATTATTATATTTCTAATAATCTGGGAGTATAAAACCATCCGTAAAATAATATTATAAATAAGATCCTTATTTTTAAAATAAATTTATAAAACTAAATAAAATTTGCAGGTGTGCTATATATATCATAAGCATTAAAATAAAACCGTAAAATCGGTTAGGTAGGACGGCTGGAAAAGGGATGTAACAGAGAAAGCGGGTATGGAGTACAATTTTTGTGTTGATGGTTTTTTACACGGACATACATTTCACTGAAAAGGCGCACCCTTGACAACGCCACGAACAACTGAATTTGTAACAAACGTTGTATTGCAGGTACATTCCTTCTTTTGTTAGCATACGCCTATGTTCATTATTTATAAGCGGGGCGGAACGCTTCCGCGTTCCTTAATAATGGCTAAGTCAAATTTTACGGGAAATCTTGAGAGTTTGAAAGGATTGTGGACTATTGCGTAAACTCCTTAAAATGTCAGATGTATTACCCCTCTCCGTGCCCTCATTCTCATTGTCCGATCTCCTATCACAACAACAATCATGTTGGTTCGCGAACTCGGTTGAATAAATGTAGGCTTACACGCTTATACAAAATTTTATAAAAATCGGATTATTTTTGCTCTGATATCGTGGTAACATACACTTATGAATTCGAACGGTTGGTGTGTTTGGCCTCGGGAGACCTCAAAACAAAAATGAAAATCGTTCCTGGGTCCAGGTGTTATCATAAGGTGATAAATAGATTATTCCTTATATGGGAAATCGTTGAAATTTGTGAAGAAAAGTAAGTTTTGGCACACAACAAAATAACTTACAAAACTTACAAAATTTATCTAATGGGAATTTCTAAAGGATAACTTTGAAAATAAACACAAGAGTACAGAGGTGTATTCGGTTAAAATTCTTATTCGCAAAGTAAATCACAAGCAAGCGCTATGTTTTTGCTTGTTTGAACACCAAAACAATCCTTTTAATGCACAACCGGGCTTTAAATTAATCCGCACTTAAAAGAGTTATGTCTCTATTACATTATTTAACAATGTATTCTCAACCTCCAACTAAAATTAATACTAGTTCTACAATTAAGTTTTAGATCAATATGTTTGAGAAACGCAACCACAAATCGATTTTCCTTCAACAATATATTATGTATTACCCATAATTTTAACTGAATTACTGTTAAAGCAGTACCCTAACTGATTTTTTTATCAAAATTTTAATACAGCACAGGAGTCCTACTTTATAAGCATACAATTAACAAACTACATTTACAAATACATCTGTTTATGATTAAATAAGAGAATGGAGACCTGTCAGTTATCGGTATTTGGTTTTCCTACCTACAATGCTGTTGATTGACTAGAGAATGCGATCTTGAGCAAAACTTGGAGAGTTATAATGTATAACCACATCATCATACGACACAAAAAAGCATCATATTTCATATCATGATGTGATGTTGTTGTTATGGGGATTTAATTAGGGTCTTTTCTCATAGTGATACTGATTGAGGGATTCGCATGCTTAGAAGTGATGGACGTGCATGCCGGGATTATTAGCGATTACTATTTGCATACGCCTTGAATCTGAAAATAACGAGCCTGAGAATGGCACAAAAATCTTGCCTGCCCAAGGTAGCACAGTTGTTAATTGTTACTGTATTTTAATATTTTAGTTCTCTAAAAACCCTCTGTTGATTCGAACAAATTTGGGGAAATAAGAGTTTGCGTAATTAATTTACGGTACCCTACTCATATAAAAAAATTAGGATTCATTCGTGTTAATTTTTTGTTTTTATTTATACAATATATTAACATTTAGCAGTATAACAATAGCATCTATATTACTTATTTAATACGCAAGCAGATCTTTTGTGACAATTACTCCTCCGAAACTACTAAACCGATTGTCATGTTTTTGGTGTCATTGGAAAGATCGTAGCGTGAAGTTGTGCAGGAAACTTTCTTTTTAGGGAAATAATGAGAGAGTGAGGCCCTGGAGCCCTTTAAAGTTTCTTATTTCTCCATAAGAATAACATGGGAAACAAAAATTGTTATGGAACTCCAGCTGTTGTCAGAAATCAAAAGTGAGAAGAAGAGCATAGGTTAATGGTAAACAGTCAATAAGTTTGCTAATAAAACAGTTTGCTACAAATATTTGCTGACTTGGTTGAAGTTTGTTTTAAAATAACGCCTGTAATACTTAGAAATTGCTTGAATTCGAGCAACAGGGACACTAGTTTAAATAAAACCAAAAGGTAATACCATAGATATGGTAATACTGTAAATACAAATTATTTCTTCAATTTAACGAAACTATGCATGATAAAATTAAAATTTAAGAACACTTCTTCACAAAACGTGTTTTTTTAGTTAATTAAAACATGATTGCTTCAAGTACTCCTTATAATTTATTTTACTGTTTAAATGATTATAGTAAACTAGAGGGAGAAATAACGACTACTGAAATGTCTCTCAGATAAAATCTGTTCTCGCTGGTTTTATTATAGCATAAAGTAGATTGTAAGGTGGTGTTATTAGCCATAATTCAGCAGGATGTCATAAAGATTACAATTATTATAACCGCAGTGCAGTTATGGTTAACAGGATATCCTCAGCAACCTTATGTAAATTTGTGGAGAACGTGTAAGAAACCTCTTACATTGCGTGGATTTTAGTCGAGTAAAAAAATTAACTGTGCATTATAAGCTATTTGTAAAAACACTATTGTACAATGACTTTTACTTCACTGTTTTGTTACATAATAAGGTATCTTTACAGGACATGTTTAATTAGTGCCTATAAAAATAAATAATCTTTGGAATGTGTAACCTCTTTTGTTAAGAATATTTTCCAGAATTCTAGGAAATAAATCTACACATTTATTTGTTTTAGCGAATTTCCCTGTAGGGAAGTAGCTATTACCGTAGGTGGCAGGATAAGACGTCGAACTGGAACTGACTTACTTATCATTTTGATGTCCCCAGAGGCTTAAAACACTATTATCGAGTAGTTTTGGTCCGATTTTAATGAAGTTTGGCTTGAAAATGAAGGCTGGAATAAGTAGTTCACGAACCAGCAAGATAGGGTCATGGGAACAAGGCATTATAAGGTTTTGAAATTTTCAAAAATTGTTTTTGTCCATTTTCCCCTTAAAACAGGGAACATGGAAATGCCAATTCTCATCAAACCCATTGTCTAGAGCTTAAAAAATATTTTGAATATTGAAGCATTATCTCAGTCTACAATTAAAATTACAGAGAAAATTAAAAAAAAAAACTTTATATTTGCATGTGATTCTTATGGAGGAAAAGAAAACTGCTGTAGTTTACTAGTTTATGGATACAGTACGTTGGTTTGTTTACAGTATGTTGACCAAATTTGGCAAATTTACTTATTTCATCCTATATTAAGGTTTGGTCAAAAACGCCTTTTACCTTCCCCGTAGCACCAAACCTAAGTACTCGTTCAATCTAATACGTTTCACGCACGGGCAAATAGTCTATGTTGACGGGCAAATGCAAGTTTAAAAGAGCCCACCAACTTCTTAAAAAATTACGTACCAAATTAAAATTCACCTTAAAAACCATTAACGAATAAAAAATAGTTTGGAAAAACAAAATGGCAGTTGTACGGCTAACTTCAGTTTTGGACAATTTTAACGTGATATTTTTGTTTTTCTTGGGTCCAGGAACGGTCGGTCAGTTTTTCATAATGTTGGTAGAAGCCAATTGGTATTAAACCCTACTGAACCAACGTAAAATTAATGGAATATATTGACAGGATTAGAATAGATACTCAGACAGTTATTTCTTTCAATCAAGAAGATTTGTTTTACAATTAACTGCCAATATAAATATAAGCTAGGTGTACAACATTTAATTGTAGGCCATACTCAATTTTATCTGTACTAAAATAGTCCAGCCGGTATGTTCTAGTTCTGTATCTCCTATTTCTACACATAAACAAGCAATTTAACAGAATTTTAGTGGTGTAAATCACATAAGCCATTCTCGGCGTGTGTTAGATGACTTCTGCATAGAGATTGCTTTCAAACAGCACATAAATATTCATACACCATTCTATCACCCGCTGGTCTCTCAGAGGTGAACAATATCAGCAACAGGCTTTAGCCTACTCATAATGCTTGATGGGTTCTCCAGCAGTTATGTTATTTGAAGGATGAAAAGAACGTTAAAGGTTTAAAACCGAGTTAAGATTACAAGAGCTTGTCATCATAGTGATGTGTTCTCACAACTTTGCTAAATATTCAGTTCCCTTTAAATTGTGTAATTCATTGCTGTAATTTCGCTTAGCGTGGTACTTTAATTATTCCCTCCTCAATACCTTTTCACTTGTCCTCAAATATGTGATGCTTCTGTGGCATACCGCAACAGAAAAACACGTGCACGAACACCTATACACTCACTACCATTTATGCCCAAGGCGGGATTTGACCGCACCAACAACTGCTCTCCATCTCTCTCGATCTTCTGCCTCTTCCACTGCTTCCACTTCTCTGACGTCCTTGTAGACACTATCCCACCATCTCTTCTTGGGCCTTCTAAGCTAGGCGCCCACCGGGCAACTCAGCGGGTGACGCGGCGCGGCGCGGCACGGCGCGACGCGGAGAAAAACTTCCGTCCGCTTCTCCAGGGTTCGCGCCCACCAAGCAACTCTAGCGGAAGCGCGGGGCAGCGCTGAGAATTATTCTTTTGGAGGGGATGCACAGTGCACTTCGATTCGGACCCGAACACTCCCGAAGGGCTCACGATACTTTCCGAAAACACCCGAATGAGCGGCAGACGAGGGGCAGACGCCGTTTCCGTGCCTCTACCCCGCGCCCACCAGGCAACTCAACGGAGGCGCCGCAACACGAGAGGAAGAAATTCTCCACCGAATTCTCACTGCCGGATTCGAGAAGAAGTTTTTTTTCCGCGCCGCGTTGCGCCACCCGCTGGGTTGCTAGGTGGGCGTCAGTCCATAAGATAACATGGCACGGATACGTGGCAACTTTTTTCCACGGCGTCGCGCCGCGCCGCGCCGCGCCGCGTCACCCGCTGAGTTGCCCGGTGGGCGCCTAGCTTAATGGTCGTTTCCCTTCTGGCTTTCCACTTATACACTACAATGAAAAATAATCGTAAGAAATTTTGCGCCTTCGGATCTCTTGGAAGATTAATTTCAGCCCGTAAAAAAGAGTTGTCTGCAACGACTATATCATAATATTTTTAAACTGTTCTATTCAATTTTTCTGAACGTGTACTGTAAAATTGTATCCAACCAACATTGCCCATACAGAATACTTTCATTAAACACTGTTCTTTAAATTTTCCATGATAATAATTTTAATAGCGGTAGCGTTCCAACACCTACGTTTTTGAAAGCAATTAAGGCTTTAAGCTGAAAGTAACGGTTCCTCAGGAGGGTCATTAGTGGAGACATAAATCCTTTGAGTGCAGATTAATTCCAAACACGGTCGTAAAGATTAAAAGTATTGTTCTGGCGCTGTGTTGTTATAAATTAAAACTTGAGCTTGAATTTGTTAGTTGTTTTTAATCCAAAATAACTTTGATTCTTTTTTGTATGATTTTTTCCAAATTAAACTGAACTGAAATCAGGAATTTTATTTTTTTTTTTTTACAATTTGACTGAATCAAATATTTATTGTAATAAATGTTCACCAACAAATCATTGTTATCCCAAAACCTGAATAGTTGAACGCCTACTCCATGTGTTTATCATTTAGTAGTAAAGTAAACTATCTACTAATTCTAATAAAATCTATCTTAGGTGATAATAATACAGGGTTATAGAACCATATCACTTGTGTAGGCAAGAAGTTATAAAATCCTGAAACTACAAATCGACTGCTAATCTACTATCTGCTATGCCTAATAACTAACTATCTACTAATCTGCAATGCCACTCGTAAGAACTACTTTTGAGTCTTTTGACATTTCGTTAAGAATCCGTTTTATTTTCACACAAAGATTCTATTTCTTCTTATGAAGATAAATTCTGTTCATCAATAAATTATAGACAATTAATGTATTGTTTGAATTAAAAATGAAACATTATTTATTTCCATTATATTATGTTCAAAACTGATTGTTTTTTCTTTGTGGTCACAAATTAAGGCTGTGTGTGTGAGTTTGTTATCAAAATCTTTAGTTATCTCTAGTGTATTTATGAAATGTTTAGTTTTGTAATGATATTGCATTTATTTGAAATAATATGATAATGGTAAATTGTTACAATTTATTTTTTCACAGATTTTGATTACAATTACTACATGTAAAGCTCAAATTTTATAAAGATGTGTGTGCTAACGTTAATCTTTTCTTCGTTCCGTTTAAAAAATATTAGGTATTGAACTAATTCTAATTTAAACTATTAATATTTTTTAAATATACAATAATTATTGTTATTTATAAACAAAAAGATTTATTTGGTACATTGTATTCCACGTTCAAAGGGCGACAGTGCAGATAGAAGATAGTTTGGTTTACGAGAAGCGTTTCCTATTAAGGGGAAAGTTCTTAACGTTACAGGAAATTACACATTTTCAACCTCATTCATGGAAGAAATCTTGCAATTTTATTTTTCATCTTTAAACAGTAATATCAATGAGAGCCTACTCGTTGATCCAAATTGAGAGCATTCCAGGCTGAGGACATTTTACTAGACACAATAAATTATCTTTATACTTCTATATAAATAAAATAGGTTCATCATAAGAGATGCTATGGCACAATACTTCATCATTGTAAATCACCTCTCAGCAACCGAACAATATCCTTCACATTATAACCAACCAACTTGTACAACTATTATAAGGTAAGGACACCATAGACTGCGCCTTGTATCCTGTAGAATGTCCGTCTACAACAAATCATAACCAACGTTAACGATTACTCTATTTTTATACGCCCATTTATAAAGAATACAAGTTTTCCCACGGTAAAAACTATATTCTATAGTATAATACGAGTAACGTTTGCGGACAATGATTTCAAAAACGGCTCCTATGATTTCCTCTATATATGTTTAGGAATATCGTAATAAAGAGGCCGCCAACCTCTTTTTTTGAAAAAAAGAAAAAAAAGTTTCAGGCTAAAAACAATGTCCTTGCTAGCCACTGTACTGGGAAAATTTGGTTTTTCGGTAAAAACTTAAAATAGTTGGTCTTATGCACGAATCCTAGAAAAATACGTCTTATGGAAAGCTAGTTAGCCAATACAGCTTTACTAAATCGTAAATAAATTAATTGTTTTTTTTTTTACTTAATTTTATTTTACAATCTGTTCAGTACTGTGAACAATTAGCAAAAGGGATAATATAAATAAGTGTCTTGACCAAGAATCTCCCCAGTGAAAGATCTTGCAAAATTAAATAGTCATGTCATAACTAAAACTATACAAATCGGTATGGGAGTTCAAGAACTTTCACAATTTTCAGTCTGTTGGGAAAATCACTATTGTCCAGCAAATTAACGGCTATATTATTGTTCGAGTGGGTTTCGAATTTTTCTTGATAGTTCTTGCTAATTCTTGTTATTTCTTCAATTACTGTAGGTATTCTGAAATCTTCAGTGATTGTTCGATTCGTAACAAACCACGGGGAATCAACTATTCTTCGTAGCGTCTTTGACTGAAATCTTTGAATAATTGCTAAGTTGGATTTACTTGCCGTTCCCCAAAGCTGTATCCCGTACGTTTAAATAGGTTTGATCATATCTTTGTAAAGTGTGAGTTTATTGGTCAACGAATGCTTTGATTTTTTGCCTAGAAGCCAGTTGAGTTTACGAACCTTCAAGTCCATTTGTTGTCTTTTACACCAAATATGTGTTTTCCAGGTTAATCTTTTATCCATGTGGAATCCTAAATACTTAACGCTGTCCACTTCTGTCAACGCTATGTTGTTCAAAGTAACTGGAGGGCAGTTTTCTTGTCTCAGCGTGAATGTAATATGTAAAGATTTTGTTTCATTAACTTTAGTTCTCAATTTTTTTAGCCACAGTTCGAAATCATTTAATGTAACTTGCAATTGATTTGAAGCATCTTGAGGATTTTCGTGAATGGAGAGAAATGCAGTATCGTCCGCAAACGTAGCAACCGTAATATTTTGGCCCACGGGGATGTCGGAGGTATATAGTAAATATAAAACAGGTCCAAGAACACTGCCTTGGGGTACTCCAGATTGGATAGGCGTCAAGTCGGTTAAAATTTCTTGAAATTTAATCTGGAAGAATCGTTCATTTAAGTAAGATTTTAACAAACTGTAAAAAGAATGGGGGAGCAAGGATT
This sequence comes from Macrosteles quadrilineatus, assembly GCF_028750875.1. Lineage (NCBI taxonomy): Eukaryota > Metazoa > Arthropoda > Insecta > Hemiptera > Cicadellidae > Macrosteles > Macrosteles quadrilineatus. The sequence continues at coordinate 160,110,158 of NW_026542594.1, forward strand.
TAAGTTTATACAGAAGTCCAGTGTGCCACACTTTATCGAATGCCTGTTGTACATCCAGAAATTCAGCAGAACAGTACTTTTTTGTTTCAAATGAATTTTTAATTATGTCTACAAAATAATTGTAAAATTATGTTTATAGCATATTGTCTACAGTACATTGGCAAATTACTACAGTAGCCTACAAAAGAAAAGGACATTCCCATAAATACCATTTGTTATTTAATACACTTGGGGGTGTTTAATTAAGCAATGGGATAATTACGACTGTTAAAAAATCAAAATCCTAGAATATTTTGCCTCAAAAGATTATACACTAACGCTGAACTAAGAGTATTTAGGAAACCCCAATGACGTTCTGGTGTTTTTGACAATGTGCAATCAGAATGGGCGCGTTGTTTTACGATCCCATGGATTAAAAACTATGTATCATAAACAAACAAACTACCCGAAAATAAACATGTTTGTATTAATATTTCAATGCAACTGTCAAAAAACCTGTACTAGATTTCATCCAGTAACGTCATTCTTGTATGATTTTGATCCATACTGTTTCTGTTCTTATATCCGTGGACGATCTCATTGTTGCGACGTTCCGCGATTACTAACATGTCAATAAATCAATTATCAATTATTTAAGATGGGGACGCCACTATGTGCGTATTTTATGTCGCAACCAGAGAGCGCATAATTTTCGATTATGTAGGTCTATTTATGTCTCCTACAAATTAAACACCACAAGCAATGCTCAGTTCCCTGGTACTAAAAAGTCTTTTAGTTAAATAAAATAAGATATTAACTTGAGAAAAATTGCTAAATTTAGGTCTAAATAGTTACAACTTTTTGACAAATGACATATTTTTTATGAACTAAAATTGTGCCAGATATTTTTAATTTTATTTAATAGTGACAAACTTACATTTTTTTTATTTCGAGATGAAATTGTAATCATCATGTTAAGCCTTCATCATAAGGAATAATTGCAAATTTTCAATTTTGTCGGACCTGTGGTTTAGCCCAAAAAGTGACAAAATTACCACTTTGAAGGCCTGTAAGTCCCACATTATTTCTCCGAATTATTTACTTACTACACATTTCAATTTATAACTTAGAACCTAATCCAAAGAAAAGAAAATTTGAAATTAATTTTAGACCGAACAGCATTATTTATGACTGTTTCTTTGCTCCTTGAACAAAAAACACACTTTTCAGTATAAGGATGTTTGGAAATCGTATTGAAGCTTTCCAAGTTGCCCAGACCTAGCACTTTTTTACTCCATGCCTTGTTTATTGATATGAAAATGGAGTTTGACGAGGTCATTTTACTAGGGGATTTCAATATAAATCTCCTTGACGTTAATAAAGCTAACACAAAGTTCATTAATAGAATGCTAGATAAAATGAATCTTACTCAAATTATTAAGGAACCTACCAGGGTAACAGAAAAATCCTCTTCCTTGATTGATTATATAATATTAGGAAACACTCTGAGTTATCGTTCAGCTGGGGTAGTTGACACCTCAGAACTAGTAGATTGGAGAGGGGTAAAGATCACCGACCACAGGCTTGTATTCTGTGACATATGCCTACCCATAAACAAACCTCCTGCCAAGTTTATCACCTACCGATCTTTTGAGAATTTCAATTTACAAAAATGTTTAGATTTAGTAGCAAATGTAGACTGGAATGGCTTTAAAGTGTTGAATGATGTGCATGCAATTGCCGATGCATTGTCATCAAAAATAGTAGAAATATATGACTCTTGTGCTCCGCTTGTTACAAAACGAGTGACGAAGGGGAAGGCTCCTTGGAGAAATGATGAGATTAAAAACTTAACTAAGTTAAAACGTAAATTAAAATCAAGGTTTCTTCAGACACAAAGTTCAAATGATCAATCCATGTATATAAAAGTTCGAAATAGGCTAAACGGGACAGTAAGAAAAGCAAAGAAATCTTATTTCAAAGATAACATAAACTGTCAAGACTCAAAATCTTTTTGGAAGGCACTACGAACAGGGGGAATCATAAAAAATCATTGCAAAATCAAGTGCACGTTTTCACCTGATGAGTTAAACACATTTTTTGTTAGCATGGGCTCTGGACAAAAGGCATCTCAAAGTCTTATAGATTATTATAGAACCAATAATTCTGTCAAGTGTGGCCAAGTTTTCAGTTTCAAAACTGTGAGTCAAGACATTGTAAAGCACATAATGAATGACATTAAAACCAGTGCCTGTGGAACAGATGGGATTTCCATACAAATGGTAAAGGCTGTGAGCCCGTATTGCTTGGAACTGATTACGCATCTAGTCAATTTGTCATTAATGTCAGGCCGTTTCCCTGATTGTTGGAAAGAAGCTTTGGTATTTCCGTTGCCCAAAGCAAAGCAGCCTGAACACATTTCTCATTTCAGGCCCATATCAATTCTTTCAGCACTATCAAAACTGGTTGAAAAAGTGGTGGCTAGCCAGCCTTTTATTGAAAATATATTGCATGATAACCAGTCAGGCTTTAGGAGAGGCTTCAGCACAACATCGGCTTTGCTGAACGTTATAGATCAGCTGTACAGAGCTAAAGATAATAAGCTCAATAGTGCCATGGTAACTTTAGACTTTGCCCAAGCTTTTGACTCTGTTGACTTCGAGCTACTAAGAGCCAAATTAAAGTATTATAAGTTTGACCAAACAGCCCAAAATTGGTTTCAATCTTACCTTGAAAACAGAATGCAGGTAACCAAGGTGGATGGAGTTACCTCTAAAGCCCTTCCAAAAACATGTGGAGTGCCTCAAGGAAGTGTGCTTGGGCCTCTTTTGTTTATCTTGTATACTGCTGACATGAATGAAACATTGTCCCACTGTTCTCTCTTTTCGTATGCCGACGATTCACAGCTACTCTTCTCATTCAAAGATTCAGAGATTTTGCAGGCAGAACAGGCAATAAATGCTGATTTGACAAATATTTATCAGTGGTCAAAAAATCATTGTCTTAGGTTAAATACTGAGAAGTGTTCAGTAATACATTTCAGCAATTGCTTGAGAAACACTCTTTTAAGCCACCGAAATAATGTAAATATACTTTTGGAAAATGATTTATTGAAGGTTACTGAGGCTGTTAAAGTCCTTGTAGTCAAGTTGGGTAGCAGGAAAATATTTCAGTTCTGGCAGACAGGCTGCAATTTTAGGTGGTTATAGTATACAAGTTTCTGAACCTAAAACCGCCCAGACCCCAATTTTTAAGGACCTCGGTCGTCCGTAATGACATCATCAAAATGGCGGCCGTAAGAGGATGCTGGGTCCCCATGAATTGGCTATAACGACCGAATGCCTGAACCGATTTTCATGAAATTTGGCACACAAGTGCTTGAATACATTATGTCGGCCTGGGTTGAAAATGGTCAAGTTTCATCAAGTCATTTCAAAATGGCGGCCATTCAAAACTAAAAAAAATATGAGGAAAATAATTGTGAATTGTTTTATACAGGGTGAGTTTTGAGTGAGTTCCCCCCCTACTTTTTTATACTTTTCTTAAGATATCAACTCCGAACCACGTCAGATAATTGTAGAGTAGCGATTACTTCATTTCGACTAGTTTTTTATTGTATCCGTTTTTGTTATCAAGCTTTCTTGATAAAATATAACAATTATTTTTATTTAAAATGTCAATATTTCAAAAACCAAACATGACAATGAAAAATGGATTGCGGCATTGAATTCAACATAAAAAAGTAGTTTAAAATTATGGGTCACAACACCACCTTCATATTTAAAATAATTGATCACATTTCAAAATGGCGGATCCAAGATGGCGGCTGAAAAAAATACATCCGTCATAACCGAGTTAAAATAGGTCAACAATGAATGGTGGTGCCCACTTATCTTTATCTAGCACTATTTTGAGATTATGGCCTTAGTTTGTAAATGCACAATGTTATAATGGACTAAAAATAAAGTTATAAAAAGTTCTCATAACTTTAGAATGGATCAACATTTTTTTAAATGGATTGCAGCATCGTATTCAGCGTAAAGGTTTTGTTTTAAACGGTGGGTCACAACCCTATCTTTACATTTGAAAAAATAACTTTGTTTCCAAAATGGCGGATCCAAGATGGCGGCCAAAAATGTAAACCCAGTCAAAATGAAGATCTTGCTACTCTACAATGATCTGACATGGTTCAAAGTTGATATCTTAAGAAATGTATAAAAAAGTAGGGGGGGGGGGACTCTTTTAAAACTCTCCCAGTATAAAACAATTCACAATTATTTTCCTCATAATTTTTTATAGTTTTGATCAGCCACCATTTTGAAATGACTTGATGAAATTTGACCATTTTCAACCCAGGCCGAGATAATGTATTCAAGCACTTGTGTGCCAAATTTCATGAAAATCGGTTCAGGCATTCGGTCGTTATAGCCAATTCATGGGGACCCAGCATCCTCTTACGGCCGCCATTTTGATGACGTCATTACGGACGCCCGAGGTCCTTAAAAATTGGGGTCTGGGCGGTTTTAGGTTCAGAAACTTGTATACTATAACCACCTAAAATTGCAGCCTGTCTGCCAGAACTGAAATATTCTGCCACTGTATGCAGCTATACGACCCCACTATTGGGCTTACGATTGATACAGAATTAAAATTTTCAAAGCAAGTAAAAACAATCGTACAAAGGGTCATATCTTTACTCAGAGTGTTAAATAGATTTAGGCATATATTAGCTGAGAATGTAAAATTACAAATGGTTAGATCCCTGGTAATGCCAATAATAAACTATGCTTTGCCTGCCTTTGGGTTTTCTTTGTCAGCTGAAAATTTGAATATCTTGGACCGCTTGCAAAATAATGCTCTAAGATTTGTATATGATCTAAAAAAATTTGATCACATATCACATACGAGAAAGGAAAGTGAAATGTTACCAGTGCAGGTTGTTTGCGTCCTTGAAACTGTTGCCATAGTACATAAAGTGGTCAAAACCAACAGACCCTCCTACCTCAAAGATAAACTAACCACTCGAAAAGAAATACGAGATAGGTGCACAAGACAGGATAGCCTACTGCATTTGCCTCGTGTAAACTTTGAATGTAGTAAGAAGGGGTTTTCTTTTTTCGGCCCTCAGGAATACAATTCCTTACCTGAAAGAATTAAAAATTTAAGTTATAAGGCTTTCAGACAAGAAACAAAAAAACTTTATTTGTAAATATAGGCTGGTTGAATTAGTTTTAGTTAAATTATTTGTTCTCTTTTATTATTGTATTGCAGACTTTGTACCTGACTTGAGTTGTTTTGAAAAGCAGTGTATTTATGTACTGAAAACCGCTTCAAATAAAAGACGTTTCTATTCTATTCTATTCTACTCTTGTGTAGTACCCGGTACAAGGAATATAATCATCTCGGCTGGGCTATGTACAAGGTACGGTATGTAGTGTTTGAGTTTAACAAGAGGTAAAAACAACCACCAACCACAGTCACCATATTGTAAAAGTTTTGTTCAGCAAAATGGTTCTCCAGTTGCTCCGCATATTAAAATTTCACAGGGAAACAACAGAAAGTTTCTTTAACTTTGTTTTCATAACCAGTTCAGATTAATTAAACAATATTTATACTTAAAAATTTCCATAATGATATGTTATGAAACTTTGCACGAAATAGTAGATTTTGCACCTATAGGACATTTGATTTTATGATTAAAACTGCATACAATTTAGTTTAGGTGGGAACCATATTTAGAACCATTCCTGAATTTGTAGGATTAAAATTATAAACAAAAAAAATTATAACTCAATTTTTTTATTAAATTATTCACCTTCGAACTGTACCGGCTCACCCCTTGCTTTGCTGGATACGTTCCACGCACAGATCTGTAGTCTATGTGGACGGGCAAATGCAAGGTTAAAAGAGGCCGCCAACCTCTTTAAAAAAAGGGAAAAAAAGAAAAAAACATTAAAAGTTGGTTTTTTATCTTCTCCTTGTGTAATAGTAAGTTATATGGAGAAAGTATTGTTTTTGTCAAAACTTTTGAGTTTGATTTTTGGGTGGAAATATCCATTTTGGGCCTCCCTGAGAGATGACAACCCCAGCAAGATCTTCAAGCAGCACAGCACCAGCCTGGTACGCTGCGACCGCCCTCCCGGGAGCAAGGACAGGGAGGGGTATACTAGGGGTAGGTGGTTTAGTGGGTATACTACGGTGACACCCGTAGGAGTCCCACACTCCCCCGGCACGTCGGGCGCTCCAGGAGGTGCGCTCAACGTATCGGGAAGTGCGTAACGCATTCCACCTACCAATCAAAAAAAAAAAGAACCCAAAAAGATGGTTTTCGAAATGATGTGTGTGAGTGAGGTGGTGGGGGATGTGTACAGAGCTGTAGTCCACACATGTAGTCCGATTTTTATAAACTTTGGTATGATGGTACTTATTCATAGTACCCTATCTCCAGGTGTTTTTTCGGTTTTAAAATGTGTATTCTTAATGGTAGCTTTCCTATAAATAGCCATCAAATGACTGAAAATTGGATTTAAAAGAATACACAGCTCAAACAATTTTGATTAAAATTTAGAACATTCTAATTTTGACTATTGATACAACTATTAGACATTTCATCCCCATTTTAAAGTTGTCACCTGTTCTTAAATTAAAATCGTCGTAGTTTATGTGAGCCATCGACAGATTGTTATGATCTAAATTACTAACTTTTCAGTCAAATACAAAAACTTTTTTACTAACTCAAACTAACAGATAGAGTTATTGTAATCCATAGCAACTGTCAACTTGGTCACCAAAAAAATTTGGGTAGAAAATAGAATTTCAGACACTAGCGCATTCTGTGACTGGCTCGCGCAACTATGTTCTTTTTTGATAAAACATTGTGATAGCCGGTCCATCATATATATGAGATATCTACAGTATCCAGCAATAGCAATATACAATGGTTAAATAGTTCTTCTAACTCCAAACAATTGTACAAATCCCATCACTGTAAAACAACGGTTCTACAGTTTATTGTTTTTGTGATTTTACCTGTAAAATATGGTAGTTACTCCCATAGCTTACCTCTGATAAAGGTTGTTGACAAGAGAATGGGAGGAAGTATGTGTCCGTTTGCTGACACCATTATATTTATGTGGTGTTTTACACCCAAAAAATATAGAGACATAAGCTCAACTTAGGTAAGTGCCTATACAACCATTTTGTTCATTTTGATTTCTGAAATTTCTTAACAAATATACTCTATGTGATTTTAGAGATAATGTGTATTTAAGAAACAATGTCATTAATTTAATATTGGGAAAACATATTTTTTATTTTTATTTATTTCTATGACAGCAAATTTACAATTTTTACAAATCAAATGAAATCAATCAACCTTTATTCCAAGACAACAATGTACAAAAATCATACAATGCTGTATAGGCTGCGTCAATATGTAAACAGTGAATTAATAAAACATTTCAAAAGTCAAAGCAATTGTCAAAATATTCTTCTAAGTCAACAACAAAATGCAAAATGGTTTGCTTGTATTAAAAGTATTTACACACAAAGCATATTTATCATCGAACAGCAAGGTTTTTTGCTGATTCTATTGACTCACATTGTTAGGTATAGAGATTACAAATTTTTCCTTTTTACAAACAAGATTTCATTTAATAACTACCCTTAACCCCCTCCTTCAAATTACATACCAAACAGAATAAGCGTTATTTTTGTATGAAGCATGAACAGAAGTAAATTTTTTGTTTAATTAATGCATTGCAATTTCTACAACTCTATTGTAAATTTGATGATTCATGGTTTACTGCATTTAAATGTTTACGAAGTCATCATCAACATTGTGCATGGCAACCTTAGCTACTAACCATGAGTCCATCAGGACAGATGTGTTATGAATATTTATGGTTCTATTGAAAGCAATCTACATGCAGAGTTATCAGATAGTGTGTTTTTCTTTGGTCAAATGGACAAAATATATATTTTTTTTTTATATATACATTATTGACATTTATGTTTTTTGCCTGATTCTGATCTTAATATTTCGATACAATTATTTAATCAGTATTTTCTTCATATGTTGTAAAGAGTTCTTACCATATAAAGACTTTCTACCACGAATACTTGAACATATCAGGTATCAATAATAAACATAAACAAAAGACGTTACTGGCATGAATCCTATACTAATAGCATTAACATATTATTTCGGCAATGTTAAATAATGTTTATTTTCAGGCCAGTAACGTAATTTGTTTATGTTTATGATCCAAATACTGGTTCTGTTCAAGTATTCCTACTTTCTACTCAACCTATATTATTAAAAGAATTTTTTGGATTTTTGTATTCAGCAAATCGACCTCTAAATATTTATTTTTATAGGCATATATTTGGTATCAATTTAAGCTCTTATCCTTTAAATGTGCCTTTTGCGGGTTTAGATGATATCCCTTGAAAGCCCTTCGTCCCATAGGATTTTAAAATTTCAGAGTTTGAGCAGAATTTCTGTTGTCAATCATCTGAACTTTTTCAAGTTTACATTTGTTTACCTAAAAAAAGATGGCCATTATAAGATTTTGTTTACATCCATAGGAAAATGGGGTTATCGTTACAGTTGGTAATATTTTAGTATACCGGGTAATTATAATTCAAATATTAAAGAGTTGTATGACAGAATTCATATTTTTATTTAGTGGATAACAACAACAACAAGCTTTGAGCATTATAATTATCAAGAAGTCATTTGTGTATTTCACAACAATAAAAAAATTTTATTGTATAAGTATTTAACTAATCAAAATGTAAAAATATTTGAGCTTTAGGAAAAAAGATACAATCTTAATCTTAACAAAATTTCAAATGCCATGACAAGGTCAGAAAAAACAACACATGGGTTAAAAAAAAATGTATTTAAAAAATCCTCAAAAGACGGGCAATGGGTCTCCATTTCAGCAGTTTGAATGGTAAATTCTACTGGAGGTCTGATGAGCATTTTATATGCCATCATTTCTTTTAAAATCTGTTAATATTCCTTCACCCATTTATTCTTGAATATTAACTTCATATTTGTCAATCAGGTCAACTATAGTGTTTGTATATACTATAAAAACAAATTAAAATAATTAATCAAACCAATGTTCTAATTGTAAAAATCTTGAAAGAATTTAAACGGAATTGTTTCATTACAATGCTTATTACATGTAGGCTATATGTTTGACAGAAAATAAAGATGTTTATTTTTCCAAGCTCCAATATCCTCCAGTTTTTTTCTTCCTCCCAACAAAGAAATCTTTCACAGTATTCTCTATGAAACTGTCGAAACTGAAAATGAAGGAAGATAATACATATATTTTTGTTAAAGTACTTATAAAATTTAGTTAGTTGAGTAGGCTAATTGAAAAAATAAAGCGTTTTATATAAAAAAAACTATATCAATTATTTTCAAAAGTGTATTGACAAACTTACAACAGCTTTCTTAATATTGATAATGATATCTATGATGGTTTTTGTAACATTTTTGTAAGAGGGGACCATGCAATAGGTTTTAAAATATTTTAAAATGTTTAGTGACTCATGTTTAAAATTTTTTGTTAAAATTAGGCTCTAATAAAATTAACTTTAAGCCTCTTGTGCCTTAATGTGATCTATAATTACCGTACTGAACTGGTTGACCTAATCTTTTGTAAAATATTTCTTTCAAGTTTTTAACAAACATCTAGTCTTGATAAATGTTACAATACAACTCAAAAACTTGATAAAAAAAAAATAGTGCTTAGTATATCTTATTGTGTAACCTGAAAACTAATTGACTAACCATATTAATATTTATATGAGTATTTTTCACCTTTTGGAGCCATTCTAACACACAATGAATAGTATCACTACTAGGGCGTAAAGTGACTCTTTTCAACACAAGTTTCTTTTAAGAAAATGTATTTTTGTGCAAGAATATTTGGATCAGGTAAATAAAAATATTATATTTTTAGCGAATTTCCAATATAGGGAATAAGCTATTACCGTAGTACTCACGGTAAGACCTGGACCCGGGACCAATTTTTTTTTTTCGTTTTGAGGTCCCTAGAGGTCAAAAACACCATCCGTTCAAATTCATATATATATATATATATATATATATATATATATATTTATATATATATATATATTTATATATATATATTTATTTATATATATATATATGTGTCCGTTAGTGCGATAACTCGAGTAAAAATGATCCGATTTTGATGAAATTTGGTACAAACGTGTAAACCTACGTTTATTCGAACAAGTTCGCTAACCAGCATGATCGGACCATGGGAACGGGGGTTTATGGGGGCTTTTATGGGGTAAAAATGGGTTTTTCCCATTTTTGACCCAAAAAACATAAAATTTTGCAATTTCTTTCTAAACTATTTTGTAGAGCTTAAAAAAACAAATAATTTAGTATTTTGAAGCGTTATAATGCGCCTAATGGTTACGGAGAAAATTCCAAAAAATTGTAAATTTAAAATTCCCATGTTATTCTTATGGAGAATAAGTAAACTGTTGTAGTTTGCTTGTTTATAAACATATTTTGCCCAAATTTGGAAAATGTTTTTATTTCTTACTAACTATTAACATTTTACATAAAAAACACTTTTACCCTCCCTGTTGCAGCAAACCTAAGTATGTTTTAAACTCATTCTATTTAAATAGGGAATAAATGTGATATTTTTAAGGAGACATTTTAGTGTAAATCCATTCAGGGAAATGGAAATTCGCTTAGTCTGCAGGTTTGCTGCGGCGGGGGTATTTTTATTTACCTCATAAACTGTTCAAATACTACCTAGTTACCATATTCAACTGGACACATGGAACATATGATGAGAAAATTAAGAAGTCATTTTGGATAATTATTTTACAACTTAATTCTATGTCCTTTATCAATTTTATGTTGGCTATCTTTTTTGTCACCATTCTTTACATTATCAAAGAGTAGACAATGAAAGTATGCTATCATCCTGCAAACATCACTAATCACTTCAAAGTAGGCCTACTGGCGTTTTCATGCACATTATTACTTAAGTTCTATTTATACTTCATGTGTTCTTCATTATAGTATCCATACACATTCTCTATCTATACTGGCTAAGTAGCTGAGTTGTTAAAGTGCTCGCCTGAAAACAATCAAAAGGTCACCGGTTCGATCCTGAGAAGATTCAGTAGCTTCAGTGCTTTTTTGTGATTCAAATCTGGACTCAGATGTCCCTGATGATTGGGCTTTAAATAAATGATCCTGAGATCCTGACTGATGAAACAGCTGATCATAGTCAGTAATAAAGCTGAGACGTTATCTCTGCTTTGTTTCTATACTTTCTATTCTATACTGATCCTTCACCTGGGTTAAAACACACACCTATTTGGCGTCCCCATCTCAATTGATAATGTTATCATAAATATATATTTATATATTTTATGATAAATATTATCATAAAAGCAAAGCCACAAAGATTCCAGCTGATGTTACAGAAAAGAATAACAGGTAATCCCGTTTTTGAAATGTTTTAGTGCGTTGATTTTTCAATTCATAAAGTGGTATCACAAAGTGTAGAACATCAGGTACCATGAACCCAACATCACGAACAACCTGCCAACAGATTCAGTTTTAGGCTCCCTACAATCTACCTGATACAAAAAAGCAATCATTTTGATAGCCTAACATAATGGTAGAGTGGTAAGTTGGTAGTTGGTATATTAAGTAAGTGGTGTATATTAAGTATGGTCTCCACAAAAACAAAATATGTTTCAATTTCTACTTGTTTTCAAACCTAGGCAGCTTGAATATTTGGCATAAACTTTCAGTATAAATGAAGCCTACAGGTTTTGATTACAAGTCAGGATAAGACACCGGGAAAATTGCATATCCAACATTTCATGGGTAATCTATATATTTAAAACGCTAAGCATATTTTTGTCATAATTGTTTTGGAGTGGTGGAGCTACCGATCACCATGTCGAAGGTGTCGTTAGAAAGGTCTTAGCATGTAATTTTGCCATCAAACAAAATAACTTTGGAATTCCATCAGGGCTCTGCCCCAGTGGCCTTCAAAGTTCCCATGTTATTCTTAGGGAGAAAATGTTTGTTTTTCAATTGAACATTCATCTGTTCAAATTGATTGATTGTCTTTGAAATTGACACTAATATTTGAAACAGCTGGTTATACTAAAATTTTGCACAAAATCAAAAAATAACAAAAAAAAACATTCGACATAATGGAGACTATGAGACGTTGACCAGGACTGCAAATAGGAGGAGGCCGGCGAACTTTAACTGGTAGACGCGAACGAAATACAAATAATATTGTTGTTGATAGCGGAATACAGCAAGCACCCTTCCATGTTGGGTTTAAGTGCGCTCTCCAACAGCCGCCTGAAGATTTCACCTTCAGTTTAGGACTGTTAGATAATCGCTGCATAAGCTGTTGATTTTGGAAGACAAGGAGGCGGGTAGGACTACATCAAAAAAAGAAGAGGAGGAGATATTAGATGAGTGGCAAATGCTTTGGGAGCAGGTTTTAAAGGTAAACGTTTGGATGTATCCTAACATCAGAAAGAGACTGGAACAAGATTGGGAAGATGGGTCATTATGAAACGCAGTTTGTAACAGGACATGGAAAATTTCAAGGCGAATTTGTGAAGATTTCACATGGTGGAAGAGGAAGTAAGTAGATGTGGAGAAAAAAAACCACGAGTCACGTATTTATAAATTGTTCACTTCAGGAGACAAATAGGAGAGAACAGGAATAAGTCTAGGATAAGATAGGTCTACAGATGAGAAAATAAAACATGATTAGTGACAAGGAAACAATTGAGACATTTAGAAAAGTAGCTAGGGAAATAGGAAAACCTAGGAACACATACAAACGTTAAAATTTAAAAAAAGAAAAAAATAAAACTAAGAAAGAAAAGGAATGAAAACCTTCCCATGAATGGGAGAGAAAGGTTAGAGCGAATCTCAAGGATCCCTATCGCTCAAGGAGGTATGGGGAAGAGAGTCGTGCTGTTAGGCTTTTGGACACATAATGTGTCTGGAAACCTAATGTGGCTATGAGTAAATTTGTAGAAAACACTATTCACAATAAAATAATGTTGATTTTATCCATCTGTTATGTACATCTTGAGTATTTCATAAGTGTAATATACCGCTGTAATACTTAGCAATAATTGCTCGAATTCGAGCAACAGGTACACTAGTATCTCTTTAATGTCTCATTTGTCTAATTCTCAAAGTCTTTAATAATCAACTGTTGATAAAAGATATTCTGTGCATTGCTTCGTTTTTGGTTATGATAAATTAATAAATAAGCCATTCTTATTGCAATAAAAGCTAATTGATAAATTTGGAAACCCTACTGAATACTGAACTAATTCTTATAAAACTTGATACACAGGTTCTTTACTGGTTGCAGATGTACTACTACAAGGAAAAGATAAACAACAAAAATCTTGACAGATTATGCAACCCTCCAAGGGTTACATGGATTTTAAACACAAAAGGTGGCACAAGGATTATTTTTTCCTAGGTAATGAAATCATAGACAAACAGTGGACAGTAAATATATATACATCTAAACATATTAAAGTCAAAGCCCTCACTCCAGGAGTGTGCCTATGGGGGGGGGGGGGAGGGGATGAGCGGGACCGGATCCCCCCAGGGCTAAAAATATTTTAATATTAAATTCCTAAAATAAAAAAATCAATATTTGGTATGATATTTAGCAGATACCGGTAGCCTATTAAAAATTGTAGGCATATAGGCAAAATTTTAGACATCAATAATGTGTATATTCTAAGCACCATTCAGGTCGTTAACCGGAGATTCTGTGTGTGTGTATCAAATTGTACTTGAGTTTTGATAACCGGGAAAAAGACCCTGAAATGCCTGCATATCTGGAAAAATGCACACTAAATATGCAAACCAGCAGGGCCGGTTTAACCCATACGCGAACTACGCGGCCGCATATGGCGCCACGAAAAAGTGGCACCGTGGTGCCAACGGAACATTTTTTTACGTGAACGTAGTTTTGTTTATTTTTGCTCAGAGTTCAAGTATTCAAAGCACCACAATTAAGGCATTTATTCTGTTTGTACCAACAGCACTTGAAAATGTTGTATATTAGTAAAGCGCTACAACTCAAGGACTCAATGCCATTTGCAGTTTCGATTTGAACTGAGCTGACGCTCGGCAGTCGGCAGCGTCAGCGCCAGCGCGGCACCTATATATGGGTTTCATTTCACTAATCACTCATGCTCGAGATAAGCAAGCGCGCAGCGCCACTTGTCACAACAAGAAACTTCCCCCCCCCCCTTTCTTTCACTCCTTTCTGCCTGCCTCTGATCCTAGAGCAGAGCACTACGTTGTATTGCACTCTTTTAGTTGTATACGTAGGCCCACGATTACTAGAAAGATACCAGTATGGATCATAAACATAAACAAATGACGTTGTTGGCCCAAATCCTATAGTAATAGCATTTAACATATGTTCTTGGCAGTTTCATTTAAGCAATGTTAAATAATGTCTGTTTTCGGGCCAAAAACGTAATTTGTTTATGTTTATGATCCATACCGGTATTTTTCTAGTAATCGTGCGTAGGCCTATACCGTATTGGTATCGTATTGGCATTGTTTTGATGATTCATGATTGTTGATAAGCGAATTATTACGAGTGTTTTAAGTTTAATTTATAATTAGAGCATTAAATAAAAAGAAAGTATAAACTGAATGAATGAGTAAAACATATTGCGAAGCGAAACTATGAAAACAATGGCAGAAAAAAAGAAACCGTCTGGCACTTATCTTAGAAAGCGTAAGGCGAATTTGGAAGAGAAAAAAAGCCAAATCAATTAGTAGACTTTTGTAGAAATCATTTGGTGGCGAGTCCAGTCAGCCCAAAGAAGTCACGATAGAAGACGGCAATGACGTAGGTATTTATTTATATTTATTTATTTTCCAAGGAAAGATTAAAACAAGCAGCTGATCACAAACGGCAAACATTACGTCATTGCCGTCTTCTATCGTGACGTCATGCTTGACGAGCATTACATTACGGCCTGTTTTTTTAGTGTGTCCTTGGTTTTGCTATAGTTTATATGATGAGTAAAAGTGTATAAATGTCACATTTCTGCGAATAATAAACAGCCTTTTATTGCAAGTTAGTATTCTTCTACCTAAACTTATAAAAAAAATTCTTCCCAAAATTATTGGGAAAAAATTCACAAATACGCTTAAGTTATGTTCATGGGTTTGGGGGGGGGGGGATTCTAAGTGGCGCTGACTCGGGTGTTCGCTTAACTCTGAAAAATTCCTAGAACCGGCCCTGCAAACCAGCTGCAGTTCTAATTATAAGAGGGTTTCAACTAACTACATGATCCCGTCGATAGAACGGGTACATAGCTAGTTTAGTTCTAATGAACACTAATTTTAGTTCAGTATCTTTTTGAACATTCTTATTCACACTATCTGTTTCAATTTTTTTGGTTTTTGTTTATTTGTTTTCAAGAGTGATGCAAGTTACTTCCTAAAATGAGGTGTTTGAGGTACTATGACTTCTGTGAATGGAGAACAGATATATTTTTATTAAAGTACTGTACAAGCAGCCGAAGTAAAACTCCACAAAGTCACCTCTCATGGGTTAAATTTGACATGTAGGCTACATGATAAAGATATGTTGATACCCCTGTAATGTCAGATAATAGAATGTATTCATGTTGAAGCCTTCCGGAATTGGTATTCAATTATAACACGTTACGTACCTTGACGTCCACAATTCCTAAGCCAGGAGACTGCTTACAGACTTAGGACTTAGGAATTTTGTGGACGCCAAGGTACGTAACCTGTTATCCTGTTATAATTAATAGAATGTGTTGGAATACAGACTGTATATTTATACCCATGATATCTATATTATTGGTATTTTTACATGAACAATCACAAAAGGAAGTACTCAAATGATTTTAAGGAAAGCAGTCCAAACCCAATGTGTTGATGATTTTCGAACTGGTCCCTATATTGTTAAACTAGGTACTGCAATTGCTTTAAAATCTCTAAACAAAATTATCTAACATTTCTGGCAAATACCTAGACAAATTACTACCTACTGAATATTTAAAAAATACTTTAAAGCCTTTATGAGATGGTAAGATGTATGCAATAGCATTACCTGAAAAGAGTAGCCTTCACCCCACAGGACATTAATGACAAATTGGTCCCAGCTTGAGACTAAAATGTGGACTGTTGCTACAGCCACGATGGGAAGAATATTCAAGGTTGAGATAGTAACAGACTTATTTGCCAGAATAACAACCATAAGGGAAGATACAAACTCGGTCAAGGAGAAAAACAGCTGATGGTACCACTGACTGAAGTATTCATCATTCCAGTAATTGAAAAACATCCACCTGCAAGTACAGTTTGTGTTTATATTGGTAAGTAATACCATTGACTATATATAGTCAATGGTAATACCATAGACTAATCAACACAAGGGAGTATGTTTTATCTATGGTGGGAGTATGTTTTATCTATGGTAATACTTGATGAAATGAAATGTTGTCCAATTAATGGACAATCGAGTGAAAAATGACAGTTTTTCAAAGATTCATTGAATTTGCTATTATACGCTACCTTCTCGGGGGCCCGCTACAAGATGGAAGGAAATCATAAACGTAAGCATAGGTCGATATGCACACCAAATTAAAGTTCCTTATTAGTAGAACACAATGCCGCAAATTTGAGCTCAAAATAACAACTGAGTAAAAAATGGTAGCCATTTAAAGACACAAAATGGCAGACTCAAGAAATATTTGAACGGCTGCCATTTTTTACTTGGTTGTTCATTTAAGGTCCAGTTTGCGGCATTGTTATTAGTTAAAAAAAGACCTTTATTAATTTTTATGTACATATCAACCTATAACCTTTAAGATTATCAACTTACTCCCTATGGGCCGTCCCCCGTAGGTGAGATGCGATCACGATGTATAGGCCCGGATTTTTAGCCCCGGAATTTTACTCCTTGATTTTTTACCCCCTGAATTTTACTCCCTGGCCAGATATAGAAATTGGTGAAAATAATTAAATTTGTCATAATGGGCATTTTAGAGAAAAAGGCTTAAGCAGTTTCCTATTATTTACCGCAATTTATATTTAATTTTGTAGGCAAAGTAAATTTGCAAATAAAATTTGAAAATAATTCAATACATGGACAAACTTTAGTTTTCCAACTGTTTTCTTGAAAAATATCGATAAAAGATTGTCATAATGTAACACTTTGGGGGTAAAGCCTAGGCTGGTATAAAGATACGCCATCGGTTGATATAATTTACCTATAAAATTTACTGTTAAAACGTCTTTCTATGAAAGCGCTTATATTTTACAAAATGAATTATTATCATCGAATTCTTCCGGGGGTGAGAATCCAGGCCCGTTCACTCTAGCTTTTATAATTTGACTTGTTCTGATTAAAATTCACAACTGTGAAGAGATATGTTTAACTCAACGTTTAATCTATTCAACTCATGTTGTGCAACTCAAAAGTTGGTGGCTGAAATTTTACCCCCTAGGCTGTGATGTCAGTTTTTCTCAGGGGGTAAAATTCCAGGGGGATAAAATTCTGCTACCCCGATTTTGTTCCATCCTTGGCACAACTGGTTTAAAACTGATGGATATAAAATGTTAATATTTTTATCAAGACCAAATGTCTACTTGGATTAGTTAAATTTTTAATTGTTTTTAACGCAGGTAAAACATTTTAGAAGGTAAATTTCAATTAAAGTTATTAAAATTACTCACCATGAATAATAGTGAGAGAACATTGAAGACAAGAATAGTATGAGCATTGAATGCCGAATTCTTCCCTGAACAATCAGTAAAACCAGTCGACGAATAGCTTCATACAAGAGTAAAATACAAGCTACTGTCAGGGTCCAAATTTTAAATGAATTTGAGGTAGAATTAAAATATACATGTTTGTAGGATGCAGCTCCTGATTCATATGGCCCTGAAACACTAAAAATTAGACTGGGTTTTGATAAAATTAGGCTACTAAAAAGTTTTAAATTAATCATAAATTACAGTTAAACGATTTGCAATGAAAAGTAATCAAGGATTCAATGTTTATGTTTTTTGTGTAACTTTTTAGCGAATTTCCCTATAGGGAAGTAGCTATTACCGTAGGTCTCATGGTAAGACTTAGGCCCGGGACCGATTTACTTTTTCATTTTGATGTCCCCAGAGGACAAAAACACCATTCGTTCAAATTTTTATATATGTATATATATATATATATATAGATATATATATATATAGATTTATATATATATGTGTCCGTGAACACGATAACTTGAGTAATATTTATCCGATTTTGATGAAATTTGGTTTGAAGGTGTAAGGCGGGATAAACTTGAATGAGTTCGCGATCCAGCATGATCGTACCATGGGAACAGGGTTTTATGGGGGGTTTTATGGGGTAAAAATTGGTTTTTCTCACTTTTGACCCTCAAAACACAAAATTTCCCAATTTTTCTCTAAACCTTCTTAAAGAGCTTAAAAAAACAAACAATTCAGTATATCAAAGTGTTTTTGTACAGTTATTAGTTAGGGAGAAAACTAAAAAAATTGTAAATTTAAAATTCCCATGTTATTCTTATGGAGAATATTGTAAAATGTTGTAGTTTGCTTGTTTATGGATATCTTTTGATCAAACTTGGCAAATATATTCATTTTCTACTAAGCAATAATTATTTTACTTAAAACACACACTTTATTAGTTTCCTTGTAGCAGCAAACCTAGGTACTCGTTAAACCTAATGTTATTTAAATAGATGGATTAAAAATTAATTCAGCCAAATGGAAATTCGCTTAGACGGCAGGTTTGCTGCGGCGGGGGTATTTATATTACCTTCCTGAAAAATGATAATCCAAATTACAAGATTACAAGTAGGCTTAAGAGCACCATGAGCCGCGACTTCTATGGGTGAACTACCAAGCTCTAAGTCATCATTACACCACTCACCTTTGCTATCAAAGATAGCCTGCAACAGGGAATCTTCCCCAGTTCCCCACCCTCATGAAGATCCTACGGACAGTGCCAATATACAATAAGGAGACTCTGATGTTCTAGCTAAAGAATTATCTTATTATTGGTGCCTGTCCTTGGCAAGGTTCTTAATATAGTGATCAAGAAGCGAACCTGCAATTACTTTGAGTCCATCAATCTTTTTTGTAGCTCACAGCACGGTTTTCGAAACCGGCACGAACAGGTCTACTACTAGAGCAGTTTCAATCATTGCTGATGCAATCGCAAATGCTTTTGAAGACACTGATAAGATAAGATAAGATCTTTATTTCCATTAGATATTCTTTTGAATACATTGGATATGTCAAGTTACAATATATAATCTACCTATACAATAATTATATATTGAAACCTGATTGACATCACTGGAACCTCACTCTGTGTGATCTGAGTTGAGTGTTCGACTGTGTCCCTCATGGAATTCATTGACAAACTCTCTGCTTTAAGTATAAGACGTAAAGCTCTCTCCATGCTCAGTAACTCCCTAGCTAGGAGACAAGTGGTTGACCTGAAAGGTGTGAAATCCGCTGAAAGGGAGGTTCTACATGGAGTCCCTCAGGCTCGGTTCATGGGCTGTTCCTATTCTTGACTGTCATTAACGACCTGGGGTGGTAAGGAAATCTCGTGCTCTTCGCTGACGACACTAACTTGTACACCAGAGAAAGAACACCGATCCTTGCAACAAGCAAGCGAAAGACAATTTGAAGGATGTGGAGCTGTGGTTCCAGGCAAACAAACTGCAGCTAAGTTAAATGAGACCAAGAAAACCTGGATGGTGTGCACCCTGGCGTGCAGGCCTATCCCAAACAAAACAACATCGGTGGGAGTGTAACACTTTTGGATAGCTTGACCCTACTCTGTACTGGAGTTCAATTTTACCCTTGTTATTATTACCGTATTGTTATGATTGTTACTATTTGATTGTACTATGTAGGCCTACTTGAATGGATAAATAATGTTGTCTATTGTCTATTATTACCTCAAGGATATAAGTTAGCCTACATTTGATTTTCAAGCTTATGTTTGACCTACCTTTGAATATGGAATCCCAACAAGAACAAGAGCACAAGTTCTTATTGACTACTTTATTACTATTACACCAAAAATTATAAATAATAAATATGTGTAATGGGAGAATTAAAATTGGCACCACACACCCAAAGAATGTGCTTACGATGGAATGAAGGGCTAATTTATCAGGGTAATTCAATATCATGGTATTTTTCATTATTTTTTTATTCCACAAGCTCCTGACAAACCCTCCCTTAACCTTTTCCTTTGTTTATTGATACAATTCTTAACCTTGACATTCTTCAAGAGATAGGGTTTCTTTTTAAAACCACAATTGTATTTAAATCTGTTCAGCTCTATCCATCAACAGATTTAGTTTTAAAATATTTCCCTGAAAAAAATATATACAAAATGACAAAAATGAAAATTTAGAACAATAATAATAACAACATAATGGAACAACGAAACAACAACAGAACAGACAACCACAACAGAGAACACGAACTGGTATTTTTTTTTTGTAAGCTGACATGTCTAGGCTAGGCTATGTTATATCTTTTAAAAACTCATGCAGCCTCGAGATATACAGTTTGTAGTTTAATCAGTGAAACCACTCTATTCTCTGTGCTATGACAATGGTTAATCACGGCCACCTCCTAAACTCCAGGCCGCGGCCTTCGAAGTGGCTACATCGCAAGTAGGCTTGTAATAGCTGTTTTGTTTGGAGGCGGCTAATGGTAATTTGTGAATTATTAAACAATACAAAACCTTGTTTACTGGGCTATGAAAATATTTACTCCAATTGAATGTACAAAAATAGATTTTCAATTTAAACATTGTTTTGGTTTTCAATTCTATATATTTTTTTCAATCTTTTAATAAATTTATATTCATAAATTTAAATTAACAATACGCAAACTAATGAGTTGGTGTCACCTGTCTGCTATGTTATCTTATGGGACGTCTAGCGCTAGACAACACTACTTGCAACGTTGCCAATTCTACCAGACCGCGGCCTGGAGTTAAAGGTGGCCGTGCTCCAGGCCGCGGCCTGGTAGAATAATTGGCAACGTCGCAAGTAGGGTTATTTAGTGTCAGACTTCCGCGATTCCAGTGACTAACGCAATAACGGTCAACAGATACCTAACAGATGTTATAGGTGACATAAGTTTTATTTTTAAGCTTATTGCGAAAATTTTATATACATTTTATATATAATTTATTGAGCGGAGCGAGCGAAGCGAGCGAAGCTCTTATACGTCGACTCTTATGCATTTCGTAATACGCAAACTCCTCCTAGACGGCTGAATCAATCGTTTTCAAATTTTGCATAGTGATAAAGACCATATCGGTGAGTGCCAACATCTATATGGCGTTAAAAAAGTCTCTCAGGAATCCGCCCCACTGGGTCTCAAAGTTTCAATGTAATCCTTATGGAAGCAGTATTTGACACATAAACAAAAACATATGATCAGCTGTTGACTTTTGAATGCAGTAGATAAAGAAATAGCTGATAGCATTAATTCACAGATATTAGAACAGAAACGGTATGGATCATAAATATAATCAAATGACGACACTAGCTTGAGTTCCGTGAGGTAGGAAGTGGTATGGGTGAAGGAAGTAATAAAGGTGAGCAGTCTGGAGTGTAGACACTGTTTATGACGATTAGATTTAGGTATCAGCATTGCTAAAATTCTACGGGAAGGGAGGAAACCGGGTCCGCGACGTAGGAATTGGTGAAGGGAGTAGTCAAGGCTAGCTGTCCGGAGTGTGGAAACTGTTTATGACAATTAGATTAAGGTATCTGCATTCTTAAATTATATGGGAAGGGAGGAAAAACGGGTCCGCGACGTAGGAAGTGGTGAAGGAAGTAGTCAAGGCGAGCTGTCCGGAGTGTGGAAACTGTTTATGACGATTAGATTTAGGTATACACATTCCTAAAATTATATGGGAGGGGAGGAAAACGGGTCCGCGACGTAGGAATTGGTGAAGGAAGTAGTCAAGGCGAGCTGTCCGGAGTGTGGAAACTGTTTATGACGATTAGATGTAGGTATACACATTCCTAAAATTCTATGGAAGGGAGGAAAACGGGTCCGCGACGTAAGTGGTGAAGGAAGTAGTCAAGGCGAGTTGTTCGGAGTGTGAGATCTGTTTATGACCAATAGATTAAGGTATTTGCAATCCAATAATGCTAAGGGAAGGGGGGAAACAGGTCCGAGACGTAGGAAGTGGTGAAGGAAGTAGTAAAGGCGAGATGTCCGGAGTGTGGGAACTGTTTATGACGATTAGGTTAAAGTATCTGCAATCCTAAAATGCTATGGAAAGGGAGGGAAACAGATCCGTGACGTAGGAAGTGGTGAAGGAAGTAGTAAAGGCGAGTTGTTCGGAGTGTGAGATCTGTTTATGACCAATAGATTAAGGTATTTGCAATCCAATAATGCTAAGGGAAGGGGGGGAAACAGGTCCGAGACGTAGGAATTGGTGAAGGAAGTAGTCAAGGCGAGCTGTCCAGAGTGTTGGAACTGTTTTTGACGATTAGATTAAGGTATCTACAATCTTAAAATTCTATGGGAAGAGAGGGAAACAGGTCCACGACCTAAGAAGAGGTGAAGGAAATAGGGTGAGCAGTGTGGAGTGTGGGAACTGGAAACCGTTTGTAGCAGTTAGATTAATGTATCTGCAATGCTGAAATGCTATGAGAAGGGATGGAAGCATGCCCACGACATATAAAATGGTGAAAGAAGTAGTAAAGGCTAGCAGTGCGGAGTGTGGGCAATGTTTGTGGCAATTAGATTAACGTATCTAAAATACTAAAATGCTATGGAAAGGATGAAAACAGGTCCACGATGTAGGAAGTGGCTTAGGAAGTAGTAAAGTATGAACATATGAGTATGAAGTGTGAGCATAGTGTGAGAACCGTCTGTAGCAGTTATATTAATGTATCTTCAATCCTAAAATATTATGAGAAGGGAAGGAAACAGGCCCCATTACGTAGGAAGTGGTGAAGGCAGTAGTAAAGTCTGGCAGTGCAGAGTGGGGGAACCGTTTGGGCAGTTAGATAAATGTATCTAATACTTAAATGCTATGAGAAGGGAAGGACACAGGTCGATAACATAGGAAATGGTGAAGGAAGTAGTAAGACTTGCAGTGCAGAGTGTGGGAACTGTCTTTTACATTAAATTAATGTATCTGCAATCCTAAAATGCTATGGGAAGAGAAGGAAACAGGTCCACGACGTAGGGGAGTGAAAATTTAAAAACGTACGTTTTCAGGAAAAGCACTTTGGAAATTTTTTCCCCCTTTTTTCAAAACTTTTATTATTTTTTTTATTTCATTAACATTTGAAGTTTCATAAAATGTCCATGGTAACGCAATATCTTTGGTAGTTTTCTTTTTAAAGAGCATCTTTAGTAGAAAAACACAAAATCCTGTCACGACCATAACGGACGTTTAAATGAATATTAAAAATAGTTAATATTATTTTTATAACTATGTTTTGCTATAAACTAATTTACTTTCATGACCATTATACAATAAAAAGGTCACTGAGCTTTTGGTATATTTGGTCTTTCTAGAAAAAAATGAAAAAAACTCAAAAAATAGAAAAAAGCCAATAAAATATTTTTAAGTTTGTATTACTCCGAAAAAACTTACCTGAGACCCGAAAAATCGTTATGTTTGTATAGAGGTGTGCTTCTTTTGTGTATAAAACATTTAAATATGACGATATTTTAATTTTTGAAATTTTTATGATAGAAATCATAAACGTGATGGTCAGGGACAAGCGGTACGGTCGTGAATTGTCTGGAATAATCTAAAATCTTTCCAAACAATCCTTCAATTATACTGTTAGTTATAATAAAACTACGTGTTTCAATTGAACTAAACTGTCCAATTTACAATTATACTAAAGTTATTGTCACGACCAAACACACTATAATCCATAAGGCTGGATTGGTCGTGAAAAAAACCGCGATGGTCGTGAAACTTTGGTCGTGAAATTACGTGTTATTTGGCTCTGTTCTGGCGGTAGCCCTGCACCTCATGTTCGAGGATACAAAGTGGACTTCTAGGTTAATCTAGCAATTGAAATATCTTATAAACCAAAATTAATACCATGTCTACTTCATCGAATGGCTACGTACGGTCATGGACACACCAAAATTACAAAAAACACAATCTTTCCTTTATTAATCTTGTAATTCCTCCTTTCAACTCAAAACGACCGGCACAACAATCCTGACGTACACCCCGAACTAGTCTCTAAAACCAACTGACTCCATCGTCGCCAGGCTTGCCACTGTCGTGCTCCAAAGTTGAAAATTTTTCCCAAATGGTCGTGACGCCAAATCGAGGGACAGACTTATTTTGTCATGGTAGTCAGTCTGCAATGACAATAAAATTATAATATGCTCCTTTTTTGTAAGTTTAATAACCATTGATGACATAAAAATGTGGCTTTATATATTTCGGCATGAATAATTAGTCTAAAAACAGCGTGAAAGTTGGAAAATGTACCCTAGGGACACGTCATGGTCGTGAATTTCGAGACTTTAAAAATACGAAAAAAATACCTAGAACCTATTTAAAACCAAATAAATGTGTGTAACATGTTGCCCCCGTCCCAAAAAATATTAAAACACATAATAATAAACTACAAATCCAGTATCTACGAAGTAAAAGGCCAGGGACATGAAAACGTACGTTTTTAAATTTTCACTCAGGGGGTGGTGAAGGAAGTAGTAAAGGTGAGCAGTGTTGAGTGTGGGAATGGATTAATGTATCTGCAATGCTAAAATGATAGGGTAAGGGACTG
This sequence comes from Macrosteles quadrilineatus, assembly GCF_028750875.1. Classification (NCBI taxonomy): domain Eukaryota; kingdom Metazoa; phylum Arthropoda; class Insecta; order Hemiptera; family Cicadellidae; genus Macrosteles; species Macrosteles quadrilineatus. Next base: position 160,135,073 of record NW_026542594.1, read on the forward strand.
TAGACTGTAGGTTAAAATGATTACTAAGCACGAATCGATACATATTTCGATAAATGCAACCGTTTACAATAGAAATATATAACTGAGTTGACAACTATTTTTACTCCCTAAAGAGTAAAAATGCTACTTTAGACCCGCAACGCATGCATTAAAAACGACTGTTTTTACTGCAGTATGACAAAAACAATATAATAAGAACCCTTGATGACTCCGCTCAATTTTGTGGATGCCTCTGCGAACGCCACCTAGTATATAGATTTTATAATTTATATATCTATTTTATATATAGATTAGATTGCTTGTCTACATTAAAAAGTTGGTTAGGTAAATTAACGATGAGTGGATGTCTACCGAAAACGAATTGATTTTACAACTTAATTATTCGTAGTAAAACTGAAAATATTTGTAGGCTTATAAGCTCTATTTTTTACCTGATGAATAAATAAAACACCTCGAGCAATGCTCGCTCCCCTAGTACTTGTGTTCTAATCAAACATTGTCACATTTTACATTACTACAACAGAGACAAATGATTTAAAACCTGTCACTGTCAGATAATGAACATCAACTGAAGACAATATGTTTTGACACTTTAGATTGTATATCAATCACCAAACAAACATTCTTCCTTCCCGCCCCCAAGTGCTTCGGGTGTTGTTATTGGCCGTCACTGCCCTTCTACCCTACGGGCCACTGCATTCCAAAGCAACTGGACTTTGACTTTCTCTTCCCCATTCTCACGTTGTTTTTGTCTACAAGGGCGCTGACCTCTCACAGCCGCACGCAACCCTCACTGATCACGTAAAATAAATAACCCGTATTTATAAGACGCTTCCGTATATTTGGAAAAGTTATTCAAAAATTCTAACTGGTTAGAAGTTATTAGTTTGTCCCGTAAAAAGTAACTGATAGAAGTTATAAGTTAATTAGTTTAAAACTAACGAATAAAATATAAGTTAGCCTAAAACCTAACGAATATTGTTATTCGTTAGAATTTCTATTCGTCATTCCCAAGTATGCACAGCAGATAGGTGACACCAGCTCATTAATTCTCACTTTATTTATTTAAATTTAAATTTGTAAACATATATTTATTAAAATATTAAAAATAAAACTTTTAGAATTGAAAACCAAAACAATATGATTTGACAATCTATATCTGTACATTTAAGGCGGGGTCAATATTTTCACAGTCCAGTAACCAAGCTTTCGTAAATACACAAAGACCATTCATTAGCTGCTTCCAAACCAAACAGCAGCTGTTACAACTCTACTTGCGATGTTGCCACTTCGAAGGCCGTGGCCTGGAGTTAAAGTCTATATCTGTACATTTAAAGTGGAGTCAATATTTTATAGCTCAGTAACCAAGCTTTCATATTCTTAAAAACATACACAAATACCATTAGCTGCCTCCAAAACAACACAGCTGTTACGACCACGGCCGCCTTTCACTCCAGGCCGCGGCTTTCGAAGTGGCAACATCGCAAGTAGAGTTGTAACAGCTATTTTGTTTGGAGGCAGCTATAATGGTATTTGTGTACGTTTTTAAGAATATGAAAGCTTGGTTACTGGGTTATGAAAATATTGACTCCACTTTAAATGTATAAAAATAGATTTTCAATTTAAATACTGTTTTGGTTTTCAATTATAAATGTTTTCTTTTATTAAATTTATGTTCATAATTTAAATTTAAATATGTAATACGCAAATTAATGAGTTGGTGTCACCTGTCTGCCATGTAATCTTATGGGACGTCTGGCGCTAGACAACACTACTTGCAACGTTGCCAATTCTACCAGGCCACGGCCTAGAGTTAAGGGTATCCGTGGCTGGCACCCCTCAGGTTACCTAACCCAGAATGGGGGAGGGGACCTTGGATGATGAATCTCAAAAATGGACAAAGTGATGTGACGATTAATAATTGTTAATTTCATTGGCTGCACTTTACTTGACGTCCTACACTCATTCGAATGAAAATATCGATCGATATATCGATTAATCTATTGCTTCATTCGATATATCGTTTGGTTAGTTAGGTAAGGTTAACCTAACCTAACTAACCAAAACGATATGTCGAAAGAAACAATCGAATGAGTGTAGGACGTCAAGTAAAGTGCAGCCATTTCATTGAAAAGTTGGACATTTTTGGAGCTGAGAGCTGCTGCAATGTTAGTTCTATATTCTTTAAGAGTTTCCTTTGGGCATGATTTCCTGAAGAGTTCGTAGCATGGCCATATCCATAATAAATGCTGCAGAGTCTCTTGCTTTTTTATGCTAGCATAAACCTAGTCTTATATAGTATGTCGTTGATGCATAACCTAGTCTAATATAGTATGTTTTATCTATGTCTCAAAGCTCCTATATGGATTTATCTACTAGGGGAGTATGTTTTAAGTCATAACTATCTTGAAACCCCTCTTGCTCTTTATAATGCTAAGCCGAATACCTCCCTCGCCCTCCTTTTCAGCGCTGCGTAATATGTTACGGCCGTGGCCTGGTAGAATTGGCAACGTCACAAGTAGTGTTATTTAGCACCAGACGTCCCATAAGATAACATAGCAGACATGTGACACCAGCTCAATTTTTTTTTAAAATGTATAAATATAAATTTATTAAAAGATTGAAAATAAAACATATAGAATTGAAAACCAAAAAATATAAATTGAAAATCTATTGCTGTACATACATCTAAAATGGAGTCAATATTTTCATAGCCCAGTAACCAAGCTTTCGTATTATTAAAAAAATACACAAATACCATAAGCTGCCTCCAAACAAAACAGCTGTAACAACACTACTTGTGACGTTGCCACTTTTAAGGCAACTGCCTAGTGCCTAGAGCTAAAGGTGGCGATGCAAGCAATCTCCCTATCTAAATTCAATGGTAACACTATTTTCTCATTGTCAGTTTTGGCATTATACTGCCTGATTTTTCTGCATCGTGGCAAACAACTGCGCCGGCTACAGCTGTATGGTAGTACACTCAAGTGATAAAAAAAATAGATAAATAAAGATGACAGCGTGGACTAGTTCGCCGATATTACACTTGTCAATCTAACCTTTTATTTTATAAATTCTTTACAATTAATTAAATGTGCTATCGTTAAGTGTTTGAAAATGGCATAATTCGATTATTATCTTCAGTACAGTACAAGTACGAGTTTTTGTCAAGTAAGTCAAACAAAGTGTTTCTTGAGATTTACAATAGGTCTAGTTTACATTAAATTATGGGAAGGCTGTTATATTTATATGCTTAAAACATGGACGATATCTCACCAAGCTGTATTGAATAGGCCTAGGCTAATGCAATAAAATAAGTCCCAGGTTACGAATGTATTTTTACCTTACTTTGATCGATTTCTTTTAGGACATATCAAATCTAGGCCTACCAGATGCAGTCATGACAATAGATTAGGTTCCTGCTTATTTTAAAAGTTCCAATTTTAGGCCTAAATTTGATTTTCTCTTCTCCACGATAGCTGCCTGAGTGAAGCCAGAATCCTAAACCAATCATAATAGGTCTATTCCATAGCTTTTTGATGGTTCGAAACTGTACCCAGCTGTCCTAGGTCATTTACCGGGTACAGTTCCGCACGTCCGCAGACAACCTGCGAGATATATTATTGGATGAACAACGATATAGGCTACCTATATCAACATGTATCTGATTTGGTATTAATATTCTAAAGTTCGACTATTTTTGGGTACACTTCCGTATCTGTTGGCACAAACAACCGAATGAGTAATATTGATTATTCGATTGTTTAGTTCGATATATCAATCAATATTTTCATTCAGTTGTTTGTGCCAACAGATATGGAAGTGTACCCCTATTTTTAACCATAAGTTATGATAAATAAAAACAATAGGCTAACAAACACGTATCAAAAAAGCTTTTTGTGTATATTTTATCCTTAACCTTAGATAAAATTAATTACGGTATATCCTAGGTAGGCCTACGCCTAATTACAACAAAAATGAGGAAACAATTAATTTTATAATCCTATGCAGGTATTAACAGTTCCAGTAACTTAATGTTGATCGCGTTGAATTTAAAAAAAAACAATGTTTGATCCTGTGAAAAGCAAAATGATAACTAGGCTTGAGTTTGTTAGTGGTATAAGTAACATAGGCTACTTAGGCCTAACTTAGTTGTTTGTTTTTTTTTTTCATTAATGTAAATATTATTAGTTTTTTGTAATATATTACCGGTAAGTTATTTACTGGTATTCTTATTATCGGTATTATTATTAAAACTATTATTAAAACAAATAACGGGTTCATATCCTGTTGTCAAAAACATAGTAAGGTACAATTCGATGTGTACATTGCCTAACTTAGTGGGAAAAAACATAGGAATGATGTATTGAATCGGATAATTAATTATCAATATATAGGTACCGGTAAACGTTATTCATCCGATAATCTATCACAGGTGCTCTGCAGAACTGTACTCCATTTACCTCAGGCCTAACTTAGGGTATAATAATTTTTTGGGGATAAGATCAGTTGATTATTATCACAGAATTATTAAGTTACCTACCAATTGTGATTGTGACACGACCTAGGTTCATATTTTACCCCAAATAGGCTATGAGTGTAGAATGAAGTGTGATGATCCATGTAGCTTTGTCACTGACTAAGATCTAGAGATGGGAAGTTCGGAACACCTTAGTAATCTGGTTTTGTGATACTCATCTACTGTCTCAACCCGTTCTAAATGGCCCTTAAAATGACCCGGTAAGCCAGTTGTGTCTGTAGGCCTATCACTTGTATCAATCATTTCGTTCATTGGTCGACCTGGTTAGTTTCGGATCACAGAACTTTGGATTGTTCAGACAGGATTTTGATAATCAGTTGAGATATTAAATTATAAATATTCAAATAATAAAATTATATTTAAAATACCGGTATAAAACCAACATGTTTAGTGATTCTTATTTTGGCACAAAACTAAAAGACAAATTATTTTTTAGCCTACTTGGAATTCTCTAATTCAATTTGTAAATAGCCTTACTTTTACAAACCTTGAGATATGACTCTACCGGTTGAATTTATTGTCAGTATGAATTTACGTTTAGGCTATGCTTGATCCCATTCTCTAACGTTTTGGAGTGGACAGAGTTTTAAACTTAATCACAACACGAATACTTATTTATGCTCAACTATTGGTTCAGTTAGTTCTTCACTCATAGTCTTATAGGCCTACAGTCAGTCAAAGGTTCCAATCACCACTCACCACACCAGTCATCTCCGTCTTTTCAATCGGTCTTTGAACGAATAAAAAGTTAAAGAAATGTAGCACCACCAAACGGGTCTTTTTGGTCGGTGTGATCCGGATCACTCGTTAACTTAGGTGACCCATTCGAATTGAACGGGTCTTGACCGAGCGACTCACCTCTACTAAGATTAGCTGATTCTTAAGCCAGGATCATTTATTTAAAGCCCAATGATCAGGAACGACTAGGTCCAGTTTCGAACCTTCTAAAAGCTACTGACTTTTCTCAGGATCAAACCCGCAACTTTTTTATTGTTAGGGAAGAACTAAGTTATAACCACTCAGCTACTCAGCCATAACATTGATAACTTAATAATACTGTCTTAGGCTATCATTAATTTAAAACTAAACTTCATTCATTTTTGCCTTAAAATGCACACTTTTATGTGTAGCGGTAGGCCTAGTGTTACGTGAATATTACCTAATACCTACTGAAAATATTTTGCTTTTGTCTTGGACACCTAGGCATAATGTAGGTCTACGCTAAAGTTTTTACTAATTTCTTTTGAATTTATTATAATGGCGTAGGTTGTCTATTCATAAGGTAATTTGAACAATATACATAAGTTTGGTAATCTGGATGGGGTACGATCCCAATTGATCAGTATTATCGACATTATACTGCTAGTTTGTTTAAGATGACAGCATTGTCACTACTTGATCTTCTATTATTCCACTATTACCTTCTAAAGTTGTGTAATTTTTTGACGCTAGAAGCTTAGGCCTACCTACATTACTTTTAGTACACTACTTAATTATTGCTGTACACTAAAAATACCCTTTCAAATGTCAGTTCGGCTTAAAAAAAGACTGGTTTTTCTCATTGTATCCTAATGGAGGAGTTAGTTTGATTTCTTTAAATTTAGGCACATTTACCTCGGAGGTATATAATTAGTGTAACATGTTACACATTTACATATAACTTAAAAGTTGTCTTACACATTACACACAAAAGATTTACTATGGACAAACTATCTCTTTGCAAACCATAGTTGTTTGACTAGGCCTAAAGATTAACTTTCATAACTTTACCGATTTCAGAAGCGTGAAAAATATTAATTGTCTCTTTGATTTTGTGCTTTCAGCTGATTGCCGAAAGTAAGAAATTGACTGATAGTCTTATTGACTAATTGAATTTTTTCATTTTTCAGGTGGACTGATTTAATTCTTATAGACATGCTGCCTCTTACCCACAAGGATTCGTCTCGGTCCTTCACCCACAAGATCAAAGAAAAGCTCCACGGATGGATGAGGTTGATTTTTTCTGATCGAAATTCGAGGAACTTATTTTTGTTTCTGATTTTAAATTTGTCATTTGCGTTTGTAGAACTTGTATATGGTGTTTGGTCAAATAGTTTGGGTCTAATTTCAGATTCATTTCATATGTTTTTTGATTGTACTGGATTATTAGCCGGGCTAGCAGCATCTGTTATAACAAAATGGAAAGCAAATGACAAGTATTCATACGGTTATGTGAGAGCAGAAGTTCTTGCTGGATTTGTGAACGGATTATTCCTGCTTTTCATTGCGTTTTTCATAATGTCTGAAGCTGTAGAACGTGCTATCGAACCACCCGAAGTGAAACATGAGAGACTGTTTGTGGTATCAGTTTTAGGACTATTGGTGAATCTCGTGGGGATATATGCATTTCAACACGGTCATGGGCATTCTCACGGAGGCGGGTCTCATGGTCACGGTCATTCTCACGGAGCGACCACTAACCACGGACACTCCCATGGAGGCCACCACAGCTTACTCATGGGCAACTCCCACGCACATGAACACTCTCATGAGCTCTCCAGTGGCAACTCACAGATCATGAAGGGTGTCTTTCTGCACATCCTTGCCGATACCCTCGGTAGCGTTGGTGTTATCATATCAGCTGTCCTCATGCAAATGTTCGGATGGATGATTGCTGACCCCATCTGCTCCATGTTCATCGCTATCCTTATTGCTCTTAGTGTATTGGCGCTCATCAAAGAATCCGTTCAGATTTTGATGCAAAGGCAACCACCAACATTGGATCACGTTTTACCCCAGTGCTATCAAAAGGTAATGCAGCTGGCGGGAGTTTATAGCATCCAAGAACAACATTTTTGGACACTTTGTAGTGATGTTTATGTTGGTGCTCTTAAACTCGAAGTTTCCAAAGCAGCAGATGCCAAGTATGTGGTGAGTCATACTCACATGATATTTGCTGCAGCTGGGGTAAGACAACTATATGTGCAGCTAGATTACTCTCCAATGTGATTTTTGTAGTTATCAAAGATTGTAGATGAAGTTTATTTAACATGAAGCTAGTAGGAAATTTATTAGAACTTATATATTTATTTTGTCTTTCGTCTTAAAATGTATTTAAAAATTGCAAATATATTTGTGGTTAGGCCTTTATTAATTTCTTCAACTACTGTGATTGCATCACATTTTACTTATTTTCATTGAAATTTATCAGTTTGATTTTTTGAATGTATTTTTAATAGCTTTATTGGTTGTAGTGATTTAACTACTACTGAGTTATCCTTAGTCTAACCGTTGACTATAGATGTTGATCGTGTATTTTTGTGTAAAACTATAACAAAATTATTTAGTTTAATTTAGCTATATTATATGCTACTATCTTTATCGTAAATTTGATGTAAACAGTGCAAAAAAGTGTGATGATCGACTATCACTTACAAAAGGTTGGTGATTTTGTAGAGTTTATGAGATCATGACTCTCTGACTTGTCTTGTCATAAACTAAAATAATTTAAGCAGTCTGTGTTTATAGGATGACTTCAGTACAATAGGCCATGGATTAACCCTTTGTTTATCCTCAGTTTTGCCAAAGAATAATACACAGCTATGTTTTCCTATATTTGGATTCACCTTCTAAGTTAGTATAGATAAATCATACTCCCCCAAAGACCTTCCTTTTGAAAGCTGAAGAAATTTTAACACCAGCTCCGTCCAGAGGTCTTCACTAATTGTTTCTTGTTAGTAAGATTTTCTTAGAAATATTGCAATGAAATAAAACTAACTTATTTAGTTACAAACAATAGCTTTCCCTCAGGTATAACAAACAAACAGTGAAGCACCTATCGTTGAATTCACCATATAAAAATAAACCCTACATAAGTCAACATCAGCACACTCTTAACAACCATTAAACATATAAAAATAGGAAAAAGTCGCTAACAGGCTTCAGATTACTACACTAAGATGGGAATCCTAATTTTACTAATCAAAGTCACTGGTATTTGCACGTGCTTATAAACCGTACTTATAATTATAACTATACCCAATAGTTATACACTGTGAATCCTGCATGCTCTGGTGTTTAATGTGTAAACTGTTCTCTCTGTATCTTTAAAACTTACCTGTGATTTTTACTCTGATTTGTTTGATCTTTTGTAAAGAGTATTAGATAAAGAAATTATAGATACTGGAGACTAATAATACTTAGTTATAGCTAATAGTTGCATAAATTTTGTCTGTCATAACATTTGTGTATAGACATTTAACAAAATTAGGTAACACTTATATAAATTTAGTTGTGAATCTTAAAAATTGTATAAAATGTATACAAATATTTTTTTAACGAGCAAAAAACGTTTGGTTATTTGAAATATGTAATTTTTCTGAAGGATTCCAAAAATACTCCTTTTTGAGATCATGCAATTTTTACATTATCCAACCACTGAACATAAAATTATAGGCCTATGTAACGAAGAAAAATATTTTTATCACTAACAACTACTTGAAATTAGTGAATAAACGACATTGAAAAAAAAACAAGATTTATATAGACTAGCTGTTACCCACGGGCTTCACCCCGTTTGACTTCATAAGTATTAATAAAACTACTTTTTAAGCTGAAATAAACAAAACAGAATACAGTAATACTACAAATAATCACACCAGATTTTATTAAGGTAATAAATTGAAAGAGTAACATACAAATAAGTACAGCTGAGGTATTTTTAACATTATGTATATGGAAAGTTCCCTTTGGAAAGCAATTATGACACTAAAGGGCAATTTATGAAATAATGGATAGTTTTGCACAAGGTTTCTCATCATTACGACCATTTTAAGTACAGCGTATGGGGGGGGTGTGACTTGTAGTTTTCTCAAAAGTTCATGGGTACTTTGGGCTTTATATATGGATTTTAGACACCTGAGACAGATATCAGGCAGCTTAAAATTAACCTCTATAGCTAAAGTAATTGCATATACAGTAAAAACCCACTAATCTGACATCCAATAATCTAGCACTCTCAGATCTGGCATCGGTCTTGAGGTCAATGAAAAAAATGTTATATGCTTTTTAGCGAATTTCCCACATAGGGAATAAGCTATTACCGTAGTACTCATAATAAGACCTGGACGCTGGACCGATTTTTTTTTCGTTTTGAGGTCCCTAGAGGCCAAAAACACCATCCGTTCAAATGCATATATATATATGCCCGTCAGCACGATAACTCGAGCAAAAATGATCCTATTTTGATGAAATTTGGTACAAACGTGTAAACCTACGTTTATTCGAACGAGTTCGCGATCCAGCATGATCGGACCATGGGATCGGGGGTTTACGGGGAGTTTTATGGGGTAAAAATAGGTTTTCCCATTTTTGACCCAAAAAACATAAAATTTAGCAATTTCTTTCCAAACCATTTTGTAGAGCTTAAAAAACAAATAATTTAGTATATTGAAGCGTTATCATGCGCCTAATGGTTACGGAGAAAATTCCAAAAAATTTTAAATTTAAAATTCCCATGTTATTCTTATGGAGAATAAGTAAACTGTTGTAGTTTGCTTGTTTATGAACATATTTTAATCAAATTTGGAAAATGTTTTTTTCTTACTAACTATTAACATTTTACAAAAAAAAAACAGTTTTACCCTCCCTGATGCAGCAAACCTAAGTACTTGTTAAACTAATTCTATTTAAATCGGGAATAAATGTTATATTTGCAAGTAGACATTTCAGTGTAAATAAAATCAGTCAAATGGAAATTCGCTTAGTCTGCAGGTTTGCTGCGGCGGGGGTATTTAAGCTATATTGGTGCTTTTGGCAGAGTGATCGATATACGTTGGTAGCGATAAGCAGTTGTCAGGTGCAATCTGTAGACATCAGGAGTGAATTTCAGTCGATTATGGCCAAATGACTGATGTCGACGTCCCTAATGGCAGAGTGCAGAAATGGGTTATAGAGTGGAAAAATTCAGTGAAATCCTTTTTTCTCAGTGGTCTACCACTAATGTATGTTATTACACAGTTAATAAGGCTACCATTGTTTCAAACAAGAAGTCAACCAAAATCATCATATTGCTGAAATATAATACATGCAACAAGTATTTCACAGTAAGATTGCATCATTTTAGCAATGCCTTAAACGATCGCATCCACAATTAGAATCAGAAGTAATTATAATAAAACAATCACCTTTCTAGGAAAGTAAGAATTAGTATGAAATTAGTGCAGAAGACTACCTAATAACACTATTTGTGTCTAACTAAAAGAGTACCCATCCTGCGTACGGGGTTGGTGTAAAGTATAAAATGCTTATTGCAGTTATACTCGTCCTTTGTGTTTGCAATGGGGGAGGACACGGTTTGAGAAAATTTTGTTCTTTTAATTTACGGTATGCTATTGTATAAGTTAACATATATGTATGTACAAAGATTTATAAAACTGAATTTTTTAAGAGTAGATTCACGCACAGCAAGACAATGCAACACAGAACACAGTGTCAACTGTTCAACTGAACCATTGAGTGTCGAGTGAGTAGGCTTGCTCTGAAGTCTGAACTACAGTAAAACCTCATTAACCACAATACTGACTGACTCACCCAGTGACCACAGAATAAAAAATATAGATTTAATTCTGAGGCTGCTGGTCACTTGACAAATTGACGTGCAAATTGAGGTGGTAGGGGTAGTTACTGAGCCGAGGAGCTCGTTTTCAACTAGAAACCACTCAACTTGATCTCAACTGACCTCTTTGTACCGACTCGACTCGCCTGCATGTCTACAACAAGCGAGTTAGAGAGCAAATGGCAACTTGCACACTGACTCGACCCGTGTAAACAAAGCTTTTAACTTTTTAATGCTATTGAATATCATAGAACCAACTTGTGTAGTTGAAACAGCTGGCAAAATTCTTTAATACTTTTTAACTATGAATATCCTATCCATAATCCATAATATCCTTAAGGTTAACATGGGAATCTCCAGAGCCACTGGGGCTAGTCCGAAAGCATCTTCGAGATAAGAGTATGTATACTGTATGTGTTAATCGGGAACGTAAGCTATCATCATACCAAATTTCAGCTCAATCCGACTAGTATTAAATGTGTGATTGAACTTCAAACAAACACACAAACTTTCACATAAATAATATTTGGAAGATTACTTCAAACCATATACATACACCCTTTTTAGAGGAGTGAAAAATTACAAAGTTATGGCCAAGTGTTTATTCTATACTTTTTCAAATCAACAGTTGATTGTTTATGGTTGGTTTAATGTTTCTCTGCCCCTCCAATATTCTTTTATTTGCTTGCATGTAATTTTTGCAGATAATTTTTGTAAAGGTTAAATAAGTGGTTGTAATTATAGGAGATAGCTTTTCTAGCTAAGTTTTTATGTTTATAATTTAACAAAACATTGCATTCCAAACTTTTTTAAAGTTGTTGAACACTATGTTAATGTACAAAAAAAAATTATTACTATCCCCAAATTCTGTCATGGGTCTTAGGTATATTTTTCTGTTTTAGATTCTATTTCAAATAATTTTACAATAAATTGTGTTGCAATTGAAAAAATAAAAAATTTTATGTGTTAAATCTTTTTTGAAACAAAGGTACAGTGCACTAAAAATCATCATTTTCCTACAGTTACCTAACAATGTACATGTTCTCTCACTGATTTGAGAAAGCAAAGTGGCCAATTCACTCATCAGTGAGACAATGTTAACACTCTAAATTACTCTAATTACTTTGTCTCTCTCCAGATTTGCAACGTGAAGCCACGAAATAGTGAGCTCGTAACATGCAGGCAACGTCGTATGCGCGCGAAATACGTTGGCAGCACTGGCTGTAAATCAGCTGGTCAGCTGTTGTACTGTTGTATTTGCCACTTCACATTAAATGTTATATTAAAAGTTCACTTCTGTGTAAAAATGGGTTATGTTTTTTCACAAATTTATTTGTTTTATAGTAACTGTAGGAAAAGTATAATGTGCAACTCGAGTTCAAAGTACAATTGCCTCACTCGAGAAACCATTCCTCACTTGCCTACGGCTCGTGAGTAAGGATTTCTCTCGAGTGAGTCAATTGCTCACTTTTCTCACTAGTTGCACAAATAACTATTGTTTTACCTAGTTCATTATATTTTATTAATTTTTAGCAATTGTAAAAATATTTCTCTATGTACTTTTTTATTGTTGACCATTGTAAATTTGTCTGGTACTCATATCATTCTGTAATAAATAATATTATATTTATTTGTTTTCACATTTTCCTATGAGGGATTAGCTCATTTTTATTAGTTGTACAGTTTATAATATGTTGTTGCAATGCTTGTTTTATGTGTGAGTGGTATTTTATTTTAAACTGTTGAATGTACATTTTATGTATCACCATACTGAGTCAGTCCGAACAGTGTGATTTGAGTTTATGGTTAGTTGTATTATTTTTGTGTATTTGTCAAAATCAAAGTTTTATATTAGAAGAATACGACATTCCTGTTAGTTAATTTATAGTTTTAACAGTTTTTGGTTGTGTATATGATAAATATTATTTATAAACATGTGTTATAAACATTTCTTTATTCCTGAAAATCACACCTTTACAATAACTTTTCTAAAAAAATATATAAACAAATTTTAAACCAGGCTAAACTTTGATATCCGACTAGATTGTAATATCAAACCAAAACTTTTGGCATTTTCAATTGTTAGGACTGGCTTCTCTACTTAACCACTTGATATGGTGTTTTTTTTATAGAGTATTTATAAGCCTGTTTTTTTAGTAAGGACTGGTTGCGCAACAAAGCTTATCACCATTTACTACCATAATTTGTGAACAGAATTACACAAATTCCAGCTCTGTAGCTGTAATGTATGTTACGCTACCTATGTATTTTTAAACAATCAAATCTCCTGCCAAAGGTAAGGTCAGTGATATGTTTTTTGATTGCAAGAAACATATCCGATCCTGACATTCATTGTAAGAATAAATTACTTGCGTCAAATAGCTCAATACTGGATACAGAATGGTAAATTTCAGTCAGAATATGTTTCGACACATTATCATCATCAGCTGAGTACTTTTACTTATGAAGTGTTAACAACAAGTATAACAATGATGGCTTTTTTGTCATTGTTCAATAGATTAACATAAAACAAAACAAGAAAACTACACAATAAGCTGTAGCTCAGGGGATCTACAGCTGGGCTTGACAATGAATTTAAACTGACATTCATGTGACTGAAGGAGGCGATGTCTATCCCTAATGCTATGAGTGTGAGAGTAGAGTGCGGCAATGGGTTAAGGAGTATTTTTTCTCAGTGGTTTTCTTTGAGAAGTTTTGGGGACCCACCAAACCCTCCAAGTCCTTACAAAATGTGCATTTTCACAACCATTGTTTAACTCCCTAGCCAATTTCTGAACTTTCCATGCTATCTTTGCACCAGGGCCATAATCTCCGACCAAATGGCGATGAATGTCCTTGTTGAATGGCGATCCAATATGTTTCTTGTTATCGAAAAACTTATCACTGACATTACCTTTTGGACGCGGCAGGAGATTTGATTGTTTACAAACTTTTAAAAACACACGGCTATACATGACAGCCTTAGAGCGGATATTTATGACATTTTGCCAGTAAATGGAAATAAAAAACCACCCTCATAATAACACAGAATAAATTAATACGATTGGGTGAAGACCATGGATCAAAGAATACAAAGCAGGTATTACAGGCCATTTGGAAACCAACACTGATCAAATAGGCTCAAAAATTTAATTACTAATCAATAAGTTTTTAACCGAGAATATATTTAAATCCTACCTAAAGCTAACTAGTAATAGGATGAGGAGCGACCTGGTATAGTGGAGCGTGGGACTTTGATCCCTGGTTCAAATCGCGCCCCCAATGAATTTTAACTAAGTGATATTGCCACAACCCCTAGGTCTAGCCTGAAGTAGTGTGAAAAAATCCCTAGCTCGTGCTTAGAGTCTTAGGACAAAATACCCCCGCCGCTGAATTTCCAGTTGCCTGAATTGATTTTCAATTAAATGTATTTAATTAACATTAGCTTTTATGAGTACATAGGCTTGCTGCTACAGGGAGAGTAAAAAAGTGTGTTTTTAGTAAAATATTAATAACTTAGAGTAAAATAAATAAATTTACCATGTTAGATCACAATATATCCGTAAACAAGCCAACACTACAACATTTTACAATATTCTCTATAATAATAACATAGGAATTTTAAAATAAATTTTTTTTTTTTAATTTTCTCCGTAACCAATGACCGCACAAAAACATTTCAATATACCAAATTATTTGTCTTCTTAAGCCCTTTAAGAAGGTCTGGAGAGAAATTGGGAATTTTTTTGTTTAGAGGGTCAAAAATTAGAAAAACTAGCCAAGTTTGATCAAAATATATCTATAAACAAACAAACTACAACATTTTACAATATTCTCCATAAGAATAACATGGGAATTTTAAATTTACAATTTTTTAAATTTTCTCCGTTACCAATAACCGAACAAAAATACTTTTATATACTAAATTATTTGTTTTTTAAGCTCTTTTAAAAGGTCTAAAGAGAAATTGGGAAATTTTGTGTTTTGAGGGTCAAAAGTGAGAAATCCCAATTTTTACCCCCAAACCCCCCCCCCCCTGTAAAACCCTGTTCCCATGGTCCGATCATGCTGGTTTGCGAACTCATTCAAGTTTATCCCGCCTTACACCTTTAAACCAAATTTCATCAAAATCAGGCAAAAATTACTCAAGTTATCATCTTTCCAGACACATATATATATATATAAATTTGAACAAATTGTGTTTTTGGCCTCTGGGGACATCAAAATGAAAAAGTAAATCGGTCCCGGGCCTAGGTCTTACCATATTACCACGGTATGACCTACGGTAATAGCTACTCCCCTATAGGAAAATTCGCTAAAATAACTTAGCCATTATCACATGATTAAATAACAATACTAATTAATTACATAACATGTATATTATCATTGGTCATGGAATGAAATAATATTGGGATCAATTTAAAATGTCTTCAAGTTTTTATTTTCGTGACCTTCAATCTACAATATTGTTGCAACAGGCCATTCGTCAACCTAGCCCATTCGTTTAGGACCAACCGGAACAAGGTGGAGATTATCATGGTGTTACTGCGAACGAGGGAGATGATTAAAAGTAACCGTGATCCATGGCCAGCCTAAGAAAAAATTTCAAGTGTGCTAAGACTCACTC
Source organism: Macrosteles quadrilineatus (assembly GCF_028750875.1). Taxonomy (NCBI): domain Eukaryota; kingdom Metazoa; phylum Arthropoda; class Insecta; order Hemiptera; family Cicadellidae; genus Macrosteles; species Macrosteles quadrilineatus. The sequence continues at coordinate 160,150,835 of NW_026542594.1, forward strand.
ATATCAGGTCAAAAGAGGGCCGGAGGTCCTCCCCCAGAAAAAATTTGAAATGTAAAGTCTAAAACAGTTTTTGTGCACTTAACTTTTTAGAACATTAAATCTTTGTCTCTCAATTGATTTAATATTGACTGACTTGATACGTTATATACTTTTTTGTACCTTTCTTGTACCTAACCACTATTATGATGTTAAGATTCGTAGTCACTTTTCAATGACTTTTACACTTACAGTATATTGTAAGTACTCTCAGAATAAGTAGCAAATACTGGAATCGCCGTATGCCAGACCGATAAATTGCATATCTCATGGGTGAAATAAAAATGAGGCAGAAATATGTCACGACCACAACCCTTCCTGCGACCCGCCACACAGACATGGACGGCTGCTCTACGGACCTTGGACGTTAGTCAAGGGCATCAGGCTACTGTATTTCAGAACTCAATAAGGGGGTAAGATTTTTGGTTTTAACTTTGAAATTGAACTGTAACAGTCTTTAGACAATGTTCCTACTTTAAATATTGCTGCCCAACATTTAAATCAATTTCTGTGAATTTGCCAATTAAAAGTGTTATTATCAAGAATGGTCAATTTGATGCCCCTCAAAAAGGCTGGAGTGTGCGGCTGCATACGTTACACACCCCTCAGGCAGGCCCTGCCGTGATCGTCGCAGATGATCAGGTTAGCGCCACGATTACTGAATATAGTTAGGATGGACTTGTGATAGATGCATAATTTATTAAACAAACTTGTAAACATATTAAATGCACTTTTATGCTCCTAGTTTTGATTAAACTTGAGTTTTTTCTTTACTGTTTGCAATATGTTATCTGGTTATTATGTAAAATATGTTTTTTTTTTTCAATCTGTGCATCTATATTTACTGTAGTTTTGTCATACACAAATCAGATTTATAGTGGAGGTCCACAACCCTCCCTCCCTCTCACCATAGAGTCATTCATTATGTAATTTCAGGGATGAACTTTTTACTCTGTGAAATACTTAAGTACAAGTTATTTGTTTGGAAGCTATATTAACTGCTCAAGACCTCAGTTTTGGATATCTGGACCCGGGATATGATTAGCCTAGACCCCAGTGATGATCACTGACAAATTCCAATGCTTGGTACATTGCTTTATTAGTGCCTAACAAAATAACCATAGTACCAGTTATTGCTATCAAGAAATTAACCACCCACAAATTGAAGGTACAAAGTAAATTGAAATAAACAGTTCTATACATTATACATGATTTTCAATTTGTTTTATTTATGAAGTTCATTACAAAGGTATTCTATTAACTGGATAAAAACATGGTATAAAGTTACTAAGGAACATGCTATATATAATATTTTAATAGACTAATCAACTAAATCTTTTATGTGATAAGTAAAATATATTAATTGTTCGTAAATTAGTATGGTCAGATTTGGTTTCTTTAAAGACGTAAATTAGATACAGAACCAGAACACAGTTTGTGTGAAACTTGTTTTTACATTGGTTTAAAAAAATACAACACAACTCTTTAAAAGCCAATAATAATGTTACTCATTTAAAAAATATTATTCATTTGGGCATTTTAAAATACCCAATCGAGGATATTTGTCCGCCAATCTGCATGCAAAAATTAACCAAAGTCCTACATCTAAATATTGACTTGCTAAAGCACAGGAATCAACCTTATCATACCTTGATTGCAACTATGTTGATCAAATGATTACGTTGTAAAGGATTGCACAATGTAAAAATAGGGGTTGCATTTAATAAAACATAGATACTAAAAGTTAACCAAAGCAGACCAGTCGTAGCAGCAAGTTGGGCAGAAAAAATAAAATGCAATAAACTGGAGCAGGAAAAATTACAAGCGCGAAAGAGAGGGAATCCACTGGACCATGGCTGAGGATCATCTTGATGATTGATGATTTGTGGACAGACTCAGGTACTAAAAATGTTCCAATCACATTCATACTAACAAATGACAAATGAGCAATAATCCAATTTGGAGTTAAAGCTACTTGTTTTTAAGTTACCGTCGTTACCGGTAACCCTCGTTTTCCTCAATATAAATAAGCAAATTCAGTATCCTATACTCTAAAACAAGCGTGTGTACGGACAAACTTTTATTTTCGTCCGAGGATTTTTAGTTTTGTTGTTTAATATGGCGTATTTGGCCACAAGAAATCAATTGGAGTTGGTCACAAGGCTGGGAAAAATCCAGTTTCCGCCCTACATCCCTTGAAAGTGTCCATGTTATCGTCAATACGTTTTTGTAGCTGCAGATAATAAAAACAGCTGATACAGGTTATTTTTATTGCAATCTATGTTTTTATAAAGGCGTATTGAAATGTTGTATCATCTAAATGTGTCCACATTGATACCCGTACATAATAAATATCTTTAATTTAGTTAAGAACTTATCTAATAAATGTAACGTTTAATAATTCAATCCGAGCAAAACTCGGTCTCCTGGTACTAGCCATTAAACTCGCTCAACCTCTCAAAAACATTTCGGTCTAGTAATAATATTTTAAACCAAGAGAGCCCAAAGATAAGTGTGAAGACAAAAAAAATATTGTTTTGGCTGTTATGCATAAATTTGCATTCCTAATTGGGGAATTTGAAATCAGTTATGAGCTGTTTCAATTAATCCTTTGGTCATTGGACATTTTCTTAGGTTTTCAGAATTTACTAAACAATTACAGAGTACAAAAATTTCTCTTTAACAACTTTAAAAAAACTCATATATTCTAGATCATCAAACACTCATTAAGAAACTATTTAACAATATATCATTCTGGCCAGTTAGACTTTAAACAAGAATATTTAAAAATAATAATAATATAAAAAGTTTAAAGCAATATTGCGATTCAATTTTCTTTATAGATTAAATCAGCTTAAAAAATTTACTTAAATTACCAATATTTTTTACCATTCCACAAACTATGCTACAAAACAATCCTACTCCAGATTTTATAATAAATAATATACAAATATATAACAATAATAGTGATATTATCCTATCTAATCAGCACCTAAAACATTATGTCTTGGTTGGCCCAGGGCTAAGATGATTGATGACCTGAAGTGCAGCTGAGTGACCGACGACGACTCTGACGCTGCCTCAACCTAGACCTTGGTCTCGACCTCGATCTCAGTTTGTTTCTGAGCCAACCTGCAACACACATGTACCATATTCAGTTCACTTCACTAATTTAATGTAGCCCGAATAAATTATCTGGAATGTCCATTTATTACAATGTAATGATGACAACATCTGCAATCGTGGCTCTATCGTAGTTATCTCAAATTATTGCGGCATAATCATTATCATACTGTACTGCTTTTATTTTGGACCTGTTCCAATGCAATTTTTACAACTACACCAGAAATACGACAAAAAATTTACTGAATTGTATACGTGGAGTACTAACGATTAATAAAAGAGTAAGGAATATCATAATGGATAACTATTTTAAATCTAAAATCTGAATAAATTAAAATTACATATGTACAAATCAGTTAAACCATTTTCCCAAAACACAGTATTAAAACCACCACAACCATTTATATTCCCAGCCTGAAGCACACAAGCGAAACTATTTAACAAATAATTTCAACTTGACTTAAATTAACTTGGTCTGGTAAACACAATGAAAGTATACATTAAATTCATTAAAGTATACATTAAAGTCAGTGGGAAACTTGAAAAAATAACAACACAAATATAACAAAGAGGCCATTTTTGGAAATTTGGAATCAGTAAGTTATAACCATTACCAGTCGACAAACAGGTAAGAAATTGTATGTTCAGATTCTATATTTTTAAATATAAACAATGAACTTATAGGCCTACCAAAACAAACATATTAATTTTATTTTTGTAGTTTTAAATTTGTTGAATTTAATTGATACTGTTTGTGGCATATGATTAACGGATCTCTTTAATGCAAGATTGCAGCACCAACACAGCACGCCCAGCAAACTGCGAGCCACATTAGTTACCTGCAAAGTTCCGACGTTTGAGTTGCGTCTGGCAACCACTCTGCGAAATGAAAAGTTAAAGAAATCAATCCATAGAATTAAGAGTTATTAAATGTTGTTTGTATTTCTGGGTTTAATACAGCAGTCACTATCACCCTAATGTAATAAAAGATCTTTTATTCTTTTTTTTATAGGAGAAGTTTTATTTTTGCCATTAAAACTTATCCCTAAGCAGCAAACTTCAACATTTCAAACACAGAAGTCTTAGTGTGGTGTTTTCTATTCCTCAGAGAATAGTTGAATACTTATTAAAGACTTTTACAATCAAAGTGCCATTAAATTTGGATTTACAAGTGCTTTAAATGTGATATTGAGTAAAACTTTGAACGAGTCCTTTCATGGAATTTTACTGTGAAAACTTAATGGCTACGGTATTTGAATTTTTACCAAGATACTTTGTTCTTTCTAAGATATGTCTCTTATACCTTATCATACATAACAATTTTTATAAAGACCATTTAAAAAAGTAGAAAGTTATAAAGTGTTTTAGAAAAACTGTTATTCTTCATTTTAACTTTATTTAAAAACCATGAAATCATTTCCCAGAGTTTGGCATTTTACTTAACCCTTTCAGACCAAGGCCACACTAAAAAAACAGGCCATAATGCTCGTCTAGCATGACGTCACGATAGAAGACGGCAATGACGTATTTTTGCCTTTTGTGATCAGCTGCTTGTTTTAATTTTTTAATTGAAAACAAAAATATAACCTTAATTACGTCATTGCCGTCTTCTATCGTGACGTAATGATTGACGAGCATTACGGCCTGTTTTTTTAGTGTGGCCTTGTTCAGACCCAGTACACTCATTTGTGTAGGTAAATTTTTAAGTCCTGACAACCTAACCAACACAATTGTGTAGGTTAGATGTTTATTTGTTTTTTTGAAGTTTCTGGATCTTTCTGTTGCTCAGACCTGTAAGCATTGATTGTGTAGGACGTAGGTTATGGAGATCAGCTGGGAATTTTTGTTTTGCAGTCTGCCTTCATGTCTTATGGTAACACTGATTGTTTTGTTGCAATGTCACTGTAAGATAGGAGAAAGAGGCAACTGTTAAGGTTAATGACTGTTTTATTAATGTTTTTAAACGTATATAATGCTAACTATTGCTGAAACTGAAATGGTTAATATGGTATTATGAAGGTTTCGTCTTTAAAACAAACCTAATCAATAATTTTAGTATTTGAAATCTTGGTTAAAAAGCAACATTTATTCAAAATTTGCTCAGGACTTAAATCGGTCGAGGTGACTAAGATCCCCGGGTCTTAAAGGGTTAAAGGACACCCTGTTTATTGATTATTGATTGTTTGATTTATGAGGATAAAAGTAATGAATTTATATTTTCATCAATTTTTTTAAAAGATATATTTAAGAGTGTCGTTCAAAACAGCGTATGTGGATTTTCGGTTTAGGTGGAGAATAAGTCAGTTTCTGACCCACTGCTATTTTCTCCCTAAACATAGTATAGGGCCTGTGGAGAATGTATTGTTTTTGTCAAAATGTTTTAGTTGGAGTTTTAGGTTAGTTTGAAGTGATGCCTGTGTGGGTATGTGTGTGGACATGTAGAGAGCTACAGACTACAACAGTGGTCAGATTGTATCTCCAGAATTTTTTTTTTCATTTTTTGTAATTTTGATTAAAAATTGTGAACTTCTCATAAAACATTGAAAAATCTGATTTTTTTCTAAAACAGCTCAAACCACATTGATTTAAATTTAGTATGTAATTGTACTTTTAAATCTGAACAGAATGGTACAACCCCCAATGCTGTAAAAAATATGGTTTAAAAGTTTTTATTTTTATACCTATGTTATTTTGCCCATAAAATACCGTTATGCCATTTTAACCACTTACCCCATTACAAGGGGCGGTTATTAGCAATTAGATTATTAGCAATACTTGGGAAATTGGGTCATATAATCCATACTGATTTATACGGTACAGATTCAAAACATAAAACTGATTAAATTACTTACATCCTTTGTTGGAACACCATTCCTTGCACTTGCCTGCGAAAGAAAAATACAATAACTTAGTGGTTGACATTAATTAGTGTGCATATGTACTAATATCTAAACCATTTGTCATTAATTTTTTACAGAGTTACAACCAACTAAGGTGTTGAACTTAGGTACTAGTTTCTTCCAATAACTAACCTAGGCTGTTATTTAAGTAAACAAAATAACTAGAATGATGACGTTGGTCCACAGACGCAAGAAAGATTTTCATAATTTTGACGCTATCGCAGGAGGAGAAATGACTTTTTCTGCGGGAGATATTTAGGTATTTGGCCGCGATCACGGGAGACGATGATGTTGTTTATACGACCGCAGAAGATGTCCTGGGTTTGGTTGCAATCACGGTAGATGATGATAATGTTTCTGTGAGTGCGAGAAGTATTCATGATTTTACCACAGTCATGGAGAACAATGATAATATTTCCGTGACCTATGAGGGTATTCAGAATCTTTTTCACGGTAATGGAAAACAATGGTGACGCCTCAGTGCCCTGGGAGATGCTGTACCAAGCCCAAGCACAAGGTTAGGTGGAAATATTGTTTAAATACTTGTCTGTGACACTGTGATTATTAGGAGAGGGGAGCCCGGTAAACAAACTTGCAGGAGGGGGTGCTGTATATTTTTAGCTTATTAACCTTAACATTAGTTAAAGTACTTGAATGTCAAACTATCCGAATCCGAACTTCTCAAGAGCTGATCCAGTCCAAACCAAGGCTTAACCATCCAACCTGAATAAGATGCAAACAGAAATGTTACTATCTGCACACCTCTAGAAAAAATGTTTTAACAATTGGGGAATTGGGGAAAAATGTCTTTTTGGCCTTTGGTCATTTTTCAACATCGCTTAACCGTATATCGAGCTTGTATCGTTGTATTGAAATATCAGTAAACTAAACACGTAGCAATGAGAGTCACTTAAGGCCCTGGTGATGAAATATGCCATTTCACTTCAAATTTACATTAGTTCTACCTTCCATAGTAGAAATTTTCCTTGAAAATTCTCAAATATTCACTGATTTGATGGATGTTATGATCAACTCACCTCCAGCCTATCCCTCTCTTGCTTCACTATCTCCAACTGTGACTCTAATGTTTGGATCTGTTGTCCCCAGCGACCCTCCTCCTGCTCTACGTGACTCTGTAATCTGTTGAGCATCCCTTCTGTATCAGCAATGATACTCTTGTAGTGTGTCACCATGGCCTGCAGTTGGCAGTTCTGCTGTTCCACTTCTGCCAACATTTCCGCATGATTTTCTCCCCCACCGTTTTCTGTCGAACTAGTGCTGCCGTTTTCCCTTGCACATTCCACAAACTGTTCTAGCCACACTTTATAGTCCTGCAACACAATATGGGGTTCATTGAAGTTAAATAGGACCTGTATCTAGCTTCCTAAATTACAGCATTCAATTAATTGGTCAACACAGTTCTAAATAAATATGTATGTGCATAAATAAAAAAAATTTGTCAGATTAGGTTCAAATACCTAGTACCGAAACCGAGTCCAAATTTTATATCCAATACTATCCGTTAAATATTCATTTTTACAGAGATACTAAATATTTTGATTTAGAAAATTTGATGTTATCGTATAAAAACTGTGATTACTTTGAGTATATAAACAATATTTAATTAACCCTCATACAGAATCAGGGGATCATGAAACTTGAGATGATCCTGGACCAATCTCTGCATTCCTCACTGCATTCTCACTGTCTAGCTAATAGTCCACTTTTCTGTGTGTTCAAAATTCCTTATCAGAATATTCGCTCATATGACAAGTCTGAAGAAAATTAAAAAAAAAACTTAATTTTTTTTCTCCACAACATAAAAGTTTGATAACATTTGTTTAAATACCGTACCTGCTTGGTATCGATAGTGATGCGTGGAAGTGTTCTTGAGAGAAATTGTTTGGTTTTCTCTTGTTCTTCTAATCTAGCATTTTCTTCTGCTTCCTGCAACATTAAAAAGGCTTGAAATTAAATGTGCAATACTTAATAGAGTTAAATTAAACCTTACAGGCTGAATTAATCTGTGGGATTTATAAGTATTTTATAAACATTGCATGGACATTTTTTTTTACAAAAGCAATGGAATAAAGTGGATTTAGAATTTTAAGGTAATGGATTGGTAGTAAAATTCAAAATTCAGAAATCCAACTAGGCTTTCACATGGGCAGAACTTGGGTTCACTATGAGGATTAGGCAATTAGGCTTATTATAATCCTGTTTAAAAGAATACTGGTCATTTAGCAACACAGCCAAACAAGGTATCTTGTTCAATTTTACACAAGTGTTTCATTAACAATATCACTAGACATGGTGACGCAACTAACATTTATTTCAACAGAAATACAAATGGAGGATGAGTGTGGGATGACTGAGATGTACCGTAAGTCGCTGTCTTAATGAAATTATCATAGCCAAACATTGATAACAAAGAATAACAAATTTGGATTAGAATAATCAGACTGCTCATAAACCTTTTGTGACACTAATTCAGGTTCAACTGTTTTTCAATTATAGTAATATTTTTTATAGTAGTACACTTATCCCTTGACGATCTGACATATTCAGTAGTCCGACATGTTGCCAGCAGTCTTATCAGTGGTGCAAGAAGAGAATTAGATTTTTTAAACATGTTAATGAGTTTCAAGAACAAGTGATGATGGGTTGCCTGGGTAAGAAGAAACAGACGACAATCACTCACTTTTATTACTATTAACACGTTGGGTGCTGATGACGGGAATTCCCGCCATTGCTTAACATTGAAATAAATGCAATTTTCATGTTCAAACATGTCAACGGCACTTTAAATGTTAAGTAAGTACTGTACAGGAGGTATGTATTTATTTTGCGTTAGAGATAGAGCAAACCTTGTAATATAAAATACCCCCGCCGCAGCAAACCTGCAGACTAAGCGAATTTCCATTTGCCTGATTGGATTTACACTAAAATGTCTACTTAAAAATATAACATTTATTTCCTATTTAAATAGAATTAGTATAACAAGTACTTAGGTTTGCTGCATCAGGGAGGGTAAAACTGTTTTTGTTTTTTTTTGTAAAATGTTAATAGTTAGTAAGAAATAAAAATATTTTCCAAATTTGATCAAAATATGTTCATAAACAAGCAAACTACAACAGTTTACTTATTCTCCATAAGAATAACATGGGAATTTTAAATTTACAGTTTTTTGGTATTTTATCCGTAACCATTAGGCGCATAATAACGCTTCAATATACTAAATTATTTGTTTTTTTGAGCTCTACAAAATGGTTTGGAAAGAAATTGCTAAATTTTATGTTTTTTGGGTCAAAAATGGGAAAAACCTATTTTTACCCCATAAAAACCCCCATAAACCCCCGTTCCCATGGTCCGATCATGCTGGATCGCGAACTCGTTCAAATAAACGTAGGTTTACACGTTTGTACCAAATTTTATCAAAATCGGATCATTTTTGCTTGAGTTATCGTGCTAACGGACACATATATATATATATAAATATATAAATATATAAATATATATATATATATATATGAATTTGAACGGATGGTGTTTTTGGCCTCTAGGGACCTCAAAACGAAAAAAAAAATCGGTCCCGCGTCCAGGTCTTACCATGAGTACTACGGTAATAGCTTATTCCCTATATGGGAAATTCGCTAAAAGATGTATTTTTATGTGTTCTTTAACTTTTGTCTTTACAAAAATTCTATAATACCAATAGTTTGTGAAATATTGTCCATCGGCCGCCATTTTCCAAGATGGCGACTGAAGCACAGCCGGGATTAATGGGGACTTTTGACATTTTCATCAACTTGGCTTACTTAACAACTGTACAAAATTCCTATTTAGTCCGAATTTGTTAGGTCGATTTTCCTAATATTCTTCCACTATTTACGCATTATTTGACAATGGAAACTAATTAATTTTAATTTTATTGGTCTAGAAAATGGTAAAAAAAAGGTAATTGAAACTAAAAATGACACCGATAGCAAGATAGAAACTTACAGTTATTAATATATGTGATTGTTTCATTTTAGTTTCCAAAGTCTTTTCAGTAGTTGTGAGAGCTTCCATGACTTTCCAGTTCTTTGTACGTAATTCCTAAATCAAAAATACATTAAGTTGTCAAAATTAGTGAAATTTATTCTTGAAAGAAATTTAACAATAATGACCCCTAATAATTGCTAGAATTTTCTCCACATAATAATGGTGGGCCTAATACTAACATCGTTGTTGAAACCTAGTGAAGCAGGTGTCTAAACATGGTAATTCGACAACAGTATAAAAAGTCTGTGTTTTATAGGGTATTATCAAAAATCAATCTTGTACTGATTAAAAACACTGTATTACAATAAAAAATACTTGTAATAATGTTACGACATTATTACATCAAAGGCAAACATTAAAACATAAAGATGAAAAACAACAAATGAAATGTAGAAATCACAACACATGTTGTGTGAAATAAGCAAAGAAGACAAGACACTGACATTTTTAAAATCATAATTCGGTTTTTACATGAATTGGTTAAGAATTTGGTTGGTCGAAACATTAATGGTAATGTCTTGATTGCCCAGTTTTTATTTATCTTTTTTACAACGGTTTAATTTGGAATCCCCTTCTTAAAGGCCCGATTTCCTAGTTGCCGAAAAACGCTGCAGAATTTGGTTACAGGGTTTTAAATGTCGCACTATATTCTTATCATATGCATTTTTCAAGATGAGCGTTTTCCTAGAACTGCGACATTTGACAAGGAGTGTGTGCCTAGTTGTCAAGAGGGGTTTGGTGGTAGACAATATTCCTGTACTAAGCAAATTTAAGAGAAGACAGATTTGTGCCGTCCTGTTATGTTCACTCAATGACAATTAAACTTACTTTCTTATCAAGGTAAATACTCCGTACGCCAAAAATTATAATATATTTACTACTCAGGAGAGGGAAGGTGTTTTCAAGTTGCTAATTATCAGACACCTGTTAGACGACTGTACTAAGTTCAAAGCATTTTACCCACCTACGCGTGAACAGTTTTATATGTTGGTGAGTTTTGTTGAAAAAGAGTTTAAATGTGAACCAACAACCGGGTGAAGGGACCAGTTTCACCAGCGGAAAAGTAACGCTGACCACCTCCACAGATCCATAGACAACAGTGTACTATCCTGGACTGAGTGCTCTAGGAGCAGTCACCCGTCCTTCTGTCCGCTGCGACATAGATTCGCTGCATAATTTGGCAGCTAGGAAAACTACTGCAACCAATCCTTTGTATTCGATTCAGTGTCGAAAATCGCAGCTGTATCTAGGAAATCGGACCTTAAATTTTCAATGGAAAATATAAAAAAACCTAACTGAGTGTACCATTCTTCAATGACTAACTTCAGGAGTCAGTTAGAAACTTTGACCATTTCCAAAAAGGGATATTTTAGATTTAGCCTTAAATTTTTGAATGTTAACCCAAATTAAGTGACACACTACTTCATAAAGAATGAACAGCAAAGCCTGGTGTCTCTATCTCAAACCATTACACAAATCTGTAATAGCAGCAATTTAAATTGTTTGTTATTCAGTGACATTTGTACAGGTAGTGGACACACTCTTGAACAATTATCCCCCCACAAACCTAGTGCATTATGAAAGAACAGTACAAAAAATTGTTTGCCGACACCACAGTTTTACCAATATGGACAAACTCGCATTTAACTCATTTTAAGATTTTATAAAATAAAGTAAATGGTAGAAACTAGGGACCATTGATCTTAAACCAGTATTAAAAGACAACAATTTCACATTTTTACCAGCTTAGCTCGAGTAGTATTGTATAGTCTATAGCGTACGTTTTGCAATTGACAACATCGTTTAGTAATGTGCGTTCTACCAAAGATGGCACATGCTGTGACATGTATCTACTAATACAAATACTACTTTATTAGGGAACTAGCTGTGAGTACCCGTTCTTCGTACGGGTTTATTCAAGAATAAGGTTACAAACTTTTTGTAATAACAATGATTAATTTATTTTAACATAATTTAGTACATAAAAATACATTAAAAAACTTAAATCTTAAAAAATATTCGAAAGTTTTAAATAACAAAGTTGGCAAAGATAGCAGAGTTGAAGCGCTTAACATTTGTCACAGCGAAATTACAATATCAAAATTTCAAAAACAACAAATGACATACATTGAAAATAAATATTAAATAGTGAAGAAAAACAAAAAACACAAAAAATTAAAAGGTTGCCTAACTTAATGCCTCTTCATATACTATATTAGTGGTTCGACCGCCTGGGGCATGTATGTAAAGGTTGGTTGGCGATCGCACTCGGCTGCACGCCACGTACAGCTGTCCGTGTGAAAAACATTGCGCGTCACCTAGTTCAATCCCTGCTGTTGACAGTGTCTGACCTTGCGATTTGTTGATCGTCATGGAAAAACATGGATTTAAGGGAAATTGCAGGCGCTTAAACTCAAAGGGATAGTTGCTTGGGATGAGGGGGATCCGGGGGACAAACACCACTTCTCCCGCACCACAGCCTGTTAGAATTTCGGCTTCTATGACATTTCGCTGGAGACTTCGAATTCGAAGCCGAGTCCCATTGCATAATTTAGGAGGGTTTAAATTTCTTAGAAGCATAACGGGAATACCAATTTTAAGATTAAGTTCGTGGGCGGGTAGTCCAGGTGCTGTCACCGAGTCAAGAAACTCTGCCGGGTAGTGCACTGCGTCATCATTTCTTAGAACTGTGTTCACCGACAAATATGTCTTGTCCTCGCTTAGGAATAGGGACATCACTTTCTTATTTATCTTTGTTGAAACTTCATTTTTTGGAGTGAGAATAGCCCTATTGCATAACCAGGCACTGCTCTTGTTTGGGAGGTCTTCAATTCCTGGATAGACTTTCTCGATGAGTTCATCTTGGGTTTGAACAATAACACCAAGAGAAGGTGGTATATCGATAGTTCCATCAACGTTACCCAGCTTTCCATCTCCCAACTTTAACAGAACATTGGAGAATTCTTCCACCTCATTTCCAATATTGGCCCGCATGTTCTTTGTTAACGCCAGTTTGTTCATTATTGGCCATAGGGTAGATCTTTTCATAGAGGCGTTAATTTCATCCGCCCTTGTGCCTCTCACTACAACTGGCAGAGTTTGGCGGAAGTCACCAGAGAACAATACCGTCACTCCACCCATGATCTTATTACTGTTCCTCATATCTTTGAGTGTTCTGTCGAGGGCCTCGATTGTCAGTTTATTGGACATCGTACACTCGTCCCAGACTATTAAGGAGGCTGCTTGTAGAACTCGTGCCATGGGAGCGCTCTTCGATATAGAACAAATCGGGATGTCCATATGCTCTACATTTATTGGGATTTTGAACATGGAATGGGCAGTTCTTCCACCTGGCAGAAGGGTTGCTGCAATGCCAGAAGAGGCCACAGCAAGAGCAATCTTACTGTTTGATCTAACCTTTGCGAGAATCAGCTTTATGAGGTAGGTCTTTCCAGTACCTCCAGGAGCATCAAGAAAAAACATCTTGTTTCTTTGTCCATTTATGCTCGTCAAAACTTGCTCATACACTTGGCGCTGCTCCTCGTTGAGAGTTGGCGTACACTGTTCAATAAACCTAATGAGTTCGGGATGGTCGTAACTTGTCTCTCTGATATAATCATGGTTTAACTGATTGACATCTATGGCTGGTACTGGTAAGTTGTAGCTTTCGAGCCCAAGTCCTCCCATGCGAGTGATTGTCTCTTGAATGCTTGCTAGGCACTGGTCATATATGATAGGATTGTTTTCAAAGGTGGTGTTAATGTCGACTTGATGTGCAGATCTCAAAAAGTCCTCTGAGAGGGAATCTCTGAATCTGATCCAGAGCTCAAGAGGGTTGCTCACATTGCAAAATACTAATAAGACACTGAAGAGATCCCTCAACTTGGTGGGACTGTCAGAAACAGCAGCTTCTGCAAGAGTGCCCTCCCAGCACGCATCATCCTCTAGTAAACCAAGGGCACGGCATGCGGATTGGAAATTTGGATGGAGCACACCATCAACAGTCTTGAGATCCTCAAAAGATGTTGGACCTCGAACAGTGTGTAGGAGGAGTCGGAGATGGTAACGCTCACTGCAGCTTGGATGGACAGTGTACACCCTACCGATGCACGGATCTTGTCTCACGTCAGGATGTCCTGGTACTGGTTGTCCTCTCCGCCTCCTGGACCAACCTCTTTGTTTAGAGTATGTATAATAATAGGGCAACTCGTTGTAGAGGAGGGTTCTTGAAAAGGCGTCCGTCTGGCAGAGATTGAAGAAGGCCAAAAGAGTTGTACTTTGGTCCATTCTTTCCCGAACATTGCCTGGCTGGAAATATACTCTTTGCTCATTTGGAAGGTGGACCTCTAAATGCAACACAGCGGGAAACCTCTCATGTATAGGAAATGATAAAATTCTCCATACCGCCTCAGATGTGCATATATACCGACCACTTTGGTACATTTTAATTTCGTCTGTGTCATTACTTACTGCAAATGTGGCCTGGTCACTGCCCTTGTTTATGTACTTGCAGATGTACTTTATAGATTTTACACTGCTACAGTACTCAACGTTAACACGTGTTAGAAATGTTCGGGACAATACAGGCGAGTAAGGTACTACCCATCGGTTGTCCATAGGGATTTCATCGTTACCTACTCTGATTAGGACATGATGGCCTCCATCATCTGGGGAGCGCCTTCTGTATGTTGGGTATCCATTGTCTCCTGTTGCCGTTTCATTGACAAATGGTCTAGGGTATCTTTTGCTACAGTGACCATCCTTCATACAGGGAAGCTTGCGCTGTCGCACATTAAAAGCTCCGCATGGTCCGTGCAGCATGTGAGTCTTGACTATATCTGCAAGTTCAGGATCAGTTTCAGGATTTGGAAGCTCTGCAGAAATGACTTGATCTATTCTATTTGGAGGAATGGATTCTTCAAGCCAAATCAGGATATGAGCGTGTGGAAGACCACGTTTCTGCCATTCAACAGAGTACATGTAGCAGCGAACTGAGCCATAAATCTGGCCTTTCATAAGAACAGCAATCATACAGTTAAGCTTCAAATGAAAAACTCGTGATACCACATCATACCGGTCGTGAGCAGACTGCCTTTCTCCAATTACACTCGTGATTTCTATCCATTTTGGATTTGTTGTCATTGTTATGAAAAGTTCTGGACGACCAAACTTCCGAACATAGCAAAAGGCGTCCTGTGTGCGAGAATGCATATATCTAGGACCTCCAGTGAAGGTGGCAGGTAAAATTATCTTTTGCCCCATTTCTTCTACGTTGTCGTCTCGTCTTAAAGCGTCTTGAAGGTGTATGTAATTCTCTGCTCTCAGTTCCTTTTGGTGCGTACGAAGATACAGCAGCCTTTCACTCTCAACTTTAGCGTACATGTCCACCAAGTACTGGTTCAAAAGCTGTTTGAATTTATGAATGTGATTTGCTTCACCTTCTCTAACCATAATGCGATAGGCGTAAAACTCTTGTGAGCTAGTTTTCTTTGTGGTTGGTTGTTTAGTAACCGGGTTTACATGATATAAATTGAAACTATATCCATCTTCGCCTCTACAAAACATAAGGGGATATTGTAGGGCATCATAAGATCGGTGGGTTTCATATATTCGTTTCAAACCCTGTTCTCTTGAATTTAAAATGATGTCTCGATGGTCACTTGGATCCCCAATCATCAAAATAGCAACCTCATTGACTGTTGGTTCATTGTATCTACCTGGGTGGTCCCCTGCAGGGCGTCTGTCGGCTCTAATAACAATTTTGAAATCAGGTGAATCTACAGGAAATGTTTCTAAAGTAGTTTTGAAGCTGAGCAAGTAGGCGTTATTATTCTGAAGCATGTTTTGCAAAGCGGCCAACATGTCATGATCAAGGTCTTGAAATAAACTTTGCCTTCTTTGAAGCTGGACTTGGTCATCCCCAACAAAGTAAATCTGAAGGTAAGACGGCGGAAGTCCAGGGGGTGGCAAAAGAGAGCCGATCAAATGGTACACTTGTCCTTGAACCTTAAATGTAGGCATATATGGTCCTTCACGGATTTCATTACCTCCAAAAGAAGTCATTTGGAACGCACTATTGTAGGCCCTGATATGTCTAAGAAAATTTCGCGATTGAGGTGATTCGTCCGATATCCATGTACGTAGCGGCTCAGGTGCTTCCAAAATAGACGGTATGGACACTTTACCAGAAGCACAACATATTCCACGTGGTTCCTTTGACCAACTCAAAGCGTGACAAAACCTACAAACTTTATCAAAATCTCCAATATTGGCAGCTTCACTGTAACGTGTAAAAGGATCATATTGGAATCCACTGTTGTGTGTGTCTCGCCATTCTGTTAAATTTCTTTCGACATGCCGAGTTCTTTCCCGCGCGATCCTAGTTTGTCTTTCTGCGTCGCTCTCAACGACTCTGTTCACCCTATGTCTTTCAGAATCAGCGGCAACACGGGCATTTCTGTCAGCAATGTCCTGGCTTGCTCGAAGTTCCTCCACTCGGGTCGCCTCGTCATGCAAAAGTAGAGTTTGCTCTTCAACAGTGCGACGGTACCTATCATTGTCGATTATATGTCTAGCTTCCCGCTCTTCAGGAGTTTCATTATTCCTACGTTGGTTTTGCCGAACTCTATCTCGTTCTTGCCTACTTTCTCTCTCTTCTCTTGTTTCATTTTCCCTCCTGCGAACGTGTAGGATTCGGTCACTGTTTCGACGTGCTCCTCCCTCCTCCACTGTCTCGTTTTCCCTCCTTTGAACATGTAGTATTCGGTCACTCTCCCGACGTGCTTCTTGCTCCTCCTCTGTTTCGTTTTCCCTTCTCTGGACGTGTAATATTCGGTCATTGTTCCGACGTGCTTCTTGCTCCTCCTCTGTTTCGTTTTCCCTCTTCCGTACGTGTCGTATTCGGTCACTGTTCCGACGTGCTTCTCGCTCCTCATCTGTCTCGTTTTCCCTCCTCTGAACATGTAGTTTTCGGTCACTCTCCCGACGTGCTTCTTGCTCCTCCTCTGTTTCATTTTCCCTCTTCCTTACGTGTATTATTCGGTCACTGTTCCGACGTGCTTCTCGCTTCTCATCTGTCTCGTTTTCCCTCCTCTGAACATGTAGTATTCGGTCACTCTCCCGACGTGCTTCTTGCTCCTCCTCTGTTTCGTTTTCCCTCCCCCGAACGTGTAGTATTCGGTCACTGTTCCGACGTGCTTCTCGCTCAACCTCTGTCTCGTTTCCCCTCTTCTGAACTTGCTGTATTCGGTTGCTGCACCGACGTGCATCTCGCTCCTCTTCTGTCTCATTTTCTTTTCTCTGGACGTGCCGTATTCGGTCCCTGTTCCGTCGAGCTTCTCGCTCCTCTTCCGTCTCATTTTGTATTCTTTGGCTAAATCTTAAACGTTCAGTGTCTCGCCTGCTTTCACGTTCTTTTTCATTCTGCTGAGACCTAAATAGGGCGACACGCTCTCGACTGGTTGAAGGTCGTGCATAATCTTCAACCACAACGGAACTTAAAATTGTCGACTCATTATTGCTATGTACACCATCATCAGAGTCCGAATCATCATAATCAACTGATTCCGTGGATACACACAATTTTTGTCTCTTGGCATTATTTGTTTTTCTACCCAAATTGCTTTTTCTCTTGCGAGGCATACTCTTCAGGACATATTTATTTAGAAACAATAGAAAATATTTCAACAAATAATGTATTAAAGATTAACTTGTAACCTCTCAACTAAAGCAACAAAAATATTGTCCATATGTTTAGTTGTAAACAAATTTAATTTGTGTTTGACACTATGTCAACGAATATCTCTACTGTACAGTATGAAACATCTGATTGATGCAAATTCATATGGGAATATGAACTTTTTTAAAAACATTACCTCAAAAAAAAATAAATTAAAAGAAGAGTAGATTTTCTTTTATTTATAAACGTGAAATAATTTAGGACATTATTAACTATTATAACTTTTATTTTGGTGTAAAGAGTAATGAACAATAATAAACTGGTCAAGTTTGTTTGCTGGTTAGTAGCGCACAGATATTAAAGAATAACAATCAGCTGATCGTAATTTTGTTATCTAAAATGTTTAACTTTTATATTGAATACTTTGTATTGAATCTGTAATTTGAATTAAATTTACTTCTAACCAATTAATGTATTATTATTTTAATTATTTGTACGGTAATGGATGAAATGTACAAAACCCATTGTTATAATTAGCAGAACTGGTGTTCAGTTATATAATATAGTATACATTTCGTATGGTTTTTAAGTTGTGTGAATCGATAAGGCTATGGTTAACCTTGAGTTCAAATAGGCTAACGTTTTCTAATCACAGCTGTATGCCAATGTCAAAATTAAGATTGTATTTCAATTAAAACCATGTGCATATGATTAGTTGTAAACAAAGCAACATTCTTCCAGAAATTCCACGTCAAAAATCGACAAAAACTTGATTTTCAAGGGTTTACTGTTAAATATCTAACTGTCTCATATTCGATGAAATACGTCTAAAACCATCTCATATATGTATAGTATTTGGAAAATAAGTTTCAGGCGGGACAGTGCTATAGTTATTGAGGAGTAGTTGTAATAAAGTGCGTATTTTAGCGTTACCAAGAGAATGACAGATAGACAGACAGACAGACAGACAGACAGACAGACAGAAATTGAGATAAGGTTTGATTCGGTTTCTCTGACCTATGAAATGTAAAAATAACCAAAAAGTTCATTATTCTAAGCAATGTACAGACAAAACTCTAATTTTATTTATATAGATGTGGATGTTATGAGTCATATGTGTATTGAATAAATGAGTACTCTCAGGAAATAATACTCAACAAACCAAAATGAGATTAACCTATAAAATTGAAATAACAAGTTAATCTTGTCAATGGAAATATTGTAAAACTTACATCGTTTTTGCGTTTTTGAGCTGCTATTTCTTGGGATAGTGATGTTATTTTGTTTATGTGATCTTTTATTTCTTGAGTATACTTTGATACAAGTTCTTTACTTGACACTAACTCGTCTTGCAACTGTCTTACTTCTGCTTCATATTTGTGAACTTGATTGGTCAGTGATTTTATTGTTGCCTCTTTTTCTGTTAATTCTTTCTTAAAAGTAATTAGTTGAGCGCTGAGTTCTTCTTGGTTGTCATTTTTATTTATACTGGCTTTAAAACTATCTATTTCACTTTTTAAGGACTGTACTAGAGCTTGTTGGTCAGCAAGCATTGTTTTATGTGTATTTAGTTCACTTGTGAGTTTTTCTATTGTAGCTTCTCTATTCTCCAGCTGTTCCCGACTAACAAAGTCTTTGTCGAGCCGCGAGATTTCAGCTTTGCTCTTGTTCACATCTTCTCTAAGAGTGATCACTAACTTATGAGCTGAGTCTCCCTCTTCTCGAAGAGCACTAATTACTGATTCTTGTTCCGTAACAAGTGACTTGTAGGAACTAATTTCTTTGAGCATTTTCTCAGAATTTGCATGTGCTGTACTTAGATCAGCTTTTAGGGAATTCATTGCCGTTTCGTTTTGTGCTAATTCAGTCTTTAAATTGCTTAACTCTTTTTCTTTACAAACAATATCACTCTTCAGATTTTCCAGTAATGTTTCATTTTCCAGTGACCTGAAAAATATGTATCACATTAAACTAAAACAGATCACCATTATAATACTTCAAATAACGTGAATTTTGTCATTTCTATTCTAGCTTCTTAACAGTTTATGAATAAGAATACTAGGTTTTAGTTTTACATACTACTGTGATCTATGTCGAAGTAGTAGCCAACAACCGTGGTCGTCATTAAATTCTTAACTTGAGTTCCATTCCTCTTAAATTAAAAAAAACCCCTAACCTTCTTCGTAAAGGCCTACTAAATAAATAAACATAGTAAATAAACTTTGGTTGAATCTTAATTTTCAATTATTGAGATTGATAATTCAGTAAGAATCAGACGTTGTGGTGTAGCGACCAGCGACTTACTTTTCTGAGTTGTGGTGTTTAGTCTCAATGAAGGAGTGGTCCCCATTCTCTCGACCCTCGGTGGCCGGTCGTTCCATGGAGGCCGTCACTTGAGCCGCCAAGCTCTCATTGTCATCCCTCAGTCGCTGAGCTTCCACACACGCTGATGATATCTGAACAGTGAACAGGTCACACCTCTAATTCACTGTTACAACTCGGGGCCACTAGAGTCTGCAGTCACTACACACTAATTAACGACACTAATTAAAATATATTAAACAATATTTTAAAATCAGCTGGTATTATTAGATTTGGCAACAACGCACAGTCATCATTGGCTCCGTCACGTGGTAAATAGGCTCCTCCCTCAACTGCAGACTCTCGTGGACCGTACTCTAATTATTTATTTATGTTCATAGCTATCTATGTTGCTGTCAAAACAATAGTTTCTTAGTATTTATTGAAGAAAATCTATACATTAATTTGAAACTGATTTTCTTTGTCATAGCTATTTTGAGAGAACGGCTGGGTGTAAAAACTCGGTAGGGGTGTCTAAAGAAAGGTCTTGGTCTGTAGATGAGACATCAAAAGAGAAACATGGTGAATTCCCTTGGGGCTCTGCCCCAGTGGCCTTTAAATTCCCATCCCATGTTATTCTTATGGAGGAAAACGGGGTTTTTGTCGTAGCTAATTTGAGAGAACGGCTGGGCGTAGAAACTTGGTAGGGGTCTCTAAAGAAAGGTCTTGGTCTGTAGATGAGCCATCAAAAGAGGAACGAGGTAAATTCCCTTGGGGCTCTGCCCCAGAAGCCTTTAAAGTTGCCTCTTCAGATTTGATTACATTACGACCATATGCATAATTCTACACTACTTTTTAATGAAACAGCTGTTAATATTTAAATTGTGATTTATTGAATTTGTCGAATGAAGTACAGTATTTGCAATGGGTTTTCTGATTTTAAATTGGATTTTCTTCTGCATCGTGTCATGTTTTGCAATATAATGTTCTATTACCAAATCAGTTTAAAATCCTAATATCACAGTAACTCTTAAAATTATTTCTTTTGGAGTTAACTTATATCTATTGTATGGGTTGGTTTCTGCCTCTTTTACCACTTCTTGGAGATTGTACGTAGGTGATATTTGTTGGCATATTGCATCTGTAGACGAAACTTGGTTTGGTGTAATTATTACAATGGAAAGAGCGAGAAATCCTGGACAATTTGATATAGGCTAAAAATAAAAATGAATTAACACTGTTCTACATTTCTTGAGCAATCATTGAAATAATCGATTTGCAAACAATGGAAACATAGAAAAAGTCACAGAACACAACCAAGTAGAAGAAATAGAAATAATTTTTTTTTTCATTTGTAATCGTTGTCATAGACAACCTAATGCGGCTATGAGAGGGAAAAATTTGTAGAAAACACTAAAAAAACAAGATAAGCTTTTTGAAAAAAGATAAGATATTTAAAAAAGATTTTGATTATATCTAACTGTTGTGTAGATCGTGAGTATTTCTATAATCTTTGAGTTGCCTGTAATGCTTCGCAATTGCTCGAATTCGAGCAACAGGTACACTAGTCTATATATAATAAAAAAATTTTACTTTACTGTCTACCATAATGAGTTGATCAAATTGTATGCTATAACTTTAGATGTCTTAAACGACTGACCTATGGAGTAAATTATATTAAACTATAAGGTTAGTTCTGGTAAGTTAGCTCATTGCAAAATAAATCCATCAGGATGAGTTTTCTTTTGTTTATAGTCTATGTAACATTAGTCCGAAATATAACCAGTCAATAAAAGAGTAAATATGTTTAATTCAAATTCAAAACTAAACTATTCTTTATTCACCTAATATAGCCTACATTGTATTTAATTAAATAGTTCCAATGTTTAGTGACCAAGTCTCAGGATGGTTGCAATATTTCCAACATATTAATTACCATTACTTTTAAATATATATATGATAGTGCATATATAAATATATATATGATATGATAGTGCATACAGGTATTGATATTTACCATACAACAAATTTGATGATTTAGGACTAGATTAAAGGAACAAATTAATGCTAGGAGAATTTCAGATGTGGGAAGTACTCTTCTATTGAGTATAGATCTTTATTTGTCAAAAATTCTTTTAGTAGTTTTAAACTCATTTGTGTTTGTGGTGATTTTTATATTGTTAGGTAGGCGTCTAAGAAACTTCAGTCCCACATGGGTTGTTTATTCCATAAAATTTTAGCTTGTGGCATGTTTTAATTTTATATTTTGTATAGCTTGTATTGTAAATGTGGGACCTTTCATCTAAATTAAGGTTTGTTTGACTATTATTTACTGTAAGGATTGTTTCATAAATATAATGGCCATAAACTGTTAATATTTTAAGGTTTTTAAATTGTTCCTTTACCGTTTGATGACAAAGTTTAAAATACTTTGTTGGAGATACTCGGCATTATAAGCAAATTCAGTTTTAATACATGTCCTTAAAACCTAGAAAATCTTAATTTAGCAAAATACTGCACAGACTTTGTTGTATATTTGTCAAAGTAATAGTTCCTAAGCGAACTTAAAAATAAATAAGTTCACCTGATGAGCCAGCCGGTTGTTTTCAGTTTGCAAAGTCTGCACTAAGCTGCTCAGTTTGTCATTTTCGGAACGTTTCATGTTTAGTTGCTCTGTTAAGGAACTAACTTCATTCTGGAGACGGCTTGTATCATACTGAGATTTTGATTTCAAACGCTCCATTTCAGAGTGAAGTTCCTATAGCATTAAAACCTGTTAGTACAGTATATCAAAAACATCAAATAGAGTTGATTCTAAAAGTAGTGTTAGTCCATGAGAAATTCCCTTTACTTGAAATATCATATCTAAATACAGAGAATACTAACAACCGTGGTTATAATTTTACAAAGATAAAAAATTCTAGTACTCAATGCAGATTTTAGTTTACAAAATCTTGAGAGTTGGATCCATTCTTAAAGTGGGGTCATTGGACCACCAATAAATAATAAACTATATAATTTACTCAAAACTAATTGTTTTAGGTCAATACCAATCATAACAAGTCTGATTATCCTTATTCTTGTTAAGAACTCCTACACAACAAGGAACAATAAGCGGTATTACCTTGATCTGCCTAGAGTCCCGTGCTAACGCAAGCTCTCCGCTGAGCTGTGTGTTAACAGCCTCTTGTTCTTGTAGCTGACCAGCTAGCTGTTGTAGTTGACCTTCCATCGCAGCAACAGTCTGCAACACAACCACTCTAAGGTTATTATACTTATAAATATTAATTAATTATTTCACAGAACCTTTTGCGGACCATCTTTAGTAATTTCCAGTATCTGTAAACATTATTATCCCGCAGTCATAGTTGTCTCCCAGTCACAAAGCATTATTCTCCAAGGTTGTTTAGACATCTTCATCGTCATTTGTGATCGCGACAAAATCTTTAATATCTTTCACAGTCTTGTATACATCATCGTTGTCTCCTGTGATGAAGGAAAATCATAACCGTCTCGTCATGAAAACATTATTATCGTCTTAAGCCATAGCAGCAAAATAGTTAAATATTTGGAGACACCTGCAAAAAACCTAGTTGATTTGCTGTTGTTACCTCTTGGTGTTGTTCTGTGAGCCGTGCAATGTGCATCTCCAGCTGTTGTCTCTGAGCCAGCAACTCCTGTTGCATGGCCCCCTGTGTCTGTGACTGGTCCTCCTGCAGCTTGCATAGCAACATGTGCTCTTCACTCAGCTTGCTCTGCAGCTATACAACACACATCTAAATGTGAATCTCTTTCAATACATAACTTACAATGTTATATACCATGTAAAGATATGAAAAATTGCTAGAAATCTTGAGGTGGGACATAGCTTTCTCTAATGCAAGACTGCGCCCAACAATGTGGCAACGCTGCTCTTGCCGTTCTATCGTTTAACAGTAATAAATGTGTTAACATTAGCATTGTGCAGACGCTCCAGTTAAATTAGCACTACAGTTGCCTCAGGAGGCCAGGACTGAGGCGTAGCGACTTTTGTCTCAACCAGGTCTTGTATAAGATGAGGCTATAGGTGGGATTTTCAAATTGACACTTTAATGTGGGTAATATATTAATTCAGTGTTTGGATTAACCTGTTAAAATGTAGTACTATCTGCCCTTGCACTAAGCTCTTTACTTTAGAGTGGGCAATGGGAGAATCATGCTTAGCACTACCTCAAATATGTAGCGTCTGAAGTTTTTACTGCACACTGTGCACATGTTGCCCAGCATGCACCATTTGATTAAAAAAACTTTTTAAAATTGTATGTTTTCTATTACAGGTACCGGTACAGAAAAGGGTATAAAAGAGCTAGATGAATTAAACACATTTTTTTATATTCAAGCACTGTATCGTATTTAATTTATATTTAACGAGCTGTTGGCCCGTCCTACGTACGGGATTGAGAAGTCAACAAAAACTGAAATTATATTAATATTTCCATTTCTAATCCAAACAAAGTTTAAGCAGTTAACCATTTCCTGAAAACAAAAAGCTGCCAAGATGAACTAAAACATGTACACATTTTCCTATTCTTTCCTCAAAAAGTCGAACAGAAAAATAATTTGCATAATTTTTCCTTTGAATTCTTGGGGGCAGAGCCTCGATTTGTATACATCAGTCGTTATAGAATCTTGAATCTTACTTATTTTCTATATTCAATGCCAACATCACAGAATAATAAACTAACCTGTTAGTTTGAAAGACAACTTTTATATTCAACCAGCTGTTAGTTAAAACAAATTATATTGCACTAAAACAAACTTAAAATTTTAAAGATTGCTCTAAAAAATAAATTAGAACATCTATCATTAAACCATGAATATTTAAATAGTCTGTCATCCTCTTACCCATAAAATGGACGTACAATGAGCATAGCATTACACATAGTATAAATAAGTCAACCCTAAGCATGTAATTATTATCCAAATGCTGAATTTGTGACACAAAAGCTGAATGTTTACGGCTGTTATGTTAAGCAAATTATTTTATGCCAAAAGCTAGTTTAGAATCTTAGCGTCGGCTGCTAGACTTTTTAAAAATTAAAACTTAATTTTTAAAAAAGTGGGACCCTAAACTAAATTTATGGCTTCGACATTCCTTAGTTCTCAAAATTATCTTTCTTTCAACACAAAAATCATGAAAATCCGTCGAGTGGTTGATTCAGAATCGTGAAATAAAAAAACACTGTTTCGTTTTAATATTATAGATACGATACAGTGCTTGAATATAAAAAAATGTTTTTAATTCATCTAGCCCTTTTATACCCTTTCCTGTACCTGTAATAGAAAACATACAATTTTATGTATGGTATCTAGATTAATTCAAAAAATCTAGATTATTTGATAGTCCGGATAATTGACGAACTACTGTACCTGTTGCATTTGCTTCATTAGATTCTGCTTCTCTTCACCAAAGGTCTGCAGTCTCATGCCCATGGTAGCCACCTCAGTTGCTTTAGAGCGTAGAGCCTCCTCCATCTGTTTGGTGGATTGTTTCTCTGTGTTAAGCTCTTGTCTCAGCTCACGCAGTTTGTTCTGAAGAGCTGCAGCAGCATCTTGCTCCTCGACCAATGCCTTCTCCTTTTCTGCCAGCTGCTTTTTCAGCTTCATTACAGGATCTTGCCGTCCCTAACAATTACACAGATGTTTAATTACTATATATATGGTAATGGAGACACCTACTTGTTAAATAATAGTCGTTTGGATAATATTCCTGGCGAGTACCAATTTTTAGGTTTAATCTGACAAAATTGAGAGATTTTTATATGGGAATGTCAGTATATTTTCAAGATTGCAGAAGACATCTGCAAAGTTAAACAGTTTAAAATTCTTGTTCTTGCCACAAACACTGGAGATAATCATGATGTCACCAGGACTGCAAGGAAAGTGGTTACAATAGTAGAGGACTGTTAAGGATAGTCACAAAGATGCCACAATCAATAATTATAGTCATGATTTTACAATTTTCTGATTTTGGATTTTCGACTTTGTCAGGCTAATGTAAGCCTTTGTTTAAAATTACGAATACATACATGGTACATGCCTACGGCAAACAAACTAATGAATACTTTTTTTTATTATTTTTACCTTGGAAATAGGTTATGTTGTAAGGAGATACATTTTTAACACTTTTAAGTATTAAGCCTAAACTATGTAACTCTGAATGAATATCAACTAAAATTATAGCCCTAGCCTAAAACTTACCTTTTTGTAAAATGTTTCATTATTGCTACAAAACAGGTAGAGGAGATTGAGAACAGTGGAAGCACAGGAAAGTGTATTCTGTACTGCAGGAATAAGGAGAGGTGATGGGGTGTGACACTGGGAAAACAAACTATGCAAGTCAACCGGCTTAATTCGTTCTGCCTCACCCTGTAATATGATTTTTTTAAATATATATGCAATTTTATAGATTTTAATTTTTAGGGTTGAAAAAAACTATTTTCAAACTAGAACATTTTAATACAAATTACCAAGGAATGTCGCATCGGATGACCTTTTTGAGAATACTGTATGTAGTAAAAATGGCCACAGATGTAGAGTATTCCAAACTCCGCTGATACCAACATTTTGTGATTATTGATTTTTGGAATGCCTCGGAATATCTGACAAATTTAAAGAACACTTTGTGCAAAAAGTTAGAGAAACATTGCAATAGCAGTAGAGTACCGATAAACACTATTTTTTCAATATATTTCCAATACTGCACTAACAATGCTAATCCAAACAAATATTGTTGTTCCCTTATTAAAAATGCTGATTATAAAGAATTGTGGTCATACCTCTATCCACTCAGCACTCTCAACGGATGAACCTTGTTGCTTGTTGAGCAGTAAGTCGATGAGCACTTGAATCTCTGTGCGAGACAATTCAGCTTTGTGAACAAGGGGCATCAACAAGTTGACATTCACAGCTTCTTTGTCCCCACCTGCATCATCATACACGGTTAGAATCAACTAAGGAACTCAGTAGTAAATCTCTGGATACAGTATTAGAAAAATTGCAACTCCTGCTAAAACAGAATTAGGTCTAAATTATAGATATAGAGTGGTAAAAAGGTCTTGGTATCAAACAACTGATACATTGATGATCATGAGCATTTTGTTTGCAACTCTTTAGTTATTTTTAAAGCTAAATAGCTTTTAAATGCACACTTTTAATGGTGCAGATGGTGTTATTCTGTTCAGAAAAAAAAGGGTATAAATGTGCAACTGTCAAAAGTTTTCTATCAATGTTGGATTTTTTATATCACAGGACTTATAAACCCTCAGACTTTAGGACAAGACTATTGTTAAGAGTTTAATTTTTTTTTCATAGAAAAAATAAGTCAGTTATTCCAGGTAATTGAATCTTCTAGTCTCAAGTATGCCTCAGATAGTGCTCGACCTTGACCAATAATCTGCTGACTTCAGATAACATTCTCTGCTCTGTTAGTGGCTTAATAATATATACACCTACAAGCCAATAAAAGCTCCACTGCTTAGTTGTTGTATATATCTGATATTATTAACAAACACCCAAGCTCAAGCTTTAATACAATCCTGGGGTTTCTGTATTTGTCTAAACCGATCCAGAGATCCCGAGATCAACAGCTGTATCAGAAAATGATAGTGTGAAATAACCATATGGCCCTATTATAAACAAATATTTTCTCCAAATGTTAAAGGCCACTGGGACTGGGATAGAGCTCCAAGAGAATTTACCTTGTTTTTCTTTTGATAGCTCATCTACAGATTAAGACCATTCTTTAGACACCTCTACCCAGCTTCTACACCCAACCGTTCCCTAAAATTAGTGGATACAAAGAAAAACAGATTCCAATTAAATACCGTACATAGATTACCACATGGTCATGGAACTTAAGTCTTTCTTATTAACAGTGTATTAATGTTGATAAGTCATTCTAGAATTCATGAAATACATACTACAAAGGAAAACACGAGCAACCACACTTGCATGTATATGTCACTCTTCACAACACTAAACACTAAACACACCAAGTTGTGCAACATTTTACTTTGACTACTGGGCAAACTAATATGCTATTATTTCAGTTCAGAACTTGATCTCTAAAATCAATTTTCTGTAAACTCACTGTTATTAACCTAAGTTAAAACCTACTCATTTGATGTAGAGTTGAAAGTTCACTGCGTTTCTTGCGGTTGTTCTTAGCAGAAGGTGAGACATGTTCCACAGAAGCACTCTGAACTTGTTTCACAGAAGTTTTCATAACAACTTCTTCAGCCGGCTTCTGGCTAACGGTTTTTTCTTGAGGTTTATTTATTGGTTTATCGCTCATTTTAGACACAACAGCTTTTTCAGTCGGTTTCACGAGTTGTTGGACTTGTTTTTGAACCTGAACTTTTTCTATCTTCAACTCCTTAGGTTGTTCTTTAACCTGTGTTTTTGTCTGTTTGCTGCTAGATGATTGTTTTTGAACTGATTGAAGTTCAATGGGCTTTGTCTGAACATCTTCTCGCTTTAAACAGAAAAACATACATTGAAATATGATACAAAGAATAGGTACACAGAGATTCTTGAGTCTATTCTACTGCTCAAGTCAATAAGATTATATAAAAAGTTATCAAATATGTACAGCCAAAACAATACACTCTATTGTTTTAGCCCTAGCCTACAATAGAGGGACAATAGAGGGAGTTTATAGACTGGTAAACAAAATTCTAAGTACGAATAATAATTTTATGTGTAACCTGCCAACAGAAGCACCTGACGATTCTTTTTTCATTACTCCAGCACCTATATTCATACAAATTTTGCTATTTACAATTTAGCATATAAAATGCATTTACAATCCAAGATTTTTTCTGGTCATCAAAATGTAAATGTAAAAAGTATGATTCCCTATTTTTCGGTTGTTACTTCAGAGCACATTGCTTTGTTTAGAATTTAAATATATTTACCTCTTTTTCCTAAAATGTGGTTCAGATCAGCTGCAAGTTCTGATTTATATGGTTTGGATTAGTGGGACAGTAAAAATTGTGATTTTAATTATTGGTGATGTGTGAAAACCAAAAATAGCCTATTGCCCAATGCGGAAATCAGATTAACAAATATCCAATGTCACAAATACCAGAAGTTAATTCCCAAATGACCATCTGGTAAAAAACTTCATACGATTGAATGAAATACAAACTAAGTTATTTTATACAAATGATGTAAGCTTCACTGATTATAGCCAGTAATCTCAGAAAAGCTTTGAAGTAACCTGGTGCTAGAGGTTGCCTAAGTACACTTAACTGCTCCAGAAACTGGATGCAAGTTGACCAATGGCAGGTTCATTAACTAGGATCGTGAATGAACTTTGAACGTTTGAACTTTGCAATGCCTGATACATTTCTAATTACTCAAGCCGTGATAAATTTTAAGACTTTTTATACAGAGCTTAATCTGAACTATGTTTTTACAAAGTACATTACAATAGTGATAAAGGGCAGCAAAGCCATTTCAGCCTTTGTGTGAATAGAGTGCTAACACATCTACAGATAAGTCACTAAAACAATTAGTTTAGGTTAGATAACTTTATGTACAAATAGCTTTCCACTGGTTGCTACAAAATTTATTGGTGGCAATTCTACTCATGCATTGTAACTATTACTTGAGTGCTCTACATTACAAGTTTAGTTAGTCAATTCCCTAGAGTTTCCATAAGGATAGGCCTATGCGTAATATATGATGACTCTACACTCTAACAAACATCGTGAATGACGTCTAGCAGAGATTTATTTATGTTTATAATTGTATTTTCAATAAATTATAGATTTTCCAAGTTGTATTTATTGTCAAACTTATCTATACGTTTATATAACACCAAATTTCACACGAAAGACCAGATATATAGGTCATGTTTTTTTAGGCAAAGATTCTGTAGCAGAGATGCTCAAATGGTTAGACACCATAACTAAAGGAGAAGATAATATGATCTGAATTACAGGGGTGGCGGAAGCAGATTTTTGTTAGGGGGTCAGAAACCTATGGTGGGGGTCCAAATCCGGGGGGTCTGGAATACAGTACACCCCAGGGTAAAGGGGGGACAGGGGGGACCTAACTAAGAATTACATAGTGATTAGCTATAAACCAAAAAACAACATTGAGTTACAAACTATTAGTAACGAGAAAACAAGTTAACTGAATTAAGCTATAAAGCATTTGACTACATAATGTCATGCATTAAGGACCTAAGGAATTACAGTGTTACACAAATGATAAGAACACACTAAAATACATAGGGTGTCTCATACGAGTATGGCTCAATGAGAATTTATTACTAGACAACTTAAATTTATTACTAGGATTCAGCATTTAACTGCTTATACCACCACAGCCATGAAATATGATCTATCCAACTCTCAGAATCCAATTAGTTTTCTGGGAATTCAGTGGAATCAACGATGTAATGGGAGTTTAAAACTTGATTCATAATTTCTAAACTATTTCGTGTTCGGCATACTTTGAGAATGTAAATCCTCTAAATTTGAATTGATGTAAGTTGTGGACATTTACTATACTTATGTTGTTCACTTTTGAATTGTCTCCTTCTTTAGGTTTTATGTTTTTACCATAACATAAACTTTGTTGTATTTCTATTTTTATCCTTCACAGTCAATCTATAATATACTGTGTATAATCATTGACTATTGGATACTTTGTATAATCAATTCTCTAAGACTTGTATGTGTCACAACTTACTTATTACTTTTCATTATAACACTAATAGAATGCTCAAATCAGAAGGTAAAAAATGGGTTAAGAGCAAAACTACAGAATGCTAAAACTGGAATAATTTCACTAAGTTGACTGGCAGAGAGTAGGCCTACAGTAAAAGCCCTCTAATCCGGCATCCAAAGGTCACTTTGTTCTCTTGAATTTTCAGCATATCCTTTTTTGTAAAGAGATATTATGCCGTTCCTTTCTGTGACTGAAAATTTTGTCATTCTGTCATGACTATAGACAAGGTTCAAAGGTCCGAGAGGGTCACGTGTATTGTCTTCAGGGGGCTGATCTAACTGAATTAATAAGCTTCAAGCTTTTATTGTGTCGCAAATCATGGAGTTTAATCGTTATTCTAAATGGGAATGAAATTATATGAATCTTTTGAGCTATAAATTATAAACTTTGTCAGACCAGCGGATTTCCAATTCTGAATGTTGTTCACAGCAACTGGTCAACATTTGCAATTCTATGGCAAATTGATCCATTTGGGCTAAGTTCACATTTCTCCTAACATGTTACGTATCCAATCTAAATTTTCATCATGGGAAGCACTGTTAGACCAAATGTTTCTACTGTTGTGGTTCTGATTGTCGGTTTATCTTTTCTACTTAATTTTTGATCTCTAGTTAAATGGCTTTTGGCATCATTCGCATATTATTTTTTATTAACTTAGAACTGTCTACATTGTCTATATTTCTTTAAATCAATTTTTCAACAAATTTCTGCCCAATGAACACGTCTCCTCTCAGTTTTTGTAAGTGTGATTTCTTGTAGAATGTCTGAAAAATGCACATAACAATTTCCTGAAGAGCTCATCATTTCCTTAAACCAACTATCAACATTTTCTCTAGAACTGTCGTAGGCTACCCTACCTTAAATAACAGCATTTCAAGTTGTTTTAAGGGCACACAAAATTGGGTATAGCGAGTGTATACATGGGGTTCCAAGTCGGCAGCATTAATATTAATATAATAAGTAGGCCTACACGATAATTTCACTAAGTTACAATACATGATGCTGCATATGTGTCAAAATGTAGCTCCTTAAGTCAACCAATGGCCAATGGTAATTATTTTATCCTTAAACACCGCTGAACTCTTTATATCTGACAGTAAAGCATCGATTACCCAAAGCCCAATCATCTGGAACTTCCTAACCAAAAGAAGGAGGAACTAATATTATTATCTAAATCGAATTAAGAGCTAAGCCATTAAACACAGGACACCCTATATATTTTTAAGAAACAAAAATAGATAGGGTTTTCCACAAACACATAACACAGCAAGAAGCTGAACTTACACTAATACTATGTTTTAAAGTGAAATCATCCTTGGGAACAATCTGTTCAAAATGATTTTTGGTAGGAACTTCCGGTACATCAATGACCGGTGTGATTTCACTTTTGTTGATAAGAATTGGTTTTTCTTTCTTTTTATTCTTCTTTTTCTTCTTATCTTCAACCTAAAATATGTCACATTCGAAACTTAGGCCGAATAGTGCACCATTATTTTTATAAATGTCCATGTTGATCATGTGCATAGTTTGGTTGGGTTTCAAGAGATTTAATTGTGCAGTTTGAGTACAAAATACACAGATCTTACCATTGTCCATATGTTATGAGTGTACCCAAATAATAGCAATTAATATTGTTTACTATAAAAGTACTGTATAGTATTCAGTAGAGTCCCGCAAATTTGGCACTAGATTACCCTGCAGTCTGGATAACTCGGCCATCACCTGGCTCAGATAATTCGTGATTTTTTTTTCAATCCGAGTTAAACATGGACTCAAGCCAGCTCAAGTCAAATCATTCACAACTCCTACCAAGGATTTGTTGTACTATATCTGAATACTTAATACTGACTTTAATATAAATATAAACAAAAAAAGGCGGTTAAAAACTCGGCACTTTCCAGTCCACATTACGCCTAGTTTGCGGGACTCTACTTTATATATGAAAAAGACACAGTAAGCTACTAATTAATAAAGGAATTTTGATCCAATCAATGTACCGGTACATCACATTATAACTGCATCATGAAAAAATGTTTAAAAATAACAAAAATTGAATCTAATTTTAATGTGACAAAAATTAGGGATTATCTATAAAAGAAAAAATAGGCCTGCGCATATATTTAGCCAGTTTTTAGTTGACACCTAACATTCAATTAAAATGTTCTAAGAGATTTACCTTTGTTGTTGTTGTCTGAGTTCTAGTAGATAAGATTGTTGTGTCACCCTATGCATGTGACATCTTCAGGGGTCTTCTTGTGAATTTATCTTCTTAGCAACACTAACGCTTTTGTCTATGTTTACAAAAATATTTACAAATACACGGGTCAATCAGACAACAGAACAACATACAAACGACGAGATGTCTTTTTTCTATGTTTTCCTGCTATTCATCCCGACACGTGTCTACCGTTGCATTGTCCTATCGACCCAACTGCGATACTAGTGACCGTGTATGTGTAAATATTTTTGTAAAATAAAGACTATAGTGTTAAAGTTGATAAGAAGATAAATTCACAGAAGACCCCTGAAGATGCCACACAAGGTGGCGAAACACATACTGTAGGGAGACCCAAACATTAAAAATTAAGAAGATTAAAATTCACTCAACTACAAGAACTCAGCCAACAAAAACAAAGGTAAATTTTATATAACTCTAGTTCTTGAAACTGTAATGGGCCTAACAAAAAATATATAAACATAACCAGCCAAGCTTTTATAAAATTATTGTTGTCAACCATAGTTGACGCCAGACTTTAAGTCACTGCCCTAACCTGCAGGCCAGTTTTCCCTTTTGGACCAAGCTTAATGAATTAGACATACCCACAAACCAATTTTTTTCTTCGTTTTCTGATCAATTAGGAAATAATTTATTTGCATTGAATTGCAAGTAAAAATTCAATCATGTATTTAACAAAAGAATTGTTTTGTCTCAACTATGGTCCTTCCCTTACTTCGTTGTATGTAATCCATTAGTTGTATGTTGATCTTTATCCATGAAATAACACATCAAAAAATGTTAATTATAAAACTCACCAACTCACTAGAAGAGGCTGGTTTAAATAACAACAACTGTTGAAATTTATGTGTAAACAAAATGCTGCCAGTTGTACGGAAAAAATCACAAACATGAAAACCACAACAACGGCATATTTAAGGGCTATTTCATTAGACCTACAACTAACAACCAAGTTGATAAAATAAACTGTATACATGATAATATGTAACAAGCCATAAAGTGATTGCATGTTGATGAGGTAGGTCCAGTGAGTCTAGACCACATGTCAACTATAGTTGACACCGGTCTGTGGTGAAGGGATTTTTTAACATTTCAATTTTGCTTTCGGTAAAAACTTTTAAAACTTTTTAAACTTCGGAAAGTGTTAAATAAAACGACACTGATATAGCCTACATATTATTTAGTGCTTTTACCCACTAGAAATTAAAATCCAAAAGATATGGGCTATTCAGAGAAACCCTTAGCTTAACTGTAGAGATTTTATGAAAATAATTTTTTTTTTATTAATCTTTATGATTAATGGCGGAGTGTTTGTTATTCGTTTGCCTATTTTGAATTTAATATTGTAAGAAGGATGACTCGAATAAGCTTGAGCCCGATGTTTTTTTTAAACATCAGTCCACTAGACCCATAAAATTATTACCATTTATAATAACTTTGTATTTGTGATACCCTAACTTAATTGTTTTAAAAAACAAAATTCTTATGATTACATAATTATTATAGTTAAATATCTGTTATAAGTTAACACAAACTGGCATATATAAGATAATTTATTATTTTGTTTAATTAAGTAAGTTTTACAAGTAAGACTACATTCATTTTATTATGATAAAGTTAGGCTGACATACCGTAGGTGGCTGCTCATCAAGAACTATTGGGGGTTCCACAAATGCAACATGTCCCTTTCCATGCTCTACTTCATCAGATGATAATTCGTTTGATTCAACATTCGATTTTTCTTTCACTTTTTTGCCAGCTTTTTTCAACTTCTTATCTTTAGCCTTTTCTTTTGCAGATCGACCTTGGGCAAGGTATTCTTCTGCTTTCTTTTTCTGCTCAGCTTTCACTTCATCATAGGTTTTCTCTTTCATAGATGACACTGATATAAAGTATAAGACAAGTGCAGATACTACAGCTAATGTCAAACACAGTCCACCTGTCAATAAGTCCATTGTAGCAGAACCTGTAACAAAATTAATTTTGATAAAGTTCAAGGAGTGGTTCATCATCATTTTTGAAATTAGAAATAGTTAAAATGGTAAAAAACTAACTTTTTTCTCAGACTGTTCTCAAGCTTGAAGTATTCCATAATCTGGACATACCAAAGGCTACTTTCACGAACTTAGTCAAGTTAATGAATTCTCTAGCACTTGATCAGAGAATTTCCTGTACTTGCACAAGATTATTTGGCTTGTCAACTATTTTAGAATGTAATAATATTTTTATGACTAGTCCTACCCTACCTAATGGCATTTTGATAAATTTCCAGAACTAGCAATGAGGTAGTGGAATTAAAAACTATTTGGAGCCCATGGCCCCCTTATCCATATTACTGAGCATCTCACTACAGTAGCCTATATATCACATTTTAAGGTAGCCTAGATAGGCCTATGAGGACATGAACGGGCATTTTTATATGTAAAGATGAGGGTGGAATGTGTGCGATGCTTTTTGTAGCTTTGTTAATGACCAAGACCAGCTGTTTGATAAGCTGATCAGGAATCATGATACGTCGTCAGGCTTTATTAAAGGAATGCAAATACGTTTTAAAAGGATGTATGGCAGAAGAAAGAATGTATTGAGTGTGAGCAGGGCCATGCTCAGACCGGTTTTTCAAGACCCTTTAAACATATAGGCCTACTTCAAGGGGAGAGGGGCCCGGCCTATTATCTTTACCGGGGCCTGCCAATGCTGGGTACGGCCCTGAGTGTGAGGTGTTAACGGGCTCATTGTTTAGCAACTAAATACTGATTCCTAGGATCGAACTGCGACCATTTAATTCTCTCTTTACTTTTGCCCTCGAAATAACTCAGTTCACATTTTTCCTTTGTTTGCCATTAACATCAGTAAATCTCAGGGACAGTCTCTAAGTTTAGTTGTGCTGAAGTAGTGCTGAAAGAAACAGTCTTTGGTCATGAAATACCTACTCACGTGGTGTAATTTTTGCAAACTACATAGAAAATCAAATTAAAATATCCAAAAGAATCATTTACATTTACACTGATTAATTAAAAGAGATAGGCTAGCGACTTCAAAAACTGATATATAGCCGGATGGTGCTTTGGCCTCTGGGGACCTCAAAACAAAAAAGTAAATTGGTCCCGGGTCCAGGTCTTACCATGAGTACTAATACCTTATTCCCTATATGGGAAATTCGCCAAAACTATTATTAAATAAAATATTCACATTCAGATCTACCCATAATAGAACCCGTGGAGGAAAACAATTGCAAGCAAGACCATATTCCAGCTTTACAATAGACAATAGACTAGTACAATAGCTTTTACAACATTCAAACCAATAACCAGACAATAACTCAAAGATTTAAAATTTAAACGCCTTAGTTCAACAAATTCAGCGGGATTTGATGTCGTCAAGGAAAAATAGTCACTTATTGCAAAGAAGAATTAATAGAACCCATTCACCACATCATAAGCTAATCAACTGCAACAGTCAATGGTACCCAGTCAATTAAAAATAGCCTAGTAAAAAGCAATCATAAACACAAAAAAGTCAGCAATAACAAGTTCCATCAAACTACCTGTAGTTTGATGGAACTTGGATTAGAACTGTAGTTATTTATTTTAACGGACATCTCCATTTTGGGTCATTCCATATCAAATCAACAAGGCTCTCAACCTGACCATCTTGGATTTTGATGAAATTTTGCATACTTGTAGTCTTTTGAGTCCTGAATCCAAATATGCTTTTTAAAAAAATCTATCTTTTATAGTTTTTATGATATAAATATTTGAAAATGGTAAAAATTGGCGTTTTTTACCGTGCGCGCAAATCTAAAATGTTGTCTAGGATGAGTTCTATTGGTCCTATCAAGTTGTACAATGGCTCATTTTAAAGAGGATTCAAATGCCTTTAATCTGATACCAAACTCAACCTACTTAGGTAAAAATTAATTTTTTTTGAAAATTTCAAAATATGTTTTTGAAAAAAAAATTAAGATAGTGTTTTTTTGAAAAATTTGAAAATTAGATATGTTAAAGAATGTAATCTAGTAAGTACATTATAAAAATTTCAAAATGGGATGATGATGGGATCAGCAGTTATGATAAAAATACTTGACTATGGTTCACTGTTTCCAAGCGTTTTGGCGCATACAGCGTGTACGTACTAACCTAAATGTATCATTAAATAAGAGTCTATTAATTATATGATTAAAATTAAAAATATCTGCCTATATTTGAACTATGTATGTCATATTTTGCTATAATATAAACTAAATCTAGCAAATAAACAACATGATTCAAGTTAACAGAGTTTCCGTCAACCTTTGAACATGGGGGCTACTTTGAACAAACTTTCCACTTTTCATATTTTTTATTTTTTTTCATATTAATTTTATCTTTAAATGATAATGTTTATTATAATTTTCTATTCCCAGATAAATACTCTACTTAAAAAAAAATATTTAATAGTGCATACTATGGTTCTACAAAAAATTAAAAATACTTATTTTTCACTGAAATTTTTTAGTAAAAAAAAGTCGTCCAAACTTCCATGTCTACAGCAGCAAACCCAGTAAGTTTATGATTTATGACTTAAAACCATAATTGAATAGCCCATTTATCTGGGATTAAGAAAATACCTGCTTTGATTACTTTATAAGCAGTAATAACTTTAAAAAAAAGAAAGAAAAAATTACCCAATTTGCTGACCCTTACTTATGGCGTCGTGAACCTTAGTTCTGGAGCAAAATTTCCCGGACATGAGAAAAAAAAATACTTGGGTTTTAAGTGTTATTTTTTAAAATGATTTTTCTAATGAAAACAGATGTTTTGAGCTTTAGTTATTATTAGCAGCCATAATCCAATTCCTTTATTTGACTGCTATGATATTTAAAAAATACCCTTGCAAAGTTAAATACCCCCGTCGCAGCAAACCTGCATACTAAGCGAATTTCCATCTACCCGGCTTGATTTCTACTAAAATATTCCCTATAAATTTTCAGATTTATTTCCTATTTAAATAACATTAATTTTAGTGAGTAGTTAGGTTTGCTGCTACGGGAAAGATGTTGAGGTGTGTTTTTTCAATTGAAATATTGATAGCTTAGTATGAAATAAACCAAATTGCCAAATTTGATTAAAATATATCCATAAACAAGCAAACTAGAACAGTTTATTTATTCTCCATAAAAATAACATGGGAATTTTAAATTTACAATTTTTTTAATTTTCTCCGTAGTCAATGAACATTCAAAAACACTTCAATATACTAAATTATTTGTTTTTTTAAGCTCTTCAAAATGGTCTAGAGAGAAATTTAGAAATTTAATGTTTTTAGGGTCAAAAATGAGAAAAACCCATTTTTACCCCATAAAACCCCCCATAAACCCCTGATCCCATGGTCCGATTACGCTGGTTCGCGAACTCGTTCGAATAAATGTAGGTTTACACGTTTGTACCAAATTTCATCAAAATCGGATCAATTTTGCTCGAGTTATCGCGCTAACGGACACATATATATATATATATATATATATATATAAATATATATATATATATATATAGGCCCTATATGAATTTGAACGGATGGTGTTTTTGGCCTCTGGGGACCTCAAAATGAAAAAGTAAATCGGTCCTGGGTCTAGGTCTTACCATGAGACCTACGGTAATAGCTTATTCCCTATATGGGAAATTCGCTAAATATAACCGGACGGACATTTTGAAAATTCTCCGTAACTTTTTTTAATTTTTGACATATCAAAATAGAAGTTACAGAAATGTGGTATGTGGTTTGTGGTATTTAAATCCACAAATCAGTTTTCACAAAAAAATTTTAATTGTTAAAGTAAGAATACATTATTTATACTTATGAGCAGACATTTCCCCAAAACTAAATAATTAGGCCATCATGGAATATTATCTATGTATCAATAATAGATTGATCACAGTATATTGTGTGACAAAATTATCAATGCTTGTTTGTCTCTCTCTCTTGTCACGAGAGGAAAGACAGACAAATATGGACCTATGGGTTTTGGCTCAGGTTCCTCAGTATTTTCCAGTTGTGTTGCAACGATTTACTGTAATTAATCTTTAAGTCTGCCTTTTCACTAGGCTGGAGACACTAGTCAGCCACTAGATCTGTGCAAAATCACATTGTGAAGCACTCTACGTTTACACTATCAGGTCGCAGCGACCCGGTCTTGAGAAGTTGTAATTTGTTTGACAGGTACACAGGTCTAACTTATGTTTGTCAGTCTTTCCTCTTGTCTCAAGACCGAGTCGCTACAGCTGAGATGGGTCGCTGCAACCTGATAGTGTAAACGTAAAGTGCTTCACAATGTGATTTTGCACAGATCTAGTGGCTGACTAGAGTCTCCAGCCTAGTGAAAAGGCAGACTTAAAGATTGATTACAGTAAATTGTTGCAACACAACTAACTGGAAAAGACTGAGGAACCTGAACCAAAACCCATTGGTCCATGTTTGTTCAAAGGTTGACGGAAACTCTGTTAACTCTTGAATAATGTTGTTTACTTGCTAGATTTAGTTTATATAGGCTATAGCAAAATATGACATACATAATTCAAATATAGGCAGATATTTTTAATTTTAATCATATAATTAATAGACTCTTATTTAATGATACATTTAGGTTAGAACTTACACGCTGTATGCGCCAAAATGCTTGGAAACAGTGAACCATAGTCAAGTATTTTTATCATAACTGCTGATCCCATTATCATCCCATTTTGAAATTTTTATAATGTACTTACTAGATTACATTCTTTAACATATCTAATTTTCAAATTTTTCAAAAAACACTATCTTAAATTTTTTTTCAAAAACATATTTTGAAATTTTCAAAAAAAATTAATTTTTACCAAAGTAGGTTGAGTTTGGTATCAGATTAAAGGCATTTGAATCCTCTTTAAAATGAGCCATTGTACAACTTGATAGGACCAATAGAACTCATCCTAGACAACATTTTAGATTTGCGCGCACGGTAAAAAACGCCAATTTTTACCATTTTCAAATATTTATATCATAAAAATTATAAAAGATAGATTTTTTTTAAAAGCATATTTGGATTCAGGACTCAAAATACTACAAGTATGCAAAATTTCATCAAAATCGAAGATGGTCAGGTTGAAAATAATTTTTTATTGGTTGATTTCATATGGAATGACCCTTTTACAACCATACAAATCAAATAATTATTTATAGTATAAATAATTATTTCTTTCTTTACAGTATACAGTTTAAATGTAGACTGTAAAGCATGGTGGGCGTAAGATTGATCCTAGAGGCAAGGCTCTGGTGGTTGTTCATAGATTTTGTGTTGATTAAAGTTGTTGTTAATCTGACGTTCCAATTCTACATAATTCCATATCCCTACTATCTCCAAGTTACTGTACTGGAACATGCAATCTATAATCAACTCTTAGAACATAAAAAAACACAAATCCAACACAGATTTAGAAAGGGGTGTACCACACCAACAGCTACCTCACAAATATGTGAGGATATAACCAACCTTTGGAAGGGAAAAGAGATTGCATCAGGTATCTTTCTGGACTTACAAAAAGCATTCAACACAATGA
The DNA here is from genome assembly GCF_028750875.1 of Macrosteles quadrilineatus. Lineage (NCBI taxonomy): Eukaryota > Metazoa > Arthropoda > Insecta > Hemiptera > Cicadellidae > Macrosteles > Macrosteles quadrilineatus. The sequence goes on from NW_026542594.1 coordinate 160,191,503, forward strand.
ACTGGAACACTTTGCTACAAAAATTTCAACAATACAAAATCAATGACAGAACACGTGATTTGACAAAAAGTGATCTCAGTAACAGATAACAATTATGTAGAATTGGAACGTCAGATTAACAACAACTTTAATCAACACAAAATCTATGAACAACCACCAGAGCCTTGCCTCAAGGATCAATCTTACGCCCACCATGCTTTACAGTCTACATTTAAACTGTATACTGTAAAGAAAGAAATAATTATTTATACTATAAATAATTATTTGATTTGTATGGTTGTAAAATGGAGATGTCCATTAAAATAAATAACCTCTTGGAAAAAGTTAGATAACAACTCAGATGGGCCTACATACTCTTTGCAGATGACACGACAATCATACTTTCCACTGACCAATCAGCAGGTAATACCAATATCATCAACAAAACACTTAACTTAATAAGGCCACGGCATACTGCAACATGTAATAAACCTGAATAGCCTATATAAAAACAAGACCATCCATATAAAATTCTCACCCGACAACAACAACAGATCGGAAGAAGACTCGACTAACTTGAACATCCTACAGTAAAAAAAAATTGTTTTTGTATAATTGTCTAAAAAACCTAAGTTACACTTTAAGATCGTGTAGGGAACTTAAATTGCTTAGGCCTATGCCAAAAACGTTCTGCAAAGCATGTGATAAAAAGGATTTGCAAATGAAGATGTAGTGTAATAGCCTACCACTCGCTTTTTCACTCCAACATAAATATGGTATCACCGCTTAGGAATCACCAAGCTCTTGAAACATGAAAAGGAACATAATCACCCAAAAGAATACTATCCGATCAATCTTAAGAATCCACCACCAATAACACTGCAAACCCCTCTTCAAATAGGTCTAACTGAAAAACTAACAATAAGTAACTTAACCTTCCCGACACAAAAGGGCTACTCTTAGCCAAAAATCATCCCTCTCCTCACCATCAGACATTACCCAAACACACTTACATTACCCAAAACAAACACATCATTGACACAAAGCAGCACTGACAAAAAACAAGCAATAACTTGCACCCGTCAATGCAGGCACTAACTTAACTTACTTTTATAAACTACTAAACTTACCAGAACATAAAATCAACAACCACAATTAAGTTTTACAAAAAAACTCAAAGAATACACTTAATAGGCAGGCCATACTTAGTACAAAACCACATATGTCATTGTGCAGCACACGTACCAACACCTCACATGGGCAACATAGGCCTATGCTCTTTAGGAAAGAAATCTGACGACTCCCCGACCCATAGATTGTGGTGAGGACTAGGGCCTACATGGTAAATGGTATTTTTATTGTTCTATAATCTGATAAAGCCCAACAGGCTACCAATGTTTCGCCCATTTGTCTTTTATCATCACCTACCGTGCAAAATGAATGTTCATGCAAAAATACAGTCCTCTGCTGTAAACTGTTAGGCCTAGATCTAGTAAGTATTAAGAGGTAAAACTAATAAATTAAGCATTAAATTCCTATGCGTGGCCTAACATATAAATAAAATCAATGAGTTAAGTTAAGTATACCCTAGTAAATGCTGCTAATTTGATATAAGAATAAATAAGTCAACATTTATTTTGCTGGGCCCTAATATGTAAAAACTGTTGTTGAATAAAAGTAATAGTTCGTTCAGTAAACCAGTAGGATCTTGCCTATATGACTTGGCTTATTGGAAAATGTTCAATCCAAATAAACAATTAAGCAAACCTAGCCTACAGAAAGCAAACAATTCAATCTTATTTTGTTAAATTCTGTAATAGACTTATTTCTAAAAAGCAAAACTATAAGCATATCAACTTACCTAAACATACACTCTCAAAAAACTGTTACCAATCATAAATAATTGATTAATAAAGAGAAGCCGAATTCCTAAATTATTATACCAGCAAAACGTAGACACCGCCACGTATACGATGGATGGAATGGTCAATGAATGGTGTTGGTTGGTTTTGGTTTTGACGGCTTCGGCTCGCTTGACTTTGACTTTAGTGACGACGACGACCGGACGACGACGACGACGACGACGATGGGCGAACGAACAACCTCGAACCTCAGAATCAGAACTGAACTGACTGGAGTGAAGTGAACTAAAGTCAAATCTGGAACGAAACGAAACGAAAGAGAAGCCTACAGACACGGTCACCTTTTTACAGGCCGCGGCTGGTAGAACTGGCAATGTCGCAAATAGTGTTGTTTAGTGACAGACGTCCCATAAGATAACATGGCAGACAGGTGACATCAGCTCATTAATTCGCACTTTATTGATTTAAATTTATTAACATAAATTTATTAAACTATTGAAAATAAAACATACAGAATTGAAAATCGGAACAATATGAATTAAAAATCTATATCTGTACATTTTAAGCGGAGTCAATATTGTAATAGTCCAGTAACCAATCTTTCGTAAATACACACAAATACCATTTGCTGCTTCCAAACAAAAAAGCTGTTACAACACCACTTAATTGCGACGTTGCCACTTCGAAGACCACGGCGGAGTTAAAGTTGGCCGTGCCGTGCTACAGAACAGGCAGTACGGAATTTATTATGCAGGGATTTAGGGAAGAAAAAAATACCCCCACCACAGCAAACCTGCCAACTAAGCGAATTTCTATTTCACTGAATTGATTTTCGCAATTAACTATTTAAATAAAAATAGCTCTAATTATTTAGCCAGATTAAGGTAGGTGTATGGCTCTGGGCAGTGATGTTAATTTGGGTAGGTGTACCCTCTGTTCATAATTTAACTATTAATCACCTTTAAAATTCGAAAATACACAAAACAAAGCCCGAAGTCAATTTCGAAACATCGCAAGTTGGCCTTTTTAATGCTACAATCTAATAGATAAAAATATAACAATAGTAAATAATACAGCCCGCGGGTACAGCCAGACGGGCGTGTTGAGCCGCCGGCGCCGTCTACCAGGCGTGTTGAGCCACCGGCACCTCCCGCATTGGCATGTAGAGCCCACGGGTTACCCATGATGGGCGTGTTAAGCCACGGGTACCGCTGGACTGGCGTGTTGAGCCCCCGGCACCGTCGGACGGGCATGTTGAGACCCCAGCACCTCCCGAATGGGCGTGTTGAGACCGCGGGTGCCTGATGGGCCTGTTGAGCCACGGGAGACGGGCGTGTTGAGCCGCCAGTACCGTTGGACGGGCGTGTTGAGCCCCGACATCCCCGCATGGGCGTGTAGAGCCACGGGTACCACTGGATGGGCGTGATGAGCCCCCGGTACCTCCCGCATGGGCGTGTCACGTGTTCAGCCACGGGAACCGCTGGACGGGCGTTTTGAGCCACCAGTACCGCTGGATCGGCGTGTTGAGCCCGCGGGTTACCTGGTGGGCGTGTTGTGCCACGGAAACAGCTGGACGGGCGTATTGAGCCGCCAGTACCGTTGGACGGGCGTGTTGAGCCCCGGCATCCCCGCATGGGCGTGTTTGAGCCACGGGTACCACTGGATGGGCGTGTTGAGCCCCCGGTACCTCCCGCATGGGGGTGTTCAGCCACGGGAACCGCTGGACGGGTGTGTTGAGCCACCAGTACCGTTGGGCCGGCGTGTTGAGCCCCCGGCACCGTCGGACGGGCATGTTGAGACCCCGGCACCTCCCGAATGGGCGTGTTGAGACCGCGGGTTACCTGATAGGCCTGTTGAGCCACGGGAGACGGGCGTGTTGAGCCGCCAGTACCGTTGGACAGGCGTATTGAGCCCCGGCATCCCCGCATGGGCGTGTTGAGCCACGGGTACCACTGGATGGGCGTGTTGAGCCCCCGGTACCTCCCGCATGGGCGTGTTCAGCCACGGGAACCGCTGGACGGGTGTGTTGAGCCACCAGTACCGTTGGGCCGGCGTGTTGAGCCACCAGTACCGTTGGACCGGCGTGTTGAGCCACCAGTACCATTGGACCGGCGTGTTGAGCCAGCGGGTTATGGTGGGCGTGTTGAGCCACGGGTACAACTGGATGGGCGTGATGAGCTTCCGGCACCGTCGGACGGGCGTGTTGAGCCCCCGGTACCTCCCGCATGGGCGTGTTGAGCCCGCGTGTTAAGCCCGCGGGTTACCTGATGGACGAGTTGAGCCACGGGAACCGCTGGACGGGTGTGTTGAGTCACCAGTACCGTTGGACGGGCGTGTTGAGCCCCCATCATCCTCGCATGGGAGTGCTCAGCCCGCGGAACACCTGATGGGTGTGTTGAGCCACGGGTATCAACGGATGGGCGTGTTGAGCCACCAGCACCGTCCGACACCCCCGAAAACCTAGCATGGGTGTGTTGAGCCCGCGGGTATCTCCTTAGTCGTTGCTGGACTTTATAGTTCTCCGCCACCAGAGTTTACGTTAGACTGCAGACCGAGTAGACTGCCTAGAGAGTGCTAACTTCTGAGCAAATGACGCCAGAACCGTCTCCAGTGGAGAGCAGCAGCTAGGGTACCGAGGATTCCGGGGTGAAGGTACCAAGGATCTAGACTGCGGGATCACGTAGATATCTTATAGGAGTGTCGTAGACCACCGGGCAAGTAAGGACGTACGCAAGGACTGATCCAACCTCTGCCAAACCCTGAACACGAGCCCGGAGACACTGCCTGGTAGGAGGACTACGGACCCATAGGATCAAGACTGTATATACCCTACGATTGAACATAGAAACATATGTGTTAGGATAAGGATATCATGGAATAAAATGGAAGTGTAAGATGCTTTGCTGGATACTTCCATGCACGGGCAGTCTGGGCGGGCAAATGCAAGGCTGCCAACCTCATTAAACAAAATAAACGGTATCAGCAATCTGACACATACTTTCTCCCATTAGCTTGTCAACAACCTTTTTCATGGGTAGCGATGAGAGTAACTATGATATTTAACAGGTAAAATCACAAAAATCTCATTAACTTTTGAACAGTAATTTTAACAGGAATGTAGGGATGCACTGTTTTGTTTAGAATTATAAGGACCATAACAGAAGAATTTCAATCGGAATCGGTTTTTTTTTTTCAAAATATCAATTTTTCCTTTTTAAATGGGTTTGGGAAAATAACATAAGTTTCAATAACTTTTGAACCATAATTTTTACAGCAATAGGGGGTTGCACTTAAGGGGTGATCTGGTACAGTACAAGGCAAGGTGAACTGTACTGATAAATGTTTGCAGCAGAGTGGCCAGGATCCAGGATCCGAACCCACAACATCGCTGCCTTGGGCCCGACACTACCACTGAGCCACAGACTCACCAAATTATATGTACCATTTATAAAGAGGGGGACACTAATAAAGCATTTTACCTTAATAAATCAATAATTTTCAATGAATACTACTGTTATTGGTCCCCAAATAATATAGACAAAAATAATAAAAAATATGAAGCTCTTAAATACTTCCCAAGATATGAATCAAACAAATTTGAGCTCTTACTTGGAAAGTGAGTGAATTTTGAGCTAATTTACAATACAGTGAACGTTTATACCCGGGACCGATTAAAATGTTTCGTTTTGAGGTCCCCAAAGGCAAAATCGCTATCCTTTTCAATACATATTAATATTAATTAATAACTAGTGGTCGAAAACTCGACCAAAAACATGTAATCTTGTATTGACTATTATGGATAATGAAGTAGACATCCCATCTATATGGACCAGCTGTCGCAATTTTTTTTAAACACATAGTTGTGTGAGCCAGTCACCGAATGTGTGTCTTAAATTCTATTTTCTACCTTATTTTTTAATTGTTGCTGACAAAGTTGATGGGTCATAACAGTTGCTATAGCTCATAATAAGTCATTCCATAACTTTTACTTGGTAAAAACATTGTGTATCCGACAGAAATTAGTCATTTTAGATCAGCGCAATCTGTTGGTGGCTCACATAAACTACGACGAATTTAATTTTTAAAAAAACTGGTGACAACTTTAACATGGGGATGGAATGTAAAGGTACAGGCTTCTCTATTTTCACCCCACGCTGTAAATAAAACATGTGATTGTAATTTCTTCCATTTGTTTTGATTTTCTGTTTATATTTTGTTGTTATTTTGTTGCCAACATGGCAACCCATAAAGCCCATGTTAATTTTTTTTTAACTTCAAATCCATTTTTTGTGCTTATATTTGAGCCTATTTTAATTTTTAAAGGGATTCTGCACTTCCACAGGAAAATATCTTTCTAACGGTATGCATAGATTTTCCCTACGATGCACACGAGCTGAGAAAAAAGGTTTTAAAGAAACGTGCTTGCCTATTAATATATAGACGAGAGGTCGTCCAGTGGTCGAAACTCGACCAAAAATATGTAATGTACTCACTTATCTATTTTCACCCCACACTGTAAATAAAACATGTGATTGGAGTTTCCTCCATTTGTTTTGATTTTCTGTTTATATTTCGTTGTTATTTCGTAACCAGCATAGCAACGCATAAGATCCATGTTAATTTTTTCAAATTTTTAAACTCATTTTTTGTGCTTATCTTTGAGCCTATTTAAATTTATAAAGGGATTCTGCACACCTACAGGAAAATAGCTTTCCAACGGTATGCGTAGATTTTCCCTACGATGCACACGAGCTGAGAAAAAAGGTTTTAAAGAAACATGCTTGCCTATTAATATATAGACTAGAGGTCGTCCTGTGGTCGAAACTCGACCAATAATAATTAATGTACAGACTTCTCTATTTTATCCCCACACTGTAAATAAAACATGTGAATGGAATTTCTTCCCTTTGTTTTGATTTTCTGTTTACATTTTGTTGTTATTTCGTCACCATCATGGCAACCCATATGGTCCATGTTAATTTTTTGAAGTTTTCAAATTCGTTTTCTGTGCTTATTTGTTAGCCTATTTTAATTTATAAAGGCATTCTGCACATCTACAGAAAAATATCTTTCCAACAGTATGCGTAGATTTTCCCTGCGATGCACACGAGCTGAGAAAAAAGGTTTTAAAGAAACATGCTTGCCTATTAATATATAGATAGATAGATAGATAGATATGATATTATTAATTGTATTGAATATATGTATTGTTTTTGTAAGCTCTACAAAATGGCTTGAAAATTAAATAGCATTTTATTGTTTGAGGGTTAACAAATGGAACTTTGTATATTGAAGCGTTGTTCAAAAGATTCAAAAGATTCAAAAACTTTATTCGCCATTCAATACAAAATGTACAATAGGCTTTGTCTCATACATTAAATACTTAACTGCTAAAATAAATAAATAAAATCATTCCAAAAAATCTGTTGTATGCCCAAAGGTTACGGAGATAATTTAAAATATTGTAAATTTAAAATTCCCATGTTATTCTTATGGAGAATAAATAAACTGTTTTAAATTGCTTGTTAATGGATATATTTAAACCAAATTTGGAAATTTTGTTTATTTTATGTACTAAGCTATCGACATTGCAATAAAAAAAAACATCTTAATGTCTTCCCTGTAGCAGGAAACCTAGGTACTCACTGAAATTAATGTAAATTAAATAGGAAATAAATCTGACAATTATTAGGGAATATTTTAGTAGAAATCCAGCCAGGAAAATGGAAATTCACTTAGTCTGCAGGTTTGCTGTGGCGAGGGTATTCTGTTTATATTTTGTTGTTATTCCGTCACCAGCATGGCAACCCATAAGGCCAATGTTATTTTTTAAAATTTCAAATACTTGTTTTCTGTTTGTTTTTTTAGCCTATTTTAATTTATAAAGGGATTCTGCACATTTACAGGAGAAAAACCTTTCTAACAGTACGTATAGATTTTCTCAGTGATGCACACAAGCTGAGAAAAAAGGTTGTAAAGAAACATGCTTGCCTATTAATACAGTAGATAGATGGATAGAAAGATATAGATAATTGATCAAACTTGGAAAATTTATTTATTTTATACTAAAGCTATTAATATTTTACTAAAGACACACATTATTACCCGCTTGTAGCACTTCTAGGTACACATTGAACCGGCCAATAAAATCCGGCTAAAGGACATGGCTTTTTACTCAATTGATGAGTTTTTTGCCGATTCACTCAACTCCCTGCTCGCCATTTATATCTCTAAAGTTATTTAAATATCTTTATCGAATTTGGCAAACAATTTAAAATCATGGTCATTTTTTTAGTTAAATTGAAAAAAAAAGATCTAATAAAAAGCTAAATATCCATATCAATCGCTACCGGCCAGGCAAAACGTGTGCAGGCAACGTGACGCTGTATTAATAAATGTGTACTACTGTACAGTGCAGTTATTTATGTGTGTTAAATGTGTCTATGTCTATGTGTGTCTTGAAGCCAAATGTACAAGCATATTACAAGGTAACAAAATACTTGATATTGTTTTGATTATACACTGTAGATACTTAGAGAAGGTAGATGGATAGAAGATAGATTAGCACTAGAAATATTGCCAAGTTCTTTCAAACAGCTTTTAATTTATCTGCTAAAGAACTTGAATGTATACCATTCAAACAAATATTTTCGAAATTCAGTCGGTAATAAACTGCTAGGCATTGTGTTCAAATCCTTCTCCACTGTGTTATTCATAAAGGAACTTTAAAATGAATGTATTACATACATTACATGTCAAACTGCCCTTAAAATTTCAATTAGGCCTACTGTGCCTATTCCTCAAAGCCGGTCATTACATTTTGAAATTCGTCGATTTCCCGGGGAGCATGGCTGTTCCTTTCAGCGGAAATCTCCCCAAACATTTCATGGAAGATTACATATTTGACTTATGGAACACTTTGTTTTAGAAAATTGTAATCCTCAAATCTCAGGAAAATTTTTTTTGTATCCATAACTTACTTTTGAATACAATATTTGTATGTTTAGTTTAGAAATTTATCTGGTAATATAAATTTTCAAGGGAGCTCGTCCATTCTTATGCCATTTCCGCTTGAAGGCGCGCAGTCGCTAGATGCATAGTAGCATTGACGATAATTTCAGTTTGAGTCAAGTAAAATTCTGATTTTAGTTTAGTTCAAAATACCTTGAAAAAGCCTATATGCAGTTTTAGGTATGTTATTAATAATAATGAAATGTGAAAATAAATCGAAAAATGTAGTCATTACCTTGAATTATTCCAATGTAACAGAATTATAGTTTGTTGAACTTAATTTAGTATTTACTTTGACTAATCGAAATCTGATTTTGTCTTCGGGCTAAGCCTAATGCCGTCGGATGTGATGTAAATCGCAGTTTTGGAATTAATTTTAGGATGTTAACTTGAGTTGTTTTTATATTTTGTCGATCCATTTAGTTTTTCCATCATTACTCTACTCTGGTTTCGTCTAGGTAAGGATTGAGAATCCCCTGATCAATAAATGTTCTTAGCTAAAGTTCGATGATGCAATGCTCAGCTCGGTGACAGGGGTGGGCTAGCTCTATTGTTTCGTCACGTGGATTTCTAAGCAGTATGTTTTATACTTTGTTGGAATAGTATTATTTCTCCTATTGTCTATGACTTTGTAAGAATAGAACTGAGGCAGTTAAAATTTTAAAGTCGTGTTGTATTTTGTTTCAGAACAAGCATATTGAAGCTCTGGTCTGCTTGGCGCCTTGGATTAGCCTAGGCCTACTAGGATGATCTAAACGAGACATCATTCAGTGGATACCTTCGGAAGTGATAGTGTCGAGTGCGGTTAGTTGTGTGCATCACAAGTGGTTAAGTGTTCTACTAAATAGGCCTAACTTCAAGAGGAATAGCCTAACTTAGTTATTTGTGGGAATTAAAATGGCTGAGATAAGTTAAGCAATTTAACTTACCTAAAAGAGTCAGTGGAAACCCCAAGAAGATGGCAATTGATAATGAGTTTGGTTCCAATTCATGGTAAATGTAGATATAGATAGATAACCTAGTCCTAGCAGGTCAAGATTAAAATATTCGATTGGCAAACCGTTACCGCAATGACTCCGTTGAGTAAAATAAGAGTAACCTGCCGCTTTGAGTTAGCCTAAAAAAATGGTCAAATTCTGCCTGACTGATGTTTATTAGTCTCTTTGGGTTAAACGTATCACTAACCTAAGTTAGCCCTATCTTAGGCGTTTGAGGATTTTTCATGGACTTAAAATTTACATATAAGTTAAGCATTCTTGCGGACATTAAGTTAAATTTCTACATTAACTTATAGGCCTAACTTGTATTACTTAATTCAATAAGTACATGAATGAATGGGCCTGAGATATGCCTCGGTGAGGCAGCCCATTGCGGTTGTCATGGCACCAGCTCTTACAGAAACAAGCCAACCCCAAGGGTTTTCTCTGAAATCTGATTCTTTGTCATCTCCTGTTTCATTGGTTCCATTTGATGAAAATACTGAAGGTATTAACACCAACATCAAATGTTTGAAGCGTTTGACTTTTTTAGACTCAAATACTACTGTGGTAATGAACGGGGATTCTGAAAACATTTCAGATCTTAAGTCAGTGTCCGATTCAATTCCTCAAGATCAACTATGTAAAGGTAAATCAAGACCTAGGCCTAGTTTGACTAAGCCTTCTGAAGAATGTGATCAGGCTGTTGTTAAAGAATCTGATTACTCGTTGCTTCAGATTGGTGGGTTTATGATGAATAGTAGTTGTTCCAATGAAGCTGATGTAGATAAAATGGGTTTGCAAAAGTCAGGTTCCAACATTGAACCGTGTAATTATTTAAAAATGGACTTGTTCAAGACAATAGGAAATAATACTTCACCACAGGGTGATTTGGGAGCTGCAGGTGACATAGGTCATAATGTAGATGAGATAATGCAGGTTATAAAAAATATGGAATCCAAAACTAGTGATATTGAAGAAACCCTAGAACCCAGTCTGCATATAAATGATGGACCCGATATTGCTGGAGGTCTATCTAATTTTGAAAGAGAATTTTTTAATGATGTTGATATGATTAACATGTGTGAAGAAGAAAACCTTGGTGAGAATGGATTGCCTGCTGTCAATAAAGACACAACAATAAAAGTTAAGGGGAAGGAAACCGTGGATAGACAATTTACAATTCACAGAAAATGTGATTGGATTAAAAGGAGGCTTTACAAGCTACAAATGAGAGCAATGGGTAAACATGTAAGCGAGGAAATTACTTCAACGCTACACCATTTAAATGACGTGTTGAATGCCGATAAGACATCAAACTTATACTCCGCTTTGACATCAGGAAAGGCAGATAAGGAAAAAGGAATTGAAATTAACAATTTTAATTTGTCATCTTTGACCAGGAGATTGGAACATTCCTCCCAACAGCAGACCCTTGCAGCATCACAAAATCATGTCCCATCTAAATATTTTGGATCAGGTCATTCTGATAACTCGCCAGTCAATATTATGAGCAGACAAAGCCAACCACTCTCTGGATCAGTTTTGCCAAAGCTTGACAGTGAGGTGTATGAAGAGATGAAGAATAAAGCTGGAGAGCTCTGTTACCAACTGAAAGTCACTGAAATTAGCATGGATTCCGATGTCACTGCAAGCAGTTCTGGAGGGGAAAGTTGTGATGAAATGCAGTGCTTCAGTAATCTTCAGCAACAGAGCTTGTCAATGTAAGTTATATTAATTTATTAAATTGTAGGCCTAAAGTAGATGCATGAAATTTTCCTTTTTTTAAACTAGCCTAACTTTTCAAGCCTAACTTAGGGTGTACAGGGGTAATTGGGATCTCGGGGTAATTGGGATCAGGGGATTTAAAAATAAAATTTTGTAGAAAAAAAAATTTAAACCAATTGCGATTTTAGAAAGCTTAAAACTTTCTCTTTCTATATATATAATTGTTTGAAACGTAAAAAAAATTAGCCTATCAGTAATATTTTTTATGAATTTTTGAAATTTGGCCTGTAAATCAACTTTTTTATCGAATTGATCCGTAATTTTTCTTTTTGTTTTAACCCTTTGAGTGCCAACGTCCGGGGAACCGGACGTTTTTAAAACGAGCCAAAAGTGCCGACGTCCGGCCGACCGGACGTTTTTAGAACAAGCCAAAAGTGCCAACGTCCGGCTGACCGGACGTTTCGTAATGATCGAACAGTTGTCATAACAACCGAATGGATACCTACTCGGATTCTTTTAACCCATATATTAACATTGAGTCGAAAGTTACTAGATGCGATACATCGATTTTCGTTGGTCGAAATAGGCCTATTGAAAATTCGATTTTTACGAAATTTTAACCTAAAAATCGCCAGATCGCGCTCGGCATTTTTTGAGCGTTACTTTTATTTCGCGCCTGGCACTCTAAGGGCTAGATTACTACCAGTTTTTTTAAAAGTTTAATGAGAAATGGAGTTTTTATGAACTTTTTACAGAGAATCTAAATTTGGAAACCAAATTGCTCTAGGACTTAAGAAAAAACGTTTAGCTGTGATCCCTTTTACCCCGGATGAATATTGCATTATGGGGTAATTGGGATCACGGGTGTTGGGGCAGTTGGAATCACCATGATTCAACGCCTAAATCAATGCCCAGGGTGTCTACCAACCGGGAAATCCGGGAAAACCGGGAATTGTACTTAATTTTTTGGCCATGAAATGTACGGGAATTGTCCTTAAATGCCAGACTATGTCCTTAAATTTTTAATGGGCCATAATTTTATCGATCGCTAGTTGGTTAGGAGCACATAAAAGGTTTATCAGATGTTTGTTTACATTTTCATAATTTATTACTAGGGTAATAAAAACCCCAATAAAAAACAAATATGCAATAAAAACCCCATTAGCATTCTCAAACCCATTAATATTTTATCACGACAATCAAGTGTCAAATCAAGTACTTCCAAGAACTGTTGACTCAGTAGTAGTTTAGCTCATAAAAGTTGTATCACTTTTATTCCCTTACAACATTTATTTATTACTAGGGTAATCATTATTAGATCCCAAACATATTTTATCATGGAAATAATAGTTTTATAATGGCTGTTAAATTTCACTTCTTACTTGTTCTTCAATTTGCCGCTGGCCATTGCCTAGTGCCATAAAACTGTTTATGGTTTCATATAAAACATGTAAGTAATCTTAAACATAACTAAGTTAAACCCTTTTTTATGGATATTTTATCTTTCAATTGACAAAACCAAAAGCATCGTTGTTTGCATTAAATTTTTATCACTACGTAGGCCTATTTGGTTTCAAATGACGTCATAGCATTTTCTGTATCTTTGTACATTGTTGGCAGTTAGGTTTCAATTTTGTTATTTCCCATATTTATTTATTGAGTTGTATGCTTTAAGCAATATAAATCTTATGAACTAGAATGATGATAGTGACTTTGCTGATATTATAACCTCATTGTTTGTTACTCAGTTAATATAGGCCCTCCTAAATAGTTAGGTCTAGGCCTGGGTATTTTGATTCTTTGAAAGTGCTGTAAAATATACTAAGAAAATGTAATTGAGCCTAAGATAAAGTAATGATTGCTATGTGTCGATATTAACTTAGATGAAAAGACAATAATCTTACTCTGTGCTTACTGGTAGCCGCTTACCATACCGATTTTGTACCTAGAACCGAGTTACTGTACAATATATTCATTATGCATTAAAGATTTTTTTTTCAAAAGTAGTTGAGAACCTAACGTTGTGCCAGGGCGAATAATGCCAAATTAATCCGCCTGGATCGGATAAGCTATGTTATGATGTTTCTGTGACCGATGGAGATATTTAGGATTTTGTCGCTATTGCAGGAGACAATGATTGCATTTTCTGTTACACTATAAAAGCTGTACCTAAAGTAGGGCCTATATGTTTGTTTACTTTCAATAATTTTCTATTTTGAAATTTAATTCTTGTCTATTATTATTTACTTTTCTCTCTGGAACAACTACGAAGAACAAGATTAATACAGTTTGACAAATCAGAAATATTATTCTGTAATCACACCGACAAAGGTCCTTAAATGTACGGGAATTGTCCATGAATTTTTTATCCAGAATGTAGTAGACACCCTGATGCCTAAAAATATCAATTAGCCAAAAAAAGACTGAAAAACGTTCATTTTTATGTGGAAACCACTTAAAAGCTAAAGGTTCCTATGTATAAGTGCGAGTAGGCCTATTTTATTTTTATTTTATTTTAGTTAGGTATTTACACTCTCTTAATAAAAAATTCAAATTTAGGAGGTCCCGACAGACCGTACAAAAAAGTTCATAATTCAAAAACTATTTAAGATAAAATAAAAATTTTAATTGTTCCAGAAAGCTTATCAAATGTTGTAAATATCCCAATGAGTAGCCCCATATCTGATTACATTGCATTATATGGGTAGTAGGACTGTGATCCCAATTACCCCAAGTGTGTGGGTCAATTGGAATCAAGGACAGATTTTTTGTTTGTGTTTTTTTTTTGTATGTTAGAATTTATTTTAATAATCAAAAAAAATACTAGGCCTATGAATGAAGAAAGAGCTTATTAATACTTGATTAAAATTTGACAGTTATTGAAGTAGGCTATTCACTCAGATGTTATAGAGGCCTAAAGTTGAATTATATGATTTTCTGATCCCTTTTACCCCTGTACACCCCAAGTTGGACCCTAAGGTTTGATGCATGAGTAGGGTAGGTAGTATTTGAACATACCAAATACCAAACGTGCCAGCTTTCGTCTCAAATAATAAGCATCTGATTTATCAAAACTAACTGAAGAGTAATGCATTTGTTAACATTTCACCGGCCCGTAGACAAATTGATTCATTGATTAGCCTACTAGATTCAGTGAGCCTTGATTGGTCACACTGTCCACAGTTTTGGCGAATTTCTTCAAATTGTTGTCTGTTTCCTTAAGAAAACGGTCGAGTTCCTTAGGCTTTAATACCTGCTAATTCGTTATTAAGAACGGTTAAATAATAGGCCTATTAAGATTCAAACAGGGTTTTTTAATTACTTTAATAAGTTGTCTAGACCACCTACCATAATTAAGATGCAGAAACTAACTTTACTTATTGTAAGAATAATTTTTAAGCCGTTCGGAATAAGGATGCGCGGTAATATACATTTTCTTGGTATATTCATGTACGGTAGCCTAACTATCATTTTGAATTGGCATTTCCCTTGGTAAAGAGCAAGGAGATAGCAAATAAAAAGCTGGCTAACAAAAGGCATTAGGCTATAATAGTTAGTAGGAAAAAGAGGGATTTTCATAAGTTAAGCAAATTATCAAATGATATAAACTTTATCCAATATGTTAAATCTTAAACAAATTTTTAAAAAGGTTGTACAGTGTGCTAAAATAAAGTTTATAATTTAAAAGAATTAGCCTAGTTGTGCAAATAACAAAACTATAGCTGCTTTAAAAGATCTTGTCAAGAACTAAACTGGCAACAGCAAGCAGGATTTTAATTTTAATTTAGCCTAAACGTAATCCAGAAATCAATTCAAATAACTTAATAAAAGGCCCAAAAGAAATTGCAGACCTTTTAAACCCGCAATCAGGCGATTTTGCATAAAAATTAAATAAATTTATCTTAGTTTACTTATTTGGTTCAGAAATAAATAATCTGTCCATTGATGTGCATTTCAACTATTTAGACACCTTTGGGAAAACTTAGAACTCTATGAAAATAACGCATCAGCTGACGACATTGTCATGCCGCAGACTCTTATTACTGGCGTCTTCTGTTGTTTCTTATTTCCCGTTGTGTTTGGTTAGTTTTGGTGTTTTGGCGTCATAAGTTTTTTTATTTTTTATTGACTTGAGTAGGCCTACCTATTTTATAAATTATTTCTTGTAATATGAAGTTAGACCTGAATGTTTTGCTTTTAAGTATTCGTGTAGGTTGTAGGCCTACAACGGTATATTTGTGTTAGGCCTATCATACAGAATAAATGCATAGGGGATAAATAAAAACAAAAATCCGCCATACCTTCTGCAAAGATTCGTGGCGGCTGAGGGATAAGGACGGTCGGGTGGTGTCCCAGCCCCTAAATTAGCCCTCGCTCGGCTGCTCTGGGTTTTGACCATGAGTCGCCCACTAGGCTCAATGCATAGTTGGTAAAACTTTTGTATATCACCATAAAGTGTATTAAATAACGTCATTTTTGTAACCTGCATCTAATAACAAGAACATTGAGCCCAAACACGAAATAATTGCGATGATATTAAGTACTGTATACATTTGGTTTTAAAATAAAAGACAGTTTTTAGAACAAGGTATATATTTAAGGTTGCTGTATTTACAAACTATTTACACTACTGTTCACTAACTAGCCTTTACTATTTACAATTATGTTCTGAGAATGTTATCACGCCGGAGATAATTATGTGAATCCAAATACCCAGACAGCACATGATGTCGATTTGACGTCTAGATCAAGTATACCAAGTGTACGTATATATAAGTTATCTACGTCTATTAGATGTCTGCGTTAAAATGTCAAATGCACATTCAGACGCAGACATTGTATTTATATGTTATGTTGATAGATGTATACACGACATGTGCGACATAACAGCTAATAGACGTTGTAAAGATGTCATTGAAAGTAAAACACAATTATTTGATCATCTTTACAAATCTAGTCACAAATCTGTTCAAAAACTATTTACTTTATGTTCTCCAGATTCACATGAGCTGAATGTGTTACAAAATATTTGCTATTTTAACAAGTAGGCTATAGGTCTACACTTTGTTTTAGGCCTAGAATAATATATAGTTTTCAGATCAAGATATATTTGAGCAACATGTGCACTACTAATCATATAATATTATTAACCATTTAAAATGAGCTAGGTCTATACATATAAACTGTTCTCAAACAAAGTGTCGGCCTGTACTTAATAATATCACAATTATTAGGTACCTATTACATTCAGCTCTTGCGTGAATTTGGACGACATTCTCTGAACATAATTGTAAATACTGTACTTAATTGTTAGAAATTGTAAACAGTAGTGTAAATAGTTTGTAAATACAGTAACATTAAATATATACCTTGTTTTGAAAACTATCTAATAGGCATGCGGCCTCAGGTCCGCCAATTGAGCAGAGTAAGCAAGCATCGATGTAAACAAATAACCTTCTTTAAAAATACAATTTGTTGTTTCCAAATATATTATGGATTACAACATAAAAACAAAAGTGAATTTTATTGATCAATTCAAACCTCATTATTCAAGCCTACAGTTATTTAAGCAATTTTCTGGAGTCTTTCAATCTCTTTGCTGCTCTTATTTATGCTTTTGACTCTCTCTATAGAAAATGGATCGATCAACAAGCCCTCGATGGTTATAACTCCTAATGCTATATAAGTCAAGCCGAGGGAAAATTCTGACTTTCCTAGGTCGACCACAGCCTGATATACAGTACCAGTATGCAGCTTGGCTGCGATGTACCAATCGCACAGACCAGATTTAGTGGAAATTGCCTTCGAGAACATAGGTTTAAAAGGAAGTAGTTGAGTTGTTGTGTTTATGTAAAACCTGTTGGATTGTAGTAAATATCCAACCTGACATCAAAATGCCAACATGCTAGTTCTGTTGGCTGCAATAATTAATCTTATTACGGGAAAAAGGAGGAATATCGATTATCATATGACGCTTAGTGATAACTGTATTCCCGTATAGGCCAAGCAGTCTAGGCTAATTAATTAATGGCCTACTTTTCTAATCGTAACTGTATTTCTTTACAGACGACTATTTATTCATTTAGGCTAAAAATAGACTTCAATACAAGCTTAGTTAAATATTTACTCAAATAGTTTTAGCTAGCCTACTGAACTTCTGTACAGGCCTAGCACTCTAGGCTAGTATGCCCACGTATCTTAATCGTAACTAGCCAATTATTTACACACCTTAGTTAAAAGTGGACTTCTATACAAACTTAGTTATTTACTGTAATAGTAAATAGTAAAGATTTTCTTTTGCTGTTATAAAGCAATATTTGCTACAAAACTAATAGAAATAAGAACCACTAAAAGAAATCATTTGCTTAAAAGTATAAGGCCGACAGTAATTAGTAATGTGAATCTGTGTAATGCATTATTAATCAATTCTTAAAGGCATTCATCGGACTGCCCTTTTCTTTTGTACCTACTGTCTTTTGTAATCACAAGCAGTTACCCCAGGAACTGTACCTAGGCCATCTGCGCATGTGCAAGCTGTGGTGCCCGTGGGTACACAATGTCAAGTAGCATACGCTACGATTCTTTGTTTACATATACGTTGTTATCTCATAACCATCATGGCAACCCATAAGACTAATGTTAAACATTGCAAATCTTATGTCAGTCTAAAAGTGTAGGCCTACAGGTATTATCAAATTGACATTTTGTTTGTTTAGTAACATTTTTGTCGAAATACCCCTGGTAAGTTTGGATTCAATATGTTCAGCCGTTATTGAGTTAATTGATTAGCCTACATAGTTTGCAAAAGGTCCGATCTCAAAGAGCTTCGCTCGCTCCGCTCAATTATTTTAAAACCAAGTGTATACTTAATATCATCGCAATTATTTCGTGTTTGGCTCAATGTTCTTGTTATTTGACGCAGGTTACAAAAATTACTTTAGCCTATTTAATAGCTACACTTTATGGTGATATACAAAAATTCTACCAACTATGCATTGAGCCTAGTGGGTGACTCGTGGTCAAAACCCAGAGCAGCCAAGCGAGGGCTAATTTAGGGGCTGGGACACCACCCGACTGTCCTAATCCCTCAGCCACCACAAATCTTTGCGGAAGGTAAAAGTAAATCTAAAAGAAGTTTTTTTTGTAAATTAAAATTTCATAAGCCTATTGTAAATATTTACTTTTTGTACCAGTTTGAACACAGCCTGAAGATGGAAACATAGTTTCCGAAAGCGCTTGTGATTAAAACAATGTATCAGAGATCCAATCAGATTTAATTTAAATATTTAAGTTAAATATGTTTATGATTTTTATTATATAAGTAGCCCTAAAAATGCAAGAAAATAATAAAACTATGTAATATATACGAGGTGTTTACCCGGCCTACGTACGGGAATTCAGTAGTCAGTTAAAACCGTGTACAATTCAGATCAGCTAGTTAACACACATAAAGACAAAGTTTCTAGCAGTTTTAATGTGAAAAATCCTCTTGTAAACAAATGTTGTGTGACCAAATATGTTTTTATTCCATCATAGGCCTATACGATATGCATTCCGTACGATGGCTATCCGATAATTTTACAATAAAACAGCAATTATGCAATTTTTACGATAAAAGCATTGAAGTGAGATTTGCAGCCAATTCGCACAGACGCACACTGATTATGAGTAGCCTACAGTAGAGAGGGTAATAGTCAATTGAGAAGTGTATAGACCTAGTCAACGATACCACCACCACCTTCCACAGTTATTACTCTTCCATATCACCACAATACAACTACTATACACAATTATGAATAGTAACGACCTAAAATAAAACGATAATATCCAATAAAATTCATAATACACATAATGCATGTTTAACTTTGGTGTCCTAACATCAAAACTAATCGTCACACCTATCCTTTATATCAATTTCACTGCATTAATTGCTAAATAAATAAGTGTAAACATACAAAGAAAAGTAAAAACAATAACAGTTTATTTTGAAACAGCTGTTTGGTTCAAATAACATTCATTTGAAAAAAAAGAACTGGTCACATGTAGCAGGAATAAAAAAAGTAAACACGCTAGTAAAGCTAATGACGTAATTGTCAATGTGTATTAGGTATCCATACCGTTATCAGTTCTATCCTTGATAATTGCCCACCCTCATCGAATAAATGTACATCGTAATTTCCCATATTAGTTAATTTAATCTACAATATATTTATAGTTGAAATAAAAGTGAAATTTTCACGTTTGGGGGCGCTGATATAGGCACCCCCAAACTTAACCTCAACTCAACACGATTTCATAAAAGGATGGTTTGTCTAATTGCAGTATCCTAGGTCAATGTTGACGTTGTGTTCAATCTATGTCATCCATCTGTTTATCTTTTTATAAAACCCGGCTGAGGTTGTGGTGGTAATTTAAAATCGTGATTCCTGATTATTCTTGATCTTCTTTTTATGACATCAATATTTCCGGGCCTAATCCAAACAAAATTAAAGCATACACATTAAGCAAACATTAATTGTAAACAGAAAGCTACCATGAAGAATAAAAACATGTAAACATTGTTATTTTTCTAATCTTTCCTTGAAAAGTGGAGCAGTAAAATAATTTGCATTTATCCTTTTAGCGAATATCCCTATAGGGAAGTAGCTAATACCGTAGGTCTCATGGTAAGACCTAGGCCCGGGATCGATTTACTTTTTCATTTTGATGTCCCCAGAGGCCAAAAACACCATTCGTTCAAATTTTTATATATCTATATATAGATATTATTATATATGTATATGTGTGTCCATCCGCACGATAACTTAAGTAATTTTTGTCCGATTTTGATAAAATTTGGTTTGAAGGTGTAAGGCGGGATAAAATTGAATGAGTTTGCGAACCAGCATGATCGGACTATGGGAACGGGGGTTTAGGGGGGTTTTATGGGGTAAAAATAGGTTTTTCCCATTTTTGACCCTAAAAACACAAAATTTCACAATTTCTTTATAAACCATTTTATAGAGCTTAAAAAAAAACAAATAATTTAGTATATTGAAGCGTTATTATGCGCCTAATTGTTACGGAGAAAATTCAAAAAAATTTTAATTTTAAAACTCCATGTTATTCTTATGGAGAATAAGTCAACTGTTGTGGTTTGCTTGTTTATGAACATATTTTGATCATATTTGGAAAATACATTAATTTCTTACCTACCAAACCACAGTACCTTTTAACATTTTACATTAAAAAAAACTTTTTTACCCTCCCTGTTGCAGCAAACCTAAGTACTCATTAAACTTATTCTGTTTAAATAGGGAATAAATGTGATATTTTTAAATGAGACATTTTAGTTTAAATCCAATCAGGCAAATGGAAATTCGCTAAGTCTGCAGGTTTGCTGCGGCGGGGGTATTTTATTAAGACTCGTGTACACTGTACAGAGCCTCGATTTGTACTGCGGTTGAATTAATTTTGGTCTAAACTATTTAAACTGTGGTCAAATTATCTCTACTGATCTTACTTATTTCCTATAATCAATGACAAAATAAGAGTAAATAAAATAACCTCATAGTTCCATAGTTTTTATTTAACCAGCTGTTAAAACAAATTATATTGCTCTAAAACAAATCGATAATTACAAAGATTGCTTTAAAAAATAATTTGAACATCCTAGTATTTTACTATGTATATTTAATTGATCTGTCATCCTCTTACAGAAGAATTGAACGTATCAATGATCATTACCCATAGTATAAATAAGTCAACCCTAAGTATGTCTTTACATTTTTATCCAAATGCTGAATTTGTGACACAAAAGCTGAATGTTTACAGCTGTTATGTTAAGCAAATTATTTTATGCCAAAAGCTAGTTTAGAATCTTAGCGTCGGCTGCTAGACTTAAAAAAATTAAAACTTAATTTCTAAAAAACTGGGTCCCTAAACTAAAATTATGGCTTCGACATTCCCTAGTTTTCAAAATTATCTTTCTTTCAACACAAAAATCATGAAAATCCGTCGAGTGGTTGATTCAGAATCGTGAAATAAAAAAACACTGTTTCGTTTTAATATTATAGATTGGCCTTTTTGAACTTTTAAAATTTAGTTATACATTTCATCATAAAATTTCATATCTAAAATTTATATTATAGCCAATTATTCTTTGTTTTTGATGAAAAAAAGATATATAAGGTAATATGATGTATTACAAACTTATTTAGGTTACCGGTACTGTATAAAAATGTGTTATAAAAAATGTTGTGCGACTCGTAAAAAAAACCTTTGCCACCACAGCATAAAAAGACCACCTGCCCGAAGGTTAATAATTTTTTTTCTTGCGACACCAGTGAACAGCTTTAAATCTAGTTGGAAATATGAATAAAGCTAATAAATATTTAATTAATTCTGGTACAAAATATACTGACTTCATTGACGCTTATTAACTAGAGGCTACCTCAAGTAAGATTAGGTTCATAATCAGCCTCTTTTTTTTTTTTTTTTTTTTTTTTTGTGAAGACAGCATTGTTGAACCATTATCATACATCATCGATATTTCTATTAATAAATATGTGTATTTCCAGATTTACTGAAATATAGGCCTAGTATTTTTTGCCCAATCCACAAAAAAAGGAGATAAGGGTGAATTTCAAACTGAAAAAGAAAATGGAAACAGAAAAAATAAAAAATATTATTTTGTTAAAATACATTCTTTATTGACCCAATAATAAACAAAGTGTTGCATTAGAGCCTATACATCAATTGCTAGTAAGTTTTTATATTTTTTTATGAATATTTGTCTTATCAACCAGGTACAAAGACAACATCAGGTTGCTAACGATTTTAAAAGTCTGAAAAAAATAATAACTTAAATTCCATTGAAAATTAAAATCTATTTTTTTATAGGTATCTAACTCGTTTCCTGAATAATGCATCTATCATATAATTAAAATTAAAAATGTTTATGAAATGTAAAAATAAAACATTAGGCTAATAACGGGAACAATCTTAAAGTACATGTTTTTTATAAAAAATTTGGAATATTTAATGTAAAAAAATTATTCATACCTAGGCCTACTAATTTTTTATTATATATTTCATTCGACCAAGGGAGAACAAAAATTATTAAAAATAATACATCAATGGTGTAATATATTTTTTTTAATTAATTTTATACTCGAATTTGGGTCAATCCATTTCAAGTGGTCCAAAGGGGGTTGCTTCAAGATTTTTAAATTTTTTCAAATTTTTATCCTTGAAAGGATATATTATTAGAAGTACAAAAATACAATTGTTTTATTTTATTTTTCTACTGTATGGCGGCCATTTTTTTTTTTACTCGAACAGCCGTTTTCAGCGATTTCAGAGCTCTGCGTTAAATTAAATATCTCTGGTTCTATTAATCCTAGAACATTAAAATAAAAACCAATCTCTTCAGAAAGATCTGAACTTTAATATGGTAATATATTGATGTACCGTACTTAAAACTAAATATAAGGTCTAATTACCTGTTTAAAGTTTAACATTACGATGTTGTAACGAATACTGAATTCAAACGATTTATTTTTATATAAAGGCAATTGACTATGTGTTTGTTATTTTTTTATCTGATAGTTATAGGTGTTCACTCCAAATTCTCAAAGTTTCAAGTTGTGGACATGCATAGGGTTTTAAATAAAAATTGTCAAAATCTTAAAATTTTCAAAATTTTAAAAGTGTGATGCTTAATATCTTTGTTGGGCATGAAAATAAAAATTTCAAATTTGGCTCGGATATAGTACTAAGTAAGAGTATTATGCTGTAATAATTTTATTTTGTGGACTCGACTGGTTTTAAAGTTATGAAACATTGAAAAGTACTAAATAAGCATTATAGCCGTAATAGCGTAGGAAGCATAATGTTATATTATAACTCACTATCAATGTATTTTTTAACAATGTTATATTTTAATCATATATTTTAAGCATTTTGATGTTTTAAAACACTCTTTGTTGTCTGCCACAGGTACAAATATGTGAGAGGATTGTGTTCAGGGAATTGGTAGACGTCCTTTGAGTCGAAATTGAAGTTCTAATTTTATTTTTTTGCTAATTCTTTGCTGTCTACATAAAAGTATTGAATTCCTTTTAAAAGGGTTTGTTTTAACAAAAGTTAAACATATCCTTAGCATTCAAAATTTGGTTGTCTATGGTACATTTTAGACTTTATTAGTAACATCGCTCTTTGTAGTGCCTCCTACACCATCGGAAAATATTGACTCCACTTTAAATGTATAGAATTGGATTTCATATTAATATTGTTTTGGTTTTCAATTATAGGTGTTTTATTTTCAATCCTTTTTGTTTATGTTCATAAATCTAAATTTGCATTAATAATACATGTTATCTTATACATGTCTGACATGTTATCTTATTGGACGTCTGGCACTAAACAATCCTACTTGAGACGTTGCAAACTCTATGCGGCCTGGAGTTAAAGGTGGCTGTGGCTATACAGTTTATCATAAAATGATTTTTTACTGAAATATTCAGTCACAGGTACTGCAATACCAGCTGTGAGGCATTTTTTTGCTACTTGGCACTACCAAGAGCAAAGTCACTAATAGAGTCTACAATGTACCATAGACAACCATATTTTGAATGATAAGGATATGTTTAACTTTTGTTAAAACAAACCCTTAAAGGTATTCAATAATTTTATGTAGACAGCAAATAATAAGCAAAAAAATAAAATTAGAACTTCAATTTCGACTCAAAGGACGTCTACCAATTCCCTGAACACTATCCTCACACAGATTTGTACCTGTGGCAGACAACAAAGAGTGTTTTAAAACATCAAAATGCTTAAAATATATGATTAAAATATAACATTTTACAAAAATACATTGATAGTGAGTTATAATATAACATTATGCTTCCTACGCTATTACGGCTATAATGCTTATTTAGTACTTTTCAATGTTTCATAACTTTGAAACCAGTTGAGTCCACAAAATAAAATTATTACATTATAATACTCTTACTTAGTACTATATCTGAGCCAAATTTGAAATTTTTATTTTCATGCCCAACAAAGATATTAAGCATCAAACTTTTGAAATTTTGAAAATTTTAAGATTTTGAAAATTTTTATTTAAAACCCTATGCAAGTCCACAACTTGAAACTTTGAGAATTTGGAGTACACACCTATAACTATCAGATAAAAAAATAACAAACACAAAGTCAATTGCCTTTATATAAAAATAAATTGTTTAAAATCAGTATTCGTAACATCGTAACGTTAAACTTTAAACAGGTAATTAGACCTATATATTTAGTTTTAAGTGCATCAATATATTACCATATTAAAGTTCAGATCTTTCTGAAGAGATTGGTTTTTATTTTAATGTTCTAGGATTAGTAGAACCAGAGATATTTAATTTTACGTAGAGCTCTGAAATCGCTGAAAACGGCCGTTCGAGTAAAAAAAAATGGCCGCCATACAGTAGAAAAATAAAATAAAACAATTGTATTTTTGTACTTCTAATAATATATACTTTCAAGGATAAAAATATGAAAAAAATTAAAAATCTCGAAGCAACCAATTAATTTATTTCTGGACCACTTGATATGGATTGACCCTGTTTTAAAACACTCTTTGTTGTCTGCCACAAGTACAAATCTGAGTAAGGATTGTGTTCAGGGAATTGGTAGACGTCCTTTGAGTCGAAATTGAAGTTGTAATTAATTTTTTTGCAAATTCTTTGCTGTCTACATAAAAGTATTGAATGCCTTTAGGGTTTGTTTTAACAAAAGTTAAAAGTGCCTCCTACACCATCGGAAAATATTGACTCCACTTTTTTAAATGTATAGAAATGGATTTTAAATTAATATTGTTTTGGTTTTAAATTCTATGTGCTTTATTTTCAATCCTTTTTGTTTATTTTCATTAATTTAAATTTGAATTAATAATACACAAGTCTGACATGTTAACTGTAGTTAAAAAAGTAGTCTAAAATGAAAACTGTAGTTCTATTAATTTGATGTAGTTTGGATTAGCTCTAGTTGTTCAACGTTTGATGTGATATTTAATCTGCTAGTATATTGTAAATACAATAGTTTGTTAAGACCGTATGTTAATAATCTTTTGGTTAAATTTTGGTAAGCTTGGCTGAAATATGTTAAGTGGTCGTTGTGTGATAATGTAAAAAATATGTTTTTAAGTCCACTCCAAAGAGATTTGCTTGCTCGGGTTATTTTGTCAAATAAAACTTTACTAGTTGCTCTGCCCGTGCCTCGCTACGGGCAAAGAATAATTTGGTTTTACTTTAAGATACTACTAGTAGAACCCCGTCGAAATCGACGGTTAATCTTGAGGTTTTATGTAAATTCAGCTAACTGCGATGGATAGAGTGAAGTCATTAAAATCTTAGTTAAATGAAGGGAGGATAAACATAATAATAATTATGACGATTGTGTTCCCTAAAAAACGTGATTGATGAATTCGTTTAACACAATATTTCCTACCTTTTTATCGGCTTTAGGTTGCCCAAAAGGTTTTTTAGGAGTCTTATAATTGTTTGTTCATGAGTTTGTTTCATGTCAAAGCCACTTTCACTATATGGGAGAATGAGTTCATATAATTAGTCTATCATGTTACGGAAAGAGTAAATACCTATTTATTACTAACAACTAATTCAGTCTGCTTTAGGAAAATCATTCAGATTGTATCCGGATTTATAAGTAAATCTTCATCTTTGGTCATACAAATACAGAATTTATCAGCATATTAAATCAGTTTTTTTTTTGTATTTGATAAAAATATCTGATTCTCTAGAAAGCAGTAAGATTCTTACTTCGATCTAAGCAATTTTAATTCCTTCTCTTGCCACATCGACCCATGTATTTAATCATCCTGTTCTTACTTGATAATTCATTAACTTATGGGATAGTTTCGCCTTGGCCAGATCGATAACATAAAGCTGTGCATGTATTTCGTGGATGGAATGAACCATAATTGTAGGAAATTTGATCACAAATCTTGAACATTTGCGGAACCAAATCCATAACCTAGTCCAGCCTTGGTAACAAATAATGCAAATGCGATGAGATGTGATGACACTGTTGTGTTTCCGAATGCTTTGTATGTAGTGAGGTTTAGATGCGTTGTTACATGTGTACACCAAAGTAAAAACCCTGTACACATTTTTTTAAATACCTGAATTGGCATTAGTTCACCTACTTCACCAAAACCATAGATGAAACATACTCCGTAGTTAGTCTATTCCAAAACTTGAACACAGCTCTCATCCTCAACGTACCGTACTCATCTATGACACAATTTTTAACCCGATTGTCGAAAACTTGTATACCAATAAATGAATTTCTGGTGTTCTTTCTTGAATTCAAAAATAAATGGTAATTGAAAGTAGGCAAAAAAAGGCAAGTGCCAACCTTACAATATATATAAGCCAACCCGATAAGGAATAATTATGTTCCTTTAAAATTGATATGTCACACTTATTTCATAATTTAAAACTTTGAGCAATAAAGCATATATTTTTGATCACGACATTTAAAATGTATCATAAATTCATCATTTTGTTGAAACTATAAAAAACTTGCCATTTAATATTAACAGCTGGTTCATTAAAAGTAGTGTAAAATTATCCATATGGTCGTAATGTAAACAAAATTGCTGAGTGAACTTTAAAGGCCTCTGGGGCAGAGTCCCAAGGAAATTTACCTCGTTTCTCTTTTGAGGGCTCACCTACAGACCAATACCTTTCTTTAGACACCCCTACCAAGTTTCTACACCCAGCCGGTCTCTCAAATTAGCTGTGACAAAAACCCCGTTTTCCTCCATAAGAATAACATGGGATGGGACTTTAAAGGCCACTGGGGCAGAGCCCCTAGGGAATTTACCATGTTTCTCTTTTGATGGCTCATCTACAGACCAAGACCTTTCTTTAGACACCCCTACCGAGTTTCTACGCCCAGCCGTTCTCTCAAAATAGCTAGCCTATGACAAATAAAAACTGTTTCAAATTAATATATAGATAATATACTATAAGAAACAGTTACATCACACTTACCAGGGAACATATAGGCAAAGGCTCAATCGTACTTATTGATAATTTAAATGAATATCTCTTAATGTATTACAGTACCATCATTTTATATAGTGTATTTCATTTAAAATAATACAAAAGTATAATTCATTGACCACATGGCTCCAAGAAACAATTAATTCTCCTTGTAAACAAATTAAATTAAATAGCAGAACAGCATTTCTGACAACAGCTGGAGTTTCATAACAATGTTTGTTTACCATGTTAATCTTATGGAGAAATACAAAACTTTAAAGGGCCCCAGGGCCTCACTCTCTAATTATTTCCTTATAAAAAAAGTTTCCTGCACAACTTCACGTTACGCTCTTTCCAATGACACCAAAAACATGTCAATCGGTTCAGTAGTTTCGGAGGAGTAATTGTCACAAAAAACCTGCTTGCGTATTAAATAAGTATCTATACTTATTTAATACGCAAGCAGGTTTTTTGTGACAATTACTCCTCCGAAACTACTGAACCGATTGACATGTTTTTGGTGTCATTGGAAAGAGCGCAACGTGAAGTTGTGCAGGAAACTTTCTTTTTATGGAAATAGTTAGAGAGTGAGACCCTGGGACCCTTTAAAGTTTTGTATTCCTCCATAAGATTAACATGGGAAACAAAAATTGTTATGAAACTCCAGCTGTTGACAGAAATTAAAAGTGAGAAGAAGAACACATGTTAATTGTAAACAGTCAATAAGTTTGCTACAAACATTTACTGACTTGGTTTAAATGAAATATTTACTATTTGAATTTGGGTTGGCGTAAATATTACAATGGAAAAAAGCGAGAGAGCCTAGATAAAATGATATAATCTGTTATGTACATCTTGAGTATTTCCATAACCCTTGAGTCGAATCTTTTTTAATTCATCAGAAATTATGACAGTTATTCGTTTTAAAATAACGTAATACTTAGCAATTGCTCGAATTCGAGCAACAGGGACACTATAGTTCGGCCGCTTAGAAAACGACCTGCGCGCTAATGCTAAACCAATGCTGGAGGAGGTCGCTTTCTACGCGGCCGAACTATAGTACTTATTTAATACGCAAGCAGGTTTTTTGTGACAATTACTCCTCCGAAACTACTGAACCGATTGACATGTTTTTGGTGTCATTGGAAAGAGCGTAACGTAAAGTTGTGCAGGAAACTTTCTTTTTCGGTAAATAATTAGAGAAAGAGGTCCTGGAGGCCCTTTAAAGTTTTGTATTTCTCCATAAGATTAACATGGGAAACAAACATTGTTTTGAAACTCCAGCTGTTGTCAGAAATTTAAATGTTAATAATTGGTCTCCATGGAAGCATGAGAAAATTCACAATTTTTACATTTGCTTTGACATTTAAATGTAAACAACCAGAACTGTCAAATGTCTATTTCACAATTTCAGACAGCTGATCCAAAAAAATAAAACTACTATGTGGTAGGTTTATTTAATCTTAAACTTGATGATTGATTATTTATTATAAATCTATTTCAATGATTATAAAACTTCAATAATTATTATTTTTCCCGTTGCGAAGCAAAAATTAAATGTGAGAAGAACATATGTTAATTGTAAACAGTCAATGTGTAAATTATATACAGGGTGAATAAAAAGTCAAGACCCCCCCCACTCCATATATATATATTTTTAAGTTTTATACAGAGATATCCTTTTGGAGGTCGTGCAATCTTAGTAAAGAAGTTTCATTTTATGATTTTGAAAATTTTGAGTGTCAAATTGTGTTGGATATATTTTGGGGAAAAGGGGGGATTTGGGGGGCCACTTAAATATTTTAAATGTAAACCCCCTTCAAGTGACACCTCATTTTGAAGTGTTTACAAAAACTTAAAGAATGGTAAAAACTAGAGATCGCTATCTCTTCTCTATCCAAAATGGTAGCCCGTCAAATGTTGTGGAAAATCAATAGTAAAATTGGTTCGTAATTGTAATATTATGGCTACCATTTTGGATAGAGCAGAGATAGCAAAAACGCCATCCATTATGTTATAATGTTATGTTATATTAAAAATGTGTATAGTTTTGTATTTTGGTTTGTGTTTAATGATAAAAGTTATTAAATTATTGAATTTTAATTTTAAGAATTTGGTATTCAGTATGCCTATGATAAATAACACTATTTCAGATTTCTGCCAGTTTTTGCCTAACTCTGTTCTGTAGAGTTTAAAGTAGCCTACACTTTATTGTCTACAAATTGGCTAAATAACTTAGGTACAGGCGTACGTCATAGCTGACAGCCTTTTTACGTTGACTTAAATTGTAAGCTTACCTTTTCCCGTCCATGGGCAGTTTGATAGTTAAAAATTAACCCATTAAACTGGAATAGGATTGTTTAGTCGACTCTTTTAAACTCATCGGAAATTATGACTGTTATTAGTTTTTAAACAAGTTATTTGTTTATAAATAACTCCTTTACTTCTTGGCAATTGCTCGATTTCGAGCAACATGTACACTAGAAAGCAGTAAGATTCTTACTTCGATCTAAGCAATTTTAATTCCTTCTCTTGCCACATCGACCCATGTATTTAATCATCCTGTTCTTACTTGATAATTCATTAACTTATGGGATAGTTTCGCCTTGGCCAGATCGATAACATAAAGCTGTGCATGTATTTCGTGGATGGAATGAACCATAATTGTAGGAAATTTGATCACAAATCTTGAACATTTGCGGAACCAAATCCATAACCTAGTCCAGCCTTGGTAACAAATAATGCAAATGCGATGAGATGTGATGACACTGTTGTGTTTCCGAATGCTTTGTATGTAGTGAGGTTTAGATGCGTTGTTACATGTGTACACCAAAGTAAAAACCCTGTACACATTTTTTTAAATACCTGAATTGGCATTAGTTCACCTACTTCACCAAAACCATAGATGAAACATACTCCGTAGTTAGTCTATTCCAAAACTTGAACACAGCTCTCATCCTCAACGTACCGTACTCATCTATGACACAATTTTTAACCCGATTGTCGAAAACTTGTATACCAATAAATGAATTTCTGGTGTTCTTTCTTGAATTCAAAAATAAATGGTAATTGAAAGTAGGCAAAAAAAGGCAAGTGCCAACCTTACAATATATATAAGCCAACCCGATAAGGAATAATTATGTTCCTTTAAAATTGATATGTCACACTTATTTCATAATTTAAAACTTTGAGCAATAAAGCATATATTTTTGATCACGACATTTAAAATGTATCATAAATTCATCATTTTGTTGAAACTATAAAAAACTTGCCATTTAATATTAACAGCTGGTTCATTAAAAGTAGTGTAAAATTATCCATATGGTCGTAATGTAAACAAAATTGCTGAGTGAACTTTAAAGGCCTCTGGGGCAGAGTCCCAAGGAAATTTACCTCGTTTCTCTTTTGAGGGCTCACCTACAGACCAATACCTTTCTTTAGACACCCCTACCAAGTTTCTACACCCAGCCGGTCTCTCAAATTAGCTGTGACAAAAACCCCGTTTTCCTCCATAAGAATAACATGGGATGGGACTTTAAAGGCCACTGGGGCAGAGCCCCTAGGGAATTTACCATGTTTCTCTTTTGATGGCTCATCTACAGACCAAGACCTTTCTTTAGACACCCCTACCGAGTTTCTACGCCCAGCCGTTCTCTCAAAATAGCTAGCCTATGACAAATAAAAACTGTTTCAAATTAATATATAGATAATATACTATAAGAAACAGTTACATCACACTTACCAGGGAACATATAGGCAAAGGCTCAATCGTACTTATTGATAATTTAAATGAATATCTCTTAATGTATTACAGTACCATCATTTTATATAGTGTATTTCATTTAAAATAATACAAAAGTATAATTCATTGACCACATGGCTCCAAGAAACAATTAATTCTCCTTGTAAACAAATTAAATTAAATAGCAGAACAGCATTTCTGACAACAGCTGGAGTTTCATAACAATGTTTGTTTACCATGTTAATCTTATGGAGAAATACAAAACTTTAAAGGGCCCCAGGGCCTCACTCTCTAATTATTTCCTTATAAAAAAAGTTTCCTGCACAACTTCACGTTACGCTCTTTCCAATGACACCAAAAACATGTCAATCGGTTCTGTAGTTTCGGAGGAGTAATTGTCACAAAAAACCTGCTTGCGTATTAAATAAGTACTAGTGTACATGTTGCTCGAAATCGAGCAATTGCCAAGAAGTAAAGGAGTTATTTATAAACAAATAACTTGTTTA
Organism: Macrosteles quadrilineatus; assembly: GCF_028750875.1. Classification (NCBI taxonomy): domain Eukaryota; kingdom Metazoa; phylum Arthropoda; class Insecta; order Hemiptera; family Cicadellidae; genus Macrosteles; species Macrosteles quadrilineatus. Next base: position 160,223,348 of record NW_026542594.1, read on the forward strand.
AAAACTAATAACAGTCATAATTTCCGATGAGTTTAAAAGAGTCGACTAAACAATCCTATTCCAGTTTAATGGGTTAATTTTTAACTATCAAACTGCCCATGGACGGGAAAAGGTAAGCTTACAATTTAAGTCAACGTAAAAAGGCTGTCAGCTATGACGTACGCCTGTACCTAAGTTATTTAGCCAATTTGTAGACAATAAAGTGTAGGCTACTTTAAACTCTACAGAACAGAGTTAGGCAAAAACTGGCAGAAATCTGAAATAGTGTTATTTATCATAGGCATACTGAATACCAAATTCTTAAAATTAAAATTCAATAATTTAATAACTTTTATCATTAAACACAAACCAAAATACAAAACTATACACATTTTTAATATAACATAACATTATAACATAATGGATGGCGTTTTTGCTATCTCTGCTCTATCCAAAATGGTAGCCATAATATTACAATTACGAACCAATTTTACTATTGATTTTCCACAACATTTGACGGGCTACCATTTTGGATAGAGAAGAGATAGCGATCTCTAGTTTTTACCATTCTTTAAGTTTTTGTAAACACTTCAAAATGAGGTGTCACTTGAAGGGGGTTTACATTTAAAATATTTAAGTGGCCCCCCAAATCCCCCCTTTTCCCCAAAATATATCCAACACAATTTGACACTCAAAATTTTCAAAATCATAAAATGAAACTTCTTTACTAAGATTGCACGACCTCCAAAAGGATATCTCTGTATAAAACTTAAAAATATATATATATGGAGTGGGGGGGGTCTTGACTTTTTATTCACCCTGTATATAATTTACACATTGACTGTTTACAATTAACATATGTTCTTCTCACATTTAATTTTTGCTTCGCAACGGGAAAAATAATAATTATTGAAGTTTTATAATCATTGAAATAGATTTATAATAAATAATCAATCATCAAGTTTAAGATTAAATAAACCTACCACATAGTTGTTTTATTTTTTTGGATCAGCTGTCTGAAATTGTGAAATAGACATTTGACAGTTCTGGTTGTTTACATTTAAATGTCAAAGCAAATGTAAAAATTGTGAATTTTCTCATGCTTCCATGGAGACCAATTATTAACATTTAAATTTCTGACAACAGCTGGAGTTTCAAAACAATGTTTGTTTCCCATGTTAATCTTATGGAGAAATACAAAACTTTAAAGGGCCTCCAGGACCTCTTTCTCTAATTATTTACCGAAAAAGAAAGTTTCCTGCACAACTTTACGTTACGCTCTTTCCAATGACACCAAAAACATGTCAATCGGTTCAGTAGTTTCGGAGGAGTAATTGTCACAAAAAACCTGCTTGCGTATTAAATAAGTACTATAGTTCGGCCGCGTAGAAAGCGACCTCCTCCAGCATTGGTTTAGCATTAGCGCGCAGGTCGTTTTCTAAGCGGCCGAACTATAGTGTCCCTGTTGCTCGAATTCGAGCAATTGCTAAGTATTACGTTATTTTAAAACGAATAACTGTCATAATTTCTGATGAATTAAAAAAGATTCGACTCAAGGGTTATGGAAATACTCAAGATGTACATAACAGATTATATCATTTTATCTAGGCTCTCTCGCTTTTTTCCATTGTAATATTTACGCCAACCCAAATTCAAATAGTAAATATTTCATTTAAACCAAGTCAGTAAATGTTTGTAGCAAACTTATTGACTGTTTACAATTAACATGTGTTCTTCTTCTCACTTTTAATTTCTGTCAACAGCTGGAGTTTCATAACAATTTTTGTTTCCCATGTTAATCTTATGGAGGAATACAAAACTTTAAAGGGTCCCAGGGTCTCACTCTCTAACTATTTCCATAAAAAGAAAGTTTCCTGCACAACTTCACGTTGCGCTCTTTCCAATGACACCAAAAACATGTCAATCGGTTCAGTAGTTTCGGAGGAGTAATTGTCACAAAAAACCTGCTTGCGTATTAAATAAGTATAGATAAAGATAAACTTGCTGCAAAAACTAGTTTCCCCCTGCTTTTTGTTAAATGTACTTGTGGTCTGATGAAAGTTGTTATTTTTTTCCGAAATGCTGCTTAAAATTTTAACATTTAGCAATTGTAAAAAATATGAAATGCATAAATGGTAAAAACTAGCAACAGAGCCCGTTGTGGTTAAATACAATGGTCTCTAATAAAATAATGGTTATGAAATCCATACACCTCACAAAATCGGTCCCACAGTAAAAGTCGAGATTTAGTTGTTCAAAGTTTAACAAAAATATCCCTAACTCAGTATTTTTTCATTACTATTCTGAGGTTGCTTGGCTCTTTTGCAAATACCTAACTTTTAAATGGTGAGGAATTCGACCAAAGTGAAAGGTATTATTCTGAAAGAGAATAAAATTTCCTAAAAATTGATACCATGCACTTCTTGGAAATACTCAAAAAAGGCAGCTAAAAGTCGCACCCAAATAAAAAGTGTGAAACACCGTTTTCAACGTATTTCTTATGGAAATCATGTTTTTTTTTTACTTTTTCACTATAAATCATAAAAAAACCAACTTTCATAATTATTTGCAAATCTACACGAAATAAGCTTTCTAACGACCCATTAATTAATAAAATCGGTCCAGTAGAACTCTAGATTTAGGCCTAAAACAAACCATAGAACAAAGATTTTAAAAACTGAATTATATAAGTAGATATGAAATGCATTTATGGTAAAAATATTAAATGCATTTATGATAATGGCTAAATGATGAATTGTTTACACCAATTAAAGTTTGTTACATAATTTAGGAGGCGCACGATCATTAAACCGACTACTTTGGTGTGTTGCTCAACTGCCATTAATAAGATTACCAAATTGAATTTCAGTGGAAAAAAATCTTGGTCTAATATGAAATCTGTATTTTTCATTAAACTGAATTTTGTACTTTAACTCATAAATTACATTAAGGTTATGACATAACAACAAACATTTTGTCTTTCATAAAAAAAAAAAACAAGAATTAGCACGCCAAGCGTAAACCCCATGTATATAGACACCCTGCTTCCATTTAATCAGATTTTCCGCTTATTCTCAATAATTCAGGTTTAGGCATACAGTTCTTATTCATCATGACAGCTGCAATAAAGTCCACTAAATACTCTATAATGGGAGTTTGTTTTATCTATGATATAATTTTATCACCCTTACTAATGTTGCAATTAAAGTGTACATTGCGCCATATCCTGAAGAAGAGCGCGCGGGAAAAGACGTTGATAATAAGTGCTAGAGTGGTGTGTCACTCTCACTCGGTTAGACAACAAAGTTCGTCATGTTTAACTGTCCAGCGATCTGGCAACGTCGAGGTCGCGTCGGCAACGTTGCCACATCGTTCGCGGGGCGGTGCAGCGTTGCAAACACATGGCACTGATACGGAACTTGGCCGGCCGGGCGGTCTGGTAATGACACTATTTTTACGACTACTTTTGTGTTAATTAAGTACAACATGCAGTTCTTACCACACAGAAATCAAACTTTCATGTTATTATAAACGTATAAACTTTGGTTTCTTTGTGTAATAAAAGAGGAGGTGGAACCAGTGTTTTCATACTCGGGATTAATAAAAGATGCTGGATAAAACGGGTTTTCGGCCCTGACGCCTAATTATCTTTTTTTACTGATATCAGTGATATCAAGTTTAAAATAACCTCAACAAGATTATTAATGTGGTATAATAGTCTTGTAGCAACGTTTGAAGATCTTATTTATCAAGTTAGCTCGTGATTTAACGGGATTTAGTTATCAAAGTGAGGTAAAACGGAATTTACTCGACCCGGTAAGCGGGAATTATGTTAAGGTCACGTAGAAACACAAGATGGAATTCGCCGTAGCCTATAAAAGTAATAAAATAATGCTTAAAATAAAATATTGCTTAAAACAAAATAATGCTTAAAATGAACCTAGGAACAGTAAGTCGTTTTTATAATAAAATAGCGACCATATTAGATGGTGATCAAATAAACGTGTGCTACACATATTTCAAACCAATAATTTGACTATATTATTATTAGGTCATATAACAACATATAAGATACCTATATTTCCAATACAGATAATAAATGCATAACAATTTGTGTACTTAACCTATTAATAACCTATATTAACCTAATTCATTCTTAACCTATATTCATTATATTACCGTAGAGGAAACAACAAACAAAATATATGACACGCCCGTCTTGTAGTGGTGCTGCTGGTCGAGCACATCGATGTAACTCTAGCAGTGAGGGCACTAGACTTATAATTTTGAGATTTCGTCTTTACTGTATTTTCTTTAGTCTTCGGCTAAATATTATTTTGTATTCTTTCTCTTCCTCGAGTCAACAGTTAAAAATTAAAAAAAAATATATATATACATTAAATGTTTGTTTTCTTAGCGCTGATTCAAAAAATAATTTAGTAATTTGTTCGGAAAAGCGCAGTTTTCCCGGAAAAGCGGAAAACACTTTTTTGCAAAAAGGTAATGTTTTGTGGGTAAAATACACAAATTGTGCTGAATTTCACAAAGAATCAACAGTGTAACATATTTTTCATTATGACCTGTCAACTTTATAACTTCGCAAAACCTGCCAACTGTTTGTAACGCAGAAAACACTTTTTGTTCAAAACTCATGTTGTGAGTACTCAAATTGTGCGGAATTTCATGACGAAGTCAACGGTGTATTTATTTCCTGACAACTAATAAACTTATAAAAGCCCCGCCATATACCTGATAATCGGAAAACTAGTTAACCTAACCTAACCAAACCAAACAAATCAAACCCAACGCTTTGTTAGGTTAGATCAACTTAAATTATTGAATATTCATGTAATTCCGTACATTTTGGGTAGCCTACTCGCAAATGACTTTTGGGAAAACCATTGATTTACCATACCGCTTTCCTGAAAAAAAAAAACGGTGCTTTTCCCAAAAAGATATTTACAAGAAATGTTGATTATATCATACTTTTAACTCATATACATCGTGAGTATTTCCATAATCTTAGATACGACTCTTTTAAAGTTATTGGAAATTAATCCTGTTAGGCTATTCGTTTTAAAATAACGCCTGTAATACTGTACTTTGCAATTGCTTGAATTCGAGCAACAGGTACACTATTTAAATAGAGCGTTGACTGGAGATTGGTATATTTAGGCCTACCCTTACTTAAAGTTGTTTAATGTTTTGAATGTAGTGTCATTCAAGAAGATGCAGTAAAGAAGGATAGTTATTGAACATGGCTTAAGTGACATTTTAGTATTTTTAAATACTTTATCTTATCCCATTTGTAGTTCTATTTATGAAATCTATATAGGCCTATTAAAAAATATTGGTTTTTCTTTTCCGAGACGGTTTAGCTCTCTTCTACCCGACTGATTTTCATAGCTTTTGGTCTTTCATTGAAGGTAAGCTATGGGTAAGCACAGATTTGCCATCAAGCATCATCATTCTTTTCTGTATTACGCAAGACCAAAGAACATAAGTCTTATTTTTTTCTTTCTACCTCAATACATAAGTACCAGAAAGTATTTATGGAGAAAGTATTGTTTTTGTCAACATTTTGGAGTTGAAGTTTTAAGTGGATATATCCGTTTTGTGTCCCCCTTAACCTAAAAAAGAAGTGACAACTGTCCGTGTGGGTGTGTGTGTGTCTGTCAGTCTGTGTGTGTGGATGAGTACAGAGCTTAAGTTCACACTTTTGTAGTCTGATTTTGATGGAATTTGGTATGTAGGGCCTAGATACTCATCCATGATAACTGCACGTTTTTTTTTGTTTTTTGCAAATTTATTTATTTTATACTAAGCTATTCAAATTTTATTAAAAAAACACACTTTATTACCCTCCCTGTAGCAGCAAACCTAGGTATTTGTTAAACTAATGTTATTTAAATAGATTTAATTGACCAATCATGGTTAATGGAAATTCGCTTAATCTGCAAGTTTGCTGCGGCGGGGTTCCTACATATTGTAGCGAATCCCCACATGGGGTAAGCTAATTACCATAGGTCTCATAGTAAGACCTGGACCCGGGACCGATTTACTTTTTTGTTTTGAGGTCCCCAGATGCCAAAAACACCACCCATTCATATATATGTGTCCGTTAGCACAATAACTCAAGTGAAAATGATCCGATTTTGATAAAATTTGGTACAAATGTGTAAACCTACTTTTAGCGAATTTCCCATATAGGGAATAAGCTATTAGGCCTACCTTAGTACTCATGGTAAGACCTGGACCCGTGACCGATTTTTTTTTTTTTCGTTTTGAGGTCCCTAGAGGCCAAAAACACCATGCGTTTAAATTCATATATATATTTATATATGTGTCCGTTAGCGTGATAACTCGAGCAAAAACGATCCGATTTTGATGAAATTTGGTACAAACGTGTAAACCTATGTTTATTCGAACGAGTTCGCGAACCAGCATGATCGGACCATGGGAACGGGGGTTTATGGGGTAAAAATGGGTTTTTCCCACTTTTGACTCAAAAAACATAAAATTTTGCAATTTCTTTCCAAATTATTTTGTAGAGCTTAAAAAAACAAATAATTATAATAACGCCACATTGAAGCGTTATAATGCACCTAATGGTTACGGAGAAAATTCCAAAAAATTATAAATTTAAAATTCTCATGTTATTCTTATGGAGAATAAGTAAACTGTTGTAGTTTGCTTGTTTATTAACATTTTTTGCCCAAATTTGGAAAATGTTTTTATTTCTTACTAACTATTAACAGTTTACATAAAAAAAAAAAACACTTACGCTCCCTGTTGCAGCAAACCTAAGTACGTATGTAAACTGATTCTATTTAAATAGGGAATAAATGTGATATTTTTTGTGGAGACATTTTAGTGTACCTAAATCTAATCAGGCAAATGGTAATTCGCTTAGTCTGCAGGTTTGCTGCGGCGGGGGTATTATTTGAAAGAGTTAGCAAACCAACGTATGCTCGGACCATGGAAACGGGGTTTTGTGATTTAAAATTCTCATGTTATTCTTATGGAGAATGAGTAAACTGTTGTAGTTTGCTTGTTTATTAACATTTTTTGCCCAAATTTGGAAAATGTTTTTATTTCTTACTAACTATTAACAGTTTACATAAAAAAAAAACACTTACGCTCCCTGTTGCAGCAAACCTAAGTACGTATGTAAACTGATTCTATTTAAATAGGGAATAAATGTGATATTTTTTGTGGAGACATTTTAGTGTACCTAAATCTAATCAGGCAAATGGTAATTCGCTTAGTCTGCAGGTTCGCTGCGGCGGGGGTATTATTTGAAAGAGTTAGCAAACCAACGTATGCTCGGACCATGGAAACGGGGTTTTGTGGGGGATTTATGGGCTCAAAATTGGTTTTTCTCATTTTTGACCCTTAAAAACATAAGATTTAGGCTACCAATTTCTCTCCAAACCATTTTGAAGAGCTTAAATAACAAATAATTTACTCTAGTCCTATATTAACATGTTTTTGTAAGGTTATTGGTTACAGGAAAGATTTTAAAAATATCGTAAATTTAAAATTCTCATGTTGTTTATTTATATGGAAAATAAGTTTTAACTGTAATAGTTAATTGTTTTTGGATATATTTTGATCAAACTTGGCAAACTCATTTATCCCTAGGCCTATACTAAGTTTTTAATATTTTCTTTAAAAAACAGAAACAATGGTGTACAGTACTAGCATCTAACATAAAAGAGCCAAGATAAGTAAATACATTATGGCAATACTAATTAATTATAACTGTAGCTAATCAACAATTAATAAAAAAATTTGCATTAATTTTTAACAAACCATTACTTCCATAACGCAAGGAGATTCAAAGGGCAGAATTGACCATTACATGACAAAAAGCTGTTGCTAGACTGAATTGAAAAGGTGACAGGATGGCAAAAAGTAGGTTACAGTCTTTTTTTATGTAAAAAAGTACAAACCAAGGTTTTACATAGTCGGTTTATATTAAATTTAAAATCAAATTCCAAATTTGGCCTGTTTCGATTACAATGTGTACATTCCAATAAAAATTAATTTAGGTTACTGTTAATTACCCTAAAGAAGTAATTTATTGTTGTTGACGTTCAATATTTTTTGCAATCGCGGGAGACGGCAATGATGTTTCCTTTTCCGCAGAATATATTCTGTGATGTCCTAGCGTGTTTGGTAGAGTTATTTTGCCGCGATAGCGGAAGACGATGACGATGATGATGTCTAGGTCTACACGACCGCTGGGGATGTTCAAGATGATTTTTCTCCGAGACCTTTGAATTTGATTTTTCTATGATTATTCACAATCGCGGAGGATTGCAATAAATTTTTTCAAGATTGTAGAAAAAGATGTTTCCGCCAATGCAGGAGATTGATGATCTTCCCCTTGGGCAAATGGTCACGATGTTAATGAGAAGCCATTGGTCATTGATAGGTGTGCCACGGTCAGACTAGCCAAGGTCGGATTAGCGTAGTTCTACTATTTATTGTACTAAAATGAGTACTGTAGAGAAAAATAACCCATAACATGGTGTGATACTAGTGATTGTTGAATGGGAATTTAATTGAAAAACTCACAGGATCAATAGGAAGTAATATGAATGTAATGAGTAAATTTGAGCCATTATAAAATATAATCTTAAATTGTTATAGGCCTACTGTAAATTATATCTATTAGCTTTGACTATTAATACAACTAGACATTCCATCCCCATGTTAAATTTTTAGCCAGTTTTTTTTACCAAAATCGTCGTACCGTAGTTGATGTGAGCCACCAACAGATTGTGCTGATCTAAATTACTGAATTTAGTTGAATACTCAAATCTTTTTTACCAATTCAAACAAACTAATGGAATTACTTATTGTGAGCTATAGCAACTGTTATGACCCATCAACTTGGCTAGCATAGCAACAAAAATGTGGTAGAAAATAGAGTTTTAGTCAACAAAAAATTTGCTACAGCTGGTCGATATAGATGGGTCGTCTACTTCAGTATCCAGTAGTCAATGCTATTATCCTAGCTGTTTATAAACATTTTATTCAGGCCTATATTTACAGGCTAAATTAACACCTGGATAAAAAAGTTGCTTTTTGGTAATTTCAATAAATTGGTTAAAGAATAATATTATAGCCTGACCAGTAATTCACAAATAAAAAAAAAGTTGTAACCTCCAAATACAAAGGTTAAATTTCCACACTTTTATTAAGAATTTGTGTTTTTTCAGAACAAAGAGAGCGTCATGGAGGTGGTCTCAAGACAGAGCTACTATTGCCAGCAAGTGGACGTGGCTACAAGCACAGATTTCTGATCTTGAATATCGCATCAGACAAACCAATGAGCTAAACAAGAAGATAAGGACGGGCAAAGGTGGTGTTATTTTAGAAGGTGAAGATCCTCCTAGGTTATGTGACAGTGTTGTAGTGAACGGTTATCATGGTACACTACCAGGTGCGACTGGTAAAATCATTGATGATGAACCTGTGACTGTGAGTTCATGCCGAACTAGACCTTTAAAGCGAACTTCTTTTCTGAAACGAAAAGTTCTAAGGACTGCAGGTCTTCATTTAACATCCAAGAAGGCAGCTAAACAATCTACAATACACTGTGGTTGTCAACCTCCCCTGCCCAGCTGTGCTTTGTGTACAGGAAGAACCAATCCCACCCAACCACGCGAGGATCTCGATTTGCTGACTTTGAATGAGAGGATAGCAATGGTGGACCCTGCATTTCATCCAGTTCTGTCATTTCCAAATGGTAAGTGTTAATTGAGTAATTTTTTCAAATGACTAAAAGATAAATACCCCCATCATAGCAAACCTGCACACAAAGCGAGTCTCGATTTGTCTGATTGGATTTCTACTAAAATATTTCCAAAAACAAAACATATTTATTCCTCATTTAAGTTATTTTATTTAAAAGTACTTAGGGTGAAAACAGTGGAGCAACGAGGCTAGAGTATATCGTAGAGCGTAGCTAAGGGGGTTTTATATCATACATGTGACACGTAGGTGTGCCAAAACATAGTAGAGCAGGGAGCGTAGTGGGTACGCGCATCAATACGCTAGCCTTTCCACTCCGATATTCTTTACCTCGAGGGTTTGGTTGAGGTTCGAGCCTCAGTGGTAAAACCGACTGTACTAAGCTATTATATTTTAAATACTAAAAAACACATTTGATTACCATCCCTGTAGCAGCAAACCTAGGTACTGGTTAAACCCAAAACTGTTGAACTGGATATAATTGAAAATAAAATCAGGCAAATGGAAATTTGCTTAGTCTGCAGGTTTGCTGCAGCGGGGGTATTCGTATTTGGTTATGTTGTTTCATATTACTAGTCAAAATTTTTTTGTTTGTGCAGCCTTTTTTAGTAAATTGTACATTCTGAAAATTAATTTGGATCCCTTTTACTAGGACTCTGTGTTGTGTTCTGTATGTAATGATTGTATGTTTGTTCAGATGTGTCTCAGAGTGTACACTTTGACGCCATCATGAAGACATCAGACTGGCAGTTGAAGGCCCAACGGCTGCAGCCAAAGACCATCACTAGAACCATTGACAACAGTGATGACTCAGCTCCTTCAGAGAAGCGACCACTTCTTGAACAGCAGAGGAGAAGATACTTGAAGAGGAGCACTGGTGCAACAGCATTAACTGAGAGTGAGTTTTACATGTTGCCTCTTCATTATTTATTATAGTCATTATTTATTTGTTATGTTAATTTTTTAAACATGTTTTAAAATGTGATGAGCCTTACTCATTAAAATTCTGATTAGCCATTGTCTGATATTTATTGATATCTCAGCAAAATATTCCAAGATTCATTAACCTAAACTCAGGGTGTCCATCCAACTTCGAAACAGGGAAAACATGGAGATTGTTTATGAATTTTAACGACCAATATAAGACCTGAGCTGTCCTTGAATTTGTTATAGCACCAGGAAATTAAAGATATTGATTAATAACTAATAATTGGGGTTTATTATCTTCTCGTAGTCGTATGTCTTGTAAGAATATTGCTATTGCCGAAGTCGCTGCGATCGTAAGAAATTATCACAGGCACTGTTGCGATCGTGGCAAACCATTACTGATATTGCTCTATCAGGGATATTGCCACGGTGGCAGGAGATGACCAGAGAAGTTGTTGAGATTGAAGAACATGATTACAGCACTAGGCCTATTGCTATATCTGCAAAAGATGATTATGATTGTTGACAAGGAAGCTGGAGTTGCTCACTAATGTTGCCATAATAATAATAAATGATCACAAGTGTATCCACGGTCGCTGGAACGAACCATATTGTTATTGTGATCATGTCAAATACTGAGACTAATGGGAATAAATTTTAATTTTATAATTCTGTTTTGAAACAAATTTGTTGTTCAGGACTAATTGAAATAAAGTGTAATCTATATATTAATACGCAAGCAGTTTTCTTTTCACAGTCATAACTCAATAACGGCTTGATGGATTTTAAAGTTTGAGGTGTCAAATTAAAGGTATTTTCACGTAGATGTGCAAATACGTCTCAGAATATTTAGAAAGGGCACCACTTAAGTACACTTAAGGGCTAAAGTTTGGAAGGCGGCGCTATCTGTTGACATTTGATCAAACTCATTTCCCTTTGTTTACAAATAACATATGGACGTAGTTTGAAATAGTATTGGTTAACCACAGACTGCAGGACTTTAAACTTTCAGAGCAAAGCTGGAATTTATATTTTGTTTCAATCTGTTAACTAAGTCTGGTTCATAATAAAGAGTTTTTTTATCAATACTAGACAACAAAGTGTTTAAGAATAAATATAGTATTGGTTAACCACAGACTGCAGGACTTAAAACTTTCAGAGCAAAGCTGGAATTTATATTTTGTTTCAATCTGTTAACTAAGTCTGGTTCATAATAAAGAGTTTTTTATCAATACTAGACAACAAAGTGTTTAAGAATAAATATTTAATAAGTATTTAATTCTTTTTGTCTAGGGTTAAATTGATTTACCTTACATCGTATTTTACTGATTATCATGTAGTTACAGTTTGATGTGATGAAGTGAATTTTTAAAAGTGATTATTCACAGGGCAGTTATCCGTTACATTACCACATTATCATGTAATTTACCATGTGTATCAAAATTCCAATTCCTTTATAGTGTTTTCTGTTGTTTGGTTAACATATTTCATTTCAATTTAAAATCAAATGCCGCCAGTACGACGAAGAACTGTGATTGGCTGGAGGGAACGCGAACATGACCGCTTGCATCAACCTCTCAATTGAACATTTGATGGGTACATAGTGGTAGTACCACCGTTGTGATAGTCCAATCTCGGACAAATGGACGTTAAATGTTTACATTATAGTGGCTTACATATTTTTAAGCAAGAAAAGACTGGCCGAGACAGTTAAGTTTGTACTCTTTCTTGCCATAAATGAAGGTTCGTTTACCTCATTTGTGCAATTCACCACAATAAACTTCAGGCTCTTATTGGAAACTCCCAATCTGAAAATAGGACTATGACACTTATATCCAGAAATTATTTGGAAAAAAGTTCGTCAATTCAGTTCTGCCTTTCAATGGTCAACTCCAAAGCTCATTAAGATGAGAAAGTTCATGGTCAACTCCAAAGCTCATTAAGATGAGAAAGTTCCACAGGGGATCAACAATTTTAACATCCATGACACGTTTTACCACAGAGTGGGTCCTCTTATTCCTCAAGAAGGTGATGATCCTGAATACGCTCAGATCAGAGAGCACAGAATTTCTCAGATATATAAGTAAGTACGACAATGTCACTAGAACCCAAAGAAGAACTAAGCACAATAAAAAAAATGCAATGAAAAAATTATGCGGCAAATAGGGTCACAATGCCAACTCATTGGTACACCCAATTAGACATTATGTAGGGACAAGAGCTCCGAGGAGTCAAGTGAGATTCTTATGTACATAATAAGAGTTAGAAGAAGTGTCTCCCCTCTCTACAATGGTGCTACATGTGTAGATGACGCAGCAATTTTTAAAGCTGAAAACAAAGCACCACCTGGCCAAATAAATCGTATAGTTTTTTCCAACACTAATAATGTAAAACGCGTATCCATTATAGATCTGTCGTTAGATCCACTTGCTTACCCTCTTATTTTCCCAACCGGAGACTTGGGTTGGGGCCCCTAATTTAAATACGCCTAAAGCAGAACACATCAAAGAAATAATTTAACAATGCTAGAATAAGAGTAGCAATGGTTGGCGTCAAGAGAGGAATTGAGCTACATTAGGTCAAAAGCTCACTTTACAGTTTGTGGTTGACATCTACGTGCTCATAGAGTGCACCCGCCTACTATACATAAGAGATAACCAACGCGATATGAGAGTGAATGTAAATTTAAATATTGTAGATTGCTTTTATATTTTTTTACATCATAATATTTTTATATTTCTATAATCAGTCATATAAATTATTTAGAGTGACTCTTTGATTAAGGTCTTGCTGTTTATGTTTTTGGTATTTTTTTATACAAGTTTCAGTTTTGCTCGATTTCGAGCAACAGGTTATCTAGTATAATTAATTAACTGATCTAGATAACAGATTTTACAGCATGTTTGTAATTTGTAACATTTTACTTGGAAGAAGATATATCTTAGATATCTTAAGGATTGGGGTGTGGATTCTACATTCTTGGGAGTTTACCATCACTCTTGGCTGTTGATAAAGCAATGAACCAAAATCAGGATTAAATCCGTAACAGTATATGTATAAGAATTTGGAAGTTCTTGAACAATGACTATACACAATGTGAAACTTGGGTATGTTTTCTTATTGCCGGATGGCCTGTTAATTCAATTGTCGTACTTGATTTGACCTTTGAATTTATCAGCATATGTACAGATGATTGGAGGAGTTTTCTACAGTTAACTGTTACGGAAAAGACTAATACATATTTACTATTTATTTCTTAACTTTTTTTGAAAATTTTTGTAGTCTATAGGTTTACTTTTCATAATTCTTAACTTAAAGATGGGAGCGCTTGTAAATTTAAGCTTCTCAAATTAAGACAATTTTCATTTCATTTCATTTTTTCAAAATCTGGAAATTCTGAAACTTGACCCTGGAATGTTGAATATTCCGAGAATCTACAATTAATCACCCAATAACCAGAAAACTATAAATAAAAAAGTTATTTTAACACAAAACCTGAATGAATTTGTTAATTCAAAATTAAACTTTAACACAAACTTACAATCTGTTAATAAACAATATAAATTAATATTAAACACAGACAGTTAGAAACGTGATAGAGATATTACTAATCTCAACATGGAAAACCTGAAATTCATCAAGTATTGAAAATATAGCTGGGTAATCATGAGTCCAAGAACAGTTAAACAAACTGCTAAACTACTACTTTGTACTATACTTCTGTACTATACTTCTGTACTATACTTTGTAAGCCGATCTGCAAACTTAACGCCAATAAGCCACAGTTGGCCAGAAACGCATGTTTTTGACTTTCGTAATACACAAGGAATATTGTTTGGCGACGGCCGGAAGTTGTTGCGATGTGGAAGGGGAAGTGTGCAGTTTCAATTTTTGCCGAGATGTGGAACCTTGAACATCGTATGTTTGTCATGGGACAATATTACGCAAATGGTGAATCAGTCACTCAGACTTAGCAAGACTATTTGTGCACATTTTAACATTGCACGGCATGGTGCTATCCCTGATCGTAACACGATATTGCGTTGGATCAAGGCCGTTGGATACATAATGTTAACACAACTGGATCTTTTAAGAAGAAACCTCCTGGACCGGCAAGGACAGTTAGTAACCCTGAGACAGTTGAAAGAGTTCGCCTTGCAACAGTTCAGAGTCCTAGCCGCTCAATTCGGAAGCGGACATCTGCTCTCGGACTTCGCCCATCCAATGTGAGAAAGATTTTGGTAAAAGATCTTAAATTTCATCCTTTCAAGCTGGCAGTATGTCATCAATTGAGTCAAGCAGAAAAAAGGCAAAGTGTTAAGTTTTGTAACACAATGAGTGAAATTTTAGACAAAAATTACGATGCAGTTATCCTTATGCGTGATGAAGCGCATTTCCACTGGACGGAGCAGCTACAAACACAATTTACAATTTTGGTGTGCAGAAAATTCTGAAAAAGTAGCTGAGAGACCTCTTCATAGCTTATGTGTGACTGTGTGGTGTGCGGTTAGTGAGAAGGGGATCATTGGTCCTTATTTTTTTAAAGACAACGATGGCAGAGCAGTGACATTGAATGCCCAACGGTACCTAGAAATGTTGGATGAATATTTCTTGCCAGAAATGCGCCGTCAATATTTAGAGACACGTAATGTATGGTTCCAACAAGATGGAGCAACAGTCCATACGGCTCGCATTAGAAAGGAATTCCTTCGGCGAAAATTCCCTACAAGAGTTATCTCACGTTTTGGTGATGTCACTTGGCCTTTTCGCTCACTGGGTCTTAGAATTCCAGATTTATTTCTATGGGGATTTTTGAAATCTAGAGTTTAAATAAACAACCCTAAAACAATCAGGAACTTAAAGAAGCTATTCGCCAGGAAATTAACACCATTCCTAGAGATATGTTAGCAAAATCCGTAGCAAGTTGAAGGAACGCCTTCAACACTGTATCCAAGCAGAAGGCGACCACCTTAGAGATGTAATTTTTAAATGCTAAATTTTGAGTAATTTCATTCATGAAATTGCATATTGTGTACACTGCTTTTCCACTCACAAATATATTTTTTGCTCTAAATTACCTGAGAACTCGTTATTTGAAATACATGCGTTTCTCAGTAATCACCCTGTACTTGCTACACAGCGCATCACAAGTGCTCATAACAGACAAATAGGAATTATAACTCAATTGGTATCGATCTAAACCTTCAACTTGGTACTACTATGCAGTAACTTAGTAGGCTAAAAACATTTCCATGCCATTTACCAGGAATTTTTATAGCTAGCCACGCTCCACTTCATTCTTGGTCCTCAAAGTGGTTGTCTACCTTGTGGTACTCCTTGGAATACTCTTTTAAAAGTTGATGTATCTTCTCTCTCCACGCACAGCATTGCCCATCCGACACTTTTACTTTTGGAAGGCACCCCTATATATGAGTGTTTGTACATTTCTCTTAGCTCTCTGTTCTTTCGTATCTCGACCTCCGTTATCTTGAACTGCCCCATATATTTTTCTTTGCACTCTATTCTTAAACAAAATAATAAGGTTTTTCAGATTCCTTGGTCAGTGCCCAAGATTGGGAACATTACAGTGCTCCTCTTGGGAAAGTTATGATATAAATTAATTTTAGTTTCTACTGACAACCATTTAGACTTTAACAGTTTTTTGGAGACCAGTATTGAAAAAGCCTACTTACCTTTTGTATTGTTGACATATTTTCATAAGCAATCAACAATTTTAAGTGTATTTCTCTAACATGAGCTCAAATTTTCACAGCATAAAACATATTTAAGCTTGGCGCCCACCTAGTAACCCAGCGGGTGGTGCAGCTTGGGGAAAAAATTCTCTCCACTTCCCCACGGCGGGGGGGGGGGGGGGAGGGGGGGGCGCGTCCACCTGGAAACTCAATGGAGATGAAGAACTTCTCCACCGAATTCCCACTGCTGGATTCGAGGAGAAGTTTTTTTCCACGCTGCGTTGCGCCACCCTCTGGGTTGCTAGGTGGGTGTCAGCCCATAAGATTACATGGCATGGATACATGGTAACTTTTTCCACCGTGCCTCGCGACCCGCTGTGTTTCCAGGTGGCTACCTAGCTTTATGAGGTAACTTGATCACAAGGAAGTGTTTGGGACATATAGCTCAAATTACACATTTCCTGAAAATACAAATGTAAAACTACATCTGGTGACATCGTAAAATTATGTAATACAGACGATCAATATTTTTATAAACAACTTGTAGGCCTACCCTAATGTAATCATTTTAGTGACAGTTTGAAGCCGGCTGTTTGTTAAACCAATTTAAAGGCTATTGAAACAAACTAAGTGTTGACTGCTAGACTTTTTAACTTAAAAAATGAAACGCCAAACTAAAGTTATGGCTTCAACATTCCCTTTCTTTCAAAATTATCTTTCTTAAACGCAAAAGTCATGCAAATCCATCGAGAGGTTTTTTAAAAAACAGAAACATTGAAAGACCTGTAACGTTTTAACCCTTGCCGGACAGTCGAAATCCAGGGTGTCTACCAACCGGGAAATCCGGGAAAACCGGGAATTGTACTTAAATTTTTACTGGCCATGAAATGTACGGGAATTGTCCTTAAATGCCAGACTATGTCCTTAAATTTTTAATGGGCCATAATTTTATTGATCGCTAGTTGGTTAGGAGCACATAAAAGGTTTATCAGATGTTTGTTTACATTTTAATAATTTATTACCAGAGTAATTATGCAATAAAAATCCCATTAGCAATCTCAAACCCATTAATATTTTATCACGACAATCAAGTGTCAAGTCAAGTACTTCCAAGAACTGTTGACTCAGCAGCTAGCTCATAAAAGTTGTATCACTTTTATTCCTTTACAACTTCTTTTTTTATTACTAGGGTAATTATTATTAGATCCCAAACCTATTTTGTGAAAATAATAGCTTTAAAATGGCTGTTAAATTCCACTTCTCAATTTGCCGCGGCCAGTGCCTAGCGCCATAAAACTGTTTATGGTTTCATACTAAACATCTAAATAATATACAGTCTTATTTTGTAAGTTAACCCCTTTTTTATGTACATTTTATCTTTCAATTGACAAAACCACAAGCATTGTTGTTTGCATTAATGTTTTATCATTATGTAGGCCTGCTTGGTTTCAAATTATGTCATTGCATTTTCTGTATCTTTGTCTTATATTGTTGGCTATTCAGGTTTCAATGTTTTTTGTTTCCCATATATTTATTTATTGAGTTGTATGCTTTAAGCAATCTAAATCTTATGAACTAGAATGATGATAGTGACTTTGCTGCTATTATAACCTCATTGTTTGTTACTCAGTTTATATAGACCCTCCTAAATAATTAGGTTTAGGCCTGGGTATTTTGATTCTTGAAAGAGCTGTAAAATATATTAAGAAAATGTAATTGAGCCTAAGATAAACAACTAATGATTGCTATGTGCCGATATTAACTTTGCAAATGAAAATACAATAATCTTACTCTGTGCTTATTGCTTATTAATAGCCGCTTACCATACCTTGATATTGTACTAAGAATTGAGTAACAATATGCATTAAAGATTTTTTTTCAAAAGTAGTCGAGAACCTAACGTTGTGCCAGGGCGAATCATGCCAAATTAATCGGCCTGGATCGGATAAGCTATGTTATGAAGTTTACGTGACCGATGGAGATATTTGTCGCTGGAGACAATGATTGCGTTTCTCTGTTACACTATAAAAGTATACACCTAAAGTACACCTAAAGTATAGGTAGGCCTATGTTTGTTTACTTTCAATAATTTTCTATTTTGAAATTTTTAACTCTTACCTATTATTATTTACTTTTCTCTCTGGTACAACTACAGTGAATAACAAGATTAATACAGTTTGACAAATCAGGAAAATTATTCGGTAGGCCTAATGACACCGACAAAGGTTACGGCAAAGTGTCCTTAAATGTACGGGAATTGTCCATGAATTTTTTATCCAGAATGTAGTAGACACCCTGTAATCAAGACTTAGAACGGGAAAAAATTACAGGAAAAAATAAAAATTAATTTTCCTTATTTGTTTTTGTAATACTAGTATACATAAAAGAAGCACAATGGAACACTTCATACTGTCAAAATAATTTTAACTCGTTTTTAACCATGCGGATATATCCGCTACCCGTCCGCGGATGAGTAAAAAAGCAGCAGATATATCAGCCACCCCGTCTTTGAAGATATGACCATGACAATGTTAGGCAATAAATAAAGAACAATATGTAAACAATAAATAAAGACAACTAGTGTTGAGCGCGAAACGTCGAGGGGGGAGCGTAGGAGAGTTGGGTGGTGCGCGGGAGAGAGAGCAGGCATGGAGGGAGCAGGAAAGTGGCGCCTTGGTACCGCGAAACATCTGGTTACTGCTCAATCTCCTGCCAGTCTGTCTGAAGATAAGGCGGATATATCCGCTTCCCGTCCGGAACATCAAAAACCATAAGCGGATATATCCGCCACCCGTCGTTTTTCGCCAAAGACAATTATTTATTAACCTTACAAAGGTTAGTATAAAATAAGTAAATTTGCCAAATTCGATCAAGATGTATCCTAAGCAAACTAAAAAAGATTACTTATTCTCCATAAGAATAAAATAGGAATGTTAAATTTACAGTTTTAGACATTTTCTCCATAAACATTAATTGTACAACAATGCTTCAGCACACTTACTAGTTTGTTTTCTTTAAGCTCTACACAATGGTTTGGAAAACAATTGCTAAATTTCATATTTTGAGGGTAAACAATTAGAAAACCCTGTTCCCATAGTCCAATCATTCTGGTTTGATAACTTTTGTACCAAATTTAATGAAATCAGATCTTTTATACTCCAGTTATTGTACTAACACGCGCACACACACACATGAATTTGACAGTTAATGTAAATGTAGTTTATGTATTATTTCTATGTTATATGCAAGAACTTTTTTTTTTTCTTTTAATCACTTAGTTTACAAACAAATTTAATCTGTACTAACTAAGTTTCATCTGTAGTTTGATGAATAAACTACTGTATTAACCCTCATCTCGCTACAAATATGTTGGATGGCCTTGACCGTAAGGCTACATATACCTAAACAATTGTTTCCCCAAAAGTCAAAGCTAATTTAAGGTAAATGCACCAGTGGCTGACAGTATAAGAAACTATACGCACTTAATAATCCGTGGTTTTGAATAAATAGGAACTAAAGAGATATTACGGATTTTATGTGATTCTAAATTTAATGTAGTTTTCAAATTTGTCATACAAAAAGGGTTTTTTAAATATATTTTATAACATTTTTAAACTTAATTCAACCTTTGTACGTGTTCCAGTGGCTGACAGTGAAAAAAGTGCTTGTACCAGTAGCTGACAGTCAGTTGTCCCAGTAGCTGACACTGGAACTATACATGTACTAGCTGCTAAACCTAAGGGTTTTATAATTTATAAGACGAATAAAATCTAACTTAATAATTAAATTATAAAATCATGTAAAACGTTATTAAGAAAATTTATTTTACATATTTTAAAATAAAAAATATTTACATTAAAAAATATATACAGGGTGACAAAAAAGTCTGGAAACGGCTTGATATCTTTTTAAAGAGATTCGTTAGAAAATTCAAACTTTTCACATCAACTTATATGTATGACAACTACTTTTTGCAAGCATTACTATTTTTTGACCTCCACCAGGGGACGGCCCATGAGGAGTAGGTACATAATCTTTAATATAAGCATAGGTTGATATGCACGTCATTTTAAAGGTCTGGTCAAGTGGAGTTCATTGCCGGAAACCGCGTTTAAAAATGTTCATCCGTTACAAAATGGCGGCAGTCCAAAGTTCTTGCGGAATACCAGCAGAGGCCTTAGAATTGGTAAATACTCAAATTCAAAATTAGCCGGGAAATCTGAAACCCGTTTAAATTTGAATAATATTAGTCTATGAGCTAGTTGACTTTAAAATACAGTTTCAGCTCTCAAGCTAATGTTTAATACGAGTATTTACCAATAGTAAGGCCTGTGCAGAACATTCAACAAGAACTTTGGACAACCGCCATTTTGTAACGGATAAACCTTTTTTGACGCGGTTTCCGGCAATGAACTCCACTTGACCAGACCTTTAAAATGATGTGCATATCAACCTATGCTTACATTAAAGATTATTTACCTACTCCTCATGGGTCGTCCCCTGGTAGAGGTAAAAAAATGATAATTCTTGGAAAAAGTAGTTTTTATACATGTGAGTTGATGTGAAAGGTTTGAATTATCTAACGGACTTAGTTAAAAAGATATTAAACCGTTTCCAGACTTTTTTGTCACCCTGTATATATTTTTTATTTATATTAATAACATATATACATTTTTTTAGATAATTTGGCTTGTTAATTAAAAAATTAAAATCATTTTATAAAAATTTGAGATCACATAAATTATAAATAGCATGCAAATTTCGATGGGTAAAACCAATTTAATATTGTGCAAGTAGCAAATATCGCCTGTCAGCTATTGGAACTTGTATGGATTTTGTGTACCAATGCCTGACATTGATATAATTTTAAATCCAAAACCCCTAACGCCCCAATTTTTTCATGAAATTGTCAACAAAGGTATAATTGATCAAAATAATGAGCCTAATCATTAATACTATTTAAGAAATTTAGCGAAATGACAAAAAACCAAACTAACTTTCTTAACAATTTCATTAAGGGAATCGACTAAATGTGATGTGTACGGACAGGGTCGCTTTCAAACCACCACCATTCCGCAAGTATGGGCTAAATTTAACTGATTTTTTTGTAAACAAATCAAGAATAAACATATGTTCTTCTAACAATGCAATCATGTGTAAATATTTTTAAGAGACCACATTATAATGTAAAGAAACTCAAACTGTCAGCTACTGGAGCACTGTCAGCCACTGGTGCATTTACCTTATTTGTTTGATAATTATAATAATATAACAACAATAAAACCGATATAAAAACAATATGCAGCAAAAGTTTTCCTTGGAGACTGAGTCTGCAAGTGATCTAAACACTTCGGAGTTAGTCCGTCCGACAGCGCTGGCATCTCTCATAGCCTACACCGGTAAGTGTAGTGCGCCGCCATTTTTAACAATCGGAGGGCGGAGAATGTTGTTATTGTGATTTTCCATCACAAGAGATGTTCCCCAATAGCTGGGCACACTATAGTCAAAACTGGGAACTACCAAGACCAGCCAATGCATTCTGTAGAGTATAGTCGTCCATAGCGTTTTGAGCAAAGGGAATTTTGGCAAGTATATTCGTTTCGATGTGGGTAAGGAATAGTTTCATTAAAAAAATGTATACCTTCTAAGATCGTATAGTCTGATGATTATCCCCACAATAATTACTGTGGCATTTTAAATTTCCCATCATCCAACCTTTGCTGCAGCTTTCTGGTCTCGAGGATAAAAGTTTGGCTGGGCCTGTTTTTCTGACATGGTGCTTGGTCACTGAAGCTTTTGCTAGGCTTGGCCTGGCTCCTAAATAGAGCCGCTTGCACACCTCATCCGGATTGTCTCTAGCAAGAAATAAAATTCTGTATTACGGATAACTGATAACCACAGGTATTCTAACACACCGTATAAAAGTTAATGACATGGTAATAAAAACACCATACAGTAGAACTCCGATTATCCGAATCAATAGGGACCACACCCCATTCGGATAATCAAATATTCGGATAATCGGAGTTTTACCGGAATTCCGGGAATTTTAAAGATAAATCCTAATTTTCGGTACTAAGTGAACTTTTAATTAATAATAAATGAAATCAGAACATTTTTACAGTTTACAATGCTCTTAGTACAAGTGTTCTATACATGTTATTAAGTTAATAGTTTAGCCAGTGTGTAATTTTGGTGTTCCATCAAAGTCCAAAATTACACACTGGCTAAATTTGTTTAATAACAATTCTTTGATATTTTGCAAAACTTATTACTGTAGCTTTACGTTTTTAAAATTGTTGAAGTAAGCGATTCGGATAATCGGAGATTCGGTTAATTGGAGTTCGGATAATTGGAGTTCTACTGTAATACCGACGATACTAAGTCTCTGCTGTCTTTCTAAATGTCATAATTTAGATTTTTTACGTTAATAAAATTTTATACTGTATTAGTATTGCGCTATTATGATTTTTTAATTTCATTACCTTTGGTTCTCTTTAAAATCACAGCTTCCTCAAACTCGACAAAACATGTGATCAATAAATCAAGTAAGGAACAAAACTGAAAGTTTAGTAAGTAAAAACAAAAGTCCTTAAAATAATGCCAACACTCGTAAAAATAAGACAAAGATAAGAACAACATAAAAACATTGTCATATCTTCTAAGGTCTCTCTATTCTTCCCCTTAATTTCTCTTCATCCACACAACGCATTCAACAAGTTGTCATGGTTACTTATCAATCACAGGCAGCTAAAGCATTTATGTCGTCATCTGTTAATGTGACATAGAGCACAGCAGACAAATGAGAGAACAAGCGTGACATCACCTTAAAGCTCGCAGACCAAATCCATGAATTGCTTGCAAAAGAGCTTCAGCATGTGACTGATATTTATTAGAAGCAAAAGAAATGTTATGTTTCTTAACAACCAAGTTTTTGAAGTTGTTTCTTGTTTTTACTGAATTTTTTAAAAGAAATAAATGGCTAATGCAAACCAAATTCCCCTTGCGAGTTAACAGGTGACTACTCAGTTGACTTTGAATGCCTCTTAGCTGCTCATATTTTGTAAATAGCATCTAGAAAATATTTAAGAATGCCTTAAGAGAGTTTTTCTGCTTATTTAAGCTACAAAATATAACCCTTCCTGGTAAAATCTGAAATTTATATCAAAATAAAGAAATTCTAAAATCTGCACATCACTAGAATGCACTATGACAAAACACTAATGCACCTGCTGATAGTTGTCACTATGTAGATTGATTAGAAGATTGTAGTTTTTTGCACTTATTTAAACACTGAACAGGAACAATTTTCTGAACTAAATTACCATTATTGTACTTTCTTTTCAAAGCCCCTTAAGCTATTAACTAATGGTGAAATATCTCCTCTACTTCTTGTCATTGTCTCAGGGTTTTGTAGTAGTCGGGAATTCATATTGAATTTCAAAATGGTCTTGAAAAGTCAGGATTTAGTCTTTATTTTGTTGTAACGGTCAGGAATTTTATTGACCTTGTAAAATCATGTAAACTGTCTGTAATTGATGCCTAAAACTTTTTAAGTATGGATGTGTCAACTCTCAATCAGAATTTGACCGAGATGACAATAATGTACACATGACCACAGGAATTCTCTGTGATTGCGGAAGATGATATGTCTATATCACCGCAGGAGAAGCTAAGTGATTCTGCTGCTATCACAGAAGACGAGGATGATGTTTCTTGTTACTGAGGGGATATTTAGGATTTTCCGAGATCGATGATGTCTACACAACCACGAGAAATTATCAGAATGTTGCCGCAGTCGTGGGAGATGACAATGATGTCCACACGACCACAGGAGACAATAAGATTGTTTCCGCGAACACAGGAGTCGACGATGATGTCTACACAACTGAGAGAAATGATCACAATTTTGCCGCAATCGCAGGAGACGATCATAATTTGGCCGGGATCGCGGATGGCGACGATAATATCCACACGACTGCAGGAGGTGATAAAAATTTTTCCAACATTGCGAGAGACAATGATCATGTCTATAAGACCAAGGATTGCTTAGAATTTAGCCACGATTCCAGAAGGTGTCGCTAATATCCTCTCTACCTCGGTAGTGGTTCATGATTTTGTGCGGTCCAAAAAGAAGATTATGGCGTTTCCTGCGGAGGAAATTCAGGATTTTGCCATGACCGTGTTCAATGTTGGTGTTATCTACACGACCGCGGGAGATGATCAAAATGTTTCCGCAATCGTGGAAGACAATGATGATGTTACACAACCGCAGGAGATGTTTTTCCGTTATCGTGGAAGACGATGATAGTGTTTCCGTGACCGCCGAAGACGATGATGGTGTTTCCGTTACTATTGAGTGGTATTTAGGATTTTACCGGGACCGAGGAAGACAGTGATGATATTTCTGTGACAGTGAAACATATTTACGATTTTGCAGTGATTGTGAAAAACTATTAAGATATCTCCACGACTGTAGGAGATCATCACCATATTACCTCGAGCTCAGGTTGATTGAAAATATCAAATATCAACACACCTCTAGTTATAATGAAAATGTCTTTATGATCCTTGTATATTAGTTCTTTACCTTTGATATAGTAGCTATTTCATTAGTTTAGAAGAGTTAAATTTTGAATTGGCTAGTTAAGAGTTTTCCATCGCTGCATTAATTTTGTCTTTACTTAAAAAAAAACGCCCAAACCAAAAATCCTTTTAAGGTAGGCCAAAGGACATAAACAAGGAAGTTGTTCCTTATTTCATCTTTATAAATCAGAATAGAAATAAAATTAATCTGTCATTAATGTAATTTAAAATATGACAAGTTTCTCTACACTGATATTGGTCATTTAATTTTTCAAGTCGTTTTGAAAAACTTAACTTGTCTTGAAAAGCCTGGAACTAGTCTTGATTTTAAAATGGAAAGAAGAAGAAACCCTGTGTCTGAACATTTTCTTTGTCTATAGATTCCCCATTAGAATAGCTCCCACTTTATTAAATGGTTAGGTTATAACATTATTTTCGGTTTAATATACTGTTTGCTGAGCTGCGGGATAAGAAAAATTTTCTATAAAGTAGAATTAAAAAGTTGATTAGTCTAAAACCTTAAGGGTTGTTTCCATAGCTTTTAAATAATCTTATTTGTCAATTGGTTCATATTTTTGCAATTGATTTTGCTGTTCAATACTAGCCTCAAATAATCAAATTTATTTTTACAGAAATAAAAAAGAAGTTGGCTAAAGAGAGGAGATCAAAAATGCTTGGTGGTGCAAGGGAAAGATTGAAGACAAGACGGAGATTCTCTTCTCTCAGTTTCCATGGTACGTGTGAGCTTGCTCACTGAACCTGGGATATCAATTTTATTCATTAATTGATATCCAAACATGAGAAGAGAATTGATTATTTACTGTGCTTATCGCTGATTCTGTACTACAATTCATTTTATATACACCTTCTGCATTATATGCTAACACTGCATATATACATTGCCTGAAAGCAGCCTTATGAATACCAAATCTGGAGATTTGAGATTTAGATAACTCGAGTTCTTGGAAAAGACTCCACAAAGGCTTGTTCTCTCAGGGCATAGCAGCAGATGTTTGATTGAGTACACTAGATAGTGATTGCACTAGAAATGCTAGTCAAAAGTATAATACAGTGATGCAGATTGGTGTAGTTTTAGTAGTAGTTCTGGTATTTTTTTTATTTTTTTATCAGACTTTGATTTTGGAAATCAATTTCTTCAGCTAGTTATCTTTTACTAGCATTGAGACTCCTACTACTTGTCTCAGGGCTGAACCAATCAATGATTGTCAGCTTCAGATTTTCACCTATTTCCTCAGTCTCTTTTGTAGAGTTGGAGATAGCCAATGGCCGAGTGTCCATTAATTACGGAGAAAAAGAAAACCACGATGATGGGAAAAGGATTATTGCATGATTGCAACAGTTGCTCACGCGATGTTCCCATAATCGCCTTCCTAATGTTGGATTTGAGTTTTATCTAATTGCAGAATATTGTTAAGTAAAGTCAATAATTAATAAAAAACTAAATCCTGTCCTCTACTCACATTTTAAAATTGGCTGTCGGTACTTATACTTGTCCTAATGACCGTTTTTGTCGATAATTGATTTTAGGTATTATTTACACACCGCTAATTATAATCATATAAAATGGTGGTGAGATACGTTTTCTTAAAAAAATTTCTTCGGCTCTCAGGAGGGGCCAAAAGATCAAGATGTACTGTACTGTTGGATAATAAAGATGGTGTTTTTCTTTCAGATTTTAGTATAGACAAAATAACACCTAATTATTTATTTACAACCGTCTAGAAAAAGGCAAAACGTGTCTTTCGAAAAAGCTTTCTTGTAGTCAAAGCATGTATAAAAAAACTTAAGGGAACCTAAAATATATTTTTTGTATCCTAAGTATTGTTTTTTGTTTTTTTTTTACCAAAAATACAAAAAATTACATTTTTACAAAGCTATAAAAACCATTTGGTAAACGATAAAAAATAGCCCAAAAGGTCAATATCGTGGCCTAAGCAGCTAAATAATAAACCATCTTCGGCTTAAAAGCGTGCGGATGTTGTGTTCTACTAGCCATTCACAAAATGGCCGGTTTCGTTTACATCTTGTCATTGACTGACACACCCGAACCCCCACCCCAGCACCACAGCACCTTCTTTCTAGTCATTAAATGGCATGTGAGTATGTAAGTTGTTTCAAACTAAATGCTCTTTTATTGTAATTAATTAATTAAGAAACCTAATTACTTTCGGATTAATATAACCTGATTCAAAAATAAAATTGACGAAGGATGAAATAATGCGAGTGACCAAGTTCAACAAATGAGTTGTAATCATAAAAAATTGTAGGCTTATAGTGATTAAACAAAATCTGTTTATTACTCGTTATGTGTTCGTGGTGAAAACCTATACTAATAACAATTAAGAATTAAATAATTATTATTTTTCATGATCAAAATAGGAACAGTTCAAAACTGTAACAACATATCAATTATATAAATAAAGGCTTAAAATATTAGAAACACTCTGTCCATAATTGTTTTGTACGGCTGAATCACTCTGGTTGACTCTCAAAGACAGGAAATGATCTAAATAGGAAGAGCAAATATGCCTGTGATGTAAGATCGACAAAATGCGGCTCGATGACCAAAGGTAAAGAAGTTCGCTGCTGCGATTGTTTAAGTGTGGAGTCGCGTCTCTTGTAGTCATGTGTTGATGAACTGTTCAGAATGGGGCGAATAATTACCCTAAGATACCCGCCTGTCAACCCAAGGCCATACTCCCAAAATGCAAGTACTCTGAGGGTAATGAAGACTCTTACCAACTATAATAAGCTTTAGGACAGTATGAAAACACAACAAAGAAAACAGGAAGCACTAACTAATCTGATTTGTTAAAACTAGGCTACTCTATGACAATGCATAGGCCTATAATAAAAAGGAAGGAGAGGGCTTTATGACGCTACATGCACATTAGCATATTGTGAGTACATCTTATGAGTCAGATCATAGGGACATAAATTCCATGGGGTATTAAAATTGTATTCAGAAAATAGGCCGACCCCTACTACCAGCAGCATTCAAATTTCTTCCCCAGAGTGCTCAAAAGGAGTCTTAAAATCCAGGGGTAGACAGGAAACCTGGTCTACGGTATCAACTAATTCATTGTTTGAAAAATTAGTTAAAGGTTTAAAGCTCTAGGAACTGCTACATACGCTCAAGTGGATTGATATCATCCTCACTCTCGTAAAAGTTTTTTTTTTAGTTTTGACTAAGTCAACTTATGATTATTTTGTCGGTTCGTCTGACTATTCTACCTTGGCCAACTACCTGTCTTAAACTTTAAATTATCTACCAAAAGGCTATGATGGAAGATGTTCCTTAGATAATTTACAGGACAAATATAATGATAAATGTCTACAGAGTACTCTAGGGCCTAATTGGTATAGGCAAGCAAAGAAATTATCGTGGAGCAAATAAAAGAAATGTAGGATAATTGGTGGCTTGTAGGATGCATAGCAGGATAAATACGATGCTCACTTGTTAACAGAATCTGATGTCATACAAATAATTTTGTCCTTCATGTTCTCCAGCTAACCTAGACTTTCTCTCCTCTGCGACGAATTTACATACTAAACCACAACTGATAGGAAATTTGTCTATTGGTCTAGTTGTCATGTCCGTCGTCCGTAAATAAACACTAGTTTTGCGGTCATATTTTAGTGTCGAAGCTGTAAAGGCCAGTCCAAACTGGAGTGGGACAGCGGCGGGAGTGGCAAGGGGTGAGTGACCGTCGGTAACCAGCGGCAGCTGTGCGTGGCGGGATAGGGGTTGCCTACACTGAAGCGGCAGGCAGCGGAAAGCGGGGCGACTCCTCAGTTCATGCTCAGCTGTGTTCAGTTCATAGGGGGGCTGTGTTTAGTGAATGTTTATATTATTGTGTTTTTCTTTAGTTCAAGTTATTGTTATGAATATGATGCCACAAAAAAAGTTTACTCTTGCGAGCGAAGGCTGAGGTTGAAGATGAAGGTGCAAGAAGGATGTCTGTTTAGGTTCATGGGATTAGTCAAACTAGAAATTTATTTGGCGAGCACCCTACCCTTATGCCGGATCTAAGAAAATATGAAAGGCGGTTCTATATTTATTTTAGAATGACTATCGCATGTTTTTATGAACTCCTGGATTTGATAACAGAGGACATCAGTACGTCCCCCCCTCCTTAAATTTTGATACCTCACTTCATCAAGGGACAACTGTTACTACACTAGAACCAGTCAAAGTTTCCAGGAGACATGTATTGAGTCATACTTTGCCAGAATATAAGTGGAACAAAAAATAGGAACAATGAGTTGTTTGTTGATTATAATCCACATGATCATAATCAATTCCTCGATTCAGCCAAAGTCAGTCACCTAATATTTTACTTGTTAGCTTTTGATATTGAGACTATGAATTAATAAGCTCAGCATTTTAAGAATCGGGAAAAACTTATTTAAACCCCTGAATCGTAATATCTCACAAGTAGGATAAAATGTGTTTTAGTTTAATCTTTTAGCTTTGAAGTTTATTGTTAAAACGCAAATAAAATGTTGCCAGACCCTATAAGGATGGGAAGGGAGTGATGGTATTTCATTCATAAGACGAGCTAGCATGTCCGAGAGTTTAGTGGCTGAAGATCCCCTGTGCCGTGAGACACAGATCTGTTACATTGGTTCTTAATATCTAATGCTTATGTTTTGTTTGTAGGATTATCATGTTCAGAGGATAAAGGGGAGGAAACAAGACATGAAGATGAAGACAGTAATCCAGATTCATATATGATGTTGGGTGGAACTCATTCTTCACCCATCCCATCTCCATCCCCTTCGTCTCACTGCAGCAAGGAGAGGGATGCCTTTAGGTAAGACAAAATGTTTCCGAGTTTATTTCACAAACATCAAAATACTTTAACATATTAAGTAAATCTATATAAATAAAATTAGAGTTTTGTCTGTACATCGCTCAGAATCATAAATGTTTAGGTTATTTTTTAAGTTTTATACATTAAAGAAGCCGAAACAAGTCTCATCTAAATTTCTGTCTGTCTGTCTGTAACACTCAAGATGGCATTTTACGCAATCTTCTCCAGGAAAACGAAAGTACCTATAAAGATCCAAGTCATTTTAATGTATTCACTGAATTGGCGATTGTGTCTTTAGCCATTAAAATATGGCCTCACTACTTTGTAAATAAAATTATGGACGTTCAAAAATGCAGTTTTCGTCCAATTTTTATCACATAATCATCTATGAAATAACAAACAGCTGTTCGGATCAAGATTATTTTTTCTAGCTGTCACTGATATGTTTACAAGTACCGCAACCATTTCCGATCATGTTTTGAAAGCAAATCCCATCCAAGTGAGATTAAAAACGTTTTTCTTACATAACGGATTTAATTATTCGCAAGTGGAATAATATAGTGTAACCGTAAATGAAATTAAATAACTAGGCATCATCCAGGTCAGGAACCAGAGATTCTTTGTGTATAAAATTCAGAGATTCTTTGTGTATAAAATTCAGAGATTTTTTGTGTATAAAATTCAGAGATTCTTTGTGTATAAAATTATTCTTGAGTTTTTATTACCAGAAAGAAGAACTTGAATGAGTGTTGTATAGGGCTGGGAAACTTAAATTTATTAAAGATCGTCGCCAATAGCTTACAAACAAGGTTTCCACTCATTGACGGCGCTTCAATGGCGGTTGTGTAAAGTGTAAAGTAAAAAATCACAACTGCAGTGGGTGATTGTAACAGAGGTTTACGGTTAATGGATGATTCTAAACTCGCTTTTCCAATGTGTCACTTTCTGTTCCTACTCACCGTGTGATGCAATCGCTGGACCATACAGCCAATAGGCCCATAGCCCATCTCTTGGGTACTTATGCCTACCCAATTATTCATAACACCCTTTTCGACGACGATCCTTGATACCGGAACTTTTCCCTAGAATACACGCCCTCCCTACTTAACCCTTTCCACTCCAATTACGAGAGGCCTATTTTCTCACTAGCTCCATTTAATTTGAGCCAAATTTGCATACTTCATTTGTTTTCCAAAAAATAATCTTTTTCCAAATACTTACACAAAAACTGGAAAAAAAATCAAAACTAGCATAATAGGCCTACGTTGTCATAGCGACGGGCGGGCCCGGTCCGACATTGGAGTTCGTGCGGCCATGACGAACGGCGGGGCTCCCCCGCCAATTGAGCGGAAAGGGTTAAGAAATAAAATTACAAACGTCCAAAAACCCAGCATTGTGTGATTTTTGTCACATTTCCTTCTAATGTTAAAAGATATACCAATCATTGTTTAGAGAATACATAATCTATTAAATAACAAAAAGTTGTTTGTATAAGGTTGCTTTTTTTTTCAAACTGACACCATTAAGTTTACATTAAAAGTTGTTTATGAAAAAAACAATTAATGGGAAATAACTTTGATTGCCGATAACTTTTTACGAGAAAATCCAAAACCAAGAAATGAACCTTGAGACTTTATTAACGCATTAAATTGGTCGAACGTAATTCTTAACTTTAAACGTTGGTTTTCGGTACTGGTTCTTTTCCTTAGAACCGTTGGTAGCAGCAAGAATCATTTTCACGTACCACCACATCACTAATTTACAAATTAGTTATCGTTGGTGATGCACCTTATTTATACAGTCGTATTACAGCCGTATTAAATTCAAGAAAATGATAACTCATTTAAGTAAAACATTTGTTCAGCAAACCATCATGAATTGTTTACCAATCAATCAATCAATCAAGAAATTTATTTACACAATAATTACCAATACATAGGTTACAAAAGTCCAAAAACCACAAATGGTTTGTCTGCACTAAAAATGTTGTTTCTTATTTACCATACAGTTTTGTCAGTTTGAATCAGTAGCATGCAGTTTTATGAGTCCTTGATTGTCTCTTGAGTGATTATAACAACAACAAAAAAAGACAACAAAGACACAAATATCTGTAAAAATTCAACAGTAACAATAATGAATAAACTATTAGAATAAATAACAATCTCATATTATCTCACAACGTTATTACGATTTACGTTGTATATGTATCAATAGTTTGTGGCCTATTTTGGTAATTTTTATTATATATTTACAATCTAAATTGTTTATAGTACTTAATTTCATGTAGTAAGCCGTCATTTCGACAGCATTTCGGGTCATCTTCGGTCCAAGCATAGACAAAAAGAAATAAATATAGACTGTCAGCTGTGCTGCGGTTAGCGTATATTCCGGCGCCGACCGCTAGGGGTAATGTGTAGTTACGGCGCACACCGCTGCAGCATCAAGCGCTAGCGACCGTTTCCATAACAACTTGGTAGTTGGGAGTAGTGTTGCCAACTATGGAGGAATTCCCCGGAATTGGAGTTTACTGACTTATTTAATTTAAGCAATAAGTTAATTTAAATGCCATCATTTATTGTATGTTTTTAACATATATTTGTTAAACTTTTGTAGTTTCATTACAGTGATTCAAAGTTTTTCTTTATTAATCCATAATTCTAGGGTGTGGTTTATTGGAAGGTTTTGTTTTATATTTGCATGGTCAAAATCTAATTAACCAGGGTGTCTAGTAGTCGGGGAAAACGGGAAAGTCAGGTAGGCTATTAGTATTGAATTTCAAAATGGTCTTGAAAAGTTTGGATTTAGTCTTTTTGTTATCAAAGTCGGAAAATTTCATGATTTTACATCAATCGCGCTAGACAACGATCGCGTTTCCGTGACGGCGCAAGACGATGATGATGTCTACACAACCGCGGGAGATGTTCTCAAACCGCGACCGTGCTAGACGACGTTTTCGTGAGCGCGGGAAAAATGATCACGTCTTTTCTACGATCGCGCAAGACGATAATGTCACCGCAGCTGAAGATGTTCACGATTTTGCCGCAATCGTGGACGATGATGACGTTTCGGGACCACGGCATTCAATGATGATGTCTACACAGCCGCGGAGGATGTTCATGATTTTGACGCGATTGCAGAAGACGATAATAGCGATATAGTAAGCATTTCGTTTGCAAGAGTGGTAGTGCTGGTAACAGCTGGCGAGTAGTCGACGATGAAACCGAATAGAATACCGATAACCGATATCGAACGGTGATAACGCTCTAGCGGCAGATCGCAAAACCTTTCTTTGACAGTCTATATTTACTCTATTGTCTATGGTCCAAGCAAATATAAATTGTTATGATAAAATTTGATGACACTGACAAAGATTTCAAATACTAATTTTATATGTACTTTGTTATGCTTAAAAAACATAGCAAATTCCCTAATTAAGTTCTGTTGTTTTGTGTGTATGTCTGTTGGTAACGCATTAATGTCCTTATTTCTCAGTGTCACGAAAAGGACAAGAGCACCTTTGATAATGAAAATGTCAACCCGAATAAAGTGTTAAATGGTGAGGTTGAGGTAGTCCTTTAAATACTTTTAAACATTGTGGAAAGTAACTTTCTCAACTATAGGCCTACCTTAGGACTATGCCTCATAGATCTGGCCCTATAAAGTTTTTTTTTAGTTTAATCATTGGATTTAACATATGGACCAACACGATCCGGATGACATTCAATTGTGAAGCATTTGTTTTGGCTTGAAACTGTCAGATACTGGATTTGCGAAGTTATAATAGTTTTGCCAGCATATCTTAAAATAAGCAAACCAACTGCTGTTCTTAATATAAGAAGGTTTCAACTGACTACTATAAGATCCCTGTGCGTAGAACGGGCACACAGCTAGTATAGTATAAATCTTTAGACGGGATAAGGAAATAACATTTCATGCAGGAAGTAAACAGCTTGTGCAATAAAATTAAGACCATATGAGTAGTTTCTGAGTTAAAAGATGCTTGGAACAATCAATTTTCTTTATTGAGATTTCTTTAAGAAATACAATAGTGTCATATACAGTCTAACCTTGATATAACGAACCTCGATACAACGAATTCCTTGATATAACGAATTTTTTTTAATCCCCTAGAACTCTTCATAAGACATAATGTATATTTTACCTCTACATAACGAACAAACCATAACAACAACCTTGATTTAACGAATTTTTCGTGATTACGGCTAAAATAAGACACCTCAATATAGCGAATTTATCATTGTCAGAACCTCTACATTGCGAATTTAACCTCTGCATAACGAATTGTCTACGTCTTTCCCTCGATATAACAAATCCCCCACCCCATTATTGTTTTTGAAAAATCTGTTTCTTTATCAAATGAAATGAAAGGTGACGTCATAGCTTGCGCTAACATTCGTCTGCTCCGTTTTGGTTTTACACATCTCTCTGTCTGCTGTCGCTGCGCGCGCTATGTTGCAACTGAGAACTGATTTCATTCCCTGAGGACTGATGACGACGTAATGTTTAGTAAGCTGTGATTGGGCGATAAGTAACTATGGTGAATTGTAAAATTTTTGGATAAAGAGAAACCTAAGAAAGAATATAAAAACAAAACCAAAGAGAAAGAATAGCAACATCGTTATTTTAACATTCATTTTTTGAGTATTTTTATTATCTTTAAGTTGGCTATGATTATACACTTTTAAAATGACTTATCTAATAATTTATTGTTTTCAATACGATTTGTTTCAACTAGCAACACCAATGCTATATTTAATGATTATTATTGACATTCCTCTGTTGTGATAAATCAGTACTGTACTGTAAGTAGCGTACCGGCCTATCACGAGCAGTAGCTTACAAAACTTTCTACTACTGTTTTCTTTTGTTCTTTACATGGTTTATGACTACGCAATACAGTGTTTGGCTAGGTTTTAGGAGGGTTAAAACAAGCTGTGATTTTAAACTTACAGTTTTTAACCTGTACCAAGGTCAATGCCATTATCATGATTGCGCAATATTCAAGATCCCTCCCCTTTTTTTATGCCAGATAATTTAGGTTCTACTGTACAATGTAAACACTGTAGTGTAAAGTTGTAGCATATGCTACTTTAATTGTGTTTTGTCTAATCCCGACCTATATTGACCGACGCTGGTTCTGAACCTCGACTTAGCGAAATTCCTGCAAACATAACCTCTATATAACGAACCTCGTTTTACCGAAATCCTTGATATAACGAATATTCAGTTCGGTCCCTTCAGATTCGTTATACTGAGGTTGGACTGTACATAGATTGTAATTTGAATTTTCATCTTGCTTAACAAATTTGAACAAAGAATTCCTTTAGTGAGTAGAATGGTTGATCCATTAGCCAGTTTTTTAGAGTTTCCTATTCAAGTCTTGATTTCTTAAGATCTTTAAGTGTTTGGGCAGGCTATTGAAGACCTTTCGTCCCATGTAAGTAGGCTTCCTGCTGTATTAAGTTGTATGGTAAGTTGGGAGACTTCACGGTTGAATGAAATATTGTTATATCTTGATATTCTCTTTAAGGAAAGATAATGAAGTGGTACATGGTGAAATGGTAAATACCACACTATTAGGCTATTGTCAGTATAAAAACGCTTGACATAGGTATATGTAATAATTGTTTGTTGATATGACCATAGACTAACCAACACAAGTAGACTTCTCATCCCATTGTAAAATCTGAAGCTGATGTTATTAAAAAATTGGGTGCTAGTGTCAACGACATTTTTTAAAATCATTTTAGAGCCAATTTTATGATTATATTTTTATATTTGGCTAAACAATCTTGAATAACTGTAATTGTTACAAGGAACAAAAACACGATCCTAACGGCACTGGATGGAACTAACAATAAAATTGTCTTCAGCTGATACATAAGGATGACAAATCTACCAAGGAAATCATATTCTCTAATACGAGCTATGTCTGTTTGTCTGTCTGTATTAAGATGTATATTTCGTAATCCGGCGGAAGGATTTTGACAAATTATTGAATTAGGGACTTATAAGCCCTAAAAACATGATTGGTGACAGCCACTACCTCAGGAAAGTTTGTATTTCGCTACAAATCTCATTTAAAAATTTAACATTGGCCTTATGGGTTGCTAAGTTAAGTAACTATGTTGGTTAAACAAAATAACAAGGAAAAAGAAAACAAAAGAATTGTCACTACTCACATGTGTTTATAACAAGCAGTCCACAGTATACTAGCAAATTGCAAAATACGGTAAAATGGGAAAAACATCAGTTGTAACTCTGGAGCAAAGATTAAGATTACTTAACGATATAGGGGAAAATAGTTCCGATCAAATACTGATTATTTACCTAGCCCTCTCCCACGAAAACTTAATACCTAAAGTACTGAGGCATTCAAAGTTCTAATTACAACTGGGGGGGGGGGGGGGGGTTTAATCGGCACAAAACTAGCACCGTTGCTAAATCCCAATGAAAAAAAGAAGAAACATAATCTCAATTTCTTTAGAAGTAGTATCGAAAAACCGGAAAATCGTCCTCACAAGCAATTTTGAAACTAATATGATTTTTTTTGTATCATATATATTTATCTGCTGTCTAAATTGAGAGTAAAAGCACAGAAAACGTACTAAACGTACTACTATAACCCAGAATGCCAACCGCATGGCAACGCTGGTGGCGCTGCCTACGGATTGACAGGCAAAGCTCTCTCAAACCGCTTAATGCTTTTTACCATGCGGTTGGCATTCTGGGTTATAGTAGTACGTTTTCTGTGGTAAAAGTCAAATGAGTTTCAATGACTAGAAGGGAGTTAAACTTAAGCAAGATGATAAAAATGTGTCTTATTTTTGTTTTATTGAATGCTTTTACAGTACAGAGTTGTTATTATTTCAGCGATCAAATTTCTATCTATGGTTTGTAATATTATTTTTTTTTCTAAATTAGACGATGTTTGTTTGCAATATTATTTATTAACTGCAACTGAGCAAGGCTCAGTCCCCAGGGAATATGTTTAATACAACCCAGTACAGGACATTTCAGAAAATGTAATGTCACTGTGTCACCACTGCAAACCATGCTGTATCAAGGGAACCGTAAAGTGTTGTACTGCTCTCATTACTGGTTTTGAACAATAACTTTGATTTTATGCGATTTTGTAAGATTTTACTTGATCTGTAATTAACTACCTCCAAAACATAGATGTATTTTGTTTGCTCTAGACATTTTTGTCCTAATAATTAATTTGGTATGTTTCAGGCGTAAAAGAGAAAATTCGTATGATATCGACAATATTGTGATTCCCTACAGTGTTGCTGCTGCTACAAGACTGGAAAAACTACAGTACAAAGAAATACTTACACCAAAGTAAGGGAAAGTTTTACTTGGCTTAGTATCTAATATCTCTCTCTACTATACTTCACTTAAAACCTTACAAGTCCAAAGTGTTAAAGGTGTTAAACCATTGAAATCTTACCTCACTTCAGACAGGTCTTAACACCAAGCCTGTTCTTATTGACAATGTGTCTCATTTTTTCAAGTATCAGCATCCACAAAATCATTCTGTTAATTTCCATTGTTAACTATCATTCTTACGTTTGCATGATCTAACACTTTCATGCAAAACCTTCAAACTTCATTTATACTTCTATGTGTGCCTTAGGTGGCGTTTGCTTCCTGTGGAGCAGCCTGCTAAATTAGATCTTAAGAATAATGGCTTGGTCAGGAGACTAAGTAAAGAAGAAGAAGAAACAACAGCAGCTGCTGCAGCAGAAGAGGATGAAGTAAGATACCTTCAACTTTGTATACATTATATGTTATTCAAAGCAGGGAACCCACTTAAACCTTCAAAACCTTGTAACTGTAAAATGACCAATAATTTTTGAAAACTGAGACAAATCTGGTTTGAGTCACAAATTTAACCTTAAAAGTAGGAATAGGCTCATTTTGATTCTAGACTTAATTTCCAATCTCTATTTGCAGACTCAGAATCAAATTGTTTTAAGGCCTATTGAAATAGATTGACAATAATTTATTTATTTATTATATTTTTTTATTACCATTAATTATTTATTTAGTTTTGTTTTTTTATGATTTATTGATGGGTTTTTCCTTGGATGTAAACTATCTAGTTGTATTAAGCAAGAGTATATCTTTGTCAAAAATATTTTTAAAATTATTTTCTCAAGGAAATTTGAAGTATTTATCTTAATGATTTAAAAAATTATTTATCAAAACTACAGTAGAACCTGGAGTCACCGGAGGCGGTCAATTGTAGTCGATAGATGCCTCTAGAATTATGTTACATAACCTCATTACCAGGGATGGACGGGTCCCGAAATTTTAGGGGAAAAAATATTCCCGTTTCCAGAACGGGATTACATTTGATTCGGGAATTTTTCAGGACGGGATTTGATCCGATCGTCGGCGATTTTGCCGCTTAGCGAGTGACGATAGTTCCGCGAACGCAAGAGGCAAGATCATTTCAACGATCGCCGATCGTGCCGTGACCGCAAGATCATTTCGACGATCACGCAATGACCGCGGAATCATACAGACGATCGCGCCATGCCAGGAGAGTCATACCGACGATCGCGCCATGACCGCGAGTCACAAGTTTCTATACCTGTAAATTTTTACCCAATTTTTTTTGTTTTTATAGATCAGTGGCACAAATGGTAAAAATTGATTTTCTTTGTCTTTTTAGGTAACTGCAATACTCAAGACTTGCTTTTTATGCACAGGGAAAAATTCCGTCCCGTCCCGAAAAACGGGAAGGAAATAAAATTCCCGTCCCGAACTAAAAATTCAATCCCGACCATCCCTACATCCAAAAAATGTTATAAATTGTGTAGGCCTATTTAAGTCTAATGTGTTGAAATACATTGTGGGCTAGCCTATATTAAACTTTTTCTGCTCATTATTTATATGCAGTAGGCCACCGCAAAACTGTTTTTGAAACATCACAGTTCATTTGACAAAAATAAAATGGAAGCATAACAAAAAATATCAATATGTATTCAAGGTCAATGTAGCAGCAGCCTTTGACTAGCAGTAGCAGGTCGCAGTAACTAGAAGTTCTTTGTTCTGTTCTTTACCTGATTTATTTTGCTGTACAGTCATTTTTTTCAGTAAGCTGGGATTTTAAACGTTACAGTTTTTATAACTGAACCAAGATGTGATGACTTAACATATTAAGATTGTGCCATACTAGTTTTTGATTATGTAAAATGTAATTTATCACATTTATGACCATTTATACAGTATTAAAGGTTTTATGGGTTTGTAATATATGTTTAGATTAACAATGGTTTTTCGGTTATCCGTGGTCTCCCTCCCTCCATTACCCCCGATAATCGAGTTTCTATTGTACTTAGTTTATTGTTACTGTAAAAATAAACTGCTTTTGTATTGCTGTGGTAATCATATTTTATAGATATAATTGTTAATAATTTGACATTTGTCAGGCTGAAGATTTGACTGAAGAAGGTCTCATCAGCCGCCATGAAAAGTGTGAACAAGAGGAGAGAAAAAAGTTTTCTACTTATTTAAAACTTCCCAACAGTATGGCCAGATCAAGAAGCCATCGTAGAGCTGACAGTAGGGCCGAGAGCAGTGGAGGCAACACACCTGGTATGTCTATGTAGCTGACTCTTATGTATTCAGTTCCTCGATAATATAAGGACGGTGGGGGGGGGGGGTAGGATTAATGGAAATACTACTAAAATTAATGTGTACTAGCAACCTGCGTCACTTCGTGACTTCAAAATCCGTGATATATTTGATATAGAGTTGATATAAAGGTGAAAACGACTATGTCTCATCATATCCATATTCTTTTTATTGTGTGCGCTATCTCATTGAGGCATCTTAAAAAAATTACAATATATTAATGACACATACAATGAAGATGCATAATTTTCTTCTTTACATTTTACACAAATAACATTACAATATTCTACTTGAATTCACTTAAACTAAACATAACCAACTACAGATAACCCCATTTTTTTATGGATGTAAACAAAGTTGTATCATGGCCATCTGTTTTGATGTAGGCCTAAAACAATGTAAACTTGAAAAAGTTAATATGATTGACAACAGAATTCAACACAAACTACAAAATTTTAAAAGCCCATAGGACGAAAGATATCATCTAAATCCGCCAAAGGCACATCTAGATAAGAGCTTTAAATTGATACCCAATATGCCTATAGGGGTCGATTTGATGCAGACAAAAATCCCAAAAATTCTTTTAGTAATACAGATGCTAAAATAGTGTACAATATGGTTCTTATCACGTAATGTAGACCTTCTCTTTTCAACTATTGGTGGTTCAACTGGGTAGTTTACATTGGATACTAAAAACAATTTGATTTACTTAGCGTACCTATAGAAGTATTGATGATTGTTGACAGATCCTATGAGTCCTGTGGCAGCTGATGGAGGAGGGTCACCTATGACATCTCCCCCTGCCACCCCTCAACCTGCTGATTGTGATGTCTCTCAGATACGAAGGAGAACTCTGTCACGATGTGTCTCTCCTGTGGACATCCAGCATGATGAGGTACAAACCTTCCGTTGCGTAGTGACATGGGTCACAAAATAACCAGTGCAGAATTTTTCACATGTATAAACTCATACACCGATTGACTTAAATATTAAGCACGAATGTAAACATCAAGATCCTGTTAGCTCATTTTTTATTGGGTTGCATAATTACTTAATTAATTAATTCTTGTTTTCAATATCAGCTCACTTGACGATTCCCAGTCAGCTAATAACTCATTTTATAAACAAATAAATTAAAAAAAAACATTGCACTTTTTTGAAAATTTACAATTAACTGTAGGCCTACTCATTTCTTACAAAATGTATACAAATGAAACTTTTTAGAACTGCCTCGATATTTTTATAATCTTTTAAAATTAACTATGCAAACTGCGGTGGCATTAGAACATCTAACCAGCAGTTTCAGGGTTAACTCTCGCCGGACCCTGCTATAGTATTTTTCCCCAAATTGTGCCAAACCGTTCCTTATTTTCTCGTTTGCTTTTCGGCATAGAAGTTGGTGCTAGTTATGTTTAAATTCATGATTTCATCATCAAACTAGAATTCAAAAATACCTAAGCCGCTTTTTGGGCACTTAATTTAACTGGAATTTTAGGTCCATATTCATAACCAAATGGTTTCCTTCAGTGTTCAGGTTATGGGGTGTAATTATTGCTTTACTAAGGAGAGCTGATTTGATTGGGATTTAAAAAATAAACTACAAGATTGAACTTTCATACGTTTGATGTTCTACAAAGAACGCTTTGTTAAAACTTAAATAATCTATCTTTAAAGAGACTCTGGTTGGATCCCAACATAAGCGTTATATGTGATGTCTATTCTACTGATGTGGGTGATTGTATTAACATTTTCTGTTTTCTCTTTATATGAATTGAGCTGAAACTAACATTTATTTTCAGGTTGCTCCATATGAACTTAGAACGTTTCCTTTGACTGACGAAATATATGAAAAAATGTTAAAAGTCATGCCACCTGGACACCCTTTTAAGGCTTATTCAAGTTCTCATCCTAACTATTTGCGTGATAGTGAAGTAAGTATCAACTTGTGTCTACCCTTGTTATGTAAAATTTGATAAAAACTGTGTAAGACTAATCTTAATACTATATTTTTTCTGTTATAAGAAATGATAAGTACATAATATGGTCTAAATATAAAATGCCAACATATTTTAATATTGGACAGAGTTTCATCCCATTATTTTGTAAAATGTCTTAACATGTTCTTATATGTTTGCAGAGAATCAGTTTATTAATTTTAATAAATAGAATCAGTTTATTTTATTTTTTATTAAACAAAATCAATTTTATTATAAGTTACAAATTTATCTCAAAGAAAAAACAATCAAAACGGACGTTGACATATCACTCCATTTTTTTGCGCCATCTCCCTCTCTCTCTGTAGTCGTTCTGCTCATTCTGATTCTGCTACCACTGCTTTGTTTTCCTATCAAACATCTGTTTTGCAGGGCTGACGTTGCCATATTTATCATTTCACCATTATGGTAAATGTCGGCTAAACTATTGTAAAATTGCTATAGCCTTTAATTTGTTAATAGTTTGACTAATTTTAATAATGTTTATGTTAACTCAATTAAAAATTAGTTGTAAATTTGGGAATGTAAATACTTTATACTACGTTTACGCCACTATACCACTGTACAACACTGCACTGATGTGGAACTGAAATTTCCGCCAAGACTCAGTTGCATCATTCTGATGCATCGATGTTCCTTGCAGAAACTTATCGGCTTAAGCTAAACACCAATTCAATTAAAGTGGGAAAATTACCTTGCAATAATAGTTTATTTTTATTTTTGTATAAGGTATTTTTATATCAATTCAAACTAAATCTAATGCCTTATCTTCAAGAATCATCTGCATATGAATCGTATGATTTACTAATAGACTCCCTTATTTACTATCGACTACTGTAACTCGATAGATTCTTTAAATAATTTATTTTGTTTAACTTACCATATTGTTATTGAGACGTATTGTATTGTAGGTAAGTATTAGTCTTCTTGCTAGCTCTGCCGAATGTCAATATGGATGGTTGTTTGTTGAACATTGTTGTTTACGCTGGACTAGCCTATATTAGATTAGATACAGTAGTTGTATTTTGTAGGAATAGGGATTAAATATGACATAAACAAAAAAACAAATATCATTTATTAAATACGGGTGAAGAAAATCATAAAGTGGCTCATTTAATGACTGCTCGACTCCAACTTTCGAGTAGTAGTTACGACTCGAGATCGAGTGGAAAATTTTGAGTGATTGCTTGACAGTCAAGTACTCACCCACCTCTAATAATAACAAACTATTTGCAAACAATATACCGGTAATGTATTATTTAAGCCATTAAGTTTCATTACTGTTTTGGTTTGAGATTTCATTACTGTTTTGTTTTGAGATTTTCCTTAAGACAACAGCCATACTTATCTGACAGTAAAATTTTGTCCCCATAGAAAATTCCGACTATACTTTTGATATTACTTGCTCCGATATTTTAAATTGCATTCACAAATACACCCGTAAATTGTGACTTAGGTGGCTCTTTGTGGCGTGTAACCAACATATTTGTGCAATTTGAATAGTCTAACAAATTTCACAATTTGCAACTTACTTTACTGGTACATCACTACTTCCAAGGTATACAAATAAAGAAAGTTAAAACAATTGGGACAGGTCTACTTAAGGGTTCTTGATATTTGTGTTCCTAATATAAGTATGTAACTTGCAGAGTGAGAGTCGCCCAGTGACCCCAGTATCAGATTCAACAGAATCTGCAGACACCTTTGTAGAAGAAGACCCCAATGACCCAGAATGGACTGTGGGAGAATCTTCTGTAGAAAGAGTTCCGTTTAAGAGGTAGAACATAATTGTTCTACTTCTTTCGCTGTGTATATATTTAGTGTATATTCCTATAGTTTTAGTTTCATTTTTACACTTTCAAAATGTTCATAAAGACTATGTTAACAGTGATGTGTATAGTGGCAAGATATTTGTAATTAAAATAAATATTTTAATAGCAGAAAGTGTTAAAATGGCTTATTATTTTCTGTAGGCTGTGACTATCATCTTTGTTATATTTTTTAGTGTTTAGGTTTTAAGAATTATGTATATTATGTCATCTAAACTAGTCCTTTGATAACAGGAATAAAAGTAAGTCCATCTCGGGTAATATGAAAAAAATTAAATGAAAAAACTTCAGGAGGCAGGTTTATATTACTATTGTAGAGGATTTTTCATAACTATTCCCCCCAACAGAATGAAACTACAACTTATATAGGAATATTATAAACTACTTGAAAAAAAAAAAAAACTAAAGATATACGTCTAATAACACAAGTAATAATATATTTACACTTATACTGTTGACTCACAAGATGGTAAATACATATGAAAGGTGGTAAGTGGTACCATATTTGAGTACTACTCAAATATATTACTACTATATTTGAGGCAACAGTATAAGTGTAAATATATTATTACTAGTGTTATTAGATGTATATTTTTTCAGGTAATTTAATAACACGTACGATGCTGATCAAGAAGTTATTTATTTTGGGCCAAAATATAACCCCCTTCATGAGTTTTGCTCAAAATGTACAGCCTGGATTAATACCCCCTGTTCAGATACAGAATTTGGTGATATTAACTAATTTTGTAAATTAAAGGTGTTTCTGTAGAAAGACGTTTTCAGTTGACTTTTATTTACCATTCTAATAGCGAATTTCTCAAAGAGTCTCATAGTAAAACCTGGCTCTGGGACCGATTTACTTTTTTGTTTTGATGTTCCCAGAGGCCAAAAACACCATCTGTTCTCAAATTCTTCATATATTTATATATATATATGTCTCCGATAGCACGTTAACTCAAGCAAAAATGATCCGATTTTAATGAAATTTGGTACAAAAGTGTAAACCAACGTTTATTTAAAAGAGTTCGGGAACCATCATGATCAGACCATGGTAACGGGGTTCTATTGGGGGGGGGGGGGATTTATGTGGTAAAAACTTGTCTTTCTCGTTTTTGATCCTTAAAACCTCTCTAGACCATTTTGAAGAGCTTAAAAAACAAATAATGTAATATATTAAAGTGTTTTTGTACCGTTATTGGTTATGGAGAAATCTCAAAAATTGGTAAATTTAAAATTCCCATGTTTATTGTTGTAAAGAATGTTTGTTTGTTTATGGATATATTTTGATCAAACTTGGCTAATCTATTTATTTTTACCAAGCTATAGCTTAAAAAAAAATGTACTACCCTCCCTGTAGCAGCAAACCTAGGTACTTGTTAAACCTAATGTTATTGAAATAGATTTAATTAAAAATCAAATCAGGCAAATGGAAATTCGCTTAGTCTGTAGGTTTACTAAGATGCTTGATAAATACTTAAATACTATTAATACATTGTAACAACGTATATTTTGTGATA
This sequence comes from Macrosteles quadrilineatus, assembly GCF_028750875.1. NCBI lineage: Eukaryota > Metazoa > Arthropoda > Insecta > Hemiptera > Cicadellidae > Macrosteles > Macrosteles quadrilineatus. The sequence continues at coordinate 160,268,145 of NW_026542594.1, forward strand.
AAAAAAAGCTCGTCTCAAACATAAAGTGGAGGCTCAAGCATTTTTGTCTAATGGTTGGCTTGCGCTTGACTCATTCGAAAATCTCAGGTTCGCACACCTCAAACCGGGAACTATGTGTGAATTTGTTGTTCTAGAAAAAAAACGGGAATTATGAGTGGATTTTAAAATTTCGCAGTGAAAACTTAAGTTAATTGCCAATTTGTTGTAATATAGAATTCAGACAATTTTTTATGGGCTTAACGCTCAATGATGTACTTTGTTTGCTTCTGCATGGAGACTCATGAATCTCCAGTAGCGTATAAAAACATCGTCTGCGGTCACGGTGAAATTGCGAAAACATCTTCCATGGTCACAGCGAGAACATGGTCCACGTTCATGGCGACATCACCCCCCACAATTGCGGCAAAACTACAAAGATCACCCACGATCGCGATAAAATCGTCAATTTTCTTTGCAAAACCGTTCCACAAACTCGGAAATATATGCTCAAATTGACCTGAGTTTGAATCTATAATAATTTGTTGTCCCGAACTGACTCCTCTTGCCAATTGTTGACCTAATCCAACCTGAATATATCAGGGACCTTCAGTACCCTAATAAAATGGTACACTTGGCAACTGGGAAAACAAGTTTTGCGGCTGGGTAAATGCGTTAATTTATTTCAAGGAGTTCTGTGACCACCCTGTTTTTGTATTTAAATAACAAATTAACAAGGATTAATATTCACTAGAGGTCGTCCAGTGGTCGAAAACTTGACCAAAAATGTGTAATGTACAGTCAGTCTTCTCTATTTTCACCCCACACTGTAAATAAATCATGTGATGGGAATTCTTCCATTTGTTTTGATTTTATTTTTATATTTCGTTGTTATTTTGTCACCAGCATGGCAACCCGTAAAGCCAATGTTAATTTTTAAAATTTAAAATTCATTTTTTGTGCTTATTTTGAGCCTATTTTAATTTATAAAGGGATTCTGCACACCTATAGGATAATATCTTTCTAACAGTATGCGTAGATTTTCCCTACGAGGCACACGAGCTGAGAAAAAAGAAAGAAACATGATTGCCTATTAATATATAGATGATAGAAACACCGGCAATAGAGATTATTAATTAATAACAAACGATCAGTAATATAAAGCAAAGTTAAAAGGTTGAACCCACGTTATTAAGCGGAAGTAAGTTTATATTTCTTTATTTTACATTTATACGCTTAGTAATTTTATGAAGGCTCTAAATTACACTTGCTGTTATTTTTATTAAATGTTACGTTATTGAAGCTTCCAATTAATTTGCATAATATTGTGACATAAATACATTTTTAGACAGGGTGGTGCTTCATCTAATAGATCGTATCCAACCCTGGTACTTGTATATTTTCTACCGCATTGTAAAAGTGACAACTTAAAAAATCTATTTTATTGTATACTCATTTATATTATATATAGCTGTGATTGTTTCCTTTTACAATTTATTTTGTGTTTCTGAATTTTAAGCTTCTTTGATATGCACATCAAAACCGTGTGTTCTCTTTTAAACTTAAGTCTATTTTGCAAACCTTAACATGTGAACCTACCTGATAGCTACACTGTTGTTTTAAGTGTATCCTTGTGTTTTTGCATTAAATGCTTAATAGTCAAGCTACCAATATGAAAGGTTTCTGCTTACTGTCAAGATTGTGTTACAATAGGTTACCAAGTTCAATTTGTCTACTCGTAATATTTCTGTAAATAAAGGTTTAGTCTGATGTCAAGAGAATTTATCTATTTTAATTAAAATTGTACCTACATTCATTTTTCAACATTGGTTGTTTCAGCTATTGTTGCTCTTGGGAGTTGTACAGCTATTTAGACGAGATTGTCAAATAGTTTTACACATATTACTTTTTTTAAATAATAATGCAATACAATTTTTATACGTCAAGGAAACCAAAACCAATTTATGTTTATTCTCCAATCCTAATCCATTGAGAACATGTTTATCTGAAGTCATTGATAGTAATAGATCACAAACCTGCCTCTTGAAGTTTGTATGTGGAAATTGTTTATTTTTTGAAAACCATTTTGTATAATTAGCACAGTTATAATATGTACAAAGCCAAATTCACTATTTAAAGAAATAAATTGAATTAGTTTGTGTTATGTATTGTTTTGATCGCTGGCGATCCTGCAAATTATTACCTACAAAAATACACATTTTGAAGCAGACGTAGCCCATGACAAATTATTATCCTAGATCCTGATTTTTCCATATTACTTTTTTTTGCCGGTGTGAGTGTTTATCTTTGCTACGAAAAACTCAATCCCAAAAGTGTCATGCATATTTTTAAGTGTAGTTAAAATGTTAGTTAAAATAAATGCATATTTTTATCACCACAGTCCATATTACAAGTATCAGCAAAGATATTTGATATTAATTCTTTGCCACACTCGCAAATTAATTCTACTTTCGATAAAAAAAAAACTACACGAAAAGTCCATTTTTACATATTTTATACAATAACTTGTTTATTTATAGAGATACGACCTCGGGCCCAATAACCATTATTGTAGTCCACATTTTTAGAATTACAACATCGTTTTAACCGATGTTCTATCTTTTACCGTTTTCGAAATATCAGCGTTTTAATGCATAGCGCAAACCACCATGTTTGCCCCCTCCCCCTCACCTTATCGACCACCACTTTTGAAATAGGCGACATACGTAATTTTGATCACCAGAGTCCATATTACAATAATCAGCAATAACATTGCGTACTACTTTCATGCATGCTCAAACCCCCTCAGCTCCTGGACTATATGGTGGGGAGAAAGTAAAAAGATTGTAAGTGGTGATCGATTTTGATTGGGCACTCCAATCACCAACAGACGAATGGGTCTTACCACTTACCATCTTTTTTATATACAGTCTTGTGAGTATGTTTTTATAAGACGTTTCTTTTATTTACTTTCCAAAAAATAAAATGTTCGCCATTTTGAAATTTTAAGTTGAATGAAAATGATTACTTTTTCTAACATGGGTCTCTTCTACCTTAACATACATACCAGGTTTTTATAAAGATCTGTTGAAAAAATTCAAAGATAAAAATGTTTATGTAAAGAACGTAAAATGGTGAACACCTGGTTACCAAAGCAATTTTGGAAAAAAATTATTCTTGATTTTCTCTTTATTCAGACCCAAGGAATCAGTACGTAAATTATGTCCCCACCTTTTTTGAACACCCTGTATATTGGCATATGCTACAGTGAAGCATGGTCAGGACAGGTTGGGTCCAGTATATTTATTTCCTTTTTTGCTATGGGTAGAATCCGGATTACCAAGCTACACCATAAGTGTTTTAAAATACTGTGCCTGTTGTTGGTATTTTAAATGGTTGCTTTGGAAACTAGTTTCAGCTCAGAATAGAGCTATCATCCTGGCTTTACCAGGTGAGCTGAACAATTTATATTACCAACAATAGAGGTATCATAAACCACTTATACTGTACCAGAGCATATTTTAAGGGATTTCCACTGGGCGACAGTGGTGCCGGACTTACCTGGGGGTATGGAATACCGGTCAGGAGGAAATGTTTGCATAAGTTAAAGTGATTATCACACATTTCTACTTATCTTTTAATGAATTTTTTGATTATATTTGCTTGTAAATAGTCCATATAATCTCACTTAATTACGTATTTCTAGAACGTTGTAACAGCCAAGGCTCCCTTCACAACCTCTTGGGCTAAAATCATAGCTCAATACTCTAAAATATTTACATAATGCAATTTTTTTAATTCCGATACGTTGAAAATGTGAATCATAAAAAAAAATATGCCGGCACAACCCATAGTCACTGGGCGTCAAAATCTCAGCACTGGGCGACACTTGTGTCACCCAGTTAACATGTTATTTTATGCCCTGTACTGTACTGTAGTATTATTTATTTCCATTGCACAGTTTGCTTGTACAAAATTAATTTGGGTAAGTGGATGCTGACGGATTAAGTGCTAGCATAGATAAAACATACTCCGCGAACAAAGCATCTTTTGGATGTATACTAAAACCAAAGGTCGACCACAGGTTAAATGTTACGGTAAGAGTATGTTTAGAATCCTGTCAGGTAAGAGTATGTTTAGAATCCTGTCAGTCGTTTATCAACTGATATATTTAGTTTTTTTGGTATTGTTGGGATGACGATGACCAACATATGGCTTACACTTACTTAACACTTACTTTTAAAAGCTTCTGTATCCTCAGTATTTCTTCTGCTGTAGTTACGTAAAGGTTGAATTTAGGCAGAAGAACAGCACCACTTTGTTAAAATTAGCTGTTGCGTTTTTACTATGTAAACAAAGCGTGATTCACTTATCTTGTCCCAATAATAAAAAAGTAGTGTATTTAAAATCAGTTATCATTAACTGTTGTTTCTTGTAGTGGCTAAATTAAATATCCAACTGAAGGATTAACTTTTAAAATTACAATTTACTTTTATTAAACCATTATACAGAAAGTTGGTCAACATGGCTGGATCTTTGAAAGTGAACTTTCGTATAAATGGTTCGAATATAACGGCTTAAAAAGAAAAATCACACAGAAACCCCTTATTGTATTAAGTGTATCCTGGACCGGCTAAGTGTGAAGGGTAGAACCTTGAAATGTTTCCAATCCTACTTCCAACCAACAATAGTTTGTAGTACAAATAGATCATTTAAATAATTCTGTGGGATCCGAAGTTGCATCAATCTTATTTTAAGAAAGATAAAGCTTGGGGTTCCACAGGGATCTATACCCTTTGTCTGAGCATGTGAACCATGTTGTTCTTTAAACATCTCTTCTTCAAGAGTTTTTGTACAGAGACTAAAAGCTATTTGAATAATGTTGGGACTTGATAGAAGAGATTCATTCAAGCAAGCTAGATTTTGATACCATAATGGCCGTTAAGGAAAACAAAGACTGAAAACTGTTCAAAACACTAATACCCACCCAACAAGAAATAGACACAACAGTCAAAATTATAATTTTCACAATAATCTATTATTTTCTGGTAACATAATAATTAGGAAAACATTCAAATTAAATAAAGAGGAAAACATAAATTAATTCTACCTAACCCGCCATGTTAAACTTCCCTATCACAAGCGTGATGTATACAACTTCCTTACTTCTCGAGTGATGCAAAGTTGAAAAAAACTCACTCGGTGAGGTAATGGAACCCATTTAAATAACATTGAGTGCTTAACTTAAAAATTATATCTCTATGGAGCCAGACGTTCAACGCTAGAAATCAGCTGTGCGCTTGAATGTTATTGTTATGCTTTAAAGTATTTTCCTAACCTAGCTTTTGTTTGTAAAAGAACGTTACTCTTAGAAGATGAGTGAAATGGATAATGAAAAATATTGTACGTTACCCCGTATATATTGTCGGGTCAGGTAAAATCTTGTACGTTACACGTTACGCAAGAGCGTGTTTACATCACTTAGGTGAATTATGCAACTCGCTTACGCTCGTTGCACAACATTCACTTGCGTGATGTAAAAACGCTCTTAATACACTTGTAATGTAAATAGCTATAAAAGCCAACTAAAAAAGTTATTTTAAGGGGTCTTTACTTAATAACATAGAGGCTTATAAATGTTTTATTGTTGTTTATTAATATAATAGTTTATTAGTTTTATTTATTACTAGCTGTTGCCTGTCGGATTCGCCTGACATACTTTTGAGTTTGATCAAAGACTGGCTGAAGTTGTGACTTCACTACGGGCTAAAATGACCCTTTTATTTTCCTACAGTACCTACAAAGGGGGCATCCTTGCACTGATTATAATAATTTTTTTTTGTTTTGTTTGTTAAAAATATTTGTTGATTCAAATATATTTTCAAGAGCAGACTAGAGCATTGAATGGTTCCCTCAAAATCCATTCATCATTGGGGATTTCCATGACTTTCCATTACTCTTTGTCTAATTCCATGACATACAATGACCAGAATTTTATTCCATGACTATCCCTGACTTTCTAGAATGTGGACACCCTGTATTACATTATTTATCTACATTGTATCGAATTCCCTTATGATGGCAATTCGATACAATATAGATAAAATAAGATAAAAACTAAAGATGGATGTAATTTTAAATACTGCATGCATATATCTGCCTAATATTGAGAAAAAGTAGGTTGGGTAGCAAGTTGAGTGGAATTACTACAAGATAATACTTATAAAAACTCATAGTTTATTAACATAAAATCATAATTATGCTGGGTCATCTCCCTTGGTAGTCCTTGTGTATATAACTTGGGCATGATGTTTAATGACCTGCTTGATGAGTCCTGCAAAAAATCAAATACATTAGATTACTATTATAAAATAGACTGCAAAATCAATTAATAAATTAAGCACAAGGGTGAAATCATACCATCCCTCTATGATTATTTAAACTACAACCCTAACTTGACCTAGCCGCTGTCCTTCGTACATCAATGGGTATTTGAAAGAAATGTTCAACAACCGCTTTAAAACACAATGGTTGTCTGTAAATTAAGGTCTCCATCGATTTCCTTTCACAACTATGTAAGACAGACTAATGTTGTGTGTTTCTGAATTCATAAACTACTATTATATGAGGGTCACCAATCCGATAGGATGATTAGTCTAGTCATAGTATAAAACATAAATATATTAATGCTCCCACCAAGTATGAATCACATTCTGTGATTATTTCTGTAGGAAAGGGGTGAATTCCTGTTGGCTAGAATAAACTTAGTAGTGGGTGAAGTATAGAAAACGTTGAACTAAATCGCTCGGCTGATGACAACATAACAATCAAGTCTCCTCGACCGCAAAAGATGTTTACAAAGGAGTAGCGGGAATTTAACCCCCTTTTATGATTTTGTTGGTTTGATTCTACCTGGTTTTGGCCTGATACCCGATGTAGGTAAGCAAGTCTTGCCCGCAGACCGCTAATAAAATGGAATTATTTATTAGCTGGTGTCCTAGCCTCCTAGGTCTATTTGTCGATCGGATTGTCAAAAACAAGGCGTTTAACAAAGGGTTCATCCAGTTAAAGCAATACCAGGTGTACAGTATTTATAATTTTCAAAGTTCCAGCAACCAAAGAATCACAAAGGGGCCTTTCTAGTGTGAGCCGCCGGGGGCCACATCGACCACCGCCCTTGTGGGGTGTTGGAGGTAGATGTAAAAGTTTTGGTCAACATAATAAAAAATTTAAGTAGTGGGCAGCAATAGAACTACTTAAATAAATATTTTAAGTTGATACATGCAGTTCTGCTCATGCAACGCAGGTCTCAGATTTGACCATCTTGCTTAGACGTGATGAAAGCAAACATTAGACATCACACAATACAAATTGTAATGAGGGTATCCACCAGGCCAACCAGAAAAAATTCGGGAGTAATTCCAGGTAGTTCAGGTCGTTTCATTCTAAATTTTCCAACGCGTTTTTGCAAAACTTCCGCATTGCTGTTTTAGCGCATAGACAGTTCGCTATTTTAGTTATCGGAAAAAGCATTCTCGATTAAAGAAACAAAATTTATGATTACAGTACCCTACACAAGTATGCAATTTGTATATAGGCCTACCTATTACTTATTAAATAATTAGAAAATTAAACACTAAACCTTGAATTTGAATTAAGCAATAACTTCTTTTAAAATAGTGACAATATTTATCCAGGGTGTATACTATTTTTTGAGAGTGAAATTTCAGGTTTTTCCTGGTTTTACAAAGTTTTTCTCCAGGTTCCCGCGTGAATGTGTCCCACGAGAACATTACATCAATTCCAATATAATATCAAATATTATCTTTATTGTTCATGAAAACATTATCATTACGTAAAAATACTTAATATCTGCCGCGGTCGTGTGTTCTCCTTCCATGGTGATGACAAACATCATCACTTACTTAAAAAATCGTGGCAAAATCCTATACATCTCCGTACTCGTATACATTATCGTCGTCTCACGCAGTCACGGAAACGTCGTCATTGTCATTCGCGATCGCAGCAAATCACAAAAATCTTCACGGTCATGTAGACATCATCATTGACATCCGCGGTCACAGCAAAGTCATTGTCGCCATCCGTGATCGCGGCATCATCACGAAAATCTTTCACGGCAGAATAGATGTCATCGTCGTCTCCCACGGTCACGGAAACGTCATCTTCTTCGTCTCTAATGGCGACTAAGTTATGAATATTTCCTGCGGAAGTGTAGGCATCATCATTGAGGTCGTCTGCGATCACTGCAAAATCACGAAAATATTCCGCGGTAGTGTGGACATCATCATCGTCATCCACTATTTCGGCAAAATCATCAATATTTCCCGCGGCAGTGTAGACATCATCCTCGACGTCATCCGCAATCAAGGGAAAATCACGAAAATCTTCCACGGCAGTGTAGACGTCATTGTCATCTCCCGCGGTCACGGAAACGTCATCGTCTTCGTCCACAATCGCAGCAAAACCACTAAAATCTTCCGTGGCAGTGTGGACATCATCGTCGCCTCCCTCGATCATGGAAACATCATCATCATCGTCCGCAATGGCAGCAAAGTTATGAAAACTCGCCGCGGCGGTGTAGATATAATCATCGTCGTCGTCCGCGACAGCGGGTAATTACAAAAATGTTCCGCGGCAGTGTAGACATCATAGTCGTCTCCCGCAGACACGGAAACATCATTGTCGTCGTCCGCGATTTCAGCAAAATCATGAATATTTCCTGCGACAGTTAAGATGTCATCGTTGTCTTCCGCGGTCACAGAAACATCATCGTCGGTCGTCCGCAACTGCGGCAAAGTTATGAATATAAGCCGCAGCGGTGTAGACATCATCGACGTCGTAGTCCGCGGTTGCAGCAAAATCACGAAAAATCTTCCGCGGCAGTGTAGGCATCATCGTTGACTCCCACGGTCACGGAAACATCATTGTCGTTGTTCCCGATCGCAGCAAAATCATCAATATTTCCCGCGTTAGTCATCGTCATCTCCCGCGGTCCCAGAAACATCAATATAGTCTTCCGCGAACGGAGCAGATGCGCGTTTTACCGGTGCTAAAATAAAAATCCCAGCTTTTTCAAGGTCCCTTCAAATTCACGGTTTTTCCCGGTTCTCCCGGTTGGTATAGGGTGAAGTGGGGTAAGGGTGACCTAAAAATTATAAAGTTCATCTTTACAATTTTTTTTCTCGGTTATTTCTAAAGTTAGAAACTTGAAATTTTTAACACTTAAACTTTGGAAATATCTTTATCGGTAAAAAAAAACCAATGTGATAAACTTATGCTTTCACAATTTTTGTTTACTTACAAAAAATGCCTGCCAGCTGTCACACTTGCCCCATGGGGTTGGGGCAAGTGTGATAGCGGCCTCTATAAAATCCTGTATCTCTTTTAATGGTAAAAGGGGCAATTGTGATAAATACCCAGTTAGTGCTCTTTCAGGAACATTTTGATTTAAGTCCCTACCATTCTTACTTTTTGAGATATTTACAAATGAAATAAAGACGTACAAATCTGCGGAAATTTGTAAAAACTTGCATCAGATCACACAGATTTACATCAGATTACATCAGATCACACTTGCCCCAGCCATTGAAAATTTCCGGGGTAAGTGTGACATGTGGTTTTAAATTTAATCATAAATTTGTACACGTTTTAAATATTTTTTTTCTAAAAGTTTAGCTTTAAGGCTCTTTAAAAATCTCAGTTTGATATAAATTGGTCAAAATTTTAAATGACTATAAACTAAACAAAATTTCTGAACAAACTTCGATTTTGACCTAAAATGTCGGACTTATAAAAACCAGTAACTAGATACCTTATATGTCAAACATTATTTCTATGACAAAACCAATTTTTTTCAGCGATTCCCAAAAACAAGATGGCCGGCTATCACACTTACCCCGCTGTCACACTTACCCCACTCCACCCTACATCCTGTTATCGTATCTCCGTACAGACACCTGAAATATAGATTCGTAATACCGAGCCTACTGATAATTTTAATTTTAACCAAATTTTCCTGTAAGGATTAAACACCCGTCTTTATTTACTTTTTAATAGTAGGTATGTAGTTTTGGAGTCATGGGTTGTTTTTCAAGTGGCTTGTGACAGAAATAATTAATGCAGAAATTACAAAAATTTCACATGGCAAATTCAGGGTGTCCACAGAAAATTTGTCATTAATTTCCATGACTTTCCATGACTATCCATGACCATTTACCATTGATTTCCATGACTCGCAAGCTTTACTCGAAAATTATAATATAACATACACAAACGAATCATACTGCCTAGACAAAATATTTATCAGAAAATACTGAAATATGTATTAACATATAACAATCTAGTACCATAGGTACAACAATAAGCTAATACAAACTCAAAACTCATAAACTAATACAACTGTAATACATTTTAATTGTCGAACATTTGTGAAAAATCCTGAAAAATGCTACAATAGTCGGGGTTACGGCCGATTAGAGCATTGAATAATACCCTCAAATCCATCCACCATTGGGGATTTCCATGACTTCTTGCCTATTTCCATGACTTTCAATGACCAGAATTTTTTTCCATGACTTTCCATGACTATCCCTGACTTTCCAGAATGTGGACACCCTGAAATTTAGGTTTTATAGCCTTCTAAACGCATTCAATAAAATACCACGTTAAAGGGTAAATGAAGATATTACAAAAAATATAAAAATAAAACTTTCTATAAGTGTCATTTTGAAATTTTCGGTCAAGCCATTAAATCATCTACCACTGTCATAGAAACACCATCATCGTTTTCCGTGATAACTGAAAAATCCTGAATATCTCCCTCAAGCACGGAAATATCACCACTGTCTTCCCGCCATTTGGAGTTTGTACATCATCATCGTCTCCCACGGTCACAGAAACGTTATTGTCGTCATGCACCAATTGCGGCAAAATCCCATGGCCGTTTGGGACACTATCATCATCTATCGCGGTCACGGAAACGTCATCGTCATCTCCCACGGTCACGCAAAACGTCATTTTCATGCGCTATTGCAGGAAATTGAAAATTCCCGGTAAATTACAAAATTCACGCATAATTCCCGGTTCAAAAAATCAGACATATAATCCCCCGTTTTCCAGGACGGTGGACAACCTGTTAATTTTAATTCCGTATTACAACTGCATACATTACTGTAGCTGTGAGAGGAGTTTGAAGAAGACCTTTTTTACAGATAACTTGTAACGCGGTTTTTAGGTGGTTATTAAAAAATATCCAGAGGATCACCCCCGTTATCAAAGAGGTGCGCTAAAAACACCAAGACAAAAATTGTTACTTGTTTGGCATCTTTTGGGAGGTTTTCTTAATAGGCTACTACTGTTGACTGATCACAACAAAATTGTAATGGCTGAGATTTCTGAATAATTACCGACACCAATTGTTCAAGACAACTCAGAGACTAGACAATCTGGAGTGTGAACTAGCAGCATTTGAAACTAATTTATTTAGGCTACTGTACAGTATTGCCAAGACATCTTTTCTCATGTTATCCTGTCTTGTTTTATTTTCAACAAAATTATCAATCAGACATTTCTTCATTGTTATGCCTTTGTCAGCTTTTACTTGTATCTAGAATAGAAATTAAAACTTGTGTTGTTAATCTAAATATTTTTAACATTAAAAAATTAATTTGATAGCACACACCTTTCTGTAGAAGTTCATCCAGTGCTCTACGGGCAAGAGATCCTCTCACTTTCAGCCTTTCACTAACTACAGATGGAGTGATCAATTTGTAGGAAGGTACTTCTTTTAACAGCTTGTCATACGTGGGTTTGTCAAACAAAACCTGGTTGTTTAGTTTATCTCTAACTTTTCCCTTGGACCACTTCTGTAAAGACAAAATCAAAATTAATTAACTCGTAAGCCTTATTTGTATTTAAGCAATGATATTTAAATGCTAAATGATTATAAACCCTCCACATCCCTTTGTGGTGCTTCAGTTGTGAGCGCAATTAGATCTGCTAACCTGACAAATATTTAGCTGTCTATTGGGGCAGATAAACAGCCCAATTTATTCCTAGAAGAAAATAACGTTAGGTTTAGGTAGTTTCTGGGGTTGCCACTAATACTTAAATGAGCAGTTCATATCATCAGGTACAAGTTCTATGTCAAGTAACAATGCAAATACAGTAGGTCAACTTGCCTTCTTCTTGGCTTTTCCTCCAGATCCTCCCTCTTTCTTCTTCTGAGTTTTTTGGGGCTGTTTAGAAGAGGACCCCTTGGAGTCCTTTTTTGGAGGCTGTAAAATTACATTGAATTAGGCAAAGCAACACATAAAGAGTAGATACAAAACCTCTAAGCTTACACACAATAAATTTGTATTTTGAGTCAATGGAAATTACTTCCTCCAATAACCCTACAATCTTATATAAAAAAAATTCTCGTGTCACAGTGTTTGTCTGCAAACTCCTCCGGAACGACTTCACCGATCGTTATGAAATTTGGTGTGTAAATTCTGTAGGTATGCGAATCGGACGTAAACTATTTCCCGTTTCGAAATTCTTAAAAGGGCTCCGCCCCAGTGGCTCTGGAGTTTCCCATGTTAACCTTATGAGAAATGGAATTAATGAATCTTAACAGCTGTTTCAATTGAACAAGTTGGTTCTGTTCTATGATGTTCAATAGCATTAAAGTTACAAGGATTACCAACAGGGTGCAGCACTATTATTACTTTTACATTTATGACAACAGCTAATTTGCAACCAAAAGGCGAGTGAGCGTAGCGAACGAACTTCAACCTGGAGGCGAGTTAGCGTAGCGAACGAGCTAACCTGAAGGCAAGTGAGCGCAGCGAACGAGCTCCAACCTAAAGGTGAGTGAGCGTAGCGAACGAACTCCAACCCAAAGGTGAGTGAGCGTAGCGAACGAACTTCAACCTGGAGGCGAGTTAGCGTAGCGAACGAGCTAACCTGAAGGCAAGTGAGCGCAGCGAACGAGCTCCAACCTAAAGGTGAGTGAGCGTAGCGAACGAACTTCAACCAGGACGTGATTGAGCGATGCGAACGAGATCATCTTGAAAATTAAACGTAACGGTACTTTCTTCCCATCGGTCTGTCTTAGGGGAAACCTATAACTTAGGCGATACGAAGTTCGCCGGGTCAGCTAGTCTTATATAAAAATTAGGGTCCAGGCCAACATTGTCCCACACATTGCTTGATTCAAAGCAGCTGGAGCAGTACTGGAAACTTTAAAAATTAATTTATGGGTTTTCACTGTCATGTAGAATATTATTGTTAGGCTTTAAGTTGATTAGGGTCAAGATGCTTTGGTTTTGTAAGCACGGCCATCACAGCCACAGCACATCATAGGAAACCGCCAAGACAAATACAAAACGGTACACCAAGCAAGCAGCAATGAAAGTTTTGTGTGGTAAAAAGTCAACAGTCTTACAAAGTGGCACTTTGCTCTTTAGAATTAGTTTTAACACAAACTAGCTACGGTAAGTTAATTTCTCAAAATTTTACTTTGCTCACTTTTTTGCAATAGGCCTAATTATGTTAAATTCTTTAGAGTTTAAAACAAATATTTTTCGTTAACCCTTAGAGTGCCAGGCGAGAAATAAAAGTAACGCTCAAAAAATGCCGATGATTATTCCCGAAGGTCGCGCTAAAAATGCCGAGCGCGATCTGGCGATTTTTAGGTTAAAATTTCGTAAAAATCAAATTTTTGATATTTCGACCAACGAAAATTGATGTATCGCATCTAGTAACTTTCGACTCAATGTTAATATATGGGTTAAAAGAATCCGAGTATCCATTCGGTTGTAATGACAACTGTTCGATCATTACGAAACGTCCGGTCAGCCGGACGTTGGCACTTTTGGCTCGTTTTAAAAACGTCCGGTTCCCCGGACGTTGGCACTCAAAGGGTTAAGTGAGCTGACTTTTGAGGTTACAAATGACATTGTTTATCAGTCTCCTATAATAATGCAGCTCAGCCACAAAAAGTCCTGAACTAAATGTTGTAGGTAAGTTCATTTGTAGAGGATGATTTGCACAGATAAATTATTTCAAAAAGGATGCTGCCACTTTGCTCACTAAACTTAGTTCCACAAATTATTTATTAGGCCGAACTTCTTTAAAAAAAAAACACAAAAAATGTGTAGGCCTAGTGTTAACATCTGCTAGGCCATCTAGGCTATTTGAAATGGCAAAAAAAAAAAAATGAGAATCCGAAATTCCAAAGATTGGTTTCTATCCTCGGGATTGAGATCAACAATAAGTCTTATATTATTTTTATTCTAGGATAATCATTTGATTCATGTATCTGATTGTTGCTATCAAAAACTTATTTAAGAGTTGTTAGCCATTGGAATAAATAGGTGGATAAATACATGAATCGGAGAGAACTAAAATTTAAACTATCTTCAGCTGATCACAAGGATGACAAAAATATATGCAACTTATATACCTAACTTATAATAGGCCTAAGTTATAATTAATCTAAGTTTATGAATTAAATTATTATTGACACGTAAGTTACCGCAATATAGTAATAAATTTTAAATAGTAATCATTGATGACCAGCGACTTACATATAAAAAGGCTGTGGTTTCTATCCATAGAGTGCCGTCACATATGTGCGAAAGCTGGTCACATTAAAATACTAGACTGACGTCGCATATTTGCGTCGGTGACCAATGTTATTAAAAAGGTTATATCTTCGTAACAATCTATTTGAATGCCCTGAATTCTCTGCAGCGGTACAGGGATGTCTATCGCATTGTACATTTCTTGATCTGTGGATATGATGAAATGATAGTTGGCAGCAAAACTGATTTTTACTTTGCTGCATCACTGGCCTGCAGTCTGTGTGTAGCCTACTGTTAGCCAAGGGACACCCGGTATGTGTTATATTAAATGTATACCTCGGGCTGTGGCAATGACCGCGGCACCAAAAATATGGGGCGATCAGTAGCGAACGTGTTAACTAAATTGGGATTGAAGTAGGTAATCTTGCATATTGATATGAAATTTAAGGCTTAGGCCTACAATTAAGTTGGTTGACAAAATTTATAAAATCATCAAGGTTTAAGTTAAACCAGAAAAACAGGGTAAGTTAGGCCTTAATAACCAACTTACAAAGGGAATTAATATCCAAAATACGATAGGCTAGGTTACTAGAAATCAAGAGAAAAGTTGTATAATTACAAGTTTCATCAATTAAAATCAATCATTACAAATTTGAGATCCTGGAGCGGTTTGAATGTTGGTTTGGGCAAGGCCAAATAGTTCTAGCGGCAACTAAGGGCCTAATTTATTAAGTGAAGGAGGGAGGTATTTACATGGATGGAGAGCAAACAGCTGGGTACTTTCCTGTGAAAGGGAACATTGACTTAACCCTTTAGCCGCCACGATTCAATTTATCGGATCGCAGTAAGTGAAAATACAATTTTCAATAATTTGGTGGCAAGTGGAATTGATGTGGACGATGGTGAACTGAGTGATAGTTTTGTTAATGAAATTGATTTGTCATCTCCTGAACTCCCGGCTTCATCTGACGACGATGATGAATCTGATTATTTAATTCCTGAATCTCTTCCAGAGTTATTTGGCGACGACAGTGATGCAGATCCTGACTATTTTCCAAGTGATCGACATACAACATCTGATGAGGAATATGACATTGATGAAACTAGCACTTCAACTCGACGTAGGCCTACTACTGTCTTGCCTCCCAAACGACCCAGAGGTAGGCCTAAGAAAAGTACTCCTCAGGTTCCTGATGATAGGCCTGTTTTAGAAAATAATATGCCTCCCGAGATTACAGAAGGGGCCCTGAAGGGGAATGTCACTGTAGCAAGGCCTAGGCCTAACAAAGAACCTATTATTTGGGATCCTGTTGAAGAAGGAAATGATTCTCGGGCTGATGAAACTTTTATTTTTGATGAGATACCCGGCCCCAAACATTGCCCTGATGGTAATAGTAAACCTATTGACTACTTTAACTTGTATTTCACTGTAAATCTTTTGACCCAATTTGTATGCTCGTCGCACGACAACCTCTCTCCCAATGCTAGGGCTAGGAGCTGGAAACCAGTAACATTGATCGAAATGAAAGGGTTTTTAGCTTTAATATTCAACATGGGTCTTGTGAAAAAACCCACCATTGAAAGTTACCAGTTGAAGTTAGTTAAGTCCCTTTTACTGGTCAACCAATGATCTATTAGCTACCCCATGGTATAGAAAGATGTTTTCTAGAAATCGCTTTGAGTGCTTGTTGCAATTTTTTCTTGATTGACAATGCAAACCTACCAAAACCAGGAGAGCCCAATTATGACCCCTGTGCAAAGTTTGAGCCTTTGGTACGTCATGCTAACCGGGTCTTCAGAACATAAGATAATTACACACCTCACAGGGAACTGTCGGTGGATGAAAGTCTCATCGGGACGAAAAGTCAATCCAAGCTGACGCAGTATCTACCCAATAAGCACCACCACAGGTGGGGCATAAAGTTGTGGATGCTGTGTGACATTGTCAGTAAATATTGTCTGGGTTTTAGTTGTTATAAAGGTAAAACAGAAGATTGGAAACCTGAACATGGCCTAGCCTACAAAGTAGTGATACAACTTTTAAAGCTAAACCGTACCTAAACAAGGGATTTTCCCTGTTTGTTGATAATTTTTTTATGTCTACCCCACTGGCTGATTACTTGTATACTAAATTAACCTTCATAACTGGTACAATAAGGAGAAACAGACAAGGAATTCCAGATGCCATGAAAGAAAAGTTTGAGGTTGGTCAAAGAATGTATCAGCGCAAAGATCATAAGTTGATGTTGGCATATCGAGAAAAGGCTTCGAACATAGAAGAACCCAGTTTTGCTTTTATGCACAAAATGTGTAGCTAAGTCAATCCAAAAAAGAAAAGTGAGAAATAACACAGAAATTGTCAAAGAAAAACCAGAAATGATTGACCTTAAATATAATTCTTACATGGGTTGCATTGATCACTCGGATCAGATGCTGTAGGTACGTTTATTTAGACGAAAGGCGTACAGCAAAGTATTGGAAAAAAGTAGTATTCAATATATTTGGAAGAATGATTTTGAATTCATACCTTTTATATAAGGAGAACAATAGCCTACAGGCAAATATATCAACAGACTTCAGATCACATTAGGACAAATTATAGAGGAATTGTCAAAAGAATGGCTCGAGCGAAGAAATGTAGCCTACCTGATCATCTCGCTGGAGGAGACCATCAAGTTGAAAGATTTGGTATGGAAACTCTTCCTGACAGAAAAGAGAGGACCTGTTGTGTGTGCAGTCCAATTACTTAGTTTGTCAGCAGGAGGGAAAAGGAAAAGATCAAGAACTGTGTGTGTACATTGCCAGAAAGGAGTACACGCGGTGTGCTTCACAAGTGTTAGGAAAAACAATTTGTTTGTAAATATTAGTGTTAGGGCCTAGTGGTTTTTTTCATAAGAAAGGTGTTTGAAGTTTTTATTCAAGTATTTTGTTCAAGAATATAACTTTTTTGTTGAAATGAACAGTGTTTATTGAATTTGTTTAGTGTAGAGTGCATCAATATGTAAATTGACGATTTTGCGGACAAAAATATAAATCTGCATTGCCAGCTTATTTTTCAAGGTAGCCTAAGACTTTGAAATTTAGACAAGATACTAACAACTGCATGTAGCCTACTTTCAGGAAATAATACTGAATGCTATGAAATATTTTTTTGGAATGTAGTTATTGCAAGTCAAAGTGCAAATTTTATATTTTTTTAATACATATTCGCGTAATATTTTTGATTTGTATAGTTTTTTTCACAAATGTTTTTATTATTATATTTTATATTATTGTGTAGGCTATTTAATTTACAACAAAACAAAACATAAAATAAAAAAATCTCTTCACAGATAAAAAGGTAGGAGCTATTTTTCTGCAACACTGCAATTGGATAAAAATGGCCTTGGTATTTTTAATTTTGCATAGGCCTATAAGTTATGTAAGTAAAATAGCTGGTGGCAAAAGGGTTAAATAATTAATAATGAATGCTCCCTTAAACAGGAACGTACCAACAGCTGTTTGAATGTGATACAAAACAAAGGTCTAGATTACAACACCTTTTATAAACAATTGGACGATAGAGCTGGACTTGGGAATTGGGCAACCAGTGTTGGGTAGCGGAGCTGGATAAACATAGCAGGTATAGGCCTATGGCTGGCAAGTCCACAAGGCCGTATGGCAGGGGGATAGGCCTAGGCCCCTCACTTAGTTTGCCCTGGTGCAAGGGGTAGCACTTGGTTTGACTTAAAACCCAACAATGTTTTCAAACTAGAGCTCCACCAACATAACAAGATTTGTAACTAAATTAAAGTTACAATAATACTGAAAACTTAATTTATGACGAACATTTAGGGCATAGGCTACTTAATTGTTAGGCTATGTACCTCAACACACCATTACTAGGCCTATACCTAGACATGCCCTAACCTATCATTTTAAATTCGCTATCGCTTTCAAGATAATGTAAACACCCCAAAGAATGTATTAAACACTTCAAAACAATATATTCTTAGATTATAGGTAAGAGTGAAACAATATTTACCATTATTTAACAATAAGATGTCGATAATGCACGCTCGACGACAGGTTCCAAGAGGTAAAGGATGTCACAAGAAAGAAGAACAAGAATCTGGAACTAAAACGAAAATGAAGCGTGGGCATGTTTTTCTTACTTCTTCCGACTAAAATAATTAACCGCGGGGTCTCATATCTTATAATTGCATAGCAAAAAATCAGTTATAACAAGGTTATAACCGTTATAACACGGCCACCTTTAACGGTGGTCGTGGCTATAAGCAAAGCCACACGTTTACGAAAAATTATAAGCTATGCCACAAGATCCAAGATTCATTGAGCCATTCAGTAATAATTTTCTATTGGCCACCCTATTGGCCAATTCACTAAAATTAACATCGACATTATTTCATAATTTCCTTTTCCTACAGTTACCTAACAATGTACATGTTCTCTCACTGATTTGAGAAAGCAAAGTGGCCAATTCGCTCATCAGTGAGACAATGTTAACATTGTCTCACTCTAATTACTTTGTCTCACTCCAGATTTGCAACGTGAACGCACGAAATAGTGAGCGCGTAACATGCAGACAAGGTTGTATGCGCGCGAAATACGTTGGCAGCACTGGCTGTAAATCAGCTGGTCAGCTGTTGTACTGTTGTATTTGTCACTTCACATTAAATGTTATATTAAAAGTTACTTCTGTGTAAAAATATGTTACGCTTATTCACTAATTTATTTGTTTTATGGTAACCGTAGGAAAAATATAATGTGCAACTCGAGTGCAAAGTACAATTTCCTCACTCGAGAAACCATTCCTCACTCGCCTACGGCTCGTAAGTAAGGATTTCTCTCGAGTGAGTCGATTGCTCACTTTGCTCACTAGTTGCACAAATAACTATTTCAATACAAAACAGGAAAAAAGAACAAATCTAAAAAAACCACACTCATACACATACCTACGACTACGGCCCTTAGGGGCCACGAATTTTATTTCAGGATTAATTTTGCCAACAGTGTCATTTGGAGGCTTCTGATTGACTATAATGAAGGTTTACTAATCGAAAAATTAGTTTTGTTCATTAAATAAAACTATAAATGCCTCAAATTCAATTTTATATTTTTAAATGATGAAATTAAACTATCATAACCTAACCTGACTTGTTGATAATGAAAATTCGAATGAAGGTTTAATCGAAAAAATAAAATGACATAACCTAACCAAACCAATCAAACTTGCTGATAATGATGAAAAAAGGGGTCTGACTTAGGGGAGGTACGATTGAGGCATTAGTTCAAAATTCCTCCGTGAACTGCACTGTAGTAGAGAGCATTTTGGCAATGAAGGTTTACTAATCGCAAAAATAGTTCTGTTCATAATATAAAATTATAAATGCCTCAAATTCAATTTTATATTTTTTTTATTATAAAATTACTATGATAACCTAAACGAACTAACCAAACTTGCTGATAATGAAATAATAAAACAAAAGTTTGTTAATAGAAAAAATAATTCTGTTCATTAAATAAAACTAGAAATTGCTCAATTAAAATTGTATAGTGACTAAATAATAAAATTAAACTGTCATAACAGAACCAAACTAACCAAACTTGCTGATAATGAAAAAATCTTAGTCTAAAAGTTAGTTCCACCAGCGGGATTCGAACCCGGGATTTTCAGCATATCAGCCCGGCACGCTAACCACTAGACCACCGAGGCCGATGGCTGCAAACCGTAATGTTACGGTAATGGTGTTCCCTCAGCTAATGAGAAGCCCACAGCTGTCGTCATAAGCTCATCTATACCTCCTCCCCTGAGTAAATACCTGAAAAAGCCTCCAAATGATTGGCAAAATTAATCCTGAAATAAAAATTTAGCCCTTAGCAGTCATTCAGTTCCTTTTCCTGTTCAAATAGGTTCATATTTAAAGATATTCCACCACACCTTAACCACTTTTAGCTAAAAAAAAACCCCAACTACATACATCTGGTTCACGTAAATGGGATATTTAATAGCAGTATACAAAATTCAATGCTAGATATCGTCATAGATAAAACGGCATGTTTTATCTATGATATCGTTAATGACCCGTCTCCAGCCTGTCTTCATGCATTCTTATCCTTCTTTTCTTTCTTATCCTTCGGCACATCTCACTAAACTCCAAAGGAGATTATTTGCTCCATGACGAGGTTCACTTTCTCCCAAGTCCAAGTCTTCTGACGGAGGAATTCACTCATGTCACTTCTTTTTCTTCATAGAAGTAGCACTCCATCAGCACCTCTGTTGTGACGTCTCTAGCTCTCCACAATGAGTGCAACGATCATCATCCACGAGGTTGAAGGTTTTCGGCTTGGTCTTAAAGTTGCCATGTCCGATGACGAACTGCGTCGTGTAGTGATCGGTTTCCCAAATGCAAGATTTGTCTGGCCTTCACATCGGGAACGAACACAAAAGGTCGTGTGCTGCTGTTTCCAAAACCCGTGTGTGCTTTTCTCCCACCACCTCTGCCAGTAAAAAAAAACGAGCGTTTCTTCTCTTCAGATCCTCATACATTCGTTGATGTCGACTCCTGCCCTCATCTTTGTTGTTTCTTCTTATCACCCATGCCTCAATCATTAAGTCCAGCAGGATAGCCCCGGCAATTAATCGGATTAGTGAGATATCGTTCACCTCTTAATCAACCCCGTAGCATTCTTCTGTGAAGACTCATTAACTTTTCTTCTCACCTCGTCAACTCATTCGATGACCCCACATCTTACAGCCGTACAACGGGTAACGCGCCAATGTACAGTCTTCTTAGGTTTTCGCATCTAATTCCATTATACAACTTGGAAATAATCCAAACAGTCGCTAAGAATCCCAAAAGCCTTCATGGATCTGTCCATCGCTTGGTCATAATACCCTGAAAATTGTAATCCACTTCTTATTACGACTCCTATATACTTCGTCTCATTGGAGCACCGAATTGCCACTTCTTCCATGTTCACACGGATGAATCTTTTGACTAACCTTTCTTTCAGGAGCACCATAACTGCCTTCTCCTTTGAGAAAGTAATCTCCATCCATGTCTTCCTCCATCTAGTGCCGAGTTCTAAGTCTCTTGGTGCCTTCCTCATGAGATCAGGGAATGTTTTAGACTTCACTAGAAACAAGTTTGTTATCCACATACGCTCTCGTGGAGATACCTTCCTCGAAATGCAGCCGTAAAACCCCATCTAACAGGGTATTCCACAACAGAGGGCCCATCACAGACCCTTGGGAGCACACTTTCGTGATGTTCTTGCTCATTTCTCCGTTGCCGGCTTGTAACGTCGGTTCTATCTTGGATCAGTCCCTTGCCAAACGGTAGATGTTGTTAAGACATTGCCATCTTTTAAAAATTCTCAGAATCAGGCAACCAGGTGGAGTTGAAAGTTCCAGAAATATCCAGGAACAATTCTATACGACACACTTTTTCTTCTTCCGTCTCTTTGACCCCTCGTCTCATTTTCAGTAGTACGTCAACCGTTCAAACTCTTTCCTTGAATCCATATTGAAGAGAATTTGCCCTATTTTCCTATTCATTCATTCTTTCATCCTTCTCACAATTATTATCCTTTCGCTTAGCTTTTCTAGGATATGTAAGAAGGTTATTGGCATGTAGGATTCACTTTACTCGGGCCCCTATCTTCGCTCTTTAGAAAAACTTTTGACGATGCTTTTTTTCCTCACGTCAGGAAACCTACCTCTTATCTCAGCATCTTGTTGTACATACAGTATTCAACAGCGCCCCCTTAGTCCTCAAAACATTATCTTTACTAGGCCTACTCCATTCTTAATTCCATCGAATGCTATAGGGCTTTCCTGTCCGTGAAATCGTCCTCATCTGTTCCAGTGCTTTTTAAACGATCCTTCGTCTGATTTCTGTTTGCTCTGTATCCTCTTACCTGTCGTCCGATGGCAATCCTTGCTTCATTCTTTCTGGGATCTCTTGCACAGTATCATTTTTCAACTTATCTGCATCGGTCTTATACACATTTATCCACTGATCTTCCTCTTCTTCCGTGATTAGCTTTTCCCACATCATCTTCTTTTGCTTCTGGTCACCCAAACGAAATTCTGATCTTGTTCTGACAAACGATTTACAATCATTTTCACTCAATGTTTTTATCCAGACCCTACTTCTCCTTCTCATCTTCACTCGCAATTCATCCAGCCCTTCTGTTCACCTTCTTTCTTCCCTACTTTTCGGGAATTGCTCCATCATCGTCCATCATTGATTTGGTCATTGGTATCCTCGCAATTTTATTGAATAAGCCTATGTCCACTAAGCGTCTCTTCATGAACCATCCAGCCCTTCATTCTGCCCAAAAGATCACCCCGTCGCAAATTAATGTTTGGTTTTCCTCCCTGTGTGTTTCCAAAGGTTGTCCACCTACTAAATTTGTTTATCAAGTGCATATCCCCAGCAAACACATTTTCGACATTTTCCACCTTTGACCCTCTCTTATGCGTTGGTCACTGAGCCACAGTAACGATCTTGAATTTGAATCCCTTTCAAAAAGAACTTCTTTATCCTCTTTCTTCTTTATTATATCAGCTAGCCGAGCTAGCCATCTATGCCAAATGCCCATCAATGAGTTCCGACGGCCTACAGTAAAGACTGATCACTTTCATCATTGACTTTATATCTACACATCTTTTTGCTTGCATCGACCTTACATCCTGCCGACAAACGTTTTATCTATGGTACTAATGGTCATAGCAAATGCCCATACAAAAAACATCCAGGGTCCTAGGTCCTAACCACCGCGCCGTAAAAAGATAATCTTCAAGGCAAGGGACGTGTGACAGTGAACCAACGAACTTCTACTTCAGCTGTATGTAATCAAACGTAACAGTCAGACTGTGCTGACTGCTGAATTTTTATTTCAGGATTAGTGTTGCCTTCAGTATTATTTTGAGGCTTCTGATTGGCTGAGGTAACATCATTACCGCGACGATACGCGGTTGATGCCATCGGCCTCGGTGGTGAAGTGGATGCAGTGCTGGGCTGATGATACGAAGGACCCGGGTTCGAATTTTTTTAGCACTATTTTTTTTGTATTGGATTTTTTTCATGATAACAAGTTTGGTTGGTCTGGTTAGGTTATGACGGTTTAATTTTATAATTAAAACATTATGAAATTGCATTTGACCCATTTATAGTTTTATTTTATGAACAGAACTATTTTTTCGATTAATAAACCTTCATTAGATTTTTTCATTGTCAGCACGTTTGGTTGGTTTGGTTAGGTTATGACGGTTTAATTTCATAATAAAAAAATATAAAATTGAATCTGAGGCATTTATAATTTTATTCTATGAACAAAAATAATTTTCCAATTACTAAACCTTCGTTGTAGTCAATCAGAAGCCTCTAAATGACACTGTTGGCAAAATTTATCCTGAAAAACAAATTGTGCAAACTGACTAGTCAGTCAGAGTCAGACACTCACTCAGACTAAATCGGGTGATCGGAACAACAGTGGGAACAACTGAACGGAACAACGATCAACGAACAACTTTCTGCTTCAAGCTTCAAGCAAGCGAAGCAAGTCAAGGCGAAGATGAATGACAAGAAGTCCGATTTTACTACTCGTGCCTAAGTGTAAATGTCATTACGATTAACGTTGTTGAAATGCCAAACAAAATTAAAAAAGAAAAGGTATGATTCTTATTTGAGTTATAGAACATTTAAGTTAACTCATTATGATTAAGTTTTCCTTCTCTTACATAAATGACGACAGACTTGGGTTTTTGGTCTGTCTGTTGATCCTTGCGGTGTCAAATTATTTAATTTCTTGTAGCTTTTAATTTACTGTTTAAAAGAAATAATTAGTGATTTGATAAACATTGTGGCTATATTTCTCCAATTTTAATGCCTATTTGTAAACATAATTGAATCTTGGGAGTAATCTGAGGACGCCAAATCCAATTAGGAAGAATTATGCCTGTTCTTAATTCAGTTTAAGGTTAACTAACTGTAGATTGGCCTACCCTATTTACATAACCATAATTTTCATAATTTCTCCAGCATATAAATGCTAATGGATAAGTTTAGTTGTCAAGCTCTCCTTCAACTGTTTCTAAATTATGTTTATCAGGCTCCATTTCCATATTAGCACAGCGACCAAGAGCAAGAGTGAAATTAGGCTTAAAGGTAACTTAAAAGGCTTCTCCCCTAAACAGACCTTAATTTATCGCCTTTCAATCTTTGGTTGTAGGCTAGTTGCACAAAAAAAATAAACAAATACTATAGGTAGGCCTAGATCTCTAGCCCAAGGACATGTGATATGGGGAGGTTAAAGCCGCATTTACACTAAGCAACTTGTTTTAGTTATACATTTTTTTTGTACTGTAGGCTACAACATGTTTACTTACTTAACTTAAACATTTGTTTTATTACTTCACCTGGTGTTTATACAACTTTTGTTGTGCAACAAGCTGTAAGTTAATGTGCCTAAAAGAATTATCAAACATGTTCAAAAAGAGCTCGCTCCAAAACCTTCAGTCACCCTGATTGCTTCAAGTGACGAGGATCTATTTTATGGCGGATGCTGCATGTGTTGTGATTGCCTGTGGTTGAAGGAAAAGAGCAAAGTGTCGCTTTTGGGTAGGTTCTATACTGTAGGCAAGGATTAAGTAAGTTACAGTGGAAGTGCAACGCTAAACTATATTGAAAGAGATGATGAAGATTTGTTGGCTGGGGACAGTAGAAAAACACCTCGTTCAGGGACGCAATTCTAGTCAAAGAAAGACGCGCTGTATGTTTTCTGGCTACCGGAGGATCAGTGTTGGGCAGTAGCGACACTACATTAGCGCGCTACTTTTTTTGTAGCGTTAGCTGTAGCTAGCTTCATTTTTAAAGTAGTTGTAGTGGAATTTTAGCTACTTTTCTCGTTCATTAACATTGTTTGAGATAGTGATTTTTATCATAACCTCAACCTTACGTGAAACAACCTCTTTCAAACTGAGATTTTCAAAAAAATTAGGCCTACTTTCTTGGCTTCATACAGCTGGTTGCAGCCGTTTCATTCCCTATTACAACGTTGTGTGGACAGAAGCCATTAAATGAGTGTTATCCACATTTTTGGCTCTCATTTCTTTTACTACTCTATGATTACTGTCAGATAAAATAAAATTGCTAGATGCAGACGACGTTTAAACGTTACCAGTGATAAGAGAAGTTATTGAATGCTTGCAAGTGATTGGCAGGGAAATTAGTAATCAATTTAGTTTCTTTATTATATCGATAGTGTTTCAACTTGGGTTTTAATGGACACCAACACTAAACCTTAAAATAATGAGAAAGCTGGTCTATCAACCCTTGCTTCAGCTGTTGATTGTGGTTCATCATCACAAGCCCTTCCTTGGTTAGATTACGAAGATTTTTCAAATGTTTGTTAAATTAACAAAGAGGAAATTACTTGATGAGATTTAAGATATGCCTAGACTACATGATAATAGGCTAGTAACGAAAAAATCGCCATATAACATGAAACTTACATTAAAAAAATAACATAGCTTGCTCCTGCTAACAGCTCTTGTATAGGACTATTCCTAGGCTATTTCCTATGGTTTAAGACGAATACCAAGTTCAATTATCTAGCCTATATCTATAAAAAAGGAACTATGTATGTGTGTATATCTAATATATAAAATTCTCGTGTCACAGTGTATACGTTATGGACTCCGAAACCGCTCGACAGATTGTAATGAAACTTTCAGGCATTATTAAACATCTTTCAAGGATGGTTCGAGTGAAGTTTGGTGCAGATCTGTCAAAAGGGCTCTGCCCCAGAGGGTTTTAAGTGGGCCAATGTCAGACTTTTTGATCTACAATGTTTACAAATAAATATAATTTAAAAGCAGATGTTTACTTTCACCAACTGTTTTGTAGGTTTGAATAATTAAAACATTCTGTATTAGCATTAGTCATGATTTGAAATAGTGCCACAGTGTTTCTACAGAGTGCAGCACAGAAAACTATTTTACTTTTGAATAAGTCCAAATGTATTGAACCACAATCGCAGCACACCTGTGCACTTAACAACATTAGCCAATTTGTTACATAGCCAAGTAGGCCTACATGCTATTTTTACTTTACAATATTCAACATGTTTAGTGTAAATTAAAAGCCGATTTCAGGATAAGTTGCTAAATACTGTTTTCTGCACCAACTAGGTTGAAGCACAATTTGCCATATGCATAATGACAATAAAGGACGATTTCTTGACATTGGAAAGTGTTATTCATAGAACAAGTAACTTATCACTATGGTTAAAAGTTATAGCAATGTATTTTTTAACATTAAAAATAAAGAAAGGCTGTAGCTATTGTCAGACCATTTTAGGGCAAGTAGGCCTATAGCAGGTCTAAAGAGGTACCGGTAGCTGTTGTTGTGAGGCTATTCTAAGAGTCCCTAATAATGAAGAATAAACTCCAATTTCAGTAGGCTAGGCTCTGAAACACAAAAAAGTATTTTTAAATAATCGTTTTACAGTTTTATGGGTCTTAATTGTTGATATAAAACATATATAAATGAATCTATAATAAAGAAAACAAGCAAGCTTTTAAAATATAGTTTGGTTGTATGTCCTTTGAACTTAATGAAATTTACATATAAGATGCTTAAAAATAATGCAATATTTAAAAATAAGTACTAAATATGATGGGACACCCAACTAATTGGTTCTGTTGTTGTAATGTTAGGTTTATAATGCCAACAAATTAAATACAATCTAGGAATAATTTGTTTTCGAAGTAATGTTAGATACAATACTGACATTTTTTGTTTAAATGTTTGTTTGATAAAAATGTAGTTGCAATTAATTTTACACCTACCTAATGTGCGTGGAATAAAAAGTAACATCTTTGGAAAAGTAGTTAAAATTGTAGCTGTAGCTACATTTCATTGTAGTTGTAGCTACTTTTTTGGATCTGTACATAATTTTTTGGAAATGTAGCAGTAGTTGTAGCTAGCTACATTTTAAAAGTAGCTTCCCCAACACTGCGGAGAATCCTACAAAAGTTTGCAGTAATAAACTAAGTTATAGCCGATATAGCGGGAACGATAATTAGTACCTAAACAAGTTAGACGTTTCTTGTGGACATCAAACATGTTGTAGGGTAGACCTACAACAAAAATTTCTAAAGCACCAATTTCCTTTTGTTTTGCTCTTTCCGACACGGGTCAGGAACGCTACAGCTTGTTGTAAAATATGATTTTTTGTTGTACAACTTCTTAAATATTTTTCACTGAATTTTTAAACATGCTAAACCAATTACTATAATTGCTTGTACAACAGGAGTTTATTAACAAGTTGTTTAAAAAGTGTAAACACGGCTTTAGTTGTCAGACCATTTTAGGGCAAGTAGGCCTAAAGAGGTAGCTGTTGTTGTGAGGCTATTCTAAGAGTCCCTAATAATGAAGATTGAATGTATCTTCTAGCTCACTCGAGTCATCTTGTGATAACAAAAGCATATAGAGGCCTACCGGTACCCCAAATTAGCTTATGTGTCCATTAAGCTGGTTACAGGACACAAGCCTGTGAATAATAAGTAACGATCATTGTTAATTTATAATAAATCAAACTATACCTAGGCTAACTTAGTACAAAATTAATTATACCTAGCCTCATTCTCACTGTAAATTGCGGTCAGAAATAACATGTCTTAAGGTTAGCCTATGAGGTTTTCTGAATCTTTAGGCTCGAGAGCTTATTTTTATTTCTTAAATAACTTTATCAATTCTTACTTAGAAACCTAGACCTTTGTCATTATCAATTTAACCCATTGACTATACACAATTTGACCTATCTTACTAATTCTTATTTACTTTATAAGTTACAGCTCGTTCCTTGAATTTCCATCAATGACATTCTTTCAGAGACACTTTCAATCAACACTGTATCAAAATTTCAACTTAACGTTAGGCCTAATTTTAAACTTAAACTACCCATGCCGTTTTTAGAAAATGATCGTTTATTCGGAAAAACTAGGCAATTCTAAGCACTTTTTCCCTTAGTTAATTTTGGGGCAAACGCTGTTTTCACTCAGAAATTCGGGTTTTAAGGTAGCCATAAACAAGATTATTTTGTTTATTTCATGTTCATTTAAGTAAGTGGGCCTAACTGTGAATAATTTAATCCTTGTCAATGAAAGTTTTAATAAAGGTTTTTAGGTCTAGTCCTATCTTCTAAAATCACTTGACTTTTATGTATGGAATCACAGATTAAACGTCCCTTGACTTACCATTTTTGTTTAGCATTGGAGAAGGTTTCCTCTGCAATGATCATAAAGTAAGTCTATGTTTCCTACTAAAAATTGTAGCACTTCGGCTAACATTCTCGTTCACTGTTTGTGTGAATAAATGGTCCCTGTTTTTCATTATATGCTAATACAATAGTATCTAAATTCCTAAACAAACATTAATTATATCTATATCTTTTACTTAATGGCCTTCTATGACTTTTCTATGTTCCCATAGTTTGCAGATCAGTACGTTCAATTATATAATATATAATAATAATAAATTCTGAAGTCGTGCGTGCATTATTTACAAAATAAACTACCTACAACTCTTAGGCATATATATAATTTTTTCTTAAGTATTGACGATAGAGAAGTCACAAATAATCCCAAAACACGGTAAGGTCAAATACTTTCAGTGGAAGTGACATCCTGTAGAGTTTAGCGAATTGTTTCCATCGCCGAGCGTGGGATTTCTATAGAAAGCAGCGGTTAAACCCAATTGCTCTGAAAACAACGTCGGTCAAAACAAACAGTAATCCGATTATTGGTTAATGCGAGGTGGGTTAAGGGGTCTACTGTAACCTAAAAAAAATTAAATACATCAAATTAAAAACATTCAAATAATCATACAAAAAATAAAATAAATATTCAAAGCACAGTAAAAATATCTTAAGACTATCCTGACAATACATGGAGAGGACCTAATGCCCTTCACATTTATTGAGCTCATTCAGAGCCAACTTTAACTCCAGGCTGCGGCCTAGTAGAATTGGCAACGTCGCAAGTAGTGTTGTTTAGCCTAGGCGGTCCATAAGATAACATGGCAGACTGGTGACACCAGCTCATTAATTTGTGAATTATTAATTAAAATTAAAATTTATGAACAAAAATGTATTAAAAGATTGTAACTGAAACATATAGGTAGGCCTATAGAATTGAAAACCAAAACCAAAGACGTAATGTTCGTGATCGTAAATAATAAAGTAGGCCTACTTAAACATAACTTTAACCAGTTTGTTCAAGAGTACAATTAATAATGTCAGTGTCTTCTTTTCATAAACCGATGTCAACCCATGCTGAAAATATTTTCAGAATTGCTTTCAATTGATGAAATGATTACTTTTGCTAATCAAATTGACTAATAAACGTGAAGAAAGATGCAGCATTACCAAGGTCTCTCCTACCTTGATCAGGTCAGATTTACATAATGGATTATGCATGAGTGTAGTGCTTGATTCATCTCTATAGTGATTTTAGGCTTCACTTTTCATTTTGCTAAGTTAAAAAAAAAACGAAAACTAATCTAACTATCTAAATCAGAAGAGAAAAATATTTTTAGTAATGAGGAGCGCATGTTAGAATCAGAAAGATCAGTGGTATAGTGGGCGGTAACATGAGGAATGGCGTTCCAACTGTGCTTTTGAGAGAAAAAAAAACCTATACAGGGTGTCCCAGAATAGAATAGAATAGAAATCTTTATTTGCCATTGACATTATACAAGTATTAGCAACAACAGTCAAGAGTATAACTAGTCATAGGTCATAAAATATATATCACTCGCCAATATACAGGGTGTTCCAGACCACTCAGCCGGCTTCTATAGCTCCAATATTAAATCAATAGAAACCTAATTGCAACTGGAACCCCCTATTTCGACTCCAAGGAATCCAGCAAAATTATTTTTAAACCCAAAATTGTACCCAAAAGGGCAGATTTTGGGGGGTTGAGGTGGTTTTTGTGAAATTTTCAAATGTATAGGGGGGTTGAGTATGTTTGAGGTATGTATACCTCATTTAAAGTTCTTTGAGGCCTGAGTATTTTATTGGACACAGTTTTAAATTATTTTTATCCTTATTTACAGGGTGTTCAAAAACGTACCAAAAATAGACCTTTGAACAACTTTTAACTGCATAGAGGTGAAATTTCGTGGGGGCTTAAATTTTTATAACACTTTAATTGCTAAATGAGCTTTAAAACAAACTCTGGTTTCAACCCTTTTCTAAACTTTTTACTTATGCTACGCATTTTCAAACTTTTTGAGGTTTCAAAAGCTGTTATATCAAAAAATTTCAAATGGCAATTTTATGGGTTTCATCACACACCACCTTGTAGCGCTTAAAATTAGCTACAACTTTTTAATTTGATGTTTTTTGGTATCTTTATTGGTAAAAGTAGCAAAATTAATGTATTTTAATGGTTTATCAAATGGCATTCAAAATGATTGCTTTTGTTAATGTACACGTCTAGGTCTTCATTAAAACTAATTATGTCGAGTTGTTCAAAGTCAATTTTTTGTACGTTTTTGAACACCCTGTAAATAGGGAAAAAAATATTAACAACTTTTTCCACTAAAATAACCAGGACTCAAAGACCTTTAAAATGAGGTATAACTTGAACCCCCTTTACATTTGAAAATTTTGCAAAAACCACACCCACTCCCCAAAATATGCCATTTAGTGTGCTTTTTTACTTTAAAAATAGTTTTGCTGAATTCCTTGGGGTTGAAATAGGGGGATCCAGATGCAGTTAGGTTTCTATTTGCTTTCATTTTGGAGCTATAAAAGCTGGCCGGGTGGTCTGGAACACCCTGTATATTGGTGAGTGATACATATTTTTCTGCGAACTTGTTGAGCGGTCCCACAATAGAAAATTTACGACTAACTTACAACACCGAGCTACAGTTTCATCTCATATAGGCTACATTACTTTTTGACACCTGACTACTAAAACATTGCTAAAATCTTAACATAGGTACCACACTTCTCATTCATAAATTACACATAAGAAAATATAGATAGGATCATTTTGAAATGGCTTAAGAGTTTTCATTCTCATTTTGCACAAAGGTAGCAAGGTAGTCAATAATGATTATTTTTGCTGTATCTCAACTCTGTAGCTCGTTCTGTTAAAGAGTTACAAATGTTTTTGTGAAACAAACACGTACATACAGACAGATGCCAAACAAAACAAGACAAAACATAATGTTAATATAAACTTTTTGGCTTCCCGATCCCATCTTTAATGAACATCCTGTATACATGTTGAAATAATAAGAACACCTGTTAGGTAGGTATTGAATTATTTTATTATAAGAGCTGTAATAGTTTAAGAGCTTACGCTCCTTTTACTAACTAGATGCTTGACAACTAAAGGACCTCCATTAAATCAGTATTCTACTACATTCTTACTTTTAAAAAAACTGCAAAAAAACTTACTGGCCTCTCAAGCGGCCATAAAATGTGTGCACAGTAAACCATACCTTTTCCTCTGCAGGATGAAATTTATTTCACATTTAACAGTCTTTACATCAAAATCTAAACTACTCTGAGTTAGATTGTCTACTAAGTTAAGCTAACAAAATTGTACCAATGGGCCTATGTTGCAGGATTCAACCAAAAGCAGCAAGCCAGTAGATGTAAAAGTTGGAATGGATGGTGGTAAAGATGAGGTGAGTTATTTTAATATGAACTATTTTGTTACATTTTAAGTGCTATGATAGTTTGGGTGAGGTTCACAAACTCCAAATTTCACCTATTCCAAAGTACAGTCTGGACCAAAAGTTGCTGCAAAATTTGGAGTTAGTGAAATGCTCCCGATAGTATGAATACAATTTTAATAAGAAAATATCCATTCAAAAATTCAAATTATATAAATTGAATGAAAAAGGACTTAAAATGGAAAAGCTACAATTTAGATTCAATCAAATTATTGGAAACACATTTATTGAGTAAATTTGTGGATCACTTATGTATCTGTTATTTTTTCTGCAAGAGCCAATGATTAATCAATTAGGTCAACACTTAAATTTTACAAGAGTGTAAACCATGTCTGGGTAAAAAAAATTCAAAACTAAAATAACTGCCATTAAAGTTGAAATTCAGTTGTGACAGACGAACATTACTTGTGGAGTAAATGAATTTTTTTTATGAACAAAGCATTCCCAATCATTGATCCCTATTCAATGCTTTTAGTTCTGAAATTAAAGTGTTTTACTAACTATCATATATACAAAATACACAAATCAAATCAATATACAATATTAGATTATATATTATGTAATGTTTGTTGTGTGTGAACATTTTCCCAGGTAAACAAAGTGGGTTCAGGAAATGCAGTGCAACTGTCAGCTGGCATCACACCTCCCCCACCCACTCAGATCAACAAACTCAAGTTTGGCCCTCCCTACATAAAAAAGGATAAGAGGCAAAACTCATCAAGGTTCAATATAAGCAAAAATAGGGAACTTCAAAAGCTCCCCATTCTGAAAGGTAACTTTTGGTTTTATTTAGGTCACCTTTATTAATTTTAGACCAATACAAATGTTGACTTTTTAAAACTATATAACTAAATTTAGTCCACGGTAGTTTGCCGGTAGAAGCAAATATAGTTAATGGGTAAAATCGCTATTGTTATTTATTTTAGAGTTACTGTCACTGAAATGATAACTACATTGATAGAATTCCTACCCAAAACAGGACACGGGGTGTTGTATTTTGTTCTGTTGATGTCTTTATACATTACTAGATTTAGTCCCCGGCTTCGCCCTATGTACAGTAGAACCCCTCATACCCGGCCACCACTGGACCAAGCCCCTGGCTAAATAACGATTTGGCCTGTTAAACCACTGAAATGACAATTCATACCTAGTAATAATATGTGATCACAGTCTCATCATTCAATTATCTCTTTATTCCAACAAATTATTTACAGAATATGTACACAAATATTTAAAGGAAGATAAAAAAAAAACATAAGTAAATTTAAAAGAATAAAATTAAATTAACCATTCCAGTGAATGAATGAATGAATTATCTCTTTATTCCAACAAATTATTTACAGAATATGTACACAAATATTTAAAGGAAGATAAAAAAAAAAAACATAAGTAAATTTAAAAGAATAAAATAAAATTAACCTTTACATTACATCTATGTTTAAAAAAGCGTACATGTTAATAAGGAATAAGCCGACATGGGCAGCGAGCCTGTGCGTCGACTGTAGTTGCGTCCAAACATAACATTATTTATCAAATGCAATAAATAAATAAATGACAGGAGATATGATGAGGTGAAAATATGATGTAAATGGAGTTACAATAAAAAATTGTGAGATGAATAGCTATGTGAAAAATTAAGTTTTTATGTTAAAATTAAGGTGGCATAACTAAGTTTAAATAAAAATAAATGAACTGTAATAGTGACAGGAATTCTACGGCTTTCAAAGTGTGTCTAGAGGGGTGGGGCGGGAGAACGAGTCAGGGTACAATGGTCAGGACGCATGTCGTGTCAGGAGCGTCTGTGTCCGTAATCAGCTGCGATGATAAGCTCAGCCTCGTCCCTGCCTAGACCAAGTAACCACTCATTGACACGGCGTTTGAATATGTTTAAAGTGGGGGAGTCAAAGAGATTAACACTTTGAAAATAGTTTTGTAAGTTACGAAATAGAACATGTGCAATATAAAATGAGTTGGTCGATGAAAAGGATTTGTACAGTTGTAGTGATGTAATTCCAATTCGGGTAGAATATCTAGTATTGTGTGTATGGGAAATTATAGAGAAAATGTTGCTATAATTTTTAAAAATATGACTTAAAACATTTGTCTGATTGTTAAAACTGACACATCCTTAAAGAGAGTGTCAGATGGGTCTGACTTAGGGGAGGTACGATTGAGGCATTAGTTCAAAATTCCTCCGTGAACAACGCTGTTGTAGAGAGCACTTTGGCAATGAAGGTTTACTAATCGCAAAAATAGTTCTGTTCATAAAATAAAATTATAAATGCCTCAAATTCAATTTTATTATTTTTTAATTATAAAATTAAACTATCATAACCTAACCGAACTAACCAAACTTGCTGATAATGAAATAATATAACAACAGTTTAGTAATAGAAAAAAATCATTCTGTTTAGGCCTATTAAATAAAACTAGAAATTACTCAATTAAAATTTTAATGACTTAATAATAAAATTAAACTGTCATAACCGAACCAAACCAACCAAACTTGCTGATAATAAAAAAATCTTGGACAAAAAGTTAATGTTACCAGCGGGATTGGAACCCGGGACCTTCGGCATATCAGCCCGGCACGCTGACCACTAAACCACCAAGGCCGACGGCTACAGATGGTTTTGTCACGGTAATGGCGTTCCCTCAGCTAATAAGAAGCCCACAGCTGTCATCGTAGCCTCTTCTATACCTCCCCTGAGTAAATACCGTGTCAGATGGGCAACGCCTGCACTTCCCAAAACCAATTTTTAATATTAACTTTTATGTTTAATGGCTCTAAAATACTTTTAGAACAACCCCCCCAGCTTTTGATTCCGATAGATAAAAGTGATTGAACAAAAGCATAGTACATTAATTTCATTTCACTTTCATTTAGAATCTGATTCAGCTGACCGATAGCATAGATATATTTTCTAATTTTACTGTTTAAATAAGACGGTAGCACTTAAGTACCACACCACAAGTATCATTCAAGTCTGTTTTGGGATTAATTTTAGAAGAAAAAACATGTTTTAAAGGCTAAAGTCATTAAGTAATGAACTTACAAATATTGTGATTCCATGTTACAAAAACTATTAATAATTATGGAGGTAAAAATGACAATAAATTGGCCTTGAAGATCATGAGGACTTAAATGGTACATACATTCTACTTAACTTTCTCATCCATTTTTTGAAATACAAAAATTAATGTACTGTACTAATCCCGCTTTGGAAATAATCAACCAACTGTTCAGAGGTGAGGCCTACTAGCTCAACTGAGTATAGTGAGATAGTAAATAAAATTTAACAAACAGATAAATGAGAACGCTCAAGTTGCAAAGACTAGTTCTTGCATCTAAACGTCTGTAAGCTGTGAGAAAAAAAATCTGATATTTATTTATTTATTTCCCAACGGTTTACACCAGTTTACAAGAATGGATACAATGTTGTGAATGGCAAAATTCATGTAGTACAGTAAAGTGGTAACAGCAAGAACATAATATAATGAATAACAATTAACAAGTAATAAGTAAATAGATACTATATAAATAACAATCTTGAATAACAATAAGAATAACAATATATGACAATGATATTTGGCTTCCTGGAAGGGGCCGGATAAACAGAGGACCGGTAAAACCAAGGCCGGGTATCAGGGGCTCTACTGTACTGTTTTTTACTACTATGAACATGATGAAATTGAGACTTCAAAATGACCTTTTGAATTAATTTTCCGTATAGTAACATCTATATATTAATTATGTAAGGAGATTTTAAAGATTATTAAATCCATTTGTACCTATTTATCCTAATCACCTAAGCTAATTAAACATTTGGGACTACTGATGTCAAACTATGCGGGAACTTCCTAACCTTTTTATTACTATACAACGATTTATCATTGTTTACTAAAATCTTATTGTAAGGGATATAGAAAGTAGCTAAAAACTACGTATTTGAAAAAAGTAGCAAAACTGCCATTGGTTACCTGCACGTTTATAGGATATACTAACCAACCACTTAGCTAAAAGATTAGCCCAATCCGATGATCCAGGTGCATGTCTAAACCAAGGATTATGAACACCTCACTATGCCCCAGTGGTTGTAATAGGCTATATCGCTACAAACACACAGGTCACCACCAGCTATTTGCCAAACAGGACGGGACTTAAACCCGAGCAGACGAATGCCACTGGCCAAGTGACATCACCCTAGTCACCTCAACTATCTGTGCTTGGAAACTATGGAGTATAAACCGCTATTTAAGCTGATGTCAACCTCTAGCAAACAACCAAGTTGTTCAATGTGTTACTTACTTAGCAGTACTTACTAGTTAGTCACGGACTGTTTTTATGATATTTTTTTAGTTGAATCACAAGACTGATCTGATCATAAATGGCGTTACTAATCTTTTGACAAACAAGGTTTTCCTTAAATGGCAATATTAGTATAATCTTATCTAGATACATCAAGGTTTAATTCAATGTTACGTTGTAAACTAGATGTCTTTCGATTTTATAAGCCTTTGTTGGTTTCAAATAATGTTATCAGAACATGAAAACTTATTAGAAATCTTTGAAATTAACCACAGAAACACTTTTTTATTTAATGATTATAGCAAATACAAAGAATTCTCTTTGTTATATATTTTTATTGACTTATTCTAAATAAACATAATTGATAACAGTGAGAGCAAAACAGTTACAATTCAAGAACAGGTAATATAATTAAAAGTAAAAAAAGTCTTACATAATATGAATACGGTAATTAATTTGTCTAGCACTCAACTGGTTAATTTGAAAAATTAACGGCCTTCTACCAAGAGCTTCCAACTAAACTCTCTCTGGAACAACCTACATAATGTTTTTACCAAAAATACTATTCCTCTTATATCTTCTTTCACTATAATCATAACCTTAAAACAAATTTGCCAATGGTACAGTTTGGTTTCTCCTAACTTTAACTTTATCGAAGAGTATTAGCTAGTCTATCTTAAAGTAGCATTATAGTCCATGAGACAGACGAAGAAGGACTCTGAGGGATTAACGTCCCTTCCACCAACGCACGCACACTCGCCAGCAGGGCCCTACCTACCCCACAGCGCGTGACCCATGTGTGTGTGTGAAGGTGTGTGTGTGTGTGTGTGTGAGGGCTGTAATCCCTTGGAGTCCTTTGCCTGCCTCACGGACTGTGAGTGACATAAAACATAGAAAAACTATTTATTTTGTGACAGTGTTCTCTTTCAATAATGTGACAAGCTCATGATTTGATATTATTGTTGTCCCTTCTTTTTATTATTTCTTGGGCTACCGACACTTAATTTAAATTTTTTTACCTGCGTTCATAGTAGGCAGTTCTGGGATGTTAATCTCGTCAAACTGTTTTGAGCACTTGTTTGATATAAATGAATGAATGAAAACAATACGGTACTTTATTTAAAAAAATAATCAATTTAAATCTAGGCTTCCCTAGGAAGATAAAAATATTGTCATAAATCACTAATCACACTAAATAGATTACAGCTCCGGCACCTCATTTTTTACAAATCGAGCACTGTATGTATATATATATAATACTAGCTGTACCCGCAGGCTTTGCCCCGTTTAACTTCATATGTGAGCTCGTTCGCATGGTTCGTCCTGGTTAAAGTTCGTTCGCTACGCTCACTCACCTTTAGGTTGGAGCACGTTCGCTGCGCTCACACGTCCTGGTTGAAAAAAAATGCCAAGCTTCTTTTAAATTGTATGACATGTTTTTAACCACATTTTTTATTAATTCATTTATGCATTTTTATTATGTTAAATATACTGGTTTTAATGGAAAAGAAAGTTTGGTAATCATGGTTAAATGAAAACTACCTTGTTTTGAGGTACAAACATGAGGAAAAAGTCAACTGACTTTAAACTCATTTTACTCAAAAACCGTTTGAGATATAAACAAACTTTAAATACAAAAGATGATAATTTAATTCTGCACTAACAATTTTCTGTCAGATTAAAGATCCAAGCATTGGTAAGACCCCTTGCTTTGCTGGATACGTTCCACGCACAGGCCCCATAGTCTATGTGGACAGGCAAATGCCAGGTTAATAAAGGCCACCAACCTCTTAAAAAAATTAAATTAACTAAAATTCATTCAGCTTATAAAAACCAAAATATAAATAAAGGCTTACATAGTAGATCTTTACGGGAAATCACTTTAACTCCCCCTAAACCCCCTTAAATATCAAATTTTGTGAAACCCTGTCTTATTGCACATCTACAGGGACCCCCTATGCCAAATTTGATAAATCATAAATAAAATTAGCTTATAATATTAAAGCTGAATTCACAAGGGAATTTTCAAACAGAACAAAAATAAGTTTAATGGTTTCCAAGATACAGGGTATTGTGTAAATATCAATATTTCCATACAAATGGCCGCCATTTTGAAACGGATAAAGATAAAGGAGTTCTGTTTTCACTAAATTGTTCGTCTAGTCTAGAGCTTTAAAATAATGCATAACATGACATAAATTTACATTTGAAAACACTGAGATTCGAACCCATGACCCCCAGTTACTCAAACACCATGTATTTTAAAAATGTTTTTACCTTGTTCCTTGGTTATGAATTAGTGGGGACAATTTTTCTTTCATCTCTGTATGTCAAGCCGTTTGTCTTTAATCTGTTTAGGACAGCTTAGAAGACTCACCCTGTATATGAGCCTTCCAAATGATTACATATTAGATCAGTTTTCATAATTTTAAAAACACAGTAATTGTTATTACGAATGTTTCCTATAATTACTAGAAATAAGAACAATTTAATTTGTAAAGAGCCTTGAGTGTTCCAATTGGTAAACAATCATTCATCTGTAGAGTACCTACTTTTCTCTATGACATGGACATTAATGAAATTGATTTACATCAAGATCAAATGCCTAATCATCCAGCAGTTCGCATTGTACGAGGCAGGGAAGAACCACATCTTCTCTGCAGACTCTCCCCATTGCGAAACACAGGCAGAGCAGCTAGTATATACAGATAGATATGTTAATTATAATGGATTTGGTTTTTTTTGGACTCTGACATCAATATGAGAAAACAAATTGGTCCTGGGTCTAGGTCTTAATATTATACCTTAGGCAGTAGCTTATTCTCCATACAGTTGAACCTCGTTAGTACGAACCTTGGTAAAACAAATTAATCGATAAGACGATTTTTCTAAAATCCCCTTGAAACTTTCATAAAGGTCAATGCTAAAAACACATGTACAACGTAGTAATTAGTAATAAAAAGGTTAAATACCTGTAGTACTGTCTGTGATCCTGGAATTTAGGTCAGCGACCCAGGTTTCGAACCTAAAGGTTCATTTTCAAGCAGGTACCAGAGTTAAAAACACATAATCCTCTTCATAACTGTGGAGAGTCGTTATAACACACAAGACACGAACACGAAAACATTAAACATGTAGTAATTAGGTTAAAAACCTCCGTAAGACAAATTTGTTTGGGGCTAGGCCTGATTAACCTTTATACAACGAATATTATTTGCACAAAACCTCTACAAGACGAATCCAACCACTATAAAACAAATTTCACATTACCCTCTATATCGATGTGATACTCCCTAGTGTGGATTAACGTCCGCACGAGTGAATATTTTGACTATCCGCAGTACTATCCTGATAATTAGAACAATTCGTATATAGGCAAAATGTGGTTCAGATTCCACTATAAACTATAGGTCCCTTAGTTGCCATTAGCTGTATGGGCTATTAATTAACCGCTGTGTCTAAGGAATGTCGGCCTTAGTCACTAACAAGACTACAAGATCGCGCCACTCATCCTACACTCAACTCCATTCATACTTGGCTTAAAATACCTACTTTGTATGGTTGTCATTTAATAAGAAAGTATAAAAAGTATACTACATAGTTTTCAAAACAAAAAGAAGCTTGTCTCAACATGAGACCCCCACCCATCCCTCTTCCTTCCTCAGTCATTGTCTCAGAGCGAGGAGAAACCTCTGTAAGACGAATAACGCTTATATTAAAACTTGATAAAATGAACCTCTTTATTAAGAATATATTGATAGTACGGCCGCTACCCCATGAAATTTGTCTTGGATAGGTTCAACTGTATGGGATATTCGCTCAAAGTTAAATTGGTGTTCAATCATTTGAGAGCAGCTACAGTAGCATACTTGATCTTTGTACCATTCTTCTAAAATTCATTAAACTCTGAAATACAGTATTGTGCAAAACGTGCTGGATTTTTTATATGTAAGAACAGTATGTGGGATTAAATGTATTTATTTTAATTGTGTAAATTACTTATAAATAATTCAGTTGGCATTTAAACCTTCTTTGACATAGACATCAGCCACTCCACCACCTGCTTTATTAGGCCGATCTTTCCTAAAGATGGAATAATGAGGCACTGCAACAATCCCGGATGAAATACTTAGAATCAGGTTTCAGAAAAAGCCACAATAATTTATGACAACTGTCATTTCCCTTGAAAAAATCAGACGTTTTAAAATCTTCTGTTTGCATTCAAGTTCAATTCGGATTAAAACAACACTATTGTAACTTCTTCTATGTCTTTGTTTTTTTAACAAAATATATCATAAAATGTGAAATTCAATCTATTAAAAAATACGTCATAGCTGATTCAAATTTACACCATAGTGGCAAGACAAAACGATCATGTTAGGTGGAGGCGGAACCTAAAAACTGACTCCTGCTCCTAGTTAGTTTAAGATCGTTATTACGTCATAACTTTTGAGTGTCACATGATTGTGACGTTCCAGAGAGGGTGATATCCATTGGGGCTGATCTTGGACTTTCTCCTCCCCAGACTCATCACTTGTTCAATATTTTGGCACACGGCACAGCAGTTAGACATTTTAGAATATTTAAATGATGAGTCAGCAACTAGCTTAAATCTTGTCTGATATTTTGTATTTTTCCACGGAAGAGGAGAAACAGTTTTAACCTTACAGTACCTTTTTTTAACGAATGTACTCATAAGATTATTCCTTTGTTTTCTTTACGGGTGTTTTTTTTTTGTTATATTAATGCTGCCTATCCTATAATGAGGGACGTGACTCAATCCCTGCCCACCGTAGCGCCTGCGTCGCTTTGTATTCACCGCTACACAGCTGAGCTGTGCTGTATGTGCACGTTCCTGTTCCAGTAAGGATTCACTGGTTTTCCATGTGAATATAGATACATAGATAACAACGAAATTTATATATTCAATGCGTCAAGGAAAGAATATATTCTCTACCACGTTCTCGCCAGTTGTAACACCAATATTGCCACTAGATGTTAATTAATTGATTGAATAAATGTGAAACTAGACATTAAACCACAACTAAACTGAAGGGTTCATTTTGTCAATGAAGCAAGTTGAGCTTAGCTATCAACAAGGCTGTTATGTTGATCAAAATACCTACTTTGTATGGTCGCCATTTCAATGAAAAGTATAACATTATAAAAGTATTAATAATATTATTTAACTCGGAACTCTCACTTGGATGTCAGCGTCGTATTAAACCAATACTGTATAGTGAAAAGGTGTTCAAATGTCAAATCTGACATGTACCATATTCATCTGTTCGCCGTGATGCTAAACCGGGAATTTGTCTGGACTTTATTTCACAAAGTTTGAAATTGAAATACAAGTACACTCTATTAGGCGTTGTTTATTTATGTTTTATAATAACTTCCAACCAAGTCTAACTATTGTACAGTACTGACTTTTCCTTTAATACTGTTTACACACGCCAGGCCTAACCTAAAAGATCATTGCTTTCGTTCCCGTGCGTAGTCGGGTTTCTTGGTGGTTATTTTCAATAATTAATACCTTTTAAATAGTTTACTTCGTATACAATGAGACTAACGGAGGAAATTTCAATTCAAAGTATAGGCCAATACTGAATCGGGTTTACCCATACTTCCCTTTTAAACAGTTAAAATATTTGATTTTTCCCCTTGGCGATATGTTTTGTTAAACCTAAAACTAGTTAGTGTCGAACTAAACTAAAATGTGGAGGCAAACATAAAGCTGTTTTTAGAAGCTAACACTGTAGGCTACTGCTTTATTGCTGATTTAACAAATGACATATAGAGTATTTATCGGTTCCACTTGAGAGATGTGTGTATGGGCGGCGCGGCGCGGCGGTAGGGTGGGAGATGCGCGGCGTCACGACGCGGCGACGGCGACGATCGATCGATCAGTCTACAGTGTCTGTGTCTACTGTAGTGTATGATAGTGTTGAGTGAGCAAGAGTGACGAGTGTCAGTGACAGTGGCGGGGTCATGGTACACTCTGCCGTCGGCCCCGGGCCCATGTTGCACCGCCCGGATAACATCTTAGGCATACCCAAGAGTCCTAGCTTCTTGAGCGGTCTGGACCTCGTGTCCAGCGGGCCGCATCCGACCATGTATCAGGGGTTGCCTGTCCAGCTACCCTCCCTGCTAGGTACTTCAAACTTGACTAGTAATTTTCGCAGTAATTCGGTCATATTATTAAACATTGCATTCGTGTAAAACTGATAAAATATTTACATTATGGGTTTGCATTAACAAGTGTATGATTTCTTGGATGCGTAAAACGCATAGTAGGCTATTTATTTATGCTTGGACTCAGTGTAGGGTAAATTGACCATATTTTTCGGAAAATATCTGCGATGCTTTTGAAGAATTACTAGGTACTCCCCTCCCCAACTAATCTCATCTGGCTTTAACACCAAAACTTAATAAATTCAAATATTTTCAAAACTAGATATAGTGTTGCAAAATAACCCAGCTTATAGTTTAACAATAAAAACTAAACACTTTCCAAATGTGATAGCATTGCAATCACAGTTTGTGAATTTTTTATTCAAATTATAATACTTAGCCTATATGAATTGTGAGATTTAAGTCATCAGGTAGTAAAATTTTTCCCATCCCAAACTTAAAACCAAGCGGGAAAGCTGAATGTAGACTCCCTCTTATCCAGGCACCTTTTAAAAGGACACCGGCTTAACCAAACTACACTTGGCAGAAGTGACATCTCTTAAACCGAACGATTGTTGTGAGCCCATTGGTTTAATCGGACTGGATCGGCAAGAAGTGGGCGGTACTGAAACAACTTTTCTCGTGGGAAAAATTTAAGACCAATGATGACGTGTCTAAATACCTTCCAAATTTAAGTTAAATATTTGGATCATTTTTCGAGTGATTCCCGCGGAGTGCTCATGTATCGTTTATACATTTATACAGTGAGTACTCTAAATTGTAGTTGTGAACGTTTTTACTGAACATTTAAGTACAGTATTTAACCACGTGTTGTCTAGTACTGCTGTGTGCATTTGCTTTTCTGTAGTTTTTATGTGATTCCCCATATATTTAGTGTGTTTCTTTTTTAGAATTGTGTAACAAATATAGGTGTACAAAGCAAGTTGTGGCTATTGAACAAAAGCTTAATGCCCTTGAACGTTCCTAATTTAACGAGTTTTAGGGGATGTGGGTTTAAACCGAAAGAACGGTTATCCGGACTGGCCTCAGTCATAAGGAGTTCGGTTAAGCGGGAGTCTACTGTATCCAGGATTTAGCTGTAAAATGTAGAACCAACATCGTAATGG
The DNA here is from genome assembly GCF_028750875.1 of Macrosteles quadrilineatus. NCBI lineage: Eukaryota > Metazoa > Arthropoda > Insecta > Hemiptera > Cicadellidae > Macrosteles > Macrosteles quadrilineatus. The sequence continues at coordinate 160,312,087 of NW_026542594.1, forward strand.
ATGGTCCACTTCGTAAAGTTATAGGGGTTTACTGTAGTAAATATGAGTACTAAACAAAAACATTTTGATTTTTATTAATTAATAATTTTCTTTAACATGAAATTAATATGAAAGCAAAATATAGCGTCAAAAATGTCGACATTTTGTAGGTAATATCTTATGTACCTCAACGGGTGCTTTACACATATTTTGAAAGAGTCAATTAATTGTAATCTATGTTATTATTTCCAGGAAAACAGCCAAATATCATGGAACAATACATTGATTAAGTGACAGATTAGGCCTATAACAAGTGTTATTATTATTAATGTAATAATAATATTTTGTGTGTGGTCCTTAACTTGCTGAAAATGTATTTTCTTGTCGGAAATTTCCTACAAATCTGTAGGTCTAGAGTCATTTTGACATTAAGGTTTATATTTCATAAATAGTTTGAAATACTAGAACAAAGTATAATACTACTACATTAAGGCCTACGTAATCTAAATCTAAATGCAAACAAACATATAGCCTGAAACTGTCTTGGTTTTAAGTTGATCCCCAGTAGGAGGTTTTACCTTCAAGCAGTCTAAACACCAAAGTAGGCTTACACCATTATTTAAATTGTATTTTTAATCCAACATGGATTAAATTAAAGCACTATGAATCTTATGTTATGTTAAGCTATTGTGTAATTCATCCCCCTATTTTTAAGATTTGCTGTTATAGATTTTCTGTCATTGTTTTGGAAAATAACTACTGAAAAGTTTTCAATAAGTGAGTGAATTTTTCTTGTACAAATCTACTAAGTAGAGTTTGTTCTCTGATTTATTACTTTTGCTAGAATGTAGCTCCTTGTTGATTCACTCAGGGTAAAAGTAGTTATATGTCATTTTGCTACCTGAACCCAAATTGATAGTGACACTTTCAAAAGCTAATTGAAGTATCTACCCATAGATATGTTTAGATGGGCAGTTGCTCAAGTTCAGTATTGTTTAGGTCATCACTAACTTGATGATAATGATAACCTTATTTTGCAATTTCCATTCCAAAGTAAACCTTTACTATTGTGTTTGTTAGTAAAACGATTACAATGTGTTTGTTTATGTATTTATTGATTTCATGTTGTTTTCATTTGTATATGGTTAAAACAACTTTGTAGAATTCAGGGCACATTTAAACCTAGGGTTGTAAACTCTAAAATAAGGGGTTCAAAACAATAAAACATTAGCATAGGAATAACAGTTATTGAAGGATAAGCTGTTTAGACAACCATAATATACAAAATTGTATTGCTATAGAAAGATAAAAAAACTAGATACATATCTGTTAGTTACATAATGGAGGATTTATTACAGTCGAATATTGGAATGTTTGTCTGAAGCCATAATGGTATTAACACCAATGAAAACCAAACAGTCTTGTATTTTCAATTGATATGCGCTTGTCATATAAGCCGTAACAAAACATCTGTTAACAAAAACTAAAGTTACTCCAGTTAAAAGTTATGTGGTTATCTATTAATTGAGCTTTGAATTTTATCCATGCGGGGAAATGGTAAATAGTATATTTCGTTCCTCGGCCCGAAAATGAGGTTTTGCTGGTTCAAGAGCTGCAAAACCATTTCGGTCCGTGGTACGAGCGCTATTTTTCACCACACTATACCCTATTACCACTATTCACCACAATAATGGACACTTACAGTCAACACAACTACAACTTTAAGGTTATGTGACAAAATAATTTGAGGATCAGCAAAAATAATAATAAATAGTTGCAAAGCAGCGGTGACAATAGAACAAGTCTATTGCATGGATACTGATTGTGTATTTAATATGCATTAATGTTTTATACTAACCACTTAAATAAATGAACTGAAAATACATCTTGCAAATTATTTAATTCTTTTGCATTAGTTGTTTAGCTATGTGTTAATGTAACAAAGAACATCAAGTCAAGAAAGAATGCTCTAAATTAAAAATGTTAAGGGAAAAATTACTTTATCGACGAGACAAAGTTAGTACTGTACTAAGTACTAGCAAGTCCTTTCAACCCAAACAAAATAAACAGTTCCATTTAAGTATTTCAAATAAACAGGTGAAATATAGTTTTTAAGTATATTTGGCTTATTCTAATCCTTTCCTGTAGCATATTGACTGAAATTCATTGTATATTTCACTATTTGTAATTCTTGTCGTTATTTGCATTAATCTGCCAGATGGATCCATGTACCTCTAGACGTAACATCGTCTATGTGACGTAATATGGTCTAATCAAACTAACCCATTAGTCGTACCATTGCACCACCTTCCCTACTGCTACGACCATCAACTAACATACTTTGTACCTAGTCGTCGTCCTACCTCTGTAAAATGATTAAAGTGTTTCATTTAATAACCATACCTTCGTTTGCACTTCCATCATACCCACACCTGCTCTAACCTGTCTGCCCTAAACCTATCACGGTTTACTAGGTTGTTACTGGAGAAAATACCACATTGTACCTGCAAATACACACATTGTTGGCAACTTTCAAAAAATGTATTATTGTAGTTAATTTACTTTTATAATTTGTTCATCAAATTTTTTAATATTGTTTACAGATGCATCTTCTGCAGACAGAGAAGAGCTGTTTGTTCAGAAGATTCGGCAATGCTGTGTCTTGTTTGACTTTGTGTCAGACCCTTTGTCAGATCTTAAATGGAAGGAGGTGAAACGTGCTGCACTCCATGAGATGGTCGAGTATGTCACTACTCAGAGAGGTGTCATTACTGAGGCCATCTACCCTGAGGCAGTCAACATGGTGAGCTGAGACTAAATATACACCCATGTAAAGTGAAGGAAACTAAAAGACGTCAATAGTCTTTTCAAAGAAGTTAATCTATATATTAAGAAATATTGATTTTTTTCTGAGTCGGTTCGGCTTTTCTACACGACCGATTTTCATAATTTTGGTCTTAAATTATAGGTATGCACGCACAGATTTGCCATCAAGCATCAGTAATCATTTATCTGACGTGTATTTCTAGTTATGTACAAAAGCAACTTCGTCCCTGTACATTTGGTATGGGAGTTAAATTTGGTTTTTCTTTCCCGAGTTCGTTTAGCTCTTCTACCCTACCGATTTTTCTCGATCAAAAATATAAATTTCATTTTTTCCAATTTTTACTTCAATTAAAGATGTATTTCACCAGTTCTAATTACATTATCTTGTTTTGGTCTAAGAACCTTCAGTGAAATACCGGCTTTCATTTGAGCTATTGTTTATTAAGATCGTACATACCTGAAGCACGCTGCTGAATCACGAATCTTAAATAATTTTAATTATTTAAGGACTTATCTGCAATCAATGATACGTAACTCCATTTTTATTTAAGTTATTTTATATGTCTTGGTCTTAAAACACTCCTAGAAATAAAGGCTTTCATTTTAGATATTGATCGTTTGAATCAGTTTAGTTCAAGGGTACTGTATTACTCAATCAAAAAACACATTTCAATGCTGTGGTGCAGCACAGGGCCCTCTAGTCTATATATTAAAAACTATTGGTTTTTCTTTTCCGAGTCAGCTCAACCTTTCTAATGGTTCCGTAAATATTGTGTCTTAATTACGTGTTAATGGTTATGTTCATTGACGAGAGGTAGTGAATATCCGAGATTGTGCTGAATATGGAGTAAAAATATGAGTGTTTGTGAAAATATTCTAGACTTTCAAAATAAAAAAATAGTGACAGTAGTTGGTCTATAATGTTCTACAGTAGAGAAGGAATATTTCAAATGTTTCTAGATTTAATGGTACCAAGATTTTGGTACGTATGTCTATGAAACAGAAAAAAACTGATTCGATAACCATTATTGTACATCATATTTGTACCTGGGCACAGCCGGGTTTTGCAGCTAGTTTAGTGTTATGTGTTAATGTGTTTCCAAGGGGATTTGAAAAGTGCACTTGTAATTTATGTTGTCGTGTTATTGAGGTTCTACTGTTGTAGATTACACAAAATATTTATCTAGACGTTATATTAACAATTTTCAAATGAAAATATAAGGCTAGATTAATTATTTTTTATATAGGCCCGATTGAACTTGGCCAAGCAAAAAGTTATAATTAAAAATTATTTAAATGTAAAATATAATAAAAACAATGATTTAAAATACTTGAGATTTCAAGAAATTAATAGAAAATGTAACTTTGTGTCTACAAAGTCTTGTTGACAACAATATAATGGCCCCAAGTGAAGTGACCTGAACATGGTTGAGTCAAGTGTACTTCTTCATAAAGAGATTTCTCTGTTGTAGGAAAGGGCTGAAATCAATACCCTCATTGAACAACCCATTAAGTCCTTCATCCCTTATGGTGATTGTCTTTATTGTTCTTTAAGTTGCATCTTATCTATGGAACCATTTGTTCTTATTGTAATAAATGTGATATAAGAAATAGTGCAACATGTTTACATAGCCGATAAAGTATGTTATAGTTCTGTCCTTTCTTACAATTAACTCAGAATTAACTTACGATTAATTTAGAATATTACAGCTGATAATAAAAGATTCGGTTGGTTATTATTTTCTTTCAAACTATTTACAACTTACATTACTGTAATGGATCATTTACCAAAAAAGTTTAAAGTAAAAAAATGTACTGTATAAAATTTTTTGTGAACAAGAGGGTATTTGCTGACCTAACCTCCTTCTGATGGACACTGCTAATTTTATGGTTGGCCTAAGAAAATCCAGACTTCATTAACAATTTGAATAAGCCTATACCAAAGCGGTTGTTATTATTATTGACCTGTATTAAATAAGATTGAGTTTATTTGGCATAGGCGTATGATGTAACTTTATTTCCACTTGTGTATTGTTGACTAACGGACCAAATTGATGCATTGGTATTTCGATGCATTGTGAATTGAATCGCGAATCGAAATTTTGATGCATTGCACACCATTACAAACAAGAGGAAATAGGTCAAACAACATGAATGAGATATTATTTTTTTCAGTTTGCTGTAAATCTTTTCCGCACTTTGCCTCCTTCAAGCAATCCGAATGGAGCAGAATTTGATCCTGAAGAAGATGAACCTACATTAGAAGCTGCTTGGCCACATTTACAACTAGTGTACGAGTTTTTCTTAAGGTAACCAAACAAAAATATTTTTTATGCTTTCAATCACTGGCTTGACTCATGAACAGGGATAGCGGAGCAGACAAGTTAAAGTATTTATTTGAGATTTTATTTTATTTTTTTCTGAAGTTATCCACAAATGTTGAAGACTAAGTAATTGGAAGATTTCAATATCTACATATTATTTTCTCCATTGTTCTGCAAATCTCAGTTGACTCTAGAAGCCTTTACCACTTCCACTTAAGTTGTCGATTCTAATTATTTTAATACAGGTGCTTTACAATACTAAAATTTTCTTATATGGCTCTTAAACTTAACCCTTCGCGGATAGGTAATGGATATATCCGTCTAAGTGTCTGGCAATAAAGGACAGGTGGATATATCCACACATGACTTGTTATATTCTAGACGGGATATGGATATATCCGCCTTACCTTCAGACAGCCTGGCTGATGGTTTTGCAGTAACCAGATGTCTCTGGCTACCACGGCACTACTTCCCCTCGCTCTCCGCAACCGCTGCGACCTTGAAAGCGACACGGCGGCCGCCCTCTCCTGTGCACCCCCACGATGTTGCGCGCGCAACTTGTTAGGCACAAGTAAACCTAATGGTTTACTTTGTTGGCTCTAAATGATACAGTTGTTTGTCTAGCAGCATGTAATAGTATTAACATATTGTCCCTTATTTGTTGCCTATCCTTGTCACGGCCATATTTTCAAAGAGGGTCGCTGGATATATCCTCAGTTTGATGCTCATCCGTGGACGGGTGGTGGATATATCCGCACCATTTTTTGCGCGCATAAAAACAAGTAAAAAATTATTTAGATAGTATGAGATGTTCCATGTGTTTATTTGTATAATTTTTGTCCGTCCGAGGCCATAAAAGTTGCCCGTCCAGGAAGGGTTGAGAATAAATTCAAGTGATTTAGTTTCTTGCAACTTAACCTCTGATTTGTATGGGAGCCACAAATCACAGATGAATATTTTTTGAATATTTTGAGATTTGTATGGGGTTATTGATCAAAGTCCAAGTCTCAACTAGTCTTTTAATGACCATAGAACAGTCATGGATATTTATTAATAGTATATTTGCATCAGTGACAACTGTTCTTGCGACATTATGAAACACTAATTTTCTCTTGTGATTTATGACAAATTTGTAGCATAATACTTTTTTGATTATTTTGAACATTCCTTTACATTATAAGACACTTATAATTTAGTTTTTGACATCATGAGATGTTTATAAAATCTTGGTTTTTAGGATACTAAGATACTATTTGATTGTCTTTGACATTATGAAGTCCCTCGATGAGAATCATTGAGTATTGTGTAATCAATCTTCTGTTTCTTTATATGACTACACCAAAGTGATCATAACACAAAAATTTAGAGTAGACCGTGAAGACTACATTGAAAGTTACTCTTTACTACAGGAAATCTTCTTCAAGAGAATGTTTTGCTTTTTATTTTAACAAATTAAAAGAGATCTTGTTTTTTAAAGACTTAATTTTGAGTTTTTAATGATTGCTAGGAACATATTTTACCTTTCCCATACACCATATTAATTTGAATAATATAAACTACTGTATATATAAAACATGTTAAACATTAAACATTTTTGAAAACCGTGTAATTTTCAGGTTCTTGGAGTCTCCTGATTTTCAACCTAATGCTGCAAAGAGGTATATTGATCAAAAGTTTGTTCTACAGGTCAGTGAAAAATACACGTATTATTACTGTTATTGTAATTTTTTTTTATATTGGTTCAATGACTAAATTAAACATGGAACACTTTTTAAAAACAACCAAAGAGAGCTATTAGAGTTATGATTGATTAATCGGTGATATGATGGTTCGGTTAGGGACCATTTAAAGAACTGTAAAATACTGCTTTCAGTCAATATGTTTGATACAATATTATATTAGTTAAAATTAAACCCTTAGAGAATGCTAGTTTCCATCACATCCCAACAACGCCAGGAATAAAACTAAGGTCAAATTTTGATAAAAAAAAATCTTTATACATGAGAGAAAGCTAATCACTTTTTACTAGGACAAATTAATAAGAAAAGCAACATACATTATGAAAAAGTTAATTATTTCTTAACTAATCAAACATTTCATTCAATTTAAATTTTTTTAACTTATTTTAAAGAATCCAATTGATTTTTTATTAATTTTTATTAATTGAATTGTGTATTTTCGTTATCAAGAATGTTGGAATTTATGTATTGGTAGATATAGGATGTTGAAGCTATTCATCATAAAATGTGTTGTGCAAGTATGAATAAAGTTGTTCTTAATTGAATTGAGTAATGTATAGGTATGGACAGGTCACAACACTTCAGAAATTTGTTGGGGGAAAACAAGACGGTATTATTGTAATTTGAGGTTTTGTTGGGAGGGGATTTTTTCAACTGTCAGCGATTGATCTACCATAATCGTGGTACATGTTGACGATAGTGCCGCAATGCAGGAAAAGATGATGATATCTCAGTGATTGTGTCAGAAGTTCACGATTTTTCTGCTACAGCAGAAAATGTTAACGCTTTAGTGCTTTGGCGGGTGAGATCCTTGTGATCATGGGAGATAATAATACGGATTTATAGTCAAAATTATATTATATGACTAGTTGCTTTTTCTAATGGTAATCATATCAGTCAGACATGCCTAAAAACCCTCTATTCAGTTTTCAAAAATATGCTGGGAAGTTGGCCTAAATAACTGTTTGCGATTAGCTAGCGGTATTTTTATAATGTGACTTATGTTCTACAGTTAAAATGGACCAAATATGTAACTTTCCTTTGGTGAACGCTGTGGCCGCAAGATATGCTCACGTACGTAGCTGGGATTGTGGGAGATGTATATGGGTATTGCCATCATCATGTGAGATGTTAATGGATGTTATCAAAATTTTGGATGATGTTTGTGGGTTTATCTGTGATTTTGGGGGAAAATCATGATGGCATGTTATTGGGGCTGTAGTGGCACCACTGGACACGTCAGCTTAGTAACATCCTGATTATATAGAGTTTTTTTAAATTATTAATCTTAACTCCAAACAATAAAAATCTTAAGATTTACTATGATTATTTCTTTTTCTAACATTGGTTCTTTGTTCTCTAGCTTCTTGAACTATTTGATTCAGAAGATCCTAGAGAAAGAGATTTTCTGAAAACAACGCTACATAGAATCTATGGAAAGTTTTTGGGCCTTAGAGCTTACATCCGTAAACAAATCAATAATATTTTTTACAGGTGAGGTTTACTTCAATATATTTTTAAGACATAATATGTGTGTTGCATTACTTAAAAGTTTTGCTAGACTAGGCTATGTGCTTTACACTTCAGAATATCAGAGAAATTGATTTTTAGAATTTAGTTTAGTTAGGTATAAGTTACTTGAAGTTAATTTACATTGCAAAAATTATTAGATGTCTTGAGGTTTCTTTCTTTACATCTGGAAATCAAGTTTGTTTTATAGGCAGATGTCTAGTCCTAATATAATTTTAAATAACCACTAAGTTTAAGCCTAGACACTTAGCTTAGAGGTAAGATGATGAGTTGTTCACAGCATGTATATGGTCATCGTGGTCGTGTTGTTGAGGTAGGCCCGAGTCTACGTTGATGTGCTGTCTAGTATCGGTGTCATGGAGTCGTCCTCTAACCCGACATTGACGACCTTCCCCTTGTTTACTTTAAAAATATGACTTCAAACATACCGGCAGAATCGGCCTCCGAGCAAATAAGTTAGATTAAGTCACTATAACACCGTACTAAACTGTCGGCATTAACTGACGTGTAGCATGGGGTTGTTACCCTCCAGTAACTTGTGAATAAATCTTAACCACGACGATTGGCGAAGAAGTTTACAGCAAGATGACCAGTGAAGAAGTGAAGCCGCCTGCCCCTTCCTCTAGTGTGTGCGTCGGTTGCTCAACCCGAGAACTGCCAACACCATGAAAACTGAAAATTTCTGTTTTGGAGCCCAAAAGCGTAACGGCAGTTCTCAAACCACTCCAACTGGCTGCGCAGAATACCGATTTGTGTCTTGAACCGCCCTTTGCCTTCCTCAACAACAAACACAGCTCTCATCTCACCATCCCGGAATATATTACCATTAATCTTTTTTTAAACCATTTGACCCTAATTTATACACCGTGTTACCCAACTGAAACGTACATTATTGAATATAATATTGATAATTTATTTATTTACTATTCCAATAATTAATCATTTGTTTATGATCGATTATTATTATTTATTTACTTATTTATTGGACCCGTTACAATGTATTGACGTGTACTATACAAAATGTTCATTTTGTAATTTGTTGTAATAAATTCTTGGTTCTCGACCAGTAAATTAATCAAAAACTTTTCTTTCAGTTTTATATATGAAACAGAACACCACAACGGAATTGCAGAACTATTAGAAATATTAGGAAGGTAAGTAATAAGTTTTAGAGTATTTAAGTCAGTTCTAATTTTGAATATTGTATCATGATTTTTTTTGTGAAAAATCTACCTATCTTTTGCGGTAAAATTCAGTCATTTAAATAAGCTTTAATAACTCCCAGTTTAAAAATAATTGACAGATAGAGTGGCAGCTGTGAGCATTATAAGCACGATATTCGTGGTCTTGCGTAACGTCATGCGCCTTAGCGTTGCCGGTGCCAGCGCAATGATACCCCCATTAGATTGTGGATTCCAATCACAGCGACCTGTTAGTTAATATCTATCATAGGTTTGTTGCTAATATCATAGTGAATAACAATACGGCATTTGTAATGGTGTTTTACACCATTTACTGCTTTAGGAACTCTTAACATTTTCTTACACAAGTTATCAGCATTAAATGAAGTAGCAGGGAAATATCCATGAATTCTTGAAGTACCGGTGGGAAAATACGGAAATTTTTAAAAACAGAGTTCTGTGGACACCCTGTGTAATTTAATCAATCTTGAACCGGAACTTGATTGTTGTAACGCAAATGGTCTGCAACCAAAATGTAAATTATGATAGTTACATTTTCTAAATATTTAACTTAAAAGAGTGGTAATAGTTTGTGTTTTTTCAGCATCATCAACGGGTTTGCGCTTCCATTGAAAGACGAACACAAGGTGTTCTTGCTGAAAGTTCTTCTACCTCTACACAAGGTCAAGTCCCTCAGTGTGTACCATCCTCAGCTAGCCTACTGTGTTGTGCAGTTTCTTGAGAAAGACCCATCTCTTACTGAGCCCGTCATCAAGTGCCTACTCAAGTTTTGGCCCAAGACTCACTCACCTAAGGAAGTAAGTAACTTGGAATCATATAATAAGATATTGCCATGTTGGTTTAGGGGAGATCTCTTACAATTAATATGTCAAACTATCAACAATAAGGCAACAATTACTAACAATATTGATTAAACAATTGATACATACTTTTATTTATGGATTGGTATTGTTTAAAATAAAAATTTACAACTGAATTGACGACAGCTGCTTTTTACGCCCTAGGGGCTAAAAATGTGTTTTACTCCCTAGATAGTAAAAATGCTATTTTAGACGCAAATCTCATGCATTAAAAACGGTTACTTTTTTTTGTTTTTTGCTGCAGATTACGAAGAAATATTGTATATTCCTGTATGCTTGGTTTCCATTTGTGTCTTGGGGAAAAACTTGAAAATTAAAAAAAGTATCATCTCAAAAAGTTGAGTTTCTTTGCTACAAAAATCTTTGTACGATACCGTACGAGTCCTATAAAAAGAAATGGAAAAATAAGTTGACAATTTTACCAAGTTGTCATCTTCAACCAAGGCGGAGCCCTACGGTTGACAAGGGAGGCGTATCCAACGTTAGGACATAATTCAAAACAAAATATACATGCTGCTTTATCAAATAAAGCCAAAGCACAATCACACGTACAAGTTGGAAGTCGTTAAGTGATAGAAGGTGCCAGTGGGGCGGAGTCCTGAGGCCACGAAAAAGTTTTCCGAATACCCTTGGCCCTTAGTCCCCTAAAATCGTGGTAGGTCTGGGAGCATAATTTAAATGCCGTTTTTGAGCCATTTTGAAAAATCTTTTCCTCCATAAGAATAAGACAGCAGACTTTGATGCCAATGGGGTGCAGCCCTAAGGTTAAAAAAAATCAAATTGTTTGGTCATCTGTTAAGGGGTATAGTACAGGATCAGTTTAGAGGTGTCGTTATCAATATTACCCGTGAAACAAAAACGCATAACTATATAGTAGTATATAGGCCTACATATTAATATAGGTAGATAAGTTAGAAAAATGGAAAATACATTCTGCACGGTATTTTACAAAGGTTAGTGTAGCAAGGAATAAAGGAAACTCGATTTTAAATCACATTTCACATTTTTTGCAGCAAAAAATCCCTTTAATTTAATATCAAACATAGCTTTTTTGAATTAAAAAAAAATCTGGTTTTTTCAATATGACGTCCAAAAAACACATTTTGCATGGTTAGATTATTCTAGACTTTTAGTATGTCAAACAGACACCATCAAGGAACTAAAAAACAAACTCCGTTTTTGTGGGAGTTAGTTCCACGTAAACGTAAGACCCTTTTTTAGCTTATATTTTTATGGTGCCATTTAGCTTGAACATATTTCATTTTCCATTTGTGTACAATCAGATGAATTTTACACCTAGCTGTGATTGATTGATTACTTTTACAGTTTACACTTAATTGTCGCATACAACCCGCAAGGTAAACCAATGGCCTTTTCAATTCCCTTTCTTGTCATATTTGATTTCTCATTTGATGTGACATGTCTTTAGTTTTAAGTTTTTTTTTTTTTTTTTTTTTTTTTTTAAGGAAATAAAATAAAACTAATGTCTTGACTTTTTGGAGAATCATACAGTTGTTGTTTTAGTCCATATGCAATAATCTTCTATGAAACATATCATAAATAGTCTTAACCCGCAAGTGATTGATAATTTCTTAGAAAATATATTAGTCCTGGTTTTTAATATTCTAACAAGTTTCATTTTTTTTAGGTAATGTTTTTAAACGAATTGGAAGAAATTCTCGATGTCATTGAACCAGCGGAATTTCAGAAAGTAATGGAGCCTCTTTTTACCCAACTGGCTAAGTGTGTCTCAAGTCCACACTTTCAAGTAAGCAGTTTAAATATAGGAATGGTTTTGTTTTAATGGTTTCAAATCTGTATAAGGTTTTTGTCCTTGTTAGTTGTCAGAAAATTGAGGTTCAAGTCTACTGTCTCTCCAATCCCCTTCTGGTTTAAATCAAGTTTTATTACCTTGAATGATTTGACTTCCCAAACCTTGTAAACTCTTTATATTTTGAGTTTTCCTTTATATCTCTAGATTCTAGATGAGTTCTTACGCAATTGTTCCTATCTACTCATTCTCCGTGAATCTATTATCATAATGTCATGTAGGCTATTTGTTCCATCACAATACTGGGGTTACTCATTAATAGTTGTAATAATTAATACAAATTGATTTACACCCTACAAAACCCATACTTTTGGAAAATGGTTTTTGTTTTAACAGAAATAGTCCAAGCAAGTTGCTCAGAATGCATGCTGGGAAATGATCTCCTGTTTTCTTATTATTGTGAAGATTAAAACTCACACCTTACACTGTTTTATATAATTGCTCATGTTTTTCTAATTAGTTATTGGTCACAAGACTGACCAATGCTGGTTAACCATAACCATACACAAGCTATTATAACATGGTAAGTCAAGAAATGAAGTATGTGTTTGAGAAACTAATCAACATTTTATATTATCACTATTGATTGTTTTCAAGTGTAACTAACCTAGTTGTGGTGATTGAAGTTACAATACACTACAGCATTATAATGAATAATGCTTTGTTAGGTTGCTGAGAGAGCTCTCTACTATTGGAACAACGAGTACATCATGTCCCTCATCAGTGACAATGCTGCTGTTATACTGCCTATCATGTTCCCATCTCTGTACAGAAACTCCAAGTCTCACTGGAACAAGTAAGATTTTCTAAAACATTTGATCTATTTTTTAACCCTAGAACTGCCGGTCAGTAATTTGATAGCCAATCAGGGTTCTTTCTTTAGTGCCATCAGTCAAAAAATGACCGATCCAGTATTTTACATGTTCAAGCTTAACCAACGGATTGACTCACAATAAGCATGGCGAAGACCCAACATATGCTAAATTATACAAGCAACCAACTTTTGAAACTAGATGTTGTGAAGTTTGACTAGGCCAGAAAAGAAAAGTATGGCCAAAAAATTACTAGCTATCCAAGTTGTCAGATACAGATATCCAAACCGAGCCGAATCCGACATGATTTTTCTGATATCCTAACTATTACTAAGCAGATATGCACACTATTTTTATGAAATCTCTGTGTTTGATGTTTATAATTTCGCCGGTATGACGGGCGATAATGGGGGTGTGTCCACAGTCTTGGGAGATTTTTACGCTCTTGATGCTATGGCAAGTGACGAAAATGTCTGCAGTCACGAGAGTTGTTCACAATTTTGTAACTATGGTTAGTGACGATGATGATATATCCGTGACCGCGAGAGATAACAACGATGATGCCACAATTACAGACTTAAGTCTTCATGGGACGTGACAATTACACATTGCAAAATCCAATTTCACTAAAGCTAATACTGTACAACCTCAGGGCTGTCCAAAGGGGGCTGCCCTGGGCGCCGTGGCTGATGGGGCGCCGCACAGCGGCTATTTGTATTGACATAGTATTAAAATATGCGAATGCGACTATTACTGCTGGGGGGGGAGGGGGCGCCACGACCACGTTTGCTCCGGGCACCGCCAACCCTAGATACGGCCCTGTACAACCTTGTTAAGTCGGACCAGTTCGGACCACGTCCAATCCGAAATAAAGAAATTCTGTGTAAGTTTGGAGCAGAAAACTTAAATACAATGACCTTATATTTATAAACATTCCCTTCATCGTGGATAAATACATAAAAAAAATATTTTCACCATACTGCAGAAAAAACTGCCGTTTGTAATACATGGGCTACGGGTCTAAAGTAGCATTTTTACTCTCTGGGTGGGGAGTAAAAATCATTTTTAGTCTCTAGGGAGTCAAAACAGCTGTTGTAAATTTCAATTGTGGCAATCGTATTTATCAAAATTATTTATGGATTGATTTATTAGGTAAGATGTTAGCCTATTGTTGTCGATCGCTCGACCTATCGATGGTATAATGTACTGTAACACAATCGTAATAGACCAAATTATTGAATCACTTAGTCTACTAAGCAGCTGCTTATTTGCATTAGCAGAATTGAAAACAAGCTGGAAGTCGTTTTGAGAGATTATCTTTACATAAAAATTATTTCGTTTTCTAGCTTAGTTTGCTAATTAATGATTCAATATGACGAAAAATACTATTATGTTGTTGTGGTTTACACACCAGAACAACAAAAAAACTATTTAACAATTTACCAGAATGGGCACGTTGTTTGATGATCCCATGGGTTATAAAATAGGAGATTTACTTATAAAACAAATAAGGAATATGTTTTAATAGGTTAACTAGGGTTCCAAATTAATAGTTTAATTTTAACATGATTGTTTTATTTAGACTTATCCTAAATGTGATTCAGTATAAAAACTAACCTCTTAACAGACGTATAATTATGCTCTAGACTCAATAATTTCTAAAGTCAATTAATTGGTAGAGGAAACATTACGTCAAATATAGGCCAATAAACTAGATTAACTATGATATTATGGAAATCTTACTTATGTAGGCCTCAAATTAAACACCCCGAGCAATGCTCGATTCCCTGGTACTGGAAATTGATCATCAAGCATACACAAATCTTCTAAAATTTATATTTTGTCACACTTGCAGATGACGATGATTATGTTCCTGTGATCATAGTTTTTAACGAAATTGTCACGATTGCAGGGAAGTTCCACCTAAAGAAAGGGGGCCGCTTAGGTTATTTTGGCCTAGTCCCGAAAGTACCCTAAATCTAGCATTGGCACTTGGCAGTAAGCCAAGATATACAATCACAACAATCACAAAATCAGTTGCGTGAAAATGGACCGAAACTTGAGAACTGTGATTATGCACTAGATTATGGTAAAGCAATAGGGCTGCCAAAATGCGTAGTTCAAATTAATAATATTTAACAAGGTCACACTTTATTGCTTTTCCAATTGTAATCATATCAAGTTTTAAGGTTTTCTAAGCTAACTTAAAAATCAATTGTTGCTTGGTAAGGAAATTTCTGTGTCAAAAATCAGGAAAGAAACAAATATCCTGTCCTTAACTAAAAGTAAAACTCTGTCCATCCCTAAGACAAGCATAATGTTAAACTCGATGAAAACCGTAGTTAAAAAGAACATTTTAAAAATTAGAGTTACTTTGATTAATTGTTTTTATTGTTTGAATGTTTTGAAGAAGTGAAAAAATAACACATTTTAGAACTATAACACGGGTCACAACAATAGACAATAGACAATAGACAATAGACAAATAATCTTTATTTACACATTCATTAAGAATAGTAGTAGCGTCAATTTACAATTTTTTCTAAATGTTTGGTTGAGGTGTTGTTTAGTCAAAGACCTGTTGACGGTATTCTTCTAAGGAATAGAAAGGTCGATTAATGAGCCATTGATGCAAAGCTGGTTTGAGGTCATCTTCTGACTTGCTTCTTAGATCTGGAGGTAGCCTGTTGTAGATTTTCATTCCTGCGTATGAAGGTTTCTTTTCAAACTGTGTCGTGCGATGTTGTGGAAGGTTGTACTGCATGGTGTTTCTCAGGTTGTGTTGGTGCATTTCGCCACGCCTTGTAGGGTAGACATTTTGAACATTTTGAACAAAGCAACCTTTCTTCTTTTGTTAACCCACCAAGTTGAAATGTTATAGCAGTATGTATACAAATTGGTTATACAGTATAATAATTGTACATTAGTTATGAATATTACAATGTAGGTTTTCTTGGCAGCATACTTTTATCTGAAGATCTTAATCCATAAGTGGTGAATTAGCAATATTTTACCTATAGTATCTTTTTTTGTATTTTATATTTTTAACTGTTAATAATAATTTTTCCTTTTTTCAGAACTATTCATGGATTAATATACAATGCATTGAAACTGTTCATGGAAATGAATCAGAAACTTTTCGATGAATGTACTCAACAGTACAAACAAGAAAGGCAAAAGTAAGTATGAAAGAGGAAAATATTTTAAGATTGTTTTTACTTAATTGACATAAAAATGCATCATAATCTAACCAAGTAGAGAAATAAAACCGAATATCAGGGTTATTGATCGACTTTGTGGTACTCTCACTTAAAAATTGTGCATAGCTTTTCTTAGAATATAAATACTTTTTAATAAAGTGATATTCTGGGTAACTTATTACTAGCCATGGATTCTGTAAATAAGTCAATTAGCATAAACTGTGTTGCACATAAAAAAGAACAGGTGATTTTTTCTGACCCTGATGAATAAATTTGACACTACAATGTATGATTTGCCATTTAGTCTGTTGTCAGATTGTAATACAGTAGAACCTTGATAACAAGACTCTCATAGGGATCATAAAATAAGACTTGTTATCAAGGTTGACTTCTTAATGAGGTTTGCAATAATATGTGATTAGGGATATAATAATTTCAAGGGGATTTTAAAATCACCCTTGTTATCAAGGGTGACTTGTTATCGAGGGTCTTCTTATCGAGGTTCTACTGTAGTTTACAGCTGTGTCATTATCTTTGATGTCACTAAGGGTGTCTTCACAAAAATAGTTACGTTTAAGAAATCATCACTTTAGCCTAAAGTACCAGGACGTTGTGATTGTCTCTGTTTGCATTGGCAATTGTACCAAACATGCCACTCTATACTGTAATATGCAAATTTGTAACCAAACACTATTTTTCTGGATCTAAAATTGTAGATATCAACTATTCCACTATCAAACAATAAAATTTAGCTGTAAAATCCACAATTTCTTAAAGCTTAATAAGATGTGAAAACTAACTACTCTCTATGTAATATTTTAATTTATGAATCATGTGAAGTGCTTTTTCTTAGTTTTCTTAAAATTGTGTCCTCATTGACATTTGATTGTTTTACAGAGAGAAAGAGAGACAGAGGGAGAGGGAGGATATGTGGGGCAGAGTTGAACACTTGGCCATGTCCAACCCTGGCTACCAACTACCTCCTAAGCAACAGTATCTGTACAACAACAACAGCAACATAGTCACATCACCTCCCGGCGGAGATGACGATCCTGACATCTCCTACGAGAAACTGGAACAGGAAGCAAGAGAGGTAAGCAAACAACAAATTTTAAATTGGGAAAACTAATATGATAGTATCCACACAACCATGGGACGTGATCAGAATTTTCCCGAGATCGCGGGAGACGATGATGATGTTTCTGTTACTGCGGTAATATTTTTTTGCAGGATTTTTCTGTTGCCGCAGGAGTTGATGATGTAGCCTGCAAGACCACGTAAAATGGTCAGAATTTACCCACGACCCCGGAAGACGTCAATAATATCCACACGACCGGCGGTAGCTGTTCATGATTTTGCGCGGTTCCAAAAAAAAAATGATGTTTTTGTTATTGCGGAGGAAATTCAGTATTTTACCGTGACCGTGTGAGACGTTATGAGGATCATCTACATGACCAAGGGAGATGATCAAAATTTTGCCGCCATCACAGGTGAGCCGACCCCTCGCACCGCCCCCAGACGAACAACTATTGGAAGCATGCTCCCATAGTGACCGTGCGAGTGGCCGCCCCACATCCCTAACAAAATTGAAAGGCCGTGGGTGAATATTAAAAACAAAACAAATAGTGAACAAAGCCTATTATAATTCAAAAACAACAAAGTAACAATCAACAATCAACAAGGTAACCATCCAAAGAATTTTTCTATTTTTTACTCTTTTAAGGCTTTCTCAAAAAAATAAATTAATTAGAATTTTAAGTTTACCCTTCTAAACTTACAACTGGTACCAGTAGCAAAATTAGGCCTAACAATGAAAATAATTTAAAAAGATGGTAACTGTAATATATAAACTTTAAATAAATTAACAATAAATACTTCACAATAACTATAAAATAAATAACGGATCATGACTAGTAAGCTAAACCATAATTATTGGGGCTCCTTTTCAAAATTTCAAATTCAGTCCAAAAATTTCAACAAATTTAAAATATGGTAACTTGCGGAACGTGGTCATTAGTCACATCACACTAATGGTGGGCGGCGGTGATCCATCCGGAAGATGGCGTAGGGCGGCAAAGCAGTAGAAAGCAGATGAAGGCTTACTGGTCCCAGGAGCAGGGTAATGAGCAGCCCGAAGACGGAGAAGGAGTAGTATCTCCCTGGGCGAACCTCTCCGGAAGCAGCAACCAGTAAGAGCCTCCCATCTGGGACCTCATCTGACGACTGGCAAAACACTTAAACCATGTTCAAAATTCGCTGGCGTGGAAAATAAAGCAATTGTCTGAAGTAAAATATTTTGCCTTCAGAAAACGACAAAGTTTGACAGGTTAAATTGACAGTCGCTCGCCTTCTGCCGAAAATGTGCTCGGCAGCGGAAAAATTGCCCCGGGGTCTGCAGGACTGCTGCCAGACCCAAACCGATTGAGTTCCGGCGCAAAGCCAGCACTCGCACTATAAAAAAAACTGAGGCGTGACATTGGTGGGACGCTTGGTGGACAAGTCACGGCTCAACCTCCCCCCCCAAAGGAGGACTTCCTCTCCAAAAAAAAAAGAAAAACAACCTCTCCCAATTCTAGAAGATCTCAACACCACAGATCAACTCAAGTGTCTGAAGTGGGGAACGCCAAAGGTCTTTCAACTGGAGGGACTACTCACCCCCAGGGTTTGCACTGGCCAGTGCTGGAAAATTTACTAGGGAAAAATCTTCAGCAGCGCACAAGGGACAGAAGAGGTGATCAAGCTCTCTGGCCCAGTGCACTTCCCACTCAGACACAAGAGTAATGAAAGATGACCTACGGAATTGTTCCCCGGAAAGGCTTCAGATGAGAAATGTGAGCCCTCCGGAAAACTTCTCCAGTCTGCGGATCTCCCAGCCGCACGGAGACAGGAGTCAAGAACTTCAAGATGCGGTGGGGACCTGACCACCGATGAGACAACTTAGCGGCTCTCTTGTCCACGGCCGAACTGACCGGATGAGCCTTGCAGAAAACCAAATCTCCCACCTGGAAAGGATTGTCCAACCGACCTCGATTGTGCTTCCTCCGGACCAATTCCCTAGCTCTGATCAAGTTCCTCCTAGCCGCCTGCCAAGTTGCCTTGACATTGGCCGCACCAGGGGGTGGCAGAAGGTCGCCAATTTTCCACACATTTGCCAAGGGATTATTGGGTGGATAGCCCAACAACAGCTCGAAAGGGACCGCCTTGTGACTCTCATGGTGTGCAGTGTTGAAAGCAAACTGAATCCAAGGAAGTTCCTGATCCCAGGTGGTCTGCTTGTCAGCATGAAAAGCTATGAGAGCGGATCGAAGATTTCTGTTGAACCTCTCAGCATGGGAAGGCTGTGGATAGTAAGGAGAAGTGGTCACATGGCGGATACCGTGCCCAAAGCACATTCTTTTGAAAAGGTGAGACACGAACTGAGTTCCGTTGTCGGAAACAATGGTGGCGGGTATTCCAAAGTGTTGGAACAAATGGGTACGAAGTGCCTGCACGGTGAGCTGTGCAGTGGCGTTCCTCAAAGGAAAAAGCCAACAAAACTTGGAGAAGGCATCCACACAAACAAGCAAGAATTTGTTTCCTGACTTGCTACGTGGGAGAGGCCCTACATAGTCTATGAAAACCTTCTCCAAAGGTCTCTCCGCCACCTCAGATGACAACAACCCATACTTGGTATTCTGAGCAGGCTTGCTTAGCGAGCATGTTTGACAAGAACGTACTCGTGCCGCAATGTCCCTGTCCATACCCTTCCAGATGAACATGTCCCTAACCTTTGCAATGGTCTTGTGAATCCCTAAGTGCCCACCCACAGGGGAAGAGTGAAAGTACGCAAAGACCATGGGTACAAGAAGACTAGGCAGCACAACCTTAGGTTTACCTCGCTGTCGGTCTCGACAACAAAGGGCACCCTGGGACAGAAAATACGGGGGGTGGGCTCCCCCATTTTGAAGCTCACCAATGATCTTAGCCAGCTCGGGATCTTTTAGCTGATGTGGGATAAACTCAGAAAAGGCAAGGGGAAACTCCAGGAGCACGGCACACCCTGTGTGCTCCTCCTGATCAGAAGGTTGGTCGTCAGGTGAATGATACATCCTGGATAAAGTGTCAGCAATCACATTCTGCGTGCCTCGAACATGTTGCACTTGGAATTTGAGGGAAGATATTTGGACCACCCAACGACCAATTTTCCCAAGCTGGCGAGGATGTGCAAGGAGCCACGAGAGCGCTTGGTTGTCGGTTTCCAACAAAAACTCTTTGTGTTCCAAAAAACGTCTGAACTTATTCACTCCAAACACGACAGCCAAACACTCTAACTCATACACAGAAGAGCTTTTCTTTTCGCATGGGTTCAAAGTGCGTGAGGCATACGCAATTGGCTGCCTAACACCATCTACCTCTTGAGACAACACAGCCGCAATGGCAACGGAGGAAGCATCGGTTTGCAAAACAAACTTTTGACTGAAATCTGGCATCGCCAAAACTGGAGGTTGCATGATAGCTTCTTTCAGAAGATCAAAAGACATCTGTTGTGCTTCACCCCAAACAAACTTGGCGCCCTTCTTCCGAAGCTCATTGAGAGGAGCCGCCAACTCAGCCACATTGGGGATGAAGCGCCGGTAGAAACCCACCATGCCAATGAAACGGGCAATGCCTTTGACATCTCGGGGAGGAGGAAACTCCCTGATAGCCTGGGTTCTAGCCGGATCGATACAGACACCTCGAGATGATACTAGATGACCTAGGAAAGAAATCTCAGCCTGAGCAAAACTAACTTTCTCGGGATTTACGGTAAGGCCAGCCCTAAGCAACCTATTCATGACTTCCTCAAGATGAACCAGATGGTCTTCAAAGCTCTCACTGTACACCAAAAGATCGTCAAGATAGTTGAACACAAATTTGAACTTGACGTCATGAAAGATGGAGTCCAGAAGTCTGGTGAGGGTCTGGGCCCCCACAGCTAGGCCCATGGGAACACGTGTGAACTGGTACAAGTTCCACGGAACGCAGAAGGCAGTGAGAGGTCGAGATTCAGGTTTCAAGGGAATCTGATGGTAAGCCTGGTTCAAATCAAAGACGGAAAAATACTTGGCCTTACCGAACCAATCGAACGCAGAGTGCAAATCAGGGAGAGGGACAGAGTCAATTTCAATCTGAGCATTCAACTTGCGATAATCTAGAACCATTCGAGACTTGCCATTTGGCTTTGGAACTAGAAAAGCTGGACTAGCGTAACTTGAGCGAGAAGGCTCAATTACCCCATTTTCAAGAAGCTCATTGATGATTCCACGGAGTGTCTCCATTTTGGGTGGAGCAAGTTTGTAAGGATGAGAACGAACTGGACGGGTGTCAGTCAAACGGATTTCGTACTCCAAAAGATTGGTGACTCCAAGTTTTGGCGTCAGCACCTCAGGAAAACGAGAACACAATGTTCTGATTGCTTCAGCCTCACCAGGAGTCAGATGCCCTAAAGGATCAACTTTTGGTTTGCTGGGTGTCTCAGGCTCTACCACAGCTGCACCATCCACAATTTCATCTGCGAAAGGAATGAGCACCCGTCTTGCGAAACGAAAGAAGCACTGGCCTCTGCCTAAATCCAAAATCAGGCCACAATGCTTGATGAAATCCGCTCCCAAAATGACAGGAATGCAAAGGTCCTTGGCTACCCAAAAACTCCAAACCCAAGAAAAATGTTCAATCTTGAATTTCAAACGGGCTTCATAGATGATGGGAAGTGGGGATTTCGATGCAGTCCAGCAGATGTGTGTACTTCGCTCAACTTGCTTGATTAGCCCAGAAGATTTTAGATTTTCAAACAGGGACAGGGAAATGAGACAACGGGCTGACCCAGAATCCACAAGGGCCTTCTGCACCGTTTTACCTAAGAAGATGTTGAGTCGGGGGCAAGTTGAGCGCACCGCTTTCACTCCCATGCATGCAAGCTCCCTCATTCCCCGCGACAGAGGCTCCCCAAAACCAGCACTCCCAGAAGGGGCAGTACTCACAGAAACCAAATTCTTACTGACTTTCTCCAAAACAGCTTTCTCACAGGGCGGTTTAGGCAAACTTTCCCCTTGCGAGCTACTCAGGTTTTTGGACAAAGTCGCAAGATCAACCCTCTGACGACACTCTCGTCTCATGTGACCTGGTTGACCACAACCAAAGCAAACAATAGGATGCCTCTGTCTCTGCGGTGTTTCAGGACCTCGACACACGGATGCTACAGCGGGATGGGGACCAGTCTGGGGAAGATGCCCCGGAACATGCTCCCTCTGAAAATCAGCGTCTTGAACGCTCCGTGAAAGGATGACCAGCCTATCCAGGTCTGCAAAAGAAGAAGGCTTCGGAGCAAAAATCAGTCTGGACCGCTCCTCAGGCTTCAACCCCTGCAAGACAATGTCCACCAGTTGGTTTTCAGGGATGCCCAGCCGTAGGACACGCCACACGCCACAAATGTCACCCACATACTGTCTGAGAGTTTCATCAAACTTTTGAGGTCGAAACACTCTCTCAACCTTCAATCTCTCCATGACCCTGAAGGGGACAAAGAGCTCAAGCACTTCACTGTGAAAAATGTCAAAATTTACTCCCCGTTTCAAACAATCTAACAATTTGTCACCAAGAGGTCTCAGGCAGAGTGGAACCAGCAGTTCCAACACTACTGAGTCCTCCATGCCTGGGAACTCCTTCAGGTGCAACACCTTTCCCAAAAACTCTAACAAAGGTTCCACCTCTAAACCATCAACTGGGCGAATGTCGCTCAAAACCCCAGCAATGGGATTGGGCAGTGGAGCAAACAAACCCATTTTGTTCTCAGTCAGTCGGCCTACTTTCAAAACACACACAAAAAATTTTTTTTTTTTTTTACAACGAACAATTCACAAACTTAACTAACTAAAGGCTCTGGACTGAAATGCCTACAGTCAGATGAGGTCCCAAACAGAAGAACCTGCCCATACACACCGCCTTAGCCACCAAATCAAAAACACGGACCTTACACTCACGACATACACAACATACATACACTAAACAACAACACCTAACATTTGTGTGATGAGGTAAACACACACACACACAGTTTCAATTTTGGGTTTGGCCATGCTTTTGACACTCTTGCTCCCAAAGGATGCAAGTCATTAACCAGATTCCACCCGGTGACTCGGCCAAGGGCGAGCTCCTAATAAAAAACTACAACAGTGTGCTTACCCCACCACGACAACATTTCTTCAAAAAATTCCTAAGACTGCTAGACCAGCATCACCCAAAAATCCAATCCAACCACGGCCCTTCGTGGAAAGAGCACAAAAAACCACGCTCTGCTACCATCTGAGCCGACCCCTCGCACCGCCCCCAGACGAACAACTATTGGAAGCATGCTCCCATAGTGACCGTGCGAGTGGCCGCCCCACATCCCTAACAAAATTGAAAGGCCGTGGGTGAATATTAAAAACAAAACAAATAGTGAACAAAGCCTATTATAATTCAAAAACAACAAAGTAACAATCAACAATCAACAAGGTAACCATCCAAAGAATTTTTCTATTTTTTACTCTTTTAAGGCTTTCTCAAAAAAATAAATTAATTAGAATTTTAAGTTTACCCTTCTAAACTTACAACTGGTACCAGTAGCAAAATTAGGCCTAACAATGAAAATAATTTAAAAAGATGGTAACTGTAATATATAAACTTTAAATAAATTAACAATAAATACTTCACAATAACTATAAAATAAATAACGGATCATGACTAGTAAGCTAAACCATAATTATTGGGGCTCCTTTTCAAAATTTCAAATTCAGTCCAAAAATTTCAACAAATTTAAAATATGGTAACTTGCGGAACGTGGTCATTAGTCACATCACACTAATGGTGGGCGGCGGTGATCCATCCGGAAGATGGCGTAGGGCGGCAAAGCAGTAGAAAGCAGATGAAGGCTTACTGGTCCCAGGAGCAGGGTAATGAGCAGCCCGAAGACGGAGAAGGAGTAGTATCTCCCTGGGCGAACCTCTCCGGAAGCAGCAACCAGTAAGAGCCTCCCATCTGGGACCTCATCTGACGACTGGCAAAACACTTAAACCATGTTCAAAATTCGCTGGCGTGGAAAATAAAGCAATTGTCTGAAGTAAAATATTTTGCCTTCAGAAAACGACAAAGTTTGACAGGTTAAATTGACAGTCGCTCGCCTTCTGCCGAAAATGTGCTCGGCAGCGGAAAAATTGCCCCGGGGTCTGCAGGACTGCTGCCAGACCCAAATCGATTGAGTTCCGGCGCAAAGCCAGCACTCGCACTATAAAAAAAACTGAGGCGTGACATTGGTGGGACGCTTGGTGGACAAGTCACGGCTCACAGGAGACGATGATGATGTCTACACAACCATGGGAGATGATCAGAATTTTGCTGAGAGGACAATAATGTCGACACGACTGTGGAAGACGATGATGATGTTCCCATTACTACTGAGTGGTTTTCAGGATTTTGCTGTGACCGAGGAAGACAGTGATAATGTTTCCGTGAATGAGGAAGATATTGACAGTTTCTTATTGATTGTGGAAGACGATGAGGGAGATCATCACCACATTACCTCAAGCACAGGTGGATCAAAAATATTGACAACTCTAAAAGCTGACACACCCCCAGTTATAATCTTTGTTTGTTAGTTCTTTATTGCCTTTTTGTCTACTTGAAAAACACCCTTTACCCGAAAATTACCTAAGGTAAGGACATAAAACAAGGGTTGGTGTAACCATTCCATGCAGAAAATTTGGCAAAGTAAAATAAAATTATATCAAGAATTGATTTTATGTAGTATGGACTTAACTATTACGTACCTCGTCTTGCTGGTCAAATATAGTGTTTGAAGTCCACTACATATGTTTTGCCAAATCTGGCATTCTCAAGTGGTTAGCAGAAAAATGTCATCCAAATTGGACTCGTCAACATGTTATTTCAAATACAAAAATATTTACACTGTGAGACACAATATAAATCAACGAATAAAACATTTAAACATGTAGGCCTACAACTCTTAACCCGACCAACGGCACTGACTGAGACAGACTGCAACTGTTAAAACTGCTGTTTAAATGTTTTATTTGTTGATTTATTTTGCGTGTCACAAAATAAATATTTTGTATTTGAAATAACAAGTTGACGAGTCCAATTTGGATAAAATGTTTCTGCTAACCACTTGAGCAGGGCCGGATCTAGGAACCGCGAAACCCCGCAATGCGGGGGGGCCCAAGCCCTTAGGGGGCCCAAAGAGGTCGTAAAAATTACAATTATTTTAATGCATATAAACATAATTGAATAGGACGGCAAGTTTAGTTTTGACAGACAAATAAATATTGTCAACATCAAAGCTAAAGTTAGAATTATTAAGTAAATTTAGACTTGTGATTTTACTCGTCGACAACTCGGGACCTCGCCCTAGCTAGACAGTTCAATCTCGCCACTTTCAGTCAGTCCATACTCAGTCAGCTCAGTCCAGTCAGCACGTCAGCGTCGTCAGCTGCATCGGCGAGCTTCACAGTTCACAGATCCACTACAGTCCGATCGGACCGAGCGACGTGGACGACGAAGTGTCAACTAGCACTAGCACTCACTCTCACATCTGTTGAGCTGAACAATAAGTCAAGTCATATAAGTCTGTCGTGGTACAGGAGGGACTTACTTGTACTAATCTTTGTAGCGTTAATGACCTAATTCGAATCGAAGGCGTTTGGGACACCGTCCAAACAGTAGTTTAAACTATGCCATGACAAGCGCTGGGTTCAGCGAGCGATCTCAATCTGTCAACGCAATTATTTAGAGATCAGTCAAAATAGTGAATACTTACTGTAGTTTTGTGAGGTTTGAGGTTATGTTTATCGTGCCGTGCCGCCGGTATTCTATAGTTGTTAAATTAAATAATTAATTAATAGACACAGTTGTACCTGTACCTCTGTTTCTTTTCGTTATAAGTGTAGTTAAGTGCGAATTAATGAACAATGAATTAGGTGAAAAACATTTCTACGAAGTATGCCAGTGGTGAGGTTGTAAGTTTTGAACAGAGAGTTGAGTTAAAGCTGCTAGCTAGGCCCGCCAAAACCTGATTTAGTTTATAACCCAATCTCAAAAGTCATGCAAGAGTAGAAAAGGATTTTCTAGAAATTAGATTAAAACTAAAAATTAAAACTAGGTTTAAAAAGTGCAAGTTAAATTATGAAATAGAAACCACAATAGAGGATTAGTTTGTTATGTTTTGCAATATCTATTCATATTTTAATATAGGTTTAGTTCTATTAGGATAATAAATCTGATCTATTAAATAAATTGGTAAAAACTATTAAAAAATGTACTTTACTCTACTCTACTTATGTCTACTTGCTCGTGACAAACAACAGGTGAAATGGGAGTTTTTGGACTATTATTGGACACAGTTTTAGGCGTTAAAAATTGCTTTAGAAAGTCACCAAACGGCTATAAAAATGTGAAATATGGACCCCGGACCCCCCTCTTCTCTTGGGGGATGCTCCACACCCCCCAAACCCCCCGGAGCCCCGTACGCAGCTGTAGGGGCCCTTGGAGGACTTTTGCAGGGGGGCCCATATTTTGTAGATCCGGCCCTGCACTTGAGAATGCCATATTTGGCAAAACATATGTAGTGGACTTCAAACACTATATTTGAACTGCAAGACGAGGTACGTAATAGTTAACTAGTCTTGAAAAGTCTGGAATTAGTCTTTAATTTTAAAGTGGAAATAACCTAGACACCCTGAATGCTGTCAAAAGCAAAAACAAACTATGAAATAGGTTTAATTTGGTTTTTGACATAAATAATAGGCTTAGGCCTACCTGTACAGTGGGCGAATCTTCTCAATAAGAAACACATTTATATACATAAAATAAGTGTGGGAGCGGCTTGATTTTCAAGCCGAGCCAAGCCTGCCTTCAAGCTCGAGAGTTCAAGCTCGAGAGATTGAGCACCTAGTCGGAGGCGAGCTTTTATGTTTGATATCGCAAGGCGCATATGCAAAGATTGTGCAAAGAAAGTATTCACACTTTCGCCGTGACTGCGGATGACGACTGTGAGGGGTGTCCACTATTTTGCCGTAATCTGGGAAGACAATGGCAATTACTCGGCCGCGGAAGATCTCACAATTTTGCGATCACAGAAGGAGATGGTGATTCTGTGGCCACAGCGTATGTTCAGGATTCTAGTCAAGATAACATTGAGATAAAAGCAATTTACACACAAAAAACAGTTATAGCTTGGTCCCACTATGTTTTGTAAGTGTAAACTTGATTGTGGTTGTGAGATCATGTGGTCTTGGTGGCTGTACTGGTTTGTTATTGCAGGTGAGGAAAGCAAGGAACAAGGAGAAGCCGTTGCTGAGACGCAAGTCAGAGTTGCCCCATGACAACTACACAGTCAGAGCTCTCAGTGACCACAAGCGGGCCGATGAGTTTCTGCCCACCCCTCCGGACGTCAACAAGTGCTAGCCTACGTCAAACTACCAACATATTTCCATTACTCTTATAATTTGTTCTTTAAACACGGTTTGAAGTAACTCCCTTTGTTTCATTTTATGTGATATTCATTCTATCGTTACGCCAGCTTTATTTAGAGAAAAAAATACCAGTAAATTTTGAGCATTTAACTAATTGATTTTTAGTAGAATCTATATAAATATATTAAATTAGTATTAAATTGTGTCAGTTAATCAGTTTATACAGGTTTTATGATATTGTTATATTTTATGCTATGTTATGTGTTGTTGTTATTAAAAAGATCCAATACAATACTTATTAAAACCCCTAATATGTTAACTGTTTAAATGTTTTCTTAAGAATTAAGGCAGTATTTTATAAAGTCTGCATATTTTTAGTTATATTTATTCTGCTATTACAAATATACACAGTATACATAGAAATATTTTTTCAAGTCCTTCTTTGTAGTTTTAATTTTAAAACATCCATAACCAACATGTTGATTTTATTTTATTATTTTATTTTTATATGATATACATATTTTTAAGCTACTCTAACCAAAATTGTCTATAGACACATTAAGAGAACGTTATTCGTCAAGTTGATAGATTGTAGTGTGCACTGCTGAAGTTATCTGTTGAAGTAGGAAATCATGCCTTTTCACTTTGACTACACCAAATACCTGTATATTCTGTAGTAAAACTTGATATTGTTTTGGAAAAAATAAATATTGATTTAATGAGTTAGCACTAGGGATGGGTGAGACATGATTTTAAATTCTATACAGGATTGAAATTGCATTTTTATTACCTTCTAATATTCTAGAAATGTTTATTGACAATTTGTTTGTTTGTCTATCTTGTGTGTTAAATTTGTTAAATTTATCTTGTAAAGAAAAATGTAAATGAAACCTACAAAATTTATATGATTTAGAACATTTATTATTTAAATAAAAGGGAAAATTACATGGTTTTTTAAATAAGTAAATGCACCTGAGCTTGAAAGTAATTTGAAATATATAAGAATAAACCTATTAAAGAGCACTAAAAGAAGCCAATAAGAAACCAAACATGTGCAGATTACCCCGAGTGATATTTTTCTATAAAAAAAGATTTGTATATCTTCCAAAAATGTTAAAATATTTTTAAGTTATGTATCCATCCAAGTGTTAAACTTATTTTGCATTTTCATAAAAGATAATGGTTAGTTAAATAACATCTTTTGATAAGTTGTAAAGCTGATACTTTTATTGTTAACATTCATAATGGAAGTCTTGTGTCAGCACCTCTTACAGCTTCAACAATCTAAAAAGCAAGTGTGATATGGTCACATATAACCAACTGAGAGTTTATTTATGACAGTGACATAATTGACTATACACGGCTACATATCATAAATTTTCCGTGATAGCCCAAATGTGTTATCCATTCTCAACAATCACGATAATTTTGCAATATTCCTATCTTTAAATGCTTAAAATAATTTAAATCTTACCTGAAAACCCCAATGGTGAATATCTCCTGAAAAATCTTGAACTTTGGGTCTTGCACATCCCTAGTTACCATCTTTGTAAAAATGTTGGATCTATGTTTGCCTGACTCGCTGTAGCTTCCGTCACTGGTAACTTTATACTTCCGTATATTAAGAAAATATACGAAACTATTCACTTTACGAAGAGTCACAAAGCTATATAGTCTCTAAATAATATAAATAGCTGTATATTTATATAATATTAGTATTGCCATTATAATGTATATAAATAAACTCAATTCCTGTCTGTAAATAAGTAGCTTTTTAGAAGATTATTGTTCTGGTGCAACATGTATGCTTATTGGTAGCGTGCCAATTATTTTGGTTTTAAAGTAAAGCTAACTTAAATTTAGGCAGATGGAAAAAAAATTTTATACAAAACGTCTGAGTGCCCATTAAATCAACAATGAAACTAGGTTTGTATACTTAAAAAATGTTTTATGAGTGTGGGGGACCAAATTGAAAATAATGGATGGTACTTATTATGCCATAGTTTCTAATTATTTCCCATAGAGTGAGAATTATTGAATATTTGATGGAATTGTTGTCTAAGTTACACATAACAGTAATAACAACCTTCCCAGTAATAAGCTCACTCCTGTCCTAAAAAGGCAATGCATTCATTCACAAGCATTTAACGCCAAATAAAATAGCTTAACTGCCTGTGATTGCTTCTTTTAAAATTATAATGTACTTTTTTTAAATTATTTGGTAGATTATATTAGAAATTTTATTTATGACTTCTTATCATAAATGGTCAAGTCTTTGACACTAATTTTAACTTGATTAGAAGGTTTTTTATAGTTAAATAACTTCTTTATCAGCATCTTATGTGTTAAAAAACTACCTGAAATTACAAAAATATGTCAAATAACACTGTAATAATATATTTACACTTATATTGTTTATTCACAAGACGTAACATACTAACGTAATAAACATTTCATACTCATCTATTGTTTACCGGCCATCCTCACCTGTTTTAAATTAACACCATCTTCCATTGCAGCTGACAGTGTTAAGATGACAAAGGAACTGGTTATTTGGCCAGATAAAATAATGTATGTTTGCAAGCATCTGGTTCCAGTAAAATACCAGCAGATTTGTTAAACGACCATCCAAAATTATTGGTGTGTCTGCCAGCAAATAGCCTTAAACCTTTAGTCAATGCTTAAACTTAAGGAATGAGAGGATATATTCATTTTTGTAGACTCCTGTCTTGCAGTTAAACACACTAACACCATCTCACTACTTGAAGCCTGCAACGTGGTTAAGTAAAAACGTTCAACTTGAGTTTGAGCCAGTGGAAGAGTGTAATTTATTTTGGTCCCTTTACTCCATGTAATACCTTTTTCGTACTAAGTAATTTTTTAGTTAAAACATTAAACTTTCTATAAACACTTGTTCCATTGTAAAAAGAATTCCAACTACTTGTAATACACTACTCATAATATGTTTTTTCTGTTCGGAAAAAGAAATAAGACTACGTCTTCTACATATATAAATATATATTTTTATTGATAATTGTCAGTTGATAAGTTCTTGATAATTTGTTTCAGGATAATGTAATATGTACACTTGCATTTGTCCGGCCTTTTAACCACTGATTTGCATGTTACAGCAATTTTTTAAAATTTATAAACAGAAAAACAAGCAGCAAAATTGTTAAATGTATATAGGTAATTTTAAGACATGTGTGCTAAGTATAAAATTAAACTACCAAAACAACGCTAACTTTTAACAGTGGGCATAATAATTTAACAGTTTTAGTTCTTAGAACTTGTTCAGTTGTTGGCTGCATTTCTAATAAGAGTGTCATTTTAAAAGTGCAATGCTGTTGTGACAATTGTGTTTGAGAATTTGCACTTCCAAAGTACATGAGCACAGGCAGGCCTGTGTACAGGATTAGCTGTTAATCCTCTAATGTACTTTGTGTCTAGGTTATGTTGTATATCTAGGAAAAATCTGTGATTTCCACGTAGGCCTAGAATTCTCAAATTTTATTCAAAACTTAACTTTACTGTCTAATCAAACATCTTGGGGAAATAGTTTATAAATATTTTTAATGATGTGATGATTTTAGTAACCTTTTTGTATAGAGTCCAGGATATTCAGCAAGTGTGTAATGCAATGCGTTTATTTAATCAACTAACTCTAGTTTGTAAAATAAATACAATTTATTTTTGTGAATTTCAAAATGTTGACCACTATTGTAATAGCTATTGTCTTTAAATATATAATAATGGTTAAAAATTGTGTCTGAATGATAATAACCCTGACTCCATATTATTTCTTTCTAAAAGTTTTAAGTTTATATTTTTCTTGTACTAAACACAATGTTATTATGTATTTTTTAATATTGTTGATAAATTTACAAATACACCATTCGAGTGGCAACATTTTATTTCTATGAATTTTTTATCTGTCCATCCACGCTTATTTGAACGATTTTTGCTGGGGAACAGTCAACAAAACCCTGGTCTTGTTACTATCTGAGTACAACTTTTTGTTAGATAACATAATTTTTTGATTGCCCAATAACAAATGACATTTGGGTCCAGTAACAATCCTGCTTGGAATTGAACCAGGGACCTTCAGACTTGAAGGCAAGCACTATAACAACTCAGCTACGTGTAACTCAAAACTTGGCACCTGCACTCCACTTATCGCTTTGGAGAGGGCCGATATGGAGAGAGTTAAGTCCCTTTTCCTAGCTCACCCGCTGCGCCCACCTCGGGAGTTCAGAAGGGTGGACAACATCTTACTCTACAGTAGTTAAAGACGGCCGTTCTATCCTTGAAGAACAACAAGGCACTTGTACCTGATGGAGTACTTGGCAGGGCCCAACAGGAGGTTCTATCAATTGATCCCATGATCCTTTTGAGCATTTGCAATGCCTGCCTGGCTGAGAGAATTTTTCCCCTTTTGCTGTAAATCAGCTAGGCTTGTGCTCGTGAGGAAGGGCAAGGGAGACTCAGACCTGCTATCCTTTTCCAGACATCTTTGTATGTTGGGTAAAACTGGGGATAGTCTTCAAGAAGCTGTTCTGTTTCCGAAATTCAGCCGTGCTCACTGCATGGGACCTGCCCCTCACGTGATTTTGATAGCACGTAAAGCTGAGCTGGCCCAGCTGAAACTGAACTAAGTCATGTCATGTGTAACATCAACACATGGATGGCAACCCACTGTATATGACTAGCTCTGAGCACAACCGAGATTGTGGTAGTGACCAAGAAGTAGATTGACATCATCAAGTCATTGCAGGTGGTGAGACCAGTTATTTGGTACTGCAGACAAGGCCCCTGTGGTGGTTTCTTCCTTCAGCCGGTTAATGGCCAATCTCCAGTTGTTGGAGGCTATTGATGTCTGCGGTCCAGTCTGTATTCCTGTAAGGTGCAGAAGTGTGGGAAGACACTCTCAGCAAGGAGGTGTACAGGATGCGGCATATTTAGCTATTGTGACAAGACTAATCGTCTCGTAGGGGTGATGGGAACTAGCTAAAATTGAAGTGGACGAAGTAACGTACGTCAAGTTGAATGTACAACAATCAATGCCTTGGACACATACAGTTTCAAAAGTAATAATAACATTGTTAAATTCTATCAACTTAGTAAAAAATTGTGGAAAAAAACAGCAGTACAAAAAATTACAATTTATGAAAATCATGAAATGCATTAACAAACTGGAGTTTACTCAATCAAATTTCTGGTGATTGAAATTAAGAAAAACAAGCAAAGAGTTCTTTGTCAAAAGTAATCGAACTCATGGTGAAAAAGTCCAGATTTGGAGGAATACTGATTCCCAAATGATGTTTCCTAGCAGTGTGCTGTTGTAGGACCCCTGTTGGGAAATGAAGGCCCCTCCCAAATAGGTCTTGACAGGACTGTTCAGAGCAGCTCAGGCAAGTTGAATTCCACAGCGAGACTCTTCCTCAGAAAAAGCAACTCTATATACTAGGTGGAAAAAAATTCCCGGGACGGTTGAATACATTTAAAAAAGTAATAAGGATAGAGCTTCAAAATTTAATACACATTTTATCAGTCCAGGAGTCAGAAAAAATCTTAAATTTAAGCATAGGTTATTATGCATTAAATTAAAGGTCTTTGTTTATAAAATACAATACTGCAAATCCAAACTCAAACGGACAACCGAGTCCAGAATGACAGCTATTCAAAAATGCTTTTACTACCACCTTAGGGGGACAAGTTGGAAGAAAATTATAAATGTATGCATAGGTTGATATGCACATCAAATTAAAAGGCTTCATTAGTGGAATACAATGCTACAAATTTGAGTTCAAAAGAACAATTGAGTAAAAAATGAAAATGGCAGATTCAAGAAATTTTTAACAGTGATTTGGTTGTACATTTGAGTTTGAATTTGTGTCATGTATTTTACTAGTAAAGGCCATTACTTTTTATGTGCATATCAACATGCTTATATTTAAGATTTTCTTCTGACTCCTATCGGGCCATCCCCCTGAGGAGGTAGCGCATCACTGAATAATGTGTTAAAATGATTTTATTAAAAATTCGGATTCTATAGAGAACTTAACTAAATGCATTTGCCTAAACACACAGAAAATGATGGTTTAATACTCTTGTATATGTATGTTACATGTTACACCAATGAGCTTGGAGGAACACTCAACACATACAATGAAGTTGTCATAATAGGCTTACTAAGTTAAAACAACCAAAATATAGGTATTTGTCAAGCTGAACGTGGTTTTCCACTTTACAACCCATTTGATAAAAATCTAAATGTTTAATTTGGTTGTCAAATGATGATAGATAGTGTTCTCCTGACATCTATGTTACATTTTAGTCCCTTACACAGTGAACTGCATTATGGAGACTAGAATGTGAAGGTGAGAAGACCTGTTACCCTTGAAACAATGACTGCAACTGTACAACTTGACCTACTTTAGCCTCAGCCTCTCCCATTCATCTGCTTCCTCTCTCTACTCTCTACACAATGCAATATTTTTGTATATACCAAATGTTTGCCAACATGGAGAGTTCAGAGTGTGTATTAGGTATCTTTAGGGCAGAGTCAAGAGGGATTAGGAGTCACTAAATAGTCTGTTAGGTATACCTGACAGTTGGTTTCCAACCTGTGTCATTTGGTTTCAAAATGTAGAGATGAGTCATGTAAAATTAATCATTTTTTTGTAAAATTACTTTTAGCCAATATTTTGCATATAGGAAATAACTAAGCAATTACCATAGGTCTCATGGTAAGACCTGGACCTGGGATCAATTAACTGTTTAGTTTTGATGTCCCCAGCGGCCAAAAACACCATCAGTTCAAATTCAATATGTGTGTGTGTCCGTTAGCACCACAACTAGAGCAAAAATCATTGAATTTTTTTTTTAATTAGATACCAACGTTTAAACCTACGATTATTCAAACGAGTTTGCTAACAAGCATGATTGGACGATATGGAAACAGGGTTTTTCTGTGGTATTTTATCGGGTAAAAATAGGTTTTTCTTATTTTTGACCCTCAAAATTTAAAATTTACCAATTTATCTCTAAAACATTATAGAGAGCTTAAAAAACAAATAATTAAGTACATGGAAGTGTTTTTGTACGTTAATTGATTACAGAGAAAATTCAAAAAATCCAAAATTTAAAATTCCCATGTTATTTTTATAGAGAAGTTAACTGTGGTAATTTGTATGTTTATGTGTATATTTTAAGCAAATTTGGCAAGTTTATTAATTTTAAATTAAATTATTAATATTTTACTAAAAGTAAAAATATTATAGAATATTAGTATCAATATTATACTAATATTCTAGGTTTTCGCACAGTGCTCAGTTAAAAAAAATGAGACACCAGAACTGTGACTTATTTAATGTGATTTGTATCTTTATGCCTATATTTTTATCTTTCCAAAAGAGAGAGAGGTATTGGAACTCCGTTCCGCCGTGTTCCCCCCCAAATCGAGCACTGGGTACTTGTTAAACTAATGTAATTTAAATAATATGGAATAAAATAATATTAATAGAATAAAACAATTGTTATTAGTGAAAATCAAATCAGGCAAATGAAAATTCGCTTAGTAGATTGCAGGTTTGCTGCGGTGGAGGTATTTTATACAATTTTACTGTTCTTGCTGTTTGAAAATCTTCAAATTTTAATTGTTAAAAACGACGCACACATATTAAAGTGAGTTTTTTTTAGTAACTAGCCTTTAACACAAACAAAAAAAGAAAAAAACTTATATCATATTTATAAAAGAGGTTTGGATTCTATATTTATAACTATAGTATGCTTGTTACTAGTGTTTTTGTACTTTTGTTGTATCATAAAGTAATTTGTTGTGACTTTTATAAATAATGGAAAAAAAACACTATTAATGAAATAGAATGTTATATCCTACCTGCATTTTGTATCATGATCAAATTAGACATAGAATAGGAACAAAATTATAATTATTTCTGTGATGAATTTAAATTTTAGAACATTAAATGGAGTTTAAGTGATTACCTACTTCAAGGTCTCAGTTATGACCCTGAAGCAAGCCCCAGCCAGTCCAGTATTATAGTAGGACAAGGTCTTGCTTCAAGTGTCCCGTCAAGGGATAAACCAGACAGGGTCTCAAAGTATACTGTTAGGAAGTGTATCAAGCTCTTGGTGGTATTTATTTGGTTGTTTTTTTTTTTCATTGTTTCTACCAAATGGAGTGTTTAAGGGTTGGTTAAAACAAGAACAAACAATTTAGTGGATGGTTTTTTCTTTTAATTATAACTTTAAGTGCTTGCACAATTTCAAATGCAAGGTGAGTTAAACTAAAAAAAATTAAAAAAAATAGCATTTGTACATTATAAAATGATTTAAATAGCATAGGTTCTCATTAATTATTCATGAATGCTAATCTTCCCGTTCCATCGAGCCATGTTTTTGTTATTATAATATAATTTATCTTGTAACTTGAATCT
This sequence comes from Macrosteles quadrilineatus, assembly GCF_028750875.1. Classification (NCBI taxonomy): domain Eukaryota; kingdom Metazoa; phylum Arthropoda; class Insecta; order Hemiptera; family Cicadellidae; genus Macrosteles; species Macrosteles quadrilineatus. The sequence goes on from NW_026542594.1 coordinate 160,348,332, forward strand.
CATGTATAAAAATGGTGTTTACCGTATAAATAAATAAATAATTGTTAGATCATGGTTTTTTTTTTATAAAGGAATCCAATTTATATCGTCTACAAAGTCATTACGTAAATAATTATAAATAATTGAAAATAATTTCTTTAAACAATTATTTGTTCCAGAGAAAATAAATAAGTTTAGGACCATATTATTCATCGACATTAATAAAACGACGCGTGGCCTCTAACAATGATTCCTACATTATAATGATGGCCTGTTATCAACAAACAACATTAAGTTATTGATATCATAAATTTACTCAAAAGAATGATGTTGATAACTTTAGTAAAATTTACACAGGGCTATGAATACCAAGTTACTAAAAGTGTGTTTCTGTTTATTAGTGTTGGGGCTGATTGTTCTGTGAAGAGTTTATAGTACACTGTACAAGAGCAAGAAAATTGTGCTAATGTGGTGTATAGATATAAATCGGTTCGACAATACGTTTAGTCAGTTTAGTGTGCAGTCCAAGATGGCGGCGGATTCGGGAATGGATACGTGTCCGTCCCCAGAAAATCCAGATTCCCGGAAAAGACCCTTGGATGGAGATGTGGAAAATGGATCTACAAAAAGATCACACTATGGGAATGGTAAGTTTTTAATAAATTTCGATAAATTCATTTAAATTCTAGTAAGATCGTTAAATTATTTGAAGTTACGACAATGGAGTATTGTAACTCAGCAGGTGGACTAGGTTTACTCCAAGGCCTAGCTCACAAGAACTGGAAATGTTCATCTAAAATACAAGAATCCCAACTTTATGATTATATTTAATGATAATTGTGTCTAATTATATTTAATTTTATGCTATAAAATCATATTTCTATTTCGCTATGATAGGGGATAAGTTAACTTAATCCGTATTGTGTGTTAAATCAGCAAGATGACAGCTGTCAAATTTATAGTTTTTAAAGGACCAAACCAATTAAAAACTAACAAACATTCATACCTACACACTATTTTGTAGGCTAATTGTTAGCAAAACTCAATGAAAGCTGTAGGCTATCAAAATTTCCAAGACTTAACTTAAAATAGCCTAACTTAATATTAAGTTAGGCTATTGGCTAGGCTAATTCAATCTGTGAATGGGAAAGGTTATGTTAGGGTTGAGTTTTAAAACACCCGTTTGCCTTTAAGTTATAACATTCATGCAATAAGCTTAAAGCTCCTAAAAAAATATACCCATTTAAAAAATCTTGGGGTACAGTTTCTGAACTGGGCTATGATACTTAGGCCTTAATATAGGCAAGTTAGATTGAAACTGTCAATTCGATTAACTTAGTAAACCTTCATGCGATTTTTTCGCCATCAGCAAGTTTGGTTGGTTAGGTTAGTTAACCCTCCGAGTGTCCCTTGTTTTGGCTTTAATGTCTGCCTATTTTTTGCTCATTTGCAAGGTTTTATTAAAACGGATCTGAGAAGCTTGAAAACAATGTTAATTATACTGTTCTAAATACCATTTTGTTTTGAAAATCATGGGCTTCAATATTATCTATAAAACATAAGAAACATTTGTTTCAAAAAAAATCTTTAGGTAAAAAAAAAATTTTGAAAAAAAAAAAGTTTGCGCTCAATGAAATTGTTTAAATTATAGGCCTATAAATATTTGAATATAGCCACTTTGTTCTAAATGTTATGAGGATTTCAAATATATAATAATATAAGGAAGTAGATTTGCAAATAAATAAGTTATGGTCAAGAAACAGATTTCAGTACATAGCGTTTAGCTAAGAATGCATAGCTTAACCATAGCTAGGAATCTGGCTGATAATTTACATCAATATCACTACCTACCTACTTCTTCAGGATCATCAACCAGCCCTTCAAAATCACTTAAACTTAAATCTTCTTATAATGCACCACGTATATCACTACTTTTGATTTTTAACACTAAAACAATGATAGGCCTAAACGTAATAAAACACATCAGTCATCGGTGCGAGGTTAACCAAGCTGTTTACAAATACGCACGTCAGCTGTCTGCTACAATATTTTCGGAACTAAAATGAAAAGCACTTAGAGACAGACCTCCGGAGAAAGCTCTGAATCTGACAAATAAAACGATACCTAACTCGATCCAGTTCAATCCGATTTTGTCAGTCATAGAGCCTTCGCCGTAAACAGTGTTTGTGAGTCGATGCATCGACACAAAACACTACACAAAGTGTGTAATGTGTCGACGCATCGACAAATAACACTCGGAGGGTTAATTTTATAATAGAAATATTTAAAAATATTGATCATTAATCAATAATTTCAATTCGATAGTTTCAATCTATATTAGCATAGCCCAGTTAAGAAACTGTACCCAAATCTTGTGATCTAAGTTCAATTCCTTGTCAGATAGGCCTACGGTAGGCCTAAGATATTTCATATAAGTTAACTTAATAGGCCTAAAGCATCAAATTCATGGGTGAGCTAGATGCAAAACATCAGGATACCCCTTAGGCCTAGTTTTAAAATGCTAAGTTAACTTACTTAGTTGACAGTGGCTTGGATCAACAATTTAAGTTACTTTTAGGCTAAAAAATGTAAACTGTAAAAACATGGTAGTCTAAAATAATGAATAGGCCTATTTCCATAATGCTTAGACCTAAGTTAACTTAAGTGAGTTTTTTGAGAGGAGCGAGCGAAGCTGTTATACGTCGACGCTTAAGTTATGTATTTTGTAATACGCAAACTCTTTCTAGACGGCTAAAGTAATTGTTTTTAAATTTTGCATGGTGATAAAGACCATATTGGCGAGTGCCAACATCTATACGGCATTAAAAAATCTCTCAGGAATCCGCCCCATGGAGTCTCAATGTTTCAATGTAATCCTTATGGAAGCAGTATTTGACACAAACAAAGGCATAAGATCAGCTGTTGACTTTTGAATGCAGTAGATCAAGAAATAGCTGATAGCATTAACTTATTCCACAGATTTTAGAACAGAAACTGTATGGATCATAAATATTATCAAATGACGACACTAGCTTGAATCCTTTTACTAATAGCCTTAACATCTAGTTTGGACGTTTATTGATGGTTCCATTTTGACTAAGTTATAAAACAAACATGTTTGCTTTCGGTCCATCCAACTAAATTAGCCTAACAGTTGAAGTTGTGTTTGAAAAGTTTTAAGCTTACTTGGTAAAAGCTTACCTATGTAATCTTTTTAGTAGCACGTATATAAGCGATAAGTTGGTTTGTTAATTAGTGGTATATATGAATCTTGTGGGGTCTTAAAGGAACAGAACCAAATGTTGTAGTGCAAACAAACATGACGTGTTTGCATGGTAATATTTACACACAGCTTGCAGGTCTTCAGAAAGGTCTGAAATGATATCTCTGTGTTTTTTACTCCCCTTCACTATAAAACAATGTGTAGCCATTTAATCTAACTACTCCAATATTTATCTCTACACAAAAAATGTTTTCTTTGCTTAAAATTGAAGGTAAAATAATTATGAAGCTCGATGGACATGGTCAATAACAATATAATATGAACTCTGATGACTCCGCTCAATTTTGTGGATGCCTCTGCGAACGCTAACGGTAGAAATTTTTCCGTTTTCTTATGAAATGTTGAGATGGGTTGAAAACTGTTTTTGATTCACATTTCAAAAAATTATGTACTGAACATAATATTTAGGCTGTTTCTTCCAGATTAAAATGCTTTTTGTTTCATCACTCTAGTGTTCATGGTTACCGAGTTATGCAAGTTAACACAAACCCTTACCATGAGCAAAAATTTGCGTGTTCCTCAAAACAAAAATGGCCGCCGTAGAAGTAACAAAAGAGAAAAAAATTTAAAATCACTTTTGAACCCAGAATTGATATAGGTAGCCTATCTAGGATAAAAGTATTATTTATTTTAAAAATAGTCAAGCAACCACTGTTGGATCACTTGATATGGATAGACTTACCAGAGTACAAAAAAAGTGCTAGAAATTTCAAAAGTATAAAAAAATGAATAATGACTTTTCATTCTAGAAACTGTAGGCCTAACCCATTTTAGGCCATCCATGGGCCCTCACGCCTGGGAATGGTTAACAATTAAATTCAATTTATTTATTTACGGCAAAAACTATTGTATAATGAATACCATACATACAAAAATGCAAAGCTATACAATCGGTAAAAGTACATGTACTCACTCAAAAATGAATAAGTGCTTGAAACATAATAATACAAACTAATAATAAATAGCACATGCATAGCAAATCAACAATCAAGTTACCCTATTGCCTTCTGTTTTCTTATTGAGGATCGGATTGAGAACAAGATAAAAACCTTTGCTGTTTTCTTTACCTTACTGAGCTTGTCATACAATTTCATATTTATTTAGATTTAGATCATCAACATTATTTGTAAGAAGTTAGTCAAACCCTGGGTTTGTTACTATCTAAGAATAAATACCGATTAAAGAAGGAAACCTTCTTGTAAAATTGAACAATATCCTTTCATGTATTTTCCTCTTACTAATATTTTCTCTCACATTATTAAAGATCTTTATTCAGTATTAAAGATAGGCCTATGTTAGCATAAATTTAAATTCATTTTTGGATCTATAAAGTTGATGATAACTTAAATTTTTTTAGGGTTATCTGACTTAGCCCGAGTCATTAGGCTATAGTATCAAAGTTACTTTTTCAGCTAATAATATAGTAGCGTAGCAAGCTACGTATACTTGTTAAATATTGTGCTTTTTGCTAATAAGTTACAACTGAAATTGCTTAAAGACAAATCCAGGTAAAAAAGGCAGTTAATGGCTTCAAAAATGTATTATCTGGTAAAATTCTCAATACAAGCAGTATTTTTAATAAGTAGGCCTACTGACTACCGATAAGAGGCCTGTCATGAAACGAATAAAAATGTAACGGGAAAGAAAGAAACAAAGTTTGATAGTCAAACTTCCTACATTTTCGCTTATTCAGGCATCATCAAGTGATCTCCTATCAGTCTGCCTCCGTACCACAAGTGGTTGTCTAATTGAACAGTTCAGGGGCTACTTAATTCATTTCATGAGGTTGTATCACGGAAAACATTAAAAAATACTTTGTCTACCCTTAAATCTGACATTTTAAGGACATTTTTTCGAGAACATTTTATTAGCCATATGGAAATTTGCTTAGTCTGCAAGGCTTTGCTGTGAGGGTATTTTAGCCTATCTCTTACATTGCTTATCTGACCCTCTGAAACCATTAAGGAAGAAGTGATTTAGATTGGGATTAAATATTAAGTCTATACTGGAGATAAGGATAGGACAGGGCTGCACTAAACCATCTCTTATCAAAAATATATCAGTTGGTTTAACAATTTATCATGTCCCTTGTAATTTTGGAGACTATCTAAATTACAGCTCATTGTTGTTTATAGTAAGAATCCTCTATAACTTACCCTTAAAAACTATTTTCTTAGTTTACTTTACAGTATCAGTAGGGCCTACATTATTAACCATTTACTGTATGTGTAATTTATCCCAGCGAACACCAGCATTAAAAAAATGAAACAAATTCATAGGAATAATAACTTTTTGCGACAAATCTATCCAACATTTTCCAGAATGAAGTTTTTGCTTTTTTTTACAGAATCCATTATACGTCTTCTTCACAGTGGAACCATTGTGGAACTCTCTGGTGTTAGGATAATTAACAGCAAAAGTCTTTTGATAAGAGTGCAGGGTCGAGTGCCGTTTGTCTAAACACTTTGAGGCCGGCCGCACACCTAAACAGCATGGAACGGCGAAACGTATTCGCATCGCCTCGTTGCGCCTTGCCATGCCCGATAGAGAAGAGGGTCTGACTTAGGGGAGGTACAAATGAGGCATTTAGTTCAAAATTCCTCCGTGAACAGCGCTGTAGTAGAGAGCACTTTGGCAATGAAGGTTTACTAATCGCAAAAATAGTTCTGCTCATAAAATAAAATTATAAATGCCTCAAATTCAATTTTACTATTTTTTAATTATAAAATTAAACTATCATAACCTAACCGAACTAACCAAACTTGCTGATAAAGAAATAATATAACAAGAGTTTAGTAGTCGGAAAAATAATTCTGTTTATTAAATAAAACTAGAAATTGCTCAATTAAAATTGTATAGTGACTTAATTATAAAATTAAACTGTAATAACCAAACCAAACCAACCAAACTTGCTGATAATAAAAAAAAATCTTAGACAAAAAGTTAATGCTACCAGCAGGATTCGAACCCGGGACCTAAAGTATATCAGCCCGGCACGCTAACCATTAGACCACCGAGGCCCGATGGCTATCGAAAGTTTTGTTACGGTAATGGCGTTCCCTCAGCTAATAAGAAGCCCTCAGCTGTCATCGTAGCCTCTTCTATACCTCCCCTGAGTAAATACCTAGAGAAGAGCTGCAAACAGCACGGCACGGCAAGACGTAAACGGAGAAGTACCCACTTCTTTCGAGGCAAAATGCCTGATTTGAACAGAGGTGTCGCACGGAAAAAATATGGAGGGGGGAGACACTTTGAATTTCCCAACACTATATTACTAAGAATTCCCAACTAATCAATCATCATATGTATTAAAACGTGGCAGGGTTTTATGAATTTGTGTTGAAACAAAGATAATTTTGAGGATTTATTTCCAATCTATATAAGATGAATTTAAATTAATGCTTAGGTTTGTTGGTACAGATAAGGTAACCTGATGAGGTGTGCTTGTTAATAAAAATTTTGATAGCTTAGTACAAAATTAACAATATTGCAAAATGTTATTAAAATATATCTATAAACAAGCAAACTACAACAGTTTATTCTCTATAAAAACGGGCATTATAAATTTACAATTGTTTAAATTATCTCCGTAACCGAGTTAAATCTCATATATGCTACAGGACACATGTAAACATGCTGACACTTATTTTGTCGATGAAAATATTTGTATTTTAAAAGCATATTTTCCATGCCAGTCCAAAACTAAATAATATAGATATGAAAATAGAGCAGCAAAGGGGGTGTGAGCGAGCAACTTGTCGCCTAGTATGGCCGGCGCCGTAAGATAACATGGGGAGCGTATTTGTCGCCGCGACCGAAAAACGCTCCCGGTTGCGTTTATTTTTCTGTCGCCGGTGGTCGCTAGTCGCAAGTCGCTTAGTGTGGCCGCCTCCATTTAATTTAATGCTACGCACTTTCATTCATTGACGCCGCGACAAAGTCGCCAAGTATGGCCCTAGCCTAAATTACTAATACAACCTCAGTCGGCTTTTATTCAGAGATAAACAGATGGATGACATAGATTGAACACAACGTTATCATTAACCTGCTAGGATACTACAATTAGACCTGCCATCATTTTATGAAATCTATCATGTGTGACTACGTTTAGGGTGCTGATGTAGGCAAAATAGGGATCACTTTTATTTCAACTAAATATAGTTTGAATAAATCAATATTGGAAATTACGATGTACATAGATTCCATGAGGTGGAGGTGAGGTCCACGATGTACATGAGCATGAGGGAATTATCACGGATATTAGAACTGACAACGGGATTGATAATAAACATTGTCAATTACGTCACTAGCTTTACTAGGGTGTGTACTTTTTAAATTACTTCAACATGTGACCAGTTCTTTTTTTTCCAAATGGATGTCATTTTAAGTAACAAAACAGCTGTTTCAAAACATTGTATTTTTTCACTTTTCTTTTTTTACTTATTTATTTAGAAATTGATAAGATCAGTGTGGACATTTTGTTTAATAATGTCAGGATACCAAAGTTATATAGTACTGTGAATTTTATTGGATATTATTGTTTTATTTTAGGTAGTTTATATTCAGACTTACTGGAAATTGTGTTTAGTATGAGTAATTTTATTGTGGAGATAATAATTATGGATAAGGCAGGTGATAGTATGCAATAGAAGGTGGTATCGTTGACTTGGCCTAAACACCTCTCAATTGGCTATTACTCTCTCTACCGTACTTATAATCAGTGTGCGAATCAGCAGCAAATCTCATTTCAACGCTTTTCACATTGACACAACTGCTGTTTTATTGTAAAATTATTGGGTTTAAAATGCATATAGTATAAATCATAAATCTTTATTGGTCATTAAATATCAGAGTTACAATAAACCTCGTCAACAATAAAAAGGTGCCAAAAAGGGCCATTAAAACCTCAAGACTGACACATGTACAGAAATAAAATGTCACTGATTTAGCCTGTTTAGCTTGAAATGTACAGGAGAACCTACACTAAATATAATAAAGATAACAAGAAAATAGATACAGTAGTTAAAAATTATTTGAAAGACACAGAACTATATACAGAAACAAAAAGTGAGGTACTTAAACAAAGTGTTTGAAAGACTGGGTATAGGCCTATAATGGGATGAACACATTATTTGGACACGCGACATTTGTTTACAAGATGATTTTTCACATTAAAACTGCAAGAAAATAATCGTGTATACTAGCTGTTCTGAACTATACCCATTTTAACAGACTACTCCAACCTGTACGTAGGACGGGCTAACACCTTGTTAATATTAAGTTTTAACACTAAGAGGATATTTTACTTTTAAAGCCACATCTTCATAACTGACATACACAAAATAACAAGAGATTAAGGTTTTTATCACACATTGTTGAGATTACTGTCATTGCACTGTACCTACCGATCAATAATTCGTTAAGTTTACAGCCTCTTCAAATTTATTTTTTTATAATCCCTCAGTGGATATGGCTCTCCAGACGCAGCTAAGAAATAAATTTCCCTAAAAAGCCTTTAATTACGGTGTAGGATACAACGGATACGTTACATAACGTACTGTGGTTTCTCAACATTTAAAATTCCCAACTCTTTCTTACTTTAATTATTAATTCAAACAGAATGATAGTATGTTTGCTTAGTTTAAAAATAAACCTTCAGGTTGACAGTTAAATGACAGTCTTAAACTTTTCAAAATCCCAACTCCAACTTCAAATACCCAAAAATGTTCCAACTTTTTCAAAGATGATGGGGGGGGGGGGTTGCTCTCCCCTACCCCACTTAGGCGCCACGCCTCAATTTGAGGTGTATCTCTCAAAAAATCTGCCCATCCTATCAACTTCCTTCCGAGCTGCTATGATATATGCTATGGTGGATTTGTCTGGTGAGCGAGCTGGTCTAGGCGTTAGAGTGCGGGACTCCAGTCCCTGAGGTCCCGGGTTCAAATCCGGCCGAATCACCAATGGATTTTATCTAAGTGGTAATGCCGCAACCCCTAGTAGCCTGAAGTAATGTGAAAAACAATCCCGGGCTTGTGCCCGCTAGGTATTAGCATAGATAAAAAATACTTCCTTAGTAGATTTCCCATCCTTATGGAATAGCTGAAGCCAATTTATCGTTAGTTCTGTCTGGTGCACTGTAGAGGTCATGTTGTGTTTACAATTTGTTTCTTCTTATTTCAGTCATTTGTTTAATTAAATAAAACAATATAGTCTTAAACAATAACTCATCCTCTAGTTATATAACGAAACAGTAAAGCACAAATCATAAAATTAATTCTAAAATAATAGAAACAAAATTTTGTTGACACTAGCCACCAGTGTCACCGGACATGATAGACACGAAAAACGAGCTTTAAATTTTACAATGGGATGGGAAGTCTACTTGTGTTGGTTAGTCTATGGTAGCCTATTAGGAAGGAAAAGGGGAAAAATGGTGGATAAGTCTGCCACAGACTGGTGAATTCGTCATGAGAGATGTACTCCCGACCTGACCAATACAGGACTGGAACCCTCAGTCTACAACTATAATGTTGCCACCTGGCATTGGAGACAATGCCTAAAAACACTGTTTAACCAACAGCACAATTAATTATAGTAGTTCAGATTTGACTGGTGATTACCTTTTTGCTTTTTTTATTCTCAACATCCAAATTCCTTTTAGTTGTCCTAACTTTAGATTTTCAAAGTAGACTACTTGAATCAACTGTTGTAAATTTGTTTACAGGAGGAGATGGAATCTACCACTTTAAAATCCTTGTACCTAGCATTGCTTCTGGTGCAATTATTGGCAAAGGAGGCGAAACCATTGCTCAACTGCAAAAGGACACGAATGCACGAGTTAAAATGTCAAAGGCTAACGATTTTTATCCAGGTAATTTGATAGTTAATTTTTAGATGGGTTACATTTTCAAACTAGTCAAAGTCTGTCTCCTAATTTGTGTTTCAGTACAACATTATGTCATTTTACACATATATAATTTTTCAGCTTAAAACTGTTCTGTTGCCGAAAAATCTAATTAAAAATTACCCAAACCTAGAAATAGTTTGTACAAAATATCATTTGTCAAAGTTTTGAATATCTAAGTGGTCAAACATAGTAAAAAAATAATCACTCCTCCAAAATGCCAATTTGTTTTTGGATTTTGAACTCAGTAATGACACTATCATGCTAATTTTGACTTAATTTTAGTCCCTACTTTATTGCTTTGTTATTGAGGGTTTAGATTGATTATTGTTGTTAAATGTTTAACTGGACTTAGTCATTAAAAAAGCGAAAAGCAATGGCATTAACAAGAGATTAGCGTCCATCCCTACTGAAACCAGTTTAAAGGTTAAATAACAATATTCAACATAATATTTTAATTGGTTTCTTATTTGTGTTTACCACGGTAGGATTGTCTATCTTAACCTCTGTTGCTAACTTGTTTTAGTTTATTTATATAATGGTTAGATCTTCTATAAAAGGCTTCTTTTGTAATCCAACATTTTCCATTGCAATTTCAATTTTCAGTTAGGGGTACTGTATATGCATTTTTGTCAGTGCTACATAGTGCAGGCAAGGCTTTCTGGCATCATTTCAAATATTCAGTAGTAAAAGGTGCCTTGAAACAGAAATAACTGCTATTACTGTGTGTCGGTAGTTGCTTCAAATATGCACTGTAAAGATTATTGCATTTAATCCGCCCAGTGCAATATAATAATGTTAAATGTATTTGTTAAGACATCAATATCTCAATTACGAGTCTTCAATTGTCACTAGTGCTTGTAAGAGATCAATATACAGGGTGAAGCAGACCACCCGCACACATACTTTTACGGGAGTACGTTTTCTCCTAGAAACACGAAATATGTTATTTCACATACGTATGTTAATTATATTACTAAACAATACCATATTTTTTTTATTTTTAGTTCTAGGCTTTTGAAAGTAACATGCATTTTATATGGGAAATTTTAGTTTTTGGTTTATTACTTAAATACTAAAAGAAATAGACAATAGGTGTAAATTGCAATAGCTGTTCATCTTAACAGGACGCTTATAATGATATGCTGTTTGACATATGTTGCCATTTGATTTTTTTATTTAAAGGGCTACCAATATTACAAAAAAGTTGACACAAAATTATCATTTTGAAAGTTATTACATGTGACACATCTTTGTAAAGCTGTGTTTACCAGAATTATGAATTTTCAATCAGAACGGAAACATGTTTAGCGGGTTTGAAAATGCACGCTATTTCTTCAATATGCTAAAAATCCACAAAAATGGCCGCAATTTTGAAATGAGATGAGATAATTGTGTTCTGTTTCCACCAAAATGTTGCTCTTAGCAAGACCTTTCTAAAAATGTACAATGTGATATAGGTTGACGTAAGGAAATTTCAAGATTCGAACCCACAACCTTTCATGTTCTAAGTATTTTAAATTATTGTATTCTTCATATGTGATTTAGGGGGATAATCATTTTATTTCACGTTTCTAGGTGAAAATGTACTCCTGTAAAAGTATGTGGACGGGTGGTCTGCTTCACCTTGTATAAAATTATTAAATGTGTACAGTACTCAATGTTTTAAAACACGCTGCTGTTCATTACACTTAAAGAATTAGGTTGCATGGGAATTAACTTTATCTAACATTGAGAGAGAAAAAAAAAAACTTACAAGATAACACATAAACTCAAATTAGGTACAAACTCTTCCTCTTTTTATCAATAATTCATTTTTGTATCTTCTAACGTTCAAAGAGTGCACTTATATTAAAATACATTCATTTTGTGGTGTTTTAGTCAATGTTTTACATGTACATGTTATTAATAATAATAAAAATAATTAAATGTTTTTATTGTTACTAATAAATATGATACATTGGTACGGTATTGCATTGATATAATTACTGTTTATATCAAACAAAGCTTCGAGGTAGTGAAATCAAGTGTAATGGCCTAATACTAAAAACATTGAATCTATAGTGTTTATAAACAGTTAAATCCCTACTACTAAATATCCCATTTTACAATCATTACGATTTATAAATAAATATAATGAAGAGTCACTAAGAATGATGATAATGAAAAGTGATGTTAACTGTAGTTTAAACACAATGGATTTTCACAGTCAGCAGTCGTAGTACTTGGCCATTACAATTGTTACAACGAAATTCTCTAGGGAGGGAAAGAGCCTTATGATAAGACTGGTAGATACAAGACATGACAAGGAAGTTACCCCTGACAGGGTGAAGGTTATCTGCTGGCCACCTGGTACTATTGCATTCTCTCATCAGTTTACCTCACAGTCCTGTTCTGTTGTTATTTGATTCTTTCTATCCTATTTGTTTTTAATGCAAAAGAATTATACAAATTTACCACAAGATATGCTTACGGGTATTGCAGCGATTGCGGGAAACAATTACCGGTGTCGCGAAACTGCAAAATATGCTCACGAGTATTGCCGCGATCGCGGGAGACAATTTTCGGGTTTGCCGAAACAGCAAAATATGCTCACGGGTGTTTCCGCCATTGCGGGAAACAATTATCGGTGTTGCCGAAACCGCAAAATATGCTCACGAGTGTATCCACGATCCCGGGAAACGATTGCTGGTGTTGCCGAAACTGCAAAATATGCTCACGGGTGTTGCCGCGATCGCGGGAAACGGTTATAACTGGTGTCGCCTTACCTACTAGTTATACTGTTTGTTATATAAAATATTATTCTTTGGAAAAGTTTTGTTTCAAAGTTATAGTGCCTACCAGTTATTGAAAAAAATAAATAATGCAATCTCTAATTTACTATTTCTTAACTTCACTTTTAAATACATTAGTTAAATGCATTACCGTATGTGAGAAAAATTATTATTTCTTTTTAAAATCTTTTAACAGTTTCTACTTAATATAAAACTGCTAATAAAGCTTAAAGTAGGGTTCCGATAGTAGTTCTTAACCTTTCAGAGGGCGCATTGAATAAATAATGTCATGAATCGTAAAAAAAATTATTATTTACAGTAATTATTTACACGCAATAATCAACGTGCACACTAAACTAGAGGTCGCACACGGAAGTTGCCTCCAGGATGTACAAGAATTGGCAGAGCGCACACGGAAGCTACTTCCAGCCTCTTACAAAACTGAACAAAACTAACAAAATATAAAATAGTAGGGGTGAGTTTTGACCTTCACTCGATTCTAGTAATGAGGTGCGTGAGGTACAGTGACACTCACACTGCAGACACCACTCAAAATAATATAATCGCGAAAAATAAAACATCCCTGGAGGTTACTTCCGTGATGCGACCTCTGGAAGGTTAAAATTCAGGAATTTGTCTTGAATTCTGCTGGAAAACTCCTTGAATTTTTTAAACCAGATTTAGTAGACACCATGATTACATACTTAGTTGAAGAGTCACCTTTGTACACCTACATGGTGTACTGGGTGACAAATAAATAAACTAAATGAAGTAACAAGCGAGTTCAGCAGCAAACTCAACAACATAGTATTTCGTCAGTACACAAGTTTACAATAAATTATCTGTTTATTTTACAATTGAGTCTTATCAGTGCACAAGTTTACAATAAATTATCTTTTTATTTTACAATTGAGTCTTATAATGTTAATAATTTGAAAACAAAACTCACTAAAAATTGTGAGCTTTGCCCTTTTTATATAGAATAAGCCATTGTATGGTATATTTCTGTGATTGCTTTCCCATATGATTGTCATCTAGCCACAGTAAACACAACATTGATGTCACTGCTACTGGTACTGTATTATCTCTACGAGTCGATGACAAGAAAAGATCTTTTCAAGTTGTGTGTGCCACTTTCAATTTGTAGGCCTACATGTTCAGATACACTAGGCTGTTCCACCCTATAACATTAAATTGAATATTATATTGTTGTTGTGTTGTTTATTATATTGTTTAATATATTTTACTGTTTACAGGTACTTCAGAGAGGGTCTGTCTTATATCTGGTAGTGTAGATGCAATTATGTCTGTTTTAACCTTTATCATGGAGAAAATAAAAGAAAAGCCTGAACATGTAGTAAAGAGTGAAATGGAGAATAAGACTGGAACAGAAAGAGATAAGCAGGTAATCTAAATATAAAAAACATCAAAAATACAAATAATTTTTTGTCTATCACCCTCATTTTTCCTGTAAGTGAATAATCTCTTTGAACTTCAAAATTTTTAAAACCTCTAGTAGCCCTACTATGCCAGAAATAAATCTGAAATGGTATAAATAAAACCAAGGTGCTTTTCTGTATGTGAATTTAAATATTTAGAAACTTATATGGGTCTTATTGGCTTATTGGTTCCCATGAAATTATTTGCGAGATAACAATAAAGAGGTGTCATAACATATGTTAGTCAAAGGATAATCTAAACTAGCACATTACAAATACAGAACAAAAGGGAAGAACAATGGGATTAATATCGTTGAGCATAATCTATACTATAATACGAGTAACGTTTAATAGACAGTTACAAAGTCAGTTATGACGTTACTACAACCAGTTATTGATCTAAAGCGTTGGATTTTAATTTATTTTATACCAGTCACTCACCTGGCATTTTGTATTATCAGGTTGCATATACTGGGACTGCATATGGCAACAACTACTTGCAGATTAAAAAATACAGGCAACATACAAAAGGTTCAAAATGTTAACTGCATCATAAAATAATAATATGTTTTGGTAGGCTCTTAAATAAAAAAAATTGTCAAAGTTATAAGAAATAAAAGGTTAAAAGTTTTTAAAAGCTAGCCTATAAACCATTTAAGGTCTTTATTGAGGTTGAGGATTAATTGGGTCTCATTGTTTTACAGGTTAAAATATTGGTGCCAAATAGTACAGCTGGTATGATTATAGGAAAGGGTGGCAACTATATCAAACAAGTGAAAGAAGAAAGTGGCTCATATGTACAAATATCTCAAAAAGCAAAGGATCAGAGCCTTCAGGAGAGGTGCATTACTGTGATAGGTAAGAAAAAAGTGTGATTAAAGTAGGTGTCCTGAAATTTCAGGATATTTTTGAGAAAAATATATACCTGATTATGGGACAGGATTATGATTCGGGAATTTCTTGATAATATGTGTTCCAATCATCAGTGATTTTGCTTGTCCCATTGCAAGTGACTGTGAGGATGTCTCCACGATCACTGGAGATGTCGCTGGTATGGTGGGTGACCATCAGCGGCTACAAGAGATGTTCACAATTGTAGGGATGGTCAAGTCTCGAAATTTCGGGAAATTTTCAATCTCGTTACACGAGACGAGATTACTTTTTGGCCGAGATTTTTATCGAGACAAGAATAAAAAAAAAAGAAAAGAAAAAAAATTAAAAACGCCTGCAGAAAGTCAATGCAATACCTGCAATACAGGAGCGTGTTGTAGTTGTGTTTCCTTTTCGAAGGCGTTCTTATTTAATTAATTCTTTTAATGTAAATATTACTTTAATTCTTTTAATGTAAATATTACTTTCATTATTTTAATAATAGTACTTTAATAACATTTGAGAAGTTTTGTTAAGTGTAAGCAGTGTGAGGAATGTTTTATTACTATAAAAAAAGTCAAAACAAGTAACTATTTTATAAAATTGCTTTTATTTTATGATTTGTTTTATTTTAGGATAAGTTGAACTCTATCCTAACTGATATCACCATGTTTCCTAATCGTAGGCATTTTTAATAAGTTAGGTGTGATTAATAAAAAAAATGTTATGCTGATGTTATTTAATGAAAGATTGTAAATATTCTTGCCTATTATCATTATTTTAGTATTTAAGCAGTCATCTAACAATGTTACAAAATCAGGTAAAAATTTCGAACGTGCATTTCCCGTTGTGTATGAGAAGAGAAATCTCGTCTCGATCTCGTCTCGAAATTTTATGAGAAATAAAAAATCTCGCCTCGTCTCGTCTCGAACTAAAAATCCAATCTCGTCCATCCCTACACAATTGTATTGGGAACCCAGGAGATGATGTCTCCATGATTGTGGGAATCGTTGGCAATGGCGCAGAGACCGCGAGACATAGTGCCGTGAATGTGGGACAGTTATAGTCATGATACATATTTACATGATACAGCAAAACCTCACCAACTCGACACCTGGTAACTCAACAGATGACAGGGTGCAGGCAAAAAAGTAAATTTTTGAAACATTTAGTTTTAATTGCTGAATATTCTACATTTCTTTGATGATTTTTTACTATTTAAAAATACTTGTGTAAGTAATACATTTATTTGTAAAAAATAGTCTGTTTTGTATTCATTTATAAAATCGTATACAAATTTCAATGTTCTGGATAACTTGACAACCCCCAAACTCAACAAGCACTGGGTCCACAAATTGGCAAGTTAGTGAGGTTTTACTGTAGACAATTAATTTATCAAGTGTTGTTTTACAATAGTAACCTTTTATCTAAAGTTTTATTACCTTAAAAATATTTTTAAACCAACTTTTTATCAATACAAGTTACTTGTTTAACAATAAGTAATCTTAATTAACATGTTACATGAAAGAAATATAATTTAAAGATTTATTTTCTTGAGATAAAAAATCCTTTGTTAAAAAGTCCTCTTTTCTTTACAGTTACATATTGCTAACAATTTACTTGAAAACGATGATTTTCCAATTTCAATCACTGTAGTTATACCATGTCTCTCTCTTTGAATATGCTAGCTAATTTGTCAACTGCTATGAAAGCCTCTAAATAGATTCTGTAATAGCTATGTATAGTTCTAATTTTATCACTAAAAATTGTTATTTTAAATAGAGTTAAGCGTATGTTGTACTTTGTGTAGGTGAGATGGAGAACAACAAGAAGGCTTGTATGCTGATTCTAGTCAAGGTGATGGAGGATCCACAGAGTGGCAGTTGTCCTAATGTTAGCTATGCCGACATCTCTGGACCTGTAGCCAACTACAACCCGACAGGCTCACCCTTTGCCCATCCTACCACCCAGACCAACACCTTCGCTAACACTGCTAACATCAACTCTTCTGTTGCTGGTAAACTAAATAAACATACCTTCATTCACAAATATCAAAACAAAATAACAAACTACTTAAATTTAGTAGATTACACAAAATACAATATCTTATTTATATTGGTTGCCTCCTTTGGCTTTTTTTATTTTTTACTTTTTTTTAGCTCTGTAGGAACTGTAAAAGGTTCTACATCAGATTTTGTAGAATTTTTGTTTTAGATTTTGTAGAAGGATATAATTGTACACTCTAAAAGGAATAAAGGCATTTTCTGCAGTTTTTATTGCATTTAAATTTTTAAGAAATTATAATATAGTTCTGTAAATATTTTTGTAGCTGTTTAAAATGTTACATAGTATGGACACTGAGGTTTTAAATGTTAATGGCAAGTTCAGTTTTTATTGTGTGGTCTTGGTTTGTTCCACACAATATCATTCACATCAGAGGAGATGGTGCGTGTTTATTAACTTCACTCTCATTCATAATTCACCGTACACACATACACACACTAACTGTGCACAAAGCAATTGTTGAAAATGTTGTGAGGAACTGGAACTACTTCTCAATCTCATCCAACGACAGTGACGGGAATATTTACCTTAATTCCAGGGAATACTTCTATGAAATGTCTAAGCCGTTTACCTTTGGTGGGTTGTGAGCTGGTTGCAGCTTCACAACTATTCACATTTTTGTTTTTGAGATTTATCGGAATTGTGAGTTATATGTGGTGATGAACGTAATCCTGTGAAAAGACTCAGATTTACATAATCCCTGTCTAGCGGGCACTTTGACGTTTTGTAATGAGGCCATAGTGATCACCGGATGTGCTCGAGGGGAATAAGTTTTTATACCACGACTTCCCCTGGTTCCTACGAACTACCCGTTTGATTTTAAAAGGTTGCAATTCCCTTTGAAAGTGTGCTTCACCCTCACCATCAACAAAGCGCAGGGACAGTCACTTATGTTCACAGGATTAGACTTAAGAGAGGATTGTTTTTATCATGGACAATTTTATGTTGCATGTTCACGGGTCAGCTCGGCCACAAGTCTGGTGATGTAATAATACCTTCTGGGAAAACAAAAAAATGTTGTATACAACGAAATTCTGCAAATAATCAAAAATAGTATGAGTAACGAACACACTTTTAACTGCAGTTTTTATCATTATTGTAAAATTAAATATAAAAATTAAAATAATATATTGTGTATTTAATGTGATTTATTTAATGATAGTCTGGCACTTAAACACTAATTTATTAAAAATTTCAACCAATTTGAATGTTTCCATGGTGAAGCACAGGTATTCCGATAGTTGTCACATAAAATCTTCTTTGGTTTAGCTACTAGATATACTTCTAGGAGACATATATATAGCTATTTTTATGGTCAGAAAAATTCAACTTTGTATGTAATTTTAGCGAATTTCCCTATAGGGAAGTAGCTATTACCGTAGGTCTCATGGTAAGACTTAGGCCCGGGACCGATTTACTTTTTCATTTTAATGTCCCCAGAGGCCAAAAACACCATTCGTTCAAATTTTTATATATGTATATATATATATATAGGTATATATATATATAGATTTATATATATATATATATGTGTCCGTGAACACGATAACTTGAGTAATTTTAATCCGATTTTGATGAAATTTGGTTTGAAGGTGTAAGGCGGGATAAACTTGAATGAGTTCGCGATCCAGCATGATCGGACCATGGGAACAGGGTTTTATGGGGGGTTTTATGGGGTAAAAATTGGTTTTTCTCACTTTTTACCCTCAAAACACAAAATTTCCCAATTTTTCTCTAAACCTTCTTAAAGAGCGTAAAAAAACAAACAATTCACTATATCAAAGTGTTTTTGTACGGTTATTGGTTACGGAGAAAACTAAAAAAATTGTAAATTTAAAATTCCCATGTTATTCTTATGGAGAATATTGTAAAATGTTGTAGTTTGCTTGTTTATGGATATATTTTGATCAAACTTGGCAAATTTATTTATTTTATAGTAAGCTATCAATATTTTACTAAAAACACACTACTTTATTAGTTTCCTTGTAGCAGCAAACCTAGGTACTCGTTAAACCTAATGTTATTTAAATAGATCAATTGAAAATCGATTCGGCCAAATGGAAATTCGCTTAGACGGCAGGTTTGCTGCGGCGGGGGTATTTACAGTTTTTCTGGCAAGCCCGAAAAATTCAGCCATCTTATGATTTTAATAGGGTCCTATCCCAATTAGTTTTTGTTAACGGGACTTTGGTGTCAATTCTTGAGGAAGGTGATTGTGTTCTTATGGTCAAAAGAGTACGGTAACTCAATTGAGTCTTACTTTAGGGAACAGAGCAGACTAAATTCATGATAAACAACCCTCAATGTCTGCTTTTCAATAACACACCGAGACTTTCTATTATTCATATTTAACATTTATGTGGCAATGTAATTGTCTGAAACATTGTGGGTTCCAATGCAGACGACGTGTATTGAGTGCATTTTTTTGTTAATTTGAATGTTTTGAGGTTATTTTGGACTGAATTTAGTCCAAACTACAGTGTTCAAATAAATGTAAAATAGTCTAATATCCTAATACGTTATAAATAATATAAAGAAATGTGATTTTTAGTGAGCCAGTTGGGGAGTCTAATGCTTAATGGAGGCCTAGGAATCGGAGGTGCTCCTGGTCTGAACTTGAGTCTCAATCTCAACTCTCCCATTGTTGGAGCCAACCAGTCCCTCACCTCTCAGCTGCTTGATCAAATCAAGCTCATGTTGCGCTCTAGTGGCTGTTCTGAACATGTCACTGCAGAGATATCCACTGCTATGGCCACTCTTGCCAAGTAAGATATCTTGAACACACATGCTTAGTAGAGTAGAAAACCATTTACGTAATAAAATTCTATGAAAATTATAGATATATAATTTTAATACATATTACAATTAACGTAATTATGTAACAGTACCTATTCAGAAAATGATTTGAGAATGTTTTTGAAGCTGTCACAAAATGTACAATTTGAATTTATGCTTGGGCAAAGTTTTAAAACCCTAATTGAAAACAGTTTCCCAGTTATTTTCTAAGAATCTTAGAAAATAACTGGGAAACTGTTTTCAATTAGAAATATAACTTCTTAATTTAATGTTTTTTGCTCGAATAGTTAACATTTTGTGAAGACAAGAGTAACGTAACCTATGAGAGTGCAACGACTAAATGAAATTGACTGCAGTTTGAAACTGTTATGCTTAGGCTTTTGCTTGACCATTAGGTCTGATGGATGGGCAGTGTCTCTTTTGCAAGGAAAAACTAACAGATATTAAGGGTTTGAATCCTATCTGTCAGATCTGGTGGGCAAGACGTTTGCCTGTTCGTCTTACGAGTTGCCCACCAGATCTGACCTGAGAAAAGTCAATATCCTTTTAATGGTTTGAAAGTGTTATCCAGAAGTCCTGGATCTGTGAGATTTAAATAATTGATCCTGGCTAAAGAACCAGCTCATCTTAGTCAGTAACAAGGCTATCATATCTGCTACTCAACACCCTTCTTATCTTTGACTTCTGGTGTTCCGTAATTAAAAAAATTTAATCTGGCTAGTACCATTACACAGATATAACCAAATATTTCTTCTAAGCTAAGACCATTCGATATATTCATACATTTACAGTAGTATTTTTATAGGGTTGGAAGACATCTTTTACTATATAACCTTAGTAAAATCAAAATGACAATGCCATATGTAGTTCTTTCTGTACTGTATGTGTGACTGTTTCAGATACGGTATCCTGGGTATGGGGCTTGGCATAGGAGCTGGAGGCCTAGGAACTGGCAGTTACCTAGGTGTTAGTCCGATGGACGCCACCCCTGCAACAGCTAATGGTGGTGCAGGTGTATTTGGCCCCATAGGAACCACTACACCCGCCCGTCCGTCGCTGGACCTGGCCTTCGACCCGTTCCGCCATCCCACCCCCGCCTCTCCTCCCGGATCTTCTGCCCTAAACAACAACTCATTTGGGCTTGGAGCCGTGAAATCAGATGGAGACGGGAAAGATACAAAGAAAGTCGACATGGAAATAGCTGAAGTGATAGTAGGTGCCATTCTCGGCCCCGGCGGCAGGTCACTAGTTGAAATTCAAGCTATGAGTGGTGCAAGCATCCAGATATCAAAAAAAGGAACTTTTGCTCCAGGAACCAGAAACAGAGTTGTCACGATATCCGGATCGCCTGCAGCGATCGCCGCTGCTCAGATTCTTATTGAGCAGCGAATCAGCGAAGAGGAAGTAAAAAGAAACCGTCAAAATCCCTTGGGGCTGCTTCAGTAGTCTAGTCACGATTAGAAACATATTTTGTTTGTTAAGTTTTAACACACTCTGAAAGTATTTGTTTAACTATGTTAACAGTAGGCTCAATTATTATGAGTATTCGACTAAATGTTTCTCGGGCAATCAAGCAATTTAATATTTTGCTGAGAGGTGGTTTTAAGGTGTAACTGATCTCACTCATTACACATCACGTCACATGTTAGAATACATCACTGAGAGAGATGTAGTAAATTAGCTTGTTATCAATATCATTTTGTTAACCATAACCATACCATCTTAGGAGTGGATTTTGCACATTTAATATTTTATCTTATTTTATTTAGTAAGTGTTACCAAACAAATGTTATTCCATAATTTGATAGTTTATGATAATGTTAACTATTTTCATATTATTTTTATAACCAATAAAATTTTAATGTGGTATTAATTTTTTACTGTTATTTGTGAGAAGTACTTGTTGATAACTTAGGATATAAAATATCCTAGTGAAATTACCATTTGAAACAAAGACTAAATATATATAAACATATATATTATTTTATTAAGTTTGCTTTTACCTCAAACTGATTTTCTTTTTTGTTGTACACGCTTCCATCAATCTTAACAGTAAAACATTTGTTTTAGAAATTGGACACTAGCTGCTTCAGTAGAAGAGGTACATGATTCTAGTTATGATTAAGTGTACAATTGTATATATATTTTACTTGACAGTTTTAACCCCATATTTTAATTTCCAGTTTTAAGGTAACAGTAAAAATAAATGTGTACTTTGAATATACCCCTGCCCAAAATTTTAATATTTTATGTGTAATAAATGTTTAAGTTATACATAGCTGTAAAAAAATCATAGTCTTACATTTAAGTGTTAACCCTAGTTTATTATGTAAAAGAGTGGACTGTAGATCTTAAACATTACAAATAAACTTCACCCCCATATACATGAGCACGAAGAGCCATTAGACATAATTCCAACCCCACCAGTTTCAATCGATTTGTAGGCTGTATAATCAAAATATGTTTAGGGACTTTGCATGGATACAATGTTAAATGTTTGGATGTGTAGAATAGATGGGTGTTGTTCCTAGTACCTGCTCCAGCTCATTATGAGTCAGATATGTCATTCAAATTTACATTACATTCATTTATTTCATCTTTCACCATTTCACTGGTTTGAACTGATGTTTATACAATATGAAAACAAAAACATCCACATCTATTTAACAATTTGTGTTCTGTTATCTTACTTGAAATAGATTTGTTTAATGTTGCAGAAGGTGACAGAGATCCAGCTAAGAATGAAAGAACTTTTATTTTTAATTGTAACAATTACATAAGTTTTTTTAACGAGTTGTTCTTTATATTTTAATGTTATTTAAATTTTTAGCTGGAAGTGCATAACTATCACAGGGAATGCATCTCCAATATGTCTTTTCCTTCAGTTAATTACAATCACAGTCTACAGAGAAACAAGTGTGGTTCAGATACCTATTATCTTTCATATCAATAAGCACCAGCATATTTAATTGCATTTTATTGCATTTTTTTTAAATGGAATGAATGATAATTAATTGTTAAACTAACTGTTAAATATATGTGGATTGATTGGAAGGTAAGAGTGAGAGTGGATCCCAGCAAAGTGCCTTACATCGTATCAGCTGGCCTGGTGCGTTCATTTGGCCATCAATCATGCATCTGCATTCAGTGTTCCGACCCAACTCGCTCAACATAATACTGTTGGTTTGGATCACATAAACTGAAATACATCCCATAATTATAAGTAATAAATGGTTACAAATTAATGTTTACAACAGTTTTAGCCATAGAAAATGTAAACGTATGCTGGTTACTTTCTGACGTGATTAAATGAAATATAAACCAGTTCAACACATGAAATGATGAAATATTTCAATTGATAAATTAATTTTCTTTTGTCTTATAATGGAATTGTTTGGTATGGTTTTTAGTGATAGGACTTTTGGTGTTTTAATTTTGGGATTATTTATCAGCATCGGCCATTAATTTGTACCTTGATATAATGGATTTGTGGTTGTTACTTGTTAATGATAAGGCAATGAAAGTAAGATTAATCCTGAATTAACTATTCTGTGTCATTAAAATGATCTGATCTTGAATTTGAGAACTGATTTCTTTTCATGTTAAGAGATCTGTCAAAGAACATATAAAATAGTATTGTGACTCCTTGGAACTTGTTATTTGTTGTGTAAGTTATCTGAAATTATAGTATCCCCCTCTTAACTTGTATTATTCTGTGATACAATTAGGCCTATCCAGTTGGGTTGCTTCTAGTTTAGTTACCGCACAGTTGTTGGCCTAGTTGTTTTTTATTATATATACATAAATATATATAGTTGTTGATGTTGTTGTTCCTATTAAAGTTGTAGTTAGTCAATCTCATTCATCAGCCATATGTGATATTGTTGTGTCTCTTCAATATTATTGTTAAAGGTTACCAATGTCAAAAAGAAATTGTTGTGCTATTAACAATATATAACTATTTTTGTCATAATGATAATTTATAGGATTAACGACAATAGTTCATTATCTTACTGGCTGTTGTTATTGTATATTACAACATAGTTTACAATTCTGCATGCGTTGTTGTTATTGGTGTTGTTCCGATACATTCGAATTGCAGTTCATTTCACGAGGCTATCCGAAAGGCATTGTTTTACAGTTGTGTTTGGTTTTCACGCCAATGGTTTATTTTAGGATTTTGTATTTTTTATAATATTGTTTGATTTAGACTCTAAAATAAGAGTTTGATCCTTAACAATTTGAAAAGAATAATATACTCTATCCATGATCCTACTCATGAATCACAGTCATACAATTGAAGTTTCTAACTAGTACATTACCGTACTTTACTAAGTTATAAAATGGCAACCCTTTCAAAATATTGTATAAACACTGTGCATCATGGTAGGTGTTTGTAAATTTAACTAAACAATTGCCACAGTCAATTAACAAACCAAATATTTCAATTCATATTTTAATTTTCATGTTTACTAATTTTTAAAACTTACATTCCATTACCTCCAAAATTAAGAAATAAATTCTTTTAAATGTCTCTAAGAAAGTTTACTAGTGTCCCAAGCCGCATGATCGTTAACATTTAGTATGTTAATAATTTCTTGCTGACCTATTAGGGATCCCACGTTTTAAAAGACGGTGTTGATATTGTATTTTATTTAAAAATTAATGTTTTACATGTTTTTGGTTGCTGATAGTGGCATCAATCACTTAACTTGATGCACATTTTTCTAGACACTGTTCACTATCCCTCAACTCATCCCTTCAGTATTGATGAGTTTCCGTGAGTTCATATATTGCTTAAACCATGTGAAACTTTCCCTTTAAAAAAACCCAGAGTCCCTCTGATTTCAAGCTGTTTAAATACAGTAAAGTTTGGTTCCCAATTAATAACTGGAGCCATCAAATAAAAAATTAGTTCCTCCACACCACAAACATAATCTAATTTTAATTTACAATCTAGTTAAAATTCACGACAAATTATCTAGCATATCTTTAGTCAAAATCAGTTACCATAAACTTGTTCTCAGCTCTAAACAAATTTGTCTCCTATTTTAAACCATGCTTATGAAAACCGTACTCAGATTTCACTTGCATAATTTTTAAAATTTGTAAAACTGTGTTGAAATATTCTCAAATAAATGCATACAAAAAGGAATAAATAACTGTAGCTCATTCATTTTTTATCAACTTCAGATTGATAATACACAAATGATAAAACAAGCAAATGATATGTACTGCATTATAACTAAGAATTATTTTAACCATACAAATTATTTTTTAGATTTATTCTCTCATGCTTGTTTTTCAACTAATGAAAAGTATTTTGTTGTATTTTATACAATTTAAAGGCTTGTGTCTAAATCATAGTGATTTTTGAAGTTTTTAATGTCAAAAAAGTAAGCTCAATAATATAGACTTAACAATGGTTATTAATTAATATTTTAAATAATTAAGTTATTTACAAATATCTATTTTCTGTTATAATTTCTTAGTGTAAAGTTTGAGTACAGTGGGACCTCAATATGTTCTTATGCATAGAAGAAAGCCTTTCTATTTTTTAAATTGTGATTTATTTCCTTCTTTCGCTTAAATGCCTTAGAATCCCTCCGCTGTCAGGGTGTCTACCAGGCAGGGAAGTCGCTGAAAAATTGGGTTCATAACTAAAATAAAGTTCCCCAGACCTGTCTTTTGTTTTGCACCTTGCTACAGGCAATGATGAAATTCATAATGCAGAAAGATTGAGCAAACAAATTTTAGGAGCAGGCAAAAATGCTCATATCGTTATGGCCAACTATCTCATGTTCAAGTCCCTCAGTCAATGATTATTGTCTTGCCTGTATCAAAGATAGCGTGTTTCAACACCCCCTCCCCTCATTAAGTCACTAAAATTTAGTTTGATCAACTGATAGACACCCTGACTCTGCATTTTGTTTTTCTTAACTGGCATCAAGAAGTTAAATTAATGTGTGGAAGGTTAACTGACAACCAGACAAGAAATCTGAATTGTAATAAATAATGTGAAATTGAAATGAAGTTTTGTATCAGGTGCATTATAATATTGGTTTAAATCCCCCATTATCAATACTGTATCTAGAAATCGACTTTCCCTTTTATTCTCGGTTCTGACAAGGTCCTACTGTATGATAAGATTGTTAATCTAAAACTACATGAATAGATGTCGTGATTGCCTAATACAATATTATTAATATGGCTCGAAGTTTTCAATTTGTGGGTTAATTCTATATTAGAGCTCAACTAGTAGTCTTCAGCTAATAAAAAACGTTCACTAAAATTTGTATGTTGGTTTTTCTTTAAAAAAAGATAATTCTTTCTGTTTATGGATAGTTAATGAGTTAATACCTACACTTCAACCCATTGATGGAGATATTAATTGTATCAACGATTTCCTTTTTCATTCAATGAGCACAAAATGGTTTTAACTAACAAAACAAATTGGAACACTTTGTTATTTATTAAGGATCTTGGAATCAATGTTATTCCAATTATGTAAATAAGAAACGTAATGTATCTTGATAGAGTAACAAATGTTTAGTGACAAAATATATTCATATTTATATTGGATTTACCATTTAACAAGGGCATAGTCAATTAATACAAAC
The DNA here is from genome assembly GCF_028750875.1 of Macrosteles quadrilineatus. NCBI lineage: Eukaryota > Metazoa > Arthropoda > Insecta > Hemiptera > Cicadellidae > Macrosteles > Macrosteles quadrilineatus. Next base: position 160,375,061 of record NW_026542594.1, read on the forward strand.
CATTTTAGAAATAACTGTTGATATAAATGTACTTAATCATGACCCATTCCTGCATGGGGCTGTCTCAGTTAGACTCCAGTTACGCAGATTATAAATATCACTCATTCTTGTCATGATGGTTGTTAAATAAAAATTCATAAGTATGATGTTAAAATTGTATAAATGTACAAACCTATTTTGAAAAGCAAGTGCCATTTCATTGCAACATTCCAGGTTAATTTATATTCGACCAAGAAAGTTGTGTTAAATAGATTAAACCCATTACCACAATAATAATATAATTATAATTAATAACCGTAAGGTTAAAAACAAAAATACTTGCTACAATTTTTTCTGTGTCAGTCCTATTCCAAATTGTTGAAATATATTCGTAAACCCAGGAGGAAAACTTTTAAATTTATTTCCTGTATAAATAGCATATTAGGTGCGAGTACAGTAAAGCTTACCGGGCGAGTAACGTACCTGTGTAGTATAATGTAAACATTTTTTACCTAAGACCGTTTTTTAAAGTAGCCGTTTCAAGTTCTTAGAATTGAAGTTTCTCATAACAGCATGTTTACTTACATAACTGCATAGTTTTACTTATAACAACACGGGTAACGGACCAATGAGGTTCAAGGATTGAGAAAAAAAAATCTTAACTCGCTTCCGCTCGTTGCAAAACATTCACCTGCGTGATGTAAAAATGCTCTTACCACACTCTTAGAAGTTTTCAAGGCTCGTGCCTGAAATGTTCTACTCGTATCAACTAACTTAACGCAACTGTAGCGTAAACTACTATAAATTTACAGTTTTTCCAATTTTCTTCTTAACCATTAATTGTAGAAAAAAAGTATGTTAGATGATTTATATAATTATTATATAATATATTTATATATATTCTAGGGATGGACGAGATTGGATTTTTAGATCGAGACGAGACGAGACGAGATTTTTTATTTCTCATAAAATTTCGAGACGAGATCGAGACGGGATTTCCCTTCTCATACACAACGGGAAATGCACGTTCAAAATTTTTACCTGATTTTGTAACATTGTTAGATGACTGTTTAAATACAAAAATAATGATAATAGGCAAGAATATTTACACTCTTTTATTAAAAAACATCAGCATAACATTTTTTTATTAATCACGCCTAACTTATTAAAAATGCCTACGATTAGGAAACATAGTGATATCAGTTAGGATAGAGTTAAACTTATCCTAAAATAAAATAAATCATAAAATAAAAGCAATATTAATTTTTATAAAATAGTTACTTGTTTTGACTTTTTATAGTAATAAAACATTCCTCACACTTAACAAAACTTCTCAAATGTTATTAAAGTAATATTATTAAAATAATTAAAGTAATGTTTACATTTAAAAAATTAATTAAATAAGAACGCCTTCGCAAAGGAAACGCAACTACAACACGCTCCTGTATTGCGGGTATTGCATTGACTTTCTGCAGGCGTTTTTAATTTTTTTTTTTTTTTTTTTTATTCTTGTCTCGATAAAAATCTCGGTCAAAAATAAATCTCGTCTCGTGTAACGAGATTTAAAATTTCCCGAAATTTCGAGACTTGACCATCCCTAATATATTCTTAAGCTCTACTAAATGGTTTGGAAAAGATTGTGAAATATAAGGGGTCTATGTTTTGAGGGTCAGAAATAGGAAAAACCAAATTTTACCCCATAAGACCCTGTTCTCATGATGGTTTGCGATCTTGTTAAAATGAATCGACTGCAGTCAGCTTACACGTTTGCTCAATTTTACTCAACCTATTGTGATAACGGACATATACAGGGGGATAATTGAAAAGTTAGTGGTCATAAGGATTTGATACAATTATTTGTCAAACTACTTGAAAATGGTGATTGAATGTTGCCTGTTTAAGGGTCCAAACAGTATAAAAATAAAATATTAGTTGTTATGAGAAAACTTAAATTACTATGAAAGAATATCATTTATTGTTAAAATAACGGTCATTTTTGAAATCCTCACAAAATTTACAGTAGGAATACTGTACAACATAAAAATTGGGGTGCTGTATAATTTTCTACTTAGTTTCTGGTCCCTTGCTATAATTTCATTTAAACTTCAGACATCCCTATCCAACGCCACAGTTGCTACATTTGCTGATGACACTGCACTGTTGTCATTAATCTGCAAGCTGCCTTGAATGAGCTCCAACATTGGCTTATAAAGTGGAGGATCAAAGTCAAAAAGGGTACAATCCTCCAGTGCCCATTAATAATGTAGCTTTAAACAGAGGCAGAACGTGTAAAATATTTAGGTCTTACTCTTGACAAAAAATGAAATTATTCTTTGACTGATTTAATTTTGAAATAATTTCTAATAGTAATTGGTACAAACTAGCCAATTATTCTTCTTTAAAGTTTTTTTTTTCAATGTTGGATTTACTCAGGGTCCTCCAAAGTTGAGTGCCATTGGTTTATTAATCATAACTTTATACAGGGTGTTCATAAAGGGTGTCACAAACTTCAGGGGCTGATGGTACTAGTCAATCTAAACAAAAAAGTTCATATGAACATAAGTCGAAAAATAATTTGTTTAGCCGCTAGCCCCCAGTTTGTATTTTTTTTACAAAACAACTAATTTATATCTCAAGAATTATTCAAGCTACGGAAACCAAACTTTGAACATACATTTACTGTGTCAAGAGACAATAAAAAAATATTATGTACAGTAATTTATTTTTTCTTAATTTTACTAAATGTTAGTTGCTTAAGTTAGTTTAGTAAGTTACATAACTTAATTTTACTAAATGGAAACTAGGATCATCAGATGGTACATCTCAATGTCGCTAGAGGATGAGTCAAATTGACAACTTAACCCTTCAAGGCGGGCGTTTTTTTAAGCCCACGGAACCCTGCTACGGTAGTTTTTGCCGTGATCGCGCCCATTATTTACAATACTTCACCGAAACTTAGTTTTCTCTGGTAGGATACATCATATCAATCTATTTTATTTATAAAATTGTATGTGAATAAGTAATCTACAAAATAATACCAAAAAATATAACATTAACATTAAAATTTTATTTAACATACCTTCAGAAGTTGAGTTTTGTGTGGTAGTCCTTGAAGCAATTGACAAGACACAGCGCTGCCTTACAATCTGGGCACCAGAAGGCTGTTTCTTTTCTTAACCCAGCTTTGTAGCAGACCACACACCTCCTTGTAGGTTTTTCCTTCTTCTCTGTTGGTGGAATGTGGTCAATGAAATGTCTTTCAACGAGTCTAGCGGGCTTCGGTTCAATGCTTGGCCTGCCATGCACTGGTCTAGCTACCTCTGCCTGATAAGTATGGATTAGCTCCTTTATCAACTGTAGTCTGAATTGTAAATGGTCACATTTTGGGTTTGTAAACTTCCAAATAATATATGAGTTCAGAACTGAAATATTCATCAGCCGCTTGAATAGTTTTATCATTTTACTCCACGCTTTCTTTCTAGGAGGAAATTATGGAGCATTTGATCCCTAAGGTCTACTCCCCCCATCTGTTGATTATAATCATAAACAAGAACAGGCTTCATGTGTTCTTTACCTGACTTGTTCCTTCTTTGCTCTATTTCATGATTATGAAATGTAGAAATAAGTGTGACAAGGCGTTTGTCTTTCCACTTCATTACCATAACGTTTTCGCTATGAAGAGCACATATTTCCCCCTTTCCTAGCTTGGCATTCTTTATTTCATCAGGAACATTTTTTCTGGAGAGTTTCAGTGTTCCACAAGTATCAGTCTTTTTGGATTTCAAAAAGCTTGATAGGTCTGGGGAGTTATACCAGTTGTCCATCCATACGGTGTGTCCTTTATTCAATAACGGTTCTAACAGCTTTATGACGATTGTTGTGGACTTGTTGCTATCAGGCGGGACTATGGGACATTCAATTGGTGAGTTCTTCCCAGTATACACAAGTAAGGTCCAAGTAAACCCTGAGGAGGATTCACACACTTCAAAAGATTTTATTCCGAATTGTGCTGATTTCAGAGGCAAGTACTGTCGAAACGAAAGCCGACCTTTCCACCGAGTTAGTGATTCGTCAATTGAAATGTTTTGGGACAACTCATAAGACTCCATAAACTTCTTGTTCAAATGTTCAATAATGGGATATATTTTGAAAAGTTTTTTTGGACCTTGGAATTGCGATAGTCGCATTGAAGCGCTGAAATGTAAATATTTGCTAATCATCTGGAAACGCTCGAAAGGCATGGTACTAGAAAAGATTGGGGTTTCGAGCAGAGGATTTTTACAGTAATATGTTCGAAGGCTTGGTTTTTGATCAATACCCATAAGCATGACAATACTAAAATAGATATAAAGCTCATTTTTTGTAACAGGCTGCCAAGCCCAGTCTCTGGATTGTCGTGCAAAAACCATTCCTTTCTTAGCCCTTTGCTGTTCCGCATAAAGATTTGTACTTGTTACAATGAGATTCATAATATCATCATCAAAATAAAATTGAAAAATACTTAGGGGACTATTAGCGGGTATTTTAGGCCCAGATTCCCTGTTAGGCCTAAAGGGTTCTCTGCTAGGTTCGTAGCCTTCCATAGTTTCCCAAACCATTTGGGGCTTGGCTTGAGGTCTTGGTAATGGGCAGTCACCAGCCCCTAGTACAACACTTTCAATTATATTTTCAATGTTCCTATTTCCCTGTACAACCGGATCATCAATTTCCATTTCATCATCAACATCAAAATTGTTTCCAATGTCAATTTCAATCTCATCGCCATCATCAAAATCAAAGTTACCCTCTAGGCCTACCTCCTGTTGAGCGAAGTCTATTTCCTCCTCCTCACTTTCATCTGACGACAATAGGTGTTCATCTTCATCTATCCAACGGTCTATTTCACTAGATCTTGCCATTTCACTTTTGTAAAAATAACATTAAAATTAAAACTTATATCTTTTTGTCAGAATAACCTAGCACAAACCTAACCTTGCACAACAACACGCACGCAACTTTCCCAAACACACGTCATAAATTACATTTTCAAACAAAAACTAAGAATCAACAATCACCTAGTTAACTTTTTTATAACTTGAAATATAATTTAACACCACTTTATGCTATATAATTACGATTATACCGTAAAAAACGATTGAGAACGTCAGTACGTATGAACAGTTGACGCCGAGACGAACAAACATAACCACACTCAAGTTTGCAAACAATACATCTGTCTCTGTCGCACTTATTGCGATCGATAACAGCTGAAAAATGTCGAACAACTAATGGACAACATGCTCCATAGAGTCCGGGTTCCAAATAGTTCACTAAATCGTCGTCAGAGACCACCACTTATCGGGTGATGTCATGATGAGCGGCACTCGTCAAACCGCAGCAGTGTCTTTTTACGCGTGACGAGTAACGCTCGTCAAACCGTCTTGAAGGGTTAACTCTGATGTTGGTTGAGTTTATTTACTGTAGGCATATTAGAATAAAAGGTTAACTGACCAATAGAAACATTCTTTATTTTAAGTACATCTGAAGAATAACAAAGATGCACACCTAGTAATAGTTATGTACAAAATTAAAAACAAATCCCATTTTGTTACTTAATTACATAGAATTAAATTACAGCCCCATTTGTTTTGGCTTGAAAACAATGCTGTGTGTATGGTAACATTAAAATGAGACCTATATTTAGTTTAATGAAAAAAACTAAATATTCCGTACCCAGATTGTCGGGATTCTGGACCGCCAGATTGGACTGTTCACTGTGCTGTTTATTACTTTGCTGACAAACAATACTTAAAAACAAACATGGAATGTGTTATTGGAAAACATAACTTTAAGAGGCTTAACAAATTGTTAAAAAGTAAAATGTAGTTGATTCAATTCATAAACTGTTGTTCCAATTATGGTTTTAGGTTTTATTAAAAATTGGTTTACATATTCAAATATTGTTGTACTATTTTATTCTATTATAATTTAAATCTGTATGACTTGTATTATAATTTGGTATTATACAATTTTGGACAACCTGACAATATGGGTTCATAAAAATCATGGTTAAGTTAATACTTTGATTACAATTTTAGTCACTTCACATACTCACATAAGAGAAAGTGTGGTGGGAGAAGTTCTTTTTCATACAGTACTACACTCTATAACACGTGTGACAGCATCTTTTATTGCCTCATAAGAAATCAACTAACCCTGAGATATGTTTTGTGTATTTATAAAAACTCACAATCAATTGCATTCAGTATCACATTACCACCTAAATCTGTGAAGGTATCATGATTAACTTCACTTAAATTCTACATAATGTAAAATAACTTCACATTTGAGAATACAATTTCACAGAACCATCCATGCATTGCACAACTTTAAGAATGATCACAATAAACAAATTAAATTTAAATTTAATTCTCCAACATGATTCACTAGCTCAAGTATCTCCTCAGAACTATTTAACATTCATACACTTTCATGTTTAAATGTGTTTTTACCTACGACCGTTTTTTAAAGTAGTTGTTTCAGTACAGTTCTTAGAATTGAAAAGTTTCTCAATACAGTATTGTTTACTTTCATAACAGCATAGTTTTACTCATAACAACATGGGTAACAGACCAATGCGGTTCAAGGATTTAGAGAGAAGAAGTAAAATTGTAATGATTCGAACTTCAACTAATCAGCTGTTCAGGCCAATTTAATATTGTTGAGTGATTCAATTAGTGTTTGGTACAATGTTTCGTTGCATCACTGTCAGTGGCAATGAGAGGTTATAAACTAAAACATAACCTCTCTTAGAAGTTAATGAGAAGTAATTTTTAGTAATTAAAACATTGTCATAGGTAAAGTAGTGTACCCAACTCGCGTAAATAGTGTTAACGACACTCGTAGAATTTTTTAAGGCATACTCGTGTCGTTAACACCATCTTAACGCAATCGTTGCGTAAACTACTATTACTTAACAGAACCATGAAAATGCATTCAACTGTGATAGTACCAATATTGCAGCTACACCCTGCAGGTACTATATGTGATGTGTATCTCATAGCTCTTTATACATATTTACATTAAGCTATATATATTTGTACATGATGAGGTCGGCTTCGTTTCATCTGGTAGCTTCAGGAGGGCAGTCTGGCTGGTTAGATGGATGAGCAGCCTGAAATGCTGGATGATTTTCAAGCTCTCTGTCAATGCGTAAGACTATTGGATATGGTCTCAAGTCAACTCCGTATCTGTAAAATGAGAAAAATTATAACCTAGCTCCAAGAAAGATTCCCATTTCAAGACAGAAACAGACATTAGTTTGTTTTGCTGTGTTTTTAACATAGTGCAGGTTTGAAATTGCCCAAATTATGTCTAACATTACTGATGATTTGATGAAAACAGCTTAACGTACCACATTTCACCGGATAAATCACGGGAAGGATAGGAAGAGGAATACAGAAAGCTTAGACATTGGTACAAATTACAAAATGTTAATTAACGTAAGTGACGAAGTATTTATTAATACATTTATCTAAATAATCGACAATTATGAAACCATTTATGTAAATTGTGCATTGTATTTTCAATGATAAAGGGTGGTCTAAAACTTTTTTAATACTACCGAGATAGGTATGTTATTCTGCATGTGTGTATTTTTGCGTCGTGATGAAAAGTATCGTTCACAACTTGTACCGAAAGCTTTTTTCTGACACTTGCTCCATTGTTCCCGTCCTCGGCTTCGCCTCGCACGTGAAAATAACTCTCACCTGCTCGGCTTTGCCTCACACTTGAGCGCGCGTCGGAAAATGCATCTTTCGGTCCTAGTAATGAAATATACTATTTCAAATCTAGTCTTGACGATCCAACCTATAGTAAATCCATAGCTGTAATGATGGAAAAGCAGAAAAGTCGGATAACAAGAAACATAACTAATACTTTTTTAATTTACTTAATTGTTCTTTTTTGGTTTCATAAATGCTACAACGTTCTTTGATTCCTGGGCGACCCGCATACCCTTGTTTGTTTTTATAATCACCAGTTTATTGAATGTGTACAATTAGTCTTATTCCAGTTATTGTTAAACAGTATACGGTTTTCTATTTAATACAGTAAAAACTCACTAACTCGACAGTTTTTGGTTGTTGAGTTATGTACAACATTGAAATTGTTAATGGGTTTTGTAATTCTGTAGATACTATTTTTTACATATACATTTATTACTTACATGATTTTTACAGTCTTTAAAAAAAGTGGAATATCAAACGATTTAAACATTAAGTCAAACACAATATACACAATGAATTGTGTATATTCATTCATTCATTCACACTAGGTGAGGTTTTACTGTAATTACTTTCAAATGTGTCAACATTGCCTCTGAAATAGATTCAGAAAACTGTAACGCAACTCTATATAGGTAGGAACAAAATAAGGTCTTTACCTGCTTAAGATTGTCATTTAACTAAGTATTCATGGGTATTTACCTCCTAGCATTAAACACTTGCGGTATTAGACAGCAGTCGGCCAAAGTTAGTTCATCTCCAACACAGTACTTGCCAGCTGTTGACGACAGCAGTTTTTCAACAGCTGAAAAGTATCATCAAAGTCGTCATCAAAAGAATGGTTCTAGCATACGATAGGCTATAGGAAGAGCTATGATGAGCAATTTGTGAAATATATGGTTTTTTGTACTTAAGGTGAAAAAAATGTCATTAGCTAACAACATCAATCAATAATCAGTGTACACCAAATAAATGTTCTTATGGGTTGGTATTTAAAGTGGGATGTTGGTTTATCATTTTTTTTCTACAAAACCAACCTACAGTGGCAAGTATTTAACAGCCTAAACCCCTGACAGTTAATATACAGTATGTTGAAAAGCTTTTGAAAGGTTTCAACAAAAGTAACCTGGTTTTCCTTTTAAATGCAAACAATAACAAGTCCTTGCTGGAGTGAGAAAAACAAAAATGGAGTAAACATAACAAATACATATATATATTTTTTTGATATTTTCAAGCACAAATAGATTTCTAAATATTAGTTTGTATCAATATTTACCAAATAGTTGGTTAGAAGTGGTTTTATTGGGTACAGAAACGTACAGTCCAACCTCAGTATAACGAATCTGAAGGGACCGAAATGAATATTCGTTATATCAAGGATTTCGTTAAAACGAGGTTCGTTATATAGAGGTTAGGTTTGCAGGAATTTCGCTAAGTCGAGGTTCAGAACCAGTGTCGGTCAATATGGGTCGGGATTTGACCTCATTAAAATACAATTAAAGTAGCATAGGCTACAATACTTTACAGTACAGTGTTTACATTGTACAGTAGAACCTAAATTATCCGGTATAATAAAGGGGAGGGATCTTGAATATTGCGCAATCATGACAATGGCATTGACCTTGGTACAGGTTAAAAGCTGTAAGTTTAAAATCACAGCTTGTTCTAACCCTCCTAAAACCTAGCTAAACACTGTATTGCGTAGTCAAACCATGTAAAGAACAAAACAAAACAGTAGAAAGTTTTGTAATCTACTGCTCGTGATAGGCCGGTAGGCTACTTACAGTAGCCTACAGTACTGATTTATCACAACAGAGGAATGTCAATAATAATCATCAACTATAGCATTGGCGTTCCTAGTTAAAACAAATCGTATTGAAAACAATAAATTATTAGATAAGTCATTATAAAAGTGTATAATCATAGCCAAAAACACTCGTAAAAGGAATGTTAAAATAACGATGTTGCTATTCTTTCTCTTTGGTTTTGTTTTTATATTCTTTCTTAGGTTTCTCTTTATCCAAAAATTGTACAATTCACCATAGTTATCCCATATCGCCCAATCACAGTTTACTACACATTACGTCATCAGTCCTCAGTGAATGAAATCAGTTCTCAGTTGCAACATAGCGCGCGCAGCGACAGCAGACAAAGATGTAAAACGGAGCAGACGAATGTTAGCGCAAGCGATGACGTGACCTTTCCATTTAATTTGATAAAGAAACAGATTTTCCCAAAACAATAATTGGGTGGGGGATTTGTTATATTGAGGGAAAGACGTAGACAATTCGTTATGCAGAGGTTAAATTCGCAATGTAGAGGTTCTGACAATGATAAATTCGTTATATTGAGGTGTCTTATTTTAGCCGAAATCACGAAAAATTCGTTAAATCAAGGCCGTTGTTATGGTTTGTTCGTTATGTAGAGGTAAAATATACATTGTGTCTTATGGAGAGTTCTAGGGGATTAAAAAAAAAATCGTTATATCAAGGAATTCGTTATATTGAGGTTCGTTATATCAAGGTTAGACTGTACTTCAAACAGCTCTGTTTTAAGACTCTCTTGTGTGAACAACTCGCCATCTTGTAAATTAAGTTGTCTTAAATTGGCTGCATACCGTGGATATAAATATGCTAAATAAACAATGCTAAATAAAAAATGGTTAAAATAATTATTGAAGTAGTGTAAACATGTTTTTAGCAAATCTGTTGCATTTTGTTTTACAAACTGTCTTTATTTTTACAGCTTTTTCTCAAAAAACATGTGGAGTCTGTACAATCTAGCAAGGAATTACGGTATTAAATCTAAAAAAACCCATTTACTTAATTTTAAGAAGAAAAAAAAAACAAACAATATATAACTTTACAATACAGAGAGAGTATTTACTATTTCATTTTACATTAATTATGAGATAAATCCTTTAAAATCATTGTAATAAAGTAAATCTAAAGTACTGTTAAATATGTTACCTCTGAATCCACGGTTGATAAAAAGTTGAGCCCATTCAAGTTTTTTTGCTTCCCCAACTTGGACGAGCACAAATAGATTCTGCAACGGCTGGATGCCTGAAGCTATCACCTCACAAATCTCCCTCACCTAAATACACAACATACACAGGCCTTTATTGTTTGTGGGTTATTGAGCCTCTTTTATGAATGATTCAAAACTGACTAAAACTCTCTGCAGGAGCACTGCATACTTTACTCAAGCCTTACTGGGCCCTCCAATAGCTGGATTGCTAAAGGAAATACATAGAACCCTGCTGATACAAATTTGGCTAGTCGACTCCTTGCTTAAATCCGACTGTGCCATCGCCATCAGTGTTGGTTTAGATCTCCAGTGTACTTCCCCATCCAACATTCAAGATTTTTGAACGATCGTGGGAGACAATCTCCCACGATTCTCAAAACGATTCTTTTGGGTCCCCCTGAACCCAAAAAAGTGGTTTTCGAAGTTATGCGTGTGAGTGTGTGTGTGTGTCTTGGTATGTGTGGATGTGTACATAGCTACAGATTACACCTATGGTCCGATTTTGATTAAATTTGCTACGTAGGTACTAATCCACAATATCTCCAGGCATATTTTCCATTTTTTTAAATATTTTTAATGAGGGTTTTCACATAAATGATTTTGATTTGATTTAGGTGGTTAGCGGGGTTGTACTGTATGCCAATATTTTAAAGAATGGAATATATACAATAAATTTGAGTTAATAATAATACTGATCTCAGCTAGGATGATTATTATATAGCTTCTAGAATACTACAAGACTACTAAAAACTAATTGAAACAACAGTGAAAACAGCAACAAATTCCTATGCATGAAAAATGTCTTACCCTTGCTCTTTTCACCACATCTTGAGGCATGAGAGGTCTCTGAGGCCGAGTCTCTTCCAGGTAATGCATGATATTGAGCTGTAACAATATCAATTATGTCTTCATCTCACAAAACTACAGTTTTTTATGAGTTTTCTCTCTCGCACACGAGAGAATCTTCTATCTTTCTACTATTTCCATATTTCTGCAGAGGTAAAACAGATAATTTTGCTGTATTGTGTTGTTTATTTGTATGGGAAGCTATAAACTGTACCATAATACAAAAATATTTATTTTAAAGTAAATGATATGAGGAAAAAACCAGGAATAAAATTTTGTGTCTTTTAGGTTTTAATCAACAAAACAAACTAAAGAAAAGTAATGCATGTACTGTAAGTATTTGGCTCTGAACAGTGAACACATCTATTTAGACAAATCATTTGAAGCAATTTTCTTAGACTTGTGTAAACAACACCAGGCTAGCAGTATTCTGCATTCTTGGCTGGTAATGTTGTTCTCCTTCACAAACAAGTTGGGTCTCTCTTATAACAGGTTTTGTTCAAATGTACCTATCAATAATCGTGAAACTAAGGGAATTTCACTAGAAAACATTGGGTTAGAACTTGAAATGAACTTTCTTGGTTTTTTCTTTTCTCAGTTTTATGTGTACAAGTTTATTTATTTATTACACACATGCACATTAGCTATAGGTATATCACCCCAAAAAATTAAATATTTATACTAAATTGTAAAAGAAAGACATGTAAAAGAAAGAAATGTACATAAGTTAAACAATGGTATATGCTCGTAAATAAGAGTGATTACAAGACTATATTAAATGCACAATTTTATAGAAAATATACTTTATTAGCAACAATAAACATATAGGGGAAAATGATTTTATGTATACTAGCTGTTACCTGCGGGCTTCACCCCGTTTGACTGTATTAACTTTGAATAGTCAATGGTATTAATAAAACTATAGATTGGTTAAAAATAAACAAAACAGAATACAGTTAATACAAACAAATAATCACACCTGATTTTTAATAAGGTAATAAATTGGAGGAATAACAAACAAAAAAGTACAGCTGATTTATGAAAAAATGAATATTTTTGTGCAAGGTTTCTCGTCCTTAAGAACATTTTAAGTAGCCTATATGGTTTATGAGGGTGTGACTTGTAGTTTTCTCAAAAGTTCATGGGTACTTTGGGATTTATAAAGCATTTATTTATAGTTTGAACTGATCCATATTGTTAGAAAAATTATCTAGTTCATTTTTGTGGACATTTAATTTATGCAAGCCTGTAAATCTGAACAGTACTATTAGTGGGGAGGCAAATTTCCAAAATGCCAAAGTTGGCTTACCCCGAAAGCTAACCACTGAACACTATGCTAGATGATATTGTACAGTATAGTAGAAATGATATTTTGACCGGTGTTCGCTCTGTATGAGTTGGACTCTCCTTTCTGGTAATGTGTCTGGATGGTAATGTTTGATTCTTTGTATAACTTGAGCAAAAATGATTTGATTTTGATAAAATTTGGTAAAAACGTTTTTAAACTTACATTTATTTTAACAAGTTCGCAAACCAGCATGATCGGACCATGGGAACGGTGTTTTATGGGGTGAAAATAGGGCTTTCTTATTTCTTACCCTCAAAACACAAAATTTTCCAATTTCTCTCTAAACCGTTTTAAAGAACTTAAAGAAACAAATTATGTAGTATGATAACGTTTTTTTGTGCCCTTATTGGTTACGGAGAAAATTCAAAACGATGTTATTCTTATGGAGGATAATGTCAACTCTTGTAGTTTGCTTGTTTATGGATATTTTGATCAAACTTGGTAAACGTATTTATTTTATACTAAGCTTGTAATACTCTACTAACATACACACTTTATTAGCCTCCCTGTAGCAGCAAATCTAGGTCCTGGTTAAACCTAATGCTATTTAAATAGAATTATTTTAAAAACAAATCAGGCAAATGTAAATCCGCTTAGTCTGCAAGTTTGCTGCGATTGGGGTACCTATTTTATTCTTGGCATTTCTTCCTAAACCTAGTGGTTAAAAAATAGCTCAAAGTAACTCCTAAATCCTTAACTTGATTAACTCTTTCAAGTTTGAGATCATTATAGAGCAAGGAAAATGGTTTAGTGCTTATTTCCGTGTAAAGCTTACTGTAACACAATTTTTAATATTCGGTTCCAGGTTAAATGAATCTAGACACAAATTTGCAAGAACACTAAGGGATGATTTTATTATATCCTGATAATTTCTTTCTCTAATTGTTCTATAAATCTTTAGATTGTCAGCGTACTAACGACTCTTACAGCCAGTTAATATTTCAGGAAGGTCATGAATAATTATCAATAACATGAGGTGACCAAAACAAGAGCCCTGAGGTAAACCTTATATTTTTAAGTTTCACTGACTTGATATTTTCAAAGTACATCTGGCCTATTGAAGCCAATCTTTAAGATATGAGGCCACAATGGAGACAAAATGAGAATAAGCCCAAAACCTAATATCATATTCGGTCAAGTAATCCTTCGTGTTTAACTTTGTCAAAGGCTTAAGGAAAATTAGTAAAAAGCATCAACTCTGCCTCCAAAATCTAGTTTGGAGTTAATGCTGAAAGAAAATTCTGATAGGTTGGGAAGTTTATTTCTACAGAAGTATACCAAAGTTGAATGTTTTATGAGTATAATTTTGTGAAATTTGGAGTAAATATTCAAAGGAAGTCGTAATTGTTTAAAGATGATTATTGCAGTTTTTGAAGCTAGATTTCTAACTGTTTCATAATCAATTGATAAGAGTTACAACTGATGTTTTTCCAGTTGCACTTTGGTTGAACTAAAATCAAATTAAGTTGATCCCATTCTTACTCATATGTAACACTATCACTGTAGTTATTCATGACAATAAATTTAAGTTAGTTGTTATTATTAAAGGAAATCATATTATAATAAGTCGGTTAACATGTTCACTACCGCAGTAATACAAAATTTTTCATTCATATAGACTAGCGACGCATATATGCAACGGCCAGTTTCTACCCATAGACTGCCGTCGCATATTTGCGTTGGTGTTCCAATGTTATTAAAATGCTTATATCTTTGTAACGGTCTATTTGAAGGCACTGAACTCCCTGCAGTGGTCTACAGAGATGTCTGACGCACATCTGTGTCGCTTGGTCTGTGGATATGATGATTGGTGACGTCATGTGATAGTTGGAAAAACTGTTCTTTACTTTGCTACGTATGTATGCTGCATTATCCTATGTAGCTTTTATATTTGTTCAATTATAAACTGTCATTGAATAATCAGTTTTTTTTAGTTTTTTTTTACTTAAAAATGAACTGTCGCATATATGGAACGTTTGGGCTATTTCAAGAAAAATATAATAATTTTCACTATTGTCTTCGCATTAGATCGGGCGTTGCAAATATTTGACATTACAAAAGGTTATCAAATATATAAAAAAAAACAATAAAATATTATTTCAAACACTATTGCAGCGTATTAACAAGCAAATGATCACTGTTTAACAGGTTTTTGCCCATGGTCTGCGTGTTCTGTTAACCAAGTGACAGCCGGTCTATGTGAAAGATTAAATTATAAATGATCGCGGCGTCACATATATGCGACGCTCGGTAGCAAACGTGTTAAAAATACACTTAAAATAGCAAGATTAAAAACAGCATTCCTTTGCATACAAAGCACTGCAGACACTGTGAAGATTTTGGTGCTATTTCTATCTACAGGGCCCTGTTTCATAAAAATACTAGTCTAGTATTTACTACTCCATGGACTAGTAATACTAGTGTATTTTACAAGTCTACGTTTCAAAAACCTACTAGTGTAAAATACTAGTTACTAGTGTAGGGACTAGTATTACTAGTGGTTTTTACTAGTGTAGACAGCAATGTGTTTCATAAAGTTTTACTCTTGTAAATTACACTGGTAAATACTTGCCATTTTCTAACAACCTCTCTACACCCGTATTATTTGAAGTAGACTAGTATTTTTGGAAAGAGAGTTATTTAATTACTCATATTATAAAAAATAATAATTTTTAAATTCTATTTTCAAGTGTGAATTGGCTCAAAAGTTTGCAATTTAAGATGAAAATAGATCTATGAGTGCTAAAATGATAATTATTAGATGTAAATTACAATCAATAAATGTGGCGTAGTACAAAATGAGTAAAATTGAATTTTATAATGTGTGTAAAATCAACCTATTAGAATAATTTAATAATTATTATTATAAGTTATCAATTTCTGTGGAATTTTAGTCTAAATTTACTTGAGTAAAATGTCATGGTTATATCAACTATTTAGTTATCACAGATAAAATATTTGTAATCTTTGAGAGAGACCAAATTAAAACCGCATACCGTATTGCATACAAAGATGTACATAAATGTATCCATAATTGCAACATTAATCAGATTATTTATTTTACACCCAAGGCTCTGGGTTTTATTTAAAGACATTTTAATAGGAAATAATAGTAAGGCAATTTTAAAGAGGAGCTTCACTGTATTTTTTGAGGTGCTTATTTTGTAAGCACCTTCCCTAAATAGCTAAAACCCTGTGATGTACTAACAATTTTGAAGGCCTATATTTGATTTTTGGGTGTTGGACTGAACTGCTTACCATAAAAAAATACTTTTAATCCATTTTGGTATTCTGAATTTGTTATTCAAAGTAATAAAAAAAAATTAATGTTCATTAGAGCTGTTATTTAATGTAAAAACATGTAAAAGTTTTATTAATGGAACAAAAAGTATAGTGAGTGATGCGGATTTGAACTTTAGATTCTCCTTAGTTTCAGAGAAATATCGTAGTCCAGTTCCAAGCAAGACAACATTTATGTCCAGACGTTTTAACAATCACTTCCAAAAATAATTTTCCCTTTCACTAAACAAATTATCCGCAACTCATGTCTACGCACAGGCCCTGCCTATGTAGACCATTTCCATTTAAGTTGATAAGGTATTTTTTTTCTTTGTGCCATTTAGTTATAATATTATTTTGTAAGTTATTTTTAAGTCAAGGATTGTGTAATTTATAAAATACCACAAACTGTATTTTTCAGTTGGGAAATCTATTATATTATTAAAGTGATACAATCAAATTTTATGTAAACGGTTAAGGCAATTTACCAAATAAAAATATAGGCATATGGCATATCAAAATGAAGCTTTGAGCGTGTAGATTTGCCGAAAAGTATTGATATGGACGAACTCCCTAAGGGCTCTGTCCCACGGGCTGATTTCCAAAGGGCAACGCCTTGCATGTTTTGGAAGTTATTATTTGATGAATTTAGTGAACAACAGCTGGCCAATGCAATTGACAATATAGTTTGTTTGTTTAAATTTTTGTTTTACTTATTTTATTATTTACTTTTATGTTCTTAAAAGAAGTGCGGAGAATGGACAGTGAAGCTATTTCTAGCTGTTAGATACAAGTGAGTGATTAAAGGTGATCGAAACACAATAAATATGGGATTAAAACCATGTATGTTCTTCGTTCCAAGAGGTTGTCACCAATCTTTAACAGGTCGCAATTTCATTGAAAAGTATTAAAGACGTTGTGAAAGAGAGCTGCGTTTACAGGTACAACATCGGCCAACCTTAGGACGTAAGGTATGAAGGTTCCACTGCTTTTAACAGCCTTTCAGATGACAATTTCTCAAACTTGGGCCCTTTAAATGAAATATAAAGTCAAAGTTGATTAAATTAATTTAATGGTGGCTTCTGTTGGCCTGTGAATTCGCGGGTAGAACCTTTTGTAAACATTATTTCATTTCATTTCACCAGGGACCCACCACATGAGAAGCGAAAACTCTACCTCTGAGCTACGCCCTGCAATAGCGCCCTTGCCATGTTTTACTATACTTGAAAACCTACTTCTCCATTGCTTGTAACGGCGTTGCAATTGTTTGTTACATCAATAAACGTTTAGGCTTATTATTCATGGTTTGTAGACTCAAAATTAGAATATCACCAAATGGTTTTCAACCCAAATATTCTTATGAATTTGAATATTTGAAAACATAGGTTAGGGTACTTGAAAACGTTCCAAACAAAATGTCCTTAAGTTAGACGATTTAATTACATTAAAAATTTGAGCATTCTTTTCTTTACTCATAGCAAGCTTAATTTATGTCAGAATAAAACAAAAACTATACGAATCACAGCGAATGTGGCAGCAACAGATCAACTTCCACCCAAATGTAGAGCGCCGCAACTAGGCCTACAACCGGCTACTACAATCACCGTGTTGATTGCAGCGACGCGACGCTGCGCCGCGTCGGCGGGCTCATTGCCGAACTTAAATAATAGCCGTTTGATAAATAATGTATGATTGTTTTACCTATGTGTCTATATAGTAAATAAATAAAAGAAAACACTGCGTTTCTACAACTATTTACTTTTAGTATCAAATGAAAGAAAAAATTTAAACGCTTTATGGAGCGTCAGAATACCCGGGATTGAGGTTAGAAATTTGTTTTGAGAGTTCACTTGTAAAATTGGTCCCTTGACTAGTAGTTTCGGTCACGTGACTAGTAAAATTCACTAGTATTTACTAGCGGTATAAAAACGTTTATGAAACACAAATGAGTAGGACAGGTAATACGGGACTAGTATTTACTAGACTAGTAATTACTAGACTATAGTTCGGCCGCTTAGAAAGCGACCTCCTCCAGCATTGGTTTAGCATTAGCGCGCAGGTCGTTTTCTGAGCGGCCGAACTATAGTATCTATATGAAACGGGGCCCAGCTGTAATCTGTTCAATACCAATATGTCACTTACTAAACAGAAAAAGGTACCGTACAGTATTTTTATGATGTTCATGGGTAGGCTACATTTATCCACTAAGTCTTACCGATTCTATGAGTCTCTGACCATCGATCTCCAAGACAGGCACTTGAGATATAGGGTTGATTTCTCTGTAATCATCATTGTGTTGCTCTCCTCCATTTTTCACTAGACTAATTGGTTTTATTTCATATGGTATCTCTTTCAAATTCAAAGCTGAAAATGAAAGGTTTTTGTTTTTACAAATAGTTTCATAAAGGTTGTAGGTAGACAACAGTGATGATTTAAGGTTTTAGCTTGACACAATAAATGTGTGTTACATGGATCAAAGATTATTCATAGGCTGCCCCCCCCCCCCCAACAAAACATTTATAACATGTCATATTACAGTAATTAAACGAGCTGTTGGCCCGCCCTACGTACAAGAATTGAATAGTCGAAACTAAAACTGAAGTTATGTCAATATTTCCATTTCTAATCCAAGCAACGTTTAAGCAGTTAATTATTTATTGTAAACAAAAAGCTTCCAAGATGAATTAAAACATGTAATCATTGTTATTTTCCTAATCTTTTCTCAAAAAAGTCGAACAGAAAAATAATTTGCATAACCTTTCCTTCGAAGATTCGGGGGCAGAGCCTTAATTTGATTACATCATTGGTTATAGAATCTTACTCATTTCCTATAATCAATGGCAAAATCACAGAATAATAAACCAACATGATAGTTCTATAGAATATTTTTACATTCAACCAGCTGTTAGTTAAAACAAATGATATTGCACTAAAACAAACTTAAAATTTGAAAGACTGCTCCAAAAAGTAAATTAGAACATCTCTAGCATTTTACCATAATATTCAAATAGTCTGTCATCCTCTTACCAAATACTCCTCTCATTCAATACTGGAGATGGAAATTCATTTTGGAAATAAATCTGATAGGTTTCTAACACATAAGATGAAAAAGTACCTAGGCATACAATAAGTTTATGTGGATTTTTGTCTTACCTATCCGTACTCGATAAGAACAGGAGCTTCTCCAAAATGAGTATAACAGTGCCTGTAAAATAATGCTTTATCAGTAACCAAGCAAAAAGGCTAGGCCTACAAGGATAGTATTAGCATAGACTAACCGACACAAGTAGACTTCTCATCCCATTGTGAATTTTGAAGCACGTTTTTCGTGTCTAGTTCATGAACACTGGGCGCTAGTGCCGACGAAATTTTGTTTTTATGTTTTTAATGTAACTAGGGGACAAGTTATTGTTTATGATTAGATCGTATTATTTGATTAAACGAGGTTTTATATGACTGTAATAACGGGAAACAAATTGTAAACAAAACACGACCTCAACATAAATCGTACAGAGTTAACAATAAAATTGTCTTCAGCTGTTCCATAAGGATGAGAAATCTACTAAGGGAGTATGTTTTATCTATGGTATTAGTTTATGGGCAGGTTTATAGTTTCGATCTTTAATGTGCAGATCAGTCTAGAGGGTCTGAATAGAATGAGAAATCAGAAAACGTTTTATTGTCCTTCAACATTTACAACAAATGCAATAGGCAAAAGTCAACAAAAATTCAGCTATTACATACACAGCCTATGTTTAAAAAAAATAAAAAACAAAAGGCAAAATAAAACAAGCCTAAGAACAAGTCAAAATACGCTATACTTATATATGCTTATAAAAAAATGTCAACATGTGAGGACATTAAAAGTTAACATCGTCAAGCTTAAAATATTCTTCTATATCATAAAAATTATTTAAAAGTAACCAGTCCTGAACTCTTTTTTGAAATGACTTAAAATCTAATTCTTTGGCATTGATGCTGAGCTTATTAAATAATCTTACTGAAATATCGGTTAAATTCTCCAATGTTAAATATATATTTTTTTTTTTTGGGGGGGGAGAGGAGGGAAAATACTTTGACTTGCTGTATCAGTCGCCTGGTTCAGCGTCCCCGAGTCTCCTGAGGTTCCCAGCTCTCCTGCCACAGCTGGTAGGTGAGGGTGCGTTCCTCTGTTCGTGCCTGGTCCTCCCCACGGCGCTGATAAATTGCCTTTCTCTCCGCCACCAAAAGTTTGACGGGGATGACTCCAGCAACCACCAGGACAGCGGGTTCGGACACTGTTCGGTAGGCGGATGCAACTCTTAGTGCTGCCTGACGCTGCACTCGGGCAAGCCGCATCCTATATACCTCCTTATTGAGAGCGTCTGCCCACACCTCAGCACCGTACAAGAGTACGGACTGGACAGAAGACATTAACAGCCTTCTCCGGCTGGACAAAGGACCTCCGATATTGGCCATCAGCCGGCTAAGAGAGGAGACCACCTTAGCAGCCTTGTCCGCCGTACGGAAAATCTGATCCCGCCAGCTAATCTTGCTGTCCACCATAACCCCAAGGTACTTGGCAGAACGAACAGTCTGATCTTCGACGGCCCCTACCCTCAACGGCACGATGGTGTCAATCCGGTTTTTTGTTAATATCACGATCTCAGTTTTGCTCAAAGCAAGCGAGAGACCGTGGTCTGTCATCCATGCGTTTATGGTACGCATAACTCGGTTCAGCTTTAGCTGAGCCAGCTCAACGCTACGTGCAGCTATCAAAACTGCAACGTCGTCTGCGTACACAACCAAAGCAGTTTCCTCAGGCATTTCAGACCTCAGGAGGCTGTCATACATGACATTCCAGAGGTCTGGACCGAGTATGGAACCTTGGGCAGCACCGGAAGTGACACTCAATGTTAAATATTAAAACATAGGCTAAACCTTTATCAAAGTATTATAAACATTAAAAGGGATGACTTTTTTTTTAATTTAAGTATGACAACAGCTAATTTGCAACCAAAAGGTGAGTGACGAGCGTAGCGAACAAACATCAACCTGGAGGCGAGTTAGCGTAGCGAATGAGCTAACCTGAAAACAAGTGAGTGCAGCGAACGAGCTCCAACCTAAAGGTGAGTGAGCGTAGCGAACGAACTTCAACTAGGACGTGTTTGAGCCATGCGAATACTTATGAAGTTAAACGCGCGGGTACAGCTAGTTACCTATAAAGATTAAAGAAATACAGTATAGGTACTTAACTAAGGCCTAGCCTACAGAATATTTTACTAGGCTATTATAGATAACTTGAATAGACCTACCTTTCCAGCAGCTGTCATGTTTTCTAAGTGATCCCAGTAAATTAATTTGTTTGTTTTTACTTGGACAAATTTGCACCTAACCTTAAAAAACGCTTTAGTTACGGTAGGCCCTGTCAGCCAAGCCTAAGTGGTGCTGTAATAACTTAATGTAACCCAGACAGGCAACTATTCAACTACTGTAACTTTTGACGTCAAGTGTAAGTGTGTCAACAACGTCTTCAACGATGAGAAAATTGAGAAGCGTGAGTGACAATGAAGAATGAAGTGAAGTACTGAAGGAAGTAGTGTTTGTTTGATTACTGATTAGTGACTGAGGAGTGAGGACTGAACTGAAGGCCAAGGGAAGGGACTCGGAGCGGACTCACTGAACTGCAACCTGCAACTGACTCACTCCACTCTCCACTGGGCACT
This sequence comes from Macrosteles quadrilineatus, assembly GCF_028750875.1. Classification (NCBI taxonomy): domain Eukaryota; kingdom Metazoa; phylum Arthropoda; class Insecta; order Hemiptera; family Cicadellidae; genus Macrosteles; species Macrosteles quadrilineatus. The sequence continues at coordinate 160,397,011 of NW_026542594.1, forward strand.
GAGTGAGAGTGACTGAGTACTACCATAGATAAAACATACTACGGGTACTACCGAAGGGAGAGGGCACGCGAATCACGCGAATAGGAATACACGTGTTGCGGTGAAGCCAGCTTTATAGGTCTCGCCACCCTAAGTTGAGGCAGCCCAGACGGACGGGCAGGGTCATTATCGGCCGGTCCCGCCCGACCCTTTATAATCCGATTAGTGACACTTCCGTGAACGCTCTAGTTCCATAATTGTCATTAACAAAGTTAAAAACCGATGTATAAATTTAGTCTTTTACATTAATAACGTTGATTTAACAAACATTTCCGTTTTTGTCCCATCAAAATCGGACAATGTTTACGGTTTGTGAGCTATAAACAAAAAACAAAGTAGTGTAGATCCCAAAATCCAAAAACCGTAAACATTGTCCTATTTTGATGGGACAAAAACGGAAATGTTTGTTAAATCGACGTTATTAATGTAAAAGACTAAATTTATACATCGGTTTTTAACTTTGTTCATGACAATTATGGAACTAGAGCGTTCACGGAAGTGTCACTAATCGGATTATAAAGGGTTGGGCGGGACCGGCCGATGGTAAATGAACCTTTGACATAAATAGAGTCATAGTTTTCTAAAATCTTATTAAAAACATTCTTCATTTCGTGGTAGGGGACGTATCCATCGTTCCAGTCCATTCCGTGATAGAAGTTTTTCACCCATGATGCAACCTTTTGCTGTGTTTCAGGTAGAACTGACAGAGGGTATGGAGGCTTGAAAACCAATGACTGCACCTTGCTTCCGGAAGATGAGAGAAACACCGCTTCCTTTATGATGAATTCATTTCGGAATCCTCGAAAACCTTGAATATCACAAATCACCTTTCTGTCTGACATCTTGTTAACGACTGGAATAAAACTGATCTGACTAAGGAAAAATAATTGTTTTTATACTCATAACCCAATGACCTTATGAGCTAATAAGGTTGATCTTATGAGCTCATAACCTCTTGACCCTATGATTGTATAATGTTGTGACATCCTATACCAACCTTTTAACAATACTCGTCTTCGGGTTATATTCTATGACCCTGTCGTGAAGGATCATGCAATAAGCTGTAGTGTTTGCTGGCATGGTATTTTTTTATTCAAATTCCAGCCTTATGTCAATTAACGGGGCCAGATTTGATAGATTCATTTTGTCTTGTACAATCAATAACTATTAAGGGAGCGTATTTGATGTAGTCACTAAATGAAAATAATGGTTCACCTTTTTTAAAATAGTAGTTTTCTTGGAATTTGATGTACATTTCACAAAGAATTGCTAGTTGGTTTCTTGATGGATCTAGGTTCATATCATCACATGGGTAACATTCAGAATTCAAATAGAGTTTAACATTAGAAATATCACAAATATCAAAGTGACTCATGTGTTTTTTAATATTGTTTGTACGATCTGTCTGAAATGCTAATATGACATATCTAGGTTTTTCTAATTGTGTAGACGTTTTTACACTCCATGTGTGTCTGGTTGATGCGGGCAGTAGAGGATATTTGTAAAGTTCCCAAGTTTTAAAATTAACATAAACCGATTGGTTTTTGTCTATAATCTTCAATAAAGATATCTTCTCACTGTCTGATGGATATACGTAAGGTACTCTCCACTGAATCTTCTTAATATTTATATCTACTGTTGGATCGATGCTTGTAGCAGTAGTACCAGTACCTGTAGTGCTAGTTTCCCCATATACAGCATTCATATCTGTCCTTGATCTTATTAATATTAGTTCTTGCTTCACGTTAAGTATAATTTTATTATAGTCTTCAGCAAACCCTAACAATGTTTTTAAAGGAATGCAGACATTAAAGTAGTATGTACCCTTTTTTGAATCATCTTCTTTAAGAGACAATAAGCCATCTTTTTCATTAGTCCAACCTGCATTAGTTAACATTTTTACATCACTTTCGCTGAATGAAAGGTAGCCTTTTATCGTACTTGTTATACCAACATTTTTTACTCTATCTATTTCCACACCTCCAATTTCATATCTTATTTCATCAAATAAAAATAAAAATCCATTATTAATAAATTTAGTATTTTTAGCTGTAACTTCACCTTCTATGTAAAGAGTACTATTACAAGGATAAGTATATACATCTTGGTGCTGAATTGGAATTCTAATGTCATCATTATTTTTAAAGGATGAATTAGCATAAGGTAGATGAGAGTGAACTTCAATTTTATTAATTGATTCATCAAAATAAATTTTATCTTTTACTTGTAATATTACCAGCCATTTTTAATTTTAAATCCTAGTGATCGTAAAAAGTCTCTATTAATCTTAGTTAAAGAGCTTTTCTTTGCCGGAGAACCTTTCTTCACGGAAGTCGGTGTAGTAATGCCACTGACCTTCATGTAAGACATGTTTTTGATAGGAAGATAAATCATTGGCATGGTTACAAACGTTTAAGATGCAGTGTTACTGTGATGCTCTCGTCACGGAAATTGATAGGTTTTCCGTTTTGATCCGTAATTTTAAGGGATAAATGATCTATTGACCTTGTATTAATTGGGAGGTAGATAATATTAGCTGGTGTTTCAACAATTTTAAAACCAGGAGGTACAGTGGGGAAAAATGTATGAATCACGTGACTTGGCTTACCATTTACAAATGAGGATGTTACAATATTACATTCGATATTTATAGTATTAACCTTAAGTATGTTTACAGTCTCATCTGAAATATGACTTTGAAATTTACTCAACTTTCTTTTTTTGAAACCTAGTAGTGGTCCAATAGAATCGTTAGGAGTGAAATCAATATCCTTTGAACATTTTATTTCACTTTTTAGTGTATTATTATTTGATTGAATTGTAATCAGTACATTATGTTTTATATTGTATGCACTTTTAAAAGTAGGAGTACCTTCAATGTCTGTTTCTGTTTCACCTCTTTTATCATTAAATATTTTTCTCAAATACTTTTGTAAATCTGCAATTTCATATGAGCCAGTGGGTATTTTTATACCAGCTTGAGAACCCTCATTATCAACATAATAAAACTTATTACATCCCACTTCAACATTTGGAATTGAATTAAAAGTTTCAAAATTAATAAACCCTAAAACATATTCATGCTCATTTTCTAATTCAATCTTTGGGAAAATTTCACAACTCAAGACAGAACCTTTACCAGTTAATACGAATAGGTGTGACATGTCTACCTCTGTTGTCCTCTGTTGTCAGGTTGATGGATTAATAAAAACTAAGATAATTATTAAGTAATATTTAATTATATTCACAAAGAAACTTCAAACATAAATGTCCACAAATTTCAGTGTTATAGTTTTGTTCTCTGTTATCTAATATATAAAATTCTCGTGTCACAGTGTTTGTCTGCAAACTCCTCCTGAACGACTTCACGGATCGTAATGAAATTTGGTGTGTAAATTCTGTAGGTATGCGAATCGGACGTAAACTATTTCCCGTTTCGAAATTCTTAAAAGGGCTCCGCCCCAGTGGCTCTGGAGTTTCCCATGTTAACCTTATGAGAAATGGAATTAATGAATCTTAACAGCTGTTTCAATTAAACAAGTGGGTTCTGTTCTATGATGTTCAATAGCATTAAAGTTACAAGGATTACCAACAGGGTGCAGCACTATTATTTCTTTTACATATGACAACAGCTAATTTGCAACCAAAAGGTGAGTGAGCGTAGCGAACGAACTTCAACCAGGACGTGATTGAGCGATGCGAACGAGATCATCTTGAAAATTAAACGTAACGGTACTTTCTTTCCATCGGTCTGTCTTAGGGGAAACCTATAACTTAGGCGATACGAAGTTCGCCGGGTCAGCTAGTAATTATATAAAATTATACAATTTTTTAAATATTTAATAACTTCTAATGGTGGTTTTAAATTACCAAAACTATCGTAGTATTTAACTTGTAGTCCAGTCTTACGTAGAGCAACCCAATGGGTTCCAGGTCCATCATCCATGTCTAAATTAATGATAAGTGCTTCTTTTTCCCACGGAAACGTAGGTAGCTTGTCCTTGCTAAACACACCTCTAAAGTTCGGAATTTTCAATAATTAAGCTGATTTTTCAATGTCGAAGTTGCTCAGTGCGGTTGGTCTAAAAAAATTCTCATTCCTTGCTTGTATGGTCTCAAGTATAACCCCTTTCCTTTGTGAATTTGCACATCATTTACATTTTCCTTCTTAGCCTTTTGTACTTCATTTATAGCTTTATATACGGAAGCTGCTCCTCCAGCTAGACTTCCTATCACGGACAAGCCTGCGAATAATGGTAGTAGAAATGGAAGAGCACCTCCTGTCTTTGGGATTGGGATAATTCTAGGTTTCTTAATATCCTCCTTTCTACCACCCGTAACTGCCTTTCTAGCGGCTTTCAAAGCTGCAGGGACTAATACTTTTAATTCTTTAGTTTTGCTTTTCTTGAGAACATTTTTAGCCGCCATTATAGCATCCCTGAGATGTTTTTTCTTTTGCACTTTTACATTTTTCTTTCTGATATTTTTCACACAGTTGTTTGTGGATTTACTGCTTTTCACTCTCCTCATTCCTGCACCCAATTTTACCTTAGCCTTCATTGCGTTTGTAACAGCAAAAGCAGCTATTCTTTCACCCCTCTTAGCGTCTGGAGCTGACACTCTAGTCCAAGCTTTCTCTGCCAATAGCTTATCAGCTATATGTCGACTTTTTAGATCCTTACTCTGTGCGTAAGCAATATCGTGTTCCTTACAGTAATTGTCGAGCGGATTAATCCCCTCGTCTTTTCTTGCTAATCGTTTCTCTAACTTTGTGCCAGGCCCACAAAATCTATAACCAGGGATATGAGCTTCAAATGGTAGGTTATTAATCAATTTATTTACTAGACTACCTCCTCGTTTAAAGTCTAATACCATACTGACAATGATATCTCAGTTGCTGTTCAATTTATCCACCCTATCCCAGAAATCATCTTTATCATCATCCTCAGTCAATTTAGATGTTTTCAATTGTTTGATTTCTGATCTTAAATTATTTAGCTCACCCACCATCATATTAATTACGTCAGATATTGACTTACTTGATCTATCTCTTGACCTTGCACTTGCACCTGATGTTGGTGAAGGGTAGAATACTTGAAGTTTTTCATTGATACGGGAAATTTCAGAACTTATTTGGTTTTTGAAAATTGTCAGCTGTTTATTAATTACTGGTGCATTTTCATCATTATTTAAATTTACAATTAGTTTTATATTTGTCCCTTTTAAATCAATCACACCATTCTCGTCTGGCTTTATAAACCCTTTAATCAATTCCTTTATTATCACATTAACCAAGGTTGTATTATTACTTCTAACTGCTTCATCTACATACCCTTTATTTGCTGCATCATGTGTGTCTGTAGGCTTTTTAACATTCCGTATGTTTAAATTATTTATATTTATTTCTTTTTTATCATTAATATAGATGTATTTGCTTAACATCATATTAGCCTGCCTTAAATTAATTGGAGAATCATCATGTAAAGCTTCATTTGTATAAACCTTAAAATCTTTTAGATTTACTTAATCATTTTCCAGTTTTATAAACATATTGAGTTTTAGCGAATTTCCCATATAGGGAATAAGCTATTACCGTAGTACTCATGGTAAGACCTGGACCCGGGACCGATTTTTTTTTCGTTTTGAGGTCCCTAGAGGCCAAAAACACCATCCGTTCAAATTCATATATATATATATATTTATATATATATATATGTATATATATATATATATATATGTGTGTGTCCGTTAGCGCGATAACTCGAGCAAAAATGATCCGATTTTGATGAAATTCGGTACAAACGTGTAAACCTACGTTTATTCGAACGAGTTCGCAAACCAGCATGATCGGACCATAGGAACGGGGGTTTATGGGGGCTTTTATGGGGTAAAAATTGTTTTTTCCAATTTTTGACCCAAAAAACATAAAATTTTGCAATTTCTTTCCAAACTATTTTGTAGAGCTTAAAAAAACAAATAATTTAGTATATTGAAGCGTTATAATGCGCCTAATGGTTACGGAGAAAATTCCAAAAAATTGTTACTTTAAAATTCCCATGTTATTCTTATGGAGAATAAGTAAACTGTTGTAATTTGCTTGTTTATTAACATATTTTGCCCAAATTTGGAAAATGTTTTTATTCCTTACTAACTATTAACATTTTACATAAAAAACAGTTTTACCCTCCCTGTTGCAGCAAACCTACGTATGTGTTAAACTGATTCTATTTAAATAGGGAATAAAAGTGATATTTTTAAGGAGACATTTTAGTGTAAACCTAATCAGGCAAATGGAAATTCGCTTAGTCTGCAGGTTTGCTGCGGCGGGGGTATTTTACTAATAACATTATCCAGTTTTATGAGCTCCTTATCAAAATATGATTTACTTACAGCATGTAAACTGTCAATAGGATCTTTCATAATTTTAAAATTAATTAATTTATAGTTTTTACAATTAATTTCATTTGTACTAAATGTTAAACATTTCATGCTTATTTCTTCAGCAATATATTTTTCAATAAATTGTTTAGACACTACATCAGATAATTCCTCAGGCTCACTTATGTTTGTAATTTTTAACTTTCTAGCATTAAAGCTACCATTATTCTTTGTTAAACAGTTTGTTTCTAAAAATCCTAACGTCACTGCATCATCCTTACTAATAGGATTATATATATTTTCAATAATATTCTTTTTACAGTCAATAGTGTGTGTTTTAAAATTGAACCTAACACAATCTTCTAAACTTTTACTTATATTATTTTCTAGATATTTTTTAGTTACAGCACTAGTATCTGATTCGGGATCACCAACATTAGTTAACTTTCTTTTTTTCAAGTTAACCTCTTTTTCTTCTAAAATAAGACAGTTAGACTTTATATAGTTTACAGTTGCAGCATCATTAGAATCAATTGATTCTCCAACATTTGTAAGACGTTTGTTTTCAATGTCATAGTTATTATTAGATGTAAGCTTAAATCCTATACCAGGTAGACCTGGATTTGCCCTTTCTTTACTAGTGTAACCCAAATAACCTCCAAATTTGTCAATACTTAACTTCATTGTCACTTTAAAATCTCAACACTGACTAAAGTAAAATGACAAACCTCATTATAATAAATAAGAATTTCTTATCTTATCATTATTATTAAAATTATTTTTATTCCGTTATCTTAACTGATCTAAAAAATAAAACATTCGATTTTTTATTTCTCAGATACTGGATTATTTCATTTAATGACTTAAAAATAAAAGTATTTGAATTTTTTCCTTCTTTATTATTTATTAATCCAGAATAATATTTTTTGCTATAAAAATCAAAATGCTTTAGTTGATTGTTACTATCGAATGAATTGAATATAAAGGATCTACGAATATCATTTCTCCATTCTGGAAAATCAGCAACTACTAATCTATCCAAATGAAATGAAATGAAATGAAATGCTTTATTGTCGTTAAAACTGAGAACAAAGTTCATGACAATCGTCAAAAGAAAAAGAAAACAATCAAGATGGCAACTAAAACTAAAACTCTAAACCAAAGTACTCTTCATGTTTATACAGGCAAGCCTGGGTTAGAGTAGTCTTTAAAACATGTTTAAATTTTGAAACACACAGGTTTTTGATGGATGCAGGCAAGAAATTGTACATTTTAACACCTTGGTACTCAAAACTATTTTGAGTGGCTGTATACTTATGCCTTAGTGTAGACAGATTATCTTTAGATCTAGTACAATAGTTGTGAACATCAGATATCTTTTCAAAGTGAGAAATGTTTTCTTTTACATACAACAAACTTGCCAAAACATACAAGGATGGAAATGAGAGAATGTTAAGACCCACGAAAAGGGGCTTACAATGTGTTCTTCTATTCACACTACAAATTAATCTCACCGCTTTCTTTTGTAAAGTAAAAAGCAACCTGTCAGCATAAAAACTGTTGGCCCACAGTGAGGTACCATAGGACAAATAGCTATGAATGTGGCCATAATATATACAAATAAGGACATCATCTGAAACAGTGGACCTAAGTGCTCTTATCATAAATATGCCTTTTACAATTTTAGATGCTACAAAATCTACATGTGAGAACCACTTCAAGTTTGACTGTAAATGAAAACCCAAAAACTTCAGAGTGTTTACATCATTACTGTTACTGCTTAGACTAATAGTCAGGTCCTGAGTCTTATCAGCATTAAGACATAACTTGTTTGCATTACACCAGTCGTTAATAACAGCAGATTTTGTGTCCAATGTGTCTGTAACATCATTCAAAGAGTTACCCCGTACACACAAGGCCAAGTCATCAGCAAAAAGAAAGCTTTTTACAGATAAGTCATTAATATTACAAGGTAAGTCATTTATATACAGTATAAACAGGGTAGGGCCCAATATAGAGCCTTGGGGCACTCCGTGGGGTACTCGAACAGGGCTAGAATAAGTGCCATTTAGATAGACTTTTTGCCATCTGTCACTAAGATAAGATTGAAAAAACCTAACCAAAACAGCATCAAGGTTATAGCAAGAAAGCTTATTCACAAGGAGATCATGAGCCACTGTGTCAAAGGCCTTAGACATGTCGTACGATCTGAAAACTATACCACTTTTGGCCTCTAAACTTTGAAAGCAATTTGATATCAGTGCCTGGGTTGCTTGGACAGTGCTGTGTTTGGGCCTAAAGCCAAACTGACTACTTGCTAAAAGGTTACTATCCTCAAGATACTGAGAAAATCTACGATGTACGAGATGTTCCAAGACCTTCGACACTGCAGGGATAATAGATATAGGCCTATAGTTAGCAATAACATTTTTAGGCCCTTTTTTATGGACTGGTATAACCTTGGAAATCTTGAACTTATTTGGGTAGCAGCCCTGTGTTATACAAAGATTAAATAGGTAAGTTAAAACTTCACTTATGTAACTAGAAGCTAACTTCAAGATGGGGACATTAATTCCGTAAATATCTAAACAAGAGCTATTGTTAAGACTGTTGATGGCTGCATACACCTCTTCTACAGTAAATAGTGCAATCCTAAAAGCATTGTTGTCCTCAATAGTCGGAAGAGCGTTGCAAGAGGTCAAATTTCTTAGATATTGCTCAGGACCATTTGAAGAGGCGGGAACATTACTTCTCAGGTTTTCAACACAGTCGACAAAGTAGGAGTTCAGTCCATCGGCAGTTAGGCAGTCAGGAATAGACAAAGGCTTACTATTACAGTTGCTTATTTCATTAATGATTGACCAGGATGTTTTAGAAATATTACTAGAGTTTAGCAGTAAACTGTTGTTATGGTCAAGTTTGGCTTTCTTGATTTCTTTGCGGTACTGCAACTTTAATGAGTTGTACTTAGTTTTAATTTCAGCAGTCCCTGCATTACATAACAAAAAATATAGCCGGTCCAGCTCATTTTTCATATTTACAAGTCCTTGATGATACCACCTTTTGTTAGGTTTGTTGTTAAAACCGACAGTAGTTTTCAAGGGAATCGAACCATTTAAGGCCCACAACAGTTTGTCAAAAAACACTTTGAATTTAGCATTTAAGTCTAGGCTATGGTCATATAATTCAAACCAATTCAACTGACTAAGGTTGGATAAGAATTTTAAGGAATTCTGAGGATTTAATTTCCTAGTAACTTTTCTCCATTTCAGGTAGATTAGATTCAACATTTAATTTTATGTATTTCATAGGATATATTTCATTATTAAAATATAAGTGTAGAACAAATGAGTTAAGCAGCCAAAACTCGTCTAACATTGCTCCTGTGATTTCTTCCCATTCTTTAAGCAAGTTGTAATTTGAAATTATATATCCTTCTTTTTTCTTTTCTTCAATTCCAAAATACTTACTGTACAAAGATAAAGTTGGCAATGCAGTTTTTAAAAATTGAATAGTATACATACACTGAGCCCTATTGTTTACTAATTCAAAAGGTCTCCCACTACCTCTTAATGGTAAAGATTTTGGTACTTTGTTAGAAAATTTTACATTATAACTTACATCAAGTGCACATTTTGTAAATGAAATGGCAGATTTATAAAGAGTTATAGGCGACCTTATAGGTATAGTTGATTCAGTTATCATAAAACATTTGCTAACATTTGGAATTTCAGTCACATACTTTAACATATCATAATAAACATTTGCATAGGTAATGCTTGCATGATTATTTATCAATGGAAGTACATGATATTTTCTTTTAAATATTGTTGATATAGGTCGAAATCTAGAGATCATGTTGTAATTATTTCTAACTGTACCTCTGTACATATATTGGTTATAAATAACTAACTCTAGAGGTACATTATGTTTATCACAAGATGAAATAAAATCAAGCCATAAAGTTTATTGTATATTTTATCAGAGACTATCATGACAATAAATAACTATTGGAGGCAGCATTTTACTTGTTACTTTTTTATGTCTCCAACACCTTCTATTAAATATTTTTTTTTGATGACAATAATTGCCACAAAATCGGGATTTTTCCTTTATGTATTTTGTACAAAGATTGGACATAGTTTGTTTTCTTTTATTATAAGGATTGTTCTTATAAACAATCACATCATCATGCTCTGTCTCATTCATAAGAAATGTTTTCTATAACCTTCGTTGTTGAATTCTCTTTACCAACTAAACTATTTTAAACATATTTAAATATTTAAAGGAACATAATAATGAAACATATAGTGCATATAGTATTCTTTATTTCCACCACCAAAAGAATCAAAAAGTACAAGTATGTAAAATGTTGTAGTTTATATGTATTTAACATTAAAAATATTACAATTTTAAAAATATGATAATACATTTATAGTAAGAACAGGTTGTTGAGATTAATACAGCATCATTTAAATGGTGTTTACATAAAACTATACATTTATATGCTTTGTCATTCAAATAGCATATTAAAGTTATAAAAAAGCTTCTTTATAATACTATAATTTCATTTAGTTCCTGTTCTGACTTTGATTTATCATCTACATCATCATCAACATCATCATTATAAGCATCATCACCGACATTAGCCTCTATTGATTCATTATCGTCATCCGACAAGTCAAGCTCGATTGTTTCGAGCGGACTGTGGATTCCTGTTGACCCAAACCCACTTCGAGCTCGCTTGCTCTGACTGAGAGTATCAGTGAGCGACCATTTGATTTTTTCCACTTTGGAAATCACTAACTGCGCAATTCGCATGTTATCACAAACTTCAAAAATGCGGTCTCCTAAATTTAGTAAAATAACTGAAATTTTACCGCGATAGTCTGAATCAATCGTCCCGGGCGCATTCAACACGGTCACACCGTGAAGAAGAGCTAGCCCCGATCTAGGTCTAATTTGTCCCTCATAGCCTGGAGGGATTTCAATTTCTATTCCCGTTGAAATAACTTCTCTACGAGAGGGGTAAATATGTACTTTGTTACACGATCCGGGTAGATGTGCGTGCAAGTCCATCCCACTGCTGCCAGTGGTCGCATAGCTTGGAATCGTCACGAGCTCCTCATACACGTCGTGTAACGGTGCTTTGCATATTTTGATAACAACTCTTTGATGATCTGTAAATTAGAAACAAAAAGAAAAACCTTTATATGTTATATTGAAATAACATATTTTTTAAACAGGGGTAACAAATGTATCAGTGTCTACATAAAGTAACTGTGATTCGTTTATGTGATACTCTGTATCTGAAAAAGAAAAAAAAATGAAAATAGTACTATAGAAGCTTTTTTATTTAACATCTTATCAAAATTTATATTAATTAATTTTCATTCTTTCATTCTTCAACTCCTCATGGATCTCTTTTTTACGTTTTCTATCTGAAACAAGACAGTGATGTCCATAGGGTAATGTGTGAATATTATCACTTAAAACTACTCTTTTGTCATCAAAGGATGATAGAGCTAGTTTGTTTAAGTTAATTGAATATATTAAATGCTTATAACTTCGTATCAAATTCATACTTTTGAATAAATTTACATTTTCAAATAAAGCTGCTTTAAAATCACTAAACTTTATTTCATTTTCAATTACATATTTTTTTTATTCCTTTAGCCTTTTTAATACAGTAAATTAGATGAAACCAATGAATACAATTATTAGAAACCAGTGATCACGTCTAAAAAGATATACAATGCTCTCCTAAATTTAAGTGAAATATTTGGGCTACTGTATGTATGTATACAGTATGCATTTAAACAGTCCGTTTTAACAAGTTTTAGGGGATGTCAGTTCAACCGGAAAAACTGTTATCCGGACTGGCCTCGGTCCCGAGGAGTCCAGATAAGAGAACCATGATAAGTCTACTGTAAGTCAATTATACTTTAATACTTTTAATACTTTACTTTAATACTTTCTTATGAAATGGCGACCATACAATGTAGGTATTTTAAGCCAAGTATGAATGGAGATGAGTGTAGGATGAGTGGCGCGATCTTGTAGTCTTGTTAGTGACTAACAAAAAGTGGCCGACATTCCTTAGACACAGCTGTTAATTAATAGCCCAAACAGCTAATGGCAACTAAGGGACCTACAGTTTATAGTGGAATCCGAACCACATTTTTCTTTGGTATATACGAATTGTTCTAATCAGGATGGTACTGCGGATAGTCGTAATACTCACTAGTGCGGACGTTAATCCACACCAGGGAGTATCCCATCCACAGTGCATACCTATAAATATCCACAATCCGTGACCTCCTAGTAGCTGGATTACAGGACAACGCCACCCGTCCCAGTCCTATAGATTAGGCTGAAACGTCACAGTCATAACTAGGATCCATTCAACTTTGCATGTTAGATGACTCAAACTTCTTAGACAATAGTGCCTGGAATTACAAGCCTCATACAGTACAAAAGGATATAGCCTATTTTACAAAAGATGCTGCAAAAAGCGCAAAAGAGAATTACCTGAGGGGATACATGGGGGCCCTCAGGGCTCAATGAGCAATAGAGAAAACTTTTCTACCTGACTTAGACCCAGTGTGCAAAACAGATTCACCCTAAAGGCGGGTTTTCCTAGGCGCGGAGTCGGCGAGCGGAGAGAGGAACGCGGAGAGCGGACTCCACTTGTCTTAGGCAATTTAATGTTACTGTTTCCCAGAAGCTGAGCGGAATTCAATTCAATTCGTTTATTCACGGCAGAAGCCATTGTACAATAATGCCATTACATACGGGAGATAACAAGCAATAATAAATCCTACTAATATTATAAATGAGAAAGTTTGGATGTATGGATGTATGGATGTATGGATGTATGTTTGTGACAAGTGAACGCGAAAAATACTGGTCGGATTGGGCTGAAATTTGGCATGATGATAGCTCACATTCCCGATTAACATATAGGCATATTCTTATTTCAAAAATCCTTTCGGGCTCCGCCCCAGTGGCTCTGGAGTTTCCCATGTTAACCTTATGAGAAATGGAATTATTGAATCTTAACAGCTGTTTCAATTAAACAAGTTGGTTCTGTTCTATGATGTTCAATAGCATTAAAGTTACAAGGATTAACAACAGGATGCAACACTATTATTTCTTTTACATTTATGACAACAGCTGCAACCAAAAGGTGAGTGAGCGTAGCGAACGAACTTCAACCTGGAGGCGAGTTAGCGTAGCGAACGAGCTAACCTGAAGGCAAGTGAGCGCAGCGAACGAGCTTCCACCCAAAGGTGAGTGAGCGTAGCGAACGAGCTCCAACCTAAAGGTGAGTGAGCGTAGCGAACAAACTTCAACCAGGACGTGATTGAGCCATGCGAACGAGATAATCTTGAAAATTAAGAAGTTAAACGGGGCAAAGCCCGCGGGTTACATCTTGAAAATTAAGAAGTTAAACGGGGCAAAGCCCGCGGGTTACAGCTAGTACTAAATAATACAATAGGTGAATACAAGATGCATAAGGATAGTAATACTACTGAATAGAACATACAAAATTAGTAACAGGTGGACTATGAACAAAAGAAGCTAGCATTACAAAAAGATATGCAAGAGGATATCAGGTAACGTGCGAAAGGCATAATAATAATACTGAAAGAGAAACAAGATGCATACAAATCATAATAGCAAGACATGTAATAATATTAATAAATAGTGCCATACAATAGTGAGTAAAAATCAGACTCTGGACAAACCAAAAAAAGAAAGAAGCTAGCATTGCAAGTAAAAGTACAGATGGTTAACGAGCAAAGAGATACAACTGAAAATGAGACACAAGATGCATACGATACATAATAAACAAGACATAATAACAATAATAATAAATAGTGCATACAATAGTAATAAGTAGCTCTGACCAAGACAAACACAATAACAGGATTGACATGAATGAGAGGTGATGTATAGCAGAACCCAAATGTATAGCAGAAAGGAATGCCATGTTAATTTCAATTCCGCTCTCCGCGTTCCTCTCTCCGCTCGCCGACTCCGCGCCTAGGAAAACCCAGCTTAAGCAAGTTATATTGACTTACTTGACTTAATTCCTGTCGTTCCGATCGGAACATAGGGCCTCCACGAGACGTCTCCAGGCCTGTCTTTCTCCCGCCAGTCTTCTGAGCTCCCCCCAGGTCTTTCCCTCTGTAGCTGCCTCCTTTTCAACTGTTCTCCTCCAAGTGTTTCTTGGCCGACCTCTACGCCTTGCTCCTTGAGGGTTCCATGTTAGGGCCTTCTTCTCTATTGCGCCATCTGGTTTCCTTAAGGTATGCCCAATCCAGTTCCATTTTCTTCTTCTAATTTCTATATGGATTGGCATTTGGCCACTTCGTCTCCAAAGTTCTTCGTTTGATATTCTGTCAGGCCACCATATCCGGTTTATCTTTCTCAAGCATCTATTTATAAACACTTGCAGTTGAGAGGTAATTTTGTTGTCTACTTTCCATGTTTCACAAGCATAAAGCAGGACCGCTTTAACATTAGTGTTAAATATTCTAATTTTGGTGTGGAGTGAGATGTTTCTACTTTTCCAAACAGGTTTTAGTTGGACGAAAGCTGCGTTTGCTTTCCTTATTCTTAGTTTAACATCATCTCCAGCTCCTCCTCCATCTGCTGCTACAACACTTCCTAAGTAGACAAAAGACTCTACTTGATCTACCCTCGAGCCACCTACCTCCAATCTATCCTCCAATTGGCCATTCACCCTCATCTCTTTAGTTTTACTTGCATTTATTTGCAGACCAGCCCTTTCTGCCACATCTTTGAGATCTTTCAATTTACTCCTCATGTCATTTAAACGATGAGAGAGCAAACATATGTCGTCTGCAAAATCCAAGTCTTCCAGATGTTCTACAAGTCCCCACTGAATGCCTCTTCTCCTAGCTGTAGTCACCCTCCTCAGGACACGGTCAAGTACCACCAGAAATAATATTGGCGACAAGATGCATCCCTGTCTTACACCAGAGGTCATCTGAATTGATTCAGACACTTTCCCACGGTGCAGTACACTACAAGAGTACCCCTGGTACATGTTCTTCATAATATTCACAAGTTTGGGTGGGATTCCAAAGTTTTCAACAACCTGCCACAGGACTTGATGGTTCACGGAGTCAAACGCTTTTTCAAAATCGATGAATGTCAAATATAACGTTGCTTGATACTCGGTACTCTGTTCAAGGATGACTCTCAAGGTATTAATGAGATCTACACATCTTCGGTGCTTCCTGAAACCCGCCTGGTTTTTGCGAAGCTGATTTTCCACCGAATCCTTGATACGGTTTAGTATAATCCTTGTTAATATCTTGCTTGGCACTGACAGCAACGTGATGCCTCTCCAATTGTTGCACTCTCCAATGTCTCCTTTTTTTGGTAGTTTGATTATCAAACCTTTTTTTTGCCTAGGAAAACCCAGCTTAAGCAAGTTATATAACAGAGTTTAACAAGTGATATAATGCTGCCTCGCTAAGGATTTTCTGAAGCGCCATTCAATGGGTGATGCAATGCTTTCATCTGCATGTAGCTAGATAGTTTTCAGTGGAAGCTTTGTTATAAAAGTTAGCCACACAAATACAGCCTATGGGACTTCAAGGGATAAGGATTGCATGACATTTATTCTTACCCAATAAATTCACATCTAGAGAGGAAAAGCTTATAATTATTGATACCAAGCATGTAAAGGTAGTTAAAGTTAAAAGGGAAAAACACCTGGTAGATGAAATACTTGAATACAACTTATATGTTATTACAGTATAAACACAATTAAAATCTAACAAACATAGAATTCAGCACTAGTTTTTGAAGTTCCAGTTGTCTTGTGACGTGTAGAATTTCTTTTTTTCTGAATGAGTGAGTATCTAGTCATGATGTAAATTTAACATGCACCAGACCCACACTCATTCAGCAAATATTAGACTTGCAGGAAGAAAGAATGCTCTACTTCAGATTACTGAATGCAGTACTAGGACTAGCCTATCTGAAAAATATGAAGAGAATCCAGTTTACAAATAAAAAGGAAACTGCAGTACTTATTGAAGCTGCATAGCCTAAACATAAGATGGTATTTATTTATTTTAACTTTCAACGGACAGTTTTTTTTTTTTATGAGTACAAACTTTTGGACAAGACATTCTTAAGACTAGCTCTATATTCTAATACAATGGTTGATGGTTGAATATAACAAAACACATTACAGGTGCATGTGTCAAACAGCGAAAAACAATACAATGTCAACAATAAAAAAAAAGGCAGTTCATGACATCACGAGAAAATCTATGAGTCCTAGTACACAGTATTCTTACCCCTGATTCACCAGTCAACAGGATCAGTTAAACACTAAGGTAAAATAAATTGACTAATACAGATAACTGTTATATTTATATAGTACCGGTAATAAATATCTCATGATGTCAAAAATATTTAATTTTAAGTAATAAAACAATAATTCAACTTAGGTACTAGTTTGTTTTTGTTTACAGAAAAGTTTAAATACTAGTATATTGTGATTTGATTAATACTTAAATGGTATTTTAACAAAAGAATAATCCGCAATAGCCATTTACCTAGAAAGTTAAAATCACTCAGTACAGTACTAGATTGGCTGATAATTGTTGGCAGAACATAAACAATAGCAGTGTAAGTCTTTTGTCATACAGTATCGGTGCTGAAACCACCTGCAGCTTAGTAAAAATAAAATAAAAACAAAAAGTTCTTTCCCTTTCTATAAGCAATTAAATATTAAACCTATTCAATATCTTTATGTTTTTAAGGCCAAGAGATTTTTTTTATAAGGAGTGGAAATGTAGGTAAGGACAATGTGTAATACAATACTAGGTACATATCAAAATGATTTCAGACTACCCAATGTTATCCATTTGGTTCTCAGCTATTTATTGAAGTAACTTAAGTTAATTAAACGAGACGATTTAAAAATGCTTGCGAATAATATAGGCAAGATCCATAGATGTGACTCCCTGATGTGGATTAACGCCTGCAATAGGCCTAGTGAGTCTAGGCGTACTACCTACTACAAATTAGACCAATTTGTATTTTAAATTGCAAGGCAAAAATATGTGGTTCCACTACACAAACTGTAGGTCTCTTGGTTGCAACTAAGTAATATAGGCTAATGGTTTCAAATACCATCAGTGAACAGTTAAAATTAAGTCCGCTGTACGACTAGGTTTCGGCACGAAGTTGTAAATTACCATCATCAGGTAGGTCAGTTTTGAAATCTTCAGTCCAATGGACGTCTGGATAAAACTACTTACTAACAGTTAACGACTCTTGGTCGCCATTGGCCGTAATGGGCTAAGATTACCTACCTATTAATTAATAGTTAGCCTAACTAAATTAACAGTCCTGTCTAAGGAAATGTCGCCCTTAACTTAGTCAGTAACAAGAAGATCGCGTCACCCATCCTACACTTATCTCCATCCTTAGTCAGTAACGAGAGTCACTCATCCTCTCCATTTATAACTCTCTTGGATAAAAATACCTATGATAAATTAACCCTCCGAGTGTCCCTAGTTTTGGCCTTAATGTTTGCCTATTTTTTGCGCATTTGTAAGGTTTTATTAAAACGGATCTGAGAAGCTTAAAAACAATGTTTTTCATACTGTTCTATATACCATTTTGTTTGGAAAATCATGACTTCAATATTATACATAACACATAAGGAACATTTGTTTCAAAAATTTTTTAGGTAAAAAAAAATATTTTGGAAAGTTTTCAAAAAAAAGATAAGTTTGCGCTCAATGAAATAAGTATAAATTATAGGCCTAAGTTATAAATATTTGAAAATAGCCACTTTGTTCAGAATTTTATGAGGATTCCAAAAATATAATAATATAGCTAAGGAAGTAGATTTGCAAATAAATAAGTTATGGGCAAAAAACAGATTTTGGTATGTAGCGTTTAGCTAAGAATGCATAGCCTAACCATAGCTAGGAATCTGGCTGATAATTTACATCAATATCACTACCTACTTCTTCAGGATCATCAACCAGCCCTTCAAAATCACTTAAATCTTCTTATAATGCACCATGTATATCACTACTTTTGATTTATAACACTAAAACAATGATAAACGTAATAAAACACATCAGTCATCGGTGCGAGGTTAACCAAACTGTTTACAAATACGCACGTCAGCTGTCTGCTACAATTATGATCGGCTCGAGAAAAAAAGCGCTTAGAGACAGACCTCGGGAGAAAGCTTAGAATCTGCAAAATGAAACGATACCTAACTCGATCCAGTTCAATCCGATTATGTCAGTCATAGAGCCTTCGCCGTAAACAGTGTTTGTGAGTCGAAAAATCGACACAAAGTGTGTTGGTTAAGTTTACCTTTTTATGATCACCATTTCAATTTAAGTAGGCCTATGCCCACTAAGGATCCAAATTGGGGTACAGTTTCTTAACTGGGCTATGTAAGTTACCCAATAAAATTAAATATAAATGCTTGACTGAAGCGCCATTCAATGGGTGATGCAATGCTTTCATCTGCATGTAGCTAGATAGTTTTCAGTGGAAGCTTTGTTATAAAAGTTAGCCACACAAATACAGCCTATGGTAGCCTATATATTATTGATAATATATATATGGTAGGCTATATACGAAAATGAAAATATCGATCGATATATCGATTGCTTCATTCGATATATCGTTTGGTTAGTTAGGTAAGGTTAACCTAACCTAACTAACCAAACGATATATCGAATGAAACAATCGAATGAAAATATCGAATCGAAAAAACAATCGAATGAGTGTAGGACGTCAAGTAAAGTGCAGCCCTATCATAACCTAACCTAACCAACCACACTTGCTGATGGTTAAGAAATTGCATGAAGGTTTACTAATCGAATTGATTGTTTCAATCGACATTAGCATAGCCCAGTTAAGAAACTGTACCCTAAAATTGAGTTCAAGAGATCGAAAATAGGCATACCTAGGCCTAAATTGATGGCCAAAGATGATCGAGATTCGAGATAAGTTAGTCTTAGTGATTAGGTAACTTAGTTGTATTTTATCTTAATCTTAAGCCTACGTTGATTGAATTATTTCTAAAACCAATGGTGAATTAACTTAGGCCTACCTTGCAATTAATTATTGTTACAAATGGAGGCAGAACCGCAGAAACGGTTGGAAAATAAACAACGTCAATGAAATGGAAATGGATGATTAGATGGTTGATGGACCCTGATTCATAATAAAGAGTTATTTTATTATGAACGATTACGATACGATCACTATCACTCGATCAGTAGAATGGGAAGAGCGAGGAGCGGGAATCCATCGACATTGACATTATTCGCAATTTCGCATCCACATTCCACGTCAGACGCCATTTTTTTATCTTACTACTGGCGAGTGGAGTGAGTACTGGCGTCAGCGTCAGTGGAAGTGGAGTGGAGTGGCGGCAGTAGTGTCGAGCCGTCCGTGGGGTCCCAGTTTATCGACATCCCAAAAGATCGGCACTGAAATAGTCCCACTTTGTCGACAACTCAAAATGTCGACAGTGTCGGTAATATGGGATGTCTGTAAAGTGGGATGTCGGTTATGTGGGATGTCTGTTATGTGGGACGGTTGTGTAAATTTTCCCACTTTATCGACACGCAAAATGTCGACAAGCAAAACAGATCGACAAAGAGCGGGAGATTCAAATTGAAGGTGAACAGCTCTTGCTGAACAGATCGGTTGAGTATAATGAGAGTCGTTCTTTTTTTTAACTCCGAACGACTTCTATTCACGGCGCTTGCAGCTTGCAGTCTCCTTCAAATTTGTCAATGCTATCTCAACTATCTTGTGTATATAATATGTGTTCTGCCGTTTGAAGGCTTAAAATAATTTGACATTTATTGGTCGCACTTGTATTATGATTTTCGTGTAAGAAGGTAGTTAAAACTTGCTACCTAGGCCAAACTTTGCTAGAGGATGATTATGGTATCCATCAAAGTTTTTTCAATCATACATTTATTTGAAATATATAATGACATAGTAGGGGTGTACATCGTTTTTTCATTTAACTTGCTAGCTTAGTGTTAAAACAGATTAATCCAAATAACAAATTTACGTTGTTCATTGTTACACTTTGAAATATTAAATGAGTTGTAGTACATTTGTATCAGCAACTTACACCGGAAATGAGGAAATAAAAAAACTGCGTTAATTTGCCTAAACAAACTGCAGATTCTTTGATTCTTTTGTTAACCTTTCCATTGCCAATATGGCGATCCATAAAAAGCAATGACAACATAAAATTTTGCAATAATTTCTTTCCAAACTATTTTGTAGAGCTTAATAACAAATTAGTTAGTACCGGTATATTGAAGCATTATTATGTGCCTAATGGTTACGGAGAAAACTCAAACCGTTTTAAATTTAAAATCCCAATGATATTCTTATGGAGAATAAGTAAACTGTTGTAGTTAGCTTGTTTATGAACATCTTTTAATCAAAATTTGAAAATGCATTTATTTCATACTAAACTACCTACATGTAATAATATTAAAAAAAAACCTTTAAAACCCTCCCTGTTACAACATACCTAAGTACTTGTTAAACTAATGCTATATTGAAATAGGGAATAATATTGTGATATTTTAAGGAGATAGTGTAAATCCAATCAAGCAAATGGAAATTCGTTTAGTCTGCAGGTTTGCTGCGGGGGGTATTTAAAATAAATCATAGAGTTGTTACAGTGTTTACAAACACACATCAGAACCACCTGTATACTGTAATGGCTGCTTAAGAAACTTAAACACCTTATCTAAATGCAGTAGGTATAAAGAAATAGTATATGCCTACTGTATTAGGTTACTAGCCAGGTAAGCGGTAAGGTGTTTTATAGAAGGCGTAGCCGAGTACGGGATTTTCGTGCGACACAATTTATTTAGGACAGAACATAAATTAGATTTTTTTCTGAAAATAAAATAGGCCGCTGAAATTAGCTGTTTATTTCAACAGCTGACTAAGTTCACTGTAATAGTATATTACGTTACTAGTCCTGAAAATAAGTGTGTTTACCGGACGAGTGCGGTCGTTCTCGTGCGAGACGAAGTCGAGTACGGGATTACCATACGAGTCCGGTACACACATTTTGGACGAGTTACGTACGTTAGTTTACGCCATACTAATAAATCTGTACAAATCCTTATATATTCCCACCGACTAAAGGACTAAAAATCACTACTCATTACGTTTTTGTTTATAACCATTCATTGCCACCTAAATACAGTATAATCAGCTGATTGGTGTCCGGTAACACTCATTACAGTATAGTAGTACAGTATGAAACCCCAATTGAATAAGCTGGCGGCAAACAGCTGTTTTCTGGACTAAATCCTTGCGTGGGAAGTTCGTCAAATTACGTTACTTTTCCGTGTTAGGCATGGCAAAGGGTAACTTCCCAAGGATGGAATAGGAAAAGTACCTGTTTCTGTGTAGTAAGATGTAAAGAATTTTATTACACACAAGGTTAGGTGTTAAAATTAAGTTTTTAATCTTAGATCCATAACAGGCCTAGATATTTAAACTTGCAACTCTAACCACGTTCTCCTCCCGTTGTGAAGCTCGGTTACTATATAGACATACCACGAACAAAACCTGCTTATGGCAGCTCGTATTTTCTTAAAAATGTCAGATTATTTCTTTGTTAAATAAAATGAAATAAACAAAGATTACCAAATTTGATTAATTAAAATCCAAGAACAAGAAAACTAAAAAAGTTTTGTTATTATCCTTAAGAATAACTTGGGATTTGGGAACTTCTATACATCCTCAACCGGTAGGCATGCAACAATAAACTAAATTATTTCTTTTTTAGCGAATTTCCCATATAGGGAATAAGCTATTACCGTAGTAGTACTCATCGTGAGACCTGGACCCGGGACCGATTTACTTTTTTGTTTTGAGGTCCCTAGAGACCAAAAACACCATCCGTTCAAATTCATATATATATATATATATATACAGGGTGACAAAAAAGTCTGGAAACGGCTTGATATCTTTGCGGATAATTTTTGCTCAAGTTATCGTGGTATATATATATATATATCGCGCTATTGGACACACATATAAATATAAATATTTATATTTATATATGTGTCCAATAGCGCGATAACTCGAGCAAAAATCATCCGATTTTGATGAAATTTGGTACAAACGTGTAAACCCACGTTTATTCGAACGAGTTTGCGAACCAGCATGATCGGACTATGGGAACAGGGGTTTATGGGGTAAAAATAGGTTTTTCCCATTGTTGACCCTAAAAACTTAAAATTTAGCAATTTCTTTCCAAACCATTATGTAGAGCTTAAAAAAACAAATAATTTAGTATATTGAAGCGTTATTATGTGCCTAATGGTTACAGAGAAAACTCCAAAAATCTGTAAATTTTAAATTCCTATGTTATTCTTATGGAGAATAAGTAAACTGTTGTAGTTTGCTTGTTTATGAACATATTTTGATAAAATTTGGAAAATGCATTCATGTCATACTAAACAATTACATTTTACAACAAATACCTTTTTACCCTCCCTGTTGCAGCAAACTTAAGTACTCGTTAAACTAATGTTATTTAAATAGGGAATAAATGAGATATTTTAAAGGAGACATTTTAGTGTAAATCCAGTTAGGCAAATGGAAATTCGCTTAGTATGCAGGTTTACTGCGGCGGGGGTATTTTACTCTAAAGTCATAAGTCATTTATTTATCTAGATTAACATAAGTTATGCATTGGTTACGTCAATTACAGAAATACATAAAATATATACAAAATTCCTTATCCTGCATGCCATACATAAGCTATTTGCAATTGGTTAACATTTTAAATTTTGTTTGGAAATTCACTCATTATGCCCATGTAAAAATCTTTACCTTATTCTTATTACCCTCATAAACTCATTTTCGCGTATTCCAATTGTGTTGGTTCGCGGACTCATTCGTTGTAGGTTTACACGACACGTTTTTACAAATTTCATCAGGATCGTATTATTTTTGCCATGAGGCCATGAGAGATTTTTTCGCATACGCGTATTACCTATGTGGAACATTCACCAAAATGTTTTTTCATCACTCCGTAACGAAAGTAACTATTTTCGATAACGGCTGACATCAATGAAAGTAATAATTTCGCAAGCTCAAATTTAGGGCGAGGGAAAATCGATCAGCTGATTTTCCCTCGCTCTAAATTTACTTTCCCTCGCTCTCAATTAGTTCTCCATTTATTCACTACGCGCGCTAGTGTTTTGTTACGGTATTTAATGATTTGAATCAGCTGTATGTATTGTTAAAAGATGTTTTATTCTTTTATTTTCATGTTTAAACAAAAGTTATTGAGAAATATACGTAGGTTTTCTTTTAGAAGATTTTATTTTATTTTGATGTTCAATCAAATTAATTGAGAAATAGAATAGTTGTAATATTACTGAGGTCTGCTAATCTGTGTTTGTGTATTTTTGCGTCGTGATGAAAAGTATCGTTCATAACTCGAACCGAAAGTTATTATCCGGCACTTGCTCCATTATTCCCGACCTCGGCTTCGCCTCGTACGTGAAAATAGCTCTCACATACTCGGCTTCGCCTCGCAGGTGAAATTGGGGTTCCCTGTGTTCGGCTTCGCCTCACAAAAAAACTTGAGCGCGCGACGGAAAATGCCACTTTCGGTCCTAGTAATGAAATATACTATTACCTACTACCGTTTTAACAGTTTTTTAAAGTAGCCATTTCAGTTCAGTTCTTAGAATTGAAAAGTTTCACTTAACAGCTGTTTACTTTCATAACAGCATAGTTTCATTTCACAACAGCATAGTTTTTCTCATAACAACACAGGCAACGAACCACTAAGCTAAAATTATAACTGGAGGTAGCACTGCCATGGCAGAAGTCTGTCGAAAGCGTGTCGCTGATTTTGTTAGGTTGGTATAGCAGCGAGTTTTCTTATCATAGCAATAACATGGCTTCTATAACTAGGTTGGTATAGCAGTGAGTTTCTTTTATCCAATAACATGGCTTCTTTATAACTCACACCTCACGCAAACATGGCGTGTTATTATTGTGTTGACACGCATCTTTGACATTCAGTGCTACCTCCAGTTAGAATTTATAGCTCAGTGCAACGAACCAATGAGGTTCAAGGATTGAGAGAAAAGAAGTAAAATTGTAATGCTTCGAACGTCAACTAATCAGCTGATCAGTTGACAATTTTAATTGTTGATCCAACTTTTTCCTGTTAATACCAGCGAACACAGAATAAAAAGTTGCATCCACATTCCATAAAGACCATAAAATGCACAGTTTTCCACTTTTCAAGTTTGTCGCCATTTTGAAATAATAGAATTAATATTTTTAACTAATTTTATGGTCTTTTTGGAATGTGGATGCAATTTTAAGACTTATTTGACTTATTTACTCTTCGCATTCTCGCTAAAGAGGCATACGGCATAAGCCTACTTGTTTAGGAGCTATATGATGTAAAATGTACACCGGAAGTCTTTTTTCCATAGGCTGTAACTCCTAAACGAGTGGGTTTATCGAAAAATATCAATAATAAAAAAGTTTTTAAATTGCATGTTCTATCCGAAAACATGATAAAATATAGGGTGTTCCATAAGAAATTTCAAAGTTGCCCGCCATTTTCAAAATATTAACTCATATTTTGAACTGCCACAAAAAATAAAGGAATGTCCCCCGTTTAAAGTTTTCACTAATTCACCGTTTCCGATATCCAATGGTGGTCTCCTTGAGTTGATCACCCTGTATATGTGTATCCGTTAGCGCGATAACTCGAGCAAAAATGATCCCATTTTGATGAAATTTGGTAAAAACGTGTAAACCTACGTTTATTCCAACGAGTTCGCGAACCAGCATAATCGGAACATGGGAACAGGGGTTTACGGGGGGTTTATGGGTAAAAAATGGGGGTTTTCCCCCTAAAACAAAAAGTTTGCAACTTATTTTTAAACCGTTTTGTAGAGCTTAAAAAAGAAGGTATTTATAAATTAAAATAGGTTCAAAAATAAGCACAAAATTGATTTAAAATCTATATAATTAATTCGCTACATGAAACTTTGTCGGTTGAACTTCTCCGCCATTTCTTAACCGATTTTATCCATTGACGTCTCATTGGAAAGAGCGTGTCACGTAGATTTGCAAACTGGCCTTACATTTTTGAAAAAGTCTCTTGGGTTCTGCCCAAATGGCTGTTAAGGATCCCATGTTATCCTTTTGAAGAACATAATTGTTTACATTTTGATCAGCTGTATAGTTTAATTGCTGTTATTTAGTTTTCAATTCAATGAAACGCATTGGGTACATTTACTGATTTTGTTGAAATTAAATATTTACTATTTAAATTTACATTCGTACATATTACAATGTAAAAAACCGAGAAAGCCTGGACAATTTGATTTATTTTACCAAATAAGAAAAATGAAATGACATACTACTGCATTTCTTGAGAAATCATTGAAAGAACCGATTTGTTAACCATGGAAACATAGCAAAATCATAGAACGCCACCAAGTAGAAGAAACAGAGATAAAAAAGTACTATCGTTATCAACCTATATAATGAGGAACACCTACAGCACCAATGTGAAGATTTCCACAAACAATGAACAAGAATGTTAGACGAAGTGCTACTATTTTGTAGGAAACATGGACTTAACTTTATGATGATTGGCAAAGGAAACCCCTCTAAGTCTAAATTAAACTGTTACGGCAAGGACATTTATCATTAAATACAGTATATCTTAATAATATTATAAACTAGGTGAAACCCGTCGAAATCGACGGTTACTTACTTTCAAGGCTTACGCTAATTTATCTAACTGCGAAAAATTGAGTGAAATTATACATATTTCGAGCATTTAGCATTGTTTAAAGATTAGTAAGTGTAAAAACAATAATGATATTAATTGCGTTAGATATGGTCGATCATTTAATGAATAAATTATTTCCCATACATTACGTTATCGGAGTTGTTATTAAGCTATCTGGTATCTCTTCCTTTGGAAGAACGTTTAAATAGTATTAAAATCGTATTGGTGAATCTTTTCTTTTCAAACACTTCCGTGATTTCAGTATAATGCAGATTAATCTATGATTTTATTTGAAAAAATATCTGTTTGTTGGGAAGACACTTTCTAACTCCAAATGGAGGTATATCCGTTACAGTGTTAAAGTTGGATTTTCCCTTCGTCACGTC
Organism: Macrosteles quadrilineatus; assembly: GCF_028750875.1. NCBI lineage: Eukaryota > Metazoa > Arthropoda > Insecta > Hemiptera > Cicadellidae > Macrosteles > Macrosteles quadrilineatus. Next base: position 160,423,681 of record NW_026542594.1, read on the forward strand.
GCGTGTCAGTTCATATCGTACTTCTGTGCCAATGAATAACCCTCTAGCACAGTTTTGAGAAATTGGTTGTGAGGTTACTGTTAAAGCTGGAATTCCTTGACATGGGGGATGTCATAGTTAGTTGTCTCAGCCTTATCAGTTACATAAAGTTGTCAATATAATCTCTCTACGGATTGTTAGGAGCCTCCTCATTTATATGGTCGTGCAGCTTCATTGGCAACAAATAATGCGAATGACACAGTAATGTAGCATTTCCAAAAGGCAAAAATAATGATAATTGGCTGTTACGTAAATATTTACGTTTACATGCATTGTTAATCAACGTATCTTATAAAGGATGGTGTGATCTAGTTTAAAAGGAATATGACCTTTCTGTCATGACAGTAGCTGCTTGAATAGTATTTACTCAATGGGCTATTTTACAGCCAAAATCGACGTGTTATTTTCAATAATGTTACCAACCCAGTGGGCCACGGTCCGTAATATAGGCCACTGAAAATAATTTGTCAAGATAGGTACCATTTTAGGCAAGGTTTCTGTGTTTGGATGTTATTAGAAACGGTAAGAGTACAATAAAATTCTTCTGCAGATGAATTTTCTGTTGGAGAATTATAAGCCGAATTATAAATGTCACAATGCGAGTATGAGCATTTTGTAACTATATTATATGGGTAAGTTACATCGAATTTTTAGGCTGCTGCTCAGTGCACCTTAAGAATATATATTTTAGAGATAAATTAAATGGTTTTTGTTGCTGAGTAGCGCTAGTAAACATGCATAACCCTTTTCGTTAGTAAATGAATACATCGCAGTAACCTCTCTGAAAAGTCTGCAATATATTGCAGTTTTAGCTTAATGACTTTCTAAATCATGCACATATCCTTATATATAATTCTGTAAGACAAAATCTTTACCAGACAATTTTGGACGTCTGGTAAGTCGCAGAAAAGTGGGAGGGGTTTTAAATTAAAGGTCTTGAACCCAGGGACTCGGGAAAAATAGCAGAATTCCCATAAAATTACCAGAAAACGAGATATAACGTAAAATGTTCTCCATAAGAATAGCATTAGAAGCCATTTTCTGCTAATTTTTGTTTACTTCATACAGCTGATCGTGATTTATCATCAAGCCAGTACGCAATGTTAACATTCGGGTTATACTTATTTGCCAGTAAGTTCAGCAATGTACTATATAAAACCAGGGATAACGTCACCTATAATAATTAAGACTTTTTAGTTACGTTATATAGAATATGGAAATATATTATTTTACTGTGAAACTTTTCAAACTTGTGTTTAACAAGAAATAACCACACTGAATAAATAATTAACGAGCTACCTTAATAAACCAGTATTTATTCACAACCAATTATATGTTTGCTGCCTTTATAGTGTGGCCTTGCTTTAGCAGAGTTAAATCTATGTAGTGATTCGAATGATTTATTGAAAATAACATCAACAAAGAAAAACAACAAACTGTTTTTTACACAAAAGATATGGCATATATACAGGGATATCTATTCTGACACATAGATAATATATTTCTTTGTTTGTTTAAAATATTAGAATAATTTGTTTTATATTATTGAGCATTTTAGGGACTTATGTCTCTACAAGCCACTAGTTTCTTCATAAATATTGTAAAATGTTTTATCCAGTTGCTGTAAACTACTATTATTTTAACAAAATATGGACACGGCTCAATAGTGATAAAATGACTCTCAACAGATTTCATAATGAAACGTTATATTGCAAAACATGACATGATACAGAATAAAATCAATTTTAAAATCAGAATCGATCGAGAGCTGCAAAACCATTTCGGTCCGTGGTACGAACGCTATTTTTCACCACACTATACCCTATTACCACTATTCACCACCATAATAATGCACACTGATAGTAAACACAACTACAACTTTAAGGTTATGTGAAGAAATAATTTGAGGAATCAGCAAAAATAATAATAAATAGTTGCTAGGCAACGGTGAGAATAACACAATTCTATTGCAATGCTATGGATTTTGATTGTGTATTTAAAATGCATTCATGTTTTAAGTAAGTAAGCGGACAGCTGATTTTTCGGCCCCGGCCTGTAAAAACCTGCTCGGTCCCCAAATTACGATGACAGCTGGCATGGCCAGCAAAACGTAACTTTCAGCCACCAATTAACGTATGTAATACAGCCAAAAACTTCATAGTGTGGTGAAAAATAATATTGCAAATACTTCTTTTGGACAGTTCAGTAACTCCCAATAAACGTGTGTTGTTTAAAATACAATCAATTTAAAATTAACAGCTGTTTCATTAAAAAGTATTATTCACATGGCCAAAATGTAAACAAATCTGTGGAGGGATCTTAAAAGGTTTCTGGGGCAGAGCCCTAAGCTAATTTACTTCGTTTTTCTTTTGATAACTCATCTACAGACAAAGACCTTTCTTAGGACACCTCTACCTAGTTTCTACGCCCAGCCGTTCTCTCAAATTAGTGGAGACAAAGTTTCCAATTAAATATTTAGATTCCCCCATGTTAATCTTATGGGAGAAAACCCAACTTTGATGGAAGATCCAGACCGAACTAATAAAGATTTCAAAAAAATAAAAACACTTTGTAAAACTACAGATAAGGGCCATTCTTTTGACACTTTAATCATACAAATCGGTCCAAAAATGAGGGAGGAGTTCTGTTCACAAAAATCGGGAAACACTTTTCATACGAACTGCGCCTCGCAGTTAAAACGCACCCTCGAAAGGGCGGGGGGGGGGTCAACGTCCTAAGGTTGTTTAGGCCTAAATTAATATTTCGGTTGGAAATCAATAACTAATTACGTTATTAATATATGTCTCTGTTTGAAGTAAAGTAAAATATCAAATAATTTTTGATTTGTTATTTATACATATTTGAAATGATTATTACAGTACAAGTATTATTTTAATAACGTGCGAAAGTTCCGCATTGACCTATACCTAGACAATTTGAATCATAAAAGTACAGTACTAGGTTGACCGCAACTGTAGCCGTTGGGAGGCTCACATCGTTGGACGAGCCTTTATGATAATGGCATTTCCGGCATTTCCGCTCGGGTATTGTATACTGCTGGAGAGAGCAATTGAGATAAGACTTGTTTGATTTGTTTCGGCTTCTTTAATGTATGAAATGTAAAAATACACAAATTTTCAATTACCTCCACCTATTGAACTAATGTATTATTATCAATTGCATGCACCCAACGTTTTTCGTTTTAAATCTTAAGTATTTATACTCTCCACATATTTATAATTTATTTTCTAGTTTTTAATGTGTTTGGATGTTAAATCTATTAAGCATCTATATCAGATTAAGACAGAGGCATGTGATGGGAAATCTAAGGTTTATTTGAGTTTCTTTTCATATAATTATGTATTAGATTGAATGTATGGCCTACCTACTAACTATAAATATACCAATCTACTAGCAGAGTACCCGTCCTTCAAATTTTTTTCAATTTTTTTTTCAAAGAGCTCTGTTGAAAGTGAAGACATTAATTTTCATCTTCTACCCCACTAGTCACGTCTGTGGACGTAATGCTGGGCAAAGAGTTTCAGACCTTGCTCAGAGCAATGGCAGAACGCCTAACAGAAAAATGGAAGAAACCTTTTTGTGCGACGTTAAGGGCCAGCAGCATGTGTCTAAGGAGGACAAGGAAGAAGTGGAGGACCCTTAGAGAGTTTGAAGATGGGGCTGGAGTACCAGTTATTTATTAATTTAAATAGCTAATGTTTTATTATTTTTCCATATCAAAATTGTGAATTATATTATTTAGTATAAAAAAAAATTACAGATGACTTAAATTAATTGATATATTTACATTCTTTCAAAATGTAAACATGGAAAATTTGGAAGGCCATGGGGCGTAGCCCAAGGGAAATGTGAAATTAAATGATATAATATTGCATTGTCATCCATTTGGGGAGCTATGTTTCAAATTTAAAGTCTCTAGCTCATCGGGAACTTTGTTTAAAATTAATATCAAAATTTGTAGGAAAGCGACTACCGAGCTAATAAAAACAAGCCCATGCCCATGGGGCGTAGCACAAGGGAAATATGAAAATTAAATAATATTGCATTGTCATCCATTTGTGAGCTATGTTTCAAGTTTCAAGTCTCTATAGCTCATTGGGAACTTAGTATAAAATTGATTGCAAAATTTGTACCAGACAAGAAAAAGCGAGCTAATAAAAAACGTTTTAATATATAATTCTGAGCAATTTACAGACAAAACTCTAATTTTATTTATGAAGATTTATTGTTTGTTTGTTTACTCTATTACTGAATTATTAATTATAATTATGAAACTTTGATTCTCAATTCAATCCTCATTACTGTATAGATGTTTGCATTACCACAAAGTTATTGGTTTTTGTTCTGTCACACTGTTCAATGCAAACACAAGGTTGCCTGCATATTCCAACCATGGTAAGTGTGTGTAACTTATTCAGTTATAGGCTAGTTTGACTAGCCAGAAAACCGGGCTGACACTAACAATGACAGGTTTTTACTTTCCTGACCCTATTTTCACAAGGTCAGTTTGTGTGATGTATTTTCCATGGTGGCTATTTCAGTGACATCCATATCCATGTTAATCAGACACAAGAACAAACACTGAAAATCTTCAAAAATATTGTTCAAAATGGTTCTTTGTGCTGGAAATATATAAACACCTTACCTACCCTATGTTAAAAAAATCTAAAATCGTATAACTCATTGAGCGAAGCTCTTATACGTTGACTCTTATGCATTTCGTAATATATGCAATCTCCTCCTAGACGGCTGAAGTAATCATTTTCAAATTTTGCATGGTGATAAAGACCATATATATCGGTGAGTGCTAACAACTATATGGCGTTTAAAAAACTCTCTAAGGAATCCCCCCCACTGGCTCTAAAAATTTGTATGTAATCTTTATGGACGCAGTATTTGACACAAAAACAAAGACACAAGATCAGCTGTTGACTTATTAAAGGACTTAACTGAAACGGCTACTTTAAAAAAGGTCGTAGGTAATAGTATATTTCGTACCTAGGGCCGAAAATGAGGTTTTGCCGGCTCGAGATAGTTTTTAAGTTCGAGACGAAGTCGAGAACTTAAATCGATCGAGAGCTGCAAAACCATTTCGGCCTGTGGTACGAACGCTATTTTTCACCACACTATACCCTATTACCACTATTCTATTCACCACTATAATAATGCACACTGATAGTCAACACAACTACAACTTTAAGGTTATGTAAAGAAATAATTTGAGGAATCAGCAAAAATAAAAATAAATAGTTGCTAGGCAACGGCGACAATAACACAATTCTATTGCAATGCTATGGATTTTGATTGTGTATTTAAAATGCATTCATGTTTTAAGCAAGTAAGCGGACAGCTGATTTTGCGGCCCCGGCCTGTAAAAACCTGCTCGGTCCCCAAATTTCGATGACAGCTGGCATGGCCAGCAAAACGTAACTTTCAGCCACCAATTAACGTATGTAATACAGCCAAAAACATCATAGTGTGGTGAAATAGTATATTTCGTACCTAGGGCCGAAAATGAGGTTTTGCCGGCTCGAGATAGTTTTTAAGTTCGAGACGAAGTCGAGAACTTAAATCGATCGAGAGCCGCAAAACCATTTCGGTCCGTGGTACGAACGCTATTTTTCACCACACTATACCCTATTACCACTATTCAGCACAATAATAATGCACACTGATAGTCAACACAACTACAACTTTAAGGTTATGTGAAGAAATAATTTGAGGAATCAGCAAAAATAAAAATATATAGTTGCTAGGCAACGGTGACAATAACACAATTCTATTGAAATGCTATGGATTTTGATTATGTATTTAAAATGCATTCATGTTTTAAGTAAGTAAGCGGACAGCTGATTTTGCGGCCCCGGCCTGTAAAAACCTGCTCGGTCCCCAAATTATGGACAGCTGGCATCGCCAGCAAAACCTAACTTTCGGCCACCAATTAACGTATGTAATACAGCCAAAAAAATGATAGTGTGGTGAAAAAGGAATTACTGTAACTGTTATCACCGATATTAGAACAGAAACGGTATGGTTCATAAACATAAAAAATGATGTCACTAGCTTTTTATTATAATAATAGTTGTTTTATTACAAATCCAGTTATTTTATTATAATAAACCTTTTAATTGGAAGTCAACTATACTTTTTATACTAAATAAATTGTTGTTAATTTAATTCCCTCATCAGTAGATTGAAATATATATAAAAATAGTCACACAATGTCCACAAAATGTCAATATCAAGCAGCTGATTCGAATCCTACCTGGTGTTTTCTAGTTATGTTTAATTTTTTTACTCCTATTATGGATACTATAATAAAAAGTGTTCCAATAGTTACATGAATAACGAAACCCGGTTCTCATAAAAAAAGTTGACCCATAAATTGAACTAGGTATATGTTGCTTGAAATCGAGCAATCGCAAAGAAGTACATAAAGGAGTTATTTAAAAACAAATAACTTGTTTAAGAACAAATATAATTTATAAATTCCGATGAGTCTAAAAGAGTCAACTCAAAGATTACGTAACTAATGATAATACTCACAATGTAACTTACCAGTTCAACATAATCAACATTTCTAGTAAATATTTTATCATGTTTCAAAAGCTGATCTGGCTTTAGCATGGTGGAAGAAAAAAAACATAGGTGTGCTATTCCCGTCATATTCTGATGTCACTTGGATTGCAAACAAAAGATCACCTGATTATAACTGTCAAATTAGTATATGTATTTGTTTTGATTTGGTTGTTATTGTTTTTATAATGTGTGTTTTTATAAAAAAACATTAACAATCAAATCAAAACAATTACATACTAATTTGACAGTTACAATCAGGTGATCTTTTGTTTGCAATCCAAGTGACGTCAGAATATGACGGGAATAGCACACCTACGTTTTTTCCTTCCACCATAGGCTTTTAGTGTGTTGTAGAAATGTTTCCCACTTATAGCCACAATAGGTTGTCCATGTTGGTCTTTGTCAATGATAATGTATTTTGCGTGGTATCACCCATTGTCGCCAGTACGTTTACAAATTTCACTCTTTATTTTAATAGCACCAAATAACCACCTGATTTTCTGCATAACCTCTCTGTCACAATTTTACAATTAACATATGTTCTTCTTCTCACTTTAAATTTCTGACAACAGCTGGAGTTTCATAACAATATTTGTTTCCCATGTTAATCTTATGGAGAAATACGAAACTTTAAAGGGCCCCAGGTCCTCACTCTCTAATTATTTCCCTAAAAAGAAAGTTTCTTGCACAACTTCACGTTATGCTCTTTCCAATGACACCAAAAACATGTCAATCGGTTCAGTAATTTTGGAGAAGTAATTGTCACAAAAACCTGCTTGCGTACCTATTTAATAAGTATAGATACAAAATTAGGTACATCAATCTCCTTAAAACCAAATCACAAATCCTTCAATCACTCAAAAGTCACAATAAATCATTAATAAAAACACAAACATAAGCTGTTATAAACTTTAGAATATTGCTATGCCTTTTTAATAGTGTGTCATCAAAATATATAAAAAAACAACATTTCATTTCATATAATTTTATTCATTTCAGTACATCAATACAGGAATAGCGATCTTGATCTATACTATATAAAGTTGGAAATGATTTTACCAAGTATCGAAATATAAGAAGGTTTCTACTGACTTATACAATCCCCGCCCATAGAACAGGCACCCTGCTAGTTAAATATCAAGATATCTCTTTTTACCCAAGACAAGGTCAGTTAGTGAAAGTAATCATTTTAACAAAGATAATAATGGTTATTTGTGCAACTAGTGAGCAAAGTGATAAATTGACTCACTCGAGAGAAATACTTACTCACGAGCCGTAGGCGAGTGAGGAATGGTTTCTCGAGTGAGGCAATTGCACTTTGCACTCGAGCTGCACATTATATTTTTCCTACAGTTACCATAAAACAAATAAATTGGTAAAGAAACGTAACATATTTTTACACAGAAGTGAACTTTTAATATGACATTTAATGATACAACAGTAAAACAGCTGACCAGCTGATTTACAGCCAGTGCTGCCAACGTATTTCGCGCACATACGACCTTGTCTGCATGTTACGCGCTCACTATTTTGTGCCTTCACGTTGCAAATCTGGAGTGAGACAAAGTAATTAGAGTGAGACAATGTTAACATTGTCTCACTGATGAGCGAATTGGCCACTTTGCTTTCTCAAATCAGTGAGAGAACATGTACATTGTTAGGTAACTGTAGGAAAACAGTATTTTTTTACCAGGCAGAAGTACAAACAAATATTAAAAATGTAAGAAAACATCTTCATAAAAACAATAAAATTATCTTAATTTAATAATCTAAATGAGAAAAAAATTTAAATACTGATGTTCAAAATAAATGTTAAACTAATCAACATAATGGATCTAAACTGATTTGTCTCCACTTCTTCAGCCTCCTCTCCCCCAACCTCCATGCCTCCATCGCCATCCACCCTGTCATCAGGCCTGGATATAACAGAACAAAAATTAATATTAAAAACAGTATTCTGAACAGAACAAGAGTCTTTTTATGCATACTTCTATCATTATTAAATGTACTCAGTGGCGTACTGAGGGGGGGGGAGGTTTGCACCAGGCCCCACACCAACATAGGCCTCCAAATCAGGGCCGTATTCCCCTGACGGTGGACACTGCGATTGCCAAGGGCTTAGGCCTGGGAAGGGGACTCACTTGGGGCCTCAAAAGAATGCCTTTTCTCTTGGAAAATTTTCCCACAATCTGTTAGAATTAGGGGGTACAATAATCCAAGTTTGTCTTGTATTCTCATGTTAGCCGAAAGCATCTGCAAAGATTGCGTGATCGAAATTTACGACTACCAGCGGGTAGTCGTAAAATATAGCCTACATTTCCTAAAAAACAAAAGCAAATTTTTGGGCACATCTCCAGTTAAAATGCTGGTTAAATACTAGTAATTCAGGAGGGTTATGCGACATAGGCTTGGGGGCAATGGACATGGCCCTGGATTTATAAGTATTAAATTTAAGTAAATGGCAAAACTTACCATTAGTTAGTTCTCTTCAATCTTAGTCTTTACTTCGCCCCATCCTCCATCTCCTCTTCCTCTGACACCTCTCCCCTGTATTCTCCAATGTCGGAGGATATTAATTACAACGCCCCCATTTTACTGGTAGGCTTCAGTTCTGTACAGAAATATTGTAAAAAATAGTGTTATACAAATACTTTGAGTCCAACAAATAATACAAGTCTGTACACTCCTTTCTATATTTGTGATATTCAAATAGGTACAGATAATAGGAAAATGTTTGAGCAAATCTGGGTCAAGTTAGTACAAATATTATAATTTGTAACAATAATTTGGTTTAGACAAAATAAATTGGTTTAACACGTTCGCTACCACAATTATATAAAATTTACGTTTGCATAAACTAGCGACGCAATTGTGCGTCGACTCGTTTCTCCCAGTGTTACTTGACGAAAATTCGACAAGCAGCACACTTTGTGTAGTGTTACTTGTCGATTTTTCGACACGCAGACATCGTTTACGGCGAAGGCTCTATGACTGACTGAATCGGATTGAACTGGATCGAGTTAGGTATCGTTCTTTCCGTAATATTCTAAGCTTTCTCCAGAGGTCTGTCTCTAAGCGCTATTCATTTTAGTTCCGAAAATATTGTAGCAGACAGCTGACGTGCGTGTATTTGTAAACAGCTAGGTTCCCCCGGACCGATGACTGATGTGTTTTATTACGTTTATCATTGTTTTAGTGTTAAAAATCAAAAGTAGTGATATACGTGGTGCATTATAAGAAGATTTAAGTGGTTTTGAAGTGCTGGTTGATGATCCTGAAGAAGTAGGTATAGTGATATTGATGTAAATTATCAGCCAGATTCCTAGCTATGGTTAGGCTATGCATTCTTAGCTAAACGCTATGTACTGAAATCAGTTTTTTGCCCATAACTTATTTATTTGCAAATCTACTTCCTTATATTATTATACATTTGTAATCCTCATAAAATTTAGAACAAAGTGGCTATTTTCAAATATTTATAGGCCTATAATTTATACAATTTCATTGAGCGCGAACTTATTTTTTTTTTTGAAAATTTTCGAAATTATATTTTTTTTACCTAAAAATATTTTTTTTGAAAAAATGTTCCTTATGTTTTATATATAATATTGAAGCCCATGATTTTCCAAACAAAATGGTATATAGAACATTAGAATTAACATTGTTTTAAGCTTCTCAGATCCGTTTTAATAAAACCTTGCAAATGCGCCAAAAATAGGTGGACATTAAGGCCTAAACTATGGACACTTGGAGGGTTAATACGTAAGTACCGAATAAAGGACATAAACTAAAGTGCAGCCGCATATTTTTACATAGGTAAACAAATTCTTAAAGTTGACACTGGGTCAATGGGAATAAGAGACAATCCTAATAGCCTAGGGATAAGTTATGCCTATTCAAACATTTGCTACAATATTGCTTGATGATTCAGAATTAGCCTACGAATAAGCTGTATCTTAAGTTCTTGTTGGTGACTTACCTAAAGTGTCTGTTATCATGTTGATTAGCCTACATAACCTACCTATACAAATTATTTCACATTGTTTCCCTTAAAAACTATTGTTTGTAACACACGAGTCACCAATTTTCCTGTAAGCAAGGAAAGAAATAAAAAAGATAAATATTTACAATCCTAAAAGTAATAACTTAATGCTTAGTCAAAATGGCCAGCTTATCATTATTCATTGTCCGTCGGAATTCGGAATTAAATATTGCGACTCGTGAGTTGAGGAACTGAACGATGAATTAGAACAACTCCTTTTCAAGAGTAGCTCCGAAGAACGGGAGCTTGTCGATATACTGGGACTATTTCAGTGTCGACATAGTGAAACTATTTCATTGTCGACAATATGGGATGTCAACAATTTGTGGTGTCGATCATTTGCGACGTCGGTTATTTGGGATGTCGGTTAAGTGGGAATATTCCAGTGTCGACAAACTGGGAATAATTCAGTTTCGATCAATTTCTACGGTTGTCGATATTATGGAACCCACCCGAGCCGTCGAGCGTCACCGTCCCAGCACAGACAAGGGAAAGAAACAAACTTTTATTTCCTAAGTCAATGGTCTCAGTGGTCAGAAACCGATGCGATGGCCGTGGATGAGAAGAAAAGAGAACCTCTTCAAAACTTCTGCGATTCTGCTCTGCGAAGGAGTGGGGGAATGTGGGAGAGCCCCTCACGTCGATTTAAGAAAAGTTCTAAATTTAATGTTTATTTTTTTTAGGTATAAAATTATTTTTATAATTTTTTATTATAAAATTAAAGGGTAACCGACTTCCGTATCTGTTGGCACAAACAACCGAATGAAAACATCGATTTATCAATTGTTTCATTCGATAAGTTTGGTTAGTTAGGTTAGGTCAGTCCTCTTCCTCTGTTCCTGTTGGTCCCACAGGAGTCTGTCCTTGGGCCCTTGCTTTTCAACATAATGATAAATGACCTTTCTTTGCATTTAGGAGAGGGGGTTGTTTGCTATGCAGATGACACTACAGTACTATGATTGGGGTAAATGATAACTTTAATGTCCTGCAGTGCGCCAGTGCACTCAGGCTCTCCAAAGGGCCTCGGCATCCGTGCTAACCAGCTAACTTCCTCTTCCTGAATGAGAGTAAGACTTAGTCCACAATATTTAGTCTCAGACAGCTTAAGCAAGATGTCACAAGCGTTAAACTACTTGGTTTAATGTTGGATCCTAAAGCTGAATTGGAATAGTCACATATCTTTTATATGTAGTAGAATTTTCAGGGTGATTCACATGCTCAGGAACTTGAAGAACTCTGTACCCACTGAATGGCTAAAAACTGCCTACCTTGCATTTTTTCAGAGCAGTTCTTTATGATTTAAGACATTGGGGCGGCACTCCGGGAGTCGAGAGGGTTTTGACGCTCCAAGGCGGCAGTCAGAATCTTGGCAGGTGCTGATTTTCTAGACCACTGCAAATATTTCTTTATTTCTGAATCCGTTATGACAGAGTGTACAGTTTATTTACCAATCTCTTCTGTGTACTAAGCAGGAGTCAGGCTCTCTCGAACTCCGAAGTGATATCCACCCTCACAATACTAGGAGGAAGGACTACATGAATGTACCTGTTAGATTAAGAAAGGTCCAATCTAGTTATTGTGTATAACGCGATAAGTTTTTCAACAAACTCCCTTACAGCTCGGAACCTGCCGGAAGCAAAATTCAAAAAGGGGATAGAATCTCTTCTGTTGGCAAATCCGATTTACTCATTCAAGGAGTTCAAAGAGTCCCACGTCCATGTCTTACCATGAGTACTACGGTACGGTAATAGCTTATTCCCTAAATGGGAAATTCGCTAATAAACAGTATCACTAATTTAACACATACTTTCTCCCATTAGCTTGTCAACAACCTTCATCACAGGTATTTTTTTCTTTAATAATGGGGGGTTGCACTGTTTTGTTTAGAATTATAATAAGAACCATAATAATTATAACATAATAATTTTTACATTTTTTACATACTAATTTTAATCAAAACCGGGTTTAAAATATGTTTATCTCTAATTTTATGGGGTTTTAAGGGAAAATAACATGATTAATTTAAACAACTGTTGAACCGTAATTTTTACGGCAATGGAAGTTTGAAAGGACTATAAACATACAAATACAAAAATTTTATCATAATCGTTGTGCCATTTTCAAAATGTTTGATTTTTCTATTAATTTATAGGTTTTTGTGGGAAAATCACCATTGAAAATCGAAGTTTCAAACAAATAATGAAAAAATCCCCTGGAGATACTATGGCTTAGTATACCTACATACCAAATTTCATCAAAATCGGACCGTGTGTGGTCTGTAGCTCTGCACTCCCATGGAGATACTATGGCTTAGTATAGATGTATGATACCTACATACCATATTTCATCAAAATTGGACCATAGGTGTGGTCTGTAGCTCTGCACACATACAGACATCACTTTGAAAACCACTTTTTTTGGTCCAGGAGGAGCTCAAAACGGAAATATCCACCTTTTTCCCCTTGGGGGGGGGGGATATTGAGGTGCCCCTAGCTACTTCGGCCTGATGGCATATTGTAGCACCCATCAGATCATTCTGATAGCCCTAGGCTTCTGACATAACCCAGGAGCTGAAAGACACCCAGTTTCCTCATCTTTATAGGTTCCAAGTGCAGCCTTCTCAGAGATGTCAACCTTTTTTGGGGGGGCCGACGCTGGACAGGTGAGCACTTTTTCACCTCAAATTAGTTGACGAATATCGAAACTGGAAAATCGATACTTTTACAGCTCGATTGTTTTTAGAATTTAGTACATCGCGATATCGATAGTCCACTCTCACTCCATCCATTCCCGTTCTCCTTTGACTTGACAGTTTGACAGATCATTAGGAGAGAACATATAATTGTAGCGCCTAGAGACGTAATGTCAAACTGAATATCATCAGATGGAGGCCATTTCTATGACCTAATTTGTATTATTATTTGTTAGTATCAACCCAGCTCTTGTAAAAAATGCCACAATTCCTCCTTCCTAAAAGGGAGTGTAATTTACTCTTTTCTAACTCTTAAGACTAATTTTAAAGCTTAATGATGAATTAAAAATTACAAAATTATGACCTTGCTCACAGTTCTTAGAAATTTTATTCCTGATTCCTTCATTAATCTTATTTTTTGTCTGGATGTCGATATGATTATATCTGTATTTTTTTAGTAATCATGGTATCAACTCAAGAGTATTGAATTGAATATAACAGTAACTTATTTAGTATTCAGTATATTATTCAGCTCAAGGGGTCTCTTTTATAAAAGGCCCACTACGACTTAAAAGGTTTAACTTATATTTTAAAATTTAGTAGCCTATTGAAAGTTAAAATTAAAGCCATAAGTTTGTAAAACTTCTTAGTCTCAGTCAAACCAATAAAATTTACTCCGATTCCGATTCGATTACTCTAAAACAATCGAGTGGTAAAAAAAATAGATTTTCCAGTTTCGATATTCGTCAGCTAATTTGAGGTGAAAAAGTGCTCTCCCGCTGGACAATCCAGCCATAAATTGTTCTGAGGTATCCACCTCATTTTCGCAGAACCTGTATCTACAGGCTCCAAATGCTCCTATATGCCTTAGCAAGGACATAATCAAGATGCCTGTTCCAGGTAAGTTTTCTGGTCCTGGTAAACTCCAAGGTATTTTGTTTCTTTCACTAACTTCACTCTTTTCTCAGGCATATAGGCATATAGGCATATAGGCCTGTAGGACTTGGGCTGGGCTGAGTCTCTCCCTTTTTCCAGGAGAAATCCTGCCCTTGCTTCCCTCCAACAAATTGGGATATATCTTAGGGCAAAGCTGTCCCTGAACAAGGCTTTAGTCCACGTCGTTGAGGAGGCCTTCCTCCTCTGATAGTGTCATGGCATCCCCTCCCTGAGAGCGGGGACCTCTTGGGAGGGAACGTTATGCTCTCGAGGGATAACATCTTGGGGCCTTGTAGCCACCTCAGATGTATGATCCCACGAGTAGCAAGGGAATGAAGAGTCGCCCGGGGCAGAGCCCCACTTGTCCGCAGAAGGCTGCTTGTAACTGGAGGTCGCCTGGTATCCAGAGTCCGCATACTAGTGGCCAAGCTCCCCTTGACCATGCAGTCCTCGGCGTATGCTGTTCCACATTGACTTGGGGTTAATTATTTATTTATTTATAAACGGTTGTACCATTTTTTACAAGAAAAATACAATGGTCTTACAGATAGAAGAAGCAGAGGAAAAACATAGTGTCTTTGCAATTATCACAGGCTAGTACAAAAGTAGTGAAAAAACTGGAAAACAAGACTTCAATAACAAGACATAAAAGATAAATAACAAACTATGAATAACAAGTAAAAAACTATAAATAACAAACTATCTGAACAAGTTAACAAAACAAGAGATTCAAAACAGATCGCCAATGACTGTTCGTAATACACTTAAGATTTTTCCTACCACAATAATTAACTTATCATAACGTACAATTTAACTTTTTTAGTTGTATATAAAATGTCTTTTTAGTTGTTTGTTTTCTTTTTTAGGTTATGTTATTTGCTTAGGTACCTATGAACCCCCCAAGGGAATACAGGAACTAAAAATTAAAAAAAAAAACCGCTCCGCAGCTGTACGCCAACTGTGGAATCAGCAGATTTAGTGAGCGGGAATCAGCTATTTTGTGTAATGTTTACAGGTGTGGCAATGTTATTATTTCCATGCAGTGGTAGGAAAAAATAACAAGTCTGCATGCAAAGGAAAAGTATTTATTCATATTTAAAAATCATAGCCCAACAGTTTAGAAAATTACAAAGTAATACTTTAGAAGGCTTAATTATTTTAGAAATGTTTTCTATCAGTTTCCCATAAATCTTCTAGAATGCTGCAGAATTCAGGAACATTGAATCTATCCAGCCAAGACTGGATAAGACCTTCACAGTTTGCTTCATAACGCTTCATTACAGTCTTTCCATCTGAAAATACGAAAAAAGGTTAAATATATAAGTAAGTTACTCCTATACAACCTGTATACAAAAAAATCTGCAAAAGATTTTTCTGAATAAGAAAAATCTGCTATGTTTTACCATATACCTTATGGATAAGCTGAAGACAATTTTATTGTTAGTTCCATGGGGTGCATTGTGGAGGTCGTGTTTATTTCGCAATTTGCTTCTTGTTTTTTCAGTCATTTAAAACCTCGTTTAACCAAAGAAAACGATCTAATCCTAATCATAAACAATAACTCATCCCCCATTTTTATAACCAAAACCCACAAATCATTAAATTAACCCTAAAATAATAGAAACAAAATTTCGTCGACACTAGAGATCAGTGTCACCGGACATGAATTCGACACAAAAAATGAGCTTCAAAATATACAATGGGATGAGAAGTCTACTTGTGTTGGTTAGTCTATGGTTTTACTGTGAGTAGAAGTAGCAGCATGCCAGCTGTTGTCATGCCCAAAAGATATTTCCCAAATGTATTGGTACAAAAAACTACTTCAGTGTTGCAACGGTCGGTCCCTCTACTTGAGGTACCCACTATTACTTTGGGTGACATAGCTCAGGAATGAAACTCAGCACTCGCTTACAAAACCCAACTTTATTAATTACTCAAAACAACACAAACAAACTAAAAGGTAGTGTAGCCTGGAACTGTATTAATCATTTAGTTAGAAATTAAAACCGCAATTTGGAGAAGACTCCAAACCCCAATTTTGAAGGCCAATGGCCTTGGGCTCTAGCTCCCCCAGCAGAAGGACCCTGTCCTCTGGTGCACCACACTTAAAACACACAAAACTGACACCCTGATCCAAGTGCACTGGCCTACTTAACAGGGTGGCTAGTGAAATCACATTGAAAAATTCCCTGACTTTTCCCTGACAATTCCATGATTTTTTAAACTTTCCTTGATCGACAAATTCAACATTTTAATTTTAATACTAACTAATTCTTCAAAAGGACCAATCTTCATCTGAAGAATATCTTATGTTTGTTTATATTAAAAACATACATATAATCTATAGATACAGGCTAGCTTGTATTCAAACTTTGCAACTTGCTTTAATAAAATTAAACTGAGTTTGATAAGATGATACGCAGTTTATAAAAAAATTTAATTTGTACAAAAACACAAAATTTTATTGTACAGACTTATCTCTTAGTTTTCACCTACACGGCACACGTGCTCTCGCCAGATCGACCTTTCCTAACAATTATTAAAATTATTTTAAACCTTTTCCAATTTTCCCTGACTTATGACAAAATTCCCTGACATTTCCAGGTTTTCCAGGTCACTAGCCACCCTGCTTAAAGCAACAGCCTTCTGTAGGTCAGCACAAAAATTTATTGTTTAACAACACTACCAGCCTACTCGCAAAACATTGCCAAACACTTCTAGCAAGATTATTTAGATTAAACACTGTTGCTTCTAGTTGCAAGATTATTTTTCGCCGTACAGTGATTTTAAATATAGGTAGTTTTTCAAGTAAATACTTTTTTCAGTAAGCGCAACTATTAAAATTGATATATAATTAAAATTAAATAGTTTCATAAGTAGGTCAGCGTTATTGATTCCATACTAAGTGGACTAATAAACGTTTACCAACTACCTGAAGGAAAACAAATAACATATAATTGTATGAAATTAAAGCGGCGCAGATAAATTTTGTTTCTAAAATTGATAATGTTTTTGTTACTATTTCATTCGATGGACTTGAAGAACATTTTTTCTCTTCCATATCCCCCTATTTCTGACATGACTGTAGATGTATTAGACATATTAAGAACTCTATTTTGACAAGGATGAATGCACCACTACCTTGTTTGTTAGCCATTTCGTAACCCTCATTTGCTCATTGTAGACTCCTGAGTTATTAAACTGATTAACCAGGGTAATTTGGTTGTGTGGCTTGCTTTAATGTACTTCAGAGAAGAGATTTATTACTTCAAGCATTTTACACCAAACCCTAAAAATTCCCATTTTGCAATAGTGTATTATTATAGACTATTGTAAATCAGCAGGGACAGAATATTAGCATTGAAATACACATTAGCATTACACATTAGAATGTAATGACAGAAAATTCCACAAACATAGCTCATACCAATTCATTTAAGAAACACATTCACCAACATGACTCCGCTGGTCCAACCAACTGCTATTTTACAAACAATACTTAAATGATCTGTAATGATTATTTCATCATAAGATAGCTTTGGTAATGTTTAACCTTTAATCTGTGTGTTGGCTTGGACAAATATCTTGCGTGGTTGTTTGTGAGCCATGACAATGTTTCTCCACTTGGCCCAGGGGTAAGGTCCATCCTCACGCACCTCTGAATACTTGTTGAACATCTTTGTTGCTTCCTCTATGTCAGCACATGACTTATATACCTGCAACATTTTAAATAGCCTTAATTTCAATTTCATAAGACAGGAAAAAAGATGGAGCTCAAACCATATCCCATGAATAAAACAGGGCTTCTTTTATATAGGGGAAATATCACATAACCCACATTAATAAAATCCGTAATGTAGGCTTTTGGCTCATGAACACAACACACAGTCATCAAAGTTACAACTTTGCCCCAGCCCCCAAAATGGGATATTTTGGGGGGCAGCCCCAAATTTTCCAAAGTAAACACCTATCATGTGACCCCTCATTTTAAAGGGTTTATCAAGAGAAATTGAATGGCACAAACCAGATGTCAATATTGCACCCCTAATCAAAATGGCAGCCATTTTAATTTAAGATGAGCAAGCAAGATAAAGTCTGGACACCCCCAGTTAACTTTATAACGTTTGGCAGTGGGAAAACCAAACTCGGCACATGTTTACAACACTAAAAAATGCACTTTTTCATTAAAGTTAGAACTTGTACCCGGCCCCCGAAATGGGGTATTTTGGGGGCAGCCCCAAATCTTCAAAAGTAAACACCTATCATGTGACCCCTAATTTTAAAGGGTTTCTCAAGACAAATTAAATGGCGCAAACTGGAGGTCAATATCGCACCCCTAATCAAAATGGCAGTCATTTTTTAATATTCCCTATTAACTTTTTAACAGGTTATAGGAGGAAAACTAAACTCAGCATACCTTTATTAAAATAGAGAATTCACCTTTTGATCAGTATTCAAATAATAACAATTTTATAGTTAACTGGAGGTGTCCAGACTTTATCTTATTTGTTCATCTTAAATAATTAAAATGGCTGCCATTTTGATTAGGGGTGCGATATTGACGTCTAGTTTGCGCCATTTAATTTGTCTTGAGAAACTCTTTAAAATGAGGTATCACATGATAGGTGTTTACATTTGAAAATTTGGGACTGCCCCCAAAATACCTCATTTTTGGGGCTGGGGCAAAGTTGTAACTTTGATGAAAAAGTGCAATTTCTTATGTTGAAAATATGTGCCAAGTTTGGTTTTCCTACTGCAACGCGTTAAAAAGTTAATTGGAGGGTTCCAGACTTTTGCCTAACCCTGTATATATATAAATCTGTATAGGATGAGGGCACTAGTGAATGACCATTTCAGCTTGAGTGTCTACTTATATCCAACATGGGAAAATAGGCTATTAAGCTTCGTGTAAAGAATAGTTTAAACGTCTTGTCTGTATTCTCCTGTACTTCCTAATGCTAAAACTTATCGTGTTCAAACTGTGTTTCGAAATACAATGTATGGCACATTAGTCATTGTACCAGTGAATTACCACATATTATATAACATATATTCTGGAATAGGTATTGAATCCAAATAATTGATGTATCAAAAACAGACAATTCCTGAATACAAAAATAAAAACAGTTTTTTTAAGAATTTATAAATTGAATGGGTGTCTACCAGGGGCGGCTCCAGGAAATTTTTTTTGGGTAGGCCTGACAAGGATCAAGAAGGAGTTTGATCGGGGTACGAGAGGTTGGAAGGGCTTTCCGCAAAAGGGGGGAGTTTTAAAATTTAAATGCAAAATAATAAGTTTCATTCCCTTTATTTATATATAACTACATTTCTTTATTTATTTATAACTTTGAAATATTTACCAACATTTTCGGTAGGCCTGGGCCTACCTGGCCTACCCTCTGGAGCCACTCCTGGTCTATACTTATTTTTAAGGTTTGACCAAAATCATGGCTCAATCATATCGCGCTTGAGAGGGCAACCTGCTAAATGAAATATAAAACTGGAAAAGATCATTTATACACTGACTGAAGCTACTTAATATGAATATGATTTAGTAGCAGATATTCAAACAAACACTTTTCACTTTTCCAAGCCCCTCCAAGGCCTCCATTTTACAAAAACTACAGTTTTTACAACTAATTAGCTAATATTCGTAAGAATGGATTAACCTGTAGCTTGAGTAAAAAGTCGCCGATAGCTTTCTTGCCTACTGTGGCTATCTTGGAGCGATCTAAGGACAACAACAGGTTCTGGTTGGGTTCAGTCTCAGTGACGGTGACGAGTCCTTGACCAGCTTCCAGCAGTACCTGCAGGATCACAAACCTGGCCTGCGAATGGGACTGCAACATAAACCAACCACCACCACGATTGAGATTTTTACCATGCAATTTTTAACTAAATAATTTGTAAGGCTAATCTCATCATTAAAACACAATGATCTTTTTCACTATTTATTTTTAACTAAACATTTAAGAAAACACCCATTATTCAATTTTTAGTTGAACTGAATTGTTAAATACTGACTATTCAGTGTGTACTGGCATTAAAAAACAATTTATTCCCCATTAAATGACATTAGATTTAACGAGTAATTAGGTTTTCCGCTACGGGGAGGTTTAAAAGTATTATTTTGATAAAATAGTAAGTGTACAGGATGAAATAAATAAGTTTGCCATATTTGATGAACATGTGTCTATAAACAAGCAAACTACAGCAGTTTTCTTTTCCTCTATAAGGCGGCTGCCATTTTTGACTCGGTTGTCCATTTGAGTTCAAATTTGTGGCATTGTATTCTGATAGCAAAGGCCTTCGACGTACATATCAACCTATGCTCCTATACACACAAACCATTAGGTACTTGTGTTTGTAGGTTGTAAATGGATTTCCTTCTGACTCCTCATGAACGTCTCCACGGTATGACAGAGAACTGATAGTTCCTTCAAAAAGTAGATTTTTAGGTGTCGTTTTGACGTCCCAAATCTTATTGATTTATCTGTTATTGTTCAGAACATATTAAACCCGTGCGGGACTTTAACTACACCCTGTATATTTACATTAGTGGACATTATTTATAAAATATTTGTGAGACTTGCTCGGATTAAGATAACGTTCAGTTTACTCGAGTGTATATGGAAATATGTACCTGCAACCAAGTCTTAGTTACTGGCTGATACATCTCCAGAGCTTTGCTAGCACCATTCCAGACCATTGACAACCAATTTACATAAATAACATCATCTGCATCGTCACCTTCATGGCCAAGGACTCTGAAAATATTGAAACTAATGTAGTCATCTCTAACTGCAAATCTTGGATAAAAAAATAAAAAAAGAGGAATTAATTTATTTTCCCTTATGCAAATGATTAAAATATAGGTAGTATAATGTAGTATGTTTTGCTTTAAAACCTCCTCAAACAAATTAAAAATTAAATATTCTGCAATAGGATACTTCTGGACTATAACAAACTGTTTCCCAATTAAATTAATATTTTACAGTTGAGAATTTTTTACATATTTGAACAGCTTTAGCTCCCATCGAACATAAATTGTAACCAGGGCCCAGATCTCAACCTAAAACCTTACTGTACTGTAGTCTATTTTCTCTCAGATACATACTTGAGAACTTCCCTATCGAGACTGAGGTAAAGACCGACACATTCAGCTCTGCACTCCTCATAGGCCGAGCCCAATGTTGTGAACAATGAGTCGTATGTCTCACCCACTTCATACCAGCTCTTCACCTACAACGTTAAATTCACTTTTAAATAAACAATTGTTTGACCTTTTACTTGTTACAGTTACCAGATAGAAAAAGTTGAATATTCACTCACATCGATTTTCAGTTGTTTAACTTGGTAACCAAGCCAAATTTCTATCTCTTGACATTGTTCATATCAGTTTCAACTTTATTTTTTACAAATTAAAACCCCTAAGATATAAATTTATCTGGGTTTTAAATAGAACCTTTGACGTATCCAATAGTCAATGATAGAACACATACTTTTAAATAGTTATACTCATTAGTATTTTCCTAAACAACTCCAATATTAATGCAACCATATACATCATTAAAGTTTGCTAACAAGAGCACAATCATTGATGTACAACTGAGTTAATATAAGAAAAAATCATTATATCAATGTTTTTTTAGGATTTTTTACAGTATACATGAATTGGTGGTTCTGTCGGTAGCATGTTACAAGTTTGTGATTGTCATCCGCAACTGCAGCTACATCTGTGAGCATCTCCAGCGAGAACATAGTGACACTTAGGACCCGCAAGCAAGCGAAGGTGATTTTGTTATTACACACACTACACCTTTGAGAACCGATAGGACACTGTCAATGAATGGACGCTTGGCCGTAGGCTATTGGTAATTAATTATTCTGTGATTCAAGCTCACATAACAATTAAATCCCAGTTTTCAGGTCAGCTGGACACCCTTTTTAGTTAACAATTGAAATTAAATTATAATGAAATTTACAATAATGCTCGTAAAGTTTTGCTTATTGTTAGCGAAATATTAGTTTAAACACACTCACCTTTTCATTAGTAATGGGATCAATAAGACTGTCTTTGTCAAAGTTGAAATCACTAGATCCACTCTTTCTCAAAAGTTTACCACTACCATGGCCCAGCAGTTCATGGAGGGCGACTTGAACCTGAAACATGTTCAAAGTATTTACACATTTATTTGACTTAAAACAACACATTTTTTCTCCTAAACGTCAAGATAATTTTAGTAAAATTTAATATGACATTTAATTTGTATTCGGACCAAACTCATGGTAAAAATAAAGTTGAGTCACTAGAACTCACAGACAAGCAATACTTGGACTGTGTTATAAACCCAGGGCTAGTTGAAGGGGTAAGTTTTAGGCTTACTAAATGGTAATATAAAGCTTAAATAAAATAATTCTTAAAAAAAAAAACAAAACACAACACAACAACGTACCTCAAAAGATGACACAGCATGTTTAACCAGCGATGCTTCATCATCTGGGCTGAGAAAAGACAATTTCCTTCCCATAAATGTTGCAGGTATTACATTTCCCAAAGATACATTTTTGAATCCTTCATTTTGTCGTATTTCATCATCTGCAAAGTAATTAGGACATACAGTACCCATATCTTCATGACAAAAAATCATTGAATTTTGTAGTAAATTACAGTAGGACCACGATATCTCAAAACTGAAAGGGAAAAGTAAAAGATTCGAGTTCTTAAGGTGATAAGCTGAAAATTTGAGATACTGAGGTGTTGAGTTCTGACAATGATGTTAGTCACGACCTTCATAGCTCAACTTTTACAAGGTGAACCTTTGTAACTAGAGCTCAAGCTGTTTCTACAAACTGAAGGTTACTGTAGAAGCAAGATGAAATAATTGATAGTAGTACACAACAGTAGTACACAGTACAGCATTAATTATGCAGTAATGGTAATTTAGAATGGGCTAGCCGTAAGTCCAACTTTTGAACTGTATAAACCAAGTTAACAAAACGTGAAAATACTAAGAGTAAATTGAATTTAACAAGAAAAATATAGGTTCAGAACATTAAGGATACATGAAAGCACAAAAATACATCAAATAACACTTGAAATAATACATTTACTCTAATACTGTTTACTCACAAGACGGTAAATACATATAAAAGATGGTAAGCGGTTATCGATTTCGATTGGACTCTCCAATCATCATCAGACCTATTAAACAGTTTAAGTGAAAATATATTATTACAAGTGTTATTTGACATATTTTTTGTGCTTTCAGGTAATTTAATAACACATACAATGCTGATCAAGAAGTTATTTACTAAGGATATAATGTAATAACAAAGGAGCAGCAATCAAATGTTGTACCGGGTTTAAATACTGTAATAAAAAAACAATTTTATGTGCATACACAATGCCACAATGCATTGCAGTTACAGCAAATACGCAAGGTGTAGGCCTAATTTAGGTTAGACGTAAGTAGGTTCAAATTTTCTGACTTAAGTCTGTGAATGTCTATGTCTGTACAACTTGGCGTTGATAAATCTTTTTTAACAATAGACCTCCTGCCTCATACTTTTCCCGGTTTTATAATTGTCCATAAGATATTAGGCAGAATTCTACTTCTCCTTAAACCCTTCACCAAGTACACTAATGAATTTTTTTGTCTTCTGCCAACATTCCACATTCACTCGTCAACATTGCTGACAACATGATATCCAACGTGCACAAAATAATCTCATAAACTGGCAGGATAACATAACAGTACAATGTTAAATTAGCTTATACTGTACCACACAATGAATACTTGTAATATTGATAAACACCTCTTCAGCTGACAATAAAAATAATCAATCTTCAAATAATTACCACAAATAAATTTTATTCACCCAAAATTAATGAATGGGCAGCAAAAATGAGAATTGAAGTTTTTCAGCCATAGTTTTTAACAGGAATTGGGGACATTTCCAACACTGGTACAGGTAAGGGATGTTGAAATACAAATTGTCAAAACTCAGCGCTGATCCATCTTCAAATTTTAGAGAACAAACATAATTTCAATATGTTTATCGTGAACACTCTCAGTTAACTTTATGACATTTTCCATAACTTTGTTATTAGTTATTTTTTAATGGGCCAATGATATTGTACACAACAGCTTCAGAAAAACAGAAAATTGGTATTCTGTGTACGCAGCTCCAGTTGAGTTAAAATATAACTGTTTTTTTAATCTTTTTACATATTATTTTAATATATCATTTCCAAAAATTAAAACTAGAAAGTATAAGGCTAGAAACATGTGGATATGTAATTCACTAATAGAAGAAAAGAAAGAAATATCAGAGCTGGCACTAACTTATAGATCAAACAAAAATAAATTGCTAGGTAAAATCATTAAACAAAAAAACATAACCTACCATAAAAATGTCATTAATAACAAAAGAAATTACTACAAGCAGAAAATCTTAAGATCGAAAAATATTAGTAAAGATGTTTGGCAAATAATTCATCAGGAAACCGGCTCATATAAGTTAAATACAAAAAAAATTCATTTAGAAAAAAAGAATACCACTGTTACTGATCCTTTGCAAGTAGCTAATACTTTTAATGATTATTTCATTAATATTACAAAGGAATCTCTAACGGGCAATAGTTATGGTTCTGCCAATGAAAATTGCAGTCAAAGAGATAAAAATAATATCAAAAATTCTTTCCATTTAACACCAGTTGATGAAAAAGAAATACTAACCATTATTCAAAATCTAAAAAACAAACATGCTAGTGGTTATGATGAAGTGCCTATTAAAGTGATTAAACATGTTGATAAAACTATTGTTAAGGTCTTAGTTCACTTAATAAACTCATCTTTTGTGTCAGGTATATTTCCATCAAAACTTAAAATTGCAAAGTTATTCCTATACACAAAAAAGATTGTCCAAAAAATCCGTCAAATTACAGGCCACTGTCAATTTTACCCACAATTTCAAAAATTTACGAAAAATCTGTCTATACTAGATTAATGTACTTTCTCGAAAGTAACTGCTTAATTAATGGCAACCAACATGGATTTAGGGCTGGAAAGTCGACCAAAACAGCAACTGTTCAATTTATTGAGTCCATTATTGATGCCATTGATAGGGGTGAAAAATGTATTGGACTATTTATGGACTTACAAAAGGCATTTGA
This sequence comes from Macrosteles quadrilineatus, assembly GCF_028750875.1. Taxonomy (NCBI): domain Eukaryota; kingdom Metazoa; phylum Arthropoda; class Insecta; order Hemiptera; family Cicadellidae; genus Macrosteles; species Macrosteles quadrilineatus. Next base: position 160,449,169 of record NW_026542594.1, read on the forward strand.
TAGAGTCTGTCATGGTACCATGGTTAAAATTTTGACACAGTTTGGTATTAAAGGCAAAGCACTTGATTGGTTCAGATCATATCTAACCGATAGGCAACAGTTTGTTGAAATAGTTTCTACAACTGGCGGAAAACAAACAAAAATAAATTCAAAAACACAGTGCATAAAATTTGGAGTCCCACAGGGGTCAATATTAGGCCCATTATTATTTATTATATACATAAATGGAATTAATGATATATTGGTTAATCAGAATGCCAACAAAGTAGTTCTGTATGCAGATGATTCAAATTTGAAAGTTTCAGGACCAACCGATGAACATATTAAAAGATCTTCAGAAGAAGAGTTAAATAACATAGTTTCATTTTTGACAAACCTAAACTTACAGATAAATTTTAATAAAACAAACTTTATAAATTTAATACAAATAAGAACCAAAATGGGTTTTCAACAGAAATAAAATTAAATGACAACATTATTTCAGAAGTAAGTTAACTGATGCAAAATTTTTGGGTTTAATTGTGGATTGCAATTTAAACTGGAATAAACATATTAGCAAAGTTAAAGGCAAAATGAATTCAGGAATTTATGTCCTTAGAAGATTATCTAAATTTTGTGATTTAGCCACTTTAAAAGTAATATATTTTAGCTTGGTTCACTCACATTTGGCATACAACATTTGTGTATACGGAGCAACAACTCACAAAAACTTAAAAAAGATATTGAAACTCCAAAAGAAATGTATAAGAATCATGCTAGGTTTGAAGAACAAGGCTCATGTAAAGGATAGGTTTAGGGAACTGGGAATTTTGTCGGTGTTTGATTTATATATATATGAATGTGTTATGTATGTAAGACAAAACATGACTAATACTAGTTTTCTTGGCCATAATCATACTTATAACACAAGACACAAAAATGATTTAAAATTAGAAACACATAGATTAGAATTTTTTTAAAAAAAGACCACATATAAGGGTGCCAAATTCTTTAATAGATTGCCCGAAAGTTTGAAAAGTGAGACTAACATTAAGAAATTCAATAAAAATTTAAAGGCATTCATGATTGAGAACACTTGTTATTCAATTAATGAGTTTTTAAATAAAATAAGATAAATGGAGTTGTTGGTAAGATTTGTTAATAAAAAGAGGTGTTCTGTATTATACTTGTAAATAGATTAATTTTAATGTACTTATTTTTATTTCTTAGAAATAAGATCTGACACCATTCATTGTACATAAATTGTACATATTATGAATAAAGACATATTTGATTTGATTTGATTTGACTTCTGTTGATTGATCAGCAAATTACTAATACAATGCACAATGCTTACAGTTAGGTATGTTAATTCCAGCTGGGATTCCAGACCCGGAGAATGTAAGCACATCTAAGGAAGTGAAATCTGGTTTCAAAAATGTGTCCTTTTCAAATTCTGAGGGCCAAGGAAGTTTCTTGAGGAATGTAGGAGCTGATTCTAGCAGGGAAACAAATTTCTTTGACATCTCTTTGTTCACCATAGCAACAAACCCCTCAAACTCTCCCCGTTGGCCAGCAGGGTCTCTGTATGTTTCTATAAAACCTATGTACCTAAAATTCAACAACTACATTAGACCTATCAAACTTCTACAAGCAAAGTAGAGAAACAGTTGCACAAATTTACTAATTTAAAAAGCATCTGCCGGGTTTAACTAGAAATGGGCAGAAAAATAAACTTAATATTACAGAAGTGTAAATGATTTACAGTTCAAGGAAAGATTAAGCTAGAAACTCACAGAAAAACTTTGCATCATGACATCAGCAAAGCATCTCAAATGAAGTTTAATATTTTCCAATAAGGTTAGACTCATTAAACATGGCCATGACTTCACACAGCACAAAGTAAAAGTTTAAGACAACATATAAAAAATTAAAATTGTTCTGACCCATCTTTTATATCCATAAACACTAAAATTATCCACGGGTTCCATTTAAATACCATAGTAGAATAGATAAAGGTCTTAGGATCAATTTCTTTTAAGATAGTCAATCAAAAATCTTTTTATAACAAAATCCCTGTAACCACATCTTACAGCAATTCGTTACATAAAAAACAACTAGGATTAACAGTCCTATTATAGTCTAAGACTCAAGATTGTTCAACACGGTTGAATGGTGATAATCATGTTACATGGTTGGACACAAAAACTAGAATTGAATACTATAGTCTTTCTATAATGAGACTTACAAGGTTAGGATTGACAGTTTTTAAAGACACACAAAAACAAATGCTCGTAATAACAATAAGTTTAATATTTTGGTAGTAAAACTTAACTAGTAGATGGATATGTTGGGTAAAACCAACTTAGGTTTAAACTCTCCCTTTCTTTGTTTATAGTAATAGCACTTAATCCTTACGTTTCAATGATAGGACCTTTATCTTTGATCCAATGTCTAGAACCATCTTTGTGTGCATCCAGACTGCCAGTGGTGAAACTTTTAATATACTCTTCTAGCATATGGCGCTCTGTGCAATTTGCAGCATACTCCTTTAACAGTAAACAAAATTTTATTTAGTTACTTTTTAACTTCTAATCAGGAAGAAAATAAGTGGCACGAGTAAAAGGTTTGATAGACTTTTGTTAGAGGGGGTGAACCATTACAGAAATTCAAGTAACTAAACAGCGTGTAGAATCTCGTATAGTTTTATAGGAGGTACACTTACAATTATAAAACCTAAATTGTTTGTATTTATAGTCAGGATAAATAGACACAATAACATCAAGAGAGCATTCCCACAGTTGAAACTTAGTATTCATATCATTGTTGCAGCACATTTAAGTGTGCAATGTACATTAAGGTTAGATTAGATTAATAGGTTAGTCATAAACATATTATTACAGTTAAGCTCTATTTGCTAACACACCTTTGCACTTGACAAGTGTTCAGTAACTTTCTTGAGTAGAGGGGAATAATCGCCTCTGGTGACACGAAACACACAACCCTGGAACTCTGTCTCAGCAGGCATGAAGCTGGGATCCCTTCCTGTCAGCACCGACGCCAGCCTGATCTGATCAACAAAATAACCAACTTGTATGTAGCCTGAAAATAAGTACAGTAGAACCCCTCATATCCGACCATGAGGCTGCTCCTACATTGGGTCTGACAAAAACCAACAGATGTTGCGCTGCCTGCCCTCCTACACTGGCGCTTGGTGTGTGTTGGAAAGGAGGAACGAGTCAGAGCTTGTCTAACAACGAATCAAAATAGTTTGTTTTTTTAAAGTGGTTTAAATACCTGTAATGTCGACAATCCCAAGTGGTTGTGAAACAACTAGTTTCGGCTCATAACAGAGCCATCTTCAGGTTTTTCAAGGACATTATCACTTCTTCCGAAGGTCGTCAAGATCCACAAATAATTTACACACATTAAAAACATTTAAAAAACACGTAACACTCATGCCTAGCCCTAGCTTTAACGACGTGACCGGCGGGAGTTTACGTCTAGACTCAAGTTTGTTTTTTCATCCAGTCAGTCCCAGTCGCGTCGAAACTGTTGTCAAAGTTGGTGCAGAGATTGATAGAAAACTCGTTTTGTTTCATATTAATTATTATTACATGTTAATGCAACATAATAAAAATAAATACCCCGCAGCAACAAACCTGCACACCAAGCAAATTTCCATTCGCCTGATGTGATTTTCACTTAAATATATTTAAGTGACGCATTAAGTTTAATGAATAGGTTAAGGTTTGAGTACAGGGAGGGTAATAAAGGGTGTTCTTTGTAAAATATCAATAGCTTAGTATAAAATAAATTTACCAAGTCTGATCAAAATATATCCATAAACAAGCAAACTACAACAATTTGCTCAGCTGATATCAGCATCTGACCTCGAATGAAATAAGCAATTGTTTCTGAGCGTGGAACTTCATCTCTCGACAGTATTCTCTTCAAGTTCATTATGATCGTACTAAAACGGTTTTTAAATGTGAAATGTTTTTATATGGCAATGGTATTGGTTGAATCATTATTCAAGATTTTCAAAAATTCATGGTCCAATCGAGCAATTTATGTATAACCCATGCCTTATTCTTTTCAAGGTTTTCATGGCTGGTGGCAGCCCTGTGATGGAATTTGTATTTTTAGTGTCATAAAAAATAGTTAGGCCTACTACAGCCATTTAATGTTTCTTCTATATCTAATAGTTTCTGAGATACCATTGATGACACTGTTAAGTTGTTCACACTGTATGATAACCAATAACATATAAAAATAACCAGGAAAACAATAGTTTAAATTATAAACATTACAATACCTCATACACAGTTTTTCCATCCTCACTGGTCTTGAAAGTCCGACAGTTGTATGCTTCCATGTTTATAGTTTTGAGGTAGGCATTGACTATTTTAGAATCTTCGATTGTGCAGTTTGAAGAGAAGTAAGTAGTAACACCCTTTAACAGATGTAACATAATAATATTAACTTAATTAATATAAATCCAATATAAAGCTAGTAGTTATTTAACAAAAATGTAAATGATTTAAGCGATAATAAATGCTATTTCCCCCACAGCAGTATTTCTACAAGTCTAAGTTACACTGTTGAGACAAGAAAAAGACAAATTCTATTTTATACAAATTATAAAATGTTTATTAAAAGTAGGGATGGTTCGGTTGGTTTTCACCGGTTTTTGCAACAACAAAAACTGAACCTGAGAATTCATCTTTTTGGACATAAAAGGTGCTACTATTAAAACCTGATTATTTGTTACTCGAACAATTTATATAGGCCATCCTAAATAACCAGGTTCAGGCCAAGGTCTTTTGATTCTTTGGAAGAGCTGTAAAATATACTAAGAAAATTCAATTGAGCCTGAGATAAACTAATTTGATTGATATGTGTTGGTGTTAACTTTGAAACTGAAAGGCAAAAATCTTATTCGGTGCTAATCCAATTATATTTTTAGATTAAATTTATTTTACTCCCAGAAAAAGATTTTTATCAATTTTATAAAAAAAAATATTATAACTGATGAGAAATATGTGCTAATTCGAGAATGCATTTAGGGGGTATTAGGGCTAAGTTAAAATTTCAAATTGTAAATGTTCATTTTAAATGAACTCTTCATAAGTTAGTGACTAAAATGTATGTGCACTTTTATTTATTTTAAAGATTTTATAACTATTGTTCAGTAATTTTACTTGTTGTTTCAAACAGTTAATTCTACTAATAATGTATTAACATAAGCAACCCTACTATATGAATATGACTTATTTTGTTATAAATTATTGATCTACTTCTTTCAATTGCTTCTGTTGACTTATCTTTTGTTGCATTTCTATAAATATAATTGTTGACCCAGTATCAAATGTAAACAGATTAGATCCTGAATGAGTGAAGACATCAACAAGTCAAGGGTTCTTAAATATGAATTTGTAGACAATACTGGTGTTCGTCTGTGTAACAATACTGGTGTTTCCAATTCCTATCATATTACAGTTTTCAACAACATTATAACCTAATTCATTATAATTTGTGAGTAAAACCTGGTATTGTAACCTTGAATTTTAATATGACAATTTATGAATTGTACCTATAGGTACCATAACGTAATTGAGGTTAGGGTATGTTGTCTGACCTAATGATGCTTTGAAATATAATAGCCCTCAGATTAAGCAAGTTACAATTTTAAACGAGAGTACTACATTTGCATGAGTAAAGAGAAAGTTGTTAGCCTATTCAAAAAAAATGATAGAAGGGGGAGACAGGAAAACTAACTACTGAGAACCGATAAAAAAAAAAACTGAACCGATAAAATCTTCAACCGACCCATTACTAATTAAAAGTTTTTTGGTACTTTGTTTAAAAAACTTATAGCTGAACAAGTCATTGCTTACATTGCTATTAAGTAAAATTAGGTCCAAGAAATTAGTTCCGTATTATTTTATCATAATTTTCAGTGACACATCTCAATTTACTACGAGGGAAAAACATGGAAAAAATTATTTGCAATAGACTAGCCTATAGGATTTTTCTTGTCTCCAAACAAAATATGTTCACCTGTTGACGTCAATTGTTGGAATTTTTTTTATACAAAAATTAAAAGTTTAACACTTAACGGATAAACACACAACTGTTTGTTTTATGATAAGATAGGTTACAGTACCTTGCCATAAGTAAGTTACAGTACCTTGCAAGGTACCTTGCCTTTTCTCAGATAACGAATGAACATTTAAATTATACATTACGTTTCCACTTTAAAGTAGTGTACTCAGTGAAGAGTAACTACAGTAGAGTCCCGTTAGTCCGAAATGGTTGGGACCGGGCCCATTTCGGATTACCAAATATTTTGGATTAAAAATTTTGAAAGAAAGTTAAATTAAAAAAAAAAAAAAATTTTTTGTCTTGTACGCAGTCACGAGCCCGGGATTATTTTTCACAATACTTAAGGCTAGACCTAGTGGATGCAGCATTATCACTTAATAAAATCCATCTGTGATTTGGCAGACAAAAATGAAAAATGTTAATAACAAAAATGGTGAAATATTTACTAAAATACTCTACAAAAAAACTCTATCTCACCCAGCCGCTACAGAATACTTTGACAAGGTACAGCTAACTGTGTTAAAAGTTTAATAAAAAAATTTTTTTTTTAATAAAAAAAAATATATTTTTTGGTTTTAGATTGAGCGGACTTTCGGATTACAGTAGACTCCCTCTTATACGGACTCCTCGGGACCGAGGCCAGTCCGGATAACGGGTTTTCCGGTTAAACCGACGTCCCAAAAAACTCGTTAAAACGGACTGTTTACTGTGATATTCAACTTAAATTTAGGAGAGCGTTGTATTAAGACACGTGATAACTGGTCTCAAATCTTTCCCACGAGAACAGACGTTTCAGTACTGCCCACATCCTGACGATCTAGTCCGGTTAAACCAATGTGCTGATAAAAATTGTCCGGTTAAAGAGATGTCATTTCCACCAAGTGTAGTCCGGTTAAACCGATGTCCGGTTAAAAGGTGTCCAGATAAAAGGGAGTCTACTGTACCGAAGTTTGGATTATCGGGACTCTACTGTAATAGGATTTACTCTCATAGCCAGCCCCAGTAGTTGGCCTGCTCTACCCCTCCAGACTGAGAGCTTCTCTCAACCCTTATCAGAGAGGCTTGGGCTTGGCTATGTGCTGATTATAAAAATCCATTTAGGCCTATGACTTTCTGAGAGGAGGTTAAAAAACCAAGATTAAAATACAAATATCTGTATGTCAATGACAAATATATGTTTTATTACCATACTAGCTTTTACTATTTATTATTATCAAACTAATATTGATAATTTTTACTCATTTTATTACTCATTTTCAAAGTGATTAAAAAAATGAGAGGACATATACATGTTATTAGTGAAATGAATTATTCATATATTTTAGCATCAAGTACCTTATCCCAAAATCCTAGACTCTTGTCTCGGTCATCAAGGGAATAAATAGATGATTTACACCTGTCCCACAAATCCTGGAACAGCTTGGGTTGTTTTGAATATGCTTCTGATACTTTCATAACCTCCTCCAATTTTTCCAATGACAATCCAGGAATGATCTTAGAATCTCCAAATCCTTTGTAGTTTCCTGCATTGGCCAATACTCCAGCCGAGTACACTAATAAGGCCTAAAAACAATTAAAAATATGTCTAAGAAATCTTAAAAAAAATCTTTTAAGAAACTTTTACAAGTATAAAAGTTACACTGTTGTAGGCCTATCAAGTAACTTAAAGCAATAAGGGGTTTCTTTGTAACTTTCCTTTTTATGCCTGTCCTAACTAACCGATTTTTACGATTTAGCTCTAATTTTAAAGCTTATGATCTGGAGGTCATTTCATTTGGGGCTTCGTCCTCCCCCAGTGATTTTATTTTCTTTTTAGGGTTTACTTAAGATACAGTGATGCTGACCCAACTTTCTTTATAACGGTTCTATATCTGAGTTGAAAAAATTATAGGAAAAAATAAATATTAATTTTCCTTATTTGTGTTTTGTTATACAAGTATACATAAAATAAACACAATGGAACACTTTATACTGTCAAAATAATTTTTTACTCGTTTTTAATTATGCGGATATATCCGCCACCCGTCCTCGGATGAGTAGAAAAGCAGCAGATATATCCGCCACCCGTCTTTGAAGATATGAACATGACAACGTTAGGCAATAAATAGAGTACAACATGTAAACAATAAATAAAGATAATGTAGTGTTGAGCGCGAATCCTCAAGGGGGGAGCGTAGGAGAGGTAGGATGGTGCGCAAGAGAGGGGGTGGCGCGGGAAAAGGGTAGGCGCGGGAGAGAGCGCAGCCATGGAGAGAGCAGGAAAGTGGCGCCTTGGTACCGCGAAACATCTGGTTACTGCTCAAGCACTTGCCAGTCTGTCTGAAGAGAAGGCGGATATATCCGCTTCCCATCCGGAACATCAAAAACCATAAGCGGATATATCCGCCACCCGTCCTTTTTCGTCAAAGACTTAGGCAGATATATCCGTCACCCGTCCGGGAAGGGTTAATATTTAACAAGAATACTAGAACAGACAAGGTATTGATCATAAACACAAACAAATTATGTTACTGGCCCGAAAGTAACATTATTCAACATTGCTTATGGAACTGTCTAAACAGTATGTTAATGCATTGACTATTAGATAATAGTCAAAGGTTATGTTATTTGTATATTTACTGTTATTTGTTTGTTTACGATCCATACCGTTTTCTGTTCCAATATTCGTTACGGTATGTTTAACCACAATCAGCTAGTAAACCAGAGACAAAACATAGTTTTTGGAAATGGATTTGAAATAAGCCTAGGCTACTTTTAGTGATAATTGTAACCTGGCTGAGGTAGGCAAATTACTCTTATTTTATTTGTAATATATGTACATCTACAATCAACAAATTTAATTGATTGTAAATTAGTAGTTTTGTTCTCCGGGTCACTTTCACTTTCACATTATTATTTTTGCATCGGAAACAAGATTTGAACTCGATTAAAAAGCATTATTAGCTCACTCCCCTTACTGTATGAAAGCCATATTTATTCATTAAATATGTATATTCTACATTATATGTTTATTATATATAATAGTAATAGTCAAAGATAATAGTATGTAACTAGGCTATTAGAATTTTATTCATTTCAAAAATGAGAAAAATACCAACTCCTAAGGTTTTATGGGTAACATCTGAATATTACAACCCTACCTGCCACCTGTCACATTATGTCTGTAAAACTAAGTGATTGTCTAGTGTTTAATTAAATCATAGAAAAAATAGTGCTAAAAAAGGAAACACGCTTTCTATAATATTTATCACCATTACATTATAATTTCTCAAAAAATTTTTGTATTTAATAGAAATAACTAACACTCAGCAAGAATAAGAAACTTTGATACTCACAGTGAATTCGTCCTCAGTTATTTTTGCCAATGCTTTTGACTTCAGTTCACTTATTGATTGACCATCGAACAATTGTAGAAGGAAACTTACAATCAATGGTGACTCTGGAGAGGTCTGTAATGTAAGAATCATTAACAAATCGTTATTCAGAAAGACCATTGACATTATACTACAATATTCATACCTGGCTTAAAATACCTACTTTGTATGGTCGCCATTTAATAAGAAAGTAGGCTATTAATGTATGAAGTAGGGATGGGTTGGTTCCAAAGTCGATTCTCAATTCCACCATTTCTCAGCTTTAGAATCTGAATCGAGAATCGACCACTAAAAGTTGATTCCAATACCAATACAGTACCAGACTCGTCTGCAAAGATTTTTGCGATTGGAAAATTACTGCTAATGCTGCGATCGTGCAAGGCAACGATGACGTTTCCATGACCGTGGGAGATGATGATGATGTTCCATTACCGCAGGGGTTATTCGGGGTTTTGACGTGACCGCAGGAGACAAGGACAATGAAAACTCGACCACGGAAAATGAACAGAATCTTGCTGCGATCGTGGAAAACGAGGCTTATGTTTTCTTACCGTAGGATATATTCAGGATTTTGCCGCCACAGCGGGAGACAATGACAATGTCTACACAACCGCGGGAAATGAACAAAATTTTGCCACGATCGTGGAAGTCGATGGTGTTTCCGTTACCATTTGGGTATTCAGGGTTTTGCTGTGACCGCAGGAGACAATGACAATAACTACACGACCAAGGGTAATGTTTTTAATCCAGCATAGGGTTGAAAAAATGTTTGATCAAAATTTAATTCTAGATTTTGCTGAGGACCATTCTTGACAGTAAACAACAAAATGTAATTGAAAATGGCTTTTAAGCATTAAGTGAAACAGAGTTGATACAGTAGGCCTACCTGAACAACAGTGATGAGTCCTCCATTCCATGATGCCAGGCTGAGGTAGTGAGCATACAACTTCTCATTATCAGTCAGAGCATTGAAAGCTACTTCACATTCCAACCCACTCACTGGCTGGTCATTGGGTAATATGTGCTCTTTAACAGTCATCTTTGGCAATGACTAAAAATAAATTAAATGTTTGCATTGAGTTACTTTATGAACATTTTTATAAGGTGATAAAAAACCTGGGTATTTAAAACTAACCCTTCCTGGGCTATGGACGGATATATCCCGTCAATCTCCGTTTACGTTCCAGGTGGGAATCGGATATATCCGTCCCGAGAAGTTTCTTTTCTGAGCTGAAGGATATATCCGCCCAAAACGAATTGATATACATTGTTTGTAATACGGAAATAAACATTATACTGCATTATAAATGAGTTGTTTATTGTTGGCAATAATAATTACCACAACTGTTTCAGCTATTATTAGTTTGCGCCATAGTGTGTGAATATTGCAAAACTGTCATTTTGCACAAGGTTGTTAGTGAGAGATGTTTACTTTTGTGTTTTGTGCTTTATTTTTATGTTATTGAGCTAAAAAGACTAATCCAAACAATCCGAATTTAAAGATGTTATTGAGATTCTAAATAAAAGTATGTCTGACGGGGATTTCATACTTGGCATTAAAAACAATAGCATAGAATTTGATAGATATGATGAACCTGAAGAACAGTCTTTACGTTGTAGAAGTCGAGGTGGGGAATGGGTATGAGGACTTGGGAGCGGAACTGGGTGGTTTAGATTTACAGTACTGTACTTCAGAATGATAGATACATATTGATCTAGATAAAAAATAAAGCAAGGGAAAGAATAAGGTTGATGGATATATCCGTCTGCTACTCACAAGAATACTCAAGCTAATAGGCAGTGTTCATATTTCGTGATTTTTTGCTACGGGTGGCAGACAGATATATCCGTCTACCTTAGGTTTTTAGTGGGCCTAAGACGGATATATGTGTCAATTTAAATTTAAATTTCTTTATAACTTTTGTTGGTACAGCAATTAGATCACTGAGAAGGAATGATCCATGAATTATTTAAAGCAAAATAAAAAACAAAACATGATAAAATCACTTTATAGTTTTTAAATGTTGGCAAAAAATAATTAAGCTCCAGCCCTTCATTTAATTTAGCCCTGGAAGGGTTAATTTGTTTAAAAAGTTTAAGAGGGTTTCTGTTAAAAATGCTGAGTAAGAATTACATGTCTATTACAAAACTATTTATATGATCAATAACATTAGGGTAAAGCCTAACAAGAGCACCTTCTGCTTCTACATTCATTAACTATCGATAATAAGAGAACCTATTTGCAGATTAACTTTTAGTTATTATTAGTAGATATAGGTCCAGTGTTGGGCAGAAAATAAAATGTTTAGCAAGCCTACTCTAAGGTCAATGCTTAATGTCTCCTCCTATTTCAATATTTTGAATAAAATTTAATGCCCATGCAACTGAAAATTAATCTTGGAAAAACATTATATTGTACCTTCAGTTTGGATTCAATTGGTTTTCTTCTTGAAGAAAAATGACTGATATATTTTTGTCCACTTCCAAATCTTGTACTGGAAGTGACCAGGTTACAAAATATTTTAGATGTTTCTTTAACAAATTTTATTTTAAATAAATTTATGTTCTTCATAAGCATCATCTTCTTTCTTTATTTATAGAATCTTTAATGTCATATGTACCTGTAATATAAATATATATTGCGCGCTGTGAAAGGTTGTTGTTGGAAGGGTGTCAACCCCTGTTGAAATCCATTTCCAGTTCAAGGATGTGTGTGCAGAAAGATGTTTAAAAATAGAAATTGTGTACAAGTGGCCTAGAGAGATGCAGAAGGCCTTAGACTTTACACAATGAGGGCGGCATTGTGTGACTACGAACACAGACCACAGCAGGTGTAGTTGAAGGCTTGTAAATTGTAAGCAGTAAATACTTTTAATACTTAGCCCATACAGCTAATGGCAACTAAGGGACCTTCAGTTTATAGTGGAATCCGAACCACATTTTTTCCTTGGTATATACAAATTAGTCTAGGCCTAATTTTCAAGATAGTACTGCGGATAGTGGTAGTACTCACTGGTGCGGACGTTAATCCACACCAGGGAGTATCGCATCCACAGTGCATGCCTATAAATATCCACAATTCCGTTAAGTTAAATTAAGGTCTCCATCGAGCCAGACACTGGCACCATGTTTTTCCCTTCGTCCACTACTTATCTAGGCTACCTGGTTCTCATTTCTACTCATTTCCTTCATAGTAGCCACAAAATGATATGAGGGAAATAGACTCTGCCACCAAATATAAATTGCGCGATGTGAAAGGTTGCTGTTGGAAGGGTGTCAACCCCTGTTGAAATCCATTTCCAGTTCAAGGATGTGTGTGCAGAAAGGTGTTCAAAAATTTTCAAACACATTTTCTATCCATAGAAAATGTGTATAAAAGTGTCCTAGAGAAATGCAGAAGGCCGTAGACTTTACACAATGAGGGCGGCATTTTGTGACTATTAGTTTCCATCGGGACAGTTTAAATTTGAGGAGACTCTGGTTGATTGGTACCTATGTTAAACACTACCACATGGTATACTGAGGGGTACTTTCCTGTTAAAGGGAACATTCGTTATTATCGATGATTTCTTTTCAATATATTGATATTTTATTTTTCTATCCGATAACTTACATTGATAATAACAAATTGAAACATATCAGCTGACAACTAAGGATAAATAAACATTTTTCAGTATCAACAAACAGTTAGGCCTAAAAAAACAATATTAAGTTACAGGCCTATATTGAAATGAAACTGTTCTAAACTAACCAAACCAACCAAACTTGCTGTAAAACTTCAAAATTCCATTCGATAGCCTATTCCCTGTATGCCTTTTCTGTTATCAAACAAAATTTTAAAATGGTAACTTAGCGTAGGCCTACAGAAAGTTTGGTTAGTTATGTTAGTTTAATAGTTGTTTCTTATAATTTATAAGTATTTCATGGTAACATGCAGTACTTATAGACTACTAGCTGTAACCCGCGGGCTTTGCCCCGTTTAACTTCTTAATTTTTAAGATTATCTCGTTCGCATGGCTCAATCACGTCCTGGTTGAAGTTTGTTCGCTACGCTCACTCACATTTAGGTTGGAGCTCGTTCGCTACGCTAACTCGCCTCCAGGTTGAAGTTCGTTCGCTACGCTCACTCACCTTTTGGTTGCAAATTAGCTGTTGTCATAAATGTAAAAGAAATAATAGTGCTGCACCCTGTTGGTAATCCTTGTAACTTTAATGCTATTGAACATCATAGAACAGAACCAACTTGTTTAGTTGAAACAGCTGTTAAGATTCAATAATTCCATTTCTCATAAGGTTAACATGGGAAACTCCAGGGCCACTGGGGCGGAGCCCGAAAGGATTTTTGAAATAAGAATATGCCTATATGTTAATCGGGAATTTGAGCTATCATCATGCCTAATTTCAGCCCAATCCGACCAGTATTTTTCGCGTTCACTTGTCACAAACATACATCCATACATCCATACATCCATACATCCAAACTTTCTCATTTATAATATTAGTAGGATAGCTGTAACCCGCGGGCTTTGCCCCGTTTAACTTCTTAATTTTCAAGATTATCTCGTTCGCATGGCTCAATCACGTCCTGGTTGAAGTTTGTTCGCTACGCTCACTCACATTTAGGTTGGAGCTCGTTCGCTACGCTAACTCGCCTCCAGGTTGAAGTTCGTTCGCTACGCTCACTCACCTTTTGGTTGCAAATTAGCTGTTGTCATAAATGTAAAAGAAATAATAGTGCTGCACCCTGTTGGTAATCCTTGTAACTTTAATGCTATTGAACATCATAGAACAGAACCAACTTGTTTAGTTGAAACAGCTGTTAAGATTCAATAATTCCATTTCTCATAAGGTTAACATGGGAAACTCCAGGGCCACTGGGGCGGAGCCCGAAAGGATTTTTGAAATAAGAATATGCCTATATGTTAATCGGGAATTTGAGCTATCATCATGCCTAATTTCAGCCCAATCCGACCAGTATTTTTCGCGTTCACTTGTCACAAACATACATCCATACATCCATACATCCATACATCCAAACGTTCTCATTTATAATATTAGTAGGATAGCTGTAACCCGCGGGCTTTGCCCCGTTTAACTTCTTAATTTTCAAGATTATCTCGTTCGCATGGCTCAATCACGTCCTGGTTGAAGTTTGTTCGCTACGCTCACTCACATTTAGGTTGGAGCTCGTTCGCTACGCTAACTCGCCTCCAGGTTGAAGTTCGTTCGCTACGCTCACTCACCTTTTGGTTGCAAATTAGCTGTTGTCATAAATGTAAAAGAAATAATAGTGCTGCACCCTGTTGGTAATCCTTGTAACTTTAATGCTATTGAACATCATAGAACAGAACCAACTTGTTTAGTTGAAACAGCTGTTAAGATTCAATAATTCCATTTCTCATAAGGTTAACATGGGAAACTCCAGGGCCACTGGGGCGGAGCCCGAAAGGATTTTTGAAATAAGAATATGCCTATATGTTAATCGGGAATTTGAGCTATCATCATGCCTAATTTCAGCCCAATCCGACCAGTATTTTTCGCGTTCACTTGTCACAAACATACATCCATACATCCATACATCCAAACTTTCTCATTTATAATATTAGTAGGATTATTTTTGCCTAAACAAGGTTAGTTCTTAATTTGTAGCTTCATGCGTTTGATGATATTTAAACAGAAGGAATACGGATCGTGAAGTAGGTAAGACAAAAATATTGATATATCGAAAATAAATCATCGATAATAATGAATGTTCCCATTAACCCTTTCAGAGCTAGGCCAATAATTCATATTTTGTAAGACTTTTTTGTTTGCCTTTTAATTCCATTACCCGTTGTTGAATTTTAACTGTCATGTTGTCACTATTTTATTAATTAGGCTAATTTTGAATAATAACACAATAAGAAAATACATAAGAAAGATAAATCCCGGTATTTGTAGTAAACATCAAATAAAACTTAGTTTTTGTTGTTAATTTTCCTGGTTTTCCTATAAATGTTCTGATAGCATTATTTGAAACCGAAATCTCACAAAATCAAAAGACATATAGTTTACAATGTAATATTGAATTTAACCCTGATTTAGTTGGACGAGGTTATTGTAATATAGCAATTTTAGGGAAACTAATTAGCCCAGTCAATGAATGTAATAAAACACCCTTTTTCGCAACTAAATGGTGGAAAGCTGGATTTTTTATATGTGATAGAACCACATGAGAGGTGTATTTTCCCAAAAGTCCCCACTTCTACCCCTTGAGCTTTCCCCCCCACCCCCCTCCAAACATAGAAATTGCAGTGTTTTACTTAATGGGTCATGATTCGAATGCTATGTAAGCTATCGAGCTGCAATTTGTTTTGTTTTATTTATGATTAGTTTTCCTACAACTTTTGTGTTTACAACATTTTTCTAAAACCAATACTTAGGGAGATATGAAATTTAAACTTCGTTAAAAGCTTTGTTTCAGAGTGCAAAATTTTGTTTTTCTCTATGTATACTTTTAATTAGAAATAATACGCAAATATGGTTCAAACGAAAGTTTTAGTACGTTTTTCAAGGTTTACAAATATATTATTGGTTAGTCATCTAGGTGACCGGGTGAAGAGCTGGGCGTCGGCAAAGAGAGCGCGTGCGGGCTAGTTGAACACTTCTGCGCTGCGTCATCGCATCTAGCCCAGCCAATAAACGCACAAAATGCCTTTTTTCGTAGCTAAATAGTGGAAAGCTGAGTTTGTTATATGTAATGGAACCACTTAAGACGTGTTTTTTTTCAAAAAGTTCCCGATTATCCCCCTTGAGCTTTTCCCCGCAACCCCTTCCAAGCCTGGAAATTACAGTCGTTCACTTTACTGGATATAATTCAAATTCTACGCATGCCATCGTAGTGAAATTTAATTTGTATTATTTGTAATTAGTTTATCTTCAACTTTTGTACTAAAGGCTTTCTCATAAAACTATATCCAAAGAGATATAGCATTTTAAGTTGTTTTGATAATTTTTATGTTTTAGAGTACACAATTTTGTTTTGCCCTCTATATATTTTTTCCAAATAAAATGCGAAAAATGTTTCAAACAAAATTTTTTTGTATTTTTTACAGTTTATAAATACCTATATATTTGGTTAGTCGTCTGAACGAACTGATGTATATACACTATATAGTGTGGTGCGTCGGCAAAGAGAGCGCGTGCAGGCTTCTTCAAAGCATCTGCGCAGCCTAGCCCCACCCGTCGATGCGTCGCGTCCTAGGCACCGACACCGCTAAGTTCTCAAAGGTTGTATACAAATGCTAAGGCGTTGTACTTTGTACTTTACTACCAAAACAATCTGTATCCAAGCTTAACCGTGAACTGCAAAAACAATTATTATTTAGATGGAACCCAATAATTTCTCTACCTACTTACTTGTTATACTTGCAGTACTAGTAATACTTGATTTCTTCATCTTTGACCAACGGAAGCTTATAGATTGAGGTATAGAACACTAGGCCTAATAAACACTTTAAAAATCACTTTAAACATACTCTTTGCTCTTCCTTACGTTACAATGCGCTTTCCATTATCTACCACCAATGGGACTCGCTTTGTTCCGCAAGATTTATACTAACTGCGCCTCGCGGTCAGTAAAGATCTAAACAGTAAACTGCAAAAAAACAATAATTAGATTAAACCTAATCATTTGTACATTTCTTAAATTTATTGTTAGTCTTAACTCGTTTCTCATTTGAAATAATAATGTATTTAATTATTTCTGTCAACGGTTACACCTATTGACAATAATATACATGGATACATACAGTATATTATATTACATAAAGCTGGGTAAGAAACATACAGAACCCAATGATGAGATGGCCCAATTCGCCTATGGGTCTGAGGATGATTGCAGTGTCGAATCGAAATCTACCACCACTTACCATCTTTTATGTATATATTGTGAGTAATATTATAAGTGTAAATTTATGTTTTAAGTGTTAGGCTATTAGACGTATTTTCTTTTATTTACTTTCCAATTAATTAATGTAATAAGGCATATATCCAAAAGTTATAAATAAGTAAGTAAAAAACTGTATTTGTGTCCCCATACATGCAGGCAAGACTATTTACGGGATCAACACCCGTAATTGGTAATTGGTTGTAATTGGTTTATGTATTTTATTTTAGTTATACAGGCAAATTATTCAAATTTCCTTTCTTAACATATTGTGAAGAGGTGTCAATCAAATTGGGGTTTTTCCATAATCTCGGTGACGTTCTGTTCTCTAATATTTGATTGTTTTCATGTTATCTTAAAAATGAGTCAGCATAATAGTTCTTTATTGGTTAGTGGTAGACATTATGCAAACGTTTAACATCGCTAATTAAGATGAAGGCGCTTATTAAGTATTTTAAAATCTCCTCTATATAGACTTAATAAAAAAGTTAGTTTTAACATTGACTGGTTTTAATTTGTATTCATTACCATGATTAAAAATGGCTTATAAACATTACCGACAGTTTTCTACGTTGTTCGTGATATTATTTTAACACAGGCTTACAACTCATGGCAGAGCAGAAAGCTAACCCTTGCTAGCGGGAAGCGTGAAGAGAGGGACATATCAATGATAGGACGCAGTTTGTATCAAGGAGTGGGTCGACGAAAACTTTTTACTGACAGCGAGATGCTTCATTTAGTCACGGTTTAGCTTGGAAACAGATTGTTTTGGTAGTAAATTAGGCTACAAATTAGGAAGTCATGGGATTTGTATGAAACAGTTGAGAACTTAGCGGTGCCGGTCTCGACGGGCGGGGCTGCATGCGCGGATGCTTAAAAAGCCTGCACGCACTGTCTTTGCCGACGCCCACACTACATCAGTTATTTCAGATGACTAACCAAATACATATATTTATAAACCTTAAGGAACATACTAAAATTTTGTTTCTGACACATTATGCGTATTTTTTCTTTTGGAAAAAATATATAGAGGGTAAAACAAAATCGTGTACTCTAAAACATAAACATTATCAAAAAAAGTTAAAATGCTATATCTCTTTGGATAGTTTTATAAGAAAGTCTTTAGTACAAAAGTTGAAGATAAACTAATAACAAATAATACAAATCAAATTTCACTACGATGGCATGCGTAGGATTTGAATTATATCCAGTAAAGTGAACGACTGTAATTTCCAGGTTTGGAAGGGGATGCGGGGAAAAGCTCAAGGGGAAAAATCAGGAACTTTTTGAAAAAACACGTCTTAAGTGGTTTCATTACATATAACAAACTCAGCTTTCCACTATTTAGCTACAGAAAAAGGCAGTTTGTGCGTTTATTGGCTGGGCTAGATGCGATGACGCAGCGCAGAAGTGTTCAACTAGCCCGCACGCGCTCTCTTTGCCGACGCCCAGCTCTTCACCCGGTCACCTAGATGACTAACCAATAATATATTTGTAAACCTTGAAAAACGTACTAAAACTTTCGTTTGAACCATATTTGCGTATTATTTCTAATTAAAAGTATACATAGAGAAAAACAAAATTTTGCACTCTGAAACAAAGCTTTTAACGAAGTTTGAATTTTATATCTCCCTAAGTATTGGTTTTAGAAAAATGTTGTAAAAACAAAAGTTGTAGGAAAACTAATCAGAAATAAAACAAAATAAATTGCAGCTCGATAGCTTACATAACATTCGACTTATGACCAATTAAGTAAAACACTGCAATTTCTATGTTTGGAGGGGGGTGGGGGGGAAAGCTCAAGGGGTAGAAGTGGGGACTTTTGGGAAAATACACCTCTCATGTGGTTCTATCACATATAAAAAATCCAGCTTTCCACCATTTAGTTGCGATAAAAAACATTTATTGACTGGGCTAAATGTTTTGCAGCAAAGTCTCAGGAACACATTTACTACTACTAAAACTAAAAGATTGCATCTAAATAGTCCGTGACTAGCTGGTGCTGCTACCTAGTAACGCATTGAACAACCATCTGCAGCGCCATCTGTTCGCAATCGGTGGCGACAGCTTAAATACCGGGTTTTGACTCCCCAGTCTTCAAGCACAGATAGCCGAGAAGGCTAGGGCGTGTGTCACTTGGCCAGTGGCATTCGTCTGCTCGGGTTCGAATCCCGTCCTGTGTGGCAAATAATTGGTGACCTGTGTGTTTGTAGCGATATACTACAACCACTGGGGCATAGTGAGGTGTTCATAATCCTTGGTTTAGACATACACCTCGAAATCATCGGATTGGGCGAATCTTTTAGCTAAGTGGTTGGTAGTGTATCCTATGAACATGCAGGTCACCAATGGCCGTTTTGCTATTTTTTTAAAAATAACCTTCCTCTCTATATCCCTTAGGGTTTTTTTAAAACAACGATATATCGTTTCATAGCACTGAAAGGGTTAACAGGAAAGTACCTACCGAGGTCCCTGGTTAGTTTTATAGATGGCTCCTATGAGTTTGGCAATCTATTGTTCAGTCACACCGCATCCCCATGCAAATCTTTGCCTAAAATGAGAATGATGAAATTTTATAACCCAACCTTCACCTTCCTAATCTAACCTCACTTCAAAACACTTAATACAGGTACACTTCCATATCTGTTGGCACAACAGACCACGCCATATTACCATCAGTACCGCTAAATGAACCTTAGATTCGTAATTTTAACCTTAGTTTTAAAGCCACTTACTTAAAATGAAATCTCCCCGACAAAAACTGATTGCATTTTTGGATTCAGCGTGAAAAAAAAAACTGTAAGTAGACATCAAAAAATTACACAATAATGTATCGCGTTGTAGACACATTAAATACCGGTAATTGCCAAACTAATTACCGAAACTAGCTAACTTAGAGAATTAACAAGCTTATTGAGATAGAATTGAGCCTAAGATCTATCTATACGAATTGTGGATAACTTATTTATAGGCATGCACTGTGGATGCGATACTCCCTGGTGTGGATTAACATCCACACGGGTGAGTACTACGACTATCCGCAGTACTATCCTGATAATTAGACCAATTCGTAATTACCAAGGCAAAAATGTGGTTCGGATTCCACTATAAACTGTAGGTCCCTTAGTTGCCATTAGCTGTATGGGCTATTAATTAACCCTAGCGCTGGCAAACGCCGGATATACGGCGCGAACGGCCGCGGCCGAAATGGCTGACGCCGGATATACGGCGCCAATGCCGGTGTTACGGTTGTAGGCCTATATATAATTTTTTTTTTTTTTTTTTTTAGTTTTGTTAACTTTTTTGGGCTACTGTTGTAATAAATAAGTTAAATAATACAAACCAGAGTACCCTGGAATTATATATTATATAAGGTGTACGGTTTTGTACATGACCTGGGTTGGGTGATTATTTGGTACTCGCGCGGGGGTACGATCAACATAGTAATAGGGCTATCAAACAAAACACACAAAATAAGCTATATAAACTATTAATTTTTGGAATCAGCACAAAATTTACCACAACTTTACAATTTACCTTATGATGCTAAGTCTTACATGCACTTAGCTATACAACGGAATAAAAAAACATTTTATGAAAAAATTAATAATGCCCACAATTTGGAAAAACTAAAAAAAAAATTTTTTGTGGTAACCATGTAGGTAGGCTAAATCACGTATATTATTGTTCTTTGTCTTATTCTGAACAAAAATGATATATAACAATCCATAGTTATGTTGCTATTTCTAATTTTTATGATGGTTTAAAAATGATATTACATAATCAATAATATCCCTATGCCAGTACAGCGTTACACTAGTGCCAGCTCTAGGGTTAACAGCTGTGTTTAACACGTTCACTGCTAAAGGAAATTATAAAATCGAATCGGATTGCTAAAAAACTTTATTGTTGTATAACATTCCTTTTTGTGTCCTTATTGAAATACAATATTATATAATACGATCGGAAGTGAATATGACGTCAAAAAGTGACGTCATAATAATGGGTCAGTACTGACCTATCTGGATCCAGAGTCAGAAAAAAATGGAAATGTCACTGAATACATTATAGGCTATATGTCACTAAAAATATACGTTCTTAAGATATAGGCCTATGTAGTCATTATGATAAAAGAACCAACATAAAATAGTATATCAATTGATTGGAACTGATTATGACTTCGTAATGTGACGTCGTATACATGGGTCAGTGCTGACCCATCAAAAGTATACAAAATTTAAATATTAAACAAAAATGAGAGATATAAAAAATTTGAAATGTTAATAGGCCTATTATTGAAATAAAATAATTAAAAAGTTAATTGAAATTGAATATGACGTCATAAAGCACAAAAAAGTAGCAAAGCGAGGGGCGTTCACAGTAATGTGGGTCAGTACCGACCCAGCCGCCACGGCGGGAGCGAGACGCGGGAACCAACTCAACGGTGAACAAAGCAAGTCACACATGTACCGATTCATCGTATAAAACAACGAATGCGTAGCAGACGCGACAAATAGTCAGCTGATCAGATACCCAAAATTCCAACCAAAAGTGGTAGGGGTAGAACTAGTCGCCAGCAACGAGAGTCTCAGTGTCTGTTCTGTCCCTCTCCCGCCTCCAACGTACCTAGTCGGTGAAACTTTCGTTCGTGCAAATTAAATTCATTTCGCGGTGTTGGTCGGATAAATTTTCATTTTCTCGAAATCGTATAGCCTATATCCCGAAGGGATATATTTGCAACGCGAGTGGAAAATAGAATCAGTTTTGTTTGTCAAACAAGTGTCAAAAAGTTTGTTTTACCGGCCAACGCAATCCGCCATTTGGAAATTTCACGTTCGTCACACGAGTTCAAATCGATCGCGTTTTTTATTAGAAAACCGGCTAGTTACAATTCCTCATCCCTATCCTTCAATTTGTGTCAGTGTTTATTGTGGACGTCCAAAATTGTAAGTAATTTGTGTTATTTATTTGTTAACTTTAGAATTCAGTGAGTCGCACATGGTAAATTTTCCTGTTATATTTTGTTAGTTCATGTCAAATAATCTCATGTTTCCAGGTTCGAATTCAATTTGCTGATTTTTATATCCATTTATAGTGTAACAATCTGTATTATTTACTAAGCTGTGATGATCCAATAGTATTAAGAATAAATAGACGAAAATGTTTTTGTAGGGTAATTCAGAGTTACCTACTTCATAAGATTTTTAGTGTTGGAATTTTTTCACAGAGTCATTATCGAATTTCATTGTTGAGTATTAAGGTACAATTCATTAACAAGTGCCACAGTCAGTATTTAATTTGGGGGAATTAAATTAATATCAAAGGAGGGAGCAGGTAGCTGGTTCGGCTAGATACGGATGTGTTATCGGAGGCTGTGTCAGTTTGCGTATAGATGAACCGCCAAAGTACCAAATTAGCCATAAAACAATAAGCAACATTCTAGTAAATACTACTACGATTAAGCACAATATTGTTTAATCAGTTGGAATGCGAGACTCGACCTTCGTTTTTGAATCGTTGGCCAACGAACTGGATTTGCTTGGTACTGGTCATCTCAACATTAAATTAAATACCACTCTTCCGTTGACACTTTCGAGATCAGTATGAAACCGCACCGTATCTTCCCTTTTGATAAATCCATTCAACATTCTCAAACAAAAACTTCAAATTGATTGTCACTCAAGGTCATTTTGTATTAAATAAACCACAACCAGCAACTGTAAATTGAAATCAATTGCAATTCGTTAATTCTGTTTAATAAATCAAATTGTTACTCACTTTCTAGTTCTCTATAACCTTGGTAATTCATTGTTAGCAATATTATTTAACTATTGGAATAAAGGTAATTCAGTAAATCATAGGCCACTACAAAAGATTCACCTTTTAAGTGCAACACTAAATACTACGGTAGTGTGGTAGTGAGCAGATTAAATTCAGTGTAGAATTAAGATTGGTAAATATTATTTACAAAAGGTATTGCATTCTGGAAGAACTTCAAACAGTACCAAGGACGTCCCATAAGGATCTCTGGGGAGTATTTTTTATTTCACAGGGCCCACTCAAATATTTTTTAACACCAAGCTTCCACTGCCAAAGCTCTGTTTTATATTATTACTTTCCAAGTTCTTCCAACCTAGGGACAACCAAAATTTGTAAAGAATTCATTTTGAGAGCATTGCAAGGAGTAAATATATTTAAATACAATATTTAAATATATAAAAAGTAGAAGTTAGAGAATCTTCTCTTTTTTCTTTACAAATAAAGTAGAGGCTGCACTTTACTTGACGTCCTACACTCATTCGAATGAAAATATCGATCGATATATCGATTAATCGATTGCTTCATTCGATATATCGTTAGGTAAGTTAGGTAAGGTTAACCTAACCTAACTAACCAAACGATATATATTAAATGAAACAATCGAATGAAAATATCGAATTGGAAAAACAATCGAATGAGTGTAGGACGTCAAGTAAAGTGCAGCCAAAGTAGAAGTTAGAGAATCTTTTCTTTTTTCTTTACACACACTACACGCTAACGTGGTGTAGGTCCACCTTCGACTGACGCTAGGCTCGCACTGAGCAACGTCTTGATTCACTGCAGTGTGGGTTAGTACTGACCCGGCAGCATGAGCCATTCGATCGCCGTGGGTCAGTACTGACTCACCCGCAGCGAACGTGTTAAGGAATGTCGGCCTTAGTCACTAACAAGACTACAAGATCGCGCCACTCATCCTACACTCATCTCCATTCATACTTGGCTTAAAATACCTACTTTGTATGGTCGCCATTTCATAGAACAGTATAAACAGTAGCTATTAACAGTAGACCTATCCTGTCTAGTGATAATGTCCCCTTATTAAACAAGTAGGTTATAGGAACCGGTTCGGGGAGGTTTGATGAATTCATTAGATGTTAAAATGTATTTTAAATACACAACTTAGAAAGTATACAAATTTCAATTTGAGAATGGGTGTCAATTAGCATACTTAATTCTATTTTTTCAAATGCTTAGAAAAACACCCCAAACAGAAAGACAAACCGAAAGGTTTTCCTTTTATAGTGTGTGTATCTACTGTATTAGGTTTTGAGCAAATTTTAGGTTTGAATAGTATAATATTACAGTAAATTATTATAAAAGTTTGAAATATTGAATAGATAATAAAAAAAATATTGTTACCTAGGTTAGCTTAGCACTGCACTAGTCACTCACTAGTCTTTCTTTAGTTAGTCGGTAGTCGGTACTTCAGCCATTCGGCCAGTTTATGACAGCATGACAGGGACAGGAGAGGAACAGAGGAGACAGGAGGACTGGACTGACTGAGGGTGGGAGCGAGAGGAGACTGGGACTGGGGACTGGGAGTGGAGTGGAATGGAGTGCACTGAGCTAAAATTATAATTATAGTATAATTATAATAGAATTATAGCTCAGTGATGGAGTGGAATTGTTACTCACAAGACGGTAAATATACAAAAAAGATGGTAAGTGGTGATCGATTTCGATTGGACACTACAATCATCATCAAACCCAATGCGAATCAATTCAGAGTACTAGAACATCAAGGGCTGACATTTCATGGGCTTTAATGAGCATTCTAAACTAATAATTAACTGACTACAAGTCTGCTTATGTTATATCAAATTATAAGAATGACAAATACTTTTATTTTATACAGTCATCGTTAAAAAATATACGTAATCTTGATGCGACCTGAATGCGCAAGGGTACAGTAGTCACAGCTAGTCTGGGCGCGCTATGGCAGGGGGTGTAGAGGGGAGAGTTTATTGCTCATTTCCAAAAACATCTGGCCCACATGGCAAGCCGTCAGTGCAGTGGCTTAGGGTTGTGGGCTGTGGGGGTGAGTGATCCGTAACTCTCAGGATGGCTAGTACCATAGATAAAACATACTCAGTACACAAGAGTCCGAGCGCCCAGACTATAACTGCGACTACTGGTAGTGTGGATGGTGTGAGGTGGGAGTGAGGTTGCAGATCGTTATATTACAGGGGGGATGGGGGTTTAGGCGTTATGCAAGGTCACAGATGATGAAAAATATTTCACGTACAATGTGATCAGTCCCAGGTGAGGTGATCGATCTAACATCTTGAAGTTAAAACGTATTTGCTATTCTAACTTCATCTCTTGACAAGATGCCTACAACAACAAAAAACGGTATCGCAGCAGTCTGACACACTTTCTACAATTAGCTTGTTAACAACCCCTATCATATGTTAGGTGGTGGGAGTATCTATGGGAGTATCTATTTTATGGGTTGTATCGCAATGGTTGTATAACTTTTGAACCGTAATTTTTACAGTATTGAGCGTTATACTATTATTTTATGTAGAGTTACAGGGACCATGCTAAATTTTAATCAAAATCCTTTTTGGCCGTTTTTGTAAAATCTATTGTTACCGTTATATTATAGGTTTATGGGATAATCACCCATTTTTTTTTTTACCAGCGATGTCTTTTGAATTAGTACCCACATAGCAAATTTAAACAAAATCGGGCGCGTACAGACACGTAGACATCACTTTTATAGAATTAGAATCACTGTTTTGGGCTTAGAGAAACACAAAACGAATAGTTCCACTCAAAACTAAAATGTTGACGATAACAATACTCTCTCCGCATATAGTATGTATAGGGGGGAGAGGAAAGAAAAAAGAAATGCAGTCAAGATTATTTCTGAGGGCTTTGTACTTCTTTCGGTGCATGGTGCATGCGATGTAGGATGTGATGTGATGTAGGCTACTTGTCCTTGACGCGCGCGCGTGCGCCAAATTCAGCGTTATCACGTTGTTTGTGTAGATCTGTGATAATGAGCTTAGTGTTTATTCAAAAGTGTATTGAAGTAAACTTTTCGAAAAAGGACTTATTCCATACTTTTAACTGAATAGTATCTGTATTGTTAGTTTGTATAGAATGTTGTTAAAAAGTATATTCTTGTTTGCAACAAAATCACATTTAAAAACCAAATTCAAATGCAATGCTAGTAAGTAACATTAATAGTTTAAATTATGACTTCAGTATGAGTTGTAATTATTTTTCAGTTTAATATAGTGTTTGAAAAATGTTTACTTAGGTATTTTCATTAATTAATGTCATTAATGTTAGTGTACACAAGACCATACACACAAAAAAATAAAGTTAGTCCGATTAAAAATTTTAAAATGGTGGCTTAAATAACTCAAAACTGGATAATCTTTTATAAACAAATTTCAAGAATACTTTTTTTAGCATTTTAAATTCACCATTGAACAAAAAGATCGGACTACAAATAACGTAAATAGAACGTTTTTTAGTTGCAAGATCGGGTAAAATGAAGTGCACTAACTTTGCCTTATTTTTTCTCAAAAAAGGTTTGGTATATTTCAGTTATTTCTCGTCCAATTTTTTTTATCTTGGTATCGTTTATAGGGAATTAAAAATTCTAAAAGAAAGTAACCTTGACATTTGTTATAAAATTATCCATTTTTGGGTTAAAGTTAATAAAAATTAAAACTGCCACCATTTTGAAATTTGTAGTTGGACCAACTTTACTGTATTATTTTTCTATAAAAGGTCTTGTGTACCTTAATAATTCTTACCAAGTTTCATAATCATCGGTTGAAAAACTTACATAATATAAAAATTAATTTTGTATAAAAACAAAATGTCAGATATCTGGGAAAATATGCATTTTCAGACATTCCTTCTCATAAACTTTTTTCTTTCTATTAGCATGAGGATTCATATCCCAAAGTAATGAAACGTTTTTTTTATGTATGGACCCTGTATAAATCAGGCAAAAAAATTCAAATTGTCAAGCACAATTAATTAAGTCTAGTCATGCATGTGCAACAATTAATTCAGCATGGTGGCAATTTTTAACGGGAGAAAAGTATGTACTATAAATTAAGAGAAAAGTCAATTAATAGCATAAATTTAGTTTTATTCAATAATGGTCATTTGGATAGTTTTGCAAACACTCGTAAAGGTTTTCAAAATGCACACATCTGTGCTAGAGAGGTATACATTTGGTTAAAACATGTAAGGGTAAGGGCTACCTACTACTAACATTTGAAAAGTCATTGATTTTGAGTGTTCAAAAAAGGTGAAAAGAAAAAGACAAGAAAGGTGATTTTACCTCGGCGATTCCTTGGGTCAAAATGAAGAGAAAATCAAGAACAAAATGTTTTTCAAAATCGCTTTGTTAACCAGATATCCACCATTTTGTATTTTTTACATAAACATTTTTATCTTGGAATTTTTGCAACCAATCTTTATGAAACTTGGTATGTACGTTAAGGTAGAAGAGACCCATGTTAGGAAAGGAAATCATTTTGATTCGACTTAAAACCGCAAAATGGCGGCCATTTTAAGTTTTTAAAAATTAAAATGGCCGCCAATTTGAGGGTTTAAGTCGACTCAAGATGATTTTTTTTTTTTTTTTCTATATGGTTAACGAAGCGATTTTGGACAACATGTTCTTGATTTTTCTTTTTATTTTGACCCAAGGAATCACTAAGTAAAATATGTCCCCACCTATTTTAACACCCTGTAATGTTATGATGATTGTTTCTGAAAAATAAAGGACTAGGCCTACCTTATTATTTTTGAGAATGGATAAAGTTATACATAAAAAAAATTGTAATTTAGATGCCCTTGCTGATAAACACATTGAAAGTATGACATTACTATACACCAGTACATACAGACAAATCACATCTTAATAATTAATAGCTGTTACCCAAGGGCTTCACTTCGTTTGACTTCATAAGTATTAATCACGAATACTAGAAAAATATCGGTATGGATCATAAACATAAAAAACATAAAATAAAAACATAAAAGATTTGGTTATATTTATGATCCATACCGGTCTTTTCTAGTATTCACGGTATTAATAAAACTATTGGATTGGTTCAGTTGCTGAAATAAACAAAACGGAACACAGTAATACAAAATCACGCCTGATTTTAATAAGGTAATAAATTGAAAGAATAACAAACAATTAAGTACAGATGAGGTATTTCTAACATTAGGTATATGAAAAGTTCCCTTTTAGAAAGGAATTACGACCTTAAAGGGCAATTTATGAAATAATGGATAGTTTTGCGCAAGGTTTCTAGTCATGACAAACATTTTAAGTAAAACTTTTTATGCTTTATGGGGGTGTGGCATTTAGTTTTCTCAAAAGTTCATGGGTACTTTAGAATGTATATATATGGATAATGTTCATCACATGATACACTTTTCTTTCAGCTAACAGAAACATATCAACAATTGGCTTCATTGGTCTTGGGGCAATGGGGAGTCACATGGCAAAAAACATGATAAAAAAGGTAAAGTTAAAAATATTCTCGGATTGAGGACTCAGCGTATGTTTAAGCGAATTTCCCTTAGGGAATAAGATTTTTCCGTATAGACCCGGGACTGATTTACTTTCTCGTTTTAAGGTCCCCAGAGACCAAAACACCATCTCTGTTCAAATTCATATATACAGGGTGTTTACAAAAGAATGCCGGGATTTTAAACTCTGGTACTATTAAAGATAAATGGTTTAAACGTCAAATTGAATAAATATATATATATATATGTGTGTGTGTGTCCATTAGCACGATAACTTGAGCAAAAATGATCTGATTTTGATGAAATTTAGTTCTCTTATGTAAACCTATAATTTATTCAAATGCGTTTGCTAACCAGCATAAACAAACTATGGAAACGGAGTTTTATGAGGTAAAAAAGGGTTTTTCCCATTTTTTATATAAAAAAATATAAAAATCTTAATATCTTTATCTTTCTAAACCATTTAGAGCATAAAAAAGAAATATAAGTATATTGAAGCGTTGTTTTATGCATATAACAGTTAAACAGATTATTAAAAATATTGTAAAATTAAAATTCCCATGTTTTTCTTTTAGAGAATAAATTAACTGTTGTAGTTTCCTTGTTTATTAATGTATATATATTGAATCTATTGCAATCAAATTATTGGTATTTCATACAATGCTATCAACAATTCAATAAAAACACTCACTTCATACCATCCCTGTAGCTGCAAACCTAAGTACCCATTAAAAATAATGTTATTTAAATAGTCTGAAATACATCTGTTGCTTTTATAGGCCAGTAAAATTAGTTAAAAAATTGGCTGTGCCTGGAAATAATTCTCGGAAAGCTGGAAATCGTTTTAATCCTTTTGTTTTATATAGAAGTAAAAGGATTTGAAGTTTGTCCCCTTTTTCCAGGTGAGCTTCTGACCTGGGACCACAAAAACCTTGAAATTAAGGGTTATTTTTTAGTTTTTGCTAAAACGTCAATGAACCGTCCAGCCTACAGGAAAACACGTAATAAAGGAATTGTAGAGTATAAAATTCCGCATCCATTGAGTATCTGGTGATGAATATCGAACCAATATTAAGTTATTTATAGTAATTTAAATAAAGTTATTTTATTAAGAAATTATTGAACATTGCATATTTAACATTTATATTTCTTCTAGAAAATGGATTCCAAGTTCATTATTATTTACAAAGTAATTAATACGAATTACAAAAACCCTCGCCGCAGCAAACCTGCAGACTACTAGTAAGTGATTTTCCATTTACCTGGCTGGATTTATACTAAAATATTACCTAAAAACTGCGAGATTTATTTCCTATTTAATTAACATTAATTTTAGTGACTACTTAGGTTTGCTGCTACAGGGAAGATATTGAGATTTTTTTTATTGCAATGTCGATAGGTTAAATAAACAAAATTTCCAAATTTTGTTTAAATATATCCATAAACAAGCTAACTTCAACAGTTTATTTATTCTCCATAAGAATAACATGGGAATTAAAATTTACCATTTTTTAACTATACCCTTAACCGTTGGGTATGCAACAACGATTTTTTTTTTAAATTCGGTACACACGTGTAAACCTACATTTATTCTAATGAGTTCACGAACCATCATAATAGTACTATGGGAGCGGGGTTTTATGGGGTAAAAATAGATTTTTACATTTTTGACCCCAAAAGCACAAAATTTCATAACTTCTCTCCAAACCATTTTGTAGGTAGAGCTTAAACAAATAAATAATTTATTTGTATATTGAAGCGTTTTTGTATGCCCAATGGTTACGGGGATAATTTAAAAATTGTAAATTTATATTCCTATGTTATTCTTATGGAGAATAAATAAACTGCTGTAGTTTGCTTGTTTATGGATATATTTAATCCAAATTTGGAAATTTTGTTTATTTAATACTAAGCTATCGACATTGAAATAAAAAACACATTTCAATATCTTTCCTGTAGCAGCAAAGGTAAGTAGTCACTAAAATTAATTTTAATTAAATAGGAAATAAATCTGACAATTTTTAGAGAATATTTTAGTATAAATCCAGCCAGGTAAATGGAAAATCACTTAGTCTGCAGGTTTGCTGCCACGAGGGTATTTTTAATTCGTATTAATTACTTTGTAAATAATAATGTACTTGTTATCCATTTTTAGAAGACATATAAATGTTAAATATGCAATGTTCAATAATTTCTTAATAAAATAACTGTATTTAAATTACTATAAATAACTTAATATTGGTCCATATTCATCACCAGATACTCAATGGATGCGGAATTTTATACTCTACAATTCCTTTATTATGTGTTTTTCTGTAGGCTGAACGGTTCTTTAACGTTTTAGTAAAAACTAAAAAATAACCCTTAATTTCAAGGTTTTTGTGGTCCCAGGTCAGAAGCTCACCTGGAAAAATGGGACAAACTTCAAATCCTTTTACTTCTATATAAAACAAAAGGATTAAAACGATTTCCAGCTTTCCGAGAATTATTTCCGGGCAAAAACCTATTTTTACTGGCCTATTAAAGGAATATTGTAGTTTAAATCCAGCCAGGTAAATGGAAATTTTCTTAGTCTGCAGGTTTGCTGCGGAGGGGCTATTTTTATTTTTGAAAAGAAATATAGATGTAAATATTATAATTATGGGCATTAATCAGTAATTACAGCCTGCCTAAATGTGCAACCATGTCATGTACAATCAACGGAATGTGCACAAACCAGAAACCCAAATTTTTTTCTCAGTTTATATGAGGCCTAATTACCTCAACTATAGACAAAAAGAATTAAATATAGACCGTCAGCTGTGCTGCGGTTACCATAGGTTCTGGCGCACACCGCTAGGAGCGCCATTTGTTATGGCGTACGCACTATGTAACTACACGGCGCTCCCAGCGGTGTGTGCCAGAATCTATGGTAACCATGGTAACCCCAGCACGGCTGACAGTCTATATTTAATTTGTCTATGCCTCAACTAATTAGTATTCATTGTTTAGTTTAAAACTATAAATGTTTCTTAACTGGAATTTTCTACAGGAGATAGATAGTTTGGAATTCCAGATTCCAGAAACCTATCACTTAATTGCTTAACAGCGAAGTTATACCTTGTGCTGGAAATTGCTGGAAACCTTGTGTTGGATTGTTGATCAGTGATTTCATTTTAGCGAATTTCCCATATAGGGAATAAGCTATTACCATTACCGTAGTACTCATGGTAAGACCTGGACCCGGGACCGATTTACTTTTTCTTTTTGAGGTCCCTAGAGGCCAAAAACACCATCCGTATATATATATATATATATATATGTGTCCGTTAGCGCGATAACTCGAGCAAAACTCATCCGATTTTGTTGAAATTTGATACAAACGTGTAAACCTACTTTTATTCGAACGAGTTCGTGAACCAGCATGATCGAACTATGGGAACAGGTGATTATGGGGGGTTTTATGGGGTAAAAATTGGTTTTTCCCATTTTTAACCCTAAAAACTTAAAATTTTACATTTTCTTTCCAAACCATTTTGTAGAGCTTAGAAAAACAAAATTTGGTATATTGAAGCGCTATTATGCGCCTAATGGTTACGGAGAAAATTCCAAAAAACTGTAAATTTAAAATTCCCATGTTATTCTTATGGAGAATAAGTAAACTGATGTAGTTTGCTTGTTTATGAACATACTTTGATCAAATTTGGAAAATGCATTCATTTCATTCTAAGCTATTAACATTTTACAAAAAAAAAAAACACACATTTTTACCCTCCCTGTTGCAGCAAACCTAAGTACCTACCCGTTAAATTAATGATATTTAAATAGGGAATAAATGTGGTATTTTTAAGGAGACATTTTTGTGTAAATCCAATCAAGCAAATGGAAATTCGCTTAGTCTGCAGGTTTGCTGCGGCGGGGGTGTTTAAAGTTAGAAGGGGAAAAACAATAACATTTACGTATCTGAAATAAAAACCTTATTTTGGCAAAGCCTTAGTCTGGGTAGCTGTGTGGTTATAGTGCTTGCCTTCGAATCTGAAGGTCACTGGTTTGATTCCAACCGAGATCGTTACCAGACCCAGATGCCAGTTATGGGCATAATTGATGCTTTCTAACAATAGATCGACCGTTCCCTTACAAAAGACGTTAAAATGTTAAACCTTAATAAATGCTACTGGCGTTTAACATATAAAAAAACAACACATGTTGTATTTTGATTGCTGTTTTATCTTTTACAGTTCAAAAAAGTAAGCGTTTATGATATCAATGAAACTGCATCGTTGAACTTAGGAAAGGAAGGAGCAATAGTTGCCAAGCAGGTGGATGACTTGATAGATTCTGACTGCATCATAAGCATGATTGCAACCAATGAACAAGTGTTACACACTTATCAGTCACCAGGGGGATTAATCAGGTAGGTAGACTGAAGCTCCATCTGGCAATTTACGTACTGTACTAATTTGTTCACAGCTATGTCAAGTGCAGTTGATAAACTCTTTGCAATTTATAATATATTAATAAATTAAAATTTAACTCACCTAAAGAGCTAAATTGTTGAAAAATACCTCTCTGTCACAGCAAACTGGCAGACTGATTGAATTTTCATTCGTCATGGTTTTGGAGATCTAAAGTGTAAATCCACCGTTTTAGGTTTTTATATTCGGCTCCATATTAGCATATTTTCCCAGTAGTTGAGGTCTTCAACTGTACAACTTAGCGGGTTTAGTGTCGAGTGTTGAGTGGTTGATCAAGTTTTCTTTTAGTAAGTATTTTATAAATTCTAGAATGACTCATCAACATTCTATACACTGTGAATAAGAGAGACGGGTGATGAATGTTCCATGTAGTAGGTAATATTTATTCTCTTTAAAAAGGCGACAAAATTGCACAGTACAACATTTGTTATTCCAATTTAAAACATTAAAGGACTCAACAAGGGGACTTCACGCTAATTTGAAATGGCTTAAAAGTTAAAATCATAAAATATTGTAATCCTGGCATTGATTCCAGGATTGGCTTAGACAAATCACAAAATTTTGGAATGGGATTAAAGCCCCAGGATTGAGATCCCTACACTCAATGCACATGAGATATTGTTGTTTTAGAAGTATCTGGTGTTCAGAAATGTAGTTGTTGTTAAACTGTGTAACCTTGAATTGCAGCAAAGTGAGACCTGGGACACTGTTAATCGACTGTAGCACTGTAGACCCTCAGGTGCCTCAGCAGCTGTCGAAGGATGCTCAACTCAACAATGTCATCTTTGTTGATGCTCCTGTTTCAGGAGGCAAGTTCTCACATCAATTTAATAAACACCAATCTTGGACTTAGAAATAACCAGTATGATTATTGCTTACAATTAAAAACACTAATTGATGCCACAGAGAAAAGTGGACAGGACAGATAACCCTTATCAACTGTATGGTTTGATTACCAAAGTAGTATTCATGGATCGATGTAAAACCTGCACATGACTGCAATGTATGTTGTGATCAGGTGTGCTGGCAGCAGCATCAGGCCAGCTGACATTCATGGTGGGTGGGAGTGTGGAGGGGGCAACACGGTGTGAGCCAGTCCTGCGATGTATGGGTAAGAACGTGATACACTGCGGCCCGTCAGGAAGTGGACAGGTGGCCAAGATATGCAACAACTTACTTCTTGGCATATCCATGATTGCCACTGCTGAGTCTATGAATCTAGGAATAAGGTAAAACTTTTTTTTATTTTTGTGAACCAAATCACTCTCGATGTTCACAAATAATTTCTATCTTTTGAATATGTAGGAGTCTAAGAACCAAGATATACTGGTTTATTGATTTTGTTATACTTAAAAAGAGTACAGCTGCAAACCATGTTTTCAAAAGTACAGTCTCTGTTATTAACAGGTTCTTGACTAACAGTGTTCGAATGTTAAGGTTAGGAATGTAATTCTTTTTGTAAATCGGACGCATAGAACAATTTTTGATGAGGGGAAACGGCAAAGATGAAGACTTATCAAGGTACAATAGGAAAATGAAAACGGAATGACAGAAGATATGAGAAGGATGTGCGCATTTCAAATCACTGGTTTTTCTAGGATCCTAATAAATAAAATATACTATGTATACTATATATTTTTTAACCTGTTGGCCTGACATGTAATGTGTTGTAATCCATATTCTAAGTTTTTTTTTACCATCAAAGCCCTAGCTCTTCCACACATAATAACACAGCATTGTATTTATTTTGACATTTTTTTTGTCGCTTAAAAAAAATTACTGAAATTTGTAAACATACTGGTGACAATGGTGGTACCATGTAGGCTACATTATCAATAATGAATGATACACATGGACAACTTTATGTGGCTATGGTTAAGTTGGGAAATGTTTGTAGGAAACACTCTAAAACAAGAGCAGCTTCTAAAAAATGATCAATGTTTTGTAATAACACCTATAATACTAGTATTGTGTATTAG
Organism: Macrosteles quadrilineatus; assembly: GCF_028750875.1. Classification (NCBI taxonomy): domain Eukaryota; kingdom Metazoa; phylum Arthropoda; class Insecta; order Hemiptera; family Cicadellidae; genus Macrosteles; species Macrosteles quadrilineatus. The sequence continues at coordinate 160,484,327 of NW_026542594.1, forward strand.
GCCTATCTGTTCATAAATCCAAAAATGGTTTTGTAGAAATATTTAAAGAGTTCCAACAACAAAATTAGTAGCCAAACTATCATTTTTATAGCAAAAATATTCAATGAAATTTAATAAGTTTGGTTAAGGGGATAAATGAGGCTTGAAATTTCAGATTAGGGTTGGATCCCAAACTGCTTGCTAGTGTGATTAACTCTAGCACAGGTCGATGTTGGTCTTCAGACACATACAACCCAGTGCCAGGCGTTCTTGAGGGAGTGCCTTCTAGTAACAACTACCAGGTATAACAACCTCCTATGATTACTCTTTCATTTTCTTCTAAGGTGTATAAGCTGAATTGAATTGGATTGATACATTCTTTAGATCCTTATTATGCGCAGCCACCTTAGTGGCTCGCCATCGCTACTGCCCGAGGCCACTTTAAGCAGGCCTTTTTGTCATATGGAGCTTATTAGGTGACGCGACAGCGGTGGCAAGGCACGCAACAGTCGCCGCAACTGGCCACTCGAGTTGCGCACCCTCGCTACTGGTAGCGAGCCCACACGACTGTCGCGCCACCAGCGGGCCATGTTTTCATATGCTGTTAATTATGCACAGCCACAGTCGTGGACCACAGCGCCCCCACTCCCTAATTCGCCTCAGTCACGATTTTTGTGTCAAAATTGTATTATATTTATAGTGATATTAATGTCAAAACTATTATAGTTACTTTAAGTTAAGGTAAGTGGTAGCATCTCCTTAGATGAAATAAAACTATTCACATTCTTGTGGGATTTTTTATAAATATTCATCAAATGAACGTTTTGACATTAAAATAAAAAAAAAAACTTCTTGTTATCCTCTAATCATCACAAAGTGTGAAAAATCCTCCGTTTGAAGGTTTTTCTTTTAGTAGCAGATGGACTCCAATCCAATTTGTTTGTTTCACCTACGTTTACGACGCTAGATTAATAGTATGAGAAATAGTTCATCTCCTTTACTTGACTACTGTACTTCATCATTCACACTCAGAAACTACATACAAGTCTGTATAAAATTCAGTTGGACGCACGACCTCGCCACACTTGTCCCTAACCCTAGCTACCTGTGGCTACTCCAAGCAACTGAGCAGTCGTAGTCGCGAGACACTGAATTCGACACATGACACTCTTGATGCTGTTATTTGATCAAATCTTACTATTTGGAATAACTCCAGTTTTTCCAGACTTAAATCTTGTCTCTTCTGTAAATCTTGCACAACTTTTATTTACAAGGTTGAATCAACAACTTTAAAAATAAAAAATCAAGAATGCTTATTAATTTCTTTAATTTGAAATTAATAAAACCCTTAAATTAAAACTAATATAATGTTACTCGTACATCATATTGTGACCAGAGCAACACAATTGTAACAGTCACAATATTCACACAAGGATTTGTACAGTATGTGAAAATGTTATTCCTTCTTACCTACTTTTATTTTTTTATTCTTATCTTTTTATAAAAGCAGATGAACAGGTAAAATGTAAAACATCAATAAAATATTGTTTTAACCAACATAATTTTATAATAAATATTTTTTAAAGTGGAAGATTGCTTGTTTAGTTTTTTCAAACGGTATTAGTTTTTTTGTTTTTTTTACTACGGTATTACACATTTAACAAGTGCAGTTAACGACACAAATTGTTACCCATGATTTTCCTGCTGTGTTCTCATATTTTTTAAATTATGTATTCTTGAAAGACATACTATTTGAACGATTATTTATTCATCACAGCCTTTTTACTGTTAACCATGAACATTTTTCCAGGGTGGATTTTTGTCTCGATTGATAGTCAAAGATTTAATGATTGCCCAATCAATCGCCAAACGAGCTGAAGCATCTACATCCTTAGGAGACCAAGCACTTGCTATTTACAAAAAGGTCTGTGAGCAAGGCAAAGCGGACTTGGATTTCTCCGTCGTTTATAAGTTTATTCAAGGTTTAAAAGATAAATAGTAATTCAATAAAACAATCATCCAATCTGTTAAATGTGTTTTATAGACCTGTTGTTTGATTAGATTGTATTCCCAAAATGTTTAAATGAACATAACACATATTCATTTACAAACTGTACTCCTAAAATTTCAACTATATGTAGATGGATTAATTTTGAAGTTAATATGTTGGCATATATAAAAATCGAAACTCATTCCCCTTCAACTCTTTGGCATGAAGAATCATCGTCAAATAATAGCTGGATAGCTGAGTGGTTATGGTGCTCTTCTAGTAATCAACTATCCTAAAAAAAAGTTATATTAGCTTTTTCGATGGTTCCTAATTGGGCCCAGCTTTCCTTGATCATTGGGCTTTAAAAAATGGTCATGACTAATGACACAGCAGGTCTTAGTCAGTAATAAAGCTACACAAGGCATCTCACTTCATTCTACTTTCTACTTTAAATAGTTGAATACATGAACTTTTTACCACGGTTAACTAATGAAATGACTTATTGTGAGCTATAGCAACAGTTGCGACCCATCAACTTGGTCAGCAACATAGGATAAGGGATAAAATATAATTTTAGACACTAGCGCATTCTATGACTGGCTCACACAACTACGTTATTTTTTAATAAAAAAATTGGCGAAAGCTGTTCCATATATATGGGATGTCTACTTCAGTATCCAATAGTTAATGGATGTATAGACAGTGGTTATGTAAACTAAGAAAGGATTTATGTATAGTAAAAAATATGTGAGATTTAAGCAAGCTGAGACAAGTAGTCATGAGTATGATACAAGATTCATGATGTAGGTATCCCTTTGTTTTTTACGCTTGCTTATGAAGTTGATTCCTCTCACTTCTATGTTCTCTGTCAAGTCTTTCCCTCATTTTAAATATAAGATTGGATTCAAACAGATAATTTATTTTTAAATTTGTTAACTTCCGACTGCTATGCAGGCTGTGACGATGCTACACTAATTCAGTGTGTGCCTTACAGGAAGATTTTCAACAAAAGAAAGTAGGTACATAGGAGATTAATACAATTAAGTATATGAGGTTATCCATGCCCAAATTGCACATCCATTATATAAATCCCAAAGCATCCATGAACTTTTGAGAAAACTAAAAGTCACACCCCCCTTAACCATATAGGTACTTAAAATGTTTGTCATAACGAGAAACCTTGCGCAAAACGATGCATTATTTCATAAATTGCCCTTTAAGGTTTGTAATTCCTTTCTATCCGTCTAACCCTCTGTTCCGTTCTAACCGTCGGAACTTTCCATATACCTAATGTTAAAAATACCTCAGCTGTATTTATTTGTTTGTATTACTGTATTTTGTTTTTTTTATTTCAGCTTAACTTAACCAATCAATAGTTTTATTAATACTTATGAAGTCAAACGGGGTGAAGCCCGTAACAGCTAGTTTTAATAGAGTTTGAAACTTAAGGTAAAAATAATAATGCAATAGCCTTTTAACTTTAAAAGATCTATGTTGATCCACACTATAAAGACTGAAGAGTTATTTACCTACCTCAATCAAAGCATGCATTGATCAAAAAGTAGTACCATATAAAATCCATTTTCATAAACTGTTTTGTCTGTCTTTACAATCTGACTGTGCTTAAACATTCAACTGATGTAGTACACTTCTATTAAAACCTTTAAAAATAAAGTTGGTCAGCAACCCTGGATATTTGACAGTGAACTTTATAAATAATTAAAACGTACAGGGCGTGAAGCTTTTCAAGAAATTACCTTTTCCGCTACCATTAGCAGGTGCGCTGGATCATGAGCTTTAAGATGACACCTCAATCTTGAAAATAGGTTAAGTAGGACCTTTGAAAAAGGGATATTACAGAGCAAAAAACTTATTGTATAGTTTATTGTATAGATTTTAAGTAGCCTACAGTTCAAGAAATCATAACCTTTTGTTTAACTGTTTGCAAATTAAATGGGATGTATTTATATAGAGATTATATACATTTTTTACAGTGTAGTTACTTTTCTTTTGGTTGATGCAAATTAAAAGTCTGTTAATGGTATTAATGTGTTTTATTAAATACACAAAAGTGTTAAATTACAATATCATTATATTACCTTCAATTTGAGTTGATAAAACATAACTTATTCCATATTAATTTTTTATGATTTATTGGAAATCACAATCAAATCGATGTTTAATCTGCAACATAGAAACAAAAAAAATATAATCAGACAAGTTGAAATCGCTTAGTCTGCAGGTTTGCTGCGGCAGGGTATTTATTTAGCACACTGTATTTAAGTTGTACATCGCCTTGTTTATAATCATATGCTATGATTCTTTTGTTTAAATTTTTGCTGTTACAGTAGACTCCCTCTTATCTGGACACCTTTTAACCGGACATCGGTTTAACCGGAATACACTCGGCGAAAATGACATCTCTTTAACCGGAAAATTTTTATCAGCACATCGGTTTAACCAGACTAGATCGGCAGGAAGTGGGCGGTACTGAAACGACTGTTCTCGTGGGAAAGATTTGAGACCAGTGATCATGTGTCCAAATACAATGCTATCCTAAATTTAAGTCAAATACTGCATACAGTATGCATCTTAACGGTCTGTTTTAACAAGTTTTTGGGGACGTCAGTTTAACCGGAAAAAAACGTTATCCGGACTGACCTCAGTCTCGAGGAGTCTGGATAAGAGGGAGTCTACTGTATTTCGTAACTATCATGGAAACCCACAAGCTAAAAGTTAAACCTAAAAAAATTTAAGCTAGTTTTTTATAGGCATTATTGAAATTTGTTTCTTCACAAACCTTTTCATTAATAGTCGAAACCACCTTTATAAGTTTGTCTGAAATATGTTCAGCTCTTATTGCGTGATGATGTAAGAAAGTTTGTCTTGAAGCTATACGAAAGAGTTTTGTTTCGCTCTGCTCAGTAAATATTTTACAGTTTAAACGAATGAAGGTTATTGACCCTACGGTAAATAAAAAATAAAACTTACACTAAATTCATCAATATATTTAAGAATTTGAGCAGCAGCTAGATTTTGTGCAGCTCTCTTTGGTCTTTGGCTTAGGCGGACCGGTGCTGGAGTAGATGCTAAGGTCATTAATATTGTTTGTTCAGCATTTTGGAGCCCTTGAATGAATTGCTGAAACACAAAAAGGATTTAGAGTTATATTTATTTAGAAATTTCAACACACTTATGATTTGCAGTAACAAACAAGTATAACTGGAACCATCTCCTCTACATAAACTAATTGAAGCTATAACTAAATATGCTAAACAATAATACTGGTATTGTTTTCCCATGAGGCCCTCCTGATTGGCCGAACAAGGACTTAGGGTCTTACAATATTTCCAAAAAGTTTTTGACTTTTGAGGACTCTGAAAAAAGAGAGTAAATATAAACTCTGGAACTCTGGACCTAGGTATTCACATGCAGACTACAAAAGAAACTCACCATGACTAATTTAATAAGGAAGACTGCAAAAGTTAAAAATGCTATTGTCATCAATGCTCCTTCCAAAGAGGGAAACGTCATCAGTTTCTTGCCACGGGCCTGGCGGTCGATCCAAAGGTTTTTAATATTCCATTCTGAAAATAAGTGATTTGATTAGCTAGAGGGTTTTGAAGGTAAACTAGCTTACTCATGAAATAGAATAGAATAGAATGGTAAAATGGTATTGAATAGTCATTCAACGTCATCTTAATTTTGGGAAGGGTATTATAGAGGCTTTCGCCATATAAAACACATGTTAATTGTTTACAGATTATTGTTGGAAATGTCTTATGGCCCATATCTTGATGGACGCCCATGTGGAGACTACTTTTAAAAAAGATTGTGGATATGGACGTAGTAGTTCATTCTGGTAGAATCAGATAACTGGTATTTAATCTCAAGCAAACCATGGAACTACAAATGATATTATTTGAGTAATCTATACACTTGTGTAGACATTTACAAGATTCATTCTAAGGGAGGAAAGATAACTCCCAGGAATGTTTGGCCACCAGGTACTTAAGCTTATCCAATACGATCATTGCTGCTGATGTAAGTAAGTACTTACCTAGTTGAGATTGTAGTTTATGTTTTAACTGTTTTAGATTATTTAACTTTTCTTCTATATTTCCCTTTGTAGGCTTTACAACAAAATTGTGTTGAGTTTCTTTAATGGTTTGCTCAATAACAAACATATCATCACTAATATTGCTCTGATCACTCGTGTAAGATTTATTATTGTAATTAGTAAAATCTGAGAAGCCATCAACACCATGACTTTGATATTTTTCATTACTTGGTACTATTTTAAAACTGTTTTTTGTAATCTTGATTTGTCCAGTTTCATTTGAAAAATCCTCTGGGGAAGTTGTATCAACGATTTCTTGCATTTCAGTAGATATTTGTGTAGCGGTTTGAAATGAAGCCATATTGACTTTGTTTGGAGATTGAGTGGTTAAGATTTTTGTGGGTGACATCATTGGCAGTTCCATCCATTCAGAAGCCACATTCCCAAACAGAAGTACTGATAACAAACAGCAAAACTGTCTTGCCTGAATCATTTTGTACAACAAAAACTGTACTAAAAACCTAAAATCAAAATAAAAACAAAAATTTCTGTTTAATGCTCAAATATTTATGTTTCCAACAACCTCCTGAGGTAACCAAAAGAGCATGAATGAAACTAGCGCGGTGTTCTTTTACTTCCTCCACTACATTTCTAGCCTGTTCCAGCTGTATAAGAGGTTTAGTATCCTCATAGTAGCCGACAGGAGCTACAGTATTTGGAGACCATAATTTACAGACATATCTCATATTGTTGAGCAGGAATAAAAAAACATATTTCTCATATAAACTGTTTTTTAACTTGTTTAAGTAGCCTACCTATTAAAATTAATTTAACAAAAAATTATAAATACAGTACATTATTGACTGAGATTAAAGGGGAAGCTTTCCTCCAAAAGTGTACAGGGTGATCAACTCAAGGAGGCCACCATTGGGATTTTGGAAACGCTAAGAATTAGAGAAAACTTTAAATGGGGCACATTCCTTAATTTTTTGTGGAAGTTAAAAATATGATTTTAGTTTTTCAAAATTCAGCCGCCATTTTCCCAAATGGCGGCCAACTTTGAAGTTTTGTATGGAACATCCTATATTTTATAATTTTTTCGGATGGAACATACAATTAAAAAACTTTTTTATTCTAGACATTTTTTCGATAAACTCACTCGTTTAGGAGTTACAGCCTATGGAAAAATAACTTTCGGTGTACATTTTACATCATGTAGCTCCCAAACAAGTAGGTTTATAGCAAAAATGCGAGGAGTAAATAAGTCTTAAAATTGCACCCACATTTCAAAAGACCATAAAATTCGTTAAAAATATTAATTCTATTATTTAAAAAACGGCGGTCATTTTAAAATACCCCCGCCGCAGCAAACCTACAGACTAAGCGAATTTCCATTTTTCTGATTGGATTTACACTAAAATGTCTCCTTAAAAATATCACATTTATTCCCTATTTAAATAGAATCAGTTTCACACGCACTTAGGTTTGCTGCAACAGGGAGGGTAAAAGTGTTTTTTATGTAAAATGTTAATAGTTAGTAAGAAATAAAAACATTTTCCAAATTTTTGCAAAATATGTTAATAAACAAGCAAACTACAACAGTTTACTTACATGCTGGTTCGCAAACTCGTTCGAATAAACGTAGGTTTACATGTTTGTACCAAATTTAATCAAAATCGGATCTTTTTTGCTCGAGTTATCGCGCTAACGGACACATATATTTATAAATACAGTATATTAATAAATAATACACCATAGTACCCTTTTAAAATTTTTTTAAATTATTTTTTTAAATATTTTAAAAGGGTACTATGGTGTATTATTTATTAATATTAATTACAGTAGCCCTACACGTGAACAATATCAAATATAATATATATATATATATATATATATGAATTTGAACGGATGGTTTTTTTGGCCACATTTAAATTTTTCTCTAATTCTTACCGTTTTCGATATCCCAATGGTGGCCTCCTTGACTTGATCACCCTGTATATTTTATATACTACATATAGCCCTGTACAGTAATATCACACACAATGTAAATGAGCACAGGTAGTATACCCCCAGAGAACACAATCATCAAGAGTTTTGTAGGAATCAGAAATTGAAAATATATGATTTAAAAAAAAAAAAACCATGTTAAAATATTCCTTAAATATATTTTTGTATCTGAAAAATTTCCTTTATAAAAAAAATAAGTTTGGATAAAAGAATAAAAAATGCTTACAATGATTATATAAACTTACAATAGCTGACTTCTAGTACAATATGACACTCTCCAGTACAGGTGACAGACTGAGACAGTTATTAGTTCCAGAGGACGACTTCCAACTAAGTGTGACATAACGGCATCTCATCTCAACCAGCACCTGGCCTGCATGTCAACCTCTTTGTTGGTAAAGTGAATTTCGTGGAGTGTTCAAATTTTTATAACACTTAAATTGCTAAATGAGCTTTAAAAAAACTCTGGTTTCAACCCTTTTCCTAACTTTTTACTTATGTTACGCAAGTGTTTGCTGTTGCAAATGCACACGTCTAGGTCTCGATTAAAACTAAATTATGGAAGGCACTTTAAGCATTTGTAGAAGTCAAAGAGCCCAGCAGTATGAAGGCTATTAATGCTGATTCAAACAAATTATTCATTCAAAGCACTATTAGAGCTATGGAATTGTAAAATAACTAAGAACATTTGCAGTTGTGTTCTTTCCTTTATTAATCTTCCAAGTTTAATAATCTGGATAGTATTTGATTTTTTTAGACTTAATTAGTTTTAATCGAGACCTAGATGTGTACATTTGCAACAGCAAACACTTTAATAGGTTCAGTTCCAGCCGTCACACCCCTCTGTATGTAAGGTCTCACATCACGCGGGAGTGAGTATCTTAAAAACCATTTAATAAAACATTAATACACTAATTTTCCTACAGCTCTTTAACCAATAAAGATACAAAAAAAACATTAAATACAAAAATTACATTTTATAAAATACTGTAGTAAATTTTAAAGTAATTCTTTTGGTTACCTTATTGTAAATGGTGAACGTATCCATACATTGTTTGGTTTTTTTTTAGTTGGAAAATTGGATTAATGTAGCAAAAAATAATAATGTCAGTCCTAACCTAATACTTGCACATATATGAGGTCAGCACAACAAAATTGATAAGATAATAGATTTTATTTATTAAAATATACAAATACAACAATAGATAACAATTTTTTTTAGTTAAACCATATTTTTATAGTACCCAATACCATTGCCTTTACAGACAGATCCAATATAATTGTTTAATGTAGCGTTTGACGGATCTCTTGAGGAATGTTTTTTATGTACCACTCATGGTCATCAGCATTTGCAGTGGCCAGCACCCCTCGAGAGTTGACTGGTGGAGTGTCTTTGTCGTAGGGGTAGAGTCGGCCATGGAGATCAGTGAGTTTTCCCCCGACTGCAGTCAACACAGCCTCAGGTGCACAAGTGTCCCAACGTTTGCAGCCTGGACTGGCAAACACATAGGCATGTGCCTTGCCCTCCATCAGAAGCATTACCTGAACCAACCACGTACTAGTTCAAACAATGAAATATGTAGGGCCTGTGGAATTTTGTAGCAAAACATTTAAACTTTTGTGCCAAATAAGCGTCCCATCTGTTTTAGTTACTTTCTAGTTTTTTTTTAACTACTTGACAACCAACCAGCTGTGTACACCAGTACTGACAACCATGGCATGTCTCAAGTTTGTAGCATAGACACAGATTTTCAGACACACTCAATACAACACGTGTGCAAGACGACAACAAACAAACAAGCGTTGATTGAGTTACAATGCAAATTATCTCTATTTTATTGAGACTATTCACAATGCCTTTGAAACCGAAGAATCCGTACTGTTAACACTATTGGACTTATCTAAAGCATTCGACTGCGTATCGCATGAATTGCTTCTAAGGAAACTCTCCTTGTACGGGTCTGGGGGGGCTGTTCAACGGATGTTTACGTCCTACTTCAGTGGCCGCCAGCAGGTGGTATCAATTCAAGGTGCAAAATCTGGGGTGGCAGCGATTACGAGCAGAGTTCCGCAAGGCTCAACCCTTGGACCTAGCCTCTTTATCATCTTAATCAATGATTTCAACCTAGAGAGCTATGATGCCCTATTATATGCAGATGACACTACCATTATTAATCGTGGTAGTAACATGGCCAATTTAACAACGGGGTCGAATTTCTGCCTAGGAGAGGCTAAGGAGTGGTTTAGGCTAAACGGACTGCAGTTAAATGAGGGGAAAACTCAGCAGCTGCTCTGCAGCTTGTGGACCCGCCCTGAAGCCAGGTTGGATGGGCCTAGTGTGAGTGCAGTCAAACTGTTAGGTGTTACCATTGATGAGAAACTTACCTGGAACCAGCATATTGATGAAATTTGCAAAAAATTATCTCGAGTTAATTGTCTTTTAAGAAAACTAAAATCCCAGGTGACGTCTGACTATCTTAAACTAGCCTACTTTGGTTTGTTTCATTGCCATTTAAGCTATGGCTTGGTCTTATGGGGCCATGCTCCGAACACTACTAGAGCTCTGATTATGCAGAAGACTGCTGTTAGAATTTTATCTTCGAGTGGTAGACGAGATCATGCCAGACCACTTTTTCAACAGCTTGGCATTCTCACGATACATAGCCAATACATTCTAGACTGCCTCCTTCTCTTGAAAACTGACCCTAGGCTCCCTCATATTACACGAGACCAATTCCACAATTACAACCTGCGCTCTGCAAGGAATGTGGATGTCCCGAGGTGTAGGCTATCAAAGACCAAGGACTGCTTTCCGGTGTTGGCACACAAGCTCTACAATAGACTGCCCCTTCACATTAAAGAACTCCTTCTTGAACCTTTTAAAGTTAAGCTAAAACAATGGCTGAGTAGGAAGTGTTTTTATTCCATTGAGGAATACTTTACTACTACAATGGACTTTTGAGTATGAATCCGGCCGCCATGGAGTGTAAATACTGTAAATATTAGTTTATTAATTCTTAAAAGTAAATTTTATTTGACAAGATCAATCCAGACATCTGGTCAACGATCGCCAGTTGGTAATGGTAATGGTAATGGTATCTGTGTTGTATGATGTAAACCATGCAGTAGCGAAATGGCATGATAGGACTATCGGAACGGAGCTTTATAATTTAAAAAAAATATTTATTTTAGTATAAAATAAATAAATCTGCCAAGTTTGAGTCCATAAACAAGCAAACTACAACAGTCTACTTATTCTCCATAATAGCATAAGATTTTGAATTTACAATTTTTTAAATTTTTCGTGACAAGTACAAAAACAAAATTCAAGATACAATAAGTTATTTGTTTATAAGGCCCTACAAAATGATACATAGAGTGAACCTATGGATAACCTAATTGTTATGAGAAAGAGTTAACTTCTTATGGGACCCTACCGTTTAATTATTAAGTTTTTTTATTTTTGGAAATTGAAAATATGAAATATTAAAAAATACGGACAACTTAAATCAGGCCAGTTTTTCACCCTGCCAGTCCTCTAGCACAACTAATAGTAGTGCCCCTTTGCAATATATACAGAGTAGGGTGTCCACCGACTGGGAATTATGATCGAATCATTTTTAAACCGGGAATTATGCGTCAATTTTGTATTAATACCGGGAACTTTCAATTTACCGCGATCGTGCATTACAATAGTGACGTTTCCGTGACCGCGAGAGAAGATAATATCTCAACAAGGGATGATCAGAATTTTACCGCAATTGCATACAAATACAATCAAATTTTTTTTATTTTCCAATTTGTTGGCACTTTCTTAAAAAAATCAACTGCCTCACACCCTAGGCACATGCCTACTGTGCCTATTCGGTAAATCAGCCCTGACTTAAATATATTTTAATTTTATGGAACACCCTGTATTTTATGATTGTTTTAGAAACTAAATGTGATTTTAAAAAGTGTGTATTCTTGAATCTTGACGTTGTTTATGGATAGGCCTATATTTTGATTAAATATAGCAAGTTTATTTCACAATTATCTATGAACATGTCACTAAAGTGCTTTAAAGGTATCATTTGAATATGGTAAAAAATCTATTTCCTCATCGGAGTTGCTACTATTGTCGATCTTGGCGACTACGTAGGCATGTGCTGCATCTCAACATGCGCCAGTCAAAAATTGTGTGCTGCGTGGCTTTCGCCGAAAAACTTGGGTTGCGTGCGTTGCGTCTCATTCGTCTCAGCATACCTAGCCTTAATCAATTGCCTCCTCACCTGTTATCTATGAAGCAATTATGTGTAAAAAGCTAAGCAAAAACATTACCAAATTTTGCATTTGGACTGCTGCAGCAAAGCTGCAGATAAGTAAATTTCCATTTACCTGGCTGGATTTATACTAAAATATTCCGTTAAAATTGTCAGATTTATTTCTTAATAGGGGATTGAACCATGGCTTGGTATAGTTTATTTCCATTGTACCCCTATTACGAGTTATCTTCCCCTTTGCACTGTATTTTTTTATTTGCTAGTATACTGTGGATGGCTTGTTATAAACACATGTTACAGGTCTTTTGTTTACTTTTTTCTTGTTTTTTGTTCAACTAACATGGTTACTTGGCAACCCATAAGGCCGATGTTAAATAAACAGTATCTGCAATCTGACACATACTTTCTCCCATTAGCTTGTCAACCGTTATCAAGGGTAAGCGATGAGAGTAATTATGATTTTTTTAATAGGAAAAATCTCAAAAATTGCATTAACTTTTGAACCTTATTTTTTACAAGAATTTTACACGTGGTTGCACTATTTTGTTTAGAATTATAAGGACCATAACAGTACAATTTCAATCAAAACTGGCTTTTTTTAAATCTGATTTCTTCTTTTTATGGTATAGAATTATTTTATGGTTTTTGATGGGAAAATAACATAAGTTACAATAACTTTTGAACCGTAGTGGTGTGATATTTAAGTGTGTATTGTATCTTTGACCATTAATACAACTTGTATTCACCTTGTGGCCAGCCCCTCCCACCCTGAGTATCTCGTCAGGTTTGAGGGCGTCGAGAGCTGCTTGTACTTGAGGAGTTGTGTGAGATCTTGTGGTTGTGATGATGCGTTTTCCCTCTGGAGGACTCTTGGGGTCGAATCCCCCCACTCCAACTCCATCTATACCCCAGACAGTTCGTCCCATCTGTCCCTGTCCAGTATTCTTGTAGTTATAGAATGGCTGGTGGATGACACCTGCTACGGCTCGTTCTTTTACTGCAATTCCGATAAGGACAGTCACGTGGTCCAGCAAACCTATAAAAGTATTATGAATTTACAAAGGATCCAAATTAAAAAACCGTTCCTTATTACTTCAACAATTTCAACTCCATAAATTATTTGGTGCCACAGTGTCTTACCTATTTCTTATGTATAAATTGCCGAACAAATTTCAAAGGAAAATGCAGTAGTTTATATAAAATAGTATAAGATATCAACAAATTTCAAAATAAATTGGGGACAAGAAAAAAAATTAGAAAAAAATATTTTGGAAGTTTTTGTTACTTTGACTTACTTGAACTTATTCGAACAATTTTATTATTTTTATTCAACAAAACAGTCAGAAAGAGCAGAAAATGAAGATCAGAATTGATGTCTAGATCCTCAACATGAATTCAATTATGTTTTAGTTTATTTTCAGTAAACATTGTTATTACAGTACTAATAAATAACCGTTGACAAAGTATAAAAACAAAAACAAAAACTGAAATACACAATAACATTAGAAAATAAGTATAACCAATAAATAGCGAACAAATATTAAACATACGATATCAGATTTCATCTATGACAAAAACGGCGACAATGGTGTCTGCTAATTGACCAAAGGCAACAAAATTGCTACAAAACTGATAGCCGGAAGCTTTTGGATCAAAACAAAGTGTTTTTAAAGCCAGTACCGGTATGTTGTTTTGTGTTTGAGTAATATATAATATACTGAGAGTAACCGTCAGCGACAATGAGCAATTTTAATTTATTCATAAACAAACACATCACGTCGCTATGAGCGAAGCTGTGGCACTAAAAGGGTTAATTATGCCTAGTCTTTTTTAATGTCTTATGAAAGAATTGTTTTGGTAGACACAAACACAGAAAGGGTAAATAAAAACTAACAACATGCGTAACTTAAGGTGCAACACAATTAATACACCAATCTGGCAACTATGTCCAGCCAACCACTAACCAGAAACAAAGGTGTGTGGTTAAGGATGTCCTGGTACCTGATACTACATTTTATCATTACACTTCACCCTTGTACTGTACCGGCTTTGCTGTATACGTTCCAAGCACAGGTCTGTAGCCTATGTAGATGGGCAAATACAAGGTTAAAAGAGGCCGCCAACCTCTTTTTTGTAAAATAAAAATTGATAACAATGTTTATATTTCAGTTAAAGTTTGAGGTCCAGTTCAAGTTTTTACTATGTAACATTCAAATAAATGTTCCTAATAAACCAACTCAATTTTTTACATAATTACTTGCAAGATAAAACATTTTCTCAGACATCATAGTTGTTAGAGAGTAATTTATATTCTTGTTATATAGTACACGCCTTAGTCCATAGGCTATACTGTAATCAAGTGTCTATGTATCTTATATGACTTCTTCTTCAAGTAAAAGATCTATTCTATTCTATGTCCAGAGTCAGTTGTTGGTTATTGTAATGTCCTCGCCTTGTGTGTTATCACTGTTAAAGACAATTTAATTTTCCATATCATCCAACCATTGTGTTTTTATTAATAACCCTAACAATAGTAAGTCAGTAAAACTAGACAAAACATTAGGAATACTTACTATGATTGTTAGTCTTAGCCTGACAGTATTGGCATTGTGTTGAAGAATCAATATTAATCAATAATTTGACCTTATCGATACCTTAAAGACTTACGCACCTTGTGTATACTCCGAAGTGCCATCTAAAGGATCAACCCACACAGTGACCTGAACACAAAAAACAAAAAGTTAAAATCAATAAAAATAGAAGCTGTTTGATATAGTAGTAAATCCAAACAAAAAGTCCAATAGCTAAGAGTATTAAAAAAAATTAAATAAAAGATTAAGGAAATTTTTATTATTTAGTGATTTTTAGAACATAGTTCTTGAAACTTTAAAATTGCTGCTATTGTATTGTCATTTGTTGGATAACAAGCTATACTTTTGTTAATGAAAAGCTGTATATCCTCTCAAATATAAAGAATAGGAATTCATTTACAACTCCTTGGCAGTTTTTATTTTAGCTGGTTTTAGCTCTGTAACATTGATGATGTATAAAAAGTAAAATGTTAATTGTTAACTGAGATGACTAACATCAGACTCTGCCAGGTCATGGTACTGATCAGGACAGGCTAGCGCAAGGACCTCCGGGTCACTGGCAGTCACTAGCCACTCCTCCGGGCACGGACACGTAGGAGCTCCTTCCTCACCGATGATGTTGACTGAGGGAAACAGTCGTGACAGTGACCCCACGATACACTGCTGGGCCGACCTGTCCGCCTCTGTCTGAAGATCATTCTTACCCTGAAAATGAGGTATTAATCATTGATCTTGAAAATTACAAGTAGACTTTTTGTCTTACGAGGGCTATCCAGAAAGTAAGGAACGTTTCGTTCTGACGCTACTAGGCGCGTGCGGATCTCATACATTTTGGTGTGTATGCACTCGGAAACTCGGTCGGCATCTAGCCGTGACAACAGGATCATTCTCGCGCTGCCCGTTTTTTCACAATTTCAACTTAAGACGCGCGCTGGGATTGAAAATCCCGCCAGTTGTCAGGTGCGGTCATTGATACGGTTTTTGTTGGCAAAAAGCTTAAAACCGATAGACATTTATCGCCAAGTGTGTGATGTTTAAGGTAACAACGTAATGAATGAAAGTTCTGTGGAAAATGGTGCATTCAGTTTAAAAATGGCCGAACTGACGCTAATGAGTCATGGCGAATCGAACGGAGGACGCCTGAGCATTATGACTGATGGAACTGGTGGCTAAAGTTTATGAAAAAATTAGCAAAAACCGCTGCTTAACGATAACACAGCTTTCGCTTTGTTGTGTGACAATTTCAAACAACAAGTCCACGAAACTTGAGGAAAACAAAGTGAAAGCCTCGGCGGGTTTTGTGCCAAAATGTACGAGATTGGCGCACGCCTAGCGGGGTCAGAACGAAACGTTCTTAACTTTCTGGATAGCCCTCCTAGACTAGTGTTTGAAGTTAACCAGAAGGCAGAAGACCAAAGCGGAGATGGTGGGACAAATGGGAAAGAACCTAAGGAGACTGACAAGAAGGAAGTAAGAGGCTAGAGATAGAGACTAATTGACCCATTGTGAACTGGGGAATCCCAACACAACCCTTGGGGTATCAGTAACCACAGCAGTTTTCAATTATTTTTTTATATTTTAAAAACAATGCAAAAACAAACAATTTAAATTTACAAAGCAAATTTTGGTACAAACATGTGTAAAATCAACTACTTTGTAACTAAATTTTAAACATTTACTGGGAGAGGATGTGGTTTACTGGGGATTATCCTATAACCCCCATACGGAAAAGCTAGATGGATACCCATGTGTATATTTTGATCAAATTTGTCAACTTAATTTATTTCGAAAGATAAGCAACTAGCATTTGGAAACCCTTAAAAAACACTTTAAGTTTATAGCATTCCTTGTAGCTGCAACCCTGAGTACTTCTTGAACCTGATATTACTAAATTAGATAATACATGTGACTAGTTTGGGGAAATATCTAAGTAAAAAACAGTTTTGGCAAATGGAAATTTGCTCAGTCTGCAAGGTTTTTATAGTAGGACAATTTTTGTAATGTTCCCTAGTACCCGGAATATATTTATTTTTTGTGGTCTGATTGAATTATGACGGATGTTTTAACCAAGTGGGCATTCAAAATTTGATTTATATTACAGTTTATAATTTTTCCACTGATTATCAACATACTGTATATAATGCCAATAAACTATGTTTTTACACATTTAATTTGGTGTATTTTGGCATTTTTATAAGGGGAGGGTCCAAACATTGGTCTTGCTACCATTTAGCGTCCTAAATACATCACGCACACGCAACACTAAAAAACATGTGTTTTTTAGCAACTGCGGTTTAGACCTACCACTATTTGTTATATTAATTCAGTTTTGACCTTGTTTTTAGAGTTTTCTTATCCAAACATGAAAAAAAAAACAGCAACTTGTTCAAAAGATACATAATAATTAAAGTAAACTCACTTTATCAACAATTCCTAAATCTCCTTTTTTCATTACATCTCTAACTATCTTTCCCGCAGAGTTAGCTGCAGTTACAGAAGAAGCCACCAGACGCAACAGAAGATGTGCACTTTGAGCCATCACCTATTCACCTTCTTCTATGCTATTCTTGAAAAACTGAAAAAGTCCAAATCTAAAAATAATATATTTTTATTAGGCCATGGTAAGTATTACATAACTTTGAATTAATTATCAACAAAAACCTATTGATTTTACTGTTCTCTCGAGAAATAAAGTGAAATACGCAAAAAATGTACAAATGTAACCAAGTGGCTTAGGCCTATGTAGCCTAGTTAGCAGAAGACCGTACACATTTTTGAAAGGTGTTTAACTGCTACAGGAGCTCTTTAGTTACCATCAAGACAGAAATTAAAATTAAAGCTTTGTTGTCAGCGTATTTAACACTGCCATGGTTTTCTGTTGAGGTTGGAAGTCTAGGCGACATCTCTAGTCAGTTTGACAACCATCTCCCATTTTATTGAAACACAACTCACATAAAAATTTCCCTTAATATGGTAAATTGGTTCAAACCTAACTGACTAACACCCGCAACTAGTATCCCACACTGTAAAACATCATACAAGTATATGACCTATCACACTGTAGATTTTTCAATGATAGCGTTTTTAATATTTATTACATGGAAAATATAATTAAGTTACATAGCCTAAATACCCCCGCCGCAGCAAACCTGCAGACTAAGCGAATTTCAACTTGTCTGATTACATTGTTACTAAAATATTTCCATAAGACATATCTATTCCCAACTTAAATAACATTAGTAACGAGTGCTTAGGTTTGCTGCTACGGGCTGCTAAATTTGCCAAATGTTATCACTATATATCCATAAACAAGTAAACTAGGCTACAACATTTTTCAATTTCTCCATAAGAATAACATGGGAATTTTAAATTATATTATTTTTGAATTTTCTCCGTGAGCGTTAGGCATACAACAGCGCTTCAATATAATAAATTATTTATTTCTTTAAGCTCTACAAAACAGTTTAAAAAGAAATTGCAAATTTTTTGTTTTGAGGGTCAAAAGTGGGAAACCCCAATTTTTACCCCATAAAACCCCCGTTCCCATGGTCCGATTATGCTGGTTCGCGAACTCGTTCGAATAAACGTAGGTTTACACGTTTGTACCAAATTTCATCCTAATCGGATCATTTTTGCTCGAGTTATCGCAACACACATACAGGGTGACCATTAAGTCTTAGGACGACTTTATAACTTTTAAACGACAAACGATATCACAAGCACATTTGGTATACCGTTACTGGAAATTGTAAGCTACTTTTCTGTGTACATGGTGGTCGGATATCACCTTTGAGGGACGGCCCGTCGGGGGTCAGAAGAAAATCTTTAATGACAGCCTATGTTGAGTTGTACATCATTTTAAAGGTCTACTTCAACTGAAAACAATGCCGCAAACCGGACTTCAAAAGGTTGATCCAGTCGGAAGAAATCGCGTTTCAAAGTTTAAAAATGAAAAATACCATTATTACGTAAGAAATAATCTTACTCTTTCCTTTTGGCCGTCTGACAATGTGCTAAGTGTAATCAGGAAAACCTGCTGTATTAAGAAGTACAATGAAAAGTGAAAGCAGTGCCTCTAGGTCAGGGTTTCCCATCCACTGGACTTCCCCCTTAATGGCTTTTATCCGTCTAACAGTTCACTTATCAGTACCACTCAAGCTACGCGATTTCTTCCGGGTCGCCGGAATTTTATCCCCCTGGAATTTTACCCCCTGGGCAAAGCTGACGTCACTATGACGTAGTAACCTGAGCGGCCAAAAGTTTGTTTGCGGCCGGAATTTTACCCCCGCGGATTTGGAAGTCTAATGAAAATAGTCAGAGCGTGGTTAATTAGATTAGCGATGAAAACCGGAATTTTACCCCCTGTCCATATACGGTAACTAGCGTTTAGACAACTAAAGATGTACGGGCCGGATTTTTACCCCCGGAATTTTACCCCCGGATTTTTACCCCCTGGAATTTTACCCCCTGGCCGATTTTAGAAATTGAATGATTGATTTTCTTATTTCTGTTTTTAGTTAATTGTAAACACATTTCATTATTTAGTAGCCTATCTTTATTTATTTTGTAATCTCAACTAAGTAAACAGAATTCGCTGTTTTATTTTGATCATATTAACCAACAGTTGGCTTCAAAGATCGAATCCTGATACTCGAATCTCAAAATTAAAATCAAAAAGCTGTTCAATAAGTTAATGTTACAAATAAATTAAGATAACTTAGGCTACTTAATAATAAAATGTTTACTATTAAATTAAAACTGAATGAAGATAATTAATCATCCTCACTAATTTATAGGCTATATCTGGCCAGGGGGTAAAATTCCGGGGGTAAAAATCTGGGCCGTACATTCTAGGTTTTTATAATTTGATGTGTTCTTATTAAATTCACAACCATGAAAATATATGTTTAATTCCGCATTTCATCCATCGAGCTGATGTCGCGAAACCCAAAAGTTCGCGGCCGGAATTTTACCCCCTGGTTTGTGACGTCACGTTTGCCCAGGGGGATAAAAATCCGCTACCCCTTTCTTCCGACTGGATCAACCTGTTATAGTCAATGGTATTACCCAACTTTGTATCAATCTGACACTAACTTAGTAAAAAACGTAAGCCCTAGGCTATGAATTTATAAAAAAAATAATGAACAGTAAGTTAGGCCTACTCAAACTATGTCGCACCACAGACAAGTGTAGCTTATAGCACTAGCATTTATCAAGCAATAACTACTAACAATATTTTATTCTTTTATATTCGTTCGCACTGAAACTCTTTTTTAGTTCTCACACTTGACTTCTTGTCGTATTGTTCATGTTCAACCAAGTTTGGTTATAAAATAACTTTCCCGTCTATCTAACCAAGTAACCAACGAAAACAATAAAAAATCAAATAATATTTTTATGTGATTTGTGAATCAAATCAAACGAACCGTAAAGCCGGGTCACAAAACTGACAAAGACAAAACAAAGTGAAAGTGAAGTGACAATGACAAACGTCGAAACGTCACACGGCACACGGCTATCGGCTGTTTTCTAGCAGCCGCTACGCTAGTCGAGTCGCTCAGCTGGAGCTGTTGGTAAATATCGCCAGCTGCCAGCGAAACCTCTAGAGTCCTTACTATATCGGGAGGTTCCATATGATCGACAACCGAGTAAACGTAGTTGCTGGGAGACATTAAGGGACGATATCGATTCCAATCCGTGGGGCTTGGGTTACAAACTGGTAACCAAGAAACTTGGCACCCGCTCTCCACCTTCCGTCATGGATGGGGCCACTATGGAGAGGATAGTCGAGTCCCTTTTCCCGGCTCACACGTTGCGCCCACTGCGGGATTTCGGAAGGGTGGATGACGTACCACTTTTTAGTCTTGGAGAGGTGGAGGCGGCCGTCCTATCCCTGAAGAACAATAAGGCTCCTGGACCCGATGGGGTACCCGGCGAAGTTCTCAAAAAGGTTTTGACTATTAACCCCTTGATCCTTTTGCGCATGTACAATGCCTGCCTAGTCGAAGGAGTTTTCCCTTCGTGCTGGAAAACAGCTAGGCTTGTGCTTGTTGGGAAGGGAAAGGGAGACCCAGACCTGCCATCCTCTTACAGACCTCTGTGTATGTTGGATACGGCTGGAAAAGTCCTCGAGAAGTTGATACGTTCCCGACTGAATTCAGCCGTGGTCGCTGCGGGGGACCTGTCCCCTCGGCAGTATGGATTCAGGATGGGGCGATCTACGGTTGACGCTGTTGAAGAGGTGAAGCAAGCCGTGATGAGAGCTGAGGATTTTAACCACTACTCTCGAAGGGTTGTGCTGCTCGTCACTCTCGATGTGCGAAACGCATTTAATTCGGCGAGGTGGTGCGATATGCTGGATGCTTTGGAGAACACCTTCCACGTCCCGGCATACCTCATGCGTATCATAGAGGATTATCTCCGGTTCCGCCTCCTCTTGTATGACACTACAGAGGGCCCACGGACGATGAGTGTCACTTCCGGTGCTGCCCAAGGTTCCATACTCGGCCCGGACCTCTGGAATGTCGCGTATGACAGCCTCCTGAGGTCTGAAATGCCTGAGGAAACTGTTTTGGTTGGGTACGCGGACGACGTTGCAGTTTTGATAGCTGCACGTAGCGTTGAGCTGGCTCAGCTAAAGCTGAACCGAGTTATGCGTACTATAAACGCATGGATGACAGACCACGGTCTCTCGCTTGCTTTGAGCAAAACTGAGATCGTGATATTAACAAAAAAACGGATTGACACCATCGTGCCGTTGAGGGTAGGGGCCGTTGAAGTCCAGACCGTTCGTTCTGCCAAGTACCTTGGGATTATGGTGGACAGCAAGCTTAGCTGGCGGGATCAGATTTTCCGTACGGCGGACAAAGCCGCTAGGGTGGTCTCCTCTCTTAGCCGGTTGATGGCCAATGTCGGAGGGCCTCGGTCCAGCCGTAGAAGGCTGTTAATGTCTTCTGTCCAGTCTGTGCTCTTGTACGGTGCTGAGGTGTGGGCAGACGCTCTATATAAGGAGGTATATAGGATGCGGCTTGCCCGAGTGCAGCGTCAGGCAGCACTAAGAGTTGCATCCGCCTACCGAACAGTGTCCGAACCCGCCGTCCTGGTGGTTGCTGGAGTCATCCCCGTCAAACTTTTGGCGGCGGAGAGAAAAGCAATTTATCAGCGCCGTGGGGAGGACCAGGCACGAACAGAGCAACGCACCCGCACCTACCAGCTGTGGCAGGAGAGCTGGGAACAGGAGACTCGGGGACGCTGGACCAGGCGACTGATAAAGCAAGTCCGACCTTGGGTTAATCGGCGGTGCGGAGAGGTGGACTTCTACCTCACCCAATTTCTGACGGGTCACGGCTTTTTCCGGTCGTACCTGTTCAGGATGGGCAAAGCCGTGTCACCCGATTGCATATACTGCCCAGGCATTCCCGATGACGTGGAACATACCTTCTTCCACTGCCAGCGTTGGGAAAGGCCCCGCCTGGAGGCTCAACAGTTAGTAGGACTGCTGTCGGTGGACACGGTCATACCGATGATGACGGAGGGTGAGGACAATTGGACCTGTGTGTCACATTACATCCAGGGTATTCTCCGCGCCAAGAAGAAGCTCGACCTTGACCGGGATGCGGTGTAGGTCATAAAGTATCCAAATGCCATAAACGGTGAGAGCCCTGAGGGCTTAGGTAACATGTTGGCCTGACTTGAAGTAATGTGACAAACAATTCCAGGTCTGTGTCCAACAGAGTAGAGGGGGTTTTTTAGTGAGTAGTCTGCGAGATTCAGGAGTCTCACACTACAGGCTGGCTACCTGTGTGCGTAAAAGCATTTTCCCTCCTCTCCCTTAAAAAAAAAAAAAAAAAAAATATGATCGACAACCGTTGAAACTGATCGATACCATAGACTAACCAACACAAGTACTAGTAAATGCTAGTAACTAATGTAAATAAATACAAAAGTAAATAAATACAAGTAACTAAAGGAGTATGTTTTATGTCGATACTAAAGTATTCCCACCTTTTTGACACTGTCAATATTTTGACTTGTCGATAACATGCGACTATTTCAGTGTTGATTATATTAATTTATAAATTATGTCGATATCCTGGGACCCCACGCTGAATAAATACTTTTCTACTACAGTACTTTTTCAGTAGCATTGCACTATAACCACTACCATTTACCCCTCCTCACTAAGAATAAACAACGTACAATTCAGTAATACAATGTATCATTGGAATTTACCGTATTCTGTTACTATCTGTGGTATCTGGCCTCTGGTGTTTCTACCTTCTGGAGACCGTCTCATACCTTATCGAAAAAAAATTAATTCCCCTTACAAGCTATGCCACATTTCCACGATTATAAGTTATGGAACAAATTCGCAATTATAAGCCATGCAATTATAAGGTATGACACCCTGCCGGAGCTGGTGTTAGTGTTCAGTTCAGTTCTCTGTCACTCTTCACTCTGTCTCCCTGTCTGTTCTTTCTTCTTTCTTCTTTTTACTTCTTATGAATAGGTTAGGTAATGGTTCTTACGATTATTGAAAATTATGATTATGATTCATAAAATGTGAAACGAAACAGCAACAAACTGATCTTTGTTTACCTAGTTATTCTTTTTGAATGTCAGATAGTGATTTTGATTCAGCTAATGAAAGTACAGCTTTAATCATGGACGGACATGTAGTTCAGGTTAGACCAGATAATATTGGAGACAAAACGGGAAGAAAACGTAAAACAAATCAGGGTGCCTCAGGATCCTCGAACAGATCGGTGAGTTTGGAGGTTCAAAAAATTTTTCAACCAGGGAAAGTAGTTAAAACCCATCTAAGTTAAAATTCAGTTTTGTGGATCTGCCGGGAATTGAATCCGTCCCTCCCGCACTGAAGTCAGAGATGATGCTTACCACAAGGCTAGCAACACACCTGTATCACTAATCCTCCGATGCGATGCGATTAGGCGTTGGTTGTAATTTAATCAAACCTTCATATAGCCTACACTGTAGTGATGCGAGATTGCAAGATGTTTGAACAATCGAAATGTTCCTTCTCGAGATGTTCCGCTTATCGATTGTTTCGATTTCTTAGTGAGAGGTTTGTAACTTAGGTACAATCGAGATGTTTCTCTTGATTGTTGCATTCGTGAAACAGCTTATAGCTCATTTAAAATGATTCCAAAATCGAATAATAGTATTGATAGGTACAATTCGAAAGATGAGATTTCAAACTTTCATTTTCATATATAAACAAACCTTAGCCTATAGCATTAAGTTAACAGATCAATTTCATTGTCATTACAATTTAAATGCAAATTTAATCACGAGGCGGTTTTTGGTGTGACACGTCAATTCAATAACTCATGTTCTGCAAATCATAGCACTGATAAGTTAATCTTGCATGTAACCGGTTTGCCAATAGTAAGATTTTGTTCTGGAGTTTATTTTTGTAACAAAAACCATGTAATTATATTGTCGGATAATTTGGCAAATAATATTTATAAATCAGCTGACATTTGAAATTACGAAAACCGTCATTTAGGCAATGAGTAATAAATCAATAAAGGATTGTGTTGGCCTGATGCAATTTATACCCTATTGATCTGTAGCCAGGAATAAAGACGCACAACTTTAAATACACGGGTGTTGTTGACACTGCGTAATATAGCTGTTTCGTTGGTGACAGTCGCCATTACTGTTGTGCGGTGTTCACGTCTTATAAAAGAGTGGCTGGCGGGAAAACAATCTATATGGAAAATACTCTACTTGAAAAGCCCCATAGTAGAAAATCAATATCTAACTAACATTCAATATTAGGTACCTACTTATTGATTGAAAAAAGTTTATTTAAACTAATAATTATGTCGAACTGATGTTTAATTTAGGCCTAACTTAATCAGGTAATGTATCTAAGGTTCTCTGTAGAACTGTAGTTCATAATTTTAGTAACAGTAGAGCAACGCTTAGAAAAACTGATACCTTTTTTGTAGTCCAAGTCCCAGTGATTTTTGACATCATTATTAAATACTTTCTTAATTTGATTTTTAATTTTATTTACATTTACTAGTTAAGTGTTAACGTTATCTGCTGTGGCTTCCTGGTAAAATGATTTTTCTCCTCTTTTTGTAAATGCAACTTGTCTATATAACTTAACAATATTTAGACTATAGAATATGGATGGACTGATGTACTCGTTCCTCATGCACAGGCTTTGCCTATGTGGGGATCCTCCATTATTTTTAAGAATTATTGTAATTTCTGTAACCATTTATTTTTCATGGAATAAATGATATTTGATTTGATTTTGTATTAGCCTAAACCGGAAACCAATGAGTCGTTGTGCAAACCTTACAATTGCCTGATTGACTCGTAATAAGCTTATTATACACGGGGCCACGAGAGTCTGCAGTTGGCGGCAGCCAATACCAAGAATGGACTAGTGCGACGTTGCAACATCACCCCTTCACCACTTTTCAACACAAATTAAAATATATTTTCAAATCCGCTGGTATTATTAGATTTGGCAACACCGCACTGTCCTCATTAGCTTCTTTTCAAAGTCATGTGGTAAATAGGCTCCTCCCTCAACTGCAGACTCTCGTGGACCTTACTGTAGTTTACCAATTAAATGTTTTCTAGAGGGCAGGAGGTGATGGGCAGGGACCTCCAGAACCCAACCCTAACCAAATACAAAATGAAATTGAGCCACAAGATTGGGATGAAGAGGAAGAGCTTAAATATGGAGCAGCCCATGTCATCAAGCTCTTTGTCCCGGTATCACTTTGCATGCTGGTGGTGGTTGCCACCATGAATACTGTAGGCTTCTACAAAACTAAGGATGTTTATTTGTAAGTAAGTTACGTTATTGTTTTAGCATGCTAAGAGGCCCTTCTATTAAGTTAACTGCTGAATGGAGTATATACAATTTATTATTTATTTATAACTAACAAAACGGGCCATTCCATGTCAAATCAACACAAATCATATTTTCTGACATCCCTAATTTAGGCGAATTTCCCTATAGAGAAGTAGCTAAGTTATTAGTTTTGACATCATAAGATGTGGAATTGCCCCTGAACTGGTTTATAACTAATATAATGGTTTAATTACCTTCAGTCTCCAGTTCAAAGTAAGTCGATTGCGACCTAGGTTTCAGCACGACGTTGTGCTATCATCAGGCTTCCAGTCGAGACTGAACATTCTCGACTGGAAGCCTGATGATAGCACAACGTCGTGCTGAAACCTAGGTCGCAATCGACTTACTTTGAACTGGAGACTGAAGGTAATTAAACCATTATATTAGCTAAGTTATTACTGTAGGTACAGTAAGACCTAGAGCCGGGATGTTCTTATAGGCCAAAAACACTATTCGTTAAAATTTGTATATATGTATGCGGCTATATAAGTTAGGTCTATACTAAATATTATCATGTGTACAGGTTCCATTCAATAAGTATCGGGACTGGCTCACTGTAGCCTCAAAAGAGCAGTGGAGGGGGGGTTCAATCGGTTGGATTCGATAGAGGGGTCCTTCACGATTCAGGAGCACTTTGGTTTAGTCGCCTATGGGCATTCGTTGAGACAAGAGATCGATATTTGTGCCGAGTATTTTTTCATTGTGTCGTCATGCCAACATGGAGCATACTGTCGAGCAACATTGTGTGAAGTTTTGCAAAAACTCGGAAAATCCGTGTTGGAGACCCTTGCCCTCAACTCAAACATTTTGTTTCCGGTTCACAAACCGAAGTGCTCCTGAATCGTGAAGGACCCCTCTATCGAACCCAACGCATTGGACCCCCATCCACTGCTCTCTTGAGGCTACAGTGAACCAGTTATTGAATGAACCCTGTAGGCTAATTAGGTAAATCCTTGAACGCAAAACCTTAAATAAATTTGTCCGATTTTAATGCAATTTGGTTAGAAGATGTAAGGCTAGATAAACTTGAATGAGTTCACAAACCAGCTTGATCGGACCATGGGATCTATGGTGTTATGGGGTAAAAATAGACTTCTTACTATTGACCACCTCAAAAAATAAAAATTTCCAATTTCTCTTTAAAATATTTTAAAGACCTTAAAATAAGCAAATAAATTAGTATATATTGCAGTATTTTTACAATTTTACGGTTGTGGGTTACAGAGAAAAATAAAATTCCTGTTCCGGAGGATAAGTAAGCTGTTGTAGTTTGCTTGTTTAGCCTATGCTTAAAAACTTGTTTATTTATTCAAAGCTATTTATCTTTTACTAAAAAATACTTTATAAACCCACCCTGTAGCAGGAAACCTAGGTAGCCTACTTGTTTAGCCTAATTCTATTCAAATAGATTAAATTGAAAATTCTAATTAGGCTGTATGGAAATTTGCTTAGTCTGGAGGTTTGCTGCAAAACTTTATTACCTTCCCTGTAGCAGCAAACGAAAGTTTTGGTTAAACTAATGTTACCTATTTAAATAGGGAGTAAATATGACATTTTTAAGGAGATATTTGAGTGAAAATCAAATCACCCAAATGAAAATTCCCGCAGTCTGCAGGTTTGGTGTGGCGGGGGTAGTAAAAGTATTGCTTTGTAGGATGCATGATTTATTATAAAAAATTATTGTGGCGCATAGCGCTGTACGGGACCCCTAGTACCTTAAATTTATGAATTAGATAATGATAGGAAATACTAATTTACCACTAATTTTCAGAGTATATACTCCATTTCATGAAGAATCCAAAGAAACAGGAACGAAAATTTGGAATGCTGTAGCTAATGCCCTGATTTTGATGGTAGTCATTGTCATTATGACTGTGGTTCTTATTCTTCTATACAAGTATCGTTGTTATGAGGTATGTAGCACAAGATCATCATTCCATTGTTGGTTAACCCTCCGAGTGTTATGTGTCGAAAAATCGACACATAACACACTTTGTGTAGTGTTTTGTGTCGATTTTTCGACTCAAAAACTGGGGGGTAAACTTGCCTAAAAATGTTCAAATGGACTGTATAGTGAAAGAGCAATATTAAAAAATTGTCACTAATTATTTAACAGACAATAATGAGATTGATGAGGTACCTTCCTTTTAACTGAAGTGTTGAGAAGACGAAGCCGGTAGACGTACACGAGTTTCTTCTGCTGGCCAGCTATTGCGTATTGCTCGTACACAGACCCGGACCGGCAGTAGTAGTGTTTCACTTCACAAATGTTCAATAGTTCACTTTTAATATGTGTCACTAATAATAATTAAATATACTTTGGGGTTAAGAGGTGAGAGCAGCAATTGGGAGTTAATTGTGCCGGGGACATGTTAGTAGTTGCATGAATGCAAGAGAACTGGGGCGAGATTGGGGTTTCCAGACATCACGTGACAGGACAAAGGTTATTGTATGATATGAAACGTCTGGAAATATCTAGGTAGCGCTTGAATACGGAACACAAACACTGTTTACAGCAAAGGCTCTATGACTGACAAAATCGGATTGAACTGGATCGAGTTAGGTATTGTTCTTTTCGTTAGATTCTAAGCTTTCTAAAGGTCTGTCTATAAGCGCTGTATGTTCTCCGAGCCGATCGTAATTGTAGCAGACAGCTGACGTGCATACTTGTAAACAGGTTAGTTAACCTCGGACCGATGACTGATGTGTTTTATTATGTTTATCATTGTTTTAGAGTTAAAAATCAAAAGTAGTGATATACGTGGTGCATTATAAGAAGATTTAAGTGATTTTGAAGGGCTGGTTGATGATCCTGAAGAAGTAGGTAGTGATATTGATGTAAATTATCAGCCAGATTCCTAGCTATGGTTAGGCTATGCATTCTTAGCTAAACGCTATGTACCGAAATCTGTTTTTTGCCCATAACTTATTTATTTGCAGATCTACTTCCTTATATGATTATATATTTGTAATCCTCATAAAATTTAGAACAAAGTGGCTATTTTCAAATATTTATAGGCCTATAATTTATACAACTTCATTGAGCGCGAACTTTTTTTTTTTTGAAAATTTTCCAAAATAAATTTTTGTTTTACCAAAAAAATTTTTTTGTAACAAATTTTCCTTATGTTTTATGTATAATATTGAAGCCCATGATTTTCCAAACAAAATGGTATATAGAACAGTATAATTAACATTGTTTTTAAGCTTCTCAGATCCGTTTTAATAAAACCTTGCAAATGTGCAAAAAATAGGCAAACATTAAGGCCAAAACTAGGGACCTTCGGAGGGATATAAAACAAACATACCATATAAAAGCACTCATCTTTTGTGTGAATTTCTTAGTAAATAAGGTATTACCTTAAGTCTCATGGTAAGACCTAACCCAGGACTGGTTTACTTTTTTGTTTTGATTTGATTGTTTTGTTTGCAAGAGGCAAAAAAACCATCTTTTCAAATTCATGTGTGTGTGTTTACATATACAACACAGAGTGTCCCGTAAGTAAACAGTTGAAACTCCAGAAATAAAGACAAAATCAGGAATGAAATGTTTACCAAAATCGCTTTTTTAACCAGATATCCACCATTTAGTATTTCTTACGGAGAAAACATTACTAAAGAAGTGGGTATTAAAAACAGGCAATATTGAAATAACATAAAAAAAAACTAACTTAAACCATGTTATCACACAAATATTATTTGTTTTCATTACAACATAAACATATAAAAATATTACCAGATGTTAAAAGAAATAGTTTGAACCTATGTAAACAAAAAAGGTAAACATTGGAACATTGAAAGCCAGTGGGGCAGAGCCCAAGGGACTTTTTAAAATGTCAAACCTTATATGGCATCTATTCAATTAGATCTTTCAAATGAGCCGTAAACTATAAAAATCAGTTGAAAACCCACGGAGGAGTTCTGCGGACAAAAAGTGTGCTTGCCTTTTTACTTTTTACAATATAGATACTTGCTCAATATATGCATAAAATATAGATTCTATTTATTAATTCATGGTGTAATGTGTTTCCACAACACTCTGGTCCATTAGGCTGTTACTAAGTTATTTTATCAATGGTTTTAGATCATTCATGGCTGGCTGATCATGTCATCTCTGATGTTGCTGTCCATATTCTCTTATCTCTACTTAACGTAAGTGTATTTATTTTCCGTTTGGGTAAACCATGTACAGACATCTTGATAGTGGATCGTTAACTTTTGCACATCCACTTCAGGTCTGAAACTGTGGCTAACTAAAAACTGCGACTGAAACAATTCTTCATTGTAGGGCTATTGGGCATTGAATAAAAAGTTGTTAGGCCTATGTATGTTGGTCCATGTTTACAACATGTATAAACATTTTAACAACCGGCAATGGTTTTTGCCTGGAAGTCAAACTGTCTAATGAGTTTGAATACCCAAAATATTTATTGTTTATAACCTTTTATTTGCATTGTTTTTAATTGTTAACTGTAAAACCCAAAACATAAAAATATTTTGGGGACAGACTATGTTTTACATTTGGTATACATCCGGTATCAATTTGTATCAGAGAAATTCCAAACAAGTTCTTCAAAGGGTATGTTTATGTTTATCCCTCTTGTTAAATGTAAATGTTATTAACTTTTACTGTAGACAAATAGAATAAATATAGACCGTCAGCGGTTAGCATATGTTCCGGCGCACACCGCTAGGAGTGCCGTGTAGATATGGCGCACACCACTACACGGCTGCAGCGTCTGCTGGTAGCATAATATGGCAAAGAGCCTATGACGCCTGCTTCGTTGTGCGCAGTAACTACACAGCACTCCTAGTGGCACATAGTGGAACCTTCCTTTGACATTATATATTTTGTTCTATTTGTCTATGCGTTTACCACTCTTGAATAAATGATAGCTGACATGCGAGTTCTTATAACACGACCATAAACAAATCCAGGTATTTTAGTGGATGGATACAAATTTATTTTGGTTGATAATGCAATCCTTTCTGCATTCCTTTCTTTAACAAACTTAGCATCATCAATGCCAAGAAAGTGTTACAGAAACTGTTGTTTTCTTATTCATACTTAGATTACACTAACTTTCAGGGAAATACTCAGAGCATTCAACATTCCCTGTGACTATTTCACCATAGGCATAATCATGTGGAATTTCGCCACGATGGGTATGATTTGTATTCACTGGAAAGGACCCCTGAGGATGCAACAAGCCTACCTCATATTTGTTGCAGCATTGATGGCACTAGTGTTCATCAAATATCTTCCCGAGTGGACTACATGGGTTGTTCTTGGTGTTATATCCATTTGGGGTAAGTGGTATTGAGATCTAAAAGCTTGATGGAACATTTCACTATTTGCCATATGAATTAATAATTGCCTACTAACTATCACCATCTTATTTTTATTTACTGCAATGTGTTACATCCTTTATGTGACATTTTTAAATTTTCAGGATAAGTTTTTACTGTAATGTGTTACATCGTTTGTGGAACATTTTTAAATTATCAGGATAAGTTTTTAACACCTCCAATGTTTTTACCCTTCAACTCTCTTAGTATATGAGTGTCAAATACTACACACTCTGTAATATAGAATAAGAACTTTATCATCATATCTGTGATCGCAGCAACACTTTGAGCATCTCCTGTCATTGCAAAGTCATCATTGTGTCCCGTAATCAAAACAACAACAATTGTTCAACCAAAACCGTCATGGTCCGTCAATTTTTGATTTCATGTTTTTTTGTGCTAAAATCCAGGTAAAATGTCAACCGCTTTAAAAAAATTCAACAGATTTTTAGTTTTATAGGTTATTTTTAATGGTAAAACGATAGATGATAACATCTCTCCAAGATAAGGATAGCACAATATGCCAATAATGACGAGACTAATTCTTTATTATAGGAGCACAGTTAGCCAGAATTTAGATATATGTTTCTTTTTTGTATTTGTATATATATTTTATAGGTAGTTTGTAAATAGCATATAATTATTTCAGATTTGGTGGCTGTTTTGACACCCAAAGGTCCTCTAAGGATTCTGGTTGAAACGGCTCAAGAACGAAACGAACAGATCTTTCCTGCCCTCATTTATTCATGTAAGTGTTTTTATTGTATGTGAAAACAATTTAGCTGGCTTGACCAAGGGATTGCAATAGTAATAGTATGGAGTCAAAACTATGTTAATTTTAAATTTTGTAGAGAGGAATATTTATTAAATAAATGCTCAGATTTTTTAAATTTCTCACTCAAAAACCGTTATTTATTAAAATCTGATTTGTTAATGATGTACATTTTTTTAGCAACGGTGGTGTACAGTTTGGTCAAGATGACTGCAGAAAACAGCCAGGACACCAGCAGTCGCAGGCAGGATGGTGCCAGTAACACCAGCAGCCCTGCCACCACAAGTCCTGGTAATAATCAAGCAATTAGTGTCATGATATAGAAATATATGGAGGAATTTAGAAATTTATGTAATCTACATATTTATTATACCATGTATTTAAAGTATTGAATAAGTTTTAGTTATTGTTTGAACAGAAATAAATTGGCATAAAACCTTGTTTGGCTTGCCTGAAAATTTTCATTCACCAGTTTGTAATTCCAAGCAATTTGTTAAAAAGACATGTACTGTTGGTCAGCATCTTTGTCTGACATTTTCTGTTTTGACAGGTGACCCAGAAGGTGGGTTTACACAGGAGTGGGCAGAAACACATGAAGAGCGAGCGGCACACAGAGCTCAGCAAGTAGGAAGAGGGCGAACTGTAGCAGAGCCTCCGGCACAGCAAGCTGTCATGGATGCTGATGATGAAGAGCGTAAGTACACTCATTTACAACTGTATAGATGTAAAGATGAAGTTTTTAAGCGGTTATTTGTCTTCTTTGAGATAAGAAATAAGAATACACATAGCTTAATTTGAGATTAGAGGTCGTTCTATGAGCCCAGCTTTCTTTTAAGAGAAAATTGTTTAAAACTTTGAACTTTTTTGTTAATTTCTCAACAAAAGCTGACACTTCTTACTGTTAACCTGAGCTTTTTGCTGTGGTATTGTCAGCAGAACTGTCAATTGTGAGGGAGTGGGGATAGAAATATGTATAAAATGACGAGGCTCGTAGTTTTCAGTTGTTGAACATTAATAGAACCTATGCATTAATGGGTCTTAAGGCCCAAAAGGAATAGTGGCCTCAAAGTTAGTAAATGTGAAGCCTGGTATAGGCCTACCTTTAATCCAGCGACCACCTTATAGCAAAAAAATACACATATTACTATTTCCATTATTGATTGAGATGGGGGCGTCATATATTTTAACCCAAATATATGAGTGAAAGTTGAGTGTAAAATGGAGTGAGATGATCTGTGTAGCTTTGTTACTGACTAAGACTAGCTGTTCCATTAGCCAGGAGGACTATTTCAAAAGACCAATGATCAAGGACAGCTGTGTCCAGTTTCGAACTATCAAAATGCTACACACTTTTCTCAGGATCGAAAGGGCAACCTTTTGATCGCTAGGCGAGCACTATAACCACTCAATCAACACAGCAGAAGTTAATTAGGATTTAAATGTGTTCTCATGATAATTATTCACAATGCCCAATCTTCTTATATTCAGGCCACCTTAAAGCTACACTGGGGCTAATGGTATAATAAATATCTAACAAATCTAAAAATTACTTTTAGGTGGTGTCAAACTTGGTTTGGGAGACTTCATTTTCTACAGTGTTCTTGTGGGTAAAGCATCATCCTATGGCGATTGGAACACTACTCTTGCTTGTTTTGTTGCCATCTTGATTGTAAGTAATTGTTTACAAAGATTCTAGATTCTATTTGAAACAGTGCTTAAATAGTAGGGTTGCCAGACCGGCTCAGTATGGTACTTGTACCTTGAAATGTTATGTAAGCCTATTTGTGGTATGCGAAGCTGGTGTAAACGTTTGAATAAGTGAAGACTCTTTCATTGCAAAGCTTTTTTAATAAACTACTTTTTTTATTTTACAGATATTGTTAGAATAAAACTTGAGCAATGAGTTCTTAGGCCTACCCAGAAATAATTAGCTCATTTTCAAAAGATCATTTTTATTAAATTAGGTTTAATAGTTCAATTCTGTAATGATTAAGTTCAGCTTCTATTATACTCCAAATATGATAGATTTCCACTGACCTTGTAGATGATGAAAGATGTTCACGGCTGGGGTACCCCACCTGGTAACATCATGTCATCCTGTCCGAGATTGCACTGCACACTTTTAAAGTCTTTAGAAATAGTTTATGTTGTGCAAAAAGAAACTAAAAATCACTTCTTGTAATAAAAAAACAAAACAAAACGATCTTTTTATGGTGTGATTATGAGGGTTGAATTTGATTTGAAATTAAATATAGAAAGTTATAGAACAGTGCAGCGGTGGGCGTATTGCTGCACGAAAAAGTGATTTATTGTCCAGAAGAGTAGTAGCAGACTCTGCTGCGGCCAAACATCGGATGATGGAAAAGTACAAAAGTCGGGAAATTCCTTTCTTATCGGTTGGACATGGATTGAAAGATAAATTGTGAAAGAGGCTACCAAAGCTCAGGGCAATAGAACATATGCATTCAAACAAAATATACTAAACGAAAATGGATATCCAACAGATATATTCACTTAAAAACCTCAAGAGGATTATGAAGTTCCTCCTCTTAGTGATCACCGAGTTCATTTCCGAAATTGTAATGCTTTTAAAATACCAAAATAATTTATTGTTCCAGGGCTTGTGTCTTACACTTCTACTTCTGGCCATTTTCAAGAAAGCGTTGCCTGCTCTTCCCATTTCAATTACATTTGGGTTGATATTTTACTTTGCAACTCGTGAAATTGTGCAGCCCTTTGCTGATGTTTTAGCTACAAAACAAGCATTTATATGAAGAAACTGCAAAGTAATACACGTTGTGTCCAAAAAATACCTGATTATGATATGATTGCATTATTCAAAACTATGTTATATGCTACCTGAATTATTACCAGTGTTACCTTCAGAACTTGTTATGATTTTCAGCGGTTTTCCATTAAAACACTAATAGATTCTCTGGGGTTTGTTTCAATGAATCTTGTAACAATAAATTTTTTAAGCACATTTGATGTGAACATGAAAATGCATTATTTGTAATAGTCTTTCAGGTATTTTTTGTTACCGATGGATTTATTTTGCATTCTTAATTTTGTACTGTGACATTATAATTTATTTGATCAAGTAATGTTTAATTTTACTTATAGTTTTGTGTTTCATAGTTTGGAATCCTTATTTGATTCTCTTGCAGCAATATGATTTTCAAAAACTTGTAAAAATGAATAATATAATCCATTAATATTTTGCTGCAGGAAGTCCTGTGTAACAATAAAATGTCTTTTGTATTGCACTGTTTACTAGTTAGAATTTTTTTTTTAAGTAGTTTGATTATATTTAAAATAATTTGTATATATAGATAACAGACTTTGTACATGACTAGTTTTGACTCTAATAATAAAATATTTACTAACTGTATGTGATTGTTTTATTAGTACAATGGTGTAGCTTACTAGTTTTACTATACATTGTTTTTCTTTCAATAAAAATCTATATCTAACACGCTACATGAAACTTGGCAAACAATAAGGCTTTTTTGTTTTAAGATTTAACCCCACATATTATATACCAAAATGTTCATCTAGATATGTAGATTTGCAAACTTTCCTTTTCCTTACTTACATTTTTGAAAAAGTCCCTTGGGCTCTAAAGTTCCCATGTTATCCTTATGAAGAACACCGCGATAGTCAAACCTCAGCTCAAGCTCTATTTTCTGACTTGATGCTTGATTACTTAAGCTTTTAGGTTGGACTGACTCGGCTCAAAAATCGGGCTGCTTGCACATCACTAATAACTGTGTTCAATAGTCTTCTTTATTACATATTTACAGCTTAGAAGTTAATGACTGTTTCAACATTCTTCTGAGGATCTTTCCACTTGGACTCCTTGGTATTGACTGCACAAACCTTACAACTCGTAGACGTTTTTGAGGAGAAACTTTACCTGAAAAAGTTTAATAAGTTCATTCAACCTATCAACATAAATGCAGATGTAGTTAAATTATCTACTTATTTAATTTATTAATTAATTTATTTACTTATTTAATACGCAAGCAGGTTTTTTGTGACAATTACTCCTCCGAAACGGATGCATTGCACGACGTCCAAGTGCCACGACGTCCAATAATATTTATTCAGTGCCACGACGTCCAAAACATAATTTTTGAG
Source organism: Macrosteles quadrilineatus (assembly GCF_028750875.1). Lineage (NCBI taxonomy): Eukaryota > Metazoa > Arthropoda > Insecta > Hemiptera > Cicadellidae > Macrosteles > Macrosteles quadrilineatus. The sequence continues at coordinate 160,520,380 of NW_026542594.1, forward strand.
TTGTTGCACGACGTCCAAGTGCCACGACGTCCAAAAGTACAGTAACTGCCAAAAATATAGTCTTTCTACAAGCTTTGGACGTCGTGGCACTTGGACGTCGTGAAACAGCGCACTATAGAATTGTAAAAAGTAACATTTGCGGGAGTGTTGCACGACGTCCAAAGTCGCTGCCAGTTGCACGACGTCCAAGTGCCACGACGTCCAATAAATATTTGACTGTTGCACGACGTCCAATATAGCTCAGCGCTGTTGCACGACGTCCAAGCTCCTCCATGATGACTTGCCGAATAGTGTTCTCTCGTGTAAAATGCTTATGGAACGTTTATTAGTTATATATACATGGTTATATGTTCTTGTTCAGAAATATATATACTATGAATATTTGTACCATTAATTGAAACATCATAAAGTAAAAAAAAACATAAAAATAAAAAATAAAAAAGGCAACAGTTGGAAAACTATAAGGTTTAGGCCTACATGGTTTGAAAAATGATGACATTTTGTTAACAGCCGATCAACTTCATTATGTTTGGAGCAAGCTTTTAAATACTTATTTTTTCAAGACTAGATGATTGTACATTGATCAACATGAACTTTGAAAACTATTTTTTATACCCTCATTTTAATTTTTACTAGTATAAAGAATAGAATGCCTTTTTCAAACTGTTTTTAGGCTTCAATTAAATGTATTTATGTCGCAAATATGATTCACTTAACATTGACTTAATTTCATTTCAATAAATTTTGTGTTTGTGTTTTGCTACACCATTTATTAAATTGCAACCAATGAGAATCTATATAAATGAAATTAGAGTTTTGTCTGTACATTGCTCAGAATCATTCATTTGTAGGTTATTTTTACGTTTTATACATTAAAGAAGCCGAAACAAGTCTCACCTAAATTTCTGTCTGTCTGTCTGTATATCTTTTTGTAACACTCAAGATGGCATTTTACGCAATCTTCTCCAGGAAAACGAGAGTACCTATCAAGATCCAAGTCATTTTAATGTATTCACTGGATTGGCGAGAGTGTCTTTAGCCATTAAAATATGGCCTTACTACTTAGTAAATAACATTACGGACGTTAAAAAATGCAGTTTTGTGCGATTTTTGTCAAGTTTTCGTCCAATGTTTATCACATAATGATCTATGAAATAAATAACGAACAGCTGTTCGGATCAAGATTATTTTTTCTCGCTGTCACTGATATGCTTACAAATACCACAACCATTTCCGATCACTTTTTGAAGGCATAGCCCATCCAAGTGAGATTAAAATCGTTATGTCTTACATAACGGATTTAATTAATCGCAAGTGGAATAATATAGTGTAACCATAAATAAAATTTAATAACATCATCCAGGTTAGGAACCAGAGATTCTTTGTGTATAAAATTGTTCTTGAGTTTTGATAACCTTGAATCAGTGTTGTATAGGGCTGGGAAACTTGAATGTATTAATGATCGTCGCCAATAGCTTACTAACTCATTGACGGCGCTTCAATGGTGGTTGTGTAAAGTGTAAAGTAAAAAATCACAACTGCAGTGGGTGATTGTAACAGAGGTTTACGGTTGTTGGATGATGCTAAACTCGCTTTTCCAATGTGCCACTTTCTGTTCCTACTCACTTACAGTTCACCGTATGATGCAATCGCTGGACCATACAGCCAATAGGCCCATAGCCCATCTCTTGGGTACTTACGCCTACCCAATTATTCATAACAACCTTTTCGACGACGATCCTTGATACCGGAACTTTTCCCTAGAATACACGGCCTACCTACTTAAGAAATAAAATTACAAACGTCCAAAAACCCAGCATTGCGTAATTTTTGTCACATTTCATTCTAATGTTAAAAGATATACCAATCATTGTTTAGAGAATAGGCCTGCGTAATCTATTAAATAACAAACAGTTGTTTTTATAAGGTTGTTTTTTTTTTTCAAACTGACACCAATAAGTTTACATTAAAAGTTGTTTACGAATAAAGCAATTAATGGGAAATAATTTTGATTGCCGATAACTTTTCACGAGAAAATCCAAAACCAAGAAATCAATAACCTTGGGACTTGATTAACGCATTTAATTTGTCGGACGTAATTCTTAACTGTAAACGTTGGTTTTTGGTACTGGTTTTTTCCTTATAACCGTTGGTAGCAGCAAGAGTCATTTTTACGTACCAACACATCACTGTAATTTACAAATTAGTTATCGTTGGTGTTGCACCTTATTTATACAGTGGTATTACAGCCTTATTCAATTTAATTGATGTCTTAACTGTATAAGTTTTGCTTTTTCTGTCTGGATTCCAAAATGTTAGTTTATGCTAAGAAAATGATAACACATTTAAGTAAAACATTTGTTTAGCAAACCATCATGAATTGTTTACGATATACGTTGTTTATGTATCAATAGTTCGTGGCCTATTTTGGTATTTTTTATTATAGGTTAAATTACCAATCTAAATTGTCTATAGTACTTCATTTTATAAAGTAAGCCGTCATTTCGACAGCATTTCGGGTCATCTTCGGTCCAAGCAAATATAAATTTTTATGATAAAATTTGATGATAAAGATTTCAAATTATAATTTTATATGTACTTTGTTATGCTTAAAACGTAGCAAATTCCCTAATTAAGTTCTGTATTTTTGTGTGTATGTCTGTTGGCAACGCATTATGTTATTTCTCAGTGTCACGAAAAGGACAAGAGCACTTTGATAATGAAAATGTCAACCCGAATAAAGTGTTAAATGGTGAGGTTGAGGTAGTACTTTAAATACCTTTTACCATTGTGGGAAGTAACTTTCAACTATAGGCCTTAGGGCTATGCCTCATAGATCTAGGCCTATAAAGCTTTTTTTTAGTTTAAACATTTATTTAACATATGGACCAACACGATCCGGGTGACATTTAATTGCGAAGCATTTGTTTTGGCTTGAAACTGTCAGATACTGTATTTGCGAAGATGTATATATAATAGTTTTGCCAGCATATCTGAAAATATGCAAACCAACTGCTTTTCTTAATATAAGAAGGTTTCAACTGACTACTTTAAGATCCCCGTGCGTAGAACGGGCACACAGCTAGTAGCATATAAATAAGTCCCCAACTCTAAAATACAACGCACATGAATTGAAAATGTTATAGATTTAATAGTACTGTAGCGAATCGAATATCAATAAAGCTAACGTATAACAATAAATTTACATATTCCTAGATTATAATTGAATGTGTTTACGAAGGAACACCACAACCTCAAAATTCAACATTACAGTATATTTACTCAAGATTTATTGTTTTCATATAGCACAGTTGATGTTGCCAACTAGCGTGGGAGCGGAAGTCCTGATAAAGGCTGGTTCTCGGAAAAGTAATAAACTTGTAGTTTGAATGAAACATTTTTTTAATTTTGTACAGTATTCATGGGATCCTCAGCATCAAGTACAAACTGCAAAATGTGTGTCGAAGGTCTGATTAGACCTTCCGAGATTTAGACCTTCAGCAACTGATCCGTTTTTTACCTTCCTTTAATTTATTCATTTTCATGTTGTGCTTCATGTAATATACATAGACTAGAGGGCCGCTCATGCCCTTTACAAATAAATTAACATTTTCGCACTAATACAAATCAATATCGTCATTAGACAAGAATTAAAACATAAAATTTATAAACAAAACCTACCACGGCATATTCTTGAACAAGTATGCCTACAAACCTACGATAAGCATGTTTGTTATTATTATACTTAACCTACAAATGCTATGACTTAGGGCATAGGCTACCTGCTTTCCTAGATAAAACATGCGAACTAATTGCGAGTGCGACGTGAACTTAGAAAAAGACTAGTAAGAATTTACAACTGTGAATTTCTCAGAATTGATTGACAGTTCAGACGAACCTATGGCCACAGACTACGGAAACCTACAGTATTATTGTATTAGTATACTGTATTTGTATTATTGTGTTACTAGTGGAGTATACCCGTCCTTCGTACGGGGTTGTCATATGAGTATAAATGCTTAGGCTATCGCAGTTATGGGAGAGGACACGATTAAAAAAAACTGGTCTTTTAATTTATACGGTATCCTATTGTGTAGCACACATCTACCATAGTCCTGATGTTCTACCACTGCATCTAGACCATGGAAAAAAGTAAAGTTCTCATTGTGTACCACAACTTTTTTTGCTAGTTGGTTCAAATTAGCTGTGGTCATTAATGCAAATAAACAACATAATAGTGATGCACCCTGTTTGGCGAGCCTTATAACTTTTTAATGCTGTTTAATATCATAGAACCAACTTGTACAGTTGAAACGGCTGACAAAATTCTTTAATTTCTTTAAATATGAATTCTCATAAGGTTAACTAGAGAAAGTCCAGAGCCAGAGCCACCGGGGTGGAGACTGAACGAATTTTTGAGGTAAGAATATGTTAATCGGGGATGTCATCTAATCATACCAAATTTCAACCTTGTCGGTTTAGTATTTTTCGCGTTTGCTTGTCACAAACATCCATCCATCCATCCATACATCCATACATCCATGGTTTGCACTGTAAACAAAAAGCTATCACAATAGTTCCAAACCGACAAATAGGAAAAATAGGAAAATATAAATAAATATGGAAATAGGTTAATTTTCTAAAATATTTTAGTGAAATTATATAATCAGGCAAATGGAAATTCAGTCTACAGATTTGCTGTGGCAGGGGGATTATATTACGGTTTACACAAAAATAAATCAAAACATAAACCTCATAACACTCAGGAAAAGGGCCTAGGTTGATAGGGCAATGATTATAGAATCTTAATTATTTCCTATATCCATGATGAATGATTTCTTTTAAAACGAATTATTCCCACTGTTTCACAGGAAACATTTTTAACCATTGTAGTAACATCATTATAGCTTAAAAAGTTGATAGTTTACATAATATTTAGCACATTTGGCGCATAAAACTTTTTTGAATTCGTCATATTATAAGTGTATGAAAATTCATATAAATGTGTATCAATATCTACTTATCTAATTTCTGTTCAATGGAAGTTATACAATTTCAATGATACCGTTACTTAAATGGGAAGTCTTACAGCTGTTATAAAACTGTGCATACATTTTATCTTACGAGTAAATTTGCTACCAATTGATATAGTATGACGATTCTATTCTACTGCAGTACTTAGAATTATTCTACCACTACTCACATTAAACCAACCATATTTAATTTTGGGCTAGTGATTAATTTATTGTATTAATCATACAATATAGTGAATAGTGTAGTCATTTATTTATTTCGTTTCTATGACATAGCTCTCTATTTTGTAGAAATCAATTATGCAATCATAACAACAGAAATACTGCATCATTACATTTTACGGTGACATAGTATTTATTTTATATATAACAAATTTAAGCTAATGAAATAATTAGTTCAATTGGAACCATTGAATGTTGAATAATTTAAACATTAATCGAAGACGAAGCGGTTGACAACTTTCAAACAGTTGACTAGGACTAGTTGCCTTCAATAATTGCAATGCGAACTGTATGCACTGAGGTCGGCAAACAGTGTTCACAGTTTGCAGGTACTTTGGACGTCGTGGCACTTGGACGTCGTGCAACAGTCAAATATTGATTGGACATCGTGGCACCTGGACGTCGTGCAACTGGCAGAGGCTTTGGACGTGGTGCAAATGATACTTCTTTACAATTCTACAGTGCGCTGTTTCACGACGTCCAAGTGCCACGACGTCCAAAGCTTGTAGAAAGACTATATTTTTGGCAGTTACTGTACTTTTGGACGTCGTGGCACTTGGACGTCGTGCAACAACTCAAAAATGATGTTTTGGACGTCGTGGCACTGGAAAAATATTATTGGACGTCGTGGCACTTGGACGTCGTGCAACACTCCCTCCGAAACTACTGAACCGATTGACATGTTTTTGGTGTCATTGGAAAGAGCGTAACATGAAGTTGTGCAGGAAACTTTCTTTTTAGGGAAATAATTTGAGAGTGAGGCCCTGGGGTCCTTTAAAGTTTTGTGTTTTATAATGCGGGTTGAAAAAGGCGAAAATTGGTAAAAGTTAAAATGGTAAAAAGGAGGGAGCAATAGAGGTTATGACTCACCCTACATACTCAAATCAAGTGGGCTGAACTCAATCCTCTTCTAGCTAGAGTAGAATATCCTCAGCTTGTTTTTTAGTGCTCATGAAAGGCAGGTATTAGACAGGATTATGGAGTATGTGTGTGCAGTGGAATTGCCAAGAAATAAAGTTTGAAATACTAAACAAACCGCCCACCAAAACTGAAAGTTTTCTTTCTTCTCAAAAGGTAATAAAAATTCATGAGCTTGCACAAAAAAAACTACTTCCTTTTTTTGTTTAAAAAAATGCAATTAAAATTTCTTCTCAATGGAAAAAGTCTTCTCTTCTTCAAATAAATAAAATAACATTTTGTAAGAATCTTCAAGTACTTGAAACTAAAAGTAAAAAACAAAAAAATCTCTTCTTGAAAACAAAACTTGTGATTTGACTTATTCTTTGGGTAGTGGACACAATTTAACCACTGGTCGTGTTAATTGTCCAGAAGAAGTTCGTAACGTTACAACTCTAACTGTATGGTCTTTTCCTGGATGTACAGCAACAATTCGTCCAGTAGGCCAGTAAAGAGGAGGTAGGTTTGGATCCTTTATGAGAACAAGGTCTCCTACTTGAAGATTTTGAATATGTTGAGTCCACTTCCCACGCTGTTGGAGATTATGTAAATATTCCGAGCTCCATCTCCGCCAAAAATGTTGAGTTGCTTGTTGGACAAGTTGCCATCTAGTCAATCTATTGAGTTTAATATCTGTCACATCTGGTGAAGGTACTGCAGTGAACGCTTCACCAATCAAGAAATGCCCTGGAGTGAGGACATTATTTTCATTTGGATCAGGTGATAGTGGGGAAAGAGGTCTCGAGTTCATCACTGCCTCTACTTCAGCAAACAAGGTAGAAAGTTCTTCGAACGTGAAGATTTGGATGCCTATCACTCGTCTGAGATGATATTTGGCCGACTTTACCACGGCCTCCCAGATTCCTCCAAAGTGTGGAGCCGAAGGAGGATTAAAGTGCCATTGTACTCCTTTATCAGTCAAACTCTTTTGAATAACCTCTGAAACAGGTGATTTAGATAGAAGCTTGTGCATTTCGGTAAGGTCTTTAGCAGCGGCAACAAAGTTAGTACCCATATCACTGTAAACATCATGTGGAAGACCTCGACGAGCAGTGAATCTTGAAAATGAAGCCAAAAAATCCTTTGCGGAAAGACTGGAAACTGCCTCTAAGTGCACGGCCTTGGTTGACATACAAATGTAAATGCATAAATATGATTTTGTAAGCTGCGATTTTCTTAGAGCATTTGATTTGGTTTGAAAGGGACCTGCAAAGTCTATCCCACATGACAGAAAGGGACGGCTACATTGTAGACGAACAGCGGGCAAGTCAGACATGAAAGGTTGCGGGAGTGAGGCTCGAAATCTTGTACACTGGACACATTTTGACAATCGTTTCCTGATAGTATTTCGAGCAGAACAAATCCAAAATTCCTTTGAAAGAATGGATTGCAAGAGCTTAGGCCCTGCATGCAAATAAACCTTGTGATAACTGTCTATTATAAGAGCGGTCAAATGTCCTTCTTTTGGAAGAAGTGACGGGTGTTTGTTCTGAAACGCTAAAGTTGAGTGCCGTAGTCTACCGCCCACCCTGATAACTCCATCTTCATCAAGAAACGGGTCTAGGCGAAGAATTCCTTGTGATTTGGCTAAGCCCTTGGTTTGTAGAGAAATTAAATCAGAGGGAAAATACTTCTGTTGGATGTTCTTGATCCAAATAATTAATGCATCATTAAGTTCACAAACAGTTAACAATCCCTTAAATTTTGTAGACTTGCAATTCTGGTAGAATCGTAAACACCAAGCAGTAATTCGTTTTAACTGTGAAAGCGATGAGAACCGTTCTAGAACAGTGAGATCAACAGTAGGTTCCTCTGTGGTCAAAGCACACAAAACTTTACGAAGTTCTGGGACATCCTCTTGGGTCTTGTTCACAATATCTTGCGGAGGCCAGAGTTCTGAAGCCGTTAAAAGCCAAGGTGGTCCGCTCCACCAGAAAGGATGATGGATGATTTCATGAGGAAATATACCCCTTGATGCACAATCAGCAGGGTTAGACTCGCCAGGAGCATGGAACCATAAAGTAGGACTGGTGCTTTCTTGAATTAAAGATACCCGATTCGCCACAAAAGTTTTCAAAAGATGAGGCGAGGTATGGATCCAATTAAGAACAACAGTAGAATCTGTCCAGGCATACGTTTTCCACTTTAAATTCGGAATTTGCATCAAAAATGATTTGCAGAAATCTAACAATTTGGTTAACAGTACAGCTCCGCACAATTCTAATCGTGGAATGGAAATCCTCTTCAAAGGGGAAACCCGAGACTTTGCAATGACCAGATGTGTTGAAACCGAAGAGTCGTTATGTGTAACACGAAAGTAGACTGCTCCAGCAAATCCTTTTTCTGATGCATCACAGAAGCCATGGACTTGAAGATCGGTGAAGGTCTTCGGTAAAACAAGTCGTGGAATAAATATTTCTTTCAAACATGAAAATTCTTGTGCAAAGCGGGTCCACTGACATTGTATCTCATGGCTAGGAAGATCATCCCAGTTAAGACCTTCTGTCCAAAGTTGTTGGATTAACTGTTTTGCCCACAATACCACAGGGGTCAGCCAGCCTAAAGGGTCAAAAATGTGTGATATTTGAGATAAAATATTTCGTTTGGTTGGAGGACAATCCATAGTATCAACATTGTACGTAAACACATCCAGAGAGGGAAGCCATTGTAAGCCAAGAATTTTTTTTACAGAATGTTGGTCGACATCGAATGACATTGGTTTGTCTTGACAATCAACAGGAATGTCTGATAAAAATTCTGAGTTGTTACTACTCCATTTCTTTAACTCAAAACCTCCTTTGGCAAAAATATGTTCAAGTTCTGATTTTATACATTTAGCTGTTTGTAGGTCGGAGGTACCAGTTACTAGGTCATCAACAAACATGTCATTGCGTATGACTTGTGACGCAAGAGGATAATTTGACCCTTCATCATTAGCAAGTTGCAAAACTGTGCGCATGGCAAGGTAAGGCGAACATCCACAAAAAACCAAAAACATCCACCTTGTAAATGAAAATTTATTAATAAAAGGGAACATCCCCTCCATAGTATCCTTGATACTATGGATTGTCCTCCAACCAAACGAAATATTTTATCTCAAATATCACGCATGTTGGAGTGAACAAGATGGCGGGCAGACCAGTGCGGCATCCATGTAGTGTGTGCGAAAAGTCGATAAATCGGACAAGTATAGGATTAAATTGTGATGGATTTTGTGACTAAAGTTACCATTTGTCATGTCTTAAAATAAGTGATAATGTTCACAATGCTATTAATGAAATGGGCGACAAAATAAAGTGGATGTGTCTTAGCTGCAGCGATAGGCTGGAAACCATGAAGAACTTCAAGCTTGGATTTGAGGATTATTTTGAGCTCCAACAAACACTAGGAAAACTGGTAGGAACAGTGAATGACCTTGTAAATGAAAATTTATTAATAAAAGGGAAACTTGATTCAATGATAAATGATAAAACTAGGTTAGAAATAGTGATGGGCGATACGGACGCGTATCGCGATACAGCGATACGATACGTATCGGAAAAAAATATCGTATCGCCGTATTGAATCGGGCGTCTGTATCGCGATACGCGAATCGTATCGTCAAAAATATCGAAAAACGATACGTATCGTATCGTTTTCCCCCTCCCCTACCTAACATAGAAACGGCAAATTTATATAAGTACCTGGGGACCAAGCTTTGCTCGGGGAAAATCATTAGTTTACTCTGAAAACAGTTAGTATTGCAGATACATTCATTAATCCATTTCCACACTCGACACTGCTCACTGCTCACCTTTACTACTTCCTTCACAATTCCCTACGTCTTGGACCTGTTTCCCTATCCTTCCCATAGAATTTTAGGATTGCAGATACATTAATGAAATTGCCACAGACAGTTCCCACCTTGGCCACCTACACTCTCACTGCTAGTGCTACATAGCAAGCAGCACGCTAGTGGAAAGGAAATGGACTGGACTGGGATGGGACTGGTACATTATCAAGTAAAAACAAAAAATACACACGTCAAAAACTCCTATTTCAAACCACTTTCAAACTACACATCCACAGAGTACAGATTTTGCAGGTTGCTCAATGCTCGGCCTACGCAAAAAAAGCTTAAAAATATCGTTTTGACATGAATCGTATCGCTCTATGTGCCGATATAAATACAAATATCGTTTTAGGCGATACGATACGTATCGTTTTTCAAATATCGTATCGAAATATCGTATCGTCCCTCGCGTATCGCGATATTCCGATACGATACGATACGTATCGCACATCACTAGTTAGAAAGCTTAAATGTGACTGAGGTGGCAAATGACGTCACCAATAAAAAGTGCAACTCGAGTAGTTATGACATCTGTCTTGGCGACAGTACAAAAGGAAAACTCAATAATGATTCCCAAAGTCCAATGAGTCTTTCTGAGAGTTATGCTTCTGCTGTCAGCAGACAGAAAAATCCACATCACCGCAAAAAAAAAGCACATGATGTTCGAGGTAATGGCTGTGAAATGATTGTTGATGACGATGCACAAAAAGAAGAAACTTGTGCTGAAAATGAAAGTGATGTAAATAATCCTTGAATGATTCATGGAAAACTGTGAGATCACGGAAATTGGAAAGAAAGTTTTCACCTGGAAATAAAAATTATCAAAATGTGAATAGTGAAATTCAGAAGAAAACTAGACTTTCTAAACCAATTATTGGAAAAGCTGCAAGAAATGAGAGCCTAAACGTAATAAAGAGAATAAATTGGCTTTTTGTGTCAAGACTAGGCCCTGAAGTTTCTGCTGAAGATGTAAAGGCATTTATTATAAACCTTTGCAATGGGAATGATGTAATTTGCGAGAAACTAGGGACCCGTTACCCAACGTACTCGTCCTTCAAGATAGGAATACCAAGTGAATAGGTACTCAGAAATCTTGGCAAAATCTGAAGTTTGGCCTGAAGGTATTTTGGTTAACAAATACTTACAAAAAAGGTCAGTGGCTTCCATTGATAGTCAAAAAAACTAGTGAGGCCTAGGCCTAGGCTAATGATCAAATCTAGGCAAGTAGGCCTACTTAGCATAGGTTTTGTTAATGTTAGATCTATTTTTAAGAAAATTGACGACCTAGAAGTTTTTCTAAAGGATAATGAATGTGATGTTTTATGTGTAGCTGAAACTTGGCTTACAGATGAAAAGGTTAAGTGTTTTAAAATAGAGGGGTACAGAGTTGCTGCCACCTATTGTAGGGTGAACCAAGTGGGTGGAGGAGTAATGATTTTGATAAAAGACAAACCATTATTGAAGGCATCAAATATTGAATGTATGAACTCGATAGCCTTAGAGGGAAAATTTGAATGCTGTGCAACACTGATTAGTTACAACGTAGATTTTAAATTTGTTGTCTTTACAATATATCGTCCACCTTATGAGAGTAACTTAGACAGTTTTATTGAATCACTTGACGAAACAATGAACATGTTGAGCTGTAAATTTGACTTTCCTGTAATTATTACAGGGGATTTTAATATAAATGGTATGGAGGATAGCTATAATATGAGAGCATTGAATGATGTTTTCTGTTCTTATGAACTTTCAAATTTAATTAAACATCCAACAAGAATAACAAATGAATCTAGTAGTTTACTAGATTACATTGTGGTTGACCCCAGAATAGAAGTCAGTAATACGGAAGTTAGACCTACATTTTTGTCCGACCATTGTTTTTTAATGATGTCTTTTAAAGTTAACAAAAATGAAACTATAAAAAGAAGTATAGTTAAAAGGAAGATAAATCAATCATCTATTGATGCTTTTTGTATATACCTCAACTTAAAACTTAACCAAGATTTGGACATAAACAAGACATGTAATGAATTGTTTAATGAATTTTATTCTACATTTTTATTTGCTTTTGACTCATGCTTTCCCTTGAGAAAGCTGGAAATAAAAAAATGTAATAATACAGGATGGATGAATGATGAACTGCAGAAGTCTCAGGAGAGAGTGATGAACACCTATTGGGAGACTAGACAATCAAAAAATGATAATGAAATAAAAATTAGATATAAAAATGAAATAAGAAGACACTCTCAGCTGGTTGAAAACTCTAAAAAAAATTTCTACAGAGATAAAATTGTAAATTCCAAAAATGTGAGCAGGGAGTCGTGGAGGGTTGTCAGGGACCTGACGGATGATGGTGCGGGCGGCTGCGAAAACATGTCCATGTTGGAGGGTGATAGGCTAATTCACGACCCCTTTGAGGTTGCACAGTTGTTTAATTCTTTTTTTGTGGAGGAAGTAAACAGGATTGCTGCTGCTGCGTCGACTGGAGTTGATCTAAATGATGCAAATATAAATGAAGTGGAAATGAACCTGCCCCATACGACAGAAGAAGAGGTGATGTCTGTTCTAAATCACGTAGGAAGAGGAAAATGCGCTGGAATTGATGAGGTACCTTGCTACTTACTTAAATATTGTAACACCATTGTTGTAAAACCCCTTACAAAAATAATTAATAAATCACTAAGCACAGGAGTGTTTCCAAATCAAATAAAAACTTCAAAAGTTGTACCAATTCATAAGAAGAATGAAAAGAAACTTGTAAATAACTACAGACCTGTTGCTGTACAATCGGTTTTCTCTAAGGTCTTTGAGATTATTTTCATAAATAGACTTATAAATTATTTAGAAATAAATCATGTTATTACTGATAAACAATTTGGATTCCGTAAGGGTAAATCTACCTCTGATGCCATTTTTACACTCTTGGGGTCAGTCTATAAAAATCTGGATCTTATGGAAGAAACTCTTTGTCTATTCTATGATATGACTAAAGCGTTTGACTGCATAAATCATTGTAAACTGAGGATTAAACTAATTAGTATGGGAATAAGGAATACAGCTTTAGATTGGATAATGTCTTTTCTTCAAGATCGAACACAAGTAGTTTCTATAAAATATACAGATTCAAACCAGACATCAAAATTTGTCAAGTCAAAAATTTCTCCTTTGATAAACACAGGTGTCCCGCAAGGTTCAAACCTCGGGCCTATAATTTTCCTGCTTTTTATTAACGATCTGCCATGCTCAGTGACAAAGGGTAATATTTGGCTCTTTGCAGACGACATCAGTCAACTATTTACAGGAAAAGTTATCAAAGAAGTAATTGATGAAGCTCAACAGGGAATAAATGAAATTGTTTCATGGTGCAGCTCAAATGGATTAACACTAAATCAAAGCAAAACAAATGTTCTTCATTTTTACAATAGGAAAATTCCAAATTGTTCACCTTTACTCAAAATGAATGGAAATAGCATCAAAATCAACCATAGTACCAAATATCTTGGAATTACAATTACAGAAAATTTGCACTGGACTGAACATATTGATAGTATGATAAAACGTTTGAAAGTTGTATACTGCTTAGTAAGAAGACTCCAAAACATAGTTGATCAAGAAGTATTACAAAAAATATACTATGGGTGCTTTCAGAGTGTAATAGCCTATGGCGTACTCTTTTGGGGAAATAGCCCTGATGCAAAGAGAGTTTTTATCCTACAGAAAAGAATAGTTAGAACAATTTGTAAGCAACATTACTTAACACCATGTGCACCTTTTTTTAAATCACTGCAAATTTTAACCTTACCGTCTCTTTACATATTTGAAGCAGCAGTAACAGTTAAGAAATCTCCCCAATGCTTTATTCAAAATTACAACGTCCATAACATTAATACGAGACAGAAGAAAAATTTACATGTACCTCAGATAAATTCAACTTTAGCAAGAAATAGCCCTCACTATCAGTGTGTAACAATTTTTAATAGACTACCAAATGAGATAAAGGAAGAACCTTCGATGGAATCCTTCAAAGAAAAATTGAAGAATATATTAACGGAATCCCCGTTATATAAAATTGAAGACTTTATGTTAAATCCATAGAAAAGAAAAAAAAAGAAAAAAAAAAAAAAAGAAAAAAAAAACTGACGTCCACGGCGCAGCAGCGCTTCCAGTGGCAACACATCAAGTATCAAGTAACATGAAAGTCCATAAGTGACAGTTTGCAAAGCATATTTGTTTACAGGCTTATCGAGGGATGATCGCCATAAAATTACTTGGTAAGGTTGATGTTCATGATGTACTAAAATCTGGCGGTACATCTTGCAGATATCAGCAGTGAAGACTATCTCATGAAAGCGAAAGCGACAAATAATATCAGTTATGTCCTTTTGGAGCTTAGGTCCGACATGAAGGACGTCATTAAGTGATTTCCCGTTTGAGGATTGAGCCGATCCATCGAAAACTGTTCTGAATTTATTAGGCTGTGTTTCATCTTTAAAAATACCATGATGTGGGATGAAGTATTTAGAAGATGTGTCATCGGGAGATAACAGTGTCATATGTCCCAAAGTTTCATACTCTGTCATGAATTTACAACAGACTGAAGTTAAATCTGAAGATTTGTGAAGTTTCCGTTCCAAAGAATATAGTCTACGCAGAGCAGGTTGAAATGATTCTCCTAAAGTAGGCGGGTCTTCTTTAAAGGGCAGTTTGACAACATACCGTCCGCTACTGTCACGGGTATGGGTTTGCTGAAAATGATCTTCACAAAATTGATCATCAGGGCTTAACGCTGGTTTTGAAGGAGTTTCTTCAGTTTCCCAAAACTTCCTTAAACTTTCATCAAGTGTTGATTGTGATGCAAGAAGACATAAGTTGGACATGACAGGCAATGCGCTTGACGGGTTGAAATGTTCAAAATACTTTGAATCAACTGAGCCTAACAAAACCCATCCAAAAATACTGTGAAATGCAGAGGGTAAACCATCAGCAATAAAAAGTTTTCCTCCATCAAAAACTTGGGGGAAAATATCAGCGCCAAGCAAAAATTCAATTGGCGAAGGGATGTCAAAGTTGTTATCCGCTAACTGGATGTGATGAAAATGTTCTCGAACACATGATTTCAGCTTTCGAGAAGGAAGATGATTTGTGATACGATTAAGTACAACAGCAGTAGTGACTACTTCAAGGTCATCACTATGAGGTGATTTCAAAACGCACTTTACAACTCCTTTAGGTTTTGAAATTGGCACCTGGGACAAACCAGTGATTGGTACATTGTACTTGATGCGAGGCAAACAAAGTTTTTGAACGTATGTTTCAGAAATGCATGATATTTGTGAACCTGGATCAATTAGACCTCTAATTTTAACAAATTGTCCAGCTACATTCTGAGCTAAAAGTTGAACAGTGCCCAACATTACATAAGACAAGGTTTCAGTAGACATAACAATTTGAGACGTACAACTGGTTTTGATTTCATTGTCTTGAGTGACAACCTCACCAGCAGAGCTTCTAGGCCTATGTACAGAAGAAAGTTGAGACTCGGGAGTAGTATCCACATGTACCAAAGTGTGATGCCGCTGTGCGCATTTACGACAACTTGATTTTGAACGACATTGTTTACGCATATGTTGACTAGATAAGCAATTAAAACAAGCTTCCTTGGATCTAACAAACTCACGCCTCTGCACTGAGTTCAGTTTTAAAAAGGTCGGACATTTGTAAAGGTTGTGCATATCCGAACAATAAAGGCAAGTAGGTTTATTCCCAGAAGTGTCAAAAGCGGATAAAAATGCTTGCCGGGACAACTCTGCCCTTTTAGGCTGTAGTCTCGATATTTGACTAGATTTTGGCAAATATTTGTCACTAAGCTTATAGGCTACATTAGGCTTAGTAATAGATGACTCACTAGCTATTTCTACTGCATGGCAGTGATTGTTCAAAAATTCTAAAAGTTTATCAAAGGTTGGCAGATCTGTTTTGGGACAACTTTCTTCAAACAATTGGCGGGATCTCTTATCTAACTTTTTCAAAGTCAAATGAACTAAAATAAAATCATCAATGTTGTCTGATTTCAAGTTCTTAAGTGCTAGCCTATTTTCAGATACTGTGTCGATCATATGTCGCAAAGCGTTAGGGTTCTCACTAGTGAGACATGGTAAATTCAGCACTTCATCAATGTAAAAATTGGCAAGTACACGCTTGTTGTCATACCTGTCCAAAAGTTTCTTCCAAATGATTGAATAGTTATCATTAGTTACAGGCAACGTTCTAGCTAATGAAAGAGCCTCATTTTTTGTGGAGGACAATAAATAAGAAATTTCTGAATATTTGAAAGTCCACTTTGGTCGTGGATAAGAGATAAAAAGGTGTCTTTAAAACCTGGCCAATCCCGCAAAGTACCATCAAAAACTGGCAGACTTATTCTCGGTAAATTCAAATTGTGAACTGAAGTCGAAGCCGCTGGCTCCGGTTCAGGAGTGTTTGGATTGAAGCCTAGTTTGCTTTTCACTGACAAAATTGCATAGTATTTCTCATCAATACCTTCAAGTGATTTTTGCAACTCATTTACGTCAACAGTTATCTCAGCAAGTTTACTTAACTTAATTATTTCATTAATGCACTTGGAGTAGGCTTCATAATGTGAGTCAAGGTTATGTAGCCTAACCTCAAATGTAGAGAAATTTGGTGATTCTTGGCTTAAATCTACTTCTTGGCTTAGCGTGTAAACAGTATCTATTTTTTTGCTCAAGTTTTCCTTTTTAAAACAAAGGACATCAATTTGAGATTTCAATTCAAGTTTGGCCTTTTCTGAAATAGGCATTTTGCAGACAAATTGTGTGGGTAGCCAACAGGTTCACAAGAAAAATTCAAGTTAGGTTAAGAAATAACGTAGGCCTATCAGACGTAAGCCCGATATAAATATGTGTTAAAACATTAGGCTATAGGCTAGGCCTATGTTCATCTTTGAAAAGCCAAAAAAATTTTAAACAGGCGCTAGGCCTAATTCAAGGCAAAGTAGACACTTCTTCATGGGAAACAAACATTGTTATGAAACTCCAGCTGTTGTCAGAAATGCTGTTCTGCTATTTAATTTAATTTGTTTACAAGGAGAATTGTTTCTTGGTGCCACGTGTTCAATCTATTACTTATTTAATACGCAAGCAGGTTTTTTGTGACAATTACTCCTCCGAAACTACTGAACCAATTAACATGTTTTTGGTGTCATTGGAAAGAGCGTAACGTGAAGTTGTGCAGGAAACTTTCTTTTTAAGGAAATAATTAGAGAGTGAGGCCCTGGGGCCCTTTAAAGTTTTGTATTTATCCATAAGATTAACATGGAAAACAAAATTTGTTATGGAACTCCAGCTGTTGTCAGAAATTAAGAGTGAAATATTTATTTATGGTATCCATGGTAACAAAGAACAAACCCACAAAATTTAAAAATGTAAACAAGCAGAACTGTCAAATTAATTTTGATTTCACAATTCCACACAGCTGGTTCAAACATATTAAATACTGCGTGATTATTAGAACAGGAACGGTAGGGATCATAAACATTAATCAAATATGTCACTCGCCCGAATCATTTTTGTCTATGCCCGAACGTAAACATTTAACATTCATTAAATTGAACTGTCAAACTATATGTTAATGTCATTAGTATGGAATTCTTTCAACATCATTTGTTGATCGAGTTAGTTTCAATATTGTTGAACTGCTGTAATAACATTTTACAGGAAATAATTGTTAGATAAATTCGTGGATATAAGTAATAATTCAGATTCTTCAATTTTTGCTGTTATTAAAATTGTGTATCTGCAGCAAACCTTCAGACTAAGCGAATTTCCATTTACCTGGCTTAATTAATACAAAGATTAATTATTCCCTTAAAATGGTCATTTTTCCTATTTAAATAACATTAAGTTAATTTTAATATGAGTACTTAGGTTTGCTGCTACAGGGAAGATAGGTGTGTTTTTGTTGAAATGTTGATAGCTAAGTATGATTCTTATTGGTTTGCCAATCCTGTAATACTTTACAATTGCTCGAATTCGAGCAACATGTACACTAGTAAATTATTATTTTGCATATATTTTGCATTACACTATATAAAGTTATAGTAATACATTAAGAGATCTTCATTTAAATAATCAATAAGCACGATTGAGCCTTTGCCTATATGTTTCCTGGTAAGTGTGTTGTAACTGTTTCTTAAAGTATATTATAGTATATCTTATAGTAAAACCAAATTATTCTTTTCTGCATTCTCACCCTGTAGCGAAGCACGGGCAGAGCAACAAGTAAAACTTATAATGCTGTATAGTAAATTTAGACAATTTATTAGTTCTGATAATGAAGCTTGAAATCAATAGTCGGAGGCTAATTTATACGTAATAAAAATTTCAAGAGGAATTACGTCAATCAGGGAGGAGCTCAATTTCACTCCCGATTCCATCTCAATTATTAGTACAGTACACAACATTTGTTAGTCTAATATTGCTTAATGCTTATGTTTACATTGTTTATTATCTTTGAGAAAACAACTCGCTACAGATGGTCATAGAAAGGATGTCAATTACAGAATCCAAAGTCAATGATTAATTAAAGTTAATGATCGCCACACAATATAAGAGTTAAGAGCAACTTTTGGGGATTTCTTTATTATTTTATGCATGCACATTCTCAAGAGATGTCCAATAGCTCGTAAACTACTTTAAAATTCATTTAAGGAACTTAAGTTAATAGATTGAATAATTACCTTTGACAAAACCAATTATATCGGATTCA
Source organism: Macrosteles quadrilineatus (assembly GCF_028750875.1). Classification (NCBI taxonomy): domain Eukaryota; kingdom Metazoa; phylum Arthropoda; class Insecta; order Hemiptera; family Cicadellidae; genus Macrosteles; species Macrosteles quadrilineatus. The sequence goes on from NW_026542594.1 coordinate 160,539,214, forward strand.
GTTAAAGCAGCATTAGGTTGAAGAACAACAAAAGCCAATGGGAGTTCACCACAAGTAACATCTGGAAGTCCAATCACTGCGGCATCTCTAACTCCTGTTAATCCCATCAACAGAGACTCCAGCTCAGCTGGGGCTACCTACAGGAATTTGCAACACAAATAAAGTATATCCAAAACATTAGTTATTTGTGTAACTAGTGGGCAAAGTCAGTACACATTATATATTTCCTACAGTTACTATAAATCATATAAATGATTAGTCTTTTAAACACTGTACAACCTACTTGATTCATTATATGTAATTGTTGTAGTTGTGGAGTTTTTCGATAAAACATGTGCATCAATTCAATGATAGCAACCTCTTCGTTGCGACACCTGCTATATGAAATAGCATTTTTGAGGATATTACACAGGACTTCTTTCTCATTATCATTATCAATTGAGATGGGGAGGCTGGCTAGGTGTGTAGCTTTGAACTAAAACCAGCTGTTCATTACCCAGCATTATTTATTTATTTAAAGCCCGATGACCGGGGACATCTGGGTCCAGTTTTGAACCATCAAAAAGTTCTCAGGATCTGAACTGATGACTAAAGCTTGTCCATATAGATGGGAGATCTACTTCAGTATCCAAGTTCAATGGTAAAATTACCAACAATATATTATAATTTGACAATGCCCCCTCTTTTATAACCATGGTTTTTTTTTTATCTAAGAACGTTTTTGTGACAATAAAGTTTTATTTGATTTGATTAACTAAAACAATCTTACAGTAAAAATGTATTCCTCGATGTATTACCTGATACCCGTTGTATTTGATGAGCTCTTTTATCCTGTCAATGATGTAAAAGAAGCCCTCGTCATCGACATATCCCACATCTCCTGTGTGCAGCCACCCGTCAGAGTCTATAGTGAGCCTGGTAGCCGTAGGATCATTGCAGTATCCGACCATTACAGCTGGTCCTCTCACAACAATCTCACCAGGCTGCCCTCGCGCTACACACTTGCCTGTCTCTACATCCAATATCTATAAACAGAATCAAACATGTGTGAGAGAGCAGTGGGCCCTTTCAAACTTCCAAAGCCTGCACCTCACCATAGCAAGAAGGGGGTTTATAAGAGATATTATTACCTAACAGTGAAAATAATATCCATACAACACCAATGTAGTATTAAAAGAGAATTTATAAGCAGTGAATTATAACAATGTTTTAATACATTAAAAATATTAACAAACTAAATAGTTTCATTAATAGAAAGAAAAATTGGATTTAATTTTTGTGTGATATTTCATAGGTTCCTCTAGTTTACATATTCTTATGCATTTATATTTGCTACATGCAATTTAGCATAATTTGATGCTCCTACCTTTGCCTGGAGACCCGGAGCCAGTTTGTCCACTGAGCAGTGGCGGCGCTTTACCTGAACAGCAGGGTGGGATCAATCCGGGGGGTTTGGGGGTCATGGAATTTTGAAAATAGGTTTTTTGAAATTTTTTACATAAATTAGACTGGGTTTTTATCATTTGAAGCACCTGATTAGAAGTTGGGTTGGTTAAAAGTTGTATGTTATTTTCTACTTTAACTTTTAAAATCATGGCAAAAACTGCATTTTTTTATAATATTGCATTAATAATAACATCCCCATCACGCCTTTCAATTTATGATCACAAAAACGTTCTCTGTACGAATAATATTACAAAACTACTAAAGGTATTAACTTATGATTTCATAAAATATTACAACTACCACCCGCTTTCCGGTTGGTGTACAACATACACGGCGGGATGTAAACAAAGCTACTCTAGCACTCAGCACTCCCAGTGAGAATATTGAGAATCAACGTCCAGTGGGCCAGCTCAAATCTGCCCACCAGGCCATTTACCAATGCATAGTTCACTGATAGTCAAGCACCGCCGGCTGGCACTACCTTGTCCATTACGTTCTTATGGTGGCTAGAAGGGCCCGAAATCCGTGGCCCTTCAATGTGTTACGAGATGATTGCATTGTATTTCAACAAAAGTTGTGACCCGTTGAAAGTTCAAAATTAATTTATATCACATTTAATTGAATAATATCAACCAAATAACCTATTAAGTATTTAAAAATATAATTTACTGTTTGTTTTGGGTGGGCCCGGCCCACTTGGTCCTAATGGAAGCGCCCGCCACTGCCACTGAGTATAGTTTACATACATACTTATGCATTTACATTTGCTACATGGGTCATTCCATATGAAATCAACCAATAACAAATTATTTTCAACCTGACCATCTTGGATTTTGATGAAATTTTGCATACTTGTAGTATTTTGAGTCCTGAATCCAAATATGTTTTTTAAAAAAATCTATCTTTTATAGTTTTTATGATATAAATATTTGAAAATGGTAAAAATTGGCGTTTTTTACCGTGCGCGCAAATCTAAAATGTTGTCTAAGATGAGTTCTATTGGTCCTATCAAGTTGTACAATGGCTCATTTTAAAGAGGATTCAAATGCCTTTAATCTGATACCAAACTCAACCTACTTTGGTAAAAATTAATTTTTTTTGAAAATTTCAAAATATGTTTTTGAAAAAAATTTAAGATAGTGTTTTTTGAAAAATTTGAAAATTACATATGTTAATGAATGTAATCTAGTAAGTACATTATAAAAATTTCAAAATGGGATGATATTGGGATCAGCAGTTATGATAAAAATACTTGACTATAGTTCACTGTTTCCAAGCATTTTGGCGCATAAAGCGTGTAAGTACTAACCTAAATGTATCATTAAATAAGAGTCTATTAATTATATGATTAAAATTAAAAATATCTGCCTATATTTGAATTGTGTATGTCATATTATGCTATAATATAAACTAAATCTAGCAAGTAAACAACATTATTCAAGTTAACAGAGTTTCCGTCCGTTTTAAATTGTTAAAGTGAGAATACATTATTAAATTTATACTTATGAGCAGACATTCCTCAAAACTAAATAAATATCATGGAATATTATGTATCGTATCAATAATAAGGTTACTACAGGATTTAAATAGATTGATCACAGTAAATTGTGTAACAAAATTATCAATGCTCGTTTGACATGTCTCTCTCTTGCCCCAAGAGGAAAGACAAGCAAACATGGACCAATGGGTTTTGGTTCAGGTTCCTCAGTCTTTTCCAGTTAGTTTGTGTTGCAACGATCTGTAAGTCTCCCTTTTCACTAGGCTGGAGACTCTAGTCAGCCACTAGATCTGTTCAAAACCACATTGTGAAGCACTTTACGTTTACACTATCAGGTTGCAGCGACCTCGGCTGTAGCGACTCGGTCTTGAGACAAGAGGAAAGACTGACAAACATAAGTTAGACCTGTGTACCTGTCAAACAAATTACAACTTCTCAAGACCGGGTCGCTACTGCCGAGGTGGGTCGCTGCGACCTGATAGTGTAAACGTAAAATGCTTCACAATGTGATTTTGCACAGATCTAGTGGCTGACTAGTGTCTCCAGCCTAGTGAAAAGGCAGACTTAAAGATTAATTACAGTAAATCGTTGCAACACAACTGGAAAATACTGAGGAACCTGAGCCAAAACCCATAGGTCCATGTTTGTCTGTCTTTCCTCTCGTGACAAGAGAGAGAGACAAACAAGCATTGATAATTTTGTCACACAATATACTGTGATCAATCTATTTAAATCCTGTAGTAACCTTATTATTGATACATAGATAATATTCTATGATAATTATTTAGTTTTGGGGAAATGTCTGCTCAAGTATAAATAATGTATTCTCACTTTAACAACTAAAATTGTTATAGTGAAAACTGATTTGTGGATTTAAATACCACAAACCACATTTCTGTATAACTTCTATTTTGATGTGTCAAAAATTAAAAAGTTACAAAGAATTTTCAAAATGTCCGTCCGGTTATTTTTTAACTTTGCAAGGGTAGCCTATTTTTTAAATATCATAGCAGTCAAATAAAGGAATTGAATTATGGCTGCTAATAATAAAAGCTCAAAACATCTGTTTTCATTAGAAAATTCATTTTAAAAAATAACACTTAAAACCCAATTATTTATTTTTTTTTTCATGTCCGGGAAATTTTGCTCCAGAACTAAGGGTCGCGACGCCATAAGTAAGGGTCAGCAAATCGGGTAATTTTTCTTTCTTTTTTTTTTAAAGTTATTACTGCTTATAAAGTAATCAAAGCAGGTATTTTCTTAATCCCAGATAAATGGGCTATTCAATTATGTTAAGTCATAAATCATAAACTTATTGGGTTTGCTGTAGCCATGGAAGTTTGGACGACTTTTTTTACTAAAAAATGACAGTGAAAAATAAGTATTTTTCATTTTTTGTAGAACCATAGTATGCACTATTAAATATATTTTTTTTTAAGTAGAGTATTTATCTGGGAATAGAAAATTATAATAAACATTATCATTTAAAGATAAAATTAATATGAAAAAATATAAAATATGAAATGTGCAAAGTTTGTTCAAAGTAGCCCCCATGTTCAAAGGTTGACGGAAACTCTGTTAACTTGAATAATGTTGTTTGCTTGCTAGATTTAGTTTAAATTATAGCATAATATGACATACACAATTCAAATATAGGCAGATATTTTTAATTTTAATCATATAATTAATAGACTCTTATTTAATGATACATTTAGGTTAGTACTTACACGCTTTATGCGCCAAAATGCTTGGAAACAGTGAACTATAGTCAAGTATTTTTATCATAACTGCTGATCCCAATATCATCCCATTTTGAAATTTTTATAATGTACTTACTAGATTACATTCATTAACATATGTAATTTTCAAATTTTTAAAAAAACACTATCTTAAATTTTTTTTCAAAAACATATTTTGAAATTTTCAAAAAAAAATTAATTTTTACCAAAGTAGGTTGAGTTTGGTATCAGATTAAAGGCATTTGAATCCTCTTTAAAATGAGCCATTGTACAACTTGATAGGACCAATAGAACTCATCCTAGACAATATTTTAGATTTGCGCGCACGGTAAAAAACACCAATTTTTACCATTTTCAAATATTTATATCATAAAAACTATAAAAGATAGATTTTTTTAAAAAGCTTATTTGGATTCAGGACTCAAAATACTACAAGTATGCAAAATTTTATCAAAATCCAAGATGGTCAGGTTGAGAGCCTAGTTGATTTGACATGGAATGACCCACATGCAATAGAGCAAATCAAATCAAAATAGCATTTATTCCGCCAAAATATTTACAAATTACATCATGTTAGTCCCATACAAAAATGTTTACAATATTGTTTAGTTTTTTAATAATATAAAATTTAATATAAACATAAAATATAAAAAAACTTTTTAAATTAGCGAAATATCTTCCACAAAGAAGGAATACCTCTCTGTGTGGAAGAGAGTCTTATTATATATATTTATAATTAAAAAAAAAGTGATGAAGGAAAAAAGTTATTTTAGAAGAAAAAAATGATTTTGGAATAATAGATACACTGGAGGACTTAATGGTAAGTGAATGTAATACTATATTAGACAATTAGTGGACCCTTCCCCCTCCCATCGTCCAATCACCCTCCCCTCAAAAGATAACCTATCTACTTCCCAATACACACATACAAGTTCACACAATCAAAAGTAATGATTTGATCCTCCTACCTTTGCCTGGAGACCCGGAACCAGTTTGTCCACTGAGTCTAGTTTACATGCATACTTAAGCATTTATAATTGTTACATGCAATATAGCATGATTTGATCCTCCTACCTTTGCCTGGAGACCCGGAACCAGTTTGTCCACTGAGTCTAGTTTACATGCATACTTAAGCATTTATAATTGTTACATGCAATATAGCATGATTTGATCCTCCTACCTTTGCCTGGAGACCCGGAACCAGTTTGTCCACTGAGTCTAGTTTACATGCATACTTAAGCATTTATAATTGTTACATGCAATATAGCATGATTTGATCCTCCTACCTTTGCCTGGAGACCCGGAACCAGTTTGTCCACTGAGTCTAGTTTACATGCATACTTAAGCATTTATAATTGTTACATGCAATATAGCATGATTTGATCCTCCTACCTTTGCCTGGAGACCCGGAGCCAGTTTGCCCACTGAATCTAGTTTAGTGGAGTGTGGTGGTGTGATGCTTATGACAATAGACAACTCTGTCATGCCATAGCCTTGACGAAAGTCGGCCCTCGGTAGTCTGGCTTTCACCTAACAAATTATTCTTTTTAGACATTACATACCTATTACTTCAATAAACAAAAACTTTACAAAAATTCTGAAAAATATAAAAACTTTAATGTTGATTTAAAAGATAGTCAAAATTTCTTTAAATATATTTTTAAAACATTCATTGCAACTGCCATTTTCACACTTGTTTTACAGTGGTTAACACTACATTCAGGGATTGAATAGCAGTAATGAAACTACATCACTTGCTATCCCTGACTAAAGGAAAGCTATTTTGGTGTTTTTTAAAGTTGAGTTTTTAATAGTGTGTGATGTATAGAGAGAAAGCACAACATTCTTCAATAATTATTTGTGTAACTAGTGGACGAAGTGGCACTTTGCTGCACACGAGAGAAAAAAGCCGTAGGCGAGTGTGGAAGGTTTCTCGAGTGCAGCAATAGCAGTTTGCACTAGCGTTACACATATTTTTCCAAAAGTTACTATAAATCATATACATAATTATTAGTCTTTCAAACACAACACGTTTTTAGGTTAGGTTAAATCCAAACATTGAAGGAAATAGGAAACGCTGCACCTGCTGATCGTACAGTAGTCGTAGTATCTTTAAGTGTTGCCAACCTATTTCCAAGCATACACAGATTACGTGCATCATAAAAGCACGCTGTTTTGTGTTGTTTGGTTGGAAGTGAAAACTGTGCCACAACGTAAAAAGTGTGTGCTAAAGTAAGTCAATGCAGCAATTAGCAGCTTTCTGTATTATGCAAAGAAGCCCACTGTGTTGGGTGACTGTAGGAAAAAGTTATTTATTGCACTTGCTCTCGACAGCTGAATATAGCATCAAAATAACAACATGATAATGATCATTTCCTCATTACCTTTTCTACAAAGTATGAAACACCAGCTTTTGTGTAAATAAATATATATGTGCGTGCAGGATAGTACCTGATGGATTGTTTCTACACTGAGGGGGGCTGCTCCACAGACTACCTCTCGAACACTAGACAGATCATATTGTGGCACTAGAGGGTGCTTTGCCAAAAATGTCATCAATGGAGGAACAAGGCTGAGACTGGTTACCTGTCATAAAAACAGAAATTGTGAGGTCAGTGATTTACAATACACACTTGGTAATCTACACGTAAATACCTAATGGTATATCACAAACTAACGAGTTAATAATGAAAATAACAATAAAACAACAACAATAATAATCTTTTTAAGGGAAACAAATATTTCAATTTAGGAGGGAAAGAGAAGACGGCATGTGTTTATATCGCCTAGTTTTTAGCGTCTTGGACTTTTGTGCAATAGGGATGGATTTTATTTCTGCCATTCCAAAACAATATGAGGGGTTGGAACCAGCACTTTCCATCAAAAGCTCTTAGTTTTCTCTCTAACAAAATGTCACAAGCTTTAAACTACAAGGGTTGTCCGTAAATTAAGGTGTCCTTTGTGCTCCTGTCACAGCCAAACTAGCTAGTTAATATCTGAGACCAACAATGAGTTCCTTACTTCATCCACTACTATTCTGACCATTGTCAGACCCTATTGGACAATTATTCTCATAATAGTATTTCAAAACATTGAAAAAAAAATTGACACTCCTGCCGAGATTGAATTGCATACTTTGATTAGATTTGTTGTTCTCAGTCCTCAACCAATATTAAAGTACACCACCAGTTAATGCATTTGAATGAAGTAGCCTATAGTGTTTGGATGAAGTAAACATGTGCATGAATGGAGAGAGGTCGGAGGGTGTCTTGAACATTTGCACAATGTTTTCCATGGCGTAAGCTGGATGACTTTATTCATGTGTCTTGGTTGAAGCAGTGACCAAAGTTTGGGGAATTTTGCACTAGGATCACGGTGAAATTGAACAAGAGAGTTTATCAAGGTTTATGGTCAGCCCTGGAAATCTGGCGCGTGCTAATCAGCTAGCAAAATTTTCCTCAACTTCAATTACTGTCTTAATGGAAACTGATGAACACCTGCTGCCAACCAAACTGAGCGAATGTAAACGGCCTCCTGTGAACTCCCTAAGCCACTTATGCATATTTTCTACATCAAAACACTATAGTATATTTCATCACTAGGGCCTAAAGTGACTCTTTTTGACCCGAGCTCAAGTTTACGATCGAGGCGAAGCCGAGGTCGGAAAATGAGGGGTTGATGACATCTCGTTGGGAATTGGGGCTGGCGTCTCCTGTCTTCTGGAATGTTCGAGTTCTTTGTGTTGTGAATACTTTGTGCCTGTAGGATTCTTTTCAAAATTCAACAGTATTTCAAATTTCTTATTACTGGTACTACTGTATTCAAATCTGAAATACAGTTGTACTGAAAAGAATCATACAGATGCAAAGGAATTACAACACAAACAACTAGAACATTTCAGACGACAGGAAATGCCAGCCCCAATGCCCAGCGTGATGTGTCAACCCCTCCAAACTCCTAAGGAATGTGACGCAGCCTTCTCGCTTATATGACCTTCATCCTACGACGTTACCAGAGTTAACCGCCGTAATAATAATATTTTAGGCCTACTAAATTAACCAAAAAAGTAGCCTAGTTGAATAAATATTTTATTTGATACTGCATAACTCTTGAATTATCACTAGTTTTGCACCTTGTGAACGCGGTCGGACCCAGAAGACTACAAGTATTAAGAATAATACCTTGTTAATATTATGCCAGTTTGTTTTAAAGAGGTGTCTTGGAATTTTTGCAGATTAAGTAAGATACTAAATTATTATTCCAAGCCTATTAGAAGCCTACTGTTATAGTAATGAGAATAAAAGCTTCAGAATTAACAGGTATCACAGTAAAAAAATAATACAAACCTTGAACTTACGAATAGTAGATAAAAATAGCTCCTCTTGGAATTTAGGAAGCAAGACCATTTTAGCTCCAAAAAGGAATGAACATAGCAACATTCCAAACCCATACCCGTGGTACAAAGGTATAAGGCCTAGAACAACGTCATCTGGTTTCCAGCTCAAGAAAGTGGACCTAAAACATTAAACTTAAATTTAGGTAATTTTGTTTGGTATGGACAATTTAGAAGTGTGGCTAAAGCTTTTAATAAGATGACAAAAAGAATATTAGTTGGTTTTAATGTTGAACAATTCTGTGAAGACATACTATATCATTTAGGAAGATAACAATGAATACAAACCCTTTAAGAAGCGCAATGCCTTTGTTAAAAATTCAGTCTGAAAGTATTTGAATTTTGTATAGTTGAGGCGGCCCCTAGGTAGACTATCCGAGCGCGCGGCCAAGAGGGCCACGTCAGCTGACTGAATGAGGGAGAGTGAGACAAAGAATCGGCTTAGAGAGAGGGATAGAGTAGTGCAAGCGATCCTAGCGGGGGCCGTGCAAAGCTCTTTCGGCAGCGAAATTCCAGTCTGACTATTCTCCATAAGCATTTTGCTTCTTAAGGGGTTGTATTCATTGTAAATTATCAATAGGTAATTAAAATACACATGGTTACTAACTAATAACTAATACTTTATACTTTACTTTTCATTGAAATGGTAACCATACAAAGTAGGTACATTAAGCCAAGTATGAATGAAGATGAGTGTAGGATGTAAACAACTAAATAAATTAAAATATGCCACATACACAAACATGTGACATTGCCCCTGCATACAACCAACAAACACAGAATATAACAAACTAAATAGAATAAAACAGAACATTGTGCAGTGTCACCAATATAACATGCAAAATAAAAGTACTGTCATACACACTCACCATGTATTAGCAATTTATAAAAAAACCTTCATATATTGGATCAAAGTTCTTACATAGACTTCCTACTACGTTAAAAACTGAAAATCGCAACAATAAATTTAATTTGTAAGAAAAATACTTTTTTCACATACCACTATACTCGTTTGAGGATTTTTTTAACTCTTAAGGCGCGTTTACATTAAATCAAGCTCACATTCGAGTTAATGGAATGCGATAGCGAGCGAGTTACTATTCCAGTATCGAATGACGGATCGAATTTCAGCAGCGTTTACATTGTAGTTGTTACTGGAATAATAGTAGCAGTCGCAAGTAATGTAGTTGTAAGGCAAAAGTTAAGTATTCATAATCAACGATCACATTAGTCTTCAAAGTCAAAGTCAAAATAAACTTTATTCGTATGAATACATAGCAGCATCAGAATAGAGTCACATATAACTAAAAATCACATACTTTCATGCTAAAATACAATATATTTAAAACTATATATAAAACCCAGGCAACCAGTAGTGGAGCCATCATTTAAGGAAACTCTGAAAAAGAATAGAGAGCTTTACTATATTCTTTCAGCAAGTTTTTAAATTTATTGTAATTTTGCTCATTTCTAATTAAATTTGGCAACTGAGTGAAAAATTTGGTGCCCATATATTTAGTTTTGTTTTTATAAAAATTCAGATTATGTTTATCAAAAATAATTTTATTTCGGGTATCATAATGATGCTTGGATTCAAAAAATATATCACTTTCATGTTCTTTGACATACTTTATTGTTTCTAAGACATAAAGACTGTAAACTGTCAAAAATTTTAAGATCTTTAAAGAAGTTTTCGACACTCTCTGTGCTTTTTAAACCTAACATGATTCGTATTGTTTTTTTTTTTGTTTTATCAGAATTTTGTCCAAATTATATATTGAGGTAGCTCATATATACAAATTCCGTATGCCAGATGAGAGTGTATTAAAGAATAATATATTGTTTTCAGCACTGTAAGGTCAGATATTTTTGACATTTGCCACAGTGCATATATTCCTGATGACATCTTTTTCACTACATTATCAACATGATCATTCCAAGATAGATTTCGATCAATGAAAAGTCCTAAAAATTTTGTCTGATTTGCTTTATTTATTATGTTATTGCCAACTTTGATTTTTGGATCCAGAGCTATTTTATTTTGTTTTGTGGAGAAACTTACTGTCATTGATTTGCTTGTATTTAATAGAAGGTTATTTTGATTTAAAAAAATTTGAATACTCATTAAGTCCAAATTGGCTGAGAGCTCAATATCAGAACTGGAATTTCCTTTAACAATTAAATTAGCATCATCTGCATATAGTGACATCGAACTGAAGCTGGTACTCTTAGGCAGACCATCCAGGTAACACAAAAAAAGTAATGGACCCAAGATGGATCCCTGAGGTACTCCATACTTAATCACCTGAGCTTCACAGAAATAGCTTCTTAAATAATTACAATAATTACCATAATCTAGATATTTTATTTCAACAAACTGATGCATATTACATAAATAAGAGGAAAACCAAGCACACTCCTTTCCTTGAATACCCAGTGATTTTAATCCATCAATTAAAACAGGGTGTGCCACACTGTCAAAAGCACAGGAGAGGTCAAGGAAAATACCCACCACCTTTTCACCCTTATCAACTGCATCAATTACGTTTTCAATAAATTCAACTGCAGCAGTTATTGTGGACTTCCCTTGCCGAAAACCATGCTGCTCTTTATCTAACAAATTATTCGATTCTAAAAAGTTTACTAACTGATTGTATACTATCTTTTCAAATATTTTTGAAAAGGATGATAGCAATGAAACAGGTCTATAACAAGTTATATCTTTATGGTCACCTTTTTTAAAAATAGGGATAACTTTTGAAATTTTTAATTTGTCTGGGAAATGACCTGAGATGAAAGATGAATTAATTAGATGAACTAGGGGTTTAAGTAAAAATTGCGAAGATTTTTTTATAAGGGTCATAGGAATACAATCGATACCAGTAGAATATTTATTGTCAAATAAAGAAATTACCTTCAGTAATTCCTCTTCTGTAATTGGTGTGAATCTGAATTTAGTAGGCTATTAGTTTTTAGAGGAGGAACTTCCAGTTGCAGTGGGGGAATATTGGGAACCACAAATCTCTCCACTGCATTAACAAAGAAATCATTAAAGACTCTGCTAACTTCCATTGGTTTATTAATTAACCTATCATTGTAATGCAAACATATATTATTATTTCGGCTTTCTTTTAAGTGATTTTTTTTTCTTAAGTGATTGCTGTGTGACAAGTTTATTTTTAGTATGTATAATGAGTGAACATATTCAAGACCTGTGTAGGGATGTATAATATGTTTGTATAAGTATATACAAGGTGGCTGAAAAGTAACTTGCACCCCCCTTAACTTTTCAACCATTTGAGATATATGAAATCGGTTTGCGGCAACCTTCTTAGATATTAGGGGCTACAATAATTATGGTTAATTTTGAAAATTTTACCCTTAGGGGTAGAGGGGGTAAGGGGGTAGCTCAAAATTTTCAAATAGCATGTATAGTCGAGTTTGGTATCATTTTACAGGTCTTGACAAAACATAAACATTGACATAAAAAACCCAAAATTGGCTCACTAATAACAAAATGGCGCCCTAAAACGTTTCAAATCCAAATAACCACGAGGGTGACAAAAAAATTAACTTGCACCCTCTTTAACTATTTAACTATTTGAGATATTTGAAATCGGTTTGCGGCAACTTGTTTGGATATGAAGGGCTACAATAATTATGGTCAGTTTTGAAAATTTTGCCCTTAGGGGTAGCGGGTAGCTCAAAATTTTCAAATGGCAAGTATAGTCGAGATTGGTATCATTTTACAGGTCTTGAGGAAACATAACAAATAAGATAAAGAAAATATAAATCGGACCATTAATAACAAAACGGCAGCTAAAAATGATTGAGACAATGGTTATTTAAAGTAATTTTGAACTGTGATTTTGGTTTTATTTATGTCAATGACAATAAATGTCAAGTTTCGTCAAGACCTGTAAAATGATACCAAACTCGACTATACTTGTCATTTGAAAATTTTGAGCTACCCCCTACCCCCGCTACCCCTAAGGGAACTCTAAGGGAAAGATTTTCAAAATTGACCATAATTATTGTAGCCCCTCATATCTAAGAAGGTTGCCGCAAACCGATTTCAAGTATCTCAAATGGTTGAAAAGTTAAGGGGGGTGCAAGTTACTTTTCAGCCACCCTGTATATAGTATGTATAAGTAGTATGAGTGAAATTAATTTGGTATTTTGGTGATCTGTGGGGAAAAAAATTTAATAAAAAATAAATAAATTTAACATACATTATTAACTTAGCCATCACTTATCTAAGTAGTAAACACGAAAGCTATAAACAAACAGAAACATCATTTTTCCACCACACCTACATTCTCACAAACTGGCTTTACAAAGATATCGTATGCAAGCGTGCGAGCATTTACAAACATGTTGGAAAGTAACTTGAACGGCAAAATGTCATTCATGCTCGCATTCCACTACTAGCATGCGAGTAAATTTGTGGTTGACACTTGTTCGAGCACGAATGCGAGCTCGAATTAATATAAACGCGCTTTTAGTCATAGTATTAAGTTTTGATTTGACACTATTCTCATGTGTGCATGTTGTGAATAGGTATGATTTGACTTAAGAGAAAAAAAATCAAGAAAAATTAATTGTTTCTAAAAATTTAAAGAAACTCTAAAACTAGAGAAACTGGTGTAATCTATGAGGAATGCTTATCCTTGGGCTTACATGACTGAAAAAGAATTAGGATCAAGTAAATAAATACATTCATACTTACACCGAGCTGTTGTAAAAATATTTTAAATTTCCAAATGAAAGCATTACGCCTTTGGGAAGTCCGGTGGTGCCACTGGATGTAAGTATGGTTGCCACATCACCATCTTCAGGTCTTGGTCCAGGAGAGATATCAGCCAGACTTGGACTGTTTATCAGCAGGATATTAAACAAAATTACTGGGATAGGATATGAGGGAAGAGTACTGTTTGCCTTGTCAAATAGCACAATGTGTTTTATATCTTGTAACTGAGACACTGATGAACTTACATTTGCAAACGTGTATCCAGAACAAAATATGATTTTTGGCTTGGAAATGTTTAAGACATGCACGATTTCATCTGAAAACAAGTTTTATCAATGAGTCAAGGTTTAAAATTACATATCTTGGGTATTACAAAGAACGGATAAAGCAGCTAGAAATTTTTAATTTAATAAATATAATAGTACAAGAACACACCAAAGTTACCAGTATGATGCAGAGGATTTAACACAAACCCAATATTAATACTCAGATGATAAAATGAAATAGGCCTACAAAAGACTTTTTTCTACATCATTCCTGGTTTCTTCTGTGACTAATTGTTGTAGCTTAAGCATAAGCTGGTCTAGTCTGTCCCTTGCTACCTGTGCGGTTAGTCATCTTTTGTTAGAACCACTGAGCTAAAATTATAACTGGAGGTAGCACTGCCATGGCAGAAGTCTGTCAAAAGCGAGTCGCTGATTTTGTTAGGTTGGTATAGCAGTAAGTTTTCTTACCATAGCAATAACATGGCTTCTTATAACTAGGTTGGTATAGCAGTGAGTATTTTTGTCATACTTGAATACTTTTAATACTTTAATAATTTTCTTTGAAATGGTGACCATACAAAGTAGGTATTTTAAGCCAAGTATAATAATAGTTATAGCAATAATATGGCTTCTTATGGACACCCACCTCACGCAAACATGGCGGCTGGCGACACGCATCTTTGACATTCAGTGCTACCTCCAGTTAGAATTATAGCTCAGTGGTTAGAACAGGCCTGTTTCTTAAATGTTTAATTGTTTTTTGTATTTATTCGTGTTCATACTGTGTTTATTCTGACGATGTCAACTACTGATCAACTCTATATATGTACCTGAAGCTGACGATGGTGTTTTAACACCGAAACATGTCCTAAACAGACATATTTTATTGAGCTGTGACGGGAATACGTAAGTAATTTAGTCTTACATTATGTCCCACAGCTCAGGGGCTACACACATGGATTTAAATTGTGAAAAGGAGAATCCAAGAGCATATTAAGACATTGAATATCAAAACTGAGTTATTAAGCTTGTCTGATTTAATGAATGTACTGAGATAGATATGTACAGGCGGTCCCGATTTTTATTAAATGTCTGCTGAAAAATAAATGGACAGTGTTAACCCCCAAAAATCCTTTAAATAATAAAGTAACATGAAGTGTTTCTAAAGCTGTGTTTTCTTAGCGATGCGCGACGCGGTTAAGCCAGTTATTTGTGCACGTAGCGTGCTTCGTGCTACGTGGTTGCTGGAGCCACCGATCCCTTTGAAACCAATGGGAGTATTTTCCTAGCGACTCGGTGCGTGACTAACTGCCAGCTACACAGCACAAAGCCCGCAGCGTGATTGGGAGCACTGCTTCAAAAGCAGTCAGTTGTTAACCACACTGCCGAAATGGGCTATTCTTTACATTAGAAGTATGAAGGAAAATAGTTTGAGTGATGTTACTGTGTTCACTGTAGATGTCGACAGTTTATTAATGGACTGTGTGTCTAAATTTGAAGTTCTGTTCCATTATGTTTCTTGGCTTCGAAGTTATATCAATATGTACCAAATCGATAAAGCAGGAAACTGATAATTAGTTAAATTAAACTATTTCTTAAATTTTACTTCTTTGGCTATCAGGTGTCTATCAACAAGAATACTAAATCCAAACAGACAATTTTCCACGTTAGGACATTTGAATTCATCTCTATCTCTTCGACCATCAACATAGAATCGGGACATTTTAATCGATAATCCATAACAAAACCCTATTGTGGAACTCAGCAAATTTTAATAGTCATGCAACGCATTGGTAGATTTGTAGGAAAACACTTTTACGCTGCGTCCTATTGTAAACCGCGCTGATCCTGACCGCACTGCGTTCTTTAGCTTAACCGCGTAGCACGCAGCACAGTTACTGAAGTTGGAGGAAAACACACCTTAAAGGGCCTCTACAATTAGGAATAAGGTTCAAAGGACATTTTGGTTTTTAACACAATTCCCACACTCATCTTTGATTTACGATTGAATTAAATATGTCCTGTTAATTTTCAGCCTAATTGAGCTATGTAGATTAAGCTATACTTTGCATTAATTAAATTGCACACTACCTTTACTGTATGATGGATTCAATGGAGCAAAAATAAAGCCTTTCAGTAAACTTGCTAGCATCACAACACTAAATTCCAGCCTGTTTTCACAAGAAATAGCAAGAGTATCTCCCTTTGACACTCCCAATTGCAGCAGAGCATTTCCTAGTAATCTTGATTCTCGGAGAACTTCAGTAAATGTTTTACTCGCAGAAGATACACCATCTACCTAAAAATACAGAACATAAGAAGATAAAATTCAACCCCTAAAAAAAGAAGCAAGCACTGTGGGGTAGACAAATTTTTAGAAGTAAACTGCAATAACAAAAACAACTTTTACAAAAAGTGTATGCAGTTCTAGAGGCAACTAGCAGTCTATTTTTAAAAGTGACCATTATAAAAAGTAAGTTAAAAGTTACCGCTTTGTAAACTGTTATTTTTAGATATAACTAAAATCATACTCATTGTTTAGATTATTTTTCTTTTTTTTTCACAAATTACATGGTTAAGCATTGTGCCCAATTTGACAGTCACGGACTGGACTTACGAATGTAAAAATACAAGTTACCTATTAAATGACACCCCGTTCCGTTCTCTCCAGATTGAACGAGAGTTAAATATGTCAGGTTTAAAAACCATATGCTAAATAGTGCTTCAAAAAAGGTTCCAACTCAGTGCAGAGATTTGGGTGTATTGTGCCAGGGTTCGTGTCTGGGTCACTTGCATTGTCAACTATCCTTTGCCATACAGACGATCTTAAGCATCTGATTTATAGCAGGGACATTGCCGGGGTCAGAAATTTAACTGACAGACTGGTCACTAACCCTTCCACCACAGTGAAACTTTTGATGGCCTTCCATTTGTCCTAATCGCCACTCCCTTACCAATCCTTGTGCATTACACAAACTCTATCCTGACTCTTGGGTTAAGCATACTAAGTACCTAATGGGGTTTGTCTCTGTCTGTCTGCAATTATTTGCTGTATTGATGAGGCAGGAATGTGTAGGGAAACAGGGTAAGGATAAACTGCTTTTTTCTTCACTCTTCATTCAAATTCAATGGAATAGAGGACTAGGGAACTATGCTGTTATTTTAAGTACCTACAGTACCTAATAATTTAAGACCATGGTTCAATACTGTGTTCTCAAACATTGCTATAAGCAACTATAAGTTACAGTGTATATACCAACACAGAGGTTCTAGGCTAGCTTAATTACTAATTGTATACAAAATGTACTTAGGCCTGATGTGCATGGCATGGCAAAATGTAAACAGGTCCATCTGTCAAACGTGGCAAATGTAAAAATAAAATCAAGTTTAAAAAATAAAAATAAAAAACAACTTGGATAAAAACATAACATTGGTGATCTAGAATTAATTCTGCATAACCTAACAACCTTTTTAAGCTAAAGTCTCCTGTGGCCGCAAACTAGGAATTTACCTTAGGCTATTTCATGACCAATAAAGTACTTGACTACTTTATTAAATAACAGCAGTGAATCAGTTTTAGGTCACAGTTGTTTAACTGGACTGTGCTAATATCGGTTTAAAACTATCGATTGAAAATATTGATTAATAATTGCTATTTTAAACTAGCCTATTCAGTTACAAACGGAAACTGTCATAACCTAACCTAACTAACCAAATTTGCTGATTATGAAATAATCGAATGAAGGTTTACTAATCAAATTGATAGTTTCAATCGATAATAGCCCAGTTGAAACTGTACCCAACAATATGGTGTAGTAAACCCAAGGGCTAAACTTATTGTAAAAAAACTACCTAGGCCTATGCCTATAGTACCTACATACTTGAGATATATTTGTCCCATGAATGGCCATCCGATTTTCTATGTAAGCTGTAAGTGGACCGCTACAAAAATCATCATCATCTTGAATTCTTTCTGGTTCACCAGAAATAGTCATGGATGTTTCATCCATTTATTTGAAAATTACATAGACAGCTGGCAGGTTAAAAACTAGAATAAATGGCTGAAGAAGTTATTGTTATAATAAAGAACAAGGTTATTTCATTTTGTGTGTTAGCATAGTTTAGGCATAGACTAACCAAAACCAACACAAGGGAGTATGTTTTATCTATGGTTTAGGCTAGAAGTGACTGATAACGTAATAACTAACAACACACAACACAACACAGACAGACAGTGAAGTGACAGACGACAGACTGACAGACAGCTCAACTGGAATGGAACTTTAGCTCAGTGGAATGGAACGGGAATGGAACTGTTTATCTTTGAACTTTGAATCTGAACTCTGGAGTCTGGACAGCTGGTCTGGTCATCTTTTTCTTAATCTGTTTTTCAGAACGCTTGACTAATATATTGCATGCAACTCCGCACATTTAAATTTTCTGACATGGTGGAAGGAAAATGTATTTTCCTTCCACTATGATTTTCTGAGCTGTATCTCCTCAGGGTGAAATAAATAAATTTTTAAACAATAATTGTGGGTGTATAAATTCCCAGTCGTTTCAATGAAATGTTAATATTTTCAACCATCAAATGCAATACTCTTAAAAAACAGCGAGGGCTAATTTTAAAAGGCATGCACTTTATAATATAATAAGATTCATTAGCAACCTCAGCTCTGGCGTTCACATAAATTCAATTGTGTCAACGCGTCTCGGATACTGGGATTCATCATAAGGACTTCAAGGAGAGGTTTAAGTGTTGAAGCCATGAAGACCGGTGTTTTTACTTCTCTGTTTCGATCTGTGCTGGAATTTGGAAGTGTCGTATGGCCCCCCTATCAACTTGGACTGATGTAAAGGAGTCCCATTTTGGTGAGAAAGTAGTTGCACGACTTGGTCTTTCTTCGGAAGATTCTCGTCGGTGAGCTATTGACTCTGATCTCACTAGACCGCTCAACCTTGAAGAATACGACTTGCCTTATTATATAAATTGCTGTCGAACTAGATCATACAGTCCTGTCATCATTATTGTTTTGTAAAAGTTTTTGTATTTATTCACATTTATTATTAGCTTGCACCCATGTTCTTTCAAATTATTTTATGATGAACCGTCTCATATATCTTGTAATCGTGTTATGCATGTACTGTCACTGTCACTACTGCGGCTAAGTTCCGTGAGCCTTGCGGGAACTCGACCCGTTGTTACTGTATGTTTTCATTTCAATATTCCTATACAGTCCATGTCCATATTAGTAATCGTTTTGTATTAGCATTGTATGTTATTTTCAACTTCTCTTGTTAGCCATCTAAGTTTGCTTAAAATAAATTAGACTTAATAACTAACTAACCTACATCTTGATAAGTACCTTACTGTAGATTTAATCTACGGTATACCCCCCCTCCCCCCGAAATGCAAGTATATTAGACTGCATGGTACTTGGTCAAGCCCACTAATAGGCAAACCAAAATAAAGAAAAAAGGAAGTAAGATCCAAACCGTAGGATTTTTTGGAATCCGAATTCAGGATCTTTGTTGTAAAACCGTCTGCTATAAATTTGCCGCCATTACGTTGAGCGTGTTAGACACAGACTTAACTAGAATCCACTTAGAATGTAGTTTAGCCAATGGTTAAATAGAGTTTTTATTACAGTTATTATGATTATATAATTTGTCATTATTTTAATTTTATATGCATTCAAAATGCTATGTTTTGCTGATTTTGTATCTGCATACTTACAGCTGGTCTGAGCCTCCAGGGATGTTGGATGTTACTTACTGTGCTATCGTCAACCTGGAGAAAACCCCAACCTTTACAGTCATATTAACAAGATGAGGTATATTACATTAATTTATTTAATACCATGCCTTCATTTTTACAATTGTTCACTGGATAAACTGTGTCAGATTTGAAAATAAAAACTTTCTACCATTAGCTTCTCAACAACCTTTATCATGGGTAAGCGGTGGAAGTAACTCTGGTATTTTTTATGAAAAATTACAAAAACTTTTGTTGAACCGTAATTTTAAAACAATCACGGAAGTTTACACGATTCAGAATTATGATGAAGAACCATACTAATTTTAATCAAACCAGATTTTTTAATAAGATTTTTCATCATGTATTTTATGGTGTTTTAATGCGAAAATAAAGTAACAATACCTTTTAAACACTTTACTTTTTACATTTTTTACAAAAATGGGAGTTATACCATTCTGTTAAGAATTTAAAGGGCTATATCATACTACATTTTAATCAAATCGTTCGGGTTATTTTTGAGATTTTTTCCTGGAACGAAAGGTTGTTCCCAGAAACCCCACAAAATTTCGCGATTTCAAGACACGGTAACTTTTTCACTGCGATCATGGAAGACATTGGTGATGATTCCATGAATGTAGAAGATATGCATGATTCAAATAACGTCCACTCTATATCACCAACGATCGCAGGAGGGGACATTCCAGCGGTACGGTATCGCGGCAGAAATTCATGATTTTACCACGACATCAGAAGACGTTCATGATTCCTCCTCTGTGACCACAGGAGACATGCAGAATTTGCCCACTATTACTTACGGGACTAAGCAACTTGAACTTATTCAAGCATTCAAGCAACCGCCCTGAAGTAGTAGACTTGAGGAGTGAGGAGAGCGAGGGTTGAGAAGTTGCCGCTGAAATCGCATGTTGGCAGTGCAGCCCCCACACACATATTTCTAACTACCGATGTTAGTTCTCATATATGACACCCACAACCACGGAAATTTTAACCATTCATCGCGATCGCAGGAGACGATCACAATATCACCGAGACCGCAAAGCAAAATGACTACAATATTTCGTAGCAACCACGGGAAATGAACTCCCGTGAAAATGTGGGAAATGCTTTGGGTTAATGAATTCGCTTTGACCGCAGGACATTTTTCCGATTCCATCGTTACCGTGGGAGACGATCAAGTAACATATTTGAAATCCATTCCATGACACTTGGTAATTTAAAGAATGTCTAAAATGTGGGGATAACCCACATCACCGCCAACAATTATGGTATAAGGTAAGAGTCAACCCCATCAGCTGATCCAAAGGCGAGCAGACAGTTCTACTCGGAGCGACACTAGCGCTCCGGCCGGAAAGGACCAACCGCCGGCAACCAGGTTTGTCTTGCTTGTACCACACACCGCAAAAGGACTCCTGGGTCTACTCTACAGTTAGTAAGGTACCCATAATGTCTAAGTAGTTAATTAATCTTTTGGGGGGTAAGGGGAATCATATCTTTTTCTAAATTAGACCAAGATCAACCAACAATAAATTAATTCAAGTAACTAAATTAAACTTTACGGTTATCGATATCATGTTTAGGGCAAGTTGCTGCAGGCGTTTCACAATGGCGAGGAGTAGTTAGAGTTGAATAAGATGTAGTTAATCTATTTATTTGAGACCTATCAAAGCTGGCTTATGCTGAGCAGGGTTTTCGTGAGTGCTATGGGGAAGTGGAATCAGCACGATTTTCATTAAGTGTGGATCTGGCTGGGTTTATTCCAGTCACGACCCCGCAAAAAATATCATGCCAAATCATGTATGATCATGCCAAATAAAACATGCTCCCTTAGGTATGATGTTTAAATCCCCATTCAAACCTCTTTGTACATAGCTGCTCCTTTTTAGTTTCTTTTTCTTTTTCTTTTCTCCACTCTAGTGTTTGAAATTTTGAAAGTTGTCAACGAACGAACGAACTTCATCTTCATCTTCTTTCTTCAATCTTCATCCATGGCATCTTCCTTCTCCTTCATCTGGTGAATGTGACGGTCTGAAAGACTTTGGATTGGAATCGGTTCGATTTGTTTTTGAGAATTTGCCCGTTTGACTAAAGGTCGAGTTATTCTTTTTAGTTTGGTTTAGATTTGATCAAGAATCATCTTGAGCAAATTATCGAAGGTTTCAAACCCAAGTTTCCTTGTGCCTGGAGGTTAGGACAGGCCTAGACCTACAACTACGCTACACTGTTGCCGGGCTGGTAAGTAAATAATACTCCCTTATAAACCGTTCTTAGTATTGTTATTAAGTACCATGCCTATTATTCTTATGATCCATTTACTTACTTTTCTTATTGGCTGTTCCTTTTGTTTTTCCTACAAATTTTTATTTAGATAATTTCAAAAGGGGCAGTAAGTTAAAAGTTTTTTTAGCGAATTTCCCATATAGGGAATAAGCTATTACCGTAGTACTCATGGTAAGACCTGGACCCGGGACCGATTTTTTTTTTCGTTTTGAGGTCCCTAGAGGCCAAAAACACCATCCGTTCAAATTCATATATATATATATATATATATGTGTGTCCGTTAGCGCGATAACTCGAGCAAAAATGATCCGATTTTGATGAAATTTGGTACAAACGTGTAAACCTACGTTTATTCGAACGAGTTCGCGAACCAGCATGATCGGACCATGGGAACAGGGGTTTATGGGGGCTTTTATGGGGTAAAAATGGGTTTTTCCCATTTTTGACCCAAAAAACATAAAATTTTGAAATTTCTTTCCAAACTATTTTGTAGAGCTTAAAAAAACAAATAATTTAGTATATTGAAGCGTTATAATGCACCTAATGGTTACGGAGAAAATTCCAAAAAATTGTTAATTTAAAATTCCCATGTTATTCTTATGGAGAATAAGTAAACCGTTGTAGTGTGCTTGTTTATTAACATATTTTGCCCAAATTTGGAAAATGTTTTTATTTCTTACTAACTATTAACATTTTACATAAAAAAACACTTTTACCCTCTCTGTTGCAGCAAACCTAAGTATGTGTTAAACTGATTCTATTTAAATAGGGAATAAATGTGATATTTTTAAGGAGACATTTTAGTCTAAATCAAATCAGGCAAATGGAAATTCGCTTAGTCTGCAGGTTTGCTGCGACGGGGTCATTTTACTGATTAACTTAGGCCTAAGTTATGTAACTTAAGATTTTGCCACACAAATTTTTGAACATGGTTTGGTTTTGTTTCCACTTGCTGTGAGATTATTGTACATAGGCCTATTTTATATTTTTGATGGCTAGGGCCTAGGCTTATTGCATGTGCATATATAGGCTACTCATGGATAATAATGGCTGAATTTTCTAATCTTTTTTTAAAAATGTCAGTATAATAAACACAACAGCAATTTATTTGTGTTTTCCTGGCCTGGGGGGGATCTCCCCTTGATTGAGAGTTGGCCCCTGCCTCAA
This sequence comes from Macrosteles quadrilineatus, assembly GCF_028750875.1. Taxonomy (NCBI): domain Eukaryota; kingdom Metazoa; phylum Arthropoda; class Insecta; order Hemiptera; family Cicadellidae; genus Macrosteles; species Macrosteles quadrilineatus. The sequence continues at coordinate 160,562,526 of NW_026542594.1, forward strand.
TGAATGGTTCAATTTATTTTAGAATCTGTTATGCAGCTCGTAGGATCATTTGTCTGTTTTGTAGCAGAGCTGTTACTAAGAGACCCGTCAAAAAAAAATTGAGAATATGGTAAGGTAGACTTTATTTTTTACTGTGTAGGACTAGGCCTACATTATTTCCGAGTTGCATCTCTGATCACACTTTTTGTTTATTCATTACTGGTACCGTTAGATATTAAATAGATGTTGGTAAATTCCATGAGTTAAGGTAAGTTAAGGGTAAGTTATGGATAAGTTAAGGTAGGTTATAAATAAGTATTTACCTACCATATCCTTTATTACAGGGTGTCCAGCTTCAACAATAACAAACTTTGGCCTACTGTACCTTAGATTATTTGGGAGGTCAAAAAAAGCGAAAAATGCCATACAACATGTGTCCTATTTTGAACTCGTTAACAAGTCTGTATATGTGTTTTTTACAAATATATTCATATCCTCAACAGTTTGAGCTACAGGGGTTGAACGCTAAACGGTTCAAGATAGGACACATGCCTTGTTGCGTGATTTTAATTGTTTTGACCTCCCGAATAATCTGGTTAAGTTTATCCTACTTGAAGCTAGAAAGCCTGCATATGTGTTCCAAGGATGAAGAAAACAAATTTGGCAGTTATGTAATAAAATCAGCTGGGATTAAACTTAAGGGGGTCCTAACAAGAAATGACTGTTCCTAAATTTAACATGATAACCATAAATAATTGATACCGGGCGGTAGTCAGAACATAAGTATTATTACCTAGGCTATGTAAGAAAATTATAGTTTTGTCTAAAAGTGATTTAATATTGTGGTTGTTGTTTTCAGATTCAAAAATATTGTGACCAAACCCTGAGTACAACATGGCTGGCAAGATGAACTTGAAGAAACCAGATGCTCAGGCCATTAACATTCAGTCATATATTAGAGTGAGGTAAGTCATGAAAAACCAATAATTTAATAATTTGTATACAAATTTTAATCCTTTTTTGCAATCTTTGAGTAAATTCTTATTTTTGTGTGAAGTAAGCATTTTACTGATGTCGCCTCGTAAAATAAACCAAGCTTGGGGGAATCTGTGTGATTTTGCACAAAATATAAACTGCCATATCTCTTCTTTTTTTCATGAGCCCCTTTAGCCTACGTATATATAGCCTATATATATATACAGGGTGCGGCAAAAGTCAGCGTACCGAAAATGCAGCTAAACTACAGCTGGTATTAAACATAGCTATAACAGTAGGCCTATTATTGTAAGTACATGTTAGAGAAGCTGTTTAAAGTAAACACCCCCATTGTCTAAACACATGTAGCACCTATTCAACACTGATTTGCAAATTCTTTTACATAAGCCTAGTTGTGAGTAAATAACATCATCAATTCTTTTAAATGTTCTAAACTTGAGGTTTCTCCGAAAACATGTTAGTAGGTTGTGTTCCAGGAAACTGTTGTAAACACTGATGTATGGAAGTTGATAGAACAAGCACTACACTAGACTTCACGGTCACAGGCGGAATAGTGACCAGACAAAAAATCCTCGATAAAGATAAAACTAAAACAAAATAAAAATAACTTGACGTTAGATAAAGTTTCTGTAATTTATAATGAGAGTGGGCTAGCCTGTCATTTGTTTTTTGTAGTTAATCAAATTTCACTAATTTATTCATAACTGGTTTCAGACCACTTTCTTCAAAGGAAAAGAAAGCCAATGTCCTCGAGTTTGGCAAGAAAGAAGTGACCATCAAAAGTGGTGCTGAAAGTTCTAAGTTGAACAAAACACTGTTGTACGATCGTGTTTTTGATGAGCAATCAAAACAGGTAAATAATATAAAGTTTGATTTCCTATGTACTGACCCTATATTTAGCTCCAATGGCCAACCAATACAGTAGGTATATATCTTAAATGCAAGTTTACAAGTTTACAATTACCTGAGTTAGTATAACAAAAAAACATTGCCTATAGGCCTACCAGTACCTAGACAATAGACAATAGACAATAGACAAATAATCTTTAAGAATAGTAGTAGCGTCAATTTACAATTTTTTCTAAATGTTTGGTTGAGGTGTTGTTTAGTCAAAGACCAATACTTGTTACCTACCTGCCTGACATGTGCTGCAACTTAAATAAAAAAATAATAATACCAATCTGACATACTGTACATTCTCTCATTAGCTTGTCAACAACCCTTTTCATGGGTAAGCGGTGTGAGGACTATGACCTCTTATGGCAGAAAATCACAAAAAGTTGCAATAAGTTCTGAACCGTAATTTTACAGAAATAGAGGTTGTAGCCTACTGTTTTAAGTCAAATACCCCCGCCGCAGCAAACCTGCCGACTAAGCGAATTTCGATTTGTCTGAATTGATTTTCAGTTAAATATATTTTAATAACATTAGGTTTAACAAGTACCTAGGTTTGCTGCTACAAGGAAACTAATAAAGTGTGTTTTTGAGTAAAATATTGATAGCTTAGTAGAAAATAAACTAGTGGCTTGTAGGGGCAATAGCCCCTATTATGTATATTCTAGTAACTATTTTGTATAAATTACATGTATTAGTCTCATGGGTTACCCTACCTTGAATTATCGTTTAACATTTGTGTATGTTAACACTGGTTTTTTCAAATAAATGCCAACTTTTTTGAAGGTTTGGCCTTGCACTTTATTTATAATAGCAGTGAAAGCTATTTGCAATGGGCATTGAATCCTTGTAAACTTAAACGGCATATTAGGATCTGTAGATATTAGTTTAATTTTTGGCATGAAAAATATGTTCACTTTGCCTAATCCAGTAATTACTTCTATCTTTACACTTATTTCAGACATACCTAACACAACCAATCGTACTTCATTAAATCCGGACCCTTAAATTTGGGAAAAAGTTTATTTCAGCTTTATAAATAGTACACATATTACAGTAATGATATTACATTACCATATGCTTTAAATAAAGTTAAACCACATGTTTTAAAGTAAACAAAGCAGACATGACCTAGATTCCCATGCTATTTAAATGTAAATTATTTTATTCCGTAGCAACATTTTGGTGCACGATTAAGAAAAATGAATAATTTTCCCCAAAATTTCATGCCCAGACCTTTAAAATGAGACCTCTCCCAGCTTTCTACGGCCTCCCGTTCGCTCACAATTTCATTGTAAAATTTTGGGCTTACGGAATTAGATATATAGATAAATTTGCCAAGTTTGATTAAATATCAGGGCCGGTTTAACCCATACGCGAACTACGCGGCCGCATATGGCGCCACGAAAAAGTGGCGCCGTGGCGCCGACGGAACATTTTTTCTACGTGAACAACGTAATTTTGTTTATTTTTGCTCAAAGTTCAAGTATTCAAAGCACCACAATAAAGGCATTTATTCTGTTTGTACCAACAGCACTTGAAAATTTTGTATATTTGTACAGCACTACAACTCAAGGACTCAATGCCATTTGCAGTTTCGATTTGAACTGAGCTGACGCTCGGCAGTCGGCAGCGTCAGCGCCAGCGCGGCACCTATGGGTTTCATTTCACGAATCACTCATGCTCCAGATAAGCAAGCGCGCAGCGCCACTTGTCACAACAATAAACTTCCCCTTTCTTTCACTCCTTTCTGCCTCTGATCCTAGAGCAGAGCACTATGTTGTATTGCACTCTTTTAGTTGTACACGTAGGCCCACGATTACTACTAGAAAAATACCGATATGGATCATAAACATAAACAAATGACGTTGTTGGCCCGAATCCTATACTAATAGCATTGAACATATGTTTTGGCAGTTCCATTTAAGCAATGTTAAATAATGTTTATTTTCGGGCCAAAAACGTCATTTGTTTATGTTTATGATCCATACCGGTATTTTTCTAGTAATCGTGCGTAGGCCTATACCGGGAAACGGACTTTCGGCCTGCGCTGCCCCTGACTCGGCCTGGGCTGCCCCTATTGTGTGTTGTAAAGGGTAGGTTTCTCGGGAGCAGGTACCTGACCTCAGCTTGCACTTTACCCATTAAATCCCAGGAATCTCCCAGAAATACTTGTGGGGTAGTAGTCAGGGTCGTCGACACAGGAGGCATGGGCCAAGCCTTCTAAGAAATACATTACTATTGTTCTAGAATATTACTGTAATCTTTGGCATTAAAGATTCAGGAAGTGATGGTGTGATGGTGGTAGTGAATATCCGCCACAAATAAACGTCGTTTTGTTTCAACATTTAAAATACAAAAATATGTAAATGTCTACTACATATAATTCATCAGTTATGCTTCTTTTTATGGGATATTTTGATAGTGATTTTCTAAAAAACTAGTTTTTATCGATAATTGTACTTGGAGAAATACAACTTTTTAAACATGCTTCGCAAACAAGTGAACCACCCTAGGTAAAAGAAAGTTGAGGAAAAAAATTGTTTAAAGTCAAAGACATCAACTGTCTTTGCTTTGAATTGTACATTATGTTTCTTGTTTTAAAATAAAACTAAATCTTTAGATAAGGAATTCCATTTAATGAGCTACAAGTAAGTTTGTTTACTAAAACATTGTTTACAAAAAACAACATAATAATAATTAAGAACCATATGACTTTATAGTCATATGTGACATTATGAAAGATTTCAATGTAATTGTTAGAACTTGAGTTCTTTATTTCGTTTGCCGCACACGCTAAATATAAAAATAACAGATTTTCGTGTACAGTAGTAAAACAATACAAAATAGTGCATTTTATCACTAGAGGGTGCCTGTTGAACTGTATTGCGAACAATTTAAATGTAAAATACCTGTAGCAATTTGAACTTGAATTCTTTATTTCTTTGGCCGTGTGCGCTAAATATAAAAGTAATTGTGTAAAGTACCTAGTAAAAGAATATAAAATTGTGCATTTCATCACGAAAGGGTGGCTATTTAACTGTATTACGAAATATTTAAATGTAAAATACTTGTAGTAATTGGAAATTGAATTCTTTATTTCGTTGGCCACGTACGCTAAATATAAAAGTGTTCAGTAAAAGTTAATTTTGACACATTTCCTCTGATATTTTACCTAATAAAACATTAAATTTAATTCTATCCAACTGATTTTTTTTTGGAAATACAATGTTGAATTATGTGTTCCAATTATTATATTGCAAATTGCTTTGATTGTTGAATGAAATTCACAGATTCATATTGGATTAGATATATTATTATATCTAAATATATTATAAGATGAAAATGTTATACCAATTAAGCGAGATATATTGAAATATACAGGATGAGTCTTCTAAGGTGTCCTAAACAGATTGCAGACAAACGGCTTGACATACAGAGATGAAAAAAAAAACTTTTCCCCACTAATTCATATACAAGGAACAACGTGGTTGATACCAGGGTTAGAATCTTAGAGTTTTCAAATGTAAACGTGCAGGACTGTATTGAAAAGTGTATCTGCATCCACTAATCTCCAGTACTGCACGTTTAACATAGGTTGTATATGGGCAATTGGAGTTTTTGGTTAATTACTAGAAAACTACTAAAGATGGGTTTAAATTTATAAGTTTTTTTGCAATACCTTCAAAATGATACGCCATTTGACATATGTTTCTATTTAAATTTTTTTATTTACATGGCTACCAATATAAAAAAAATCATTGAAAAAATATTTAGTTTTTAAAACTTTGACATATTACATATAATATTAAAGCAGAACTCACGAGGATTAAGAATTTTTAAACAGAACGAAAACAGGTTTAGTGGTTTTAACAGGGTATTCTGTAAATATCAATTAATATTTTCAATACAAATGGCCGCCATTTTGAAACGGATAGAGATAAAGGAGTTCTGTTTTCACTAAATTGCTTGTCTAGTTTAGAGCTAAAAACTATGCATAACATGACATATGTTAAAAAAACTTTTTACGTTGTTCCTTGCGTATGAATTCGTGGGGAAAAGTTTTGTTTCATCTCTGTAAGTCAAGCTGTTTGTCTGCAATCTGTTTAGGATAGCTTAGAAGACTCACCCCGTATTTGGTTGATACTATGGAGTTGTCTTTTGGATTTCGTTGGAATTATTTTAAATGTGACAAAAATAATTTTATTTTGGATCTAAGTCCATGTAGCAAAAAAACATGTAGTTTTTATTAGCCAATGTAAGATTTAAATAGACGCCTCCATCTATAAAATAAATTGCCTTTCCGGATTTACCAAAAGGATTATGACCAGTTAAATTAATAAAATTAGAATTTCGCTGATTCATTGTTGTTTTGTTTAGCATAGTTTTATTTTTATTTTATTTTAAGCCTAACAACTCAATTGTATCTGTTTGTCTGATATGGGTGTGGTTGTTTGTTCATTTGTTACGCTTAAGCACCATATTTGTTACTGTAAAAAACAAGTGTACAATTATTGTTAATCAAAATGTTTAATGGTATAGTACCTATGAAATGGTGAGGTGGTGTTAAGCAATTTTTAACTAGGGTAGAAAGGAGTCCTAAATAAAAAAAAATAGTTTTCTTCATGTTAAGTGGTCTGGAAATTCTTGATTTACTCAACGTTTAAATTTGTTTCAATGTTTAACTCCTATGGCAAACAAGTCTTAATTAACTTTTGTCACCACAGATCGTTCCACATGACGAATTTTACGAAAAATTCGGTAACGTGAAAGTAGTTAAAATAGAGTCACGCAATTGCTTTTTTTTGTACAGTAATAATAACATTTTTAACATGCAACCGATTGTTATTTTTAAGAATACATGTATACGTCGTATAAACATTCTGTAAAAGTTAAATTCATCGTATAAATGCTTTTTCAAATAACGTGTACACGTTTCGTGTAAATAATTTATTTAATTTATAAATGGTTTATAAAACTTTAATACATATATTATGTAAGGCGGATGTTGTCCCCACCTTCTACAGTAGCCTGTCTATAAAAACTATAACGTCTTTAACTAATATAATGGTAAATTTATACATACACCACTGTTTTGGTATCTTTAACTTTTTGGGCTGACCCATACGTGGTCAAATTGTCGTTAAAGTCGGTTAAAAACTGTTTAAATGAACAATTTCAAGCTCGGTGTTTGTGGCTAAGCCAGTCTAGACATTGAATTAAATCCATCTAATGCCTGCTCTAGAGTGCCCTGGGGCTCAGGTCCTTCCTGGAAGTACTAATCCAGAATCCTATTTATAGTTTTTGCCCAGCTTGCTGTGTCACACACCCCTATCTCCCCTTCCCTACTTCCTTTTACCCACAAAACCCTTGAAATTAACCTATAGGGAATCTTTCGGGAGCAACAGACTCAGAGCTACCTATGTTCCCTATTGTTTGTTGCGGAGGGTAAGTTCCTCATAATCACCCCAGGCCGAAAGTCCTACACTCGCCTATACCGTATCGGTATCGTATTGGCATTGTTTTGATGATTCATGATTGTTGATAAGCGAATTATTACGAGTGTTTTAAGTTTAATTTATAATTAGCGCATTAAATAAAAATAAAGTATAAACTGAATGAATGAGTAAAACATATTGCGAGTCGAAACTATGAAAACAATGGCAGAAAAAATGAAACCGTCTGGCACTTATCATAGAAAGCGTAAGGCCCATTTGGAAGAGGAAGAAAAAAAGCCAAATCAATGAGTAGACTTTTGTAGAAATCATCTGGTGGCGAGTCCAGTCAGCCCAAAGAAGTCACGATAGAAGACGGCAATGACGTAGGTATTTATTTATTTATTTTCCAAGGAAAGATTAAAACAAGCAGCTGATCACAAACGGCAAACATTACGTCATTGCCGTCTTCTATCGTGACGTCATGCTTGACGAGCATTACATTACGGCCTGTTTTTTTTAGTGTGTTCTTGGTTTTGCTATAGTTTATATGATGAGTAAAAGTGTATAAATGTCACATTTATGCGAATAATAAACAGCCTTTTATTGCAAGTTAGTATTCTTCTACATAAACTTATAAAAAAAAATCTTCTCAAAATTATTAGGAAAAAATTCACAAATACGGTTAAGTTATGTTCATGGGTTTAGGGGGGGGGGATTCTAAGTGGCGCTGATTCGGGTGTTCGCTTAACTCTGAAAAATTCCTAGAACCGGCCCTGTTAAATATATATTCATAAACAAGCAAACTACAACATTTGACAATATTCTCCATAAGAATAACATGGGAATTTTAAATTTACAATTTTCTCCGTTACTAATAATCGAACAAAAATACTTTTATATACTAAATTATTTGTTTTTTTAAGCTCTTTAAAAAGGTCTAAAGAGAAATTGGGAAATTTTGTGTTTTGAGGGTCAAAAGTGAGAAAAACCAATTTTTACCCCATAAAACCCCCCGTAAAGCCCCGTTCCCATGGTCCGGTCGTGCTGGTTCGCGAACTCATTCAAGTTTATCCCGCTTTACACCTTTAAACCAAATTTCATCAAAATCGGACAAAAATTACTCAAGTTATCGCGTTCACGGACGTATATATATATATATATAAGTCTATATATATATATATATATATATATATATATATATATATATATATATATACATATATAAAAATTTGAACGAATAGTGTTTTTGGCCTCTGGGGACATCAAAATGAAAAAGTAAATCGGTCCCGGGTCTAGGTCTTACCGTGCCACCTACGGTAATAGCTACTTCCCTATAGGGAAATTCGCTAAAAAAAGACTAAGTTATTACATGCTAAATTTGAATAAAAACTGGCCAAGCAGTTGTTAAACCGATTGTATGTTGTTTTTATTACTTTAGCAAGTCTGGATGCATCCTACCACTAATATTTATACCGGCAGTGAGATATTTAAGCTTGCTGATTTTCGCAGATTGTCATTTACAATGCGGTTGTAAAGCCGATGATCAAAGAAGTGCTTCAGGGCTACAACTGTACAGTGTTTGCCTACGGCCAGACTGGAACTGGGAAAACTTACACCATGACGGGGGACCAGGACCCTGATGCATGTTGGGAAGAGGTAAGTTAAGTCATAGATAAAAGATAGTAGATTTGTCATCCTTATGGAACAGCTGTAGCCAATTTGATTGTTAGTTCTGTACGTCCAACTAATGATGATGTAAATATGTTTTGTGTTGATTTGTTTATTAGTCCATTTGAGTTTAACAAAATATCGAACCATTTGCTGATTTACAATCTATTGCTGTTGATGATGAACCGTAATGGATTGGAAACATTTCCAGCATAAAGACTCAATGTTTTTCACACCAGACTCAATGTAGCCTATTTATGTAACATTTTTTGCTTACAAAAATAACTGCAAAAAATTAAGTTCTCAAAGAAAAAAAAAATTTGATCTCTAACCAACGAGTAATTACACTCATTTGTTACTGTAGAGCGTCCACGCAGGAATTGTCCCGAGAGCCATGCACGACTTGTTCCATGAACTTTCCATTCAAGCGTGTGAATACCAAGTGTCGGTGTCGTACATGGAATTGTACAATGAAAGGTTGCGAAGTCTCCTTAAGGATAATGAAGAAACAGACCTTAAGTAAGTATTGTGGAACATTGTGGTAAAGTAGTCAGGGGATGGATGTCTGCAGAAAGCAGCAGGGAAAATGAATCCAAATACTCTACTAAAGATTTTTTGTTAGGAAGCAGGCTTACCTGAATGGGAAAGAGTCCGAACAGGCAAAAGGGATAGCAAACTTTACACTGTAAACACAAAAAATTTGAATATTTCACTGTCACTGACAGCACTTTCAACAGTTTCAACTAAGGAAGAAAGAGTTTTCTTCAGGTCCAATGGTGACGGGGAGTTGTTAAGACACACAGCCTTTTTTTACCTTGTTAGTCTCAACAACTCCCCGGCCACCATTTTATACCTGAAGAAAACTCTCTTTCTTAGTTGAAAGTGCTGTCAGTGGCAGTGAATTTAATGTTTTTTGTAGTGTTACGTCTAGTGTGCCAGTTTGGACTCTTCCCATTCAAGTAAGCCTGCTATCCTCACAAACATTTCTTAAAATTTTTAAATTGGCCCTTGTGTTCTACGGTACATTCTTAACAACTTAAGTTTATTTAGGTTTCGGAGTGTTCAATCTAGTTGGTTGCCGGTTCGATCATGAGAAAAGTCAGTTTATCAATAATCTTTAAATAGTTCTAAACCGGATCTAGATGTTCTTGATTATTGGACTTTTTAATAAATGATCCTAAAGTGGATATTCTAGATAATTAGACATTAATGCGTCTTTATAATAATTGTGACTCTGTCTATTACATGTATATTCATTATTCAATAAAACGATTCTATTCAGACAGCAAAATGGCCACCATTTTTGGACTTGTAATTTACAGTACTTTCAAGTTTCAATGTTAGAAATTTACAAATAAAAACTGTAGCAGTATCAACCTCTGGATAAATGGGTTTTGGTTGATCGTTTGATTACCGTGGTTCTAAAGTTTGAAAAGGTTTCTGTGGCTTCACGTTTTAACTGTACATGATCTGAAACGCAAAATAAAATATGTATATAGATTTGCATGCATATTATCCAAAAAGAACATGTCAGGTGTTTCTGGAAATGTAAAGTACAAGTGACTTTTTTTATGGAGGAGCACGTCTTTGGATTTTGTTTAGGACGGGGAAGTTAGTTTTCGGTTTTCGATAAACACTATTAGCCTGTGGATAATGGTCCATTCACGTACAGCGTTTCATTCATTCTCTTTCAATGCTTTCGAGCCTTTAAAAATTCCGAACACAAAAAAAAGTTCATGAATGTTGCTGCAATCTGGAGAGATGATCACAATGTTTTTTTTTTTTTTTAAAGAGGTTGGCGGCCTCTTTTAACCTTGCATTTGCCCGTCCACATAGACTACAGATCTGTGCGTGGAACGTATCCAGCAAAGCAAGGGGTGAGCCGGTACAGTACAAAGGTGAACTGTACTGATAAAAGTTTGTGGCAGTGACCAGGATCCGAACCCACGACACTTCTGCCTTGGGCCCAAAGTCCGTGACGCTACCAACTGAGCCACCGACTCACCACAATGTTGCAATGACCATCTCCCATGATCGTAGATGTTGCAACAAACACTGAAGATGTGTTTTGATTTTTAATTTCCTTGCCTTCTCTCTTTATTAAGGCTTTGGGTACATTCAAATAGTAGCATGTACAATTTGCTGGATTTCACACACAGTGTTTTTACTTCCAGACTGATTGACGATTTGGAAGGAGGAGTGATTGTGAAAGGTCTTTTGCCAACACCTGTCAAAAGCAAAGAGGAGGTGTTTAAACTCCTTCAGCATGGAGCGGAGAAGAGACAGGTGGCTGCGACTCAGATGAACCTCAACTCAAGGTAAGATACAAGTCAGTTTTTGTTAATGATTAAAATTTAATGAAGTTCATAATTTGTATCACACTATGCTTTTGTAGTACAAAGGAACTTCGATAAGACCCTCAATCACAAGTCACTCATGATAACAAGTGTCATTTTAGATGCTCTTGATTTTTACCACCCCTAACTTACTGCAAAACTTGATAAGAAGTCTACCTTGATAACAAGTCATATTTGACAATCCCCAATCCCCATGATAGACTTGTTACAGATGTACAGTACTACTGTAATAGGAAAGTTTATCTTGATGGTAATTATTGATTCTTAATTGAAATAAATCAAGCTTTATAGATGCTTTTAGGGTGATATGAGCTTGATACCAGTGTAAAAAAAAACTTAAATTATTCTAATATGATCTTTTGTTGCAATTCATATAAGTACGTTTGAAATTCATTGTTGATGATGGTGAGTTAATGTTGTTCAAATCATATAAGTAATCTCATGATCCTATTATGCTGATCGGTTTGATTTGCTTCTAACATATGATGGAATGTTTCAGCCGATCACACACAATTTTTACGATCAACGTGAATATCAAGGAGAGTGCAGTTGCTGGCAAAGATGATGTACTGCGATGTGGCAAACTCCACCTCGTGGATTTGGCTGGAAGTGAAAACGTGTCCAAGTCCGGAGCCAGCGAAAACATACACAAATCTGCAACGGGGGTTAACAAGAGACTTGCAGAGGCTTCAAACATAAACAAGTCTCTGTTGACGTTAGGCCGAGTCATAACATGCTTGACGGAGAACAACCCACACATCCCTTACAGGTACAAATATTCAGAATGCAACCTAAGCTTAAGAAAGTAAGTGCTTCTCGCAAAAAGTTAACCATTTGTGCTTAAAAGCATGAAAAAGAAAAATACATCTTGAGTAATCAGCAAATAATAATTATTTCTTGGTTATAGAACTCTCAAAACATTAACATTTCCACTATATTTCATGGATTTAATTTTATAAACTTCAATAAACAATTAAGGATATCGGTGTGTGAAGGATTTTCTTGTTTATAGAGAGTCAAAACTGACAAGGTTTTTACAAGACTCGCTTGGTGGCAAGACTAAGACCTGCATCATCGGAACAATATCTCCAGCGCAGGCCAACCTGGATGAAACGGAGAGCACACTGAACTATGCTTCCAAAGCGAGATCCATCAAGAACAAGCCAGTGAGAAACCAGACCATCTCCAAGAAGGACTTTATGCAGGTGAAACTTTATAAAACTTTATTTTGCTTCACACTTTTTCTGCAACATTTTTTTTCAAAGTAGGGCCTACAGTCTTTATTGTAAAGCTGTGCTTAACTAATTTCAAGCAGTTTCTGGGTATACCCTTCATGTAGTCTTCAACAGACCTGTTCTCGCTTGTTACACTTACTTTGTTTTGATAGGTTGCGTCTGAAGAAATAATGAAGCTCAAAAAAGACCTGGAAGCTGTCAGGCAAGGAGAGGGGTTCTATATCTCTAAAGAGTCTCATGAAGAAATGATAAGCCGAATGAAAGAGCTGGACGACCAAGTGAAAGACTCACATGAAAAATATTCACGAATCAAAGAGTCGTACGAACAATCAAAGGTAATTAAAATAACATAACAATTAAATTCAAAAGTGTAGTATTCTGTTTTTCTACCAAAACTTTTTCTGAGATTGAAAAAAGTTTTTTTTCAATTTTTAATATATGTAATTCTTTACTGTGGTAATTCCATTTTAAATTATTGTCTCGTAAATCCTGAAAATCCGCTTCTTGCAGGAAGGACGTTCAAAGATGGTGTTGATAACGGAATGGTTGACTCTTTGAACTTGTTTAACGCAGTAGAAGATACATATTTTAGTTTTAGTCCTTTAAAACCATTCTTTATTATCCAAAACCTGATATTGTGACCAGAGAAAAAGATTTTTAGTGGCAAATCAACTGTTGAGTCCTAAGACCCATTTGTTTGGAAATTCAAAGCTGTCAATTTAAATTAATATAAGTTAAATCTCTTAATTTAACTGTGTTTGCAGGAAATAGCCTGCACACTATTATCCTTATATATAATACGTGAAGGTGATTTCTACAAAACACTACTCCTCCGTTAATAATGAAAGTATTTTTTGTGTAGACGCCCCATTTCACCAATTCCTGTTATAAGGCCCGGCGCATATTGAGACGCAGTCGGAGCAGCGCAGCGTAGTGCAGCGCAGGGCAGTGTTTTGTAAACCATGTATTTGCTAGGACACGCGCATATTATGGCGCAGCGCAGCGCAGGGCAGTGCAGTCCCGCACGTGGACTGCGCGCACTTGTGGTCGAGTCACAAGTGTCTGTGCCGCATTGCTCACCTGCGCCGGGTTGACTAGTGTTTTGTGACGGATCTAGAGGATAATTAATAGAAATTGTGCGTTTTTATCAATTTTTTACGTTACCATTCATAGTAAGTATATAAAGAGTAATTACAGGAGTGAAATCTGGGAGAAAATACGAAAATCACTAAACATTGCAAATTTTTCGCCCTTTCTTTCTTGTTCTAAGAAACAATAAATCTAAATCAGCACCTGAATCTGACTCATAACTCAAATCCTAATATTTAACAACGTGTTCACACAAGAAACTGTGTCACTCCTATACGAAAACTGTACGACTCTGCTTCCCAATATGCGATGTCAACTGTGCAACACAGACTTTTTGCCCAATTCTGCCCTGTGCTGTGCTGCACTGCCCGGATCGTGCCGCACAGCTCAATATGCGCCTGGGCTAAAAGTCCTCGGGCTTGAACTCAGAGTGAGTTCGTTTTCAGTTTCGGAAACTGGAGTGGAGTGGTTGATTACATTATCGTGGAGTTGACTCTTTTACATCGGAAATTATATGACTGTCAGGATTATTCGTTTTGAAATAACGCCTGTAATACTAACTATGCAATTGCTTGAATTCGAGCAACAGGTGCACTAGTTTTTATAATATTTGTATTAGTACTCATAGCTCGATTTAATACAGTATTTTTGCTCTAGGAAATGTTCAGTTCCTTAAGCTCCGACTTTGACGACAAGTGTGCCGAATATGAAGAGCTTGATAATCTGTTCAGAATCGAAAGCCAAAGATGTCAAGAGAAGATGAAAGAATTCGCAAAGGAAGTCGTTGTCAGGGAATATTTTATCAAAGAATATGAAAAGACCGAAGGCAGTCTGACAGAGCAAGCAAAAACTTGCAAGTCTGTGCTGGAAAACCTCTTAGACCAGAGCAATCGATTGCACGACAAAATTGATAGAAAGCAGTAAGTAAATATTTGTCCAAATCATCCTCTGTGTTTGTTATCAGAGAAAAATTATGCAGATGAAACGTGATTGAAGACGTTATAATAATTTAAACCTCATGTTATATTTTTATTGCAGTCACCCATTTATTTCAGCCTATCATTTAATATAGTGAATGTCAGATGGTTTAAACGTCAAAGAATATTAAAGAAAATTTCAATTAGACAAGTTTGGTAATAATGAAATGGGCTTGAAAATAGAAAAACTAAAATTGATCAACTTTATTGTAAACATTAGGTCTAGTATGTTTTTACAGTAAGAATAAATGTTTTAAGTTTTGTTTAGCCTTGATAAGACATTGTTGCTATATTTGAAAATCGTATATTTACTTGATTTAGTTCTTTTTAGGTATAATGTATGAAATTTCAATTTTTCCTATAAATTGCAAACTTGTTGTGCTTCACAGGTCTAACGAGTCAGACAACCTGCAGATGTTGGGTCGCTACAAGGAAAATGCTAGCAAGAAGGTTGCGGACTTCAAAAGCAAGCTTGATTCGTTCCTTGACGAAGAAAAGCAGTTTGTGAAAGAAGTTATCAAAAATGCCAGTAAGCTTTGTGATCTGTTTTTGTGATGAAGTATCAGAGTTAAATTTATAAGCTAGATGAAATCTACATTTATCTTCAATATTATATGCTCTCTTAAAAAACTCCACATGAAAACGTAAATGGGTACATTTTGTTTGAATACTTGACATACAAATCGATTAACAATACAATTATAAATTCTTTTTGAGACTGATCAGCAAAGCGCATTTGATACCAAGAACCCATTAAAATCTTTGTAAATTAGTATCAATAAGATGGAGCCTAAGTTTTTAAGTTATCAATTGATTTTGTTTAAGGTACTGTGAACAGATTATTTGAAGAAGAGAACCATAATGTTTTATCAACCATTAAATCTTTTGAACACCAGATGAAAGCCCTTGCACAGTCAAGGAATGAAACACTTCACAATAAGGTATGTATTGAAATACTTCTTGTTCATCTTCATCCTAGTATAGGGTGTCTACAGCTCTCTGAACCTCTTCTTCAAGATAAGACCCCAATTTCTGATCACAGATGTCCTGAAAACCCTACAGAATTTTATAATGTATCCCAGATTTTTTAATATATTTTTTTATAAAAGAAGTAATCATTTTGGTAAACTACAACATTTTTATGTTCTGTAAAATTTTGTTGTTGAAAGTTTGAGCACAATTACTGGGGTTACAAGCTGGAGGTTTTGCTGTTACTGTGATGTGCAAAGTCAACGAACTTTTGTCTTGTCAGCTGATAACACGTGTTTTGTTGTAATATGACTAATATGTATGTATATGTTTAATTTACTACCACATAGGTAAACGTAAGAAAATTTGCCACTGTAGCGTAAAGCATAATAAATAGCTAACCAGACCTGAATTTCCCCAATTTTTGTATGTTAAGGTTGTGCCACAGAGTACAGAGGCCTAGACTATTTGAATATTTAGTGAGGGTAGCATGTGGTACACACGGCTACATTTTGGGTGAATTGGTCATGTGAATGATTACCATAACCAAACTGTTCGTGTTGGAAACGAAAACTGGCCTCATTTATTCAACCTGAGGAGACAATTTACCGCTAGTCACTGGCCCAAAAAGCCAGCTTTGATGATTTAACCCATTAAATATTAATAAATAATAACCCATTAAATACAGAAATATTAATATTACAATAATGACACGGGAAATTAGATGAACATTTTTGACTACATGACCTGAAAACAATTATGTGAATTCAGAATAATTACATTACTAACACCTAACACCATAACTAATGTGGGGTCCTTACCCCCTGTCCCTAGCGTCCTAGCACGTACGCATGTTGGATGTTCGATGGCAGCGGCAAGACAAAACTTCTAGTCATCTCTCGTCGTCTCCTCGCTCTCGCGCATGCGCTAGCACTCACGTGACCTGAAGAGTGCCTTCTTACTGGGACATTTTAATTGTTGAGGTTAAGCTCCACAGGTAGCAGGCTTACCTGAATGGAAAAGAGTCCAAACTGGCACAAGATACACAAAACTACACCATATACACAAAACATTAGAATATTTCACTGTCACTTACAGCATTTTCAACTAAGGAAGAGAGAGTTTTCTGGCCTAATGGACCATAGTAGTTATTATGGACCAGTAGGCCTGAAACCTCTCTTCTTAGTTTAAAATGCTGTCAGTGACAGTGACATAGTCCCATGTTTGTGCATATAGTGTAAAGATTGTGTTTCATGTGCCAGTTTGGAGTTTGTAAGGTAGTTAAGGAGACTCCCTGTAGATATACGATGGCAGGTGACTATGAAAGTCATATGTATATTTTACATTGATCTTTTTAGTTAATAGTTTTTAAGGTGTCGTTTTTTGTTTCGTTCCAGCAAACGGAGTTTACTGGTCAAGTCAATTCTTGCAAGTCACGAGGGGAGGAAATAATACAACACTCGGTTAACCTTTACAAAGACGTGATCAAGTCACATATTCTGCCCTCGATGAAGAACATTCAAGATCAGCTGAATCTCATCACCAAAATCACTGAGGAGGGAAGCAATAATCTCGCCAGGGTAGAAACAAAAACTGAATTTACTTATTTATCATTACTGGTCAAAATATCTAGTTTAATCTGTTGTTAACTCTTTGACTTTGTGCTATCACTGTCAGAAATTTGTTTTAGGCAATTTAGTTGTGTATCTCTTAAGTAATGTATACCTAACTATGTGCTTCTCTGAAAATTATCTATATCTGATTCTGATACCACTGAAATAAATATTTTACAATTTAAAACTGATATTATGTTGTCTGTTTTATTTGATTTTTAAATCAAATCATATCATTGTGACATAATTCTGAATCAGATAGAAAGTATTTCCTGTGTATTTATTTACTTAATTACAAGTGTAAATATGTTTTCAGTTCGAAACCAGACAGAAGAAGCTGATCTCTGAAATCACAGAGAACCATGTGTCGTTAATGCAGTTTTCCACTAAAATTGTTGATCAAGTTGAAGCTATAAGACGTAAAAATAAAGAAGTTGTTGCTAAACCGATCATAATCAACAACCTTGTCGACCAGTTCAACAAAGTGAGTGTGGAGTTTTAAGTATTTTATTACTATCATCAATTGGTATCAAAACACAAGGGAGTTTTTCACAAACTCCAATGACGTTAATTTAATAAGCAGCGCGTTTCACAAGCTCCAAAATTCACCAAATACAGTCCCGGCCAGAAGTTGCTGCAGGGGTTTCCACGGTCACATTGCAGGCACTGTCCGCCATGGTTAGGTTAGGTTGGGTTGGATTAGGTTTTCAATTCTACATTCTTTACAAAGCATTAACAGACCAACAATTTTGTTTTGCGGCGCGTGGCTTACACCGTATATTGTGTGGAGTCTGATATCTGACCGTGGCAACTGCTGGCCAGGACTGTTCTTTTGATATATGTGAATTTTGGAGCTTGTGGAACGATAATTATTTAACATTTTTTTTTTTTTGCTATTGGACTTGGTGAAATTTGGAGTTTGTCAATCGCTCTGTTTATTAAAATATTTTTTTTTTTTAGAGTTGGCAAAATTTGGAGTTCTTGAACTTCACCCAAACGCAACTGGGTGTATTTTAGCCCATCTGTCATGTGGATGTGATCGAGATTCCTCTATAGGTCTATACCAGTATGGTATAGACAATACTGCCACTGGTCTATAATTTAAAACATTCACATTTTTTGCCACTTTTAAAAATTTACTTTAGTTTTCCATTTTTTTGTTTAAATTGTTAAAAAATTCTAAGGGTTTAACTAAAAGCTTGGAACAGCCTGTAACGGTAAAAATATTACGAGATCAGAAAGCGAGCGTTCAGACGATTTCAAATGTCCCGCGCAAGGTCATTAGTTCTCCGAGCGGTCACGTACTGCGCTAGCGTCGCGATCCCTATAAAAGCCGCGCAGGACACGGGACAGTCGGACTTGAGTGCTGGGCGAATAGCTAGCAACATCTCCCTGGTAGGGCGAGTGCGGAATAGCCCGGTAATAACCAGTGGTGGAATAACCCTGGAAGCGTCGAATACTATAGGGTTAGGCTGAGGGCGGAATAGCTCTCGGGCCCGCGGATATAACGAGACGATAGGTCGAGGGCGGAATAGCCCGGTAATAACCAGTGGTGGAATAACCCTGGAAGCGTCGAATACTAGGGTTAGGCCGAGGGCGGAAAAGCTCTCGGATCCGCGCATATACACCGCGAAACCGTAGGTCGAGGGCGGAATAGCCTGGTAATTAGCCAGTGGTGAAATAACTCTGGTGTCGTCGAATAGTAGGTGTTAGGCCAGGGCGAAATAGCTCGTGGACCCGCGACAATCGATTCGGTTAATTGTAAGTATAGTTGGTTTTAATTCCAAAAGTGAAACACGGTATATCCATTAAGTAGAGGTTTGTTTTTATTTTCGAAGTTAAGATTTTAGTTAATTACGACCAGTGTTTCACTCACAGAATTAACGCCAAATTACTAATTTGTTTAAATTAAGGCCTAACCCGGGCAGTGATGAATGTGTCATTTACTGAAAGCTGATGCTTTAACGACCATATCTGAGCCCATATTTTAAAAACTAAATACTATTATTATTACCACTAACCCTGGACTAACTCAATTAGATTAGCTATCCGAGGCCGACAGTACAATTTTGTCCCAGGACGAAATTGCACCGTCACAAGCCTTTGAACAAATATTTTAGAAGCTAATCTGGACCATTGTGCATTTTAATGGGAGAAAGTGAGTTATTAAAAAAAATGTTTCTAAACCATTGGTGAGTGATTTATAGCGTGTGGCAACTACCACTAACCTTTCTTTTTTTCAGAATATCAAGCAAGTGATGTCAATCCTGACAGCCGCACAAGGCAGTTGTGCATCTATCAAGTCTGAATCCGCCTCAGTGTTGGCGGGCGCAACAGCCACAGAGGAGGGAGCGGAATCTTTGAAAGAAACAGCTATGTCTAATCTGCAGATACTCGGATCTATCCAATCAAACGTTGAGGAAGTGAAAACAGTTAGTGAACAACAATCAGAACAGGAGAAGACTCTATCGAGCGAGGTAAGCTCAGTAGTAGGCTGCAGCGAACCTTCAAAACCAGAATTACTTGAGAGGTTTGGATTGCTTTCCCAAAAAACGTTTGTGTTTCCTTCTCATGAATTTCCGCTGGTATGGACACTATATTTAAATTAGGGGTGTGTTGATTCTCGATACCACCTGATACTCAGACGTTGGTGTTGGTATCAAGAATCGATCGTCAAAAGTCGATACCAATACCATACCTGTCATGGTATTACCGCTATTGTTGCGAATGCGCAAGATGACAACAACGTTTCTGTGACTGGGAGAGACAATGATGATGTCTACACAGCCGCAGGTGATATTAATGATTCCGTCGTGATCGCGGAAGACTACGATGATATGAAATAAATAAATTAGCCAAATTTTATTAAAATACATCCATAAACAAGCAAACTATTTACTTTCTCTATAAGAATAAAATGGGCAAATGTATATCTTTTCTCTGTAGTATTTCATTGTACAACAACGCTTCAGTTCACAAAACTATATTTTATAGAAATCGGTTGGTGGTCTAGATCTTACCTTGCTACATGCAGTTTAATATATCTCAAGCATAATTGATACGATCGACAAAATTTAAAATATGTACTCAATTATCAGAAACTGCATTGAGTTTAATTTTTCTGGTAAACAAAATAAATTTTGTTTTAGGTGATTCAGATAATTGGGAGTTTGGACAATTGATTTCTACTTTACCATCAATTTTGAACGGTACTTAAGTAGACTTAGGATACGGAACTCTTTACTATCAAACTCACTGAGAAATTATACTGATGTAGGAACTAGGAACATTAACCCTTCCCGGACGGGCAAAATCGTGACATAGAACGGGGAAAAATTATAGGAAAAAATAAAAATTAATTTTCCTCATTTGTGTTTTGTTATACAAGTATACATAAAATAAACACAATGGAACACTTCATACTGTCAAAATAATTTTTTACTCGGTTTTAACTATACGGATATATCCGCTACTGCTGCGGATGAGTAGAAAAGCAGCGGATATATCCGCCACCCGTCTTTGAAGATATGACCATGACAACGTTAGGCAACAAATAAAGAACAACATGTAAACAATAAATAACGACAACGTAGTGTTGAGCGCAAAACGTCGAGGGGGGAGCGTTGGAGAGGGGGAGGTGCGGGAGAGGGTAGGCGCGGGAGAGGGTAGGCGCGGGAGAGAGGGGGGAGTGTGGGAGAGAGCGCAGCCATGGAGAGGGCAGGAAAGTGGTGCCTTGGTACCGCAAAACATCTGGTTAATGCTCAAGCACTTGCCAGTCTGTCTGAAGAGAAGGCGGATATATCAGCTTCCCGTCCGGAACATCAAAAACCATAAGCGGATATATCCGTCACCCGTCCTTTACCATCAAAGACTTAGGCGGATATATCCGTCACCCGTCCGGGAAGGGTTAAGCAAATATAGGGGTTGGTACTATCATAAGACTTACAGGGCTGCAGAACCTATTATTTTTTTAAACTAACAAAAAACTCATTTGTTAATTTGTTACAGATCAAAGAAAATGTTGATAGTTTAGTGAATGAAGTAAACACACATGTTGAACATATTGAGAATGGAGTCAAGCAGAACATAGAGCAAGTACAAGTACTATGTGGAAAACAACAACAAAACCTCTCACGACTGGAAAACAGTGTTAGCGTATTTACAGAACAAGTGTCTCAAACTGTTGTGGTAAGTTTACTTTTGTATCATGTTATTTTGTACTATGAATTTTATTTAGGTTTAGGTAACGCATGAAAGAATAGAAGTATAAGAATTGTCTACTGAAACAATAAGTGTCGTAAAACTGTATTTATATTCAAGTTAAGGATATGAAATAGAGCATATAGGCCTATGTTTTCTAAATGAGAAAATTATATCTATATTCATTAATAAAAAAGTCCTAAGTGAGCACTATTCCAGGACTGTAGGTATCCCTTGTATATTTTAAATTCAGTTTTATATAAAAAAGCTTAGGTATGTAAAGAATTGGACTTAAAAACTGTGCAACAAAACTTAGTAATAGGTTTTTGGGATTTTTGTGTGGATAGCAGGCTTATCTTCCTTAATTAGAATTGTTGCCTGTAAAATATTTTTATTTTGTTTAAAGTTTTTTTTTTTTAAGTTATGTGTGTCTTGTTCCAGTTTGTACTCTTTCCCATTCTGGTAAGCCTATCATCACAAATTCAAAAAAAGTTTAGCTTTATTTAAATTTTACAAATCCATATATAAATCCCAAAGTACCCATGAACCTTTTAGGAAACTAAAAGTCACACCCCCATAAACACTTAAAATGTTTGTCATGACGAGAAACCTTGTGCAAACCCCGGTCTCACAACCCCATGGGAATTTTCACAAACGTATGTTGGCAACACTGTTTACTTGGAGGATTCCATTCCCCCAACCCCTTTTCCTTCCCTACCTGTTGATATATTGTTTGTTCATCATGTTGTGTGGGTGCCGACACCTTGACAGGTTGTCTGTTCATAACATGCCCGTCTCAGAAGCCCAGTGTTAGTGTATTTTATTTAAAGCAGGGTCTCACAGGCCCAGTGTTTCGGTTTGTGTTTCTAAGCGGGGTCCATTATTTTCAAATGGGGTCTCACAGACCGGATGTTTCGGTTAGCGTCAGTCTGGGTAGGGTTTCAGGATTAGTGTTAAGATCGTAATTCCTTTCTAAAAGGGTGATTATTTGTTTGTACTGTATTCTGTTATGTTTATTTCAGCTTAAGGGGATTCGCCACTGAAAAGGGTGAATTTTTTTATTTAATGAGGAAAGTCGTGAAACTATTTTTTTTTCTACTAGGGTACTGTTTAACAAAAAATGGAAAAATTTTGGTTTAGGCTACTTCTAAATATAAATTATAGGTGGTAAAAAAAAAAATAGAGGTTTTTCGATCAATTTGTTAGGGGTTTTATAAATCGATATTCTGAAGAGAGTTCTTTATGGATTTTGATAAATTTGGTGTTTTTTTAAAGACAGTTATCTAAACGTAATATTTAGGTAGATTCATAGTAATATCTCACATACTTTTTTTGCTGTGACACATTAAATATAATTTTTCTTCAGAAAAAAGAATTAGTTTGAAAAAAAAAACGTTATTGTTCAGTACCTAATTAACTTAGATACCTAATTCTACCTAAATATTTTCCTAATATTGTCTAGAATAAGTAGTAAAAATTTCAACAATGTACCTTTAGTGGCTCTCAAGATATATAAAATTTTGTATTGAAAAATGTGAAATTTCAATGTTGCGGAAAACCGCGTTTGAATGAGAAGGTGTCCTATGATCTTGTAGCTATCGTAAAGAGCGAAACCCCTTGGTTATAACATATAATAACATTCATACATGGATTATATCATACTTTTTGGATGCAATAGGGTCCAATGTACAAAGAAATGTAAAAAAATATTTTTACCATTTTTCATGATTTTTACCTATTTTCAGTGGCAAATCCCCTTAACTTAACCAATCAATAGTTTTATTAATACTTATGAAGTCAAACGGGGATGAAGCCCGTGGGTAACAGCTAGCTTCTATCTAATGGTTGTTTGGGTTGAAAGCGAAATCTGTATAAATTAGAGCGTACTATACTGCTTTATTTAATGTTTCTGCCTATTCTTTCCAGAATTTTCTTATCACTTACCATTAATTTACTGTATTTATTTACTCGTTTAGTATATCAACAATTTGTATGGTAGTGAAATCAAGATGTGTTTTTTATACTTAAGTATTGAATTTTTTGCAGGCGTCTGAAAGTAAAGTTGAGAATTTAGTTGAACAAATCACAGATAAACTTATTGAGAATGAAACACGTTTTGAAAAAACGCTAAGGGAACAGAATAACGTGGCTCGAACTAAACTGCAGAATATGAATGAAAAACCTGAGCTTTCTCAAGTGGTTCAGGCGTTGGAGGAGAATTTAAAATCGATCAGCTATAAACAATATGTTCCTCAAGGTTTGTATCCCTATTTCATGTACACATTTCTGTAATAATTTTCTGTTCAAGCATTATTATTTTATTTCCTTCTATGAAGTTATGTTACAAAAGTCATCAAAGAATAGAAATCGCTCGTCGTTTTGTTCCAGTTCTGCTTCGTGTAACTACTTTTTTAAATTGAATAGAATGAATTGTTATCTTTACTTACTTCGCACTATAACCTTTCTTCAAATATTACTATATGTGTTTAATAATTGAATATTTGACAAATTTGTTTAATTTGTCCGTACTGATAGAATCATTTATCATTTTCTTCAGCTTCACATTTTGGATGATATACTTCCCTAATATACATCCATCTCCATCAGAAGATGTTTTAAGAATTTTATTGTTGTGGAGAAACACTGATTCGTTACCACTGGTCACTGTTGACACAGGAACCTGATTTGTTGAAACTGCATGTATTTACTGTAATGCCGAGATGAATAAATAAATATTCTGTTACATTTTGATACGATACCATAAGATCTTATCTAATGATGTAAGTTAAATGAACATTAGTACTTTGTTGAGTAAAATCATTTTTGGTTGACCACTTAAATGTGGAACCTCGTTAACAAGACCTTGATAACCAAGTCATATTTGGTAATCCCCATGATAGGCTTGTAATCAAGTTTCTACTGTGAATGCTTGACGAAATACACAACAGGGATGTTTTCAAACACAGTTTTCACATGTGTTTCAGGATCGACTCCTCAGAGGATCAGCAAGGACCAACTCCAGTATCCGAGGAAGTTTGTCGCCACTGCACCGAGGATGGAGTTGGTGAGGAAACTGAGAGAGAAGTACCCAGAAGCTGAATCTGTACCCAATGAAAACCTGAACTTTAAGGAGTATTTGCCTGCAGACCCGTTTTTCAATGGAGACATTCCAGTTACAACTGTAAGTTATCACACTGTATTTTTTAAATTTTTTTATAGTAGGAACAGGCTTACCCGCACTGTTGGTTAGTCTTTTGAGGTACTGTGACTCACAAATATACTCTCAAATTTCAGACTTTTCTTGGTCAGTGACCACAGACCACTTTGTCAATCACAGAGAAAGATTGTCTTCAATTACAAACTCCATCGTAATCTTCCTTGTGTCGTCTTAATTTGTAGTGCAAACTAACCGTTTCGATTGATTTTCTCTAGGAAAAATCCACTGGCAGTATTGGATCTACTGGAGACAGACGCACCGATTCCTCCACCCACTCCACGCCGAGGGCTGGCTCAGGACTGGGCCGCAGGTCTACCTCCATGCCAGACTTGAATGTAACAGACGACAAGTTTGTCGTTCCTTCACCCGTCGATGTAAGTACATAGTTTAAAAACTGCTTAAACAAATATGCTGTACGTATGAAAATTCTTCATTCATAAATAAATACATTTTTTTAAGTAGTGGCTGTTTAAATAAGGCCTTCAGACATTCAGCGGCATATGACTAGATAGTTTATGGTCCTAATGCAAATGATAGAAGGTAAAGTGCAGTAATGGGTTAAAGAGTGGAATATTTCCATCAAATGTCAAGGGATTGTGTTTTTTTGGGTACCCAGACATCTCACAGAAGACCACAAAGAAAAAGGTTTTCACAGCAGTTTCTACACTCCCTAACCCATTTTGGTGCTTTTCACTCACTAATTGCACCGGCGGTGAATTTTGGCATAGGAAATGTCTCTTGTGCTGATCTACAGAAGGCTGTGACTTTAAGTAGGTCAGTGTACTCGATTCAGGGGGTTAGTTTTGTGTGTAGTGGTGGCGGAAAGGGCCTGGTTTGGGGGGGGGGGTTGAAGTGGATCCAGGTACGACAATTTTAAGGGTTTTCGATATTGGGACATCAAGTACAGGTATAAGAGAGGCCAGATAATGCTAACAGTTGTTACCGATTTCTGTGACATTGGGTCGCTGACATTTGAGTCGTGGTAGTCAGTCGGTAGTGCAGTACATCTCTGAGCACCTTTAATTCGTTTAGTGTTAAAAATGCATTATAAAACAACGAAACAATGACCAAACAAACAAACTTCATCAACAAAAACGATATTTTACAACCTTCAATAAACGCCATACTAAAAAACAACGAAAAAGTCGGGTTTTGTAAGCAAGTGATGAGTTTGTTTTCTGAGTTATACCCAAAGTAGTTGTGTGTAAGCCTGTCTGTGTAATCTGTCACAACTAACATGTTATTTGTGTTTACAGAATAAAGAAAACATGAGAACTAGGAGTGCAAGGAGACCAACCAAATCCAAAATACCGGACCTTGCCATTCCAAAGAAGAAGAATATCCTGGGACCTGCACAAAATTTTGCCTGAAAAATCTGTACAAAACCTTATATAATAATAGTTAATAGATATTAAGTTTGAAAAAATATTATTATTAAAAAAAAAATGTATCAATGTAGTTTTATCTCTTGCTTGTGAAATGTGGTTAATGTAGCCTATTTGTATATTTATTACTCTACACTTTTTTAATGCTCTCTGATGTTTTGTAAATACTGTGATTTTACTTTTTTATCCTAATAAACATTCATTATTTTATTTATTTGTGTTTCTACTCTTTTTTACCTTTTTGTGTAAGGGGCCTGATTTGAAGGCAAGCACTATATAGCCACTCGATTACTCAGACAGCTTATTTTTTATTCTTTCCCATTTCATAATTTATTACTCTGCTTCCAAAGGATTATAAGTGTTGTTAACACTTGCGATTAAAGAAAGTTTAGAAGTTAACCTAAATGTACCATCTCAGTGATATATGTGTAGCAAAGATGGATACATAATACTCTAAATGTAAAAATTACCTACTTCTATTTAACAAGGTTAACTGAACGTTTTACTACACCAAATTAAACTTCAAGTGATTTGCAATATTACTAAGTGCATTTTGTATCTTGTTTTTGAATTTACCAGTTCATAGGTTACTTTATAGTTAGGTTGAAATTAAACTACCACTCTACTGGGTAAAAAGAGTTCATAAAAGGGCAAAACCATCATAAAAATCTAATCAAGGCACTCCATGCACTCAGCATAGCAACACTGGTGGTCCGAACCCCCCTTCCGGTCTCAAATATAATATTTTTTTGTTAAATTAAATGTAAAATTATATAATCATACTGTATTGACGTTGGGGTTGATTATTTCAATGCCAAGAGGGCTATAATATAGAGGGCTATAAATAATCAATTAGAGTCCATACAATTCACTATTGAACTTGAAAAAGACAATAGGTTACCATTTTTAGACGTACTAGTTGAAAAATTAGATCAAGGCTGGCTTACTAGCGTCTACCGAAAACCCACTGCTACAGGACAAAATCTAAACTTTGCTTCTAATCACTTCTAATCTGGAGTTATTTACTTTGTTTAGGGCCTTATTAAAAATAGATTGGGGATAGCCACAGTTGTTTAAATGTTGTTTTATACTGTCTAGTTCTGTTTTAAGTATGCTGTCGTTGCTGCAAATAGATTTAGCCCGTTTGATAAGACCGATAACCAAGCCTGTTTTGACATGAGTTGGGTGATTAGAAGCAAAGTTTAGATATTGTCCTGTAGCAGTGGGTTTTCGGTAGACGCTAGTAAGCCAGCCTTGATCCAATTTTTCAACTAGTACGTCTAAAAATGGTAACCTAATGTCTTTTTCAAGTTCAATAGTGAATTGTATGGAGTCTAATTGATTATTTAGGTGGTCTTTAAATTTCATAAGCTCTTCCATTGAATCCTCCCACATACAAAACACATCATCTACATAGCGCAGCCAGATTCTTGGTTTGGTTTGAAATGATCTAATTGCATCCTGCTCAAATTTATCCATAAAAATATTGCTTAAGATGGGGCTTAGAACCCCGCCCATCGCCATACCCTGGGTTTGCTCAAAAAAATCATTTTCAACTTGAAAGTAGTTTGACTTAGTACAGACTGTTAGTAGTTCCATAATGTTGGATATGGGGATCTTAGTTTTATCTTCTAGATTGACGTCGTTTTCAAGCTTTTCCCTCACAATTGTCAAACAAGGGTCGATCGGAACGTTAGGGAATTAGTTCGTCACATCAAAGCTGACGAGCATAGTGCTATTGCTGGGTTTGTGTGGGTTTATTTTGTCAATAAAATCTTTTGAGTCTCTTATAAAACTATCAGATTGACCAAAGTAAGGTGTCAGCAATGGTAAGAGGAACCTAGATAGTTGGTAGTACGGTGAGTCAATTGCACTTACTATCGGACGCAAAGGGATGCCTGGTTTATGCAATTTAGGAATTCGTAGCCGTCTCACCAAACTAAAACCTGAAAATGAACAGCAAAACACAAAAAATCTAATATATAAAATTCTCGTGTCACAGTGTTTGTCTGCAAACTCCTCCGGAACGACTTCACCGATCGTTATGAAATTTGGTGTGTAAATTCTGTAGGTATGCGAATAGGAAGTAAACTATTTCCCGTTTCGAAATTCTTAAAAGGGCTTCGCCCCAGTGGCTCTGGAGTTTCCCATGTTAACCTTATCAGAAATGGAATTAATGAATCTTAACAGCTGTTTCAATTAAACAAGTTGGTTCTGTTCTATGATGTTCAATAGCATTAAAGTTACAAGGATTACCAACAGGGTGCAGCACTATTATTTCTTTTACATTTATGACAACAGCTAATTTGCAACCAAAAGGTGAGTGAGCGTAGCGAACGAACTTCAACCTGGAGGCGAGTGAGCGTAGCGAACGAGCTAACCTGAAGGCAAGTGAGCGCAGCGAACGAGCTCCAACCTAAAGGTGAGTGAGCGTAGCGAACAAGCTCCAACCCAAAGGTGAGTGAGCGTAGCGAACGAACTTCAACCAGGACGTGATTGAGCGATGCGAACGAGATCATCTTGAAAATTAAACGTAACGGTACTTTCTTTCCATCGGTCTGTCTTAGGGGAAACCTATAACTTAGGCGATACGAAGTTCTATAAAATATTATCTATAAAATTCCTTGTTCGTGTGGTAGAAACTACGTAGGGCAAACGTCAAGGCCAGTGACGGTGAGGATTAACGAACACGTTAAAAAGGTTAAAAATAAGGATAGGTATGGCTCGAGAATCTGTGAACATGTATTAGAGACAAATCATACAGTAAAATGGGATTCCAGCAAAATTCTATACAAAGAACCGGATTGGAGGAAACGGAACATGGCAGAGTCGCTATTTATGGCTATTGAAGATGAGCCTCTATCACGACCATCGGTGGATGTTAGTACTGTTTATTTACCATCTGCATAGGACCGATAACCTTTCTTTTGGTACAACCCTCGTGTAATTCCGTCCAGTAGTAGGCTAGCTGTCATAATATTTGCAAAAGTTTTTTTATATACAAGTTTAGGCTGGAAGGTTTTAAAAATTACTTGGGATACTTATATGAAGTTAATTAATAATACCTCTGGATAGGGTTGGTATATGATGTATGCCCCTGGCAGATTAAAATTCTGCCCTCTTTCAAAATATCTGACCCCTTTCAAATTTTGAATTTACACCCCTTACTCTTTCCTTTGAATACCACAAAAAATAAACCAACAAGAACAATTTTCTTAACATTTATATTCTACAAGACTACAATAACACATTAAGATTTACTGACTTTACAAACTTTACTTTTTCCTAGCACCGTCATGTAGCATAAAATGTTAACAGAATGATACGAAGAGAAAAGAAACTTATAACTACATGGTGTACATGATTGTTGACTCTGCATTACTACTCCGTTCACAATAATTAAGGGGTTTGAGGGGAAGTTCCCCCACTACTTTTTTGTATTTAATGTACAGTATGTTACTTAATCAGCTGTTAAGCTATTATTTCAAAGGTAAGGATCAAGTAGAGGGGATTCTTCCCCAAAAACTGCCTAAATATTGTGAACGAATAACAAAAATAACTACATTACACAGAACAGAAAAACAGCAAAAACAGAAAAACGTATATATGCCCCAAATCTAGATAGGAATTGAATTACACTCCACAAGGACCAGTAGACTTACCAGTAAATCGCTAAGAAATTGTGAGGAATAAATATCCCCCGCCGCAGCAAACCTACAGACTAGGAACATTTTTATTTGCCTGATTGGTGTTTGACAAAAAATTGTCCCATTTACCTTTGTTGTTGTTGCCTGACCTCTTGCAGGTAAGATGTTTGTGTCGCCCTATGGATTTCTCCACCTTGTGCAGCGTCTTCAGGGGTCTTCTTGAATTTATCTCCCTATTACTAACCTATTGTCTAAATTTACAAAAATATTGATACATAAACGGTCCCTAGTACAATAGCGGTAGGGGTCGATCGGACAACACGTCGATGAATAAGTGGCGTAGTCATCATGGCAGTAGGTCTTTCTTCCTCCGTTTCAATTCTTAGACTGGGATTGTCAGCATTAGACCATTCGAGGTTTGACACGATTACCAGCCAAATGAAAAAGGATACAACCAGACGTACATGACCCAACCAAAAGATACGTACGTATCCACCAACTATATAGACAAATCAACCTAAAAATTCCAAAGAGTTGGACACCCACCTACCTATAAAGTAAAAACCAACCTCATTCCAAATTACAAAATTCCTTATATAAAAGACAGGCTAGTTAAAGATGGGAGAGTCACAAAAATATTTCCTATAACCACCATCTAACAACCAATACCACAGGTTATACCAACAGAACAGTTTATCAACTATTTAAAGAGCATGACACAAGTCATCATAACAACTCTACGATTCCCGACTCCCTCACAATTCAGAATAAAACCGACTCAAAATCCCATGGCAAAAGTAAAAGAAAGCTACAAAATATAAATGGATCGAACACCCTCCTAAACAAAAAAGAAGACTACACCAGTCCTACAATTTTCAAATTAATATACAAAAGCGACATTGAAACAAACAAAACTGGAAACATAGCACCAAACCATCAGCAACAACAGAGATCAAATCACTGACCATAAACCAGGAGAGTCAAATTAACCTCAACCGTCGATCGGCCCAAATGCCGACATCCCTAAGTCTAGAAATGAAACTGAGGAAGAAAGACCATCCACGATGATTCCGCCAAGTCTACATCGTCGCTGTCCGATTGACCCAACCGCAGTACTAGTGACCATGTGTGTAAATATTATTGTAAATATAAATTAGTGTAGTTATAGAATATGAATTCAAGAAGACACCTGAAGATGAAACACAAGGTGGAGAAATTCATGGGGTGATAAAAATCTCTTACCTAGAAGAACTCGGGCAACTACAACAAACGTAAATCTAATACGTATAATTCAAGTTCTTGAATCTGGGATGGCAAAAGATATTTAAAATATGTCGTTTACCTTGTAAAATGTATTTCCTATATCAAACCTTAAGTTTAGTGAGTGCTTAGGTTTGCTGCTACAGGACAGTAAAGTGTGTTTTTAGAGAAACACTAAAAGTCGAGTATGAAATAAATCAATTTGCCATAAAAGAAAATTACTTAAGATTATTTATTATTTTTAAAATAACATGGAAATTTCAGATTTACCGTTTTTCTCTAGAACCATATAAAGTACACTTTAATCTACTAAATCATCATTTGAGTTTCTAAGCTTTACAAAAATGTTTGAAAAACAATTCAAACATTTTATGTTCTAGGAATGAAAAAGAAAAACCAATTTTTACCGCGGCTCCCTAGAACTCCGTCCTCATAGCCTAAGCATGCTGATTCGCAAACTCATTTGAATAAACGTAAGGTTTACTAAATGTTTATTTATATCAAATATGATCAAAATCGGGTTACAGTTACTCAAGTTATCGGTTATCATCCTAATGGAATGAATGCATTTCAACGTATGGTGTTTTTGTTCTCTGGGAACATCAAAACGAATAAGTCAACCTGTCCCAGGTCCGGATATTACGGTAATAGCTTATCCCCTATATTGGAAAACGGAAATTTGGCAACAGTCGGAAAAGATATACTTAATGGGTGAGTTCGAGCGCTTCAGTTTATATTTTGAAAGCTATCTGTTCCCTCTGTGAAGAACACACACACCGCAGGAGCTTTCACCGGACTCATGTGCATGGCTAGTCTACTAAGTCCCTTTTGTATCAACTTGATTATCTTAAAAACAGTCATACATAAATACACTATAACACAAAAAACTAGAGTACTGTATTATACATTGTATATGTGCTACATGAGACCGTACAAATGATTATTTTACATAAAAGACATGGGGGTAACCCAAAACTACTCGTGTAACAACTTACACAAAATAAAAATAAAAATAATAAAAAAACATAATGGAGTGCTCCGGTTCAGTAGCCAGGGTTAGAGAGCCGGCTATTCTCTAAACAATCTATTCATCTAGGCTTACGCCAGTTATTTCCCTAAACATTTTACTTATTGTTTATATTTTACCTCTCAGAGCTCAAACTGGGAATAGAGGAGACTACGATCCAGTCTTGTTATTTCAGGTAAGTTAGGAAAGGGTATTGGGAGTTAGTGAGGCACAGCGCTGTATTAACCTTTTCGTAGCTCCTCCATTCCAGCCATACATCTGGGAATTTTTCCGATTCTATTTAACTAAGTCTAGCACCAAAATATTGTTACAAACAAAAAAACGGAACACTCTGTGCAAACGATGTTAGAGTATAGCATATTTTTTATACAATTACATAAATGGACAACACAGTACCAAACAATAATTCAATAAAAACAATAATCACATCAGAATAGTCCGTTTACAAAATGCAGGCGGTTTAAGGGGAAGTTTTTCTGGGTTTCCCTACCACTTTTCTCTAAATGTATGTTACAGCTGATTAAGCGGTTGAGCTTATTGACATCTGTCCAGCTATTTGTTTCTGTTGTAATAATAATAACAATAATCATCCTGCTTCACGATCTAGTCATCCTAATGAAGAAATTGGAACAAAGTTTGAAAGACTAGTGAAACCTGTAAAAAGATATGAGTGAAACAAGCAAACAAGCCTACTGAGGCGTTTGAAGCTTTCTATGAAATGTATTTTGTTTATAATCTTTTGTTGCATGAATAAATAAAATACACTTTTTTACTTTTAATGTTCATTCATTGTAATTTTATCTCAGTTAAAAATATACTTTTTCATCAAGTCAAGTCTAATGAATTGTTAATAGGAAATTAAATTTAAAGAACCCCCATAACCACCAAAATTTTGTAAACGGAGTTTAATACAAAAAAAGATTAGAAATATACAGAGCATGTGCCAATTCTTCGCTTTCCAAAGTCGTTCAGAGTGGCGAGTCGGTCTGCACAGCTTGTACTGTTCCTGTGACGGCGACACAGAGCAGGTCCATGTCGGCATCTAGTACTCTCCCTCCATCTTAACAGAAGAAAGACAACATCATCACTAGTATCAGGGACATACTACCTGATACTTTGAATACTGATAAGTCGCTCATAATACATACTATATAATACATACTACTCTGATATTAGGACCTGGGACCTAATTAATTATAGTCTCTTTCAATGAATATTCTTTTCATTTTTATGGTAGCCTATAGCCTCTGGATAAAAGAATATTACAATAAAAGGTTTAAATTACCTGTATCCGTCAAGTGATCCTGGTTTGTAGTTAATTGACTACAGCCGTTTTGTGTTGTAAAAACACATCTTCAGGTCAAATGTACATTGATTTATTCCATGGAATGGTCGTCGTAAGGTTTAAAGTTCACAAAAATAACATACACATACACAAAACATTAAACATAAATTGGCCAAAACAAAAAATACGAAAAACACGTAATAGACATCGGACACGTACGGTGCCGGTAGAAGGTAGGTCATAGGCGTTTTCGTACGTTTTGTATTGGCCAATTTATGTTTAGTGTTTTGTGTACGTGTATGTGTTATTTCTGTGAACTTTAAACCTTATGACGACCATGGAATAAATCAATGTACGTTTGAACTGAAGATATGTTTTTACAACACGAAACGGCTGTAGTTAATTAACTACAAACGTGACGGATACAGGTAATTTAAACCTTTTACCTTTTTGAATTTTTTTTATATTCTTTTACATTCATGCCCCCTTTAACTCCAGGCCACAGCCATTGAAGTGGCACCACAAATAGGGTTCTAATCTAACAGCTGTTTTGTTTCAAAGCAGCTGGTATTTGTGTATTTTTTTAAAACACAAAAGCTTGGTAACTGGGGCCACTAAAATATTGACTCCACTCTAAATGCACTGTTAGAAATATATTTTCAATTCTACTTGTAACAAGAAGATTGTTCTTGAACCTCATACTGGAAAGAAATCAGCTCAATATGATAAGAACTAAAAAAAGCTTAAGACACCTTTTAAAGTGTCTATGTATTTGACAACTATTTATTTCTTTGTTTCAAATAGTAAATCAAGTGTATGATAGTTACCTCAAGGGACAAAAGTGTTCGAGTAGCCTGACGTGGGGCAGGATCCAGCTGCGTTAAATCTCATGCTACGTTTTTGATTGGCAGACACCAGCACACCACTGTGATATTCCTGCAACAAGGAACATCAAGGGGTTTAAAGGTTTAAAAGGATTAACACAATTACAATTAATTATATACGTTTCTTGTGAAATCAACCAAGTCTAGAATTAGTCGAGTAAATCCGTACGAGAACCCTAAAAAAATTGCTTTAAATTGTTTTATTGGTTATTTTGACTTAAAATTATGTGTATTTTCCAGGAAAAAAAGTCTAATAAAATCGGAGTCTCGGAAGTCCAAAATTCAAGATGGCGTCCAAGATGTTGGTCAAATGTGTCCGTTAGCACAATAACTCAAGCAAAAATTATCCGAATTCGATGAAATTTGGTACAAACATGTAAACCTACATTTATTTGAACGACTTCGCGAACCAGCATGATCGGACCATGGGAACGGGGGATTATGGGGGGTTTTACGGGGTAAAAATGTGTTTTCCCCATTTTTGACCCTAAAAACGTAAAATTTTGCAATTTATTTTGAAACCATTTTAGGGCTCAGAAAAAAATTAGTACATTGAAGCGTTGTCATGGGTCTAATACATAGTTACGGAGAAAATTAAAAAAAAAAATTAAATTTCAAACTCCTATGTTTTTCTTACGGAGAATAAGAAAACTTGTTGTAGTTAGCCTGTATATGAATATATTTTTATCAAATTTGGAAAATGCATTTGTTTTATACTAAACTATTTAACATTTTACTAAAAACACTTTTTTACCCTCTCTGTCGCAGCAAACTGAAGTACTAGTTAAACTAGTGCTATTAAAATAGGGAATAAATGTGATATTTTTAATATGATATTTTTAATGTGATATTTTAGTGTAAATTCAATCAGGCAAATTGAAATTCGCTTAGGGTGCAGGTTTGCTGCGGTGGGGGTGTTTTAATTTATGACTATTTTTTTTCTTGAAAAATCCAATAATAGGTCTTAAAATAAAGATCACAAGCTAGCTAAAATTCAACATACATATGTTATTTACTTAAATAAATATCTATACATTTTTAGCCCGAAAGGATTTTTTAGATAAGAATAGGCTTGTATTAATCGGGAATCTGAGCTATCATAAAGCCACATTTCAGCCCAATCCGACCAGTAGTTAATGCGTGATTGAACTTCAAACAAACAAACTGCCACATTTATAATATTAGTAATAGTATAATATAGTCACACTTTCTTGTGGTTAGTAGTAGAGCATTATACAAATAATAATTCATAATTTTCATCAAGTTGTACACTGTTATGATCACTTTACGAACTGGCACATTGTTCTCCAAGCTGGCTGTAGTACAAGGTAACCCATACTTTGTTGCAGGAGCATTGCAAATTCTTGCAGCCAGTAGAGTAGTTGCAGTGAGCAAATCTTAAAAATCTCTGGAGCGGCACTTTGGGTCATCGAGTTGTTTTTATTGTTTATTTTTTTCCAGCAGAGCATCTCGACATTTTTTTACATTAATTGAAAAAACTCTTCAAATGAATAATAGTTCTTTTTTTTAGCAGTTGATTCACTAGATGTATGAAATAATTTTGGTTTATTTTACTTTTTAATTTGGTAGGAAAATTATTCAAAAATTTTGATCCCATGAAGGTTTCCTTTTTTTAGTTTTTTCATAGAAGCTAAGATTGATAAATTTATATAAAGTTTATTTCTAGTTCATATGGATGGACATTTTTCCTAATTTCCAAATTTTGTTTTAAAATTCAGGGACAAATTCATAGATATATTTCTGACTTACTACCGTGAAATGGAAAAGGTATGAGGGCAGTTGCCTTCATAATAATTAATAATAATTTTAACCTTTACATACATTTGGTTCTCGAAATGGAAACTATAACAGAATTCGTAAGATTACAAAACAAATCTTCAATTTTAAACTAGAAAAGATGTGCAATGTTTGGCAGTATGATTGCAGCTCTGATTCGTCGTTCTCCGGGCTCAGGCCAAACCGTGTGCACGTTTCCATTTGTTATGTTGTGTTATTGATTTAATCATTATTTTACAATTGAATTTCATTGACCCATCAGAAGCAACTAATATACGACTCCAACGGAAGGAAAAGCAAGATATAAAAAAAGAAACACTGTTAATTTTAAGTAACATAAAATTGATAATTTTAAAAACATATTTCGAATATTTGTCTTATGGCTTTTTATTGTAGTCTAAATTAGGGGCTATGGCCCCTACAGGCCACTAGTTGTAGTACATATTTATTGATCAGACAGTCAAAATTTGTAGTTTTGAAAATTGATCTTTTACAGTTATCGTTTGTCTAAGTATAGCATGATTATTATAGCATTTTTAGTTTCAGAACTGTATCTAAATTTTTTGGGCGTTCCTCCATAGATTGCCAGACCATAAGACAAAATATTTTTATTTTAGAATGTCCAGGTTACATTAGTGACACTGGCCTAAAAACATATAACCCTGAAGAAAGTTTTTGTATTATGATTTGTGTATATTTAAGATTTGTGTCTAGGTTGAGCCAAAAAATTGAGTATGCTTAAGATCTCCTATTTTTACGGGGTAAAAATGGGATTTTCCCATTTTTCACTGTAAAAAGTTGCAATTTATTTCCAAACCATTTTGAAGAGATCATAAAAAAAATAATTTAGTATACAGACGCGTTGTTGTGTGCCTAACGGTTACGGAGAAAATAAAAAAGTGTACATTTAAAATGACCATGTTATTCTTATGAAGAATAAATAAAGTGTTAAAGCTTGCTTGTCAATGGAAGTATTTTAGTGAAATTTGGAAATTTTGTCCATATTGAAAAAAACCCGATTTACGAGACTCCGATTTTATTAGACTTTTTGTATATTATTTCACATACCTATTGGAAATGTAAACCTTCAAAAAATCTTTTAAAGCAATTTTTTAAGGTTAAGGGGTTTTATTTCATATCTTGGCTAGACTAAATTTGATCTAAATAACTGTAAACATGAACAATAATACGATTGGAAACATATGAAGTAAAAAAAAAAACATCTAATTAACAGCAGTATTGCCAAAATAAACCTGTAAACATTATACATGTAATTATTTTTGTAATTAACTATTTGTGTTTTATTACTAAACTACAATTGAATGAGCGGAAGCGAATCCTGTGGAGTTTAAAAACAGCTGATTAACAACAGTATTACCAAAATATACCTGTTAACTTTATACATATATTTTGTTTATAAACTACTTGTGAACTATTACAAAATAAAAGAATTAAATGAGCGTAAAAAAAGTATTGAAACAAATTCTATTACTTGACTCAACACAGAATTCGCTTATGACAAATATGTGTGTGTTTGTATCTGTGGAGACGATACAGGCCACGATGAATTGTTATCCAAGCGTACCAATTAACAATTAAGATATGGTAATTTTCAGAGTACCCATAAGAATTACATTGTTTTTTTATAACTATCCCACCACCACTTAGGATAATTTAATGATTAAAAATACTAAATTGCATATATTTTTTAAGGATTTACAACATGAGTATAGCACAGACTAGGGATAAAAAGTTTTGTTCCCTATAGTGACTAATATTGAAATAAGTTATTTACTACTAACAACTTAAGACAGATTTTTACCTATTTTCAACCCCATACAACACGTTTACTGTATATTATTTATCTTAAATCATGAATAGTTTATAGATAATACAGTTTCAAAGGTTTGTACCAAATTCGGTCTAAATTGGATGTTCAGAAGAAAATTTACAGGGAAAATAGTAAGGTTTATTATTTTTTCATATTTTTGGATGCCATATTGGAAAAACCCAATTTCCGAGACTCCAATTTTATTAGACTTTTAGTATGTAATTTAACATACTTTTTGGAAATGAAAACCATCAAAAAACCTTTTAGAGCAATTTTTTTAAGGTTAAGGGGTTTTTTTCATATCTTGACTAGACTAAATATCTATCATTTGATCTTATTGAATTGTTAGTTTATTTTTCCAATTTATACATCGGTTTATTTACGTACAATTGCATGTTTACTGTTTTTTACTGTATTTTTATCGGGTAAATGACCAGTTGCTCGGTAGCTGTGGACGAGTGAGTGTGTGTTGTGCAATATATTAAGAGTGGTCCTGTATCAAAAATAGTAAAACAATGAATCTGTTACCTGTGGTTGCAATGTGGTGCAGAATTAGGCAGCGTAGGATTGAGAGGAAGTACTGGATTCAACCCAATTAATCAAGTTATTAATTGATTAAAAAACCTAATAATAATAAATAATAACTAATAAATGTTTTTTTTCTTTACCCTCCAATTGTTCAAAAACCTCTCTCAGAGCAGAGCAAACTAGTTTCCACGCTTCTTTCATTTAATTTCTGTCCTTATAATAGTTTAAAGTTTTATCCCACAGTACTGGGTTTGCTTCCACTAATTCAATCAAAACATCATTGTCAATTATCACTTCAGTTGCTATTTTCGATCTACACGATAATTCATATTTGAAGCCATTGTCACTCACAACTGTCACTATTCACTTCAAAAAACAAACGCAGTATGCAAAGTGCACAGAGAGAAGGTGCAACGAGAACTAGGACTAATGGGGAGAACGCACGACATCTGACAAAACAATTGTGGTGTGGGTGAGCACCCATTTAATCATGTACGCCCTTGCAAGCACGACAGTCGGGTGAGAGTCGCGGATCACAGTTTCAGTGGACAAATGCACCACAAAAGAATGATGTGGTTGTTAGATAGGATAGGATTGGTTTACTAACCGGAATGTGCAGGGCCGATATTAGGTGCAAGGCAATTGGCTTTTTTGGGGGGCGAAAAAAAATTTTAAATGAAAAAAATAGTGATTGTAGTGAATTCTGACTATTTTCCTTGGCTATGTAGACATTATTATCGTCTTCCATTATCCGATTATCAACGTCTCTCTCAATTGCGGCAAAACAGATTAAATCAGTGAAATTAATTTATAAAAAAAAAAAAATAGATGGGCCCCCTCCTAGGCCTAGGCCCCCGCAACTGCTGTGTCCGCTGTTAGGGAAATACAGCCCTACAGTATTTATGTAGTTTAGAATTTTGCTTTACCACAGACAAGATATTCTTCTTGAACCTCATTTGGGAAACAGATCAGCTCAATATAGCAAGAACCTTAAAAAAAATTAAGAGACCTTTTAAAGTGTCTATGTATTTAACAACTATTAATTTCTTTGTTTTAAATAGTAAATCATTTGTAAGATAATTACCTTAATAAGGGACGAAACTGTTCAAGGAGCCTGACGTGGCCGACGTGGGGCAGAATTTACAGCTGAGTTAAATTCCATGCTACGCTTTTGGTACGATTGGCAGACAGCAGCACACCACGGTGATATTCCTGCAACAAGGCACATCAAGGGGTTAAAAGGATTAAAGGATTAACACAATTATGATTAAATATATACGTTTCTTGTAAAATCAACAAAGTCTAGAATCTAATTTATCATATCTTCGATATATATAGAATTTACTGATTATTCTGGACAAACGCCAGTACTTAGGTAATTTAAATCTATCATGAGATCTATTTTATTTGTTAGTTTATTTTTCCAAATTATACATCGGTTTATTAACATACTATTGCATGTTTACTGTTTAGTAACGCTGATCTGTAAATCCATTGTGTATCTTCATAGACTAAAATAATTAAATACTAGGTGGCGTTCGCAGAAGCATCCACAAAATTGAGCGGAGTCGTCAAGGGTTTATATTATATTGTTTTGGTCATACTGCAGTAATACCAGTCGTTTTTAATGCATGCGTTGAGGGTCTAAAGTAGCAATTTTAGTCTTTAGGAAGTAAAAAAGTTTTTATCCTCTATGGAGTAAAAATAGTTTTTATCCTCTATGGAGTAAAAATCAGCTGTTGGCAACTCAGTTGTAAATTTCTATTATAAAGGATTGCATGTATCGAAATATGTATCGATTCGTGCTTCGAAATTATTTTAACCTACAGTTTACAGTCTCTTCCCATAGCGTTTTAGCTTTGCAGATACATTAATCCATTCCCACACTCAACACGCTCACCTTTACTACTTCCTTCACCACCCCCTACGTCGTGGACCTATTTCCCTCTCTTCCCATAACATTTTAGGATTGCAGATATATTAATGTAATTGCCAAAGACAGTTCCCACACTCTGCGCTGCCAGCCTTACTACTTCCTTCACCATTTCTACGTCATAGACTTGTTTCCTTCCCTTCTCATAGCATTTTTGGATTAAAGATACATCAATCTAACTGCCACAGACGGTTTTCACACTATGCTCATACTTAACTACTTTCTAAGCCTTTTTCTACATCGTGGACCTGTTTTCATCACTTTCCATAGCAATTTAGTATTTTAGATACATTAATCTAATTGCCACAAACATTCCCCACACTCTGCACTGCTAGCCTTTAACACTTCTTTCACCATTTTCTATGTCGTGGGCATGCTTCCATCCCTTCTCATAGCATTTCAGCATTGCAGATACATTAATTTAACTGCTACAAACGGTTTCCAGTTCCCACACTCCACTTTGCTCACCTTAAAAATTCCTTCACCACTTCATACGTCTCGGACCTTTTCTCTTCCTTCCCATAGCATTTTATTATTGCAGACACCTTAATCTAATTGTCATAAACAGTTCCTGTACTCCGGACAATTTGCCTTTACTACTTCCTTCATCACTTCCTACGTCGCAAACCCGTTATCCTCCGTTCCCATAGCATTTTAGGATTGTGGATATCTTCATCTAATCGTCATAAACAGCTCCCACACTCCGGACTGCTCGCCTTCACTACTTCCTTCACCACTTCCTACATCGTGGACCTGTTTTCCTCCCTTCCCACAGCATTTTATGATTGCAGATACCTTAATCTAATCGTCATAAACAGTTCCCACACTCCGGACTGCTCACCTTTACTACTTCCTTCGCCACTTCCTACGCCACGGACCTTTTCCTAACCCATTCCATAGCATTTTAAGATTGCAGATACCTTAATCTTATCGTCATAAACAATTCCCACACTCTGGACAGCCCGCCTTGACTACTTCCTTCACCACTTCCTACGTGACAGACATGTTTCCCTCCCTTCCCAGAGCATCATAGGATTGCAAATACCTTAATATAATGGTCATAAGCAGTTCCCACACTCCGGTCAGCTTGCCTTGACTACTTCCTTCATCACTTCCTACGTCGCAAACCCGTTATCCTCCGTTCCCATAGCATTTTAGGATTGCGGATATCTTCATCTAATCGTCATAAACAGCTCCCACACTCCGGACTGCTCGCCTTTACTACTTCCTTCACCACTTCCTACATCGTGGACCTGTTTTCCTCCCTTCCCACAGCATTTTATGATTGCAGATACCTTAATCTAATCGTCATAAACAGTTCCCACACTCCGGACTGCTCACCTTTACTACTTCCTTCGCCACTTCCTACGCCACGGACCTTTTCCTAACCCTTTCCATAGCATTTTAAGATTGCAGATACCTTAATCTTATCGTCATAAACAGTTCCCACACTCTGGACAGCCCGCCTTGACTACTTCCTTCACCACTTCCTACGTGACAGACATGTTTCCCTCCCTTCCCAGAGCATCATAGGATTGCAAATACCTTAATCTTATCGTCATAAACAGTTCCCACACTCCGGACTGCTCGCCTTTACTGATTCCATCGCCACTTCCTACACAACGGACCTGTTTCCCTCCCTTCCCGTAGCATTTTATGATTACATATACCTTAATCTAATCGTCATAAACAGTTCCCACACTCCGGACAGCTTCAGGGCTGCGTTAAGGGTCAGTGGAGCCCTGGGCAAACCCAAAGCAGTACCCCCCTTTTTTCCTAGTGCGGGCAGGCGATGGTTGAGGGGCACCCTGTGAGCGCCCCCAAACCTCCGGCGCCCCTGGGCATATGCCCAGTCTGCCCGTTTATAAAAGTGGGCCTGGACAGCTTGTCTTGACTAATTCATTCATCACTTCCTACGTCGCGGACCCGCTATCCTCCCTTCCCATAGCATTTTATGATTGCAGATATCTTAATCTAATCGTCATAAACAGTTTCCATGCTCCGGACTGCTCGCCTTTACTACTCTCTTCACCACTTCCTACGTGACGGACATGTTTCCCTCCCTTACCATAGCATCATAGGATTGCAACTACCTTAATATAATGGTCATAAGCAGTTCTCACACTCCGGACAGCTTGCCTTGGCTACTTCCTTCATCACTGCCTACGTCGCGGACCCCTTTTCCTCCCTTCCCATAGCATTTTATGATTGCAGATACCTTAATCCTTAATCTAATCGTCATAAACAGTTCCAACCCTCGGACTGCTCGCCTTTACTACTTCTTTCATCACTTCCTACGTCGCGGATCCGTTTTCCTCCCTTCCCGTAGCATTTTATGATTGCAGAAA
The DNA here is from genome assembly GCF_028750875.1 of Macrosteles quadrilineatus. NCBI lineage: Eukaryota > Metazoa > Arthropoda > Insecta > Hemiptera > Cicadellidae > Macrosteles > Macrosteles quadrilineatus. Next base: position 160,605,083 of record NW_026542594.1, read on the forward strand.
CCTTAATCTAATTGTCATAAACAGTTCCCACACTCCGGACAGCTTGCCTTGACTGCTTCCTTCATCACTTCCTACGTCGCGGACCCGTTATCCTCCCTTCCCATAGCTTTTATGATTGCAGATAACTTCATCTAATCGTCATAAACAGTGCCCACACTCCGGACCGCTCGCCTTTACTACTTCCTTCACCACTTCCTACGTGACAGACCTGTTTTCCTCCCTTCCCATAGAATTTTAGGAATGCAGATAGCTCAATCTAATCGTCATAAACAGTTCCAACACTCCGGACTACTCGCCTTTACTACTTCCTTCGCCACTTCCTACGCCATGGAACTGTTTCCCTCCCTTTCCATAGAATTTTATGATTGCAGATACCTTAATCTTATTGTCATAAACAGTTCCTACACTCCGGACAGCTTGCCTTGACTACTTCCTTCATCACTTCCCACGTCGCGGAACCGTTATCCTCCCTTCCCATAGCATTTTATGATTGCAGATATCTTCATCTAATCGTCATAAACAGTTCCCACACTCCTGACTGCTGGCCTTTACTACTTCCTTCACCACTTCCTACGTGACGGACATGTTTCCCTCCCTTCCCATAGCATCATAGGATTGCAAATACCTTAATATAATGGGCTTAAGCAGTTCCCACAACCCGGACAGCTTGCCTTGACTACTTCCTTCATCACTTCCTACGTCGCGGACCCGTTTTCCTCCCTTCCCTTATAATTTTTGGTATGCAGATACCTAAATCTAATTGTCATAAACAGTTTGCACACTCCAGACTGCTCACTTTAGTACTTCCTTCACCACTTTCTACGTCGCGGATCCGTTTTCCTCCTTTCCCATAGAATTTTAGGAATGCAGATACCTAAATCTAATCGTCATAAACAGTTTCCACACTCCAGACTGTTCACCTTTAGTACTTCCTTTAACACTTCCTACGTCGCGGACCCGTTTTCCTCCCTTCCCTTATAATTTTTGGAATGCAGATACCTAAATCTAACCCTCATAAACAGTTTGCACACTCCAGACTGCTCACTTTAGTACTTCCTTCACCACTTTCTACGTCGCGGATCCGTTTTCCTCCCTTCCCATCGAATTTTAGGAATGCAGATACCTAAATCTAATCGACATAAATAGTTTCCACACTCCAGACTGTTCACCCTTAGTACTTCCTTTAACACTTCCTACGTCGCGGACCCGTTTTCCTCCCTTCCCTTATAAATTTTGGATTGCAGATACCTAAATCTAAATGTCATAAACGGTTTGCACACTCCAGACTGCTCACCTTTACTACTTCCTTCACCACTTCCTACGTCATGGACCTCAAGTTATTGTCGTCATTTGATTATTTTATGATCCAAACCACCGTTTATGTTCTAATATCTGAGGAATAATGCTATCAGCTATTTATTTATCTACTGCATTTTAAAGTCAACAGCTGATCATATGTCTTTGTTTATGTGTCAAATACTGCTTCCATAAGGACTACATTGAAACTTTGAGACCCAGTGGGGCGGATTCCTGAGAGTTATTTTTAACGCCATATAGATGTTGGCACTCACCGATATGGTCTTTATCACCATCCAAAATTTGAAAACGATTGATTCAGCCGTCTAGGAGGAGTTTGCGTATTACGAAATGCATAAAAGTCGACGTATAAGAGCTTCGCTCGCTTCGCTCGCTCCGCTCAATAAACTGTCAGCCGAGCTGCGGTTACCTTAGGTTATGGCACACACCCCTGGGAGCGCTGTGTAGTTACGTAGCATGTAGGTCGTAACGTAAATCCATTGAGTATCATATTCTTATCAATTTAAACATATAGTTATAAGATATGTAAAAAATTACCTGCAAATGATAAAAAAGACCGCTGATATTAACATCTTCTCGAAGCGGGAAGTTCATACTTGGAAGTAGTTGAATTACTTGCTGTGAGATTTTCTCAGGAAAGTTCACCCGCTACAATCGGAGAGATCTGAAACAGGATCAACGAACTATTAAAAGTAATCCTATCTGGACCAAAACATACTTCTATTTACCTGTGTTGTGTGATGCAGCTTTAGTGGAATTGGTTAAAATCAACATTTGTCACTTCAAAAATTCCAAGCTCTTGAGGGAAAAATTCCAAATCCTAAAGGGACAGTTTAATAGTTGGCAGTTCTTTTTCTTAATTTTAAATATGGAATAGCTTGACCTAAAATCTTATTTGCTGACATCCATTTTTTCCATTGTACAGTAAACACATTCCCATGTAAGTTTCCATTGTATTGTAAACTGGCTTGGATACTTGAAATATTCTATGAGTTGAGATCTCTGCCATCTACTTATACTAAAGTTGTATTATTTTAAAAAATAGTTGTTTAGCCTCCGGATTACTGTATTATACTTAAAATGGTTTACAATACCTGCATATAGTAATCCTTTGTTGCTGATTTAGGCAACTAGTTTCGGTTCTTGTTTTGAACCATCTTCAGGCCTCAAGGTGTCAAGTGATCACTTCATTCGAAGGTCGTTAACAGAGTTCAATAAATAAAACATATACAAAACACGATACACGGAACGGACACACATTACAAAAAACACGAAAAACACGAAGGGACATTGACAAACGATCGTGACCGGGCTGAGGTAATGTCTAGCTGTAGCAGTCTAAGGCAAAGTGTATATGGTTGATAGGAACTCGCATCAGGAAATGTGCACAATCTTTTTCCTAAGCCCATCACATCAACTTTGAGGTATTCTAATGCTAATATACAATGTGTAGAATAATCAGTATGAGTATGATTGCGGCAGTCCAGTGAATTACGAAGCTATAAGGCAAAATCTATATGGTTGATAGGAATTTGCGTCAGGAAAAGTGCACAATCTTTTTCCTAAGCCCATCACATCAATTTTGAGGTATTCTAATGGTAATATACAATGTTTAGAATAATCAGTATGAGTATGATTGCGGCAGTCCAGTGAATTACGAAGTTATATGGCAAAATCTATATGGTTGATAGGAATTTGCGTCAGGAAAAGTGCACAATCTTTTTCCTAAGCCCATCACATCAACTTTGAGGTATTCCAATGGTAATATACAATGTGTAGAATAATTAGTATGAGTATGATTGCGGCAGTCCAGTGAATTACGAAACTATAAGGCAAAATCTATATGGTTGATAGGAATTTGCGTCAGGAAAAGTGCACAATCTTTTTCCTAAGCCCATCACATCAACTTTAAGGTATTCTAATGGTAATATACAATGTGTAGAATTATCAGTATGAGTATGATTGCGGCAGTCCAGTAAATTACGATGTTATATGGCAAAATGTATATGGTTGATAGGAACTCGCATCAGGAAAAGTGCACAATCTTTTTCCTGAGCCCATCACATCAACTTTGAGGTATTCTAATGCTAATATACAATGTATAGAATAATCAGTATGAGTATGATTGCGGCAGTCCAGTAAATTACGAAGTTATACGGAAAAATGTATATGGTTGATAGGAACTCGCATCAGGAAAAGTGCACAATCTTTTTCCTAAGCCCATCACATCAACTTTGAGGTATTCTAATGGTAATATACAATGTTTAGAATAATCAGTATGAGTATGATTGCGGCAGTCCAGTGAATTACGAAGTTATATGGCAAAATCTATATGGTTGATAGGAACTCGCATCAGGAAAAGTGCACAATCTTTTTCCCAAGCCCATCACATCAACTTTGAGGTATTCTAATGCTAATATACAATGTATAGAATAATCAGTATGAGTATGATTGCGGCAGTCCTGTGAATTACGAAGCTATAAGGCAAAATCTATGTGGTTGATAGGAATTTGCGTCAGGAAAAGTGCACAATCTCTTTCCTAAGCCCATCACATCAACTTTGAGGTATTCTAATGGTAATATACAATGTTTAGAATAATCAGTATGAGTATGATTGCGGCAGTCCAGTGAATTACGAAGTTATATAACAAAATCTATATGGTTGATAGGAATTTGCGTAAGGAAAAGTGCACAATCTTTTTCCTAAGCCCATCACATCAACTTTGAGGTATTCTAATGCTAATATACAATGTATAGAATAATCAGTATGAGTATGATTGCGGCAGTCCAGTGAATTACGAAGCTATAAGGCAAAATCTATATGGTTGATAGGAATTTGCGTCAGGAAAAGTGCACAATCTTTTTCCTAAGCCCATCACATCAACTTTGAGGTATTCTAATGGTAATATACAATGTTTAGAATAATCAGTATGAGTATGATTGCGGCAGTCCAGTGAATTACGAAGTTATATGGCAAAATGTATATGGTTGATAGGAACTCGCATCAGGAAAAGTGCACAATCTTTTTCCTAAGCCCATCACATCAACTTTGAGGTATTCTAATGCTAATATACAATTTTTGAATAATCAGTATGAGTATGATTGCGGCAGTCCAGTGAATTACGAAGGTATAAGGCAAAATCTATATGGTTGATAGGAATTTGCGTCAGGAAAAGTGCACAATCTTTTTCCTAAGCCCATCACATCAATTTTGAGATATTCTAATGGTAATATACAATGTGTAGAATAATCAGTATGAGTATGATTGCGGCAGTCCAGTCAATTACGAAGTTATATGGCAAAATCTATATGGTTGATAGGAATTTGCGCCAGGAAAAGTGCACAATCTTTTTCCTAAACCAATCACATTAACTTTGAGGTATTCTAATGCTAATATACAATGTATAGAATAATCAGTATGAGTATAATTGCGGCAGTCCTGTGAATTACGAAGCTATAAGGCAAAATCTATATGGTTTATAGGAATTTGCGTCAGGAAAAGTGCACAATCTTTTTCCTAAGCCCATCACATCAACTTTGAGGTATTCTAATGCTAATATACAATGTATAGAATAATCAGTTTGAGTATAATTGCGGCAGTCCTGTGAATTACGAAGCTATAAGGCAAAATCTGTATGGTTTATAGGAATTTGCGTCAGGAAAAGTGCACAATCTTTTTCCTAAGCCCATCACATCAACTTTGAGGTATTCTAATGGTAATATACAATGTTTATGATAATCAGTATGAGTATGATTGCGGCAGTCCAGTGAATTACGAAGCTATAAGGCAAAATCTACATGGTTGATAGGAATTTGCGTCAGGAAAAGTGCACAATCTTTTTCCTAAGCCCATCACATCAACTTTGAGGTATTCTAATGGTAATATACAATGTTTAGAATAATCAGTATGAGTATGATTGCGGCAGTCCAGTGAATTACGAAGTTATATGGCAAAATGTATATGGTTGATAGGAATTTGCGTCAGGAAAAGTGCACAATCTTTTTCTTAAGCCCATCACATCAACTTTGAGGTATTCTAATACTAATATACAATGTATAGAATAATCAGTATGAGTATAATTGCGGCAGTCCTGTGAATTACGAAGCTATAAGGCAAAATCTATATGGTTTATAGGAATTTGCGTCAGGAAAAGTGCACAATATTTTTCCTAAGCCTATCACATCAATTTTGTGGTAATCTAATTGTAATATACAATGTGTAGAATAGTCAGTATAAATATGATTGAGGCAGTCCCCTTAATTACCAAGTTATATGGCAAAATGTATATGGTTGATAGGAACTCGCATCAGGAAAAAGTGCACAATCTTTTTCCTAAGTCCATCACATCAACTTTGAGGTATTCTAATGGTAATATACAATGTGTAGAATAATCTGTATAAGTATGATTGAGGCAGTCCTCTAAATTACCAAGTTGTATGGCAAAATGTATATGGTTGATAGGAACTCGCATCAGGAAAAAGTGCACAACCTTTTTCCTAAGTCCATCACATCAACTTTGAGGTATTCTAATGTTAATATACAATGTGTAGAATAATCAGTATGAGTGTGATTAAGGCAGTCCCCTAAATTACCAAGTTATATGGCAAAATGTATATGGTTGATAGAAACTTGCAACAAATAAGAATGCATTATATTTTTTCTATGCACATCACAACAACTTTGAGCTATTCCAATTGTAAAATACATCGTAGTATATAATATTTATGAATATGATTGAGGCAATCAAGTCAATTATCTGTGGAGAAATCTGAGGTATAATCTGAGGAGAGGTAACCTTAACGAAAGGGAAACAAAATGAAACTGCTTTTTCAAAAAGATAAAAATTTAAATAAGCTATTTTATTTACTTTATAAACATATCGTGTATGAAAATAATCTATTTACACAACCTTAAACTATAATCGTAAGCAAAACATGTTGGAAAACATAATGATAAAAAACAACTAACTAGAATAATATCTAATTTGTTCCATTATACTGTAATGTTTTACCGAAACTCTGATCCATGATTCCTCTGGATCAAATAATTTCATTTGTAGTTTTAGATTTTAGTCTAGGTGTCCGAATTTATTGTGCCGATTAGCTTATAGACTTTTCATCCTATTGTAAAACGATTTTTTATGTTTGTTTCAAGACGTTAGTGTCACTGTACGCTTAAGTCGACAATGTATTATTTTATTTTTCTGTGTGAGTTTTATGAGTAGCGCTTTACTGTTCCACTGTATTACAATAGTTGGATAATTTTATTTGCTTAATCAATGTTTTAAGTAGTATAACTGAAGTAACAAGATACCCCAGCCACAGAAAACCAGCGGAATAAGTGAATTTCTATTTGCTCGATTGGATTTTCATCAAAATATCTCCTTAAATAGTCATGTTTATTCCGAAGTTAAATAATAACCTAAGTTTAATGAGTTATCACGCGAGTTGCTACAACGAAGGGTATTTTTTTTTGTAAAATGTTAATAGATTATTACTAAATAAATTTATTTGCCAAATTTTATACAAATGTGTTCATAAACAAGCAAACTGCAACGGTTTAATTATTCTATGTAGGTAATGTATAAATAACATGGAAATTTAAATTTTTCATGTTTTTTATAAATGTTTTTTTTAACTTTAAGCCTTAGCAACTATTCAACATAATAAATGATTTGTTTTTAAGACATTAAAAATGGGTTGAAAAGAATTTTATATAAAATTTGTATTACTTCAAAATTTAATAGATACGTTATATAAGGTAATAAAGACGATTCTTTTTTTAAAAAATTCTGTCAAATCAGTGGAGATAGATATCGAAGTTTAAATAGATTTCAACTGTAAACACCATAGCCGGCCGTGGATGGTGCAAACAAAAAATTGATGATAAAATAATTCCCCCTTTAAATTTTTTATAATTAACATAAATATTGTAAAATTTTAATACTTTTAAATTATTCTGTATTTTATACCCAATGTGTGGGCATTGTATCTAAGGCCGGCTCTGATGAACACACGACTAACACAAAAGGATACTAAAATATTCAAGAAAAACCAATACCTAATACTATGAACACTGTATTGGACAGGAAATGTTCTTTGGAGTTTTACGACTGACATAAATAGGTCATAAAATCTACTAACTGAACAAGCTAACAAACCTTATACTAGTGGAAGATCTCAATAAATTACTGGAAAACAGTTAATAACAGCATTACGTTGAAAATTGCACTATAACGAGTAAATAATAACGAGTAATGGGGTTTAATGAATACAGTTTTCGGAAAAAGGACATTTATGCTTAAGGATACTGATTATTGATTATTCCATAGCCATGATAATTGATCTAATGCACACACAAAACAATAATAGGTAAATGCATCTGATGTACAAACAGAACTACATAGAAAGTTACCAAATTACAGTGATAAAGTAAAAAGTTCAAGATTCGTTATAATGAAGATTTTGAGGAAATATTTACGTAAACAAACTGAATAATAATAACAAATGCCCTTATGATTTTGACTGTATAGTTCGGCCGCTTAGAAAACGACTTGCGCGCTAATGCTAAACTAATGCTGGAGGAGGTCGCTTTCTAAGCGGCCGAACTATACATAGTAGCAAATTTAACACAGCTAGAATGTAGGAGGATTAAATTTTAGGAGGATAGAGGAAAAGCTCTAGTTTTGTTGATGCCAGCCCGACCGCGCGCCGATCCGTTTTGTGTGTGTGTGGGGGGGGGGGATTTTTAGATACCTGCATTACAATATAACATTTTTAAGGCAACCGTACATGCCAACCAATTAGGACCGTTAGAATGTCATTTTAGAGATTAAGTTACTGAAATAGCAGTGAAGTATTTAAAAGATTTATATAGGTCTACATAAATCACGCAAACAAAATTAATAACTCATATTATGGAATCGGAATATTAGAAACCTACATAAGAGGAAGAATGTATTAATGAACGAATAATATGTACTAAGATGGCCAGTTAATATGGTTTTAAAAAGGATTCATGTTTTTTGTCCTACTACTATCCATAAATCCCACATGAGAAAAATACAAGTCACACCCCCATAAACCATATACTTAAAATGTTTGTTATTACGAGAAACCTTGCGCAAAACTATCCATTATGCCATAAATTGCCCTTTAAGGTCGCAATTCCTTTCTAAAGGGAACACTTATATACCTAATGTTAAAAATACCTCAGCTGTACTTATTTGTTTGTTAATATTATAATCTTATATATTAAAAAAAATTGGGTTTTCTCTTCCGAGTTCGTTTGGCCCTTTTACCCGACCGATTTTCATGATTGAGGTCTCAAATTGAAGGTATGCACGCTCAGATTTGCCATCAAGCATCGGCATATATTTATCTATAATCCTACTCGGCTTATACTTAAAAGAAATTTGCTCCCCATGTTATTCTTATGGGAGTTAAATTTGGTTTATCTTTGCCGAGTTCGATTGGCTCTTCTACCCGACCGATTTTCATGATTGAGGTCTCAAATTGAAGTTATGCACGCACAGATTTGCCATCAAGCATCGGCATAAATGTATCTATAATCCCACGCGGACTATACGTAAACGAAATTTGCTCCCCATGTATTTCTTATGGGAGTTAAATTTGGGGTTTCTTTGCCGAGTTCGTTTGGCTCTTCTACCCGACCGATTTTCATGATTGAGGTCTCGAATTGAAGGTATGCACGTACAGATTTGCCATCAAGCATCGGCATCAATGTATCTATAATTCCACGCGATTTCTACGTAAACTAAATTTGCTCCCCATGTATTTCTTATGGGAGTTAAATTTTGTTTCTCTTTTCCGAGTTCGTTTGGCTCATCTACCCGACCGATTTTCATGATTGAGGTCTCGAATTGAAGGTATGCACGCACAGATTTTCCATCAAGCATCGGCAAATATTTATCTATAACCCCACTTGGTTTATACGTAAAAAAAATTTCCTCTCCTTGTATTTCTTATAGAAGTTAAATTTTGTTTCTCTTTTCCGAGTTCGTTTGGCTCTTCTAACCGACCGATTTTCAAGATTGAGGTCTCAAATTGAGGGTATGTACGCACAGATGTCCCATCAAGCATTGGAATATATGTAGCTACAGTCCAAACCCGGATTATACGTAAAATAAATTTGCTCTATTGGTAGTTAAATTTAGTTTTTCATTTCCCAGTTCGTTTGGCTCTTCTACTCGACCAATTTTCATGGTTGAATTTTCAAATTGAAGTTATGCATGTCCAGATTTCACAACACGCATCGGTTTAAGATACAATATACAAAATACAAAAAAATAAAATAAAAAATACAAGGTTAAACCCGTCGAAATCAACAGGTACTGTTGAGGTAATTCTATTTTGGAACCATTTGGTTTGTTTGTGATTCAGCACTATGCCAATCTTAATAATCATAATTAATTACACAAATGATGCCGGAATTTTACCGAAGGTTCTTATATGAAAATAAATAGGATAACGTAATTAGAATTGAGTATAGATATCAACTTTCGTTTTTTCGTTTCGTTTAGTTTTTTTTTTGTTTTTGTCTAAATAATCTACTTTTATTTGGGCTATCGGTATAATATCGGGCTATACTTTTATTCGGGCGGAGGGTATGTTGAGTTGAGCTGACTCTGAACTTTAGTTTCAAAACATTTTCCAATATCTTATCTTAGACAAAATTTGTGATTCCTTCAAAAAAATATTTACATCTGTCTTTCGAGCATATGATTGATTCTATATATTAATTTGAAACTGTTTTTCTTTGTCACAGCTATTTTGAGAGAACGGCTGGGCGTAGAAACTCGGTAGAGGTGTCTAAAGAAAGGTCTTGGTCTGTAGATGAGCCATCAAAAGAGAAACATGGTGTATTCCCTTGGGGCTCTGCCCCCGTGGCCTTTAAATTCCCATCCCATGTTATTCTTATGGAGGAAAACGGGGTTTTTGTCACAGCTAATTTGAGAGAACGGCTGGGCGTAGAAACTTAGTCGGGGTCTCTAAAGAAAGGTCTTGGTCTGTAGATGAGCCATCAAAAGAGGAAAGAGGTAAATTCCCTTGGGGCTCTGCCCCAGAAGCCTTTAAAGTTGCCTCTTCAGATTTGTTTACATTACGACCATATGCATGATTCTACACTACTTTTTAATGTAACAGCTGTTAATATTTAAATTGTGATTTATTGAATTTGGCCAAATGAAGTACAGTATTTGCAATGGATTTTTCTTCTGCATCGTGTCATGTTTTGCAATATAATGTTCTATTACCAAATCAGTGGAAAATCCTAATATCACGGTAACTTTTAAAATTATTTCTTATGGAGTTAACTTATATCTATTGCATGGGTTGGTGTCTGCCTTTTTTACCACTTCTTGGAGATTGTACGTAGGTGATATTCTTTGGCATATTGCATCTGTAGACGAAACTTGGGTTAATGTAATTATTACAATGGACAAGAGCGAGAAATCCTGGACAATTTGATATAGGCTAAAAATAAAACTGAATTAACACTGTGCTACATTTCTTGACCAATCATTGAAATAACCGATTTGCAAACAATGGAAACTTAGAAAAAGTCATAGAACACAACCAAGTAGAAGAAATAGAAATAATATGGTTTTTTACACTAAAAACACTAAAAACACAAGATCAGATTTTTGAAAAAAGATAAGATATTTACAAAAGATTTTGATTATATCTAACTGTTGTGTAGATCGTGAGTATTTCCATAATCTTTGAGTCGCCTGTAATGCTTCGCAATTGCTTGAATTCGAGCAACAGGTACTCTAGTTTATTACCTTATTAAATTTAGGTGTTATTATTTGTTTGTATTACTGTATTATGTTTTGCTAATTTCTGTTTAACTTAACCAACCAATATTTTTATTAATACTTATGAAGTCAAACGGGGTGAAGCCCGTGTGTAACAGCTAGTTGTGTTAATATAGATTGTGTGGTTCATAATCATATACTCAAATCAAGAAAAAGTAGAAGTACCTATTTGAAAATATTTGCATAAAAACAAATCAAATAACTATAAAATAATGATAGGGTCTTCTACGTACGCACTGTGGCGTCAGAGGATGCGATAGCAGAAAGATTTCGCTTTTTAGTAAAAGCACAGAAAACATTCTACGCAAAAGTTTCCCAATCTCATCCATGTTTATTATAGGTAGCTACGGTTTTTGCCACTCGAGTGTTCTACCGTTGACTTTAAATCCTTAACGGTTCTACCATAAGCTTCACCGCTATTAGGTACTAGGCTTCACCGCAACATGTATATCCCTATTCGCATGCCCTCTCCTTAATGTTTAATCCTCCTAGGCTAGACTCTTAAGAAACCTCGACATTTTGATCACTTCAGATAAGAATCTTCATCACCCCCAGAGAAACGCTACAAACATGTTTTGGTAATATTCCCATGCTTCCCACGTTATTTAAAAATGTGCAATTTGAACTAAATTGCTATATACTGTATATATAAAAATAAAGGGCGATGTAGAACGCTGATAAATGGATACAATTTATATAATAGCAACTGCCGGTTTTGTTTAGTAGATTTGTACATTTTGTGTATTTTATTTATATTTGTTTCTATCACATACTAGAAGAGATTGTAATTAAAAACGTAGTACAGTTATTTTATTACGTATTGCTAAAATGCCGTAATGCCGTATTGCTGTACCGTAAAATACTGTACTCTTCACCTTCAGCACCCGCTCGTCCTGAAACCACCCCCTCCCCTCCACCGATAACTGATCACACAAACCAATGGTGATGATGACTCTCCTACTAGTTGGTATTATAGTACCTTTTACAATAAGGTTTCTATACACCTAGAAACTATCTTGTAAGATTTATTAATTGGTAAGATTGTCCCTAGATGTACAGAAAAAACTTACTGTACATGCTTGTTGGTACTAGTGTATTGTCTTACAACCCATATTTAGTATTATTTTTAGTAATACTTCTTATGCTACAAAGTGTCAATTTATTACAGTAAAACAAATATAATCAACAACAATATTTTAAGAGTCCTTGGAGGCTAGCGGCCATCTTGGATAGTTTTAAACAGCTGCTGTAGAGTTAATGATCCAAAAATAGTTTTTCAAACACCAAAGTGATCATTTAAATATCCTCAATACTATGACATTAAAAATTGTCTTGTTTGTTTTGAATTGATTTTCAAGGGAGATCATGGAAGTAAACGGCCATATTAGATTTTCACGCAATAAGAGCAATGTTAAATGCGTTATTTTTAAATAGCCACTGAAGAGTTATTTACCACCTCAAAATATGTTTTCAAATACCAAAGTGATTGTAATTTAAATATACAGCACCCTGTTAAATGGAAAATTTCCTAAATTGTTTTATGAATCAGAACGTCTAGGCTCCAAGGACTACTAGGCCAATGAAATGTAAAAGTGGAGCGTTTCGACTGTCTTATCTTCCGAGTGTAGCCGCGATGTCAAACTGTATGCTGTATGTTGACTCGGCCCTATCATTGTTTGAAGCACGTCCAAGTATGCCGGTGTCAGAATTGGTGCTGTTGTCCGTTCAACGGTGAACCTCCGCCGCAACAGTGAAGCACACAGCACACAGTCTTGACGGGACAGGCAGGACGACACATCTCCAATGTTCCGACAGATCAGCAGTAATCGCATATGTAACAATAATGACAAGTATTAAAAACAAATTATGTTATTGGTAAAATGTTATAAATGTTTTTCCTGCAAGTGAAAATGTATTAATATCAAGTGCATTTCACTATTCTTCAGCTAGATTGCGGCTGCCGGCCGTTACCCTCATGGTAAGTGATACTAAAAAGTTAATTGATATCATTAATAAGCTCAACAATATCCCTAGGCATTTTTTAACATTCCAGTAACCAATACAATAACAAAAATGTAGTTATTGAAGCACAAGTTCTGACAAAATACATACTGTAATAAGTTAGCCCTTAATTTTATTTTATGTGTCCATGTTCTGATGTTTAGTTTACTTTTTATTTTTAAAGCCGTAAGATGTTTTATTTCATAACAAGAGTAGAAAGTTATTAATTAAATATTTGAGATCACGTCTGAAGTGGAAGATTAATCGAGCACTTTAAATGGCAACATGAATAGATTAGCGATCACATAATTAAAAATTTAATTCTGTGGTCGCTGGTATGGACCCACTTTCATTGTGTTTTTAACATGTCAAACTCATAAAATGTTTCAGGCCATAACTTCAATTTAAAGTTATTATTTACTTTAGCAGTAGTAAACAATGTAATTATGAATTTTTGCAGGTGATAACCATGTAACGAAAACAGGTAATATAACAGTATTGTAATGAAAATATTTTATTCTTATAGGAATACGTATAATAAATCTATAAAAAATCCAAATGTACTCGTTGGTATGGATTTATAATTGGTTCGGTTACAAATACTTGGTAATGAAATATTGCACTCATGAATAAAGCACATAGGCCTATACAACAACGCAGATCTCAATCGTCAAAGTAAGTTAATAGATTACCTAGTCTAGCAAACATCATACCGTACTATATAAGATTTAAATGTGGAAGTTTGTGTGTTTTTTTTTTAAGTTCAATCACGCAAGGACTGGTCAGATTGGGCTGAAATTTGGCATGATAATTGATCACATTCTATGGGGTAAAAATTGGTTTTTCTCATTTTTGACACTCGATATATAACTATTTCCCAATTTCTCCCTAACCCTTTTTGGATTATTAAACAAATAATTTCGTATTTTGAAGTGTAGATTTCCCATGTTAATCTTATTGAGAATAAGGAAACTGTTGTAGAGACTTGTTGTGAGACGACAATAGATAAAATCGGCTAAGAAATGGTGGAGGAGTTCAACCGACAAAATTTCATGTAGCGTATTAATTATATAGATACTCCAATTTGACAGGTATTTTAGTAGGTATTAAGGGGACTTGTAAATTGAATAATTTACACTTTGGAGTCAAAAGTTAGCTTTCACTTTGGATGTTGAGGGTTATGTCTAATTGCACTTGGTTAATCTTTTTCAGGTGTTGTTGAGGCGTGTGCTCCCGCTATCTCGGCGTCCCGCCACCTCCGAACCCAAATCTGTTCCTTATCCTCTGAATTCTTGAGTGACCCTTGTAATCCCCTGTCACCCTACTGCATTTCATTTTATTTTTAAATGCTGAATTTGTGTCACAAACGCTGAATGTTTACAGCTGTTACGTTAAGCAAATGGAGTTATAGCAAAAGCTTTAGTCTAGAAGGTTAGCGTCGGCTGCTAGACTTTTTTAAAATTAAAACGTAATTTCTAGAAAACTGAAACCCTAAACTAAAATTATGCCTTCGACATATCCTAGTTCTCAAAATTATCTTTCTTTCGACACAAAAATCGTGTGGTTGATTCAGTATCGTGAAATAAAAAAAACCCTGTTACGTTTTAATATATACAAGCTATTGGCCCGTCATACGTACGGGAATCGAGTAGTCAGTTAAAATTGTCTTTAATTCAGAACAGTTCGTTATGCATTTTAAATTCGATAATTTGAAACCCCTGAAACAGTTCTCAGGAGCAGAGCATTCGATTTGTATATACAGCAATGGTCTTACTTATCTCTGTGTGGTCTACTCATATCAACTAATCTTACTTGTTTCCTATAACCAATGACAAAATCATAGACTAAATCAAATAACCTCATAGTTCTATAGAATATTTTACCATACAAATATTTTTCAAACAAAGAAATTATACTAACTGGATATTTTACTATCAATTCTTAAACAAAATAGTCAATATTGATTTTGAATTGAGTTTTGAAGATAAAAAATAGTACAGTTATTTTTAATGCGTATTTCAAAAAAATTCTTTCAAAATCCCTAACATGGGTACCCTTAAAACGGTCCCAGGGCTAAGCTAAGTTATCATGAAATCGATGGTTTATAAACACTCCATACACGAAAATACAGTGATCAAACCTTTCTGAGTTAAATAATTGTAATCAAACCAAAATTATAAATGCATGTGCATTGAGCATTTAGTAATAAGCTTGAATATGTTGCTACAGAGTTGAGTTTACAAACCTTATCAGTCTTTTAGTAATGATAATTCTTGTTATAAAAATTCTACATGTATGTACCTAGTCTCATCTGGTGTCTGAGTTTATCACTGCCAAACAAATAGACAAACAAGCCGACACCTCTTTTACACTTATAAAATACCATTATTGGGTTAACGAATTGACTTCTTAAATATTTAACCATAGACTAACCAATATAAGTATACTTCCCAACTCATTGTAAATTTTGAAGCTCGTTTTCCATATCTAGTTCATGTCCGGCGACACTGGTGGCTAGTGTCCAAGAAATTGTGTTTCTATTATTTTAGAGTTAATTTTATGGTTTGTGCTTTACTGTTTGTTTATATAACTAGAATATAAGTTATTGTTAAACGGTTAAAAGGGGCTTCGCGCTCGCGGAAAGTCTTAATTCAGGTAGTAATCGAGGATTATAAGGGTCACTCTGAAAATCGGAGGTGGCGGGACGCGGAGATAGCGGGAGGTAACCTAGAGAATATCTATTTAAAGTGTAGTATTAATGGTTGCATATGTGTCATGGATTTTGCTTAGAGTAAGTTAAATTAATCAATTTAACTGATAAAGAAACACATTACGTTTAGCTGTGTGTCGTCAAGGTGTCGTTGACTTCAGGTGGAAGGTGAGGCACCGCAATAGTCATTTCGTCACTCGCTTGACTTCCAACTCCTTTGAGCGCTTGTGGACTGGTCCAAATCGAAAGACTGCCTTTAAAATTAGAGTTAATTAGCGCCCGTTACTAAATTTATCGTGTTTAGTTATTTCAATAAAAGTATAAATTTTCAATTCAATATAAATATTACCCCTTTTTAGTAAGCAAAAATACATTACTCATTTCAATTCTGGGACGAATGTGAAATAATAACTATTGTTCCAAATTAAAAACTCTTACTGCACCTGTTTCATTGAAAATATTTTGGAGTAAAATTATAAGTTTCGCCTTCTAAATAGGAAAACAGTCACCACGTTAACAGTCACTCTTGACATAGGTTTAAAAAGATTATAATTTGTTTGTAAACAAATCTAATAATTTAGTAACCAAAAATATTCAATATGTGATCCGAGTATCTGAACATTACATGTTTATTATTTTAAACGGTGTTATAATATGATGTTGTTGGTACTGGTACTACCACCTGTTTTTATACTCATTAACATGCTAACTAACGTGCTTACTTACCTAGCATTGAATTAAGAAGAAGAATCAGAAGTATACTATCCGCTTTTTAGCCGGCTACGTTGAACACGAGTCCCCATATGTTTAACATATTTTCTTCTGGACAATTCAAGGGCAATGAGGGGCATTATGGGTTGTAAATGTGCAGAAAGAGCACTTCCTAGTTCCATAGCCTTGTTTCTATACTTATAAAGCTGACAGATCTTCATGATAGTAGTATGTACAGTTTTAAGATAATTTAGATTTGATTACTATATAGCAATTCAAATCATAATATATATTTTTCATTTTTTTTCCTAATTGTATCTTGTTTACTGAGTTTTGTTTGTAATGCATACAAATGAATTATATAGGCTACAATTTGGAGTGTTTAATCATTTCTCAATAAAACACCAAACAAAGGCTTACAGTTCTTATATAACGAATTTGAATTCATCTACAGAAAGATCTAAGTCTGTTACACAGTGATTCATCAAAAATTCAATATTTAACGTCTCTCAACCATCAACCAAAGATAGTTCAAACGCTCCATGGATTACAGTTATATTTTCGCTCATAAGATTTGCAAAGCTCACATTGATATGAGAAATCTACACTTTGTGCTTCCGATAATGTTAAGTTTAAGTGTCTCAAACATGGCTTGTAATGAACCCATCGTTTGCAGTTGTCACACATTACCCAAATTTGGCATTTTGTTTCTCCCTTTCCGCAATATAAACATAAATCGGAAACATTTTCAGACTGATGTAGGCACAGTCTTTTTAAATAATTTCTGTAAATTCTTGGATCAAAATTAGAAGTCAGATTTTCTTTTTTTAGCCAGCGCTCTATAAAATTTATAACGTACACACCACAGCTATAACTGTCTTGTTGCGTTACTCCGACAGCTTCAGTAAAAGTCCACTTATTTACTTCAAAGTCATCTGATCTGTATTGTGTTTTTTGAAGAGAACACAAGAAGTTGCGAAATTTTCTATGAGCTATTGTGTTTGTATCGCCACAATCTGGTAGAGGATTATAATAATAACAAACTTTATTTTTTAAATCGCCTATGATCAAACAATAATGGTTCCTTTGGTCACTAATTGGTATTACATACGGCATTAGCATGGCTTCGTACTTGTTTAAGTTTCTAAAATAACTCCACAGTGGTGATGCTACAGTTACTGAATGTCCTCTCAACAAGGAGTAATTTGATTCCACATTAACTAATTTTATAATTGTTTCTTTGTTTAATGATTTTAAAACTGCTGCAATACATGCATCAACCGAGCCTTGAATTAACTCGCGGTTATCAAATAGAGACGAATATTCTTCTCCAAATAATACTAAGGTTTTAGTTGGAGTAAAATTTTTGAATACTGCTACTATGTATGAATCAGCAACAAGTACGTCTACGTCTGTGTAAAAATCCGGGTTATCGAACAGTCCATTTGGCAAAGCTTTCTCGTGCGGATATTCCTTGTTCAAACTTATTCTACATTTAGTTATTGTACTACTTTTTACACTATCTACTTGTTCCTCCTCTTGTTTAGTGTCATTCTCTACAAATGCTTTAGTAGTGACTGGGCGTAATCTGAATTTAGATGTCGCATTAGTGTTATTCTTTAATTTTATAGCTTTAGGAGAGTGGCCCGTAAAATAGCTATCAGCAGATTTTCGTTTCTTGCACCATGATTCCTCAATATATGGGTCATCGATGTCTTCTTCGCTGTTTATTTCCAATAATACGGGTTTCGGTGGATCATCGATGTCTTCTTCGCTGTTTTCCAATAATACGGGTTTCGGTGGATCATCGAAGTCTTCTTCGCTGTTTTCCAATAATACGGGTTTCGGTGGATCATCGAAGTCTTCTTCGCTGTTTTCCAATAATACGGGTTTCGGTGGATCATCGAAGTCTTCTTCGCTGTTAATTTCCAATACTATGGGTTTCGGTGGCTCATCGATGTCTTCTTCGCTGTTAATTTCGAATAAAATGGGTTTCGGTGGATCATCTATGTCTTCTTCGCTGTTTATTTTCAATATGGTTCTCAGTTGGTCTTCAATATCTTCTTCTCTGTCATTTTTCACAATAGCTTTTGATACAGGAAGGTCGGAGTTTTTCTTTTTTTCATTTTCCACCTTACAAAAAAACTTGATGGCGCTTGCAGATTCAGCTTCATTGTTATCGTGGTACGTTTCCTCAATTTTTTGTCCATCTACGGATTCGGCATTACATTTTGTTTCTGAGCTGTGGAAGGTGTTGGGTAGTTTTGAATTGTTATTGATATCGTTATCCTTTGACGATTGAACTTTTCCAGTTCTTTTGGTTTTAAATTTAGCAAATGGTTTCGCTTTCTCATTAACTGTACCTTTAAATCTATTTTTCTTTTCTTTGTTGTATTCAGCTATATTTACACGGATGTTTTTTATTGTCACATTTACATTATCTTTTAATAGTATAATCAATCGGCCAATTTTAATGTGCGTTTTATTTTTTAATATTCGGTGTTTTACTTGTTCCTATCAACCATATAGATTTTGCCTTATAGCTTCGTAATTCACTGGACTGCCGCAACCATACTCATTCTATACATTGTATATTAGCATTAGAATACCTCAAAGTTGATGTGATGGGCTTAGGAAAAAGATTGTGCACTTTTCCTGATGCGAGTTCCTATCAACCATATACATTTTGCCATATAACTTCGTAATTAACTGGACTGCCGCAACCATACTCATACTGATTATTCTATACATTGTATAATAGCATTAGAATACCTCAAAGTTGATGTGATGGGCTTAGGAAAAAGATTGTGCACTTTTCCTGATGCGAGTTCCTATCAACCATATACATTTTGCCATATAACTTCGTAATTTTCTGGACTGCCTCAATCATATTTATACTGAGTATTCTACACATTGTATATTACCATTAGAATAGCTCAAAGTTGATGTAATAGGCTTGGAAAAAAAGATTATGCACTTTTTATGTTCGGAGTTTTAATTGATCGCGTTATGTTAAGCCATAGCTACGTATAATGTACAGTACGGTCTCAAATATGCCTTTTAAAATACGTCAATTAATTAGTTTTAACTTGTATACACGTTTTATCAATGTATAATTGACATTATATAAATATAAAAACATCATTTCGCACCGTATTGTCATTGAATTGTGTTTCCGACATCCCTGCAAAACTCGTTTGTGGCGTCCGCAGGCGTACCAACCCACATCTATTACAAACCGAAACTTTTCCTGACGCCAATTCTATAAACCATATAGATATTGCCTTATAGCTTCGTAATTCACTGGACTGCCGCAATCATACTCATACTGATTATTCTATACATTGTAAATTAGCATTAGAATACCTCAAAGTTGATGTGATGGGCTTAGGAAAAAGATTGTGCACTTTTCCTGATGCGAGTTCCTACCAACCATATACATTTTTCCGTATAACTTCGTAATTTACTGGACTGCCGCAATCATACTCATACTGATTATTCTATACATTGTATATTAGCATTAGAATACCTCAAAGTTGATGTGATGGGCTTAGGAAAAAGATTGTGCACTTTTCCTGACGCAAATTCCTATCAACCATATAGATTTTGCCATATAACTTCGTAATTTACAGGACTGCCTCACTCATATTTATACTGAGTGTTCTACACATTGTATATTACCATTAGAATACCTCAAAGTTTATGTGATGGGCTTAGGAAAAATATTGTGCACTTTTCCTGATGCGAGTTCCTATCAACCATATACATTTTGCCATATAACTTCGTAATTCACTGGACTGCCGCATTAATATTTATACTGAGTATTCTACACATTGTATATTACCATTAGAATACCTCAAAGTTGATGTGATGGGCTCAGGAAAAAGATTGTGCACTTTTCCTGATGCGAGTTCCTATCAACCATATTCATTTTACCATATAACTTCGTAATTTACTGGACTGCCGCAATCATACTCATACTGATTATTCTACACATTGTATATTACCATTAGAATATCTCAAAGTTGATGTGATGGGCTTAGGAAAAAGATTGTGCACTTTTCCTGATGCGAGTTCCTATCAACTATATACATTTTGCCATATAACTTCGTAATTTACTGGACTGCCGCAATCATACTCATACTGATTATTCTACACATTGTATATTACCATTAGAATACCTCAAAGTTGATGTGATGGGCTCAGGAAAAAGATTGTGCACTTTTCCTGATGCGAGTTCCTATCAACCATATACATTTTGCCATATAACTTCGTAATTTACTGGACTGCCGCAATCATACTCATACTGATTATTCTACACATTGTATATTACCATTAGAATACCTCAAAGTTGATGTGATGGGCTTAGGAAAAAGATTGTGCACTTTTCCTGACGCAAATTCCTATCAACCATATAGATTTTGCCTTATAGCTTCGTAATTCACTGGACTGCCTCAATCATATATATACTGAGTATTCTACACATTGTATATTACCATTAGAATACATCAAGGTTGATGTGATGGACTAAGGAAAAAGATTGTGCACTTTTTCCTGATGCGAGTTCCTATCAACCATATAGATTTTGCCTTATAGCTTCGTAATTCACTGGACTGCCTCAATCATATTTATACTGAGTATTCTACACATTGTACATTACCATTAGAATACCTCAAAGTTGGTGTGATGGGCTTAGGAAAAAGATTGTGCACTTTTTCCTGATACGAGTTACTATCAACCATATACATTTTGCCAGATAACTTCGTAATTTACTGGACTGCCTCAATCATATTTATACTGAGTATTCTACACATTGTATATTACCATTAGAATAGCTCAAAGTTGATGTGATGGGCTTGGGAAAAAAAGATTATGCACTTTTGTGTTCGGAGTTTTAATTGATCGCGTTATGTTAAGCCATAGCTACGTATAATG
Source organism: Macrosteles quadrilineatus (assembly GCF_028750875.1). Lineage (NCBI taxonomy): Eukaryota > Metazoa > Arthropoda > Insecta > Hemiptera > Cicadellidae > Macrosteles > Macrosteles quadrilineatus. Next base: position 160,626,596 of record NW_026542594.1, read on the forward strand.
TACACTACGGTCTCAAATTGGCCTTTTAAAATACGTCAATTAATTAGTTTTAACTTGTATACACGTTTTATCAATGTATAATTGACATTATATAAATATAAAAACATCATTTCGCACCGTATTGTCATTGAATTGTGTTTCCGACATCCCTGCAAAACACGTTTGTGGCGTCCGCAGGTGTACCAACCCACATCTATTACAAACCGAAAAAGCGCCGATGAAAAGAGCCGCTAACTTCACGACGGTCGGTCACCGTCGTGAAGGGTCGGTCACCGTCGTGAAGTTAGCGGCTCTTTTCATCGGCGCTTTTTCGGTTTGTAATAGATGTGGGTTGGTACGCCTGTGGGTGCCACAAACGTGTTTTGCAGGGATGTCGGAAACACAATTCAATGACAATACGGTGCGAAATGATGTTTTTCATTTATATAATGTCAATTATACCTTGATAAAACGTGTATACACGTTAAAACTAATTAATTGGCGTATTTTAAAAGGATATTTGAGACCGTACTGTACATTATACGTAGCTATGGCTTATCATAACGCGATCAATTAAAACTCCGAACATAAAAAAGTGCATAATCGTTTTCCTAAGCCCATCACACCAACTTTAAGCTATTATAAAGGTAATATACAATGTCTAGAATACTCAGTATAAATATGATTGAGGCAGTCCCCTAAATTACGAACTTATATGGCAAAATGTATATGGTTGATAGGAACTTGCATCAGGAAAATGTGCACAATGTTGACCCTAAGCCCATCACATCAAATTTGAGGTATTCTAATGGTAATATACAATGTGTAGAATACTCAGTATAAATATGATTGAGGCAGTCCCCTAAATTACGAAGTTATATGGCAAAATGTATATGGTTGATAGGAACTTGCATCAGGAAAAAGTGCACAATGTTGACCCTAAGCCCATCACATCAAATTCGATGTATTCTAATGGTAATATACGATGTGTAGAATAATCAGTATGAGTATGATTGCGGCAGTCCAGTAAATTACGAAGTTATATGGCAAAATGTATATGGTTGATAGGAACTCGCATCAGGAAAAGTGCACAATCTTTTTCCTGAGCCCATCACATTAACTTTGAGGTATTATAATGGTAATATACAATGTGTAGAATAATCAGTATGAGTATGATTGCGGCAGTCCTGTAAATTACGAAGTTATATGGCAAAATGTATATAGTTGATAGGAACTCGCATCGGGAAAAGTGCACAATCTTTTTCCTAAGCCCATCACATCAACTTTGAGGTATTCTAATGGTAATATACAATGTGTAGAATACTCAGTATAAATATGATTGCGGCAGTCCAGTGAATTACGAAGTTATATGGCAAAATGTATATGGTTGATAGGAACTCGCATCAGGAAAAGTGCACAATCTTTTTCCTAAGCCCATCACATCAACTTTGAGGTATTCTAATGGTAATATACAATGTGTAGAACACTCAGTATAAATATGATTGAGGCAGTCCAGTAAATTACGAAGTTATATGGCAAAATGTATATGGTTGATAGGAACTCCCATCAGGAAAAGTGCACAATCTTTTTCCTAAGCCCATCACATCAACTTTGAGGTATTCTAATGGTAATATACAATGTGTAGAATAATCAGTATGAGTATGATTGCGGCAGTTCTGTAAATTACGAAGTTATATGGCAAAATGTATATAGTTGATAGGAACTCGCATCGGGAAAAGTGCACAATCTTTTTCCTAAGCCCATCACATCAACTTTGAGGTTTTCTAATGGTAATATACAATGTGTAGAATAATCAGTATGAGTATGATTGCGGCAGTCCAGTAAATGACGAAGTTATATGGCAAAATGTATATGGTTGATAGGAACTCGCATCAGGAAAAGTGCGCAATCTTTTTCCTGAGCCCATCACATCAACTTTGAGGTATTATAATGGTTATATACAATTTGTAGAATACTCAGTATAAATATGATTGAGGCAGTCCAGTGATTTACGAAGCTATAAGGCAAAGTGTATATGGTTGATAGGAACTCGCATCAGGAAAAGTGCACAATCTTTTTCCTAAGCCCATCACATCAACTTTGAGGTATCCTAATGGTAATATACAATGTGTAGAATAATCAGTATGAGTATGATTGCGGCAGTCCAGTAAATTACGAAGTTATATGGCAAAAAGTATATGGTTGATAGGAACTCGCATCAGGAAAAGTGCACAATCTTTTTCCTAAGCCCATCACATCAACTTTGAGGTATTCTAATGGTAATATACAATGTGTAGAATACTCAGGGTAAATATGATTGCGGCAGTCCAGTAAATTACGAAGTTATATGGCAAAATGTATATGGTTGATAGGAACTCGCATCAGGAAAAGTGCACAATCTTTTTCCTAAGCCCATCACATCAACTTTGAGGTATTCTAATGGTAATATACAATGTGTAGAATACTCAGTATAAATATGATTGCGGCAGTCCAGTGAATTACGAAGTTATATGGCAAAATGTATATGGTTGATAGGAACTCGCATCAGGAAAAGTGCACAATCTTTTTCCTAAGCCCATCACATCAACTTTGAGGTATTCTAATGGTAATATACAATGTGTAGAATACTCAGTATAAATATGATTGAGGCAGTCCAGTGATTTACGAAGCTATAAGGCAAAGTGTATATGGTTGATAGGAACTAGCATCAGGAAAAGTGCACAATCTTTTTCCTAAGCCCATCACATCAACTTTGAGGTATTCTATGGTAATATACAATGTGTAGAATACTCAGTATAAATATGATTGAGGCAGTCCAGTGATTTACGAAGCTATAAGGCAAAGTGTATATGGTTGATAGGAACTCGCATCAGGAAAAGTGCACAATCTTTTTCCTGAGCCCATCACATCAACTTTGAGGTATTCTAATGGTAATATATAATGTGTAGAATACTCAGGGTAAATATGATTGCGGCAGTCCAGTGAATTACGAAGCTATAAGGCAAAATCTATATGGTTTATAGGAATTTCCGTCAGGAAAAGTTTCGGTTTGTAATAGATGTGGGTTGGTACGCCTGCGGACGCCACAAACGTGTTTTGCAGGGATGTCGGAAACACAAATCAATGACAATACGGTGCGAAATGATGTTTTTATATTTATATAATGTCAATTATACATTGATAAAACGTGTATACAAGTTAAAACTAATTAATTGACGTATTTTAAAAGGCATATTTGAGACCGCACTGTACAATATACGTAGCTTAGGCTTAACATAACGCGATCAATTAAAACTCCGAACATAAAAAGTGCATAATCTTTTTTCCCAAGCCCATCACATCAACTTTGAGCTATTCTAATGGTAATATACAATGTTTAGAATAATTAGTATGAGTATTATTGCGGCAGTCTAGTAAATTACGAAGTTATATGGCAAAATGTATATGGTTGATAGGAACTCGCATCAGGAAAAGTGCACAATCTTTTTCCTAAGCCCATCACATCAAATTTGAGGTATTCTAATGCTAATATACAATGTGTAGAATACTCAGTATAAATATGATTGAGGCAGTCCAGTGAATTACGAAGCTATAAGGCAAAATCTATATGGTTGATAGGAATTTGCGTCAGGAAAAGTGCACAATCTTTTTCCTAAGTCCATCACATCAACTTTGAGGTATTCTAATGGTAATATACAATGTGTAGAATAGTCAGTATAAATATGATTGAGACAGACCAGGAAATTACGAAGTTATCTGGCAAAATGTATATGGTTGACCTAACTATTCAATAATCATGCTCTAACCACACGATCACCGGCGATAGGATAGATGAATACCCATACATCTATATATATATATACATCTAATCAATATATCATATCTATACATCTATCCTCTCGCCTGTGATCGTGTGGTTCATTGAGGTAAGTAAGTGAGTTTACTTTACTCAAGGAAGCCTTAAATGTCTATTGGTAGTCCATCATAATATTATTATGGTATAACGTCTTATTCGTCTGTTGTTTATAACATATTGCCATAAACTAACAAACTTAGCGTAGGGAAAAAAGATTTAATTCAACCAAGGTCAGGGGCTTCATAAGGAAGTGTTGAAATTGAAAACGGCGCCACGCCCGGCTTGGAATTTCTCCCCGAGACTACAAAAAAAGTATGAAATACATGGGCTGACGGGGCCGTCTCACAGCTTTGATCTAGCGCTGACCGACATGGTTTCGCTCCCGTCCCTACTTTCTCTCCCTATAGTGTCACCGTGCGAACACCTGTTAACAGCCAACCCTTAAGGAAAACCCGAGACAGCGGCATCTCTTTGACGTTCGTTGACCTTCGTAGCTGCTAGCCAAGAATTTACAACCCCAGACATATTTCGGCGTTTTCCAAAGACGACCTCCTTAGCTCTCAGTCCATCAGAAGAGGTCGGTAACAAGGTTATAAATATAAATTCACATTGATTTATTCGTCACTACAGTTTTTGCAATCATGACAAAATAATAGAATATTTGTCGGTTTTCCCAATTTGAATACATTTGTCCAGTCTCTGTACGATCAAACTCGTATTTAACTGTAATCAAATAAAAACAAAACTAATTCATTTATTTAAATTCAATCAAGTCGTTTTATTTAGGTTAGTGAACACCAACATCACTTCGTATATAAACCACGTTTAGGGCTCAGGATTCAGAATAGTAACTAATATATAAACTAACTTAAAAGGTTTTGACGAAAACAATGCCAACGTAACTTTTGCCGGTAGCAATAGGCTGCGTTTGGAAATATTGATATATATGGAATAAGTTACTGAAATATAATTCAATGTAACTTACTATGTGTAAACTTCAATATTGATACTACTGTATATGAAAAATCAAAATCAAGTAGTTTATCAAGAATTGAACTTATCTCAAAGTAGTTCAATACATCATAAACAACACGGTGACTGACCAATTTATGTTTAATTTTTATTTTAATATCTTTTATTGGTAAGGACATATTTTGTATCCCATATCACTGGAAACGGGATACAAAATATATCCTTACCAATCATTACAAGCAATACATGCTTTTAAGGCGACAACATACGGTTCAATAATGAAATTGTTGTCTACCATTTTTGGGTGAAGGTTGAATGCTGCGATAGCACCCTGGCCAACGTTAGTGATCAATTCAGTGATTCAGTCACACACAATGGAACATTAGAACAAGAACACAACAGATCGCTCTGAAACGACCGTTGGATAATATTTTTAAATGTTGCCATTGCCACTGACTGACTGATCTGGGCCGCGCTCTACTGGTTCATGTTTGAACTACTGTACGTCCACGTGGCTCGTGGCGGTTGGCATGGCAACATACCTACACCAACGATATAAACAACTCATGGATCGCTGGCTCAGTGTTGGCCGCGCGGTCTAGCTTCCCCCACCATCGACTGGCAGAAGCCGACGCAGCCCATACATTCACCATTATAAAACACACCTTTTTAGCTGCCGGTCTGTTGAAATATACAGAGATATTATGTTGCTAACGCATGTCAAACTCTTTTTACTATTCAATGCTTTATGTCTGTTTCGTTTCTTGCATAAAATAACCCATTTTATTTCTGCAAAACTAAAACATTCACTATACTGAATTTTGGATATTATAGAACAACTACTGACATTGCTAGTTCCAAAATTTACATGGTAAAATAATAATTAATCGCAAAGCAATTACAGACAGTACAATATTTGTAATTTCAAACATATTTATTAAACGGAAATATATTACATATTAAACATTTATGAATAGAACGATTTTGTTAGGTTTTTGCCGCAGATATTTTTGACTTTAATACATACTTTTTTCATTGTGTGATGAGAACGTATCTTACAAAATATATCACAAAAAAGCGAAAGAAAAAGATTTGCGTTTACGCAAAAAAAATATATTCAGCAAAAACTGAACAGGTTTATTCTATTCATAAATGTTTAATGTGTAGGCCTAGTACGTTTTCGTTTAATGATGGGTTTGAAATTACACATATTTTATTTTATATCCTTTATTTGCTATTACTGATTATTAATTTACCATACATAATTTGGTAGTAGCAATATCAGTTGACTACAAACATCTAAAATCAAATGTAGCGAATGTGTAGTTTTAAAGAGTTCCCATGTGTTATTTTCTGCAAGAAACTAAACAGACATAAAGTTTAGAATAATAAAAAAAGTTTAATATGCGTTAGCAATAATTTATCTCTATATATTTTAACAGACTTGCGACTAAAAAGGTGTGTTTTATAATGGTGAGTGTATGGGGCTGCGGCAGCCTCTGCCAGTAGGGAGTGGGGGAAGCTAGACCGAAAACAGTGCCCGCTACGCCACTGAGAGCGCAATCCAGTAGTTCTTTACATCGTTGACCTACACAGCCATACAGTCACAGTCACACACACAACTAGAAACTCGCAATCAGCCTGGACCCGGCTTCCTGTTCCTACCAAAATTCCGATATAACTCAGTTTTCTAGATACTTAAGGCCCGTTTTGCCAGAAGCGTCTGGTGCGTCTGACGCTCAGCGATGATCGCTAGAGCAATAATCGCTCAGCGTCTATCGCTCGGGCCTATTTTGCCAGAAGCGTCTGTTCCTTGCGATTATTTGATCAGTAAGTGGTTTACTTTGGTGGCAAAAGGAGTGTTTCTGAAAATGACCTATAAAAAGCAAATAGTAAAGTATTTGTTAGCTGAGGAATTCGACGATGATGAGATATTAGAAATGTTGTGCAAACCAAACCTAGGAAAGAAGTGCGTACTATGTTTTTAAAGAGGCCTGAAGAAAGATATTTTAAATTGTTAATTGAAAATCAGTTAACGATTGACTTAACAGTCGTGTGCTGAAATGGATTCAATCAGTTTTTCATCTTCTTCACTATTGAATCCCCACTTTGTTTGTGACATGTCACTAAACTTGAAAACACAACTTATTTAAAGAAACAAAAGTTAAGTCAACAACTAAACACGTGCTTATTCCAGTAATAATTGCTAGCGACTGCGTCTCCGTCTGCTCCAGGAGCAGTGGTCCGCGTCAGACGCTTGCGTCTCAGTTACAGACGCTGGCGGCTATAGCGATAGACGCTTCTGGCAAAATAGACTTAACTAAAACAATGCAAAGCAGTGGGCAGCGATTGACGCAGAGCGATAGACGCTGAGCGTCAGACGCACGAGACGCTTCTGGCAAAACGGGCCTTTACTACGCCTTGTTAATGTTAACTAGTGTATCTGTTTCTTGAATTCGAGCAATTGCTAAGTATTACAGCACAGGCGTTATTTTAAAACAAATAATAGTTATAATTTATGACTTTAAAAAAAGATTCGACTTAAAGATTATGTAAATACTCAAGATGTACAAAACAGATCAATATAATCAACATTTCTTTTATATATCTTATAATTTTTTAAAAGCTGATCTTGTTTTTTAGTGTTTTCTACAAATAGCCTTACTTATAGCCGCATTAGGTCGTCCAAAACATAGATAAAACATACTAGTTCCCTTAGTTAGTTGGTTAGTCTATGTCCAAAATAACGATTATAAATTCAAAACAAAAAAATATTTCTATTTCTTCTCCTTGGTGGTGATCTATGACTTTCCTATGTTTCCATAGTTTGCAAATCGGCTCTTTCAATGATAACTTAGAAATGCAGCATAGTGTTGATTCAGTTTTCTTTTTAGTAGGCCTATATCAAATTATCCAAGCCCTATCGCTTTTGACCATTTTAATATTTACGCCAACCCAAATTCAAATACTTAGTAAATATTTAATTTTAACCAAGTAAGTAAACGTTTGTAGCAAACTGTCAAATTAGCAAACCTATTGACTGTTTACAATTAACATTATTATGTTCTTCTTCTCACTTTTCATATCTGACAACAGCTGGAGTTTCATAACAATGTTTGTTTCCCATGTTAATCTTATGGAGGAATACGAAACTTTAAAGGACCTCAGGGCCTCACTATCTAATTATTTTCCTAAAAAGAAAGTTTCCTGCACAGCTTCACGTTGCGCTCTTTCCAATAACACCAAAAACATTTACAACTTAATTTGTAAAAAAACGGAAACCCTAAAAAAATTATGTTCATCAAGCAATGTTCAGGGTTTGCTTAAAAAAACACAGGACAGTGATACGTTCATGATATTATCAAGTAAAAAATAGATGATTTTCAACTTACATCAGAGCAGTAGAAAATGTGAATTTATTAAAATATCACGACGTTTAAGACGTCCATGTCACTGGCCCGGCCATGACGGAATTAGTACATAAGAATTATGCTAATATTTAGTACCTATTTCGTACTATTTAGTACCAACAAACAAAAAATTAGTACCCCACTCGGTACCGGATAACTAATTAATTTAGGATTCCGGGCCAGTGACATGCTGGCCCGGCCATTTTCGAATTTGATCCTAATATGTATACCATCATTTAGTACCTATTTCGTACTATTTTGTACCTCCATTAATATAATTTGTACCTCAAAGAATACCAAGCTACGGGCCCGTTAAATGTACAGGTCAATGACCCCTCAGCCCGGCCATATCGGAACCTATGGTTATAAGCTGTACTACTATTTAGTACTTATTTTGTACTATTTTGTACCTCCATTAAAATAATTTGTACCTCAAAGAAAACCAAGCTACGGGCCCGTTAACTGTACAGGTCAATGACCCCTCAGCCCGGCCATTTCGGAACCTATGGTTATAAGCTATACTACTATTTAGTACTTATTTTGTACTATTTTGTACCTCCATTAATATAATTTGTACTTCAAAGATAACCAAGCTACGGGCCCGTTAACTGTACAGGTCAATGGCCCCTCAGCCCGGCCATATCGGAACCTGTAGTTATAAGCTATGCTACTATTTAGTACCTTGTTCGTACTTTTTTGTACCTTTCGAGGTAAAAAAATTACCTCAAAGATAAACAAACTACTTATGTTACATATTGTATGTGTAATCATGTTATTGTTAGTGGTTAATTACCCCTCAGCCCGGCCATGTCACAGTTTCTAGTTATAAGGTATGCTATTATTTAGTACTCAATAATTAACAAGTGATGCAGTTATTTGGTGGTTATCTCCAACTATTTAGTTCTTCATATTAAACAATATGTACTACTCATACAACCCAAGTAATCAATGTGTCGAGGTTTAGGCTATTTTGGTGCGAGGGTACTGTGGTGTTTTTTTTTATTTCATTCAACATTAAGTTCACAACTTTGTTAATTTTTTCTTTCTTTTTTCTTAATTAATTTATGTTGTAAAACTTAACGAGCTGTTGGCCCGTCCTACGTACGGGAATTTAGTAGTCAACTAAAACTGAAGTAATATCAATATTTCTAGAATGTAGAATGTTAGCGTCGGCTGCTAGACTTTTTACAATTTTAAACTTATCTTCTAAAAAACTGAAACCCTAAACTAAAATTATGGCTTCAACATTCCCTAGTTTTCAAAATTATTTGTCTTTCAGTTTTTTTAGTAGTTTTTTTAGAAGTACAAATTATATTAATGGAGGTACAAAATAGTACGAAATAAGTACTAAAGCTTATAACCAGCTATATAACCAGCTTATAACCAGTATAGCTTATAACCATAGGTTCCGATATGGCCGGGCTGAGGGGCCATGGATATTTACAGTTAACGGGCCCGTAGCTTGGTTTTCTTTGAGGTACATGTGGGAAAATAAAACTCTTCAGAACTTTCTACAACTTGGTTATATTTTACACTTAAAAAAAAACAGGACAACAAAACGAACCTTCTTTAAACATTAATTCAACTCAACACCCATTAGTCACCATGACAACCGAAATATCCAAAATCGTAAACATAAAGGACACTAGTCAGCTGATGCTAGTTCACAGCTACACGCCCCCGTGGTGTCAACACCACCACACGCCCTCGAGGTGCCGACACAACTTACACTTTCATTTTTACTTTCAACTACTTTTCGCACATCTGCTATGTGATGAGGCCTGCCATTTACTTCAACACTTCTGGGTGAAAACTGTCCAGTAACCACTCCTTCCTTCCATCTCGAAGTACAGGATGGGTTTGGCGGCTTGACATACACACGTTCACCTACTGTAAAATGTGACCCTTCATACACTTCACCTTTTACAGGTTCACCTTTACATCGCCATTGGTACGAAAAAATCTGGGAACTCGGCGATGAATCGCCACCTAATCCTTCTTTAGGTGTCAAATTGTACCAATAGACCATTTCTTGGATACTCCCTTTAGTTCTTGCGGCCATACGCTTGATTGTTCTGTGGTTTCGCTCAACTATCCCGTTTCCACTTGGCCGGTTGACACACCTAAACACAACTTTAATACCCCATTTATCACAGAGCTGAGTAATCTCTTCGCATCGAAATGTTGCACTATTGTCCATCAAAATCTCATGTGGTGGCCCTCGATCAGTAAACAATTCCAACAACACTTTAGAAATCTGATCTTTCGTCTCTTTTGGGATCCGGCGCCAAATGCAGAACCTTCTTGGACCACAGTCCACAATGGTCATGAACTTGCTTTGACCATAGTGTGTTACGTCAATGGCAAGCCTATACCAATTGTTCTGGCAATCCAAATACCCAGGCTCCCATTTGATGCTGGATGGATCAATTGACAGACACTCTTTACAACTTTTCACAACTTCTTCAACAACTTTTGTGGTAAAGTTAATGTCTGGGTGACACCGTCTGGCGGTGAATAAAGTACGGTTAACACCAAAATGATGCAAGTCATGAACCTGTTTCACCAATGTCTTTTGGTCCACACTCTCATTCTCACACACAAGTGCAATGCTAGTCTCTTTGTTTATTGCTAACCATTTTTTTTTGGCACTCTTGTAAGAAGATCTGCTTTGTTGAACTGTGACTTAATGAGTTCTATTTGTACATTGAGACCGCATTCCAAAATAATGTCTTTAAATAGGCTTAATCGTCTTCTAACCAAAACTTCACTTAACCCATGTGTTTTGATAGGACGGTCCCCCGTCAGTATAGATGACACCCAAGCATGAACTGTCGCTGAATCCGTGATTAATACGATCTTCTTTAACCCCCAACGCAGGGCCAAATTTACTCCTTTTAGGATAGCTTCAAATTCTGCTAAATTGATATGTGCTGAATCATGCTGCTTCCTCAGCCACGAAGCATCTTCGACTATCTCACCTTCAATTTCTAGACAAACTCCGATCGCTAGACTGCTTGCGTCACACGCATCAGCTGACTAGTGTCCTTTATGTTTACGATTTTGGATATTTCGGTTGTCATGGTGACTAATGGGTGTTGAGTTGAATTAATGTTTAAAGAAGGTTCGTTTTGTTGTCCTGTTTTTTTGAGCCTGTAAACACTTTGGAGCATAATGTCCTGCCTCTCCACAGCGGAAACAAATTACATTCGAGGTGCTACTCGGCTTTCTTTGTGGGCATGATCTTGCTAGATGTCCTTCCGAGTTACAGATAAAACATTTTTTACTATACTGTCTTTTATTTACGGACACTTCCATCTGAGCGGCGGCTCCAACATTGGATTCACTTCCATTCACTAAACTTCTCGCCCTTTCTAACACTTTTGACAGCTCCATGTCTTGCAAGCAACATGCCGCCTTTAACTGATTTTGAACTTCTCTGGGTAGTCCGTGAACAAAAGAACTCTTTATCCACTCGTCAGAAACTGAAGAATCTATTAATTTAGCCAACCTTTTCAAATCAGATGCGTAGACATCAACAGATTCTCCTGGAAGCAAACGTCTGGATATGAACTCCTCATACGCTTGGAAACAGTTAGCAGAGAAAGCCTGCTGCAAAGCTTGGGTCAGGGCGGAGTAATCACTCTTAACTGCGTCGGTAAGCCCATCGTAGACGGCAAATGCTCCTCCAGACAAAAACAAGGGAAGCACTGATTGTAGTTCTTTAACCTTCTGAAGTTTACATACAAGCTCTAACTTTTTCAGCCATTCCGAGAAGTCTCCTTCGCCATCATACAACTTTACCAAATCCGAAAATCTTGTACCGTTTCCAGACATGCCGAAATAGCTTGTGGGAAAATAAAACTCTTCAGAACTTTCTACAACTTGGTTATATTTTACACTAAAAAAAAACAGGACAACAAAACGAACCTTCTTTAAACATTAATTCAACTCAACACCCATTAGTCACCATGACAACCGAAATATCCAAAATCGTAAACATAAAGGACACTAGTCAGCTGATGCTAGTTCACAGCTACAGTACAAATTATTTTAATGGGGGTACAAAATAGTACGAAATAGGTACTAAATAGTAGTAAAGCTTATAACCATAGGTTACGATATGGCCGGGCTGAGGGGCCATTGACCTGTACAGTTAACGGGCCCGTAGCTTGGTTTTCTTTGAGGTACAAACTATTTTAATGGGGGTACAAAATAGTACGAAATAGGTACTAAATAGTAGTAAAGCTTATAACCATAGGTTACGATATGGCCGGGCTGAGGGGTCGTTGACCTGTACAGTTAACGGGCCCGTAGCTTGGTTTTCTTTGAAGTACAAATTATATTAATGGAGGTACAAAATAGTACAAAATAAGTACTAAATAGTAGTATAGCTTATAACCATAGGTTCCGATATGGCCGGGCTGAGGGGTCATTGACCTGTACAGTTAACGGGCCCGTAGCTTGGTTTTCTTTGAGGTACAAATTATATTAATGGAGGTACAAAATAGTACGAAATAAGTACTAAATAGTAGTATATTTTATAACCATAGGTTACGATATGGGCGGGCTGAGAGGTCATTGACCTGTACAGTTAACGGGCCCGTAGCTTGGTTTTCTTAGAGGTACAAATTATATTAATGGAGGTACAAAATAGTACGAAATAGGTACTAAATGATGGTATACATATTAGGATCAAATTCGAAAATGGCCGGGCCAGCATGTCACCGGCCCGGAATTCTAAATTAATTAGTTATCCGGTACCGATTGGGGTACTAATTTTTTGTTTGTTGGTACTAAATAGTACGAAATAGGTACTAAATATTAGCATAATTCTTATGTACTAATTCCGTCATGGCCGGGCCAGTGACATGGACGTAATTTAAAGTCACTACGTGACGCTGGCTACTATAATATAATAATGTAGTTATAATAATCTATATATTTAAATGCGAAATTCCGATCAACGCACAGGCCAAACCACAGCACCTACAAGTATGAGATTTTGCATACATATTCCTCTCATAGCGTAGGCAGAAAATAAGAAGCGATTTTGCCAAATGCCCAATGGGCCTCGCCCCACAGAAGGTCAAAGTTAGCATGGAGTTCGTATAGGAAGAAAAATTTGTTTTGGACAACGTTTTGTTTACATTTGTCTGCAATTTATTTAATCGTCAGCTGTCACAGTAAAAATTAAGTTTTAGCGAATTTCCCATATAGGGAATAAGCTATTACCGTAGTACTCATGGTAAGACCTGGACGGGGGACCGATTTTTTTTAGTTTTGAGGTCCCTAGAGGCCAAAAACACCATCCGTTCAAATTCATATATATATATATATATATTTATTAAGAAAACTGTAGTGATTAGGGCTACTATTTTGATATGTAAAAGCATTATTAAAAACTAAGTACCCTTTTTTTAATTCATTTTATTTAACAACTATAATAAAATGAATTAAAAAAAGGGTACTTAGTTTTTAATAATGCTTTTATATATTTATATATTTATATATATATATATATATATATATATATATATGTGTGTGTGTCCGTTAGCACGATAACTCGAGCAAAAATGATCCGATTTTGATGAAATTTGGTACAAACGTGTAAACCTACGTTTATTTGAACGAGTTCGCGATCCAGCATGATCGGACGTGAAGGCACGTTTCTTTGTCAATTTATTTGTTTGATGGTAACTGTAGGAAAAATATAATGTGCAACTCGAGTGCAAAGTGCAATAGCTTAACTTGAAAAACCATTTCTCACTCGCCTACGGCTCGTGAGAAAGGATTTCTCTCGAGTGAGCCAATTGCTAACTTTGCTCACTAGTTGCACAAATAACTATTATCTATGATAGTATTTTACTGAATTATCATGTAATTTTAAAATACAGAATAATTTAAAAGTATTAAATTTTTACAATATTTATGTTAATTAATTATAAAAAATTAAAAGGGGGAATTATTTTATCATCAATTTTTTGTTTGCACCATCCAAGGCCGGCTATGGTGTTTACAGTTGAAATCTATTTAAACTTCGATATCTATCTCCACTGATTTGACAGAATTTTTTAAAAGAAGAATCGTCTTTATTTCCTTATATAACGTATCTATTAAATTTTGAAGTAATACAAATTTTATATAAAATTCTTTTCAACCCATTTTTAATGTCTTAAAAACAAATCATTTATTATGTTGAATAGTTGCTAAGGCTTAAAGTTAAAGAAAAACATTTATAAAAAACATGCAAAATTTAAATTTCCATGTTATTTATACATTACCTACGTAGAATAATTAAACCGTTGCAGTTTGCTTGTTTATGAACACATTTGTATAAAATTTGGCAAATAAATTTATTTAGTAATAATCTATTAACATTTTACAAAAAAAATTACCCTTCGTTGTAGAAACTCGCGTGATAACTCATTAAACTTAGGTTATTATTTAACTTCGGAATAAACATGACTATTTAAGGAGATATTTTGATGAAAATCCAATCGAGCAAATAGAAATTCACTTATTCCGCTGGTTTTCTGTGGCTGGGGTATCTTGTTACTTCAGTTATACTACTTAAAACATTGATTAAGCAAATAAAATTATCCAACTATTGTAATACAGTGGAACAGTAAAGCGCTACTCATAAAACTCACACAGAAAAATAAAATAATACATTGTCGACTTAAGCGTACAGTGACACTAACGTCTTGAAACAAACATAAAAAATCGTTTTACAATAGGATGAAAAGTCTATAAGCTAATCGGCACAATAAATTCGGACACCTAGACTAAAATCTAAAACTACAAATGAAATTATTTGATCCAGAGGAATCATGGATCAGAGTTTCGGTAAAACTTTACAGTATAATGGAACAAATTAGATATTATTCTAGTTAGTTGTTTTTTTATCTTTATGTTTTCCAACATGTTTTGCTTACGTTTATAGTTTAAGGTTGTGTAAATAGATTATTTTCATACACGATATGTTTATAAAGTAAATAAAATAGCTTATTTAAATTTTTATCTTTTTGAAAAGGCAGTTTCATTTTGTTTCCCTTTCGTTAAGGTTACCTCTCCTCAGATTATACCTCAGATTTCTCCACAGATAATTGACTTGATTACCTCAATCATATTCATAAATATTATATACTACGATGTATTTTACAATTGGAATAGCTCAAAGTTGTTGTGATGTGCATAGAAAAAATATAATGCATTCTTATTTGTTGCAAGTTCCTATCAACCAAATACATTTTGCCATATAACTTGGTAATTTAGGGGACTGCCTCAATCACACTCATACTGATTATTCTACACATTGTATATTAACATTAGAATACCTCAAAGTTGATGTGATGGACTTAGGAAAAAGATTTTGCACTTTTCCCGATGCGAGTTCCTATCAACTATATACATTTTGCCATATAACTTCGTAATTTACAGGACTGCCGCAATCATACTCATACTGATTATTCTACACATTGTATATTACCATTATAATACCTCAAAGTTAATGTGATGGGCTCAGGAAAAAGATTGTGCACTTTTCCTGATGCGAGTTCCTATCAACCATATACATTTTGCCATATAACTTGGTAATTAAGGGGACTGCCTCAATCATATTTATACTGACTATTCTACACATTGTATATTACCATTAGATTACCTCAAAATTGATGCGATAGGCTTAGGAAAAATATTGTGCACTTTTCCTGACGCAAATTCCTATCAACCATATACATTTTGCCATACAACTTGGTAATTTAGAGGACTGCCTCAATCATACTTATACAGATTATTCTACACATTGTATATTACCATTAGAATACCTCAAAGTTGATGTGATGGACTTAGGAAAAAGATTGTGCACTTTTTCCTGATGCGAGTTCCTATCAACCATATACATTTTGCTATATAACTTGGTAATTAAGGGGACTGCCTCAATCATATTTATACTGACTATTCTACACATTGTATATTACAATTAGATTACCACAAAATTGATGTGATAGGCTTAGGAAAAATATTGTGCACTTTTCCTGACGCAAATTCCTATAAACCATATAGATTTTGCCTTATAGCTTCGTAATTCACAGGACTGCCGCAATTATACTCATACTGATTATTCTATACATTGTATATTAGTATTAGAATACCTCAAAGTTGATGTGATGGGCTTAAGAAAAAGATTGTGCACTTTTCCTGACGCAAATTCCTATCAACCATATACATTTTGCCATATAACTTCGTAATTCACTGGACTGCCGCAATCATACTCATACTGATTATTCTAAACATTGTATATTACCATTAGAATACCTCAAAGTTGATGTGATGGGCTTAGGAAAAAGATTGTGCACTTTTCCTGACGCAAATTCCTATCAACTATATAGATTTTGCCTTATAGCTTCGTAATTCACAGGACTGCCGCAATCATACTCATACTGATTATCATAAACATTGTATATTACCATTAGAATACCTCAAAGTTGATGTGATGGGCTTAGGAAAAAGATTGTGCACTTTTCCTGACGCAAATTCCTATAAACCATACAGATTTTGCCTTATAGCTTCGTAATTCACAGGACTGCCGCAATTATACTCAAACTGATTATTCTATACATTGTATATTAGCATTAGAATACCTCAAAGTTGATGTGATGGGCTTAGGAAAAAGATTGTGCACTTTTCCTGACGCAAATTCCTATAAACCATATAGATTTTGCCTTATAGCGTCGTAATTCACAGGACTGCCGCAATTATACTCATTCTGATTAGTCTATACATTGTATATTAGCATTAGAATACCTCAAAGTTAATGTGATTGGTTTAGGAAAAAGATTGTGCACTTTTCCTGGCGCAAATTCCTATCAACCATATAGATTTTGCCATATAACTTCGTAATTGACTGGACTGCCGCAATCATACTCATACTGATTATTCTACACATTGTATATTACCATTAGAATATCTCAAAATTGATGTGATGGGCTTAGGAAAAAGATTGTGCACTTTTCCTGACGCAAATTCCTATCAACCATATAGATTTTGCCTTATACCTTCGTAATTCACTGGACTGCCGCAATCATACTCATACTGATTATTCAATAAATTGTATATTAGCATTAGAATACCTCAAAGTTGATGTGATGGGCTTAGGAAAAAGATTGTGCACTTTTCCTGATGCGAGTTCCTATCAACCATATACATTTTGCCATATAACTTCGTAATTCACTGGACTGCCGCAATCATACTCATACTGATTATTCTAAACATTGTATATTACCATTAGAATACCTCAAAGTTGATGTGATGGGCTTAGGAAAAAGATTGTGCACTTTTCCTGACGCAAATTCCTATCAACCATATAGATTTTGCCTTATAGCTTCGTAATTCACTGGACTGCCGCAATCATACTCATACTGATTATTCTATACATTGTATATTAGCATTAGAATACCTCAAAGTTGATGTGATGGGCTTAGGAAAAAGATTGTGCACTTTTCCTTACGCAAATTCCTATCAACCATATAGATTTTGTTATATAACTTCGTAATTCACTGGACTGCCGCAATCATACTCATACTGATTATTCTAAACATTGTATATTACCATTAGAATACCTCAAAGTTGATGTGATGGGCTTAGGAAAGAGATTGTGCACTTTTCCTGACGCAAATTCCTATCAACCACATAGATTTTGCCTTATAGCTTCGTAATTCACAGGACTGCCGCAATCATACTCATACTGATTATTCTATACATTGTATATTAGCATTAGAATACCTCAAAGTTGATGTGATGGGCTTGGGAAAAAGATTGTGCACTTTTCCTGATGCGAGTTCCTATCAACCATATAGATTTTGCCATATAACTTCGTAATTCACTGGACTGCCGCAATCATACTCATACTGATTATTCTAAACATTGTATATTACCATTAGAATACCTCAAAGTTGATGTGATGGGCTTAGGAAAAAGATTGTGCACTTTTCCTGACGCAAATTCTTATCAACCATATAGATTTTGCCTTATAGCTTCGTAATTCACTGGACTGCCTCAATCATATTTATACTGAGTATTCTACATATTGTATATTACCAATAGAATACATCAAAGTTGATGTGATGGGCTTAGGAAAATGATTGTGCACTTTTCCTGATGCGAGTTCCTATCAACCATATACATTTTGCCATATAGCTTCGTAATTCACTGGACTGCCTCAATCATATGTATACTGAGTATTCTACACATTGTATATTACCATTAGAATACATCAAAGTTGATGTGATGGGCTTAGGAAAAAGATTGTGCACTTTTTCCTTATGCGAGTTCCTATCAACCATATAGATTTTGCCTTATAGCTTCGTAATTCACTGGACTGCCTCAATCATATTTATACTGAGTATTCTACACATTGTGTATTACCATTAGAATAGCTCAAAGTTGATGTGATGGGCTTGGGAAAAAAGATTATGCACTTTTTATGTTCGGAGTTTTAATTGTTCGCGTTATGTTAAGCCTTAGCTACGTATAATGTACAGTACGGTCTCAAATATGCCTTTTAAAATACGTCAATTAATTAGTTTTAACTTGTATACACGTTTTATCAATGTATTATTGACATTATATAAATATAAAAACATCATTTCGCATCGTATTGTCATTGATTTGTGTTTCCGACATCCCTGCAAAACACGTTTGTGGCGTCCGCAGGCGTACCAACCCACATCTATTACAAACCGAAAAAGCGCCGATGAAAAGAGCCGCTAACTTCACGACGGTAGATCCAAGATCCAAGATCCAATCATAAACGAAAACGAGTAAACAAACGTCAATGTCGTCAATGGACATGGTGGAGGTCTGTCTGTCCCATTGCCGGTACAACTTATTTATATTTTGGTTTTAAATTTTAGGTCCATCAAATTAATTTTCACCGTACAGACACTGTGCGGGATAGCAATTTAGAGTTCCCAACAAAATATTTTGATCATGGAAGAATCTGACGATTACAATATGCAAACAACTGTGAGTACCTATGTTGCCGAAACCAGGTATAATTTAACCTATAAAGACCTAGGCTACACCTTATAACCTAGATTTGATTTAAATTAATGTTATTTAAATCGGAATAAATTGCTTATAATAAGTTATTGGCAGAGGATAAACCGGACGCGGATTAGGCGTCCGGCAGACTGTCATAACCTAACCTAACTAACCAAACTTGCTGATAATGATAAAATGAATGAAGGTTAGGGCCTAGGGCCTAAATCTTAGGCTATATATTAAAAAAATTTTGTTTTTCTTTTCTGAATTCGTTTGGCTCTTCTACCTGATCGATTTGAATGATTTAGGGCTCAAATTGAAGGTATGCACGCACAGATTTGCCATCAAGCATCGGCATATATTTATCTATAATCCTACTCGGCTTATACTTAAACCAAATTTGCTCTCCATGTATTTCTTATGGGACTATGGGAGTTATATTTGGTTTTTCTTTTCCGAGTTCGTTTGGCTCTTCTACCCGACCGATTTTCTCGATTGAGATCTCAAATTGAAGGTAAACTTATTCACTCAAAAAGTTGCCATCAAACATTGACATTGGGTGTGTTGCTAGCCTAGTGGTTAGCGTCTCGGACTTCGGTGCGGGAGGGACGGGTTCAATCCCCGGCACATCCACAAAACTTTAATGGGTTTGGACCGCTTTCCCTTAAAAAGTGTTTGACATCATTACAAAAAATGCCACCTTTGGCGTAGAAACGAGAAAAAAAAATAAATAAAAATATATTTATCTATAATCCCACTCGGCTTATAAGTTACGTAAATGAAATTTGCTCCCCATGTATTTCATATGGGAGTTAAATTTGGTTTCTCTTTTACGAGTTCATTTGGCTCTTCTTCCCGGTTGATTTTCATGATTGAGGTCTCAAATTGTAGGCATGCACGCTAAGATTTCACATCAAGCATCGACATATACCTACCTAATGTATTAGGCCTACTCGACCAAAAAAACATTATTTGATTCATTTTTGAATTCTTACTTCAATTTAAGATGTATTTCACCAGTTATAATTACATAATCCTATATATTTCGGACAAATATCCTTCAGTGCATTTAATACCGGCTTGCATTTAAGCACTTACCGGTAACTAGTTATTTGAATCGTACAAGTTTCAAACAAACGCAAGGTGAACAACCAACATAAAATTTTTTTTCATAAATTTTTTCTATGATTAAAAATCAATAGCTCCAGTACTGTTCATGTTTTTTTTATATGTCTTAGACTTAATATAACCAATAAATTATATTATAGGTTTTAATTTGAGCTAGGCCTATTGATTGTTTAAATCAGTTAAGCCCAAGATACTGTATTTTTCCACCTCCCCTCTTAGCGTTAGTAATTAATTCAGTTTTGATTATTTTCATTTCCTGGTTCTTGGTTTTTAATGTACATAATGATGCAAGATATGCAGATTTGTTAATTATTAATTTAAGATAGATTTAGTTGACGCCATTCAATGTACAAAACTGTACTTTATGAATAAATAAAATATAGTAAAAATTGTTTTAAATTAGGCCTAGATACTGAAATTCACGGTTTTAAGCTATTTAGTTATGTAAATACTGTACAGTACGGTATTACATCCCTAAATAGCTAAATACTCAAGCTTTTAAGTTAAAGTAGGCATTATGTTAAATAATAAGATACCTAGCAGCTGAATCATAGTCTTGAAGATCCTCTAATACAAGGGTTTTGAACCATAAGGTACATTTTCAAGGTGACCAAGTAGTTGTAGAAATCTTCTTCATCCCTAGGGTTGAGATCAGACTTCATACCAGAGTGTGAAGACAGGGCCTGACAAAGACAGCATGAGTGGGAGGGGGCTGGCACGTCACTCTCCAGTAACAGTGCATGCTTAGTCATGCTCACCTTCTGCTGGCCACACCATGCATCTGTCTATCAGTATTACAATTTGGGCCGTGTTTTATGATGACTCTTCATAATCCCAGGGACGAAGAGGATTTTCCCATCAGCTAAGTCAGCTTGGAAATGATCCTTTAGGTTTAAAACCTCAGTAGCTAAAAAAAAAGGATCAATGACAGCACAAAAGGTACAGTACACTCTCAGTAATCCGGCAGATATAGGACCGTGATACTACCGGATAAGTGAAAATGCCGGATTAGGTACTGGAATGTCATCAATAAAAACACTTAATATGCACAATTGTACAAAACCGTGTTTGCGCATGACGATGATGACTATTCTGTGATCCTGGGAGTTGATGATGATGTTTAGCGGGGAGAGATGATCAGAATTTTTTTGCGATCGCAAAAGACGAGTATGATGTCTGTGTAGCCAAAAAATGCTAATGAATTTGCCGCAATTGCGGAAGACGATAATGATGTTTCCGTTACCGTAAAGTACGGTATCCTAAATACAGTCTTGACTCAACCTGAAGCCCCAACACACCCGGCAAAAGATGTCGGATTACCTGATTAGTTGAGCAGGGCCGGATTATTGAGGGTCTACTTTGTTTAAATTTTTAATTTGTAAAAAAATGTTACATTGATTGGTTTATTGAACTCATACAACGCAATTTGTGTCTGTCTAGTTACTACCAGAGAAAACCTTTGAGGAGGCTGGAATATCTGCACAGTGGGCTGGTGTCAATCATATTGGAGTCCACACATTCAAAAAGCCCCCCTGTAAAGGTAAAAACCACTAAATTCGAAGAATATTGATAGTTCTAGGTCATAGTATCAATAAAATACCCCCGCCGCAGCAAACCTGCAGACTAAGTGAATTTCCATTTGCTTGATTGGATTTACACTAAAATGTCCATTTAAAAATATAACATTTTATTCCCTATTTAAATAGAATTAGTTTAACAAGTACTTAGGTTTGCTGCATGAGGGAGGGTAAAATATATATTTTTTTAAATGTTTTATTAACATTTTATTATTATTTAAAAAAAAATAATAAAATGTTATTTCTATGTTCTATGTTATGGTTATTTCTAAAAATAAGTTGAAACTGTACCTTTTACCGATAGTAAAGCTACCTACTAAATGTTATTGAAGTTAGTAAGACTTGTCTAGACTCTACCCTACCCACTTAACTGAATTAGAACAGTAGTGTACATGTTATAGACATAATTTCAGCCATTTACTATGTTACACCAGAAACAGATTGATTGTGAAAAATGTTCGTCTTTTTTTCTGTTAAGGGCCAAAAAAACATTATATTTTTTTAACTCTAAGAAGAACCTTTATTAACTGTCACCCTTAGCACTGGGAGCTTGACGGTTAACCAAATAGACGGATAGCAGAAATCCTGTTATAAACCTGTAGGCTACCATAAGTTGATTTAAAAGGTTTTTGTTTTTGGAAGAAATTAAACCCCCAACAAGTGAATAATACCTATTTATATTAAAATTACTTATATACAATTTGAGTAGTAAGGAATTATTATTTTGTTTGTTGCACTTGTTCAATGTTTGTACCTAGTGAATAAAATCACATTTGAAAAAAATCTTAGCAGCCCATTGTAGCAGGGTGAGGGATAACAGAGAGTGATGGTTAACACGAGTCCCATTGGCGGGGCAGTCGGAAATGTGACGCAGCTTCGGCGCGCCACTAAAATTATATTTTAGTCTTGACAGTGGCAAAAAAATGGCGGTAATGGTTCTGTCTTACCCCGAGAGTGGACGTAGTTGACTGAAAAACTCACATACAGCAGCACTGCCTGGATCTGTAGCCAGTGTCTTTGTAATGTGGCTTGAAGAGAGAAAATCACTGAAAACGGGGCAAAAAGCGTTGGACAGGATTTTACGGGAAATTTTACTACCAACCTAAATTCAATCTACACCAAATTAAAGTATAGGACCAGCACAACATGTTGAGATAGTTTAGTTTTAGTTGATCCCCGATAAATGCGGATGTCACCAACTTGTATAACACTGCACCGTGACTACTACCAGAGTTGTACGCACGCTTACCATTACGGCATGACTCCAATCGGAGTCATCAGCAGTGAACGGGTTAATCTACTGTCTAATGTGAAGGTTCTACTGTCTAATCCATGGGTCCAACTTGATAATTTTTATGTCACCAGCTTCTATTCTTCAATAAACCTACAGTCTGAAAATGTAGGCTATACATTTTCGGTTAAATTGTAGAGTTTAAAATAATCATAATTATTACAAAACATGTACCAAATTTGACAATTCCAATTCCATTTCAGCAAATTTCCCACATAAGGAATAAGCTATTAACGTAGGTCTCACGGTAAGAACTGGGCCCGGGACCGTTTATTTTTTGGTTTTAATGTCCATAGAGACCAAAAACCTTGTTCAAATTCATATAAAATGTATGTATGTGTGTCCAGTAGCATAGTAGCCTAACTTGAGTAAAAATGATTTTATTTTTATTAAAACGAGCTGTTTGGCCCGTCCTACGTACGGGAATCGAGTAGTCCATTAAAACTGTATATGATTCAGAACAGCTAGCCTAGTTTACAACTTGTTGGCCGATTCACACACACTGGCTTTGAGTACGGTAGCTACATACCACCTTCCACTACATAGGCCTACTATCACTTACCGTACCTTATTTTACCACCTTGGCCACTGAAACCTCTAAAATGATCCTGGCCTCCCGTTCTCTTCTATCCCCTGCCATTTCTAAGGAAGATACCAGTCTGAAGATGTCTTTCATTACTTGGTCTTCCAAGTGGTCGTCTACCTTGTAGTACTCCTTGGAATACACTTTTAAAAGTTGAAGTATCTTCTCTCCGCCATGCAAAGCCTGCCCAGCCCATCCGAGATCTGAGCCTTTTGGAATGTACCCCTTTATCAAGTTTCTGAATCATACAGTACTACTGGGATAGTTATGATATGGTATGAATCGATTTTGGTTTCTACTGAAACCCTGCAGCATACTGGTCAGTTTTCTGGAGACTTACTACACCGGTTGACATTTTCATGTGTACTGTATGCAGTCATACTTAAGTTATATTCAATCTAGAAAAAACGTATCAACACGTAAACCACTTATATCTTGAAGGATTAAGCACTTATACTTAGACGGATTGAATTTATGACAAAACTTGATTATACGTTTAAAATGTATAGTTCAAAATTACACAATCTCCTGATAACATAGATCTTTTACGGTAGGTAATAAACTGCATTTTAAAGTGAAATAGTGTGTAGGCAAACTCTGGATCAATATTTACAAACAACTATGGTATACAAACAACTTTTAACATAAACATTTCAATGACAGTTAAAAACCAGCTGTTAATTAAACCACCACTAAAACGACTTTAACTCGTCCGTCGGCTGCTAGACTTTTTGAAAATTAAAACTTAATTTCTAAAAAACTGGGACCCTAAACTAAAATTACGGCTTCGACATTCCCTAGTTCTCAAAATTATCTTTCTTTCAACACAAAAATCATGAAAATCCGTCAAGTGGTTGATTCAGAATTGTGAAATAAAAAAACCCTCTTTCGTTTTAATATTATAGATTTGTACAACTGGAAATGTAAATCCACTTAGTCTGCAGGAAAGTTGTAGCGGAGGTATTAAAAACTCCAAACTAATTAAAAGGTACACCTACCATATTTAAAAAACATTGTTGATTGATAGTTTGGACATCTTTTATAGTATTTATCTGCTTGTTTTCTATTTTGCAACTTTTATTTTCAAACAAATGTGTTTAGATGACGTTGAGAGCGCTCTGGCCCCATGTGAAGCTAAAGTATATCAACTCAGACAGCATTCCATCCTCTTTGATCCCATTATCCGTAAGCTGGTCAATGAGGCCAACGGAACCTTTATTGCTGGACAAAAAGTTATATCTGGCTCTGGGGCGAAGCAAGAAGCCTTGAAATTGAGCCGCCAATACAGGTAAGTTTACTATAATATTAAATTCCATGTTGATGGCCCCTTGATTACTATAATAGTATTAGTATTAGTTACTATCATAATCTGTTGTGTGCTACTTTAAATTAATTTAATAAACTCAACTAGGCCTGATTATTATTTTAAAAGAAATATCCAGCAAACTCTCCTTTATCTGACAATGAAAGGCATTATAGATGCCACAACAAAGAATGGTGCAGAGATTTAGTCTTTGATCTTTAATAGTTGATCTGCCTGTGCTTAGAATCAAAAGTTTAAGCGAATAAGTTATTAAGTTATTATAGTTTGAGCGAATTAATTTAAGCTGATTTTGTAATGCATTGTGCCTGATACTCTTAAGGAAACATGACAGTATTCTGTCACTAAGTTGTCTTCATTTTTTCTATAGAACATTATGGAATAAAGGAGCCCCAGAGCCGGTAGCCAAAACAGCACCTCCTCCACAATCCCTTCAACTTTTCCTATTAAATACCCCCCCCCCCCCCTTAATACCCTTGGACAATTCACACAAATATCTAGAACAATCTACTATGGTTTATTCAACATTTCTAATCGTTCAAAATAAATTTTAGTCAGTGATCAAATATATTATATTTTTGTTAAATAAAGTTCTCTGTTTGTGTTTAAGGTCCGTCATACGAGCCTGTATCGAAGATCTTCAGAAAGTATCAAAGAAATCAATCAACGACTTTTACAAAGAGTATCTAGCAATCTTTTATAATATAGAATTGATCTGGCACCTTACCGAGATTATGTTTGTGAATGCTCTCCCTGGTGAGTTTTTGAACATTTTCTTTATCAATAGTTTTTATACGTTAGTTAAAAATAAAGAGTTGCAGGTGTCACAAGACACTTGAATGAAATATTATTTATAAATGATTACTAGTCATTTTTAACTGAATCCTTATTTTAGAAAAATGTGTAAATGCCAAACTTAGTGCATTGTTAGGTAGTACCTAATCTTAAATCATGGAATTACCCAATAAGACAAGGACAAAAAGGTGAGCAAGACAAAAGTTGGATATTACTTCAGCTATTTGTTCCAATACACCTTGAACCATGGTGTGCCAGAGCCAGTCACCAAAAGTGACACCATGAGCATACTTCTGAAAACTGTTAATGACTTGAGTACATAATATCAATAACCCAAACATGCTCCTTTCCTTTTGAATTAGTTTTTTTGCAAATTTCCCTATAGGGAAGTAGCTATTACCGTAGGTCGCACGTTATTATCTAGGTTCGGGACCTATTTACTTTTTCATTTTGATGTCCCCAGAGGCTAAAAACACCAGTCGTTCTAATTTTTGTTAATAGTGAAAGATATGTATATAACTTGAGTAATTTTTGTCCGATTTTGATGAAATTTGGTTTGAATGTGTAAAGCGAGATAAACATGAAAACGGGGGTTTACGGGGGCTTTTATAGGGTAAAAAATGGCTTTTCTCATTTTTGACCATCAAAACACAAAATTTCCCAATTTCCCTCTAGACCTTTTTAAATAGCTTAAAAAACGAATAATTTAGTAGGCCTTATCAAAGTGTTTTTGTAAATTTAAAATTCCCATGTTATTCTTATGGAGAATAAGTAAACTGTTGTAGTTTGTTTGTTTATGTAGGCTATATATTTTTATCAAACTTGGTAAATCTATTTATTTTATATTAAGCTATTAATATTTTACTAAAAAACACACTTTATTAGTTTCCTTGTAGCAGCAAACCTAGGTACTCGTTAAACCTAATGTTATTTTAATAGATTTAATTGAAAATCGATTTAGAAAAAGTTTTAAAGATTTCTGATTCTAAACAACTTCTCCATACTATAAAGCCCCACCTACACTTGGAAGAAATATCAATGCAATTTTGTGTGACCTTTTTGTGTAGCCTATCCAGGCCTATATTGCTAAGAGCCCATAAACTCTATAAATAAATAAATACATTTCCTAAGTTTCCTAAGTAAAGAAAGCTCAATACCCTTTACCAGCTCAATGTCCTTTTGTGTGTGTACTAGTTTTTCCATCACCTTCTAGGAGATATTGTTCTGCCTCACCTGCAAGAGTGGATTCGGTTCCACTTCCCTAGTGGTGAAATGACAGCAATAAGAATATTGAACAAACTGGAGTGTGATGCTGATACGAAATACACAGACTACTGGAATATTGTCATCACTCTAATCTTACAGGTAACTTGTCCTACCATTTCAAGCGACTTTCAAGCGAATCTGGTATGCTTGAGCTGGGGTCCCCAGAGAGGGGTACACCCCCTCTGGGGAGAATTTGGGGGGGGGGATTTTCTGGGGAGATTTTGGGGGGGGGGATTTTCTGGGGAGATTTTGGGGGTGATATTTTTCTGCTAGCTGTCATAAGCAATGTAGAATTTTGTATAAGCAGCCCGAAAATGAGTTTCTTAGTAGTTCACTATCAACACCAAAAATATTTTGCTATTCGTAATTAAGGTTACTTCTAATAATGGTAAAAACGCATTCAATTCACACATGTACATTGTCGTGGGCAGAACTGATAAGCCTGAATCAGGCTATGACGTGGACTCTGGATTGTCGTCTGTGTTATCCAACAGCTGATGATGTAATGTACTATTGAAGTGAAAATTGAGTGTTTTAATTCAACATTTGTGTTCAACATCAGTAATAGTTTTTTGTTAAATGTTTGTAACTTATTCTGACGACATCTCCAGAAGTGGATCCTTATGTAAGCCTGACGATGGTGGAGTTAAAGAACCGCCAAAACATGTAGCAAGTAAAATTCGACACTACCGTACATGTTAAGGATTGTCTGTCAAGATGTGTTTCTACCATGATTACCATTAGTCATAAAACACAATTCTGGGGCTATCAAAGTTAATTATAAGATTACTTCGCAAACAATTTGGTGCTGATGGTAATTAAGGTATCGTGGGTATTTTACCCGGTGATTTTCGTAGAAGGCCTGGCAGTGGTGAGCAACCCCTCCTAGTCTGCCCCATTTCGTGACTCTGCTTTTAATATGTCTAATTTTGAGACAAGATAATTTTTGTCAAAGTATTATACGTGCATTTCAAGTTGTTTGAATTCTTAAGCCTTAAAAAATGTACGCCACCTTATATATTGTACAGTAAGTTACAGGGGGGAGGTTTAAACAAAGGGCAACATAAAACCTGGGGGGGGGGGAATTTCGCATCTGGCCAAATAACCTAATAACTTATAGTTCAGGTGAATGTCCAAGGCTCGAGGCTTGTTTATTAAAGTACCAGTAATTATTTTGTGCAACAAAATTTTCAGTGTAGCAGAATAATTTTTATCAACAGACAACTTGAGTATAGGGACCTCAATCCCGTTAACCGTTCTAGAGTAGCGCGCTGATTAATTATATTGTAACTTTAAACTGCATAATTCATACACACACAGCTACACAAACAGATCTTTCGTTATTTATATCTTAAATTGTTTTTTAATATCAACAATCAACATAATGCTGCAACTGATTCTTCCTGTATATCTTTTTATCCTTTAATTTTGGTTTTTTGAACTGAGCAGCAACATGTGTTTTAGTTGTTCTACAAAGGTCGAAAAATACAACTGTGTGACTTAGCGAGTTTAGTGTTGAGCGAAGAATTACATTTACATTAGCGTGCAGTTATTTGAGTTCTCATTTATGTGCATTTAATAAATTCTAGAATGACTGATGAATCAAAACTTTTAATATGAAGAACGGGTGATAAAAGGTCTGTGTGGTACTATTTTTAACTTCAAAAGGCGGCAACAGTGTACAATGTTGAATTGTTAAGTCCAGTTAAACAAAATTAGGGGGTCAACAAAGGGACACCACACTCATTTTACATTGCAAAATAGTGAAAAGATGAAACGGCACTCTCGCCAGATTGGATTAAAGCCTCAGAATTGAGACCCCTACTCAAGTACAACACTAATCAATGCCATAAATAAATGCTTTAGATGTACCTTCAATTGTTTTTTAATCTTAATTTAATTTTTGCAGGGCAACATAGAACCAGCAAGAGGTTTATTGAGACTTAACTCCATGGCAGATTCTGATGCATTTATATCTGCAGAAGAAATGTTGAAAACGCTTCCTGTTTATAATGTAAGTTGGCCTACATTTTATAACCATTCCATGTTGACAACGAAAATTAACTGTGACTTGCTGTATTTAAAACAGACGTTTTGGCAGCAATCTTTTAGCCTACCTATATTAAAACGTGGGAGGGTTTTTTATTACGAATTCAAAATCAACCACTTAATGGATTTTCATGGTTCTGGTGTTGAACGGAAGGGATTGCTGAAGCCATCATTTCAATTTTGGGTTACTGTTTTTGTTAAAAACAAAGTCTAGCAGCTGATTTTCAGTGCATTTTCATTTGGTTTGACTAACAGATGCTTTTAAAATCTCATTAAAATGTTTATGTTACAATTGAATTTATTAGTTTACAAAAATGAAAATATTGATCATCGGTGTTGGCTTACATATTTTTACCACTTCACTTTAAAATGTAGGTTTTTTCCTACCGCAAAGGATTTGCGTTATCAGGAAATATGTGTGATGTAGTAGTGTGATATGTATATGTGTATACATCTCAAACACTTGCATATAACCAAGATTTGTTGTAAATGTAATCTGTGTAAGTATAGGTTTATGCTATGAAAATGTTAACTTGTGTTAAGGAAATATTTTTTTCAGCAAACTGTCGCTTAATTGTTTAAGTTATAAGCGATTTAGGTTTTGGTAGGTATTTTTTTATGTTCAAATTAGTGATGGGCCGATTCCAGATATTTTCAATTACGATTCTGGTTCTGATTATTTGAAATCGATTCTTGATTCCGGTTCCAATAAGTTAAAAATAGTTTATAGTGCTGAAACTAATATGTTTTACTAGTGATGTATCGATACCAACATTTATTGATTCAGGTCGGCTAAATTATGATCATCTCTCGTGACCGTCAATACATTGTTATCCTCTTCTGCGGCTGTGTTGACATCATTATCAGCTCCTGCTACCGCGGCAAAATTCATATGATTTCCCGTGGTCGTGTAGACAACGTCATCGTCTAATGCGTTCACAGCAAAACCCTGAATAACCCCGTGGTAATGAAACATCATCATCGTTTTCCACCATTGCGGCATAATCATGAATATCTTCCGCGGTCGCTAGACATTATCGTCGACTTCTGTGATCGTGGCAATAGTGGTAATTTTCTGATCACACGATCTTGGCAGACAAATCGGAAATTGGACAATAATAATATCAAATTTGGTAAAATCATTAATTGACTTTTGGTATCGACCCATCCCTAGTTTGAATGTATGTATGTCGGCATACCAAAATGTTGGTGAGTTATAAAAATATCAACCTGTTAAGTAGGTCTCTCGAAAGCTTACTAATGTCCAAATCAGTTGCAGAGTGTAGGTAGGAGATCCCTGCCTAGGAGTCTCAATCCTGGGCCTTCAATCCACACCCGGTATTTTGGGATTCGTATCAGCCAATCTCGGGATCAATACCGGGATTACATAATTTTATGATTTTAACTTATTAGTCATTTTAAATGAGCGAAAAGTCCCCTCCCGTTAATTCCTTTAATGTTTTAAACTGGCCTTATCAGTGTTACACTGCGGAATTTTGCTGGAACTTTCATCACCCGTCTTTCTTATTTACGTGTATACTTTCTTAATACTTTCTTTAATACTTTCTTATTAAATGGCGACCATACAAAATAGGTATTTTAAGCTAAGTATGAATGGATATGAGTGTAGGACAAGTGGCGCGATTTGTAGTCTTGTTAGTGACTAAGGCCGACATTCCTTAGGCACAGCTGGTAATTAATAGCCCATACAGCTAATGGCAACTAATATAAATAGATATAAATGTTGATATGTCACTCTAGAACATAATAAATACATGTTTTTTATCACGAGCAACCGCACTCGCATGTAGCCTACATGTCATGCTAGTATGGAAACTAGGGGTCTGCGGTGCACCGAAAAAGCCGGTACTCACGGTGCAAGCTTAATTACCGTCATCGGTTCGGTACAGCATTTTACACGGTACAAATTTGGTTCAGTACAGCCTATTATAATAATAAATTACTTTCAGTTTACTGTCGCAGTCAATGACAGTTGGTTCCAGCACATAAAAGTCTTATCAGATATTTGTTTACGATCTTCATAATTTATTACTAGGGTGATGATGCAATAAAAACCCCATTAGCAGTCCCAAATCCATTAATATTTATCACGACAATAACATTTTATCAGGACAATATTGTTGTATTCAAGTACTTCCAAGAACTGTTGAGTTTTATCACTTTTATTTCTTTACAACTTTCCCCAATTCTATTTTATCATAAAAATAATAGTTTTATGATGACTGTTAAATGTTATCTCTAACTCAGTCAGTATTTTCGTGAATATTCAATTTGCCGCTGGCCATTACCTACTGCCATAAAACTGTTTATGGCTACATACTAAACTTGTAACTAATCTACAATCTTATTTTATAAGTTAAAATATTTGTTATAGATATTTTGAAATTGATGAAATCTGTTGATGAAACCACAAGCATAATTTTTAAAAGTTGTTTGCATAATTTTTTTTCTTGACACAATCCTCGTAGTAATAAAAGGTTTTGTTTTAATAATGTGTGGTACAGTAACTGTTTTTAGAAAACCATGAATGTAGGATACTATCCATTTTCATAGTAATGTCAATGTATTAAAGTTAAAAAAATAATGGTTTAAATACAGTTCTGCGCAGAAACCGCAAAAATATGGGTAGCCCCGTACCGTACCGATTTTGTACCGAGAACCGAGGTACAAAATATTGTACCGTACCGACGTTAAATTTTCTGTACCGCAGACCCCTAATGGAAACTAAATAACGTAAATCAAAATATAAAGATAAAAAGATAATATGGGAAGAATCACAAGTAGCAGCGTAAAAATTTTATTTTGACTGACAGCAATAAAACAATATAAGGTTCTGTAAAACAATAAAACAACTGCTTATGTAGTAGCGAAAAACGTAATTTAATTTAGGATTGTAAAAAATTTAATCTTCACACTAATAATTAAATACAAAAATAAATTTATAGACGCTAAATATAAGCAATCTTAATAATGAAATAATAATGGTGTTTTTTAGTTAATTTTTAGGGCTTCAATGTTATTAAGAAAATAATACCTCAATTACCGATTGTGTTTAATGTCAAAAGTAAAACTCCAAATAACCTATAGGCCTACTATAATTAACTTTTAATTCATGTAATGACATTTACAGAAAGTTAATTTGTTTCCAATTTGTCTAAAAACATGAAACATATATTTACATATGTTCGCCTATTGAGTTTAACGATAGTTACATCTTCCAATCAAAGTAGATCACAACTTTATACCATTTCATATATTTATTTATCGTTAAAAAAATAAACATTATATTTGTTTCAAGTGTTATTGGATGTATTTTTGTTTATTTTCCGTAAGTAAAACTCATCAAATTCACAAAAAAATCAATATAAACATAGATTTTGCATCCCGTTAATCCCGGGATTACATGACACCAATCCCAGGATTGCTAGGTATCAAGAATCTACTGGGATTTGGGATTTCGGGATTGAGACCCCTATCCCTGCCATATAGCACACTCAGCATTAAATTAATAGACAAAAACCTGATTTAACATTGATACCTAATTTTTACTTTAGGTGTTTGGTGGACTGTCTGTTGCTGATTTCAATACTAGGTTTGCCTCATGGAAGAATACTCTCAAGTCAAGATTGAATGCTAGAGTATTTTCCAGCTGCAACAATCTTGAACTTGTTATGAAAGTAAGTAATTACTGTAAATACTGTGCTCCTAAATACAACTTCTTTAGTGTTTTGGACACAAAAAGGGGGAAAATGTGATGGCAAAAACCACGTAGATGACAGTTTAAATATTTTGTCCCAAGTTACGAAGAAAACTGTGAGCAAATTTCTTCAACCAAATCACTTTAACAATACGATAGGTAGATCTTCCTTTTATTAACCCTAATTTAGGTTTCATAACTAAACTTATCCAAAGAATTAAGTGACAATAAATAAAGATGACAATAATTACACTGTACAAATTAAATTCTCATGTTATTCTTACGGAGAAAAAGTAAACTATTGTAGTTTGCTTGTTTATGGATATATTTATGGTTGACCCATACATTTTCTATGAGCTCTCTAAAACTGAGTTAATTCGTTTATTGGAATTAGTTTTGATTGTGTTCTGTCTGCAGATGATCCTAGGAGAGGCTGCTACAGAGATGAAGCAACACTGCAGTACGTGGTACGAGCTGATGGTCTCGTCTCTCATGTACTCAGAGCCCACAGTGAAGTCGTTTGATCTCATCTATCATGCCAACAAGTGCATCATGCAGTTTGGTGGCACTTCTCATCTCACACAGCTGGACCACATCATCCTTTCATTGCTGGAGTGCAACCTACATGATGCCATCAAGAAACTGCAGCAGACCTCGGACAGTGGCTGGGCAGCAGCTCACCTCACCAACCTGCTTTACATCTGCGCCAGACTGAATGTCATCGACAATAAACTCATTAGGTGAGCCAAATAGATTAACAAGGCTTAACACTAAACATAACCCAGACTAGAACAATTTGGGCAAATAAGTTAAATGCAAGTAATTAAACACATTCTCTATATAAGATCAAATATAATAACCTCTATAATAACTACTCTTCTCTATTGGACCTGGAATATTTCTTCAAGTCAGATCAACATCTGACCTAAGCCGTCAGAGCTTGCAGTTTCTGTCGTTCAGTTTAACCTAGAACCACATCATGGTCAAAGTCAAGCTTTGAGTCTCGAGTTTCTAGCTCAGTAGGCAGCTTGACAAAATTCCGAAATCTCGGCAGTATATCAGTCGCTTATCGCACCAGGGTCTCTTATGGGGTATAGACTCATCGCAACCCGAGATAATCAGTCCCATCAAAGATGTAACTGACGCCTCTGCGTGACGCCAGGTGCGGCAGGAAGCACCGGCGCATGCAAGCTGGAAATTTGTCCTCGTTAATGACAAGTCTGGACTTGGCAGCAAAGTCCAGGATGTACTTTCCCCGGGAGTTGGTAAGAGTCACTCTGCTCTCAACAAGCCTTAGCATTGACAATAATCATTGGTGTTTCAGGAATTTTCTTGGCCTGACTAATTGACTATCGATAAACACCTTAATTGGAATGAACATGTAAACAAGATCTTGACAAAAATGAACTCTGGAATTCATGCGCTTTCAAAACCGTCTTTTTATTGTAATTTAACAACATTGAAAAATATTTATTTTGCTTACATACATTCTCATATTTCTTTTGGTATTTGTTTATTTGGAGCAACAAAAAAAGCAAATTTGGATGGTGTGTTAAGATTCCAAAAGAGGTCTATAAGAGTAATGCTGAAATTTAATCAAGATGATTCGACCAGAGAACATTTCAAACAGTTAAAAATACTGACGGTTTATGGCCGATATGTTCTTGACGTCATTTTGTGTGCAAAGAACAAAATTCCTAATGATGTCCCTCACGAACCCACACATCATTATAACACTAGAAAAAAGAACTCTATAAGGCAAAATCAGCACAGACTGAAGCTCTATGAAAAAAAAACCAACATATGTTGGTGAACAGTTTTAAAAATTAATCCCAGAAAATATTAATAAAGAAAAAAATTCAATTAAATTTAAAAGACAACTGAAAGCTTATTTAATTAACGAGGTATTACTCGCTGGATGAATTTCTAAACCTCCCTCTTAAATAAATAAACTAAATATGAATGTATCAACAAAGCTTCCTTAGATGAGTTGTAGGAAATAATGTTAATTTAAGCATTGATAATTTTAAGAAACCTTTGATTATACTTTTTCATACCTGTATTTTGACACTATTTATGTATGTTATATGCTACTTACAAATAAAGATTATTTGAATTTGAAATACCCCACCATGCTGACCCTGTGCTATTGCACACACTCTATTCCAGGCTTACTATTTTCTCGTTGAAGTCATAGATGGCCTCATTGGAGGTGAGGTAGACACTGAAGTAAGTGACTTCCCTGCATCCAATCTAAATGAATCCTCAGCCCCTCACAACTCCCCACACTTGCACTTTAGCTGTATTATTATGCACCCAGAATGCATGGAACTGACCAAGACTATCATGGAACCGAGGAGATGGGCCTCTATTCTGGCTTCTGCTTGCTCAAGTGCAGTTCAAATCAATCATTTTGCCAAGACCCTTTTCATGTGTCAGTCGAGCTACCTGGTCAGACTACTTTTCTTGGGCTGGTATGTTATATGAGTGGTGTTCTAGTGACATGCCTGAGAGGATGGACGAGTGGTTGGTGGCTGACTACGCAAGTCTCCTGATGTCACACCAGTCACTGTGGCAGGCTGGGTTGAGTTACCTAGACTACTGTCCTACCCTAGGCTGGTATGTTATATGTTTGATGTTCTAGTGACATGGCTGAAAGGATGGACGAGTTGTTGGTGGCTGACTACGCAAGTCTCCTGATGTCACACCAGTCACTGTGGCAGGCTGGGTTGAGTTACCTAGACTACTGTCCTACCCTAGGCTGGTATGTTATATGTTTGATGTTCTAGTGACATGCCTGAAAGGATGGACGAGTTGTTGGTGGCTGACTACGCAAGTCTCCTGATGTCACACCAGTCACTGTGGCAGGCTGGGTTGAGTTACCTGGACTACTGTCCTACCCTGGGCTGGTATGTTATATGTTTGATGTTCTAGTGACATGCCTGAGAGGATGGACGAGTGGTTGGTGGCTGACTACGCAAGTCTCCTGATGTCACACCAGTCACTGTGCAGGCTGGGTATGGGTATTTATATTACCTGGACTACTGTCCTACCCTGGGCTGGTATGTTATATGTTTGATGTTCTAGTGACATGCCTGAAAGGATGGACAAGTGGTTGGTGGCTGACTACGCAAGTCTCCTGATGTCACACCAGTCACTGTGCAGGCTGGGTATGGGTATTTATATTACCTGGACTACTGTCCTACCCTGGGCTGGTATGTTATATGTTTGATGTTCTAGTGACATGCCTGAGAGGATGGACGAGTGGTTGGTGGCTGACTACGCAAGTCTCCTGATGTCACACCAGTCACTGTGGCAGGCTGGGTTGAGTTACCTGGACTACTGTCCTACCCTGGGCTGGTATGTTATATGTTTGATGTTCTAGTGACATGCCTGAAAGGATGGACGAGTTGTTGGTGGCTGACTACGCAAGTCTCCTGATGTCACACCAGTCACTGTGGCAGGCTGGGTTGAGTTACCTGGACTACTGTCCTACCCTGGGCTGGTATGTTATATGTTTGATGTTCTAGTGACATGCCTGAGAGGATGGACAAGTGGTTGGTGGCTGACTACGCAAGTCTCCTGATGTCACACCAGTCACTGTGCAGGCTGGGTATGGGTATTTATATTACCTGGACTACTGTCCTACCCTGGGCTGGTATGTTATATGTTTGATGTTCTAGTGACATGCCTGAGAGGATGGACGAGTGGTTGGTGGCTGACTACGCAAGTCTCCTGATGTCACACCAGTCACTGTGGCAGGCTGGGTTGAGTTACCTGGACTACTGTCCTACCCTAGGCTTGTATGTTATATGAGTGATGTTCTAGTGACATGCCTAAAAGGATGGACGAGTGGTTGGTGGCTGACTACGCAAGTCTCCTGATGTCACACCAGTCACTGTGGCAGGCTGGGTTGAGTTACCTGGACTACTGTCCTACCCTAGGCTTGTATGTTATATGAGTGATGTTCTAGTGACATGCCTAAAAGGATGGACGAGTGGTTGGTGGCTGACTACGCAAGTCTCCTGATGTCACACCAGTCACTGTGGCAGGCTGGGTTGAGTTACCTGGACTACTGTCCTACCCTGGGCTGGTATGTTATATGTTTGATGTTCTAGTGACATGCCTGAAAGGATGGACGAGTTGTTGGTGGCTGACTACGCAAGTCTCCTGATGTCACACCAGTCACTGTGGCAGGCTGGGTTGAGTTACCTGGACTACTGTCCTACCCTGGGCTGGTATGTTATATGTTTGATGTTCTAGTGACATGCCTGAAAGGATGGACGAGTTGTTGGTGGCTGACTACGCAAGTCTCCTGATGTCACACCAGTCACTGTGCAGGCTGGGTATGGGTATTTATATTACCTGGACTACTGTCCTACCCTGGGCTGGTATGTTATATGTTTGATGTTCTAGTGACATGCCTGAGAGGATGGACGAGTGGTTGGTGGCTGACTACGCAAGTCTCCTGATGTCACACAAGTCACTGTGGCAGGCTGGGTATGGGTATTTATATTACCTGGACTACTGTCCTACCCTGGGCTGGTATGTTATATGTTTGATGTTCTAGTGACATGCCTGAGAGGATGGACGAGTGGTTGGTGGCTGACTACGCAAGTCTCCTGATGTCACACAAGTCACTGTGGCAGGCTGGGTTGAGTTACCTAGACTACTGTCCTACCCTAGGCTCAGCATGGCTCCGTCTATTACTGCCTCGGGTACCACTCACCTCCCAATCACGTGTTAACATCATCATTCAGGCAGCAGTGGACAGAAACATGCTCGACATTGGTAAGGTTTTTTATTTTCTCGAGTTATTGTGCTAACAGTCATATTTTATATAATATGTAGGGTTACTGTAATAAATATTGTTAGAAAGATAAACCATAGTATAATTTTTTTATTCTGTTTTAAATAATTTGTATATAGCCTACATCTATATGAACTTGATTGGATGGTGTTTTTTTTAACCTCTGGGGAAATCAAACAAAAAATTAAATCGGTCAGAGGTCTTTCCATGAGACCTGATGGTATCTGGATGACATGATACCTACGGCAATAGTATATTCCCTATATGGGAAATCCGCTAAAATTATAGGTAAGATTTCATTTATTACTAAATCATGCTTTATTTCAAACTATTTATTTATATACCATGTATTATCTCTTCAACCAATATAGGCTACCTATAATTACAGGATACTCGTTTGTGGGCTTTCAACATTTATTGCAGACAATATGCTTGAATTTACATATAGTTTGTGTAATGTTTGGCAGCGGCAAGTGTGTGCAAGGTTGCAGGCATGAAGGAACTGCGTAGGCGCAGGCTAGGCCAAGCACTTTACTGGGCTCTGCAGTCACAGGATCCTGGTTTTGCAACATTTATTGCGGACAATATCCTTGAGTACTATGCA
The DNA here is from genome assembly GCF_028750875.1 of Macrosteles quadrilineatus. Lineage (NCBI taxonomy): Eukaryota > Metazoa > Arthropoda > Insecta > Hemiptera > Cicadellidae > Macrosteles > Macrosteles quadrilineatus. The sequence continues at coordinate 160,665,001 of NW_026542594.1, forward strand.
AGAGAAGGCGTATTCAGCTCAGTGGATTTACTTGACAACTTAGGGTCATGTATGCTCGTCTGTGACCGTCTGACATTCCTAGGTCAGTAAAGAATCGTAAAAGACAAATATAAATTTTACGAAAAGAAAGAATAGTTTTAAAACTAGAAAGAAAATTTTGTAATTCTCATGAATCTTCACTTCAGTTTGTCAAAACTCTACCTATTATCAAAATAATTATATCAGGTGACGGCATAAAGTAATTTTCCTAATTTTTTTCTAAAATTTACAAAATTGAGAAATGAACAGCAGTGTATAGCTACTTATATTGTTTGCTTATTAATTTAGTCATTGATAACTGCATTGATACTTTTTGTACTAAAATAACAATTTTATTTTATTTCAGGCAGACAATGTATTGTTCACTAATCAACATTGACAAAAACTTCCACACAATCCAAAATTAACTAAATAAATATGTACTGTATTCGGTCAATTTTAAAACTGATTAATTAAGTTAGTTGCAACAAAGGTTGTAGCTTAAGTGTATTCATTTTACTGGATTCATTGACAAAACATTTATTAATAAATACAATTTAAGCCAATAGAGCCTTGCATTTTACTGATTAAGGCCTTTGTTTTGAAGTAAAATTACTTAAAAATACCTGAGAAGTGTTACTAATATTTTTGTTACATTCCAAAATTTTGTTAAATCAAACAATTAACTGTTTTTTTTTTCAGGCAAGTACTGTGAATTTCATCAAGTGTTCAGCAATGGAGATTTGAAGAAAGCTGCTGGTTTGCTGATATCACTTTTGGAGTCAAAGATTTCACCAAAATAGTTAGTATTTTAGTTTCATTATCTATACTAAAAACTAATTTTATTACTATTAACAACCAGTTGAGATGGGGCCATCTATGTGCGTATTTTAACCCAAATATGAGTGAAGGGTGACTGTAGAATGGTGTGAGATGATCTGTGTAGCTTTGTTACATAATTAGGTACAGTAGTGTATTCTGTGCTAACATATTACCAAATTGAATAATTTAGAATAAATTAGAGATGTGTGGATATCTGAAAAATCGGGTCTGATTCGGTTTTGATATCTGAAACATATCCGACTTTTTTGGATCGCATTCGCGCAAGATGTCGAATAGTATGTGTCCAAGACTCCGGGAGACAATAATGATATTTACATGATCAGAATTTTTTCACGATCACGAAAGGCGAAGATGTCTTTTGGTAATAGTGGCAGAGTAAAAGAGAAACATGAGTATCGTCACATACTACCATTATTTGTTTCGTAAATGGTAACTATGCATCCCTATTTACCTGTTGTATCAGGGTTGTACGGTCAGAGAAAATCTGGAATAGTCAGGGAATTTTGTTGGTCTGGAAAATTCAGGGAATTATGAAAAAGTTCTGGAACTTCTCCTGAAAGACTAACTTTTTACAGATATGCTTAGTTTTGCTCTTAACATGTTTTTGTCAGGGGTAGGCTATGTCTAATGGCAAAAAGTAAAAGATATGCACATTTTTATATCAGTAGTTAGTTATCGGTATGGAGGACAAATCGATATGTATATAGTTTGAAACAAGTTTTGTATTTGGGAGTAATTGAATAAGTTACATTTATTCTAATATTTCTTGATTTTGATTAGTTGATATCGACTTGCGGTATACCTGGACAAAATATACAATATCAGTCTGGAAAATCTGGAATAGTCAGGGAATTTTGTTGGTCTGGAAAATTCAGGGAATTATGAAAAAGTTCTGGAACTTCTCCTGAAAGACTAACTTTTTACAGATATGCTTCGTTTTGCTCTTAACATGTTTTTGTCAGGGGTATGTCTAATGGCAAAAAGTAAAAGATATGCACATTTTTATATCAGTAGTTAGTTATCGGTATGGAGGACAAATCGATATGTATATAGTTTGAAACAAGTTTTGTATTTAGGAGTAATTGAATAAGTTACATTTATTCTAATATTTCTTGATTTTGATTAGTTGATATCGACTTGCGGTATACCTGGACAAAATATACAATATCAGTCTGGAAAACCTTGAAAAGTCAGGGAATTTTTTTTCTAAATTTAGTACCAACAATATCAGCCTCTTCGTTGGTTGATTTTTAATGAACTTGTGGCATCCCCCCTCCCGCCCATGTGCATTAACCACCCATGTGTATTAGAAGTGGTACTGGGTCTCTGCCAGTTACATGTAATTGATGGTTTAATTTGGCATCCCTTCATTCTATATTGCTACGTTTGAGCGTGGCAAGAGGGCTCCAACTCTCGCTGGAGTACAGCCCTCCAACATGCCCCTGAGCAGAAGACTGACCGCACCGCCGTCCCGGCCAGTGTCTCAAGCATACAGCAATAGCATCAAGAACAGAAGGAAAAGGAGGGTTGGAAATAGTAGGATAAACACAAAATCATATTACCAAATTTATACTTTAATCAAATGTTCAGAGTACTAGTTGCAAAGATGCTGAGCCTTTCATTTAGTTTGGTGGTCTGTGTAGTTGCTGAAGGGGGGAGAGGGGTTGAGGGGTGTTGGAAGGGACCAACAATTATTTTTAACAAAGGTTAGGCCCTGTACACATGAGGGCGGCAGCCGCCTAGGACCGTACACATGGCAGCGGTTGGAGCCGCGGTTACGCTGCGGTTGCGGTGTGAATTGACCGTCGCTCGACAGCCAGTACTGTATTTACCCAATTATTTTTCTTTTAAACGCGTAACGCTTGACAATTCTTTTCAGCAAAAAGCTCAACAAACTCTTTTCTCAAGCCACGCAATCTTTTTTAGTTTATATCCTAAACGAATCTTCTTTGTGTACTTCTTTAATGAGCAGTTCAGTGTCAAAGTTTTCTGGTTCCACAGTAGCACGCATGGCCATTGTAAACTTACACTACGAGCACTGTACATCAACTCCAGCCACAGCTACACACTTCACCAACACAGAGAGCGATGTCCGCAGGGCAAGCGCGCAGATGTCTGTGATCCTATAGTAGCAACTGCAGTCAACCACGGCGGCTACCGCCCTCATGTGTACGCTCTCATGCCAACTCTAGTAACTTCAACCGTGCGGGAGCCACGGCGGTCGAAGGGAAATCTACGACCGCCGCGGTTTGTTGCGGTTGATTGGAAGTGGGCGGTTGCATGTGAACGGTCCCATTTGCTCCTTTGTACTTTCAACCGCCGCGGTTCCCGCGCAATGGCAACCGCGGCGGCTGCCGCCCTCATGTGTACAGGGCCTAACTTGTACAAATAGGCCTGTATGCATTGCATTTTATAACTATGTTTACTAAAGAATCTGTTTAATACGTTATGGGTATTCATATAAATTATGCGAAAACCATGAGGTTACCAAAATTACGGAAGACATCTTTTTTGTGTAACATTCTAGGCTCTTTATTTCATGTATGGACACAAAAATATCTAAAACCAACAGTTTTGGAGTATTTATAGAAAAACCAGTTTTGGCTGCCATTTTTTCAATATGGCGGCATTTGCCCAAGGGTGCCAAAGTGGCACCCGGCATATTCATAATCAGCGCAAAAAACAGACAGAATCAGACAAAAAACCTTTGTCAGACTATAAACCTGATTTACTCATATCAAATGTTTACTTTGGAAGTAAAACCAACTAATATAATATAAATAAATGAACCCACCACAGCATAAAAAGACTGCATGCTCCAGGGTTATTGTTGCTAATCCTATATGCTCCATATTTATTTCAGAGATCCTTTGCAAACATATACTGACACACAGATTATGCCTATATATTGTGAACCAAAATTATGTTATGTATAGGCTAAGAGGGTATATTTTTTCAGTTTCTGGTTGACCTTACTGACAGACTCCCTCCCTCTGCTGGAGTCCAAGGAGATGCCGGTGTTCTCCTACAGAGACACAGTAACGTTGATGGTGGCCTTGGAGGAACTGGAGATGGAGAGAGTAGACCATCCTAGAGCGCCACCACTCAGTACACTCAAAGAGAAGCATCGTCTGGTGCGTATGGCTCTTACACAGAATCTCGCCAGAGCCACACTTTACGAGAATGCTCCGATAGCATAACACCACTTATAAAAGACTAATGCTAAAGTGAAATGTTTGTAATTTTTTACTTTGTTTAAAAACTCTTATATTTAGGAACTAGCTGTGTCAACTTTATATTTGTAAAAAAAAGTTTTTTGACAGATCAATATAATGGTAGGCCTACTTATTTTTATCCTTAGTATTAATTTTCAATATCACAACTAACTGTTCGTGCTAAAAACAAAATATGTAGGTATATTACTTTTATTTCCAAATAGTTTTCTGAAATTGGTGGATTGTAACTCCAACCATCCTTGGTTTTTAGTGTTTAGAATTCATACAAAATCACTATGTCAGATATAATATTTCTTATGCTTGCCGGGCAACAGAACTGAAACCTAACATGGGATAGCTACATTTTTCTTGCTCCTAGCTACTTGATTAGAAAGGGTTTAGCAAAATGCATTTAGGCCTATAGTCTAGGACCTGACTAGGGTTCTGTGTGCATGTCGTGTATAGAGAATTTTGCTTTTGCATTTCAATATAGGTGTCTTAGGAAGTGTTTTCCACTCGGGTGTCAAGTTCGCACCTGGTACGTTTTTGAGCTATGACGTCATCTAAATGGCGGTCATTGATTTTTTTAAATCGTATATTTCGCAAACTATTTGTCGGATCGGAATGATTTTTTTTTTGTTTGAAAGACAATTTTAAATGCTACCTGTTTTACATTTACATATTTGTTGTTTGTTTAGTACATTCTTTGTAATTTTGCAAAAACCTGTATTTTTAAATATTTTTGAGTTATTTTTGTTTGTAACGTTTTATTGATACAATTTATAAAAAACCACCAATGAAAAAAGTTGTAGAACGTTTAAAAATCTTTACAAAAATACCAAATTCGATATGTTTTACTCAAAAGATTACGTCAAGAAACTAGATAAATCTCATAAAAACACCAATTTTGGCGCAAAAACGCCTATTAGTCCGGCATCTAGGGCAGTTCGCAAGTCTTATAAAGACAGTTTCACCATTCAATGTTGATGTATGTGTCTAAATAAGTGTTTTCAACTCGGGTGTCACGTCTGCACCCACTGCAGTTTCCGGTTATGACGTCATTAAAATGGCGGAAAGGGCTATATTAAAAATAACGATATTTTACATACCATGTATCGGATCGGAATAAACTTTTTTTTGTTTGAAAGATAAGTTTACATGCTATCTTTCTTACATTTGCACTTTTGTTTTATGTTTAGTACATTTTTTCTAATTTTGCAAAAACCTATATTTTTAAACATTTTTGTGTTATTTTTGTCGATAACGTTTTATTGATACAATATATCAGAAATAACTTAAAGACAAAGTTGTAGCACGTTAAAAGAGCTTTACAAAAATATCAAATTCTATATGCTTTACTCAAAAGATCACGTCAAGAAACTAGAAAATCGTACAAAACAACCTAATTTTGCGCAAAAACGCATATAAATCCGACATCGATGGCTGTGTACGAGTCATATATAGACAGTTTTACCATTCAATGTTGATGTATGTGTCTAAAGAAGTGTTTTTAACTCGGGTGTCACGTCTGGACCCACTGCAGTTTCCGGTTATGATGTCTTTAAAATTGCTACATGTTACGATTTCACCAGCTATTTTACTTAAAATAAGACCATTACCCTCTTTTATGCAAATAAAAGCACAACAAATCAATGTAATTAGTCCATAGGAATGTTTCCACTATATAAATACCCCCGGTGCAGCAATCCTTTCGACTAAGCGAATTTCCATTTGCCTGGATTGATTTTCAATTAATCTATTAAATTAACATTGTTTGAGTCGTTAATTTAATGTTAATTTAATAGATTAATTGAAAATCAATCCAGGCAAATGGAAATTCGCTTAGTCGAAAGGATTGCTGCACCGGGGGTATTTATATAGTGGAAACATTCCTATGGACTAATTACATTGATTTGTTGTGCTTTTATTTGCATAAAAGAGAGTAATGGTCTTATTTTAAGTAAAATAGCTGGTGAAATCGTAACATGTGGCAATTTTAAAGACATCATAACCGGAAACTGCAGTGGGTCCAGACGTGACACCCGAGTTAAAAACACTTCTTTAGACACATACATCAACATTGAATGGTAAAACTGTCTATGTATGACTCGTACACAGCCATCGATGTCGGATTTATATGCGTTTTTGCGCAAAATTAGGTTGTTTTGTACGATTTTCTAGTTTCTTGACGTGATCTTTTGAGTAAAGCATATAGAATGTGGTATTTTTGTAAAGCTCTTTTAACGTGCTACAACTTTGTCTTTTAGTTATTTCTGATATATTGTATCAATAAAACGTTATCGACAAAAATTACACAAAAATGTTTAAAAATATAGGTTTTTGCAAAATTACGAAAAATGTACTAAACATAAAACAAAAGTGCAAATGTAAGAAAGATAGCATGTAAACTTTCAAACAAAAAAAAGTTTATTCCAATCCGATACATGGTATGTAAAATATCGTTATTTTTAATATAGCCCTTTCCGCCATTTTAATGACGTCATAACCGGAAACTGCAGTGGGTGCAGACGTGACACCCGAGTTGAAAACACTTATTTAGACACATACATCAACATTGAATAGTGAAACTGTCTTTATAAGACTTGCGAACTGCCCTAGATGCCGGACTAATAGGCGTTTTTGCGCCAAAATTGGCGTTTTTATGAGATTTATCTAGTTTCTTGACGTAATCTTTTGAGTAAAACATATCGAATTTGGTATTTTTGTAAAGTTTTTTAAATGTTCTACAACTTTTTTCATTGGTGGTTTTTTATAAATTGTATCAATAAAACGTTACAAACAAAAATAACTCAAAAATATTTAAAAATACAGGTTTTTGCAAAATTACGAAGAATGTACTAAACACACAACAAATGTGTAAAAGTAAAACAGGTGGCATTTAAAATTATCTTTCAAACAAAAAAAAATTCATTCCGATCCGACAAATAGTTTGCGAAATATACGATTTAAAAAAATCAATGGCCGCCATTTTGATGACGTCATAGCTCGAAAACGTACCAGGTGCGAACTTGACACCCGAGTGGAAAACACTTCCTAAGACACCCATATTGAAATGCAAAAGCAAAATTCTCTATACACGACATGCACACAGAACCGTAGTCAGGTCCTGGACTACTAGGCAAGCTTGGTGGTTAATTTTGCCTAATCCTTATGGGGCATTAAACATGAGACATAGTATAATATAAATAAGTGTTCAGTCAAATCGACAAAAAAAATCTATTTTACAGACAGCTGTTAGATTATAATTTAGGTCTATTCTATTGGTTCATCTTTAACCGACCAGTAACATCTAAAAATCATATACCTGCATATTATCATGGACCAACAGCTAGTGCTCCACAGTATTAAATTTCATCACTACAGCCAATTTATTTAAATATTGATCAATATAACACAATGATAAATTCAAATTGATACAATAATGTATTTAGTGTTTGATGAGTAGGTACAAAAACTCGGTAGGACTAAATGGGTTCTCTGGGGCAAAAAAAGAAAATTATATATAGGCCTACTAAATTTTTTCCAACAAAAAACCCTTGGACCAATACCACTTACAGTAGTATTTTTTCATAAAAAATATTGTTTTAAAAATAATACAGTTGTTCTTATGAAACTTGGTATTGTGATTAAGGTAGTATCGATCGCAAGCTATATTTTGGCCGAGGGTGGGGGCCTGCTCCCCGTGTCCCACGGCTGAATCCGCCACTGCATAGAGCTAAGGGCCTTAAAAGCACGACCTGACCATGATCCAACCAAGGCAACGAATGTTTTACCAACTACAGTGTCAATATGGATGTTGAAGAAGTAGCTGCTGTGGTGCATTTGTATCGTAGGTACGTTAATCGGAAGAAGAAACGATACTGGATACATCCAATGTTAACTGAGACTTTTCCTTCTGAGTAGCATCATCACGTCCACCAAACATCACCTCTCAAGCTTCCTTCTACATCCCTCTGTTGGAATAATCTACCGCTGATAGATCCCATGGGTTGAGCTGTGTACTGGTCGGGTCGGAGACAAGTCATGGGTAGTGCGCGTCATCCCATTTTATTGTGTGCTATTTTTCGCTGCAACAGCCAGCGAGTCGGGCACGAACCAAACTGCAAGGACTTTGGTCCTTTGGGTAGACCAGTACGCGTTGTTCCATTCAGGGCCGTCCCTAGGGTTGGCAGCGCCCTGAGCAAACGTGGTCGTGGCACCCCCTCCCCCCACCAGTAATAGTCGCATTCACATATTTTAAATACTATGTTAATACAAATAGCCGCAGCGCCCCCTCAGCCTGAAGGTTGCCCAAAACCTTCAGACGGCCCTGGTTCCATTTATGCCTATTATAAAACTGGCTGTATCTGACCAGTCGGAGTCGTGGTCGGGATAGTGCGCGCTGGCCCTAATATAACAATATACTTAGGGAGTATTTTGCCTAGTACCTATTGCAGAAATGGAAATTGGCCCTGAATGTTCCCTAAGACTGATTGCTCTCTTAAGATAGTTTAGACATCTTTTCAAAAATTAGAACTAAGTCGTAATATAATTTACACTAATGTTCCAGGACTTAAAATAATTACAATCGTCTTTGTACACAATTTTTTTTTAATATTTTACATTAAGTTTGAACTATACAATTACAAATAACAATCCACTACGAGAAACACAATATCTACCCGGTTTAGCTTGTCCTCAGAAGCTTAGCCTCTTTCTTCTCATCCAACTCTCTTCTTTGCTCCAAAACAACTTCTCTCCTTTTTTCTAGAAACTGTTGATATTCTTCTGCGTCTAAAGATTTTACAACTTCAATACCCATATTTTGAGCACATTGTATTGTCTCCTCACATAGTTGTTCAAGTGTTTTCAAAATATTTGGTGGATCTTCCATTTTTATGTTTGCAATTTCGTATATATGTTTTAGAGTTACTTTTCCTGCTACCTCTTTGCCTAGAAGTAAAACAGAATTTTATTATTTCTTAGTATCTTGTTTTTCATAACACTACAAAATAATATAGTTAGCTTGTTGAATTATTTTATACATTAATACATACATATGCATATGCTCTACTCCCGTTTAGCCGGGATAAAGTAAGGTCAAGGCTTCCCAGATATATGTAAAATCGCAGTTAGTTTGCAAACTATTGAACAGGAAAGGGCATTAAAATACAAAACAGTACCGGTACTAAACGATGGTAATTGCATTACAATCCTGAATGTTGTATTTGACAGGAATCACAATGAATAACCCACGCATTTGAACACAATAACAAATATAAATACAAAGAATATGTACAGTGTTAAAGATCAAATAAAATATTTACAAGGCACAAACTGAATTACTTTCTTTGAAAATAATCAGTAACAGTTGTCTGTTGTTGAATAGCAAAACATCTCTTTTTGATTAAATCTAAGGCTTACCTTACGATCTAATTTATAAATTGGATCGTAAGGTAAGCCTTAAATTTAATCATGTTCAATAACAATCCAGAGGCTCTCCAAATCTCTTTTTGATTCTACTTTCATCACATAAACATAAACTTGTGTAAACTTGTGTTACTTGTGTATAAACATAAACACTATATCTTGTGATTGCGAAGACGTCATATTCATTTTCTTCGGTCGCAAAAAATAATTGCATGACAACCAAAAATTATATTTTCTGTTGATTTTCTGTTTCGGTTTTAAAATGTCAATCAATCATAGCCAAACCTAACAAACTTACAACTCCTTAACTGATGCTGAAAAAAGGAATATATATTTTTATTTTGCTTAGTGTCTATTTAAAATTGGCGTAGCTCAAAGTTTTAATAAATAAAAAAAAAAACGTTACCTATGTGGTAGTGGCACTGAATTAAAACATTTCCCTAAATTATGTACATAAAATACTACCTGGCTGCATTGCTCCTCTTTGAATACCAGCTGCTTGCATCAAGTAGTACATGACGGGTGGTTTGTGAATGACCAATCTGTAGCTCCTGTCTGGGTTCACATATACTCTGATGGGCAGTGGAATTCCTGCCTTTATATCTTTGGTCTTTTCATTGAAGTCTTTTACGAATGCTGCAATGTTTATTCCTCTCTGGAACAGATAAGAAGAAGCTATGGAACTGATGAAAAATGTAGCTAACTTATCAGCAAAATAACAGCAGGCATTCACAGTAGGCCTACCTGTAGGCTTAGTCAGAGCTCAATTTGTAAAAAAAATTAAGTGCCGGAATTGTAACCTATTTTATGTCATTACTACCAGAGTACCTTATGTAATACCTTATGTGTACCTTATGTAATACCTATTTATGCCAATATTTTCATCTTTTTTAAAGAGAGGTACCAAAACGCCATTCCGCCGCAAATCGAGCACTGAGCTTAGTCTCTTACGAGATTTACAGAGTGAAAACAATGTCCCGGAACAGTAAAATATTTCAAAAAGTATTAAAGATATAGCCTAGCTACAAAAATTGGTACTTACAAAGTTACTAAGCATTAAAATAATTTTAACACATTATTCAGTGATATGCTACCTCCTCAGGGGGACGGCTGGTGACAGGCGAAACTCTTAAATGTAAGCATTGGTTGATATGCGCATCAAATTAAATGTCTTTCTTAGTAAAACACAATGCTGCAAACCGGACCTCAAACAGACAACCGAGTCAAAAATTACAGCTAGACAAAGATTCATTAAATTTGCAATGCTATTATATGTCACCTCCTCAGGGGAACACCCGCTAGTGGACGGAAGAAAATCTTAAACACAAGCAGGGTAAAAACTGGATAATGTATGCAAATTGCCCATCATCATTGGTCATCATTATATCTGATAAAGACAACGAAGCACTAGAAATAAAATCTTATATTGTTCTAAAAATGGCTACCTATTGAATTTTGCAACACGAACGACCACATTTTCAACAAATCAAAGACACGACAGCTCAATTCTCGGAATATTGCGGGAAGAGGTATCGGCCTTCTCCAATCTTGATTGAGTTGAAGCCTCCAATCATTTAGGGGTAATAACAGAAAACGGCCTGACATGGAGAGATCACCTGGACGGACTATGCAACAAGCTAAGTAGCCTAGTGCCCTATTCACTCATCGAAGAGTAAAAAGGTATCAGAAACTCTGAAGCAGTCAAAACCACCTACAGCTCTTTATTAGAGAGCCATCTACTATATGGAATCATAACCTGGAGGACGCCAGGTGACACAAAAACCTACTTATTAAATTCAAGAGAAGGTTGTTGGACTTCTTGTTTGAATTGGGAGGGAGAGCTGCAGATGTGCCTTTAGAGACCTAGAAATTTTAATCGTTGTAACCTGTATCTTTTGGAGTACATCTGCCTTGCCACATCAATGAGCCTACATCATAATGTAGATGTCCATAGTACCAGCCCTTTTACCCATAATACCAGACACGTACAGGACTTCAACCTCCCAGCTCATGACATGACAAGATTTCAGCAGAAACCAACTTATGCTGGAACAAGATTCTTTAATGCTTTCCCCAGGAAATGAAGAGCCTAAGTCCTGACACTGCCCCCAAAGCAGAACTACGGGCGACAGTGCGACATTGTTGCAGAAAGACGGCAAGAGCTGCAGAAAGCCCAGTCTGCAAAAAATATATAAATATTCAAAAATTGAAACATTGTTTCTTCATAATATTACCAAACGGCTAGATCATTATACAAAATAAACTTATCACACACTTTTTAAAACAGTTCAACTTAAAAAAAAAAAACTGTATTTTGTATAATAAATATTGAAACAGGCATAGTTAGGGCCACATGGTTCTTTATTACACTTAACCTGTATTAGTATCTGCAGAAAATACTATGTTGAAAGTCTACAACTTTATTTACTACAGAAAAATTCTAGTCCTGCAAACAGTAAAGCTACAAAACGTCTAAAAATGCTAAAACAGGCAAAGTTAGGGCCACATGGTTCTTTCTTACAATTAACCTGTATAAGTAATGCTGAAAATGCTAGGCCTACATAAGAAGTTAGGCCTACCTAATAAAATTGTTTTTTTTTGCAAAAAATAACTTAGCCTAAGTTAGCTTAGGCCCTAGCCTATACTGTAGAAAGTCCACATATTTATTTTCTACAGAAAAATTCTCCGTTCTGCAAACAGTAGCCTAACGCTATGGTTGCACTTTCGTTTACGTCCTACATTTACTATTATACATTATACATTAACTAAACTTACCAGCTGGTTATAAAATGAAACTGTTCAATACTCAGTGCATTGATCATGAATAAGAACGCATAGAATAACCAAATTACTAAAGCCATTCAATGTAACTTAATAACAGTCCCTAGGTGTATTTGAGCGGTTACGAGCATTTGAAAACTTATTTATTTCCAAATATTCATTAAAACTATCACACACACAGATCTTTTACAGGCTGCAGTTTCATAAGTGTCCCGCGGAACAATTGAATGAATATAACTTACAGTAGGCTAACTTATAACTTTCATTTGATTGATCTGCAAAACACATATGAACGGCTGTACTTTACTTTAGGTCCTACACTCATTTGAATGAAAATATTGTTTATTCATCGTTTGGTTAGTTAGGTTCATTCGAATGAGTGCAGGACCTAAAGTTCAGCCATATGAACTTTAACTGTCTGAAATTTAAAATAGACCTAATTATGAAATTAAGCTAAACAAAAACTTTCTGCTTTGGGGACCCTGGCAAGTAGGGAGTTAAGTTACCTACTGAAATGGCTGCTAACTTACTCAAAGCATCAAAGAGTACAAAAAACGTAAAAATGATATTTTGTAGCCTATAACAACATTACGTCACAGATGTAAACTGTATTTCTATGACAAAATTTTCAATCTTGACGATTGTAAAAAGAAGAATCTCTGTCTCTCTCCCTATAGTGTAAGCCTAACCAAAAACGGGTTGGACCAAATTAATATAGGCTATAGAATTCAACTTATTGATCGCAAAGCAATTGGGTACACTTCCATATCTGTTGGCACAAACAACTAATAGAATTAAACAATTGAATAATCAATTACTCATTCGGCTGTTTGTGCCAACAGATATGGAAGTGTACCAGAATTTATTGATAACAGGTTTTGAATACATATGCCTATTAGGCGTAGGCTTACCTGCCCCAACATGGGACCTAGAGGAGGGTTAGGCGAAGCCTTGCCTGCTGGAACAAAAGTTCTTATTTTGGTTGAATGTTCAATCTTCTCTATTGCCTTTTTCACAGTCCTGATTTTCCCTGCTGCTCTTGACATTTTCTCGAATTCCTGTTATTTTTCAATACAACTACATAAAATATGAATAAGGTCAACCGGTCTATGTTAGAAGTCTTCACCCGACACAAGAATATAATAAAATAAAATATACTACTGTACGTACACAAACAAAAACAAACCCGTACCCCTCCCTTGCATTGACCATTGACCCTCTATAACTAAACTAACCTAAAAATTGATAGAAAGTAAGAAGAAAACAGCAGTAGGAGCAGACAGCCATTCACACGAAGCCCATGAGCCCATGCCCATGACCATGAGATACATCAGCCATCAGGGCCCATAACAATGATTTTTTTATTGCTAGTTCATTTTTGGCAGGCTTAGTTTTGATGTGCAGTTTTGTTGGACATAATAATACCTAAATAGGAGAAGAGGGAACGTTAATAATCTTTAAAGGCAATTAGACTAAGCCAATTTCCATTTACTGGATTTTTTTAATTATAAAATATTGTTTTAAAATTATAAAATAAATTTTTAAAATAAAACTGTCATAACATAACCTAACCAACCAGACTTGCTGATAATATAAAAAACCGTATAAGATAAAAATCTAATTAATGATTACTTATAATTTTTAATTAATTATAAAATTAATTTTAAAATTTATTATTATAAAATTAAACTCCTAACCTAACCTAACCAACCAAACTTGCTGATATGAAAAATTTGTTGACAAAAAGTTAGTGCTACCAGTGGAATTCGAACCCGGGACCTCCTGAACACTAAATCGAAACGAAACGCTACTAACCATGCCACGAACGCCGCTGCTCTTACGGTTCAGGAGCTATAACCAAAAAACTGTGGGTGGGGCCAACTTCACGGAAGTTAGCCCCCCCCCCAGTAGTAATATGTGAGCACTAACTTTCAAAACTGTACCAACGGTTAGTGCTGGTTAGTGCTTCAACTCCCATCGTTAGTGCTCTTACGGTTCAGGAGCTATAACCAAAAAACTGTGGGTGGGGCCAACTTCACGGAAGTTAGCCCCCCCCAGTAGTAATATGTGAGCACTAACTTTCAAAACTGTACCAACGGTTAGTGCTGGTTAGTGCTTCAACTCCCATCGTTAGTGCTCTTACGGTTCAGGAGCTGTCAAAAAACAGTTTTTACGAGTTTAAATGAGACAATATAGTATTAATCTTAATCTTTCATTGACTTAATAATATACAGTACTAGCTATTTAAAAACAGTACAGTTTTTCATTTTGTTAACATGAATGAAACTAATGAGTGTATTATTCTATTTTATCAACCAATTATTATATATTATTTTATATATATTTTAATAATATATAATAAACCAATTATTATATAACAAATGTTTAATTAAAAACACTAATACAATCTCTAGTTTTATTAATGTTTACTAAATATTTTAGTTAGCTTTGAACAAGCTATTTTTAAATATACAGGGTGTTGAAAATGTCTGGAACCAACATTATATCTGGTGAGTGGTTAAAGAAAAACAACTGATATTTTGTGTACGGATATACTATGGTTTTACCTATCTTTTGGTGCCTTATGAAAATTTTTACCACTTATAGGGGACGTCCTGTCGAGGATGCAGTAAAAAGTTTTAATGGAAGCCTATGGTAAATGATACATCGTTTTAAAGGCCATATTTTTCTGAGTAAGGAGCCACAAATTTCATCTCAAAAGGACCTCCCTAGCAAAAATGGCGACTGTTTGAAATTTTAAAAACCACTTATAGGGAACGTCCTGTGGAGGATGCAGTAAAAAGTTTTAATGGAAGCCTATGGTAAATGATACATAATTTTAAAGGTCATTTTTTTCTGAGTAAGGAGCCACAAGTTTCATCTCAAAAGGACACCCCTAGCAAAAATGGCGACTGTTTGAAATTTAAAAATTCCGTTCCCTATAAGTGGTTTTTAAAATTTCAAACAGTCGCCATTTTTGCTAGGGTGGTCCTTTTGAGATGAAACTTGTGGCTCCTTACTCAGAAAAAAATGGCCTTTAAAATGATGTATCAAATTCTATAGGCTTCCATTAAAACTTTTTACTGCATCCTCCACAGGATGTTCCCTATAAGTGGTAAAAATTTTCATAAGGCACCAAAAGATAGGTAAAAGCATAGTATATCCGTACACAAAATATCAGTTGTTTTTCTTTAACTAACCACCAGATATAATGTTGGTTCCAGACATTTTCAACACCCTGTATATGGACTATATTATATTTTTTATAAATAGATTGATAATAAGTCAATAAAATATGAAGATTAAAATTTTTAAACTACAATTGAACTATGCTCAATTGTAAAAAGGGTTTTTATAGGTTACATGTACTAGGATAACTTCTCTAAGGAATTTTCCTTTCATTTCAAGCATTAAAAAATGTGGGGAGCCTAGTTGATACAATTTGGTGGAGCTGTCTTTGAATCGCCTCGTGAATATGGCCTCGGAACTAGAGATTCATTACAACTCCTGGACATTCAGTAACCAGCACTAGACATTGATACCATTTTGAAAGTTAGTACTGTATATATTTTTACTGGGGTTGGCTAACTTCCGTGAAGTTGGCCCCACCCACAGTTTTTTTTGGTTATAGCTCCTGAATCGTAAGAGCACTAACGATGGGAGTTGAAGCACTAACCAGCACTAACGAAGCACTAACCGTTGGTACAGTTTTGAAAGTTAGTGCTCACATATTACTACTGGGGGGAGGGCTAACTTCCATTAAGTTTTCCTCACCCACAGTTTTTCGGTTATAGATCCTGAACCGTATGAGCACTAACGATGAAAGTTGGAGCACTTACCAGCACTAACGAAGCACTAACCGTTGGTACAGTTTTGAAGGTTAGTGCTCACATATTACTACTGGGGGGGCTAACTTCCGTGAAGTTGGCCCCACCCACTGTGGTTTTTCGGTTATAGCTCCTGAACCTTAAGAGCACTAACGATGGGAGTTGAAGCACTAACCAGCACTAACGAAGCACTAACTATTAATACCGGTACTAGTTTTATTGTTAGTGCTTTTATGGGGGGGGCTAACTTCACGGACCTAGAACACACATCGTTTCGTTACAGTAATCGTGTTGCCTCAAGAGTAGACATTAGCCACTAGAGATATGACGTCACTACACCCATAGCCTTAGTCCCTCCCGTGTGCCCATTCCGCTAACCGGTTGGTATTTGTGTTTGTTTGTTAAGTTTGTGTTTGTACTTTGTTTTTGTATTTATTTACGAACGGGAACGAACGAAAGATTGGTCACTGCACTGGACTTCGTGTTTTTTGTGGTTTGGTTGGTTGTTTAGATTTGTTAGTAGAATTAGAAGTTTGACTAGTTTGAGTTTCGTTTCATTTCATTACCGCTTCCTTCCTTAATTTAATTTTCATCTCATTCCGGTATGCGGAAAATACCTACAACTTGAGGTTGGTAAAAAGTTTTCAAGCAAGGTAACTTAGGCTAACATTACTAATAATTTTTGGGTAATACTGATAGTCCAGGCGCTAAACGGGTTGAGTATGCACTGAAAGTCTGACAAAATTTGACTTTTGATTATTGTTGGGGACATCTAGTAGATGAAAAAAATCGATGATGTCGCATTTCTAGGGTGGTCACAACTCGGTGGGGAGGGGGGGAAGTTGCGCGGGTCATCGGTTTACGTTTCCGCGTCTAACTCGCAAACGGTTAATGATAGAAAGGTGAATTAAGCGTATATCTACGCCTAAATATCTTGTATTTCAAAAAGGTTATTACAACCTTTCTTCTATCTCTTATACGTTAGGCGCTAATCAACATTTATTCCAAAAAATAAAATTTAAAAATACTTAAAAATGAAATATCGGAAATATTGCGCTTGTTTAGGGCAAGTTACAAACTATTTATGGTTAGAAAAACTAACAAGTAGTACAACAACACCAAGTTTAAAGAAATCCGTGCAAAAACAACAGAGCTACGTTGATTTCAGTAAGAGTAAACGTGGAAAATTCGTAGTAGTACCGAGGCGCGCATGGACGGTACGTAGACCACAGTCGATATAGGTTTGATGTTGTAAGTAACTATGGGAAAGCTGACTTTTTCTATGCTGTTAGACCATGTTGAGATGAGCATTTTCCCAAAAGTCCCCACTCCTACCCCTTTGTGCTTTCCTCTACCCCCCCCCCCTTTTAGATAAATTTACAGTCTCTTAGAAATTAAGCTATAACTTTAAAACGGGTATGGATAATAACGCAATCTTTTATTAATCATTTTGCGTTACGATATTCTACAAAAAGTGTTTACCATGGTATCGTAAATATTCATAGTTTAAAAATATCATAAACATAAAAAAATATTTTTTACGGATTAATTTATTAAACTTTTTTGTAGATTTTTTTATACGAGGTTGCACAACAAAATGTTTGATACAAAATTTGGGGTGCATAGTTTACATTTTTAAATGATACATAGTTATTAACAGTTTGTTTGCATATAGTAGTTATAGATAGTATTGATTTTACAGGACTCAGGCTTTTTTGTGCACCGCAATAATGAAAAAAAATTACGTATATTATGGTTTTTGTATTTGAATTTGCCGCTTTATATAGATTATATTAACGTTATGTACCTCATTCAGTACATATTATACAGACTGTAGTGGATACATATGAATGAATATCGTGCATTTGCTGCTGTTCGCCAGAGCCTCATTTTATTATACAGGGTGTCTCACCTAAAGTGAACCAATAGATAACTTTTTTATAATGAGATATAGAGTTAACTTCTTATGGGACACTACCCTTTATTTTAAGATGTTTTTTTTTAGTGGTTTCGAATTTTAAAAATATGTTCGCCATTTTCCAATATGGCTGACAACTTTGTTAGTCCTATGGAATACCCTGTATTTTATGATTGTTTTAGAATGTAAACGCACAACTTTTAAACCTTTTTATTTTTGACATTTTTCTCTAAAGCTACTTGTTTAGGAGTTACATCGAAAAAGAAATGGTTTGTGAGTACATCCTGCATCCTCACAGCTCATAAACGTAAGTTTAAGAGCGGAAATACAAAGAATAAACAAGTTTTCAAATCACATCTACATTTAAAAAAAAACCATAAAATAAATTGTTCCAATATCAAAGTAAGCTAGCATCTTTGAAAATGGTGGCCATTTTTAAAACAACAAAATCAGTATTTTGTAACGTATTTTATATATTTTTTTGAACGAGGACTTATATGTGACTTATTTATTCTTTGCACTTTCTCTCTCAACTTACTCGTTTATGAGCTACAGGATGCCGAATGTACACCACAAGCCTTTATTTTAGATATAACACGCTGTAACTCCTAAATGGGGTAGGTTTAGAGAAAAAATGTCACGAATAAGAAAATAGCTTTTAAATTGTAAAAGAATACTAAAATACAGCGTATTCCATAAGAAATAACAAAGTTGTTGGCCATATTGGAAAATTGTGGATATATTTTTTTATTCGTAACCATCCCTAAAAACATTTTTTACAATTAAAAGGGGTCGTCTAATAAAAAGTTAACTCTATATGGAAAATAAAATTTGTGTATGTTCACTATGTAATCTCAACCGAGATGAAACGTGTACCCTTTTATAGCAGAATCTCCAATTTAAAAAAAGATACGTCAATTGTGGTCTAACAAGTTATATTTAAATGAATATGAGTTTTTTTTTGAATTTTTAATGGCAAAGATTGGCTGGCACTTGGAAATTATCTTAAAGAGGCGTGGAGTAAAGGGTGGGAATTGATAATGGAGTATAATTATTAAATTTAAGAATTGAGATATCGATACAAAAATTTGAAAAATCTATGTAATTTTAAAAAAATTTTAAATATTGTTTGTTAAGTATCTATCAAAGTAAATTATAAAAGTAACAGGTTTGTTTTATGAATTATTAACTGTTTGTAGGAAAAATTCAGATTCTCAGTAGGCTACATTAAAATTTTATTATTCATTCAATTGTTATCTGATCTTTATTAGTATGTAGTGCTATTTGTGTATGTTCTGTAGTGGAAATCAGTTTATTTTATGAATAATTGTATGTGATTCATGGCATTTTTTAAACGGTTTTAAAATATTTTAAAATCAGTGTGTCTAACACAAAACAGACGGTCTTTGACCATTGTTCTTTGCATTTAAAAAGAAAACACTGTATTGATATTTTATTACAATGAACACATTTTCTTCTTCTTCATCATCTGTCTTCTTCATCATTTATTCATCTAATAATTCTTTTTGTAGATTATCGTAATGCAAAATGATTAATAAAATATTGCATTATTATCCTTACCCGTTTTAAAGTTATAGCTTAATTGCTAAGAGGCTGTAAATTTATCTAAAAAGGGGGGTTAGAGGAAAGCACAAGGGGGGAGGAGTGTTGACTTTCGGGAAAATTATAATCGCAACATGGTCTAACAGCATAGAAAAATTCAGCTTTCCCATAGTTAATTACAACATCAAACCTATATCGACTGTGGGCTACGTACCGTCCATGCGCGCCTCGGTACTACTACGAATTTTCCACGTTTACTCTTACTGAAATCAACGTAGCTCTGTTGTTTTTGCACGGATTTCTTTAAACTTGGTGTTGTTGTAATACTTGTTAGTTTTTCTAACCATAAATAGTTTTTAACGTGCCCTAAACAAGCGCAATATTTCCGATATTTCATTTTTAAGTATTTTTAAATTTTATTTTTTGCAATAAATGTTGATTAGCGCCTAAAGTATGAGAGATAGAATAAAGGTTGTAATAACCTTTTTAAAAGACAATATATCTAGGCGTAGATAGACGCTTAATTCACCTTTCTATCATTAACCGTTTGTGAGTTAGACGCGGAAACGTAAACCGATGACCCGCGCAACTTACCCCCCTCCCCCCCGAGTTGTGACCACCCTAGAAATGCGACATCATCGATTTTTTTCATCTACTAGATGTCCCCAACAATAATCAAAAGTCAAATTTTGTCAGACTTTCAGTGCATACTCAACCCGTTTAGCGCCTGGACTATGAACTTTTTGTTGTAAATATCGTCTAAAATAACAACTCATCTTGTGGATCAAAAATTAAGTTAATTTAATAGTAAAACAGATAGAATGAAAACCTAGATTTGTGTATACATCTTACTTCATCAAAATATAACAAACAACTAATTTCTGTTACCAAGGAATTATCATATGTTCTTTCCTGCCTATAGGCTAATTAACTTATTATGGACATTATAATATGAATAAACTATATCTTTAACACTTTTACTACTTAGGCCTATGTTATGAATTTTTTGCCTTTTCTACCAAAATTAGACTAAGATGACTAATTAATAATATAACTTAGGCTACTACCGTATGGTAGGCCTACAATTTACCTCCAAGTAGGCCTGACTTAATCCAATTTTTGGCTGCACTTTACTTGATGTCCTACACTCATTCGAACGAAAATATCGATCGATATATCGATTAATTGATTGCTTCATTCGATATATCGTTTGGTTAGTTAATAAGGTTAACCTAACCTAACTAACCAAACGATATATCGAATGAAACAATCGAATGAAAATATCGAATCGAACAAACAATCGAATGAGTGTAGGACGTCAAGTAAAGTGCAGCCCAATTTTTTTTTGATATCAGACAATAGACAAGTTAATCTACAAGTTTCGCTGTTAACTTAATGTGGCATCGTCAGGTTAAAAACCACACACGTCATTGCTGTCACACGCACACAATAAATAAACATGAACGAACAGTTTTTAAGTAAATAAGTTACCTACATTAAGTTAGGCCCATCACACAAAGTGGATGTGTGATAGGCCTAATTTTTGTTCATGTTTATTTAAGTTATTGTGCTGTGTGTGTGACAGCAATCCGCTCACCTCTTGGATTAACAAATTAAGGTGAGCCATTTTTCGAAAAATAGTAATGATGACGTATGTTTTTTACTTTATCTTGTGTCTTGCCTTCCGGATTACTTCATGAATTGTACAAGAAATAAATTAAACTGTTAAGGTTAAGTTACCTTGATTCTGTCCAAGTAATCCTTAAGTCGTCATTACTGCAACCGGTTTCGATGTCTATGGCATCATTGTCAAGCTGAACGTAAAATCGGTCCTAGGAGGTCGTCATGAGTCTTGAAAAACACGTAACACATAACACGTACACAAACAAAAACGATAAAATGCATGGCCACACATTTATTATGTTTTTTACCCTGACAATGCCGCATTACTGGCAAAAAATGACATCAACCAAAATTTGGATTAACTGAAGTTAGGTCCCTACTTTGTGAGGTATAAATTTTACTTACGACAATAGGAAACTTATTATTTGTTATAACAAATTTAAGTTAGGTACTCTGCTATAGTTTCACCAGTACTTTTGTATTATACGGAGGCTACTCATTTTACAGCGCGCTGCGGCGGTTAGGTTAGGTTGGCTTATCATGTTTGTAAGACTACCAGATGAGTTATACAAAATTTATGATAACCCAACCTAATCTTTTCCGCCGCAATGCGCTCTATAAGGTTGGCCTCCGTACAATACGAAAGTACCGTTTCATGCAACCTAAGGAAGGGTAAGACATGGTTGGAAGTAAACCTTTGCCTAGACGTACGGGAAAAATTCAAGTGGATGATTTAATTCATGTTAAGGCCTAGAAGTAATTAGCCTATAAGTTACATATTACCTTGTGTTTCAATTATTAGAAATGACAAACCGGAATATGCAAGTTAACATCTTAAGTTAAATCTACGCTTACTGTGTACAGAAAGACATCTGCCTGTGGATGTGTAGAATTCCTTTTTAAATTAAAATAGGCTAAAAAAAGCACAAAAATGAGTTTAAAACAAATAAAAATAACATCCATAGGTTGCCAGATGCTGGTGACGAAATAGTAACGAAATGCAAACAGAAAATCAAAACAAACAGAAGAAATTCTAATCACATGCTTTATTTGCAGCGTGGGGTGAAAATAGAGAAGTTTGCTCAATACTTTTTTTTTGTCAAGTTTTTGACCACAGGGCGACCTCTAGTTTTAAGTTTCAACAAATAGGCTAGAGTAATGTTGTAGGCAGGGGGGCATAAAAAAGTAAGAATCCGTCCTAGCTCACAATCAAAATTAATTTTGTTTAGTTGCAGGAGGCACTAGGCAGTCTTTGAAATGTGGATCAAGTTTTTATTAGTTCCTTTGACAGGCTCGGTTTTTACAATCTACTTAATAAAGTAAGTATCTCACTTAAAGCATACTAGGCTATTTAAGTTAGTTTTGCTGTTATGCATTTTAAAATAAAACATTAATGTTCTAAAAATAGTCTGTTCTAAAAAAAGTGTTCTAAAATTAGTTATGTCATTTTACTAAATTCCCCTCTTTCCTTAAGGACATCCACTTGGAAATCTCAGCTCAGGCTTTGGTAGCTATGTTACGCGATTGAACAGGGCCGTGAGAAGCGCTTGCAGACGTTCACGGCAACTGCCTCTGTTAACTACCCATACATGCTAGTAAAAAACAATGAGTGGGGTTTTACAGAACAAAGAACAATCTATGCTTCTCTGGTTTAGAGTTTTAAAGTAACAATTCTATAATGAGTTTTAAAGCAGTTTAAAATTGCTGTTTTTCGTCTACATTCAAAGAAGATTTTCAGGCTTTATGGTACGATATTAAAAATATTGAAACCACAACACTCTAGATAATTTAATCCTCTTCAAATGCCACCCTAACTTTGATTCTACGTTAAGTGTAGCCTTCGGAAACACGGTTGCCCCAGACCCTTGCGTTTACACAAAACGGCAGAGGTAGGGCGGACCCTTAAAGGTGATGTGCCATTGTAAGATATCAATATAGGCTAGGCTAGCCTATTCTTTAGTCACCAACTATAGTCACAAACTATTTGATCTTCCCTAATGTTACCTCGGACTTCCTCCCTCACAAAATTTAGGCCTGGTCTCGTCAAAGTGCCATAAGATCCCTGCATGTATCTGTAATCTTAAATTCTAGTTTTCAGATACTGGCCGTTTCTGATTTTAATTCTATGTAATTACTGCATAACAAACACTAGCTGTTAGGTCATGCTAATTGTGCAGGGATTTATTAATACTAGAGGTCGTCCAGTGGTCAAAAACTAAAAATACCCCCGCCGCAGCAAACCTGCAGGTTAAGCGAATTTCAACTTGTCTGATTACATTTTTACTAAAATATTTCCATAAATAAGACATATTTATTCTCTATTTAAATAACATTAGATTTAACGAGTGCTTAGGTTTGCTGCTACGGGGAAGGTAAAAAGTGTTTTTGACCATACGTCAATAGTATAGGATGAAATAAATAAATTTGCCAAATTTTATCAATATGTATCAATAAACAATTAAACTACAACAATTTTCATTTTCTCCATAAGAACAACACAAGAATTTTAAATTGCACTATTTTTTAATTTTCATCGTGACCGTTAAGAATACAACAGCGCTTAATATACTAAATTGTTTCATTTTCATATAGGCCTACTAAAATCTGATCATTTTTGCTCGAGTTATCGCGCTAACGGACACATATATATATGAATTTGAACGAATGGTGTTTTTGGCCACTAGGGACCTCAAAATGAAAAATTAAATTTGTCCCGGGTCCAGGTCTTGCCATGAGTACTACGGTAATAGCTTATTCCCTATAAGGGAAATTCGTGAAAAAAAATGTAATGTATAGACTTCTCTATTTTCACCCCAAGCTGAATATATAAAACATGTGAGTTATTTTAAAACTTATAACAGTCATAATTTTCAATGAGTTTAACTGGCAATATGACGATTTTCGTCACATGTATGTGTGTCTGTACTTCGAAAATACCCATATGACAAAAATCGTCATATAGTGTCACTTTCTTTTAAACAGCTTATTATAACTCATTTAAAATTATTTCAAAACAAAATAATTTTGATAGGTAGGGCCTACTATTCAAAAGATGTGATTCTTAACTTTCATTTTCATATTATATTAACAAATCTTATAGCTTTAACAGACCAATTTTATTGTCGTTACGATTTGAATGAAAATTTAGGTGCGAGACGATTTTGAGTTTGCCACGTCAATTCATTACTCCATGTTTAATAAATCGTAGCGCCGATAATCTTACATGAAACCGGTTGTGGTTCGTGTCAATAGTAGGCCTAACACTTTGTTCTGGAGTTTATTTTTGTATCAAGAATCATGTGATTATGTCAGACAATTTGGGAAATAATATTTAGAAATAAGCTGACATTTGAACTGACGAAAATCACCATTTAGGCAATGACTAATAAATCAATAAAGGATTGTGTTTTTATTGACATTCATCATTTCAATAAAAATTGGGACATTCATCCAAACCATCAGGGCAGTCCTAGGGTTAAAAGACTTAGGCCTAACTAAAAGCTTATGTAACTAATGGAAATAATCACACTGTTCACAATAATAATTTATTTATATTATTGTTAACAATAACAATAATTTTTCAAAAGCTGACCTTGTTTTTAGTGTTTTCTAAAAATGTTTTCCGATTTATCGCATAAAGTTGTACGTGATTCATCATTGATATTACATGGTATCCATTGTCCATTTGTCTATTGTCGCCAGTATGTTTACAAAATGCAGTATTTTTTAAATAGCAATTATAAAACATTTTCAAATTACTACCCGATTTCCTGCATAATCCGTCCGTCAAAATTTTATTCGCTTCAACATTCTTTTGGTTAGTTAATTTTTAACTTTAAAATCACTTGACTTTTATGGAAACAGAGATTAAATATCATTGAAGTACCAGTTTTCCTTTGCCTTAGAGGGGTTTCCTCTGCAATGATCACAAATTCCATGGTCCTTCAAAAAATTGTAGCACTTCGGCTAACATTTTCATTCACCGTTTGTACTGTAGGAACCAAAGTTGTGTCATTATGTAGACTAAAAAAAATTATCTGTATTCCTTCTACTTGGTGGCGTTCTATAACTTTTTCTATGTTTCCATAATTTGCAAATCGGTTCTTTCAATGATTGCTCAAGAAATACAGTACTGCGTCATTTTAGTTTTCTTATTTTGTGAAATATATCAAATTGCCTAGGCTTTCTTGCCTTTTTCCATATTGATACAAAAGCAAAACCACAATTTATCTAAGTCAGGAAATGTGTGTGGAAATGTGTGGAAATGTGAAATGTGCGTTTCCTTGAATATTGTAATTTAAAATATTAACAGCAAATAAATTATCCAGCTAATCATAATGTAAACAAATAATGATAACATGGAAACTCTAAAAGCCACTGAGGCAGAGCTCAGGTGACTTGTTCAACATGCAAGACCTTATATGATATCTACTGAATGAGATCTTTCCGATGAGCCATAAACTAACAAAATCGGATGAGAAACCACGGAGGACTTCTGCCGACACTTGCGTATTTTATATATTAATTAGCCCCATGTAAAATCTCCATAAGAAAAGTTTAACATCCATTTTTGACCCAATTAACATTAATATTTTCAAATTACAAATAAAATCTGCACCTATAGGACCGATAACCTTTCTTTTGGTAAAACCCATGTATAATTCAGTCCAGTAGTATGGTTAGGCTAGCTGTCATAAGTTTTGCAAACGTTTTTTAATATCATATAAAAATACCCCCGCCGCAGCAAACCTACAGACTAAGCGAATTTCACCTGGCCTGATTACATTTTTACTAAACTATTTCCACAGGGTGTCTACCAACCGGGAAAACCGGGAATTGTACTTAATTTTTTACTGGCCATGAAATGTACGGGAATTGTCCTTAAATGCCAGACTATGTCCTTAAATTTTTAATGGGCCATAATTTTATCGATCGCTAGTTGGTTAGGAGCACATAAAAGGTTTATCAGATGTTTGTTTACATTTTCATAATTTATTACTAGAGTAATAAAACCCCTAATAAAAACCAAATATGCAATAAAAACCCCAGCATTCTCAAACCCATTAATATTTTATCACGACAATCAAGTGTCAAATGAAGTACTTCCAAGAACTGTTGATTCAGTAGTAGTTTAGCTCATAAAAGCTGTATCACTTTTATTCCTTTACAACATTTATTTATTACTAGGGTAATCATTATTAGATCCCAAACATATTTTATCATGGAAATAATAGTTTTATAATGGTTGTTAAATTTCACTTCTTACTTGTACTTCAATTTGCCGCTGGCCATTGCCTAGGGTCATAAAACTGTTTATGGTTTCATATAAAACATGTAACTATAATCTTAAACATAACTAAATTAAACCCTTTTTTTATGGATATTTTATCTTTCAATTGACAAAACCAAAAGCATCATTGTTTGCATTACATTTTTATCACTACGTAGGCCTACTTGGTTTCAAATGATGTCATAGCATTTTCTGTATCTTTGTACATTGTTGGCAGTCAGGTTTCAATGTTTTTTATTTCCCATATTTATTTATTGAGTTGTATGCTTTAAGCAATCTAAATCTTATTAACTATTATTAACTATCTTTTTATCTTATTATCTTATTGTAGTGACTTTGCTGTATAACCTCATAGAGGTCGTGCGGAACGAGGTGAAGCCTGAGATTTTCGGCAGGAACGGTCTAAAGCGGGGAAATCCGTGGTGGGGGTAAGAAACGAGCCGATCACCGCCTCGCATAGCGACACTTCCCCCGCCACACCACTATTCCCCTCCAAGCTTCACCTCGTTCCGTACGACCTCTAGTTTGTTTCTCAGTTTATATAGGCCCTCCTAAATAATTAGGCCTAGGCCTGGGTATTTTGATTCTTTGAAAGTGCTGTAAAATATACTAAGAAAATGTAATTGAGCCTAAGATAAAGTAATGATTGCTATGTGTCGATATTAACTTTGCAGATGAAAAGACAATAATCTTACTCTGTGCTTACTGGTACCGATTTGTACCTAGAACCGAGTTACAATATATTCATATGCATTAAAGATTTTTTTTTTTCAAAAGTAGTTGAGGACCTAACGTTGTGCCAGGGCGAATAATGCCAAATTAATCCACCTGCATCGGATAAGCTATGTTATGATGTTTCCGTGACCGATGGAGATATTTAGGATTTTGTCGCTATTGCAGGAGACATTGATTGCGTTTTTCTGTTAACACGTTCACTGCTAAAGGAAATTATAAAATCGAATCGTATTGCTAAAAAACTTTATTGTTGTATAACATTCCTTTTTGTGTCCTTATTGAAATACAATATTATATAATACGATCGGAAGTGAATATGACGTCAAAAAGTGACGTCATAATAATGGGTCAGTACTGACCCATCAGGAGCCAGAGTCAGAAAAAATGGAAATGTCACTGAATACATTATATATGTCACTAAAAATATATTTTCTAAAGATATATTTGGTCATTATGATAAAATAACCAACATAAAATAGTATATCAATTGATTGGAATTGATTATGACTTCATAATTTGACGTCATATACATGGGTCAGTGCTGACCCATAAAGAACCGGAGTATAAAAAATTTAAATATAAAACAAAAATGAGATATATATAAAAGATTTGAAATGTTAATATTATTGAAATAAAATAGTTTAAAAAATAATTGAAATTGAATATGACGTCATAAAGCACAAAAAAGTAGTAAAGCGAGGGGCTTTCACAGTATCGTGGGTCAGTACCGACCCAGCCGCCACGGCGGGAGCGAGACGCGGGAACCAACTCAACGGTGAACAAAGCAAGTCACACACTACACGCTAACGTGGTTTAGGTCCACCTTCGACTGACGCTAGGCTAGCACTGAGCAACATATTGATTCACTGCAGTGTGGGTTAGTACTGACCCGGCAGCATGAGCGATTCGATCGCCGTGGGTCAGTACTGACCCACCCGCAGCGAACGTGTTAAACTATAAAAGCTGTACCTAAAGTATATGTTTGTTTACTTCAATAAGTTTCTATTTTGAAATTTAATTCTTGTCTATTATATTTTACTTTTCTCTCTGGAACAACCACGAAGAACAAGATTAATACAGTTTGACAAATCAGGAATATTATTCTGTAATCACACCAACAAAGGTCCTTAAATGTACGGGAATTGTCCATGAATTTTTTATCCAGAATGTAGTAGACACCCTGTTCCATTAATAAGACATATTAAACGTAGGTTTACACGTTTGTACCAAATTTCATCAAAATCGGACCATTTTTGCTCGAGTTATCGCGCTAACGGACACATATATATTTAATAATATATTAAATATAGACCGTCAGCCGTTACGATAGGTTCTGGCGCACACCCCTGGGAGCGCCATTTAGTTACGGCGTGTGCGTCAAAACCTATGGTAACCATGGTAACTGCAGCACGGCTGACAGTCTATATTTAATTCTTTTTGTCAATGTTAATATACAAGATTTCATTTCAACCAAGTTAGTAAAATGTTTGTAGAACACGTTTCCTTAACGCAACTAAAATATTAACAGCAATTAAATTATCCAGCTGATCATAATGTAAACAAATATGTTCTTCATAAGGATAACATGGTCACTTGAAAAAGAGCCCAATGGAATTTTTCAATAAATGTCAGGTCAGTTGCAAATCTACACACCTGGACTAACATTTTGGTATATAATAGTGGGGTTGAATCTTAAAACAAAAAAGCCTTATTGTTCACAAAATTTCATGAAGAGTATTTATAACTAGTGTCGAATTCGAGCAATTGCTAAGTATTACAGGTGTTATTTTATAACGAATATCAGTCATAATTTCTGATGACTTTAAAAGATTTGACTCAAAGATTATGGAAATACTCAAGATGTGCATAACAGATCGATATAATCAACATTTGTTGTAAATATCTTATAATTTTTCAAAAGCTGGTCTTGTTTTTTTAGTGTTTTCTACAAATAGCCTTACTCATAGCCGCATTAGGTTGTCCATAATAACGATTATAAATATAAAAAAAACAACATTATTTCTTTTCTTCTCCTTGGTGGTATTCTATGACTTTCCTATGTTTCCATAGTTTGGAAATCGGCTCTTTCAATGATTACTAAGAAATGCAGCACAGTGTTAATTCAGTTTTCTTTTTTAGTATATCAATTTATCCAGGCTCTCGCTTTTTTCCATTGTATTTACGCCAACCCAAATTCAAATAGTAAATATTTAATTTTAACCAAGTCAATAGGATGCATATATTTTCCCTGCGATGCACACATGCTTGCCTATTAATATATAGATTTTTTCTACATACCAGTCTTTATTCCTTATAAATTCAGAGTACCGTATATCAAAGTTCCACTAACTCAAACATATTCAAGAGATAATTTATGATAATAGGTACAACATATGATGAACATTTTTATCAAATACCTACCTAGTACTAGATGATTCTAGTACCCAGGTTTCAGGGCAATTACTTCTTGCTTTGGTGAAAATATACATCCGTATACCTTTTTGAAGATAAAATGAGTAACGTATTATTGATAAACATTCCAATTTGGCATAATGTCTACTGGTCAGTTAACTTATGTTTTCCATGGTTTCAGACTTTTTCCGGGTACTCTTGGTTTAAACGTTTATGAAAATTAGAGCCTTTAAGTTAGTGATTAAAAAATGAATTGTTGATTGATACACACTTCTGCAGGAAATACTACAACGGAAAATCATGTAACTGCAATGTTAGCTTGAAAGGCAAAGTTATAATAATAACTGGAGGCAATTCAGGGATCGGCAAAGAAACTGCCACAATACTAGCTTCAAGAGGTAGGCTAATGTGATTTATTTATTCTGTAATAACTTAGAAAAAGTGTCATTTTCATAAAATGATCTTAGCTCAGTTATGATTTATTCTGATTCTCCAATTTGTTTACTCAGTGCAAACTAGTACAATTTGTTTTTAGTATCTTTTGCGTTGCAAGAAATTATACTCTCGATAGCCTGTGGAATAAAAAAATGTTAGTAGGTACTACATTGATCTTAAGATTGGCTACTGACAAATGTTTGCGATTTAAGTGGATTACCCCTATGATGTTTTTTATCCTCCATGGTTTTGAAAATCAAATCAATAGCCCTAAATTAATTAATTGTTAACATTCTTGTATGGGACTTTATACTTGTACCAGGAGCTTAAGATGTTTTAGAACTTAGGTAGGCCTAATTATTATTATTTTTTCCAATGGTAAGTATGTTACAAATAGTTGTGCCACCTGTATCAATGAAATATTCCTACATTTTTATGACGAAGGATCCATCCTAAACAAATATTTTACTGTAAATAGAATTTCTAAGGCCATATACCAACTAGTAGATAATTATCATGTACTAGTTGACAAATCGACGTCCTCAAAAACTTGTTGAAACGGACCGTATAAATGCATACTTAAATGACATAAATTTAGGAGAGCATTGTATTTAGACACGTGATCACTGTTCTCAAATCTTTCCCACGAGAACAATCGTTTCAGTACTAACCACTTCCTGCCGATCTAGTCCAGTTAAACCGATGTGCTGATAAAAATTTCCGGAAAAGAGATGTCTTTTCCGCCGAATCATCCGGTTAAACCGATGTCCGGTTAAAAGGTGTCCGTATAAGAGGGAGTCTACTGTAAGCCAAATTTGTTACTGTTTAAGAAGTAGAAAATATATTCTTGTACAGTTAAAAGTTCACACTGACTCGAGATCAAGATAAGGATGGAAAAGACAATTAGTATTATAAGAAACACTGCGGACAAGCCTTTTTATAAGGCTTATGCAGTTTTTGTATTATAAATTCATTGTATATGTGCTGTATCAAGTAATAAAAACAAAAATAAATCAAATAAACATATTAGGTTTAGGTTTATTATTAGTTAAAATCGTTAATAAAATATGAAGAATTTAAAAAATATTAAGTGATCAAAATCATCAACACAATCATTGTTTTTGCAGGTGCTGAAGTGGTGTTAGCTTGTCGGAGTTTGGAGAAGGGACGTGAAGCTGTGAATGACATTAAACAGAAGACAGGCAATACATTGATCCGAAGTGAGGAATTAGACCTGTCTAGTTTTGAAAGCATCATCAATTTTGTAAACAGATTCAAGCAAACAGGTAAACAGCATTCATAATTGATCACTTTGGGTCTTTTGGTCTTTTGACCAGACACACAGTAGAATCTAGGCAGTTTGTACCTCAGAGATAGTGAAGTTTGTATTCAACAAAGCTTAACCAGGCTCCTGTTTGAAGTTAGGCCTATTACAAGTTCATTATTTGAATAGTTTCAGATCAAATTCTTCCCGACAAGCACACCAACCAAAGTAATGGCTTCTTTCAAAAGTTCTGTCATGGAATGCTCAATATCTGCTAAAGTTTTATACATTTTTCTGACATAGTTCAATATTCCCATAAATCTCCTATTAATCATTTAACAGTAAAACAATACAGACACAGTCTAATCATTCTTTGTTAGAAAATTAAAGACTTCAATTTTAATTGAGTGGTTTTTGCCAATTTTAATGATTTCTAGTTGTGTATAGGCATGATTTTCAAATGAAACAAGTGTGAATGGGCAGTTGCAAGTTATGTCATGAGTAGTCTTGAATTTTGTTTTCATTCACAAAAACATTGAAAATTTTTAATAGAATACCGTTTTTTATAGATAGCCTATCTACAGAATTGTCTATGACCTGAAAATGTTGCGAAGGACCTTTTTTGTATTTTGATTTATTTGAATATTGTTGTACTTGTGTGCAGTTGTCCCAAAACTCTAGTCCATAAAGCATGATTAAGACAAACAACATAATACAAAAATATCAAAATATCACTTATTTTTGTGATACTTTTAAAACTATATCAAGTTGTACAGAATATTCATGAATATTTGTTGTCAGTTTGCTTATTTGTTGCAGGAAGTAAGCTTTATGGCCTTTTGAATAATGCAGGATTGTTTCATGTTCCTTACCAGTTAACCAAAGATGGATTTGATGTCACCTTGCAAACTAACTATCTAGGTAAATATTACTACTTACTTACTGCCGTGGCTCCACAAATCTCAGTTGATTCTTCGCCTCGTGTACCAGCCTCTTCCACCCTTCTCTGTCTTTTGCCAAATATTACTAAAGTAAATATTACTAGCAAAACCAAATTAATTATATCTAGCAAACCACAGCCTTTTTTTGCAAATCCTGTATTTTAATGTATTAGATTTTAAAATGTTTTTCAAATGCTATCTGAGCATAAGGTGGGCAATCTTGGATGTACAGCTAACAAGTTTTGAGATTGTTGTTACTTTCTTCTTTCCTCAGTTGTGGACTCATCGTTACTTTAGAAGTTGTTGGATCACTATTTTATAAGAAACTTTTAAAGTATTGTGACAGGTAGCCGAATGAAACAACGAAAATGCACTACGAATAATAATTTATTTACTTAATTTATGATAAAAACAATAGTGAAGTGTTTAGCTTCCGACTTGCTGTATAATCCTATAAATTTAGTTTACAACACAAATAAGTTATTGGGGGACATAGCCTCCCGAGGAGGCTATGGGGAAAGGCGACGCGACGCGGAATTTACATGACCGATTGAATTGGATTTAGAATTTAGACTAACTCAACTGAGTGCGCGCTTCCCATAGCCCAGAGTTGGGCGTGGAGGGGAACCAGCCAATCACGTTGCGGCTATGCCGCGTGACGTCAGTGCAAGCCCTGGACGGTGCTGCTGCCTAACGATTCATCAGGGCATTAGGCAAACTATAGTTGCGCATTAACTGATTTCATCGAGCGACTTGCTGAGCTGTATCAGCAAATTCCAGCCATGCGCGTTACACTTTCCGAGAACGTTGGCCTGACCCAGCGCTGAGCCACGCTGACGGAATATTCCATGGTGAGGCAACTGGTTGACGCAAAAAGCTGGGAGGTTAACAGTCCAATATTACATGCCCTCTTTTTATATTTGAAATAAAGCAAAGCTTCTGTGACGGTAAAGACAGGGTTTCCTGAGGGTGTAACCAAAACCTCCCCAACTGATATGTAATGGGTCTGGGAATTTTTGGGACCGTCACATCCCCCTCCTCCTCAGACCTTGCTGACCCCAGCAAGAGGTACTGCAGGAAGCAGTGAGCGAGCCTTGCACCTGAGGACTCTCAAATCTCCATACTATGGTTCTCAGCCACAGAAATCCGGTCAGCGAAGCCCAACGCCACACCAAGGCCAATTTAAACGCCTCGTAAAATGTAACTTGATGAATTTAAATTTTCCAAACAAAAAAAACCCATTAAAAGAAAATCATATAATTGAACCCTCTAACGTCATCGCCTTTCCCTGCTAATGCCATAAATTTAACTAATTACATCCATAACTCTGGATTCCAAAAACACTAACATTCAACCTACAATCCTTACATTATATATAAAGTTATTCAATTTAAACAGCAAGTCGAAGCAAAAGAATGAAAAACAATAAACCACAACAAACTACAATAGATAAAATCCTTCATGACTGGACCTAACACTAACAGTAATAAACCATTTTAGTAACGATACATTAATTTTAAATTTCAAGAATAAAAATCAAACAAACAGATTCAAAGCTATCCTCATCAAGTAAAATTTAAACGATTATCGCTACTGCATTAATACAGTTATAAATCAACAGCTTAAACAAACAATAATAGTTATGTTCATCTCGGACAATGCTTGCTTCCCTCGGATGAGAGAATACACAGACCCACTTATCTTCGGTAATGATTCAGAGCAAGCGCTCCTGCCATGCTGGTTAGTAGTCCTTAGAAATATAAAGGTAACAGTGAATTTAGGCAGTCACAGCCTAATCTATAAATTCTCCCCCGGTAATACCACGGGATGTATTACAAGTTGGTTGATAAATTTGAATGTAAAGCGAATACGGTTTGCAGCAAATATTTCTCAGCCGAATATAAGGGGCGTTTACAATTTTCAACTTAATTTAGTTTCGTTAATACTGAATATAATGTACCAAATGCCGAAACGAAGCAAGCACTGTAGAGCCGAACACGGCACTAATTTTCAACAACAATGGAAAAAAAACTACTATAACATAATCCCTCTGCTAACTTTCAAGGATTTCCAACATGTTGGAATCTAATGAACATATTAGATAAAAGAAAGAATAATACTTATGAGTTCATGCAAATAAATTCAGTAGCAATCATGAACTCCTAATTAAACATGGAAACTGATAACTCCTAAAACTCACTTTTTTACTTTTACTTCAACTCTAATTAACTTTTACATTCCTTCAACTTAACCTTTCCATGGTTAAAACAAGAAGCCAACCAAAGATACCTATCTAAATAAATAACACTTACCTAAACAAATAATGAAATAAATAAATCTAATAAATAAATAATAATAAATAGCAAAATCCGTTAAATGACAATTTATTGGGTCATGGGTCTGGCTACCGAGGTTGAAGGTGCCGGCCTACCTCCAAACAAGGCACATTGGCTTGACAATGTCCAAAATAGAGTTACCTTTGTTATTTGAATTGAAATAAATTTGATTATAATTTTTATCAGATAAGAAAATATCATAGTCCAAGGCCAAGGGTACGGTCCAGCATTATTAGATGGTAGGGAAGGATAAGGGTAATTAGGAAGTTAGTAGGACTGCAGCTGCTTACTTTTCCGTGTTGCCTTGACTCTTGGGCCATACACACTCACTGAGGAGTACATCTTCTTCATTTAGAATTTAAATTCCTCCTATAAATAGCTGTAAAGCAAAATTTCGGATCAAACTTTAACAAGCACAGCCAACCCAATCAACTAACCAATCAGGACTAACAATAACTAACAATAACAAACTAACAATAAGGACACACCAGTGCCCAATGGTGTGAATAAAAATAGAAAATCAATTAATTTATAGCAGCACTACAGGCATCGGCTACTACCAAACATCATACACGAGTGTGCATTGTCCCATGGCGCCTACTTGTAAAACCGATAGTCCTTTTTAACAGTACATTAATAAAATACTTATGAAATAGTTACACAGAAAGAATACTAATTATATAATAATAGAAAAAGAAGAATCTATTAATGTCTGGAGCTCCATTTAAAAGTGTCCTGCCACTTACTTATTGCGCGCACTGCACTAGTCAACTTACGCCACCCAATGTGACTGCAATCGGGGGCGGTTTAGTTCAGCAACAAGTTGCAGGCTGGGCATGCCCTGTCTATCCTCCGCGGAAGGCCTGACCTCTACACTGGAGCGCTCCGGTTCCATCTCCCTTACTGCTGGTGCCTCTTCCTGATCTTGTGTAGTTCTCGCAACAGCGGCTCGCAGCCACAGGGCTGCTCTGCGTCTCCACCTGTAAACGAGAAAAACAGCTATTAGAATAATCGAGATGGAGAGGCCACCCAGTTTCAACTTTTCAACATTCTTTAGTTGCAAATTATGGAATCTGAGGAGCTGGAAGGCATTCTCAAAAGAATACTCCTTTACGCTCAGAGTGCCAAGCTGGTAATTATTTTGGCTACTTCTCAAGGACGTCCTTTAAACATTACATCACAAATACACACGTCATGGCCATGACCAGGGAGGCTCTTAGCTCCACCCCCGTCTACAGCTCAAGCGCAGCTGGTAGCGGCTAACAGGTTCTGTCAGGCAGGCGTACGCAGGCGCGAGCAACAGTCAAAATGAAATTGACACCGGGGGAGGCTCTCCTTCCCTCTCCCCTTCCCGGCTCCAGTGCAGCTGGAAGTTGCCAACGGGTTTCGATGGGCAGACATACGCAGGCACGAGCAAAAATATGCACTCTATCTCTCGCATGTCATCGGGAGGGACTAATGACAGAAAAATTTCTTAAAACAAAAAAAAAAATAAAACAAAAATAACCAGGACTATTAGAGTCCTACACGAGCTTATTGCTGCCGAACGAACAGCAGGCCAAAACTCATCAGTTCACATAATGCAGAGTCCTTGCTGGAGCTCAGGCATATCATGCGACTTCAACTTCACGAACAGTCCCCCACCGAAAAGAAAAAACAACACGGCTAGCGCTTACAACAGAAGGCTGCTGATTAATCAGGCAGGCATTCTGTAACTATTAGCAACCAAATCGTTAATGGTTCTGATCAGAGATCTCAAACTACAAAAAAAAACAGCGCTTCAACAAAATCCGGACCTAGTCCACAGGAGATTCACCATGTCGCCGTGTGTATTGTAATACTGTACGGACAAGCAAGGCAATCTCAATCACGGCCAGCCACCTTAGGGCTCAGACCAAACTACAACCATGCACAATCAAAGGAAGCCCATAACTAAATGGGGCGTGCCTACAATGTACAAATTAACTATATCTTCTTAATTCTTATCTTTTTTTTTTTACCTTTTTTCCAGAGGAGTCTAAATTTTAATTTAATTTATTTAATAACAAAAAATAAAAAATAAAAGAATTTAAAAACAAGGCTAAAGCGAGTATACTTTACCCCAACTTAGCTCAGGGCCAATAATTTGTAATCACTTACTATTATTATACTTATACAACTACTCAAACCAATTCCACCCGCAGGGACAATGTTGAACTACTGCTTCAACAGCTGGTCCACCGCAAGGAGACTCCATGTGCCTCGATCAACGGAGACAGCAAGAGACTGGCTCACACTCCTATACAAAACTGTAGGCTGTATAACAAACAAAAAAAGGGTTATCCTATGCACATCAATATATTGGTAGGCTACTAATTCACCTCCAGCATTGAATTTTTATAAAAAAACATTTTCCTCCTACTATCATCAGCATTGCTTGATTTATTTTCCCTTAACAAGAAACAAGGACAACGGTATTTGTATTCTTCTAACTATACACCACAGAATCCTCTGGCGAGGGGTTAGCCACGGCTTAATCACAAATGTTACCGTACCGGATTTATTTAGGTTAAGGTCCTGTCCAAAGCAGGAGCAAAAGAAGATACACTCCAAATCTTCCCCCATACCGAACACACATTGTGAGAAAATTGTGACATTTCCCTCGGCTCATTAGAAACTCAACATATCGGAAACTAATGTTTCTTCTGTAGATAAAAGCAATTCATCTCAAAAACAATTTATTATTATATTTTTTTTTTACAAATACGGAATGAATTAAAAATTTATATTTTCAGCTCGTGAGTCAAAACTATCAAATTAATAGTTTACCTCTGTAACATCACATATGAGTTTTGAACTGACTTCAATCATTCAATAGTGCTAGCTGATGATAGCAGCTAAACAACAGTTCTTCAAATTTCGGTTTTTATTTATAAATCCGATAACCAATTTCTAATTATTCCAATGTAAATAAATAAAGATCAATACATTATTTCAGTATGAAAAAAAAAGAATGGCAACTAAACACAAACATCTCTAATTACTCAGTATACTCACTCAGTCTTGGACCAAGCGTTTAACGAATGGTAAAAACCTCTTGCAATGCCTAAAAAAAACTCAAAAATTAATCCCTCTCCTGGATACCTACACAAAAAAAACATTTAAACTCCTCTTTTTAGTCCTTCCACATTGCACACCTACTTTGTGTACACACCGACGTCTCATCAGAGGGTCTGCGAACCCCTAACAGTTCCAACAGAGCACCTGCTGAATCACGTAATATCTTAACAAATCGCGGCTAGGTTTGTTGGCCCACGCCGCGGCCTTTACACGCTAACCCAAGTTTCTAGCAAAACCCCAAGGGTTGCTTCAATTTTTTTTACGTATTTCGTTTTTACTTTTTTTTTACTTGTTACTCATTAGTTGTCCACTTTACATAATATACACAAATTTTAGAGACCAAATCACATTACGAATCATACAAACTCAAATTATTTCTCGCTGCGTTCCACAAAACTTGTTAAGTCTGGTAAAAGAAAAGTTGGAATTTATTCAGGTACCGTACCTAAAATATCACAATAAACCATCTTCTAGATATCCTTACTTTAAAAGTAATTTATTTATAAACGTGCACAGTCATCACGGAAAAAAACAAATTTTTTCCTACTTAGGCCTACTTTATTTTCCATACCCGAGTGAAATGGCAAGGCATCAATACAGAGGCAAGCAACATCCCGGATGGCTTTGAGGTGAGAAGGCAAGTCTTTAGAGAACAAAATTATGTCAAAAGAGACAAGGCATTTCCCAACCTTCAAGCCCGTCAGTAGGCCAGTAATGCTGACATCATTTAAACTAATAATTTTTTAATCAATAATTCCCATGGACTACACTGCTAATCATTCAAAGACAACAGTAATTATATTCTGTTTCATAATTCTATTTATTGACCACTTCAAAGGACATTTAACAGTCACTGGCGTTTACTGAACGACCCAATGAGCTGTCCCGAATAACAAAATATGTTACCTTAAACAGTTTAAAATGAACAAGCTAACCACATAGAATCTGAACATGTCCTGCCACAGTAGGCTAGGCCTACATGATGGCCATCATTGGAACGCAGCTAAAATAAATTTAGTTTTACGAGTAACCATACACTTCAAAAGTTCTTGAGTAAGCTTCAAAATTACATATTCCACGATAATTAGTTAAAATGTTCCCTACTTTCCTTTAACTTACTCTTACCTTAGGCTAAGGCTATATTCCAACATTAATTTATTATAATTTTAGCTGTACCGGTAGGCATTAATCAAAATAATTTAAGTTCACGGTCGGTCATTATAATAGAAAACAATTCCTTAAGTCAAAATTATTGCCTCAGCTTCTCTGAACACTTAATTGAAATATTCATAGCCTAACTTTATACGAGTTACCAAAACTTAACTTAGTTTATCTCCAATTAAATCTAATTATTCCGCCTTCCCCCAATAAGTTAAACTTCACCAAGGCACGGCCTAAACTTTACAGGAATAGGCTACTAGGTTAAACCATCAAAAAAATTAGCCTAGTCAACTGTTAACTTAAGCTCAGACAGTAATCACAGGAACAACGTAAGGCCTATCCTACTTAAGCCAACAACTTCAATTATTTCACCCCTTGATTACACAACAAATTAACTATTTAAGAAAAACTTTAGCCTTGGTAAGCTTCCCAATTAAATATTTTTGAAAAACAAATAAAACTATTCAAGCCAGTTAGTTAATTTATAAACTCACCTGACCTTTTTACGCACATCTAACCTTTCCGCAACAGAGCAGACGCCAGAAGCTGAAGTCGATCGAAGTCTCTGAAGTTCGAAGTTTTAAACTGCAGACGACGACGACTCATTGCAGTCGCAGTGGGAGCGAAACGAATTAAAACACGTAAAACGACGGGAGCAGTACTGAAACAGACTGAGCGAGTCGCGACAGGGAATTACAACGAAATTATGATTTCTGACTAAGTAATTGATTGCACGATAATAATTAAATAGCCAATTAATTTAGGACTCTTGAACCTAACCCCGCACTGACACCAAATGTGACAGGTAGCCGAATGAAACAACGAAAATGCACTACGAATAATAATTTATTTACTTAATTTATGATAAAAACAATAGTGAAGTGTTTAGCTTCCGACTTGCTGTATAATCCTATAAATTTAGTTTACAACACAAATAAGTTATTGGGGGACATAGCCTCCCGAGGAGGCTATGGGGAAAGGCGACGCGACGCGGAATTTACATGACCGATTGAATTGGATTTAGAATTTAGACTAACTCAACTGAGTGCGCGCTTCCCATAGCCCAGAGTTGGGCGTGGAGGGGAACCAGCCAATCACGTTGCGGCTATGCCGCGTGACGTCAGTGCAAGCCCTGGACGGTGCTGCTGCCTAACGATTCATCAGGGCATTAGGCAAACTATAGTTGCGCATTAACTGATTTCATCGAGCGACTTGCTGAGCTGTATCAGCAAATTCCAGCCATGCGCGTTACACTTTCCGAGAACGTTGGCCTGACCCAGCGCTGAGCCACGCTGACGGAATATTCCATGGTGAGGCAACTGGTTGACGCAAAAAGCTGGGAGGTTAACAGTCCAATATTACATGCCCTCTTTTTATATTTGAAATAAAGCAAAGCTTCTGTGACGGTAAAGACAGGGTTTCCTGAGGGTGTAACCAAAACCTCCCCAACTGATATGTAATGGGTCTGGGAATTTTTGGGACCGTCACAGTATGTTAACATCATTTGCTTCAATTAGTGACTCCCTATGTTGTGATTAACTGTGACATTCCTCCGTAGCCAAAGGGTATTTTGAGGGTATATTTTGTTTTTTGTATATATGGTACAGTACATATAATTGAAAGGTGAGTTAAAGACTGTTTATCTGTTGAATTTCGGTGATTAAAACCTTTGTGTCTATTTCATGTTTTCAGGCCCGTTTCTCCTGATTTATCTATTGTTGGATATACTAAAGGAAAGTTCTCCTTCGAGAATAGTTAATGTTGGTTCTGAGAGTCATAGATACCTGACTAGTTTGAATATTTCTGAAGTTATCAAGGACTACAATGAGCATGGTGATTTTGATGAGTTTATGTTTTATGGAACTACTAAGCTGTGTATCATGCTGCTTACCTCTAAACTAGCAAAATTATTAAATGGTAAGCTATTTATTGAACTGTAGTTAAAAAAATAGAATTGCTGAACTAAAACATTATGGTCTTTACACTAGGAAAATCATAGGCAACTTTTCATGCTTTAACATTTTTTGATTTTTACATTTCTATTGCTATTTTTTTGACATTCTCACAAATTTCTTTAAACAAAGAAATACATTTATTGAGTGTTTTTCTGGTATGTGTACAAAAAGTTTACTATTGTAGATATACTTTTCCACTGCTTTACACAAATTGGACAAGTTTTTACAGCTTCATTTTTACTTGTCTTTTAGCCCCTATCAGGCTTGTGTAGTTGCGTTTAGGATTTTTTTGTAATTCTTGTATTTTACTGATTAAAATTGTGGTCAATACACCGATATATAATTTAACTTTGATAGCATATAAATTATTTTAAGATTTTTTCATGTGTATTTTAAATGGGTTTTTGCCATTTACATGGTTCTCCATTTTAACTCCCATTTTCGCTGTCAAGCACACACATACAAATTTTGTGATAGCTCTCCACGGTTCTATTAATGTCAGATATTGTCACATTTCCAATTCCCTGTTCCTGGGCTAAACATAATGAATTTGCACATTTTTAACTCTGCTAATGTTGTAAGTTGAATAGAAACACAAAGCATTAACTTATAAAGTTGGATTATCACTGACGAATGGCCATAGGCAACTGAGTGGGAATGGGTTGCACAGCCATAGCAGAAGTACATCCATTCACGTAGACTACACTTGAGCAGTGGTCACTCATTAATCTTTTGATTGGCACACAATTTAATTTAGTTCTTTTGTTTGTTCCTTTCGCTTAAATGACGTTTTGGATGACAAGACTTGTATAATCAATGCTCCACTGTATGAATAAAACAAAACAAATATATTATAGCACTACAATAATTTAGAGCTTATGCTTACAATATTGTGCCAGAGAAACAAAGTTATTAAGTTTTAACATTTCACTTTGTTAGTTTGTCACATGAGCCATTGGGTCAATAGCTAGATAACTTTAGTGGTTGGTGGGATCCAGAGCAGAAGTGTTGTGCTTATCCCCTTAGCAGGTTGAAAATAAGATAGATCTAACAGTAAGGTGCTAACTTAGCACCTTACTAACTTAGCACCTTACTGTTAGATCTATCTTATTTTCTGTATTCACTTCTGTAAGACTTTTAGTATACAAATTGAACTTCATGTTTTTTTTTCATTTATAGGATCAGGAGTTTCAGTAAACAGTGTAAATCCTGGAAATGTTCGGTCAAACATTCACAGACACTTTCCTGCTATAAGAGATCTGCCACTGTGGAGTTATTCTCGGTTTATGCTGTGGCTGACATTCAAGACGCCGTGCCAAGGAGCGCAAACTTCAGTTCATGTGCTCAGTGACCCACAACTTTCAAATATCTCTGGAAAATATTTCAGGTGAATGTTAAAAACTATTTCTATGTTGCAAATTTGCTTACAAAGATTATGATTCACTTGTTTTATTAATCTATGGATGAATCAGAATCAGAATCAGTAATCTTTATTCGGTCTGTATGTAACAAAATCCTTGGGGTTGGATAAAGTTACTTTGATTTCAGTTGAACTCGTAGCAATGTTCACAGTTAAACACTAGTTGTGGGACTGAAACTGGTTATAATATAACACTGACCTGGGATAGATGCATAAATCTTTGTTAAAATTGACAACTGTGGGATTTAAAAAAATATTCTTAAATTCTGACTTTTTTCGGTGTTCTGCTTTGCGGATATGCTTCTTGAATTAATCACAGAGTAGATATGTTTAGGAAAAATTTAGTTATACAGTAATTACAATGTGAAAACAAATTCAACGATAGGGATGTGTCAAATCTCGAATCCACCGAATTTTAAGAAAATATTCGGGTTAGAGATTCAATTAACGAAATTTGAGAGTCAAATTTTTTTTATAGAATTATAAGACATATACTTTGCATTGCATAACCATAAAGGTTATTGATGTCGTAATATTATACACTATACTGTGACATTGCCTAACCATAGAGGTTATTGACGTCGTAATATAAATATACAGTACTGTGACATTGCCGAACTATAGAGGTTATTATCGTATCTTTAAACTGCAGTTGAGATTAATCTATGTGTGCCATCGGTTCTTTCTGTGTGAAAATTTGATAGTTTTAATAATTTTGCAACTGTTCATGCTATTTAAACAATCATCTCTCCATCCTCATTTTTATAACTGTTTGCAGTGATTGCAGGGACACAGAAGTTTCTGCTCTAGCAAAATCTGTTGAATTAGAAGACAAACTTTGGATATCTACTCTTGGGTGGCTAAAACCTTACATCGGAAATGGCGTCATTAAGGGAGGAGTGGGAGTTTAATGGCGGAAAATGTACTAAACAGGTGATTTTTAAGGGGGAATTATGTGAACGCCCTAAGGAAAATGCGACTTGTCAAGTCAAGATAAGGATAAAAGAAGGTCATCCACAAGGTGCGGACTCTGAGTACTTGAAAAAGGAATTTGGTCAACTTATAGTTGGTCACGCTGATTGTGAAGTGGATAGGCAAATTGAAAAATGTGTGAGAAGTATGGTGTTGAAAGAAGAGTGTGTTTTAACACTAGCATTTAAAGAATTCACTGGTTGCATCGTTTTGGAAATTTTATTGCTGACTTTTATCCAGTTTCCTGATATTTATAAATGGGGAAAAGAAATGAAATTAGAAATTGCAAAACAACATAAACTGAAAGGTGTACAATTGTTTCAAATGGGGAGGTGGAGGGATGCGTTTTTGAGGTTCAATAAGTCAGTTAAACTTTTAATTACTCTGGGAATCGAAGAAGACAGTGAAGCTAAGAGTTTATATGTCCAAGCTTGCAACAACATGGCTTGGTGTCATTTGAAGGCAGACAGCATAGCTCACGCTTTAACACTTTGCAACAAAGTTCTAAACATTGAACCTGAAAATGTAAAAGCATTACTCAGAAGATCAGAGTGCTACACAAGACTGAACGACACGGAGCTGGCAGTCATGGACTTGAAACAAGTAAAAAAGCTTGAACCTAACAATGGTGTCGCTAGGGAAAGACTGATAACGCTCCAACATAGACTAGAGTTAGAGAATATTAAATATGCTAATGTTATAAAAAGAATGTTCCAGTAGAGGGAGGAGTTTATATTGATTTGTTACGACATGAGTAATGTTATTGTATACTATGTACAGATATTAAATACCCAAAGCCATTGTAAAAATTCAGTATTTTGTTGTTTGTTGACCAAAAATGTTTAACTTGACCAAAAATTATTTTAAATTGAGAGCCTGATTCAGGTAAGTCTCTGTACAATTTTTAATGTCATCATTTTGCAACAGTCTTGTGGTAAACAAAAAAGCTTTTTGCTAGTGTTTATCTTTAATTAGAATAGACTAGCTGTGTGTCCGTTCTACGCACGGGGATCTTATAGTAGTCAGTTGAAACCTTATTATATTTTGAACAGCATATTTCAGCATATTTTCAGGTATGCTTGCAAAACTATTATTTATAAACC
Organism: Macrosteles quadrilineatus; assembly: GCF_028750875.1. Classification (NCBI taxonomy): domain Eukaryota; kingdom Metazoa; phylum Arthropoda; class Insecta; order Hemiptera; family Cicadellidae; genus Macrosteles; species Macrosteles quadrilineatus. The sequence goes on from NW_026542594.1 coordinate 160,709,342, forward strand.
TTCACAAATATAGTATCTGACAGTTTCAAGCCAAAATAAATTAATCACAATTAAATGTCACTTGGATCGTGTTGGTCCATGTTATAGCCAAAATGATTAAACTAAAAAAAAAATGCTTTATAGATCAATGAGACATAGCCCAAAGGTAGGCCTATAGTTAAAAGTTACTTTCCACAATAGTTAAAATTAGTTAGAATACTACCTCAACCTCACCATTAAACTCTTTATTCCAGTTGACATTTTCATTATCAAAGGCGCTCTTGTCCTTTCCATGAAACACTGAGAAATAAGGACATTAATGCGTTACCAACAGATATACACACAAAAATACAGAATTTGATTGGGGAATTTGCTACGCTTTAACCATGGCAAAGTAAATGTAATACAGTAGAACCTCTTTAATCCGCCGAACGTCCACTAATCCGAACGCCTCATTGCTGTACTCTATACACAGTACAGAAGTTCTTTATTGTATACTCTATTAATTGATATACGCACCATAATTATTTCAATTGTAGTACTGTTTATTCCCTATGTTTACTACTGTATTTAATAAAACACTGTATTTTACTTTATAAGGTATTTTCACTTTTCCCTAGCTATTGTTATGTAAAAACAACAATATGTTCTATAATCCGAACTATTCAATAGTCCGAACTACCCCCCGTCCCAATTAGTTCGGATTAAAGAGGTTCTACTGTATTAGTATTTGAAATCTTTGTTAGTGTTATCAAATTTTATCATAACAATATAATATTTGCTTAGTCCGAAGATGACCCAAAATGCTGTCGAAATGACGGCTTACTATATGAAACGAAGTACTAAAGACGATTTAGATTGGTAAACAACATTTTGGAATACAGACAGAAAAAGCAAAACTTACATTAAGACATCAATTAAATTGAATAAGACTGTAATAAATAAGGTGCAACACCAACGATAACTAATTTCTAAATAGTGATGTGTTGGTATGTAATAGTATATTACGTTACTAGTCCTGAAAATAAGTGTTTACCGGACGAGTGTGGTCGTTCCCGTGCGAGACGAAGTCGAGTACGGGATTGCCATACGAGTCCGGTAAACACATTTTGGACGAGTTACGTACGATAGTTTACGCCATACTACTAAATCTCTACAAATCCTTATATATTACCACCAACTAAAGGACTAAAAATCACTAGTCATAACCTCTAAGCGAGGTTATGTTTTTGTCTACAATCACTCATTGCCACCCAAATACAGTATAATCAGCTGATTGGTGTCCGGTAAAACTCATTGCATAACAGTAGTACGCAATGAAACCCCATTTGATTAAGCTGGCGGCAAACAGCTGTTTTCTGGACTAAATACTTGCGTGGGAAGTTCGTTAAAACAGTGTAGTATGGCGTAAAAATGATTCTTGCTGGTACCACTTAAGGAAAAGAACCAGTACCGAAAACCAACGTTTATAGTAGTTAAGAACTATAGTACATCCGACCAATTAAATGCGTTAATCAAGTCCCGAGGTTATTGATCTCTCTTGGTTTTGGATTTTCTCACAAAAAGTTATCGGAAATCAAAGCTATTTCTCATTAATTGCATTATTTGTAAACAACTTTTAATGTAAACATATTGGTGACAGTTGCAACAAAACAACCTTATCCAAACAATTTTAGATGAAGTATTCTCTAAACGATGTTTGGTATATGTAGTAAACATTAGAATGAAATGTGAAAAAATCACACAATGTTGGGTTTTTGGAAGTTTGTAATTTTATTTCCTAAGTAGGTAGTCCATGTATTCTAGGGAAAAGTACCGGTATTAAGGATCGTTGTCAAATAGGTTGTTATGAATAACTGGGTAGGCCTACGTACCCAAGATACAGGCTATGGGCCTATTGGCTGTATGGTCGAGCGATTGCATCACACACACGGTGAGTAGAAACAGAAAGTGACACATTGGAAAAGTGAGTTTAGCATCATCCGTAAACCTCTGTTACAATCACTCACTGCAGTTGTGATTTTTCACTTTATACAACTGCATTGAAACACCGTCAATGAGTGAAAACCCTGTTAGTAAGCTCTTGGCAACAATGAATTAATAAATTAAGTGTCCCAGCTCTATACAACACTGATTCAAAGTCTTTTTCCCGGTTATCAAAACTTCAGAACAATTTTACACACAAAGAATCTCTAATTTCATTTACGGTTACAATACAAATTATTGAACTTGCAATTAATTAAATCTTTTATGTAAGGAAAATCTTTTTTAATCTCACTTGGTTTTGATTTTTCTTTCAAAACATCATCGGAAATGTTTGCGGTATTTGTAAACAACATTTAATGTAAACATATAAGTGACAGTGAGAAAAAATAATCTTGATCCGAACAGCTGTTCATTATTTCATAGATGATTATGTGATAGACATTGGGAGAAAACTTGACAAAAGTCACACGAAATTGGGTTTTTAAACGTCCATCATTTTGTTTACATAGTAGTGTTGTTCTATGGGTGCACCGTGACCAACTTATCCCAATATCCTAGGAGAGGCTCACAGCTTCATGTGGTTATCTTTTTGAAAAGATGGATACATGTTAAGGTTAAATTAGACAAATATACATACAGGCTGAATAAAAAGTCTAGACCCCCCCCCCTCTAATATTTTTCCAAGTAAATATACATATATATCCTTTTGGTGGTCGTGCAATCTAAGCAGGAAGTTTCATTTTATGATTTTGAAATAATTGAAAGTCCCCCAAAAGGGGGAATTTCGGGGGCAACTCAAATATTTTAAATGTAAACCCCCTTTAAGTGACACCTCATTTTGAAGTGTTTAGAAAAACTTAAAGAATGGTGAAAACTAGAGGTCGCTATCTCTTCTCTATCCAAAATGGTAGCCAGTATTACCATTACGAACCAATATTACCATTGATTTTCCACAACATTTGACGGGCTACCATTTTGGATATCTCTGTATATTTACTTGGAAAAATATTAGAGGGGGGGGGGTCTTTACTTTTTATTCACCCTGTATAATGTTTCATTTTTATTTATGAGGATATAAAGGGTTGTAAATAACATCAGCATTTTTATAAAAATAGGTTTATTTACCAAAAGACCCAATCAACATTTTTACACTTGGCAACATTTTTATCACAAGATCACTTACTAATTAAAACTTTGATTATTGTAACAATGTAACAGGAAGTGAGCAAAATAATAATATTAATATTATAATTATTGACACAGACATAACACACATAAAAAAAAAAACAATAAGTAAAACTGTCAAGCAAAAAGACTTTGAAGGAAAGTTTTTAAAACATAACTGTTAAAAAAAATACTGCACGATAAGTTCAACTAAAGCTGTTCAAAAAATGAATAATAATTTAATCTAACATAGGCTATAATTATCTATATCGTACAAAAATAAATATTTTTTTCTTTTAAATTCTTTTATAACCTTAAAATAATATAATTTAAACAAATAATAGATTAAACTTTTTTACTCTTATTCCAGAAATTTAAACATAGTTATTTTCATCATCTAAAAGCAATAAACAATTCTTATATTGAACAAATTTCTTATATTTAAGATTATAAGCATGTAAGTTGTGTGATAATCATGGATTAGCGGATGTTTTGCCTTATGATTAATTTATTTGTATTTGTAGAATTATTGTAATGTAAGAGGGGTTAACAATATAATGGCTTAATGTAAAAAAACAAAAATAAAAAAATAGACTTGTAGAATAAAAATGAATGTTTTGTAAAATTATGTGTTAAGAGAATCTTTAATTACCGAAATGGTATGATCAAAAGGTAGCTCCCTTCATAAACTAAGTAATGAGGAAGCCCTACTCTATGAGGATTTTATTGATCACACAACCCTCAATAGATGAGTTATGGTCTTTGTAACTAGTAAAATGTTAATTGTGGCAAACAAATATTGCGTTCATTTCTGTAAGTTTCAGTACAGAATAAAAGTTTAGACAGCCAAATACACTAAATACATAGCTACAGTAAAACTTCAATTATCCAATCAACTGGGACCATACCAAATTGGGATGATAACAAATGTGTATAATTTTATTGTTTCCGAAATTTGGGGCATTTTAAAGGAAATACTTAAATTTTGGTACTGAAAGAAATTTTAAATACTGGTGAATAAAATGAGAACATTTTTACAGATTATACACCTGCAAATACTAAAAATGATGTATAAGTTGTTTAGTAAAGGTGTGCGAGTGGCTCGATTTTCACGCAACATAATTATTAAAGATGATATTGCGAAAAATTCTAGCTGTCGTGTGATTGCTGGTGATCTGCCTTCTTCTATAAAATTCCTTATTACTTAAGTTTTAGGCTATTAAAATTCTTTCTGTAAGCTATTTAAATAATCTGTGATTCGGTTAGTTGAAATTAGGATTATTGGAGTTCTACTGTACTCAAGACGAAATAACTGAATTGCATTTTAAAACAGAGGGAGGAATGCTAGACTAACAAATTAATGAACTATTTCGGTTTCGTTAGAAGTATTACTGAACTTTTTGATTAGTACTAATACATGAAACACATTTTATGCCACAAACAATTAAATACACTGGTAAGGCACTAGGCAATACTATAGCTGCTTGTCTATGGCTATGAATAGTTACTAACAAATGGCACTGTATATTGAAGAGAATCTAAATAGTGATGTACAATAAACCTTTGTTCATGTTCTATTTACATATATATTGGGAGAATCATGAAGACATCAATAATCTCTCTTTTTTTACTATAAGGAAGGATCAAATGTAATGATTCATTATGATTATGTGTGGGTAAAATATTTAAAGGAAATAGTTCTGAAGGGTTTTCATCCTATAGTTTATATATTTGATATAATTTTTCACAAAAGTAGAAATATTTAAATACTTGTAGTTGTGTATTTAAGACATATTTTACATGTATTTAAACATAGTACCCAGTTTAAGATGACATTTGAATACATTTAAAATCATCATAATGTACAATTTTATATAGTACAAGTACAATATATTTTTGCTTGACTCATTAATCAGTAATAACAAACCACAAATTCACACTTAAATAATTTATTTGATGAAAGACTATGTTTTGAAAACGGACATTTTATGTACAAAATAAAAATGTATAAAATTATGCTACTCTAAATTACCCGATCGTACGTACAAATAATGAAATTGGAAATCGACATCTAGACAAAAACCAATTAAAAAAACATTACTCCATACAAACAGTAATAAAGGATTAATTTTATAAGTAAATAAATAGTAAATAAATCAAAAAGCGATATCACAATAAATTTTAAACACAGGTGTACAGCTAGAAATTTAATTATAATAGAAATTATCATAAGAAGATGAAATGTGATAAAAACAAATGCAAAGTATAACCAGGGAAGAAATATGTATTAACAAAGATATATATTTACAAGATAACAATCGTGCCTTTTTGGTTAACTATTCACAACAGTTTTTAACAACCTATGGATCTGTTACTGGGGGGGAGGCACTGGTGAGTGTGGTAGGTGAGTGGTCGCTATCACGAGCCCTTCACCTTGCCATTCTGTGTAGCAAGGTTGGCAGCCTGACTGGCAGCGTGTTCTAGACTCTTCTCTACAAACAGCTGATACACCGGCTTCATCACCTGCAGTCAACAATCACATAATGTTTGTGGGAAATAACAAACACTTTTCTATGAAATCATGATTGCAACTACGGTTATTTGAAAGAAACGAATACTCTTAATCAAGAGAGTTTCTTTGCAGCTTATTTCGGTAACAGAATTTGTTTGAACTATTTGAACACAAACGATTTTCCTAATTCAACAAGTCTAAATGCTGGGTTAAACCGATACCATGCTGTGGAAACAGTATTAATTACTGTAACTATGCTTTTAAACATTTTATGGAAGATATTACTTTAACCAGTCGTCTGGTAAACGCACATTTACACACATCACAAATACAAATGAACAGATGTGATATGATATTGAGTTAGAGCTTTGGTGACATGTTGAATTTACTGTTAAAAGTATGCTATGGAGTTATAAAATTAATGTAAAATCACAATGACAAAACAACTGTTTTTTGCTATGTGTCAGATGCCTTTGCAATGATGGTACTATGCCATCTAAAAAAAAAGGTTTAAAAACACTATAAAAGCCAATGCAACAAAGCTCTGGAGCTCTGGATTTTTTCTGAATTTGATACCAAATGTTTGCAGGAAATTACAGTTAAGAGTAACAAATAAAACAATTTTAATAATGTACAAAACAAATTAATAAGCTATGTTATTGTATTGTATCAAATGAGCTGCTGCAAGGTGATTGAACTACCAAATATCCACAAATTTACCTTAAATCAACCTATAAATAAACATGTTTTATGATTTCATTTTTAACTGTGCATATTCAATGCAAATATTTGATATAATCTATCTACACAACAGATGAACTAGTTTATATAAAATAAAAATAAAATGCTGTACATACATTGTCCCAAATGAGGTTTGCTATTTCATCGAGCTGCTCTCCAAGTTCCCTCATTTCTCCACTGTACCTGTAATTGTAACATCAAGTGCCTTTAAAATGTGTGAACCTAAAAATATTTATTTTACAATAAACTAACACGAAGAAGATATTTTTAATCAAAATGAATTAAACAGATAGTATTCACTTAGTTTTTGCATGTAAGCAATAAAAACGTTCAAATTCTTTATTTTATAGCAGCCAAACATAGACATTTTGGGGTAAACATTTCATTGGAGCTAGCTTAATTCAAACTTCCTTAATTCCAAAGTATCCTTGGTTCAATTTTCCTCTTTATCCTTAGAATATACTGTACTTTGAAGGGAAAAAAGTAACTTGGCTTTAGAATTTGTTAAGAAGAAATGATGAATATGGTTTATTGAAACTTGAGTGAGCTAACAGTTAATTTACCTAATATATGACCAGAGGATGAGTGTTAGAAGAGCGATGCCCATGACCATGTTGCATGTGCTGGCGAGAGGGTAAAGGCCAAATAATGCGAACACTCCTGATATCACATAGAACACAGTCGCAATCACAAAGAACACAGCCGGTGTTCGAGCTGCCTTAAAGATGTTTTTGCTTTCATTATGTGCTTTGAAAGCGTTGAACTGTTCATCAATGTCCTACAAAAGAAAGTCATTATTAACTTACACACTCAATAAAAACGTAACAAATTGAATAACAATATGCTTGGTAATTTTGAATGTCTCGTGGATGATTACAGGATTAAGGTATTGTTGATATTGTGGTGAGAGACATTATGTAGATAATTTAATTGGAAAGTAACTTGGTAGAAATAATTATTTTATACAAGGGGAAGGGTAAGATTACCCACTAGGCGGTGGTCCGGGGGTCCTCCCATAAAAATAAAGTTATATGCTTAAATGAGCGATTTCTAAGCTACGAGGCAAATAAAAATAAATAAACCTAGCTGGTAACCTATGGTATAATAACCAAATACTATACTAAATATTGCAAGCATTTTTCAACAAGTAAACTCAAACAAACATGGGTTACTGATAACTGGTTTAAAAACAAGTATTTACTCTTTGGGCAAGTATTTACTCGTGGTTATTAACACCAAATTTATAGGTTTCAGAGGGTATAACTCCTTTGGGGGTCTATACTTACAAAGTTACAAGTACAAGTAAATACTCATGCTTATTCACTTCTGAAGTAAGTAAATACTCAAATTATGAAAAGACAAATACTCATTTTTATCCACTTGGCCCAACTATTTAGATTCCGTTACATTTGCTGCCCTGAACAAACACTGGCAGACAAACGGCGTGTAACCTTATATGAGATTTGAAAGCTCAAATTTTTTTGCTGATGTTCAGTGGATCCAAGATTCAGATTTGACACTTTTCTAGAAACACTTTCTCTAGCTTTCCGTCCTGCGCAGCCTGCTATATATGCTATGCTTATTATGAGTTACAATGCAAGAGCAATAATGCAACAACACTAGCTGTGTTACATTACTAAGAATGAATATTGCGTTGAGGCTCTAGCACCTCTTCGGTTGTTCGTAAGAAGACAGCGATCAATTGTGGGAGAGTAAATAATGAATCCTTTAACACTGCACTCTCAGATTGTCAAGTCATTTTTAACCAAGCTACAAGCATGTGATTCCTGTGTTGGAACATCCACCCTACTAACCCGACTTGCTAGTAGCTCATGAGACTGTATTTTATGTTCCTGAGAGATAAGTAAGCATTGAAAGGAAGTAGGCTTGAGACAGTGAAAGCTGTAATGTTAAACAGATAAATTGTATTAAATGTGTTAAGAAAATGTGAATGCATTGCAGAAAAAAACCGCTTTTCAAAGAACCTTAGAAACAGTTTTTAAGTCTTGTTTGGTATTTCTGGACAAATATTTTATTCTGTATTGAGAATTGATTTCATGGACTATAAACTGGAATTGAGATTGGAAAACGCTAGAACCAACTAATATATACTAACTAATAACTACTAACACGCCACCAATCATGAAATGCTAATTAGAACAGCAGCAGACCAACATGGCCGATGTGTAAGTTTAGCCTGTATGGTGTGACGGGTTTGATGTGATACATGGATATTCACAGGAAGAAGCATACTGGGTGCGAAACCATAGTACCCATAGTAAATTGGCACAAAATAACATGACACGACACAGTAATAATCCAACACTGGACTTAAAGAGTCATCATCTGATGCCTTTACAATTGTGAAATTTTATTAATGTTTTCCATTCATTAAACTTGGCTTTTTTTGTAAAAAAAATGTAAACTAATAAATTGATTTGAATTTCTGATTTTCAAGGAGTGCTTAGTATGGAATTATAAGGTAACTTTCCGAATCCCTCCCAGTGAACTTTAAAGCCCTTCCATACACAGTCCAACATGTCCAGTCTGGTTTTTACCACACACGATCTGACTTGGATTTATTCGGTCAGCATAGGACCTTCACACTTCGGGACAAAATTGCTTTAAGTGAGATCACACTCTTACTTCTTTTGTCTCGAAGATAACAAACCTCATCGTAAAAAATGAAGGATGGACAAAGAAATGGTTGAATGAACAAGGTGTTTACAGCCTTATGACACTGTTGAAGGAACTGAGAAAATAAGCTGAGGGCTTTTATATACTACATGGTTATTAAAAAAGAATGGTGCAAAACTTAACGGTTGGTCCATCTGTTTCCGTGATTTCAAATAGCTGATTTTTACACCAATGGCAGGGTGTGTTTATAAGTTTGTTTTGACAAGGTTATGTTTTGTCTCAGATTCTTGGTTGAGTACCAGAAGCCTGTCAACAAAATCGAAGAATATCAACAATATCTGCGGACCCGGTTTTATTTTACCCACACATGGTTCGTCGTATGTACCACAGTAAGTCAGATGAGTCAACAGACATGTCGGACTGTTTATAGGGGGCTTTAAACATAGTTTTGAAAATCAGGTATGGAATGAATTAGTTTAGTCGAGTAATTCAAACTTCACAGTACAGAGCAATCAAACCTGCAAAATCCAAAACAAAAACGGTGTGTATACGAAGATTCGGATATTCACTGACTGGTCCACATATTAGTGAGAGAAAGGTGTAATCATAAGGTTCAAATCAAAATAAAATGCTACTATAGTTGAAATATTTATTTATGAACTAAAAAAGTACAAAATATAGTAGGAACACATATTATAATACTACTGTTTGCAAATATAAATTATAGATTCACATTGTATAACAGATCGGAATGCTAGATACAGCTTTTCAATCGACAATGAGGTCTCACACTTTGAAATATAACTAATCCATGATCATGTATATGTATGAACTTTGCCAATAACATTTTAATTCAATACTTAATAAACAATGTTTGTTCGATACAACTACTTTAGCTTGATTAGTCGTGTGATGAATAAGTATACAAAAGCTTTATATATAAACGTAAACCAAAAAACGTAAGTTGTAAAATTATCTATGTATGAAACAGTAAATGACATAACCACTACAACCAGTATAACCACATTATAACCTGCATTATCAGGTGACCACATTTACTTACTTGTAACGAGAGATTTGTTACTTATATGGGAAATAGGTTTACAAGGTCCAACAATGTCTTCTGATGAGAGGTGTTTGCAAAGTTAGGTGAACTTATTTTTAGGTGACAATACATGTATAGACAATACAGCTGTTTCGTGCTAAGGATGGAGCACATCATCGGGTCAGAAATGACCTTCTGGTTTTCTGACCCGATGATTTGCTCCATCCAAAGCACGAAACAGCTGTAGTCACAACAAACTACAAAGGATCGTTTTGGACAGTAACAAGGTAACATAAACCACTATACATTAATTCAGACAATCCAGAGGCCATGTCATCATGACAATACATGGTTTTAAAACCAATTCCGAAATGACGTTTTTTACTTTATTTTAGAGATATGTTTATTAGACCCAATTCTTCATAATGTGTGCTTAAGCAAATAGCATGAATCAAAACTTGTTTGGATAACAGAAGAATAGTAAGACTCATATTTACATACTATATAGTTTACTAGGAGCACGCTCATTCTTCCCATATGGGGACGAAACTAAACATCAAGATATTCAGTGGAATCAACCCATAAAAAATATATGCAAACATAACAGTTGAAATAGAAAACAATGCAACAAAGAAAACAATGCAACATGACCAAGAGAAAAACAAGCAACAATAAAACCTAATTCAAAATACAATGGCCAAGATTCAAGCCTCTGCTGCAGCCTGTCTTACTGAGGTACCTTTACCTTGGAAAGCTAATAATTAAAAGCAGGGATAATATAAACATTAAACAACAACTGTAAGCTACACTGCTGTAAAAGTATTCTTCAAAAGGTACATATTTTTGTTGTAAACATACATAAATCACAAGTTATATTGCCATTATATAACTAATAAGCACAGGAGCCTAGCACTTGAGGATATAGGAAAAGCAAGCCTACTTTCCTGTTGTAAAAAAACACGTTTGAATGTTTTAAACTCAAATAAAAGGAGCACAAAATTTAGACATTATAAGAGAATGGTACATGTTCAGAAAGGTGAGACTCCTGAATTTACAAATAACATTTTCTGGATTCAACGGTCACTAGTTAGCAAGTAAATAAACTTATGTTTATTGGAAACAAACTGTGAGTAAGGTAGCCTAAATGGTTTGGTGAATGAAAAACCATGTACCAAAGTGTAAAGAGTTTCAAATATAGATTATTTTCTATAATTCTATTTTTTAAATTAATGTACCGGTACTTATACTCTTTAGTTAACATAAATCACATGATAATACTGTATGGTAAATAAAAATATTAAATAATACATAAAGAATAATATAATCAATTGAATCTTTCATTATGAAAATAAAATGAAGTATGTTTTTTAGCAATGTCCTAATGTGGAAGGAATTTTAAAAGTAAAAGTTACTGTGGACCTCATGTAGGTTCCAAATATCCAATCCACATACAACAAAATTTTTTATTCAAAAATAACAAACACGAGGATCACAGATAGTTTTACATTTCCATTTATTTGTGTTGTTGTTGTCATGATCCCCAACACTACACATTAAGTGACAAAACCAAACGTTGCGTTGTGCCATCTTAATGTAAGTTATGTATTCAAAAATGTAAAGTACCTGATGTATGAATGAGACGTCCAGTGAATTAATTTGAATGTCGGATTTAATAACACCAGGAATGGCCGGCTGCTGTGAACAACTGCTGCTTACCTCTGCTGACATTTTTATATTTTGGTGTGATCAAATTCTTAATGATTGTTTAAATAAACAATATTGGGAACATGCCACTCTTTAATATTGTCTGGGCTGTTAGGTTCATTAAGTTTAGTTTTATGTATAATGTACAACTTAATGTACAATCAAGCAATGTCGAATGACTTCAGTCTAAAACCAGATATTAAAGAAATACATCTTTCAATCCATGCAAATTGTAGAGAAGTGCTATTGAAAGTGTGACCCGACAAAAAATCCTAAGAGAAGGACTCTTGACTAAAAATTCTTTGACTATGAAACATACTGATCTTCATAATTGGAATATAAGCTATTGAATAAAAAAAATTTCCTCAGAATTTACATCTTTCACCCACTAATTTTGTTCGTGGGGGTTCACACAAGCTGCTCCAGGACATCTCAAACTTTGGTCATAACAACACTGGCATGGTTGTTATAAATCTATTTTTTTTCTGTTTGTTTTTCTTAGTTGTTAAATTCAGTGTTTAATATGTTCCATGTTTTTTTTCTAAATAAATTTAAAATTAAATTATCTCTCCAAGGATTTTGTGATAGGTAGAATGAACAGCAGGCTTACCTTACAACTGAAGAAGGTAGTAGTGCTGACAATTCAAAGTTTCATGAGTTCAAGCAGTACTTTTAACTATTTATGAAAACGTTATTTGACAATAAAGATTTATTTATTTTCATCAGGAAGTTCCTAAAAGCCTGCTGTTTATCGTATCCACCAAAAAATCCTTAAACCCTGAATTGGAGTATTACAGTGAATTTAACATATTTACCATAGCTAAGCCCCGCAACCAGATGAATATTAATAGCTTACTTGCTTTGATCACTTTGGTAGTTTGACGACTTGATTATCAGTTTTTTTTTTCATACTATTTTATTTGGAATTGTATAAATATTTTTACTAGCCTATATACAATATATGACAACAAGAAAAACTCACAACCAATTTGTAAATAATAAAAAATTAAAATAATAATCAACTTAAAAAAAGTATGAGCTATCGTCATTGCCCCAAGAACACTTCTTTGAATTTCGGCACATGAACATCGAAGAGGACTCTTTCTTTTCTGGTCCCGATATCAAAGCTGCCAATACAAAGACGAAGAAGCAAATAACAATGTACTTCCACATGCTTCCAAATGTGAGCTGCTTGGCATCATTCTGTGAACGGTAACTTGAAAACATGATGTCCATATCCTACAAAAATAACAACTACTTTAATTTCATGAACACAAAATACTAAAAGAAAAGACGTAGTATTCCAAATTGAAAACTCTATGACTTAAAACTCTATTCATTTTTTACAGGTAGGTGTGTAAGAGAGTTTTACCAGCTTTTGACATTTACAAAGAAACCAACTATTTTATGTTATGTTTAAAACTCAAGTTGATGCTAAGAATTAACGTTCTAGGATATCTAATTTATATACAAACATTTTGGAATTTTAATATTTCAAGGTTCAAAAAATATTTACACTTTAGAATCTTTTAGATACCAAACAAATATATTCTCTTCCAGAAGTGCTCTAATTATAATTTATGGAACCTAAAATTTATAAGATCCAATCATTGCTCGTCCTGTGTTTTTTTTTTAATATACTAGAAGTTACAAATATTTACATAAATGTTTATTAAATTGTCTGTACATATACGTAACATACATTTTGAATGGATTTTTAAACATACAACTGTAATAGTTTACGCAACGATCATGTGAAGATAGTCTTTACGACACAAGTAGAAAATTTAAGGTACGAACCTTGGCTTGTGCCTTAAAAACTTCTCCGAGTGCCGTAATGGCTAACTATGCGAGTTGTTTGCACTACTTTACCATTCTACCGTTTACTTTTATAAAAAACCTCATAGCCTCTACTCTTTCTGTTACTTTTTTTCAGGGAATAGGTAATGTTGGCAGCACTTTTGCCAAAAGTACTGTTTCAGATATAATTAGGCAAATATTTAAAGTCTTTTAGCAATACTCAATGTATTGAAACAGTTTATTTACAACACTTAAATCAAAACAAACTAAATAAAATTTACGACACTAGTACTATAAGGTAAGCAAACAATGCGGAGGAGTGAATCTTTTTGATTCTAAAAATTGAACTAAAATGCTAGTTAAAAAACAAAAACAAAACTGTCATAGGTAAGTTTGTTTACAGAGAATATATTTTATTCACTTAAAAAATCTTATTAAATTTTGTTAAGATTCAGTATATCGTAAAACTGATGCTAAAGATGTATATCAGATGTTCAGGTAACCTTCTGTGATTACAAAATTAGCTAAGCAACATGGTCAACCGTGGCGTAAGTAGATGGCCAACGGAATGACGACAGAGAATATCGATACTTATTTTCATGTTGTGTTGTTTATTACGAATCTAGTTGACAATAATATTATAAATTATTCCAATTACCGTCATCTTAAAATTTACAACCGTGAACACAAATATATGTTTTTTTGTTTTATGAACTTAATACCTATCACAGCATAAAATATGTATCATAATATTGTAAAAAGGTTAAAATACCTGTAACTGCCTCGAGATTCATCTGCTCCTATACTGGACTACACGCTTTTCAATGCATTTACATCATAATCAGGTCACAAAACTTGAAGAACTTAAACCATTCTTGAATTGGTCGTGACAAAGTTTACATAAATTACACAAAACATTAATTTTTTAACATTTTGTTTTACACATTTTAATGTTTTGTGTAATTTGTGTAAACTTCGATGTGACCAATTCAAGAATGGTTTAAGTTCTTCAAGTTTTGTGACCTGATGATGATGCAAATGCATTGAAAAGCGCGTAGTCCAGTATAGGAGCAGATGAATCTCGAGGCAGTTACAGGTATTTTAACCTTTTTACAATATTATGATACATATTTTATGCTGTGATAGGTATTAAGTTCATAAAACAAAAAAACATATATTTGTGTTCACGGTTGTAAATTTTAAGATGACGGTAATTGGAATAATTTAAAAACACGACTGTTGTAGATCCCTTTGAACTGAAATAGTCGTTAAATTACATAACCCAAAAAATAGGTTATCTGAAAGGGTCTCACCTCTCTATTTAGGTTAATCAGGGTTTCAATATAGTATAGTGTTAACGATGCAAATTGTAAGTTTTTTTTACAAATACATTTTATTTTATTTGGCTTAGAATCTGTGTCAGAGTCCTGCTGACTTGGCAAACAACAACCCTTCTACTGCTGCATGCTCACCATCAATCATCAAGTACTCCCTCAATACAGGGGGACTCTTACAGCTATTTATACAATAATGAGCTCCTCAAAGATATGTACAGAGTACATGTTTACTTTGAGGACAAAGCCACAAATAGTCATGCTAAATATTATTTTACATTAGTATTACAGTTTACACACATATCTGATCTTTCATATGCAACCCAAATAGAATTTAGGCAATTAAAATAGGTTAGTTAACCTACTAATAGTTCTATAATAGACCAAGGCGTATAAAAGAAGGTGTGTGTATAGCGAGGCATAAAATCGTCCAGTTTGCACAGCTACTTCACGTGCAAGCCCCCAACCATGCCTCGCCGGCTCCGCTCACACAAACTGCTTGCTGAACGTTTATTATTTTACCAAACCACATGTTTTCTTGTAATTTCCCAATGACATTAGTTACTTATTAGCATTGAATATAGTGTTATATAAGCTATTTTACTCTTCTACATGTTCGATTTCTGGTCCAGGTCATAATAATAGGTTTCGGAAAAATTTTCTCGTCATAATCTACTTCTCTTTTCAAAATATTATATACGTCGGTCATTACGTTCGAGCCTTACTGTTTAGAAAATTTTCTCTAAATGAGTGGTTAGTGCAATAAACTGCGGACTAAGGAAAATTGGATTTCCTTGAATCAACAAATTGCATGCACACTTCTTCTTTTATACACCTTGATTATAGGCCTCCATTTAATGAATGTATCATCAGCATTTTGATTGTTTAAAAATAGACCCAGATGAATTTAGGCTTTTCATAAATGATTTAGGCTGAAGAACCTGCTTGTCTTTGTAAGTAACAAAAGTGTAAAATCTGAATATTCACCACTAGTCTTTCACTCATATTTGCCTGAAAATACACACTCTGATGTTTTTTATCTATATAATATGTATACATAAATTCATGGGTCACATGAATATTTAATTTAAAATATTACAGTAGATAGTTCTTAAGATATAATTTTAATTTGGAAAAAACTCCCAAATAACTAAAATATTATACGTGCAAAAATTATAGTAATAGTAAAGAATTAAAAATATAAATAATAAGAAAATTAAAGTAACTAAGAATAATGTTATCAGCAATGATTTTCGAATGACTTATCATACTAAGAAAGATAAAGTTTTAATTGGATGTACAGTAATAAATAATCAATGAGGCTTTTAAATAGTTTAACCCTTTTTAATAAAGGGGAAAATATATGTACAGTACAAAGACAGCAAAATCTGTTTTCTTTTAGGCTGCTCTTCGTAAGAAAGAATGTTCAAACAAAAAGGTTGTCTGTGTTTAGGCCATTCACATGATCGATTTGTTTGTTGGATTTCCATTGAACATATTTACAAAAATGAGGGAACAATAATTGAATTCATTTTTATGAACAATACTTAGCTGAGTGAAGAAACCTTACTGCAATTATTTTGAAAACATGGCACCTACCAACCACTATGAAGTGCTATCCACAATAGAAAAACCATAGATGACCCATGTGATGGGGGAAATGGTAGCACAACAGTCTAAAATGAGGTTAGGGAAATCGTACCTTAGGACAATACATGTACACCGTCATAAATAGTGGTGTACACAGAAACTTGGAAACATAACACGAGACTAGAATAAATAAATTGATTGGAAGAAGTGAATTTTAACATCAGTACATCAATATCAAAAAGTGTACTGACAAGATTGATCGGCTCAATATTGTAATGAAAAGTTTTCGTCATATCGTGAACATAATACGTATTATTTTAAAGTATCAAATAAAACTGAGAATACGAGTAATGGAACAATCCCATCTATCCATATCAGATTACCAAATTACAAAGATTAAACAACTGAAATTTCAATCAAAAAAACCCTAAAATTGGCATAATAACATCAAAAACCTAAGATAAACGATGATATAATTTTTAAATGTATTGAACAAATTAATTTCTAATCCTATGGGTGGAAATACATGTAAAAGAAATTCAAATACAAATAAAGAGCTATTGATACAAACAATAAAAGTGCTTATTAGACCTAAGTCAAAGTATGGCCTATACAATGGCAGTTACTCAGCACTGAAACTAACAGTCAATAAAAAGAGGGTTTTCAATCTCAGTGCAAACAAACCTGAAAATTTTATTGGATATTGGAAAATCTTATACCAGTGAAAGATTTTGTGGAAAAGTGATAGTCAAATATCCGGCCTGCAAGGTAGAAATTGCTTTCCTTCACAATCACATTAACTATCAAGCTCGATCAGCCAATAGTGTCCTCTTGTTGTAAAACATCTATTATATTCTCAAGGTCCATTCTCATACCCTTGACTCCTTGTAGAGAGCACTACTCTTAATTTACCTAACTACAACCTTGGAAACAGGAGTGAAATTACCATTCCATGCTGCAGACTCAACTAAACTATAAAGGCCAATCTGGTATTCACCTTACATATGCTCAATAGACTGCCTACTGAAATGAGGAACCAAACCAGTCAGGAATAGCCGAGCGTATTGTTGTTAAAAAGGGCTTCTTCTCTATAAATGATGTTTAGAAGCCTGTATGACCTAGGAATTGCTACATCATTCAGTTTAGTAAAAATCAGAATTATTTTATTTTCAGGTGACGGATGTTCAGTAGTAAAAAGGTTTTAATTATTATGAGAAGGCAACAGCTTAGACAAAATTGTATTATGACAACTATGGTAAAATAATAAAAAGGGGAGTTTTACACTTTTAACCAATGCATTTCAGAATTTTTAATGAAAAACGAGCTTTATTTATCTTAATTTATTATATTTTATCTTAGGCCCATTCTACACCAGCATGAAACCCGTGACGGGATTCCCACATCAGGGCTACACGCTCAACAGATACCATTGGTGTCCCTACACGAGCGGGATTAACGTCGTGGTTGGACACGTCCGTAAGCGGGAGTGCGGAGTTGACGTCCATGTTGGCGTCAATCCCGCCAGCCATTTCACACGTAGCAGTAACCGTGCGCGGAAGCTCACACCCCAACATCTATTCTCCAGTTCCAGTTGCTTTTGAGTTTTATGGTGCGGTGTGATGTTAGACACGGATTAGTTTTTTTGCAAGACGGAGGCTGGGCGTGCCCTATATAATGTGAAGAGCAAGGAGTATTCTAATCGCAAAATAAAGGCACAAAATTGGAACGAAGTTGGCAATTTCATCGAATTTCTCGACAATCTGTAAAACTAAAAAAAAACATTTCCAGGTACCTCCAATGGTCACTAAACATGGCATAGTTTGTCCCTCTGATGAGGCTGTTTGATAAAGTTGGATGAGTCCACCATCACATCTTTTCTTTAGTTTCTTCCAAAGCAGTTTGAATAGCTTGAGATGGATACCAACCATAGCAGTCGTATAGCTTAATGGATGGTCAGCTCTACAAGCGAGCTCCACCAAGTCCTTCCGGCGTCTGAACCGCCTCATGTAGTATGGCCCTGAGGGTTTCAATCGGACTCCACGCAACGGGGATCCCACCACATGTAGTTTGCAACAAATTTGGTGCATTCATGCAAGAATCCCGTCACGGTTTTCATGCTCGTGTAGAATGGGCCTTATTAGAAAAATAGGAACGAACAAGTTTTTACATTTAATTAAAATAACTTAGTAAGATAAAAAATAATTAAATTAAAACGACACTGCTTACCTATACTATTTGTAGAAGCACAGATGCAGAAGAGGCGAACGTCTCCTTTACCAACTAAATTCTGCCAAGCTTTATTACAATCTTGCTGTAAAGTGCAGGGGATCCCAATGTGTGCCATTATGTACAGCGGATCATACTACTCACAGTTGTATAGGAGGGACAAGCTACAGGATATACTGATAGATAGAACACCAACACCAATTATAGCAAGGAACTACATTATCATTGCTGATAGCTCAAAATAAAATGTAAACTAAAAGTAAACCAAATAAAAAATAAAATAATAAACCACATGTATGAGTGCAACTTCAACACCTATATGGGTTTACCTATTACTTAGAAAAAGGGAGTATTATGAAATCGTTGACATAAAATCTCTCAGATAGTGCTTTTAACTATGGAATTATAAGCATTTTTAGCTTGAGTAAAGCTTATGTAAACAAACACTATCAAAAACATTAGGTCTACAGTACTTTTCCAATCTAAGTAGTTCCTAAAAGTTTAAAGTAAGATATAGTAAAAAAAGGTTTGTACATTGGAAATGTGCTTTGGGCACACAGTGCCCAAAGCACATTTCCAATGTACAAACCTTTTGCCACAGCATGTCTATGTTACTAGGTACGTAAGTTCTCAGTTTACTGTTCTGGAGTACTTCAAACAAAAATGAACAAAACATTAAAATATTTACTAAATGTTTACAAGGCTTTAAAAATCAACATATGCAACATCTAAGGTACAAGTAAGTCAAATACCTTTAATGTACTGGTACGCCTAAAAGATTTACAGGGTAAAACTTTAAACTTTTTCAAACTTTTTGTAATGAAGAAAGTAAAGCCCATTAGCTAAATAAAACACACCTCAATAAGGAACAGGAGGAAGTATTCCTCAATATAGGAATAAGCTATTTTTAGTTATATCGTACCATATTAAAGCTCAGGGGCTAAAAAAACATGTAATTTACCAAAACTCTTAACTAGTTCTTCTTTGGCAAAGAAAATTTCAATAATGATTTTAGATTTACTCTTTATCTAAGATTTTACTAGAACTTCTATTACATTAGGTAGGTATGGTGACGTTTCAGAGAGTTCCTATATAAGGTATGCCTATGATTTGGTAATAGCATTGACTTTTATATACACAAACAATAGACGTCCAAATTGTAATTACAGTAAAACCCTTCATCCGGCCTATGTGGGACCAAGCCCCTGGCCCGATAAAATTTTGGCCGGATAAACCAACTTATTATCAAAACGGATTTGTCCCTAATAACAACTTGTAATTGGTTAAAAGTAGTGTTTAAGTCTCTTTTGGGAATCTACTGGCTCAACTGAGTAGTGAACCTGCTCTGGAAACAGATAAACCGTGAGAACACTAAAATCATGGAGACTACATGTACAGCTGTGAGAACATTTTTGCTATCAATTCATGGAAGTGGGCGGATAAACCAAGGACCAGAAATTCCAAGGTCGGAAATTAGGCGTTCTACTGTATTTGGTATTAAATATAACAGTTAAATGAGCCATTCACAGAATAGCCAACTGCTATCGAAAATTGATTTTCTACTTTCGATTTTTGTACTGTGATATTTGATGTAACATAAAATACGCTTCAATTTAAGATAAGTAATTCATTCACTTTGGTTAAAATGTTTGCGTACCCAACATAAATCAGTAATTATTGACATCAGCACATTCTGTTGGAGTCTACTTGTATCAACACTTACCTCCTCCAGCTTTTCCTTGTAGAGTCTAGAGAATTCTTCTCCACCCATCTTGGGTTTCTTGATGAACAACTCCATGGCCTTGTCCTTGATACGAAGGTGCTCAGTCTCCAGGTGGGCTGAACTGAGGTAAGGCTTGGCTCCCCCACACACAGCCTCCATCAGCTGATGGTACGTCTCCTTGGCAGCAGCCACAGCTGACAGGTTGTTGGCCTCGGCAGTTGCCTACCACAAGCATTGAGGCATGTTGAACAATCCTCATATTGAAAATTTCACTCAATAATCTTTATCCTACTTGACACAACACAACAAGTCTTTATTTAAATTCATTGTTAAGCCCCTGAGCTGTAGATATTATTGTAAGACTAGATTACTTACGTCAATAGCTCATTGAATATCACTTCATGTTTCAGTACATGTTTCGACACATTGTCATCATCAGCTGAGTACTAGTGAATTTTTATTCACCATATGGTTTCGTCAATGTTCAATTAAATAAACACGTAACATATAACACAAATATGACACAACATGGAACATATACATTTACAACACGTAAAGCTTTAAGACAGGCAGGCCTGCTCGAACAAAACACACGGTCACGCCGCGGGTCGGGGACAGACTCTCAGATCTATTCTGTCCCCGACCCACGGCGTGACCGTGTGTTTTGTTTGAGCAGGCCTGCATGTCTTAAAGCTTTACGTGTTGTAAATGTATATGTTCCATGTCGTGTCGTATTTGTGTTACGTGTTTATTTAATTGAACATTGACGAAACCATATGGTGAATAAAAACTTCACTAGTACTCAGCTGATGATGACAATGTGTCAAAACATGTACTGAAACATGAAGTGATATTCAATGAGTTATTGACGTAAGTAATCTAGTCTTACACAACAAGTCTTACTACTGTGGCTTAGTGGTCTTTGGAATGTGTCAAAATCGATGAAACACTTTCATTGGGTGATGATTCAGCCACAATGTAGATTGCCATCTTCAGGACAACTTGACCCCTGCACGATTGACGTAGCAAGTATTTTAAAATATAATAATCAAAGTGTACACCATTCAAGGCGCCAAACCTCTTAATAAAATGAGAATTTGATCGTAATATCACAGTTAAAATCTCAAAATAGATTTTTTTTATAGGAAAATTTTAGATTTCAGGTCCTTTTTTTTGATAAATCACTATTGTAGCATACGGTCTAAGAATCACTCTTTTATTATTTAACCTCTCTTTGACATACGAATTATGGAGTGTCAATCTTGTACAAACTGTAATGTTGCAGAATACTGGTAAATAAGATGAATTGTAAATATTACCACAAGCATGGTTTTTGGCTCTGGCAGTTCGTTGCTGTTGTATATTTTCATGTAAGACTTGAAGTATTGCATCAACTCCTTTGCTTTTACTTTCTGTCCTCCAATTTCTTTAACAATCAAATTTTCAGGGGATAGTAAGATAGGGATCAATGTTTTCAGGTTTTCTACAAAGTCTGGTTCAATATCTGAAAAAAAAACACGTTTTGATAAATTTCTCGAACATATAGGCTATGCTACTCAGAAAGGATAAGATACATAAGAAACACTATTATTGAAATATTTCTAAAACTGCTATTGTAATGTCCCAATTATTTCCATAGACTGTATTACTGTTCTCAGAGTGGCAATTCACATTTTTGATGGCTGACACACCTTCATCTCATTTAAAGTCGGGTCTGTGACAGCATGCTTAAGATTGTGATTAGCATAGATTGAAAGACATAATTGGTTTAGTCTTGATTCATAGTTGGGTCACGCCTGACTTAGATTAACGAGTAAGCCTCATGAGGAACTCGAGTTTCAAATCAATTTACACAAAAAAACATTACAAATTATAAGCTTTTTCATAACAAATTCAGATTTTAAAATGTATTTTGTAGTTTAAACCTAGCAACATTGACATTAGGAAACTGAAGATAGGCATCCTATAATTTTGGATTATTGTGTTTAAATGTTGAACAATCCTCTCATGAAGTGTGCTGATATTCAAGTTCAATTCTCTCTGTATTTTCTCATGCTCCGATAGCTGTTGTGACATATTTATGTTATAGTCTAGGCCTTGAATAAGATGTTCTTTCTTTTACTTGGTTAAGAAGTCTTCTGCTTAATTTAACTAAATTTATTTTTATTCGAGACTCTGGGAGATGTTCACGGTTTTGCCATGATCGCACAATTCGTTCACAATTTCATCGCAATCGCAGGAGATGTTCACAATGTCTCAGCAACAACAACAGATGTTCGCTCATAATAAACTGATTGTAGTATAACAATTAATTTTAATAATCGATAGTTTCTAAATTTAGTGACTAGAACTAAAGCTTAAGAGTCGGCAGGACCGCCGGCCATCTTGGATTTCCTGCCCATAACGGTAATGTTAATGGTTGAAGCATATCACAGTATTGTTTATTAAGATAAAAAGTTGCAAAATATCTAATTTTAAAGCTATTGAAACCACGGTTGTGATTTGCTATCTACGTTTTACTTTTAATTGTTATTATTTTGTCAAACTATAAATATGTGGACTTAAACTGTGATTTTTTCAACCTCTAAAACAAGAGTTTTAAAAATCCAAAAACCAATTCACACGGAAAATATATTTAAGAATCACATAACGTTTTCTGCTCGGTAATCAAGCTTATGGTGCATGATTATTGCTTTAACGTGAACGTCGTGAATGCATATTTTTGCTGATAGGTGCTAGGACACTGTTTAGCTTGGCATCTGACGGTCAACAACAATGCAAAATTATTGACTCCTGCCGACTCTTAAGCAAAACTTTTCTAATATATTAGTATGATTAAACTAATTTAACCAAAGTTTAGAAAAAATACAAAAAAAAATTAAAATAAGTCGTCTAATAAATATTAAACATAAAGAGGAAAAACAAAATTTTTGAATAAATTTTAACAATTTGGAAATACCAAATTAATTAGCCTGCAGGTGTTAACTTCTACATAAATTTTCTTACAGAACGATTTTGATATATTTTAGATCCATCCTACAAAGTCCAACTTCATCTACTTTGGGGTATCATCAGAGAAAGATCATCAAGAAAGATAACCAGCAACGGAGCAACATATGCAAATTATGACTTTAGCAGGTACAAATACCAATCAGCAAAGATAAATTATAACAATCAAAGAATAGATAATAAACAAATCAAGATACTAGTACATGTTGGTGTTAAATAGTAAGAAGATTGGGGTTCGGGCCATTATTTTTATGTTTTATTTGCTGGGTGGGAATGGTTGATCACATTTGATGTGAACTAATGATTATCTTGTACGTTCATTTAGTGTTTAGCAATTCAATCATCCGAAGATGCATTAGAAGGCAGTGAGTGATCTTTGCCAGCTGGTAGCTGAATGAATCAACAGTCTTAAGCTTCATCAACCCACCAGTAATGATTGACAAGTGTCTATCGGTTGAAAAGTTGTAAGAATATTTTCTGATTATTTGACTCTGGTGTTTCTTTACAGTACTTTATTAATGATATTATATCCTTATGTCAAATAAAGAGTTAAATTATTACTATTACTACATTTGTTAAATCAGCATCAATAGAGAAAACAATGGCAACTTCATTGACTCATTTTCTTAGGCAGATAAAAAACTACCTAGGATATTTATTAAGCACTGGATGACACGATCACAAATTTAGCCGACTCATTCAAAAAAAGCGATTCCAAATTCATTGTATCACTATTATTACTTTTTTTACTTTATAATAGAATGTTTATTATTAACATCATACACCATAATGTTTATTTTTAGGGATTTTGCATTATATACTGAATTGGTGTTGATGGATCCCTGCTTACCTTTCAACTTGCCATCAAACTCTGGGTTGGTCGCTACCTTGAACCCAGGATGTGGTAACAAGAAACAACTGATGTCTGTGAAACATTCTTTAATATGTCTTCGGATCGTTTGGTGCTGAGGGTCTTGGTCTTCTTTAATCTGTTCAACACAGTCACTGTTTCAGATTGAGAGGAAAATCACTCGTATGAGTAAATCCATAAAATAAATTATTTCAATAAGAGTACATATAAAATGTTCTGATGTTGGTCAAGAAAAGTGGTGTAAAAAGTGTGCCTTAAAGAGCCATATTGCATGATTGAAACAACAGATAGACATAAGATTGAACTTACTTTGTATATGAATGTTTCTACTCAGTTAGTAAAGTAGCTTAATCAACAGATTAGTGATAAAATGTGTATAGCCTCACATACACTGCTTATGACTTCTCTTTGAAAACAACGTTGGTAAGGATTTACACTGTTTGTCATTATCTTTTATAAAAATTATTGCAGCATGAAAGTACAGGGTGAGGCAGTAAAACAGCACGATTTTGAAAAATCACAAATAATTCATTTAGAAAAAAGGGATAGTTTTTTTGACATAAATCCTAAGTTCATGAGTATAAATTAATCTTTCAACTTAAAAATAATTATATTTTTTAATACAGTGTCAGTAAAATAGCGTACTTGGGTTTTGCACACATTGTTGAATTATTAATTTAAATCAGCCCATGACGTTTTAGCGAATTTCCCTATAGGGAAGTAGCTATTACCGTAGGTCTCATGGTAAGACCTAAGCCCGGGACCGATTTACTTTTTCATTTTGATGTCCCCAGAGGCCAAAAACACCATTCGTTCAAATTTTTATATATCTATATATAGAGATATATATATATAGATATATATATATATATATATGTGTCCATCCGCACGATAACTTGAGTAATTTTTGTCCGATTTTGATAAAATTTGGTTTGAAGGTGTAAGGCGGGATAAACTTGAATGAGTTCGCGAACCAGCATGATCGGACTATGGGAACGGGGGTTTATGGGGGGTTTTATGGGGTAAAATTAGGTTTTTCCCATTTTTGACCCTAAAAACACAAAATTTCACAATTTCTTTTTAAACCATTTTGTAGAGCTTAAAAAAACAAATAATTTAGTATATTGAAACGTTATTATGCGCCTAATTGTTACGGAGAAAATTCAAAAAAATTGTAATTTTAAAATTCTCATGTTATTCTTATGGAGAATAAGTCAACTGTTGTAGTTTGCTTGTTTATGAACATATTTTGATCAAATTTGGAAAATACATTAATTTTTTACTAAACCACAGTACCTTTTAATATTTTACATAAAAAAAACTTTTTTACCCTCCCTGTTGCAGCAAACCTAAGTACTTAAACTAATTCTGTTTAAATAGGGAAAAAATGTGATATTTTTAAGGAGACATTTTAGTTTAAATCCAATCAGGCAGATGGAAATTCGCTAAGTCTGCAGGTTTGCTGCGGCGGGGGTATTTTAGCATTTGCATAACGTCTGCAATCGTTTTATAGTGCTTTGTCATACTAGCAGTGGCTTCGAAGTTATTCATCCAAAGCAGGGTAGCTTTCCATGATGGCACGGGAGCCTGAGGCGATAAGACTGAACTCATAACGGAAAGTGCGCTGAGCACAAACCATAATATCCACGTTTTTTGTAATATGCCTTTACAGTAAACGCATGTTGTGCACTCGTCCAACGTTCCAAGGCTAGAGAAATTTCCACTTGTCTCGACACCTATAGTAATCTCCACCGTACTCTAATAGCCCCCAATTCCTTGTCATCTGATTTTGGAATCGTCCCGTTTCACTGCCTCACCCTGTATTAAGAAACTATGTCTATGAGAGGCTTTTGTGTATATTTTTCCATGTGTGTTTTGTCTATTGTAAATGGCACAAAGGTGTGCAACAGGTATCTTGTTAGTCTTAGAAATACGGATTAAGACGGTGGACAGTATAAATTTAGGAACAAAAAATTGCTGACTTTGACTCATTTGCATCTTATGCAATGTTTTATAGTCGTTCGACATTCATGAGTTTCATTGGTTATGCTTTTTCTTGTTTTGCGTTAGCATTACGAATTTGTCAAGCTTAAAACCAATACGGTGCTGTTCTGCAATTGCAGAGAAAAATTATCACTAATAAATAACCAAATTTTCACATTATTAAACCCCTTCTTAACCTGCATCTTTTTCTAGTACCGTATTCTTTATTTCAAAACAATATTTTTTTAGTGCATTCAAAATAGCGCTTTTGCAGAAATCACTGTTATTATTGTTTTAAGTTTCACTTGAATAAATCATCAACTGATAATCCGGTCCCAAAACCTATCCATCTTATTCACAACAAGGGTCTATTTAATGCTTTGAGGATCTTTAAAAAACTGATTGCAGCATTTATAAGGGTGATAATTTTTATTGCTTCTTTAGTGTAAACTCTGGGTTTGGTTGACTTCTGAAATGTATCACAGAATTCAGTTATAGCCTAGTGTTAATCAAAGCTAATTTAACTGTTTACAATAAATTGCAAATTGAACTGCTAATATTCAATCTTCACTGTTGGTACAAACAACTAAAAAACATTTTTTCTTCCATTAACTGATGGGTGTTTCTGAACCCACAGTCCAGAAACTCTTTGGAGAAACTACTTTTTAGTTACCTGTAGTCTCTTTGCCAATAGCTGGGCTCCCCCCTGCAAACCGTACTTGGCCTCATACGGGTAGCTCCAGTCTCTGACTAGAAACATCAGTTTTTGAAACGGTTTGTTTCCAGAGTCCTCCAGAGCGAGTTTACCATACTCCGTGAACAACTAAAACATAATTGATAAGAAAGAATTGAAATCACCCTTACTTTGTCTTCCCTCATGTAGTAGAAGTAAAAATATTAATACTACAAGCAATTACCCGAAACACGCTAAACTCTATCCCTTAAAATGATAATCAAATTGCCAATACTATGACTGTTTATGATAATAATGTATTTTATAGGTTTTAAAAATATTTACTAGTACATCAATAGACGTCCAATGTTGACTAAAAGTTTTTTTGGTACTTTCCTGTTAAAGGGAACATTCATTATTATCGATGATTTTTTTCTCGATATATCAATATTTTTGTTTTCCTACGATACATTACAAATTGACAGCTGATCTTAATGCTAAAATATAGTCTATTATATGGATTAAGAAATTAAATTCTTCTAAGCTAACCTAACATAACCAACCAAACTTGCTGTACCATTTAAAAATTCCGTTTGATAGCAGAAAAGGCAAATGGAAAATATTAAACAGAGTTTTTAAATGTTACAGCAAGTTTGGTTAGTTTTGTTAGGTTAGTTTAGAACAGTTTCATTTCAATATTTTTTTAAAATTATTGTTTGTTGATTCTGTTTAATATTTATATAGGCTATCGTAGTTGTCAGCTGATATGTTTCAATTTGTTAATATCGATATATTGAGAAAAAAATCATCGACGATAATGAATGTTCCCTTTAACAGGAAAGTACCGTTTTTTTACAGCCATATACATATCGACCAACATCTTTGTAAATAAATGTTTGTTTACAAAACTTAACAAGGATTTGGACTGATACATATGGGCTGAATGTAAAACAATTCAATTACTTTTTTGCATGTGTCTACGCCAGTGGCATAAATAAAATAATGATGTCAATTTAAAAGGTTTAAAGGAAAAATTATATTACAGGAATTGAACCCGTTTCACCCGCACCAAAGTCCAAGACGCTAACCACTAAGCAACACACAAATCATTGAATAACTTCTATTACTTTAACTCGTTGAAACAGCATAAGGATTTACTTTTGATCTACTTGCAACACTCTTGGACAATACCTGAAGGTTCATTAGGTCATCTTCCTGTATGTTCTGTGATAGATTATATATCTGCAGAGAGCTGACCATAGTGCTTAGAGCAAACACAGTGGCACAGTCCTTGACAGTGCTCTCCTGATCAAACGCTCCTTGGGTATCCATCAGCAGAACTGCCACCTGCACAGGTTACAAATCCATCACTATTCCATCTCATTATCAGATTTGAATATAGTATATTCGAAAGAGAAACTTTCCGCATCATAAATAATTAACAATATAAAGAGGTTTAGATACCTCACGTCATCAATCTTAATGTAGTCTTGGGCGACTAGTTTCGAAACAGCAGTTTCATTGTCAAGCCTCTTGTTTCATAACATCATTGGAACATCTTGTCGTCATACATACACAAAAATACATCATTTAAATGATATCTGTGTTTGTGTATGTAAATGTTGTACTTTTTTGTATTGATGACGACAAGATATTCCAATGATGTTATGAAACAAGGGGCTTGACAATGAAACTGTTGTTTTGAAACTAGTCGCCTAAATTAGGATTGATGACGTATGTAAGCCAATTTATATTATCAAAAATCAATCCTGGAGGCAATGAATGAATAAATCAATATTTATGTTAGTAATTCAGTTAAATGTTCAATAGTTGTAGAATTGCCATCAATCAGTTATTATAAGATTACAGATTATATAGATAGGCTAAAACAACTAACCTTTTCACCGGAGGGTAGAGGAGCGACAAAAGCTT
Organism: Macrosteles quadrilineatus; assembly: GCF_028750875.1. NCBI lineage: Eukaryota > Metazoa > Arthropoda > Insecta > Hemiptera > Cicadellidae > Macrosteles > Macrosteles quadrilineatus. The sequence continues at coordinate 160,738,251 of NW_026542594.1, forward strand.
CGGACCACACCAGAATGCCAGTAGTTTCCCGGTCAGAACCACCCCTCCAAGAGAAGCCTTCCAGTGGAGCATCATCTGGTCCCAGCCAGTCTACCCCTTTGCTGCCAAGACTGATCGAGGAATACTAAAAGTGGGGCCATCAAATATTATTTTCACTATCAATCATAAAATGCACACATTCTGGGAAGAAGAGAAATAGATCAAATGAGTTTAATTCTTTAGAAATCAGGTAGAAGTAAAAAAGAAATGATGAAACTGGCTTTAAATAGAACAAATTTATAGGCTACCACTATTTCAACAAATGTTTTTATGAACTTAAGTTTAACCCTTCGAGGTTGAATTTTTTTCCCTATTTTTCGCCGAGTATAGTTTGCTATTAGAGCAGTTGGGAAATGGCACTCGGTGACCTATACTCGACATTCAACATCAAAAATATACTTTTTTGATTTTTTTTGTCTTAGTATAGGTTCTCATTTTAGAGCAGTCGGGAACATGGTGGGCGGCGACCTATACTCACCATTCGACCGCAAAGGGTTAAACAGGTTCATATTAAATTTAAATGTAAGCTTTAATAGTTTAAAAGGGTTGGTACTAGATTTGGAAAATAAAATTCCCTGATTTTCCAGACTGATATTATACTTTTTCTAGGAATACCGTAAGTCAAGATTGACTTATCAAAATCAATATAATATTAGAACAAATGTAAATATATAACTTATTTTTAATCACTCCCAAACAAAACTTGTTTCAAACTACCGGTATATACATATCGATTCTCCTTCTGTACCGATAACTATCTATATAAAAATGTGCATCAGTGCTTATGTCCTTCTTTTTGCTATTAGTCATCGCCCTGACAAAAAAATGTAGAGCAAAATGTAGCATATTTGTAAAAAGGTAGTCTTTTAGGAGAAATTCCAGAATTGTTTCATAATTCCCTGAGTTTTTCAGACCAACAAAATTCCCTGACTTTTCCAGGTTTTCCAGATTATCCCTGACCGTACCAACCCTATTTAATCTAAATATTTAGATTAAAATATAAATAACAGACAGTTAGGTTGGCATCTTATAAGAAGATACAGAAGTGATTGGAAACAACAGCTAGTACTTAAAACTGAATCTCTCATTGCTTATAGCTTACTTAGTTGCTGTAGAATATCAAAATAAAATATAGAACCTAACCTTGGCTAATTGGATGGGAAATAATCAATTCCCTTCGATCATCTCCAACTATGTATGGCCTGATTGTAAATATTGCAAGTAGATAATGATGTAGAATACGGTGTAGAGTAATGTGCACTATTTTGTTTGTATTTTAAGCCTGAATTAACAATAAGGAAAAAAACCTATTTTAACGATATAAACCCTTCCTTTCTTTAAATTAGGCTTGTTCTAACTTTTAACTTTTATGTTGACTTTTACTTTTCATTAAAACTGGACTAACAGTTTGTTTTATACCTGAGGAGGAATGTAAGAACCAAGAGGACTTTTCTACGATACTAGAGCTTTGATGGGGTAAAACTTCAGTAAATTTGGGAGCTCATAAAAAAAATCTGTTTATGTAGGAGTGTTTTTACAAAATATTTCTTACCACATTAAAACAACTATGAACAACTATTTACTTTTTGGCGTATTATGATGGTACAACTCTGCAATTTAAAACATTTGCAATTTTAAACGTAATGATAAACCTAAAAAAGTAAATTGATCTGTATTAAGAAAAACCAACCTTTGATTTCATATACCGCAGGAAAAAGTCAAGTAGAAATGATTTTCCTTTCCGAAAAGCACCAGCAACAGAGACAACAACCACATGCTTGTCTTTGATATCTTGGTGTAACAGAACCCTGGCCAAGGCTTCCTCATCAAGCTCAAATTGATGTTTTGGCTTGGCAATCACCACCTGTACTGGCTCTGCTATTACATGTTCTTCGGACATTGTTCTTTCAATGTTGTCTGATATTTCTTCTCTACCAGACTCTTTTTCCTCCTCTTTCCTTTTCTCACTCGGTCTTTTTTCAAAATCCTTTTTCCCCAACCGTGCCAGCTCGCCTTCTTTGGGTAACTGATTTTCCTCTCTTACAGTATGGTGGAGTCGAAAGAAACTCCCAACTTCTAAGTTTTTGTCGGGTAGAGTTTTCTGAAGCTCTCCCTCTTTCTCTCGTGGCGCTAGTCGTTGAAATTCTCGAAGTGGAACTTTTTTAATTTCTACGTCTTTCACAAGAACTTGAAATGTAGCCTTGACTGTGTCTCCTTCACTTTCGTTTGAATCTTCAGTAGTGTTTGGTGTCTGTTTAGGTACAGTCTTAACTTCGGTAATTTCAGCAGCTCGTTTGTTTACCGTCCTTCTTCTGACTGGTCTCTCTAGAACTTTATCAATCTGGCTGTCAATCAATCTTGGTGGTACTTCTTCTGAATCTACATCTACACTGTACCCCTCTGATAATAAACCAACAGCAGGGGATTTATCGCGAGGTTTTCTTCGTGGTCTCTCTAAAACAAACAAAAAATAAATTGAAAGGCTTTGCGTTCATATTAATCAGACCTGATGTTAATATACAAACAATGTAACAATATTAGTCGTGCAGGTGCTCTAAATGTTTTTGGTTATTATGATTGACCATCTTGTTCTTATATGTCAAATTTTTATTTAACCTCTGACACAATGCAAATGAAGGCATTTCCTGTTAAGTGTAAGAACAAGATTTTATGTTAGTGTACTACTACACACCCAACAAAAAGCTATCTACAATGTGCACATAGTGCAATATCACCTCTAATTGTGAAGACAGTAAGAATTAAATATATTTTTATTTAATTTTTATATTGATAAATAATATGTCCTATAGTATTAATACGTTTACAAAGTCATTGGGTTTTTAGAAACTAGCAAGGAGCTGAAATGATTCCAAATAAAAAAATATCAATAGCCTATTTGTTTTGTTGATTGGAATATTTTTTATTCTTTATATTATATTTTTTATTAATGCATGAACAACATAATTGGCTGGAGTACTACTGAGGTGATAAACACAGATTATAGTTTTCAGGTATACAATTTGGTGAGCATTTTTTTGTACAAAACCGTGTACTATCGGTTCAATATCGAAATACTAATTATCGATATTATTTAGGACCAAATGGATTTGATTCAATCGATTGATGGTTGAATGAATGTTATAATGTAGGCATAATGAACACCACACCATTACCACAACAATACGTGGTGCTGCCATCGGTGCTCGTGATGTAGTGGTTAGAGTATTGGTCTGATAACCAAGAGGTACCTGGTTCGAATCATACCAGTGGCACTAACTTTTTGTCAAAGATTTTGCTTAGAATGCGATTACTGTAGATATTGTTGGAATTTGACGCCTTTATAATTTTATTTTATGAACAGACCTATATTTTAGATTAGTAAACCTTCATTTGATTTTTATCTTATGTATTTTTTATATTATCAGCAAGTTCTGTTAGTTAGGTTACGTTATGACAGTTTAATTTTATAATAGAATGCTCTCATTTCGTCCACAGTAAACCTCAATTTGATTTTTTAATTCTTTTTAAACACAAGTTCAATAATGGGTCATAATAATTAATTTTAGGAATAACAGTTTAAAGACTTTCTATAGACTCGTATATCAATTTAAAAATTGTTATTTGGTGTTATATAAATCAAGGAGAAAAGAAGGACAACAAAAACATATTACCACATTAAGTCAAAACCACCAATTTACAATGTTTTCACAAAATAACGATGATTGTTATTTGGTTAGAAATAAAAATAAACTTATTACTACTGGATGAGTGGATAGAACGTAAATTTTGGAGTGTAATAAATTAATTCACATTAAATGTTAAATGATGGGTGGTGAACGTACAGTTCCATAAATAACTAATTCTATATAAAAGATTGAACTGCAGAATTTTAAGATAATGATTAATTTAAAAGGCGAGTTAAATAAGTCTGTACCTATACACAAGTTTTACACAAATTTGTAAGTTACCTGGGGGGCGCCGCCGGGAGTCCATGTTATAAAGTTAGACTAGACACAAGACAGTCGGGACTACACGGACGCAAACATCTCAGCGAGGCACTACAGTTTGAGCTACATTGGTTCCTCAGTGCTTGCGATATTTCTAGCATCAACTCTTTGCCAAAAACTATACTTGTCCAATTCAATGCACTTATTGTTTTTCTTTATTTTTGAAAGTAATATTATTCATAAAAAGTTGTTCATAGCTATTAGGCCATAATTATTAAATACTCTAGCAAAATATTTGCCCTTTATTCTTAATAGAGAAAAAATCATAGTAGACCTATTATGTATTTGATTCACAAATGTTGTTTATAAAATAAAATTATTACTATTTTAAAATACCCCCGCCGTAGAAAGCCTGCAGACTAAGCACATTTGACTGATTTTATTTTCACTAAAATATCTTTATGATTAACAGATGAATGTTCTCTATTTAAAAATAACATTAATTGTAACAACTAGTACTTAAGTTTGCTGATATAGGGAATGTATGTTCATTTTTTATTGAAATGTCAATTGCTTGGTATGAAATAAATAAATTGGCCAAAATTTATCAAAATATATCCAAGAACACTACGACAGTTTATTTTTTATCCATAAGAACAACATAAGAAATTTGAAATTTACAGTTTTTTTAATTTCTCCCCCGTAACTACAGGCTCACAAAAACATTTCAACATTCTAACTTATTTGTTTTTTAATCTCTACAAAATATTTTGAAAGATTTTGATTTTAGAAACTAACTTGCTCACTGTATAAATTGATTGTTTTATCTTATGTTTAAATGGTAGATGGTTGTATTAGGTTTCAATTAGGTATCTATTATACATATTTTCTTTCTTTATTTAAAAGTTTTGGGAGTCAAATAGTACCTCATAAAAAGTGTTCCTATTGTCTGATAATGCTGGTGTGCGAACTTGTTTAAATGAATGTAGGTAGTTTTACAGGTGTTTGTAATGTATTTTTATCAAAAGTTGAGGATTTTCACTCGAGTTATCGTGCCAACAGACACACACACACACACACACACACACACACACATATATATATATATATATATAGGGTGTCTCACGAGAGGTGTCTCAAATTGATTACGGAAAAACGGCTTAACGTACAAGGATGAAATAAAATTATTTCCCGCTAAATCGACCCCAAGGAATAACGTAAAAATATTTTTAACTTTTTCCCAATGCAGGGTGTGCCAAAAACTGAGGGTCACTAGTTCGAATCTCGGAATTTCCAAATGTAAAAATATGTCATGTTATACATCATTTTAAAGGTATTTGATAGGCAAACATTTTGGCGAAAACAGAAATAACACTAAAGGCCCAATTTGATAAAGTGTTAAACCACGTCAAACCCAAATTACATGCATTTGATATAGGAAAATTAGGTTTTTTGTTATTTACGCAAAAACTAAAAGAGATACGAAGTAAGTGTAAATTACAAAGTTGTTAGGAATTAAAAAACCTATAAAATGATGTGCCACTTGACATATGTTGCTATTTGAAATTTTTGAAAAATGAGCATTTGCAAATTTTCAAAAATAAATTTTTTTGGAATTTTTATAATTTCAAAAAACCGTTACTTGTAGCATATCAAAGTAAAGCTAATTTCATAACGAGTAAGAAAATTCAACCGGAGAAGGGATAAATGCATTGGTATAGGAAACACAGAGTATTAACAAAATATAGATTTTTTCCAAAAAAAAACTGCCGCCATTTTGAAACGGGAAAAGATAACTTATTTCTGTTTTCGCCAAAATGTTTGTCAATCAAATACCTTTAAAATGATGTATAACATGACATATGTTTACATTTGGAAATTCCGAGATTCGAACTAGTGACCCTCAGTTTTTGGCACACCCTGTATTGGGAAAAAGTTAAAAATATTTTTAGGTTATTCCTTGGGGTCGATTTAGCGGGAAATAATTTTATTTCATCCTTGTACGTTAAGCCGTTTTCCCGTAATCAATTTGAGACACCTCTCGTGAGACACCCTGTATATATGAATTTGAACAGATGGTGATTTGTCCTCAGAAAATCAGTCCCGAGTCTAGGTCTTACCATGAGACCTCTGACGGTGATAGCTTATAAGCTATCACCATTTTCCAATTTTTTCCAATTTTCCATTCGCAAAAAAATTTGCTAAAATAAACTGCTCCTTAAGGAAGTAGATATAAATGAAGTCATTGTGGTAAGATCTTGGTTGAAGTAATAATACTTTTCCCATTTAGTCCCTCAAAAGCCAAAAAAACCATGTTAATTTAGCACATACTACTGTAATTGGTTGTAGTATTGATGTTGGTACTCTACACCAAAATATAAAAATAGCATTTACTGTAGGGCATTGATTATCCAAAGCCCAGTAATTCCTTTGGTTACCAAAAGGTCGATTACCAGACATCCCGCAATCGCGAAACTCTCAGCAGTGACGCCGAGTTCAAAAGATATGTTTACGGGTGTTGCCGGAATCATAGGAGACAATCAAAACCAATGAAAAATAAATGTAAAAAATGTTCCTTGACATTTCACAACAACCTGATTTATAAATCAAAGTGTGACAACCAAGTCAAAATAGCTATTTCAACTCAGCATATGTAATTGTATGTTTTGTGGGTGTGTACTGTACACTTTTAACAATTAATTGTCAGATCTTAACTATATTTGGACAGTGTTCTTAAAGACCAAGGATGTGTACAACATAGTTTTGTTAATCTCTTGTTACAACCATCCACTTTACTAGAAGGTAAATTGAGCAAGCTTAAATCATGAAACTAACTTTTCTTTTGCCTCAAATCAAGGCCCCACTAGAAAAAACAGGCCATGCTGCAGGATCCATGACGTCACACTAGTGGATAGATTTCATTGATAAATTCATTGCCATCACCATTCCCATATGTTTTAGGTAAATAAACAAGCTGGCTGTTTGTAAGATTTTAATGGTAAGAGTTTAGTACAACTATCCACCACTGTGACGTAGCGTTGTGCTACTCGCGCTGCAGCATGGCCTGTTTTTTCTAGTGGGGCCTTGCTCAAATGCAATGAATCAATTAAATTTTTTTGATAGATCCCAAGTTGTATAGTGTTGAAAAAACACAGGTTTTACTTAAAGGTTTAATGTCAAAAATCTTTTATAGGCCTAGGTCCTTTTAATGTTTGTTTTGTACAGGAAATAACAGTAGTAATTATTAATAACTCTGATTACTTAACAACAGATTACTCTCAGTTTTACTACAGCCTAATTGTTTCATATAAAATGCCAAATACCCATCTCAAATAGTAATATTAATAATAATAAACTTTTTAATTCAGGATAAGAAAAAGGTAGGTACCTGTGACCAAAACATCGGCGGATGGTTAGTTCAAGTTTAAATAACATGGTAATTATTAATGTAACCATGGTTTAGTAACAAACGGGCCCAATTCATTTCCTGTATTCAGCTTGCAACATAAACCGGCAAGAGAAAGTAGATCAATGGTCTGTCGAATCCTCTGAATATTATTACAACTGTTGTTTTGTTGTTGTTTGCATAAGGTTACATGGAATAACCTTGACTACGAAATAATGTTTCAAGCTGACTTTATTTTCGAGGATTTAAGTTAGGGGATTAATAGAGAAGATTAAGGTTGTTTAAATGGTTTTAAGCGAGTTTTGTTTTAACAAACCATGATTCTACAAAATGCGGTTGCCAGAATAATTTAATTAATTGTACCCCCGGCCATGCATCAGGTTCAGGGGAGGGGGGATTTCTGCCCGTAAATAAACCTAGGCCTAATTTATTTAATGCAGATGTAGACCAAATAACAGTGAACTGGACAGATAATACAGGATTGGGCAAAAGTATGGACACCGCCTATTAACCTTTTAATGGGTAAAACCGGCAGCAACATGGACAAAGTCATCTTGTTCCATGATTGCTGCAAAATCATGAATATCTTCTTCGGTCTTGAAGACATCAGCATAGTCAGCCCTCGCCTATGATGACGTCATGCTTGAGGAGCATTACGACCTGTTTATTTAGTGTAGCCTCTTGGTTAAACATGTTGTTTGTCATTGTTTTATATTATTGAGAGTTGTGGGTTTTCAACCACCACAAGACTGATGTACAGAGGTAGGCCTACCTTAGAATGGTAACTTATCTCAAAAAATTTGTTCCCAATGCGGCTTTGATTGCTCAACCATAAGAGTTACTTGGAAAGAGACGTCGACTTCACTTGGTCACCTGCTCAGAAGCAAGTGTTGCAGAAGACTAGGCCTAAGCCAGCTCTCCGGTTTTAAAACCATTCAATGTCAATGCTTCAACTAGAGTTACTGCTGATGATAGCTCATTTGCCCTGGGTGGTTTACTTGAGCAGGAACATGATGGAAAGTTCTTTCCTGTAATGTATGTTTCAAGAGCGATGACAGAAACAGAGAAAAGGTATGCTCAAATTGAACGAGAATTTTTAGCCTGTACGTGGGTGTGTGAAAGACTGAAAATATATTTGGTTGGGAAATGTTTTCTTCTTCAGACACACCACAAACCTTTGACAACATTACTGGGGAATAAACCTATTCAAGAGCTTTCCACTAGACTTTTACGTTTATGTCTTCGGTTGCAGATGTTTGATTATGAGATTAATTACGTAGGCTACCAGGCAAACTGTTGACTGTTCTAGATACATTGTCCCGACAAACGAATCTTAATATTCGAGAAATCAACGAGTTTACTTCTCACGAACTTCAAGAATATGTCACAGAACAATTGGTAAATCTTCCTGTGCGAGATACATTATATGAGCTCAAAAGAACTTATTAGACAATTAAGATTAAACATTCCAACTCTTAAGGAAATACATACATTCCGGTTGGGACCAGGTTGCTTATGCGCAATACAAAGATAGCCTGGCTGATCATGAGGGATTGATATTGCTCGGGGGCAGTCGGATTGTTATTCCTCACAGCCTGCGAGAATTGGTTTTAGACAAACTCCACAATAAACACATGGGTATTTCAAAATGCCGTGGCTTAGCAAAGGAAACAGTTTGGTGGCCAGGAATCAATAAAAAAAAATAAAAAAATTGAGAGGGAATTGATTGAAAAAGTTTATTGCTTCATTCAGTAAAATAGGAGGATTCCAACAATGCAACTCATCCCCACAGGCTTCCCAAAGTTACCATGGTCGGTCGTTGGTGCAGTTTATCCTTGGAACACCTGATAAAATTATCATACTATACAGTATATTAAAATGTGACAGGGGTTTTTTCATGATTTTGAATCAACCACTTGATGGATTTTCATGATTTTTGTGTTGAGAAAAAGATAGTTTTGAGAACCAGGGAATGTTGAAGCCATAATTTTAGTTTAGGGTTTCAGTTTTTTTTTTTTTACTAGCCTAAGTAAGTTTTAATTATTTTTTAAAGTCTAGCAGCCGACGCTAACATTCTAGACTAGCTTTTTGTATAATACCATTTGCTTAACATAACAGCTGTAAACATTCACTGTTTGTGACACAAATTCAGCATTTGGATGAAAATGAAATGACATAGCCTACGTAGGGTTGACTTATTTAATACTTGAGGTGGCTGTGGCAATGGCGGCAGGTGAAGACGTTCTCGTTTGCCCCGGTTGTAAAATTGGAGTAAAAGATAGTGATAAAGCTTTGCAGTGTGATGGTTTCTGTGACAAATGGCATCATATTGCCTGTGTTGGAGTAGAAAGCAAAGATTACAAGAAGATAGTTGATCTAAAAGACATTGTGAAGTGGATATGTGTAGCCTGTGCCGGCAAACTACTACTCATGAAGAAACAGGACGTTGAAGTTGAAGCTGTAAAGCATGCTGATCTTCGGAAAATTGTTGAAGACGTAGTAAAAATGGTCAAAGAAGTGAAAAGTTTTAATGTACAAATTAACAATAGACTTACAAATATTGAAAAACATGAGAGGTTATGTCCTAAAACTACAGCTATCGCAAGTCATCCGATAGATTCATCCAGTAGCTCACACCGATCATCCGATAGCTCTGATCGATCTTTTGCGGAATTGAGTGTACAAGAGACCGATGTTAGCCTGCTTTTAACAGCATCAAAAAGTGGAAAGAAGAGTGACAATGAATTTATTCTAAATAAGGAAGACTTCCCCGAATTTCCCAACAAAACCTATGCTACTGAGGGAGAGTGGAGTAAAGTAGAATATAAGAAGAAAAGTGGCAACCAGCGGCAGACAACCAATGAACATCATAATCAACGTGGCCGTGGACCAACATTGAATGGCAAACATGGCGAGAAGGATGCTGTAAATGTTCTCAAAAATAGAAATTCAGATCGAAAATCGGTTCAAGTTGTTATTGGAACTAGTAATGGCACTACAATTTGTGCTAGTGAGAAAAAAGCCTGGTTTTATCTAGGTAGGCTAAGAAGTGACACATCAGCTGAGGCAGTGAAAAAGTTCATATCGGATTCTTTTGCTGGAACTGAAGCATCGGTGGAGAAGCTCGACAGTAAAGGAGAAAATGCTAGTTTCAAAATTGGTGTTGATTTTGACAAGAAAGATGACTTATTCAACTGTTCAGTGTGGCCAAAGAATTCCCTGCTAAAACGTTTTTTATTCAAAAGACCCCGGAACAAACCACCCCAATAACGACAGGTAACTTAAACCTACCTTCTGCTGAGACTAATAGATATTTGGAGGGTAGGCCTAGGCCTAGATTAGGCCTAAGTCAAAGTGAGCTTAGGCTGGCTTGTGTAAATGTGCAGTGCCTTAGGACTAAAATAAATCTGCTATCTTTATTTATAAATGATGTGTCTCCTGATGTTCTATGTCTGAGTGAACATTGGCTAGAAGAGAATGAGGCTGAATTTTATAGTGAGATAAACTCAATGTCACTGGCGAGCGGCCTATATAGAACAAATTGTAAGAATGGTGGTGTAGCAATATATCTCAATAACACCATAAAATACAAGCATATTAATTTAAGTGCATTCTGTTCTGAAACAGACATTGAACTTACAGGAGTGGAACTGGTTGACCTCTCACTCTTAGTAATATCTGTATATAGAGCCCCTAGTGGGAATATTGAAACTTTCTTTTCAAATTTGGACCGATGCTTAATGTGGCTGACTTTGTTCAAAACTCCAATAATACTGGGTGGTGATTTTAATATCTATCTAAATCAAGATGAAATAAGAACGCACAGACTCGATTTTCTGCTAAAAAGTCATGGGCTATTTGTGACGAATCGCTCTCCTACACGTGGCCCTGTATGCTTGGATACTTTTGCAACTTCGCTCGACACCAGAACCTGTATGACTTCTGTCGCTGACTCGATAGTGGCTGATCACTGCCCGGTAATCCTGGATGTTCCCACTCAATGGGTGAGTAACTCTGATTTTTTACCCTGGTTTACTATGTACAGCAAAATTATAAGACCTGTTTGTGAAGATAAGTTTGGTTATCTTAGGCTATCTCTATCAAGTAAAGACTGGAATGCGGAAATTCAGACCGATGACCCACTGACAGCTTTTGACTCCTTTTTTAGTATTTTTATGGACTGTTTTGACCAAGTCTTTCCTCAAAAAATAGTGCCTAGACGTAAGCCTAAGCTTAAGCCTAAACCTTCACCAACTACTAAGAGTAAGCTAATCTGTGGTAAGTCATGGTACACACCTGACCTAGATCAACTGAGGAAACTCGTATTGGCTTTTAACGATAGACATAAGCATGCTGTTGAGGTAATAGATAGAAATAGGTACTTAAGCTTGTACATTAGAAGTAAGAGGTTGTATAGAGTAAAGGTGGACGAGGCAAAGAAACTTGCAAACATGACTGGGATTGAAGCTGCGAAAAATCCGTGCAAGGCGGCATGGAATTTGGTAAATCGTGTTTCTAAGCCAACCCCAACTCTTAAATGCCCCGCAAATCCTGATGAATTCAATGAACATATTCTGGGGGAAATTGACAAAATTGTTGACTCAGTAAACCCTGACAGTGATGTAAATACTGCAACTAAAATACCGGACAAGCCTATTATAAACTCTCTAGATAACTGGGCTTATGTAACGCCTCAAAATGTCATTAAAATAATCAAACAATTCAAGAACACAACTAGTCAGGATATTTATGGCTTAAACATCATTGTACTGAAACATGTTGCGGACATTATTGCTGATCCCCTAGCAAAAGTACTTAATCTTTGTATGTCCCATGGGGTTTTCTCTGATGTCTTAAAAGTTTCTAAAACAGTACCCATTTTTAAAAAGGGCAACCCTGAAGATGTAGGAAGCTATCGACCGATTTCCATAGTGCCCATGTTTGCAAAGATTTATGAGACTATAATGAAAACACAGCTTGTTCAACACTTTGAAACAAATGGTCTGTTTAGTGACTCACAGTATGGTTTTAGGTCTGGTAGAACCACAACTACTGCAGTTCTTAAACTTGTCACTGAGGTAGTCGATGCTTTCGAAGAGGGGAATTCAGTTGCACTCACCCTAGCTGACTTAAGCAAAGCTTTTGATTGCGTCTCCCACATTCAACTGCTAGAAAAGTTACATCTATATGGCGTTGGGGGGCCAGCACTGCTTGCCTTTAAATCCTACCTCCTAAATCGAAAACAGATCATGGCAGTAAAAGGGGCAAATTCACAACCATTGCCGGTTAAACATGGCGTGCCCCAGGGATCTGTGTTGGGCCCTGTGCTATTCTTGGTGATGGTAAACGACCTCGGACAGTTAGGCAACGTCTTGCTTTTTGCGGACGACACGACTATCTTTGCGGATGCAAGCACTCCTGAGGAAGCCAGGGCCAAGGCTGTACAGTCCTTTGAGAAAACCAAGACGTGGTTCAAAGCAAATAAGCTTTGCCTAAATGAAACCAAAACGCAACACATGACCTGCAGTCTAGCTCGGAATCCCATCCCTGATAACCTGCCTGAAGTAAAATTATTAGGCTTCATAATCGACCCCAAACTCACCTGGGAAAAACACACCATGAAAGTGTGCACCAAGCTATCGAGGACATTGCATCTCTTTAGGAAGCTCAAACCTATGCTGACAAAGCAATACCTACTGACTGTCTACTTTGCTTTGTTCCACAGCCATATCAGCTATGGGTTGGAGGTTTGGGGCCATGCAGCTGGATGTAAGGACTTTTGTTACAAAAGAAGGTAGTCAGACCTATTTCGTCCGCTGACTACCACGAACATTGCAGACCTCTTTTTAGTAAACTCAATATCCTTACAGTATACAGCCAGTACATTCTAATCACCCTAAACAACGTAAGGACCAACATCTCTAGTCTTGCATTGAGAGAAGACCAACATGATCACAATACAAGGTCAAAATCCAACCTTGATATCCCTTTCTGCAGACTAAACAAAAAAAAAGGACAGCTTTCCTATGTTGGCAATTAGGATGTACAACCGACTGCCACTGTACTTTAAAAACCTTGAGGCCTCAGTTTTCAAAAACGAACTGAGGGAGTGGCTACTGGCAAGACCCTTGTACTCCCTAGATGAGTTTTATAAAATTTGCGTCTAACCTGCAGCCAAACTTGTAAATATGTATATATATATTATTATTATTTTAATTTGACTCAGTCCATCCAGCAAGAGCTGGTCAACGACGTCGAGGGAGTAAGTAAGTAAGTAAATTTATACTAGGACATGTGTAGGCCTAATGCTATAATCATTGATAGGCTTTACCTTTTACCTTCTGTCGTGAACTTTTACCCAGAGAAAACTGGATTGTTCATGTCAATAAACATAACAATCCTACGTTCTTTTATTCAGTAAGAGGATGACTGACAGGTTATTTAAATAGGCTATATAAAGTAAGATACTGTTAAATTTAGATGTTCTAATATTTTTTTTTGAGCAGCCATTAAAATCAAATCTTGTCAATCTTAAAACTAGGACTAAGTTAATATTGTAGGCCTAGATATTCTTAGACATCTTTGGAAATTTATTACAATAAACTAAGTTAAGTTTAGTTACCATACCTAAACTTCCGTATTTCTGGAGACAACCGGGTAAACTTCATGTGTTAGATAACTTACTACAGATTGTAGAGTTCAGCAATTTTTATGTGCGTCTGACATTACCTTGATGGATAACTTAAAGGCTTTAAGTGAATGTGTTTAAGGGCCGGCGCGCACTATCCCGACCACGACCACACGCCCGACCGGTCGTTGTCGTTTACATACCATGCCACCAGAGCACGACTCGACCAAGGCAACGAATGTTTTACCAACTTCAGTGTCAAGATGGATGTTGAAGAAGTGCATCTGTATCGAAGTACGTTAAGCGGAAGAAGAAACAAGACTGGGTACATCCAATGTTAACTGTCAGGTCTACAAAAGGGCAGCTTGTAACATTTTATGAAGAGCTATGTCAATATGAAGACAGGTTTTTTTAATTACACAAGAATGTCTGTTAAAAAAAGCTTTGATGACTTACCGTACCTACTTAGAAAAGTTGCTGGTGAAATCAGGGGACAAGACACTTCATTGAGACAGTGTATAAGTTAGGAAGTGAAGAAAAACTCCTAGTTACAATAAGGTAATTACATATATAGGTAAGTTTATTATAGAAAAAAACATTAGGAAATTCTAATATGTGAACATATTAGATCCCATAAACAGGGCCTCTCTTTAATAGCTAGGCTATAACAAAACTCTCAGTGTCAAAATCCTGCAACATTTTATAAAAGAAGTCACTTCACAAACTACACAAAAAAAAGTGCTCACCGTTTGATTGATCTAGGAATAATTACTGGGGTTACTGGTCGGGGCAGAGACAAGTCGGGGGTTGTGCACGTGGTCCCATTACATTTTGTGCTATTTTTGGCTGCAACAGCCAGCAAGTCGGGCCCGACCTAACAGCAAGGACTTTGCTAGGGTCTTTCCAGGGTCCAACCAGTCGACCAGTGCGTGCTGTTCCATTTAAGTTACGCCTATTATAAAACTGACCAGTCGGAGTCGTGGTAGTGGTCGGGATAGTGCACGCCAGCCCTAAGTTAGACTATCTGGCTGCACTTTACTTTAGGTCCTACACTCATTCGAACGAAAATATCGATCGATGTATCGATTGTTCGATATATCGTTTGGTTAGTTAGGTAAGGTTAACCTAACCTAACTAACCAAACGATATATTGTTTGTGTAGGACCTAAAGTAAAGTGCAGCCGACTATCTAATTGTGTCAACTTATTGCATTGGGGCTAGGACTGTTTTTATCAAACTTTTAACCTTTAATCAACTTATAATTTTAATAAACTTAATTTTCCAAGATGAAAATTCGCTTTAAGAAGGTCTAAGCTATACTAAGCATATCATGAGGTAGGCCTATTACCCAGCAAGTTACTAAGCCTATAACATGAAATGTTATGACTAGGCCTACACCTAAACTTATGATTGTTTATCAAGATAACCAAAACAACATGCAGTTGCCAAATGGATCTAGATAATGAGAAAATGTTATGAGCAAGTATTATGACGTGTGTTCTTGCAAGTAATACTTAGTTTAAGATGACAGTTTCGAATAGTGCCAGTGTCACACGTTTACAACACAAAATCTTACTCAAGACAAACGTCAACACCACACAAATCTGCCAAGGACGTGGAATAACTATATCAATCAAACGGAATTTTACATACTATAGAATATAATTACAATAAAAGAAAAACTTACAGCAATTATCCAATAAATTAATGTTTACATTAAGCTCAAGGTAATACGTCTCATTATACGGATTTTTCGCACTACACAATATACGAACGAACTTCCAACAGAAAGACAGACGAGGACGAGACAGACTGGATTTCTGGAATCTGGACTGGATTGGATCTGATCTGACTGAGACTGAATGACAAGGAGAAAACATATGTTATTCAAACTCACAACAGTTGAGTGAAACAGAAAAAGTAATAAAGTATAAGTTTCCTCTGATTGATTATACTATAAACTATTGTTTAAAATTTGATGTGAAAAGTAGAAATAGAAAACTCACCCCTACCATAGACTATCCAACACAAGTAGACTTCCCATCCCATTGTAAATTTTTAAGCTCGTTTTTCGTGTCTAGTTCATGTCCGTTGACACTGGTGGCGAGTTTCTACGAGATTTTGTTTCTATTATTATAGAGTTAATTTCACGATTTGTGCTTTACTTTACTAGATGACGAGTTATTGTTAATGATTATATAGTTTTAAGTTACATCTCATCTCTTTTACACATCTCTTTTAAATTTAAGTTTACATCTCAGTAATAACAAGAAACAAATTGTAAGTAAACTAAATCACGATCCTCTAGCGGAACCGGACGGAACCAACAATAAAGTTAGCATCTTACTTACTTACCTACTTGAAATACTTGAGGTCTTAATCTTTGACCGACAATGTCAAGCACGGGTCACACTAGACTGCTCGCCAGCCGCTGGTGATCAGCGGATTGCATCAGCACCACCAAGCAGCGGCTTTTGCACGGGTAACACTAGGCTGCTTGTCAGTAGCTGGTGATCGTGATTTTGACGATGTGTGAGAAGGAACAGCTGTGAGGTTTTGCAACACCTCACTGGCTGCTTATTTGACGTTCACTTATTTAAAGAAACGTCCCACAAGGACGTATAGTTTTGGAACAAATTTAAGAAATCAATAACCCGCTTCCCCGGCCACCTAAAGCACGGGTCACACTAGGCTGCTCGGCAGCCGCTGGTGATCAGCAGCTGGCACCAGCAACACCAAGCAGCGGCTTTTGCACGGGTCATACTAGGTTGCTTGTCAGCCGCTGGTGATCGTGATATTAACGATGTGTGAGAAGGAACAGAACAGCTGTGAGGTTTTGTAACAAATCACTGTAAGCTGCTTATTTGATGTTCTTACTTCTTTAAAGAAACGTCCCACAAGCACGTTTAGTTTTGGAATAAATTTAAGAAATCAATAACCTGCTTCCCTGACCACCTAAGCTCAGTAATCTATATGCTAAAAATACTATTTTAATCGCCTAGTTTTGAAGCTCAGTTCTTGTCGCCATTTCGTCCTTTTTTGGGTCCTCATCCAGCACTACTTACTTAATATTGAGGATGTGTGTGAAAGAGAAATAAATTTATCAAAAGATGCTTAACCGCAAGAAGAGACGTTATTGGATCAGGCCTCGGGTACAAATAATTTATAAATACAAATTCTTTAAAAAAAATACCACGTTTTTAAACGCCCTAAAAAAGAATCAGAAACATACCAAAATTGTCTGGAACGGTAATTTTTTAATTAGAACCATTTAGAAAATCCTCATTTATGTCAATCCCTTATATTTTAACCCCCCCCTCTTCAGGAAACGGGACAATTATTAGCAATAATAATAACGTTTCCTATAAGTGTACTTTTTACTTTTCATGTTTTGAACGCAACACCGTGGTCAGCCCCAATGGGGGGCCATTCTTCATACCGATAGTTTTAACCCCCCTCCCCACCACCTACGAAGGGGTCCGAAGATTATTGAAAATATTTTACCTTTCTCAAACTCCTAACATTATAACTTTATATATATGCTTATGCTTATTGAGCTATGGAATTTTTTTGAGATGAAGACTTTCAGAGAATTTCATCTTTCATCCATTATAGCACCAGCCCCAAACATCAAGACTCTATCATGTCAAGACTTGTTTGGTTTGCACCACAAACAACTCCTCTATGAAATGTTTTGCAACTGCAAAGTTATCATTAGGTTTTTGACGCAGAAAAGTAATTCCCGGGCAACATCCTGTCCCCCGTGACCATTTCTCATTACGGCTACTATTAAAAGGGGGCCTGGGGCCCAAAACCGAAGGAGCCAAAGGCGAGTTACTTTTGGACCCACGGTAGCAAAGCACTGAAGAGCAACTTTGAACTAAAACGTCATTATTATTTAAAGATTTCAATCGAAAATACTGAGATAGATTGAACTGACACAGAGGTATGTTTCTAATAATAAAACTCCAAGACTCAAGAAATAACCTTTATTTGTAGTAAAAAATATCAAATAATACTAAGTAGCCATCCCAATATCCTGGGAGTAAACTTGCTCGGTAAAGAAACTTATGGACTTAAAAATAATTCATGCGATTGACTTTCCAAATTGTTTTTAATTTAATATGTCAACAATTTTTTCGGTTTGTTTAAGTGTATGCACTTTTTGGAGTATGAATCACCCATGCCAGATTCACATAAAATTTTCTTATTGTTCTAGTGCTAAAAACACATTATACAAAAACTTTTGCTGGAAAAATTATATTATGTTTTATCATTTTATGTCGATGACAATAATATTAATTCAACAAAAAAATACTGCTGCTCTTGGAGATTTCATAGTTAAATTTGAAATATCAGGATTAAACTTTTCTTATTTTATGTAAACGAATGGCTTATAGTTTTTTGTAAACAGTAATAATATTAATTCTGATAGAAGATTCTATTTTGTTTATTGGT
Organism: Macrosteles quadrilineatus; assembly: GCF_028750875.1. NCBI lineage: Eukaryota > Metazoa > Arthropoda > Insecta > Hemiptera > Cicadellidae > Macrosteles > Macrosteles quadrilineatus. Next base: position 160,756,729 of record NW_026542594.1, read on the forward strand.
GTTATATTTAGTTAGCACCTGGCATGTAATTAGCTTAATAGTTTATTAATAAATTTATTGATAAGATTAAAAGACTTGTTCTTACAAATTTGAATACAACAATACAATACGACCATTTCGCTGTCGAAGCCAACATCCAATCCTGGTAGTTTTGCACCAAGGCGGTTGGCCTGAATGTCACTGATACCAACTTTCTCCCAATAAACATTGAGTTTCAACTTACTCAGTGTAAACTTCCCCCACAAAGTGTCACTGCTACTTTAAATACACATTGGAATAGTTTGTTCAACGTATTGCTCCGTCTTAAAGCTGCTTCATACATATAAACGGATATTGTAAACTAAACCCAAGTCATTATTCCAGTATACATAGGTTAATTTTCAGAAATATATTGACAGTGACATCTTTTCAGGTGTTCCAAATTACAACCTTGAGAGTCATTCGTAACAGCTCCACAGAACGATAAAAGAAGCTCAGCTATTTGAAATATCAGATTTAAATGTAAACGCTCGTTCTGCCATCAGCGTTCTTGTGTGTTCAAAGAAATGCGTAAAAGGCTTAGCGAATCACTTTGAATATTGCAAACTTTCGTGGAACAGCTTTATAAAGCAAAACATCCACATTGTGTTAAATTCTATATTTGTAAGAGGAGCTATATGGTGGAAATTAAAATGATAATCGCCAGTGTGTGAAGTTGAAAAGTCTGTTGATACAGATCGCTGTTTAATCGTGTTAATATATTCTCATTTCAGTACCACATCGACAAAATAAAATAACAAATAAAACACAGTACATTTAAACATCCATCAACAGTATCATTGTTTAATATGTTTGTGTAGTACAGTAATTTATAAAGATTATGCTCGTGTCTATATGCAGTGCATTGATAATCAAAGGGACCAAGCCTTAGGGTGGAGCTCTTAACGCTGAATTCTTGAATACGTGAGTTGAGGTTCATGGGTACATCTACTTAGTAAGAAATTTAATATATATATATATATATTTATCTTACTAATATTATAAATGTGAAAGTTTGTGTGTTTGTTTGTTTGAAGTTCAATCACGCATAAACTACTGGACGGATTGGGCTGAAATTTGACATGATGATAGCTCACATTCCCGATTAACATATAGGCATATTCTTATCTCAAAAATCCTTTCGGGCTCTGCCCCAGAGGCTCTGTTGTTCACCATGTTAACCTTATGAGTATTCATATTTAAAAGGAATTAAAGAATTTAGTCAGCTGTTTAAACTAAAAATGTTGGTTCTATGATATGCAAAAGCATTAAAAAGTAATAAGATTTACCAACAGGGTGCAGCACTATTATTTTTTTTGCATTTATGAAAACGAGAGGTCGTCCAGTGGTCGAAACTCGACCAAAAATATGTAATGTACTCACTTCTCTATTTTCACCCCACACTGTAAATAAAACACGTGATTGGAGTTTCTTCCATTTGTTTTGATTTTCTGTTTATATTTCGTTGTTATTTCGTCACCAGCATGGCAACGCATAAGATTCATGTTAATTTTTTCAAATTTTTAAACTCATTTTTTGTGCTTATCTTTGAGCCTATTTAAATTTACAAAGGGATTCTGCACACCTACAGGAAAATTGCTTTCTAACGGTATGTGCAGATTTACCCCACGATGCACACAAGCTGAGAAAAAAGGTTTTAAAGAAACATGCTTGCCTATTAATATATAGATAGATAGATAGATAACTAATAAGCAGCAACAAAAAACTGTGATACACAATGAGAACTGTCAAAGTAGGGTTGTTTACAGTTATGTTTATGTTTATAATTTCATGAATAATCTGTGATATTTTGCGAATTTTTAATAATTATTTTGTCTCTATTGTTTAGGTGAATTGGTAGAACATTATGGCTATGGTAGATGTGTAATACTATAGTATACCGTAAATTTAAAGAAGGAAATTTTATCAAACTGTGCAAAAGCAAAGCTTGAGTAACTACAATAAGCATTTTATACTTATATGCCAACCCCGCACGAAGGACGGGTACTCAGCTAGTATATATATATATATATATATGAAAAATGTAACATACCAGAGTCACCATACTTACGATCTTCGTTTCTATACTTCGTTTGTGACTTGACCCAATGAACTATTTCACTGCAATCGAATATTCTTTTATAGCTCTTTTATGTCTTTTATTTCTAAGTGATAATGCCGCAACCCCTAGGTCTAGCCTGAAGTAATGTGAAAAACAATCCCAGGCTCGTGCCTAGCGTCCTAGGACAAAAAAAAAAAAAAAAAAAAAAAATAGCTCTTTTATGAGTTTTTTTTTTACCTTTAACGCGTATACACAGTTTAATGTATGTGACTCTCCATTAGGTATCGAACTTTTTCATAGTAAGTGACAATGGTAAAAACTAAGTACTTGTCATGTTTTTATTGTATTTGAAAGTCAAATAAATATGATTACATTATATAACTCTCGAATACAAAAATAAATTGACAAGAAGACAGAATTCAGTTCACGTCCACGTCTAGCCCTCCAGAGCCGCGTCTGATTCAATCACCGCTAGTGACGACACTTTCGTTTGACCCCCCTTGTCACTGATAACCTTATTTATCTCCCAGAAAACGTGATATGATTCGTTAGGTAAGCTTATTTCGATCAAAAATGGCATGTTACTTTATTTATTTACACTGGTTTTATAGGAATACAGTAATTATTATTTCATACATTCTTTGATGGACCGATATACAATAAATTTTTTTTACCTAACACCCTTCTAGAATTCACCGTATATCCATGTAGGCCTAGGAGAAGGAGAGGCAAGGGGTAGAGGGCAAGATGGGTTTTGTCAATTTCTACCATAGACTAAGGAAACTTTGTTTCCTTAGTCTATGGTCCTTTTGTTCCTTAGTTCTTTCAGTTTCCTTAGTTTCTTTATTCCTTAGTCCTTTTGTTTCCTTAGTCTATGTTTCTACCTTAGTAGGTGTCTCAGCCTCTTGGTGAATGTTTCAACCAGTTGATTGTTGCTATGCCTTTGTCTGATAGTGCAGCCAACCAGTTCAAGCAAACCACATGGTGCTCATGGTGGGTTTTTCACCTAAAGTGATGTAAGTTTTCCTTGTTTTTACACAAGAAAAATTAAGAAACAAGCTTTATTCTCATACAATATAGTATTATTATTGAACGAAGGCGTTTTTAGGAAGTAATTATTGCAACTTTATGATACGTTAGTTATGGTGGTAGGAAAAATCTTGTATGTGTTACGTTATGGTATATAGTCAATGGTGTTACTAGCACAATTAGTCATTGACGCTCTCAAAATGTATAGCCACACGAAGCTTCTGCAATGACGTACTTTGCTTTATTAATACACAAATAGTTTCTAAATTACGTTTTAAGGCAAACTGAACTAACTTATCCTTGTTCAGAAACATTTAAATAACATTCATCAAGCTGTAGACCTTAAGGTTGCTACCTGAGTTCTAAGTAAGTCAAAGAAGTAAAGCACACTAGGGTAAAACACTTTGCAGATTACGATTACAAATTAATATCCTAGGTACTGATAATCGCGGTCCAAAAAAACATGCTTACGTGATCTTTTCACGTGATATAGAAATGTGAGCCACCTGATACCGGTTCTTAACCTTCTAAGGTTTTTTACTAGGAATAGGGTCCAAGCGCAAATGAAGTTTTCATTTTGGATTTTTTCATCCCTCTCAACTTAGGCTTGTCTATGGTTAAAGTTTTGAATAACCATTCAGCTATGCATAGAACTAGTAATTCAAATGATCTTCCATTTATATAATCATCTCATTATTCATCTTCCATTATTCATTTTCCATTTATCTTTTATTTCTAGCTTTATCAGTAGGCCTATAGATATGAACATTAAAGTAATGTTTAAAACCTGTAGATATAATGTTAATCCGATATGTCGAAATGTTAAAATATTAATATCAATGTACACACTATGAATTGGTTGACTTGAATGTCAAATTTAAGTCATATTATTTGTTTGATTGCGCTGACTATCCGCATGCATGAACAGACGAAATAAACATGTGTTGGGGTACGATGCGTTGTTATAGTTAGATTATAGTTGAGATATTACCATGCGATTGAGGAGAAAGCACGTCATAGCCGTTTGCCCTCAAGAAATAATGTTGATCGTATCTGGTATCTCGCTTTGAAGTAAAAGAAAGATAAACGTGTGTATATTTTGAAGAATCGTTTCAAGTAGACGGAAAATTCTTCCTGAGGCAGTTGAATGATTGGTTTGCTTTGAGATTCTTTTCTTGCTTGAGACGTCTTGTTTATATTTTTCGTGTGTTTCGCCGTACCTCAGGTGAGTTGCTAGGGCAGATTGCACAAATCATATTTGCATTTTGCTTAAACCAATCCTAAAACATCGTAAACAAACTGTCAATATAGGCTAATCCCAGTTCCATAAACTTCCTTAGTTTGAGGCGTTCAACTAATTATTTAATTATTGGTTTACAAATTCAGGAGTGTAAATATCTTATTAGTAGACTCACTGGGTGTACAATTTTAACAAGATGAAAAAGAGTTTGAACACGAAACCCGAAAAAATTGTTCTTTTGGCTACTAGAATATTGCTGAGGACAGCGATTTTACAAAACGGAAAAATCTAATAAATAATGGGATGCACGAATAATGTCAGACGTATACGATATATTTCTAGACGAAACTCTACGTAATTTAAACCCTATTTATGGTGCCATCTGTCAGGCTCGGCTCAAATCTTTTCCACGGTAAAAAATTGTTTACCATGCATGTATGAAAATTTATTTGATTGGTCTTACTCAGAAATCCATCTTTGAGTGTGGAATATAACTACTACTGTATAACCTTAGATTCATTTTGTAACGCATTTTGTTATGTCTTACTATTTTCTTCTTATTTTCTGGTGATGATTTAGAAATATGAAGATTATTAACTTTATATCAACCCTAGTCACAAGTGAAAAATCCCGTATGTCAATTAATTCGATTCAGGGGGGTAAAGATCTAAGTATGGTGTTTATATTTATTTATTTATTTATTTATTTATTTATTTATTCCAACGGTTTCTCCATTAATACAATTTTGTCAAACTATGAACTATACATAAGTAGCAAATAATAAGTTAATATCAGTGGTTACAAAAATCGTGCAATAATAATAAATAAGGAAGCTGGCAATAAATACATGAGTGGGACCTAAAAACTACAATAAATAACAACAAGAAGACTATGCCTAGTAATAATGGTAACAAGAAACAAGCAGTAATGACGGTAACTTTACAACAGGCAATAACAACAACGATTAAATAAGACCAACGAAATAGACTATGGCAACAAAGATAACAAATTATAAACTGTGAAAATAATAACAAAAGACAGCAAAATATTACAGAAGTATTAACAAAAGTATAATTTGTGGGAGTGTGTGTGTGTATGTGCAAAAATCGTCCAATAATAATAAATAAGGAAGCTGGCAATAAATACATGAGTGGGACCTGAAAACTACAATAAATAACAACAAGAAGACTATGCCTAGTAATAATGGTAACAAGTAACAAGCAGTAATGACGGTAACTTTACAACAGGCAATAACAACAACGATTAAATGAGACCAACAAAATATTACCAACTTAAACACGATTTATCCAAGTTAAACCTGTTTAAAACACGCAATGCACTCAAGTGCAACACGAAAACAAATAAGTCAATTTATTAAAGTAAACTTGGTTTACAACGAGCATAAACAGAGCCTGCTTATTTTCGTCTTGCTGATAAGGGTGACGGATATCCGTAATTTCGTCTCGTAACAACGTCGCGAATTTGCATCACAATGCCGGGCGTCCTCACAGTGTAGAGATCCCTCTTCATTATGATAACAACGTTTTCATTATTTTGAAAACCTCCTTGGATTGCTAAGGTCATTAAGAAATAAATAATCCTCATTCGGACTAGGACGTTTATGTATTTGTTTGTTTCCGTTCTCTAATCGATACTTTAGACAAATAGGATTCTCAAGTTTTAGTAATATTTGTGTAAGCTAACGTTTGTATATACTGTATTTATATTATAGGTTCAAGGATATATAATCAGATTTAAGGCATACAGAAAGAAGTCGGACGTAAACACGTATAAGCGAATTTCCCATAGAAAAGAGGCTATTGCCGTGAGTGGTACGGAATATTTCGACCCGAACGGTTTACTTGTATCAATCAATGGTGGATGTGTAATAATTATCTCATGCAGCAGGTTTAAAGAACCACATTATTACCTTCTGCGTTGTCTTCCAGTTGCGAAGCACGTGTTTAGCAAATGTAGGGGTCCCGGCCACCGGTCGTAAATTCAGGGGCCATATTTATATAATCTAACTTAACATAAACCAACCTAACCAAACTTCTATATGCGGATTAGGGCCAGAGGTGGCCGGTTCTCCGTTTCCCTGTTTAGCAGCTAGTACACTATCACAGTAAAACCTCGATAACAAGACTTTCATGGGGATTATCAAACAAGACTTGTTATCAAGGTTGATTCTTATCGAGGTTTGCAATAACACGTGACTAGGGGTAATAGTTTATTTAATATCTAGGGCCTAAAGTGACTCTTTTAGACCCGAGCTTAAATTTTACGATAAACACCACTTGCATTTTAATTTTAGTCATATTGCACCACTGTTTGAATAATAGTATATTTCACTACTAGTCACGAATGTGACTCATTTCGGGGCGAGATAGTGAATTACATGCGAGTCGAAGATGAGCATGAGAAACACTATTGCGCCCCGAAATGGGACACTTTCGTGACGAGTATTGAACGATAATTTTTATCACGATGAAAAAACTACTTCATAAAACTTTAAAAGATTATCTGATATTTCGAAATCTATTCATTTTTCTAATTTAATCACAATACGGCTGCACAATTATTTTTAGTGTACAATTCAGCTGATTTTCTTGTATATTTTCAGTTGCAACTTTGTTTATGTCAGGCAAAGTATTGTTTGTGTAGCGAAAGTAGTGTTTATGTCAGGAAAAGTCAGCTATTAGTTTTTGGTGTATGGAAATTGGCGACTTTCGAAGATCTCAGTTGTAAGGAAATGGGCTATTATTGAATACAGAGTGATGAAAACTATTTTATAAAACTAAAATAGTTTTCATTTATAACCTCTTAAAACAACTTCTAACTAGTTTTCAATTCAATTTTGTTAATGGAAACAAGCAGCTGTTTAGTGTTTAGTTGGTGTTTAGTAACAATCGTTTGTCTATTACGATTATGTTAGTGTACATTACACTATCGATATGTTGAACGGTTTGCAAAAAGACAACAATTAACTACAATAAATTAAACAATTGCTACATACTTTCGATATATGTATTTTTGATTACAATCAAAATTAACAACTGAGTTGACAACAGCTGACTTTTACTCCCTAGGGGCTGAAAACTATTTTCGCTCCATAGAGAGTAAAAATACTACTTTAGACCTGCAACGTATGCATTAAAAACGTTTTTTTGATGCAGTATGACGAAAAAAAATCAGGGATATTGAAAATGGCACTAATTATTAAGAATGACTTGTTATCAAGGGTCTTGCTATTGAGGGTTTACTGTATTAGACTTAGGTGCAAAAATAAGTATTGCTTCTAAAATGAATGATGGATGTGTAACTAGGGTATTTCATAACGCAGACCTAAAGAGCCGCATTTTTCCTTTCGCGTCGTCTTCCCGTTGCGAAGCACTAGTAGCAGCTAGATATAAATATTTGTATTTTTAAATTTACTAGATATTCTACTCACGTTATATTGGCATGCAACAGTAACCAATTATGCTGTTTAATGTGTGCCTGCTCCGGTTACACACACTATAGGAGCCGAGGTACTGCGCCTCGCCGCATCATTGCCAGCAGATGCTGCCTCCGTTATAATAATTGCCCTCACAAACTGCGACTGGAACTTCCACCATAAATACTAACTGTTACAACATTCAACGCTGGTTGTGGAAGATATTTATGTCTAACTAGCTCCTAATAGGTTCTTGTATATAACAATCGTTATCGCCAATTCATATTTTATAATAGTTTAATAAGCATTCTATAGATTCTTCATGAAGGGAAAAGACGAGTGATCGTTACGATTTATACCAAAGTGGATCTAAATGGTATATTTTTCAACTCACTGAGCATAATTTATTTTTGAATTTTCGGACGTTTATTAATTAAAAAAGATTATTTATAGCTTCTGAAGCTGTATAAAATGTAACACACATTCATAGTTGAACATCATTAAATAGTTGAACATCATAGTTGACAAATTATTGTTGTAGCAGTAAATGAAGTAAATAAATCAACATATTTGAGTCTAGGGAATCGATAGCAGACTAGTACAAACATACAGACCATACTTGAATGCTTCTGTAAACCTTATTCCATAGAGTTGGATATGTATAAATACAACACTCTAAATACAAAATAGAGCGGAACAGAACAACAGATCGAACATGATACAAAACTAGGTCTTTTGAAAGATCCATCACTATTTCTCTAAAAAAAAAAAAAATACTGGAACTACGCTTGCAATTGTTAAAAGAAATAAAGGAGTAACTCTATATCCTTTTAGATAGTTTTGAACGACAAAACTGCATTGTGTTGCAGTTATTTACACAGAAAACTCATTCAACATGAACTTTGCATTCCTCATACTACCTTCAGCTCTAAAATTAAGTTATCGCTTTTATTATACGCGTAAATATAATAAAAACTCTCTAGTTTTGCTGGAGCAGGAATATTTTTTAATAATATCCTTGGTATTTTATAAGTTTTCTTGATGCAAGCAAGTTGTTAGTTTTTAATCAACGAGGCCACGTTCAATTTGTATTGGAAATAGTGTGTCCACAAAAATGTTAAGTTAAGTGGGGTTTCTTTAAAGATTATCAGATCCTGGCCAAAGAAACATCTCTTTACATTCAGTAAAAAGCTACACAGATCATCTCACTTCTTTCTACAATCACCCTGCATTGACTGCATTCATAGCTTATAGAACCCAGGTATAGCGCTGCTGTCTGAAGGAATTTATACTCATGTGGTTCAAATTTTAGGTGATTTTATTCTCCAGCTACGTATTCCTAGGTAAGTGTGAATTTCATGATGAAGAATCGTTAAGTGTCTTGTGTAGCTATAACACTGATAATGCATCATTGACTTTATTTTGTGTTTTACTGAAAATGCCCTACATTAAGCAATGAATTTTAACAGTACCGGTACACCAGTTGTCAACAATGTGTTCGAAGAAGTAGTTACAGTTTTAGATCCTCCCCTCAACCATAACATTTTATTTGTGATACCAACTTGCTGTATCTGCTACACAATCTGTTGTTATCTCTAGTGCCGTATTCCCTCAGCGGACCATTGTGTAAACGTGATTCCAGTTCGATCTATTGGATATTTACTCTGTCAAGAGTAGGAGACCGTCCATCCAGGCTGGCCAACACGGACCGATGTTAGCTTACGCTGATATCTGTTGTTAGCTTTGCATTTCTATGTTGAACTACAGGTAATATCTTCACCATAAATTGTCATCTGAGTTCCTTCATCTAGATAAAAATACAGTTTTACCTGTACATAATGCACAATCATGAAGTTTTTGATTATTTTTCGTTTTATATCATAGTTTTACGTACCTATGTCTGTTTGTGTAGTTAGAGTCCAAGATGGCAATTGACGCTGAATACAGTTCTTCGCCGGCCGTCAAATTCACAAGTTATAATAACATTTCCCAAACTACTGAGAAATTGAACAAAATTACACTCTTTTGTCTGCATTCACTACATATTTCATAATATTTTATACTATTTAAACCTGGCCTTTTTGGCCTACATTATCTGTAAGTGAAACAAAGAAAGACACATTTCAAACCATTCTAGATTAGTAGCTATGCAAACAACAACCAGCTTTTATATAAAAACGAGCTGCTATACCCGTGCTTCGCAGAGGGATAAGGACGCGGAAGATAATATAATGCTGCTTTAGATCTGCTGTATGCTATAGTTACACAACTATTCTTCATTATATATTCAAAACTTAATCTTACCACTTATTGTAGTAAAATTCATTTATTTGTGTATAATATATTATTTTTGTTATATATTAGAGAAGGGGTTGAGATTTTTAAGGAAACCGTTACAGTGTATAAGTGGCTCTGATGTGTGTTTAAAATTCCGCAACTGTATATTTTCTAAAAGATAAACCTACTTAAAAGTGTAGACCTACATATTTTAAAACCCTGCTTAGGCATATATTAACAATAGGCATATGTTTGGTGTCAATAGTTCCGAAAGATTCTAACAGCATACCAGATCAATTAGACGTAATATTTAAAAAAAACTTTTGTAAAACTTATGACAACTAACCGAATTACACGTGGTTGATACCAAATGAAAGATATTTTCCTGTAGATGTGCAGAATCCCCTTATAAATTAAAATAGGCTAAATTAAACGAAAAATGTATTTGAAATAACAACAAAATAACATGGGCCTTATGGGTTACCATGCTGATGACAAATGACAACATAAGATAAACAGAAAATCCAAACAAATTCCAATCACATATTTTATTTACAGTGTGGGTGAAAAAAGAGAAGTCTGTACATGCCATATTTCATAGACAAGCATGTTTCTTTAAAACATTTTTTCTCAGCTCGTGTGCATCGCAGGGAAAATCTACGCATACTGTTAGAAAGATATTTGCCTGTAGATGTGCAGAATCGCTTTATAAATTAAAATGGGCTCAATAATAAGAAGAAAATGAATTTACATTTTTTTTTTATTAACATGGTGATGTTAACAATTATTAATTATTATAGGTGATGAAATAACAGCAAAATATACACAGAAAAAAAAGAAATTCCAATTACATGTTTTATTTACAGAATGGGGTGAAAATAGAAAAGTTTGCACAATTCATATTTTTGTCGAGTTTTCTACCACGGGGCGAGCTCTAGTTAGGCTTAATTGATATTGATGCTTTGTAAAAATATGTTTGACCTTAACTCTCCAATGTTAGTCGAGCCTATAGTTTATTATTTTAATTACCAAGAAAACTGTGAGAAATATCATACAAAACTGTAACAACATTTTTTTAATCAAACATAAATCTCTTCCTAAATAACACAACAATTTTCACAAAATAAATTAAAAAAAAACATCCTTTCAAGTAAATAAACAAACTCGTAATAATTGCATTGACCAGGGGTTTCATTTTTTAATTAAAATAACTTGATCTTGGAAGCATGAAAGGCATAGCCCTTTGGAAATCGTCCTGTATACTGATCTTGTAGTATCTTAAAATAAATAAATTGCACAATTTATTGAACTCAAACAAACAGAAATATAGTAACAGCTCTGATTTATATCCAACTTTGCCTTGCTGTAATCGTTGTTTTAACTGCAAATTGTATCTACTTCCTAGATGTTATATTTAAACTGAACAGGTAAGAAGTTGAGTTGACAGCTGACATAACACGCGGGGACGTGATGGTTCCATCAGAATATTAGATTGGCGGATCTCAACTGTCAATAGCAGATATGACTTGCCAAGTGAAAATTGTCTCCTGGGACTAAATTGCTCTTTATATGGTCTTATCGTAAGAAGTGCAGAGCTTGCACTCTCATAAGTAATATTGCGTTTGTAGTACCTTATCACGTTAGTAATAGTGAACAAAGTTATAGAGTGTTACTATTTAGAAATTCCGCATCAATTTGATAGATCATTAAAACAATTTAATTTATTAGCTATAGTTTTTGATCACTCAATGAGATATACATAAAAGTAATCTGATATTGCCATCCATTATCTATATACATATGTATTAATATACATGTTTCTTTAAAACCTGTTTTCTCTCCTCATGTGCATCGCAGGGTCTACGCATATTGTTTGAAAGATAATTTCCTGTAGATGTGCAGAATCCCTTTATAAATTAAAAAAGGCTCAAAAATAAGCACAACAATTTAATTTAAAATTAAAATAAATAAACATGGGCCTTATGGGTTGCTATGCTGATGACGAAATGTAAACGAAGTATACACAGAAAAACAAATGTAAGAAATTCCAATCACATGTTTTATTTACAGCGTGGGATGTAAATATAGAAGTACATAAGATATTTTTGGTCGAGTTTTCGACCACTGGACGACCTCTAGTTGTAATTAATATTTAAAATGTAGGTATTCTATTAATTCACAAACTTCCGCTCTCTCACTGTTTCCTTAGAGTAGCTGCTATTGCAGAACTGCCATTTATGTTGTCTTTGTATTTAACATTGTATTTGTTTGTACGCTAATGGCTATTTTTTACCCGCTGTGAGGTAACTGTCCAAACCGTGGTCTTGTTATTAACTAACGTCGACCTTTTAGTTAGATATCCCAATGACTAATGACCTAATAACACCTTTGAAGTATTGCAGTCTCTCATATTTAAAGTAATGGTTGTATAGATCAAACCTTGAATCCGAATGTTCTAAATGACCTGGCTATCCGAGCGTGGTGGGACGAGGCTGTTCCACAGACGAACTCATCTCCTTGGACGCATGATGTTTGGCCAAAGTACACTCAGACTGAGGTAGTTTCCTGTCCCAAGTAGGACAAACGAGCCCGGACGTGCAGTAAGGGAGGTTAACAAGCGCGCCGGATTTCCGAGATTCCGATACCAAAAGCAACAAAGCTAAGATTTACATGACAATGCTACGCCAAATGCTTTGCTGCAATTGCCGCTGCCTTCTGTGTTTCATTGGAGGTCGATTATTACTTATCTTCGCAATAATCTAACCAGATGACGATATTTACAAGCTATTCAGGAGTGAACAAAAGCTGTTGGTTAAACCGTGTTTAAGCGTTTTTATTAGTCAACTGATCTGTTGTTAAAACTGTTCGAACATACCCAAATAATATAAATAGTAAATAAGTATCGTCTCTTTGGCATTTTGGTATTAACAAGTTTGTTACCGAATGTTGCCTTGTAGTTCATACTAGTGTACTTGTTGCTTGAATTCGAGCAATTGCGAAGTATTACTTACAGCCATTATTTTAAAACGATTTCCGATGACTTTAAAAGAGTCGACTCAAAGATTATGGAAATATTCACGATGTACATAACAGTTCGATACAATCAACATTCATTGTAAATATCTTATCATTTCTCAAAAGCTGATCTTGTTTTTTAGTGTTTTATACAAAGTTTTTCCCACTCATAGCTGCATTAGGGTGTCCATTATAACGATTATAAAAAAAGATTATTCCTATTTCTTCAACTTAGTGGTGTTCTATAACCTTCCTATGTTCCCATATTGTTGTGCAAATTGGCTCTTTCAACGATTGATCAAGAAATGCATCACAATGTTAATTCAGTTTTCTTTTTAGTACAGTATATCAAATTGTCCAGGCTTTCTCGCTTTTTTTCGTAGTAATATTTACGCCAACTAAAATTTAAGTAGTAAATATATCATTTCAACCAAGTTAGTAAATGTTTGTAGCACAGGTTTCCTTAAATTGCAACTAAAATAGTAACAGCTATTAAACTATCCAGCTGATCATAATTTAAACAAATATGTTCTTTATAAGGATAACATGGGAACTTTAAAAGCCACTAGGGCAGAGAGACTAAGGAACTTTTTCAAAAATGTAAGGTCAGTTTCAAAATTTACACACCTAGACAAACATTTTGATATATAATATGTGAGGGCTAAATCATAAAACAAAAAGCCTTATTGTTCACAAAGTTTCATGTAACGTATTAATGATATGGATTAAGACAACTCATCCATACATCATCCAGACAACTATGATCAGTGCGTAAATGTCATGAAAACTCATGAAGCATTATAATTGTTCAAACGTAGGTCACAGACAATGGAATAAACATTAAAGTATTATATTGTCTGTGCTTAGGTTATCGTACTACCTAAGGTGCGAGCGTACCACCACTTCTCATTGAGCCCCCCAAAACACGTTATACAGCAATATATGGTGTAAAAATTGAAATCGTAAACGCATATTCAAGCTGTTCGTGTAGTTCAAAGCTATTCAACATTTAAATAGGCTTAAACATAAAATGCTCATGGGAAAAATCTTATATATTTCGTCGGATGCCTCGTTTATCCAATTCGGAAAAGTGAAGATTTTTTAAACTCATATTTTGTCTAACAAATCAATGATGCTCTCATTAAACAAGAAAAAATGTATCTTCAATTTGAAATTTAGGAATTGAAAACCGATGAAAAATTTTGACTAGGCTTTATCATTTATGGATAAAAAATTATATGAATTATTCATTAAATGTTGGTTGAGTGTTTTGAAAGATTCTGTATATTATCGACTACAATAATATTACAATAGCTATATTTACAACCATAACGGTTAATTGAGCACATTAAAGTTATCGTTTGCAATGAAAGGTATTTTATATGTATGAGTTTACTTTTGTATTTTAAGAGGTTGGCAGCCTCTTTTAACCTTACATTTGCCCAACTCGAAGGAAGGAGGAAGCAACTCGTGCAGTTGACAGTTGAGACAAATTGTCCAAGTTGGCTGGACCGGCAGCGAGACCTTACACGCGCGAAAACTATTAAAACTTTATAATAATGTAAACAACTCAAATACAACATATAACTGATTGGTAAAGTACGACTCTTGTTTCGCTGGTTTATGTAGAGTTACTGTCAGAAAAATGAGGTGTCTGTATGGCTTTACATCTTTAAATGGATCCTCAGAATGTACAACTGATTTCTTTGAAACCCTTCAAATCTACCTTAAAGAATTGGCTCATTGATAATCAATTATATTCACTTGATGAGTGCGCAATTTTCACATTCAAACTTTGAATTTAATGTACTGCACTTAGATTTAGTTTATTTTATTTTAATGTATTAGCAAGTATACATATTTATTGTATGTACCTGTTCATATGTTGTATGTACATGTTGATTGTATGTACTTCTTGACTCTACATGTGATTGGCCTGTTATAAAGAGGATGATCGCATACCATATTTAAATTGATATAAAAAGTGGTATAATTTAGTTAACCTCTCTATTTCTGCTCAAAGGCGGACCAGTCTCTTGTGATGCAAATGTGACCTTCGTTGTAAAGAGAAGAATAGCGCAGATCCGTCACCCTTATCAAGGGCGGGTGTGCCTTGGTTTGGATTATAAACAACAATCTCTTTGTTTGTGTATAAGCAACGGTATACAGTGGACTCATTATTAAAATTTCAATAAGTAGGCCTAACACCGCAGTTTTATCTAAAAATCTTGTAAAGTTAGAAAATAAATAGCTTCGTTACAAAGAAAAGTAAAAATATTCAGCTTAAAGCGAATAAAATTAATAATCTCCCTTGGAAAATAATCCGTGAAAAACGTTTTGATTTATATCAAGGCCCATTTACTGGGGAATCAAAACTAATATGTAAAAATTAATTTATTCATTTATAGAAATCACAACAAACGCCAAGCAACAAGCTCTATTTTGAGAAGATGGTATCGGCTGGCGTGTCCTAGGCAGGGCTACTACATTAATAGCTTGTAGCTTCATAATGTAGTAGCCCTTTTTTTCTAGGGCTACTGTTACCTTGCGCGTTTGCTGATGCGTGTATGCGAGAGTGTGTGAATGTGTTTTTCTATTTGTTAAATTTGTATGTGTTTTTTTTAGATGTGTAGGTACTTGAATTGTTAAATATTTTATGTTTAATTAGATTAAGTTATCCCTATGTCACATTATTTTTGTTATATTTTTAATGTCAGGTTAAGTGTAAGAAAGGGCCATGTGGCCCTAACTTTGCCTGAAAAAATAAAGGATTTTCATTTCATTTCAAACGCCCTTTTTCAAATGAATGGCGTATTGAAATAATTTATGGTTTCTAGACGACACGTAAACATTTTTCCCCTTATTGTAAAGAAATGAGTTATTAAATTTACTTTCAATATCGAGATTTTATTTCTCTTCTTAACAAACACATGTAGTGGGCCCTCTATAGCTAAGAATAAAAAATAAATGCTTATGTATTCTCAATCGAGACGCTACAATTATGGTTGTATTTTCCGTTAGCCTCCACTTTAATTTTAGCCGCAGAGTAATTTTAACTTTTTTAGAGGTAAATAACTATAAAACAAAATATATTTATGTTTGACGTTACCAGTGTAAGGTGCAATTTCATATCATTACATATAACAATTACCCGCCCTAATTGGTGTGAGCCAGCGAGCCAATGAGAGTGTTTGCATTTAAGACGCCAGGTGTACAGAATGCTTGTCTTGATTAAAAAACTTGGACGTTCATTGCGAACATTCACATAGACCAGGCCACTCTGGGGAGGCGGTTTAATTAACATATTTCTGGACAATTCTTTCCTCGCCGGGCTTTGAATAATACTCTACAACTACTTTGAGATTTACTGATTTCATTTCTTGGGTAATTTCCTCACTATAGGCTTTTAATTTCGGCCACAAAATACGTGTAGATTTGGGTAAATTTATAAAATAATTAAATTATGTTGAAACGCTTGTGACGTTGGGCCCTCTTGACTACCAAAGTGTTAGTTGTAATTATCTATACTTATTTAATACGCAAGCAGGTTTTTTGTGACAATTACTCCTCCGAAACTACTATTTACATGTTTTTGGTGTCATTGGAAAGAGCGTAACGTGAAGTTGTGCAGGAAACTTTATTTTTATGGAAATGATAAGAGAGTGAGTCCCTGGGGCACTTTAAAGTGTTTGTATTTATCCATAAGATTAACATAGGAAACAAACATTGTTATGGAACTCCAGCTGCTCTTGTCAGAAATTATGTTGATTTTAAACAGTCAATAAGTTTGCTAATTTAACAGTTTTCTACATATTTACTGACTTGGTTTAAATTAATTATTTACTATTTGAATTCGGGTTGGCGTAAATATTACAAATGGGAAAAAAACGAGAGAGCCTGGATAATTTGATGTTCTAAAAAGAAAACTGAATTAACACCAAGGAGAAGAAATAGAAATATATTTTTTTGTTTTATTTATAATCGTTATTATGGACAACCTATTGCGGCTATGAGTAAGGCTATTTGAAGAAAACACTAAAACAAACAGCTTTTGAAAAGTGATAAGATATTTATAAGAAATGTTGATTATATCGATCTGTTATGTACATCTTGAGTATTTCCATAGTCTTTGAGTCGAATCTTTTAAAGTCATAAGAAATTATGGATGGTATTCGTTTTAAAATAACGCCTGTAATACTTAGCAATTGCTCGAGTTCGAGCAACAGGTACACTAGTTTATACTTAATCAACAGATAACTTAAGGGACATGTTTTTACTCAAAGATAACTGTAAAAGACCATTGTTTCTTATACAACAAGTGACTACCGATTGCAGAGTTGCATGCGCAATAGATGTTACTACATCAATAAGATACGTGGTGATAATATTTCTCTTCCAGGAAACTTACAATGCTACCTGGTTATGGAAAATACTCAACAGGACATTGTATACATCAGTCTTGATAATATCTTGGTACCTTGTTGAGTTCAATGTGATTATAATTCAATTAAGTCATTAAGACGAAAGATTGTGTCTAGGACGCTTACAAATTCAGGCCGTACCCAAGCATTATTAGGAGTATAAAAATATTATTGAAATCAGTGGTGTCGATAGCGAAATGTCTCAATTATTGATACCGATATTTGAGAACCAATTCATAATACCGATACCATTTTTGTAAAGTTTACAAAATTTTCTGTATGAATTGGTTATACTACACCACTACTTTATATCCTTCCAAAAGCAATTTAGGAGTGATAGGGTGTTTTCAAGTGATTTAAAATTAATGCGGCAATGAAAAATACTATTAATCCAATTTAAATTCCTTTCTTAACACATAAAACAACTACCCTAACAAAAGTAAATGAAGATCTATCAAACACAAAAATTATAAATAAGCTTTTATTATAGGCCTAGCTTGAGATTTTCGATCAACCTGGACTCAAGGTAATGTTGTGATCATCTTCCACAGTTGGGACAGTCTTCATCGTCTTCAGCGATCACTGCATAATCTGAAATATCTTCCTTCGTCAAGGAAAACCTGCACTATTTCCCGCGGTCGTGGCAAAACCCTGAATACCGCTCAGTGGTAATGGAAACATTATCATCGTCTCCCACAATGATGTCGTCCAAATCCTTACTATCTCCTGCGGACGTGTAGGCCATCTGCATCGGTCACAGAACGTTAATATTCTTCCATGATCGCGCCAACATTCTGATCATCTCCCGCAACCATGTAGTCATTACTAGGTGGCGTTCGCAGAGGCATCCACAAAATTGAGCGGAGTCATCAAGGGTTCATATTATATTGTTTTTGTCTTACTGCAGTAAAAACAGTATTTTTTCATGCATGCGCTGCGGGTCTAAAGTAGCATTTTTAATATTTAGGGAGTAAAAATCGTTTTTAGCCTCTATGGAGTAAAAATCAGCTGTTGTCAACTCAGTTGTAAATTTCGATTGTAAACGATTGCATGTATCGAAAATATGTATCGATTTGTGCTTCGTAATCATTTTAACATATTACAGTCTACAGTCTCTTCCCGTAGCATTTTAGCATTGCAGATACATTAATCCATTCCCAAACTCAACACTGCTCACCTTTACTACTTCCTTCACCACACCCTACGTCGTGGACCTGTTTCCCTCTCTTCCCATAGCATTTTAGGATTGCAGATACATTAATTTAATTGCCAAAGACAGTTCCCACACTCTGCGCTTTTAGCCTTACTACTTCCTTCACCATTTACTACGTCATTGGCCTGTTTCCTTCCTTTCTCATAGCATTTAAGTATTACAAATTCATTTATCCATCTGCTCAAACGGTTCCCCCACTCTGCACTGCCAGCTTTTACTACTTCCTTCACCACTTACGTCGTGGACCTGTATTCATCGCTTTCCATAGCATTTTAGTATTTTAGATACGTTAATCTAATTGCAACAAACATCCCCACTGTCCGTACTGCTAGACTTTACTACTTCTTTCACAATTTCCTATGTCTTGGGCATGCTTCCATCCCTTCTCATAGCATTTCAGCATTGCAGATACATTAAAACTGCTACAAACGGTTTCCAGTTCCCACACTCCACACTGCTCACCTTACTACTTCTTTCACCTGTTTCTACGTCGCGGATCTGTTTCCCTCTCTTCCCATAGCATTTTAAGATTGCAGATACCTGAATCTAATCGTCATAAACAGATCCCACACTCCGAACAGCTCGCCTTTACTACTTCCTTCGCCACTTTCCACATCGCGGACCTGTTTCCCTCCCTTTCCGTAGCATTTTAGGAACGTTGTGACCTTAATCTAATCGTCATAAACAGTTTCCATACTCCAGACTGTTCACCTTTACTACTTCCTTAACCTCTTCATACGTCACGAACCTCAAGCTAGTGTCGTCATTTGATTATAGTACCTGGGGACCGAGCTTTGCTCGGGGAAAATCATTAGTTCACTCTGAAAGCACCGTAGTATTGGAGATGCATAAATCCACACATCTACATCCTACACAATTTCCTACGTCATGGATCTGTTTCCCTCCATTCCATTGCATTTAAAGATTGCAGATACCTTAATCTAAAAGTCATAAACAGTTCCCACACTCCGGACTACTCGCCTTGACTACTTCCTTCACCACTTCCTACGTCGCGGACCTGTTTTCCTCCCTTCCCATAGCATTAGGATTGCAAATACCTTAATCTAATCGTCATAAACAGTTCCCACACTCCGGACAGCTCACCTTGACTACTTCCTTCATCACTTCCTACGTTGCGGACCTGTTTTCCTCCCTTCCCGTAGCATTTTAGGTTTGCTGATACCATAATCTAATTGTCATAAACATTTCAAACACTCCGGACAACTCGCCTAGACTACTTCCTTCACCACTTCCTACGTCGCGGACCTATTTTCCTCCCTTTCCATAGCATTTTAGGATTGCAAATACCTTAATCTAATCATCATAAACAGTTCCCACGCTCCAGACAGCTCGCCTTGACTACTTCCTTCGCCACTTCTTACGTCACGGACCTGTTTCCCTCCCTTCCCATAGCATTTTAGGATTGCCCATACCCTTATCTAATCGCCATAAACAGTTCCCTCACTCCTGACAGCTCGCCTTGACTACTTCCTTCACCACTTCCTACGTCGCGGACCTGTTTCCCTCCCTTCCTATTGCACTTAAAGATTGCAGATACCTTATTCTAATCGTCATAAACAGTTCCCGCACTCCGGACTACTCGCCTTGACTACTTCCTTCACCACTTCCTACGTCGCGGACCTGTTTTCCTCCCTTCCCATAGCATTTTAGGATTGCAGATACCCTAATCTTATCGTCATAAACAGTCCCCACACTCCGGACTGCTCGAATTTACTACTTCCTTCATCACTTCCTACGTCACGGACCTGTTTCCCTCTATTCCCATAGCATTTTATGATTGCCTATACTACTTCCTTCACCACTTCCTACGTCGCGGACCTGTTTTCCTCCCTTCCCGTAGCATTTTAGGATTGCAGATACCCTAATCTTATCGTCATAAACAGTCCCCACACTCCGGACTGCTCGCATTTACTACTTCCTTCATCACTTCCTACGTCGCGGACCTGTTTCCCTCCCTTCCTATTGCACTTAAAGATTGCAGATACCCTAATCTTATCGTCATAAACAGTCCCCACACTCCGGACTGCTCGCATTTACTACTTCCTTCATCACTTCCTACGTCGCGGACCTGTTTCCCTCCCTTCCTATTGCACTTAAAGATTGCAGATACCCTAATCTTATCGTCATAAACAGTCCCCACACTCCGGACTGCTCGCATTTACTACTTCCTTCATCACTTCCTACGTCGCGGACCTGTTTCCCTCCCTTCCTATTGCACTTAAAGATTGCAGATACCCTAATCTTATCGTCATAAACAGTCCCCACACTCCGGACTGCTCGCATTTACTACTTCCTTCATCACTTCCTACGTCGCGGACCTGTTTCCCTCCCTTCCCATAGCATTAGGATTGCCCATACCCTTATCTAATCGCCATAAACAGTTCCCTCACTCCTGACAGCTCGCCTTGACTACTTCCTTCACCACTTCCTACGTCGCGGACCTGTTTCCCTCCCTTCCTATTGCACTTAAAGATTGCAGATACCTTATTCTAATCGTCATAAACAGTTCCCGCACTCCGGACTACTCGCCTTGACTACTTCCTTCACCACTTCCTACGTCGCGGACCTGTTTTCCTCCCTTCCCATAGCATTTTAGGATTGCAGATACCCTAATCTTATCGTCATAAACAGTCCCCACACTCCGGACTGCTCGCATTTACTACTTCCTTCATCACTTCCTACGTCACGGACCTGTTTCCCTCTATTCCCATAGCATTTTATGATTGCCTATACTACTTCCTTCACTACTTCCTACGTCACGGACCTGTTTCCTTCCCTTCCCATAGCATTTTAGGATTGCAGATACCTTAATGTATTCATCATAAACAGATCCTAGACTTCGCACTGCTACCCTTGACTACAATGTATCGAGTAATCTTAAGTATAATCTTTGCTCAATATTAACAAGTGATGTTTTTCCTTTTGTACTGTATTTGTAATTTCCTAGTATACTGTGGGTAGTTGGCTTATTATGAGCACATGCTAAAACTTCAAATCTTTTGTTTACTTTTTACTTGTTATTTAATTCAGCCAACATGGTTACCTAGCAACCCATAAGACTAATGTTAAAAAAATGTGATTTTCAGTTTCATTTTTCTACGGATTCCTGAGAGACTTTTTTAACGCTATATAGATGTTGGCACTCACCGATATGGTCTTTATCACCATGCAAAATTTGAAAACGATTGATTCAGCCGTCTAGGAGGAGTTTGCGTATTACGAAATGCATAAAAGTCGACGTATAAGAGCTTCGCTCGCTTCGCTCGCTCCGCTCAATTATCGTCTCCCGCGGTCGTGTACACAATATCACCGTCTTTTACGGATTCTGCTCATCTCCCGCTGTTGTGTGAACATCACCCTCATTTCCCCTGGTCATGGAAACGTCATCGTCATCTTCTGTGACCATGACAAAATTGTGATAATTTCCCACTGCCGTTTAGATATCATTACCAACTCCTTCGGTCGTTAGGACATCATTATCGTTTCCCGCGGTCACGGAAACGTTATTGTCGTCACCCATCACGTTCGCAGCAAAAGCGTTAATTTTTCGATTGCGCGATTCTAGCTGGTGCAAGATGGTATTAGGGATAATTCTCGATACCGATTCTTGCTACCAATGATTCTTAGACTTTGGTATCGGTATCGAGAATCAATCGTCAAAAGTCTATACCGATAACAAAGTCTAAGAATCGGCGGTAGCAAGAATCGTATCGAGAATTGATCAATAATAATAGCCTAACTGAAGTAAAATGTATTTTACAACAATTAGTAAAAGTAATCATGGCACTTCGTGTAAACATTCACGGTAGACGAATCTTGGTTCGGCGTGTTCCAGGGAAAATATGCACAATAAATGGCGTTAAGTTTTTTAATCAAACCCCGTAATTGAACCACCTGGCGCTGAGAATGCAAATTTACTGCCACACTATGTTGCTGCTTCAACTCAACTCTTTGGTGTAATTAATGCATAACACTGGAACTCTTGGCTCCAGTTAAACGCAGATTGAAATGTGGACGAGGAAAAACTTGCTGCGGAAACGAATTGAATTAGTGGGGCGTTTTACAACACTGTTTTCTTATTATTACCTAAAGATACATTTTAGTGACTTTCTAACGTGTCTTTAGCCTTTTAAATACAATAAAGTTATCCATATTACTGTGTTACGGTGTACTATTTATCATAATGTGCAATTATATAAGTAAAATATTTTATTGAATGAAAACTTATCATAAAATACTCATTGTGGTTAGTAAACACAATCTACTGTTACAAAGTTACAAAAGAATGCAAGTTTATTAAATCATTTGCAACATCTTTTTACAAGTAACAAAAACACGACAAATTACTAAACTGATGTAAAAATATCCATAAACTAATGAAAATATCAACAATCAAAAGAGAATCATTCAATTCAATCTTGAGTTATTAATATTTCTAAAATGTTTTACATAACCTTTTTTAACGGAAGGTGCGATCTGTTAGTTTAGTACCAATACAAATAATTTAATCTATACATGACAATATTCATAAGTAAAATTGTGAATAAGTAAATTTATAAAATCTATAAATACAGTACAGAAAAGTCATAATTTAATGCACAATTTTACTACTATAATCAAAGATACTAATTTTATTACCTGAAAAACATTTAAAAAAAATATTTGATGCAATACAGTACTATCATTTGATCTAAAATGCTCATTTAATTGATTCAGTTAGGAAACGGCAATTTAATTTAGTATACAAAATACACTTGACTCTACTGTGGACCGTTGCTATTATACATCTAGCACTCCTTATCTCAGTTGCTTATTTACAAACAACGTTGCTACATTCATTATGGGGTAAATAATTGTAGCATGTAACAGTCACGCACTGATTTCCTAATTTTGAATTCTTATTGTGGTTTTTTACTTTTGTATTGCGAGCGATAAGAGGGACTACGAGACTGTCTAGGGAAATCACGGACTTCCCTGGACATCCCTAGGGCCCAACAAAATTAATATACAAACGTTGGCAGTTTTTAAACAGCCCAACTGGAGGGAAGGATGATATGGCATATTGTTATCGAGTATTCTCCCTGAACCTCTGGACGAAACAATGAGACATAATAACAAAATACATTTCAAACTAGTAGTTTAAGCAACGATCGCGTTAATATAATGTCGTTAAGACACTACTTTACCTACGACAGTGTTTTTATTACTAACAATCACTACTCGTAGCCTCTAAGAGAGGTTATGTTTTCGTTTATAACGTCTCATTGCCACTGACATTAATGCGACGAATCATTAACACCAATTTGCACCACTCAACAATTAAATTGGCCTGAACAGCTGATTTGTTGAAGTTGGAAGCATTACAATATTACTTCTTCTCCCTCTCAATCCTTGAACCTCATTGGTCCGTTACCGTGTTGTTAAGTAAAACTATGCTGTGATGTAAGTAAAGAATTCTGTTACGTGAAACTTTTAAATTATAAGAACTGAACTGAAACGGCTACTTAAAAAAATAGACGTAGGTATTCTATGTGAGAACAAAAGAATTTTTGTCTAACAAATATTGCTAGTAAGATAAGCTACTATTTTAAATATATTCATGCTGTAAAGTAAGTGTTATGTTGTTGCACCCTCGAAGGTGTTTATGCGCCCCGACGCTTGTCAAGACGTCCTGCTATTGACAGTTGTAATCCACCAAAGTAATACTCTCTCACACCGTGCGTTTACCATACAAAGAATATCCTTACAACATAAACTGTTTTTAGGCAAACTATCAAACTACATAGGTTGAAAGTAGTGTATTTTGTTGCTTTACGGATTTAATTAGTGAACGAAATATGTTTCTCCATCGTGGTGAATCACATAGAGAAAAGACATTTTTGTAAAACTGTAATACAACAAATAATGCAAACTCTCTACGACTTAAATAGAAGATAGTTAGAGACAGTTACATTATTACTTAAATAATGCTAGGTTAATTTATGTTACAAATGAATAGTTACAAATTTCCATACCTCAGTTTTCTCAGGGTACCCTATCACGTCTAGATATTGACTTGGCAATATAAATGCAAGAAACACAGTACGAAATACAGGGTGTCCCTCGAAGAGGTTTAAACTTTTGATTTTATAATGCTTCCCATTATACACCAACAATTTAGAAATTTTACACAATTTATAAAGTAGATTTTAAAACTATTCTCCTAACATTTCTGCTCATTAGCCCTTGTAGAAACAAATTATGGCATATTGAAAACAATATTTAAAATTTAAAAACATTTAAAATAGTGTTATTGGATTTGTAAAATATTTTGTATTGTCAATTTCTAAGGAAATAAGGCTTTTTCGTCAGGAAACTAGAACATAGGCTTATGGAAAACCTAAACTAAAATCCGAAATCATTTAAACTGCGATCCATCCAGAGCTACACACTGATAACAGCGCTTAACAAATGGGAAATTCTGAGGTACTAGGAGAAGATCCTCTCTAATTGATCGATTTAGTTCCTCATCATTATTGAAGCTGTTCCGTCAAGTGTCTTTGTTTCATCTATTAATTTAAATGTCTTTGTATTTAACATCCCATCATATGACCATTATCCATTGTTGGATTCATTCATCGCGAATCACCTCTCATAACAACATGTTCTCATTAATTCTCTCATAAATTAAATCTTTTATACCAAAACCCTCGACCTTTTACTCTTTATTATAATAACACCGCACATTTTTGGTCCTTCGAGCCGCGGATTTTTGGTCCTATCGAGCCGCGGATTATATCTATACATTAGTGCGACTTTTTTCAAGTTAATTTAAATGTCTCGGTTGAACGTATTTCATCCATCGTGAAGCCGCCAAAGACAATACCGCATCGCCATTTTGAACTTTTCATCTACGTCACGATACAGTCCACACTCCTCTCATTCCAAGTGTTCAACATCGTCATCGTTCTGCTAGTTCCGCTCCGCATTCATCACTTCGACACTTCATTTCGTCTACAACTTCAGCTTCAAACGTCATGAAGGAAAAGTAAGGTTATGTTTGTACTTCTTCGAAGACAATGAAGACAACGCACCGCATCTCATCGTAAGTTATCAATATCAACACTGAAATAATAAAGAAACCCTGAATTTATTCCTCAGTCGTCCTTATCCTCAAATTACTCCATCCATTTACAATATCTCGACTACTTACTGAACTCATTGAACGATCTAGGCCTAACTTTCAAAATGAGATTTTCAACATTTTCTAATAGATGCAAATTGCAATTAAATAAATTAAATACCATTAGTGAGTATATTCAATCGTGTCCATCAGAAATAACAGAAGCTCAAACCACTAAACTTAACCTTTATTAGCAAGAAGCTAAAACAATTTCTGCCAATTTTGAAGCTAACCTTGATAAGCTTCTTGATGTTGATGACGATAAAAACGTTTTTTCTGACAATGAAGAAGCTATTTCAAAGCTCCAGAACGACATATCAGAACTATCAATCAACATTCAAACCGAAATTTCTCTTCTTATTCAGAACTCTTATGATAAACACTTGTCAAATAACTCGGTAACATCAAACCCAACCTCTAGGCCTACTCATAGCGTTGTAAAATTGCCCAAGCTAGAACTGAAGTCCTTCAATGGTGACACTAAAACATGGATATCCTACATTAACCTTTTTGATACTACTATCCACAACAACAGTAGCTTATCCCTTGTTGAAAAACACCAGTACTTGATAAGTTCAATTGAAGGCGAAGCCTTACACCTAATCAAATCCCTACCGATCTCATCTGGCAACTAAACAGTAGCCTATAATGCTTTACGAGAAAGA
Organism: Macrosteles quadrilineatus; assembly: GCF_028750875.1. NCBI lineage: Eukaryota > Metazoa > Arthropoda > Insecta > Hemiptera > Cicadellidae > Macrosteles > Macrosteles quadrilineatus. The sequence continues at coordinate 160,783,288 of NW_026542594.1, forward strand.
TACCACTCGAAGCGTAGGCTAATCTCTGTCCACCTCAGTAAAATTGTCGATTTACCCAATATTAATGAAAAATCTATCAAAAACCTCAGATCATTTTTAAATGAGTTCAATGAAAATGAACAAGCTCTTAGTGTTCTTGACTATAATGTCATGGAAGACAACTACCTACTTAGTATGTTGATCTTACGAAAAATTAATTCCAACCTCTGTCAAGTTTTTGAATCAAAACGCATAAACTCTTCTGATTTTCCTCAAGCTAGTGAAATAATCAAATTCCTCAAAGACTTTTGTAACAACAGTGAAGATGCCTCTCTCTGTCACGCTCCATAAGTAGCTCCTCTCCAAATATCCAACCCTCACCAAGTGCCACGTCAAATTGATGAATCATTTCAGTTTCAACATCCTCCTATGGCTTTGATCTGTACTTCAAATGATTTGAAATGTTTTTGTTGCCATAAAAATATCAAAATATACAGTTGCCCTGTCTTTAATAGTAAAACCCCTCAAGAAAGGCTTAAAGTTGTACGCGACTTAAAACGCTGCACAAATTGCCTTGGTAATCACTTTGCTAAACGCTGCAAGTCGACTAATACTTGTAAGACCTGTTTGAAACTTCATCACACACTCCTTCATTTTTGGAAGCCTACTAAGCCTATGGCTGATAACAGAAATCACTCCAACCAAGAACAAAAAGAAGCAATATCAAATTCAAAACCTTCAAAACTGACAGCTGTAACTCCTGGCCATTTCCTTATCAACTCTTCTCTGACAACTGTTCCTGACCCGATAAAGATATCACCTCTTATTAATAATTTACCTCAAGACATCACCCGAAGCCTATGCTCCCGTTGGAGTCAAGAATATTTTAAGACCCTTTAACAGCGTTTCAAGTGGAACATCAAAAATGAAAACCTCAAGGTTGGTGACCTTGTTCTACTTCAAGACACCAGAACTGCTCCCCTGTGTTGGCCATTAGGTCGAATAGTGGAAACTTCACCTGGACTGGACGGCATTGTCAGAGTGGTCAAAGTTAAAACAGCGAACGGACTGTATACAAGACCAGCGATAAAAGTGTTTCCCATCCCTTAAATGTGTTCCTCAGACAATCAATTTTACATGAATACCCCCCTCAGTTTTTGTTTTTGTTAAAAGTAATATTTAATTTGTTGAACCCCATTGGTTCAAAGGGGGCGGTATGTTCCGTCAAGTGTCTTTGTTTCATCTATTAATTTAAATGTCTTTGTATCATCCCATCATATGACCATTATCCATTGTTGGATTCATTCATCGCGAATCACCTCTCATAACAACATGTTCTCATTATTTCTCTCATAAATTAAATCTTTTATACCAAAACCCTCGACCTTTTACTCTTTATTATAATAACACCGCACAGAAGCTATGGGCATAACATTGTTCCTTCAAGCAGTAACCCTATAAAAAGAAGTCAAGTACAGTTAAAACTGTGAGGTATTAAACAAATCAGACAATAACTCAAGAAATCTTCAATATGCCATCCTTTTGTTTCTACTTATAGTTTAAAAGTGTTCAGTATACAAATGAGCCAGAAATATAAAATCGAACGTTTAAAACTCTTTGTGGGACACCCTGTATTTAATATCCGGTAATTATACCTTATAATGGTTTCACTGATGTAAGATGCTCCTAAACTGTTAAAAAAAATAATGCCATCGTTGTATCCATACTCATGAAAGGTACCCACCCATAGTTACGTCCATAAACGGAATGACATTTCATTGCAAATAAGGTTAACAACAGTGGCGCGGTAACTTTGGTCATACAGCTGGGGACAAAAGTTATATAAACTTGATGCAGTTTTAAACTTGATGTTAGTTTTATACGAGTTTTCTTCTTTACTGTTTTACACGTTATTTTTACGATTAGATTTTAAATTAGAATTTTATGTATTAATAATATATGTGTGTGTGTCTGTTTTCTCATTGCAATATTGAATATATTCATTCTGTGTAAAATAGTTGTCACTTGTTTTCTTAAAAAAACTTATAATTGTATTTCCTTTAATGACAAACCTGATAAATCTTATATATTTAAATGCCATTTAAATTTTATTACATAAAGTGGTAATTATTTTGATTACGAACTCCTTACAAAATAGTGCAATAATAAATAACGGGTGGACCGATGCTTCTAGGTGTTGAGATTGCTTCGGCAAAAAACTCAAACAACAAACCCAACAAGCAAAATTGGCGTTTAAGCAGGTTTATTTAAACAGAAATATTATTAAGTAGAATCATAACATATTATGCTAATTTTATTGATTTAGTTTAATTGTGACATCATATGCGGCCATCGTGAAAAAGGGGGTTTTTTAAAGACTATACTTTTATTTTTGCCCATATTACAGTAATTCGTAAATTAATATTGAACCACTACCCCATTTTATGAGTGTGTAATTTTTTTACATGCCAAAAAGTGTGAGATGTTCGAAGTAGTTTCAATATGTATGTAAAATTGATTATTTACATTTACATTATTACAGTACTACTTCTTCCTTTTAAATAATATTGCATTTTAGCAACGATATTTATATGGGGGTTTCTCTCCAAAATACAGGACACATGTCAGTTGTAAGAAAAGTAATGATACCAGTCTTAAGGGACGTAAAAAAAGTACTACGGAAAAACAATTTACAATTATATGACCATGTTTTCACAAAAATTAAAATGTATCTACTTATACATCGACTGATATCGTAAAATGCCCGTTAGAAAATATTACTACAACAATATTGTGGTCTATCATGTCTTTCATATGATTTGGCTTTTAAATAATTAGTGTTGACTAGCAGTGAGACCATTCCACAGGCGGGGATCATATTACTCTTATACCTTAACCTTATAATAACCTTTTTTAGGTCAAGTTAAGCTAAAACACTGAATATTACAAACATATGAGTACTCCAGATTTGATAGTGAGTGATGAATTGAAAGAATATCCACAAATCATAGCTTATTTGTTAAAATATTAGGTATACGAAAAGTCCCTTTAAAATTGGATTGCGATCTTAAGAGGCAAACAAAAAGTGTATTCTACAAGGTTTCTTGTCAGGTCAAACCTTTAAAATATATGGTTCAAGAAGGCACGGTTTCAAGTTTGCTCAAACGTTCATGGGTACTTTCCGATTGGGGTATTATAGTTTACTAACTTGCATACCTTAAATTGTAATTTATTCAAAATATACATGTAAAATAGAAGTAAATTGTCTCTCGCTTCTTCAAAGGTAAATACCAGTACAACCCGTGTTCAATTATATGAGTTTGTAAAATCGCAAGCTTACAAATTGTAAACTTTATCGACTTGAATTACAGCTTGGAGGAAGCTGCTCGTGCAGTTGACAGAGGAGACAAATCGTCCAAGTTATTCCTCCTCCTGCAGAATTAGTGCATTGCTAGGAGGGAGCGATTTGCTGTGGGACTTATACAGCTCGAACCGATCGACGGCGAACTCGTTTCGAAAATACATACCAGATCGTCAATAACCTTTGGAGGGTTAAGCGTCAATAAGAAAATTAATTTAAACATTCTTTCAAAAATACACTATGTGGTAGACAATTTAAGATTCGCCTTCACAAGGTGTTACGCAAATTGTCTATTAAGTAGGTATACAATATTTGTTTTAGACCTTTTAGGATTATATCCATAATTTCCTACTCTAAATCATCCCAATTTGGTAATGAGCTGTTTTATTGGATTGAATTTGGGCATGGTGCTATACAACATAAATACAAAATTGTAGATTGTAGTAAAATGTACAATTTGTGTTCTGGTCCAGTAAGAAATTTGAAGGGATATAATTTACGAAATAATGAAGGGCTTATTGTTAAGAGTCTGACATTTATTTAGACATATATTAACTTTTAATCTATGTTTCGTTAAAGTGAGTTTTGCCACAAATCCTCAGCGTGTTGACGCTCAGGATATACAAAACAACTAATCAACAAAGCATACAGCTCATTAGTAAACAGAAAAGGGAATCAGTTTTGTTCATTTATGACATTACGCTTTTTTAACTGAGCTTACATGGAATACCACTGAAAAAATATCGCAAGGGTTTGCTAATTTATATTAAAAAATGATCAATTATCAATCAATCAATTATCAATTATTTAAGAAAATTAATCAAATTAAACAGAAATTTAGTGGCATTTTTTCTAGAGCCCCAAGTTTAAATATCTCGGGACATACTCACTCCCCTGACCAACAGTGTAAATGAGTGTAAGTAGTGCTTCTGAGGATTTTGCCATATAAAATTACCGATCAGGAAACAATATAGGACTGTGTTCAATAATAGCTGTGTTTTAACAACGATTTAGCAAATTGATTTCATACAATAATGTACAGTATTATGTAACTGAATTTTGTGGAATAATAGAGGTTTGAATTTTTTATTTCATTGACTGTCAACTAATTTATTTCCCCCTAGGATCTACAAATACCTATGCTAGGGTATCTCCAATTTCGGTATATAATTATTACATTTGAAAATCAGAATGTAATACTTGTAAATACATAAAAACTTGATAAAACATTATCCTTTCCTAAGATTACGTCGGTTTACCCACCTTAAACATGCTTGGAAATACCCAATATCGTTTGCACTAAGTAGACAAATGCCACATTAGTTAAAGCCTTAGTCTTAATTAAACTTCTCTCAGGTAGACACATTATCTGATTCCATTTTATTCTGAGTAAGTAACTCTCGCCTAAGTTTCCTGCTACCTTCAACTCTTGACTTGACAAATGTTCGTGTTATCAGATGAAACAGCTTTAGGAAACAACGCTACAGATCGTAATTGCCAAATAACATCTTCATTTCATGTTTTCAACTTTGTTAATTTAGCCGAAACACAAAAGAATAAGACAAATTAAACACTTAATTAGAAAGAGTTAACTATTTTGCAATGGACAATAACGTAGAACGCAATGAAATAAACATATTAAATATTTAACTATGTGTATGCTTACAACTCAACAAGTTGAACGCGAAATTCTTCAACCTAACTCCAAACGCTTTTCAACTAGAGTTTGGACTTTCATTCTTTTACGTCACGAAAATATTTGATCACATAAGTGTACTATTACAATTTGTCCTTTGTATGAGAATGAAAGGGTCTAAATCTCAAATGTGAACAACAATCACACAACAACCACTCTCGATTACTAGTCATCGAACTCCTTCCGTAGGTAAACATAGACGTGGGAAGTTAAAATGAGATTTTCTGTCAGTCGTATTAAGTCAACCCGAAACTTCTCTGAAGTAAATCAACATTCAACGGTTCGCTGCAATAAGGAAGCGGGGCTGATTAGCATTACAATACGCGGCGTTCTCATTTCGAACCAAGCAATAGAACAAGCCAATGTAGTTCAAGGATCTAACAATCGTATAGTCTATAAAAACATGGATCCTTAAAATTGTTTTACCTACGACAGTTATTTAAACTAGCCATTTCAGTTCAGTTCTTAGAATTGAAAATATTCATTTAACAGTATTGTTTTTACTTAACGATACGGGTTTAATGAACCAATGAGGTTCAAGGATTGCGAGAAAAGAAGTAAAATTGTAATGCTTCAAACTTCAACTAATCAGCTGTTTCAGGCCTCTAAGAAGTTATGAGTAGTGATCGTTAGTAATCAAAACACTGTCGTAGGCAAAGTAGTGTATGTAACTGTTGTAATAGTCTTAACAACACTCGTGGAAGTTTTTAATGCACTAGCAAAGGCTCGTACCTTACATTTCTTTCTACTCGAGTCGTTAACTATATGTACGCGATCGTATACAAATCATATCTAGGCGTGTTGTAATAATACGGGTTGGTTTTCAACTAAAATCATATCAAGCTAAAGCTGAGATGATTGACATAGCCTATACACATTAATATACAATTTGAACATTACAATGCAGGTTTTAAGTTTCTCACTTGTAACATTCAATTATTCGTATATTAAGGTAAGTTTATTAGGTCTTAAGAGGTGGCATTTTCTCTGTGTGGAAAAAAACCTTTCACTTCTACGCACTATCAAGCATAATATTAGAAAATTCAAGACAACAGTCTAAGCCCTGCAAAGCTTTTAATAATGTTCCATACGCTCAGAAATTCATATCATATTCGGGAGTCATATAAGCATTTTGGATTAGCGAGTTGAAATTCCACAAACCCGTTACTGAGCAAGCACCTACAGTGCTATACACCGAAAGGGCAATGAGTATGCTATGTTTGGCATAATATGCATTTCCTCAAACTTCAAAACCAGTTACGCAACGTTTATTCAACAGTGTTCATGCAAACATAAAATTACTATAGGCTTTCCTAATCATAACGATAAAAATTATAAGTATCATAACATACACAATGAGCTTAATACCCTATCATTGTATGTTAGTATCCTAAATTTTACAGCAAAATTCATAACCCCAGTTTTAGAGTCTTGGGTATAGCGAAGCAGCAGAAGTTGGCAACAGTTAACTGCTTACTTTGCATACAAACTGCACCCCTACATTGTTGTGGTTCTTACCATAATACTCCAGGTTATGTTGGTATTACGGTGAAATACTCTTTGCGTTCAACATATTCTTCAGTTTCAGCCAAACTTACAAAAGGTGAGTGAACATTCATATAAAGGTATATGTAATATTTTAACATATAAACATGGATCAACTGGTTGGGGGATATTATTTTCAACAGATTCCGCACTTCGTGGCTCTCCGGTTGTGATTCCTCTTAATTTTTTAGACCAGCATGATCTGACCATGGGAACGGGGTTTTATGGGGTAAACATAGGTTTTTCTAATTTTTGACCCTCAAAACACAAGATTTCCCAATTTCTTTCTAGACCTTTTTAAAGAGATTAAAACCCCAATAATTTAGTAGGCCTATATCAAAGTGTTTTTGTACGGTTGTTGGTAACGGAGAAAATGCAAAATGTTTTAAATTAATAATTTCCATGTTATTCTCATGGTGAATATTGTAAAATGTTGTAGTTTACATGTTTATGGACATATTTTGATCAAACCTGGCAAATTTATTTATATTAAAATACGCTATTAATATTTTACTAAAAAAACACTGTATTAGTTGCCTTCTAGCAGCAAACCTAGGTACTCGTTAAACCTAATGTTTTTTAAATTTAATTTAAAATCAATTTAGAAATGGAAATCCGCTTAGTCGGCAGGTTTGCTGCGGTAGGGGTATTTTGATCATTTGACCATACGCTGTTGCTAGTAAGTACTATAATACGAATTACTCAGTACACAGTATATCATCACTCATACAACTATAAAATATCCAAATAAAAAAAGTCTGAACGTTAAGTTAGTCGTATAGTTCGCGCTCTACCTAAAAATATATAAACACATAATCAGACACTCAAAATGTTATTACAAACCCAGATTACAAGAAATCGTTCAATTAAAAAACAGTTATGTCTGGTTTCCAACTTCAAACCAGACACCAGACTTCTTGTCTGGTTTGGTTGACTTCAAATTTGTAGTTGAAGAAAGTGTAAGAAATTCACGTTCTGCTTCAGTAACTTTGCGTATGCCTCATCATAGAACGGCAGTTTATGACAGAGCGTTTGTTGTTTCTGCTTGTCGCCTTTGGAATGATCTCCCTCTAGCCATAAAAACCCTTGATAGCCGTCCCCGGTTTGTGACAGCACTAAAAAATCTGTTTTCTGGACGTATGGCCATGGTTGGTATATCCTAGGCGTGCGCTTGGTTGATCACTGACAGGTGTGCGTGTGTGTGTGCTAGTTCTTGCGAGTGTGTGTTGTGTGTGTGCGTGTACGTGTGTAGGTGTGTGTGTGTGTGTGGGTGTTTATGTAAGGTGGTATGTTTTAAAAGTTTATTGTTTCTTTTTACATTAAATATTGTAAATAGATTATAGTATTTTATTTGTATTGTACATTGTTTTGTTTTATTTGTATGTTTAGATTTGTATAAACAGGTTAAGTGTAAGAGAGGGCCATGTGGCCCTAACTTTGCCTGACTAAATAAATCATTTTCATTTCATTTCATTTTTTTTATGTGTACAGTGACAATAGTTTCTATCTCCTTGCTCTAACACAAGAATTATTAGTTATTATCAGAAGTGCCAAATGAGTTGACATTAAACCCACGAATGTGCCATTAAAATATGTTTATCAACATGTTTATGAATATAATGTAACAATTGCACATGAATTACCTGTATGTATTTGCAAGATCTTGTAACAATGGAATAATCGAAATAAATAAAGTTTTAATATGACTTGGTATGCTACGACGATTTTACGAATACGATTAATATTATCATTGCCAATAATACTGTTTATTACTGCGCCATACTTTGTTAAGTTTAGTTAATTATTGAGGGTTGATCGAATTGGTTATATGAAGGTCTTTATTACCTAGTTCTGGCGTTACAACAAACTAAATAATAAAAATATAATACCTCTAAGACTTTGAGCAATTAAAAAAATAAGACCTTTTCTCCCGAGATATTATGGAGTAACCTTAACATTGTCCCTTTAAAAATTACTAAATAGGCCAAAGTTTAGCCAATTGATGTTTTATATAGGTAGGAGTCAATGATACGTATCACATTAAATATATTGTAGGTTACGGGACTAATTTTAAGATTACAAAATAAAAAAATGATTAAGATTTAACGTAAAATAGCAATGCGTACTCACACTACTCCTTCTGCAATAGGTTGGTGGTTATTCCGCTAGAATGCACGCCATTCTATCCCACCGTTAGCGCCATGTTTTGTTTCTTTATTATTTTCCAAGGTAACTGAACACCGCCAGATATAATCGTCCCTGTGATCATGAAGGTATATTTTATTAATTTAAAGCTTATTTATATATCAATGTATTTTAACAAAATTAGCATTTTTTCCGTTTTTATTTTAATGAAAATCGTAATTGAAAATTTGGCTAATCCAATTTATTTCATACTGATATTTCACAAAAAACAAAAAAAAAACACACTATATTGCCTTGCCTGTATCAGCAAAACTAAGCACTCATTAAACTTGATTGGAATACATCTGAGTTAAGGAAATATTTATGAGAAAATACAATCAGGCAAATGGAAATTCACCTAGTCTGCAGGTTTGCTGCATCGGGGGTATTTTGTTAGATAGAACGATCATGATTGTTTAGCATCTGGGTTCAGATTCGAACTTAAAAGTGATCGATATGAAGGTGATCTCTAAAACCACGCTATTACCCAGACAGCCTTTTAGATTTACAAATGAAGTTTTTATTATTATTTTCAAACTGAAATATTCTTGAGATTAAGTTTTAAATCACACACTTTCCTTATTCACATACAGTAGGCCTACTGAATGGACATAACGTCACCCATCTTCCATACTATCGTTTCTGCCAAAATTCGGATTTTGAGTTATTTCACCCAGCTGTTCATTATGGTAGGGTGCACAATCTGATAAAGTAAAAGTATCGTATCTGTATCTCAAATAGTTTCCGAGCTATAACATGTTGAATTGTTAACGTATCTACCAAAAGTGAGTGTTTAATTCTGACAAACTAACTTAAGTGGCGATACGATAGTATGCAAGATTTTGAATGATAATACATATTTATGATAGAGAAAACATATCTCCCTCTTCTTCATTGTAACACATACGTCTGTCTGTACTGTACTCTTTGTTATGTCCGCTTAAATTTATGTATCATCAACAATATCAATTTACACATTCTGGGTTTGTTCATTCATAAAAGTAAATTGCAATTATCGTTATAGGCTATCTCAATAATTCATCTCTGTTTTATCCAATTCTGTTATATTCAGCTCTATTATAACTTATTAATATTAAATGCATAATACCTGATTCAAAACTATTCCATCCCTTTCAAATTAATATTTGTATTAAATTTACTCGTGTATATCTTCATTTTTATTTGTTGAATTAATAATTTGTTACCAAATATTTATAGTTTTCCAAACGTTGGGAGCATTGTTTATGCATTTTTCATTTGTTTGCAATCTCGAGTATCAAAATGTTTTTTTTCTGATTCGGAGTTAACGTGTGCTCAGCAATATGTGGTTTTTAATTGTTTTAGGGGTTTCAATGTAACTGCATTTAATCCCGACTTTCCAACTTAGTCTTTAGGACAGTCAAACACATTATCGGACTTAGTCAATTTTCTTTTCGTTACTGAACACAGTTCCTATGAATTAAAAATTTGCTCAAACAAATTAAACAGTTCTTGGGGACCAAGTCATGGCTCGGAATAGTTTATTTCCAATGTACCCTATATAGAGTAATCTTCAGTGTAATCTTTGCTCAATACATAGTAATAACTGATATTTTTAATGATCAGTTTTCATCATAGCGAAAACATAACTTCTTTGTCTTCATTGTAACTCGTCTGTCTGAACTGCACTTTTTGTTATGTCCCCTTAATGAAGTATCATCAACAATTTCATTTTACACATGCTGGGTTTATTTATTATAGGTTATTGTTTTAGGGGTGTCATTATGCAAGCAAATTGCAATTATCTTTATAGGTTATCTCAATAATTCATCTATGTTTTATCCAATTCTATCATATTCAACTCTATTATATTCTATTAATACTCAATGCATAATTCCTGATTCAAAACTATTCAATCTCTTTCAAATTAATATATGTATTAATTTACTCGTCAAATTGTTATTTTTACTTGTTAGATTAATGATTTGTTACCAAATATCTATAGTTTTCCAAACGTTGGGACTATGGTTTTAGAAAGGTTTTAATTGTTATTTTTCATTTTCTAGAACACAGATAAAGGTCATACAAGTAGAGAGCATTGCGTTTGCATTTTTCATATATTCGTTTGCAATCTCGAGTATCAAAATGTTTCTTTTCTGATTCGCAGGTAACGCGTGCTCAGGAATATTAGATTTTTCAGTTGTTTTAGAGGTTTCAGTGTAACTGCACTATCCCGACTTTCCAACTTAGTATTTAGGACAGTCAAACACATTTTCGGACGTTGACAATTTTCTTTACGGCACTGAACACAGTTCCTATGCTTCCTATTTGCTCAAACAAAAATTTAACAGTACCTCTGGATTGATCCATGGCTCTGTATAGTTTGTTTCCATTGCACCCCTATATCGAGTAATCTTCAGTGTAATCTTTGTTTAATAGTAACAGCTGATATTTCCCCCTTTGTAATGTACTTTGTAATTTGCTAGCATACTGTGGATGGCTTGTTAAAATGTAAGCCACAAGTCATAATTATACATTAATTAACTATACACACGTTTTTCACATATTTTTCTTGCAGCAACAATTCAAGTACCATTTGGACCTACCGCATTATTTTGATTGCCAATTGATCATAACAACAATCTAAATAAGTTTGAACATGTCCAAATAGAAATTCAACCATACAGTTAGATTATACCTACTTGACTACGATAGGAGTATTCTGCTTGAACCTATAATTAGATAGTTGCAATATGCAAGTTGTAAGCAGACTTGAGCTGGTAGATGAGTCGGTCAGAGCGCCCGCGGTGTATTCAAACCAAAGCTACGCTATTGGTCCAGGCGGGGTCTTGAAGGGCAGAAGTTAGTTGTTCGAGTCCAATTATTGCAATAAACTATGACCGGGAGCGGGGAGCGAACAACTTGCTAAACCTACCCTCGCCCCCTCTCTGTACTGCCACGTTCACTGCACACAGTGGACCGTCGACAATCCTACGTTCAAACAGTTCTTGTAGCATATTTATCTATCTTCCGTTATGTAAAATTATAGTATAACATTATATTTGTTCACTAATGTGCCTCTGCCTTATAGGAATCTCATTTTAAATGTACGTTATACTACAAGCTTTCTATTTCCAGAGAATGATATACACCAATATTGTGGCAAGTCCTATGCTTAGTACCCGTATCAAGGAAACACCCAGAATAAATACATAACAGTGTATTATAATAATTGTTACATGGTAATTTACCATAAAATATAATCATACTAAAAGAGGCTGAACAATGTAGAAAAGGCTCTGAACACACATCGAAGAAATACTTTTAAACCATATTTAATTAATAACTATACTCATTTAATATTTTAGTACCAGGGGACCGAGCTCGTGGTGTTTTTTGTTCAAGGTGTAAACAAATAAACCATTATATTATAAAATAAAGTCCAAAATCTATAAGCATAAAAGAGGATGTTAGTTTGTATATTTGTTTGTATATAAATTTGGCAGTGGTAAACTCGGACACCGCTGGACCGATGGCCACAAAACTTGATACTGTACATGCATGTAGAATTTCATTAAGTATGTTTAGATAACATACATACACTGTCAATTTCGTGATAATTTTCAGGGCTTAGCCCAGGGACCGTCTTAAAGGTCAGGGATTTGACAGAATTTTAGTTAGATTTGTTAACTAAGAAATATATGCAAGTAAAATTTAAATAGGTGATATAAATTAATGATATGTTTCGTTCTGCTATTTAATTGTATTTGTTCATATGAATATTTTTTTCTTGGTGCCATATGGTCGATGAATTATTTTGTTGGGTTTGTTTGAGGTTTTTGCTGAAGCAATCTCGGCACCTAGAAGCATTGGTCCACCGTTTTTTTATTGATTAGATTTTTGAATATATTTTAAATGCAATGCATGCTGGTAATACATTAATAGATCTTCATTTAAATAACCGATAAGTATGATTGAGCTATGCCTATATGTTTCCTGGTGTGTTGTAACTGTTTCTTATACAGTAGTAGATTTTAAAAACCAAATTATTCTTTTCTGCATTCTCACCCCAAAGTGATGCACGGGCAGAACAACTATAGTATGTAATAAAATAAATGATACTATAACATATTCAAGTATTACTGCTCTTTATAATTTTTTTGCAATTAATTGAACTGTGTCGTCTTAAGTAATTGAACACCACTGTTGGCCTCAATAAACACGCATTACTGACACAGCTAAATATACAAAAATGTTCATTTTAAAATAATATTACAGTATTGTAATCTTTTAATCTGAGCCATTGTATAGGACTTGTGGTATTATAATAGTTAATCTCATAATTCATAGTGCATTGGCCTATATTTGATATTTGGTTTCCTCTACCAATTAATTTACTAGGCCTAAGCCGTTAGACGCATTGTACAGTTTTTCGCTAGACCTAAGAAAACATATTCTTCATTTAAAACTAATGAATTCTACAAATGAATTCACTCTTAGTGATATAAGGTAAACAAAAGACGGTCGAATAGTTGGTAAAAAATGCCAATAAACACTCTGATTACTCTAACATATGGTTTTCGGCTGAATAATGTAGTCTGAAAGGTATATTTAAGGGTTTGCGAGACAAAATTATGTGAAAGCCTTTACTTAAAATGAAACGATTAAATTTGTACTCTAGTTATATTAAAACCTTATAGGCTAGGTCTTTTAGACTTTTACCTGGGCAAAATTAATAACAAAGCAAAACCAATTGGAATGTGTTAGGCATGCTTCCCTTAACATTTTGTGAAAATTCCCAACTTTTCACACTGTAGCAAAATCCGCCATCTTGGAAAATGGCGGACAATCTGTAAAACACTGCAAGGTTCCACTTAAAAACGTATTGTTCCAAACCATTCCATCTAGAAAAGTCTAATTAGTCTTAGATTCTTCGCCATAATATTATCTACAAGAAAATACCATATTAAATAATAGTAATATGATTGTTAATAGTGAAAAAAACAAAATAAACTTAAAAATATGTAAAAAAATAAGACATATTCTTACTTTTTGGGGGTTTTCGCCATTATTATTGAGGAAATGCAGATTTTACATTCAACAATCATGTAGAGCTTTAAATTCCGCTTCATTTCCATATATAATATAACAATGTTTGAGCAATATTGACGTAAACGGCGAGTGTCAAAGTACACTCTCATGTAACGCACCTGTGGAACCAAAATGCATATAGTGTGGTTGTATGGTTGTATAAAGTGGCACAATACTTCAGTTCTGGCGGGGAACATGCAACTTGAGGTGGTAGCTTAGTATAGAAGTCCCTGAACGTAAAACTGCCCAGACCCTAATTTTTAAGGACCTCGGTCGTCCGTAATGACGTCATCAAGATGGCGGCTGTAAAAGGATGCTGAGTCGCCATGAATCGGTTATAACACCCAATTGCCTGAACCGATTTTAATTAAATTTGGCATACAAGTGCTTGAATACATTATCTCAGCCTAGGTTGTTAATGGTCGAGTTTGATTAAGGCGTTTCAAAATGGCGGCCGGTAATAATTAAAATAATACAAATGTTTCGGTTTTTTGTGTTTTCAACTCCCTCCAGAGATCTGCATCAACCTATTAATTTTCCTTGCAATCACAGGTTGTGATGCCGTCTCTACTTTTCATGGAATTGGTTCCCCCATCACAGCAAACCTGCAGACCAAGTGAGTTCCATTTGCCTATTTTGATATTCAATTAAATCTATTTCAATAGCATTCGTTTTCATGAGTACCTACCTAGGTTTGCTGCCACTGGGAGAGTTATAAAGTGAGTTTTTATTAATATAATAATAGCTTAGTTTAAAATAAATAAATTTTCCTAGTTTCATCAAAATATATCTCCAACTAAGCAAACTAAAACAGTTTATTTATTATCCGTAAGAATAATTTTAAACTTACAATTCTTTGAATTATCTCCGTAACCAATACCCGTACAAAAAAACATCAGTGTACTAAATTATTTATTTGCCTAAGCTCTTCACAATTTTTTAGAGATAAATTAGGGATTTCTATGTTTTGATGGTCAAAAATGAGAAAAACCAATTTTTACCCCATAAATCCCCCCAACCCAAGGTTCCCATGGTCCGGTCAAGCTGGTTCGTGAACTTATTCGAAGAAACGTAGGTTTACACGTTTGTACAAAATGTCATCGAAATCGGATCATTTTTGTGTGATAAATTGTGCTAACGGACACACACATAAACAGGGTGTTCAAAAACACCTACATACCAATTTTAGGGAAAATAATTACCTTGGTCCAATTCAAAATTTCAAAATGGCAGGCATTTTAATTTTTTTATCAAAATTACTGAAAATGGCAGATTTTATGAAACAGTGTCAAGAAAACCTTTGGTTAGCATTTAAATTTCCTATCAAACTACTTCCAGTTCAAAACGATTGAATAAAAATAGTTTAAATATTAAGACTTTTAGTTGTAAATTGAAGAAAACCTGGCTAGCTTAGCCTCATTCCGACTACTGTATATTTACAACTAAAAATCGTGATATATCAGTCATTTCTCTTAACATTTTTTTGAACTTGGTATCGTTTGATAGGGAATTTTAAATGTTAAACAGAAGTAGTGTCCTTGACACTTTTTCATAAAATCTTCAATTTTCAATAATTTTGTATTTAAAATTAAAAGAACGCCATTTTAAATTTTTGAATTGGACCAAGGTATTTTTTTTTACCTAAAATTGGCATACCTACCTTTACAAACATAGCAAGTTTCATAAAGTTCAGTAAAAATAATCCAAAGATAAAAATTGTAATAAAAAATTACAAAACAGTGGATATCTGAACGAAACTATGTTCTTCTTATTTTGGCACAAGGGATCAATTTGTAAATTTTGTTCCCACCCTTTTTGAACACGCTGTTTGTATAAATGTGTGTCCGTTAGGAAAAATTATCCGATTTTGATGACATCTGGTACAAACGTGTAAACCTACGTTTCTTCGAACAAGTTCGCGAACTAGCGTGATCGGACCATGGGAACGGGGTTTTAGGCGGGATTTAAGCAGGGCCGGATTTAGCGTTTTGGCGCCCCTAGGCCCAACTAATTTTCCGCCCCCTAGTTTGGTCACAGTTACTTTCCTTCAAACCTTTATTAAAAACTATATCATGGCCATAGGCCTAATAGTTAATTGATTGAATACCACTCCTCGTCGGAATTTTATCATTGCAAGTTTTTTTTTAGAATTGACCTGTTTAGCCTTAACCAATTGCCGTCTTACCCTTTTAGCAATTTTATGCTTTAATTAAATGCTTACGTTTGTGGGACTGAAACAAAACAACTCAACCCACAGAGCATTCCTGCTAAAACATGGCCATTGATTCCAATTTCAATTTCAGGCCCAAAACATGAACTCCATACAGTACGTGATACCACAGATAAAACATAATCCTTTATTAGATTTGTCATCATTATGGCATGGATTAGCTGAAAACAATTCTTGTTATTTAAACCTAGTTTATCCAAAATAAAACGATCTAAACAATAATTCGTCTCCAGGTTGTATTACAAGAAATTAAAACACACATCATAACTTAACCCTAAAATAATAAAAACGAAATTATGTCAAAACTAACGTCCAGTGTCACCAACATGAACTAGGCATGAACAATTTTTGAATTAACAATATGATAAGAAGTCGACTTGAGTTATATTTAATCTATGGTGGTACTGCATCTAGGTTATATTTCCAAAGCAAAACAGAGCAATATTCCGGCCAACCATACCGATCCTTAGGTCTGAGGAGAAAATGACAGCAATAATGCTGCTTTGGAGGGTATTGAATTGTTCTAAAACTAAAACCTATTGCAAAATGAGATTAATATTTTTTTCGTTAATTTTAAAGATAAATTTATAGTTTTTAATATTCAACACAACGTATTATATATTTTAACTTGATCCTGCAGATTGTTATCCAAAAGATTAGTTAAACTATTGTTTTGTGAGGTGAGTGTGGTAACAGCAATGTCTAGCACGCATGCGCCCCTCACTCTGATCAGTAGCGCCCGATGTGTAGTTATTATACATCGATAGCGCCGATCCAGCATAGTGGCAGTGCAGTGGAGTGGCAAAACGATGCGTACCTCTCGGGCGCTCGTCAACATCCCTACAGCCTACTCCCGTATAACTTATGTTGCAATGAAATTGATACGTTATTCTAAAAAATAGTTTAAATTTTCTAACAATTATTTCTTCCTATGTACTTCAAAATCAGAATGCTTTATTAGCCAGAGTGTTTTTTTTTTCAATTATGACTATTTATTTTTATTTTTTTAAATAAAAAAAATTTCCTCTCGGCCGTGCGCCCTCTGGGAGCTTGCGCCCATAGGCCCGGGCCTACCGGGCCTATTGGGAAATCCGGCCCTGGATTTAAGGGGTGAAAATTGGGGTTTCTTATGTTTAAACCTCAAAACATGACATTCTCCAATTTATCTTTAAACAATTCCAAGATCTTGAAAAAAAAACAAAAATAATTTAGTATATTATTGAAGTGTATTTGTACGGTTATAGGTTACGGAGAAAGTTCAATTTTTTAAAATTATTCCCATGTTATTCTTACGGAGAATACATAAACTGTTGTAGTTTGCTTGTTTATGAATATATTTTTATGAAACTTGGCAAATGTATTTATTTTAAACTTTGCTACACTATTATATAAATAAAAAAACTTGCTTTATTACTCTCCCTGTAGCAGCAAACCCAGGTACTCACGAAGTCTAATGTTATTGAAATAGATTTAATTTAAAATCAAATCAGGCGAATAGAAACTCACTTAAGCCTGCAGGTTTGCTGTGGTGGGGGTATTTTGCCAATTCCATGAAATTTAGAGACGGCATCACAACCTGTGATTGCAAGGAAAATTAATAGGTTGATGCAGATCTCTAGAGGGAGTTGAAAACACAAAAAACCGAAACATTTTAATTATTAATGGCCGCCATTTTGAAACGCCTTAATCAAACTCGACCATTGACAACCTAGGCTGAGATAATGTATTCAAGCACTTGTATGCCAAATTTAATTAAAATCGGTTCAGGCAATTGGGTGTTATAACCGATTCATGGCGACTCAGCATCCTTTTACAGCCGCCATCTTGATAACGTCATTACGGACGACCGAGGTCCTTAAAAATTAGGGTCTGGGCAGTTTTACGTTCAGGGACTTCTATACTAAGCTACCACCTCAAGTTGCATGTTCCCCGCCAGAACTGAAGTATTGTGCCACTTTATACAACCATACAACCACACTATATGCATTTTGGTCCCACAGGTGCGTTACATGAGAGTGTACTTTGACACTCGCCGTTTACGTCAATATTGCTCAAACATTGTTATATTATGTATGGAAATGAAGCGGAATTTAAAGCTCTACATGTTTGTCGTAGGTAAAATTTGCATTTACTCAATAATAATGGCAAAAACCCCAAAAAAGATAGAATATGTCAACTTTTATTTACATATTTTAAAATTTAATTTATTTTTTCACTATTAAAAGTCATATTACTATTATTTAATATGATATTTTCTTGTAGATAATATTATGGCGAAGAATCTAAGACTAACTAGACTTTTCTAGATGTAATGGTTTGGGAACAATAAGTTTTTAAGTGGAACCTTGCAGTGTTTATAGATTGTCCGCCATTTTCCAAGATGGCGGATTTTGCTACAGTGGGAAAAGTTGGGAATTTTCACA
This sequence comes from Macrosteles quadrilineatus, assembly GCF_028750875.1. Taxonomy (NCBI): domain Eukaryota; kingdom Metazoa; phylum Arthropoda; class Insecta; order Hemiptera; family Cicadellidae; genus Macrosteles; species Macrosteles quadrilineatus. Next base: position 160,801,776 of record NW_026542594.1, read on the forward strand.
AAATGTTAAGGGAAGCATGCCTAACACATTCCAGTTGGTTTTGCTTTGTTATTAATTTTGCCGAGGTCAGGCCTAGTTTTATGATACTGGTCTTAGACTATTAATTGTTAGTTGGATAAGCTATTTTAGGGTACCTTATTTTTTAGGTCGAAATCATCTTCATTTTACTTTTGCCACTTTGAATTAAGTTGTAAAGCCAATTTCTCTTCGGTAGACGTCCCCTCTTCATTCTTATTTTTCTAACATTTCCATACAGACGAACAATCTATATTGAAAATGTCTACAATAAAGTTGAATAACAACCTCGGTATAATATTTAACATCTGTTGACCAGCATTCTTGCTAGTTGCGATTATGTGCTCTATGGTTGTGACACGTAGTCATAGGGATCGCGGAACGTAGCAACAATGGGATTGTCCACGGATATTAACACAGAAACGGTATGGGTATAAAACATAAAAGAATGACGTAACTGGATTGGATCTAACACTAATACTATCTACATCTGTTTTGAACTTTTTGACAATTGCATTTAAATAATAACTAGCAGACTGTGTCACTTCGTGACTTCCAAATCCGTGATATATGTGATATGTAGTTGATGAGGGTGAAAACGATTATTTATCATTATATCACTATTATTTGCATTGTGTCCCCTATTATATTCATTGCGTGCACGATCTCTTCGAGGCATCTTAGTAAAATTACAAATTAATGCTAATGGAACATACCATGAAAACACAAGAGCTCTTCTTTACATATTAAACCAATAACGTTACAACATTTTACTATCATTCACTAAAACATTGTATGAAAATACAAAATCATACGACAACACAAAATCTAACGTAAGTCATTTTCCTCTTTACATTTTATACAAATAGCATTACAATATTTTACTCGAATTCATTGAAACATCACCAACTACAGACAACCCCATTTTCGTATGGATGCAAACAAAATTGTATTATTCAGATGGTTGACAACAGAATTCAGCACCGACTCTGAAATTTTAAAGGCCTGTAGGACGAAGGGCTTTCACGATATATCATCCAAACCCGCAAAAGACACATCTAGGATAAGAGCTTTAAATTGATACCCAATATGCCTATAAAAATAAATAATTAGGGGTTGATTTGCTACACACAAAAGTCCATCAAATTCTTAATATAGATACAAGCATCGGGTCCGTTTCAGAAGAGCGCCGCCAGCCCGCCACTGTTTAAACTGTAGAGAAACCACTGTTTAAGTTAGGTGATTTTTGAGTTTCAGCGAATTTCCCTTATAGGGCATAAGCCTTTACCTATGTCTCATTTTAAGACCTGGACCCGGGACCGATAAACCTTTTCGTTTTGAGGTCCCCAGAGGCCAGAAAATCCATTCGTTCAGATTCATATACAGGTTGGCTGGTTGTCAGTGTTACTTTATTTGGCGTAAGTACAATTAAATTAAGTGTGATGATGCATATAAGAGGTTCCAAATCTAAAAATTATCTCCTAAAAACGAATATTTTAATTTTTTCTAAAATAACCACGTTTTTAAACACAATACTATTTCTATTTCTCAAATTACCAGCAAACGGATTTTAGTAGATAATGTCATTTTCGTGTTCTACATTAAATTGTTAATAAGAATAATTGAAAATGATGGAGGATCAATTGTAAAAACTCCCTTGTAAATTGTTCCAAAGATTAAAATTAAGGTCTTTGATACAATTTTAAGAAAACATTGGTCTATGGCATTTTTCTACACCCTGTATACTAGAAGGTAGCAAAATATGTTGACAAAAATTTTAAAATTCCCCACTGCTCCATTTTATAAGCTTTCCAACCATATGCTACACTATTGAGGTTTAGATCTGCTTTTGTTTGTTTTAGGGGTTTGCATACTGGAACACAGGGAACATTCTTAGTTTTTTTTACGTTTTTACTGTTCAAGCTGAAACAAAAATACAAGTAAACCCCGTGTTTTGGAGTCCTCAAAGCACTGAAGTGAACATAAGTAGATCTAAACCTCAATAGTGTGATTTTGTGATTCTTAAGATTTTTTCTCATAAGTAGGTCTCTACAGATGAGGTTTTGTAGTATATAAACCCCAATTCCTTATGTAAATATCATAAACCTGCGAAAGCTATCATAAGGCAAATAGACAGTTTTATGCATGGCTACAAATTAAATTCCTGATATTTAGAACGATTTGATTCGTTGCCCAATTATTCGTCGCCTAGACGATTAAATATATAGTTTAACTTGTTCGCAGTTCATTCTTATTTGACTATAGATCTTTAAAATGTTTATAGCGAACAACTTATTTTATGTTAATTCTTAAAAATCAAACTCATCTAAACTAACTGAATTCTGGTTCAAATAAGGAAATAAGGTTCGGAATCAGCACAACCTATGATAGTAACCCAAACGTTTTTCATTTAGGCCAAACGAATGGACAAATAAGGCCTGGGTCTTCAACCCTTATACCGAGCATTGTTGATCCCACGGGCGCATGTCTCTTCGGCCTAACGTCCATCTTATCATAGAGCAGTGAGCAGTGAATGGAAGAATACACTAGTGGTGTTTGTAGTGGTAGTGGTAGTGGTAAGTAGGTCAGCAGGACGCGAGGGGAGGGCGCGCGCGCCGATTGGTCCAAGTTCCCGCGAGAGAGTCGGCACACGCGCTCGATAGCGTGAATGGGTGGCGCGCGGGGGTGGTTCTGGCTGGCTCAGTGCGATGTACACGGCTGAGCCAGCGAGATAGGCCATACCGCCATCATGGATACTAGTTAGACACACGTAGTGTTAGTGTAGTGCGACGTCCGCCGGCAACGATCGCGTTCTACTCCTCACTACAGGCGAGGGATGTATTTCTAGCTCTGGCTTCTACAAAAGGAGACACCACTGTACTCCTTCAGGTACATGATTGTTGTAGGTTAGGAAGTCCGCCAATGGGGTCATATGGTACTCGTCATTGTCATTGTAAACAATGGGGGTTGTAGATATTAATATAGTTACACCAAACGATATTCCAAACAGGGTTGATGTATGAGAATAACGGCCAATAAAAAATACCATTGTAATCATAATATATGTAAAACAAAGAAACATTAGTTCATATCCTTCACAAAACCGTATTTTGTACAATATAAATTTATTCTATTCATTTACTGAAATTAAACATTGAATCCTGATATCTAGGAAAATTTAACAGATTTTTCAAAATAATATGTAAAATGAATATTATAATTTACATCTGTGTAATATCACTAGGCCTACTAAGTATAGTATATGAATTCAATACAACATATGATAAGCATAAAGTAAATTGGACCCAATAAACAATATAATTGTGTAAACTAATCGGCGCTATAGACAGAAGACATGCGTGGAGTTGGATATGCTCGCTCTCCTACCATTGTCTCTCTGTGTAACGCATATTATATCGGTATAGTACATTGTATAACGCCCTTTACTATATCTGTGTGGACATATACATGTTGTTCACCCGAGTAATGTAGCTAAGCGAACATAACTGTGTACAAAGTAGATATAAAGGTTAGGTAAATACAGAATATCAATATAACCTCCAAGAGAGAGGCTGCCGCGCCAGTCGCAACTCGCAACCCACCCGTGACGCAAATGTTTTATTCCAAACAAAGGTTACACATGTTGCTTTTGACGTTGCATTTATCTGACTGTTAGTTTTTTATCGATCGCGCGTACAGCTTTGGATGTCTGTGTGGACTTTGTGTGAGCGGTGTTTGAAAGAATATGTCAGTACCAAAAGCAGCATGTTGCGATAAAATGGGTAGAAATATATTTGGTTAAAAGTATTTCTTTTATGATTTGACGTGGTGAATCTGAGTAAGTATATAACAATAAAAAAAAACAATTTCAATATACAAATTTAGGATTAGAGGTATTATATTTTACAGCACCGTGGCATATAAGAAGGCAAATGTGGAATAGATAGTATTTCTATAAATCAGAAATTGTAGAAAAAATAACTTCAAATGATTGCAAGTGTACGTACAAATTTAAGCCCCTGCTTATCTAATGATTTCAAATTGGAAAAGTTAGATTGAAACATTAAATAATAATTAAAATTCATGAATTTAATTGCAAAAATGTATTGATATAACATACATTACAGACACCCTAACTTAAAGTTAACTTTTAAAATAATCAAAAATATTACTCAAAATCGTATCAGGTTTATTGTTCAATCATATTGCGATATACGGTTTTATATACTCTACACACGAAACAAACAATGCCGTAATTTTCTACTGATTATCTGTACAAAATATGTGTATTCATATTATATCCTCCCTATATAATAGCAATATTGCTGGAAAGATGTAGTAAAGGAAAGATTATATTAATATAGCATTGTCCTAATGCAAACCTCCCTAGTAAATAACATCCCTACTTACATTCTAGATTTTCTAAGCACACTTATGAACAACTTCATTGGAAAATTAGTTTTTGTTGTATTTAACAAGTCATTATTTTTACTACCTAACTCATTTTCCTAGGGATCATTCGCTGAACGGGGTGCGAAAATAAAATAGTAAATACAATTCCATTAAGGTGCTCCAAAAACTGTTAGGATTTCCAATAATTACAGTATTATACGGTATATTTTCTCCATAATCTATGAAATTGTTACAGAATAAATAAAATAGTTGTAGTCTTACAAAAATATTTAAAATATTCTGATTTTTGTAAATCGGCTGTATGGCAATGTAAAGTAAAATCTTTTTAAACATAAGTAAATCAAATAAATGCATTGTTGTGTATTCAATGTTTTTTATGTGTAAACGATCAATACATAATATGCTTGACATGGATCTTTGAAAGTTGGGTACTGACTCATAGTAGATATAAATATTGAAAATAAAACACAAACCCTCATTTAAAACAATTTCCCAAAGCTCCGCGATTTTCGGATGGTCGGTTTGGTAATGCATAAAGTACAAAAATCTGTGTGCTTTTAAATATGTAGATAACGAATAGTTATCATATTTAACATAGTTAACATATTTAACGAATTTTATTTCGGTAAAATATAAATGGTAACACATATTTGGAATATTTTTTATAATTGTAACAATGTATGAGCGATTCGTATTAAAGTATTTCTTACCACGCTCGTACCGATTTTCTTGAAATACTAGTTTATAATTTAACTTTAAAAAACTTCGTTACAATTTAATTATGTTGTGTAGTTATAAATACAAGAAAAACTAATTTTCCGACAAAGTTGTTCCCGAGTATGTTTGGAAAAAATCTAGCATGTAAGTAGTACAATTTATAGTTTTTATTGCAATAACGATAAATTAATATATTATTAAACCATAAATCTTTCCAGAAAATTGTTATTATATGGATATATATATATATATAAAACATGGATATATATATATATATATAGGAGTAATACACATACACAGTTCATGTTCTTGTATGGAAAGTCGGTATTGAAAATGGTATTGTTTGTTTAGCGTGTAAATTATAAAAAAAAACCGTACAGTATTTCAAAATGATTACAAATTATCGAGTGTAATTAATAAACTATAAAATACTATTGTAAAACAATTTTTGTTCATTTCAACATATAAAAATAGAGAGTAAATAAACCTTTTCTTTGTTGAATTAATTTAAGTAGCTAATAACCTTGTTTGGACGTTTTAAGTATAGCATTTTTAGATAATCTAATTGCGTAAATATTTATACCGGTATGAATAAATGAATTGTCATCCTGTAATCATTAGGAATATTGATTTTAAAGGTCTTAAAATAGTGGTTTTCCCTTCGTTGAAATAAAAATAGTAAAACATGTAAAAAAAGTGTAGCAAAAATATAAAAATCGTCTTAAAAGTTAAATAATTCAACATTTACGCTCCAGTTGCATTATAAGTATAGATTCTCAATGTAATATTGTACTAAGTGGTAATAAGAATACTTCCTTGCTATCCTTTGTAATATAAAGTGGGTTTAAATCTGTTATTTCAGTATAATAATAAAATGGTTGATTGCAATGCCTATATTATTTTACTTATGTGGGTTTCTTATAAAACAAGCTAATAAATAACATATCTTGTGAAAGTGTACATTTAATTTTAAATTGTTTAAAAGGTCAATAAAATACCCAGTAATTCAAAAATATCAAAATACTCAACCAACTAACGGCACGATTAATAATTTAATCTTATTTGTTTTTTTATTTTAAAGTTGATTTTAGCAGTTTTGATATTGCGTGTTAATGGAACCATCATCAGTTATTAATGTTATTCCATATAATTTAATTTGTTTTTTGTATTAGCTTGGTCACACTATAAAAAAATATTTTGCAAGTTTTTTATAGCCGGCAAAGAAGACCAGAATTACAGATTTATAGAATAATTTATAAAACAAAAACAAATACTTGGAACTTATATGTACACATTAATGGTAATTATGCTATAAAACAATGCAATATTTCTATATTTAGGCCTTAAAATTAAAAGGGACATTTTGAGGATTACTTTAAGGAAGAAATGTTGTGAAAAGTCGTATATATGTTTAAGCCGACTATGAGTTATCTTTCTGAAATGGATGATGAATAATTAATTTATACTTAATTCATAATTCTGTATAAGATAAGTAATTACACCTAATTAATCCATTCCTTAACTTATAATTAAAAATAAACTTTGGTATCCATAAATGGTTATCAAATTTAAACGTTGAAAGCGTTATTTTAGGAAAACAAAATTTTGTATAGTTTTCCCTACACAACAAAACACGATACTTTTTTCGTCACGATGGAAATCATGACACCCCATTTAAAACTAAGATAATAATAAAAAAAAGAATTAAAACATCATAAAAACGTTGTGTGACATCCGCTAAAAGATAAATAATATTAAGGCATGGGCGAACTGATTAAATACAAATTTTATAGATAGAACATTTAAACTAGACATGGTTCAAAGTGTATACAAAACATAGTGAATGGAAATAATAAAAAAAAAAACTAACCACTTCAAATATAAGTTGTAGTCAAAAATCGCATGGAAAGAAGTACTGAACAATGCAGAAACAGTGGATTCAAATTAAACCCATTGAAATAGTTCGCCAAAAATATGATACTACCCAGCAAGCATCTATCTCCCGGTCTTAAATAAAAATAAAAATATAGAAACAAATTTATTAGTACAATATCTTGTTTCGTTGTTATGAACGAATTTTAACAGTTTTATACAGAACGAACAAGATTTTAAAAACAATTTTGGTGTGTGGTCATTGATTTAGGAGGAAGGGGGTATATACGTTAATAGTAGCACTATCCTATATATACACGCGGGTTGTATCAAAATAAAGGTTATCAGTCCTATATGTGCAGGTTTTATTTGCAATTTGTAAATATTGATTTTAATTGGGTCAAAAATGGAAATTCAACTTTTTTAATGGAGATTTAACATGGGGCTAACTCAATATATTAATAGACAAGCATGTTTCTTGAAACCCTTTTTTCTCAGCTCGTGTGCATCACAGGTAAAATCTACGCATACTGTTAGAAAGATATTTGCCTGTAGATTTGCAGAATCCTTTATAAAATAAATATAAAAAAATAACACGGGCTTTATGGGTTGCCTTGCTGGTGACGAAATAACAAAGAATTAAAAACAGAAAATAAAAACCAATAGAAGAAATTCCAATCACATATTTTATTAAAGTGGGGTGCAAATAGAGAAGTTAGCACAATACATAAGCTATTTATTTTGGTCGAGTTTTGGACCATGGGACGACCTCTAGTTTAATTAAATATAAAAAATTAATTTACTTTGACGAATAAGTACATAATCTATTAGTTGTACAAATCATGTATGGAAAATGTTTATATAGTTAAACTTACATAAAAGAAGCAGGAAATAGTAGTGAAAAAATTAGTTGCTATAACGTACATTTTTCCCTTTTTTGGTTCATCCTATACTCGATCTTGAAAACTTATCAAAGTGGAATTAGTGTAAATACTGAGCTCCTAATGGAAGTATACATTTCATTTACATATACAAAATATTCAAACGTGTAATTTTAAATATTAGCATTGGATTTTTGTCAAAGAAACGCTACAGATTTTGTGTCTCTTAGTATCACTTAGCCTAAACATGTAGTAATTGATTAATATCAGGAATCCCGATATAGAATTTCAATGAAGAAAATGAACGTTAAGACATTAGTGGGCAGTAAATGTGCAATTAATAATAATTTTCAAACCCTTTCATTGAGTGAGGCTGAACAAGGTAAAATTGCACCCTCAAACACAGAATAATGAAGCACCACATACGGCCTAACCAAACATGGACGACCGTGTTCATTACCTTCAAAGGGAGTTGAATTGTTTTCAACTGGTGTATGAATCGACGCAAACCACAGCTACCATATTGGGTTTATTGTTACTGTAGCCAGGTTATTGCTGATTGTTTGCGAACGATAGTTCGGCTTATTAGTACTCGCTACAATATTCTAACAATGTTCTAAAACAGTTCGCTATCGGGTACTCAGTACAGTACCACCTTTCCTCACCAAATGTGATGGCGTGTCGAGCGTGACGTGACTGCTTCTTATTAAACCTTCTGTTCGTTTGACACGCCACTTGAAACGATTTATTCAGATTTTATAAAGTGACCTTACAATATTAATTCTAAAAGATTGGTTCATGCTAAACTCTATGTTGTTTAGTGGTTGTTCGAGTAATGTTGTCATGTTTTTTGTTGTAGCTACTTGATAGAGCGGCAAATGTATAAAAAGATTTTTTTGCCGTGGGATACTTATTACTGATTGAGGAATAATTATCATAAAAGGTGCTATGTATATATTAACAAAAGGTAGTAGTAGCTTTAAACAAAAGTGTATAATAATATCTATGAACAAACCGAGTAGACCTTCGAAAAAATAGTTGTGTAACCACTGTATTAAAATTATCACATTGTCATGCCTGTAAACAGTACGCAAAATAGATAATTTCCGTATTATTTATTCTTGTTCGCTAAATCAGCTGATTTTCCTGTTGGAGTTTCTATAAAACACTACCGATGAACAAACAACATAACCTATAAAAGCAAAGATAAGCTAAATGACATTTCATATACAGTGAAATAGTTAATCTGTGTTATAATAAGTTACTTATGGTGATAGAAAAAAATCTTGTTTGTATTACGAGCACAAATAGTCATTGCCGCTCTTGAATAGAATGGCCGTACTCGGCTATAGCTTCGATTGACACCTACTAGTTCGACCGGTAATGACGTACTTTGCGCTCTTATAGATTTTCTAGTAGTATCTGGCCAAAAATATGAATTGGAAAAAGAAACGTATACAAGACTTTTAGAATTAACAATACCTTCATAGGAGATAGTGTTATTCTATCAAGAATTCAGAATGATTAGAAAGTCATATCAGACATCCAAATCTCTATTAATGGGGAAATTGAACCCCAGGTTTCCAGTAATGTGTAGCAAATTGCAAATGCTATGGAAAACTTAGTGAACAACAAACCATAGCAAGTAGCTTGATAAAAACATAAATCATAATTGTAAATAGTACAACTAAACAGTTTTCATTTTTGTAAGGATTAATCTTAGCAAATCGTAATATAACCAATGTGTTTGACGCAATGCACGGTTGTATTTGTTGTGTAGTTGGTTTGTGAGTACATATTATTGACTTTGAATTGTTTACAACTAAACAACACAAGGCTCAAGTCACCTTGTGAAGCCGTGTTAGATTTTCCACCTCACGAGACAGCCAGTAATTACAATACTCTTTTATCGCTCTCCTACTCCGTGCCAGCTGATGAGACTACTCCGCGCCAGCTGATGAGACTACTCCGCGCCAGCTGATGAGACTACTCCGCGCCAGCTGATGAGACTACTGCGCGCCAGCTGATGTCACTCAATTCACTGTCTTCCGATAACTGTAAAATTTTATTGAACCGTCAATAATTTAAAATGAATATATATAAATTAGCTTTGAAATATAGTATACACAATTTCCCTCAAACAACGATTAGAAACTTCCTACGGAGTTCAAATGTTTTGCTGTTACAAGCGTGTATTGTGAGGAATATTATGAACGATGGAAAATTATCAGCAGTCAATTTTTGTCATACTTAATGAGAAAATTTAAAGCAATACCGACTGAACGAGATTATAAAATTAAAATATATATTTCGTCATACTGCAGCAAAAACAGCCATTATGCATGCGTTGCAGGTCTAAAGTAGCATTTTTACTCTCTAGGGAGTAAAAATCATTTTTAGTCTCTAGGGAGTAAAAATCAGCCGTTGTTAACTGTTGTAAATTTCGATTGTGGCAACCGTATTGATCGAAATTATTTATAGATTGATTAATAGGTATGGTTTTAGCCTATTGTTGTCGATTGCTCGACATTGATGGTATAATGTACTGTAACACAATCGTAATAGACGAAATGATTGAATCACTTACTAAACAGCTAGCTGCATATATTTGCATTAGCAGAATTGAAAACAAGCTGGAAATCGTGTTGAGAGCTTATGTTAACATACAAATTATTTAATTTTTTTAGCTTTGTTTGTTAACTAGTGATGCTATATGACGAAAAATATAGTTCACCACACGGAAAAAGTGACTTTTTTACCCTCACCCATTTTCCGATCGTAAAACTTGACCTCGGGTCTAAAAGAGTCACTTTAGGCCATAGTGATGAAATATGCTATTCCTAACCAGGCTTTGGGTGTGAGACATGCAATCGGTTCCTTATTTAATATTGCACAAGCAAAATAATCAAGCAACGAATAAACTATTGATAAATTATTGATTACTCTATTTTAAACAATTGATCTCAATGAATGCAGCTGGTGTTACCGAGCACGCGACAGGAAATTAAACGTTTTTGATTCAATTCGGTCGCATCTTGATTTAATTGAAGACACAGATTTTAGTTTAAGCCCTGGTTAAAACTAGCTTGTATACAAAAAAATTGTACTAAAAGTCCTATTTCTGAGAAAATTTACTCGCAATTGTGTTAATGAGTTGTATTTACAAAGTGATTGATAAGTAATTTAAAGTGTTTGTCTAGGATACTTCGAATTTTTAATTGTTAGTGTAAACAATCCCGTAAATCATCGTCCAGTAAATCGTAGTAAATGTAATAAATGACATCATATAGTAAATTGTATTTGGTCGGTAGATGAAACTGGTGTGATAACCTAAGAATAGATTGTTTAGGAGCTTGGACATTTTTAAATGTGAAGTTATATAATGAAATACGTAAAAATTTCTTGTATCATTGAATAATAAATTATAAAGTTTATTTCATAAAGCTGTTAGCATAACATTACATGCAAATGTAAATAGAAACTTACCATAACCATTAGTTACTGTAACCATAGTGTTACACCTACACACTAGGTGTACACTATGGTACACCTTATGGTACTATGGTTTTTTGTAATAAAATAAAACTGTAATTTGTTATATATTCTAAAAAAATTCAGTAGTTTCATTTTGAATGATTTTGGATATTTTTTAGTTTTTAAAATTTAGACTAATAAAAATTAAAAAGTAAGCAATTACAAAAACATTGAAAAAGCATTAGGGTATAATAAATGTTTTGAATAATAATGTACCTAGCAATGCAAGAATGAACAAGCTACTGTAAATAAATTTATAAATATGTAGAAACAAAAATAAAGCTGAATACTTCACGCCTTTTTCTTTGTTTGTCTACTGATTTGATGGTAATTTTATGTTATTTAAAAGTTTGTGTGGATATTTTACAACGATTAGTAAAAAAAAACCTTTTTAGTAAAAGAAAATAGCCACAATAATCTGAAACAACAACGATAAATTCAGTTTAAGTAGACTTTTAACCTGAAAGTAATAAATGAATTATTTATTTTGACAATTCATCTTATCTACAAAAAAATCACAATATATTTGCAAAACATTTTATCTACACGTTTACAAAAACGTCAAGGAGAGAAACTTCGAACAAACGAACCAATTTACTTGTCGACAAGTTGGAGAGTAAAATTCCAACTATAAAATATTCCACACCAGAATATTTCCAACGGCAAAAAGTTATGAAAAGGAAAATGTAGAAACTTAAATCTTTATAAAGACAGAAACAGGTCGACGTGGCAAAAAGTCAGAGAGAGTCTCTAGGGGCTGGGAATGTGTGCATTAATGTAACCAAAACATACGAGGGTAGGTCTCTCCCCCCCCGTCTCCCACGCATACTCGTGCTCAAGGAAATCAATAATTACAGCAGCATCATTACAGCAGTCAACACGCTTGATGTATTATGCATAAACGTTGATCATGTCTGCATACTTTACGGTTCAACACACCTCACTCGTCAGCAAATATAGATCACTCTTAAACGCTGAACACGTTTTTCTACATCACTTGTCATAATTGTCCACTGATCCCATTCTTTGTATCGTAGTTGACAGAAATAGATTTAGTAGAATGCAACTTTAAAGTTGACCTGATTCTGAGATAATCCTTTAGTGTCTTTTTACTAAGTTATTTGTATTGAAACTAGTTTTGATGAGAGGTTAAACAATATAAAACCCTGTGTATGTGATATTTGGTTGGCAAACCTGATTTGACTAATTATGCAATTTGTTTTGTTAAGTCAATCGTTGGATTTAAATTGGCTCATGTTATTTTCATTACCTTGTGAAGTTTGATATTTCAAAAGTTAATAATATACTGATTGATAAATAAATAAACAATGCGCCTCGTTTTACTTAACTGTATTTTACTTGTTTCAACCCCAAATTCATTAATTAATTATTTTAATATATTGTCAAAACCATCACATCTATTCATATATTCATATGTTTATATGTTTTTCATTTTAAATAATTTGATCCGTGACTTGTATGGGAGCAGGGTTGTTAAAATATTCATAGGACCACGATTACCTGTAATAGTCCAGGAGCTGAGGGGGTTTGAGCATGCATGAAAGTAGTACGCAATGTTATTGCTGATTATTGTAATATGGACTGTGGTGATCAAAATTACGTATGTCGCCTATTTCAAAAGTGGTCGATAAGGTGGGGGGAAGGGGGCAAACATGGCGGTTTGCGCTATGCGTTAAAAAGCTGATAGTTCGAAAACGGTAAAAGATAGAACATCGGTTAAAACGTCGTTGGAATTCTAAAAATGTGGACAATAATAATGGTTATTGGGTCCGAGGTCGTATCTCTATAAATAAACAAGTTATTGTATAAAATATGTAAAAATGGACTTTTCGTGTAGTTTTTTAACCGAAAGTAGAATTAATTTGTGAGTGTCGCAAAGAAGTAATATCAAATATCTTTGCTGATAGTTGTAATATGGACTGTGGTGATAAAAAATACGCATGTCGCCTACTTTTCAGGTGGTCGAGAACATGGGGGGAGGGGGGCAAAGATGGCGGAACGCGCTATGCATCGAGACGACTGTAGCTCGAGAACGGTACGAGATAGGACATCGGTTAAAACGTGGTTTTAATCCAAAAGATATTACCAATAGAAAAGGTCATTGGGTAAAAAGTTGTATCTTAACTAATAAAAAAGTTATAACAATAATAAGTTTAACAAAATCTACATCGCACAGCTATTTTTTTTCGAAAATCGTATGGATTGTTGTTAAATAATAGTGTAATTCCTTAATTACTCGGCTATATATTAACTAGATGCATTTTCTTATAAGAAAAAAATATATTATTACGAATACATTTGGTTTAAAATGTAAAACACGGCCTCCAAACGCCTTGGGGTTCGTCCGATAGGTTGCGTCATAATTGCTGCGCAGTGCTGCTGATATCGGCACAACTGTTAATAAGAACTGAATAACTGGCATAACTGAATAAGAATCTGTTACATAATCATATTATAATAACCTACAACTTTATAATAATTAAAATTGGATTTGTAGTGGTAGTCTGTATTATGCATTTGATTGCGGCGAAACCCCAAGTACAGTATTATATGTAGTTTGGAGGCCGTGTTTTACATTTTAAACCAAATGTATTCGTAATAATATATTTTTTTCTTATAAGAAAATGCATCTAGTTAATATATAGCCGAGTAATTAAGGAATTACACTATTATTTATCAACAATCCATACGATTTTCGAAAAAAATAGCTGTGCGATGTAGATTTTGTTAAATTTATTATTGTTATAACTTTTTTATTAGTTAAGATACAACTTTTTACCCAATGACCTTTTCTATTGGTAATATTTTTTGGATTAAAACTACGTTTTAACCGATGTCCTATCTCGTACCGTTCTCGAGCTACAGTCGTCTCGATGCATAGCGCGTTCCGCCATCTTTGCCCCCCTCCCCCCATGTTCTCGACCACCTGAAAAGTAGGCGACATGCGTATTTTTTATCACCACAGTCCATATTACAACTATCAGCAAAGATATTTGATATTACTTCTTTGCGACACTCACAAATTAATTCTACTTTTGGTTAAAAAACTACACGAAAAGTCCATTTTTACATATTTTATACAATAACTTGTTTATTTATAGAGATACGACCTCGGACCCTATAACCATTATTGTTGTCCACATTTTTAGAATTCCAACGACGTTTTAACCGATGTTCTATCTTTTACCGTTTTCGAACTATCAGCGTTTTAACGCATAGCGCAAACCGCCATGTTTGCCCCCTCCCCCCACCTTATCGACCACTTTTGAAATAGGCGACATACGTAATTTTGATCACCACAGTCCATATTACAATAATCAGCAATAACATTGCGTACTACTTTCATGCATGCTCAAACCCCCTCAGCTCCTGGACTATAAATGAACGAAGAAGCAGTAGCTTAAAAAACTGTTTTTATAGTTGTGGTTAGAAGTTTATTTGTTATTAGTTTACTATCAATAAAATATACTTTCAACTACTTGGCTAATTTTAGATAATAATTATTCACTATAGTTTGTTATCGACAAAATAGTTTCATGGTCCTCTCCTGAATCACGTGACATGTGGAAACTCGTTTCGTGTGTGTGATTGTATTTTAATTGTAGGTTCTTAATTTTACAATTATTTCCAATAGATATTATGACTACATAATAAACCCTAAAAAACTTAGATGGAGGATTTTGAAATAGAAGTAGAAAAATGATAATAATATAAAAGCTTATGTTTCTATTTGTAATTCTTAAACGGAAATATAGACACTAAATATTTAAAAATTAGTGTAAATACATCCGTCATTATTATAGTTGGTATGGAAGTGGACATATTTGCTAGATAGGCTGTAAATAAATGCCGTCAAAAGTCTATCTGCCAAACTACCTAAAAAGTGACAGACAATCTTTGCTGTTTCATGTTCGCCAAACATGAAAAACAATCTTTACGTATCCTTAAAATGAATAATTGGAAAATATTACAATATCTTATCATTCATAAGAAAAATTTTACGAGAGTTATCATACATATATTTAAACATGTCCAATCCAACATACACCGTCTGCATGGTTAATTGTTTATCAAAGAAATGGGAAAAGAGTTCATTTCAATAGCGTCCATTAAGGGTGTAATGGTAATACTCCCCAAAGTAAGATATTTGTGAGATACAGCATTTATTGTTTTCGGGAAACCCTTCTTGATCCACAACTCTTTAAGTCTTTGGTCTTTATGATTAAAATATATATTTGTACTTTAAAAACGTTACACTTGACATTGTTCTCAACGAAAAGATATTCTTGCTGTTTTACATATCGATGAAACAATTAAAGTGTGATCAATTCAATGTAACAGAAATATTACTCAATTGAATGCGTTCGATTCTAGGAACAAAATTTTAAAACGAAAACATTTACCAATTATATGTATATGCATTTCGATTAGATCCATCTGAACCAGAATTAAATTAACAGGGTATTTTATGTGTTTATATACTTTTTAAACCAGAGTCCAAGCATTACTCAGAGTACACTCTTTAGATTAAAGGAGGTTATTATGGTTTTAAATTTTGATAAACCACCACGAAAGTGCCAATCTACTCAGTGATCGCTGATTAGAGGACGGGGAAAAAATGATTGAAAACCAGTGAACCCCATGCAGTGTAATTAATAAAAACAAGAACCACTGGGAGTATGTTGGGCACGCACACTTATGTTGCCTCTATACAGAAGTAGGGCACTGTTTGATACCTCATTGCTTTAATTCATATAAATGTACTACTCGTATACATGCCATGCACATGAACAACCATAGCTGAAAAATACTACTATATTTACTTTCGAGAAAGACTCGCAGAAATAATAATAACCACATACTTATAATTTATTTGTACGTATAAAATAAAATACCTAATTTTTAAATATATTTTCAAGAATTTTTTTTAAATAAATTTGTTGACTCACTAGCAATTAATTTTTATAGTATAAATGTTACTCAAAAGTTTATACCATTAATATTACAATACGTTTTTTAATCAAAATTATGAATTGAAAATGTGTTTATTTTCAAAAATAATCATAGATTGAATATTTAGTTCTTACACAATACTATTGTGATACACAATTTTAAATCTTGAACTATTTACTAGGCTTTATACGATTTTTTGGGTTATTAAAAACAATTTCTCTCTTCGAAGCAAAACTAAACAATGGCTGTGGGTGTTAAGTCGCAAAAAACAGGAACCAAACAACACAGCATCACCACAGTAATCCTCTCATCACCTGTCTGTGCTTTGCGCCTTACCAAAAGATTGCAACACTGCGCGTGGAGTTTTATATAACATAAATCATTTATTTGCAGTTATAACACAGGGTTGTAAAATGTTGATAAACGTCTCTTATAAAGTGACGGAAATTTATTGAACCTTTAGCTACTTGTTTACTTACCGCAGAGATTAGAAGTAAGTGTAATAAACAAATCATATTTTAAGAGTATAAATTTTAAGTTTAGAACAGTAACGGGTGGCACGTGTGATAAGAGTTAGTTCTAGAGAAACCAAGATACGCTCTGTTTTTCTGTTAGTGGTCGAGAATGGAGATAGGTCTTCTACTGTGTCTGTAGGCGTAGACTATGGGAGATGAAATTTGAGATCCATGTGTGAGTCCATACGCTAGTTTTGGATGGAAGAGAATGATTGCCATTCCTGTATTGGGACGTTATCTGTTATACACGTGATCAAAATGAGTATAACCACAAGTAATACTTGTCCAATGCCACTCATGACTAGTATAGGGTAAACATTGACCAAATTAATTGCAAGTTGAGAATACTCTAATCAATACAACCCATATTTTAAAAACCAGACAAAATTAATTTACCTCGTCGTAAATTAAAAGGATCATAATGTAACAGCTTATGGCGGAGATTTTCCATCAAGAATGGTAAAAAACAAACTTTTACGTCACCAACTAAAAAGAATCATTGTGTTGTTAGTTTACCGTTAAAGTAAATGATGACTACCAATGTATATTGTGAGAATAATATTTTGAACCTCCGACAAAAGATAAGACTTTTGACTAAATAAATGCTGAAAATTTTAGGTTTTATTTTAAGTAATGATTGATCAAGCTTTATTTAGAAATATTTCTTTGACATCTACTAATCTTAACATCTCTTTGTATTCTTATAAATCGTAATCAATTTAGATGTAAAATCCGATTAATTCACAAACTGATCATTCAGAGTTCAAGCTTTCAAAGAAATTAAGTCGAAAACTCTTGGGATCGATCGATAGAGCCATTAATGATTTGAATGCTTGAAAGGGATGAATGTTTTATAGGATGGAACGGATGAGGCATCTTTGTAGTTATTGACACCGTCGGAACCATTAGGACGGTAATTTCTTCCTGTGGAGGCGTTCTAGTAATCTTGTGTACTCTGTCTCACACTTTCTTACAAAATATTCCCGCTGTAAAAGAATATAGACAATTTGCTGTTTATAACTTCATAAAATAAAATTGATCGTCGTGTTAAGTTAGACTCTGCGAAAAACTAGTTTTGGCAACAGAATGTAAGAGCATATCATATATTTAAAATACGACAATGTAAAAACGTAGCCTAATTTTTATGGGAAATGTCAAAAGTATTTGTATTACTTAGTACTGAGTTTATCTGTTCTAACTTAATAGGCATCTTAAACAATTTAAGATAACTAGAACTTAAACCATTTGCTTTATTATTGAATTGAATTTTAAACAGCTAACAAAAATCCTAAAGGTTTTTACCAAAAGCTAGCTGCTTACCCTCTATAATTGACTTCGGATACTTCAACTAATAGGAATGAATCTCAATACTTAGCATCCTATTGTCACATCTAAAGCATTTTTGACAACGGACCTAATCACGATTAAATTAATATGAACTCATATTTATATTTTCCTTAATGTACTCAATCAACACAATTCAGTTAAGGTTCAAAGTATACAATTTTAAGCGTTAACTTTGGCAGTCTTATTGAAACCTTTTAAACATATTTATTTTATGTTTCCTAAAATAATATCTAGTAGTGGGAAGCACACCTATGATTTTTCTAACTCAGTTTTTCCTCAGCATGTTCAATTTTTCATAGTTTTGAAATCTTGGCGAAGTTTTTCTTCGGTATTCAAAATAGATCAATCCTTAGGCAAAACCAACATCTGACTTAATATTACATTTTGTCAATATGGTTTACTTTCATATCTCATGTTGACTGTGAACAATTGATTATAAAAAAACTAGCCATAATCACTCTTACCTTACTACGCGATACCTAACAGTTTTATTATATCATTATAATTAAAAATATTTCTTGTAATACCTATATTTAAAAAAATATTATCAGTTGGTGTCAATTATCACATATCAAATTGCAATATGTTTTCCCTCTATCCGATGTTAACTAAAAAAAAAAAAACATATTTAACAATGCTATGAACTGGTTTTAATTACAGAAACACAACACCATTACTAATTAATTGTAATATTGACTGTATGAATAAAATCCATATAAACTTAACATTTGAATAATGTTGTAACGTACCGTTTACGTATCGGTTCAGATGAAATATGTACTAAAAAGTTAGTACTGTCCAAAAGTCTGTAATAATTATTACCTTTAGGCCTGTTTTCAGTGCTTTCTTCACTATACTGCGTAACTCTTCCCGTATTTTAAGAAAAATAGCATTATGAGTGATTTCCTGGAATTCGTTTTTTGCAGATACTACTCTAGCTCTTACTTCAATAGTTAAACATCGATAATGTAGGAATATCCTATTGAAAATGCATTGATTAGGGAATCAACGCAAATGTAGTTTAAAACCTTTAATGGAGTTTAACTAAGATTATACATTTTAGTATATTTATTCTGACTTCGCCAAGCAAAACGACCAACCAGCTAAGCATTTTGAAACACTTTTTAGTTGCATTATTGATTAATTTATTCAACTAAACAAAACTTTAAAGTGAGTCCACCAGAACCAAGTAGAATGTAGGTTGAGCTGATGTTTACACCAATGCTAATATTTCACGCTTTGAATCGTGGGTCGCCTAGCAACAATCCCAGGTTAAATACGGAGATACTATCAACATCAAAAACATCAAGTGCTGTTAAGATCAATGAGTGGAGGAGGCTGGATTGTATCTTTTGCAGGATGGCACAGATGATGAGTTCTATACAGATATTGGCAGAACCATTAGAGATGAGACACATCTTCCACCATCTCCCAGACACTTCACTTCTCAGAAGTAGGCTTACATTATATAGATAACCTCAAGTGAGTTTACAGTTACATATAACTAAGTCAAATAACGTTTCAGAAACAATTTCTTGAACAGTAGAAGTATCTGGTGTTGTTTTGAATGATGACATGCAGTAAAAAAATCAATTAAGAAAAATCTTGTATTGTTTTAAAAATCTATAAAATACAAGACCACTAAACACGAAGAGTTCATTGGATTTGACAGTAGTTATCATCCAGTGACACCTAGATCAGCATTAATTTGAGATGTTCAATACTAAGACGAAACCAGGATTACTACATAGCCGTTATATTTTTTACGCAAGAACGAACTAAGGGAATAAAGTAGCTAGGCACGAACAACAGGTGTCATTAGATATTAATGACTTCTTAACCGCTGATGAACGGGTGACAAAGTTTATACCTTGGATTAAACGGGCTTGAACGGTGACGAATAGTTAAATGAGTATTGTGAAACGTATCACATTGTAACATATAACTAGGCCGAGAAACGCATAATGATGTAAATACTTTTAATGTAGAAAATAACTTCAGAGTGCTGTTATTTTCTATGTTAAGTCTTGCAATCTGTTTATTATAGATTTTTCAAAGATCTATCATAATATACCGAAATATAAATATTTTTAAGTAAACGTCACAACTAACAATAATAGTCTGCTTATGTTATTTAGGCAACCTTGAATTTGACAAATATTGTTGAACCACTGAATATTGTTAAAAATACATCAATATCCCCGCCACAGCAAACCTGCAGACTAAGCATATTCCCATTTGCCTGATTTGATTTTCAATTAAACCTATTCAAGTAACATTAGGTTTAACGAGTACCAAGGTTTCCTGCCTACAGAGAGGGTAATAAAGTGTGTTTTTTAGTAAAATATTAATAATAGCTTAGTATTAAATAAATAGATTTGCCAAATAAGTAAACTACAACATGGGAATTTTCAATTTACAATTTCCTCCGTAACCAATAATCATACAGAAACATTTCAATATACTAAATTATTTTAAGCTCTTCAAAATGGTCTAGAGAAAATTAGGAAAATTTTGGGGTTCAAAAGGAGAAAACCCAATTTTTACCCCATAAATCCCCCCCATAAAACCCCGTTCCCATGGTCCAATCATGCTGGTTCGCGATCTCGTTCGAATAAACGTAGGTTTACACGTTTGTACCAAATTTAATCGAAATCGGATCATTTTTGCTCGACTTATCGTGCTAACGGACACATATATATATATGAATTGGAACGGATGGTGTTTTTGGTTTCTAGGGACATCAAAATGAAAAAGTAAATCGGTCCCGGGTCCAAGTCTTACCATGAGACATACGGTTATAGCTTATTCCCCGTATGGGAAATTCGCTAAAAAGATTGTCCAATAAAAAGGAAATAAGATATTAATTTAGGTATTTATATTTGTAATTCCCATAAATAACCTATTATAACTCACCATCCAACTTCAACTTGACTAAACCAACCCCCACGATTGATTGATTTGGTTGGTTGATTGATCCAATACAGTACAACGAAATATAAATAATCGGCTATCCACAAAAACATTACCCATTTACTAGCTCATGTATGTGCTGAAAAACATCTGTTTAGTACATAACAAATGTTCTTGTAAAGTTAAATTTATAATGATTAATCAGCAGTATGATTGTGCAGCATTCTAAAGGAATGACTGACATTCTATTCTTAATAGAATACCCTCGACTCGAGGGAAGGGGGAGGAGATACTAAATTAGAGCAACAGAGTAGGGATTGCGTTCATGCTGAAGGCAAATACACCTTCATTGCTGTATAATTGAATACAAATGCACTTGCATATAGTATCGTGTACAAACTATTTCACATTACAATAAACAGACCAACTTTGATAATTACCTTGTTGTGTTTGTAATTAGTACGTCCCTTTACCTAAAGTCACGAGTCATAAACTATGATGCGTATTTTATTCAAATAATGTATCCATAACGAAAATATCCTTAATTTTGTTTTTAAATTTGCATTTAGAAACAAGTTTTATTTGTGTAGTTCAGATATTAATATACTATTGGACTTTCTCTAGGATAACTTTGATGGAGGTAAACGTCCTGTTACTATTTTATTGAATAAACCCTTCACACATTGTTGGAAGTAGAAGAATTAATATCTCTAGTGCAAAAACTTAGTGGGCGGACTTGTCGCTCGTGTGAACTGGTAAGTCGCCGGGCCGCGGCAAATTCTAGTCTTTTTTCGCAGCCAGTAAGCTAGAGATGTAGCTCTTGAAAACAAGCTGGAAGTCGTTTTGAGAGCTCATCTTTACATACAAATTATTTAATTTTTTTTAGCTTTGTTTGTTAATTATTGATGCAATATGACGAAAAATATAGTTCACCACACGGAAAAAAGTGACTTTTTAACCCTCACCAATTTTCCGACCTCGGCTTCACCTCGATCGTAAAACCTGAAAAAACTTGACCTCGGGTCTAAAAGAGTCACTTTAGGCCCCTAGTGATGAAATATGCTATTCCTAACCAGGCTTTGGGTGTGAGACATGCAATCGTTTCCTTATTTATATATCACATATTGCACAAGCAAAATAATCAAGCAACGAATAACTCTTAAAAATAAATTATTGATTACTCTATTTTAAACAATTAATCTCAATGAATGCAGCTGCTGTTACCGAGCACGCGACAGGAAATTAAACGATTTGATTTCAATTCGGTCGCATCTTGATTTAATGGAAGACACAAATTTAAGTTTAAACCCTGGTTAAAACTAGCTTGTATACAAAAAAATTATACTAAAAGTAGTATTTATGAGAACATTTACTCGCAATTGTGTTAATGAGTTGTATTTACAAAGTGATTGATAAGTAATTTAAAGTGTTTGTCTAGGACACTTCGAAATTTTCATTGTTAGTGTTGACAATATTAAATCTCGTAAATCATTGTCCAGTAAAGTTTAGTAAATGTAATAAATGGCATAATTGAGTAAATTGTATTTGGTCGGTAGATAAAACAGGTGTAATAACCTAAGAATAGATTGTTTAGGAGCTTGGGTACGTAATGTGTCCAATGTATGGGGTTTCAAGTTATACAATTAAATACGTAAACATTTATTGTATCATTGAATAATACATTTTCTTTTAATGCTGCTGTTAGCATAATACATTTATTACATGTAAATATAAACTCAACATAACCGTTATTACTGTAACCATGTAATTGCCACCTACCTCCACACCTGGCTACCAGTTTTATACTGATCGGTGGAATATGTTGTTATAGCAATGAATACACAAACTATAGTTTGTGTATTCATTGGTTATAATTCGCTCGTGTGTTGAGATATACGTACGTATATCTTTTTCGCTATGGTTGCAATCCATACTTAAGTTGTACAGATTCCTAAACTAAGATGTAATAAATACGACACTTTCATTTTGGATGAATATACTTACTTGAATATTAATTAACTTTGAATACTAACTAAATTGAATGTAACTAACTAAAATTAACAAATAATTTCAAACTAAGCTAATCAAGTGGCGCTAAATAACGGATGCACATCTTTTGACGACTGCATTACACACTTACAACACTTTAGTCGGCTTTGTATTTATACATTTATTTCAAAGATTGCATTCGGACTATGTAAGTAGTATTTCGCTGACTGTATTGTATGCTAGCCAATCACCTTATAACCTTGCTATTTCCCATATCGCATAACTGTAATACTCCTAATAACCAATTTGGGTATATTATTTAATAAAAAAAATTTTAAACGATACAAATTAAAAAGTATGTAATTATAAAAAGTAAGTAAAAACTTTAAAAAAGCAATAAATGTTTTGAATGGTAAAATTTACTTAACAATGCAAGAATAAACAAGCTACTGTAAATAAATTTATAAATATTTAGAAACAAAAATAAATTTTAATACTTCACGCCTTTCTCTTTGTTAGTCTACTGATTAGTAACTACTGTATAAATATTTACTTGATTTGCAGTTTATTTTTTGTGATGGTATGTTTAAATTATTGATGGTATTTTACAATAAATGTGTGTAAAAAACCTTGTATTTTTTGGTAATTATTTAAATTGACAATTCATCACATAAAAATCGTAATGTATTTGTAAATCATTTTATCTTACACGTTTACAAAAACGTCAAGGAGAGAAACTTCGAACAAACGAACCAATTTACTTGTCGACAAGTTGGAGAGTAAAATTCCAACTATAAAATATTCCACACCAGAATATTTCCAACGGCAAAAAGTTATGAAAAGGAAAATGTAGAAACTTAAATCTTTATAAAGACAGAAACAGGTCGACGTGGCAAAAAGTCAGAGAGAGTCTCTAGGGGCTGGGAATGTGTGCATTAATGTAACCAAAACATACGAGGGTAGGTCTCTCCCCCCCCCCGCCACCCACGTATACTCGTGCTCAAGGAAATCAATAATTACAGCAGCATCATTACAGCAGTCAACACGCTTGATGTATTATGCATAAACGTTGATCATGTCTGCATACTTTACGGTTCAACACACCTCACTCGTCAGCAAATGTAGATCACTCTTAAATGCTGAACACGTTTTTCTACATCACTTGTCATAATTGTCCACTGATCCCATTCTTTGTATCTTAGTTGACAGAAATAGATTTAGTAGAATGCAACTTTAAAGTTGACCTGATTCTGAGATAATCCTTGAGCGTCTTTTTCCTATGGTAATCGTATCAAAACTAGTTTTGATGAGAGGTTAAACAATATAAAACCCTATGTATTATGTGATATTTGGTTGGCAAACGTGATTTGACTAATTATGCAATTTGTTTTGTTAAGTCAATCGTTCAATTTAAATTGGCTCATGTTATTTTCATTACCTTGTGAAGTTTGATATTTCAAAAGTTAATAATATACTGATAGAAAAATAAATAAACAATGCGCCTCGTTTTACTTAACCGTATTTTATTAGTTTCAACCCCAAATTCATTAATTTATTCTTTTCATATATTGTCAAAACCATCACATCTATTTATATATTCGTATGTTTATATATTTTTCATTTTAAATAGTTTGATCCGTGACTTGTATGGGAGTTGTTAAAATATTAATAGCACCACGATTACCTGTAAATGAACGAAGAAGCAGTAGCTTAAAAAACTGTTTTTATAGTTGTGGCTAGAAGTTTATTTGTTATTAGTTTACTATCAATAAAATATACTTTCAACCACTTGGCTAATTTTAGATATTTATTCACTATAGCTTAATTGTTATTGACAAAATAGTTTTATGTTCATCTTTTGAATAATATGACACGTAAAACTCGTGCAGCTGTAGGCTCTAAACATTTAATTTTAATTGTAGGTTCTTAATTCCACAATTATTTCCAATTAATATTATGGCTAAAGAATAAACCATAAAAAAAGATAGATGGACGATTTTGAAGTAGAAGGAGAAAAAGATGATAATAATAATATAAAAGCTTGTGTTTCTATTTGTAATTTTTAAACGGAAATATGAATACTAAATATTAAGAAATAACTGTAAATACATCTGCCATTATTATAGTTGGTAGGGAAGTGGACATATTTTGCTAAATAGTCTGTAAATAAATGCCGTCATAAGTCTATTTGGCAAACTATCTAAAAAATTGACAATTTTTGCTGTCTCATGTTTGCCAAACATGAAAAAGAATCTTTACGTATCCTTAAAATGAATAATTGATCAATATTAAAATACCCTATCATTCATAAACATTTTTTATGAGAGTTATCATACATATATGTAAATGTCCAATCAAACATATACAACGTCTGCATGGTTAATTGTTTATCAAAGAAATAGACAAAGATTTTCTTTCAACGGCGTCCATTAAGGGTGTAATTCTCCCTAAAGAGGGGTATTTGTGAGATACAGCATTTCTTGTTTTTGGGAACCCTTCTTGATCCATAAATAAGTCTTTGGTCTTTGTGATTAAAAATATATATTTGTACTTTAAAAACGTTACACATGACAATGTTCTCAACGAAAAGATATTCGTACTGTTTTGCATATCGATGAGACAATTTAAGTGTGACCAATTTAATGTAACAGAAATATTACTCTATTGAATGAGTTTGATTCTAGGAACACAAGTTTTAAAACGAAAATGTTTACCAATTATAATTATATGTATTTCATCAGACCAATCTGAACCAGAATTAAAATAACAGAGTATTTTATGTGTTTAAGTATATACTTTTTAAACCAGAGTCCAAGCGTTACTCAGAGTTTAATCTTTAGATTAAAGCAGATTATTATGGTTTTAAATTTTGGTAAACCACCAGGAAAAGTGCGAATCTACTCAGTGATCGCTGATTAGAGGACGGGGAAAAAATGATTGAAAACCAGTGAACCCCATGCAGTGTAATTAATAAAAACAAGAACCACTGGGAGTATGTTGGGCACGCACACTTATGTTGCCTCTATACAGAAGTAGGGCACTGTTTGATACCTCATTGCTTTAATTCATATAAATGTACTACTCGTATACATGCCATGCACATGAACAACCATAGCTGAAAAATACTACTATATTTACTTTCGAGAAAGACTCGCAGAAATAATAATAACCACATACTTATAATTTATTTGTACGTATAAAATAAAATACCTAATTTTTAAATATATTTTCAAGAATTTTTTTTAAATAAATTTGTTGACTCACTAGCAATTAATTTTTATAGTATAAATGTTACTCAAAAGTTTATACCATTAATATTACAATACGTTTTTTAATCAAAATTATGAATTGAAAATGTGTTTATTTTCAAAAATAATCATAGATTGAATATTTAGTTCTTACACAATACTTTTGTGATACACAATTTTAAATCTTGAACTATGTACTAGGCTTTATACGATTTTTTGGGTTATTACAAACAATTTCTTTCTTCGAAGCAAAACTAAACAATGGCTGTGGGTGTTAAGTCGCAAAAAACAGGAACCAAACAACACAGCATCACCACAGTAATCCTCTCATCACCTGTCTGTGCTTTGCGCCTTGCCAAAAGATTGCAACACTGCGCGTGGAGTTTTATATAACATACAGTAAATCATTTATTTGCAGTTATAACACAGGGTCTTAAAATGTTGATAAACACGCTCTCTCTTTTAAAGTGACGAAAATTCATTGAGCCTTTAGCTACTTGTTTATTTACCACAGAGATTAAAAGAGTGTAATAAAATAATCATATTTTAAAGGTATAAAATTTAAGTTTAGAAGGGTAACGGGTGGAACAGGTGCTAAGAACTAGTGCTAGAGAAACCGAGATATGCTCCATTAAGTGGTCGAGAATTGCTTGTTGTGTAGTTGATTTTAAGGAGACGGGTGTTCTAAATGAAAAAATGATAATGAAAAATCCTTTATCATTTCAGGCAAAGTTAGGCCTTTCTTCTTTCATTCTGTAGACTAAGGGAGGTTAAAAATGAGATCTATGTGCGAGACCAAACGGTGATTTTGGATGGAAGACAATGATTGCCCAATTCCTGTATTGGGACATTATGTGAACACGTTATCAAAATGAGTATAAACAAAAATAATACTTGTCCAATGCCACTCATGACTAGGTTTAATGGTTTAACATTGACCAAATTAATTGCAGGTTGAGAAAAATCTAATCAGTACAACCCTTATTTTAAAAAACCAGACATAATTCATTTATCTTGTTGCAAATTAAAAGGATCATAATGTAACAGATTATGGCGGAGATTTTCCATCAAGAATGGCAAAAAACAAAGTTTTTACGACGGCAACTAAAAAGAATAATTAATTGTGTTGTTTTTAATTTACCATCCAAGTAAATGATGACTACCAATGCATATTGCGAGATGATTATCATGTAAACACTTGAACCTCTGACAAAAGATAAGACTTTTGACTAACTCAATAAAGGCTCTAACTTTAAGGTTTTTGTTTTAGGTAATGATTGATCAAGCTTTATTTAGAAATACATCTTTGACAATTACTGCTCTTAACATCTCTTTGTGTTCTTATAAATCGTAATCAATTTAGATGTAAAATCCGATTAATTCACAAACTGATCATTCAGAGTTCAAGCTTTCAAAGAAATTAAGTCGAAAACTCTAAGGATCGATCGATAGAGCCATTAATGATTTGAATCCTTGAAAGGGGATGAATGTTTTATAGGATGGAACGGATGAGGCATCTTTGTAGTTATTGACACCGTCGGAACCATTAGGAAGGTAATTTCTTCCTGTGGGGGCGTTCTCGTAATCTTGTGTACTCTGTCTCACACTTTCTTACAAAATATTCTCGCTGGAAAAGAATATAGACAATTTGTTATTTAGAACTTCACATTAAAATAAAATTGATCGTCGTGTTAAGTTAGACTCTGAAAACTAGTTTTGGTGACAGAATTTAAGAGCATATCATTTATTTGAAATACAACAATGTAAAAACGCAGCCAAATTTTTAAAGGAAATGTCAAAAGTATTTGTATTACTTAGTACTGAGTTTATCTGTTCCAACTCTTAAAATAATTTAAGATAACTAGAACTTAAACCATTTGCTTTATTATAGAATTTAATTTTAAACAGCTACCAAATCCTGATGGTTTTTACCCATAGATAGCTGCTGCTTAACCTTAATCTATAATTGACTTCGGATACTTCAACTTAAACATATTTATTTATTATTTTATGTTTCCTAAAATAATAGTTAGTAGTGCGAAGCACACATATGATTTTTCTAACTTCATATTTTTCTCAGCATGTTACAATTTTCTATCGTTTGAAATGTTGCTGAAGTGTAGCGCGAAGTTTTTCTTCGGTTTTTGAAATAGATCAATCCTGAGGCAAAACCACCATGCACCATCTGACTTATAATCTTAAATTTTGTCAATATTATTTACTTTCATATATCATGTTTACTGTGAACAATTGATGATAAAAACCTAGCCATAATCACTCTTACCTTACTACGCGATACCTAACAGTTTTATTATATCCATTATAATTAAAAATATTTCTTGTAATACCTATATTAAAAAAAATATTATCAGTTGGTGTCAATTATCACATATCAAATTGCCATATATTTCCCCTTTATCCAATGTAAACTAAAAAAATTACATATTTAAACTGCTATGACTGGTTTTAATTACACAAACACAACATTATTACTAATTAATTGTAATATTGACTGTATTAATAAAATCCATATAAACTTAACACTTGAATAATGTTGTAACGTACCGGTTTTGTATTGGTTCAGACGAAATATTTACGAAGTAAATATTAGTAAATATTAAAGTAAATATTAGTACTGTCCAAAATAACTACATACAGAAAAAAGTCTGTAATATTTATTACTTTAGGTCTAGGTTCCTTTAGGATTTTAGGTTTCAGAGCTTTTTTCACTACTGCGTAACTCTTCCCGTATTTAAAAAACAATGACATTTTGAGTGATTTCCTGGAATTCGTTATTTTCAGATACTACTCTAGCTCTTACTTCAATAGTTAAACAATCGATAATGTAGGGATATCCTATTGAAAATGCATTGATAGGGAATCAATGAAAAAGGTACTTAAAACCTTTAATGAAGTTTAATCTATGGTTTAACTAGGATTATACATTTTAGTATATCTATTCTAACTTCACCATGCACAATAACGACCAACCAGCTAAGCATTTTGAAACACTTTTTAGTTGCAATATTGATTAATTTATTCAACTAAACAAAACTCAAAAGTGAGTCCACCAGAACCAAGTAGAATGTAGGTTGAGCTGATGTTTACACCAATGCTAATATTTCACGCTTTGAATCGTGGGTCGCCTAGCAACAATCCCAGGTTAAATACGGAGATACTATCAACATCAAAAACATCAAGTGCTGTTAAGATCAATGAGTGGAGGAGGCTGGATTGTATCTTTTGCAGGATGGCACAGATGAGTTCTATACAGATATTGGCAGAACCATTAGAGATGAGACACATCTTCCACCATCTCTAAGACACTTCACTTCTCTGACGTAGGCCTACATTATATAGATAACCTCAAGTGAGTTTACAGTTACATATAACTAAGTCAAATAACGTTTCAGAAACAATTTCTTGAACAGTAGAAGTATCTGGTGTTGTTTTGAATGATGACATGCAGTAAAAGAGCGTCCACTTTTTTATTTAAATCAATTAAGAAAAATCTTGTATTGTTTTAAAAATCTATAAAATACAAGACCACTAAACACGAAGAGTTCATTGGATTTGACAGTAGTTACCATCCTGTGACACCTAGATCAGCATTAATTTGAGTTGTTCAATACTAAGACGAAACCAGGATTACTAGCCGTTTTAGTTTATACGCAAGAACGAACTAAGAGAATATACAAAGTAGCTAGGCACGAACAACAGATGTCATTAGATATTAATGACTTCTTAACCGCTGATGAACGGGTGACAAAGTTTATACCTTGGATTAAACGGGCTTGAACGGTGACGAATGGTTAAATGAGTATTTGTGAAACGTATCACATTGTAACATAGAACTAGGCTGAGAAACGCACAATGCTCTAAAAACTTTAAAAATAGAAAATCATTAACATGTCGGTGTGCTATTATTTGATAACTAAAGGCGTCGGTTAAATTATGATATACCAAAATATTTTCAAAAGTAAACGTTTCATTTCAACTAACAATTATAATCTTGGTTATGTTGTTTAGGTTACCTTGAATTAAACAAATGAATTGTTACAACTTCACCAAAATAATGATCAATATTGATAAACTATTGATTTATATATTTAATTTCATGATTCCCATAGTTAACCTACTACAATTCACCACCAATTATGCTTGATCTAAGGTTAGCGAAATATAAACAATCGGCTATTCACAAAAACATGTCATATTTAACTCCTGCATGTGTGCTGATCTGTTCAGTACATAACAAATGTTCTTGTAAAGTTAAATTTATAATGATTAATCAGCAGTTTGATTGTGCAGCATTCTAAAGGAATGACTGACATTCTATTCTTAATAGAATACCCTCGACTCGAGGGAAGGGGGAGGAGATACTAAATTAGAGCAACAGAGTAGGGATTGCGTTCATGCTGAAGGCAAATACACCTTCATTGCTGTATAATTGAATACAAATGCACTTGCATATAGTATCGTGTACAAACTATTTCACATTACAATAAACAGACCAACTTTGATAATTACCTTGTCGTGTTTGTAATTAAAACGTCCCTTGACCTAAAGTCAGAGTCATAAACTATGATGGGTAGGCTATTCTATTCAAATAATGCATCCATAACGAAAATATACTTCATTTTAAATTTATATATACAACCATGTTGTATTTGCGTAGTTGAGATATTAATATTCTATTGGATTTGCTCGATGACTTTGATGGAGGTAAACGTTCTCTTATTCTTTTATTGAACAATCCCTTCACACAGTTGGAAGTAGAATTAATATCTCTAGTGCAATAACTTGGCAATAAGTGGGCGGACTCGTCGCTCGTGTCAACTAGTGTCAAATTCTAGTCGCAGCCAGTCAGCTAGATCTGTCGCTCTGGTCCGTGTGATCCTGGCCTAAGAAAAAAATACCCACGCCGCAGCAAACCTGCAGACTAAGCGAATTCCCATTTGTCTGATTGGGTTTACAATAAAATGCCTCCTTAAACATATCACATTTATTCCCCATTAAAATGGAATTAGTTTAACGAGTAGGGTACTTAGGTTTGCTACAACAGGGGTGGGTAAAAAGTGTTTTTTGTTGTAAAATGTAAATATTTTAGTAAGAAATGAATATATTTTCCAAATTTGATCAAAATATGTTCTTAAACAACTAAACAAGCAAACTACAACAGTTGACTTATTCTCCATAAGAATAACATTGAAATTTAAAATTAAATTTTTTTTTGAATTTTCTCCGTAACCATTTGGTGCACAATAACGCTTCAATATACTAAATTATTTGTTTTTTAAGCTCTACAAAATGGTTTGGAAAGAAATTGTGAAATTTTGTGTTTTTAGGGTCAAAAATGGGAAAAACCTATTTTTACCCCATAAAACCCCCCATAAGCCCCCATTCCCATAGTCCGATAATGCTGGTTCGCGAAATCGTTCGAAGAAATATAGGTTTACACGTTTATACCAAATTTCATCAAAACCGGATCATTTTTGCTCGAGTTATCATACTAACGGAGACACACACCTATATATGAATTTGAACGGATGGTGTTTTTGGCGTCTAGGGACCTCAAAACGAAAAAGTAAATCGGTCCCGGGTACAGGTCTTACCATGAGTTCTACGGTAATAGTTTATTACCTACTTGGGAAATTCGCTAAAACAAAGACAATCAATACATGAAGTGTTCACCAAATGCTTACCGATGAGCCTACTTTTCCCTACTTCCTTACAATATTACTTCCCCTTTGGTCAAGAAATATTATTGCCTTGTAAAGGTTGTTTTCATCCACTTCTCATTCAGTAATGTATAGACCATTACTGAATAGATGAAATTGAGTGCAATATATTCGGACAGAACCGGGTTTTATTTTTATATAGTGTCCATTTACATCGATTATTAGTTAAATGACTCAAAATGTACTTGGCTGGGCTCGTCCATCCTTATGTTTACTCTAAGGTTTAGTTAACTTAGTTGGGATGGGGCACATACAAACATGTACAATACACTCAAATAAATTCAATAGCCAAACTTCAGAAAATGTATTGATAAGAATACCACTACAAAGAAACAATACGACTTATATTAGACAAGAATTTGGATGGGACAGAGCAGTAGCATTAGTAGGCTTCAAAGAAAAATAGATTAGTAATTTAGAGTGTTTTGGTCATTAAAAAACCAGTCAAAGGTCAAATAAAAAACAATACAACAAATAAAAAAGAATTGATGAAAATATTTATAAAATCCCGAAAGAAATCGCAAGATATCATAAAAAGAGCTAATGTTGAACAGAAAATATCTACACTAAAAAGAAGATGAGAAACTTTACTCCTAGAGAGCCGAGGATGGAGCATAATAATTATAGAGATTCTAAATTAATTAATTCAACAACCAATGATAACAAAAACAGTGTTTGAATATTATTATAATATGCTAAAAACAGCCATAGTAAAAAAAGATTCTTTAGTGGTGTTCAACATGGTAGTGTAATACATTTTACAATTCATAAAACGTTTAGCATGGAAATTCAAGATGGTATTTCAAATACATTTGGGACGTAGTAAGACATTTTTTCGTAGTAGAAATTAACAATTGTGTTGTTTGATTGTTCAATAACGTAGAGTGATGGTAAAAATACAATAAACAATTCACATTACTGTATATTTATGAGCACCCCAAAATTTTGATTTTTAATAAATTTTAAATTTAGTGTGTAATAAGACATTTCGACCATTCTTTGAAGCCCATCTGTTGATTAAGCTTAATTTTGATAAACGTTTTGGCACTCTTAAATTGGCCTACAAATTATGACCCATATCTACAGTGCTAAATTTTAAGTATGCTACTTTGCAGGAACAGGGATGGAATCGTTAAAGCTTTAGAGCAACAAAAAACTTGTTATTTATAAAACGAATACAAACATTAACAATTTAATGAATTAAGTTTGTTATAACAAACAATAGAATTGTGTTAAGATCGACGTATTATGGCAAGTACACTATACAGTACATGAAACTAAGCAGCCAAAAACTATGAAGTGTACCAAGGCCCCACTAGAAAAAACAGGCCATGCTGCAGCACGGGCAGCGCAACACTACGTCACAGTGGTGGATAGTTGTACTAAACTCTTACCATTAAAATCTTTAAACAGCCAGCTTGTTTATTTACCTAAGGGAATGGCGATGGCAATGAATTTATCAATGAAATCTATCCACTAGTGTGACGTCATGGATCCTGCAGCATGGCCTGTTTTTTCTAGTGGGGCCTTGAGTGTACACCGTTAAAACTCGTTGTAATTTCACCGGGAGCTCAACAATTACACTAGTATAATTAATTACTTGCAAGTTTACATTGAGCTATCCAGGACGACACAGACAATGTAACGCAAAGTTACTTCGCTGCTTTAGTTTTGTTACATTGAGTAACAGAATTTTACAGAATTCATTATATTTAACCTGTAACGTTTTGGTTTAATGTTCTTCAACATTTACAGTTTGATTCTTGGTGTTTGGTGTAGTAAAGCTAAACGAAAACTATTAAAAAACGAATTTATGAAACCGGTATATTTAAAAATTGTTAGTTGATGGATATCTATGTTTTATAGTGAGGATGATTGAATATTTATTTTCCAACACACGGCGAAGTGGGCTTCCTTGCACTGAATATACAACACAGAAAGCTGCTAATTGCTGCATTTACTTACTTTGGCGCACAATTTTACTCTGTTGCACACCAGTATTCCAACCAAACAGCACAAAACAGCGTGCTTTTATTACGCACGTAATCCGTGTACGCTTGAAAATAAATTGGCAACACTTAAAGATATTACGACTATGATCAGGTGGTCCAGTGTTTCCCATTGCGTTCAATTTTTGGATTTAACCTAACCTAAAAACGCGTTGTACAGTGTTTGAAAGACTAATTATTTATGTGATTTATAGTAACTGTATGTCATAATATGTTCTTTTATATATATCATGTTAGTTTTATATCATTCGACCAGACTGTACTCTTGTTGTTGTACTTGGACTGTACTGAGTTTGAACTGTACCGTTAGACCTAGATGGAGTGCTCGGTCACTTTGAATAAACCCATGCCAAAGTTAACATACCTATCATTTAACGAACCTCGACCTGCGATCCATATCACACTGTAGGAAAAATATAATAAGTAACACGAGTCCAAACTGCCTTTGCTGCACTCGAGAAACTCGCCTACGGCCCGTGCGTATACATTTCTCTCGTGTGCAGCTAAGTGCCACTTCGTCCACTAGTTACACAAATAACTATAGTCTGTTGGAGCGTTATGTGCCTTATGGTTAGGGATAAAATTTATAAAAGTTGTAAGTTTAATTTACCATGTTATTCTTATGGAGAATAAGTAAACTGTTGTAGTTTGCTTGTTTATGAACATATTTTGATCAAATTTGGAAAATGCATTTATTTCATACTGAACTATTAACATTTTACAAAAAAAACCATTTTTTTACCTTACCTTTTGCGGCAAACCTATTTAAATAGGGAATAATTGAAGTATTTTAAATGAAAATTTGTGCGTAAATCCAATCAAGCAAATGGCAACTCGTTTAGTCAGCAGGTTTGCTGTGGTGGGGGGTACTTATTCCTTTTCATCGACAATATGCAAATGAAACTTAGTTTTTTCACGACCATTACTTTGTTTGAATGGCTGCAATCAAGTAATGCTTGGGGATGAAACAATGTTATTAATAATGTAATCCACAACATAACCAGAAAGTGATATTGATCCCCCTCGTGGGCTGCGTGTCACAAACAGCTGGTAGCTAACAGCTAACGTCAACTCTGCTCGGCGACTAATTAGGCCTACACCAAACGCACAAACAGCTAGTAGCTAACAGCTAACGTCAACTCTGCTCGGCGACTAATTACACCGCATGGGCTGCGTGTCACAAACAGCTGGTAGCTAACAGCTAACGTCAACTCTGCTCGGCGACTAATTACACCGCATGGGCTGCGTGTCACAAACAGCTAGTAGCTAACAGCTAACGTCAACTCTGCTCGGCGACTAATTACACCGCATGGGCTGCGTGTCACAAACAGCTAGTAGCTAACAGCTAACGTCAACTCTGCTCGGCGACTAATTACACCGCATGGGCTGCGTGTCACAAACAGCTGGTAGCTAACAGCTAACGTCAACTCTGCTCGGCGACTAATTACACCGCATGGGCTGCGTGTCACAAACAGCTAGTAGCTAACAGCTAACGTCAACTCTGCTCGGCGACTAATTACACCGCATGGGCTGCGTGTCACAAACAGCTGGTAGCTAACAGCTAACGTCAACTCTGCTCGGCGACTAATTACACCGCATGGGCTGCGTGTCACAAACAGCTGGTAGCTAACAGCTAACGTCAACTCTGCTCGGCGACTAATTACACCGCATGGGCTGCGTGTCACAAACAGCTGGTAGCTAACAGCTAACGTCAACTCTGCTCGGCGACTAATTACACCGCATGGGCTGCGTGTCACAAACAGCTAGTAGCTAACAGCTAACGTCAACTCTGCTCGGCGACTAATTACACCGCATGGGCTGCGTGTCACAAACAGCTAGTAGCTAACAGCTAACGTCAACTCTGCTCGGCGACTAATTACACCGCATGGGCTGCGTGTCACAAACAGCTGGTAGCTAACAGCTAACGTCAACTCTGCTCGGCGACTAATTACACCGCATGGGCTGCGTGTCACAAACAGCTGGTAGCTAACAGCTAACGTCAACTCTGCTCGGCGACTAATTACACCGCATGTGGTAAACACCAGCATTACATTGTGAAGAACTATTTTGTTTCCATCTAGCTTTATTTGACTTATTAAAGTTATACTTACTTGATACCTGATACTTCGTTACTTCATCCTTGACCAACAAAGTTGGATTGATTGCGTCTTATTTACATAAAAAAAAACACAATTATAACACTAAACATATATATACAACTAAGCAACAATGGTGGGTATGGTGGTATTATTTACAAAAACCAGAGGCTCGTCAAACATTTCTTGCCAGGAGTATAGCGGTCTACTGAGCAAACTCTGGCGTAGCGTTAGCTTAAATCTCTTTTTGTCAAGAGCACGAACTCCTATCGGCAGCGTATTAAAAAGCCAAATAGCAAGCGATGGGTAGGAGTTAAGAGTGTGACTGAGTCGGCAGCGGGTATACTCACTACCATAATTTTATTTTATGAAACGTACAGCTTGAGGATATATGTCGTAGTTGTGAAGATGGCCATGAGCTAATTACTTGACCAGAAAGATTTTATGTAAGTTAGTACATGGGTAAAAAAGGTTTTCAGCGGTTAAGTGGGTACCTAGAGTTAGCTGATATAATGACAGGTGTCGACTTTACCTACATGCATACATCATTAGTAAATCGTAATGTGAAAGCTATATTATTGTTTTAAATGAAACGGCGAAACTCTTCTACTCCTTAGTGATAGTTTTCCTTTGGCATGTTTTGCCATCAGAATAGAATTTTTTTATATCTAAAGTCAAACCTAACGAAAATACCTAACCTTTTATGGCATATGAAGGTTTTTAAGGCACCTTAATACACTTCCATTGTTTAAAATCCATCCCTTGGTACAGTATAACTGTTTCGAAGGCGTAAGCGGAGGAAGCTTTTTTCTTAACACTAAAAATATTAAGCGAAATTCCTCTAAGCCGAACTAGACAAAAAATTATTTTACAACAAAAACATCTATTTTGTTCTACCAGCAAGCATCCATTCATGTCAGAAAATATATAAAATGTAGAATTGTCTATATTCCACTTGACTTAATGAATAAACAAATCATTCTTTAATATTTCAATTCTTCGCGTTTTTAAACCTGTATATACATTAAAATATAAAAAAAACCTAAACAAATTAATAAATGGTGGTTTATAGTAATAAATGTCGAGATAAATAAAATATACACTACAACCATCTCCTCAACTGTCACCATAATCATTCAATTGTACTCGGTATTGCTATAGAATCTAAGAAAAACGTTTTTGTTCCAGGTCAGAGACACTGCTGTTTTGAGCTGAAATAGATAACACAGAGAAGTCTGTATGCTGTGGAGCACACAAGGGTGATAACAAAAAATCTAATTATTTGCTTTAAGTTAATTTTTTTATTTTTTTAAATGATCTTGAAATGAGTAAGCTTTACTCGAGAATGCATAAACATAACATAATATTCACTGTGTATTCAACCTGTTTACATCAATGTATGTTGTGTAGATATTGTAGATGTTCAAAACGTATACAGAATTAAATATTTAAAACTAGGTGAAACCCGTCGAAATCGACGGTCACTGTCAAAGGCTTACGCTAATTATTCATCTACGGAAAGTTAGGTGTAGTGGAATATACTTGAAGTGAAGTTGGCTTTTACTTTTGAACTGTTATAATATGATAAAATACAGGCAAAAGTGGGGGAAAGGGCAGACAACAGCCCGTACAGCAGATTTAAGATAGTTCAATAAGAAATTATTGTAAGAGTTCTGTGATAAAAGGAATTTCCACTGATTTCGTAATGGAATGTTATATTGCAAAACATGACATGATGCAGAAGAAAATAAATTTTAAAATCAGAAAATAGCATTGCAAATACTTCTTTTTGGACAATTTAGTAACTCCCAATAAATGTGTGTTGTTTAAAACACAATTGAAAAATCAACAGCTGTTTCATTGAAAAGTATTATCCACATGGCCAAAATGTGAACAAATTTGTCGAGGTATCTTTAAAGGCTTCTGGGGCAGAACCCAAAGGGTATTTACTTCGTGTTTCTTTTGATAACTCATCTACAGACCAAGGCCTTTCTTTGGAGACCTCTACCAAGTTTCCACGTCCAGCCGTTCTCTCAAATTAGTGGAGACAAAGTTTCCAATTAAATATTTAGATTTTCCCATGTTAATCTTATGGGAGAAAACCCAACTTTGATGGAAGATCCTGCCCAAACTAATGAGGATTTCAAAAAACCAAAAACACTTTGCAAAACTACAGATCAGGGCCATTTTTTTGACACTAAAATCATCAAAATCGGTCCAAGAATGTGGGAGGAGTTCTGTTTACAAAAATCGGCGATATTGTAGATGTTCAAAACGTATACAGAATTAAATATTTAAAATTGTATATAGTAAACCAGCTGGAGTCTCACGTAAAAAAGGTAGGCAAAATATGTGAGGAAGTTGATTGTCAGAGAAGTTAGTCTGGAGATGGTGGGACTGACATTCCGTTATTGTGACAACAACTTCCCGCTCCCCACAACTCTTCATGCATAACTAAACATTTACTTATTCAGGGAATGTTCTTCTACGTGTATGTTTTAATTAACTGCAACTATTTTCATACAATCTAGTTTCATCATTCGTAAAAACAAAACTCGGGTGAACTTGATAAAAGTGCATGGTGTTGGAAAGTAAACTAGCTATTTAAGTACTCGTAGCTACTCTATCGAGTATACATGTATTTCCTTTGATTTGCGAGGCCAGACCAAACTTCTATACTCGTATGTTTAAAACTTCAAGAGCAATACTAATTGGTAGGGTTCCAGACACACAATCAATTATTTTTTTAATATAGTTCTTGGAAAAACAATCTGTTGGCTGTTGGTACGGGAGTTAGCTGGGTTTTGTTCGAATTGGCTCTAAGAAATATTCTACTTGAGTTTGGGGTTTTCCAAAGTCTCAATAAATTCTGAAATAAATAAGGATCGAACTACCTTAGGAATAACGTACAACATAAGAACATGACTAACCTTTAGCATGGAAGTTAGACAGCCGTTGAGCCGGCGATCTGGTAGTAATGACGTCACGGCATTGTTAGGCCTACAGTGCAGCCAACACCGTTAAACAAACTAGTTCTCTTAAGCATTGATTCCTTATATATTACAAATTCGAAACAAAAGTTCGGATTTAACACGAACTCAATCTAGGTTTTTGTGTATGTATTATTTTCATAGCATAAGCTTTGACTAATGATCCAAAAGTCAATGGCATAAGATGCCGC
Organism: Macrosteles quadrilineatus; assembly: GCF_028750875.1. NCBI lineage: Eukaryota > Metazoa > Arthropoda > Insecta > Hemiptera > Cicadellidae > Macrosteles > Macrosteles quadrilineatus. Next base: position 160,841,221 of record NW_026542594.1, read on the forward strand.
GCCAACTGCCAATGTATCAATCATTACAATTCATAAAGTAGGATTCTGGTAGTTTGTGCCTGTATGTGTAGAAAATATTTTTCCATCGCACAGTTTTCAGTTTGATCAACACCCATTTTAAGAATCTTTTTACTTCCACTGTTAAAACTACTCTTGTCTTAATTATAAAATAAAGCCAATAATTACACTAAGCTAATTACTAAGCTTAATATTATGGATGAATTACTTACTTACACATAATAATCTGAGACAAAAAATTGCATTATAAGCTATATTTTAGTAAAATACTTAATACTACTACAATTACTAATGGTTATTGCCAACTCATTAAATTTAGTTATAATTAAGGGACCAATGCAAGAACAGGTTGCAAGAACAAGTGCAAGATACTTTTGCATTTGTAGTAGTCAACTGTATTGTAGATATTAAAAATATGATAAAACTTTTCTACTATAACGGTTTGAATCAGAAAATAACTAAAGGTGTTATCATAGCGAAACAGTTTTATAAACTTAAGCGAAATTTCTAAATGGAAAAGAAATGAGGTGGTCAGATTCCGCGCACGTATTTGGCTGACGACGCTTTTACTCTTCCCATCACAAACAATGAGCGGTGTGAAATGATGAGTTTTTGTTACGTGTTTAGAAATCGAAAAAAATAAATCTCGTGTTATATTTATCAAAAGTATATTACACAAATTCGGAATAAATCTTCTAAATCTATAAAAGAGGAACTATGTATGTGTGTATGTATGTTATGGACTCCAAAACCGCTCGACAGATTGTAATGAAACTTTCAGGCATTATTAAGCATTATTCAAAGATGGTTTGTGTGAAGTTTGGTGCAGATCCTTCAAAAGGGCTCCTCCACCCCAAAGAGTTTTTAGGGGTCCAATGTCAGACTTTTGGAACTGCAATGTTTACAAATAAGTATAATTTAAAACCAGATGTTTACTTTCACCAACTGTTTTGTAGGTTTGAATAGGGTTGATTCACAACATTCTGTATTAGTCATGATTTGAAATAGTGCCACAATGTTTCCATAGAATGCATAACAGAAACTATTTTACTTTTTGATAAGTCCAAATATATTAAACCCCAATCGCAGCTGACCTGTGCACTCAACAAAGTTTAAATTCTCCACTACTGTATAAAATATGTTAACGTAAAAATTAAAAACCTGTATCAAAGTATTATAAACAAAACTTATGATAAACTGTCATTATTAGAAGATTACTGTCCAATAATACTAATACTAATACTATTTATAATAAAGAACAAATTACAATTTAAAATAATAGTTGTTAGCGCAGCAACAAGCACCGGGTAACTACAGGATATTAGGGTGAGTTTTAATCGTCCCCCCTCCAACTTTTTTCTACATTTTTTCAAGTATCAATCCCAGACCACTTACAAACCTTGTTGAGTAGTAAGTACTTCATTTTGAAAAGGTGATAATTTCCGGCCGCCATCTTCGTCATATTGGATGAAAGATATTTTTTCCAAATGTTAAGGTGTAGTTGTGGCCCCTTACTTCAAACTAGATTTTTACCCTGATTACAACGCCACAATCCGATTTTAAAAATCTTGATCCATTCCAAAGCTGTGAGGACTTCTTATAACTTTATTTTTAGCCAATTTTAATATGGTGCAATAACAAACTAGGACCATAATATCAAGATAGTTCTAGATAAAGATAACTATGGCCGCCATGTTGGATCCGTCATTTTGAAATGGGATAAATTATTTTAAATATGTAGGTGGTATCGTGACTTATAATTTCGAATTACTTTTTTATGCTGAACCCAATGCCGTGAGCCGTTTTTGTTATCAAGTTTTCTTTATTAAATTAAGATTACTTAATACTTTATAAAACTAACCTTGTGCAATCCTTGTGTCACCTTGTTTAACTTATTACTTTGAAATCAACTATATCAGTAAAATTCGTCTTTACTCATAATGTAGGGATAATAGTGAAAGTGATTATGTATGCAACACCATTAAATACAACGCACCAAACAGCCTAACCATACAGGTCCCTAATTCAATCCCTAATCTTTAATCCAAAAGAACATATCACGGTAGCAAGCAGCAAAAGAATCAATGATAACATGTTATATTAATCAGCAGAATTAATCAGAAAATTGAACTGTACCACATCCAGCAGCAGAATTTATTAGACAAATTGTAGTAGAATATACAGCAACAGAATCAACCAATAAAATATTACGATATCTTATTTAGCAACAGAACGTGTTGCTGTTTTATTACAGGGGTATTGTATCCAAATTTTATACTCTACAATAATATTTCACTAATCCACGTAAAATAGATAATGAACAGAATCATCCCTCTTAACAATTCATGGTTTACATTTTGTTGGACGAAGCCCAGATTATTTATAGTATCAGCGCATTAGCCACTCTGACAATGAATAGTTAATGCATCAGTATGCACATGCTACATAGCATCAAATCACCTATGCAGTTATCGGCGTCAGTGATGAATTGACATGCATCTGCAGTTGACACATTCAGAACCGCAGTGCAGGGTCAGCATGTAGGCATTGTGTGCCCAATACTGATAATGAATAAGTTACATGTATATGCTACGCAGCATCATATCTCCTTGCTCCACTATTGATGACATTGACGACGTTAGCATTAAAGTTATCAGGGATTGTAATGTAATATGAGGAGATATTTAAGAGTGATTGTTATCAATCTCACAATATATCGTACACAAGCGCTTATATCGTTCTTTTATCTATTTAATATCAATCGGGCAGAATAAATTCAATAAGCTAACAGCATGGTGTGCTAAGCATTACATTATCCTTACACTTGTGCCTGTAAGTGATGGAATGATAACTATTTACTGGAAAATTGTCCCAGATTGCAACATAAGCTGAAAATAAGTTTGATGTAAAGTAATTCCATTGACTAACCAAATTGTAAACAAAACACAAAATCTACAGTGCAACGGACAGAACTGTCAATAAAATCGGCTTCAGCTGTTCCATAAGGATGAGAAATCTACTAAGGGAATATAGTTTATCTATGGTAATAACGTCCCACAAATTAATGAAAAAATAGACTATCTAAGACACATAAAATTACAGATTCCTAAAAAACGACGATTATTCGACAGGTTTGTAGTTGATGTGTAATAAGCTACGTTAGATGTATCGTTGTACTACAACAATAACATACATTATTATGTATCTGCAATTAATATGAATAATACTTTTCAAATTCTGCAATCATATTCAGTGTCAAGGTGTGGTGGTTTGTTTTCTAAAACCAGTGATGCGAGATGCAATAGGCTTCACACTGCTACGGAGGATTAAATAAGGTATTTACTAGCAATATTCAGCTGCGAATCTATAATTCTCAGTTGGCTTATTTTGGTTCGTATCTCAAAGCCAAGAACCAAGTAATGCGTTCAGAATTAGACTTAAGTATTATATATCATTGTTTATTCCCTGCCAAGCAAGAAACGAGGTATGCAGTAGCAAAATCAATGAAGAATCGTTGGATATTCACAGTTGTCGATTCGTAGTTTAGTTTTAGTGACAAAAGAACAGACAGACTTAATTCAATGGTGGCTGGTGAAGCTTCTTCATGATAGTTCTAATTTATTAAGCGCTAACGAAAAAATAATATTAAATCCAAAGCTTAGATGGATCAAAATTTATATAAACATAATCTTTCCATAAAGAACGTTGTTTTAAACAAATCTTTCTAGCTGTTAAATGAGGAAATTAATGAAAAAGGTCAAATTTGTTTTAGTGTTATTTTCTGAGTTTAGATACAAACTTATTGCATTAGTAAAACAAATACAAATAAAATATAGCTTATCTAACATTGCGATTTCATGTGCCTTTGGTTCATTCAATGTACTTAGGAACATTTTATGTAATATGCTAAAAATTGTCAGCGTAGGTGGTTTACAAAAAAGATGTACACAAATTAAATTATTTTGTTAAAATATTAACACGAGATGGTATTTAGGAACAGAGCCTAGAGACGACGTTGCTTTTATCCAATAATAAACAGTTTAAATCTCGGGGTATCTCCAAAGAGCACGCGCTACGCCCGTAGAGGCAAGCAGTTTTTTGTATGACACTTTATGCAAAAACAACTTAAAACTTGGACTTTTAAATGTTTTTGGATTATTTGATAAACCCATTCAAATAACGTTGATAGATTTTACAACAGTGTGGAAGTCTAACAATAAATATTTTTCTTTTCTGGTGTTATACCAAATAATAGTTCATAATTTCTAGTAGGTAGTCAAATAATAATTCATAATTTCTATTGGTTTGCCTTACCATTTTTTGATAACTACAAACGATTTTGGTACACAAACTTACAGTGGGTAGTTTCACAAACCATAAACATTTCATTATACTATGGATTCACGTTCAGACGTTAGTTACTAATCATCCCAGCTGGCAACTAAAATGTACTTTGTGCATAGTTTCAGTTTGGTGTGATCCAAATGTGCAAATCGATCAGAGATTAGTTCATTTATCTAGTTTCCTCAACAGTTTGTTTCTATTGGTGAGTCAATGTTCAGCTTGGTAAATAAAACCTTTTTCTACCTTGTAAGAAACTTAGTATCCAAGATAAATTTATTGCTAAACGAAATCTTACGTTATGGAAAAACTAATCAGTCTAGATTTTACATATCCAACTAGTTGTTTACAGATACAAGCCCCAATTTCGTTTCGAAATCCATTCATAACGATTTCCTCAACACCGATAAACTCTTCCATATACTCCAAAAACTGGTAGGACACACGACGGAATAAAACTGATTTAATATCATGTACTGACAAACTATTTCACTAACCTTAAAATAATACATTAAGTGGGTTCTACCGGGCAGCCTGAATTTCAATTCAAGATGGCGGATTATATGGATTGTAATACACTACTGGTATTGAACATCCCTCTATTGTACAAGCTCTCAACATTGTTCAACTATTTTTCCCCAATGGTTGTGTTATTTTTGTGCCCTTAGCATATCAGAGATTGCAATGGATGGGGACAAATTAATTTGTACTATTATTTAGAAGTTAAAATCACACGTGAAAAAGACTAATTCACGGATTTACAAAATGATTTTGTAATTACTTAAATAAAACAATTACAAAGTTTCAGTTCATCCAGTGCATAGTTGGGAGTTAGTGAATATTTTACAGTTTATTTCAACTCGATAAACACTTAAATAATGCCACGAGTTTTTTTTTGTAGGACCTCACGTGGTAACCAGCCGGTGGGTGGAACCCTTGAATTTTATAATCCTAGTGTCATTCTTTTGTAGAGTAACCTACAAGTTTCTTATGATGGAGGAACAAATCAATTAAGATTCCTGTTGTATACATTCACCAGGTGCACAACAATCACAGGATAAAATTAAATGTAAGGAGACTATGAACTTGGCTAGGTGTCCACACTCTATTGATGTTTTATAGAGTTTTTCTGGAGTCGGGTTTTACTCCTAACAGGGCGAATAAGATTCACAGGTGTATGTCTCGATCTTTTAGCGTCACTTTATCAGTACGCTTTATTCTTATACAGCTTTTTCGTTGCTTGGCTCGATACGTTTAAGGCTCAGGCCGTCAAACGAGGATAAAAAATCAATAGGTTTCTGAGGTCAACCATACTTTTTTCTGTAATAGCGGGTTTTTAATAGGTTCAAAACATTAACCCTATAAACAGGTCTTTTTCATCATACAATTAATTTTTCTTGATTTAAGAAAAAAAAAATAACCAAAATATTTTTGATCAGGTTCTAATTAAGAATCTGATCAGGTTGGATCAACTTAGAACACTCTGCAGAGTGTGTAGCTGATGTAATAGAAGCTTGATTTTTTATGCTAAATTTCAAAATGGTTATTTACACGAAAACAGTTTGGTTCCTTCTTTTATTTAATTAAGAAAAATTAATTTTATCATGAAAAAGACCAGTATTTAGGGTTAATATTTTTAACCTATTTCAGTTAATTCTCCGAAACAAAGCCAGTGGGGTTTAACACGTTGCTGTATGCGTTTTCGCAACACAGGCATTATCGTCAAACCTCGACAGACAGCTCGAGTTGTGCGGCTTGTAAACTCAGTTGCTGCTTGTGTGAACGACCTCATTGTTGTAAGTTACTTGATTACTTCCACGCTGTTAAATTACATTCGTCGACAAAACATTGCGTTTATTACGTCAAGATATACGGAGGTTCATAAATTACCATGTAGACTAAATCTTGTTACTTCAAATTAACAAAATATTGTAGTTGTTACTTATTTAGGATACTCACAAGAGAAATTCTGTGGTACTCAAAATAAATTAAGCTATAGATTATTACAATAGCAAGTCTACGAACATGATTGATATCCACTATGTTAGAATCTTCCTAACCTATTCTTAATTATCTATTCTATATATAATTCAGTTTTAAAAATCTTTGTACAACTAAATCTAGAGTTCTACTGGACCGATTTTATTAATTAATGGGTCGATGGACAGCTTAAGTCGTGTAGATTTGCAAATAATTATGAAAGTTTGTTTTGTTATGATGTATGGTGAAAAAAAATGTTTTCCATAAGAAATACATTGAAAACGGTGTTTTTCACACTTTTTATTTGGGTGCAACTTTTAGCTGCCTTTTTTTAGTGTTTCCAAGAAGTGTATGGTATCAATTTGTAGGAAATTTTATTCTCTTTCAGAATATCACCCTTCACTTTGGTCGATATCCTCACCATTTAAGAGATATTTACAAAAAAGCTAAGCAACCTCCGAATTTATAATAATGAGAAAATATTGAGTTTGGGGTATTTTTGTTAAACTTTGTACAACTAAATCTAGACTTCTACTAAACCGATTTTGTTAATTAATGGGTCATTAGAAAGCCTAACTCACGTAGATCTGCAAATAATTATAAAATTGGGATTTTATTAAATATTTGTGGTGAAAAAATAAAAATAACAAAAATACATTAAAAACTACTTTTTCCAAGTTTCTGTTTTCAAGATTCTATTTGTAGCCAGCTTTTGGCTGCCTTTATTAGGTATTTTCAAGAAATGCATAGTAGTTATTTGTAGTAAATTTTATTTTCTTTCAAAATATCACATTCACTTTGGTCGATATTCTCTGCATTTAAAAGGTATTGGCAATAATCTAAGTGATCTCCAAATTTATAGTGGTGAGAAAATATTGAATTAGATATATTTTTGTTAAACTTTGTACAACTAAATCTAGACTTCTACTTATTCTACTTATATACTATTCTAGATTTTGTTACTTAACAGGTCGTTGGAAAGGCTAATTTGTGTAGATTTGCAAATAACTACGAAAGTTTGATTTTATTAGATATTTGAGGTAAAAAAAAATAAAAATTAAAAATAATACATTTCAAACTCCTTTTTTCCAAGTTTATATTTCCAATTTTATATTTGTAGCCAACTTAAGCCTGCCTTTATTGAGTATTTTCAAGAAATACATAATAGCAATTTGTAGGAAATTTTATTCTCTTTCAGAATATAACCTTCCACTTTGGTCGATTTCCTCGCCATTTCAAAGTTATTTGCAAAAACGAAGCAACCTCCAAATTTATAGTACGTAGTGAGAAAATACTGAATTAAAGATGTTGTTGTTAAGCTTTGTACAATTAAATATACAGTTCTACTTAACCAATTTTATTAATTAATAGGTCATTGGATAGCCTAATTTGTGAAGATTTGCAAAATAATTATGAAAGTACTGTTAACAATCTGAATAAAAAATGTTATCATGATAGACTAAACACGAATGAATGCATTGTAAAGCTTTCTGTAAGTTAATTTGCATGCTCAATTCCATATGTCACTAAATTATAAAATACATGCTGGCATAAAAATTGATGTAAGTAAATTCGTTAGTTTGATTCTAAGTAACTAAAAATTTACAAAGGTTCTCATTGTATCCAGGTGTCAGAACATTGGGCTGAATAACTCGCAGAGCTTGTAAAAATACTTTCATTTAACACTCAACCTTTACTAATGTTCCCTAAGAACAAACACCCTTATGTTTTGGCGTTGAACACAATAATTATACTTCAAGATATAATCGTTCAGTTCATCCAGTGCATAGTTGGGTGTTAATGAATATTTTACAGTTTATTTCAACTCGATAAACACTTAAATAATGCCACGAGGTTCTTTTTTTTAGGACTTTATATGGTAACCAGCCGGCGGGTGGAACCCTTGAATTTTATAATCCTAGTTTCATTCTTTTGTAGAGTAGCCAACAAGTTTCTGATGATGGAGGATTTTGATTTTTCGGTGAAAGTATTGAACATTCTAGCATTTTAAAACGTTTATTTCTTCCCACTCTAGAGCAAACATAAAATATATACAACAAGTTCACGTCAAATTGGATTCTTTTTTATTCATATTGTAAAATTACTATTGCAGTTTAAATTGTTTAGCTACTTTATGATTTAAGTTTAATAGATAGTAATTTAAAGTAATTTGGGGGAGTGAGCTGGTCTAGTGGTTAGAGCGCGAGACCCGGTTCCTGGGGTTACGGGTTCGAATCCCGCCAAATCACCAATGGATTTTATCTAAATGACAATGCCGTAACTCTTAGGTCTAGCCTGGAGTAATGTGAAAAACAATTCTGGGCTCGTGCCTAGTAGCGTCCTAGGAAAAAATAAAGTAATTTAAAGTGATTTATTTGTGATAGAATTATAGCTTACAACAGGAAAAAAAAAACTACTTACAACGTTTTTTAATTTTAAATTTGGTTAGCTACACAGTCAAGGAAATAATTCTAATATTAAAAGTTATATAATAATTATTCCAAAAATAGAAATCACATGGAAATGAAGCAGCTAGATTTAAATGCAATGTATCACCTGGTGAATTAACAAGGACATTCAGTACAACATACGGGAGTGGTTGGTGGTTGGCTGCGACGCCTGTGAGGATATATCATATGGTTCTGTCGGGTGCAGATGCAGTGGAGCCCTCTGACAGATAATATATTCCACTGCTATCAGTTGTGCTTGTGCTTCTCTGTGCCGGACACACTACAGCACAGCTGACTAGAATAAACAAGAGAACGTGCCTTGCCCTCCATCCGACGTTTGTAGCATCGTAAATATTTAAATGCACTAAGATGGTAAAGTTTTTGTATATACTTTTGTCAATACGATAACAAAAAGAAAAGCATTTGTGTTCATGGTGGTGTTAAAAACTCTGAACAAAACAAATACTCAAGTGAACAAAAACATGTTTTCAAATATTGTAAAAAGTGATGTACAAACTATGTGCTCAAAAATTATTTTTTTTGCCGTGCCTTTAAATACTAGTAATTATAATACAACCACTGCAGCAAACATGCAGAGTAAGCGAATTTTAATTTGTCTGATAGGATCTTTAACTAAAATATTCCCATAAACAAAACATACTTCTTACCCATTTAAATTACATTAGATTTGACGAATACCTAGGTTTACTGCTACTGGGAAGGTAAACATTTTTATTTAACCAAATGTTAACAGTATGAGATTAAATAAATAAATTTGCAAAATTTAATCAACATATATACCATAAACAAGCAAACTAAAACAGTTTTCTTTTCCTCCATAAGAATAAAATGTGAATCAAATCTGCAGTTTATGGGAATTTCCTCTTTTAACGTTGAATTTTACAATAACTCTTCAAAATACAAAATTATTTCTTTTTTAGCATTACAAGACGGCTATAATTGAGATTGTATATTTTCACGGTTTAAGGGTAAAAAAAAACATCTTTAACAATTTTAACCCTCATAATACCGTGTTCCATTGACATGATCTTGTTCGCGAACTATTTCAAGTTTATCCCGTCCTACACCTTGGGAAAAGAACGTCGCCGTTTCATATGCATTTAGACAAGTGTAATTACAAATACAAACTGATATTGCAAGTTTAAAAACAGATTGTTCAGTTGAAGGATTGAGATATTACACTTACTAGTAAATCATAAGCGATATAAAACATACGTCAGTAGATGCACGTTGATCGGGCGGAACTAGCGCTCCGTGCGGTGAAGTGCTGAGGTGGTACAAGGTTTGCGTCTTAGTTCACTTCCTGCTTCACCGATCTTCCCCAAATGGAACATGTAACATGGCTAACACTCTACCGAGCTCCGCCGAGCTTGTATCATATCAGGAGTTGTAGGGAAATGCATAACATGATTCAAAAAAATTGTATCTGCAAACTCAAAAATAATAGAGATTATTTTAGTAATGCGAGCTATTTAGATCATTTCCGAGTACAGTTCTGCAGATAACCTACGTTATAACATCGGATTATATTGTAATTCTATATTAATACAGATTTAAAGGGCTTCCTGCTAGTTCAGATCAGTTTAGTTTACAATAATGACTAACAAAATAGAATTTACAAAATTTGACCTTTTTATAAACTTGCGAAAAATAGGACACGAATAGCAACTAACGTCTTTGTAAATTTATTCACTTAAGGAATTACACACCATATCAACTTTGGATTCTACTATAAATGTTAACCAAAATAGACCAACAAAGCCAAAGTAGACTATACTAACCTTACCATCACAGAACAGTGTAAGAGTTTCTTGTTAAAAGGATTATTGAAAGAGATTGCTTAAAATGTTCATACTCAATAAATAAATAAAATGACAACATATCGCGTTAAACCGATATACAAGCACATCAAACTAATATTTCATCCGAATATATATCGTAGGTTCTCTATGCACCTGTATAACATTTTGTGAACCAAATTCAGTTATAACAATAATATTTGGGAATATTATTCTACGTATTTCTTTAGCTAATGAATAGCTTAGTTATGTTGAAGGCCTGTAAGCTCAATAAAAAAGTCATCAAGAGTTTGTACATTCATGATCAGTAATTATTAAACCATATAGACGTAGGATATGTTTGGGCTTAACACTGGCACATGTTTGATAAAAGTAAACACATTTTAGCTAAGCCTTTATGATATCTCTCATTTTCTTACAATAGGAAAATTTTATATATGATTCAAAATCATAAGCATAACTTTTCGTTAATAACATTCATACTCGTTGAAACAAAGTTCCTAAAACTATTTAACCATTAGCTAATATTGTCTGTACTACAATAATTACGATACAAATCCACGGATCACAAAGGGTACAATAAAAGAGTGTGATTATAGGATTATGAGCCGAGTTATAACCATCAGTGGAAAGCCAGGTCTGATCACTAGCAATGCTGCAATGGAATGCGAAGAGACCATTAGCATCTATGTTTTAGTTGAGGGAGAAAGTGGATGTGGATCCCACCTACAATGAACAGATTTTCATCATTTAAGTATAGAAATCACTTTAATTACGAATGTAAGAAACTATTTATTAAAAAAAGCTATGGTATAATATGCTTTCTACTACCATTATTTCTTTATAGTAAGTATATCGAAGTGGAGTCATGAACACAATAACATATTATTATCATGTATAAGGAATATTGGATATGGAACTAGTATATTTGCAGCACAATATCTTTACAGGTTGTACGAGTTTTGTTTAAAGTATTGCAATATTAAGTAGCTTTGAATCCAAAATCCTTAAAGGTTGAACACTGTTGCAGCCATTGTGGTTCATGCAAGGACTAGCCATTAATTCACAACATTATATATTTTCCCATATATCCCTCCCTATGTTAACATTCACGGTGTACGCTAGGGACGGACACAGGGCGGAGAGGGAGGTTTTCCCGCACGTGAGTCGTCTACTAACAGCTGGTTTATACCACCAGCTGCCGAACTTACACTGCCAAATATTGTAAATTGTCCCAGGTAAGATATATATCTGTAAAGTTAAAGCGTTCTCGTCGTAGCATACTAAACAAGTCCAAGAATGACATGTTGGTATACGATTACACAGAACTTGTACAGTTTTGGACGAAATATGAGTAAATTAAATGACCACGAATAACTTGAATAATTATGCTGTTCCTTTTGGCGGTTCTCCAGGACAGGGATGGAAGTACAGTATGATACCAATATTTCCACAAACGTATGTAATAGTAATGTATAATAATAATAACTCTCAAAACGCTTGACTTAAAACAGCACCATTCTATGGAACAGTCCTAGCCCTAGCCTCTTTACTATCTAACGTCGTCGTCCTTTTGTTATATAACATTATTATTTGACAGGCCAATGACAAATGTTTAATGTAAATTATGTCATCTCTTGTAACCATGTACCACGTTATCTGATTTGTGTCAGAAACTTAATAAGAGTTGGAATATAAAGACTGACCAAGAATACACCAAAACCTATTAGATGGTAGTAACAGCATAATATAAAGTAATTTTCAATTTCCAGATTTAGTTAAGAGTTAAATTTTAACATTCTTGTTTGAAATAAAAAAAAAGTACCAATCATAATAATATCATTTGTAAGTTTCATTAGACCACCTCATATAGAGAGTTAATTGTTTCAAAAATTGTGAGTGGAGAAAGTTACAGATACACATCGAGATAAATAGTCGATATTTAATTTTCAGACTATAAGTTGATTCTAGTCTACTAATTCATTAAAAGGTTAAGTATTTTCATGACTTCGTTAAATAAAACCGATTTTAACGAGACATCTCACTAAAATTAGATGAGAATTTATTAAACGTGGTGGAGGTTATCTTGTGTGGTTAGGGTTCCCCAGAGGCACGTAGGATTATGACATTACGTGAGTATTGTACCAAACCGAGATAGTCCCATATTTGCTGCAGGTGAGGGTTATCATTAGATTTATTTATTTGGTAGATATAAGATATTTATTTTATCACGTCCGTTTGAAATAACTATATAAAAATTTTAATACGCATAACTTCTAAGTCAAACTCTATTAGAAACAATGGGACGTTCATTGCTTGTTTTTTGTGGACTTTGGTGGTTTGAATGTCAATTTGTTAACCACTATAATGATTAGTGTATCACATATGGTGATATTATTGTTATAACTTTTTTATTAGTTAAGATACAACTTTTTACCCAATGACCTTTTCTATTGGTAATATTTTTTGGACTAAAACTACGTTTTAACCAATGTCCTATCTCATACCGTTCTCGAGCTACAGTCGTTTCGATGCATAGCGCGTTCCGCCATCTTTGCCCCCCTCCCCCCAAGTTCTCGACCACCTGAAAAGTAGGCGACATGCGTATTTTTTATCACCACAGTCCATACTACAACTATCAGCAAAGATATTTGATATTACTTCTTTGCGACACTCACAAATTAATTCTACTTTCGGTAAAAAAACTACACGAAAAGTCCATTTTTACATATTTTATACAATAACTTGTTTATTTATAGAGATACGACCTCGGACCCAATAACCATTATTGTTGTCCATATTTTTAGAATTACAACGACGTTTTAACCGATGTTCTATCTTTTACCGTTCTCGAACTATCAGCGTATTAACGCATAGCGCAAACCGCCATGTTTGCCCCCTCCCCCCCACCTTATCGACCACTTTTGAAATAGGCGACATACGTAATTTTGATCACCACAGTCCATATTACAATAATCAGCAATAACATTGCGTACTACTTTTATGCATGCTCAACCCCCCTCAGCTCCTGGACTATTTGTCGAGATCACTGAAACGCCAGTTAGTGACGTCAACATTGCAATCAGAACTCTGGTAAAAAGGGTGCTCATATCTCGTGATGTGTCTGTTTGAATCTTCGTTTAGTGATAACAACGAAACTCAGAAAATTGTGGCAGCGATGGTCTGAGTGTGTATATACAGGGTGAATAAAAAGTCAAGACCCCCCCCATCTAATATTTTTCCAAGTAAATATACAGAGATATCCTTTTGGGGGTCGTGCAATCTTAGCAGGAAGTTTTATTTCATGATTTTGAAATTTTTGAGTGTCCCCCCAAAAGGGGAGATTTGGGGGGTAACTCAAATATTTTAAATGTAAACCCCCTTCAAGTGACACCTCATTTTAAAGTGTTTACAAAAACTTAAAGAATGATGAAAACTAGAGGTCGCTATCTCTTCTCTGTCCAAAATGGTAGCCTGTCAAATGTTGTCGAAAATCAATGGTTAATATTGGTTCGTAATGGTAATATTGGCTACCATTTTGGATAGAGATGAGATAGCGAACTCTGGGATTCACCATTCTTTAAGTTTTTGTTAACACTTCAAAATGAGGTGTCATTTGATGGGGGTTTACATTGAAAAGTCCAGTTTTTATTTGCCCCCCCATTCCCCCCTTTTGGGGGGACACTCAAAAATTTTAAATGTAAACCCCCATTTAGTGGCACTTCGTTTTGAAGTGTTTACAAAAACTTAAAGAATGGTGAAAACCAGAGTTTTCTATCTCTTCTCTATCCAAAATGGTAGGCAATATTACTATTACGAACCAATTTTACCATTGATTTTCCACAACATTTGACTGGCTACCATTTTGGACAGAAAAGAGATAGCGACCTCTAGTTTTCACCATTCTTTAAGTTTTTGTAAACACTTTAAAATGAGGTGTCACTTGAAGGGGGTTTACATTTAAAATATTTGAGTTACCCCCCAAATCCCCCCTTTTGGGGGGACACTCAAAAATTTCAAAATCATAAAATGAAACTTCCTGTTAAGATTGCACGACCCCCAAAAGGATATCTCCGTATATTTACTAGGAAAAATATTAGATGGGGGGGGTCTTGACTTTTTATTCACCCTGTATAATAATATGCTCTTTGACTTATCGAATATGTTGTAACGAGGCTGGCATGTAATGTTCTGCCGGAGCTTATCAGCACTGGAGGCAAAACACGCTGGTGATACATGGCCCGACACACGTGACTTGATAACATGAGACAACGACAAAGTGCAGCTGGAGACCCGACCATCTGTTATCATGATCATCTTATGTCACATGATGTTTTATATACACAATGAATGTGTGTTGAAGTAAGTACATTGCAGTTTTGACGTTTAAAAACTAAATTTAAATACCTATCCGATGTACGTGAGCTGGTTGAATTAATAAAAAATAGCTATAAATGAATTAGCAGTACCACTTTACCACACAAACCAAGTTTAAATAGTATATTTCGTACCTAGGGCTTTCGAAGTTTTGCCGGCTCGATATAGTTTTTAAGTTCGAGTCGAAGTCAAGAAGATATTAATAAATACAAAACCATTTCGGTCCATGGTACGAACGCTATTTTTCACCACACTTACTCTGTTACCACTATTCACCACAATAATAATGCACACTGATAGTCAACACAACTACGACTTTAAGGTTATGTGAAGAAATAATTTAAGGAATCAGCAAAAATAATAATAAATAGTTGCTAGGCAGCGGTGACAATAAAACAATTCTATTGCAATGCTATGTACACTGATTTTGTATTTAATATGCATTCATGTTTTAAGAATGTAAGCGGGCAGCTGATTTTGCGTCCTTGGGATGTAAAAACCTGCTTGGTCCCCAAATGACGATGATAGCTAGTATAGCCAGCAAAACGTAACTTTTTACCACCAATTAACATGGGTAAAACAGCTAAAAACATCATAGTGTGGTGAAACATATTATTTTACTGACATACTGCAGAAAAACTGTCGTTTTTAATGTATGCGTTGCGGGTCTAAAATCGTTTTTAGCCCCTGTTGTCAACTCAGTTGTAAATTTAAATTGTTAAACAACCCCATGTATCGAAAGTATGTATCGATTATTTAATAGATTGTAGATTATTGTAAATCATTTTAAATATCAATAGTATAATGTACACTAACACAATCGAAACGATTGCATGACTTACTAAACAGCTGCTTGTTTCCATTGGCAAATTAAATTGAAAATAAGTTAAAAGTAAATTCGAGAGGTTACTCTAAATGAAAACTATTTAGTTTTGTAACATAGTTTGTTCAAATAATGGTGCAATATGACGAAAAAGTTTATAACACAGGCAAAAAATGTCGTTTCAACCCTCGCCCATTTTCCGACCTCGGCTTCACCTCGATCGTAAAGCTTGACCTCGGGTTGAAAAGAGTTATTTTAGGCCCTAGTGATGACATATACTATTAACGTAAATAGTGACAAACCTGATGTATTAATTCTATCTACATTACATAAATCTTCTTCCCAAGGACATAAAAAAAGGTAGAATATTGCTTTCGTCTGAAGACGTTTTCTGCTCTATGATAACAGTAAAAACGGAGATACAGTAGTTTACTTTTATATCAGAGGTAACTTTACATAATAATGGCCGAGTGCCCCGGGTCTGCTGGGCCTCTAGAGACATTGTATGTCCTAATATAATAACTTTCCACAGTGAAACGGGAGGCGATTCGTTTTACAAGCCGTTTCACAAAACCCTTGAAGACTATTCACACTCAAATTAAGATTAAGAATTATATACAACGTGAAGTAAAGGTATTCTACGTAAACAAAACATAGTAATCACATAATTCTATACCTCTAAGCCTGAGCATGATTTAAGTAAGCGTGGTTCTATTTTACGTCATGCAATATATTAATAAATCGTTTTTAACTAACAGACTAGAACAACTAATGCAAAAACATGTGATAGAAAAATTATAGTGCGATTAGGTTATATAGTTCGGCCGCTTAGAAAGCGACCTCCTCTAGCATTGGTTTAGCATTAGTGCGCAGGTCGTTTTCTAAGCGGCCGAACTATAGCATGGCTTTTGATTTGCATGGCATTCCAATAAACTATTGGTTGCATAATTTCTCTAGGCTATGGGCTTAACGCTATTGAGATCGCCATTTAATAACTAATCAACCGGAAGAAAAAATGTGTTTAAGTGGTCGATGGTGATGATGCTGCATAGATTCATAGCCAGTAAGGGTTACGTTTATGACACTAAAGGCGTATGAAGCAGATAAGATACATAACAGCTACAGTAAAATCGAATGTTTATATAAATAAGTTGTATATCAAACACACATTAGACTGATGTGTTGTGTTCATGAAAGATCGGTTTTTCACTCGGCTTGACTGAAATGGTCTCATATAAGATACAAAATTGTGCAGTCGCTACACTACTGTGAAATGGCCTGTTTCCGCTATATGTTTATCATCTGAAAAAAATATCATTACATTGTTTACTACACAAAAAGAAACTTTTCAACGCAAAAGTAATATTTACTATCTTCTTTTTTTGGATTTTGCCACCGTAGACAAACAAACATTGTTATTGTCTCATCGACTGTTTCAATTTGCTACAACCAAAACTGAACCATCTATGTAAAATTTAACTTATATTGAAGGTTTTACCTAAAATAAGGCATGAGTTTTGTGATTTTCCTAACTGTAATAAAGAAACATCCAACGTCTGTTTTAATTAAGAAAATAATTAGTCTTTGTAGTGTTGTGTTCAGTTTGAAAAGCAAAGTTCAAAACACGAATGAAAGTGGGTCATTGCATATTTTCTACTCTATAAAATAAACTATTTTAAAATGCCCTTTAGCACATAATATTGCTTGACAAAAATACCTGTGACATAATTGCTGCATGGAGTCAATAAACTAGTTAGTGTCTAAAATAGCGTCAAAAGACACAAATTGTTTTGCTATAGCGTAAGAGCAAAATTTTACATGGTTAATTTTTTTAACAGTCATCACATTTAAGGTGGCAAAACATGATGATACATTAATTAGCTTACGTACATTTAACAATATTATCATGTTTGTTTCAAACACATAGGATTGATGATACATTTTAGTTTTGCCTATCTTCTTATAATCTGAAAGAAACTGGATTGATAGCCTAAGTTATACATTATAAGTCTGTATCTATGAAATTTTCATAAGCTGTAATTTGATGTTGTTTAATAGAAGTATATAATCGAATTATGTTCAAGTAGGTTGTTGAAAAATTATCCCTAACTAAACTAAGATATTTGTAGCTATGTATTTTTTTAATACTCACACGAAATGCGTCAGTATCACGGGCAAAGCGTTCCTTTAATTTATAAAGCTTCATATAGGGTTTCACACATTGCGAAGATTGGCCCCGATAAACATCTTGAATTTTCATTCAGTGTATTCGACACAAAATCAGTATTTGGATGAAAATGAAATGACATACTTAGGGTCGACTTATTTATACTATGTGTAATCCTATAATCATTGATACGTTCATTTTTTCGGTAAGAAGACAAGATATTATTTAAATATACATAGTAAAATCATAGATGTTCTAAATTATTTTTTTGAGCAGTCTTTAAAATCTTTAGTTTGTTTTACTGCAATATAATAATAGGTTGAATATAAAAATATTCTATAGAACTATAAGAATAGTTTCTTTACTCTGTGACTTGTCATTGATTATAGGAAATAAATAATTCCATTAAATAACCATAGCTGTCAGACTTTTTAAGGAAAGGTTGGGAAATAACAACAATTATCACATGTTTTAATTCTTCTTGGCAGCTTTTTCTTTACAATACATTTTTAACTGCACAACTATGCTTGAATGAATAGACATTGACATAACTACGCATTGTATAATACAGTTTTAAAGGACTATACTCAATTCCCGTACGTAGGACGGGCCAACAGCTCGTCCCAATTAATAGGAAATGCCTTGCACACATAAGATAAACATTTTTTAAATTTCACTATTATAAAGTAGCATTACTAATCAACCTATTAAACCCAAATTGTTTTCATCATCTCATCAAATGCATTTATCCCATAAGTTATGGTTGCCTTGAAGTGTATTAGCAACAATGCATGTTTGTTCCATTATTTTAGAGATTCTCTAAATCTTCCACAATTAGCATTTGGTTTGGATGCAAAAGAGAGTTAGTATAAAGATCACGTATCGTGTAAACCCTCTGGGCCTCCGGGAAGCACCAAGATTTGAACACCTGCATTTGATGAAATATCGAATTGCGACGGTTAAATTGGTTTTCCGTACTTTCCAGATTTCCGGAATGAATTATTACAATAAGTATCATACTGTTCTCGTGTGTATCTGTTTTACGAGGAAAATAATGTAAACCATATAGCTCGTAAACTATTTAAATAATAAAACACTGGAATATGGTTTTTTAAATTTTTTATATGTTGATTATTATAAGCATGGCAATCCTGGCTTGAAAAATTGGTTGTTTTCAGTTTGATTTTGACAGTTTAAAGGTTCCATTTAAAATTTCACATACTCTTACAACCACAACTGCTTGGGTACAAATTAGTGTCTCTTAAACTGCAGCATAAATTTATTATTAACTTTTAGTAGCTTTATCCAAAAAAGGTTTGTAGCTTTTGCTTTTGATAACAAGAGTTGCACCACTAATGTTAGGCTAAAATGCGGCACGTTAGCATATTATCCTCTGTTTGTTCGAAATATAATCACATTCTCTAGATTTCAAAAGGTACATGATTTTGTTCTCTAAAATTATTTTTAGTTTAAACGGAATGTAATCAGATTAATAATATAAAATAACAAACAGAGTAATAGTTCTGGCAGATTAATAGATATCAAGATATACGTAATTAGGAAGAGAGAGTAGCTAGTCTGAATGATAACTTGAACCTAACTTTTATGTAAATATACGATTCTATGGTTTAGTTCGATGTCCCAAGTCGTACAATTGTATTGAATAGTATGCCATTTGTAAATGAATAGCTTAACAAAGTTCTTGGCCAAGAATTATTTCTTTTCTTCATTCAATAATCTCGGAATGGCCATCTATAGTGCTCACCTATAGAGCCCACTTATAGTCGATTCATACATATTGCACGAATAACTTTACCACAATATAATTTATAATTGTTAAACAGTTTTATTTCATGTTACCTGATTCAGCATTCGATTCCCCGAACCAAATTCAATTACAATTACAATATTAGACTGTGCATTGAATTTGTTCGCACAATTGTATCTTCTATATTATATTGACTTTACAGCTAGATGGTTTTTGATTTTACATATCACAAATCTTTGTGTTGTGTATAGTATATAATTACGCAAACGCATATGAAAGTATCTAGTTTATTGCAATTAAGATACATTTTGAACGGCAGCTGTATGACATTAAAATAGAAAATGTTTTTACAAAAAAGTTTAGTTACAAACACTTTCTTAAAATGTATAAAGTGGCGTTATGATAAAGGGTTTGCCCTCCTCCCATAGTCCTCCTTCATCAGATGATATCTTGCCTCTGGGGAGCAGGTGTGCCGCGGGCTCGGCTATTGCTGTGCGAAGTTACCCTCTGTTGCAAAAACAAATAACCATATCTCCGTGTTTTATGTATTAACAAAGGTATTCATACAAAGATAGCTGAAATGGAAGTCGGGATTAAATGTTTTCGGGTAATATTACTTACGAGTATCTTTCCTTTTTGAGTAGCCTGTGTAGTTTGTGTGTAGTAGGTAGGTAGCTACGTAGCAGGCTGTGTTGTGTGTGTAGGTAGCTTTTATACCTGTGCCATTCACTATTGGAAAAGCCTGTACTTACCTACAGAAAATGGATTAATCCTCGAAGAAATTTACCCGTAAAACCTGTTAAAAGAAAAGAGTTAGTATTTTCATTGATTTTATAAATCATTAATTTGAAATTAATAAACATGCCAGTACGCTAAAAAATACTGAATTTTTTATCATCATTTTTTGTGTAAACTGAAAAATAACTTGAAAATGTAATCAGAGAGAATGTTAAAATTGTAACTTTTTATCTGAAAAAGATTACCCCAAATTAAACACGCCAATACGTTTGCAAATTACTCGTCTTAGTTTTTTAATCAACAGTTTTTTAAAATCAGTTTTTGAAATTAAAAATCAATTGAATCATGTAAACAAAGTGAATGAAAACACTCATTTTACAAAATCCACGGAAATTAATCAATATCCAATATCAAAAATTAGCTCAAAATAAGATATCAATTTCCTCACTAGCTGAAAATAGTAACGTTGAAATCTCTAGTTACACAACTCCTATTTTTGTACTGATTGGGGCCTAATTCTTACTCAATAATAAAATAAAAAAGTTTTTAATAGATAAACTACAGATGTGTCCAAGAACCATCACGACAACCTGTATGATAGGTGTTTATTTTAATTTGTTTGATGAGGTCAATGCAACCTTGTTAAACAATAGGGGTTAATAATGCGTAATATGTCACTTACTTATCTGACGTGTTCAGTGGGTTAACTTAAATAGTACAAATATAAACTCGTGTGTCAGGCCTACACGAAACCATAACAGGTTCAATTGCTGTACGGTTTACATAGGAAAATTAGTAGTTTTTGAGTGGATATTTAAAGGACAAAGTGACATCATTTCTCGCTAAAATTCAGTGCGATTGGACACAGGTAAACACCATAAAGTTACACACCGTTTACTATTGTTCAATCAGCGTCAATATTTCATTATTTTTATGTACTTATACAGCCAACCATCACTTATAAACAACAACAGCAATGTGCTCTGTGACGGTATTTTATAGGTGTATCTCTACAGCTACAGTATGCAAACTATCTTGTGGTAAAACAAATATTAATTGACTGCTAAATAATACGCACCTCTCAAGAAAATCCGCAATACTCCCATCTAAAAATAGTCAATTTACTGGATCACCTGATTACCTCAGAATTTTAGTACTTATTTTCTGGAATATCAGTGTTTCAGTTCATAGTGTTTACCTGTGTACTCATAGTTATTGAGAACAACAGTCCATACAACTAGAAAATCCGCTTAGCTTTTCTTTGTTAAATTTATACTATATCCCTATTTTTGTGTGAGTTTCAAAGTATATTTCCATTTATAAACAACAACAATATAATTTAGATTTGACAATTATTATATGCCGCACGTTTACCATGCTGTTAAAGATTATGGACATATATGATTCTAAATCTAAATAACCCATGATACACCTTTCTTACATGTCAGTAAAGATGACGAAATGGTAAGGGAATGGAGATTAGTGAAGCAGGAAGTGAAGTAAGACGCAAGCCTTGTACATAGGGAGATGTACCACTTTACCACTTTGCAGAAGCTGCCAGATTCATTCTGCAATATGGCGTCTGAATAAGGCCAAATGAACTGCCTCCAGATGCTCAAACGTTAATGCAATCCAAAAATAGATGTTATGAACGTGTTTATTTCATAATTTGTGAAGCAAGGGTCAGAGTTATTTTTAAATTAAATTCTTTTAAATTGATATTAAACAAAGTAATTATGTAGTGGATTTTAGTATTTAGTAAGCTTTAACTAAAAAAATACTCCATTAGTAGATTTCTCACCGTCATGGAACAGATGAAGCCAGTTTCATTGTTAGTTCTGTCCGGTGCACTGCAGAGGTCGTGTTTTGTTTACAATTTGCTTCTTGTCAATTCAGTAAATTAAAACCTCGTTTAACCGAATACAACGATAAAATCGTAAACAGTAACTCGTCCCCTAGTTATGTAACCAAACAGTAAAGCACAAATCAATGAAATTAACTCTAAAATATCATAAACAAAATATCGTTGACACTTGCAATCAGTGTCACCGTACATGAACTAGACACGAAAAACGAGTTTTAAAGTGTACAATGGGATGAGTAGTCTACTTGTGTTGGTTAGTCTATGCTTAAACTTAAAGAACCCCTGTATGGTTGCGGCATTTAAGAAGAGTGTATGATAACCCTAACTGTCTTGCCGATCCCGTTTAACATGATCAAACTCCAGAGAGGCTGATTTTATTTCTAGGGTCCGTCGCAGAGTGTAAACATTGTATGATAACGAATAATTATTATTACCAATTGAGATGGGGACGCAACTGGACATCTTTCATTCAAAATATGGTTGAAAAACGTAGAATGGAGTTAAATGTTTTGTGTCAGTTGATTTATGTCTGAAACCGGCTCTTCTATGATTGTTTTTATTCAAAATCGAATGAGGATAAAAAGCTAGGGTATTGGGCTATCGTAAAGATACTGGATTTTCTCAGGATAAAACCGACAACATTTAATTGTCCAGATGGTTATAGCATCATATGGGATCCTTGGTGTCTAAAGCTACTTCTATAGTGTTCAGTATTAGTGTATCTAGATTTATAAAATAGGAAGTTTGTATATATATTTGAACGTATGAGCTCGGACACCGTTAGACCGAAACTTGGTACATACGTGTAGAATTTCATGGAATAGGTTTATACACCATCAATTTCGTGATCCGTCCAAACGGCTCCACGCCTGTGGCTCTGGGGTTTCCCCATGTTAACCTTATGAATACTTATATTTAAATGGAATTAAAGAATCTTAACAGCTGTTTAAACTAAACAATTTGATTGTGTGATGTTCAATAGCATTCAAAAGTTAATAGGTTTACCAACAGGGTGCAGCACTATTAACTGTTTAAGTTTATGACCACATTTAATTTGTACCAAGCAGCAACGAAAAGCTGTGATACAAAATGATAACTGTCAAAGTAGGATTGTTTACTGTTATGATTTTGTAGCCAGTCAATACTAATAGTCAATTAATAAAAGTCTATCTAAGTTACATACAGCAGATCTAGGGGATATAATAATTGTTCTCTTTAGCGTTCTCAAGCTGCTTGCCAAAATTTTCAAGGAACCAAAATTGTCTCTCCTGAATCTTGACCCCGTTGCAAGGCACGGGTATAGTGGCTAGGTATTTTATATATTCCTAATTGATGTTGTATAATTGGTGATTATTGTATTGGGTCCCGATCCTTCCACCATGGGTCTCGAGAGTCTAATGTTACAGCTATAGAGTGTTCCGTATCTGTATTATAATACACACGCCTAACCGATTACATGTGATAGGTGGGCTTTGTTGTCCTCTCGTAGCAACGCAGTATTTGCAGATAACATTGGGCTGTCGCCAAGGCTCTTTCAATTCCACTAATGCTGGTGATCGTTAATCATTTAAAGTGGTTCGTTCAGGGCTTTCCCTTGACTCTCGGAGTTTTATTTATTTTATTAAACATTCCTTTATAATATTAACATCAAATCTTTACGACGTACAAGCGAAATTATGAACTATGAAACACTCTTATTTATAAATTAACATGGTATTATAAAGTAAAGGTTTCTTGCATTCATATAAGCAAAACATTACTCATTATTGATTTATTAAAACTCTGTCGTCCAGTGGTCGATAACTCGACCAAAAATATGTAATGTACAGGCTTCTCTATTTTCACCCCACACTAAATAAAACATGTGATTGGAATTTTTCCATTTGTTTTGGTGTTCTGTTTATATTGTGTTGTTATTTCGTCACCAGCATGGCAACCCATAAGACCATTGTAAATTTTTTATCATTACATTAAATTCATTTTTCGTGCTTATTTTTTAGCCTATTTAAATTTATAAAGAGATTCTGCACATCTACAGGAAAATATATTTCTAACGGTATGCGTAGATTTTTCCTGCGATGCACACGAGCAGAGAAAAAAGTTTTAAAATAAATATGATTGCCTATTAATATATAGATTTCTTAAATTTAATATGCCATCTCTAAGCACGGTAAGAATAAAAATCAGGTTATACCCCTACATATTTCATGTTTACTCGTTATTACCGAAGTTATGTTAGAAAGGTAAATTAGGTAATAATTTAGTTGGTTTTATGAATAGTATGTTATTTAAGTTGATTTACATTGTGATACAATATGCAATTGATTACTCCTCCATGAAGTAAGTATACATTTAAAACTGCTCGAGGAATAGTTGAATGATCATAATAATTGTAGCTGAAACAGCTCTGTAGAATCATCCAACTGTTGAATGCACAGTACAGAGCCAAAGGCCACAACTATCTCGGGTTGTACTGCAGTATGTTGTTTAATCAAATCCTGGCCAGGGCGATCTTAGACACAGTTTGCTGTTGATTGAGCCATAAGAGGATTGCACAAAGTGTTCCATTAGAAGTTCCATGTTTGGGTTTAGAGGACTGTTAAAACTCTAGGCTCAGTGTAATCCTTTGATGGTGTTGTTTAGTAATCTTAGTTTCCTCGTTTTGCTGAAATAGGACATTATTTGTATGCAAACGTCCTTTTAGGCACGTAAAAGACATCCTTCGTATTTCCCTTTAAGAAAATTATTCCATGTTCCACGTGTCCTTTATTACCTTCGAAATGCGGTTACCATCCAATAACTAAAAAGGTAATTTAGTGGTACATTTACCGGTTTGGTTTGATGAGTGTGATATTGTAAAATAGAATTAAAGTAATCAATGTTTTGGTGGTGGTGTGTCCTATCCTCTTAATTTAGAGCTATGAATGTTTGAGGGTTTGTATTTTTATCAAAATCTTACTGGAGAATTTTTTAAAAAGTTTGAAATTTGCTGCTTTTGGGCCTCAATATTCGATTGGTGAACAATATTTCCTCGGGAAACTCGTAATTTGTTATAAAGCTCATAAAAAATTACATGGTTGAGATGACATAGTTGCTATGAAATAACAACGAGAATTAAGAATCATAACAAATACTGTATCTGTTGCAAGCAAATTCACTTGATCATTACAAAATGCAGTACAAAGGCAAATCATTAAGTTGAATACAATTGAACATAGATTACTCAAACATGAAAAAATGATCTGATAACATGCTAAAGTATAGTAACTCTTTGTCTTATGGAAAAACCTGATACCCCAAATACCAAGACAATTGTGGAATAAAAATTTCAAATTTTAATATAGCCCTACGTCTTATGTGAATATGCCAATACAAATTAGAACCTTTGCAAACGACAAACAGCTGTTTTAATTTAACCGTCCTTCAAACCAGTATTTATGCCAAAATAGGCTATTATAAACAGGTGAAAAACATTGACTGCAAATAGTGCAAATAGTCTTCTTAAACTCTTAAAGTCTGAAGCCTGTTACGCTTTCTACTTAAACCGGACAGAATCAACCTTATTGTCTTCAGCTGATCCAAAAGGATAAAAGTATTTTAAAGGAGCATGCAAACAAACAAATCACATTTGTTAGTTACATAAAAATCTGTTTTTACATTATCTTTCCAAAGTTTTTATTTATTGATTGTTTTGATCAAATTAATAAACCCACTGGTTGAGCAAATACTACTTTTATAGTAATGTTTTTGATAACTTGACATAAAGTTAATTATACCAACAGGAGTAGCTATTGAGATACCAACGATAAATACAACTGCCATTACAATATTAGTGTATCTGTATGTTAAAATGAACTTTTTTAAACAGGCGAGCTAGAGGTCACGTGATCAAATACACACAAGGTTGAACCTTCTTACTTTAGCAAATGTGAAACATGTAATTCAAAATCTAAAATAAACCTACAAATAAGGTATGAAGTGCCTCGGTTCAATTAAACACGCACACAAACGCCCAGGGAAAGGGTTTGGGTTGTATGAGTGTGCTAATTAATTGAAATAGTTGAATAAATACGCCCTCGGGTTAGAAGAACTCTTCATTAAGAGGTAATCCCAGAAATGTCTCTAAAGATAGGAATAATGTTCGGAGCTTGACTGATTAATTTATTAATCAGAAATTCTTGCTCTTCTGGTAATGCAGGGATTTAATTTGTGTAAAGTTTTCCGTACATAATGATTTTCTTATCTTGAATGAATGTTAAGGAAATTTTATTGACAAAATAAAACATCATTGACGATACCTCATAAGTAGTAGAATATGTAGGCATATTACTTATAATAATAACTTGTAATGTAATAATAACAATATAACTTTTTACTCTTTTATTAGTATCTACTACTAGTATGGTAGTTAGGCTTTAATCAAGCTGAGGTAAATACTCTCACATTTTAATATTTCTTCCTTCTCTTGTTGTATTATACTTTTTTATCCATTGTATATGAAATTAAGTTCATTTTAGTGTTAAATATATCACGTTTAAATGATTATAGCTTAAGAAAATAACAGTTTAAAACGTTAGAAAATAAAAACACTTAACCACTTAACACGAGATAGAATGACGATGGTGTAAGCTATTAATTTTTGGTGAACACAGGCTACACATTGGATGCAGCACTTACACTATAAATACAACGCTAACGCGGGTAGTGTATGTAATGCGACACAAGGACAAAATATAATTTTATTTTGAGACTAATATGACAGGCGTAGCTACTTGTTGGGAGACTCAGTTAATTTAATCAAGTGTGCATTCAGTGCATTTTGTCTCACAGTACCCTGCCATAGCAACTTGGAAATCTGCCAGCCCATTGTGTTTGGATGTGTTTGTTTCTTTTTACAGAGACGAAAATTTTATTAGTTGAGCCAAAAACTTCCCGCATAAGGCCTGAACATAATATGATTCAATCTAACTAAATCAAGTTGGGTCGGTAATTTATTCTATTTGTCTTTGATCCTGAAGTAGACATAACAAAAACAGCTGTTGCCAATTTTATTCATAATAACATTACTAATACTGGCCTTAGTCAGTAAGACGACAAGATCGTGCCCCTTATCCTACACTCATCTCCATTCACACTTGGCTTAAAATACTTACCAAGAGATACACATATAGTAGAGATAGACATAATATGAAATATATATATAGCTACACAAGAGATACATGTGTTTTGTATGGTCACCATTTCATAAAGTATTAAAGTATAGTTTATTTCCTTTGTACCCCTATATCGAGTAATCTTCAGTGTAATCTTTTCTCAATAGTTACAACTGGTGTTTTCCTCTTTGTACTGTACTGTATTTTATAATTTGCTAGTATACTGCGGATGGCTTGTTGTAAACACATGTTACAAGTATTTAGTTTACTTTTTCCTTGTTATTTTGTTCATCATCATGATTACTTAGCAACCCATAAGGCCAATGTTAAAGCATTTTGACTTTCAATTCCATTTCTTTACGTAATTACGTAAAATAGTTTAAAAATCTAATTAGATTTTTGTTATAACAGTTTTAAATGGAGTAAACGCGTTTTTAGACCCGATTTAAATTATTCAGAACATTTTAAGGAAATCGTCAAAGCAGTTTCCGAGGTCTTTGTGCACTCATACATACAAGCAAACATTGTTCATTTAGGATAAAGAACGTAGCTGAATGATCTACTAGCAGAGTAAAGTACAAACTAAAGTAAACAAAATAATTTTCTTCCCTTATTTTGATATCAGTGGTAGCTGATACCATAGTTTGCAATAAGTTGTCTTTTCAGATTGACTTTGTTAGAATAATCAGTAATGTATATTGGTGCACTTTATTGGTATCCCTTTTTTACTAAAATATTGGTCACAACTTTAACATGAGAATTGAATTTATTCATGGTTATATTCATAGGCAAAAGTACTTAGAAGTTAAAATTCTTTGTTGTTGTTCACTTGAATATACGATCATAGGGATTTTATTATAGCCTTCAAAAAGAGCTTATAATTACCATACAACGTTACAAATAATTATTACTTACTAGCTGTACCCGCGGGCTTCGCCCCGTTTAGCTTCATAAGTATTCGCATGGCTCATTCACGCCCTGGTTGAAGTTCGTTCGCTACGCTCACTCACCTTTAGGTTGGAGCTCGTTCGCTGCGCTCACTTGCCTTCAGGTTAGCTCGTTCGCTACGCTCACTCACCTTTTGGTTGGAAATTAGCTGTTGTCATAAATTAAAAAAAAAAATTAATAGTGCTGCACCCTGTTGGTAATCCTTGTAACTTTTATGCTGTTGAACATCATAGAACAGAACCAACTTGTTTAATTGAGACAGCTGTTAAGATTCATTAATTCCTTTTAAATATGACAAATCATAAGATTAACATGGGGAACTACAGAGCCACTGGGGCGGAGCCCGAAAGGGTCTTTGAGATAAGAATATGCTTTAATGTTAATCGGGAATGTGAGCTATCATCATGCCAAATTTCAGCCCAATCCGTCCAGTAGTTTATGCGTGATTGAGCAACAAACACACACACAAACACACACACAAACATACACACAAACATACACACAAACTCACAAACTTTCAGATTTATAATATTAGTAAGATAATAAATAAAGTGGCCTAAAAAGGTAGACGGGAAATATAAACAAAATCAAAGTTTACACTAAGAGTATTACATACCATACAAAAAGAATGAATGAAATATAAAAAGAATCGAGGTCACCAATGTTCTTATTTCACAGAAACCATGTGTGAATTTTGTAGGAGATTCTTAGTATGTTATATTGTAATGCATCTAGTCAATATTTTTTCTTGTATTGCGTCAATACAAATAATAAATAATCATTTTGATTGTAATTACCTCATTATTGTTTTAAAACGTACCTTTAGTTCTTGTCCTCATTAAGACTCCCATAGTTGAGTAATAAAATCAGCAACATCTGAGTGAACTAACTGACTGTTTACATTCATTCATTTATAATAGAGCAATATAACAAATTGATTAAACTTTAATTGTTGTTATGAAAGTAAAACCAATCCAAAACAGGTTTTAAAACTAGTTTTATGACCTGGTAACGCAAGCATACATTTTACAATACTGTTCAGTTGAAATTATTAATTTCGACAACAAAGTGTTTATTAAATTAAAAAAAAATTAACCGTGAAGTTTAATCATTTATTGGTATTTGTGTTTGTCTATATACCTCGCTCAATAAAGGTATATCATGATAACAACGGCAAACAATTGTTCAATTAGTAAATGTGTTACTCAATATTGTGCGCGCCTAAAAATATGAAACTTGTGTCATAACAACATCCATCTACTAAAAAACAGTTTAAAGCGGTACAAATAATACCAAGATTTGAGTAATGTTA
The DNA here is from genome assembly GCF_028750875.1 of Macrosteles quadrilineatus. NCBI lineage: Eukaryota > Metazoa > Arthropoda > Insecta > Hemiptera > Cicadellidae > Macrosteles > Macrosteles quadrilineatus. The sequence continues at coordinate 160,870,980 of NW_026542594.1, forward strand.
TAACTTTTAATGATTGTATTCAAAGTGACGTAATTTCATGTACACGAATGATTATGTACATTTTAAAATAAATTTACTGCTAAATTAATCTGAAGTATACCCTAAGCGTCAAAAACAGGTTTAAAAGCAACTATATATGCTTAAAACATTAAAGAAGAGTAACGTAATTAATGATTCTGTCGTCTAAGAGCATTACTCTGATAGGATTTGCTCTAATCAGAGAAGGCGAAGAAGAAGGAATAGGAGTTAGTGAGATAAACGGTGAAATGCTAATTAAATTGCACAATTGAATACCTTTTGGAATGATTTCTCACAGTGGAATAAAATAATTTCATCATAGGAGCTCAGGTACTATTTAAAAATAGTGGAAAATAAAAAGCACTGATGGTTTGTAGATAACTACAACGGATTTTTTGTGAAAACTGTACGTGGATTCCAACTCATTTGCAGCCAAAATGTGTACAAATGTATTTTATTCTGGAATATTTGCCTTATTCTGTACTCTAATACGAGTTATGTCTATTTGTGGGTGGGTTAGTGGGTGAAATCATATTTGTAAATTATAAAATTATCTTATTATGATATTATTTTTACTATTAAACACAATTGCACACAACCGAGCAAGGATCAGTCCCCCCATTACTATATATAAAAAAAAATTTCCAGAACATATAGGAAAAGTTTGTTACTTGAAAAATTAGCGTTAATAGTCCTTTAGCCCATAAATGAATATGGGTTTTACCCCATTAAATGACTAACTACTCTTAGAAAGATAAATTACTCAAGATTGCGTTTATGATTAACGTACACCTAGTAAAAATGGTACTGATACAAATGTCGTTTGGAGGATATTTTTAACGTTTTAGTGACTTTCCCATACACTAAGTTGTTTTGAGAGCCAGAGGAAAGACATTTTCTTAGATAGCAATGAACAACTGTAAGTAAGAATGAAAACCCTACGAACAAAAAGAGAGGACAGATCTAAAACACAAAACTCTTTTACCACCAATTTATTTATTTACAAAATTGTGTTTAAAATCCTTTATTTCAATAATCAAAACACATTAGAATTTTTATGTTGACCAACTCATAATAACCATAAAAACAGTTTCGAATATTATTTAAACTATTCATCTTATGTTTAACCAATTTCACTTTATTTACACAACATATTTACACCATCTCTCGTGTATTCGGATAAAACTATACTTATTCCCGTGTTCTCTTATTAAAAGATGTATAACCTGAGTTAGGGATTTTAACATCAATAAAAGCTGTGAAACAATACAGTTGTACGAATACAGTTATGGTACATGCAAAAGACTCATATGATTGTTTTAAAGTTGAAAAGAAATATTCCAAAGACAATACCTTAGTGAAAATATAGTTAAATTAATACTGTATAACAGTTGATTGTTGTTGAAGTTGGAACCTTATCTGTATTATATATTGTGAAAAAATTCACAAAATAAAGCTGTAACCATATTATTCATATTAGTTGAAGAGCCTTCTCATCTAACCACCACTAGCCTCGCACACTTTGGTGGCGGTTCTCTGGTGTTTACAAACGTCAAACACAATACAAAGCAACGGATGGTTTTCTACGCTACAGCACACACTTGTGTTTCAGTATATGGTTTAATGTAACAGTTTTAACTTACTTCAAGGCTTTGTGTAATGTAAGGTAGTAATGAAGTAGTAGCCGCTCAAACATTGGATAGCCTTATGGCCTATATTAAATTCAAAAGGTAAAACCTAAAAATAAAAAAGATCTTGGCTAAGTTTCGAGTGTAGGCTATATTGGTATAGAATAAAAAAACAAACTTGTATACATAATTTGCTTTCTGAATTGATTAATTGACATAGGGTTACTTAACTGTCGTAAATCAATCCTATATTTATCTTGATGACTATAGTTTCGGGGTTAAAAATATATTTTCAAATATTCTCTTCAGTCGTCAAATTGTCAAAAATAATATCTTCTTACACTTGCCGTTGTCAATTATACATCAAACATAAACATACACAGAAACGTTTAGATTTGCAAAAAATATGTACATGCGCGCGAGGCCGACCAAGGAAAAAACCATACTGCCTGTGTATACCAAATAACAAGCACATTAATACTTGGCTCTAAACTATAAAAAGCCTGTTATTTATCAACTTCGTGTCGGCAGAGAAGTATTAACATTTCGAATTACCGACATAAGAAAGTGATAGCTTGTTCTTGAAGCTGACTAAATATAAATCCCCTTCGCATGTTTTAAGGAGAATGTTGTATGTTGCTGTTAATCAGCAATTTCGGTGTGATAGCACAACAAAGGGTGCCAAGGAGATAAGCAGCGGCGTCTCAGATCCAGACAAAGGAAGCGGTAATTTCTCCAGGGGACGGCTTTAGAGGCGCGTCAAAACACGACACGTCCTCGTGGCGTATAATGTTTGGTTGGTTTTATAATGTAGAAGATAAACTCCTCAGTTTTGGATGTTATTAGTAGGCTAACAATAATAACCTTTATTAAAATACATGGCAACACGCCATTTAGTATTTTTTTTTTTTATAATAACAATAAGGTTTTTGTTCCTACAGCTATTTAGTTTTAGGTTTCAGCTTTAACGAGGGACTTTGACAGCTGTATTTATTTTAGTCGTGAACGTAGTATGTTATCAGATTTGGCCAACAAATACCTGTATTCTTCCAATAATGGTTTGATATTAGTGTGATTTTGCTGTTGATTGTATATAACTAGATGGTTTTGGAAGGTTGATCTTTTTTTAGATTAACATAATTATTATTCCATACATTCAATGAGATAATTAGGAAACAACGAGAGAGTATACTTATAAATGCAAAGGTTTATGTCTGACTATGTTCAGATTATTCTTTCGCCTGAAGACCAATACGAACTGCATTATTTACAAAATTCATCAATTTCCATCAAATAAGCACTACAAGTCACAACTCAAACATTTTATTAGATTGTGGGATTTCGTGACCGCAGACCTCGCTGTTTGGGAACCCTAGTGTCTAAGAGGATTGTGTGGAGTTCCATTAGGACCTCAGTCCTTTTTCAAATCGGATTTCACTGGGGGAATGTAAATTATTGAAAAGTGTCTAAGACTTCCCCTTAGTCAGTAAGTCTCTGAAGATTTAGGTTTCCATTTAAAGGGTTAATTAAATCACCTTTATTTAATAAGGTTTAGATTTATTTGATATGGTAAACTTATTCTCTGTTTGGCTTTTAACATTGCATTTTTCTCTTGAAATTATCTCATTAATGCTTCCACATAGATGATTGTAAGTAAAATGCTAGGAAGTGATATTTTACAAGACTATGCAAGCGTGGGGGCAACATTATTTAAATTTTAAGTTTGTTATTCTATTTGTGAGAGCAACTAAGTTGTCCAATCGTTAGGCAAAGCAATAACCTCCTAATTGTAAAATAGTTTATGTATTTAAAAAAATCTAATATTCCCTCCTGGCAAGAAGCCAATGCGCGAAATGTAATGATAGAGAGACGAGCCGTCTCCGTAGCGCTTCACTATAATGTGTTGTGGCACTTTTGGAACCTCTCCCTCGAGAAATCATCTGTGTCATTTGCCTCATAACCGTTCCGTAATTACTCGATCACACCATTTTCCCTCGAATTTGTTCAATCTTCTCCCACCCCCTACGTCACTATTGTTCACGGATTGTGTAAACAAAGTAATCTAGTAGTTTGACCTCCGAAACAAAAAAACAATTTAACATTTTGTACACTATGATGTAAATGCTGCAGCGCACACGACACAATAGTTATTTGTGTAGCTAATGGCACTTTGTGCTCATGTTAATAAAGCATAGACATAATTAGTCTTTCAAACACTAAACAACATGTTTCAGGTTAGGTTAAATCCAAGCGTTGAACACACTGCAACACTGTTCCAGCCGATAGAAGTCGTAGTATCTTTAAGAACAGACTATAGACATATTCTATAGTCTGTGCTTAAGTGTGGCCAACTTATTTTCAAGCGTACACGTATTACGCGCCTAATATATATATACGGTTCCTAGTTGAAGTGCGCGAGCTGGACATTAGAGCCTTCAAAGACACTATGAGAGACTATCTGGTGGGCAGACCTCTATACTCACTAAGTGAGCTGGACGACACACTTTTTTTAGCAATTCGCCGCCATCTTAGTTAGTTTTTATGTAAAAAATATTATTATACTTGACGCAATCTATTCCGACTTTATCGGTTACCGATGCAGTATTCAAGAAATAAAAGCTTTCTGTTTTTGTTGTTTGGTTGAAATAATGGAGTGTGGCAAAAAATGAGTGCAGCAAAAGTAAAGTGAGTGCGGCAAAAGTAACTAAATGCAGCATGCAGCAATTAGGTACTTTGCGTGCTATAACCAATGTAAGAAAGCCCGCTTTGTTAGGTAACTGTTGGAAAAATGTTTTGACTTGTTGAGGAAATCTTTAGATTTGGAAAGTAACAAATACCTATCTCCATGGTACATAACTTTCGTCATTAAAACAAATGTATTCACGGTGCAACAGCACGAGATGTCAAGAGTTAGTGTTACATGGAGCCCAGCGAGTTGCAGATCACGTGTAGGACTGGAAGGTCGTTGCTGGTATAACGTCAGGAGGTAAATATTTGAACCAGCAACGCCGCGCCGTCGTTAACTTGGCCGAGAGTTTACAGCCTTCCTTCAATAACAGTTCATCTTATACTCTTTAACTGCTTCGTAACTGTAGTACAGACTTTTAGTTGCGTTGCTGATGATAGGATCCATTTTAGTTTATAAGTGATGTATAAAATAGCAAATTACATAAATAGCTTTATTGTCATACTATCGAGAAGAAGTAACGACTATTGTAAAATACCACAAAATTGAAATAATTAGTTAAAAACTTTCGTGTACAATTTTTGCATCGATTATTTGTTAAAGGTTGTCAAATTGTCAAAAGCACAAATTGGTCTAGCATACTCGTATAAAAGGGAAGAAAACGTAATACATATACAAATAAACCCGACAGTTAATTTAATGAAATATAGAAGGTTCAAATGTATGGAAACCAAAAATCTAAAATAATAGTACTGTATATGCACTTTAATTTTAGTATATTTTCTTTCAAAATTAGTAATTAAAAAGGTGCATAACATTAGCCAACATTTTCTATAACTTTGACCTTTAAGGAAGTATCGAAACTAAATTTGTATGGTGTCTTGAGAAACAATTAACAACATGTACCTAATCGACCACTCCTAACATAGTTTTTACAGCTCAGTGTAGGTAGGTTGGTGGTCGGCTGCGTCTAAAACTGATAAATATTTGAGCCTGCTATTGCGATGTTTACGGTGGATTTGTCGTTAACGTGGCTACGAGTTTAGAGGGCAGTAAAATTTACGTCTGACTGGTAAATGTACTGAATTAATAAACTAAGCCAGGTAATGTTCGGCTGTGTATAATCCATAACACTAAATTTTCACACTAACAAATATTGGTGTTGAAGAAATGTAGATCTATTTCTTAACCAACAGTAATAATATTTTGTGATTTTTAAACATGGCTGTATTTCTTAGGATGATTTTGAGCACGTGGTTGCTCAAAACCATCAATCATGAGTTGGTTTTAAGATTTATAATTTACCTTAGTTTACTGGCTATTTACGTAGTGTTATCGAAACATGATCAGTGTTGCACCTTTGGTATTTACAGTTATTGGTTAGGAACATGTATCAAAGATTAATTTCCAAAGTAAAACGGTAAAATCTGCAAATTAAGACAATGTTAATGTATTCCAACGACATCCGATATCAACATGGGGTTTTTAGTTATTGAAGTCATCTAAAAGATGATATTACCGTCTGTCCATCGCCTGAGGTTTTTTAGACTAAGTGTTAACCTATTTTGCAAAATAAAAATCATTTGGTATATAGACTATTTATGGAAACAAAGCATCCAGCTATTGAAGTGACATTAAGATATAATTCCCTAAACATAAAGTACAATTACGCAATTATTTTTGATATTTTTGTTTTCGGTAGTCCAAAATCTTAAGTATTTTAGAACTTTGTTTGGGGCTTAAAATATTGTATGCCACATATATAGGTTACTGAGCTAACTGTTCATATTTATGATAGTTAATATAAGTTGGCTCTGCTACAGTCTACGGCAAGTTTAAGTAGGCGCATGTGATAGACCATAAACCATTTCCAAGCAAAGTCCCGGAGAAGGAGCAAGGAGCAGTATGTGGTCGTAATTCTGAGCAAACTTGGGTCATAAACAGGAGCAAAGTAAGGGAAGCGCAGGTGGTTACTTTAAGTGGCCCGTACCTTAGGCTCATTACATATTTAGTATGACGTCGTTCGTATGTAACAAACTAAAACATACCGTTTAGAAAAATACTACCCTTATGTTTACTTTAATATCACGTGGAAAATAACTTAGTGTTCTGTGAATATCCAAACAGACGCAAATGATTCAGTACAAACTAAAATTACAATGTTTCAATGTTTAGGGTTAGCGAATGCTTTCAATTTACCAGTTGCATGACAGTATCTTCGGCAGGGTGGAGGGGGGGGGGGTTTGCGTGATGCTCAACAAACTCTAGTAACGAACACAACATGATAATGTGTTTTGACACATCAGTAAGCCCCCCTCGAGAAATCAGCTACACAATTCATTCACTCCTCATTGTAAGAAGAGCTGTTTACACTATCGAAAACAAATTGAAAACACTATCTGCATATACTTTAATAAACTACTTAAACTATAATACTTAAATAACTGAAACATTTTAAAATTTAAAACCTAGTGTTGTATTATTGTAGCCATTGCGTTCTTCAAAGTGGTATAAGAAAATCAGAGATCCTATATTCAAGTGCATTGTGTCTTTTGTTAACCACCTTCTCATTAGATGCCGTAACATGACGTATTAGCACAGGTATAATTCTTTAATTAAAGTAATGTTTACTAAAGAAAATATATTTTCTGAAGATTTTACCTAATGATGAACGTACAAACATTGATGATGATACCAGCTCAATGTATATGAAAAGTGTCAAAGGTTGTCATCTAATAAAATGTAGGCCCATTTATTGTAAGCACTTCAAGTTGTACAAAATTACAGATTTAAAAAATAAGCAACCATTCAAGATAGTTTAGTAGTCAAGCTAGATGAGAAAATGCTGTCATTTACCATGAGCCTAATAGTTTAAGTGACAAGACATTAAACCTATTGGAATGATTCCGGAGTACACATAAACAGTCGAAAAATTCCCGGAATGACTTTCTGTGAGAATTAAGCGCGATTACCAGAGGGAAATTTGCCATGCAGTAGTTGGTTCGACTCCTGGGCATGGAATATCGGTAATGGAAATAGCTGGGTATCTGAAGAGCCGTAGGGCAGCATTGGTAAGGGCTTTTGGTGTACCTGTAAGTCTACTTTGTTGGTTACTGTCGGTCTTGAATAGTACACGGTTGGTAGTTTTAGTATTATTGCCCCAAAAAATGAAACCCATAAATAATAAACCCAAGAAATAACACATTTCATAGGAAAGTGATTCTTACATTATTTATTTAACATGATTTGAAGCAAATTCGAACACACCAGCTTTAATACAAGCATAAAATAAAAATATTAATGGAATCGAACATCACTTTTGTTTGATAACACAACAAGGGGAGTGAAAGAGATAAAACGGGAGTCTGTGGCACAAACAAAGAGGCAGCAATTTCTCCAGGGGACGGCTTTAGAGGCGCGTCAAAACACTTTATCCTCTTATCAACAAATCAATCCTGAGTTGCACAAGTTGTCGGCCATCACTATCACACAGCGTATTTGTGATATCGTGAAAACTGTATGGACAGGTGATAGTTACAAATGTCAACACAGTTCTAAAGTTTATACGAAAAAATGCAGATGTTTCGAATCTTATATCCAAAAATGAAAAGTTAAGAGTCTATTTTGTAACAAAATATCGTAAATAGTCTGCCGTAATTTGAAAAGTCATCATTCTATAAGGAAGTTTCATGGTCATTGCAAACGTTTTCTGTTTGACGTTCTCTGTTAAAGAGTAAGATTCAGGTTCGTGGATTATTTAGCCATAAACCCGAATTAATATTTATTAGTAAATTAATATTACATTTTGATATAATATTAATTATAGTAATATTTGATATTAAACCAGCGTTTTGCAAGCTAACAATCTAGGTCCACCGTATTGACACCGTAGGCCTACTAAACTGTATTGTCTGGCTGGCCGTAGCATGTTGATGTCTAGGTCTACCGTATTGACTGGCTGGCCGTAACATGTTGATGTCTAGGTCTACCGTATTGACTGGCTGGCTGTAACATGTTGATGTAGGTCTACCGTATTGACTGGCTGGCTGTAACATGTTGATGTCTAGGTCTACCGTATTGACTGGCTGGCCGTAACATGTTGATGTCTAGGTCTACCATATTGACTGGCTGGCTGTAACATATTGATGTCTAGGCCACATGCATGATAACCCTATTTAAACGTAGTATAACATCATACACTATTTAGGTGTGTATATGCACCCTTATGAAATTGCAGACCAAATTGTGACAAGATTTTGTGAAAGGTAACTAAGCAAGGTTTGGAATGTCTCGTCAAAATTTTAAATATTAACAGTATCAAATATTTAAAATCAGAACAAATAGTGTTTTTATTTAAAAAAAATCTCGGGTTGAATTCAACTTATTTGTTGGTATGGATAGTATTAAGTCATCCTGACCAAACCAATAATACTTATTATAATCAGCTAGTAGTTTTATTTAAATGATTTATATATGAGATATAAGAGTAAAGTAGCAAATCTATCTATTTTACACCAAACTACCGTTTAAGATAGAAAATAACTTTAAATAAGCTGTAGATAATTTAATTCCACACTTAAAATTTTCCATCAGATTTAAGAACCAAGCATTAGTACAGATCGTTAACAGACCAAAATATAAAGTCTTACACAGTAGAATTTCACCAGAAATCACTTTAGCCCCCTAAACTCCCGTTAAATTTCTAAATTTATAAAATCCCTTCTTAATGTATACATCCAAACCACACAGGGACCCCCTTGAAAATTTTTATAATTCTATGTTGTAAATGTTGGATATATAATGATCATCTGTCAGCCACATTCGCCTTTTATATACGATTACGTCGTATTTTGAAGTGTGACGTCATGGCAAGCAGTGTCATAAGCACCGGGCTTGGGAAGTGGATTGACTGTTTCCATAATCTTGTCAAGATACTCTGACGTCTTTTATAAATGCCGTCACCCAAGGCAAGGTAAATCTACGTGAGTACTGTGCTCGGTCGAAGATACTACAGACTTCGTAAGCAACTGAATTTGTCCATTAGTCTCCGGTCCGGTCGTAGCACTACTTATGTTTTTTTTTTTTTTTTGTTCTAATACTCACTGCTGGACTTGGTCTAAGCACCCTTATAAAAAAACCCTTAAAACATACCTCATAGATCTATCTATATAAATAAAATTAGAGTTTTGTCTGTACATTGCTTAGAATAATGAACTTTTTGGTTATTTTTACATTTCATAGGTCAGAGAAACCGAATCAAACCTTATCTCAATTTCTGTCTGTCTGTCTGTCTGTCTGTCTGTCTGTCTATCTGTCATTCTCTTGGTAACGCTAAAATACGCACTTTATTACAACTACTCCTCAATAACTATAGCACTGTCCCGCCTGAAACTTATTTTCCAAATACTATACATATATGAGATGGTTTTAGACGTATTTCATCGAATATGAGACAGTTAGATATTTAACAGTAAACCCTTGAAAATCAAGTTTTTGTCGATTTTTGACGTGGAATTTCTGGAAGCCCATGTTAACCTTATGAGAAATGAAATTATTGAATCTTAACAGCTGTTTCAATTAAACAAGTTGGTTCTGTTCTGTGATGTTCAATAGCATTAAAGTTACAAGGATTACCAACAGGGTGCAGCACTAGCACTATTATTTCTTTTACATTTATGACAACAGCTAATTTGCAACCTGGAGGCGAGTGAGCGTAGCGAACGAGCTAACCTGAAGGCAAGTGAGCGTAGCGAACGAGCTAACCTGAAGGAAAGTGAGCGCAGCGAACGAGCTCCAACATACAGGTGAGTGAGCGTAGCGAACGAACTTCAACCAGGACGTGATTGAGCCATGCAAACGAGATCAGATAGTAAAAATAAAAGTAAGCCTACCGTTATAGGATCGACCGGCAGACACAGAGGTAATTTAACCTTTTATTGATTGTCATACCGATCCGGAACAACAAAAAACAACATAAAATGAAGCTATGTATAATAGTTTGGCCAGCATATCTTAAAATATGCAAACCAACTGCTGTTCGTTATATAAGAAGGTTTCAACTGAATATTATAAGATCCCCGTGCGTAGAACGGGTACACAGCTAGTTAGTAATATAGTTTTAGTTAAGTAATGCGAAAGTTGTAATACAAAAATTGTGGTTTCTGCGCGTCACAAATAAAGTTTTATGACTGTATTCATAGTCCTAAAATATTTTTAACCCTTATTCGTAATTACGGTACACATAAGCGTAAAGGATAATTGATAAATACGAAAAAATAGGATAATGCGAGTTATAAAAATTGCTAATGCTGAAGTAACCTGTATTGTAATGGGGCCACGAATCAACCAAACCGCACCAGCCTTATAGTAGAGAATTTATGCACACCAAACCTATTTCATACAAAATACAAATACAGTATGTATGTTCACTATTCGACTCAAATTGCATTTAAAACAATGTTGTGTAATCTTTTATTGTAGGACTAATTGGTCAAACGTAGTTAGGTTTCTTCTGTTTTCTTCTATAATTATATTTAATCGAGAATTGGTTTATTGCTGTAGACTAAGACAGCAAGTTGTCTTCAAACCAGGTAAAGATTTTGGTTTGCATCGAAGCAGCAAACCTAAATGATTAACCTGGATTTTTATTTAATAATGAGCATGAATTTAAGTCGACCTATATGTAACACGTTAAGATTCGGCAGGGCCGCCGGCCATCTTAGATTTCCTGCCCATAACGGCAATGTTAGTGGTTGAAGCATATTACGGCATTGTTTATTAAGATTTTTTTTCAAAATATCTCATTTTAAAGCTTTTATCTCATTATGATCTATTGAAACCGCATGTGATTTACAATCTACTTATAAATTTTAATCTATCTATATATATATATATATATATATATATAATCCAATGTATGTTTGTTTGTTTGTCCTTTATGGACTCCGAAACCACTCGACAGATTGTAATGAAACATTCAGGTATTATTAAGCTCAAGGATGGTTTGTGTGAAGTTTGGTGCAGATCCGTCAAAAGGGCTCCGCCCCAGTGACTCTGGAGTTTCCCATGTTAACTTTATGAATACTCATATTTAAATGGAATTAAAGAATCTTAACAGCTGGTTCAACTAAAGAATTTGATTCTGTGATGTTCAATAGCATTAAAAATTTAATAGGTTTACCAACAGGGTGCAGCACTATTATTTTTGTTAAATTTATGACAACAGCTAATTCGCAACCAAAAGGTGAGTGAGCGTAGCGAACGATCTTCAACCTGGAGGTGAGTTAGCGTAGCAAACAAGCTAACCTGAAGGCAAGTGAGCGCAGCGAACGAGCTCCAACCTAAAGGTGAGTGAGCGTAGCGAACGAACTTCAACCAAGACGTGATTGAGCCATGCGAACGAGCTCATCTTAAAAATGAACGAGCATTTGACATAAAACCACATTAGGACAGGACGACGTCTGTCGGGCCAGTTAGTTGTTAATATTTTTTGTAAAACTACATAAATATATTGACTTAAACTGGGATTTTTTCAACCTCTAAAACAAAAATGTTAAAAATACGAAAAGCAATTCACACGGACAATATATTAAGAATCAAATAAAATTATCTGCTCAATAATTAAGCTTATGGTGCATGATTAATATACTTAAACGTGAACGCATGTTTTTGCCGATAGGCGCTAGGACACTGTTTAGCCTGGCATCTGACGGTCAAAAACAATGCAAAATTATTGACTCCTGCTAACTCTTAAAATGATACATTATTATTATACTACCAAACAAAACAAATATTGCTTTGTCTGCAGGTTTGCTGTTTCAGGGGTATTAGAGATATTTCAGCGTGCGCCGCTCGGTCCGCGCGCTAATAGGATTGGTCCCAGTGTTGCATTAGAGCTTTTAGGTCTAATACTCCCCAGAACGGGCTGTATAAATATACTTGCCCTGGTGAAGCTTTTAGGGACTCCACAACCAGAATGCACAAACACTTAAAACTTATCAAATTTAGTGTCATCAAATACATGTTGAATTTGTCAATTGCTAAGGTACCTACGTCGCATTAAACCTACAGGCAAGCATAATTTATTTTTACTCATTGATAATTATCCAGGTTCGTAATATTGGGGATTTTATTATCCAAGCAAATTACAAACATTGCTTCAGGAGTACTCTAGGTAATCAAACAACAACTTGAATAATTTGTCATTAATACAAGTTAATTTCTATTGACATCTGAACACATTACGAACAACTAAGCAACTTACACTTTTTGATTGAATTTCTTCTTAAAGCCTAATTTTTATTTAATATAGCTGATTTTGCATCAATGAACCTTAAGGATTGGGTCACATGTTAAGATTATGAGATTCCATAAGTAAAGTATGTTAATGAGTATCCCAACCACATGATAAACTGTTTTGTTTACATTGGCTGTCTAACTTTCTTTTAATCCACACTGTAAAACAGCATTGTTAAACAAAGAAAAAATATAATTTTACTAAACCGTGCGTTAATGTTTCTGTTTAAACATCTAATGGTTCAATAATGGTTCTGATGCGCATCAACATGATAGTCGTTTCTTCTGGTTTCCTATAATAGTCACTATTTTAAAAGCTTACACCTACCATAGTGATAAAAAATTATCACATTACAAGGAGACCTTTATAATAATATTTTGTAACACTCAGTAAATGAAATATATTTTTACGCACCTTTATTTGATGAATTGCATGCAATTTAACAGAATAATTTATTGGAAATTAGTTTAATAATTTTAAATTTAGAGAACGTGTTTTATTGGATACTACCATTGGATATTAACATGGGACACTCCAGAGCCACTGGGGTGGAGCCCGAAAGAATTTTGAGATAAGAATATGTCTATATGTTAATCGGGAATGTGAGCTATCCCCACACCAAATTTCAGCCCAATCCGACCAGTTGATAATGCGTGATTGAACTTCAAACAAACATTCAAACTTTCATATTTGTAATATTAGTAATATTTTCAAATCTTTATCGATATACTATTTAAAAATGTATGGAAATACATTAAAGTATTAAAATCAAATAAACCTAGTCACATAAAGATGAACAAGCCACATCTATGCAACAGTACAAGCTAAAGATTTCTTTTAGAGTGCTCTCATTAAACAACATATCAAGAATAACTAGAACACACTTAGCTGCGGTCGTAAATCCCAGTATAGGTATACGGGAATGCAGGGGATGTAAAGATTTTAGTGATGTTGCGTAATCTACATAATGCATGCACTTCCTGAGATAAATTTAGGATTGGAGAACCTCATCGATAATTCAAATGTAAATGTTCTATCCATTGGGAGTTTGAAACGTGTATTTTGTGTTTAATGCTGCTCTTTGAGTGCAAATAGATATATTCGTGTCTACAGCTATTGTTCAAGCTTGGGTAAACATTCAGACTTTTTGTATGTATATCGTTATGCTAAATAAAAACAAATGGGATGGCAAAGTCGAAGTGAGTCAGTTTTAAGTAAGTAAGGTGACACTATTGTGTTCAATGTCTGTTTTACATTTATATATTAGTCAAGACACGATGAAATGAGTGAAATGTAGCCTAAATTACTAACGAATTTCAAGAAAATTTCATATATACAGTGTGCCCCAAATTAAGTAATATTAATTTAGGAAATAGGCTTTATGGGTAGAAATGAAATTAAAATTTAGGATTTAAACCTTTTCCAAAACAGCCTTCTTAGTCCGTCATTTAGTTTTTTATTAAAAGTTTATTATTTTATTACTACCAATGATATTGTTATAAAATGTTGTATACAATAAAAAATGGTAATAAGCTATTTGCAAAGAAAATCATCAAAAAAGATTTTTTTTCTTTAAAAGTAGTGTTTTTTTTATTATTTATATAGCTAAAATTACTTAAAATGGATTATGTTATGAAAAAGTGTCATGGGAACACTTATTTAGGATTTGAAATTTCCTATCACGCGAAATAAACATTAAAATATAAAATTACAATTAGCTGAAGTATTACGAGTTAAAATTGCGCAGGCAAAGCTAAATGAGGAGCGCAGTGATCTTTGACAAGCCTGTACAACTGAAACTCGTTATATTTAAGCTATTTGTTATTCAATATTTTAAATTTGTGTAGAATAATAGGAAATCCTAAATATGTAATAACAGGTGTTCAGACTTCTTTCATAAAATTTGCCGTCTTTTAGTATATGAGCTATAAAAATTTAAATGACCGCGGTACAATGATTATTTTTTAAATTTATGTTATAACAGATTTTAATCTTATTCCAATGAAGAAAGATTGTCTTAAAAAAAAAAATACAATTAAAATAAAAACTAACATAGGAATACTGATATTTTGCTTATGATTCGTTTTTGGGTAAATCTTATTCCTGATTTTCTTTTGTTTTGACCGATATAACCTATTCCTTTATTTTTGAACTTATATATGGGTCAACCTTTATATTGTTGTATGGTATGGTTTATCTATGATCTAGTAAGTATGTAATATTACACAATAAATTAATCATCAGTATAAACTGTATTAATTTAATGATAACGGTAAAATAAATTAATAGATTTAATGAATGCCGTACTTATGATTACTAGTAACAAGGAAACTTAGGACCATAAAGAAGAGTATTTACGATTTATAAAAAAAATATTACAGTACAATATAGTTACAGTTCTGAAAAATGTAAGAAAATTACTGTAACTTTCATAGCGAACACTTTTTTCGCTACTTGACAGGTTATTAGCGTTAGATTTCTAACTGTAAAATTACAATTTCTGTTCATGATAGAAGTACACACTGAACGTCAAGAGGCAACATTCTATCAACTCGAACTATAGTAACTATTTGGAACTATTTGCTCATTAGATATATTTAACATAAGAGTAAAAGTTGGAACGAATAAGGGTGAGGGTTTAACTTACTACAGGAAACGCTATATATTTAATAACTGCATACATTTGATGTAGTCTGTGCTACTTAAAATGAAAATGGAAAAAGGAACAATAATAAGTAAACGAACTCTTTTTTGTATAAATTTATTACTTTATAAAGGTTATTGCATGAAATAAACGTTCACACAACCTTAAACATAGCTAAATCTATAACTCACACCGCAGCAAACCTGCAGACTAAGGGAATTTCCATCTACCTGGCTGGAATTCCATTAAATTATTCCCTTAAAATTCTCAGATGTATTTCATATCTAAATACTGTATCATGAAAATAATTTTAATGAGTACTTAGGATTGGTGCTACAGGGAAGAAAATAAGGTGTTTTTATATTGATAGCTGAGTATCAAGTAACAAATTCTCAAAATTTCATTAAAATATGTCCATAGACAAGCAAGTGCAGCAGTATGTATTCTCCATATAAAGAATAACATAGTAATTTTAAATTTATACTTTTTGGAATTTTCCCATAACCATTAGGCATACAACAACGCTTCAATACACTAAATTATATTTTTGAGCTCTACAAAATGGGTTTGCAAAGAAATTGAAAAAGGTTATGTTTTTAGGGTGAAAAATGGGAAAACCTCATTTTTACCCCAAACCCCCGTACTCATATTCCGATCATGCTGGTTGGCGAACTCGTTCGAATAAATGTAGGTTTACACGTTTATACCAAATTCAATCAAAATCGGATCATTTTTACTCGAGCTATCATGCTAACGAACACACAAATATGAATTTGAACGAATGGTGTTTTCGGCCTCTGGGGACATCAAAACAAAAAAGTAAATCGGTTCCGGGTCCAAGTCTTACCAAAAGATCTACGGTAATAGCTTATTCCCTATAAGGGAAATTTGATAAAACACAGACCAAATGATTATACCATGGAAGTGTGTTAGTAGTTTGAAGGCAAATGAAGTCTTGATGCTCCGATCAATCACCTCAGACACTTCTTTGCTGCAGTCCATCTACCTGACGTGCACCTCTACATGGACTTGGACTCAACTACAACATTATAAGAAAATAAGGCTAACTTACCCCCGTCTGTAGTCTAACATTTCCTGAGCAGGTGCTGACTAGTGCCGTTACCTTTGTCAAAGCCTGCAACACATGTCCCTGTTTTGTGTATTTATGTATTTATTTATTCTGAAATAACGTGCTGCAGGCTTTGACAATAATGCGTTTGCTACAAAATATTCAGCAGTTACAGACTCCAAGGTCTACAATAAAGATTGTTATAATATTAAATTATATTTATTTTTGCAGGTAAGATGGAGGTTCACTCTTTAACTGCATGCCATCATCTTAAGGTGAGTTTTAGCTTATAACTAATGTTCAACAAAATAAGTTCTATATATACTTATGTATTTCTATTACTTCTATAAATACAACCACCACAGCAAACCACCTGAAGGAATTTTCAATTAAAGCTTGAGATTAATTATTTAATCCTTTACACACAACGTGCAGTTTAACAAGCTGAGCAGTGTTGACAATGTCGTCAATACCTATCAATACGCGATGTAGTTGGTCTGATGCTGGATGACCGGTGTGCACGTAATCTCGCCACGTTTGTAATGGATCAAATATTAATGTGATGGGATGAAATAGAGTTTCCACGATTAACTATAAAACCCCCTAGTTTATGCACAAATAGAACAACACATCACCATTCTGAATTATTAAGTGCGGTACCTGTGATTTAAACTCCAGTTATTAGAACACTACCAGAACACTTTTAGAACACACACCAGCAGTCGCACACAGATACTGTAGTTGTGACTGGTGTTGCTAAGAGGATTGTAATAAAGTGTTCCATTAGGGCATCCAAGTAATTCGCTCTGCGCAAGCATTAAAGCGGGACAACTTTGTATTAGTCTTTCATTAAGTCTATATAATTGAAGTCAATTTACATAGTAGCATTGTCATTACAGTTTAAACAAAGCACTCTACACACAGCTTTGTGCTTTTATTAAAGAGTAAAATTAGTCTTAAGACTATGTGTTCTGAAATTCCTATATTTGCAATTTAGTCTCTACATAGGTATTTAATGTGACATAAACAGGTTCATAAACATACTTTCCATATTTTAACAACAGAAGTTATATATATTACTAATGACAAAGAAAGTAATTCACAATCCAAATTATTCGTATAATGTGCCGTGTTAAAAACTATGGATGTATAGAAAATGCAGTATTGATGGATTTGATACTAGCTAATAATAATAGCTTCTCCCTGGATGAAGATTGTTTAAAAGAGATCATAAAAATTCAAACAAAATGTTACTTGAGTAATGATAACAGTTAAATATAGATTAAACAATGTAAAATAAAAAATTTTACGAGTTCTCCAGAATACACTCAAATCCGCTGGCAGATTAAATGGATGAATCATAAACTACGTAAACATTTACACACAACTACTACTATCAATGTTACTCCTACTGATCTTTTTAAAGATGAAAAGATTCGTAAAAATAGATGAGAGACTGTGTTCAAAGACGCAAAACTAAGCCCCGACTGTTACACTCGTAAATAGTCTGAAACAATGGTTGGCACCGAAAAACAACGTTAAGTAGCTTCCTTGTTGCAATATAAAGCAGTTTTGTCATGCCCCAAACAAATAACAAACAACACTATAATCTGTAAGACAACCGTTTAACATTTCTGGATGCTGTTTAATATAGTTTGATATAAAACACCTATAATTTTACTCATAGAGTACACACAGTAGCTAAGAATACTAGTATAATAACGAGCGCCAGGTAGAAAGATACCTGCATGAATGAAAGTAAAATGAATTGAAATTGTATTTAATCTATGCTATTAAGACAAATGTAACCTTTTAGAAAACTAAAGTTTCAATTTTCTACTCGTACAAATGTTTTAGTAAGTCGTAGGCAGCTGTACCACAACTATTAATGCCTATGCAGTTATTTCAGGTAATCGTTTTTAAAGGAATCCCGGATCATGTGTCTCTTTTATGTAACAATTTTTAACCCTGACAGTTTGTCGAGATATAACCACTTTGTCTGACACGATATTGGTGCCAAAATGTATCAACATACTTAATTTGACTCGTCTGTCGGAGTGGATCGAAGGAAACTAGCTGAGATAATAAAAAATATATAATTACTGTAGGAACTAAAATTATTTTTTTGTCGGTTACAACACATCTTCACATGGCAAAAGCTTTTCACGCTAGTCTTTGTTCCTTCGTGAATCTGAAAACAGAACTTAGACAACATCGGCAGTTATCTAGAAAATCTTTAGTATCAGAAGTTATGTATTTCAGTATTTCCGCAATGTATAGGTATATTGTTTAAGTTGTCCAACAATATATGAAGCTAGGAGATAAAATCATAGTAGGACACCCGTTGCTGGGTGCAGAATGTAATAATTATACTGTTGGTTGGAAATGCAAGTTAGAACACAGTTTGTACTATTAGTTGAATTTTGCAAGCTAGGACAGAGTGTTGTACTATTGGTTGGAGCATGGTAGTATGTTTTCTGTGGTTGGAGTTGCAACTTAGGACAGAGTCTAGTACTATCGGTTGGAGTTGCAACCTAGGACAGAGTGTAGTACTATTGGTTGGATCTGTAAGGTGGGTCAGAGTGTACTAATATTGGTAGGAGTTGCTATTTGGGAGAAGTGTACTACTGTTGGTTGGAGTTGTAGGTTAGGCAAGAGTGTAGTACTATTGGTTGGAGCTGTAAGTTGGGCAAGAGTGTACTACTATTGGTTGGAGTTGTAAGTTGGAACAGAGTGTAGTACTATTGGATGGAGCTGTAAGCTGGGACAGAGTGTACTACTGTTGGTTGGAGTTGTAGGTTAGGTCAGAGTGTAGTACTATTTGTTGGAGTTGTTATTTGGGGGAAGTGTACTACTGTTGGTTGGAGTTGTTGGTTAGGACAGAGTGTACTACTGTTGGTTGGAGTTGTTATTTGGGAGAAGTGTACTACTGTTGGTTGGAGTTGTAGGTTAGGTCAGAGTGTAGTACTATTGGTTGGAGTTGTTATTTGGGATACGTGTACTACTGTTGGTTGGAGTTGGACGTTAGGTCGGAGTGTAGTGCTATTGGTTGGAGTTTGTTATTTGGGAGAAGTGTACTACTGTTGGTTGGAGTTGTAGGTTAGGTCAGAGTGTAGTACTATTGGTTGGAGTTGTTATTTGGGAGAAGTGTACTACTGTTGGTTTGAGTAATAAACAAGTATCAGGCGACTCAGGTGGTTACTTTGGGAGGCTCGTAACTAAGCCTCATCAAATATTAACGTCCTGCATAGTGGATACCTAAGACCTATCCAGTTCACTGTATACCATTAGAAATTGTTCTTATATCTCCATACCAAATAGAATCGGTTTCATGGCAGTTTAAATAGCTTATTCAGTACTTAAAAGATTTTATCTTTCTTCGTGGACGATCGAAATAATCAAGATTACCAGTATTTTACCTTCTACCACATTAAACAAAATTATATTTAACTAAAACGAGGAAAAACTAAACCCAGGAATTGGTACAGAGTATGTTTGTTTCTCATCAAAGTTTTAGTTTTTCTTTTAATTTTTTAATGTTTGCAAACATCTTCCAATAAATTCCTAATAACTATTTAAATGATAAAAAGGTATACAGTATTTAAAGTTATGTTTAGAGATAAATAATTTAAGCAAAGGTTTGTTTTACGACTGCTAGTTTTATGTCACAGGTGTTTTATTATTTTTTAAATCATAAAAAAAGCTTTATACTTGTGCTACATAAACTTGCACTTAAATTTTACCGAATCCCCCATATAGAATATAAGCTATTTACATTTAAATGACACTGAGACACTATAACTGACGAGCAAGTATTCTAAATCTCAATTCCTTTCCTCGCAAATAGATCTGAACAATGGTTGGCACCAAGTGACAATGCTCAGACGCTCCTTCGAGCTCCGCCGCGGCGTAACGCGAATCCAATGATGACCCACCACCTATAACAAACATCCATGCATGTGAATAAAAGACACTGAAAAATAATATAATAGTGAAATTACTTTCCAATATACGATAAATCTCATAATAAGGTACCTAATAAATCTCAAAGTAAGTATTACCATTTAGACGTCCCATCTATATGGACCAGCTGTAGCAAATTTTTTGTTAAAAAAGAACGTAGTTGTATGAGCCAGTCACACAATGCGCTAGTGACTAAAACTCTATTTTCTACCTTATTTTTTGTTGCTAGCCATGTCGAGTAATAAAAGTTGCTATAGCTCACAATAAGTAATTCCATTAGTTTGAATTAGTAAAAAATATTGTGTGTTCAATAGAAATCAGTAATTTAGATCAGCACAATCTGTCGGTGGCTCACATAAACTACGACGATTATGGTAAAAAAGCTGGCTACAAATTTGACATGTGATGGAATGTCTAGGTTTTGCATAGTTTGGGTGGAAATAAAGATTTACGTCCACCGGTGAAGGTTGGGAAAAACTTATTTGGTGCTTCAAAAACCAGATACGTGATATAGAAAATGGAATTTACAAAGTAATTCGATCTGTTGATTCAATCATAGCATGTAATAACTGTGTAAAATAAAATATTACCAGTGTTCGCAGTTCAGTATTTTCCTTATTTTTGCTAATTTATTCAATTTGCCTAAAAGTGTGTTAAGGTGTTATTTAAAAACTTAAAAACATCTGCCTGTACTATATCCAAATGATTTTAGACGTATTGAAATTTACTTACCAATTTGAATAGCATAATGAACAACCTATGTGAAAACCCCACCGTGGTGAACGAGGACAGTGAAATGATCGTATGTAAAATGATCCCAATAGAAAGGTATTGAAAGCAAAGTTAACACTCAGAGGATATTATTTAAAATAGAATTATACTTAATTTGTATTAAAATGGTTCTAGTGAGTACCACATAATATGAACCAAACATCTAAGACCATTAGATATGAAAATGAAGTGATTTGAAGTCCAAGAGAGGAACAGCTATAGTATAAACGATTATTATCACTATCAAGGACTTGTATGCATATCCCTTAGTGTTTGTTTGAAGTTCAATCGCGTATTAAACACTGGTCAATTGGGTTGAAATTTGGTATGATGATAGCTTACGTTCCCGGTTAACATATAGACATATTCTGATCTCAAAAATCTTTTCGGGCTCTGCCCCAGTGGCTCTGAAGTGTCCCATGTTAACATTATGATTATTCATATTTATAAACAATTAAATTAAATAATTTAGTCAGTTGTTCAACTACCCTAAGTGGTTCTATAATATTCAATAGCATTATAAAGTTATAAAGTTTACCAACATGGTGCAGCACTATTAATTTGCTCAATTATGACAAAAGCTAATTTTGACCAAGCAGTGACAAAAAGCTGTGATACACAATGAAAACTTTTCTTTTTTTATTGTTTAGGTAGAACATTATAGCTATGGTAGATGTGCTATACTATAGTATACCGTAAATTAAAAGAACCCAATTTTCATAAACCGTGTCCTCTCCCATTGCAAAATCAAAGCACGAGTATAAAATAATAATTTTATACTTATACGCCAACCCTGTACGAAGGACGGGTACTCTGCTAGTTAATTATAGTTTTCAATACTTTGATTGATGATCCGACAAAGCAATATTATATTTTGCAATGAAATTTTACTTCCAGTTTCGATAGGTAAAAATCAGAATGCACAGTAAAAATTAGTAACTAACGGCAACCATTGACAAAGAGGATTAGCCAACGCAGCAATTCAGAGGAAGGTTCAATTCAACGATATTTTATAAATATTGCTACAGCTATACCATGGACAATAGTAAAAACAAATATATAGATATTCTTTACTTTATTTTATTCAACTGTGTGAGAGTAAAAAGGTTATAGCATTCGAGAAAAGGAACCAAATTATATATTATTTAGTAAGTACAGTAGGTGGAAGTTTTTAAACACAGCTTAAAAGAGTGCCACTATTAAACAGTTTATTTTGGCTTCAAAGCTACCGACCCCATTATGGCTCAGAAGTTACAACTATGAATTCGTCCGTCGGTAAAATGTATAACTGTACAATCATTGACTGGATATTTATGTATCCATAGTCAACTATAGAACCAACTTTAGGGTATGAAAATGTGTTTCAAGTAGGTACTGTACTCGTAAAAATTGGTATTATGTAATACTATGCACCGTTTACCTAATCTGTATATTAATAGGCAAGCATGTTTATTTAAAACCTTTTTTCTCAGCTTGTGTGCATCGTAGGGAAAATCTACGCATATACTGTTTCGTTCAAATTTATATATATATTTATATATATACGTCCGTGAACCCGATAACTTGATTAATTTGATGAAATTTGGTTTAAAGGTGTAAAGCGGGATAAACTTGAATGAGTTCGCGAACCAGCATGATCGGACCATGGGAACGGGGTTTTACGGGGGGTTTTATGGGGTAAAAATTGGGTTTTCTCACTTTTGACCCTCAAAACAGAAAATTTCTCAATTCCTCTTTAGACCCTTTTAAAAAGCGTAAAAAACAAATAATTTAGTATATAAAAGTATTTTTGTTCGGTTATTAGTAACGGAGAAAATTTAAAAAATTGTTAATTTAAAATTCCCATGTTATTCTTATGGAGAATATTGTCAAATGTTGTAGTTTGCTTGTTTTTTTATGGATATATTTTGATCAAATTTGGCAAATTTATTTATTTTGTACTAAGCTATCAATATTTTACTCAAAAACACACTTTATTAGTTTCCTTGTAGTAGCAAACCTAGGTACTCGTTAAACCTAAATGTTATTAAAATATATTTAACTGAAAATCAATTTAGCAGGAAATTCGCTTAGTCGGCAGGTTTGCTGCGGCAGGGGTATTTTAGTTACAGCGTGGGGTGAAAATAGAGAAGTCCGTACATTACATATTTTTGGTCGAGTTTTCGAACACTGGACGACATCTAGTATTAAGAAATCTACTCTGATTTTACTTTATTATTAAAAATACCCCCGCCTAAAATTAAAAATTGTTAATATTAAAAATGTTAATACATGAGTCAATAAATTAATAACTTAAAAAAAGGGTACTAAATGTTTTATTATTTATTTCATTTATTAATTAATTTATTAATTATTAATATATATATATATATATATATATATATATACTGTATATACATACATACAAATTTGAACGAATGGTGTTTTTGGCCTCTGGGGACATCAAAATGAAAAAAGTAAATCGGTCCCGGGTCTAGGTCTTACCGTGCCACCTACGGTAATAGCTACTTCCCTATAGGGAAATTCGCTAATAAAGCCAATTCCATTTTGCTATCAAAATATGGACGGTGATAAAGTACACCATGCCGAGGTTTTAAAACTGTCTTGTAGTTTTGAAAGAACATTAGTTTATTTTAAAAAATATTACAATTTTGTAAGCCACAAAGGATAGGGACTAACACCTAAAACACGCCTTCTTGGTGTGTTAATCGAGAATGGTGGATGAGGATCAACGTAGTCGGCTAAAGACGGTTCATAAAGAATGTAAAGGCAAACATTTGCTCGACAGCTTGCAACAATCAGGTCTTGACGGGGGTGTTACTATTGTATACAAGATGTTCTACCCTTAAACGTTCCACAGTTGACAGTGTAATAGGTCCATCTTACTTTTACTTTCATCAGTATTTATTAACATGTATCTGGCGAATTCCACCAAGAATGTCTTGTCAAGCTTTTACCATTTGGCTTACATTCGTTTATTATAGCTCTAAATGAGGTACAGTACTGAGTCATAAAAGCTTCCTAAGATGAGCTAAGAGCAATTGAGCAATGAACATAGGATTCAATATCCAGAATACCTGATGTGCCGTACCTATGGAATTGCGATTTTGCTAATAAAGTTTACCTACTTGTCTGACATTCTCTAAATGAGATGGTTAGTCTCTTCATATAGTAGTTTATCGAGATTCTATGCTATTACAGATATTTTGGACCACAAAATTTTGGACTACAAAAAGTCCAAAAACAAAAACTAGCCTTGACTAAAAGACTGAACCTGATCAGCACCACCTGAACTTCATGTTGGCTGAACTTGTTGAAACGGGTTATATACAATTTAAGAGAGTGAAACAATTGACAATTGGTTAATGAAGTAGACATCCCATCTATATGGAACAACTGTCACCAAATCTATCTATCTATATATTAATAGGCAAGCATGTTTCTTTAAAACCTTTTTTCTCAGCTCGTGTGCATCGCAGGGAATATCTACGCATACTGTTAGAAATATATTTGCCTGTCTGTAGATGTGCAGAATCCTTTTATAAATTAAAATAGGCTAAAAAAATAATAAAAAAATGAATTTGAAAACTTCAAAAAATTAACATGGGCCATATGGGTTGCCACGATGGTGACAAAATAACAATAGAAAAATCTAAACAAATGGAAGAAATTCCAATAACTTGTTTTATTTACAGTGTGGGGAGAAAATAGAGAAGTCTGTACATTAATTATATTTGGTCGAGTCTCGACCACAGGACGACCAATAGTTTTCATTAAAAAGTACCGTAGTTCAGTGAGCCAGTTACAGAATGCGCTGGTGTCAAAGTTTTTTATTTTCTACCTAATGTTTGGTTGCTAACATAGTTTTATTGTAATAACAATTTCTGTAGCTCACAATAAGTCGTTACATCAGTTTGACTTTGTAGAAAGTGCATGTATTCGACAGAAATCAATAATTTACAACAGCACAATATGTCAGTTGCTCACATTATCCATGACATTTTGATTGTTTTTAAACTTGCGACAGCTTCAATGGGGATGTGGTGAAACTAACTGTGCAAAAATCATCGATGTCACACACACATATAAAATCTTGCATATGCTTAAATTTCTCAAGGACCGCTTGGTAAACGTTTTAAAATATGATTTCATTGAAAATGATTATTTATAACAACGAACAAAACAAACCTAGCAATATAAATCACTGTAAGTGTGTCCAAACTTTGTGATGGCTTGATATTCAGAAAGTAATGTTAGAGATGTTTGCACTGTTCTGACAAACCTCAAAACTCAGCTCAGTAAACTTGCTCAGTACACAACTGAGTTGTATCTGGTTGTTAGACCGCTTATTTAACTTGCATCTGTAGAATTTCTTTCCATACAAAACTGTTATTTTAGTAGATTTCTTTACCTCTTTCATGCAGGTAGTATGTGGTGACTAATTTACTGCTAGCGATTCAATGCTGTTTAATGACATTACACAAGGCCCGTCTGTATGTATTACTAGCAACCTAGTTTAGTAGTTTTAAATAAATTAAACAACATTTGCACTAGTATTGATCATGAACAGATCAGTCATTTAACTTTAGGTACTTCTGTAATGGTAATACATGATTGATCGTTTGAATTTCCATTTATTTTTGTCAATTACAAATACCTTACAGATTTTAAAGTCAAAACTATCCGAAACGAGAGAGAATATGATCGCCAGGTCTCTTTTAAGATGCTCTCAGAGGGATTTGTGAGAGCTCGTTAAATACTATCTTATTCTGGCATTTCGGATTCGATAGTTATTTGATAAAACGTTAAGCCTGTTCACAAGTATGGCACTGTTAAAAACTCCTGTTGGATGAGTAAAGGAAACATTGTAAAATAGCGTGTACTTTGTTGAATTATTAGTATAAAATATTTCCCACGGAACAAACCCTATGTAGTATGTTTAATATTAAAAATAGAAGTGAATAACTGCTAAGTGACTTTACTATGTATAAATGCCTTAAAATCTAAGAGAAAACTAGGTCACCTACCTAGCATATTTAGACACAAATCTATATTTATATTTGCATTTGGTTTCGGGAGTCAAGTATTAGTGCTAATCGGGCGTAGCTGACAATCGTATCGTATTATGAGGTCTCGCTCAAAGGAATTGTAAACAAAACTGTCGACTCTGTTGGACGACAGCCAGCGATGCCCTCTGTGGACGGAAAACAACGCGACAAGTTGGCCATCGGCGTCGATGCGCTCTGTGGACAGAAAACAACGCGACGTAAGTTGGCCATCGGCGGCGATGCGCTCTGTGGACGAAAAACAACGAGACATAAGTTAGCCATCGGCGGCGATGCGCTCTGTGGACGAAAAACAACGCGAATAGTTAGTAATCGGCATCGATGCGCTCTGTGGATGGAAAACAACGAAACATAAGTTGGCCATCGGCGTCGATGCCCTCTGTGGAGGAAAACAATGTGACAATTTGGGCATCGGCGTCGATGCGCTCTGTGGACGGAAAACAACGCGACATAAGTTGGCCATCGGCATCGATGCGCTCTGTGGAAGGAAAACAACGCGACATAAGTTGGCCATCGGCGGCGATGCGCTCTGTGGACGGAAAACAACGCGACATAAGTTGGCCATCGGTGGCGATGCGCTTTGTGGACGGAAAACAACGCGAATAGTTTGTAATCGGCGTGGAATCGCTCTAAAGATTGAAAACAACGAAACATAAGTTGGCCATCGGCGTCGATGCGCTCTGTGGACGGAAAACAACGTGACATAAGTTGGCAATCGCCGCCGATGCGCTCTGTGGACGGAAACAATGCGACAAGTTGGCCATCGGTGTCGATGCGCTAGTTGGGACTGAAAATAGTAAGGTTATTGGCACTTGGCAGTATTGTCTGCGTCAAGAGAAAAATACTAAACATGGGGCTATAGTTGAAATTTCTGTCTGTGAATAATTATAAACCTTGCTTTCCACTGTTTTGATCCTATCTGTGGAAACATAGAAACTGTTGAGGTCGATCCGTGGAATCAAAGAAGCCATCGTGGGGAGTTTTAACCTATTAAAGTCAGGTGGAAATATAGGAACTCATGCGGAGACCTTTAACAATCTTTTTTATCATCGATAAGGAAAGTGAAATGTTTGAGTTAATTTCTTTTCTAATTTAAAAAGAACATACGATGTGTCAGTGTACTGTTGTATAGTTACTACGATTGCCCAACAGCTTTACCTTGTTGTTCTGAGCATCATAGTACCGACAGTTTAGTTTTTAATTATTTTTGTATTGATCTATCTAATAAGGATTTAGTCAGATCTAAAAGTACGGGTAATAATAAAGCACGTCAAGTCTGTGTATAGTGTATGCATTTCACCATACTGCCGATTTTCTTTGTTAACAGTCAACTTAGTATATCAACCCATGCTCACCAGGCCAAGAGAGTGATGTCCGTTTGTTAGAGAGTTAGACCGAGTTAACGCATCAACACAAGTTTCACTGTGAACTGGTAATTGCTAACAAGTTTGCGGAGCTGTTTGTTACTCCGCTCCCTCTTGCGTGGATGTTAAGTTTTGACATTGTACAATCCAATGTTAACATTACCAGAGAGTAATGTCTAGGGAGACGGCATTTACTTATATGTACGGGTATATATGAGTTTTTTTATTTACTACGCCAATGGAATTTTAAGCATCAATCAAGTTAGATTAATCGATTAAAAGGTAAAGTGGTCCAAATCCATTAAAGTGTTGTGTATATGCCGGGATGCTAAGCACTAGGCTAGCAACACATCCAATTCAATGGCTCTTCTACGTTCTTTGTACAATAAATTCAATAATTTAATTAGTTTTTAACCATCCATGAGCGTAAAAAAGACAAATATATATTTGGGAAAATCCAACATGTATCACTAGTAAAAAATAAAAAAATAACAGTTGGTTATAACAAAATCATTAGTTGCCTTGCCATAAAAAAATTGTTTCAATGTACAGATCAATTTTCAAATTTTTATCTCATGGATATCTGTATGGATGCTTATACAGAATGTTGAAGTTAAATGAACTCTATGTCATTATTTCATCTATGAACAATTGTGAGAATGGATAAGAATAAAGACTAAATTCACGTTGTACCTATAAATACCTCGAGGCTGAAACGTTTAAGGCTTTAGAGGCCATAACATTTTTCATATCGCTACTAAAAATGGTTAGTAAGATATAAAGTAGTGATGTTTTGTTATCTTTACGTTTTAAGGAAGTACCTTCAAAGCTTACAACCGTGCTAGGTGGTAATGCAAACGCATTTCAGCAAACTCTAATTTTATTTATATAGATGTACTCTATAACCCTGTAAGGTACTGTATTATCTATTGATCAAATTAACACAAGTATTGATGGAGGAACATTTGCTATTCAATAGTATAAGTATACTGTTTTTAATTGGTCTAGGAGGGAGGTAGAATATATATAGCAAGTTTATGGCAAGGAGGAAATTAAAAATGTACCACCTCATTCACAAGGTGATGCCCCGCCTTAGGGGTGTGTCAACAGTCCCACGCAGTCAAAGGTGGCCAAAACATGAGGTGAAAATAAGGTCGTCCTCAAAATAAACCTTCATGATGAATAAAAATACTGCGTTAATAGTATATATTTTTAGAAAATCCACAGAGTAAATTAAGTTTGTATGCAATCAAAAATTCCTTTGAAGTAAAGAAATAATTAATTCAGGCCGTGGGCAGTTTTAATTATTTTATATACTAGCTGTCATCTGAAACATTTTTTTTCTAAATCAAGTGATAGAATAGTTATTTGTGGAAAATAATGTCATTCTTTCAATACAATGGTGTACAAACAAAAAATCGTAAACAGTTTCTAAAAATAAGGCGAACATGTACAAAAAAGCAAAATGTTCAGCATAGTAGTAGGTAAAGTAAAATGCTGAAGAATTAGCTGTTTTGAAAACTAAATAAGTGTACAAAATCACATGTTTTTTTAAAAAAAACTAGAAGAAACACCACTTTGTATGACAATATAGACAATAATAATTTACTACCACCGTAATAAGACGATATGTAAAATATTGTGAAAACTCATCCCTATATACGGAGTAAACCCGAGTTTTCCATTTTCCATCCACAACCACGCAGCAGACTTTACGAATCCGTCGTCTGTAATGAGCAGTTAAGTCAGCCGTGCCCTCAACTTCCGCAACTAAGGACTAAAACTCTCATTAGCCTTTATCAGACTCCTTTGGTGACATTCACTGACATTAGCCGCTCCTCGTTACATCAGGGGACAAAGAGATTTATTGTTACTATCGCAGAGCTGATTTCTTTTGTTGAAAGATGAACAATTAGGTAGATTGTGATGAGATTATGAACGTCAGCAGCAGTTACAACTAGTATAATATGTACAATGAATATGCTCATAGTAAAAAGGAAAAACGAAAAAAAACTCAGTGAACATGAAAATTCAAATATGAGATCATGTGGAGAGCTCGATATTATCATGCACTGCATGAGGATCTTTTTGTTTTCAAATTTTCACGTGAATATTTTGAAACTTTTAATTAAAAATGATTGATTTCTATACCTAGGAGTACGCTCTGAAGTCACGTATGAGAATGAACAAAGACATTTTTATACATACGAGGGCTATTCTCATTGTATCAATTTTTTTGCTAAATTTAAAGTTGGTGCAATTTGTTCTTATATTACAGTTTTCTTTTCAACACACTTTATATTTGTTAAATTCACAAACGGGGCCAATTTATTCTCATGATAACTACTATTTTTAAATTGTTTTGTTAGAATGACATTTAAAATACTCACGACCGTCACTCTTTTCTTAAATTTTATTAATTTCATAATAATAAATGATTATGACTTCAAATGAAGAAAAATGTATGATATGAATACATAGTATTACTTACCAGGAGTATAAATTGAAATTATTTATGGGAACGTTGATTTTTTTTTAGACTTTGTGTGTAATTTTGAATTGGACCGAAAATGAACTATAGTTTTTTTAAATGGCAGGTTTCCAGGTATGTATATTATTTGTATATTAAGTTCTGTGAGTAAAATATCAGTTTAAACTTAAAACCCATGGTCATAAACTTTTTTTATTTCTATAACTAATTATTAAAAAAATAAAATATGATGCGTGACGGTTGTGAACTGCGTGTGACGGTTGTGAGCTGTGTGTGACGGTCGTGAAAATATCAAGACATTATCAGCTCAACAAATTTTACATATGACTAAAAAGCATAAAAATGGTTTAAAAAAATAAAAAACAACATATACCAAAATTGAAAACTGTTTTAATTTAAACTTGCTTTATTTGTAGGTACATCAACATTTCAATAAACATTAGATGTTTTTGCCAAGTCTTGAAAAATATAAATGCCTCGATGCATTTTAAAGTTTGTCAGCGTTTGAATAATGTCTTTAATGTTTACCGATGCAATGTCATCATTTTGAGGAAAAACAAATTTTTCTCCAACTGTTTTTCTGAGAAACTTGACCTCATAGTCACCATCTTTATATTTTTGAATAACCTCGCCAATGTAAAATTTCACGATCTTGTTTAATGGAAACCGCACAAGGACAAAGTCACCGGTGGAGAGATCATTAACTTCATCTGAAGGTAATTCGCAAGGCGTAACCACCGATGGATTTTGGACAGTTTCATTGTGATCGTCGTCATCTGAATATACATCATGATAGCTGAGCCTCTCTCGTCTGCAAGTTGCAATAGAAGTTTCTGTCCGTGGAATACCTACAACTTAAGTTAAGGAAAACCTAAAATTGCATCAAATATTTTAACAATTTGAACAAGGTTTTAAATTAGTTTTACTGTTATCGGAGTTAGAAAACCCATAGCAACCAAGTTACTAAAAAATATAAATCTTAGCAAAGCGTGAATACAAAATTGTTTGTCCAACCTTTAGTTAATTGTTAAATATTTTAGTATATTTTCAAAACAACAAAATTTAAACCAATCAAATTATGTAAGAACCATAAGATAATATAATATTCATAAGAAAAGTATTTTAATAAAAGGATACTGGTAGAAGGCGCAGAATCGGCAGCTTCAGTTATTAGGCTATGGTAGCTCGTCATTTGGTGAGGGCACTTTGATTTATTTCTACAAATTATGCAGGACAAAAACCTACAATCTAATCCAGTTCCATCTGGGGAATTCCAAACAATTTGATGCAACTTCAATGTGTCTTTAATGGCCCGTAAATGAACTAACTTAGGTTTCAAAATAGAATCAACACTCTTCATTTTGGCCTCATCTACTTCCAAAACTTGTATTTTTAAGTTGCTTACAGCGGTCATGAACTGTTCTAAATTTGACACATCTTTTCCCATATTAACTGCTGAGTCCGCGGTTCTCTTTATAGTTCCGCCAACTCCGTCTGCAACACTTTTGCCGTGACCAGCCTCACTAAAATTGTACGAAGCTTTTTCGAACCCGAAGTGCTCCATATAATAACTGAACAAGTACATATTACTTTTGTTCCTGTATTGTTTAGTCGGCCCATCACTAATAATGTGCACTCTGCTTACATTCTCATAATTTTGTTTTATTTCCATAAATATTGGATAAAGGTGAGCCCATATAGCTGCTGCGTCATGTCTATTACATGAAGATACTGTACAAAATGTTCTTACTTTCATTATTGATTTGTCGTTGGATGTGACTTTAACAAAGTAAGCTCCAGTGTGTAGTGTAAGTTGTTCATTAGAGGCGCCAAAATGACGACTCTGGACCTCGCTAGAGTACTTCAACTGGTAATTTTCTGAAAAATCAAATACAACAAAAACTTCGTCATCATTTAAGTTTGTTCTACAGTACTTAGAAAACTTGTTCTGATTGTAAACTCTAAACTTATGAGTCATGAATAAAAGGATCTGAGAACATAATTTCTCTTTCAACTCTTCTAGTGTACAAAATATTTTAACTTTTCTCGTAACTTTTACCATCCTTTTTACCCCATTTTTCACACGCTCCTCTGTAACATTTTTCCACTCAAAATGATGGATTTTAGAGTCCCACTCAGTATCACAGTTTTCATTGAAGGCAATTTTTGTTGACTTGCACGTATCACATTCTCTATATACACAAGTTTTATTAGTTACACTGCAACAAATACTACTAACAAGATCATTCATATTGGAGTGATTTATCAGTTTGTACTGTTTACATTTCTGAAACAGGAAGAAAAAGTTTTCGTGATACTTGCACATGCAGGTGTCTCTCTTGTTGGCAGGTCTTTGAATTACCCAAAAAGGCTTGAAGCGACAAAAATGTGGATATGATATCTGAATATGTTTTGTAGATACAAACTTTTTGTGCAAAACCTGTAAGGTTTCTGATAAATATCTTATCTGCTTTTTTATTTTCTTCTTTGTAATAGTGTCCTTTCGACCTGGTGTACAATATGAATTTTCATCGTCCGTAAGAAAAGTATGGACTTCTTTTTTGAGATTAGGTTTAGGCTGTTTCTTTTCTTGTTTTTTTGTCAACACTGTTGATTTATCTGTTTTCTTCTGACTGTTTTCATTTTTCAGTAATCTAGTATGTTTCTTTTTCCATTTTTCGGCAATTTTACATTGGTCCTTAAGTTTCTTTTCCAATTTTTCAATCTTCTTTCTGTACTTTTCCCTACTTTTTCGAAGTCTCTTTTTTCTTTGAACTCTTTGAACTTGAGGTTCATTCAATGCCTCAGAAATTGGAGAATTTGGAGGTGAATTTTCATCCATAACACTTGTCAAATGTTGCTGTTGACGCTTCTTTAAGGCATGCTTATGGTATCGCTTTCTCCACTCCGCTCTTTGTTTTCTTTTTCCTCTTTCGCTTAAATCATTTATACTTTTTATTTGTTTCAATGCCCTTCGTTTTCGACTTCGTTCTCTTTCCTTTTCCTTCATCATTTCATATTTTTCCGGATTTTCGCGGATCCTTAATCGTTCCTTTCTTTTTCTTTCTGCTGCAGCTTTTCTTTTGCTTTCGCTTGTAGGGTTCGCCTTTTTTTGCTTACCATTTTTTTTACACTTTTGACTATCCATTGTCTTGTTACTGTACGTTATTATTCCTGCGAAAACCAATAAAATTTCAAAATTGATTCAAAAATTGATCTTTATAATAAAAACTTTTTAATTTATACATTTTTTATTTTTAGTTTATTGTAATGTCCTGCGAAAACCAATAAAATTTCAAAATTGATGCAAAAATTTATCTTTATAATAAAAACTTTTTAATTTTTTAATTTATACATTTTTTATTTTTAGTTTATTGTAATGGGTCAGTAAATTACGTAGAGAATTTCACTTAGAGTAAAAAAAAAACTATCCATACTCACTTTGAATGGAATCCTTCAAAATTTACAAACAATACACTTTACTACTTTTACATAAAAATAGAATTGGGTTTAGTTTATACGTTTTCTGCAATGGAGATGTTTGATGTCAAAGCTAAGTGATTAAAAAACCAAACTCGCAAAATCAAATAAGGTTTACCCATTTTTTGATTACGGTACCTCTGATGCATTCAATGTTATTTGTAGTTGCCTTAATTTTAACATTAAATTAAAGTTAATAAAAATTGAAAATTAAACTTCTAACGGATCTAATATTATGTATAGTATGGTTTCATAAAATAAATAAATGTATTATGAATGTATTTACATTCCAACACTCACATCCGTCACACTACACTCACGACCGTCGCATAATGGGTGTGACGGTCGTGTGACGGTTGTGAGTGTGACGGTCATGAGGACGCTGCAATAATTCAATATTTATAGCTAAAAATGGACCTAACCTGAATCGCCATTTTGACAGATCAGTTGTGCACATCTGAAAACAATGAAATATCGAGCCCAGCTGATTCAATTCAGAATAATGCATTCGTAAACAGTGTGACGGTTGTTAGGAATAGAAAGTACAGAGAAGCAAACTTACCTTTATGATGTTAACTGATAAATAATTCATTAATAATGAGGTTTTAAAACACATCACAAATTATGGCGACACTCCACAACACAACTGAAGGCAACTGCAAACTACCACTAGCGCTTCTGGTGGTTTATTTTTAACTAACTAGTAACTGTGACGGTTGTGAGATCAAACTGAGGGACAAGAGAAAACAGACGTTTTTCAGAATAACTTGGTAGTATTAAAATCTTGTAACCATGACTGTTTGTTTTTAAATATATTTGTCATGCATTCCTAGTAATAAATGCGTAAATTATAGAGTAAGTACTTCAATAAGTTCATTGACATTTCAAACTATTTGATAGGGACACGTGACGGTCATGAGTTTATAAGCCTTTTTAGGCCAGTACAAAGTGAAATTAAATATATATTCATAAATAGATAATACTAGTAAACTTAAACGGGTTTTTAAAGCATTTATACACTAAAAATGTTGATTTTGATGTATTATTTCCAAGTTAAGTCGAGCTGGACAGCGAAAAATTACTGTGATGAGAACAGCCCACGAATATGTTATTTAACTGTAGGCCTAACCACATTCATGTCAGTGCATGAGGATATCTTAGTTTTCAGATGGTCACGTGAATATATTTAGACTTTTAATTGAAAAGGATTAATTTCTATAATTAGAATCCACCTCAAATGATTCAATATTGTATTGTTCTTTCTCTCTATAACATTGCCCGAGTTAGTTAGCAAAACAAGCATCACAGTGGAGTGTACAGTCTATTTGCTTTCCAGAACCCACAAACCTTGTGCACTATGGTTATAACCAACCCGCTTAGAACTCTTGTTCTGCAGCTGATCTTTGCCCGATATACTGCTAGATTTAGTATTTCTAAAGTTAAGGTTGATTTATAAAAATACATTTCAGTTGTGTTATCGTTATTTGTATCTTTATACTAATTCGTTCTTAAACATAGTTAAAAAATTAAATTTTGTATACTATTCTTATCCTGGTCTCCCGATCAATTTGTAAACATTAAAACGATTATAAAATTAACTAGAGACTTTGGGTTTAGTATAACTACCCCGTTTGACTTCATAAGTATTAATAAAACTATTGATTAGTTAGGTTGAGCTGAAATAAACAAAACAGAATACAGTAATACAAACAAATAACCACACCTGATTTTAATAAGGTATTAAATTGTAAGCATAACAAACAAATAAGTACAGCTGAGGTATTTTTATTAACATTACGTATAATGAAAGTTCCCTTTAGAAAGGAATTGCGACCTTAAAGGACTATTTATGAAATAATGGATTGGTTTGCGTAAGGTTTCTTGTCATGACGAACATTTTAAGTATATGGTTTATGGGGGTCTGACTTGTAGTTTCTTAAAAGCTAATGGGTACTTTGGGCTTTATGGATGTCGTTTCCTAAAATTAGAAGTTTGGTATTACAAAATCATTAACTGTTATGTGTAATTAATTATTGTAAGTGCATATTTTAATAGTGTTTAAATATACAGTATATTAACTACTGAATGTAATTCCAAAATTCCTGGATCAACTATATTATTGGCATATCGGGTGAGCCCTATAAAATATTGATTAAAGGTATATTTCGTTTTGAAAATAACATCTGTACATATAATTCATATTGTTAAGTTTAAGTTCTTTTACAAATCCACTTTTATTTTCACCCTACTGACCTACTGAAGTACTGTGTTTATCACTAGAGATGAAAGACTAGTGCATGGAACAAAAATAAACGAGAGTGCATTGGAGAAAAGAGGCGATCGTGCAGATGTAGCGGGTTCGTTAACCCACACGTGAGTTAGAGCTTTCGTATTATGCATATTACTAAGCGTATAATTTCAGTTAGCAAACAATTGAAATATCCCTTTCCAGGGAGAGATTTGAAAAGTGTCATCTATTTAAAAGTTACTAAAAATAAAAAAAAAATTATCTAATTTTTTCTAAGCACTGCATCACCAAGGCTTTGGGGTCAAGCTATGCACTTAAACATACCTTTGACTATTCCCCATGTTAAATTTGTTGCCAGTTTTTTAAACCCAAACCGCCGTAGTTGATGTGAGCCACATACAGATTGTGCTGATATCTGTCGTATACACAATCTTTTTTTACCAATTCAAACTAATGGGAAGGCTTATTTTGAGCTATAGCAACTGTTATGACCCATCAACTTGGCCAGCAACAAAAAATAAGGTGGAAAATAGAGTTTTAGTCACTAGCGCATTCTGTGACTGGCTTACACAACTATAAATAATAGCAAAACGATATTTTGATATAATAGCAAAAGATTGGCTACAGCAGGTCCATATAGATGGGGTGTCTACTTCAGTATCCAATAGTCAATGGTAATACTAACCAACGGAAAATGATCTGTGTATGACTTAATGCCCGAGTTTCAGCCTAGTCACATGACCAACCAAGACTGTCCGCACATTTCCGCATTTCCCTGAGTCGGTGAAGAGGCGCATCGGCAGAACCCTGGATACAGTGAATTTTGCCTGGATGTTTAGTTTAACATAGTTCAATCCTTACGTTTCCTTAATGGCCAATATTTTCTGAGCTTTACCAAAATGATCAATTATGATTTAATCATTAGATTTTTGTACTCTTCCTTCGAACTGAGTTTTGGGCAAATGTAATTACGGTGGACTCTCACAGATTCGTCAGATTTCGGCTGAAAACTTATGGAAATCATAAGGAATGGAAACTTAAAAGCCCCAATTAATTAATTAATTTCTCAAGTCCACTTTTAAAGATTCTGATGCTGACTAACTTTCTTTATAACGGTTTAAATGTAAACAGTTGCATCAGGCGAATCTTTAACCACAGTCAGAATGTAAACAAGAGACAACAAGCTAATCAACGTGGATTTTAAAGGATATTTATTGGTATTGTGACCTGATTGAGATAGATAAATAACTCTTTGTGATATAGATCTACAGTAAAAATATGTTCTATTCATCTATTAGTAGGCTCACTCTCTCGAACAAACACATTTGTAAACAATAAGTGGGTATTTCAATATTCGTTTTGACTCAGAATCGAGTTTCGGGCCCTACTAAGACTTTGCGCACGAGTCAAACTAGTGTTCTTTGTAGTACCTACTGAAGTTAACATTTTAAATGTACATATCGTTGAAATTTGGTATATGGTATAATTATTAAAATGTATTTGTTTTGATAAAACATAAATTTGCGATTATTAGCTTGAAAAGACATAACAACTTTCTCACTTTCTCTTGATATAATAATAAAAAAAAACATAAGCAACCAAAAACACATACACATATGCTCCCATGTTATTCTTAATAATCTCCCATTCATCGTAATTTATAGGCTCAGTCATTTTATCAAATTAAGCTGTTGTTTGTAATATTAATGTTTTTAGTAGAAGAATATCGCCCGTTGATGTGTTAATTTCTTTCACCCACTTAACTGATGTGGATAAAGGTTCCATAGGAGGATTATTATTCATAGTGTATATATTATGAGACAACGCTACAACTAGGTGATCGCTAGTTGTTTGTTTTCAACATATCCAGTAGTGTGTTTCAACTAGAATCCCAACTAAAGTCTGTTGAAAATTTCCCAACTACTGGAGTGTCCGACATGCAAACATTCGGATTATACACGTTCCTCCATACAGTTATTACTTCCAAACCCAATCAATAGCTATTTTACCCTCGAAATGGGCTAAGTAGAGTAGACAACTCCTAGTTTTTCTAGAGCTCGTCGCTCACCAATGTGTATGTATAATTTTACTGTATACTAAATGATTACGCAGATAATCAATGAGATGGCTCTCAGTCAACAATGCAATGAATTGACTCGCGTCAACCGATCCCCTTGAGAAATCAACCTTTTGTATGTTGCTAGGGCTTCTTTTCATTACTTAGGATAATGTATTTCTCGTTTTCTCTCTTTTAATATTTTATCACCGATTTGTTCAGCAAATGCATGAGTATAATGAGTGACAACGACATACAATACATTATCTGAGTGTATACCTCCAGTAAAAACCTACGCGTCGTAAGTATTCGTAAGGATTTCTCAAAGATCATTGCCGCGCTGCGCCGCCGGCAGAATCTTATGTTTAATTCAAGGCCCATCTGAGGAGCGGCCTAGAGGCGTAAACATAGTGAGTGCTTTACTACCTGTGGCTCTCTATATCTACCTTCTTTCTCTTTCCATAGCTTGCTCTTAGTTTAAAGATTGTCTAAGATACACTGATTAAGTATGTTTAGCATATTGCAAGTTGATAAAGCTGAGATAACTTTAAGAATTTAAAAAGCGAGATAACCTTTTTAAGTGATATTTTAGGAAGCAGTTATCTTATAGTGGAATCTGCGATTAATGTTGAACACAGAGTATTTTGACGGTCTTGATTTTAGGTTGGTTTAGTCACAAACACGTTAAAAACAAATTTACCAGTCATAGTTACCCTTAGTTCATAATAGTTTATCCATTCAAGTTTCTATCAACTTTGATATAATACCCGTCTTAAATATCATGTGTAAACTATTTTGTTGTTATGTAAGCGTCGTCAACACCGTGTAATGAGTTAATAAAGTTAATTTTACCCTTGAAATTTAAAGAATTATATTATGTTTAAGCCAAACCAATGTCTTGTTGTACCAACAGTATGAGACGTCGACTTAGACAACACTTTATCCAGTTGGGTAGGAATCTACCTTAATCATTTGAAAATTTTGTTTTTATACTTCTTGTTCTTTTAGAAATGCTTTGATGTGATTAAATAGTGAACAGAGAGAAAATTAATCATCTATTCTTTACAAAGTCATTGATGTATGTTTATGTTCATAATTATATTTTAGATATAGTACAGTAAAACAGTTGAACAAGCACAAACGTAAATAATCATGCAGGAAACAATCAATTTAAACTTTTAGCCTACTATATATTTGATTCCATAAATTATCTGACTGAGTGACAAACCCAGGAACTGTCCGCTTTTGGATTTCGAATCTGATAACTGAGTTTGCAGGTTCTAAAAGCCGAGTTTGCAGCACTCAGTAACTCTAGACTTTCCAACTGCCTGAATGAACAGGATTGGATTGAAATCAAGCATACAGCCGAGTAACAAACTATTCTCTTTTTATTTGATTATCCTATTTTCATTATATTGAATTTTAGGCCTACCGTTTCAGTATTTTATAGCCTTAAATGTTCTTTTTTATGTCCGTGTACGTGTTTGTGTTTTGTTTATCTATTTATTATCTATTGACGACCTTCGAATTAAGCGAGAAGACATCTTATAACTGCCTGAAGATGACTCCAATGTGAGTTGAAACCGGTAGCAACTCAGCTACAAACAAGATCGCATAAATGCAGGTATTTTAAACCAATTTATATCCTATTTTGATTATGATTAATACCATCGACGTTATAATTCGACAATTTTATAGTGCACGTAGTCGACATTATTTTGAATACTATTACATTTTATATAGTTACAAAAATGTACTAAGTGGTTATGGAAGTAGTGTGATGACATCAATGTGGGTTATCATTAAGGCTGCCGTACGGTTGAATTTATTCGTGAATTTTGACAAGCTTATGAAACTATTTCAGTTTAAATTGATGGTTTCAGCTTTCATAAGTTCCATGTCTAATCCCGTTCACACCTTCATTGTGATAGCTTACGATTTCGCCGTTATTCTAATTATTTTAAACAAGTACTTAACCATGTTATTAAATTAATCGTGTTTAGATATACCATTTAAATGTATATATTTTACCCAAAATTACTTTAACTCACCGCTGTAGCCATTGAAACCAAAGTAGGGGTTTGGCCAAGGCAACAATGAGCCTACAATATTCTCGGTCTTCGGCTTGCTCCCCAGTTACACTTACTACTCTACTTATTACTCTACTAAGATATTTTGCCATCCAAAACTACATGCCTCCCTAAGTAATTGCCTAAAATATTACAGTAAAAGATGTTATGAGTCTAAACCTGAAATAATTACTCTTGTACTCATATAAAATTATAATTTATACTTTTATTGACTACATTGAAACAATTTTTGAGAAATTGTCAGTAAATGAGGGTATAAGTCTGAGATAATGTAATACATGGTATTCAAAAAAGGTGGATACACAATTTACATGGTGATTACCTTACCATCTCATTTTGTTAAATGTCTGTCTGTATGTGTAAAAAAGTCATAACGCCTTTAACGGTTTGAACTAAAGCGTTAAAATTGTACGAGAACGTTCATCTTATTAACCACCGTCTTTGTGAGGCAAATATATATATAAACTCTCAAACCATTTTGTAATGACGACTATTTGAAGTGTTTGATACCAAATTAAACAAAACCCGTTATTTTACCAATAAATTGCAAGTTACATAAAATATTTATAACAAGTAGGAAATAAAATTAAGTACATACATTTAGTAATTTAATAATTTAGTAAATTCTATGTAACTTGCATTTTTTAAATTTAATTATCAAGAAAATAACAATTTGAACAAATGCAATACTTTAGAGCGCTCGTTGAATTATGTCGGACCAAACGTCAAGGGGTTCATGCGAAATGAAAGGTATTTGCTTTCCTTTTAATGGTCTTGGTTACAACTTAAATACGAAAAGGAATGTTTCCTTGTGAAAATTTAAAATGGGATTGGGTTTTGAGTTTTTGATATCTTCGACGGGATTGAAAAAAATGAATCAACATATCCGTAAATAATAAATGTACAGCGAAGTCTTCATCTTACATCAAACATGAGCCTCAACGTACTGCATTCAACACTTTTCATGGATGAGAAACCAATAGGTTTGGAAAGATAAAATGTAATACCTTACATTGTTTGTATTTTTAAGTCGATTAGAATGATTTTAACACGCATTTGGTATTCTTAATAACTTATAAAATTAAATTACTGATGTTTGGAGTTCTATACTCACTTACAAAACTTTAATCAGGACATTTATGGTTTTGCGAACACCTTCTGACTAATGTTGATTTACAAGTTCAATTGCAATTCAATCTAATTTAGGGAATTTTACGTATATCTAGAGGGAGCCATGATAAAAATGGACTTACCTTTAAGACCATGGGAATGGATACTTATCTAAATAGAGATTTTGTTAAAACCCTTTTTACGAAAACATAAGACTTCTAAATACGTCGATGGGAAAGGTAAAAAGTAAACATTTTTTAGGAACAAAAGTAGTAGATTCATGGCTTCAAAAGAAAGGAAAACAAAAGAAGTAAGGTGATTTCTCATGAGGCCACGTCCGGGCACATTAGGCCGTTATCTCCGAGTCTACACAAAATACACGGTAGTTAATGGTCATTCTAGTACATTCCGCATGTAATTTGTATAATTGCCATGAGTTATGTATCACACAGGTTATACAATCATCCTGCATATTTTTGCATGACAACATAAACACTTCTATTAAGATTGGCTTTCAATATTGGTTATACCTTTTCTTGTCCTATTTAAGGAGTTGTTAATACTTGATTGCAAAGTTCACACTATTTAGTTACAACACATCTTACTCTTTTAATGTAGTACTATGACTCTATTACAGACTAAGAGGCTATAAGCCAGAATTTCAATACAATTTGACGTTGTATGCAATTTTGACTTTTTTTGTCCTAGGACGCTAGGCACGAGCCTGGGATTGTTTTTCACATTACTTCAGGCTAGACCTAGGGGTTGCGGCATTATCAATTAGATAAAATCCATTGGTGACTTGGCGGGGATCGAACCCGGGACCTCAGGGACTGAAGTCAAGCACTCTAACCACTACGCCAGCTCGCTCCTCCAATTTTGACTATTACAAATTATTACCTCGGTTGCAGGTTTATGATTTAAGTGTTATTTCTTATCATCAACAATTTTAAAAGGAGTACTGAGACTGAAGAAGAAATCGAAAATTGTAAATATAGTCAAACCACTCTAGCCGGGCTATAACACTTAGTAAACCTTTAAGTAGTACCCTAGTTCACGCTG
Source organism: Macrosteles quadrilineatus (assembly GCF_028750875.1). Classification (NCBI taxonomy): domain Eukaryota; kingdom Metazoa; phylum Arthropoda; class Insecta; order Hemiptera; family Cicadellidae; genus Macrosteles; species Macrosteles quadrilineatus. The sequence continues at coordinate 160,913,022 of NW_026542594.1, forward strand.
AAGGTAACACTATTTACATTTTGTCTCCATTACATTTTTGTCAAGATTCAAGGATTCAATAGGTTAAATATTCTTTAAATATTCAAAAATACAATTTTGAATTTTATAATATAATTGATTTCGTCAAAAGTAGGGAGCCTATACAAATAAAAAAACATCATTACAAATAAATATAGTGTATAAGTTTCTGAATGTTTATCCGGCATACCTTTTTAAAATTATATTACAAGAAATGTAGACATTTGCTGTACCGTAGCCTCTAGGTTGTACGCAAGCCAAGATTCTCGGCAAAAATATGGCAGAATGGAAATAAGGGAGCTTTAGCCGTGAGATAACATGTTGTAAGGGTGGGGAGGGGTGAGAGTTATACTAGGACTGGTTCCGTAGCATTTCTCCGCAGCGAGTAAGGCTATGAAGAAAAATACGCTGCATCTCAGTCCTCTAATCCTGCCCAGGATACATTATCTCCGGAGCAAAAGTAAGTACTAACCTATCAACAGAAACGCCTGGGTAAATCAGGAGTCGACAAGAAACAATGTAAGAACGAATTAATTATTTTTACCTTGGAGTTTTGTACGTTTCGTTTTTTTAAAGTAGCAATCACACATTTGCACAGCTTTGGCTATTTGTATTTCTTTTACCAACGGAAAGCCTTTTCAAAAATTAAAGTGCAATATCAATAAAAAAGTTAGTCGCTTCATTCAGCTTGTAAGTCTAAGCAACGCAACAAGGGTATGTACCGATACCCCTGACGTATACGGGGTAGGGGTATGTACCGGTGCTCAATGCCAGTGAAACAGAGTAATAAACATAAAAAAAGTGGTAAAAAACAAATTATTAATGTTTTATTATTCTTAGCAACAGTAGTGCCAAAATAATAATAATAATAAGAATAGTCGTAATAAAAACAAAGTGGAAGTAACAGCGAGTTCTTGTGGAAAGATATAATCGGAAATCTAATTACAATATCCACTCACAATAAATATGTTTGATACGAAAAAAATATAAACACTACATGGGTTGTGAAAAAGGTATTTGTAAGAGGGATCATTGTTGTAATCATGATCCTACTAATATTATAAGTGAGAAAGTTTGGATGTTTGTAACAAGTAAACGCGAAAAATACTAAACCGACAGTGTTGAAATTTGGTATGATAGCTCACATTACTGATTAACATATAGACATGTTCTAATCTCAAAATTTTCGGGCTCCACCCCAGTGGCTCTTGGGTTTTCCATGTTAACCATGGAAAACCATGGAAAACCATGGAAAACCATGGTTAACCATGTTAACCATGTTTTCCATGTCGAGTGTTCATATTTAAAAGGGGTTAAATCATCTTGTCAGCTGTATCAACTGCACAAGTTGGCTCTATGATATTAAATAACATTTAAAAGTTCTAGGGTTTACACCAACAGGGTGCAGCACTATTATCTTTTGCATTTATGACAATAGCTAATTTGAACCAACTAGCAACAAAAAGCTGTGGTATACAATGAGAACTTTACTTTTTTCTATGGTTTATGTGCAGTGGTAGAACATTATGGCTATGAGAGATGTGCTATACTATAGAATTAAAAGAACAAAATTTTCTTGAACAGTGTCCTCTCCCCTACCTGCAATAAGCATTTTATACTTATATGCCGACCCCGTACGAAAGACGGGTACTCTGCTAGTGATCATATATATTTTGAAATTTGACTTTTGTACAATTGAAACAGATTTGCATTGTTCCCTTACCCCCCCCCCCCCACACTCGAAACATAGATTGGGCGACTATCAGTATCAGTATCAGGGCAGTTGACGACACCAGTATTTGTGTTGGCTTGTTGTCTAATGGGCTAATGCATGACGGGATCACGGCTTTATGTGCGGATTACTGATTTACACAGCGTTACCAGCTTAAATATGGAAACATAAATCAGCTGAGAATCACATATGTTTCATTTATTAATTTTTATGGATTACCTGTGTTTAAGCCATCAATTAAACATTTCCATTTGTCATTGCTATGTCACTAAATCTGGATTCTGTTGTGCAAGTCGCAGCAAGTACGGATTATATTGTACGTAAACTATCTTTTAACCTTGTCAATGGACTTACAACTAGGCCGTTTAAGTTCTAGGATGCATTTTAAACGAATAAAGGAATGAATCCTATGCAAAGGTCAATAATTTGAATGTGGTGATAATTACAAGGATAGTTGCCACTATGCACATTTGCATTGCATTACCGAGTTCCAAATATAATTTTGTAAGAATGATAAAAAACATATTAAATACCCTAGCCTACACATGTCCGAATCCAACAAGATAAGATTTAGAATGAGAAATGATTACTTTGAAATGTAATGGTGTGCTTAAAAGCACATTTTTTGGTGGAAAAATTTCATGTAGGGCTACATTATTGTCAAAAAGCAAGTTGAGGTACAAAAAATGTAAAACTTGTATATAACTTTGTGTGTCGTGAAGAATGCAAAAGTAGATCAAAGGTAGCCGAGAATGGCATAGAGATACATGATTAGCCTACCGATCTAGATTGAAATGGGTTTGACATTTGGGCTGACGCCTTATGACCAGTAAGGTGCGGACAGACGGCCAGGCTCTGTGCCAGGCAGCTATGGTGGTCGACCAAGTGTCACTTGCCACAGCACAGTAAAGCCTTGTCTCTGGCGGATGTACTGATATAGTGACAACCTTCACCGTTATAATCTGCCAATTTTGGCCAATAACAGGTTTCAATTTATAACTAAACTAGTGCTAGTTTCATACACACGCGGTACATACAAGTTATTTTAATCTTTAAAAAAGAAATAAATAAACAAACATATTAAAATCATTGTATTTATTTTTGCATTTTTTGTTGTTGTTAGAAACACGGTAAACACCTAATAGTGGACTAAACAGTATTGATTTAGTTTAAAAAGTTAAATATAATTTTACACACTTAGTTTGCACTCTATATAATTTTTGCCAACGTTTCTGGGTGCAGTGTTATAATTTTAATTTTCACGTTTCTTCTAAAATTGCCCACCAATTTGTGAAGGGAAGAGTAATTCATTGTATTTTTGTAAATGTGTATTTGGTTACTGTAGATGATTTTTTTTTTTTATAATATTTTATTTTTCCCTCACCAGCAAGGCAATGCCCTGATATAAGAAAATATTAAGTTTTACTTTAAGAATTTTTATTTTTAAGTAGCCTATTATTTGTAATAAAGTATTATGTTGTGTGTCACTTTTTTTATAAGAATGTTTGGGCTAATTTCTGTGGTCCATGTTTTGAGAGTAAGTATGTTGTTACTGAATGAGTAAATCCAATTATAGCGTAATGATTATAGAAATATGAACTATTTTATTATTTACAAAAAAAAAAAGCTTTCGGAAACGGAAGCATAAAAAGATATTCAAATTTATTTGTATAACCATGGTCTCACGTTATGTTTCTCCACTACCCAGCAAATTAAACTGCAAACCAAAATACCCAAATTCTTTCTAAATAGCCTAATCATGACATTAATGATAACAAGAAAAGATATATTAAAGCAATATTTTCTCTTTTATCCCACTTTGATGTGTCTAAAATTATCTAACTGTGTGCGGTTATAAGCACAAGAACTCACAAACTAGTGAGCTTGAAACTTCATTTATTTGCCTTTTAGGAGAACTTGTTCGTTAAACAGTTCTGAATTTACTCTCTCAGACATTTAGATGAGAGGGGTTTGGCGTCTTGTTTGGGTTTCCTTCAGTTTGAAATAGTATATTACGTTACTAGTCCTGAAAATAGGTGTTTGCAAGGGAGAATGTGTGATAGCAAATATCATATTAGTGGTTTCATAAGATCAAGTGTTGCTGCAACAACAATAAAACAAAAACCTTAAATAAATGAATAAAAAAAAAACATTGGCCTTACGGGTTGCCATGTTGGTAACGAAATAACAACAAAACGAAAATCAAAACAAATTAAAGAAATTCCAATCACATGTTTTATTTACAGCGTGGGGGAAAATAGAGAAGTATGTACATTATATATTTTTGGTCGAGTTTCGACCACTGGACGACCTCTAGTTATTAATAAATCATGATATCTCGTTACATATACGTATTTTTTTCAACACAGACGAACCATTATTTTATCATTGCCTACTACCCGATATTATTATTTTGTTTTACTGTTTTCACGTCTTTAGTTAAATTATTAATTTGTTTGTGAAATTGAAGGACATTTTACACCCTGACAAAACCACAAATATTTTATTACTTTAATTAATTTCATCCGTCATCGATGAATCATCATCGTTCATTTTACTAGTAAATCACTTAATTAAGTTAAACAAACAACATTACTATTGATTTCACAAAAGAAACTGTTTCTAAAGAACCTTAGGTTAACTACTGCCTATTTAAACTTTACACAAGTTATGAAGAACTCCACACACAATAGAAATGTGGTATAAATTATGCCGTGGCTGTAGACTCTGTTGTTCAGTAGACTATTGACACACACATCAGATGTATTGGAGCGTGTTTGGTTGGATGCACAATAACCTATTATGGCACCACCATGTTGACATGAAGCATGTTATGTTTGTGGGCGAGGTAGACGAAACCGTCTGGGAGCTTGCCAGTCACCCTTGTACCTTGTACTAGTCAGCAGTCAGCAGTCTTCTCGCGATCACAACATTCGCGTCAACCATGTGATATATTGAATATGCTGTTAGATAGGCTATAACTTTGATCAAATTAATTAATATTTCAATCATATTTTTCATCATTTTTTTCATATTTGTTGAGTATAACAACAGTTTCGAGGAAGAAACCCCCAACGTTGTGACAATTTGATTGAATCTGGGCTTATAACTTTTTTCGGAAAGGTTTCAATAAATTCGAGTCAATTTAGTTTATAAGACTGTATTTATCACTATAATTTAGGTTTAATCCAAATGTTTAACTCTGATCTGTAGTATAATTTGATACATAATAGCAGATATCTTACAAAAAAAACGAAAACATACCTATAAAAAACGTGATATTGATAGTGATAATGTATCCAAAAACATGATAAATATAGGGTGTTCTATAAGTAATTTCAAAGTTGCCACCATGTTGGAAAATGGTGGCTGAATAAAAAAAACCATATTTTACTTCCGCAAGTAAATAAAAAATGTTCCCCAAATTAAAGTTTTCTCTAATTCTTACAATTTCCAATATCCGAATGGTGGCCTCCTTGAGTTGGTCACTCTGTATATTTTGTCATGTATCTATCCATCAATGCCTATATGTCTAAAAAAAAGTACATTTCATGACGTAATACATAAAACAGGTGTTTAGTCAGCTGAATGTTTTACCTGTGTAAAGTGGCGATGATGACAAGTGACCAAGGGCTGCTGTACGCTGCAACATTGGGTCGTCAGGACCTCCATTAAACTCGTGTTATATCGTAAATCTTGCATGTGGTGCGACCTGGTGCCAAACTGCCTCCTCGCTTACTATTATGCTTATCCGAACCGAATTGATTATCCTTAACCCTAAAGTAACTCGTTTTTAGCTGAAAATACAAGATATTTTAAATTTCCAACTGACGCAACTGTTGACACTCTTCTCACATCTAAAAAGTAACACTTGAATCTTTATTATACGAATTTTTTTTAATTCTACTCCCAAAAAATGTAGCATTATATCAAACATTTTTCAAGTTGCAAAAGTGTTGAGATTAAAAAAAATATGATAAAATATAATGGCATGACTATATAGTAAGAAGTTTGGCACAGCTCTAGTGGTTATCTACTACGACTCCATCCGTAAGCAGTAGCGATTATGTTTATCCACCAGGGGACGCGGAAAGGTCGCCCCCGGAAACATCACCCCCCTACGTCATAATGACGTCAGAGACCGGGGGGTGATGTTTCCGGCCGCAGACACTCAATTTCAGTTGCAGCATGCACTCGTCGATATGACGAGTTATTTTTTAGATTGAGTATGAATTAGATAATTATATTCACTTAACATATGCAATTACCAGATTTTCTAATTACAATTGATGTTAACCGGATACGTTAACTCCGTTCGTTTTCAAAATGCACACCCCGGAAAGGTCCCCCCCTGCCATGATCACCCCCAGTATACCTGCTGTAGGGCTTGGGCTCGTGACTCGAGCCAGCTATTGTTCACAAGGGTAGAGACTGTCCCATATTACCACCGCTCGACTGAACTCGCAAGAATGGGAAGGATTTGGTATTATTACGCAAATGTTGTGGATATTAAGACAAATACAAATTAACACTTTGATATTGTGCTTTCTCTAGACATTTCCCCTTAATATTATACATCATATGATGTATAAATTACATATAGCTTTTTCCGTCAACGTAAAAAATGTATTTGAAACACGTGGAGATGAAATAAAATGTTTATAGTAATAGTAAAGATTAAGTAAGGAATCAACTCGTATTAATATGAGCATGCTTCAACCACTCAACATCACAATACAGTACACACTTGACAAACATATTTTCACATTTCATAATTCTTAAAATGTAAACATTGAGCAATAAATGCTGTATATGATATACATTTAAATAATTGTCTGGATTTTATGCTAAAATAAATGAATTGAGAATATTCCTGACTTGATATTGGTGAAGGACTCTTTCCCGTAAAAGGAATTTAGAAAGTAAATATTGGTTAGTTTCTTCGGCAATAAACAGGAAAAAGCTTACACTGTTTACGTTTACGTTGACAGAGAAGCAAGCAACAGTGTCACATTCACTTTATATCATGATTCTGATATTAAATAACTAAATTTACATTGAAGTAGTACAGTTATTCCATGAACGGTCGCCCATTGTTTTGAAAGTTACACATTTAAATCTACCTGTAGTTCGCAGAATATTAATACGTATAACTTAAAAGTTTGCAAGAGAACATAATCCTAAGTATAGTATCCACTATTCTCAGAGTATTGATTTATGGAATTCGTCTGTAATTTGCAGACTATTAATTCGTAGAGTAAAACTGTATTTATAGAGGGGAGTATTTTTTTGTAAAATAGCTTAGACTTCCCCACTTCAGGTATCCCTCCCAAGAATACCTGAGCCAAATACGTTTGTTTAACATAGTTAAGGAAAAGTTTAGTTAGTTATTTACAAAAGTCAGTTTCAACTTTTTACCCTAATTCGTACATTAACATAATTCATAATTATCAGTGTTATCTAGCCTATGTACTTAATTAATTTGGAAGGGGTTAATTTGTGAACAGAACGCCTCATAGAGTTTTAAACAGATTTTGAAAATGTTAATGTAATTTGTAAAAAGAATACTCTAAAGTTGCACTAACAATAAAATCGGCTCAAAATATGGTAGGGGATTTTCCGAAGTATTTTCTGCTACAACGTTTTACATTTTTATAACCCTCAAAATTTTGGTATATCGATATAGACTACACACATTGTACAAACATGACATAACTTTCATGGCATAAACTTATAGGCCTACTTACACAGATTTGATTTCAGACAAATCTTGATTTTACCCAAGGGTAGAAGTATTAGAGATGTATAGTTCAAATCTACAGATTTACTGAATATGAAGATCCGTTAGGGTAGGAAAAAACAACATTTACAGTTTTAAACCAGCTGTTAGTTAAAACAGCACTGAAACGACTTTAAATTATTAGCGTCGGCTGCTAGACTAAAAAAATTAAACTTAAAAAAATGAAATCATGGCATTGACATTCCCTTTGAAAATTATTATAGGCCTATATATTTATTTCAACACAAAAATCACGAAAATCGCGAAAGTGGTTGATTCAGAATTTTGAAATGAAAAAAAAACTCTGTCACGTTTAAAAATATAATATATTACAATTAATTGCACACTCTAGTGGAAATCTATGAAACCCACCCATATGAATTCTTGCTTATCCGTTTACTTTTCAACTCTTTGCGTTTTTGTACATGCCAAGTGACATTACATTTAAAACAATTGTATTAAATCTTCCATAAATTACAAGAAACAGTGACTCATTCATTTTCCCCGATTCCAAATATTTGTGCGCAATCTTGGCGACTTATGTTCAGTCTCCAGCATTTTGGATATAATAGCAATTCAGACACACCCGTTCCCATAGTCCGATTATGCTGGTTCACGAACTCGTTCTAATAAACTTAGGCGTACACGATTGTAACAAATCGCGTCAAACCCGCAGCGTCGTTGCCCGAATTACCGCGCTCACGGTCACACATACTATCACATATTTATAAAGTCCCACATGGGCTTAATATTTTCAAAATGGCAATAGATAAATCAATAAGATTTGGTACATAAACACCTCACCTAAAAACAACGTTTTAAAGACTGTCAGTTTTCTGTCATATAATGGGGACATCCAGCAAGGAGTCAGAAGGAAATCTTAAATAAGAGCATAATATTTTGATATTTACAGATAACCGTAGGCATATTCTACAACTTAGTAAAACGTTATTTTTTGTATTAAAGCCATTTTTCATTTGGGACACATATGATTTTTTCTTTTTGCTTTCTTTATTTGTTGTGCTCTTGGTCTTTACTGTTTACCAGGTTTTTAATGATTTATTTGTTACCAAAAACAATTTAAGAAAATATATTCAATTATTTACTTACATTATTTTTTACGTAGTTAAAATGACTAAGTATTTGATTTGACAATTTGAAATATTATCAACATATTTTTCAACCTTGTCCCGTATAAGAAGAAGGCGTCCAAACACTACCAAATAGGTAAAAGTACTACAGTAGCAAAATGTGTATTTATATAAAGAAATAAAAATAAGAATACGAAACGAAACACACAAATTTAAAGTGCGTAACACAAAAAACCTTCGCTATTTATATTTATGCCTTTTTTCTTCTTTTTGTGCTCTTGATTTAGATTTTTATATATTTTGTTGTTTTAAATTATATTGTAAATGAAGTTTGAACTATATAAATCCCTTGACACTTTTTAGAATATTAAATTTTTATTCAGTTATATTCTTGTATTTTCTTTCCATAATTAAAATGTATAGGCCTAATAGACGATTTAGTACTCATTGTGTGTATTTATTTCTCAATTTAAGTACCTGTCTTCCAAACTTTGTTACAAAATCCTAAATTTGTTTTAGCGAATTCCCCCTATAGGGAATAAGCTATTACCGTAGAACTCATGGTAAGACCTGGACCCGGGACCGATTTGCTTTTTCGTTTCGAGGTCCCTAGATGCCAAAAACACCTTTCGTTCAAATTCATAGATTTGATGAAATTCGGTAAGTACAAGCGTGTAAACCTACGTTTATTCGAACGAGTTCGCGAACCAGCATGATCGAACCAAGGGAACGGGGGTTTATGGGGGTAAAAATTGGGTTTTCCCATTTTTGACACAAAAAACTTAAAATTTAGCTATTTCTTTACAAAAAATTTTGTAGAGCTTAAAAAAAACAATTTAGTATATTGAAGCGTTAATTATGCACCTAATGGTTACGGAGAAAATTCCAAAAATCTGTAAATTTAAAATTTCCATGTTATACTTAGAAAAAGTAAACTGTTCTAGTTTGCTTGTTTATATACATATTTTAATCAAATTTGGAAAATGCATTCATTTCATACTAAACTATTATCATTTTACAAAAAAAAAACACCTTTTTACCCTCCCTGTTGCAGCAAACCTAAGTACTCGTTAAACTTTGATGGTTCAAACTGGAGCCAGCTGTTCCTTATCATTGGGCTTTAAATCAATTATCCTGGCTAATGAAACAGCTGATCTTAGTCAGTAACAAAGCTACACAGATTATCTCACACCATTCTACACTCATATTTGGGTTAAAATACGCACCTTTAGTGGCGTCCCCATATCAATTGATATTGATATTGATATTAATATATATATTGAACTAATGTTATTTAAATAGGGAATAAATGTGATAATTTTACACAGACATTTTAGCGTAAATCCAATCAGGCAAATGGAAATTCGCTTAGTCTGCAGGTTTGCTGTGGCAGGGGGTATTTTTTAATTATAATTGGCACTTTGTGATACTTGGAGTACATACGAATGTTACTATCGTTTAAGCGATGTAATACAAGTTTACAGCTCAACATTTCAAATATTGATTATATATTAAAAACTTGAACTCACGTATATTTTCCCCTACGTATGTTTTCTAAACATATACATCTTATAACAAAACTAATTTATTGGTATATCAACACTGATTTCAAGTCCTCTCCTCGATTTAAAGTGATTCTGATATTTTGATTATACTTTCATTATATTTTGACTCTATTCCAGTGATATGAATCTAGCCTAGACTGTTTCTGAATTAAGGTACTTTTTGGCATAACCTTTAGAATAGTATAATTTACATATTTGTAATTACTAACAATTAATTATTTTGTTAAATTTAAGGGATTAATCCCCCAAAAGATATTATTATGTTTATTCTTATTTAATAATCTGTTTCTAATTTTCAAATTATTAATTAAATCTGGGCCAAACCTAAAGCAATGCGATTCATTTTGAATACATTTAGAAATTATTCTATTTTTAACAAATGTGTTGCTTAACAATTACCATAGGGTGTAAGGTAAGTTTACTGATGTTGATAAGTATAACTACTATTTAATGCAACAGAAAAAATGTATACTTTACGCATTATTGTTGGTTATGAATAAAGTATAAAAGAATCATTTTTTAAAGTCAATCTTTGCTCGTATTATTTAGTTGTCTTAGAAGTTCATACATATCTAAATCTACTGATTGATATTCCACCAGCGTCTGCAATTTTCTTCTGTGGAAAAGCTGTTGTCCAAGCGACAATAATAGTGAACGAGCGGCCGACCCTCAGAACAATGGACTGGGGAGTGGGGAGGACGGGCAGCAGGTAGGCTGCCGAGCAGCCCAGCCCTACTAGGGGTAGCGTTTCAGGGGGGGACGATTCCGGGGTGTACATAGGGGATGTCTTGCCGGGGTAGACCTTTCCGTTTCTACTAGTTTGAATTAAAATTAATAACATAATTAGTTCATATCAACTAGATTTTGATAAATGACTTGTCAAGCCCTTGGGGGGGAACGATTCCGGTCGCGGACATAGATTTTATACCAGCTGGTTGTCTGGTTTCGTGACGTCACGTTTAGCCTGGGGGTGATGTTTCCGGGGGCAACCATTCCGGCGACCCTATCCACCACAACATCTATCGGTTAACAAAATCTGAAACAGACACCTCTAGAAATAATATGAACATTTATGTAACAAGGGGTATGCCTATTAGTATTAGTGGCAAAATTGAAAACATTGTCTTACAATGCTTTAATAAAAAAGAAAAAAATATATGAGTGTTTAATGTCTCGTCATCCACCGAAACGTTCAGTCATAATACTATTGTTAAATGAAATCGCAGTGAAACAATGTCATAGGCATAATCACAAGACGGTAACGTGACACAGTGTGACATGGGATAACAAGACTGTGACTCATCACTAGTTGACAGAACTGTAGATAATGCTTACTTGGCTGTATCACTGCGGGGGTTGGCCAGTGTCATTGACGTCATCTACAGACAGTGACGTGACACAGTGTGACACGGAATAACAAGGCTGTGACTTATCACTAGTTGACAGAACTGTAGATAATGCTTACTTGGCTGTATCACTGTGGGGGTTGGCCAGTGTCATAGACGTCATCTACAGACAGGGACATGACACAGTGTGACACGGGATAACAAGGCTGTGACTCATCACTAGTTGACAGAACTGTAGATAATGCTTACTTGGCTGTATCACTGTGGGGGTTGGCCAGTGGCATAGACGTCATCTACAGACAGTGACGGGACACAGTGTGACACGGGATAACAAGACTGCAACTCCTCACTAGTTGACAGAACTGAAGTTAATGCTTACTTGGCTGTATCACTGCGGGGGTTGGCCAGTGTCATAGACGTCATCTACAGACAGGGACATGACACAGTGTGACACGGGATAACAAGGCTGTGACTTATCACTAGTTGACAGAACTGTAGATAATGCTTACTTGGCTGTATCACTGCGGGGGTTGGCCAGTGTCATAGACGTCATCTACAGACAGTGACGGGACACAGTGTGACACGGGATAACAAGATGGTTACTCCTCACTAGTTGACAGAACTGAAGATAATGCTTACTTGGCTGTATCACTGCGGGGGTTGGCCAGTGTCATAGACGTCATCTACAGACAGGGACATGACACAGTGTGACACGGGATAACAAGGCTGTGACTTATCACTAGTTGACAGAACTGAAGTTAATGCTTACTTGGCTGTATCACTGCGGGGGTGGCCAGTGTCATAGACGTCCTCTACAGACAGTGACGTGACACAGTGTGACACGGGATAACAAGATGGTTACTCCTCACTAGTTGACAGAACTGAAGATAATGCTTACTTGGCTGTATCACTGCGGGGGTTGGCCAGTGTCATAGACGTCATCTACAGACAGTAACTTGACACAGTGTGACATGGGATAACAAGATGGTTACTCCTCACTAGTTGACAGAACTGAAGATAATGCTTACTTGGCTGTATCACTGCGGGGGTTGGCCAGTGTCATAGACGTCATCTACAGACAGGGACGGGACACAGTGTGACATGGGATAACAAGGCTGTGACTCATCACTAGTTGACAGAACTGTAGATAATGCTTACTTGGCTGTATCACTGTGGGGGTTGGCCAGTGGCATAGACGTCATCTACAGACAGTGACGGGACACAGAGTGATAAGGGATAACAAGGCTGTGACTCATCACTAGTTGACAGAACTGTAGATAATGCTTACTTGGCTGTATCACTGCGGGGGTTGGCCAGTGTCATAGACGTCATCTACAGACAGTGACGGGACACAGTGTGACATGGGATAACAAGGCTGTGACTCATCACTAGTTGACAGAACTGTAGTTAATTCTTACTTTGCTGTATCCAACGATGTAAAAACTACGCTGTATCACGGCGGGGGTTGGCCAGTGTCATAGAAGTCATCTACAGACGGTGACGTGACACAGTGTGACATGGGATAACAAGATGGTTACTCCTCACTAGTTGACAGAACTGAAGATAATGCTTACTTGGCTGTATCACTGCGGGGGTTGGCCAGTGTCATAGACGTCATCTACAGACAGTGACGTGACACAGTGTGACACGGGATAACAAGGCTGTGACTCATCACTAGTTGACAGAACTGTAGATAATGCTTACTTGGCTGTATCACTGCGGGGGTGGCCAGTGTCATAGACGTCATCTACAGACAGTGACGTGACACAGTGTGACATGGGATAACAAGGCTGTGACTCATCACTAGTTGACAGAACTGTAGTTAATTCTTACTTTGCTGTATCCAACGATGTAAAAACTACGCTGTATCACGGCGGGGGTTGGCCAGTGTCATAGAAGTCATCTACAGACGGTGACGTGACACAGTGTGACATGGGATAACAAGATGGTTACTCCTCACTAGTTGACAGAACTGAAGATAATGCTTACTTGGCTGTATCACTGCGGGGGTTGGCCAGTGTCATAGACGTCATCTACAGACAGTGACGTGACACAGTGTGACACGGGATAACAAGGCTGTGACTCATCACTAGTTGACAGAACTGTAGATAATGCTTACTTGGCTGTATCACTGCGGGGGTGGCCAGTGTCATAGACGTCATCTACAGACAGTGACGTGACACAGTGTGACATGGGATAACAAGACGGCGGACTCCTCGTAGTTGTGGGATTCAGAGATTAGACCATAAGAAACATGTATGCTGATATAAGATGTTTATCAAAAAGTTTGGAGGTTCCGATTTGAAAAAGAATTTGAACGTATAGTTATTAGTATGCGTTTCTATCAGAGGTGAAATGTTATTCATGTGTATTTTATTTAATTTTTTTAAATAAATCTGTTTTTGTAGTTTTAGTAGATTTTTGCTTTTTTCTACTGTCATATAAGAGATAACTATAGTTTTAAGGAAAACCTTTTTTTTGACTCCGAATAATTTATTTTATCAAGTGGGTATTCAAAAACACTTGGTGAAAATTATACTGTATTTTTATGTTAAAATTATGAAAACATTAGGTACTACCGTATCGTATACTTAGGTACTTATCATACACTTACCGATAGCAACACATTAAAGCTGATTCACCTCTTCTTATTACCCCTTCATACCAACATCAACAAACAGTTAATGTGCTAGATGGTGCCAATTGAAAATAGTCATCTGAGCTAAAATAACGCGGGCTTGTGCAGACTAGCTTCTAAAAGCGCCACGCAATAAATAAGTATGGTACGGTTATAATTTTACGTAGCAATAAACAAATAATACTTTTAAGTACATGCAACTATTACTGTTGATGACATTTTGTATACAACTACTCCTAGAGTGAACGACTCTAATGCAACGGTTCTAATGCAACGATGTCATGACACCAATATTTTATCATGTATTGGTTTTGTAAAACATGTTTTTTCACATAGTTTCAAAATAGCTAGATTTTACTATCTTTTTTGAAGGGGTTCAGCCTAGTTGCCTCATCCAAATGCAATTAACAAAGTATATCGGCCTTTTTTATCCATCACCATCCGCAGACGTTGGATAACTTCATATACGGAGCCATCTAGAGTAAGTTAACATTGTACGGAGGCGAGTGGTTTCGCTGACCAGATATATAGATCGGAATAAGAAGGAGTTAACCTTCTTTATAAAACATCCATTTTGTTTAAGAATGGTTCTTTACCCTCTAAATTGTGACTTGTTCAAATAATTTGTGTACTATTCGTCTTAAAAAACCTCGATATTGCAGACACACGATTATATAACGAATCTAATCTTTTTTATTCGAACTTTACTAAATTACGAATAAAAAATATACTTGTTATAAAACAATAACTTTTTAAACGTAAATTTAAACTAATATTAGTTTGTAAACAAACACAGAAAGCATTTTGATGTAACGATAGTCACTCCCGCTTGAAGCCACTGTCACATAAATCATGTAACAAACAACAGAGCTGGCAACATCCGGAAACACACCAGCGCTCTCCTCTACTTCCGGCTCGGGTACATTCTGCAAAGTGTTTATTGCATAGGTATCAGCAAATTAGTATTGTAATTGCAGTATACACAACTTGCTCCAGGGTAAAACTTCCAATCACTTGGATGCTCTCTAGGCTTCATAGCATCACTTTTCCAAACTATGGGGAGACTGGGAGAAATTGAACATATATCAAGCGAGATTTTTAATTTTTCTCATAAAATAATTTGTATTCAAAGTAAAATTATTCGTGTGTATGTACCTAACACAAAAATATATTTCAACTCACATCTGCCATCTGTGAACATAAACAGCTCTCGTCAAATGTCGTTATCTTCTCTGAGCTAGCATGATCTCAAGGGATGGCTCTGTCAGGAATTTTTTAATTTTTACTTTGTTGTTAATTTTTAACTCGTCAACAAAATAAAATTATTTTAACATATTTTCGGTGGGAACAATTAATTAATTGTAGTAAAAAAAATATCGATGAAATACGTATTTTTAGCAACGCTTTATATAACTTTAAAAAAATTCAAAGTTTTTAATATGAGTTTGTTTTTTTATGATAAAGTTATATTTTACTAAAGTAAAGTTAGCTTTTAAAAAGGCTTATCCTGTAGTTGTAATCGCTTAAGACTACCATATGGAATTATCGGTCTTACCAATAAGATAATATTACTAATTTTCTTATAAAAAACTATTATCTAACCAAAATTATAAAAGTTATCTAATCCAAATTTCTGTTTCAGGTAAGGAATTGGCAGTCCAGGAAATAACATTTTTGGTAAAGTTTACAATCATTGGCATTGTATAGTATTTAAATTATAAGAATTTGTAGGATTGAGATATTTAAATATAGGATTCGAGTTATAAAAGCCCCGTTTTCATAAAACATTTTCTGCTGAAAAACAATGTTGTGAGCTTAGCACAACATTAAACATTTTAATTAAATTTTATGTAAAACGCTCGCAAAATGTTTTGAACAGTGTTGGCAGCCGTTGCAGCTCACAACATGAGCTGGTGTGAGTGTGAGCGTTGTGTTGTGAGCTGCTAAAAACCAAATAGAAACATTTAATACCCCCGCCGCAGCAAACCTGCAGACTAAGTGAATTTCCATTAGCCTGATTGGATTTACACTAAAATGTCTCCTTAAAAATATCCCATTTATTCCCTATTTAAATATAATTAGTTTAACGAGTACCGTAGTTGCATCTTAACAAAAAGCTTTTTTTGTTAATTGTTAATAGATTAGTAAGAAATGAATGTATTTTCTAAATTCGATCTAAATATGTTCATAAACAAGCAAACTACAACAGTTGACTTATTCTCCATAAGAATCAACCTAGTTAGTTTACTTAAGTTGTACAGTAACTCTATACAGGTATTTCGATCACAACGGCATACATACTGTTATGTCAACAATGGTGGTTAGTAAGTAACGAAAGAGTAGTCAGCTAGAGTGTTGTGCTGGTAAAAGCTTTTAGTTACTTTCTGGTGGTGAATGTGTTCACCAAATCAATACAAGCCATTAAAGTTGTACCAACAACATGAAACTATCGTTTATTGTACGTCTTGATACTTTTCAAACCCGTATTAAGGGATTTTATCAAGTAAAAGTAATACAATTGCGATGGGAAAAAGTTCTAGTTCTGGCTATCGGTTCTAGTGTTTCAGGCTACAGTATTATGCAATCCAAATTAAGAAACCAATAGGACGCCCAGCACTCTCGATGCATAGCCTATCCCTACAACCGTTATGTTTGGTACAAATATGCACAAATGAAGTTTACAGTTTACGTATGATAATCCCTAATTTACTGATCATAGTAAAATTCAAGTTGTCATCCAACTGCCTGTTAGGACAAAGGTCCTTGTCAAGAAAGATTAAGACAATGTCTCCTGGCAAGAGCGAGGGAAGCAATGCCAAAACTGAGGTCAGTAGGCTATACGGAGAATGCGGCACACAAAGATTTCTCACAGACTGGCTACTTATCTGTCTTGCAAAACACACATTCTACTCGTGTTTTCTCGGTGGATTCAAAATACTAAATATTACAATTAAGATTTTTTATCTGACTCCCTTAGCGAACCCACACAATACGTACAAAATTGTACATGGCTCGATATGGCTCGCAATGAGGATGAGTGTAGTTGCTGTTGCTACCCTGGATGAACTGCAATGCCTACGCTAAAACATCAAGGATATATGGGTGTGATATGTGGGTATAACACTCTCAAATAATGAACATTCACTAGGGTCAAATTGACTAGGGCCAACTGACCAATTGAATAAATTGACCCATTCACTTGTTGATCGCTCCCTTAGGGGTAATGAACGAATTACTTTTCAACTGAATAATCACGTTTTCTCAAGCGTTACAGACATAACTACTATGCGATACTACGTTCTACGTAAATTTGTCTTTACTTCTAAAAATCGCGTATTTACTTTTTAGTGAGCGATGGGTCCTCTTTCACACACACTTTCAGTGGGAAGGGGGTTGTTATAGGACTTTGGTCCTCTTAAGCTTCCAAGATGTATCATGTAGCACAACTACAGTGTTAGCAAATTGGGAGTGCCGATGGAGTCCAGGTCAAGTCCCTTCAAACGCACACACCCCCACAGGTCTCCATCGGCACTCCCGTTTTGCTAACACTATAGTGTGTTCTAACACAGCCACCTCAGAGGTGGCTGTGGTTCTAATCGTGTTCCATTTGACGTCGTAAATATTTCCGAAAAGCAATGTTTTGGCTGGTGGTGTCGGGAGCACGTAGAGCAGCGGGTCGGAAGGTGGCAGCACCAATGTCATCCCAGATTTACGACTGACAGCATGAATAGAGTGACACATAGCTGTGTATTCGCCGTTCGCCGCTCAGCCTCGACGACCAAGTTTGATGTTTTCCGCTTTTTTATTCCCTTATTCGTACCTAAGCAAACAAATCTCTTTGGGTAAAGCGATATTTGTCAACACCAAACTCATATAGCCTGAAGACTAGTTGTGAGTGAACCTATATTGATTTATTTCCACCATTTATTTTAATATTCTCTAAAATGTATATAAAACTTTATGTGATAGCTAAAATAATATGGTTTTTTTTTATATATCCTTGATATTATTCAACTTTTCGTGGTCAACTATGGTGCAAGTCTGAGTTTGTACTACCGCATGTAATGTATCCTGCCGACAGTATTATCGTCAGGTTATTTACGATACTCCTCTTTGAATAAATAGTTTGCATTTTGTTCCACTTAATGTTACTCGTAATAGGCCTACCTATTATAAAATTAATGTCTTGATGATTAAAAGCGAGAATGAATAATGCTTCAATACTTTTATACTTTTCAATGAAATGGTGACCATACAATGTAGGTATTTTAAGCCAAGTATGAATGGAGATGAGTGTAGGATGAGTGGCAAGGGACCTACAGTTTATAGTGGAATCCAAACCACATTTTTGCCTTGGTATTAACAATTTGGTTATAAGTTCATGCCTTATGAGACTAAAGTTTAGTTCTCTTGGTTCAATATAATTTAATATTGTTCTCTTTATAGTAAAACTGAAGGAGGCATAAAGGACAGTGATTACGATAGCAGAAACTCTGCTGTTCGTGAGTTGCGGCCCAAACCTCAATTTGCGTATGAGCGCTGTAGGTGAGTTGCGGGCCCAAACCTCATTTTGCGTATGAGTTGCGGCCTAGACTGAAAAAAGTTTTTACGAGTTGCGGCCCGAGTATGAACAGGTTAATTGCGGCCAAGAATATGTTTGGTTTAAAGGTACATAAAATAATCATAAATTATTTAAGAAATCAGTTTATTTGGTCAAATATAGATATAAGGTCTGATAAATCACTCCATTGTTATAGGTTTATCACTGTCCATAAGTTTATTGTGTTGGCAAAAATTTGAAACTAACTGTTTTCACAAAATTAACCCGTGTAATTAACACCTGTCTCTCTTATATTAGTGTTCCGGCTGCAACTCACCCTTAGCCAGAAATTCAAGTGTATGCGAAACAATGTGGAAGATTAGTGTACGCAATACCATCACATCTGAATTTTGTGGATTCCTTCCATAAAAAAAATAAAAAAAATAAATAAAAAATAATAAAACTGAGTCTGTTTTAAACGCGTTTTTAATCAAGTCTGCGGTATAGAATTATTAGTCGGAAATACGAACGAAATATTTTAAGATTATTTGCTCAGTATTGATCTATAAATTAAAATTCAATCCATAGTAGGTTTGTAGTTCGGTCTGGGGTGATGAGCATTGTTGATTCCAGTTCGGCCAAATAGAGAAAATACAACCGTAATCAGTAAAGAAATTATTTGCATTAATATGTCACTGAAAATCTCATAACTATTACATCAAAAAAATATATAAAAAAAACGAAATAATCTCGTACACAGTGTTTTCATTGCATACCCGTGTTGCATCAAACCCTTATAGCACACAGGTGGTATCAAGGATGACTTTAAACCAAGCAGGAAAGACTTGCGTCAAAATTTCCTTGTTTGGCATCTATCAGCCAGTACAACTTGCAGTTACAATGCTAAATACGCTTTGTTCAACAAGATGACACATAACAATGGAAACACTCCTTTATATTATTGTTATGAGTCACTATCTGAGGAGGATTCCAGTGTGGAAATAGACAAAAGTGGATGTTGTTGCCAACCATGAACAGTCATCCGAGCTAAAATATCGCACTAGAGCTACTCCGTAACGATCTACACAGCTATGTGAGCAGCATACGTAGGATATGAAAGATGCACGAAAATAATACTAAATAATGTTTCCAAGACCATCACGGGGCGTTATAGCAAGGTTTTACGTTTTACAGTCGTATTAGTCGGTTTTAAGTTTGATTTGTATCAATTTTACCACTTTGGCAGAGATTAATATGAAGATGGAACGTGTTGTAGGCTCAATAGTTTAACTAGGAAGAAAGCTAACCATTTCAATATTCAAGACTTCATTGAAGACGGAGATTATTGCAGTATGGTGTAATCTTACTTTTTCATGTATGGTTGCCAATTTCAAAGTATAGTGGCCAAAATCAACCTATGTAGCAATGTAACCATTACTAGAACCCCAACTCTACAAACATATCTATGTTTGTAATCCTGACTGGAACCCCCTCTTCTTTTATTCAGCTAAAATGGTTTTCCATTGTTACGTTTTAATTTCCTCATGCGGTTTAAATGGAAGCCAAGCCAAGCCAGTTGTTCTTGAAATATAGAGTTCAGCAAGTCAGTAATGAGTGTTCTCGATAAAATTGGCCATTTTCCTCTCTGGTTACACAATAGTATATTTCTCGTACCTAGGACCGAAAATAAGGTTTTGCAGGCTCGAGATAGTTTTAACGTTCAAGAGCTGCAAAACCATTTCAGTCCACGGTACGAACGCTATTTTTCACCACACTATACCCTATTACCACTATTCACCAAAATAATAATGCACACTGTCAACACAAGCACAACTGTAAGGTTATGTGAAGTGAAGAAATAATTTAAGGAATCAGAAAAAATAATAATAAATAGTTGCCTGGCAGCGGTGAAAGTAAAACAATTATATTGCAATGCTATGGATACTGATTGTATGCATTGATGTTTTGAGAAAGTGGGCAGCTGATTTTCGACCCTAGGGATGTAAAAACCTGCTCGGTCCCTATATGACGATGACAGCTGGTATGGACAGCAATACGTAGCTTTCGGCCTCCAATAAACGTCTGAAAACGGCTAAGAAAATAAATTTTTACTTCCCAACGCACGTAAGTATGATTCCGGATTGAGGTCCTCAGTGCGGATGGACAGGAGCTGAGCGTCACATACTGGAGATGTAGGGATGCTAGACGATGGACGATGGTTGTTGGCAATCTCCCAGGTCATCCTGACAGCTGTTCGCTTAGTTTTGGTCAACTGTCAAAACCATCAGTCAGATTTACGTAGCACACTCACACAGTCTCACCTTCCCTCCTCCTATTTCCGTCATTTCACTCCCACTTCCGTTTACTCACCGCCTCCCGCCAAATAGTTTGCTGAGAATGTTTTTCGTGACGCGCTGTTTTAGAACAGCTTTACACGAAGAGAAAGACTTGCCGATTTATTCGTATTCAACTGCTTGATTATATTTTCTATTTAGGTGTTTTATCGCTGGATAATCAAAAACATAT
The DNA here is from genome assembly GCF_028750875.1 of Macrosteles quadrilineatus. Lineage (NCBI taxonomy): Eukaryota > Metazoa > Arthropoda > Insecta > Hemiptera > Cicadellidae > Macrosteles > Macrosteles quadrilineatus. Next base: position 160,934,257 of record NW_026542594.1, read on the forward strand.
AGGGAATGGATATGTCCACTAATTTAAAGAATAGAATTAGTATATGTTTCCTCGGTTCTTAAAAGAAATAGTATTTGGAAAAATATTATTTTAAGTAATCTGTTGTGTTCAAAAGTAGAAACATATTTTGCTTAGTTTTATTAACAACATTTTATGTTCAAATTATAATGTTATAGATAATATTTACAATAGGCCTAGGTAAATATTTAAACGAGTGTCTACTCCTTTAATCAATGCTTAGAAAACCGGCTTACCGTAGATGGGTAAATAAGGGACGTAGGCCTATGACTGATAGATGTGTCATACAGTGTAACCCATATATTGGAGTAGATGGTAGAGTAGGAGTGGTAGTGTCTGCTCCTTTAATCTATGGTATGATATAACCAATATGGTTGTGTACATGAATGTCTGTCTGGTTCAGTCTTCTGGCTAGCCAAAGGTAGGCCCAAGTAAGTGAATAAATAGAAATGACAGCCAACTGATAAACATGACGCATAACCAAACTGGCTGTTTATATAAGTAATATCTATCTGATATAGTCTTCTGGCTAGCCAAACGTAGGTCCAAGTAAGTAGATAACTAGAAATGACAGCAGACTGATAAACATGACACATAACCAAACTGGCTGTTTATATAAGTAATATCTATCTGGTTAGTCTTCTGGCTAGCCAAACGTAGGCCCAAGTAAGTAGATAACTAGAAATGACAGCAAACTGATAAACATGACGCATAACCAAACTGGCTATTTATATAAGTAATATCTATCTGATATAGTCTTCTGGATAGCCAAAAGTATTCCCAAGTAAGTAGAGAACAAGAAATTACAGCAAACTGATAAACGTGACGCATAACAAAACTGGCTATTTATATAGGTTATGTCTATCTGGTATAGTCTTCTGGCTAGCCAAACGTAGGCCCAAGTAAGTAGATAACTAGAAACGACAGCAGACTGATAAACGTGACGCATCACCAAACTGGATGTTCATAGGAGTAACACCTGTCAGGTTTAAGCTTCTGGCCATCGTCCAGACCTGTGCTCTGCAAACACCTTTCGTCGTTATTATAACATTCTTTATAAACAAAAACGCCCACGCCATTTAAAGGTGGACCTTTCTCAACATGTATCGATGGCTAAAATTGTGGGTTTTGAGCTCTATCTTGAATGCCAATAAGACATTATCATGGTATTGTAATCGCTCGAGTACTAAAATGATTACCGATATTTACATTCGTGTTGAAATTTATCCGTGTCATATTCCTGAGCAACACTATTGTGCTAAGGATAATGTCAATTAAAGGTCATGCTTGCTCAAATAAGTATTTACGTTGCCCCTTATGATATTGCATATTTGTAAATGAAGTTATAAAAGATTCACAAACGGCAATTTATTGTGTAATGGTCAATCCTTAAGTAGTTAACACATAATATACTGTATGTAAAATTCTTTATTTTATTTTAAAACCAATTGTAAGGTTTTGGATGTTTTATAAAAGAACCGAGTATTAACTATCATAGGAGAAAAGTGCAACTATATGCTTTGGAAGGAATCTTCAGTAGATTATGTTGTATTTGAACATATTTCAATTTCTGAGATATTTGCAATACAAAATACAGATTTTCAGTGTTTAACGACATACTTATGTTAAACCAAGTTAAATTGATCATTTAATCACCAATCAATACAATAGAAATGAAAACCTTAACTAGTCAAACATTTGTAATAATAATGGATCAGCTATTTTTTTCTGATTGCGTAGTAACTTACTCGTACTTGTTACTCTGTTTTAGTAACTATTAGTTTATGTTCAAGTAAGTATTGAAGCATTGATATGTAAATAAGCATTGAATATATAACACAATGGTAATAGTTAGGAAGGGGGACGAACTGGTCCAGTGGTAGAGCGCAAAACTTGGGTCCCTGAGGTCACAGAATACATACCAAAGTATGTTTTCTGTGCTGAGGGCTAGAACCTGACATTTCACCAATGGATTATTATTTAAGTGATGATGTCGAAACCCCTTGGTCTAGCCTGAAGTGATGTGAACGAAATCCCAGGCTCGTGCCTAGCGTCCTAGGAAAACACTTAGTTTTAGTATTGGGTATAGTTTAATTTTCAATTTACTACAGTTAGCTCATGAAACAGCTAATTCATGAATGGTCTCACTTCTAGGCTGTAGTGAGTGAGCCATATAAATCTTCTTAAGGCAAATAACTACTTCAACTGGTAATATAAAAAAGATATTTTTGCAAAATGCTTACGCAGCTTACAAAGAACCTGAGGAAAATACTTTGGCTATGAACTTGACTAGAACTTGTCAGGAAGCGAGTCAGACTCAAGGGCGTTTCCTTCCGGTGACGGTTCCTGTCCTCAGGAAATTCAGTTTCCTCCATTTTGCATAATCGTTTGAGATCCTAAGCCGACAACCAACCGTTGCTAAACCGTCACTGAAATAAGCTCAGAACTAGCACGCCAGAGAGATTTATGAATATAATTTACATCAGTATAAGCTTGCTCAACTGCTTTCATGTTGGACTTTATAGAAATCTAAATCTGAAGAAAGTAAATAATCATGGAATATCATTTTATCACTATGGTCATGACAACATTCTCCTTTGAAGATTCCACTAATTAATGTACATTTATAGACATTTACCATACATACAGAAGACACACACATGAAATTGAATATTTATGTTCCCTCCATCTTAACACATAGATACTTAAGTTACTAGGCAGCCTATATAGACAAAACAGTTCATGCAGTTTTAGGTTTATGTTGGTAGTGCTGCAGCTGTTTGGCATCAGTTGGTTGACATGAATGGCCAACCTGGTATTTGGTAACGACTAATCGAGATCCGAAATTAGAGCGTTAACGGCCGCGACTTGGCTTGTGGCTAGACCAAACGGTAGACGCGGTGGGAAATGTAGTTTCGCGACATATTCCGCTATAACGGTCAAGGACAATAACAAACCACCATTTACGCTGCCCACGCGAGTTGGCGCAGACCCGGAATCGCTTATATCACGATGTACGCTCTAAATCACAGAGGACACGCGTTTAATTAAAGGGGGGTTGTCGCTAGACAATAAGGACTGGACTTGAGTAATGCACAGAGACCGTCGCTAGAATCCGCAACAGCTGAAGTTGCGTCGCGACGCCCAGAATAGACGTCGGTGAGGCAACGCTGAGCATGAGCAGGTGGGCAGCGAGCAGTAGTCGTCCCGCCACCGCCGCGCCGCCGTCACGTGTGTACAGCCGTGTTGAGACGTGTTGGGACGTGTCGTGTCGTGTCGTGTCGTGTCGCGACGTGTCGTGGCGTGACGTGTTAGTGTTGTGATCATGGATGAGTGTAAGAGTGGATAGGATACAAAATAATCACGATGCTCAGCTGGTTTGTAAGTAATCTTATACAATGGTGTACACTCAGTCATGTGGTTTGAGGCTAAAATTTTAATCTACTATAGTATGTTGTTGTGGGTTATGCACTTATGTTGTGTGTTTATCGGTGAAATGTTACAATAATATCGTTGTTTTTTAGAGAACCTTTCAAAATATGGACGAATTTATCTGTACACTACCTAGGCAAAGTTCTGATGTCCTGATAAAGATAATGGGAATGCAGCTATGCTGTATATAGTTAAGAAGTTCAAGTTTAAAGTGTGTGGGGGTTGTATACAAAGATGGTCAGCCACATGGCGGACTGGTTGACGTTGCCACTGAACTGACTCGCCGTTCCGATTACAGATTAGTAAGCTGACTTAACACTTCTTGAGAATACAATACATTTCAAAACCAATAAACGCAATTAATCCAAACCCTATTCAAAAATCAAATTGTGCTACTAAAGAAACCAACAACAAGATATAATAGAGTATTAGAAATATAAAAAATTTTAAAAATTATAGCCTATCTGAAAAAAAAATGTTTTGTTAATTTATTTAAAAAAATGTCAAGCAAAAATACCTTTTGATTGCAACTAGATTTCAAACTATGATTTTGAGATCTTAAATTTCCAAATACACATTGCCTTGAATAAAGGAAAATTTACTGTAGCCCTAAAACCTTTTAGCTGTAATGACAGTTGAAACACCGTATTTCAAAAGCTACCTTTATTTTATACAGTTTACATCATAGGTTTGGTAGTACCTTGTTAGATTACTCTTAGTTGGAGGGAAGAATGCGAATGTTACCAGAAACGTAAAATCAGCTGAGCGCCCAACTCTCAAACACGCTGATTGATTTCTCACCTGGTAACGAATGTTACTACGCAACCACGTTCTTTTACCGTCACAATAATGGGGACTCACATAGACCGAATAGTGGTACAGAGTTGGAGGGGGAGGGTTTGTTGAACTGAATTCGATCTAAAGGTCCGAGTGAGCGAGTGGGGAGGACAGGTGCTCCAATGACTGATCATACTGGCACTGGCACTAGTAGCCACTGCCACTTGTATACTTGCAAACATCTGCGAATAATATGTCAGCATTATAATAAATTAAGGGTTGAATAAATACTGCAGCACTTACTTACAACCACACCTACTTGACCTACTTACAGAAAGTGTCATATGTTATATAGAGCATTACACATAAACGAGTTAAAATAATATGTAAATTTTAAATACGCAAACACGACATTCTTGTAGCGTTTGGACTATTATAAGTTAACTGGTTTTGGTCTCGATATTAGTGGTTGTACTCGGGAATATATCTAGTCCAATCATCTTTCGTGCTTACGGTGAAAGAAACCATTGTTTGAATGTTTATTGGATTACATCTAGATATAAATAATATTTTTGAAGCTGTATAAATCACCTTCTATTGGTATATAGTTATCATTAATAACTCTTTCCAATCTCAAATCAAACCGAAAACGTTGATGAGAAAATTTCAAATTTTACCTTTGTTTATTTGCTATACGATTGCATATATATATTTTGGCATAATCCTCAAAAAATAATTAACAAAAAACTATAAGTAAGCCTAGTACTGTATATCTTATTACGATAAAAAGAAAAAAAAACTATTCATTTAAATCTTTGGAGCGACATGAACAAATTTCATTTATTTAATACGTATGTATATACATTAGTATCATTGACTATTGGATACAGGAGAAGACATCCCATCTATATGGATCAGCTGTCGCCCTTTTTTTTTAAAAAAAGAATGTAGTTGTGTGAGCCAGTCACAGAATGCTCTAGTGTCTAGAATTCTATTTTATACCTTATTTTTTGTTGCTGACCAGGTTGATGGGTCACAACAGTTGCTATAACTCATAATAAGTAATTCCATCAGTTTGACTTGGTAAAAACCATCATTTAATCGGCAGAAATCAGTAATTTAGATCAGCACAATCTGATGTTGTATTAGTAGTCAAAGATAGTATTCAATTATGTATTATACAATATGTTTAACATCACTAAGTACATATAACTCTCTCCACTGAATTTCTGAAAATCTAAGAAGCTCTTGTTATAGAACTGTCTCTTGTATAGTAAATTATTTTTAGTCGGTTTATATATAGGCTAAACAAGCCAACATTAGCCTCTGTCGCAGCGTGTTGACAACCATACATCAAAGTGGACGGATTTAATTACCGTGCAGTAAAACACAATGTTGAGAAAAGTCAATCTTTGTAATGGTGTCGGACACACCGTAGGCGTCGGTGACACGACTAGACATGGCAACCATGCCAAACATGACCAACAGGCATGGCCCTTGGACCACCACTACATGGTTCTATTTAGTTTGCAATTTCATGTTGTAGGTCGATTTATGGTGCTATTGTGACAATTATGTTTAGTATGCACAATAGTTTGCTGGGTGGTACAGGCAAAATACAATAAAACATAAAAGAGGTTTAATCTTTTTAGGAACGTCTGACAAGAGTAATACTATAGGATAGCCAATCTTTGCTAGTAGGAATTCCTCTTACTAAAGATTAAATATATACCTAAACATTTGGCTTAGAAAGCTTAAAACAAGATGTACCTACACAGAGTATATACAGTAATGGTAAACGGGGAATAAAAGATCAAAGTAAAGTAGAAATAGTTTAAATTCGCTGATAAGTTGGGGTAGATATGAAAGTGTACATTTCCATGTGGATGTCTGGATTGTATAAACGAGAACTTGGCAACATTACATATATTTTATAATAAAGGTTCTTTAGTTCCCCTGTGTGTTATCTGGTTTATTTGTCAATATCACATTGAACTATGCATCGGATGCTCCACATTCGTTATCTAGGGCTCGTTTTTAAAGAAGAGTACACATTTCAGACAATAGCTTGCATGGATAATAGTGTCTTATAGTGATAAAATAGTTTAATACGAGCTGCTATAATCTTGCTTTGCAACGGGAAGAAAATGTGACCTAATGCCATTAGATAAGTGGTGCTGGTGTATTTAAAAATGAAATAAGTCTATAATTTAGTTTGAAAAGATAAACTGATTTAAAAGTGTAAAGTACTTTCTTTCAAAACCCTAATTTTGATGTCAATAAATCCAAAAGAATATGACCACATACCTTAGTGTAGCAATAACATCAATTACTTGATATTGGTGCTTCATGAATGAGATGTTTTACCATAATTCCTCAATTTTAGTCAAGCCTCTTTACATAGCTTACAATATAAACTATAAATGAAGCTGTGAGCAATACTCTACACAACTTGTACAACCTTTCTTTAAATAAACATAACCCTCTTATTAAATAATGCACAAATTTTCACAATCTAAATAAAGCATCACAAATATTTTTTTCAGTAAATAAACAAAAACCTGTACTGACCATCTGGTTCATCAAATAAATAAAATAATTTAAGCTTTGGAAGCATGTCGGACGTAGCCCTGTGGAAATCTGCCTGTGGAGCAGAGCCCTTAAGAAATTTGTACATACCAATAATTTTCTACAAATCTACACACTCTAAGCTTAATTTTGATCTGCCATATGTCTATATCTTTATTTTGTAATTGACCTTAACAGTTTACATACAATTTGATTGAATCACCTTAATAATATAATAGATTATAAAATAGCCTTCAAAACTGTTGTGGAGAAGGGAACTCGGACTTTATACTTATTTCTAATGCAGTTGGATAACCATAGGAGAGCTCGAGTATGTACAAAAACAAGGTTGGCATGCATATATAACTTTCTCAACTATTATTTTCATTATTCGTCAATGGATCATACACCTGGACATGTAAAAGTGCGCTCCCAGGTGAAGATGCCAAGGAATATAACCTTGAACGACCTTCGGCACGCTTCCATACTACACACATCAAATTCTCATTCTTCGAGCTGCTGTGAATGATAGCGGTCACGTTATATATAGCGCGCATGTGGCGACGCGACGTCGACTTGCGCTACCACATCACCTACTGTAGATCCACGCACACACAACATAACAACCTCGTCACTAACCTAAATACAATGCATTACTATAATTTTATATCTTACATATTTTTCATGCAGACTTTTAAATTTGTATCTAAATAGTATTAACGGAAGTATGTATAAAAAAACTACTTCCACAGGTCACGTAAGCAAATGAATGTTTACCTAATCGTGAGGAAATTCCAGCATCATTTATTCTCACTAAAGATTGATGTTATTAAATTTATCGACAATGGTCACTGATTAATTTCGTTTTAAAAGAAATAAATTAATAGGAAACCATTCAGTCTTCTCATGTTTCCTCGAATCTATTATTCTACACTGAATAGGTTCGGTATTGATTGAAAGTAATGCGAAAACTGTATTCTATATACTTCCTTCTTTCTGAAAGATTGTCTAAAGCTACAACGCTAAAACATGTTTTGATGCTAGTATAGTAACACTAGCCCATTCTCCAGTTAATTGTGTTACCTTACTCTTTCGAGAGGTTTGCTAACAGCTATCGTGCATCTGGTACTAATTTGTGAACCTTTTTTACTCCGACGAGTTTATATAATCAACAAAACTGGTCTAAATTGGAAAATACCCCCGCTGCAGCAAACCTGCCGACTAAGCGAATTTCCATTTGCCTGGATTGATTTTCAATTAATATATTAAATATACATTTATGTTTAACGAGTACCTAGGTTAGGTGCTACAGGGAAACTAATAAAGTGTGTTTTTTCTTAAAATATTAATAGCTTAGTATGAAATAAATAAATCCGCCAAGTTTGATCAAAATATATCCATAAAGAAGCCAACTACAACTGTAACCAATCACCAAAACCACTTTGATATACTAAATTATTTGCTTTTTAAGCTCTTTAAAGAGGTCAGGAGGAAAATTGATAAATTTTGTGTTTTAAGGGTAAAAAATGGGAAAACCCCATTTTCAACCCATCAAACCCCCCGTTAAACCCCTGTCCCATGGTCCGATTATGCTGGTTCGCGAACTCATTCAAGTTTATCCCGCCTTACACCTTCAAACCAAAATTTGGCAAAAATTATCATCAAAAGTTATCGTCAGGACGGACACACATATATAGATATATATATATATATATATATATATATATATATGTTATTCATATATAAACATTTGAACGAATTGTGTTTTTGGCCTCTGGGGACATCAAAAGGAAATAGTAAATCGGTCCTGGTTAGGTCCACCATTATGTGCTCGTTGGGTCCACCATGAGACCTACGGTAATAGCTCTTTCCCTGTAGGGAAATTCGCTAATAACGACACGTAAATGTCTATGATAGTACCCTTTGAACAGAGACGGGACAAAAATAAGTGTGACCTTTAATCCTCGCCAGCTCTACATGTTTACTGATGTGGCAATTACGCTGAATAGTTAGATTTAGACGTGTTCCTTGTGTTTTATCTGTTTGTCTGTTAACCAGAATCGTCACTGTCACTCACACGGCCAGAGGGTAAAATAGTCAATAGAAAGACCAGTGACAAAATGTTATTACTCTTTGGTTGTCTATGGATATCCATACAAAGCCACGTCATTCATTTGAATAATGACGACCGAGAATTTTTTTCTCTAGTTGTGTTCCTTTAATGCCCAATTTAAATATTATTCAATCCTATTGAAGTCAAAGAACACTTAAACACTGAGGAAAACGGACTAATACAAAATTGAAGGTTTATGGAAAACCTGTGTAAAGGTAATACGACATTTAAATTAGTAAAGATGAATCATACACACTTGGTTGGCCTGATGTAAGTGCCTGGTGCATCATTAGTGACTGTGAGTCCACGCGAATTACATTCCTAGCTATAAAATAGAAAGAACACACCAACATTAGTATATAGAAATATGCCAACTTTTATGAATCCGAAATTTGCGTAAGGAAACAAAAAAGATTTCATAGACTTATTTTAATGAAATTATTCCTCAGATGAGTTATTCAAATCATCCTAACCTAAGAAATAAACATGAGGAATAAATCATCGTGCAATACAAATATAGGAAATTATTGGCTATAGAAAGCGCTGAAGCAGCATATCCAACACATAACCGATAAATCCACCCTATTGTCCGTGGGATCCAATTAAAGTGCCCAGAGTATTGGCAAATAATTGGCGTTTCGGTGTTCAGCTCATTACACTCTCTCAAAATCGAGGATCACTAATTAGCTTACCATTCTGCCAGTAAAATCAATGTTAAATTATCAATGTGTGCTATTATTATAGTTTGATTAAGAAACTCATTATATAATCATGTATATTTATAATTTTCTTTTTACTTGAATGGTTCACAATTTTGTTCAGGTTTTCCTTATGTAAAGTTATCCCACGATATTTCTTTTGCCTGGGTTAATTTCAAGACAATATCCGAGACAAGAGTTTAGGGTTTAGATATTAGATAGGGCCTATACGGTATTTGAAAACGTCAAGGCCCAATCATCCGATATTTTTCTAAGTAAATATAAAAAGATATCATTTTGGTGGTCGAGCAATCCTAGCAGGAAGTTTCATTTTATGATTTTGAACATTTTGAGTGTACCTATAAAATTAGGGCGACTCAAAAATTTTTAAATGTAAACCCCATTCAAGTCACATTTTAAAGTTTTTACAAACAACTCAAAGTATGGTGAAAACCAGAGTTCGCTGTCTCTTCTCTATCCAAAATGGTACCCCGTCAAAAACTTATGAACGTCTACTCTTACATTAATTTTCTTGTGTCAAAAAGTAATTTTCCCTCCCCTTTAATTTGTTCCTAAGTAAATATTACAGAGTTATCCTTTGATTGGTCATGCAGCCTTGGCAGGAAGTTCATTTTATTCTTTTGAAAATTTTCACTAACCCCAAAAAATGGGAATTTTTGGGGCAACTCAAATTTTTTAAATGTAAACGCCCTTCAAGTGACACCTCATTTTAAAGTACTTACGAAAATTTTAAGAATGGAATGGTGAAAACCAGAGCTCACTATCTCTTCTCTATCCAAAATGGTAGACAATATTACTGTTACATAGATTCTTTTCTTTTTTATGTGAAGACTTAAATACATTTTAAGGGCTACCATTTTGGCCTCCCATATCGTATACTATTTTATTTAAAAAGCTCTAGAATATATAGGTGTACTGGATGATCAAGTTATGATTTAAGGATTTAATGTTTACACAGTTAAGACTATGAATTTAAATTAATTAGGCCTAGTAGAAGATAAGTAAAAATACAAAATTAAACATATCTACACATTTTTATCTCTCTAAATTGCTTTCAACTGAATCTTGCTATCCATCTTAAATTTATGGATCAGAAAATGGCTTATAATTAGTTACTGCCAAATCGATAATTTGATAACAAAATGTCTCGATTTACGTGTAACGAGTGAATAAAAAATCGTATGGCTTATTCCGATAAAGCTGGCCAGTTAAGTTGTAATTGTTGAAGTCTATTTTGTTCTAATATTACTAGTATTTGTTTAGCTGCTAAACGAATAATGGACATGAAGATAGCCAAGTTCAGTAAGAAGAAGTAATTAAATGCAGAGTATGTTTTTAAAACTATAATAAAATTGCGATTCAACAGATTTACATAGCCTAAAAATTACATACAAGTCATGTATCCCAAATCCAAAGTATTGCTAAATAAAAACAAAGCAAAGCTCAAAAATAAAACAATATTCAGCCAAATGGATTTGTCTTTCACAATGACTGAATCACGTCAATCAATACGCATGATGAGAGCTGAACAAAGAAGAGAGTCGCTTCAACCTCCATCGAACCCTCCTCTCCTCCCAACCAACCCACAATCGTGCTGTCGATGGTTAATTAATCAGTGACCATTGTCCGAGTGGTCCAATTACAACGACCTTGTTATGAGGACATGTTTATAGCATACACACATTCTCTCTCACCATATGCTCTCTATATATTTTCTGTATTCTAGATGGTTAATCAATCAATGACCATTGTCCGAGTGGTCCAATTACAACGACCTTGTTATGAGGACATGTTTATAGCATACACACATCCTCTCTCATACTCTGTATATCTTTTCTGTATTCTAGATGGTTAATCAATCAGTGACCATTGTCCGAGTGGTCCAATTACAACGACCTTGTTATGAGGGCATGTTTATAGCATAAACACAATCTCTCTCACCATATACTCTCTATATCTTTTCTGTATTCTAGATGGAATCAGTGACCATTGTCCGAGTGGTCCAATTACAACGACCTTGTTATGAGGACATGTTTATAGCATACACACATTCTCTCTCACCATATACTCTCCATATCTTTTCTGTATTCTAGATGGAATCAGTGACCATTGTCCGAGTGGTCCAATTACAACGACCTTGTTATGAGGACATGTTTATAGCAACACACAATCTCTCTCATACTCTGTATATCTTTTCTGTATTCTAGATGGTTAATCAATCAGTGACCATTGTCCGAGTGGTCCAATTACAACGACCTTGTTATGAGGGCATGTTTATAGCATAAACACATTCTCTCTCACCATATACTCTCCATATCTTTTCTGTATTCTAGATGGAATCAGTGACCATTGTCCGAGTAGTCCAATTACAACGACCTTGTTATGAGGGCATGTTTATAGCATACACACACTCTCTCTCACCATATACTCTCCATATCTTTTCTGTATTCTAGATGGAATCAGTGACGATTGTCCGAGTGGTCCAATTAAAACGACCTTGTTATGAGGGCATGTTTTAGCATACACACATTCTCTCTCACCATATACTCTCCATATCTTTTCTGTATTCTAGATGGAATCAGTGACCATTGTCCGAGTGGTCCAATTACAACGACCTTGTTATGAGGACATGTTTATAGCATACACACAATCTCTCTCATACTCTGTATATCTTTTCTGTATTCTAGATGGTTAATCAATCAGTGATCATTGTCCGAGTGGTCCAATTACAACGACCTTGTTATGAGGGCATGTTTATAGCATACACACATTCTCTCTCACCATATACTCTCCATATCTTTTCTGTATTCTAGATGGAATCAGTGACGATTGTCCGAGTGGTCCAATTAAAACGACCTTGTTATGAGGGCATGTTTTAGCATACACAAATTCTCTCTCACCATATACTTTCCATATCTTTTCTGTATTCTAGATGGAATCAGTGACCATTGTCCGAGTGGTCCAATTACAACGACCTTGTTATGAGGACATGTTTATAGCATACACACATTCTCTCTCATACTCTCTATATCTTTTCTGTATTCTAGATGGTTAATCAATCAGTGACCATTGTCCGAGTGGTCCAATTACAACGACCTTGTTATGAGGACATGTTTATAGCATACACACATTCTCTCTCATACTCTCTATATCTTTTCTGTACTCTAGATGGTTAATCAATCGGTGACCATTGTCCGAGTGGTCCAATTACAACGACCTTGTTATGAGGACATGTTTATAGCATACACACATTCTCTCTCATACTCTCTATATCTTTTCTGTATTTTAGATGGTTAATCAATCAGTGACCATTGTCCGAGTGGTTCAATTACAACGACCTTGTTATGAGGACATGTTTATAGCATACACTCACTCTCTCTCATACTCTCTATATATTTTCTTTATCAGTGACCATTTTCCGAGTGGTCCAATTACAACGACCTTGTTATGAGGACATGTTTATAGCATACACACACACTCTCTCTCACACTCTCTATATATTTTCTTTATTATAGATGGTTAATTAATCAGTGACCATTGTCCGAGTGGTCCAATTACAATGACCTTGTTATGAGGACATGTTTATAGCATACACACACTCTCTCTCACCATATACTCTCCATATCTTTTCTGTATTCTAGATGGAATCAGTGACGATTGTCCGAGTGGTCCAATTAAAACGACCTTGTTATGAGGGCATGTTTTAGCATACACACATTCTCTCTCACCATATACTCTCCATATCTTTTCTGTATTCTAGATGGAATCAGTGACCATTGTCCGAGTGGTCCAATTACAACGACCTTGTTATGAGGACATGTTTATAGCATACACACAATCTCTCTCATACTCTGTATATCTTTTCTGTATTCTAGATGGTTAATCAATCAGTGATCATTGTCCGAGTGGTCCAATTACAACGACCTTGTTATGAGGGCATGTTTATAGCATACACACATTCTCTCTCACCATATACTCTCCATATCTTTTCTGTATTCTAGATGGAATCAGTGACGATTGTCCGAGTGGTCCAATTAAAACGACCTTGTTATGAGGGCATGTTTTAGCATACACACATTCTCTCTCACCATATACTCTCCATATCTTTTCTGTATTCTAGATGGAATCAGTGACCATTGTCCGAGTGGTCCAATTACAACGACCTTGTTATGAGGACATGTTTATAGCATACACACATTCTCTCTCATACTCTCTATATCTTTTCTGTATTCTAGATGGTTAATCAATCAGTGACCATTGTCCGAGTGGTCCAATTACAACGACCTTGTTATGAGGACATGTTTATAGCATACACACATTCTCTCTCATACTCTCTATATCTTTTCTGTACTCTAGATGGTTAATCAATCGGTGACCATTGTCCGAGTGGTCCAATTACAACGACCTTGTTATGAGGACATGTTTATAGCATACACACATTCTCTCTCATACTCTCTATATCTTTTCTGTATTTTAGATGGTTAATCAATCAGTGACCATTGTCCGAGTGGTTCAATTACAACGACCTTGTTATGAGGACATGTTTATAGCATACACTCACTCTCACTCATACTCTCTATATATTTTCTTTATCAGTGACCATTTTCCGAGTGGTCCAATTACAACGACCTTGTTATGAGGACATGTTTATAGCATACACACACACTCTCTCTCACACTCTCTATATATTTTCTTTATTATAGATGGTTAATTAATCAGTGACCATTGTCCGAGTGGTCCAATTACAATGACCTTGTTATGAGGACATGTTTATAGCATACACACACACTCTCTCTCATACTCTCTATATATTTTCTTTATTATAGATGGTTAATCAATCAGTGACCATTGTCCGAGTGGTCCAATTACAACGACCTTGTTATGAGGACATGTTTATAGCATACACACACTCTCTCTCACCATATACTCTCTATATCTTTTCTGTATTCTAGATGGTTAATTAATCAGTGACCATTGTCCGAGTGGTCCAATTACAACGACCTTGTTATGAGGACATGTTTATAGCATACAAACATTCTCTCTCACTATATACTCTCTATATCTTTTCTGTATTCTAGATGGTTAATCAATCAGTGGCCATTGTCCGAGTGGTCCAATTACATCGACCTTGTTATGAGGACATGTTTATAGCATACACACATTCTCCCTCATACTCTCTATATCTTTTCTCTATTCTAGAAGGTTAATTAATCAGTGACCATTGTCCGAGTGGTCCAATTACAACGACCTTGTTATGAGGACATGTTTATAGCATACACACATTCTCTCTCACCATATACTCTCTATATCTTGTCTGTAAACATTAACTGTACTCTATAAGGTTAGTTAATCAGTGACCATTGTACAAGCTATCCAATTACAACTACCTTGTTATGAAAACATGTTTATAGCATACACAAACACTCTATCTCTTACCTTTTCAGTAACTATTAACTGTATTCTAGATGGTTAATTAATCAGTGGCTATTGTCCGAGGGGTCCAAATACAATGACCTTGTTATGAGGACTTGTTTATAGCATACACACACACACACACTCTCTCTCGCCCTCTCAACTTTTTTATATTTGCTCTTAACATCAGTAAATAAATAAATTAGTAAGTTGACATATTTTACTCTAACGTTTCTATTTATTTGAAAGATCACCTCTATTTCTTTCATCTTGTATAGGCCAGTAGTATATAATGTATGGTCAACGACGAAATGGAATTAAACAGATTTGCTAACTAAGCCTTGAAGGCAAATTGGACATTAAGGGGTGGCATTTAAAAGTGTTATCGTTAAAATCGATTGGAGTTGGCAAAACATGGCCATTATAACTGCTCTTTTCCTTTACACTGCCTTGCCAGACAGAACGGGCCCTCGGCCAGATGGGTTAGGAATGGATTTATCTGATTGAGCATTCCGATTTGGTCAATGTAAGTAAAGAAATAAAAAAAAATAATAAGCGGTGGGGAAAAGGTCCAACCATATTAAAAATGCTCGTTATTTGCCTAATACATGTAATCAGACGATGTTAAGTTACATGTAAAACTTAAGTATTTTAATTACAAAAGTACAATGACATATATGTATATTTTAATGTTTATGCAATGTCAAATACTGAAACTAAAACTTTTGTTATAGATTGATTTTAATTGATTTAAAATTCTTCTCGCCAATGGCTATCTGTTATATTATTAAACTGACACAGTCAAATCTGTGGTAGTTGTTTAAGGTCATCAAACAAATAAAAATATAGGCATAATGGTACACCAAAATAAAAATGTCAGTGTGTAGATTGGTATAATTTATTACAAACGATTTTCCCAACACCTCTGCCCCACAGGCCGATATCCTAACATATAGTGACAGTATTTTTAAACTCGCAAGGCCTACACGTACTAAGTTGCCTAGGAAATGTAAACTCCTTACCTGAGTTTTTTTTTTTATTTTTTATTATAAAGGCCAAATATTAAAATTATTAGTTTTTTCACATACAATTAATAATGAATGAATTTTATACGCCAGGTATAAAGAACCGCAATATTCTCTCGCTTCCTCTTCCCGTTCCGAAAGCACGAAGCAGCTCGTATATTTATAAACTTGTAATAGTTGGATGATTGTGAGCTTTTTTTATATTCTCATAATTTTAAGCGTTTTATTATTTCAAATAGTTCTTGTTATTACCCAAATTACGCACACTACCTGTACACACACTCCAACCTACACGTTTTTACGTGTTAACGTTTTTAACACATATTTCTCGCTTTTTCCTTAGTTATTAAGTTATGAATTGTATCTTGATTCTGTTATTTTTGATTAGGTTTGCAGAATTTTTACTATCATAACAATTAGTTTCACTTTGTTTTGGTTATTCAGTGATGTTGAAAGAAATTATGTAGATAATACTAGGTTTTCCTTAAGATACCTAATAGTCCCTAATGCAGTTATTTTTTGTCTGATATGTATATTTTCTGTTTGAGTACTTCTTCCGCTCGAAGACACCTTTACTGTGGTTTGAATTTGTAATGGTAATCCCACACAAGAAACAGCCTTTGTTTTTACATTGCTAATTACGGAATTATTAATAAGTAGCCTATTTTGTTTCATAAATTAAGCACAGTCTAAGTTTAGTTCAGTATCTGAATTATGTAAGTCTAAGCTTAATACAATGTGTATTTTATGTAATGTCTGCCTAAATGTTAGCGAAATAAATTTAAATTCGAGTTCAAATTTAATTGAAATAATTTATATGTCGTTTAAGCTTTGTCCAATAATTTCGATCCTGCGATCCTGAAATACTTAAGCAGAGTTCCAAGAGCAAGTAATCAAGTTTAGTTGGTTGATGGTGTCCACGAGACAATCCTGTTTGTCCAATCATTGTCTAAGAGCCAATTAATTGCTACTTTAGTCGCTCCAAGCCAACAAGTACCTGTGGTGACCTAACAGGGCAAATCTCTGTATAACAAGAACTCCTTACTTGGGTATCTACTTGGGTGTTGCGGATAATATTTCTATTCTTAAACTGAATCATATTGACATATTCGTGCTCCAATATGAAAATAATACCTTAGAATATACCTGTATGTGTACTACTCAAGCTTTTTTGTTGCGTTTATAGTTTCTATTTCTTTTTTTTAAGGAGGAGGTAAAAAAATGCATGTTGTTTTGTTGCAGTTCAAGGTTAAACCGGCCCTGCTACCCAATAAAAGTATATTAAATTCATGGTTTGTTTTAAAGGTTAGACTGGCACGACAACGACATGACTACATATAATAATGCTGTGCTGTTGCAAGGTTAGATTGGTGGTTTTACACGACGAGATAGTAACGATGTGTTTTTGCAGGGCGAGAGCGGGTTAGCAGAACCCGACTCTACTCGGGCCAAGGATATGACTGCCATTAACTCGGTAAGTTGGTTCCACACCTTTGTCGTTGTCTTTATACCTTCCAATATATATGCATGAACAATATTCTCTCTGTAAGGTGATGTCGCTTGGAAGGTAAAGTTAAGATTTTCCATATAGTACTTTCATTTATTTTAAGAGCAAACTATTATTTGTTTTTAATACAAATCATTAAGGAGTCCTTGTAGGCTACCTGTCATCTTGGATAATTTTAAACAGCTGCTGAAGATTTATTTATCATCTCAAATAAATTCCCAAACACTGAAGTGATTAAAATGAAATATCTAGTAAACTGTGAGGTTAGAAAAGTCCTTTGTGGTTTTTAATGGTTTTCTAAGGGAGTCCATGGAAGCTAACGGGCCATCTTGGATTTGCTCGCCATAAGGACAATGTTAATTTCGTTAACAGCCGCTGAAGCGTTATTTACCATCTCAAAACATTTTTTCAAACACTAGGGTGATTGTAATTTAAATATCTAGTATACTGTGGGATTAGAAATTTTCTTTGTAGATTTTGCAATTGTTAACGACTTAGAACATCTAGGCTCCTAGGACATTTTGATTACATTTGCACAGTACCCGTTCATTCTTTTGCATCACTTGTATTTGACATTTTGATCCAAAACAGTTTTGTGATATTTTTTCGGCGTATGTCTATGCCAGAGGCATTTTAATAAAACAAATGATGGTATAATATCTTTTTTTGGAAAACCTAATACCATAAATAATTAATGTTATGTCGTGGATGACGATTGAAATCACTATTGATTATTAACGTTAACGATATTTAGTGTTTCCCATAGGGTGGTTTTTGGCACTTAGGGAGGGAAAGTATAAGTCACTCTTGTCTATACTTACAGTAGACAGTGAGAGAAGTTTTAGGTGTCCCTAAGTAAAACTTTGATATATTTAAATGTCTTCAACATAAGTTGTAGGGATAGCGCCACGCCGGAGGAAGTTCAGGCCCTCCTGAGAAGTATAAATAAAAGAAAGATCCAACTGTCGAATTCTGCCTTTCAAAGTCGCGCCCTTAGGGAAATTATTCTTTGTGAAGAGCGAAGCTAGTCTCAAACCAAATAAATGACTCTAGTGCTGCCCATTGGCCTCTCTTAAAGATACTTTGCATGCCTTCATAGATATTGAGATATTGAGGAATACTATCACCTTGCATACGTATTGATCGGGACTTTCTTTAAAGTCCCGATCAATACGTATCTGTCTACAACGTATCTGTCTGTACGTACGTGTCTTTACAAGGAGTTTTGTTTTAGATTTATGATTAGTTCTTAGTAAAGTTATCCACCAATATGATCAATCATCTCATCGTTCTGCTCAAAGACGGGCGTATTTTTTTCTAATTAGTTTTCCACAAAATGAGTTACTTCATTTTGGCGTGTGTATTCTTAAACATGTGTGGATAGGAATTATATTTCACAAAGTAATGATGAAATCAAAACGTGCCCTTTATAAATATAAAACAACATTGCACTTTACAAAACCCTAGTTTGGCAGACATACTCTCTCTTAGAAAATATTCTATAGCGAACGTTAATTGGTGGTCATTGAGAACATATACGAAAAAACATAAACCAATGCACCAAAACCGCATAAGTAGATGTTGTTCCCATGAGTACAAATTATTGTTATTAAAAGTATGCATAGTTTACAAACTTAAAATATTTGGTGTGGTTTGAATGCGTGAGTCCAAAGCCTGTATATTACCTACTTAGATGTATTTCACAACTATTTAAAAGGTCTTACGACATGCTTGTCTACGCGGTCTTGGAGCTGAGCCTGAGGTAATGGACCAGTATTTTGTCGGCGTTGAGAGCACGATAACTCTCGCTCTCTCCCCAATTTTATTTATCGTTCCCTTAGTTTGTGGGAGCTATTTATTATGGACCACCCCTTTTCTCCGATATTTAAGTTTTGTAATGTGTTAAACGATGTAATTTGTAGAATGTCAATTAATTTATGTATTTAGATATTCAAGTATTATAAATATATGTATTTTGTGTGAGCTATTTTGATTGCAAGTTTTGGATTTCAAAAATACACTGACGGAGAAGGTTGTGACTTTGTGGAGTTCAAATACAGCAATGGCTTATATGTCATCAAATGTATGGAATCAATGCTCTATGTGGTCTATAAAAAGACACCGAATTGCAATTAAAACTAACTTTAGTGATTTCCCCGTATAAACTTTGGTCTCATGGTAAGACCTGGACCCTGGCCTGGTTTACTTTTCCGTTTTGATATCCCCATTGGCCAAAACACCATTTGTTCAAATGCATAAGTGTGTGCGTCTAAACCTACGTTTATTCGACCACATTCGGAAACCAAAATGATCGAACTATGAGAATATTGGGAATGGGGACAAAAATGGGGTTTCCAAATTTTCCCCATCAAACTATGATATTATATTTTCTTTGTAAATCGTTTTGAAGAGCTTTCAAAATAAATAACATAATAAAAACAAACTTATTTTTTTTGTAGCAGTCTTTTTCTTTTGTTGAACTTAATTTTTTTAGGCAGGGAATAAATATGACGAGTTTAAAGAAATGTTTTATTGAAAACCTAATCAGACAAATGGAAATTCAGTTTTCAGGTTTGCTGGGGCGGGAATATTTTGAAGTATTTGAAAATACTTTAAAATTAGTATTTTAAACTTACAATGAAATGTCTTTTCATTCTATGTACAAACTAATCCGCAATGCCAGCAAAATATATGCAAAAAATCAACAAATGTAAAGGATTTAGCTATTTAACTCGTTATTATGGCAGTTGAAAATATAAGACGGCACTACACCGCAATCGAGCTACTTGGATGTGTTGCGAATGTTACCTATCTTAAAATTGAAGGCGAAATCCAATGAGAAGGCGGATACGGCTTTATCGTCATTTCAGAAAACTGATCACTTTTAAAATAACTTGTGTTTCTATTAAAAATATGTTATACAATTTTGGTTATACATTTATGATACACGTACGACCTTCAAACCATAAACCTTATATTATAATCACACCATCACATAACGAAGCACGAGCTGTGTTTATAATATGCTACATTTTCGAGTTAAGCCGTACTCTGGAATAGAAGAGCTTAAATATTGAACAATTCTAGATATCATTCTCGTTTCATTTGTTTGTATATAACCTTTGGTGAATTAACACTCATTCGGTTGTGTGTATTCAGAAAATACTTAAACAAGAGCTTCTGAATAAACAGCAAACAATTGTTCAATTGTTCATTGCTCGTATAAATTATTTGCTCTCGAATTGCAGTATATTATATAGTTTCTCCACGTTTAATAAACAATACTGTTCTGCTCATAAATTGTAATGGAAGTTTGTGCAGAACATGCAAATACCCAGTTAATTGAAGGCCTTATTGTTATTCAATAAATATTAATAACACTTAACGATAAGCATACAACATACCTAACGTGAAATACTAATCCTACATTTGTTTTATAAGGTAGTATAACTGAGAAAAATCATTGAGGATAACATGACTAAAGCTTGTCAATATGAGGTTTTAAATAAAAATAATTACATATTCTCACGGTTTTGCTCATCATAGTAAATGATTACAAGAAGTTTAGCAAGTAAATCATTTAATTTAGAAACCCCTGGGAAAATTGACATAACAGAAAACTATACAGAACTAAAGTAAAAACAAATTATTATACAGACAATTAATTTATAAGATAATACCTTTATGAAATATAACTGTACTAAACTTCCTACCTCTAACAATCATAATAAAAGTAAAAAGGTCTTTATCTCCAGTTGAACATTTTCTTTAAAACGTCTTAAAATTTTCAGACATTTTAGGTGTATACGACATGGTGTATACCATTAGGTGTATACCATTGGTAAGATAACAATGGTAGTTAGTTCATTTTACTGTAGGTATGAACCAATGGATGAGTAAAGTTCACAACGCCAAGATATAAGATAAAGCTAGAATTCCATACAAATTCAATTTGTTGGTTTCTTTAGCTTTATCTGTGCCATGGGTAGCATTTTACTCAGCTCCAGATATGCAGATGAGCTGTCAGTATAAATCTAAAGGGCTTTGTATGCTGGCCGCTCGCACACATACATTATATATGGCAGCCACGACCGGCGAGAGCTGTATTTATTGTACCCACAGTCTGCTGGTTCGATTGAAAATTTGGGGGGAAACCAACCTTTACCTACGACAGTTTAATATGTATGGAGATGTAGTACGCTTTTTAAGGTAAACTGTTTTAAAATAAATTTTAACGTGTACCAAATAATAGCAGACCAGCGACCCCGCTATCCATTCAGTTTGGGCGAGATGAAATGATTTTAGAGAATTAAGATAGCTTCATTAGCGTTTGTGTGTGTATAATTTAATCAAGATTAGAACAAAATTATACAAGCTATCGTGTTGACGAACTTACACGCACATACTTAAAGAAATTTTAATAATGCAAAAACTATTTGTGGTGTTAATAAATTCGACTCAGCTACTTCACTGTTTCAGTACTTAGACGTAATGCAGCTAGAGAAAATATATTTATATTCAATTTTATGTTATTATAAAAAGTTTAGTAGTTTATTTTGAACAGTTGTTGTGAATAGGAATGTGAGAAACTATACTAAGGGTATGCTTGTGATACCACCCGTTATGAAAGATACAAGAAGGTTACAGTGTTACCATAAAGTAGTAAAATGTTTTAACTTAAACTTTGGAGTGCTCAACAATATACAGGATTTGAAAATTGAATTGTATAAAAGGAAAATAAAGGAATTGATAAAAAACGACTCAACCAAACAAAGTAAAACAATGATTTAACAAATGTATACAGTTAAACGATTTGTGAATATAAGATAGTATGCGAGAGTGAGTAGCTAGTGAAGTGACGAACCATAAGTGTTACAGGAGAAAAAAATCCATATATATATATATATATATATTAGGTATTAGTGACAGTGACTTATTAAAATGGACCTACTCGAGACTGTTTATGTAGAATCTTTGACTATTTAGAATATAACATATAGTTTTAAGTTTTTCAACCGCGCGTGTTTTCCAACACAGAATATAATTTGTATAAACACCTTTTTATATAAATAAAGATTTTTGAGCTTGAAATTGAACACACATATTATATACCATGAATACTTGAACAGGCATAATATATACCACGAATACTTGAACATACATATTATATACCACGAATACTTGAACAGGCATAATATATACCACGAATACTTGAACAGGCATAATATATACCACGAATACTTGAACATAATTGGTATGGATCATAGACATAAACAAATGACGTTTCTGGCCCAAAAATAAACATTATTTAACATTGCTTAAATGGGACTGTGTAAGTGTTAGTTCTATCAGTATAGGATTCGGCCCAACGTCATTTGTTTATGTTTATGATCCATACCGGTTCTGTTCAAGTATTCGTGTTGTATACATTTGAACGGACTGTGTTTTCGGCCTCTGGGGCATCGAAATGAAGAAAGTAAATCGGTCCCGGGTCTAGGTCTTACCGTCCCACCAACAGTTATAGATTCATTTCTTTAGGGAAATTCGCTAAAAAAACGACAGTTCGCTATAAACATTATGTGTGAAAATTAGTGTTAATGTATTCTGTTTTGTCTCACACATGGAACCTGAACACGCAAAGTAAAAAGTCTACTGTTGGTACTTGTAATGAAATATGCTATTTATGCTATTTTAATCCTTTCAGGCCAACACTCATGTTGAGAATCCAACACTCATGTTGAGAATCCAACATACATGTTGAGAATTAAAAACGACATTTGTGGGTTATTCAACGTATCCTTCCCTAAATTGTTGGGAAAATGAAAGCTTTGTAGAGTACAACATGGTTACAAATTGTTTAGCACGTGAATGCTAAAGCATAAACTATCATCTGCCAACCACAGACACCCGGTTGTGGATTCATTTTGCAATCGTGTTTATGGGTCAGTTTACAGACAAGAGTACTTCGCCGTAAATATCGGCCGCACGCGCGTGGTCTGATGTATGGTGGTGCATTGCTGTCATTGGCTGTACGGTGTATGGACGTATGCTAATTAAACTGAACACAGTAATGAGAGGGATAGAGGAAAATGTACACGAAACAGTTGAAATCCGATCCTAGGAAATGAAGTCTTCTATGAAATTAAATTAATTATTATTTTTTTCAACTTTTTGTTTACTTTGACAGAAGTATCGTAAAATTACTTGTAAAGTAATGCAAAAAGTGTAGACTACTGTATAAACAATGTAAACACGTTTTTTTTGAATTGCTCTGTTCATGTAGGTACAACTAATACAACGAGACATTCCATCCCCCTGTTAAATTTGTAGCCAGTTTTTTTTTACTAAAATCGTCGTAGTTGATGTGAGCCACCGACAGATTGTGCTGGTCTAAAATACTGATTTCTGATGAATACACAATCTTTTTTACCAATCCAAACTAAAGGAATGACTTATTGTGAGCTATAGCAACTGAAATGACCCATTTAATTTACCAGCAACAAAAAATAAGGTAGAAAATAGAGTTTTAGTCACTAGCGCATTCTGTGACTGGCTCAAACAACTACGTTCTTTTTTAACAAAAAATTGGCTACAGCTGGTTCATATAGATGGGATGTCTTCTTCAGTCAATGGTACAACCTATAAGAGATTATTCAGCTGAATTGTCAGTTCTAAGAATTATTTTTTCTTAAATTTGATATCATTGCATTTTATTTATTAAATTATTTTGTACACAATTTATTCAGTTGATATGTGTTACTACGGTTATTATAAACTTGGAACATCAGAAAATTTACTAATAAGTCATTATATGACAACACCGTTATTTTAATTATTATAATTTTTGCAATGGAATAGTGCCCAAACTCAAGTATTCAAATCCAGTAATGCTTTGGCGATGCCTTCATACAAAGATTTAACGAAGGTTATTCAGAACGCGAGAGAGTGAGTTGGGCTTACAATATGAAACGGATAACCAGCGGTATTGTTTCCTTTATTGCTGAACAATATCCAGCTACAATTCCGTGGTCATCACACGAGTCTGCGATCCAATTGCGGCGGGCGCCATGTTTGAATCACTTAACGACTTCCCTTTGTCCCCCCCCCCCCCCCCGTCACGTAAGGCTGTTACATGCCAAAATTGTTTAATTCAAATAGGCTGTACGTTCATACAAAGAGTTTGAATAAATCCAATTTAAGTATACCGCACAGTCATAATCTACACTCAAAATTACGACATTGACACAAATTACGAAATTCGTGAGCATTTCTATTTTAAGTTTAGTAGGATCATGGTAAACAACAGGTTTTACTGGTGTATGCCTGAGAAGAGAGTGGTATAGCCAATAGTATACCACAAAACAAATATATAGACCATTTATACAATAATTTATTTATTTATTTAATTTGCAAACGGATTTACACCAATTTTACAGTTTTATTACTAGTTGTGCATTGCTCATTATGACTAAATAGCCTATATAATGAGAGGAATATCAAAAGTATTAAGTAATAAGGATATAGTACATGCAAATACTTGGACAATGAAAGAACTAAGAGTAACAAGAAATAAATTCATGGTTGAATAAATAACGAAGATATGTATACAGTAAATAGCACAAGGACTAACCTAGAAAATAATAAATAATATGTAAAACAATAAAATAACAATAAACATGATAAATATTTTTATGAGAACAATAATTAATATTATTAGCAATGATAAATATTTGAAGTGAATAACCATAGAGACAAGTAAATACGATGAGAAATCGATACATGCAATGGACGAATAATACAGAGCTGAGAGCGATGAGAAATAAGTAATGAATTTAGAGCATACCAGAAAGATTTTTAATTTAACATCTCTGTTTAAAGGTGCAAAAAGTATATTTTACTATAAGTTTACGTTTGAAAGATGCAGTTGATTCATTAATAAAGTCAATGTGCTATGCAGCCTCGCTTTCAATCCGCAGGAGACGTGGTAACAATAATGACGCAGTACTACATCGAATGCAGTCCAGTTGACTACAATATTTAGACGTATACGTAGCTTCGATTAAAAAGTTTTTTAATGGCTAATACTTTATTAATGTGTTATTGTTTTTAGTTTTTGTCTTTTCCTAAATGTTTTGTGTGTAATTTATGAAAACCGCTGTGTATTTCCTTCACCAACTCTTGGTTGATGAATAAATAGCTATAATTCTATTCCTAGTTTAAATGTTTTTGCTTGTTTGAATACACAGTATAGTTTAGATGAATATAACGCCCACTAGGTGCATATTACATATTCCCTACTGGAACAAAACATGTTTGTTAACAATAGCCGCTTTAATCCATCCGTCCTTCATGTTTGTGGGACACGGTTTGGTCGCGACAAACATAGTCCACTATTATGTGTCTAGCCCAGTGCATGCAGGAGATCACCACTTCAATATTTGTTCTGCACTCTAACCAGAGTACAAGCACTCGCAGTTCACTTATATTATAACAGGTGAAACGAATTATTGTAATTAAAATGGCTGCACTATACCCGCGGTAGTAATTGCTTAGTGCTAAAGTTATTCTGTTTAACCAAGTTTAACGGGGGTTTTAAACGATAACATTTAATCAATTTACTAGGCAAGAACGGTTCCTTGCACACACTTGTGATAACCGTTTTAAGTTACTGTTTATTTATAACTAACCGTTTATATGAAGGGAGTTTCTAACGTCTAATGTCATTACTATATAATACTGTTATTTTATTTCATCCTTTTCCAAAAATTTGGTCCTGTTGAACATTAAAAGAGACATTCTCTACAGTTTCACGATCTTTGTAAGGATTTTGATAGTGAATTGTTAGTGATTTTGTTAGCGTGGTGCAGTTGTACTAGTTTGGCTATTGATAACTGATTACAGAAATCTCGTTTTAAGACGAAAAAAATACAATCGAAAAAACTTAACGTAATTTTAAAAACACAGTTTGAGTAAACAATGATAAATTTTTAATCAAATTAAAATAATTCATTGGTGGGTAGCCTACTTTGCAAAAAGTCTACACGGCTTTTTCAAATTGTAATTTTCACGCTTACAAAAATCCCAAAAGAAGAAGTAAGTAGCATGAAACTTTGCTCTTGTTGAGCTGATGAAGTTAAACAAAGCGCCGCGGGAACGTACCTGCTTGCAGACGACGACTTAGCTTAACTTGTACCACACATATCAGGTGTCAGGAAAACTGCTCAGTTCATATAATGAAACAGAAATATGTGATGAGGTCATTGTTGTGTCTGTAAAATAAGTAAAATATGTTAACCAATATGTAAAATATACTTGAATGAAATTTGTACAAGTACTGTAAAACAACTGGATTGCACAGAGCGATTACTTAAAAAGCTCCTAGCAAGTGAGCAAAATAGCCAGCTTGTCCAACAACGTGAAATACGACTTACAGCTCCCGCTATGTATTAACCAAACCTCCGAAATCAAAAAAATTCTACTTGTCGCTTATGTACAAGCTGGATAGTAGAATAGTTAAATATCAAGTTTGCTCAAAATCCGACGAATGGCAAGTAAAGTCGCAGAGTAAAATTGTTCTACAATATCTGTTTTAATAGGAAGTGCGGCAAGTACTAGTTTAGCTAGTTACGAGCTGCTTGTGTTGTCCTGTGTACACTTAAACTAAATGATTTGTAATGGAATTTAAAATCCTGTAACTCATTATATCTAAAAGACTAGGCTGGTTAAAATTGTCCAACTTAAATCTAAATGCAGTTATAATTTAGTTTTTGAAAACATCAAAAAAATTTACCTATACGAGAAATATTTTAATTTTATACATATATCGGCTATCGTAAGGGTTTAAAACTTCATAAAACACTTGTCTTAATACAGAATTTTGCACCGAACTGTCCTTAATGTTATATAATGCAATCAATTGAATCCATGATAAACGTTTGTAGTACGCTACGAAATATACATAAATATATAAGATCCCCACAAGTATTGAGAAATTCCGAAAGGTTTAAACACTCAGATCAAGTAAGATTTTGACAGTGGAAGCCAGAAACGCAATAGTAAGATGCAGGATATGATGTAGTGAAGTTTCTATCTTCGGTCTGCGGCCTCGAGTCCATCCATAATACATGATCTGCTCGCTATCTCTTCGTATATCAGTACTTCACATCCATACGCCATACTGCTAGAGAGAAACAAAAGATCAACTGGAAAATGTATGCTCTGAATACCACGTAGTCCTTTTAAAACTATATTCATTCACTTTAATTTCTTTTAAATTATCCTCACAGTAAATTATATTATGAACAATCTATAAAATACCGGGTGACTGGGCTAGAGTTATCAAGAAATAACTACTACGTTAAATATTAAAAAGTGTTTTAATTGTAAAATAACTATATTAATATGTCATAAATACAACCAAGATTGTGTTACGAAGTTGTATGGTCATATTGTTAAACACAACGCAAAAAATCTACAAGTTAAGAATAATACTTAACTAATATTTCCATGCAATATTTCCATGTTGCCAAGCTGTATCATCTCTGGCCATAGTTGCAGCTCAATAAAAATCAAGAGATCATAATGACTGTTGTCAATATTATGGATTTTAAGCCAACAATGAATGGTGTTGTAACTAGCTGACTTCTCAGTACACATAATCATTGGGCTGATATTAGTGACTAAGATGTTATGGTCAGAAATAATTTTAGCTTGGTCACTTGGAAAGATAGCGTTATCCTAACTTGTATTGTTTAGGCATTTTGTTTGAAATATAACTATTAAACGTACACACAATCTTGTTTGTATTTATGACATGTTTGCGTAGTTATTTCAATATTAAAATAATATCTTTATAACGGACGAGAAAGTTAATTCTTGATACCTCTTAGCCCGGACACCCGGTATAGTAATCTAATATTTAAAAATTAAAATTTGTGTTATTATTCTATAAATTTACAATATATAATCAACACAGGAATTCATCAATATTTGCCTACGATATTTTTTTCATTTGTGTAAATTTGTCTAATTTAGTTAGATTTATAAATGATAAATAACATTAAATAAGTGTAATAAGCTAACTATATTTTTTTACATATTATATACAAAAATTAAAAACAAACTGCTGGAACGGTTACGATTCCTTATGGACATTATTTTAAATCAGAGCAACATATTGTAATGTAATGTAAACAATATTTAAATCCATATAAGTTTCTATCCAATCTTTCATATTTAGACTCAGTGGTGACCATCACGTGTTTTACACAGCTTAATAACTAAAATAATGAATGCACATTTTGAAAATATGAAAACCTGTATTGACTGTACGTTGTTGAGAAACCCGTAAACGATTTAATTTTAAAAATAGTTAAATATTTTTCTGCTACTTGGCTTGGAACATAATGCCTTGCGTTGTAATAAAATGTTTAGTAAATTACAGGATTCTATACCAACTGTTGAGAGAGAATTTGTTTGGTGGGTCCATTGTCAAAATTCTGAATAAAGTAGAAAATATTCTTGGGTCCTCCCATACATACTTACTTCTAAATTCGACAAATTTAACAGCCTATCGGTAATTTCGGGTGTTTTCTGAATAGCATTAAGGAAACCTCTCAATTAGTTGATCCATATAAGAATGCCAGGGCCTAAAGTTTGTCACATTTTATCCTGGATTTTTTAGAGAAAACATTATTTCATTAAATATTTTGAAATACTTTCTAAAAAAGAGTAGTTTTTATGTTCAAGTAGCTTCCGAAAACCTCAAACATACAATTTCACACTGTATTAAATATACTTCTAAGATTCTTTCCCAGTATAAGTAACAGCTCTTGTTTTTAAATACATATTTCACAAAGTACTATTTTTATAAAATCGTGGAGATGGAAGTAGATATGGGAGAACAATCGACGGTGTGTCGTGTGATGAACTCATGATGGAGCAAAGTTTCAATCATCGGTTGTGGGTGCGAGTCCATCCATATTACATGATGTTCGACTGCTGTGTTCGGTGGCTGCTGTCTGCTACCTGCTCTACACAACAAAAACTCCATACAAACTGCGTTCAATAATGATATTACATTTTATAACGAGTTTATAAGGCATTGTACTGTTTATGTGTAGAGTATGTATGTTATAGATTCTGTATGTATGTCCGTATCGTCCCTAAAAATAAATTGCGTGTCGTGATACTGTATAAAATTTTATTGGTCATTTGTCATAATAAGTGTGGCTTACCGGAATATTGTAGACATTTTTCATTTTACAGCTTTATACATACTAGTTGCTCTGCCCGTTATTCGCAACGGCCAACGGGATGTGAATGTAGATGATAATAAAATGGTTCTTTTGATATTCTGCAAAAACCGTGGCACAACACATGGATTATAGAATCAAACCTCAACTATACGTTACGCTTATTTTTTAAAGAATATCGATTTGGTTTATGAATGTTCAATTAATTGTTTTGTAACTACCTGAAAAATCTGTCCCAGATCTAGGACTTATGAGACCTGCGGCAATAGTTCATTCCCAATATGGTAAATTATTGGGCAAGTGGCTCGTTTCATTACCGTGTATAATGTCACAATGGTACGGTTATAAATGTTATTTTAAAATCCAAATAAAATACGATGTATGTTTGTCAGGGGAGCGAGCTGGCCCAGTGGTTAGAGCGTGGGACTTCGGTTCCTGGGGTCCCGGGATCAAATCCAACCAATCACCAATGGATTTTATCTAAGTAATAATGCCGAAACCCCTAGGTCTAGCCTGAAACTTGGGAAAGTTGTTCTATACACCCCTGGGATGGTTTTTGAGAAATACAATTTTGGAAAACTCCTCAGGGCTCTGCCCCAGTCATCTTTAAAGTTTCCATGTTATCCTTATGGAAAAATATTCGTTTACATTTGAACAGATGAATACTTTTAATTTTTATACTATTAACTAAGGAAACAGCTGGATACATTTATTTGGTTGAAATGAAATATTTATATTACTTTTTGGCTTAAAAGATTTTTATTTTTCTGTATACATTTTTTCTCATTATTTAATAAGTTTAAAAATCAAGACATGTACAATAATTTTGTTGTTGTTTTTACGATCTGTGTAAATATTATCAAATTAACAATAATATTTAAAATAACTTGTTTATGTGTCCGAAATCTAAATGATAGAGATTGGAGTTTTATGTTTCATCTTCTTTCCCACTCTTTTAATTTTTACAGTTTTATTACACTAGTGGAATATTTAATCAAAACAAAAACTACTTTTTCGGCGGTAAAATTTAACTTTTACGTAGAATAATCCGTTATAAGTTAGCAAGTTCCCGCCTTCGGTCAATCTCTGTGGGAGCGTCACCTGGCGTTGGATGGGGAATTTGTCTCCTCAACCTGAACACAATCTTTCGTCATCCAGAATGTGGATTTATTTCGGGTTTTGAGTTATTCATATGAGCAAAAGATTGTAAGACTTGATGCATTCTTTAAGACTTCCCATATTTTAATCTAAATATTATTGCAACTTTTATATGTAACTGTAAAAATAGGATTGGGAATCTCCTGTTACCTCAGTTGTGGCCGCCAAAAAGTCTATATACCGTACATCTGAAAGATCACCATCGTTGACTGTATTTACTGCCTGTATTATTGCCCGCATTTATTGCCTGTTTATTTATTGACTATGATTTATTGCCTGTTATTTATTGCCTATTATTTCTTACCTGTTATTTCTTGCCTGTTTTTCTTGCCTGCATTGCATGCTATTTATTGTCTGTTGTTTTTTGCGCTATTTTTTCCATGCTGTAATGCTCACATAACTTTATTCAAGTACCATTTTGTATTTATTATTTCATTTTTATTAAGTTAGTGTCATTGTAAATTAGGCAATGTTGTATTTGCACGATGATTATACATACACATTAGAATTTGCAACTTAAACACAAGTGTGGGTAGATGCATGAAGCATGTTCGAATAAATAAATGTCACGTTTTCAACTTAGTTTGCACAAGTAGTACCTAAAAAATCCGTCCCTTGAGCCTAAATTGCTAACATATTCTCTTCATTAACAGATGACGTTGTATGATGATCATAATTTCATAAGGGGGAAATTAAATAAAATGTAATGAACCTTATTCAAATATATAATTAGAAAAACACTTATATAAGTTTTAAAATTTCGACTAAAATATTAGATAACCTTTAGTAGTTTATAAATACCTTTGTTGTAGTTTTTGTAATATCAGAGAAATAGTTAATGCAGTTTAGTCTTATGGATATAGAGTCTTATCCTTATTAAATATGGTAATTTAAGTTTAACTCCTGGAGTCGACTCAACGCATTTACATGATATTACTTGATAGAATATAATATATTTGTTAGACAATTGAGTAAATTGATAGTCAAATAGAGCATTTATAAGATAATGGTGGAGATTTTAAAATACTACACGGTTTATACGATGATTCTAGGTTTGTGTGGATATGTTATGTAGATGTCAGTGTAAATCTAGCGGCCTTTGTATTCCCAGTCCGCTAGCGGCCAACGCTCACATTCATAAAATATGGCCCCGAGCTGCCCCTGAATACGTATTTACGCTACTTTACCACCCTGTAAAGTATAATGTGGTTCGTTCAAACAAACAACAACTTTTAAAATACGTTACTTTCTTTTGTACGGTGGGAATTTCTACTCGGGCAGCTATCTAGCTATACTAGTTTTTTTTTTTGTTTTTTATAAAAATGATAAATTTGTTTAATATTGTTAAACTGGTAAAAATCTGGTATATTTAACCACTCTAAAACGATTATCATTATTAGGAACAGCGTACTATTTTGACAACTTAAATATGAAAAAAAACACACATTAGAAAGACATAATGTGCACTTTTGCATAAATGTTTCAAAGATTTGATCAATGTTTTGTTAGGGAAACATCCAGAATAAAACTTTTAAATGTAATTTAACGTAAAAATCAAACAGGAATAACATTATGATTTAAAATTCTTATAAAAACAGCCAAATATACCATACTATGCATGAAGCACATAGTGTACATGATTATAAAATATTATTAGGTATTGTACTGAACAAATTTTGTTTTAAGATTCTTATTCTGTGTTTTGACTTAGCAACCAAAATGAGGGAGCTACTCCTTCGTGTGATTGGTCCGATGGGAGCCATAAAGGTCGTCCTCCTTATCTCAGTAGCTATCAAAACGGTGGCGGTAGTTAAGGTAATGACACGACAGAGGGCAATATGACACAACGGGGCTCCGCACCACCATACACGTTACACAAACCTGCACTATCTGCGTGACGTTAGTCCCTGAGGTGTAGCTTCACACCATACACACTACACACATTACTTGACACAACCGGGCTCCGCACCACCATACACGTTACACAAACCTGCTCTAACTGCTT
Source organism: Macrosteles quadrilineatus (assembly GCF_028750875.1). Lineage (NCBI taxonomy): Eukaryota > Metazoa > Arthropoda > Insecta > Hemiptera > Cicadellidae > Macrosteles > Macrosteles quadrilineatus. The sequence goes on from NW_026542594.1 coordinate 160,967,245, forward strand.
GACGTTAGTCCCTGAGGTGTAGCTTCACACCGTACACACTGCACACATTACTAGGCAGGACGGCTTGCTTGAAATGCCGATAGTGCGGCGTGATATAGGTAAAAAGGGGTTCTCATACTTTGGACCCCAGGCATACAATACCCTCCCAAGAAATATGAAAATCATGTCATGTAATTCATTTAAGGCCAATTTAAAGCTAGTTTAGTTTCACCTACTGTTTGCAATTATTGTGTACTTGTAAACTGTTTGTGACTTGAGTTGTCTTGAAAAGCAGTTATGGCTGAAGACCGCTTTAAATAAAGGTATTTTATTGTTACATTATTATTATTATTACTTGACACAACAGGGTAGGTATTTAGAGCATAGGTAGGTTATTTAATAAAATTCTAAATATTATAGCAAGTAGTAAGTAAATAGTAAGTAATAAGTAAGTAATAAATAGTACTAGAGGTCGTCCAGTGGTCAAAAACTCTACCAAAAATATGATATGTTCAGACTTCTCTATTTTCACCCTACGCTGTAAATAAAACGTGTCATTGGAATTTCTTTAATTTGTTATGATTTTCTATTTATATTGCGTTGTTATTTCGTAACCAGCATGGCAACCCACAAGGTCCATAATATTTTTTTAAAATTTTAAATTAATTTCTTGTGCTTATTTTTGAGCCTATTTTATTTTATGAAGGGATTCTGCACATCTACAGGAAAATATATTTCCAACAGTATGTGTAGATTTTCCCTGCAATGGACATGAGCTGAGAAAAAAGGCTTTAAAGAAACATGCTTGCCTATTAATATATAGATATTAGTTAGGTAAATGCTGATTTAAGTCACATGAAAACGGAAGGAGTTTCCATTACATACAAGAAAAAGTCCAAAAAAAATGTAAGGAGTATAACCGTTACTTTTGCAAAACATATTACGTACGATTATAGCTCTAAACTACATACTAAATGAAATTACATGAATACAATTATGCTACTCAAATAACAGATCAAAACAAATGCTTCGTATAGCACCAACGTAAGATTTTTTTACTACAGATTTAAGTAAAATAAAACCTAGTGTTAAAGGTAGAGGCGGAACTTTCCGTTATCTTTGATCAACAACCGGGGCTTGGGAGAAGGAAATATCGGGCCCGTTTGTCAGGTTAATAAATGACTCGAGTGAACTCTTCTGTCACAGTAGTTAACTGAACTGCACAACTTCAACTGGGTTACAATTATGCATACAATAATTATTCAAGAAATAAAGTCATTATTCAATGAAATGCGTCATTATATAATATTTTGGGTAAAAGTCACTTGATTTTTCTAAGAAAAAAATTAGTAAGTTAAGAGACAATAAAGATCAACATGTATTACTTACTATTTTGTCAAACACCACAAGAATTTTCTGGTACAGTAATACGTTTTCAATACATGTAGAGTTCCTTTCAAACTCATACAAATCAGGTTTTAAAGACCTTACGCAAAATAATGTTATGAATGTTATACCTAAGTAAAAAAATATTGCTATTACATAAGCCACAATATGCAATTATACAGCAAAAAAAAAAATAAAAATAAAGGTTGGGAATATAAATTATAATAAAATTAGAGACTTCATTTCTCACATCTAAATAAAAGATAGTAGACAGAAGTATTTTTCTACGAATATTAATATTTAAAACAAAAACAAAAACTTAATATCTACCTAAACTGACTAAATACTTTGCAATATTGTAGTTTTTTATTGTCTAGTACTTATATGGATTTGGTTTTGCTCCAGATATCAAACTAAACCGACTGTTTGGATACCAATGTAGCAAAAATATATTTATATAAAAAAACATTACCAATGTTTCTAAGCAGAATCATAAGTACTACTGTGCAATAGCATTAACTAGTACATATATAAGAATAAGACAGGCTATAGTATTCATCGTCCAATAAAATTGCATTCTAATAATTTTAAATGGCTGTTAAAAGCACCATTGCACAAATTGAAGTGAAATAAGTATTTTTAGAATTGACAAGAACAAAGGTCTATCCATTGGGTGTATTTCCTCAAAGGGATATGCAAACATAGGCCTGATATGTTATTTTTTAACACCATTATTGATCATTTGTATGGTGATTATTTTATTTTACAAACTGAAACATTAATTAAGTCTCACTGCAATATTGGCAGCAGGTACACTAGCTATGGGCTAGGCTTGTGAGTAGTAGTCCCTAGGGACCAGTTACTATAATGCTTCTAATAGCCTCCTACCAATACAATCATGGTCTAGATACTTTATCTTGTAATAATGCATGATAACTACTAGCATAATTTATCTTAATATTGATTACAGTACATGGATTGAGGGTGTAAAACAACCAAAGTAGTGTGCTAAAACAAAGATACCCCTGGGTATTTTTCTCCTGTATACCATAGAGGAAAAGATTGCTGGCTGTCGATGTTTAGTAAAATATATTTTAAAGGTTTATGTCCAAACAAGCATAATATATACCCGTGCCTTGAAACGGGGTCAGTATGCAAAAGAGACAATTTTGGTTCTTTGAAAATGCCTTAAAATTGTTTTCACTCCTACCAATTCATTTAGAAACGAAATTGAACTGTATTACTTAACTTGATAATATAGTATGTTTGTGTTAACTCATACTTTGAACACCTGAGCTTATTTAGACTACATAGGAGACAAAATCATTTATATATTTTAAGGTATAATAAAATAACGCATTGAATAAACAGTTAATTAACTAGAGGAAATCCAGTCAGGATTTGTATTAAAGCCAACATATAAATTATTGATTGTTGTTCATAGGTTTGATTGCTGTAAATTATGTTTAAAGTGTTGCAGTATTCAGGTTTTTCTAGGTATAACATTTTCTAAGATAATTAGTTAGCTATGATTTATGTTTATCTGATTGATAAACTACAATAAAAATACATTCCGGGCGAGTTCCCTCTAATATTACTAACTGTAACGTGAAATAAATCTCTAAATACAACTTCTAGACTAGTTCTCCTGTAGATTGCTGACTTATATTTATTTGCAACGAATTATTTCCGTTTTATTTATTGCTTGCTTCTAGACACCTTCGCGGTAAATAATTTATTAGTGATATTTATTTATACAAGTTAAGATGATTAGGCTTATAAATAGTACACTTTGAAAATAGTATATACATATACTACTGTTGGTTAAGGTTTTATAGGGTGCAAACAATTTTAGTACTGTATATTTAATCGGAAAAGGTGCCGGTAATCGGAATTATAGTTCAGATTTCTATTGCTAAAAAAAGCATTTACTGTTTTTATTTGCTGTTTAATGCAGCATTTATTGTTTCATAAATTAAACAATTATCTAAAACAAATTTCAACACAGACGCTTTTCCATTTGAGGAAATCATGTAGTTTAATAGAAAAACGCAAGAAACGCGAGTGAATGGAATAGTTGGCAAGAGTAACACAAACTGTTTACTTTCGACCTCGTCAGAGGAGTGCAGTTCACGTACGGTTTTGTGTAATGTAATGACCTCGATCACTGAAAAGAATCTTACAACCTGATTAGTGGTATAGGATCAGTATGTTTTTATGTGTTGTTTAAAAGCGATTCAAACATAAATAATAAAAACAAGCAAATCAAAGTGGGTAGCAGAAGAACATTGAATAATTTAGACGACTGTATTTTGTTTTCGCTTTGTAAAATTAACCAAAACTATTTTATCAATCCATAAATGTGGTTGTAGGGACATAATTTTGTTATTGGTTACACAGACCAAAACCGAAGTAAAACGTATGTGTAGGTGGAATAAACGGTAAGATGTGTTAACATAACAGTTGACGGAAATTAGAACACCGTGTAACTATTGAATTTATAGCATAGGTGAACGTTATTTTCGTTTATATGAGTTGTTATAATTTCTTATCTGGGCTTAAACGAAAGTGTACACTTAAGTAAGTTAATGTTAACAGTTAATAACATGGGTTAATAATGATCTTTTGTGTTGGCAAATCCAACGTATTATGGGACATAGAGTAACTTAATTAAATAAAATGAAGAGCAAAGTAGATCAGCAGTCATTGTAATGAGGTGTTTGATAGTGTCAGTCATGGCGTGCTAACATATAGTTGCAGAAATGACAAGGATAGTGAGTTGTTGTTGCACGCATGGTCAAATGGCGTGGGATAATAGGCATGCTTTTGCTAGCTGGTTGTTGTATGCATAATGAGCTAACGTGGAGAGGTAGACATGGTGAGATAACGTGGAGCGGTAGACATGGTGAGGTGGCGTGGAGCGGTAGACATGGTGAACTAACGTGGAGCGGTAGACATGGTGAACTAACGTGGAGCGGTAGACATGGTGAACTAACGTGGAGCGGTAGACATGGTGAACTAACGTGGAGCGGTAGACATGGTGAACTAACGTGGAGCGGTAGACATGGTGAACTAACGTGGAGCGGTAGACATGGTGAACTAACGTGGAGCGGTAGACATGGTGAACTAACGTGGAGCGGTAGACATGGTGAGGTGGCGTGGAGCGGTAGATATGGTGAGGTGGCGTGGAGTGATAGATATGGTGAGGTGGCGTGGAGCGGTAGATACGGTGAGGTTGCGTGGAGCCGTAGACATAGTAAGGTGGCGTGGAGCGGTAGACATGGTGAGGTGGCGTGGAGCGGTAGATATGGTGAGGTGGCGTGGAGTGATAGATATGGTGAGGTGGCGTGGAGCCGTAGACATGGTGAGGTGGCGTGGAGCAGTAGATATGGTGAGGTGGCGTGGAGCGGTAGACATGGTGAGGTGGCGTGGAGCGGTAGACATGGTGAGGTGGCGTGGAGCGGTAGACATGGTGAACTAACGTGGAGCGGTAGACATGGTGAGGTGGCGTGGAGCGGTAGACATGGTGAGGTGGCGTGGATTGATAGATACGGTGAGGTGGCGTGGAGCCGTAGACATGGTGAGGTGGCGCGGAGCGGTAGATATGGTGAGGTGGCGTGGAGCGGTAGACATGGTGAGGTGGCGTGGAGTGATAGATATGGTGAGGTGGCGTGGAGCCGTAAACATGGTGAGGTGGCGTGGAGCGGTAGACATGGTGAGGTTGTGTGGAGTGATAGATATGGTGAGGTGGCGTGGAGTGATAGATATGGTGAGGTGGCGTGGAGCCGTAAACATGGTGAGGTGGCGTGGAGTGGTAGACATGGTGAGGTGGCGTGGAGTGATAGATATGGTGAGGTGGCGTGGAGCCGTAAACATGGTGAGTTGGCGTGGAGTGGTAGACATGGTGAGGTGGCGTGGAGTGATAGATATGGTGAGGTGGCGTGGAGCCGTAAACATGGTGAGGTGGCGTGGAGCGGTAGACATGGTGAGGTTGTGTGGAGTGATAGATATGGTGAGGTGGCGTGGAGTGATAGATATGGTGAGGTGGCGTGGAGCCGTAAACATGGTGAGGTGGCGTGGAGTGGTAGACATGGTGAGGTGGCGTGGAGTGATAGATATGGTGAGGTGGCGTGGAGCCGTAAACATGGTGAGGTGGCGTGGAGCGGTAGACATGGTGAGGTGGCGTGGAGCGGTAGACATGGTGAGGTTGTGTGAAGCGGTATACATGGTGAGGTTGTGTGGAGCGGTAGAAATGGTGAGGTGGCGTGGAGCGGTAGACATGGTGAGGTTGTGTGGAGCGGTAGACATGGTGAGGTGGCGTGGAGCGGTAGACATGGTGAGGTGGCGCGGAGCGGTAGATATGGTGAGGTGGCGTGGAGCCGTAAACATGGTGAGTTGGCGTGGAGTGGTAGACATGGTGAGGTGGCGTGGAGTGATAGATATGGTGAGGTGGCGTGGAGCCGTAAACATGGTGAGGTGGCGTGGAGCGGTAGACATGGTGAGGTTGTGTGGAGTGATAGATATGGTGAGGTGGCGTGGAGTGATAGATATGGTGAGGTGGCGTGGAGCCGTAAACATGGTGAGGTGGCGTGGAGTGGTAGACATGGTGAGGTGGCGTGGAGTGATAGATATGGTGAGGTGGCGTGGAGCCGTAAACATGGTGAGGTGGCGTGGAGCGGTAGACATGGTGAGGTGGCGTGGAGCGGTAGACATGGTGAGGTTGTGTGAAGCGGTATACATGGTGAGGTTGTGTGGAGCGGTAGACATGGTGAGGTGGCGTGGAGCGGTAGACATGGTGAGGTGGCGTGGAGCGGTAGATATGGTGAGGTGGCGTGGAGCGGTATACATGGTGAGGTTGTGTGGAGCGGTAGACATGGTGAGGTGGCGTGGAGCGGTAGACATGGTGAGGTGGCGCGGAGCGGTAGATATGGCGAGGTGGCGTGGACTGATAGATATGGTGAGGTGGCGTGGAGCGGTAGACATGGTGAGGTGGCTTGGAGTGGTAGACATGGCGAGGTTGCGTGTTTAAGTAGACACAGTGAGGTGGAGGGTGGCTGTAGGCCAGCACGACGTCATACGAAGGATACGGACTTAATTGTTTACATTAGCACGTGTCCGCATCACAGGTCTTTCGCCAACTATTTATTCTGAACGTAACATCATTGCCAAATGTCTACTGGTTTGTATAATTAGATCTAAGCGTCTCGTTCACAAGCCAAAATATAAGTAAATCCATCAAGAATATGTAGGCGTATTACAAAAAAATATAGAGATAGCGGGATGCTTTTAGTTTTATCGGATACGTAGACGTATGAATTGGTGGCATGGGAAACGTATGATCACCATTTAAATTATAGTACTAAACCATTTATGAATTCTTATACCTGTGTGTATGGTATCCTATTTAATTGATCATGAAAAATAATAGTTGAACCTAGCTAAGTAACAAACCATTGTAAACAAATCTGCTCAACCAGGTGAGAAGTTGACCCCTTCCCCATATCTAGCCACATCGCCCGAAGCGTGTAAACAAGTAACAAGTGATTGGCGGTGGGGAAGCGCCAAATATTTGAAGACTAGAGGCGCTCTCTCCATAACCTGCTTGTTCACTCACTAACCCCCCCCCCCCCCCCCCAACCTTACCATCTCACTCAACTACCTTGATTTCCATCTAATGCGATTTTTAATGCTTATTAAATTAGACAACTTTTGTAAGGGAGGTGGCGTTCTTTAAGCTTAAAGTTTAAAGTAATAATTATACTTATACCATGTATATTTTATTAGTTCTTTGATATCAATCACAAAAAATATGCAAAAAAATTTAAAACATACGTGTAAACCTGAGTTATTTCTATCAAACCTACTTATTACAAATTTATCCTATTAAATAGTTTATTTCGTTTTGGAGACAACAAGTTTTTAAGTTTTTTGTAAGTCAAAAACTTGTTTAAAGTATTATTATTTTTGTAGCTCTATTATTATTTTATGTATACAATAATTTATTAGTCGGTATGCTATTTAGAATGTTTTTTAAAATTTTCTCACATTTAGTAGTATCTTTAAATTTTTCTATAATTCCGTAATAGGTAATTTACTATTTATCTTTTAGTTTTCACTAGAAACCAAAATACTTTCCACCAAAGAGTTAAATGTCTTATGTTTTTCTACTTGTAAATAAAAAAGAATATATACCATTATTCTTATAATATTTGCAGAAGATTGTTTGTTGTCTATAACTTGCGATTACTATTTAAAGCTTTTGAAATGTATTAATAAAAATTTAATTTTGTAGATTTCTTTCATAGATAAAAGGAGTCTATACTCCTTTTATCTATGATTTCTTTGTAACAGTAATCTTTTTACTGTTTGTCAAACAAATATTACATATTGTATGATATTTATTATAAGCGTGAATTTATTAATTAGCTTATCTATGTTGACTTGTTTGAATACATGTTTTGTAGTGCGTATTTATAGTTGTTTTAAACTTTCTATAAAACAATTACTTTACGTCTGAAAAGTATGTGTGTCATGTATCCTCTCCAAAACATCCCAAAAACGGAAGTCTTTATGTATTTTAGACGGAAGAAAACACCCGGTCAATCGTTTGTATGCATAATTTAAAATGTTCTTACTTAATGTTTCAAGCACAAAAAATGCCTCTAGTTTGTTTTCATATTGTAACTTACGGCGATGATAAAATTAATTAATAATTGGTTGTACCTTTGGGACCGTTCAATTATATAATTGTTCCATTGAAATAACCTGCTTTACGTGAAACATCTTAGCTGTAATATAGAACAGACCTTATCTATTAAAATCAAGCTATAATTTAAATTCAATTTACGTATCAATGGACTAGCATACGATTCACAACATTTTTTCAAGAAAAGATTTAATGTTGTTGCAACTCGTTCACAACTCTTAACTGCTTATATCATATCATCAATCTCCGCACGATTGTCAGTCCTAGAGTCAGATAAACGCTTCATAAGGCTGTAAAACTTTCTAACCTCTTTCTTCATGTGAATCCGGCTTCTCAATCTATGCTTCTGAGGGATGGATCTCTTTCTGCGTTTCTGTGCTCCTCTACGCGTAAGAGAGCGACTCTTTCTAGTCACGTGGCGCCGCTTATTCCAGGATTCTTCATCTTTGGTTGAACCTGATGCCATTGTCCAAGGCCGAAGTGATCTTTTTGGCCTTGTCTTCGCCTTTGTTTGGGTTATTTTCAACGGTTTTCCTGGAAAAAATAAACCTTATTGCATGGAAGTGAATGTACTCTATTGGCAAAACGGCGTTGACAATTAAATTACAGTATTGCCTTTTTGATGGTTCAGTAATATAATATAGCCTAAACAAACCTTTTTGTTAATCACAGGCAGTATCGCAGTTCTCTATTTGTGATTCCAGTTTGAGAGTTAGCTGTAAGGGAAGCACAATTGAGTGTTTGAGTATTTTTTCAACGTGTTTGTCAGGTCTTTTAACGATAGGTTCTAAAAATAATTATATTTGAGAAGATTCCTAAATCCTCGCAACCTTCCTACGGGTTATCTATTACTTATACGAAAGAGGAATTTAGGGGTTTTCTACCTATATTTTACTGTACAAATATGCTCCTAACTGTACACATTCTCAATGAAACTTAATCCCATAGTTGATACAGTATGGATGCAATAATCATATACTAGAGTCACTTGATCTTAGATCATATACGTTTTATCCATATGTGTCAATGAGGACCTACACATGTTTAGTTTATCGATTTCATCCATACAGATTAAATTAAGCATTAATTTTTCAGTATTAGTCTTCAGCTATTACAGTTCGTGAGATAATTTTGTGGCACTTTTGTGTGGAGGTAATTTATTTCATTTAAGCAAATACTAATTGTATAGAAATTAGGCCTACCTATATTAGAACTTCTGTCGTGAAGGAAACCAAGCTTACTACATGGAATAGTGTTGGAGCCGCTAAGGGTGAAGGAACCATCTGGATGTTTTACCAGTAGTCCCATATTAGTAACAAGGTCAATCACTTCTTGCACTTTCTTCGAGCTCTTCTCTTGGATGATTGGAGTTTGATGCAACATGCATTTGTGTAGTACCGAGTTTGACCTCACCATGGCTTTATAATACGATGAATTTTCAATAAATGGGCTAAAAATTATGTTTGTTTAACTTAACATTATGCAATTTTAGATTTTTTTCTAGTTTCCAAGCAACAGTATTATGTTAAAGCTGACGTTTAGATCTTTCTGAAGATTAAATATAGTAGTTGAATAGACGTTAATTTGAAATGTAAAAGAAAAAGTATCAACATAAGTCAACTACTGAGATAAATGTAAAGGTAAACTGCAGTCAATTTTCATCATAAGAAGTAGATTAAAATAATGTAGGCATTAAAAATAGGCTTACGTCAGCAAAACACTAAAGTTAACAACTTAGTACTTGGTCTCGTTATACCGCACGACTCATAACATGTTTCTCAATAATATGTGAACTCATATAAATAAGCTAACACCCAACGCCTAAAAGATACATTTTTACACCTTACACCGTTAAAAATAGGACAATTACGTAAATTTTGAATTGGAGCCGCTTTTAGCCTTACCAGTTACACTATGTTATAGAATCGCGGGTAAAGTTTTTCGATAAGTTGAAGAAATTCCGAAAGGATCGGCAAGGTAAAGTGTGATATAAGCCAGAAAGTCGAGCCACAAAGGAAGCAGTTTCGAAAGGTTGTGCTGCTATAAATAAAGTAAAGCGCTAACGTTAACGGGAAAAGTTGCAGTTATCTTTGATCAAAAGTGAGGGCGAAATATCACGTCCGTTTGTTCGACGTTACAAATTACTTTCGCGCCTGTACGTGTTGTTTTGACGATAACCAGTAAATCACTCTTGTATTGGGACTGTTGAATTCTATAGAAACGTTGGATTAACAGAGGCATTCGCTAAACTGTTTGGTAAAATGTTGATCTTCTAAAAATATATCAAATTCAACTGTATGTTAAGGTTCCCCTGACGTAGTACACTTATGTGTTCGAATTTGAGGTGTTAGTACATTGAAACTAATACTATAGAACATATTTAAGGGTCATTTTTAATTGATGTGTAAAACAGCTTGGTCTTAATTAAACAAGTAGCCTATAAGCGAAACTTGTGTTAGCTTAAATTACGATGTATTTAAAATAAATTGCATAATAGGCTATGTATAATATATTTTATATATAACAGTATATTTGAACTTTTGTTACCTTTTATATGAAAAATGCAACTTTAGCCAAGGATTGGTGTGCTATGTATGCAAACACTTTCACTATATAGATTTTTGTTTTCTTCTTTATCCTCATTACAATATTTCTTAAAAATTTGTATATAATCTGAGTGTTAACTTTTGAAATTAAGTGCATGTGGGTTATGAAGCTAGATAGCCCATTTTAAATAAGTTGTTTTGCCAACAAGCTTAATAAAGTAATCTTATATTCCATTTGGATGGATGCTAAAGCTAAAATGGTCAAAGGAAGAGTTTTAGTATTTTAATGAAAAATTGGATATTCAGGATTTCTGTGTTCTGTTAGAACGTTCGTCTTTGAGGAGTTTGCTAGATGCTAAGCCTTTTCACTAATCAAACGGATTAAAACTTTGGGATTTCGTATTTGAGTGTTATTCAGCTTCAAGTTTACTCGTTCCTTAGACTCAAGCAGTACTTTTGTGATTTATATTTACTGTCATTTACGTCTCTTAAAATTACAACGGTACCTTAAACAATTTTTGTAAACTTTAGTAGTGCTAAACACACGGTTATAATAAATACTTTTTAGAAACGGACCATTTTTACTGGAAAGAAAAACGTTTACCATATGCTTATCTGTTTAAATAGTAGACCAGGCTATTTAGTAATATTTCACAAAAAAAGTTTGTTAGGTATTTTACACTATACAGAAATGCTCCTAAACTCCTCTGTAGGAATCTAAAAGAGGGTACCAACATTTAGTTTGTATTAAAAAGCAAACGTTCAACAAAAAAATATTTGATAATTTGTTTACTGGTCAACATTGGACGAATATAGAAATAATTCTCCTTGGTCACTTTTTGAAACCCTGTGTCATTTAGAATCCATATCACTTGTGAATTCAAATTTTACCCACGATCTAAACAAAACACCAAGTATAAAACAGAATTGAGCTAATAGGGCTTTGAATACACTGTCATAAATTGTTTCATGAGGATTTGAAATGATAAAAAACACATTGGTAGGGTAATTTGAAAAGGGGTAGAGGATATTTAGGAAAATCTTTCCTTCACACTTTATAAGTTATTTTTAGACCCTTTTGGTAATAAAAAAAAGTGAAAGCCCCATAAAAAGTTCATCTTACTAATATTATAAATTATAAAAAAGTAATTCAAAACGCATCTTTTCATCCTATCTTGTAGTCGAATAAGGCAACTAAAATGATTAAAAGGAGTAAAATGTAAAAAATGGAATAAACCCGCTCAACACAACGGAACATTGGACAGGAGGACATAAAATGCTCAAACCCTGAAACGTAAATTAAATGTGATACATATCGGTTAGCATCCCAAGACAAATATACAGATTTATGTGGTGATTAGTATCACGTGGGCACTCCGAGGGGTAATGGGTAGCGATATTATCATTGGCTGATAAGGGACGCCATTGCAGTTTAGTCATCAGCATCAGCTGTTAACATGTTTATAGTCACTTCCCTGTGATGCCATTACCTTCAATTTGACATCTACGCTTCATTAGAAATGCAGATTGCGATAAACACAATCTTTTTCCCTACAGTTACCATACAAAGTGGGCTTCCTTGAACTGATTATGAACACTCAAAGTAGCTAACTGCTGCATTTGCCTACTCTTGCCGCACTAATTTTACTTTTTTCGCACTCAATTTATTTGCCGCACTCCAGTATTCCAACAAAAATAACACAAAACAGTGTGCTTTTATGAGGCAAGTACTACGTGTACGCTTGAAAATAAGTTGGCAACACTTACTATGACTACGATCAGCTGGTGCAGTGTTTCCCATTTCGTTCAACGTGGTTCAACGCTTGGATTTAACGTAACCTAAAACTTGTCGTATAGGGTTTAGAAGACTAATTATTTATATGCTGTTTAGTAACTGTAGGAAAAATATAATGTTTTTTACAATAATACATAATGAGAAGTACATAGTCTACATAAACCTTATGTTATAAAATAACCACATTGCCAACTGTGGTTTATCTAAACCACTTTTAAAATCCATGTTAAGGTGTGATGTATGTTTGCAATAAAATATAACAGAAATACCGGAAGATAGACATGAATGGCATAGTTGGCAGTCGAAGTGTAAACGTTTACATTGGTACATCTCCTGAACCACAACAATGCTCAGTTGGCCTAGTTAACTCGGTTACTTTCACAAGCCTACGTTTACAGACAGTTGGGTAGTAACATAAAACTAAAACTGCATGTGGGGACAGACTACACTCGTAAATAAAGTGTTAGTTGTTTGAAGTATCTAGTAGAAGATCCCCACCCAACCACAACAATACTCCATTGGCCTAGTTATCTTGAATACAGACCAATTCGTTTTAAAATCAGTTGAACGTCAACATAAAACTAAATGTGGTAGACTTGCTTAACTTACAAAAAAATTACACGTTAATAATAGTTATTATAATGAAATATTACATGTTAAATCTACATATCTTTAGCAAAAATGGGCCTGGGTTAAATGTTTCTTTGGAATAGACAAATATCTTGGCATTTTGTTTTGTTTTCATTATTTTAACTTAGCTAAGCTGTTGTAAATTGTCTTAGTCTATGACATCTTGAGTTTGCGATAGTCTTCGGAATATGAGTGATTGTAATGTATTAACCCATGAATGACCTATAGTTTTTCTCGTTTTCATCACATTAATAATCAAGCATATTTATTCATGATCTACTAGATACAATAGTGGATTTAATCCATAATTTACAAAAACATGTTACATTTAGGTTTTAAATAACTTCTTGATCAGGTTATTTAGGTCTTTATTCTTATTTAGGTTTTGTTGTTGCAAAAAAACAATATAGCGACCAAGCAGTATTAGTAATCTGCTAAGTTTAAGGGAATATAATGATGCATATGTTTAACAAAATTAAATCAATGGAACATACGTTATTTCTACCAAAGTACAAAGGGTGGATAAACACCCAGGATCCTACAGAGTTATTGTAAAGGGAACATTACTTACACTTATAAACTTAAAGTATAAATTATCATTACAAAAGTATACACAGTAACTGCAGTAAGTAGTATAAAGTATACAGGAAGGTACACTGACATATCGGCATAGTGTTTAAATATTCAGTTTTTTTTTGCCAAAAAAGGGTGTGAAAATTCTATATACTATTTGTATCTTGACATTTTGTCGTAGAAATTTTATATTGTCATAAAAGAAATTGTCTTATTCAAGAAAACAACTAGCCCAAACTTTTATTGAAATAACAGCGTTTTGAAATAGTCAGTAGAAAATACTTTGCTCAGAGAGGAAACGCCGTATACATTTATTAAACAAACAACAAAGCGATTGTCCCGGGAAGGGAAGATGTGGGCCGGAGGTTCGGTCGTATATCAACTTGTTTTGTTACACCAATGGTCCTGTGTAACTGTAATTACAGAGATAACAGGTATAACTCTGGCCGTCCAATCACTGTTATCGGACCTTAACGACTAGTACCCTTACAGTGCTACATAATAGTGTTATCAACTACATTAGTTGCGAACAAGAAGATGGTGTTGAATTAGTGATATTTCAACAATGTCATGTATTGAAGAAGCTATTATGCTATTATCAAGTCACACCTTTCTCTGTTTTTTGGTGATAGTTCAAACAAATAACAACAACAAAATGTTATAAAAAATTTAAATATCTGTCCAAGTTTATGTTGTCGGTTAAAACGATGGTATGCAATTGACGACACAGAGAAATATGGTACGACTATTTATATAACAATTATTCCATACAACATTGATGTAAATTAAATTCGTACTTCCCCTCTGGTATCAATACGTTGCTATAACATGATGAGACTATGTGTTATAGTAGGCCTACCTAGTTATTGATTGTGTACGTACATATAAGAACGTTATTTCGTTGATTCAAACTAGTAAAGACACTCGGACTAGTACAGATTAAGACTATAGTTTCTAGTTACACCTACTCTTTTTGCCATCCTGGCTGATCTTTATTTTAATATTATTGTTTGTATTTTGATTTTCCTAGATTCGTGTTTGGTTAGGTGTTTGATGTAGATTCATATTTAGATGAATCAATTCAACAAATTCGAATTTTTACTTTATACAAGAAATATGACTTCTATTGTACTAATTTTGTAATCGAATTTATACATAATTTGCACCCAGGATTGATAAATTGGCACCAAATGAGGTTCCAGTACTAACCTGCCACCAATTAACCCTATATTGTTGTAGATAACTATACGTTTCGGGGTTAAAGCACCATTTTCAAATTTGTCTCTTCAGTTTCCAATTCCTGCACTTGCCGTTGTCAATAATTCATCACACATAAACACACAAGGAATTTACAAACATTATAAGTGCGCGAGGCCGGTCGAGGACAACACCAGACTCAGATTGTAATATAAGAATTTTCCGTTTTTTACAAATGTATGATTTAGTAAAATATACACTACATATGATCATTTATTCGAGCTTATATTCCAGGTTATTAATAAAGTATGGTACACTTGCAGTTGTAAACAACAAACAACTTTAGTGTTACAATTAGTCCTATACCCATAAGAAAAGATAAAAATAACAGTGAGTTGGAGTAAATTAAATTTCCAACAAAGAAAAGACGGAAAGGCTCTTGACCGAAGCAAACTTAATCACTGAGAGAGAAAAGGTAGACAAATATTAGATTGTCATACAAACCTCCGTTATTCTGGTGGAGTGGTTTGCATTTGGCAATTGTTTCTTCCAATGTTCCAACGTTCCTAACTATTTATTTAGGGAAACATGAGATCTACTAAAATATACTGTACTAGATACGAATGCAGCATTGTAGGAATTACTTCAACAAACAATAATGTAGTTTTTCGCCTCAAAAGATATTTTAGTTAGTTCAAGGTATTAATTTCTATGAAAGTTCATTTTAATAAATCTACAATAATGTAGAATATTATCAAAACACTGATAAATTATAAACTGATGGATTTGGATTATTTTTAGGATGTGTGAAATTTGGAAAAATTTTACTTACGTAAATTGAATGGTTTTTTTGTAACATGTTATGTACTATAAGATAAGATCAATAACTTAATAAGTTATTTTTTTTGTGGATTCACAGTCTGTACAGAGCCCTTGAGACAAACGACTTTAAAAAAGTATGCTTACTTATTGATTTTGCGTATTATGTACTATCCATACAGTCTACATCACAGTCTACTTGTGTATGTAACCGCTTCTGTGGTACAGTCATATACCAACTGTGGTACAGTAATATACCAAATGTAGTACTGTCATATACTGGAGGCTATACCAGATATAGAGTCACCTGCAATGCACTAGACACTAGCCATAGTCTACATCACCGTATACTTGTGTATGTAACCTCAACTGTGGAACAGTTCATACACTGGAGGCTACACCAGATATACAGTCACCTGCTATGCACTAGACACTAGCCATAGTCTACATCACAGTCTACTTGTGTATGTAACCTCAACTGTGGTACAGTCATACACTGGAGACTACACCAGATATAGAGTCACCTGCTATGCACTAGACACTAGCCATAGTCTACACCACAGTCTACTTGTGTATGTAACCTCAGTTGTGGTACAGTCATACACTGAAGGCTACACCAGATATAGAGTCACCTGCTATGCACTAGACACTAGCCATAGTCTACACCACAGTCTACTTGTGTGTGTAATCTCAGTTGTGGTACAGTCATACACTGGAGGCTAGACCAGATATAGAGTCACCTGCTATGCACTAGACACTAGCTATAGTCTACACCACAGTCTACTTGTGTGTGTAACCTCAACTGTGGTACAGTCATACACTGAAGGCTAGACCAGATATAGAGTCACCTGCTATGCACTAGACACTAGCCATAGTCTACACCACAGTCTACTTGTGTGTCTAACCTCAGTTGTGGTACAGTCATACACTGGAGGCTAGACCAGATATAGAGTCACCTGCAATGCACTAGACACTAGCCATAGTCTACATCACAGTCTACTTGTGTATGTAACCTCAGTTGTGGTACAGTCATACACTGGAGGCTACACCAGATATAGAGTCACCTGCTATGCACTAGACACTAGCCATAGTCTACACCACAGTCTACTTGTGTGTGTAACCTCAGTTGTGGTACAGTCATACACTGAAGGCTACACCAGATATAGAGTCACCTGCTATGCACTAGACACTAGCCATAGTCTACACCACAGCCTACTTGTGTGTGTAACCTCAGTTGTGGTACAGTCATACACTGGAGGCTAGACCAGATATAGAGTCACCTGCTATGCACTAGACACTAGCCATAGTCTACACCACAGTCTACTTGTGTGTGTAACCTCAGTTGTGGTACAGTCATACACTGGAGGCTAGACCAGATATAGAGTCACCTGCTATGCACTAGACACTAGCCATAGTCTACATCACAGTCTACTTGTGTATGTAACCTCAACTGTGGTACAGTCATATACTGGAGGCTAGACCAGATATAGAGTCACCTGCTATGCACTAGACATTAGCCATAGTCTACATCATAGTCTACTTGTGTATGTAACCTCAACTGTGGTACAGTCATACACTGAAGGCTAGACCAGATATAGAGTCACCTGCTATGCACTAGACATTAGCCATAGTCTACATCATAGTCTACTTGTGTATGTAACCTCAACTGTGGTACAGTCATACACTGAAGGCTAGACCAGATATAGAGTCACCTGCTATGCACTAAACACTAGCCATAGTCTACACCACAGTCTACTTGTGTGTGTAACCTCAACTGTGGTACAGTCATACACTGAAGGCTAGACCAGATATAGAGTCACCTGCTATGCACTAGACATTAGCCATAGTCTACATCAAAGTCTACTTGTGTATGTAACCTCAACTGTGGTACAGTCATACACTGAAGGCTAGACCAGATATAGAGTCACCTGCTATGCACTAGACACTAGCCATAGTCTACACCACAGTCTACTTGTGTGTGTAACCTCAGTTGTGGTACAGTCATACACTGGAGGCTAGACCAGATATAGAGTCACCTGCTATGCACTAGACACTAGCCATAGTCTACATCACAGTCTACTTGTGTATGTAACCTCAACTGTGGTACAGTCATATACTGGAGGCTAGACCAGATATAGAGTCACCTGCTATGCACTAGACATTAGCCATAGTCTACTTGTGTATGTAACCTCAACTGTGGTACAGTCATACACTGAAGGCTAGACCAGATATAGAGTCACCTGCTATGCACTAGACACTAGCCATAGTCTACACCACAGTCTACTTGTGTATGTAACCTCAACTGTGGTACAGTCATACACTGAAGGCTAGACCAGATATAGAGTCACCTGCTATGCACTAGACACTAGCCATAGTCTACACCACAGTCTACTTGTGTATGTAACCTCAACTGTGGTACAGTCATACACTGAAGGCTAGACCAGATATAGAGTCACCTGCTATGCACTAGACATTAGCCATAGTCTACATCATAGTCTACTTGTGTATGTAACCTCAACTGTGGTACAGTCATACACTGAAGGCTAGACCAGATATAGAGTCACCTGCTATGCACTAAACACTAGCCATAGTCTACACCACAGTCTACTTGTGTGTGTAACCTCAGTTGTGGTACAGTCATACACTGGAGGCTATACCAGATATAGAGTCACCTGCTATGCACTAGACACTAGCCATAGTCTACACCACAGTCTACTTGTGTGTGTAACCTCAACTGTGGTACAGTCATACACTGAAGGCTAGATCAGATATAGAGTCACCTGCTATGCACTAGACACTAGCCATAGTCTACACCACAGTCTACTTGTGTGTGTAACCTCAGTTGTGGTACAGTCATACACTGGAGGCTATACCAGATATAGAGTCACCTGCTATGCACTAGACACTAGCCATAGTCTACATCACAGTCTACTTGTGTATGTAACCTCAACTGTGGTACAGTCATACACTGGAGGCTAGACCAGATATAGAGTCACCTGCTATGCACTAGACACTAGCCATAGTCTACATCACATTCTACTTGTGTATGTAACCTCAACTGTGGTACAGTCATACACTGGAGGCTACACCAGATATAGAGTCACCTGCTATGCACTATATCACTACTTGGCCCCCGCGTCTGGCGTGGCGTCTCCTATTGTTACAAGACAATCGCCGCCTGGTATGCCTTTGTAATCGGGCTGATAATATCGACCACAATCTGTTTTTGTTTTATTTAGTTCTATTTTGATTTTACAAGTGGTTCGTCTGAATGTGATCCTTGTAGAACAGTATTATATGGAGATCTTGATATGAAACTCTTATTTTGTATACAGTACTAGGTTTCTTGAGAACAATATTTGTATAGTAGTCATTTAATTAGAAAGATCTAAGTAGGCACTTATTTAGGTTGTTTCGGAGTTTTTTTTTTAATTATATTATTTTCATTGTGTCCAAATAATATTGCTTAAAAGTTTTTATGCATTTCCGTCAGTGTGTATTTTGCGTGAGTAACCGCTGGTACCATCACTAAAAACGAGTATACTATTACAAAATGTTGGTGGATTTTTTCTATTTATTAATAGGTTATTTTGGTAATGACTTTAAAAACACATGTAGTGTTAATGATGGGGGAGGGGAGAGTGTTCACGTGCAAAATCTACTTAGTCTAAGTATACGGCTCCAAGTCGTTGTTATCAATAGACAAAAGGACATTGTATTTAGTCGAACCGAGTAAGAACTGCTGGTGGGAGCCAGTCGATCACTAGGTTTTGTACCTCTCGCCACTACAATCAACAATAAGTAACCCGAGGGCGTCGAGTACAGACGATCACACTACAGTAGCCACCGAGGTGATTATCGTTAACATCCCCCAACAACCTTGATAACGACATTTAGTGTACGTGTCTTGAAAAAGGTTATGACTTAAACTACAGTACTGTAGTATGAATAAGAATACATGTGTAGAAGTCAATATAAGTTACTAATTAGAACCACGTGTTGACTTCTTTCCCATTACTTGTATTTTTTTAATTACTTCAATAAATGACATTCTAAGTTCCAGCTTTAAAAGATGGAAACTTCTTCGAAACACCGATATGTACATTTAATTAAATACCCTAGTAATATGTACAGCACACATTAAATTGTTGCTATGTTATTTTTGTCCGGACGGTCATAGCCAGATTTAAATACACAACTGTGAACTACTTTACATACTAAATATACGCTACCTTGATAAATAATTATAAAAACAGAATAAATATAACTTGTTATTTTGCACACTTAATACAGCCGCTTTGATAAAAGTGCTAATAAATTCTCTTTCACATTGTAACAGAAAGCTTTTAGACGTGAGCCCCGTAACCTTTCTTTGTTTAGTCTTAGGGAATATATGAAACACACCAGCATGTGTTCATGTCACATAAAATTGCAGGAACATCATTTTATAAACTAAAATAAGAGTTTCAAGGGCAGTAGGACAAGTGGACGGCAGTATCTGTATTGTTGCCAACCAGAAAGCTCTCATCCAGTGGAGGCCGCGCGTTATTAATGTGTCTTGAAGCCAATGTCTGTGACACGTGGGGGACGTGCTTGGCAGTTTCGTAAATTACTATTGTACCAGTAAACATTTTTGATTTAAAAATTTTACTATCATCATAGTGTAAGAATCTTTTCCGTACAAAAACACTTACTGTCTGCTAGCTTAATAATTTTGTTTCTCCTAGAAAGAATATATTGTTTGTACAAGTCAAACATTATTTACCAAATACAGTACTTTAATCTAAATGAATGTCTCAAAAAGTGTTGTGAAATCAATAAAGAGCTTTATGAGGACTCTTTTTCAATGACGATGCAAAACGGATACTACATAAAACACGACAATGGTCAAAATGAAGGAAATGAACCATGTAACCTAATCGTTTTCCTTTTAATCAATTTCAGTTTGTGTTTAAGACGTAAACTTTCTGGGTTGTATGTAACACAGTGTCAAATTATCCTGATGTTATAATCCATATTTGACACTGTTGATTATTTTCTGATGTAGTCAAGGAAGTGTAGACTACACAAGGTGTGTTCAGAACATGTAAAACTACAAAATACATAGCTAATTGCTGCTTCACTCAGATCAGATTACAACAATAGCTGTACTATCTATCCTATGACTCACATTCCATTGTTCAATAGTAGAACGTGCATTGTAGGCCTACTTGTCGAGACAACCGATCAATAGTACAATATTATTAAGTCTGGTCGCTAATTACACTTCCTGTTTTTACAGACGTAGGGTTACTATATTATTGAAAAGCGTTGCAATTTGAAGGATGCCCAGGGCTCAAGTGATACTACAAGAATTGTAAAATAAAACCTAATAACTGCTATATTCAACTTACTTTTAAATTAATATGGGTATTCGTTATTATTATATAGAATTGAGACTTTTGGAAATAACTTTGAGTTTCGTTGTTGGGGTTTGTTGCAAGTAGTATATGATTTAACCTTGGTCAAAACCGATGTCGTACAAACTAGATACCGGTGAATAATATTGTATCTAAGTCACATTTTCAGAGATTTCTAACGAATTGCAAACAATTAGGTACTCTCATCCATATCGGTAAAACAAACGTTCATACATCACCATAAATCGCAAAATAAACAGAATATTATTTACTTCGTCAATCATTCCATCAAATGGACGTATGTCTAGTGTACACTACACATTTATAGAACCTTATAAGCTCAATAACTGAAGTTATGGTATGCAATATGCTATAGTTCCTGACAGTACATTTATCCAGCCGCACTAATAATATACCAATATCATCTGTTGTCTCGATTCTGATTGATCAGAGTCGCTATTATTGCCTCAAGTAATATATCCTGACATCTATAATGATACAACTGCAAAGATACAGCTATTGCGAAAACTATCAAATATACCGTCTTGGTCTTGATGCTCTCAGACTACCTGCAAAATAGAATTGTAAAAAGAAATGCCTTTATTTATCAAGTGTTTCTCAGTACAACTGTTTTTTAGAACAACTTTCGTCAATAACAATAATCAAACTAAAAAATAAATAAATATAACAATGACAAAACAGAAACAAGACAATATAAATAACAATAATCAACCATCAGCGTAAAATTCTTTTATCTTAATTCCAAAGGATGACAAGGTATATTTTTTGAGGCTAGATGAGGGGTCGTTGTACAGCTTTGAGCCAAATTACGAGAAGCTTCTCCTTCCAAACTCAAGCCTCACTCTTGGAAAGTGTAGCTGGAGACTCATTTTAATAGTTAGTTTTATCATAACAGTTGGTGGCACTGTCACAAAGCAGTATTATGAAGTATGTGGCGAAACAACAGTTTGGATACATCTGATGATTTTATATAACTTCCCAAGTAAAAACAACAACAACAACAACAACACAACCAATAATGCTCAAACGCAACAAGTACACAATAAAATAGCAACCATCAATCTCCAAGTATCATGAACTTTCATGACACTTTAAATTTCCTCATCCACTTTGTCAATAAAATAAAACTTGATCATACACAGTCGTCAGCAATGTCCCAAGCATTATGACAACAAAACTGCAGAGCTACAACGGCACCAGTCATGTTAACAAGCAACATCTGTGTCTTAACACACAATGTTTTTAGTTGCATGAGTACTTCACTAATATTTGTTCCTCCATTCTTAAAAATTATTAATTCTAAAATGTTACGTCAAAGTCATTCCATCCCCATGTAAAATTTTTAGCCAGCTTTTTTTACCAAAATCGTCGTAGTTGATGTGAGCCACCGAAAGATTGTGCTGATCTAAATTACCGATTTCTGTTGAATACCTAATTTCTTTACTAATTCAATAAAATTACTTATTGTGAGCTATAGCAACTGTTATGACCCATCAACTTGGCCAGCAACAAAAAAAAATTAGTTAGAAAATAGAGTTTTAGCCACTGGCGCATTCTCTGTGACTGGCTCACACAACTATGTTCTTTTTTAACAAAAAAATTGGCTACAGCTGTTCCATATAGATGGGACGTCTAAATGGTCATATCCAATATATTTTTTCTTAACACAATTTATGGTAAGAAAACAATGATGTCTTAATAATTAAGTTATCTCTCGGTTCATTTCAATAAAATGTTGATATATTTGTATCATTTTAAAGTATTTAGAGTATTAAACGTATTTATAATATACAGGGCGTGACATGAAAGTAGTGTGTAGACAATTCATTCCTCGACATCTGTCGTCTACACCTGCAAAGACTTCATAGCTGAGTGGTTTGTGTATCTCTGAACGTTCTATGTTACCTATTTTATATTTTGTAAGCATTAATTACATATTTAATAACCTAACTTTGTCAAATCTGTTTACCATAATAAATTAATAACCAACACTAATTATTTCTGAACTTATATTAGCAATATAGCCAATTATTGTAAAATTTGCATTGTACCGTTAGAAAAAATGTGATTAAACTCATACGATTTCCTTGTCTTTGTAAAGGTTAGTACACCGGTCGCCGAGACATGTTGCATTAGTCGATTATGTCTGACACAACAGTGGTGACAGATGCCATTGTGTGTGTTGAGTGTAGCGACAATAGCGTGGTGAGCCTATGAAGCCGTTGTATTGTTAATTTTATTATTATTTGCCTGAGCTAACAGTTTCCTGTTGTTAAAAAATTTAAATGGGATAAAAAATATAAAACGAGAATAATAGATAATTTAATCTCCTTCACAAAACTTAAAGGCTAAAGAACTACTCAGACCCTTTTTTCATCTGAAAAATAAACAAATAAACCATGCTTAAGGTTGGTAACTAATCCATAATTTCGTAACAGGTAATACAAGAACGTGTAAACCAATATATTGCAAGATAAATATGTTATATCAAAGACAATATATCCAATTACAGCGTCAGTGGCTTGCTGGTGAAGTCAAAAGGTTGTCAACTAGAACATGTATATCTTTTGTGACATTTTCTGCAGTGTTGTCGCGAGCTTTAATGTTGTTTTATGAACTAGTACGGGTGACCCTAATTTTAGATGCTAAAGTTAGCATCCGATTGAATGATAGGAGTAATATTTGTTAACTTTTTAATTCGCAACACATTTTAATTTTATAGAGACGTTTTGTGATAAGCATGTCCTTAATTGTGCATTGATTAAAGTTAGTTACAATATTTTGGTCTGGTCTTCCTTAACGCTTCATTAAGTTATCCTTACAGGGAAACCTTGACTTTACTTAATTTAAGTTGTAAATATCTTATATTTATCATGGCACACATTTTGTGAGTGAAAAATATTCTAAAATGTATCATTAAACGGCTTCGAAGGTTGCGTATATGCTTTATTTGCATTCTTTGAAGAATGTTTAAACCTAAATATACACCCGGTTGAAATTTATTAGTTTTAAGAACTGCCACTAGCTGTAAACCAAAACAACTTCAATATACTCGTACGCAATAAGGTAAAAATTTAAAACAATATCCTAACTATTTGCGGATTGGCAAATTAGCGAGGTCAATCCGAAAATTGGGACGATGCAATGGCAAAACAGTATAACAGAACACTTGTGCCACTAATGACCAACATAATTACATAATGGAACATTATATGGCGTTCTGGATATGTTTACCCCCACACTGAACATTTTAGGATGTCGAATGCTATCCAAAGGCCACGATTGTAAATATCACATACATAGATTGAATGTAGGCCTACTATCTTTTTAAAATGTAAACAAATGTGTTTTTTTTATTATATGATAAACTACGTATTTTAAGACCACTTGATTTATACGCAAACTTTAACGATTTACATGATAAAGTATACATAAAATAAATATGTTTGGGTATGTTATAATAATAAAAAAATAAACCAGTTAGATGTTATAATCTTACGAGTTACACTATTAGGCAGTATATTAAGCTTATATTACTCACTCGGGATATAGGCATGAGCGTAAAAAGTGCTGGAACATTATTATTCAATGTCTTTATATACATTTTATAAGGAATACGAATTTTTGAGCAAACGTTAGTCACATCTTATCCACCAAATAGTAAAATGTAAGGTCTTGATTAAACATTTTCCGAAAAATACGAAAATAAGTTTTCAATAATACTTTTGTAAAGGAAAATGTGTACAAACAGTAATCAGGGTTGCATGTAATCACTTTATAAATATTTAATTTTAGTCAGATGTCACACTTTTTATTTTATATTTTTTTGCTTAAGTTCTTTCATGAGTTAAACGTTTGGTTCTTATGGTTGAGGTTTTTCTCGATCCATGGTGAGTGTGTAACCTTACAGCAGATTTAATTAAATAGATTTACTACATTACTCTCTTCTGTATTGTCAATCATGACCTGACGTGATTGTGAAGTCCCAGTGGGTTAAACCGACTGAAACCTAGTGTGTCTGTTTAAGGACGGGCGGAGCAACTACTGCCGGGAAAAAATATGTGGACTCGAGTTTAAACTTAAATATTTCTGATATAGATGATGCGATTTTGTGGAAACAAAAGTTAAATATAAGCCAATTTAAATAAATTTATTTTACGTGGTAAAAAAAATTATTTTTACCAAAAAAAGTTTGATTATTGAAAAATCATAAAAAGTACAAACTTTTTAATAAATTATGCACGAACGCTGAAGTTTAAAATTTTATTGTAATAAAAAACCACTAAATAAATATTTCTGAATCTTTTATGGCTTATTGGTAGGTTTACTATTTTCATGTTTTTGCATTTGCAAAATTGTATTCACAATAGTTTTTATGATGCTGTTATTTTTTTAAACGTATTCTAAAACCGTTAAGACCCTACAAATTTTGTTTAAAATACCATCGTGTTTGTCGTGACAAAATAAATAGTAGTAATATGTCAGATTCATACTTGATACATTTCGCCAAGTATGAATGGAGATGAGTGTAGGATGAGTGGCGCGATCTTGTAGTCATGTTAGTGACTAAGGCCGACATATTCCTTAGACACAGGTGTTAATTAATAGCCCATACAGCTAATGGCTACTAAATTAGTTTTCATTAAGGCACAAAGTCGATCAAAAATCAATTTAAAACCAGGATTGACATAAGTTAATAATTTAATGCATTTAATATTTAAAAGGGTTATACTGTCCATCAGTGGATTTCGCTTTAAACAATTCTTAACTCTGCTAGAACAGTGTGATACCCTACATATGGCTGCTAAGCATGATGTGGGGAGCAAAATACTAGTATTATACATATCCTCATTCATCGTAAACTTTGTCGTCTGTACCAGAATCGTCTAATAAACCATATGTAACAGCTCACAGCTTACTGGCAGAATGATGGTGCGGTGACGTATCATACTAATGACTCTCAAGTCAACTGTCATCTCAGTCCTCGTCATGCTGTGTACTTGACTAATCGACTACGTACAAATGTCACTTGCAGCCTACTCATCAGAGAGAGAGCATACAGTGTCGTCGAGCGTGTTCGTCATTCACCTCTTTGAGCTGTTTGGAATACATATATGTGAACATAATTAACAGTGGTAAATTGAAGTAGGATTATTCATTATAGAATTGTAATAAAATAGTAATTCACTAACAGTCAGCACAAACATATTCCAATCCACTAATTGGTCCTTGAATGGTTCCTGAACAATAAGCCTCCTCTGTATGAAGTTTATTGGAAATATTAAGTTATTGATGTGGCATTTCCCATCGTAACAGGCAAATAATAACCTTTTCTGACGTTTAAGGATCCTAAATCTTATAATTATATTTTGGATTGATTTCGGGTTAATTCGCATGAAGAAGTAGTTATTCCTTTTTCAGGCGAGACAGAACTCACACTTAAGTTGCGTAAACTCAATGCAGAATAAAACACGTGTGAATCATATTAGTCATATTAGGTGGAAACGAAGCGTTAGCTCACGTCTTTGAGGCGTGTTTAAGGATATCGATGGTTTAAGGTTGAAGAATTTGTTGAAACATCGTTTAACTCGTTCTATTAAGATGATGCTCATCAACAGTCACACTGATATTACACAACAAACATTGAATAATTAGAATAAATATGAGTTTAATAACACATCATGAATCAATAATATACGGTAGTTTTTCCCATACAAATGTTTGATAGTGATCTTTCAACAAAAGTTGTAGGATCGTTGTAATAAAATCGCTTTATTAACAACCATTTCCATTTTACCGAAACACAACATTGAGTAGATAACTGAGATTTTGGAGATTTAATGTATTCTTTTCAGTATATAATGTAAATTTATGTTTACAAAAAAGAAAAAGAGTTTAATAAACAATTGAAGTTATTTACAAATTTAAAACTTCAAATGGCTACTCTTACCTCCCTTACCTTTGGAAATAAATCAAGTTCTACGGTGATACCAACAGGGTTTTGAGCACTTTCATTTCGCTTGAAACAGTAATAAATTTTCCAGTATCATATACTTCCCAAACAAATAACGTGGTGAAATAATTTGCTGAAAGTTCATACAGCATACGGTAATTATAACAATTATATCTTAATACCATGCTAATATCCCGCCCATGTTCCAACAAGCGCCCAGTTATTGCAGATAACCCAATTATAACACACACAACACACGTCATTGCTTTCAGTGGATTTGTTGATTTGATTATTTTTTTTGTAGCCTTCAAGTTTAGCTCTTGCTGTTCGGAGTAACTCAACGTTGTTACACCTATATTGTTAGTCTTTTAATACAGTTACATTAATATTATATACATATATATATAATATATATATATATATATACATTAATACGAGTACAGACACAGGAACAAGCAAAACACATGTATTTCCTTGCATTGCATTAGTTAGAGAAGTATAAGTCCAATTTAATGGTAGGCTTAGTAAACATCTAAAAAGCCTAACCTAATGGAAAATAATAAAACCCTAAATATTACGTTTTAAGAGGAAACATATCTTCACACGACTAGACAAATATATTTGTAAAAGATTTAAAATTGCAAATATAAAACTATGTTTAAATGGAATATATACTTTTAAGATAAATTACATTGACGAAAGTGAGCTAATTATTTTCTTATTTGATCGTTTGGAGTAAAGAGTGCAAGAAATATTAAAGGATCTCTTAAAATAATACTTACCCAAAGAGGTTTATTGAAAGGTCCACTAACAAATGACTGTGTTATTAATTGGCTGTAAGGTGGTCAGTGGGGATGGACAAAGAGACTGGTTAATAGAACGAAGGGCAACTGCAATTAAGAATACAGCTCTATACCTCCAGAACGCCGAATTAGTTAATGAAAGGGCAGAGACGAGCTAAAAAGTCCATTCCCTTTGAAGTTTTACTTTTAACAAGACGTAAAGTAATTATGACGAGTCTTCATTTATTTTTTATCAACAACAGTATACAGTGGACTTGTCTTTCGTTATAACAGTTTGTTTCTTTGTAGTTTACTTAGAAAACATATCAACTCTTTTGATGTTTAATCATTTATAGATTTATGTCGTAATTATTTAGAAACACGTCTCCACGTATTTAGAAATATTTCAGGAGATGTTTTCAATCCACTTACCTATATTTTTATATATTAAAATAGTTTGGTCTTTTATTTTGTTTAATGGTTAAGGGTACCGTATACAAGGGGGACAATGGTTTCATGTTTTATGATATTTTGTAAACCAACTATTGTTACCATTATGGTTTGGCCTGAATAAATCTATTCCAAACAATTAAATCGTCTCTTTTGCTTTGTGATATAATACTAACGCATATATTTTCGGAAAATTACATTGTTTTCGAATATTTCCCTCAAGAACAAAAACTTATTTTAATTTGTATCTATTAAGGAACGTTAACTGAAGTCCAATTATATTGTAAGGACCGGTATAAACTCCAAAAGTCGATATTTTCTTAGGTAGTATAGTTATATGGCACAATCGCAAAATTATATCTAGAACTAAAATATATTTAGTTTATAATCGATACAGCGATTATCAAATTTGAAGGTGAGCTATAACCACTCTGCTACGATTATCACTCATAAGTTATATATTATAACCACAAATAACACCACTTTTATTCGCCTGAAAGCTCTCCTCCAATACTGTTTTGCCAGAGTTGCAATAAAGGAACGTCCAATTATCAGTCGCACGAAGGTGACAGCTCTACACCAATTTGTGTCACTTCCCTCGAGTTAAAGTCGATCCCTCCACTCACATTGAGGCTATTCTTTATTGAAGAAATTTCAGTCTTTCTGCAATGTAATGTAAGATGAAGTATACATATCATAGATATGTATCAAGCAAACCTTCATAAAGACGCATAATCTATAAACTATGCTTATACACGTCTACCACAGTTTTCACACTTTTGTATGTTACTTTACCAATTATGGGTGGGGCGATCCTTCTAGATGTCGAAACTGTTATGGTAAACCCAAAACAAACTACCACAAAAATCTAATGTAATCAAACTGTACTATTATAAAGAAGAGGTGGTGTCTGTCTGTGTGTGTTTGTACGCGCTAACCACAAAAAACTACTGAACGGACTGCGCTCAAATTACACACAAATAAAGCTAGAGCTTCAAGGGTACGATTGCCATTTCGATATTGACCTAGGACTCTGCCCTGTAGGCGTTCCAAGTTCTGAGGTGAGAGATAACCAAATATAAAGTAAACATATTGATTGATGGTCTCCATGGAAACAAAGAACAAATCCACAAAGTTTAACCATCAAAAACATTTTGACAACACATATATTCCACACAGTTATATCAAACTATTAAATACTACACGAATATTAGAATGGGAACGGTATGGATCTATAAACGTAACAAATTATGTCACTTGATTTAACATTACTAAAATTGAACTGTCTAACCATGTTTTTTTGTTTACAGTTTCGAACATTTTCTTGGATTAGGCCTTATAGATTCTTTAAAAAAAGTTGAAAATTGTGCAATTTTACTCAGTTAAGATATGTAACTAATGATTAAAACATTCTTTTAACTCCTCCAACCCGTGTAATGAATGGGTACATAAGCTAGTTCTCCTAAGAAGTACTGACATTAATATAATATCATACCCTATTATAAAGGTAACGTCAAAATAAGTATCTTGTCATTCATCTGCAGTACTGGGTCTCTCTCAACCGTATTACAAGTTGCCCTTTGTAGTCCTAATGACAAATGCAATTCGTAGAATGGTTCACAAAGGTTTTCCTGGTACATCTTGAACACGTAATTGAAGAAGCCACAACGCAAATAGTAATCCAGAGTAACGAATTGATCTTGGAGACGAATTGGTTTACCAACTAAAGGCTTGTTGCGCATTGTCCGATAGCTATTGAGCACAATGTTACTAGTCAGTGTAGGTTTGTACTCACTTTTTAGCATATATTTACCTACTGTATGTTGAACAAATTTACTAATTCTTTCTTATTATTTGGAAATAAAAGAGTTAGAGAATTAGTTCCATCGCAGACAATAGAATGGTCTATAGTCTGTGGTTCCATGAATAGAACTTTTTTATTAATATATACGTGACATTAGTATACTATATTTCCATGATCTTCTTCAGAAATAGGCCTACCTGTTTTTAAAATCACCATTTTTGTCACATTGATGAATGCTTTTATTGTGAAATGTGACAGTAATCGGTGGTTGTTATACACAATTTTAAATCTTTTTAAAAGGTTTAACTTTCTGATAATATTTGATACCTTCAGTGAAGCTTCGCAACGTAGAAATAAAGCTAGTTGAATAGTCGTTCAATAGAATAGTACTAGTTGGATTTTGACTTAGTCAAAGAAAGATAATAAAGTATAAACCTTAATCAACTTTAAACTATTAAGATAATTAAGTAGAATCTCATACAACACCCCAATAATGTTGATTTAGTACATTGCTATTGTACATTTTATTAGGATTCCAAAAATTACCTCTAAATCAAGGATATGTAATATTAACATAGCAATATAAGTTTTTCAATAACAACAGCAATTATTTTGTATCTTAATTTATATGTTATCCCCTTACTGTTTGTGTTGGGGCGTCAAATATACACAATTCAATCAATATTATCATCTAATGTGACACAACCCTATTCAATACATATGAACAGACACCCTGAATATCACATATTTTTGTATTGTGTTTTGTTTTCCAGTTAACGAAACCGTAAAATGATTTGTAGTATTTACCAATACTTATCTACAATATTATTTAGCACATCAATTAGTTATACATTGTATGTTTGTATCATAATGTTTTTTTAAATGGATCGTATATTTTTAGCATGCAAATGTTTTCTCTAGGCTCTGTTGTTAATGAGGCGGGCTAAGGGCAATCAAGGCTCATCCCCCACACTAATTGAAGGACTCAAGCTTATTACAACTTTGCTCTTTGTGCAGACTGAGTGATCCTAATGACTGGGGCCGGTTCACTTTAGCAGAATAAAGTAGTTTCTAGGAATTGTAGAACTTTGTAAGTCTAATTGCATGGAAATCCAGCCATTTATAAAAATATGCTTTAAATACCAGTAATTGGGATAAAGTTTTATCTGGTTATTAAAAGAATAATGTACATGAAGAAGACTATTAGGTAGACTTTCTGCTTTTAAAGATATTTCATCCGAAAACACCAAAGCGTATGTTAAGACAGCATCAAAATCTACCAGGGCTAATTTTAGCGAAAACAAATGTTCCTTTAAATAATATAAAACTTATTGGGTTATTAAGTTACATATTAAAATATAGTTTTAACATCTCATACGTAAATAATCCTTTTTTTTGGACCTGTTTTTAATAAGCTATCATTAAAACCGACTCATGCAGTTAAGCAAAATTTTTCAGGGTTTCAGCAATTAAAATCCTCAATGGTTTGTATAATATACTCGGCATTTCAGAAACGCCGTGTCCACAAATGCATCATAGACATTGCACAGACTAATATAGTGCAAAAACACTAATAATGTTAACAAAATCATTTGCCGGTTTAGTTGGATTAACCTCAAAGAAACTTTCCCGCGCTAAAATAATTTGCAGTATTGCTCTGACAGGGAAAGAGCGAAACTTGTTCTTAAACTTGTTACACAGAACAAATTGAACCAGAACTGTCAGCTTTGTGCTCAGATAATAAGCACAACGCCCGACCAACTCAGCCTCCTCAGCTCCCAGTCCCCGTTGTCTGAATGTAAAATAAATTGCTTTAACAAAGCGCAACTTTCAAACTTAAAATAAACAACTCAATACACTTTGCTTAATTTGCAGTTCACGAATCGTCATAACTATTCTTGAGACTGTATAACTTACTTACTTGATTATCTCTCAATAAAACGTTCTCTATAAATTAATTTATTTCTGATCACATGATGTTAATTGTATGTGCAAGAATGGAAAGCATATGATTTTTGATTACATTCTAAAACCGCATTAGGTTGTAAAAATGTCACAAAAACAACAAACATTTAGATTGAAATGGTTTTAAGATTCTTAATGATAAGAAAGCACTGGAGTAGGTCAAATTTATTTATGTGCACATGGTCTGCATTCTACTGCTTTAATTTGTTAAAGCCAGATTTCATTTGTTCCTAAAACCAAAGATTACATACATATGTAATCTTTGCTAAAACATATTCCTGTATGACCAAACAGACCTCAGCTCCTTTGTGAGATTGAAGTCCAACCAAATGGGGCAAAACTTGGGTCTATAGTTAGCAAATGGATACCCAGCCTCTTCCATCATGATCTTAATTATTGTTAAACATAAACACTATACACAAAGAGACTTAACTAAGATCTTATTCAGTATTCAGCTGTCGATATAGAATCTTTTATAACAATCAATCCGTTTAAAACTGCAAAAACAACAATAATTATACAGGTCCTCCTATATTAGGTAGACCGTTTTTCCTTATGACACTATTAGGCTTTCCAGGGTTAAATTAGCTTTCTGATACCTGATTCGAGGTAGCTTTAATGAATTTCCCTTAAATGGCAATACTGCTCTACTGATAAGGTTTACCTCAATAATTTCGTTACTATTTTAAATCATTAATTATACAGCGAGTTAGTTATTTACAACATTCATTTGGGGCATAGCGGATTACCGTCCACTATTTCTTACAATTAAAATACACGAAAACTTAAAGTTTATAAGGAAGTGTTTTTATCCATTTTATTATATCTTTAAAGGGGTGTCATGTTTGCCAACTTAAAACAAAACAAAATTGCACTTAATGAGAAAAAAAAGTATAATGTAAAAATAAGTCAAACTCGGTCTCTCTTCAACGGTCGTTTCCAATGTTGAATCTAATCTGCATAATATACCAACAACAAAATGTATTCACCCATACATGTGATAATTCAGGGTATTCTTCGAGAAACATACTGCCTTCTAGAAAGGTTAATCATATAGGAACTATCATACAGTGTTTATAAAAATTATTCGTATTTCAAATTTGTGTTTGTGGGCTCGAATTACATTTTATATATGTTGTGTTAATTTGAATATTGGTTGTGACATCAGGTTGTTTTCTGTAATATCTTCTTGCATACGTTATTTTACT
The DNA here is from genome assembly GCF_028750875.1 of Macrosteles quadrilineatus. NCBI lineage: Eukaryota > Metazoa > Arthropoda > Insecta > Hemiptera > Cicadellidae > Macrosteles > Macrosteles quadrilineatus. Next base: position 161,000,458 of record NW_026542594.1, read on the forward strand.
TCGTTTACGTTTTATCAAACGACTATTAATAATTTAGGTTTATATTCTATTAAGTGTTATGCATTAGGGTAGATGTACGTGGATACTAGAATTTCAATTCGCGTTGGCGTTAGTGACATGGTAATATGAGACAAACAAGGACGCTGCTGATCTAGAGGTTAGGACGTAAGACTTTCTCGACAGATAAGATGTAACTAAAGTCAATCATCGAAATGTTGTGATAATCACGCGCCTAGAGTAGAGGTTTGTAACCAGCCTCAAGCTACAGAATGGAATACATAAAGATAGGAGTTAAGCGAAGTAGCACTCTTTGTGTTGGAAAACACTCAACATTTTCCTGTTGATTGACATTGATTACATTTTGATTTGAAACAAACATATACAAACACAAACTGCTAGATGATGTGGTTTGGTTGGCTAGTCTCTGGTCAGGGTTTGTAGTGGTAGGCTCAGATGGTGGTGTGGCACGTAGTGGCTACGTCAGAGTTGTATCGACCGGCGCGTGACGTCACTCACGCATGTGGCTACGTCACCATGGCAACAGCGGCGCCACTTCTAGGAACGCCTCTTTCACACGACGCGGCGCGCGCCGTGCGGCGCCCGCCGGATCCGGCGTAGGGTTATGGGAGTATATGAGTCCTTTCACACTATGTCCGGCGCGCGCCGCGCGGCGAATTCGCCGCACGGCGCGCGAGTTACCGCCGGATGCACCTTGAGCCGGACGACAGCGCCGCGCGGCGTCCACGCCGCACAATTCGGTAAAGGTGCATTGGTTCTTATGGGAGCTTTCACACGGTGCGGCGCGCGCCGCACGGCCCAACCCCTACGCTGTCTCAATTTAGGCAAACTACCTGACCAAGAGGGTGCAACAGTTAATTAAGAAATTATATATCGTTGTATCGGAAAATAATATATTTATTTATTAACAAAATATATTAAGTTATTACAAAACATATATTTTTATGTTCATCCCATGCAAATCGGCCAACTTAAAGTATCAAAACAAAATTTTTCTTTTAATAACTAGAGGAGAATATTTAGTAGGAAATTAATAATTTAGTAATTTATACGCAATGAAACATATTTTTTTTACTTCTAGAATACAATATTTTCATATATGACGAATACTTATATATAATACGTGAAGGCGATTTCTACGAAATACTACTCCTCCGTTAATAATGGACGGATTTTTACAAACGATGTGTCAAAATTAAGTATTGTTTGTGTAGATGCCCCCTTTCACCAATTCCTGTAGTAAAAGTCCTCGGGCTTTGCCCCTCAGGCCATCAAAATCCCAATGTATATCTTATGAAGACAAGATTTTGTTTAGTTAAATTACACTGAGGTTAAACAGACAAATAATTTTTATTAATTACAGCTGTTCATAGTACACACATGATAAACACAAGAGTTTTCGTTTTCAGTTTCGATAGATGGAGTGGAGTGAGCGTTCGTTTTCAGAGTGAGTTCGTTTCCAGTTTCGATAACTGGAGTGGAGTGATTAGTTACATTATCATTGAGTTTACTCTCACACGTCAACGGAAATTGTGACAATTATTCGTAAAAAAACTCCTTTAATATTTTGCAATTGCTCAAATTCGAGCAACAGGTGCACTAGTTTATTAAATTTAAAATTAGCCCATTCATTTTATTTGAACTTTTAAGTGGAGTATTCATTTAAAAGCCACAACTGAACAGAAAATAATAAATATTGAGTGCCGTACGGCGCGCGCCGCAAGAAACCGTACTAGTGTGAAGACACACGCTTGTCCGGCGCAGCGCCGCGCGGCGGACGCCGTACGGCGCGCGCCGCTTCGTGTGAAAGAGGCGTTATGTTGCTACAGCGCTGCTCTCTCTCGCCCTCACAACTCGCACATCACGTGATTTATTTTTGAAATATGTTAACAGTTCACCAGTTTTATGCTAAACAAATCCTTAAGTTGTAATCCATTAAAAATTACCTTTTTTGTGGATTTTCTACCAATTTATAATTAGTGTGTTATTATTTCTAGCTAAAATCAACCTAAAATAACCTAACTCTAAACATGATTTGTAGTTTAGTTCATTTAACCTGAAAACCCACTTATAGTGGTAGTGAAAAAATTGAATAGATCCAATTTCAAACTCCATTCCTTACCTCTTATCTAGAGAGCAATGCTACTACTCAATCATACATCTCAATCACAGTTTTTCAAGGAAAGAATAGTTTTATTTTGTAATGTCCAAATACATAGTATATTATTTATCATGTATTTAATGGATTCCCAATCAAGTGAAAAGAATTGTGAAATGAAAGGGTAAAAATATTAGTTGACAATATACAATTTAAATAACTAATACAATACCAATAAATATTGAAAATTAATGTATCTTTACACAAAATTCAAAATTGCTAGTCTTTTTTACTAAGGTAAAAGTTAAAAACATATTTTACTGTATAATATTTATGTTAAACAATGTTAAATTCAATAAAGAAAAGTCGGATATCAAGTATTTACCGTCGAAAATTCTTATTAATATTTAAAACCTGTATTTAAATTCCAAAGCAAACAGTGGTTTAATTTATACTAACTTACATTGTAAACAAGCTTTATTTTTCGCAGTCAAATATCATATACATTATAAATCGGTCCTCTTCAAAATGGTAAAGTTATTATCTAAAAATGGTAATTCTTTTTTTTAACGAATTTATTGTAACTTTTTACAGCATTGTTGAGAAATATTTTTATAAACATTTATTCACACAAACGAGGTTTGTAGGTAGACACTCCAAAGTGTTATGTTTAGATTTGTTATAAATTATCACTTACATGTTTTGCTATACTTGTTATAGTTGCTATAGTTGTTTTACATGTTTGTATGTTAATGTTAGCCTTTGTCAGTTATGATATCCTCTTCAGCTAAATAAATTGTCCTTTACTGTCGAGAAAACATTTTCATCATGTTATTTCACATTGTAGTTACCATTTGCCTGACCAATAGTTGATACTTAACTACATTTTGTAAAGTCAACAAAATATCCATAGCCTACAATAATATTGTGTTTGATACAATTCGTCCAAACAATGGTTTTAAATTACTCAATATAAACTTTGATTTGAATTTGAATGTTTGATGTTAAACGTTTAAACTAATTTCCAGAAATGTAATAACTTTGTAATCACGTACAGAACAAACAGCAAACGAGGACCGAGCTTGAATGTATTACACGCAGATTGCAATTATTGGTTTTTCACTTTCAAGTGATTTCCCACAGGAATTCGGTGATTACTCTCAATGTTAATATTAAACTGGAGCTGTTGATGGAAGTGGGAACAACTATAATTGATTTCCACACCTTATGGGCTCTACACTGATTAGTTTTTCATTTCTCAAGTGAATTATTCTTTTACTGATTTTTTTATAAATGATTTTTTTTTTTTTGTAAGTGATTAATGGCATTACTTTATGTTCAAGCATTCATCTTCTTGTGTTAAAGTTTCTGTTAGAGTTAGCAATGAAGTAAGTCAGAAGAAAGATAACTTTATGGACGGATTTGATAGAATGTAGGTGTGTGTGGGGTTTTTTATTGAGTTATATTATTCAAAAAAGAAATGAGTGTACTATTGATATTAAATAATATTAATACTGTTCAATGAAATGGCGACCATACATAGTAGGTGTTTTAAGACAAGTATGAATGGAGATGAGTGTAGGATGAGTGGCGCGATCTTGTAGTCTTGTTAGTGAGTAATAAACCACCCTTATTAAAAACCATTGCAAACAATGATTTAACACCATTAAATATTTACGTTACGACATGTTGTTCCAAGATGATGGGAATGTATATTTAAGATCTGTATACCAGTCCTTTGCAAAGAATTACTTTGCACACACCTTTAAGCTAGCTTTTCCTATGCGACGAAGCGGAGTACAGAGAAGCGATTTTCCGCTCGTCCAGTGGCGGTCTGCTCAGTTTCTAGGAAAACACTACCATTAAAATACCTAAGACAAAAGGAGAAACAACTCCGCTCTCCGCTTCCGCACCAGGGCTTAAGCTAAAAGTACCAGCTTTAAGTGAAAGCAGTATTTAAATATTGTTCGATTTACTATTATCGTGAAGATTTGTAAACTATTGATCCTTAAAATATGCGTAATGGTTGGGCTAGTAATTATTTTCCACATTTTCCTCATACAGAACTTAAATTCTACAACTTAGTTTGTTGTTTACACAGTACGCTGGAGCTACTCCAAACATTGAAATAAGCTTTGGAGCAAGATCACAGATTTGCATGGTATTGAGATTAAATTGTATTAAATCACTCTATAAGTTTACTGTTTATAAAATCATGTGTTGCAACAGAAAACAGCTCTTAGTAGGACAAATACCCCCGCCGCAGCAAACATGCAGACTAAGCGAATGTCCATTTGCCTGCCCTGATTTGAATTACAATAAAATGTATTTCAATAGCATTAGCTTTAACGAGTTCCTAGGTTTGTTGTGAGCTGTCCGTTGTTAATAATAATATTAGTTATTAATAACGAGGTGTCCAGATGATGAATGCTCTATCTGTATAGGAGAAATACATCCGTGAACATCCGATAACTTATACCTTAATCCTTATTATTATGTCTTTTATAAACATGCAGGCATTATAAAATAACTTTATTATAATATAAAATAACGCAAACAGTCAAATATAGCTTTCTGTTTTGAATCACTATAATTTAGAAACAACCAGTTTCTGAGGGAACAAGTAATTATTGAACTGTGTTCCATATTCAAGTCATAAAGTTTAGAAACGTTATTTACTGCACATAAGAAGCAATGTTTTACAGGATGTTTGCAGAGAATTTAATTTGTAATATTAGAAAAATAAATGTAAAGTAATATTATCATTCCTCGAAACGTATGTAGAAGACTGAACGTATCTCCCAAATCATGTGTACCTCGTAGAGAATATCAATTAGTGAATTGTAAATATTGGTTTTGTTGTAACTATTCAGACAATGAAAACTCAATTCCAACCCTGTAACTAGATTTCAAAATTAATTTTCCTTGTTCAGAACCATCTAACCTCCCTTGTTTTGGAAGTGGCCGCTTAGAGCCTTTCATCCCTTTCCATCGTTAAGCTAGACATTTCGTCACAAAGAGCAAAGTTGATAATGCGTTTTAGTCCCTCGATCTGACCTTTTGCAAGAGTCTAAGCCAAAGTGCATTTCTCAACTGGCTATCGTTTTCCATGTGGTGAATAAGTAAAAACACTTCTAGTGAACTCCATAGTAAAACGATATGTATCAAGAAGTTGTATCGTTAATATACAAAACTACTTGATAACTTGGCTTCCAATAAATGATCCTTGCAAAGGAACCATCCGACCCTGATGATAAAATCATATTTGCGTTTTCGGCGTAGTACCAATGACTAATATAACGCTAATAATTAATTTTAGGAGTGAAACATAATCACACTTTAGAGTTTCAATAGTAAATAACTTACTTTTTGGGCGTCTAATAGTGATCTTTACTATCTAAACTTTCGACAAGTCAATTTGCATCACCATAATTTAATCATGCATTCAAGAAACGGTTCAATTAATAGTAACTAATATCAATTTTGTTAAATATTCAGTTTGATTGCTATTCTCCAAAGTAAGGTTCTATTTTAAATTTGATGTATCTTATATATGTAGAAATAATTATTAATCTCTCAGGTCAACAGTTTTTTTTTAATAATCACAAAGGTTTTATTTGTTTTACCTGCTAAAATCAGATGGAAATTATTTAAATAAGTATGGTTTGTGTTAACTAAAAATAGTTTATGCAAAAATATGCACCTAAGAACATTTACGTTGCTTCCAATTACAAATTAATATTGTTTTTGTGTCAAAGTGAAATATTTAAAAGCTATAATGAATCAATCACCCACTATGGATGCAATAAAGGGTGGGAGGGTGAACTAGATGATAAATAACATCATGGGTCATAGTGACGTCATAAATCAAGCCTTTCTCTTTCACATTTGCTTTCGTCCTCTCAACTCTTTCCAACACTTAAAATCACTTTCATTTCATACCTTCCACGTGTTTTTATCGCTTCTTTTTGTGTTTATGGACATGGAGTTTGCTTACAAATAATATATTGTCTGTATTACAATGAATTAACTGTCCTCATTGCTAATGCCTGAAAACTGTGGGTTTATAAACATCAAAATTTTCAAAATAAATTTTTATTTCAGAAACATGAAGCTAGAATGGAGTTTTCAGATAAAGTACCATGATTGTGACTTTTTCTAAGGTTTAAAACAGTCCGATTGTACTTTATAAATTTGAACGTTTTGACTTCCTTTTTTTTATCATATAAACATTTCCTGAATATTATAACTTTATCTCTATTAAAAAGTGAATAAATAAATGGTGTTGGGACTTTTGAGAAACACGGTATATACAGGTTAACTTATACTATGCAGTGTCGCAAATTAACAAATTTAAACCTAAATGAAATTGTCTCACAAACAATTAAAAACCTAGATAAAATAGTTTCATAAATTAGCAAATCAAAATCTGAATGAAATTTCACAAACATAATGAATCAAACCCTAAATATAATCTGATGTTTGTAATGTTTATGTTATCACGCAACAACGGGTTTATAGTTTAAGTTAAGTAGTTGTATCAATAATCAAATGGAATTACAAGTTAACACTGCACCAACTGATCAATTTAGTTGTGCTGCTAACTTGTTTTCAAGCATACCCGTATAACTTGCATAATAGAAGCTCACTATTTTGTGTTGTTCGATTAAAACTCTGGAGTGTGGAAAGTAAAATGAGTGCGAAAAGTAAGTAAATGCAGGGATCAGCTACTTTGCGTGCTATAATGAGTGCAATAAGGCCTGCTTTGTTAGATATCTCTAGGAAAACATACTTTTATTGAAGGATTTTTATTTTTTTATGTAAGGATTTGCACCACACAAACACCTCAACCAAATATCATAAAAAACAAAAAAAGTCAAGTCAATAGTTGTAGGCCTAAATGCATGTGTTACGGGGTGTTTAATTAATATATAGAAATATACAGTATTTATTAAATAAGAAAACCGTGAGACAAATAAAATAATGAGCTGTGTATATTTTAATGGAATACTTTATTGTGCAAATACTTATCTGTTAAATTTTGAGCACGAAAAATATCCGTCAAGAAATAAAACTCGCAAAACATCTTGCGTTTACTCACCCTATTAACAAGTGAGATACAACATTTTGTTGCAATATTGAAAGCAGAAGAATGTGATTAACTATCTTACCCGGCCAAGCTTATCGGAATGCGGAGAATCCGTTGATCGATAGAGTCTTTCATTCATAATATTTAATAACGCTGTGCCAAGACTTTGACGATGTGATTGGTATTTCTATGCTATAATAATATTAAATATGAATATAATTAAAATGTTAAAATGCATACATTAGGTGCTTGTGGCCGTATCCTAGTTTATAATACGGTAGCAAATCTTTTATCCAATGAATAATCATTTACGGATTTTTTCCCAAAGCAAAAACATGTAACTCGACGAACGAAAATTGATTCAATTCATGCGCTCGAATGCAGTAAACATGTTATTTACGTTAAACATTTATAGTGTTGTTAAAGTTACATTTGTGATGTGTATACAATTTTATATAACACACATGTTTGCGGTCAGTCGATAAAAACGTAATGCACACGAGACTTTGTTCTTCAATTCCACTGGAAAACAAGTTCATAAACAACAAAAACCTTTTCTCAATCTTTGAAAACAACCCAGAAAGTGGGGCAACTCCTGATCAGCTCTGTTCACTGTTCTATCTCAACGTATACTCAGGCTTAGTGTAGCTTCATGAAACAGGAACGTGTGTATACAGTATAACGTGTTTATTGATGTTTCAAGGCTTGTTTAATGCCATTTTAATATTTGTCGTACAAAACATAATTACAGCAGTTGTGAGAAGAGGTGAACGCGAAGAAATTTAGGCCTATATTATTACTGGCTCACCTACTCAAGTATAAGTTAGTAATAAATTATACCTATGGACAAACAGAGTTCACTCTTTATCTATATTTTATTGCGGTTTTATGAAATAATAAAATAAAAACGATTTGCTATCCGGTACATTTAAAACTATTTTAAGATATACTCTACTTCTAAAATAAAATCAACTATTAATTGGGTTACCTACGACCATTTTTTTTTACTAGCCGTTTCAGTTTAGTTCTTAGAATTTAATATATTCACTTAACAGCATTGTTTTACTTAACAGCACGAGTAACAAACCAATGAGGTTCCAGGATTTAAAGAAAATAAGTTAAATTGTATTGCTTTGAACTTCAACTAATCAGCTGTTAAGACAATTTGAATTTAGCTCATGATGTGTACTTTGGCAGCAGACATTCTGCAAAGTGTGAGTGTAGGCTAGAGTTTTAGGTAAAGATTACCACGTATATGGCCATAAAAACTGTGATCACATTTTTGTGGGCTTATTTGTGGTTATTACTGTTGTTACAGGGGCTACATGATGTGCCGGGAGTGAGGTTGCCACTACAGACCAGCTACGCCTCCGCCAGTCCTCATGCCGCGGTGTTCATGTACTCCTCGTCAGGGGCTGAGGGGAGTGTGACGTTGTAGCTGAGGGATACTACATAGTGACTGTTGTTACAGGGGCTACATGATGTGCCGGGAGTGAGGTTGCCACTACAGACCAGCTACGCCTCCGCCAGTCCTCATGCCGCGGTGTTCATGTACTCCTCGTCAGGGGCTGAGGGGAGTGTGACGTTGTAGCTGAGGGATACTACATAGTGACTGTTTTTACAGGGGCTACATGATGTGCCGGGAGTGAGGTTGCCACTACAGACCAGCTACGCCTCCGCCAGTCCTCATGCCGCGGTGTTCATGTACTCCTCGTCAGGGGCTGAGGGGAGTGTGACGTTGTAGCTGAGGGATACTACATAGTGACTGTTGTTACAGGGGCTACATGATGTGCCGGGAGTGAGGTTGCCACTACAGACCAGCTACGCCTCCGCCAGTCCTCATGCCGTGGTGTTCATGTACTCCTCGTCAGGACTGAGGGGAGTTTGACGTTGTAGCTGAGGGATGCTATATATTTATTGTTGTTACAGGGGCTACATGATGTGCCGGGAGTGAGGTTGCCACTACAGACCAGCTACGCCTCCGCCAGTCCTCATGCCGCGCTGTTCATGTACTCCTCGTCAGGGGCTGAGGGGAGTGTGACGTTGTAGCTGAGGGATACTATATAGTTATTGTTGTTACAGGGGCTACATGATGTGCCGGGAGTGAGGTTGCCACTACAGACCAGCTACGCCTCCGCCAGTCCTCATGCCGCGGTGTTCATGTACTCCTCGTCAGGGGCCGAGGGGAGTGTGACGTTGCAGCTGAGGGATGCTGACGACCTGGATGACAAGAGCGGGCTGGGTGCGGTGCTAGCTCGTCTGCATCAGGAGGACGCTACCCTCAGCATCAGCTATCAGGACACCGAGATGCTGACGGAGGGCAGCATAGACGTGCTGCTGGGCACCGGACCACTACACTCCTCTGGTGAGTGTTGCACATCACCTTTTATGTAGTAAAATGCTTTGTGTAGAGGTACTTGAATAACCTCTGACAGACTTGATTAAATAGTGTGTGGACTAACATGAGTCGGAGATTGCTCGAATTTAAAGAGTTTTAACTGTTAAATATCCACCGGTAAAATTTAGAAAGGAGCTTTTGTCGTCGTTTCTTTATACATTGGGGCAGGATGTCACAGTGGCTCCAGTTTGGGCAAACTCTGACTCACAAAACGCCTTTTTGTAACACTGCAGCAAAAACAGGGGGTTCTTAAACATACGTTGTGGAATTTAAGTAGCTTTTTACTCCATAGTAAAATGTCAGGTGTTGACAACTCAGTTGTAAACTTCGATTCATGAAATCGCATGTATCCAAATGATGTATAGATTCATTGAATCGGTTGTAGCATTGACTAAATAATCGTTAATGGTTGTAGCTATTAATTTTTGCACTCTTGTAAATTGTTCGACTTATCGAAAGTATAATATACACTAATATAATTGTAATATACGAAAGAATATATTATGTATTCATGTATAAATACATATATATGACTTTGAACGGATGGTGTTTTGGCCTATAGGGACATCAAAACGTTAAATTAAATCGTTCCCGGGTCCAGTTCTTTTCATGACTCTTACGGTAAAGCTTATTCCCTTTTCCTATGGGAAATTCGCTAACAGGTGATTTCTCAGTACTTTGCGAAAAACTTTGTTGCGTAGGGTTTACGTACCTTGTGGTGTCCGGCTTCCACAGTATTTTCTGCTGTATGGTAGAATAACTCAAATAATTACAATAATTGCTAACTTTCTGTAGCGTAGCTACTAAAAGAGTTCACTCTCGACTTTAAACCAAAAGTCCAGCTTATATTTTACAAAAGAATCCAATAATTTCATTCACTCATTGCATTAGTACTTTACCGGCTCTTCTGTATTAACTTAGTTTGTGTAAAAATGTATTAGAAGTTCATTCACTTGATTTCGTCTAGTGATTCTCATGCCTCCTGTAAGGGTGTATGACGACCTTTTCGCTGACTATGACGCCTTCTTCAGATGCTTTTAAACAACAGCAATCTTCCCTCATATTGAGGTCTATATAACATAAATATGCACACACGAACATCTAGACAAAACATAAAAAATAAATAATCGACTGCTACTGTGGCCACAGGTACGCACTGCGCACTGCTCAGTTATTATATCTGGATTGCCTATAATTGTTAGTTTGTCTGTGTCAAAAGAAAGAGTTCGGTTCTTAAAAGGCATACACTGTTTTAAAACATCGTATTTCAACAAGTTTTCGATGCAATATGAAATTCCACCATAAATCATGTCAAAAGCTACTTCTTAGCAAACTATATTTTATTCAGTCAAGGAATAAAATAAACAGTAGACTAAAACACGCCGTAAAGTTGGTCGGCTTCTTGCCAGCCTCATACTGCTGCCAAACCAACACAATGTGCCATCCTTCATGCTTTCTTCCGACTTTTACTTGTTAAATATTATCATGGCTTAAGTACATTTAGCTTGAAGACTTAAACAAACTATTGGCTGAGGAAAAGTGTTAGTAGAAGAAAGTGTTTCATAGTCGTGATTTTATACAATTTACGTCTCCTAAGATACGTGAAAACATATTAATAAAGAAATATAAACATTTAAAATTAAAAATAATAAACGTTTTTACCGGTAAGTATAATTACTTAAATTCCACTGAAAAATGTTAAGAAAGACAATTTGTTAGGTGTGTCTTAGCCTAATCTCACAGCTTCGTGTAGTCAAAAAAACACGACTAACTCAGCCTTTGGTTGATAAATGACTTTTACATTAATAAAATACTTTCTAGAGGCTAAAAGTTCTCATTCTTCGAAAGAAAACGAAGAAGTGGAAGCCAGCAAAATCCGAACACTGAAACCCTTTGGGAGGTCTGACGAAATAAGATAAGACTAGTAGGAAATCCTGATGTCGTGAAAACGTGAGGATTGAGTTTTTGTACATTTCGAAAAGAGTGATAATATCATGAGCTATATTCTTCAAATAATGATTATAATCGTAACCAACATGTGGATCTTTATGGCAACACCACAGAGAAATAATACATAAACTCTAAGGTAATACTATAGGCCTAGTAAAGAACTACTATAGGAAAGAACCCGTGTAAGAACTCATTTACAAATAGCAGACATAAGCATCGTAATTTCGATAAATTTTAAAGCTATGTTTTGCAACAAAATACCCCTGTAGTAATGAATGCTTGTCGTAATTAAAAAAGTTTACCACATCTATTAATTTGCGTTTTAATGTTACTTTTAGTTATTTTTTAATTTGTTTAACTCTTTTTGGAGGAAAATACATACGAAATTAATCCCCTGTATCCCGATATGAAAACGACTGGAAAGATATAGAAAATATGTTTTGAAATAACTACTTTTTTATTATCAAATCATTAACTTTAAAAAGTATTTATACTTTACTTACCAAGGCGTATAACACCTAACATTAAAGTCATATGATATAACCATTGATGGTATATAGTCAATAATATAACGAGCCTATTTTATTTTTAACTTGAACAAATATCACATATTTGCAACGGTTTTTGCTGGGGAGAATTTGATTAACTGTGGTATAGTTAATAAAACTTTCCACAGCAAAAACCGTTGCAAATATGTGATATTTGTTTAAGTTAAAAATAAAATAGGTTCGTTAATAATAAATAAAACAAGGTTTTTTACAGTAAAAAAATTAAAGTTACCATATTATAACTAATGTCCTGGCTATATCCTTAAAGTTATAGGTTCAAGAAGGAATTAAAGATACCTGACAACAAAGCGGCCTACTCTGTCAATAGTGTTGTTCTATGCTTTTTATCCTAGAAGTGTGCATAGTTGATAAAAAAGTATACTATACAATTTAATTTTTTTTATAACTAGTGAGTAAAGCCATAGAGTATACAAAATACTCTCTCGGTATCTTTGAAATCAAACGCGATATAAATATAGACTTAAACTACACATTTAGGTAAGGGTGTTAGGTAAGCTCTTCTCGAAATCCAATGTCCATTTCTCGTATTGTTTAGTAAGCCAATGAGTCAGCAAATGCAAACAATACCAAAGCTGAAACTTGATATGGCCTTTGCTATGAGTTGTACGTTTGTAGTACTTACCTAAGCGATGTACGAACACAACTTTCACAGTAACGGTTGTGTGAAACTGTTTCCTATGAAATATGAAAGTAAACTACATGATGTTTACGCGTTACAGATACATAAATAAACACCAAAGTTATGATGAGTAGAATATCGAGCTTAGGTAAATGTAAAGCGAAATTTCAACGCTTTGAAGCGTATGATCGCAGTTTACGTGGAGTGTTGAGGGGGGGAGGGGGAGGGGGGAGGGGGTTATAGCACGGCCCACTTACTGGAGCCCTTAGGCAGGGCTAGGCTATCCTCCGTTTGATCTCCGAATCGTTTGCTTTCTTACTTTATTTTATTGGTCGGGTTCTAAAATATCAAGATAAACATTCCCCAATCAACTGTAACGGTTCGGTACAAAGCACTTCGACGGTAGGTTCTATTTAAAATGGAATAACAGAGTGCAATCAAATCAAATAGATTTTTTTTTACAAGTATTAATGCAGCATTAGAATATACAGGGTGGCTGAAAAGTAACTTGCACCCCCCGCTTAACTTTTCAACAATTTGAGATATTTGAAATCGGTTTGCGGCACCCTTCTTAGATATGAGGGGCCACAATAATTATGGTCGGTTTTGAAAATTTTGCCCTTAGGGATAGCGGGGGTAGGGGGTAGCTCAAAATTTTCAAATGACAAGTATAGTCAAGTTTGGTATCATTTTACAGGTCTTGACGAAACATGAACATTGACATAAAGAAAACCAAAATCGGCTCACTAATAACAAAATGGTGCCCTAAAACGTTTCAAATCCAAATAACCTTGAGGGTGGCCAAAAAATTAACTTGCACCCTCTTTAACTTTTTAACTATTTGAGATATTTAAAATCGGTTTGTGGCAACTTGTTTGGAAATGAAGGGTTACAATAATTATGGTCTGTATTGAAAAATTTTTCCCTTAGGGGTTGTGGTGGTAGGAGGTAGCTCAAGATTTTCAAATAGAAAGTATAGTCGAGTTTGGTATTAATTTGTAGGTCTTGACGAAACATAACAATTAACATAAAGAAAATAGAAATCGGACCATTAATAACAAAATGGCAGCTCAAAATTACTTTAAATCACCATTGTCTCAATAATTTTTAGCTGCCATTTTGTTATTAATGGTCCGATTTCTATTTTTTTTATGTTAATTGTTACGTTTCGTCAAGACCTACAAAATGATACCAAACTCGACTATACTTGCTATTTGAAAATCTTGAGCTAACCCCTACCCCCGCCCGCTAGCCCTATGGGCAAAATTTTCAAAACTGACCATAATTATTGTAGCCCTTTATTTTCAAACAAGTTGCCGCAAACCGATTTCAAATATCTCAAAAAGTTAAAAAGTTAAAGAGGTTGCAAGTTAATTTTTTTGCAACTCTCATGGTTATTTGGATTTGAAACTTTTAGGGCACCATTTTGTTATTAGTGAGCCGATTTTGGTTTTCTTTATGTCAATGTTCATGTTTCGTCAAGACCTGTACAATGATACCAAACTCGACTATACTTGTCATTTGAAAATGTTGAGCTACCCCCTACCCCCGCTACCCCTAAGGGCAACATTTTCAAAATTGACCATAATTATTGTAGCCCCTCATATTTAAGAAGGGTGCCGCAAACCGATTTCAAATATCTTAAAAGGTTGAAAAGTTAAGTGGGGGTGCAAGTTACTTTTCAGCCACCCTGTATAATGTACAACATTTATCACATGGGATTCTGCCTGGGCGTGATAAGAGTTCTACACTGGCTGCTTATCTTGATACTATTCTAATATAATATAAACTCAATACATCTTTTAGGCAGGGTGAGATGGAAGAAGGCAATGGCATACGGGAAATCTGCGGTTCGTATAAGAACGTGTACATATTTTGTTAAGGGAATCATATTGTTCGTAATACTGGGATTTCAAATGCTTAGTTTAGTATGCACCTTTGAAACAAACTTATAAGTTGGAATGATTTCACGCTCTAGCATAAATTGCAATGATAAAAAAGTTGAAGCTATATAAAGTTATTTGACGGGTGGGCATTAATTGCGCCAAATGACCTGAGTCAGGTAGTCGGGTTTTCCTGAATTGCGCCAACTACTCCAGGGAGGCACCTGATACGTTCCTTAACCAAGCCAAGCGGCGGCCCTCTTTTGACTGTATAATTGAGTAGGCTAAGTTAGGTTAGGATGACACGAAAACAAGGACATTTCTTCTGCCGGCAACTCACCCCTACCTGGCTTGGGCTTGGCGCAACTAAGAAACATTTTTTGGGACCCTTCGAGGGCTTGGGCGCAATTAAGGAATTATTTGGCGTAATTAATGCACGACCTATTACACACTGCATTGTTGTAGAAAATTTCGTATACATATTTTTGGGGTGTTTACTTAGTTAGATACGTTTTCCGTTATTATATTATCTGATTTACATTAAAAGTAATAACTAGCATTTGTTTTTGTAAAATTTTATAGTTTAGTTTTTTTATTTACATTTTCAACATTTGGATGACTTCTAATGCATTCAATGTTTTAAGTCTTAAACCCTCTGACTACAGAGTAAGTTGTAGTTCATAAAATATGCATTTGTTTGATATGTAAGAGAGACGTGGGGTGGATTCATGGGTGAAGATAGTAGGACTAGGAGACAGATTTATTTATCCTCGTCGGAGTTAAATGTTGGGTGGAAAACATGTTTACACTGTGTAAACACTGCTCTTCTCTAACACTGTAGTTTACATTATCTCAATATATGACTTGCAAATATTTATTGACTTTCATTGAAAATGGTGTACAATGTGAATTGCTTGGAAGTTCATTACCGATTGAAATAAATAAAATGATATGTATAAAAGGATGAATGGCCATATTTTTTTATTCAACAGTCCAATATGTTGCACGTGAATGGCGTTATAGAAATAAATTTAAAGTACTATGTTCAGGCATATCCAAAACAATGTAAATCCAAATAAAACTATCAAACAACAAATTGATGTAGATAACAAATCGGCTAGTTGGCATCATAATATAAATCTGATTTTGGTGAAATTTTGTATGTATGTACCAAGTATATCTTGGCATGGTATCTACAGGAGTTTTTTTTCATTATTTTGCAAATTGTAATTTTCCGATGAAAGATCATAATTTAACAGAAAAATCGAGTTTTCTCGAAAATGGCATGAACAGTGTCGATAAACATTGTGTATGTTAAAGCCCTTTACATTCTAAACCAAATTTTTTACTCCCATAGCTGTAGAAATTACGGTTTAAAAGTTATTTTAACTTGTGTTATTTTCCAATAAACATTTCATAAAATAACGGACAAACGAATTAAAAAGCCGGGTTTAATTAAATGTTAGTATGTTACGTTTCTTTTAATTCTAAACGAAATAGCGCAACTACGCATTGCTGCTAATGGGAGAAAGTGTGTGCTTTATTGATGATGCAGTTAATTTGTCTGCTATTGGTTTTTTAATTTTATCTGGAAATTGTGTATGGACTTCACCCAGGTATATGAAGGTTTCTTTTAAAAACAAAAACAAAACAATTAAGGTATTATTCGTTCATAAGGTATTAAACCTATTCGTAAAACGAGTTTTAATTCTGTGCACGTTTCAATGTTAATACATTTAGACTTTTCAATAACTAGACATAATTGAATCAAAGGCAATGAAATTATGTTTATTTTAAAAATTCTAGAAACCATGCGTGAAAGTCAGCTTTAGCAAATTTGTTGTCTATACAATTTTTAGTAACAAAGTATTAGAGAAAGGAGAGCGAGCTGGTCTAGTGGTTAGAGCGCAGGACTCCAGTCCCTGAGGTCCCGGGTTCAAATCCTGCCAAATGACCAATGGATATTATCCAAGTGATAATGCCACAACCCCTAGGTCTAGCCTGAAGTAATTTCAAAATTTTTATTTTTACTCTTCTAATGCACTAGTTAGTTTTAAAACACAAATTTGTACCTTTGTGACAATTTAATCGACAATTATTGTACAGTGGAACCTTGATAAGAAGACCCTCGATAACAAGTCACCCTTGATAACAAGTGTCATTTTGAAATCCCCTTAAAGTTATTTTACCCCTAATCACATGTTATTACAAACCTCGATAAGAAGTCAACCTTGATAACAAGTCTTATTTTACAATCCCCATGAGAGTATTGTTATCAAGGTTCTACTGTATAATGAAATCAACACTTTTATTTCTTATCACACCTTGTAGCGTAATGCTTTACGTTGAACATAGAAATACACCAATTCCTATATTTTTATGTAAAATATAAAATATACCATAATTACTTATGTTTTGAAACTCAATTTTCATGATAAATGTTATAAATCAAACTTGTTGAAAAGTTAGCGTTATCATTGCCTGGAGAGGATACAATTGCCATATTACCGTTATCTAAGCTACCAGACGGAGAAGGCTCATAACTTGCCCCCCGACAATACTTTGTCACTCGTCGCTTCCAACAACATTAAATACATCAATGGTACTCGTCTATCTCTCTGATGTAGCCCAGGTGTATTTCATATATTTTATTTAACGGGTGTTTGAAAACGTCTCTTGTTAAAGATGAAGGCGCTTAGTATTTTATAACGATTGTATGATGAACTTATGTAAACTTACTGTCGGATTTAAACACAGAATTTCAACAATACTGCATAGTAACGTTATAATTTCTTTATAATTTTCATTGGTAAAATTGTAACTACACTTACCTCAAGCTATTTAAATTTATAAGTGTTATATCGTCACCAATCTTACAGAAAAACCGTATTTTACAGCGATTCAACCACGAAGACTTTTGAGCTTGAGTAAAAGTATCATTTTTGGGGTATCGGCAAATAAATATAATTAGCAGTTATAATGTTGTTCTACAAAATAAATGTTGTAGAATCAGCTCAGCACACATTGTTTCTGGCTTCTAGCGACATCACGTACCAATTTAATGGGTCACAACTTCTGTTCAGGAACGCAGCTCGCGGCCCGATCTCGATGGTAATCAATAATACACCTAAAAAGAACGGATTGCTCTAAATCCTCCCCTCAATCATCTTCTATCATAATAATTCATAGGACTATTATGCGTTTATTTTCAATCATATACACACAATATAAATATTTTCAAATCATTACAAAGCAAACTTGTCTATATCATTACGTTAATATTCCATTTTAATCATTCTTTATAATGAAAAATTACTAAACTTGTCGGTTACTATTGTGAGAATATTATAATCCCACTTGGGAAACAAGTGACTTTTGTACAATTACCACTGACCCTGTATATTTTTCAATTAGTTACGCAAAAATGGTGATGAGAACTGCTACACAGCACTGATCTCGTGGGTTATCCGCAGTTTCATAGATTACTCTGACACAGTCAGCATCACTCCAAAAGTGTCACTGTTTAGGTATGCAGTGACAAGAACCGCTACACAGCACTGCTCTGGTGGGTTATCCGCATTTTCATAGATTACTCTGACACAGTCAGCATTACTCCAAAAGTGTCACTGTTTAGGTATGCAGTGACAAGAACCGCTACACAGCACTGCTCTGGTGGGTTATCCGCATTTTCATAGATTACTCTGACACAGTCAGCATCACTCCAAAAGTGTCACTGTTTAGGTATGCAGTGACAAGAACCGCTACACAGCACTGCTCTGGTGGGTTATCCGCATTTTCATAGATTACTCTGACACAGTCATCATTACTCCAAAAGTGTCACTGTTTAGGTATGCAGTGACAAGAACCGCTACACAGCACTGCTCTGGTGGGTTATCCGCATTTTCATAGATTACTCTGACACAGTCATCATTACTCCACAAGTGTCACTGTTTAGGTATGCAGTGACAAGAACAGCTACACAGTACTGCTCTGGTGGGTTATCCGCATTTTCATAGATTACTCTGACACAGTCATCATTACTCCACAAGTGTCACTGTTTAGGTATGCAGTGACGAGAACTGCTACACAGCACTGCTCTGGTGGGTTATCCACAGTTTCAGATATTACTCTGACACAGTCATCATTACTGCAAAGTTTCAATGTTTAGGTAGACAGTGACAAGAACCGTTACACAGCACTGCTCTCGTGGGTTATCCACAGTTTCATAGAATACTCTTACACAGTCAGCATTACTGCAAAGTGTCACTGTTTAGGTATGCAGTGACGAGAACCGCTACACAGCACTGCTCTGGTGGGTTATCCACAGTTTTTATAGATTACTCTTACACAGTCAGCATTACTGCAAAGTGTCACTGTTTAGGTATGCAGTGACGAGAACCGCTACACAGCACTGCTCTGGTGGGTTATCCACAGTTTTTATAGATTACTCTTACACAGTCAGCATTACTGCAAAGTGTCACTGTTTAGGTATGCAGTGACAAGAACTGCTACACAGCACTGCTCTGGTGGGTTATCCACAGTTTTTATAGATTACTCTGACACAGTCATCATTACTGCAAAGTGTCACTGTTTAGGTATACAGTGACTAGAACCGCTACACATCACTGCTCTAGCCTCTGACACAGTCATCATTACTGCAAAGTGTCACTGTTTAGGTATACAGTGACGAGAACTGCTACACAGCACTGCTCTAGTGAGTTATCCACAGTTTCCGGAGATTACTCTGACACAGTCATCATTACTGCAAAGTGTCACTGTTTAGCTATACAGTGACGAGAACTGCTACATAGCACTGCTCTGGTGGGTTATCCACAGTTTCATAGATTACTCTGACACAGTCAGCATTACTGCAAAGTGTCACTGTTTAGGTATACAGTGACGAGAACCGCTACACAGCACTGCTCTGGTGGGTTATCCACAGTTTCATAGATTACTCTGACACAGTCAGCATTACTGCAAAGTGTCACTGTTTAGGTATGCAGTGACGAGAACTGCTACACAGCACTGCTCTGGTGGGTTATCCACAGTTTCATAGATTACTCTGACACAGTCAGCATTACTCCAAAGTGTCACTGTTTAGGTATGCAGTGACGAGAACTGCTACACAGCACTGCTCTGGTGGGTTATCCACAGTTTCAGAGATTACAGTCGTTTACTGATGTGGAAGATCACGCTCCATTACACAGCGCGCTTTGTCTATCCACTAAACAAAACCCAAACTCAACTCGCGTTCTGACGAGCCGAACTATTCTTTTAGATGTGGCACATGTTTTGAGTTAAGCTTTTTTGTGCAAAAATTATATTTGTTATTGTATTTCGCAAACTGCACTATTTATTCACAGTCTATTATCTAACATCGATGTAATCTAACATTATGTATTAAGTTTCGGCGTCCTTTTTGTTCAGCATTCAATTTATTAGATTAGATTACATATTAGATCTATACTTTGTTATAACAGGGATAGGGCCTAAGTTGGTAGTATTTAGTTAAAGTACTTTTGCTGCAGCAAACCCTGCAAAATTGAAGTAGTCTGCTTGGTTTTCTATTTACGTATTTTCTTAAACATGTAAGATTTTTCCCATTTAAATAACATCATGTTTAACGGTTATTTGTATTTGCTGCTATAGAAATAACAAAGGGGGGTTTTCGTCAAAACGGTAATATAGTATAGTATAGAATAAAGAAACTTTCCAAATTTGATCAAATTCATCAAAAAAGAAACTAATGGTTAATTTTTTCTCCATTAAATAACATAAACAATTTTAAGTGCAGTTTTTTGCAAATTATCCTTCATTTTTTATTTATTTAACAACCTAAATACAAAAAAAAATCTACACTAATGGTTGTAACAAAATTTGGCATTTTCGTGATTTAAGTGTAAAAATAGATATTTAACTCATTAAAAACTCTGACAGGCTCAAAAAGTTACATTTACTAATTCAAACTAGTTAAGCTACTGTACCTACAAACTCGCTCAGTCATAAACCCAGTGTAATGCTCTCTAGTATACCTTCAAATGTGGGTCACATCATTGCCAAACTCTCGTGTAATTTCAATTGTAATAATATATGACACAATAATAATAGATAAATAGAGACTCTAAAAATAATAATTATACGTATTGCTACGCTGTTATTACTACTATTCCGAATAACTTTCAGCTGTATTAGCAGAGTATGATTAAGTTATAGTTTGTGGTTATATATATATATGTTTTAATGTCATTCGGTCTCTAGACACATATTAATATACATTTAACTTTATGTTTTGCCACATTTTTGAGCCAATATATATTAAAATTGTTAAAATTAAACTAGTTTAAATTAACACCCTGCTTGAAGCTTGGTTAGTGTTTGCTGGTCCTGAATTCGCAGATTACAGTCGCTTAGCGATGCGTAAATAACGCTCCATTAGATCTCCCGCTCTGTCTATAGCTTGGCAAAGCAATAATGTAATTTGTATTCCGAAAAGCAAAATGGGTCGCCGTTTCTTGTACATGGGTGGATACCGTCTGACCGTTAGTTGGAGTCAGGATTTTTATTTTTAGGATGAAAATATTTCATTTTAGTTGACAATCTTAAGCACCTCATTTTGACAGATTTCATTTTTGCACTTAGATTAAGTCAGAGTCAAACCACTCTTTATTCATTGTTTTGTACATAGCGCTAGTACACTGAATGCGCCATTTCATAAACTAATCCTTCTAAATAATACAATTTCTGTTAGTAGTAGTACAATAATGTTAAAAACCCCATCATTTATGCTGGATAATCTTCAATTTTATGCCATTAGTTATTTGGTAAGTCATCTAGTGAGTATAATGCTCTATCAACTAAGTGTAAAATTTTTATTGAGATATCTTTTAATTCAATTTCTTAATTTTATTTTATTTTTTGACAACCTTTGATTTGTGTCTATTATAGGAAGAATTTTGTTTAAAATTCTAGATCCGATATAATTTGGCCTTTTGTTAAACATTTTTAATATGTGGCTTTGCAAGCTCATTTTAGCGAATTTCCCTATAGGGAAGTAGCTATTACCGTAGGTGGAACGGTAAGACCTAGACCCGGGACCGATTTACTTTTTCATTTTGATGTCCCCAGAGACAAAAACACTATTCGTTCAAATTTTTATATATGTATATATATATATATATATATAGACTTTTATATATATATATATATATATATATATACGTCCGTGAACGCGATAGTTTGAGTAATTTTTGTCCGATTTTGATGAAATTTGGTTTAAGGGTGTAAAGCGGGATAAACTTGAATGAGTTCGCGAACCAGCACGATCGGACCATAGGAACGGGGCTTTACGGGGGGTTTTATGGGGTAAAAATTGGGTTTTCTCATTTTTTACCCTCAAAACACAAAATTTCCCAATTTCTCTTTAGAGCTTAAAAAAACAAATAATTTAGTATATGAAAGTATTTTTGTTCGATTATTAGTAACGGAGAAAATTTAAAAAATTGTAAATTTAAAATTCCCATGTTATTCTTATGGAGAATATTGTCTAATGTTGTAGTTTGCTTGTTTATGAATATATTTTTATCAAACTTGGCAAATTTATTTATTTTGTACTAAGCTATCAATATTTTACTCAAAAACACACTTTATTAGTTTCCTTGTAGCAGCAAACCTAGGTAATCGTTAAACCTAATGTTATTAAAATATATTTAACTGAAAATCAATTCAGACAAATGGAAATTCGCTTAGTCGGCAGGTTTGCTGCGGCGGGGTTATTTTATTGTTTATTGTATCAAGACTTTGGATCTACTGACCAGTCTCCAATTCCTCTTGGTATTTTTTTTCCAGTAAACAATAGATTCATATACATATACCGTTATAATTCTTAATTCTTTAAATTATTATTATTTAATATGGTCGGCTCCTTCCATATTTGGCATTATTCTGATTAATTTCTTGTGTAGTTTTAATAATTATTTCGGATTATTAACAGTGGTTGCTCCATAAACGTGTATATTGTAGGCTAAATGAGAATGAATCATAGCATAATGGACCATTTTGACTGAGTTCCACAAAAACAATCGAAATAACTACACTATGACACTATCTTTAATCGAATGATTTATCGAATACAATTTTGGTTATTCTGTTTCGTAAAATATATCAACACGCTTATAGTTTGCCGTTGGAAAACTATTTTCCATTATTTAGAAAATAAGCTCAACAATGCCACAACTATTCTGATATTGCTAGGAACATACTTGAATTGAGGAAGCACGTTTGTGGTAATGTTTTACGTAAAAAATAACCATTAAACTGTAATGTACTCTATAAAACAACTTTGTTTACGTATAAACAAGCCAATAAAATACATTGTAGTGGACAAACGAGGCTGCAATAGTGTTATCATGAAAAGCACCATCGGGAGACGAAAACATGTTGTGTTGATATGTTTGCCACTTACCCACAAATAAATCTGTCCAGTTGTTTGTAACGTACCCTGGTGACATATGAAACTGGTGTTCTGTGCATGTTTACGCTCGTTTACTCTGCTTGATCTTTCCTAATGGCTTAAAGCATCGAAATACTGTATCATCGGCTTTAAAATGTTTACGAAATGAGGTGTCAAAGGTGAGACATTGCCATAATTTATCAGAAGAACGAAGCAAACCTCATTTTGAAAAAATAGTTTTAATTGGTTATTGATACAACTGTAAGACTTAATTGTAAGTATACATTATACACCCCCGCCACAGCAGACCTGCAGACTAAGTGAATTTCCATGCCTGCGTGGAATTCCAACTAAAATGTTCCCTTAACAAATCAGATCTATTATAAATTTTATTGACATTATTTAGATGTGACATGGAAGGTAAAAAGTGTTTTTTGTTAAAATGTTAATAGTTTTTTTGAGTCCCACTTTTACATCCTAGGACACTATGTTCTAGCCTGGAGCTGACTTCAGGCTAGTCCTAGAATGTGTCGGCATTATCACATGGATGAAATCCATGGGTTGTCCCTTAAACTTATAATTATAAGTGTGCTAAAACTTTACTGCAAATATATAAGAAAAAATATGCATAAATCTCAACTACTGTGGTTCAGTAAATTTTACTGTTCATTTTCAATACTAACGCATCTCAACACACGGTTGTGTTCCTTGTCATACGAATAAAATAAAATATCCTCACTGAGTAATTAACTGTTGTTTCAATATACAGCACACATTCTCCTTTATGAACCTTAGTTAAGTGAGTAAAATAAAACTTGTAATTTAAAGTGTTTTGAATAATATGCGTCTACAGTTTAGCTAACGGTATTGAAATGTCATCGCGACTGAAGCAAACGAGGCATGAGTTTTCGCGTCGCCGACATGAGAGATACAATATCAATTGATTTTGACAAGTTGAAATGTTCCAAGTTTGATACGGGACCAAACACTGCAAAACACATTTGTCGGTTTTATTTGGTCTATCATTTGTGTTTTAACGGAAAGCTAAGACCTGGGAGCGAGCTGGTCTGATAGAGCGCGGGTCTTCAAAGCTTGGGGTCCGGGTTAAAATCCCGCCAATCACCAATGGATTTTTTCCTGTAAACTCACCTTACAATATTCATTTAGGCTAGGCCTATTCTATAAATGTTTAAAGTTAATAAGTTAACAAAGAGAAGGATTACAAAAGGTGTTTTATTTAAACAAATGAACAATTAACATGCAATGAGAAAAGGCTTGACGTTACAATGAAAGGATTGACAATGGTGTATGGGGTTAAAATTAAATTGAAATAAAAGATAAATTTGAATAATAACTTGAAGGTTCAAATAATTTAGATGTGATCTATCTCAGGGTAGGGTGTCGTGCTGGCTTGAATGCTAATAATTAATAAATGTAATAGTGTCCAAATAGGCCTAATTAAGGTGTTGAACTTATAAATCCCAACAATGAAAAATCTAATTTTGGTGTTGTCCAAAAGGTAAGTCCAATTAGCACAAAATTTAAAAGAGTTTAAAGAAAAGATTATACTTAATTTTGAAGATAATGATTGAGTTGAGTCCTCTTGAGGTTTAGGCTTAAAAAACTGTGATATAACTTGAAACTGGTCTTCTTGATGAATGAATTTGATTTAGGTAAAATTTTGAGTCCTTCTTCTAACAATTTCAACTTCTCAATGGCTTCCTTCTCTCTCAATTTCAATGTTCACATCACTGATTGTTAAACACATGGGATCACTTTCACTGCATCTTAAATTTTGATTCCTTAAGGACTAATTTTGAAATGATATTATAAGAAATTTTGATGTATTGCAATTCTCTTACATATTTAATAAATAATTAGGTTGTGGGCGTTGTAAAAAAAAATATAGGCTATGAAATGAATGTTATTAATGATTAATTGAACATATTAATGAAATTATATAAATTAGGAAAATGAATATTAGGACAGTCTTTCTGAGGAGTGATTATTAGGTGTATGAATAGAAGTTAAAATAAAAAAAAATTAATACTAAATAATGAATGAAATGAAATGAAATATTACATTCCACGTGATAATGCCGCAAACCTCTAGGGCTAGCCTAAAGTAATTCGTAGAACAGTTCCAGACTAGAACATAGCGTCCTAGGATGTGAAGTTGGGACTTAATACAAGTTAAAACCTATGAAAATATTGAACATATAATGTTTATAATATACATATAATATTCTCAGACGGATATAATTTACTAAAGTTGACGAGACAGGGTTTACTTAAAACTCCAAGCCGAATGCTGTTTATATCAAGTAATCAGGCTGCATATTAAAATCGGCATAACGAGATAAACTATTGCGGTTTAGCATGAGCTTCGTCTGGAAAGAAGAAATAATATATATATAATGACACAATGAAAAAAATTCTGTTTTGATTAGACCGCAAATCGTGAAAATCTTCCTGCATTCAAAACCAAAGTATCTATTGCTATGATGTACACGAAATCCACCCAGAGGTTGTCAGGAGATAACCTCTTTGACACAAATCCTTTGCAATTTCCTTAAATACGCGGTGGCCTAGTTATAGATAGAGCTTAAACACGCGTTATGCCCTATCTCGCCAAGTCAAATATTCTGCCTCGTTTTCCTTGAACTATCGAAGTAGACTCGTGTACTACACGGCAACTGGCACGTACACAAACTTAACCTAATCTCATAAAACATCAATCATAGAACAAAACGATTCCATAGGTGCTTTATGCATACTTCATTTACTAGTATAATAAAAAAACATTACATTATTCATAAGTTATCATGACTAATTATTATTTGGTAAATTCTCATCGCTTGTGTAGGATAACTTAAAGAAGTAAATAAAACAAATATGCACACTGAATCAATTTTAATAAGCTACACCATCTCAATTATAAGCACTGAACAAAGGTTGAATCAGTCATTCAAATAATCTTATTAACTTTCATAGATTCGTAGAAAACAGAGCGTTACTGGGCGAAGTGGCTTTGTACTGCGGAGGAGACGAAGTTGTTTGCTCTTTTATATGCTAATGTCCGGCCGTTGAGCTCAAATCCACCTGCCGCTGATATTACTGACAAAGATAAAGCTTCATGTGAACTGCATATGGTGAAAATAAACCGCGTGCGATACCTTTGAAATGGGAGTTATTTATAAAATAAAATAATAGCTACCATCTTGCGCCCAATAGGTAATTACGTGAAGAGTTCAAGACTTGTGTTAGTTGATGTTTTATGTCTGAAAAATGAAGGCAAGAAATTTTTGAAAACAGCTGATTTCTCAATAAATAGCAAAACATCTGATTTCTAAATAGAATTTTTTTCTTTGCAAACCACTTCACTCATTCCGAATGACAAATGAACAAAACAGTACTATGGCTTTCCAGTGGATGAACAATTATTTAGGACTGCAGCAATGCTACTTTGACCAATAATTGTTATTTTGTGAAAAAATAATCATAATATTGATAAAATATGGTTAAAGATCAATCTGTTTGATTGATGCAGAACGTGAAATATATAAAGTATATGCACAATGCAGAACGTGTATTTCCTGTGCAAAGTGTAATTTTAAAAATTTAAGTGTAACTCAGTGAAATATAAAGACTCGACAAGCCTAATGAGTAAACATAACTATAGTTTGAAACAGTGCCAATTTCCTCAACAGTTGACAAATAGCTTTATTGTACAAAAATTCACGCCTATCAAAAATAATTTAAACGTTAATGTTCAGATGTTTAGAGCTCGTTATAGTAAATAAATATCACTTAAATAATAATAAATTAAACTGTTTGATCGTTAGTTTATCACTAATCCATGATAATATGAATTACCAGTCAAATAACATTTTTCTTGTAGGTTATTTTGTGGTCGAATGGCGAGTATAGGTCACCGGACGCCATTTTCCCGACTGCTCGAATGGCAAAATATACTCGCCGAAAAATGGGGAAAGAATTCGACCTCAAAGGGTTAAAAAACAAAGGCGTAAGATGAAATTGGGATATATTATCCGTATTTTAAAATTGTTTAGTTATAATTTCTGATATTTAAAAAGCGTGGAATTGACAAACGGGCCATCACTAAGTTTAGCTGAGTTGACCTTTGACTAAACAACCTAATCTGGGTTTGGAAGCAGCAGATAGACTCATTAGAACAGCTCCAAACAAACCGGATCAGCTGATTCCTCTGAGACCTCTGTATAAACACGATAAGGTAGCTCTGAGGAGGCGTGCAAACAGCTGATCAATCTGTGCAATAAACCTATAAATACACTTGCTCATATGTTTGTCCATGATGAAAAGGATCGAACTTTGTTTCATTTATTACTTTCAACATTATTTATCCTTCGCCATGTTGAAGTTTTGTAATCCAGAGCTACTGGCATATACAGGGTAGTTTTATTTTTCGATACAGATTTTGTTTCTCACATGATTAGGTTGATGGATAAATAATAATATATACTTAGTACTTCCAGCTTTGGTTTCATTTTGTACATGTACATACCATAATAATGTGTTTTTACTCAATTTACATATTTAAATAACTTAACAAAACACCATGGGGTCCTGTTACTGAAATAAATTCAATTAGTTTTATCTGCCATCAAAATTCCTGCTACAATGTGATCGTTGGCTACAATATAATTTCATCCAAACTTCAAAAGGTCGGAGGTTAAATTTAATAGTATATTTCACTACTAGTCACGAAAGTGGCCCATTTTGGGACGAGTAGTGTTTTACATGCGAGTGGACGGATGTGCAATTAATTTTAGTGTAAAAGTTAGCTGATTCAACTCAGTTGTAACTTTGTTGATGTCAGGCAAAGTATTGATTGTGAAGCGAAAGCAATGTTTATGTCAGGAAAAATCAGCTGATCACTATTTTTTTTATGGAAATTGATGATCTTCGAAGATCTCAGCTGTACGGAAATGGGCTATTTTCGAATACAGAGTGATGGGAAATAAATAACCGCCACACTTTTTAACTGAATAAATACACGTTTTAAAGACTTAGACTCCATGTTGGTATATTACAGGCATTAAATCTAGAGCTTAATCGGAATCATACTTTAAAAGGTCAGGTCGTAGTTATATTGAACGTGGCGTTGACTGAAATAAATGTAGTGTGATATTCTGCACCAACTGCCACACACTGCTGCTTGTACAGATCAGTCGAATATCGTTGTATTTCCCTTACATTACTTTATATATTTCATAAAGCTGTGCCAAACATTTCATTCGTTTTTCAGTCAATTTAGTTAGCAAATACTCTCAAATACATCAATTATTACCTACCAGACCTTATGAATTTTGTTACTGATAAAAACATATTGTACAAGTATTATGCTCATTGTACACATATGATCGTGTTTCCCTTTTATTTGAGATATAATTAGATTTAACAATAATACAGGGTGATCCTAAATTATTGTTACACTTTTAAAACTCTATAAATAAAAAACCATACAACCTTTCATGACGGGCTGAGAATAAAATGAAAGAGGAGATTCTAAAGTTTTATTTGACACCACTTTTGTAAACATGGTTGCAAAATTAGCCTCTACAGACATTTTTAGATCTTAACAACGATTTTAAATTAATTACCCAGTTTACTTCTCTGAATCTCAAAACTGCATACACTTCGTTGAATTGTTAAATATTTGTCTTTTAAGTAATACTGCTAGGGGTCAATTAGTTCTATAATTTACCGCTCAGTTATTGTTGTCCACCATTATTATAAGTTGCGAGGAACCTTCAAAAAGCAAAAAGTCTTCTGTGTTTTAGAGATTGGGATGGCTTCAATTCAATCATG
Source organism: Macrosteles quadrilineatus (assembly GCF_028750875.1). Lineage (NCBI taxonomy): Eukaryota > Metazoa > Arthropoda > Insecta > Hemiptera > Cicadellidae > Macrosteles > Macrosteles quadrilineatus. The sequence continues at coordinate 161,029,383 of NW_026542594.1, forward strand.
GAATGGATGTGTGCTGTGCACTGTGCAGCCAGAGGGGGCACATATAGAATTTATAGCTTTTAGCTATAATCTTGTTAAATTTTTTTTATTAAAACACCTTCTATTGTGTACATACATTTTGATGCGGCGAGTTACATAGATTTAAAATTGAGTTTTAATTTAAAACAGTAGTTAAAATTAAAACATTTCTGTAGAAGCTAATTTTGATACTATATTTACCAAAGTGGCGCCAAATAAAACTTTAGGTATTTCCTTTCGAATAGGTTGCATGGTTTTTAATCTATACAGTTTCAAAAGTGTAACAATTTAGAATCACCGTGTATACTATGTTTGTATAAATTACATCTGTATTCTGTTTGTAAGTGTTGAATGCCGCATTTGACACATTAACAAACTATTTGAATTCTTACAATAAATATATTTATTTTTCTTAACGTTTAGAGGAGCAGTAATCGTATATACATCTTAAATCTAGATTCACCAAAACATTTACTAACCGTTTTTTTTTTTAGTCTACTCATTAGTCCAAATAAACCCTTGAATAGAGAGCGGTTACATGCTTAGCAATACGTGGATTGGTTCACAATTAGGGTAGATAATTATATATTACTTCAACAATTAGTAGCCTGTCAATGTAATGCTGCATAATCACTTTGGATATAATTGGCGGTAACGCGTGCTGAACCATCCCCATCAGCAGCTGACTGCAAGACGTGACATTCTCCAATGAGGCTGATTCTAACTTGGAGCCTTTATCTTATCATTAGGGCTGAGCATCCTCTCTAGGTAAATGTAGCCTGTTGATAACTAAAACATTTCTCAAGGCGTGACACCTAAACCCCTTATTATTGTGTTTTGTTTGTAATGGTACAAAATTTTGGTTCGATTCCAATAATTTACTATAGTATAAAGTTTATGACTGATGTTTTAAAAGTATTATTACCAAAAATACGCATTAGTCTTTTTGGTACACAATTGTTCCAAAAAAATACTTAAACGCAATTTTAATTAATTGTAGCCTCTTTTGACCTTAACTCTACATTTGGCATATGCGCTCTTCAAAAAATAGTCTTGAACTCTCTCAATAGTCACAAAAAATATCAGTTCATGATTTTGGCACAACATATTACCTTGAACTGAACAGCATTGCCACGCTAACTATTTAATGATAATACAGAGATCTATCATTGATACAATGGATGTGTATGGCGACTATTTAGGTAGATTTTCGTCTTATTGTTGGAAAAAAATTAGTTTTAGCGAATTTCCCATATAGGGAATAAGCTATTACCGTAGGTCTCATGGTAAGACCTAGACCCGGGACCGATTTACTTTTTCGTTTTGAGGTCCCCAGAGGGCAAAAACACCATCCGTTCAAATTCATATATATATATATATATATATATATATATATATATATATATTTATATATGTGTCCGTTAGCGCGATAACTCGAGCAAAATTGATCCGATTTTGATGAAATTTGGTACAAACGTGTGAACCTACGTTAATTCGAACGAGTTCGCGAACCAGCATAATCGGACCATGGGATCAGGGGTTTATGGGGGGTTTTATGGGGTAAAAATGGGTTTTTCTAATTTTTGACCCTAAAAACTTTAAATTTCTAAATTTCTCTCTAGACCATTTTGAAGAGCTTAAAAAAACAAATAATTTAGTATATTGAAGTGTTTTTGAATGTTCATTGACTACGGAGAAAATTAAAAAAATTGTAAATTTAAAATTCCCATGTTATTCTTATGGAGAATAAATAAACTGTTCTAGTTTGCTTGTTTATGGATATATTTTAATCAAATTTGGCAATTTGGTTTATTTCATACTAAGCTATCAATATTTCAATTGAAAAAACACACCTCAACATCTTCCCCGTAGCAGCAAACCTAACTACTCACTAAAATTAATGTTATTTAAATAGGAAATAAATCTGAAAATTTATAGGGAATATTTTAGTAGAAATCAAGCCGGGTAAATGGAAATTCGCTTAGTATGCAGGTTTGCTGTGACGGGGGTATTTTTGTATTTGAACTGATGATAAAAAAAACTGCGAGGATCAAAACATCGAGTTGAGGATAATGTATATTTTTGTATCCGTAGAATATATTTATATAACAGTTTTTGACATAGCTAGGTCGTCTACATCATGATAAAGTATGATGTCATCCATAACAACCAGAAAATCCGTCATCATTGGATGTACACAGATTAATCAAGTCCACAGTGGATGGAAATACTAGATTTGCTGAAAACTATCCCCCTCTGGAACAGTCGGATACGTGATTTTCTCCAATGAAGCTCATTAGATATGTATCAAGGCACCCGCAGAACACAATTACATTAGTGCATAGCAACATTTCAACAATGTGTACTGTGTAGTCAGATGGTCTGACGTATTGTTGTGTTTGTGGGGATGAATAGAATTACTACCACAAACTCATGTGTCTATGGTTAGTACAAGTATCGTTAACATGTAAATGATCGCTTACGTATATTAATAAGTCACTCGCTAAATACAACGTTCCAATTAGACCACACAGTATCGATTGCAGTTACCATTTAATTTTAGCCCAACGTTTTATTTATTTTGAAACCATTTCAGACTAGAATAATCAAAACAGGATTTACATTACAAAGATATTAAAATATCAAGTGTAATGTTTGTTTGCACGATGGTAAAACTATATGCGTAGTATGGTTTAATATTGTACAACATAAGTTGTTCTATGTTGCGATTTTACTTTTTAATTAACCTTTTTAAAAATTCTAATTATTGTTGACCCTCACGAATTATATATAAAAATGTCTGCTATAACAGGTAACTTAATTTATACAGTTATAAACCAATTTTAAATCTATGATAAATCAAGTTTTTCTTGGTTAAAAACCTTCTGATATCATCTTCGGTCCTTAATTTTATAATACAGCATTTTGTATGTATGTAAAAACGAAGTAGTTTCCGGGCCCTAACAAATAACCAAAGGAGAGGTCAGAACGATATTTGGAGGCAGCATATCTATCTATAGTGTAATGAAATGTCCGGAGGAAACGGAGGAAATGACCTTTCATTTCCGACTGTGTTTTAGTTTTCTTTTATCCAGCAATTGTAATAGATGAAATTCTGGTCCCGCTTTTCTTTCGTAAACAATAATATAGGCTACACGATATCACTTAACCTCAGTAGTATTTGCTTCTAGATACATCAAATTCTAAAGGCTTAGTAAATATTAAATAGTGTCCAATTTATTCAAGATATATTTCAATTATAATACTAATTGAATTCTTCTGCTTTTCAGGTAAGACGATACAAGTGCTGTGAAATATTTTAACATTCATACAGTAAGTAGAAATTATAGTTTATCACTCTCTTATGCATACATCATCTACAGTTTCATTTCGTAGATTAAAGAACTAAAATATATCCATAGTTTCATCAAGTTTTTTACTTAGTCTAGCAAAGGGTTTCTAAATATTTAGCTCGTACTCGCAGTTCCGAGCAGTTTAAAAGTAAGTTGATTTAAGAGAGTATATTTAAACCAACAACAATATAGGGGGGGTTAACGTACAAAGGACCGCTGTCCTCGAGAAAATGAGAGCTGGTCATTAAATTGTCACGCATGTGAAACCAAGAATATAATGTTCTGCGTCTAAAAGTCTTGATTTACCCTCAAACGTAGTTTCCAAGCCTAATATGAGAAATTAAAAATTTTAGTTATTTATAATTTCTTAGAGTTAAATAGCTTAGATTATATTTGGTCAGTAAAATCATAAATATTTACAAACGTAATCTATTTGTTACGAAACCATTTTTACAATTTATTTAAATTGGCTCAATTTTACCATTGACATACTAGCACGTTTTACAAATAAAAGCTCTTCGCTTTGTACCTGTTTTGGATATAAGCTGTCACGTACCACAAAGATACGCACAGTTTAATGGATAAACTACCGGTAATGAATTTATACATTAGTTTATAATCCACGTGAAACCTTACGAACTTAAACCCATCCATTTGGTTGAATTAAAGAAAATTTCAACGTTTTTGGTAAAGCTTTACCATGCGTTTTCTAAATGCATAAAATGGTCTTCGAGTGTTAATTACAACTGGCACTAATAATTTGTCGTTAACAATTAAACGACAGTAATATCTTTCAGTATATTTCAAAATTCATGAAAAATAGGTTTCCTAATTTTAAATGAGAGTTATTGATTTCCACAGTCATGGAATGAGTTTAGGACATCTCTTTTCAAAGTTCGAGAACAAGTCCACCACCAAGAGCATCGTTATCTTACAAATAAAAACTTTAGGCCCTCACGGTTTATGGTTGAAATAAATTAAAAAGCTGTCATGAAAACAAGAAAGGAACTAATTGTCCTTTTATGCATAAGTATACCTTCTGAACATGTATACAAAATTAATGACAACATTAATGTACACTTTTCATAATGATTGTCTTGCATTTTTTTGTTTTGTATCAATAAATTTGATAATATCTCGTTCAAAGTAAACTTGTTCCAAAACAACTTGTACAAAACATATTAGGGGTATGCGAGATTAGCTGGGGCATGCAAGGGATATACTAAGGATATGTAGGGATAGCGGGGGTATGCGAGGAAAGCGTGGGTATGCGAGGGTAGCGGGGGTATGCGAGGGTAGAGGGGTATGCGAGGGCAGGGGGGGTATGTTTGGGTAGCGGGGGTATGCGGGGGTATGCGAGGGTTGCGGGGGTATGTGAGCCCGTGAGGGGTATGCGAGGGGTACCGGAGGTATGAGAGGGTAGCGGGGGTATGCGGGGGTATGCGAGTGTATGCGAGGGTAGCGGAGGTATGAGAGGGTAGCGGAGGTTTGCGGGGTATGCGAGGGTAGCGGGGGTATGCAAAGGGTAGCAGAGGTATGAGAGGGTAGCGGGGGTATGCGGGGGTATGCGAGGGTAGTGGGGGTATGTGAGGGTATCGGGGGTATGCGAGGGTAGTGGAGGTATGAGAGGGTAGCGGGGGTATGCGAGGGTAGCGGGGGTATGCGAGGGTAGCGGAGGTATGAGAGGGTAGCGGGGGTATGCGAGGGTAGCGGTGGTATGAGAGGGTATTGGGGGTATGCAGGGGTATGCGGGGGTATGCGAGGGTAGCGGAGGTATGAGAGGGTAGCGGGGGTATGCGGGGGTATGAGAGGGCAGCGGGGGTATGCGGGGGTATGCGAGGGTAGCGGGGATATGTGAGGGTAGTGGAGGTATGAGAGGGTAGCGGGGGTATGCGGGGGTATGCGGGGGTATGAGAGGGTAGCGGGGGTATGCGGGGGTATGCGAGGGTAGCGGGGGTATGTGAGGGTAGCGGAGGTATGAGAGGGTAGCGGGGGTATGCGAGGGTAGCGGAGGTATGAGAGGGTAGCGGGGGTATGCGAGGTTAGCGGGGGTATGCGAGGGTAGCGGAGGTATGAGAGGGTAGCGGGGTTATGCGGGGGTATGCGAGGGTAGCGGAGGTATGAGAGGGTAGCGCGGGGGTTTGCAGGGGTATGCGAGGGTAGCGGGGGTATGTGAGCCCGTGAGGGGTATGCGAGGGTAGCGGGGGTATGCGAGGGGTAGCGGAGGTATGAGAGGGGTAGCTTGATCTCCGGCGCTGGATCACAGCCGGTCGACGAAGCGGAATCTCGCGCTCCATTTCACTTTAGTCTCCGCAATTTTTGACGTAGGCATTTTTCTTTGATCTTAGTCAACGTCACTGAGATATAAACATAGATAGATTTTGAAGTCATTGATTCACGGATTTCGTTCGATTGCAATTTGTAGGCTACCAATGAAAAGTATGGTGAATAGAATATCAGGAATCGTACTTTACCTCCCCAGCTGTCTCGAAGGACGTCTAGGAAAATCAATTGAAAGAAAACATTGTTCACTTGCGTAATCCGAGTTTTGGAATTTAAATTTGAACAGAAGTGTTTTAGATTATTTAGTTATCTAACCATTAATAACACATTAGACGACGTACACAACACAAAAACGACAAAAACGCGTTGTTGGCAAAAGTGAGCATCAAGAAATCAATATTATTGTAAATTCAAGTTGTTCTCCCACTTTTGTTAAATAGAATATGTGGCATGTAAGATATTTTACGAGTTATTTTGAAATATATTTGTTGAAAGTATAATAAGATCACTGATCATTGAGTAATTTCCCCGTTTTGTTTTGTTAAGCAGCGCACCAGTCCTATGAAAACACTGCATTTACACTAAGAATGAAGACATCAAAAATGTACACAAATGAAAGTGTACAATAAGATATTCTGGGTAGAGGAAATTAATAATTTTGTTTGATGAAATATACTGGTAATTGTCAAACAATACCGTTATTAAAAAAAAAAACAACTGCATTATCCTATCAACAAAATATATTTTGTAAATACTAGCATACAAAAGTTGTGTGCCTTAGATATTTTAGTAAAAATATTTTATTCTTTTTTATTTAATTGTTGTTACTTTTGTTTACTTTTGTGAAGTAAATTAAATTGTGTTGTATAGTTTAAATTTTAATTAACAAACACACCATTAAATGACTTATTGATCTATATAAGGGTTTTAATATTCTAATTTTTACCATGTCACATATAAATCTTTTAATTTATTTTGGCTCATTTCTATGATAATATAAATATACAAATCTATTATAGTGAGTTACCTTTTTCAACCGTCCGATCACAGCTGGTGCAGAGGCAAATCTCGCTCCATTTCTCCAGTTTCTCTGCACATTTTTATGTCAGCCGCCTTACTTTGATCTGTGTCTACATCACTGACATATCAGCATGTCCCTTTACATGCCGTTGATCCTGAACGAATCTTCTTCTGATTCGATAAATCTTTTTATCCGAAATTTGTAATCATTTGTAGGTTTAAAAAAATTACAAACAAAAACACTCCTAATCAGTTTATTATCTGCATTTTGCCTTGGAAATTATCAAATAATAAAATATATTAACTGTGAGAAATGCCTTCTATAAAAATTTGTAAAATGATGTTTACACATAACCTTTTTAGGAGTAGAATAGGAATTGAAGAATATAAAACTTATGAAGACATATAATGTTTTTTTAAACGGACAGAAGAATGATTTTTTGTTATTATAAAGTAGGAGGAGGAGGAGGAGGCGACAAATACAGTGACCAGAAAGATGGATTTGTTTATGGTCTCACTGGATGAGTTTCATGACAAACATGTTTACCTCCAGAACCAGACTGCTTTTCACAGTTTATTTTTCTCACGTTCTCCAAAGAGAATATATTTCTATTATTTGTGTACAGCTTTCTGTGTATACTCAAATACATTGATATGGTATGTAACAATTTAATACATAATTTTATTGGTGTTTTACATACATTATATGTAGTAATAATGTACGCTTCATGCTGAGGTGTAACAAATATTAGAACATAACACAAACTGCCACCAATCATGATCAGTCATAGACAACATTTGCTACAAAATCCATAGAATTAGTAGAATTGTTCACTGTTTTCAAGACCTGTTTTTAAAGGATTTAAAATTATTTTGAACCTGTCCTGGATTTAAACCTCGAACGTAGCTTCGTTAAGGGTAACAAAATTCAGTATTGGTGATAGCTTTAAGCATGGAGAGTAAACTATCTACCCAATGAGATAAGTATTAGTTATCAGATCCTTAAAATGTAACACTGGGATAATTTACGATACTTAATTTCGTAGATTTTCATTAGCAAAATGTTTGATTTAAAACCCTAACCAAGGTAACCATAGGTTTTTTACATATATTATACATTTTTACATATAGTCTTTTTTTATATAAAACCACTTTTAAATATATATAAGTTGTAACTTGATAATCTCCTCAGTTTAGACTAGCAGAGGTGTGACTAGAGACAGTACGATAATTGTGGAAAGGTTCAGTGTTAACTACATTCTCAGGTGTGACTAGAGACAGTACGATAATTGTGGAAAGGTTCAGTGTTAACTACATTCTCAGGTGTGATTAGAGACAGTACGATAATTATGGAAAGTTCAGTGTTAACTACATTCTCAGGTGTGACTAGAGACAGTACGATAATTGTGGAAAGGTTCAGTGTTAACTACATTCTCAGGTGTGACTAGAGACAGTACGATAATTGTGGAAAGGTTCAGTGTTAACTACATTCTCAGGTGTGATTAGAGACAGTACGATAATTATGGAAAGGTTCAGTGTTAACTACATTCTCAGGTGTGACTAGAGACAGTACGATAATTGTGCAAATGTTCAGTGTTAACTACATTCTCAGGTGTGACTAGAGACAGTACGATAATTGTGCAAATGTTCAGTGTTAACTAAATCCTCAGGTGTGACTAGAGACAGTACGATAATTGTGGAAAGGTTCAGTGTTAACTACATTCTCAGGTGTGACTAGAGACAGTACGATAATTGTGGAAAGGTTCAGTGTTAACTACATTCTCAGGTGTGATTTAGAGACAGTACGATAATTATGGAAAGGTTCAGTGTTAACTACATTCTCAGGTGTGACTAGAGACAGTACGATAATTGTGCAAATGTTCAGTGTTAACTACATTCTCAGCTGTGACTAGAGACAGTACGATAATTGTGCAAATGTTCAGTGTTAACTACATTCTCAGGTGTGACTAGAGACAGTACGATAATTGTGGAAAGGTTCAGTGTTAACTACATTCTCAGGTGTGACTAGAGACAGTACGATAATTGTGGAAAGGTTCAGTGTTAACTACATTCTCAGGTGTGATTAGAGACAGTACGATAATTGTGGAAAGGTTCAGTGTTAACTACATTCTCAGGTGTGATTAGAGACAGTACGATAATTGTGCAAATGTTCAGTGTTAACTACATTCTCAGGTGTGACTAGAGACAGTACGATAATTGTGCAAATGTTCAGTGTTAACTACATTCTCAGGTGTGACTAGAGACAGTACGATAATTGTGGAAAGGTTCAGTGTTAACTACATTCTCAGGTGTGACTAGAGACAGTACGACAATTGTGCAAATATTCAGTGTTAACTACATTCTCAGGTGTGACTAGAGACAGTACGATAATTGTGCAAATGTTCAGTGTTAACTACATTCTCAGGTGTGATTAGAGACAGTACGATAATTGTGGAAAGGTTCAGTGTTAACTACATTCTCAGGTGTGATTAGAGACAGTACGATAATTGTGCAAATGTTCAGTGTTAACTACATTCTCAGGTGTGACTAGAGACAGTACGATAATTGTGCAAATGTTCAGTGTTAACTACATTCTCAAATGTGACTAGAGACAGTACGATAATTGTGGAAAGGTTCAGTGTTAACTACATTCTCAGGTGTGACTAGAGACAGTACGATAATTGTGCAAATGTTCAGTGTTAACTACATTCTCAGGTGTGACTAGAGACAGTACGATAATTGTGCAAATGTTCAGTGTTAACTACATTCTCAGGTGTGACTAGAGACAGTACGATAATTGTGCAAATGTTCAGTGTTAACTACATTCTCAGGTGTGACTAGAGACAGTACGATAATTGTGGAAAGGTTCAGTGTTAACTACATTCTCAGGTGTGACTAGAGACAGTACGACAATTGTGCAAATATTCAGTGTTAACTACATTCTCAGGTGTGACTAGAGACAGTACGATAATTGTGCAAATGTTCAGTGTTAACTACATTCTCAGGTGTGATTAGAGACAGTACGATAATTGTGGAAAGGTTCAGTGTTAACTACATTCTCAGGTGTGATTAGAGACAGTACGATAATTGTGCAAATGTTCAGTGTTAACTACATTCTCAGGTGTGACTAGAGACAGTACGATAATTGTGCAAATGTTCAGTGTTAACTACATTCTCAGGTGTGACTAGAGACAGTACGATAATTGTGGAAAGGTTCAGTGTTAACTACATTCTCAGGTGTGACTAGAGACAGTACGATAATTGTGCAAATGTTCAGTGTTAACTACATTCTCAGGTGTGACTAGAGACAGTACGATAATTGTGCAAATGTTCAGTGTTAACTACATTCTCAGGTGTGACTAGAGACAGTACGATAATTGTGCAAATGTTCAGTGTTAACTACATTCTCAGGTGTGACTAGAGACAGTACGATAATTTTGCAAATGTTCAGTGTTAACTACATTCTCAGGTGTGACTAGAGACAGTACGATAATTGTGCAAATGTTCAGTGTTAACTACATTCTCAGGTGTGATTAGAGACAGTACGATAATTGTGCAAATGTTCAGTGTTAACTACATTCTCAGGTGTGACTAGAGACAGTACGATAATTGTGGAAAGGTTCAGTGTTAACTACATTCTCAGGTGTGACTAGAGACAGTACGATAATTGTGCAAATGTTCAGTGTTAACTACATTCTCAGGTGTGACTAGAGACAGTACGATAATTGTGCAAATGTTCAGTGTTAACTACATTCTCAGGTGTGACTAGAGACAGTACGATAATTGTTCAAATGTTTAGTGTTAACTACATTCTCAGGTGTGACTAGAGACAGTACGATAATTGTGCAAATGTTCAGTGTTAACTACATTCTCAGGTGTGACTAGAGACAGTATGATAATTGTTGGAAATGTTCAGTGTTAACCACATTCTCGGATGTATCAGCTGAACCCTCTTACTATTGATGTTTGTGGATTAAAATCAAACTTACATTTACTTATATACTTTATTAATAATTAATATTTCTTAAAGGGTCTGTTCTATTTTTAAATACACATCAATAAATTATTATGTATTAACAAAGTTAGTAAAGTGTTGGTAATAATGGTAGTAATATGTGATAATGAATAGAGACTCTGTTTTGTTTCCAAGTATGACAACTAGATGCATTTTTGGTTGGGATAATGTGTCCAGATTATGTTTTAGTGTTAAACAAATGTTTGGCGAAGAGAAATGAAAATGTGATACGTTTTGTATATTAGTTGAGTTATAAAAATAGAAATTGGGGATAAAATCAATTATACCTAATATTAAAAAATAAATAAAAATAAATAAATGTGAAAAAGTATAGTTTGTAAAATCTCGTAACCACGCTCAGTATGGTTTGAACAATACGTCATTATACAAGCTAAACTACTTAATTCATTTATTTAAAGTAAGCAAACTTGTCATCTCAGCTAATAGCAAAACTTATGTTAAAACTTAGTTAACGTTCAGGATTACTGCCTAACTTCTATACGAAGGCTTCGAGTGTACTAGTTAGCACAATACATCAGAAGCTTTGACTCGTTAATGGTGAAAGCATGATCTTCCTATCTTCTAATTACTGTAAAGCTAATGAAAGCCTCGGTAGGCACATGTTGGTGTCTGTATTGTGTCAAATGACACAATTATTAACAAATACATCAGCATGTCTAAAGATTTAAATCAAAATCATATTTTATCACTGAGTATGAAGTTTTACATCTGTGGCCATTGTGTCACTAACCAAGAATTAATTCAGAAAGAGTAAACTCAGTAGAATATAAGATTTTTTATTCGTAGTTCTATTAGTTATATAACCAAATCGTAAAGTAATAATACAAAGAGACATTGCGTGTGTTTCACTTAAGGCTTAGGAGTAATAAATATACAACCTACCACTGTTGGAGATAGCTTTGCCATTAGTAAGATAATGAATAATAATGTACATTTTGCAGCTCTAATACTTCTTTTCCAAATCTGTAACAGACACGATTAGTTATAGTTCAAGTTGTTTTTCTTCGATGACACCGTTTTGGTATACTTGGCGTCCCCGATCACAAGAGGGACCCAAAGTTGGGACGCCATATACATAACACTACGATACAACTACAACAATGTTGATTTAAAGGCATGCAAGAACTGAAATAAAATGGCTAGTTTAAGAGCAGTCGTAGGTAAAATAAGTTTCAATAACAATAATCAATTTCAATTAATTATCAAGTACTCAATCAGATCACATCAACTCAACGTGCTACCCCTCCTGGAAATAAAGTTATCAGCCTATTTCAGGGAAAGTGTTGTATTTTGCCTATCAAGGAAATATATAAGTAGTTGAAAGTAAAAGATAGTTGCTATTACGTCAGTCAAATTTATTATTATATATGTAATTGCCTTTTCCAAAAACCATAACTTAAAACAACTAAATATATAATTTATTTACACTTTTAAAGCACTTATTTAATAACTAGGTGGATACCTTAATTTTAAAAAGAACTCTAACGAAAAGTGTATAAGTCTCCCCACCTTGGAGAGGTTAAATTTCAAGACCCAACTGAGAGCACTTAGAATACCATTAGTATTTGGAGTCATTTTGCAAACACATTAAAAGTATAAAATGAGTTTCTAACGCAGTAAAAATCATTTTGGTACATTTATCCGTGAAAATTCCCCTGGCACTTCACTGCCGAAGTAATCTTCTGCCAGCAGCGATGAAAACAATATCTAAGAGCAAAAGCCTTTTATGCAAACAATTTTTTTAAAATTATAAAGTGTAATAAGATTACTTGCTGATAAATTATTTATTTTTATTGAAACGTATTTTACCTACGACTGTTCTTAAGCTAGCCATCTCAGTTCAGTTCTTAGGATTCAAAAGATTCACTTATCAGATTTGTTTACTTACTTAACAGCATTGTTTTCTTAACAACACGAGTAACGAACCAATGAGGTTCAATAATTCAGAGAAAAGAAGTAAAATTGTAATGCTTTGAACTTCCAACTAAGCTGTTAAGATTAATTTAATCGTTAACGAGTGGTGCAATTAGTGTTTGGTACAATGATTCGTTGCATCACTCTCAGTGGCAATGATAAACGAAACATATTCTCTATTAGAAGTTATGAGTAGTGATTGTTGGTAATTAAAAAACTGTCGCATTTTAATACTTAAAATCAGATTATCTCTAGATATAAAATTACAAAAGGTTAAATTTTTTCATCTTGTATATTATTTTACTCCTAAAGGAATAATATAATAAAACAACATAGCCCACTAGGCTGGAGTGTTGAACTTCAATTTTAGGAAAATTTAAATGGGAATCGTTCAGGTCCTTATAGAGTATTGCTTTCTTTATAAACCAAATATTGAAAGCGGAAACCTATTTGTGTAATATTTACATCGTTGATTATAACTTATACATTCTTAAATTTAGTATTTAATGCATGTTATTTTTACAGGATACAATTGGTTTTTTCCAGTAGCTTTTAAAAGTAGGGGGGTGTAAAAACAGTAACATTACTTTACCCAACATTATTTTTCGTTACACTTACAGTAATATGTATTCCGCAGTGTTACGAAGCATTCATGCATCACACATCTTTCGTCTACAGTAGTAATGTATAAGTAAACACTCAAATGGTTTATATTTTATAAAATTATCAATATTGCTTGTGTGATGATTGAAAAGTATACACTTATACTGCATTTCCTTAATAAATTAATCTTGCGATGAAAAATAAAACAAAGTCCATACAAATCTTAAAAAATGATTATCTACATTTCTCTCCATATTTTTGTCTTTGGAATAGCGATGACTAATTGTATAAATCATACCTTATACTCGTCTTGCACGTATTCTGGTTATTGTCGCGTCGTACGATGTAGTCAACAAACCGAATGTCTTGGATAGGATAAATGTTGACAAAAACTTACAGCCAACACGTGTAAATGGCCATGTAAGATCTCTGCTCCTTCCACGTGTCGTTTCTGTTAGCTACAGAAAAAAAAATAATTTTGCTTGTTTATGGATGCATTTTGATCAAACTTGGTTAATTTACTGTATATAGGTATAAATATTATATAAAAAATATTATTCTATTATACAGGGTGTTTTTTTAAAAACTTGCATCTTTATTTATGTAAAAACCGCAATAGATAGAAATATGCAGTTTGCGGGAATCATCTATTGACGTAGGGGGACCAATTGTTTTGAATTCAACTTTACATTCACATTCCCCCCCTTTACCCCCCTGCCCCCAACTTAATTTTTTTAAATAGCAAGGTACCCCTTGTGACATATCAAATAAAAGAGCATGAAAAAAGAAAATGTTTGATGAAAAAAAATTGAAAATCGGTTCATAAATTTGTGAGATATTCCCCCCCTCACCCCCCCGGAACTTAATTTTTTTTAATAGCAAAGTACCCCTTGTGACATATCAAAAGAAAGAGCATGAAAAAAGAAAATGTTTGGTGAAATTTATTTTTCATTTGATATGTCACAAGGGCGGGTACCTTGCTATTAAAAAACAAGTTATGGGTAGGGGAAAAGGGGGGTGATTATCTCACAAATTCATGAGCCGATTTTAATTTTTTTTTCACCAAAAATTTTCTTTTTTCATGCTCTTTCATTTGATATGTCACAAGGGGTACTTTGCTATTAAAAAAAATTAAGTTCCGGGGGGTTAGGGGGGGAATATCTCACAAATTTATGAACCGATTTTCAATTTTTTTTCATCAAACATTTTCTTTTTTCATGCTCTTTTATTTGATATGTCACAAGGGGTACCTTGCTATTTAAAAAAATTAAGTTGGGGGCAGGGGGGGAAAGGGGGGGAATGTGAATGTAACGTTGAATTCAAAACAATTGGTCCCCCTACGTCAGTAGATGATTCCCGCAAACTGCATATTTCTATCTATTGCGGTTTTTACATAAATAAAGATGCAAGTTTTTAAAAAAACACCCTGTATATCGTTAGATATATATATCTATAATCTATAATCTAAGATATTATATATCTATTATATATTCTATTATACCGGGTGTCCACAAAGTCTTGGTCTGATAAGGAAACCGCATAGTATGAAAACGAGTAATAGTAGGATAAAGATTTATTTACGGATACAACAGGTAACTTCTTAAGATTTTATAACTATGTACAAACGAATCACAACTCTACTTGTGCGCCTCCAGTGGCCTGCAGATCTTCTAGACGTCTTTACAGTTTGTCCCAGGTTTTAGTCAGCATATCCTGAGTTACAGACGCCACAGAATTCCTGAATCCATCCCGCAAGTGTGTGTATATTATGAACCAGGGAAGAATAGACAATGTTGTTGACAAATACCCAAAAAAAGAAACCCATTGGGGTTACGTGGTGGGAACGAGGTTGCCATTTGGTCGGGCCATCACGCCCGATCCAGCGACCGGAGAAATTAAGATTTAAAAAATCCCTCACGGATTTTGCCAAATGAGGTGCAGTGCCTTCTTGCTAGAAAATTATCATAAGTTGCAGTTCTTATAATTGGAGGACTACATACAACTCCAACATAACCAAGTAAGTTAAACAAACCCATTTACATTTTCTTCGGTAAAGAAAAATTATTCGATGATTTCATCATGCATTACCCCACACCAAAGATTAGTTTTTGACTGGCCCTTTCATTTTCAATCACGGTCCTGGGATTTTAGCTCCCCCAAATTCTACAATTATTGTGTCTGTTAACCTTCCCACTTAAATGGATAGTCGTTGAACTGCTATAGGGGATTGGGTTTTGTGAAACAACAACACAAACTGTGATTCCTCACCATTTTTGTAAACTCACCATTTCTGATTTGTTATTATATTGAATCATGATTGTATTGTTGTCAATCAGCTGTGTTACGGTATTACCAATTTTATTAAATAAAACTTGATTAAATTCCCCTCAAAACAAGGCATACAAGTTAAGTGTGGCTCTAATGGTTTTCGTACAGCAAAGCTATTAAATCAGACCAAGACTTTGTGGACACCCGGTATATCGATATTATTCTAAACTATGAACATATTACTAAAAACCCCACAATAATACACTACCTTTATCAGCAAACCTAAGTACTCATTTAACCTAATGTTGTTTAAGTTGGGAATACACCTGAAATGTAAGGAAATATTGTAGTGAAAATCTAATCAGACGATGGGAATTCGCTTTGTTGGTAGGTTTGGTGTTATTTCACGATGGTTTGGAAAATATGAAAAAATGTATACATGTACGTTTTACAAGATCCTTATTGACTTTATACATTCTTGCTGGGTTTAATTAATTTTTGACATGACTTTCATCTTATTGTGTCGCTTATTCAACAAATACCCAAGGCACTCATCTAAGTTAGCAAATGGCACTTTGTTTTAACGTAATTTAAACCTAAGCTCTGTGGATTGCAGAATTGCCGAGTTTTCAACTTTTTAATCTACAACGGATTTCCCCAATTACTTATTTATGAAGTTTACCTCATAAAATTTACTCATTTTTTAAAAACAAATTTAGATTTTGGTATCTCAATCTAAAAACCTTTGACTTGCATATCCATATGTATTTAATCTAAAAAAATATAAATTTATATTAGGCCTAGTTAAAATGCAAGATTAAAGTTCTAAGAATAAGACTAACCAGGAAACATTACCAAACATGTCCACGGATTTTGTCTGGGTAAATAGATTAGGGATACAAATATGCTTTTTACTTATGCATCTAGTAAAATAGGCTTTCGTACTAGAGTGGCTTGAAATATGCTGATTTCCTGTGCATTTGGACAATATCTTTAGCAAAAAGTTTTTTTAACCTAAGCCTATTTGAAGGAAGGAAAGTTCAAACCGCCTTAAAATCTGTGATATGCTTCAAGTCATAACAACAACAAAATGGTATAAGAGTTGTGATGTGGTAAACCCAGCAAATTAAATATACTAGATGTAGGTATATAAACTGTTCACAATAGTGCTTTTTGAATTATCTACTAGGTATTTAGGAAAAGTCTAACTTGAATTAAAATTTAAAAAAACCAATGTAAACTATAGAACAAGCAATAATGCATTTCTCATTAATATTTACAAGACATAAAACAAAAATGAACTAACAAAATATACAGCTTATAATATGTACACATTCACATCATCTGTAGTAAGACTATGGTTCTGCTTAAAAAAAAGGCAGGCATTTTCAATAATGCCAAGCTCAATCAAACACCACACTAAGAATAGATTTCAGAAATAAAGTAAACTTTTGTTAACTTTACTCAGATCCTACATTATGCTTATAAATAAAATCGAAAAATATTACATGTTTTTAATATATGTTTGTTATACTGTACTTCGAAAATGTTTGATTATATCAACCTTCTCAATGTAAAAATAATAACAACCCCGACGCAGCAAACCAGCAGACAAAGTGAACTTTTATTTGCCTGATTATATTTTAACCAAAATATCTCCTTAAAAATGTCAAATCTATTTCCTATTTAAATATTATTAGTTTAAAGAGTACTTAGATTTGCTGCTACAGAGAAGGTTATATAGTTGTTGTTTTTTAAGAGAATTATTATGGTAAAACGTTTTGTATGAAAAAGAATTGCCAAATTTCAATAAAACATATCATTAAACAAGCAAACTAGAACAGTTTTAAAAAAAAAAATCATAGGAATTTGAAATTGTAAGGTTTTTTAATACCATACCATTTTTTTTTTTTTTTTTTTTTTTGTCCTAGGACGCTAGGCACGAGCCTGGGATTGTTTTTCACATTACTTCAGGCTAGACCTAGGGGTTGCGACATTATCACTTAGATAAAATCCATTGGTGACTTGGCGGGGATCGAACCCGGGACCTCACGGACCGAAGTCCCGCGCTCTAGCCACTACGCCAGCTCGCTCCCCCATTTAACCATTTAACACATAACAGCTTTTTAATAGACAAAATTACTTCTCTTTTTAGCTTGAAAACATTTTTAGAAAGAAATAACAAAAGGTTATGTGTTTAGGGTGAAAAAAATGGTAAACCCCGTTTTTTACCACATAAAAACTCCCATAAACCCCCGTTTCCATAGTCCCATCATGCAATCTTGTATTCGTTCAATTAAACACACATTTAGACTTTTGTAACAAATTTAATCAAAATCTGATCATTATGAATATATAAAATACATAGGCCTACTGTATGATTATAAATTTGAATGGATGGTGTTTTGGAGGGACTTTCTACTTTCTACAAGACCAATGTGATATAACAAGTAACATTGTAAATGAACGATTGGTGACAAATAACTGGCGACTCGTTATCAGTTAATGAACGGCATCATGGCTTATCTGAGCAACACACGGCAATATTTACACATCACTCACCTGGCTGGTGATTTGCATTTGAAATATTGTCACTAAATTGAAGCATGGTTTGACCACTTGACAGACGACCCTTATTGTTGCTACTGGACTCTGAATAAAAAATAGAATCTTTGCCATTCGACACTTTGTCGCTAAAAGAGATATACACTACAGCAATTATATATAACTGGGTTCTCGAGAAACTACAATATAATTGAAGTTTGAATTCTAGTACTACGTTCTTTAAAATTCAATTTTATTATGGGTTCTAATTTGATAATGATAATACGGGATTGTAATACCGTAGTCAATTTAAAAAGGAAACGCAAACCATATATTTTATGGTCGATAGCAAATATTGTAATTTAAGACCTTTTCATATTTTTACTGTGTTTCCTTTAACAGAAACTGACACTTCAGCTGTTGAATAGAGATAGTTTTTTTTTTTTCTTAAAACATAATGATAAACGTAAGGGGACTTATTTCAGAAACGTGTACGTGTTCCATCGTCAGTGGTTACATAAATAATATCTTAAAAAAATGTATAACTGTAAAAAAGGCACATGTTACTTTCATAATAATTTGGTCTCTATAATTAATTATAATGCAGTCACAAGTTATCACAAAATATCTACGTATTAGAAAAACTGTTATTTCAACGAGTGGATACTATAAAAAATACTACTCTATATGGGAAAATTGTAGCTAAATTTACTATATCTGCATTTTTGAATCCTATGATTCACAAAGTCTATTAGAACCTATTACTGTTGTTTTGTAAAACGAATCCTTTCTGATATACTATAACTTATAGTAATAAATGAAATGGGTGATTTATATGTATATATATGTATATACATATGTATAAATATATGTATATATATATATAACATATCTGGCATTACTGGATTATTATATCATAAATTCCTTAATCAAATGCACGGAAACAAGGCAATTAAGATATGAAATTTCGTTGTGATATACCCTGCAGCCTAATAGTATGTCAAAGCCATAATGTTTTAATTACAAACCCAAATTCATTATTGCAGTTGTAAACCTATTATTCAAATGTCCCCCCACAATGGCACGGCTAACATGGTTACAGAGCTTGATATTCATCACGGGACTAAATTAGTTTTTGCCATGGTTACTAATCATTATACGCTGCCTTTATAAACTGATTACTTTTATTCAACGTCGTGCAAACAACGTGCCAAATATCAGGTGTATTAAATCAATTTTGATGCAATCGTTACGGACTGTATCTTAACTATGATCGTGTATTGATAACAACAGTTTTAGAAATTCTCTTTATATTTTAACGTTTTGAAACGATAAGTATTTGAACTCTACCATAAGTAGAGTTACAATAGAAACCTCAATACAAACATGTCGTAAGCATGAGATAGCCAAGAGTAAAATTTGGTTTTACCATTGTCCTTTTTTTATGAACACGTCAATTACAATGAAAATCGCTCTTGCTCGCACCGTTATAATTTGTTACAGAGATATACCAAAACATGGCAACAATACAAAATCTATTTCAATAAAGGTTACCAACTTCAAATTCGCTATCTAAAATACCATATAATACAGGGTGCGGCAAAAAACCTATATATTTTATGCAGCGACGGCTCGTTCTGCTGCAGAGTGATGGGGTTAGGCTCGTTGGAAAGCCTACATGATTGGTCATAGAACATTGGTCACCTGAGCAACGTTCGTTTGTTTTCGAGTCGAATTTAAAATGTAATGATTCAGTCATTGCAACTCAGCAGCAGTCTCGTGCATTCATTTGATTAGGGTGACGTGGAATCCGTCAAGTAGCAGAATCGTGTGGTGGGTTACCAACTTTAGAACAACGACTTCTGCATTCAAAAAGAAGCTGACAATCCGTCCAAAGCAGATAGGACGCCAGACAACTAACATAATAGAGTTCGTGCTGGTGTGGAAAAGTCCTTGTAGGCCCACCCGAAAACAGGCACCCGCTTTGAACATGGTCACACTAATTTTTAGGTTCAATCTCAATTCTTATCCCTAGAGATCAATTTGTATTTATCTGTTTAATTCTTTTTATTATCCATACGAAACCTAATCGCACCGAGCCTCTCCATGTCGACCTAATTTAAAGAATGCATTGAAATGCTTCTGAGTTGCAATGACTGAATCATTACTTTTTAAATTAGACTCGATAACAAACACACGTTGCTCAGGCGACCACTGTTCTATTAACTCAGATAATGGCATTGTGTAGGCTTTCCAACGAGCCTAAAACCTACCACTCTCAGACGACTTGTTGCTGAATAGTGCGCTGCATAAAATACACAGTGTTTTGCCGCATTCTGTATAAGCCTACAAGGAATCTAATTCTAAATAATATTTATTAATCATATGCAGGTCACAATGTACCAATCAATGGCTTTTATTTTATTTTTAAAAGTGGAGTTTGAACTGAAGAATTCTTATAATCATTAACAATATTGAATTAACTCCAGGGTCGTAACAACCCAACCATGCCAAACCAATCAATTACTCAGTAGAAACTCTTAGTTCATGCAATAAAACTTATCAATAAAGTTATCGACGAAACTCAAGTTTTAACTACGTTAAAACAAAGCGTCGTTTCTTAACTTAGATGGAAAGTTTCAAGTGTTAATTATGACGCAATACGTCAAGGGCTGTGACTCAATCATCTTTTTAGATCGTTGTATTTTAATTTTTTTTCTGCAAAGAAAAATACAGTAGTTCCTACGAGATATTATACTTGTGCTGGTTGTATCACATGTAAATACGAGTTAAGTCTTTTTTTTATCTAAAATTATTCTATGATTAGTTTCTCTCATGTAATTCTGACGTTTTTCCTATTTTAGGTGGTGTTCTATTTGTTGAACGTGTTTAAAATTAACTAATACCGTTGACTATTGGATACTGAAGTAGACATAAATATCAATATGGACCAGCTGTCACCAATTATTTATTATAACGAACATAATTGTGTGAGCCAGGCACAGAGTGCGCTTGTGTCCAAATGATGTTTTATACCTTGTCTTTTGCTGCTGACCAAGTTGTCATTACAGTTGCCTAAGTCATTACATTAGTTGGTGTATTCCACAGGATTTAGTAATATAGATCAGCGCAATATGTTGCTGACTCACATCAACTATGACGATTTTGAATAAAGATCTGGTGACAAATTTAACATAGGGATGGAATGTCAAGTTGTGTTAATAATATAGGAGTATTGTGTGTTATAATAGTCAAGGATAGGCCAATACCTTTAATACTCTGTAATTTATGAATGAGTATGTGTTCCACAAAATTATAAAAACAGCTGATAGTCTTTTATTTAAGCAGCAATTAAATCTCATTAGAGAGCAGTTGAACCGTGTTCTACGTACTAAGTTGTAACTAAATATACCTCCTCTGGATGTTGTAGCATAAATATTCAATATAAGGAAAGATAAATCAAGAAGATTGACATAATAAAACATTAACTCCATGTAATGAAAGATAGATTAGGCCTAAGCTATTGGCTGTCATGCTTGTAAATTTTCCCATGTTCATAATATATAATCAATTAATAGCTTGTGAGATTAATAACAAGTAGTTTCTGAAAACACAAAACAGTGAATTTAAGTTCCGTTTAAACGTACATTTAACATACTTTTGTCATACTCTTCCTCAGAATACTTGCGTTCTAGGGATGTGTACATATCAGTGCAATAGTAGACAATGGTTAGTCAATAGCAGGTCCCAGTGGAGAGCAGACGAATGAGTCAGACAGTTGGCACGAGTGTAGCTGTAAATATAGTTTCCGTGGGTGGTACACCTGTTCTGGTTGTCAAACGTCAACGCCATAGTCACAGAGGCATCATAGACGCTGTAATAGCTACAAATCACATAGTCATAACCATAACATTACAAAGTTACATTGTTTTTATGAATAAATCACTGTACTTGTATTTAAATTATTAGTATTTTAAAACTAAATTTCAATACGTTGTGCAGCTCAAGTCAGCAACATAGTAGGCAATCAGATATTATCGCATTCCCAGAAATTTAAGTAAAGTACATTTTCACAAACTTTACCTTTATCTCAGTTCGCTACCACTGTGTTTTCAGGTTGTAATGTTACAATTCTCTTTAAATCCTTTTTAAGGTTAGGTTCATTTAGACTGGGTTAGATTAGAACTGAGGCGACCCAAACCTTAGTTTCTGAATTACATACAATGCTTGTATAATTTAAGTTAATCAACAAAAACGGTTAAAATTTAATTAAACACTGACTTAATCGCTTTAACATATCAAACATTGTTTTAGGTATTGTTTAAGAGAAACAATTGATTTGTTAAATCTATATTGTATACAACAACTGCGTCTATGTCATAGCTAAGTGTTTTATAAACATCCAAAATATTGTTGGTTTTAGAAATAATTTTGCAGTTTCTATTCCAAATTACACAGTTTAATTCGCCGAAAACGTAACATGATCAGAATTAGTAGAAAAGGGATAAAGAATACAATTATTTACTGGAGCTTTATTTACTGTTATACCATATAAGATACATCCACAGTTTCATTTCAAACAACTACATGTCATAATAATGAAAACCTGTCAGAGTTTTTGTCAAAACCCATTTCACAAATCTCGGTCTCTTATATTAAATTATCGATACAATCAAACCGTAATGCCCATGTTCATTCCACATTCAATTGTAACTAACCAACAAATTATTATTTGATTAACGTGTTGGTAAAAGTATAGGCTAAGTAATAGTATTGTATGGGAGGTTCATAAAGATCATGTAGTTGGATTATTCTTAATCAACCTTATAATTTGGTTTTCTGTACAATATTAGCTGGCCTATGTTGTAATCATTGAAAAAAACACGTAATACAATGTAATGTTTCTACTTAATACACTAAACCCATGGATAACCTACCTTAGGGATAATTAATAGATTCTTTAAATTAAAATTGTATTACATGCAATGCCTAGCATAGAGACAGGCACTTCAAAAATTGACTAACTGGTTTAGAGATTGTAGACGTAGGCTAATTGTACATTGCTATATATAGCGAAATACTCTACAAAATCTTAATAATATAAATAACTCAATTATTTCAGTTCATTTTTCTCTCATCATAACACTAACCAACTATTGTGTATAAGAAACGGCCAGCAAAAGAAGACTAATAACGAATTACAATTGGCAAAAGCCAATGAAAAACGTAAAAACACATAAACAAATAATGTTTTGAAACAACATTATTTTTTTAATATTCAATGATTAAACTGAAAAGTATCGTGGACATATTTTACCCCTACTAAGCTGTACGAGACAATTGTTGATATTTAAAATAGCTCTAAGCTTCTAAAAGCCATTTAAGTTTCGTCTATTGACAATAGTCGATTTACAAATCTTGTTTCGTTCACATTTAAAAGTAATATATTTTAGGATGTAACCTGAACATCGACAATAATGAGTAGAAGTAGAATGGTCCGTTGTTAATAGTAGTTTACGCCGTTGCGTATGCGTAAAAAACTCGTAGAAGTTTTTAAGGCACTTGCCAAGGCTCGTACCTTAAATTTTCTACTCGTGTCGTTAACACTATCTTCACGCTATTAACGATGGCGCTATAACGATGGCACTATAACGATGGCGCTATAGCGTAGCTACAACGATAGCGTGAAGATAGTGTTACCAACACGAGTAGAAAGTTTAAGGTACGAGCCTTGGCAAGCGCCTTAAAAACTTTTACGATTGTCGTGAACACTATTTACGCGAGTTGCGTACACCACTTTACCTAGGACCGGTTTTTAATTGCTAATAATTCCTACTCAAAACTTCTAAGAGAGGTTCGTTTATAGCCTCTCTTTGCCGCTGTCATTGATGCAACGACTCAATCACTAATTGCACCAATCGTTAACAATTAAATTGGTAAACAGCTGATTACTTGAAGTTCGAAGCATTACAATGTTACTTCTTCTCTCTCAATCCTTGACCTCATTGGTCCGATACGTGTTGTTAAGTAAAACAATGCTGTTGTGTAAGTTAACAATGCTGTTATGTGAAACTTTTCAATTCTAAGAACTGAACTGAAACGGATACTTTAAAAAACGGTCGTAGGTAAAATTGTTATACTATTTTACATTCCATGACGAAAAAACTATTATTTTTTTGGCACAAATCTAATTGATAGGAACAATGGAACAATCCATTATTGTCGCCGTAAACCTTGTTATAACGACGCGGCTGTGGTGGTCGCACTGGGCTGAGGTAACATGGTTAGGACGTTCCATATTCATCGTCAAATGATTGCAATGTTCACAGTCCTCTGTTGGACCGTTTGTCCAGGGTCCAAGTGATGACGTTTTATCAATCAACCTATTACAAGAATTAGCAAACTACATTTATAAACCACTTAGCACAGTTTTTAATGTTTAGCATAATTTTTTGGTAAGATTCAATTTTTTGTTAGGAGGAAATATTAAATCTCAATATGTAGTAATAGTACAAGATATCTGTCAACACGGTGTTTTCGTTACAGGTCGTAAGTACCTATGAAAATACATGAGCAAAATACAAATACTTAAAATAGGCCATATAAAAGAGCAAAATCTAATTAAATGGTTTAAGGTCCACCGGTGATCCTACCGTCGTCTGGTGGATGGTTTGTTTTTATGCCTATGGATTAATTTATCAACCATACAACTCAATTTTTCAAGCTTTCGTAACTCTTGGCCCCAGCTATGTGTTTTATGGTAAGGAGGTCTTGTTCACAATCGGTGTGAGAGATGCACACAAGAGGGAGAGATGATAATCTATGAGCGAAACTATTGTAGGCAGCCATTTTCTGGTTGTGGGGTTTGTGGGTTTTGAAATAAATGGTCTGGTCATGACCACGCATCTACCCGTGCCGCTGTGTCCTGTACTAGCTAGTTGTAAATATTTGTGTTATGTCCTGTGTTTTCGTCTTTTATGTTTTTTGTGTCGTGTTTTTGTGTTCACCGACAACCTCAACTCGAGACATTGAAGAAGCCTGATGATGTGATTCGTTCTGTGCAAAAAAAATTCTTATTAAAAGCCTACTATTTATTGATCATCTGTTTATTAATTTTACGCCGAAATATTTATTGTAACGTCATCAAACGTGTGATGGGAAAACTACTTATTTTATAGAAATATAAATTTAGAAAATATTTGCCAAAATGTGTATATTTTATGTTGGTACACTAACAAAATTATTATAACTAAATGTCTATAAAAAGAAATGCTAAT
Source organism: Macrosteles quadrilineatus (assembly GCF_028750875.1). Lineage (NCBI taxonomy): Eukaryota > Metazoa > Arthropoda > Insecta > Hemiptera > Cicadellidae > Macrosteles > Macrosteles quadrilineatus. The sequence continues at coordinate 161,054,699 of NW_026542594.1, forward strand.
TTAAGAGGAAACATACTTTAAAAGCTCTCTTAAGAGGACTTTAAAAGGATTAAATTACATCAGAGCATCCTTTGATATTACTTTATCAAAGCAGCAGAGTCCTGTAATGTAAACCCCAGCTTTAGCACACATAACTTTCTATGTTAATGTAAAGTACCACTTAATTTAAAACCCATTTTTAACTGTAGTGCTGTTTTTCAGCTTATATATCAACTTATAAATATATAGAATACAAAACTGATCGATTGCTCATAAATTTAGCAATAACCTTACCCTAGTAATGGAAAGAGAAAAATAAGTTTCTACCTTTATAAATGTTTAAATTGTTGTTGTTATAAAGTTTTTTAATACAAAAAAACTAATTTTGTTTAATTTCTGTAACCATCCTAAGTTCACAAATCAACAACAATGTAGGATAAGAATAATCCAGTAGCCAAGATAAATGAGTTACGAATGTAATAAATAAATATTAGTATGCAATCAATAAATAATCCCACAATTGATAATCAAAATAAATGGACGAAGTAAAGGAATTATTTAACATCATAGCTTTAACAACCAGGGTGACCTTTCATGAAAAGACTAGTAAAGCAAGAGCCAAAGACAATGACAGCCAAACAATTAATTAGTGACAAAATGTTTGCTGAAACAGATCAAAGCCGAGCAACACGATACTAATTTAAACACAATGACGTAATGGAAATAGTTAGATACCAGTCGGCTGAAAATTAACTTCCATCAACTTATTATTGATAAATGTTTTTCTATAATAAAACCAATAGGGTTTAATACATTTTACGAATGTAAATATACAATTTGTTTGCCTTGGTATTCATATAAATATTATGAAATACAAGACATTTTAAATGAGGTCGTCAATGATTCTAGGTTGAAGAAAATGTCTGTTAAAATATACTTAATATTTTACGTCGATCCAGAAATGAAAAAATTTATGACAAAACACAAAATAACTACCTACTGAAGATTACTCCATAACAAGTTCATCTATTAACATACTTTCTTTAATTTGCGTTAAATTGTGATTTGTCACACATAATAAACACATCAGTTACTGAGTTGTGTTTGTTTTAACTATAGTAGCATACATTACGGATATTTAAGGGAGTTGGGTACTGATTGAACTTGGATATGAAGAGTGTTTTGAGCTGCAAAGCCTGTTACGTATGGTAATTGTCAGTGATGAATATGCAGGGTGTCCGGTACGTTGCCAACCTCCCGCCACAATTTGAATAATAGGTTTCATCCCCTATTATAATAGATCAAGGTATCTGAAGATACAAAGGCCTGTCCTCTTCTTTGTTCTCTTATTCTTTTTTAATAAGTATATAAACTGTATAAATAAATAACGGATAATATTACGTATTGTATTAAACATTACAGGTTTTTCCAAGCCGATAAAAGTGTCCCTTGTGACCTTACTATTAGGATTCACTTAACTTCTATCTATAAATCAATGTTGCAAATTGTATCATATTTGAAAGAGTTAGTAAAATCCATCCCCCCTTGTTTGACGATTTGATAGTTAATGACAGTAAATAGATTAATACGGCTTATACACCAATCAACTGTACTCATATCTGCAATATGATGTGTGCACGAAATAATAGTTTTGGATCCCGTAATAATAGTGGGAATCAAAAATTTTTAGGCTTGGTGACGGTAATTAATAAGAATGGCTTTAACTTGTCTCACCCAAGACAATGAGACTTTAAATCTAAGATGTTTCATCTAGTATATTTATGAAAACACTGTCAGAGTACCCGTCCTTCGTACGGGATTGGCATATCAGTATAAAATGCTTAGTACAGTTAACTCAAGCGTTGCGTTTGCAATGAGAGAGGACACAGTATGATAAAATTTACTTCTATAAATTTACGGTATACTATAGTATTACACATCTACCATAGCCATGATGATCTACCACTTCACCCAAACAATAGAAACAAATAAATTTTTTACACTCACAAAATATCACAAATTATTCGTGAAATTAAAAGCATAAACATAACTGTAAACAGTCAGTTCTCATTGCGTATCACAGGTTTTTGTTGCTGCTTAGTAAATTAGCTGTTTTCATAAATGCAAAAAATAGTGCTGCACCCTTTTGGTAAATCTTATAACTTTTAATGCTTTTGCATATCATAGAACCAACCTTTTTAGTTGAAACAGCTGACTATTTAAATATGAGTACTCATAAGTTTAACATGGGAAACTCTAGAGCCACTGGGGCGGAGACCGAAAGGAATTTTTAAGATAAGAATATGCCTATATGTTAATCGGGAATGTGAGCTATCATCATACCAAATTTCAGCCCAATCCACCCAGTAATTTATGCGTGATTGGCCTCCAAACAAACAAACAAACACACAAACTTTCACATTTATAATATTAGTAAGATAAAATTGCAAACTATCTCAACGTTTTTGGAAACAATAAAACATTGAAGGCACAGTGTGTATGTTGTAGATGTTGGCTTCGTGTGGTCGTGGTTGTGGTCGGTCGGCTAAGTGTCCACTGTGGTCGTCTCACTGCGGCCAAGGCTCTTCAGCCTGTCGTCGCACAATGGCCATCGGCTTTATTCACCTGCAGTAATGGGCCATTGTTGCCTCGGTCCCCAGTAATGGCTTCCGTTTTCCTTTAAAAGCTCACAACTCTTCAAATGGCTTCCTCGATCGGCAGTTTTCGATAGTAAAGCTTCCAAAAGTCGTTGATTTGTTGGAGGAGAGGTCTGAAATTACTTTCCTCAGACTTTCTTTAATATAACCTTACAATGTTTATCTTGCTTGGTTATTGGAAATAAAGTGAATAAATAATATATTCTCTAAAACATTTAACATATAGACACATTTACAATGTATTAGGACAATTATAATTATTATACTAGCGTTGAATCCCCTTTATGGGAGCAAAACTTTAAAACAATCATGCTTTTGTTTACGGCCGTTCTTTCTTATGATACAATATGTATTATACGAGAATCGATGTACGAAAATTACACTAATCTTACTTTAAGTTCAACCTAGATCACAGAAAATCGTGTTTTGTATTTCAGGCTTTAAATTAGGAATATTGGCTTCATAAAATGTGATATCCCTTTCACGCTGGTTGTGTCCATAATTTCTTAATTTTTGTACCAAATTAAAGCTTGTATATATAGACACGTTCAGCTGCGTTATTGCGAGTATAATTCCGGATCAAAGTTCGTATATTATGAACAAATATTCAAATACGTTTTTGAACCAGCAACTTTAATTTTAAAATAGTTTCTTCCTTTAAATAGTTCAGTGTTTAGGAATTACTATATTTAAACTGCTACTATCCAAGTATTTATCTTTTTAGTTGAAAAAAAAAAAAATTTACACCACATTGAGAAATGTCACGAACCACTTTAACAGAGCTGCAAATCAAACTCAGAAAACACTTTGATTAGTTTTTGCAACAGTTATATCTAACTTCACTGCCAATATAGTGTGTTCTGGTTGAGAGGGAAGGGGTATAAAGTGCGAAGGTAGAATTAACTGGACAGGGGAATGTTGGACATCAATAACGCCGGCCAGGTATGCGACTTGGTAATTTAACATTCCCGTGGCCCACTGACCACTGTCCACTGGTCAGTCCTGCTGGCCACAGTGCAGTGCATACCGTAGACAAATCTGCATCTGTCGACCAACTCAGTCGTACCTCTAGACAGGTTGTATATTAATAAACTTGACAAAATCAATAGTTAACTCAATATATTAACATCATAAACCTACCCAATTTAAGAAAATTTGAAGGTGTTATCGTATTTAATAGTGACAATTTAAGTCCTAAATCTACTTGGAAGGATATATTTTAGTACGCATCAACAGAGATACGTGTGTTGTATCCTGGGGAAATAGAAATATATGTAGCACTCATAAAACATTTGATTGCTGGGTTCTTGTAGTCTACTTTTTAGCTAAACTTCTGCTATATTGTAATTTGTACTCCTTTTACAGGTAACGGAGCCAACTCGACGACGTTTGACCTGTTCGAGTCCGAGAGTGGACAAGATCTCACCCTCTCGCCCCAGACATTCACAAGCTCCACGGAGGCGTTCCTCAACGACAACTCCAACAGCTTGGGAGTTCCTGGGGCCGACACGGACACGGGTAAGTATCATCATTTTATCACTACAATGATTTTGCTGGTGACTAAGATCAGCTAGTATCATTACTGATAAACCTACCGATCTAGAACAGCTGTATGTAGAGTCAACTGCCAACTATTAACCAATGAATTATATCAATTATGGGGACGCCACTATGTGCGTATTTCGAAATATGAGTGAAGGATGAGTGTAGGATGAGTGGTGCGATCTTCTAATCTTGTTAGTTACTAAGACCGACATGTTCCTTAGACACAGCTGTCAATGACAGACAATGGCAACTAAGGGACCTATAGTTTATAGTGGAATCTGAACCACATTTTCCCTTGTAATTAACTAATTGGTCTAATTACCAGGATAGTACTGCGGATAGTCATAGTACTCACTGGTGCGGTCGTTAAGCCACACCAGGGAGCATCACATCCACAGTGCGTGCCTATAAATATCCACAATTCGAATAATAAATAACCATATAATAACCCAGGGGATGATTAATTGAATACAAGGTAGAAAATCATAAAATACTAAAATATTTTTTTATATTTAATGCACTGCGTCTTTAAACATTATTCTATAAGGGCTACTACTATCCAGCGTTTTTAATATTTTGCCAAAACATCATAAAAATATTAGGATTATGATGTTAACGCTGTAACGCTGTAATAAGACTCTAAAATTTAAATGTTTTCCACTAAGCAGCACAGGGCTAACTGGATAATAAGATGACACTGAGAATTTAATAAAGGAAAACTCCGGAAAGGCTATATCTATGATTAAATGTAGAGACAAAAATAAATCAGTGTAATGGCGCAACATCAGAGAGGAGATAAAATAAGCGCAGTCATTTCTCTTTGTATACTGAGATTACAGAGAAGTGAAGTACAGAGAAAGTGGAAAAAGCGCGATCTGTTTAGTCAACTAGCAAGTCGATATCGAGTATCGGTTAGTAGTTAGCATGTATGTAAAAAAATAAACAAATACTGTGCTTTTCGAAAGCCTTTCTGTGCTAATAATATGAAAACTTCACTGACTAAAAGCGTAAAACGTAAAATATATGGTAATAGTATTCGTTCTTTAATTTCATTATCTTCCTCGAAAAGGCTAAACCCTAAATGTATATTGTCTAGCATAAGAGTAATGCAAACACGTTTATTCTATATTTAGGGTCACAAACTTTTGTGTTAAACACTCTTTTATATATTACTAGATGTCGCCCAAAAATATATATTGAAACTCGACCAAAAATATGCACGAACAATTGAACAGACCGGTATGGATCATAAACATATACAAATGACGTTTTTGGCCCGAAAGCAAACAAAACCATATGTGAATTAATTCTATTAGCATAGGATTAGTTTAGGTTTCGTACCAAAAACGTCTTTTGTTTATGTTTATGATCCAGGTATCCGTTCTATTCAAGTATTCGTCAATATATCTTTTCATAATTCTCTATTTTTATCCCACGCTGTAAATAAAAAACCATGTGATTGGAATTTCTTCCATTTGTTTAGATTTTCTATTTATATTTCGTTGTTATTTCGTCACCAGCATGGCAACCCAAGGCTAATCTAATGTTTTTTTTATTTGTAATTCATTCTTTGTGCCTTTTTAGTATAATTGTATTTATAAAGGGATTCTGCACATCTAAAGGAAATATATTTCTAACAGTATGCGTATATGTTCCCTTCGATGCACACGGGCTGACATAAAATTTTTAAAAAAATACATGCTTGCCTATTAATGTATAGGATTACACACTTAAGAAATAAAATGTTTGCAATGATGGTCCAAGGGTATGAAATCATTTAAATTAGTGGCGCTCAAAGATTTCTAAAGCAGCCAAAAGCAATTTTCCATGGACATCACGGGAGAGCTGATCAAACACTTGTCCCGATGTGGTTTGAATGGTAAAGATTCTCTCCGACAAATATTCCAGGGAGGTCCGTTCTTGATGCCTCGCCTAACATCTCTGCCTTTATTGTAAGCCATTTTAGTAAAGGAATTGAAAACTCACGTGTCCTTGACGTGTTCATAAATAATGTTCATTATAGCGAATTTTCTTATATGTAATGACTGGTACCGTAGACCCGGGATCAAAATACTTTCACATTTTGATACCTGCAGAGGCTAAAACCAATATTAGTTCACATTTTTCCATACATGTACATATGTTCCACATATGTACTAATATGTATGGGGGAGTGTTTTTTGAAATGAATGTGTAAAGCTGGATAAACTTGATTGAGTTCGCGAACCAGCAAGATCGGGCAATGCGAACGCGATGTGGGTTCTTAAAGTTTAAAAAAATTAGGGTTAAACAATTTTCATACTTAAACCATGCGAATGCCCAATAAAAAAAAAACCTATTGAATTTCGCTTAGTCTGCAGGTCTCTCTATATATGTATTGTGTCCATATTATCTTTCAAAAGTTTTCACCTTAGCCCTAGCTATTATAAAAAACGGGTGTCAATTAAAACACTGTAAACCGTCTCTTCGTGTTATCCTGAAATGGTTCGTAATTTAATCAATCACGAAGACTTTTCCTTATTTAATTTTGTTCCGAGTCAAACCCGGTTTCAAGAAACTTTACAAATAAGTAGGAATGTTTTCGATCAGAGAGCAAATCAGAAGAGCGAGGAAATGATGACAGATCCGTCGTCGCATAACAATGACTTCAAGTTCACAGTTTAATTTGATGCCTTTAGTCGTGCAGACAATTTAATAATATTTACGATTGAAGAGATTACGGAGGAGAGGGGGGGGGGGGTTCACAACTGGCCCTGTTGCTAAGCAACGCTTGGTACATTGAATTACACCTTGCTTCAGTCACTCGGCTTGGGACGTATTACAGGCTAGAGCAATGATTGTAACCTGGATCACGTGCCGGGGCCGCCCAAGATGGCTCGTTACTCTTATACATTCAGCTCAATGGGTTTCAACTTTACCTCTCTGGTTGAAATACTTAAACAATTATTACAAAATACTTCACATTCACAATGTGTTACTGATGTTTTGATTCTTTGAATTGATAAATAAAATCATATTGCTGGTACACAAATGTTTTGACTGTGGCAACAGTGATTCACATGATCATATTAGTTTCTGGTACTATATTTATACTATTTTGCATCCTCTAGATTTTCATTCTCTATAAGCCTACTTATTATGCCAGTATTTATGATCTGTTTAGTATGAATACTATGTCCAGTCAAATCATTCCCTAATTGTAGTGTAAGTGTTTCGTATATTTTAAAATTAGATTTTAACCAAATAGAAAACACAGATTTTAAAGCTATAAAATGTACAGCTCTTTCGAGGCATTGTAGGAGGTCTAATACAAGCATTACAAGGGGTTGTGTTTCATTAACCCTATAGTGATAGCTCGATCTGATTTATTTGAGCAGTGTATTCTTGGAATTTGTATTTTTGCAGTTTTGTACAGTAGGACAATCAAATTAGACCATTTCGTGGCCAGACATTGTTTCTAGAACAGATTTGTAAAAATTTGAAGAATCCGCATATAGTATTACTTAAAAATATGTTCCCGGAAGCTTTAAAAGTAGTATATAATATATTGCCGATCGGCAGGCATTTTTTTACTCATTTCAACTATGTGTGCACAATTACAAGTATATACATTCAACATTTTGCTACATGATTTGAATTTTCAATGCTAGACTCGGCTAGCATCGGTCGTCGGGTTGAAAAACTAATGTTCTAGCTAATTAAATGTATTATCTGGTCAGCTGCAGCTCTAGTCAATACATTAATTCCAACCTCATTAAGAATGTATATCCGACTTGTATTTCTAAATACCGAATAATCCAAGATATCAACGACCGTTTAGGTGTTTGTTCCAAAAGCGTTGTTTATTTGTCAAGTTGAAGGATCCAGAATAAATCTAACGTTGATAGGGTGTTAGCGCTAAAAGGTGTTTTGACAGAATATCGTAATTCATTTCTCTTCCGTCGTAAATATCAATACCTGACGGGTTACCTTTAAATGTCTTGAAAAGAATTTAAAGAAGAAATCTACGTTACATCTATTACCAAAACTAAAGTTTAGTTGCAAGTTTTTTAAATGAGGTTGGTGGAAATTTAACAGCCTATGTCATTAGATAGTACGTTTGTGCATTTAATCGTAAGTTCTGTTATTCTCATTATGCTCATAGTCAGGGAAATCGCAGTAGACACGCTTCTTTACCCCTTTCATGTCTTAATTAATTATGAAACAAGCTGTGAGTCATTGAATTGATACACCACTTCTAGTGTAATCCTCTTAGCCGTAAAAGCAAGTCCGTTTTTTTCTTAGTTCAAGCTTACTAAGGAATTTAGAAAGGTTAAAATCACTTTTTAAATAAAAAACAAAATTCTGGAATAATTTTTCTTGTACAAGTCAAAATACGTCTAAAAATCCTTTTTTTACACTTAAACAGTAATAAAAGATGTTTAACGACTTATAACAAAGTTTAACTTATATGATGCAACGGAGAATTATAAAGCTAAATGTTTAGGCGTAAACTGTAAAGATCGGTTCACTAATAATTTGTTGTATAGGTTTTTGGTAACTCCTGTATATTTGTTTTTGGAACGGTCAGTAGTAATACAATTTTGCCGTAGGTCAAATTTTAAACTCTCACGAATAGTTCTACAAGCTTACATATAATAAACGACATGGTGAAGTTGCCTATTCCAATTAGCATTAGCTTTAAAGTGATACGTTTTATTATTTACATATTTAAATAAATTTGGGTGGAAAAGATAATTTGGAATAATTTACACATAAATTTCATACTTTAGATTTTATATTACACAATGGCCAGTTAAACTTGCAATGTAAGTTGTTCTTAAAGTCATACTTTCACATTCTATTCTGGTAAGATATAGTTCAGAACCTTTTCACTCATTACTTTTAGGCTAGTCCCAAGGGATATTTTCACTTAGAGTAGATTCTCAAATAATAATAATGTTTAAACACTTGACCATTGCCGAGATGAGAACCAGAGAGTTCTAATTACATATCGTAAAGTAAATACTGTACTATAATACAAGTGATACAAGAAATTATGTATAATAATAAAACCTATCTGTCATTTAACAGCTTTTACAAATATGTAGAACAACTAAACACGTGCTTGAAAGTAAAATGTCCTTGATTCATCAATATTGCTACCATTTCAGTGTTTTAAACATTTTTGTACAGGGTGGCGCAGATGGATCGGGTGGTTTTAAAATACTTGCCAAACTGTCAATTTTAAAGGTATTGGATTGAAATAAAGTGCAAAACGTGTAGTTACAATGGAAGTTTAATGACAAAAAATTAGTTAAGTTAGTTTTTAAAAATTACATCCATCAAATGCCTTCCTTCTCGAGCGACGCATTCTTGGAGTCGGTCCTTGAGGTTCCGCATTGCTCGCTCAAGCACATCACCATGAATTGATGTGATTTCGTTGTGAATTGCAGCCTTCAACTCCTGAAGCAAGGGTCTTCATGAACAACCCCGGACCATTCAGGAGTTTAAGGCTGCAATTCACAACGAAATCACATCAATTCATGGTGATGTGCTTGAGCGAGCAATGCGGAACCGCAAGGACCGACTCCAAGAATGGGTCGCTCGAGAAGGAAGGCATTTGATGGATGTAATTTTTAAAAACTAACTTAACTAATTTTTTGTCAATAAACTTCCATTGTAACTACACGTTTTGCACTTTATTTCAATCCAATACCTTTAAAATTGACAGTTTGGCAAGTATTTTAAAACCACCTGATCCATCTGCGCCACCCTGTATCTAGATTGTAGAATAGTTGTGGAAACATACTGTAAAACATGAAGGGATCCCTGACTTTGAACTATAGAATGTTTTGCTGACGAAAATTCGAATTACTGCGTGACTTCGTACTATACAGTGTTTGTCGACGAAACTTTGAATTACTGCATGTTCCAAACTTTGAAATACCTAGTGTATCAAAGTGCATGGTAAAAATGTGAAATATCAAGAGATTCTCTACGTACTGAGCTTTTATTTTGAATTATCGAAAGTTTCGATTAACTGAGTGTTTAAATTAATAAGAGTGGACTGTATATATATATATATATATATATATATATATATAAATATATATATATATATATATATATATAGAGTCAAGAAGAGTGTCTTCAAATCGTCCTTTGCCTAGCTAACCCTCCATCGGTGACACCATGGAGGTGTCCTCTGGGCGCATTTGTTTATATAGGCCTATAAAATATGTGATATCGCCAGCCGGCAGCTAGGAGTAACAATCTAGGACACAGTAACGTGCATTTATCTAGGAACCGATTGAACATTATTTTGATCTGAAACCTAATTAATCAGTTATAGCCCGAAGAGTCGCGTAGCACGAAACTTGGCTACGTGAGTCACCGGTGGTGTTGTTGTTTTTGTTTGCTATATATTTTTATAAATATGTAAAGTAATAGTTTTGTTGATTTCATGTTCAATTGTATTGATTATACATGGTTTTAATACGTGTTTGTATTATTATATGTATAACAAAAAATGTTTTCATAATGTTTTAACACCCGAAAAAAACTCCGTGTGTCACCGATCTTGTTTTTTTGTTTGCTGTATATTTTTACCTATATAAATAAAATTAGAGTTTTGTCTGTACATTGCTCAGAATCATACATTTTTAGGTTATTTTTACGTTTTATACATTAAAGAAGCCGAAACAAGTCTCATCTAAATTTCTGTCTGTCTGTCTGTCTGTCTGTCTGTCTGTCTGTCTGTCTGTCTGTCTGTCTGTCTGTCTGACACACTCAAGATGGCATTTTACGCAATCTTCTCCAGGAAAACGAGAGTACCTATCAAGACCCAAGTCATTTTAATGTATTCACTGGATTGGCGAGAGTGTCTTTAGCCATTAAAATATGGTCTCACTACTTTGTAATTAAAATTACGGCCGTTCAAAAATGCAGTTTTGTGCGATTTTTGTCAAGTTTTCTTCCAATTTGTATCACATAATCATCTATGAAACAACGAACAGCTGTTCGGATCAAGATTATTTTTTCTAGCTGTCACTGAAATGTTTGCAAATGTTGTTTACAAACACCACAACCATTTCCGATCACGTTTTGAAGGCAAATCCCATCCAAGTGAGATTAAAAACGTTTTTATTACATAAAGGATTTAATTAATCGCAAGTGGAATAATATAGTGTAACCGTAAATTAAATAACTAGGCATCATCCAGGTCAGGAACCAGAAATATGTGTATAAAATTGTTTTGGAGTTTTGATAACCAGAAAGAAGACATTGAATCAAGATTGAATCAGTGTTGTATACGGCTGGGAAACTTAAATTTACTAATGACCGTCGCCAATAGCTTAGAAACAATGTTCTACTCATTGACGGCTCTTCAATGGCGGTTGTGTAAAGTGTAAAGCAAAATATTACAACTGCAGTGGGTGATTGTAACAGAGGTTTACGGATGATGCTGAACTCGATTTTCCAATGTGTCACTTTCTGTTCCTACCATTGACTATATAAAGTCAATAGTTCCTACTCACCGTGTGATGCAATCGCTGGACCATACAGCCAATAGGCTCATAGCCCTTCTCTTGGGTACGTGTGGTACGTATGCTTACCCAATTATTTATAACAACCCTTTCGACAACGATCCTTGATAAAGAAATAAAATTATAAACGTCCAAAAACCCAACGTTGTGTGATTTTTGTCACATTTCCTTATAATGTTAATATATATACCAGCAACCATTGTTTAGAGAATACGTAATCTATTAAATAACAGAAAGTTATGTTGTATAAGGTTTTTTTTTCAAACTGACACCGATAGAGTTGTGTACAAATAAAGCAATTAATGGGAAATAACTTTGATTGCCGATAACGTTTTACGAGAAAATCCAAAACCAAGAGATGAATAACCTTGATTAACGCATATAATTGGTCGGCTGTACTACAGTTCTTAACTGTAAACGTTGGTTTTTGGTACGGTACTGGTTCTTTTCCTTTTAACCTTTAGTAGCAGCAAGAATCATTTTTACGTACCAACACATCACAGTAATTTACAAATTAGTTATCGTTGGTGTTGCACCTTATTTATTACAGGCGTAGGCCTATTCAATTTAATTGATGTGTTCAGATAGCATTTCCACAGAATTTCGAGTCATCTCCGGTCCAAGCAAATATAAATTGTTATGATCAAATTTTATGTCATTAACAAAGATTTCAAGTACTAATTTTATATGTACCTTTTTATGCTTAAAGCGTAGCAGATTCCCTAATTAAGTTCGGTATTTTTGTGTGTATGTATGATGGTAACGCATTAATGTCCTTGTTTCTCAATGTTTCACGGAAAGGACAAGAGCGCCTTGATAATGAAAATGTCAACCCGAATAAAGTGATAAATTAAGAGGTTGAGGTACTGTAGTACCTTAAATACTTTTAACCATTATGTTATAGTCCTTTAAATTCTGAACAAAATTGTACAAATCCCATTTCCGTATATTTACTCTCACCGCTTACACATGATAAAGGTTGTTGACAAACTTATGGGAGAAAGTATGTGTCAGAATGCTGAACCCGTTTATTTAGTTTAATCATTGGATATAACATATGGACCAACAAGATCCGGGTGACATTTAATTGCGAAGCATTAGTTTTGGCTTGAAACTGTCAGATACTGTATTTGCGAAGGAATAGTTTTGTCAGCATATCTGAAAGTATGCAAACCCACATAGAAAATTTATATTGAAAATATAAAAAAAAAATATATTTGAAATATAAAGCTATATATTTGCTAATATATATTGTCAATATATTTTAAATATGCAAATTATGGGACCGAGTAATATATTCAGTTATATTTCATTTGTGGTATTTATATATAAATTATATATTTCAAATGTGTTTTTATAATATATTTTAAATATGGAAAAGGGCTAGTATATTAAAAATATATTTAATATAATGTATTTCAAATATATTAATAATATATACAGCTTTTTAAACAGTGTTTGTGAGTCGCAAAAGCGACGCATAACACCGCGGTGGTGTGTTATGAGTCGCTTTTACGACGCTTAACATTCGGCGGGTTGAACAAAACCAGGCCTATAATTTAGGACTACTTAGACAGCTCTTTTATGGACAAATGTTATGCTTTTAATTGAGAGAAGCTTTATCCAAATGTATTATCGTAGTATTTTAGGTTTACTAATTACACAGATTTGCTTCATTCGGGATGTAGGCCGGCCTGATATCGTTACTATAGTAGTAAAAATTCAGACTCGCGCACATATTTACAAAATAGGCTAGAATGCTGTTTGTAAAAATAGATTGAATGATTATTTTTTATTGGTAAATGTACCGTATATATTCTAATTTATAAACAGTTGATCCACTTACCGTAAAATCGTGCAACTAGGCCGTATCCAAATTACTAACACTCATGTTTTGAGGTTAGGTCCAAATTAGCACTCATTTTTATTGACTTGCCTAATAATTACACATATTTAAACACTAGACAATTTCACTTATACTCTGTCTTGTTTCTTCAGCAAACATTCTACAGATACGCATATTAGGTATATTGCCTTAAGCTAGAATCGTGCAACTAGGCCGTAACCTAAATGACTAACACTCATTTTTTGAGGTTAGGTCCAAATTAGCACTAATTTTTGTTGCCTGGCCTAATAATCACACACACATTTAAACACAAGACACTTTCATGCATACTCTTTCTTATTTCTCCAGCGAAAATCCTGTAGATACGCATATATCTGTTAAGTCCACAACATATAACCTACGGACGCAGTCCTACACCCACCTATCGCCGGCACAACACTGCTCAACTGAACATAATTAAAACAATATGGCCGGATATAAATGTGGAATATATTTATAATATAAATCTATTTTGTATTAGAAATGTAAATGTTAAAATATATTTTTAATATATTGAACAAATACATTTAAAATATAAATGTAAAACGTTGAATACTCTTAAACTATATTTAAAATATATTTAAATATTATATGAAATATATTTACAAAGATATATTATAAATATAACATACAATATACACTTTAAATATATTTTAATAAATATATTCAAAATGTATTATGAGAAATACGATTAATTTATAATAAACTTATATTCGATTTATATTTAAAATACATTATAATATATGTTCTAAAGTATAAAATTTATACATAATGCCAACTATTTTCTTTGTATATTTATACTATATTAGGAATATAGAATGGAATTATATATTTGTACAACTATATATATTAACTATATTTTGAGAAATTTTTATATATTGAAATATATTCTTAATATATTTTCATGAATAATTCTTTTATGTGGGAACCAACTGCTGTGCTTTATATAAGAAGGTTTTAACTGACTATGATAAGATCCCCGTGCGTAGAACGGGCACACAGCTAGTAAATATATAAAGTAAGAAATTTTGTTGTTTTAATGCACAATGTTTTTGGTTATACATTGTTTTAACACGTTTTGTATTATAATATGTTTATGAGAAATTGTTTGCCTGATGTTTCAACACCTAAAAAAACTCCTTGTGTAACCGATCGTGTTTTAAAATCAAAGCCACCGACGATGGGTACTGTGCGACTTGGTTATTGTTTAATAGTTTATTTTTTCTTAACAGTAGACATATACTGTATAGTGTGTCGATGCCGTAGAGCAAGTTGTAGACTAGATTGATGGAGGATTTACCCATTTGATTGTCCGCGGATTTCATTACTGCATGACGGGACATGTGCCAACAGGCTGAGAGTTTTCTGCAATAATGCTAGGGCGGCACGAGATTCCAGGACTCTCTGCAGTAATATCATTCGCGTCAGGAAATTAAAGCACCCTCTTCCTTTCTAAATCCAATTTATTTCTGCGTCTGAAATCAAGGCTCTGCAATATACATGATTCTATATAAAATCCCAATATAAATGGATATTTTTCTTCTTATTTAAGTCGTAATATCGTTGGTATAGCATTTATCATAAGTTTTCATAACTGTAACGGTATTTAAAAGGTTTCCCTTATTATTTCAGATTATTCTACACCATATAAAATATCTATAGTCTGACTACTAAATATCAAACTCAGGACATTACTTTTGGACTTACCAAAATAAGTCAGAGACGGCATTAGTTTACATATGTGCGTGTGTATTTAAAAAGTACCTATTGACACTGTCTTCTGCATTCGTTCAAAAGTAATTATTATATTATACACAAATTTGGAACTGACTAACTTATAAAAACGTGTAATTAACAGTTGAGTATACTTACAACTCATTTGAATATAGTCTTCCAAATAAGACAGCAGATAGGTTTAGGGTGCTACAAGTTCAGTGTATATGCTTACACCAGACACCCACTTACCATATTATATGCAATAAATCAGTTAGGATTTCCTTCCTTTTAAATATATAATGCTATGCAATGTAACTAAACAAATCTAATATTTTTACATATATTTAAATATTATATTACAGGTATCCAAATGAAAATAGCTACTACGCTTGTTACTTATCAAGTGTACGTAAATTTGTGGCTAATCCAACTATAAATTGTTATACAGCAATAAATCCTGAATTTTATGTACACAATATTTTACCTACCGCAAAATAATATACAAAGAGACTTTAGTAAAAATAATTTGGTTATTTTATTAGCAGTACTATATTAATGAATCGGTATATTTAAAAATTAATCTTATAACCATCCTCGCAAATAATAATATAAACATATTAGTCTGCTCGTATGCAGAAGTGTTACAGCGCTGCTTGAGTGTGTGTAGCTTAATTCAGTTACGCCATATTCCGGATATTACAAACTGCTTTGATTCTACATCGTCAGAAAGGAAACCTTATAGTTTTACTTGCTTGTGGAAAGTTATAAGGGGAAATTTAATAGCATTAACCTATAAACTCAGCAGTGAGGATTATTAAGAGAGCACTAAGTAGTAATGATAACAGTTATTTGGGGGGGGGGGACATTTTTATATTTGCACATTGGTGGATGTACTGTTTAGGAACAGAAATCAAAGTTTAAGGGTATTAAAAATTATCCAACCCGTTAATGCTATGACCGGTATTCAGGGTGTTCATATAAAACGTTTAAGGACTTTGGGAAATGAATCCCCATACTAAAAGGAAGAAAAAAGTTTATGGGAAGGTATGTCCGAAAATGCATATTAACCCAGATATCCGCCATTTTGTTTTTTATAAAAAATATTTTTATCTGTGAAGTTTTTTATTCGATGATTATGAAATTTGGTAAACATTTTAACATACACAAGACCTATAATAAAAAAAAATAATATAGTTGTTCCGATTGTAAATTTCACAATGGCGGCCATTTGAATTTTTCTAACTTAAATAACTCAAAAACGGCTAATTCTATGAACAAATTTCTAGAATACTTTTTTTGCATTTTTAATTCCTTATCAAAAGATTTCAAGATCAAAAAGATCGAATGAAAGATAACTGAAATATAACATTTCTTGTGTAAAAATAAGGCAAAGATTAATGGTTAGTCGGGGAACCCTTAAGGAATTAAAAATTAAAAAAAAAATTCTTGAAATTTTTTCATAGAATTAGCCGTTTTTGAGTTATTTAAGTTAGAAAAGTTCAAACGGCCGCCATTTTGAAATTTACAATCGGAACAACTATAATATTTTTCTATTATAGGTCTTGTGTATTTTAACGTGTTTACTAAATTTCATAATCATCGAATAAAAACTTCACAGATAAAAATAGTTTTGTTTAAAAAACAAAATGGTGGATATCTAAGTAAATATGCATTTTCGGAGATACCTTTCCATAAACTTTTTTTTTCCTTTTAGTATGGGGATTCATTTCCCAAAGTCCTGAGATGTTTTTTTTTTTGACACCCTGTATATATACACAATGCACGGTATAAAGGAAGAACAAATTTTAAATCAATTTATCATCATTTATGGTCCCATTAAGATAATGTATAGACCGATGTATGCTTCTATACATTCAATGTAAAAGGCTGGTGCCACTTACCATTTGTTTCTTATTTTTCTACTATATTAAAATGACTTAGGGTAAATTTAACTATACATAATTGTAAACGATTGCTTATCCTATAGTTCTGTAAGTAATGATTAAATCATAAAAGTAATTTAAAAATCAAAGAGTTGAGAGTTCTCGTGGAGCAACAATGTATGAGACGTCACTGTACTATAACCAACATGGTACACCTATCAAACCATGATATTAGACAATATGATGAGATGTATTCATGCACTATTCGAAGCTGATAATTAGGCTAATAAGCTTGTAGTGTTCATCCTAAACCCAATGTACAAATAGAAACACTTGATCAGTATCCCACTTCCATCTAATGCCTCCTTGCCACAGCAAATAGTTATTTGTGCAACTAGTGCACTTTTTATGAAAAGTAGAACAATGATAATGGTAGGTTTTGCCAAGTCGATTTTAAAGTTTCATATTATTCCTAAGTTTGTAATGGACACTCTAGCAGATTACTGCATTTATTTTTATGTGATAACTAATAAATCTTACATTAGTAGTAACGAAGTGTCATGAAAGTAAACAAATATTCAATACAATGGTGTTCACAATAATAAATCTGGTCAGTTTGTTCTCTTACACTTGTGTTTCTACGCCATTAGAAATTTTAACGTGTTTGTTGAATGTTGAGCGCATGGTCCAAACCCTTGTCCTTTTACTATCTAATGTCGACTAATACTAAAGTTTTGTGTTGTTTTAAGTTTTTTGGAGTGAGCAAAAATGGGTCAAATAGTGGGCCAAATAAAATGGTGAAATAAACTGTTTGTGCAAACTATCAAGAAATAAGATGATTCGCAAATTAATTTAAGTCAACAAAATACCCCTTTGTATAAGAACTGTGACCAAAATCTAATGTTTATGTCCAGAAACGATTGTGTGTTTTGATGACATTCCTTTTTGTTTTTTACAATTATCTGTAAGAAAAAACAACATGTATTTTAACTACGACTTTTCACAAAAGATTTAAGCAAATAAGAAGAAATAACACCATACATTTCGCCCTTGAATTGGAGATAAACATTAGGTCACCACATTTAGACACCTGATGAAGCGTTACCGATGAACAAATAAAAATACTTCATACATTTTGTGTGAAAAGTGTCTAAATTATATGTTTATTGTTTTATTGTATTATTTATTATTTAATAAAGTTATGCAGTACCTATTCAATCTATTCAATAGATATGCTTTTGGATATTTACAGTTTGTAATCCTCTAATATCCATAAGTATAACTATTGAATAAATACCTTTTAAAACTAACAAATAAAAATGTATAAAAAACAATCCTCTAGGCAACGAAATGTGATAAATTGAAGAGGTTTGCACAAGGCCTTACTGATATTTTAAGGATAACATACATGATCAATATTATAAACGGAAATTGATTTCAATAGACACTGAAGTTTAGCTACACCTAAAATGAAAATGATCATCGAAACAACCATCACATGTGCAGTGTACGATATCTTAACGCTATCATGTGTGTCAGACGAACAATGGACACATATGTGGACAATGATTCACTCCAGCAAGTATGTGTGATTTCATGACGCCTGTCATGTTTCTGCTTACGATGTTTTTCGTCTACAGTTTGTTCCAAAATAACAAATTTGTGGCATTCGTGGTCAATGACAAAGTCAATTGTGTCTGAGTGTGTTGAAGTCCGTCATTAAATGTGTGGCAGGTGACCAAGATAGACATATGTGGTCAATGACAGGATCTAGTCAGGTTGACGACTGTATTGTGTCCGATGACGGAGTTCAGTTTCTTGTTGTCTTTCAAAACAACCATTCAATATTTCCTGCCGTTATTTTCGACAATATTGTGTTTTCCTTCAGCAAAACAATATTTCTCAGCATTGTGTCAACTTTTCTCCAGTCAAATAATTTATATTAGTGAAGTCTAGATAGATAATATTAGTGCTGTGGATTTTAACCCTTAGATAATTTGTACAGAGTAGTAGTATTCCCTACATAATTTAATTCATCTTACACACCAAGTGTGAATGGTAAGTTTGTGCTTATTTTTCAACAATTAACTATAACAAAAACAATTCTTAAGAAAAATACTTGAACAAAGAGCTGTAAAATGTTTCCCAAAATAGTGACTCAAAAGGAAATTATAAATGTTTTTGTTTTGCTAGCTTATAACACCAACAGAAAGTTTTTCACGGAAATGAAAATATAAATATGCAATACGTTCAAAAGTCCACTACAGCTCAAAACTTCCCCCACTGCTGTAATGGACGCATTAACTACAATAGAAAGTTCTACCAGACTCAAAAGAAGCCTCGATTTCTACTTTCATCAACAAAGTTTCCTTTGTCTAAGCATCCGCCTCTGCAGAATCGTGTAGTTTTCTAATTACAAGATCAATCGCTAAGCCCCTTTATCTTCTTAGTACAAATAGTAATACTATTTTTAGATTGTAGACTAGGTAAGTGCCGTGTACTATTTTTTCTTTCTCCCCCTTTATATATAGTGTATAGGGGGAGTTTAGTATACCATAGTTTAAATGGAAAACATAATGATATCGTCTAAATGTTTGAGTTTGAGTTTTGTGTGGAAATATCAGTTTTGTTTCCCCCTTGAGATGAAAAAAAGGTTTTAGAAGTGATGTCTACGTGCGTGAGTGTGTGTGTCTGTGTGTGTTTGAGGATGTGTATAGAGCCACAGACTACACCTTTGGTCCGATTTAGAAGAAATTTTGCATATGGGTTGTTACCTAACGACAGTAATTACTTTAAAATATAAATGCGAGTTAAATAAAAACCTTTAAATATGGATGCCAATGATGTTAGTTGTTTTCACAGGTTTAACCATACTATAGTCTTATCCGTGATACGAAAATAGTATAATTTAAAGCCACCTATTCGTCAGTCCAATACATCATTAATATATTTATATGATAAAATAATTGATTTCGTCTAAGGAATGGACAATCACCTTGCTTTAACGAAGGGAATGCAATATAGGAGGTGAAGCTGAGTAAAATAAGAAGATTTAGCTACAAATAATGTCCAGAGTCCTACTAGTAAGGGCTAAGCAACTGGGTAAATAATGTATCATGCTAAAGGAACTGAGTTACGTATTTCCTAAATCTATAGCTTGGTACAAACTCCAATCTGTATATTTATAGGCGAAAGTTGAATAACTGCATTTGTGAAAATGACTGATGAAGTTATGATCGACGCTCATGTTTGACTGGACTTATGCTTAATATTTTATAAATCTGAACATCAGCTGTATTTTAATTGTATAATTTTGACAGTTGATTTATGTTTACTTTTTGTAAGTTTTCTAGAATAAAACAATGATGAAAATGTTACATTTAAAAAAGAATTGATTTTTTCTGTGATTTAGTTCGAAAGGTCTAATTTCCACAAAAGTTGAACCGTACAATGTTTAATTGTTTTTAAGTTTGATTTGTTTCGGTAATTAATCCTTTTACAGGAATTGAGAACAATTCTAATTTTATTACAACCAGAAGAATTGTAAAACATGGCGACCGTGACAGGACAAGAAATGATCGAAATAAATCGACTTAAGAAACAGAGAACGGTAATTCGGAGATCGTTTACAACTCTTTCGCAAAGTATCTTGGACAGATTGAATTCCAACGACCATGATTACCCTGAAATCGAAGCAAGTATGAAACTATTAGAGAAAAAGAACGACCAACTTAATGAACTCAATGATAAGCTACTGGAAAAACTTCTCGAATCAGACTGTCCGGAGGAGCAACTCACCGAAGAACTCAGCGGATCGGATGAGTATTTAAATAAGTTCTTTCTGATAAAAGCTAAATTTGACAGTTTGACTTTGAAATCTAATGAGGATGTAGCTTCAAGTTGTAGTAAATCATGTTCAAGTAAACCGAATACCTCAAAAGCTAGAATAAAACTTCCTAAAATCGAGTTTGTTAAATTTGATGGAAATTTGAAAAATTGGCTACACTTTTGGAGCCAATTCCAAAAGATTCATTTAGACTCTGAACTTAAAGATGAAGATAAATTTCAATATCTTATTCAAGCTACTGAACCCAAATCTAGGGCTAGGGAAATAGTCATTAGTTTTCCACCTATAGCTGACAATTACCCCAAAGTAATTGAATGTCTGAAGTCTAGGTTTGGGAGAGAAGACTTACAAACGGAAATCTATGTTAGGGAACTTTTGAAAATAACTTTTCAAAACTCTATTGAAAAGATTCCCATTTCAACTTTGTATGATAGGATTGAAACTCAACTTAGAGCTTTAGATACTTTGGGGGTAACTACTGAAAAGTGTGCAGCCTTACTGTACCCCTTAGTTGAGTCATGTCTCTCTGAGGAACGTCTTAGGGCATGGCAAAGATCACTTTGTAGTTCAGGGGATAAACCTATAGATCTTAAAACAAAGTTAGAGTCCCTTGTTCTCTTTCTAAAAGGTGAAGTTGAATCAGAAGAAAGAATAAGACTAGCTATGGATGGCTTTGAATCTTGTCAGTCGGTAAGTCAGCATAGGAGCGGTTCTATTAGGAATAAATCAAATTTGACACCAAGTACGGGTAAATCAGTAGGAAGGCCAAACTTAAATTCGCCTAGTACAACTAATGACTCTAGAATTCCATCCGCTTCAGACTTAGTTGATGTACCGTCTAAATCAACTCTGAAATGTGTATTTTGTGAAGGTTCGCATGGTAGTGAGAATTGCTTTAGTGCTAGAAAACTCTCCTATGATGAAAAGTCAAATATTTTGAAGAAAAGGGGATTTTGCTATTTATGTTTGAAACCAAAACATCTAGCCAAATATTGCAAAGCCAAATTGAAATGCAACATTTGCGGTGGACGACATGTCCCTTTAATGTGTAGGCAGGGAGTTAAGCAAGATGACAGTGGCAATAAAGTCTCTGAAGCCCAAGTTGAAAATTCATTATCTGCTAATACCAGATCAGAGGTCTTATTGCAAACGCTAAGTGTATGCATCAAAAGCGATGATAAGGTTAAGTTCGTGCGAGCGCTAATTGACACAGGATCGCAGCGATCCTATATATCTCAGAATCTTGCAAAAGAAATGAAGTATAAAGCCATTCGAAAAGAGAGGCTACAACATTCACTGTTCGGTGGAGTTAGTAGTGAAGTTGAAGAACACACTTGTTATAGAGTCAGACTTAGTAACCCAGAGACCAACTACGCTTGCAATTTTGAAGTTCTAGATAAAATAAAAATATGCAATGCTTTACCCGTTGCGGGACTGGGGAATTGGATGAAGGAGTTACAGGAGTTAGGGGTAACAATTTCTGATAATCATTCAGGGCCTATTGATATTTTGATTGGTGCAGATGTCGCTGGAAAACTTTTAATGGATGAGCGAATAATTTTGAGTTCAGGTCTCGTTGCAGTAAGAACCTTGTTAGGATGGACCTTATTAGGAAAAACTCCATCTACAGCAGTGGTATCTACAGACTCCCCTAACGTCATGTCTACTCATACAATGTTTCTGAAGGACAAACCAATTTCACAGCTATGGGAATTAGATGTCATTGGAATTGAAGATCCGAATTCAAGGAAGAACAAGATTGAAGAAGAAGTTGAAGCTACAGAGTTTTTCAACAAATCTGTTCAGATCAATGATGAGGGACGTTATGAGGTGCCTTTACTTTGGAGAGAAGGCCATCCACCCTTGCCGACCAATGTCAACATAGCGGTCAAGAGACTTGAATCAACAGTGAAAAAACTCCAGGAAAAGAAAACATATGATGTTTATGATGCCACGTTCAAAGAATGGGAACAAGAAGGTATAATTGAAGAAGTCCCATACACCGCTGACTTTGGTAAGTTGGGACATTATTTGCCTCATCGGCCCGTCTACAAGGAAAACAGTACAACAAAGGTAAGACCTGTCTTTGATGCATCCGCTAAGGAGTATAATCAACCTTCATTGAATGACTGTCTCAGTAAAGGATCTAATTTGATTGAATTAATTCCTTCCATTCTGTTTCGCTTCAGATTAAAAGAAATAGGTGTCATTTCTGACATTAAGAAAGCTTTTTTGCAAATCAGTTTGTCTAAGTCCGATAGAGATTTCCTAAGATTTTTGTGGTATGATGATGATGGAAACCTCAAAATTTATAGGCACAAAAGAGTAGTTTTTGGTGTGACCTGCAGTCCATTTTTACTGGCAGCTACTATTAACTATCATTTAAGTTTTGCTATAAGGGGAAATGGATATTCCAAGCCTTATGTCGAACAGCTCATGCATAGTTTCTATGTCGACAATTGTGTAACAAGTGTGAGCTCTGAAAGTGAACTGAATGATTTCATTTCCCAAGCAACTAGTTTATTTTTAGATGGAAAATTTGAACTTAGAAGGTGGGAGTTTACTGACAAAACTCTCTCACCTACTACTCAACCTGTTGGTGTATTAGGTATGCTGTGGGACGAGAGAACTGACGTGCTTAAACTTAATGTTGATTTTCTCAAATCAGTTGACTTGCAAGTAGTTACAAAGCGTAAAATGCTTTCTATTACTCACAAAGTTTATGATGTTGTTGGGATTTCTTCCCCAGTAACACTGCTCCCTAAGATTCTATTGCAAAGGACTTGGTCCATGAAATTCAAATGGGATCAAGAGGTTTCAGATGACATAAGATGTGACTTTCTGAAATGGTACAAAGATCTGGGATATTTAAATGAGATTAACATACCTCGTTTTTTCGCTGGGGAGGATGGTACTTTTAGTTTGCATATATTTTGTGACGCTAGTAAATTCGCATATGCTACTGTCGCATTTCTAAGGACTGAGGTCAATGGATCAGTCAATCTTCATTTCGTAGCAGCAAAGTCACGAGTAGCACCAGTGAAAGACCTATCAATCCCTCGACTGGAACTATTAGCAGCCACAATTGGAGCCAGAATTGGAAGGTCAATCTTCGATAGCCTTAATATCTCTGATTTAGAAACACATTTTTGGAGCGATTCAACCACAGTCATATCTTGGATTCAACGAGAAGACAATTGGGCTACTTTTGTTTGGAATAGATGTCAAGAAATAAGGTCATTATCTTGTAAAGACTCTTGGAGGTATGTACCTGGAAACCTAAACCCCGCTGATGTAGCTAGTAGAGGATGCTCAGCTAAGGATCTAGTTGATTGTAAATGGTGGGAGGGCCCTCAGTGGCTAAGACAGCCTCCAGAAGAATGGCCAAAAGTTCACATGATTTACAACGACGAAGAAATCCACAGTGAAAAGAAGAAAGGAATCGTATCAGTTTGTACGAATTCTGAAGAAACTAAGTCAGGCTGGTATTATAAATACTTCAGCAATTTTGAAAAGATCGTGCGTATGGTAGCATGGATTAATAGATTTTATAATAATTGCCGTAGAAGTGAAAAAGTAAATGGTTCCTTAACCCTGAAAGAAATAGAAAAAGCTGAAGTCAATGTTTGGAAACTAGTCCAGAAAGAGAGTTTTTGTGGACTGAAAGATGCTAAACTTGCAACATTATGTCCTTTTGAAGATAAGAATGGTTTGATCCGTGTAAAGTCGAAGCTTACTGACAGAAAAGACCAAGAAAACTTCAGGACACCAATAGTACTACCATCGAAACATCCTGTTGTGCAAATTTTAATACGCTCTAAGCATATCAAGGCTTGTCACGCAGGAGTTCAGTATTTATTAAGCATTTTGCGTGAAGACTATTGGATATTAAGTGGGCGAAAAACAGTAAAATCTGTAGTATCGTCTTGTGTGAAGTGTCTAAGATACAAAGGGAAAAGTCTACAAACTGGGCCCATTGGTCTTCCAGAAGACAGAGTAAAAGATGCTGCAGTATTTCAAATTAGTGGTGTCGATTTTGCAGGACCAATATATTTGCGAAATGGTCAGAAGGCTTGGATATGTCTGTTTACCTGTGCTGTTTATCGCGCAGTTCATTTAGAACTAGTTTCAAGTTTGTCAACTAATGCATTTCTACAGGCTTTGAGAAGATTCATAGCTAGAAGAGGCAGACCCTCAATTGTATACAGCGACAATGCGACAAACTTTGTTGGCGCAAACAATGCCTTTACACAAGTTGACTGGGATAAAATCCAGGAATACAGTTCGGTCCAGCGAATTAAATGGAAATTCAACCCCCCTTCATCACCTTGGTGGGGTGGCTGGTGGGAGAGATTGATAGGAATGATGAAGCAACTTCTTCGAAAATGTTTGGGCAACTCAAGTTTAACTTATGAAGAATTCCAGACTATCCTTTGTGACTGTGAATCAGTTTTAAATGCACGTCCCCTCACATACATCTCTAACGAAGTGAATGACTTGATACCTTTGACTCCAGCAATGTTCTTGACTGACATTAAAGAAACTGGAACACCTGATGTGGACAAAATTAATCACGGAGAGTTGAACCGCAGGGTCCGGTACTGCCAAAAGTTAAAAGAAGATCTGAGAAAGAGATTTCGGAGCGAGTATTTGGGAGCACTAATGATGAAGTCGAAAAGGTCAACAAGGGACATACAAGCTGGAGAAGTTGTCATTGTGGAGACGGACGACAAAAGACGTCTAAATTGGCCTTTGGCAGTTGTAAAAGAACTCATACCGGGTAGAGATGGTAAAATTCGTCTAGCAAAACTCAAGACGAATTCAGGAATAATTTTGCGAACTATCCAAAAAATTTACCCTCTTGAAATACAAAATTGTGAGAAAGAAGAGTTCCTGAAAAATGAAAAAATTAAGAACAAAACGAAGCAGGATAATAAAGTGATAGATAAGAAAACTGTGACTAGAAGTGGACGGATGGTTAAACAACCAAAACGGTTTCTCCAATAAAAACCTTGTGTTGAGGAACAAGTTACCTTACGTTCCTCAAGGTGGGAGGATGTGAAAATGACTGATGAAGTTATGATCGACGCTCATGTTTGACTGGACTTATGCTTAATATTTTATAAATCTGAACATCAGCTGTATTTTAATTGTATAATTTTGACAGTTGATTTATGTTTACTTTTTGTAAGTTTTCTAGAATAAAACAATGATGAAAATGTTACATTTAAAAAAGAATTGATTTTTTCTGTGATTTAGTTCGAAAGGTCTAATTTCCACAAAAGTTGAACCGTACAATGTTTAATTGTTTTTAAGTTTGATTTGTTTCGGTAATTAATCCTTTTACAGGAATTGAGAACAATTCTAATTTTATTACAACCAGAAGAATTGTAAAAGCATTGTTGAAAGCTTGTAACTCGTATGATAATTGATTCATAAGTAAGAATATTTCGCCAGGAGTTTGCAGAGATACGTACACGACGGGTGACAAGCAGGCCGTGTACCAGAAAGACCTCATTAATCAAAGGGTCAGAAGCGACCAGCGACCGGCTGTCCCACTAATGAACTCTCACGTGGTGTCCCGCCCTCCAAAGATTTATATATGCGCCCTGATTACTCCGTGTCCTGTCATGGCATGTTTCATTGTTGTAATACCGTTTAAATCTCCAGCCTTCTAACTAGACAATACATACTATTTTCGTATACATTGTTAAAAAGTTTATTTGCAGATATTCATTACTACCGGTGAGAGATGAATTTTATTACTGCATTTATTTGTTTTATGACAGAAAGATGTTGCGGTTTTTGACTGATGGCTGTGTGTAAAATGGCGAACCTTTTAGTACAACATGACAGATATAGAAGTGCACACACATAATTTAGTATATCTTAAGTGTCGTATAGTACAACTGTATAGTAACTAATACATAAATAATACAATAAATAGCTAACTACTAGAGGTCGTCCAGTGGTTGACAACTCGACCAAAAATATGTAATGTACGACAGACTTGTCTAATTTCACTCCACACTGTAAATAAAACACGTGATTGGAATTTCTTTCCTTTTGTTTTGATTTTCTGTTTATAATTCGTTATTATTTCGTCACAACCATCGATCTCTCGATGGTCACAACTTACGGCCAATGTTAGTTTTGTTTAAATTTGAAATTAATTTTTTGTGTTTATTTTGAGCCTTGTTTAATTTTTTAAGGGATTCTTCACATATACAGACAAATATCTTTCTAACGGTATGCGTACATTTAGAAAACAGGGTTTTAATAAACATGCTTACCTATTAATATATAGAAACGCATGCACAAACAGGATCCCATATAGGGTGTGCCACGAAAGCCCTGCCGTTTTTAAATTCGAACACGTTATAGTTTCAAAACGTTTACCACCAACAAACACAAATGTAGATCAATTATCCACGATTCCTACTTTACTCTGACTAATGAAAAAAAAATGGCTGAAGATAAAACTAATAGTATGTTGTCGTAAAGCAATTTTTTAGCGACACTATTCAGTTCAAACTGATTCCTGATTTATTTACAGCGTTACTTCAGTAGACAAAATTAAAGTAATTAATGAACTTAAATTATGTTTTGTCGTAAAAAAGGCAATTTGATTGTAAACCTTCATTAGAATTTATGTCATTATATCGCTATGCACTATTTTAATCACGCTATCAAACCTTTTTGGTGATTTTGTTACTTAGCCATTTTGTTGCTGTTAATCAGAAGTAAGACCCGAAAGGGTTTTTTCGCATTTGTATTTTTCAAAACTGTATAGTTTCAAGTTTGTAGCTTGGTCCGATACGCCTGGTATATTAATTCAAAAATATCTACCTCTTCGTGGAACACCCTATATTCAATTACATTACACCAATAATTTTGTCTAAGTTATAGGACTACAATATTTGCAGGTACTGCGAGGTTGACAAGACAAAAGCTCCGTCTTGAGCAGCTCAGTTATATTATTGCCTAAAATCAGACAAATCTAAGGAACGAAAATTTTTTTAAGAACATAGGTTGAACACTGATGAATAGTTCAGCATAGTAATTATTCCTCTAGACATGTAATGTTGAATAGATCGTTGTTCGTTCTGTCCATTATGTATTTTAATTACATTTCGCTAATTCATTATTGTATTCTCGAGGATTTATTACACAATTAGAGGGAGGTTCGCGCCGCTGGAGTCGAGGCCCTGCTACGAGCAAAGCTCTACACGAGGTTAGTTTTAATTAATTCTACAAACTACGCGGCGGAGGCCGCTCTGTTAACTTGGCGGGAAATACTCCATTCTTTTGTGTCTTAAAAAACTAAAAAAATATTTCTCACTTTTTTCTTTTCTGCCGAAACAGTTTTGATAGGTGCTTAAACGATTTCTTGATGAGAAAAATTACTTTAAAATGTCTTCTGAAATAGTTAGTTCCATGGAAAATATTTAACATTTTAAAATATTTGTATTTTTAAATACTTAAATTACATTTGTAATATTAAAAACATGATAATACCTCAAGTTTTCTTAAACCACGAGACAAATTTGCAGTTTGTTATTTAAATGCATTTTATATCCAACAATATTACAGTGTTTACTTCGGTTGTTTTATAACATTTTAATCGTGCCATTGTTTTAATTTTATGTTTTTAAATCAAACCAGTAAATATATTCAAACAATCAATTAAAAACAATTATCATACACAAAAATACTTTTAATAACCAACCCAATGAAAGTATAGTTTAATTTTCTACGTGAATTATTTGTCAGATTTTAACCTCACTAGGATCAAGGAAATATAATCACGTTTTACTGACTTCAATTACATAACTAAAATAAATTCAATGAAACAGTTTTACGTAAGATAATTAATCCGCGAAGAATCAAAATTAACTTAATTATAGCATCCCTAGATATAACACCGTTTGCAAACATAAAAAATGAACATGAATATAAATCTGTATTTTCTCATCTGTAATTTGTTTTGCACTAGCAATAAAAAGAGCAAATAATCCGTGCGGTCTGGTGGAGATATTTGTCAATTAGTGATTAGTGACGTTGTCAGAAACGCTCCGATGGGCCTTTGACATGACATGTGTTGTGTTGTGTTGTGTTGAAGACTGCCATGTGCCGTCTTGTTGTGTCTCCAAACAACATTTCCACATTTCCTACTGACTTACTGTTATTGTCAGACACATTGTGTTTTGTAACCGCGAGACAAAATCGTCTGACACTGTGACAACTGTCCTTCGTCAAAGCAATTAGGTGAAAAGAAACGTAACGGTTTATCAATTTGTTCTATGCTATTTCATTATTTTTTTGTGATTGTTGTTTCTAAAATCGCATAGGCTACATTTTATACCTCTTAGAAAAACGTGAATTTTGTTAGTCAAGTTTGTTATCTAGATGCAAACTCCAATTGAGTATATTCTTGAGTGTGGTAGATTGCGTGAAAATACAATAATAATATCTATGGTTCTTACCGTCAACGCAATCAGGGGTAATATTCCACTACGGCCGTTTCGGAGATGACTCCATCGTCAGGTGCGTAGTGGTACACTAAGCTATAGTCTTGTCACATTTACCACGAATTGTCTTCATTTGCATTGCGTCAGGGGTTGAATAAATAATACAAATATAAGCACAGGACGGACACACGAATACACGAAATGTTTTCATGTGTCCGTCCTGTGCTTATATGTGTATTATTTATTCAACCCCTGACGCAATGCAAATGAAGACAATTCTATCTTCAGTATATACCTAAAATATTTTTAAAGAAGGTAGTAATAACAGTTTTATAAATACTACTTTGATCGATTGCACCTTTTATGATAATTGGGTCGTTCGAAATCAACTGTAAGCATAGATTACGCACTTCCAAAGCAATTTAAAATAATTACATAATGTAAATTGGCTCTAATGGGTGCATTACCTACAAAAGAAAGTTAGCAAGCCCCGGAACAAGACACGATTATAACTTTGATCTGCTAAGTAAGCCTTTGTTCCTCGTCCTGTTAATGGTTCTCCTTTAGCGTAAAGACTCAACCCCCCCCCCCTCAACCCGGCCCCATCGTTATAGCTAGAACAATGAATTTGTTTTAAAGTTAAAAATACTCCCTTACCGATGTGGTGGATATAATTATGCATGACCATAACAGCGTTTATGATATGACATTTAAATCTGATACTTTTGACGTAATACAATTCAAATTCTAGTGAAGTGCATTTGAAAGAAAAAAATTATCCTCACGCATGTGTTCTCAGATGTCTGCTATTGTTTAAAGCCGTAATAGATAAAAATAGGTATTTAATTACTCTATGATTTCTTATTAAATAATGAACGGTTTAAAGTCACCACAAAATATATGATTTAGGAGTATTAAACCTATGTATTTGAGTTTACAGGGAATGCAGCCTATGCTAAGAAACTATCTTTTTTATATCTATTCCTTTGGCAATGTCTGAAATATGTGTTCCAACCAAAGCTGTGTTGCCACAGTGCCTAAAAGCCTTCTGTGCTTATAACTTCCCAATGGTGTAAAGTTCCTCACTTCATATATACAGTATGTATGTATATACAACATGTTATCTTAGAATATATTATGGAAAGGTGGTATTTTAAGTTACTTTTTTCAAAAATATGCTATTGTTTACGATTTTAAAATTGATGTTGACTTTGCACCCATTATACTAACATTACAAACACAATAACACACAAAAACCTAAAAGTTTTAATGAAATAGATTACTGCTTATATTCCACGAGCGTTATGATAAATAATTACAAAAAACCCTGTTCTGTACGGAAATTAAACAGACACAATGAATCGCAAATTGTACTTCTTTTAATGTATTATAGAAGATACTGGGTTATTTAACGTTCATATGCAACCATTACCAGATTATTACCATCCAGATTAGTATTTTATAACTAGTTTACTAACATATGTTTAAGCTTGTGTTCACTACACACAATCTTATTATGTGATTGTCTGCGTTTATAAATCACAAATTCAAATACTATCAGTACCAACTTAAGAGGTTGAAATTATTTTTTAAGACATTTAAATTACTAAGCGAAGAGTTTCTGCTCAGCTGCTATTTAAGTTAGTCCCGATTGTTACATCAACATCTGCAGGCCAGTATTGGGACCGCTTCATTAATATTAATTATTACTGTCTTCCCTATAGCTTCATTAAAACTTCTGAGTCATTGCAGAACTCTGGAATTAATTCTTTCTCCAGCCACCCTATTTCTGCTGAATACTTCTCGTCGTTTTGGTTTTGAAATTATACATTATTATTTCATGTAGATTAATATTAAACATTAAAAATCATAAATGATACAATATGATTAGAATAATTCTTAATATCAACTATGTGGACTGTCTTTACAATAACCTCTACGACTATAAGAAACATGTAATACGTACACTGATAATGATTGTTTGGTATTCACTCAGTGCTGTAGAATATGATGCTATGTAAGCATTGCAGCAAACGTTTGCGCATTAAAACAAAAAAAAAACAAAAAATGGTTAAGTAATTCAATCCATTATGGATTTTCAAAACAATATAGTAGTTTGACAACGTTTATAGTCACATTTATTTATAATGTGATTGATTTAGTTCACATACTCTTCCTAGTCAATTGAACATCGGTTTTCTTTCTTAAAAAAATCCTGAAATGAAAGTATATATTTACTCTCAATAGTCAAACTGGGAGTTTTTTGGATTACTCGAATAGTCAGATTAACACAAATAGTACGAACGCATTCTATAAAAGAAGGAATATCAACCACAGGATGTGGTACCATAGACTATAATATAGGTATTCAAGCTGTTCAAAAGCATCACAATTCCAAAACTGTACATTCTACAACCAACGTCACATTTAGTGCTGCTATGGATTACTGAGAGTCAGAAATTAAGTATAGCATTTTTAAGTGCCAACTTTAACTAAATTCAACGAAATTTATTAGGATGTGAATTTTATTGAAAGTTTAAGTAAACAAAAAATCATAAAAAATAAATGTATAACTATCTTGATCTCTGAACTACTTTAATTTCTTATCTGTTTAACTAATAGACGTTATGATTTTACAATAATCACGACTTCAGATATTTTATATATGTTTAACATGACATAATTAACATATTAATTATTAAACATATCACAACACATACTTATAATGTAAATCTGTGTTGCAGTGGGAAGTACTGAGGATGCTAAGGGTACTCCGGACTCCAGCAAGCTAACTGTTAAGAAAGCCCGGCCTAAAGCGTCTTCGCCCAACCGTCAAGGCCCCCAGCAGTGTCAGGTATGTACAGTATTATGTTTAAATGTCGTTTTACAAACTCTGTTTTTTTTACCAAACCATTAGTTTTGTAGCTTAGGTTTGTAAAATTAAATAGTTTCTTACAATCTTAATTTTCCTCGTAAATCTTTTGTCAAATTAATATATATCTATTGTTACTTATTGTCTGTAACTTGTTTTTTTTTTACTTTTTATTTTTTGTTATTATTAGTATTAGATAATGATGTCAATTTGCGTAAATTAAGTTATTTAATTACCTTAGAATAAATGGATAAGAATGTTAGATAACAAATAGCTACATAAAATTTAGAAAACGTATAGAAAGAACTGCTAACGAGGAATTACTCCATTAAATCAAACTATAAGTAGGAAAATAAAATTATGGGAATATGTTTTACGTTATATTTAAGATTTCCTTCTGACTCCTTGCGGGACGTCCCCATCACAAGACAGAAAACTCATTGTTCCTTCAAAAAGTAGATGTTTATGTGTCGTGTTGATGTACCAAATTTTATTGATTTACGCGTTATAGTTCGGCATATATATAACCCGTGCGAGACTTTATGTACACCCTGTATACTCATGGACTAAAATCTGTTTAAAGTATTTTAAATTTGTTCTTTTTTTGTGATATAACATAAGAATCAATGACAATCTTTGTTATTTGTTTAACACTATTTGCTTTGGTTGTTTTACGTAGTATTTTACACCTTGTGCTTAGAGAAAGGGGACTTTTATAAATAAATTTTTAAAAATTGGGGGTCTGGATAGAACATAAGTTTATTTAAAGAGACAAAATAACATGAGAAGTGATTTGCAATGGTTGAATGCAACAGAAAAATTGTAATGCGTTTAGGTTGTGGACTACGCCAAATATTTGTAGGAAAATTTGAAAATAATACAAACATCTCCAAACTCTTGAAATTAATAAAATTCTCTTAATATTGAATGAAAAACTCGTTACGAAATTATTGAACTATATGACTACAGTTCATTTTGAAGGTGGATATAAAGCATGACGTTTTTAAACTAAAGCCGGGCAAAACTACAATCTTAAGTTAAGTCAATTTACGATAACACATGAAATTAATATTTAATAGATTCTTAGAAGGGTAAACTTATCAACAATTATTACATCTTTACAAGTATCGGTATTGAAAAGTTATAGGTCTGTAGTTTTATAAGTATTTCTAAACGTTATACTTGAAAAATATGGAATGCAATCAACTAGCCAACTAATTGTCAACCAATTGAATTATTCGACTTGTACAAATTATAAAACTGAGTACAGAGCAATCCACTCTGCAATAGTGTCGTGTAAGCACAAGCAAAATGAGACACAGAGATGTTTTATACTCCACGAAGCACAAAATAAATCTCTCCCCCGGTCCCTACAAATCATCCGAAGTAACGGCACGGAAAGAAAAACTCTTTCAAGACTGCTAAGAACTTTGAGCATTATGCTTTATGTACTAGGTTTTCCAAAAATATCTTACGCTGTCAATAAGAAACTGTAAACTACGTTTATAAAATGAATGTAAGCGTTTTAAATAAGTATAAGCTATCCTCGGAATAAATGTATCATTATTATTAAATTATGATTATGTAAAAATACAATAATTTATAGGACGTTGACCTTTTAAATACTTAATCTCATCCTCTCTATGCAATGTAAATAATTTCACATAAGATACACGGCTTAAAAATAAAATTTTGTTCTTAAGTTTTGGCACATAACCTAAAACATGTTATTTGTTTCCTGTAGTGATAGGGATTTTTCGCTACACTACTGTCAAATTACCTGTTTTTGTTGCATGTTTATCACCTGCAAAATTCATCATTATATTGTTCACTGCGGAAAAAAGAATGTTTACTATGTGAAAGTAATGATTACTATTTTTTCGAAGTAAACAAAGATCTGTCATTGTTTTGTCAACTGTTTGAATTTTAAACAACAAAACTATACAACCAATTTAAAAAATATTAAATTTAAATTGAAGGCTTAGCCTAAAAAATGCTATGAGTTTTGTAGTGTTCCTAACTGTAATTAAGAAATATCCAATGTCTGTTTTAATTAATAAAATAATTAGTCTTTTTAGTGTAGCAAAAAGTACCGATTAAACACGAGTGAAAGTGGGACTGTACATAATCTCGACCATTTAAAGTGCTCGATAAATCTCGCATTTCAAACATGGTCTCAAATATGTAATGACTCACTTTCTACTCTTGTTATGAAATACATACTCTTTCGTAATACTGCAGAAAAACAGCCGTTTATATTACTTGCGTTGTGGGTGTAAAGAAGCTCTTTTTCCCCCTTTTGAGTAAAAAGCTTTATTAGTCCCTAGAAATAAAAGTCAGCTGGTGTTAACTATGTTATTAACTTTTGATTATTTAACCAGCTATAGCTTATTGTTGCCTTATTGTCAACAGTTCGACATATCGATAGTATAATGTCTATCACAATCGTAATAATTTCGTTGAATCATTTACATGCCTAGCAAAAGCTGTTCTTACCATACTAATAAAAGAAGAGGTTAATTTATTGGAAACATTAAAGATACTTTAAGCTTATAAACTGAAGCATGCATTGACGTTGCATGTTTTAGTGAAACAAAATTGGGTTTTCGTCAATAAAGTGTTTGATAAAACATTATTATCTAAAACAAAGATTGAAATTATCCTGATAAAAGGTTGACCCATACTATCACTTGGAATTGGGTTTGGAAAAAATAAAAAATAAATACATACCATTACAAGGCACATGAATATCACAGTTAAGTATTCAAGACCTTAAGTTTTACAAGCTATCCTTAATAATGACATTTTAACGTTTTCATTGATATAGATTTTAATTTTTATGATATAATTCGGTATAATTTTCCTTATTACGATAGATTAATTTGCTCGCGTAGATTAGCGGGGTTTTCCTTATACATTGTATTTCACAATTCTAAGTAGCTATCAGAAGCTGCGCTCTTCACCACTTCGCTGTAACCTGATGGGAACCTCCCTCGGTCTCCATGGCAGCCGACTGCCTATAAACATAGACCCAATAATATTGACACTGAAGCAGGCGTGTTTGATTTGGATCTGCTATTTGTTGACAGCATTTGTGATCAGAGATTCGTTAGCTTGTGCGCGCTAACAACCACAGACAGTTATCGAACATAACATTTGAAACTAATAATATCAACTATATGGATCTTAATTTATTAATTTAAATCACGTTACATTGTAATAGATTCATGTCCAACTAAAACTTTTTTATTCTCTTTACCCTAATTACAATATTTTACATTCTTTACAGAAGGTACTTGAAAACAGTCCAATCTCCTTTAGAGAATTGAAAAAAGTTGGCTATGTTTGCTGGAATGCCACCAGATGCACTATTACTCACTTTAGACTATTTACGGTGTTTGATAATCACTTAGAAGCATAATGTCTAGTTTTATTGCCTAATATTAATCATTGTATAAATTGAAATATAAACACACGATATATACACCAAGTACACTCGTTTGCATTTATGCAATTAAATATTGCACAAGTTTATGCAATATTTAATCTGATTCAGTATTTCACATTACATTAATATCACATCAATGACTTTGTCACATCTGTGATATAACGAACTCGTCGTAACAGTATTCACATTATTCTTAACTATTAAATGAAATATAATGCTTTTCCATTGCAAATCGTGATTTAATTCCTTGCAATAACTAGTTTATACCCAGACATACATAGTTTACATATTATAGGCCTACACCTTACAAAACTGGGTGAGGCAAAAGTAACCGGTTAATTTTCTTATTTCCTTGATGCCAACAATAGAAGGAGTGAAAATAATTTTGTTTTGTTTTGATTTGCTTGTGTTTACCCTTGCCTACTCCAAGTCCTTTCACAAAATTTAGGTATTTTAAGAAGATTTACTCGCGGCCCCCACCACTTTTTTTAAGTTAATCTATGTATTAGCTGAACATCTGGCTGTTGTTTTGAAGTCAGGGTGAGGTGGAGAGGATGGAATCTCTTCCCCTTGAACCACCAAAATTTTGTGAACGGTGTTTGAAGAGCCTGTTCAATAAAATTACTACTGGAGCAGCAAAAATATTTTTTTATGTGTTCAAGTTTCCCTGAACTGGAGCCCATGTGATTGATCAACGAAAAAAAAAACCAGAAACACATTTCAAAAACCCAAAACGTCTGTTTTTGTGGTATCCATTTTATGAACATGCACGTGTTAAATTAAGTGCTGTGTTAATTAAGAAAAAGAAATACATTTATTTTCTTTTGCACTATTATTTCAAAAACACAATATTATACATTTTCAACAAAACAGTAATTACAGTAATGACAGAACAGTAATTAAGATCAATCCTATATACACCAAATTGGTCAAAAACTAAATCGATTTCTTTGTTATAAATTGTTTCCGTATGTCTATTTCCATAGTTACAACCAAGTAAGAATTCCCAAGACCATTTTTGACATATATTTTTTAACTGAAAAATGTTTATTTTCACATTGATGAATTGAGATTTAACTGTAATTTGTCATTTCATAGCAATAATATACAATCCACACGTAAAGTCACGTGGACATTCGGTTTGATTGTTTTGAAATGGTACCAAGTTTTCTTATTTAACCTAAAAGTATCAAGAGAAAAAACTCGGAAAGCAACCCGTGAGGAAATTTTATTACGGAAGTGTAAGAAGACTTACATATTTATAGTTTTATATGCATTAGGAGTAGGGGGGGGGGAGAAAGAAGGGGTATCTTGAGAGAGAATCGGGCCACGAATCGTTTTGGCAACCCAAGCTGGCTAAGGCCCATTTCCATTATTGGCAATAATGATGCGCATTAAAACTGCATTTAGAAAACACTTACATTAATTTTAACTATCCGACCTTAATATATTGTGCACTATGACTCATTCGTAAGTTTATGCGATGAGAAGTACACTATCATCCTTAGTTAGTTTATTTGAGTTTCTTGTTATTAATTTTAATTAGACAGATGTACAGTTATGCTGTATTTTTGCAGCAGTAGATAGCTTTGTTGTCCTATCATAAAAATATTGGAGGGAAACTTGGTAAATATGGCCTATGTTATAGTTACAATTAAAACTTATACGGTACAGAAAAACAAAGAATTTTTGTGTTGAAACTACTATTGAATATAGAAATATATTTTTTAATAATAAATTTTCAAAGAAAGGTCTTACAAAGTTACGCTGTATTTACTAGTGATTGGTTATGTATCCATGAATTATGAGCAACCTCTGCGAAAGAAACGTTTTGATAACCAGAAACAAAGATTAGATTAGATAACAATCGTCGATAGAACCTTTTCTGACCGTTTTATTAAATCATTTGTATTTTCCATTTTAAAATAATAAACAGCTTTAACTTAAAAATTAATCGATTGCAATAAAATAATCTGTCCCAAGCTTAATCATTCAGTCACAGTAAATTACGAACTGCTTGCGAAAGGAAAGATACGTATTTACATTAACGTACATTCCAATTAGTAGTGCATTTCACAGATGTAATCTTTATTTAAATAATTGCAAAAATGAGAACTTGCTACATGGAACGAGACATTGTTTACAAGGTTGTGTTGTAATTGTTCAGACTTTACCTATTTTCCTATTTAGTGGCCGTCCTGAAAGAGCACTGGTAGCACATAGATTAAACATACTCCCTTAGGTTGAACCTCCTAAACTATGTTGCATAAAGGTATCTTACTTATTTTTGAAATAATATACCAAACTATTACTTTTTGGGTTGCATGGTAGTTATAGAGCTGGATAATATAAAATGCAACTACACATTTCACATGCCGGGTATTTTCTTTTTTACGCAACAGGATAAAATAATAACATCCACCGTGATACACTTTTTACGACAAAAACAGAATATATGTTACTATACCTGTTTTATTAACTTCATTGTCAATCAGCTAATAGCATTATTGCATATATAACCAACAAGGTTTAGATTTTTTTATTTAGTTATGATCCGATGCATGCCAACTAACGATGTTCGTAATTTTTGAAAACATATAATTACTTCACATGGTACAATTAAAGTACCCAGTACCTGTACAGCATGTCGAATGTCACTGTGTAGTGGGGGTCGATCATGGCACTACCTGACCTTTCACCCGTTGCCATGGAGTTAATCTCTCTAGCGTACAGCTCAAAGTTGCCCATTTAATTAGTTTTAAAGTGTTTATTCAGCATCGACTTAAACATGAAATGTACTGGCCATTAACTGTTTTTAATTTAATACACACCTTGATTTGTAAAATAAAACCATTGCAAAGTTTGTAAATTTCAACTTATGTACCAATCACTTTTAAGAACTGTACAAACAAAAATGTGTTTGTTATGTACAAACAAAAATAAAAATTGAGGATCGTACAGAGTTGCACTCATGTCATTGATTACCTTTAACTGACATAATGTGATATGTTGTTAACAACGTAGTAATAGTAATATTACAATTAAAACGTGACTAAGTCCATACAAATTAAGTATTCAAAAATTTTTTATTTAAGGATTATTACTAATTAGTGAGGACAAACTTGTATGTAATTATAGACTATAATCATGAACATCTAAAATAGTTTGTGATATATTTCTTATACATCCATTAAAAACTATACGTTTTACTTGAACTTTTATACGTATCAGTGTGTGTATGTGTCACTATGGCTGTTGGCAACGTTGCTAGATATACTCATTAACAAATAGTACACGAACGAAAATAACACACAAAAGCCTCCTGGTAATGAAATTTGGCGTCCTCAGAGCAATATCAGCACTGATCAGTGTAGTAGTTTACGCAACGATCGCGTTTTGACTATTTACTACATGTTCTATATGTTACACGTTTCTAATGGCTGTTATGACAACCATTAATAATGTCTACAAATTTATCGTAGAAAATGTCAGAATGACTCAATCAAAATTGTTGGTTGATCACTGGGTTGATACAAAATCATTTACCACTATAACGGTTCCATAGGTATTTATATAACAAAGACCTTATTAATTACCAGTTATAGGTTATTAGTTATAGCAACGAGTTTTTTAAGGTACATCGTGCTGTAGGCTACAAATGTGTAGTAGAGTTTTAAAATTAATTATAATAATATGAATAAACAATCATTATAAGTGTTATTACTCTTTTTTAGGTAACATAGACGTGAATATTAAAGCATGTTTATGTATTTAGTACTGGAACATGTAATTACTAAGTGCTAAATACAGAAAACTAATTACTAAACCCCTTGAGCTTTGAACAATAACTGTGATTGTGCAATAAAACAACGGATATAATTCTAGCTAAAATGATTTCATTGGGATTCCAAATATAATATATTAACTGTCGATGCGTTATCAATTGAAGCTGGAGTTGTATCAGTTTATTGATTGCATTGCCATAGCAACAGAACTTTGGTGTATTTCCAGTGATCATCCCATCGTACTTTTACTGCTCGTTAATGTTCCACGATTATTTCATTCGCTTAACATCTGTCTGAATTGAATTATAGCAGTTGTATTTTGTAATGGTTAATCACATTAATTGATTTAAAAAACTTTAATTAAATAATATCATAACGCGACCTAGTTAACATGTGCTGAATGACGTAAAAGTATTAGTTATATTTAGACACCCATTATTGTAACATTAATTGAACATAGTATTCATGTTTTCTATCACTAAAACATTTTAAATCTAAAGGAATAACTATTTTTGAATATACTCTTATCAACTTTGTCAAACAAATCCATCATAAAATCATAATAACTTTACGATCGCTAAGGTTTATGCTCGTGTGATTGGATTTTATTTATAAATACTGTAAATATTAAACACGAACTTTGCATTGATTTAACTTTTCTAAGACAAAAACTAGCTTCTATCACTTTTCAGGGTCTTTACGAAGATCTCTGGTATTCTCAAGTTTAACCTGTTCAGATTGTGAAAGTAATTAATTATACTGTTCAGGTAACAAAATCTACAATGGTAACGCTATTTTTAATGTCACTGAACCTTGTTTTATGGATTGTGTGTGTGAATTGTAATTCTAGTGCTTTAGAGCTCATGCCTAGAGGGTATTTATACCATAGCCTCTAAAATAATATAAGATAATATATTTCATGTCGTAATATATGTAACTATATTACGTATTAACAAGCTTTTTTGGCTTCATATAATGTATTATATGACGTAATGTATTATAAATGTATAGGGTTACGTATGTATGTTTGTATCAAGTACAAATATCCATATTTCTTATATATGAATGTTGGTTAAGTTTAATGTTAAAAACCTATATATCTATTTTCACATACTGCTGAGTTTCTGTAAGTCAATTTAATTACTTGATGGCCACCACAAAGCTGGCTCTATCACTGATCATCATGTTACCACGTTACTCCCGTTTGTATCTGAGATTTTTATTTCACCACCACAATTCAGTTTAAGTACCACAATTCAGCTAGTGAATGAGATCTGTCACAAAAACTGCGACCTCCGTTTTTAGTTAAGTGTTGAGATTTAGAATCTATATTTGATCACAATAGTAACCAGTTTCCAACTTATTTTGTAGTTCCTAAATATTCCAGTAGTTATAACAAAATATTGAGAATCTAAAAATGGATCCGTTATCATATGTTATCTTTGGAAGATCAATGTTTAAATGTTAGGGCAAACTATCGTGTTTGTGGGGGTATAAGTTTCTGATTCCACACCAGAAAGTGTAGATTTGCTTAGTGGCCACCACAAAGCTCGATAATAATTCTTCAAGGTAGAGTTCTTCAAGTATTATTATTCTTCAAGGTAGTATCCTTGATAGTAAAGTAATGTCTTACATGAAGAGAATAATGTTCAGGTGATCAATATGAGAGAAGAGTTACAAGAAAACTAAGTGAAATGATTCGTCCATGCTTTAGCATTAAAACAAACGCACATAGTTTCTAGAACAATCCCGCTTATACATTTTGCCATGCAATATACAATATCAATTTATAGTTGTTAAACCCATAGTACGGGCAAATTTAATTTACACGTCATGGCCATTGTTGTTTAAGGTTTACTGACTTACATACGACTGAATGCAACTTAATGTAAGTGTTATCGGTATAAGGGGCTCGCTTAAGAGATTCAGTATATTATTTACCTGTCAACATAGTA
This sequence comes from Macrosteles quadrilineatus, assembly GCF_028750875.1. NCBI lineage: Eukaryota > Metazoa > Arthropoda > Insecta > Hemiptera > Cicadellidae > Macrosteles > Macrosteles quadrilineatus. The sequence continues at coordinate 161,096,271 of NW_026542594.1, forward strand.
GCATAGAATATGAAAAAATAATTTATACATTACATCTCGTAAAAATATGGTGTAAGGAATAATTTTTACCACATACAAACTTCCAAAAAATCATCATTATTCTGCTTTATTGTTAAAGACCATGAAAATAAAAGAACACATTCTTAGGAGAATAAAATAAATATTGCAGAACTATTATTATTCTTCAGAGTTGTATCCTTGGTAGTAAAGTAATGTCTTACATATAGATAATAATTGTTCAGTGGATCAATATTAGAGAAGAGTTACAAGACAACTAATCTCTATGTTACTAACCGAGCTATTCTAGAATAGTCTGACACTGGAGAGTTGTAAAGAGGGTCAATATGAGAGAAGAGTTACAAGACAACTAATCTCTATGGTACTGACCGAGCTCTTGTTGTATTGTCTGACACGTGAGAGTTGTAAAGAGGGTCAATATGAGAGAAGAGTTACAAGACAACTAATCTTCAAGGTACTGACCGAGCTCTTGTAGTATTGTCTGACACGTGAGAGTTGTAAAGGGGATGAATATGAGAGAAGAGTTACAAGACAATTAATCTCTATGGTACTGGCCGAGCTATTGAAGTATTGTCTGACACTGGAGAGCTGTAAAGGGGATCCATATGAGAGAAGAGTTACAAGGCAACTAATCTCCAAGGTACTGGCCGAGCTCTTGTAGTATTGTCTGACACGTGAGAGTTGTAAAGGGGATCAATATGAGAGAAGAGTTACAAGACAACTAATCTCCAAGGTACTGGCCGAGCTCCAGCTGCTCTTGCCAAACTTGGGATACTTTTCGAAGGAGGGTTTACTTTGCCACTGTAAGTAGTGGGCTGAACTTACTAGACATTCAAATGCATAGTAAAAAATACTATTTTTAATTAGTATAGTATTTGTACTTTTTATACATGTATACAACAGTTCTAACGATTAGTATTTCCAGCCCCTGTTGACATAAAAATGAAAAAAAATTATCGGTCCTGGGTATAGGCACGGTACCACCTACGGTAATAGCTCCTTTCGCTTTGCTCAACATTAAACTGAAGTACTCTAACTTTCATATTCTACGGTATTGTGATACTTTTCTGTTAGTATTCCTTTATTTATGATAATAAAGGGTCATTTTCCTCAAATCATAAACTACAATCAAACACTGTTTGTCTATAAGTACTATAAGTAGGGTATAAGATGTTATGTATATATTTATTGTAGGAACTTCTTCTAACATTGAATATTACTTATCTTACCAGTACAACAGCTACTTATAGAAAGAATAGATGCCCGTTATCGAAGTTTAATCAAGGTTAGTTAAAAATTTGTAATAAGATTTCACACTTAGTTTTAGTCAGAAAAACACATTAAAATCATGCTAATACGAATTTTGCATACATTCCTTTCTATTGAACCGACATCATACTTTAAGAAAAAAAAAATAGCTCCAAATTTACCCCTGCGTTTTTCCTTCAGAATAAAAATGCAACTTTCACACCTGCTCTCTTTATAACCGTTGATTAGTAGATGAATGTTATTAAATGCTTTTACATAAATGACTTATAACTAAAATACTAATATGTATTTAATGTTTCAATCAATTAAACTACATCAAATAAACACTGGCCGAAATTTAAGTGTCTTAGGTATCAGTTAGTAGTAGGTGGACAATTCCGATAGAAATAGGATTAATATTTATAATGGTCACGAAATACTGAATAATCTTTCTGATTGCTTTCTCCATACACAGTGTTTAACTGGTTTATAATTTTGGACAAAAAATTAACTAATTACTACTATATTTAAAATGTAAAAGTATATTTTAAATATAACTTGACCTCCTACAAGTGGTAATACAGGTATAAATCGGAGGCAGCAGCCATCTAACGATGCTAAGGTGAAGATAACGAGAGTTCGCAGACTTCGTGCAGAAATAATTAAACCTTATATCACCTTAAAGTACTTTAGAAGGGATTAAGGCCAAAGTTAAACTCTTCAAGAGTAAAACATTAAGGTAATACATGAGCCAGTCACGGTGCCTGCGCGTCCTTGCGCGTGCGCGCGCCACTACATTGTCGAATTATTGCCCATTACATCCCAACTTGTTTCTTTATAAGCTTTTAGTTACGGGGTTTTAATTGGAACCGTATCCAATGGCCTTTTAGAGAACAATCCAAGCTCTCCTTTTTATATCGTAAATTTTTGAAACAATAAAATGTTTGGTAAAATATTACCTATTAATGGGACGTTTAATTACTTTACTTAAATATTTTCTTCCTTTTTTTGATAACCTCATTTATTCTACCTTTGTGGTAATATTTTTACAATTTTGTATTGTACTCGTGTAGTCCGACAAATAAAGTTGTGTAATCTGTGACTGTAATCCCAGAATCTCAATGTTTCTGTTTCACATTGAATCGACCTCTTCTAAAATAAAAATAAATAAGCAAAGGGTTTTTAACAAAAATTACTTTAATCGCATTAAAGATATAATTAATCTTTATTAGATTATAGTAGATATATCATCTATCATCTACAATTAAATTAAAAGAAAAAATAATGGTACTGAAAATTAAGTACTAGTTAAGAGATTATTATTAGCTAATTATAGGGAGTAGGTCTTATAAATATTATGAGAATTTGTACATAAATATTCTATACAAGAGTGGTAAAGTATTGGTATTCTAAAGAACTGTGTATAGCTAAGGTCTTGGAACCGTATTAAATGTTTACATATTTAACACACAACAATAACATCAAACCAGGTTATCATGAAATTTAACTTTACGTATAATAATAGCTTCACACATATCTCATTACTAAGTGATGAGTTAATCTGCTAATATATTAAAATTGTTGACAAGTGCTACTTCGCCGTTTCAAGTAGGGCCAACACAAGACAACGCCATCGCCATTAAGGGTAGAGCATTGAACCATTACAGCAGTACCAATCATAAACCAGGGACATATTGGTAAACTATTTTTGTCCATTATTTTCCGACCCATACACAACCGAAATAAAAGGGTTTTGATTTTAAGTATTAGCTAGCACTAATTGACATAATTAGTAGTTCATAAGCTACTAGTTTACGTACTTAATTGAATGGTGACTTTTTCAATGTAAAAATAATGTATATAAAACATTTATAAACAAATATATTCTCTTGAAAATTTCCATAGCTGTTATAATCAAATACCTAAATCTTCATTTACGCTTGATCAATACAGGGTTAGGCAAAAGTCTGGAACCACCCAGTTAACTTTTTAACACGTTGCAGTAGGAAAACCAAACTCGGCACATATTTACAACATAAGACATTGCACTTTTTCATCAAAGTTACAACTTTTCCCCATCTTCCAAAATGGGGTATTTTGGGGGCAGCCCCAAATTTTCAAATGTAAATACCGTACCTATCATGTGACCCCTCATTTTAAAGGGTTTATCAAGAGAAATTGAATGGCGCAAACCAGAGGTATCGCACCCCTAATCAAAATGGCAGCCATTTTAATTTAAGATGGGCAAGCAAGATAAAGTCTGGACACTCTCAGTTAACTTTATAACGTGTGGTAGTGGGAAAACCAAACTCGGTACATGTTTACTACACGAAAAATGCACTTTTTCATTTAAGTTAGAACTTGTACCCGGCCCCCAAAATGGGGTATTTTGGGGGCTTTCAAATGTTAACACCTATCATGTGACCCCTCATTTTAAAGGGTTTCTCAAGACAAATTAAATGGCGCAGACTAGAGGTCAATATCGCACCCCTAATCAAAATGTCAGTAATTTGTAAATATACCCTATTAACTTTTTAACAGGTTATAGCAGGAAAACTACACTCAGCATACCTTTATTAAAAAAGAGAATTCACCATTTGGTCAGTATTAAAATATTAAATTTTTAAAGTTAACTGGGGGTGTCCAGACTTTATCTTGCTTGCTCATCTTAAATAATTGAAATGGCTGCCATTTTTATTAGGGATTTTATATTGACCTTTGGGTAGCGCCATTCAATTCCTCTTGATAACCCCTTTAAAATGAGGGGTCACATGATAGGTGTTTACATTTGAAAATTTTGGGCTGCCCCCAAAATTGCAATATTGGAAGCTAGTGGGGCAAAAGTCTGGGACAGTCAAAATAAAACTATTTCCTCGTCATTTTGTGGTATAGTGGCTATATTTCTGCAAAATTTCGTCTCAATTGGTTTAGCAGTTTTTACGTCAAACGTAATCCAACTCAATGTAACATGCTCACAAACATCCAAAGTTTCACATTCATAATATTAGATCGATATTATGTATGCGGCAAGGTTATATTAGTAAAAATATAAAATGTTTTGTAAGAAAACCACATTGTTATAGAGTTGGCGCTGGAGCACAATGAGTGCAAGTCACAGCATAGTAGCTGGCACAGCGAGCTGAAACAGTGCCAATTCCACCGTTACCTCGATGTTTAATGTGTCACATTATTCTTCTTCTATGGCCTAGAATTCTCCAGCATTAAAAACAGGTTTTTCAATTGTCTTTTTCAGTTGGTAAATAACAATTCCAGTATTAAAAAAGGTGTCAAGTCTTTCCCATGTAAATAGTTTGTCACGTACAAATGACCAGTTGTACACATTCTGTTGTTTTTCACAGTAATTGTGCTGAGACCTTCATTGGGAAAACGGAAATAAAATATTACAGGTAAAAGGTGTTTTATATTTTAATATTTATTTGGGCAAAACGTTGGTGAGGTCTAATGTAAGTTGTTAATTTCCTAGCATATTGGGCCTACCCCGAAACTATTCGTCAATACACACTACGGCTTACAATTATGTTACTACGAGTTAGTAGTATACGTCACGTAATATATGTTAAATAATAACTATTTAATAATTATACATACTAATAAACGATAACTCAAACAAAGTTGAAATTAGCAAATCCGTCACAGATTTTATCAAAATCAAATCAAATATTCCTTTATTGCCTGTTAACATATTTACATGCATGGCTTGCGTCCGAATTTACAAATAAAATACATAAAAAGCTATGGCATAAATTTACATTATTGCAGATAACCTTACACCTACATAACTACAACATATTTATGAAGACTTGTGTTTCACATAATCTTTTACAAAAAAAAACAAAAAAAAAACGATTATTTACTAGAAATAATTTAAGTTTCCGTTTGAAATCCCTAATATCAAAATGGTTACTGACGGGCACATTTAAAAAGTAGCTGGATCTTAGAGGGATATTTTTGGACCTATATGCCATTATTCATTCGGCTATCACATAAAACTTCCATCCAACGAAAAGTCGGCGTTAAATAGTAAACATAACAGGTTTCGGATAGATTACTTACACAAACGGACATATTTAAATGGTGTAGAATATAAAGAATACTAGCTGCTGTACCAGTGCTTTGCAACGGGAAGAAAAATCAGTTTTATAATCATTGAAATAGGTTTAGAATAAATTAATAATGTATCATAAGGCTCCAGATTAAAATCCTACCATAGGTGGGTAATAGGTGGTGAGGGAAGTAAATAGGCTTATGACATTCCTAAATATGTGGACCATCTTTGAGCTTAATTTTGGCTTTATCGGTTTAGTATTTTAGTCGTGACAGCTGGCCAGAAAGACAGACAGACACCACCTCAATTTTGTAATAGTATAAATAGATAAATAAATGAATAGATGATAGGAGATACCTAGGTTCAGAATACTCCGTTTTGAGTATCATCGACAATATTTAAAGTTAAAAATAATCCAGAACATGTTGTATGAGTGTCAAAATTGAAGATTCTTCCTCACATGAATCTTTTATCATTGGTTTTGATTTTAAAAATATACGACAATTCTTAAAAGGTTGTTCAATTCCCATCCACGTTTGCACTCCTAGGTGCGCCACCGTTAAATAATTAGCGGATGTCTTTAAGTTTCACGGTTTTGAGTAGGTTTGACGAGTTAAAAAAAAAAAAACTGCCTCTGGTACATGTTTCAACACATTTATTTTTTATCCAGGATTCCTTTCATAACGTGTTGCAAAATTCGCACATTGACCTTTACCATATTTCAATTGGTAAAAACTTAAACAGGTCTAAATAATAAGGGAAATACAACCTAAATCTGTAGGTCAGTCCAATTGCGTGGAAACGCAAATGAAAAATTGTTAAAAAAAGTGTTTTAGGCCTATACAACCAATGCAAATATTTAATTAAAGTTTTTATATGCAATATCTACCTTTAGAGTGAAGTTCCTCTCTTTTACCTTTTCGTATACAGTAACTAGATGCCTTCGGATAAAATGATACAACGTATTGTCTTTTTACTAAAGTCCTAAATATGCGAATTACCAATTTCACTATGCAGCTTCTTTACTACAGCGGAACTTGTCCAGAATAAAAGCTTGTTTATTGAATAAAAGGGAAATCAAGTGGATGTAATACAGTATCTATATTGTACTACTAATTCTTTTGCGGCATATTATACAGAGAATACCTTGCAAATGAGTAAGCACTAAGCAGTCAGCAGTAGGTGAAGCACTGTACCGCCAGTGGTGGTGGGGTCCGTTGGTAGCCCTGGAGCCTTGCCAGCCAGCTACTGTTGCCAACATTCCCTGACAAATAGCTTCTTATTACCCCGCATTTCCATACTTTACTGCTTGACAATATTCTTATTGTTTTCGGTGGTTCTAAGCCAGCTTATCTGGTTTTACACAGTTTAAAAATATATAAATGATAGCACGTATTATAAAATTGAATATTACATTGATACATTTGTTTTAATTTGAATAATTACAACAATGTTTACGTTTTATACAGGGTGTTGAAAATGTCTGGAACCAACATTATATCTGGTGAGTGGTTAAAGAAAAACAACTGATATTTTGTATACGGATATACTATGGTTTTACCTATCTTTTGGTGCCTTATGAAATTTTTTACCACTTATAGGGAACGTCACGTAGAGGATGCAGTAAAAAGTTTTAATGGAAGCCTATGGTAAATGATACATCATTTTAAAGGCCATTTTTTCTGAGTAAGGAGTCACAAGTTTCATCTCAAAAGGACCACCCTAGCAAAAATGGCGACTGTTTGAAATTTAAAATTCAATTATTTTCAAAAACTTCCAACAGTCACCATTTTCGCTAGGGTGGTCCTTTTGAGATGGAACTTGTGGCTCCTTACTCAGAAAAAAATTGCCTTTAAAATGATGTATCATTTACCATAGGCTTCCGTTAAAACTTTTTACTGCATCCTCCACAGGACGTTCCCTATAAGTGGTAAAAAATGTCATAAGGCACCAAAAGATAGGTAAAACCATAGTATATCCGTACACAAAATATCAGTTGTATTTCTTTAACCACTTACCAGATATAATGCTGGTTCCAGACATTTTCAACACCCTGTATATGTGCCTAAACAAGGCCCCACTAGAAAAATACCTAAAATTCCCAAATAAGGCTGCCTTACACGGTAAACTGTTTGTGATTGTTGAGTATTTTAAATAAGGATTTATGAAAGTCGTTCTATGCCAAAATAAAATAGTAACCATAAAATAGCAGCATAATACATCATATTGTAGTTTAAAAAAATTAATGTGCCTAAAGGAAATATTATTCAGAAACTACGATGTTGGTTGAACCTAGTTTAAAAGATAAGGTGTTTGCTTTAAAGTAAATCTATACTTTGTAATAGCATTACATTCACATGAAAAGTAAACATATTATATTATCATTTCATTGATAAATACAATAATTTACTAAATAGGCTTATACTGCTAAAAATGATTAAACATAGTTATGCTATGACCCAATTTAGTCAATATCCATTATCTGAAATTAGTTTATAAAAATTGTACATATTACATTCTCAGTATGAATAGCTTCCATACTTTTGTGTGAAGTCTTCTGAGCTCATGTGTCTTGTTTCCAAGCTGAATGTATTCAAGCTGCTTACAAAGGCGATATAACTTGAGATGTGAATACATTTCCAATGATACAGACTTTATGCCTTGTAAAACGTACGTTATTATTTTCATCCAATTCATGTTTTTGAATTGAACGAGAAAATAAACGCAACACTTTCATTGTTATAATAATTACTTTTATCGTGAAACATTGTTGATCAGAATATAATATGTTTTTGAATAATAACTATGCATATTCAAAAAGAAATTAAAAACTATCCGTTAATGAATAATATTGACACCGCAACAAATAGTTTGAATAATCTATTAATTAAGGCACATAATATGTATAATTATTTCCCTATTAGTTTGGTTTTCAACCAAACACTCAAGCTTTATTCAATAACTAACACAGATGCATACGTACAACCTTAAACACAATTAAGGTTTGTTCTTCATATCATTATTGGATACAATAACAGCAATATGATTTTCCAATTCTACTATAAATATAAAACTGGGTGTTGTATTACAGCTCCAAAACTCAAAGAGAGAAAATAAAATAATTTAAAAGTTATTATCGAAACGAGTTAGCACGTCCGCGTTTCTTGAATGTAACAATGATTACAAGTCCAAAGAACGCGCGGCAAGGTATTGAGAGGGGCACAATTTGTCGCTCTGCTGCTTCCAATTTTGCCCTCTTGTCTTGGACTGGTGACCGAAAATCTTAAAAGACAAAGTCTACTTTTTTTAAAAGCTGCTAGCTACAATACATCATCGGTATTCTACAACATTATTTGGTACTGAACTAGTACCAATAGTTGTGAGGACACATGGTAAACATTGGAATTTGATTTAATGACCCGAAAGGTCGTGAAAACGAGATTGAGTCTTATCTATGTGACCCAACTACAGACACACCAGTCTGGTACATCAACTAATGAACACTACTAGCATAGAAATGTACAGCATATCTAACACACTTGGCAAATTGAATTGACTTCTCTTAGACCAGACAGTAGACATCCATTTCTGCTATCTGAGACTAATGTAAAAGTCTAGTTTAAGTGGACTTTTCGAATCAAACGTTTCTAAACACCAAAAAAAGTTAGGTTAACTTACAACATTTGAGACTGTCCCACATGGGTTGACTCCATAAACAAATTATATACTTTATACTTTTATACTTTCTTATGAAATGGCGACCATACTATGTAGGTATTTTAAGCCAAGTATGAATGGAGATGAGTGTAGGATGAGTGGCGCGATCTTGTAGTCTTGTTAGTGACTAAGGCTGACATTCCTTAGACACAGCTGTTAATTAATAGCCCAAACAGCTAATAGCAACTAAGGGACCTACAGTTTATAGTGGAATCCGAACCACATTTTTCCTTTGGTATATACGAATTGGTCTAATTATCAGGATAGTACTGCGGATAGTAGTAGTACTCACTAGTGCGGACGTTAATCCACACCAGGGAGTATCCCATCCACAGTGCATGCCTATAAATATCCACAAACCGTGACCTCCAAGTAGCTGGATTACAGGACGACGCCACCCGTCCCAGTCTATACAATTTATTTATTTATAATTCAAATCAAACTTACAGCCCTTGAGTAGCACATACTATTCATATAATTGACTCGATTAAAAATTGTTGACTACAATTTTCACTTGGAAACTAAAAAGTAAGTTTCTGCAGGGAATAATATTAATTCATATCCATGCACAAATTGATGTGAACAATTCAATGTTTTTTCCCAATAAGTCTAAAGTCAAAATCTTTACTTGTTTTTATGCTCTACTTACGTTCTACAGCGCTGAAAAGATCTTGCTCCAGCTAGCAATCGTTTTACATATTATTGAAAATACTTCGTCTTCTTCCTGAGCCAGAAACACATTACTCATTGCATGAGTGCAGCTCTATATCTGAGTTTAATTTTATTGCAATAGCTTCACAGAGTCTGTGCTAAAACGTTAAAGTAGAGCTAAGACATCTCTTGTTCTCCAATCCTGGAGCGCCCTCGTCGTTGTTTCAGAATAATCCCTCTTAAGCCAGTACACGGTGAGATCCTTTATAACAAACTGCTTCCAAAGAAAACACACTTGTAGAGATTGTTCATACGAAATGCGTTGTGAAATTCAATTACTTTTAGCAGACACAAATGTATTTCCGAGTAAAATACACATTCTCTAGTTTGAATGTAAGCCCGTATTGTATAAACTTATGCCTATGCCTCCGACGGCGCAATGTATAAATTAAGTAGTTCTTTCATTTAGGTATGCCATTACAAGCGTTCCACAATATGGACAAGTCAGGAGAACTTTAAATTTATGGAACAACGTGGTTGAAAGTTTTAAAAATGGGTTATACATGATACGGGTAACACGGGTTTGTACTTCGAGTTCTTGTCATATGTTGATATATTACTGTACCCGATAACTAAACAGAGCGGGACTCCCCTACACTTTGCCAAGCCATTTATATTGGCAGTTTGGGGGTGTATAACAAAAACGAATGGCTATGTACAAATATCATATATCGAGAATGTATCCTTCTGGATGGATGGATGGGTATGTGACAAGTAAAAGTGAAAAATACTAAACCGACAGGGTTGAAATTTTGTATGATGATAGCTCACATTCTTGTGAGCAACATTTAGTCATTTCAAAAATCCATTTGGGCTCCTCTTAGTGGCTCTGGAGTTTCCCATGTTAACTCATATCTTCGACCATCAATACAAAGCTCATATTTAAAAGGAATTAAAAGAGATTTGTCAGCTGTTTCAACGGCACAAGTTGGTTCTATTATATTAAATAGTATTAATAAGTTATACGGTTTGTCAACAGGGTGAAGCACTATTATTTATTGCATTTATGATGACAGATAATTTTGAACCAACTAGCAACAAAAAGCTGTGGTACACAATCAGAACTTTACTTTTTTCCATGGCTTAGGTGCAGGAGTAGAACATTATGGCCCTGGTAGATGTGGTATACTATAGCATACCACATACATTAAAATAACAAAATTTTCTTAAACTATGTCCTCTACCATAACTGCAAGAAGCATTTTATACTTATATACAAACCCCTTACGAAGGACGGGTACTCTGCTAGTTATAAAATATAATAATACTATTCATGATTGTATTACATCAATATTCAGTTTAAATATTCAAATATTCAATTTTAACAGTTTAAACAGTTTGGTTATGTTACAATTCATTTGCAAGATTTTTAACCTGTAGATTATAGGCCTATTGCCTTAGAATTACAGATTATAAGTTACAGTGCTGGCCAAATTATTAGACTAATGCATTTTTTTCATGTTTTTTTTTATATTTTTCGTACATAAAAATTGCATAAAAAATTATTGTATTGCCTATTTAAGTATAAAATGTCTTTTGTATGTTACTTAAGTATAGTATAAGCTGAAAACTTCATTATTTAATTTTGCAGTTGGCACCCCTGCCTTTGGTGTAAAAACAGCAAAAATAAAGAAATAATTCAGGGCTACCACCTGTGAAAATAAAAAAACAGAATTTTTAGCTTATAATATTTAAAAATAACACACAAATAAGAATATGAACTTTAACCAGTAATAAAATAGTTTTTTGGCTGAAAAAAACCAAATAACTATAAAAATGAATTTTAGTCTAATAATTTGGCCAGCACTGTATATATCCCGTAAGTCTTTTTGATTCGAACTAATAAAATAAATTAAATTACAGTAAGTAAGGTAACGATCTTGCATGATGGTTACATTTAACAACTTTGAAGAATCGTTTAATGTTACCTCTAACAGGCCAAAATTTAATCAAACGACCAAATAAAAGGTCTAGTTTACATAGAGGATGACCGCGCCGCACCTTTGAAGCTCATCGACGTGCCTGTGCTGCAGACAAGCGGCGAAAATTGGAACGAGTAGACCGTAAAATTGGCTCCTCCTCAACGTGCCACCCTCCAGCCTTTGTATCAGTGATACCGAAGATTATATGACTTTCAATCTCTGAACAAAAGTAATTCAATACTATGTTACATCAGTCTCCATAATAACGCTGCTGATACTCGTCTCAGTGATAATAGTGAAAATTCGTGAAAATTTGATATGTTATAATTTTCTTTTGACTGTCCTACTATGTCTTTGAAACATGATTCAACATTATATACATAGAACACCACATAGCTGAAGCAGAGTAGGCTATATACGTTACGTTACAGTATTGGAAAAATAAACATTTTATAAATTACGTGTAATTGATAACACTGTTTTATCTGACAAGCTAACTTACTTCTCTGTGCAAAGATTTACAAATTAGGAGAAAAGTAACAGAATACTTAGTAAGCATTTTAACGGAATAAATATATGTTTAAACTAAATACTGTATCCAGTATTTCGCCACATAACAGAGAGAATGCACGAATTTCTCTCTAAGCACAAACTTACAGTAATTTGGATAATGTATAAAATACAACGACAAATCAAGATGACCTCGTTTCCATGTAAGATGGGTTCCATGTGCTGTTGAGATAGACAATAATAAAAGACACCTGGTACACTTGCTGCGCTGCGTGTCGACGGAGGAACGATAAACTCTTCTACACAACAATTGCAACCCCCCCCCCCAATTACCCCCCCCCCCCCCAATCATCTGAGAATACTGAATACTAAATGTATTAGTATTAAAGCAGTGTATTTAAAATAAAAACCTCTAATGAATAATGTTTTATCCCTCAAGTTTGTCATATTTATGGATGAGTATTGTTCTATATCTGTATCTCCACACTAGTGAGTACTAAGACTATCCGCAGTACTATGATCCTGATAATTAAACCAATTCATTAATTACAATGCAAAAATGTGGTTCGGATTCCACTGTAAGCTGTAGGTCCCTTATATGTCATTGACTGTATGGGCTAACAATTACCAGCTGTGTTTAAGGAATATGTCGGCCTTGCCATGTTTTGCCAGAAGCGGCTGGCGCTGCCCACTGCTCTGCGTTGTTTTAGGTTAGTCTGTTTTGCTAGAAGCGTCTATCGGCGGACCACTGCTCCTGGAGGGGACGCTACAGCCTTTTCTGGCAAAACAGGCCTTTTATAATTTGTTTCTTTAGTTGCTAACAAAGCCACAAGATCACGCCACTCATCATTCTCTGATCTCCATTCATACTTGGGCTTAAAATACCTACATTTGTCTAGTCACAATTTTAATGTAAAGTATTAAAGTATTAAGTATATATCAGCAATCGTTTTCCAGAATCATCTTAAGGAACGTGTAGAAGAATATCATATTCTAAGGAGTATGAAGTAATACTCGTATTTATCTAATCACTTCTCAAAAACTGGGATAAATCATAGATTATTATACGTACAAATCATACGTATAATGTTATTTCAACTTTTGAGTGATCAACTAAAAATCACCAGTGCAGTTTTTGTCTTGACATCCCACGCGACGTTGAAAATAAAAGAATAACATCTTTATACAGATGGGACTTTAAAATAACATGTGAAACGTCATTGTTTTCTTAAGCAGGAATCGATCAACGAAAGAGGGATGTTTCCCAACACTCACATTCACATTGTGGCTTGCATTATAACACAACTATTTTGCGTATTACATTATCTATATGTTAATAGGCAAGCATGTTTCTTTAAAACCTTTTTTCTCAGCTCGTGTACATCACAGGTAAAATCTACGCATATTGTTAAGGAGATATTTTCCTGTAGATGTTGCAGAATTCCTTTATAAATTAAAATAGGCTCAAAAATAAGCACAAAAAATGAATTAAACATTTTAACAAATTAACACGGGTTGCTATGCTGGCGACGAAATAATAACGAATAATAAACAGAAAATCTAAACAAATAGAAGAAATTCCAATCACATGTTTTATTTACAGTGTGGGGTGAAAATAAAAAGTCTGCACATTACATATTTTTGGTTGAGTTTTCGACCACTGGACGACCTCTAGTTTGCATCAACACATGTATAGCATCTATAACAGGTTTTACATTATTTGTAGTGGCATGTACAGTCTTGTAGACTGTAAGAATATACATTTTAATTTAAAGAAGTTTTCGAATTTATGGCATTTAGTGTTTGAAAAACTTACTAGTAACTTGTACTAACATGTAACTTGCAATTTTGTAGTCCCATTTGAATACAAACATGCAGTACAACAGTACAAAGCAGCCTAGAACTTAAATGTTCTAAAGTAGTGGTTTAGCAACCAACCAACTAAAGCTGGATGGTTGACTACCAAGTAAGTTTATAAATAATATTGTATGATTAACATTTTTGTAAAAGACGCCAAGTTCTTGAGACGTGGAAATCTATTTCGATACAAAATATTGTATCGAAGTGACTAAGAAAGACTAACATAGCATATCGTATGTGTTTCCATTAATCTGGTGTTGCAGTTAGAGGAGGTTCAACTCAACCGATATGTTTAATGTATCAATTTGAGAAATGACATGTATCGCCATATTCAATGCTGAGTGATTAATTCAAACTAGAACAAACAATTTCATGTGATTACCACAACATGATAGGTACCATGCCGTTGTTTTGTTTAGATGTATACGAAATATTTATTCTGTGTATTATATTTTTAGTTTCAAAAAAAAATCTATTACTGTATACTGACATACTGAGTTTCATATTCCATTACGAATCCATTTGTTAATTAAAAATATGAATACTAAATATTAAGGTAATAGTTATTTCTTAAGACAAAACAAAATAAAACAAATACCATCATATCTCACGTTATCTTTTTTAATATTGTAAAAGTCCTGAACACGACCTACCTATCACTTTTTTAACGTCGCTTTTATAAAAGATCTTGTTTTGTTTTTGCTTCGTCCAAAGTGATTGTGGTCTCTAAACGCACAAAACCCGTCATTTCTCTCAGCGGATGGCCATCATCAAGGTAGGAAACGACAAAAAGTGTTGGAATTAAAAACAAAGCAGGTTTAGCGTTAAGCCATTTTTAATGACTGTTTATGTGGAACAATTAGTGCGAAGAGATTAGTGACAATTTATGTAGGGTCAGGCGGTGGTTAGGGTCGTAATCAGCGGACATCCCTCCCCCCCCCCTGCATGGGGCTGTTATCATTGGGTAATGACCCCCCCCCACAGTCGATCGCCAACAGTCCTTAACAAATACACAAATGTGGCACTTATGTTGACCTGTAATCGGAAGCAACGGCCTCCTAAGCTATTCTCAAAACTTGTGTATCGTACATTATGGACAAAATATAATCATAAGTTTAATGTACATTTTGTACACATCAAACAAGCTCTGAGGAAGTTTTTAATGGAACTTTCGTTACATAAACCATGGCAAGTGGAGTGGAAGAAACTGTATGACAGGTTGTCAAAAAACTATGCACTGTCTAGTGTTTGGGAGGTAGGTTACATAAATTCAACACCACACTTTGAAGACCTTCCTTTAGTTTATTACAGGTTTATGATATAAATATGTTTTCACACATTCACTTTTCGATATAAGATAATTTGTAATTGTCACAAAATTCATCAACCTAGGTGTAATCACGATTGATCGATGTGTTGTGATTAGGCGTTTGTTAGCATTAACTTACCTTTTTCTCCTTACCTGCCCAAGTCATATTTTTTCACTAATGAAAGCAAAATAAGTCACGCAAAAGTAACAACATGATTCTATAGCAGAACATAAAATTCGGTAAGTGAGCAGAACAAAAAAAATACCACACACTGTACACGTTCACTGTGTTAATATAAAACAACAATCTGAAACCAAAATGATAAAATTTAAAAGTTTGTAGTACCTTATCAACACATTGCTTTATGAAATTTAGTTTAACTAGAGGTAAACTATGACCGACTCCATTAATTTTTGAAATTATTACAAAACACTCTATTAACCTAATTAGTTTAATGTTAGTTACAGAACTTTGGTAAGAAAATAATAATGCTTGCGCGCCTTCATATTAGACGGAGGCAATGTGAATACTGCACCCAAATTGCTTTCGCCGCATGACAGGCGCACATGCAGGTCTCCACGATGGTCTCCACAGCGCTTACTCGAAGCAATACAAGTCGTTTAGGTGAATCGCTAAACCCAAACATTTGGTGATATTAATAGTCCATTTTATTTCGCTTTAGTTTTCTTTGGATACATAACAACATCAGTACATTAAAAAATTAAGGTAGTGTCTGTCTGTCTGTCTGGGCAGCTGTCACGACTAAAATACTAAACCGAAACAGCCAAAATTATGCACAAAGATGGTCCACATATCTAGGAATGTCATAAGCCTATTCACTTCCCTAAGTCCCTCTCAGGCTACGCCCCTTCGATGTTCAAATTTTTGAGGGGAGATTTTCAAAATTAAATATTAGTTAGTCTCCATGGAAACATGAGAAAAAAGGTAAAATTTACAATGTTTACCTTTATGTTAAGATTTAAATGTAAACAATCAGAACTGTAAAATGCTCATTTCACAAATTCAGACAGCTGATCTAATGAAATTAAATATATATTACACAACTATGTGGTAGGATTATTCAATAAAAACTTTATGATGCATTATTTATTCTAAATCTATTTCAACGATTATGAAACTGTTATTTGTTCCCGTTGCGAAGCATGGGTACATCAGCTAGTAATAGATAAGTAGATCCAAAGTAGTATATATTAAAATACGACATAGAAGTAAATAGTATGTATAATGACGTCATTCGCCTCTTGGGTATGGAGCCAATTAACATGGAGTGTCCAATCGAAATCGATCACCACTGACCGTCTTGTATACGTATTTACCGTCTAGTGAGTCAACAGTATGAGTGTAAATATATTGTTACAAGTGTCATAAGAGGTATTTTTTGTTTTTGAGGTAATAGCATTGTGTAAATGATTTTCCATAAGTAATTCTTTTTCTTTCAACCAATTTTTCTATTATAAGATTTAAGGCCAATATGTGTACCTGAATAGTATTTTAAAATACAAATAACTGTCGGAGTTGTGGTTTTCTGCAGGTCTTTATGAAACGTTCATTTTTAAATTCAGAATTATTAAAAAAACAGAACCGTAGAAAGTCTATAGTTTTAAAAGCTTGGTACCAAAGTTTCAAATAGTAAAAACTAAAAGAATAATTATTTGAACTATTCTAAGTGTCAACGTGGGTTTTATTTAGACATAACAGTTAATAAACAGAGTTTATACACACAGAAGGTGACGGCTTATTTTGCACATTCGTTTTATTTGGAATGTCCAAACTTTTTTTAGCTTCCAATCGTACTATGAACAACCCTTCTAATGACCTCTCCGAAGACGATAAAAGAAGAGTCTAGACAAAGGCGCTCAGGGCATCGCGTTAAGGGATTGTTGTTATCTTACAAAGGAATTAATCCTGTTACCATGGGAACTCGATCAATACTCTTTTTACAAGCCTTCTTAGCTTCAAAATTATTTACTTTATTGAAATAAAGGCATAACGCGGAGAAACCATATTATTATTTCCAAGAAAGTTTTATCACTCGAAACACTTTAAAGGTAATGTAAAGAAGTTTAATAAATATGGCCTTTGGAAATTGCTAAACATGTTAACGTTAAGAGCACACTTATATCACCAGAAAATGTATCGTTAAAATGTTGACAGATTATTCTTAAACTGATAAATAAGATCGATATTGTTATTTGGGAGTACCTTACGAGTCCGCTAAGCACATTACGGACAAGTGACGTATGGTATTTTGAATTATTACCCCAAGGGTAGCAAGGGTGACAATAAAGAAACTGTCAACAGTTCCCATCGACTTTAATAAATTAACCCTTGGACTTAACAAGTAACTACTCATAACATCTCTGAGAGATTAGTTTTTATGAAATTTTGAATGTGATTTCATATTTAGAATTAAGTATAATTTAAAAGATTAAAATTCATAAGTGAGGAAAATTTGTTGTATAAGAATTATTTGTAATTTCAGTAACATTAACGGGTAAAAGTGCGTAGTGTTTACTTTACTAAACAATCTTTGTTTTGGGGTTAAGCATTTCGACGATATTATAAAGGTGTTTCTGTGAAAAAAAGAGTCCACTGGAAATTATTTTTTAAATTACCAGGTCTACTATTTGGATATTAACTAACTAACCTATAACTAAACATGACAATCGGCTGGTATCCGGCGAAATCTATTACCGTACAGTATGTAACGCAATCCCAGTTGTTTAGCAGGTGGTAAAAAGGTGTTTTCCGTACTAAATCCCTGCGTCCTTTTTTTAAAGAGGTTGGCGGCTTCTTTTAACCTCACATTTGCCCGTCCACATAGACTTAAGCCCCTGTCACACGGAGCTGGTTCCAGCAGCTGGTTCTCACTGCGAGATCCAGCAGCTTTAGTAGCTAGTTCTCCAGCGCGCTAGAAGTCCTGTCAGACGAAGCTGGAGAACTAGCGCTACAACTTACAAGTTTGGTGATGTAATTGGAACTGACTGTGTAGTTAACAAAAATAATGTCTTCTGTTGCTATTAAAATTGATGTTTTTTCTATGATCAGCTATCATAAAATTAAAAAGTGCAAGGAAAAAATATACTTTTAATATACAGGGTGTCCCGTAACTCTCTGGACACTTGTATATAGCGTTATTCCTTAGGTCAAGACAAACACATTTCACCATAGGAACATGGGTCTGTGGTGTCTAGTTTACCGACTGTCGGTATTTATGTGTTTTTTACAAAAAAGCTAATAACTCCTAAACGGTTTGAGATACAGCTTTGATATTTTGCAAAAATGTTAATCTTATTAAGACCTATTATCGTTAGAAATTATACTAAAAAATCATTAACCGTTTCAAAATGGCAGCCATTTAAAATATTTGATGCCAAATTTCACGAAAACCGTTAACTTTACAAAAAAATTGCAAGAGACAAAAAAATTTGTAAATTTTATGTAGTTTTCAATGATACCTTATTTGTTAAGATTGGATAAATAATAACAGAGAAACGTGTTGTTTTCTAAATGTATGACCACTTTTCTCCATTTAAACAATGCTAAACAACGTAAAAGGAGTATTAGCATTGTTTAAATGGAGAAAAGTGGTCATACATTTAGAAAACAACACGTTTCTCTGTTATTATTTATCCAATCTTAACAAATAAGGTATCATTGAAAACTACATAAAATTTACAAACTTTTTTGTCTCTTGCAATCTTTTTGTAAAGTTAACGGTTTTCGTGAAATTTGGCATCAAATATTTTAAATGGCCGCCATTTTGAAACGGTTAATGATTTTTTAGTATAATTTCTAACGATAATAGGTCTTAATAAGATTAACATTTTTGCAAAATATCAAAGCTGTATCTCAAACCGTTTAGGAGTTATTAGTTTTTTTGTAAAAAACACATAAATACCGACAGTCGGTAAACTAGACACCACAGACCCATGTTCCTATGGTGAAATGTGTTTGTCTTGACCTAAGGAATAACGCTATATACAAGTGTCCAGAGAGTTACGGGACACCCTGTATAAACACTATTATTTTGTATCTACTACGGGCATGTAAATTAACTAATTAAAATCAAATAAGTTGTGGTAGGCGTATAACAAAAGACCTTTATCTTTCAAGAACACATTCATTTAATTAATATATGTGAGATGTAGCAATCGTAACAACGAGAAAATTACGGCAATGTATGAACAATTTCTAAACATGAAAGTTTAAATTTATTCTTGATTAGTTTAAATGTGTTTAATTAATTTAAATTAATTTTTCTTATTGCGAGAACTAGCACGATACTGTCAGACAGAGCTGGAATGATGCTAGAGACTACAGCTGGGTGGTCACATGACCTGCAAGTGACTCTTCAAGCGCTTGTAATATTAAACCGTTTAAAACCTCCAGCGGCTGGAGATACCAGCTCATGCGAGTGTTCCTAGCGGCTGGAGAGTCAGTCACACGATGCTGGTTTTCCGCTGGTTCTAGCTGCTAGTTACTAGCGGCTAGAAAACCAGCTCCGTGTGACAGGGTAACTGTCCGTGCGTGGAACGTATCCAGCAAAGCAAGGGGTGAGCCGGTACAGTACAAAGGTGATTTGTACCGATCAAATGTTTTCGGCAGTGACCAGGATCCGAACCCACGACATCGCTGCCTTGGGCCCGAAGTCGGTGACGCTACCGACTCGGTCACCGACTCACCTAAAATCATTAAAACAGAGTAGTTTGGTGAAAATTCAATTTATTTTAGAACTTAAAGAACAATTGGTAGTAAATATATGATTTTTACTTTCTCCCCCTGTACACAATGAATGGAGAAAGTATTGTTTACGTAAATTTTATTTCTATTAGCATTCACTCTTGTACCTTTTTGTAACACAACCTATGTATGGGTTACCATTGATGACTATATAGTATAGAATCACTTGGTATTCTATAGACTTACTTGCTCATGTATGAGTGTAACCGCACAAAGCAACGATTGCAGCTCAAGTGCAGCTGTCACAGCTGATACTGCAGATCTCAATAACATTTAATTAGGCACGACACCCCCCTCCCCCCGCCCCTTCATCAGCGAGTATAAACGCAACTCTTCTCTTTATTGCAATTGTAATAGCCCGTCCTTGCGTTACGCCGCGCCTTGTAGTCAGCCCCTCAATTGGCTCTTATTGTTTATGTTAGAGTGGATCCCAGTCATATTTCTTTAACTAAATTACCCGTTTTAGTCATTAGCCTTTTAATCGCAATACATCATGCTTTTATTGATTACATCACTTATGGCACAAAAGTTACCCATTTCAGGGGATACCGCACTTCCGGTTCAAATTTCGCGTTGGCAACAGGCAGATTCGTACTCAGCAGGGTCGAAATACCCTTAAAACGTTGTTTCCCCAATTCTTACATGAAATGCTTCTTGCATTGCCTTTTTTTAAAAACGGGCCTAGTCTAAAAGTATAATCAGTCTTTTGTCCGGTGTATTATGCTGTCCAAGCCCTAATACGTAAACACCGCAATTTAAGATTCCTTTTGAGGTTGAACCATTTTTGGATCGCTTTTGAATTAATCAATAATACAACAGGGGTCCAATCAATGTTTCGATTATAAAATTCATGTTTACATTGACAATAGTCGTTATCTCTTTTTGATTTGAACTTCATACGAGATTTGTGTCGATTAATATGAACAAATAACTACTAGCATGGAATTACTAGAATTATCATAATACAGTACCTTGATTGACATAAATATTTGTCGCTTCATTTAAGTACTGTATGGTAAAACCTCATATATATTTCGGGAATAACTACCTGAGCGAGAAGGAAAGGAGATATGTCTATATACATTAGAATAAAAGAGACATTCACATTCAAATGCTACTCTAATGGCCACGTTATTACCGAGACCCAACGTATAATCTTCAAATCTTGAGGCTTAATGTTGAGTAGGCCTATAAAGTAAATAAAAATTGCCAATCAGAAAAGATGACTAAAAACTAATGACTTTAACAATGTAATAAAAATTAACGGATTAATAAAAACGTTACAAATATTAACAATTTTCTATAGCCGAGTATTTTCATATGTATTAAAAAAAATATTTTCTTGTTTATTTCATTTATCTTTAAAAATATTTTTTTTCGTATAATGCACTCAGTTGATTAAATATTACACATACAATTACTCGCATGTTACTTAAGAACAAATTTCTTCATGAACAATTTACAATGTATACCTATCTCCAAAGCTTTTTCTAATATTTTAAAGATATATGGAAAATAGTTTGCATTCTTAAATAAAATAAGAACCTTTATCGATTCCTTTACTTAAAAGGTCGTTAAACCTTGGATAGTTCATCATAGGTAAGATAGACCTGGTTTATGCACCTTTTATTCTTCACTGCCACTGTTGAGTGTATCGTAATGGATCCTATTTTAAATCAAGTTTCCTTTTATACTTTTCCATTGAAACAAGAGTTACGCACACTTTTAGTATCAAAGTAACTGCAGATACTAACGTTAATGCGTATTATTTTCCTTTGAAATCATTCAAGTCCTTTATCGTTCATCAATTTAAATGGAAACCATTTTTTTATGATGAATACTATTGATAGCTATGAATGTACTCTTAGCTGCAGAGTAATGTATTTATAAGGCAAAGACTACGTATTATAATAGTCCGTCGGATTTCGCGTTTTAGCAACTCCTAAAATGCTAAAAAAACATATGCCTTAAACGTAAAGGTCACATTTTGTTTGTTAAATAATGTTTGTTGAAATATTACCATCGAGAAGATATCTAGTAAATTTAAACGTTATACTTGATTTTGCCAACCATTAATATAAATTAATTAGTTTTGGTCATAACTAAAAACAATTTTAGGCTAATGGTCAATTTCAAATTATATTAATTTGTACTACAATTATTCCAATAGTTTGTGTACACTTAAAATCTACGATTCAATCTGAAGCAAGTTAATTTTATCAAGTGTTACGTTTCAAAATTAATTTAAGAAATTAGTTTAAATAACATGCAAGAAGTCCTGACACATTATTTGAAAAAAGTTTTAAAATATCTTTAAATATATTTTCGTAAAAGGATACGAAAACAAGGCACGAACTCTGGCTCTCTGATCGCAACAATGGATATCGAATAGAAATTCTTAACTTGTGTGAAATGTAGATTTTATAGACATATCTTCTCGGTTCATGCTATTGAGACTTCCTTAAAAAGCCCTAGCTAGACAAACAGTTGAAAATTTCTTTGGCCCTTCTTATTTAAAATAAAAAGTGACGACATTTGAATATCTTCATCCTAGGTTTTTGGATTTGGGTAAGTACTGTACGAAAATCTCTTGAAAAACTCAATTTTTAAATACAGGAGTGTTATATAAACTCAGATTTTCGCTAGTGAGGTGTTGAAAACAGGCGTTTGGTGGTTTAGGTAGTATGGAATACACTTTGTGACTATATAGTTATAGAAGATAATACGTTTAACGGTGACTGCTAAATATAAGTTGAACTCAGAGTTGATATGTTCACAAAGCAACCCAAGTTAATTAATGTAAAATGTTATATGTTTTCATCCAAATACAAAACAGCTCTTTTATGGCTTTGCTGGATACGTTCCACACACAGATCTGTAGTCTATGTGGACGGGCAAATGCAAGGTTTCAAAGAGGTCGCAAAAAAAATAAAAAAAATAAAAAAATCTCCTTGGTTCATGCTATTGAGACTTCCTTAAAAAGCCCTATGCATAGGCAACCAGTTGATAATTTCTTTGTCCTTTCTTATTCAAAATAAAAAATAATTTGAATATCTTCATCCTAGGTTTTCGGATTTGGGTAAGTGCTTTACGAAATGTTTTTAAAAAAGTCAATTTTTAAGTACAGGAGTGTTATATAAACTCAGATTTTCGCAAGTGAGGTGTTGAAAACAGGCGTTTGGTGGTTTAGGTAGTGTGGAATACACTTTGTGACTATACAGGGTGATTGATATAAGCGTGCCAGCCGTTTTATTCGAAAACCATAAGAGATATCAAAAAAGTTAAATTGTAAGTGCCTTGGATTTTTTATTTAAAAAATTGTAGTCAAGTCAAAAAAAATATTTTAGCCGCCATTTTTCCAATATGGCCGCCAACTTCGATTTTTCTTATGGAACACCCTGTATTTTATGATGTATACTGGTAGATAATGTAATTTTAAGACGATTTTATTATTGTGATTTTTTTCATAAACCTAACCGTTTCAAAGATAATAATGGTTTAAGTTGTGAAATGTTGAATGGATTTGTAATAAAACAGCTGGCATGCTTGCTTACGCCTCTTTCACACGAAGCGGCGCGCGCCGTACGGCGTCCGCCGCGCGGCGCTGCGCCGGACAAGCGTGTGTCTTCACACTAGTACGGTTTCGTGCGGCGCGCGCCGTACGGCACTCCTAAATATTTATTATTTTCTGTTCAGTTATGGCTTTTAAATGAATACTCCACTTAAAAGTTCAAATTAAATGAATAGGATAATTTTAAATATAATAAACTAGTGCACCTGTTGCTCGAATTTGAGCAATTGCAAAATATTAAAGGAGTTTTTTTTACGAATAACTGTCACTATTTCCGTTGACGTGTGAGAGTCAACTCAAAGATAATGTAACCAATCACTCCACTCCAGTTATCGAAACTGGAAACGAACTCACTCTGAAAACGAACGATCACTCCACTCCATCTATCGAAACTGAAAACGAAAACTCTTGTGTGTATCATGTGTGTACTATGAACAGCTGTAATTAATACAAATTATTCGTCCGTTTAACTAAACAAAATCTTGTCTTCATAAGATATACATTGGGATTTTGATGGCCTGAGGGGCAAAGCCCGAGGACTTTTACTACAGGAATTGGCGAAAGGGGGCGTGTACACAACAAATACTTAATTTTGACACATCGTTTGTAAAAATCGGTTCATTATTAACGGAGGAGTAGTATTTCGTAGAAATCACCTTCACGTATTATATATAAGTATTCGTCATATCTGAAAATATTGTATTCTAGAAGTTAAAAAAATGTTTCATTACGTATAAATTACTAAATTATTAATTTAATACTAAATATTCTCCTCTAGTTATTAAAGGAAAATTTTTGTTTTAATACTTTAAGTTGGTCGATTTGCATGGGATTAACATAAAAATGTATGTTTTGTAATAACTTTAAATATATTATTTTCCGATACAACGATATATAATTTCTTAATTAACTGTTGCACCCTCTTGGTCAGGTAGTTTGCCTAAAATGAGACAGCGTAGTGGTTGGGCCGTGCGGCGCGCGCCGCACCGTGTGAAAGCTCCCATAAGAACCAATGCACCTTCACCGAGTTGTCCGGCGTGGACGCCGCGCGGCGCTGTCGTCCGGCTCAAGGTGCATCCGGCGGTAACTCGCGCGCCGTGCGGCGAATTCGCCGCGCGGCGCGCGCCGGACATAGTGTGAAAGGACTCATATACTCCCATAGCCCTACGCCGGATCCGGCGGGCGCCGCACGGCGCGCGCCGCGTCGTGTGAAAGAGGCGTTAGGCCTTTATCGAAATTCTTTCTCATGCAGAAATTTCAAAACTTTAACCATTATTATCTATGAAACGGTTAGGTTTATGAAAAAAATCACAAGAATAAAATCGTCTTAGAATCACATTTTCTACCAGAATACATCATAAAATACAGGGTGTTCTATAAGAAAAATCTAAGTTGGCGGCCATATTGAAAAAATGGCGGCTAAAATATTTTTTTTGACTTGACTACAATTTTTTAAATAAAAAATCCAAGGCACTTACTATTTAACTTTTTTTGATATCTCTTATAGTTTTCGAATAAAACGGCTGGCACACTTATATCAATCACCCTGTATAGTTATAGAAGATAATACGTTTAACGGTGACTGCTCAATATAAGTTGAACTCAGAGTTGATATGTTCACAAAGCGACCCTAGTTAATTAATGTAAAATGTTATATGTTTTCATCCAAATACAAAACAGCTCTTTTACGGCTTTAATATTAAATTACCCACTTCAAAGAGGGATATTTCCAGTTATAACGGTTATGTGGAAACTGCCTAACACTGAAACACCTGCTAATGAGCAATTAAAGACAACGGTTAAACTGAGAAATATTATTCTCTTAATGTCGACTGTATCACTTTTAAATGCGATGATGTTCAAAGTGGGACAGGGTACACAGCTATTGAAGTGCCGCATTCACTTTGCTCGATGAATCGTTTTAATGAACTCTTGTCATGTGTTTCTTGTCCTGGAGCTAATTAAACAAGTTTTGCTAATGTGATTGGTTTGTTATAATATCTGTATTGTTAAAATGTAGTTTATTTTTACTTAAAAAAACATCATAATTCTGTATATACTTTTTATACTTTTTATCCCTAAAAATGTATTTTTCATCATACTGTATGGAAAGCAGCCGTTTTTAGTTCTCTTAATCGTCCGCAAAATCATCGTTTTTGGGTAACTTCAAATAGGGAACATAAAACATAATATATGGTAAATTGTTCAGTTCCCTAACCTTAACATTTTATCAGTGCATTATGAAAACGCTACCAATCACACGGTTTTTAAAGTTATGTTTGTAAACAACATAAATTTGAACATCAATAACGACTTTATATAACCCCAAATTATGTCTTCGAATTTAGTACCAATTAGATATGATGAAAATAGTTGTTCATTACACGGACCAAAAGTGTGTTTTTGGTACTAAATCGTATTTCCAACCTCGCCTGCGCCTCTCTTGTAAACACGATTGCGTACCAAAAAGAGCCACTTTCACTCCTAATGATGAAAACTACAAAATAAACCCGATACATCAACTATGCTTCTCTCATTCTTTGGTAAGTAATATATTGTAAATAAATTACCCCTCTAGAGTAGCAAGTTTTTCTATCTATTACTTCTAATTATTTTCACTTCACTTGATGCTTTCGTACGGATGCTTTTGTATCAAATTTAAATGGTGAGACGAGCATGGTTTACAAAATTTATCACGTTGAAATACATATACAATATTACAATATTACACCAAATACCTTTTATGCCTCACTACTATACATACTATACAATAGCCAACACGCTCGTATTAAGCTGAGTTATATGACGTATCCAAACAGTACCGAAGCAATACGAGGTTCTGAGTCTCGTATCGCAGTCCACAATTAGGCCATCAATAGCCAACACGCTCGTATTAAGCTGAGTTATATGACGTATCCAAACAGTACCGAAGCAATAGGAGGTTCTGAGTCTCGTATCGCAGTCCGCAATTAGGCCATCAATAGCCAACACGCTCGTATTAAGCTGAGTTATATGACGTATCCAAACAGTACCGAAGCAATAGGAGGTTCTGAGTCTCGTATCGCAGTCCGCAATTAGGCGACGCGACGCGCGGTGTTCAACCGCCGTTATTGCCTTTTATTTCTCCACTCGCTCTGTAATGGCACATTGAGAACTCCGACAGTCTGTGTTTAATAGAGTTGAATCGCATAAAAATTGGCATTTTATATTTGCATTTCATAAAAGAATGGACCACTGTACGTCATGTCGTGTCTCAGGTACGTATTGCCGACTATTGCTGTGTCTGAGACTTTTTAATATTCATAACCCAACAAAGATTTCGAAATAAGATGATTAAAAAAGATAAAGCAGAGAGATAGCTAAGCCACACTTCGATCTACCAACTAAATATAAGTATATACACATATTTATAAGGTATACATCAGACTGTATATGGTATAACTCGATAGTAAATTTTAAAAAAATATTCAAACGCCTACTACACAATAACACTTTGACAGTTCTACAACGTTATGCAAGTATCTGCATGGCTACGAAATGTAGATCGCTCTAAGAAAAGTACTCTATTTTAGTATCCAACTAGCTGGCCCGTTAGACGTTGTCCTGTCCTAATGTGGTTTTATGTCAAATGCTCGTTCATTTTCAAGATGCGCTCGTTCGCATGGCTCAATCACGTCCTGTTTGAAGTTCGTTCGCTACGCTCACTCACCTTTGGGTTGGAGCTCGTTCGCTGCGCTCACTTGCCTTAAGGATAGCTCGTTCGCTACGCTAACTCGCCTCCAGGTTGAAGTTCGTTCGCTAAGCTCACTCACATTTTAGTTGCAAATTTGCTGTTGTCATAAATTTAAACAAATAATAGTGCTGCACCCTGTTGGAAAACCTATTAATTTTTTAATGATATTGAACATCACAGAATCAAATTGATTAGTTGAACCAGCTGTTAAGATTCTTTAATTCCTTTTAAATATGTGTGTGTACTCATAAGGTTAACATGGAAAACTCCAGAGCCACTGGGGCGGAGCCCTTTTGACGGATCTGCACCAAATTCACACAAGCCAGTCTTGAAAAATGCTTAATAATGCCTGAAAGTGTCATTACAATCTGTCGAGCGGTTTCTGAGTCCATAAAGGACAAACAAACAAACATTGGATTATATAGATATACAATTATTTTTATGAACCTAAGTAAGAAGACGACATTTTCAGTTGTAATTTAGTTGTAGAAGTTAAGTTAAGTTAAGAAGAAGTTTATTCAATTCAAAAAATCTCCCTGTAGCACACGCGGCTGATGGACCCGTTTGTTTTATTGGTCTCATTAGGCCCATTGCAAAGGTTTATGGGGCCCATAACAAAACACCCAACGCTGGCGTCCATAGCCTTGCGTTATACATCCAGTATACAGAGCTTTTAATGGACCATCACTCATTCATTACCAAGGGTATGCAAGCTTAAATAGAAACAAGCTAAGTTAAGTAAGTATACATATTTGAAACTATATTGACACTTCCTAAAATAACCTTAAAATTGTAGGGGAACACAGAAAATCACCGTTTATGATGATTATTTTTATTACGTCGAATAAAAACCCTCCTTGGTTCATATGGTAAGAAATTTAAGTAAGTTTCCTAAAGTGGGACATGAGAAGACAGAACTTGCCTCGTTAAAGGCAGTTAGATCAGCCAGACATTTTGCAAGTACAAATAGCATTTGAAATAACACTTAACTTCATAAAAACAAGAACCTAGATTTTAATGTACCTTATTATTGCTATACTATTGTAATTGCCATCAAATTGAAAATGAACTTTCCACTATCTCTTTTGGGGTTAATATAGCTTAATGAACCGTCCATGTACACGTTTATTACCTTTACTTAGTTCTTAAAATTGGGATGGTTATTTAATGATCTAGGATACTACCTTAGAAATAAGGATTATAATCTGAATGGTATTTAACAATTTATTAATAGTTAACTTTTGTACATAAAATTACGCACTAATTAAACTGCCTACCGTTAGATGAAAGTTCAAGACCAGGCAATTATGAGTTCAAAGATATTTTCAACAACCCACTACGTAATTAATAGCTAGGAATGTATTGATATTAAACTGTAACATATTACTGTTAAAATTGCCTTTAAAAATACAGGTTGTATGAAAGTAGATCCACAAAGTTTAATTGGAGTTTATGCAATGCTAAAGTTTAAACAAAATAAAGTATTAACTATATAAGTTTAAAGGGTTGTATATGTGATTTTTGTTTTTATGAGCCTTTAAAACCTAGTATAATCAAATGGAAACATTGAAAAGAATCCTTACATTGGAATAATAAAGCAATTTAAATTCAAATGACTTGCTAATGGCTTATTGCCAAGAGTTAAATGTAACCTCGAGGCTGGTGACAGCGAACTAAATAAATTACATTTTGTGTTATTTTTACAACATACAGGGCTGATGTTATTACTTTTTCGTTATATGCAATGCTCATGATTATAGTAAATATTTCATTTCAACCACGTCAGTAAATGTATGTAGCAAATTGTTAAATTAGCAAACTTATTGACTGTTTACAATTAACATATGTTCTTCTTCTCACTTTTAATTTCTAACAACAGCTGGAGTTTCATAAAAATGTTTGTTCTTCATTTTAATCTTATAGAGAAATACGAAACTCCAGAGCCTTACTCTCTAATTATTTTCCTAAAAAGAAATTTTCCTGCACAACTTCACGTTATGCTCTTTCCAATGACACCAAAAACATGTCAATCGGTTCAGTATTTTCGGAGGAGTAATTGTCACAAAAAACCTGCTTGCGTATTAAATAAGTAATATAGATATGTTTGTGACAAGTAAACGCAAAAAATACTGGTCGGATTGGGCTGAAATTTTATGTGATTTATAGCTCATATTCCCGATTGCCATATAGACGCATTCTTATCTCAAAAATCCTTTCGGGCTCCTTCCCAGTGGCTCTGTAGATCCCCATAATTTTGTCAGCTGTTTAACTAAACAAGTTGGTTTATGATATTCAATAGCATCAAAAGGTTATACGGTTTCCCAACAGGGTGCAGCACTATTTTGCATTTATGACAACAGATAATTTGAACTAAGCAGTGACAAAAAGCTGTGATACACAATGAGAACTGTCCAAGTAGGATTGTTAACAGTTATGTTTTTTGTTTATGTTTTTAATTTGATCTATAATTTGTGATATCGTGCAAATGTTTTATAATTTACTTTTTTTAATGTTATAGGTGCAATGGTAGAAACTTATGGCTATATTAGATGTGTTATTCTATATTGTTCTGTATTGCAAACGCAAAGCACTAGTATAACTTCAATAAGCACTTTATACTTATACGCCAACTCCGTATGAAGGACGGGAACTCTGCTACTTTTATATAAGCTTATAACGTACACAATATTTATAAATTCATGATACCAATTAGTGATACATAAAGCCTGTACTAACCTATATGAGTACTACTGACTCTTAAATTAATTTAACTGATCGGTAGACACCAAAATAATCAAACAATAAGGTAATGTGATATTTTTAATACGCTCATACACCAAGTAATACTATATTCTCTTTTGCATCTGTACTTAATGAATACAGTATCATATATCTAAATGATATTGATTGAACCTCTGAAACTTTTACTGTATTTTATTTATATTATTCATAACCTAAACAAAATGTTATTCAAAATACATAGGCAATATCTGCTACAGAACTTTACATTGTTTGATGGTACATTAATGGAACAGCATTTACATGTAAAAGAGCACAAAGTCGTTTGGAAAAAGCAAACTGGCTCGAATAGCTAATGTTTATGAACAAAGTCGTTAAACAAGGAATTTCAACATGAATGGAACAGACGTATCACAATAAACAGGTCCTAATGGCGCATTGTTGGATGTAAATAAACCGCCCTACTTCGAGAGCCGATAAAAGAATCACTATGACAAAAACACTCCTTGTATTTATTTCATTTCTGTTTTATTGAAATATAACAACACACCATGTGAATGAAATCTATTGTTGTCATTAGTTTTTCTTAGTAAATACGTTAGTTTCATTATCAAAATACATTTTACCTTATATATTTTGATATTTCAGACAATTATTATTGACATGCAATTTTGCGTGTGAATTAAACATCTTAACTATGTTGACCTTTGGTGTGTTTGTATTAGGTGTATTTCTCATATAATGTAAAGGACCGGCAATTAATATATAGAACGTAAGGTACCAGATTTGATAGAATCATCCATCATTCCCATAGAAGGTAGGTTAACGTCATTATAAACGTATGTTTGTTTTTAAACAATTAAGTGTCGACATGCAATCGTGTGTGCGAATTCAAAAACTTGATTATGTTTAACTATAGTGGGTTTGTATTAAGTACCAAGTGTATTTCCCATACACATCGCCAATTAGTATTTAAACACAGGGCCTTAGGTATAATAAAATTACATCCCTATATTAGGCATGTAAACGTCTTAGTAAACATATTGAATAATGAAGGTTACAAACATTTTAAAAGACATTCAAAAGGAAATTCGATATTTTTAACAAATATTTGCATTTATTAGGCTGTAAATAAACTGTCTCAATAATGATGATTTCAATTTTCATGAACAATTAAATTTTGTTATAATCTTCCTAACATTTTAATGTATATTATTGTTTTAATGTTGATAAACTTAACAATACGTACGCTTTGTACCAACGACCATTCTTATAAAATATGTTAATTTTATTAGACAACTTGGAACTTTTAAAAACCTTGGCCCAATTCGGGTTCTGGAGCAAAACAGATAAATCAAGCGATGGGGAGGAGGACAGCCTGTCCAGGATTTATGATTCGAGAAACATTCTGCCAGAAAACATCTTCCGTATTAATCCATTGCCTTCAAAATATGATGAAAGATTAAGTTAGACAAACAACATTAACCTTGATACTAGGGGTATCACATTGCCTTATTATGCTATCCAATAAGAAGTCTTTTATTCATACAAACTCATCTTAGCTATACAGGAAGGTTAACATGTCTAGAGCCATCATTGTATGCATTATTTTTATATTGCTATATAACTCATTTCCACAAAATACTTTTGAGGTGTGGGAATCTTAACCTTTCATAGTTTACTGACTCTTTGGTTACTGACCAGTGTCCGAATAAGTATGTACAACATTATTAGAAACCGTTGTTTGTACGCTTATCAACTAAACTAGACAGTCAAAACACCATTGAGAAATACGCAAATGGTTGGGATACAAGACGTAAATCAAGGGTTGCTGTTTTACAAGATAGCGTATAATTAAGGAGTTCATAAATAAATATTATTAAACAAAGCACAATAAGAATAACTATTGGTATATTGACTTCCTCATATTCTTCCCCGACGATAGGAAATAGTAAAAGAGATATTCAACTATAGAAAGATGATCACAGCAAATCGCATGTAAAAAGATTCCCTTATTACAAAGGCACGCTTGATTTAATTATTATGAAATCTTTGGTTGCGACTTTTGTCATAAAGTGAAAGGTAGCAATATGACGGTATTTTAATCTCCCGTGCTGGTTTCAAGCTGGTATGGTGATAAAATACTCGAAACATAGCGCAATTAAGAGCTATTCAACCAATTGAAGTAACTGCCATTTTCAGCGGTCTGTAACAAGCTGTGTTACTGCTTTAATTGGAAAATCCGGTAACAAGCGCCATATTGGCACGAGTGGACCTTTTGAAGCTACTTCAGCACCTTCCTTTGCTTCACCGGTCTTCTAAAAGACATGCGCATTGGGGTGACACCTGAACTAAGAAGAGATTACCAGTCAGGGGATGATATAGCTCTGGTGGCCACAGTCTAAAATAAGATATAAGCATAGAACAACTAATATAATGAGATTGACAGCTCTATGTATAAAACCTAGGCCTTTTAGTTGGGCCAATACAAAATAGTACTCGGTCCATGCGCAGGTAGCAGCACTGAAGTAAGGTTATACGCATTTAATGATCCTTCGTGTGCTAGAACCGTGCTTCGTTACTAACACTCTAACCTAACCTAACCTAACCTAACCTGACCCAACCTAACCTCTAACCATCGTTTTTATATTGGTTCATCAATGATATACCACCCTTGTAAGCAAATGTCATAACACATAACATAGCACCTTTATAAGGCGTTTTGTGTGGAAGCCTCCAACACCACCCTGTCTCAAGCAAGAAATACATCAACTATTACCATGAGGAAACGCCCCTTGGTAGCTCTTTTCCAACAAACCTATTGTATTGGTCCCTTGGTTTCCAATACATTTTGCAAGAACACCTCAGCGCCAATTCAATGTAATCATGACGCCCAAGTTTTCTTAATTAGTCTGTTGTAGCTTTCGTTTGGATATTGAAGTTCTCGACAGTCTTAAGTAGCATTACTTATAAATTATTGTAAATGTAGCATTACTATCACCAGTTCAGATGGGCACGCCACTTAGGTACAAATTTTTACCCAATGAGTGAAGGATGAGTGTAAAATTAGGTATGTAGTAAAATTCTGACATTTGAGGATGACGACCTCTCTACATGTTTGTGTTGTGTTTTCAGGTTTGCGGAAAGGTGTTCGGGAACGCATCTGCCTTAGCCAAGCACAAACTTACGCACAGCGACGAACGCAAGTACGTGTGCACCATGTGTGGCAAAGCCTTCAAGAGACAGGACCATCTGTAAGTAAAATAGTAGTTGGTGTCTATTGGTTGCTATAAATACGTTGTAAAGATAGCAATAAAAGATCGTATGTGTTAATTAGAGGGAAAAAGCTAAATAGTCGTTTTCATCACTAGGATTGAACGTGGTCTTTTTTGTACGAAGCCATGATTCACCATGTTTTTTTTTTAAATACAATTAAGTACCAAAAAGGCACTTTCGCTTCGAAGTTTTCGTGTGATGAACTTCTATTTGCATCATACTGTACTGTGGAAATAGCCTTCTAATTAGATTACACAATTAAAGGTTATACAAAGTTGTCATCAGTGCTTACGTTTCTGTTGTTTTTCAAACATAACTTAATATATCATGTGATAAGCAGGGTTTTTTATAATGTGCCATAAACAAATTTTAAGGTTAGCGAATAGAAAAAAATACCAATGGTTTTCTGTTCCCTATTTAAAGCTATCCGAAAGAGATGATTTTTCCGACGATTTAGATAATTAAAAATGGCTGTTTTTCGGACAATATGATGAAAACCTTTGTGCACTGCTAGTTTAAATATCTTTTTATTATAAAAAAATATAGAAAGGCATTGCTACAAAGTATATTTTATGTATTGGTTTTGTAGCTTTTTGTGACATGACTTCATAGTCATACCACAATGACTTCCTAGTATCACACTAGTAAAATGTTAATTGTATTTGTATAAGTTAGTTTTTTATAGTTATCTCTCTAAAATACCTACGTAATTATAACAGTATTAAATGGTAATTCAATGAAACTTTACGGTTTGGAGCTTAAAGTAGTCTTACATAGCTTACGAGTAACTCATTGTTCTGTGGTCAATTTATTTGTGATAATTTAATTTCATATGGAATGTTTCTTTTGGTTGCAAATCCGTAAAGTGCGTCTCATCTTGGTGCATACTCAACAATATTTATGGCTGGGAAATATAAACGCTTATTGTTTTACAGTGGCGGAATAGCTCGTTAAGTTTACTGGAGATATTAAAAACTCCGGAGGTAATAGACATTTTACTAGGAGCAGTTTGTCTGTTTTATGGAGCCGTTACTACTCGCGCATGACCTGATTGCAATGTCCCTACAATAGAAATAAAGTTAATCGCTTTGTACCACAGCTAAAGCACTAATAATGCACTTAAAGCTTTCATTTTTATACAGATGTAAATTTAGTTTAAGTGTTTTTTATAACTTACAAAAGTTAAAGTTGATAGTTAATGGTATAAATGCATGGCCTATATGCAATTACTGTGCCAAGAAAAAGTTTACTACTTTCGTAAACAATTTTAAAACTTTTTGTCAAAACAGTCACTTCTTGTGCATAACCTTCTTGCAATGTCCCTAAAATATAAATAAGTTAAACACTTTGTACCCGCTTTGCTAAAACGCTATTAAAATGATTTGAAGCACTCAATTTGTATTCATGTATCAATTTAGTGTGAAGGTTTTTAAAAACTTTTAAACGTTTTAGTATATTATTAAATAGTTTTTGAATATTTTTTTAAATACTCAAGGGTAGAAAATGTTTAACCTCATGTGCTGTGACATACAGAGGTTTTCTATGTCCGATTCGACATTTATTAATAATGTTTAGGTTCATTAGTGAGGTTTTTTTTATATATTCAAGACTAAAACTCGATAGATTTCTGTTCGGCGAATAGATTTCTGTTCGGTCTTCTCGTTGTGCGATGGATACAGTAAAGTATTTTTTGTATGCTGAGGTTTTTGGATTATATGGCTGAGGGATGATCAGTAACTCTTGTGAACTTAAATAATATATGGGTCGATATACAGTAGTCCTTAATACAACTAGGGAAGTTCCCTGGGTATAATGAAACGCAATTGACAACTTAGCATCTAGTGCCACTTACATAAACAAAGGACTTTAATATTTATAAAATATGTTTATTGTTCAAGTTTACATAAAAAACGTATTCGAGTTTTATGAATGTTAATGGCACATGGGTAGAATATTAAAACAAACTATTTAATAACCTATGATAAGCTCGATTGCTTCGTACTATTTTGCTAAATGTGTATGCAATATTGTCTTGTCACTTCAGCACAAAATCTGCCTTAACAATGGAGTGTAAATTAAATAACAAAAAACACTAGATTCAAATTGATGGATTGCTCTTGAATGTGTAAAGATACAATACATTCTATTCATCTTTGGAAAAACTCAGTTTACATCAAAACTATTACTGTAGCGTTAACTTCTGTTTTATAGTACTTTTTTAGATCTAAGAGATGAAATGATGTTTTAATTTGACTTCATCGGAGTACTTGAATGCTCTTTAAAAGTCTGTAATTATCGACTCTGCCGTTGCGAATAATTATTAAGATCTTATGAAT
This sequence comes from Macrosteles quadrilineatus, assembly GCF_028750875.1. Lineage (NCBI taxonomy): Eukaryota > Metazoa > Arthropoda > Insecta > Hemiptera > Cicadellidae > Macrosteles > Macrosteles quadrilineatus. The sequence goes on from NW_026542594.1 coordinate 161,132,052, forward strand.
GTTCAAGTGGAATCGATTTAGAAATGGTCATTAGTATCGAGTGCTACTGAATATTTTAATTTAGATTGTAAATATAATCAGTTTCAAATATTATTGATTATAAATCAATGTAAACCTATTCCAATTTTACCGGGTGTCCCAAAAAGAATAGATGAAAAGTAAACTGGCATAAACTCTTAATTATTAGAGATAAAACGTAGAATTTATGCACACATTTTTACTTAGCTTCCTAAGTGTTTCCTACTATGGTTTCACCCCCTAATTTCTACATGTTCTCCGTTATTTGCTTTAAGAAAGTCAAGTCGGTGTTCCGGCTCTGACTACACATTGTGGTGCATTTCATTACACGTTTGCCAAAGGCTTTAAGTTATCAATGATTTCAGTTCGTCTATTTTTTTATTACTGAGTGATACACTTGATCTTTCACGAACCCCTTACTACAAATATCGTCTCTATAAACCATTCAATAGGCCTACACATTGCTTTTAACTGTACCTCCATAGCTGTACATTTAGAAAATTCAAACGTGCTAACAACAATGAAACAGCTGATTAAGGGCAAGAAAAACATAAATATGCCAGCTTAGAAATTAGCCATAGTTGACTTTTTCTATGACCACTGGTAACACCTAGATTAAGCTGTAGGTTTGATAGATTCTTTTTAGGACACGGTTAGGATATTATTGCACCTTAAAATACATTGTAAAGCAGGTCACGTGGTTGCTTGTTAAGGTGGTCTCGTTTGGTGGCAACTCACCAAGGTCGGCTCAGGGGAAAACTTGCTATTGTCTATTACGTATACATGGTTAGGTATTCTAAAACTAGCCGGAATATACTTGGTAATATTTTTATATTTGCTCTTTTTTACGTATAGTGGTGATTTAAATTGATTTTAATTGCATACATTGTATACATCGCTTGGATGCAATTCCTAAACGAATTAATGTTTTAAATACTTACGCATCATTATTATAAACAGAATAATCCTCATTTAGTATTTACTTAAATATATTCAATAATTCGATGTTTTACCTAGCCAAGTTCAATGAAGTATGTAAAATTCTATCTCAAATTACATTTCAAAGAGTATGTATTTAGTACAGTTAATTAACAACTGCAATTAATTCAAAATATTTCAAATACAAAGCTGGAGGATGAAATAACTATGGAACAATGCAGAAACAATGTGTCTTCGTAGAAAGCGAGAGTTGGCGTCAACAAATTGCCGGGTTAAGGTATAAAGTTCGTTACTAAATATTTGTCAGGAAGCCGGCGAGTTTGTAGTGAATACTTCATCAGGAGGCGAGAATGTTCACAATGCCGCTAATGAGATGCTCTTACCGTCGCGTGTCGTCTGGTTTCTTCCGTTAACAATAAAATTGCATCTCCTCGGTTGTGTTTCGATACCAAGATAGTCCGCACCAGCCCCACTCACTGGATAGGATAGGACAAATAAAATTCTTACAATTACTGTAACTCCTAATTAAAAGATGGGATTAGATAATTAATAGCCCTACTTGATTTTAAAATACGATGTTATCTTGGCACAACTAAGGAGTGCGTAAAACTGAATGGAAAACAAATACCATTTACTATCATTGATACTAACAAGAAGTAATAATTACTCTTGAAATATATTTGAATATGTTCTGGTTGCTCAATATAATATTCAACTTTTCATTTAGATATAAAAAAGTTTCCTGTAATTTATTATTACTGGAAAAGTTTGTTGAGTGACACCATTGAATTGGTTAAATTATCAATCTGGTGTTGGTAACATGCCATCAACATAGAGATCCATCTAGTTGAACACAAACAGCTGCAACTCTGTTTAGTATTAAATTAACCAATAATTGAAGGATAAACTTACAATCTGGTTCTAACTAATCCTAGTTTGAGCTTGTTGCCTTTAAATAGAGTACGTAATAAAATAAAGCTTTTAACTATACTAACTCAGCTTTCAATAAAAGGGCAACGTAAACCCACGTTCAGGTCGGGCATAACGAGGTAACCCTAACAAGGGCCCTCGTGGCTTGAATATCTTTAGATTATCTCCCTTCGTAGTCGCTGCCACCTACAGCCTCGCCGGCCAACGCCCAACCCGACCATGTACACCTACATACTACATAAAATCTTTATGTATGTCCTTTGACCTGACCGTGTACACCTACATACTAAATCGAACCATCATGTATGTCCTCTGATCTGACCATGTACACCTACATACTACATAAAATCTGTATGTATATCCCTTTAACCGGCCATGTAAACCTACTTGCTACATAAAATCTTTATGTATATCCTCTTACCCGACTATGTACACTTACATACTACATAAAATCTGTATGTATGTCATTTGACCCAACCATCTATATGTACATACAACATCAAATCTGTATGTATATCCTTTGACCTGACCATGTACACCTACATACTACATAAAATCGTTATGTGTGTCCTTGTACCCGACCATGTACACCAACATGTAAATTTGTATGTATAGCCCTTTACTCGACCATGTACACATACATACTACATAAAATATTTATACATGTTCTGACCATGTACACTTGCATACAATATCAAATTTGTATGTATATCCCTTAACCCGACCATGTACACCTACATACTACACAAAACTTTTATATGTGTCCTTTGACCTGACCGTGTACACCAACATGCCACATCAAATTTGTATGCATTTCTTTTGACCCAACCATGTTCACCAACATTTAACATCAAATTTGTATGTATGACCTTTGACCCGAAAAATGTACACCAACATGCAACATCAAATGTCTATGTATGTCCTTTGACCCGACCATGTACACCAACATACAACATCAAATTTGTATGTATGACCTTTGACCCGACCATGTACACCAACATGCAAAAACAAATTTGTATGTATGCCCTTTGACCCGACCATGTACACCTACATAGAACATCAAATCTTCATGTATGACCTTTGACCCGACCATCTACACCTACGTAGTATTTCACCTCTTTATAAATATCCTTAGTTAACTATATAAACATTTAACCTGTCTGTCTACCATACTTCGCCGTAAGACATACGTGAATGTTTTGTATTTAAGAGGTCGTATAAAATCCATTTGAACTATATAAATCCTTATATGATATAATTCTTTTAAACGGTAGAAAGTAAAAGGCTCATAATCTACTTTGCCTTCAAATCTTGCAATTATAGACAAAGTTAATAGCTTTGAGTTGTTGGATGAAGCAGTTGACTACAGTGAGTTAGCTGAAAGTCTACAACCTTACGAGCTCAAAGTTCCGCTTAAGTTAATAATGGATTACGCCTCATGAATTATAATATATATATATATATATATATATGTGTGTGTATATATATACACATATATATGTGTGTATATATATACATATATATACATATATAGATATATATATATACACATATATTCCAGATGTATTACTTTATCCTATAGACACAACTCTATGTTCACTCCAACTAGTCCAGTCATTTTAGGGAAAAATGCCCGTCTACCTGCAAATAATTCCTTAAATGGCGAAACTTTGCACATGTGCTGTACTAGTACCTAGTAACAACAGTAAAAAATCAACATTCTTACATGCTGTGCTACTTTACTTTTTTACTTTTTTTGAACATGTTTCACAATATGGCTGCTTGATATCTATAAACAAGCAAACTGCAACAGTTAATGAATAACGTGGGGATTTTACATTTAATATTAATTTAAATTTTTTGAAATAACCGTTAGAGATAAGGCAAATATTGTCATAACATATGTATAGCTATGTATATGTATATGTATAACTATATGTATTCTTCGTTTTCCTTAACTATTGTACTGTATCAACTAAATTTATGTATTTTCAACGGTTTTTTAAATATCATCAAAAAAGTGAAAATCTACCATTTTCCAAGATGGTGGTCGTAGCACAGCATGCACGAATGTTGATTTTTAATGTGTTGTTACTGGGCACTAGTACTACACATATGCAAAGCTTCACCGTTTAGGGAATTATTTCCACCTAAAACCCTAAAATGACTAAACTACACGTTAATAGATTCAAGTTTTGTTTATTATTCTTGACACCTCCTTCCCCCATTTCGTTATACTCGACTCAGTGTAAAAATAATGTCCTTTAAACCCGTAATGAAACTTCTTGTTTATATTTATGAGTAAAATTTTATATTAAAATTACTCGAATCTCAATCAAAATATTTAGAAGATTCCAGTACCAATCAAAGCTGTGATTCTCATTTCACGTAAAAGCCGCATTCCGCTTGACTGATACCGATCGCTCAGTTGTAATTACAACTTTAATTTCTTACTGTGGGAGTTAGAAAATGTCGACGTTTGTGACGCTCTAAATAATCTCTTTAATTACTTATATCGATGAAAAATCTTCAAACCATTGAACGACCAAAATAAAACATAAGATTACTATACAGCAATGTTCATTCCTTTATTATAGTTAGGGATTAAAAAAATATGAAGATTGAGGATGTTCTAACTAAAATATCTAAGTTTTCTTTAGATAATGTAGGTTAATATCATTACACGTTGAAGATAAGTAGTTTTGGTTTTTATGCTTCTATCGTCATGGTTCGTCACAATAAGGTTAAGTCTGGACAGCGTTTTAACTTTTAAAGAAGTGCTTTTAGCGAATTTTTCCGTATAGGGGATAAACTATAACCGTAGGTTTCAATTTAACATGTACACCTGGCACATATTTATCTTTATTTTTGTTATTTCTGAGTAAAGTCGAGTAATTAACTCGATCAAACTCGTTCGGTTTTTATGAAATTTTGTATAAACGTGTAAATCTACGTGTACCTCTTCAAATGAGTGAACCAGCATGGTCAGATTATGGAAACGGGGGTTTTTTGGCGTTTCCCTTTTTTTACCCCAACACTTAATCGTGAAATTGTTTCTTTAATGGCAGAGATTTAAAACATAATTTATAGTACATTGACGCATTTTTGTATGTCAAACAGTTGCAGGGAAAATGTTTTATTCTAAAATCTCCCTATCATTTGTATATAATATAAATAAACTGTTTTAGTTCGTTTGTTTCAGGGCATATTTTCATCAATTTTGGCAAATCTATTTCATACTAGGTCATTGAATTTTAATCGAAAAAAAAACATACTTTATTACCTTTCATGTAGCAGACCTAAGTACTCTTTAAACTTTATTTCAATGTGAAATAAATATTTCAATTTTATGGAAATATTTGAGTAAAAATCCAATCAGGTTGTTGTGGGCAGGGGTTTCGAAATGTTTCTCATCAAATACACCGGTAAAAGAGACCAATTTCGATTTGCAGCGTTTGGATTATACAGTAAAGGTCAATAATAATCGTCTTGTTTGAACCTAATGTAACACCTAATCTGTATAAACCCATGTAACGCCATGTGTATCAAATATCTCATATTTATAAAATATGAGAACAAGAAAATAAACATAAAATTAAATAGATAACGATATTTAGGAGTCTTCATGACCAAATACAAAAGTTTGTAGGGAATGAAATAATGCTTGTAGTTTTGTTATTTTTCGAATAAAACTCTATAAGAAAGCTAAGTTGATAACACTTGAAAGACAATTTGTCTGATGTTTTTAAAGGTCACTTACTGTATTTATTCAGTTTTTTTATTGTAAAACTTGAAGATTACTTTAAAAACTGTTTTGCAGCTTCCAAACTTCAGACGATTGATAATTATTTATGTAAAACATTTTATTGAAAAACAGGTTGAGGTAGGAACTCAATTAGTTACTAAAGTTAATTTTGAACTTAATTTCAGCTTTTTAAACTAATAAAATGTAATTTACGTAAAGGTTGGTCTAAAACCTACAGATGAGTATAGAGTATTCTGAAATACTGTTTTTGAAGGAAGGAAACTGTGATATTATTCTCCTTGCATCGCCTGGTACATACAGTTATCATAAACTTATTGTAAGTGATTTTGTTGAATTAATTGTTATCCAATTCGATTCAAATTGTTATACAATTTACACTCATACCCACTATATACATTTAATATTTTCATACTGTATAGATTTAATATTGCTAAAAAGCACTTTGTCCCTAAAGGCCGGTCTACACGCAAGGATTTACCGTACGTTTTACCTGCGCAAGTAAATCGTTGCAGTCAAATCGTTGCGTGTGTACCGCAAAACTGTGCATTTTTTAGAACTGCGCGGAGACGGAAGACGGAGCGATAAAACTATTGCTGAGAGCATAGTTTTGACAACGTTTTCAGGCAAGTCGTTGCGTGTGGACACTGTCATCCGTTTCAACTCCGTCTTCACGCCCAAAACCCCAGTATGCAGTGTTGTCTTCTCGTGCTGTCAGAGGTATAAATGTGTTTTTTAATTACGATCGCAGATCTTCGCCAATGTTCCCATGATTTTATTGTTGAATTCATCGAACTGTCCAGAAGTGTCCTTAATTTATGGAGGGTCAAGAGTAAGGAATATAGTGACTGTGATAAGAAAAAAGACTTAGATACTTTTGAAAAATCCAAAGCAGTAGATTCGAACGTGAACAGAGAAACTATTATGAAGTTTGTTGTCTTTTTAGTAACCAACGTCTTGACCATACGAGCGCCGTCGTCTCTCAGACTTATTTCTTTGCTTACTTGTAACACTGGCTGCAGAAATTGCCAGCAGAAACACATCTTCCACGATATTACATGCACATACACTGAAAGTTATCACAAAACTGCACTAAAAGTTGGTGCTGAAACCTGTACCGTGTGGACGCATTTCTTTGCAACGACTTGACTGCAACGTTTTACCTGCGCAGATAAAACGTTCGCGAAATCCTTGCGTGTAGACCGGCCTTAAAGATAAACCCTATATCTCTTTGTTATTTGAATAATATTTTCTTGCTAAATTATAATCCTTTTAAAAGTTAGATTTACAAAGTTTTATGATTTATTTTTTGGGCTTCACTTAGTTATACGAGTGCTGTGCGTTCAGATAATTGTACTGGCGTTAAAAATATAATAACACATTTCAGAGAAACCCTTAGAGTGTTTCTTATTTATTTTCTTTTGTAAAGTTAATGCTGCAATGATATATTAGGTTTTGTTGGTCAAGTATATCAAAACTTCGATACTAAACCGTTTTCAGTACTTTTACCAATGACCCAGTGTTTTCAATCTTCATGAGTAAGATAGAAAATTTTGCTGAAAGGTAATCTGAACTAACTTATTTTTGTTTCTAAAAGAAGTAGGAAAAGTGCCAAGCCTAAAAAAAAACAAATCTGTTTAAAAACAGTGCATACCTTAAGAGTTCCCTAAACCGATTAATCCGCAGTTTTGTTCAAATACTTCATTGTTTTGATATCCATTGAGTTCTATTGGTAAAAAAAGAGTGTTTTACGAGGGGGTTACGAGGAGGGTTTTTGAAATAAATACAATTGCGGCCACCATGCTTTACAGCATTTTTCCTTGTTATAAAGCAAGTTATTTTTACGACATCGGAAGACACTATGTTTTCCTTGTTAAGGGCAGAGTATGTTAGTGCATAAGGTATTACTGCACATTATCTATGTAACTACAATGTTATATAGCGTGTGTATGTAGTGTTATGTCTGTATATATGGCTGGTTATTGTAGGTTGGTACACAACAGTATAACAGTATAGTGCAATCGGTATAATCCTTGTAACAATGTTAGATATTTTGATTGAGTGGTGTGTGAGTGTTTAGTGATACATAGATAATGGTATAATACACACTATTACAACATTATTGTTGTTTAATTTGTATCAGCGGGCGAGCCTGTAATGCATTTAGGTGATAGTAATGCTGCACATTATCCATGTTACTACAATGACAATGTTATACTGGATGTGCATGTGGTATGCTGCATATAACTGGTTGTTGTAGGTACACAACTGTAAGTGTTACAGTACAAGTGACGACCTACTTAGACCAAACCATATCTAGTGAACTGATTGATACCCTTAATAATGTTATTATTTTATATAAGCATTATTATCTTACTCTCTGTTCAAGGTAGAAATATACACATATTATTATTACATACATGTGAACCTCGTATTTAACATTTGGTTTGAAAGGCGGAAAACATTGTAACATATTTTACAATAGAGCGGAAATCAAAGGAACTTTCGTATAGTATGAAGTAATGGGATAGCACACTTTTGTAGGATAAGTAGGAGGATAAAAGTCCTAAAGAGGCATTAGAAGTCAGTAATGGCAATAAGCTCGTCTACTGCAATTGATTGACAAAATAAACGGTGAAATAATTTAGTTTTGGGTTTTGGTAAACTCTATACCGGACATGTATGAATATTACTAATAAAAAGAGCAACATAAGGTGTACAGTCGTACAGGGACTGTATTTATGTCCGAAAGTGTTTTATTTGCATTTATGGTTTGAATCTCCAAAATATCACCATTTTCTCCCGCTGACATTATTATGTCCTCCCAAAAAATCCAACAACCACCTAGAAAATCTTAATTATATAAAAAATGTCTTTTAAAACAAATCAAGTGCAATATTCTACAAACTTAGCAAAAGAAATTGACTACAATGGAAAAATTTCTACGAGGACATCGAATTCGTTAGATGACGGCGAACTTGTAGGCCTACGCACAGTAAGGAATGTAAACATTGTACGAAAAATTATGTTTAGTTAAAAAAGATAGGAAGGTACCGTTCAACTTTGTTCAAAATGTAAACTAGCTCACTGTCTTGGGAATTACACTCAACGAGTAGAGGTTCTCTTCGGGCCCAGCTTATACTATCTTAGATATATTTTATTTTTTGAGCAGGTAGGATTAGTATATGTTTAGTTTGTTTTATATGTGAGTTGTAAAGTTAATTTTTTTTTTAATATGAATTCTGACGATAAATGGGGCATAATTACTGGATGACGTTTTGGGGTTTCATTTTAAGTACTTCTTTAATTGTGTTTTTAACCCTTTTAGTTATAGAAACATACATCTTATTTGAATTATAATAAACTAAAATGTTTAGGCTATTCCATATTTACTTTAAAATCTAGATTTTATATCTTTACCTCACTTTGTCAAACGAGTTTCCAGAACCAGCTGTAGCTACTGAGGACAGCTGTTCAGTATGACACCTGACGCCAAAACAACAGTGGGTACTATAAATGGCCTAGCGTATCTGTGAAGTTCAGCAGGGTAAATTTGATGCCATGTCTAAGGGTTAAATGTATGGTTGTAGTATCTCTAAAAGGTTTGAAAGTTTAAATTTGTTGCAGGAACGGGCACATGCTGACGCATCGCAACAAAAAGCCTTACGAGTGCAAAGCAGAGGGCTGCGGCAAGTCATACTGCGACGCTAGGAGTCTTCGGCGACACACGGAGAACCACCACAGCGGGAGCGGCTCTGTAGCGTCCAGCAGCACGTCGCCAGCGCCGGCGTCCCCTCTAGCAGCGTCGTGTATACAGTACGCGCCACCGCCCTCAGCCAAGAACTCGCCCTCTCAGCTACAACGACTACTGGCCAGCGAGCCCGCGTCATCGCCCACCACAACCAACACCAACACCAAGGTATGCGACACCATGTATGCTGGAACATTACATGTCACTAAGTCAGCGACAGTAATCGCCTACTAAAAAAGTCCCTTGTACGATCCTGAGAAAAGTACGCAGCTTTTGATGGCTCAAACCTGATCCAGCTGTCCTTGATCATTGGGCTTCTGATATATGGACCCACCTAATGAAACAGCATATCTTAGTCAGGGACGAAGCTACACAAGACATCTCACAACATTCTACACTAATCCTTCACTCATATTTGGGTTGGAATACGCACCTAAGTGGCGTCCCCATCTCAAATTATCATGACAGTTACACATGATGACATATCATTTATTATCCATCTACACAGTCCTATAGTTTGTGCGTGAAACCATAGATCAAACCATGATAAAACATACTCCCTTAGATTGTGTTGGTTAGTCTATGGTGAAGCCACCCCCCCCCCCCCCGCCATTAATGTAGAATATTGAGAAACTTAAGGCTTTTATGTCGTATTTTATTATCGGTAAAATATTAAATCATGGATCTGCCCAACATTGTTGTGCCATGTTTTGATGCATGTCACTATGAGCTATTGACGAAGTTATTTGGTAACGTAACCAGTTACACAAAGTAAATATTTAAGTTGTTACCGAACAAAATCTTATTAGATACTTTTGAAGCCGTAGCACAGTTAATTATTTCTTTTTTTGTTTTACTGAGACTGTTAAATTTCTCTTATTAATTCAATAACTCCTTTATTCGACAAAAATAACAAATAAAAATTTTCATTTGTCATATCAGTCTCTTGACATCTAAAATTTTACGTTATATATAATATATTAAAACACACTTATTTAATGTATTCCTCCGGAATATTATCAGCTCATGTTAATATGCCTTATTTGATTCTTTTAACCAACGTAATCTTCAAAGAGTATGAAGTGATTTCGTTTGATTTGATTTCAAAAAGGTCAACTAAAGCTTGTTAAAAGATACGAGGTTTAATTTTCAGACAATTAATAACGAAATAAGCTTAACTACTTTTGCAACACGAATTCCTTTATTCATAACTGGAACTAAGCTGCGAGGGATCCTAGATTTTATAGTAATCCCGTTAAAGGGCTCAAAGCACGTTTTTAATGGTTGACCCCGGACCACAGACCGACTGGGGCCGTCATAATCATATCTCCTCACTAACGCAGCCCCTTGTTAACTGGACCTCTCATTTACGACCTGATATCCTATTTGTACAAACTTTAGAGGTTAATTTTCTAATTCGGGTTATGTCGAATTATACTCTTATTTGAAATATGCTTAAAATTAGAACTGAAATTGAATGTTGTATTCTATCATGATACACTTCATATTTTTAGCAGTATTTGGTTTATATCATTCCGATAGATCAGTTACGTATAAAATATTTCTGTTTCGAATGTATGAAAATACATCTCGGTGTAAAGTAATTGGTTTGCCAATAACTCGGTTTATTTCTGTTTTACGAGTTATGTTTCCTGAAGATGTAATCCGTAGTTTTCCTAATAAAATACACACGTGAATGTTGGGTCTCGCTAGCCTTTGTTTTATGCCCTGCTTTTTTGTGAAGCAGTCAATTCAGCAAGCAGTCGTAAACCCTCTTTACAACTCGATCAATCCAATATCATTACACACAGGTTCAATTTTACATTTACGTTGGAATCCAGCTAATACAATCGTATGTGTTTCTCCTTTATTACAAAGACACTTTACGGCGTTTCTCGTCAATCGAAACCTATCTAAAGCAATACATTTGATTTGAAATGTCTATATATGTAAAGAACAAAAAATAGTTTCGTGTATTCTAGTATTATTTACACAAAACCCATGTTGTACATTTTAGGCTGACATGGCACAAGCCAACTGATTAATTAAGGTTTTAGTAAAATAGAATAATGCAATGTTTTGTATAAATACCACCTAAAATATTCTGGTACATAAAAATAGGGTTCAGACACAAAATAGAGCAATTATGAATTATAATCGGCGACGTGTCCGGCAGATGTAATTGACAGCTGGCAGTCAGCTTGCTGATTACGAGTAACGAACCGAACAAAACCATGCTTTGTGCCACAACGCGCCCAGCATTCGGCAGAACCCAGTAATTAGTAATTGATTGTAATGTGCAATTTAAAATGATAAGTCCCAAAGTCAACAGTTGCAATTGTGATCTCATCATTAGGTTATTGCAGATGTGTCTACGAAAACAAATACACTTGTAATATTATCCGTATTTGTGTTTTATATTTATTTTAGTGAATGAGAGTAATTTGGGTAGCTCTCACATTGATTGTAGTGATTTTGTACAACGAAATCATGTATTTGAATGACTATACAATATTAGTACGCTAAATATTATAGATCAGATCCTCATTATATGCAGACAATGAAAAGTAGGCTACCGTTGATTACAAAGTAGGTCTGTAGATTTTGTAAAAAAAAAGTTAACTGTATTAATGGAGGATTATTATTAGACAGACTGACTCGTTTCTGTTTCCATAAACCAATATACATCTAAATAGAATACAGTCAATGGCAACTAAGGGACCTACAGTTTATTGTGGAATCCGAACCACATTTTGCCTTGTAATTAACGAATTGGTCTAATTATCAGGATAGTAATGCGGATAGTAGTACTCACTAGTGCAGATGTTAATCCACATCAGGGAGAATCGCATCCACAGCGCAAATAGAATAAGCATGATAAAGTTTGAGGTAAGAAGATCACTATTAGTAATTTTGGTTAACTTGGCTGTCCATGAAGTTGTTGGTCACTTAAGTCTGGGAGGAAATATTACTTAAAGAATTACTGCAAGCTTCATGCTTATGCCAATGGCAAAAATCTGACTACTAAACGTGTGTTATTTAAGGAAAGTATTTTTAACAATGGAAGCAAACAAGAAAATGGAATCCAAAAAGTCTGGCGATGAATGAAGTGAAAAGAATAACTCAATACCTCAGGAATGACAATTGCGTTTTTATTGGTGTAGCGATATTTATTTATTTTAGTGTGGGGTTTACTTGAGAACGAACACAATTTTTATGCTAATACAGTAGTTCCAAAACTGATTAAATGATTACAGCTGGAACCAGAACTTACCACGTAGCTACCTTATCTTACTTAATACCTTAATTTTACATATTCCTCGCTGATGTATAGAACAATAGCTAAGCTATTACGTTCTATAATCAAAAATTGTAACAGCAACACAGACATTTACAATTGCAACAACTAACTTGCTCAGGATATTAAACAGAAGAACTGTACAGCAAATATATGAAGCTCTTTGAACCACCACTTTAGATAAGAATAGGAGTGGAGATCTTTGGGAAACAAACAGATTTATTTTTGCTGCAGAAGGAGAAGATTTGGTACGTTTCTTTGTGATGAAAAGAATGAGCTGGTTAAGGCATGTTAAGAGAATGACTCGGGAGAGAAAACCATTACTGTTGCTACAGTGAAATATTAATTGGAAAATGTATACCTAGAAGTTTTAGAGAAAAGCTAAGAAGGAAGTCTAGGCCTACTCTGCAGGTCTAAGTAGCTGCGAAAGTAAGTGATATGCACATATGTTTAAAGGTGTTTTTTATGCGAAACACTCCATGGTATGGTTTTTGACAGTGCTAAAATAAAGATCTCTCAGAAAAAAATACATTAATTTTAAAACTTTCTTTAAAAATATCCTATTTTTAGCATCACAACGAATTAAACACCTACATTCCATTTACTTGGCCGTCAAGGGTGAACAGCTTTGAGAAATAATTTGCAAAATCCATCAAATAAAATTGTGCGGTATATCACCCGAACCGCGGCTTCCAATGCTTCAGTTCGTTAGACGCAATCAACAATCGCCGTTCCATCGAAGATGATTGCTTCTATCGAGAGAGAATCAACTCGCCCTCGCCATTCAGGACAATTCGAAAACAGTTGAGTTTAGTTAAACTATGTTCTGTTATTACTAATTAGGTGTAATTTATGTACTATTTCACCAAACAATAAGAAATACTCGACAAGAGCATACTCAGCTAAATTTGAGAAATTTAAGCTAGTTAAATAATTTAACAAATTTATACTATTGCAAGGATAAAATTTACTTAACTTTACTAAACTTTACTTTACTATACCGGTATATTCATAAATAAAAGCCATTTGCCACCATACTCAATAAAAAAAGAAAACGCTACAACTTAAAGTCGCAGTGTCAAGTGAAAGAAATCAATAAATATAATGGTAAGAATTAAATTAATTGATACATATAGTAAATCAATTTAACTATCTCTCGGATACCAACATACTGGAGAAAGAAGCGTCCATGTATTTAGGGCAAGTATATAAGTTATATGTTGATTCTTGCCCTATGTAATAAATTTTAATAAATAACTACACCATATCATTTTGTTACTATGTCAGACGAGGATACTTTCACTGTACAAGCCTACGTAATACACACACTATACTGTTCGGATAACTAACTAGAACTGCCCTAAAATGACCAACTGGTTATATCCTACAACCTACAAGATTACTTAGTGTTTCATTGTATGCAAGAGATTTCGATGTCCCATCTTAAAACATAATTGTCAAATCACATTTTTGTTGACCCTTTAAATATTAAAGATCACTAATGTGTTCCTTATTACTCCTTAATATATGTTTGCAATAACGGTGTAAAGCCCTAAATTACACTAATTTAACAACACATTCCCCCCCCCCTCTTTTACTATGCTTAAAACAGTTGTGTACACTTCAGTAGGAAAGTATGGTATTAAAAACACCTGGGACTAAAGACATAAAATTAATTACGCTGTGAATAAACTTACTCCGCTCTTACGAGAAAATACATTACTCACCAAAGATTGAAAGTTTGTTCAGCACCCAAAGTTTTCTTATCATCCCGGGACATGAATCACCTTGCTGTGAACGTCTTCTTGCACTTTATTTAAACATAATTATCACCAAGAGAGGGCACTAAGATAAATACCGAACCAGATTTTACAACATTCGGTCGAGTTTATTATATTTTTTTTTATTATTCTTGAAAGAAATAAATAGATTTTTTTTTGTAGAATAATTAAGTAGCCAGTTTTTTTTTATAATATATTATTGGCTCAACTTAGTATTGCTCTTATAATATTTCATAAAGAACATTGACAAACAACTAAAAGAACTTCTTAAATCGAGTATTCATTATTTGGTGTGTATGGATAAATATTAATTAGTTATTTTACATAAGTTATTGTGACCTAATGGTTTTAAGAAAACCAATGTATTGTTGTAATGTATTGTTAAATAAAGAAGAAAATTTACGTTTAAACATTAGAGTGAAATAATTGCGTCTACCTTACAGTGCAAAGGATGATAAGTTTATATTTTTCCATAAATAGTTATATTTGAAAAATAAATTCCAATATTTACTTACACGGAACGCTTCCCAATAAAGCAAGGAAACACCCAAAATATTAGAAGTGGTTGTTTAATGGGTTGTAAACTCAAAGTTGAAGCTTTCTCCGATAGTTTACCGACTGCAGTTTCTTGAAGCTGACTTATATTGAAGTTGAATACATTATAAATTGTGTTCTTACAAAATTAAACAACCAATTAAGTAAATGTAAACTACTTTGAAAAACTTTGATGAAAAAAAGTGTATAGTACTTTTTTTTATATTTAAAATACTTTGTTTTATCATACTACACATAAAGTTTTGTGATGTGTCTGATGATGACACATCATCAGACACAAAGGCTATGGTAAAGGCTTATGAGTCTTTCGCTATAGCTGGCGAAAGGCCTCATAAAAATTAAAAATTCAGAAATATTGGCGAAGTTATTATTTCAAATTAGTATACTACACATAGTTTATACAAAAAATATACTCAGCTATAAACATAAGGTACTCGCACGGTATAAGAGTTTCTAATGCGTAAGCTTAACTAAAATAAAAAAGTACATTATATGTTAAAATAAATATAAAGTATTGGAAATATTAAAATACTTCACGGTTTTTACATACTTATTATGAAATAAATATCCTAAAATATTTCTGACCTTGAAAATGTAACAGTACAGCAAATACTCAGGAAATACGCTATTTCTTTACAATCTGAAAGTACAAGAAACTTTGTACTCAACCCCGAGAAAATATTTCCAACAAATAAAAGCAGAGAAGAGAGTGGAGGTGTCCTGATTATCTGAAAGAAATTAAACGTTCTTTTGTTCGTAAGCCATTTACCAAGTTCAGCACTCGGCAAGGCGACTGTTATTGTGGTAAACTTTGTGCCGCATCGTGGCATACAACTAACTACACCAGTATTTATGTTATACCACATTTACAAACTTACAATTAATATTTATGTAATATTTATAAACAAGCAACCACACAATTATTGACGAATGACATTTACCTTCGTAATAATGAAATATTGCAAACATCTTACTATGGTGGAGATGAAGCATTTTTTGAGAATGCCGATATATCCATATCTGTGATTTTACCTTATTGACCCTATCGTTTTATCGTTATTATTATTTTATATTTTTTTTGGTTTCTCTATAAACAATACTGTATTCTACATTGAAAATATGTGTTTCTATAATTAATACTGCAATCTTTCTCAACCATTTTGTCCATTTAAAAGGTCAAAGAAAAAAGGAATATTTTATCATAGTTTGTGATGGTTGGCTCAGTTTCAATATTTACTAATCTAGAGGTTAAATACCTTGATGCCAACTTAATCCTTGGTATATTCAATAGTTATTAGTCGTGAACCTCTAAAATCTGAAAGTTTTTATATTTGTTGTTGTTATTAATTTAAACATGCTTGAGCAGTTATTACAGTGACAATGTATGTAACTTATTCTAATTTTACTAGGTATATGTTCACACCGGTGATGTTTACTTTTATAAGTTTTTATGTATTTATTATTTTAAGTAGCAGTCCAAACGCTGGATCCAAAACCCTTCCTTTCTAAAACCTAATAAACAGCAGCCTTTGATAAAATGCAAACATTCTACTTGCTTAATATGTAGTTCATCTTTTGTCATCACGCATGAGACTCATAATTCTTTCAAACACAAATATTTTATTCGTATTTTAAACGGTAAGTTCCAACATTAGTGCTTTTACGATCATGGGTCGTACACGTATAACACTAGATATTCTTAACTCTATTCATCAAACCTTTATCATGTTTTAGTCAGTAATAAAAAATGTAGTAAAGGTAGGGACGTGAAATACTCTGTTAATAAGAAAACTTGAAGTCACTAAACAAACTTTCAGACTGCTGAATAATGTATTCTGCCGAAGAATCCCCTAAAGTTTTGTTTATTCTTTATTTACTAATAATAATCAGCGTAAAACAATAGTGTTGTATTATTAAAATGCAGCTATACACGATCGACAGAAAGTTGTCACAATGATGTGCATGTAGGCTAATTTACAGATCAGATGATGAAAACCATTAGGTGTACAGAATACAAATAATAGTATTCCTAGAACTCCATTATTACATTACAATATAAACCAAAAATGCAGAGGTCACGATTCAATATCGATGTCACGAAGTAATACTTCATTATTTAAATACGTTTCAGTGAAATGGCGACCATACAAAGTATATTTTAAGTAGTATTTTACATAGTATTTACATAGTAGGTATTTTAAGCCAAGTATGAATGGAGATGAGTGTAGGATGAGTGGCGCGATTTTGTAGCCTTGTTAGTGACTAAGGCCGACATATTCCTTAGACACAGCTGTTAATTAATAGCCCATACAGCTAATGGCAACTAAGGGACCTACATTTTATAGTGGAATCCGAACCACATTTTTGCCTTTGGTATATAGGAATTGATCTAATTATCAGATAGTACTGCGGATAGTCGTAGTACTCACCCGTGTGGACGTTAATCCACACCAGGGACTATCGCATCCACAGTGCATGCCTATAAATATCCACAATAATGCGTGGTTAATACGTAGTTAAACTCAGATTAACGTACACTGCTAATGCAATGTTTCCATTTACGTCATTTTTAGCTCCTACATGAAGCAAAAGCGATATAACAGTGGAAATTAAACATGTAATATGGTTTATAAGGTTGTATAACCAACCAAATGCCTCCTTGAAATTTCTGCTTGTGTCCAACTGGTATGAGAAGAGTTACTAAGTTATAAATAAAAATACAAAATTACTCATTTTTATCGTTCAGTTGGAACTTAATGGACAACGCTAACAGTAAACATGTAAAAGTTTCTCATAATGCACTGAACTAAACCGAACAATTGCTTAGTGGCAAGCCATTACATGTATAATTTATTTTGATAGCGAATTTTAATGCTCTGCGCAAAACTGCTGTATAGCTTCTAAACATTAACTTCTCGAAAAAATCCCTTCCTTGTTAACTAATCTACTTTAAAGATGTCCCCAGCATACCTCATAATGCTGATATAACTAAACATTGAGTAGTTGAAATTTGTCAATGAACGGACTATTTCGAAAACGGCTAAGCCCTAGACTATCCTAAACCATTTCAAGTCGGATGTATTGTAATTGTCTGGCATATAATTTATCAACTGTTTTATAGGACTGTTATTTTTAGAATTTTTAACGAAAAATAAACCTTGAATAAGGTTTATTTTTTCCTATGTATACAAGACTTTGATGAGCATAGTTTTGGTGACAAATTATTTAAGAAGTAATATGTTTAACTTATTTTATCTTAACTTGACTTCTATCTTATTTATTTACCATCAAAACATAAAATTACAACTTTTCATTCAGAAGATGACCAAACTGTTTCACATTTCATTATTTTTAATTTAGCTTTAAAATTCAATAAACAATGATATTGTTGTCCATGTCTATCATATTTCATTGTTCTATTAACATTGTGGTATAGTTAGTAAAATTATTTAAAATGAGTTACATCAGCAATATTCCCACTGAGAACCTAATTTAGTTACAAATGTCCCTTCTTAGTGCATTTACTTATATCATATAAAAATATGAAAGCAGTGTTTGACCTGATTCGTCCATGAAAGTATTAATAGATCAAAGAGTCTCAAGTCAGGACATTTTCCAAGCCAGCGGAGATGTTGAAAGAAGTAAAGAAGACTACAGCCCCTCGGATACATCTTTTTATTCCGCCCTCCCTGAACAACCCTTGCCCGCCAACTTGGGCCATGGTCTTGCAAACTGTCTTCCTTTGTTTTACTTAACTTTACTGCTAAGTGGTAGCTTCGTAACATCTTCTAAATAAGATTAAAATAATAAATGTTAATCCTTTAAAATACATTCGTGTAACATTTCCCATAATGATAAAATATTTGGATATTATAACACATAAAATATTTTCAATATGGTTTTTTAAGGTTTATAGTAGTTATATTTAAATTTTCAAGTAATAACGCAAGGATTGGCTCAAGCAGTTATAAAACAACGTACTATATTTTTAGTGAATTTCCCATATATGGAATAAGCTATTACCGTAGGTCTTATGTCAAGACCTAGACCCGGGACCGACTTACTTTTCGTTTTAAGGTCCTAAGAGGCTAAAAACACCATCCGTTCAAAATTATATTTATATATATGTCCGTTAGCTCGATAACTCGAGCAAAAACGATCCGATTTTGATGACATTTGGTGCAAACATGTAAACCTACGTTTATTCGAACTAGTTCACGAACCAGCATAATCGGACAATGGAAACGGGGGTTTATAGGAGGGTTAATGGGGTAAAAATATATTTTTCCCATTTTTGACCCTAAAAACATAAAATTTCATAATTTCTCTCCAACCTATTTTGTAGAGTTAAAAAAATTTAATAATTTTTTTAAATTGAAGCGTTGTTGTATGCCCAACGGTTACGGAGATAATTTAAAAATATTAAATTTAAAATGCCCATGTAGTTTGCTTGTTTAAGAATATATTTTAACCAAATTTGGAAATTTTGTTTATGTAATACTAAGCTATCAACATTGCAATAAAAAACACACCTCAATATCTTCCCAGTAGCAGCAAACCTAAGTACTCACTCAATTAATGTTATTTAAATAGGAAATAAATCTGACAATTTTTAGGAAATATTTTTGTAGAAACCCAGCCAGATAAATTAAAATTCACAGTCTTAGTCTGCAGGTTTTTTGCGGTGGGGTTATTAATTTTTTTGTAAGAAAGGTAACCAGAATCGTCTGGAAGGTATAGTTGACGTATGTATTGTTATCAAAAGCATATATTTTGATGTTAAAGAGGAACAAAGAATGGATTGATATGAGACGAGATCTGTTCATTAAACTCATCTGATTTGATTAAGGCTATAGCCCAATAAGCTACAATCAGATTATCTCTACGTTTTCGTTATCGTCCTGGATTATTTCCATTAAGATTCCAAATGTTTGTGAAAAACGTTGAACCACACGTGTTAAATAGTTCAATCAACCTCATTCAGTTAAGTGTGCTGTAATCGTTAATGTACTTAAATCAAAAACAGTACTGAATTACATTTAAGATCTATAGGATTCAATTAAAAAATACATGCCATTTTGTTTATAATTCGTATGAATCCTTAAACTCAAATACAGAGTAAATTAACTTGTCCAAAGGCAGCTAAGTAAAAGATTGTTTAATTTTATGTTTCCTTTTGTACAGTTGTTCCCAAAGTTATATAGGCAAACTGTATCGGTTAACTAATACATCTGCAGTATCCTTATCTAGTGGATCAGCCTACATTAACTATAATGTTTTTCCTACAGTTACCTAACAATGTACATGTTTTCTCACTGATTTGAGAAAGCAAAGTGGCCAATTCGCTCATCAGTGAGACAATGTTAACATTGTCTCACTCTAATTACTTTGTCTCACTCCAGATTTGCAACGTGAAGGCACGAAATAGTGAGCGCGTAACATGCAGGCAACGTCGTATGCGCGCGAAATACGTTGGCAGCACTGGCTGTAAATCAGCTGGTCAGCTGTTGTACTGTTGTATTTGTTACTTCACATTAAATGTTATATTAAAACTTCACTTCTGTGTAAAAATAGGTTATTTTTCTTCACCAATTTATTTGTTTTATGGTAACTGTAGGAAAAAGTATAATGTGCGCTAACTATAAATGTAAGTCTTTCAGCAATCATATCATTATTCGTCACCTGTAGAAGCAATGTATATATATGTTTATTTTCCTACTACTGGATATTGAAAATTTAAATTATAAACTGTTAACTGTTCAATATCCTTTGATTTTATTCTACGAGGATTGACCTGATGATGTAACCGTCATCACGAAACCGCTCGTTACTACAAAATCAAAGGATATTGAACAGGTAACAGTTTAATTAATAATATTTTTAAGTCCATCATGAATATAATATGTGAGAACGTGGATTGTACGGTACTTGGCTTAAAAATTATGATTTTGGTACAGATGTTTTGCATTGTAAACTGTGAATTGTTTTGTCAAAAATAAGTTGAATTATGTACAATTGATGTCAAATAATATGAACAGCCTCACTAATGAATTTCAACCGGAAATGACGAAACCACTGAAACAAAGAGAAGGACAGTTTGAGGACACACTTTTAGCGTCCAAACTTTAAGAGCAACTTTTACTCAGAATTAATTGAGCATGATGGCGGTTCTATGTTATGAAAATCCTCTCATCTCTGTATTTTAATTATACATGCAAATTCTACCGTCTTAATTAGAAGTTTTTGCGTCTACCAACTTTTCCCTTCGGATATAACTTCAGGATTTGTTTTAATGGTTTTGCTGTTTCTTGCACAATACGAAATTTACAAGCAGGTATTTTTATTTTAAGAAAGGTAAAAAGTTTGCATATATTTTCATAAATGCATTTTTAAGGTACTATTGTATCAACCTCACGCCTAATAAAATGTCATCAAATAGTATTTGTCAATTTGATTCCCCATGTGTTATGTTTCAGTACATTTATTTATGTAGCTGCTTGGGTAAGAGAAATATACTAGCAAATCTTGCGGCAGTTCCAGGCAGATACCAATCAGAGGTAGAGCTTGGTAAAGTTCAAGGTTCCTAACTCACCTAAAACGTGACTTAAACTTGAAGTGTGAGGGTGATAAATGACTTAAGAACAGTCCGTTTACTTCTTCTTGATAATCTAGTCAGCTGAGTGCTTACAGAACGCTCTCATTGGATCCACTGTTCATAATCGAGGCTATAACTGTTTCCAATGCGTATTCATTAAAAATTTTAGCATTTAAAAGTCGTAATTGACGTTGGATGAATTGGTGTTGGAGGAATTTATTACGATATTTTAAAAGTTTTCTCGGCCAAAAATTTTTGTTTAGCAAAAAACATTACTCACTTTTAGATTACAAACAAATTCCACAACTTAATATATTTTTTGTTTGGGTTCAGTAGTAAAAGCATGTGTTCTATGCTTTTACTACTAAACCCAAACAAAAAAGAAGATATTAGGTTGTGGAATTTGTTTTGTAATCTACAAAAAGGCAACTTTCAAGGTACAATTTAATATTTTAAACTGATCTAGAATATGTATTAGGATTTACATATATATTTAGATTTAGACCCACACTACGCTAATTCAAGTTTACAATTCAAATCGTAACCCTCGTTTAATTAAATTAAGGGCTGATATGTGTGGCCAGATAGAGACACTGACAAGAAAGGGGCAGAACACATAATTCCCGGATACACCACAATGGTGGAAATAGACGGTTTTGGGATTTATTGTCTCAAAGGTATCCCAGAATAATACAAACATCAAATACATAATACAGTAGTTATGGATTTTTTTATAATTCTTAATAATACTGTCTATACCTTTACTTTTAAACATAAGTGACGTGTCTTAACGAAAGAGCTTTAGATAATTTAGTTAAAAGATCCAACTGTAAAGTCTTAAGAAATGGTCTGTTGTATAATAATAAACTATTATTTATGCTTACTATCCCATCCTAATACAAGGAAACTACAGTTCTTGTTATATCCAAACAAACTGACACAGAAAACTATATTTTCCCATATAAGATTATATAAGACATATATTCAACTGTAGTGGATATTTATTAGAAAAATTAATTAACTCATTAAAAGTGTAGGGGGAGGTAACATATAATAACTATATGATTAAAGCGCTGTGAATAATAACAGTACACAACGTCTGTTAAATATCATAAGAATCGCACTCGCTCTCTCTCTATCTTCACGCCCTTGTCGACCAAGAATTGTAGGCAAAGATCACAGCACAGTTGGATGACGTCATCTTGATCATGTCCAATCAGCTGACGATACGCTTAGTAATCCTTCCAGCTCCCGTTCCTGTTTGCTTCGTCTAGTGTTGCTCCCGCGCGTTGTATAACGTTTAAGCAATATCCATCTTGTATACTTTCTGAACATTAGCGGATATTGGAGAGACGTTTGAACGGTGTGTATCAGCAAGAACACAAAATTATAATTGCTTCCTTCGATCACAATTTTTCATGTAGGTGTAAGCATAGAAAACATACTACAATAGTAGTATGTTTTCTGTTGTGTAAGGTTGCCAGCAGTGATACCAGCAATGACGTCAAAAACATATGCATGGCATCTACAAATGTACTCTTTGGCGTATTTATCAGGATTAATGTCAATAATAACGTGACTGTCTTTTTCTAATTTGTTAGGTGTTATTTTAACAATTTCCACAATTCTTTGAGCTCTTTCAATAAAACTCATGAACTAAGATGTTATTGTATCTACAACATTGACCCACGCCATCAGAGAATGTCCTTTGGAGTCTAAATTTTTACAAATTCCATGGTTCGTTTGACATAGTCAGCAAATATTATTAAATTTAATCGTTGACTATTTGAAGCACGATTTTGAACTGTTTCTGATGTTACGAACAATGTCATTTGGAAACAAACATTTTTAAATTGACTTCAGGTATAGTACGAATCTGGATCAGTACAAAAACTTAAACCAATGGTTCATGTGATGGCTTTAATTAGAGATAGTAGTACTATTCTAGATGGGCAATATCAGGGCTGTTCTTTTTTCGAATACAACATACAATTCGTATATTTTCTCTGTAAAAGGTTCAGCTTTTGAATTAGCGAAGCATTAATATCAGGCTCATACTCGAATATTAGACAACCATATTAATCAGTGGTTTTTTTCTTTCCTTTTGGCTAACTTGATATAAAACCATGAAGTAGTATAAATTCTTTGTAAATTTTCTATGAACTCGTTTGCGTCGTTCCTTTGGTCTCTGTTTGTGTGAGTGTGTAGAATAGTTTACGTCCTATTTCGTATTTTCTTAATAGGTATACTACCCAAATTTCTTTTTATCGCCCAAACCATTTCGGTAGGGGGTTTTCAACAATCAACCGTATCAAAAACATTGTATATTTTAGGTAGACAAATCACATTTTTAAAAAGGTTCATTTTTAAACTTGCTTTTCAAACAATGCAAGACCTCGCCATAAAGCTTAAACTTTTCTTAAATCGGAAATATATGTTAAAATAGGCTCCCAAGTGACTTTTTCATCAACTTAGCCACGAGGTTTATTGTCAAACTTAGAAGTAACGAGGAAAGTTTGTTTTGAAGTTTTATGTTAACCCGCAGGAGTGATCCCGTTCCATCCAAAAGTAGTTTTGGATTTAACAATTCCTCAAAATTATGTTATTTAAATAGAGTTATGTCAGGTAGCCAGGGCTAAAAACAAACAAATAACTCGACATGAGGTGCATTTGATGTCTTCGTATATTGTTTCTATTGATAGGATGCACTAAGTAGACCTTTTGTAATCCATTAATGTGTTATCAAAAATGTTTTGTAAAATGCAACCTTATTACAATAACCTCAAATAACCTACTATGTAAAATCATGATACCTTAGTCGTAACTACTGTCTTCTTTCAGTCACATGAAATATTTTTGTACGAACATTCTTGACATTAGTAACAATTTTCAATATCGGTCCTACACACATCCTTTCACACATATTTGATTCGTATACAATATTCAGTAGACATTTTTACAAAAGTATTATCCTAACTCCAAGAGATGCTATTTTGTATAAGGTAAACTCTTAGCAAGTAGTACGGAAGGGGAGGAGCGCAAGGTGTAGTGAAATGTGATGTCATCGTGTTTAATTAAGGACCAGGAGATGGGGCTGTCCCGTGTAGGGGGGAGGGGGTAATCGGCTCAGACTGGAGAGGTGTGTAATTAATTAGTTATATTGGAGTGAGGGAGCGTGCTTATACCGAAATGGCATAACTTTAAATATCAACACCAACATTTTGGAAAATATTTACTCTGTGTAACATTTTACAATCGCTTCAATACATTTTCTGTTTATCGCAGTAAATCTTGCTTTCACTGTATCAACTGCAGTTACTGGTTAAAACAAGACCTCGCATTTCTCTGATAATGGTATGAAAATGGCTAAACATTTGTTGATTAGTCGCGTTGTTGAATTATTTATGAATTATGTTTTTCCATAACTAATAATACTCAACATACAATATTTCCCAGACTGCGAAAAATGTAATATGTTGTTTTACAGAAACTTCGTACCAGGAGCAAATAATCAAAATTACAGCTACATCTACACGAAACACCAATATTTCTACGAAGTTATTCAAGATATTTGAGATGGTTGTCTAATTTCGACGGTGCCAGAATACTAAATTTACCAAAAATGTAGAATTTAATCTGTCTAAAAAAGAACTCGATATTCATCGATTCAACCAAGAAGTAAAATTGCCCCTAAAGAACAAGAATAATGCAAATTGCACTGTAGAACTGCTTATCGTTGAGCTGCTTAGCAGAATACTAAATTACTTGGAAATTACCATCTAAAAGTACAACCAAGTCTTGGAATTTGTGTCTTTTAAATTAAGATTTCCTTTGAAATTATTTATTCTGGTGCATTTAAATTCACCGTTTTTATATTTTAGTGTTCTTAATAAAACAATAAGTCAACAAAAACCAACTGAAATTTATACTTTACAACATCTTATACATATTGGATACCTTATCCTTTAATGTGTCATAACAATTATTGTAGAAAATTAAATGATAAATTGTGCATTATACTTCTACCTCTTGAGACTCAACGATAATAAACCGATGTTTTAATTAATTACTCTTTAGCTAAACTTTGCAAAGTTGGTCAAAGAAAATACATTAATCAGCGAAGAAAGAAAGTTTTTGTTCGGTCTTAACTTTTGTCATTCTAGGCTCTCTTAGCTTCCTAAAAATATCCAACAAATAGCATTTTGTATCATTGTGAATTGTTTGATGTTGTTTTGCTTAGTTTCCTCCTAGTAATTAACAATATTTTAAGTTATTGTTGAGTTTAGTACCCCCCATATGCAGGAGTAAAAACCTTTTTATACCGATCTGATCTTTGTATATCCGTTCTTGATTTTATCAGAGATCATACTATTTTTCTGAAAATAAAAATAACATAGTTATTTTGTGAATGTTTGATCAGAATTTAAAACATTCAAAAGCGAATATAAATTTAGATCCAATAAGCTGCGACTTTTTTAGTCAGGCTTAGGTAAAATGGACGGTGTATCATTAAGATTAATGTTTTTTTTCTTGTGAATACTTGTGTTTGTATTGTATTTTCATTATTAATCTTGCGTGTTCATTAATTATATGGCAAGTTTTATTTTTAGTAATTTTTTAACCACGACAGTAGGATGGATCTTTTGATAACAATTCATCATATTTAATTTACAATGTAGGACCTTTTACCTACAAAAACATAACTGTGTCGATATAATATTTAACATAATATACCTTACACTGATTATGTTTTCAGGTATTGCAACTTTTCAAAAGCCAAAAATACATGTGGTCTAATGAATATGAATAATTGAGCTACATTTTTAACGTAATTCTATTTTACTAAGCGAAGCATTGTTGTAGCATTGTTCTGAAGTACTCGAGAAGTTCTGCGACCTGAGGTGGATTTTGCTAAAGAGGCCCAACTAAACTCGTATCGTTGTCTCTTGCTTCCACAACAATTCACGAGCTTTATTGGCTTCTCCACAGACAATGATGGGTTTTCAGGCTTTGAGAGACATCAACTGTGCCGCGTATCATGTGTTTACTCTTTCCTCGTTGAAAATACAACTGTTCAAAGAGTTTCTAAGACTGGATACTTATTCTACACACAATATTTGGACCATTTCGGTTAATTCACTACCACTAGTTTTTAGAGCAATAGATTATTAGCAATAGAAGAAGAGGTAGTGAAGTAAACTTTGATTAGGTTAGGTTAGTATAGAGTTAGAAACATCTAACCACATTCCACTAGTGGTAGTGAATTAACGGAAAAGGTCCCAATATTTTTGTTTCGAAGGAAATATCAATATCTGTACGAAGTACGATATTTGACATGATTTCTAATTGCGATGGTGCAAGAATACTAAAACACCTGTTTGCCGTTGTAGTAACACAAAGTCGACAACTATATGGGTCCAAAGATAACTTAAACAATCAATAAGAACCCAATCAACAAATAAGCTGGAAGGATAAGTTAATATATAAAAAAACTATATTATTAACGGTTAAATAGAGGTAAATAAGAATGAAACTTGAATAAGGCTAAACATATAAATATTCGGCAGTATAAAGGGAATTATATCTAACAGAACACTAAGTTTATGCATAGAACCATGATCAAGTTGTTAAAATTGAATCAACTATTCTTTAATAACACTCACACAATAATAACTTTTATTTACTTATAATCATAACAAAACTAGATATATAACATACCTATGATTTTATAAAACAGGTAATAAGTAAATTGGATGATGTTGTAACTCCAACACACCCTCTCAACATCATGCCTAGTAAAGTCCTAGGTAAAAGAGTGATCTTTTAAACACTTGCCCCAGAAGTGGCTTTGTTAAAAGGTCCGCTTGATTATTTTCACTTTGGACGGTATTCCAGAAATACTTCGTTCTTATTTATCATTTCTTGGACGTAATGTTTTCGAATATCTAAATGTTTTATTCTAGCACTCATCTTTTCATTTTCAATAAACTTGATACAGCTCTGATTGTCTTCAAATATTACTGTAGGATTTTCTTGGGGGAAGCCCATATCTTTCAACAATAGTCTTAACCACACTACTTCTTGAGTGGCTAAGCTTGCGGCCATGAATTCAGCTTCTGTTGAAGAAAGAGTGACATTGGTCTGTTTTTTGCTAATCCAGTTTATAGTGCTGTTTCCTAACTTGTACATCATTCCGCTGATTGATTTTCTATCTGCTAAGTCACCCCCCCCCAATCAGCATCTACATAGCATGACAATTTCAATTCTTTTTCCATCCCTAATTTTAATTTCTTGTCAATGGTACTTTTCAGATATCTTATTATTCGCTTTACAGCATTCCAATCACTTTGGGTGGGTTTTTCAACTCTTCTAGCTAGAATTCCAACAGCTGACAAAATATCCGGTCTTGATGTCACAGCAAGATAAAGAAGTGATCCTATTGCCTTCCTGTACATTTTGTTATCCGGCAGATCTGGTGACATAGCTGTTGAGTTGACAAATCCAACTTCCATTGGTGTTCTTGCTGGTTTACTGTTTTCCAGCCCATGTTCAATTATGACTTTATTTATTTTTCTTCTTTGGTGAATGTAAAAGTCTCCATCCATCTTATCAATTTCAACTCCTAAGTAGTTGTGAACAACTCCTAAGTCTTTCATTTCAAAGCATTGTGTCAGTTTTTGAAATGTTTTCTTGACATTTTCAATTGATCCAACACACAAAATGTCATCAACATGAACCACTACGTATGTATAATTTCCATCAGTATTACTCGTATATAAACAAGGGTCAGAATTGCTTTTTTCAAATCCCATGCTCATCATTGTTGTATTCAGTGTTTCATTCCAGGCCCGAGCTGCTTGTTTCAGCCCATAAATTGATTTCTTTAATTTATAAACTTTATCTTCATTATCAGATTTCACAAAACCTTCGGCCTGTTGCATATATATTTCTTCTTCTAACTTTCCATTTAAAAAGGCTGTTTTTACATCAAAATGATGCACAGTCAGATCTTTTGTCGCTGCTATGGTTAGTAAAATTCTTACTGTTGTTGAATTAACAACAGGAGCAAATATTTCATCATAGTCTTCTCCATATTTCTGTGAGTAACCTTTGGCTACTAAACGTGCCTTATAGCGCTCAACCATACCGTCATCTCCATACTTTGCTTTAAATATCCATTTACATCCAACTGCTGTTTTCTGTGGAGGTAAATCTACAAGTTCCCATGTATCATTTTTTAATAAGGCTTCCATTTCTTCTTGAGCTGCTACAACCCATTGTTTTTTCTCAGGTTCAGGCAATTTCTCCAATTGTTTCCAAGATTTTGGCTCAATCACATTTCCTTGAGCTATTAATGATAGTCTGTTAGGAGGAACACCTTTTGTTTTTCTTTCAGATTTTCTTACTTTCAAGTTAATATCATTATTCTGATGATCATCTCCATCATTATCCCCATCAATCATATATGGCTCGTCATGTTCAATCTCTTCCATTTCATTTGACATATGTTCTTTAGTTTCATTTGTTAATGTTTACCTATCATCAAGTACATTTTTCTCATCTGTACCTTTTGGTTGATCAACTTGAACACTTCTTTGATTTTCTTTGACCTTTTCATGTCTTTGGAGTAAACTGTCTACAGGCAATACCCTAAAGCTTGAATTAGTATGATTTGCATCGACATGTGGAAAGGAAGATGTGTCAAAAACTACATCTCGAGTTGTAATGATTTTCCTATCTTCGGGTAACCACATCCTCCAGCCCTTTGATACATCTGAGTAACCAACAAATATCCCTTCTTTTGCTCTTGATTGAAACTTGTCATTTGTCTTGTCTAGGATAAAACCTTTACAACCAAACTTTTTTAGATATGAAACATTTGGAATTTTCCTATACCATCTATGATATGGTAATACACCATTGATTGCATCTGATGGGCATCTATTCCTAATATGAGCTGCTGTTGCAACTGCCTCTGCCCAAAACGTTTGAGGAAGATTTGCTTCAATGAGCAAACATCTTGCCATGTCGTTTAATGTACGATTCATCTGTTCAGCCACTCCATTTTGTTGAGGCGTTCCGCTACATGTTAATCTTCTCTGAATACCATTACAATTCAAAAATCCATCGAACTCTCTGTTAACATACTCTCTTCCATTGTCTGTTTGAAGATATTTAATTTTTCTTCCTGTAAAATTTTCTACATTGTTCTTGTACCTTTTGAAAGAATCTAATGCATCACTTTTCTTCTTCAAAAAGTAAACTTCAACCCATCTTGAGCTATCATCAATAAAAGTAATGAAATATTGAGATTTTCCATGTGACTCAGTTTTCATTGGTCCACAGATGTCAGAGTGAATAATGTCCAGCACTTCAGATGTTCTTTCACTTTTAGGAAAGGGTCTTTTTGTAAATTTTCCTTGAATACACACCTCGCATTGTGGAATAAGCTCTTTTGTGTTCACTTTAATACCTTTAACCATATTTAAATTGATTATTCTTTTCAAGTCTCCAAAGTTCAAGTGTCCAAAATGTTGGTGCCAAGACAATAGACTTGATTTTTCACAGCTTATATTCATTTCTTCACTACTCTCTTGTACGTAATAAAGTCCATTTAACCTATTCGCATGGATCTTTGTCTGTCCATTCTGATCTATTATCAAAGCAGCATCTTTTTTAAACAAAACTTGATACCCATGGTCAGTAATTTTAGCTACAGACATCAGATTTGTTTGAAGTTCTGGTACATACAAAGTGTCATACAAATTAACGCTTAGATTTGTACTCCCATTTAAAATGTTCATATTAACTGTTCCAACCCCTCTTGCATCAGTTGATGAATTGTTGGCAAGAGATATACTTCTTCCATTTACAGGCTTGTACTTGGTAAATTTACTGTTCACATGAGTCATATGTGAAGTGCATCCACTGTCCAAACACCACTGTATATCTTTCATTGACAAGTTTCCAAAATAACAGTCATCTTGCACAGAAGAATTAAGTCCTACTTCTTCTAGCTTAGCAATCGCTACGTTTTGTTGATCTTTATTTACTTTGGGACAAAATTTTGCTTTATGCCCGATCGCTTTACATATAAAGCATCGAAACGGAAAATCAACTGATTCCGTTCTATTTCTATAAGAGTCTTTTGAAAATCTTCCTGGTTGAAATCTAACTTTATTCTGAAATTTTCCTAGCAGAGCTTCACTACTCTCTTTCTTACCATGTTCTTTTCTCGCTTCACACTCTTCTACAATTTTTATTTTCAAAGTTTCAGGAGAAGGCAGTGCATCTCTAGTTTCAATAGCAATTCTAAAGTTTTCAAATTTATCTGACAGGGAATACAAAAGAATAATTGTCAAAAGATCCTCATTAATATCGATGTCCATTCCTTTTAATTTGTCCACTACATCAAAAAACATGTTCATGTAATCTCTGACATCATAATCAGGTGTCAGTTTTGCCAAAATTAGCTTCTTTAACAAAAAGGCTTTCCTTGCTGGTCCACTGGAATCATAAATGCCTTTTAATTTTTCCCATATCTCTGCTGAAGTGTTACATCCTTTCACTTGCTTTAATTCGCTTGGGCTGATAGAGAGGATTATATCTGCCTTTGCCTTTGCATCAGTGATTAGCCAAGCAGTCATTCTTTCACCTTCTTCTAGAGGCCTTTTAATGGTTCCTAACACATACCCAAGTAAATCATTTTTAACTAAAACTGCTTCCATCTGCATTTTCCATGTGTCATAATTATTTCTGTTCAAAAGTTCAATGTGATTACTCATATTTCTTTCCATATTCCTCACTTAATTGAGTCTCATAATCTGTTAAAATTGAATCAACTATTCTTTAATAACACTCACACAATAATAACTTTTATTTACTTATAATCATAACAAAACTAGATATATAACATATGAATTTATAAAACAGGTAATAAGTAAATTGGATGATGTTGTAACTCCAACACAAGTAAGGTGGTTGTTCAACAGTACCTAACCATATCCTACGTTTTTAAACTTCTTTGCTTATTTGATTATGATTGGCTTTTTGATTGAATATATTTGTTAACAGTTTGGTATAAATATATGACTGAAAGTATATGTTTATAAAGTCGTTGGCGATAAAAATGGTAGAAATCAGAATTTTAACAATACTTTCCGTTTTACGTATTTTATGTCAAAATATGTACAATACAGAACAAGGATTACGCATTAAATATAGAACGTTGTAAGCAAATTCTTTCTATAAAAAGCTAAATGTCTCCTTGGAAAATTAATGTTTTCTAATACTCTCTTTCACTTGACGAGAGTAAAAATAACAAAATATTGGAGACAAAGACAATGCGATGGGAAGCTTTAAGTCACAAGAGAAGACTCCTTTTGTTCAAAAACATTTGATCTGATGCAGCACATGCCAGACATACTGAGACGCCACGCCCTCACATGTTTTCTATCTGGATCATTGTAGAAAATCTTTTTCTTAACCCTTTTATCCTCTACATACCCAGAAATCGACTTTATTTATTAAAAGTTTTTTGACACCACGCTCGAAAAGCAAATAAAACTATTGTTTCAACAAACTTTTGGTATTATGTAACGTATAATCAGATAGTCCATAAACCACTGAGAATAGTTAATCAAATAATTTTCATATATGACATCTAAATAAGGTTATATTCGTGATACACGTGTTATAACTTGTATTAAAAAGTCTTTTCCTCTCTTTTGTAGAATATTTTTTGCAAGTTTATAATATTTTGTATCTAAGTCGTAACGGGGACGCGGAAAGGTCGCCCCCGGAAACATCACCCCCCTACGTCATATTGACGTCAGAGACCGGGGGGTGATGTTTCCGGCCGCGGACACTCAATTTCAGTTGCAGCATGCACTCGTCGATATGAAGAGTTATTTTTGAGTTTGCGTATTAATTAGATAATTATATTCACTTATCATATACAATTACCAGATTTTCTAATTCGAATTTATGTTAACCGGATACGTTAACCCCGATCGTTTTCAAAATGCACACCCCGGAAAGGTCCCCCCCTGCCATGATCTCCCCCGGTATACCTGCTGTTGGGCTTGGGCTCGTGACTCGAGCCAGCTATTGTTCACAAGGGTAGAGACTGTCCCATATTACCACCGCTCGACTGAACTCGCAAGAATGGGAAGGATTTGGTATTATTACGCAAATGTTGTGGATATTAAGATAAATACAAATTAACACTTTGATATTGTGCTTTCTCTAGACATTTCCCCTTAATTTTATACATCAAATGATGTATAAATTACGTATAGTTTTTTTCCGTCAACGTATAAAATGTATTTGTAAAACGTGGAAATGAAATAAAATGTTTAAAGTAATAGTGACAATTAAGTAAGGAATCAACTCGTATTAATATGAGCATGCTTCAACCACTCAACATCATAATACAGTACACACTTGACAAACATATTTTCACATTTCCTAATTCTTAAATTGTAAAAATTGAGCAATAAATGCTGTATATAATTTTTATACATTTAAATAATTGTCTGGATTTTATGGTAAAATAAATGCATTGAGAATATTCCTGATTTGATATTGGTGAAGGACTCTTTCCCGCAAAAAGAATTTAGAAAGTAAATATTGGTTAGTTTCTTCGGCAATAAACAGGAAAAAGCTTACACTATTTACGTTTGCGTTGACAGAGAAGCAAGCAACAGTGTCACATTCACTTTATTTCATGATTTCACACTGCTGATATTAAATAACTAAATTGACATTGAAGTAGTACAGTTATTCCATGAACGGTCGCCCATTGTTTTGAAAGTTACACATTTAAATCTACCTGTAGTTCGCAGAATATTAATACGTATAACTTAAAAGTTTGCAAGAGAACATAATCCTAAGTATAGTATCCACTATTCTCAGAGTATTGATTTATGGAATTCGTCTGTAATTTGCAGACTATTAATTCGTAGAGTACAACTGTATTTATAGCGGGAAGTATTTTTTGTAAAATAGCTTAGATTTCCCCACTTCAGGTATCCCTCCCTAGAATACCTGAGCCAAATACGTTTGTTTTACATAGTCAAGGAAAAGTTTAGTTAGTTATTTACTAAAGTCAGTTTCATATTTTTACCATAATTCGTACATTAACATAATTCATAATTATCAGTGTTATCTAGCCTATGTACTTAATTAATTTGGAAGGGGTTAATTTGCGAACAGAACGCCTCATTGAGTTTTAAACAGATTTTGAAAATGTTAATGTAATTTGTAAAAAGTATACTCTGAAGTTGCACTAACAATAAAATCAGCTCAAAATATGGTAGGGGATTTTCCCCAGTGTTTTCTAGAGACCTGCTACACCGGTTTACATTTTTATAACCCTCGAAATTTTGGTATATCGATATAGACTACACACATTCTACAAACATGACATAACTTTCATGGCATAAACTTATAGGCCTACTTACACAGATTTGATTTCAGACAATTCTAGATTTTGCCCAAGGGTAGAAGTAGAGATGTATAGTTCAAATCTACAGATTTCCTGAATACGAAGATCCGTTACGGTAGGAAAAAACAACATTTAAAATTGAAATAGTATGCGGGCAAACACCGACGATCAATATTTAAGTAAACTACTTGTAACAGCAAAAAACGTCAATGACAGTTTGAAACCAGCTGTTAGTTAAAACAGCACTGAAACGACTTTAAATTATTAGCGTCGGCTGCTAGACTACAAAAATTAAACTTAAAAAAAATGAAATCATGGCATTGACATTCCCTTCCTTAGAAAATTATATTTATTTCAACACAAAAATCACGAAATCGCGAAAGTGGTTGATTCAGAATCCTGAAATGAAAAAAAAACTCTGTCACGTTTAAATATATAATATATCACAATTAATTGCACACTCTAGTGGAAATCGATGAAACCCACCCATATGAATTCTTGCTTATCCGTTTACTTTTCCACTCTTTGCGTTTTTGTACATGCCAAGTCAAGTCTTAAAACATTACATTTAAAACAATTGTATTAAATCTTCCATAAATTACAAGAAACAGTAACTCATCCATTTTCCCCGATTCCGAATATTTGTGCGCAATCTTGGCGACTTATGTTCAGTCTCAAGCATTTTGGAGGTGTTCGTAATTCAGACACACCCGTTCCCATAGTCCGATTATGCTGGTTCACGAACTCGTTCTAATAAACTTAGGCTTACACGTTTGTAACATATCTCATCAAACTCGCAGCGTTGTTGCCCGAGTTACCGCGCTCACGGTCACATATACAGGGTGTATTTATAAAGTCCCGCATGGGCTTAATATTTTCAAAACGGCAATAGATAAATCAATAAGATTTGGTACATAAACACCACACCTAAAAACAACGTTTTAAAGACTGTCAGTTTTCTGTCATATAATGGGGACATCCCGCAAGGAGTCAGAAGGAAATCTTAAATAAGAGCATAGGTTGATATTTACAGATAACCTTAGGCATATTCTACAACTTAGTAAAACGTTATTTTTTGTATTAAAGCCATTTTTCATTTGGGACACAAATGATTTTTCTTTTTGCTTTCTTTATTTGTTGTGCTCTTGGTCTTTAATGTTTACCAGGTTTTTAATGATTTATTTGTTGCCAAAAACAATTTAAGAAAATATATTTAATTATTTACTTACATTATTTTTTACGTAGTTAAAATGACTAAATATTTGATTTGATAATTTGAAATATTATCAACATATTTTTCATCCTTTTCCCATATAAGAAGGTGTCCAAACACTACAAAATAGGTAAAGGTACTACAGTAGCAAAATATGTATTTATAAAAAGAAATAAAAATAAGAATAAGAAACGAAACACACAAATTTAAAGTGCGTAACATAAAAAAATTATCTTTATGCTTTTTTCTTCTTTTTGTGATCTTGATTTTGATTTTGATATATTTTATTGTTTTAAATTATATTGCAAATGAAGTTTGTACCGGTACTGTATAAATTCCTTGACACTTTGTAGAATATTAAATTGTTATTCAGTTATATTTTTGTATTTTCTTTCCATAATTAAAATGTATAGGCCTAATAGACGATTTAGTACTCATTGTGTGTATTTATTTCTCAATTTAAGTACCTGTCTTCCAAACTTTGTTACAAAATCCTAAATTTGTGTTAGCGAATTTCCCCTATAGGGAATAAGCTATTACCGTAGTACTCATGGTAAGACCTGGACCCGGGACCGATTTACTTTTTCGTTTTGAGGTCCCTAGATGTCAAAAAAACACCATCCGTTCTAATTCATAAATTTGATGAAATTTGGTACAAGCGTGTAAACCTACGTTTATTCGAACGAGTTCGCGAACCAGCTTGATCGAACCAAGGGAACGGGGGTTTATGGGGGGTTTTATGGGGTAAAAATTGGGTTTTCCCATTTTTGACACTAAAAACTTAAAATTTAGCAATTTCTTTATAAACCATTTTGTAGAGTTTAAAAAACAAATAATTTAGTATTTTGAAGCGTTAATTATGCGCCTAATGGTTACGGAGAAAATTCCAAAAATCTGTAAATTTAAAATTTCTATGTTATACTTAGAATAAGTAAACTGTTGTAGTTTGCTTGTTTATATACATATTTTAATCAAATTTGAAAAATGCATTCATTTCATACTAAACTATTATCATTTTACAAAAAAAAAACACCTTTTTACCCTCCCTGTTGCAGCAAACCTAAGTACTCGTTAAACTTTGATGGTTCAAAACTGGACCCAGCTGTTCCTGATCATTGGGCTTTAAATAAATGGTCCTGGCTAATGAAACAGCTGATCTTAGTCAGTAACAAAGCTACACAGATCATCTCACACCATTCTACACTCATATTTGGGTTAAAATACGCACCTAGGTGGCGTCCCCATATCAATTGATATTGATATATATTGAACTAATGTTATTTAAATAGGGAATAAATGTGATATTTTTACAGAGACATTTTAGCGTAAATCCAATCAGGCAAGTGGAAATTCGCTTAGTCTGCAGGTTTGCTGTGTCGGGGTATTTTTAATTATAATTGGCACTTTGTGATACATTAATTGAGTATATACGAATGTTACTATCGTTTAAGCGATGAAATACAAGTTTACAGCTCAACATTTCAAATTTTGATTACATATTAAAAATTTGAACTCACGTATATTTTCCCCTTAGTAATTATGAAACATAATTTTGCAAACTTCAGTAGCAAAAAGGTTTTCTAAACATATACATCTTATAACAAAACTAATTTATTGGTATATCAACACTGATTGCAAGTCCTCTTCTCGATTTCAAGTGATTCTGATATTTTGATTATACTTTCATTATATTTTGACTCTATTCCAGTGATATGAAACTAGCCTAGGCTGTTTCTGAATAAAGGTACTTTTTGGCATAACCTTTAGAATATGTAGTATCATTTACATATTTGTAATTACTAACAATTAATTATTTCGATAAGTTTAAGGGATTAATCCCCTAAAAGATATTATTATGTTTATTCTTATTTAATAATCTGTTTCTATTTTTCAAATTATTAATTAAATCGGGGCCAAACCTAAAGCAATGCGATTCATTTGTAATACATTTAGAAATTATTCTATTTTTAACAAATGTGTTGCTTAACAATTACCATACGGTGTAAGGTAAGTTTACTGATGTTGATAAGTATAACTACCATTTAATGCAACAGAAAAAATGTATACTTTACGCATTATTGTTGGTTATGAATTAAGTATAAAAGAATCATTTTTTAAAGTCAATCTTTGCTCGCATTATTTAGTTGTCTTAGAAGTTCATACACATCTAAATCTACTGATTGATATTCCACCACAGCGTCTGCAATTTTCTTCTGTGGAAAAGCTGTTGTCCAAGCGACAATAATAATGAACGAGCGGCCGACCCTCAGAACAATGGACTTGGGAGGACGGGCAGCAGGTAGGCTGCCGAGCAGCCCAGCCCTACTAGGGGTAGCGTTTCAGGGGGGGACGATTCCGGGGTGTACATAGGGGATGCCTTGCCGGGGAAGACCTTTCCGTTTCTACTTGTTTGAATTAAAATTAATAACATAATTAGTTCATATCAACTAGATTTTGATAAATTACTTGTCAAGCCCTTGGGGGGGAACGATTCCGGTCGCGGACATAGATTTTATACCAGCTGGTTGTTTGGTTTCGTGACGTCACGTTTAGCCTGGGGGGTGATGTTTCCGGGGGCGACCATTCCGGCGACCCGTCGTAACAATAACGATAAAAGATTTAACATTTGTCTAGTAAAGTTTGTGTATCCTTAAATGTAATTTATTTCGCAGATACAAATACAAATAATTAAAATATGTGTAGCTTGCCTGTAAGATATATCATAGATTAAACATACTGATATATTTTCTACCGCTCATGGGAGGCGTCACCTGGCATTTACGCTGGGTCGCGACGCAGTATTTTCCCGCAGACTAAGATGTGTGCCTACTTAAGCCACAATACCTTGTTTAATTATGAATCTGCTTACCTTATACTTATATGAGAATATGGAAGACATTGCTTTCTACGTAAAGCTGATGAAAGAAAAAAGTAAATCATACGAATGCACCTGGATTTAGAAACAATACTGTGTTTCTAAATCCTGCGTGGATTGTGACGTACTATTGTGGAACATTATAACACATCAATAATCTAAGCTTTAATTATGTTTTATTACTTATCTATTTTAGAATACATCAGTAACCTATTTCAAGCAAACCTGGTTACTAAGTTTACAAAAGCAGTTCAAAATTTTGAAAAAGTCTGTTTCCCACAGTAACGTATAATTAACCAATACCAATATAGGCATATAAACGCTGCTACTGTGTTCGTCCCATCCAATGGCATAGTAATTACTAACGCGAGTAATGCCATTGGACAGCCATCATAAACACAGGACCAGCACAGTTATGTATCGACCGATAACCAATAGAGAGTTATCCATTTAACTGCGACTGGGTGTGACGATGTTTGTATATAGCCGCACTACTTTATACGGCGGATGTGCGTGTTTGATGCACGAGCCAGACACAAGTTTTTAAATGTATGAATTATAAATTATTTGAGAGGTGCGTATCTTAACCCAAATATGAGTGAAGGATGAATTTAAAATGTTGTGAGATGATTTTTGTAGTTTACCGACTAAGATCAGCTGGTTCAACAGTCTGGATAATTTAAAGCCAACGATCAGGATCAGCTGGGTCCAGTTTCAAAGCATCAAAAAGCTACTGACTTTTCCCAGGATTGAACCGGCGATCTTTTGATTCTTAGACGAGCTAAAGTGCCACCACTCATAAAGTTATAAAAAAACTTTACATAAATGAATAAAAAAATTAAATACCGTTAAACTGATTTTATTTTTTGTCATCAAGTTTTTTTTGTGTGTAATTGTTCTTACAGGGGGTTGTGACATTATCACATGGATAAAATAGGTGATTGGTGGGATTAGACCCTGGTACCTCTTAGTCCGAAGCCCCGCGCTTTACCACTCGCTCCCACAGTGAAATTGATTGTTGTTGTTGTAATTGTAAAGCTGCAGAATAGAAACAGTTGTTAATGTGCGGATGAGTGAAAATGGTCTATATAACGCTTATAACTGTTTAAAATCTACATACTTTTTGCCAAAATAGCTTTAGTTTAATTTTTCGTAGTTGTTACAGTATTTTGCTGGTAAAAACATTTCTTTAACATTCATAACAAACATTTCTTTAAGTAACACCATTAGAAGGCATTATTCAACAATGACAGGAAAACATAAGGAATTTCTCCTGGACCAATAAACTCATTCGACCGACTTAAGTTATTGTTTGGTTAAAATAAGATGACTACTGTAAACAAAAAATATTGTGGGAGGATGGTATCCCTACTGAAGTACTTTTTATAATACAATAAAATGAACAAAACAAATATATATTTTTAATTATACCTGTCAGGGTAAGCCCGTTGGATAAGTTAAAACTGTAAAATTATGTGTCTAGTTCTTTTTATGTAACGAGGAATAAAAATTATTTAAAACACAAAGAGCCAACCAATAAACTTTTACACCACCCTCCTTAGCCATTACCATACAGTGAATGCCAATTATTTTATTCATGCTTAAGACTTCGTTTAGGGGTTTGGATGTAGGCCTACCAATTTGCGTAGGAATATAATATAACCACTTCTA
The DNA here is from genome assembly GCF_028750875.1 of Macrosteles quadrilineatus. Classification (NCBI taxonomy): domain Eukaryota; kingdom Metazoa; phylum Arthropoda; class Insecta; order Hemiptera; family Cicadellidae; genus Macrosteles; species Macrosteles quadrilineatus. Next base: position 161,171,889 of record NW_026542594.1, read on the forward strand.
AAGCCAAAATCCAATAACCTCAGGCTCCAACACACCCACTCGGGTTATAAATACTTAATCTGCATGTTGTCTCAGTTTAGGCCAAACTAGGTAAACGACTCGTTCAGAATATGATGCATGGTAAAACATATAAACTGCAGCTTTGTAGCCCTCTTTTTTCTATTTTTCTAAAGAAAACATCAACAACTATTTTGAATATATGATTTTTGGTTGGTGACTTATATAAAGCTTATATTTAAACGTTGCTTGACATGAGTCTCGGAACTGTGTATTACAGAAACTCCTCCACTCGTATCAGAACTCTACCTTTAGTTTGAAGATTCAACAGAAAAGTTAAAACTTCGGCGAACGTTCTTTGTTTGGAAAGTTTCGCTTGTGTTGTTGAAGTAAGGGTGCAGACGACTTCTCAGAAAAACATTGAGAAAAATAGATCGTTCACTTTTAAAATAGACAGCGAACATAACAAAACTAAATATCTCGTGTTAGTGATATGTTTGGAACAAGTTATAGTGTTAGTACATTTTTGTAATACTCGTAACATTTCTTGCTTATCCTCTTATACAAAATTATAAAGACACAAATTTTCAATTCCGATTTCCATAAATATGTTAATTGGACGTCACAACACGTTTTATAAAGCAAGTTTAAAACTGTGAAATTTGCATTTCGTTGCAGAGTGTTAATATTTTCAAACATTACAGTTTCTTATTATGTAACCTTTGGTCAATGTTTGTCTCTTACCCACGTTTTCAATGTTAATAATTTAATTTTATAAAATGCTCCTTCAAATATTATATTAACAAATAAATATTGAAATAAATATTACATTGGATTGTTTGAATCCAAAATAGATCTTTTCACACAAAGAAAACTAAATAAAATTATTTAAAAAGCGCTTAGAAATTATAAATCTAGCTGATACTACAACTAATGATATTGATTAATGAACACGTAAGCACATATACTTCGGTGTATGTCGAAAGGATTTAAATGTACGGTTTGTTCAAGTGTTTGAAGTTTGTAAACATCGACCCCTTAGTAGTTTAGTAATTTCTTCGCTCACAGGGTCAGCGTTTACATATCTGCAACATTTAATTAGGAAATAGGTGATTTTTTAAATTTCCCTTTTTGTCTCCAAAGAGTGTAGTGTAAATAATTATAAATACACTGTATTTTATTTAAACAACTCCTTCAAAGTTAACACATTAAATTAAACTGTCAGTTTGTAACGTCGAGGGTGTCTCACCTTAATACATCAAGATCACTAACATTCTGTCCTTTTCCTAGCTGCCCCAACGAAAACAATTATTATGAAACCGACACATCGAACAATATGAAACATCGATTAAACCGATATTTATTTTGAATTCTATATTTTCCAACACTTTTTGATATTTTTTAATTATTCATGTGCATTGCTAATAGTTGCAGCAACATTTGTATAATATTGTTCAAAACTTCAACATGCGTCAAATAAACTTAGAAGTCGGGACAAGGGTAAAACTTGAGTTGATATTCCATTGTTCGGCAAGTTTTGCTTTGTTGTCAGGAAGGAAAGAAGTTCCTTAGTGATAAAAGTCCGGAAATAGCCTGTCACATATTGTTATTTTCACGATTATCAAAACTGCCCAAGCTATATTAGTCCAAAGGGGGAGCGAGCCGGCGTAGTGGTTAGAACGCGGGACTTCAAAAAATAAAATAAAATGAAACTATACGTTTCATGATCGAACGCTAGTTAACAGTTTCTTGGCATTTTATCCACACTATCTAGATTGATTTAAGATAATAATGAATCAAAATTACTCAATAAATCTAATAAACTGTAAAAATAGTAATTTACACCCATTGATTGTAGACTATACCGATCGATTGAGGTAAAATCCAATCAATTATACATTGCTCGTAAAATAAATTGTTCCTTTACACTTAACTTCGGAGGTTGTGATCCGTTCATTTTTTTAAGAACAGTAAGTATACTTAGCAAAAAACTTGGCGATTAGCAAACATCTGTATATAATCAAGTTTTGCTAAAACCCCTATCAATCCCTTAAATAAATCTGTACTTCAAATCCAACACAATGAACTTTACGTTTTGGTCTGTTTACATACAGTACTGATTATTGTTCATCAGATTAACAGCAAGACTGTTTAGGTGATCTTATAATTTTTCTTGGTACTTTTACTATGGTCTGTCATTTCTTCTTTAACTGAACTAATTTTGAAATATTTTCTAATTAAAGTGTTGCATATGAACCAGATTGCGCCAATAATTCTTCTCGAAGTCTTAGCAATGAATTTGTGTTCATTGGTCTTAGCCTGATAGCGTTAAAGAATTTCGATGTCAAATTAACTCTAGGTCTTCCATAGTTGAATACCATATGTAAAAATTGGTTTACCTGAAAAAACAATCAAATTATACGTCTAATAAAACTAGTAATAATATATTTACACTTATAATAATGAATCATAAGACGGGTAATAAATATGAAAGATGGTAAGTGGTGATTGATTTCGATTGGACACTCCAATCATCATCAGACTCAATAGGCCAATGATTTCTTGATGCTGATCAAGAAGTTATTAAATTGGTTTAATCCAAACTTTATGTAGAAAAGTTCTGTTAACCAGTAAATACCAATACATACCTGTTCAGAATCAAAGAGTTTGTTCAGGGAAAAATAAACAAACTTTTATAAACAAAAATAAATATAACTGATGTATATACATTTTGAAACAAGATTGAACATTGAACACAATCCTTTGATTAAGGTGTGTTTACAAGCTCATCAATAACTTTAATTCAAGTATTTAGTTGATAGGATCAGGTTTATGTTTTTTTTAAGTATTCCTAAAGATCATCACACTGCATAATAGAGCAATTTGTTTGTTCAATCTAGCCATGTTTTTTTCGAAAATATACTCGACAATATTTTGTATAAGAAAACAATGCAGATCCTACAAACTGTAAAGATTCGTTATAGACAAGGGGATCGTTTTAGTTACAGCAATAAAAACCAGATGGATAACGAAAGTGCCTGTCCCAAAATCTCTTTGCGGGAAAGCCAATAAAATTACGTCGATCTTTAGAAACGAACAAAGTCAAAAGCGAATGTTTCTTTTGTGCCCTCCCTTTGTTAAAAGGAACTTGAACCCAAAGGGAAATAGTTCCTATATATCTAACAACAATGAATTTGCAAAATATTATAGAATACTGTTAAATAGTTTATCCGACAATATTTATGATTTGTGTTACCAATTTAATTTTGTTTATTTATTATTTTTTGGTCGGATTTCAGCAACCCAGTATATGCATGGCGATGTTACAATCAGTTATATGTGGTATTTGAGGTTTTTGATGGCGTTTTAGTCCTAGCTTGGCTTATGGGTATTACAAGCAATTTCATTCATGTGTTTAATATATGAAATCATGTTGACTAAAATGTTAAATGGATTAAAAATATTTGTGCATTTAATATGACTTGGACATTGCTTAATGCTTATAGCTTGTTAATTTTTATTTAAAAACTAACTAGTTTTTTTTCTTATATTTCATGAAGAAGCTACGTAACATTTTGTTTTGCGATGCTTTTAGTATGCTTTATTCGTAGAATCATTTACAAATACTAAGTCAAAATAGAATAGATTCATAATCATCATTTAGGTTTTCAGAAAACAATTGTGTTCGCGTTTTTCTTTCCATATGAAGAGAACACTAAAGCGTGCACGATATTTTTATGTAAATCTTCAATGGGAAAACAACACAAGCGCTGGTGGTTTCATGCATAAATGGATGCACCAGTGGAGGCAATGTGGTTTCAACTCTTGTCTCGTTCATTATTTATTTGTAATAAGTATTGAGATTTTAAAAATGTAAATGGGATTCAAAATTTTTTATTAAAGAAACTAAATATAACGCTGCAATAAAATATTTTAAAATGTATCCATAAATGCATTTCATTCCCATTGAATTCATTGGGAAAATATTTACTACGTCCAAAGAATATTTTAACAGTCATGCATTATTGATAACTGCAATAGGCATGCAATTTTATTCAAACATTTCGTAAAATAACATGTTATCGTTAAATGATGATTTTGTATGAACGTGATTAACATGTCAGCCAGTCATATCAATGCATGTGTTCAACTGTCCAAATATTGCTAAATTACAATAAAATCGGCTATTTACATTCTTTTCCAGTAATTTCACTTTGAAAATGTGGAGTTTAAATACGCTACTCGCTAAAACCCATTCAACAATAATAGAAATATAAAAATAAATTACAGCTAATGTTCAATAAATACAATTTCATTCAAAGTGTTTTATGCTTGATTACTTTCAGGAAAGTACTGTATATGTTAAATTCTTATATGAGCCTAACTACTACGAATTTGCGTGAATGATCAAAATATTTCCCTTCTAACTAAAACAGATGTACATTGTTTTAAGTTGGTGTTATTGTGCTGTTTATTTCAACAGTTGATGTTGTTGTCGGTTCTCTCGGTCTGTGATTGGTTCGGATTCACGGACCTATGACGCGTCGCTAAGGCCAGGCGCACACAGGCGATTTTGAGTCGCGCAACAGTTGCCCGACTAAAATGTTCAACATTGTTTTAAATTGGAGTGCGCACACGAAGGAAACAGTCTGGGGACAGTCGCGCAACTGTTGCAACCGATGTTCCCGGACCCAATTTGCCAGCGACTGCTCTGCGACTGAATTGTTGCGGGACTGTCGCTCCAGGTTTGGTATCCATTGAAACAAGTGTAGATGCGCACACATGCAACTAAATAGTTGCTGTGTCGCTCAGTCTCACCCCAGGAATTCAACTACTCGTGGCCAGAACTGTCACTAGTGTTTGCTCTCTTGTTGTGTGAAGATTTTAGAAAATTGCAAGTATGAGTGTGCGTGGTGAGGATGTCGAACAATTAGTTGATGAAGTTGAGAAGAGGCCGACTATATTTAAAGTCATTGACTCTGTCCTTTCACAAGTCGCTCACTATATATATGGGATGAACCCAGTATCTTCTCTTTTTCTTTCGCGCGCGAAACTTCAGCAACAAAGCACATACTACGGCTGTATCATTGAAATCCATTCGGAACGCTGTAACGAATGTATTTCCAACACGTCTCAAGACTAGATCCGCGACTAAAAAGTTGCCTGTGTGCGCACTCCAGCTCAACTGTCGCTAGACTTCAGAGTCTCCGAGAGAGTTGCGCAACAGTCCCCCGATTAGTCGGGCAACTGTTGCGCAACTCAAAATCGCCTGTGTGCGCCTGGCCTAAGCTATTATGTTGGTAGAAGCTAAAAACCTACAAAATACGTTAATTGTATGTATCAGAAGAACGCAAAACACATATTGATAAATGAAAGATATCACCTACTGTAAAGAGGTGCCTTTCACCAGAAGATTTACAAACTGGTGCCTAATGTTATGTGAATTTGTATTAGGTAGTTGTAAATATTTTGGAAGCTTAGTAAGATGTATACTGTACTACTACCAACTATTTCTTTAATGATTGTTAAGGGACAATACAATATCATAGATTGGTTTTAAATGTCAACGTTGTAAATTGACAATACACTCTATACACTCTTTCGTCTGTATTGAAACTACATCTGCCTAACTGGTAAAAGGAATTATCTGTGGAATGATAGTTTTACCTAATGTATTGGAATTGGTGTATTTGTTATATTCCTTGTAGATAAATTATTTTATGTATTCAGATGTGATTCGCCAAAACACTTGATCGGTTAGGCAGACGTGGGAATAGTTCATCACCAGCTATTGCATTGTGGTAAATAATACACAACAAAATTATTCTATTATTTCACCTAAAATCTATCTCTGTTGTCTTTGTCTTATACTGTAGTTGTCCAAATCTCAGCTTTTGAAGAACAATGAGATCTGTCAAGAAAATCTTTACGTCCAACAATTTATGATTAAGCTAGATTTTTGTGATAATTTGTGATAATGCAAGGAGTTTTATAAAACAAATCCTTTTCACGTGTTTTATGGTTTTATCGTTAGTTAAATCAATGTTTTACTCATAAGCTAAATAAACTGAAGGGGATATTTTTACGTTTCTCGTTAAACGCTTGGTGATTAGGTTTTAGTGATTAGGGCCACCTGCTTTTAAAAATTTTCTATTAAACATAAACTTTAATAAAAAAATTTAGAGAATCAATTTTTTAAAACAACTTATTCCCCCATATTAACTTTATGGAAGAAAATCAAACTTTGACGGAAGCTCCTGTGATAAAAATTTCAAAAAATGAAAACCACTTTGAAAAACTTCAGATTAAGGCTTTTTTTTGATACCGCAATTTGTGACACTTCAATCATTGATATCGGTCTAAAAATGAGGGATTAGTTATGTTCACAAATGTCGGCTTAGTGCATTATTATACATAAATAAAGATGACATTTGTTTGACATAGATATTTGACATAGATGACATAGATAAAAACATTTGTTTTTAAGAAACCTGTTTTTTTTTCAAGGTAATGTAGTTTTTTTCGCGAAATTGTTTTGAATTTATTTCACCGATGCAACTAACCTGCGGGTTTCCCAGGACACGTGCTTTTTGTAAATGGTAGATTAAAAATATGTAATTAATTTAAGATTTTAAAGGTGGTTTGGTGTGTTAAAATTTCATATTGAGTTTTCCAAATTAAAAATGTCGATTTAAAATTGTGTTGAGTTTAGTCAAGTTGGTGATAATAGAGCTAGCTGTCTCTCCTAATGGCTATCTCATCCAGCGGCGGAGGAAGTTTTATTGTCTATCTCAGCAGTAACGATTCAACTTTTCCAGGCACAAGTTTCTTTCGTTTAGCTTTTTAAAGAAGTCGAATAATAAAGTAAAAAAGCAATCTAAAACTAAAGTCCGGAGCATCAGGAGTTATAAAGTTAGTAGGGAATTGGATCAAAATTTTACTTATTATTAACTTTTGCGCTTTTGTGTATCGTTATAGGTGTTGACTCTTATAAAAATCGCATTTATTTGTTAAAACAAAGTACCTATCATCCAGTTGTAAATTATATTTATGGTCTGTATAATTTCGTGTAGTGGATTAATGTATTAATATCTGTGTACTATCCAATAGTAATAGTAAGATGCGTTTGCAATGAAACTGAACTAGTTCACTTCAACTTTATATATTTCAGCACTAGAAAGTAGATATTCTCCATTAAAACTGATATCAAAGAAAACAACCCTTTACTAAGGTTTAATTAGAAGCAAGGGAAAACGAAAAGCTGATTTCCCTCAGTTTTTCTTTCCTTGTCCTCAATCAGTTCTCTATTTGCCTACAACGCTATTTTTTTCAAACAATAATGTAAACAGAAAACAGGCATTTGCGTCGAGATGAAAAGGATTCATAACTTGTACCGACAGTAATTTTCCGGCACTTCCCCAATTCATTATTTTCGTCCGCGCAAGTGAGATTTGGCGTTTCTGTGGTCAAATAGGCCTCACACATGGATCTTGAGTGCACAACAAAAAAATTTACCTTTGGAACTTGATGGTCCATGTTTTGCTATAGATAAAATGCTTATCTGTGTTTTCTCTCTCCTTCACTTTCATTACACGATTCTCCCTTTCTGGACAGTCGATTTGTTTACACAACTTAAAATGTTCGCTACCGATCGCCACATATACCACAGACCGAGGTATACATTTTAATATTTCACATACACCGGGTGTCACTTGGTCAACAGTACACGCAGACTATGGGCCAGTGATGCAGCAAAGTAAAAATCAGATTTGCCAACATGACGTCACTAATCATCATATCCACAGACCAAGTGACGCACATATGCGACAGACATCCCTGTAGACCACTGCGGAGAGTTCAATGCCTTCAAATAGATCGTTATGAAGATATTAGCCTTTTAATAACATTGGAAACTGACGCAAATATGCGACGTCAGTCTATTTTAATGTGACTAGCTGTCGCATATAGCCTATGCGACGGCAGTCTATGGGTAGAAACCGGCCGTCGCATATGTGCTTATGTCGCTGGTCCATAAGAATGAAAAATTTAGTACTATTGCGGTAGCGAACGTGTTAGATTGTATTATTTAATTAAGTACTGTTCACTTGTTCTTTAATATATACGTGATATAGGTTTTCTTCAACGAAGGCTATTTGTTTATTTGCCTACAACTTTTAGTTTTCAAACTGTACGTGGTGACATGTTGTAAGCATTTTATTGATCTCTGAATCCAAAACTGTTGTGAAACTCATTGACCTCCAAAACCACAAAACCTAGCACATTACACATTTTCATTGTATCCCGATTTACCATTTATTGGCATCTTTTAGAATTTTATACTAGGCCTTGTAGTTTGGAAATTCAATCTTGTTCACATTAATACTCCGATTTCAGAGTCAATATTCAAATTATATGATGGCACAAAGTATGTCGCGTTTAAGAAAATGTGTTTTGCCAATTAGATATAGTTGGATCTGTTGCAAGAATTCTACTTAATATAGTTAATATACTTATATACAGTTTTACTTTTATAGGTGTTGCATCTTAAAAAGCGACACCTAACATAAAAATAGCTTTATTTTATTCAAGAGCCAAAAAAATGTTACGAGCTCCGAGCGAAATTTGAAATTCTTCAGATATTGCCAACGACAAAAAAGTAAACTGCTGCGACTCTCTCGACACCTATTGCAGTACAATTGTGCCGGGATGGAACAACGCGATGGAGTATAAATTTAATAACAACGCGACGGTGAACTCAATAACAGCGAAACAGCTGACCGACTCGCCTCTGAGACTGAAGTGCTACAGCTGTAATGTGTGGAACATCGTTTGTGAGGTAATTCTATTAGCAACTGACAATCTAAAAACATCATGTTGCAACAATACAGTCTTTCTAATATTTTCCAATTTATAAATAACTCAGTATAATTTGAGATTAATAAGTACGTAAGTTAACCCCAAAGTCCCAAGATGGGTAAAGTTATGCAGTGGCGGGTTGTAGCCGGTGACTTAGTACTCGTTGCCTTCATTATACATTCATCCCCCGACGTAAAACAGGCCTGATAGCTGGTGTAAGCTCTCTATTATCTACGTAAATTTGAAGCATTAACACCTTTCTTGTATCAAAGAATATGGAAGGTGAATAATCATCAATGAATCATAAGAACACATCATAAGAATAGGTTGAATAATCATCAATGTATATCATATCACATTATATTATACGTGGTATTGTGGATATTTATAGGCATGCACTGTGGATATGATACTCCCTGGTGTGGATTAACGTCCGCACGAGTGAGTACTACGACTATCCGCAGTACTATCCTGATAATTAGACCAATTCGTATATACCAAGGAAAAAAATTAGGTTCGGATTCCACTATAAACTGTAGGTCCCTTAACAGCTATGTCTAAAGAATGTCGGCCTTAGTCACTAGCAAGACTACAAGATCGCGCCACTCATACTACACTCATCTCCATTAATACTTGGCTTAAAATACCTACTATGTATGGTCGACATTTCATTGAACAGTATTAACAGTATTTGCGATGTATGTCTTGAATACAAGTTTTCTCAAATTATTTAGAAATATTTTTAAGAACGCAGCCTGATCAGTTATATAATTCCACGCTAGTATATTCCGCAAGAAATTATTTGCTCTTATTTTACCCTACAAAGTTAATCTTTCTTTCATTATTTGCCCAATAAAACATTGAACGATTATTGGAGCTAATTTTGTTTTACACTTAAGTAGTTGGCACAAAATATATTCTGAAACAAATTACAAACTTATACAGTAAGATTAGTTCTGGATTACTTATGATATAACAAACCCATTTTCAGCCCCTGTTAACTTTTACGTTATACTAGAAAACAAACCTAGGTTCTGTATACAATACTACCTTAAAATGTGCTACATTCTATGTAGTCTTTGTTTAAATATCCAATCGGCATTGTGTAAGCTTCTTTGTTATGAATACAAAGAAGTTTTCCTATCCCTATGAAGCAGCAAAATACCAAAATGAATTTATTTGCAGTTGAAACATTTCCTTCGGTAACGACAAATATAAATCAAATTCTCTTCAATTATTATAAGGAGCAGCGATGATAATATTTAAGACTATAGTTTTGCCACTTGTAAGTGATAAGCCTATCGTTAGCATTATCATCATAGCCCAGCCCGTCCGCTAAACACGTATCCTATAACCGATGTCACAAGCCAATTGTGTCAATAACATTCGGATTATACTTGGCCACTCTCATTCCATTTGTGCAGCTATTTTATGACTATTACCAAAACATGTATGCAGTACGATTGTTTACTGTCCGAACGTTATGTGATTTTATGTAACTTTTCATATTTACTGTTTTAGGGAAAATGTGTTAGCCAAATAATAAGTGTATAGTATAAAAACTCCCGGGATGGTTAAATATTTCAAAACATAATACAGATGGTACACAGTTACATTTTAACACATTATTCAGTAAGACCTACATTATTATAAGCATATTAGTGCATAACAGGCTTACCTTTCCAAGATTTAATTGGCCTAGCTTTGTATGAGGCACTTGTTTAGTTATACTTATAAATGTATACTTTTCATTGAAATGGTGACCATAAAAAGTAGGTATTTTATTATACTGAAATCTGAGCTTAACTCACACCAAAACAAAAGATAACATAAAGTAATGTGGAACGTTTTTGCTATAGTACAGGATTTTCTTTTGAAACTATATGTAGGCTTTCAAATACAATATAAACAATAATAAAACAAAATTGTTTACAAATAGTTAACATCCATCTAAATGATCTTATAACACAATATGTGACGATCGATCGTATTATGGTATCGCCTGAAGTTCTGAGTTCAAATCCCATAAATCCCCAATTGAATTTACCCAAATGATAATGCCGCGACTCTCTAGGGCTGAAGTAATGTGACAACGGTTCAGAGCTAGAGACTAGCGTTCTAGGGTATAAAAATAGGTAAACACGTAAATTGTTTGTATTTTTTCAAACTTGTAACGAAATGATTCACTCAACAGAATGTTCTGTTTCAGGGCTCGAGCTCGTCACAATCCCCCAACAATGACGGGCTGACGCGACAACAGCTAGATCTGATACACCAAATCATGCAGCAGACTCAGCAACAGGCAGCAGCACAGAAGCAGCAGAACAGTGCATCTAGCAGCAGCAACAGCAGCAGTAGCAGTAGCAGCAGCAGCTCGTCTAGCAGCAAGACTTCCTCAGCGCCTGCCTCGTCCTCCTCGACGTCTGCCGCAGCCTCGTCCACCGTCCCTTCAGCCTCGTCCAAAACAAAGACGTGGACTGTTCAGGTAAGGACTGACTCGCTTCATTACATTTTGTTTGTATGAGGGTCAGTAGATTTAATATGTCTGCCTGAAGTCTTACATGATCTATTATGTATCTCAACAGAACATCAAAACGCAAATTATACTTCTTTGGTGGCTGACCTGTCCAAGTTATTTGAAAAATAACATTATTGAGTTGACACTGACAAAATACCTTTCTCTTTTGCATAGGGGTTCCTTTAACATTCAAAGAAGAGACTAAATTCAAAGGAACCGATCTATAAAACATATTATATACAAGCGAAAAATTCCAATGAAAGAATCATGTGGTAACTTTTAGCAAACTAATCAGTTTACCTTCTTTAGTCCTCTATATTTATCAGTATGGATACATATTTTTGGTTTATAACATGTTAAAACCTCAAACGGTACAGTTATTCTTATGATCTTCAAATCCAAATAACCTTATCAAGAACAATTTTAACAAGTTCACAACATTATTTCGATAGATCTAAATCCAATTTAACTTTAAATTGAAACAGGGTGTTTGTGTTGAAACGAGTTGTAACTGACAAACACCCACTCGTATTAATGATGATAAATTGAGTGCCAGAGCCAAAAACAAGATCCGACGGCGCGAAAGTTCCACGGCCAGCTGTAGGTTTGTTAATTTCACAAGTTGGTCCGGACACGCATCGCTCTAACGACACATCTTGGCGCGCGCACTTTAAAAGCTCCGTCTCAACTTACCCATTAAACCAAAGAACCGCTTGAAACAACTTGTCGACCCTGGGGTTTCAACTGGCTATCTCTTTAAATAAATCATTAACTTCACGCTGCTTCTCAACGAGATGTGAACTTTTTCAGTTAATTTTAGCTTAGGTCAGGGCTGAGCTGTTCTTTCAAGTGGTATTTATTTTGTTTTAACCCTTCACTTTAAAACCATATAATAATGTATGAATATGAATACATTCTATCATAAACGGTTTTAAAACTGTGCTACTGCCACTGTGTTACTATGATGAATCTGTTCTGTGTGTGTATTTTACATAAAAACTGGGAATGCATATTAACAATCGATACATTTATATCGGTGATATTAATATGTTTTTGTTAGGTATTATAATCGATCAAATGTCTCTAATCATCTTCTGACTATGTTTTGTGAAATGCAATAGTTAATAATTAAAGGTTAAAATACCTGGTCCTTTACTTCCTTGGCTCCTTTACTGGACTACACGTTTCGATGTAGTAAACACATCATCATCAGGTCACAAAACTTCATAAAAAATAACAAATGAACAGATTTAGGCCTACATCATTACTTTTTAATATTATGTGTGTTTTTGTTAACTTTGAAGTGACCATCACTACAATGGTTTAAATCTTTAAGTTTTGTGACCTGATGATGATTTTTTCACTACATAAAAATATATAGCCCAGTAAAGGAGCCAAGTATTTTGTTCACAAGGTATTTTAACCTTTCTACAGTTTTGTCAACGTTATTTGGTATAAAAAACACAGTATGAAGTAACAATTAATTATCTAACATTTTAGTGTTCGCGACCTCCCTAACGAGGTATTGTACAAGGCAACGGAAAGAAACTTTATTTGCTGAATTACTGACCTAATGTCTTGTTCGAAATTAGACCATTTTCATACTACAGAGGTATTAAATCGTTACGTTCCATATTTTTGATGAGAGGATGAAGGACACTTGGCCAGTCCTCCAGTTTGGTGACTAACACCTGTCCCGTCCTAGCCGGTCCTACAGGCCCAGATGTGTCCAGTCATTTATTGTCCATTGTCTGCGTGAAGGGATGAGGGTATTAATCTCAGGGAACAGGTTCAAATTCGCAGACTTTCTTTTAATTATCCCCGACCCACATGTTGAGACCCCTCCAACGGACTGACACCGACTGGTTAGACGTCTGGCAGGGTTGTCATTGTGGGAGAATATTGCGCAGATGGGGACAACACAATCTCTGCCTTCATCACTAACTCGCAAAGGCTCTAAACTTACTGGCTCAAATCTATATTGTAGAATATCTGTAATGTTTCATGTACATCCAACATTATACAATTCATTAGCAAAATTGTTCATTGAAAGTTGAACTGTGTGGTTAACGAAATATGGTTGCACTACAATGCATAACTTTAATTGATTTCGTATAAACTCATTTGTTAAATAATAAAAATATAAGTTTATATCTCACACATAGCAGACTCACACCTGGTTTATCATGTCTTATAACCTTGAGAAGTATAACCATTTTATGTAGGCCTACATGGCAAACCAACAATTCATAGTTATATGTCAATACGATGTATGCTGAGATAACAATGCACAGCAGTAATTATGCGACACACACACACACACACACACACACACAGCACGGCAGTACTGTTCTGATGTAATGGCCTTGGCTGGCAGTGTGCACGATTTATGGTACCGCCGACTCTAAACCGATTATTGCACGATAAATCAGGCTCTGTGAACGTGGACTCCCTTCCTCGCAAAGTTAAATATTTGCCCTAGTTTAAATTTTATAAAATACAGCCGAAAGGAATCCTAACAAATGTCTCTTTGCAAGAGCGAGTAGTTTTTCTACGGATTTATTAAAATACGTATACTCTTGAAGGTTATTTTAAAAACGTTGTGGAAGAGGTTTTTTGATCTTTTGTTTCGATTAAATGCTGTCTTTGGCACATTTCAATGTAAAACGTAAGCGTGCACTATGTGGTTTACTAAGTGAATGCAAAAATGTGGTTCGGATTCCACTATAAACTGTAGGTCCAGTAGTTGCCATTAGCTGTATGGGCTATTAATTAACAGCTGTGTCTAATGAATAAGTCGGCCTTAGTTACTAACAAGACTACAAGATCACGCCACTCATCCTACACTCATCTTCATTCATACTTGCCTTAAAATACCTACTTTGTTTGGTCGCCATTTCATTGAAAAGTATTTAAAAGTATTAAAACTATGTTTCAAGTAGGCTACACATGCTAAACTCAATGTTGAGTATAATAAAAATGTCAATTGCAAAATTGTGACTAACAATTAAAATTTAATTAAGTCTAACTTTAACGTATACATTATTATGTCTTTTAGTTAATATCAAACGTAAAGTAGCCAATAAATGAAGAGCAAATGTGGTGCCTATTTGGGAGATTAAGAAATTTAAGATGAATATAATAACAGTACCATAGGTGATACGTCAATAAATTTATTACTGCAGAAGTATTGGGATAAGTGAAGAGAAGGGGGTGAGCGATAGGTCCCCTTCGAATCATCCGCACATTTCACTGTTATTCATTATCCCCACGGTAGTGATCAGACCATGCCCCCCCCATCCCCCCCCCCTCGTGACCTCAGGTGCGAACTAAACCCATACTTCAGTATTACACACTACTAAATTCTTGTATTACCTATGTATAACACATTTGTCTTCAAGGAACTAAGTTGATTTTTTTACATTAAAATACATTATAACGAAAGTAATAAACTATACAATTTGATTCTATCACATACTTCTAACGTTCAAACACTTGCATTACATAGTTTTATTTTGTAAATGGACTAACACAGATTTTCTCTCTAATTTGTATTTACAATGATACATAGTATTGATGGGTAAACAATTTTTGAACAAAGAACTAATAAGGGAACTTTTTCCCCTTTCATATTGGGTTTAAGGTTTGTATCTAATATACACCATTGAATAATAGTTTTTACTTTGATGATTCGTTAAAAAGATATCTGTTAAAAAATGTAATTACTTTGAGAATTGAAGAAAATACGGACAACCGAATAAATTCAATGTTTTATATGTACACAAACAATCAAAATAATAACATTGAAAAATAATATCAAATTCTTTACTGAAAATTTCAACCGTGAGTTCTAACTATATCCGTTTTCTTGACAATCATGAATCTCAATCGTGTATCAACTCAAGCAATTCTAATACAAATACATTACACCTGATTAGTACTGTATTTGCAGACTGTATTGTGGTGAAGAGTGTTTACCATGATTATTAAAAACGTAACCATACCAATTACATATAACAGTCTGGCATACAATAACATCTGAATATATGAAACACAGTGACTATGATTCATTTTGTGACACCATTTATGTTACTTTAAATCCAACAAAATGTATTAGTTTTTGTCAAGACGGCATCAATGCGTTTCTGTTTGTTGGGATTGTGCTTTCATTTCACGCGCTGTGCCTCTATAAGCCGGTCACAATACGAAGAGCAGTCCCGCAGCACAATACACCACGGATTCACACCTTCAAAACAATCCCTGTTTATTGAAAACAAATAGTGTAAACCTTAACAAGGTTTGTATTTTTGGAATATATTCTAAATCCGTATAACATCAGGTGTTAATTTGGTTGCTTGGCTTAACCTCTGTACATAAGGTTTAGTAATGTGACGGTCGCTCGGTAGTTGCAGAAATTAGTGTATGATGTTGATTAACCCTTAAATTCCTCTGACTAGCTTCGTTTTAGCTTTTTATAGGAAAAAAGTTATTGCTATAATCTTCAGAGTAGGGCTTGGACCCGAAAAACACCTCATTTTACAGTTTAGGCACTTAAATCCAAATGCGCAGTTCGAAAATGATGTTTATTTACGTACATTTTGTTTTAGGAGGCAAATATTTTAGTCTGTTTTACATGATTATTCTATTAGTTGTGTTGTTACCGACACAGTATTAACAATGTTAAACTCAGTACGCTGTTTTCTGTGTCATCCTTAAGATAAGATTTAATGTTGATAGTTTATTATTTAGTATATCGTCATCAAATTTGGCAATTATTTCATCTTTTGGTAGGCTTGAAAGCTCAACACAAAATACGTTTGTTTTGCGTTGCAATGACTGTTGATTAAGTGTGATATTCATACAACATTGTATTTTATTCATACTAAAGGAAGAGAGTGTGTGAGAATGTAAGATTAATTTCACTGTTATGAGCCTGTTTAGATGGCAATTCAAAAACACCTGGACATTTGCTACGTAACGGAATTTTAGCTATAGGGTTGAATATTAGAAAAACATGTTTCGTATGTATTTGTATCCTTATTCGCTCAATTTTTTCGTCACTTTAGGCCATAGTTGCAATATTAAGTAGGTTTGTCTGTTAAATTATAAAATCACAATATGTGTGGTTAGTACCTACTAAAAATGTGGTGTAAACACAAAACGTTATGCCATATAAATTATACAGTGTTGTATGGCATAATCCATTAACTGACCAGAAGTGGCCACCAATGTCAAATTGTATTAATAATCAATGGGAGTGCACTAGCGAGTACAGCAGCCGCAGCGCACAAAGAACCAATTGCGCTAGTTTCATAAATCCCCGAGAGATGGCACCATCAATCTCCTGGTAATTAACAGATGGCCGTGTGCAGTGCGATCCTGCGCTCTATTCATCCATTGCCGCTTACAAACTCGCCTATTTAAATCGATTTGACCTAATAACTCTTGTAATAGTCCATTTTAAACTATCCGAAGTGATTTTAGTAATATATTAGTGGGTGTCAAACCATTTTAAGAGTCGGCAGGACCACCGGCCTTCGTGGACTCTGCATATAACAGCAATGTTAATGGTTGAAGCATATTACGACAACGTTTATTAAGATAAAAAGTTGCAAAATATCTTATTTTGAAGCTATTGAAACCGGAGACGTGATTTACTATTTACTTTTTAGTTTTAATTGTTATTATTTTGTCAAACTAAATAAATATATTAACCTAAAAGGTGATTTTTTAAACCTATAAAACCAAAGTTTTAAAAATCCGAAAAGCACTTCACACAAAACATATATTTAAGAATCACATAAAATGTTGTGGTAATCAAGCTTACAGTGCATGGACCAAAAATGTGTGGTGTAATATAATAGGAGGAAAAAGCCGAGAGAATTGATATAAAAGAAGTTTAATTTATGAGAGAAAAAGAGGGTACATAATTGTATGAGAGGTGGTAGCGATGAATGAATGAAACATTAGATATGACCATGAGATGGAATTACATATCGACTGTTAAAAACAAAGACATTTAAAATAACAAAAATACAAAGACAACTTGACTGAACATACCGTTGCTGATCAGCGCTATAACAACCATTGTTTAGCCTGGCATATGACGGCCAACAGCAATGCAAAACTATTGACTCCTGCCGACTCTTGATCATTGATTTGAACAATTTACCAGATTGTTTGTAATTAGTACATTTAATATTGTCTTCATTTAGATTTATAAGATTTAATGTACTTTATGTACCGGTAGTTTAATATGATCTAGGACAAATGTAAAACAAAGGTAAAACTATGCAACTCACAGCAATATTGTAGCATGCAAATTATTATTCTGAGTTTTCAATCATCCACTTAAGTAGCGATGAGAATTTAGTTGCTTCAAATATAACATTTCACCACAAAGCTCACCCTCCAAAGTACAATCTTCACCAAACAATTCAATTAAAATATTAAATTTGGTTCAGTGATCTTTACCTCGGCCTCGGCCTTCAATCGATTTCCAATTATATAGATTGGTGGTTTATGGTCCTTTGCCAATCCTTAACAAAACTTTGGCAATACTAAGTTTTGATGATAATTTTTTTAAGATATTAATAATATATTCACTAAAATATATTTATAACGTGATTTTAATAAAACAAAATTACAATAACAAACCCAGCGAACGCCTGCCATCTTGATGTTTACTGTTTATTTTGAATCATGGAAACACTTAAAGAAATGTTGAAATGCTTTTAGGGAAGGCAAGCGATGTGGCCGACGGTGGACGATAGTGGACCATATTTGTGAATGTAAATCAAAACACAAGAGCGTTTGAGGAGGGGAAGGGGTGTGGAGGGAGCCATTCTTGCTGGTTTATGGGCAACGTTATGGCCCCTGGATTGAAAAATGCCAATAATGCGAGAATGGACTGTCGGAAATATAAAGTACGACACCCTGCTTCGCTACCTGCATTGCCCGAGGTTTATATGTAAGTTCACACAACGGTATGCGGTGGTTAGGCCTATACTTTATTTGCATTGTAATAGTGAGGCTGGTACTGAATGATAAATAAGTAAACCAATATTGATAAAGCAATGATTGAATCTATCGAAATCTATACAAATACATCTACTTACATATTCGTTCGACAATTTGATGCGCGATAATTACAAGTACAATATTTTGTGTTCTTTAAAAGTAATTTTTTTTCAAGTCGTATTCATACTGTTAGCGTACTTTTGACCACGCAATCAATTGATTGTATACTTTACTGAAGTCGTCAGCAGAGGAAAACTGTGTTACTTTTTAAGATAATGTCGACTCGTTAAAACACAGAATACAGACAAGGAACTGAATTTAAACATTAAGGGGGGTTCAGCATGCGTCATAAGCACACTTTAAAATGTGTCAAATTTGTCAAATACATTTTCAATATGTAAAATTGTATTCATGTATATGACCATCTTGGCGTATGGCATTTGGTTCTTTGGATTTTTTTTATTCCTCGGCAATCTTTCTAAGTCACCACCTTATGTAGGGATAGATACTCTATAGAAGCCAAATGCCAGCCCTGAAATGTATGGATAGATTAGCCGTTCATCATGATGACGATTTTAATAATTCTTACCAACTTATTCATGTAAAATGTCTGTTTCCTAACGTTCATTTCATATCCTTTATCCCCTGCATTTTTATTCTACTGAAAACTAATTCAAGTAGTAAATATTAAACAGACAACTACAGAATATTCCAGTGTCATCGACTTGCACTTTAAAGCGTACAGAGACATTTTGGAACTGCAAAGGCCACAGGATCCGACTCGTCCATTTAATTACAACAGGCTCTATTACACAACTCTGTAATAAATCCGCAGTTTCATTGTCCTCGGTGGGGAGACTCGTCGTGATTTAAGCTCGGATTTTGGTTTCTATTGTATTGTCCGCATTGTACTCTTTAAATAAGTATATTGAGGTCTACGAAATGGAAACTTAAAAAAACTTCACTGATCATTTGTGTCTGTGTACCAAACGATTTACAACTACATTCTTCACTTAAATCCCATGTGAAGATGAATACTTATTTTTAGGTAGAAAAATGTAGGGACTCTAGATTTGGGGAGCTGTGGGTCTGGTCAGTATACTCATTAATATACTCATTTCTTGTTGCCGGTTTTCACGGGTTGAAATACACTTTAACTAAATCGCTGTAGTATGAATTTTAAACTATATTTGTTTGCAAGTGAATCCCTGCCATCGCAATAAGTAAGAGTGAAGAAAATGTATAAACAAATTGAATTGAATATGTTTAGTAGATAACTGTGAGTTGGGCTGTTAGCGTAATCTGTAAAAACAAAAATACGCAAATAAATAAAATTAAAAAATGGATCAAGTCTTGTCATAATCGCCACAGTGCGTATTCCCGGCTGATAAGCGACTCTGCGTTACCTGTGCCAATCTCCAACAACATTTTATAAACATCGATAGGCACTTTCATGTCTCTTATCTGGGCGGGGTATTTCACGTAAGGTGAATTAGGTTTTTAAGTTCGGGTTTATCAATTAATTAATTAAAATACTTTAGGTACCCACAGGTTTGTCTCTTCTGCTCCTCATATCCTTGTACTCATGGATGGTTGGTGGATTACAGTATTAAATCTAAACTACGAAAAGTATTTGATAATAGGTTTTAATGTATAATGTCAAATAGATAACAACCCATATTCCTGAAACAAAATCTCGAAATAAAAGTAAGTACTAAGTAGTAGAGATGTACAAGTGTAACTATATGACTTGTAAACATGTGAGATCTTAACAAAAAAAAATTGGTCAGGTGAAATTTATAAGCACGCCAGAATGTTTTTAAAGGTTTAACTATATCCTGAATCATTTCAATTAATTCTGAATCTGTAAAAATGTTAATAAGAAAATACCTTACACCAAAAATTATTAATGTTTGACACAAGAAACTCCTAAGCTAGAATTATTCGAATATGTGTACAACATATTCGATTATTTATTAAACTCCTAAGCTCTTGCATTGAATTATAAAACGATCCGGTATTTGAACTATCACTTATATATCCTATAGTCCGTTTCTACTAATTAATTTCCATTAATAAATCCAATTCCTATTTTCGTTGCATTATGAAGTAAGATAGGGCCCAATAAAGGAAAAAAATCAATCTGGTCGTAGTTTTTGCCAGAAGTGCCCCAGGGTAGCCATCAATCTTGCCACAATTAAAGGATGGCCCTCGCGCCCTCGCCGTCCCTTTATCACTATTTATATTCGCTTTTACGCAGTAAAGTTTTACTCGCATTCAAACCATCCTCTTGGATGGGTTATAATATCCAAGGGATATAGAACACCGGTTGCTCACTTAAAGTATTTATTCAAATTGTAGTCACCGTTTGTCATTTTGCTATCGACGAATTATGTTTTATAACATGTCAGCGTTGGATAGTGACAAACCCAAAGGTGTCAAACGTTTTCTTACAAAGTATGTCCTAAAATTACCGAGGGTGATACACAAATTCAAAAATAAATACTAAATTTTCTCGATTCCTCAAAGGAAAGGTGGATCAAACAGGGTCAATGTACCACCTTCAAAGATAATACAGCTCTAAATTATTATTAGATTGATCAAGAAAACAAAGAAATATTGGAAAATTAATTTAATTTTACTCGTAGGAATTATTTTCTGTTAGGACGAACAACTTAAAAATATTTCAAGTTCTATGAACTATCTTTTTTGCATGTGGCACTAATAATAGATGTCAATTAACAATGTTAAAGTGTGTTTCTTTGACACATTTTTCAGTAAAATATTAAATAGTACCATCGAGAATATAGTTATGTTTGTGGAAAATTATGTTTTAGGTGATGAAATCATGCCAATGTTAAACCTTGATAACTAATATTTGTGTTTACACAAAAACATTAATAATAATACTAGGTAATGTGGTAATCACAGAATGTTGAAAAGAGTTGTATAATGTTATATTCATCAAATAACAGCTTAAACAACCTGCAGTTAAACCAACAAGTGTAATCTTTTGTAACATATATATATATATATATAAATCACTTGATAGAAGAATGTAGCACTGTGGGGTGGTGTGAGGAGTAGGTTTTGTTGTAGCTAGTGGACGGCGCTCAAGACTCGCGCAGTACGAAGACTCTCTCGTCCGGAACCGATTGCTCCATTGTATTCTTTAATCGACTGGAAACTTTTTATTTCCTTTATATTGTTCGGCTTGTACTAAAGCCAGGACGAGAAGTGTTAATACCGGGCAGTTAAAGTTTATGGGGTTGATCTTCTATTCACTAAAAATAATCCGACCACAGCAAACCTGCAGTCTAAGCCAATTTCCATTCACCTCATTGGATGTTGAATTAAATGTTTAAATAACAATAAGTTTAACAAGTATCTAGGTTTGTTACTACAGGAGGGTAATAAAGTGTGTTTTTAGTAAAATAATAATAAGTAGGTTTAAAATAAATGAATTTGCCAAGATTGATTAAAATATATGCATAAACAAGCAAACTACAACAGTTAACTTATTCTCCATAAGAATAACATAGAAATTTTAAATTTACAATTATTTTTAATTTTATCCATAACCAAAAACCCTTAAAAACACTTCTATATACTGAATTATTTGTTTTAAGCCCTTTAAAATCGTTCAAAGAGAAATTAGGAAATTGTATGCTTTGAGGGTCATACAAGAGAAAAACCAATGTTTACCCCATAAACTCTTGTTCCCATGGCTCGATCATGCTGGTTCGCGTACTCATTCAAGTTTACCCTGCCCTACACCTTCAAGCCAAATGTCATCAAAATCGGACAAAAATTACTCAAGTTATCACGTTCACAAACACACATATTATGTACATAAAGATTTGAACGAATAGTGTGTTTCACCTCTAGGGACATCAAAACGAAAAATTATATTAATCCCAGGTCTTACCGTGCCACCTTCGCTAATAGCTACTTCCCTATGGGGAATTTCTCTAATAAATGAGCCACAAATAATACCAGACTACTTGTTTTGTATTGTACGAGTACAAGTAACTTATGTTAAACATCTATTTGGGTTATCAACCGAGTTCAGTGGTAAAAGAAATGATGCACATTAGCACATTAATTATTGTAAAATAGTTTATTCATATTGAACAGTTAATGCTTATTGCCCAGCAAGATCTCAGCTTAAACGCTTAAAAATACTCTAACCTCGAAGTTCTAAACCAACAATCGAATTACAGAGTATCGAAATAGTTAGCTTGGTTATTGTTTCAATTTTTAACCGCATATAAAGTGCACGACCGTGTCAAGACACTACGCAATTTGTTAAGCAAATCGCCTCGACTCGTCTTCAAGTCATGCATATTCAAGACTATCTACCTTGGGACATGAGTACACTTTGCATCATTACTAAGGACAAGATATAAAGGTGGATTGTCTTATTTAACATTGAAAAGGGAATCTTAAGTTACTCTCTTTAGATGATAAAAGTGTTAGTTTTACCCATATAAGAAGTAAACTATTACTGTAGGTTCCATGGAGACCCGGGAGCGATTCACTTTATTCGTTTTGAAGTCCCCAGAGGGAAAAAATACAATCCGTTCAAATTTAAATATAAAAATAAATTAAACGGGTTAAGGACTTTTTGGGGGTACCCTAACAACATTAAATTTAACAATTACTTATACACCATTTCTTAGAACTTAAAAAATAAATAATTTAGTATAGGTATTAAAACAATATTTTAATGCCTTACATATTTTTATCAAATTTAGAAAATGTATTTATTACATACTAAACCAATGACATTTAACAAAACACACTATATTGCTTTTACTGTAGCAGCGAACCTAAGTACTCTTTAAACTAATTTTAATGAAATCAATTAAACAATTTAAAAAAATATTTTAGTGAAAATCCAATAAGCAGACGTAAAATCACTTATTTTGCAGGTTTGCTGCAGTGAGGGTATTTATAAATGTTTTCTTATATTAAACTTAGAGATCAGTGCGTGTACTTATATCTATAGAACGGGTAAATGTCCAAGAATGCGAATGAATGATTGAATGAAAAGGTGTTGTATTTAACCAAATAAGTAAATGAACTGCTGAAACTCATAATATAAAAATAAAATTTTATTATTATAGCATTTCAAGTTGGCCTAGTAAATTTGATTTACTACACAAGATATTCTTGAGACAACTTCAAACATAAATCGTGAACCACCATATAGTGAGCGGTACTTACTATATGGTCTTTTCGACCGTCTATTGGTTGGCATACATTAAAATCATATTCTTCTTAACTACACATATAAACTACACATATATATTGTCAATGACATTAAGTTAGATTTAGTTAATTTACAATTAAAATCACAAGAGAACTACGTTTAACAAGTTTAACAGTTATAGAACAGGAACAACTTCATTTGCTTCGGTTTTTATTATATTATTATCCTCTAAAACTAGTATTGGTATTAGGTACTGAGGACAAGATGTAAAGGTAGAGGAGATTGTCTGACTTACCATAGAAAAGGGAATCTTAAGTTTCGTTCTTAACAGAGAGTCGCATTTTGATTACTGTTGTCTTATACATGCTTATACTTAGAGAACGGTGCATTTACCTGTTTTTATAGCAAGTAAACAAGCATATAAGTATTCACTACTGTTACATCAATTTTATTTTGAATGCACTCGACGAAAAATATAAAAGTTAACGTTATTAAAACGCACAGAATCGTAAATCGTAAACATGTCAAAACATAGATTAGTCAAATAAGAGAAAAACATTGTAAATATCCCTGGTTGTGGATTTGCTGGTTGGGCAATTCCAATTAAATGATCGATATTTTTATGTTTGGTGAGGTGCGGTTGCAGCTGATACCAATTTATGTCTCCAGTTTCCACCACAGAGTATTGCCAGGAATAAATCAGCGGCGAACCACAGCCTAGCGCACCCAGTATACTTGTAACTCAATGAAAGCCACTTCTGAATTCTGTGTAAAGGTGTACAATATAATTTTTTTATACAACGTAAAATAGCTAGTAAATAATATGTGAAATAAACAGGGTGACAAACAAGTCTGGAAACGGTTTAATATCTTTTTAAATAAATCCGTTAGAAAATTCAAACCTTTCACATCAACTTACATGTATGAAAACTACTTTTTGCAAGCATTACCATTTTTTGACCTCTACCAGGGGACGACCCATGAGGAGTAGGTACATAATCTTTAATGTAAGCATAGGTTGATATGCACATCATTTTAAAGGTCTGGTCCAGTGGAGTTCATTGCCGGAAACCGCGTCAAAAAAGGTTCATCCGTTACAAAATGGCAGCTGTCCAAAGTTCTTGTGGAATATACCCGCACAGGCCTTAGTATTGGTAAATACTCGCATTAAACACAGCTTGAGAGCTGAAACTGTATTTTAAAGTCAACTAGCTCATAGATTAATATTATAAAATCTTCAAAACAAATTTTACCGAGTTTCAGATTTCCCGGCTAATGTTGAATATTTACCAATACTAAGGCCCCTGTAGGTATATTCCGCAAGAACTTTGGACAGCCGCCATTTCGTAACGGATGAACCTTTTTTGACGCGGTTTCCGGCAATGAACTCCACTGGACCAGACCTTTAAAATGATGTGCATATCAACCTATGCTTACATTAAAGATTATGTACCTACTCCTCATGGGTCGTCCCCTGGTAGAGGTCAAAAAATGGTAATGCTTGCAAAAAGTAGTTATCATACATATAAGTTGATGTGAAAAGTTTGAATTTTCAAACGAATTTAGTTAAAAAGATATCAAGCCGTTTCCAGACTTTTTTGTCACCCTGTATAGATGCACCGTTAACTCGTTACGGTATACAGGGTGGAAGAAAAGTCCCGGGGCAGTTAAGTTTTTCAAAAAGTAATAAAGATAGAACTGCAAAACTTGGTACCCAGTTACTGGTTAAAATCTATTTAACATATTATTCAGTAATGCACTACTTCCTCAGGGGTTCGCTAAGAGTCAGAAGAACATCTCAAATGTATAGGATGCACATGAAGTTAAAACATCACTGAAAGAGGTAGAATCATTTAAAATGATCCGGTCACACTTATTGTCTTACCTCTTAGACAATTGTTTTTACAGAATTGAAGGTTTTTTATCAGTCTGATTGTACTAGAAATAACTTATTGACATTGATATAACTTATTTGTAATCTTTGCTAATAACCTAACTAAAGTATTTTATACTTATTGTTCAATACTGTTAATACTTTATTCTTATTATGTTTATTACTATATTTATTATTATGTTGCTTTTATTCTATACTACTACACAATGTATATTTTGACAATTTACCTGCCTGCGTGCAGAAGCACTCCTTAGGCGTTATGTGATGTATTTTATTAAATAAATAAATAAATAAAAATCTTGGCTGGTAAAATACAATGCCGCAAATCCGAACTCAAACGAACAACCGAATAAAAGATTTCGGCTATTCAAAAAGATCCATTAATTTTGCAAGGATATTATAGACTACGCTTCATCATGAGGAAAGCGCCAAAATGTGACAAAAAATCACCTATAGGGAAATATTTTTGTTACAGGAGTTATAGGGAAGTTCAATTTAAGGTAAACGAATCTTAAAGCTTGTGTATCTTACATGTTAGACTTAAATCACTTGTTTGACAATATTCTACCCCAAAGACACTTGAAACAGGTCAACTGGGCACATTCCTAAGTTGTCATTTATTAAAATATAGTTTTAAACCTTATCAGTAAATTGTGTAGTTTATGCCTGCAAACAGAAATGGATTCAATATTGATCTGAGATGAACAAAATTACGTATTATTTAAATTTGATAAAGCAAATTCCTCAATAAAATAATCAAACTTAAGTTTTAGAATAGCTTGGGAAAGTCTAAATTTAATAGCAAATAACTTTGTTGAAACTGATTTTACGAAAACAATTCTCAATAAAAGAGAATCAAACGTTGATAAAGCACTAGGCAGTTCACGCTCCGATGCTTTGACGTAAACAAGCCATTAAATTCAGTTTACGCCCGGTGGCTTGACAATATAACGGCCACTCCGCAGCCGTCCCCACCGCGAAAACCAGCTAACTGCCACTCCGCACTTCGCACTCCGCAGCCGTCCCCGCCGCGAAAACCAGCTAACGGCCACTCCGCACTCCGCACTCCGCAGCCGTCCCTGCCGCGAAAACCAGCTAACGGCCACTCCGCACTCCGCAGCCGTCCCCGCCGCGCGAACACCAGCACCAGCGAGCCAGCGTTCATCAGTCGACTCGACAAATTAACATCTGACTTGTACAAGCTACATGTCAAAAAACTTATTAAAGCACAATATTCCATCTTTTATGTTGGGGCAGTTAATTATTTATTGTTATATTGTACTTTTCAAATTATTCCAACTCAATTTTACTGAGGAGTTTTCTATGTGCCACCAAACGATTACATAAATATCAGACCTGTTAAGTCGCCTCTTCCAGTGTCTACAACTAGTTCTAAATAACAGCCTTACCTATTTGATCTAGCTAGATCTTTAGCTCAGGATTCATACAGAAGAAACCTCCAGGTAGGCCTACTTCCAGGATTAACTTGATAGATTTAAACTAAAATGCTATGTAATGTGAATTTATATTAAAACTGACTGTAGAATTTCTTGGCCGTACAAAGCTGTTGTATTTTTTAGTGTACCATATTTAAATACGAGTAACTTAGTTTTTTTTGCAATCACGTCATATTAAAACAGCTTTATTTTTGTTAATTTTAAAGGGCCAGGTAAAAGCAACATACAAATGAAGTACTGAACAGCTATTGCAATATGACACTTATGAATTGCACATATTGGAGATATAAAACTGACACTGCGTGCAAACAGTGCAATATCATGATAACGTCAATAGCCCAATGTCGATACAATTAGTCTAATCGATACAAGTAACACAATTGACTGTCACGTCTATAATCGATGACCTTGTCTATACCTACAGTAGGTTGATACATATGACTTCCGTTTTAAGAGTACTAGAGGTAGTCCAGTGGTTGAAAACTCGTCCAAAAATATGTACAACAATGTACAGACTTCTCTATGTTTCACCCTGTAAATAAAACATGTGATTGGAATTTCTTTAATTTGTTTTGATATTCTGTTTATATATCGTTGTTATTTCGTCACCAGCATAGCAACTCATAAAGCCTGTTTTAATTTAATTTGTAATTTAAAATTCATTTTTTGGGGTTAATTGTTTAGTCTAGGCTATTTTAATTTATAAAGGGATTCTGCTCATCTACAGGTAAATATCTAACAGCATGCGTAGATTTTCCCAAGAGCTGAGAAAAAAGTTTTTTTTAAAGAAACATACTTGCTTATAATATACACTATAGATTTCCTTATATCAATTAATTATGGTATATTTTAAACTATTCACAAATAACATAGCTGTTTCCACCTTCTATTTTCAATTGCCTATGAACTGTAAACATTGTTATTATTTTATTTTCTCTTTATAGTTTTTTATAATGTATCAAAACTACGATCATTTTGTACTAAATCGACACAAAATTAATAGTAAATAAATCAAGTACACTTCCGAAATCATTTAGCCTTTCTTTGGTGCATTTCAAATAGAAAGTCTGGGAAAGGAATCCAGCGTGTAGCATTGCCCCTCTCGAAGGTGGATGGATCCAAATCCGCAATTTCCTTCCGCCTGTAGAATTCTGAAAGGGCTATAAGTCCATTGCCAAGGTATTGGCTTTCTGAGATCTCGTAAGGTCGCCTTCTAAACCGGCTATTGATATGAAACTGCTTACAAAAGAGGCATTAAAACACATCCATTGGATTTCTATATGCATGGGTAAAAAATAAATTAAATTGGTTAATGACGATTCTGTTAGTAAAATACTCGATGAAAAAATGCCAAAATGTATTTTATCGTTATGATTTTAGCATCGTAAAGACGTTTTCGTGTTTCAAACAGGGATGGTTCTTTTAAAATTCTTAGTTAGAACTCCATAGTATTCAGATAGTAGCTACAGTATAACGTTGTTAAATTTTATTTTCCCTTAGCAAATACGTTGGTAAAAGTATTTTTTGCATACATTACCGAGCAGTGGCATATGGTAAACAAGATTCGGTTAAAATCATAAAAATTGTTAAAATTACCAATTCTATTAAATTTTAGATTAAAATACATTCAGGATTAGAAACATTACATACAGGTTATTCTATTTCAAGGAAAAAGATAAATACACAATTTATTAATTACAATTATAAACCATACATCGACTGAAATATGTTAACCTTCAAAACGAGTTAGGTTTTTGCCATAAAGAGAATTGCTTCAACCATTTCGAGAGTCGAGTGTAATTTTACCACAGAAGATGTAATAAATAACGTCCATTACTGACCTTTTACAAAGGGCTTTTTGCACAGAAGAGTAAAGTATAAACGATTCTTTTAGAGTGTAATGGGTAAACTGTGCATTGTAATTGTGATGTAAAAGCCTGAACAATATGAATTTACCGGGCTGAGCCAACTCTGGGACGCTTTCAATATTACCCATTGAGTGAGACCAACTCTCGTAGCGAACATTCTGGAATAATCGGTCATTATCTGGAGCGCCACTTTCCTAACGTTTGTGGACAAAAACGCTTCGCTGCTGTTGGTTGTTCTGATGGAACTCTACGTGGTCTTTTGTGCAAATTGTGGTGAATATGTATAATGAATTCTGTCAAAAGTTTACACAAACAAATATTAAATGGTTTGTATTTGTAACTGGTTGATTCTACAGATACAATATTAAAATATGCATAACAAAGGGTTATAATTAATTGTGTGTGTAAAATAGGCCTATGTAACCAAGTTGGTATTTAGTTACAATATTCAATTAACAAGGCATTCATAATTAAAACTTAAAAAAACCTATTTAGCCGAAAAATGTCAATTACGTTTAGTTACTACTATGTATTCAAACTTTTCATAAGCAGCCATAATTATCAGCTATGTCCATAAATGGTTCCAAATTCTACACTTCAGTGAAACTACAAAGTATAATTGAACATTTGGAAACAACTGCTCAGTTTAAATACGTGCCACTTGTTTCTACCTTACGATATTAGTGACTGCAGCGCTCGGTGCGAGTAAATCAAGCACTAAGCTGTCACAACCCCGTGTTGCTATCTCTCTGGTTATCTTAATCCAATTTAGCTCAACATAACAGATATGATTTATTGGTGTTGGGGGCATTACTCTAAGCAAGAAACAGTTAATTACTCACCAAATAATGTGCAATATTTGTTTCTCCGACTGGATTCTTATATATATATTTTTTTTCTGTCCAACCTTCACATCCTAGGATGCTAGATTATAGCCTAGAAGTGTTTACACATTACTTCAAGCTAGACCTAGAGGGTTGTGGTATTATCACATATATCAAATACTCTGGTGTTTGACGGGATTTGAGCACGGGACCTCTGGCTCCGAAGACCGGTGCTCTACCACTAGACCAGCTTGCTCCCTATTATTCCCTTAAAGGATATACAGAATATAGTTAACATTATATGCGTCATTAATAACTTTAAAATATTACCTTTGGTTATTGGTACCTTTTATACATACATGGTTGTACTCATTTGGGAGATAAGACTTACAAATCAAATTAGTTATTTTTCGCATTACGCTTTATGAATGAGGTTTACTAGAGGCGAAACGGTATTGACTTTATATCGATTTGCCTTGTAATTTATAAGGTATAAGCCATATTAAGGTGTCGGAGGGAAGTATGGGGGCCCATAAATACAGCTTACGGGAGATAATGTAGACGAGGTCGGACAGGGATGTATGGCAGAGGCAATTGATGCTTCATCTTGTAATCCCTCTCTTGCCTCCCCCGAACAGAGAACACCTACAACTACAGCTGCAGTCTCTGAAACTCTCATTAGTCAGGTCATTACTACAATAGAACAGCTATATGGCTATACAATATACAGTAACCACGCAAAGTCAAGTATAATTGGTCTCTGGATGGGAATGGTCAATGGTATTTAAGTCAATGGAATTGGTTATGTTTGGGTCTACACTAATCCGCCGCAGGAAGTACACTGTTCTTCGATGATCCTGATTTTACCAAACTTGATCTAAATGGATTAGTCTAACTTGCCACAACAGATGTAGTAAAACATGAATTAATGAGTATTACTTTTATAATAATTTGAATTTTATTGGTTTAGGTATAAAATGTTCTCATTGAGGAAAAATAGTCCAAGAATTAAATTTGCTCCACTTTGTACCTACTAAAGCTTCGGTAACAAATTATATTAATCCCGATGCATATCTGAGTTCATTTTTGTATTCAACATTGTGGATTTGATCCTAGTTATGTGTAGTTTATATGTAAACAAGTGAAAATTGATGATTACAATATGTGACAATTTTTATGTGACGTACTTGATCTTTGTGTATATACGTCATTTATTTGAAGTTTTTTCTAAAACTATTGAAACTAAGGTCATTTATTTCTGAGTTTTAAGAAAGTATCGTGGCTTTTACGCTTTTTATAAATGCAGAGCAAATAAACTTCAAAGGTTACCAAGTGTAATGGCCCGCCCCGAATGCTTAGGGGATTTCAGACTGTTCGCAATTTTACACTAGATACCTGAAAACCTATCTGTAAAAAGTTGATAAAATTTGAGACTGCAATTTAACTAAACCTCTCATCTTTGTCTTTACTCAATTTGAACATTAGCATTAACAAAGTGACATCGACCTTTGTAACACCATAAATAACAGTCGCACTGCAGCACAGTCCCACACAAGGGTCCATATTGCCTCCATGTCACTGCCTATCTCTCAAACCATCTTAATCCAATTTGGTCCACATTCAGTTTGTATGAGTTATTGTCCAGTCGTGACCGTTGTGTTGCTTTGAAATTATTGTTTTTCCACGGTGCTTCCTTAATTTCCAACCCTTTCCAGTTAACTTTCAAATCCAATCGTTATTTATATCATCTCCCTTTTCCAGCATGCAGAGTATATTCTCAGACTTTTAATTATACTGCAGTTAAACCGTTATACACATTGTTTTTATGATTTGTAGATTATATAGTTTGTTACATAATAATACTCAGTGCGTGTGTTATCTATGGACCCAGCCATGCGTTTATAGGTTCAAAAATCAATAGGACATGTCGTGTTTAAAGTTTTACCAAAACTTGTAAATGGAGCAGAAATATATCTAACCTAATTAATTACATGTAATATCATATAATCAACATCATTAAAAGTTTAAATATCACTGTATTCAACAAAATATGATTTATCATCTCAAACAATTGTATTAAAATATATCACTATCCTTGCGGAAATTAACGTTCGGGTGCCCATACTCGTGGAAACAACATGAAATAATGATACTAGTCTTATTCGCCGAAATATTATTTCAAATTTATTTGCACTATACTAATTTATTTCATACCATTTCATTATATAGTTTGTATAAATATCTACAAACATTAAAACACGAACAATAACACACACACGTAATGTTTCCACTGCCATAATCTCTGAACTGTAAGTTATATTTAGACGTAATCACATTATAGGATCATTCAATCCATCTCTACTATTATGGATATTAATTCCTCTGATGGCAGTGACGTATGTTAGCACATTCTCGTAATTAAATTTAGCTTCAATTCGGCGACCACAAACGCTTTGGCTGAGGACTAATAAACTGTTTATTTGGAAATGCTTCTGATATCAATGCGCCTCTTCAGTTTCAGTTTGATATAATTAATTTTATAGAAGTGGTATTTTTGAGGAAAGTTATTTTTTAGGTTTTGGAGAACATGCTTGACCTTTGTACTTTGAATGTAGTATGCCAAAGGGGGTTTCTCTTATCCGTATATTTTGGGAGGAGAATTTAAAAATACTTAATTTTTGTCAGAAATCAATTTGAATTTAGTCTACAAATAAGCAAACAGACTCATAAATAGTATAGAATATTGGCTACAGTCCAAAAGAGAATAAGTTTGCTTATTAAATAAAAGTCTATTAACCTGAATATAAATACCGCAACTCTTAACCCTAAACACAATTTAAAACTGGAATTTATAGCGATGTTTGTCTTCTTAAAGCAAAATATGGCGGCAAAGGCTGCGTTGGTATATTTCCTTATTTATAGGACATCATTAATAATACGTTATTACCAGGTCACGTTATATGATGAAATATATAACTGGAAATCCGACAGCCGTGCTACATCTTAACCTTCTATCTAATGTTCTGCTGTTTTCTGGGACTGTTCATAGTTATTTATTCATTAATTTATTGCACTAAAATATGCTTTATAGTAGGATCTGAACTCAACTGGTAACAACCTTCTACGTTTAGTGGTAGATAATAAACTGACCTATAACTAATATTATATAGTTATATGTGTAACTAGGGGGCGAAGTGGCACTTTGCTGCACACGAAAGAAATATTTACGCACGAGTTTGTAGTTGGCGAGTTTGGAAAGTTTCCCGAGTGTAGCAAAAGCAGTTTGCACTCGCATTACAATTATATTTTTCCTACAGTAATTATAAAGCATATAAATAATCAGTCTTTGTACACTGTACAACACGTTTTTAGGTTAGGCTAAATCCAAACATTGAACGAAATGGGAAACGCTGCACCAGCTTATCGTAGTAGTATCTTTAAATGCTGCCAACCTATTTCCAAGCGTACACGGATTACGTGCATAATAAAAGCACGCTGTTTTGTGTTGTTTGGTTGGAATACTGGTGTGCGACAAAGTAAAAACTGTGCGTCAAAGTAAAAAGTGTGCGACAAAGTAAAAATGTGCGGCAAATTAAGTAAATGCAGCAATTAGCAGCTTTCTGTACTATAATCAGTGTAAGGAAGCCCACTTGTGGGGTGACTGTAGAAAAATTTTAATTTAATCATTATACATAATTAAACGACGTAGGGATGAACTTTGATGTCTTAGCGATGAAACATCTAAATTAACATGTTGAAAACTTTTAATTTTGTAGTTACTTTAAGCCATTCCCACAATAAATGTACATTTACTAACAAGTAAATACCCTAACAAGTAGAGTATTCAAATACCAGTATAATTTAATGTAACAAATAACGTTTCAGACTTCTTTTCAAGAAACTAGTTTAGCCATGTTCAAGGAGTTTTAGTTGGAGCCAATTATCGACAATGTACATGAATGCCAATTAAATTAAATCAAAACTTAAATGTTTGTTCTCAATTGCAATAATTTGTAATTTTCTTCTTAACTTTCCTTGATAATTTTTAAACCAAGTTTAAAGTGTAATACATTTATCACTTGAAATACAACCTTACATATTAACACGGATAATATTTCCTGGAAGCTTACACGGTTAATAACTCATGAGCAAGCCAGTATTAAGATTCGACGCATTTAATTCATAACCAGCGTTTGATAATTTTTTTGTATTAAGTTACATAAATATTTAAACTTAGGATGGAATAAAA
Organism: Macrosteles quadrilineatus; assembly: GCF_028750875.1. Classification (NCBI taxonomy): domain Eukaryota; kingdom Metazoa; phylum Arthropoda; class Insecta; order Hemiptera; family Cicadellidae; genus Macrosteles; species Macrosteles quadrilineatus. Next base: position 161,205,787 of record NW_026542594.1, read on the forward strand.
TATGAAAAATACAACTCAAATTATAAGACTAAACATTACAGATACAGGATTGAGTTTTTCTTATAAAATACTTTGCACTAGTTTATCGTGCACCACAAACATGAAACATTCCCAACTATGATGATAAGCACTTTATTAAAAATAAATATCAATTTGAGGAATTGAGTGAAGTTATTTTGATTATAATCGAACAAAAAAGTCAAGATTCACTGGTCAGATAATAAAGTCGCATTTCACTCGTGTCTCGATCTAAATTATTCATGAAGTTTGCTGTCTAACTAACCTTGAAATGAGCCATCAAGATCCCGACTTTCAGTTTTTCTTCTTTCGGAGGGATTCATTAGCGTGTATTCATAAATTGCGTTATTCTTTTCTCCCTTACAAAGCTGTTTAGAAAATGATATCGTTTTATCAATATAAATACAATCTTACTTAATTGTCCACATTATCTCATAAATCTACACTTCTGCTTCACTCATATTTGGGCAATAAATACTCACCTAGGTGGCCTCCCCATCTCAAATAATTGATAAACCAAACCTCATAAGCGACACTGACATAGGGCGTACATGTTGAAGTATGTGTTTCAAAACAATTATAAACTATTACCTTTATTGAGTTATCTTAAATCATAAATAAAGAATAAAAATAACTGTAAGGGAACTTGTCGCTTGTGTTTTCAGCCAAGATTAATATATATTGAAACTAGTCACTGGTGCTCTCAGCTAAAATAACTTTGCTTTGAAACAAGTAGCTGGTGGTTTCAGCAAGGATTAATATTTTTTAACAAGTTGCTGGGGCTTTCAGCTAAAATGATTAAGTTTTGAAACTATTTGCTGGTGCTTTCAGCTAAGATTATTATTTTTTGAAACTATTTACTGTTGCTTTCAGCTAAGATTATTATTTACTCTGGGTTCTAGTCTTACTCAATGTTTTTTATTTTACCGTCATTCAAAGCTATTGTACTGCATATTCCATCTCTTAGGTCCTTCTTTATAATGATTGCAGTAGATCCTCACATAGCTTTGCTACTCCCCATGGGACTTGTGATGACGTGTCACGCATGAAATCAAGGAAAATAGACCAGAATATTGCTAATGTTCCCTATAAATAGCCCTAATACATTGCTGTATTGCCTATTATCTTTATCAAATGTTTTTCCACGCTAACTAAGAGACTTAGTTACTCTTACAATAGTATATTACGTTACTAGTCCGAAAATTAAGTGTGGTCGTTCCCGTGCGAGACGAAGTCGAGTATGGGATTACCGTACGAGTCCGGTACACATATTTTGGACAAGTTACGTACAATAGTTTGCGCCATACTACTAAATCTGTATAAATCCTTACATATTACCACCAACTAAAGGACTAAAAATCACTAGTCATAACCTCTAAGAGAGGTTATTTTTTTGTTTATAACCATTCATTGCCACCCAAATACAGTATATTCAGCTGATTGGTGTCCGGTAAATTCATTACAGTACAGTGGTACGCAATGAACCCCATTTGATTAAGCTTGCGGCAAACAGCTGTTTTCTGGACTAAATCCTTGCGTGGGAATTTTGTCAAAATAGTGTAGTGTGGCCTAATAAGAAAACTATTATTGAAATGTAGCATGTTATCTGATATATTCACATTGGCACGTAAGTCAGAAGTAAAATCATATTTACCATCTTGGAGCATGAAAAACTACTACTATGAAACTACTATGAAAAAAGAATCAAATGGAAATCATAAAGGTAAATAAAAGTTATGAAACATCTAAAAAACACACCCTTGTGCCGTATTTACGCTACTGGTATGTAGTGCTTTATTAGAAACCAAAAGCAAGGACTACCGCTGTCTGGTATAGTTTTTATTAATTTTTAAAGAATTGATAAGACGTGCAAGGGTGGGAGCCGCAAAGAATTTCCATATATATTCTTAGAGAGAATTTCCCTTGATAAAGATGTGTAAAAAGCTCGATAAAGTGAGTAAAGCCCGATATTACCTTGCCAATGCCAGTTATTGAAACATAATTCACCCAAGTTCCCAGTTTGGAAACTCAATATCCGACTCGCCATAATATGCACATCCTCGCGCCCTACCGGCAAAAATAAATTATGTATATTGCATAAGACCTTGCTATACCGTCGATGAATAATACTTTCACACATAAAAACAACTGGGTTAGGCGGAAAAGGTTTTAGCCTATTTGAGCTAATGTTTTGTAAATATGGTATCAAATTGAGTTATTCTTTTTTACATAACATTCCTTGAAAATTGTTATGAAACATTAGTATATTGCTTTGGAGAAATACAAATATTCTCTTTAAAATGCTGAGTAGTTAAGTTTATTTTTATCGTACTCGTTTCTTTGGAATAACATACAAACCATGAGTTTGTGATAACACTCAATAGAACATAGCTAAGCTCCATACAGATTAAACTAGGGGTTTAAGACAGGTGTAGCGAAGAAAGCGCACAATTTACCATTTTGGAGTTTCAAAATGAATCCAACCCCTATATTCTTAGATTAAAGGAATGCTCACACAGAAAATATAATATAAGTTAAATGAATTAGTTTCCGGTTCCCATCACACGTTATTAAGGCTTTGGAATGGCTAAATAATGAAATACACAATACTTTTTAATAGTTTAGGGGTGTTTAAAATCAGCATGAGTATAGCTTTGTCAATGTTCACTTATAATTAGGCTTAATAAAAATCAGCAACCGTGTACCTTTGTCAATGGTAACTTTAAAGATAATATTCACAGTATCTTTTTATGTATGGCTTGTTTTTAATCAGCCTGAATGTATCTTCGTCAATATTTCTGTTTACAATTTACATTCTTTCCTCTTCTTGATTTTCTTCTTAAAAGAAGGTCAAGCCAACTTTTTATGGATATGAAAGACTATAAACATGATTTGATGTCACCATTTAAAAATAGTATATCATTATACTGTTTTTAAATTCTCAGCAGTTTTATTTTAAATGTCTTGATGGGTCCGCTCAGCCAGCATGTACATTACTACTGTATTTGATAAACATAGTGCACATTAGTATCAACTTTATGACCTACTTAGCTCGCAACTCGTATGTTACTTATGAATTGTAAAGTAATTCAGCGAGCTCTCTTCCAGTGAGTTATTTTTGCGTTCAGTGAGTGACTCTGCCAGGCCGAGTTAACTCAAGCGGTTGTTGAATATGGATGAGAACGTTGCGGCTAATTTGCCTAACTAACTGTGCTTCGCTCCTACAATGTCGTAGCAAATACACAAGCGATCTTCCATTGTTCAAAACTACCTTTGCTACTTTTGAAGCTTAATTACATTTGATATTTAATGTTTTCATACCATTGTAATATACTACGGGTTTCTTGGAGCGGTCCGAATCCATACTCACGTTGAAGCATTCAATCAATCGCACATTCAGTAAAAGGGCTATGCTAACATTTTAAATAGGCTACATAATTTAAACACCGATATTTCATTAACACCTGTAAACCCAACTGTATGATTTTATCTCTAAATAACTTACATTATACCCTGGATTTATCAAATCAATACCCTGGATGTAATCCATTAGTTAATGCTTTGCAATTATTGACTTACAAAATGTATAGGTTATTTGTATGGTCAGTATATTTTGCAAACCTCCCCAATGTGTAACTTATATTGATAGACATAATATTTTACCAACAATTTAGTTTAACAATAGGTTTGTTTACAAACTGCAGTTTGAATTTAACGCTTCATTCAACAAGTAGTTGAAGAGGCACAGTGGGCTACATATTTCCTCCCTAAATTTTGAATGTTGGGATAGTATATGTGGCATAAAACCTTTTTCTAGTTGACAATAATTGGTCAGATGTCTTTTAGGACAAAATCGGTAATTTACATCAGAGCGCTCTGTCGCACTCTCTAGGCACTCTGTCGCACTCTCTGGGTATTCTGTGGCACTCTCTAGGAACTCTATCGCCCTCTATGCACTCTGTCACACTCTCTAGACAGTCTTTCACATTCTCTAGGCACTCTGTGGCACTCTGTCACTCTATCTAGGCACTCTGTCACACTCTCTAAACACTCCATATCACTCTCTAAACACTGTGTCGCACTCTGTCACACTCTCTAGGCACTCTCTCGCACTTTCTAAACACTCTGTCGCACTCTCTGGGTATTCTGTGGCACTCTCTAGGAACTCTATCGCCCTCTATGCGCTCTGTCACACTCTCTAGGCACTCTGTGGCGCTCTCGAGGCACTCTGTCACACTCTTTGGGCACTCTTTCGCATTCTATAGGCACTCTTTCGCATTCTCTAGGCACTCTGTGGCACTCTCTAGGCAAACTGTCGCACTCTCTAAACACTCCTTAGCACTTTCTAAACACTCTGTCGCACTCTGTCACACTCTCTAGGCACTCTGTCACACTCTCTAGGCACTCAACTGTATCCATTTAAAGTCTTTAACTTACAACAATTTTAACATTGCGAAGATACTTATGAAATCAATATTTTCTCATCACATCATCAATAATTGATTTGTGTCAATGGGAAGTCAAGTTATCAGCTGCTAAAAAAAATCTACTGACTCGAACCTAGAACTACATAGAGTCAGTTGTTGTTATAGAGGTTGAAGTAATAATAACTTACTTTGTAATCAATAGTCACACAATTGTTATGTCCTCAGGCATTCGACGTTTGGAGTTTACTAACCACAATAATCATGACACTAAGTCCTTGTCGATTGATTGAAGGTACAAAGCCCAATCAAACTTCATCAATCCATTACAGCCTTGTTTACAATTCTGATTGTCGAGTTCTCATCAACGGACTATCATCGTGTAGCCGATCCTGTATATTCTGTAACATGGAGTAACTTATACTAATCAAATGGGAACTGGATGCCATGTGTAAATAAACCACAAAGGAACTGGCCAAACAATTAGTATATACGAAAAATAGTAAACAACATTCAATTCTCGGATAAATTGCGTATTTCTAGTTTTGTTTACACGGTAACTGCTAGACAGACTTTCTGATTAGGAAGTATGGCTTTTTTCAAAACAATTTCCATGTTTGTTTAAAGACATAAAGACAGATAATGTTTGTGAGTTATTTCCGTAAACAAGTGAACGAATGCCACCTAATATTGGAATTTAGAATATTTTACGGCACACTACAATGTTTTAACGAACTTCCCACGCAAGGATTAAGTCGAGAAAACAGCTGTTGGCCGCCAGCTTAAACAAATGGGGTTTCATTACGTACTACAGTTTTGTAATGAGATTTTACCGTACACCAACCAGCTGATTATATTTGGCAATACCCTCTCTTGAAGTTATAAGTAGTAATTGTTAGTCCTTTAGTCGGTGGGTATATACAAGGGTTTTTTATTGTTAAGTTAGCTTGGAGTAATATGGCGTAAAATATCATACGTTATTCGTCCAGAATGTGTTTACCGGACTCGACTTCGTCAGGCACGGGAACGATCACACTCGTCCGGTAAACACCTATTTTCTGGACTAGTAACGTAATATACAGGGTGTCCCGGAACTCTCTACCAATATTTTAGGGCATTGCTCCTGGGTAAGAAACATACCTAAATATCATATTTAAATTGTCCGGAAGTCCTTAGTTACTCACACAGCCGCCATTTTGTTTTTTTCAGTTATTAATTTTTTTCTAAAGAATGGTTAAACATATGAAATTGAAACTTTGCACAAACATTTAGGACAACTAGACAAAGCTACAAAAAAATTATGACGATTTTTCAAATTCATAAAACAAAATGGCGGCCATTTAAAATGTTTTATAAAATCAACGGTTTTTGAGTTATTGAAGGAACAAAATTTTAAATCGCCACCATTTTGTTTTATGAACTTGAAAAATCGTCATATTTTTTTGTTGCTTTGTCTAGTTGTCCTAAATGTTTGTGCAAAGTTTCAATTTCGTATGTTTAACCATTCTTTAGAAAAAAATTAATAACTGAAAAAAAACAAAATGGCGGCTGTGTGAGTAACTAAGGACTTCCGGACAATTTAAATATGATATTTAGGTATGTTTCTTACCCAGGAGCAATGCCCTAAAAAATTGGTAGAGAGTTCCAGGACACCCCGTATACTATTACCTCTATAAAAGCATAGAACCAGACAAATGTTAGATCCTCTGGCTCCAATACGATTTGAATAACAATGGAACCTCTCATCAAAGACTATAATCTTAGTATTGATGTACACATGTAGTGGCGGCACTGTAACTGTTATTGTTGTGTTTACTTCTTACTCTAAAATCTGAGTCTGTATTCGAAAGATTTTTTCGAAATAACCAATAGAGGATTTTATTATATAGCAAGGAAGTGTTTGATCATTACTCCGAACATTAATGAGGTGTAAATAAATGTAGTAGAGGTGAAGAGTTGAGCTGAACACGGCGCGATAGAGCTTCAGCAGCCCTGCAGTGCTAATACTCTCTCTGTAGGTGAGCGAAGATATCTGGGAAGCGAACTATATATCACTGCTTACTCGGCTCCGGAATTAGAAATTAATGACCCTCCATAAATTATGAAATTCGCCAACTTTGTTTTAGGTTTAAGCTTTAACTGTCTTCTTCTCTGCACCAACATTGTGCCTATCTCTCTTGCCTTATTGCATTGTTGTTTTGTTTTTTGTTTTTATTTATTTAACTTATATTTTACGAAATTTTTATTTTTATTTTATTTTATGAAATACATTAGTGATTGTTCATTTTACTAGAAAAAAATAGAGAAGCCCATCTCGAATAACCTGCTAGTAATACTGCGCCAAGCAACAATAACCATGGCCAGCTAATATTTTTACTAAATTACGATTAATTAAACGTAGTTATTCTAATAAAAGATTTTCGCAAGTAGTGTAATTCCACTTAATCCATATATGTATAAAGCCCGAAGTACCCATGAACTTTTGAGAAAACTACAAGTCACACCCCCATAAACCATTATACTTAAAATGTTCGTCACAACGAGAAATCTTGCGCAAAAGTTTCCATTTTTTAATCCATAAATTGCCTTTAAAGGTCGTAATTCCTTTCTAAAGGGAACTTTCCAAGTACCTAATGTTAAAAATACCTCAGCTGTACTTATTTGTATGTTATTCTTTCAATTTATCACCTTATTAAAATCAGGTGTGCTTATTTGTTTGTATTTTTGTGTATTCTGTTTTGTTTATTTCAGCAACCAATAAATAGTTTTATTAATCGGGATTGAAGCTCGTCGGTAACGGCTAGTCATATTATAATAATTATTTAGTAATAAATCCAACATGAAATATTGAAAAATTTTAATGCTGGTTTGATCTGTTGGAATTGATATTTAAGAATAGTTTGTTAGCAACAACTAAGTAAACTCCAACGAATTTCAGTACTTAATTATTCATTATGGAAATTTAGTTATAGTTTAGAGCAAATATCTAAGTTATTATCTTATTCCTCCTATTATTGTATATTTGTATATTTCTCAAGTACAAATAATATTTTATCATGCGGTTTTTCGTGGAGGACCTTTAATATAGAAAAAGCTCTCCTTATACAGGGTGTCCCTCGAGAGGTGTCTCAAATCGATTACTGGAAAACGGCTTAACGTACAAGGATGAAATAAAATTATTTCCAACTAAATCGACCCCAAGGAATAAGGTAAAAATATTTTTAACTTTTTTCAAATACAGGGTGTGCCAAAAACTGAGGGTCACTAGTTCGAATCTCGGAATTTTCAAATGTAAACATATGTCATGTTATACATCATTTTAAAGGTATTTGATAGACAAACATTTTGGCGAAAACCAAAATTAGTTATCTTTTTCCGTTTCAAAATGGCGGCAGTTTTTTTGAAAGAAATCTATATTTTTTTAATACTCTGTATTTCCTATACCAATGCATTTAGCACTTCTCCGGTTGCATTTTTTTACTCGTTATGAAATTAGCTTTACTGTGATATGCAACAAGTAACGGTTTTTTGAAATAATAAAAATTCCAAAAAAAATTATTTTTGAAAATTTACAAATGCTCATTGTTCAAAATTTTCAAATAGCAACATATGTCAAGTGGCCCATCATTTTATAGGTTTTTCAATTCCTAACAACTTTGTAATTTACACTTACTTCGTATCTCTTTTAGTTTTTGTGTAAATAACAAAAAACCTAATTTTCCTATATCAAATGCATGTTATTTGGGTTTGACACTAAAGGCTTCATTTCATTTAGTGTTGAACCATGTCAAACCCAAATAACATGCATTTGATATAGGAAAATTAGGTTTTTTGTTATTTACACAAAAACTAAAAGAGATACGAAGTAAGTGTAAATTACAAAGTTGTTAGGAATTGAAAAACCTATAAAATGATGTGCCACTTGACATATGTTGCTATTTGAAAATTTTGAACAACGAGCATTTGCATATTTTCAAAAATAAATTTTTTTGGAAGTTTTATTATTTTAAAAAACCGTTACTTGTTGCATATCACGGTAAAGCTAATTTCATAACGAGTAAGAAAATGCAACCGGAGAAGTGCTAAATGCATTGGTATAGGAAATACAGAGTATTAAAAAAATATAGATTTCTTTCAAAAAAACTGCCGCCATTTTGAAACGGAAAAAGATAACTAATTTTGGTTTTCACCAAAATTTTTGTCTATTTAATACCTTTAAAATGATGTATAACATGACATATGTTTACATTTGAAAATTCCGAGATTCGAACTAGTGACCCTCAGTTTTTGGCACACCCTGTATTTGAAAAAAGTTAAAAATATTTTTACCTTATTCCTTGGGGTCGATTTAGTTGGAAATAATTTTATTTCATCCTTGTACGTTAAGCCGTTTTCCAGTAATCGATTTGAGACACCTCTCGAGGGACACCCTGTATAAGAGACTTTATTATGACTCATTCGTAGATCTACAGCTTAATCGCTTGATCCGTGCTTAACTTTGCAATTGCCTCCAAGGTACGACATGACACAGCAAATTATCTCTGGGAATTGGCTAGATTTGAACCCTAGCCCCTCGAAAGAGATCACCCATCACCATCCTTTAAACAAGCGATTCCTTACCGCCACTATCGACTTCCTCAAACAATTTACATCAAAAATACTTTACATATACAATACGAATGTATCAGTAACCATTTGGTCGATGCAAGCAGAAATCAATCAACCACTTGTACTGCAGACAGCGCACATCCGTTGATGAATCAACTCTACAAGAACACGGAGATAGATATCTCTATATGACAAAGGCTATTTGTTACCATCCTGTAAGCCTACTCATGTTTTAAGTAACTATACGTAATGTTTATATCACTATCTTAGCCTGTTTTTGGCTCTAATTTACAATGGATAAATAAGCAATATGTGTGTTTCTTGAGTAGAAAGTATAACACAAGGGTGTGAAAAGATTGAAAAGTTTATTTCACAGCATGGCCGTTATTAATGATTATTACACATTCAATACGAAAATATATTGCAAGATTATAATATTCAACGATTGTTCTTAATTTTATTACATTTTATTTGGTTACTCTACAAATGTATGGATTAATTTATGAGTGGTTAACTTTCGATATATTTGAAAGTGCTAAATAAGTGCTACTAAAAATGTTGGGTCCATCAATTTAGGTAATGACAAAATTATAGGGTTGTTGATTCAATTTAAATTTATTTAAACACACTCTCATTGTATTCCTAGCGCTAGTAACTTTGTAAAGGGGTTTGTAACCTAGATGTCTTACTTAAAGTACCAAATCAATTAGGCTTTTAGTATAAAATCCATGCGTTATCCATTTATTGTAAATCAATTGAGATTCGTTTTACATATGATAGGTAGGCTAAGCCTGCTGTGAAAGTAAATTAAATTTGTGCTTACATTTTACTCGAATTTAAACAAGGTTCGATATTAATTGCGCAAGTTTGCATGCTTATATAGAAACGTATTATCTAAACCTTGTCGTATGCACACAAGATCAAGTTATGAGCTCGCTACTGTGCAAGATATCTATTTGATAATGGATGGGGAAATGTAATCAATAAATTGAATCACACCAATCCTCACTTACGCTTTCACCGCTCCAATAACGCAGAGTCCCTGAGTTATTGAAAGATAAATCATCTTCACTGGCCACTACCACTACCACTGCTCTCAACAACTCCCGTTTACTAACTTTTCACTCATTTTCCTTTTACATTTTTTTATGTAGTGTGTTATTGGGTAAAAATACAGGTCCTATTTGTTGTGATTAAAACTATACATATACTTTGTACGTTGGAAATATCTTTCGCTTGTCTTGTGCTTTTAAAACCTCACAAAAAATTACTACTTTTATCAATATTGTTAGGGTTGGTAGTGAAAATTATGTTACATTCATTGAAAACTTCATAACTATGGTTTTGTGATAGACTTAGGTGAAGATTTGCTGTCTTTTTCATCAATTACAGCTTTTTAACTCACCATTGTGGGTTTCCTTTTGCCCTTTTTATCAAATAAATACCTGTTTGAGTTGGTTAAATTTGAAATTTCTTTCAAGTCCAGTAAATCAAGTGAACTGGTAAAATGAAGTCGTTGAAAAAACCCGATCCTGGTGTTAATTCCAACATACGGTCCATATTGTATAAGCGTATACAAAAGAAAACGCGATTGGTTTATATTTGGTTTTTACTTCACCATTCAGTACTTCAACTCCCATTATACCATTACATGTAGAATTCCTTTATTTTTAATAAATTGTTGAGCTTTTTTAGATATCAACACTGCGGTAACTGAAGAATAAATTAATCGAATCTGCGAGTGTGGAGTTTGGGTTGGACTTTGTTCAATAATTGAATCACTTTAAGCCAGTCTCCGCAATTAATAATTACAAGTTGGCAGTTACTGTTCATGGTTGAATTGTGATGTGCTAATTTATAGTCCCATTACTCACGAATAATGCTCTACTTCAATGCAGTAATGAGTTACCGATCGATTTTGTTCATTGTATGAACTTTCTGTTCAACGATAAAGTTTCTCCTCCGATACGATCGATAACCAGTTTAAGTGTTGCAAAGTCAATAGACCGGTTTTATTTACTGTAGGGCATTAGAACGTACACTATTAGAAAGTATAAGTACAACTCATTTTAAAGATGGGTTGGTGAAAATAGTTGTATGACATAAATATAGTTGTATCAATAATATTATAATTTTATTATTAAACATTTCTCTTAACTCCAAGCAAGGCTGGTAGGCTGTGTTTTATAAGTAGGCTACACTTCATATGCGTTGATTAACTATAATTGGACAGAGTTAACAATGAAACTCGTGTTATTTTTATAGTTTATCAAAAGAAATCTTTGGCTGATTGTTAATGTAGTTGTCAAGTAAGTTGATGGACATTACAGTTGGGTTTCACCTATCCATTAACAATGTTTGTCTATACAAATTGCTTTAGTTAACCATTTGTAAAAACTGAGGACAGTGAAGTTATAGCATTTTTTGTATTTGTTTCGTGTTTTGTAAATGCCTTACAGTAAAGTTTTCATTTGTTTTCAGGTATGAGAGCTGTTTTCAATTCCATAGCTTTGGTAAGTGTCAAATTTTATGTTCAACAAAAACAATTTTAATAGGTTTGGATAGTGATATATTATGTATTACGACATTTTTATTAATTTTTAAATCAAATATATGACGTGGAAGAAAAGTGGATATAAATTTTTAAATTCCAAACTAAAGACGTTTTATATGCGTAAGCCTATTCAAATTTCGCATATTATGTGAAAAAGAATCATATGACTTAAACATACTTGAGCTGTCATTACAGGAAATCATTTAACTCATCTAACTCATTTCAATCATTTAATTCCTGCAGATTCATTTGCAGGAACCAGATGATTTTATTATACGTCATTACGTTTAACAAAATCATTCGGTTTCCTTTATGATAGTTTTTAAATGTCCAAAATTAGTCTCAGAGATTCTCGACTAGTTATTATGGATTGTTTTAAATGAATCTATATGGAGAATGCTTAAATATTCACAACTATAAGATGAGCCAGGGTTATCAAAGTTGTGCGAAGGAAAACATTATTTTAATTTTTATACAGTTTACTGATAAAACGCTTTGATTAATTTTTTAAAGCTATGCAATTGTAATTCGTCCTGATAAATGAAAGTATTGCGAATATTGAACTCACTAGCAAATAAATGTTTACTGAATTATTTTCGTTTAAACGTTATATAAGGTGTATTTCAAGAATAATTTTAGATTTCTTCCCAAGCAATGTCAGCGGGAGTCTTGGGCGTGAACTGGGGATGTGAATTATAGCGGGAAAAGCGTTTTCGACCACAGGGTGAAATACCTGGCAACACCCTCCTCGCCCCACTGCATTAAGAGTAGATTAAAAACATGCCTCCCACTTCTTAACCGACGCGGTTTTAAAAGTGTTGTCAATGAAAACACTTTGTTGAAACATTAAACAATAATTGTAAATAAACAAACTTCCCTAAAAACCTACAAAATAATTAACGTTAATACATAAGAAATCCTATTTAGGCATAAGATTTTAAATTGAAGATTGTAAAAACTTTCTTTATAATCTCACTATTTCCTAATGTGTGATTAATGTTTCCTTCAGACACAATAGAAATAATTGCTACCAGAATTCTTTAATAATACAGTATTTCATAATGTAAATCATTTAGAATGGTCTGCATCATATCATGTTGAACATCGCGATGCATCAGGAAATGATGTATCGATTATTACATCAGATAGAGATTTTTGCCCCTGGCCCCACCTGGCTCTCAAGGAAGCCTTTAATCCCTGAACTGCCCGTGGCTTACGAGAAATGTGTCATAGTTGATAGCACCAGGATCTGGATCAGGATGTATACTCGACACAGTAAATTAACTTTGTTGTAGGGTGTGTAGCCTTAATATGTTACATTACAGTAAAGTCCATGTCTTTAATTTCCTCTAAATAACTGTTCAATTGTAATGAAACTATAACTTTTAATTACAACGAACCATCCGTAATTAGCCACCCCAATTTGAGATCAGTTTGATAGTAAATGTTTGATTATCGTTTATTTCCAGGTAAAATAAGCTTGTACCTTTAAATACATGATATCCGATGGGTTCACGAACTAATTTATCACACAACTATAAAAAGTTAAATAAGTTAACATAAATAAACAAGTATGCAAAAATAAAACACTTTGTATGGGTGTCGAAAAAAATGCATAACATTAGATGCATTTGTTGTTATCTATCTATCTATCTATACTATTATAAAGAAGAGGTGGTGTCTGTGTGTGTGTTTGTATGAGCTAATCTCAAAAACTACTGGTCGGATCGGGCTGAAATTTGGCATGATGATAGCTCACATTCCCGATTAACATATAGGCATATTTTTATCCCAAAAATCCTTCGGGGCTCCGCCCCAGTGGCTCTGGAGTTTCCCATGTTAACCTTATGAGAAATGGAATTAATGAATCTTAACAGCTGTTTCAATTAAACAAGTTGGTTCTGTTCTATGATGTTCAATAGCATTAAAAGTTACAAGGATTACCAACAGGGTGCAGCACTAGCACTATTATTTCTTTTACATTTATGACAACAGCAAAAGGTGAGTGAGCGTAGCGAACGAACTTCAACCTGGAGGCGAGTGAGCGTAGCGAACGAGCTAACCTGAAGGCAAGTGAGCGTAGCGAACGAGCTAACCTGAAGGAAAGTGAGCGCAGCGAACGAGCTCCAACCTAAAGGTGAGTGAGCGTAGCGAACGAACTTCAAAAAGAACCGAAATTTCTTAAACCATGTCCTCACTCATAACTGCTATAAGCATTTGATACTTATATGCCAACCCCGTACGAAGGACGGGTACTCTGCTAGTATGATTAATAAACATATCACTACCCTATATGCATGAATATAAAAGCTCTAAACAATATGTTACCATGGATAAAACATACTCCCTTGTGTTGGTTAGTCTATGATGTTACTGCGTATGGGTGTCGTAAAAATTCATAACATTAGATGCATTTGTTAGTTGTATATTAATAAACATATCTCTACACTATGCATCAATATAAAACCTCTATATCGTGCTTTTGGAAACATATTACTAAACTCGAAAATTGATATTAGAAAGCTCAAATATCTTGTAAATGCATTTAATCCTATATTTATATGATAGATAAGTGAACATTTCCCATGATACATTTAAAGTCATGTTAGTGGAGACTACTTACTGCTATCAAAGTACGATTCAGATTCAATAAATGTTTATTTTTTCCTCTAGAATATTGTGTACCCAACGGTATTACCGTGATCATTTATAATATTCACAACGATTGTGCGTCTAAATATAATTACGTTGGATCTTACTACACTTATTTTGGCTATTTACACGATCAGAAATAGAATACAACTTTATATAAAATATGAATTCATATGTGACTAAATTCTGAAGTAGGTCATTCTAATACGTCGTGTACTCATATCTACATCAAAGTAGTTCAACTGTCCCCACTGGTCGCTGGTCAGGGGTCAGGGGTCAGGGGTCAGGGGTCAGGGGTCAGGGGTCAGGGGTCAGACGGCAACAGGTATGTGACCGTGGGAATCATCACCCTTGGACACACTGAGCTGGGGTCGTCACCTCCCTTGGCGTAAACAATCAAATACAAACATTCAATAAGTAATTTAACAATTTTGACATCATAGGTTGTGGAATTGCCCCTGAACTAGTTGGCAACTAATATAGACTAATGGTTTACATACCTACAGTCACCAGTTCAAAATAAGTCTGCTTTTGTGGCCTATGTTTGGTTTAAACTACAAACAGTTACAAAACACGGAGACGAACAAATATACTGGTACCGTTCGTCAAATTTATATACAGGGTGTTGAAAATGTCTGGAACCAACATTATATCTGGTGAGTGGTTTAAGAAAAACAACTGATATTTCGTATACGGATATACTATGGTTTTACCTATCTTTTGGTGCCTTATGAAATTTTTTACCACTTATAGGAAACGTCCCGTAGAGGATGCAGTAAAACGTTTTAATGGAAGCCTATGGTAAATGATACGTCATTTTAAAGGCCATTTTTTTCTGAGTAAGGAGCCACAAGTTTCATCTCAAAAGGAGGACCACCCTAGCAAAAATGGTGACTGTTTGAAATTTAAAATTCAATTATTTTAAAAAACTTCAAACAGTCACCATTTTCGCTAGGGTGGTCCTTTTGAGATGAAACTTGTGGCTCCTTACTCAGAAAAAATGGCCTTTTAAATGATGTATCATTTGCCATAGGCTTCCATTAAAACTTTTTACTGCATCCTCCACAGGACGTTCCCTATAAGTGGTAAAAAATGTCATAAGGCACCAAAAGATAAGTAAAACCATAGTATATCCGTACACAAAATATCAGTTGTATTTCTTTAACCACTCACCAGATATAATGCTGGTTCCAGACATTTTCAACACCCTGTATGTTCGTGTGCGTGTTGTGGCTCTTGTTGTGAACTGTTTGTAGTTTTATCCAAACGACAACCATAGGACTGAAGATTTCAAAGATTTCGCCTGATGATGGTGAAACTTTATGTTGTAACCTAGGTCGCAACAGCCGACTTAATTTGAACTGGTGACTGGTTATTCAAACCAATATAATTCAATAAGTAAAGTAGCGGAAATGTATCAGGAGACATTCTATGACTAACTTGTTGACTGTAGTTCAACAATTGAATTGGCGATGAATAATATAATGTATATAGAACAATTTGTTTACAATTCGTTTGTCCATATTGTTTTCTTACACAGTTGTCATCAGCAGCAACTATTTCTCTCGAGAATTATTGTTTTTGTAGAATGTGCGATTGGAGCATTTTTTCACAGTCGATCAAAATACCGATAAACACTCAGTAATCACGGTCGTGTGGAATAAAGCATACAATCACGCCAAATATAAAATCCACATTACAACGGAATCCGAAATCAGTATTGGAAGTGTTTTGTGTCAGGAGTGTGTTTTAGTGGCTCTGGGATAACGCCACTTTTTATCGGCCATGCAGGACGTGGTGAACACTCGTACACATTATGTTCGGTTCTTCAACCATTTTTGAAAATCGTACTTTTTAATGATTTTGAAAACTTAATGTTATATACGTGTAATATATGAGTAATAGTAATTTTACCTTTTAGTAAGACGTTTCTGTTTATTGACATCAATACCTGAACTTGGGCTTAGTTTCTTACTTATCGTCTCACATTCTGATTTATGACTCGGTTTTAAAATTGTTGGGGTATGGAATACTTCATTCATCTTTGTCAATTTGTTTTCTGTATTATGTATGCAATAGGAGTTTAATAATTACAAATAAAAATGCCCAGACGTTCTGTGATGATTAACTTGAAGGCGAAAAAGATGTTTTCCTACTGATATAAAATGTGTGAATTATTAAATACAAGCCAAACGTCGTGTAGCGAAATGATCCTTAACTTCAAAAAGGAATAAGTATTTTAGATTACTCATTTTCTGTGATAATTTTCATCCTTTTTAACATTAGTTTGAAATCTTCAAATGATAAGTAAGATAATTTGATTAAATTGGTAAAACTTATAATTTAGGTTTCTAATTTATTTGAAAATATCAGGATACAGGTTTGAAAACAACGATCTTGAAAGGACTGAGTTGAAAATAAAACAAGTAGAAAGGTACGGGTGGGAGGGATCCACTTACCATACATTTTCGGCGACAGGGCTACAAGAAACCACGCTTGTTTTTACTGAGTTCATTCCAAGGCGAAAACAAACACTCATCCCCTACCAACGTCGTCACCGAACACAGGGTGAAGTTGTCCTTGGTAGCTTACATCCCTTACCATGGTCATGAATATACTAATTGCAAGCTACCACTGATTAATATTTTAATGACCTCTGAGAACAAAATAGAGCAAATATATATCTAAGTAAAATATCCATATTTAATCCACAAAGGACACGAGAAAAGCGCCCTACCTCACAAGTGGTCCCGACTATGAACGCTTTGCGGAGAAAATGAGATCCATCTGTAAATACGGGACCAAATTCGTTCTATAATGCGGAGTATCTCGTCAGCCATAAAACCAATATTCAATCAGCAATTCTATTCATTACATTTAGACATCAAAAGCAGAGCGTGATCAAAGGGCTTGTGCGGGATTGGTTCTGGGCTTGTTATCTTCCCGATCTGACTGGGTGACGTAGCAGTGGACTGGAATACATTCGATCTACTCCTACCCCTGATATGTGCTTGCGTGAATATCACTGCGCATGCTCCATTCAAACAATTTAAATTATCAAATTTAACCCTAGACGAATAGGTAGTTTAAAACCTACATCCTAGGATATTATAAGTTGGCTGTATAACTTTGTTTCGCGGTTAAGGGTTAATTTCTTCACATAACTTTTGTTCCGGGGGTCGGCAGGTAGATTTAGGGACTAACAGAAACATCGCTTTTGTTCCGCGGATATCTCTCTTGTTCCGTGAGAGGGGGCTGTATTCTCTCTCCCCAAATCCTCTCTTTCACCTTCATCCTAATTATTTCTTTCATGGGGGCTTTAAAACACGTTAAATTATCATTTTCTCCTTAAAAAACAAATACCAATAATTTATAAATAAATAATTGAATAATAAATAAATAAATAATATATAAATAATTGAACCTAAACCAACCTAACCTAACCTTACCTAACCTAATCCAACCTAACCTAACTTTACCTAACATATGAAAGAAAGAATTAAGAGGAGAGCGAAAGAGAGGATTTGGGGAGGGAGAGTACAGCCCATGGATTTATAAAAACAACATTAAGTGTTGTTATTATAAATCTATGGTGCAGCCCCGTCTCTCGGAACAAAAGAGATGTCCGCGGAACAAAAGCAATGAATAGGTAGTTTAAAATTTACATACTAGTGTATTGTAAGTTGGCTGTACCACTTTTGCTCTGCGGTTAAAGGCTAATTTCTTCAAATCACTGTTTTCCGGGGGTCAGCAGGTAGATTTAGGGACTAACAGAAACATCGCTTTTGTTCCGCGGATATCTCTCTTGTTCCGTGAGAGGGGGCTGTATTCTCTCTCCCCAAATCCTCTCTTTCACCTTTATCCTAATTATTTCTTTCATGGGGGCTTTAAAACACGTAAAATTATCATTTTCTCCTTAACAAAAATACCAATAATATAACCTAAACTAACCTAACCTAACCTTACCTAACCTAATCCAACCTAACCTAACTTTACCTAACATATGAAAGAAAGAATTAGGAGGAGAGCGAAAGAGAGGATTTGGGGAGGGAGAGTACAGCCCATGGATTTATAAAAACAGTATTAAGTGTTGTTATTATAAATCTATGGTGCAGCCCCCACTCTCGCGGAACAAGAGAGATGTCCGCGGAACAAAAGCGATGTTTCGGCCGGCCTCAAAGTCTACCTGCTGACCCCCGGAACATAAGTGGTGTGAAGAAATTAGCCAACAACCACGGAACAAAAGCGACTCACACTGTAAGTTAAATCTACAATTTTATATCAAACTGGAGATAGTCATCCACTATACCGCGTGTACCAAAATAATTAAACTAATGTCGGTCAAATTCCAAATGTATTGAAAACACTTTCCACCGATCTCTAACTATTTATTGTTTATCTGGATATTCTATTGAGGTTTAACTAAAGACGTCATGGCGCTGTGCGTACAGACGCAAGAGCGTTGGCCCGCAACAGATTTACTGGGGAAACTTGGAGAAAACGTTTCCTACCCCAACAACTCGGACCACCATATCTGCTGTCTCCGGTTGAAAACAATAACTTACGTAAAGGGCTTAGTGCTCTTAAATGATCCTGTTGCCAGTTATTTATAAAAATGTTTTAAATGGTTGTGGTTGAACATTTTCTCAAATTTTGATACACCTTGCAAATGGCTAACAACGAATAATAACACTATATGCTAAATGGCTGATAGTGCAAGTTCGTTGCGGCTTTAATGGCTGACTGCTGCTCATCCACCCCTGATTTTCCCCCTATTTTTTCCTTAATACAAGATATTATTGGATTTTGATGCGTAGTTGGTTACTATTAAGTTTTATAACTTGATTCTTTTTCATTTTAAAATCTAATAACGTTTTCATCGCTATAATTGTTTGATACCTGCGGGAATAAATTATTATAAATTAAATTAAAAAATACTAGTTTGTTTGCAGTTATCAAGCCAGCGCAACAGTTTAGTGTTAATATATCGGGCTGTGTCTCAGAGGATGGTGCTATGAGCACACAGAGAGGATGAGTAAATAAGCAGTTTCTTGTTTCATTTCCTCCTTTTCCATCGCCTGTGACGTATGGGTCTGCTTCAACAGACCGTTGTTTTACAACCTAATTATTTCTAACTTTGTTTGGTTTCAAGCTGAACGCACTAACATGTTGAATTACTACTGCGCTTTCCAATAATAACAAACAGCTACTTCGTGTTTTAAATAAAGCCACTTGTCTTGTTTTCTCTCATTTTTAACAATACTATTTATTTGTACACCCAACATTGCTTAATTTAAGCCATTTTCATTGTTCAGTTAGCTACTTATACATATACTTTTGTACTAAAATTTTTTTACTAGCTGCGTACTTTTGTGTTGCAGTTTAAATAAGTAAAAATTACTTACCATGTTAGTATTCAAATACCCCCGTCGCAGCAAACCTGCAGACTAAGCGAATTTCCATTTGCCTGATTGGATTTACACTAAAATGTCTCCTTAAAAACATCACATTCAATCCCTATTTAAATAGAATCAGTTTAACACATACTTAGGTTTGCTGCAACAGGGAGGGTAAAAGTGTTTTTTTATGTAAAATGTTAATAGTTAGTAAGAAATTAAAACATTTTCCAAATTTGGGCAAAATATGTTAATAAACAAGCAAACTACAACAGTTTACTTATTCTCCATAAGAATAACATGGGAATTTTAAATTAACAATTTCTCCGTAACCATTAGGCGCATTATAACACTTCAATATACTAAATTATTTGTTTTTTTAAGCTCTACAAAATAGTTTGGAAAGAAATTACAAAATTTTATGTTTTTTGGGTCAAAAATTGGAAAAACCCATTTTTACCCCATAAAAGCCCCCATAAACCCCCGTTCCCATGGTCCGATCATGCTGGTTCGCGAACTCGTTCGAATAAACGTAGGTTTACACGTTTGTACCAAATTTCATCAAAATCGGATCATTTTTGCTCGAGTTATCGCGCTAACGGACACATATATATATAAATATATATATATATATATATATATATATAAATATATATATATATATGAATTTGAACGGATGGTGTTTTTGGCCTCTAGGGACCTCAAAACGAAAAAAAAAATCGGTCCCGGGTCCAGGTCTTACCATGAGTACTACGGTAATAGCTTATTCCCTATATGGGAAATTCGCTAAAACGCGTCCTTAGTGTATTAAATGTAAAAGTAACTTCAATAATCTACAATTAAAGTATGATTATGCTGGTCATATACGAAATATAAACTCCATGCAGAATTTTTCTATGGCACCAATTTTCTTTCATTTACTAACACTGAAACAGTTAAATGTACAGTAGAAGCACCAATGTAGAAAATATGACGAGGTATTGACTTTGTTTTAATGAGTTAAATTATACAGGGTGGGGCAGGGAAGTATCCCTAATTTTAAAGGTAAATTAAAAGACAACCAAAAATGTTAGAGCGAAAATCTTTATAGAGATTAAAAGGTTACATCTGGGAGTTTATTTTAATATAACTTTACTTGGTTTTAAACAGCATATCCTGCAAGTTGTGTCCCTAATCTTAAATGCATTACTGTATTCTGGTTCTGGAGTTCATTATAACTTTGTGAAGCATTTGTTGTGGAAAGAGGCAACGTTCAAGGTGAATTGCATCCTTCAAGGCATCTAGGGTTTTCCCTTGAACTACTTAGCATCACTCCAATAGAGCATATTCTGCTTATTTACCCGCTCCAGGAATATGGAAGTGTGCCTCGTCACTAAACAAAACCCGAGCAGCATGAGGTAGTCCCGCAATTAAGATTTCACATGCCTGCATTCGTTGTTGCCAGTCCCTTTGTGTGAGTTCATGAGCAACTACCCTCTTGTATAGATGGAGGTGTAAGTCCTCATGGAGAATACGAGGCACAGTACGATTAGACAACGCCAGCGCGGATGCATGCTTACAAGTAGAACTTTGAGGAGACTGCAAAATCGATCTTCTGACAAGGTCAATGTTTTCAGGACTCCGGACCGTTCTTTGAGCTCCAAATATCCTTCGCATTACACCACCAAATACACGAAAGTAATTCACCCACACCAAATTGTAACAGCTTTGCGACAGGCCACCCGATAACCCGACAGCCAATGGTAGCTGCACAGCAACAATAGACATATTTTTCAAAAAAATACATCTGGAGTGCAAAACAACATTGGTCACTCGAACAAGCCATATCTACTCCTGATAGTGTATTTTTTTAGAAATTCCCAAAACAAAAGCTTCATTTGAGCCTAACCCCATTCCTCCAGCACACCTCCACAACTCACAGTACCATCTTAAAAGTAGGGATATTTCCCTGCCCCACTCTGTATCTTCAATGAAATTCTTTTAAATTTTATGTCTTGGGTAAGCAAGATTTCAGTGCTAATAGTCTTTTTGAAAATCGTTCTGGCAGAAGTGTCCAAGGTACAGTATTAAGGATCTGTTTATTTATAGCGAACGTTTGTAATTCTAAAATCAACACTGTATTAACGGCCAGTCTAACTTGGTAGCATTTCCTTGTGAAACTTACGGTTTTAACGACTAATCTGACTCAATGCGCGTATTTAAAAATATAGAGTTATGATCAAAAAATTCCCAGAATTGGTTTCATGCTTACTAGATTTCTTTCAAAATACTCGGTGAAATAAATTAAATTTTTGCCATCAGGATGTTTGTAGGGATAAAACAAACACGCCTTATGGAATCTAATTCCACTCAATTAAATTTGAGTTCGATATATTAACTCGAAAGGTATCCATCATCATCACAGTTGACTGTAGTTTATTGTCAGGATGTTGGCAGAGCAAACAAACGTGTCTTATTTCGTTTCCAGCTCTTTGTTAGTTGAAAGACAGCGTTTCTTCCACGCCTTTTGACATTTGTTTGATACTTTTAAGTATAAGTATTTTGCATCCACAGAGGACAACTTAAGACTATTTTCAGATTAAGTGTATATAAGGGTGATTTATTTACTTTCAAACATACAGCTTAGTAATACAGGGAAATGTACATATAGAATTCCGCCTCGTAATTATAATTTTAATTATACGTGTAGCCTACTCAACGTTTGCTGATACTAGAACCAAATATTAAAATAAGTTTCATGTTTTGATTGCATTTATAAAATCTGCAAGAGTTTGAAAATATAAGGACAATATTGCAAAAACATCGAGGCTGTATTTTCATCAAACATTTATATTTTTTCTCTTTTATTATTATAACTCAAAACCGTTATTGTTATTACGGTTGGAAGGCAATGTAAAGCGTTTCGTACATTTAATACCAGGGTAACAAATTCACGTAGAGTAAGTAATAGTAATGCTGTTTTAAATGGTAAATATATTTGTTAGAAAAAAATATTTAAACTAAAAAAACTACTTTGATGTACAAAATCTATACTCACTTCCTATAGGTAGATCGGGTTGTTTGGTGAACTCAGGCAAATATATATTGGTTTAAAAGTGTTATTTAGATTTAATCGAAATCGCAGAGTTTTTGAGAGGGTTGTTTTGCATACGGACACCTCTAACATATTTTACTAACAGTCTTTTTTTGCACTAAATAAAATTACTGAAGCGTCTTATGACATAGATAGACCGTATTGGCTCATTCCTTCCAGGGAATTCGCAAAAAATAAATGCATCAGAGTGTATACGTATTATTGACTAATATCTGTTGATTCCAGCCTCGCTTATAGCATAGATTATGAAGGGTTATGTTATATTGTATTATTAAAAAATATAACTGTCCACTGTGAACAAACTTTAATAGGCTAGTTTAATACTTTTGAATGAAATGGCGACCATACAAAGTAGGTATTTTAAGCCAAGTATGAATTGACATTTCAATTTTACTGCAAATATGTAAAAGAGCTTAATTGCGTACACCGATAAAATATTGTTTACAAATTGTCAATAAGCTAAAGTAAATGCTAGCCCAGTCCGGATTGATATGGCATTTGTTTGTTTTTCACTTGGAAATACATAAAATAAAGGATATCTGTTTAGATATTTTAAGTATTCAGAAACATTTGAATGCATCTTTCACTAAACCTTTATTATCTTAAGGCTTTACATGGTAGCATTGAAAACACGTGGGGCAAAATCTTTAATGGATTATTCAAAACTCTTTTACCTTACGTAATTTGAGTAACATTACTCAAGAAAGAGTGTGAGTATACATTTTCCAGTTATATATGGTAGTATTGCGTTAACCTTTTAAAATATTTATTTAATTTACCATACAACAAAGAAAAGTTAAGAATACGTTCCCAATTTAACTTTGGTATACCTTTTCAAAATTTTTATACATACATGTGCCGTGGATTTAAAAAGATATAACCCACGATTTATATTTGTGAGATAGTAGGCCTATTGCAAGAAATAAAAGATACAGCTCGAAAGGACCCCTTAAAAGATACAGCTCGAAAGGACCCCTTTAAACAGATCCGTGTCAACAACGGCGCATGCGATTGTATTTCTCCATCAGCTGTTGACAAACCTCTTCATCCTGCCCACTCAAATTATCGGACACGGATTTCCTTTTACTCATAAAATTCATCAGCAGGTATTTAACGTTAACATTTTCATCCATCAGGCAAAGTGTTCAAGAGACTATGACAAGTGGTTTTCTCCTATATTTTAATCATACTTAAATCCAACCTTGATCAATTTTAAAGATGTTTCACATGTAAACACACTACACACACTAACTGCTCAGTTAGTCGTTTCTCTAATAGATTTTTAAAATTTGTTAACGGAACTGAAACTTGTGTCTGTGTTTAGCTTATGTTTGTATTCAGGTAACAGAATGTCGTCAATAAATTTACCTACGACCGTTTTTTTAAAGTAGCCGTTTCATTTCAGTTCTTAGAATTGAAAAGTATCACTTAACAGCATTGTTTACTTTACAACATAGCATAGTTTTACATAAAAACACGGGTAACAGCAATGGACGAATGAGGTTCAAGGAATGGGAGAAAAGAAGTATAATCGTATGGTTTGAACGTCAACTACTGTAATCAACTGTTTTGTCAGACCAATTTAATTTAATTTCATAATGATTCGTTGCATCACTGTCAGTGGCATTTAGGTTATTAAACGAAAACATAACCTCTCTTAGAAGTTTTGAGTAGTGATTGTTAATAATAAAAAAAAACCTGTCGTAGGTAAAGTTGTGTACGCAACTCGCGTTAATAGTCTTTACGACACTCGTAGAAGTTTTTAAGGCACTCGCCAAGGCTGGACCTTAAATTTTCTAGTCGTGTCGTAAAGACTAGCTTAACGCGTTTGTTGCACACACTACTATAAATGCATATTTTTTTATTTAATAGACAGCGTGCAAACGGTACATACTCACCAATAAATATTGATACCGGTACAACAATCTATTTTCGTTTAGAATCTGATAAGATTGTTAGGCTAGACTCATAATAATTTCAAGAGTTCATTGCATCGAGCTTTCAACTTTGAATATGTATGTAATTATATAATAGTATTTTATAATTTGTACCGTTACAAAAAAACTTGATTGGTAAGAAGAAACAAGAGCTAATAACTTCTTATTTGTTGGCTCATGTGGATATGTTGAAATGTCATATTGTGAAGTGTCAAAAACAAACATGACATTTAATCAAAACTTCACTCGGAGTGTTTTTGTGATTGTCTGTCATTTCAAATTACTATCGTTTTAATCAAATTATTAAATATATAATTGGACCTCGTTTATAGCTTTTATAAATGAATTATTTTATATTTTCAAAACGTTTTAATTGGATTTAGTTTATGATAGTAAATTTTCCCTGGAACTTCGAACTCTAAATTAGCTCTCTTTTTGATAGCTAATATGACGAATTATTATCGTACATAATTATCAAATATAATTATTGTCATAGCACGAATATTATCTAACATCATATTGTCCAATTTCGAATAATACTGTGTGTATGGCATGGCAGCAAACCTTAGAGCCCTTTGGACAAGATTACATTATTGTATCTAGTATCAATTTAAATTTTATAGCTTAATCTACAGTATAAGCATACAGTACTACAATTCAGTGAGTTTTATTTTTATTTTAAGCCTATTGCTGATAGAAAAACTAAAAGCTATACACACTTAGACTTTTTGTCTCCCATGGAGTCCTTATGAGGAATAAGTTTGTGCATATTGATCGTTAAGTGACATACCTTAACTAAGCTTAATATATGGTATATGGTGAGCTTAATATATCCGTTTTCGGATATTTTTAAAACAAGAATTTTGTGTCGCTTGTGGTAGGAAACCTAGAACTTTTCGAGGTAATAATGTTAATAAGGGTGATTACATTAATGTAAAATAACGTATTGTTACAAAACCATTGAAAGAGTTACTTTGGTTTCGTCCATCTGCATATTAAATGTAAAAGATTGTAATTTATATCAGCTATTTTATTTTTTATCCGATTTGTTACTGAATATACATTGTGAAGTTTTATAAGCCATATATGTTAAATTATTCCTTATTCAATTTACTAGTTCTTTACAATATTCATACTTACTTATGTTATTACTACATTATTTACATGTTATTTATAGTGCACTTTTAATACCTCGTCGAAGCACACCAAAAAGGTACGATAGCTAACGCCCGGTGTAAATAGATTTAAATAACAGAGTTTTTTTTTACTAAAACCCCAGCAATATAACGTTACACAAGGGAATAGCCACTTATCTGAAGGCATTCCTCTCGTGTTATTCTGATAAATTTCTCTTTGAGTTCGGGCTACACAAGAACCTAAAGCTTAATTGACATAGCTCAGTCGATAAACTATTGATAGAGTTTATCCAATATACTGCAGAGGAGCTGTTCAGCTATAACGTACTCCTGCGAACAAAAAATGCCTTTTAAACATTAAATCACTGCAAAATGTATTGGAAGAAAGACTTAAGTAATGAAAGAAGTATGAGTAGTTAAGCTTTTTATAACTGAGTTACAATTAATACTCACAAAAAACACATAAAAATCATCAAACTGGATTAATATGTAATATTAGTTTACGCAACGATCGCGTAAAGATAGTGATAACGACACGAGTAGAAAATTCAAGGTACGAGCCTTAAAACTTCTACGAGTGTCGTTAACACTATTTATGCGAGTTGCGTACACTTCTTTACCTATGACAGGTTTTTAATTACTAATAACACTACTCAAAACTTCTAAAAGAGTTTATGTTTTTGTTTATGGCCTCTCACTGCTACTGACATTGGTGCAACGACTCATTGTACCAAACAGCAATTGCACCAATCGTTAACAAATAAATTCGTAAACAGCTGATGAACTGAAGTTCGAAGCATTACAATTGTACTTCTTCTCTCTCAATCCTTGAACCTCATTGGTCCGTTACCCATGTTGTTAAGTTAAACAATGCTGAGGCTAAACAATGCTGTTATGTGAAACTTTTTAATTCTAAGAACTGAAATGAAATGGCTACTTTAAAAAATGGTCGTAGGCAAAAGATAATTAAAACCATGACTAAAGTAAAGATATTACTGTATAACATCACATACTTTCTTATAATATTCAAAAGAAATTTGTTAAGAATAGTCATCAAATGATACCTTAATTTTGCAAGTAAGTTTAAGGCCCTTTCCGAACCCAAAAAGTCCGTGTCTTCATTAATGGTTCATAAGTTAAAATGCATTCTTAATAGATAAGTAAATATAATAGATGATTACTACTAATGATGTATTACTATTTGAGCTTATTCGCTGTTTATGCCATCGGTTATTTATGTAAACAATCAAGATCAATAATGGACTATCAATCCCGGGTCTATATCTATGTAAATAGTCAATCCTGAGGCGCTCAGTCTCGTCTCAAATCGGATAAGAACACGTTACCACGATGTATCGATCATTCCTCGAACAATATTACATTGTGCCCTGTCAAAGGTAGGATGTAAATCTGATGGAACATCGTCCCGTATACGTAAAACACCAACACACCACGAAGCAGTACTCGAACACTGGACTGGTAAAAGGAGTGGTGAACATTTTTTACCTTCAATAATAATATTATCCAAGGCTTAGTTCTGAACTTGTAGAACCATCAATTCTTATCGATCGTTATTTATGTATGGGTGATTTATATAATTTATATACATTATTTATACATAAGACTAAGACGGTGGCGACGTCCTCTAATCCAGCTACTAGGAGGTCACGAATTGTGGATATTTATAGGCATGCACTGTGGATGTGATACTCCCTGGTGTGTATTAACGTCCCCACTAGTGAGGAATACGACTATCCGCAGTACTATCCTGATAATTAGACCAATTCGTTAATATCAAGGCAAAAATGTGGTTCGGATTCCACTATAAACTGTAGGTCCCTTAGTTGCCATTAGCTGTATGGGCTATTAATGGACAGCTGTGTCTAAGGAATATGTCGACCTTAGTCACTAACAAGACTACAAGATCGCGCCGCTCATCCTACACTCATCTCCATTCATACTTGGCTTAAAATACCTATTTTGTATGGTCGCCATTTCATTGAAAAATATTATAGTATAAAAGTATTTATTATCTACAATACACATGGATCCTAATTTTTATTAACGTGGAAACTGTACGTGTATACTACCGTTGGTTAAAGTCTTGCTGAACAGTTTACAGCTAAGTATCTAGAGAAAAATTATCAAATTTAATTTACTGCAGGTTTTTGTCAGTTTTCTAAGAATATCCTTGAAAATTTCAAATTTGAATAACGTGTTTAGGGAGTACCTCAGTTATCTGAAGAGTTTATTATACATAATATTTTGGCTTACGATTATTTGTGTTAGTTAAAAATGTATACGATGGTTAAAAGTAACTTAAAAAGATCAAACGCCCAAACGAATGCGATATGAATTTCAATTTGTATTTATTTTTATACACTACGAAACTGAAATGTTTAGTCAAGGTAAATTATCAAAAGATTCCATTTAAGGTATCATATGTTAAAAGCTTTCCTCAAGCGGGATTATAAATATTAATGTTGGTTTGTGTCAGAGATGTATGAAAAGTCAATATTGACATTTATACCAACACGATGGTTTTTTGTAATTGGAATGAATTGCGTCTTTCTTCTCCAAACAACCCATCGTGATTTTCTGCGGAAAATTGTATTTATTTAATGTTTTTGTACCTGAGAGGGGAAGAAAGTTATCCTACTAATAGTATAAGTGAGAAAGTTTGGATGTATGTATGGATGTTTGTGACAAGTAAACGCGAAAAATACTAAACCGACAGGGTGGAAATTTTACGCAAAGGTAGATTATGCACCCACTTAACGCATAGACCTATTCACGTCCTCAAACTGCCATCGGGCTCCGCCCCAGTGGCTCTGGAGTTTCCAACCTCATGAGTATTCTTATTTAAAAGGAATTAAAGAATTTTGTAAGCTGTTTCATAAAAAAAAATGGTTATATGATATTCGATAGCATTAAAAACTTACAAAAGTGTTCAGCACTATTATTTTCTTTGCATTTATGACAACAGCAAATTTTAGCCAAGCAGCACCAAAAATTGGTGACACCTTGAGAACTTGACTTTTTCTATTGTTTAGGTGCAGTGATAGAACATTAATTAAATATGGCTATACCAAAAGTTAAAAGAACGAAACCATGTCCTTTCCCAATGCAAACGCAAAGCACGAGTATAACTGCAATAATCATTTTATACTTATACGCCAACCCCATGTGAATGACAGTTACTATGTTAGTATTTATATAAATATTGTTAATTTGGCAATCAAGGCTAGCTACTTTTTTAAGACAAAATAAGTTTCATTAACTATTTTTAGTTCATAAATTCAACCCGCTCGTAGATCAAAAGGATGTCGAAAATATTACGAAAAAGTGAAAAATCTATGTGGAAACAGAAAACACTTTTCAATTAGCGAAAAGCACAGCAGTTCTCCCGCAGAAATTCAATATTGGTTTTCATCATACAGCAGGTGTCCAGAGGGATATTAAATAAAAGTTAGTGAATGAATCAATTCGCTGAATGAGTTTTCCTTCTGGAGTTATGTGAAAGTTTCCCATAAATTATTAGTTTTCAGTGGAAATATTACGAAATCAATTTGTTTGAAATCGAATTAAATACCATTGAATCCTGAATTTAGGGGTTAATTTTTTATCACCTCAACCACAATCCAACATTGTTGTCTGTAATAACCTAATATTTAAGAATACGTAAGTTCCCTAGTTTTATCATCAGTTTTTTACCTTTATGGGTTTGTACCAAATCTTTCAGAAATGCGATGCTAATAAAACATACAGCACTGCTACTCCTCCCAGTATTAACAGCATTAAAATATGTTTAAAAAAGTTAGGCCTATTGCAAATTTATATTATTTATTTATTTGTAAACTGTTTTAGTTATTTAGTCATATTTATCCTAGATATATTTTAAGTTTTACATCAATTTAACGACAATTATTATGTATAATCTGTATAGGTACACATTAATTAAAATATAATATGGGTTATTTGATCAAAGTCTTATAATATTATATTGACTCAAAATTTTAGATTCTATTGCCATTATTAAGAACCGTTGGTCCGTTAATGGCTGACAAAACTTGAAAAATTGAAAAGAAAAGAAGTTCACGATCTAATGCAAATTTCCACTGCCAATGTCTGCTGTTCCTTTTGACTGAAAATCATCCAACAAATGTTGGCTAGGAAGGGGAATTCGTCGCCTCCGGATCTCATATGAAATCGGATATCAATTTATTGAACAGCAGAGATACGGGTTCTTTCTTGCGAAAACGTTTACTTATAAATTTTCTCAAATTCTCTTTTTCATTTCGTATTACTGTACCATTTAAGTCCCAGGGATGCACTTCAAAAGTTTTGTTTTGTATTTTCATAATTTTGTATGATGAGAGTAAGAAGTTTCTGTATCCCACGAGATGCCTGGGTACATTAAGGTCTACCTCAATAGTTTTTTCAATGATTCTTGAGTTTTGAAATATACATTCCATCCAGTGATATTTAAATATACAAACTTGAGTTTCCTACATAATTCACAAAACTATTTTAATGATACATTAGTCCGCTCATGATACTGATAACGTAACGAACATATGTTTTTAACAAGTGTAAAGCTGGTGATAGTGGTAGTTAGTTAAGAAGACACAATATTATTTGTTTGTTCATATATTTTTCAAAATATTTTAATTTATCTTTTATAGTACTGCTTTGAAACATAAAAGTCCATATACTCCTAATCTTTAGGAAGCGAGGGGTGTGGGAGCAAACTGCAGCACTGGTATTATATGTGTATGATATAAGTCAACAACTGCCAACCTTGGGAACAAATATCTGATATCTAACGTCGTCTGTCGACGATTTCCTTTCTATTCTGACTTGGAAAGGACCCAAGTAATCTCGTAAAAGGCGAGATTTGGAACGGACGCCGTCTTAAAAACTTTACTTTTATACCGAATTTGATATGACGACATCACGTACAGATATCCCTGGTTCTGTCATATTTTCGTTTCTGACCTCATAATACATTTAATAGTTTTAATATTATTTAGTTTGAAATTATCTAAGGTATAACTATTTGGTATCTCAATGTATCTAAGTTATAGCTTTTAATTTGTTCACTAATGTGACAAAAAAAAAATCATTTTTCTAAGAACAATAGGGCGATCTAAGTTTATTTTCATGCTAAACATTTCACAAAAGGATGTATCATGGTTAAATCAATAATGAACTAAGAAAGAAATAATGAAAATTATTTGAAAATTATGGTTTAATTTGATTTTAACTATATTTTTTCCGAACAGACTTTTTCTTCGTCAATAGAAGAAAACGGATCTTTGGTCAACGGGTCATTTCTATTTTAGCCTCATACGAGCTACGATATACCCTTTCATTAACGGCTTTTATATCGCTAATTGCTAACTAACTAAAGTATTTAGAGACTTTAGATTAGCGTTTAAGTAATCATCTCTTTATATAATTCACCTTTCATAACTTGAAATGAAAGGGTATTTTCATCTTTATTCCAATTATCTGTCGTCATAGCAACTTATCTTCAATGTTGAATGACGTCTTTTTATATATTTTCCCAATTTCGTTTCGTTACCTCTAAGGTTCTTCAGATGAGGTGTATTGCTTGTGTACTATATTGAAACACCTTAGTCTGAAAATCACATATCAACTTAAAAACATTCACTACATCCTACATAACACATAAAATATACAACATAAACACTTAAAACATATGACATGTTTACATAAAACACCCTACAGAAAAAATCACCACAATAGTATATTCATAAATGTAAGGCCCCGAGTGTAAATGGTCAATAGAGTTCAACCAATTTGATCACGGTGGTGTCTTACAACACGAATTGTTTTCTAATACAGTACAACTATGTGTATTGATACTTATTTAGGGCTTAGTAATACGTAGGTACTTACTCATTCATAATGTTAGTGCCAACATGAGTCACTTCAATGACCATGGATAAATATAAGACCTAAAGTGCGATTAATATTTTCGTGATATTCATATCCTACGACTCCCTATTGACCAATTCGACTAGGGTTAACTTGGTGTATAAGTATATTGGTACAGTAGCACCTTGATAAGAAGACCCTCGATAACAAGTCACCCTTGATAACAAGTGTCATTTTCAAATTCCCAAAAAAACTATTTTACCCCTAATCACATGTTATTACAAACCTTGAAAAGAAGTCAACCTTGATAACAAGTCTTATTTTACAATCCCCATGAGAGTCTTGTTATCAAGGTTCTACTGTAGTTCAAAATATATAATAACAACAAGTATATTTAGATATGCAAATAGTGAGCTCAGGTTTAACGAGCAAGGTGAAGTCAAGGTTGGAAAATTGAGGCTGATATTAATTACTAATTACTATAAATGCACTAAATGTGCCAAACTAAACTAAAAGGACAACTTATTGTT
Source organism: Macrosteles quadrilineatus (assembly GCF_028750875.1). Classification (NCBI taxonomy): domain Eukaryota; kingdom Metazoa; phylum Arthropoda; class Insecta; order Hemiptera; family Cicadellidae; genus Macrosteles; species Macrosteles quadrilineatus. Next base: position 161,238,040 of record NW_026542594.1, read on the forward strand.
TACAATACCATCTTTTATATAACACAATCCACTTAAGCATTAAAAATTAAAGAAAAATCTTAATTAGGATGGCAATGTACTGTACGATTTGTATGTCAATGATAAAACGTAGTTAAAACTATGTTCTGTTAGAATAAAAAATTGGCTGCAGCTGATATGTATGGATAGGATGACTACTGTATTACCTAAATATTAATCCAGTTCTTGCAGTCTATAGTGCAGTGTATATCTAAAAGTGCTGAAATTCCCCTTCAAGGAAAGGGGCGAAGGAACACCGGTGACTTAAGAGCTGAATCTATTTAGCCAGAGATTGGTTTTGGCTTAAAGAAACGTTCAGCCGCCTTTCAAAAGTAATGAAATACAGAGCGACCTGTTTGGAAATCGGGAGCTCCTCCGTTTTAATTAAATATCTACTTTAGGTTGAACGTGATCTGGAAATATTTTACGCTTTTACTAACTTTAATTAGAAACATGTTTCCGTCTAGACATGAGAAAAAGGAGGGAAATAGAAACACTGTAATTGAAGATCAAAGATTGCTAGTGTACGAAAAGAGGTATATTAAGCCTGCTGTTTTCCCATTGTCTAAGCTTCGTAGACGTTCCGTTTACAAAACATTTTTTTCATTTGAAATACAGCTTGATTGAAAATTGATCAATCACTTTTCAACCTATTCCTGGAGAACACTTGTTCAGAGTAGGCTTTTAATCAAATCAATTTACAAGTTATTGTTTGAATAATAACTCGAAGTACACGAAGGCTCAGATAATAATCAGGTTTACGGCAATTGCTATGAATAAAACACACTTGAACGCTAGGAATAAAAGGATTGGTTTACGGGGAAGTCAAATGAGTGGTTCCAAATGCGGCGTCTGGGTGGAGCAAAACAGTGCTTCAATATAGTAATATCTTACAACTGTTTTCTACTGGTTGACTATGGGGTGGAGTTTATTTTGTTATTTTGTATCACGAGTGATTTTTACTAGTTAGGTGTTATCGTCAATAGAAGGATAAGTGTATAAAACAATTAATATAGAGTAATAAATATCTTACTCGTTTATGCACTCTAGGTAGCGCTGCTTAGAAAACCTTTGTATGTTAAACTATTTTAAATCCAATTGTGACGGCTCCAAACTGGGTTAATTTGCTCTAGAAATATACTTGAATATTTCTCCATTAATTTAACTTCATAAGTTTGGCTAAGTAATGTTAACTCTGCTAGTAAACTGTGTTCTTTGGCAAATCGTAGTACTTCTCCTGTAAAATTGTTATAGTTTAATGCAGTTCTTATATAATATCTCGCAGAGAAATGTCAATAAAGCAAATCTGTATCACGAACCGAACACAAAAATAGTACTTTAACATTGCATTTTTCACTCTATTGACAATTATTTAAGTGGATTTTTACTACAAACGATAATCTTTTATATTTTTTGGCACCACTTTCCAATTTGTGCTACCCTTTACTCATAAAAATTATTGATTTCTTTTATGACGTCCTCCGTATAAACATTACAGGCTCGAAACACGAACATGGAAATAAAAACCCCATAAAGCTGGAGTTCTCATTTTCATTTTTGAGAACAGGAGGCTTTTTATTTCTAATCAGCTTTCACCAACCCACGCCCGACAGCATCGTAAAAACCTCCCCTTCAATTCCGCGGGTTGAAAGTCGCGATCACTCTACTTACCACCTAACGCCTGACGATGCCTTCGCCTTCCACTTAACACAGGCCTACATAAGAGTACGGAATCAAAGACGCGTTATGTAAATTCGTTTCCAATATGTAGGTGCAAATAGTTAGTTTTACGTCCTTCAAAAATCATCTAAGGGTAAATTGATACCTAATAATAATCCGCTCTTGTAATATTTCAAATTTCAATGTTTGACAAACCACTCGCTCAAAAGACTATAATTAGCGGTATTCATAAATATTTTGTCATAACCCCATGGTAGCTTAACTATTACAAATATAAACCCATGTTAAGGGTAAAAGTAATAAGTCTTATTGAGGATACGTATTATTGTTAAATAATACCTCTACGATCAAACCTAATGAAATGTCTTTACGGTATCTGCAAATGGCTTTGTCAAGGGAGTTCGTAATCAACCGACAAGTAAAAAATAAAACTCTGTAATGAAAAACAGGCAAATATAAGCCAACTAGACGATCCTGACGAACTTTCAAAAGCATTACAAATTTGGTTAGTTTGGATTTTTTAAACTATTTAAAATTTCAATGGTAATTTTAAGATCAATATTGACTTCCGATCCTCTTAATAGTCAAATATAATTTCCTCGAGGTCGTGTTTATTTATGTAAGACTAGCTGTTCCCGCGGGCTTTTCCCCGTTTAACTTCATAAGTATTCGCATGGCTCAATCACGTCCTGGTTGAGTTCGTTCGCTACGCTCACTCACTTTTTGGTTGCAAATAATTAGGTGTTGTCATAAATAAAAAATAAAAAATAATAGTGCTGCACCCTGTTGGTAATCCTTTTAACTTTAATGCTATTGAAAATCATAGAACAGAACCAACATGTTTAATTGAAACAGCTGTTAAGATTCATTAATTCATTTTAAATATGAAAAATCATAAGGTTAACATGGGAAACTCCAGAGCCACTGGAAGGCTTTTATTCCGTTTAATATACTAGAAGCAGTTTACTCTATCAATGCATATACCGGAGATGACCCTTTTTATGGCATCGTTCAGATTATAAATTTATAATATAAAGGAACCAGCAAGAGAATATTTTAATCTTAATGAATATATTTGGTCAAACGTGTATTTTTGTTTCATAAATGCCAAAACCAAAAAATTATTGGTGGCTTGATTAAAATGATCCTGCAATTTTAACCAATCAATTTTGTTATTGTATGAATACGCTTAAATAAATACCGATCAATAGATCAAATACTACTGCAAAACATTATTAGTCAATACTGAACCATCCCTTTGTAAACCGATTAGTAAGAAAAATTGCTCTGCAAAAATAAAACTCAACCTGGGTCATAGTAGGACATTTCTCCGGAGATTCATTTCCATATAAATCGAAAAGTTATGGAATTAGAGCTATTGTCCCAGTTTGTTTTGCAAAGTTCATGACTAGAGGGGAAGAAATACAATTTCGCTTATTAGGACCAACTTCAATCTAATGACGCCTTCATTCAAATTAGTTTTTATTCATTTTTTAAATAATTTTTAATATTTAGGTATTCATAGTACAACATTGAAATGATATCCTATTTTGTGTTTTTATGAGGCTTAAGTAGATTGTGTTGGGGAAAGTGTCCTTACTATTAGATTCTTAATATAAACTAATAATTTGATAAAGCAATTTAGAGCTAGTTAGTGGTTAGAGTGTTAGCTTCATTTTATCCTTAAAATAAAAGCTTGATTAATTGTTTCTTCAATTGCTTAGGACTTCCCTTCTTTGTTGACGCCGGTGGCAATTAATGAAGGAATGACAGACACGTATAAGAGAACGTTATCCAAATCCATAATTTTTTTAGAAATGCCGGGAATCAAACCCATTCTTCGTGTAAAGAACTGCAATACGTTGATCACTAGAAAATCATTACACTAAAAAATAAAACAAAATGGTTTGTGCCTTCAATTGTTATTCAGATCAAATTAAATATGCTTAATTTAACTAAAAATCCTATAAACACTTCGGTGCAGTAGGTTCTAAATCTCTAAAATAAATGTTAAATATCTCTTTAATGAGTTCGCGTGATGATTTTAAGCAATCAAAGCTAACTGGGTGTCATAATAGCATGCAATGCTTGCGTGTTGAATGTTGAGCTTTGCCCGCTGTTTGTCATAACTGCACGTTGATCGCTCAAATTGAGTGCACAAGGTGCTTAGTAGGTGTCAACGTTGAGTGGTGTCACCAAATGAGTGTCATAATCACACATTAAACGTGCGTGTTAAATATTGAGCATTAGTAATCAAATTAGTGTAATAATCACGTGTTGAACGTGTGTGTTGAGAGTTGAGCATTGAACACTAAGTGGGTGTCAGAGTTACGTGTTGAACGTGCGTGTTGAGAGTTAGGCATTGAACACTTAATGGGTGTCAGAGATACGTGTTGAGCGTGCGTGTTGAGAGTTGAGCATTGAACACTTAGTGGGTGTCAGAGTTACGTGTTGAGCGTGCGTGTTGAGAGTTGAGCATTGGACACTTAGTGGGTGTCAGAGTTACGTGTTGAACGTGCGTGTTGAGAGTTGAGCATTGAATACTTAGTGGGTGTCAGAGTTACGTGTTGAGCGTGCGTGTTGAGAGTTGAGCATTGAACACTTAGTGGGTGTCAGAGTTACGTGTTGAACGTGCGTGTTGAGAGTTGAGCATTGAACACTTAGTGGGTGTCAGAGTTACGTATTGAACGTGCGTGTTGAGATTTGAGCATTGAACACTTTGTGGGTGTCAGAGTTACGTGTTGAACGTGCGTGTTGAGAGTTGAGCATTGAATACTTAGTGGGTGTCAGAGTTACGTGTTGAACGTGCGTGTTGAGAGTTGAACATTGAACACTTAGTGGGTGTCAGAGTTACGTGTTGAACGTGCGTGTTGGGAGTTGAACATTGAACACTTAGTGGGTGTCAGAGTTACGTGATTAACGTGCGTGTTGAGAGTTGAGCATTGAACACTTAGTGGGTGTCAGAGTTACGTGTTGAACGTGCGTGTTGAGAGTTGAGCATTGAACACTTAGTTTGTGTCAGAGATACGTGTTTAACGTGCGTGTTGAGAGTTGGGCATTGAACACTTAGTGGGTGTCAGAGTTACGTGTTGAACGTGCGTGTTGAGAGTTGGGCATTGAACACTTAGTTTGTGTCAGAGTTACGTGTTTAACGTGCGTGTTGAGAGTTGAGCATTGAACACTTAGTTTGTGTCAGAGTTACGTGTTTAACGTGCGTGTTGAGAGTTGAGCATTGAACACTTAGTGGGTGTCAGAGTTACGTGTTGAACGTGCGTGTTGAGAGTTGAGCATTGAACACTTAGTGGGTGTCAGAGTTACGTGTTGAACGTGCGTGTTGAGAGTTGAGCATTGAACACTTAGTTTGTGTCAGAGATACGTGTTTAACGTGCGTGTTGAGAGTTGGGCATTGAACACTTAGTGGGTGTCAGAGTTACGTGTTGAACGTGCGTGTTGAGAGTTGGGCATTGAACACTTAGTTTGTGTCAGAGTTACGTGTTTAACGTGCGTGTTGAGAGTTGAGCATTGAACACTTAGTTTGTGTCAGAGTTACGTGTTTAACGTGCGTGTTGAGAGTTGAGCATTGAACACTTAGTGGGTGTCAGAGTTACGTGTTGAACGTGCGTGTTGAGAGTTGAGCATTGAACACTTAGTGGGTGTCAGAGTTACGTGTTGAACGTGCGTGTTGAGAGTTGAGCATTGAACACTTAGTGGGTGTCAGTGTTACGTGTTGAACGTGCGTGTTGAGAGTTGAGCATTGAACACTTAGTGGGTGTCAGAGTTACGTGTTGAACTTGCGTGTTGAGAGTTGAGCATTGAACACTTAGTGGGTGTCAGAGTTACGTGTTGAACTTGCGTGTTGAGAGTTGAGCATTGAACACTTAGTGGGTGTCAGAGTTAGTGTTGAACGTGCGTGTTGAGAGTTGAGCATTGAACACTTAGTGGGTGTCAGATCTATGTGTTGAACGTGAGTGTTGAGAGTTGAGCATTGAACACTTAGTGGGTGTCAGAGTTAAGTGTTGAACGTGCGTGTTGAGAGTTGAGCATTGAACACTTAGTGGGTGTCAGAGTTACGTGTTGAACTTGCGTGTTGAGAGTTGAGCATTGAACACTTAGTGGGTGTCAGAGTTAGTGTTGAACGTGCGTGTTGAGAGTTGAGCATTGAACACTTAGTGGGTGTCAGATCTATGTGTTGAACGTGAGTGTTGAGAGTTGAGCATTGAACACTTAGTGGGTGTCAGAGTTACGTGTTGAACGTGCGTGTTGAGAGTTGAGCATTGAACACTTAGTGGGTGTCAGAGTTACGTGTTGAGTGGGTGCCATCGCGTGTCTTCACACAGACACATTTGTCAATCTCGTTACAGCGTTCTGTCTCGCGTGTTTGGTTCCCATGGTAGTGGTAACATTAATGGGACTCTGTCACAAATATAATAAGCTCATCATTCATAGTTTTAAAATATTCTTTCCAATTTACTTCTCTCGTCAGAGACATTGCTCTTGTATGTTTAGGTTTGGAGGCGGACGTATGCTCGTAGATACTTATCTACGTCTAATCTTTCCCCTTTCTGTGTATAAAATCTTTGAGTCTATTTATTTATAAGTACACCTGTCAAATACATCATTTGTTGAGACACCTTGAAAGCTTTAGTGTAAATATTCCATTTGCAACCAGGATCGCTATAATTGATTCTCGTCTTTATTTACTCATGTAGTCTACTGTGGTCTAGTGTAGACTGTGGAGAAGTCCCCCAGGAGTAGGTTCAGCTGCTGCTTCCATCAATACCACATTACTGATTCCCCCTGTACTCTCTGCTGAACCTGCTCGATAACGGACTCTAAACTCAACAATTATAAAACCCACGTTTAAAGCACACCTAAATGCAAAGGTTGTGGATATTGACTCTTACGATTACAATATTTCTAATACAATTCCTAATCAACATTTTAATAAAGTGTTATCTTACGTCTATTAATTGAATGGGTTCCTTAACAAAGTTTCAACACACTATCCATTGAATTTTGGGCCATTTTGAATGTATACGTTAAGTTATACGCCAAATGAAATTGATGGCCAAAATGTTGATTACCAGTGAAGTGTAAAAAATTGCAAAATACCCACAGTGTGGATTAAGTAATTTAACTGGACGATCTGAAATGTTCAAAATGCCTGGTGGGAATTTATTTCACGTTTTAATAAGTATTAAAATAGTTACTAGTGAATTATCTTCAGTTAAATCCGCGATGAATAATTATTATGGTTTTAACAATTACAGTAGTAAGTAAGACCCCTTTCTTAAACCTTATCTTACAATACAATGAAAATGAAACTCGTGATTTTTTTTCCTTTGCTAATTATTAGCTTTACTTTCTTCAAAGTATTTAGCGGCAAGTATTTTTTATAGCTTAGTATATAAGAACCAAATTGGATTATTTCCATTTTTATAACATTACACATTACTACATTCTGTTACTACAGTTCATGTGAGGAAATGTCAGAAACGAAATGCTGACATTTTATTATGATGTCTTACATTTCAATTATTTTTCTAAATTCTAATCATAAACTAAACTGATAAATTTCATTTCAACTGTATTTAATATATCAATGATATTATTTTTGTAACCAGTCAGTCGGCAAATATAATAATTATACTGTACTTGCCTTATTTGATTTTGATTGGTTATTTGATTGGCCTTAATTATTGATGTCAATCAAAAGTAGGTCTGTATGCTTCTTTGACTCCTCCCATGTGTTCAAATAGGTGATACAAAAATACATTAGAAAAGCACAGTTTGGACTCCGTAAGCTTGTGTGGCTATCTTTTGAAATCATTACACTGATCAAACCATTTCCCTCGATCTCAGGGTTCCAAATTATTCATATTATTGATATTATAATATTGATAATATTACTATATCAATCTCATCTTAAAATATGCAACCTCTGGATTGCCGAGATGTACTTCAAGTGTTTTATATGTCTAGGTATTGTTGTTAATCCTATGTGGAGGGTAGTGACTAGTTAGTTTCAATTCACATGGACCATGATCAGGAATCACAAGCATGGAAACATCGCTTCAAATGAAGGTTGTAGTTATTCCGGTACATACATTGAATTTTATTACAACACCATGAAGGTTATTTTTATTTGAAGTGAATCTAGTTACCACTGCAACCATATAGGATTAGCACTACCATAGTACTTATGCTTATGTTGTGAAATTTCATAGTAGTATCATCGACGGACACTGAGATAGACATCCTACCTATTTGTTACAATTTTTTTTATTAATAAAGAACGTAATTGGGGCACTGGATGCGCTAGTGTCTAAAATTCTATTTTCTACCTCATTTTTGTTGCTAATATAGGTGATGGATCATAACAGTTGCCATCACTCTCAGAAAGTATTTCCATCAGTTTGACTTTATAAAACAGCTAATTTAATCGACAGAAATCAGTAAACTTTTAATCAGCACAATCTGTCAGTGACTCATATCACAAGATGATTTTGGTTGAAAACTGGTGACAACTCTAACATGGGGATGGAATGTTTAGTTGCACCTACTCAAATGTTGTATTAACAGTTCGTTTTTGGTTGAATAAAAAAGTACAAAGTGTGACGGATTAACAATCTCCCCCGAGACCATGTGAAAGTAAACAGAGCGGGGTTTTTGGAGGGTGTCGTGGACCAGATCTGGCGGGAACCTGTCTTTGACCAGTGTCCAGTGTGGGGTGAGGGGTGAGGGGTGTGGCAGTAGTGTCTAGACATCAGACATAGCATGGACGACTGGATACCTTCCCCGTGGTACTACTACTACCCCTCGCACTACCAGTACCAGGTGATAGTGATCATGTGAGCAAAGTGATATACCAAGTGTGACGTGTCTAGTGTGGATATAGCCATTAATTGCTAGTAAAGTATACATTTAGCTGTAGGATATCCACTAACGACTAGTGGGATACAGACAGGGGAGTGGTAAAGGCATCGAGTTAACAGAGAACGCGAGCACGTGGAGTCATTTGCAACCAACGCAAACGCTTTCCTTGAAATCTCTTTGAATCGTATTTCTATTCTAAATATTGGATGTGTCTGATCCAATTTAACAACGTGGCTCTCGGAAATGTTGAATTCAATAACAGAACAGTTAATATCTGCTTATGGTTTATATGGAACACATCAGATAAAAATATACAATACGTACGGGGTTTAAAACACAGAAATGTACTGCATAAGGATTTTGGAAAGTTGTTAACGAATATATGATTTTCTTTTATGTACAACCATTATAAGATATTAGGTGATCTTTTATACGACTTTTTTAAAAGTAAGGTTTATGTTTACTAGAAGATCATGACTGTTACAGATTACTTAACTTTACCATGTATAACTTTGACATTGCACACTAAATTACCCCCTTAATTAAGTGACTCAATTAAATTAACTTGAATAGTAACGATAATAACATCAAATTAGTAATTTATTACTATCAATTTATTTGGTTAATTATTTTTCGTTACCTAATGAAACCACCCTAAAAGGTTGATAGGTTATTTGCTAGGAAACACCTAAATTAATCACAAATTGTACGAATTTAAATATAGTGTACATGTACAGAATGTCAATAACACGTACCTTACTAATTAAGAATATTCATTATCGTAAATAATTATATGCTTCTTTATATTATCTTGTCAACTCAATTGTATTGTTCCTTACTAAAGAAATGTTCAATTAGAAAATGGGCAAAAATCACCCCAAAAGAGATAATATATCGATTTCCGCTCCTTAGATTACTAATATTTAGTACGTTCTCTTTGATACTAAATAAAAAACCCCCATCGACTTATTTATGTAATATTATACCCCTGTAGCAGCACATCTTAGATTCATACGCTCAATATTGTGGTTTCAAAGATCACTTAGACTTGCTGCTACGAAGAACTTTTTTAAAGTTGTTGTTTTGACAAAAAAAAATAGCAAAAACCTACATTGCAATATACAAATTTTCCTGATTTTAGAAATATTTCCATAAGAAGATAATCTACCATAGTAAAATTATAATCCGTAAGGAAAAGATCTAGGTTATCATGAGGCGCAGTGAGTAAATAATGTAGCATACTAAACTGTTGCTTTTTTCATTGAACTTTAATGGAAAAAGGGGAAAGAAAGCCTTTTGAGCTTAACCGTCCCTCCCCTAAATCCGCCCTTCAAATGTTCGGATACAGCTAGTTAACAAACTCATTAAAAAACTATTTTCCCACAATTACCTGACAAAGTGGCCTTCCTTTCACTGATTATAGTACGCAAAGTAGCTAATTGCTTCATTTACTTACTTTTGACGCAATCGTTTTTTGCCGCACTTTTGTATTCTAACCAAACTACAGACAAAACAGTGTGCTTTAAGTTGGCACTAATATTTGTACGCTTGAAAATAAGTTGGCAACTATGATCAGCTGGTGCAGGGTTTCCCATTCCGTTCAACGTTTTGATTTGACCTAACCTAAAAACTTTTATTATTTGTATGCGTTATAGTAACTGTAGGGAAAATATAATGTGTAACGCGAGTGCAAAGTGCCACTTCGCACACTAGTTACACAAATAACTATTCTCTGACAAGTTTGATCCAAATTGCACCAAATTGAAGAATTATTACTACAACACTCTCTATTTATAAATAAATGACATTGTTTGATGAACGAGTTGCCAGTAACTGTGCCACAGCGGCATTTGTCTGTAAGGTCCAATATATCAGTTGCTGGATGCTGGACAAGGCTACTGTGAAAGGGCGGGGGCGGGAGTATCCACGTTGTTGTTTGAGGTTTGTTTATTGTGTCCGCCTCCTCACCCTCCATCCTCTCCCATTCTCTCTTCTTCCACACTCTACACGCTTTATAATTAATTCCAACAATTACTCGTTCGACCGTTAAATCCATATTTTATAGCTGATGCACCTAAATTAACTAGTAACGGGTTGCATTCATTAGCAAAGCACAATAAACTCCCGACGGATCGACAATAAAACATTCAACTCGTCTTGATGTATATGTATGTTTTATGCGATGGTTGGTTATAAAAGGTTTACGCCGATATTATATCAGATTCTACATTAATTCACTCATTCCAACAATTTCCTTATTCGTATACGATTATTTCTATGACAGTTGTGAATACTCCCACTGCAACAAACCTGCAGGCTGATCGAAATTCCATTTTACAGATTTTATTTTTACTCAAATATTTCCGTAAACATGTCAGATTTATTCCCTATGTAAATAACATTATTTTTATTAGGTACGAGTACTATTATTATTATTATTAGGTTTATTAGGTTTACTAGGTACTTAGGCTACAGGAAATAAAAAGCGTTTTTCTTTTGTTTATTTTTTTCTGTAAAATTTTTAAATATTGTTATGGAATAGATACATTTTCCTAATTTGATAAAAATGTATCCATAAACAAACAAACGACGACAGTTTACTTTTTTTCTTTTTCCCTACGTACTCGCGTACAACAACGCTTCAAGGTAAAATAGTTAATTTGTGCAACTAGCGCGTGAAGTAGCACTTTGCTGCACATGATAGAATTCGTTTACGTACGAGCCGCAGGCGAGTGTGGAATGTTTTTTAGTACAGCAAAGACACTTTGCGCTCGCATTACACCTAATATTTCCCTACAGTTACTATAAAACATATAAATAATTAGTCTTTCAAACACTAAACAACAAATATAGGCTAGGTAAAATCCAAGCGTTGAACGTAAATAGAATGTTAAAACGAAAAAACAGGTTTAAGTAGTAGTATTAAAATTCAAAAGGCTGTGAAACGCTGCACAGGCTGATCGTAGTCTTTTAGTTTCTTAAACTGTTGCCAATTTATTTTTAAGCGTACACGTACTTTTAGGTAACTGTAGGAAAAATTATTTGTTTTTAGCTTTACTTGATAGCTATAATAAAAGTTGGGCTTTGGAATATTTTAACGGTGGACATTAGTAAATTATTATGAGAAACTTCAAAGCCTCATAACGATAACTCGGAGTCGCATTTTTCCCAAGTAGTGCCCTTTGGAGCTGAAAATTAGAAATTTAAATGATAAAGAACAGTAATAGCAAAACTCTATTTTGGTTTGGCCATAACATTGGTGGAGGAGATATATTTAAAGCAGAAATAAGAAATATTAAAATTCAATTTTTCTATAGAAACTTTATTCATATTATTGTTTGTTTCATATGGGACTTATTTCCTGTTATATTATTTTAAAATATTCAAAAACTTTAATACAATTGATAAAACTATGACTGGAAGTAAACATACACCGAAAGATATGTACAGGGGATGAAAAATATAAATTGAATACTTAACCATTATTTTTAATAAACACTAGCTTTTACCTGTCGGCTTTGCCCGACATACTTTTGGATTTTTTTACTACTACGGCTGAAGTTGTAACTTCACTAAGGGCTAAAATTACATTTTCTTGATTTTTCCGTGTTATTATGTAATAAATCCTTTTGTATATAGCCTAATAAACTTCTCTAATCAAGCATATATAGGACTACCAAAATAATACTAAGGCGGAAATTCTGCATTTGAAAAATTAGCAGCCATCTACAGTAGATGGCTGCTAATAATCTGCAGTAACTGTGAGCTTAGAACTGCTCTCTCTATCTCTGGAACAACACACATAGTCCTTTTTAGCAAAATACTATCACCTTTGTATCACCTTTCACTTATTATTATACCCTTAAAACAAATTTGCCAATGGTACAGAGAGGTTTTTTCATAACTTTATTGAAAAGAATTAGATATTGTATTATCTTAAAGTAGCGTTAAGTACTGTAACAGAAAAAGCTTTATTTTCTGGCATAATGTTCTCTCTCACTTTCTCGACATGCTCCTGATTTGATATTATTGTAGATTTCTGTCTCTTCTTTTTAACGTTTTTTGGACTACTGATACTACATTTGATTTTGAACTACATCTTCAGTCAGTAGTATTTGCCTTTTAGTATAGCAGTGGGTGTTCATAATGCAATCTACCACACTAGAAGATGTTACAAATTTTTAAATGTGGCGCAGTTGATGCTCTTCATCATGAACTCGAAGACTGCCATTCTTTCTTTTTAGTGCCCTAGCATTGCCTTCCGGAACAATGCCGTGCACCGATGTGTTTCAAATGTTTCACAATCAAAGTTCAATACAACAATCCATTGTAAAATCATTCTACTCGTAATTAAAGTAATTCATTGTGCTCATAGTACTGGCTGGACAGCGTGTTGTAATATGTGGTATTGCCTTGAGGCCAGACTTTGCTGGTGGTCGCAAATCTCCAAACACCATGTGGTCATGTTGCTATTGATCTTTCACGACACATGTGTATTTGAATTGTTAAGACTGTCATGTTTTAATTCATAGACACGTTGTGTTAACCACGTGTTGTTTATTGGACATATATTTTTTTACAATGTAGTATTGTGTAGGAACTGGACTTTACTGGTGGCCGCAAAGCTCCAACCTCCATGTAGTTGCGTCGCTATTGATCTTATACACATGGGTATTTGTATAGTAAAGATTTGCATTTTGTAATTCATCAACAACGTTGTATCGACCGCATGTTAGATGTTGGACAGCGGTTTGTTATGTGTGGTATTGTCTAGGGACTGGACTTTACTGGTAGCCGCAAAGCTCCAACCTCCATGTAGTTGCGTCGCTATCGATCTTATACACATGGGTATTTGTATTGTAAAGATTTGCATTTTGTAATTCATCAACAACGTTGTATCGACCGCATGTTAGATGTTGGACAGCGGTTTGTTATGTGTGGTATTGTCTAGGGACTGGACTTTGCTGGTTACCGCAAACCTCTAACCTCCATGTAGTCGCGTTGCAATCGACCTTATACACATGGGTAATTGTATTGTAAAGATTTGCATGTTATAATTCATCAACAACGTTCTATCGACTGCATGTTAGATGTTGGACAGCGGTTTGTTATGTGTGGTATTGTCTAGGGACTGGACTTTACTGGTGGCCGCAAAGCTCCAACCTCCATGTAGTTGCGTTGCTATCGACTTATACACATGGGTATTTGTATTGTAAAGATTTGCATGTTATAATTCATCAACAACGTTCTATCGGCTGCATGTTAGATTTTGGACAGCGGTTTGTTATGCGTGGTATTGTCTAGGGACTGGACTTTGCTGGTTACCGCAAGGCTCCAAACACCATGTGGTCACTTTACTATTGATCTAATCGATTTTGTAAACGCGACCTTCTAGTGATTGTACTACTACTACGTATCTACATGACTTCTAATAAATACATTGTACTTAAATCTATCTATCTATCTTATATTGTAAAATCTACTGGACTTCTATTTTAGTATTTTACCTCTTTTAAAAGTCATTAAATTTGCAATTTTGTTATGATTTTTTATTTTAACATTTTTGTAATGTACAATTGTAAACTGCATGTTTTAAAGTTATCGATATAATACAAAAATATTTAATATATTGTTCAATTCCAACTATTTTAAGTCAATGTTGACAACTCTTGCTGTTGTAAAGCTCATGTGCAAAATTTTGCATCACCCTTTTCAATGTTCGTCATCGATCTGTTGAAAATATTTCTCTTCATTATTGGTTTGAAATTATTTTATACATCTGATTGATATCACCTTGAGTTGTATTCATTTAGCAGACACTATTTAAAATAGTGTTATCAGCCTTCTAAATCAGTGCTTCTATAGAATTCTTTCTAAAAAGGTTAACGACTTCGTTGTCTGGACAGATAGAGTTGTTTATGGCTCACTTCTTTTTTATTGCTATCTGCTTTGTGGGACATTTTACAGTGGCAACATAAACTGTGACAATCAGATCACCTTTTGCTAATGATACTTTAGTTTCTTTTGTGATTTCTCGAGTAAGGCGTAGACTACAATTAAGGGAGAAAGAAAATAATAGTTTCAGAAGTAATTTACAATAATTTAAAATAGTATTCAGTATCAATACATGTCAAAATGTATTTTCTTAATGACATACAACTTAAGCCCTGCTGCGTCTTTAACATAACTCCTTCTAACTGATCCCTCGTTTGCGTTAGTTGACATTTTGACTTCAAATCCGAAGCTAAATTTTTGAAGCTAGTTTGTACGTAATATACATTTTGCATGGCACTTCAACTAACATTCTATGTTGTTGTGTTCCAGACGAGTGCTTGTGCCACCAGTACCGCCAGCAAGGCTGTAGGACCCAACAATTCAGTGACTCCGTCCACCCTCACCCCTACATCCACCGCCTCCAGCACCGCCCCCACCGTCGCCAAGGCCGACCCCAAGCCTGTCGAGTGCAACCTCTGTCACCGCAAGTTCAAGAATGTTCCAGCTCTCAATGGTCATATGCGGTTACATGGCGGCTACTTCAAAAAGGTAAGGAACCGTTGGGTATTTGGCAACCCAACAGTTTAAATATTACTCAATTAGCTAAAGCAAGGCGCAAAGTTTAGCTAGGCAAGTAATAAACAGACAACATACTTAACGAAAAACATTCGAGTAAAAATGCATACTATAGATTGTGATTTGGGTACAGTGTGACTTAAAAAACGGAAAAGTTTGAACATGCGATTGCAACCGTCCAACGAGGACGGAAAAATGTCTTTTCATCACTCTGTATTCGAAAATAGCCCATTTCCATACAGCTGAGATCATCGAAAATCGTCAATTTCCATACACCAAAAACAAATAGTGATCACCTGACTTTTCCTGGCATAAACATTACTTTCGCTACACAAAATACCTACTACTATACTAGTGAATGCTTAAGTAGTGATGTTAAGTAGTGTTTGCCTGACATCAACAAAGAAAAATTAATAGAATACGAAATATCAGATATTTTTTAAAAGCTTGATTAAGTAGTTTTTTCATCGTGATAAAAATATCTTTCAATACTCGTCACCAAAGTCCCATTTCGGGGATCGATAGTGTTTCCCATGCTCGACTCGCATTTAAAACACTATCGATCCCCGAAATGGGTCACTTTCTTGACTAGTAGTGAAATATACTATTTTAGTAAGTTGAATGGAAAAACCCGCCATTTGCCTTAAGTCGTAGGATTTTTCAACCCCAGCTATGTTTAAGAATGGAATACAGTACTGTAATATTCCTGGAATATTTGAATACTATAAATATATATTTTCCATGCTGCTAAAGGAGCCTAAACACCATCACAGTAATAACTCAATTCCTCAAGTAAGTATTTTTAGTCTCGAAGTAAAATTAGTCAATAATAAAATACATTAGTATCTTTTCACCTAGCTTGATTATAAAGTGAAATTATAACTTTTATTTCAATAAAAAGAAATCTATGATGATTTTTCAATTAAGTATATACTCTGTAGTACATTTTAACAAAATATTATTTTTTATTCGTTTATGTAAGATTATAAACGCTGCACACAATTTATTCAGTAAAGACTAAATCGACTTTCAACGCCCGTCTTTGAGGTTGGCCGTTCACTGTATAAGCTTCAAGTTAATCTAAGAACCGGGATGGTTCAGCCACTAAATTAAACCATTTGTTTATTCTACTCTGGCTTTAAAAATGCACGCCGTGGTTCAAAGCCCCCCCTCCCCCCCTTTCAATCAAGCGCAAGAACGGCCTTTGTCTGACTTTGAATCAAGAGTAACTGCTTCAATTTAGATCAATCCATTACAAAGGGTTCTCTTTGTTTACGCTCAGTGATTAGAGTGGTCTATGAAATATTGATCAGCAGCAATTGTTTGTATACAAATAGAATCGATGTAATGCGAATCAAATAATCTGCTTCTGTAAATTCTATGTGAGGAAGCAATGCCGGTTAATGTTCTGTATGGATTGTTGGTTAGAACATAAGCTGTATATTTTGTATACCAAATTCGAATTCGTGAAGTTATTTACCTAATCCACCTACTGACCAAATATTTAAATTAATACATCCATGTCTCTAAGGTGCATAGGTTTTCCCATTTATTTTCCTTCTGATAAAGATAAAATTAACTTAAATTCATTTGGATGATAATCAAATCAACGTCATAAAAGCGATACTTATCCGTTACGAAGATAAAACAGAAAAGATAATTTTCCCTAAACTAAAGTTTTCCCAAAATGATATTTCAACAAGGGTGAGAGGCTTAGGGCTTACAGGGAGGTAATATTCGTCCCTAATATGGTAATGGGAGGGGATCCTGCTAAGTGCTCTATTAAAGTTCTCTCAAGGGATAAGAACCGCCGTAGAGAACCCATAGAGCCCGAGTTATGATGGTTACTGACCTACTTGCAGTAGTAATCACACGATTCGACTAATGTTTGAAGATAGAACTAACTGTGTTCTTACCATAGTCCTCTCATACCGAATTTCCTTTGTGAATTGCATGCGTGAAGAAGGAAACCGTGTTAACAAACACAATCAATAAGTCAATAAAGTCCTTAAACTAATGGTTAAGCTCATTTTTATCACGATACAGCAATTATTATTGTTCTCCTAGCTATAACTAAGTGGTTCAATGTAGACTAATTTCATGAGTCAGCATATTGACAGGAAATAAAATAGATTTACATTTTTCGTAAACAATGTTGTTAACATAATTTTCCATTTAATTGAAAAGTAAAAAGTTCGTTTTGAACCAATACGTTCCAAAAAAGTGAAGCTATAACAGTTATAATTTCAATTTTTGTATTCCGATGACAGTCGCGACGCGAGCAAAGTTATTCTATACCTCGCTGTTCTGTGGTTAATCACCAACTTGCACAACTTTGACACACGTTTGGTTATTGCTAACTTCTGAATCCATAATCCGCTTAAAACTCAGATGGAGCATTAAATGTGGTTCAAGTAACTTAAAACAAATGTTCTAAATATATGTACGTGTCAAGGCTTTTCTGCTTTAAGTCATAGAATCACTTTAAATCATTTATCATGTGTACACTTGTTTAGCATTAAACCCGTCATTTTACTTTCAGTCTGAGTATTCTATCAATTAGATAGCTTGACTATTATTTTAAGACTACAATATGCCTATGCGATTAGGAACCAATAACTAAACCTGTGAAGCCACTAGTGTTGAGGGTATCGCTTGGAAACGCTTAGCACTGCGTACCGTAAAAAAAAAACTTTGTAACGACTCAGAATTTATTTTGAGTCTGAGAGTAGATTCAAACGTCTTTTTTCACTTTGAAGTAGCAAGTAATGTTATCGGTAAATCATAAATAAGTAATGAATCGGTGCAAATCACAGCATGTTGATTGTTGCACTTTGATTTCATCAACAAAGACCGTGCGCCGCCTTATGTTCCTCTCTGGCTCAAAGTAACACTTCAGTCATGTCCAGGCTGCAAAATATCCAGCTTCGAAGCCTTCAAATAGTGTACTACAAAGCTACCCCTTTAACTCTCGCCCTGAAACCGAACTACGATGTCGATGTCTACACCTGCACTTCCATATTATCTTCCGTTACTTTATCAACAACTTATATCTCAAAGACTTCGATTGTAACGTCGAAGTCCTCAAATTCCTCTTTGACCTCTACTTTACAAATAAACCTGCCAATCCAACTGAGCCACAACAACACCAATTGTGATCACACAGAAACCACACCAACTATCAACACCATTCCAACACCACATATTGTTGTGACAAGGTGCTAACTCATATAACAAAGCGTACCGTAATCTACTTAGTCCCGATGAAAGCCTCTACTCTAAACTTTCCAAGTCCTAGAACAGCCTATGACAGTCTAGAAGGGCTTATCCCAACTCCGCACGGTCGTCAGAAATTTGTCAAAACCGACTGTCCATCTCCGCGCGATGTTTATATGTTCCAAAGTCTTAATAAATACACAATCTATCGACCTAACCTATCGCAACCTAACCTAACCTAACTTGACCTAAACTAACGTAGCCTGTCACATGAGTAGCCTAAAGTAGTTATGAACAAATAAAAGAGTAACATTACTTTTGGGAGTTTGTCTATACACAAAGTAAACACTGGAAAAGTTGGACTGGACCCTTCAGGGAAATAAAACTATTCCTCGTCCAAAATCTGACCAACGCGCGCCCCTCTTGAAGAGCCGTACACTGAAAGTCGAGATCATGTCATGAGTAGATCGGATCCTCCCATCTTCTCTGTATTCAAAACACAATGATAAGGCGAAGAGTACAGTACTGCATACGGTGACAATTGTTAATGTATAGTACTGCAAGTGGGGGTGTTTTCCTGTGTGGTAATATAGGTCAGTGTACTTATTTATCAGTTATAATTAGACTATAGCAGTTTACTTCTACAATGACAGTCTTTGCAGAAACGGCAAGTCCCTCCATAGATTATTCAGATTATAACTGCTAAGGTGGCAAAGTACTGAATAGCTCATGCGTTGGCATTTTACCGTGTGATGAACATTAGGTAGGCCATGGTACTCAACTGTGTATTATAAGTATTCCAGGTCACTGCTACAGTGGCAGGCATTGCAGGTACGGCAAGTCCCTCCATCCACTACGTATTCAGATCACAAGTGCTCAGTTCCCCGGCAAAGTTATTCTAGACGCCCGCTCTCGTGGCTTATCGCTGAAACTTGGATTCACCTTTCCTACTTTCCACGAGTTTGCCGTTTAACAGCGCTTAAGTTTGAGCTAACTTCTTAAACAAAAGTAGGGAATTGTATATTTAAAAAGTCAAACTTTACTTGTACTCGTACTGTTCACGATTTTACTTTACTCAGAATTGTTCTACCAGAATTTATTTTCAGAATATCTAAATTTATATCAGTCGTCTCTGCTTAGTAGAATGTGTCATATAGTGAAATGATGAATTATTTGAGTCTCGTATGCTAAAAGTGGCATTAGTTTATGTAACAAGGACTCCTCAATTCTTGAATAATCATGTTTTAATTTATACCTATATTAATTAAATGTTGCATACATAGCTCTACAAAATGTCAAAGAAAGAAATTTTAAAATTGTATATTTTTAAAGTAAAAAAATGAAAAACAAATTTTTACCTGATAAAACTCCCAATAACCCCCGTTCCCATAGTCCGATCATGCTGGTTCGCGAACTCGTTCAAATTAATGATAGGTCAACACGTTTGTAAAAAAATCATCAAAATTGGATCAATTTCATTGCTCGAGTTATCGTGGTAACGGACATAAACATGGATTTGAATGGAGGGAGTTTTTGGCCTCTGGGGACCTCAAAACGAAAAAAAATTGGCCCCGGGTCTAGGTCTTACCATGACACCTACGGCAATGGCTTGTTTCTTGTATATACGAAATTCTATAAGTGCAGCTAATGTATAAATATGTGTTGTATTTATTTCTAATTGACGTAATGTTTGTTGCTTACCCAGGAGACTAAACATCATCAGATAACTATTGCAGTAAGTAGATCTTATTTACAGATCAATAATATTAGAAACATATTTGTTGAATATGAAAATAAATACATTTTTAAGGGTTGCCTATAGTTATAAACATTTATTTATCTTTAACTTTATGCCACAATTAATCCTGAGGATGGTGTAGTTGCTAGAGTGAATGTTTAAACGATTTATCGACCTTTGAGGTATATTTAAGTGGTAACAACCCTAGAAGTAATATTTAGTTAAGCATTTAGTGGGGATACCATCTACTTAATGATTTCTTGGGTCAAAAATAAGTAAAAAAGGTGTATAAAATATGTCATATCTCGTTCCGTTAGGTATCTGTATGGGTTTTTACCAAGCATCCATACCTCTTCAACGAATTGAGCTACAACGATTAGGTTCTGCAAAAATCTTAATCTTATTAGCAGCCAGTAAGATACTTGTGAAAAATATGAATATCTACTTCTTAACCATTTCAAAATGATAGCTATTTTAAATATATTATGACAAGTTTCACGAAACCCGTTAATTTTAACAAAGACTCGCAAGATATGAAATTTATAGAAATGAAATTTAGTAAATGTTGTGTACATGCAACAATATCAAGCTTAGTTTTAACAAAGAATAGCGTAGATATTAATTTCTTTCTTGCTACACCTACAGTTTTCTCCAAACAATGTTAAAACTACGTTTTACCTCGGCCGGAACTGTTCTTTGTAATAGCAAAACACGATTTGACCCATTTTGAGAGCCAATTTATGAAGTTAAACAATGTTCATTAAAATTCTTTAATTATTTTAAATAATTTTACCTCAAAAATTATAAAAAATATGATTGATTATTCGGGATGAAATAGTGTCATAACTAAATAGTAATCAAATAAATATACTATTTACACAATTATAGTAGATATTTATACTAGTAATGTATTTAAATAGCAATGAAGTAATCTGATTTGTAAATTCAAAAAACATTAATAGAAACATAGTAATATAAATGAATCTATGAATAGATGATTTGCTACCTATATCCACACACAGCGAGTAGCTATTAGTTATTAAGCTGTAAGCTTTGGCCATCATAAAGCAGTCTAGTGGCTCTATTATATTTACAGCTAAAATAAAACAGCCCCATCTGGCATAACGGCATCGGCTCGCAAATCAAAGGATTTGCAAACATTAGTTTAACTCACTATGTTCGCCATCTGGATTAAGGGACAAATGCAACGAGCAATAAAAACAATATTGCAAGCTCTTAATAGGATTTTAGTAATTACCAAATAGAATTATTGTGACTTATGATAAATACCAATCGTTTTATGGGAGCTAAACCGGTCAATTTATTTGAACATGTTCATTATTTGCATTATATGTACATATAAAAAGCGTAATGAAAACTGCCATCGGCTCGTTTTGTAAAATGCCAAAGATATTGTTTTGGCCCATTTTTCCTACCTTATTACTTTTTACTTTCACCCCCTATACCATGGTATATAGAGAAAGTATTGTTTTCGTCAAAATTTTCGAGTTTGAGTTTTTAATGGATATATCCGTTTTGGGCCCCCCTGAACCCAAAAAGGTGGTTTTCGAAGTGATGGCTGTGTGTGTGTGCGTGTGTAGATGTGTACAGAGGTACAGATAACACCTGTAATCCGATTTTGATGAAATTTGGTATGTAGGTAAAAGTCTATGGTATCTCCAGGCATTTTTTCAGTTTAATGAAATTTTTATTTTTAATGCTGATTTTCCTATAAAAATCCATAAAGTTATGGAAAAATCAGATTTTCTCGAAAATGGTCCGATTCATTTTGATAAATATTTAGTATGTTACAGTCCTTTGAATTCTGAACAAAATTGTACAAATACCATTTCCGTAAAAATTACGGTTCAACAGTTATTGTAGCTTATGTTATTTTCACCTAATAACCCCATAAAAACAAAAAATCAGATTTTAGAAAAAAGCCTGTTTTGATTAAAATTAATGTGTTATGGTCCTTATGATAAAAATAATAATGCATCCCCCCATTACTGAAATTTATTGTGACTTTTTACATTTTCCCTATAAAATATCATAGTTACTTCCACCGCTTACCCATGATAAAGGTTGTTCACAAGCTAATGGGAGGAAGTATGAGTCAGATTGCTGATACCGTTTATTTTATTTCTTGTATTTCGTTTCAATATAATTAACCGTTTGAATAACAAAATGTCTGGTCGTTATAATTGAGTAGAGACTTCGAAGAGATCATCAATGCACGAGGTCAGATAGAATAAACAGTCTTAATGCAAACTGCTTTATAAAATTTTGTTAAATTCTAAACTATAAAGATTCTTCAATTCATTTTACCATAGCTAAATAATTTGCAAAATGTAATTAGAAATACGTAATTACGGTAATTTAGTTTACTTTTTGCCATACAAGGTCATCTTAAATTAATTATATTTCCTAAACATAAATATAATCTGTGCAAGCAGCTACAGCAGGATGTTAAACACACGTACAACGCAGGCTCGGTTGCCGACATTGACATGTTGGCCACGGACGACAATACTGAGGAAGAAGTAAGTAACTTCTAAACAACAGCAGTGTCGTTAATATTACCGACCCTAAACTAAATACATATGCAATGCTATTTTATGCTGGTTTACATTATAATAAGTTATTTTAGCTACTTAGACTAAACGAGTATATTTTTAACACTTTTTCTTCTAAACAACACGACCTTATGGAAAAGTTAGTAGTAAATATTTAAGGTATAAACAAAGGAGTAGATAGTATAAAAGAATAGCTATAATTAATTAAGTATGTTAATACATGCATAAATGTGACAGTATAATTTGTCTTAACGTATAATTATTTTCGCAAAAAGTAATGTGGGTCACAGTACAAAATCCCTGCAAAGTTAGAATTTCTTACTTCAACGAGTTTATAGTATAAATCATCTGTTTCTACTGGCTGAGATGTAGGGTTGGGGGGGGGGGGGGTTCAATCTGTTCGATAGCAGCTCGACGGAAATTGTAACTATAAATATCCCGATACTGGAAGGAAACTATTTCGTATGATCAATCATTATACACTGCATTCACTTTGTTGCTTCTAGACGCAGTTATTGATCAGCTCATACAAGAGCGACCCACACCAGCTTCAAATGCATTTTTTTATCTATATCTATATATATATATATGTATTAATAGGCAAGCATGTTTCCTTAAAACCTATTTTCTCAGCTCGTGTGAATCGCAGGGGAAATCTACTCATACTGTTAGAAAGATAGTTTCCTGTGGATGTGCAGACGAATCCCTTTATAAATTAAAATAGGCAAAGAAATAAGCACAAAAACTTAATTTAATATTAAGAAAACATAACTCGGGCCTTATGGGTTGCCATGTTGGTGACAAAATAACAACAAAATATAAACAGAAAATCAAAACAATGGAAGAAATTCCAATCACATGTTTTATTTACAGCAAAGGGTGAAAATTGAGAAGTCTGTACATTACATACTTTTTGTCAAGTTTTGGACCACTGGACGACCTCCAGTAATAATTAATTTATATTCTAATGCTAGCAGGCTCGTATGTTTCTTGTGTCCTGTTCTCATATTCACTTTTACTGCGATCAGCTATATAAGCATTGCAAATAGTTGTTAGAGTTAATAGCAAAACCTTTGCAATATAATAATTCTACTTTATACAATAGAAGTAGTGTACAAACGGTACGGCTGAAAAATAATTTATTATATTTTTGCTGAGTAGTATGTATCTGAATAAGCGACTCCTCGTTTGATGGATTTTGAATACATAAAAACGGTTTCCAATTCCTTTAGCAAACGCTATAAGGGTCTTTATTTTTGCGGCGTTCTTTTACGCGATTGTGGGTATGTTTTATAACGCGCTCCTTTCTAAACTATCCAGCACGGTGTTTTCATGATTGTATGTTAAAATGAACTAAAGTAGAGATTTAAAACTGCCACGACACTAAAACATAATAATAACAACCATGATGGTATGCGTTTTAACGTACGTACTGTATAGCTAGGAACGTCACCCGGCATTATTTTGCCTCTATGGTGATTAAGTTTAGCAAATAAATAAATAAAAATTCCTTTTATTAGCAAGCGTTCCTCAGTACACACTGTTTTGGATGGTCCTTGTAAATTAAACTAATGCTGACTTAAAACTAATGAAAAAAAAACACAATTCAAATATTTACAATATATTTTTGTTTTCTGCAATCGTATAAGTGTTTTTAAGCCTTGATATAAAAGCTGGGACACCTAGCAACTTAAAGTCACATGAGAGGTCATTGTAGGCTACAGTTAGTTTAGGCCCAAAGTAGGGAAAACCTCTGTAACATTAATAATTACGGTGGTTTCATTACAATTTTCACATAGTGATTAACACGCATTACATTCTTAACGTGTGTGTGTTAAATTATAAGGCAAAAATGTGGTTCAGATTCCACTATATAAACTGTAGATGTCATTTGGCTGGATGGGCTATTAATTAACAGCTGTCCTTACAAGACTACAAGATCGCGCAACTCATTCTACACTCATCTTCATTTATACTTGGCCTAAAATACCTACATTCGTATGGTCGCCATGTTAAAGTAAAGTATTAAAGTATGGTTATATATCTATGCACGTACCGATATACCACTACCTCATCTACCATTCTTTTGATACTGTGTACATATTAGAACTGGAATTTAGTGTCGTTGAATAAAGTTATAGTAATAAAAATAAAAATATGCCTGTGATCGAGGTTAGACGCACTTGCAATTTTGAAGCTCTCACTTAAGTGTTTGAGTGATAGATGGCTCACCTAAAATATTATTAAAGGAGAACTATGAATCATGGTAAAATATTATAGTTTCTTGTTTGATTATTACTATTAATGAAATGGGCTCAACAACTAATTTTAGCAGTTGTTAGCAATAGCAGGAAAGGGTCCACATTATGTGCCTTTGTATACTACGCCTGTTAGACAGGATTGATGCGGATTAATAAATATAATATTATTGCTTGTACTACGTTCATTGAGTAAATATCCTTCATAGCGTATAATAACCTATCTAGCCATACTAGCTTAGGATGAAGGGTTATCATACCGTTATATGAATTGCACTATTCCATGAAACCAAAATATTTTTAGGAGAAAGATTTAATTTGTTTTCTCTAACAATCCAACTGTAGCTGTGATTTAGTATAATTTTGGTTATTTTGTTATTTTAAGTACCTATTAAAGGTTTGTTGATCTTTTCTAGGAGTCGGATGCGAAAAAGTGTGAGAAAAAAGAAGCGAATGGACCTCCGCTGCAGACAGCCAGTATGAGTGTGAGGGCGCTCATAGAGGAGAAGATCATTCAGAAGAGGATCACTACAAGCCTCGGCGCCCACACCCAGACTAGCCTTACTTACTCCAGTAGGTTGCCTCAATTGTTTTATATTTTTATACTCGCCAACTCGTTTTTTTTTTTTTTTTTTTTTTTTTTTTTTTGCGGTTTGACGTGGTGGTGCCTTGACAGTGACCCAGATGTATCTTAGCTTAAAAATGTATATATAGTCAATGGCTTAAACCCACCAACCAACCATCACAAGTAGACTTCTCATTCCATTCCCATTGTGCATTTTGATACTCGTTTTTCGTGTCTAGTTCAAAACACCGGTGATACTAATCGCTAGTGTTGACGATCTTTGTTTCTATTATTTTAGAGTTGCGATTTGCGATTTGTTTTTTGTTTATATAACTAGGGGACGAGCAGTGTTGGGAAGTAGCGCGTTACAAGTAGCGACGCTACAGTAGCGCGCTACTTTTTTTGTAGCGTTAGCTGTAGCTACGCTACTTTTAAGATTTTGTAGCTTTAGCTGTAGCTAGCTACATTTTTAAAGTAGTTGTAGCGGAATTTTAGCTACTTTTCTCGCTACATTAACATTTGTTTGAGATAGTGATTTTTATCATAACCTCAACCTTATGTGAAACAACCTCTTTCAAACTGAGATTTTCAAAAAAATTAGGCCTACTTTCTTTGCTTCAAACAGCTGGTTGCAGCCGTTTCATTCCCTATTACAACGTTGTGTGGACATGGAGGCCATTAAATGAATGTTATCCACATTTTTGGCTCTCATTTCCTTAATTTACTACTCTATGATTACTGTCAGATAAAATAAAATCGCTAGATGCAGACGACGTTTAAACGGTACCGGTGACAAGAGAAGCTATTGAATTGAATGCTTGCAAGTGATTGACAGGACAGGGGAATTAGTAATCAATTTAGTTTCTTTATTATATCGATAATGCTTCAACTTGGGGTTTAATGGAAACCTTGAACTTGAAATAATGAGAAAGCTGGTCTATCAACCTTTGCTTCAGCTGTTGATTGTGGTTTATCATCACAAGCCCTTCCTTGGTTAGATTACGAAGATTTTTTCAAAGGTTTACTAAATTAGCAAAGAGGAAATTACCTTATGGGATTTAAGATATGCCTAGACTACATGATAATTGTAATGAAAAATCTCCATATAACATGAAACTTACATTGAAAAAAAATAGCATAGTTTGCTCCTGCTAACAGCTCTTGTATAGGACTGAGGCTATGGTTTAAGACGAATACCAAGTTCAATTATTATGAATATATCTGTTTAGTCCTTACAAGAACAAGCCTACTATAGCCAACTTGTTACATAGCCAAGTAGGCCTACATGTTATTTTTACTTTACAAATTTCATCATGTTTAAATTAAAAGCCGATTTCAGGATAAGTTGCTGAATACTGTTTTCTCTACCAACTAGGTTGAAGCACAATTTGCCCTATGCATAATGACAATAAAGGACGATTTCTTGACATTGAAAAGTGTTATTCGTAGAATAAGTAATTTATCACTTTAAAAGTTATAGCAATGTTGTTTTTAACATTAAAAGTAAAGAAAGGCAATAAACTCCAATTTCAGTAGGCTAGGCTCTGTAACACAAAAAGTATTTTTAAATAATCTTTTTGCAGTTTTATTGGTCTTAATTGTTGATATAAAACATCTATAAATGAATCTATATTCAATTAATAAAATTAGCTTTTAAAATATAGTTTGGTTGTATGTCCTTTGAACTTAATGAAAATTACATTTTAAGATGCTTAAAAATAATGCAATATTTAAAAATAATTACTAAATATGATGGGACACCCAACTATTTGGTTCTGTTGTTGTAATGTTAGGTTTATAATGCCAACAAATTAAATACAATCTAGGAATAATTTGTTTTCCAAGTAATGTTAGATACAATACTGACATTTTTTTAAATGTTTGTTCAATAAAAATGTAGTTGCAATTAATTTTACATTTACCTAATGTGCGTGGAATAAAAATTAACGTCTTTGGAAAAGTAGCTAAAATTGTAGCTGTAGCTACATTTCATTGTAGTTGTAGTTGTAGCTAGCTACTTTTTCGGAACTGTAGCTGTAGCTGTAGCTAAGCTACTTTTTTGGAAATGTAGCAGTAGTTGTAGCTAGGCTACATTTTAAAAGTAGCTTCCCCAACACTGGGGACGAGTTATTGTTAATGATTATGTGTTTTATTTGGTTAAAAGAGGTTTTAAATGACTGAAACACAAGAAACAAATTGTAACAAAACGCGACCTCTGCAGTGAACCAGACTAGCTGTGTCCGGTGCACTGCAGAGGTCACGTTTTGTTTGATAAAAATTGGCTATATTTTGAGCTATATTGACAATCAAATTGGCTCCAGTTGTTCCATAAGGATGAAAAATCTACTAAGGGAGTATGCTTTATCCATGCTAAAACTAAGGGAGAAAATATAGACTGTAGTTTACTCAATGAGTGGCTCATTCAACTGCAGTATGTTATTCTTTTATCAATGGCTACAGCCTACAGCCGGTCCTTGCAGAATGCAATGTCGACTTTAGTATCTAAAGTCAATGCTAAAATACAATTACAACACTAAATATTAAAAATATCAACTACACATAGTAAACTAGCAGCTTCACTAAACTTCGTTATAGTGAAATCCAAATTTTCAATAAGCGTCCGGAGGTGAATTTGTGTTATAAATTTAACATTACAGCTGCATGGTTAAATCTAAAACTGTACAGAAAATGTATCTATCTATGCATACTGTCTTCTCTTCTCCAGTCAAGTCAAATGTCAAATTCAAAACACACAACAATAACAAACAACAAAGCAAACAGCAGAATACTCGATACAAACAAATTAGTTAGGAATATAAATCATGTCGTGTCGTTCTCTAGGTTAATCGTTTGAGCTGCAGGTCTTTAATCTTTAAGCAAAAGAGATAACATTTATTTGATTAGTTAGTCCTACCGAAGATACAATGGTTTGTATAAATTAAGTCCCTGAGCTAAGCATATAAAATTCCCAGCTTTTTGGTGAAATTAAAAATAAACTTCCAAGTGAACTGATGCTCCAGAACTTATTCTGTGTAGGCATACAGGCTACAGAATCAGCTCAATTAGATGATATTAAATTTTGATAGCATTATAGGTACAGTAGTAATTATGAAAGTAAACAGATTTGAAGCCAATGGGAAAGTGCTGAGGTTAGATTTCCTTGCTATCCACAAGGGGCTTGAGGACTGTGTAACAGCAAGGGTTTACTAATCTAGGTACCACTCTTTTAATTTTGTGTGTTTGTTTATTTTAGTTCCTTCTGTTCCAAATGCAAACGATGCTCCCGATAAGAGTTCTTCTAGGAGACACTCAGACTCGGAACATTTTCTGCCTCCAAGAACGCCTTCAGCCCAGGACTCTTCCAGTCATTCCACCAACCCTCAGGATAAAACCAACTCCAAGACGGGTGTTAAAAGGGCAAGCTCAGATCCTGGTTCACATCATAGCCAAAGGTACATTTACTTACACTTTTTAAGATATTAAACCAAAAGACTACTACAGCACTATCAAATTTTATCCATCAATTAACCGACTCAAACAGCCTACACTATATATTTTGTAAGTAAACTACATCCAACACTCAAGTCCTAAACAATAACCCTCTAAATTAACTTAGCCCTTATGACAGATAGGCCCCATATTTATAATTTTACCTTCATTTATAACTTTATTTTAGCAACCATAACTTACAAAAAAATAAATAAAAACTGTGCTGTTTTGGTGCAACCTTAAATGGCTAGTTTAACTTATCAAAAGTGTAAGAGACGATTCTAACTTAGGCTTGATCTAGGATTTAAGCATCCAGGTCTAAAATATTCAGGTAAGGCCTACCACGTAATTTAGTGTCGGCCATTAAGCTTAGTTAATATATTTTTTGTGCTAGTGTGGCAGGCATCAGTTTAGGAAGGTAGGCCTACTAAGGATAGGCCTACATACAATGGTAGGCTACACTTTAGTGGTGTCTACTCTAGCACTAGTCCCTGGTATAGTCCAGCACCCCCCCCCCCCCCCTCGCCATCATGTACTACAACGCTCATGGTGGAGGAACACTTTGGTGCCCTGAGTGTGATAGGAATTTCCACACGATACTTGCTGCTCGGGCCTTGGGCTCTTTCTTGCTTGTCTAAAGTATATATTTCTGGCACAAACATACCAGAAATTAAAGTTGTTCCTTAAGGCTGGTTCCTGTGTATCTTCCTTCTCTGGCGAAAGTGAAGCATGACTGACTAAGACCTAATGTAATGTTTGTTTTGCCCACAGCCCACAACTGCAACTGAACTTTCAGAATGATAGTTCGTACTCTCTTGGAGTTTACAGTGGTGAGGATGGGACTGGTGGGTATTTCTCTCCGTCACTGCAAGAGGATGTGTTTCAGCAAGTTCAATCAGTGCAAGACTCAATGCTGCTTCACGGTGTTGATCCAGCTCAACTTGCTGAATCCATCCAGGTGAGTTGATTACTAAAACTTAAAAGACTTTATTTAGGCTATTCATTACTCACCTAATCAATGTATAAGATTGTATATGACCAAAAAGTTAGTCTACTTTTTAATGACTCAACAAATAGTAGTACACAGTAATATTTTGATTTGCTGGGAAAAAATATTACTGTAGGGTACAGTTTGGATTTCAGCATGAAGAAAAATAATATTTTATTTATTATACAAAAAAAAATTAACAGTTTTAAAAAACATTTTTTTATCTAGATAATATTTTTGCAATGGCAGATTTATCATCTAGAAAATTATGATATACGCCTTGGCTAAATAAATAGGTCTACCTATTTTTAGTCCAAAAGTTAGACTGTGTTCATGAATCGATTAAACTTACTTCAAATTGACCCAGTCCCAATTAACACTTGATCACCATAACAATAATACCCCCGCCGCAGCAAACCTGACGCCTAAGCGAATTTCCATTTGGCTGAATTGATTTTCAATTGATCTATTTAAATAACATTAGGTTTAACGAGTACCTAGGTTTGCTGCTACAAGGAAACTAATAAAGTGTGTGTTTTAAGTAAAATAATTATTGCTTAGTATAAAATGAATATATTTGCCAAGTTTGATCAAAAGATACCCATAAACAAGCAAACTACAACATTTTACAATATTCTCCATAAGAATAACATGGGAATTTTAAATTTACCATTTTTTTAGTTTTCTCCGTAACCAATAACCGTACAAAAACACTTTGATATACTGAATTGTTTGTTTTTTTAAGCTCTTTAAGAAGGTTTAGAGAAAAATTGGGAAATTTTGTGTTTTGAGGGTCAAAAGTGAGAAAACCCAATTTTTACCCCATAAAACCCCCCATAAAACCCTGTTCCCATGGTCCGATCATGCTGGATCGCGAACTCATTCAAGTTTATCCCGCCTCACACCTTCAAACCAAATTTCATCAAAATCGGATAAAAATTACTCAAGTTATCGTGTTCACGGACACATATATATATATATATATATATATATATATACATATATAAAAATTTGAACGAGTGGTGTTTTCGGCCTCTGGGGACATCAAAAAGAAAAAGTAAATCGGTCCTGGGCCTAAGTCTTACCATGAGACCTACGGTAATAGCTACTTCCCTATAGGGAAATTCGCTAATAAGCAATAAAAGTACCCGCACCAGGGCAAACCTGCAGACTAAAGGAATTTATATTTCCCTGATTGGATTTTCAATTAAATATATATTTAAATAACATTAGGTTTAACAAGTAGCCTACCCGATGTAATATAAAATAGGTTTGCTGCTACAGAGAGGGTTTAAATATAGTGTGTTTTTCGTAAAATATTAATAGGTAGCTTAAGATAATGACCCATACTTAAGATTAAATAATTAAATTTGCCAAGTTTGATAAAAATCTCCATAAAGAAGCATTCATTCTACAACAGTTTAACGATTTTTAAGAATAAAATAAGAATAACTATAACTATAGGCCTAATAACTATAAAAAAACCTCAATAGGCTATACTCAATTATTTTTTATAAGCTCTTGAAAATCGAATACCTACTTAAAAAGAAATTGGGAAATTTTTATGTCTTGTTGAGGGTCAACCATTATAAAAACCAATTTTTACCCCATAAAATCTCCTACTTATAAAACACTGCTCCCATGGTTTGATCATGCTGGGTTGCAAACTCATTCAAGTTTATCCCGCCCTACATCTTCAAGCCGTATTCTTCAAAATCGGACAATTCAGAGAATTTTATCGCATTCACTGACGTTATAGGCCCTAATATATATACTTAAACAAAAAATTTAACGAATCGGGTTTTTGGCATGTAGGGACTTCAAAACAAAAAAATATATTGGTCCAAAGTCTATGTCTTACTGTGCCACCAATGGTAATAGCTACTTCTGTTACCCGCGGGCTTGCCCCGTTTGACTTCAAAAGTATTAATAAAACTACTGATTGCCGTACCAGAAATGCTTTTTACACAGTAACTACATAGTTTGTTGCAATTGTATGACATTGTTTCAGGCTGCGGCACTTCAGGACATTGCTTCATTGGAGGACTACCAAGACAACTCTCAAGATCATCAGTTTCAACATCACCAAGACCTACAGTCTGTGCTCAACTCTCCTCTCCCAGTGAGCCTGGCAGACTTTGCCTACTCGCACAACCAGAACGGCTCACACCAGTCTTCCGAGAGCACTTACGCACAGTCTCCTCTCCCTTCGCCCAGTTATACGTACCCGACTCCCCCTGCCAGTCAGGAAGGACAATCTCCATCGTTTGGTCCTCTACAGTCTGTGATCTCAGGTCCCGCTTCCTCACCATCTCCTCTTTCGGCTGCCTTTTACACTTCGACAATGTCCAGTTCTGCCGCAGTTGAAGCAGCTTTGAACGAAGTTCTTCCCATTAGCACAATACAACACGTCTACCCATCACCTCCCCCTCAATCCCCTCTCTCAGCTACTCCGGTGCCCTCCCCCCTGTCACTCCCTGCATCGTCTTCTTCACCGATACCTCATCATACGCTTCAATCCCAAATGATGCCGAATTCAGATGATCCTCTACTCTCTAGCAGCCCGAAAGACTTTGCATCTAGGAAAAGATTTGACTTTCATACGTTTAAGCTGTTAAATAATGGAACGATCGACTTAGGTACCAGTGGTGCCCAGGATGTAACGGGAATCGTTTTGGACAGAAACGGAGAGCTTAAGTTGATTCAAACTTCATGTAACTTCCAGCCGGTGAAAGCCACAACGTTGCTGAACGGTACAACTACAGTGTATGTGAACACCAGGCCTAAAACTGAACCTGACTGTGGTGGAAAGGTGATGAAGACGGTGGTTACGGGAAAGGGAATTGTTCAAAAGCCACATATTCATAGGACAAACAGTGCACGCTTACTAGATCATATCAAAGAGGAAATAATAGACGATGATGTGTTTTTAAGTCCAACCAGGTACTTATTGTTGATTATTTATTAGGTACTAGTTATGTCCATAATATATTTTAAACTATTGTATAAACAGTCCAACAAATTACTAAACTGTAGACCTCAGTTTTGATTTGCCATTGAAGCTAGCTTGCTTTTGATTAGTAATTAATCAATCTTATTTGCACACAGACTAGAATGTCTACAAAAGTAATGTTTTATAACACTCTTAAAAAAGAATAGTAGGTGTTTCAGAGAAACTGTGTGATTAAGTAGATTATAATACACTCGGTTTTTTTATGTGTTTATTAATGTAAATTGGAGTAAAACTAATGCACTAACTAATTTTTTACAAGTAGCATTATAGTATCACTCTTTGGCTATTAAAACACCATATAGCTAATATTGAGTTAATTACAGTATTCCTGCCAGCCCAGTGAGAAGCGGCATCCCCCGCAAGAGGCCGAGACTAGAGACATTGCAGCCTCATCACTCTCACCAGTCACGACTCCGCAGTCAGCGCATACACCACCCTGCGGCTCCCATCCTACCTTACACACCCCCGCCTCTCCTGCCACCCACTCGTCCTGGCCAAGGTCTCTACTGGCAGGCTGTCACACCACACTCGTGGCCAAGTTCTACCACTCTCAAAGGTGAGACTGTTAAAGCTATGGCCAGATTTTGAACCATAATTGACAAAGTTTGGTTGAGCCACCAACTAAGTATGTTGACGTAAATTTTGCTTTTGTATAATATGTGCCAACTTTATGGCCAACCAATCTGAAAGGACAACTTATTATTTATTT
Organism: Macrosteles quadrilineatus; assembly: GCF_028750875.1. Taxonomy (NCBI): domain Eukaryota; kingdom Metazoa; phylum Arthropoda; class Insecta; order Hemiptera; family Cicadellidae; genus Macrosteles; species Macrosteles quadrilineatus. The sequence continues at coordinate 161,271,736 of NW_026542594.1, forward strand.
AGCTATTATCTTTTATGTCACACAAACTGTCTTAGTGTCAACAATAAAGGACGAAACAAAATTTGTATTGCAGAACACTGTAAGGGGCTCTTTCATATTCCGTTGACATAAAAATTGGCTACGGCGGGTCTATAGATGTCTACTTCTCTAGGATTGGCATTGTCAAGGCCCAAGTTGAAGTTGATACCTATAAATAAAAATAGTCCAATTTTACCTATACCTTGAACTGCAGATTTATTGAGCCTCACAGTTTTAAAAAGTAGATTATTTAAATTATAACTGTATAGTTAACACAATCGCTGCTGAGCGCTAGATGCCGGGACGGCGCCAGGAGCTAAACTAGCGCTCGCCACTGCGTAACATTGCCGCTGATACACTGAATTGCAGTAAAAATAACATTAGTTATACTGAATAGCAATGTTCTGCAATAAAACTGTCTTTGGACATAGTACCAAGCGATTCTGATAGATAGCAGCACTACCCAGGTTGCAGTCGGTAAAGTAGTGTCGCTATCTAGCAGGAAAGAGGTGGAACAAAGCCCTTTTCTATACGACCCGGTGGTGATTTTGGGAAACTATATTTTTATTGTCAGAAAAGTATGTCCCCACGAGCTGCAAAAAAATATAGGACGGTCGTGAAGAGCTGGCTGATCGATTAAACCTTAAACAACAATGAACGGTGACGTTCCGGAACGTTCCTAGCTCCTGGCGTCGTGGCCCCGCTGACGTTTCGGAATGTCCGTAGCAGCGAACAAGTTAAAAAATATTCCAAAATGAAAGCCAAAAACTGAATTCAGAAGCTTATCAACAATATACAAAGTTACAAAAATTACCTTTTGTCCATAATTAAAACTGTACTCTATATACTACTAAAATGTTTGGTTGGCTGCAGGGGAACTGCCAATGTCAGAGGATGGAAGAGAAGATGTTGGGGAAAACGGTCCAGAGACTGACCTGTCGCCTCATATCAACATCGGATCACAGTTCCAGTGTTTGGTTCCTCCGTGGAGAGGAGACCCAGAGCGAACACATCGGCCCAACACTCCTCCAAAAGAACACCTGCTCTGGGACCCTGGCATCAGCAAACTCACCTCTGACACTGAAGGTCACTCTTACACTATCAACTACTATCTTATAAATATTCTGTTTTTACCCTTGGAAACTATTAAATAGGAATATTACTGCAACATTTTTCAAGCCAGTTATGTGTGCATTCTGTCTGGAACTGCACTGCAAATTTTGGATAATGTTTTAACCTGTGTTGTTGTTGTTACAGTTGACATGTACCTGGAGTTTGCCTGCTGTGCTGCTGTGCCCGGAGGTGGCCGCAACAAGGAGTACGCATTACATCTGCTCCATCTCTGTCACGGCAACATTCATGTGAGTCATCCACCCAGTAGCTAATGTAGACAGGTTGGATTATTGAACTGATTAACCAATCTAATTACTTAATTACTAACTTTTGGATACTCTGGTCATGCCAGACAGATAAGGGAAGAAAATTTGTTTACAGGAGGCCATGTTGAAGCTGATGCAACCCACCCCTTCTCTTCCAGTGGGGCATCCCCTACTGGCTTTCCAGTACACTGACAGTGACCGCTGGAGTGCTGAAGAGATGGACGCATTCCACCAAGGCCTCAACAAGTTCGACAAGGACTTCACATCAATATCTCAGGAGGTATTTACTATTTTACAAATGCCTAATTTGATTGGTCTATTTTGAATAAAATGAAAAAAGTTACCATCTAATGAAAATATTGAACTCATATCATATAAGAATCAGAAACTTGATCAGCAATCAAATTCCCTGTAATACTGTAACACACTGTTCTGAATTTCAAAACTAAGTAGACCTATATAATTTTAATTTAATTAAAAAATATAATGATTACATATAAACATGCGTTTGACTAAACTCAGTTGTAAACTTCAACTGTTAGCAATCACATATATCAAAATTACCTATCTATAATTTGATTTCATGGGCTGTAGCTTATTTTGCATTCTTGTACATATCTATTGTATAATACAAGCTAACACAATCATAATAGACCAAATTATTGTATCACTTACTACACAGCTGCTTGTTTGGATTGGAAAAACTGAAAAAAGTTTAAAGTCATTTGAAAGGTCATCTTTACATTAAGTATATTTGTTTTCTAGCTTGATTTGTCAAAAAATTTTGCAATATGGTGATAAATATGGTTCATCACACGGGCAAAAAGTCTTTCAACCCTCGCTCATTTTTCTCGAGTAAAACTTTAACTAGGGAATCACCAAACTCGTAGACGTAGTTGTTCAACGGAATCAAGGTCTGAAAGTAGATTTTTTGCCACTGATTGAAGCAGTGGACAAGACAACAACTGGATGCAGGTTTGCATTATTGGTTTATTTTACTGTGACTGTCAGACACTTAAAATGTGTTTCAACAGTCTGTTAGATGAATGTTAGGTATCAGCTGGTGTGTGATTGGGAAATTAAATTTCACAATGCTATAGTTTTAATTTGCGTTCAAAACATTGATTTTTTGCATTTTTAGGTTGGCTCAAAGTCAGTGAAGCAATGTATTCAGTTCTATTACTTGTGGAAAAAGATTTGCCCAGAAGATTACAAAAGACTTCGACTGGGAAGGCGGAGAAATAAAGATTCAGATTTTGAATATGAGTTCTCAAAATCCGACATTCCTGTGAGTATGAATATTGTTATAACAATTTGAAAAGTGTTAGTGATGAGTGTTATGCTAAAATTTCATAAGAATTTGAATTTTCAAGAAAGATAGATTCTTAAAAGTTTCATAACTTAAAACCTTTTTGCTTTTGAAATCAGAAATTAGATCCAATACACTTGGACACTTTTAGTAGTGTGGAAATGGATATTTCACTGAGATTGTAGATTATAGTAACAGTGATGGGTAACAGCGTTCAATCAAGAGTTGAGCCTATTCTGACCACCAGTTCTCAACAATACCAATGCATGGACCCTATTATGACCAATAAACCACAAATATACCTACCAAAAAAATGTTACGTATGAATTTCACGGAAATAAAATTAAAATGTAAAAATGCGAGGAGTGCCGGAAATGAAGGCCCCTAACAAACTCTTGTCTTGGTAAAGCAAGCTAGTTAAAATGAGACCAGTGCCATTACTTTTTACTTGTCCACTACTATTCTAGCTCACACCTCTATGGGACTATTAGTCTCGGCATGGTAACCGAAAATATGTCTGTCCTGCCTATTAAAATCTATTTTCGGTATGCAGAAACTGTTTAAAAGTATAAAATAGGCGTAAGTGGTTTTGGAGATTGGCAGAGGCTGTACACTAGACTAAGTACTTAGAAGCACAAGCATGAGAGAGAAATTTTATTGCTTGAACTGTAAGGTACTGCGACGGATTTCCCAACCATTACTTAACAAATTAAACGTGTGATTTTGAGGCTGGGAAAATCACAGAAAATTTTTAACAATGATTGTCTTTTTACAGTATACTAGCTAGGTATTTGTTTTTAAACGTCTATAATAACATGATTTATTGTCATGTGCCAGATATTTCAGTTACAAGTTAAAATATGTTTTTATTTTCAGGCCAATGATGTTGAGCTGGTGTCTACAAGCTCAGAAAGCCGTTTATTTGTATGCGAGTATCCAGACTGTTCAGCTGTAAGTTAACACATTGTACAGTTTAGAAGACCGTTATGTCTTTTGTTCAGTAGGGATACACCATATAATAAAGATCTAGACTATATAAAGACTCAGAACATTTACTGAACCTTCTTTGAGCGAGGCTTAGAGTGTACATCCCTTTGTTCTGCCTCTCTAAGGAGATCATACTACCAATGCCCAAATATGGGGCGATATGATTTCTCTGGGGGGCGTCCTCTTCAGCTCACAATTTTTATTGAGTGGATGCCTTCCTTGAGGTTATTTATCTGTTGTTTAGAAGTGCCATTATCATGATATGTCTAGAGGTATTCACCCTTTCTGGTACAGACTATGGATTTTAATCCTACTCTGTCTAATGCTCCCCCCATATCCAAATTTTAAAAACTAAAACCAAAATCAGTTTGATTAATAGATATTACAGCTTTTATAACGTTTGAAACAATGATATGGAAAGTATCTACTTTTTCGTGTTACTTTTCCAGAGTTTCAATTCTCGAGCAGCTCTGAATGGTCACATCCGCATCCATGGCGGTGGTGTTTGCGGCCGATCTCCCACTCCAGACAAGCGGCCCGGTAGTACCCCCACACACAGCGGTCACTCAGATCCTGTAGAAGAGTTTCCTTGTAAAATCTGTGGGAAGTAAGTTGCAGCAATGGGGAAGGTAGATCAGGTAACGGAGTCAGGGCGCGTGCCGTGCTGTGCGTGTCTGCATCCGTTTGTCCTGAGAAAGCAGCCATGACATGCTTTCCCCCATAGCTAGGCAAGGGTGACCAGATCATTTATCGGATTGTGGATATTACTTAAATACTACAGTAATACCATTACTCAATCTTTAAAAGAAAGAGGAGCTGTTTTACTGAACAATTTCTTTGCTTATGTTTAGAGAAATGTATTTTAATAGACTATATTGTAGATATATCATATTGCCAAATTTGTTTAAAATTTGTGACTGTGAGTCCAGAGTACCTATTTAACTTTTCTAGCTTTCTTATAGTTCCAAATTTGATTTTTGAATAGTATTTAATTAGATCCATGGCTGTTTCCGTAACGGCGGACACTGAGGTTGCCGGGGATGGGGCCTCACTTGGAAACTTTTTTTTAATGATTTTGTAGATAGTTTGTTTAGGGGGTGTGATTTTTGAGTCTAGCTTATATTCTTGCAATCCCCAAAAGCGTCTGCGAAGATTGAATGATCTCACAACTTGGAGCAACCGCAGGTGACAATTATCAAGTCTCCGCGACTGCAAAAGCTAATCACAATCTCTTGAAAACCATTTATACCTTCATGGTTTCGTCGCGATCATGGAAGACGAAGATGATGTTCTCATAAACGCAGAATATGTTCACAATTTCAACACGATCGTGAGAGACGGTTAATGTCCTCGTGATAGAACACAAAGATGTTCACTATTTCTCCCCGTGAATGTAGAACACGTTCATCATTCCTCCACGATTACAGCAGATATCCATAATTTAACCTTCACTGTCACCACAGGGGACACTTTAGACTTTTTCGTAACCGAGGACTATTTAATTAATTTTCAATTATTTTCGTGTCCAGAATTTTGCCCCAGTTGCGGGACAAAATAAACCTGACCTCATGATCGCAAAAATTATTTACTATCTTACAGTAAACGTAGGATATGTTCATGATTTTGGTGCTCAACGAAGTCACAACCTTGGGAGACAAAGATGATGACCTCGCAAAAGCAGAAAATGTTCACGAGATGTTCGTGTATGCAGGATATGTAGAAGATTCTTTGTGATCACAAAAGATTTTCACTATTTTAACGTGAACGTAGGAGAGGCTCATAATTTCCTTGTGACCAAGGACAATTTTTTCAATTTTTGCCGCAACTGCAAAAGTTGTTTGGATAAATTTTTGGACGATGTTTTTTGTGGAAATACTGTGAATATTTGCTATGGTCGTGTAGAGATCACCACCATCTCCCGCAGTTGTTACAAAAAATCTTGTTTTCCCCCCAAGATCTCAAAAACATTATCTTTGTTTTCCGCCAATGTTATATCGTTATCCTCCGCAATCGTGGCAAAATATTGTATGTCTCCCACAATCAGGGAACATTATCATCGACATCATCGTCTTCCCCAATCATTGGAAAATCCTAGACTAATCCCAAGGTCACAGAAAAATTTATCATCCTCTTCGGTGATTGCAGCAAAATTCTGAACATCCCCCTCAGTCGTATTGACATCATCATCTTCTTCTGAAATCCCGGCAAAATATTAAACATCTCCCAAACTGACAGGGACATCATCATCGTCTCCAGCAATCACGGAAACTTGATCATTGTTAGGGGACTAGGGGTATATATGCGATGGTGGCTAACTCCTGACCTGAATATCTACGATGATAAGTAAACATCGTTGTAGTCTCCCATGATTTCAAAAACATCATCATCATCATCATCATCTCCCGTGAGCAAAGAAACATCATCATCAAAACATCTCCTGCGGTCATGGGAACATAATCATCGTCTTGGTGGCTCGTATTCAATAAATGCCGGTTTACCAATTAGTTTGGTCATTTAATAAGATCCTCGGGTAATCTAACCTTTTGACTTTGTTTCGACCAAGGAACCGTTTCTGTTAATGGGGCTTTACTGTAAATGCAAGAAAAGACCACTACAGTAATGGCTGCCTTAATAATAATAACAAATTACTTTTCAATAACTGACTGTGGTTTTAAGTGTTTGATTTTTTTTCAATGGAAACAAGATTACCAGGTAAATACCCATAAATGATCATAAATAAATTATCATAAATGATCTGTAAATGATCATATTGTCAAATGCTGGTCACCCTGCCACATTCATTCCCATTTTTGTCAAAGGTATTTGGACACCTTTGCATGGTTGTACAGGAAAATCTAGTAATACACAATACTGTGATACTCTTCATTATTTTTGCAGTGTATTTTACAAGGGTATCCTAGACATTTAAATAATGTACATATTGTGTGTGTCAGAATGTGGTTTAATTTTGTCCATCAGAGCACTAACAAACACAGATTACAAAAAAAGTTTGGAGCTAGATTTTTGTTCATGCAATTTCACTAAAAACATTTCAAATCAGCTGTATACTGTTACCTTATTATATCTCTCTTGACAACGAGTCTTTGTGGTTGTTGGTTGCGGTATACTTAAAACTGATATTTGCCACACTGCAATTATTGATGTGTAAAAAATGATCATATTAAGATTTCAGGTACTAAATAGTTTGTCTATGATCTATATCTATAAAAAAACTTAATCTATAATTTCAGACAGTGACGTAGAACATAAAAGCAAAATTATTTTCCCTTCAATTCCCACAGACAATGACACTACAACCAGTAAACAATGTTAAGCTTGTTACTATGCATCCCACAGTGAACCTCTTTTTACTTGAGTAAACTAATATTTTGTTATATTGGAAATGTGATTATGATTGTCATGTAATAATAAATTTCATGTATATTATATTGAACTTAAATTGGTTTTTATAAATAAATGATAGATTGTTAAGCAATGTTATATAGGTCAACACGAGAGCAGTTAAGCGGTCATAATACTGACCACATAACAAGTAGCCATTAATTATTATTTTCGGTGATTGAGTACGAATCTCCAGAACAGAAGATGTCTATTCATTTTAGAAGTCATTTTAAATACTAACCACTACTACTGGTCTGCTTGCATTATACATAATAATAGGTGATTTTTCATCAAAGCAGCCTTTTAATATGTATAACCAAATTTGGTGTCTATTAATAATTACTGTAAGATTTTATGTGAGAGAATAACTTGTTTTTCGTTTTAGCATAAACTGAGACATAAAAGTATACAGAAAAACCCCCGAAAAGAGATTATTTTTTACTTATTTTTGTATGAGAGTAATACTGATAAAATGTTGTCATAATTAAAAAAATTAAAGTAGTAAAATCTAAAACAGTTGGGTTAAAGGTTTAATATCAGTTTTCTACATCTAGTTAATCGTTTTATTACTACTGTTTAGATATTAGATAATCAGTGTCATGTGATGGGGACCGTATTATTATAGCTGTACATATTTAAAGAAGCGAAGGTTGGTTCGCTATTGAACATCAATTCACACTGAGCTAACCGAGTAATGTGGATTTTCAGGGTGTTCAACAAGGTGAAGAGCAGAAGTGCCCACATGAAGTCACACAGACCTCCAGACGCAGAGCCCAAGAAGTCCAAGACAGAAGTGGAGTCTGCTGCATCCCAGCGCCACCTGTAGAGACTGTACCTTCAGACCAATACTGCAGCAATAACTACCACCTACTCACACAACGTTTAGTTCATCCCCGTATACTAGCTGTTGTACTAAAAACTATTTCTATTGTGACAAATTTTAAAGTGTATTTTTATAGGAGGAGATATTGTGTAAAGTATATATTCGGAAAGCTGTTACCTCATTCATTATACAGTATGCAACCAGATGTATTTCAGAGATTTTATTGTATTTCTCATGCCTTGTATTGAGAAACGGTTTAATTTATTTTTAATACCACTGTTTTCCAGGCGTGTGATTCTTTTGTAGCTCTAGTACTGAGTCGAATAAAATAATTATTAATTCAGCCACCGGTCGATCGACTTGATATTTCTGAGGTACAATAATACTTTAGCTGTATAGCATTTTAGCATTTGCAAATAAGCCCTTGAAAGAAACTTCCATACCTTCCTTCCACACAGTTGCGGTATCCAAGTGTGGACTTGTCACATATCATAATAGTGTGCCTGGAGTTCAGTCTACAACCACTATTATAACTTGTTTTATTTCCTAGAATATAACTACAACACCCATTGTACTGCTTGTTGATCATACTTGTACACATACTTTTGTGATGAAAATCAGTAATTTATTGTAGCTTAATCTGACGAGCTGTCTTCATACTTAGGTACAAACCATATTATCTTCCTTCACTGAAGTGACCTGGTAGCAGCAAGCACATATTTTTATTAAATTAGAATACATTTTAGCATATAAAACAAGCTTGGCTATAAAATAATTAACAATAATCAGGCATCCGTGTCAAGCTCCTGAAGTGAAATATATCCTTTCAAAATTGAACCACATAAAAAAAATTACTGACATAGTTTTTGTTTTAGCTTTGAATAAAATTGTATTTCTTGAACATTAGCCTCAAAATGAGAGCTTTAGCTATTTTAGAACTTTTGATTTATATTAAACGAAACACTGATTTATGTAAGAAAATTACCAGCTTTTTCGACAAATTTGTTTGTGTCCACACCAAGACAGTAGTTTTAATTAGTTACACAGGTTATGTAATCAACAATGCTTACTCATTTAAAAAACAGAATTTTTATCACAATCACATACTCACTGGTTGTCAAGTCAAAGCCTTAGTAGGTGCTCTAACATCTACTACATCTTTACTCAGCAGGGAGAGTGAAAACAATTAATTTGTCTTCACAGCTATAAATCAAGTTTACACAGTGATTGACAGTTTTGTTAATTTTGCTATTGAAAATACCAACTCTTTTATTATTTTGGTCAAACTTTATTATCTCCCCCTGTACTGCTGCTACAAGTTTCACTTCAATTTTCCATCCTTCATGAAATAAGTCTCCTTCACAATAGAATCTTCTTGTGTAGATTTATTACTATTTTTGATTCATTTTGTTTTCTTTATTCATAATGTTTTAACTGGTTCCATTTGAAGCTATAAACGATAATAAGAAGAATTAGCAAAAAATCTAAATGATTCTCAAGTGTATAAAATCTGTACAGATGTATTTTAGCTTCTTATATTTTTCAAATTAATAATAACGCATATTTGAAACTGACCTAAGATTTTATTGGATTTATTCCCTTTATGAACAATTATTTGTGATAAATGTGCTGATACCAAGGTTTTGCAAACTTTACACTGGGCTGACCAAATATTTTCTTTGCCTATTGGTACCTTTCATTCTGGTGTTTAAAATCTATATTATGAATTAATTAAAACTAAGTTTAAAATACACTAAAATGTACATTATTAGTACGGTATGCTGAAGGCTCTATAAAATCTGCCCTTTAAAATACCTTAAATTTTATCAACTTATTAATATGATATTTGACTTTTAATGGCATAATGTCAGTTTATTAATTCTGAAAACATTACTTAATAAGATTAGGGTCAACTTTTATAAAGGTTAAATCAATATTTGGCCTCTACACAAGATGATTTTTAAGTGAATGAGATTTTTAATTTATTCCTTGAAATTATATGTTTATTTTACATCACTCAACTGTATCAAATCCAATATACGTTCATAATAATACCTCAAACTTGATTAATCTTACAAGTATGGATAGAATCCCATAGCAGTCTGGAATAAGCTACAAAAAACTTTGATTTTCTAACTAATATAACCGAAAGGTTTATTAATTAACCTCAGAGTTGGCATTTTAAACTTAACGTAAAGGTCTACAAATGTTGTTAGTTTGATAATAATTTGTGTGAAAAGTAATAGGCCTAAAATTTGTTGTTATCATAGCTAACGGATATAATGAATAATTTGTTATATAGAACTCTTGCAAACTTTTTCTATATACTTATTATGTATTTTGGCTTTTAGCAAATGTAATCAAAATGTTTTTCAATTTATGTACTTTGTGTATGTTACGATTATGTGTTTTCTGCTGCTCTGAGTATTGGTTGAAGTTACGGTGATGTTGTCAGACACTGAAAGTGTTCTTGTGAATTCCAAGTGATAAATTAAACTCCGAATAGTGCTTGTATGTTACTATTACCTGTAAATTATTCTTTTTAAGGTGTAGATATTGTAACTGGTGTTTTTTATGTACTTTGGTGGTTTAAGTTGCTTTGTTCAATGACTATGGCATTTTTACTGTTTTTCTTGGAAAGTAGCAATCTCCAGGTTCAAATTATTGTAGTCTTTTCATTAAGGCTGTGTCTTCAAAAATAATTGTAGTTACAATTAATTTTAAGTATTTTTGCTTAGCAGTTATTTTCTTTTTAGTTGTAGAACAAACTTTGTTTTAATATTAGGAAAAAGTTGTAGTACGTTTGATACTATCCAAAAACTTTCAACATAGTTTTACATGTTTAAGTTTATTACCATCAACATAATAATTCACTTCAAATTATAATGATTTACAAATTTATTCATTTATATTAACTAATTTGTTACTGTAGTTTAAATTATAGTGAAAAGGTATTTTTCTGCACAGCATTTAAACATTCCATGCATTATTCACACAATAAATATTCCTAAGATCAGTTTGAAAATGTTTGTGAGTTTTCAAACCAGTTTTAGTTGCCTGAGTCTGAATTACATCTATCCTTCCCCATGCTGAACATGTACAGTTTTAGACATAATTTGTCTTTGTCAAAATACTGTCCTACATGAGACTAATGACCTTTTATTAGTACTTAATTATGATAAAATCACAATCTTTTATATTGAATCCTTAATGGAATAATACCTTCTCATTATAGTTTAATTTATAAGTAACAGTCTTAAAATAGTCTCTGTGTAAAATTCATCACGTTAACACAATATTTTACAATTGTGTTAACATTGCCTGAAGTTGAAAAGACACAAGATTTTACAAAAAAAACTTTTTTTTTAACTCTGTAGATTGACAAAATGTACAAATGCCAATCCTTCTTTAGTTGTTTTCAGTTTATATTATTTGTTTTAAAGAATGAATGACAAGTGGGAGTGAAATAAATGCTCAAAATAGCGATTATATTAATTAGCTTCCTTTCTTAAAACACAACTTAATCTTAAGGTAAAACATAAGTTTATCATCTTTTAGTTGAATTTCTTTGTGTCTTATTGTAAATTGTAATGAAAATATTTTACCATTATCTGTGCCAATCTTTATATTTGTTATACTGTACTGTAGATCTTATAGGATGCAGAGGAAAAGACAGTATTATATTAGTGATGTACAGTATGAGACTTTCCCAACCCTGATTGTGAGCAAGTGCCTTGTGGGTACTATTGTCGCCAACAACTCACGGGAAAGTATTCATTAAAATAACAATGGAAAGCAATAGAAAAATTATAAGATGCCAAATCGGTATATATAGTATAGTTATCATTTTGCTAATAATTAAAAATAAGTCCTAGGATACAGTTGTCAATGTTTGTATTTTTAAATGAAACCGTTGTCTTATTCTCTCTACTATTCTCGTTGCTGCCAGATTATTTGCTCTGTGTTGTGATAATAAATTTCTATTACGTGTGTTAAGCGATGGTCAGCTGACAATCCCGAGTGTATGACACTGAGAGTACGAGCGTGTGAATGGTCCGAGCCGTAGACAAATATCTGTTAGTGTTAGTCCCTCGTCAGTTGACAAATGTTTATTGTTAATGTATTTCAGGTGCTAAAGTCACTTTAAAATTATTGTTAAGAGCTAATGATATGGAAACATATTTGTTGTGTGCATTCATGTGTAAGTTGTTCCCTAGTTTTTGTTTGTTTTACACCGGGAAACAATCATGTGGTGTTGCTGTGTCCCTCTCGAACGTGCCTGGAACTCTGTGCCAATAAATGTGCTGCGCCACTCGCCAGTCGCCACTCTCCTCACACTCACATACGTAACAAACCCTCCCAGCAGCTTTTTGCATCACACATCCCTCACACTTTGTCATATGTGTAGCATGTTTACATCCTTTTAATCATCAATATTCAGGAGTTGCAGTATTATACAATGAAAGTAATGACAATAAACCTTGTGAAAAATATATATCACATCGAGCAAAAAATATCATTCTAAAAATTTTGTTTTGTAGCAAATATTAGCCATATCTATTATTATATTGTATTATTATACATCTTAACTTTGAATAACAAACAGATAATGAAGGTTTTTAATTGTTTTAAATTACATGCTGAAATCTAACAGTTAACATTTCTGTAATTTCTGAAAACATAGTAAGGCAACCAATTGGCAATTACATAAACAATAGATCTTTATACTTAGTATTACTATTTTTTTTCATAATAAACCAATTACCATTATCAAACTGATGATCATAAACGCAATACCAGTACTTTTGTGACTGTCCTTGTAAAATGTGCATGTAGTTGACTTTTAAAATTGTAATCCTCTCTAAGCTCTCATGAGCTTGACTTCAGTTTTTCACTCTACACTAAATACCACATCATACATTATCATTGTTATGTTTTCTTTCAATTATTTCAATGGTGGAAGATAGTGCTCAAACAATGGTGCTGGTTTTATAATATAAATACATTTCAATATTTAATTTCATTATTGATACCTGTAATGGATCTTCAGTTAATAGACACCGTACTTACAATAAAAATAACCGCAAGAGTAAAATCGTGCAAAAAGCTGCTTGGCAGAGCTATTAGTAAAATTTTAATAATAAAGAACAACGCAAAGTAGTAGATACATACAAGGCCTAATCTGAAAGAAAAACGTTGCGCCTTGATATATGTAAGGAAATGTTACTTAGTTACAAAGTCAGTGTATTTCACTTCACAACGCCATTCATCATACGTTAACTTATTCGCTTGTTTCGTTCAACTAAAATACTCATAAAGTGCCAATTATGTCTACCTCTCTCTTTCATATCGTTTTTGAGTTACCTTATCGATGTTTTATCATTTTGCCAAGCCTCAAACTAGTTGTGTTCTGCTCAGTTTTCAGGATAAGATGAATGTAGGTGAATATGTAGCCATCCATGCTTCTACTATGCTTTTGTTACCAACATTAATATTAATAGTTGTTTTAATTATAGATGTTTAGTGTTTAATAAAAGTACGTTGCCAAATATTGTTCGATGTATATTTATATGCGTGTACTTAATTTAAAATTACACTTAATTAAATCGTACGTGTAATGAGTGGGCCCCACTGGTTTAGTATATGATCGATTGTTTTTATTTATTACTTTTTTAATTGATCTTAATTAGTGTTCGTTATTTGTTAAAAGTGCGTATTTCAGTTTTATTAAATTGTTAGTGTATATTTAATTGTTGTATTTTGTTGTGTTTTGTTACATCCATTAGAAATTGATTGTTACGCATAGGATGTAAAAGAATAAGTTGTAACATTGAAGGATATTAAAATGCACAAAGAGGTGGAGAGGACACTATGCTACTGTCTATGTCCTATACAATGATCTATCTGTTGCCATTAAACAACAACTCTGTTTTACTATGAACCTGAGCTCAATCTAAAGCAATACCTTTCTCTGACATGGTTGTGAACTTGATATCATATAGGTGCGATAAGTTAATTGGAATATGAAAATATTGTAAAATAATTCATTTTGATCAGTGACATTTAGTTTGATATGTATAATCTAATTACAATAATATACTCAGTTTAGCCTAAAGTTCTTAATGGTTAATTTATGTGTGGATACATATGCAACAGTAAAAGGTTTTAAAGATTTTTAAGGTTACAAAAATCCAAATCTCTATATCAAATTTAAGATTTTTGGAGGGCTATGTTGTAAAACGTTTAAATGTATTACACTCTATCAAAATATATGCCACCAATGTTATTTCATTTAGATGAATGTTTTAGTTCAAAGAGACTATCAATTCAATAAGTAAATACCAACCCTGAGTCCTTTGTATTTATCTGTATCTTTGCTACTAAACTTTTCTGCTAAACACATACCTACCTAACACGTTTTTCGTCTTATAAATAGCATAGTGTCACAGACAAAAATCATTATTGGAAACAAGCAATCAGGAAATGTATACTGGTTTTGTGATATAGAAATTGATTTGCAGATCTTTGCACAAACATGAGTATATTGGAGTCACAACGATCCCTGTGAGATTCCAGCTTATTTTTGTACATTTAGCTGATAACAAACTATTTACATTCCATCTTATCCATGAATATTTTAGTGATTTTTCATTAAATATAAGATTTTAATGGGTAATGTAGATCAATATGTGATTACTATTAGGGACAATAGGTAAACATTTATTTAAATTAATCGATACTATTTAAAATAAATTACAACCTCGGACAAATCATGTAAAAGTATTGAATTCAATCATTAGATGATAGAAAGAGAGAGTTGATCTATCACATTGTTACAGTACAAGAAAAATATAGTAAAGAAACCAGTTTTATAATAAGAGTAACAATAACATGTAAGTATATGGTAAGTTTATTGTGGCAATTTTCTCGTTGAATGTATTTTTATCTTTGAAATATTTTATTAAAAACCTTTCCCTTAGAAATGTTCACAAGAGAGATGGTAACGAATGTGTGTATGTTCCTTTGTTAATAAATATTCAAGAAAATTGACTTTTAAAATTATTTTCCCTGCACAAACATTTCAATAGTAATTACTTGGATTGCTACAGTAAATTATAAAATCATACCTATCTCAAATAGACATAATGATTATCTAGATGGCAGACAAGGTAAGATAGCATTCAATGACATGCACTGTCAATATGTACGGGGTGTTACAAAGTGGTGTAGCTACTATCCATAACCTGGTTTGCACATATAAACTAAGTAAATCTTCACAAATGTTACGTTTACTTTGAATTAGTTTAGTCATAATCCACCATTTTGTATTTTTTCAATGAGGATTTTTAGAAATATCTTAATTATTATGATAATGGTATTTTGTAACAATTGCATTTGTAATTGCATGGCAGAATATTATCCCATAGTGACCAGTCATTCATCCTTGGTAACAAGACTAGCCTTATGGTGCACAGCAGTAGAACCAATAACTTATCCCCTTTAATAGTTTTTGTTGTGTTTGTTCTGTTGATAAACAATCAAATTACAACAGTTTACTTATTCTCCATAACAATAACGTAAAATTTTTAAATACTAGTGTCCCTGTTGCTCGAATTCGAGCAATTGCTAAGTATTACAGGCGTTATTTTAAAACGAATTTCAACCAAGTCAGCAAGTTTGTAGCAAACTGTTAAATTAGTAAACTTATTGACTGTTTACAATTTTAACATATGCTCTTCTTCTTACTTGTGATTTGTGACAACAGCTGGAGTTTCATAACAATTTTTGTTTCCAATGTTAATCTTATGGAGAAATACGAAACTTTAAAGGGCTCCAGGGCCTCACTCTCTAATTATTTCCCTAAAAAGAAAGTTTCCTGCACAACTTCACGTTACGCTCTTTCCAATGACACCAAAAACATGACAATCGGTTCAGTAGTTTCGGAGGAGTAATTGTCACAAAAAATCTGCTTGCTATTAAATAAGTAAATAAATATACAGGGTGATCAACTCAAGGAGGCCAACATTGGGATATCGGAAACGGTAAGAATTAGAGAAAACTTTAAATGGGCGACATTCCTTTATTTTTTGTGGTAGTTTAAAATATGATTTTATTTTTTCAAAATTCAGCCGCCATTTTCCAAAATGGCGACCAACTTTGAAATTTCTTATAGAACACCCTATATTTTATCATGTTTTCAGATAGAACATGCAATTTAAAAACTTTTTTATTCTTGACATTTTTTTCGATAAACCCACTCGTTTAGGAGTTACAGCTTATGGAAAAATGTCTTCCAGTGTACATTTTACATCATGTAGCTCCAAAAAAAGTAGGTTTATAGCGAAAATGCGAAGAGAAAATAAGTCAAATAAGTCTTAAAATTGCATCCACATTCCAAAAAGTCCATAAAATTCGTTAAAAATATTAATTGTATTATTTAAAAATGGCGGCCATTTTCCAAAATGGCGGCAAACTTGAAAAGTGGAAAACTGTGTATTTTATGGTCTTACTGGAATGTGGATGCAATTTTAAGACTTATTTGACTTATTAAATCTTCGCATTTTCGCCATAAACCTGCTTGTTTTGGAGCTACATGGTGTAAAATGTACACCGGAAGTCATTTTTCCATAGGCTGTAACTCCTAAACAAGTGGGTTTATCGAAAAAATGTCAAGAATGAAAAAGTTTTTAAATTGCCTGTTCTATCCGAAAACATGGTCAAATACAGGGTGTTCCATAAGAAATTTCAAAGTTGGCCGCCATTTTGGAAAATGGCGGCTGAATTTCAAAAATCTAAAATCATATTTTTAACTGCTACAAAAAATAAAGGAATGTCACCCATTTAAAGTTTTCTCTAATTCTAACCGTTTCCGATATCCCAATGGTGGCCTCCTTGAGTTGATCACCCTGTATATAGATACCAATTTTTGGAATTTTTTCAGTAACTCAAATCAAATCAAATCAAATATGCTTTATTCATAAAGTACAGTGTTGTACATTGAATAGTGTCAACTAAATCTATCTTAAATTAATAATTTACAGATTTGCATATCTTGGATCATTATCTAAATCAAAAACCAAGAACCAGGAAATGAAAATAATCAAAACTGAATCAATTACTAACGCTAAGAGGGGAGGTGGAAAAATACTCTTCCAGGGAATAGAACACTTTCTTTACTAAATATAGTTTTAGTTTTCTCATTAAATTCTTCCTGCTTTGTTCATTTCTGATTTCATTAGGAAGATGCTTAAAAAATTGTAATCCTATATAGGATGGTTTTTTTTCATATAATTTTAATTTATGTTTACTTGAAATAAGGAATTTTTTATGCCGAGTTTTGTATGGGTGATAATTTGTCTCAGAGGTGTTCAAGCAGTTTTTTACTAGAATAATTGTGTCGTAAATATATTGGCCATATACCGTTAAAATTTTCAGTTCTTTGAATTTGTTTTTGGTTGTTTCATTGTGTTCTAATTTCAAAATTATTCTTATTGCTATTTTTTGAAGTTTCAGTATCCTATCCAAATTTGCTATTGTAGTTGAACCATAAAGGCACAAACCATAGGATAAATGCCACTGGACATTAGCATAATATATGTTTTTTAATGTTTTATGGGTACAAAAATAAGACATTCTAGAGAGTGAATATAGTCCTGAACATAATTTTGAAAGGAGTTTATCAACATGTTCATCCCAGTTAAAATTTTGGTCCACAGTTAGACCTAGAAACTGTGTACTGTGTTTATGTTCAATTTCTTCTGCATTATACATTATATTTGGTTTAATTAACTTTTTATTTTGATTTGTTTTAAAAGTTAAAAAATTTGTTTTTTTAGGATTAAGCTTCAATTTATTTTGCTCTAGAAAGTTTCCAATGTTTGCCAATTCAACAAAACTTAAAATTTCAACTTGTTGCACTGACTCAGCCGATCATTTGATATTTGTATCGTCTGCATAAAAACAAAGATTGTTTTGAGGTAAACATGAGAGTGCACCACCAGCATCATTTATATAACATAAAAACAACATGGGCCAAGGATTGACCCCTGGGGTACACCACATTTAACCCTTTCAGTTACAGAAGAAAATGTTGTAATTCTGTTATCATGATTATGTGTGATTTCTACAAACTGACAACGATTATTTAGGTATGACTGAAACCATTTTATTAATTTTTTTGTAACCCCTAAAATGAGTAATTTATCTATCAGTTGGGTGTGGTTGACACTATCAAATGCCTTAGTTAGGTCCATGAAAATTCCAATTATGAACTCCCCTTTATCAACCGATTCAATTATAGATTCTAGGAATGACACTGCTGCTGTTATTACAGATTTTCCAGGCCTAAATCCATGCTGAGTATTGTTTAATAGTTTACTTACTTACTTACTGCCATGGCCACTTGTACCCTAGCTGGTACTTGGCCTCGCCAACACGCTGTCGCCAATAGTCTCGGTCCCATGCATCTTCCTCTACAAGCCTCATCCTTTCCAAATCTTTTCGTACTTGACCCCACCACCTGGCTTTCGGTCTACCTATTGGTCTTCTTCCCCTCGGATTTCCTCTGAGTGCTATCTTCAGTAGACTCTCCTCCTTTCTCCTTAGGATATGGCCAACCCACCTTAATCTTCTACTCTTAACTTCTCCAATGATATCAGGGTCTTTAAATAATTCTCTTAGCTCCCGGTTGTGGCGGATTCTCCATACTCCATCTTCACATACTGGTCCATATATAGTTCTCAAAACTTTGTTCTCAAAAGTTATTATTTTCTTTTCTGAGTTCTTGCTCAGGATCCAATTTTCCCCTCCATATAAAAGTACAGGTCTTACTATAGTTTTGTAGATTCTAGTTTTTGTCTTTCTCGTTAAAAGTTTTGATTTCATTAGTTTACTGCATGCGTACCAACTCTTATTTGCTAAATTTATCCTATTCTGAATTTCCATGTCTTCCGTATTTTTGTCAGATAGTAGAACGCCTAGATAGGTGAAATTATTTACTCTTTGGAATTCATGGTTGTTAACTTGAAAAAACTCTTCATTATTTCCAGCTTCACCTCTTGTTACTATCATGAATTTGGTTTTTGCATAATTTATTTTTAGCCCTACATACTCAGTTTCATTTATAAGTATCTCCGTTAAAACCCTAAGATCTTCTTTTCTTTCAGCCATCAGTACTACGTCATCTGCAAAAGCTAATATATTAATATTCGTTCCTAGTTTTAGTCCTATGTGTGCATCTTTTATTGTTTGTAGGGCTTCCTCTAGAGCAATGTTGAATAGGAGGGGGGAGAGTCCATCCCCCTGTCTCACCCCCGTATTCACATTAAATTTAGTTGTGGTTTCACCATCTATCTTCACTTTACAACGAGAGTTTGAGACACATGTGGTTACTAATTTAATAAGCTTATCCGGTATTCCGAATTTTTCCATTTTCTCCCATATCTTTGCTCTGAATAGGCTATCATACGTTTTTTTGAAGTCTATAAATAAACAATAGCATTCCTTGTTGAACTCCCAGTACTTTGCTAAGCATTCCTTAAGTATACAAATCTGATCCACAGTGGACCTGCCTTTGGTAAATCCAGCCTGCTGTTCACAGACAAAGGAATCCGTATATACTTCAAGTCTTCTTTGAATAATTTTGGACAGAATCTTATATGTAACATTTAAAAGAGATATTCCTCTATAGTTATTACATTCTTGTTTATCCCCTTTTTTATGGATGGGCACTATTAAAGCTTCTTGCCACTCTGTAGGAATAGTCTCTTTATCCCATATTTCATTAACTAACCTATGTACTTTGTCTATTATTATCTGGCCTCCTGCTTTCAGCATCTCTGCTGTCACCCCATCTTCTCCGGGTGCCTTATTGTTTTTGAGGTCGTTTATTGCACCCTTTACTTCTTCTATGGACGGATTTGGTACAAAAGGTTGTACATTCTGAAATGTAGCTCGTTCTGTGTGATTTGTATCCTCTTCACTATTTAATAGGTCGCAGAAATATTCTCTCCATACTTCTAGACCCTCGGCTTTCTGTATAATTACTTGCCCTGCTTTGTTTTTTATGCTATAATAAACTATTTTAATTTTTTAAACTATTTTTAAGCTATTTTAATAGTTTAAATTCTTCTAAATAATTTAATAACTGACATTTAACAATTTTTTCATAAATTTTTGATATTACTGGTAGGAGAGAAATAGGACGGTAATTTGACACAGTTTCTAGGTCGTCTTTCTTATAAATTGGTATTATTTTAGATTTTTTTAATTGATTTGGAAAAATTCCTGATACAAAAGATGGATTTATTAAATGACTTAAAATATGGCTCAGGCATTTTTTGGCATGCTTTATAACTTTAATAGGGACATCATCGTGCCCAACACAATTTTTGTTTTTTAAAGAGTTAATTACTTTTTCCACCTCCCCTGCATCAATAAATTTAAAATCAAAACCTCTTTTAATACATTAACTTACTGTCTTTTAATACATTACATAACTGTTAAACGCATATTAACGCTTCAATGTACGGTACCGTACTAAATTATTTATTTAAGCTCTCCAAAATGGTTTGGAAATAAATTGCGAAAGTTCATGTTTTTAGGTTCGAAAATGGTAAAAACCAATTTTTACCCAATAAAACCCCGTTACAATTGTCCAATCATGCTAGTTTGCGAACTAGTTCGAATAAACGCAGGTTTACACGATTTTACTTAAATTTCATCAAAATGGGATGGTTTTTTTCCTTTGATTTATCGCATTATCAGACACACACTCATATTATACATACATACCTGTATGTGATTTTTGTTTATCATACGGCACGATGAACTGCTGTTTTTAATACATGCGTTGCGGGTCTAAAGTAGCTTTTTTCTCCCTAGGGAGTAAATAGTATATTTCGTACCTTCGAAAATGATCGAGAGCTGCTAAGCTAAACCCTTTCTGGCTGTGGTACGAACGCTATTTTTCACCACACTATACAAAATTGAGAAAATATATACAATTTAGAGGAATAAGAAAAACAAATAGTTGCTAGGTAGCGGCACAGAAAACATATTTGGTAGCGGTGACAATAAAACAAATCTATTGCAATGCATAATATGGATACTGCTTTTGTATTTAAATACATTAATGTTTTAAGTAAGAGAACAGCTGTTTTTTTTTTTTTGCCCTAGGGATGTAAAAACCTGTTCGGTCCCCAAATGACGATGACAGCTGGCATGGGCCATGGACAGCAATACCATGCAATACGTACCTTTCAGCCTCCAATTGACGTTTTAAAAACGACTAAGAACATCATAGTGTGGTGAAATGGTATATTTCGTACCTAGGGCCGAAAATGAGGTTTTGTCGGCTCGAGATAGTTTTTAAGTTCAAGACGAAGTTAAGAACTTAAAACGATCTAGAGCTGCAAAACCATTTCGGTCCGTGGTACAAACGCTATTTTTCACCACACTATACCCTATTACTACATTATTACACTACCTATTACACTATACCACCATTCACCACGATAATAATGCACACTGATAGTCAACACAACTACAACTTTAAGGTTATGTAAAGAAATAATTTGAGGAATCAGCACATATAATAATAAATACTAAATATTTGCTAGGCAGCAGTGACAATTTGCAATGCTATGGATAATGATTGTGTATTTAATAAGCATTTATGTTTTAAGAAAGTAAGCGGGCAGCTGATTTTGCGGCCCTAGGGATGTAAAAACCTGCTCGGTTCCCAAATGACGATGACAGCTGGCATGGCCAGCAAAACGTAACTTTCAGCCACCAATTAACGTATGTAAAAGAACTAAAAACATCATAGTGTGGTGAAAAAGCCTTTTCTTATGATAATTTTTTTACAATCAAAGCATTTTAAAGTCTCTTGTTTTATTTGTGATTCTACAAATGTATACCAGCTTATAAACTTTTCAGTAATTCTCTTACTCTTAAATATTTTAAATGTAAATTATTTTTGCTAGCCCAATAAATGTTACTAGTGGTCGTCCTGTGGTCGAAACTCGACCAAAAATAATTAATGTACAGACTACTATATTTTCTCCCCACACTGTAAATAAAACATGTGATTGGGATTTCCTCCAATTGTTTTGATTTTCTGTTTACATTTTGTTGTTATTTCGTCACCATCATGGCAACCCAGTTGGTCCATGTTAATTTTTTGAAGTTTTCAAATTCGTTTTTTGTGCTTATTTTTTAGCCTATTTTAATTTATAAAGGGATTCTGCACATCTACAGGCAAATATCTTTCTAACAGTATGCGTAGATTTTCCCTGCGATGCACACGAGCTGAGAAAAAAGGTTTTAAAGAAACATGCTTGCCTATTAATATATAGATAGATAGATAGTATGCTATTCAACAACTGACATTTAAAATATAACCGTTCCTCCTTATGGATAACTTTATTAAGGATTTAGGGGTTTAAAAATACAGTATCGACCCCGAAGTTATTGTACAAGATCCTCCTTTCCGTGGACCCCATTAATACGGACTTTGAAATATTTGAGTAATGCCGAACGAGAATGTGAATGGGTCTCTTTTACTCAAATGACTCAGATCGATATGGTTTTCATTTAAATAACACTTTAGTGGATTTCACAATATTGAGAAAATCACTGGCGCATTAAATATACCTTTAGGGTCTGTAATGTTGTTTATAGTGTTTAATGTTTATACAGGCAAAACATACAACTAACTGTACTACTTCAAAATATTAACATTCAAAATTGCGGGCTTCAAGGAAGTGAAACCGTTAACAAGGTAAAACAGTATATGTTGAATATTCATTTTTTACTCACTGTTGTTCAAAACTTACAACAGTATACATTATACAGTATACAATATACATTCTGAGAAACGGGAAGACCAATAGCTTCAGGCAGTTGACTTGGTGAGATTATAAAAAATTTTGGGCTTAATTTACGTAAAAGCATTTTTATAGACAGTGTTGAATACTAATTTCCCCAATCTATATTTAAAGTATGTATGTATGTATATACCCTATGGACTCCGAAACCACTCAACGGATTGTAATGAAACTTTTAGGCATTATTAAGCATTATTCAAGGATGGTTTGTGTGAAGTTTTATGCAGATCCGTCAAAAGGGCTCCGCCCCAGAGGGTTTTAAGGGGTCCAATGTCAGACTTTTGGAACTACAATGTTTACAATTTATATATATATATAACTAGCAGTCACCCGGCGCGCGTGTTGGGCTAACAACTATTATTTTAAATGGTAATTTGTTCTTTACAATCTATATCTTTATGTATATTTATTAGGTGTATAAATATATACGTTTTTACTTTGACAAAAGTTTTTACGTTTTATTTTTACATATTTAATACCGTAGGAGAGCATTTAAACGTTGTTGAGTGATTGGGGTTTAATATATTTGGACTTATCTAAAAGTATAATAGTTTTCTGTGCTTCATTCTGTGGAAACATTGTGGCACTATTCCAAATCATGGTTTCTCGTCATGATGAACATTTGAAGTACATGGTTTATGGGGGTGCAAATTTGTAGTTTTCGCTTAAGTTCATGGGTACTTTGGTATTTATATATGAATAACATTAGGTTTAATGAGTACCTAGGTTTGCTGCTACAGGGACGTTAATAAAGTGTGTTTTAGTACAATATTAGTAGCTTAGTATAAAATAAATAAGTTTGCCAAATTTGATCGAAATATTTCCATAAACAAGCAAACTACAACATTTTACAATATTCTCCTTAAGAATAACATAAGGGATTTAAATTTGTAATTTTTTTAAATTTTCATCGTAGACAATAACTGTACAAAAACACCTTAATATACTAAATTAATTGTTTTTAAAGCTCTTTCAATTGGTCTAGAGAGAAATTGGGAAATTTTGTATTTTGAGGGTCAAAAATGAGAAAAAACTATTTTTAC
This sequence comes from Macrosteles quadrilineatus, assembly GCF_028750875.1. NCBI lineage: Eukaryota > Metazoa > Arthropoda > Insecta > Hemiptera > Cicadellidae > Macrosteles > Macrosteles quadrilineatus. The sequence goes on from NW_026542594.1 coordinate 161,295,585, forward strand.
CCAATAAAACCACCCGTAAAACCCTATTCCCATGGTTCGATCATGCTGGTTCGCGAACTGATTAAAGTTTATCCCGCCTTACACTTTCAAAACAAATTTCATTAAAATCTGACAAAAATTACTCAAGTTATGGCGTTTACGGACTACACACATATGTAAAAATTTGACCGAATAGTGTTTTTGGCCTCTAGGGACATCAAAATGAAAAAGTATATCGGTCCGGGCTCCAGGTCCTACCGGACCATCTACTGTCATAGCTACTTCCCTATAGGAAAATTCGCTAAAAGTAAAAACCTTTTTTTAGATTAGTATAAACAATAAAAGGGATGGCAATGCCTTAATATTATTATCTTTTGTTACTCCTTAGTATACCGACAATGCAGTGCACATAATAAAATTGACATAATCATTTTTTTTAGAATGAAACAATCTGTATAGATGAAACTATTGTATAGAATGGAAGAACGAACCGTCAATTTTTCCTATCAAGTTGTTGACATCAGCGTTGTGAGCTGACAGCTCCATACAACAAAAGTACCAAATCTACCGATACCATCAGAATGCTTGTGGTAAAAACACTAAAGGATGACTTAGTGGAATAATATTTCCGGTACACAGAAATTCTTCAAACTAAGCAAATTTCTGGTATATTAAATATTGGTAGTTTAAATTGGTCCATATAATAAAAGGGTTTTTACTTTTAAATTCATCCCCTCATATAACATTGCATTCAAGAGTAAACTAACTAACTACAACTAACTACATTATTGTTTACACCCACACACAATACTTTTTTTACACATTATTGCTATGTATAGTTGTATATTTTATTGTTAAAGTTTCTAACTTGAAATACATTTAGTACGTTATTTGGCAAAATGTCGAAGATAAATCTATAAACAAGCAATCTATGGCAATAAATGCATTACTTTCAGTATAAGGCCTTAAGACCTTTGACTATTAGTCAATGATAGGACCAAAATATCTAAAACTCCATCAGTATCAAAATAATTTCTCTAAATTCTAGAGATAAAAAAGTTGGGGGGGAGGGTAAAGTTGTTATGAAACATATTCATATAGTTTACAAAACAAAGAATATAAAAATTGCGATAAAAAACTATTAAAATATTCATAAGAATAACGAACCTTAGTTAAGCTAATGAAGATCCAAAAACAAAAGTACACTGGTCCAAGACCAATTTACAATGAAGACTACAGAAGTAGTTACATGTTGAAGAATTGTTTGAACTTATAATATCCCTGTACTTTACTGAGCATAGTTTTTAACTGGAATGAAAAATCTATATTGATGAAACGATTTATTCTATAGAATGAAAGAACAAAACCAATATTTCTTATCAGGTTATTGATACGAGCGTTGTGAGCGGACAGCTCCATACAATAAAAGTATGATTTAAGCATTTGGGTTACGTCGATAATAATGCTTTATCACGTCCCGCTAAACAATCTCTATGAACCATAACCTCATAAAACAGAGCTTTGACCTAATTATAAAATAAACTGTACACAGGTCTACATACATAAAACACCATTGCCAAATGTTGTCTACACATTAAAAGAATTTCTTAGCAGGCTTTCAGAATAGTTGGATTTCCTTATCTGCAGTTAAAATAATAACTGAAAAGTAATCCAGTTTGCATAGCATTACTATGCATAAAATATAAATCCCTATGTTATTGTCTACTGCAGCTCAAGTCTATCAACATGCAGCCTAGACATTCGTCATGTTTATGGGGCAGTACTATATAAAATATATGGAATATAGAAATGGTGGATACACATCACATTGAATTTAAAAGTTTTGAACAAGTTGATTTTTATTTTTTGAATGGTAATTACATGCCTTGATTGCATGCTGGAGACCCCTTTCAGGGGAACTGTTTTTCCCTACTATAAGACACTCCGAGAACTAGGGGATTCCCGTTACTTATGAGGGAATGATAATAGGCACCGCTACTCTAAAACCTAGGGACAGGCAGAAAATATCCAATACAGAAAGGTTATACCATTTCAGATCAAGTACCTTGGGTCATTTAATCTATGCGTGGGCGTCCGTTTTAGACTATTAGTTGAGTACGCTGCCCACTAACGTTTCATCTTAACAACCGTTTGAAAACAATTAGTAGCTTCAAGTATCCTTAGGTATAGTGGCGAGTGGGAGACTCGGGACCACCATTGCATTTCCAAAGTTATTTTTCTTTCATGAACGAATTTTCTGAAAATTGATCTGTTCCCAGAACATTTATCCAAAGTTATTAATTTACTTTTAACATGGTTACAGAGTTTCTTACATATTAGACATTTTAGACATCTAAAGACTTAAATTGTCACGTATTAAAATATTGGCCGTTATAAACACCGAGACGGTTCAGCAGTCTAATAACCTAGTTACTGTAATGGTCACAGTTATGTAAATTCCATTCATTATCACAACAAACAAAAATATATCAAACTTAAGATACATTTTTAGTAGGTATTATAAAATTACCGAGAAGATTATTTTAAAAACGTCATAAAATGCTTTCAATTACAATAAAAAATAAAAGGCATAAAAGCATATCTGCCACTTTTTTGTCCGTCTATCTTGTATATAATATATTGTAATTAGTTTGTACAAATCTTTTTTCATTAATTTTTTTTTTTTTACTAGAATCTCAGTTTAACCAACAACTTCTTATTAATTGCTAAATTTAAAACACTTTATGATTTTAGTACAGATAAATAATGATAAAACTATGCTATATTTTATAATTTTAGTATATCAGTAGTTCTTTTATCTGTTTGCAGATAAAGCTATTAAACTTAAGCCATTAATGAGATTAAACCGCCAAAGCAAGAAAACACCTCATGATATAGTGGTTGGACAAGTCGGCGTTCTTCGACTAAAGTAGATAAGAGAGAACATTTATCTATGATTTTGCAGGTGTTTTGTTCAAAGTTTGCATCCGTTCAAACATTAGTAGAGTTTAGAAAAGATTTTCTCTTATAATAAACAAACATCTGTTATCTTAGTCTACTTTGTTTTGCTATTAGCTCGATTTTATCTTGCTTAAAAATATACTGTCCGGTTAGTTGACCATGAACAATTACATATAAAGAGTGGAATTGCTAAGGAAACTAAGTAATATTTTTATACAGGGTGTCCATAAAAAACGTTTCAGGACCTTGGGATATGAATCCTCATGCTAAAAGGAAGAAAAAAGTTTATGTGAAGGTTAAACTACATAAGACCTATTATACAAAAAATAAAGTTTGTCCGATTAGAAATTTCAAAATGGCGGTCGTTTTAGTTCTTACTAGCTGAGTACCCGTCCTTCGTACGGGGTTGGTATACAATGCTTAGTGTAGTTAAATACTCGTGCTTTGCATTTGCAATGAGAGAGGAAACGTTTTGAGAAAATTTGGTTTACTATAATCTACGGTATACTATAGTATATATAGAACATCTACCATAGTTATAATGTTCTACCACTTCACCTAAACAATAGAAAGAAGTAAAGTCCTCACACTCAGGTTTTTGTTGCTGCTTGGTTCAAAGTAGCTGTTGTCATGAATGTGTAAAGAACTAATGGTGCTGCACCCGTTGGTAAACCGTATAACCTTTTAATGTTATTGAATATCAAAGAAACAAATTCTGTAGTTGAAACAGCTGGAAAAATTATTTAATTCGTTTTAAATATGAAAAATACTCATAAGGTTAACATGGGAAACTCTAGAGCTGCTGGGGCGTAGCCCGAAAAGATTTTTGAGGTAATAATATGCCTATATGTTAATCGGGAATGTGAGCTATCATCATACCAAATTTCAACACAATCTGACAAGTAGTTAATGCGTGATTGAACTTCAAACAAACAAACAAATAAACAAACAAACAAACACACAAACTTTCACATTTATAACATTAGTATGATTATTTAAATAACTCAAAAATGGATAGTTTTATAAAAAATGTGAAATCCATTTTTTTAAGTTCCCTATTAAACGGTAACAAAATCAAAAAGATCTGATGAAAAATAACTGAAATATAATGTTTTTGGTGTACAAATAAGACAAAGTTAGTCAGGGTGCACTTCATTTTGCCTGATCTTACAACTAAAAAACTGTTACATTTTAGCTTTTGTCGTCCGATCTTTTTAAAAGTATTCTTCACATTTTGTTTATAAAATTATCCATTTGTGAGTTATTTAAATAGGAAAAATTAAAACTGCCGCAATTTTAAAATTTATAACCGGTCCACCTTTATAATTTTTTTATAACAGGTCTTGTGTACCTTAACATGCTTACCAAGTTCCATAATCATCGATTGAAAAACTTCTCAGATAAAAATAATTTTGTATAAAAAAACCAAATGGTCGATTTGTGGGTAAATATGCATTTTCGGACACACCTTGCCGTAAACTTTATTCTTCCTTTAAGTATGAGGATTCATTTCCCAAAGTTCTGAAACGTTTGCCCTGATTATCATGAAAGTAAGTTTTTCATGTTTTTCGATGCAAAAGGATCTGTGTTTCCTCTCTACGTTCAGCTAGAGCTAACAGATATAGCCTATGTGCCGTCCTGTCTAATTGTAGCTGCTACAATAATACATAATACAATAACAGAATGATCCGGTCTTATGACAGCCCCACCTGCGCTGCTAGGCCATGAACCTATGTAATGTAAGCCTGGAGTAATGTCAATAAACCTTGATCGGCAAGAATTTTTTTCAAGGACATAATAGGGTTTTCAGGTAAACTAATTCAATAGTTTTTATTGGTTGATTTTTTTAAATGTATTTATATTATTGTTCCACCATGTGGGAATTATTAGTAGTTTATTTGAAAATTAAACATAATGTTTAGAGTTGTAACATAGTTTTTGTCTTCATAAAATTTTGTCGAGACCAAGGAGTTAAATACATACATCAACACGGATAATGCTACTAAATTACAGTATTAATAAAGAGTGTTGTAAAATGATTGAAAAGATCATTTAAGAAATAACAGTGCTCCCTCCAAACATGACAAGCAATCGGACAATGCTGTGTATGAAAAACAACCGATTTACACGATATTAACACTAACACTAGCTTTTATGCCGACATACGATTTATGCAACTGATTAATTAAATCGATGAAATGTGATACAATTTGATTGGTCAAATAATTTGTTTACCCTATTTGTGAACCACAATGAATGCTCTTGCATTGGAAAAAATCATTTACTGATTACTCCATCTAAGAACTCTGTTAAATACTGTGAATTTATAAGCGTTGAGGAACTGGGTCAATGGAGGCTTACTACACTTAAAATATTAGCAAGGCAATTGGCGGCCCTCGTAAGACTCTAACTTCCATGAAATGTCGATATTGATAGAGTTTAATGGTTAGGTTAAAGACTCCTACGTGGTTAAATTAGTACGAGAAAAGTAGACAATTTTAACTATTGGAAACCCTGTTCATTTGTTGGTGATGAAGTAGATTCTAAAATATCATTACTGTGAGTAATTTTTCAGCGAATAAAATATGTGTTAAAGTCATGTTTACAAATTATAAGCTGTTAAGTAAAGCTAACATCAAAATATATGTTATGTATATGTGTGTGTGGTTATGTTGGTTAGTCTAGTAGCGATTAACCTTGTATCCAGTTGCTTATGCAAACAAAGTATTTGAATATGCATTATGTTTTGTTTATGTTAGAGTTTGTTTTTCCAAGATAAACTTACTCACAGGTTACATAAGATATTTCAATTAAGCTGTCATGTAAATCTTGTAAATCTATTGATACATCACATACTGAGTTGTTGTCATATAAATTATTTGAAGATTAATAAATATACAATAAGGACTTGGTATGTTACGTTATATTTCCAATTGTAATTTTATTTTTTAGTAGTTTTTATGAATAATTGAATTGCTAGGTATTGCCGTTATTCATTTAATCATAGAATAATACTCAATAATAATCAGTAACTAAACTAGTCCAGAAAATCGTACTTTTTTCCTAATAGTAGTGCACTTATTGTGAATTGCTAATATTATTGTATTATAAAATTATTAATTCTACTAATATTATTCAGTAAATCAATTAACTGTAGAAGAAGTTATAATAGCATCAGCGTCGTTAGGCCAATAGTTTTGTCATAACAATTTTCTTTATGTGGTTCCAAATGTAATAAATGTCATGTTCCATCTATACAGAAATATTATACGTTCCATAAAAGCACCGCACTAGATTCAAAAACCTTTGGGAATTCATAAATTACCACGGTTGCAGCCAATATCACATACATTTAAGGCTTCTATGTTATCGGTCTTTGCTATTCAAAAATCTATAAATTAGTCAAACTTTTCATATTTGTACCTCTTTAATAAAAAATTTTAATTAGTGTGTATTGGGGGTTTCTAATTCATTCTGTGTTAATGTTATAGGTTATCAAATAAGAAAAATATCATAACCAAATAAAAATTCCAAAGCCAACTCAATTTCTTAAATGTAACTAAAATCATAAAATCACGAATCATTTGTTAATTTTTGACTCTATTAACTAACTAACTCTAACTAACTAACTAACTAAACTCTATAAGCTTTTATTGAACTTCTAATACACAAATATTGAATTCTCACCGAGAATACAGGGACTTCAAACTTCCCAAATTTCATCACATCAATATGTGTTGGTGTTTTCATTCCAATTAGTGAAACATTAATTTGTAAGAGAATTGGCTCGTATTATTAATCATCCAACAACTAAAGTTAAGAGCAAAACATCTCCTAATATCAAAAGTTGTGTTGCCCAAACTAATTTCGCTAATGTCGGGGTCCACTACCATTTTCTAAATATTATACAGTATTCATTATAGTTATGCAAACGTGGGGTTTTATTTTTTAAATAATTGCAAATATGGTTCCGACGTTTCCTGGCCTCCTCGTGGCGGAACTGGATATGCCATAAAGTTTATGGCTAACCGACAGGGAAACAAACATTACTTAAGCTATTTTCATAAATATATACATGAATATATACTATAGTCTATTTACTTCATATAATACTTTACTATTATCAACTTATTAACTTATCAATCTACATCAATGTACTTATCTTATACAAAAATTTACTAACTTGTAAATTTGTAAATAATTGCAAATAGGGTTCCGACATTTCCTGGCCTCTGATCTACTACAATCTATTTACTTCATATAATACTTTACTATTATCAACTTATGAACTTATCAATCTCCTCTTATATATTCATGAAATCGTTATTACTTTAATGTCGATTTTCACTATAACGAACCCTACTCTCCTTATATTTATACTTCGCTTGACCAACAACTCAGTTGTTAAAATACTTAACTAACATACTCCCTTACCGCAACTTTAAAAATGATTTTTTTATGAGGTGTTCCTTAAGGTCGAGCTCGAAGTTAACTTATATAACTTAATATTGACGGGTTCACTTTTTGCTTTGTTACAACTTAACTATAATCTACTAATGACGACTAACAGCTAGGGGGCCTGGGGGCGGAGCCCCCAGCCATCCAAAGGCGAGTCTACAGTATACATTGGCCACCCACTGCTGAATCTAGTATCACAGGTACTAGAATGTTTTACAACACTTCGAGAATTTTATTTTCTATATCCACAACAGTTTTAGGAATTTTAGACTTCTCGTTTGGCTAAATCCAACTAAAGCTAGTTTGTATAAAAACACTAATCACCGTTTGGAAAGCTTTATAATTAGTTTTGCAATCCTAGTTTTCCACTCACAGCTACATTTTTATATCTGATATGTATGTCGACTTAAAAAAAAATAATGGAAACAATATCAACGACTGACGTTAGTGGATAGGATCAGCAAACCGAAATAATCATAACATTTTAATTGTATACCATCTCACCAACCGACCAATATTTTCTTACTACTATCCTCTTGTAAGAAGAATATTTTTAACGTTTCCGTTCCGAGTTTATTCCACTTCGACTACTTAGGAGGTTCCACCCAAACTGTTAACCACGTAAACATGGTCTACAAAAAAGAACCTCCTGGCATTATTAAAGTGTTTATCGAGTTGAAGTAAACTGTAAAATATTCACAAAGATCCAAACTATGGACTGGCTGGGCTGAAACTTTCTATTTGTTTGTTTAAGTATTTACAAAATCATTTTGAAAATCCGTAAATTAGTCTTTTTTTACCTACGATTAGTTATTTTTTACTTTTTGTAAATAAAAAAGTACTTAATACTTTTTTGTTATTTTTTATTTTTATTTACTTCTAAATAATAGTTAAACATTATTTTTGCTCCACCCACGGCAAGCTCCAATATGTTAAGAGCACAAAAGAACACAATCACTGGAAACAAATTAGTTTTAGAGTGTTGAGAGCTTGTACCATAGATGCATGTTCAGGAACATTAGCATGTTTAGTGGCCACCTTGAATTGACCGGGTAGAACACCCTTAAGATTTTGCCCTGTAAAGTCTTCATCCTTTAAAATTTTGACATATAAAAACAAAATATGAGTTAAGTTTAATTCTTGTAATTAAAACTAAAACTGTGACAAACAAAATAAACTAACTGTTTCTCACTTTTAAAGGCAATTACATTTACCCAAAAGTATGGGTTGTTGATATATTTTTGTGTGTATTAAGTTCACACCTCATATTACTTTGGATTTTAGAATTTATTTATCACATTAAATCTAATTGGAGTTCGATTCGGGTATCACGTGTATGGTAGGGTAGAGGTGGGGGTAGGGGGTTGCCGATACCACCCCCAGACCGACTATTCAGTGCGCCACAACACCGCCAACATGATCATGCTGCTGTGCCTCATGCTTCTATGTCGGTATGTCCTCATGTCTCAGTGTGGGTCGACTTTTATATTTCATCTTCTAAAAATTTAAAAAAAAATTATTATTAGAGAATTAATTATATTTTCACATACCAAAAGTTGTTTGGGGTGTTTCTACCATAGATTTCTTTTTATTCGAGTAGTATTTCATTGGGTAATTTGCCTGTAGAAACTATATCATAATTACCAAGTGAGTTGTGACTATTTTAGTTCTCTGTGAAAACTGTGCCACTGGTTTTAGAAGTTTTAAACAACATTTGGTTGAGAAACATAAAATATTGGTAACGTAAAAATTGTAAGTAAAAATACTGTCCCTTGAAAAGTATATCCTCTAAATATGATTTTAAAACATAATAGAACAGAAATTTCTATTAGGATATTTACGTTATATACACGTATAGTGTATGTAATTAGCACGAATACTTTAACAGACCTGGTATGGATCATAAACATAAACAAATTATGTTACTGACCCGAAAGTAAACATTATTTAACATTGCTTCAATGTAACTGTCTGAACCATACGTGAATTTTTTGTTTTTTATTTTTAACGGTAACTAAGCGCTTTGCAGAAATATGTAAACTGAGGACTTAGAGGAGGTAAATATTAAGTCAATGATATTACTGATGTTCTCACAAAAACGATTAATTGTCCAGCTTGTAGTGCGTTTACTATAAAAATAACTAAATTGTCATGATATACAGTTTACTATTACTCAAAGTCACTTACCTATGCGTTTATAAAATTAAACATGTTGAACTGTTTATTTTATAAAATATGCGCCGTTATTGAAAAATGATAAATTCATAGAGAACTGTAAAATATTTGGTAAAATTAAAATTGAATTTTTTTCATACAAAAGTATTGTTAATAAATTTAAGGATTACATTGAAGCTATGATTAAAATGATTCAATTCTAGTTAAATAATATCGTTAAAAATTAATATATTTAAGATTATTATTTATATTTTTAAAAAATATTTTTATTAGAGTTCCATTTTTACTTTTGATGTATCTATGACGTTTTAATTTGAAACAAATTTAGACTAAGTTGATTATACAATCTAAAACAATCGACATTATTTACACTACACCTTTCTTCAATCTAATATTCACGGTCTAATAACGGTTTTGGGGTGTCTATGTGCAGTTTACTTTTCATTTGTATCGGCCAGAAAAATATTTGTTCTTTGAACACTGAGCCAAAATGAGGAAATGGGCGTAAATATTTCCTTTTCCTCGTGTAAATCCCTCTGTAAGATCCCAACTATCCTCAAACTGAGTCTTCATTACAATTAATTAAAGAGAATATTTAGACTTTTAGAGAAGAACACGACTAGTAGATTTGTTTAGTAATTACTGTGTAGAGGGATGTTTACTAGGTAAGGCAGCTTAAGAAAATATACGAACAATACTAATTTGTATATTATACATTTCGTGATTTATTTAGGCCTAACTTTTATGACCACCAGGTCGCATCTCTGCGACATCTCTGTTATGTTTGCTGAATTGTATTTTTGCCAATTAACATTACACAGTTTACATGGAGTAATGTGAACAAGTATTTTTGAAAGAAAATGACCAGGAATAAACAAATCAAAATTAACATTTATTTCCAAAAAGAAGATTACATTGGAAAACATAAACGTACATTTTCAGTGTGCCAAATAATCTTACTTACTATTGCACAAAATAAGATGTATAAATATAAACTTAGAAACAAATTGCAAAGAATTATAGGTTTCACAGAAAGAACTGTTTAATTTATAACATTAGGGGTAAAGCCTACATGGGCTGGAAGCCTGTGCGTAGGTTTGGTCGCTATCAAAGATTTACTTAATGTGTGTGTTTGAAAAACTAGAATTTAATAAAATGTTTATTTATATCAAAACTTAAAAAATGCAATAGTATTTTTTGTATGGAAGTTTTTCTGAAGCTGAGGAGTCAGTTTGGCAGTTTGAGGGATTAAAATGATTCGGAGGGCACGGACATAAATTAATTAGTTAATTAATACACAATAGTTAAGTAGTAAATTAATAGCTACTTAGGGAAACAAATAAAGTAAAGACAAATTAGGTACTCTAAATTTTTTTCAAAAAGTAATATCAAGTTTCAAAATAGGGTAACTATTGTGAAAGATTTCTTTTATCTAATGAGGCTGAAAACTTCGATCAATTTATAGGATTCAATTTGTCATAAGGTCATAAGTGAACAGCAATAGTATCTAAGAATAAAAGTCTTTTGTTGTCGCCGTTATTAAAGAGAAGAAAACTTTTACAACCTAGTTGATAGTAAAGTGGATAAACTACCTTTATAAGTCACTTTTTACATTTATTGTGTCATTCGCTTACTTTGATTAATTAAAAACATGACCTATAAAATATATTTACTATATATTTCGATATCATAATGCTCCTTTGTGCAATTTTAGTTATATACATATATACATATTTATTTACATATAAGAATTTGAATGGTTGGTGTTTTTGGCCTCTAGGGACCTCAAAACGGAAAAGTAAATCGGTCCCGGGTCCAGGTCTTACCATGAGTACTACGTTAATAGCTTGTTATTCGCTAACAGGTTTTTACTACATTTCGGGATCTGGAATCAAATTGTTTTTTTTTACATACAAGAGTACGTGCATTACACAAACCCAGCCGAAGTTGGGAAAACAAAAAAACAACAATCAGTAAAGATTTTCGATCACAAAAAGCGTCAAAAGACCTTTTTACTAATCGTAATGGAAAATGACCGCAATAACCTGTAGGCCCACTATTTTAATGTACTTCTGCAGCATGTCATTATTGTAGCTGTCATTAATTTGTCTTAAAAATGTAAGTGTAAATGATTACATCAGTTTTCTCAAGTAATGTGAGTTACCTAATTTATTCGCTCAAAGTAACAATCATCAATGTATGAAGTCTGAAACTAATCAAAGCCATGCATGTCAATTAATTACGCTTGATCAGACCTGATCATTTGATCAAACTGTGGTATAGTAATAAGCAGAAATGAATTAGGTTGTCGAACTATGTCAAGAAGTGAAACAAATTATTACCTTATATTGACTATAAGAAATGCCTAATGTGACTAACCATACAAATGCAGATTTCCTTTCTACCAATTTGTTTATAGATTTTAGCCAATGATGTGTACGCCCTTAGCTTTCTAATATATACAGTATACGTATGCAACTATGTAACTATTCAATGTAACTATGTTTTTATTTAACAAATAATATCGACATATCGATTTGAGTACTTGGTTTGAATAACTATTATTATATAGGGTTTCTCGTAAATATAAAAGTATCTGTTTCTTTATCTTCAATGTGACAGGTTATTTGAGCAATCGTCAATCGAATGTATCGATGTCAATCTTACCTTTGTCAATATTGAAGCGTCATCTTGGTAATATACTTGTATCTTCCTCAATACAATATCACATCGGTTTCCAAATAATCTTGTATTATTAGTTTATATTATGCTAATAACAACAGTGTAAATAATCTGTGATATAAGTTACAGTACATCCAACCTTTTCGGATACGTAGCACAGGTCATCCAGTAGCAAAAAACCCTCTGGGTGTAAACCACAAGTATGATGTTAAATTCTCATTCATGTAAAAGGAGTTAAAAAGCTAACTTCGTGAGTAATTATATTTTGTTGAATTAGGTGAAAGCTCAAAGAGAATGTTAAACTGACAGGAAAGATAAATGTGGACTTTATATTTTAAAATAATTTCATAATCAGCATTGTACGTGTAAATAAAAATGGCGTATTTTGAGTAAACAGTGTAAATAAATGTGTTGAAGTGATGGACGTATTTCTATTTATTTCCGTTTTATTTTTACATTCATAAATATATTTAATTTAGCAATCTTAGTATGTTCTTGGTAAATTTAAATTTTACTATGTACCATCATGTTATTTAAAATGTAGCAAACTTACTTATCACATCAAAAGATTAATTTTTGGGTAAAAATTAACAGCAAATATTAAATCTTTTAACTTAGTAATCTTACAAAACAACACATTATGAAAGTATAGAAAATACACATTAAAACTTACTTGTATAAAAATATTAAGTCAAATAACCACAATAATTATATTAAGTTCCCTTCCCTCAGACCAATAGCTTTATATCTACTACAGTAAATTTAACAAGCTGATGATTGCAGCCAGCCAGGATAAATCTTAGAAAGCCTCGACTTGCTACCTTTGTAAACATATAAACTGCCTCCAATTATATGGTATTTACAGTTTATTATAGTGTTCTCCCCCTTTGCATTATCACCATTTACAGCTGCCATATTCCTCCTTTTCTTACGATTCAATTATTTGCGTCTCTGGTGTACAAAAGCTTTGCTTTAGTATTGTTCATTATATTGATTGCGAGCTTTAAGCTGTAAAATTATCTATGTGCCAGTAATAATATACAGTCAATTTAAATGGAAATAGTAATGAGAGTACGGTTACGAGTCGATTGTAGATTAAATAGAATTTTCTCGAATCTCATCAATCTCATTGAATGGAGTTTAATGGAGCACGCTGACGTACGTTCAGGAATTGAATTTCACAATAGAAAACACTAATGGGCAACACAATGATTAAGAAGAGTGGATTTAAATTATTAAACTATATAATAGATTTGTACTAATAATCAGGATTAAAAAAAAATAATAGTTAATTGGACAAGATCCTTATTCGTAAAAACTATTTTATACATGGTCAATGGTACACCCTACTCAATGTCTTAAGAGATCAAAAGCTACAAAAGGTGGCATTTTTCCTGTCTTTTTACGAAGTAGTAAACCCACCAGGTAATCTGTTGAATATATCTCTAACCGTATTAACACGAACTCGAACTCAAACACTAACACAAACACAAAGTTTTGTTTTAATTTTTTTTTGCTAACTCACATTTTACAGGGTGGCTGAAAAGTAACTTGCACCTTAACTTTTGAACCAATTGAGATATTTGAAATTGGTTTGCGGCAACCTTCTTAGAAGTGAAGGCTACAATAATTATGGTTAATTTTGGAAATTTTGCCCTAAGGGGTTAGCGATTTTTGATTTCTTTATGTCAAGTTTTGTCAAGAGTTGTAAAATGATACCAAACTCGACTATACAAAATTTTAATTTTGAAAATTTTGAGCTACCCCCTACCACCAAAATTTCCAAAATCAACCATAATTATTGTAGACCCTCATTTCTAAGAAGGTTACCGAAAACTGATTTCAAATATCTCAAAAGGTTCAAAAGTTAAGGGGGGGTGCAAATTACTTTTCAGCCAACCTGTACATTTACAGAAGTAAGAACACAACATGGTTTTTAGAAAATCAAACTATAGCGAATAAAATCATACGAACACACAAAACAAAATATTATAGCATTTATAGTCAATTAAATAAAAAAAAGTTGAACTATGATTCGGGCAATCTCCGTGAATTGCAATGAAGTGAACTCGCAGCGCGCAGGTTACGAGCCCAAGACACAGCCAATACAGCAGGCCTGCACCTGAAGTTGATTAATCTCACGTGTTTAGTGTTCCTCGTTTTTCCTTTTGTGTCTTATATTTCGCCTTTTACTACCGAGTGTGCAATTTCATGGGTTATCGTTGTAAAAGTAAAATTTATCGTGTAAGTTAACTATATTTATTGTGAAACGAGCCTTTTCACTACATATAAATTTGATTGATTTTCTTGTCTTTTTGTATACGAAGAAAATTTTATACTCGGCAAAGCTTTAAACAAATTTTTTTTAAGGAAATGTTTGCCATTAGTGTTTTGGATATTTGTCTGTTTGTGTGTGTATATAACCATTTGTCAGACTCATATTGGATTTCGTGTGTAGTCAGTATAATGCGATGACACTAGTTATTCATTTTTGTTTACGGAATTTTTAAATGGCGTATTAAAACCCGCCAAATGCAGCAAATTCTTAATTTCTCAACAGATTTGCGTGGTGTAAGGGTTTTTTACTTAAAATCATACCACACCAATTTACTTTAAAATTCTGGTCTGCAAGTTAAAACAAGAAATATATCGTAAAACCGCTGGATGAAATATCGATATCAAGTTATTGCTTTATAAACTATATGGAAGTTGTTTAAAGCGGATAATTGATATTTTGGGATTAATTATTTCGAATAAGAGATAATTAAAATGTCAATTTTTTCATCAAATCGTATAAAGAAGTATATGTAAGTCATATCTTCATAGCCAAGAGAAGCAAACAATTATTCAGTTTCTTATTCATTTTACATTGTTTTCGTCATTAATTACGCAAATAAATCAAAAATCCTGGAAAGATCCTGTTGAAAACAACAAAAATCCCTAAATTTAAATAACCGAATCTTATGATTATATTTTTGACATTAATTATAACTTTAATTTTAAAACTAATTCACCATCTTTTTATTTGCCATATATAGTAATATATAGATAGCATCAATAAAATACGGATATAATAATGTAAATTGCATTTAAACTATCTATATTTGTTGTATTTCACATTTTGATATATTAATGTCAATTATTGGTTATAGACTACATCCAAATTTCAATTTGTGAATAACATGTATCATCAATTTCTCGTGACACATAATGTGTCCATTCAGCAAAGCACACATCATATTAAAGGGTCTCTTTCTGGGACAAATACAGATGTGGCAGATTAACAATTTTCGTTTTAATGGTAGTAATAATACGCTTAGGTTTTGGATGATGGGCTTTCTTTTTTGGTAGATGTGGTGATAATTACTTTCTCCCATTGTCTATTTTTCCTTACATATTTTCCCACACTGAGTTGAATTGACAAATCACCTTACAGAAAATAACTAGATAACTAGAGTTTCTAATTGTACCTTAAGAAAAATGTCCGAGGAATGCATGCCAAATAACTACTCTTTTTAATGAAAACACATTGTGCACTAATTATTTTTTAATTGTAAAAACATACCATTAGGTGCAGACCAATTAATTTTATTTTGCCTATTCACATTAACAGACGCTAACAGTGCCATACAATCCCAAACCTAAGGTACTAATTATTTTATAGTGTTTTAAGAAGGAGGTGAAGAGAATGGAATGGATGGGGGGGAGTGTAATGGATTGAGATGTTGTCAAACTAGTAGAGAGAGCTTTCTCAGGAAAGTCGTACACATTAGGAACGACATTTCGAGTGGTTTTTAGAATGGGTAATTGGTTAAAATATAAAATTTACACATAATACCACAGTATTTGTACAATGGTGTTACTCATTATAAATTATATTTTTCTCCATCAATTTGGTATGGCGAAAATAATCTTTAAGCATATAAACTCATGTTTAATTATTGTTATAACAAACTATGTTTTGTAATCTGATGTTGTAGTTGCTATTGTAGTGCAATTGTAGAATGAATTTAAGTTTAAAGTTAAAATATAATTATTTTCTGATATTCAACGTCATTCATAGAATAGTCATAAAATTATTGCCCTTGTATTAATTATACAAAAAAGATTTTAACATTACTCATATGATTAAAGGCTTAAGCCACCACACTTGACAGTCTCACGTGTACATAAGATGTATGTCCAGGGCCATCAGCAGCTTCAGCTCCAGTGACGACAGCTCAGAGTCGCTACTGCCACCACTGGACATCAGAGAGCACGGAGTAGGCTCGGGACTGTGTGAGAGCTGGACCCAGGGGGCACTACAGTGTATGTGATGTATGTCCAGGGCCGTCAGTAGCTCCAGCTCCAGTGTCGACAGCTCAGATTCGCTACTGCTACCATTGGACATCAGAGAGCAAGGAGCAGGCTCGGGGCTGTGTGAGAGCTGGACCTAGAGGGTACTACAGTGTATGTGATGTATGTCCAGGGCCATCAGCAGCTCCAGCTCCAGTGACGACAGCTCAGAGTCACTACTGCCACCACTGGACATCAGAGAGCACGGAGCAGGCTCGGGGCTTTGTGAGAGCTGGACCTAGGGGGTACTACAGTGTATGTGGTGTATGTCCAGGGCCATCAGCAGCTCCAGCTCCAGTGTCGACAGCTCAGAGTCGCTACTGCCGTCACTGGACATCAGAGAGCAAGGAGCAGGCTCGGGGCTGTGTGAGAGCTGGACCTAGGTGGTACTACAGTGTATGTGGTGTTTGTCCAGGGCCATCAGCAGCTCCAGCTCCAGTGACGACAGCTCAGAGTCGTTACTGCCACCACTGGACATCAGAGAGCAAGGATCAGGCTCGGGGCTGTGTGAGAGCTGGACCTAGGTGGTACTACAGTGTATGTGGTGTTTGTCAAGGGCCATCAGCAGCTCCAGCTCCAGTGACGACAGCTCAGAGTCGTTACTGCCACCACTGGACATCAGAGAGCAAGGATCAGGCTCGGGGCTGTGTGAGAGCTGGACCTAGGTGGTACTACAGTGTATGTGGTGTTTGTCCAGGGCCATCAGCAGCTCCAGCTCCAGTGACGACAGCTCAGAGTCGTTACTGCCACCACTGGACATCAGAGAGCACGGAGCAGGCTCGGGGCTGTGTGAGAGCTGGACCTAGAGGGTACTACAGTGTATGTGATGTATGTCCAGGGCCATCAGCAGCTCCAGCTCCAGTGACGACAGCTCAGATTCGCTACTGCTACCATTGGACATCAGAGAGCAAGGAGCAGGCTCGGGGCTGTGTGAGAGCTGGACCTAGAGGGTACTACAGTGTATGTGATGTATGTCCAGGGCCATCAGCAGCTCCAGCTCCAGTGACGACAGCTCAGAGTCGTTACTGCCACCACTGGACATCAGAGAGCACGGAGCAGGCTCGGGACTGTGTGAGAGCTGGACCCAGGGGGCACTACAGTGATGTATGTCACTATGTGATGTATGTCCAGGGCCATCAGCAGCTCCAGCTCCAGTGACGACAGCTCAGATTCGCTACTGCTACCACTGGACATCAGAGAGCACGGAGCAGGCTCGGGACTGTGTGAGAGCTGGACCCAGGGGGCACTACAGTGTATGTGATGTATGTCCAGGGCCATCAGCAGCTCCAGCTCCAGTGACGACAGCTCAGAGTCGTTACTGCCACCACTGGACATCAGAGAGCACGGAGCAGGCTCGGGGCTGTGTGAGAGTTGGACCGCCTCGCACGATCTGCAGGAGACTACGGACTGTCGATGTTCTGGGGATCGCCTCACTGAGCTGCCGAGGAATTTGTCTAATACAATCAGGCGACTGTAAGTATATCTTAAGATTTAAAAATAAATTTTCCAATATTTCATTAGAATTTCACCCTTTTACCATAAAAATGCATAATTGATTCATGAAAGTGATATTTTTTCACATCAGACCAGAAGATAAAATTGGCCTTTGTTTGGTGAGCAAGTCAAACACCATATCTTAACATCGTTCCTTTTGATCTCGACAGTTAAGAATTTTGAGGTTAAACTGAATTAAATACTAGTATTTATTCCCTTCCTTAAAACAAAATCAGAAGGAATGAGTCTTCTGTTTGTAGAAAAAAATCTCATCTAGTAATGCGTCCTTATAGCCTTGGTATGGTATAGCTATACTTCATCGTCACTTTGTTTTCACCAGTTTCTTATCGAGTTTTTCTCTTATCAGCTCTCCCTTATTACACCCAGAATCTACCTAAACCCAACGTGGCGTATTTGAAAAATAAAAGCTAGAAAAAAATTGGAAAAATTGGTTTAAAAATCTCACTACCAAAATGTGGTCAAACAAGCCATACATAGTTACGCCGGAGAGTGAAACTTAAAATGTTGGTAATTAACTATGCATAGGGTCAAGGTAGTGATTGGATATTCTGCACATCTAATTATTTTAATTTTAATTTTAGTGTATGATAAAAAGTTGGATTTTGCAAGGACGTGTAGAGGTCCAAAGAGTTAAATTAGACTATATTGATCTTAGGTTAAAGGTTTCAGACTGTATTGATTTGTCAAAAATGCAGTTCACCTCCAAGGTGCTTAACATATTTGCTTTGTGTATCGTTAAAATTTATCGTTGACTTCAAACTTGGTTGGAAACTTACATAACAAAGTTCATTTCATTTTAGAAGTCGCAGAAATTAATGGCAGACGGCCGGAAATTACGTCTTTCTTGTCTCTCTGGGGATTTGAACATGCGAGAGCTAAAGAAAGTTTAATTAAGGCTTAAATATTTTTAACTGGGTTCTTAGAGTTTTCCCCTAAGGGACTGAACGTGAGCTATTCACAGGATCTGTAGTTAGCTCTACTAAAATTACATTACAACCAGATTAGGTAGATGTTTGACAAATGTTGTATTTGGTTAGTAAACTTGCCTTGTAAAGACATCTTTATTGACATGAATTAACTCCAAACGACACGACGTTTACTTTTACGGAATAAAAATGGACATACCTGTTTATTATAATATTTAACAAATCACTAGTCAAATTTTGAAATCATACATATCAGTTTTTACAGGAAATATTCGATTATTGCATGACAAACTATAGTATTGTTCATAGCCTACAGGCCAAGAGATAAAACGTAAAAGTAATGAGTTGTCAGGTCTTTCTCACTATCATTATTAAGATTGAGGAAAGTATTATTCTTATTCGCTACAAACTATTTGTGATAGAAATTTGTTTGTTTATTTTAGATGTGGGATTGCGTTGAGTTGAGACTCTGTATGCTATGTATGGTTGTATATCGTTCACCGAAATGAAATACAAACGCCTTAGTTAAGAGTCCTTGGAGTGGTCATCTTGGATAATTTCAAACCGCCGCTGAAGAGTTAATTAATTATCATCCAAATATTTTTTCAGACACAAAAGTGATTATAGTGTATCAAGGACACTGTGAGATTATAAATGTTCGTTGTAGTTTTGAATTGTTTTCCAAGGGAGGTTATGGCCATCTTGGATTTGCCCGCCATATACAATGCTATGCCCAATGCTTTTTTTCAAAAAGCTGCTGAAGAGTAATTTGCCATATCTATATATATATTTTTTTAACCAAAGTGATTTAATTTTAATAGCTAGTGCAATGTAAAAATTAGAAATTTTTTTGTAGTTTTTTAATTGTTTTATGAGTCAGAACGTCTAGGCTCCAATGAATCTTAACTAACTTCGCTGATATGTGTCTTACATGAGATTTATTACAATATAAAGCCGGTCATGTAGGATCACATGTGGAAAATATTAGGGTACTAGGGATATCAGTGTATAATAGGAGGTATAGGTTAGGGTATATTAGGGATAATACACGTTATAAATAAATGAACCACGGAAACTTAGCTTACAACCAACCGTATTAGTTGTATCTGTAGTAAAAAAAATTGTGAAAACATGTTTAAATTGAGTGTACTATTTCTCATCAGATTTTCCAAGAAGATAAAAAGACTTTGATAGATGATGCACACAAAGCACAGTCAATTCCTCTCTAACTGTTAACTTTCTTATTGATTCTACTTTCACCTTGATATGAGGTAATAAGGATCAACATACTGCTTTAAACTATTGTTCCAAGGATGGTTTTATGATTAAATCAGGTTATTTATAGCCAATTTATGTACTAAAAGAGCTTAGAATTACTTTATTTGCAGTGCAACATGAGACATAAGATGTATTCACAATATTTTTAAAAGGTGCGTCGAAAATAAAATAAATTAATGTTAAACCTCACTATGGCTGACTATATTGGACTAAATATAATCTCAGTTAAATAATTACATTTACAAATGGTGACTATCCAGGTGTAAATTCGTAGGTAGCCCAAAACTGCATAATCAAGTGAAATAATTCTTCGTAAGTAAAAAAAATCAATAACCCACTAGCATTAGTTGAGAAGATTTTGGGACTTTATTTTTGATAAGATCTACGAGTAGTAACTCCAAGCTTCCGCATAATTCATCTTTGTACTGACTACATAAACCCACATTCCGCAATAAAGTATAGTTTTGAAGTGTTTACGGATTACTATGTTTAATTGGTAATCAATATTCCTCTATGGTGGTGCAAACTGTGTCCTGGAACAGATAATTATGTCATCACCTGCAAGGTTCAAAATAGCTACCTGTATTACAGTGTATAATCAACACAATAGCTGGTTTCTATGAAAAATAACATTGTAATATTTAAAATGTGTATACACAGGTAGGCTTGCAATGTAATATAAATCAGTGGAGATACATACACGCGTCAGTCAATTTCACACTCGGCGGGACGTGGGATAAATGTCACAATCAAAGGCCACTAAATTGCAAATCCTTCGGTTACCGAGCTACAAACTGGCTTTTTGAATTTTAAGCATTCTGCTGATATAATTTATGATTGGTTTGCATATTATATCGAATGCTATTACCGAGGCCATTAATGGATGCGCTCAATTTCCTTTAATCGTGTAATATACCTGCACGTGGACCAAGTGATTAAATATCACCGATTTTATAAACAGTAACTCATAAATACATTGATATAATTAATACACGAGGAGCTAAACGTATAAAGTTTCCAAGGTGAAGAAGAGAAATCAATCTGTTTCGTATTTCTTGATTTATTTTGATCCAAAGAATTGGAAAACCTAAAAAATGTTCTTTAATCAAACTAAAAAATCTTATCCTTGCAAGTGTTTTTTCTTTTAGTGAATTTCCCTATAGGGAAGTAGCTATTACCGTAGGTGGCACGGTAAGACTTAGGCCCGGGACCGATTTACTTTTTCATTTTGATGTCCCCAGAGGCCAAAAACACCATTCGTTCAAATTTGTATAAATATATATATATATATATATATATATATATATATATATATATATCCGTGAACGCGATAACTTGAGTATTTTTTTCCAATTTTGATGAAATTTGGTTGAAAGGTGTAAGGCGGGATAAACTTGAATGAGTTCGCAAACCAGCATGATCGGACCATGCAAACAGGGTTTTACTGGAAGTTTTATGGGGTAAAAATTGGGTTTTCTCATTTTTGACCCTCATAACAAAAAATTTTCCAATTTCTCCTTAGACATTTTTAAAGAGTCAAAAAAACAAATAATTTAGTAAATCTAAGTATTTTTGTAGAATTATTGGTTACGAAGAAAAAAACTTAATTTAAAATTCCGACGTCGTTCTAATGGAGAATATTGTAAAATGTTGTAGTTTGCTTGTTTATGGATATATTTTGATCCAACTTGGCAAATTTATTTATTTTATACTAAGCTATTAATATTTTACGAAAAACACACTTTATTAGTTTCCTTGTAGCAGCAAACCTAGGTACTCATTAATCCTAATGTTATTTAAATATATTTGATTGAAAATCAATTCAGAAAAATGGAAATTCGCTTAGTCGGCAGGTTTGCTGCGGCGAGGGTATTTTTATTTACAATTACTTAAAATCAATTAAAATTGATTGAGCGGATTTCACTATGGTAATTTCATAATTAATGTAATCTGCATGGTAGGAAGTTTTCCTATTTAAATGTTATATGGAAAGTATAATGGATGGCCATACGAGAGTTATATGCCATTAACTAAGATCAATCAAGTATATATCAAAATAATTACAAAATAAAAATAATAAAAAGGTTTACATTATTTTTAAAGTGTAAGCCTCATCCCGACCACCAGTAAATATATCTGTAATATGCTCATGTCACGTGGCATTTATTAAATATAAGAAGGAGCAGAAGATGAGTTTTCATCCGGTTTGTTTTCGTCTCCGAGTGCTGAATCATGTGTTTACCGTTCATATTTACTTTCAAGCCTCTGTCAAGTAATATGTTTTAGCGTATGTCTTCTAGAAGGAATTATGTTTATCCAACGTAAAAATACGAGTCTGTCATTCCCAGGTTGTCGTCATTGTAAAAGTGTTGATCTTTCCCACTCCATGCCGGTTGATACTTTTATAATAACTCAGGTGAAAAGATTGGTATTTTCTTATTTAATATATCTTGAACGATCTACATTGTGAAGCTCTTGTATTTGTGTGTTTGTTTCAGTACAGTAGCCAGAGCAGGTATTGTGAGGCCTTTGTATTTGTTTGTTTGTTTCAGTACAATAGCCACAGCAGGTATTGTGAGGCCTTTGTATTTGTTTGTTTGTTTCAGTACAGTAGCCAGAGCAGGTATTGTGAGGCCTTTGTATTTGTTTGTTTGTTTCAGTACAGTAGCCAGAGCAGGTATTGTGAGGCCTTCGTATTTGTTTGTTTGTTTCAGTACAGTAGCCAGAGCAGGTATTGTGAGGCCTTTGTATTTGTTTGATTGTTCCAGTACAGTAGCCAGAGCAGGTATTGTGAGGCCTTCGTATTTGTTTGTTTGTTTCAGTACAATAGCCAGAGCAGGTATTGTGAAGCCTTTGTATTTGTTTGTTTGTTTCAGTACAGTAGCCGGAGCAGGTATTGTGAGGCCTTTGTATTTGTTTGTTTGTTTCAGTACAATAGCCAGAGCAGGTATTGTGAGACCTTTGTATTTGTTTGTTTGTTTCAGTACAGTAGCCAGAGCAGGTATTGTGAGGCCTTTGTATTTGTTTGTTTGTTTCAGTACAGTAGCCAGAGCAGGTATTGTGAGGCCTTTGTATTTGTTTGTTTGTTTCAGTACAGTAGCCGGAGCAGGTATTGTGAGGCCTTTGTATTTGTTTGTTTGTTTCAGTACAATAGCCAGAGCAGGTATTGTGAGGCCTTTGTATTTGTTGGTTTGTTTCAGTACAGTAGCCAGAGTAGGTATTCTTAGGCCTTTGTATTTGTTTGTTTGTTTCAGTACAGTAGCCAGAGCAGGTATTGTGAGGCCTTTGTATTTGTTTGTTTGTTTCAGTACAATAGCCAGAGCAGGCATCGTCAGGTTAGCCGCTGACTCGCTAAAACGTCTCACCCTCACCCTCACTGACTTGTAAGTTGACTCTGTTGGTAATTGACCTAGGTAAATACAATAACGTTATACAGATACAATAAAAGCACCCTGTACTTAATAGCATTATTAGCTTATAAGTATGTTTATATGTATAAACTGAAATATACGATATTGGGCAGATCATCGATATCCGGTAACTCCAAAGACAATTTCTTCATTTTTAAATTTCAAAATCGCCCTCATCCAACACAGCAAAAGATCGGCTTGAGCTCAAGAATACTCAAAAGTATCATACTGCTCAAGAAGGTTCTCTTCTGAAGGATCAACTTTAAAACTTTAACATAGTTAGGGAAATTATATTACTGTAATTAAATGACAACAGGACATGTGAAGTGTTTTTTAACTCTCTAAAAATTATATTTTGGGTATAGATAACCTTGTCTTTCAACATCAAAATATTGTTGAAACTCCTACCAAATCCTCAACATAAAAGAAGAGGAATGGTGGTGGTTGTTGTTGTTGACTTATTATTCTTAATACCAAGTCTATTCTATGGGCGAGCCCTCTTTTATATTAGATACAGTTGTTTATTCACAGGTCATCAGTTTATTTTCCGGGCTTCTTTCCCTTCATACTAAGAGAGTAATAACGTATAATGTTATACCTTAGTTTAGTTAAATTGCAGGTTTTATAAGTTTGTGTAGGTTAGTTTACAAATATAAAAAAGGAATTACCAGTGCATGAAATACGATTAGTCTTATTTATTCAAAAAATAAAACTAGGAGTACGCTTTAAAGTCACGTATGAGAAAGAAGACTGTTCTATTCATACAAATTGGTTTTGATATGCACTTCGTTCCAATTATGAGTACTTCGTTCATTCGATTATGGAAAAACGTTATATTATTCAAAATAGTGTAAATGAGCTATAGCTGGTAATTGGTGGAATGTAGTTCAGAGAATACTACGGGTACTGCCAAATCACTCTTTATACTATTTAATCAACCGATACCACGAGTCTGTGGCCTGCAGCTTTTATCAACAGAAACCCGATCCAATGAATAGAAACATGAGTTTACAAACGGATAAGCTTTAAGACAGAAGTCAGTATTTGTATCCACCGTTTTGAAAAAAGATTTGGAACAAAACTAACTAACTTATTGTTGGTATAAGCAACAATGTAAATGTTTTTAATTGAAGTATGAATCCATGCAATATTGCAAGTAATAGTTAATTTCGGTAAGTATTCATTTAATAAATCTACAATGCTTAAGATATACCTTTTACTGTAGGGGTGGATCTATTTTACTATAGGGTGGACTATATTAAAAGTTTTTTTTTAAATATGGTCTTCTAAAGAGTTAAGAATCGTTCCCTTTAATCGTTCAATAATGCATGTTCCTTATATTATTCTGTTTCTTGAATTTGCATATAAAGATTTAACAACCTTGCCTTATTTCAGTTCTATGATAGATGTGTACCACTTGACAGAGCTTGAAGAGGGAGTGTTCAACAACCTAACTCAGCTTCAGGCAATGTAAGTATCAAGATATATTCCCTTTTAAGTAATTAATTCATTGAGTCTACAGCCTCTGATATCTAGGCTACTTTCTTGACAAGGATTGCTTGATTTTGTAATACATGATTTACAATCAGGAATATCAGTAGATACTGGGTGTCTAAGAACAGAAAGCTTAAGAACAGGCAGACTTTTTTATGTTAAAAAACTACTAATTTTGAAATGCAGTGGAAACTTAAATCTATGGTTTCCCTTGTACTCACTTTATTTGGAGAAGTTATTAAATAAGAGTATAATTTGTTTAAATACAAGTATAAATACAAAATCCGATTGATATTCGTTATAGATCATGTGAATATTGTTATGTCTGCATTCATACGACTAGCATCTATTGGACAAGATCTTGTACTTATTTATTTTAAATTGTATCTTTCTATTTTTTTAGTTCAGCTTTCGTGTCTTGGAACCTTAAGCCAATTTCCCGCCAACCACTGATGTGTTTAAGCTATATTGTTACTGACACGACCTAGTGGTTCGGAGCCCACCTAAGCTGTTGTCCCATCAAAGACATACAATAATATTATTTTCATTATTTATACATACATACAACGCAAAAGCTATAAAAATACATGAACCTATTAGAGATAGTCAAAAACTATAGTATAGTTGGAAATGTATGATTGACCATAACTTTTAAGTTTTCATACACTGAGTCTCGCAAGCTAAAGCGATTTTACGTTTAGTTGTAATAAACTTGGTTTTGAATAGTTTTCTTATCTCTCTGTTTCATAAAGTTTGTGCAAATAAAACTTCAGACAAATTAATTAAGTATTACTATGAACGATTATATGTGTTGTAAACTTTAGGTATTTGTTGTGTGAGTATTTTTACACTTTTGGTAGTGTTAAAGTGTACTATTATGTTATTTTAATAGGTTTCATTGATTAGAAATACTTTATTTTAGACTCAGTTACTTTATCTTGGACCCTGTATGAATGGTCTATATTTTGTGTTTACGATTGGCGTTCATTTAAGTAAAAGACCATTT
Organism: Macrosteles quadrilineatus; assembly: GCF_028750875.1. Lineage (NCBI taxonomy): Eukaryota > Metazoa > Arthropoda > Insecta > Hemiptera > Cicadellidae > Macrosteles > Macrosteles quadrilineatus. The sequence goes on from NW_026542594.1 coordinate 161,321,804, forward strand.
AAAATTTGTTTAGGTACACGATAAAATAGCCTTAAAAATAATTTTGAACTTGAATGAGGTTTCTCTATTTTTCATATAATAGTTTTCTAATGTAACAAGTGGCTCATTATTAACGAAGACACTTAATTTAATTTGTCATTATGATTGTGTCTATCTCATAACTCACGGGTTTATTGTAAGACTAGCTGTACCCGCGGGCTTTGCCCGTTTAACTTCTTAATTTTCAAGATGAGCTCGTTCGCATGGCTCAATCACGTCCTGGTTGAAGTTCGTTCGCTACGCTCACTCACTTTTAGGTTGGAGCTCGTTCGCTGCGCTCACTTGCCTTCAGGTTAGCTCGTTCGCTACGCTAACTCGCCTCCAGGTTGAAGTTCGTTCGCTACGCTCACTCACCTAGCTGTTGTCATAAATTAAAAAAAAAATAATAGTGCTGCACCCTGTTGGTAATCCTCGTAACTTTAATGCTATTGCACATCATAGAACAGAACCAACTTGTTTAACTGAAACAGCTGTTAAAAATATGAGTACTCATAAGGTTAACATGGGAAACTCCAGAGCCACGGAGCCCGAGAGTCCGATCAGAATAAAAACTACTTAGTTTTCCTATTTAATGCCTAAAGAATCAGTGTACCAAATTTCAGCCTCCTAGGCAAATGGGAAGTGGGAGAATTAGTGATGAGTGAGTGAGTCAGTCAGTCAGTCAGTCAGTGAGGGCTTTGCCTTTTATCTAATATATATAAATATAAAATTCTCGTGTCACAGTGTTTGTCTGCAAACTCCTCCGGAACGACTTCACCGATCGTTATGAAATTTGGTGTGTAAATTCTGTAGGTATGCGAATCGGACGTAAACTATTTCCCGTTTCGAAATTCTTAAAAGGGCTCCGCCCCAGTGGCTCTGGAGTTTCCCATGTTAACCTTATGAGAAATGGAATTAATGAATCTTAACAGCTGTTTCAATTAAACAAGTTGGTTCTGTTCTATGATGTTCAATAGCATTAAAGTTACAAGGATTACCAACAGGGTGCAGCACTATTATTTCTTTTACATTTATGACAACAGCTAATTTGCAACCAAAAGGTGAGTGAGCGTAGCGAACGAACTTCAACCTGGAGGCGAGTGAGCGTAGCGAACGAGCTAACCTGAAGGCAAGTGAGCGCAGCGAACGAGCTCCAACCTAAAGGTGAGTGAGCGTAGCGAACGAGCTCCAACCCAAAGGTGAGTGAGCGTAGCGAACGAACTTCAACCAGGACGTGATTGAGCGATGCGAACGAGATCATCTTGAAAATTAAACGTAACGGTACTTTCTTTCAATCGGTCTGTCTTAGGGGAAACCTATAACTTAGGCGATACGAAGTTCGCCGGGTCAGCTAGTATATATATAGTTTTTGTCCCGAAAACATTTGAATTTTCTTAGACGTATTTTTAAATTAAGCTGCAGACCATTTTCATGGAGGATATTTATAGTGAGCCCTTAATACATCTTCACCAATAAAAAATCAGGCAAATAACAACATCATTTACATTAAATTATTGATGCTCGTAATTCTAATCGTGATTTCTTTGTACCAGTTATAAGAAACTTACCATACCGAAGTCTCTCATAATTTTTGGAAATGGGGTGATTTATTTATGTTTGGGTGTACGTTGTGACGTAAATAAATCTCTAGTCTATGATAACCGAGGAGGAGTTTTCGCGATAAGCTGTTGTCATGGATCCCACATGTCCCTAACAAGCTTCGTAAAACCGCTTATCTCCTGACCTTCGTTACAACACTCACTGCCAAATTGTAACTGTATACTGTAATTGCTCAGTAGCGAGGCATGATAACCACAAACCGTAATTTTTTTTATGTTTAAATAATTACCAATTAGTTTATAAATGTAGGTATTTTTGTCAATACGAGACATTTATGATAACATTACTCTAAACACGATTTTTTGTAAACGGTTAGCAATCGATTGAGAACAATTTGTATGTTTTACAACGATGCACCAAATATTCGTTGGGATTCATCAATATTTCTTTAGTTTTGAGATGGGTGAATATAAATGATAATGATAATAAATATAACAATAAGACATGATGTTGTTTTTGTTGACTTTTTGTTGAGGCAAGTAAAACAAAGAAGCCTGACGTGTTGATGGCAAAATTTTAAATCTGTTCAATTTTTTTGTTACAGATATATCAGTCGAGCCCCACAACTAAAAAATGTGTCTCCTCATCTATTCAACGTGGAGCTGAAAAGTTTAAAGATTATGTAAGTATGTTGATTATGAAAAAATAATAAAAATGCATCGAAGAATGCACATAAATAGTATTAGTGTGTATAGTAATTTAATACGCATTGATTATTGTAACGCGACGATAAGTGTTTCATTATCTATACAGTGTGTAAATTAAGTCTGGCACACATTTTTTATCTTTTTTTTCTATAGTAGATTTAGTAGTTTTTTTTGCACCCTATCCAAGATGGCGGTTTAAAATGTACTTAGGGTTGAACGGGTAAATTAGGTATGGCACACATTTCTTATCTTTTTTACTCTTTGTAGATAGAAGGAATTAATTTGCGGGACTGAGTAAGAACAAATGTTTGGCACTTTTTCATAATTTTGGAAAAAATTCCCCTTAAGGGTAAGGTGGGAGTGTAAAAATTTTCAAATAACAACCCCCATCTTGTGACCCCTCATTTTAAAGGTATTTGGAAGACAAATTTAACGATGTGTCTGAAAATTTTTTTTTTGCATCCTGTCTAATATGGTGGCTTAAAATGTACTTAGGGTTGAACGGGTGAATTAAGTCTAAACACATTAAAATTTTTTCAGACACATCGTTAAATTTGTCTTCCAAATACCTTTAAAATGAGGGGTCACAAGATGGGGGTTGTCATTTGAAAATTTTTAGTTACCCCCACCCCCACCTTACCCTTAAGGGGAACTTTTTTCAAAATTATGCCAAAAAGTGCCAAACATTTGTTCTTACTCAGTCCCGCAAATTAATTCCTCCTAATCTACAAAGAGTAAAAAAGATAAGAAATGTGTGCCATACCTAATTTACCCGTTCAACCCTAAGTACATTTTAAACCGCCATCTTGGATAGGGTGCAAAAAAAATTTTTTCAGACTCATCTTTGGATTTTTCTTCTAATGACCTTTAAAATGAGAGGTCACAAGATGGGGGTTGTCGTTTGAACATTTTTAGTTACCCCCCACCCCCCCCTTGCCCTTAAGGGAAGTTTTATTTTCAAAATTTGTAAAAAGTGCCTAACATTTGTTATTAATCAGTCCCGCAAATTGATTTATTCTATCTACTATAGAAAAAAAGATAAAAAATGTGTGCCAGACTTAATTGACACACTGTACATTAATAGGCAAGCATGTTTCTTAAAAACATGTTTTCTCAGTTACTAGTCCTGAAAATATGTGTTTTTTTGGACAAGTGTGGTCGTTCCCGTGCGAGACGAAGTCTTGTGCGGGATTACCATACGAGTCCAACGGTAAGCACATTTTGGACGAGTGACGTACCATAGTTTACGCCATACTACTAAATCTGTACGAATCCTATATTAAATTACTACCAACTAAAGGACTAACAATCACTAGTCATAACCTCTATGAGAGGTTATGTTTTTGTTTATAACCACTCATCTCCAAATACCGTATAATCATCTGGTTGGTGTCCAGTAAAACGCATTACAGTACAGTAGTACGTAATGAAACCCCATTTGATTAAGCTGGTGGCAAACATTCCTGTAGGTGTGCAGAATCCCTTTATAAATTAAAATAGGCTCAAAAATAAGCACAAAAAAAATCGATTTAATTTTTTTTTTCTTACATGTGCATAATAATGGGTTGTCATGCTGGTGACGAAATAACAACGAAATCTATATAAATAAAATCTAAACAAATGGAAGAAATTCTAATCCCATGCTTTATTTAACGTGAGGTGGGGGATAGCAAAGTCTGTATATTACATATTTTTGGTCGAGTTTTCGGCCACTGCACGACCGCTAGTTTCTTATAATTTGACTATTACACATAAAAAAGATTAGATACAACTGACCAATTAATTGTCTTCTTATTTGCAGATTTTTTTATGTAAGAGGTGTCAAGTTCTGGGAAAATACCACGTCCAAATGATCCCCTGTACAATGTTGTTAAATATTTATTTGCTGTTAAACGTTAAATATCCTTTTCCACCAAAGCCCATAAATGTTAATGATTTATAAATTATAATGATGACAGTTGGAACATAAATTATAATGATTCATTGAAGCTAATAGTTGAAAGATTCAAAACAACACGTTTAGAGTCTCGAGGCACGCCCTAGCAATAACGGCGAGAATGTTATTGTGAAGACGACTGTAATGGAGATTCCAATGGCGTCTCCGATCCGTACTACATATATTATCGGTAACATGCCCCGACCACTCATGTATAAATATTTTATCGACCATGATATGACGTAAGCGATCGTTTGCGAACCTTTTTGAACGTGTATGAAGAATAGGGTAAAGCTGTTATCGTGAATTATTTACAATTTAAAATAAGGATGGTTCAATAGTGTATCAAAATTACGACACGTTCATATTATTATTTTGATAAAAAAAAAACATTGTTAGTGAGATATTTCGTACGCACGTATAAACCGATTTATTTCAATTATAATCTACTCTTGTTATAATTCAAAAGATTGCCTGTTATGTATTAGGCAATCTTTATGTAGCAGTATAATAAATATTTGCTTATGTAAGTAGGAATTAGAGTGTACTGCGAGTGTAAGTGTAATCTTAAATACTCGTTTATAGACATACACTGTATATGTTTAGGAACTGTCCTGCAGTGAATAATAGTTTTTTATGTGTTGTTGATGTGTGGGAAAGTAGGGTATGCGCCGAATTTGTACGTAAGTTAAACCCATTAACGAACAACAAATCGTATAAAATAAAATGTTATGTATTACAAATTTTTAATTTTTAGTATTTTTACTCCTAGGGAGAAAACAAATTCATTATTGACAATTCACTATTAGTATAAAATATAATTCAAAGGGCTACCGCAAGTTTCAGATGACTATGTATGGAAACAAATGTAATCCAACGCAACTAATTCTTTCTGTGGATTTTTCATTTTCATTTTTTTTTATTACTTTTTAAAGGGACTGCAACAGTTTATTTATTTACCAGCCTAATTTGTTTCCAATGTAATTATCGGATGACGACCAAAATAATATGTACGTGTTGATTAAAAGTGTTAAGTTACCAGTTGTTGTTGTCACTATGAAACTGATAATGTATTTTCAACAATCGTATGGATGATTTAAGTAACATTACATCATCCTTAAAATTTCTTAAAGGTAGAATCTTATGAAACTGGATATAATGTACTAGTGTCCGTTTAAAACATTGATACAGGTCAACATGAAAATACCTTAATTTGTATAGTAACTTGTTTTACTGAACGGAAATCAGTTATCAGTTTTAGGTTTTACATACTACTTAGCTTTTTCCATTGTAGATCCTTAATCAATAATCCTTAGTGATACGCACCATCCCTAACATAATAATAAATATCATATTACAAATATGTGAATCAAACTGTACCTAACACTAAGTAGTTGCTGACCGACATAGTCTGAGTATTGGAATTGATACTTATATTTATTACGGTATTCAAGATGAAACATTTAAACGATGGAGAAATAAACTGGATGATAGTGTTCACTACTATTTTTTTCAGACGTATAGTGCACTCAGGTCTGGTAGTTCTCCCAGCAATGCATTTTCTCAGGACATCGGCGCCTCTTCACATGGTGTAAGCCTTCGCATATTTTCTATTATTCGTGTGTTCCATTCCCATTCAAAGCCTTGTGTCATTTTCTCGTCGATCCTGGATTTAAGCTACTATTAGAAAACATAACCATGACTTAAAATTATATTAATACACTATTGATAAAAAGTATAGTATGACCCGATTGAAATTTTGACTTTTAACAGTAAAATTATATATAATAAGTCAGACATAAAATAACAACGGTCTGTTGTGAGGTGCAAGATAAAGCATGACCATGCAAGGCTTAGCCATTAATAAACAAGTATTTTGCTGTCACCACCCAACACAAAAGTATATCGCTGCACAGAATTTGTATGTTTTAAAGTAGGTGTGTTGATAAGAAATCATTGGCCAAACCTCTAGATCTATAAACACTAGTTTTCCCCTCAAAACGTCTAACATTTTAACTCTACCACTCTTATAATATGATATACATTCAACAACATTTATAGCTTTAAATAGTGTGTGTCTTAATACTTTGCCATTGTTACAGAGACTTCGATAACAATCGCATAACCAGTATTAGAACGAATGAGGTTAAATTAAAAGCAGAGCAATTGTAAGTATATCGCATAAATGTTTTTAATATTTAAATATTTATTTGTAATTTAAGTATGTAAAAATATGCTATAAAACAATATTTAAGAAGGTACAGTATAATAATATAAATCTGGTAATATAATTTTTCAGGTTACTGAATTACAACTCTCTTGAATATATCGAAAGCCACGGGTTCAACGCTTCTCAAATAGCTAAACTGTGAGTACCTTTAGCTTTCCAGTGGGCTTTTAGTTTATCATCGAAACTACTTTTGTTCATTTACTGTTTGGTATAGTGTCAAAGTCTCTTCGTTGATGATCTCTTCGCCATAAGAAAGCTGAAGTAGAAATATATCAGTAGAAAAAAGGAAAAAGATTAACTTAGTTGAGACTAACATCAAAATATCATTTGTCCCATGTTTTTAATTTTATTGAAAAGTCATTTGTCTTAGTAATATTATAAATGTGAAAGTTTGTGTGTTTGTTTGCTTGTTTGTTTGTTTGTTTGAAGTTCAATCACACATTAACTACTGGACGGATTGGGCTGAAATTTGGCATGATGATAGCTCACATTCCCGATTAACATATAGGCATATTCTTATCTCGAAATTCCTTTCGGGCTGCGCCCCAGTGGCTCTTTAGTTCCCCATGTTAGCCTTATGAGTATTCTATTTAAATGGAATTGAATAGTTAAGTCAGTTGTTTCAACTAAAAAAGTTGGTTCTATGATATGCAAAAGCATTAAAAAGTTATAAGATATACTAACAGAGTGCAGCACTATTATTATTTTTAATTTATGAAAACTGCTAATTTGAACTAAGCAGCAACAAAAAACTGTGATACAAAATGAGAACTGTAAAAGCAGGATTGTTTACAGTTATGTTATGTTCTTAATTTCATGGATAATTTGTGATTTTTTGCGATTTTTTTTAAATTAATTTCTTTCTAATGTTTAGGTGAAGTGTTAGAACATTTTGGTAGAACTGTGTCCTCCTCCATTGCAAACGCAAAGCTTGAGTATAACTGCAATAAGCAGTTTGTACTTATATGCTAACCCCGTACGAAGGACGGGTACTCTGCTAGTCATACAATAGGAATATGTGTTTGGAATCCCATTTTTATTAAACACATCAATTATCATGTGTTTTCATATTTCCGTATTGGAAATTTCAGGAGAAACCCAAGTGTAGTTGATACCTTATGTGAAATCTTTGCTTAATTGTGTTCACTCAAATGACTCTATTTTCTACTATTTTGTTTCTTTTTCTTAAATTTGCATTTTTATTTCATATTCATCAAGGTAACCCAAAAGACCAATGTTAAATTGTTCAATTATCAAATGAGTTGTATAATGTATATGTACTGATAGTATAATACGATTTTCCCTGAGGTAATGGTTTTCACTAATCTAAATTTTAGACACAAAAGCTTTATAAAGAACTTTCAGCAAAATACTTTCGCTGGAATTCAAAATAAATTATTTTATTTTGAATTCCTTCTTAAACAAACAGAAATACTACAAAAATGTTTACTCAAACTATAGTATACCATAGACATTAACTTGGTATATAGTTTTAAACGATAAGTTTTCATTTGGATTCTAATGTTAACTGTAAAACTATAGGGTTTGCCAGCACCAGCCCTGTTGTCCAAGTCAATTCATGTCTATGTCAATTTAGTCAAACCAAAGATATTGGTTGTCACAGTAACAAAGGGATAATTTACTGTTACAGAGCTTTCAAAGGAAATAGAAATCTACACTGGCTGCACAAGGACTGCTTCAAAGGGCTTCAAAGTTTGCGACACATGTAAGTTGAAAATACGAGCTATATCTAATGCTACACAAATACATTGTTAAAGGAGAATGAATAATCTTAACTGCATTGTTGCAAGATTAAGATAAAAAGATTAACATTGAAAGCTAATATCATTATGGAGCAATTCAGTTAAAAGTGTATTTACTCTACCCACAATCTATATCCATACTGTTATATAAAAATCGAATTTTGTCTGTCTGTATGTGTGTTACTAAATATCGTAAAAACTACTAGACCGTCTGGGATTAAATTTTACAAAAATATATCTACCATACCAATAATGGTAATAGGACAATTCACACTTTGGTACTGACCGTGGGTTTTGCCCCTTTGGCTTTAAAGGTTCTGGGATGAGGATTAAAGCAAATATTGATTGGTCTCTATGGCTGCAATGAGAACACTCAAATTTTTTTATTTGCACTGACATTTCAATGTAAACCAGAAGAACTGCCAAATTCATTTCACAATTTCAGCCAGCTGATCCAAATAAATTCAATATACATTATACACAACTATGTGGTAGGTTTATTCAATCTAAAACCGTATAATAGATTATTTATTCTATGTCTATGTAAAACCATGTCAATGATTATATAAATAAAAAAGATTCTATAACCTGTATCAGTCCAGACTCTGCTTTTGATTTTAAAGTGTCTAAGTTATGAAAATACTATAATTGATATATTTTATGGAAACAGTATGAAAATTAAAGTGTTAAGAAATTTTGTATGAATTTAAAGTTTTTTTTTCATAAATTTGAACTGTTTTACATATGTTGGATTACTTAACATAACTTGCACTTAACATTGACTTTTTTACATTAAGGTTGATTTAGTAATTGTGTTTCGCTACATCTATGCTTGAATTAAACTAAAGAATATCATAAATAACTAAATTTTACGCCATTGAGTTTTGTGTCCTAAAATCTGTAGTATATATGAAACCTATATTCAATTATTAAATGGTTATACAAAATACTCTTATATTGTCATATAATAGTTCTTATGTTTGAACTTATATTCATTATCTTATACTATAACATAGCTTGCAGTTCACATTTACTTGAATGCATTTCGATAAATTTATTATTTGTGTTTTGCTACACCGCTGATTAAATTAAACCTAGGAAGATATCATAAAACTAAGCTGTACATAGAGTTCTTTTGTTTCTTAAATCAGTGAAAAATCTGTTTACGTAATTTATGTTAAGTGAGCAAATACAAGATTTAATGGATGGAACTGATTAAAAGAACTGGTTTGTATATTATGTTATTCGTTGATATTTTTGTAGAGTAGAATCAGAGATCCAATTAAACATAATATAACATACTAACCTATACTATCATACAGAAGAAGTGGTGTTTGTCTGTGTGTTTGTATGAGCTAAACTAAAAAACTACTGAACCTATTTGTAAATTCTGTGATAATATTTTACAGGGAATAAGTAATTAAAATAAATTATTCATAGATATAGAAAATAATATAAAGATTGTATATTCATTGCTGTATTAACCTAGACTCTTATCCTGAGTTTTATGAGAATTATTTTTTAGATATATTTTTGTGTAAACGGTAATAAGATACCCCAGCCACAGCAAACCTGCAGACTAAGCGAATTTCCATTTGCCTGATTATAATTTCACTAACATATGTTGGAAAATCACACTATTGACAGGTTTGGAACTATTGTTAAAGCTTTTCATTTACAGTACAAAACATGTTATTTGATTATACCTTAAAATCATCATGATTTTGTATACTAGGTAGCCTAAATAACTGTTCACAGTCTGAGTTGACAAAAACGTACTATTATCAAGTTAAGTAATACAGTTCAATTTCGTTAACAAATTAAACGGTAGGTGTGAAACCATTTAAAGCCGTTTTCAAAGAACCAACATTATCTCTTCTGCCTACTGACACCATTGCAAGGCACGGGTATAGCTGCTAGTATAAAATAAAAATTTACTATTACATTTTTTTATTCCTTGATAATCATATTAGTTTTGTCTGCCGTCTTTAATGCCCAATTGCATTTGTAAATTAAATAATGTACTAAAGATATAAAACAAGTTTTCTTTATGGTTTCATTAAAAATAACTTCTTATTGGCATTACTTCTTATACGAGGTAAATTAATAATCTAACACTTTTTATAGTATATATATCGCTTTTTAATATTTCAAAAGAATATTGATAATGCACAATATTTCTTAAGTTTATAACAGCTTATGTTTGTGTTGCTAATGATTTATTGTGAGTGAAGATGGGGTGATGTGTAATTTAATTTGAAGAAGATTTACCTAAAACAACTTGTTCATTTACATTTAAATAATTAGTAGTTTTCAAACTTCAAGATTAAAATTTTAAATGTCAAAAAGAATGAAAAATATACGTAAATAATGGAGATGAAGGTAAATAATGTATGTGAAAATGTTATCAGAAAATTTTGTAAGTTATTCTCATATCAGCCTACACAAGATTTAATATTAATCAAAACCGCAAATGGTTGACCAAGTGGTTTCCACTACTTACCAGATCTAAAAGCCATAAACGTTTCTATAAAAGCCATAAAGGTTGAATTTTGTTTCTAAAAGCGTTAGTGAATATTTAACTATTTTATACAACAGATGTAAAGATCAAAATGTTTCTATTTCGTGTCCCTTTGCAAAGCACGGGTCCAACAGATAGTATACATAATTGTAATCCCCTCTAGTTTTGGAATTCAGGCTGATCTAATGGTAGAGAAAAGGGGTGTAGTCTCCGAGGTCCCGGGTTCAAATCCCTACAGTCGCCAATGGCTTTTAACTATGTGATAATGCCACGGTCCTCTAGGCACAGCTAAGGCGATGTGTAGAATCATTGTGTTAAGGAAGATCCAATCATCCTATGATATAAAGGAAATGCATAACAACAATTTAGAAAAGGCTGTACTATATATTTACAGTGAATTTAAGTCTAGTTTTTCTAGCTTTGTTATACTGTATTTGAAATTAATGTGAAAAACTACTTATAAAATACAATAAAACGAACGATTGAAAAACTTAAATTGGACGTTTTGTTCACGAAAGCAATAAAAGTTCCTTAATTTGGTGAAGTAAACTTTTTAAAGGCCGCATTTATCTGTTTCATTAGTCCAACACATTGAACTATCAAGTGTGTTATTTACTTCCTTCTTTTGATTTTAGTTATAGGTTAGTTATTTTTTTTAATATTTCGACAAGCTACAACTCTACATATAAATGATTCCGAAGGAGATCGATTCTGGAACAACAAGTCGATTGTAGTCGAGCTATCAATTGATGCTGTTAAAAAAGTCGTTGTTATCATATCTTTTGGATTGCTCCTCTAGAAAAAAATATAAACTAGATTTTCATATCTTTATTTTTTACTCAATTAATAAAAAAAATTGAATGTAGTGTCGACATTTTCTAATGTTTGGGCTGAAAATCCAATATTATTTCCAATATTCAGATCCAATATCCAGTTAGAATGGAAAACAATCTAATTTCCATTATCTGTCCAATCTGGCAAAAATGGAATGAGAGATTGGACAGTAAATGTAGGTATAAATTTATACTGACTACCGATACAACGTGTAACCTTTGACTGTATCCATTAGTTAATCATGTAACTCAATAGATAATTGTGTTTCTTAAAATAAACCATCACACCGAACGCCGGATCTTATTTCATTATATAGCATACAAACCCCATACTAATAATATATAACCAATTACTGGACCTGATTGGGTGATTGTATTTGCTCCTATCTGTAATCCAAACCATATACAAACCTGATCTCTAGTTTTTAAAAGTTGTTTATAATAAATTCAAGTGAGCGTATTATTTGTACGTCATCGAATTTGAATGGACTTTAATTAAGAAAACTTTTCACTCCATCATTTCTGAACTGGATTGGCATTCCCACTGATCAGACACGTACTATGGCCCTTCCAGCTGTAGTATAATTCTCTCCACGCTATAACTCTCCCTGTATTATAACCCTATCTGTAATACAAACCGCTCCTGTGATAATCCTCCCTATACTGTAACTCTCCCTTCGTGGTATGTTACAGAGACCTGTCAGAGACCGCCATACGTCGGCTTCCCACTGTAGGACTGCAGGAGTTGGACGAGCTGCGTCTCCTAGACACCCCGGCACTCAAGGTCTTCCCCTCCGTGTTCCACTTCAAGGTACGAGGTATATGCTACTTGAACTGCAAACTTATAAATGGTGAGAAAAACGTAACGGTACAGTTAAACATTTCAAAAATAATCAAGACAGAGCTACAAAATTTGGTTCATAGCTACTGGGCATCAACATAATTTTGACACATTACTCAGTGATACGCTCCCCCCTCAGTGGGACGGTCCGCTAGGAGTCAGAAGAAATCTTAAATGTAAGCATAGGTATAGCATTCGTGATATGTGCATCGAATTAGGTAAAGACCCTTACAAGTAAAATACAATGCCGCAAATTTGAACTCAAACGCACACTCGAGTTAGAAATGGCAGCTGTTTAAAGATTTCTTGAACCTGCCATTTTAAATCTTTGAAGGTCTGCCATGTTTTACTCAGTTACTCTTTTGAGCTCACAATTACGGAACTGTATTCTACTAATGAAGACCTTTAATTTGGGGTGCATATCAACCTATGATTAATATTAAGACAATCTTCCGACTCCTAGACAATCTTCCGACTCCTAGACAATCTTCCGACCCCTAGACAATCTTCCGACTCCTAGCTAGTCATACACCTGAGGAAGTAGCGCACCACAGAATAAAGTGTTAAAATTACTTTAATGCTTGGTAACTTTGTACCAAGTTTTGCAGCTCTATTTTGATTATTATTTGAAATATCTGACTGTCACGGGACTTTTATTTCCGCCCTGTCGATTTCATCACCAACACATTGCTAACACATTGTAAAACATTGCTAATGGCAAATGACACATCCCATCTAAAGAGATCAGCTATATTCAATTTTTTGTTCAAACCGGACAAGTCTAATAAGGCACACACGGAGGGTGCTACCATGGCTTGGGGTGCTACCAGGGCTTGGGGTGCTACAGTTAAAATTTAAATTTAGTATTTTACTTTTTGATACTACGATAGTTGATGTGTCAAAACAGAGCAGAAATCTATGGTATGGGTCTTTCTGCAACCTATAAGTATCTATGAAGTGATTTTAAAAAATGTTAAAGAATCTGGTCTGCGGAAAAATTAACGTTTTGAAGTAGGACGTTACCAAAGATTAATAACTCTTTAATAAAAGTAAATGCGCCTGTGCAATATGTTGTTATGTACAAATAGCCTGTGCGCCAATGTTATGTTTTCAAGTTCAGAAAAACTATAATGAATCATGCTTATTCATAAACTCATTCAAAGTTTAAAGCTTAAACTTGCATGGCCATTGTAGCTGACTAATGCAGAAGTTTCGGAAACAATTGTTTAGCAGAACTGTATACTGTAACTGTCTCTCTCACAGCACATTCATTGTCGTGGGAAAATTGAATAACGTACCAACAGGTTCTTGGGTTCCATTTGTCTAGTGTCCAATACAAGGAAGTGGAGTACCATCGACATCCTCTAACAAATGTGGGTATAATTTGTTACACAATATACGCTACTCCATTCCTTGTTTCACACAACAAACGGAATGTATCAACTGTATTATTATCAATAACCTTAGATGTATGAAAATCAGAGTGGAGAACATTCATAGATAAACAAGTTTTGTTCCTTAATTTTTGAAATTGTTAAAGATTTACAATGTAGACGTATTCTACCGGTTGTTATCGAACCGTGGAATGGCATCAACTTTTTATCTCACTTGGATGAATAGCCAATATTTGTATTTTAATTTATCACCCTTTTTCAGTATATAAGAGAGGTGTCCCTTACGTACCCATACCATTGCTGCGCCTTCCAGTTCCCCGCTACACACCATCCTCAGGAATATGAAAAACACCAGGTAATTGTAAACGGTTCGTTATAATTTAAGTACCACATTTTTAGCGAATTTCCCTATAGGGAAGTAGCTATTACCGTAGGTGGCACGGTAAGACCTAGACCCGGGACCGATTTACTTTTTCATTTTGATGTCCCCAGAGGCCAAAAACACTATTCGTTCAAATTTTTATATATGTATATATATATAGACATATATATATATATATATATATATATATATATACGTCCGTGAACGCGATAACTTGAGTAATTTTTGTCCGATTTTGATGAAATTTGGTTTAAAGGTGTAAAGCGGGATAAACTTGAATGAGTTCGCGAACCAGCATGATCGGACCATGGGAACGGGGCTTTACGGGGGGTTTTATGGGGTAAAAATTGGTTTTTCTCACTTTTGACCCTCAAAACACAAAATTTCCCAATTTCTCTTTAGACCTTTTTAAAGAGCTTAAAAAAACAAATAATTTAGTATATGAAAGTATTTTTGTTTGATTATTAGTAACGGAGAAAATTAAAAAAATTGTAAATTTAAAATTCCCATGTTATTCTTATGGAGAATATTGTCAAATGTTGTAGTTTGCTTGTTTATGAATATATTTTGATCAAACTTGGCAAATTTATTTATTTTCTACTAAGCTATCAATATTTTACTCAAAAACACACTTTATTAGTTTCCTTGTAGCAGCAAACCTAGGTACTCGTTAAACCTAATGTTATTAAAATATATTTAACTGAAAATCAATTCAGACAAATGGAAATTCGCTTAGTCGGCAGGTTTGCTGCGGCGGGGGTATTTATATACTTTAACTACTTGTATTTTAAGTTTTTTTTATAAGGACAAATTTATGCATAGGCAAATAGAACAAGGATAAATAGGCCGACAGCAGTGCTGTAGTTAAGATAAGTTCTGGCGTCCACCGCTTGGAGTGCTGTGTAGTTGAGTAGCACTCCTATCGGTGGATGCCAGAACTTGTGCTAACCACAGCCCTGCTGTTGGTCTGTATTTAGTTCTATTTGTCTATGATTTAACAAAGATGAACATTACACACCTCAAAAATGACAATAGGTGAGGAATTAATACAATTTTAGTCATTTAAGGTTTTAGAATTACTATATTGAAAACATACAAAAAATATAGTAGTATACTGTGGAAGTAGGCTTTGGTATTGTTTTATTGCTACGTTCATCTTATTATTGTAGCACTCATGTCAGTTAAGTTTGTATAAAAAACATTGATTTATTGTTTTATTAGGAGTTCTTTTTGTTGGTTACTTTTATAGTATTTAATGTGTTATTTATTGGTTTTGATGTTGTAAATTACAATTATTTGCAGTGATAATCTATTTATCTTGATTCACTGTGTAACTGTGTACCTAACTTTGGGTAAAATATTTACTTTACATTACTTCAGTACAGTTAAATAAAGCTCGTAATTGTTGTAATAAAACGGGCCTTGTGCGAGTTGTAAAGCATGAAATAATTATGTTATGTTTACTTTTGTTGGTGATGGGCTTTCACGACACAATGCAATTTAATTACATTTAATCTCTCCCTCCTCCCGGTGTCAAGAACACTACCAGAAAATTGGAAATGTTAAATGTAGGTCATCAAACAATAAACAAAGAGTAACTAAATGATTGATAATTTGAGTTTAAAATACACCTTATTTATAAAACACTATTTGTTCATGCCACACTTTGCTATAACACGTATATCTGGTCAACACAATAAACATTTTTTCTTGTTTGAGTGAGACATTTTCGTTCAATTGAACACGATACTTTTATGTAAGTGTAACCTAAATAATTAGTAACCTAGATAACTTAAGAATTGTTATGTTTTACAATTTCATTATACTAGCATTCGCACTGAATTCTTCTCTAATCCCACTTATTGAGGTACACGACATGGTTAATTCTGCGTAGTAAGTGCATCGTTGATAGGTTCTTACTTCAGGAATATATGTGGGTTTACATTTTAGATTATTTACCTTTTCAAAATAGAATGTTAAGTTATTTACGTTTTATTATGTTAACAGGACCTATTTGAACACTATTTTTTAAGTAATAATATTGCCATTTACGATTTTGGTTACCATACTTTTAGTGTCCATACTTTTAATAAGAAACTTTGAAGCCCAGTAGTATGGAGCATTGAGGGAATTATTTAAAATAATTCTTTGAACGAATTTACGAGCTGATTGGAAGGTGTGTTTCACATTTTTTTTATGACAATATTTAACTATCTGACAAATTGTGCGTAGAAAAACAGTCAATCATGTTTATAAATACCCCTGCCACTGCAAACCTGCATACTAAACGAATTTCCAATTGTCTCGTCTTCACTCAAATATTTTTTTTTGAGATGTTAGAAATTTTTTTATTTATATAACATTAAGATTAAACGAAAACTCAGGTTGACTGCTACAAGAAATTAAAAATAAAGTGTGTGTTTTTTAATAGAAATGTTATTTATTCGTATAAAATAAATTAATTTACCAAGTTTGATCAAAATAATATATCCATAAAGAAGCAAAGTAGAACAGTTTACTTATTATTTCTAAGAACAAAAAGGGAATTTTTAATTTACATTTGATTTATTTCTCTCCGTAACTATTTGACATAGACATACAGCAACGCATAACATTTTTTTTTACTCTAAAAAAATTGTTAAGCTAGTAAAAAGTTTTATGTGTTGAGGGTCAAAAATAGGAAAATCCAATTTTCACCCCGTAAAACCCCCAATAAAACCCCACTACTCTACAATTTGATAGCTATTGTTATACATATTTTAGTTTCATAGGTTTAATTTATAGGCTTGATACGTTTATAAATAAAATAAAACTCCATTTGACTTATCTGTGAGCCGTATCCAACTGCAGGGGATTTCAGTTATTTATAAAGTTATTTTAATATTTATATTAAATAACATTATCATCGGAGATGAGTTGGCAGGTGAAAGCATTGCCATAACGTTATGTTGCCATAACGTTATGGTTCTGATGATGATCAGGCACAAACTTCTGATGATCGGCACAAACTCGTATGAAACGTTTTTACCGAATTTTAACAAAATAGGATGAATCGTACTCGAGTTATAGCTAACAGGCTCACACACTCACAAAAAACAATACTTAAACCAATTGTAATAATGCAAAAACTTACATTAAAAACTATTTGTGGTGTAAAGAAATTTGACTCAGCTGCACCACTGTTTCAGTACTTAGACGTAATGCAGCTAGAGAAGATATATTTATATTCAATTTTATGTTATTATAAAAAGTTTACTAGTTTATTTCAAACAGTTGTTATTAATAGGAATACGAGAAACTATACTGAGGGTATGCTTATGCTACCACCTGTTATGAAAGACACAAGCAGGTTACAGTGTTACCATAAAGTAGTAAAATGTTTTAACTTTAATTTTAGAGTACTCAAAAATATTCAGGATTTGAAAATTGAATTATATAAAAGTAAATTAAAGGAATTGATAAAAAAACAACTCAATCAAACAAACAAAGTGAAATAATTAATTATCGAATGTAGCCTATACCGTTAAACGATTTGTAAATATAAACTAGTATGTAAGAGCGAATAGCCAGTGAAGGGATGAACCATAAGTGTTTGAGAAAAATCAAATTAGATATTAGGTATCAGTGACAGTGAATTTAAAGTTAAACAGAAAAAAAGACAGTTAAAATAAAATGAACCTACTCAAGACAGTGTTTAAAAAATATAAGTATAGTTTTAAGTTTTTCAACCGCGCGTGTTTTACAACACATGGTTGAATATTTGTATAAAAAAATGTTTTGTTATGTGAATAAAGATTTTTGAACTGAACTGAACTGAACTGAAAAAAAACACACACAATCGGCCAATAAAACCAACCGGTATATGTATTTGAACGGATAGTGTTTTTGGCCTCTAGGGGACATTAAAACGAAAAAAGTAAAGCGGTCCTAAATTAAGTTGAGATCTTACCATGTGTTATGTATCAAGAAATAAGTCCATATGTTTTATTTATAACATCTGTCAGATGACTGTTTACATTATTATGTTTTGTTTACTTTTTAGTTTAGTCTGATTTGTGAGTTCAATAAATTCAGTTGTGTTAATTATGTTTTAATTTACTAAACTGGCGACGAGGATAATTGGATAATGGATCTCAATAAGCCTGATCGTTTTGACCCCCATACAAATCCTGCAAGTGTCGCACAGCGTTGGGGTACATGGATTAAGCAATTTGAGAGGTATGCTTTAGCTGCAGACATTACCAGTGATGTAAGGAAAACTGCACTAGTACTTAATCTAGCTGGTGAGGAAGTGGCTTACATTTTTGACAGTTTACCACAACCTAATGAAATAACGTACAAAAATGTTATAAAACTATTAACTGACTATTTCGCTCCTACCAAAAATGTCCTTTTTGAAATATTTAATTTTAGGAAGTGTCATCAAGCAGAATCAGAGTCGTTTAACTCTTTCTATTCTCGACTAAGAACATTAGCTGTGAACTGTGAATTCAAAGACTTGGATAGGGAATTAATTATGCAAATTTTGATTGTAGATCTTCAGGATGTTGTTATTGCAGCTAAGTCAAATGAATTATTTCAAACTCAAAGTAAGGAACTTTCTTTCAGTAGCTCAAGTTTTGCTAATGTACATAAAATTGACCATTCAAACAGGAAATTTGTTGCATTTAACAACAATCCAGCTCACTCTGTTACACCTAATGTTTGTCTTGGTTGTGGACTAAGACATTTTAGAAGGGATTGTCCCCATCTTCAGACTACTTGTAATATTTGTAAGAAAATTGGGCATCTAGCACGAGTTTGTAAAGGAGGGAAACCACGCCCCAAAGAATATTTTAGCCAAAAACACGGATCAAAGGGACAGCGGGCTCATGAAGTTTTGTCAGAGGAAACCAATTATGAACAAGAAGAAACGTTTCCACCTCAATCAAATAACGAAACAACTCAATACGTCCAGGAAGTTAACTGCACTAAAGTACCGGAACTGTATACAACTGTCAACATAAATAATCACAAAGTTCTAATGGAAGTTGATACTGGTGCAGGTGTTTCTATCATAGGAGGAGAACTATGGAATACAATTTCTCATAAAAACTGTAAACTACAACCTTCTCCTTGGAAACTCAAGGATTACAGTGGTAAACCTGTAAGTGTTTTAGGTCAGACTAATGTTTATGTGAAATACGGTAAGTTCAATGGTTTCCTTCCGTTAGTCATAACTGAAGGTAATAGAAATAGTTTATTGGGGCGTAATTGGCTAAAAAGTCTTAACATTGAAGTAAACGGAGTACTTTCAATCAACTGTCATGAATCTGAAGTTCTTAATAAAGCTCAGCTGGATGTTCAAATTCTTTAGGGTGCTATAAAGGACCTCCGATCGAACTGAAAATTGACCAGAATTATAACCCAATTCACTTAAGAGCGCGCCCTTTACCTTATGCATTGCAGGCCCCAGTAGAAGAAGAGCTGAATAAGTTAGTTAATCAGGGAGTGTTAGAACCTGTTCAGGTATCGGATTGGGCCACACCAATTGTTGTTTCCGTAAAAAGCAATGGTAAAATACGAATTTGCGGTGATTATAAGGCAACGTTAAACAAAGCTATCCAAGATCATCTGTACCCTATTCCACCAATCTCTCAGCTCTTAGCAAACTTAAACCAAGGGAAATATTTTGCTAAGTTAGATTTAGCCCAAGCTTATCAACAACTGGTTGTTGACGAGAAGTCGGCACTAGCTCAGACACTAATTACACACAAGGGTGCTTTTAAACCAAAAAGACTACAATTCGGTATTAGCTCAGCTTCATCTATATTTCAACATTTTATTGAGGGTTTGCTTTCGGGCTTGGACAATGTAATCCCTTACTTTGATGATATTTAGGTTAAAGCAGGAACAATACACGAATTGATTACCACATTAAGACAAGTATTCACTAGTTTTAGAGATGCAGGGATTACACTCCAAAGCGAAAAGTGTTCTTTGTTATCTACATCAGTTGACTTCTTGGGATTTGTTGTGAGCTCTGACGGAATTCGTCCTAACCCGGACAAAGTCAAATCCATTCAAGATGCTCCTGAGCCGACTAACAAGGAACAACTGCAGGCATTTTTAGGTTTACTTAATTTCTATCACTGTTTTTTACCCAACAAAGCCAATGTTGCAGAACCTTTACATCGCTTATTGGACAAAAATGTTAAATGGCGGTGGGAGGAAAAACATAAACTTGCTTTCAATGCTTCAAAGAAGCTCCTTTCTTCCGATAGTATACTGGCTCATTACAATCCCTCCAGCCATCTTATACTAACTTGTGATGCATCTCCTTATGGTATTGGTTGTGTGCTTAGTCAGGTTCGGGGGGAAAAGGAAGTTCCAATTGCGTTTTATTCCAGGACAATGAGTCAGTCAGAACGAAGATATGCTCAAGTAGATAGGGAAGCACTTTCCATCATTGGAGGGGTTAAAAAATTCCACAATTACTTATATGGGAGGCATTTTGAAATTAGAACAGATCATAAGCCACTTCTGGGTCTTTTCACTTTGGATAAACAAACACCAAACACACTGTCACCTCGAATGATTCGCTGGAGTATCCTTTTAAATGGATATGACTTTGATCTTGTATACAAACCGGGGATTTCTATTCCGAATGCTGATGGTTTGAGTCGTCTTCCATGTTCCTCCAATGTTGTTGATCAAGAGATAAATGAAGTCTTGAATGACGTGCTATACATTGAATCCGATGAGGTTAAACCAATCACCGCTAATATAATAGCAAAAGAAACAGAAAAGGATCCACTTCTATCTAAAGTACTATTATGGACTCAACGTGGTTGGCCAACTCATAACTCAGATATCAACCTTACGCCTTTCATTTCTCGTCAAAATTCAATTTCTCAATACAAACAATGTTTACTTTGGGGAACTAGGGTGATCATTCCATCCACTCTCAGGCAACAAGCTCTGAAGCTTCTACACATGGGACATGAGGGCATTGTTCGAACAAAGGCGTTGGCTCGAAGCTATTTCTGGTGGCCAAAACTTGATCAAGACATAGAAAACATAGTGAATTCTTGTCAAGCATGTCAACAAAGTCGTCACAACCCTCCAAGAGCAACAGTTCTTCCCTGGGAGAAAACGAAACAACCCTGGTCTCGTCTCCACATAGATTTCGCTGGGCCCTTCCAAAACAAGTTGTTTTTGATTGTTGTCGATTCTTTCAGCAAATGGTTAGAAATAGTTTTGGTGCCTTCTACAGATTCAAGATCAACTATAAAGGTCCTCAGAAGCCTTTTCGCAACACATGGTGTTCCAGACACAATAGTATCTGATAACGGGTCGGCTTTCACTTCACAAGAATTTCGATCGTTTAATGAAAGCAATGGCATCCGCCACGTCGTGGTTGCACCATACCATCCGTCATCGAATGGTCAGGCAGAAAGGATGGTCCAAACGACAAAAAATTCTTTGCGACGAATACTTCAAGGAGATTGGCAAAAAAGATTGGCTCAGTTCCTAATATCATCTCATATAACGCCAAATTGTTCTACTAATATGTCACCGACTGAACTGCTGTTCGGAAGGCGTATTAGAACCATCTTAGACAGAGTTCACCCAGATTATTCTTCAAGTGACAAAGAAGAGAAAATCTTGGATAAAGCGCTTCACGATTACCAACAGTCACCTCAGAGGAAATTTAAAGAAAATGACTCCGTATTTGCAAGAAACTATAATCAGCGAGGACCAAAGTGGATTCCTGCTAAAGTCACTAGAATAACCGGGCCACTGAGCTACCATTTGATAACAAAAGAAGGCATTGAAATACGACGTCATATTGACCAATTGAGACCTCGCTCAGAAACATCAAAAGCATCTACTAACTCACACTTGGATAATCCTGAATCTCCAGTAAACCCACCATTCCACCCACTACTCCAGAATCCTATTCAAATGAGAACACCAGAAGCACATCATATCACTCCAGTGCAACCACCATCAATGGTTCGCAATCCTATTATGATGAGAACACCAGACGTACAACCAATGCGACCATCAGTGATGCAACAATCTCGCAATTCCTTTATAGTCCAGTCAAGGAATGAGGTGTAGAGTGCGTGAGCAGGTAACTAAGCGATTCCTTCTGAAACTTGTTCAGGGGGCTTAGGGTGTTAACATACCAAAAGTCCTGACTCCTAGGTGGTGAGCCAGGGGGTGGAGGGGGGGGAAAAGGGGGGGAAAAAGGTACGCATTTTGGGTTTTTTGATTATATATCGAAAACTATCAACTTTTTGTATACTATAGTAAATTATAAAATTGAAGAAGATTAAATTTTCTACAAGAAAAGTATATAATGTGTTTATTTTGGTTCAACAGATTACGAGTTATAACTTATTTAATTGATATCTTATTAAAATACTCCTTCCATAAGAAATACATGTAAATTAGTATGCGAAATGGGGCGAATCCTATCCACCCAAAGGAAATATAAATGATATTCTGGAAATCTTGACAAAATTTCCAGTAATTTGACACTTTAATCATTAAAATTGATCCAAAATTAAGGCGAGGGCGAGGTAACAAAATGTCGAGTTTTGGTGTTTTTTTATTGGAAATATAAAAAAAACCTTAAATCATCCCATTTTTAAACCCTCACCCTCGCTTTAATTTTTGACAAAATTTCATGATTTAAGTGTCAAATTACTGGAAATTTTGTCAAGATTTCCAGAATATCAGTTATATTTCCTTTGGGCGGATAGGATTCGCCCCATTTCGCATACTAATTTACATGTATTTCTTATGGAAGGAGTATTTTAATAAGATATCAATTAAATAAGTTATAACTCGTAATCTGTTGAACCAAAATAAACACATTATATACTTTTCTTTTAGAAAATTTAATCTTCTTCAATTTTATAATTTACTATAGTATACAAAAAGTTGATAGTTTTTGATATATAATCAAAAAACCCAAAATGCGTACCTTTCCCCCCCCCTTTTTCCCCCCTCTACCCCCTGGCTCACCACCTAGGAGTCAGGACTTTTGGTATGTTAACACCCTAAGCCCCCTGAACAAGTTTCTGAAGGAATCGCTTAGTTACCTGCTCACGCACTCTACACCTACTTTTGGATCATTCATTGACTGGACTATTAGTGGTATAGAAGGTTCAATTAACCCTCATCAAGAAGATGCTGGTTTCAACGTTTCTGGTTTAATTCAAGACTCCACTAGCATGAGCACGAGTCCACAACCTGTTCGGTCACGTGTCTCTAGATCAAACTCCCAAAACACTTCAATGAGCATGAGTCCTCGACCTGTTCGTATCCGTCGACCACCGGCATATCTGAAGGACTACCTAACGGGGGAAGGAGTGTTATGTATCAAGAAATAAGTCCATATGTTTTATTTATAACATCTGTCAGATGACTGTTTACATTATTATGTTTTGTTTACTTTTTAGTTTAGTCTGATTTGTGAGTTCAATAAATTCAGTTGTGTTAATTATGTTTTAATTTACTAAACCATGAGACCACCGTTAACAGCTTATTCCCTATATGGAAAATCCGCTAAAAAAATTTGACAAAGAATTGAGATACGAATAGAAACATTTTATGATCACGATTTATTTCCCTCAATCTTCTTCAAATGTCCATAATATTTTTACCAAGACTGAGGTATTTTCCAGATTTTTACCAAGTTAATTTTAGCAACACATATAGTTTAAGTCTTCTCCTTGTCCACAAAGTTAAAAACTTGATTTGCATGAACTTTACGCTGGTTAAACGTATTCTATGTTGAAAGTGCATTGGTTAAACACGACTGGCTTGTTTTGAAGCTGCCAACGGTATACAGCTGTAGCTAGACCCATTAACAGTTGAACCTATTACGTACAAGAACATTGCACTGGTGCGCGGTGCAGGGTCGATACGGTTACGGCCTAGCCGATAGTTTTATGGCTCCTTCATCTGAGTAACTGGGTATTGCAGTTACAACCATTACCTATCATATCACAGATTATTTCCGCTTATATTGCTACATTTCAGTATGTAGGATTTCACTGTTTGTTTGTGTAAAATGGAAATTATGTCACAAATTGCATCTGAAAAACAAATAGACAAATCCAAACCCCATATCATACGATGATTGAATAGCAATAAAACACACTATTATACTTACAACCACTTGAAAGATAGCCTTATATATGAAAAATGTTCAAGATTTTAAGCCATTCATAAGTTGCAGTACAAGGGCAATATTTAAAGATAATATATGTTGGGAAATCAAGCTAATATAACACCGTCAATTTTCACATTAACTACATATTTCAACACAATTTATTCATGTTAACCCTAAGGCAACATTGTATAAAACTGCATAAGCCTTAAATGTTGATAAACCTTAATAAATGCTAAATGAGGTTTTCTATTTTTTTATTATCTCCGCTTTTTAGTATATCCAAGTTTCAATGTTATCATGTTGCAGAATTAATTTGTTTTATCAGTTATTTATATATTATACTATCTTGTTGTAGATCATTGATTAAGTGTGGGTTTGTTGATGGAACGACTTTTAGCAGTGTCTGAAACATTACAGATAAAGTGTTAAACGTATGTAAAACACTTTAATGGGGTCATTTAGCTAGACTAAAAGACACCCTAACTAACGTAACTGTGTCAAGTGATAAAGATATAAGTGTTTATAAGCGAGCCATCTTGGTTTTTTATTAAGTTTATGTAGCTTCTTCAGTATTTTTTTACGAAACACACTACGACCTTTATAGTCTACTTAGGTAACTGTAAATGTGGAATTCGTTGTTCAAAGATATTCAACAACTAAACATAAATCACTGCCATCTAATAGTATATTTCGTACCTAGGACCGAAAATTAGGTGTTGCCGGCTCGAGATAGTTTTTTTAAGTTCGAGACGAAGTCGAGAACTTAAAACGACCGAGAGCTGCAAAACCATTTCGTTCCGTGGAACACTATTTTTCACCAGACTATACCCTATTACCAATATTCACCACAATAATAATGCACACTGATAGTCTACACAACAACAACTTTAAGGTTATGTGAAGAAATAATTTGAGGAATCAGCAAAAATAATAATAAATAGTTGCTAGGCAGCGGTGACAATAAAACAGTTCTATTGCAATGCTATGGATACTGATTTATGTTTTGAGAAAGTAAGCGGGCAGCTGATTTTGCGGCCCTAGGGCTGTAGTAATAGAGATCGATGCCCTAGGGATGTAAAAACCTGCTCGGTCCCCTAATGACGACGACATCTGGCATGGCCAGCAAAACGTAACTTTCATCCACCAGTTAACGTATGTAAAACAGCTAAAAACATCATAGTGTGGGGAAAAATGTATTACAATTATGTCATTGTTTTGTAAAGAAGTGTTTTTAACTCCCAAGAGAATTTTTGAGGTTAAAGATACAAAGGTACTCGGAGACATCGAAATGACTCTAATGGAGGGGAGAGATGCTCCGATGGGGGTGGTAAGGTACTCACCCCCACCTCTTGGGTACCATTCGGCGGGTACTTAACCAGGGTGTTTGGCACCGAGAAGTCAGTTGGGCCTCCGGGCCCAACCCCGCCGGATGGGCGTGCTGAGCCACCGGTGTGGGGCCTAATGGGCGTGTTGAGCCCCGGGTACGCTGGACGGGCGTGTTGAGCCCCCGGCACCGTCGGACGGGCGTGTTGAGCCCCCGGCACCCTCGCATGGGCGTGTTGAGCCCGCGAGACACCTGATGGGCGTGCTGAGCCACAGGTACGCTGGACGGGCGTGTTGAGCCCCCGGCACCGTCGGACGGGCGTGTTGAGCCCCCGGCACCCTCGC
The DNA here is from genome assembly GCF_028750875.1 of Macrosteles quadrilineatus. Lineage (NCBI taxonomy): Eukaryota > Metazoa > Arthropoda > Insecta > Hemiptera > Cicadellidae > Macrosteles > Macrosteles quadrilineatus. The sequence continues at coordinate 161,347,828 of NW_026542594.1, forward strand.
ATGGGCGTGTTGAGCCCGCGAGACACCTGATGGGCGTGCTGAGCCACAGGTACGCTGGACGGGCGTGTTGAGCCCCCGGCACCCTCGCATGGGCGTGTTGAGCCCGCGAGTTACCTGATGGGCGTGTTGAGCCACGGGTACGCTGGACGGGCGTGTTGAGCCCCCGGCACCGTCGGACGGGCGTGGTGAGCCCCCGACATCCTCGCATGGGCGTGTTGAGCCCGCGAGACACCTGATGGGCGTGTTGAGCCACGGGTACGCTGGACGGGCGTGTTGAGCCCCCGGCACCATCGGACGGGCGTGTTGAGCCCCCGGCACCCTCGCATGGGCGTGTTGAGCCCGCGAGTTACCTGATGGGCGTGTTGAGCCACGGGTACGCTGGACGGGCGTGTTGAGCCCCCGGCACCGTCGGACGGGCGTGGTGAGCCCCCGACATCCTCGCATGGGCGTGCTGAGCCCGCGAGACACCTGATGGGCGTGTTGAGCCACGGGTACGCTGGACGGGCGTGTTGAGCCCCCGGCACCGTCGGACGGGCGTGTTGAGCCCCCGACACCCCGCATGGGCGTGCTGAGCCCGCGAGTTACCTGATGGGCGTGTTGAGCCACGGGTACCGCTGGATGGGCGTGTTGAGCCACCAGCACCGTCGGATGGGCGTGTTGAGCCCCTGACACCCCGCATGGGCGTGTTGAGCCCGCGGGACACCTGATGGGCGTGTTGAGCCACGGGTACCGCTGGACGGGCGTGTTGAGCCACCAGCACTGTCGGACGGGCGTGTTGAGCCACCGACACCCTCGCATGGGCGTGTTGAGCCCGCGGGTCCGTAGTCGTAGGTGGAGGGGAGGACTTTGGAGTCCCCCACCACCTTTAAAGCATATACATAGGTATACGCTAAGTGTTGAAGGAGTTTACGTCGGACTGCAGACCGAGTAGACTGCCTAGAGAGTGCTAACTTCTGAGCAAGTGACGCCAGAACCGTCTCCAGTGGAGAGCAGTAGCACATTAAACCGGCCCAGCTTGACTTCTGTGCTTGGAAAGCCAGAACCGTCTCCAGTGGAGAGCAGCAGCTAGGGGACCGAGGATTCCGGGGTGAAGGTGCCAAGGATCTAGACCGCGGACCCACACGGATATCTTTTAGGAGTGTCGTAGACCACCGGGCCAGTAAGGGCGCAAGCAAGACTTGATCCAACCTCTGCCCAACCCCTGAATACGAGCCCGGAGACACTGCCTGGTAGGAGGACTACGGACCCAGGATCAAGACTGTATATAATATTGTATATATAAACATATGTGTTAGGATAAGGATATTAGGGAATAAAATGGAAGTTTGAGATACCCAGAGTCTTTCACTTATCGACCCTTACCACCCTTGATAAGGCCTAGTGCTCTGGAGGAAACTTCCTCACAAGATTTGGCGCCCGAACAGGGACTAAAGTGAAGACTTCAGTGGAATTGTTTGAAAAGGGTAAAGAAGACCCGGAACCTGTAAATATTGTAAATAGTACTACGTTATTGAAGAATAGAAAAATGCCGTCTGACAGTGAATCGGACAACGGAAGTATAGTCGAGGAAGAAAAGAGGAACCCGAGGACAGGTTGGATTTATACCCTCAAGAAGGTGGAATTAGTCGAGGAGTTAAGGAAATTTGGACTTCAGTCTTCAGGAACAGTGAGAGCTGATCGTCGTATGTTTAGCAGTTTCATCAGAGGAGAATACAGACCTGCGTTAGCTACCCCACCACCAGGATCGTCTAGAGAGACTACAGAAATGAAATCACCAACCAAAGAAGATTCCAAGATGGTGAGTCACAAATATTTAGAAAATATTAATGTATGCAATACAGTCCGAAAGTGGAACCAATTCTTCGATGGGAATAAGGATGTAGTTCTCTTTTTGGAACGAGTTAACGAAATGAGAGAAGCCTACAATATCGAGGAAGACGAATTATTACCTGCTCTCCCAGAGTTGCTCAAAGGAAAGGCGCTTCTCTGGTACCGGAACTACAAGTCGTATTGGAACACTTGGGGTGAATTTCTCGTCCATCTAGAAAACCAATTTCTGCCCCAGCGTTACAGGGAAAAACTGGACTCCGAAATAAGAGCACGTACCCAAGGTCAAAACGAGCTGTTTAATGACTACGCAATCAGTGTTCAGACCCTGATGCGGCGACATGGAAAATATTCTTCCAAGCAACAATTTAATCAGATTTACGAAAACATGCACCCAGAGTATAAGCTATACGGACTCGGATGGGAGATAAAAACTATTGACGAACTAATAACAGCTGCAAAGGAGTACGAGTCCATCAAACAATCAGCTGAAAATGTTCGCCCTCCCATGAACGCTGCACAATCCATGTATCCAAACATCGCATATAAGAATAGAGGCAAACTACCATGGCCTACAAGCATTCAACCGCAAAAACAGGGTGACCAGTACCTCCCTCATAGTTACGATCAGAGACACATTCACCATGGCTATAGACATGGAGACACAAGGCTTAAATGCTATAATTGTGATAAGCCAGGTCACTTATTCAGGGATTGTCATCTCCCTAAGAAACCGTCCTCGTGTAGGTTTTGTGGAGCCGAGGGTAGATCGGGAAACTGTAGCTGTTCTAGAGCAATAAACTACAGAAGAGACCCAGAGAGACAAGGGTCACCCAGTCCTCGACAGTAGGTAATATGAGAGACCAGTCACGCAGAAGGATTTTTTATTTGTTTTTCATCTGTTAAAAACTAAGAGACAGTTTTAAGTTTTGTTAGAAGAATCTTCATTTCGTTTCAAGAGTTAGTTACTTCAGTGTTAGTTTTTATTTTTGTGGACACTTTTTGGAAACTGGCTAATGCCGAAGAAAATTTTTTTAGATATATGGTCTTTTGAAAAATTGAATTTTCATTATGACGGTGTGATGGAAAAAGGAAAGATGGAATTTTTTTTCCTCGTTGGGAAGAAAAGGGAGAGTGTAAAGAAGTGTTTTTAACTCCCAAGAGAATTTTTGAGGTTAAAGATACAAAGGTACTCGGAGACATCGAAATGACTCCAATGGAGGGGAGAGATGCTCCGATGGGGGTGCTAAGGTACTCACCCCCACCTCTTGGGTACCATTCGGCGGGTACTTAACCAGGGTGTTTGGCACCGAGAAGTCAGTTGGGCCTCCGGGCCCAACCCCGCCGGATGGGCGTGCTGAGCCACCGGTGTGGGGCCTGATGGGCGTGTTGAGCACCGGGTACGCTGGACGGGCGTGTTGAGCCCCCGGCACCGTCGGACGGGCGTGTTGAGCCCCCGGCACCCTCGCATGGGCGTGTTGAGCCCGCGAGACACCTGATGGGCGTGCTGAGCCACAGGTACGCTGGACGGGCGTGTTGAGCCCCCGGCACCGTCGGACGGGCGTGTTGAGCCCCCGACACCCTCGCATGGGCGTGGTGAGCCCGCGAGACACCTGATGGGCGTGCTGAGCCACAGGTACGCTGGACGGGCGTGTTGAGCCCCCGGCACCGTCGGACGGGCGTGTTGAGCCCCCGACACCCTCGCATGGGCGTGGTGAGCCCGCGAGACACCTGATGGGCGTGCTGAGCCACAGGTACGCTGGACGAGCATACCCTATTTAAATGGAATTAGTTTAACAAGTACTTAGGTTTGCTGCAACAGGGAGGGTAAATTTTTTTTGTTGTAAAATGTTAATAGGTACTGTAGTTTAGTAAGAAATTAATTTATTTTCCAAATTGTATCAAAATATGTTCATAAACAAGCAAACTACAACAGTTGACTTATTCTCCATAAGAATACCATGGGAATTTTAAAATTACAATTTATTTTTTATTTTTTATATAACCATTAGGCGCATAATAACGCTTAAATATACTAAATTATTTGTTTTTTAAAGCTCTACGCAATAATTTGTAAATAAATACTCGTTCGAATAAATGTACACGTATGTACCAATTTCATCAAAATCGGATCATTTTTGCTCGAGTAATTGTGCTAACGGACACATATATATATATGTATATATATATATATATATATATATATATATATATATGAATTTGAACGGATGTTGTTTTTGGCCTCTAGGGACCTCAAAACGAAAAAGTAAATCGGTCCCGGGTCCAGGACTTACCATGAGTACTACGGTAATAGCTTATTCCCTATATGGGAAATTCGCTAAAAGGATTCGACTGCTCTGTGAGACCTGCAATGCTGCGGGATATCAGTTATTTATACAGTCGTTTTAAAAGCCCCTCAATAAACAACAGCATCGGAGATTAATTAGCTGGTGGAAACGTGGTTTTATTAACAAATTTCCGTACTGTAGATCAAGAGGAGTCTGCTTTGAGCTTCGATTTTAAAGATCATGCACAATGACAGCGATTTCATTACTGCCAACTCAAACTTAATATTGTTCAATTGTGAGGCTGAATAGCTGGATGTGAGATATCTACTTTTGTAGACTTTAATCAGAGTCTAGACATTGTTACACGTTGGTTGAACGAACGTGTATAACAAATCTTAGTCTTACATGGATAGTTTTCCAAGTGCATAGACATTGTTTACTACTTTTTTTTACGTCTTCATTGATAAATACATTTACGTTGATGGACAAACATACCTAGTTTTATTATTTCTGCTTCTCGGAATGATTTATAAACAAATCTTATACCAATGAATACACAAACTATACTTATACTTCAATTACGTCCTCGATGATTTCACATAATTTAAAATACTCATATTTACTATCCATAATATAAACATGCAAGCAAACAATACCAGCTCTAAGATCGTATTAAGCAAACATAATACCTTTGACTATTCATACAATATTGGATACTTCTGTATCCAATAGTCAAGGATAATACTCATAATATACAATATTTTCACCACTGATATTCAACACATGATGAAATGACGCATGACCCCATATAATATATGGGGTTTAATATATTATATTAAAAATATTAAGTTATTGTTAGTGTCTAAAGATTTGTTATGTTTCCAAACTGTTTATAGTTGTCTTTGACGTCTTTTATCATAACAATATTATACTATTGTGTTAGCTTGATTAACATCTTAAAAATTTTAGTTTAGAATTTTGAGTTATTAAATACTATGTCTTAAATGTATCTATACATTTAAGAGTAGTATTACTGAAAAATCATTGTCAATAGAAAGAGTTTTTCGTTCGTTTGAAAACATCGTCAGTGTAAAATCATTTTTGTTTATCGTGTCATACTCAGTAGCTACTCTGACACTTATACACATATTTGTGTAACGCTAAACAGGTTTATAGGTTAAAAAGTATCCAACTCTTGAACTATTTACTAATATTGTTTTGATCCTATATTCCTCTATCTACAGAGTGCCTTGTAACCATATGATCAAACTTTGTCATGTTATTCAGCTTGTCAAAAGAAACCAACAATGTAAAATAGCATGTGTTCTATGACGTTCCGTTTTCGGTATATCTGTCTGTCCGTTTTTTTTCCATTCAAACAATGTTAAAAGGTAGTTTGATCAATTTAACATTGTTTAAATAGAGAGAAATTTAAGTACGGAAAGAAGAAATTAATTTCTTAGTTATTCTTTGTCCAATTTAACTTTATAAGATATCATTGTATTTTGCATGAAATTTACAAAATTTTTGATATCTTGCAAATATTTTTTTTTATTAACAGTTTCGTTGAATTTGGCGTCACATATTTTAAAAGGCCGCCATTTTTAGACGGTTCAAGAGTTTTTATTCATATTTAGCGAAAATATAGTGGTCAATTACATAAACAAATTTGCAGAATTTCAACAATGTAGTTTAAGCAGTTAATGAGTTGTGAATGTAAAGATCACATACAGACAAATATACCGAAAACGGAATGAGATATGATACATGTTATTTTACATTTTTGTTTCTGTTGACTTGCTGAATAACGTGACAAAGTTTGTTCAGATGGTTGCAAGACACCATATTATTTAACGATGCTGTGTGTGCTGAACGAAAATATCGCCTCATTTAGACGTTGTTTGTCCTAACCGTGGACCATCAATCACTGGGTGACGTCACGCTAATGTTGTTTGCTAGCTGCAGGCCAACCTTTTATTGCCTTAGAAATAAATAGTTGCGTTCCTGTCACCACTTACATAACTCTGAATTAACGCACTTTCGTGTTACGGTTTCGTTACCCTCGCAACATTCAATCTTTTTAACGCAATAAATTAATTAATTTTTAACCTAGAAGTTTACCTAATCTAGAATAAATTGAAAAAAACAGAGGAACATTTCACAGTGGATAACTTGACATTTAATCGTCTGGGGCCTTTTTAACGTATTAAGTGACAATTTCGTTAGTTTGCTACACTTTAGTTGGTATAACAGTTAAAAGTAGGGGAAAAATATTACACCAAATAACCATAAACTATACAAATTGGTATAAAAACCCATCTTACCGTCCACGTACAAGGCCGTCCGCTTGCGTTGTTTGTTTGGAACGTTTTGTAAAGAGACAAAATTAAACGAATTTGTTAGGCGAATTAAAATGAATGGCTTAAGCCAACCCATCCGTATGATCTCAATTTTCCCTTTCACACCAAAGAATTCAAAGAATATATTTTAATGTAGCATTAAAATACTTCGTTAATCATCACAAAAATGTTTTATTATTTAAAATAATATTATTCATGATAACTAATGTAATATTGAAGAATATTGAAGAAATCATCATGTATCGTGGTTAATACAATAAATTTAATAATTCTAAAACTAAGTAATGCTGCAGACTGTTCACAAGCCATGCATGATTGTGGTTTGGTTATTTATGTATATTTGGTACAGTGGTTTCAATTTAAGATGGAAACTAGCTGTGCTCTGATGGGTTTGGGACCAGACACTTCTGCAGATCACCTTGGGATGTTACATGACGGTACTGTGTGCATTGTAAATGTATGTTTGATGCAGAGGTTCCTACGTGAGTTTAGCAAGAACTGCACTATGGGATCACGACCTCTAGAGGACAGTCAGTGGGGTCTGGGAGCTCACACTTCTACAGATCACCTTGGGATGTTACAAGACGGTTCTGTGTGCATTGTAAATGTATGTTTGATGCAGAGGTTCCTACGTGAGTTTAGCAAGAACTGCACTATGGGATCGCGACCTGTAGAGGACAGTCAGTGGGGTCTGGGTGCTCACACTTCTACAGATCACCTTGGGATGTTCCATGACGGTATGTTCTTTTATCTTGATACACTTACGACATAGCATTGTTGTTTGAATAAATCCTGTTAGTTCAAAATAAACTGGCTAACTGACTGGTTGTTAAACTACAGTAGTAAATTAATATCATTTCTTTAAGACGTAAATAGGAGATAGCATTATGGTTTAAATGTTCTACCACTTCACCTAAACAATACAGAAAAATAATTTATTATTAAAAATTTGCAAAATATCACATATTATTTATGAAATTAAAAACATAAACATATATGTACGATTATACATATTCAACATATTCAAATACGATTATAATCGTAAACAATCCTACTTTGACAGCTCTCATAGCGTATCACAGTTTTTTGTTCCTGCTTAGTTCAAATAAGTGGTTTTCATAAATGCAAAAAAATCACACAAATTTGGTAAATCTTACAACTTTTTAATGGTTTTACATATAACATAGAACCATTTTTTTTAGTTGAAACAGCTAAATTCTTTAATTCCCTTCAAATATGAATACTCATAAGGTTAACATGGGGAACTACAGAGCCACTGGGGCGGAGCCCAAAAGGATTTTTGAGATAAGAATATTCGTATATGTTAATCGGGAATGTAAGCTATCATCATGCCAAATTTCAACCCAATCCATCCAGTAGTTAGTGCGTGATTGAACCACAAACAAACAAACACACACACAAACTATCACATTTATAATATTATAGATTTTGCGTTTGATAATAGATTGTGCACTAACCATTATTTTTTATTCTTCGTTCACTAATTGAAAGGTACGGTACAGCTATGTCAAAGTTGTCTTCTAAATGATAAGTCTTTCAAAAGAAGAGACTATTATATCAGCAAACGAGTTCAAATAAAGATGTTCTACGAACTCCACACTGTTTCATTATACAATGTTTTGTTGTTGTCCTATTTTTTAAGCATTTTATTGTCTAAAAACAAGAATTGTTGGTTTTTTTGCATCGGAGGAAATTTTAGAAGAGACATTCTCATAGTATTACTGTAGTTTCAAACTCAATACTGTAGCTGTCTGTTGCTCAACTATGTTCGCCACATGAACTTGTATAGTAATCAAATTACTGTCTACCTGAGAGACCACGATGTAACGGTCAACACATCTCACTCGCAATATATATTTGTATACAAACGTCTGTAAATATAGTGAATCACGAGTAATAAGTTTCTTGTTTTTCCGAGTTGATTTATATAAACCAAGTCTAGTCAAAACTGACATAACTACATAACTGTCTCACAATTTTGTTTTTAAATCAAACTCATGATTAAGTTTTGTGCAAACATACAAACTAAATAATACTGATTGCATTGTAATGTCAACAAATTTATTCTAGATTTTTTAAGAGTTGTAGGGAAGTTTCCCGTCATACAAAAACTATCAAACCATAATTCAATGTAGGCCTATAGGTGCCATTTTGATGTTTTAACTTAGGATGTTAACCAACTATATGTTCAATGATCTGAAATATGGCTTTGGGATATAAAAATTGATTCGTTTTATGACAAGATAGAGAAAGTACTGTGTTAATACAATTAGCATGGATTTACTAATTAGAATACCATGCAAATTAATTATTCTTGAATTGGGTTGGTTAAGGAATATTTTTTTTTATAAATTAAATATAATTTTCTCGTGGTTTTGATCTGCATTCTTCCATTCCTTTTTTACAATTTGCCCAAAACTCTCTTCATCCATGTACATTTAAACGTAATTTTCAATATCCGAACTCAGTCAAAAGTACTTAATCCAAGCCAGAGTATGAAAATAAATGCGACTTCAAGATTAAGCCTATGGATCTATAATTAACGTGTATTTAATTAATCATTTCATACTTTTAAGGTAGATTGTAAACCGAATATGCACATGTCAGCTCCTCTAATCAGTGTGTTGTTGGTTCAGGAGTGACAGTACAGCCAGGGCGGCGGATGCAGGCTCTTTGTGGTAACCTATCCAAGAACTACCGGGAGGTTCGGTGTGTACCAGCGCCAGACGCATTCAACCCCTGCGAGGACCTGATGGGCAACTGGGCCCTCCGGGTCGCCGTGTGGCTCGTGGCCGTAGCAGCGCTACTGGGGAACATCACCGTGCTGCTGGTGCTCGGCAGTAGTAGGTGGGTACTCAGCAAAACCAAGTAGGGTCCTTTGTAAGTTCTCTCAGGAAGAATTTAAACTAGGGAGCCCTTGATGTGAGTATCTTTTGACAAGTTCCTGAGGGAGCCCTTGATGTGTGTATCTCTTGACAAGTTCCTGAGGGAGCCCTTGATGTGTGTATCTCTTGACAAGTTTCTGAGGGAGCCGTTTATGTGTGTATCTCTTGACAAGTTCCTGAGGGAGCCCTTGATATGTGTATCTCTTGACAAGTTTCTGAGGGAGCCGTTTATGTGTGTATCTCTTGACATAGTTCCTGAGGGAGCCCTTGATGTGTGTATCTCTTGACATAGTTCCTGAGGGAGCCCTTGATGTGTGTATCTCTTGACATAGTTTCTGAGGGAGCCCTTGATGTGAGTATCTTTTGACAAGTTCCTGAGGGAGCCCTTGATGTGTGTATCTCTTGACATAGTTCCTGAGGGAACCCTTGATGTGTGTATCTCTTGACATAGTTCCTGAGGGAGCCCTTGATGTGTGTATCTCTTGACAAGTTTCTGAGGGAGCCGTTTATGTGTGTATCTCTTGACATAGTTCCTGAGGGAGCCCTTGATGTGTGTATCTCTTGACATAGTTCCTGAGGGAGCCCTTGATGTGTGTATCTCTTGACATAGTTCCTGAGGGAGCCCTTGATGTGTGTATCTCTTGACATAGTTCCTGAGGGAGCCCTTGATGTGTGTATCTCTTGACATAGTTCCTGAGGGAGCCCTTGATGTGTGTATCTCTTGACATAGTTCCTGAGGGAGCCCTTGATGTGTGTATCTCTTGACATAGTTCCTGAGGGAGCCCTTGATGTGTGTATCTCTTGACATAGTTCCTGAGGGAACCCTTGATGTGTGTATCTCTTGACATAGTTCCTGAGGGAGCCCTTGATGTGTGTATCTCTTGACAAGTTTCTGAGGGAGCCGTTTATGTGTGTATCTCTTGACATAGTTCCTGAGGGAGCCCTTGATGTGTGTATCTCTTGACATAGTTCCTGAGGGAGCCCTTGATGTGTGTATCTCTTGACATAGTTCCTGAGGGAGCCCTTGATGTGTGTATCTCTTGACATAGTTCCTGAGGGAGCCCTTGATGTGTGTATCTCTTGACAAGTTCCTGAGGGAGCCCTTGATGTGTGTATCTCTTGACATAGTTCCTGAGGGAGCCCTTGATGTGTGTATCTCTTGACAAGTTTCTGAGGGAGCCGTTCATGTGTGTATCTCTTGACAAGTTCCTGAGGGAGCCCTTGATGTGTGTATCTCTTGACATAGTTCCTGAGGGAACCCTTGATGTGTGTATCTCTTGACATAGTTCCTGAGGGAGCCCTTGATGTGTGTATCTCTTGACATAGTTCCTGAGGGAGCCCTTGATGTGTGTATCTCTTGACATAGTTCCTGAGGGAGCCCTTGATGTGTGTATCTCTTGACAAGTTTCTGAGGGAGCCGTTTGTGTGTGTATCTCTTGACAAGTTCCTGAGGGAGCCCTTGATGTGTGTATCTCTTGACAAGTTTCTGAGGGAGCCGTTTATGTGTGTATCTCTTGACAAGTTCCTGAGGGAGCCCTTGATGTGTGTATCTCTTGACATAGTTCCTGAGGGAGCCCTTGATGTGTGTATCTCTTGACAAGTTTCTGAGGGAGCCGTTCATGTGTGTATCTCTTGACAAGTTCCTGAGGGAGCCCTTGATGTGTGTATCTCTTGACATAGTTCCTGAGGGAACCCTTGATGTGTGTATCTCTTGACAAGTTTCTGAGGGAGCCGTTTATGTGTGTATCTCTTGACAAGTTCCTGAGGGAGTCCTTGATGTGTGTATCTCTTGACAAGTTTCTGACGGAGCCCTTGATGTGTGTATCTCTTGACAAGTTTCTGAGGGAGCCGTTTATGTGTGTGGGGTTGACAAGTTCCTGAGGGAGCCCTTGGTGTGTGTATCTCTTGACAAGTTCCTGAGGGAGCGAGGGAGCCCTTGATGTGTGTATCTCTTGACATAGCTCCTGAGGGAGCCCTTGATGTGTGTATCTCTTGACATAGTTCCTGAGGGAGCCCTTGATGTGTGTATCTCTTGACATAGTTCCTGAGGGAGCCCTTGATGTGTGTATCTCTTGACATAGTTCCTGAGGGAGCCCTTGATGTGTGTATCTCTTGACATAGTTTCTGAGGGAGCCCTTGATGTGTGTATCTCTTGACATAGTTCCTGAGGGAGCCCTTGATGTGTGTATCTCTTGACATAGTTCCTGAGGGAGCCCTTGATGTGTGTATCTCTTGACATAGTTCCTGAGGGAACCCTTGATGTGTGTATCTCTTGACAAGTTTCTGAGGGAGCCCTTGATGTGTGTATCTCTTGACAAGTTTCTGAGGGAGCCCTTGATGTGTGTATCTCTTGACATAGTTCCTGTTGCACGTAGGTTTCGCATGACGGTGCCCAAGTTCCTGATGTGCCACCTCGCCGTGGCCGACCTCTGCATGGGACTGTACCTTCTGATGATTGCTGCTGTGGACTCTCGCTCTATTGGAGATTACTTCAACTATGCCATCGACTGGCAAAATGGTAATATATTTGATGGAAAATGTTAAGGATGGTATTTACTTCAGAATGTAACTCTCATAGTAAAGTCATACAGTCTTAAATTATTTTATCGTTATTGTATCAAATCAAAAAATTTTTATATCTTTGATGAAAAAAACTTTGTTTCTATTTTGAAATAGATTTAGTGTATGCTTCATAAAATATTCGTACTTAAGAACCAAGAAAGAAATGATAAATGTTTAAAACACGTTTGTCATAACTCAAGCTTTACTACGGGGAAAAAGAAATCAGATTTGTAACTTTAAAATTGTATCTCATTGGTCCAAAAATGTGTTATAAAAGTGTTAGGGCCTACTGTTAGGAAATAATAATCGAAAAATAGCGTGTGTACGAGTTGTAGGCTATTTTCTGATAGAATGAATGCAATGGGAGCGAATCAATTAAAATCTGTTCAAAAGTGTAATAAGAACCAACATGTAGCTCACAATAGCATTTTACAACACGTGCATGGATCTATGAAAGCCATTGGCATAAAGCTCTAGGCAGATTTAAAGACGAGAATAGGCAATGTGATATGATAATGTTCAAATCTTTAGTCCAAACACAAGTTTTACCTTGTTAATTGACTTTCAAGTTCTTAGTTGGATATAGTTATTACCAGACGTATCCGTGCTTGGCAGGCCTTGGTTGTCAGGTAGCTGGAGCTTTGACCGTGTTCGCCAGACAACTGTCCATCTACACTCTGACCGTGATAACTATAGAGCGATGGTACACCATCACATACGCAATGCATCTCAACAAGCGGCTGAACCTACCTTGCGCCTGCAAGATCATGGTGTGTGGCTGGGCCTACGCCCTCCTCATGGCTGTCTGTCCCCTGCTGGGCATCAGCGGCTACTCCAAGACTAGGTAACCACATAGCACACGAGTAGCCACAGAATATACATCTGAGAAGGCTATTAAAGCCTCTATAAATAAATACGTTTCAAGGTATGCTTGCCAATATGGTACTTAATTTATTTCTTAATACATTCACAGGGTAGTGACCACCCACGCCATGCTAAAATGTGTTGAGACTTTTTGGGCAAATAAACTACTAGTTCCTAGGCGGCGTTAGTAGCAAAACCGAAGCGTAGTTGTCATGTCAAGCAACATGGTACCGGCTCTGTCAAGTATTGGGATTGAATTAAAGATGGTGGTCTACTTCTATTTTGTGTCTATTCTTTATTTTATGATATGTCTGTCTCACTCGTGTTTAATCATGTAGATAGGACGTATGCATACAATATATTACACTCTTTACTTTTTGTACAACATAAAACTCATGTTACCTTACCCAGTTCAGTGATTATAATCAGAGTTTATGAACCTTACCTTGTATTCATGGGGTTATTTGGTTACATATTATCTACAATGTAAATTGCACTACAATGTTATATCAAAATAAACTTGACTGTCCACAGTATCTGCCTTCCATTAGAGAACTTGAAGCCGTGGGACTTGGTGTACTTGGTGGTGCTGCTGGCATTCAACGGTGTGGCTTTCTGGGTGGTGGTGGTCTGCTACGGCCGCATGTACTGCGCCATCCGCGGCGGCCAGGACAGCGTCGCGGCGCTGACACGTTCAGACATGACCGTCGCCAAGCGCATGGCACTCCTAGTCTTCACCGACTTCGCTTGTTGGGCTCCGATCGCCTTCTTTGGCGTCACGGCACTCGCTGGTTATCCACTCATAGACGTATCAAACACTAAGATACTCCTAGTATTCTTCTACCCTCTGAACTCCTGCGCCAACCCGTACCTGTACGCGCTGCTGACTCAGCAATACCGTCGCGACCTGTTCGTCCTCCTCAGCAGGTAATTATAAACATATTAAGAACCACAATCAATGCGAACTCGTAAAACTGGTTTATTCTAAACTTTTATACGTAGGCCTAAACAGAATTTTTATGATCAATTTTAATGTACTATATAAAATATATCTTGCCACCATCAATATCAGTCGGCAGTTTAATAGGTCGAAAATCGACAGCAAGTTGTGTTGTTTTGGTATATTGTTTAATACTTTCCTAGTCTTCGGGCAAGAGGGAGCAGTTTGGATTTTCATCATAACTCAATCTTGTGGTTTCATCCACTTCACAGAATTAACAAAATTACATTGGACTAGTGGCTTGTAGGTTCAGTAGCCCCTATGTATATATTGTAGTAATTATTTTGTACAAATTATTAGTCCCATGGGTTACCCTACTTTGATTATCGTTTAACATTATTGTAAGCTATATTATAATATGTATAATAGTTATTACATACCTGCATAATGCATTTTAAGGTCTGCTCTGTTAAAAATAAAAATTACAAAGGATTTTTCATGCGGTGTGTTTATAATATAAACTTTCTAATCATAATACAACTAAGGACAATTTTCAATGATAATCTTCATGACTATTAAATAAATGTATATAAATTTCTTTGAATAGACAAATTCACTTAGATAAAATACATGGAGATAAATTATTCAAATAAATGCCAATTTTTGTGAAAATTTCCCTTGTAAACTTAAACGGCATATTAGGATCTGTGGATATTAGTTTTATTTTTGGCATGGAAAATATGTTCCCTTTGCCTACTCCAGTAATTACTACTAACTTAACACTTTTTCCAGTAATACCTAACACAACCAATCGTACTCCATTAACTAATCCAGACCCTAGCTTCATATTTCTAATGATCATCACTATTGAACCAACTTTTAAAACTAATTTGTGTGGTGGCATTCCAAATCGTGCAATTAAATTTATATAGTCAATTGGTATGTTCAACCTCTCTTAAGGGTTAGTATACATATTACAATGCATATTACATATTACCATATGCTTTAAATAAAGTTAAACCACATGTTTTAATGTAAACAAAGCAGACATAACCTAGATTCCCATGTTATTTAAATGTGAATAATTTTATTCCGTCACAACCTTTTGGTGCATAATTAAGAAAAATGAATAATTTTCCCCAAAATTTCATGCTCAGACCTTTAAAATGAGACCCCTCCCAGCTTTCTACGCCCTCCGGTTCGCTCACAATTTCATTGTAAAATTTTGGGCTTACGGAATTAGATATATAGATTATAAAAATAGAAAAGGAGTTGTTGAGGAATTAGTTATATATTTGATTAGAAGGGATTGGAGAATATGATTGCCAAAACAGAACTCAAATTTTAATATGATTGTGATGAGACACTTCTCTGTGTTTTGGAGATGTTCCGATATTACGCCACGTTAAACTGCAGAGAAAGGTAGGCCTAAAACAAAATTATTGTCTCAAATTTTTCTCTATAATAAACACAGAGTAAAATCATTATTAAGATTTAACAACATTTTCTTCTGATCATCATTCATGAAAATGATCAAGCATTTTTTGTAACTATTGTGAATTGATTAGTCTCACAGAAAGTGTTACGAAGATAGCCCTGTTATTCTGTAAAGCTGACGTTAAAGCTATATTCCTTTAAAATATGCTTTAGTTTTACCAAGCTAAAGTATCATTTGCAAATTACACAAAACGGGTATTTGTTAGTTTAAAAATCAATTTACTGCCCTTATTAGACGAAAAAATGTTTTCATATTAAAAATTGAACTCAATAAACGATGTAGTTTATTTTGTAGCTTCGCATCGAAGATCTGTCAAAAATAGGCTAGCTGGCTCTAGTGTCTATGTTGTAGTATGTAAATACACACACGAGCAAAGATAATAGGCGGTCACACGAGACCTTGTGATCATTATGTAACCGCTGCAGCTAACCCAAGGACATAATTATTGGCTGACAGCCACAATAATAGAGTAAGCCTCTTAGACTTCCATAAGCTGTTGTGTCATGTAAAACGAGATTATTTTATCATGTCAAATGAAAGTTTAAGGTTTATTTGTTTAATACAAAACACTTATACCCCAATACCATTAACCAATCCGTGGTGGCAATAAAGCACACAGATCATGAGTGGAATTGAGATGTGTGTAAACATATCTGTAAAATACTGTAAAAGGTTATTGTCCTACATTTATGGAGTATTTGTTGGTATTGCTCATTAACGAATGGCTTTCAGTGATTGATTACCGAAAACCCATGTGCCAATTTCAGTTGCATTGTTATGAACAGTGTATGAAGACGTAAAATGCACCCACTTGGAATTTTTATTGTTATTGTACAAATAAAAAACGTTTAAGTGCGTCAATAGCTCTGTGTGCATATGAGATCTTTCGCTTGTCGAGAGGAGCAAAGAAGTAAGCAGACAAAGCTATGAGGTAAACTTTCTTGAAGTTTTTAATTTAGCAATCATATAACCATACTAAGTTATTTCTAAACATTATAATAAGGCCTATGATTGACCAGGTACGGGCTGTGCTCGAACACCGCGGCGAAGTACAAGGACCCGCTGGAGATGGCTCGTGCTGGAGGGTTCCAGAGAGTGTCAGTGCCTGGGGGGTCTGCTCCTCACCTCCACCGAGGGTCCGTCCTCACCACCATCACTTGTCTGGACTCTACCACACCCGGGGGGCGCCTCGTCCACCCCTCCAACCCACCGATACACAAAATCAGCATTTCTTAAAACATCCGTGTGTGTATGATTACTTTTCTGCAGTGATCAAATTTCCTGTTGTACAACGGCACCAGCATAAAAACTATTTCTTGAGGGGGAGGGGTGATTCGAAATTAGGCTGTTTTAGGAGACAGGGAAAAGACCTTGTTGCAAACTATAATTTTTTTTTACAGTTCAAAACTTATTTTTATGGTTGTTTTAAATTATTTTTAATATTTTACATAAAATAAATATAATATTATTAAATATTTATTTCACTGTTAAAACCAATGCTGCAAATTGCCTAGTACTTCGAGGATTAAGTAGGAGAGAGCCAAGTAAAATAATAAGTATTTGTTCGGAACTATTTTCACCTATATAAAGTCATATTCAGTGTAGCCTAATCTTTGCTCAATAGCAACAACTTAAGTTTTTCCCTTTGTACTGTATTTTGTAATTTGCTATTCGACTGTGGATTCCTTCTTATAAACACATGCACATTATTTTGTTTACTTTTTATTGTTATTTGTTCAACCAACATGGTTACTTGGCAACCCATAAGGCCATTGTTGAACATTTTTGAATTTCGATTTGATTTTTGCGTAGTTAGATTTTTGTTGGCAAGTTTAACTGCAGTAAACACGTTTTTAGGCCAGAAATAAATTCTTTGCAACATTTTAAGGAAATCGCCCAAGCCGTTTACGTGATCTTTGTGCAAGCATACATAACAAGCTTACATACAAGCATTGCATTGCAAGCAAACATTGCTCATTTAAAAGTATAGACTTTAAACTTTTAAATAATAAACAATTTAGTTGCAAAAACCACCTGTTCTCCATTAAAACACATATCCCTCTGCCCCCCCCCCCTTTGCGAGTGATCATGCTGTTGTATGCATACAACACTCTCAACAGCGATAAGATGTGATATTGAATTCGACCAGTTCGTAAGTATTGCGAACTATGAATAATATTGTTCCGTTGAGCTTGCGCACCTAACAGCTCAAACTAATTTGTATTGCCTCCTTGGTATGTGTTGATGAGGTTGACTTTTGAAGTCCTGGAGGAAGACTAGACTTCGAGTGGCAATACTGTATATAACAAGTTGGCTGATGTCTTTATCTCACAAAAATTCTGATGGTTGTACAAATAGGAGAAACAATGTCACGTGTAAATGTTTTTAAGTATAACTCTTTTTTTAAATTATATTTATATAGTAATATTGAACGAGTCTTAAAATATATGAATGAGAAAATAATGTACTATTTCAAGATTGAAATACAAGAAGCTCAATGTACATTTGTAAGTGTTCAACGGTTTTCGTTTATAACTTTATACCTTTGTAAATAATGTTAACTTAAAATGTCCTTGCTGTGTTTCATATTTGATGATATTAATTTATGAATGTTAAATGTATTCATGCCTTTTGTACTAAGTTAAAATATGAATAAAGATTAAGTATTTTTAAATGTTTGTTCCAAATAATTTCCTACACCTTATTTGTTGGGTAACCTAAAAGCATCGTTTATTTTTATTTAGACAAATTCTATCTCCTTCATGGTCATACCACTGCAAAAATAACATACCTTGTGTAGGCCTATAGATTAAGGATATCTCGACGTTATATTTTACGACGGTTTAGATATTGTATGTGCTGTTTTTCCGAGAAAATCTAAGATCTACAGGATAATCCAGCGAAACTTAAATTGAACGGCTCAATCTACGCACAAGAAGAAGTTTCATAAATCATCCACGTCGACGTCAGAAGGCCAATTTAATACAAGTATCAGGAGCTGAAGCTGTTAGAAAAAGAATTTATCTCTATACAGCTACAACCAGTATTTTTCTAGTAATCGTGGCTACAACTTAACACTCAATATTTCATAGTATTCTACCCCATTTGTGTAACGTCTATTCTGTTGTGGTTTTTTAAACTATTTTACCTACGCAATTGTTTTGATTAATTTATTCGTTGTTTTTCATGATTTAGATTTCCTAGCAACCATATTCATACATCCATTGTTTTATATCGTAGTTAACTTAAACGAAAAAAACAGTAATTACATAACGCAAAGTTGATGTCTACACTGATATAGATTTCAAGCTACAGTATTTACAAGTTTAGTGCTAAACGGTAACATAAGAACTGGTAGGAGCCAGTTTAAAACGAGGTGTTTACTGTGGTCGCGTAAGGACACGTTTAAAGCTTGTTTTAAGTAAAACCATGGATATGGTAAAACTTTGAAATCTTAAATTTAAAAGGGAGGAGAGAATTACATTACATAAAATACGAAACCATGGAAACAATTAGCTTATCTATCTCCAAATGTGAAAACTCACTTTGAATTTCCACAAACTCGTTTGTTTTCTAACCCCGTCTTTTTAATGTCAGCACGTTTCGGGATTACGAATCTGAGATTCGGTAAATGTTTGATCCTTCATTCCTATCTGAACTGAATAAATAGTTCAGAGTAAAATATCTTATGTAGGCATTGTAAAAGCTATACCACCTTAATAAACTCTATTTGTTCTATTTGTTTTGACCTAAGAACCTTCATTGAAATACCAGCTTCCATCTCAATAGAAGCAACTGATGTTTTTCTCTTTGTACTGTATTTTGTAATTTGCTAGTCGACTGAACAATGACTGAGTTATGATTTGAGTGTTTTGTGTTTGTTGAGCTGGATTATTTTTTAGTTTCGGGTATGTATCGTTTGGGATAACGTGACTTCTGATATAGTACCACGAATGCCTACACTTTTATGTTAAAAACAAATATACAGAATACCTCCTCTAAAAAATATATCCGTTAAAATTCGTTTTACTGGATGTAAATTATTGACACCTCGCCGAAACAGAAGCGAAGCCGCCTGACAAAGATATTTACACGAGCCGTGATATTACTGTTAACGCTTACCCTCAGCGAATATCGTGCATTTTCAGCATTTCTCGTCGTGATGAAACTTGGAACAGAGATGGAAACTTGACAAGTGACTGTTTGTCGTCACAGTGTGAATTAACTCACCCAGCCGCATGATAAAACTACCTGCAGCATCTACTGTAGGCTATATCTAGCTCAACACACTTCTTCATCACGGATACGGATTTTAAACCGCATGTAAATGTATATTGCCCAAGATAACTGATAGGTCAATGGGAAATCACAAGAATTTGTGTTTGTTATCAATGATAAGTTAACATGTAGGTTTGTTGCTTCGAGAGAAACCAACAGTATTATTTCGACTCAAATGCAACAGCTTTCGTAATGTAACCTAACATAATGATAATCTAATAGGTTGAAATTTACGTGCTGCTCATAAAACAACTACAGTACAAGGTTGATGGGGTTAAGTAGATTTTTACAAAATTCGTGTACAAAAGTAATCTCTATAAGCGACTAACGAAATGACGTACAGTTTGTTACAATGTATGTAATTAACATAGAAACTATAGAGTGTGGAATTTTGAATAGGCTTTATAAACAGATAATAGTTCTATACATTAAATCTGCTTAATGTATATGGTACAATTATGTTGGAATTTTGTTTTTATCTTATTTTAAGTGTTATAATGCTAACAGTTTTCTTTTGTGATATTTTTTATCGAAAGCAGTAAACATTAGGAATAAAGGTGTAGTGCTTGTAAATAAATAGACAGTCTTATTACAAGGAAATGTAGTAAAATATAGTTTTAACGTACCCATGTTTTACTCACATAATAACCCATTCGACGTCATCTACTGGAAAACAATTCGGCTAAGCGATGTTATACAATCATGAGGTAACTTACTCTGGAATTCTGTTTTGCCAGAGGAGATTGAAGCTGCATTCCTTACATTACATTATTATAAGTCATTATTTTATATTTCTTTTTAAATGAATAAGGGTACACACTTTGTAATGGTAAAGGACAAAGTACAGCATAATGCTTGTCGTTACAGATCAAATACAGATCAAACATAAAATAATAAAAATAGTTCAACAATGTGATTGAGAAGTTATATTACTATAACCTAAATAATAACGTTTCAACCAGTAACTTCCTTTGAAATGAAATTACAAGGATGTGTCAACTAGCTTTGTATCTTTAACTTGGGTGATTGAACTTCCGCAAAACCACCATTTCGAGTGAATACACTGTAGCAGCCTACATGTAGCAAGTTGGGCGATAGAAATGTCGCAATTCAGAAGACTTACTTCAGGACATGAATAGCACCTCGAGTGATTGATGTCTAATGTATAACGTAAAGAAAATAGGTAAATATTTCAGAGCATCAAGTGGTGATGTAAAAGAGCTATACATATTTTGCAGTCATAAAGTTGGTTTGAGCATACAATATTGTACCTGTTGAAAAACTGTTTACTTCACAAGTCTACACGGTATGCACTGGTAGCAATAAAAAGCGGCATATGTTTTAATTTAGAAGAGCCGTCACTAAACTGAATTCATTAATAATGCCACCGAAATATAATTTCACTATAAATGATCATTCGGGTCCCATCTCTGCTAAGGCTTATACATTTTGCATTTTGTAAGCTCCATCTTTGCTTATTTATTGCTATGACCGTAAAACTACTTGAACTAAACTTATAATTCCTATCCACAACCATCCTGTTTTTTTAGAATTATTGAGCGAAGCTATACTATGTTGTTGCTTTTGTTTTCTACATACTTATCCTGAACGTCTGAAACGGTCCGCTATACATTTAGCACAGTCTCAGTAATCAACCACGTGAAGGTATAAACCTTAAATTATACAAATTGGACTACAGGGCTTTTCTGTACGTAAGTTTAAGCTGCTAGAAATTTAACACTGTCCTTACGGGTTGATTGATTGTCTTGTTGGATTTTGCAAGATATAACAAAAAAGAAATTGCGTGACCTCTTAAACAAAGTAAACTATTATTTCATCATACTGTAGCAAAAATATCAGTTTTTAATGCATGCTGTGCGGGGGAGATCAATGGTCTAAAGTAGCATTGTTTTCTCTCTGGGGAGTAAAATCAGCTGTTGTCAAATCATAATGTCCGCAATAAACCTTTGAACAACATTGTCAAATCAGTTGTAAATTTGTATTGTAAACATTCTCATGTATCAAAAGTATGTAGCCTATCGATTCTTTAATCAATTAATTGTAGCTTACTAGGTGAAACCCGTCGAAATCGACGGTTACTTTCAAAGCTTACGTTAATTAATCTAACTGCGATAAATTGGGTGAAATATATATATTTTGAGCATTTAGCATTGGTTAAAGAGTAATAAGTGTAAAAACAATAATGATATTAATTGCGTTAGTGGCCAAATTTGGTTGATCATTCAATGAATAAAATATTTCCCATACCATACGTCATCGGAGTTATTATTAGTATGTTATATGGCATTTCTTCCTTTGGAAGAACCTTTAATTAATATTAAAACCGTATTGGTGGATCTTTTGTAGTTAAACACTTCCGTGATTTCATCAGTGTAATATGATTTTATTTCAAAAGGAAATATTATTTGGGAAGACATATTCTAACTTCAAAGTGAGGTATATCCGTTACAGTGCAAGTTTGATTTTTCCTTCGTCACGTCGCATCAGTTTATATCGTACTTCTGTGCCAATGAATAACCCTCTAGCATAGTTTTGATAAATTGATTGTGGGGTTACTGTTAAAGCTGGAATTCCTTGACATGGGGGGTGTCAGTTAGTTGTCTCAGCCTTATCAATAACATTAAGTTGTCAATATAATCTCTCTACGGAATGTTAGGTGTTGTGGAATACTTGAAGTGAAGTTGGCTTTTATTCTTGAACTGTTAGGGGCTTCCTAGTTCATATGGTCTTGCGGCTTCATTGGCAAAAAATAATACAAATGACATAGCAATGGGACATTTTCAAAAAGCAAAAATACTAAATTGGCTGTTATGTATATATTGACGTTTACATATTGTTAATCAACGTATCTTATAAAGGATTATGTGATCTAGTTTAAAAGGAATAGCCTATCACCTTTCATTAATGACAGTAGCGGCTTAAATAGTATTTTCTCTTTGTACCATATTTTAGAGCCAAAATGTCGTGTTATTTTCAATAATTTTACCGACCCAGTGCGCCAAAGTTCGTAATATAGGCAGGTGCAAATAATTTGTCAAGATGGGTACCATTTTAGGCAAGGTTTCTATAATTGGATTTTATTAGACACGATAAGAGCAGATATTTCTACATAAATATTTTATATGTGTAGAATAATATGATAAAATGTAGGCAAAAGGGGTGAAAAAGGCAGACACCAACCCGTACAATAGATATAAGATAGTTCAATAAGAAATGATTTAAGAATTGCTATGATAAAAGGATTTTCCACTGATTTCGTAATGGAACGTCATATTGCAAAACATTACATGATAAAGAAGAACCCCAATTTTAAAATCAGAAAATAACATTGCAAATAATTATTTGGTAGAATTCAGTAACTCCCAATATATGTGTGTTGTTTGAAATACAATTTTAAAATGAACAGCTGTTTCATTAAAAAGTATTATTCACATGGCCAAAATGTAAACAACTCTGTGGAGGGATCTTTAAAGTATTCTGGGGCAGAGCCCTAAGGGATTTTGCTTAGGTTTTCTTTTGATAACTCATCTACAGACCAAGACCTTTCTTTGGACACCTCTACCAAGTTTCTACGCCCAGCCGTTTTCTCAAATTAGTGGGGACAAAGTTTCCAATTAAATATTTAGATTCCCCCATGTTAATCTTATGGGAAAAACTCCAACTTTGATGGCCTGTGAGGCGAAGCCCGAGCATTTTCATTACACGAATTTGTGAAAGGGGGCGTCTACACAAAAAATACTTTATTTTGACACGTCGTTTGTAAAAATCCGTACATTATTAACGGAGGAGTAGTGTTTTGTAGAAATCGCCTTCACGTATTATATATAAGGATTGTTGCCTTATTGTAAATAGTTCAACATATCGAGAGTAGAATGTACTCTAACACAGTCGTAATAGACGAAACGATTGAATCATTTACTAAACAGCTGCTTGTTTCCATTGGCAAATTTTCAAAACAAGTCATTTTGAGAGGTTCTTGAAATAAATACCATTTTAGTTTTTATCACAGTTTGTTCAAAGAATGGTGCAATATGACGGGCCAGAATGATTGTAGGAGGCTATGTCAGATAAATATTTAATATTCATAGAGACTTGATTTCACTTTATCCACGGATTTAACTGTCTGCCCGAACTGAATTTAAATGCCACAGTTCTCTCTTTTATTTGCAACAAGTTGTATCCTTGCCCATACACGTTTAGTATTTAAATCACATATTTAACGTTTCTCTCAAAATAACGAACATACCAATTATAATTCGGTTTCCTACTGCCACAAACGGAATGATAATAAATATTTGATTCATCAGTTTTAAAATCATGATCATCAATATTACGAGTAACAATTCTTATTTAAATTTTTAGTTTATTTTTTGGATATATGCTGAATGAATCAAAGCGTAATATTTAATTTCCAAGAGATTAAATTACCTCTTAAATGTAATAACAACAAGCTCAACTATTTTACTAAATCATCATAAAAGGTTTTTTTTTCATTATATGTAACAAGATACTAAAATATAAATATACGAAAGGGTCCATGTGCGAATTGCGTATTTTATAAGGTCTGATTCCGAGGCTAACCAAATAATGCAAAACCCTTTTACTTTTCAAAGAATAATTGTTTGAGACTGTCTTTAAGTGATTAAAACTACTAGTTTGTAATGAATTAAATTTGTTGTTTTAAAATCTACAGCACGAATGGTAATTTACCTACCTCAATCAGTTTACAGTTGCTACAAAATAGTCTATTTAATAGTATATTTCGTACCTAGGGCTGAAGATTAGGTTTTGCTGGCTCAAGATAGTTTTTAAAATGATTGAGAGCTGTGAAACCATTTTGGTCCGTGGTACAAACGCTATTTTTCACCACACTATACCCTATTACCACTATTCACCACAATAATAATGCACACTGATAGTCAACACAACTACAACTTGAAGGTTATAACATTTGAGGAATAAGAAAAATAATAATAAATAGGGTACTTTCCTGTTAAAGGGAACATTCATTATTATCGATGATTTTTTAAGCGATATATCGATATTAACAAATTGAAACATATCAGCTGACAACTATGAAAAATATTGTTCAGTATCAACAAACATTAATGAAATGAAACTGTTCTAAAAAAAATAACCTAACATAACTAACCAAACTTGCTGTAACATTTAAAAGTTCCATGTTTATAACTTGCCTTTTATATTCAAACCCAAACGAAATTTTTTTAATGGTAGAGCTAGTTTAGTTGGTTATGTTAGGTTAGCTTAGAACAGTTTCATTTCTTAATCCATATAACAGACTATTTTAGCCTAAACAAGATCAGTTAGTTGTTGTCAATTTGTAATGGATCGGAAAACAAAAACATCGATATATCGAGAAAAAATCATCGATAATAATGAATGTTCCCTTTAACAGGAAAGTACCATAAATAGTTGCTGGCAGCTGTGACAATAAAACAATTCTATAATTGCAATGCCATGGATATAATGATTGTGTATTTAATATGTATTAATGTTTTAAGAAAGTAAGCGGGCAGCTGATTTTGCGGCCCTAGGGGATTATGGGGGGTTTATGGGGTTTACAAAACTTTTTGCAATTTCTTACCAAAACAATTTGCAGAGCTTGAAAAAAATTAATATTTTAGTATATTATTGAAGCGCTGTTGTATGCCTGACAGTCACGGAGAAAATTAAAAAAAAAATGAATTTAAAATCCCATGTTACATATTGAGAAAATGAAAACTGTTGTAGCTTACTTGTTTATTTATTTTTTTCATCCTATTCTATTGACGTAAGGTCAAAAAAACGTTTTACCTTTCCCGTAGCAGCAAACCTAAGCACTCGTTAAATCTAATGTTATTTAAATTGGGAATTAAAATATGTCTTATTTAAAGAAATATTTTAATAAAATGTATTTAGACAAGATGAAATTCGCTTAGTCTGCAGGTTTGCTGCGGCAGGGGTATTTGTTTGTGTTTTATGTTTACTTTTACCAACGATAAATCTACTAAATAGACAGTACAGTGTTCTTAATGTACAAACAATGTTAAGAACTCGGTTCTATAAATCTTGTATAAAGTGATCTGCCTCTCTGTTTGTTTTGTTAAGACTCTTTGAGTGCAGAGCCTTATACCCTTAAAGCCATCGATTTCTTCTCAAGTCACTTTGTAGCATGTGTTCCTTCCAAAGCTCGATGTTCTTGTCTAACAATGTAAAATTACGCCCTGAAAAAGGAATATTTCTTTTAAACGTTGAATTCAAACAAATATTCCATCATGACTGCATCAAAATTAGATTACGTCATATTTTGGTTATACCGCACATCTCTAAGTAAACACATCCACATCCAAACTTTCTCATTTATAATATTAGTAGGATATCATGTATTTTAATTATGAAGCTGTTTTTGGTGGTTTGGGGAAACATTACCAAGAGGTTATTTCAACTTTGATTAAATGCTTGATACAACATGGTATTTATTATTATCTGCCATTTATCTCATAATCTATCTTTTGGGATAATGGTGATTAATGTTCGTGTTATTAATTAATAATCAAAAGTAGGGTTTTTAATCGTTCTGAGGATAGGACATTTTTATTACTTAATTCAATAAAGTAAATATATTTATTACTGTGATAAAATGCCTTCATTCGTGCATACTTTTTTTATTGGTGATGTTTGTATGACTATAATGCCACTCGTTTTAATGATCATACAAAAACTACGTATGACTGGCTGGACAATAGCTGGTTGTTGGGTTTTAATTTAAACATCGAAATGTCGTTACAAGTTCAGCAAGTTGGATTTTAAACATCCCTTTATAGCCTCTGGTTTCAACGGAAGTTAATTGAAAGTATGAAGTAAGTACAAATAGTAAACATTTTGGAGAATTCATCTTTTTTTCTAATGTGCTATTAAGAGTCCATGGAGGCTAGCGGCCATCTTGGATAATTTCAAACAGCTGCTGAAGAGCTAATTATCATAATATTTTTTTTTTAACTATTCCTATTGTTTTGAATGTATTTCCAAGGGAGTATACATGGAAGCCAGTGGTCATCTTGGATTTGCCCCAAGAGCAATGTTAATTTTGTTATTTTCAAACAGCCGCTGAAGAGTTATTTACCACCTCAAAATCTTTTTTTAAATGCCAATGTAATTGTAATTTAAATTTTTAGTATACTCTGTGAGATTAGAAATTATTTGCTTTGTAGTTTTTTAATTGTTTTTTTAGTTAAACGTCTATGCTCCAAGAACTCCCCCGCCGGAGCAAACCTGTAGGCTTCCATTTTTCCCATTTTTCTCACTGAATTTTTACTCATATTTTTCCTCCAATACTTTTATGTCAGATTTATTCCATATTTAATTATTAAGGTCTAACGAGTACCTAGGTTTACTGCCAAGGGGAAGGTATTTATTTTATTTCTACTTTGATATACAAACAAAAGATTCACTAAGATTGGTTGGAACGATTCAAAGCTGAAAATGCTTAATTAAAAATACAAAATGTCGGATATCTAGTTAATGAAGCGAATTTGGAAAACACTGTTTCTTGATTTCCTCTTTACTTTGACCTACAGAACCATTTCTATTAGTTTTGCTTTACGGAACACCCTGTATATTTGATGAGAACATACGGACACCCGTTGTCGGTCCCGGGTCTATTTATCTCCGTGCCACATACAGTAGCTTCTTCCCTATAGAGAAATTTGCTAAAGGAGTAAACATGATTAACAACTAGTAATTATTTTGCACCCCTGTGGAATGGTTCTTGGCTGTTTATCCCCCCACCCCCTTCCTTCCGGAATATTCCCTGGTGCATTTATGTAACTAAGAGCAAGGATCATAACTCGATGCATCTATTAGACTTTGAATAAATAATGCACATTGGTTTCATAAGGGAAAAAAACTTGATCGCCTGTATTTTTCTACATAAATTTTATGAGAGTTAAATCTTATACGGTATTATTAAATCAAAGAATTAATTTCATTACTTTAATAATGTACTCGTTGCTCAACGAGCAATTGTGAGGTATTAGTATAGAGGGTAATTTGAAATAAATAACTCTCACAACAATCTTATATATTAAAACGTGGTACGGGCTTTCATTCGCAGATCAATCAATCAATTAATCAATCATTTTTCCGATTTTCATAATTCTTCTGTTGACATTTTTTGAAAAGGGGGGAATGCGGAAGCCACCATTTTAATTTCGGGTTTCTGTTTTTCAGTTATTGAATTTTAAATTTGGAAAGTTTTTGACAGAAATGCCAATGCTATACAAATAAAAATACTCTGAACCCACTATTCTGAAACAAAATAGTTCTAGACAAATACTTCGTTACCGTACTGGATCACAGCTAGTCAAGTCATAGTTATTTACTTTTGCGATGAGAGTTTCGTATTTAGTCGCTGTTTTATGAGCTTTAGAAAATTTGAATGGTCGTCGTCATTTCAGTGAAATGAGAAAAAAGAGCATAAAAACTTCATGCCTTAATCATATAAATAAATAAATACTTTATTGTCTTGACAATATAGATTGTATCGACAGTACAATTAGGTATGGTATTAAATAAAACACTTTAAATTTTGATGCATTTTTCATTGAAGTCTTCAATAGAGTAGATTGGATTTTCAGTAAGGATTTGTTTTAATTTACTTTTGTATTCTTTTAATTTTAAGTTTTGAATATTCATTGGTAGTTTGTTAAATAATTTTCTTTCGTTGTAATAAACATGTTTTTCATAAATATAGCCAGGAATAAACTAGGATTACATAAGAACTCACTTTCAACGTGTGCATTAATATCGGTTCCGGTTGTTAATAGTATATCTCGTAGGCTACCTAGGGCTGAAAATGAGGTTTTGCCGACTCGAGATAGTTCTTAAGTTCGAGGCGAAGTCGAGAACTTAAAACGATCGAGAGCTTCAAAACCATTTCTGTCCTTGGTACGAACGTTATTTTTCACCACAATATACCCTACAATTATCCAAACAATTAAATAAGCTTTATTTTTCAGTAATGGAAATATCTGTAAACATCAAAGGTGCTTGTTTTAGTTACGACTTAAAATTAAATTTTCCTCGACATCAAGGCATTATGGTGCATGTGACAACGTATGGAGACAGGTAGTAAAGCCTGTCAATATGTCATGTTACAAAACCAACCACTCTTGCAGCTGTTAAATTTATAACTTGCGGAATATATCCATTATCATGGTCAAAAATACATTTAGTTCATACATTGATGGACATAAACACATACTACAACGTACAATATCATTTGTTTCAAGTTTGACTATTTTATTAGCTAATCTAGCTTTGATAGGAAAAGGCTTGGTAGTATATAACAAGAATGCAAAATGTCTTTGCGCTAATAAATGCATTGAACTTAGTTAGCTTTTTTGTGTTATATCTGCATTCATTAACAACTTAGTTAAGGTGAATACTTTGTCATGTTAATTAATGCAGTTCCAGTTTATGGTTTTTAGATTTCAAAAGTGTCTCAGAGTTTTACCCTTATACCGGTAACCTCCCAGTAGAAGCAATATCAGTATTTTATGCAAACATTAGACGTGGCCTTACCCAATGTTCTGTGACCAACATGTTTTCCATACATTTTCACTCTTTGGTGAATAAATAAACAACGTTTTCGACTCTGAACTTAGTTTTTCCAGCCGTGTAGGTTCAGTGTTCAGCAATGCTATATGCCAAAAAGTGGTTTGATTTTTTCTTATAATCAAAGCCCAGGACAATTAAATATTGTAAAGGCTTTTATAACCATTTCTGTAAAAAACTCATACTGTTACATGAATATGCAGTCATTGAAAACTTTATTGCAGTCTATGTATAGACTACACCACGCTACACATTCAGAATGGATTTGAAATAGGTATTAACAAAATTGTACTGGAATAAAACTACAACTACAGTACCTATGCAGCTGAATCTTCACCATCGTAGGGTATCAACGGTGTTAAGAAAGTCTTAAGTGGATTTGTAACACCAAATGTGAGTTTATTTATCGAATAGGTGCATTATGGTCTTTTGAACCATTGCATTAAGGACCAGCAAATTTGGCACTCGTTAACACATCAGTCCAGGATTTTTCCGCTAACAAGTAGATAATTTGCCGGTGTTATTCACAACCCAAAAGGGCCTACGAGCAACTGATAGTGTCAAACTACAGAACTTGGTATCTTCAGTACCGTTAGTTACACGGTAAAATGTTTTTGCCATTTGGGCCTAGCGTAGGGGGCTTGGGCTAGCTAGCCTTTAGCCTAGCCAGTCAAAAAAAAGTCAGGATGAAAAAAAAACAAATTATAGAAAAAATGCAGTCAGTTTTTTTACCAGAATGGCAATTAAGTAGAGTGTAGAATAAATAAAAGAAACACCTTCTCCAACCAGGGTACAGGTGTATTTGACGCTACTTTGTATTCCTCGCAATGATTACTTATTACTTATGTGATTTAATTATACTTGCCTTTGAAATACAATTATGATGTTACAGACCACAACCGTAATCTGATTTTGATGAAATTTTTTTTATTAACTTAGTGATTTTTTCTATAAAACCCCATAAAAAACATAGTTAAAAAAATGGCCCGAATGATTATGATTAAAATTTTGTATGTTATGGTCTTTTTTAACTCACAAAACGGTTATGAATCCAATTGATGTATAAATTAGGGTTCAAAAGTTCTTGTAATTTATATAATCACCCCATTAAAACCCTTCAAATAACAAAAATCTGACTTAAAAAAACAGCTCAACCGATTTTTATTTAAAATTTGAAAATATTTTATGGTCCTTAGATTTAAAGAAAATGGTAAAACACTGATTGCTTTAAAAATTACAGTTGAAAAGTTTCAACTTTTGTGATTTTCTCCGTCGATCCCACATTTTACCCATGATAAAAGTTGTTGACAAGCTAATGGGAGAAAGTATGTGCCAGATTGCTGATACTGTTTATTTATGTCCGTACAAGGAAATAAATTACACTCTTAACCCTTAGTTAATATTTATTACATATAATTTACAAAGTAGCTTACAAAAACATTTACATATTGTTATCACGACAACATATGGTAGGGCTATATTATTACGAATGGAAAATACATTTCCATGTCTAGAAACTAAGTAAAAAATTGTCATGCTAGATCTAGTTGTAGGTCAAATTTTAATAAGTTTTCATGATGTGTAAAAAGCATGCTGGAATGAAATATTGTTATCTATTTAAAGGTTAAAAGCAGTTGTTCAATCATCAGTACTGCAGTTACAAATGGGCCGGGTGGGCACAGGGGCACAAGAGTTTTTTTTTTTTTTTTTTTATGGGGGCGCAAGCAAAAGACTCTATTTGAACATATATCTTAAATTGGGTGACAGTAGAATCCTCCTCACTTTTGGTTCCCACTCATGACTCATCACTGCCACTGCTGCAGATTATCATTGACTATTATACCTCTATAGTTAATGATATTATGTCGCTACTTGTTCCGCCTTATCTTTATTTGTAGGCTTTTAATTTTTTATGTTATTTTTTCATTACTCACCAACGTCAGTTCCTTTTGTCAAATTGGGCGAGAAAAATATTAAAATTGTTAGCAAAAAAAGTTACTGTCGTGTTTTTGCTTATGATTTTATTTATGTTTGATGGGGTGGGGGCACAACTACCTCTTGGGCCCATAGTGCATCACATACTAACCACGGGCCTGTTAATCATCAGAGCAGCTAAATTAATTTAACAATCTTTAGAGCTTATAATTCAATAATCAGAAAACTACAATTCACAACATTACAAAAGTTTGAAAAATGTCAGTGTCCTTAAGGAGCTTATATCCAATATGTCTATATATGACTTCATGTCTAAACAAATTGGAAATGCATTGGGTTGGTAACTGAAAATAAATATTTGGCACTGAACAACTAGATATCCATTCAAATTAATTTAATCTTAATTGACAGGTATGGTCAGCCCATACCACATAAAGAAAATATAAATTCTGAAAAACCTCATAGCTTACAAAGTTAAAACGTTAAAAAATAAAAATAATCTTTTATAAAAATTAAAATAGTCCAATGTTTTTTAAGACATTGTATCACCATAACTTTGTTCATAACATAATTTAACAAGACCCTCAAAATAAATAAATGAGGAATGTTATGGCTAAACTAAAATTACTACCTAATCAGAAGAGAGTAGTTTGATTGTTGGCTCTGGATTCCTGTAACAAATACAAAAGCCATTATAGTGTTTTGAAAAAGAGTTTCAAAATACTTCTACCTATAATTTAACCATTTTGAGCTAGCTTTTTATATGGGCAATATTTGAAGATGGGGTTTGGAGAACATTGGAAAATAGAAAATTCAGGAACCTTTACAGGAGACCAGATAATGTGTCCAGGATAAGAAGTTGGAGAATTATGTGGCTTGGTCATGTGAGAAGAAGAGAGGAGGATGCAAATGCAACAAAAGAAGGGTGTGGAGAAGTCAACCAGAACGAAGGTGTCCATTAGGAAGGCCAAGATTAAGATGGAGCGATCCAAGTGGCTGGAGATGTATGGAATATTAGGGGAGAAGTGGACATGGCAGAGGACAGAGGATTCTGGAGGCAGCATGTTTGCGAGACCAAAAATCAACTTTGATTTGAGTGGCCACAGGAGTAGGAACCTCTTCGGGGTTAGTTAGAGGGTACAATAGGGGGACGATTATTTATTTGTATATTTTCTCTCTTAACCCATTTGCATCGGATGCCGTAACAGTACGTCAAGTCCGTGATGTAAAGTATCACGGCTGACGTACTGGTACATCCGAGGCTTGCGAACGCCTGCAGCTGAAAGCAGACTTCCAGCTTGTCAACCACCTGTTATATATAATATTATATGCAGTGCTCGATTTGTACAAATTGAGGTGCCGGAACTGTAACCTATTTAATGTGATTTGTACCTATTTATGCCAATATTTTTATCTTCCTGAAAGAGAGGTACCGGAACTCCGTTCCGCCGCGTTCCCCTGCAAATTGAGCACTGATTATATGTGCCTATGTAGATTTTTATTATGTACATATATATATTGGTTTATACCCATGTACATGTAAGGAAAATAAAGATGTTTTGAATTTTAATTTTAATTTATTTAAATTTGTTCAACAAAATATTACATTCCTTGAATGATTTGATAATTCCCCTAATACAGGCTGGCATGCACCTATTTATATTTAAGTATTATTTTCTGCCATAAAATGCTATAAAACATCATAAAAAATGTTTCAGTGATACTGGGATTTTTTGTAAATAAATAAGACGATGTAAATGGGGTGAATCCTGTTTGGTTACTAACCTTTTAAACTTTAGCCCACAATCGCAGATGAAGCCATCTGGTTCACTCCACAAGTACCATCTCCCCGGTAGACTCGGTAGTAACCCTGAAGTAATAAATAAATTATTAAAACAAAAACCTGATTCACTTTGGAGAATACTGCAAATATCTAAGCAACTTATTACATTGTGTTTTTTTTTCGAATATTTTAGGATACAATTAATTGTCTAAATAAATGAGTAAATTTTGGAGAATGATTTGAACTCAAAGTAAAATATGTAATAGTTATGACAATACTTGGTAAATAAACACAGTACCTGTTCTCCCCACCGGGGGCCCCAACTGTTCTTAACAATCCAAAATGGTAGGGACTTGTGAAACATAGGGTAATCTGAAAACAAAAATAACAAAATAAAACAGTATATCTCACCTTTTCACCCCAATGAGGACCCCAACTGTTCTTAACCAGCCAGTAAGGCAAGATCTTGTGTCTTATAGTTGATCCTGAAAAATATTTATTAATAGCTGAGTAATTGATTCACAAGGGACCGCAACCATAAATACAGTAGTGTATTCCCTGTAGTGTATTACATGGGAAATTCGCTAAAAATACACCAACATAAGATTTTCAACTATAAATAATCTAACTAAATTTAGACTATGTAAACCATCATAAACACCCTACAAATCTTGGTAAAATTATGAGAATTATGACATTTTTAGTATGGTTCACAGTAACAAAGATTTATTTAAGTAGACAATACTAACACTACTGAAAACACTCTGCTAACACTATTTTTACTGCTAGTGATACTAATATATATATATAGATATTTGAATTTGTTTGTTAAATTTACAAATAAAGTTTCAAGTAAGTCACTAATGTGAATCTAAATTATAGGTTCCGAATAACCTTAC
The DNA here is from genome assembly GCF_028750875.1 of Macrosteles quadrilineatus. Lineage (NCBI taxonomy): Eukaryota > Metazoa > Arthropoda > Insecta > Hemiptera > Cicadellidae > Macrosteles > Macrosteles quadrilineatus. Next base: position 161,381,604 of record NW_026542594.1, read on the forward strand.
ATTTTTGATTACTAGACTTCAATGATTGATTATTGACCCTCGTTTTGTATGCTAAGATAAAAGTAAACTAACAAAACTTCAATAATCTTGTCATACATTGATAACTTCAAGGACTTTGGATGGCTTCAGCATTCTGCACAGCGTCGGAGCCAGCCGGCCTCGTGATTCCGATTGATCTACTTGCTTTTGAACAAAAGCGGATCTTTGATCAGAACGGTGCTTTCAGTTGCACTGAAGCCTGAGAACGCACTTAGAAAGACTTGCTGGGAGGAGGAACAAGGGAGATGGACGGTGAGGCTCTTTGGGGATCTCCGAAGTTGGTTTGAACGAGAGCACAGAGAGGTAGACATTTATCTCAACGTGACACGGCTGTTTTGGGGCCTACCTTCACAAGATGTGGAAGTCAGCGAGTCCAGAATATAAGTATGGTAACTCCAATTACTATGATACACTGCATACTTGTTTTCCATTAAGTGAGGTGGGAAGTAGTCAGAAGGAATTTTGAAACGGTTGGCCCAAACACACTCATCCATGTAACTCCGCAAAACTCTTTTTACACCAGCAAATGTCGAAAGACTGCAAGTCGAAGTATCTCAAAGTCTTGAGAGGTTTGTCAGGAAGCTTTTGTTGTTGGAAGCTTCACGTTGGACTTTTATTTCTTTAGGGGTTCTCCCTATAACCTTATTAAGGTTCAAGGTTTTTCAAAGTCACCCCAGAGATGCTTGAGCTGAAGCTAAAAATTTTCCAGGAAATTAAAGTGTTTCCTTGTGAAAAGCTGGGACAAGTATTCAATCGAATTTTCAAGAGACTAAAAACAAAAAGGAATCCCAAGAAGGAAAAAGACGTTACTTGAAGGAAGATGATTTCCTTCAAGATTATCTTCAGGAAGATGATACAGACATGGAAAAATGATTCTGTCAAGTTAAAAAGGCATAAGATGAACTGTGTTTTTATCAAATATTTATACATATAGGACTATTTATAAATTTGTGGGCTTTCATTGCCTCCTCCTGTTTTTTTATTTAACATCTAAATTGGTACTTACTGTGTACTCCAAAACCAACCAGCAACACTCCGTGGTCCAATTGGTCCTTGCTGCACAAGAACTTTAAAGGGTGTGAGACTCCTCCCATGTAGAACTGTTGAAGAAAACCACAAATAATATTTTGAAGTTAACAATAGAACACTTCTCTACAAATATTACAAACTGAAAAGTATGTGTCAATCAATGTGAAACCTAATAGTAATATAACCTACCTGCATGGCGTTGGCGTTGATGCCGATGGAGATGGGTCCGTTCTTGTACAGCCACTGAGCTATCTGGGTCTCGTTAGTGGTGATGTTGACAGAGCTGGTCACCGTAGCACGAGCCTCTGTCTTGTTGAACTTGCAGCTTTCATTTTCTGCCTCGTAAGGATACTCGTCCTCCGTCTCCAGTCCGCCGAGCTCCTCTATAGCCTCGTACGCTTGTGTCATGTAGCCTCCCATGCAACCGTCGTCTCGCTTGTCACAGTCCACCAACTCCTGCTCGGACAGAGACAGCAGCTTCCCGTGTCGCAAGAACCACTGGCCTTCCACGTTACCAGTCACTGAGAAAGCCCAGCATGACCCACATTGTCCCTACAGACATCAAACCTTGTAAAACAGAATCACATGGCAGGAGTAAAGTACGGAGGAACTTGGATATCTTTAACACAAAAGGACTAGAAAAATTCAATAATCCAAAAATATGAATCGGATAGGTTTGGCGATAAGGACTTACAAATTAAAAACAACATTTTAGATCAAACAACTGTGTTGGGAGACATATGAATTAGTAACATTTAAGGGCTTATTATATATTAGCTACTGTTTAAACAAAATTGTAGGTTTGCTTTAGTTTTGATATTGCACAATGAGTAAGGGAGGATATAATGAGGTAACCTTACATGGTTTATATTATGGTGTGCAGTATTAGGCTTTATACCAACACAGTGTGATTTTTCATAATAGTTTTTTGGAATATTAATCTTGTTAAAACCTAGTTGATGTTATTAATGTTCATAAGACCCCCGCCGAAGCAAGCCTGGAGAACAAACGAATTTCTATTTGCTTGATTGAATTTTCACTTAAATATTTCCTTAAACATGTCAGATATATGTCCTGTAGAAATAACATTAGGTTTAATAAATATTTAGGTTTGTTATAATCATCCAAAATGACCAAAACTATTCTTGAATTGACCACATAACTTTCACAATAATTACATATGTCGCTCTATGGGCCAAGAGATAAATACACGTCTTCAGCAATTGTTGAATTATGTTCGTTTAGCTTTGAAACAAAAGCAGATTTTTTTTATTAATAGGTGAGTTTAAATCAAATATAAAATCTGATTCTTGAGTTGTACCTGATTCTTGACAGGAGTAACTGCTCCCCGGTCCCTCCAGTCAAAGTCTACAGGCAATGTGACATCTGGGATCTCTGCAGGAGTCATGTGGTGCCTGCTGGGTCTGGGGGCTGGGCCTGTCTTGAGGCCTAAGTACTGCCTCTTGAACTCATTCTCTACACACAGATCATAACACTATGGTTAGAGAAACAATGACAACATTCAGTTATGACAATTATTAATTTTAAGAGTTACAAGCTTTTGGCCCATCACGTACAGGAATCGAGTGGTCAATTTCAGTTACAACTGAAAATAATTCAGAACAGCTACAGTAGATTACTTGCATAAAGATAAATCCTCACAGATTTAATGGGGAAAATCATCTTGTAAACAAATTATTTCTTTCATCCCATTATAGGCATATAGGACATGCATTTTAAATCCGATAATCTTACAATAAATCAGCAATTGTTTTGATTTGAAAAGCCTTGAAGTGATATTGGCAATGGTCGTTTATTAATAAGCATCAGTTATAATTGATTAATTGAGGTAACATAGATTAAATACAAGTTTAAGATCCAAAGTTGTTCTTTTTTATTATGTATATGTGTACTAGTGTACCCTATGAACTAATTTTCTCACTTATACTCTGAATCTTAGAGGAAAAAATTTCACCCATTCCCTAGTTTATTCACTCCCAAAGTCCTGTAAATCACTCATTTGACTTGATTTAGAGCTTTACTATCATAGTCCTTTGTCCATTACCTGATAGATCAGCAAACATGTTAGGTCCGTAAACTGCAGTTCCTTGTTCAGTGTCTTGCAATGTTTGAATTTTCTTTAGATTAGCTCGGAAAATGCGGAGCCGCTTATGATGTTCTTCTTCAGAAGAATAATTCTTGTTGTATATCCTTTTGAACTCCTCAAACATGGAAACGTGGAGAGCGTTGATATCATATTGAGCATCCACAGACTGAAAACACATACAAATTTTACAATTTCACATAATTATAGATAATATCATAACTGATACTTCGAGAAGTGGTTTATATACAATACAAATAAATGAAAATTTACAACATAAATATTATTATTTCACAACAAAAACTAAACCACAAGTTTCAACTAGCAATAATTAAAAGAATGGAAAAGGTTAACAATAAAAAGTAATATCAAATTTAGTACATAATCATAGACTTGTAGTTGGCATTTTTACAATGCTATCATCACCGTAAACACAGTAATATCTTGATAATATCCTGAGATCTCAGGAACATCATAATCCTGTTCTGCGATTGTGGTAAATTCTTTAATATCTGCCGTGGTAATGCAAACATCATCATTGTCCGCCACAATTGCAGCACGACCCTGAACATCTCCTGCAGTCATGTGGAATTTATCATTGTCTTCCTCAATCCTCGCCAAATTTTGGACATCTCCCGCGGTTGTGTAACTAAGGACACCTCATTAAGGTTAACCCACAACTAAGGAAAAATTCTGAATACCTCCCAGGGTACAGAAATAACGAAATAGTCCCTTGCAATAAAGGCAAAATCAAGATTATCTACTGGGGTTGTTTATATATCATAAAGGTCTTCCATGATTGTGTCCAAACCGTGGACATCTCCTGCGGTTGAGTAGGCAATTATTGTCTCTCGTAATATTGGCAAAATCCTGCGGCAAAATATATCTCCAGTGGTCAGGGACACATCATCATCGTATTCGGCAGTCACTGAAAATTCCGTTGTGTAGACATCTTCATCGTCTTCCGTGATCGCGGTAAGATCCTGATTATCTCCTGCGGCAACAAAAACATCAATGTCTCCTCTGATCGTGGCAAAATCCTGAACATATTTTGCAATCGCAGAAAAATATTGAACATCTTTGGTTGCAAAGACATCATCTTCCTCTTCTATGATAACACAAACATTATTGTTATCGCCCGCGAAAAAAAATGTGAATTTTAAGATCGTGCTCGTAAAAGCTCTGTTGGAGTTCGATTTTCTGACTTTCTGCTTGGTACCCAGCTCTGCTTGAAAGTCATAAAACAATACTTTCATCGCTAAATCTTAAATTTCATCTCATTGTTGAATCTCACCTCATCTATTAGAGAACAACTAAACATTTTTTAAACAAGTCACAAAAACTTGTTATGTCAACATACAAATCAACTTTCAAGGTCTCATTATAAAAATATTTTTGTAAAAGTTAAAATTATGTATAGAAAAAGATTATTGTAAAATACTTAAGTAATTAAATAAATAGAATCCAATTATTTATTAAACCATGCCTTATTACTATCATCTGAAAACTTTTAAACAATAAATTTTACTATATGCAATATTTAACAGTTTTAATATGAAAATTGAAAGGATAGGAATGCATCATAATTTGTTTACTAAATTAATATGGTACTGACCCGTTTCATTAATTTACCACAGTGGGCAGAGATAACCTCTTGCAGTTCCAGCCATGGTCTGTCCCACACAACGACATTGCATCTGTCCATCTGGTCAAATAAAAAACACAACATAAAGCATACACAAACATCACCATGTAGTACAAAAGTATTACTTTATAACCAAACAGTAATTCTTCACCTGTTTATCTGAACAGATCTTGTCACAATACTTCCATAAATTTCATTCACTAACACACAGGTATATACAGGTAGGCTATATACAACAACTGCAAGAAATTTCAAATTCTGATACGGTCTCCAAAGGCGATGCACGACTGTTTCAAGCCCAGGAATCTACACAATTCAGTTGGGGCCTGAAATACAGTATTTACTGCCATAGGTTAATAATGTTTGTCTATCTTCAACTACCCTGATTGTATTTGAACGTTGAAAGATATTTTGGTTTATTATTAACATTAACATTAAATTTGAACCTGAACCGAACTGAAAATCAGCAAAGCCAAAGATCTTAAGTAATACGATTGAGAATCATATCCAATTTTTTTCTTTTTAAGAGGTTGGCGGCCTCTTTTAACCTTGAATTTGCTAACCGTCCACATAGACTAACTGCCCGTGCGTGGAAAGTATCCAGCAAAGCAAGGGGTACTTACAAAGGTGAGCAGTACTAATAAATTTTATCGGCAGTGACCAGGATCCGAACCCACGACATCGCTGCCTTGGGCCCGAAGTCCGTGACGCTACCAACTGAGCCACCGACTCACCAAAATTTAAAATTTATAGTAAACATAATACAAAATCATTACGGTATAGCAAAAAAACTATAAAAATAGTATTAAACCTGTTCACACATTATAAAGAACTTTAAAATTGTTTTAATTTTAATCCATAGATATCCACCCTAAATACACCAAATATTACCAACAATGGTGATATTTAACCCAAACCGAAACCAACCAATATTTAATTGTTTTCGTTAGGAAACACTCACCATTGAGTTGTCTGGTTTAACACTGCAGTTTTCCTCTTGACTAGTTTTCGTACATTCAGATTCTCCAACTTCAATTGTCAAATAATATTTCTTGCCAGCAACTGTCTAAAATAAAATAAAAATCACAGCAAAATATAATTTGAAATAGTTACCTGAATGTTATAGTATGAATTTATTTGCAAGCCAAAAACTACCCATGTGTTTTGTAGAAGGATGTAAAAACGAATTTTTATAAGTAGCGTAGAATGTTTGAGCCCCTAATATTGAAAAGTGGTCGCAATGTTCTTTTTAACAATCTGTATGAAACAAACTACCTACCATATTTGTATGGTAAATGCTTTTAAGTAAGCTCAATCACCAAAACAAAATATAATTCAACTACATTTTAATAACAACACATTCATGGTAAGCTTAAAAAATATTTATAAAACTAGGTTACTGTTGAGGTTTTAACAAGCAATATCATTCAACTATCAATTGATGCAAAATAACTTAACTTTTGGAAACATTTGGGTTGTTTGCTATTCAGCAGCTTAGATACGCCTGAACTCAATAATCAATAACTCAAATGAAAGCTGGTGTTTCACTAAAGGTTCTTAGACCAGAACTTGTAACTGTAAGATAATGTAATTAGAACTGGTGAAATACTTCTAAATTGAGTATTAATTAAAATTAATTAAAAGTAATAATTAAAAAAAAAGTTATGTTTTTAGTCAAGTAATACGGTATATAAATGAATGATGATGCTTGATGGCAAATCTGTGCGTGCATACCTTAAAGTTAAAATTATGACCAAAATTATGAAAATCTGTTTTGGGTAGAAGAACCAAACCAACTCGGAAAAGAAAAATCAATATTTTTTAATATGTAGAAGATACTAAAAGTTGAATTGGTTACTGCCATTATTTTAAAGTAATGATTGTTTGTGTTTATTTGTTCTTAATTATTAAGGCATTGAGATTGTTTTTTCAGTCACAAACTTACAGATTAAAGCTCAAATAAGTCAATAAATAATTACTGTACATTTTGGTATGTAGAATTGGGTCCTGCATAGCAACGCTACACATTTTTTAACCGTAGAGCTGGTATGCGCCCGATATCGAGCAAATTAGGCTGCAGCCCAGGTTAAACCCACGTAAAATGCCGATTTTAAACTCGTATTTGACCAAATCTCACTTCATATAGTATGAACTCTTGTCTTGGTTTAAATACCTTTTGAGTATTTAGTCTATCTTTTTCCAATTTTTTTACATATATGAATTTGAATAGATGGTGTTTTTGGCCTCTAGGGACCTCAAAACGAAAAAGTAAATCGGTCCCGGGTCCAGGTCCTACCATGAGTACTACAGTAGCTTATTCTCTATATGGGAAATTCGCTAAAAGGATTTCTTTAGTACCTGAACTTTGGAATCAATGACTCTGACGAGGGCATGTTTATAAACAGAGTTGGAGCTCTTGTCAATGGTTTTGAGACTAAGTCTTGCAGCTTTCAATACCTCGGGTGCCAACGGGTCAATCTGCCTCAGTCCTCCAGCACTCTGCACCTACACAATGTATCAGTTACCAATAGGTATGAAACTAATTGTAAACAACATTTTTAACACTTGCCAATAATAGGTTAAAAATATCTAAGCACCATCCTACTCTCGATTGGACTGATCAGATTTACAAACTCGTTCAATTACATCAGCACTATCAGTGGCCCACAGTCTTTAAATTTATTTTCTAAAAACTGGCTACAGCTTAAACATAACAATGGGATGATAGCTAAATTTTTATTTTAAAAATTAATTATGCATAGAGTAAATACATAGAGTAAAGGCATAGAGTAAAACCACTTTCTAAAAGCCCAATGAATATTTTAACACAATAAAAAAAAATGTAAAACCAAAAAACAAAACTGCACGTCAGTTTTATTATATTTAGATTAACAGATGGAAAATAGTAGTTTATGCAACCATCACATATCTATTGTCTTTACGACACAAGTGCCTTGAAAACTGCTACGAGTGTCGTAAAGACTAATAACACGAGTTGCTTAAACTACTTTATCTACGGCCGTTTTTTAATCACGTTTGTAAAACTTCATTACGTATACTCTTTCTGTTACTTTTTTAGGGGATAGGTACTGCTAGCAGCATTCTTAATATAATACTGTTTCAGGAATCAGTAGACAAATCATAGAAATTTTTGGCAATACTGAATGTATTGAAACAGTTTATTTACAGCATTAAAATAAAAACAGAGACAATTAAAGTATCTCTTAAATTATTTTAAGCATCGTGAAGGATAATCAATAATCAATAATAAGGAGGTGAGTCGACGGCTCAGTACGTAGTACCTGGGACTACAGGCCCAAGGCAGCGATGTTGCGGGTTAGGATCCTGCTATCTGCCTATAATTTGTATCAGTACACTTCACCTTTGTACTGTACTGGCTCACCCCTTGCTTTGCTGGATACGTTCCACGCATAGGTCCATAGTTTATGTCAGGGATCTCCAACCTACGGCCAGCAGGCCACAGATTAACAATTGAATTGGTCGTTACCAGCTGATCAGTTGGCGTTCAAAACACCACAATTTTACCTATTTTCTTTCAATTCTTGAACCCTCTGCTCTTTTTACCACACTAGTGCTTTAAAGTAAATAAACAATGCGGTAGAGTGAATCTTTTCTGTTCTAAAAATTAAATTGAAAAGGCTAGTTTAAAAAGAGTCCCAGGTCAAGAATGTAACTTTTCATTATCAACATGGTAGGCGTACAAAATATACCATAATGATACTTTATCTTCCTAATAGATTACCTAAATATAATTTCACTAAAAGTGTGTTGTTTTATGACTAAAAGATATATTGATTGGAAATCAATCCACATTTTTTCAAGCACAATAAGTTAAGATTTTGGTTGTTAAACTGTGGTTCACCTTGTTGTCTGGAGAATCCTTGCAGTTAAACTTGGTAACTGAGCGCCGGTTCTTCCATAACTGACTCCACACGGTGACATCACACTCTTGAGGTGTCTGGAACCACCAATAATATTATCTTATATTCACTAAATGAAGTAAAAGTAGGTTTAATATCCGAGATGAAGCCAAGGTTGGAAGACATGCGTAGGTTGAAAAAGATTTTAGTATTTGTGACAAATATTTTGTGTTACACTGCACTATTCTGTAGGCTAACTAATTCATTAAAAGTAAATTTTTTAAATTTGTTTACCTTTTTATCAATAAAGTCCCGAAATGGTTACCTTCTTGGCTTGTTATTAGAGTAACAGCCGTTACCGTAACTATGGTGCAACATGTTTTTGGTCATTAGGAGTACATGTTCTACGGTTACGGCGCCATCGTGAACATGTAACACGAAGAGTTGAGGGTTAGAACCAATCGCGTATCAAATTAAATATAATCCAGTTCCAGTCATCAAAAATATATTTTTCAAAAAATTTGCTGATATGTCAGGTCTTGTTCCTACCAACATCCATTGTGCTTCAAATTCATCAAGCTTCTGTGGCGCTTCACCTGAATTTTAGCGATTTCACAAACTTAGCAAACGGATACCCCAGCCGCAGTTATAGTGTATACCACAGTATCTTACAGATACTGTGATTGATTTATCTATACTATAATATGATATTGTTTGCGCACAATGATTTCAAAAACGGCTCCTATAATTTCCTCCAAATTGTTAGAAATATCTTAGTTTTAGGTTAAAAACAATATCCATGCTAGCCACTGTTCTGGAAAATTAGTTCTGGATTAGTTTTTTGTTAAAAAGCAGTTTAAACAACACTTACCCAAGTCGGTGCTGTTACAGCACTAAACTGTTAAGGTGCAGCATTTTAATACATAAACTGTACTCCAGCAACCCAAAAACCAATGCACATCTTCACAATTCATTGTATTAGATGTTTTTGTTTTTATACTTAAATGTTTTCATACCAAGTACCAGAATTTATTGTTTTAAAATCTAGTGTCGATATAAGAAAAAATTCAATTTTTTTACACTTACCGAGTTATCTTTAGGAATGCAATTCTTAGCATTTGCATCGTTTTTCTTGCAGTTTGAGTCTACCACTCTAAGCTTGAGATGGTAATTTATTCCATTGACAACCTGAAAAATATCTAAAATCAATACGGTAATTAATTATACTACCATATAAATACTATACCTATATCATATACCATATGAACTCTGTTGAAAAAGTATCCGACCTTGTTCAGGAAAATTATATTTTATTTAATGCTATAAAATAAATTGCATTCGGTTTTTTTGTAAATTAGGTTTGGCAACAAAACTGGTTTCTTTCAACAGGTTTAAGTCAAAAATGGTTGACTGGCTCATCAACAATCAATATTATTATTGTAAAACACAGTATTTCATGTCTAATGTTAATATTAATTTTCAATTTAGAACCCACTACTTTTTCTATTTTCAGTTTTTATTTCAGTTGGTTGGCTATGACTATTCCTTGTAAAAAGGTCAATGACAATAAAGCTCATGATTCTTGGCCAGAATTGTGCGGGATAACGATAGCGTTTCCGTGATCACAAAAGACGCAGATGATGTTTCCATTACTGCTGAAAAAAGTTTAGACACTCGAGTTTGGAGCTCTACAGAAAAGTAACCAAACTATTTAGAAAAACACAGAATGTATCAAAACTTTTGTTGTTTCATTCTACCTATTCCTGTGAAAACAAATATTTTTTAGCTCATTTATCAATTTTTTATGACAGTCAGAAGGTAAAAAAACCTTGTGTTTAGAGTTTTAAAACCATCTTATAACTTTGAAAACTCGTACATTGTAAACTAAACATCAGAACTTCATCAAACTTCAATACAACATAGACACATATATAATGAATTAACTTGTAACTTTGCAGAATGTCTACTTAACCCAAACAGTTTTTATTGTTAATTATATAAATTAACTTTTTCTAAAAAGCAGCAAACACTAAAAAAAAAAAACTTAAAAGCTGGTTTTTAAGGTAATTTTTTTGGCAATTGGAATATTCATAATGCTCAACCAAATTGTCATGCATATAATTTATATAAATTAAAAATTAACATAAAACTGGATAATCTCGCTATAAATTGGTGCCAAATCTAAATTGTCCACTTCAGAGAATGCTGTTTTTTTTTTTTTTTTTTTTTTTTTTTGTGAGGGAGAAAAAGTAAGTGATAAAGAAATATCCAGTATATCAAAAAGTGCACAGGTTTTTAGGGAAGATCTTTGTCAGTTCACATCTCATCTCTGCCCAGTGCCCAGGTGTTCAATATGGCAACACTGTACTGTAAGCGACTGCACTGGGATGTAAGCGACCAGTCAGAGGTGGCGGCAGTCTAAAGAGCCGTACTCGGATACATCATCAAAATTGAATGTTAATTCTAATTCATATTTGATATTAATAATATGCCTAACAATGTAGTTGAGTGTTATGAGACGGTTTTCCAACTACCAAAACAATTACCTTTTTCATGATGGGTTAGCCTCTGGATCAAAAATTGCACAAAGCAGCAGTGTTTTTTGTGTAATTATTTATTTTGACAAAATCATCCACGGAAGACAGCTATTTTATCTTGACGCTCTACAACCTGAAGATGTGCCCCAGCAGCATGAAAAGCTGTAGTTATCACTTACTACAACAAGGATCGTTTGACGCAAATGGTAACTTAAACCATTTTATATTACAATTACCTTCAAAACAAGCATTTCAAATTTTTTTCTAGTGTTTCCCAATTTTTTGAAAAAAGTTAATTTACTTAATTACAACAAATCTTTTATTATATAATAAATTAATTACAACAAATCTTTTATTATATTTTTATTTTAAGTTTCATTATAAGCTTTTTGGGTTAAATAAAAGTTCTGAAAACTTACAAATTTATTCTATATTGTATTAAAGTTTGATGAAGTTCTGACGTTTAATTTACATTGTGTGAATTTTCAAAGTTAAAAGATGATTTTTTGAACTCTAAAACAACGGATTTTACCTTTGGACTGTCATAAACAATTGTATAAACTAGCTAAAAAATGATTTTGAACAAGTAGAGTAAAACAAAACAAAATTTAATATAATAGGCTCACACTTAAGGGTGCATAAGGGCAACTCCAGCCGGAGCCACCCACCAGGGGCGCTAGTGGTGGGAACCAAATACGGATACAGCTGAAATTAAGTATGGGTTGGCACAACAGGCTAACATTGATTAGTTGATCCCCGATAAATGTGGAGCTTGCATTGGCCAATCCTTATTATAAAGTTGTACCGTGACTCCGACTGGAGTCTTACACCCTGGGATATGGCATGACTCCGATCAGAGTTGTCAGCAGCATACGTGTTAAACATATTAGGCTAGAATTTTGTTATAAAAAAATAAAATTAAGTGCCTTAAATATATTTACCTGAGTCTCAGCAGAAATTAGTTCTACTAAAGTCTTTTTAACGATGGAATTAGATTTTTTATTCAAGTCCTCAACTGCATACTGGGCCATTTCCATAATGTCATCTGAATCGTTTTCAATTGGATGATTTCCTCCAATGGGTTGCTCCTGAAAATGAAATAAACCGTCAATGAATATTCACTAAATATTTTGCTACAAAACAACATTAGATTTACTCAATCTGCTTAATAGTTTTACTTGCAAGTATTTTGTAAATGTAACTTCTGTAATATATTCAAAAAAATTCAACAGAGATACCCATGGATTGTTTCCCACATGTTCATATTTTACTTATTATTATATAGTTGGTAATAATGCAGGGCCGAACTTACCTAGGGGCGGACGGGGCGAGCGCCCGGGGCCCCCGGGCCTAGGGGGGGCCCGAAACGAGCCCCTTGCACAGTAGTTTGTATTAATATCTTCGAAAATTAATCAGACACTTACCGAATGGCCTTCTGTTTTAACAACTTTATTGTCGTTATCCTATATTTAAGGTTATTGTTAGGTGAATTTTAAGGTATTACTAGAACCAAAATTCTAGACTCTAAGGGACTTTTCCTCAGGGTTGCACTGGGCCCCGCGCTTAGAGCCAGTTTACACGAGCATAGCTGCTAGGCTGTGACGGACCAGTTTGAGTTTCAATGAAGCCGTTCACACAAACGTACGGCCGCGGCGATCGAGTTGAAGGGGGCCCCTTCGCTTGGGGCAAAAATACAATAAATAATATGAAAACTCTTGTCCTAACGTAGAACGTAACTTGTACAATTGTGTTGGGTCAAATGGAGATTCAATGGATTTCTAATACTTTTGAAAAATAAAACATTGCTCTGTTTATGTTTTATTAGATGTTATTCTTTTACCTCTAAGTATATGCCAATCACGATTTTAAGGGGCAGAAGTATTATATTAACCATTTAATTAAAAGGTTTTGTAAAATAGTAATTAAGTTATACGTCAAAATTTGGATCTTCAATTTAGTCGTTAAGAGTCAAAATCATAGGATGCATTGCACGACGTCCAAGTGCCACGACGTCCAATAATATTTATTCAGTGCCACGACGTCCAAAACATAATTTTTGAGTTGTTGCACGACGTCCAAGTGCCACGACGGCCAAAAGTACAGTAACTGCCAAAAATATAGTCTTTCTACAAGCTTTGGATGTCGTGGCACTTGGACGTCGTGAAACAGCGCACTATAGAATTGTAAAAAAGTAACATTTGCACGACATCCAAAGTCGCTGCCAGTTGCATGACGTCCAAGTGCCACGACGTTCAATAAATATTTGACTGTTGCACGACGTCCAATATAGCTCAGCGCTGTTGCACGACGTCCAAGCTCCTTCATGATGACCGGTTACGATGACCGGCTACTTGCCGAACAGTGTTCTCTCGTGTAAAATGCTTATGGAACCTTTATTAGTTATATATACATGGGTATATGTTCTTGTTCAGAAATATATATACTATGAATATTTTTACCATTAATTGAAACATCATAAAGTAAAAAAAAAAAAAAAACATAAAAAGAAAAAGAGAGATTTAGACCTTCAGCAACTGATCCGTTTTTTACCTTCCTTTAATTTATTCTTTTTCATGTTGTTCTTCATGTAACATACATAGACTAGAGGGCCGCTCATGCCCTTGACAAATAAATTAACATTTTCGCACAAATACAAATCAATATCGTCATTAGACAAGAATTAAAAAATAAAATGTATAAACAAAACTTACCACGGCATATTCTTGAACAAGTATGCATACAAACCTAAGATAAGCATGTTTGTTATTATTATACTTAACCTACAAATGCATGACTTAGGGCATACCTGCTTTTCTAGATAAAATATCCGAACTAATTGCGAGTGCAACGTGAACTTAGAAAAAGACTAGTAAGAATTTACAACTGAATTTCTCAGAATTGATTGACAGTTCAGACGAACCTATGGCCACAGACTACGGAAACCTACAGTATTATTGTATTAGTATACTGTATTTGTATTATTGTGTTACTAGCAGAGTACCCGTCCTTCGTACGGGGTGGGCATATAAGTATAAATGCTTATTGCAGTTATGGGAGAGGACACGATTTTAAAAAAATGGTCTTTTAATTTATACAGTATCCTATAGTGTAGCACACATCTACCGTAGTCCTGATGTTCTACCACTGCACCTAAACCATGGAAAAAAGTAAAGTTCTCATTGTGTACCACAACTTTTTTTTTGCTAGTTGGTTCAAATTAGCTGTGGTCATTAATGCAAACAAACAACATAATAGTGCTGCACCCTGTTTGGCAAGCCTTATAACTTTTTAATGCTGTTTAATATCATAGAACCAACTTGTACTTGAAACGGCTGACAAAATTCTTTAATTTTAGGGATGGTCAAGTCTCGAAATTTCGGGAAATTTTCGGGAAATTTTAAATCTCGTTACACGAGACGAGATTTCTTTTTGGCCAAGATTTTTATTGAGACGAGAAAAAAAAAAAATAAAAAAAAAAAATTAAAAACGCCTGCAGAAAGTCAATGCAATACCCGCAATACAGGAGCGTGTTGTAGTTGCGTTTCCTTTGCGAAGGCGTTATTATTTAATTAATTCTTTAAATGTAAATATTACTTTTTATTTGAATAATATTACTTTAATAACATTTGAGAAGTTTTGTTAAGTGTAAGCAGTGTAAGGAATGTTTTATTACTATAAAAAGTCAAAACAAGTAACTATTTTATAAAAATTAATATTGCTTTTATTTTATGATTTATTTTATTTTGGGATAAGTTGAACTCTATCCTATTGTAAATAAATACTTGTTAAAAAAAAATTATTTTGTAGGTTTTCTCTTGTTACCATCGATACCATCAATCAATATTTTAAAATCTCTTACCTCAAATTTTTGAAAGCCCACGGGGCAGAACCCTAGGACAATAACGAAGAGGGAATGGTTGTATAATATATATCTTCGGAGCTGTAGCTTCATTTGCGTGCGATTTGAGCCCAATCGGTTCCGTACTTTTTGAGATTATCTCATACAAACACACAGACACACATACACAAAACACACATACACACAGACACCACCTCTTCTTTATAATAGTATAGATAGATAGATTACTATTATAGTATTATATATTGTCTGTGCTATGGCTACGTTTTTATTACTGCATCAGCTGGAGACACTCTGAATATCTGCTTCAACCATTTGTTGTCAAACATTGATCTCGTAAAATAGTGAAATTATTTTTCGTATACACTAATAGAGCAAGGTTTGTACTAAAAGAAAACCTTCTTTTAGTTTAGAAAATACATGTTTCACAGGATACAATTTTAACCATTGTAGTAACACCATTATAGCTTAAAAAGTTGATAAGTGATAGTTCACATGATATTTAGCACATTTGACGGATAAACCTTTTTTGAATTCGTCATTATTATAAGTGTATGAAAATTCATATATCTGTGTATCAATATCTACTTATCTCATTTCTGTTCAATGGAGGTTATGCAATTTCAATGATACCGGTACTTAAATGGGAAGTCTTACAGCTGTTATAAAACTGTGCATACATTTTATCTTACGAGTAAATTCGCTACCAATTGATATAGTACGACAATTCTATTCTACTGCAGTACTTAGAATTCTACCACTACTCACATTAAACCTACCATATTTACTTTTGGGCTAGTGATTAATTTATTGTATTAATCATACAATATAGTGAATAGTGTTGTCATTTATTTATCTCGTTTCTATGACATAACTCTATTTTGTAGAAATCATTATGCAATCATAACAACAGAAATACTGCATCATTACATTTTACGGTGACATTGTATTTATTTTACATATAAAAAATTTAAGCTAATGCAATAATTAGTTCAATTAGAACCATTGAATATTGAATAATTTAAACATTAATCGAAGACGAAGCGGTTGACAACTTTCAAACAGTTGACTAGGCCTAGTTGCCTTCAATAATTGCAATGCGAACTGTATGCACTGAGGTCGGCAAACAGTGTTCACAGTGTGCAGGCACTTTGGACGTCGTGGCACTTGGACGTCGTGCAACAGTCAAATATTGATTGGACGTCGTGGCACTTGGACGTCGTGCAACTGGCAGAGGCTTTGGACGTGGTGCAAATGATACTTTTTTACAATTCTACAGTGCGCTGTTTCACGACGTCCAAGTGCCACGACGTCCAAAGCTTGTAGAAAGACTATATTTTTGGCAGTTACTGTACTTTTGGACGTCGTAGCACTTGGACGTCGTGCAACAACTCAAAAATTATGTTTTGGACGTCGTGGCACTGAAAAAATATTATTGGACGTCGTGGCACTTGGACGTCGTGCAACACTCCCAAATCATACAGCGCCAGTGGGCTAAAAAAATCTATATAGACATTTTATGACAACTAGGGTCGTCTGATGTTGACAAAAAATACATTATTTGGGAGCGGGCGAGCGTTGTCGACTGAAATCGTAAAAAAGCAACAAGCAGCTGCAACAATAAATGATAATGAGCTGATAAGGGATCCTGTCTAGTCCCGTCTGTCTCACGCGCATACACATACATACAATGTCTTATCGCCTATCCAAAACAATTTAAATCACTTTACTCCCAGTGTGTTTTTGGTTGACATTGTTGTACTTTTGTGTTGTATTTTATTAATAATTCTGCAAACACTACAAAGAACAAATTAATGTTATATTGAATGTTATGTTTGTGTTGTATTAATCTGAGATATTGAATACATTTAAACATCTTTTCAGTTACTCATATAAATGGTTAGCTTGTGATTGGTTATTAGACTTGTATTGTAATATTTTACTCGTCAAGGAAAAACTCAAACTCGTTAAAGTTCTTAATGGTACTTTTCAAGCTAGGACTTAAACATATTATACAAACGAGAATTCCATGCCAAAACCACTATGAAAATAAACATAAGTCATAGTTTATGGTTTTATAGTTTTAGTGCAGCCAAGAAATGTATGAAAAGGGGGTTTTAATTGCCATGCCAACGTGACCAATGTATCAGAGTAGGAAGTGACATTTATTTATAGGGGAAATAACTATGTTCTAAACCTTATAATGATTAATCTATAAAAAGTAAACTTAGTAAAAGGTTTGTTAGTAAAATTATAGTAAGTTATAAAATATATTAAAGCTTTAAAAGTTTATGCATTATCTCTGACTTACATCACGTGTTTAAATATAACTTATTCCATTAATTAATGTTAGTTATTTTTTATTTGTGTTTTCATTCAAGCAAGAATGTGTATTACAGTAAAAAATTAAACTAAACCTTGTTATTTTATTTTTATTTTATCTATAGTTTTCATTATTTGTTGCAAAGGATATTACATTTTAATGTATTGCAAAAAAATGTGTAAGGCGTTGGTATTAGTTATACTAAAATTTTATAAATACAATTACAACAAGAACAAATCATAACATAACACCGTACATTGTAGCTATTTTCAGACTTAAAATATTACATAAAATTAGTTTATGCAAAATACAGCATACTATTCTAACAGGTTTACATATTAATTCACCTTGAAATTGCCTATTTAAAATTAGTGTGCATGTAATATGCGTTACATTGTGTACCGTATTTTTTCTCGTATAATCATACTGGGGGCCCCATCGGCAAATTCGCCCGGGGCCTCTGAAGTCCTAAGTCCGGCCCTGTAATAATGTATAAAACTTAGTACAAAAATTTCAAGTTGATATATGTGAAAGTTATGTGTACCTAAAAACTGCCATTTCAACATGGGCGGGATAGGGACTGAATTAACTCATCTTCCAATAATTCTAGAAATTAACTTTTACTTGATAAATTCAATGTTTTTACTAAGTATCTGCTTAAATTAAACCAAAGATAGTTTTATAAAACTAAGTATTTATAATTGACTTAAATTTCTAGCATCAATTGAAAATGTGAAGCTATTTTTTAGTTTATTCAGCCAATTTGTTTGTACTGTATCTGTTTTTGTTGGTGGTAAATCTAATCTATATGCCACGAACTACTGAACGGGTGGACCTAGAACTCTACGACTGATTTGGGGGTTTATGCCTTGACCAGTTTTGGGGAGAAATTAGCGTCATAAGCCTTATGGGGGATGGGCACCCCTGGTACCAGGCTTTTAGTCTAGTAGTTTAAGTTATTGCAGACCCTGGAATTCCACCCAGCCTTTGTAGGGTGAGCTACCTGTGCCAATTTGTGACAAAATTTCCCCTCAGGAACATATGTCTCAAAACCTTCAAGAAAAGCAGAACAATTTGTCTAAGAAAAACAGCTTGGTTATTAAATCGGCTTGTTTGTTACCATTAAAAAGGTTACGTGAGTGTGATGTTAACTAGGACATGAGCTTTTTCCCTTTAGTAAAAACATGTTATATCTAAATTTAATAAAAACATGACAAAACATTAAAGATCACCAAGAGTTAAACAGGATGGCCACTGAAGTCCTGGAAAATTGCTGCACTTTTTATCTCGGTCATTATACCCAGTTGATAAAATATGCCGTTTTACCTTACAGCTTTTATCTATTAACATAATACTCACTCGTCGTCTGCGGGTTGCAGTAAGTGTCTTGCAGTTGGCTGAGGTCATCTCTCTGTGTTTGTCCCAAGGTCTGTCATACACCACCACATCACATTCCTGCACTGGCTGCAAACAAAAACCATTATTAACTGCATAATTACATATTTGTCAAAAGTGTTAACTAACTTGCTGCAAAAGACAGGAGTCATTTTCTTGTCTGCAGTACACAGAGAAACTTAAATATAACTTTGTTAAAAATGGATGTATTTTCATAAATCCACCAAGAAGACATTTATAGCAATGATTCATTAGCAGGATAACATAGAAGTTATTAGACAACATACTGTTCGAAGCACTTTAAATATATTGGTGGCCAAAAGGTATGAAACAGAAATGTATGATGTAAAATAGATTATCTTTTTAAACAAGTTTTTATCATAAAGTAGAGCAAAACATTTTTTTATGGCTTTACAGGATGACATACCACTTCTAATTGTCTTATCAAACCAGGTTGAAACTCATCCTTATTGATGTTGGATTAGACCAAAGTTAATAAAAAGTGGTGCTAACATATGATATGCTAATGAAAGATTCTAAATATTTATCCTCAAGTTTCCTCAAAATCACATTTGCTGCCGGCCTTGTTGGGCATATGAGTAGAGCCTTCGGAGAACTACCACACGTCACACACTGGATCCGCTTAGTTCATTCCGCTCAGCTAATCTCAGGTCAGACAGCTCAGTTCTGGCAGTTTTCCAAACACTGCGACAGTTCGGTCTGCTCAGTTCAGCTGTTTTGGAGCGTCAAATAACAGTGGACGACCGACACTGTCATTGTTCACAAGTAAATTATTTGTGCCGGGGTTTCCGATAGTGTGATTATGAGTTCCAGCAGTAGTGGGGAAGTAATTGCTGTTGAAGAGGATGATTTCATTGTATATTTTGTAATCGTTGTGTGACAGGTCGTACAGCAATGGATACGTCTGTACTACTGAAATAAGTCGTTCATTAATAAATAATCACAGTCCGCCTTCGGCAAACACGTGTCAGACCACCCAAGTTCAGTTGCACAACACTGACTGCTGTACTCTGCACATGCAGCGCCTCCAGTCCTTCCGTCGCTTCTGTCCAAATCGCTCACTAACCAATAAGTGGCCGAGACGGGAGCGGATTGAACTAGGCTGACAGAACGGATCCAGTGTGCGGCTCTACATTTTTTGAATACATGGTTTTCAAAAATTTGCGAAGCTACTAAACTGAGCGGACTCAGTGTGCGACGTGCTTAAGTTACTTATGCAAATTACTTATACAAAGAATAGAATTTGATAAAGTGAGGGATACACCACTTCCTTCAGATTTGAATTAGCCAAATTGGCTTAGAAGAAACGGAAACCTTATTTATGGACAACCCTTGTAATTATTATCCAACTTGAACAAATTTGACAATCATCTTATTAATATACGGCCACCAATAACATGAAATGTATATAACGAGTTTTCATTACCACGTTGTAATGCAGCATTCTTGACTTACCTTGTTTGATGAGCTACTACAAGCCTCATTAGTTTCAGATCCCTTGCGGCAGTTTGTTTCTACAAGTTGTAGTTTCAAATAATAATTAGAACCAGCAACAACCTATACAAAAACACAAAGACAATATGGTAAATAATAATAATTTAACTGTAACATTGACAAATAATGTAGGAGATGTTGCTACTAAAATATTACAGCACATTTTCATTTTACAACAATCCTATATTTATTTACATGTATGCATTAGTTTAAAAACTAAATATAACTAAATATAGTAAATAAAGGCAAATCAATGTTGATAAAACAGATTCAATTGAGGAACAAAGTGATTGAGTTTTGCTGTTGAGTAAAGACTCAAAATCTAACTTTTTACAGTACATTTTGAAATAATGAGAAAACTTGAGGCAAAGAGTACAAGAATGAGACATAATAAAGATCTTAGAATTTATATAAATACTAGCAGAATAATGACAATTTAGGTTTAGTTATTGTCCTTAATTACATCTGACCGAACTAAATTAATTGTTTGACCGTAGAGTTAGGGTTACTCAAAACTGGGAAAAGGAAAAGGGAAAAGGGAGCCTATTTTTCAAACAATGAAAAAAGGAATTTGATAATGTTGGTAGAAAAATACTTTTTTCAGCCGGGATAAAAGAGTGGATCTTGATTGTCAATCAGTTTTTCGCGATCGCTGATCACATACCCGATACTAAAATACTAGAGATTAGAGATACGCCTTTACTAAAAACCTTGTGGGATAACCTAAAGAAAAAGGCAAAACGTTTTGATAATTCATATCTAGTAATAAAATTAATTTTGTCTTAGTTAAATCATTAACCTTTTCTCTTATCCACCTATAGTTCAGCAAACAACACAGGCTACTCTTCATCACTATCACTTTCAAAAGCTAATTCGTATCGTACTCTTCTAGCATTTGGCCTTTCCATATAAACTTAAAACTTAAAGACAGCTGATATTTAATTAACGAAAGATTAAAGAAGTTAACAGGTCAAAATTGGGCAGTTCTAACGACGGTTTAGTCTGAACTAGCTCTAACGGCGAGTGGTAAAATCCAATTTCGTCAGTTACAAGCTAACTGCAGTTAGAGCAAGGCTTAACGGCGGTTTAAGTGTTTGGTGAAATCGGGCCTAAGCTGCCAGATAGAAACTAGGATTTTTATTTTAATACAACAACTAAAGTTTTTACAAAAATACAGTTATAATCAGATTAGATTCCACTAACAAATACCTTTTTAAAATTTAGATATTTTTCATACTCACTTGAGTTTGAGCTTCTTTTATTTCTACGAGTTTTTGTGAGTTGAGGGAGTTGGATTGAGCGTCCAACTGAGCCACAGCAAACTGAGCCATCTCCCTGACTCTCTCATCATTCACATCAGCAGGCGTCTTTCCTCCCAACAAGGCCTATAACCAGTTGCCAAACTCAGCTTTTTGCTGTTAAATCTTAGGGATTTTGTATTCCAGAAATACTCCTTACAATTTGTTAACATATTAGGTAGATAAATGTTTTAATGGTTTACTGAATCGTACAAATGGTGTATGTAAAAAATGATTCAGTTAACATGTTCTAAACAATGATGACATGAGAAATCACCATCATTTGGCATACAATAATAGTATACAGGTTGTGTAAGACTGGTCTATTTACATAAGAACCTATGGTTATAAGAGACACTGTCATATAAGTCAATGTCATATAGGCAGACAATGGGGTGTAATGTTTTCGCCCAGTCAGTTATTTCATACTTACTCTTGGTTTTGTAACCATTAGTAGCCTGGCAGATTTACAATCTAGTCTTGCAAAAATGGGTCGATTGCAATATTTATTGGTTCGGTTTTTGGTTTAAATTGATAAAGGGGAATTGTTGCAGGTAAGCGAGTTTTCAAATCAACTTATAGAAAATCTTTAAATTAACTTGACCAATAATCTTTAAAAAACAACATTTTCTTTAACAAACATTTGTTAATTCCTAAACCCTCATCGTAACTATGCAGTGTTTCATTGCATCTTATATGGATGCCAAAAAAGCACTATCATCAGCTATTATAAATTTTATTTAGTATGTATTTATCATTATGTCATCGAGAATATAATCTGTGATCACGGTGATATCACTTACACCCCTGCGATTTCGAGGACATCATCATCAACTCCCGCGATCACAGCATAGGCCCGTGATTGGGCCTAATATAATATTGATTGATAATATTGATTGGGTGATAATATTACCCATGATTGTGGCAAAAATAATAGCATCTCCTGCAATTGCAATTGCAAAGACATAACTATCGTCTACCACAATCAGTGAATCAGAGCAAAGTTTTGAATGCTCCCGGTGAATGCAGTGTAATTAATAACATCATCATTGTCTCCCATAACTGCTACAAAGTCTTGAAAATTTCCTGTGATTGCAAAGAACATTATGAAATTGAGAGCATTTCCCTCTCGCGAGCTGAATGTTTTTCCCAAAAGAGCTATTGAGCTAAAGAAAAGCTTTTTGAAAAACAAACTTTAAGCCTTATTTTCCTTATTTTATGCACTCTAATATGTCAGGGCTAAAGTTCATATATCTGCAAACATGTACAAAATACTCACTCGTCGTCTGCGGGATGCAGTAAGTGTCTTGCAGTTGGCTGAGGTCATCTCTCTGTGTTTGTCCCAAGGTCTGTCATACACCACCACATCACATTCCTGCACTGGCTGCAAAAAAAACTTCCATCATTAACTGCACTTTTGATTCATATATACACAAAAAAAAACAATGATATATGTAAGCATTAATTTGTTCTTAGGACCTTCGCTGCAGGTGGGTTAGCACTGACCCACGGCCATCACAGCGCTTACTCGGCCGGGTCAGTACTAACCCACACTGCAGTGCATCAATCTGTTTCTCAGTGCGAGCCCAGTGTCGGTCGAAGGCGGACTTATACCATGTTATCGAGTAGTGTGTTACTTGCTTTGTTGTGGTTTAGGTTGGTAGTAAATCTACCCATAAAATCCCTGTCTGGCAAGCTTAGAAATCAACTTGTCCCGTCTTTCTCCCTCCAATTTTCAATACAATGGGACCGGCTATGTTCCAAGCAATGCTGCTATCTGTTGATGTTTTAGCGAATTATGTTGACTCTCGTCGTAATACAGTACATCACGGCACGTTATTTGCTATTCGTCAGTCCAAAATTTAAAAGCCAATTGCCCAGCAATCGGGTTCGTTCGACGCTGTGCCACACTGGGGCTACGCCTGCCATTGATGGGCCGCAGCGAATGTGTTAATTAGGTATAACAGTACTAGGGGACTAAGCATTGCTCGTAGTCTTAAATTTGTAGGAGACGTTAAACAAAAAATAAACATAGGTTACCTAAGTACAATTTTCATGATACTATAAAATACAGCCTAATATATGTAATAAAACAAATTGTATAATAACATTTTATCATGCTCACGTATTTGTGCTATTTGCACAACATTTTGTGCACGACCCTGTCATCTCTAGTCATTGAAACCATTGTAGGACTAAATAAACACGCATTACTGACACAGTAAAACATTACCGAAATAAATATTCTGCATTTAAAATAGTATCATTACAGTTTTTAAAACTAAGGCATTGTATAAGTCTTGATGATATAATAGATAATCTCACATTTTATAGTTTATTAGCCTATATTTGACATAGGGTTTTCTCTACGAATGAATTGGCTTTAACTAACTGGTTGATTAATTTCTGTTCGACGCATCCAACAGTTTTGTGCTAGGCCTAAGAAAATGTAATTTTTATTCAAAACTAATGAATTCAACTGATGAATGAATCTTCTTTTAGAAATATAAGTTAAAGTGTAGACATAAAAATGGCAAAATAGTTAGTAAAAACTTCAAATAAACACTCCGAATACTCTAAGAGGATGAGTAAAAAGTAACAATATTCATGATGTGTGGTAAAACTCACAAACATTCCTCCTAAACTTTTACCCGAGGTAATCACTGTTTATTTTGTTTGGGTGGCCTCTCCAACCAGGCTCTACTACAAACAGTTGAACCCCTCAAATGTTGCATACTCTGAGTGAGAAGTGATTTAAACCCATCAGGATACTTTGGCAAATCAACTAACTATAACCAATTGGACAACAACGTTTAATACATACAAAATACCAATAACATGAAATGTATATAATGAGTTTTCATTACTACATTGTAATGCAGCATTCTTGACTTACCTTGTTTGATGAGCTACTACAAGCCTCATTAGTTTCAGATCCCTTGCGGCAGTTTGTTTCTACAAGTTGTAGTTTCAAATAATAATTAGAACCAGCTACAACCTATACAAAAACACAAAGACAATATGGTAAATACTAAATAATAATAATTAATAAACTGTAATATTGACAAATAATGTAGGAGATGTTGCTACTAAAATATTACCGCACAATTTCATTTTACAACTGTCCTATACTAATTTATATTTTGGCCTATGTTCAAAAACTATTTAGCTTATTATCAGGTATTTCAGTAAAATATAAATGAGAAAATTTAAGCAGACTAAGCTGCCAGATGGAAGCTCGTAAATTTTATACAACAACTTACAAAAGTAAGGTTATTATCAGATTAGATTCCACTAACAAATACCTTTTTAAAAGTTAGATAGTTTTCATACTCACTTGAGTTTGAGCTTCTTTTATTTCTACGAGTTTTTGTGAGTTGAGGGAGTTGGATTGAGCGTCTAACTGAGCCACAGCAAACTGAGCCATCTCCCTGACTCTCTCATTGTTCACATCAGCAGGCTTCTTTCCTCCCAGCAAGGCCTAAAACAAGTTGTCAAATTCAGATATTTGCTGTAAAGTTGTAACATTGACTATTGGATACTTAAGTCAAATGTTATAAGCTGTTTAAGGATACAAAATAAGTAAAAACGTTAATTAAACATTTGTAATATCACATTTACAATATTGTTAAGGAAGTAACATAGAGCATGAGGACCAAGTATTTTGGATTTTTGTGAGGATAGCAGGAATTTTTTACATAAAGGCCTACATGCGAAAAAAAAAAACTGTCTCCAAACAAAACAAGACACACATATTCAACAAGACATACTATGTCACATATTCATTGATGATTATACAATGTAAATGTATTTGTCATACTTGGAGTTTGATATAACATAAGTAGACTTATTACAGTTAAATTACTTCAGAGCTCATTTAAAGCCTAAACATCTGATTTGATGCAAATCTGATTAGATGTGCATTTTGATGCCTCCACCACAACTAGTAGTACGCTTATTCTGCGCGTAACAGGATGAGTGAACATGAGCGCAATAATGAAAGAGTTTACCCACACCTAGCACACTTACCGGTGTTACTGGTGTACACAATAATGTTATTTGTATGGACAAATCAACCCATGAGTCGGGGCAAATAATGGTGAGTCGGTGACTCAAGTCGGTAGCGTCACGCGAACTTCGGGCCCAAGGCAGCGATGTCGTGAGTTCGGATCCTGGTCACTGCCACTAAATTTTATCAGTACAGTTCACCTTTGTACTGTACCGGCTCACCAATTGCTTTGCTGTAAACGATCCACGCACGGGCGAGGTTAAAAGAGGCTGGACCAACCTCTTCAAAAAAACCAAATCTCAGTCAACAACAATCTTAACTTCTCGTCCATTAATTAACCAAAGTCATTGGTAATATACGTAACGTATTTCCTGTTTCCCTCTCTTCTCATAGCATTTTATTATTGCAGATACGTTAATCTAACTGTCACAAAGAGTTCCCACACTCTGGACTGTTCACCTTGACTACTTCCTTTACCACTTCCTACGTCGTGGACCTGTTTCCCTCCCTTCCCATAGCATTTTTAGAATTGCAGATACGGTACATTATTCTAATTATCACAAAGGGTTTCTACACTCCGAAATGCTCGCCTTGACTATTTCCATCACCACTTCCTACGTCGTAGACCTGTTTCCCTCCCTTCCTATAGCATTTTAGAATTTCTAATAGATTAATTTAACTTTCACAAAGGGTTCCCACACTCCGGACTGTTCACCTTGACTACATCCTTCGCCACTTCCTACGTCGTGGACCTGTTTCCCTCCCTTCCCATAGCATTTTAGAATTGCAGTTACACTAATCTAACTGTCACAAAGGGTTTCTACACTCCAGAATGCTCGCCTCGACTACTTCCATTACCACTTCCTACGTCGTGGACCTGTTTCCCTCCCTTCCTATAGCATTTTAGTATTGCAGGTATAGTAATCTAACTGCCACAAAGGGTTTCTACACTCCGGACTGCTCGCCTTGACTACTTCCTTTACCGCTTCCTACGTCGTGGACCTGTTTCCCTCCCTTCCCATATCATTTACGAATTGCAGTTACACTAATCTACTGTCACAAAGGGTTTCTACACTCCAGAATGCTCACCTCGACTACTTCCATTACCACTTCCTACGTTGTGGACCTGTTTCCCTCCCTTCCTATAGCATTTTAGTATTGCAGGTATATTAATCTAACTGTCACAAAGGGTTTCTACACTCCGGACTGCTCGCCTTGACTACTTCCATCACTGCTTCCTACGTCATGGACCTGTTTCCCTCCCTTCCCATAGCATTTACGAATTGCAGTTACACTAATCTACTGTCACAAAGGGTTTCTACACTCCAGAATGCTCACCTCGACTACTTCCATTACCACTTCCTACGTCGTGGACCTGTTTCCCTCCCTTCCTATAGCATTTTACTATGGCAGATACATTAATCTAACTGCCACAAAGGGTTCCCACACTCCGGAATGCTCGCCTTGACTACTTCCTTCACCACTTCCTAAGTGTCGTGAACCTCTTTCCCTCCCTTCCCATAGCATTTTTAGAATTGCAGATACATTATTCTAACTGTCATAAAGGCCCCCCACACCCTGCAGCACTCGCCTTGTCTACTTCCTTCACTATTTCCTTCACTACTTCCTACATCGTAGACCTGTTTCCCTATCTTTCCATAGCATTTAAGTATTACAGATACGTTAATTTAACAGTCATAAAGGGTTTCCGTACTCCTTTCTTTTCACTGCTCACCTTTCCGCTTTCTTTACTACTCTCTAGGTCGGGGACCTGTTCCCCCCCCCCTTCGAATAGCATTTTAGTATAAAAATATACCAACATTTTTGAATATTTAATATTCAATGCCAACATTAAATTGAATAATGTAAAAAGCTGCTTTGTTCTAAATACATTTAATTAAAAGGCGAAATTTTAATACTGAACATAAACTGTATATAACTGCCGACTAATATTGTTAAGTTCAATTAGACTTCTCATCCCATTGTAAATTTTGAAGCACGTTTTTCGTGTCTAGTTCATGTACGTGACACATTGGCGCTAGTGTCGACGAAACTTTGTTTCTATTATTTTAGGGTTAATTTCTTGATTTGTGCTTTACTGTTTGGTTATATAATTAGGGGACAGGTTATTGTTTATGATTAGATCGTATTATTTGGTTAAACGACGTTTTAAATGGCTGTAATAACGGGAAACAAATTGTAAACAAAACACGACCTCTACATAAACCGTACAGAACTAACAATAAAATTGTCTTCAGCTGTTCCATAAGGATGAGAAATCTACGTTCAATTTATTATTATGAAAGTTGTGAGATTTAATTAGCTTAAATAACATTATTCTGAAAGCTGTGAAATTATAATGATATATTCATAGACGCCAAACTGTTTACTCCATGAATGAAAGAGCTTAGAGTAAAAGTCGTTCTCTCTGTCTTAAGTAGACAACAAAATTGTTGGCCGCAAAACGTAAACAAATAAAAAGAAGAAGAAGGTAGCTCCTAATGTTATTCTTATGGGACAAATTTAAAAATGTTTTTTAAGTATTTTATAATTACTACTGAGCAGAATCGTCTAGAATTTTAATGGTGTCTTTACACTGGTGTCATAACTATTTGTGCAAAATTTGAACGCTATAAGTGCAACGGTTCTTGAGTTTTAGGTGCGAACACACACACACACACACATACTCCAGCGGACAACTTTTCTCCGACTCCGCTATACACGATACATAGATTCGTTCACTTCGTTCACTCATCTACTAGTTCACAGCTAATTTTTCTCTTATTGAGATAAAAGTGGCAAGTAACGGACCTGTAATGAAACCAAATCTAAAAAAAGTTTTCTGACCTGGACACCGGATTTTGTACGTAATTTTGATGGCCAGTAAAAAGCCCTTAGATTTTATTTAACTCTATTTCCGAATACAGTAGACTCTCAATAATCCGGCAGATTTAGGACTGTGATATGGCCGGATTAGTGAAAATGCCGCATTACTGGAATGTCATCTATAAAAACACCTAAAATGTACAAAACATGTTTGCAAAGATTGTGCAATCGGAAACCGCTATTGACGCGATCTCGCAGGATGACAATTACACAGGAGACGATGGTATTGTCTACACAGCTGCAGGAGATGATCAGAACTGTGCTGCGGTTGCAGAAGATGACAATAATGTCTAAACGACCACGGGAGATGTTCAAGTTTTCCACCGATCGCGCAAGATGACGATGACATTTTTGTGATCGTGGGAGTCAATGATGATGTCTACACGGCCTCAGAAGATAATTAGAATTTTGCCGCGATAGCAGAAGACCATAACCATGATCATCGATATTTGTTTAATAGCCTATTTTAACTTTTGGCAGGCCTAAAAAATTCTGTTCGCAGGCCAGACATGGCTTACAGGCCATAGGTCGGAGACCTCTGCTTTAAACTATATACCTTATATTAATTATTCTAAAACTTGTTTCCTGACTATAAAATGAATATGCTGAGTTCACTCACCCTTTTTTCTCTAGAATTCGCTGGGCTGCAGTTAACCTTTGTAACTTTGCGAAAGTTTTCCCAAGGTTTATCCCACACAACAATGTCACACAGCTGCAAAACCTTAAACAGAACAAAGAATAGAGGAATATTTGATAAGGGTTTTTACAACTGTCAAGTTTCAGTGGTAAATAAAAACAGTATAGCCGACACATACTTTTTCCCATTAGCTTGTCAACAGTCCTTATAATGTGTAGGTGATGAGATTAATTATGATATTTAATGGGTAAAATCAAAATCACAAAAATTTCAATAAAGAACTGTAATTTACCAAATTTAAATCAAAATCATTTGAACTGTTTTGTAAAAATTTGATTTTTCTGTTATTTTATGGGTTTTAATTAAAAAATCACAATTAATAATCAAAATTAAAATATAAAACACCTGGAGATACCATGGATTAAATTTACCCATGGATTGAAATACCATACAGTACCAGGGAGTCACTCACAAAATCTCACCAAAATCAGACCAAAGGTGTAGTCTGTAGACTACTTGCTTATACTTTGCTCTCTGTACACATCCACAAACACACAGACATCACATCAAATAGCCTACTACTTTTTGGAGGTTCAGAGGGGGACCGTAACGGATGTTTCCACTCAAAATTCAAACTTGAACATTTTGAAAAAAACAATACAATACTATGTATGAGGGGAGAAAGTAAACAGATTAACTATATTCGTAGGGTTGGTACTTACTCTGTCGTTGAGGGGGCTGCATGTGCTGGTCTCTTGAGCACTGCCCTTCCTACAGTTGGTTTCTACCAGCTCCAACGTTAACAAATATTTTACTCCGGCAACAACCTGTAAGTCAATTTTAATGTTAAAATGATACATAGATCATTTGTTAATATATTCAAACTCCATTCTATGTATAGAGCCGGATTATCCTGAAGGCCTGCTCTGGCCATGGCCTAGTGTGTCAATTGGCTATAGTGTGCAAGGGATTGTAAATATTTTCTTTTAATGAATATTTTATTTTTATTGTTATTTACAACACCCAGAGTCAAAACACAAAACGTATCAATTTTACACTTGATTGAAAGCTGTCATGGTTTCCTGTTACCCTTACATAAGTAAAGATTTATAAAAACTTATTAGATCAATTATATATCAATCAATATCAATTATTTAAGATGGGAAGCCACAATGTGCGTATTTTAACCCAAGGAAGGATGAGTGGCGCGATCTTGTAGTCTTGTTAGTGACTAAGGCCGACATGTTCCTTAGACACAGCTAGCTGTTAATTAATAGCCCATACAGCCAATGTCAACTAAGCGACCTACAGTTTATAGTGGAATTCAAACCACATTTTTCCTTGTAATTAACAAATCGGTCTAATTATCGGGATAGTACTGCGGATAGTCGTAGAACTCACTAGTGCGGTCATTAATCCACACCTGGGAGCATCGCATCCACAGTGCATGCCTATCCACAATTTGTGACCTAGTAGCTAGATTACAGGACAACGCCACCGTCCCAGTCATACTTTTTTTGAAAATTATTAAGTGAAATTAATTATCATTTTTTCACAGCTACAAGAGTAAACATTAGACTAATTAAACCCCCTGGTATGGGGTAGGGACATGCAATAAGCTTGGCTTAGGGCGTAAAAGAGGTTTAACCCTGGCCTCTAATTATGCTCTAGTAATGTATACCAATTTAAAAAAATAAATATCAACAGCACAAAAAGTAAAAATCTGGTACAATATGTTGTACAATACAAGTTCCTTAATCTGAAAACTTGTTACCTTGATTTAGTTGTCTAGCCTCACTAAGTCAAGGTCGTAAAAGTTAAATGACTCTTTATATTAAACGTTAAATACAAATAACTACCACTCTAATTCTAATCTTATAGCCTACCACATAACTCTAAAATGTTAATTTAAAGTTTAAGTTAAAACTAGTGTAACAAACCTGGCTATAAGCTTCAACAACACGATGAATCTTTTGTTTGTTGAGAGAATTTGAAGAGCTGTCGATTTCTGCCAAAGCAAAGTCTGACATTTCTTTGATTTTAACTGAATTGGGGTCCTGTCTTGTTTTCCCTCCCATCTTAAACAAACATGGGGTTGGGGTTAGAAATAGGATCTACTTAGAATATGTCTAATAAAGTAATCTATGCATACATTGTTTGGAAACATAAGAAATCACTATTATGAAGGTACTTTTAGTCAAAATATTTGTAAATGAAATACAGTAGATGCCCGCTAATCTAGCACTGTAGACTCTAGAAACCGCCATTATTGCAAGACTAGCGGAATTACAGCTAGATAAAGAACTAAGCTGACATCTGCCGATTGCTCTCGACGTTTGAACAATCACAACCACCATTTGAACAATCACTCCGCTGGGTATGGGTGGTCTGCCTCACCCTGTACATCAATAAATGGTAAGTTTAAAAGATCCTTAAATAACTTGGGGTAGAATTTGACTGGAAACCTGGCCAGTTGTAGATTATAGAGTTTAGATACTGCAGACTTTTTGGACTGCACTGATCTAAGTGATGTCATTCTAATGAATATAAAACACACATTTATCTAACTAATGATACCATCGTTTCTTCTTACCACTCGATCATGTGAAAAGCTCTTCTTAGACATGGCATGATTGCGGTTGACGACCATATTGCTCTCAGTTCCATCCATAGCTACGATATGTCTTCTTGTTCTTTTTTCTTCCTAATAACAAAAATAAAATAAAGAGCTCCATATAAATAGTAATAATATGTAATACAAGTAAATCATTTTATGAGTGCTGATTTTATATTGCAATTAATACTTACAATATACAAAAAAATTATATTATTGCAAGGTGATAGTCAGTAAGTGCATAATTTCTCTAATGTCAAGAATATTGGGTCAAAATGTTAAGTTCCTTAAATATTTTTTCATGTGATCTTACTTACTCTTCCCCTCTATGTTCAAATCTGTACATTAATTAGATTTATAGTTGTTATATGCTAATAAATCCAATTTTTGTAATATTTTTTATTTTTTATGCATGTTGCAGGAATGGTTAGGGTCTAAAATAAAAGTATAACCTCATGTTTTTAACGAGCCTTACCTTTTTGTTGTCAAATTCCTTGGCTTTAGATATCGGATTGCATTCAGACTTAATTACCTGTAAAAAGTAAATATTTTTTAACCGATAGTCTCACAATGATCAATGTTCTATTTAAGACATAGTACCTGGGGACCGAACTTTGCTCGGGAAACTTTATCACTACACTATACTCTGAGAGTATTCTTTGGTCAATGTAATTCCATCCCAAAAATAATAATTTGTGGTAACTTATAGTTTTTCTTGACATCTATTTAACTTCTATTAAAATAATAATATCATAATTTACTGAAATGATGAGATAGAAGAGTTTTTAACAATTTGTTTGGTTCCCATAAACGGCCCAAACTATAGAAATTACCTAGTATTTTTCACGCTGAATTCGAAAAAGGCTATCAGCAGTAAGAAAATCTTCGTTACTGCAAGAACTTGGACTCGCTCCGAAACCAGAACCGAAACCTTTAATATAACCTTAATATTTAAAATGTAATAAGTTACAATTTTCCGGAAACTCAGGACACTTTCTGACTTAAAAAATTACACTTGATCCTTGTTGGTGAGTACCAAAAAGGGAACTTATGTATAAAGATGGTTGTAATATCCAAGTTTGGTTGTCCTCGATATAATTGCACTATTTTATTGGCACTGACAAATTATAAACCTTTGGAGACCGACCCTGTAGTATATGACACGCTATCTAGGACTGGGGTACTTTGAACAGTTTCTGCAATGTTATAGGAAAAATGCTATAACTTTTGAAAAACAGCCCTTTTTCACATTTCTTCTATGCTGTTCTTGATTTTTTATAACAGTTTGTCTTTTTTAGAAAAAATTAGGGATGATATGAATGTTCGTCTCCTGTAATGATGATAGCATTATGATTAAGAGTATTTAAATTTGCTGCTAAGGGAAAGGAAAAGTGTTTTTTTTATTGGCAATAGTATAGGATCAAAAAAATAAAGTTGCCAAATGTTATCAAAATCTATTCATAAACAAGCTAACTACAATAATTTTATTTTTCTCCTTTTTGGGAATTTTAATGTTTATAGTGTAAACATTTGAAAAAAGAAACAATTTTTGAAAAACTTCAAATTCCTAAACACCCCCCCCCCCCCTAAAACCCCCACCCTTTCCTAAAACTCGATCTTGCTCGTTCGCCACCTCATTCAAGTTTATTCAGTTCTAGATATTCATGCCAAATCTCATTAAAATGGGAGAAAAATTACTTGAGTAATATACATAAAATATTCATACAGTACATCATTATATCAGTAATATCATTATGGAAATAAGTAGGCAACACCTTTAATATGATAAACTTTATGCATACTAAACAAGAGACTTGTTAGGCAAGCTATTGGATTAACAAATGTCTCACTTGAAAACTTGGTTTTTTATTCAAAACATCAAATCTGTCAAAAACTGGTTGTATTGGTTGCAAAGGAGTTATTGCACCACATTGTAACAGTAATTTTGGGGTGTAAAATACTACTTTAACAGCAAGCAAATACTACCTTCATCCATTTCCAGTGGATTAGTGAGTGGATTATACCTGTGCATTACGAGGTGCATCTCCACTGAATAGTCGTTGCATCAGAATCTTACAAATGTTGTAATCAGTCAACTTTCCTTCACATTTCTCTTCATCTTCCTTGCAGTCTGATTGAGCCATCTCAAGTGTGAGGTGGTACAAGATACCATTCACCAACTACAACAACACAACATCAAATATAAATCTAGACAAAGACACTGCAGGTGACAATCTTGGAAATTGTTTACAAATTTGACAGGATATGCAGGTCTGGTTTGCAAGGTTAATAAAGTAAAGTAAAGTAGTGGCTTGTAGGGACATAAAAGTCCCTAAAAAGTTCAAATGTAAAACAAATTATTGTAATATTTAAACAAACTCAGAATCAAAAAAGAAAACAGTACTGTAATTACAAACCTAGAACTTACTATTTACTACGACTACTTATCTAGAGAAAAATGTGTTAAACATAGAATCAGATATTTATGATTTTGCTGCAATCGTGGAAGACAATGATTTCTACAAGACCGCAGAAGATGTTCTTGATTTTTGCCACATTTTCAAAAGATGATGATGAAGTTTCAAAGACCGATGGAGATATTCAGGATTTTGATGCTATCAGGAGTGTACGGCAATCAGGGGTGTAATGGTGCCGGAACACTGTTCTGGCACTGGTTTTACACAAAAGTGGAAATTAAATAAAAGCTGTAGTAGTAACATATTTAATTGTAAATAAATAAATATTTTTACCTGTGCATACACAACAATGTTGTACAGAAAACAACTTAATATAAGTTATATTAAGTATTATAGTATGTTGTAGTATATTATAGTATGTTGTAATAAAAATGTTGTTACCTTAGGCCTACAAATGAATGCAACATAACCTAAATGTTGCCAAAATCTGGGAAACTACACCACTTTGACATGGTCGCTATTCTCGTTTAAAGACATGAGAGATGTAGTAGATGATACAAGAAAAAAAATAATTCATGCCAGACCCAAACAATATGATGAAGAAAAAAAACCCATTAATTAAATTTATTTAGAAAAGTTTTGAAGAAAGGTGGTTAACCCTTTTAGTGCTACAGCGTCGCTGCCAGCGACGATGTATTTTTACACTAAAGTGCGAGCGTCGCTCACAGCGACCATTCGTATTTCGTATAGTACGCATTGTTGCCATGGATGCATTGGCTGGTTAATGCGTCAGTATGTTCCAAAAGCTTTAAATTATCGATCGCCGGTTCATTTCGCTCTTTTACTGTCGCTAGCGGTCAGCTGTTTACATTTCAATTCTTTGTTTCTTTGTGCGCAGTGACGCTTTGACTGACGACGGATAACATTGCGTTTTGCGCTGTTTGTTTTGAAACAAAGTTATTTACTTATTTGTGTATAAAGTTTTGTTTTCTAGTTAGTTTGTGCTCTTTTTAGCGAATTTCCCATATAGGGAATAAGCTATTACCGTAGTACTCATGGTAAGACCTGGACCCGGGACAAATTTTTTTTTTCGTTTTGAGGTCCCTAGAGGCCAAAAACACCATCCGTTCAAATTCATATATATATATATATATTTATATATATATATTTATATATATATTTATATATATATATATATATTTATATATTCATAAAGTCAGCACCATTGTTGATACCTTAAAATGTGCTGCAATTGTTGATACCACTTTCCATCGTATATATTTTTTTATTTTGAATCCTACGTTACAGTGGATGGTATATTATTAAGTTTTATAAAAATTCAGACTTATATATTGTTATATATTTAGTTTATAGTCATGTATAACCAATAGTAATCAAAAGTTGATCTTCTTAAAAAATATCACCTCAAGTTGATACCTCGACCAATATAGAGCCGCCATCTTGCATTCATAAAAACGGCACCAAAGTTGATACGTTAAAACACCTGACTATGTTGATACCTCTTTCCGTCGTATATATTGGTTTATTTTAAAGCCTATCTTATGGAATTAGTTTTACTTCTTTGTCTTATAACATCTTAGACTGATACTTCCTTAAATGTTTAGTTTATAGTCTTTAATAACCAACCAATAGTAATCAAAAGTTGATCTTCTTAAAAAATATCACCTAAAGTTGATACCTCGAACAATATAGAGCCGCCATTTTGCATTCATATAAACGGCACCAAAGTTGATACGTTAAAACACCTGACTATGTTGATACCTCTTTCCGTCGTATATATTGGTTTATTTTAAAGCATGTGTTATGGAAATTTGTTTACTTCTGTGTCTTATAACATTTTAGACAGTTACTTTCTTATATATTTAGTTTATAGTCTTGTATAACCAATAGTAATGAAAAGTTGATATTCTTAAAAATTATCACCTCAAGTTGATACCTCGACTTGTATAGAGCCATCATTCTGCATTCATAAAAACAGCACCAAAGTTGATACCTTAAAACAACTGACTATTGTTGATACCTCTTGATACGACAGCGCTCGGCCGAATCTAGTGGCGTCCACGGGAACTATCGGCCCAGCCAAAAATATTCCGCCGCGCCGATCGTGGGATCGCGATTTGACTACCGGAAGTCCACTTCCTGTCTTCTTTTTATCTTCTGCAAACTACACTGAACGTTATTTTTTAATTATTTCTGTAGCTAAAATATGTCTAGCTGTCTCGCAAAGCCTTCGTGGATTTATGCTTAAATTTTCTGTTAGTCAACGTACATATTCAGTTTTTTTCTCTGCAATCCAGGTTTGTGCAGATAAATAATTC
Source organism: Macrosteles quadrilineatus (assembly GCF_028750875.1). Lineage (NCBI taxonomy): Eukaryota > Metazoa > Arthropoda > Insecta > Hemiptera > Cicadellidae > Macrosteles > Macrosteles quadrilineatus. The sequence goes on from NW_026542594.1 coordinate 161,418,131, forward strand.
AAGCGTGTAAACGGGGATTTAGGGAACAACGTAACCACGGGCCTTCGGTCCCTGAGGTCCGCGGTTTAAATCCTTCTAATCACAGATATAATTACTTTTAGCTTGATGATGCCTAAACAGTTCCGTGGTGAATACAATGTCCTAATATGTAAATGTAGGACATAAAATGAAAAATAATAATATGTTATTATTTATCTAATATTACCAATTCGTAATAAAATCAAACTGTCCTTGATAGTGGTGTAAAATTTTTAATTTTTTGAACTAATAATAATGGATTTAACAAATTGGAACGAGCTGGTTTGGTTGTAGAACTCAAGGCTTCGATCTCGAGCATTTGGGTTCAAATCCCAGTAATCACCAATTGAGTTTATCTAGGTGATAAAACAATACATAATGTTACTTATCTAATTTTATAAATTCATGATGAACTAGGGTATATTAATTGTCACTAAAAGTGTATTCAATATTTGTTATTGTATTATAACTAATATTAATGGATTTAACAAATGGGAGCGTGCTAGTATAGTCCTAGGAGTAGATTGTGGGGCGGTATTGATGTTATGGGTTTGATTCCCCCCAATTACTAACCAACCCTATCCAATTAGTAAAAATTATTAAGACTCAACAAGCTAAAATTACCAATTCGTGATTAATAGTGCCCAAATAATGGTACCGTAAAATGGTTGATTTTATTCGAACTAAAATTAATGTATTTAACAAGTGGTAGTGGGAGCAGCCTGGTCTAGTTGCAGATCGTAAGGTTTCGGTCACGAGGTTTTGGGTTCAAATTCCGCCAATCACCACTGTTCTTTATCTTGGTGATATAAATGCTTTAGGTTATTCATCTAATACTACCAATTCGTGAAAAATGATAATACTGCAACTGTCACTAATAGTGCTGTAAATAATTGTTTTTTTTTATTGTAACTAATTTGTATTGCTTTAAAAAATATAAGCGAGTTGTTCTAGAGCTAGAAGTACAGCGTGAAGCGTCTCCCAAAGTGTTGGGTTCAAATCCAGCTAATCTCTAGTACACTTTATTCAATTCACAAAAATATTAAAGTTTTCAAACAAATACATTATTACTAATTCGTGAGTGTTCTTATCATAATGGCATAAGTTACGGCATTTTATAATAACTAGGCTCAAATCCCTCCTAACACTAATGTTCTTTATAGTGATAATTCCCCTACTCTTTAGGCCTAGGGTGAATAGTAATGTGTTAACAGTTCTGAGTAATAGAGCCTGGCATTCTAGGGTATGATAAACAACTCGTACACAATAAAAAACCATTTCGTGCATTTAATAATTGTATAATAATTATAGTTAATTAATACTTAATACTTTATTCCGATATGGCGACCACACCAATGTAGGTATGTTAAGCCAAGTATGAATTGAAGCATTAAAAAACGAACATAAATATGTCATTCAGAAGTGAATGGAAGGGAAATAACATGGTCCAATCATGCCAGACCTACCTAACAATGAGTCTGATACCTACCCACTTTTAACGTTGCGTCTGCATTTGGAACACACTTTTTGTTATAGAAAGTAGGTATTATTAATTCAAAGTGGTTTGATATTTGTCTACAATGGACAAAATTTACACTGTTGACTGATTTTCCATCGAGACTAATGCCAGGGATTTTATTTTACATCGATCACTTCAGACCTGCTTCAGACTAGCCCTAGAGGCTGCGGCATTATCACTTGAATAAAATCCATAGGAGATTGGCGGAAATTGAACTCTGGACTTCCAGTGCCGAAGTCCCACGCTCTCCTACACGACCAGCTTGCTCCAGCAGTTCACGGATTAACCATCAACAGACTGATAATTAATCATTATTTGCTGACTAATTATCACAAATTATTCTACTGTTACGATTCTTATTAACTTACCGTTGTGATTGGCAATTTTCCAATGATTCGGAACTCACCTGCACTTGTAGATTGCTAACAAATAGGTAACGTTTTAAAATTATTAAAGCTTTGCCAATGTTATTTTACTATCATCAGCTTTGGCTTGATATTTTGGAACAAACTTTCTTCTTATATATATGTGTAAATTAATGAGTGTTATAGAATGTACAATTTCACAGAAAAAAATTATTGCAATCCCAATTTCATAAAAAGGCATAATTATCAGCGATGGTAAAAATCAGCGATCAGTCGTTAAACGTTGGTTGTAGATTGGTTGTCACATTGTATTGTTGATTGAAGATAACCTTCAATAAGTGTTCTGAATAAGTGTTCAGTTGTTCTGAACCCACCTTTGGTTCTTGGTTGTAGATTAAACTGTAAACAATTTTAAATAGTATTTTGCCAGGCAATGTAAACAACAACAGCCATACCATATTGTATAGTCAATGGTAATATTGTTTTGTTAGATCAAGTTAACATTGTATGTGTTTATAAGCTGGTGATGGCCCAGTGGTTCGGAACCCTCATTTGACTGTAGCTCAATTAAAACAAAATAATAAACATATTATTCTGGCAGGCAATAAAAACTACTTAAGTCATATCGTATTGATAAATTAAGGTAACATTCAATTTTTTTAGGTTAATGATGGCTTAGTGGTTCGGAATCCATCGTTGGCTGTAAATTACTTTGGTTTTTTTAATGGTTAAATAGTAGCCTATTTGACCAGGAAATGTAAACAACTTAGTCATATCGTTTCTATATAAGTAAAATTAGAGTTTTATCTGTAGCCTACATTGCTCAGAATTACATACCAAGTTTTATAAAGATCGGTTGAAAAATTTCAAAAATAAAAATGTTTATGTAAAATATACAAAATGGCGGATATCTGGTTAACCAAGTGATTTTGGAAAAATATTATTCTTGATTTTCTCTTTATTTTGAGCCATAGAACCATTTCCCGGAGTTTGGCTGTTTACTTACGGGACACCCTGTATATTTTTTGGTTATTTTTACGTTTTCTACATTAAAGAAGCCGAAACCGGTCTTATCTATTATGTCTGTCTGTATGTCACGGCACAGAAGGCATTGTACGCGGCCTTCTTCTGAAAAACGAGAGTACCTATGAATATTGGCGAGAGTGTCTTTAGCTATTACAATATGGCCTCCTTAATTTGTAAATAAAATGTCGGAGTTCAAAACCACAATTTTGTGCGATTTTTGTCAAGTTTCTCACAATGTTTATCACATACGTCATCTATGAAATAACGATCAGCTGTTTGTTTCAAGATTATTTTTTCTAGCTGTCACTGATATCCTATACTCTAATATGAGCAATGTTTGCTTGTATGTATGTATGCTTGCACCAAGATATCGAAAACGGCTCCGACAATTTTCTTCAAATGTTGTAAATAGTTTATTCCTGGCCTAAAAAAGGGTTTATTGCAGTTACAACTGCCAACAAAAATCTAATTACATAGAAAAATTAAACTGAAAGTCACATTTTTTAACATTAGTCTTATGGGTTGCTAAGAACCATCTTGGCTGAATTAAATAACAAGGAAAAATTAAACAAAAGACTTGTAAGATGTCTATCTACAGTATACTATCAAATTACAAAATACAGTACAAAAGGAAAAACATTAGTATGTTACTATTGAGCAAAGAGTATACTGAAGATTACTCGATACATTCTAGCAGTACTTTTTTATCTATGATTGTAGTAAAGGCTAGCAGTGTGGAGTTTGGGAACTGTTATGATGATTAGATTAAGGTATCTGCAATCCTAAAATGCTATGGGAAGGGAGGGAAACAGGTCCGCGATGTAGGAAGTGGTGAAGGAAATAGTAAAGGCAAGCAGTCCGGAGTGTGGGAACTGTTAATACCGATTAGATTAAGGTACAGTATCTGCAATCCTAAAATGGTATGGGAAGGGAGGCAAACAGGTCCATGACGTAGGAAATGGTGAAGGAAGTAGTAAGGCTAGCGGTGCAGAGTGTGGGAACTGTCAGGGAGTGTTGAAGGAAGTAGTAAAGGTGAGCAGTGTGGAGTTTGGGAGTGGATTAATGTATCTGCAATACTAAACTGCGTTCAGAGTAAACTAATGATTTTCCCCGAGCAAAGCTCGGTCCCCAGGTACTGTTTACATTAATATAACTAACTCTGCACATAACCCGTTTTATGGTTTTGGAGTATAGGTACTTAGCTTGGTTTTCATTACTATAATTATGGACATACCCCTCACAAATGTGTAACTTTATAAATTAATAAATTTTGTTAGTGACAAAAAAAAAGTTTTTTCATCAAATTATGATCATTTATCTTTTGTTTTAGCTACCCTAAATAATATGGTGTAAAAATTGAGCATTAATGGTTTGATAGATATTTTTTCCAATAACTCAAGAAGATATTTTTGGCACGTAGCACGGATTTCATTTCCACTCTACAAATGATGTTTACAAATTCCACAACCATTTCCGATCACGTTTTGAAAGCAAATGCTAACCAAGTGAGGTTAAACACATTTTTTCCTTACATTACGGATTTAATTAGTGCAACAATGAGTAACCGTAAATGACATTAAATAATTAGGCATCATTCAGTTCATGAACCGGAGATTCTTTGTGTATCAAATTGTTCTTGAGTTTTGATAACCGGAAAAAGACCTTGAATCAGTGTTGTATATAGTTGGGAAACTTACATTTTTAAATCAGCGTCGCCAATAGCTGAGATAAAAATATTCTACTCATTGACGGCGCTTCAATGGCGGTTGTGTAAAGTGTAAAGTAAATAATCACAATTGCAGTGGGTGATTGTAACAGAGGTTTACGGATTATGCTCAACTCGCTTTTCCAACGTGTCTTCTCACCGCTATGTGCTGCAATCGCTGGACCATACAACAGCCAATAGGCCATTTATTGCCCATCTCTTGGGTGTGTAGGCCTAACCAATTAATCATAACCAAATATCGACGATGATCCTTGATACCCGTGTTCAATGGTTAGGTTGAGGTAGTATTTGAATTACTTTTAACTAGTGTGGAAAGTAACTTCCAATTATATAAAATATTTTTTGAGTTCAATCTTTGGATATAACATGGACCAACACGATCCGGGTGACATTTAATTGCGAAGCATTTGTTTTGGCTTGAAATTGTCAGATATTGTATTTGCGAAGGTTTATAAAATGTCCTATAATTGTTTTGCCAGCATATCTGGAAATATACAAACCAACTGCTGTTCTGAGTATACGAAGGTTTCCACTGACTACAAGATGGGGGTGGGTAGAACGGGAACACAGAAAGTACTACAGTATTATAAAATTGAGGTGGTGTCTGTGTCTGGGCAGCTGTCTCGACCACGACTAAATACTAAACCGATACAATCAAAGTTAAGCACAAAGATGGTCCACATATTTAGGCACGTCATAGGTATATTCACTTCCCTGAGTTCCTCTCGGGCTACGCCCCTTGGATGTCTAAAGTTTTGAGGTGAGGTTTCCCAAAAGTAAATATTAATTAGTCTCCATGAAAGCACGAGAAAATTCACAATGTTTACCTTTGCGTTGACATTTCAATGTAACGATCAGAACTGCCAAATGCGTATTTCACAATTTCAGACAGCTGATCCAAAGAAATTTAATATATTTTACACAACTATATGGTAGGATTATGTAATTTAAAACTTTATCATAGATAATTTATTCTATATCTATGTCAATGATTATGAAACTGATTCGACTTCCCGTTGCGAAGCACGGTTACAGCAGCTAGTTGTTAAATAAAAAAAAACATTCGATTACGTGGGTTAGTCGTGACCCAGTGGTTCAGAACCCACATTAGGCTGTAGATTAATAAGTTTTAAAAATAGCTAAGCCTAATGTTAATTAATTAGGCAATGTAATGTAAACAGCAACAGTCATACCTTTGAGTCTATAATATAGTCAATGGTCTTGTATCGTTAGATCAAGTTAACATTTGATTTTGTTTAAACCGGTAATGGCCTAGTGGTTCGGAACCCACCTGTGGCTGTAGATTAACTAGGTGTACAATGCAGTTGTCTGCTTGCAATATTGAGCGGAGCTAGCATATTCATTCTATGTCAATGATATACAGGGTGTTGAAAATGTCTGGAACCAACATTATATCTGGTGAGTGGTTAAAGAAAAACAACTGATATTTTGGGTACGGATATACTATGGTTTTACTTATCTTTTAGTGCCTTATGAAAATTTTTACCACTTATAGGGAACGTCCTGTGGAGGATGCAGTAAAACGTTTTAATGGAAGCCTATGGTAAATGATACATCATTTTAAAGGCCATCTTTTTCTGAGTAAGGAGCCACAAGTTTCATCTCAAAAGGACCACCCTAGCAAAAATGGCGACTGTTTGAAATTTAAAAAAATCACATAGGGAACAGAATTTTTAAATTTCAAACAGTCGCCATTTTTGCTAGGGTGGTCCTTTTGAGATGAAACTTGTGGCTCCTTACTCAGAAAAAAATGGCCTTTAAAATTATGTATCATTTACCATAGGCTTCCATTAAAACTTTTTACTGCATCCTCCACAGGACGTTCCCTATAAGTGGTTTTTTAAAATTTCAAACAGTCGCCATTTTTGCTAGGGTGGTCCTTTTGAAATGAAACTTGTGGCTCCTTACTCAGAAAAAAATGGCCTTTAAAATGATGTATCATTTACCATAGGCTTCCATTAAAACTTTTTACTGCATCCTCCACAGGACGTTCCCTGTAAGTAGTAAAAATTGTCATAAGGCACCAAAAGATAGGTAAAACCATAGTATATCCGTACACAAAATATCAGTTGTTTTTCTTTAACCACTCACCAGATATAATGCTGGTTCCAGACATTTTCAACACCCTGTATTTGGTTCACATTTGAAATAGAATTCCTATTTTCAGTAGGTATCCAAAGTCAATTATGAGTCAGGATTAAGCGAATGAATTGTCTACTTGCAGGAACCTATAGAAAGTACAAGTATAACCAAATTCTATGTTTCATCTGGTTCTCATAAATTAAATGTCTACTTGCAGTATCCCATGCCAATGATATATTTGGTTCGCATAAATGGTATGCCTATTTACAGATTCTAAAGTCAATGATACGTCTGGTTCACGTAAACGGATTGTTTACTTGCCGTATCCAAACTTAATGGTACATTTGGTTCATGTAAATAAATAGTCTACTTGCAGTATCCTAAATCAATGGCCAATTAATTTGGTTCACATAAATACAATGTAGGTGTGTCTGTGTGTGTGTGAAGGCTGTAATCCCTTAGAGTCCTTCGCCTACCTCACTGACTTTTTTTTTATAATTGCACTATCCAAAGTCTATGGTAGGCTTACTTTTGCTTCACTTAAATGGAATGTACTTTTGCAATATTCATACCAATGGTACGTCGGGTTCACGTTTGTAAACGAATTTTCTGCTTGCAGTATCGAAACTCAATATTATATTTGGTTCACATTAATGGAAGTCCTATTTGCAGATTTAATGTTTGCAGACAGGAAATAGGAATTGCAGGTACCTATTCAAAGTCTACATTGATGGTACGTCTTGCTCACATGAATTGGAAGTTTTTTACAGTATTCAAACGCAATGGTAGGCCTATATTTGGTTCACATACCTGTAATGGCTATTTGGAGTATTTAAAGTCAATGGTGCATCAGCCTAATTCCGGCGACCCTTATTATTGGTTATTCATTTTGTAGTAAAGTATGCTCGATGACTCGATGATATTAATCCGATTGTTCTTCTCTTTTTCTCTGAACGGTTTGTAATGAGCAATTTTAGATGATTCGTTGACTATCATACGTTTTGACTCTTGTTTACCTTTTTATTGTTATCTCGCAAATAATGCCATGGCAACCAACTAACCCTTAAGGTCCATGTTAAATTTCTAAAAGTTTAAATTCACGTAGGGAAAAGCCCTGTGGTCCGATTTGTACCGTTTCAGATTTATACCTTCCCATGGTTGGTTACTATGACTGTGCTAAATTTCGTGCAGATCGCTTCAGCCGTTCAGGAGGAGTATTTGTAAAACAAAAGCAGGGAGTGTAGTATAAGAGCTTCGCTCCGCTCAATTAATTTAAAATTGATAAAATACTATTCAACCAGGCAATGAAAACTACTAAAGTCATATCTAACGTTAAATCAATATACCATTCGATTATGAGGTTCGTGATGTTTCGGTGGTTCGGAACCTACCTTTGCTGAGGAATAATTGATAAAGAAATATTTAAATATTATTTTCAGGGGCCTATTTCATAATAAACTACAAAGTAATATTATTAATAAAACAACTGATTGCCCAATGCAAATCTAATGGAAATTACAAATTACAGGTTGTAACTTGTAGCTTATTATGAAATGGGCATATTTTTTTGTTAAATCAAGATATAATTCGATTATGTTTTAGTTAGTGATGTCCCAGTGGTTCGGAACCTATGAATTAGCTGTCATTTGTTAAAAAAATTAATATTATTTTACCAAAAATTATAAAAACAACTAAAGTCACATCATATAGGCTAGTTATACCGAGATAACATTCGATTACGTTTAGTTTAGTGGTGTCCGAGTGGTTCGGAACCCATCTTCGCTGCAGTTTGTTTGAAAACAAAACAAAAAGTGTCTTACGAAATAATTGAAACAACTTAAGTCATGTTTGATTTGTCGATCAGCTGTTTTGTTTCAAATGAATTAATAATGTCAAAGATTTTAAATACATAAACTATTATAGTAAAGTTTTCTAAATCATGGTAATTTATTCTCAACAAAATTTTACTATTCCCAGCATTAAAATAAAGTAGTAAGATCCATTATTAGTAAACTTTAAGTTATACAATCCTAGATTGAAATGTAGTATACGTTAACAGTCATAAGTCACAGCAATTGTTATGTAGTAGACTTTGACTATTTTCAAGTAACAAACAGATGTTTCTGTAAATAAAAATTATCTCCTATGTTATCCTTATGGAGAAATACGAAACTTTAAAAGGCCCCAGGGCCTCACTCTCTAATTATTTCCCTAAAAAGAAAGTTTCCTGCACAACTTCACGTTACGCTCTTTCCAATGACATCAAAAACATGTCAATCGGTTCAGTAGTTTCGGAGGAGTAATTGTCACAAAAAACCTGCTTGCGTATTAAATAAGTATAGATATAGATCTAAGTGGCCCCCGCCCCTAGTGGGTTTGGGTAGAGTTTGTTGACATCAGTTACATCTCCGTAGTTTTGAGCTCACAATCGGAACAAATATACGTAGTTGTAAATGCGAGATTTTTTTTCCTAGGACGCTAGTAGACACGAGCCCGTAATTGTTTTTCACATTACTTCAGGCTAGACCTATGGGTTACGGCAATATCACTTAGATAAAATCCATTAGTGATTTACCGGAGTCCCGCGCTCTAACCACTAGACCAGCTCGCTTTAAATGCGAGAATAGTAATATATAAAGTGACACAAACGTTGAACGGAGTAGACTTGGCAACAATGCAGGGAAAATAGATATGGCAACACTGTAACCGGAAATGGATACAATACGCTGCACCGCAAAGTAAACCAAACAAATAATATTAGTCATTCAACGAATGACTATTATTATAGAATAAACGAAAATGAGTTGTATCGTATCTCAATTTCAGTCCATTTGCTTTCTTTGTATGTCTGTCATTGCGTATATAACGCTAAAATTCCAATGTACGTGGACTATTTCGAGGAAGCAACAGTACCTATAAAGATTGAAATTGCCTTCCTGTATTTACTGGATTGGTGAGAATGTCTATTGCCATTAAAACATATTCTAACCATTTTCAAAATAAAATCATTGTTCAAAACTCCCCTTTTGTTCGGTATTATACATATTTACGTCTTTATAAAATAATAATCATCTCTACAGAAAATTCACAAAATCTGTATAAATTATATTAGCCTACAGTTTTGTATGTAAATCGCATAGAATCTTCAATTTTACGTTGCCTAAACTAAGAATGCAGAAACTAGTCTTACCTCAACATATGTTTGGCTGTATGCATTTATTGTATCTCTGCAAAATGTTAGAAACTGAAGTACCTATCAAAATTCAAATGTGTTTCTGTATTTCCTGCAATGGTAAGAATGTCTTTAGCTCTTGATTAAGATCAATATTGTTGATTTAGAAGTTGTTCACATATACAGTAGAACCCCGGTTTACCGAAATAAAGGGGGGGAAGCCGTTTCGGATAACCAATTTCTCGGTTAACCCATCATATGGTGCAATTATTTCCCTGCACGCTGTTTAATGAAATCGAAAATTATGTTGTATTAATAATTTTGTAGCTTAAATGACGTGGATTTAATGTATCCCAAGTACAATAGTTTTAGCCTGTAAATAAAATTAAATTACTAGGTACTATCCTCACTAGTAACCCGGATATTCTGCGAATTTGAAATTGTACTGTACGAAAAATTTAAGTTGTAATATGTTTTTGTTCTCACTTCTCAATGGCCCTTTACATTTAATTGGGGCATTGGCAGTTGTCAACAAGTGATAACTATAAATTTACTTATGAAACCCTCACAAAACGTTATCATAATCCATGGGTGTTAAAATCATAGCATTTTATAAACCAACTCATTCACATGCCCATTTTCCAAGAAGTAATTGACAAAAATGTAAGGCATTATATTTCAGTTACGAGAGCAAAGTTCTTCTTTAAGTACTGTAGCTTAGATGTTACCACTGTCGATAAGTAATTCTATGTTAATGACTAATAAGTTTGATGTTAAATGGACACGTTTCGAGGAAATACGTGTGACCACAGAAGGTCTTCCTACTCTAAAGACAGTCGTACAGTAAAAAATGGTTTGTAATGATTGGAAAATGCACATTTCATAAATTCAGATGTAGGCTTTAACGGAGTCAGCTCAGCATACAACAGCAACAAAAGCAATCCATCATTCTACAGCTAAAAAATTGTTACATTGGTAATGAACTCGAACTGTGCATTAATTGTAATGAATACCACCCCATTTGTTAATTTATTTCTCTCCATTGTTGAAACTTGCACCCAAAGATCTAGATGTAATTTACCAACACCAACTGTTTGAATGTTAACTGCCTGAGGTCATATAAATTCAAAGAATGTACTAGTAAAATACATATAAATGCATACAACTACATAGTGTTAAAAATCACACATTTTTACATCTCAGTGTATATCGATCAAAGAACACGTCTCCAGGCAAGGTATGGAACAGTCCTCCATAACTGGGTATCAGTGGCTGGCATCGCATCACCCCCCCCCCCCCCCCCCAATAATATTTATTGCAGAAATAGGAGATGATCGTGTACTCACAGTGTTTTCACTAAAGAGAACTGAGAGTGAGGAAGGGTATTTTCGTAAATACTGATACAAAACCATTTTCATCCGCATGTACAATTGATGTTATTCAATTTGAATTCATTTTTTTTTTAATTTGGTGTGTTTTAATGATTTTCACTACTGCAAAAGTAACATCGTGCAAATACATGTTCAAATTAGTAAGTTTTCAGAATTAAATAGTAAGTTGTTGTAAAGTGTGGACTAATTTTCTTATATTTAAATTCCTCTGTCAAAAACCACAACTTCATTAAACAATGACAACTGGTTCCTGGAATAAAAATAATGAACAACTGCTCCACAACTGCTCACGTTAAAGCCGAGTACTTTCTTATCTATCGGAACTTCCGTTGCAAATCATTCCCACGACTCGAGGATAAGCAAAGACTGGCAATGGTGTAAAACAATAAACTATATAAACACATGTAAAGCTTCATTTGAAGCGAGTTTGGAAACATTATATAATTATTGAACAAGTGATTTTTCTTCCTAAATCCTAAATACGTACGGAATAAATCACGTAACACAATAACAGCCTTGAAATTTCCTTTTGTAAAACTTTGGTTTACTATTAGCTATTACTATTAGCCAAACTGTTGTAAAAATTGCTGTAAAATGGTGATATTTTTCGTTAAAACTTAATATGGGGATATAACAGAGCAAACCTGTGAAATCCGCCGACTTTTACGAAGATTAGATTACAAATACTGTTCAGATGTTTTGTTTATATTTCGCTAATGCCAAAACACACTGTAACCTTAATGTGTCATGGAAAGATTGCTCTCGATAAGGTTAAGGCTTTTTTTGTTTTAGCTAATACTTACTCCAACATATATACATCAAAATAACCATCTTGACGTGTAGATTTGTAAACTAGCTTTAGATTTTTATGTACGCAATAAAACTCGAAAGAGACGCAAAAGACCCTTTGTTTCCTTTTATTAGCGAATTACCCTTTAGGGAAGTAGTTATTACCGTAGGTGGCACGGTAAGACCTATGCCCGGGACCGATTTACTTTTTCATTTTGATGTCATAAAGGTGAAATATGAGCAGATTACTCATCAGATCAATTTTAAAGTCAGGCTGAAAACATGAATGGATCGTCTGCAACTGTAAACGAGAGATGAAAAAGTTAAGAAAATAATATAATATTACGCATTTTGCACTTGGTACCCCTTTAAGTATTACATCGTACTGAATCATTGTTTTTACACACATTTCTTAAACATAAAGTAAATAAACTGTGGTGAACTGTCCATTTATTCAAGGTAGTAGTAATAATTGTTTAGCAAACCAAAACTCAGTTATAAACTGTTAAATTGAGAAAGAGGATCAATGAAAGTCAGGTGTAGAATGGTCAATTTTTCATATTATCTAGTATTCAAAATATCTGTTTCTAAATCTTTAGATGCTTACTAAGAAAGTATTTTAAAGTATTTTCTTTCAAATACTGGGACGGGTGGCGTCGTCATGTAATCCAGCTACTAGGAGGTCACGAATTGTGGATATTTATAGGCATGTACTGTGGATGCGATACTCCCAGGTGTGGATTAACGTCAGCACGAGTAAGTACTACGATTATCCGCAGTACTATCCTGATAATTAGACCAAATCGTATATACCAAGGGAAAATGTGGTTCGGATTCCACTATAAACTGTAGGTCCCTTAGTTGCCATTAGCTGTATGGGCTATTAATTAACAGCTGTGTCTAAGGAATGTCGGCCTTAGTCACTAACAAGACTACAAGATCGCGCCACTCACCCTACACTCATCTCCATTCATACTTGGCTTAAAACACCTACTATGTATGGTCGCCATTTCATTGAACTGTATTAACAGTATAAGTTAATTTTTAAATTTCAAAATAATGACCACATTCAATTTTTTAAGGATAGCCTAATATATTGTAATATGTATCAACGGTACGCCTAAATAACCCCGTTACAACACATTTGCATATTCAGAGAATGTATAAAGACTTATTCGAAAATCCTGCCTTAAAAAAATTTTGTCAACTCATGTCCAAAAATAAGTGTTCAAAAGATTCATTCATAAGAATAACATATAGGAAGTGAATCTGCAGGTTTCCTGCGAATAAAATTCTTCTGTTGGAAGAACCATTAAATAAATAGTATTAAAATCGTATTGGTCGATCTTTTGTGGTAAACATTTCCGTGATTTTGTGACAATAGATGTCCTCTCTGCAACTCTAATGCTACAGCCTTTTTGAGGTCATACTTTTAAATGGGAGTTGACTAAACTGACTTAAGGATAATAACAAACTTTGAATTTATTCATACATTATTACCGAATAAGTTAATTATCAATCACTGTCTATTCTATATAATTAATACGCTACATGAAACTTAGTCGGTTGAACTCCTCCGCCATTTCTTAATCGATTTTATCCATTGACGTCTCATTGAAAAGAGCGTGTCGCGTAGATTTGCAAACTGTTTTGAAAAAGTCCCTTGGGCTCTGCCCCAGTGGCTTTGAAAGTTCCCATGTTATCCTTATGAAGAACATAATTGTTTACATTTTGATCATCATATTTATTTTTTAATTCATTGAAACGCATTGAGTACCTACATTTATTTACTATTTGAGTTTGTGTAAATATAACCCCCAAGACGGATCGTGTTAGTATGGTTGTATCTTAAATTTGTGTATTTATCGTTGTTTTGTGTCGCTATGACGGATCATGTTAGCATAATTGTAACTTAAATTTGTGCATTTATCGTTTTTTGTGTAGTTAAAATTTGTTTATTTGCTGTTTTTTTTTTAAATGCCTACGACGCAACGACAACGAAACATAGACATGAGGCGTATCGTGATAACGACCGCAGCTACAGAACAGTGGCGCGTAGTAGGCTTAACTCATCACAGCCAGCACCTGACCCTGGACAAACTCAACTATATTAGGTTACAAATGCACCCTAACACTACCCCAAAACGATTTTTGGTTCTCGATTGGCCCTCTATCAATGACCTGTGTTGCCTGTACAGCGAGGAATTTTGAGAAGGAGAAAACCGGCCGGAATGCCTTAGGTTTATCAATAACGAAGATAATCGTGGACAACCTTATTTGGCTATAAGTCAGGAAATGTTTGTAGAAAACATTAAAAAGCAATACCTGGGGCCCATTTCATAATAAATTACAAACTAATATTATTAGTAAATCAGCTGATCGCCCAATGCAAATCTAATGGAAATTACAAGTTACAAGTTGTAACTTGTAACTTGTAGTTTATTATGAAATGGGCCCCAGGTTATGAATATGATACAATATTTACAGGACATGTTGATTACTGTTATAAACATCGCGAGGCGAGTATCTCAATGAGTTACACATCGGTAATCTGTAAGTTGATTCTTTTAAACTCATTGTAAATATTACTGTTATTCGTGTTATTAGGTTATAGAATTTAATATAGAGATTATAGCTGGATTATTCGACTGTAGACTCTTGAAAACATTTTGAGTTACTTTTTTTTAATAAACTAAATAAGTAGTTCCTTACTCTGTGTTTTTAGTTTTCCTGTGGTTCACATACTCTTACCCATTAAATTTAGCTTTAACCCATCAATACAACTAGACATTCCATCCCCATGTTAACTTTATAGCCAGCTTTGTGACCAAAATCGTCGTAGTTGATGTGAGCCACCTACAGATTGCGCTGATCGAAATTACTAAATTCTGCCTAATACACAATCTTTTTAACCAAGTCAAACATAGGGAATGACTTCTGATGAGTTATAGCAACTGTTATGACCCATCAATCAGGTCAGCAACAAAAAATAAGGTATAAAATAGAATTTCAGACAATAGCGTCTGTTTAACTCTGGAAGAAAACCCTCGAGAATTACCACTGATACATCCTGTACTGAACCTAAATTACTATTTCCTTTACTGACCTGGGGCTTTGGTATGTGACAGATGATTCTTTTCAGATCCCTATTCCCAGTGCATTGTCTTTGAAAGACTAATAATTTAAATGATTTTTCTCTAGAGATACTTTCCACAATCACCTACGGCTCGTGCGTAAACATTATTTCCTCTCGTGTGCAGCAAAGGTACTTTTCACTTTTGTTACACATTATATTTTTTCCTGCAATTACTAAAAATCATATAAATAATTAGTCTTCCAAACACTTTATAACACATTTTTAGGTTAGGCTTGAATTAAAAAAATTAAAATGGGAAATGCTGCACCAGCTGATCGTAGTCATGGTATTTTTAAGTGTCATCAACCCATTTCCCAGCGTAAAAGGATTGTGAGCATAATGAAAGCACGTTTTTTGTGTTATTTGGTAGAGAGTGGTGTCGTGTGTGACAAAGAAGAAAACGGCGCGAAAAGTCAAAAGTGTGCGGCGAAGTAAGTAAATGCAGCAATTAGCAGCTTTCTGTTCTATAATCAGTGCAAGAAAGCCCACATTGTCAGGTGACTGTAGGAAAAGGTATTGTTCTCTCTCGCACATCATTTTGTCCTCTAAATGCCGATGTACAATTACTGATACTTTTAATATCATTATATATTTAATCCTTTCCCATTACCATCCCAGTTTATTATCTACAGCTAGTTTCATATTAACAATCTTGAAGTATAAAATTATGGGGTGGCTAGTTACTGAACTGATTTAAGACCCTCAAGACTCCATATTTCTCCTCTATCCTACCTTTTCAGGAATCAGTATTAGTTTTGAATTTCCCCTGAGTAACCTTTTCCTTACATACTACACCAAAAACAGCTCACTCCATCATTCCATAAATATATAATTTATAAAACAATCAATATTAATTTTGCCATGTGTGTACATAGAAATGAATCTACTGATTGATGATAACTATTCGATGGATTATTTTAACACTTTAAGACATTTAATACTTTGTCTGAAATGGCGATTCAAGAAATTATCATTTGAAAACTGCTGTGTTTTAGTAAAAGAATAGATTTAAATAACTTTAGTAACTCATTTTATTATAGGCGAAAACAGAAAACATAACTGTACAATCCCAAACATTAGAAAAAAGCTGATCAGCTGGTATAACAAAAACGATCCAAGAAATTATCATTTGGAAACAAGATGAGTCATATGCATTGTTTTAAAAATGTTGACACCATTACGTCTACTACATTCTTAGTTGTTAAAAATGTGTCAGTGACTAAAAAATAGTTTAGGAAATAGTAAAATAGATAGTAAAAATACAAAACAGTTAGGTGCGCGCACCGTATTGGGTGACTCGTCACAGTGGCATACAATGTTGGTTAGGTGCGAAGCATTGGAAACAGGCTTCACTTCACTCTACCGTTTGGCGTGCCCGTTCTATTTTAATTCTGTGGTCACTGCCTGCTGGCGCTCTATGTCAATGACATTAAAATCAAGCTTCTATTCATACAATAGGATTGAAAATCTACATTACTAGGCTGGTAACGGACCGATTTTTAGGTTATACGACAGTATCAACACAAGCAGTGCATTTATATAGAGCTCAGCCACATAACATAACCTCAAATGCTGGGAATATGCACCAAAGTCCGCCACTCTACACAACTAGGCTAACAGACCGGATTTAGGTTATACGACAGTATCAACATTAGCAGTGCATTTATATAGAGCTCAGCCACATAACATAACCTCAAATGCTGGGAATATGCACCAAAATGCTGGGAATATGCACCAAAGTCCGCCACTCCACTCAACTAGGCTATTAACAGACCGATTTTTAGGTTATACGACAGTATCAACATTAGCAGTGCATTTATATAGAGCTAAGCCACATAACATAACCTCAAAATGCTGGGAATATGCACCAAAGGCCGCCACTCTACACCAATAGGCTACTAACATGACAGATTTTTAGGTTATGCGACGGTATCAACATTAGCAGTGCAATTATCTATAGCTCAGTCACATAACATAATCTCAAAATGCTGGAAATATGCACCAAAGTCCGCGAATCTACACCGATAAGCTATTAACAGACCAGTTTTTAGGTTATACGATGGTATCAACATTAGCAGTGCATTTATATAGAGCTCAGCCACATAACATAACCTCAAAATGCCGGGAATATGTACCAAAGTCCGCCACTCTATACCACTACGCTATTAACAGACCGGTTTTTAGGTTGTACGACGGTATCAACATTAGCAGTGCATTTATGTAGAGCTAAGCCACATAACATAACCTCAAAATGCTTGGAATATCCACCAAAGTCCGCGAATCTACACCGATAAGCTATTAACAGACCAGTTTTTTGGTTATACGATGGTATCAACATTAGCAGTGCATTTATATAGAGCTCAGCCACACAACATAACCTCAAAATGCTGGGAATATGCACCAAAGTCCACGCATCTACACCAATAGGCTACTAACAGACCGGTTTTTAGGTGATACGATGGTATCAACATTAGCAGTGCATTTATGTAGAGCACAGCCACATAACATAACCTCAAAATGCTGGGAATATACACCAAAGTCCGCCACGACCGATTTTTAGGTTATACGACAGTATCAACATTAGCAGTGCATTTATATAGATTTACAAGTGAATATATAACTGAAATGTTGATACCAGAGTGCTCCAATGTTGATAGTATCAACTTTAGACTGAGTATCAACAAGAGTAGGTAAGATTTAAGACAAGTATCAACTTAAGGCCCACTAGTATACCTATATATATATATATATATTTATATATATATATATATTTATATATATATGTGTCCGTTAGAGCGATAACTCGAGCAAAAATGATCTGATTTTGATTAAATTTGGTACAAACGTGTAAACCTACGTTTATTCGAACGAGTTCGCGAACCAGCATGATCGGGCCATGGGAACGGGAGTTTATGGGGGGTTTTATGGGGTAAAAATGGGTTTTTCCCATTTTTGACCCAAAAAACATCAAATTTTGCAATTTCTTTCTGAACTATTTTGTAGAGCTTAAAAAAACAAATAATTTAGTATATTAAAGCGTTGTAATGCGCCTAATGGTTACGGAGAAAATTCCAAAAAATTGCAAATTTAAAATGCCCATGTTATTCTTATGGAGAATAAGTAAACTGTTGTAGTTTGCTTGTTTTTTAAAATATTTTGCCCAAATTTGGGACATGTTTTTATTTCTTACTAACAATTAACATTTTACATAAAAAAACACTTTTACCCTCCCTGTTGCAGCAAACCTAAGTATGTGTTAAACTGATTCTATTTAAATAGGGATAAATGTGATATTTTTAAGGAGACATTTTAGTGTAAATCCAATCAGGCAAATGGAAATTCGCTTAGTCTGCAGGTTTGCTGCGGCGGGGGTATTTTAGTTTCGTATATTTAGATATTGTGTAGTTTTGCGAGTTAGGCCTATTTATAAAACGAGTTGTTGTAAAGTGGATCATGAACAATGGATCGTGATAACTTTGCCGGGGACGAGGAAAGGCTTCGTGCCTTGATCAGTGATATCTCTTCAAATGACACTGGGACACTAACAATTGACCAGTCTTTTAGTGACCAACTGACACAGAATATTTCCGATTTTGAAGAGGAGGATGACGACGTACCTACGACAGATGAAGATGAACCTGATTCGCCAAGTGAACCTGACGATACCGACGAAGACATGGATTATATACCATCTTCTGAGGACGACAGTGCAGACGAATCCATCGACAGTGGGCCTACACAAGAATTTGTGTCGTCAACGCCCAAAAAGCGAAAACCATCCAGGTTAGAGCAAATTATTTCCAAGCGTGGACGAAATCCTCACCATTCTCCTCCTATAAGTCCAATTAGGAATGTACAATCCACCACTTTTGAGGAGGAGATGGTAGATGAACCTGACGAAATATTGAACCCGACCGCATATCCAGACCCTATTGCCATGGTAGGCCTAGATGAACCTAACCAAATTGTGAACCCGCCCAAACAGCCAGACCCTATTGCCATGGTAGGCCTAGATGAACCTAACCAAATAGTGAACCCGCCCATACAGCTAGACCCTATTGCACATGAAAACCCAATTCCAGGGGCACCGGATGGAGACATTTGGGAAGAAATTGGACCTGATGTTGATTTCCCACTTTGTCCAGTAACATACCATGAACTTCCAGGACCAAAGCATATGCCACCACCAGATTCCCCCCCAGTTTCATATTTCAATTTGTTTTTCACAACTTTGCATCTAAACAGCATTGTTAGAGAAACAAATAGATATGCATCACAATGTTTGGAGCGTTCTGAGTTCAGTGATAACTCTAGAACCAAGAAGTGGTTACCGACTTGCGTTCCAGAGATCAAAGGTTTTATTGCTTGCATTTTCAATATGGGCATAATTAGAAAGCCAAAAATATACTCCTACTGGTCCACTATCCCCGGAATGGCTGGTGGTTTCCACAAATGTTTATAAGAGATAGGTTTTGAAAATATTAACTGTGTTTAGTTTGTACGTACTCGAATGTATAATACATGTAAAAAATAACCAGGAAAAATTTAAAACACATAGTGAAACCCATCAATACAACACTAGAAACAAAAATAATATAGTTCTACCAAAACACAACTTAGAAATGTATAAAAATAAGCCCTCATATGCCGGTGTAAAGTTTTTAAAGATAATACCAGATGAAATAAAAGATATTAAGGATAAAAAAAGTTTAGACAAAAACTTAAAGAATTTTTGATAGAAAAACCCATCTACTCAATAGATGAACTGTTTATGAATGTATACAGCTATAGATAGTTTTATTTTCTGTATTTTTTGTTTAGGTTAAGTATTTGTACATAGTAATTATAAGCTTGACACTATTTATTGTACGTTTTGTACATAATATAAATAAAGATAATTTGAATTTGAATTTGAATTTGAATTTGAATGTTATTGATATTGAGAACATACAATGGATAATCTAGGTAGCCTATCGGTAATCAATAAATTATGGTATTGAAACATCACTATTTTAAATTATAAAGCCAAGAGTAATTGAGTATTTTATAGCTTGTGATTGTAATCGATAGAAAACATCATTAGAATTGAACTACTCTTTATTTTTCAATTTGCCAATACTTCAGTTAGCTACAGTTTCCTTGATCATCTGCAGAAGAACATTGGAGAACTATTAACCAGGTTGCACAATAAACTGTTGATTAGTCACCTGTTTCTGTGCTCGGATGACCTGTGTGACAACTCGCCTCACATCATCAGCATCAATGGAGTCTAGAGTCTGAGCCGCAATCTCTGCTAACTCCTGAGCCTCAGCCTGGTCCACCTAGACATTGCTACTCTTAGTTCTGGTGTCATTTAATACACTTGGGGTTTCCCCATAAATGAATTGTCTGTTTATAGCCTCTTTTTCACCTTCCGTGATGGAATTGCATATGATTTAACAATTGTTTGTATGTTTACTAATCATAGTTGGGAAAGTTAGTCAAAAATTCTAACTAGTTAGAAGTTATAAGTTAGTCCCGTAAAAAGTAACTGATAGAAGTTATAAGTTAGTTAGTTTAAAAAGTAACTGATAGAAGTTATTAGTTAGTTGAAAAACTAACTGATAGAAAATAAAGTTAGTTTTAGTAGAAATTAGTTGTTCGTTGGGCAGTTGTTTTAAAGTATTAAAGTATTTTTTAATGTCACATCTTGGTTACTAATACTATAATATGAGTAAAGATTGCGCAAGATATGATTTTAAAAATGGCTCCTACGATTTCCTCCAATTTCAATGCTATTGAAAATTGCTTGTATAATACATTTGCATTGTATGATGTCTTACTAACCAAAGGGATAATTACCACTGTTCAAAAACATTAAGTGTTTTACTGCAAAACAATATACACTGACATTGAACTAAAAATCTAAAGGAAAGGCCAAGGAGATTTGTATTTTTCGACGATGCACCGCACGAATTGATGCGTTATTACACCATCCCGTAATTATAGTTGCAACGTTCCACGATCCCAGGGACTTAATGCAATAACGGTCGTCAGATAACAGATGTTATGTATCATGAGTTTTAAATTGATTGAAGCTTATTGTGGACATTTTATAGATTGATCGTCCAAATTAAAAAGTTTTGTAGACTAAATTGAGGATAAGTGGATGTCTAACAAAAACGAATTGACTTTACTACTTAATTAATCGTAGTAAGACTGAAAATATTTGTAGGCTTATAAGCTCTATTTTTTACCTCTTGAACAAGTCAAACACCTCGAGCAAGATCGGTCCCCTGGTACTTGTGTTTTAATCAAACCATGTCACATTTTACATTACTACAACATAAACAAATGACATAAAACTTGTCAGATAATGAACATCAACTAAAGACAATGTTTTGACACTTGATATATCAATCCAAACAAACATTTCCCCTTCCCACCCATCAGTGCTTGGGGTGTTGATAATGGCCGTCACTACCCTTCCACAGGCCCACTGCATTCCAAAGCAACTGGACTTTGACTTTCTCTTTCCCCACCCCCCGCGTTGTTTGTCTACAAGGGCACTGACCTCTCACGGCCGCACGCAACCCTCACTGATCACGTGAAATAAATAACCAGTATTTGAGATGCTTCCGCATAATTGGGAAAGTTAGTTGAAAATTCTAACTAGTTAGAAGTTATTAGTTAGTCCCGTAAAAAGTAACTGATAGAAGTTATTAGTTAGTTAATTTAAAAACAAACTAATAAAATAGAAGTTAGCCAAAAAAACTAATGAATAGTGCTATTCGATAGAATTTCTATTCGTTATTCCCAAGTATGTTACTAATATGATGAAGTATTAAATGTATTAAATGTCCAGAAGACCCCCACATCTGTCATCAGGATAAACGGCTCATTGAAATAACCAACCCCTTCTGCTCACTTTCTGACCACACAAGTCTCAGCAAAAGCCACTAGCATTTTCGAGTTTTTATTTCAAGTAGCATGCATTAAATAGATTGATTCTTAAGTTTTAATTAACAGTAAATAGACGTATTGTTAACACCTCTTTAATAGGTAATTTTATGCTCCTTAAAATACCCATATTATTCGTCTGGTGAATGAACGAATGAACGATGCTCTATTTCAATAAAAAATATTAAATGCAAATGATGTAAAGAACAAAGTTTTGGGAAAAAAATCCCCAGATGGGCTAGTGCCTGGGGTTGGAGATCGAGTCCATCTTCCGCACAGTATAACAATAGATTGACATTTAAAAGAAAATTAAATATATATTGCCTCACACAATATAGTGTAACAAGAAGAAAAAGAGCAATGATTAAGAAATATGACAAAATATGAAAAACAGTATGCCTATAAATTCTATTTATCTGTTCAGTTTGCTCATGAAAATATTAAAGGAAAACTCATATCATTAGAAGTAAAACATCATTATAATCTGCATGGTTCAGGTCAAGGTGAGGGAATCTACAGTTACAGTATTACATTTTTAACATCCTTCATTTAGTTTATAAGACTTCATACCAAACGTAAAGTAGACAATACTGCGGAAATATGCCTCCTACCTGTTTGAAGCCGCCCACAGCACCTCGCTTTGCTCTCGGGACCTCGTTGGTCTCTAAACAGTTGTGCCAAGTGACAGTGTCTTCCTCTCCATGACTCACCACATCCACACGACAGGCAATACTGCAGTCTGCTTCACAGTCACGCTGCGCCACTCTCAGAGAGAACGACCGTTCAACTTTGTCTGTTACCTGTAATAATCAGCTCTGGTTATCATGTACTTGCTAGAATTCATAGGGTTATTTTTTTTCTTAAGTAACATCCATGGGCCTAAATCTTAAGTTTGTTCTCATATCATATTTGTATAATCGAATCGTTCCAAAGTTCAGAGAGCTAGCGTTCCAAAAATTGTAATCCCTAATATCGTGTTCATTTTTATTATCATAATTCCCTAAGATCACAAAAACACCTTTTCCTCTGATAGCGGAAAAATCCTAAATATCTTCTGCTGTTTCTAGACATTATCATCGTCACCTCGGGTCACAGAAAAGTCATCAGTGTCTTCCGTGATATTGGCAAATGCAAGAATTTTTCGATCACGTAAACTTCGCAGACACGTTTTACGATCCTGATTGTAAAAGCTCGGCTCAAGCTCGATTTTCCAACTTTGTGCTCAACCTCTTGGCCAGGCTCAACTCAGCTCGGAAATCGAGCTCCAACACTTCTACTGTAGTAATTATGGCTGAAATAAATATCCCAAAATAACTCTGAAAGTTCCTAATTTTCCCCAGTTTTATCCAGGTCCCTTCAAATTCATGAATCTTTCCCCTATTTTTCCATTTGGTGTACACCCTGTTTGACCAGCAGAATATACAAATTTATTAAATTTCTTTGATCACTGAATTTGGTTGAATAGTGTTAATTTGAGAGAATAATTTTCTCTCTTAAATTTACAAATAAGAAGAACTGACAAACTTTAGGTCAGGACTGATAGATGACACCAGTCTGGTAGCCATATTCACCAGATCTTCATTGATCTCATATCTGATCTCACTGCCAGGTTGGAACACAGTCTCAGCTACCAGTTCACTTACCATGGACACAGCCTCAGTGATGTTAACCAACTCCAGGTCAGGACTGATAGATGACACCAGCCTGGTAGCCATCTTCATCAGATCTTCATTGACCTCATGTCGGATTTCACTGCCTGGTTGGAAGACAGTCTCAGTCACCACTAGCTCCTCTTGGACACCACCAGTTTCCTGTACAACCCATATAGAAATGTATAATACCACAATGACTGAATGCATTATATTTATCGTTGTTATGTATATTAGGCACTGATGCCCAGTGGTCCTGATAACAAAAAAGAGTCAATTATTCATGCTTGAACATGAGGGGACAGTTGATTTGAGGTTTTTAGTTTGAGCAGGAGGGTCATATCACAAAACAGTCACCCACTTTTGATACAGTGAATTTTGTAATGTAGTTTAATTAACTCTTTGAGTTAAAAGGGCTGATAAGATAATTAGCTATATCAAAGATCCAAACTCCTATACAATGACACCTACAACTTATGAAACCTTGAGTTCACTGAACTACTACGCATTGGGCTTTGGGTTGATCAGTTTTGTAAGTGGGATCTATCAGTGGAGCAGGCCTTGGACTGGAGACAGCACCACAGAATTGAGGGAATTTCATCTCTCTGTAACTCATAAGTAGTCCACCTATCTTTGGTTGAGCCATACCCACAGGTGGAGGCACACCTGACATAAACAGTGAAAGTACCTATATAAATAACTTGTGAGTAGAGTAACCACATTAGAAAGTAGATGAGATTTACTTGGATTAAGATTGTTGGTGGGCTACAAAAATTAACAATTTGTTATGTACATGACCCCCCCCCCCCCCTTGGGGAACTTGGAGGGGTCTGAGGTGATACCTATGCTCTTGCATGCGAAGCGGTCTGACAAAAAACACGAATCTAGCAGAAACAAATAATTATATTTGGTAGGATGAACATACATACAAAAGCCGGTTAAATTGTAGGCTAATCAATTTGATTTTGTTGGCCACTAAATTGATTTATAATATGGAATACAATAATGTAAAAAACAAAAAAATTCTGAAGATAAGACATTTGATCCATATGTATTAGCCATCCATGTCATTAGCGTTTCATTGAGCATCATTTAATTTAACTTACTGTAATGAGATTTCAAACTAAATTTTTGGGGAAAACTAATTGATACAAACTGTCCATGAACTAGTAACTCTTGATAACCTCAGGTCCAACATGCAGACGCTGAATGTTCGTATTTTAGAAATTCATTATCATATTGTCTGTTTAAAGTTCTTGTTATTGTAGTTACTAACTGTGTTAAGATTTTTTGAACTATAAAATAATTCTTCCTCTTTATCATTCAACTTTTGATTACATTTTGACCTTATTTTGAGCATATGAATTGGAAATGGCATCTAATAATTTATGTAGCCTATACAACAATTTATCTAGTGAAGAGTATCATCAAAATCGGGATTTTTTATTTATTATGTTATGTCAGTAAATTGCTGAACAAGATGTGTCCATTTTTAACCAAAATTAAAGCAAAAAAGTGTGTCCTTCTCCTCTATACTAATGTAAAAATAGCAAAACAGGTGTTGTGTGCAAACCCTATTATACTCAATAATGCTGTTAACTTCCACCCAAGCGAGATTGTTTCCAGACCCAGATGCCATTTGTCATTGGGCTATGAATTAATGATCCGATCTAACAAAAAGGTTGACCTTAGATAGTAACAAGACCAGGGTTTGGACCGTTCCCTTTCAAAACGTAAAAAATGCCACTGGTGTAAATACACACATTCACACCCAAGCTGGACACCGTTTATTTAAGGTGGGCCTCTCCTGCCAGCTAAGCCACACATTATTAAGCTTAGTCAGGACTGCACACGTCACACGAGATTTGAACCCGCTCGTGTAGAATGACATCAACGCTGCATTCGTCAATGCAACGCCTTAGCCATCTGAGCTATCACGCCACCATCGGCCGACCGAGTAGCTGCAGTTATAAGCAAGCACATGACAAGACTAGCGCTCGTGGGTATGATTCGACGAACAACTTGAGCACCAGCACTGTGTTAGCAGTATGACTGCTACTTTTAATCATTCACAACGGGATGAGAATGCAGAGAATAATAACGGGGTTCTTTAAAACTAATTTGTTGTAACACACCCATTCGATTAAAAATACCCCCTCCACAGCAAACCTGCAGACTAAGCGAATTTCCATTTAACTACCGGTACTAAATTAGTTTTTTTAGCGGTCCCACCTCACAACAATATTGTGGAGACACCGTTACCACCCTCAACTCGTAAAACAAAGGTTACTAATCTTTTGATGAACAACATTGTTTTTAAAAATAGGAAATAAACAGTAATCTGAGTCTGCAATAGGTTTAAAAAAATGCAATACTCTTTAAAGCATTGCTTTTTTTTTTGCCTTGCGAATATAATTTGGATGCAGTATAACCATAGACTAACCAACACAAGTGGACTTCTATCAAATTGTAAAATAATTAAAGTATTAAAGATTGTTTTAAATGTCTAGCTCATGGTAGTGACACTGGCTGCTAGTGTTGACAAAATATTTTTTATTATTGAGCAGAGCGAGCGAAGCTCTTATACGTCGAATCTTATGCATTTCGTAATACGCAAACTCCTCCTAGACGGCTGAATCAATCGTTTTCAAATTTTGCATGGTGATAAAGACCATATCGGTGAGTGCCAACATCTATATGGCGTTAAAAAAGTCTCTCAGGAATCCGCCCCACTGGGTCTCAAAGTTTCAATGTAACCCTTATGGAAGCAGAATTTGACACATAAACAAAGACATATGATCAGCAGTTGAATTTTGAATGCATTAGATAAAGACATAGCTGATAGCATTATTCCACAGATATTTGAACAGAAACGGTATGGATCATAATTATAATCAAATGACGACACTAGCTTGAGGTACGTGACGTATAAAGTGGTGAAGAAATTAGTAAAGGCGAGCAGTCTGGAGTGTGGAAACTGTTTATGACGATTAAATTAAGGTATCTGCATTCCTAAAATTCTATGGGAAGGGAGGAAAACAGGTACGCGACGTAGGAAGTGGTGAAGGAAGTAGTAAAGGCGAGCAGTCTGGAAAGTGGAAACTGCTTATGACGATGAGATTAAGCTATCTACATTCCTAAAATTCTATGGGAAGGGAGGAAAACAGGTCCACGACATAGGAAGTGGTGAAGGAAGTAGTAAAGGCGAGCAGTCTGAAGTGTGGAAACTGTTTATGATGATTAGATTAAGGTATCTGCATTCCTAAAATTCTATGGGAAGGTAGGAAAACAGGTACGCGACGTAGGAAGTGGTGAGGGAAGTAGTAAAGGCGAGCAGTCTGGAAAGTGGAAACTGCTTATGACGATTAGATTAAGCTATCTGCATTCCTAAAATTCTATGGGAAGGGAGGAAAACAGGTCCACGACATAGGAAGTGGTGAAGGAAGTAGTAAAGGCGAGCAGTCTGAAGTGTGGAAACTGTTTATGACGATTAGATTAAGGTATCTGCATTCCTAAAATTCTATGGGAAGGGAGGAAAACAGGTCCACGACGAAGGAGAAGTGGTGAAGGAAGTAGTCAATGCGAGCTGTCCGGAGTTTGGGAACTGTTTATGACGATTAGATTAAGGTATCTGCATTCCTAAAATTCTATGGAAAGGGAGGAAAACAGGTCCGTGACGTAGGAAGTGGTGAAGGAAGTAGTAAATGCGAGCAGTCTGGAGTGTGGAAACTGTTTATGACGATTAGATTAAGGTATCTGCATTCCTAAAATTCTATGGGAAGGGAGGAAAACAGGTCCACGACGAAGGAAGTGGTGAAGGAAGTAGTCAATGCCAGCTGTCAGGAGTTTGGGAACTGTTTATGACGATTAGATTAAGGTATCTGCAATCCTAAAATGCTATTGGAAGGGATGGAAACAGGTCCGCGACGTAGGAAGTGGTGAAGGAATTACTAAAGGCGAGCTGTTTGGGTTGTGGGATCTGTTTGTGACCATTAGATTAAGGTATTTGCAATCCTATGATGTTATGGGAAGGGAGGAAAACAGGTCCGTGACATAGGAAGCGGTGAAGTAAGTAGTAAAAGCAAGCAGTCCGGACTGTGGGAACTGTTTTTCACCATTAGATTAAGGTATCTGCAATCCTAAAATGCTATGGGAAGGGAGGAAAACAGGTCCGTGACGTAGGAAGCAGTGAAGGAAGTGGTAAAGGCAAGCAGTCCGTACTGTGGGAACTGTTTTTTACCATTAGATTAAGGTATCTGCATTCCAAAAATTCTATGAGAAGGGAGGAAAACAGGTCCACGACGAAGGAAGTGGCGAAGTAAGTAGTCAATGGGAGCTGTCCGGAATGTGGTAACTGTTTATGACGATTAGATTAAGGTATCTGCAATCCTAAAATGCTACCGAAAGGGAGGAAACAGGTCCGCGATGTAGGAAGTGGTGAAGGAAGTAGTAAAGGCGAGTTGTTTGGAGTGTGCGATCTGTTTATGACGATTAGATTTAGGTATCTACAATCTTAAAATGCTATGGGAAGACAGGGAAACGCATCCGCGACGTAGGAAGAGGTGAAAGAAGTAGTAAGGTGAGCAGTGAGGAGTGTGGGAAATGGAAACCGCTAGAGAAGGGATGGAAGCATGCCCCACGACATAGGGAATGGTGAAAGAAGTAGTAAAGGCTAGCAGTTCGGAGTGTGGGAATGTTTGTGGCAATTAGATTAACGTATCTAAAATACTAAAATGCTATGGAAAGTGATGAATACAGGTCCACGACGTAGGAAGTGGCTTAGGAAGTAGTAAAGTATGAATGAATGAATGAATGAATGAATGAATGAATGAATGAATGAATTTTTTATTATTTCAATACAGAACATCAATTGAATGGTACAAAAAACAATTTATGAAATATGAATCCCCAAATGGGCATCAGCATAGTGTGAGATCCGTCTGTGGCAGCTAGAATAATGTATCTTCATTACTAAAATGCTATGAGAAGGGAAGGAAACAGGTCTATGACGTAGTAAATGGTGAAGGAAGTAGTACGGCTAGCAGTGCAGAGTGTGGGAACTGTCTTTGGCAATTACATTAATGTATTTTCAATCCTAAAGTGCTATTGGAAGAGAGGGAAACAGGTCCACGACGTAGGGTGTGGCGAAGGAAGTAGTAAAGGTGAACAGTGTTGTGTTTGGGAATGGATTAATGTATCTGCAATGCTAAAATGCTATGGGAAGAGACTGTAGACTGTATGTTAAAATGATTACAAAGCACGAATCAATACATATTTTCGATACATGCAATCGTTTACAATCGAAATTTACAACTGAGTTGACAACAGCTGATTTTTACTACATAGAGGCTAATTACGATTTTTACTCCCTAAATATCAAAAATGCTGCTTTAGACCCGCAACGTATGCATTAAAAACTACTGTTTTTAATGCAGTATGACAAAAAACAATATAATATGAACCATTGAAGGCTCCGCTCAATTTTGTGGATGCCTCTGCGAACGCCACCTAGTATTAGCATTAATTTTATGATATGTGTTTGAATTTCTTGTAATAAAACCAGGGAACGAGCAAGTAAATTGTGGATCCCTTTATTTTGTTAAACGAGGTTTTAAATAACTGAAATAACAAGAATTTGTCTACAGCTGATACATAAGGATAGCAAAATAATCTAACATCTAGGGGATTGGTTTATTTTTAATCTATGGTATCATGCACTCTACGGAGTTCATGTTTTTGGGCCTGAATTGTAAAGCCACAACGGCAGCAGCAAAGGCCATGCTTTGTGCAGGAATGTTCTGTGGCAAGATCGTTTTGATTCAGTCCCACAAATGCGAGCTCTCTATTTAGACCTAATATACATAAAATTTAAAAGTTTTTAAGATGGCATTTTGTTAAGGCCAGTCAGATCAGAACCAAATAAATTCTTCAAAAAAACTTGCATTGATATAATTTTATTGAGGGAGTGGTGTTAAAGCTATTAACAGAGGGCCTATAGGCCTGATATAGTTTTTACCAAAGTCAATTTAATCCTACTAGGGGGCAGAAATATTATTGGGCATACGGGCACCAAAATGTTAAATCCGGCCCTGGTCCCGTCCTCTCATTGGTCAATTTGAATGTTAGTGGAGAGGGAAAGACGTTTACAATCATCAACCACTACGGTAGGTATTTGAATTAGTTCCGCATGTAGTATTGTTCCGGCAACACACGTACATCACAGTCATAAACTATCACACCGCAATTACCGCAAAAAACATTATTTTATCGTTCAAACACATCAATAGGCTATACTATAAAAGTTATGTTATCTTTCTTATTACAGTCCACTCTTGGTAATTCAAACACTTGATAATTCAAAACTTTCGATAATTCAAAATGAACGCTCAGTCCCTAGAGAATCTCTCAATATTTCAAATTTTTACCATGCATTTTGATACACTCGGTATTTCAAAGTCCAAATAGAGGGCAGGTCAATTTGTAACACGCAGTAATTCGAAGTTTCGTCGGAAAAACACTCTATAATTCGAAGTAACTCAGTAATTCGAAGTTTCGTCGGTTAACACTCTATAATTCGAAGTCATGCTGTAATTCGAAGTTTCGTCGAAAAAACACTCTATAAATCAGTCACGCAGTAAGGCCAGGCGCACACAGGCGATTTTGAGTTGCGCAACTGTTGCCCGACTAATCGGGGGACTGTTGCGCAACTCTCTCGGAGACTCTGAAGTCTAGCGACAGTTGAGCAGGAGTGCGCACACAGGCAACTTTTTAGTCGCGGATCTAGTCTTGAGAGGTGTTGGAAATACATTCGTTACAGCGTTCCGAATGGATTTCAATGATACAGCCGTAGTATGTGCTTTGTTGCTGAAGTTTCGCGCGCGAAAGAAAAAGAGGAGATACTGGGCTCATCCCACATATATAGTGAGCGACTTGTGAAAGGACAGTTTCAATGACTTTAAATAAAGTCGGCCTCTTCTCTACTTCATCAATTAATTGTTCGACATCCTCATCATTGACGCATCACGCACACTCATACTTGTAATTTTCTAAAATCTTCACACAACAAGAGAGCAAACACTAGTGACAGTTCTGGCCACGAGTAGTTGAACTCCTCCTGGGGTGAGACTGAGCGACACAGCGACTATTTAGTTGCATGTGTGCGCATCTACACTTGTTTCAATGGATACCAAACCTGGAGCGACAGTCCCGCAACAATTCAGTCGCAGAGCAGTCGCTGGCAAATTGGGTCCGGGAACATCGGTTGCAACAGTTGCGCGACTGTCCCCAGACTGTTTCCTTCGTGTGCGCACTCCAATTTAAAACAATGTTGAACATTTTAGTCGGGCAACTGTTGCGCGACTCAAAATCGCCTGTGTGCGCCTGGCCTAATTCGAAGTTTAGTCGGCAAAACACTCTATAAATCGAAGTTATCTCTTCCTGTTATAACAGGAAACTATACAGTACAAGTACATCCTGTTCCCATGGTAGGCTAGTGTTGGACGTTTTGATGTTTGTTTAGTTAGAGCAGTAGTCTGAATTATTTTGCTGACTTGTTTTTCTAAGTTGGCAATCCGATCTCTAGATTGCGCGACATCTCCTTGAGCACAATCATAGTTGTCGACAGCTGATAGTTCAGCTATTGGCGAAATATATGGCGCTAAATAATAGATTTCTTTGCAACTACAGTAACTGAAAAATAAGCCGTTGATTGTTTAAAAGTGTACTAAAATACGGTATGATGTTTTATTGTAACGTGCTGTACCTTTGTATGTATTAAACAAATGAACTCTCTGTAATTCGAATGGTTTGTTTTTCTCCCGATAAATCGAACTCTTGATAATTCAAAACTCTTGATAATTCAAATTTATATGCTTGGCCCACCAATTTCGAATTATCAAGAGTCTACTGTATAGAGTTTATAGACAGTGATTAGTTTTATTAAAACGTTTACCTACTCAAACTTGTGCTCAAGATTGTGCACAGACTTGACATTTTTCAAAAAAGCATCCGGTTTCGTTTAATTGTTTACATTCAATCTGGTTTTATATTTGGGACTGGGACGGGTGGCGTCGTCCTGTAATCCAGCTACTAGGAGGTCACGAATTGTGGATATTTATAGGCATGCACTGTGGATGCGATACTCTCTGGTGTGGATTAACGTCCGCACGAGTGAGTACTACGACTATCCGCAGTACTATCCTGATAATTAGACCAATTCGTATAGGCTATACCAAGGTAACAATGTGGTTCAGATTCCACTATAAACTGTAGGTCCCTTAGTTGCCATTAGCTGTATGGGCTATTAATTAACAGCTGTGTCTAAGGAATATGTCGGCCTTAGTCACTAACAAGACTACAAGATCGCGCCACTCATCCTATACTCATTTTCATTCATACTTGGCTTAAAATACCTACTTTGAATGGTCGCCATTTCATCGAAAAGTATTAAAAGTATTAAAAGTATAAGTGCAAGATTAATTTGAAAATTTGGAGATAGTGTATTTGTGTGATCTTATGCCATTTTGGCTATACCATCGTCCCCACAAAAACATCGCTTCCGTTCCCATCGAAGACGCCATCTCCCACCTGCTGAGTCGACTCCCCTCGTCGATCCCTGAACTAAGTTGCTGAGAGGCCCTATCCCAGCGGCTAGGCCCTACAGCTTCCCAAGGACTCAGGGTGCATGATATCGGATACCGTGATCCATTCAAAATATTGATGGCGCTGACTTAGTCAATTTGTCAGCAAACTATCGGGGAATTTCCATGGTGTGTTTTCTTGACAAACTCATTGACATTTATTTGTAAATTCAGAGAAAACCGGCACATTGCTGTAAGTAACCTAGTACTTTGTAGCAGTTAACACTCCCTTTCTTATTGTCCTAGAATTTACTCATCAACTGATGAACGAGCAACTAAACTTATGTTTGGGAGTAGATTGTGAACATATTAAACAGGCCTAACTTAAGTTATCATTTATTTTGTTGTATCTATTGTATTTATTGTAAAAATTGTGTAGGCTATAGACAAGGCCACACTAAAAAAACAGGCTGTAATGCTCGTCAAGCATGACGTCACGATAGAAGACAGCAATGACGTAATGTTTGATATTTTTGTGACAGAGGGTATTTATTTATTTATTTTCCAAGGAAAGATTAAAACAAGCAGCTGATCACAAACGGCAAAAATACGTCATTGCCGTCTTCTATCGTGACGTCATGTTTGACGAGCATTACAGCCTGTTTTTTTAGTGTGGCCTTGCTACAGGCCTACCATATGAATAAATAAATAAATAAATAAAGGCTAACAAACATAGGAAAAAACACCACAATCCACAACAACACCAAACACCAAAATTTTAGCTACCTAGACAGATCTCTGTGAGAGCTTTCAACTTATAATAGGCCAAGCATTTTTTGTTGCCGGTAGAAGAAAATTTTGCCTGGCTTAAGCCCTTTCTTGGTGGTATGTACAGTCACCTAGACAACATTTTCACAACACTTAATTTGAATACCAACCCAACAGCATTGAGCAAATGTCTCTACATTAATGTAGCAGTTAACGCTCACGTTTATATTTACTGTAGCCTATGCGATTTAAATTACCATCTCTAAATGCAAATATTTCAATGTGATCACTAGCTTTATCACAGTAAAGATAGGGCTAATTACTTAACAATCCAATTAAGTTTATTTGAAAATTTAGGCCAACTTTTATTAGGAACAGGAAGTCCTAACCTGAAATACTGGTACGTAATTTAATACATAATGACAACCTACCTCATAATCTTTTGGTCTTTCTTCCAGGGCTGAAGACTCTGATAAGAATTCATTCTCAACAGTGATCTCATCAGTTGAAGTAGGACTATCAGTTGGATATGCTTCATCAAACGTATTCATAAAACCATCAATATTAGCTTGGAATTCAGCAAGATTGCAATAACTTTTGTTAAAACTAAACGTTAAAACTAAAAGAGGTAAATATTTAAAAATAGAAAACATATTGGAAATTTCAAATTTAAGAAAAACTGAAACTCTACTTTAAGGATAAGAACATCAGATCAAACGTATAGTCAAGTGAAGTCACTCTAAAACCTTCAGTAATCAGTACTAGTTAGTACTTAGTTTCTTGAACCTTGATGTCTTTGTTTCCGCTTACAAAATAACACTTGTACAATTCACTGAATGAATACCTCAAGAACCAGTTTTAAACTTCCAAGTTCACAAAGTGACCATGGCGTTTCCTTAGTTGATCACTCCTTTGTTTGTTGTTTTTAATTTAACACAACAAAACCGAAAGCAGCAGAAAAATTTAACTGAACTGACACTGACGTTTGTCTCCGTCTGTCATCCACCTAGCAGAAATTTTTTCTCACCCTCACCAGTCACCAGCTGAGTAAAAGATATCATCAATGTTGAAGGTAGATATTATCAACATGTAGCCCTGGGTGGCATTGATTCTGTATATCGTGTAAATGATTTATTACACAATTTTAGTGTCAGTAGACGATTAATTCTATTGCTAACAGATAACTGAAATTTTCGCTTCATGTAAGTAAAGTTTGAGTGCGTTAATCAAATGTTTGATGATCCTTAAGATATTTAGACATCTCACAAACCAATTTTTGTCAGACTAAACATTTGCACATAATTAATTTATACATCATATTCATACTTAATATTATAAATGTGAAAGTTTGTGTGTTTGTTTGTTTGTTTGAAGATCAATCACGCATTAACTGAAGTCACAGTATATGTTTTAGTCAATAATTTAAAATAATTTTGCTAAAACATAGTTAATATAGTTAATAGTTAATAATTTTGCTGTAGTCGAATAATTTAAATTATCCGACTACTGGTCGGATTGTGTTGAAATTTGGTATGATGATAGCTCACATTCCCGATTAACATATAGACATATTCTTACCTCAAAAATCCTTTCGGGCTCCGCCCCAGCGGCTCTAGAGTTTCCCATGTTAACCTTATGAGTATTCATATTTAAAAGGAATTAAATAATTTTGCCAGCTGTTTCAACTACACAATTTGTTTCTATGATATTCAATAGCATTAAAAGGTTACTCGGTTTACCAACTGGGTGCAACACCATTAGTTCTTTATACATTTATGACAACAGCTAATTTGAACCAAGCAGCAACAAAAACCTTAGTGTGAGAACTTTACTTATTTCTATTGTTTAGGTGAAGTGGTAGAACATTATGGCTATCGTAGATGTTCTGTATACTACAGTATACCGTAGATTATAGTACCGGTAAACCAAATTTTCTCAAAACGTGTCCTCTCTAATTGCAAATGCAAAGCACGAGTATATTTAACTACAATACGCAGCATTGTATACCAACCCCGTACGAAGGACGGGTACTCTACAATATTCTTACATACACTAAATCTAATCTCAATGAGTTTTCCATCAGGCAGAATTGCCACTCCCACCACACACGAACAAAGTAACAACTATATATACCCACTAACCACATCACAGGCTAGCTTAAGGGTGTTTGGTCGAAAATTTGATCTCAGATTTTGTTGTTATTGTTCAATTTTCAATTATACTAAACAATATAGATACAAATATATAAGAAATATTTTTTATGTTGAATAAGGATATATGGAGCTTGAAATTAGTAAATTTGTCATATTTTTTTACCAATTCGTAGGGGAAATGGGTGATGCGATTCTCACCAAAATTGGCATTCAGGTGTGAAAAAATAAGGTAATGATCACTAGCTATTTAAATTTTTTTTTACTTTTTAAGTACCTGTAATGTCAAAACACGTCAGATGTGTTAGGCGAAGGTGATGTCTATGCAACCGCGGTGTATGTTGGGTTCATGCGGACAGTTCTTCGGCTCAACAATTACCTAAAGAGAAATTGCGCAATAGAAAAATAAATAAACGGCAAGCGGTACGCAATCTGACACCATTGACTAAGGAAATATACTTTTTCCCATTAGCTTGTCAACAAGAACCATAATTATGGGTTTTAAGTGATGGGAGTTTTTGGGAGTATATTTTAAAAGAAAATCAAAAGTAGAATTAACTTTGAACCGTAATTTTTACAGCAATGGGGGAGGGGTTGAACTATTTTGATTAGAATTATGAGGATCATAACATATTCTTTTACTTTAATACTCTAGGGCTCTGCCCTGACAGCTTATTAAGCCCAATATGTTGTACTTCAAAGTAACCATTGACATAGTTAATGCAAATTGTATTTGTTAATTTGGCAAATAGGCTAAATGATTTATTGACTTACTAAACTTATTGACCATGAAAAGCCTTTCGAAATGTCACCTAACCCGGTACGACGGCAATCAATAGTTTTTATCAATACTTATGAAGTCAAAACGCGCCCCATGGGTAACAGTGTTATTATCTTTATACAGAGTTTCCCAGAACTCTCTACCAATAAATATGTTAAGGGTGTTTATGGTGTTTTTTAGGCCATTGTTCCTGGGTAAGAAACATAAAATTTAAATTGTCTGGAAGTCCTTAGTTACTCACAAAGCCGCCATTTCGTTTTTTCACTTATTATTTTTTTCTGAAAAGTGGTTAAACATACGAAATTGAAACTTTGCACACACTTTTACTATACAAAGCTACAAAAAATCTATATCAAATGCCCTATACATAGTTTAATTCACATTAAGTCGACAGGTCAAAGTCTCTCAATTCTCTCATTCGGTGCTACCTCCAGATTTATCTCTAGCTCAGTGATATGGACAAGCAGTCACCAATTTTGTATTCAGAAGAACATACCTATTTGTGAGCCAGTCACAGATTGCACTAGTGTATAAAATTCTATTTTCTACCATATTTGTTGTCACTGGGGTATTTGACATGATACAAAAGATGTTACATTATGTAACCTAAGGGTTACAATAAGTCAGGTATCAGTTTAACTTACTTCAAAAGTCTGCATATTTGACAGGAATTTGTCAAAGAAATCAGTGCAATCTGTCAATGGCTCACTTCAACTAGTTTTGAATTAAAAACCTGGCAACAACTTTAACATGGGGATGGAACCTCTAGTTCTAGCAATATTCAAAAGTGGTATACTATTATATCAAACTAAAGCACTAAATTTTACAGAGTTCCAGTAGGATTTATCTATAGATGTGTCCAGTTATAAATCAAATATATATGTTCAAACTATTGGAACATTGACAATTTTGCCTCTGAACTGTTTAAATGTACATTGTCTCAAGATCATGTTTTACTTTTTATATTAAGCTGTGTTCATGTTTATGTTTGTGTGATCTAAATAAAAGTGCAAAACGGCACACGGAAGATTTCTCAGGTGCCGTCTGACATCACTAACTGCTGACGTCACTATGAGGGAACACCAATACCGCAACGATACGGTTTGGAGCCATCGGCCTCGGTGGTGTCGTGGATAGCGTAGCGGTCTGATAATCCGAACTACCGGGTTCGAATCTCGCTGGTAGCACTAACTTTTTGTCAACAATTATTTTCATATCAGCAAGTTTGGTTGGTTTGGTTAGGTTATGACAGTTTAATTTTATAATACAAAAAATATAAAATTGAATTTTAGGCATTGATTTTATTTTATGAACAAAACTATTTTTTAGATTAGTAAACCTTCATTCGATTTTTCCATTATCAGCACGTTTGGTTAGGTTATGACAGTTTAATTTAATAATAGAACAATTATAAAATTGTCTGTTTCTTCAGACGCAGCAGTTAGTGACGTCAAACGGCACCTGAGAAATCTTCCGTGTGCCCCACCGAATAAAAGTGGGTATTCCTTTCTTTAATAATATATTTGTTTCTCATTCATTTAAAAAGTTTATTCTTATAAGTCACCTACAGAAAGAATGCCTTGGACAAGTACGTATCAATACAAACAACAAGTGAATAGTTAGTTAGTTATTTGCCAGCAAAAAATCAGGAAGAAACAAACATAGAGGTTAGTTACTAGTCATTGCTAAATGCAAAAGTTAAGAAGAAGACAAGTTCTAATACTTTTTTCCAAAAAATACCTTTAAAAAAAATGTAGTCCCACTTTCGTAACATTTATTTTAATAAAATACAGGCTACATGATATTTGGTAAATAAATAGCAGTATTTGCAGTAATTAGTAGTAATTTGTCATCATCGTCTTGTTTTCTTCAGCACTGCCAGACTTAGTATATTGTTCAAAGCCTCATCCTTTTGTCTTCTACAACACTGCCAGACAACAAAATACCGCCGTCAGTACTGGTCATACTTCTAGAAAAAAATGGAATGCGTTCAACATCTGTAATGAAACAACAAGAACACCATACTATAAACATAATGATCTCATCAATGAGTAATAGCACAGCCACCTCTAATACAAGGCCGCGACGTTCGAACTGGCAATGCCGCACTCACCCGCTGCCTGGGTCCGGCACTCGTGCTAGGTAATAACATCAATGAGAGTATTGCTGCTCTGTATCAATGAATGAAAGTATTTAAATTACATATTTTAGTTTGAATGTGATAAAAAGGCAATTTAGAATCTAGGTTGTTTATTTAGGGAAAAATAAATTAAAACATAGGTACCACTATATGTCTTCAACTAAAAATATACAAACATAATGTTTTTGGTTGCATTTATCGTAATACGATGAATGTGGAAATAGATGGACTTTACATATTTCCTTTGTTAATTTGATAATCTATACTATTCTATAACAATCTCGTGGTGTCTGTATATATGTGTGTTATTCAACATAGTAAAAACTACTAGACAGACTGGGCTTAAATTTTACAGATTATAGCTACTATACCAAGAATGGTAATACAGTAGGACTACCTTATTGCAACTTCAATATTTGTAGAGACTTTGGGATTTGTAGAGACTAATATCTAACAATTTGTTCAAATAAAATAGTTTTAAATAGAAATATTATGTTTTAGTCTACCTGAGGAAACCGAAACCATAAGTTAGCGACAACAAAATTTTAAGTTTTCATTTTGAAGGCATACTAACTAAATAATTTATTCTCTTTGAATATGTAATAAGCAAACCGTTTGCCATTTTGTAAACGATTTCAGAAGCTAGGCCTCCATATGGCTTTCCACAATATTCATAGATTTTTTTTTACACATCAACATTCAGACTGGAATCTGAGACTATGATGCTTTTATTGTTAGATGGTGTAGTACATTTTTTTTTACTAGTAGGCCTAATTAAACTTAACAGAAACACCGGTTTATTTCTTTGAAGTGCTAAGTGCTAGTTATTTAAGTTATTTTAATCACTTAACAACAGCTTTAATCAATAAGATAGACAAATAAATAAGGAAATAGTACGGCCTTACCACCTAAAACTCGCTACTCGCGTCTATATTTACATGAATCATTGTCTTATTCTTACATTTGTTTTACAAATCTAAGTTTATATTCGTGAAAATGTTTCATACAAAAACGAGAATTGTTTTAAGAAGTCTAATTTGACCGATGAATAGCAGGAAGCTGTTGTTGCTTACGCGGCGGATCACATAGAATCTTAGAACACTGTATGTATTATTAATTTTTAATTGAGCTTTCGTCATTATTCTTGCATCCAGCCATATCACATCTATGATATCACATCATGCTGTAGTAACAAGTTCAATGGCATTACTAATTATTAAGGGTATTAGAAACGCGATTATGTACGTCGGTACGCGACTCCTCCATTCACTGTAATGGTAAGTCGACCGCACACTAAGACACGGATGCGACGTTGCCACTTTTCGCTCGCCGCAGCCTTGTATTAGAGGTGGCTGTGGTAATAGGTCTCTCCACACTTTGGTTGCTTCTCTGTGGGCAATAGTGTGACAAAGGGCTAACTTGTCCTTGTCCAGGTATCTGCTATAACATCCACCAATCACTGTAGCTACATAGGTTCTACATTTTACTACTTGCTCTAGATATAATTATTTCACCTAGAGGACCAAGACTCTCCACACCTTGGTTGCTTCTCTGTGGACAATGGTGTGACGAAGGGCTAACTTGTCCAGGTCTGTGCTATAACCTCCACCAATCACTGTAGCTACAGAGGTTCTACAATTTACTACTTGCTCTAGATATAATTATCTCACCTAGAGGACCAGGACTCTCCACACCTTGGTTGCTTCTCTGTGGACAATAGTGTGGCGAAGGGCTAACTTGTCCAGGTCTCTGCTATAACTTCCACCAATCACTGTAGCTACAGAGGTTCTACAATTTATTACTTGCTCTAGATATAATTATCTCACCTAGAGGCCCAGGACTCTAACACCTTGGTTGCTGCTCTGTGGACAATAGTGTGACGAAGGGCTAACTTGTTCAGATCTCTGCTATAACCTCCACCAATCACTGTAGCTACAGAGGTTCTACAATTTACTACTTGCTCTAGATATAATTATCTCACCTAGAGGCCCAGGACTCTCCACACCTTGGTTGCTGCTCTGTGGACAATAGTGTGGCGAAGGGCTAACTTGTTCAGATCTCTGCTATAACCTCCACCAATCACTGTAGCTACAGAGGTTCTACCATTTACTACTTGCTCTAGATATAATTATCTCACCTAGAGGCACAGGACTCTCCACACCTTGGTTGCTGCTCTGTGGACAATAGTGTGACGAAGGGCTAACTTGTTCAGATCTCTGCTATAACCTCCACCAATCACTGTAGCTACAGAGGTTCTACAATTTACTACTTGCTCTAGATATAATTATCTCACCTAGAGGCCCAGGACTCTCCACACCTTGGTTGCTGCTCTGTGGACAATAGTGTGACGAAGGGCTAACTTGTCCAGGTCTCTGCTATAACCTCCACCAATCACTGTAGCTACAGAGGTTCTACAATTTACTACTTGCTCTAGATATAATTATCTCACGTAGAGGCCCAGGACTCTCCACACCTTGGTTGCTGCTCTGTGGACAATAGTGTGACGAAGGGCTAACTTGTTTAGATCTCTGCTATAACCTCCACCAATCACTGTAGCTACAGAGGTTCTACAAT
The DNA here is from genome assembly GCF_028750875.1 of Macrosteles quadrilineatus. Lineage (NCBI taxonomy): Eukaryota > Metazoa > Arthropoda > Insecta > Hemiptera > Cicadellidae > Macrosteles > Macrosteles quadrilineatus. Next base: position 161,458,956 of record NW_026542594.1, read on the forward strand.
TTACTACTTGCTCTAGATATAATTATCTCACCTAGAGGCCCAGGACTCTCCACACCTTGGTTGCTGCTCTGTGGACAATAGTGTGACGAAGGGCTAACTTGTCCAGGTCTCTGCTATAACCTCCACCAATCACTGTAGCTACAGAGATTCCTCGCTTTATTACTTGCTCAAGTACATATTCGTCTCTCTTGAACAGACCTGTGAAATTTTTCTTATTTAGTGGTACAAAGTTCAGTTAGCAGAGAGAGTAATTTATATGGATCTGAATGTCAAATTGCATTTAGCTTATTATTAACTTGTTAAACAAATCTTTCTGAAATAATGTATATCTAAAAGTGCTTAATCATTGGGTTGTATGCAAAGGAGGTATATTAAGTTGCAGAAATACTTCACATTCATATTTCAACATTCATACTGCCAGCCAATAAGATATTTTGGAGAAAGCTTTGCACTTGCTATCTTGTACTTTATACATATTGATTATTTTTGTGATGAGCAAATTTTGACAGTGTGTGACAAGGTAAAGACTCACTATGTTGAGCTTTCACAGATCATGATACACAGCTTACCAACCACCATGTTACCAGCCATGGGTCTGGTACAGCTAGAGCAGCCACTGTATGTCTCACATAATCTTGGATCAGCCCTGATGATGACTTAAGTGACTCGACTAAATTGATACCGTAAATTGACAAGATTGCCCGTTAATATCTTTTGTGTTTAGATTTGCTGTCTTATAAATGATTTTACAATTAAGGGTAAAATATATGCAGTATTGTTGGAGGACGTTTTTATGCTCTATGCATTTATAAAAAAAGTCAATAACTGAGAGTATGGTAATCTGGGCATGGTTTCATGGTTGTTTACCATCATCAGTTAACTGCAATTTTCCCAGCTCGTCGTCCTTGTGTGGATCCACACCAGCGTCAAACAACACAAGCTCTGGTCGAAAACTGTCAAGAATGTTTGGCAGATGGTCCTGAAAAGCAATACTTCAATCACAAATAGTTATTTTTTTAAGCCATTTTTATATTAAAACGAGGTGAAATGGTGGATTCAAGTTCTTTTTATGAGTATATCAGGAAGTAAACAACATGTTCAATGTTTTAATTACATTAAGCTTTCTATTAAACCACATTTTTATACTTTCCAAATAGGCCTAACCTCATTCATCAAGAACTAGGAACAAAATCAATGTAGATGGTAAATAAGAAGGCTCAGCCTTGTCTGTTTTAGGAGAGTTAAGTTGCTTGCTTATTTAGAATTAAAAACGATATGTCAAACACACTAGTTCAAAAAGATTAAATCATAAATAGCTGAAATCTGAAATATAACGTTGCTGTCGGGGTGCTCATAATTTTGATTGGCCTGTACAACTGAAAATTACGATTTTTCAGCTATTTTACAATCATGAGGTAAACCACTACATGGCAACCTACCTCTACCTAAATGAGCGTCAAATTTAAAATACATAAAAAAAATTGTAAGAAGACACACACACGTACATATGACATAGTAAATGATCGGTTATGAAGAAAGAAAACGTCCTTTGTACCGCCTGATGATGGCTCCATGTAGGTGCTGAAACTAGTTGTGTTTGTAATTTGGATGGTTGAATAGCAGGTTTTCATAACATTTATAAATGTTAACTTACTTGAGGGACACTCCAAAAATTGTTTAGCTGAATTGGTCAAAACCAGTAGCAGAATTACTTGTTAGGAAGTTAAATTTAAATTAATAAAAAAGAATGAGAACATAGCCTTACTTGTAATATTTTTAAATAGTCAACATCTTCCAAGTTCACATCTAAAGGTATGTCGTAATCACTTTTCTGCTTTCGAAATGGGAAATTCTTGCCGCAATGCATATCAAAGGTAAAAACATTTTCAGACTTCTCAAAAATAAACGATGTACCATCTCCCTGAAACAAAAATTATTTAGTGAAAGCAACTACTGTATACTATGTATACAATATAAGTTTGAATTGAACTTAATGGGCCATTTCATTTTGTTTGTTTTGCAAAATGATTATTGACACAGCTTTTTTAACGTAACAGGGTAGATTTAAGAACAGAGAAGACCGTTTGTGATAGACTAGGCAGATCAAATTGCATAATATGTTTTTTTTAACGGTCATTCACTAGTACACTCATCATGACATATATATGCACACCACTTTGTTGACACGTTATATTTATTCAATTATTTCTGTTATGTTGAGAAAATTAGTTCAAATTTTTTAATTAAATAGTTTAAGGTTAATGGGACTTTAATCACACTTTTGATTATAAAATTTGGAGTGGATTTTGATTTTTTTATTTGTTTGCAAATGATTTGTCAAAATAGGTTTAGCTCAATCTCACCTGATGCACATCTAGGTCTACAATAAGAACTTTATTCACAGCTTTGGTGTCTATCAGATATTGGGCAGTAACTGCCAAATCATTGATGAGACAAAAGCCAGCCCCTCTATCAGGAAAAGCATGGTGAGTGCCTCCTGCCGTGGAGCTTGATAGTCCTCTATCTAACGCCAACTTGGCAGCCAGCAGCGTGCCTCCTATGCAAAGACATACAAGTAGGCTATAGCCTAATGGAACTCATTGTATGGTCATTATGAGAAATGTCACTATATTTGTAACACTAATAATTATATCACGTCAGACACACTGAAATATTAAACTAAAAATTGAGTTGCTATCTAACAGGGAATTTAAGAGACTCTAAAGTAATACAAAAAAAAAGTTACTTGACTGTTTGACTGTTAAACATGTGACCTCTTTTATTTGTATAAGCTGCAAATATGAATTCAATTCAATTATCAGATAAAAAGATAGGGCATTTGCCAGGAATTATTAAGGAAATTGTCAATTATTTTAAGATAGAGACACCACAATGTGCATAGTTTAACTCAAATATGAGTGTAGGATGGATCCTTAGACACAGCTGTTAATTAAATATAGCCCATACAGCCAATGGCAACTAAGGGACCTTCAGTTTATAGTGGAATCCGAACAAAATTGTTTCTTCAGATTAAAAAATTGGTCTAATTATCAGGATAGTACTGCGGACAGTCGTAGTTAGACATTCCATCCCCATGTTAAAGTTGTAGCCAGGTTTTTAATAAAATTTGTCTTAGTTGATGTGAGCCACCTACAGATTGCGCTGATCTAAATTACTGATTTCTACCAATTACATGATAGTTTCTACCAAGTCAAACTGATGGAATGACTTATTATAGCAACTGTTGTGACGGAGCAACTATGTTAGTAACGAAAAATAAGGTACAAAATATCGTTTTAGACACTAGCGCAATCTGTGACTGGCTCACACAACTACATTCTTTTTTAGTAAAAAATTGGCGACAGCTGATCCATATAGATGGGATGTCTTCTTCTGTATCCAATAGTCAATGGTAGTACTCACTAGTGTGGACATCAATCCACACCAGGGAGCATCGCATTCACAGTGCATGCCTATTAGATATCCACAATTTGTGAGCTCCTAGTAGCTAGATTACAGGACGACGCCACCATCCCTTTATAGCCTAATCAGTACTTTAAGATAGTACTTTAAGATTTTGAAAATACTGTTTGAATCAAGTTTTTTGTTCATCAACTACTTAACTTTAAATTCCCAACAATTTTAAGATATCTAGAATATGAGGGGCGATGTCTACTTGTACCGGCGTCTAGTTGTACCTGCTGCATTTTGGTGACAGGCGTCTAGTTGTACCCCGTCCAAAGCTGTAGAGACAACTTGACGATGGTGCGGACGTCTAGTTGTCTCTACGTCTAGTTGTACCTCTTAAAAATCTACAGGTACAACTAGTCGGGAACGTCACCGTCTACTTGTACCTCATACGTCTGCGTCTACTTGTACCTACGACTACTTGTACCTACGACTACTTGTACCTACGACTACTTGTACCTACGACTACTTGTACCTACGACTAGTTGTACCTACGCCTACTTGTACCTACGTCTAGTTGTACCTGCGGCTAGTTGTATCTCCCCTTCAACTTGTCACCGGTATAAGAGATTTATTTTATTTCTTTAAAAATCATACAATCTTACAACAATTTATTATAAACAACTTGCTACAAAAGCCAGGAAAATTTGGCTTGTCTGCAGCTCATTGAGAAACCCCTGTTCTTGACAACAACGTACTTGTGTCCCTTGGTCAGTCCTTATCCATATTACACTTTGGTTTTCCTTATTTCTTGTCAAGATCTGCTATCATTGTTTTTTCCACTTAAACTCTACCTTTCTATAGAAAACTAACATTAACTAGCTTAAACAACAACTTTAAACAATTATCTTAAATAAATAAATTCAGAGTTTACAAAAACAAGTAATTGAGTATAATACAGTGTTTTTGTACGGTATTAGTCACGGAGAATATTACAACAAGTTCAAATTAAAAATGTATATGTTATTCTTATGGATATTACGTAAACTGGCGTAGCATGGTAGTTGATGCATATACTTTGACAAATTAGTTTATTTCACACTTAACTACTAACTTTTCTCAAAAAAAAAAAACATCTTAATTACCTTCTACGCAAACGTAATTAAAGCTCAGTATTGAAATACCATTTAAAAAAATAACCCAGATATGACTTTTTTTGCGCGCGCTTATTAGTTCTTAGTAAAACTAATCTTGGTTTAGTTGCAGACTACATAGCCAGTGTACACATACCTAGCTCAGTATAAAATTTAGTTTATATAGTTTAAATGTAATGAAGAAATATATAAAAAGAACAAAATAATTATGAATGTAAAAAATAATTTACATATAATTGAATTTAACAAGAACATGTATTCAAAGGGAAAAATATACTATAATAGATATTAAAATTCAGTTAAGTTTAATCATTACGAGCTGTTGGCCCTTCCTACGTAATAGCTATTAAAAGGTTCAGTTAAAACTTAAGGATAAATAAAGAAGCTTAATAATCCGTTTGGGAAATAATTATTTTTTCATTTCTGGTAATAATTTCAAGATTCAAAACAGACTTATTATAAAAATAAAAATATATATTATATATTATAAGTTTATTTTTTAGTCAATGTGGTTATTTCATGTTAAACATTCCTTCAACACAAAAATAACCTTCAAGTTATAAGAAAAAACTTCATTATTTTTTCAGCTATTCTAAGTTAAATTCCTTTGATTTGAGCCATCTCCGATGATTCTACTACTTATCACGTGTTTAACTAATTTACAAAAAAATACACAAGTTTGTAAATTGCACAGTTAAATAATGATTTCAACATTGTAAGACTAACTAAAAAGTCTGAATTATTATAAGTAAGGTTATTCGTGGTTTTATATTGTGTACAGTAGGCTACATTGCAGAATTGGCTGGCAAATAAGTAGTCCAAAGGTAATATATTTAATTATTACTAGAGGTTAAAATACCTTATAATCCGTCAGTGTGATCAAAAAGTCACACTGACGTATTATAAGGTATTTTAACCTCTAGTAATAATTCAGATATTGTGGGAGGAAAAAACAACAAAAATTAGGTAACATATTGCTTACTGGCTTGATGATAAATCACAATCAGCTGTATTGAAGTAAACAAAAATCAGCAGCAAATGACTTCCAATTCTATTCTTATGGAGAATATTTTACGTTATATCTAATTTTGTGTTAACATTTCACTATTTTTCCCGCCGTCACGGGGTCAAGACCTTTAATTTGAGCCCTCTCCCGTCGTTCTACGATTTCCCAGTCTCTCACCACAATTTTGACGCAAAGAATCGGCTTACGTAATTAATATATAGATAGAATAGATATAGTGTAGATGTAACAGTCGCTCATACATTACTAGACAAATTTTACTTAAGCCAAATTCAAGTCTGGAAATGTATGAAGCGGCCTTTTGGTCTTTTCAGTTGTATTCCTATATGCTGTTCTTACCATGTACATTCTTAGCGGCCACTATTTACATCAACGTTATTAGTAATGTACAATATTTACAGTTTCTTAATTACAATTAATTATTTATCGCTCAATTCTGTTAGGTTTGAAGGTTTAACTAACCTGTTTTACATCAAGATGTATGGAGTAAAGGAGGTGGGCCAGACAGAGCGGACTGAGCGCGATGACGTCACTGCAGTCCCGGCCGCGGCTGCTTCGCCGCTAGATACATGCTAAACGCACAAACCTTACTTTTTGAGACACGATTTACGCTGGTTTGGAGGAGGTATTTACCGTTATGACACAAATATCTTTGTGTACTAAATAATGATTTTTATGATTTTGAACTAAACATGAATTGTGAACAGTTTGACAATAGTAAATAACCAATTAGGCCTGAATGTTGCATAGAAAGTGATGAAATGCGGGCGTCTACCGATTCAGTTGGAATAATATTACACTTAAGAGTTATTTTAGATTCAGATATAACACTCCCCTTTTTCAGGTCAGTTAATAAAAAATATCTTTTAGCACTAGGTAAAAAAGTTGCCTGTTTAAAAGTTACTTCAACTGCTTTTTGGTGTTAGTTATAAATGAAACGCCATCCTTTTTCATGTTTTATTTCTTTATTTCCTTTTCAATGATAAACTTATTTGGGTTTGTTGATAAAAAAAAAAAAAAACAACAACCAATTATTTAATAGTTTACATGAGAATCATAAATGTTGCTTACAAATCAAAGTCAACTACGATACTGTATTACTATTTTACAGGAATTAAATAGACCACAAAAATCTGTTTGGATAAATGGCATTGACCAAAGAATACGCTCAGAGAATACTAATGATTTTCCCCGAGGAAAGCTTGTTTCACAGGTACTTTTAAAGAAAGACTTTATTATTTTCGTGTTAAGAGGATTTTTTCTCTTATGTAAGTGCACGTTGTTCGGTGTTTTTATACGAGTTTACTTTCTGAGATAAAAAATGCTAGCTATATATATAATGACAGTTACTTATTTTAAAACTAAAACTCAATCCGACATAAGAGTCATATTTTATTCGCAAACAAAATATGCTTTGTCTTTATTGAAATGTGCAAAAGAAACGATTTTTGGATTTCAATCATTTTTATATTTGTTTATTTTGAAGATGTTTAAAGGAATTAATTTCATGATTATTGAGTTTGGGGAATGTTAAACATTCGTGAGCCCTGAATGAAACTTGTGTCTTATGAACACAGTATTATCGCAGTGATGCGGAGGAATGTTCTACAAAACGAAAATTGAGAAAACTTTACCGGGGAAACAAAAAAGTTGTGCAAGCTGTGTTGTAATAATAAAACACCACAATGTAGGCTAAATGAAAATTGAGAGTTTGGAAAAGGAATTTTAAAATCGAAAATTAAATAGGTATTTTACTTAGGCCTATTTAAAATGCTTTGATATGAATAAATGACCCTGTTAAGAAAGTAAAGACATTAAGCCATTACGCCATAAATTTCATCGTTTACCTCTAGACCGTCTTGAGCTATTTGCTCAAAGAAGAATAGTAGAGTCTAATGATATTGAAGTTTTTTTAATCAGGCAAAAACAAATGAACAGCAAAACAAATCAAAAACAATCAACTAAGAAACGTCATTGTCAGTACTAAATTTAAGAGTAAGTAAAAGATTTCAAGAACTCTACAACTCAATGTGTTTATATCTGATTGCATGTCCAATGGTGAGAGATACACTTTGTAAATAAAGTGTTTTTATTTCAAATGTGTTTTCTTTCCATTCATACAAATATAAATCTCCATTCCTAATCACACTAATCTAATGATGATTGTACATTACCAAAAGCTACTTTTATTTTGTATATCTGTATAGTGAAAAATGTTTGTTTGATTTAAATAATAATTTGAAAAATGTTAAGGGTATCTAATTTAGTTACTAATATATTCATGAACAACTGTAGTTAAGTAGGCTATCCTAAAAATATATAGATCATAAAATTAGATGCTATTTACCGGATCAGAGTAGATCCTTAGTGATATAACAACAATTGCAGAAATGGACATCAATTTAATCAACAATTGCTCTAATATTTGAGTAGTAATATAATAAGGAATAACATATTAATATATTTAAAACCAAGCAAAACCAATTTTAACAATTGCGTAGTACAAACTGGCGTAAACAGCGCAAAACAACATCTAAAAGTGTTGTGTACGGGCTGTGAGTAGCGGCTCGAGGACTGCAGTGACGTCACTGCCTCAGTCCAATGAGCGAGGGGGGGAGAGGGGCGCGCTCTGTCTGGCCCACCTCTTTTACTCCATGCATCTTGGTTTTACATAGCTAAATGTAGTAATCAGCCAACGCGGAATACAACGTCGCAATCCCTTGTTAAATATCTTTAACTGTAAAAGTTATAGTAACATATAAATACTATTTTTAACATACACAAATCTGGGTTTCAATCAATGTTGCTTCAGATAATAACGTTGAGCTACCATTAAACATTATTAGTTTTAGGAGACACTTTATATTGGCTACGTTATGATCAGGCCCGTTTTTGACCCTGTCAGCGCCCTAGGCACAACTAATAGTAGCGCCCCTTTGTAATATATATATAAGGGTGTCCACCGACCGGGAAATCCGGGAATCATGCGGGAATTTTATGAACCGGGAATTATGTATGAATTTTGTATTTCTACCTGGAGTTTTCAAATTACCGTGATCGCGCATGACAACAGTTTCCGTGACCGCGGGAGACGATAATAATGTCTACACTCGGCCGCGCGATATTCAGAATATTGCCACGATCACGGAAGACGATGATAATGTCTACACGACCGCGCGAAACAGCAAGAATTTTACCGTGATCGCGGAAGACGATTATGATCTCCACACAACTACAGAACATGATTAACATTTTGCTGCAATCGCGGGAGACGATTGCCATGTATACACGACCGCGGGAGACGGCTACGATGTCTACAGGACCGCGGGAGATACAATAATGATTTACACGGCCGCGAGGGACGATCGGAATTATGCCACGATCGCGCAAGACAATGATAATGTCCACATGACCGCAGGAAAAAATCAGAATTTTGCCTCATTCACGGAAGACGATGATCTCCATATGTCCACAGGACCGCAGGAGATACAATAATGATTTCTACATGGCCGCGAGGGATGATCAGAATATTGCCGCGATCACGTAAGGCGATGATAATGGCCACACGATCTCGGGAAAAGCTCAGTATTTGGCCTAATTTGCGGAAGAGGATGATGATCTCCACAAGACCGAGGGAGATGATTACCATTTTTTTACAATCGTGGGAGGCGATTAATATGTTCACTATAATATAATTGTACAGTTACCTCGTCACAGCTCCGTAGTTTCCGTATATATTACGGCCGTTTCGGCATCAAAATGCCATCCTCAGATAAACACATCCACCGGATTTGGCGTCGTCAAACTTGAAACACACACGTAACACGATAACAAACATTTAAAACATAAAATACCCCCGTCGCAGCAAACCTGCATCCTGAGCGAATTTCCATTTACCCGGCTTGATTTCTACTAAAATATTCCCTATAAATTTTCAGATTTATTTCCTATTCAAATAACATTAATTTTAGTGATTACAGTAGTTAGGTTTGCTGCTACGGGGAAGATGTTGAGATGTGTTTTTTCAATTGAAATATTGATAGCTTAGAATGAAATAAACCAAATTGCCAAATTTGATTAAAATATATCCATAAACAAGCAAACTAGAACAGTTTATTTATTCTCCATAAGAATAACATGGGAATTTAAAATTTACAATTTTTTTAATTTTCTCCGTAGTCAATGAACATTCAAAAACACTTCAATATACTAAATTATTTGTTTTTCTAAGCTCTTCAAAATGGTCTAGAGAGAAATTTAGAAATTTTAAGTTTTTAGGGTCAAAAATGAGAAAAACCCATTTTTACCCCATAAAACCCCCTATAAACCCCTGATCCCATGGTCCGATTAAGCTGGTTCGCGAACTCGTTCGAATAAATGTAGGTTTACACGTTTGTACCAAATTTCATCAAAATCGGATCAATTTTGCTCGAGTTATCGCGCTAACGGACACATATATAAATATATATATATATATATATCCCTCCGAGTGTCCATAGTTTAGGCCTTAATGTCCACCTATTTTTGGCCCCTTTGCAAGGTTTTATTAAAACGGATCTGAGAAGCTTAAAACAATGTTAATTCTAATGTTCTATATACCATTTTGTTTGGAAAATCATGGGCTTCAATATTATATATAAAACATAAGGAACATTTTTTCAAAAAAAAAATTTTTAGGTAAAAAAAAATATAATTTCGAAAATTTTCAAAAAAAAATAAGTTCGCGCTCAATGAAATTGTATAAATTATAGGCCTATAAATATTTGAAAATAGCCACTTTGTTCTAAATTTAATGAGGATTACAAAAAATATATAATCATATAGCGAGGTAAGTTATCAAATAAATAAGTTATGAGCGAAAAACGGATTTCAGTACATAGCGTTTAGCTAAGAATGCATAGCCTAACCATAGCTAGGAATCTGGCTGATAATTTACATCAATATCACTACCTACTTCTTCAGGATCATCAACCAGCACTTCAAAACCACTTAAATCTTCTTATAATGCACCACGTATATCACTACTTTTGATTTTTAACACTAAAACAATGATAAACGTAATAAAACACATCAGTCATCGGTCCGGGGGAACCTAGCTGTTTACAAATACACGCACGTCAGCTGTCTGCTACAATATTTTCGGAACTAAAATGAATAGCGCTTAGAGACAGACCTCTGGAGAAAGCTTAGAATATTACGGAAAGAACGATACCTAACTCGATCCAGTTCAATCCGATTCAGTCAGTCATAGAGCCTTCGCCGTAAACGATGTTTGTGCGTCTTAAAAGCGACGCGTGACCCTACACAAAGTGTGTTGTGCGTCGTTTTTATGACGCGTGACACTCGGAGGGTTAAATATATATATATATATATATATATATGAATTTGAACCGATGGTGTTTTTGGCCTCTGGGGACCTCAAAACAAAAAAGTAAATCGGTCCCGGGTCTAGGTCTTACCATGAGACCTACGGTAATAGCTTATTCCCTATATGGGAAATTCGCTAAAACGAAAGACAGGCCTGTCGCGCACATGATGAGTACGTGTACGGAAGCTGACTGGACAACTGCTAGTTCGTTCCAGCCGTTGCGGTATTATCTCTTGGACTTTGATCCCTTGGCTTGCTTCGTTTGATGATGTTATTGAAAATAGTGTGAGATTTAAATTGTAGTTGGTCATTTAGTATGGATTCATTGTTGTTTTTTATTTTTTTATTTTTTATTTTAAGGGCTTTATAAATCTCATATTCCTCGAGGGTGTCTAGTCTATTTCCATTAATACAGGCGTGCAGAATTTCTAAGCCATTGTCCAAATCAAGTAAGACGTGATTGTTGTCAACCAGGTGTTGTGCGAACGTGGATTTTTGTTTGCCCTAACGGTAAAGCTGACAAACAAAAATCCACGTTCGCACAACACCTGGTTGACAACAATCACGTCTTACTTGATTTGGACAATGGCTTAGAAATTCTGCACGCCTGTATTAATGGAAATAGACTAGACACCCTCGAGGAATATGAGATTTATAAAGCCCTTAAAATAAAAAATAAAAAAATAAAAAACAACAATGAATCCATACTAAATGACCAACTACAATTTAAATCTCACACTATTTTCAATAACATCATCAAACGAAGCAAGCCAAGGGATCAAAGTCCAAGAGATAATACCGCAACGGCTGGAACGAACTAGCAGTTGTCCAGTCAGCTTCCGTACACGTACTCATCATGTGCGCGACAGGCCTGTCTTTCGTTTTTTATGTTTTAAATGTTTGTTATCGTGTTACGTGTGTGTTTCAAGTTTGACGACGCCAAATCCGGTGGATGTGTGTATCTGAGGATGGCATTTTGATGCCGAAACGGCCGTAATATATACGGAAACTACGGAGCTGTGACGAGGTAATTGTACAATTATATTATAGTCATCAATTCAGCTCAGGGGCTAAACCATGTCTATTGATAATATGTTCAAACGACCGCGGGGGACGATATAATGATGTCTTCACGGCCGCGAGGGGTGGTCAGAATTTGACCGCGATCGCGCAAGACGAAGATAATGTCCTTACGACCGCGGGAAAAGATCAGAATTTTGCCTCATTCGCGGTAGACGATGATAATCTCCTCACGACCGCGGGATATGCTCATATATTGCTTCGATCATGGAAGACGATAATTATGTCTAAACGACCTGACCGCTGAAAATAGTAAGAATCTCGCCGCAAACGCGGGAGACGATTACGATGTCTACACGGCGGCGAGGGATTATTAGAAAGTTTACCGCAATCGCATGCAAACAACCACCAATTTTTTTTATTTTCCAAATTTTTGGCGCCCCCCAAAAAAGCCAATTGCCTCGCGCCCTAGGCACGTGCCTACCGTGCCTATTCGGTAAATCGGCCCTGGTTATGATTTCTGGTCGCTATCTTATGCTGGACCAAAGGATCGAAAGAATACGCAAACAATACCGGTATCATTACAATAGAGACATAGCTCCGTGTTTAAAGCGATATTATACCTCCACAAACTTGGGTAGTAACTATATTTAACTATATATAAGTTTGTTAAGACCAAAAGAACTGACTAATGTAAATAGTTTTAATTTAGAAACTGTACTATTGTAGATTACTAATAACGTTAATTGTAATAGTAGCCGCTAAGTATTTACATAATCAGAACTGTAAATATGAATAAAACCGTCAAGGCCGAAAGACCGGTTATACATTTCCATACGTGACAATTATTCTGTCTAGTGTATGAGCGGCTGTTACATCCAACAATCACATAAGACCAAGTTACATATACATTTATTTATCTAGATAGTAATTTAAAAGCGGTATATTTCTATTACTACTTAATATAGTTAGTAAGTTTTATTTAATCAGTGAAAACTGATTGGTTGCTTTAGTCAAATGTTGGTCAAATAGTCAACACCTAGCCGTGGTTCTTGTTGGTGTACGCAAACTTCGCTTGTCAAATTCCACTGACACAAGGGTCAGGCCTTGTCTCACCCTCATCAAACATCAACCTGGCGGGTCGTACGCAGTCTTCGCTAAATTCCAGCTGTACGCAAATTTCGCTGTATGCAAACTTCGCGACACCACTTGGTAGAGGTGTCCAAAGAAAGGTATGTATTGGTCTGTAGATGAGTTATCAAAAGAAAAACTAAGCAAAATCCCTTAGGACTCTGCCCTAGAAGCCTTTAAAGATCCCTCCACAGAGTTGTTTACATTTTGGCCATGTGAATAATACTTTTTAATGAAACAGCTGTTTATTTTTAAATTGTATTTCAAACAATGGAGTTAATGTTATTTTCTTATTTTAAAATTGTTTTTCTTATTTTTCAGCCATGTTTTGCAATGTAACATTCCATTACGAAATCAGTGCAAAATCCTTTTATCACAGCAATTCATATATTATTTCTTATTGAACTATCTTATATCTATTGTACTGGATGGTGTCTGCCTTTTTCACCACTTTTGCCTACATTTTATCATATTATTCTACACATATCAAATATTTATGTACAGATATCTGCTCTTATCATGTCCAATAAAATCCAAACATAGAAACATTGCCTAAAATGGTACCTATCTTGACAAATTATTTGCACCTGCCTATATTACGAACTTTGGCGCACTGGGTTGGTAACATTATTGAAAATAACACGACATGTTGGCTGTAAGATATGGTACAGAGAGAAAATACTATTTATGCAGCTACTGTCATGACAGAAAGGTCATATTCCATTTAAACTAGATCACATAATCCTTTATAAAATACGTTGATTAACAATATTTAAACGTCAATGTATACGTAACAGCCAATTTACAGTATTTTTTGTTTTTGGAAATGTCCCATTGCTATGTCATTTGCATTATTTGCTGCCAATAAAGTCAAAAGGCCGTATGAACTAGGAGGCCCCTATCAAGAATAAAAATCAACTTCACTTCAAGTATTACACTACACCTAACATTCCGTAGAGAGATTATATTGACAACTTTATGTTATTGATAAGGCTGAGACAACTAACTGACATCCCCCATGTCAAGAAATTCCAGCTTCAACAGTAACCTCAAAATAAATTTCTCAAAAGTAAGCTAGAGGGTGTATTCGTTGGCACAGAAGTAAGATATGAACTGACGCGACGTGACGAAGGAAAAATTAAACTTACACTGTAACGGATATACCTCCCTTTGAATATGTCTTCCCAAAAAAAAGTTTTCTTTTCAAATAAAATCTTTTACACTGATGAAATCACGGAAGTGTTTAACTACAAAAGATCCACCAATACGATTTTAATACTATTTAAAGGTTCTTCCAAAGGAAGAGATACCAGATTACATACTAATAATAACTCCGATGACGTACAGTAAGGGGAATATTTTATTCATTGAATGATCAACCGAATTTGGCGACTAACGCAATTAATATCAATATTGTTTTTACACTTATTATTCTTTAAACAATGCTAAATGCTCAAAATATGTAGCCTATATTTTATCCAATTTATCGCAGTTAGGTGAATTAACGTAATCCTTGAAAGTAACCGTCGATTTCGACGGGTTTCACCTAGTTACTATTAAATAGTATTAGTTAATATATCGATGTTCACATGACCGGATGAGTCATCAGCTCTATCCCTAGTCCGTCGGTCATTATCCCTCGAGGCACCGGCCGATGGACCAGGGAACAGCTATGATTTACACTATCACCCTCTACTACGACATTTTTTTTAGGTAAACATTCCAACGCTCATGATGACATCGAACACTCATGCATATTTGTATATAGGCCTAGTCAGTCCAAAACCTGAATACACTGTAGGTATGAATCAGACCGCTTATATCATAAACAACTAAATATTAAGGCTAGTTTCCTAACCAGAGAACACACAAGAATGGCACTTTACAAGACTTTTTATACCAAGCCTTCATAAACTAAGAGTATTTCATAAGTTACGTTGCCTGTGTAGATTTAGACTTAAAATCAGTATAAAATCAGTAATGGATTGAAAATCTAAGTGTTATTTACGTTTTGTTTGCACTATAGTGTACCTGATTCTCGAAATCGACTAATTTTTAAGCTATGTGTATTACCAGGAATTATTTCAAAACTAATAAATAAATAACGTCTTTGTTGGGCAGCGTACATCAGATTATAGATCTGTTTTAGATTAAAACTTTTGTCATTCAAGGAGTTTAAAATACTCAACTAAAAGCTTATGTTATTAATAAAAAAATCACACTGTTCATAACAGTTTGATATAATCAACATTTTTTTTGAAAATGTTTAATACTGTGAGTGAAAGAGTTTTTTTTAGCAACTACCACAGTACTACGTAAAATCAAAACAATATTTAGGTTGATTGGAGGTCAATCACTTTCTCGCAACTACGCGATAGAGGGCTGACCCAACACCCCAATAACTGGAATGGATTGTTGTGAAAGGAAACTCTAAGAATTTGCAAATGAAGTCCATTCTGAGTAACGTGTGGGGATTAACGGGACATTCTGTACGCTGTTTACAAAATATTTCCTTTGCCTTTCCAAGTACTAAATCTATATGGTTTTGCTTATATTAAACAATAAATCAAATACGTTGTAGCAGATGTCTTTAGCTGCATTTTACAACAGGTATTTCGTTCACCTTTCTCAGAAATAGCTGTTCATGGCGTGTTCCTGAATCAACAATAAGGTATATTGTGTTATTGTCCTAATAAACACGAGAGACATTCGCCTATCTTTATGGTCGTATTATATAAATAACATTGAACTGATTAATTTAACAAATGAAAAAAAAAAAAAAAAAAAAAAAAAATAATAATAATATTGTAACAATTAGGCTATTTATGTACTGTACATTTATGTTTTATGTTTTACATTTATGTTTTATATGTTTGTTTTGTGCTGTATTTATGTTTTAGTATATATATATACTGTTTAAATATTTATTTATTCAATCAATGTCCTGACTAATCAATACACAACCTAAACGATATTAAATAGAGATTTGATCATATTGTCATAGCATCTCTTTATAAGAAATCTGTCCGGAGTATGTGCAATTTTGGTTTATTAAACTTATTGGTAAATTGGTGTAAGATTGTTTTAGGTTTATTCGTAATCCGGACGCATACGAAGTTGAAGCTTTTGCTTTGGTATTAACAGTCAAGTAAAATAAATAAATAATTAAAATAAATAATTAATTAAATAATCTTATAAATTTAAGAAAATGGGTTATTCGTTTGGCTCTGCTACCCGACCATTTTTATTATTGAGGTCTCAAATTAAAGGTATGCACGCACAGATTTGCCATCAAGCATCGGCGTATATTTTTCTATTATCTCACTCGGCTTATACGTAAACGAAATTGCTCCCCATGTTTTTCTTATGGGAGTTTTAAATTTGGTTTTCATGATTTTCTTCGTTAGGCTAAACAAATCATGTTAACAATTTAATTTTTGAGTTGTTCTAATTCTTATAACGTAGTTTTCTAAAGTTATCTGTTGTGGCTGCCTAGAAATAATCGGACGTTTGTTTCTCCTTTGAAAATGTATTGATAATTATAGTAGTGGTAGTTAATTATGTTACAAGACTATGACAAATTGCCAATTATTGAGTCAACTTGGTCCCCACGCACAGGCTTCGCATATGTGGGCCCTGTCGATTTTCAGAAATTACGTTCATTCTGTATCTATTATTCTTTTGTTATGAATTGCTTTTGATTTTATTTATTTGATTTAATTTTACTATGGTATTTTTCCGGACAAACTCCATTAAACATATAGCATGGTTCGAGGTTAATTTAACAACTTAAAACTAATTCATTCAACAATAGTTTACCTGAAAACTATTTTACTAATATTTGTTTAAAGTTTTACAGAATACACTTACACATGATGCTATTGTATGTTTTTATTTATACATGATATAGGTACTTACAACAAAACTTGTGAATTTTTGTGTTTATTTATACATTTATTGTATGGCAACAACGTAAACTTAAAGATAGGAGCGAGTGTATGCAATTCCAAGATAGAGTTTAGTATTCACCGATCCTACGATAGTTTAGAGTATATTTCGTACCTAGGGCCGAAAATGACTTTTTTTCAGCTCGGGATCATTTTTAAGTTCGAGACGAAGATGAAATCGGTCCGTGGTACGATTGCTGTTTTTAACCAAACTATACAAAACTGAGAAAATATACCAATAATGTAGGCAAGCATGTTTCTTTACAACCTTTTTATCAGCTCGTGAACATCACAGAGAAAATATCCGCATATCGGTGGAAATGTATTTTCCTGTCGATCTACAGAATGCCTTTATAAATTAAAATAGGCTAAAAAGACATAAAAAAAGAATTACAAATGTTTAAAACTAACATGGGTTTAACGGGTTGCTATGCTGGTGACGAAATAACAACTAATTATGAAAATAAAATCAAAACAAATGGAACATATTCCAATCACATTTATTATTTACAGTGTATGTTAAATGGAGAAGTATGTGTAGTACATTGCATAGTTTTTGTCGAGTTTTCAACCGCTGGACCTCAACTTCATTGTACACTTCATTGTTCATTGATCACTGGGAAATCCATTGTAAACTATAAGATATGCACACTAATCAATGCAAATACTTTAAGGTTATGTGAAAAAATATTTAAAGGAATTAGCAAAAATAGTAATACATAATTGCTGGGCAGCGGTCTATTGCAATTCATTAGGGATATACTGCTTGTATATTTAATGATATATATAAATGTTTTAATTAAATAAACGATTTTCGGTACTAGGGCTGGAAAATTTTAATCACAACTATAGCTGCCATTTCGACCCTGGACAGCAATGCGTAGCTTTCAGCCTCCAATTAACGTCTGTAAAACTACTAAAACATCGAATTGCGGTGAAAAATATTTGCCAATCATACTCAATCGACTCGGAACACTGCAGTTCCTGATTTAATTAAGGGTATTATTAAAAAGTACTCGTGCAGTAATCAATTAAACAGGGTAACGAATTGAAGGATAGATACAACTAGACGCAAAATACGCGTAGGTACAACTAGACGCAAAATACGCGTAGGTACAACTAGACGTAGGGACTACTAGACGGAGGGACCACTAGTCGTAGAGACTACTAGTCGTAGGGACTACTAGTCGTAGGGACAACTGGTCGCATCCGTACAAGCTAGGTGATACTACTTGTCGGTGGGATACACGTCTAGTTGTACCTACGTCTACTTGTACCTACGTCTAGTTGTACCGTCTCCTAAAAATCTGCAGGTACAACTAGTCGGGTGAGCCACCGTCTACTTGTACCTACGTCTAGTTGTACCTACGACTAGTTGTCCCTAGGCTTCGAGGTACAAGTAGACGGAGGGACAACGAGACGGAGGGACAACGAGACGCGGTCCCGAATATGACAACTCTCACTACCGTACTGTATTGGAAATAAATAAGTAAAATTTTAAATTAATAGAAAGGCATTTTCATTTTTATCAATAGCGATAAAGAATTATCAGCAACAGTCAATACATTCAGCTAAGGGTAATGCCACGCCACACTAAGCTGTTTTTGTCGCTGAAGTTGGGCGGTTTCTGTCGTGCCAGAAGTAGAACTCAAGGGATCAAATGGAGGGTGCCACACCGGTCGGTAATTGTCGCTCAGTGATGTTGCCGCCCGCGACAGTCGTGGTGGAATGGGACTGGGCCTATTTCTTCGGCGGGAATTGTCGCTGGCAACCCTGCCACACTCGGCTGTTTTTCGCCTCAGTCGTGCAGCAGCCACGCTTCATCGTACTTGATTGTTGAGTGTTACGCCATAAGATAGTGGCTCATTCCAAATGGATCATTTGGACGCAGAAATAATTTTAATAGAGGTCTAGAGAAGTATCCCTGCCTCTATAACACCAAAACTCAAGATAACTGAGTATCTGTCTTTTGTAAATTGTTTCTAATGTTTGACAACAGTAAATCAAAAGATGCTATGGACATACAGTAAAAATCACAGAATTTATCCGGATAATCCTTGAGTTTTTTCAAACAAAATAAACTTTCCTTCACATGGACGACTCATAATAATTAGATGAATCCACCGTTTTTGTTGCCGTTTACATCTTCTGCGGCAACGGACAACGTACAATGATATTGCTGCAAAACATTGAAATTTTGAGTGACAACTCATCTTGCATGGTGCGTCTTGTATGGTCATTGCAAGACAACTGCCAAAGCCGACGATTTTACTGCCAGTGTGGCACCCTGGGTAAATTTTTTCGCTACAAAAACCGTCGCGACACTGCGATTATTGTCGCGTCAGTGTGGCACCCTTCAGTGACTATTCCCGTCGCGATTATTATCGCGCGACAGAACCAGCCTAGTGTGGCATTACCCTAAGCTATGTTGCTGTGTTTAATAGAATTGATAACTTATCTATCTAGCCTACCTGTTTCATAACGGACTCTAGAAGCCAATCCTTGGGACCAAACAAATCCTGTAGCTCGCTGCTCATTACTGTTAGTTTTACCGTTGAAAAATTTGTCCACATATTCTTTGGTATGAACATTTGCTGCCTCATCTGCAGTTATTTGGCATGGTTCAATGTGCTAAAAAACAAATTTAAGAGCAATTAGGAACTATCTTTACCGAATTTTCATGTGGGGAAGCAACTATTCCGTAGCCTTTCTGGTTTTTTTGTACTCTAAAAACATGTTACAAATCTAGAAAAGAAAATGTTAGACACTAGCGCATTTTGTAACTGGCTCATACAACTGTGTTCTTTTTTAATAAGAAATGGCTATAGCTGATCCCTATGGATGGGATGTATACTTCCGGTAGGCTATCCAATAGCCTATAGGTAGTCAATGATGGATACTTGCTACATCAATCTTGCTCAATTCAAAGGAAATTCTGTGTTCGTATTGTCCAAAGATATGTACATTATAACTACCTAATTGTGTTCTAAGTTTACCAATTTGATTAGCCCCATCCGCCATTGGATGACATAAGTACAAATGATGACATCCTCAACCTCAACTAAATTGGAAGATGATTTACTTCATGCTACAGGCCTAATCTCTGCAAATCTTGTACCTACATGTTGATCACACTGTGGGCATATTTTTTTTATTGCTTCAGGCACAAATCGGATTAATGATCGTGTTCAAGTAATATTATGCATTAAAATACTAAGTTCACAAATTGCAAATGTTAACAACGCTCCTTCTATGACTTAAATTTTAATGGTCTAAGTTAACCTCTAAGATCTAGTAACAATCTTCTAGAAGTAAAAACTCACTTGCCTGTCTCTGTTAACTATCCAATCTCTGAGGAGGAAGTCAAAAACTTTATGAAACTTGGCCATGGGGAACCTGTGGTTTGGTGGAAGATCACAAACATAACCATGATGATGAACGATTGGCAAACCTCGTAGTTTCTTGATTTGTTCTAACTGTTTAGCGGACAGGGTCTAAAAAAAATCTTTCATTAAATTAAGTTAATAATTAATCTGGAGATCTAGCATTAGATATATCAAGTTAAGTGATATTTTTCTTGTCAAACTAAGTACTATCTATCTACTTTACATGGCCCCCACAAGGGTAGGGCTGGTGCAACTCTGGTCACTACCCTTTTTTTTTTTTCATTGAAGATCACTTTACAGCAGATCATAAATTGAAGATAAAAAATATATATTTTTTACAAAAAAACAAAGTTAAATAATTTAAAATGTATTAATTCTAGATTCTAGGCTAAAAAAACATGTAAAAAGTGTAAAAACATGTATTTGTTCAGCTCCTAACATTGTATATTGTCATATTCTTATTATTTTGTAAACGTTAATAATTGTATAATTGGTCAGTAAGGGAAATCGGTCTCGAAATGGAAATGTAATTTCAGCAAAACAATTTGAATGAGTTACTTTAGTTTGTTTTCAATAATTTGTTAAATAAAGTTTGGTTTTATAATTGAACTGATAGTTTCAAGAACCAATCCTTATAGTTATAAGTTAAAAAATGTGTAAAGCATTGAAAAATTGACATGTAGGCCTACTATGTACCATAGCTTAGGTGACCAGACGTCCCGTTTTAGGAGGACTGGTCCGTCCCGACAAATCCTCTCGGGACGCTTATTCGTCCTGTTTTATCAACATTTGGTCCCGGTTGAACTTTTATGTATGGCATATTTCTTAATAATTGCAATCTAGGTTATTTGACACAAACTTAAAAATTCTTTACTTTTGGAGTTTAAAAAATATGAAAGATTGTAATAATTTTGACCTAAGTTTTCTTCCAAATACGCTCGGTATAATACTCTACAACAGCATCGGTCATTCTCGGCGTTACTCGTGCACATTCGTTTTTCTCCGTGACTACTCGCGCAAGTTCGGCAGCTCAGGCATCCACTCCCAAAAAATGTAGTAGGCCTAGGCCTATTATTAAAATTATTGATGAAAATTGTCACTGAATAAAATATGATTTCATTGGTGTAAGCTGTTAAACTCGATTTACGTAATTTTTTTTCCTACTCCATATTACAAAGTACAATTATAGCAGTTAAGATAGCCAAACCCTTTTACAGGGAAATAAAAAAGACAAAATATTAATAGGCATGGAGCTTTTGTGTATTGATATATAATAGTTTTATTTGCTGAATTCCTGTAACTTTAAGTCTTGTAAAACTCATTGAAGAACTCTTTTCTTCCTTAATAAAGCTGCATAAGTGCCATTTACCACTCACAAATTTAATACCTTAAAAACTCACTAAAATAGGCCTACATGACATTTTAAAAATTTTCCCGGACCCCCCTTCTAGGCAGGGGGGTATTCCATATACCCCCCAGTTAGTGGGGGGGGGGGGGGCCCCGAGCAAGATCCTGGTAACAGGGCCCACAATTAAATTTGGGGGCCATGCTACTATATACTAAAACTTACTGAAAAACAAGAGTAAGTAACTTAGGACTAGTAATGTCTATAATAACCTATTTTTTTAGGATTAAAATTATACCAGAATTTTTTTTACAGTAACTAAGGCCTACTTCAAGCTAGGCCTTGAAGTAGCTGCAGCATCGACTTATTTAAGCTACATAATTACTGTAAAATAAATTAGTGATTGGCTGGATTTGAACCCAGAACCTCAGGGACTAGAATCCTGGGCTCCACCACTAACTTAGACCAACTCGCTCCCCAGTGAGTGTAAGTTGGGCGTAACATAACAGTCCAATATTTTTATAAGTTAATAACAATCTTTTTATCTTTGTCATAGTTGATAGTTTATATTTATACTTATTGTTTGTTGTTCATGTTCATTGGTTGTTATTTATTGATTTAGATTTGTTTTGGAAATTTTCTATTTAAAATGCTTTGTACCTGTTATAAATTAGCTCATTTTAGCAAATTTCCCATAAAGGGAATATTAGCGAATTTCCCATATAGGGAATAAGCTATTACCGTAGTACTCATGGTAAGACCTGGACCCAGGACCGATTTACTTTTTCGTTTTGAGGTCCCTAGAGGCCAAAAACACCATCCGTTCAAATTCATATATAGGTCTATATATATTTATATAGGCCTATGTGTCCGTTAGCGCGATAACTCGAGGAAAAGTCATCCGAGTTTGATGAAATTTGGTACAAACGTGTAAACCTAAGTTTATTCAAACAAGTTCGCAAACCAGCATGATCGGACTATGGGAACAGGTGTTTATGGAGGGTTTTCCGTAAAAATTTGTTTTTCCCATTTTTAACCCTAAAAACTTAATACCCCCGCTGCAGCAAACCTGCAGACTAAGCGAATTTCCATTTGACTGATTGGATTTACACTGAAATGTCTACTTAAAAATATAACATTTATTCTTGATTTAAATAGAATTAGTTTAACAAGTACTTAGATTTGCTGCATCAGGGAGGGTAAAACAGTTTTTTTTTTTTTTATGTGAATAGTTTCGTAAGAAATAAAAACATTTTCCAAATTTGATCAAAATATGTTCACAAGCAAACTACAACAGTTTACTTATTCTCCATAAGAATAACATGGGAATTTTAAATTTACAATTTTTTGGAATTTTCTCCGTAACAATTAGGCGCATAATAACGCTTCAATATACTAAGTTATTTGTTTTTTTAAGCTCTACAAAATGGTTTGGAAAGAAATTGCTAAATTTTATGTTTTTTGGGTCAAAAATGGGAAAAACCTATTTTTACCCCATAAAACCCCCCGTAAACCCCTGTTCCCATGGTCCGATCATGCTGGATCGCGAACTCGTTCGAATAAACGTACGTTTACACGTTTGTACCAAATTTCATCAAAATCGGATCATTTTTGCTCGAGTTATCGTGCTGACGGACACACATATATATATATATATATATATATATATATATATATATATATATATAAATATATATATATATATGAATTTGAACGGATGGTGTTTTTGGCCTCTAGGGACCTCAAAACGAAAAAAAAAATCGGTCCCGCGTCCAGGTCTTACTATGAGTACTACGGTAATAGCTTATTCCCTATATGGGAAATTCGCTAAAATTTAACATTTTCTTTCCAAACCATTTTGTAGAGCTTAAAAAATTAATAATTTAAGTTAGTATATTGAAGCGTTATTATGCGCCTAATGGTTACGGAGAAAATTCCAAAAAACCGTATAAATTTAAAATTCCCATGTTATTCTTATGGAGAATACTTTAGTAAGTTTAACTGTTATAGTTGGCTTGTTTAAGAACATATTTTGATCAAATTTGGAAAATGCATTCATTTCATTCTAAACTATTTAACATTTTACAAAAAAAAAAAAAACACATTTTTACCTTCCCTGTTGCAGCAAACCTAAGTACTCGTTAAATTAATGTTATTTAAGTTAAATAGGGAATAAATGTGATATTGTTAAGGAGACATTTTTGTGTAAATCCAATCAAGCAAATGGAAATTCGCTTAGGTCTGCAGGTTTGCTGCGGCGGGGGTGTTTGTAAATACTGTAATTAACTTAAGCCCATTGTTTTCTTTTTTTGCTTCTGCTCAATTGTATTTATTTGTATTGCATGATTTAAGATTTATTTCGGTCATTAAGTTGTTTACAATAGGCTTCGTCTAACATCAAATTTCACCCTAGGCTATATAATTGTCCTTTGTTAGTCACATTCCCAAAAAATGATAAGTTAGGCTAGAACAAAAGAATTTCATAACTTACTAAAATTATATTAGGCCATAGGCCTACTTCATCTAGGCAAAGGGCAATTTTATCATTATATATCAAATTTCAATAAATTTACATAAGTTAGGCCTATTTTATTAACTTATGAAAACGTTAGGAGCTGCATCCTTTAAATTCACTGAAGACTTCTTGATAAAATAATGTCTAGCCTATTTATACACGATTTATACGGGACTAACCATTATGGCAATACCCATTTCAAGTACATGTTCAACGGCAAATAAATCATTTCATTTCACTAATTCCAAACAATAATTAAGTTAGGCCTAGGCTAGACTTAAAAATTCAAATAAACTGGGACCATAATTTATAACTTAGGCCTACCATTTGAAATTATTATTTGTAAGTCATCACAAGTTTAAGATAGGTAAAATTCACTTGAAGATACTTTTGCCTACTAATTTATAGTCTACTGCATTAAATTATGGATGATAATCAATCAACTTCTAAATTAACTTAGTAACTTTAAATTTCGGATCAAAGATTACAGATTGAGATTACAATAATTTGATCGCTGTTTAAATCAAAATCGTAACAAAACAACAACATAAAAGATTTAGGTTAGAAAGAATATAACAACAACAAAACATTGGATTGAATGTGATTGAATTGGAAGCAAAAGCAAGTAGGCTACAACAAGAAAAGAACAAGAAGACACAAAAAAACAGGGTGACCAACTTTTGGGTTACCTCGGAATGTGGTTGTGACGTCTTTTAACCATAGAATGCTACAGCTAAACTCTGACGACTCTTTGATTCGACTCTTGACTTATTTATTTATTTATTTTACCTTCCAACGGTCAAGAACCAATTTACAATGTGAATTTACAAGGTAAAGTTTGACTTGACACTTGAGTCTTGATTCCTTGAGTAAACTACCCCATCCCACCAGACGTATGATGAACTTACTTAGAATTTGACTTGACATTATTTTAATTTACTTATTAGAGAGGCAGATGTTAGGAATTTATTGATATCTTACTAATATTATAAATCTGAAAGTTTGTGTGTGTGTTTGTTGCTCAATCACGCATAAACTACTGGACGGATTGGGCTGAAATTTGGCATGATGATAGCTCACATTCCCCATTCCCGATTAACATTAAAGCATATTCTTATCTCAAAAATCCTTTCGGGCTCCGCCCCAGTGGCTCTGTAGTTCCCCATGTTAATCTTATGATTTTTCATATTTAAAAGGAACTAGCTGTACCCGCGGGCTTTGCCCCGTTTAACTTCATAAGTATTCGCATGGCTCATTCCGGTCCTGGTTGAAGTTCGTTCGCTACGCTCACTTACCTTTAGGTTGGAGCTCGATCGCTGCGCTCACTTGCCTTCAGTACGTTTTCTGTGCTTCAGGTAAGCTCGTTCGCTACGCCCACTCACCTTTTGGTTGCAAATTAGCTGTTGTCATAAATTAAAAAAATAATAGTGCTGCACCCTGTTGGTAATCAGCTGTTTCAATCAAACAAGTTGGTTCTGTTCTATGATGTTCAATAGCATAAAAGTTACAAGGATTGTCATTGCATAAATAACAAATCTGTTAAGAATATTTTGTATATTCTTTCAAATTACTCATTGATTTTTGGTGCCTATGCCTACATTTGTAAAGCAAAGTTATTAATAATATTTTTAACATTCTAATTAGTTGTAAAATATGTGTTTGAGATAAATGTTTTGAAATGAACTCAAAAAATACAACCTTCAAAGAATATAACCTCTACGTGATGAGGGCTCATTTTCAAGTTCAAGCTAGACAAGAAATATTAGGTAACAATTTGTGTAGTCAAAAACCAAAACATACTGCAGAATTGAACACAAACATTGCCAAAAAAGAAGAATTTGATGTAAAAGAAATTGAAAGGTATAAGATATTGCTTAATTTTAACAACCCAAATTTACATGATTTATACTCAAAGATTACTGAAGTTTGTCCTGAGTTTAGAAGTAAAACGCATTTCTATCTGTACTGGAAAAATTCTGCAAGTGAGATTTTACCTATTAGTAATTATATAACATACCTGTCAATGGTGTCGTTGATTGGGAGTAAAAACAACAATTTATATCTCATAGCAAGAGATTGGAATGATTCATGGTCAAATGACATAACTGCTATTTATACAGCCTTACCTGAAGACAAGTTGTTGGTGAATATGGTCGCACCAAAACAATCTGTGTTCACAGCAACTCAAGAAGAGCAGATGCAAGATGTCAAAGCAGCAGCAAAGACAGAGTTTACCACTACATACAATATTCCTGGACAGGATCAGAAATTATCAAGTAGGAAAAAATCAAATTACAGCAAACTAAAGAAATGAATCTACAGTAAAATAACTGTATTTTTTTAAACCCCACTCTTTACTTGTATGATATGCACAAGATCATATTATTTTTGGAGTTACTGATCTGGATATTTTATTATTCTGTGTAAAAGATAATTTAGGACGGTTTGTTTACAATTTCTATTTACTAGCCATAGATCTAATTAAGAAAAATTAAGAGTTTTACATTACCGACAAATAAAAATATAGACCCTACTGTATTGATTATTTAATCAACAGTCCTGTCTAAGGAAATGTCGGCCTTAGTCAGTAACAACTAACAAGACTACAAGATCATGCCACTCATCTCCATTCATACTCCACTTAAAATACCTATCTTATATGGTCACCATTTCACTTAAAAACATTTAAAGTTAAAGTATAGTTAGAAATGATACTTGTTAAGATTTATTTCAAATAACTGGACCTATGTAATGTATATTCATTCCCCATTTTATTCAATCATGACCTACTATCCTAAACTTGTGAGTTCTAGGAATTATTCAACAAATAACAATTAACATTGGAAAGTTAGGATAGTCCTAACAAAGTGCCTCTTAAATTTTTCTTGCAAAATTGTGGACACATTTTTAGATTACATTATTTCTAAGTATTGAAGTCTGTAACTGTAAATTAAATAACCTTGTTATTACTAGAGTTACTAGCTTACCAGGAAACCAACAGATTTTTGGTGACCAGGCCAAATTGCCTTCAAGTTTATGGACTTGTAAATTTTCCGTGATCTACACCAATTAATCACTTGTGTATGGACCGTTATACCAGCCTATGGTTAAGTCGGTTCCATTTCATTTTTTTTGTTTGTTTTCAATTTAAGTAAGAAAGCCCCAATCACAGAAAATAAAGATTATGTTGCCGAGGCCGTAATGCAAGGCATGATCATGCCACTGTTAAAAACTTTTACTTTGCTCGCTTTTCCACTGTTTCAGTAGTAGTTTTAAGTTTGGGTTCAGACCAACAGACACATCGTTTATGTGAGTAAATAAACAATGAAAGAAACTATGAAAGAAAAAGAGTGAGACAGATATACAATCACCGTGTTTAGCCATCATCAGACAACCAACAGGCCCAAGTCTCCTTGGTAACAACATTTTCATGTCGGTTCTGTGTAACAATACTTTTCTCAACAAAAACCAGGAAAAGGAATTTTGATCATTTCTGTTATACAAGTATAACAAAAGTGTTATGAATTTGACAGAGTTGTTAAATTGCTCAGTTCACAACTGCACGCATGGCCAAAGGGAAAACAGAAAGGTTTGGATTTAGATTTAAATATAAAGCTGATGGCTAGACCTAATTGGTTTTCTCGCAATCACACATTTGTAAGGAGTCATAGAGGTTAGTTTTGTAACTTTTTTGTAATAATATGCAACTAGCAAAACCGGGTTGCTATAACATTGTATATAATGAAGAGGTTTTACCTAATTACACCCAGTGTTGGGGAAGCTACTTTTAAAATGTAGCTAGCTACAACTACTGCTACATTTCCAAAAAAGTAGCTTAGCTACAGCTACAGCTACAGTTCCGAAAAAGTAGCTAGATACAACTACAGCTACAATGAAATGTAGCTACAGCTACACTTTTAGCTACTTTTCCAAAGACGTTACTTTTTGTTTCACGCACATTAGGTAAATGTAAAATTAATTGCAACTACATTTTTATTGAACAAACATTTAAACAAAAAATGTCAGTATTGCATCTAACATTACTTAAGAAAACAAATTATTCCTAGATTGTATTTAATTTGTTGGCATTATAAACTTAACATTACAACAACAGAACCAAATAGTTGGGTGTCCCATCATATTTAGTACTTATTTTTAAATATTGCATTATTTTTAAGCTTCTTATATGTAAATTTCATTGAGTTCAAAGGACATACAACCAAACTATATTTTAAAACCTCATTTTATTTCTTTAATATAGATTCATTTATAGATGTCTTATATCAACAATTAAGACCTATAAAACTGTAAAACAATTATTTAAAAATATTTTTTTGTTTTACAGAGCCTAGCCTACTGAAATTGGAGTTTATTGCCTTCCTTTACTTTTAATGTTAAAACGACATTGCTATAACTTTTAACCATAGTGATAAGTTACTTGTTGTTCTATGAATAACACTTTTCAATGTCAAGAAATCGTCCTTTATTGCTTCAACCTAGTTGGTACTGAAAACAGTATTCAGCAACTTATCCTGAAATCGGCTTTTAATTTGAAATTTCTAAAGTAAAAATAACATGTAGGCCTACTTGGCGGCTATGTAACAAGTTGGCTATAGTAGGCTTGTTCTTGCAAGGACTAAACAGATATATTTATTCCTAATAATTGAACTTTGAACTTTGTATTCGTCTTAAACCATAGCATAGCCTAGGAATAGAACATAGAACTATACAAGAGCTGTTAGCAGGAGCAAAGTATGCTATTTTTTCAATGTAAGTTTCATGTTATATGGAGATTTTTTCGTTACAATTATCATGTAGTCTAGGCATATCTTAAATCTCATCAGGTAATTTCCTCTTTGTTAATTTAGTAAACCTTTGAAAAATCTTCATAATCTAACAAAGGAAGGGCTTGTGATGATGAACCACAATCAACAGCTGAAGCAAAGGTTGATAGACCAACTTTCTCATTATTTTAAGGTTTAGTGTTGGTTTCCATTAAAACCCAAGTTGAAACACGATCGATATAATAAAGAAACTAAATTGATTACTAATTTCCCTGTGAATCACTTGCAAGCATTCAATAGCTTCTCTTGTCACCAGTAACGTTTAAACGTCGTCTGCATCTAGCAATTTTATTTTATCTGACAGTAATCATAGAGTAGTAAATTAAGGAAATGAGAGCCAAAAATGTGGATAACACTCATTTAATGGCCTCCATGTCCACACAACATTGTAATAGGGAATGAAACGGCTGCAACCAGCTGTATGAAGCCAAGAAAGTAGGCTAATTTTTTTTTTAATCTCAGTTTGAAAGAGGTTGTTTGACGTAAGGATGAGGTAACGATAAAAATCACTATCTCAAACAAAGTTAATGTAGCGAGAAAAGTAGCTAAAATTCCACTACAACTACTTTAAAAATGTAGTTAGCTACAGCTAAAGCTACAAAATCTTAAAAGTAGCTTAGCTACAGCTAACGCTACAAAAAAAAGTAGCGCGCTACTGTAGCGTCGCTACTTCCCAACACTGATTACACCTACCTCCTATCTCACTAAAGCTATGGTTCCACAGACTGCGGAATTTCCGTCGTGCGGTGCAAAATTTTCCGCTGAGGAATTAAAACGGCACTGGTTCAATGGAGTTTCCTGTGTCTGGTTCCACTGACGTGCGTTTTTTCTTTTTTTTTTCTAAGAGGTTCGGGACCTCTTTTAATTTAGCATTTGCCCGTCCACATAGACTAACGTAGATCGCATCCAGCAAAGCAAGGGGAGAGCCGGTTCAGTACAAAGGTGAACTGTACTTATAAAATGTTTATGGCAGTGACCAGGATCCGAACCCACAACATCACTGCCTTGAGCCCGAAGTCCGTGGCGCTACCAACTGAGCCATCGACTCAACTTAATAAACGCTGCTCCGGTTTACACGTCCGGAATTTAAGGTTCCGCATGGCGAACAAATCATACTGGTCTGAGAGCAGTAGCAGTGCGGAATCCGCTAGTGGAGAGGAGCTATAAACTATTGTGACCATGTAGTTATTGCAATAACATTGTCTTGTGAGGTAAAAATAGGTGTTTGTGAACGTTTACTCAATTTTAGTTCATACCTTAATGTTACCGCTAGTTTAATCTCGGCATTAAAAAGGTTGTTTGTCTCGATTAGTCGAGCTAGTGGGTAAGTTATGTTTTATGATCTTTATTATCTTTTCTATTTCTCCAAAAAAAATGGTCTTTAGACACACGAAAGTACTGCTTAAACTTTGTTTCATTGCCTACCAAATTTTAATGAACGAGTATGTTGTAAGCTTCTGCGCTGTTCCGGTTCTTAAATATATCACTCAGATCATTATGAGTTGACACTAATAAAGACATAAGATCGACAACATCATGATCAATATCATTATTAAGCATAAAAGAATTGAGGGATTTCCTCTTCCCATCCATACTTGTCACTAGTTTGAACACAAATGAATATTCGCAACATTATTTCCGCAGTCTCAGAGGAACCACCCCTCTGGATTTTACGCGGCGTAGTTTCTGCAGCGGAAAATTTTGCACCGCACTGCGGAAATTCCGTAGGATGTGGAACCATAGCTTGAAGATTGGGGAACTGAAAGAGCAATGTAAAAACAAAAACACAAATTTTACAAAGAAAACTTTACTTGTACAAACCAAGAATAACATTCTATTTTATTGTTGTAATGTAATAAATTTGAATGCTTTACGCTTTTTAGTTCACATTAATCACCACTTACACAAAAATAACATAGTACATTATACAACAGGAATTTATAAAAAAAACAATTAATTAAGTTACTATACAACTGCAAAATAAATTTATCAAAACGGATAGCTGACCTATCTTAATTAGTTCACCCAGTTACTATCATTAAGGCAAAAATCCTAATACAAACTCTCACACCACAATTTAATTCAGTTAAGGTTTAAAACATATCAAATGTACAGTAATAATTAAAAATGCATACCTTATGCATTTAAAATCTTTAAAACATGTCATAAAAATAAAAATAAATGCTTACTATATTCACAGCCAATTCCACTTGTCACTTTATGTCACACAAAACTCCTCACGTCACTGACACTCCAATACTGTATACACAACCAGCCTAACATAATGTTACGAGGTTCGCTTTAAATTAATATGACAATATGTGTAATCTGTGAGCGTACAAATGTATCTACAAATTGAAGACTAGCATCTATGCATAAACAATTCTTTGGTTAGAGAAAATAAACCATTTATTTTACAAATCACCTAATTGTGCTTGGGTGAATTTTTTAGAATATTAAACTTGTTATATGCATTCTGTATGGAATATTAGTATGTTTATAGCCTATGAGGGTCAATCTCAATTTTGTGTTGAAGCACACCAATAAGCAACATCTCAGCTGCTACAATGGGAGGTGTCTCACCCTTCACTTTAAACTTCTTCCACAGATATTTGTCATCTACATGAGACAAAATAACACTATTTTCAGGCCATTTTGATGGAATATTTTCCATATATTTTCCACCACAGCACTCAACGATACCTAGAAAATATTTATGAGAATTAGGATTTAATCAAGATATAGGCCTATGTGTTAATAATATTTAAAAACTTTGAAAGAAAATAACAGTATTACCAAGTTACCAACCAAAGTTACCAAAAAAAAAAAAACAAAAAAAAAAACAAAAACAACCAAAGTTTAACCTGTTCCCTTTTAAAACATTGGCTTTAATAGAACCTTGCATTTGTCCATGCACAAATAAAAGGTGTTTATTATGTCTAAATACAATTTTTATAAAAAATATCATAGAGTATGATGTAACAAGTTAATGAAGCTGAAAGGAACTTTGACCTTATTCCTGCATTCAGACTTTTTCCGAAAATTTTTGGTAAACCACTACCCGACCCGAACCCGACCCGATTTGAAAAAATGCTACCCGCAGACCTCTAGTATTCAGTCACTTAAAATCTAATTACAGCTCACACTTCACAGTCAGCGGCACCATTTTGAATGCTAGAAACCGGATGTATGTGGTAAAACTTATCAAACTGTAGACCGGCGTCCAGCATGGGTCCGTTCAGGTAGACTCCTGGCACTCAACTCCTGTGTCTTGGTCTTTCCTACCCCCTTCCCCTAGTTTTCTAGCTATCGGCGGATTAAACGGTATGAAGCGGATAAGCTGTGACGCGAGTGTCACATCATCACAAGTACAGCATTCTGTTGTTTATTGTTTTACAATTTAAATTGCTCTTTGTTGCTACTCCGTAAATAGATATTCCATTAGATATGTGACTATGCAGTAATGAAAAATATATTATTCTCAGAGTATCTATACTGCAGATCTGAGATATCTGCCTCAAAGCATCTAGGATAAGAAGTAAAATTTTTCACAACATGTTTAACTGACTATTCCAAGTAAGAATTTCAGCAATTATCAATTTAAGAAATTTAGTTTGTACTACTTGCTCTATCCTGTCCTTTTATGTAATGTACACGCATTGACTATTGGATATCGAAGTAGACATCCCATCTATATGGACCAACTCTCACCATTTTTTATTAAAACATTTAGTTGTGTGAGCCAGTCACAGTAGAATGTGCGTCTAAAATTCTATTTTATTTAGATTTTTTCTGACAAAGTACATGGGTCATAACAGTTGTTATAACTCATAATACGTAATTCAAGAAGTTTGACTTGGTAAAAAGCATAGTGTATTCGACAGAAATTATTCATTTACATCAGAGCAATCTGTTGGTGGCTCACATCAACTACAACAAATTTAATTTAAAAACTGCCAACAACTTTAACATGGGGATTGGATGTCTAGTTGTAAGTCAAAGGTACAGGCTTCTCTATTTTCACCCCACACTGTAAATAAAACATGTGATTGTAATTTCTTAAATTTGTTTTGATTTTTATACTGATTTTTGTACTGTTTGTTTAAAAAAAAATCCAGCAAATTTAGTTATAGTATGTAAGAAGCATAATTGATTTATTTTAATTGTTTGTAGTGGTAACATTGTTTCTTTTTTCATTTCCCTCACTAAGTTTGATTTCATTCATAATTCTGTATCTCATGGCAGGCAAATCTCGTAGACATTGTAAGTACAAAATATTATTATCCATTATAATCTAGGAAAGTAAAATCTGAAATTAAAATTTGTATTAAAAATACTATTGAACATGGATATGGGAAAATAATATTCACTGTTGGTTAACCTCAAATACTAAAATGTGATTAATTAGGTTATAAGTATGTTAACTTGCAAAAAGCACATTGTACGAAAGAAAATTGTAATTGAAATTTATATTTATAATAGTTATAGTAGTAATATTTATGCATTTGTATATTTTTTTTACAGACGAGTTCCTGTATTAAAATAGAGCTCTACGGAAGGTCACCATAAAGTAAGATTGTTTCAATTATTTATTTAGGACTGAGATACAGAGGTATAATTTAACTAAATGAAAAGTATATATTTGTTATGATTTCATTTATTTTATTAATAAAATGTCAGTGGTGTACATGGAAATGAAATGGCTTCTTTTTAACTTAGGCTAAATCCTATTGAAGTTATATAGTTCTGTAGTGTAAATTATTACATTTATACTTGTTTATTGGACCTTACGAGTATATTTTCTGTTTATATTTCGTTGTTTCATTTTTATATTTCGTTGTATTTCGTCAACCAATAACCCATAAACAATATAAACAAAATAAATATAAAGCCAATGTTATTTTTTTAAATTTAAAATTCATTTTTTGTGCTACTATTTTAGACTATTACAATTTGTAAAGGGATTCTGCACATCTACAGGAAAATATCTTTCTAACAGTATGCGTAGATTTTCTCTGCGATGCACAGGAGTTGAGAAAAAAGGTTTTCTTTTAAAGAAACATGCTTGTCTATTAATATATAGATGACTCATTTTTGAGCAAAAGACCAGTTCAAACTTTTTGGGTCAAACAATAGATCAGACTTTTGAACTGGAGTGAGCATGTAAACAAAATAGTGTCAAAAATCAACTCTATAATTTTTGCCCTTTTAAAAATATCTATGTAGGCTACTCTTGTACTGTGATATCAAAACTTGTGATGGAAATCAGTTTCTTTGCATTCAGTCACACATCTTCTTTGGTATTGAAGCAACAAGTAAAATTAATTTAGATAACATATTAAAATATCAATAAGAGCAGTGAGAGTAATGCCAGGGCCGGATTTTCCAATAGGCCCGGGCCTATGGGCCCAAGCTCCCAGAGGGCGCACGGCCGAGAGGAAAAATATTTTATAATATCTAAAAAATAAAATAAATAGCCATAGATTAGCATATTTTGCGAGTTGATAAAAAAAAAACTCTTCCCAATAAAGGTTTATAATTTTGAAATTCATTGGAAAAAATAACTATTAGAAAATTTAAACTATTTTTCAACAATTCGCATCAATTTCGTTACAACATTGGTAACGAACATTGGTTATACGGGAGTAGGCTGTAGGGATGTTGTCGAGCGCCCGAGGGGTACACATCGTATTGCCACTGTACTATTTGCACTGCCGCTATGCTGGCTCGGCGTTACTGATCGGAGTGAATAGGGGCGCATGCGTGTTAGACACCGTTACTACCCCCACCTCACAAAAAGAAAATTTATTAACTAATCTTTTGATCAGTTTTTAACAACCTGCAGGGTCAAGTTAAAATATATATTACGTTTTGTTGAATATTAAAAATATGATAAGTTTATCTTTAAAATTCAATAACGAAAAAATATTTATCTGAGTTTGCAACAGGTTTTAGAAAAATTAAATCCACTCCAAAGTGGTGTCATTTTCTCCTCAGCTCAGACCTGAGCCTGAAGATAATTATGGTTCACATGACTATTGCTTTGTTTTGCTTTGCAAATATAATATGGATGAAGTACCACCATAGATTAACCACCATAATCTCAAGTCGACTTCTTATCATATTGTTAATTCTAAATATAGTTTTTCATGTTTAGTTCATAATATGTTGGTGACACTGGAAGTTAGTTTTGACGTAATTTTGTTTCTATTATTTTACGGATAGTTCTATGTTGTGTGTTTTAATTTCTTGTAATATAACCAGGAAACGACCGAATGTTTATGATTAGAACGTTTTATTTTGGACAAACTAGGTTTAAATAACAAATATAAAAAAAATGTTTTCAACTAATCCCTAAGGATGACAAATCGGGTCGCCGGAATTTTATCCCCCAGGAATTTTACCCCCTGGGCAAAGCTGACGTCACGATGACGTAGTAACCTGAGTGGTCAAAAGTTTGTTCGCGGCCGGAATTTTACCGCTGCGAATTTGGAAGTCTAATGAAAATAGCCAGAGCGTGATTAATTAGATTAGCGATAAAAACCGAAAATTTACCCCCTATCCATATAACTAGCGTTTAGACAACTGAAGATGTACGGGCCGGATTTTTACCCCCGGAATTTTACCCCCGGAATTTTACCCCCTGGCCGAATTTACAAATTGAATGATTGATTTTATTGTTTCTGTTTTTAATTAATTGTAAACATTTCATTATTTAGTAGCCTATCTTTATTTATTTATTTTGTAATCTTAACTAATTAAACAGAATTCGCTGTTTAATTTTGATGTTCGGGATTTGCGTTTGGGGCCAACTGTTGGTTAATAGGTACGTAAAATAAACTGAGTAGCTCATTTAAATTATAATTTGGGTGAACATTTCTTCGTAAAGAAACAATAAGGCATATTTTGTTATTGTTACAATACAAACAAAAAACATTGTTTTACCACGGTTTTATAATAAATCGTTAAAGAAATCTTCGAATCAATTACCATTCTGATGTTTGTTTATACGTAATATATTAATCAACAGTTGGCTTCAAAGATCGAATCCTGATACTCGAATCTCAAAATGAAAAACAAAAACCTGTTCGATTAGTTGATGTTACAAATAAATTAAGATAGGCTACTTAATAATAAAATGTTTACTATTAAATTAAAACAGAATGAAGATAATAAATCATTCTCAATAATTTATATATCTGGCCAGGGGGTAAAATTCCGGGGGTAAAATCCAGGGGTAAAAATCCGTGGGGTAAAATTCTGGGGGTAAAATTCCGGGGGTAAAAATCCGAGGGGTAAAATTCCAGGGGTAAAAATCTGGGCTGTACATTCTAGGTTTTTATAATTTAATGCGTTCTGATTAAATTCACAACCGTGAAAATATATGTTTAATTCCACGTTTAATATCCATCGAGCTGATGTCGCGAAACTCAAAAGTTCGCGGCCCGAATTTTACCCCCTGGTTTGTGACGTCACGTTTGCCCAGGGGGTGAAATTCCAGGGGAATAAAAATCCGCTACCACGACAAATCTACTAAAGGAGTATGTTTAATCTATGGTATCACGTAATGTTATGGAGTTCATGATTTGGGGCCTGAAATCGGAATCAATGGATATGCTTTTTTGCAGGAATGCTCTGTGGGTTGGATTGTTTTGTTTCAGTTCCACAAGCGTGAGCATTTGCTAAAAGCATAAAATTGCCAAAAGTGTTTAAGACAGCAATTCTTCAAAAAACTTGCCCGACGAGGAGTGGTGTTTTAATAAAGGTTTGTAGGAAAGAAACTGTGACCAGACTAGGGGGCGGAAAAATCATTCGGGCCTAGGGGCGCCAAAATGCTAAATCCGGCCCTGAGTAATGCTCCAATTCAAGTGCTGACAACTCTGCAAATGAGCACTCAGCACTTTAAACAGCTAAACATACTATCTGTTTACTTACGGGCAAAATATTATTGATTCAATTTTAATTTTTAAAAGCAAACCTCATCAGATGTATCCATTCTACCGGTGCACCAATATGAAAGGAGGGGGAAAACTCTTTTGTTGCAAAATAGGCACAGATTAAAGTTTTATGAAGAAAATAATCATTTGCTGGTAAAGGTTTTACAAAATATATTCTAGAGAAATAAGAAATTAAAAAGATCTAAAAAAATAAAAATAAAACGATTAACATTCTTAATAAACATGGCCATTCATGGTTCATTCTCTAGATGAATTTTTCCACCTTCCTCTTAAGAATACTAGACATTAAGAAAATTATCTATACAGGGAGTAGTATTTTGTAATATTTTTTAAATTGTATTTTTGATTTATATTAATAAGTAATATTTTACACTATTTAAATGCTGCATTTAATTTATACTTCTCAATGAATAAAGAAATCAAAATTGAAAGGATGATGTTTTTGGCCTCTGGGGAGCTTAAAACAAAAAAGTAAATCGACCTGGCTTAGGTCTTACAATGAGACCTACAATCTTATTTAGGGGTATTTTGGTAGGGTCTTTGATTCCCTACATGAGAAATTCGCTAAACAGTATAAATTTCAAAAAGTACTCAGAAATGCAGGTTAGTCACTTTTTAAGCATCTATTCCTATGGTATTGCTGTAATTATGGGCTATTGTAAAAGTAACCAATCCTGCATTTTCTGTGTCTAGGCCAGTGGAATTTTAAATAAAAGTATGACAAACACGTTTAAGGGAAAGCCGTTCAAACCCCCCAAATGTTTAGTGGGTAAGCTTGGAAAGGAACCTGTCGCTCTTTGACCTTAAGTTCGAGACCATCACGACTGTAATAGCAACAAAACAAGCTTTGATTTAGTAGGCCTTCAAACCTACTTATTTTATTTCCATTCAACAAGACATTGGTTGGACACAAGTTTTGAAGTTGCATTCATATAAATATCGCGTTGTACTTAAATGCATAGAAGTAACAATAGTTGTTTTAGTGTCCATCTTGCTGAAGTAATTCTAGTAATTAAATTCGTAACATTACACTAGTCCTAGTAGTACAAATATATAACAATATAAAGTAACATAAACCTTTTTTTACTGAACAAATAGCAATCATTTGAATTAATATTGGTTACAACAATGAATTTAAAACAACAAGTAAAAAGAAAGTGTGAACAAAATTAATGTATGGTATTACTCGTGGCTTTGACTCACTTTTTATATCCTCAGGAGGAGGTTTGACCTTAGGAGTGGCATGGACATGGTATCCTGTTAGTAATTGCTGGTTCTTGGCAGCTTGGAAAGTATGGCTCAGACTAAACTTGAACTTCTCTTCAGCCTCGGCGTCTACCAGTAGGTAGTCTGATGGCTCTGGAGTAACAAACAGGCACATTAGACAGCAGACAGTTTACGACAACACATCTAATCTACATTACAAGTTAAGACACCTGTGTTGCAAAAACAGGACCATACTAGATAGATTAGATAGCTTGCATTTTCACTCAAATCTTACATGGGAAAACAGAATACTACGCTGCTGTGTGGGGAATAATTTAAACCTATTGTCAGTATTCTCCTGTACCTCCTATGATAAAACTTAATGCATTATGTAGAGGGTTGAAAAATACCATTTATCTATAACATACATAAAACATTGCACCAGTGAATGACCTCTGTTAACATCTTAAAATTGTGTTAAACCCGCTCCTTTTCACCAAATAATCCATTCAAGATTCTCACGTTGAAGCTGGACACCCTGTAAATAAGCAAAATAACCATTCCAGGCCCGTAAAAATATAGATCAGGGGTATCCAACCTTCTTACTCGAGGGCCACAATGTACATTTTTGAAGGAAAGGCATATTCACTTATTTCTGTTCAGTGTAGAAAGTCCCCCCCCCCCCTTCATCATAGCATAAACAAAGATGCTATCCAAAATTCCATGTTTTAATAAAATACAGAATGACACAAACTTTTAAACATACTATAAAATTTACTCAAAGAACTTTAAATTGTACTAGTCATAAGAAAGCTTTTTTTTACAAAACGTTTAAAACAATTAACGGTAATGTATAGTAAAATGTAAAAAAAAATATTTTTTTAGGGAATATTGCATTTGTTAATTAAAATTTCAACTCATTTGGAGTTGCTATGCAATTAGTAGTTCTGATAATTAGGACTGACTTAAAATGTTCACCTATCTCGGCAGATCTGTATTTACTTGACTCAGCCCCTACATGTTTCATGCTAATTTTCCCCTACAGAGAAAAAATTGGCAAGTGAGAGACGTCTGCTATACTCATATTTTAACTTGGTGGCCAACCGACCTGGAGACCGGGAATTGAAAAAAATGTTGTTTGGGCAAGAATTCCAAAAAAAGTTATTGAAACTCCAAAAGAAATGTATAAGAATCATGCTAGGTTTGAAGTACAAGGCACATGTAAAGGATAGGTTTAGTGAACTAGGAATTTTATCAGTATTTAATTTATATGCATATGGATGTGTAATGTATGTGAAACAAAACATGACTAATACCAGTTTTCTTGACCATAATCATACTTACAACACTAGGCACAAAAGTGATTTGAAATAAAAAAAACACATAAATTAGAATAAAAAACACATATAAGGGCACCAAATTCTTTAATTGATTGCCAGAAAGTTTGAAAAGTGAGATTAACATTAAGAAATTCAATACAAATTTAAAGGCATTCATGATTGAGAACACTTGTTTTTTAATTAATGAGTTTTTAAATAACAAAACTGGCCTTGTTGGTAAGATTTAGGTATATTGTATTATACTTGTAAATAGGCTAATTTTAATGCACTTATTTTTATTTCTTAGAATTAAGATCTGACACCATTCATTGTACATAAATTGTACATATTATGAATAAAGACATGTTTGATTTGATTTGATCCACAGATATTCTATTGCCAAGCCTCTAAGACATTCATTGACTGCATTCTTATGGTTCTCTTTTAACGGAAGGGAATTACAATCACTAGTTTTTGTTGTTGTTTTTTTACGCTAGGCTTGAGCCTGGAATTGTTTTTCACATTACTTCACTCACTAAGCTACGGTTACAGTCCTGCTGAGCTTCTTTTTGGTAGGAAAATCAGTAGCACTGTTCCTACTTCAGACAAAAAATTGGAGCCGATGTGGCCAGACTTGAAAAATATTAAGGCAAGGGACACCTCAGACAAAGAAAACCAGAAGCGAAACTACGACAAAAGACACTGCGTAAGAGAGCTACGAGTTTTGGTTGGGGGGAAAAAGTGTGGGTGTCTAGCCTGAAGCGATATGGAATAGTGGATGGAACAAATTCCAACTCTAGAGATTACATGGTCAACATCGATGGGAAATTATATAGAAGAAATAGAGTCTTTTTAGTTCCCACAAACAATAGACTCCAAACGCGTGAACAGGGAAAATAAATTTAAAAAATAAGAGAAGGGAAGGTGTAGTGACAGCTGACAGCTGGTTTAATATTATTCATTTAATTTGCTAACAACACATGTTATGATTATTGTTTGTAGTTTATATTTTAGTTGTTACCTAGTTATTGAAATAAAAGATTGTACATTTTTCTTGTGACATATTATTTCACCGCTACAGTTATGTTTTCTGGTTACTGGCCCTACTCATTATGGGGTAGGTTTTTATAAAAAAAACTTATGTTCCCTTGACCTAATAATGGGAGGGTCACCTTCACACAATTTGATAAGGTCATTTGTATTTCAGTTTGTCGATCGTTGGTTGGATTGAGTTAGAACTTTTGAGTTCAGTTTCCAGGAAAGTGTTAGCTTATATAATCCTC
Organism: Macrosteles quadrilineatus; assembly: GCF_028750875.1. Classification (NCBI taxonomy): domain Eukaryota; kingdom Metazoa; phylum Arthropoda; class Insecta; order Hemiptera; family Cicadellidae; genus Macrosteles; species Macrosteles quadrilineatus. Next base: position 161,499,864 of record NW_026542594.1, read on the forward strand.
TTGTAAAGGATCTGTCTTGAAGTAAACTTTGGCCAGGTTGTCTTGCTCCATTTTCATCTCAGTAATTTCTGTCCAGTTTATTTTTTCCTTGCTGTCATCAAACTGTCTGATTTTCAGAAGTCGTAAATTTTTTGAGAGTTCTTTAAAATCCTTGAAGTCTTATGATTCAAGTTCTCTGACTTTGAAAGGATTTTGCCGTCTAGCTAATGTGAATATGGTCGCAAGTTGAGAGGGTAGGAAGACGTCTCCTGCTTGAGAAACAGCCGTACCAATGGCGCTATGTGCTGAATCTCTCTCACTTTGGCCATGATATGGTTTGAAAAATCAAAGTGATGTAGGCCTACTTTATGTTATTGTTTTGTGCCACTGTAAAGAGCAACATTGCGGCCATTATTAAATTTTTGTTCTGACCGCTGCATCCATCAGCATACAGAACAATGTGTTCTTTGTGTGGGTTTAGTTCATTCAAAGCCATATAAACGCATGTGGATATCTTCATTGATGCCCTTGGGTTTTTGTTTAGCTTCATTAGCTTAGTCTGCAGGTTTGCTACGGCGGGAGTAGGGCCTATTTAAAGTAGTGATAGGGTGAATTTCAATCAGGCTCCAAAGTTATTGTTAAGATCGTTTGTAATAGACTAGGCAAAACCAAAAGCTTAATTTAATATTTTTTTATACAAATTGGTCATCCCCGAGGGCGTTTGGTGGTGGGTCATTTACTGGTGCACTCACCCTACGACTAAAACTAAGACATTTTAACAATTCCTTCATGTTTCTAAATTATAATGTGTTATGATGCAAATAACTAATAGATACCTTACCTATAAAACTAGTACATCTCCAAGACTGGTTGATCCAGTCTGGGGAGACGATTGGCTTCCCCTGTCCCAATACACAGAGGAACTTTACTGTTCGACGGACTTTGTCCGCAACCAACAATGAACAGTCTATTGGGCACTCCACAACTGATCCTCCTGTTGAAAATATATAGATGTTCAAATATAAATTGAATTACCTATCTTTATTTTTTGAATTAATATAGGCTAATATATCCAAATAGCTGCTATACCTGTGCTTTACAACAGGAAGCACACGTGAAAAAGAATAAAGTTATTCATCAGATCTGCTGTATGGAATAATTACATGATCTATCATTGATTTTTTCATCAAAACTGAATTGTACTGCGTAGTTAGATAACATTTTTTTATTCAGGTAAGGGTTCACAATTCCTAGGCTAACTAGTGCAGTGTATAAGTGGCACTATGCGCGTTTAAAAATTCTGTAACTGTAAGATTAATTTGAAAAGAAATGCTTACTTTAAAGTGTTCTTACTTGAAAGAAACCCCTACTTATAATTGAAGTCAATAGAAAGAAAAATCTCAAGCAAGTAGTGTTAGCCATAAAATGATTTAATTTATATTTATAATGTTTATTGTTTGTGAGGTACAACCTGTAATACGGTTTTTGTTGGACACTTAAAATCTGTAGCAATTTACTTTCAAGGGTGTAAAGTGTACGGAAACAAAACAGTTTCAGGCAAATTCAGCTAACTGCTATAGATAGGGTGAAGTTATTAAAATCTTAGTTAAACATGATGGGAACACAATCAACTTCTTCAGAAGAAGAATCTGTTGGTTCAAAAGCAATTCAAGCCAGATTATGAATATCTCGATCCAAATGTATTTAATGAACTTGGACCTGTTCATGGTATCGAATTTGAGACATTTTATATGTAGCTGGGTATTTGGCTGCTGTTCCATACAATTTTAGAATATGTATTGTATAATCTTCAAGAAAAACTGGTAATATTGGAATGAATACAATTAAAAATAAAAACATCACCAATATTTGTGTGATGTGTCTGATGAGTGATGACAATGCCTGCATAGCTGTCACAAGGCCTCATAAAATTAAAAATTCATTAAATATTGGTGATGTTTTCATTTTAAATTGTATGTTATAATTTTTGTCGAGCACCACTAGTTAACATTGTACAAGGCCTACATGATTGTAGAGGTAAATATAAAAAAAGCCCCCCACACACTACCAGACCAGACCGTCTGGCTGCAACCAGACCGTTTTGGACGGCTCTACACACTCCCAGACCGGACATTCGAACATTCTTAATTGAGACACCGTGGTGAGAACTCCAACAAATGGATAAAGACTGTCGTGACAGTCGTCCGTCTAACAGACAGCGCTACACACTCACAGACCAGACAAAAATAGTGGTGGGGGAACCTAAGACCATCTGTGGTCTGAGGGTTCAACCATCCAACACGCAGACAGTCTGGTCCGAGACAATTGGTCTGCAGACAGCCCCACAAACGATAAGACAAGTGCCAGACGCCAGACCAGACGGTCTGGTTTGGAGGTCTGGTCTAGTAGTGTGTGGGGGGGGGGGGGGGGGCTTAAGAAAAAACTTTGATATAAACAAATGTCCTAAAGTGCCTAGTTTTCTGTCTTTGTGTTTGTTGTGTTTTTTACATAATTTATAATATCTTACAAACCTCCTAAGGTACTTATTAAATTCAAACTTGGTATGTGCATGTGGAATAAAAATAGTAGGCCTATTTCAGAATGGAGTTTCAAGTTTGTACTTAGTACAATTTCAAAATAGCAACCGTTTTTTGTTTTTAAGGCTAAATATCTTAAAAACAATTTCCCATTAACTCTGATAATAAAGATTATGACAGTCGGACAACTAACAGTGGAGAAATCTCAGATTTTCTGAATAAAAACACACACATTTTTAATATGCGGTCCGAATTGCAATAATCAGGTTGGATTTTTTCATTTGGTAGACACATCTACCAAATTTATACGCCCAGTCGTTCTCTCAAATTAGTGGAGACAAAGAAAAACAGTTTCCAATTAAATATATGGATTACACCTTAAATTAAATTTAGTGTTAAGTTGTTTCTGTATGATGTGTATAATTATATCACTGTATGACGTGTGGCACATTGTGAGTTTTTTTACCATACAATGTTGAATGCAATTCACTGTAGTTCACTAAATATTTTAGTTTAGTTTATACTACAGAAAATATTACCAAGTTTTTTCACTTGAGACTCCCATGCAGAGTTCATAAGACCAGATGTAAACAGGACCTTTTTCCCTTTTGTTCCTGACCTTCGAGGACTGTGAAGCTGAAATAAGGAAAAATGTGAAATAAGACATTGCCAACCGAAAAAATTTTAAACCAATTTCTAAAACTTGAGTGTAGAAATAGGATTCATAAAACATGATTATAAACTGCTGGAGGGTACTTTAGTCCATTCACAAAATTTAGGCGGTTTGTGATGAAGTTCCCCACCACATGCCCCAAACATGCTAATGTTTCTAAACATGCCTCTACGGTACAAGCTCTCAACACTCTAAACTAATTTGTTTCCAATTATTGTTTGCTTATTTGTGCTCTTAACATATCAGAGCTTGCAATGGGTGGGGGTAAATTAATGTTTTACTATTATTTAGAAGCTAAAATCACAAGTGAAAAAGACTAATTTACGGATTATCAAAATGATTTTGTAAATTTTTCAAGAAACAATTCAAGTTTCAGTTCATCCAGGGCATAGTTTGGATCTTTGAAAATATTTTACTGTATATTTCAACTCGATAAACACTTAAATAATAAGAGATCCTTTTGTTTAGGACCATGTTTATGTGGTAACCAGCCGGCGGGTGAAATCCTCTTAATATATGATGTATGTTGCAGCTGGTTGACAGTTTGAATAAATTTTCTTTATATTTACTTGTTTTTGTTTATGTTTTCTGTTTATATTTTACTTATATTAATTAGGAATTATTGATTAAAGTGCCCCATAAATGTAAAGACTAAGATAACAAGTTGAAGCAAGAATATATAGTGTATACAGTGTAGATGATATCAGCCTTGGAAAAGTTTATGACAGAATTTTAAATTCCACTATTTAGATTGATAAAAAGCATATTTACATTGATCAACATACTTTGAAGGGTATTTAAACTAAAGTTAGTTTATTTGCAAAGACTGGTGACATTTTGGAATTTTACTTGTTGAGATTGATAAAAATATTATTTTTGAAGCTTTTCATTTATTTTATTTTTTTAAATTTGTATTATCTTATTTACCTAGTTAAAACTAGATACAGTTTAGTACAGTAATTGAGAAAAAGTTACTTACTGAAGAAGGAGGGTCACTTCTCATTGAACTTTGACTAGAATCACTTCTTGATCTACTTCTGGATTTTTTGTTTTTTGTTGTGTTTGATGTAGTCCTTTCTCCTCCAACAACAGGAGTCTTAAATACTTCACTGTGCTTCTTGCCATGGTTCATAGTTGAATTTGAAGGATCACTCATAACAGACTCAAAGACAGTTGTATCTTGCATTTTCTTGGATTTTTTGTTTGGGGAAAGACCTCTATCACTAGATGACAGAGAACTATTGTCTTCATTTTTATCTCTGAATCGAGCTGGTTTAACTTTTGGACGTCCAGAGATTCTATGGCTTGTTAATTTTTCTTTATAGCCTTTACTAGCATTCAAGTTTTCTAATATATCATTGTTTTTGTTCTTACCAGTAAGTTTCGTTTTTGTTGTATCTTCAACAGAGTCAACCTGTAAACGTTTCTTTTTTATACCTTTGTTATTTGTTTCACTAGAGGAAATGTTAGAGGTTGTTTCTTCTCTGGATGATTCATCTTTCTTTTGACTACTTTTTCTTGCATTAATCTCAGCAGACGGCTCAATTTTGTTTGACATTTGTTTGTTTTCTTTGCACTCTATCTTGGAAACTGACTGCTTTAGACTGTCTGCTTTGTCTTTCATTCTCCTATTACTTTTTCTAATGTTTGGTTCAGCAGTACCAGTGTCAGGAGGTTTGGTGGAAGACCTGTTGATGACTTCTTTTTTCTTTGCTATCATTTTTCTTTTCTTTAGACTAGAGTGAATGCTATCAATGTTTACTACAAGTTCTTTGTTTGACAAAGAGGTGTTTTCTACTACATTTGAAACAACTCCAACTGATGTACAACTATTCCTTGTTTTAACTTTGTCTTTATTGCTAGACAAGACAGGTGCTTGTTCAGAATGTTTTGATTTTTCCACAGGCATCATATGTTCCATATCATCCTTTTTAGTTATTCCTGAATGATTTTGTTCTTGTTCTGGTTTTTTAGCTGAACTATTTGAGACAGAAGATGTATCTTCATTTTTCTCAGATGATGTTACCTTTCTCCTTCCCCTACTACTTCTTCTGACGGTTAACATTTTTACGTTAGAAAGCTCTTTAGATTGTGTATTAGTTAATTTTGAGTTCAACTTATTTTTTGTTTTTTTGTTATCTAGTTCTAGTTGGTCGAGTTTTGTTTCCTTACTTTGTGCCAAATCCTTGCTTGGTACATCAACACTTACACTGCCATTTGAGTCTGTATCATTCTTTTTAGAATGTAGTAGTGAAACATCACTGTTTCTTGTTGATCGTTCAGCTTCATTTGAAAGTGTTACTTGGTTTTCATTTTCAAGTATAGGTTTTATAACTGATTTCCTTTTTGTTAAATTATTTTTTGATTCTTCACGTTTATTTTTGTAATTTTTGCAGGCAGTTTTTATTACTTTCTGAATTGGGCTTTCTTTTATTTCCAATGTATTATTTATTTGCTGGTCATTACTGATGGGTTTCTGCTTTGAAACATCACTTACAGCTTTTTCTGCTTGGTCTTCCACACCTTTTTCAATCAATTTTGTATTCTTGGATCTCTTGGCTGGAGATTGATCATCGATGTCAGACTTATTTGAGTTTCTCGTAGTATCTTCGTAATTAATCTCGACTGACAACCTCTTTAGAGGAATATGTAGTTTAACTTTGTTTTCAAGCATGTTGGACTTAAAGGATTGTTTATCCGCTATATCATTACTGAGTCTTTTTTTTTCAACTGACTTTTTGTGGTTGTTTTTTTCACATTTATGATTCCTCCCAATCTCTTCTGGGTCGCCCTTTTTGGTACTACTAATAGTTTTATCTTCATTTTTATTCATGTTTTTATCTTTTCTTGGCAATTTAGGAGGTTTTGAACAACTAACTTGTTCCCCTTCTAAGGATTCAGCTACTTTTTTTGACACTTTTCTTACCCTTGGTGTTTTATTTAATGCCAAAGGTAGATCATCTAATTGTTTATGTTGGTCTGTTGTTGGAAAGAGACAATGCCTTTCTGGTGTATTATTTGCAACTTTGGCAAGATCTTCTGTGCAAGGTAGATCAGGACTCTCTATCACACTGACGATTCTTCGGGGTGGTGTTTTTACTATAACGTTCCTACTAGACTTCTTATTGTTTGGTACTGCTTCAATTCTGAATGGGGTTGATGATCCACAAGGTTCATCAAATATTATACTGTGATTTAAAGCTTTGGACACATTAGGCAAATGCTGTCCTTTTACAGTCGAATCATTAAGAAGCTTTCTTGAACTCCCGAAAGTTGACACATTTGTACCATTTCCGACTGTCGAACAAATGTCCATGTCTCCCAAGGTCATTACATCATCTTTATTTTTATTTGAGGATTCATCACTAACAGCTTGTTTGGGTTGATTATCAATCCTCTTGTCACTCTGAGGATCCTCACAACTTAAAGCTTGCTGAGCTTCCTGTTCCAACTGCTCTAGTGGGACCAATGCAAGCAGACTATCAGACTGATTACTGCTTTCATCTAGGTCAGGGTTATTTCCAGAACTCATATTCCGAATTGCATGGGGATTAACAATGTCCTTTTCTACTTGGCTACCCAAAATAATTTTGTCGGGATCACTTTGCATTTGTATAGGCCTACAGTCATTTTCTATTTCATCACCCTTATCAATGTTTGCTTCGCGGCTTGTCCTATCATGTCTGCTGTTAGTTTCTTCTTCTGCACTGGTTTTTGATTCATTTACAAAAGAATAAAGCTGTACATTTATTTGGGTTTCTTCTGATTCAAAGTTTTTATGGTCACTAGCTTCATTGGTATACCTGTGTCTACTTATTCTCTGTTTTTGGCCAGGTATATGATTTTCTATGAGATTTAGATTCAGTTGTGTTTCTTCTAAAAGATTTTCATCATCCACTGGCTCTGATTTAGTGCATACTTCTTGTTTAACACCCGGATTTACTATAGATGTGGTTTGTAAAGACGTGTTAACTTGTGTGCAAGCATTGTAGATATCATCCTCTAATTCTACATTATTATCTGATTCTGTTGGACTGATTGATTTGTGAGATTTGCTAAGTGATTTACCTTCTGATTCAGCCTCTAATTTTTCAAATTTAATATATTTTACCAAATTAATTTGAGGTCCCTTATTCAGAGATTCAGAAGATGTGTTGGAAAGAATTAAATCACTCATTTGTACATTTTCATCAATGTGCGGTGTGACCATTTCTGTATCTGCATCAAATATTTCTGTAGAGATTACAGGATTTATTTCCAAAAGTTTTTCCTCATTCAAAACACATCCTTGTGTTTCTGCTTCAAATATAGTTTGATCCTCTATCTTTGGCGGTTGTTGAATTTCTGAGCTAAACAAGTTTTGTGTATTTTGATCAGGCGAAATAGCAATTTTATTACAATCAAGTTTTTCTGTCATGAAAAACATATCTTGATCTTGAGTGTCAGCCATGGAAAAGATGTCTTCAGATATGTTATTAATATGTTTTCTTTTGGAATCTGCCTGTTTTTTTGCCACAAACTCTTTAACAGTTTGAGATGGCGGAATAAAGTCTAACTCATCTTCTGTTGAATCATCTGAGTCTTCTATAACTTCGATCCTGCTTGAAGATGGTTTGTTTTTGTTCTCTTCCAAAAGAGAGGATTCATTTAGGTCGGAGTTGTCATTTCCATTACAACTCTCATTTCCATGAATCTCCTGAAAAATCACTTTGAATTAGTTGCATTAATATAATATTAGGAAGAGGAAGTATGAGAAGAATAAACAAGTCAATAACAATTAATTAGTATACTTTTTAAACTATAGAGCTATCTCAAAATTCTCTCACTACAGGTACTTGACATTTAAAAGGCTTGAACCAGGGGGAAATGCAGCTTCCAAGCGACCCAGAGTTTTGACTATCTTGTAACTTTGATTCCAAAAAATAGTGATCAGTCAGTAGCACATTTTTAGAGATGGTACTGGGACCGGTAAAAACCAGGACACAAAAATAAGGGGAAAAAGTACTGCTTTAAATCACAACAGACGAATGTCAATTCTGTAATAATCATCAGCTATGAAATTGGTCTTGCCTTAGTTTAAACAAATCGTATTGAAAATAATAAAAATTATTAGATAAGTCGTTATAAAAGTGTATAATCATAGCCAACTTAAAGATAATAAAAACACTCGTAAAAGGAATGTTAAGATAACGATGTTTCTATTCTTTCTCTTTGCTTTGTTCTTCTTTTTTTTTCTTTCTTAGGTTTTTCTTCATCCAAAAATTGTACAATTCACCATATTTATTTATTTTATTTATTATCAATCGTCACAATACATCAAATTAATTGACAGGTGATTTGTCCATGAGTCTTAATTAATACTAAAAGTAGACTAAAATTAAAAATGAGAAAATTAAAATCTATTTTTGCTCTGATAAGAATTCATCGACACTTTAAAAAGCCTTCTCCAATAACCATTTTTTCAAGGTTTTTTTAAAGCTAGCTACGGACTCTGTGTTTTTAATGAATGTGGGTAATTTGTTGTAAATTTGTGGTCCCATATATTGAGGGGAGAGGTGGAACAATTAAAGCCTATGTTGAACCGGTTTGATTAAATTTTTAAATCTTGTGTTATGAGAATGGCTATCCATGAATAATCCTATATCACCCTTCACCATTAAAGCGAGTTGATAAATATATGAACTATATAAGGTTAAAATTTTAAATACAGTAATATGAACAAGTCTTTACAGTGTGCAGTCTTAGGAACTCTTGCGATCAGTCTGATAACTCTTTTTTGAAGAGTTAATATTTTTTTAGCCCGACAGGAAAATCCCCAAACAATTAATCCATAGTTCATAATAGAAGAAAAATAAGCGTGATATGTCTTTAATTGTGTTTCTAAATTTGTGGTATCGAATTACACGAATAACAAATGTGGCAGAGACTAGTCGTTTTGAAATATTTTTAATTTGTTTGTGCCAATTAAGATTTGAATCAAGAGCTATTCCAAGGTAGTCTACAGAGTTTTCAGTTTGAATAAGAGACGAGTTACAATTTACTGAAATATTTGAACTTAAACTAGAGGGTGAAAACTGTATGAATTGTGTCTTTGACATATTCATTGAAAGCCCATTTACTGAAAACCAGTTCTGAAGCGATTGAAGCTCTTTGGTGATAATGAGATGCATCGGCTCGTCGGTTATGCCTTTGCAGATGAGAGCAGTGTCATCTGCATATTGAAAAATACTCATTTTTGGGTACTTACGTATTAAACGGAGGCCACATTTTGTCAGCGCGCTGCGGCGGTTATGTTAGGTTGGGTTATCATAATAGAAAGTATAACTCGTCTGGTATCGTTCGATTCATAACGAAGCGGTGAAAGTCCTACACACATAATATTTACGATAACCCAACCTAACATAACCGCCGCAGCGCGCTGACAAAATGTGGCCTCCGTTTAATACGTAAGTACCCATTTTTGTACTATTGCAAATGTCATTAACGTAAATAATAAATAAGCAAGGGCCTAAAATTGATCCCTGGGGTTATCTAGATATGATTTTTAAACCATTTCAGCTCAATATTTTTTACACCAAGTCTGCTAAGTTTTTCAACCAGTATATTGTGATCAACACAATCGAAAGCCTTGGACAGATCACAAGTACACCTACCGTCTGTTGAGATCCATCCAAGGCCATCGTGATGTTGTCAATCACATTGGAAATTGCTTTCTGACTACTTAAATTTGATCTAAAGCCAAATTGTAATGGGTTGAATAAGCTATTTTCTTCCAAATACTGAACCAGTTGAATGTTAATAATTTTCTCAAAGATTTTTAAAAAACATGGCAACAAAGCTATCGGCCGATAATCAGAAGGATTGTTAACATCTCCTTTCTTAAACAGTGGTTTCACATCAGAGAATTTAAGTTTGTTTGGGAAAATGCCTTGCTTCCAGGACTGGTTCACTAGTCTGCAAATAGGTCTCTTTATGATTTTAGAGACTTTTTTAATTACTAATAGGGGAATTTCATCCCACCCACAAGACTTTGTGTTTCTCAAAGACCCAATAACATCTTCAATTTCTTTATCAGAGACACTTTTGAATTTAAATTGTAACTGATCCTGACTAAGTTTTTTATTAACTTGAGCTTTATCAAAAAGACCCATTGCTTTGCTTATGTCTTGCCACATTTACAAAAAAACTATTAAACTGGTTTGCCAACGATATTAAGTAGCTTTGCTCAGTTCCATCTCCTCCTGTTATTTCAACAGGAGTTTCAGAAGAATGTGTTTTAAGACCAAGCTCATTTTTCACTACTGTCCAGGAAGCTTTTATTTTATTAGTTGATTTTTTGATAAAATTATCATTTGCTTTAAGTTTTGCTAAAGATACAACCTTTTTAAATATTTTTTTATAGTTTTTGAAATAAATTAAGAATGTAGGGTTATTATTTTCTTTTGACACTTGGTGTGAATATTTTTTCTCTCTGCTGAAATTTTAATTCCTTGAGTGATCCAATTTTTTTTTTTTACTTATGATTTCTTGTTTCAACTGTTTTTGGAAACGCTTCATTAAACTAATTGTATGTCCCAAAACACATTTGAATATAATAATAACTTTTATACCCAAACTGAAGGAACGGCTATGGGAAATCCACTATCATGTTTTATAGCAAACATATTTATGAGCCATTTTGAAACAAAAGCAAAAGAAGAAATGACGTATTTTCCAAGAACATGGTTAAGGTACGTAGACGACATATTTGCAGTTTTTGATCGGAATGAAAACCTTAATGACTTTGTCAACAAATTAAACTCCATATATCCATCAATAAAGTTCACATATGAGGTTGAAAATGATAAGAAGATCTCATTTCTGGATGTACTAATCCTACGGAAAAATTAAAAGCTCGAGTTTGATATTTACAGGAAACCAACCCACACCAATAGGTTTATCACTCAAGATTCTCATCACCCTCCAGAACAAAAAAGATCAGCGTTTAATTCAATGGTATATCGCCTCTTAAATACTCCACTGTCCCAAGAAAATTATAATAAAGAGCTTAACTACATAAAAGGCGTGGCTAAGTATAATGGATACGAAACCAAAATTGTAGACAATATGTTGACAAAAGCTTTAAAAAGAAATGAGAAAAAGAAAAGAACTAAACTGGAACCAATCAAAGTAAAGAAGAAATGGGTAAGCGCTACCTATACTAAGATATAAAGACGATATAAAGACGTCAAGAAAACGTTTCAGAAAAATGCTGAATTAATGGTTTCATTTAGAGCGAAAAACAAAATTAAAAACATTCTTGGAAATCCAAAAAGTAAATTAGAAAATACATCAAAATCTGGCATTTATCAAATTCAGTGTGACAGTTGTGAGATGAAGTATGTTGGACAAACAAAAAGAAATATTAAAACTAGATTCAAAGAACACACTTCTCACATAACACACAACAGACCTGAAAAATCAGCAATAGCAAAACATTGCTTAGAAACGGACCACACAATATCAATCAATAATACTAAATTACTAAAAAATATAACAAAATCCAATGAACTAAATGCATGGGAATCATTATTTATAAATAAAATGGACAATTTGGTAAATAATGATAACGGTCCAATTCAAAATGTTACATTACTAAATTCTAAATTTACAAAGTTATAAGTTAATTCTACTTGATATTTCATTTTTATACATATATGATTTATTTTTGTAACTTTAGCTAAATGTACTTAACAGAATAGTTTTTATTTTTAACTACCCATCCCATATGTTATATTCTTTAAAATTTATAATTGTAAACATAAACATAACCTTCAGTTTTGTGATGTGTCTGATGATGCTATTGTTTGAATAGCATAGCTGGCGAAAGGCCTCATAAAAATAAAAAATTCAGATATATTGGCGAAGTTATTATTTCAAATTAGTATTGTAATAGTATATCCTATTCGAGGCAACCAACAATTAGACATTGTTCATTGTTGACCAAGCTCCAGTAATTGCCGTAGACTTTATGCCTAGAATTTTGAGGATTAACTTCCCGATAAAATTTATACGTTAAACGTCATTACAGAAATACATTTTAGTAGTTTTGAATATGTTTTTAAATAGAACTATTGAATTTAAATAAATATTAATCAATACATTATAAAGTGGTAATGTATTTATGTATTGTATTAAAATTTAGTCCATGCAAAAATACAATTTGTAAATTTCTGTTATCGTAGGCTATTAGTGCAGAACGGGTCGTCTCTTAATTAGCTAATATTAACTTTACATCTTTCAGTACTTTCTAAAAGTCTGGAGTTGTCATGCTTTGGTTTGAACTATTAGGCCTATATTTACAGCTATTCTATAAATTGTTAAGAAACATAGCCTATGTCATATTTTCACATGTAAATTGGACGATCCAATGACGAACCTTTAATTTTAAATCTAAGAATTAGTTATAAAAGTGGTTTTGGATTACGACATCACAATTAAATTTGCTTTCAGTGTTTGAGAACTTGACATTTTGAAATATGGCCGTGTACTATTATCTCGTCGTACAAGGTTGGCAACGCTCCATGCAGTGGACGCGGCCGGGTTAACGACGTCCAGTGTTAGCGAATTCCGCCGCGGTACAAAATCGTGTTAGCGGGTTCTGGAGTTAGCCAATTCCTGACTGAGCCGGTTAGCCAATCCTAGAGTTAGCCAGTCTGACACACGACCGAGTTAGTGAGTTCCTGAGTTAGCCAATTCCTACGTCTCCTCTCAACCCTGCTACACCCTTTGTACAATCTACTCAACAAAGATGTAAAGTGGGACTGGACCAACCTATGTGAAAATTCGTTAGTACAAAGTAAGAAGATGTTACTTACTAATAAAGTATTGATGCCCTTTAACCCCGATCTTGAAATCATAGTTAAAGCAGATGCTAGCCCCTATGGAATTGGTGGATTGTTGTCTCATCAAATGGTCGATCGGTCAAAACGCCCTGTTGCATTCACATCGAGAACTTAAACGGTACATGAAGTCAAGTATTCCCAAATAGAAAAAGAAGCATTGTCTTTAGTCTTTGTGGTAAAAAAATTCCACACAGTTTTGTATGGTAAACACTTTCTGTTAGCAACCGATCATCGTCCATTGACAATTCTATTAGGACCTATTAAGTGTATTCCAACTTTGGCAGCAGCTAGAGTACAGCGATGGACGCTGATTTTGTCACCTTATAGTTACGAGTTAACTTATCGCAAAGGTTCAGACATGTGTCATGCCGATGCACTCAGTCGACTTCCATGTGAACATGTTAAGCCTGGCCCTGAACACTGTGTAGCGTTCTTTTCAAGTGATGATGAGTTGCCTATAACTCATCAAGAGATTAGCTACAGTTAATGACCCGAGTTTATCAAAAATCCTTGATTTTGCACTCCATGGTTGGCCTAGTCATATGGATGATGCTCTAAGACCCTATTTCCTTAGAAGGGCAGAAATTTCAGTTGAACGAAATTGTGTATTGTGGGGGAGGAGTAATAATTCCAAGTCCATTCCGTAAAGAGATCTTGAACTTGTACATCAGGAACATCCTGGGGAATCTAGGATGAAGAGCATCGCTCGTAGTTATGTTTAGTGGCCCAAGTTGGACCAAAACATAGAAGAAACTGTCAAAGAATGTAAGATCTGTCAATCTACCCGTAACACAACTCCATTAGCTCCTTTACAGCATTGGGTGTGGCCTAAGCATTGTTGGCAACGCATTCATATAGACTTCGCCTTGTTCAAAGGACAAGAGTTTCTCATAGTAGTAGACAGCTACTCAAAATGGTTGGAGGTTTTTTACATGCAGACCACGAATTCAGCTAAAACCATAGAAAAACTCCGATCATATTTTGCCACACTAAGCCTACCTAGCACTTTGGTAAGCGATGGAGGTCCACAGTTACTTCCAGGGAATTAAATGATTTTCTTAAAAGTAATGGGATCCTACATGTAGTCACACCTCCATACCAACCTGCATCATCAAATTGTTTGGCGGAGAGGGCAGTGCAAACTACTAAAAGTGCCTTTTTGAGACAGCTGCTACAGGATGAAAATCAACAATTAAAACGACCTCTACAACATCGTATTGATAGCTTTCTATTTGCTTACCACAATACCCCTCACACGGCAACTGGATTAACCCCAGCAGAACTTATCTTAAATTTCAAGCCCAGAACTCGGCTTAGTCTTTTGAAGCCACACTTGGCAAAACAAATGAAGATTGAAACTGTTGCTAATAAACATTGAGGATCTGAGAGATCATTTCTAGTAGGCCAATAGGTATTTGTTAAAAGTGTACGGCAAGAAGAACTAAACTGGCTACATGGAGTAGTGACCAAAAATATCAGTAATGTGACTTATCTGGTAAAAACGGAATGTCGTAGTAGGTTTGTACATGCAGACCACCTGCGGGCAAATTACTGTAACTCAGAAGAGAATATCGTCGTCTTACCTGCTAATGAGTATGAAAAAGCGACACTGAGAAACACCCCAGAAAAATGTATCAGTTCTCCTCAAGAGGAGAAGTAAGAATAATTCTCCCATCAAAGAGACCACTCCAGTGGTAACACAAGAAACACCTCAAAGTTCACCTAGCAAGACTCAGGAGTTAGGACCGAGTAGTCCAAAAGTTTTACCAGTCCGTCGTTCACAAAGAGAGCGGCGAGAGCCAAAAAGACTAGATTTATAATTTTAAGATTTGATACCCTCCCAGGAAGATTTTTATTTTAGTTTGTTATTTACGTTGGGAGGGAATGTTATAAAGTAAAAGTGCTTATATTATTTTATGTGTCAAGAAGTCAAAGTTTTATTTTAATCAATTATATAGTACATATATGGTAGGCCTAATATTGAAAGAACCAAAAGCCACAGCAAGACGTAGAGATTCAAATAGAGGTCAACAAGGTCAAAGGAGAGACCATCGGAAGAAGGGAGACAATCTCTGTCTTGGAATGAATACCGGTGAGTTGAGTTATCTGTCTCTCTGTTCCGTTCCGTGTTCTATCGTTTTAAGTCTCGGCTACTTTACATATAAAGGAAAAATGAAATTGAAAATTGTGTCAGCACCTCAAGGGGGTGTGGTAGAAAATTATCAGCAGACTAATAGTTTGTTATTGTTTATGTTTTTATGTTGAATATTTAGGGGAGAGGTCAATTTGTGGTTTTAAGAGGAAGATTTTTTAAGTTTTTTTTTTGTGGTTTTGAAGTAGAAAATATAAATATGTTGCAGATATAAGTTATAAGAATTTTATGACAAATTTAAGGTTAGCCCCCATATTGGAAAAAATAATATCTATGGGACTATGTATAAAATCAGATTCATATTTTTTTCACTTTATTAAAATATTAGTTTAAGTTCTCCATAAAATTGTTGTGTCAATTTCTGATATAGGTCTACTAATGGTGGCACAGTAAAGTTGATTACCCTGTACAATAGTAATAATGTTGAAAATAAAAGAGAAAATTGAAGTACCTTACAGGTGGGTAGAGCTTTCTCAATTTCAATATCTGCATCTAAATCTGCAGGCACTGTAAACATAAAAAATTTAAATGTAATAAACCGAGAACATATTAATATTAATAACAATAATGCAAAAGTAGCATTGGATTTCCAATCAAATTACCAGAAATACGTATTACTATATTTTATACAATAAGGGTTTTCTATGTTACATAGCTTTTCCAGCCGTCCTACTTAACTGTTTTTTTACGATTGAGGTGTCATTTTAAAGCTTATTACCTAGCGGAGAGATGACTGGTAACCAAATACCCCCGCCGCCGCAACAAAACTGCCGACTAAGTGAATATCCATTTACCTAATTCGATTTTCAATTAAATCTATTTAAATAACACTAGAGGACCCATGATAGCGTTAGCTCCGCAGCGTTAAAATAAATATAATATCCGAGAAATAATCAAATTTGTGATTTTTAATTGAGTAATACAGTATCTTGAGCTTACCTGATTCAAACGATCAATAGCTAAAATTAAAGCCTATAATTTAGTGATTATTAAAAGTCTAAAACACATAGAAATTAACAATACTGGAGCTATTGGTTTTTAATCATAGAAAACCCTTATGAAAAATAGTTTATACAGGGTGACTGCCGGGAACCGGACGAATTTGCAACAGCTGTTACATTGTTGCTACACGTGCTAGGGAGATTGAGGTTATGTCATTGTTTTGAGTGAGCTTTACCATTTTAGTCACGATGGATCAGTGGTCAGTGCAGCATCGTGTTTTTGCATATGACACATTTATTAAAAATGGCGAATCCATTATCAAAAACACAGCGTATCTTCCGACGCCACTTTAATATTGCGCGAAATGACACGGTTCCAAGCCGGAATACATTGCTAAAATGGGTGCACAAGTTCAGAAAAACAGGAACAGTATCAAATAAAAAGCCACCCGGTCCAGCAAGAACAGTGAAAACACGACAACATCGCCACAGTGAGAACTGCTTTGATGAGGAGCCCGAAGTTTTTTGAGGAAAATGGAGTCACAGTGACAGTGAATTCTGCACGCTATGTTCATATGTTGGAAACATATCTCAAGCCACAACTTCGGAGGCGAGGAATAAACGTGAAAAATGTTTACTTCCAACAAGATGGGGCCACAGCACATACTGCCGCTGCATCGATGTGAGTTGTGAAGAAGATGTTCCCTGGCAAGTTGATTTCACGTTTTGGTGACGTGCCGTGGCCGCCGAGGTCACCAGATTTGCCGCCCTGTGACTATTTCTTATGGGGGTATTTGAAAGCTCGTGTCTATGTTCACAAACCACGAACATTATTGCAGCTAAAAGATGAAATCACCGAAGAGGTGAATTTGATTGGGCAAGACATGTTGATGAGAGTGCGTAATGATTTTCTCCAGAGGTTGGAAACCTGTATCCAGGCCATCATATGCATGATATCATCTTTAAGAAATAAACCCAAACTAGGATAAAAGGTTCCATAAAACATGTTTTTTGAAATGGTATGTTTTCACCAATATATATTCAACAATTAAATAATTTTACTATACAAAATAAGGTTGTACTATTCATTTAAAAAACGTCCGGTTCCCGGCAGTCACCCTGTATGTTGGTTGTTCACCTTTTGTTTGCTCGAAACTCGTCCAATTTGAATAACTAACAGCTTAAATGAAAGGCGGTATTTAACTGGAGGTTCTTAGACTAGAATGTATAGGATTATATAATTATAACTTGTGAAATGCATCTTAAATTGAAGTAAGAATTTGAAAATAAATCAAATTATGTTTTTTTGTAAATACTTTTACGGTAAATACTTGCCGATGCTTTATGTGAAAACTTGGCATGCACGCCTTCATTTTGAGACTCAATCATGAAAATCGGTGGGGTAGAAGAGCCAAACGAACTCGGAAAAGAAAAACCTAATTTAACTCCCCTTAGAAATACATGGGGAGCAATTTTGTTTCAGTGTATGCCAAGTAGGATGATATATGATTATATGCCGAGCCGATGCTTGATGGCAAATCTGTGCGTGCATAACCTCAATTTCAGACCTCAATCATGAAAATCGATCGGGTAGAAGAGCTAAACGAACTGGGCAAAGAGAAACCAAATTTAACTCCCATACGAAATACATGGAGAGCAAATTTTGTTTACATATCAACCGAGTGAGATTATAGATAATTATATGCCAATGCTTGATGGCAAATCTGTATGTGCATACCTTTAATTTGAGCCCTCAAACATGAAAATCGGTCGAGTAGAAGAGCTAAACGAACTTGGCAAAGAGAAACCCAATTTAACTCCCATAAGAAATACATAGAGAGCAAATTTCGTTTACGTATAAACCGAGTGAGACTATAGAAAATTATATGCTGATGATTGATGGCAAATCTGTGCGTGCATACCTTCAATTTGAGACCTTAATCATGAAAATCGGTCGGGTAGAAGAATCAAACGAACTCGTAAAAGAAAAAGAAAATTTTTTAAATATATAAGATTAGGTTTAACGAGTACCTACGGGTTTGATGGTGCTACAGGGACGCTAATAAAGTGTATTTTTATAGGGATGGACAGGTCTTGAAATTTTGGGAAATTTTATATCTTATTCTACAAGACGAGATTCTATTTTGGGTCGAGATTTTTTTTTTATTTTAAAATTGTACACTTAACAAAATTTTAAAAAAACACCTGCTGAAAGTCAATGCAATACCCGCAATACAGGAGCGTATTGATGTTGCGTTTCCTTTGCAAAGGCGTATTTATTTCATTATTAATTCTTTACATGGAAATATTGCTTCAATTGTTTTATATTTTTTTTTTACATAGCAAATGATGAGAAGTTTTGTAAGTGTAAGCAGTGTGAGACATGTTTTACTACTGTAAACATAGCCAAAATAAGTCACTCCAAAATCATTCTAAAAATAACACAAGACTTAAAAATTGTTACTTGATACTTAACTACTAATACTGTTGATTTAGATATACAGTAGACTCCCTCTTATCCAGACTCATCAGGACCAACGCCAGTCCAGATAACGGCTTTTCCGGTTAAACCGATGTCCCCAAATCTCGTTAAAACAGACTGTTTAAATGCATACTGTATACAGTATTTGACTCAAATTTAGGAGAGCATTGTATTTGTATTTAGACACGTGATTACTGGTCTCAAATCATTCCCACGAGAACAGTCGTTTAAGTACCGCCCACTTCCTGCCAATCTACTCTGGTTAAACAGATGTGCTGATAAAAATTGTCCGGTTAAAGAGATGTCATTTCTGCCGAGTGTAGTCCGGTTAAGAGGGAGTCTACTGTATACATTTGATATTTTTCTATATAAAGTTAGGCTTTATTAATATTTTTTTATACTAATATGTTTTTATTAATTTTTTTTAATAAAAGATTTTAAATATTTTTCTTGATTATTATATTTTTTTTTTTACCAGTTTGTCATAAATTAGTAGGTATGTAGGCCTAAAAATGTAAAAAAATAAATCAGGTTAAAATGTGGAATGTGCATTTCCCGTTATGTATGAGAAGGGAAATCCTGTCTCGAAATTTTATGAGAAATAAAAAATCCCGTCTCGTCTCGATCTAAAAATTCAATCTCGTCCATCCCTACTTTTTTAGTTACCGTATATATTAATAGCTTGGTATAAAATAAATAAATTTTTTAAATATGTTTGTTAAGGCCCAATCAATATATACAATTAATTTATATTAAATTATGAAGAAAAGTTTGAAGGTCCTTCATAAAACTACCTATAATATTTCCTTAGTAAATATCAGATTTTTTAGTTGTAAAATGAGGTAAACCTGAGTAGAGCTTAGCTTTATTCATTATCATTTTACAACTAATAATCGTGATATTTCAGTTATCTTTTATTCAATCTTTTTGAACTTGGTGTCGTATGATAGACAATTTTAGATTCTATTAAAAGTGTTCTAGACCTTTTTTATAAAATTAGCCACTTTTAAGCAATTTCAATTTTAAAATTTTTAATTTCCGCCATTTTGAAACTTTTTAGTGGATTAAAGTAATTTTTTTTCTAACTTGTTTTCCTTTAACATACATACCAAGTTTCATAAAATGATTGGTGGAAAACTTCAGAGCT
Source organism: Macrosteles quadrilineatus (assembly GCF_028750875.1). NCBI lineage: Eukaryota > Metazoa > Arthropoda > Insecta > Hemiptera > Cicadellidae > Macrosteles > Macrosteles quadrilineatus. The sequence goes on from NW_026542594.1 coordinate 161,519,659, forward strand.
AACAATGTTTATGTGAAAAAAAACAAATAACAGATGTCTGGTTAACAAAGCGATTTTGGAAAAAATGTTAAACTTGGTTTTCCTTTACTTTAGTAACCCATAGGGCCATTTTCCGGAGTTTGGTTATTTACTTACAGGACACCCTGTATAAAACCGATTGTAGTAATAAAAGGAAGCTTCGCCCAAAAAAAGTTATTTAAGAAAGTTGTATAGTGTTGGTGATTAAAGAACAGTTTAAAATAGAACGTTTTAGGTGAATCGGGCGTCCAAAATAAAAATCTTTTATAATTATTGAATAATCATTAAAAATAATTTAAAAATTGTTCTTAACTGTAGTTTTGTATAAAAATATTTAGGTATTCTTACCAGAATCCAATAATGATTCAGAACCAGCATCAGAAGCAGAATCCTCTTCGTTCTGTTCAGCTTTTGGTCTGGTCAACTAAAAAATGTACAAACTAAAACTGATGTATTTGTATGACTAACTAAGATAAATCATTATATTAATTGCCATGTTTTAATTCGTTTCTGAATTACGAAGGCGGTTTTTTTAAGTAACGGCCGGTTTCACCTATGAGTTCGCTTGTACCCCGCATCGGGGCTCATCACCATTTCGGAGCATAATTTCATAATAATACAATATTTTTAGTCACCATTGGATATGCTTCTTGGAGTAAAAAAAAAATGATTACTGCCCTTACCTCGGATCAGACACGGGCAGGAGATCTGATTATTTAAAAAGTTTTGTAAAACACAGCGAAGCATAAAAGACAGCTACAGAGCTGAAATTTGTGTCATTCTGTTCACAAATGAAGCCAGTGAATTATGATGAGCCTCGTTGCGGCGTACAAGCAAATTACGGATTTATATTGTATCAACTTGGCAGAAGACAGAGAAGGGTGGAAGAGGCTGGTACACGAGGTGAAGAATGGACAGGGGTTTTTGGAGCCACGGCAGTAAGTATTTAATTGGAATAACATTTTATACCCCTTTCATGACAATCTCATAATATTAATAGACTTGGGAATAAATCCTGATATGAATTGTACATATTAATTGTCCTGCTTAATTTATCTGTGCCTTAAAAGGTGTTCTACTTACTTTCTTTCACATTCTCATGCTAAATGAGTAGGCCTACACATTACATTACATTATTTGTCATGAGAGCCGAAGCCCCCTGACTACATACCCGGTACCTGTCGTGAGACTTACCCGGGCCCCATGATGTAGGTCGAAGCTTACGCATCAACCTTTTGCACATCATGGGCGGATGACTTAAGGTCATCAGGCTCACCGGCTGCCGAAGCAGACCCTTCGGAAAGAGGGTTGCCCCTCAATCCTAATCAGGGTTTCCGGCTACTTGTTTAAGCGTCACTCCACCTGGGTTCCACTAGGTCGGAACCTAGAGGTCCATGGTAGAGCGCCCCGACGCATTTAGTGCAAGTAACACTCGGGACCTATCTAATCCCTGACAGGCAAACCCGCCATCTATAGCCAGAAGGAAGGGGACCAACCTCCCATTTACACCACTACCCGATCGAGGCCTTACCCAGTTGCTAAATGAGTTGCTATGATGAGTTTTAAATGATGTTGAGTTGTAAATGAGTAGGCCTAGTCAAGTTACATGTAGAACCTCGATAATCCAGCCTAAACCGGTGGTCAGTTGGCCAGATTCGAGAAAGGTCAGACCATCGAGAGGCCATTTAAATTAGAGAATTATAGTAGGGGCCACAAGAGTCTGCAGTTGGCGGCAGCCAATACTAAGACTGGACTGGCACGACGTTACATCACCCAATCTCTACTTTTTGACACAAATTAAAATATACTAAAAAATATTTTCAAATCAGCTGGTATTATTAGATTTTGCAACACCGCACTGTCCTCATTGGCTCCTTCGAAGTTATGTTAAAAAATAGGCTCCTCCCTCAACTGCAGACTCTCGTGGAACGTACTGTAGTTACAGCTACCTAGTGCATTTGAGACACCCATTGTTTCTACCAACAATGAACAGCAACTCTTTAATGCAATAAAATTATATATGATATTTGAAGGTATTTGGCTCAAAATGCACCTTTTACGACTACAGTGAACTCCAAATTATCAACGAGTGGAAGTAAAAACCAAAAGTATATATACTATTATTGAAATTGTCAATTATCAAAGTCAAAATAAAAATAGTCAAATTTCAGTACAAGTACAATTAGTTTTATCACTATTTATTTACTCATTATAACAATATTAAAACATGTGATAGTTAATCTTCACAAACAAATCATACAGCATAAATATAAAGATTGATCAATGGTCATACATATATAACTATGAAGTATATAAACTTGAAGTACGAACTATGAAGTATATGAAGTAATATTTGTAGGCTATGAACAAAGTATTAAATAAAATAAAGAACCAAATTCTTACCTTACAGTATTCGGCCCTGATATTAGCAAACATGATAACTTCACCCCCTTGCAAATTGTATCTGACATTGGGTTTAAGAAAAATCTGAAATCAACATATTGGGCTTATAATATTATTTTAGTTTTAAATATTATACCTGATTGTATATAGTTAATTGAATCATCTACAGAAAACCTTGATAATTGAGTGGAGCAAGCGAAGCTCTTATAGCCTACTACACTCCTGCTGTTGCAAATTACTCTGGACAATCTTACACAAACTAAATCTACCTGAGGAGACCAGCTTAAAAATTTATCAATTTTTATTCCCAGAACTGTTATAACATTTCTATTGTTAGCAATCTCTGACTCTACTGTAATGTTTTTAAGACTACACAAAAGATTTTGAGTTTTATTTTTATTAAGACAAGAAACAAAGAGAAGTTTATTTATTGAGACAAATTTTATTTTTATAGGAAAGAAATATTTTGTAAAGTTAATAACTAAAATGGAAAGAGACAAAAGTACAACTGGTTCAGACCCAACTTATATATTTGATTGACAAAGACTTAGCCTCATTCTAAAACCTGAGCTTACATTGAAGACTACTTCAATACTTTCACTACTACTTTCATACTTACTCTACAAACGAAAACGCAGAATATTTTTAAAAATGCTTCTTAAAATAAAAAAATATTGATTTTTCATTATTTTACTTTTTATAGTAGCTTACACAACGATCGCATAAAGACTATTTACGCAAGTTGCGTACACTACTTTACCTATAATCGTTTTTTAATTAGTAGCAATCACTACACATAACTTCTAAGAGAGGTTATGTTTTCATTTGTAACCTCTCATTGCCACTGATAGTGATGCAACGACTCAGTAACAACCACTCATTAACAATTAAATCATTACTCTTACTCTTAACAGCTGATAAGTTGACGTTCGAAGCATTACAATTTTTAATTTTACTTCTTTTCTCTCAATCCTTGAACCTCATTGGTCCGTAACTAGTGTTGTAAAGTAAAAATAAACAATGCTGTAAAGTGAATCTTTTCAATTCTAAGAACTGAATTGAAAAGTCTAGTTTAAAAAATCCGTTTCTGGTGTAGGTAACATATTTTTTTGTCACACTATACTGTTTTAACCTGTTAGAGGTCGAATAGCTGTCTAAATAGGTTTGTACTTTTTTGCGTAAATATTATATTTATTGGTTGTCGGTATTGTCAGCCTTTACAGTGCTCAACACGCCACATTCTAGGAATACTGTGACCTATTTTTTGCCATCCTAGTCCACCTCCTCATTTTAGTATAGCAAAAGTTTTTTGTCATGTACTGGTCGATTACACACTGTGCGTCTCCTCGTGTTTGGGAATTAACGGTCAATAAGACAGTGTGTGTCTCACCCTGGTTTGTAGATTAATGCTTGTTTTTCTTTACAGTTTCAATTCATTAGTATTACCATTAAATTATGTGCTGAGCCACGGAGAAGTATTTATGTACCTCTCAGTGGCTAGATGTGGAATCTAACAAGTGAAGTATACAATTGATAGTCCATCGTCATGTTGAGAGAGATGAGGATGTTGAATGTTTAGTGAGGCTTGTAGGATGTCCTAAGGCACTTTTTTCAATGAACCATTGATGAGAGGCACAAAAATATTTAAATGATGAAGAGGAATCTTAAAACTTAAAATGAATTTTATCTTTACAAGACAATAATGACTTATAATTATTTATAACTAAACTTTTGGTGAACTATTTTTTTATAGTAGGCCTATACAATACAGTTTGCTTCATATTATGTTTTTGTCATTTATAGGTCCATGAAAAAACTGTTGAGGCAAATGAGGAATTGTGAGCAATCGGTGTACGAAACTATTATACGCAGCTAGTATTTGTGAACAAAGATGATGGGATTCTGAGTGAATGGTCTGGTCAGTGCATGTTGGTTTCCTGAATATTTTAAACTCCAATTTTTTTTTATGCTTCTTTAGTGTGATATCTATAAAATTCAAACAATTATTGTTTTCTTACCTTAATGTAAAGGAAGGTTATTAGAAGGTTATTGTATTGTAAGGTTATTAGGTTATTTGTAAAAGAAGGTAAATTTGGTTCCAAAATACATAATTGTAAAAGTTAGTGGAAAATCAAGAACCGCCGCCGTAAGAGCAAAAGATTCTGCTGAAACCATTTGGATTAAAAATGAAATAAAACATCTTTACTTTAAGAAATATGCTTTTAAAATAAGTTATTATTTAAGAAACATTAAGAGTTAATGAACAATTTACACATAGCTCAACAAAACACTGTCTTGCTTGAAATCAAACTACAGGTCAGCAGAAAGATCTGTTTCAAAAAGAAAACTTAAATTAAAAAAGTTAAAGAGTCTATTGGAATCACAACATAAAGAAAAAATGAAAAAATGCTCACACAATTTTTTTTTTAAAGAGTCGTATATATTATAAAAAAAATTGAAATAAGAAGTTAAATTTACTGAGCAAAGGCTTAAATTTAAATTTTCCTAATAGCAAGAAAAATAGTACTGCATGTTCACTGAGTTACTAGACACTGAAGCTTCAATCAAACAAATAAAAAATAATTAAGTAGGCTATGTGAAGCTGCTCGAATCATTATGAGTGATAAAGCTAAATGCATCGTAAAAATTCCCCCACGTACATGAAAGCATTTGAAATTTGAAGTTAAATGCCATGAGACGTGTCCTAGCGAGCGTCAAGCATAAGCTTGCCCAAACACAACGCTCTTGCCCACCAAGGCTGATAAGGGCAACTCAATTGTGATAATGTACAAAGACGATTATGTAAATAAAGTAAAAACGTTTTTTAACGCTAACAAAATACATACTTTAAATAAAAATCTTAAATTACAGAAAATTGATAAATAAAGCCATTTCAGAAAGTTTTTACTTTCATCAAAAAGTGAAATCACCCCAAGATCCACAAGCCTGACGTCCTCTTAAAGACCCCTAGTAAATTTTATGCTAAGTCCAGCCTACAAAATAGCCAAGAAAAATCGTATGTGCAGATCAAAACATCTAGATAAAATAATAAAGTATCAAATTTTATTAGAGAATAGTTGTAGCATAAAAAATAGTCTAGAACTTGTTGATAGAATTTAGAACCATGCTGTTAAATATAACTACAAATTGGCATCATTTGACATTGCAAAATTTGTATAACAACGTCCCCATTCAAGAAACAATAGCTCTATTGCACCAAAACCTCATTAAAAACTCAAGTTTATCCAAAAAGTCAGTAAATAAGTTAGTTTCACTCACAAGATTAGTACTAAATCAGAATTACTTGAGATTCAACCATGACTATTATTCCAGAAAGAAGGGCTGGCAATGGGTTCCCCCCTCTCCAGTATTTTAGCAGAGATTTTTCTCAACAACCTGGTAAATAAACATTTATTTTCCAATTCCAAAGAAAAGACCATGTTTTATTTCAGATATCTGGACAATACTATTGTTTTGTTTAACGGCAACAGTAGACAGCTATCGTTACTCAACGCATACTTATGTAGTATTCACGGCAACATGAAATTTACTTTGGAGGAAGAAAACAATGATTGTTTGAATTTTCTAGACATAACCATAAAGACGCATTAAAATAAATTGGATTTTAAAATATTCATGAAACCAACATGCACTGACCAGACCATTCACTCAGAATCCTATGTTCCTTATTCACAAAAAATTAGCTGCGTATAATAGTTTTGTACATCGATTGCTCACAATTCCAATGAACGAACAGGACTACAACTAAGAAGTAATTACAATACCGTAAAATAACACTATAGCCATAGCAAATGGTTATCCAAGTAATATTGTGGATAAACTCATCTTTAAAAAAAAAAACATAAAAATAAAACAAGAACCAATAAACAGAACACTTTCATCTCTGCACAATTTAGCGCATTTATGGGCAATGAATATAAAAATCTCATGACAAAAAACAAAATCACAGTTTCCTTTAGAACAGAGAACAAGCTTGGTTCATTGTTAAAGGAACGCAGCCCCACAATGACGTAATCTTATGATATATCTGGCGTTTACATCTTTCCACAGTTACTGGCGTCCCTCCATCTTTGACAGTTATTTACTCTTTTCCAATAAACTTATAAAAACATCAGAATTGCTTCTATTAAATTTCATCCCATTTAAAATCATGCAACTTTGCAAAAATGTTTATCCAAATACATTGGTTACTTGATACTTTCCATATTTATTGGTAGTTTACTTTATTAGTATTGTTAAAACGATAAAAGAGACTAACAAACCCAAGTTCAGCAAACTTACCGTTCCAAGTCTAGTTTTATTGGTACTTCCACAGTCGAAAAGCAAATGAGTGTCCCAGTCCTCTACTTCTACTACTGCATGCCTGCTGGAAATAGACTGCAACAAACATATACTGCATGATAATTTTTGTATGTTTTAATATTTGATCCTGTGGGTATACCTGTTCATTTATTTTCTTACATCCACAGACTAGAAAGTGGTATCTTTCAAACTACCTGAAAATTCAGTACATCCCATTTTACAGTGGATGCTCGTTATTACAGCAAGGATTACAACAGTTAAGGGATTGGGCGATGCCGGATTACTGAGCGTCTTTCAAAATGTTAAATTCATAGGCTTCTTTTAACCATTCATCTCTATTACTACAACTGGATCGCGCACTATGTGCTGGGATTTTTGTACGCCCGCTTGGTCGCTCCGCTCTCCCCCCGCCGCCTAATGTAGGATCTGGGTCAAAATAGCTACCGTTAGAAACTGTATTGTCAAATTCCATGAAAACCGTTACAGTTACAACACTTTTTGAGGATAGGCAAAAATGCACAGATAAAAGCCAAATCAATTGTGATTTTATTTAAAGCAGTAATTTTCACAAATCATTGTAATCATAAAATGATTTTGATTTGGATTAAATTTTACATAAAAATGTAACCTACATTGAATGGAACAAGTTCGCGAACCAGCACAATCGGATTATGGTAAACAGGGTTTATGGGGTAAAAATTTTCTTTTCCCATTTTTGACCAAGGCAGATGTTAATTTGCTTAGTCTGCAGGTTTGCTGTGGCGGTATATTACTGTACTTTGTCTTATTTGAGTTGTGCTATAAAACGGTGAACATAAAATCCTTTTTCAACCAGAAAATAGGGTTACATTTCCAGTGATTAATATTTTTGAACATAGTTACGGTATGTCAGAAAAATATACATATTACATTGCTCCTTCACATATTTTACTGCACTGGTAAGAAATAAGATTTTTTTCTTTGAGTTATTTTGAATTTGAATGAAACTGACGTCTGCTAACTACACTCCCCATCTGGCGATAATGTGTCTGCCAGGAGACACATTAAAACGGCTTAAAACAGTGTTAGGCCTAAAAATGATTGTTTAGTCTTTTGGGTTGATGTCTTATAGTAGGCCTAATTGGTTTTAAATGTGTGTTTGGTGAATAAAGACTTATGTTCGCAAAGTTTTTATATAGCCTACTTCATTTTACTATTAGTGTTTATATGTGGTAAAAAATAGAGCTCACACTTTTAACTGACAGACTATTTTCACATAAAATCAACATTGGAACTAGAAAACCATGTTTTTGGCTCTTGGTGCAGAATTTACTTCCGCTACATCATGTTATATTAAGGTTAGACAAAAAATGTATTAGGACTATTACTTACATTATGTCTCAGTACAATATCAGAAAGTTCATCTCTGCCAATGACATTTTCACCTTTGTAAATATCGTGAGATCTTCCATCAACACGTAGTATTCCAACCTGAAATATTGAAAATTAGAAAATATGGTAGAAAAATTACTACATCTATTATAGGCCTACGGAGGTTTGGAATACAAAATAGTTAAAAATAAGTTTTACATTTGAAATATTTTGAGCATCCAAAGAATAGGCCTAAGTGATGCAACAATAATAATAGATCGGTTTAATAAGCTTACAATGAAATTTAACTTCTTGAGCTAAATAAGGGAAGCACCTACCTATTGTCAGATTTTATTTTTATTTTGACCCATAGAATCATTTCCTTCAGTTTGGCTGTTTACTTAAAGGACATCCTGTATAGATACGATTCTCAAAAACTAGCTAGCTGCTAGTTAGTAAAGACTTAGGGGGTTGCTGAATGCTCAAAATGATGTTTAGAAGAGTAAGTGTTTTTAAGAAATGCAAAAAGAAAAACTTGGGTGAGTTATATAAAAGTACCCAATCATTATATACAGGGTAGAACAAAGGCATTGGGCTGTTGATAGTTTAAAATAATAATAAAGAGATAGCTAAAAAACTTGGTAGAAGGTTACTGGGTATTAAATTGATTTTTACACATCATTCGGTAATAAGCTCCCTCTTCAGGGGAGCAGCCTGCAAGGAGTAAAGGTGCGTCCACACTTGACAAACAATGTTCGCTGTGACAAACAATGTTCGCTGTGACAAACAATGTTCGCTGAACAATGTTTGCTAACATGTCGCTGTTTGCCAGCGAACGTTCCATGTTCGCTAAGTGTGGACACTTTGACGAACGTTTGGAGAGCGAGAGTGGGGGTAGCGTGTCTCAATTTTTGATCGGGATCAGCCCTTTGTGTTGCAGCCTCTTGCAGCATGTATTTGCGTTAAAAGTATATCCTATACGATAGTGAATGCAACACAACGTGTTTACCGTTGAGAGAGCACCTGGAGAATGGTCAAATTGCCACTTACTTCGATATTCATTGGCAACCACAACACATTCTTCAGCAGGAGACGGGGTCTTTACATAGCTAAATAATGCACAAACTAATATTGTACTTACTTCCAGAACAATATTTTATATGCTTGGATATTTTAACCAATACATTAGAGAATTATAAGTATCCCCACTCGCAAAAAAAAGCTCAATGTAACTGCCAATCTATCTTTCACACCAATTGGTTCACGACAAAAGATATTATTTTTTGAAATTTCAGGACCTAATGTTAACAGAAATTCAAAATCAAAGTTCGACATCCGAGTTAAGATGGAGAATAGGCAACCAACTACTAAGTCTGCTCTGAATTGCTGCCCACTATATTCATATCGGCCTAGGGGTCTCAATCCCGGGATCCCGGCCGATTTTTGATACCTATAAATCCCGGGATTTACATATTTTAATCCCGGGATTTACGCCTTTTAATCCCGGGATTAACGGGATTGCAAAACCTATGTTTATATTTATTCTTTTGTGAATTTGAGGAGTTTTACTTACGGAAAATAAATAAAAATGCGTCCAATAACACATAAACACATATACTGTTTATTTTTAAGGCGATAAATATATACGAAATGGTATAAGTTGTGATCTATTTTGAATGGACAATTTAATTATCATTTAACTCAATAGGCGAACGTAGTATAAATACATGTTTCATGTTTTTAGACAATTGGATTCACTTTCTGTAAATATTATTGCATTGGTTGTCAATTGCAGTAGGCCTATAACTTATGTTGAATTTTAATTTTGACATTAAACGCAAACAACATGGCAACATGGCAATCGGTAATTGAAGTATTATTATCTTAATAATATTGAAAGCCAGAACATTTTTTTTTTTCTAAGGGAGAGGAGGGAAAATGCTTTTACACACACAGGTAGCCAAGCTGTAGTGTGAGGCTCCTGAATCTATCACAGACTAAGTTACTCACGAAAAAACCCCCTCTACTCTGTTGGACACAGACCTGGAATTGTTTGTCACATTACTTCAAGTCAGGCCAACATGTGACCTAAGCCCTCAGGGCTCTCACAGTTTTTGGCATTTAGATACTTTATGACATACACCGCATCCCGGTCAAGGTCGAGCTTCTTGGCGCGGAAAATACCCTGGATGTAATGTGACACACAGGTCCAATTGTCCTCACCCTCCATCATCGGTATGACTGTGTCCACTGACAGCAGTCCTACTATCTGTTGAGCCTCCAGGCGGGGCCATTCCCAACGCTGGCAGTGGAAAAAGGTAAGTTCCACGTCATCGGGAATGCCTGGGCTGGGCAGTATATGCAATCGGGTGACACGGCTTTGCCCATCCTGAACAGGTACGACCGGAAAAAGCCGTGACCCATCAGAAATTGGGTGAGGTAGAAGTCCACCTCTCCGCACCGCCGATTAACCCAAGGTTGGACTTGCTTTATCAGTCGCCTGGTCCAGCGTCCCCGAGTCTCCTGTTCCCAGCTCTCCTGCCACAGCTGGTAGGTGCGGGTGCGTTCCTTTGTTCGTGCCTGGTCCTCCCCACGGCGCTGATCAATTGCCTTTCCCTCCGCCGCCAAAAGTTTGACGGGGATGACTCCAGCAACCACCAGGACAGCAGGTTCGGACACTGTTTGGTAGGCGGATGCAACTCTTAGTGCTGCCTGACGCTGCACTCGGGCGAGCCGCATCCTATATACCTCCTTATTGAGAGCGTCTGCCCACACCTCAGCACCGTACAAGAGTACGGACTGGACAGAAGACATTAACAGCCTTCTACGGCTGGACCGAGGACCTCCGACATTGGCCATCAACCGGCTAAGAGAGGAGACCACCCTACCGGCCTTGTCTGCCGTACGGAAAATCTGATACCGCCAGCTAAGCTTGCTGTCCACCATAACCCCAAGGTACTTAGAAGAACGAACGGTCTGAACTTCGACGGCCCCTACCCTCAACGGCACGATGGTGTCAATCCATTTTTTGTTAATATCACGATCAGTTTTGCTCAAAGCAAGCGAGAGACCGTGGTCAGTCATCCATATGTTTATGGTACGCATAACTCGGTTCAGCTTCAGCTGAGCCAGCTCAACGCTAGGTGCAGCTATCAAAACTGCAACGTCGTCTGCCAACCAAAACAGTTTCCTCAGGCACTTCAGACCTCAGGAGGCTGTCATACATGACATTCCAGAGGTCTGGGCCGAGTATGGAACCTTGGGCAGCACTGGAAGTGACACTCATCGTCCGTGGGCCCTCTGTAGTTTCATACATGAGGAGGCGGAACCGGAGATAATCCTCTATGATACGCATGAGGTATGCCGGAACGTGGAAGGTGTTCTCCAGAGCATCCAGCATATCGCACCACCTCGCGGAATTAAATGCGTTTCGCACATCGAGAGTTACAAGCAGCACAACCCTACGAGAGTAGTGGTTAAAATCCTCAGCTCTCATCACGGCTTGCTTCACCTCCTCAACAGCGTCAACCGTAGATCGCTCCATCCTGAATCCATACTGGCGAGGGGACAGGTCCCCCGCAGCGACCACGGCTGAATTCAGACGGGAACGGATCAACTTCTCGAGGACTTTGCCAGCCGTATCCAACATACACCTAGAGGTCTGTAAAAGGATGGCAGGTCTGGGTCTCCCTTTCCCTTCCCCAACAAGCACAAGCCTAGCTGTTTTCCAGCACGAGGGGTAAACTCCTTCGACTAGGCAGGCGTTGTACATGCGCAAAAAGATCAAGGGGTTAATAGTCAAAAACTTCTTGAGGACTTCGCCGCCTACCCCATCGGGTCCAGGAGCCTTATTGTTCTTCAGGGATAGGACGGCTGCCTCCATCTCTCTAAGACTGAAAAGTGGTACGTCATCCACCCTTCTGAAATCCCGCAGTGGGCGCAACGTGTGAGCCGGGAAAAGGGACTCGACTATCCTCTCCATAGTGGCCCCATCCATGACGGAAGGTGGAGAGCGGGTGCCTAGTTTCTTGGTTACAAGTTTGTAACCCAGGCCCCACGGATTGGAATTGACATTGTCCCTCAATGTCTTCCAGCAACTGCGTTTACTCCAGTTGATGGCTCGACGAAGAGATCTCCTAGCCACTCTGTAAGCATCCGACTTACGACGTCTGTCTACAGGTTCTCTGGCCATGGTAGCAAGTCAATTGGCTCTCAATGCTAACCGACGCAATTCCGCAATTCGGCAGTCCACCAGTACACAGGTTGCTTATTGCACCGGGATCTCCTGCGAGGCATAGACTCATCGCATGCCGAGACGATCAGTCCCATCATGGATGTAACTACCGCCTCTGCGTAAGCCACGTTAGATGCGGGAGGAACCATCGGCGTTCCTCGTAAGATGGCTTCATTGAATTTTGCCAAGTCCAATTTTTTTTAATTCCATCGAACGGGCACTTGACGAAACGCGGCTACTCGTCTCTGATGACCATCCAGGACATCAAAAATTATGTACTGGTGGTCACTGGCCGTGTAATCCTCCAGGACTCTCCAGGCTCTGATCCTTGGTAAAAGAGACTCAGATGCAAGGGTAATGTCTGGGATCGTTCCCGCATCCCAGGGCGCCGGAAAGTTGGCGTCTTGCCCTCGTTGACGTCAACGAGTCCGACTTTGGCAGCTAAGTCCAGAATGTACTTGTACACCAGAAAACTTATACCAGAATGTACCCCGGGAATTTGTGAGGGTATTCCCCACTCGACAGCTCTAGCATTAAAATCCCCACCCACGACGACGTGTCCTGTGGTATTGCGCACGCTCTCTTCCAGGCGGTCTATCTTCTCACGAAAGTCACGGATGGCCTCGTTGGGAGTGAGGTAGACACTAAAGTAAGTGACATCCCGGCACCGAACCCAAACGAAACCTCGACCCTTCGCGTGACCCCATACTTTAGCTGCATTACGCGCCCAGAATGCAGCAGTACCGTACCAAGACTATCAGGGAACCAAAAAGCTGGGTCCCTATCACGGTACCGGTACTGTTCGCTGACTAAGAGCGCGTCAACATCGTGTTGTAGGGCAAGCTGACGTAGAAGTGCGTCAGCCGTCCTGGATCGCTCAAGATTGCACTGAAGGATTCTTATCTTCGTGGGAGGGCTTTCGCTTGTTGTAGTGCGGATTTAAATACACTACACTGTCCAGATCTTATCCAGAAGCATATAGATCCAGCTATATGCTTCAAGTGCTTGTCAGCGAGCCCATTTTCTTTGCAAAGGAAACAGGACTCGACTTGGCAGTCCTTACGGATGTGACCGACCTCCCCGCAACGAAGGCAGTTCTTGCTTTAGTCGGGTCCCTTGCAATTTCGGGAGGAATGGCCGAAACAGAGGCATTTAAAAACACCTCTTTACTTCCACTCTCCGTCTGAGCCTGCAGTTGACCCAACCGACTCTCAGTTGCTGGAGTGCCAGCACCTTATTGGCATGTGCGTCTGCCATTTTGGCGACTGTCATCCGATGCTGACTCCTATTCGGTTTTGTGAGCCACACCTTAAGAAAAGCCATTTGCCACTAAATAATTACATTATAAACCGCTTTGGATGACATGAACAAACAGACTCGGTAACTACCTCAGTTAGCACTGTTTGTAGACAGCAGACAGCTGACGCGACGATGTCAATTTTGCAAGTCGTTTTACAAAGCAGCCAGTTGGGTTAAAGCATTAGAGACAGGTATCGGGAGAAAGCCTGAAATGTGACGTTTACGGAGATACCAAACTCAATCCAGTTTCTTGTACACTGGAACGGAGTGAAGTAGATTAAACGACACCTTGCGTATCGACTCGCTCGAGTCGACTAGCAGCCGGTCGGGGTGTAGCAATCGACTCACTCGAGTCGATCAGCAGCTGGAGGGTTAGGCCTAAATTTGATAGGCTAATAAATTTATATTAATAAATCTTTTAATAAGTTAATATTCATTTTTAATTAATTTTTATTTTAATTACATTTTGTAAAATATTATTATTAAAATTAAACTATCATTAGGCCTATACCTAACCTAACCAACCAAACTTGCTGATGGGAAAAAAAATTGCATGAAGGTTTACTAATTGAATCTAGTTTCAATCAATAGTAGCGTAGGCCAGTTAAGAAACTGTAACTTACCCGTTAGCCTAAGTTATTATTAGCTTTAATCCTCTTTACAGAATGATAGGCCTAGGCCTAGTTAGTTAATAATCTCTTTGGTGCATTGGGAGGAAAAATATCAGTATAGGGCCTAGGCCTAAGAGCGGTTTTAAAATTGAAATCATTTCATTTAATGAATAACTTACTTAAGTAGGCCTAGGACTTACCTTTACCCTTCCAAGATCTGAAATGTCAATACCAGTGGCTGATATATCTATTACTTGTGTAAAGTCCTCCATTATATCTTTGACTGCTTGTGTTAAGTTAAGTTAGCTTAGTCCAAAACTGATGACAACTTATTACTCCGAACAAAACAAAACTTTATCAGCTTGAATCGCAGTTATTGAAGCTTGATTGATGTTGAAATTGAAAAGATGATCTTCCGGAATTAGAAAATTAAATAGGTAGGCTAGAATTGTCTAGAAATTTTGAACAATCTGGTCAAACGGTCAACGACGCTCTCCAATCTCCAATGACGCCAATAAACTTTCTTATTCTTGTTCTTATTCTTATTCTTTGTTGGTGTTTACTCAGGGGAGGTATAGAAGAGCCTACGATGACAGCTGTGGACTTCTTATTAGCTGAAGGGACGCCATTACCGTAGCCACGGCCGCCTTTAACTACAGGCCGCGGCCTAGTAGAATTGGCAACATCGCAAGTGGTTGTTCAGTGACAGACGTCCCATAAGATAACATTGCAGACAGGTGACATCATCTCATTAATTCGCACTTTATTGATTTAATTTTTAATTTATGAACATAAATTTATTAAAATATTGAAAATAAAACGTACAGAATTGAAAATTGAAACAATATGAATTAAAATCTATATCTGTACATTTTTAAGCGGAGTCAATATTGTCATAGTCCAGTGATCAATCTTTCGTAAATACACAAATACCATTAGTTGCTTCCAAAAAAATCAGCTGTTACAACACCACTTGCGACGTTGCCAGTTCGAAGGCCGCGGCCTGGAGTTAAAGGCGGCCGTGCCGTAGCAATACGGTCTGTGGCCATCGGACTCGGTGGTCAAGCGGTCAGGTCAGCGTACCGGGCTGATATGCTCATGCTGAAGGTCCCGGGTTCGGATCCCGCTGGTAGCATTAACTTTTTGTCCAAGATTTTTTCATTATCAGCAAGTTTGGTTCGGTTATGACAATTTAATTTTATTATTAAGTCATTATAAAATTTTAATTGAGCAATTTCTATTTTTATTTAATAAACAGAATTATTTTTTTATTACTAAACTTTTGTTATATTATTTTATTATCAGCAAGTTTGGTTAGTTCGGTTAGGTTATGATAGTTTAATTTTATTATACAAAAATTATAAAATTGAATTTGAGGCATTTATAATTTTATTTTATGAACAGAACTATTTTTGCGATTAGTAAACCTTCATTGCCAAAGTGATCTCTACTACAGCGCTGTTCATGGAGGAATTTTGAACTAATGCCTCATTCGTACCTCCCCTAAGTCAGTCAGACCCTTCTTTGTTCTTGTTGCTTATCAATTTGCCGCCATCATACTAGTGAATTGTATTGAATTATTATTCTTTTCCCTTATTTTCTCGAAAGCAGGCTTATATTATATGCAACCTCGTTGTACGGCCGTGAAGATACTGTAAGGAAGATAGCTATCGCCTAGTTATCTCCTTGAGAAGAGTAAAGCTACAGGCTCTACAGAATTCATCCAATTGACCTTCAAAATCGTTTCTAATTCAATATTTATTCATGTTAAGTTGTCATGAAATTTACTAGAATAGAAAAGGTTGTAAATAAATAAAAACTTGTTAAAAAAAATTCAAAATATTAACCCTAAAATCTTAAGAATAAAATATTTTAATGTCTTCTCAAAATCACAAACACGAACACACAAATTGACAAATCAAGCTTCTTATTTTCAATAGGATGAAAAATCTACTTTGTTAGTTGTTAGTCGGGACCATGGTAGTGCTATGTTTCAGATTTTACAGTGGATTGAGAAGTCTACATTTTTACTTGTGTAGGTTAAACTAAAAGGTAAAGTTTTAGTCAAAGGTAATATGGGGTCGCCGGAAGATTGCCCTCCCGCGGACAACTACCTCACCCCTTCCAAGCAGGTTTCTACGTCATGTTGACGTCAGAGATATCCGGGGGGGGGGCAGTTTTCCAGCCACGAACATTCTAGTTCCGTTGTCAAACTGTTTAAGCTAACAACACAACCAGCCAAACTTGCAGTAACATTTCAAAATTCTGTTTGTTATTCCTCACATGCCTTTTCCGTTACCAAACGGAATTACTACATGTAGAATTAAGATTACAATTACATGGCATCACATTTTGCTAGGAGGGTAGTATATGGTAGTATTCTAGTTGCGGATACAGCTCCTATATTGGTTAGTTGGAAGATTTAGTGACGTCATGTTTCACCTGGGGGGTGGTTTTCCAAGGGGTAGTATGCACGGCCGCCTTTAACTCCAAACTTCAAACTAATATTAATAGTAAATCAGCTGATAATGGAAATTACAAGTTACAAGTTGTAGCTTGTAACATGTTGTTTATTATGAAATAGACCCCAGGAAATTTGGATGGTTATCTGTTACTTTTTGACAAAACTATGTATAAAGGCTGACGTAATAAGCCATATATTTTTTAAATCTGGTAGCAAAAAGGATTAAGAAAAGATTTAGTGTTTTATATATGATTATCTAAAAGGTGAGTTGTCCAAGACGCGTCTTAAGAGATCATCACAGAGCGGGATTACCCCATACCATCAATACGGTTTACCATTACCATTATATACCTACAGGCATATATAGTAGGTATATATAGTCAATTGACTGTAGGTATATATAGTCAATGCCATTACATAGAGGATACGCGTCCGGTAACCGGACGTGGATAAGGCGTACGGCAATGACGTCATGGGGTTGCGGGAGCCTGGAACGCCTTTACTACAACAATACCATGTCCAACCATCGGTGGTCGTGGTGTAGTGGATAAGATGCTCGGCTGATATGCATGAGGTCCGGGGTTCGAGTCCCATTAGTGACTTTAACATTTTGTCGAAGATTTTGCATTGAATACCATTTATTCTTAACTGTACATCTTTTATTAGAATTTTTGGCATTAAAAATTTTTTTTATAGAGAAAGAATTTAACCTTAATTTGATTTTTTCATTATCAGCAAGTTTGGTTGGTTAGGTTAGGTTATGACAGTAATTGCCGGACGTCTAATCCACGACTGGTTACCGGACGTGTATCCTCTGCCTTACCATTAACCTTACAAAAACACTTGGACATACTAAATTATTATTATTATTATTTTTAAGCTCTTTAAAAAGGTCTAGAGAGAAATTGGGAAATTTTGTGTTTTGAGGGTAAAAAATTAGAAAACCCATTTTTACCCCACTAAACCACGTTCCCTATGTTCTGATCATGCTGGTTCGCGAACTCATTTAAGTTTATCTGGCCTTACACCTTTAAACCAAATTTAATCAAAATTACATAAATTACTCAAGCTATCGCGTTCACGGACGTTCATATATGTTTATATATAAATTTGAACGAATGGTGTTTTTTCCCTCTGGGGACATCAAAATGAAAAAGTAATCGGTCCCGGGCCTAGGTCTTCTTACCGTGCCACCTACGGTAATATAGCTACGTTCCCATTGGGAAATTCGCTAAAATTGGAGGGGAGGGTGAGGAAAGCGTAAGAGAGAGAATCAGGGACTTTTGGGAAGACACAAATCTCAATATGATCTAACAGCATAGAAAAATTCAGCTTTCCCCTAATTACTTCTGACATCTGCTTTACCTTTATTGACCAGGCTAAATACGCAGACAATTAATTAAACCTTTATTTAACTTTAATTTAGAATCAACTGATCAAACATTTATGTCTTAAATATAATAGTAGATGTTTAAATTAACACATTATTTCAGTAATTAGGAATATCTAACAACTGACAATAGGTTTACTAAAACAAATTGTATTGTAGTTCAATTTTTGTGTGTTTTTGGTCTATATTAAACTCTGCTTGAAGAACTGTAATGCTAATAGATTAGCACCTGATAACACTAGAAAGAATTCCATAGAGTTAAATTTGCAACCTAAGAAAGCTGCAATGTTAAACACTCCTGTTAGTCCTCCATACAATATGTCATCCTTCTTGTAAGCTGAGAAACCAACTGAAATAGAATTGCAAATGGCACTCAGGTCAACTAGATCTTGAGGAACATTTTTCTTGAGAACTTCAGTAAGTACAACATATGCAATTGGGAATACGAGGTGGCAATAAGAAAACTTTTCTTCAAAACCTGCAAACAGAATAGCTTCTGCTGCAACAAGTGGTGTGTAGCACGGCTTTGAAACTCTATCCACAAACGCAAGTGCTTTCTTCACTTTTGCATTGCTTTTGGGCAATCCTGAAACATATAAACCCTTTAATAAAATGATACATAAAATAGAAATCCATAATGCAAGAAAGAAATTAGGAACACACACCTTTAGATTGCCTGGTATCGTAAAACGCAGGCAGAGCCATTCTTTCCCAAGCTGTTTCATGTTTTGAAAACTTTTCAATTAAAGTTGACTCTCTCTTTCTTATCTTATCTCTCTTCTTTTTACTAGATATCTGTTGAACCTATGTCTACAATCAGCAGAACTGACATATCTTTTACCAGACAATTTTTATAAGTAGGCCTACATTGGTTTAACAGCTGCATTAATGGAACAACTTTTCTTGTGGGTAAGACAAATTTGATCAAAATATATCCTCAAACAAACCAACTACAACTAACAGTTTACTTTTTATTCATAAGAATAACATGGGATTTTTAAATGTATAGCCTACAGTTTTTGGGAATTATTTCTGGAACCATGATGGTACAGATTACAAATAGTCTTAAATCTACAAAATTATTTGCTTTCTCAAGCTGTAGATGATTGCTGTAATACAAATTGTTAATTCGTTTACATAAAGTGTAAACAATTTGAAATAAAAAATAAATTATGAAAAACTTTAAAAACCAAGACCTTGCTCCATAACCCGATCTTGCTGATTCCCCATATCAATCAAGTTGATGCTGCCCTACAACGCAAAATGCTACAGCTGTTCATGGATGCCAAATTTAATCAAAATTGGACCAAAATTACTCGTTGTTCACAAACACATAGGTACTGTAGTCAATAAAAATGTGAATGAATAGTGTTTTGATCTCTGGAGACATCATAGGCCTAAGGAAAAATAAAATGGGTCGGTTCTAGGTCTTATTGTACCACCCACTGTCGGTAATAACTACTTCACTAGAGGGAATGTGCCATTGTGGGAGTGGAAGGAGCTTTGCTTGTGGGAAACATTTTATGTAAACCCACCCCACAAGGTAGAATAATTTTATTGGAGACGTCATATCAAAAAACATTATTTTGTGAAAAGTGATCAATGTGAGCAAGTCGTGTCTGGAGAGAAACTTGTGGTGCACATCATGAATAAGAAACACAATTGACTTAAAAACTCCTTTGACGTGATATATAGGCCTATGGAACTGAATTCTAGGGCTTTGAATCAAACATTAATTTAATTTTTAAGATTCAGAAAAAA
The DNA here is from genome assembly GCF_028750875.1 of Macrosteles quadrilineatus. Lineage (NCBI taxonomy): Eukaryota > Metazoa > Arthropoda > Insecta > Hemiptera > Cicadellidae > Macrosteles > Macrosteles quadrilineatus. Next base: position 161,539,512 of record NW_026542594.1, read on the forward strand.
ATGTTTAGAATAATGACATTTGCACCATGGAGGTAAGCCAATTTTTAAAGAGTTAGGAGTAATGACTTTTCCAAGTTTGACACTTTTGATGGTAGAAGGAAATTTAAAAAAATTATGTAGTGAAAACGTTGAGCATAGGTATGATAGGTAGGTTTAAAACTAAGTTTCAATATCCGCAGCATCGTCTTTCAATAGAAGAAAAACCCTGACATACATGGGCAAAAAACTATTTAGGCCTAATGTCTCAAGAATAAAAAAAATTATTAGATAAATTAAAAAAATAATAAACAATACTTTAAAAAAATGCAACGTTTTTAAACTCACTAAAAAGTAGAAAATAATTTATAAATATATTGAGAAAATAATACTTGTAAGATTTAAAACTAAAAACAAGGGGTGCATGCTAATTTACAATTAACTTCAACTATTAAACTAAAATATGATCTATTGCATGTACCCCACACAATCCTGCCAAAACCCCAATCAGCCCAAGGGAAATATGAAAATTAAATGATATAATATTGCATTGTCATCCATTCGTGAGCTATGTTTCAAGTTTCAAGTCTCTAGCTCATTGTGAAGTTAGTATAAAATTGATTGCAAAATTTGTACCGGACAAGAAAGCAGAAAGCGAGCTAATAAAAACGTTCTAAAATACAGTCCAAGCATTTCAAAAGTAGCCTTGCTAATTTTCTTTAAGAAAAACCAATTACAGTGAGTTCTTAACTGATCAGGATCTGTAAAAATAAATTTGTTTTTAACTTGGTCATAACTTTTTAACTGGATACATTTAGTTATAAACCACTGTTATTTTCATAGTTTCAGTTTATTTAGTCTTAAGGTATTTGTATTTTGACAATGTCACCTGTTTTTTAGCATTGCTATATTTGTAAACGTTATTTGACAATATAAGATTTATTTATTTAGTTCCTTCAAATGGGTTAGCTAATAATTGTTATCGCAGACATGCAATCAGGCTGAAAACCAAATAGCCTAGGTATTTAAAAAGTTAAGAAACCCATTACCTTTCTGTTCTTGTGTTTTTTTTCCATTTCGAGACAAACATTGAACTGCTTTTAACTATTATTGGATAATAAGAGAAAAATAGAAAGTTACCTATAGTATCTTGCTATTTCCACAGTGGATTTGTAATTCAGTAGGACAATCAATGTTTTACACAGGATTATTGGAAATCCAACCGCCTCAACTTAAGTTACTTTTCCTGCATTTTCCTGGGGTAACAATTTTCTTGAGCTAGGTAATCCAATCCGTCTGAGTCAATGGCCAACCCAAGTCTACTGATTGTTTATTGTTCCAATACTTTTTTATTTATTTATTTATATGATGGTAACAACCATTTACAATAATATGCTAATATGCTAAAAATTCTAACAAAACAATACATACGGTATGAAAAATTTGATGGCTAACATTGGTATGGTGGTTAACATCATGTCATATTTTTACAATAGTTAATAATAAATGTATGTATAGTGTTATAGTACATGCTTAACTACACAAAAGATACTGCTAAGCTTCTTAGCTTAGCCTATCTGGTGGAAGGCACTGTCTAATGACACCCAGTCCTTTAGAAAGACAGCTCTCTACAGCCTAGGAAGAGGAAGACAGTATCCCGAGTTCATATCCTAACTTTGTTCTTGGTTCTGTTTTTTAGTGTCATAAAGAGATAATTCACTCAACTTATCTGATGGTCAGTAAATTAACCCAAATAAGTTTCAGAAGGTTTAGAAACCTTTTCAAATGCCTAACTTTATCTAAAAAAAACTAACTTAGTGTATTGTATAATGACACAGAAAGTGCCAACTTTCAATTTAATATGCACATGCAGTCCAAATAAGAGCCATTAGCAATATTTCAAAGATCCACTTCATAGCTTGAGTCTAACAATTTGGCTGCCAGTAAAGAAGGCTATAGAATAGAATAACAAGATGAAGATGAAGGTTAGAGAGACAAGATTATTTATCAAACAAATGTATCAAATAAACGTAATGAACAATGCCAATGCATTCCTTACTTACCATAGTCCAAAATCCCTAATGCTCCATCCACAGCATACAATGCAAATGCAACTCTGACATATTTCAAATCCATGCACTGTGACAATGAATAACCAGAAGTAGCTAAAAGAGCCACACGGCCGATGGCTACATTCAAATCACCCATTATTTAAATGTAATAATTAGTTCAATTTGGCGAGGTTTAGATTGTTTGAATTCAAGTATTAAAAAAAGTTAGTACAAGGAAAAGAAAACAGAATCACAATAGATTCCATAATATCATATGGCCCAATGCCAATGATCGTGATTTAACAATGTAGTGCCAATGCCTCTTGTATTTCAGTGGCGAGTGGCCAAAATATAACACATTACTGTAATGTATACGTAAAGACAATAATTATAATGTTATAAAATCTAATTTTATGTTGTGTCATACCATAGACTAACCAGCACAATAAGACTTCTAATTCCATTGTAAATGTTGAAGCTCGTTTTTCGTGTCTAGTTCATGCCCGGTAATACTGATCGCTAGTATCGACAACACTTTTTTTCTATCATTTTAGAGTTCATTTGATGAATTGTGCTTTAAGCACGGGTCACACTAGGCTGTTCGCCAGCCGCTGGTGATCAGCAGCTGGCAAACAGCCTAGTGTGACCCGTGCTTTAGTGTTTGGTTATATAACTAGATGGCGAGTTATTGTTTATGATTGGATCATGTTTATGTTAAAAGGGGCTTTTAATTACTGAAACAACAAGAGACAAATTTCACAAAACACGATCTCTACTCTCTACAGTGCACCAGACAGAACGGGTCGCCGGAAGACTGCCCCCCGGAAAACTATACCCCCAAGCACGGTCCTACGTCATATTGACATCAGGGACCGGGGGGGGGGGTGTTTTCCAGTCACGGACACTCAAATTTTGTTGTCAAACAGTTCTAATGTAACCTAACCTAACCTAACCAACCAAACTTGCTGTAACATTTCGAAAATCTGTTTTATATTCACCACATGCCTTTCCTATTATCTAACGGAGTTACTGGAATTAAAATTAAAATTACATAGCATGATTTGTCTAGGGGGGGTAGTATTCCAGTCGCGGACACGGCTTCCTGGTTAGTTGGCAGATTTTGTGACGTCACGTTTCACCTGGGGGGTAGTTTTCCGGGGGATAGTATTCCGCATCCCCGACAGAACCTATGATAGAATATGATAAAGCATAGTCCCTTAGTAGATTTCCCATCCTTATGGAACAGCTGAAACCAATTTTATTGTTAGTTCTGTCCGGTTTTCTGTAGATGTCGTGTCCTATTATTTTAGGGTTAGTTTCTCATTTTGTGCCTCACTGTTAGGTTATATAGCTAGTGGACGAGTTATTGTTTATGATTAGATAGTTTTATTTGGTTAGGTTTTAAATTACTGAAATAACAAGAAAAAAATTGTAAACAAAACACGACACCTACAGAAAACCGGACAGAACTAACAATAAAATTGGCTTCAGCTGTTCCATAAGGATGGGAAATCTACTAAGGGAGTATGTTTTATCATAGACTAGTATGTTTTATCTATGGTTTTATCTAAGGTACTATGTTTTATGTTTTTGTATTAGTAGTCAAAGGTTTTATCTATGGTTTTGCTTCAGCTCTTCCATAAGGTCGAGAAATCTACTAAGGGAGTACCGGTATGTTTTATCCATGGACATACGTTGCGTCATACCTATTTTCTTTTTCCATTATGTATTAACGTCAAACATACCGTACTCAATAACTTATTAGATTTGTCATCCTTATGGCTCAGCCCAGCTCAAGACAATTTAAATGTTAGTTCCGTCCGGTTCCGCTAGGATCTGTTTTTTGTTCTGTTTCTTATCATTTCAGTAATTTAATACCTCGTTTAGCCATAACCAAATGAAACTATCGAATCATAAACAATAACACGTGCTCTTAGCCCCTAATTTTATAACCAAAAAGTAAAGCACACACCTGCACAGTAATTAAAATAACAGAAACAAAATATCGTCAACACTCACCCAGTGTCACCGAAACCCCGAACCGAAACGAAGTTACGAACTACTGTAGATATGAGAGACAAGCTGCAGACATTGACTTTGACTAACTAACACAAGTAGACTTCTCAATCCCATTGTAAATTTTGCAGCTAGTTCAATCAATGCCCGCGCCCGGTGATACTGATCGCTATATAGCATAGATAAAACATACACCGGCCTTGGTAAATTTCTCATCCTTATGGAAAGCTGGGACCAATTTTATCGTTAGTTCTGTCAGGTGCACTGTAGATGTCGCGTTTTCTTTACATGTTGTTTCTTGTTATTTCAGTCTTTTAAAACCTCGTTTAACCAAATAAAACGATACATAATCATAAACAATAACTCATCCTCTAGTTATATAACCAAACACTAAAGCATAAATAATGAAATTATAACTCTAAAATAATAGAAACAAAATTTCGTGGACACTTAATTTCTAAACCCCTAGCAAATATAATCAACAGTTCATTTATAACAGGAATATACCCTGACTCACTAATCACTGTTGTGTTGTGAAACCATTGTTTGAAAAAGGCAAACCAAAGATGTGTGGTAACTACAGACCCATAACTCTAGTCTCAACTACATCTAAAAAAGGAAAATCCAACGAATGCAATGTTTACCCTAATAAATAAAGTAGTACGGGCTCTACACAACTTTGCTGTTGGAGGAGCACCATCCTGTTGAAAGTTATTCCTCCAAGTTCTGGTTCAATAAATCATCCAAAAGTTGTGTTAGAGTGTGCTGAAGGAAGTCTAAATACACAGTCCCATTCAAATTTAATTTCCTTCGATAACATGGCGACCTATGAACTGGTCCCCAATCACACCTGGCGAAACACTAATTCCAAACCATTTCTGGAATGAAGCTTTTCTCATTGCTTTTGGATTTTCTGCCATCCGAAGGTACATGTTGTAATGAAACAAAATTTGCTGTCCACAGTATTATTTTTTTAAAGTAACATTCCTCAATATCCCGTTGGAGGAGCCGACATAACTCTCTCCTGGTCTCTTAGTCACTGGGTTCTGGTCGGTCACTGGATTTTTTTTTTTAATGATAAAGATGAAAGTGGTTATTTTAGCCTTTTGTGCTTATGGCTATAATTTTTTTAGAGTTAAATACTACTCTAAAGCCACTTAAAAAAAAAAATATTTACTTGTTCTGGAGGTAATCAAACTTTCTTAATATTTTAGTTTAGAGTGATAAGTTATTTCTATTAACAGTGTTTTTTCACGACTTTTCCCCCCAGAATTTCCCGGAACTCCCGAATGCTGGACACCCTGTCTTTGCATTTATACTCATTGAACTGGTAAAAGTTCGATGAGATGGATGGTTTTATAAGTTGTGTATTATTCCAGCTTCAAGAACGAATTATTAATAAACTAGTTTACCTTGTGGTTGCCAGATTCTTGAAATGTGTACAGTAGATATCTTGCTCGATGTACATTTCGCTACATGTGTAGCATCGTCAGGAGCACAGTTTGTCACATTAGTCTATTTAACACAAACACTATTTACAAATATATACATTTTCGGTCGGATGACGATTTACGTTAAAGTCATAGGAATCCAGCGCGCGAACGCGTGCGTGGACCACGGTGCGGACCGGAGCATAGCGGACTGTAGCGAAATGTACATCGAGCAAGATATCTACTGTACACATTTCAAGAATCTGGCAACCACAAGGTAAACTAGGATGGTTTTAACTTATCATTTTAAAGCTAATTTTAAGCAGAATCTTTTGATAACATTTGACACTTTTTATAGTCATGTTGGAACAAAACCTTTGAATGTAATTTGATTTTTCAATGAAAACAAAAATTTAAACTTCTATCTCCAAACTTAAGTTTACAATCATAATTAACCCTTGTAGGTAAGCGATTTGTCTTATTGAAAACTTCATGAGGAACCTGAAAAAATATATTAAAATTTTACAAAAAAAAAAAAAAACAATTTTTAGTGAAGAAACATCAATTTTTTCTGAACAGGTATGAACATTAAAAAACATCAATTAATTGATCATACAATCACTCTAAGGGTGTAGAATCTTAAATATGCACCATTTGGTTACTAATACAATGTATTCTAATCTAATTTTTCTAACACTTATGACCACTGACCAGCCATCCTATACATCTATTTGTGTGTGTCCGTTAACACGATAATCCGAGTAAAGATTATCCAAGCCGGTATGATCGGACTGATTCTTAAAATAAAGTAGTTTATGAAAATTAAATAAATAGGATAATACTAACAGTTAAGTTATAACTAAACAGTTTAAAGAACTGAGTAGGCTCAGGTTCGACAGACTGCCCCAATGAAATGTGTGTACTTACAACAAGTAATAAAGTAAGTAGACAAGCAGGGAGAGATTAATACAGACCTCAAATTGAAAACAAAAGTATATTATCGGCATTTACTACAACACATTCTAAACAAAATTTCTTATTATTAGCTATTGGAATTTATTCTTCGTCATCAGGGGGTATTCCTAGCTCAGCATCAGTCCATTTGGACGGGTCCGGATAATCGTATTCTCCCTGAAAAGCAGACATTATCAAATATTTATTCTTTGATCAAGGCATATCATTCAGGTATAGATTGGTCTGTATATGATAGATGGCTTTAGTCTTATTTATTGAAACTTTTCATTTAAACCTAACAAATTGATTTTGATTTGATCTTTTAAATGTTAGCTTTTTTAGGTAAAGTATGACTCAATACCTTTGTACAATTTTAGAAAATAGTGCACAATAGGAAATATTATGATTTTGTATTATAAAATCAGAACCCATGTCCGATGTGTGGAATGGAGGTGTGCAAGCGACTTGATGCTGGGCTGAACCAAGCTTGGCCTAAGCCAGCTTGAATGATTGAACACAAACAAAAAACTCAAGTCAGCCAAGATTTTACTAGCAGAAAGCGGTTTATGAGAATATTGTGCAATCGAGAATCCACAATGTTGTTTTGATCATGGGGGACGATCACAATGTCTCTGCAATGTAGAAGAGGCTAATAACTTCATATTGTTGTTTGTCAAATACAGATATCTATGAGGGTTGTCTGTGGATTAAGGTCTCCATCACAGGAATCCAAGACCAACGTCGTGTTTCTTACTTCATCTACTACTATTCTAGCCACTTTCCATCCATATGGAAAGATAATCTCATCTTAGAAAACGTTGTGAAGGAAAATTTATGCTTCCATTGTATGAACCGCGTTCTTTGATTAGGTTTCTGTAGGAAGGGGCAACTGATGCCAGTTGACAGATGTGTATGCAGAAGTGTTTTGTTGTTGAAAATGGTTCAGGTTATGGTAATGGGACGAGTGCTTTAGTGAGTTGTGTATAGTGTACACTGCCGGCGAAATTTATTCAATGTTCTTAAGTTTGATTCGAGACAGTAATTCAAACTGGAAAATTCCTATGCTGTTCGGCATATTTCAGACAGACATCCAGGACTGGCCACAGTCCATTATGAGATGCCCCGTATTAGTTTTACAATCTCTCTCATTCAATTACACCGTAATCCGGATGCAAAACTCCCCTTACATTGGTCACTAAAGAGATATGAATGACAGCAGTCGGCCTACACTATATGGAAAAACATAGTGCAAATTGGTTGGACCACCTCCAAACTCCATTCAGCCTTTGTGTCTATTTTCTAGATCAAAACACTTGTTCCCCAACTGGTGATGAACTTCAAAAGCAATTGACGTCTGAGACCACATGAATCTAATCACAGAACATGATTTATACTTGGTAGCAGCTGCAGCGCCAGTTCTTATCATAACATTTTTTAATACTAGACCAGACAAATGTCGTCCGGTCGAGTTTTAACTAAACGAGCGTACGCTACAAAAATACGTGTAAATAGCATGCTAAAATGTTCTGTGTTTGTGTATATATGTGGTTCCTGGAAAATAGTCGACAATCATCTCTCGATGTGAAAATTTTCACATACAAAAATGCTGCTGAAGATGAGCCGTATTAGGCTCGAAACATGTACAGCATAATTATGTACAATTGACACCTACTGGCATACGTAAGTAGATTATTATCTATAGTAAACATATTAAAGGTGTCAAGGCTGATTAATTTGATATAAATAAACATTCTGTCTAGTAACAAAATCGTTGCTTGTATCTTTAATTTTGACAAAAAATTCTGTACCGTATTAAGATGGATTTGGAAAGCATCAACTAATACATTACAGTACTAAAGTTATTAAAATAGGAATTATTATCGACTCTTGCCTAGTACTATATAATCTATTCCACTGAAAGTAGGCCTATTTGATTTAACTGTGTTTTGTGTTTATTTGTGACTTTTCTATCAATACTGTACACAAAAAAAGGAGATAAGAGTAGTTTATTTTATGAATAACTAGCTGTACCCGCGGGCTTTGCCCCGTTTAACTTCACAAGTGAGCTCGTTCGCTCCGCTCACTTGCTGTTAAGCTGTTAAGAAATTCCTTTTAAATATGAAAAATCATAAGGTTAACATGGGAAACTCCAGAGCCACTGGGGCGGAGCCCGAAAGCCCGATCAGAATTAAAACTACTTAGTTTTCCTATTTTATGCCCAAAGAATCAGTGTACCGAATTTCAGCCTCCTATGTAAATGGGAAGTGGGAGAATTATTGATGAGTGAGTGAGTGAGTCAGTCAGTGAGGGCTTTGCCTTTAATATATTTAGATGCAAGTATGACTTCAAAATAATGATTATATAATTCGAAATGAATAGCACTTCATTATGTTATGATTTTAGGGATTGCCCGTTTTAACCAAACTTTTGAGTTATCCGGCCTAGGTCATTAGGGTCGGTTAAGAGGGGGTCTACTGTATTAAACAACAGCAAATGTCATGCCATTAGAGTAATCATGGATCGTTGGACAGTACAACACTGTGCCTTTTAATTGAAGCCTATTTGAAAAATAACGAGCCTATGATTGTAACTCAGTGGTTATTTTAAAATAATTTCAACGTCCGTCGTCATGCTACGGTTCTCTCTAGAGTACTACGAATAATGAATAATGAAGTTTATTTCCCACAAAAAAACCACAATGTAACAATACATGAGATGTAACTATCCATAGGCGGGTGATTTATTTAAGAACTAAGGGACCTGTTCTCAAATATAAACCTCTAGGGAGGTCAGTCTGTGCGTACAGTCACAGAAAACATACTACTATAACCCAGAAAGCCAACCGCATGGTAAAAAGCATTAAGCGTTTTGAGAGAGCTTTGCCTGTCAATCCGTAGGCAGCGCCACCAGTGTTGCCATGCACTCAGCATAGCAATGCTGGTGGCGCTGCCTACGAATTGACAGGTAAAGCTCTCTCAAAACGCCTAATGCTGTTTACCATGTGGTTGGCATTCTGGGTTAAAGTAGTATGTTTTCTGTGGTACAGATGAGAACATCACAAGAGTTCAGGAATCTGTTCCCCAAAGTCCAAAAAGATCAGCAAAAAAACATTCTGTTGCTTTAGGTGTTTCTAGGACCAGTTTAGGGGACATCGTATTTTACATGACGATTTTAATTTACATCCTTACAAACTGGATGTTGCACAGAAGCTCAATCAAGGTGACCCTAGATTATGTCTGATGTTTTGTCGTAAGCTTTAAATTAACCTTCTGGGGTGCCTTATAATGTCTCTTATTTAATTTAAATAAGCTTCAAGGTAAAAGGCACGGTGTTGTACTGTCCAACAATACATGATTACTGAAATGGCATAACATTTGTTGTTGTAATACAAATTCTTTGAGAAACAACAGCTGATTGACATTTGTTTAAAAATTATCCTTTATTTATGTACAGTAGACTCTCGCTCATCCGGACTAATGTGGCGGACGTCCGGTCCGGATTACGAAAAATCTGGACTATCGAGAGTCGAGCAAAACAGTACTGTATATAGCCGTTTTTACAATTTTGTTCCAGGTCCACAGTATTGATAGCCGGGAAAATGCAGTTCCACCAGTAATAATTTTTCACCGCCGTGTTATCTGAGTTTTTGAACATCCGAGGTAGTCTCGGTCCAATTTAGCTTGGATAATCGGACTTCTACTGTACTGTGCCACTAAAAATATCACTACTGCCGATCCAGATTAGCGGGAATCTGGATAAGGCCGATCCGGATGAGCGAGAGTCTACTGTACCATGTTACATATGTTTTATATATATATGCAGTGCTTGATTTGTAAATAATGAGGTGCCGGAACTGTAACCTATTTAATGTAATTAGTCCCTATTTGACAATATTTTTATCTTTCTAAAAGAGTGGCACCGGAACACCATTCTGCCAAGTTCCACTACAAATCCAGCACTGCACATGTATTCATAAGGTGTGTATGTAGAATAGTTGTGTTACCTAATTATTTTTCATAACATATCACCTAGAATAGTTATTATGTAAATTAAGTAACATGGCATTAATCTAAGATTTGAACCAGTTGGCTTGGCTACGAGGGGAAGTTTTGTGGACAACCCTAATACATTTCATTCTAATACAAGCTTAGCTTTTGTCATCTTGTGAAACATCAGGCTATCTGCCACAATCAGGGTAACGTGTAGAATTGGATTTAAGTTCTTTAAAAAACAATCACATGTTCTGGTGTGTTGGGATATTGAATTAATGTTTGCATATTATGTGTTTATCATGACAAGTTAAAGCAGGCCTACTTACCACAATATGACCTGGTTGGTGATACAAATGCCAGAGAATCCACCAGATTCCAAAACCCATAAGACCATCTCTTATCATAAAATGGCTTTTTGGCACATTTTCAACAGCCAGTCTTCGGTAAGTCCAACTACAAAAAGATAATGCAAGAAACAGCTTCAAATGTAGGGTAAGGGTAGATTTGTATTTGATTGTAAATCTTAATTAGATAGGTAGCATCTTCTTCAAAACACTTAGGCCTACTACACAACATTTAAAATTTAACTTTGGTGACACGAATAAACAGTAGAAAGGACAAGATTATGTATCAAAGCATAAAAATGAAAGTATTACGGTATCTGATTTTAATACAAACTCTGAGAAGTATTACACAAAATACCAAGGATATAGGTCTAGAGGCAAACTTAAGACCACAATTTATTTGCCAATTTTTAACCTTCCACCGGGCTTCATGACTGAAGTTACCGTCAGGTCACTACATTTTTATAATAAAAACCTTAGTTTGAGTTTGGCATGTCTGTCACCTGCCGTACATCATGCACCTCTTTCACAAAAACGGTTTCTGGCTCCTCTTACCCCTTTCCCAGTTATCAGTCGACATTAGGGAGTGGTTTAGGTAAGTACTTGCGCCCTTTGACCTTATTTTGCGATATTATAAAATAGATGAGGAAGAACAAAACTGTGTGATTGTTGGCTAGTGTTGAAGGGTAGGACAGGGAACAGCATTTAGTGGAAAGACCCACAACAACAACAATAAACAATAAACATCGTTTGGTTCCCCAAAAAAAGTTCTCAAACAAATGAACTCATCTCTCAAATCTTTTTTTGGGGAACCAAACGATGTTTATTGTTATTCATCCAATAAAATATTGTTGTTTCATCGCAGAACTGTACCCCTTTGGAGTAATACAGCAGGATCAGCATGTTCTAAGGTAAAAGAATAGGATTTAAGTAGACTACCTTCATCAATAAGCTAAAAAGTTGTACCCTAACCATAGTTAGGCTACCTAGGTACTCATGTGTGACATTATACTTCCACTAGGTGTACAATGCAGTTGTCTGCTTGCAATATTGAGCGGAGCCAGCATATTCAATATCAATGATTTTTTTTGCATTTTAAATAGAATGCCTATTTGCAGAGGTATCCAAAGTCAATCATAAGTCAGGATTAAGTGAATGAATCGTCTACTTGCAGGAACCGTATTCTATGTTTCATCTGGTTCTCATAAATTAAATGTCTACTTGCAGTATCCAATGCCAATGATATATTTGGTTCGCATAAATGGAATGCCTATTTACAGATTCTAAAGTCAATAGTACGTATGGTTCACGTAGACGGATTGTTTACTTGTAGTATCCAAACCCAATGGTACATGTAAATGAATAGTCTACTTGCAGTATCCTCAATAAATCAATGGTCCATTTATTTTGTTCACATAAATAAAATGCCTAATTGCAGTATCCGAAGTCAATGGTAGGCTTTTAGGCCTACTTCTGCTTCACTTATATGGGATGTCTATGTGCAGTATTCAAAGTCAATGATACGTCGGGTTCAAGTCAACGAATTGTGTTATATTTGGTTCACATTAGTGGAATTCCTATTTGTAGACTGCAAATAGGAATTGAACATGTTCCAATCAGATAGATATTCAAAGTCTACATTAATTGCACGTCTTGCTCACATAAAATGCTGTAAGTTATTTACAGATTCCAAACGCAATATGGTGCATCAGCCTAATTCCGGCAACCCTTATTATTGGTTTAAGTCCTGTGGTCCGAATATTACCATTTCAGATTTATACCTTCCCATATGGTTGGTTACATGACTGTGCCAAATTTCCTGCAGATCGCTTAAGCCTGTCAGGTGGAGCCTGACCTGTATTTGTAAAACAAAGGCAGTGAGTGTAGTATAAGAGCTTCGCTTCACTCCGCTCAATAATTTCGATACTGCAAATGAATCATGGTAGGCCTAAGCAATACCTGTATTATTAAAAGGCAATAACGACTATTATTATATTATTATTACCCATTGTATGTAGAATTTGCTTTTCTTTATTTTTTTTTCAATGTCTTCTTTCTTCATTATTAAAAAAAGAATCATTTATTTGTACAGAAGACTTACTTGCATTAAACATTCATAAAACTCACCAATTCAATTACCTCAATAACTGTTTACCAGTATTATTGTTGTGAGGGATTGGGGTTAGCCTCACTTAGTATAGGCCTATAACTTAGGTCTAGTTTTATTTTAGGAGTTAAAAGTAAGAAATTGTCGTCAACCACTTTCAAAATTTCCCTATTGTGCAATAAAATTTATCAATACAACTATTTTATTGTCTAAGTTACACCATTTAGTCTTAAACCTTACCTGTAAACCACGTGGTTGTGATTTTATTTCGTAAAACGATTTTGTATTTTTAGCTACAAGAACATTTTTTACAAAGTTTCTTGCAAATCAAGGGCGGTGTGATTTTTGTTGGTATAATTATGTTGTAGTGTTTTTTTAATGACCTCGTTTTATCTTCTCCTTCTCCAAGCAACATAAACTTAGGCCTAATTAGTTAACTATTCATTGTTGTTAAAAAGAACAGAACCATTTTACAATTAAATATAAACAGCATGGAGTTTAATCACTCAATATAGAACTGATTGTTAATCATTTCGTATTACATACAATATACTATAATATGCTCTTTAGTATTATCCAATTTTTTCTTTTGTACTGTATTTATCATGTGGTAGATTTGTTGACTAATGTTGAGGCTCTTGTTTACTTTTTAGTGTTTACTCGCAAATAATGACATGGCGACCAATTAACCCATAAGGCCCATGTTAAATTTCCAAAAGTTTGCATTCATGTAGGGAAAAGTCCTATGGTCCTATTTGTACCGTTTCAGATTTATACCTTCCCATGGTTGGTTACTATGACTGTGTTAAATTTCATGCAGATCGCTTCAGCCGTTCAGGAGGAGTATTTGTAATAAAAAAGCAGGAGTGTAGTATAAGAGCTTCGCTCGCTCCGCTCAATAATCAGAAACATACAGATCTGGGTTCAGGGCCGGTTTAACCCATACGCAAACTACGCGGCCGCATATGGCGCCAATGGAACAATTTTTTTTACATGAACAACGTAATTTTGTTTATTTTTGCTCAGAGTCCAAGTATACTACAATAAAGGCATTTATTCTGTTTGTAGGCCTACCAACAGCACTTTAAAAATGTGTATATTTGTACAGCACTACAACTCAAGGACTCAATGCCATTTGCAGTTTCGATTTGTAGTGAGCTGACGCTTGGCAGCGTACGGCGCGGCGCCGTTGGGTTTCATTTCACGACTCACTCATACTAACTACTAGAGCAGAGCATTACGTTGTATTGCACTCTTTTAGTTGTATACGTATTGGTATTGTATTTGCGTTGTTTTGATCAAATCAAATCAAATCATTCTTTATTCATTATACATAAAATAACATGTATTGAATAGAGTCAAATAGGCTATAAATACATATAACTACATATTACAAAGTGCTTAAATTAAAATATACTATTAAGATAAGTGAAGAATTTCTAATTGAATATATTAAAAATATAACACTATTGCAATCACAATGACATTAGCAGTTATTAAAATAAAAAACATATACCCATTTTCCGGGCTTAAGTAAAAATATACACAGAAAAGAAAAAGTATTACTAATCATTGTGAAAATTTAAATTGTTCCCCTAATTTTGCTATGGAGTTCAAATTATGTAAGCTACTAATTTTTATTGTTTAAAAATTCTTCTATGGAATAAAATGAAAATTTAATTAAAAAGTCTTTTAGTGTTCTTTTAAATTTATTCAAATTGTCTTCCGTCTTTATATAAGCCAGCAGGTGTTGCAAAAAAATCAAACCTGAATAATAAGTTTTCTTTTTGAAAAATTCCAATTTATGTCGGGGTAGGTTAATTTTAAACCTAGTGTTATAGTCACCAGTATTGCTTGAAGTGGATGACAATTGAATTTGTTTTGCATAGACAGATGCTTCATATACCGGTATATACAGACTATACACCGTTAGGATTTGTAATTCCTTAAAATATCTCTTAGCTGATTGTTTTCTTTGCAGTTTCATCATTAGACGAATAGCTCTCTTTTGTTTGATAAGCATAGAATCCAAATTGGTCTTTGATGTTGCTCCATAAATAGATATTCCATAAGCTATGTGACTATGCAGTAATGAAAAGTATATTATCCTCAAAGTGTCTATGCTGCAGATCTGAGACATCTGTCTTAAAGCACATACACCAGAAGTCAATTTTTTAACAACATGTTTAACGTGATTGTCCCATGTAAGATTTTTGTCGATAATTAAACCAAGAAATTTAGTCTGTTCAACTTGGTCTATCTTGTCATTGTTTATGATCTATTTATCTATTTTATTTATTTATTTATTTATCTATTCTATCTATTTCGTCGTGATGATTCATGATTGTTGGTAAGTGTATGATTACGAGTGTTTTAAGTTTAATTTATAATTAGCGCACTAAATAAGAAGAAAGTATAAACTGAATAAATGAGTAAAACATCTTGCGAGCCGATACTAAGAAAACAATGGCAGAAAAAAAGAAAACGTCTGACACTTATTATAGAAATCGTAAGGCGAATTTGGAACAGGAAGATAAAAAACAAGCCAAATCAATGTGTAGGTAGATTTTTATTGAAATCATGTGGTGGCGAGGTTAGTCAGCCCGAAGGAGTCAAGATAGAAGACGGCAATGACGTAGGTATTTATTTATGTATTTCCCAAGGAAAGATTATAACAAGCAGCTGATCACAAACGGCAAACATTACGTCATTGTCGTCTTCTATCGTGACGTCATGCTTGACGAACATGACAGCCTGTTTTTTTAGTGTGGCCTTGGTTTTGCTTAAGTTCGTATGATGAGTAAAAGTGTAAAAATGTTAAATTTCTGCGAATAATAAACAATCTTTGGCCTACATTTTAAGTATTGTTCTAACTTAAACTTCTAACCGGCCCTGTCTGGGTTGAAGCAGCGTCGGCACAATTAAAACACACAAATATTAACAGAATGAACAGCTGTAAAAGTTAGACTACAGTAGCCTACAGGTTTTGAGCTGATTGAGGAATGATAGCTTATTTTCCAGCAAGTTACAGCTCAGCGGCTGAGAATATGGATTTAATTACATTGTTAAGCAAACGCATAGGCCTAAGTACCAGAAAAATGGGTTTGTCCATAAACAAAATGTAGCCTAGCCTATGATTGGTCCTAGGGACCTAGCCTATGTATCTCATATCATACTCACGCTCCATGGCTATCATGTCTGACTTGATTCCAATTTCGTCCTGGGGCGATAGCATTTTTTAAAAGACTAAAACTTCTTGAAAGACTCATCTTTTGTGTTACAATAAGCTGCGATCGAACTAACTATAAGATAGATGTCCTATATGCCCTTAACCTAAAAACAAACAACACATCAACATAGCATAGCACAATTTTCAATGTTCAGCAGGGAAATTGGTTAAGTTAGTCTTATTTTACTTGATGAAGGTGGAGAAATCGAGTATTGGTTGATTAAATAATACCATTGAGTATTGGATACGTCAAAGATAATACCTAAAATATATTAAAGTTAGTCCGATTCCGATTTCGCTAATTAATTGGAATTGGAATCCAAAATCCAATCAGATAAGATAGATTTTTTTTCCTTGCAGAAAAGGTGGTCTGGATTTTTTTTACCCATGAGACCTCAATGTTCTCTGTGGTTGTTTATTAGTAAATACCACCATGAGTAAACACAATCTTATTTTCCAGATAATTCAATGGTGAATAGATTGTTGTTAGTAAGAAACATAGATGTGCTATATCGTGGTGTATGTTGTTTTTGGGAATTAAAAGTAGGATTTGGGATTATAAAGATTTGACGGATTTCATGAAATGGAAGGTTTGACTCTTCTCTGCTTGGGGCCCTAACCCGAAATAAGGCTGGCCACGGATGAAGCCATGGAGCACCCAAAGGATTGAGAAAACATGTATGTACTTGTTTAGCTGTATTTTGTGTTCTATGTTTTGTGATATGAGTTTGCATGTTTTAATATTCTTTTCTTTATTGTGTTTAAGTATTTCTTTATTTCGGTGTGGATTTTTCATCTGCAACTTTCATTGTGTTGGCTAGGTTCTTTGAAAAATTGTTGCTGTATACTTTGGTCTTTTTAAGATATTTTTCTCTATCGTAGTCAATAAGTCATTTATTTAACCAAAATAACAATTACATGCATTGGTCATATCATTTAGCAAAACATACAGTTTCTTGACTTAAATAGGAAATAATTATTATTAAATTGTCAATTATCAAAGTCAAAAAATAAGAATAGTCAATTTCAGTACATTTCAACAACAACTATTTATTTACTCATTTTTCAATATTAAAAACATGTGACATTTAATCTTCACAAATAAGTAATAGCACAAATATAAAGATTAATCAATGGTCATACATATATATGAAATTAGTCATTAACATCTTTCCCCTCCTCAGGAAGAATGGCAATTTCTGTCATCGGACGCCGAAAAGTACTTTTTGGTGTTGTGATGTCAACAACTCTTACTTGTCCATCTCGACCGGGGTATAGGGCAGATATTCTTCCAAGGGGCCAGGTGTTACGTGCATTGTTTTTGTCTACGATTATTGCCAAGTCGTTAATTTCAGGTGGAATAGTTCTTTTGTCTTCATCCATCCAGGCTTTCCACTTCAGGTTCTCAGGAATATTCGAAAGCACTTGTTTTGAATTAGATATCCAGTTACAAATTTGAAACCCTCATCCAGCTCTATGTATCTCAATTATTTCTTGAACACGTCGTTAAGCTTCCTCTTCTGTGTCGGTCGAATCCAGCAGGTCGTCCATATATTCTTTAGTCAGTATGGAATTACTAGCTTCAGGATACAAAGAGTGAAACTGTCTTGCATTGAGGTTTAACAACAAACAGCTGAGTAGTGCATCATTGAAGGAAACTCCGTGAGATTTAGCAGCAGCATCGAAAACCAATCTTATTTTGTTAGGGTTTGTTCGGGTTCGATACTCCAAAGTGGGGTAGATAGAATGTTCGACCTGTTATGATAGCAGCTTTTTCAGGGCTGAGTTTTCTAATATAACCTTTTTCCATATATTCGTCAATCTTGGTTGTGTAAGCCTCTTTAAATTCCAGATCTTTTTCCATTTTCTTTTCAAGAGTATTTAATCTTCTCAGAGCATTGTCATAGCTTGGAGGAAAATTAAATTCGTCATCTTTCCATAAAAGACCAACTTCGTAACGATCTCCTGTTTTCGTTATGGTATCCTCAAGGATTGATACTCCACGTTCTTCTTCTTTTGACAATTTCAGGTCATTTGATCTAGTTTCTCCATATTTCTCTAATTCGAAGGATTTCTTTACCATGTCATGAAGTAAAGATTCTTCATATGAGAGTAGGGTAAAATTCTCATCCACACGATCTCTGAATTGTGCACACTTCCCATGTAGAGTCCAACCAAGAAGGCACCATGACAGTACTGGGGCGTTAGTAGGACCTTCAATAATCTTACGGGTTAGAATAAGATTACAGTTGTCTTGGCCTATCAAGAGAGTGGGCCTGACACTCGCTATTGGAAGAGGTTGGTTGATAGAGTCTAAGTGTGGCCAGTTTTTCCTCAATTTGATACTGTCTATTTGTTGGTGTGGTAACTCTAAAGTGGACTGAGTTCTGAGCCCTTTCAATGTAAAGATTTCATCCTCGTAAAATCCTTTTATTTTTAAATCTATTCTCTTTGATTGAGATTCAAAGTGTCTTGTGTTGTTAGACCAACATGTTGTCAAAGGAACAATCTCACCCTGGATACCAAGTTCATCGGCAATTGATGAATCCAGAAGTGATACAGTCGAGCCGTCGTCTAAAAGGGCATAAGTATCTACCTGGGACTTGGGACCGTACAACGTGACAGGACAAACACGAAGCAAAACACGGTTTGATATGTTATTCTCAAAATGATTACCGATTACTTCATCTCTAGATTTTAACTCTCCCTCATTTCTTTTCATTGGAGGTCTTTCAAGATTGGAGTTATGTAAGAGACGGTGATGGTACAGCTTACAACCGTTTATACTACAAGCTCTTTTAGATTTACAAAATTTAAGTTGATGTCGTTTGAAACAAGAAAAGCATAGCTTTTTCTCACCTACCATTTTCCACCTTTCGGAAATATCAGCTTTCCGAAGTATAGAGCATTTGTCATTATCGTGCTTACCACCACAGAACACGCAGGTAAGTGGGCCAACTGCGGGAACTGCTGCTTTTGAAGAGTTGGTCAACACAGGTTTGAAGTCGTTTTTCTTTCTAGTCGGGACGTCCTCGTTTGGATGAAAACTCATGATAGAACATTGTCTCTCTAACCAATCTGAAAAATCACTCAGGCTAGGTCTAGTTAAACACATACTGCTCACATGTTGAGCCCAATGGTACTTCATTTGATAAGGCAATTTTCCTAACAGTTCACTGAGTAGTTGGGGGTTTGTCATGTACTCCATATGAAGAGACTCAGCTGTCGAGGTAAAGTTAAGAATGGTTGTAGAAAACTCAATGAGGCCAACAATATCATCTTCAGTTACAGGGGCTAGCATTCTAGTTTGGTTCATCATAGACTCAATGATAAACTCGGGCTTACCGAAACGCATCTGTAACGTTTTAATTATGGCATGCAAGTTTTTACTGGAAACAAAAAGAGGTTTCACCATTTTGAAGGCTTCGCCTTCAAGACAGTTTCTAAGTCTAGCTAGATTGTCATCATCAGAATACAATTTTACCGTATTTTCAAATGCAGAAAAGAACATAGGCCACTCATCTGGTCTACCACTAAAGTTTGGTAGTTGTTGGCGGCAAAGAGAGGTTGGTTGAATAACTTTTTTGACTGAATCTGCTAGTAATTGTGCAGCCGTGGTCATAGCGGTTGATGAACACTGATGAACTGTCGGTTCATTATCATTCAGCCACTTTACGACTTTACTCTCAGATTCTCTCTTCTCTCTCTGAGATATTAAGCTTTGACTTATGCTTACCTCAGATCCGCAGACTTGACTACCATTTGCCGATAGTGATTTCATAGAAGCCCTTATTTCCAGCATTTGTTTACGTCGCTCTAGTTCCCTCTCGTCTCTCAGCCGTTGTCGCTCCATTTCCTTCTCCATCCGTTGTCGCTCCATTTCCTTCTCCTCCATCAGTCTTTGTCTTTCCAGCTCCTTTTCTTCATTTTCTCGTTCCAGTTTTTGTATTTCCTCCAACTTTTCAAGTTCTATTTCCATTTGTCTCCTGCTGCTTGATGTTGCTGATTTACTTTTTGTTTTCCTTGAACTACTAGAAGTAATGCTGGGTTGTCTCAATGCTACTCCTTGAGTGTCATTGTTTCCATTCTGAGAAACATTCTTTGATAATTTGTCTGTATCATGATTTTCATTCTGATCAGGGGTATACCTTTTTGGAGGTTTAACTTCTCTATTACTTTTTCTGTAAGACATGGATCTTTTTTAGTTTCGGCACCAATATTAAATTGTCAATTATCAAAGTCAAAAAATAAGAATAGTCAATTTCAGTACATTTCAACAACTATTTATTTACTCATTTTACAATATTAAAAACATGTGACATTTAATCTTCACAAATAAGTAATAGCACAAATATAAAGATTAATCAATGGTCATACATATATATGAAATTAGTCATTAACAATTATATTATTTAGGACATTGTAAAATCAGTTGGTCTAGAGTTTCATTTGTTCCCATAGAGCATTTTAAACATAGAGGTGTGAAATAACATTTCATTCTGTATAAACAATAAAAATATTCACATTAGCGTGTCCAAATCTTATTCTACATATATTTACAATGTAATTTCTGTTCATGTTTGTCGATTGGAACCATGGATTTCTGAGAAATGATATATTGATTTTTTGTACCATTGGGCTTTAAGTGGTTATTAATTTATCATTCAAAATGCCATCGTCTCTTTTTCTTTGCAATGATTTAAGGTAATCAATTTGTGACCTAGAATTCTTGATGAATTTCGTTGTTAGATGCCACACGTGCGTTTTTTTCACGCAGTATAATGTAGCTTATTCTCACGCCGGTTGAAGTCCAGGAGCGGCAAAATGCAGTGGGAACCCGCAGTTGATTGACGAATTCACGTAATTATGTTATATATATATATATATATATATATATATATATATATATCTTCCTCATGGCCGGAATATTAACTTTGTTTCTGACAGTGAACAAGAAATATAAATGGTATATTGATTTCTATACGAAAACAATACTAAAATTATTTTATTTTGTTAACCTTTCATTTAATTATTTACATTTAGTATAAAAAATGAATAAAATATATTAATTTCGATACGAAAACAGCACAAAAATTATTTTATTTTGACATTTAGTATAAAAACAAATAAATATAATATAAATATTTTTATGGCAAGATGTTCATCAGATCTTTGAATATTCTACTACATAAATGCCTCTTTACATTTTTTAGTCCAACTAAATGCCTTTCCTTTTAGTAACAAATTATTAAGTGGTCCAGTAAGGTTGACTATGTTTAAGATCCTACTGTGTAATTGGCTAGACCCAAAAATATTTTACGCTATCCTGGAAAAAATTAGATACATTTATCTTTATTTTAACTTGTTAGAACGACTTGATCAAAGCTGCGTGTTGCTCCCGCCCGTGTGGCCAGGGACAGAGCGTGAAAACAAGCTTCAAAAATGCACCACAGTCCATTCTTCTGCGGGCCCACGGCGGTCGATTTTGAAGACGCGCCGAATTTTCGTGAAAACACACTCCGTGTGGCATACCTCATTAGATAATGCTGGCCATATTTCTCGCGTTTTTTCACGCTGCGTTCTTGCGTGAAAAAACGCAAGAAATATGAGCAGCATTAAATGTAATGAGGTATGCCACACGCAGTGTGTTTTCCCGCAGTAGCGGGTGCCTATTTGTTTCAATGCTACCCTAATTTTTCGCGTGTTTTCACGCTGCGTTTGTGCGTGAAAAAAACGCCCGTGTGGCCGCAGCCTTCCTTATTGCAGCTTTTGCTAATTCGATAACCACTTCATTACCTCTTGCCTACATGACCAGGTATCCATTGTATGGTATATCTATTAGAGTTATTGTTAATTATTTCTTTTATTATGTTTAAAACCATGTCCTTGGTAATTTTTAGTCACCATGAATTGCATGGTCAATGTTTCTTAGCTTTATACACTGCATAAATTTCCGCAATGTAACCGGAAGTTTTATCATTTAATTTTAATCTTAACCCAGTATTGTTATATGGTACATGGTTTGTTGGATTTTGATTTTATAAGTTTTTTGTGGTTATCATTTTTCTTCATCTGTTCCGCCTAAGAGGCTAGCATCGGTCTGCTTAAACATGCAGTTGCGAAGTACACCTTTTAATTTATAAACTGTAACTGACTGTAGGTTAGTATAATTTGTTTTTATTTAATAATTGTGTAGCCTGGCAGACTGTAGAATTATAAAACATCGATGAACAGACTAGATACTTAGCCATAAAAGAGTCATAATACAGGCATTTGACGAAAATAATATATTATGTGTATTATACTACGTAGACTTCTCATCCCATTGTAAAATTTGAAGCTCGTTTTTCATGTCTAGTTCATGTACGCCACACTGGGCGCTAGTGTTGAGGAAATTTTGTTTATATTATTTTAGGGTTAATTTATTGATTTGTACTTTACTGTTTGGTTAAATAACTAGGGGACAATTTATTGTTAATGATTAGATCGTATGATTTGGTTAAACGAGGTTTTAAATGACGCTATTAACGGGAAACAAATTGTAAACAAAACACGACCTCTACATAAACCGTACAGAACTAACAATGAAATTGTCTTCAGCTGTTAAATTAGGTTGAGAAATCTACTAAGGGAGTATGTTACCTAATGCCATGATGGAAAAAAAACATAGATGTGCTATTCCCATCATATACTGACGTCACCCAGAATGTAAACAAAAATCACCTGAATTGCCATCTATAAGTATAAAGGAGGTTGTTTGTATATATATATATATATATATATATATATATATATATATATGTTTGGCAGTGATAAACTCAGACACCGCTGAACCGATTGCCACGAAACTTGGTACATACGTGTAGAATTTCATGGAATAGGTTTATACACCATCAATTTCGTGATCCGTCAAATCGGCTCCGCCCCAGTGGCTCTGGAGTTTCCCATGTTAACCTTATGAGAAATGGAATTAATGAATCTTAACAGCTGTTTCAATTAAACAAGTTGGTTCTGTTCTATGATGTTCAATAGCATTAAAGTTACAAGGATTACCAACAGGGTGCAGCACTATTATTTCTTTTACATTTATGACAACAGCTAATTTGCAACCAAAAGGTGAGTGAGCATAGCGAACGAACTTCAACCTGGAGGCGAGTTAGCGTAGTGAACGAACTAACCTGAAGGCAAGTGAGCTTAGCGAACGAGCTAACCTGAAGGCAAGTGAGCGCAGCGAACGAGCTCCAACCCAAAGGTGAGTGAGCGTAGCGAACGAGCTCCAACCTAAAGGTGAGTGAGCGTAGCGAACAAACTTCAACCAGGACGTGATTGAGCCATGCGAACGAGATCATCTTGAAAATTAAGAAGTTAAACGGGGCAAAGCCCGCGGGTGTCAGCTAGTATAAGTATATATTCATTTTGATTTTATTGTTATTATTTTTATAAACCATATATAAATCCCAAAGAACCACTGAAATAAAAAAAAATAAGTTACAACGCCATGTGCTTGTAACTTTAGCCATGCTAAGTTACAACGCCATAAACCATATATAAGGTACTTGAAATGTTTTTTCATGGCGAGAAACCTTGCGCAAAACTATCCATTATTTCACAAATAGTCCTTTAAGTTCGTAATTCCTTTCCAAAGGGAACTTTCCTTATACCTAAAAATATCTCAGCTGTACTTATTTGTATTTTATTCTTTAAATTTATTAACATTACCATAGTAAAAATCAGGTTTGATTATTTGTTTGTATTACTGTAATCTGTGTTGTTTATTTCAGCTTAACTTAACCAATCAATAGTTTTATTAATACTCATGAAGACAAACGGGATGAACAAACCCAGTGGGCAACAGCTAGTAAAAAAATGGTAAAATGGTGTTTGCAATCTGGGTGACGTCAGCACATGACGGGAATAGCACACTTGTTTTTCCTTCCACTACGAGCTAATGCTAAGCCACGGCCACCTTTAAACTCCAGGGCGCGGTCTTCGAGGGCCACACTATCATTGCTGTTACAGCTGTTTGTTTTTTTTTTTGGGACAGCTAATTCGTTTTTTTATGTTTACAAAAAATGTGAAAGCTTTGTTACTGGGTTGAGAAAATATTGACTCAATTATAAATGTACAGAAATAAATCTATATTGTTTTGGTTTAGAACACGTTTGATTTTCGATCTTTTAATAAATTCATATTCATATTCATAAATTTAAATTTAAATGAATAAAAGGCGACTAAGTGAGCTGGCGTCTCCTTTCTGCTTAGGAGGTCTACTTAGCCATAATTGTAACTTCCGGCACTCACCTTTGCTCGTCTCCTTTTTTTGACTTGTCCCAAAAACCGACAAAAATGAGGCTCGGGCGAGCACGAAACATGGTGAGGCGAACTATCCCGAGCGTACACGAGCAGACAGGGTACACTATCGTGCTCGCCTAGCTGGCCCATATTTGGATGAAACGTTTGGATGCCTTTTTTGAGCATTTACAAGAATAATCATAGTACAAATTTGTAGATAATTTTATTATTTTTTTGGAATATAACCTTCCACTTTGGTCGATTTAGTTGTATGCAAAAAACTAAGCAACGTCCTAATTTATAGTAGTGAGAAAATACTGAATTAGATATTTTTTTGTTAAACTTTGTACAACTAAATCCAAACCTCTACTTGGCTGATTTTGTTAATTAATGGGTCACTAGAAAGCTTAATTCGTTTGGATTTGCAAATAATTGTGTAATTTTATAAATATTAGTAGTAACAAATTTAAAAATGACAAAAATAAATTGAAAAATCCTTGTTCAAGTTTCTGTTTTCAAGTTTCTATTTGTAGCCAAGTTTTGGCAGTCTTGTTTAGTATTTTCAAGAAGTACATAGTGGTTTTTTGTAGGGAATTTTATTCTCTTTCAGAATATCACATCTATAATTTGGCCGATTTCTTACAGTTTAAAAGTTATTGGCAAATAAGCTAAGTGACCTCCGAATTTATAGTTGTTAGAAAATACTGTATTAGAGATATTTTTGTTAAACTTTGTACAACTGAATCTAAACTTCTACATGACCGATTTCGTCAATTATTAATGGGTCATTAGAAAGCTCAATGATTCCACGATTAATGAAAAATAGTGAATTGGTCTCCTCATCCATGGAGGTGGAGATTATCTTTAGTAAACACTTCACAGGCAAATCATTCGTGCTCCACAACGAACAGCAACAGACCAGCTCAACGTAATGAAAGTGTCATTTCAAACAAAGATTACATCTCCATGTTTTTTGCTCCTACTGTATCTCTGAATCTGATGTTGAAACAGCCATACTTATTTGAAAAAAGAAGCTAATCAACCTCCAAATTATAGTTAAAAATATTTGTGGGGAAAAAGTTAAAAGAACAAGAATATTAAAATCGGCTTCTTTCAAGCTTATATTTTCAACTTTTTATTTTTAGCTAACTTAAGGCTGCCTTCATGGAGTATTTTCTAGAAATAAATAATGGTATTTTGTAGGTACTCTTTCAGATATCTCCTTCCACTTTGGCCGGCTTACTAACCATTTAACCTCCAAATTTATAGCTGATAGAAAATTCGGAAATAGATACATTTTTGTTCAACTTTGTACAACTAAATCTAATACTTACTTATACTGGACGGATTTTATTAATTAACTAGCTGGCCTGACAGACGTCGCCTGTCCTAATGTGGTGTTATGTCTAGGAGATTATCTTTAGTAAACACTTCACAGGCAAATCATTCGTGCTCCACAACGAACAGCAACAGACCAGCTCAACGTAATGAAAGTGTCATTTCAAACAAAGATTACATCTCCATGTTTTTTGCTCCTATCTCTGAATCTGATGTTGAAACAGCCATACTTATTTGCAATGAAGCTAATCAACCTCCAAATGTATAGTTAAAAATATTTGTGGTGAAAAAGTTAAAAGAACAAGAATATTAAAATTGGCTTCTTTCAAGCTTATATTTTCAACTTTTTATTTTTAGCCAACTTTAGGCTGCTTTCATGGAGTATTTTCTAGAAATAAATAATGGTATTTTGTAGGTACTCTTTTAGATATCTCCTTCCACTTTGGCCGGCTTACTAACCATTTAACCTCCAAATTTATAGCTGATAGAAAATTCGGAAATAGATACATTTTTGTTCAACTTTATACAACTAAATCTAATACTTACTTATACTGGACGGATTTTATTAATTAACTAGCTGGCCCGACAGACGTCGCCTGTCCTAATGTGGTTTTATGTCAAATGCTCGTTCATTTTCAAGATGAGCTCGTTCGCATGGCTCAATCCCGCCCTGGTTGAAGTTCGTTCGCTACGCTCAATCACCTTTTTAGGTTGGAGCTCGTTTGCTGCGCTCACTTGCCTTCAGGTTAGCTCGTTCGCTACGCTAACTCGCCTCCATGTTGAAGTTCGTTCGCTATGCTCAAAAATTAATAGTGCTGCACCCTGTTGGTAAATATATTAACTTTTTAATGCTATTGAACATCACAGAATAAAATTGTTTAGTTGAAACAGCTGTTAAGATTCTTTAATTTCATTTGAATATGAGTACTCATAAGGTTAACATGGGAAACTCCAGAGCCACTGGGGCGAAGCCCTTTTGACGGATCTGCACCAAACTTCACACAAACCATTCTTGAACAATGCTTAATAATGCCTGAAAGTTTCATTACAATCTGTCCAGCGGTTTCGGAGTCCATAAAGGACAAACAAACAAACATACATTGGATTTTATATACAGGGTTAGTAAAAAGTGTGGAGACCCCCTGTTATTTTTTTAACGGCCCATACTAGAAAAACTAAACTTGGCACACCTTTATGACATGTTATAAAGTACTTTTTGGGCATAACCATCACTTGGTGTACATCCCCAAAATGGGGGATTTTGGGGTAAACTAAAAAATTTCAAATACAAAGACCCATCGAGTGACCCCTCATATTGAAGGTCCTGGTAAAAGAAAACCAACAACGCAAACTAGAGGTCTTTATCTCAATCCAGTAAAAAATGGCAGTCAATTGAAATTCTCAGAAGTTCAATTTAACTTACAGCTTTCAAAGTCTGGAGACCTGTTGTAAATTTTGTAGCGGCTCACACTAAAAAAACTAAACTCTACACACATTTTTGGCATTTTATGAAGTACTTTTTAAGCCTAATAGCCACTTGCTTACCAAACCCAAAATGGGGGATTTTGGGGGAAACTAAAAAGTTTTAAGAGATAAGCCCCATCGAGTGACCCCTCTTAAAGGTCCTAGTAAACGAAAACTAACAACGCAAACTAGAGGTTTCTATCTCAATCCAGTAAAAAATGGAAGCTGATTAAAATCTTTAGAAATTGGAAATAACCTGCAATTTTATATTCAACTAGTGTCCCTGTTGCTCGAATTCGAGCAATTGCTAAGTATTAGAAGCGTTGCGTTAAACACAGAGGATACGCGTCCGGTAACCGTACGTCGATTAGACGTCCGGCAATGACGTCATGGGGTTGCGGGAACCTGGAACGCCTTTACTACAACAATATTTATATTAATACAATATTAATACAACAATACTATAACAATTTTTGTTTCCCATGTTAATCTTATGGAGAAATATGAAACTTTAACGGGTCCCAGGGCCTCACTCTCTAATTATTTCCCTAAAAAGAAAGTTTCCTGCACAACTTCACGTTACGCTCTTTCCAATGACACCAAAAACATGTCAATCGGTTCAGTAGTTTCGGAGGAGTAATTGTCACAAAAAACATGCTTGCGTATTAAATAAGTACGAGAGGTCGTCCAGTGGTCGAAACTCGACCAAAAATATGTAATGTACTCACTTATCTATTTTCACCCCACACTGTAAATAAAACATGTGATTGGAGTTTCCTCCATTTGTTTTGATTTTCTGTTTATATTTCGTTGTTATTTCGTAACCAGCATAGCAACGCATAAGATCCATGTTAATTTTTTCAAATTTTTAAACTCATTTTTTGTGCTTATCTTTGAGCCTATTTAAATTTATAAAGGGATTCTGCACACCTACAGGAAAATAGCTTTCCAACGGTATGCGTAGATTTTCCCTACGATTCACACGAGCTGAGAAAAAAGGTTTTAAAGAAACATGCTTGCCTATTAATATATAGATAGATAGATTAGCTGCCATATTTTACTGTGTTAAGATAGAGACCTATAGTTTGCGTTGTTACTTTTCTTTTATTATGACATTCAAAATGAGGGGTCACTCGATGGGGCTTATAATTTAAATTTTTTGAGTTTCCCCCAAAATCCCCCATTTTGGGTTTGGGAACTTACGAGAATTTCAATTGGCTGCCATTTTTTACTGAACTGAGATAGAGACCTCTAGTTTGCGTTGTTGGTTTTCTTTTACCAGTACCTTCAAAATGAGGGGTCACTTGATGGGTCTTTGTATTTGAATTGTTTTAGTTTCCCCCAAAATCCCCCATTTGGGGGATGAACGCCAAGTGGCGGTTATGCCCAAAAAGTACTTCATAACATGCCATAATGGTGTGCCGAGTTTAGTGTTTCTAGTATGGGCCGTTAAAAAAATAACAGGGGGTCACACTTTTTACTAACCCTGTATGTATACAAGCTGTTGTGCCCGTGCTTCGCAGAGGGAAGGTAAAAAACCGCCTAATCCAAACACTTGTTAAGTAGTTAAATTTATAAAAAAGTCAGAAAATTTATATAAAAATGTATATCATACGAGTACATTGTAATTGTCCTACTGTTTACATGAAAATATATCAATAACATTATTTTGATAACTTAGACACTTCGGAGGGTTCCACCCGCCGGCCTTTTACCACGTAAACATGGTCTAAAAAAGTACCTCCTATCATCATTAAAGTGTTTATTGAGTTGAAATAGACTGTAAAATATTCATAAAGATACAAACTATGCACTGGCTGAACTGAAACTTCGTAATTGTTTCTTAAAGTATTCACAAAATAATGTTGAAAATCCGTAAATTAGTCTTTTTCACATGCGATGTTAACTTTTAAATAATAGTTAACAATTATTTTTGCTCAACCCACTGCAATCTCTTATATGTTAAGAGCACAACAAGCACACAATAATTGGAAACAAATTAGTTTTAGAATGTTGAGAGCTTGTACCGTGGAGGCATGTTCAAGAACATTGGCATGTTTAGCCGCCATCTTGAATTGACTGGGTAGAACCATTGAATATATATATATATATATATATATATATATATATATATATATATATATATATATATATTTTTTTTTTAAGAGGTTGGCGGCCTCTTTTAACCTTGCATTTGCCCGTCCACATAGACCAAGCGCCCGTGCGTGGATCGTTAACAAATAATAAATAAAAATGAACATACAACTTATATGTTCACTTATATGTCGTATATACATACGAGTTGTATGTATATAAAACTAGTGATATATATTCAATGGTAGAACCCTCTTAATAAATCGAAAGCAGAACCTGGGTTGATACAGCAACAGTTATAGAATATTTTTTTTTTATTTCCATAATCAATTACATAGTTTTAGAATAAATAATCTTTTAATTAAAGGCCAATGGAAATCTTTATCCATGTATTTTTGAAAATAAGAAGAAGAATAATAAGAACAGACTTTTATGGCAGCACTGTAATGGATTTGCCGGTATGCATAATCTAAAACATGTCTTAATAGTTTAATAGCATATTGTTGTTCATTGACATTTCATTGATTTTTCTTTGTTAACACTTTGTTGTTCACAATTTGCATTTGTGGTTAAAGTGTGTTTCACAGTGTTTCTAAAGTTGTGTGCTTAATCGGTTTCCTGTTTGAGTAAAGTGGTGTATGGATTTAACCACCATTATTTTCGTAGAGACCGTTGTATTTAACTACAACGGGCTTTGTTGCTTGTAAAATAATCAATTTTAATTCACATTTTTTCTTCTTCGTAACTATTAACTGTACAAAATACTTTAAAATACCAAAGACTTACTTTTCACTGGATACATGCCTACATATCGCAAGTTACATACTTCTATTCAGTGGTTGAGTCTGAAAGATCCTTAGGGTCTTAGCCCTTTTCTGAACGATAATAAAATCATTCTATCAAGACAATACTGAAATGTTACTACATAATTAGAATTTAGGGTTTATTGAACCCGAAGAACTTAAAAAGATGACTAGATTAGCGTTTTTACAATACGACGATTTTGCCCCCAAACTTTCATAACATCTCACAACACCTCCCACCATTTTTGCAAAAAATCAATCTTAGATAACTAAGAGTTATATCAGATAAGACCCCTATTTTGTACTGTTGTACTTCTACCAGTTTTATCCATCGCTATACCGTAGAAGAGTCCTACCATCGCCTGTTGCTAAGGTACTTTCAAGTCGCGCTAGTAGGAGTCGCAGCGAGAGTGTGGACAGTTTAAAAGCGGCGATACGATAAGAGCACCACGACCAGAAGAATGTTAATAGGGGTGATGAAAAGACTTCAATACGGCGACACCGAGAAATTAAAACAGGAGATAAACGAGACATAAATTACGGTCCACTTAGAGGAGCAGATATGAGCGAGGAATATATAGCCAGCATTACCCGATAGGCAGGTCTCGGGCGTGATAGGCGGTGTATAGTGTATAGTAGTGTGTAGTGTGTAGTACCGGCGGGTAATGATAGTATGATGGTATGATGGTACGACGAGGTGGGAGATAGTGAGAGGGACTATTGCCTGTGGAATAAACTTGACTACCGTATAGCAAGTGGAGAAAAACTTGTGACACTAGTACATCGGTGCTTCAAATTAAACATATCTGTTCTGGCAGTAAACTTTACAATTTAACTAGCTTACTTGTAATTTGGCCTAAAAACTGGGGTTTAAAAGCACGTTTTATATGTTTACAAGTTTTAGTAAATTTATTGTATGAAAGAACATGTATTGGAATACCATAGTAAATTTATTGAGCGGAGCGAGCGAAGCTCTTATACGTCGACTTTTATGCATTTCGTAATACGCAAACTCCTCCCAGACGCCTGAATCTTTCGTTTTCAAATTTTGCATGGTGATAAAGACCATATCGGTGAGTGCCAACATCTATATGGCGTTAAAAAAGACTCTCAGGAATCCGCCCCACTGTGTCTCAAAGTTTCAATGTAATCCTTATGGAAGCAGTATTTGACACATAAACAAAGACATATGATCAGCTGTTGACTTTTGATTGCAGTAGATAAATAAATTGCTGATAGCATTATTCCATAGATATTAGAACATAAACGGTGGTATGGATCATAAATATAATCAAATGACGACACTAGCTTGAAGTCCGTGACGTAGGAAGTGATGAAGGAAGTAGTTAAGGTGAGCAGTCTGGAGTATGGAAACTGTTTAAAAGACGATTATATTTAGGTAGGTATCTGCATTCCTAAAATTCTATGGGAAGGGAAGAAAACGGGTCCGTGACGTAGGAAGTGGTGAAGGAAGTAGTCAAGGCGAACTGGCCGGAGTGTGGGAACTGTTTATGACGATTAGATTAAGGTATCTGCATTCCTAAAATTCTATGGGAGGGAAGGAAACAGGTCCACGACGTAGGAAGTGGTGAAGGAAGTAGTAAAGGCGAGCTGTTCGGGGTATGGGATCTGTTCATGACCATTAGATTAAGGAATTTGCAATCCTAAAATGCTATGGGAAGGGAGGAAAACAGGTCCGCGACGTAGGAAGTGGTGAAGGAAATAGTCAAGACGAGCTGTCCGGAGTGTGGAAACTGTTTATGACTATTAGATTAAGGTATCTACAAACCTAAAATGCTATGGGACGGGAGGAAAACAGGTCCGCGATGTACGAAGTGGTGAAGGAAGTAGTCAAGGCGAGCTGCCTGAATTGTGGGATCTGTTTATGACCAATAGATTAAGGTATTTGCATTCCTAAAATTCTATGGGAAGGGAGGTAAACAGGTCCGTGACGTAGGAAGTGATGAAGGAAGCAGTAAAGGCGAGTTTTTCGGAGTGTGGGAACTGTTTATGACGATTAGATTAAGGTATCTCCAATCCTAAGATGCTATGGAAAGAGAGGGAAATCGGTCCGTGACGTAGGAAGTGGTGAAGAAAGTAGTAAAGGCGAGTTGTCCGGAGTGTGGGATCTGTTTATGACCAATAGATTAAGGTATTTGCAATCCAATAATGCTAAGGGAAGGGAGGTAAACAGGTCCGTGACGTTGGAAGAGATGGAGGAAGTAGTAAAGGCGAGTTTTTCGGAGTGTGGGAACTTTTTATGACGATTAGATTAAGGTATCTTGGTATCTACAATCTTAAAATTCCATAGGGAGAGAGGGAAACAGGTCTGCGACGTAAGAAGAGATGAGGAAATAGCAAGGTGAGCAGTGTGGAGTTTGGGAACTGGAAACCGTTTGTAGCAGTTAGATTAATGTATCTGCAATGCTGAAATGCTATGAGAAGGGATTGAAGCATGCCTACGACATAGAAAATGGTGAAAGAAGTAGTAAAGGCTAGCAGAGCGGAGTGTGGGCAATGTTTGTGGCAAATAGATTAACGTATCTAAAATACTAAAATGCTATGGAAAGTGATGAAAACAGGTCCACGATGTAGGAAGTGGCTTAGGAAGTAGTAAAGTATGGACATATTGTGAGAACCGTCTGTGGCAGTTAGATTAATGTATCTTCAATTCTAAAATGCTACGAGAAGGGAAGGAAACAGGCCCCACGACGTAGGAAGTGGTGAAGGAAGTAGTAAAGGCTGGCAGTGCAGAGTGAGGGAACCGTTTGGGCAGTTAGATAAATGTATCTAATACTTAAATGCTATGAGAAGGGAAGGAAACAGGTCTATGACGTAGGAAATGGTGAAGGGATTAGTAAGGCTTGTATTGCAGAGTGTGGTAACTGTCTTTGGCAATTACATTAATGTATCTGCAATCCTAAAATGCTATGGGAAGAGAGGGAAACAGGTCCACGACGTAGGGGGTGGTAAAGGAAGTAAGTTGGGCAGTGTTGAGTGTGGGAATGGATTAATGTATCTGCAATGCTGAAATGCTATGGGAAGAGACTGTAGATTGTGGGTTAAAATGATTATGAAGCACGAATCGTTACATATTTCGATACGTATTCAATCGTTTACTGTAGAAATTTACAACTGAGTTGACAACAGCTGAGTTTTACTCCATAGAGGCTAAAAACGAATTTTATTCCCTAAAGAGTAAAAATGCTGCTTTAGACCCGCACCCCGCAACACATGTATCAATGACGACTGTTTTTACTGCAGTATGACAAAAAAAAATATAATATGAACCCTTGACGACTCCGCTCAATTTTGTGGATGCATCTGCGAACACCACCTAGTTGTATGAAAGAACATTTATTGCAATACCTCCTCGGATAATCTATAATCACGGCACTAACGTTATCACCCCCAAATCAAGGGATATCATTTTCCGATTTCGCGGCAACATCACAATCATATCCACGACGTAAGGATTCGTCTAAAAACAAATGGACTAGTTTAACTCTTTGTTGATTGCTGCAATATTGTTTAAGTTCTGACACAAACACTTTGCTTACATTTTCCGCTATCAGAATATTAGAACGTTATGAAAATAGAGGAAAATCCCTATTGAAATTCACACATAAAAATAAGGAATGACTATTTTTCAAAAATTTAAGATTTAAATGTCCCTAGTTTAAAGCTGAAAATCAATTATTTTTAATTTTAGAGGAGGTGTTTTTTTATTGTTTTTTTTCTGCAAAATAAAAACTACGGCAGAAAAATTAAAATATTGATTAAAAAATTTGTAGTAAACACTTTTAATACAACAATGAAAACAATTTACAAACACAACTATACAGCCAAACGTAACTTATTATTTGCAAAATTCCGTTTCAACGTTGATTTCCCGTAGATTTACGTGTAAACATGACTGGAGAGATAGGAAGTAAAAGTTTTTAAATTGATTTTCCTGTTTTTCTAATGAGTGAGACACGCCATATTAAGCTTTTGCAGCATTGTGTTCAATGGGCTTTGTAACAATGTAGTCTTAAATAAATACCAGTACAGTACCATTCCAACACTTGTGGAACACTTTTTTTTACAAACATTGATAATAAACGGTATCAGCAATCTGACACATACTTTCTCCCATAAGTTTGTAAACAACCTTTATCATGTATAAAAGCGGTGAGAGTAAATATACGGAAATGGGATTTGTACAATTTTGTTCAGAATTTAAAGGACTATAACATACTAAATTTTTATCAAAATTGTTCAAGCCAATTTTGGGAAATCCGATTTTTCCGTTATTTTATGGGGTTTTTATGGGGAAATAACATAATTTACAATAACTTTTGAACCGTAATTTTTACAGAAAAGGGATTTGTACCATTTTGTTCAGAATATAAAGGACTATAACATACTAAATTTTTATTAAAATCGTTCGGGCCATTTTTGGGAAAATCCTATTTTTCCGTTATTTTATGGGGTTTTATGGGAAAATCCCCATCTAAAATCAAAATTTCTAAAAAAATGAAAAAAACTATCAAAATTGTAAGGACCATAACCTACTATGTTAAATGAAAACTGGATTTTTGTATAAAATCCTATTTTTCGTTATTTTATGGGTTTTTATGGGAAAAAAACATAATTTACCATAACTTTTGAACCGTAATTTTTACAGAAATGGGATTTGTACCATTTTGTTCGGAATTTTAAGGGCTACAACATACTAAATTTTAATCAAAATCGTTCGGGCCATTTTTGAGAAAATCCGATTTTTCCGGTTTTTTATGGGTTTTTATGGGAAAATCCCCATTAAAAATCAAAATTTCAAAAAAATGAAAAAAACGCCTGGAGATACCATGGATTAGAACCTACATACCAAATTTCATCGAAATCGGACCACAGGTGTAGTCTCTAGCTCTGTACACATCCAGACACACACATCCCCGGTTACAAATCTTAGTCGGGACACCTGTATAAAACACAGTTGTCGGGACTTTTGAACCAAACAGTATTATGTCCCCACTGCTGTTCGTACATTAACTACGTAAAGGTAGATTTTCTTTACACTCCATTTAAATGTCAAAAAACCTTAAAAATGGCTGTCGGGATGTCCCGACAAACATACAAGTGTGTTAATAGCCCCGACAATAGTGAAAGTGTGTTTGTCTGCCCGACAAACATATAAATCAAGAACTTGACACTTTCTGTGTGAACCAACTGCAGATGAGTCATTCCAACGTTGCCACATCGCCTGGTTTCTCAGCGCCAAGGCTACGCACCCCCCGCGCGCTTTCATGAGTGACTGCCGGCCTCACGTTGCATTCTATTTCGCAACGTTTACGATCAACCCCCTCCCCCAACGTCCTTACGTCATAGACGTATTTTTGCTTAACGCTTATCGACATGCAGCATCTTTGTTTGCTGTCTATATTATGTTAAGGAAAAATTTATGTTTAAAATCGTTCTGTATTTGTGTCATTTTATACATGTACAGGGTGTCCCGTAATTAAACAGCAAAACTCCTGGAAATTGTTTTATGTGTCAAAACAAGGTGAAAATCAAGAACAATTTTTTTTCCAAAATCGCTTTGTTGGCCAGATATCTACTATTTTGTATTTGTTTTTAAACATTTGTAGCTTTGGCGTTTTTAACCGATGTTTATGAAACTTGGTATGTACATTAAGGTAAACAAGACCAGTTTATGATAAAAACAATCATCTTGATTCGATGAAAAATTATAAAATGGTGGTCATTTTAATTTGTAAAACTTGAATTACTCAAAAACGGCAAATTGTATGAAAAGATGTCACGAATACTTATATTTAGCATTATTAATTTCCTATCAAACAATGCCAAGTTCAAAAATTTGGAATAAGAAATGGCTTAAATATAACGATTTTTAGTGGTAAAATGGTACAAACAGGAATATTTTAGCCTTTTTAACCCAATAAAAGTATTCTTGGCATTTTTCATAAAATTTTCCGTTTTTGAGTAATTTAAGTTTTAAAAATTAAAATTGCCACCATTTTGAAATTTTGAGTTGAATCAAGATTATTTGTTTTTCTAACACTAGTCTTGTTTACCTTAAAGTAAATACCAAGTTTCATAAAGATCGGTTAAAAAACGTCAAAGAAAACAAATGTTTAAAAAATACAAAATGACGCTATACGCCTATCCTGGTTAACGAGGTGATTTTGGAAAAAATGTTATTCCTTATTTTCGACTTATTTTGACCCATAGAACCATTCCCCGGAGTTTTGATGTTTACTTACGGGACATTCTGTATACAAGGTGTCCACTGACCGGAAAACTTGGAAAAACATTATGCACAAATTTGTGTTTCAACAGGGAGTTTTCAAATTCGTGATTTGCCACATAAATTCCGTTCTTGAGCAAACTCGTAGCTGCAGTAAATTTCGCCGCTATTGTTACATATTTTATGTTCTTATCTTCTTTTATCTTTGATCTTCTTTTATGCCTATCGCAATCGTTTACAACTTTTACGTATCCTACGTAACCGCGGAAAAGAAACACCGACGCTGTTATTGGCATCAGCTTTTGTGTTTTCTATTGTAATCTATATCGGTGTAAACTAATGAAAACGTCGTTGCTGTTATTTTGGTATTGGTCTTTGTGTATATTGATGTCGTTCGTACGTAACTGCTGGAAACGTCACATCTGTTATGGTATCGGCGTTTTTCCTTGGAATCGTGAAGAAAATGTCGCTTTGACGTCGCTGTTGACTGTTGTTGATACTGGGTTTTGTGTTGTCTATCGCGAACGTTCCTAACGATTGCTTGCGCTGGGAATAATTGCGGAAAACGCCAACACTGCTAAATTGGTATCAATGGAAAAAATATTAAAAAACGTGGTCCTTATGGGTTGCCATGCTGATGATGAAATAACCACAAAATACATAAACAGGAATTCAAAACTAATGGTAGAAATTACAATCGCATGTTTATTGGGTGAAAATAGAGAAGTCTGTAGATTATTTAATTTTTGTCTAGTTTTCGGACGACCTCTAGTTATATATACTGTGTGTTTGAAAGGTCCCGGAACTGTGTAATGCATTTTTTTTTTAAATATTTTTAATGTTATGTTCACTTTTTTAGCGCTACTTTGATGGGGGCCCATCAGGAGTCAGACAAAATTCACAATGCCAAAAACCCAATCCAAGCGGACAATGGAGTAAAAAATTACAGCTGTTCAAAGATTCCTGTGATTTATGCGCCCGCTAGAAACCGGAAGAAAGTCATTATGAAAGCATAGGTCAATGAACATAAGCTTGAAGTTCTTTATTAGTAGAATACAGTTTCGCATTATTTTGGGCTCAAAATAACAGCTTGGTAAAAAATGACAGTCGGGCAAGGATAAAAAAATGTCCTGTATTTGAGCAAGACAACAGTCCTTTAGCTTATTTAAATTACCAAATTGCAGTATACAGTAGACCCACCTAATGGGACCGAACCTAAGTCGGATAACGCAAAAATTTGGTTAAAACGGGCAATCCCATTATTTCGAAGTTGTAATTACATTATTATTTATAAAGTAAACTACACTTACCTCCTTTGTTTTGAATTGATAGAAAAATTACAAATAAACACAAAACACGGTTAAGTCAAATACTTTAAGTGGTATAAATTATACTTGTAGGCAAGAGTCAATAGAAAAAGCTTATTTTAATAACTTTGGTACTCTAGGCTAATATTAATTTATGATTTAGAAATCTATCGTATACAGTACAGAACTTATTGTCGAAATTGAAGAAACTAGACACTATTTTTTTACGACACACAGGATGATTTATGGCCTCTCACTGGAGGCTCCAGTCACAGAAACTATCTTGACCTTGGAGTTGTTAGCCTTCATCCCCTGCCCTCCATACAAGTTGCATTTTTCGTTTACTCTAGCGATCAGTTAATTAGCTATAAAAATTGTAACACACTCTATGATTTTGCCGCACAGATATCAAATCAGATGTGCTTGTGCTTGATGACGAACTGGCAACATGCAATATTTTTGGGATGAATACCAAAAAAACTATTCTTAGGCACATCCTGTGGAGATAAGCGTGGGAGCGGTAATACCCGAGATTCCTAGAAAGTGGTGGTTAAGCCGAACTGCTCACGAAGCAAGGTTGGTTAAAAAAACTGTAATATTTTACAATCAAGGGCGGATAATCCGATTTTCGGTTAATGCGGTGTTGGTTGAGAGGGAATGACTCTATTAGTGAATAGACATGCCTCATTTAACTATTAACAAAATAAATAAGTAATAAAAAAGTTATAATAGAATATATAGGCCTACAATTAATTGTTGCCTACTACTCTAAGTTTCATAATGTGAGTTGTAAAAAATGTGTGGGAAGAATTTAAAAACTCAACATAAAAAAATTCAGCCATTCAAATGTATGAAACTAGCTAATTTTTTTTAATAAATGACCTTTTCATTATATGACCAAAACAGTCATAAAACCACTCAGAGTTAATTTTCCTACTACTGGATATTGAAGATTTAAATAATAAAATAAGATAAACTTGTTGCCTTGTTTACACAGGTAACACACAACAAGGTATCAAGGTAACAAATTTATTCTATTATTATTATTTATTTTATCATTTATTATTATTTAAAGCTTCAATATCCGGTAGTAGGGAAATGAACTCTGGTCAATTTGCAAGCAAATAAAATATTCCTAGGATTACAAAAACTTAAAGTTAAAGTTACTGAACACTATCGAGAACATAAAATTTAACAAACTATGCCTGAAGAACAAAGTTGTGGCTAACTGCGTTAAAGTGACCATTAAAAATAACTCAAAATCAGCACAAATTGCAAAATTAAAAGCATAGACATTATGAATTACAGGAGAAATATATAATCACTTTATGGCAAAAAAAACATGATTAATCAGGAACTATATAGAACATCCTACCTATCTAGCCAACATTTTATGTCCTGAGAACACAATAGGTCTAATAGAAAATATTATTGACAAACTGAATAATATAATCAGAAAGGAAAAACAAAGTCAGAAGAACAAATTAACAAAGCTTATCGACAAATACAACAAATTTAACACTAACAACAATACTGAAGGCAAACATGAGTTTTTCCCAAAACCTTTAAACAAAACTGACATATTATGAGTTCCCTCCCAACTTTTTCTACATTTCTTAAGATATCAACTCCGAAACACGTCAAATCATTGTGGAGTAGAAAGTACTTCATTTTGGCTGGGTATAAATTTTTGGCCGCCATCATGGATCCGCCATATTGGATACAAAGTTTTTTTTCAAATTTAAAGGTAGGGTTGTGACCACAATTCGTTTTAAAAAATCTTGTTCCATAGTGCTAGATAAAGATAAGTAACACCACCAGTCATTGTCGACCTATTTTCACTTGGCTATGATGGATGTATTTTTTCGGCCTCCATCTTGGATCCGCCATTTTGAAATGTGATAAATTATTTAAAATATGAAGGTGGTGTTGTGACCCATCATTTTGAATTACTTTTTTATGCTGAACTCAATGCCGCAATCTATTTTTTGTTATCAAGCTTTCTTGATGAAAATTTATAATTATTTTATTTACAATGTTAATATTTCAAAAACTAAATATGAAAATGAAAAACGGATTGCGGCATTGAGTTCAACATAAAAATTAATTCAAAATGATGGGTCACAACACCACCTTCATATTTAAAATAATTGATCACATTTCAAAATGGTGGATCCAAGATGGCGGCCGAAAAATATACATCCGTCATAGCCAAGTGAAAATAGGTCAACAATGACTGGTGGTGTTACTTATCTTCATCCAGCACTATTTTTGATTAAATGGTCTTGGTTTGTAAATGCACAATGTTAAAATGGGCTAAAAATTAAGTTATAAAAAGTCCTCATAACTTTAGAATGGATAAAATTTTTTTTAAACAAACTGACATTGTAATCAGCGTAAAATTTAATTTGAAATGATGGATCACAACCCTACCTTTACATTTGAAAACAAAACTTTGTATCCAATATGACGGATCCAAGATGGCGGCAAAAAATTTATACCCAGTAAAAATAAAGTACTTACTACTCCACAATGATCTGACGTGGTCCGGAGTTGATATCTTGAGAAATGTAGAAAAAGGTAGGGGGGAACTCATTTAAAACTCACCCTGTATGTTTTAAGTGTTATAAGATGTTTCTTTTATTTACTTATTGTAAATTTAATAACACGTACAATGCTGATCAAGAAGTAATTTAACTTAGTTAGTAACATTTAACATTGTTTCAATAATTCAGTTATCATTGTTATCTTTCTACTGTTATCTTTCTACTGTTATCTTGTTGAAAACCTTAATTTTTTTTTAATTCTACACCGTGTTTCTTTGTTAATGTATTGTTAACGAATTTGAACTTTATTTTTTGTTACCTATTATTGTTATCTACTCAAATCAAATTTATTATTGTTATTCTTTGTAACGCTTTTATAGATTTTTTTGTTGCAACCGCTGTCTTTTTCCCATATTGTTGCCGTTTCTCTTTTTTTGTTATTAGTTTATTTTGATTGTTTTTTTTTTCACTCAACTTTATTGTATATGTAGCTTCAAGTAAGTCTTGTTTTTTAATACACTGAATTGTACCAAATATCAAAATGGAGCCGTCCGTTGGAATGTAAAATAAATAAATAAGTAAAACACTTCAATAGTTTCACTTGGGCTACCTAATTAAATAAATAAATAAAAATGCCTTTTATTAGCAAGCGCTCCTCAGTACAAACTGTTTTACAGGATGACTCTTGTCAATTAACTAATCCTAACTTAAAACTAAAGACAAAACAAAATACTGATCCCCCTATTTACAAGATTTTAGCTATTTACAAAAATACATTTTCTTTAGTCTAGATCTAAAAGCTGGCACACCCAGCATCTTTAGGTCACAGGGGAGGTCATTGTACATTTTAGGCCCAAAGTACGAAAAATCTCTCTTTCCTACTTCCAACTTCACCTTCGGGAAATGAAGCTTTTTGTCTTGTTGGGTATTGCGCTGAGACACCCGATCGCGGGTGACCAGTCTTTCAATGAGGTATAGATTTTATTAAAGGTAAATAGCTTGGCATAAAATTAATTATTTTTCATGATTTGTTTAACTTAACATATATCATTTAAATACATCCCTGTACCTATTAAAATAAATAAGAAAAAAACATGTAAGTCAAATAGAACCCTCCTAAATATAAATATAGGCTATTTAATATTTTGGGTACAGTTTCTTAACTGGGCTACGGTAATATCGATTGAAACCATCAATTGAGAATATCTCTTAGTAATAAATATATTTAACCTACTTATATAAGTTTTAAAATGAAACTGTAATAATCTAACCTAACCAACCAAACTTACCGACAGTGAACAAATCGATTTACGGTTTACTAATCGAATTGATAGTTTCAATATATATAAGCGTAGCCCAGTTAAGTTAAGAAACTGTACCAAATATTTTATATAACAAATATATGGTAAGATATCATAAATATTTTAACCATAGAAAATTAATTACAAAAATAATTGGAATTAATTACAAATTAATTAAATTAATTGCAAGTTAGCAAGGCCTAAGTTTAAGTAAATTAGTTCTATAAATTACTTAGCCTATCAATTGTATGATTTGCCATAAACGTAAATAACTGAATTGATTTGATTATTTTATTCCACTGATAGTTTTTCAGTATTTGGTGATCTTTTTGTACGGGAATAATCGGAATAACTGACTGAAAGTTATTAAATTCCTCACCGACATAAACAATAACAATAACATAACCTAAACTAACTTCAGTGAGTTGAGAGTTACTACAGTAGAAGAAAATATATCACCATTAGGCAGACAACAGCAGATCCAACTACAACGCTGTCTAAGTCAGAGGAGCAACCGCA
Source organism: Macrosteles quadrilineatus (assembly GCF_028750875.1). NCBI lineage: Eukaryota > Metazoa > Arthropoda > Insecta > Hemiptera > Cicadellidae > Macrosteles > Macrosteles quadrilineatus. The sequence goes on from NW_026542594.1 coordinate 161,581,525, forward strand.
ACATGCAAGGTCAAGTCCGCTCCACTCCACGACACGACCACCAGCAGTCAGCACTAGATGATGCAAAAAACTGTTGGAACTTCAAACTGGCAACATTGCATCTCTTCAACATGAATCCTGCATTTGAAGTGAATGTCGGGACAACCACACACTTCATTAGTTCCGCAAATCACCACTGCCGCGCCACCGTACGTGTGAGATATAGGGCCCGACTAAGATAGACATCACTGACTCCGGGGGCGTACATTGACTGTCGGGACATTTAAAACAAAAATTTTCTAAGTGTTTCTGGGACCCGATTACAACGTTTCAGGCATTCTTTGCTTGTCGGGACGTGTGTGAGTCCCGACAACCGTGTGTTAGCCCGACTGTCTGGCCGTATGCAGGCGTGTGTCCCGACAATGATATGCAAACGTACGCACAGACACACACACACACACACACACACACACACACACAGACATCACTTCGAAAACCACTTTTTTGGGTCCAGGGGGACCCAAAACGAATATATCCACTCAAAACTCAAACTCGAAAATTTTGACGAAAACAATACTTTCTCCATATACTATGGTATAGGGGGAGAAAGTAAATAAACGGTATCAGCATTCTGACACATACTTTCTCCCATAAGTTTGTCAACAACCTTTATCATGTGTAAGTAGTGAGGGTAAATATACGCAAATGGGATTTGTACAATTTTGTTCAGAATTTAAAGGACTATAACATGCTAAATTTTTATCAAAATCGTTCGGGCCATTTTTGGGAAATCCGATTTTGCTGTTATTTTATGGGGGTTTTATGGGAAAATGACATAATTTACAATAACTTTTGAACCGTAATTTTTACAGAAATGGGATTTGTACCATTTTGTTCAGAATATAAAGGACTACAACATACTCAATTTTTATCAAAATCGTTCGGGCCATTTTTGGGAAAATCGTATTTTTCCGTTATTTTATGGGGTTTTATGGGGTTTTATGGGAAAATCCCCATTAAAAATTAATAAATTCAAAAAAATAAAAAATAAAACTATCAAAACTGTAAGGACTACAACAAACTATGTTAGATCAAAGCCGGGTTTTTTTCTAAAATCCTATTTTTCGTTATTTTATGGGGTTTTTAATGGGAAAATAACATATTTGACCATAACTTTTGAACCGTAATTTTTACAGATATGGGATTTGTGTTATTTTATTCAGAATTTAAAGGGCTACAACATACTAAGTTTTTATCAAAATCGTTCGGGCCATTTTTGAGAAAATCCGATTTTTCCGGTTTTTTATGGGTTTTTATAGGAAAATCCCCATTAAAAATCAAAATTTCAAAAAAATGAAAAAAACGCCTGGAGATACCATGGATTAGAACCTACATACCAAATTTCATCGAAATCGGACCACAGGTGTGGTCTCTAGCTCTGTACACATCCAGACACACAGACACACACACACACACACACACACACACACAGACATCACTTCGAAAACCACTTTTTTGGGTCCAGGGGGACCCAAAACGAATATATCCACTCAAAACTCAAACTCGAAAATTTTGACGAAAACAATACTTTCTCCATATACTATGGTATAGGGGGAGAAAGTAAAATTACAAATACAACAAAAAAAGTAAAAATGCACAATTTCGTTTCAACATTAAATTTCCGTATATTTACGTGTTAAGGCAAGCGGATCTGAGCAAACAAGTGTATTCAATCGAGGAGCGTGTAGCTCATACAATATGTGTGAACAATCGTGCAGGGCAGCGCCAATCACTGGCCACTATCAACTATGCATCAGCTGTCTGTAGAACAGCTGGCTGTCATTAGTTGTCAGTGATCACTAGTCGCCACTCGCCTCCTAGTCGCCTAATTTACTTAACTTTAGTTAGCGAAAACGGGTATAATCAACTACTTAGATATCACTATAGACTAACCAACACAAGTAGACTTCTCATCGCATTGTTAATTTTGAAGCTTGTTTTTCGTGTCTAGTTCATGTCCGGTGTCACTGATTGCTAGTCGACAAAATTTTGATTCCATTATTTTAGGGTTAATTTCATGATTTGTGCTTTTATATGGGACGAGTTATTATTTATGATTGTATAGTTTTATGTCGTTAAACGAGATTTTAAATGACTGAAATTGTAGAAGAACCAAAATTGTAGAACAAATTGTAAACAAATTGTAGAAACAAATTGTAAACAAAACACGACCTCTACAGTGCACCGGACAGAACTAACAATAAAATTAGCTTCAGTGGTTTCATAAGGATGAGCAATCTAATAGGGAGTATGTTTTAGCTTAAAATACCTACTTTGTATGGTCGCCATTTCATCGAAAAGTATTAAAGTATCTATGATATCCCCGTCTTATGAAAAACTAGCTGTTGTACCCGTGCTTTGCAACGGGAAGATGACACAGATCAGCTGTAGCCAATTTTTTTATTAAAAAAGAATGTAGTTGTGTGAGCCAGTCACAGAATTCGCTAGTGTCTAAAATTTTATTTTATACCTTATTTGTTGTTGCCGACCAGGTTGATGGGTCATGACAGTTGCTATAACTCATCATAAGTCATTCCCTTTCACTTGGTTAAAATTAATTGGTTATTACTTGGTTAAAATGATTGTGTATTCGGCAGAATTTAGTAATTTATATCAGCGCAATCTGTAGCCGGCTCACATCAACTACGACGATTAAAAAAAAAGCTGGCTACAAATTTAACATGGGGATGGAATGTATAGTTGTATTGATAGTCAAAACACTTGGTCACCAGGCGACGTCACCGGTGACCAGCCTAGTTGGTGGGCACTGGTTCTTATGGCGCCTATTACACTAGGGTCACCGGTTGCGTCACCAGCCTTTGGTGACTGACCGGTGACTCTGCCCCGTGACCAGACGAGTAACCACTGGTGACCAAGATTTGTCGCTGGGTATTGAATCAAATGGCGCATATTACACACAGTCACCGCTGTTGCGTCACCACTGTATTTTTGTGTTCTGCAAGTTCAGATTGTTGCCAGTGTAGTGGGTGGACGTACTGGTAGAAAAATATGAAGAAATGCTACTTCTTGCTCTTTTGTTGAGGTAAAGGAGGAGACGAGCAAGGAAAATGTACGTGCACCCCCAAGGAAATTGTAGTGGTATCTTTTTCACCACTACATTTTACACTAGACTGGCTGACTTTTACTGAGTCTTCTTTCCCTTTTCCTTTCCCTGCATCTCTTCCCCGTTTATTCATTAATGTTTGTTCACTGGCATATTTTAAACTGAAGAGGTAAGACGCGGATAACAGAGTACTTTGTCCTTCAACTAGGTGACAGTGCTGAATGTATGTAGACACTGGAGTGGATGAACTTTGGGAGTTGGTCTCCCTCCTGGTGACTTCTCTGTTGTTGAGGCTGGCTGCCCGTACAGTAACCGGCGACGTCACCAGTGACGCCACCGGTGACGTCGCCTGGTGACCAAGTGTAATAGGGCCCAAAGATGACACGAAATAGAAACATTTTGATCTTTACATCTGTTGTATAAAATAGTTACACATCCGCCAACGCTTTTTGAAACAAAATTCGACCTTTATATCCTTTATGGAAACTTTAATAGCTTTTTAATCTGGTAAGTTTTAGAAACCACCATTGTTAGGTTTTGATTAATTTTGAATCTTGTATAGGCTGATATGTAAGGATGAGATATCTACTAAAGAGTATGTTTTATCTATGATATCACCGTCTTATGAAAAATAGAGACGGAGACGATTTACCAAGTAATAAATCTCTAGGTTAGCGTTATCTTCATCAGATACTGATCTTTCACATAAGTGGCGATCTGAGAAATAGTACCTAGTGGTTGTCTCTGTCTGTTAGTTTTTTGCCATCTTCACATATAATAGGACGCGAAGCTCTAGCCCAGAAATGTTTTACAAATCACTTCAGGCTCATCCTAGAGGGGGAGGGTTGTTACTATCACATAATCGATCAAATCCATTGGTGATTGGTCCTATATGGAAAAGTTCACTCGTGGTCAGTTTCCACATTTTAATTTAAAAACTAATATCTGTGACTTTTACAAAAACAAAACCATCGAATTTGTTGATATATGTGCAAACTAAAAATAAGAAATGTGATAGATCTACTTTGTATACAAATGTAATCTTTCATTTAGTTAATTTAAAAACTGCAATTAAACGTAGCAGATAGTAATAGCCAAAGTAAACAAAAAATCGTATGGTACCGTGATGAAGTGACCACTTAAAATTATCTCCTACACTTCTTTGGTGTCTCTCGGACCGTATTGCTACGCGTTTTTGAATCGATATTGCTTACTATTGTATCTTTGTGCACATTTTTGTAAAGCTTAAAAAGGTAGGTAGCATAAATTACACATACCACTTTGCGATGTGCAAAGTCAATTACTAAAAATTACACCTAACAATATTTTTATGTAATTCAATATTTTGATTTACGATAGCTACTAAAAGTAGTTGATTAAGTTAAACTGTGATTTAAAACGCATCTCTGCCACTACTGTGCATAGTGTGTTGTGGTTTGAGTCTTATTCAATTTAAGTATCATATAATAGTATTTTCACTTTGTGATTTGGCCATATAGTACATTACTTACGATTATTTAGACATAAATGCAAAATATTAACCGTCTATTTTGGGGTTTCCTAATAAATATTTTGTTTCTATGATGATGATTTATATTGTTATAAATGAAGATGTTGTTTAGTTGTTTTCCACATCAACTGTTGCTAATGTTTGGGGTGTTTCAACCCCACGCGAGGCGTCTGTTCAATGTCAAACCCTCAGATATTGCTCGCTCTCACTCCAATAATCCAATTACGAAATGATTCCCCTTGCTTCACCAGTTAACTGTATTTAGCCTGAACCTAACGTGTGATTTCAATATTTCTGTTCTTGCCAAAGTTCAACTCTGCTCGCACTGCAAATCTGGGGAATTTGTTTGCATATCTAGAAAAAACATTATGTCTGCATATAAAATATAGGGTTATGTTTAGCATGCCTTAGTACTACTATCAATAGTACATAAGTACTATATCGAATAATTACCTGAATCTCAAAAAGATATTCGTCGTTACATTCATACCTCGTTTGTTTGTATTACATAATTGCTGTACAAATTTCCTGTTTGCTTTCCACAATAGTATAACGGGTGTTTACGATTTTACGGTTTACGAACATGTAGTTAAGAATTATGTTTTAAAAGCTGCATGGATGAAATCATACTTGGTATGATAATAGCCCACATTCCCTTCCCTTCCCGATTAACATATAAGCCTATTCTTATCTCAAAAATCCTTTCTGGCTCCAACAAAAAGCTATGGTACACAATGACAACTGTCAAAAAGTAGGTTTGTTTACAGTTATGTTCATGTTTTGAATTTAATAAATTATTTGAGATATTGTGCGAATGTTTGATCATTTATTTTTTCCATTGATTAGGTGTAGTGGTAAACATTATGGCAATGGTGGATGTGTTATACTATTGCATACCGTAAATTTAATACCAAATCTTTCCAAACTGGGTCCTCCCCTATTCCTATTGCAAACGCAAAGCACGAGTATAACTACTGCACTAAGCACTTTATACTAACTTATACACCAACCCCAAGCAAAGGACGGATACTCTGCTAGTATGGTTAGTAAACCGTTTTTAAAATTAGTGTTGACAAATTTTGATTTTTTTTTGCGAAAGCCTGATAAAATTCTGTAGTGAACAAATTAATACAATACGGTTTTTAACAAACATATTAACTGTCTCGATTTATCCATGATAGACCTATAGAGTGTGGCATTCATTGAAAACACTATTTACTTTCTGTTGCGACAAGTTTCAATTATAGTATCGTGGCTGTACGTGTACTTTACCTAAACACCATTGATTCCCCAACGCAATTCTGGTAAGATCAATAGTAGCACATAACATGATAACAACTCCTGGAGTCCACAAATATTTTATGTTAAAATAATTCTTGGCATGTAATTAAATTTAAGTTAATCTCTTTGATGATCACATTGCTGAGTTAAATTTAATCTAGTCACATTTTAATGTTCATATAATGTAAACTTTATTTCTGTTGTTTTTTGCCTCCTGATCACAAATTTAAATTAATCTAGAGGTTAGAATACATTTAATCCGTCAATGTGATCAAATGTCACCGATGAGCGGCGACCGGTTTCAGCCCAGCTGTGGGGCCATCATCTGGCGATGAAGGAACATAAATATCACTCCGAAGAGGTCGTCATAAAGTCTATAAATACGTCACGAGAAACAACACATAGATACATTATTTACAAACACACGTGTGGCCACAAATTAACTTATTTAATTTCGCAGCTTTACTTATTAACTTATTCGCTTATTAACTTAAGTTCGCAGTTAATTTGTGGCCACATGTGTGTTTGTAAATAATGTATCTATGTGTTGTTTCTCGTGACGTATTTATAGACTATATGACGACCTCTTCGGAGTGATATTTATGTTCCTTCATCGCCTGATGATGGCCCCACAGCTGGGCTGAAACCGGTCGCCGCTCATCGGTGACATTTGATCACATTGACGGATTAAAGGTATTTTAACCTCTAGATTAATGTAAACTTTATATTAGAAATATCTCTAAAGTATATAAACGAAATTGTTGTAATCAATATGCTGTGTTAAAGGCTAAGGGTGGACCGATGCTTCTGATTGTCAAAATGAGGCGACTCAAACCGTAAAATTGTTGAAATTGCATAGGCCTATAGTACTATATTATGTAATGGCAAAACACATAAAATGTTAAAAATGGAGTTTGGCATCACAAGAAATGAAAATCCAAAAACATACTTGGAAATGGAACTAAAAATGGAAAATGATGTACATATCCCATTAGAAGTATGCTAAACAAGCGCTGGAAAAATATAACAGGGCAGGTTGCAAGTCAGTTAAAAACCCAATATCACCACAAAATCAGGAAGAAAATTAAAAATCTGATGCTAATTCTTACTCCAGAGAAATTATTGGAAGCTTACTGTATCTGACAAGTAAATAGATACCTGGTTTGTCATATGCAGCTACTGTAGTTACGAAAGCATATTCATGGAGAGACCTAAGAAAGAAGATGTGTAAAATGTTAAAAGAACTCTCTTAAAGGTACCCAAGACAGAAGAATAAAGTTCTCTAAGTCACAAGAACGTAAAATACCCCCGCCGCAGCAGACCTGCAGACTTAGCGAATTTCCATTTGCCTGATTGGATTTAAACTAAAATGTCTCCTTAAAAATATCACATTTATTCCCAATTTAAACAGAATTAGTTTAATGAGTACTTAGGTTTGCTGCAACAGGGGGGGGGGGGTAAAAAGTTTTTTTTTATGTAAAATATTAAAAGGTACTGTGGTTTAGTAAGAAATTAATGAATTTTCCAAATTTGATCAAAATATGTTCACAAACAAGCAAACAACAACAGTTGACTTATTCTTCATAAGAATAACATGGGAATTTTAAAATTACAATTTTTTGGAATTTTCTCCGTAACAATTAGGCGCATAATAACGCTTCAATATACTAAATTATTTGTTTTTTTAAGCTCTACAAAATGGTTTAAAAAGAAATTGTGAAATTTTGTGTTTTTAGGGTCAAAAATGGGAAAACCCTATTTTTACCCCATAAAACCCCCCATAAACCCCCGTTCCCATAGTCCGATCATGCTGGTTCGCGAACTCATTCAAGTTAATCCCGCCTTACACCTTCAAACCAAATTTGATCAAAATCGGACAAAAATTACTCAAGTTATCGTGCGGATGGACACACACATATATATATATATATATATATCTATATATAGATATATAAAAATTTGAACGAATGGTGTTTTTGGCCTCTGGGGACATCTAAATGAAAAAGTAAATCGGTCCCGGGCTTAGGTCTTACCATGAGACCTACGGTAATAGCTACTTCCCTATAGGGAAATTCGCTAAAAGAAGTACTTCAACTTATTGCATACATCGATGCTGATTATGCTGGTGATAAGAATCAAAGAAAAAGTACCACTCGTTATGTTATAATTTATGCTGGAGGACCGATATCATGGCATCACGAAAACAGAACACTGTTGCAAAATCTACAACAGAGGCTGAGTACATTGTCTCTGCAGATTGCTGTACGGAATTCACATATTTGAGAACTTTGATTGAAGAGATAACGGGAGAATATGTAAAAGAGACTTTGTATGTGAGAACCAAAGTTCTATAAAAATACCGGTAATTTAATCTGGTCAGTTAAGTTTAACAGGAAGAAGACATATTGAAGCGAAATTTCATTATCTGTGTGAAAAATATCAGAATCAAGAGTTTGAAATTAAATCCTGCCCGACTGATGATCAGATATGTTCACAAAACCTCTCACGTATCCAAACTTCAACAACTTTAGAGACATGTTGACAGTTTAAAGATAAAGAGAACATTTTACTACTAAGGGGGTATGTTGAAAGTACATATACAGTAGTAATTTATTGTGTAATGGCAAAATGTTCTGCCTCCTACAAACTGTCAAATAGTTAATAGTTTAATATCATATGGTTTTGGTTTTGTGTTATGTAAATGAGATCAATAATTAGAATGGTTTGAATGAAAATAAAGTTTGTTACAAGTTCAGTTATGTCCTTATTTAAACGTTAAAAGATACAATTACAAGTAATAAAAGTAAAAGTAAAACTACAAAATAACAGAAAAAATAAATATATTCAATAGTTTACATTTCAATATGCTGTGTGTGGTACGGTACCATAGAGTTTAGTATGTTTTGTAAATTCTAATGCATAATAAAAGTATTACCAGTTGACATATAAAAAACAGCAATGAACATTTACATTCAGCAATACATAGAACTTCAATACATAAATAATTATGTTCGAAAAAATTTATTATTTTTCCTATTAGTTGGGTTTGAAACTACCACGTCAGAACTGTTTCACACATAAATTGTCATTTTGTTATTGTGGGATTGATTCTGGGCCTTCAGATCATAGGACCCGCGTTAACACCAGACCATCCACGCACCGATAATGTTAATTTTACAGCGTTCAAAACAGGCCCTGTAAAGAAAATTTTAAGAAACTTTCTTGGGATTATAGTACCGTACAATGAAAAGCGATTGCACCACTGAGCGTTCAAAAACTCCAAGTTTTGATCTTGTAGGCTCTACCCACAAGATCAAAATTGGAGTTTTTGAACGCTGCCATGTGAGTTAAAAAAACCATGAAAATGTTAACAAAAGACAGCAACATAGCAGATGATTACATCGACAACAAGTTAACAAATCAACTACAACAGGTAAAGAATGTTTTGATAAGTGGTATTAAGATACCGTACTGTAGCAGTAGCACAGTACTAAGCCAAAACTGCCCTTGGAGTTTCCGTCTGATTTCTCCCTGAAGTTAATTTGTAGTAATACTAGAGAATATATATGTCTAGTCTTCTATATATATACATACTAGCAGAGTACCCGTCCTCCGTAAAATATAGTTATAGCATTGACTTTATATCTACACAAGTGTAGATATACGGTCAATGGTTATAGTCAAGTGACCCCTGATCCAACCAGCAATATTAGGTTTGGTGACAACTCGTCAAACGGATTCCTTCGTTCAGGACCGAAAATGCGATGTCGTCCGAAGGATTTATTATTTACCTGGAAACAGGTAGGGAGCTGGTTATGCCATGATTAGTGTAATAATGCAGCTTGTTCCATGAACGGAAACACTAAAGGCCGCCATCTTGTGGAGGGGACTACTTCCTGCCTAGTTACGCCGCCATTGGCTAACTAGCGACATTACCAGCGTCGAGTATTGCGTTCAGCGATATATATTCCTAGTAACAAGACAACCACTTAGAAAATGAGCTAGTAAACAGTAAACACTGTAAGTGCGTCCACTACTGCATGTCCGGCTCAGCTAGAGGAGGTGGGCCGTTCTACAGCGCAGCAGCGTCGGTTATGTAAACCGACGACTTATTTATTTATTATTTATTTATTTATTATCATTCCAACGGCAGAGCCATTTGAAAAAAAAGGCAACAAACAGTTTCCAACTTAACACAAACAATGTGACAATCGCAAGAACAATAGAAAAATCAACAATAATTAACAATAAAGTTAATAACAATATAAATAAATGACAAAATAAATAACAACAATATAAATAAATAACAATATGAATAAATAACAATATTAATAAATACAATATAAATAAATAACAATACCCGTTACAATAAATATGTAAATGAATGCCAAAAAAATTGAAAAAAAAATAGCGTAAGGCTGAATAACAACAAAAACATTTGAAGGTGAGACAATCATCGACCAAAGTTCAACTAAGCAATTTCATTCCGTTGCTCGCCAAGGACAGTGAGGAACTTTCTTCGAGCTAGTTTGAAGCCGTCGAAGAAGAAGTCCACTGCACCTGACACCGTGTTTCCCAGGCGAAGAATCCTAGCGAGTGGACTGTTGGCGTCATAGGATGTTGATCTGAAGCGCCGGCCAAAAAATGCTCTGAGACGAGTTCTGCCTGGAACCCTGATGTCGATCTCCAGAAGAAGTTCAGAGCAACTGAGAATGCCATTCATGATCTTGTATAGGAGACACAGGTCAGCAACATCTCTTCGAAGGTCTAAAGGATGCAATCCCAGCATCTTTGCACAGTCGTCCATGGGAGCGTCTCTATAGGAGTAGCCATTTCTAACACAGACCAGACGAAGAAATCTTTTCTGGATGGCGTCCAAGCGTTGCCTGTCAAATTCCGTGTAGGGCGACCAGACCACAGAAGCATATTCAAGACCTTGCCTGACTAATGCGCAGTACAGAGACTTCAAACCGGACGTTCTGAACATAACGTCTATTTTGCTCAAAACTTTGACCTGCCAAAGCTATTTTGCTGGAGACGATGCACAACGAAATAAAACAAACATTACCAAATCAGCTAAATGACGACTTTGGAAACTTTACCAAATGTTACTTTTTACGACTGTAAAGAATTCCAAATTCCAATTGCTTCTACGCTTGTAGTGTACAGCCTAAATGTTTGTAAATGGCCACTAAACAGTCACGTTTGTAAATGGCCACTAAACAGTCGTGTTTGTAAATGAGCACTAAACAGTCCAGTGGCAAAGATATTTTTCCTACAGTTACCTAACAATGTACATGTCCTCTCACTGATTTGAGAAAGCAAAGTGGCCAATTCGCTCATCAGTGAGACAATGTTAACATTGTCTCACTCTAATTACTTTGTCTCACTCCAGATTTGCAACGTGAATGCACGAAATAGTGAGCGCGTAACATGCAGACAAGGTCGTATGCGCGCGAAATACGTTAGCAGCTCTGGCTATAAATCAGCTGGTCAGCTGTTGTACTGTACTGTTGTATCATTAAATTTCATATTAAAAGTTCATTTCTGTGTAAAAATATGTTACTTTTTTACCAATTTATTTGTTTTATGGTATCTGTAGGAAAAATATAATGTGCAACTCGAGTGCAAAGTGCAATTGTCTCACTCGAGAAACCATTCCTCACTCGCCTACGGCCCGTGAGTAAGTATTTCTCTCGAGTGAGTAAATTGCTCACTTTGCTCACTAGTTGCACAAATAACTATTGAACATGAGTGTACATCATTACCAATGAACATTAACTCATCATCACCACAACACACCAAAACGACCCACTCAACCAAAACCTAACAAACTGTATTTGTTGTAAAGCAAGAACATTCGAGTGCATTAGTTTCTACTAAAGAGATAAAAATGAAGAACTCGTACTTTCCTTTGGTGGGGTTTCTTGAACGTGTCTTCTGAAAAGTACCTCAGAGTAAAGATAAGGGATCAAAAACATCATCAGTGATAATACCTCTGTCTAGTGTGAACACTGAATCTCCTTGTTACAGTTCTAATTACTTAACTGAAGACTGTCGCGTTTTTTATCAAATGAAAGGCAAATTATTAAACAGCTTGGCGAACTAATCCCGTGCCGACCCCAGTCAAAAGATACTCTATCAAATTATCCGCGCGCAGTTAATATTTTCGATTGGCCGTTAGGAACAGACGGGATTTCGCCCCTCGGGAGAAGACAGCCTCGCTAATGCTCTTTCTCTGTCAATTATCTCTTTTATTCTCAACTTCATTACTCGACTCAGCTGTTCGCTGGCTTATCGTCCTCGATCGAACAGTTTTGCCAACCCTGCTAATCACATTACCTGTCGAGACGTATTTGCCACAGCGCATCTTTGTCTTTCACTTCTGTTTCAGTAATTGTGGAATTTGACTGATAAATTCCACCGACAGTAGCCTACATCCAGACGTAAAAAGCCAACGTTGACAAATAATTGTATCCTTTTTTCTAAATATCGTAACGCTGTCTATTGCATACGAGCGTATACGAGATAAATTATAATGTCAAGGTGATATTTATGTTCAGTTATTGTAGTAGGCTAAATGTTGTTTCTGTGGAAATGTTCTAATAATACTAGCTGACCCGGCGAACTTCGTATCGCCTAAGTTATAGGTTTCCCCTAAGTCAGACCGATGGAAAGAAAGTACCGTTACGTTTAATTTTCAAGATGATCTCGTTCGCATCGCTCAATCACGTCCTGGTTGAAGTTCGTTCGCTACGCTCACTCACCTTTGGGTTGGAGCTCGTTCGCTACGCTCACTCCCCTTTAGGTTGGAGCTCGTTCGCTGCGCTCACTTGCCTTCAGGTTAGCTCGTTCGCTACGCTAACTCGCCTCCAGGTTGAAGTTCGTTCGCTACGCTCACTCACCTTTTGGTTGCAAATTAGCTGTTGTCATAAATGTAAAAGAAATAATAGTGCTGCACCCTGTTGGTAATCCTTGTAACTTTAATGCTATTGAACATCATAGAACAGAACGAACTTGTTTAATTGAAACAGCTTTTAAGATTCATTAATTCCATTTCTCATAAGGTTAACATGGGAAACTCCAGAGCCACTGGGGCGGAGCCCTTTTAAGAATTTCGAAACGGGAAATAGTTTACGTCCGATTCGCATACCTACAGAATTTACACACCAAATTTCATAACGATCGGTGAAGTCGTTCCGGAGGAGTTTGCAGACAAACACTGTGACACGAGAATTTTATATATTAGAAGATTTGCTGCATTATCAGTTGACAACGAACACTTTAGTAGTCTTGAATGTTAAATTAAGTCAACAGTAGTCTTTTACTGCCACGGGTTTTTTGTGTTTTTGTGCATACAAACGCCTGATCGTGTTGGAAATTTACAAGAAAGTTTGACTATTGGATCGCGACTTAAATTCCAGGTCTTGTGTTTGATTCCTTGCATTAACGATTTTAAGGTACAGTGATTCACAAGGAAGTAGTACAAGAACTTAGAAGCTTAAATGAGTGCTACAATGCTACTACAATCGACATGAATATGCATATCTGATTCGCCCCAATCACTACCACGGATACGACCGCTAGCCCAGCGAACACCGGACATCTCAATAAACTTTCAATTGCCGACTCAGGCTAACACAATGGTATCAATTTTTCCGGAAACTTGGTTTAACACACATAAAAAAGTTGTCTGTGTGGAGTGAGGAGCGGGGATACAAATGGTGATAAGGCAGTAACTTGGTTAGCGGCAGCTTTTATATTATTTTGTTCCGTTCTTGGTACAAGGGAGGGGGGAACAACCCCCCTGGGAGTGGCCGGGGGAGGGGGCCTCGTCCTGGGTCCTGTACAGTCATTGTTGTAAACATTTGAATGGGGATGTAACGTTTAGTTAGTCCTAAGAGACATGTCATTTTAAGTCTTAGATATTTGTTTTACAAACCATATATCACTTAATTCAATTTGTTTAGCTTACGACTGCGTTAAATGTGTGCACGTTCAATGTCTTATTTTTATGGTTTTCTTATTTGTTATGATGACTTCAAAGCACGAGAGTGGAGGTCATGTAAAAGAATAGCCTAGCGTGTACTGACTAACATTGAGCATTTTAAAAGTTTTGCACACTGGCGGATTTTGGAATCTTTAAGATATACCATTATATAATAAATTATGATCCTGGTTATACATTTGCAATATAGTTAATAACAAGTCTCTAGAGCACACGTTTATATAACAACATCACGGCTATTAATTGGTGATAGTCTATGGTACAATTTGCTACTCCTATACTTATTGAATGGTAATCATAACCAGCTTTAATGGTACATAAAATCATGTATTAGCATTTACCACTATTACTTACTTAATACTTACTACTTACTACTTATTGGCTAGTTGTCTTAAAACCCTCTGAAATATTACTGATACTGTTTTTATTCAATGAACCCGACCAATTCTAACATTAAAATTGTTTTGGGGGTTTTCATTAATATTTAGTGTAAATTTTCATTGAATTATTTAATAAAAACTTGAATAAACACTATACTGCATGTAATATATCTGCATGTAATATGTACTGAACCACAATAGAAAAACCACAACAAGTTTATACTCTTTTAATTAAAATTTTACTGCCCAAAATGGCCGATGATGTTTTTGAGTAATGTTGTTTTATCAGATCAACAACAAAACACAATGAAGGTTGGAAATCTGTAGCAAGGCTGGAGGTTGAGTGGAGGGTAGTTGCCAGTTGGTGGTCTGGGGCCGAATTGGAGCAAACCAAATTAAGTTGAACGTAGCCGATTTGTATTCTAGTGCGATGGAGGGTCCCTCCGTTATGTGGGTGGATGGGGGGGGGGGCGATTGTGTCTTTACTGCGCCTGGCGGTCGAGGCAGCTACCCGCAATGCTGGGATTTAATAAACTTCCATCTATTATTTACTACTTCTAACAAGTCTTTCCGAATTGGTTCCCTTCTTTCTGCTTTTATTTGACCCGGGGTTACTTGAAACAGAAGATTTACACATTTACAACTTTGCCGTCGACTTTGTTTTCAGAGCGGAGGTTTATGTATTTTTTACATCTGAGGAGGGTGTAGTTTGTTAAAAGTATTTTCTGGGCAACTCTTTTATTTTTCTCAATTGTAAAATTTGATTATAATTGACTAATAATAGATTATAATTCATCTACTGTAGATTTATTGCTGTATGTGTTATTAGGACAAAATTAGAGAGCGACGTATCGTCATAACAATCGAAAAAACTATTTATAGTACAGTACTATGTAAGTTACTTAATATGAACTGCATGTAATATTTTATTGCTTGTGAAATCGACATTAAATATTGTAACAATAAGCTAATCTCTCTCAGAAACAAAAATTCAATTACCGTAGTTAAAAAAAATACTAGTGGCTTTTAGGGACAAAACTCCCTAAAAGCTCAAATATAAAAATAGCTTATTTTAATATCTAAACAAACTCAGAATCAAATTATGTATGTGTAAGGAATATCTCTGTGCACCATATTTTGTGTGTGAAAAACAGACTCTTTGTTTCCTTTTGTTGATGTTATTTTTAATGAAGAATTTGAATCCTCTTTGTTTACTTTTGTTGATGTTATTTTCAATAAATAATTTGAATCATTCTAGAGGTTTGGTTCTGCCATAGATAAAATGAGTATGTCTACTTCTTTTGATCTATGGTTCTGCTAAGTGGCAAACATAGTTATAATTGTTTGTGAAATAATACTGGATACTAAGGTATCTTTGGTCTTGTGGTTGATGATAGTAAAAAAAGGTTTCCCTGATTGGAATTTCGAAAATTGTCTTCGTTAAATATAAATTAAAACCATATAAAGGTGTGTTGAAATAAGCTTATTTCTTGGTAAAAACAGCTAAATTAGCACCCCGGTACAGTTATTATTTCTAATTTTGTACTAAAAAAATAGTGTAAAGGCATCCCATTCACCAAACTTTTGATTTGTTTCTGATCAACAAAAAAATAAAGACTAACACTCATCAGCCAAACACAATTTCATATCAAGCATGTATTACTGTTAAAAACTGAACAGTTAGGAAGGTTTTTTTAAACCACATTATTTTCTGATAACTTAATAAAATGTGTTGTTGTCCTCTTAACAATGTCCTTTACCAGCAACAATAGCAGGCCCAACAAAACTAGAACTTGGTACAGAGTAACAGGTCAGCGAGAGTTGAGTTGTTTTAGAATTAGACATGTGTTCAAGTAGCAACATCAAGATAATCAGCTGATTGGCGCAACCGTAACACTTATTGCACTGTGTATTGACCCGTTACAGTCTGGTAAGGTAAGTCTAATTATGTACTGTAGTGGAAATAAAGTAACCATGTCAAATGTCCAGGATAAGAGTCCCTTTTCCCAAACATCGTGGATTTTCAAGCAGGATTGACGAAATCAAACATACGACATACTAACGTAATAATCTTTAGTAGGTACCGGGCATCGATGTATTAAATTTAGTTTTATACATCAATGGTACTGGGTGACCGAGCCTTGCTCGGTTGTGATTAATAATATCATAAACAGACACGTTTTAGAATGTACGAAAAATGTTTTTATTACAAACCATAGATATTTGCTCGCAGAAATAGTAACATCTACTGTATTTAATATAAAAGTATGCAATACAAAGTAGGATAAATATTTATGTTCTTAATTAAGTTTTATTAACATTTATCATGAAAAATACGGTTATTTATGTGTGTAAGGAGTGTGATTTATTTGTTGGTTCTAAACTAAATTTTTCATAAAACTTCAGCATGAGCAAACTCTCTTTCTAAATTACTCTCGTATGATGGATTAGCTGAAGACAAGTCCAATTCAAGCGTATAATATTGTAATAAAATTAACTTTAATACAAATTCAACTGAATACAGCTGTCCATATTATGTAAACTATATAAAACAGTGCATATAAGATTTTAATATCAACCCTTATACGGGTGTCTTAGACCACCCGGCCGGCTTCTATAGCTCCAATATGAAAGCAACTAGAAACCTATTTGCAACTTGAACCCTCTATTTTGACCCCAAGAAATTAAACTAAGTTATTTTCAAACCCACAAAAGCGACCAAAAGGGCAGATTTTGGGGGGTGGGGTGGTTTTTGGGAAATTTTCAAATTTAAAGGGGGGTCATGATGAGGGGAGGTTTTAGTGGGAAAAGTTGTTAATTATTTTCATCCCTATTTACAGGGTGTTCAAAAACGTAAAAAAATAGACCTTTGAACTACTTTCCCTGTAGAGAGGTGGAATTTCATGAAGGGTTCAAATTATGTCACAGTTTAATTGCTAAATGAGCTTTCAAAAAACTCTGGTTTCAGCCCTTTTCCCAACTTTTTACTTATTTTATTAATTTTCTAACTTGGAAGTTTCAAAAGCTGTTATCTCAAAAGTTTCGAACGGCAACATGGGTTTCATTACAAACCACATTGTAGCCCTTAAAATTAGCTACAATTTTTTATTTAATGTTTTTGGTATCTTTATTGGTTGAATATCTGTAGCGAAATAAGTGTATTTTAATGTTTTGTTAAATGTCATTCAAAGTGTTTGCTGTTGGAAACGTACACGTCTAGGTCTCGATTAAAACTAATTATGTCTAAAAAAATAAATACTACCCAGATTGTTAATCTTGGAAGATTAATAAAGGAAAGAACACAAATGCAAATATGCTTAGTTATTTTGCAATTCCAAAGTTCTAATAGTGCTTTGATTGAATAATTTGTTTGAATCATCATTAATAGCCTGGCAACCCATAAGGCCTATGTTAGATTTTCAAATTTTCATATGAATTGTATAGCGTGATACGAATTTTCCTGGGGTAGTGGCTGTCACCAATCATGTTTTTAGAGCTATAAGTCCCTAATTCTAAAATTCAGTCAAAATTATTCAGCTAAATTTTGAGATATATATTACAGACAGACAGGAAATGCATTTATATCATACTAATCAACATACTGTATTAACCTTTCACAAAAACACTTTTAAACCCTCCCTGTTGCAGCAAAGCTGAGTACTTACTAATGCTATTTAAAAAGGGAATAATTTTGTTATATTTTTAAGGAGGTATTTTAGTTTTATTATCCAATCAATCAAATGGAAATTCGCTTAGTCTGCAGGTTTGCTGTGGCAAGGGTATCTTCTTTTTAGTTACTCCCGGTTTGTCACGCCACATTCAGAGATGTTTACATATTTTATTATATTTCCCTTGGTGTCTCTAACCTACTTTGTTTTGAGCTGTCTTTACTCTATTATATTATTTGATAACTCTATTATTATTAAATATATTATTTGTCATACTGTCGTCTGCTCATGCTGTGAATGTAGGCTTAAATTTTACTTTAATTTTCTAAAGTTGCTTTTTAATGGTTTCTACCTGCTGATAGTGATAGTTCTGCTTTCTGGTTTAGAATTTTATTACCTTTAATATACATTCACTGTTTACCACGTGTAACTATATTCGTCTGGCCTCTAGACCGTACAACAGTGTCCTCACATACCTCAACAGCCTATCCCGGGACCAGTCCGGACGGTAGCCGGTACTGCGGTAAGCCGATTTATGTTAAAAGCCCTCCTAAGTATCTGGTATCGGGTTTCCTTAAGGAATTGCTGGTCTGGAGGGAATAAATAAATTAATAACCGGATTGAGAAGCGAGAGGTTTTATTTTAATGCTGTCCGATTCCTAAGTGGTCGGATAAACGAATTTGTTGGAATCCCTTGATCGATGGACCTTCAGACACAAAACTTGTTTGTTGGATCGTTAAAACACAGATTATTGGTTGTCTTGTCCCAGGAAAAGCTACTTTGGTACTTAATGTAATGTTTTTTGTACATCCAGTTCAATAAACCGTTCTTTCAGAATATGTTTTAATAAATGTATTACTTATTTATTATTTTTTTTACTAGCATTTTCCATACTCTTCAATGCTGTTCAAGCCCCAAAAGAGTTACTTATAATTTGATTTGAAGTGATTAAATATCTTTTCCAATGATATATATTTTATTGTGTGTATAAATTATAATAATCCAGTAAGTGGGTGACAAATAATACTTAAAACACTTGTCACTGGTTTTATGTTGTAGATACTTTTTTTTTAAATTCCAAAATATGCATAGATTTGCCAATAGTACTTTATTGGGAAATGGAACAAAACACAAAAAACCTCTACAAGACATAAACATTTTAGGAAGTTTTACTAAAAATATAAATCAAAGTAGATTTCTACTTGCCAATTTACTGATCAGTTAATTTACCTCCCACGGATGTTCCAACTTCTCGTTGGTCCATGATACGTACGGTGATAGTTTTATGTATAGCTTTTCACACTTGAAAACGGATAAGAGATTGTTTTCTCCTATTCCATGCCTATGGAAGTAGTATGGATTGATATGACAATGATTTACCTACCTACACACGTTTAATCCTTCTTCTGAACACCACACTTTAGCTGATTATGTAATGTTCACTATTTAATCCTGATATTTGCTATATTGTTCCATATTGTTCGTACAACAATGAGATGCTTATGATCCCATTGTACCCCTTCTCTGATCACGAAATCAGCTGATCACAGACTAAGTTCGGAGATTGCTGCTCCAATGTTACTTATACATTTACCGATTAATCAGCGGTGGGGAAATATCTCTACGTCAGCAGTAATCAGTTTAACCGACCGCCTCAAACATTAATCAAGATTTCCTTTGTGATTATTTTAATTATGTGCCAATTAGTTCGCTCGCTCATCGCCACCCCTTACCCCTTCCTACCAATGGGTAATTAGTTATACCTCGCCTTACCTGCACCCACCACCCTGTTTTGGAGTTATTTAATTATGATTTAAAGAGTTTAGCTAAGGTTTAATTTGAGCTAGTTATTCTTTTATGAGTGAACAGAAAATTATGAAAATTCATTATTAAACCTACTTTCCCCTATTGTTGATTACGTATTTAAAATAAGTTTAGTTATAAGGGTAGTTTTTTTAAGGCATCCTAAAGTGCAAGTAATGTGAGGCACGACTTTTTTAACGACAAAACAAGCTCATATGTGTTTGTATCCCTGTTTAATTTATTCCATTGCCTAGTAGCTGAGTTGTAGTGTTGCATAGTTATCTATGAGGTTTAGTGCTTTTTTCCGGAATTTATTATTAACCTTTCTATTACGTTAAAAACTGAAAATAACATCAATAAATTATAAGAAGATGTAAAAAATTACCTTTAAATTATTATTATGAAAATAGCCGATGGGTTTACCTACTGAGTCATCGTCTCCTGAGTGAGAATATTTAAAAACATGTTATACTTTGGCATTTCGGGTGGATTTTAATTCTTTTAGATTTAGCTATCGTAGTCCTAACAGAAATCTAGGACCCAGATCCTTCATTTATTCTTATTTCCTCTGTTTAAAGGACTGTATCTTAAAGCTGGTTATTAGCTTTGACTTTTGCATCTACAGTCAAAGGTAATAATCACTTTTAAACGTCTCGTTGTCGCTCTCATTTTGAATATAGTTGAGCAGGAATTCCTACAAAGGTATGTTTCTAAATAATTATAATTATTTCAGAAGCACTTTTCGCTGTTCGTTCGAGAGGTGTTCTTCTGACTACTACCTCGCAGCATCGCGTGTGCTTGGCTGGTTAAGGTGGCGCGACCAACAATGAGACGACCACGAACGATGGTCGGATAGTCGCCATCGCATATCGTTAACAGACTATCTTGACGACTGTCATTGACATATCGTTTGATCTTCCCAAATACGATATGCGTAACAACAAGAGTCAATTAATTTAGGCCAGTCCCACATTTAATTGTATTTTTGCTCTTCAGGTATTACAGCCTAACTGGCTAAGCTACACGGGTCACTGATAACGGGGTGATGCGTCACAGCTACGTGATAACTACATGAGCCTGCCCCGGTATGGTGAGCTGCGAGCTGCACACATCACAGCTTCATCGTAACTACACGAGCCTGCCTCGGTATGGTGAGCTGCAAACATCACATCTACATGGTAACTACACGAGCCTGCCTCGGTATGGTGAGCTGCACACAATACAGCTACATGACCACTACATGAGCCTGCCCCGGTATGGTGAGCTGCACACATTACAGCTACATGATTACTACATGAGCCTGCCCGGGTATGGTCAAGCTGCGCGCGCCACTCCCCGCTCTCGCGCGTGACTCTAGCCATCGTTTCATTTCTGATTCTCATGTCGTCGTCTTGTTTCGTTTATCGCCGTTTTGCATCAGCTCAGTCACGACGGCTAAACACGACAGTCGTCCAGCTGCAATAACACAAGTCCTCATTACAGAACAATGGAGCCAACATGTCCGTCGCTAGTTTTGTTTTATAGCTCTAGGATCGCAAGTCCGGCAATCATTACATTCATTCACGTTCCTCCCATCCCATCGGTCATGGCGGGTATTATGTTGATCGCGTGGAAAAACTAAAATATAGAGTGGCTCGCGCTGCGGAGTGCGGATTGTAATCGCACACTTCAGTGTCAATGTGAATCGTAGTGATGCGGTCAAGGTCGATGATGCGGTGGAGAGCTGGGAGATGCTCGGTTGGCGATTAATTAGGAAATGGAAAGGACGAAAGGTTAAGTATACGTGTATGATTCGTACGACAGAAAGACTGACGTTTCATTTACATTATCACAGAGGCAACTGGCACAATAAAAGATACATTGTATTGTTTCAACTTAAAAAGGCGATAAAAATTTTAAAATAAAATGAAAGATTGAAAAATTAGGCTGAGTGCTAAAATCATATCAGTGAATGCATTTATATTTTGCACAGTAATTCTTAACTTTCATGCTTTAATGTCGTTTTGTTCATACTTAAATATATATTCGTAATTTATATTTTACATGGACTTATGATAATTAATTGTAAATTTAGCGGTAAATTTTCCGGTTTCCAAAATTCAACTCCCTTGAATTCTACCCCTATATAAAAACTGTCGTCACTATGATGTTGTAACATGAGAGCTGAGAGCACCCGGGGAGTTTTCGCGGGCCACTTGTGAAAATGGTGAAATAACATAATAAAGACAACCCCTTAAACAATCATAATTTTGTATTTCAAGTTTGAAAACTACTTTATAAGTCTTGCAGTTATTTCGAGCAAACTGATTATTCTGGTTTACATGTTTATTTCGAAAAAATACGCGCCTAGGTGGCATCCCCATCTTCCCCATTTCATCATACGTTATTGTTAATGTGACCTGAGAGGAAGCATATTTAATAAGAGTGAAAGGTGATGTAGTCTACAGTAAGCAGCTCTTTTAGTTTGGCTTGCTAAAACATGTTGGCGTAATCGACAGAAATGATTAAGTCCCATTAGCGCATTCTATCGGTGACTCAATTCAACTAAGTTCATTTTTACTAGAAAACTGGTTACACCATGGGAATGAAATATATAGTCACAAGTGTCACAACATGATTAGTGTTCGCATTGACTTTATACCTTAATATGATATGAGGTCAATGATCCCCACTACAATCTATGTCTCAACCTTTATACAAACACTAGCTTACCCCGTCGTGGCATTGCTCACGAAAACTTAAGTTAAAAGAATGTGACCACTTAAGATAAGAGAGAACTTCTTCATTTACAACATAAACTGTCCGTCTACCAGGAGCTTCGGACTGCTCACTCTGAAAACACCTACTTAATATTTTTGGACAAAAAACTATCCCGCTGCATCTCCTTTCACATATTATAGGTTTACATTCTTAAGTCTAATTTTTCAATAGTATTTTCAGATCTCCCATAACTTTGTTGGATTGTTTTATGTTTCTTAAAGTAACATAAAAACCTTGCACGATGTTTTAGCGAATTTCCCATATAGGGAATAAGCTATTACCGTAGTACTCATGGTAAGACCTGGACTCGGGACCGATTTTTTTTCGTTTTAAGGTCCCTAGAGGCCAAAAACACCATCTGGACACCATTTGGAAAATGTTTTTATTTCTTACTAACTATTAACATTTTACATAAAAAACACTTTTACCCTCCCTGTTGCAGCAAACCTAAGTATGTGTTAAACTGATTCTGAATAAATGTGATATTTTTAAGGAGACATTTTAGTGTAAATCCAATCAGGCAAATGGAAATTCGCTTAGTCTGCAGGTTTGCTGCGGCGGGGGTATTTTTGTGGTTCTTATTACCCTCAAAGGCCCTAAACAGTTGCAGGTCTACAATGTCTATGATGTTTTCACCAAGCGGAATGTACTCACAAAATAAGGCTTTTCTTGCCTCTCCAGTGCATTTATTGCATTTATTTCTTTACGAAAAAAAAACATAAACCGCAAATACCTTTTACATAATCCGTCAACAACGTGAACTGAGATTGTAAAGCAACATACTCATCTTAAATTGCATGATTATGCCACTTTTATTATCCTAGAGAAGTGATTGAACTTATCGAGGTACTGATCTTCCTATTGAGCACCCATTATAAATAACCATAAAGTATTTATAGAAAAAGGCAGATGCCATCCCTTAAAATATTATATTGCAAACAATCCTTTGACATTGATATTCTGAACAAATTAAAACATATACTGATATTTAGTTGCTAAGAAACAGATATTAAAAACATCAACAAGTAGTGTACATATTAATTTTTAAATAATTCTGTCGATTAGAAAAGGTGTTATGCAGTAAAACACCAATTTTCAAGCCACTATATAATGAATATAATGAAAATATTTTCATTTCAATAAAATTAATTCAATACAATTAGCCGTTCCCTTAGTTAATAGTATAACATTCAAAAATATTCATCTGTGTTTAAATGAAAACAAATCTTTGCTCCATGAGGTTAACGTGGGAACTGTAGAGGCCACTGGGGCAGAGCCCTGCATGCCTGAGTTCTTATGGTTAGTAGTTTTTGAGATATAGTGATCAAGTATATATTGTATACAGGTATATAGTGGTATATGTCTTTTAAAAGTATAGATTCAAATTTCCTGTAAAAATCCTTTGTCCCTGTGTTAATCAATATTATTAATAAACTAGAGTCCAATATCCCCGGACTAATATTTTATACCAGACCACCAATCGAATACATCGAACATTCGGCCCACTCAACGTGATGACTTTCTATAAATAATTCTATTCTCCCGCGAAAATGACGGTTTACTTTATTCTCCTGGAGCGCTGTAAAACCGCGGGACGTATCGGCACCTCAGGCACGTAAACCCATAAAAAATTGTCGCTAACCTAGAGAAATGTTCCGGGATTGAGCGGCTAATCCTATTGTCTCGCTATACAGGCGATACACGTACAGGCTGCGATGGATATTTAATTGTGTTTCCAAGGGGCCACTAAATCAATATGTTGTTAGTGGATTAGCGATGCCGATGTGGCCGCTCATGCGTTATTCACCAGCTCGGATTTACTTTACCTATGTAGCTTTACTTATTGTAATCCCGTACATACACTGTTATGCTCTCACCTGGCACATTTATTGGTACAGTTTACTTTTATCACCCTTTCTGTTTGATTGTAACCAAGTTATTGCGCGACCGTTGTAGTTACCCGCTAGAGGTTACTCTTTGCCGATTAGTCTCTCCAATTCTTGATTTAGCTTTTCAGCTTCGTTTGTTGAGGATGGGTTAGGGGGGAGAGGTGTATGGTGTTTGAGCTTATCGTTGTGATAAAATACAATACATTTTCCTTATTGTTGTTACGTAAGAATATATAATAATAAGTATTAATCCTTAACAAATTACCAATTAGTTGTTTTTCTATGCAACTCAGTTTAAACATGCCCCTGCCAATTACGGAACTTTTCTCGTGTAATTTTTTAAGGGGGTCAATGCACCGAAAAATCCCTAAATATAATATAAAAATTCTTTCCTAGGAGTATGTCAGCTGTTTTTCAGCTGGAGAATGCCTCCGGTTTTGTGTGGTATTCCAAAAGTTAATTTTTTGCCACATATGTTCCTTTTTCTCAATAACCAGTAAAAATATCAATTTGATATTTTTTGTGCTTATAAATGTTGCCTAGGTACATAATTGGAAT
Organism: Macrosteles quadrilineatus; assembly: GCF_028750875.1. Taxonomy (NCBI): domain Eukaryota; kingdom Metazoa; phylum Arthropoda; class Insecta; order Hemiptera; family Cicadellidae; genus Macrosteles; species Macrosteles quadrilineatus. The sequence continues at coordinate 161,606,486 of NW_026542594.1, forward strand.
TAATAAAAACTTAATAATTACCAACAATACAAATTTTACAAATATATTATAATACATATTTTTATTCGAGTTTTTTAAATATATTTTTTTGAAAAATCGTAAAAAATCCCAAAAAACTGAAAAAGTTATATTTTATAAATTCCACATCTGCAAATAGACTAGATCTTTCAAATGTAAAAAAAAACAAAAAAAACAGGAGTTTGAGAAAAAAGAACATATGTTAACATGATTAAGGATAGGGCTTACTCGCACTAACCCCCTTAAGAAACGAGGGAAATCTTATAGGGTTCCTTTCCAAAGCAAAACGAATAATGCAATAAATTTTACTTTTCAAAGGGTATTATTTGTTTGCGACAGTTATTAGGTGAACAAAACTACTAATTTACAATAAATTAAATATGTTGCTTTTAGATCTACAAGAAGAGTGATTTAGTCTACCTTACTCAATCGGATCACACTTAAGTACCTATATATAGAATCCATGTTTATAAACTGTTTTAGCTTTTTTATCATCTCAAGTGGGTAAACAATAAACTGAAGGATCAGCTGGAAAATTACATGAGGATGGTCTCTGGATCGTCTAAACAATCGTCTGAACCGCTTTGGATTACCTGAATGCTATCAAAACGGTCCTTGGTATTACGCAGTGTTGGGGAAGCTACTTTTAAAATGTAGCTAGCTACAACTACTGCTACATTTCCAAAAAAGTAGCTTAGCTACAGCTACAGCTACAGTTCCGAAAAAGTAGCTAGCTACAACTACAGCTACAATGAAATGTAGCTACAGTTTCAATTTTAGCTACTTTCCCAAAGACGTTACTTTTTATTCCACGCACATTAGGTAAATGTAAAATTAATTGCAACAACATTTTTATTGAACAAACATAAGAAATGTCAGTATTGTATCAAACATTACTTGGAAAACAAATTATTCCTAGATTTTATTTAATTTGTTGGCATTATAAACCTAACATTACAACAACAGCATCAAATAGTTGGGTGTCCCAGCATATTTAGTACTTATTTTTAAATATTGCATTATTTTTAAGCATCTTATATGTAAATTTCAGTTTAAAGGACATACAACCAAACTATATTTTATAAGCTCATTTTATTTCTTTAATATAGATGTCTTATATCAACAATTAAGACCACTTAAACTGTAAAACGATTATTTAAAAATACTTTTTGTGTTACAGAGCCTAGCCTATTGAAATTTGAGTTAATTGCCTTTCTTTACTTTTAATGTTAAAAACAACATTGCTATAACTTTTAACCATAGTGATAAGTTACTTGTTCTATGAATAACACTTGTCAATGTCAAGAAATCGTCCTTTATTGTCATTATGCAAAGGGCAAATTGAGCTTCAACCTAGTTGGTACAGAAAACAGTATTCAGCAACTTATCCTGAAATCGGCTTTTAATTTAAACATGTTGAAATTTGTAAAGTAAAAATAACATGTAGGCCTATTTGGCTATGTAACAAGTTGGCTATAGTAGCTTTGTTCTTGTAAGGAATAAACAGATATATTCCTAATAATTGAACTTGGTATTCGTCTTAAACCATAGCATAGCCTAGGAATAGTCCAATCCAAGAGCTGTTAGCAGGAGCAAACTATGCTATTTTTTTATGTAAGTTTCATGTTACATGGAGGTTTTTTCGTTACAATTATCATGTAGTCTAGGCATATCTTAAATCTCATCAGGTAATTTCCTCTTTGTTAATTTAGTAAACCTTTGAAAAATCTTTGTAATCTAACCAAGGAAGGGTTTGTGACGATGAACCACAATCAACAGCTGAAGCAAAGGTTGATAGACCATCTTTCTCATTATTTTAAGGTTTAGAGTTGGTTTCCATTAAAACCCTAGTTAAAACACTATCAATATAACAAAGAAACTACATTGATTACTAGTTTCCCTGTCAATCACTTGCAAGCATTCAATAGCTTTGTCTTGTCACTGGTACCGGTAACGTTTAAACGTCGTCTGCATCTAGCGATTTTATTTTATCTGACAGTAATCATAGAGTAGTAAATTAAGGAAATGAGAGCTAAAAATGTGGATAACACTCATTTAATGGCCTCCATGTCCACACAACGTTGTAATAGGGAATGAAACGGCTGCAACCAGCTGTATGAAGCCAATAAAGTAGGCCTAATTGTTTTGAACATCTCAGTTTGAAAGATGTTGTTTCACGTTAGGTTGAGGTTATGGTAAAAATCACTATCTCAAACAATGTTAATGTAGCGAGAAAAGTAGCTAAAATTCCGCTACAACTACTTTAAAAATGTAGCTAGCTACAGCTAAAGCTACAAAATCTTAAAAGTAGCGACGCTACAGCTAACGCTACAAAAAAAGTAGCGCGCTACTGTAGCGTCGCTACTTGTAGCGCGCTACTTCCCAACACTGGTATTACGACAACTACAGCTGTTTCGTGCTTTTTTGAAAAAAGTAGCACATTTTCAGGTGAGAATTTAAAATCACAAAACAGCTGATTCGTCGTATTACCAAGGATCGTTTTGGCAGCAAACAGATCAGCATCGCCGGATCTTTGATAGCGAACTCAAATAAATCAAACGCTAGGGGTGCGACGCCCTAAAGAAAATGGTCTTTTTATTACCATTCGTCACTCTACTAGTTCATATAAGCTTTACCACAACCACCTCAATCGTAAAAATTCGTTGATTAGGACCATTTACTAATATAGTATGTATAGTCAGTGATAGGATGGCTGAAAAAGGGATGTAGCAGGGAAAACACATAGGCCTACTGTATTTTTATGTACCTATTAACATTATCAAGTGGTTGACTTTGTATGGTTTTGCATAATATTGATAGCTATGGCATATTGTTAGATTTTTAAGAATCAATTGACTTCAGATACAAGCATGGTGTTGAAAGTAAGTACAAGTAGGACCCCGGTTAACCGAAACGGTTCTATAAATTAATACGGGGCTAAAATATAAGTACAGTACAATACTTAATGTAAATAGCGAGCCAATCGCTGAGCCCCTCTCTCTAGAAAGGGGCTTTCCTAACACATTGTAACATTTTTGTGTCAGAAATAAAACACTGCATTGTATAAACATTATTTTAAATTAATTTTCCTTCAGACCGTGGTAGGTAATACATAGGCTATTTTTAGCATATGATGGGTTAACCGAAAAATTGGTTATCCGAATCGGCTCTCCCCCCTTTATTTCGGTTAACCGAAGTTCTACTTAATCTACACCTTTTAATAACTTTATATTTTCAAATAATCTAAATGCGGACCTGAGACCGCCCACCTAGTATTGAAACACATGAGCTGAACAGTATTGTCATCATTCAAAAATATTTAGAGTGAGGTGTGTTTTTGACACAGGGACAAAGATGGAATACTCCTTGATAACCCTATTAAATTGCATGGACAGTAAATAGCTAAATATAAATATATACCCTGTATATGATAATAAATCAATTTAGTTGTGTCAGTTTGGTGAAAAACTTATATGAATGTGGCAGATAGCAATGATACAACCTTGCTTTGTAATGGTTTGCTTTTGTAAAAGGCTTTTGTAATTATATGAGTTTTCTCCCTTGGTTTTGTACTATCTAAGAGAGCTGATTAACGGCAGGAGAGATTGTACAGCTTAAAATGAGTCGTCCTGTCGGTTTGACTTTGTAAAAGAAATTGTGTATTCGACATAAATAAGTAATTTACACCATGACACTGTCGTCGGCTCAGTTCAACAATTTAAATTTTGAAACTGTCGAGAACTTTAACGTCGGGGAAAGTCTAAATTAGTCGAAATTATTGACAATTACATACTAAATAAATAAATTATAACTAGGGTCCCTGTTACTCGAATTCGAGCAATTGCTAAGAATTACAGGCGTTATTTTAAAACGACTAACAGTCATAATTTCTGATGACTTTAGAAGCGATTATAAATTCGAAAAAAAACATTATTTCTTTTTCTTCTCCTTGGTTGTGTTCTATGACTTTCCTATATTTCCATAGTTTGCAAATCGGGTCTTTCAATGATTATTAAGAAATGCAGCACAGTGTTAATTAATTCAGTTTTCTTATTAGTATATCAATTTATCCAGGCTCTCTCGCTTTTTTCCATTGTAATATCTACATCAACCCAAATTCAAATAGTAAATAAAATTCAAAGTCAGTAAATGTTTGTAGCAAACTGTTAAATTTAGCAAATTTAATGACTGTTTAGAATTAACATATGTACTTCTTCTCACTTTTTATTTCTGACAACAGCTGGAGTTTCATAACAATTTTTGATTACCATGTTAATCTTATGGAGCAATACAACACTTTAAAGGACCCCAGGGCCTCACTCTTTAATTATTTCCCTAAAAAGAAAGTTTTCTGCACAACTTCACGTTACGCTCTTTCCAATGACACCAAAAACATGTCAATCGGTTCAGTAGTTTCGGAGGAGTAATTGTCACAAAAAACCAGCTTGCGTATTAAATAAGTACTAGTGTCCCTGTTGCTCGAATTCGAGCAATTGCTAAGTAAATATTTGTAGCAAACTGTTATAATACTATATTAGCAAACTTATTGACTGTTTAGGATTAACCTATGCTCTTCTTCTCACTTTTGATTTCTGACAACAGCTGGAGTTTCATAACAATTTTTGTTTCCAATGTTAATCTTATGGAGAAATACGAAACTTTAAAGGGCTCCAGGGCCTCACTCTCTCATTATTTCCCTAAAAAGAAAGTTTCCTGCACAACTTCACGCTACGCTCTTTCCAATGACACCAAAAACATGACAATCGGTTCAGTAGTTTCGGAGGAGTAATTGTCACAAAAATCCTGCTTGCGTATTAAATAAGTATAGATAGAAGTATTACAATGAACCATACACATTAACTATTAAAAATAATAAATAAACAAAACGGAAAAGAACATACAGCGCGATTGCAGAGATTTACAAATTGTTCTCCACACTCAAGTACACCCAACTGTTTGTCTGGCTGGGGATAGATCTGTTGACGATGACTCGGGAAACCTGCAAATACCTTTGAGTCACTTGAGGAAATTTGCTAGTTAGCTTTGAGTTCATTTGCCAGAGACAAACACAAAGCAAGCAAACGTTTAATCTCAATGTAAGAAGTAAGTATTAGGTACAGTGTTCAATCACCCTAAAGATAAGTTCTGTAGAAACCCATCTTCTAAAGAGGCCAGGAACCGTTCTGAGAAGTATGTAAAGTGGGCCTAATGCTGAGGTTCCGACATTGTCACGAATATTGGGCAGCATTCACAGAAGAAATAAAACAAGGATCCTTACTCGGAAACGAGAGAGCGAGAGGGTTGAGCGCGAGGCGGCCAGCGCGACAGTCCTCATGATTAGACGCTGATTGTAGGGTCAACGACAAATTGGGAGACTCATTGTGTGGAACAAATCTACAATAACCTCTAATGGTGCGTTTAGGCGCACCACGGGTATTTATAATTGTGCATTTTGTTTTTATCACAACCACCCGGCTCTTAAGCGTTTTCCTCCCCCACAAAAAGAGCATTCGACAGGTAATGACACGGTCTGGTAATGGTCTGACTGCGAGTATCGTTGGATTAAAACTGTTCCGATCAGAGGCCTTTGTCTCGGTAACTGATCGTTAACCATCTGGTCAGAACGTGAGGTCGAGATCGTAGTGTGGGGAGACTGAGAGCAAACAGAAACAAGCGGAATAAACCATACTTCACGCCCTAACTACAATTGACATGTTTACTTGTCGTGTCTATCGCAAAGTTTCACTGCATAAGTTTGATTTTTAGTTTGAAACAATTTTTTGAGTACCATATCGGACATACATCTTTTTCGTTACCCGAAAAAAACGTATTCCATATTGTAACCAGCCATACATACAGCAAATACACTGGCTCCATTTTTTTAAATAATTTTTATTGATTTGTTGGCAGTTGATCGTTGTATTTTATATTAGTTGGTTGAACACCATTAATATTTCACTTAAACATACGTCATGATTTTGATTGCATGAACATTAGGGTACGTATTATTTTCTAAACGCTAAATGTGTGTGCTATAAACATTCATAACACTTTGATATGACAACAGAACCTGAGCTAAATAGTAGTATGTTTTCTGTGGCTAAATCCAACAGAGCAAGAGAAAGAAAACAGTTTACTTTACTCGCTCTGTAGATAAACTCTGTAACGATTTACACTAACATTAACTGAGCACTGACGTTCCCAGCACAGATTTATTAGCTACAAAACACAACCTTTGGGAAAATACAACAATGAATAGAGACGTGGAGCAAGAGCGTGAGAGAGGGGGCGGTGGAATCTTAATTCAAAAAGAGAGCCACTTATAAATTATTCAAAGCAGACTATTGGCCGAGAGCGATTGTTCAGATAATCCCAAACCAATCGGAATAACGCTACGATTTCAGTGCGTTTTAATAGCGTGGACTGTGTAATATAGATGGAGGATTTGCAACTTTTATGGGGGTGCTTTATGAGAGTACATTGTTCTCTTTTGTCAGCTCTCACCTCTCACCTCCTCAGCGTTCGTTTCTCTCCTCTCTCTCTCACATTTCTGTCTCTCTCTCTGTCACTCGGGATAAGTAGGTGTATCATAGATCTCAACTATTTTGTATAGTGTACCTACTATCTTGACTATTTAACAAAACTAAATAGAAAACATATATCATATAATGATATAATAATAAATAGTTTTTGTTTCCGAAGGTCACTTTGGGATAAAAACAATCACGTCATACATCTGAATTTTGAAGTTCTTCTTTCTCTTTACTGAACTACGGCATATAATAATATTCTTTTAACTGCATTAGTTAATGTTATACTGTAGTTAATGCTTTGTCGGTATGAGTATACGAAAACAAGTGTACCTAGTATTTTTTAAGATAGAGAAAAGGCCATTCGAGTTGTATTTTCACCTGGTAAAGTAACGATCTTTTAAGGAATCCTGTAGCTATCTTGACTCTTCCTTCACTATACATCCTTGAGACACTTCCCTTTGTATTAAGCATTAAACACCGACGCCAATTGCAGGACTACTACTTATATATACTACTATACAGTGTTGGGGAAGCTACTTTTAAAATGTAGCTAGCTACAACTACTGCTACATTTCCAAAAAAGTAGCTTAGCTACAGCTACAGCTACAGTTCCGAAAAAGTAGCTAGCTACAACTACAGCTACAATGAAATGTAGCTACAGTTTCAATTTTAGCTACTTTCCCAAAGACGTTACTTTTTATTCCACGCACATTAGGTAAATGTAAAATTAATTGCAACAACATTTTTATTGAACAAACATAAGAAATGTCAGTATTGTATCAAACATTACTTGGAAAACAAATTATTCCTAGATTTTATTTAATTTGTTGGCATTATAAACCTAACATTACAACAACAGCATCAAATAGTTGGGTGTCCCAGCATATTTAGTACTTATTTTTAAATATTGCATTATTTTTAAGCATCTTATATGTAAATTTCAGTTTAAAGGACATACAACCAAACTATATTTTATAAGCTCATTTTATTTCTTTAATATAGATGTCTTATATCAACAATTAAGACCACTTAAACTGTAAAACGATTATTTAAAAATACTTTTTGTGTTACAGAGCCTAGCCTATTGAAATTTGAGTTAATTGCCTTTCTTTACTTTTAATGTTAAAAACAACATTGCTATAACTTTTAACCATAGTGATAAGTTACTTGTTCTATGAATAACACTTGTCAATGTCAAGAAATCGTCCTTTATTGTCATTATGCAAAGGGCAAATTGAGCTTCAACCTAGTTGGTACAGAAAACAGTATTCAGCAACTTATCCTGAAATCGGCTTTTAATTTAAACATGTTGAAATTTGTAAAGTAAAAATAACATGTAGGCCTATTTGGCTATGTAACAAGTTGGCTATAGTAGCTTTGTTCTTGTAAGGAATAAACAGATATATTCCTAATAATTGAACTTGGTATTCGTCTTAAACCATAGCATAGCCTAGGAATAGTCCAATCCAAGAGCTGTTAGCAGGAGCAAACTATGCTATTTTTTTATGTAAGTTTCATGTTACATGGAGGTTTTTTCGTTACAATTATCATGTAGTCTAGGCATATCTTAAATCTCATCAGGTAATTTCCTCTTTGTTAATTTAGTAAACCTTTGAAAAATCTTTGTAATCTAACCAAGGAAGGGTTTGTGACGATGAACCACAATCAACAGCTGAAGCAAAGGTTGATAGACCATCTTTCTCATTATTTTAAGGTTTAGAGTTGGTTTCCATTAAAACCCTAGTTAAAACACTATCAATATAACAAAGAAACTACATTGATTACTAGTTTCCCTGTCAATCACTTGCAAGCATTCAATAGCTTTGTCTTGTCACTGGTACCGGTAACGTTTAAACGTCGTCTGCATCTAGCGATTTTATTTTATCTGACAGTAATCATAGAGTAGTAAATTAAGGAAATGAGAGCTAAAAATGTGGATAACACTCATTTAATGGCCTCCATGTCCACACAACGTTGTAATAGGGAATGAAACGGCTGCAACCAGCTGTATGAAGCCAATAAAGTAGGCCTAATTGTTTTGAACATCTCAGTTTGAAAGATGTTGTTTCACGTTAGGTTGAGGTTATGGTAAAAATCACTATCTCAAACAATGTTAATGTAGCGAGAAAAGTAGCTAAAATTCCGCTACAACTACTTTAAAAATGTAGCTAGCTACAGCTAAAGCTACAAAATCTTAAAAGTAGCGACGCTACAGCTAACGCTACAAAAAAAGTAGCGCGCTACTGTAGCGTCGCTACTTGTAGCGCGCTACTTCCCAACACTGCTACTATATACTACTATACTACTACTACTATTACATACTACTACATACTACCATACTACTTATATCCTACTAAGCATATCTTACAAGTTACACCATTTTAATACCTGTCCATTCAACTTCATTTTTTCAACATAATCTTTTGTACAATAAAACAGAACTGTTCAACCACCTACCTAGACCACTTATTTTCTTAAACCTGAGTTAATCAGGTTAAGCTAGAGACTGATTAACTCAGGTAAACAATCTAAAAGTATGTTAGATGAAAGTGCTTCCTAAAAAGTTCGAGCTTTCTTTTTTAACATGAAGTCAGTTTCATTTTTGTTTGATTTAACCAGTAAAATTATTTTAGTCAGTTGTTTCTTTCTACAAATTACCATAGATTAAAGGAGTATAAAAAAGGTCTACTCTTAACAGAGTGTCTACTATTTTAATCTATGATATTACTTAAGATACGTCAAGTGATTTTTGCGTAGGTAATGTTTACATGTGTGGCAATGTTATCATTTCGACACAGTGATAGGAACGCCATATTTAAGTAAATTGTTATGTAAGCTCTATAATTTACATGTAAATTTCTCATTTAATTTACTTCGTTGACATTAAATAATATTTACTTTCTATAAATCTATTTTTGTTCACTTTTAGATAAGTTCTGTTATTTACAAGTAAAATAATATTGAAACTGACTTCGTTAACTTCGAGTTAAATTTAGATTGTATCGTTCGATCAGTTAATTTAATTGTATCTCACCCCTTTAAACTCAGACCATTTTTCTCAACTTAACGTAAATATTGATGAATACTTTATACCAATATATTATTAAATATACTAGTTGTTCTGCCCGTGCGTCGCAACGGAGCGAAAATAAGTAGAATGAACCATACTTATAATAAGAGAATACCGTGGGTCTCTAGTTCTACTGTAAAAAAAAAAAAAAAACAGTTACACACTCATACTTGAGGTCTGTGCCCTAGGAGAGGGTATATTAAAAACTTATATGTTTCAGAGAAGTTTTATATCATTCAAGTGTGCGGTTGATAGCTATACGGCTTGCGGTTTTTCAAAAGTTCGTGATCCCTATTAGCTTTATATAATAATTACAGATTAATAAAAGTTGTGCGATTTCCTCGCCCAACTGCTGCGATGACATCGCATCCGATATAATCACTACTGCGTTCCCAGCCTTATTCGTTTCAGAACGTTTGAATGTACTTTCTATGACAGTAAAGTTGTATCCATGTAAAAAGTCTCCGTAGTCTATAGGAACTGCACCTTTGCGAAATCGATACTCTTCTATGCAATAATTATTCAACTTAAACACTCAAAATCCAAGCTATCATGAAAAATATACCTAACTAGAATATCTACTTTAGAAATATTGTATTTACGAAAAAGTAAGTTTTCCTTTGACAGTATTAAATACAAGAGCTGCTATAGTTTAAATTATTTATTTGTTTCAAGAAATACGATTTATAAATGATCGAATTAACTGTTTGTTCCCTATAGTGACCAGAATTAACATTTAGTTTGTGTTCTAAAAGCTGTTAAAGCACATTTAGCCAACTGTTAATGACTATTGACAGAGGCAGACTAGAGCAGATAGAGCAGAGACGGCCAGACTAGAGAACGCACTCCTTCGTTTACATAATGCAAGAACTTTGAGATTAGAACTAAACTTTGACATCAACAGGTTATCTCTAATCGACTACAAGGTAACTGTCTTAATTTAAGGTCGTAATTAAGAATTTACTTCTTATTGGTTAATAAAGAAGCAGCGCGTTAACAGCTTATATAGGGACCTCGAGTAAACAACGAGGTATTTAATATTAAACCTTTCTTAATCCGAACAAAAATATTTGTGAAAAATTAAGTCCTAGATAAGTAGAAGCTGTTTATTGTTAGAGTCTTTTTTAGCCTTTGTTTCCAGTTGTACTTAGTAGGTTTCTTTTTTTGTCACTATTTAAGACTGGCTTTTTGTAATACTGTATTACTAGTTTGATTTTTACGTTAATTAATTTGTGTCAATCGCAACCTGGTACATTCTAATCGTCATTAATCACAGCTGATGGTAAACTATTAACAGTATCTTGGCCAGCTCGAAATCGATATATTAATAGGCAAGCATGTTTCTTCTGTTTTCAAAAAAAAAAAAAAGTCAAGATGGTGGCTGGAGAGGACGATGAGTTTTGTGGTACGTGTAATTTGGAGTTTAAATCTGAGGAAAAGTGCATCCAGTGTGAAGGATTTTGTGGTAAATGGAATCACATTAGTTGTGTTTCAATATCTGATGAACAATATGACATGATTACTAAATTAGATTCACATTCACATTGGTTTTGTGTTACGTGCCTAGAGGACTTGAAAGCTATGGTTTCTAATATAAAGGATCCCAGAAATAGCATTAGTTCAGTTAAATTAATGACTAACCTAATGTGTACCGTAGATAGACTTGTCTGTGACAATATAAGTATTAATGATAAACTGAATAATTTGTTGACGGCTATTCCTAGGTGTAATAATGGGGCTGAATCAGTATTCGAACATGAAACTTCGAAGTCAAGAAATTCGTCTGCACATAAAGTTTCAAACGTGCATGCACAGACCAGTAGGAAGAACAGACCGTCAGCAGGGAGTAAGAATGAGTCTGTTCAGTCTGTTGGTTCTGAAATCTCTAACTCCACTTCACCATTGAAAAAAGATAATCAGAGGGCTTTGCCCAAGGACCACCTAAACCGGGATACATTTTCGCTCTCGGTGGACGGGGATATGGAAGATGACCAATCGGATGTGACTAACTCTAACTTGATGACGATGTCAGCAGATGACAGATCGAATGTAAATATTGAACATTATGATGGAAACGTATGGAAGGAGGTTAAGAACAGAAGACACAGACATACTAATGTGTGGAGAAGAACTAATAATAACAAAGAAAATAATGAAAGCAATGTGACTTCTCACCCTAAGCCAAAAAGTGTGGAATCACCAAATGTTGTATTGGGAACTGCTAAATCTACATCATCTCTTAAAGTGGCGGAAAAATATGATTGGTTTTTCATCTCTAGACTAGGGTTGGAGGTTACAGACAAACATATTACGGAACATATAAAAAGTGTATATGAAGTAGAGACAGTATGTTATGAAATAAAACCTAAATTTCTAGGACACTACAAATCATTCAAGGTAGGTATTCCTGCTAACAAAAACTACAACTTGCTAAATGCTGAAATTTGGCCTGATGGTGTTCTGATTGGTAAATTTAGAAATAAACAAAGGATGGGAGGTTTGGCATCTTCCAGGTTAGGCAATCTGAACAATCTTCTTTTTTAGGAAGGAAACGCTCGTAGAACCCTATACAAGGTCAAGTCCCAATAACTCCTCAATTAGGTCAAATATATTTGATTACAGCCTAGAGGCTGGTAACACAAGAGCTACACCTGACTTCAATGAAATTCTGGGGCCTAGGCCTAATACAGTTAAGACTTTTAGGCTATTATCAGTTAATATTCAAGGCTTAAGCAATAAAATTCTAGAGGTTGAGCAGTTTCTTACTGAATGTGATATTAATGTTGCTTGTTTCTGTGAGCACTTTCTAAGAGAAGATGAGGTGAATTATTGCTTACCGACGGGTTATCAACTTGCTAATAGTTTTTGCCGTACTCGCCTAAGTCGTGGTGGAGTTAGCATAATAACCAAGAATGATTTGACCGTGAAGAAGATTGATTTAAATAATTTTTGTTATGAACAGGACTTTGAAGCAACAGCTGTTGAAATTAAATATTTTAATGCTATTGTGATGTCTGTCTATCGGTCTCCAAATGGTAAGACGGATCGGTTTCTGCAGTTGCTTGAAGAAATGCTAATTTTCCTTATAAGTAGGGGTAAGATGGTTAAATTAATAATATGTGGTGACTTTAATGCAGAATTTGATGTAACTACTACCAGGCCTAGTGTAACAAGTTTTAAAAACACATTGCGTCAGTTCAATGTTTATTGTGCCAATACTTTACCGACGAGGGGTTCTGCTTGTTTGGACAACTTACTTACCAATATTTCATCCACAGATTTTACTATAAAAGTTGTTAAACCTCTGCTCGGTGATCATGATGCTATTATTTTTGAAAGTCTAGCTTCAATAGAGAACATCTTGCTGGCTCCTGATATTTTGTATACCAGAAGAATAACGACTGCGAAGATGGACAACTTTTGCAATAACCTGAGCCAGGTATGCTGGAATTTCGTCTATGACCCGTGTTTATCCACTGAAGAATGCTTTGACCTCTTCTGGGACTGTTTTTTATCAAATTTTAATTTATGTTTCCCCCTGACTAAAACAAAACTACAAGGATCCACAAGAAAGAAGAAGGAACCAGGTAAATGGTATACACCCGAACTAGCTGAAATGAAAAAGTTGATAATATTTTATCATGACTTGTATAAGACCAGTGGGGACATAAATTTCCTAACCTTATCCAAGACTCTGAGGGGCAGATACCGCACCGCTCTTTGTGATGCTAAGAAGAAGAAGAATGAAGAACTTATTGACATGTCTGCTAACAAGTGTAAAACGGCATGGTCGGTGATAAATTCAGCAGCTGGGAGGTCCACGCAGAAGAACATGGCTGATGTGTCTCCAGACGACTACAGTACCTACTTCTCTGCAGTGGTTGAAGATATCTGTGAAAACATCGAAGTGTCCGAGTTGAGTGCTAATCTGATGGTGAAAAAAAGTCCTTGTCCTGATTTAAATTTTAAATTTTCCAAAGTGTCTGAAAGTGAGGTCTTAAGTGTGGCTTTGTCTTTAAAAAATTCTCAAACAAGAGATATATATGGTTTAAATAGTAATTTAATTAAGGCTGTGATTATGTTAATTTTAAGTCCACTTACCTTTTGTATTAATAGATGTCTTGAAGATGGTGTTTTTCCCTCCTTTATGAAACTCTCCAGGGTAGTTCCAGTATACAAAAAAGGGGAGAAAAATTTACCCAGTAGTTACCGCCCTATATCCTGCATCCCTACAATGGCTAAGATATTGGAAAAAATTTTAAAAAAGCAGGTATGTACCTACTTTGAATGTCTCAACTTGTTTAGCAGTAGTCAATTTGCATATAGGCTAGGTCTGTCCTCAACACTGGCTGTAGATAGTATTGTAAATAAGATCTTAAATGCTTTAGAAGATAAGTGTTTTGCTCAGATCACATTATGTGATCTGAGTAAAGCTTTTGATTGTGTTCAACATAGTATCCTCTTGGACAAACTATCTCATTATGGTTTTCATGACAGTGAATTAAATATGTTTGTGTCTTACCTTAAAGATAGAAAACAGGTAGTAGAAGTAAATAGTCAGAGATCGCAGGTCACTGAGGTCAAATATGGAGTCCCACAAGGGTCGATAATGGGGCCTATCTTATTTTTAATTTTGATGAATGATTTGTCTTTCAATGTTCCTAGTAGTAGTAGTGTTTGTATTTATGCTGACGACACCACTTTGTTCAGTAGTCATTTAGATTTAGAAAAATTGCAATGTTTAAACGAACAGGCTCTAAATGAAGCAACAAAATGGTTTACCTCTAATGGTTTAAAGCTGAACACCGACAAAACCGATTGTTTATTAATCTCTACTCATGATAATGTTAGCTATAACTATGTAAAATTACTGGGTATACACATTGATAGTAGGTTATCTTGGCAGCAGCATATAGACTCTATTTGTGCTCGATTATCCAGAGTGGTTTGCCTACTTAGTAATTTAAGAAATCATGTAACTGACACTTATCTAAAATTAGCCTACTTTGCATTCTTTGAAAGCATTATTAGATATGGCATTGTTATTTGGGGAAATGGAGTAGGAATTACAGATGTTTTGAAAGTACAAAAGAAGGCGATAAGGATTGTGACTGGTAGTAGAAAACGAGACCATTGTAAGCCATTGTTTGTAAAATTAGATATATTAACTGTAATTAGTCTGTACATATATGAAGTGTCTATTTTTGTTAAAAAAAACTACCACAAATATGTTATTAGAGATAGTGTCCATAGTTACCAAACAAGAAATAGAGGTACATTAGATTTAGATAGAGTAAGGCTGTCAAGAACTCAGAATTACCATACCTACTTGGGTCTTAAAATATTTAATAAGTTTCCTGTTGATTTCAGCTCTTTGCCTTTGAATGTTTTCTCTGACAAACTGTTAAAGTGGTGTAAAATCAATCCAATGTACAAAATAGATGATTTTTTTGATGTTAAATTCAAAAACAAGGACCTAGATTTTAAAAAGTAACCTTTATTTATATATTCTGTTTGACGAAATCTATTGTAATTTTGTAATTACTGAACGATGAATAAATTGTCTATTGTCTATTGTCTATTGTCTATTGTCTTTAAAACCTTTTTTCTCAGCTCACGTGCATCACAAAAAAAATCTATGCATACTAGAAAAGCACAAAAAATTTCAAAGAAATTTCAAAAAATTAACACGAGTCTTATGGGTTGCCATGATGGTGACGAAATAACAATTATAGCTCATAATAAGTCATTCCATCAGTTTTACTTGGTAAAAACCATCGTGTAATCGGCAGAAAACAGTAATTTAGATCAGCGCAATCTGTAGGTGGCTCACATCAACTAAGACAAGTTTGATTAAAAACCTGGCTACAAATTTAACATGGGGATGGAATGTCTAGTTGTTGTATTAATAGTCAAAGCATGTACCTTTGAACTACAATTAGACATTCCATCCCCAATGTTTAAAAACCACTTTATTACCCTCCCTGTAGCAGCAAACATAGGTACTCATTAAACCAAATGTTACTGTATTAAAATAGATTTAATTCCACAAATCAAATCACGGTAATGGAAATTCGCCTAGTCTGCAGGTTTGCTGTGGCGGTGGTATTTCTTAATTTACACCAGAGATAACATGTTTGTTGCTATTTTGTGGTTAATGTGCTTGCCTAGAAGTCATAATGTCGCCGGTATTATGACTATTTGGTAACAGAAACATTGTTGTATGTCTAATAGTTATTGAGAAAATTCCAAAAAAGTGTAAATTAAAATTGTCATGTTATTTTAACGGAGAAAAAGAACACAGTTGTTGTTTGTGAGTATATATATTATTGAATTCGCAGTTTTTTTTTAATTTCATACTAAGCTATCACAACATTTAAATTAAAAAACGCACATTTGTTACCCTTTCTGTAGTGCAAGCTTTAAGTACCAATTTCAATTTATGTTATCGAGTTATCTGTATAGAAAATAAATGTGACAAATTTAAGAGAATATAATAGTGAACATCCAGACAGGTAAATTAAAATGCATGTTTGCTTCGGCGGGATATTTTTTAAATAATAGAATTGATTATAGCTTAGTGTGAAATAAACTAATCGAAAAAAGCTGATGAAAATAAATCAATAAACAAAAAAAAAATACAGCAGTATTTTTTTCTCCTTTAGAATAACGTGGGAATTTGCGATGGGAAAGCCAAATTTTAACCCCATAAAACCACGTTCCCACAGCTAAGATCGCAACATTCGTAAATTAATAACATTTATCCATAAAACCCCTTTATTCTAGACCGACGTTTGTAACAGTTCGTCTATTCGCCGCTAGATAGCACTCACATCGTCGTTAGCAATAGTTCGTCTAATTACCGCTAGATAGCACTAAAACAAGTTCTTTTAATGTAGCGTAATATTATCAGTAATTTAAATTGTATTCAGTACTTTAAACAAATTTGACCTCATCAAAACAAATGAAAAAGCTATTTTTTTAGTACAAATTAACAACATTCTGGTATAAAACTGCAGTAGTACCATAAATAAGGTGTTTTACTTATTGCCACTCGCAGTGATCTTTACGTAGCTCGCACATATAAGGTCCTTACTTCACCATATGATTAATTTTATCGACAATAAATCAACATTATTTGAGAAGCCGAGAGTCGAACCTCTAAGTGAGTAGGAGGTCGACGATTGGCTTATAAACGCACAATGAAAATGATGGGAGATTTTGTAAACATCTTACTTAAGTTAATTTTTAAAAATATAATTCAAACATTCGTTGATGTTGATGCAATTTTTTTATGTTAAAATTAAAATTGTCATATTCGATATTCATAATTATAAATGTTGAATAATATTTGTAATAGAGGATCATTGCCTTATGTTAAAGGTTGTTTTATTCACTTTTTGTTTGTTAGGAGATTATTTTAACTCTTAACTTCTGGTAGGTGGTTTCCAAAAAATCATATTTCTTGTTAGAAGACAATCCTTGAACAACAACTTGACAACTTGAATCTCATGTATTATTGACTGTAAAAATGGTGTTTACCGTATAAATAAATAAATAAATAATCCTTATCAAATGAAGATGAGGTCGATTCTCACATCAGTCTAGTCAAAGTTCTGTCACAGTTCAGTCTCAGTTGCATCCACGATTCCTCAGTCAACTGTCCGTCACTTCATTTAGAAATCATGATGTTACCGTGAGAATTTTATTAATAAAACACGAAATTCTATAAATTGTTCATCGTTCATGCTTATGAATATTACAAACAGTACTAAAAATATTAACACAATTGTTTAAATACAAATGATTATATGTTGAATGCCAAACATATACATATCTCACGACCATAATCAATCAGGCGTTAGTATAATCATAGATTAAACATACTCCCTAAGGATAGATAGCACTTACTTCGTCGTCCGCAACAGTTCGTCAAGTTACCGCTAGATGTCACTAAAACAAGTTCTATTAATGTAGCGTAATATCATTGACTTTATATTTACACCACTAAGCAAATGTTACAGTGAGTGCCTTGGCGGCTGACGTGGATCTTCGTCCGCTGATGGTGACCAGAAGGAAAATCTTCGACCTGATATTCCTACATACAGTACATGGGCCGGCGCGCACTATCCCGACCACGACCACGACCACGACCACGACTCCGACTGGTCGGATACGACCAGTTTTATAATAGGAATAAATGGAACAGCGCGCACTGGTCGACTGGTCGGGCCCTGGTCGCACGACCAAAATTTTCCAGTTTGGTCGGGCCCGACCCGCTGGTCGTTGCAGCCAAAAATAGCACACAATGTAATGGGATGACGCGCACTACCCCCGACTTGCCTCCGACCCGACCAGTACACCACTCAACCCCCAGTATTCCTAGATCAATCAAACGGTAAGCACTAGTTTTTTGCGCCGGTCTGTGAAGTGACTCATTTGGTAAAATGTCGCAGGATTTTGACACTTTTGAAACCCGTCTTCATATTGACGTAGCTCTTCATAAAATGTCGCAAAATGCCCTTTCAGACCTAACAGTTAACATTGGATATACCCAGTATAGTGTCTTCTTCCGCTTAACGTACTTACAATACAAATGCACCATAACAAATATTTCTTCAACAATCATCTTGACACTGAAGTTTGTAAAACATTTGTTGCCTTGGTCGGGTCGTGGTCGGGTCGTGCTCTGGTCGCATGGTGAATGACAACCACTGGTCGGGCGTTTGGTCGTGGTCGTGGTCGTGGTCGGGATAGTGCGCGCCCGGCCTAGTTTGATCCATGAAGAGATTCTCTGCCCGGAGCTGCTTGAGCGGATTAGTTTTCATGTCCCTGCGGGATCAAGGGAGCTGTTTGCTAGGTCTCCCCATTTACGCTATATTAACAGCACTGTGCCATCGCTCGAATACAAGCTCTGGGCTCTGGAAATCTCTCTGCCACTTGAAAATTATATTTTCAAATGCGGTGCGACATGCTTCAAGAGATTCATTAGCTCTCGCTCCCACTGGATAAATGAAGACCTGTCTAGTGTCAAGGCCTACTCCACTCCTAAACTACTTCATTATTGAATAGATGTTATCCATGGTTTAATGTTAATTACTCTCTCATTCAGTTTGTTAAATGTTTGCATATTGTTCTTTATTGTTATTGTTTTTACTGTTGTTGGTTGTTGTCATTATTGTTATGTTAAGTCATTATTAAAACCAACAAGTTGTATTATGAAAGCAATTGATATTGTTATACAATGGTTTGTCCTTCAAATAAATAAATACATATTACAAGCTATATGACTTTGTAGAGCATTAACACTATTCTTTAATATGGCTACTATTCTGTAAAAATCAAGTTAAATTGTATGCTCTACGTTCCTATAGGTAGACCTACATCTACTACACTACATCTAGGCTACTAGCAAAAGACAAAATAAAAAATTAGAATTGGTCTCACACTACTTGGGGTTGTGTACCTGGTCTAAACCTCTTTTGAGACGTTTCAAAGACAAAGTGTAACCATTTACGCAAGGCTCACCGGCTCACGTCACTTCACTTGCGCTCGCGGTCTTACCTTATAAACATAAAGGAGTGGAGTTGATAGGCTGGAATGTCAGATTAAAATCACCATCCGACCATCAGCATGATTCGTGTTATTAAAGTAATCACTGCCGCATATCAACTCGAGAGTATTGTTTCTTTTTTTCCTTTTTGTGGGAAGGGGACCCATTACAACAGTTTCCCCGAGGAAATCCAATCTAAGATAAAAAGATTACATTATCATAAAAGGCGGTTAGGCCGAGCTGGAAGCTTAAACATAGTGTTAAACATATAATTAATACTCCATGTTGAAGCAGCCTCAAGTTAAGTGGGTTTCAATTTGGTGATTGTGCACAAGGATGAGAGGAGGACCAATGGTGACGCGAGGCGGCGCGCTGGGAGCCATACCGAGCTGTGATTGGACGGTGCTGACTCCGCCCCTCACATTGTTACGCCGTCAGCTGATTGTTGGGGGGGACTTCAGTGTTGAACGATCTGCCGGCTCGTCACAATCCCTGCTGGAGCTCCGTCCGTCGTTGCGAACAGAGTGTGGACAGTGGCTGTGTCACGGTTTTGTAGTTTGTATAACTCTAGATTTTTCTTAACCGACGATTCGAACTTAACACTATTTAATTTTCCGACATCCGGTTTGAATTAATTCTCACCGTCAACCCTTATGATAGGAACAACGGTCAGATAGTCGGTTTTGAATGATTGACCATGCAGTTCGCGACAGCTCAGAGTGGCAGGACTCAATAGACCTGACAGTGACAGGTAGTGTACCGGTAGTGATGACGTCATCATTGTCTGGTGCGATGACGGACTCTGAGGAGGACCAGGAGATCAACGTAGACTCTGGTCACGAGGACGGTGATGAGGTGGACGAGGACAGTCGTAGCTGCGGGGGTGACAGTGCCGGGGAGTCCGCCCCACTGGCCTTCAGCATATCACGGCTCCTGGGGGAGTCGACGGTGACCCGGAGCGACCGGGCCGCGCAGGAGACCATCACCTCGCTGTACAGCCACCCTGCGGCCCTGGCCGTGTACCCTGGGGCAGGGGTCATCAGAGTACCAGCACACAGACCTGCACCTCCTGGACTACAGGGCCCTCCCTTGGGTGCGCCCTTCCCCTGGCTAGCCCTGGACCCTGCCCTGGTACATCGCACTGCCGCCGCCGCCGCAGCATCCTTCGCCTCCAGTCTAGTCAAGGACAGACTATCAGGTCAGTAACATGAGTGTGAGTGCAGTATGTTATGTAAACCTACGTTGGATGTACGAAGCTTAATATAACACTTGGCTTACAAAGCAGAAATGTAAGTAATATACCTTGAAAAATGACCGAATGTAACATATGCTTGTTATTTAAACCCCATCCGCTAACCAAAGTTATCTTAATTTCTTATCATATTAATAGACAAATGACAAAAACAACATGAAAATAGAAAATAAGAGCAAATAAAGATATGTTTGTTGATCATTCTATCTCTGAATTAAATTATACCATTTTACAATTTATAAAATGGTTACTACTGTGTTATCCCCCCGCTACCGCTACATACTGTAATACGTTATCTTAACAATAAGCCTTGATATAAAAGAGTGCATTAAGAAATAATTTGTGGATGTGTTGATGGGAGTGGACAGTTTGCAAAACGGAGTTAATATTTATTTTTCAACTTGTAGTTAGTAAAATAATATAAACTAAGATTAAGGTAAGGGTTACCGTACGGCGACGGGAACGTTGTAATAAAATCAAGGATGGCGATTATTAACTAGAAAATATATACTAAATAACAATTAGGCATACAAATAGTTTAAATAAATTCAATTCCATGTCAATGGCATCTATAAATAAATAAATAAATCAAACTAGAAATTATATTGTGTAGGTAAAAATATAGTTATGAATTTGCATAAAATTACACTGCTTTATTTAGTTTACCATCTTATTGCTTTAAATTGCTAAAGAGTATATCCGTAACACAATATTAATTTTTGTACTAGTCAAAATTATGTAGTATTTTTTAAAATAAGAATTTATTGATAAAGTTACCTAAGTATTTAACCAATAATTTTATCTTGGGTGTATAGATGTATGAGAAATGTGAATATGAAATTCTAAATGTAAAACACTTCATATTACAGACGGCACATTATAGGGGATTTTGATAAATCGCTCAGCAGCATGATGTCGCTTAAATTGCTACAAAGAATTTCTCATTCCGTTAATGTTATGTTAAAAATATCACCGATTGTATTGTAGGTTTTACTATTGTAGGCTAGCGTAAACAAAACTAACTAACTTTTATCTATTTATTTATTGTCAACGGATTTAGACCGATTTTACAGTTTAATAACATATTAAGAGTAGACTAGAGATTTTGCCATAACTTAGTTTTTTTCTCAATATTACAAACAACAGAAAACTTATTTACATTCAATCCATTCACAATCTTGTACGGTATTGCATTAATCTAATTGTTTATACTTGTATAAGCACAGATGCATTCTTAAATTATTATAAAAACAAATTCGCATATTCTTGCTATACGAAGTACAGTAATGCCGCGTCCTCCTTCTTTATTTTACAGTATTATTTTATTCTACACTACCACACTACCACCAACGATATAACTTTACATCGTTGATTAAAATGTACAGCTGCCAGTAGCAAAGATATATTTACAATTTATGCAAGAGCCTTTAAATTCATATAACTTGTGCAAGTAACAAATTAATTACCCAGAATCAAAAGGTTTGCAGGCGCTCTTCGTGGCGCTGTTCAGTGCAAGGGTATATGAACATCGGCGCAACATCGTACTGAGAAATACGACCTGATGTACAGCGCACCCTTGTATTATTAAGGGATACACTATAATTATCCAACAACACGTACGTGTGTATGCATGAGGCAATCTAATGACATAGTTAAATTAGGGGTTTAGTAAATACGATTAACATAAATTTATATACTTAATGCATTTAAATAATTATTTTTACGTATCGGCCTTGATACTTTTACGTTAATTTACATTTAGTCTTCAAATCTCTAACTATAGAACCATGAAATACTATTATTATGTGGAAACACTTAATTTAACTAGACTCCGTAAATTTTGTACATGGTTTGTTTATAACTGAGGTAAACCAATAAATACTGTACTATTATTTCAATGGAACAATTTAGTATTTTTTTTACAATTGTTGGTTTTTATTTGTATTTTGTTAAATTAAATTTAAAAAATAATAAAAACCAATTTAATTACAGCTTTCAACTTAATGTATACATGCAGACGTGGAAATATTATCAAAATTACAAAACCTTGAAAGAGAAAATTGGTGTTATCAATTAATCAACAATATTACTTTGGAGCACAGGTTTTTTTAAATGGATATGTACCAATTTTCATTAAACGTTGCTGTATATTATTTATATTGCAATAAATAATATTTATAAATTGTTTATATGTTATATATATATATTATTTTTTTAGTTATATATTTTATTTAAGGTGTTCACGTAATAGGGCTCCTGCCTGATATATTAAATTATTGTAGTTAACAAAGTAAAACTGAGCACCCTGAATATTATAATATAATATTTAGGGTGCTCAATTGTACTTTATTTACTACTATAATTTAATATATATATTTATATATTATATTATTATTGGTTTATATTATTTTAATACACAACTTTTAATATAATAGTTTTTTTTGTTTGTTTAAAAGGTAAAAAAAATTCTCATTTACAAACAATTTAGTTGTAAATATAATGTTTTCGCCCTTGGAGCAGAGTAGGTTTAACCGTATAATGTATTTAATTCACTAACCGTATCTGTAATTATCGGAAGTCTTTACTCCGCTACAAAGATTATGAGTGTATAAGCCCAGCCTACTGTGCACACATAAATTATTTATTTGTTTTATTTATGATACTTACTCTACGTTTTTAACATATTAGCTTAAAAATTTACAATATTTTACTTAGGTGTTTGGGTCTTCGGTCATAATAAATTTTTCGAAGCTTTCAATAAAAGTGAAACATTCATGTATATGAAAAGCAGGTTGTAACAGATACGCAAGAGATCAAAATCTTCAAAGAGATATTTATTCCTCGCTATGCATTAAAAATACACACAGAGATATGGCATTTTCAAAAGAGAAATGTTTAATAATACTGTAATCAAGTTTGAAAGACTTTAATTATTGATTCGCCATCAAAAAGCTATAACCTATATCACTTTTTCATTTGGACGGTACCAAGCCAATAAAATGATACCTACTCAAGAACTCAACAAAATCACGGTTTCTTTCAAATAAATTTAATAGAAAATTGTATGCATTTCACAAAATAAAACCATGAAGAGGTTAGGTCTTTATTCTGTGTTCATGTACAATTTCTGATGTTATCGTTGCTTTAGCACACCTCAATATCAGATTCAGTAAAACTAATTGCGATTTTACTCAAAGAATGGCGATTGATTAAAATTGATGTAAAATCGTTATAAAACGGCTGACGGTACGATACTTGTTTAAAAGCTAGATTATTTTTTATAGAAAATAATAATTTATAACAATCAAACTGAGTTGAACGATTTATTTATAAAATTTAAATTTTCGGCTTACATGTATTTTACATTCGAACGCCTTTGAGTAACTAAGTTATTCAAAAGTGGAATTGTGCGTGTGGGTCGACCACATTGTTTTAAGGAGGCGATTTAACAAGGTGGCGAGTTATTATTGATTCCTGCTGTTTGTAGAGTTTAGTCGTAAGTGGCCAGCTAGGCTCGGTTTGGGAAAATGACGTCACTGTTGAATATTATTAATTTAATCTATGGTCTGAATTGGGTATCGAGACGTGCCTTCGTATTAGGGTGATCTCTTTGTTTACTCCTTAATTTTTGCTAACTATTGGTATCTAACGAGTTATAAATTGTCAGCGAGCAAGGCATTAAATTGTTTATATTTCACATGGCCAAGCTTATCACTCCAAACTAATAATGACAGTTACAGATTTTTTTTAATAGATCCATTTTAACTAATTATATACGTTTTTTAATCAAATAACCAACTATTGTAAAGATTCTTCCTCCTTTAATCTCGCATTCGCCCGTCTACATAGGTTTGTAAGGGCAGGAGAATTTATCAAGCAAAGGGAGAAATCAACATGCACGTTTTCAAAAACTAAACAATTTTAAAATGTGACAACGTGATGCAAACACTTTTATTGCACTACCGACTCACAAAAAAAAAACATTTAAAATCCACTCTTACACATATTAAAATGTATTTTGTTAATCAGGTAGCATAAAATTTTATCAATAGAATTGTCACAAGGGTTCAAATTGATTAACGTTGCATGTTTTTGTGTGAATATGATTAAAATTTTATGGTAGTTTTTTTTTATTTAATTGATATTTTGTTATGTAGCAAACTTTTGTTTTTCATTTCTGTTTCAATGTAAACTGACTCCTGGGCTGAGCACACGTCTGAATGCACCATCACTAGCAAATTAATTCAATTAACTATCAACTATTGTATTGGACTGGTTGTAAGAAAGTCTTCATCATAAGTTTACCAATATCAAAATGGAGCTGTCAGTTGGAATGTAAAATAAAAAAAAAATAAAAAAAATCATTGAAGCTTGTTGAGATTTATCTTTGTTGCCCGCATCGAGTCATACTGTCATGGCATTTTTTGCTTGATTTTTTTAAACAAAGGACCTTTGAATGTCTTGGTAGACAACACTATTTCGGGGAGAATTATGCTACAAGGAAATTTTAACCGAGGGAACCCCTAAACTAACGGTATTAAACGCTGCAATGGCTACATATGACATTTTACTATATAGATAGTACTAAACACAAATGAATCGATCTCATCGATACGTGTGTTGTACTTATTCGTACAAAGCGACTATCATTACTTTTGATAATATTATGGACAGTTGCAACCATCATCGAATAGTCTATGAAGGGTTTGTGGATGCAATATTCAGTGACACATACCAGTAAGAGTCCATCAAATGAGTTACACCCTGTATGTATGGAGTGCTGCTGATATTTTTATCATGTCCAGGCAGACATTCCGCATAATTCCGCGGCATTAGGCGGTATCGGTCGCGGTAACGGCGGCTATAACGTGTTTTATCGGCCGAAGCGATCCTCCACCTCGTAAACCAGCCGTTATAAGACTACCTGTGTTGCATGTCAGGTCCAGTGGACTTGAGTATAACGCGGTTATGGTGTAAATGGTTATGTCGTAGTAATGTATAGGCATACTTGAGAAATTGAAGAGAATTTTGAAACCCTATATTATTTTTGGTTTTTGCAAAGCCGTTTTTGATACATCCTAAACTCGTAAGAAACAATTTAAATTGAACCACCTTCTTAATAGGCGATGTCACAGATCCTTCATTTCAATGCTGTCAATAGTATTTACAAGCCGAGTAGCACAGACGAATTAGACATATGCTCCCCGAAATTTACCCAAAATTTGTGATAAAAGTGCAAAATTTTCATTTTTTTCGACCCCCAGAACTTAAGCAGATGTCAGAAACCGTCGCAAACTCATAGAACTCTTATTTGGGACCAAAAAAGGTATTAAAACACTTTCCACGTTTAGAAGATATTTTTTGGAGGCACGCCCTTTTTTATCTAATTTGCCTGGACTATAGTAGAAAATAAAGTTTTAGATGAGTGAACAGATTTTTATGTAATATTCATTTGATATAGGCCTTAAAGACTTAGGTATGCTTATTGTTTTCTTCATTCATATTATTTGCCTCCTAGATTGAAAATCTGTACAAAATAATAGGCTATGATATCTTATATCGTCTTCAATCCTTTTTAGTTTTTCGATATCTATAGTTTCAATGGTTTGGTTGCATCATTGTCAAATCTTCCGTATTCAACAGTTTGTTGATCAGTGAATACGGCAGATTTGGCAATAACCAAATGTTATATTGATAGGTTTTTATATTACATACAAGTAAAACGATTTCACAAAAGCAACCCTGGGGAAGGGGAGTGAGGTTTTGCCTGCCTACAGTTGACCAGTATACTGCTGCTATCCCTAACTAAAATGATGATGAATTGACAAACTTCAGTTAGATGCGCGGGTAACTCACTCCTGGGGTCTTTGACAATGACTGGTGACTGAGGTTGAAGGCTAGTCTGCGGCTAGATTCCATTATCAAGTCGTTAGACGCTGTGATAATGGCCTTGTGCGCATGCGCGGTGTTCACGCTCGTCGGGTATTAACTATGCGCGACAACCACAACTTCTTGTAACCTCTTCACAACCGTTCAACTCTGAGGGGTAAATAGATCGGTTGTGTCGTATGACTTGTCGCACACTGTCCGCTCCGTGTTCACTTGGCGCGGGCGATACGACCGGAAATGTTATCAGGAGTTTGAGCGGTACAGCTGTAATTGGTAGTTCAAATCCGCCGAACCGTGACTTCACTTAGCAGCTGTGAGCTGGGACAGGCTGTGACGCCATTACGATGTATTTTACAACAGACCCCTGTCTCGCATTGTAACGATAGTCTATTGTTTAAACTTCAAACGATTGCGTTCAGAGTCGATCTCACTTAAGATCAAACCAGCAGCCAAGATTTGAAGACATTAACTATAACCACTTAGCTACCAAAAACAAATAACTCAGGCAATTATTCGATTATCGAATCGAAGTCTGATGTAAAAGACAAACCGTATCTGTTGTGATCAATCAATCTACTACTGTATCATCAATCAGATGTGACTAAAGGTTGATTTCCGTATCTATATTATAAAAGAATTTGTTGGATTTTTGTGTGCAGAAATTCACCCTAAATATATATTTGTATAGGCATATTGGGTACTTGTGATAGGATTTTGTTTTTTCATAGTATGTTTTATTGATGTTTTAATAAATTCAAGTAAAATATTGTAATATTACGAGTTTAAAATGCAAAGAAGAAAATATACGTTAGATTTTGGGTTTTCATAGTGTTCCATTAGTATTTATAATTTTGCTAGATGCCTCAAAGAGATCGTGCACACAATGTAAATAATAAGGCAGACAATGCAAATAATAGGAATATGATGAGAAATAATCTTTTTCCGCCCTTATCAACTATATATCAAATATATTACTCATTTTGAAGTCACAAAGTAATAATTAACTATTTATTTTTTCAATCCTTCCATAGTACGATGGAATTAATCGATATAATGATTTATGTAGTTAAATGTAAAATGATTGGCTCCCAATGCGTCACAGAGACTTATACATGGCATTAGTACGCCTCATTAAGTTATTTACCCTCTGACTAGCACTCTCATTACCCAAGGTAATGTAAACATGTTAATACACAACCAGTAACCTTGTAACTGGAGATACAAAGTGTGGAATATGTAGTACACAATATTCTTTGTCGTTCCTCGTTCCCCACCCAGCGTTTATCCTTGTGGACACAAAGGACCACAAAGGACTTCTGTCGCACAAAGAAGTCATCTCGTCCGAGGAATGTTAACTCCTTGTTAGCAGTTTCTTTTCTCGTCAGTGTAATGTCTAACGGACAGCCAATCACAGCTGTTCGTCAACCACCGCGACTCAGAACGGCCAGTTGCATGTCTCATATGCGTGAGTGCAAAACTGCTTGGAAAGTCCACAGATTAAACGTAATTATAAACGTCAACTTCCACTTAAACCGACTCATCTTCTAACCTCTTTTGACACGTCCGGTTCATAATGCAAATTCCATTTTGTTGGACAGATGTAAATGAACTCTGCAAAAATGGCTTAAGTAGTTATGTTTCATAATTGACAAATGTGAGATGAAACCTTTAAGTAGAACCATTGACTATAAATCCTTAAGGATTTATAGTCAATGGTAGAACTATAATAGATCGCACGGGCTTCAAACAAATTTAAAAAACTTTTTTCTCATTATTTAACTCAACGATATTATTTTAACATAAGTTAAATAGACTGCAAAACAATACTGTATTTTCGGGTCAGATTACATTGACCAAAGAACACTCTCAGAGTATACTAATAAAGTTCACCGAGCAAAGCTCGGTCCCCAGGTACTGTACATAAATCGGACTACTTTTCGGCTATTCTACTCTGTCAACTGATCTGGAAAACAATATGGAATAATTTTTCGCTAGGATTTGCTTTTCAATATACTGTGTAGTAAGTTTATGAAGACTTGAATGTTGAAGTCAAGGTCATAGGTTTACCCTGATTTTGATCCCTGCTCGCATATAACACTGTATCAAACAACATAACATTCTAGGTTTACATATAGAAGGTCCAGGTCATTGTCCAAAGTGTATTGCCTGCCTGACTGGCGGACCAATCAATTCACCCACACGCACACGTTAATATGCTCACGCACGCGCACACACACACGCACGTCTAATCACACGCTCTTATTGAATATGCGACCTCGTCATCGGCAATTTGCCCGATACGACATTACATATTGCAAGCCAAGCTCTCCGCCCCATCTCTTTATCTTTACTCGGCCGCTGAGTGCAGCAGAACGTTGTATTTTAAGTGACCTAATGTTCGCAAATCGTCGGTCGGATGGTTGTTTTATGTTCCGAGATAGAACATGTGTTATGGCTGTATCGACTCACTGTGGCGAGTGGTACTCAATTCTATATGTAATTGTAACAGCGTCACATAGTATTATATTGTACCACTGAGATAATGTTAGAATATTTATTATATTGTGAACTCGTTTGGCTAGTTAAAATTTTAACGACTGTATACTTTGTTGTTCGCTAAAAACGCATACCTGAAAACCAGTGATATACTTCGCATTTGTGATATATTTGTAGTTTGTACTATATTTGAGTTTGTTTAAGATTTTCCTTTAACTCTAATAGATTTCGAACCGGTTGAAGCCCCTAAACAGTCTTATTTTTTATGGTGTGGATCTATTCATATTTTATAAATGAATATCTCTCCTTTCGCACTTCAGAAGATTCCCTTCTTCCATTGCCTGACTCAAAGTCTTCCATTAACTTTCTCTCATCGCGTATACAATCCGTCAACATTTTGCGAACCGTTTGTATAAAGTACTAGCTGTAACCCGCGGGCTTTGCCCCGTTTAACTTCTTAATTTTCAAGATGATCTAGTTCGCATGGCTCAATCACGTCCTGGTTGAAGTTCGTTCGCTACGCTCACCCACCTTTAGGTTGGAGCTCGTTCGCTACGCTCACTTGCCTTCAGGTTAGCTTGTTCACTACGCTAACTCGCCTCCAGGTTGAAGTTCGTTCGCTATGCTCACTCACCTTTTGGTTGCAAATTAGCTGTTGTCATAAATGTAAAAGAAATAATAGTGCTGCACCCTGTTGGTAATCCTTGTAACTTTAATGCTATTGAACATCATAGAACAGAACCAACTTGTTTAATTGAAACAGCTGTTAAGATTCATTAATTCCATTTCTCATAAGGTTAACATGGGAAACTCCAGAGCCACTGGGGCGGAGCCGATTGGACGGATCACGAAATTGGTGGTGTATAAACCTATTCCATGAAATTCTACACGTATGTACCAAGTTTCGTGGCAATCGGTTCAGCGGTGTCTGAGTTTATCACTGCCAAATATATATATATATACAAACATCCTCTTTTATACTTATAGATTATGTACCTTTATTTTCCGATGGGTCTGTAGTCTCCGAAATCGTATAACCAATACACAACTATGTGGTAAAACTATTTCAGTTTAAAACTTTTTTCCTCATCAGATAGCTCAGTAAGGATTAGTCAATTATAATGTAAGTGAAAGTTAAGCCTGAAGATGAAGCAAGGCCACGTTGTAGAGATGCGCTTACTTCTGGCATACCGACCACTTCAGTCTCTGGCTGGCTGAACTGTGTCAGCCGTGCAGTCATAAAAATATATTACATTTCTTTTCTTATAAAAATAGTGGTGGGTTACGAAGGTTACAAACTGGTCAACCTTTAAAGTTATTGACTCATTGTCTACTCTTTTAAAAGTAACATTTCAATATTGGATTACACAATATTCCGTTATCGTCAACATTGGAAATTAACTGTTGTATTGTACACATATATATTTTTGTATAGTTATTTTAGCGGGAAAATAGTACATTCTCGAGTAGGACCAACTTTTACCTACAAAACTGTCCAGAATGGTTCGGTACAGTTTTGCTGAGAATCTACGAAACCAAGTTTCCCACAGATCTTGGAAAATAATATGTGGAGAGTGGTGTTATTTTCGTTGAACGCCTTTCTGAGAACGACTTTATAACCGGTCAAGAGATGGACAATTGGTGCCATGGATGATCTGCATGTAGTGTGAGACTGTAGAGCAGAGCGGCGCCAAGCAAGAGTGCTTCCGAGGAAACCTATAAACTGGTTAATTGAGGTACATTGTAACGTGGCTGACAGACCGGCCGAGGTACGGCACCTCTGTAGTGGGTCTGACTTGGTAATCCAATTATAGTAATTGATTTGAATGTGTAAGAATGGAATTAAATATATACAAAGTTGTACGACAACGACAACGAACAAATCGTGTTTTGCATGTTGCACCTTTCGTTTAGGAAAGTAAAAAAAAAATGCTAGTGTTTTAATCTTTGGTTTTACAATATGTTTGCTAAACTGTAAAGTCTCAGATAACAATGTGTTTTGCTTTTCAATAATTGTTTATACAACACATACATGCTCTATTTTTCATTCGTGAAAATATTTTCATTCAACGAAGCTACAATCAATCCACAATTTCTCAGCAAACAACTATTGGGCATATAATATCGTTAATCTTTTTAAACTTAACACATCTGGTGAACGATAGGTATGCTCTATTACCATTTTTGGTCCCAGTCCAGTGGAGGACCAAAAACACACGGATTTCCACATCTACGTACGTCTAGACCTTTTTAAAGAGCTTAAAAAGCAAACTATTTCGTATATCCAAGTGTTTTTGTACGGTTATTGGTAACGGATAAAATGTAAAAAAGTGAAAATTAAAAATTCCCATGTTATTCTAATGAAGAATATTGTAAAATGTTGTAGTTTGCTTGTTTATGAATATATTTTTATTAAACTTGGCAAATTTAATTATTTTATACTAAGCTATTAATACTGTATTTTACTAAAGACCACACTTTATTAGTTTCCTTGCAGCAAACCTAGGTACTCGTTAAACATAATGTTATTTAAATAGAAGAATATATATTGTAGTTTTATAAGTACTCATACTTCCCAAAATAGTAGTTGCCATTTTCCATATTTGCTGCGTTTCCAATGAAATTATTAAGCAACGCATAATACGAGAGGTAAATAAAATATTATATTTTTAGACAGTTTTACGTGTTGTGTTTAATATTTAGAATCACTAAACTTGCTAATTTGGAATTAGATTGCATGATAATCACATTGTATGGTTGCATGTGTAGTACATGGGAGTTTGTTTGTTCACATAACGTAACAGTGCCGCACGCCCCACACGAACACTTTACATGCTGACGAGGCAAAGAATAAATAAACACAATTATATTAGTTTGTCTATGATAGTAGTTACTCTATGCATTTATGACATCCATCTCATATCTGTTGAAACCGTACACTTCATATGATATATACAGATTTGTATTTTATTTCGCATCATTTACTAACTAAAACCGTTAGTTGGCGTAATTACTCATTTGGTTTGTACTAATGTCCATTATCAAACATATAGAATCGAATAGCGTGAATAAAAGTGTAAGCTGTAATATCAATATAAGCCACATAGTTACATTTACCTAGACAAGTTGACGTGTTTAAAAAACTAGTAAATATCAGTTATAAAATTAATAGATGTATTCTCATGAGTGGGTTTAAAGCATAGCTTTGGTCATGGGGTGTACAAGTTATTATAACTATATTTTTATCTTTTCATGTGAAGTGAGAAAGCTGTTCTGTTTTCCTGAATCCAATTTCTTAAAGCATGATTTTTAAGCTCGATAACTATTAGAGAATACGATTGGAAATAAGCTTGTACCATAGGACTCACGGTAATACCTTAACCCGAGACCAATTTACTCTTTCGTTTTGATGTCCCCAGACACTAAAAACACTCAAATATCGGTACAATCTTGTAAACCTACGTTTATTCCAACGAGTTCGCGTATCAGCTTGATTGGATTTTGGAAACTGAGTTAAAGGTGTAAAAAACTTGTTTGTGTAAAAATTTGGCTCCAAAATAATAAAAAAAGTTCTTAATTTATAGAGATTTATAGAAGTTAAACTGTGTTGCATTGTATAAAAAAATATTGAACCGTTTTTGTACGCTTAAATATTTTGAAGATTCAAGAAACAAAAAAATAAAATCCAATCTTATTCTTATCGAGGATAAGTAAACTTGGCTATGGATCTATTTTGATCAAGATATGCAATTTATTTTTTCATTCTACATTATTATTGAAAATGCATAAAAAAACACTTTTCCACCTTCACTGAAGCAGCAAACCAAAGTAATCGTTAGTCGTTAAAAACCTTATGTCATTTAGATAGGAAATGATTTTGTAAAAAGTCGAATTAGGCTTATGGATATTCACTTAGTCTGCAGGTTTGTTACAACGGGAGCATTCTTCCTGATTGATGTTGTATTTTTAGTGTAGAGAAATTTTATGATGCCCAAATCATTAAGAATAAAGAATAAGAAGAATAAAGTAAGAAGAATAAAGTAAGAAGAATAAAGTAAGAAGAATAAAGTAAGAAGAATAAAGTAAGAAGAAGAAAGAATGAAGAATAAATTAGTTGCACATTTGACCACAAAACGTTTTAAAACACGCTTACAAACCTAACAGGTGAAATTTGAAGCATTTGCAGAAAGAGGCTCATTATCAGCTGTGACATTTGCTACAGTTTTGCAAAGCAGCGCCGGAGGAACCTGCAAGTAATTGCTCAGAGAAATTAGCCTCTTTGTCAACTAAATTGCAAAACTGAGGTCTCTGAGCTCACTGTAATTTGCTGTTTACACCAGAGGAAATGAAGCCCTGGTAGACGATGTGTAGAAAACTTTATTTCCTCACAATATTACCCGGCATGCACCGTTGGTTCTGGCAGCTTTCAAAACATAATTTGTCCTCTGATAAATTACCGCGATATACTAGATGGGATTGTCAACAGAGTTTGTTTTATGTTTGAAGAAATTTAATATCCAGTTTTTTTTTTCTTATAAACGGAATACAGTTTTTGTATTATATATTTTTTGAGCATCCGTTTCCGTTGTTTATAAGAAGGGTTGGTATAATGTACTATTCTAGATGTTCATAGAGCCGAATAGTAGGAAACATACAATATACGGTTCGTTGAAAACGTATATATCCTACTTAGATTTAATATTCCAATTAGGGTTCAATCAAATGGATTCCCAAAAATATTTCGTAAACCCCATACTATTTTGTAGTCAATTAAAAATAGCCCATGAGTTGCAGTGACTAAGTTTGCGAATACGGGTAGGAGATTTGTAAAATAAATAAGCTACATTATAGACCAGTTTCACCCATCGATGTATGTAGTTTAGATCATATACATCGCACTGGGTACATAATCAACGGTTCCACCTAGGGATACGCACATTTTGTACGTGTACAGAAGCAATGTACAACAGCTGGTTCACATAAGCAATAGTTTCCCCAATTCTCACACAACGTTGGTTGCGTCTAGCATACAATTAACTTCCAGATTCTGTCTAGCAGTTTCCCGCCGTCCCGCCATTGCTCCACGCGCTCTCAGTTATTAACTAGCGACATAATTAGTTTAATTGTCTCAGACAGGAATCTTGCAGTTACCTGGATCATTCTGAGTTAATTTTAGGAAGGTAGCAAGAGTTAGAGTTGTAAAATGTATAATTATAACAACGTTTCAACGTATATCACAGGCTATTTATTTTCTTTATTAATGTAAGAAAGTTTGGAAAGTTAGTTATGTTTTTGTTGTTTAGCTTGTTTTTATGTTGTTGTATGTTTTAAGATAAATGGTTTGGTTAAAAGTGTAGATCTGCTCCATATAATCTATACCCATATTCCCACGGAAACCCCAATTTCCTCCAAACGTTTTCCAGACAACGCAACAAATGTGTACCATGGTACCCTACTCCACCTTCAACTGTAGAGAACTCGGCTCGTTCAAAAACCGTACATACTGTATTTCCAGTAATTTAGACACAAGCCTGGCTGTTCCGGGGGAACGAAACCTGGCCTAAAGATGCTGGAATTTTAAATCCCACTTGAGTTGCAACGACACCTTCTCTGTTCTTTATGTTACTTTTTGTTATTTGTATACATTGTAACTTCATTTTAGGTTATATTAGTAAAATATCATTAGCTCACTCAAACTAAATATGTTTAATCCATAGTCATATTATTATTATTTTATCAACTGTGAAATTATTAATTTTACATGCTAACTTACCGCCTTAAATGTAACTTTTGTCTGCAATTATGTATCTCACTTTTTACTCGTCGAACTTTTTTTTATTGATTTATTTCATAGTATATGTTTATTTATGGTGTATGTCTCTCACATTGACATCAGTAATTAAAATATTTCTGAAATAAATACGTAAAATTTATTAATGAGGCGTTTTTATATAGGCACTAATTATTATTAAGATATATTATTAAGATTTTAATTTAAAACATCTTACCACTCAATTCATGTTCAAATACGGTAATTTTCGTAAATAAATCAATCAAATCTTTAAAACATTCCGCTTTGTGCTACATAATCCCCTATTTTATTCATTAAAAAGATTCGAAGAATATTTTCACACAAAAAATCGATTGAAAATGTAAACTTGATATAATGTACCTTAAATTACTGTTTACATCAGTGTTCGTGTATTTAAAACAAAGCTTTCAGTGTGCTACAACGCAATCTGCAAAACCAGTGTGAAATCAATTTGTAAATGGAGCCCCTCCAGACCAAAGACAAATGACTGTTTCTGTTGTTAATTGACTTGAGTACTCTCCGACAGACAATTAGTGCTTTGCGAGGGTTAATCACATCATCTGTTGCCAACCTCCCTGACAAACAATCCCTCACAGACGTCTTCTCCCTCCCTTCTCACCCTCTCTCTGCCACACTTGTGGTATACACGCACCAACACTCTGTATACCAACCATAGTCATGCCAACCTCCATGACAAACAATCCCTCACAGACGTCTTCTCCCTCCCTTCTCACCCTCTCTCTGCCACACTTGTGGTATACACGCACCAACACTCTGTATACCAACCATAGTCATGCCAACCTCCATGACAAACAATCCCTCACAGACGTCTTCTCCCTCCCTTCTCACCCTCTCTCTGCCACACTTGTGGTATACACGCACCAACACAGTGTATACCAACCATAGTCATGCCAACCTCCATGACAAACAATCCCTCACAGACGTCTTCTCCCTCCCTTCTCACCCTCTCTCTGCCACACTTGTGGTATACACGCACCAACACAGTGTATACCAACCATAGTCATGCCAACCTCCATGACAAACAATCCCTCACAGACGTCTTCTCCCTCCCTTCTCCCTCTCTCCGGCACTTGTGGTATACACGCACCAACACAGTGTATACCAACCATAGTCATGCCAACCTCCCTGACAAACAATCCCTCACAGACGTCTTCTCCCTCCCTTCTCCCTCTCTCCGGCACTTGTGGTATACACGCACCAACACTCTGTATACCAACCATAGTCATGCCAACCTCCCTGACAAACAATCCCTCACAGACGTCTTCTCCCTCCCTTCTCCCTCTCTCCGGCACTTGTGGTATACACGCACCAACACAGTGTATACCAACCATAGTCATGCCAACCTCCATGACAAACAATCCCTCACAGATGTCTTCTCCCTCCCTTCTCCCTCTCTCTCCCGCACTTGTGGTATACACGCACCAGCACACTGTATACCAACAATAGTCATGCCAACCTCTCTGGCAAACAATCCCTCATAAACATCTTCTCCCTCCATTCTCCCTCTCTCTCCCGCACTTGTACGTGGTATGCAGGCACCAACACACTGTATACCAACAATAGTCATGCCAACCTTCATGACAAACAATCCCTCATAAACGTCTTCTCCCTCCATTCTACCTCCCTCTGCAACACCTGTGGTATACACGATCTAACATTGTACACAAACCATAGTCTTTCATTCACTACAAGAAACATTTGAAAGTAATAATTTTATTAACTTTAGTGTTATGAGTACAATCAGGGAACAGAAGGACGTTTTTACCAAGATCCAATTCTCAAATTTGTTTTCTACTTCTTTGTTTGAATAACGACACGAAAATGACTGTCGTACCAAACGGGTCATACTTTACCCCCCCCCCCCTTCAGCACACTGTGCTACACATAGTCAAATGACTGTCTAAAGACACAGGTACAGTCCTAGGGGTTGACTGTTAGGGGTTGAGGCCCTTCTTATCGTCCCCGCCACATTAGTCCGTCGGTCTCATCGCTATCACTAGACGTCTAGACTGCAATTAGCCTTTTATTGCTTCCACTTTAATTACCTCACCTCTCGTTATCAAACCATTCAATGCGTCTCGCCTTAAACAGCTCCGAGCCGCTTTATCGCACCTTAGTTCATACGCTCGACTTTTGACAATAGAGATACAGAAGAATCTACTTTCCACACCCCCTGTCACGTGTACAGTGGGAGTGTTTATCATAAGTAGGGAGTTTGGTAGCGCCTGAATATAACAGAGAACACTGGATTTCTATAAAACAATTGAAATGTCAATATTCCTTGAGTAATGGTGAATTTTTGTATTATGAGTATACAAACAATTTACTAATTAATGTGAATATACTTAAATTAATCAACGAAAATCAAATTCAAATTAATCTCTCAAGCAAATTAATCAAAAGAGTTCCAGTGAGAAAGGTTTTGGAGACAAGATTAAACTACGTAACGACTTCAAATGTTGATTTACAATCCTCGAGTAACCCGTTTGAGATTTGTAGACTTTGGAAAGTTGGTATATTTTTTCCAGACAAGCACGTGCTCTTCAAAACATTGTAAATTTAAATTTATATTATTTTCAGATATCCATGGGTAACTATGAATGTTTACATTGTGTATGCAGAAGTAATATGATCAAGCAAAATACAAATACAGTACAAATATAGTATATTTGTCAGGAATATTCAGTAGGCATTTTCTTAGATTGTTTTTTGATATACAATCTGATCTTGCAATGGTGTACGAATGATGAAATGAAATGTAGGATATCAAATGTTAAATGGACATTAATAATATCATCAAATTTTAACCGACAGTTACATTTGAGGCAGTGGTGTGGTCGTAGATTTCCCAGTGCGGGAACTATCACCATAGAAATATAGTTATATAGAAAATATAGAAATATTTATTATTATTTTCTTTTATGAAAATTAATGGTATTATCAGTACGACGGGACCAAACAGTTGCTTTAAATTCACGTTTACTAACAATCATTGAAAGAGTTCTTCGAGGACAACTTTAGCGACCTCGTCTAGCCAAACAAACCATTGACGCAATCAATCCAGCAACGCTGGTCAAAGATGAAGACTTCAAGTATCAAGAATCAAGTAACATGTCCCGGAAAAATACAGTTCGCTCACCAATATAGGTTGTTTGGAGAAAGCGGGGTGGGAACACCCACTACTCCACTGATTTGAGGGGATAGAATTTTACATTGCAACTTCCATTATAGATGTTGTTCTATTGTGTGTTTACTTTACGAATCTATCTGTAATAAATAGAAAAGTAAAGAATATATACTTTGTAAATTTGGCAATTTTCCGTCAAGATGTTTAGTCATCAAACTTTAGAAACGGTGCGTCAGACAAAAATAAGCCAAACAATCTCTAGAAAAGTACTATTTTACTAAACTAATAATGGACATTGTACTATTGTTTTCTTTTTATGAAAATTAATTATATTATTAGTACGCCGGGACCAAAAAGTAGCTTTAAATTCACGTTTACTAAGGCCTAGCGCACACGGTCGATTTTTCAATCGGCCGATTAAAAAATCGGCCAAAAATAAATCTCCCTTTATTTATGTCTAGGCGCACACGTGGCGATTTTTTAGTCGAGAAATTGATGTTTTTGAGTGCGTTTAAGCTATCCTAAACTGGACTTTGTTATATTAACCTGTGTTTGTGCTCTTCTAATTAGACCAAAGAAAAAAAGAAGACAACTTAAATATTGGGTGCATCTGATAGTAAGTCAGAGACTTTAAAATCGACAGTTTTATAAACTAAACACTTTACGTGATGAGAGTAAAAAGTTCTTTAATTACTATAGAATGTCTGTTGAAAGTTTCAGTTTTTATTATAACAGCTGTGGCCTGTATAGCAAAGAAAACAACACAACTCACACCACTCCTGTGGAGAACAACAAGCGACTGGCCGATTTTAGTCGACCATGTGCGCGGACTGATAACAATCTGTACGTTACAGGTTTTTGGGCGACAATCGCCTCGCCTACGAATCTGTGGCAAAACCCAGATTTTAAAATCGGCGCAATTCTCGATCGCCTGTGTGCGCGCTTCCATTCAAATACATGATGCACAGATCGGCCGATGAAATAGTCGCCTCAAAATAATCGCTCGTGTGCGCCTAGCCTAACAAGCATTTTTCATCAGTGGGCCTGAAACTGAAGCAACTTAGGCTAGGCGCACACGAGCGATTATTTTGAGGCGACTATTTCATCGGCCGATCTGTGCATCATGTATTTGAATGGAAGCGCGCACACAGGCGATCGAGAATTGCGCCGATTTTAAAATCTGGGTTTTGCCACAGATTCGTAGGCGAGGCGATTGTCGCCCGAAAATCTGTAACATACAGATTGTTATCAGTCCGCGCACACGATCGACTAAAAAATCGGCCAGTCGCTTATTGTTCTCCACAGGAGTCAGTGAACTTCAGTACTTCAGTCTGAGTTGTGTTGTTTTCTTTGCTAAAAAAGGCCACAGCTGTTATAATAAAAACTGAAACTTTCAACAAACATTCTTAAAGAACTTTTTACTGTCATCTTGTAAAGTGTATAGTTTATAAAACTGTCGATTTAATAGTCTGTGACTTACTATCGGATAAGGCCAATATTTAAGTTGTCTTCTTTTTTCTTTGGTCTAATTAGAAGAGCACAAACATAGGTTAATTCAACAAAGTCCATTTTAGTATAGCTTAAACCCATTAAAAAAATCCATTTCTCGACTAAAAAATCGCCACGTGTGCGCCTAGATATAAATCAAGGGCGATTTATTTTTGGCCGATTTTTTTATCGGCCGATCGAAAAATCGACCGTGAAATGAAAATTATGAACCTTCAAGATTACTAACTATATTTGCTAAAGTTCCCCAAGCACATGTTTATCGTAACACGCAATTTCTATTTTCTATACAACATTATCACACTTTATCACAGGTTGTATGCTAGCCATAGCCTATAAATAATCCCGATTTGGTTGTAGTGATGAAGTTAATCTTATCGTATGATGTTCTCTTAAAACTCTTGTTCAGTTATCGTTTGGGAATATTTATGGTAGGCCTACAAGTTTGACAAGTTATAATTCGTTTTGAAAATAAACACCAGTCTACATGCTACTCTTTAAGTTTATTATTTATTTAACCACCACTTCGAGTTTAAAGTTTTTAATGCTTTAAAATGACAAGATAAAGTGATGATTCAACACCTTAAGAAATTCCTTAAAGTAGCTAAATTTAAAATGCCTCATTTTCACCAAAATTAATTAAATTATTAATTGCTTATAATACTATAAGACAGTGTTTAATTTCAAAAAAAGGCTCTGATCGAATATATGTTTAAATATACGGTCTAATGGTTAATTAATATTTATATGTTTTTGACAAAGACTATTTATTGTATGTTCAAGTTTAACATTAACAAACTCTTTGGAAAAAATATAATTATAATATGAGTTTATATAGAAATTTTTCAACATCGCAAATCAAATTCTGTGTACAAACCATATAATTGATTCATAGGATTTGGTCTGATTCAAAACATAAATTATATAGTTTTCTATTATATTCCAAAACGCGGATTCTTCACATATAACACTGGCTCTTAAAACCAAGCAGAATGGAGCGTTTCAATCCAAATGCCTCAAACTAGTTCATTATCTCAGCTGTAAAGATACTCTGAGTGAAAACGATGATAGTGAATTATACTAAAAGCCTTTCAATTACCCCTTCTACAAAAGGAGTCTTCGTAAAAGGACGGCGCGATTAAACGACTCTCGAGGCCTATCTCGGTTTATACTTGTGATTATGTATAAATAGTGTAAAGGTGGGTAACACTGCCAACTCTTCATAACACGTACACGGAGAAGCACATTAACGAGGTGACGAGTCCAATGAAATGTGCTGATAAAGGGTATTAAGGACCCGGACCTAACAAATCATGTGTGCTGGGAC
Source organism: Macrosteles quadrilineatus (assembly GCF_028750875.1). Taxonomy (NCBI): domain Eukaryota; kingdom Metazoa; phylum Arthropoda; class Insecta; order Hemiptera; family Cicadellidae; genus Macrosteles; species Macrosteles quadrilineatus. Next base: position 161,647,090 of record NW_026542594.1, read on the forward strand.
ACGAGAACGCTTTCAGGATATCAGCTGATAAGAGACACCTTGCCAGAGTGTAGAGTGGCGAGCGAGCGGCGGGCGTCAACGTGCGTCGTCTGTACACTACTGCGCTACCACCACAGCGTGGCTGGTGGAATTACATTTTGTTTTAAACTTACAATTTGTTATCTTCTAAACTACAAATTTATTTTACATTCCCATAGTGTGTTATTAAGACGACTACCAATTTTTGCTTGCCAAAATATAATTAGGCAGTAGATGGCTAAAATGTATATGAATGGACAAAACATTTGAGCTGTTCTTGTAATTTTGAAGTAAATGGCATACAGAATAATGTTGTTCAAGTTATATGTATGTATAATATTTCTGAGGTTGAGACATAGATGCTAAATGGTCAGAGGTTGGGATTTATTTCAGAAATATTGTTAGTTTCTGAGTTTAAGTTACTTGGTTGATAATGAACCTTTTGGCTTTTCGAGAATGCTAACTATAAAAATATTTTATTGGCATTAAGAGCTTAATAGTCATATACACAATTTTAGCTACTACTCTGTACTTTAGAAAATTCCAACTTAACAAATAAAAATTTTGAATGTACATAAACATTTTCTTTCTTAGTGGTACTTTTACCAAGCTATAAATACTATGTGCTTTGGTATGAATACGTAATTCATCAATATTTCAAAAGTGTTCATAAATGTGGCGTTCAAGTTTGTAAATTATAAGGTTATTTCAAATTTCAAAGTTGCTCTATGGTTAGCACACTTGATTTTTGTCCGGAGGACAAAATTAAAAACGACGCGAGATTTATTAAATCCGTTGCTTACACATGCAGCCGACTAGCTGGGGATGCTGTTGCTAGCTTCTGGAGCTGTTTGCGGTTCTTAATTATTCACGGTGAAAGCATTTATTCTATGGTGAACGTAGGCTAATAGCACAGACAACTTTAGTCAATGCTAATAGCATGCCAGTATTGTACAACTGTGCCAATCAATGGTGCATACATATTTACCTTCGCATTAACTTACAATTTATTTGCCATAAAAAACGAAATCTGCGAATGTGTTGCTCACATGTTGCTACTTTTCACTTTGATGTTACAAATACAATTTTTTTTAAATTTCTTTACGTTACTGGCCATATTTTTACTTTGTTTGATGAAGTAAACAAAGTCTACACTAAGTTACACTAAGTCTGCTCCCTCCTCCACTAGCTTGGTACAGCTCACCTCCTGTTGCTACTGTACAGTAGTACATCACCTCCCTGGAGCTTATGTCGCTGATTTGCATACGAACGCTCGCGTATGTCTGTGTCTATACTCCCTACCTCTCCCGCTCCCACATGACGTTGACTTACTACCTCTACAGACATCTCGTACGTGGCTAACAGTTCAGTTTTCTCCCGAATATTTCACAGGAACGAGGGAAGGTTTGTTGCAAGTCGCTGGTAAATAGCTCCGTCAGAAATGTTATGTGTGGACCAGATATGTTTTAATAAATTACGCTCTTCGCAATAATGGCATTCATCTTCTCAAAATAGATTTAGTCGTTCGTGCTATGGAGTGAAATCCACCATCTTGTTTACTATAAAGCACAGATTTATTTGTGTTTTTTCATGAAATATGGTAGTGTTAAAAGGTTAAACATAAAGAAAATATTATTTTTTTCCTTCTCCTCAATACTTAACTTGCAACAGTCGACTTTTTGGAACTCTAAACACCGTTTCATATTTCAACTCGAAAACATATGTTTACACGTTTCTTAGTGGAATTTAATAAAAAAGGGTCGCCGGAAGACTGCCCCCCGGAAAACAACCCCCCCTAGCAGGTTCCTACGTCATATTGACGTCAGAGGCCGGGGGGCAGTTTTCCAGTCACGGACACTCAAATTTAGTTGTCAAACATTTCTAATCTAACCTAACCTAACCAACCAAACTTGCTGTAACATTTTGAAATTCTGTTTTATATTCACCACATGCCTTTTCTATTATCCAACGGAATTACTCGAATTAAAATTGAAATTACATAGCATGATTTGTCTAGGGGGGGGGGTAGTATTCCAGTCGCGGACACGGCTTCCATATTGGTTAGTTGGCAGATTTGGTGACGTCACGTTTCACCTGGGGGGGTAGTTTTCCGGGGGATAGTATTCCGCATCCCCATAAAAAATGGCTATACATACTCTTATAAAATCGTCCGTGAAAATTAACAAGACGATATAGTAAATATGTATAAAATATGTTACAGTGACAAACTATTTCAATCAGCCACTTAAGTTGAATTGGAGACTGCTAAATTAAAAAAATTCTCTTTCTAAATTTTAATATATTTTATCTTGTTTTATTCATTATGATATTTCTTTGATATTTTAAGGATCCAAACCGATTTCACCATTTTACGTATTATATTTTGTTTGGAATAGTATTCGGTATAGTAAAGAATAGTGAGAAACATTCAAAAAGAAAATACTGTAGAGATGTGTGTGCATGGATACTGAAATCAATTGTATTTCCTGCACAATTTAATACAGGTATGTTATTACAGGTGTGTTTCCTTATATCTAAACATACCACGTAACTTGTATGTTCTGTATTATCTTAAACATAACGATTTATATATCATTATAAACTATCAATTTACTCGTAATTATAGCATATCTGAAATTGAATTTTCCACTTGAAATATCTAACGAACAAATTTGTTTATTAACCAAGGAAAAAACGCGTATATCCTAACAGTATTTTACTTTGGAGGAAGAAAAAATAGGGCAACAAGGCTCATTAGTGTAAGCTATCTACAAACATGAAACTAAAACTGTCAAATTAAAGAGTTTTCTTTCGTTATGTTATCTCGCTAATTTTGGGGCTTGCATAATGCAAAACAGGCTTGAGTGATATGACGAACAGTTACAACTCTACAACAAACTTGCATTGACTATATCTACACGTATGTCTCCACGAGTGGATATATAATCAATGATAGATGTAATAGAGGAAAATGCGTCTCTTTACTGTGGCTTTGCCAGTAAAGGTTCTTCGAACTAGCGGCTACTGATTGTATATTGAGACTGGTAGCATACATTTGCGTCTCCTTCCAGGCTTTAAAAATACGTTAGTTACGTTTTATGTTTTCTGGAACGGTTATGATGAGTTTTGATTTGAAATTGATTTATGATTCCTAAACTGTACTAAAATTCCAAAAAAACGTATCAGCAAATTGGCACCTACTTTCTCCCATTATTATTAGATTATCAACAATAATTATAATGGGTAAGCGGTGTGAAGGAACTATGACATTTATGGGGTAAATAAAAACAAAATTGCAATAACTTTTACCGTAATACCGTAATATTTACAAAATTGAGGATTGCACCATTTTGTGTAGAGTTGAAAAGACCATAACATACAAAATGGTAATCAAAATCTTTAGAGCCATTGTTGTTAAAATCACATTTTTACATCATTTTATGGGGTCACGTGAAAAACCACCATAACACACTACTTGGTAATCAAAATCTTTAGAGACTTTTTTGTTAAAATTTGATTTTTACATTATTGTATGGGGTCGCGTAAAAAATTGCCATTAAAAATTAGAATTTAAACAAAATGAAAAATACACCCAGAGATACCATAAATTAGTACCCACAAGTTAATTTCATTAAAATTGGACCACACTACACTTACACACACATATACAAAAATCACTTCAAAAACCATTTTTTTTTTCAGGGCTATCTAAAATGGATGTTTCTACCCAAAATTTTAAGTCGAACATTTTGACAGCACACCTTATCAAGGTAAAAGTACAAATGGACTTTACAAATTTCTTGCAGTATTCTTCCAGGGCCTGTTAAAAACTGTTTTAAAAAGAGCTTGATAAGGAATATAAGCATAATATATTACCGTTTACATTAAGTCCAAACATAACATTTCTACTGCATATATTATGGAAATACCTCATGAATAACAAATACAATAAAATTGTAATGTTATAAGATTCGACATTATTCCTAATGTATTCACCACAGTATGTTTAAATAATGTTAATAAATAATGTGTTGAACGTGTTAACCTGGACATACATGTCTTTATTTGTTCTGTTCTACAATGAGTTACCGCTATTTGACATTGGATTCTCGTTGCCAAAGTTATCAGTTGTGTGTACTGTAGGCGAAACATGACATTGTCACCTATTCAATAATTAACTGTCTGTGGCACCGATATGTGCTAAGCCAGGGAGAATACAGGAAACCCAACAATACAACAATGTGAAATACAGTACATTCAGCCCTTTTGTAAATTAGGTAAAACCTTTGAAACAGAGTATAGTTATAGAAAGAATATAGGTAGTATAACTATTAAAAACCTGCATTTGTCTATTTGTCTGTCCACATAGGCTCAGGCCCGCGAGTGGAAAGAATCCAGTGAAGCAAAAGTTGAGCTGGTACAGTACTGTATTGGACCAATAGAATTTGGTGACGGGCACCAGGATACGAACCCGCAACATTAAATGACCAACACCATCGATTCGTTGACCAACACAATATTGAGTCGCCGACTCACTTACATATTGACTCTCCTGAACGATGAATAATAGGATTAGAGTCTATTAATTCATTTTGGATTAACATAGGACTATTATACAATATACAGTATATCAATGACAAATTGTTGTAAAATAATTAGTTTTTTGACTACCAAATTTCTATTTGCCTCCTATGTAAACTGCGCCAAATATTTCAAGTTATAGAGATATATAACTAAATTAAAATTATTAATAAATTAAATTAAAATGTTATAAATAGGACACACGACTCTTCTAACCGTCAAAATTTTGTATTTAATTGGTAGTATATGACCTTAAATCACAAAAGTATACGTTCAAACTAAGCAATCAATTCAACTTTGTCACATATTGCGAGTAGATTTCACCTACCTATCAGATATATCGTTTTACATTTAGATATTGTACGGAAATCGTACAATTAAACAAGTTACGAGTTAACGTAATTAAAATACCTGAACGGTATCGAACTGGAAGAAAATTTGTCTGCAAATGTTATTAAAGCCACGGCTGGTGGCAAGGTTGAGTGGCAGCAATATTTCAACAAACGCCGCTCCACTCGCTGTTTGCTGTTTGCTGTTTGCTGGCTGTTGGCTGGACGTGCATTTGATTAAGACTACAGCAGAAGCTGTCCCTTAGCGGTCATTGCATTTATCATTCCTAATCAGGTTTGCCAGAACTCATTCTACTGTTTTGTTTGCCTCCGCTACTTCACCCTCTTTCTCTCCATTCTGCAGCTTTATTCGTTTAAGGGGTGAATCGCAGTTCATGCAATGAAATATTATTCGTGTAGGTTGGATTTTGTTAAATGTGACGATAAAAAATTCATATTATTCATGTACATCTTTGATGCTGGATTTAACAGACAAACGTGAATACTTGGAGTATGCTGATGATTCAAAATTGCAATATTTTTCTCTAGACTATACTATTGATAAAATCTAAGCTGGGAAAAACATGTTGATCATGTTATCAAAAAATGTCTTCTGGAGCATCTGATTGAAGACAAATGTATAAATTTGCAGCTTAACAACATTAATATCAATATGCCTTAGTTCATTCCCATTTAGCTTATAGCATCAGTATATATGGAGCAACTACATAAAAAAACTTAAAAAGGATTTTATCGCAACAGAAAAGGGCAATTAGGACAATGTTTAATTTGAAAGGAAAAGATTTGGTAAAAAATCTTTTTACTAATCTTGGAATATTGATTGTCCATGGACTATAGTATATTTTGGAAACTATTATTCATGCCAAAAATATTACAAAAATCTAACATAATTGTCATAATTATGACACTCGTTTTCAAACTCAAATTGATTGACACAATCTGGAATTTTATTCAAAGAAAACAAAATAAACAGGAAATAAATTTATTTCCCATCTAACAAAAACACTTCTAACTGAAAATGATACAAAAAAGTTTACAATATGTCTGAAACAGTATTTAGTTAAACTTGCCCCTTATTCTCTAAAGGAGGAGTTTTGGGAGAACAAATAAATATTCCATTTATTTTTCGACTGATGTGAAACATTTTATTTTGTAATACTGTATTTGACTCTATTCCTGTACAATTGTACTGATATGAATAAAGTATATTTGGATTTGATTTGATTTGATACCTAACTAGTATAGCATGCCAAAAACTATTCAGAGAATGGATGACAATCTACTCTTCACATCAACTGGTATCCTGAAATTGTTAAATAATAAATATTATATGATAATAAATATAATAAACATGTTAAATCCTGGTCATATGAAACGGTAACAGCAATCATGCTTAATTAACGTTATTCGCAATGCAAAAGTAATATTGATTCTCCGGCGATTATTCCAAGGACAAAAATAATGGAATTGGTCGATAATGGAACTGTGTGTGGGAGCATCTTATTATTGAGTACTAAAGAACAATTAATCAGGCAGTGCTGGGAACACGTATCAGCCATTACACCTATCTGAGCCCGCATGGCTCTACCCGCACACGCACACACGCACACACACACACGCACGCACGCACACATGTATGTACCGAGGGGATAATGCAGTTCTGTACTTAACCGCCAAAACTGTAATAGCAATCGATTCAACCGGCAATCTTTATATTTTATAACTACCAACTATCCTGTAGTTAATATTAGGCCTACGTGATATTGTAAGTAAACAAACCGATTTACAATTACGATTCCGGTGATTTTTGTGAATAGTGTTAGTCTGATATGAAAATAAGACAAAAAATGTTGCAAGTAGTTATTTGTATGTGTGTGTGTCTCCTAGGAAATATTGAATCTAGTATCGTAACATTCTATCGATGTAATAACTTTTAAACCTATACAAATTAGTATTACAATGGAAGCATACGTAATCAGTTCCTATTTGTAGATCAAAATACTTGTTCTGCTTTAATAATTAACAAATTTATCTTTAAAGTTCTTTATGCATGTTGTGCATTCACATATTGTGAAGATAAATTCAAATCATGAGCTCATGTTTGCTATGATTAATGCTGTAATGCTGTAATCGATTTACAAGGCAGCATTTATATTGAACGGTTTTTTGTTAAAAAAAGTGTTAGCTTTGTTACTGTTTTCATAAAATAATGTAGATCGACTAAACAAAATGAAAAACATTTTGTTCATACTGTACTTGTAAATAAAATATACGACTTATCAGAATTTCTATTGACTTTAATCCTCGTATACAAAATTAAACCTGTTTTCTTACAAAAATGTTTAACTTTTAGTACATTAAATGGGAGGAAGTTTAAAATATATATATAAAAAAACATGAAGTCAGTTACAAATTTATTTATAGCGTTTAATACCCTGAACCTTTTGCTATATTTTCATAAAATTCCCCTTTAAAAATGTAAACATCCTTCCAATGTATTTCAAACAGCTAAAGCCTCTTTGAGAAACATACATCATGACTCCTACTTTATCGCTATGTTGGCGTAAAAGAAATGTCGGCAAAGTAAAAGCACAACCTTCCTTTTAGCTTTTACGGTAACCGCCCGAGCCGGGCGTTCCCGTAACTCACTTACCGCCATTGTCTTTATAAAACCTTTAAAACGCTTCCAGACAAGGCGGTAAATATACCGAGCCAATCTCGAAAATTAAAACACGCGCGGCGGAGTAGAGGGGCAAAAGTTTTCTGCCAATATTGGGGATTAATCCCGGAGTCTCGGGGAAGTATGTAAAGAAGCTTTCAGTATATTGGGAGCTGTAACTCATCATATCCACGTCGTAATGTGTTGCTCTTCTCCCCCAGCCCCCTCTGAAGTTTCCCCTTCTACCAACACCAACATAAAGTACAGTGTACATGATACATGGAGAACGGTCTCCACAATAAACGTAGTTTAAATTTAAATGTCCAAATCTTCTGCTTTAAATCTTAATCACTACGATATTTTGTATTTCTCTCTATCAATTTGTTGCAAAATATATTGACTCAAGCTAATTGAGCTACAGTAAATCTGGATTGTGTACGAAATTTTTAAGAGCGTTAACATAACACGATACGATTTCTCTTTTTCCCGATCGCCGCTCGTTTCTCTTTTTCCAACTTTATAAATTGACTCTTCGCCGAACATAAGAAAAGAGGGAGCGCGTGGGCAAATTGCTCAATTTAATAGGTTTCAGAGGCAAAATGAATCCAGGGCAATCATAAGCTTTAAAATGACACCTCAATCGCAAAATAAAAAGTAGGATGACTGGAAGGGGATGTTACAGGGAAACCCCTTATTGTATTAAGTAGGCCTATATAGATAAGATTTATCACATACAGAAATAATATACCTTATTTCGTGAACAAAAGTATAATACTACCAAACAAATCACTATGATATCAAGTTCATACAAACACGAATGCGACAAAATACAAAACTACCGTGTGATAACTCGCGAACAAAATTGGACCAATGTCGGTGTTAATTGTTAAATCAATATCATCAACATTAGTCGCACCACACGCAACGCCGAAAACTAATTTAACTACAGAGCGCTCTAGTTGGCAAATTAATAACTAGAGTCGACTGTGCGACCCGACCTCATGCATACTGTATGTACCCCTCTCCCCACACCCCGCACTGTGTCAAGCCCCTTCTTTACGTAAGTTTCGCGCGTTTTAAAAATATTAAAAGTTACTCTCCCCCGTCAGGAGACGGCGTCGAAATTAAAAACTGGATCAAGCGAGTTTTCAATTTTTCTTCGAGTCACTCCCAATCAGTGAGTCGCTCGTTTTTAATCAAGCGGGATGGAAGATGGACGGCCTGAGCTTCGTCGGATTTTATAATTGTTCATTTTCAGATTGGACAAATCAACAGCCTGTTATTAGTAATTTTATTGTATAAATGACAACAATAATTAGGTTTGCATTATTTTTTTAAATTATTAATTAAAATCATCGAAGTGGATATTTATTTATTTATTAAATGCTAACATCAATTAATCCAGAAATCAAGATGTTTGTTTATTAAAAATTAACAAGAAAATTGTGGCTGAGGTTATATTCAATATTCAATTGCTTACTGCAGTTATTTTTCATAACAAATTATCTGCCAATAATTAATTAAACTAATCATTTCTCAAACAAAATCCATATAATTATTTGTGTACCAAACATGTATAGCTTCTGCCAGGTTTAAGATGGCCTACGTGATATTTCATAAACTCTCAAACCGAAAATATGATTTCTTTGAAGAATTTACGTTATCCTATTTCGAATAATTTACAATAATTTTTAGAGACTCAGAAATAAATTTACATACTTTTTTATTTGGTAGTCGCGTTATCGATCCTAATGTTGTGCCAGAACAATAAAGGCCATGTCACACCGACATCCGCCGCTCCCGCCGCGGGAGTACCGCGCGCGGATGTTTTTCCTCGAGCCATGTCACACCAAAAGTTCGCGTCCGCGGCGGGAGTTTTGAGATGAGTTCATTACAATTCGTTTTACATAAGAAACTCATCTTACCTGTTTAGTATGCCATGTAAATTTTCAGGTTTTAAGTAAAGTGTTTAAGAAGCAATTAAATGTTTATTAATGTGTTAGTGTAGGGCTACTTTAAAAAGTGAATATATTTTTTTTAATTTAATTTAGACCTTGTGTTCGAAGCGTTTTAAATATGGTTGTGGATAAATTATCAACTTTCAGCTTTTGAACTTTATTTTTCGCTACACTACAAAGACTATTTACTTTTTAAATAAAAACATATGAACATTTTAAAACTAATGTAATTTTTTGCTTCTATTGGAAGTTCAAGTTTACATTGATTGTAAAGTTTTGGTTGTTGCAAATCAAAAAAGTTGATGAACCAATAAAAAAAATTGTTTATGTCAGCAATATAAAAATGTTTATGGGAAACATTAACGTTAATTTTGCATGGTAAACAAAAATGATTTTTTTCTGGTGATAAACATAATTACGAAGATACTACCGGTACACAAAACAACATAGACTACATCATCAAACAAAAGAAACATGTTTAATTTAATTTAAAACTGTATTACTTTTAAACTTTAAATAGCTTGGGCATTCGAAATGCCCATTTGCGCATGCGCTAGACAAAACTCCCGCCGCGGTAGTCTCAAAAAATCGCTCAGCAGGCGGACGTGGCGGACACTACCGCACGCCCGCGGGCGCGCGGTAGTGCTGTGTGACTTGGCACATTTGATAATATGGTGAGCGATTTTTCAAAATTCGCTCCCGCCGCGGGAGCGAGCTCGGTGTGACTTGGCCTTAAGGCTAGTACCAGCAATTAAATAGGAAGATGAAAAAGGAACTTGACAAAGGTAAACAGAAAGAATTTTTATCCGTGATATAGCTGTAACGGAGAATATGAATGTTTTCTATCTTTGTGAATTGCCTCTGACCATCAAACATTCAATTAGTTCATTCATCTAGAGGGTGCAACTTATCGGCCTGCTTTTAAAAACAAGAGGAATATTTCAGTTTAATTTTTTATTGTAATACTAAGCCATATAGATAGTTTTATTTTATTTTGACCATTGCCATGAAATATTAGTTTTTACGAAAGTAAATCTTTTAAATTATATTTCACAGCGAAGACTGCAAAAAGCCTTATCTGTGCTATAAGACAGTTTGGCGGACAGCTATTGATTGTAAAGACAATATAACCCACAATCCACTACCCACATAAACACTCGTACATATGTTCCGTGATGACTATACACATGTTTGTTGTATGATGGCGTGTCCCGAGCCATCAGAATCCATCAGTCGGCCATTACCATGTCATGACAAGACACTATAGCTGTAGTTGTAGCCATCCTATTGTCGTGTTGTATTTGATGGTTATCTCGTCTCAATTCAATCCCATCGGCTGATTACTGTTGTTAACGTCGCCAATCGCTTCAATAGTTAGGCCCGGTCTACAACCCTGCGTTGTTAGTGCTTGTTGTGTATTCAGTTGAATTGTTTTGATAAAATACACAAACAACTACGTATTTAATATGTATTTATTAGCAACGTTACCATAATATAACTTTTATATAACTGCGGATTTATCCTTATCATTTATTTATAATAAACAACAATAAAACAGTGGAATTTTGTTTAAATTGTTCGAGCAAGGCTTTATAATGTAATATACCTGAATAACTCTCAAAAAGTACAGTATATTACTGTACTAAATTAATATTCGGTTACTAACAATGTTTTTAAAAGCCTCCATTAAAAAAAGCTGACTAAAACTACAATAATACAGACAACAGAAAACTAACATACATCTTTAAATCTGAAGTGTGGTGGGGAACTGTTGTATTAAAACCCAGTATTTGCACGTTCGTAATGACACAATTGTTTCCAAAATCGCTTACTCAATAAAGAACTTTTTATTTATAATTTTTCTTTGGGTTACAAAAATACCACGTAGGTAATATTAGGGTTCATATCTGCTAAGTAATTAACACAAAAAATACATTTAATTTAAATAGTAATAATTGTGTCGGTGTAGAAGTGTGCCCTGATTTTAATCGTTGTTTTACAAAAAAAAAACCTAAAATATAACCGGCGAATGTGCATATAAAATAATATAATATATATTACAAAATCTGCACATTTTTATCAGTAGACTTATAAACGTGTAATCTGGAAACTAAAAATTTCTACCTCAATCCTCACAATTCTAACGTAGCATTTTATCTTGCCATTTACAACATGGCAAGAATGTTGTCTATGACTGCACAACTGCATCTCGAGTAGTAGGCCTATATTCACACATGTTCGTGACGTGCAGTGCAGCACACCCCAGGCCGCCATCTTGTTTCCACTGCTATTACAACCCTCCGCCCTCCACCCTTGCTGCTATTGCCTGATAACACCACGATAACACTGATTGCCGTCCGTGCTCTCTGTAACGTTCATCTGGTAACCACAACTTGCCACGATCCATCGCTTTCCCTGATTCTTCTCATTTCCGGTGAGTTTTCTTATTTCCAGATGAATTTCTTTGCCTCATTTCCAAAGTTATTATTGAGGATAAGTTTTGTTGCGAGACAGTATTATTTTTTTGATAATTTGATAATTGAAAATAAATAACTTGGAAACGTAAGTTGATGGTATAATTTCTATTTGAAATCCGTAATTTTATGCTACCATATTTTTATATTTATAATAAATTACCAATCGTATTTTCAATGGTATGTTTTTAAATATTCATAAAAGTTATTATACTTATGGTATCAATGGACCTTAAAGAATTCAAAGCTTATTATTTTATTTTCCATTTCTAGATAATAGTTCTGTTATTTTCCTCATTAATGCGTTCTTATATCCTACAATAGTTGTAAAATTTGACAAATAGCTATGACTTCCTTAACAGTTTTAACTCTTACGAAATAGTTTTCTTAGTGTAGAAACAATTTCAACAGACAGTCAATATAAATTCTCGTATCTAGTGGTTGCTGTATCTTGCACACAACATTGTATAGGTACTCATTACAACATATCTTATTACAGTAGATCTACTCGTAGATCATTATTAAGTTTAACATGCATGTCATTCATCATTTTCCTTATATCCTGCAATCAAAGGAGGCCGTGGGATACAATCTCAAGCAATATAATTTAAAACTCAATTTCAGAAGCAATCACGTTCGCTATTAAGAGCTCTACTTCTAAATCCCTTAAACTAAACCTAAACTACATTCCTACATGTGCAATAATGAGCCGAATCGCTCGATTCAACAGATCGAATCGACAATCTCGGGAAGGACGAAGAGGCAATGAAACCGTGGACGAAAAATAACAATGGCTCCATCACAGGTTAATGATATAGTGCCGCGAAGGACCAATGGGTCGAAAGCCATTAATTCTGGCCTTCCCATTGGTCGGCCATTATAATCCGTAATTATGATGGAATGAATAGATGGACGACTCGAGGTCCGATATTACTGCCGCCATCGCTCCGAATTAGACTCATTCCTGTAATCGTCGGCCATTATAATACATTACATATCTCGACAATTTATCTTTTTCATGGCGATGTTTCTTGGTAACACGTGTAATGAGCGCTAATAGCTGACTGCTGATTGGTGTTTGTGCCGCGGGACTACAGGACGTGTGCTGGGTGTCGTGCGAGTCCTGGATCCTGGATCGCTCTCCTGGAATTTCCATCCAGAGAATAATTAAAGTAATAACAGGTTTTAGTGGACCGCTGGATTGGTGGAACCTATTACAGACGTTAAACCGAGCCAAACACCAAGCCTCAAACGCTCAGCTTTATTTTCTATTAGTTGAACGTGTTTCTCGACAGGGGATATAAGTGAAGTGACGTCATCATTCGCGACCCCAATGATGCATCCTGGAGACCATAATCCTCATAGTAAATTCAAATCCAATCCTTCGATCCAGTCAACACAACCACAACACCTGCAACAAAAACAACATTCACCTTCCACGCCACAGACTAAACAAAACCTGTAAATCACCATCTCACTCAGGATCATCCCTCTGCAATCTCCTGCCACAACACATAAAAAAGATTAACAAGCCAAACATCTTCATTAAGTCACTAAAAGAGTACTTAACAGAAAGACCCTACTACTCACTATCAGAATACACTGAAGAACATACATACCAACACCTCAAATAGGGCCTATCAAAGCTACTTCAATAAAACATTGACGATTCCCCAATCACCAGATTGTGGAGAAGACATCGAAGGTAAAGGTAAAGGTAAAGGATGCGGCTTCAGTTTGACTGATTGTCCTGTACACCACAGCAAATCAAATCAAATCAAAGCTTAATTTCCCAATAGACAATACAATTGCATGTGGAATGGTCAATGAAAGGTATTATGTTGGTAAACATTTGTCAAGGAAGAGTACAATGGATGTAGAGTACAAGGTCAAATCAAAAGATACAAAGATAATATAAAATGCATGCAGATGAGGACATTACATACATGAAGTAATATAATATTTAATTTTCCGTTATTACATTTCATAAGTAGTATTACTTCATCTATGTGTACACTGCAGACATACAATTGATATCTACATCAATTGATGTAGGATGTGTATATCACACTGATTTTATTCATCACTTCGACTAGATACAAGTTGTAGGAAACTACAGAAACTGTAGAAATATTGTTTTAATTGATGCCAAGGGGTGTACCTAAACTTGAAATTAATAATAACATTATTTAGAACTTACCGTCGATTATTGTTCGCAGATTATTTAGTATCTTTGAAACTTTATGTTGTATAATGATAGATAAAGATAATTTTTCTCTCAATATATTTTAGAAACATATAACCTTAGTATAAACCCGTTAAATTTTTGATTAATACAAATAATACTTTTAGCACATTCTGGTAAAAATCGCAGATTCCTTTAAATAAAGAGGGGGAATTGAGTATCAAAGAGAACGTCATGTAAATATTGTTATTAACAACATACATGTGTTACTGAGTAACACAGCAACTCAAGGTACCTCACTCCATTCTACACTCATCCTTAACTCATATTTGGTTTAACATACGCAGGTGATAATACATAATGATAAAGAGCCACTTATTGTTATTCGTCTACACTGCTGTTCTAGTTTATATCTGTTGTCAATTTGTATTGTTGTTTTTCACACTGTTACTGTCGTCATTTGAAATGTTATCAATTCACACTGGTCTAATTAATGTCACTTCACATCATATGCAAATCTCTCTCTCTCTCTCTCTCTCACACACACACACTATCATTGTAATCTCATCATCATGTCAGTTCTTACGCATCCTCATTATGTTGTCTTCTGCATCTTGTTGCATGTATGTAATTTCTCATGTATATATTTTTTAAATGGTGATTTCCGTTGAAATAAATAGAGTGTGTATGGTGTTTCAGCGACGTTCCCCATGACGCGGCGGATCGGACACCCGTACCAGAACAGAACTCCGCCGAAACGCAAGAAGCCGAGGACGTCGTTCACCAGACTGCAGATAGCCGAGCTGGAGAAGAGGTTCCACAAACAGAAGTACCTCGCCAGCGCGGAGAGAGCCGCACTCGCCAAGACCCTCAAGATGACGGACGCCCAGGTCAAGACGTGGTTCCAGAACAGAAGGACGAAGTGGAGGTTCGTATGTAGGGTGAATTAGGTTTAGTTTAGGCTTACCTATACGCGTAGTGTTATTGATTTTTGCATACTGAAGTAGATAGCCCGTCTTTATGTATGAGGGATCAGCCGAGCCTTGTTTTTTGTACATGAGGATATATATAATTTATATTTCAGAACCAATTTTTCAATACGACGAAATGAATGCATACTATTTTTCTGTCGACTTCACTCTTGTTGTTGTCTGTTGAAGTTTACCTCAACCCGTTCCCGTTTCAGCTCCGATAAGGGAACAGTTACTGCTGGAAGCAATTTTGTTTGAATTAATTACTCACATTTAATTTCGGTTGGAGGTTCCTTAAATTTTGCGATTTTGAAGCTTTAAGAGTATTAATTTCAAAAAAAAGAAAATGACGAGCTTATTCAATTATGGGTTAAACGTTTCTGCTATCAAACGGAATTTTGAAATGTTACAGCAAGTTTAGGATGCAGCGATTCAAAGGCGTACAAATCAATGAGTCTAACTACTAGTTTGACTTGGTTAAATGTTGGCGTATTTGACAGAATTTTGTAATTTACATCACTGCACTCTATATAGAGGGTACGACGTTTATTAGGATTCAAGAATCTGCGACAAATTGTATATAGAGATGTCTACATACAACGGTGGTCCTATCAACAGTAACCACAGTCCTATCAAAAGAACGTTTGGTATGAAATTTGAAAATTAATGATTTTTTACAATAATTGGTCCACCTGTCACTTAAGATTAAAAAATCAGGGATAAAATTTGGATCCTGGAATTTTTTCTCAACTAGCCTGCAACTCAAATTATGAAGTAAACCGTCCATATATACAATAAAAACGGTAAAATGTTCCCCGTTTTGTAGTAGTCAAACCACTAAAACAAACAAAAGCATATTTAAACCTCAATAGTGTAACATATGGTTGGAATGCTTATAAAATGGTGCAGTCTTTAACATATTTGACCACCTTCTTGTATACAAGGTGTAGAAAAATGCAATAGACCAATTTTTATTTTTATCCAACACCTTGATTTTTATCTTTGAATCCAATCCAACTTTTTGTCACACTGAGTACCAATCACCTTGTATATTCAGGTATATCCAGGACGAGCCTAAAGTAATGTGTCAGTTCCAGGCTGGGATTTTAAGGTAGAACATAAAAAGTGTAAAAAACATCGAAATAATATTTTCCCTTTATGCAAAATAAATTAATATTCATGTAATATAAAATATACTAATAAGTTGGCCTTTAGACATGGTACTAATTTCCAGGAACATATTAAATGTTATTATCATACTAGGACTATGTTTACAGCCAAGTACCTATAAACTCGCCATGTCCGTTACCATCGTTTTATGAGATAATCCACTTACAATAATTACATTTTGACCATATTAGCCGTTGCAAAGATATTGGTCTAATGGACAATAGTTACTGGACACGCTAAATAGATAAAAAAATACCGTTTCAGTTAGCCATGGATAACTTCAAATCACATTACCTCACTATTGTTTGAAGTATGCATTTCAACAATATTTCATGTTGGTTACGAATGTAGCCAGATAGAATGACGCAACGTATTACCTCTACATGGATTTATTTAATTACGCCTTCGTCGTTCTTACGTTACCGGGAACTTTAATACTTAGGACTTTGATTGCAAAGAAACTACAATTATCTGTTGATAGCCAAGTATATATTGGAATAGAGGTATTAAATAAATTGCTTGTAATGACCCGTTGTCCAAGGCCCGTTTCCACTTTCACAATCAGTGTTTAATGGCGGCATTGATCGAACCACGAGTCTTTGTTGGCTCTGGTCTACTCTGTGTTTAACATGGCCTAAACAGATGTAATTGACCATAGTCTTCCTACATCCCTCTATCCGGACCTTGGGAGTTACACAATGTAGGCCTTATCTGGCTAGATATAATCACCCATATGCCCATCATTCTTTGTTACATAATTACTTCTGGTATGTAAGTTCATAATTTAGTAAATTCCCTTCTAAACGTGGTCGATTATAGAAAAATAGAGTTTTAAATTAGAAAAAAAGTGTTACCGTGTGGTGAATAAAATACCCCGCTGCAGTAAACCTGCTGACTTAGCAAATTTCCATTTGCCTGGATTGATTTTCAACTATTAATCTATTAAATTAACACTTATGTTTAACGAGTACATAGGTTAGCTGCTAATAACTAATAAAGTGTGTTTTTTATTAATATCAATATCTTAGTATGAAATAGTATGAAAACGCCAAGTTTGATCAAAATATATCCATAAAAAAGCCAACTACAACATATTATAATATTCTCCATAAGAATAACATAGAAATTTTAAATTAACAATTTTTTATTTTTATCCGTAACCAATTATTTTAGAAAAACACTTTGATATATTAAATTATTATTTTTTTAAGCTATTTAAAAAGGTCTGGAGAGAAATTGACAAATTTTTTGTTTCAAGGGAAAAAATGATAAAACCCCATTTTTACCTCAAAAAACCCCCCGTTAAACCCCATTTCCATGGTCCGATCATGCTGGTTCGCGAACTCATTCAAGTTTATCCCACCCAACATATATAAAAATTTGAACGAATGATGTTTTTGGCCTCTGGGGACATCAAAAATAAAAAGTAAATCGGTTTCGGGCCTAGGTCTTACCATGAGACATACGGTAATAGCTACTTCCCTATAGGGAAATTCGCTAAAATCCACAACAAAACAAAACTATAGGAAAAAACGAGACCATTCAATTTCAGGCGTAGCACGAAGAGGATAGGCATATAGTTTTGCTAAATGCAAATTTAATTCGTCTATGGTTGTAGACAGACTTCTGGGTATGTGTTTAGTCCTAATATCACCCATAACTTATAACTCAATAACTCGTTTATTGAACTAAGTAGACACAATTGCATGTATAGGTTAGGTCATAATAATATAATGTACAATGGAATTGAACTTAGAATAATAAAATTATCTTAAATATTTCTCAGTCTTTCTTGAAAAGGTGTACACTAGTGCTGCATATACAATATCTCAGAAAATAGGGCAAGTCGAACGTGCGATTTTCAAAGTTTATAACCACATTCCTAAAAAAACCTATTCCTTTTTATTGTAAACGAGTTTTGATGAAGGGTTTAAAGCACTTGGTATGTATAATTTATTTATTTAGAAGTTTTATTCATTACGTTGTTGAAACCAATTTTTTTTTGCCACAGCAGATCTTTTAATCTATAGTCTTCATTTGTAAAAATAAAATTACGTGTTTTGCTTCTTTATTTCATTAGCTATTGATTTCCTTTGCTATTTTAGTTAGTTGGCTCTCGCCATGTGCATACGTGTCCCTAAGCGATAAAGGCTTCTGATACTGTGACACCAAAATTTGAAATCTTTACTTCCACAATTCCGCCACAAAGCCGAAATCAAACCAACCTGGAGCGAAGCCGCTACCATAAACAATGATAACCGGAAGACTTAAACGACTAAACCCTTAAAATCAAAGTGGATACCGAATCGTTATCTAACAGTTAATTGGTTAATTGATCGGACGGTCGCGAACCCGACTATCCGGCGAAGGACCACAACACCCGACTGCGACTGTACATACAAAACGGTTCTGGTTAAGTGGTTACCTATGCGCGGCGCCACCAAACATGTCTCTTCCATTAGCACCTGATAACACGGAGCGCTCGTAATTAAAATGTTACATCCACTGCTAAGTATCAATTAATAGCCGCCGTTATCTCTATATTTATTTCGGCCACTCTGCACTCTGATAAAACATCATAAAATTAGTGTAATTATGCTTAATAAAGTAGACACTTGGCATTCCGCGCGAGGCGACGTTAATGCACGACAAACGGGCGAGTCGCATCAGTGTCTCTGTGTGTGTGTGAGCATCTAGCGTAGTGGTTTGAATGTTTATATTGGTACAAATATTTAACTTGAAGAAAAAACTAGGACAGACAGAATGATAGACCAAAAAGAATATGTGTTTACTCAAATACATGTACCGGATACGCTACAACTTAACAATTTTACCTTATCTACAACGACAACCATCATACTGTAAACATAATTTAAACGACTCGAAACATAATAATGACTAGCACGGTAGTATCATTACACGGTAGTATCATTAGTACGGTTTAGTATCATTCAGCACGGGAAATCACATAATATAATATCAGCAAACTGTACTGTTACAATATTTTACGTTGTGATTCACAAACTAATAGGAAAAGGTCCTTTATGATAGTTAATCACACACAATTTCTTATACAGTGGCATAGTTGTAAAGCACTGGTAAGCTAAAACACATCTCATTTTATCCATCAGCAAAGCACAGTGTTACATTTTAACGTTGTGATTCAAAAACTAATAAGAAGGGTGCTTTATGTTTGTTAATCGCACACAATTTCTTATACAATGGCATAGTTGTAAAGCACTGGTAAGCTAAATCACATAATTCTATAGCAAACCGCAATGTAACAATATTTTAACGTCGTGATTCAAAAACCGAAAGGAAGGCGAAGTAAGGAGCGGCTGCTACAGATCGGCGTCCGTGCCGTAATTGGGGGTGACATTTATCCCGGGTCTTGAAGCGCGCCATTGGCCCGTCGACCAATCAGGGAGCCCCCCTCCCCCACAAACCACCCCTCCATCAGCAGGATTGTTCAATTGTTCATACAGAGATAATTACTTAAAGACATTGTGCCGTGCCTGGCCAAGATTAAAGACGCTGTAACGACAACCCCTCCCCCTCCCCCCCGCACTTACCTACTTAGGCGTTATGTATCGGCTCAATTACAGGCAAGGTCATTAACTAATTCTCGTCATAATGGTTTGATCGATATAATGTGTGTTAGCGCTAAAACGTTACAGCCTCGTTATAAAGGGGTTATCTTGAGAAACTTGGGGCTTTTGAACTGGTTTGTGTAATCGGTAAGGGTTTTGAAATGTTTAGGTCGGATAATTCTGAAGAATATAATCCACCATTTATTTTTTGTTTCAGAAATATTTAGTTTATTTCATGAAATTGCTCACATTTTTTGTTGGTTTAACACTAGAAGGTATCTGTGGTAGAAGTATTGCCAGCCTATTGACATTGTATGTGATTTTGTCCAACGAATGTGTGTAAATATTTCTCAAATTAAAATAAAGGAGTAATAGAGTTAGGTTTTCTAGCCATGTTATACACAAGTCACACAACAGTCAATAACTGATGATTTGTATACATTGAGATTTTATCTCACAAAAGAATTACAATAGGAGACATACGTTCCAAACTCCAAACCTACCAGTTCAAGCCATGTCAAAATTTACATCGCATTTATTTTATTTGTATCCCACCTGAGGGATTAGGAGACCCCAAGGGTTTCCATGGGGTCTCCTAATCCGTCAGGTGCCACGGCTGTTTGAACGCACGGTAATCAATTTGTTCTACAATATGAAGGGCTACTAACAAATCCATTTTGTGAGAATCATTGATTTTTAACGCCTTTTCCCCCAAATAGGCATAATAGTTGCACAAATTGTACAATTTACATTTTACAAAACTATAAAAGTGCATTCATACTTCTTATAATTTCCATACCTACTATTAAATTTATTGCTAAGACAGCCGTTCTTATTTATTTATTTATTTATTTTGCTTCCAACCAAAAATATTGGTATTTTATCTTGCGTAAAATATCAGTTTTGTACAGGCTACAAAATCCATCCCATCACGAAGTTTATATTAGAGCTTTGTGCATTTAAAAACACGCACGAGTATAATCTCCCTTATTCAAGATGATATCCGACATTTCAATTCCCTCAGGTGATGTCAAATCTAGAGTTGAAGCTCAGAGTCGGATCTTCACACAATAAGTAAAAGGCGATCGCTTTACCGTCAAACCGCCGGATGATCGAGTTAACCCCCCCCCCACCCCTCCCCCCCTCAGACAATTGACTTTATCCGCCATTTTGTTAGACGGAGGTGTTACGTGTCTTTGTTACGGCTCTTGTCGTGCCCGAGCATCAACCAGACCTCTTAAAACTTTAACTCTCCTCTCCCCATCCACTTCACCCTTTTATTCTACAATGATCCTGATACATCGACAACGTGTAGACGGGTCTTAACAACTTTATTTGCAAAACAAATACGTATAAGGGTATAGTTACTATAAGGGCTAAAATCTTCATATGTAGTGTTTAGTTTAAGGGCTAAAATCTTCATATGTAGTGTTTAGTTTTTTTTAAATGCCAAGCACCTCAAGTCTACCAAAAGATTGGTTCTTTAAAAACCCTTCTTATTCACTTGATGAGTTTGCAATGTCTACATTTAATTTAAAGCTTAAACTTAATGTATATAGTTTTAGTAAATTTTATTTTAATGTAATAGATAGTAGTTATAATTATTGACTGTTCCTCTTTCTGTAACATATAGAAAATGGAATGAAGACTCTTGTCTCTAGACACCTTACGCGCAAAAGAGAGTTCATTCAGGAGGTCCACATTTAGAGTTTAAAAATAAAAATAATTTCGAACCCAAACAAATAATTTTTTGAGCTCATCACTTTTGTCTAGGATAATACAAATACTGCGCAGTAAGAATTGAATAGAACAGTAAACTATTTAGGAGCATTCCCTTCCGCACAATTTTTATTTCAGCTGCAGTTTTTTTAATACGGACAAAATGAGAGTAAAAAATGAGAAATTATATAAAAATTGAATTATAAAACTAAGGTAATGGAGTTCCCTCAGCCAATAGAATACTCCCATTTTGTCCGTATTAAGAAACTGCAGCTGAAATAACAATTGTGCTTCCCGCACATACACAATCTATCAACAACCCTTCACAACTGCTGAACCCAATGGATGGCCCGGTATGGTCCAGCGGCGGTTATACACACAACACGCACACACATACACGCACTCATCAGTCCCTACGTTGTCAGAATAAAAATATTACACTCTTAATGTAGGCTATATACAAATACATATCAACTAACGACAATTTAGGCGTTAAAATGGGGCCACAGAATTTCGTGGTTGTTTAAAAAATGAGTATGAATTAAATATACCTATACAATCGTTATAAATACATATAAAATATAAATACATATAATTAAAAATATTTATTCTGAGTTTCAGGGCTGGATACAGTATACAATTAACCAAGCGTGGTTGTTATATTATTGTTATGACATTTTTGTCTATGACTGTACCTGTATTCGAATAAAAATAACATCTTTACATAGATAAACTGAAGATAATCTTAAGGTTAGTTCTGCCCAGGTTATGTAGAGGGGTTATGCGGATTTGTTCACCATTGGTTTCTTGTTATTTTATCCAACGCTAAAACTAGTTTAACTAAATTTAACAATATCATTGTTGACTATTGCTTGTTCTAAGGTAATAAAAAAAAGGTGAAGCCAAAGTCGTACATCTACACTATAAATAAGAGAGAAACATGTCTACATCAAAGCTTTCCAAAGAAACCAACACGGAACAGGCTTTATATTTCTGTGACTACACGTTTTTTCGTAACTTTACTCCTTGTCCCCCAATATTTAGGTTTAATGTCAAAATTTTAAATATTTTACCACTTTTACGATCCCCATGTTATTCTTATGGGGAATAACATAGAAATTTACAGACTTTGAAGAGGGTTTGGAACGTCACCTTAAATTATCCAGAAAATTTCCAAAAGTCACATTTTTAAATTTTAACTCCCCCTAAAATCCAAAATGACGGACAACTGAAAACGACCAAACAAGTTTTTTTTAATGGTTATAGCTAAAAAATGATAAGAGAGCGAAGATTTGAAAGAGTTTCCATGATCGGGAATTAAATCTTCTACATAACCTTAGTTAGCGTTTTCCGAAAATCACACCCCTTCGCCCCTCAAAAAGGCCCTACTTTCAAGAATTTGCAATTATTTCCAAATTTTCAATGGTTTTCGAAATTTTTTCCTACCTTTCTAAATTTGTATTGCGAATATTAAAAACCGAACAGGGTTTACAATATTATAAGTTAATCTGCAATATCTAAAGTCATTAATCATCGTATTCAGCTACAACTTATACATATTATGAATAGTTAAATTATGAATTTATTATGAATTTAGTTAAATGTACTGTATGCCAAATAATGTATATAAAATACCCATGTGTACTAATAACCTGTATAATATCGGTTACCAACATTACCAACCTCTAATTCTGGCATAAAGACAATTGTGTAATGACATTAAACATTTCCGATTTGTGACCCCCAACTATTGCCAAAGCAATCAGCAATGCAGTATAGTGTATAGTGTATCCCTACACTACCAATCTGTGGTTTTGTACCAAACACAAGTGCTGTACTGACTGAGTTACCCTACCTACCCTGTATTACTGTACTGTGCTACCCTCAACCACACATTAAAGCATCATCCCCCACATGATGTGTGTCATTGTCAGATAAGTTTAATCAGAGCACGAGGAAATTGAACATTTTAATTACTTTTACGGTAGAAAATTACACGTTGCAATTATTTTTTAATCACAGCGTTTTTACTAATTTCCATTACAACAATGGCTTTCATTACTTTAATCCTCTCGGGTAAATTAAACACATATTCATTTGAAGAATTGCTGTCACCGTGTTAATCAGTGCTATTTTTGTTTAAATAATATTCTACAATCTACATGGTTGGATGAAAATTAACCGTTTGAGTTTCATCGTGTAATTAATTATTTTCGTCACACAAAGATAAAACGGTGATATCTCTACCATAATTACGATTGTAACAGATATACAAGATGTATTTAGCTTATGAGTAAGTAAATGAAAGAACATAAATAATTTTATTTCTTAAATTATTTAAGAAGTCCGTTTGACTAATTCACAACACTAAAACAGATTCGCATAGTTAATAATTCGCCATAGTAATTGCTACAACAAAGAACTCACAGCAATGCTCCCTCAATATGTAGTAGACTATAATGTATGTTATTTAATTTAATTACCTGCTTATAGCCTTGGCAATATGGGAGTGCCCCTGAACTAATGCATATTACCTCGCGTTCTGGAGCACTCCCATGTATACGTCTTTCTTATGTGATACCTTTGAATATTAATACTTTGACTTCAGTTTCCAATAGTCGATGGTGATACTGTATTCAGTATTGAGCAATAAACACTGACCTCTTTACACGTTCCGTTATACAAATAAACTCTCGTTTACTAGCAGCTCGAATATTTCCACCGCGAAAAATCAGCAATCACATTTTATGTATTGGCGAGAAGATTACTTGGCAAAGTCCGCTCAGCTCGCTGTCGGTGATAAAAGTTTCACGCGATTTTGACGTCCATCAGCCAGGATTGTCGGTGGTTTGTCGAGCTGGCCAATGAAAACTGCGACAGGTCTTATCGATTACGGTGACAAAATTCTGCGAGAGAATCGGCCTAAGTAGGACCACGCGCTTGGTGAATAATACAACCAGTCTCCCCACAACGCGCAATTGTCATCCGTTACCCCCCCCACCCCCACATAGGGGGAGCTTCCCCCACCACGCCATCTGCGGTACGAGTAACGACTTCAACAGTTCTTACACGTCTACTTACTACTGTGACAGTGACTGGCGCCGGGTAAATTAAATGACAGTCAAGTAGGCCGACATGATGACTGTACGGTTAAATGTAATTCAAAGCTAAATATTTCACTGATACTGTAATGTCAAGTATACGAAATAATAGATTTAAAATCCAAACAAATGCAATTGTGTTAACTCTTACGTTAGGAGAATATCCTTAAATTTATCTTGAAGAACACTTGTTTTAAATAAAATTCGGTTTTGCCATTGAATATGGAACAAAGAAATGTTTTAGCGAATTTCCCTATAGGGAAGTAGCTATTACCGTAGGTCTCATGGTAAGACTTAGGCCCGGGACCGATCTACTTTTTCATTTTAATGTCCCCAGAGGCCAAAAACACCATTCGTTCAAATTTTTATATATGTATATATATATATATATATAGGTATATATATATATAGATTTATATATATATGTGTCCGTGAACACGATAACTTGAGTAATTTTTATCCGATTTTGATGAAATTTGGTTTGAAGGTGTAAGGCGGGATAAACTTGAATGAGTTCGCGATCCAGCTAGATCGGACCATGGGAACAGGGTTTTATGGGGGGTTTTATTGGGTAAAAATTGGTTTTTCTCACTTTTTACCCTCAAAACACAAAATTTCCCAATTTTTCTCTAAACCTTCTTAAAGAGCTTAAAAAAACAAACAATTCAGTATATCAAAGTGTTTTTGTACGGTTATTGGTTACGGAGAAAACTAAAAAAATTGTAAATTTAAAATTCCCATGTTATTCTTATGGAGAATATTGTAAAATGTTGTAGTTTGCTTGTTTATGGATATATTTTGATCAAACTTGGCCAATTTATTTATTTTATAGTAAGCTATCAATATTTTACTAAAAACACACTACTTTATTAGTTTCCTTGTAGCAGCAAACCTAGGTACTCGTTAAACCTAATGTTATTTAAATAGATCAATTGAAAATCAATTCGGCCAAATGGAAATTCGCTTAGACGGCAGGTTTGCTGCGGCGGGGGTATTAATTCTACTGAACTTTAATTATATCCCTGAATCCAGACAGTGGAAATATTAATTTTGAAAATTACAATTATAGTCGTTCTTTGATATTTTTTCAGTACCTGCAATATTTTTGGGGTGTATTCATGGGTGAAGTAAGTATAATTATTTATCTTCATCTATGGCATAGTGATGCGAATCAAACCTGTGTTAGTGTTTGTTATCTCAACATAAAACAGTTACACCACACAATGTCTCAAGTTTACCATAACCCACTCCGGGCATTTCATCAAAGTATTGCGTCCCTCAGCCTAAAATGGTTTATGTATTCCACCTCTATATTTTTACCACCGGCCATCTTGTAAATAGAAAGAACTCCTTCATCCGACAAAAAGTACTGACTCCGACTCTGAATTTTTAATCGGAACACAACGAGTCCCGAGTCACCGGGTTTTCATTACTACACCAGTGGAGGGGAGGAAAGGGGCGAGGACTAAGTACGCCTTGTGATCTCACTTTGAGAGACAAAAATACGGCGCGGCAATTATTGCATAAAAATGGCGGCAACCTTGAGCGATGAATATTTCACCGCCTAAACAGCCAAGTCGTGTTCTAAAAGGTGTGTGTTCTTTATTATTAAACAGCCTGTATTATTCAGACCGCTTTTAAACTGTCAACTTAGCAAGGCGACATTTTTCGCCCTCTCAAAGGGCGTTGCGTCTTGTCAAAGGATTGACTGATGGAATCCCTGATACGCGTCGATACGTTCCCGCCAACTTGGAGATTCGCACTTCCCACTTTGATGTTCGATCTTGTCATGTGTCACCGAGAATAAAAGATGGCTGTGAAATGTTCCATCACACCCTGCAAGGATCAACTGACAATTTCTGCTTGCCTTTGTGTCGGCTCGGGTGAAAATTTAACTCTTTACTTACCA
The DNA here is from genome assembly GCF_028750875.1 of Macrosteles quadrilineatus. Taxonomy (NCBI): domain Eukaryota; kingdom Metazoa; phylum Arthropoda; class Insecta; order Hemiptera; family Cicadellidae; genus Macrosteles; species Macrosteles quadrilineatus. The sequence goes on from NW_026542594.1 coordinate 161,673,775, forward strand.
GAGAAACCATTTGTATTCGTTTATTGCTGTACCTTCTAAAACGTTACCGATGAGCTTGGCTTTTTGACTGTGACAAATTGTAGACATAATGTCCTAATACTGTTTTGAAACAATACCTTGTTCCAAATTCATAGTCACTGTATTCAGGTAATTTGCAACTCACAATATCGGTTTTTACAAGCATTGTTTAGTAGTTGTTTTGTATCTTCAAAAGAAAGATCCAGAGGTGTTGTAATAATATTCAAAATTTAATCATTTGTAATAATTTTGTGTCTACATAGAGGAAAAGTATCATAGGGGCCGTCATACCAGGGCTTGTGATTTAACACAGTTTACACTTTCTTTCGTTAACTTAATACAAAATCATCCTTTTTGCATTACGTGTTTCAAACATTGCGTTATCAAGAAAAGGCAGGGCTAAGAGTGTAGTACTGTAACAATATTCTAAATCTAATAGTTTATCATAAATTTGGTTACACGAAAGGAAAAGTATCGTACCAGGACTGGTGTATTAATATAGTTTTATTTCTGAGGTAAACTACGTAAAACATAGTTTCGTTTACATTACTTTTTAGTACTAGCAATGTGTTATCGAAAAAAATATCCAAGGGTTTAGTAATAATAATCATTTGTCATTATTTTGGATCTACATGAAACGAAAAATTAAGTTTGGGGCTGGCGAATTACTACAGTTTAATATTTCTGGTCTAAACTTCTTAAAACATAATTCGGTTTACATTACCTACTTGTTAAAAGCATTGTGTTATCGGCAAAAGAAAGATCTAATGGTGTTGCAAAATTATTATAAATATAATATTTTGGTTCTAAAAGAGAGGAAAATTATCGTACCGCGGCTGGTGAATTACTGCAGTTTAATATTTCTGGTATAAACTTCATAAAACACAATTCTGTTTAGACAACAATGTACTGTACCGCATAGATTGTATAGATGACCTGGTGATGACGGACGAGCTAACGTTGTGGTGGCGACTGACAGTTGTGTTAATTGTGTACCTACTGTCACGTGCTCTGTAATTCGCTCCAAATGAAATTCCAATTAGCAATAGTGAGTCAATTTGTGTTTAATTGTTGAACAAGATGGCGGCCTGGGATTACCCACCACACTGTTACACTGTCCGGCTGATTGCCGTGTTGGTGTTAATGAAACATGAGTCGGTAGGATTGTGGGCCTGATAATTAGTTGGGCCACGACCCACAAATTGCACCTATCATTATTGCACTACATTGATTAAAATGACAAAACTGCGTTTGCAAATTGCGATTACGGGAAGCGATTGGTGTTTCGTCTGCCTGGAAAGTAGTTTAATAATTTACGCAACTGAAAATTGTGAAAAGTTACACGTTTCGTGACGTAGGTATTAAATTTGAAACATCAAATAATTATTCACATTAATAGGTTAAAAAAGTCATACTCAAGGTAGGAGTAACTAAAATTATACAGGGGTTTTTATCGTTAATCGTTAATCTAACTTTTGCAACCTACAGTAGTGCATCTATTCTAATAACGACAATATCACCAATTTAACCCAATCACTTTAACAACCACTTGATTCAATCCTATTATTTTTCAGTCAAACTCGTATAATTCATGTGTATGACCATTATAGTATCACGTTGTATTTTTCGCAAGATGAATACTGTATAGAGTATAGGCTTCGACATGGAATAATGGTTACAAGTGTTTGGTCTATTTACATTTTAAAAACTGCAACCAACATACACATTTTAAGGAACGTTTGTGAAATACTTACTTAGCAATAATTATTTATTCACAACATTACATATTTAGGATTGAAATATTAACTGTTAAACACACGTTTTATGTTCTAAAACAACCACAAAATTTATATTATGAAATTATTACATACTGTACAGGAGAAGCAGAAATAATATTGAAAACCATAATTTATTGATAAGAGAAAGTGTTAGCATTGTAAAAAATAGTAGAAGTTGTAGTAACAGTTACAAAAGTAGTAAAGTAGTATCAGCAAGTACAACTCCCTTCCGAGCGCTGTTAAACAATGTTGTGAACGATCACAGATATATAAGTGACATGACAAATAGACTTTGGAGCGATAACTGCGCTATCTACAAATAAGGTAATTAGTTTGTCAAAGCTACCTTGAATTAGTTATTCAATGGAAATGTAATTACCTAATACAAGCTAAACTGTTCTATATTTTAGGATGTACCGTATCCAGTAAAGTTTGATAATGTTTTATAAAGTCTCGACTGTTGTATTTATTAAGTACTAAGTGATTCAAAAACAACAGATCAAATGCAATGCTATACTTTATATCGAATGCAACTTGATACTTTTCTTCAATATTTTATCAATTCAGTTGTCTAAATCAGAGGAAACACCGTAATTGAGGAACAGCGTTACCAAACATAAACAATGATTTAATCTTTATATATGCATCACCCAAATGCAATTATCCGAGATCATACATCTCTTATGAATAAATTGTATACATTTCATAACCAAACATTGCTCTTTCCATCTGACAGCAATTCACGTCATTTTGTATGTTGCAAGATGCAAAAGTAACATCACGGCTAGGACGCGAATCTAGCCGAATGCTCAGTAGGATAAATCAGCTAAACTGTGTGTTATTGCAATGTAAAGGAAGGAATGCAGTTTATTACATTTCAAGTGTAATTTTATTTAACTACAACTGTCTTTAAAACATAAAAAACAAAAACAAAATATATAAATGATTCACTATTTTGAACCTTATGAAAATCCCTCTTTTCAATTTTTTATGTGCTGCATGCGTAAAAAAAAATAAACCATCGTAAAATAAAAACAATCTTAATACACGTCACCAATAAGTAATGTGGAATTGTTACACCTCACGATCACTGAAGGAATTACTATTACGTTTAGTGATTATATCCAACCGAAGCACAAAGCTTCTATTAATTGGAAAATGAATTCAGCATGGCGTGTGGCCAAGGGAGCTGTTGGTTATGAGTAATGCATGTTGTAGTCGGTGTATTATTGTAGCTATGTGGCTGTGGCTGCATCGCTGTGATCCAGGCGGCGCTGGCAGTGGTCAGTGGTCACCGACTATCACCACTGACACCAGAATTCAATTACTCCTCGTTGACATCTGCTAATGACAAGGCCCGTAAACAATTTATAGGTTAGTTTGTAAACGCCACCGCTCGACGAGTGACACTATCCCAAATAAAGTTTTCCATTTATTTCCCCGTTATTTCATTCCCGTTTATAGCTGGTGCGTTGAAATGCTACTGTGACAATATTCGTGTAAACTTTTGAATGGTGTATTAGTTTTTTTAGGTTGAATTATCGTGTGATTTGTGTTTTGTGTAAATTTATTTAATAATATTGTATAAGTAAGCAAAAATTGAAAATATTATCACCTCATTGTGATATATCGTAAGATTGGTACGGTATGTTTCTTTTTAGTGCGAGAGTTTAACTACTTGGACCTATCAATGCAGGAGTATGTTACAGTTATCTCAGTCATGTTACGGTTGGTTTAATGTGAGGTGTTGTGTTGTAGGAGACAGACCGCAGAAGAGCGGGAGGCGGAGAGACAAGCTGCCAACAGGCTGATGATGTCACTACAGGCGGAGGCGCTCAGCAAGGGCATGTACCATGGGCCTGGCGACAGGGGCCCACCAGACACTGGGGCCCTTAGTGCTCTACAGAACCTACAGCCCTGGGCCGGAGCCGGGCCTTCCCTGACACTGCAACAGCCGGGCGACCACTACATCAACCCTCCACCCATAGCATCACCCATCTGTTAGACTACCTACTGGACACCCGCCCCACCAGAACCCCAGACTCAGTGCTCAGTGTTCTGCAGAACCTACAGCCCTGGGCCGGAGCCGGGCCTTCCCTGACACTACAACAGCCTGACCACTACATCAACCCTCCGCCCATAGCATCACCCATCTGTTAGACTACCTACTGGACACCCGCCCCACCAGAACCCCAGACTCAGTGCTCAGTGTTCTGCAGAACCTACAGCCCTGGGCCGGAGCCGGGCCTTCCCTGACACTACAACAGCCTGACCACTACATCAACCCTCCACCCATAGCATCACCCATCTGTTAGACTACCTACTGGACACCCGCCCCACCAGAACCCCAGACTCACTCAGTGCTCTGTAGAACCTCCAAACTTGAGCTATACCCATCATTGACCCTCCAGTCGCCCAGCCCTACAGTAGCGAAAAAGTGATACGTCATCACTGATAATATGAGGCCGCCGCGTTGTTGTCTTTCGAGGTCGAACTATTAACAAATGAATGACTTTGATAGAAATATTCACCTAAATTATGAAGGTGTTATTTTATCCCCAGTGTAACTTCATGGATCTAACGAACTTGTATAAAATGAATAGTTATTTTACAGTTACTCTTAATTCGTTATGTGACCGGTCTTGTGATATACGTGGATAGCAATGTGACACAAAACTTCAATACCGACGTTGCAATGGTGCAAAGGACCAACCTTGTACGCAACTGACGCTTTCGTTACATTCTGTATCTATAGCGCTGGATATTGTACATATGTAAATAGCTCAATGTTGTGGCATTAGTGCTGTTTTAAGATTTTGGATTATATGACACAGTTATCTAATATCACGATGTTTATTATTAATGCCACTAAGTGTTGTTATATGTGCCCAGTCATCATAGTTTTCTTATTTGCTTGGCGACTGCATGTAAATAGTTACACATAGCAACCTGTGACATACTTATAAATGCTTTAATGCTTCTATATAGAAATTAAAATATTGACCGATGTGAACTGCAATCACATAAATAATTACATCTCTGTACATAACTGCTCTGATTATTCAATGTTTAATTTGTTAACTACTTTAAATCAATTTTATGATAAATAAGTACATGTTGAGGTACTCTAATCCGAGGTAATATTAACTTAAACAATAATCAAAACGAGGTACGAAGTTAAATTATATTACTTATTACTGTTATTTTACACTAGTATCAGGCTTTTATAATTTAATCTCTAAATTGTAATACTTGTTTTTAGTACACGTTTTCTGATTTACTGTAATACCAATTGTGATTATATAATGTGCAATCTCAAGATATAAGTTAAGAATGCTAAATGTTATCCTAGAGATTCCGGTATACTTTGTAATATATTGTAAGCTAGATGTTTAATGTTCACTTGTAAAAAGCTTTTACTTGAAAATATATGAATCGTAACACGTTTAACATTGCTACTTCATTTACCTTATATTAAAAGCTAACAAGGATCGCTTAAAAAGAAGTGACAAGTACGTTTTTCTTATAATGTGGGTTAGTGTTCAATTCTTTAAAATGTGTTCCAACTGTTTATTTATTAATTCAATACTTTATTTTTTAAACGCAACAATTATTGATGTTGCAGACAAAATGTTGTGTATACAATTAAGGGACTCGAGTAAGAAATATTAAGTTTGGAAGGAGCCTTATGTGTCCCAACTGGGGAAAACGCATCTGTAGAGCATTTTTCCTTGTAACAAGGACATTGATAAAATTAATTTACATCAAGAACAAGCGCTTAATCATCCAGCAGTTTGAATTGGACGAGGTGGAGAAGAATCATCATACAGTATCTTCTCTGCGCTCTCTCGCCGTGGCGAGGCACGGGCAGAACAACTAGTTCTCAATAAAGTTGAATTTAATTTCAGTTATTGATGTGTTACGGCTTAGATTTTCAGGGTAAATTTGGTAATTCCGAAACATCCCTTGAACATCAAAAAAGGTTCTTCAATTTATAGGAATAATCACCAGACTCATGAAATAATTACTACTCACTAGGTATAGTTTATAGAAAGTAATATAAATCTACTACGTATAATTATTACTTTTCCTATTAAATTTAGTATTGCCATAACAACCTTAGCTAAGATACACATCGTAAAGGTTTTGGAATCATCGCCGTACTCAAGAGAAAACATTCATTTAGTTAGGTTTTTGACATAATTACGTATATACTATTTACTGTCAAATATTTAGTGAGGTACTTTCGACTGAACACACATTGAAAGAATATGTTGTTAAGTACTCGCCATGCAAGTTTGGTTACAATTACCTTCATACAATAAAGTATTAGAAGGATTAATGGATGCATTAGTGAATTAAATGTTCGTGATTAATTAAAATATTTTACTTAGAACCCGATAAAAACACCCTAGAAATATTTACCGTTAAATAATTATAAAGAGATGAAATACAACAGTTAACGTTAGGTACTTTTCTTAAACAAAACTATGTAATTTATTTTTTTAATATGTTTCGGGAATCTATAAAATAGACTATATGAACGTTTGAAATACCTGTCTATCTTTAGGTTTATTTATGTTCTAGGAACATTAGTCATGTTTTCCTGTAGGCTTATATGAAGTAGTGGAAAGTGTAGCTGCCACTTTATACTGGAAGCCGAAATTGATTTAAAAGTCGCAATCATTATTTGAGGAAAATTAAATATATATCTATATTGAACAAGATCTACTGGTAATGGTGTTTGCATTATTATTTTTGTCTTTTATTCATTTTACTTTACTCTAAAGAAATTTGTTGGACACATAAGAATGGTAAAGAAGATGAAAAAGTTATTCCATTATTTATGTTTTACATGTGAGTCGGGTTATACGACATTTTGCAGTATGCACCTGAAAACGGTTCCAGCTAAAGTCGAAAACTCTTCAAAAACTTTTGAAACATGGGCTATTTAAAAATTAATATAATTTTTAAAGTAAAACTCCTATTGAAAGAAGGAATACAATACTTAATTTACGATAAGTTTTTAAAGACGATTTTTTCTATATTTACCAAAACCATTAACAATTATTAGCCTCTTATAAACAATTATTTTTATTCAGTATGATTGACGACAAACACAAATACAATTTTCAAACCCCTAAAGTTATAGTTATATACAGGGTGTACCACGTTAACAATTTGCAATTGCACAAAATGTCAAAGGTTTTACAATTCCAAGAGAGATACAAATTTAAACTTTATCCGTGCCATCATAGATAAAAGGAGTCCTTTTATCTATGGTGCCATGCACGTGTAGTGTGTAGGCCGCTTTATTTTTGAAGCCGTCGATCAAAAACATGGTTCCCCGTATGAAATATAAGTTAATTGTTTCCAGTGCCGTTATCTCTGTGGACATTGTGACACATTATGTTAACAAAATTAACATGCCATTTAAATGGGGAAATATGTTTTTAGTTGACAACTCGAAAACAAAAAGAGTTACGGATAAGGTTTAAGTTTGAAAATTGCTTGAAGTTAAATACATTTAAAATGATTTGACATTATGCTATTTGACATTTTTGAATTTTAAATAAGTAACGATTAAAATCTATTTTGTTTTGATTTTTTTTTGTTTTTGTGACGTTGTAATATTACATATCAAGTTAAAGTTTAGCTCATGAGAAATTAAAAAAAATTATTAAAACACTTTTATTTTAGCATTTTAAAGCAAAATACAGGGTATTCAAAATAGTACCAATTTTTTCACAAAACGCGCTTTTTTACAAATAATAAGAGTTACATTCGGATTCCACCAAAACGTTTGCATTAACAAGAGCTTTAAAAAGTATGTATTATATGACATATGTTTGTGTTTGACAATTATTGTGAGATTTGAACTAGTGAACGTCTGGTTTTCAATCTATATATATAATACGCTAAGCCGATTTTTGTAAACAGAACTCCTCCCACATTTTTGGACCGATTTTGATGATTAAAGTGTCAAAAAAATGGCCCTGATCTGTAGTTTTGCAAAGTGTTTTTGGTTTTTTGAAGTCTTTATTAGTTTGGGCAAATCTTCCATCAAAGTTGGGTTTTCTCCCATAAGATTAACATGGGGAAATGTAAATATTTAATTGGAAACTTTGTCTCCACTGATTTGAGATAACGGCTGGACGTAGAAACTTGGTAGAGGTCTCCAAAGAATGGCCTTGGTCTGTAGATGAGTTATCAAAAGAAACACGAAGTAAATTCCCTTAGGGCTCTGCCCCAGAAGCCTTTAAAGATCCCTCGACAAATTTGTTTACATTTTGGCCATGTGGATAATACTTTTTAATGAAACAGCTGTTGATTTTTCAATTGTGTTTTAAACAACACACATTTATTGGGAGTTATTGAATTGTCCAAAAGAAGTATTTGCAATGCAATTTACTGATTTTAAAATTGATTTTCTTCTGTATCATGCCATGTTTTGCAATATAACGTTCCATTACGAAATCAGTTGACAATCATTTTATAGTAACTCTTACAATTAATTATTTCTTATTGAACTGTCTTATATCTATTGTACGGGTTGGTGTCTGCCTTTTTTACCACTTTTGCCTATATTTTATCATATTATTCTAGACAGATCATCATAGGTTCATGAGATTATTGTCATACATGTTTTCAATCATTGGAAAAGTCTTTGATTGTGTAATACATTACAAAATAATACAAGTGCAGAAGGGCACGTTGTCCATATGAGCCGTGTCCATATTTTGTTTAATTAATATTAGTGTACAGCAACTGGATAAAACATTTTACAATACTTATTTCTAAATATGTGTAGGATTTAGAAAGTCATTAAACTGGAAAACTGCAATTTACTGCAGACTTTTCAGAGAGGTTACTTCGATGTATTCATTCCGCTTAGTAAAAACATAATAAGGGTATGTATACAAATAAGAACTTCAACTTTTAGAGAGCCTTTGAATGTTATTAGACTAACGAAGAGGGTTCTGCATGTTAACTATTGCTACTCAGCAACAAAAACCATTTAATTTATCTCAAAAAAATATATTCTTAAAAGTACTTAGCAGCAGCCTAAAAATACTATGTAACTTACTTATACAGTTACAAAAAGCCCAAACTCACATTTATAATTCGGCTTATATTTTCCCAACAGATTAATTATCTGTAGAAGAAGTTCATTGAGCTCTTACAGACAAAAAAATGTTGTTAGTTTATTTAGTTAGTTTAGTTGTGTCTAATAACATCCAAACACAGAAACCTTGACTTGAATGGTACCAGTACCTATCTTTTACAAATTATTTGCAAATGTGTTATTTTCAATCATGTTAACAACCCAGTGGGCCGCGGTCCGTAATATAGGATACTGCAAATAATTTCTCTAGATAGGTACCATTTTAGGCAAGGTTTCTGTCTTTGGATGTTATTAGACATGATAAGAGCACAATAAACTTCTTCTGCAGATAAATAATCTGCTGGAGAAATATACGCCGAATTATAAATGTTACAATGCGAGTTCAGGCATTTTGTAACTATATGGGTAAGTTACATAGTATTTTTTAGGCTGCTGCTCAGTGCACTTTAAGAATATATATTTTAGAGAAAAATTAAATGGGTTTTGTTGCTGAGTAGCGCTAGTAAACATGTAAAACCCATTTCGTTATTCTAATAACATTAAAAGGCTCTCTAAGAGTTCAAATTCTTATTTGTATACATATCTATATTATGTGTTCACTATGATGAATGAATACTTTATAGCAACCTCTCTGAAAGTCTGTAGTAAATTGCAGATTTATAGCTTAATGACTTTCTAAATCGTGGACATATTTCTACATAAATATTGTAAACAGTTTTATCCAGTTGCTGTAAACTACTATTAATTTAACATAGTATGGACACGGCTCAAATGGACAACGTGCCCTTCTGCACTTGTATTATTTTGTATTGTATTACACATTCGACTATTTTTCCAATGATTGAAAACATGTATGACAATAATCTCATGAACCTTTGATGATCTGTAGAATAATATGATAAAATATAGGCAAAAGTGGTGAAAAAGGCAGACAACAACCCGTATAACAGATATTAGATAGTTCGATAAGAAATTATTGTAAGAGTTCTGTGATAAAAGGAATTTCCTCTGATTTCGTAATGAAACGTTATATTGCAAAATATTACATAATACAGAAGAAAATCAATTTTAAAATCAGAAAATAACATTGCAAATACTTCGTCTGGACAACTCAGTTACTCCCAATAAATGTGTGTTGTTTAAAACACAATTTAAAAATTAACAGCTGTTTCATTAAAAAGTATTATATGGCCAAAATGTAAACAAAGCTGTCGAGGGATCTTTAAAGGCTTCTGAAGCAGAGCCCTCAGCTTATTTACTTCGTTTATCTTTTGATAACTCATCTACAGACCAAGACCTTTCTTTGGAAACCTTTACCAAGTTTCTACGCCCAGCCGTTCTCTCAAATTAGTGGAGACGAAGTTTCCAATTAAACATTTAGATTCCCCCATGTTAATCTTATGGAAGAAAACCCAACTTTGATGGAAGATCCTGCCCAAACTAATAAAGATATCAAAAAACGAAACACACTTTGCAAAACTACAGATCAGGGCCATTGTTTTGACATTTTAATCATCAAAATCGGTCCAAAAATGTGGGAGGAGTTCTGTTTACAAAAATCGGCTTAGCGTATTATATATATAGATATATATAGATATATTCTAAGATTAAAAGAATGATTCTATGTACACACACATCTAGATTCTTCCAATTTTACTTATTAATGTGCTCATGTAAACAAATAACATGTTATATTTAAATGCCTCTAACTTTTCATTATATCATCCTCAAAACAATTAATTTTAGTGATGCAGCATGAAATGAAATGCAATAAATTGTCAAAAGCTTAAGCTTTTGTAACGAGCAAATCCTGTTAGTCCCCACAAATGCAGTTTTCCAACTCACCAAATCCCACACATTCATCAACTCGTAAACGTTAGGATTAAGTGTATTTACATGTTATATTTACAAAGAAATATGCACTAGTCAATTAATTATTCATAATCCCTGCTAGTTTTAAAATATAATAAATTGTTGGTTTATATTCAATACCCTATAATTATTTATGATAGAAATTTAAAAATGGAAATTATTTAATGCCATTTGGTTTTTGACAAAAATATTCCATCTTTTTTCTTCAAACATGAAATTAAAATTGCATATTGAAACATGCTTTCTCAATTAGCCGGTCAACAATTAGCATGACATTCAATGGATAAGTCAATAACTTATTTTTTTTTTCTACGGCGTGAGAAAAGGTAGCATTTCTAAATCCTACTATGAAATTAAGAATTTTGGAAAATTGTACAGTATATGGGGAAAAACAAATAAGAGCAGACTACACCTACAGCAAGCAGACTATGTATTTTATAATTGATCAAATACACGGCAGACAACGCACTGCCTTGCTCACATTAAATGTATTGGCAATATAATGAGTCATTTGGTAATAAACTGTCCAATACTAAAGTCGTTAAGCAAATATTTTTGAAACATTGTAAAAACTAAGGGGAAAATATCAAAATAGTATATTTCATAGCAAGAGTAGGAAGTGAGTCATAACACATTTCAGACCATGTTTGAAGTGCGAGATTTATCGAGCTTAATATTTACTTTAGTTGTACAGTTTTGGTTGTTGAAATTGAAACGCTTGACAAAACAATAACAAATCTTTGTTTGTTTACGTCGGCAAAATCTATTACTTTCGCATAGTAAACATTCTTTTCCCGTAGTAAAAAATGCAATTATGAAATTTCTTAGGTGATAACATGAAACTAAAACAGGTCATTTCACAGTTCCGTAGTGTAGCGAAATAGTATTTTTGCAACGCATACCCCTTCAACCCCCTTCTAACCAATTCCTCTGGTCAAATACAATCGATTTGTGATCTCATTTAAACTTGTGTTGGTTTACATGTTTAATCCTTATTTCTTCAAAATTGGATGATTTGTACTTATTTGTTTTTTTTTTTAGCTTTTTGTTTGGTAATAATTATGTAAAAGTAAACTATTTTAACTAAAACATATTATGTAAAAAGTGCAGAGGTAGTAAAACACTTCATGCAATACGAATATTATCAATTGTAGGCTAATCTAAATAATTTAATCCAAATAAATTATTGGTGATAATCATTTATAGGGTATAGGGGTGTTTGCAAATTCATTTTTGAGCAGTTATGCAAGGCAGCAGTTTCGTATCTCCTCACAAAAAATCCTGAATTAAAACTGTTGTCCAAATGTGGTCAATTTCATAATTATCAAAATAATGCTAATATTTTAAAAGTTTAGATCACATATGCTACGTAGCTAACGAGAGACCATTGTTGTTTGTGAGGTGATCGGAGGTGGACGGCGAGCCGAGTCGTACCGGAGTCAACACAGTTCCATTAAAGTTACGACCACTTGGCTTTACGACATGTCCTACGAGTGTTCGCGGAACGAGCGGTGGTTCCGTGAACGAGACCGACAAATTGTCCACTTCTGTTTGGCCCAAAACACGGACATTACACTAAACTGAGGCATCATACGGTGCGTCCGTCGCCGCGACCGTCGGGACCGTTCAAATCTCCTGACAAAGTTGCCTCATTGGGTGATATTTTCGATGGTGATGGTGCACGACGGATTTGCGGGAGTCTGAACGATGGATGTAGTACACCATTTGAGATTCAACAAAGTTTTAATCAGCAAGTGCGGCGTTTTAGAATGTTATTAATTACCGCGTGACAGATTTAGCTAAACAACGAACTTTTATACTGATATTTTTTTTGTAGCTAATCTTCCATTCTATTAATTGTATTAAAACTACTGTAAGGAACAAAGTTAAAAGGATATCTCAATTTTCTTTTAAAAAGTGAATCTAAAATGGAAACAACTGTTAAAACACTGTACATTACCTTTACTTAGTCCGAAGGATGAATGGTAAACGCCCCAATGACGAAAGAACAGTGTGATTCAACATTTCCAAATGTACGGTACTTCAAAGCTTTCCTACTTATCAGGGAAACCCCCCTTACATGCCTAATGTAAGTTTTAGCTAGAGATCTTTGTATGATGGCGTCAAGAATCATAAGATAGATTCTTGCGACTATTGACAAAATTGATATACAGCTGACAACATCCAACATTTCCGCTGCAGACTGCTAGACGTTTGCAGTTTCCTGCTGAAGTTCTGAATCTGGAGCTTGTAGCTGGAGAGGCATAACCCCTCCTTGAAGTCTTGTGACAAGTTATTTTATTTATTTTGTATGTTCCAACTCTATTGGCATTTGTTACGTTTTAGTAACAGAATGTTCCACGCCCTGGTCTTGTTGCTATTTAACAGCAACCGTAAGACGTTATTAATTGATTGCACATTATCATATGGCATCTGGATTCAAAAGAAACTTTGCATGGGATTGAACCAGTTACCTTCATAACGAAGGTGAGTGCTGACAGCAGGCGGCCGCTGGCGCCTCGCTGCCGTCGTACTGCGGAGGTGCGTGCCGCTGATAGCATGGTCGGGGTGCTCCGCCCCCTCAGACAAAGGCGCAACAAATTAAGTCTCAGATTCGGTAGCCTGGCAAAAATTGTGCATGATGAGATATTTCCGGGTCACGATAGTTTCAGAAGTTATTTCCTCCGACGGATCTAGTTTAAAGCACGAGCAGCACGAGACCATTTCATCAATTATACTGTATTCGAACCCGGCTAGCACACATAAAGCTCCTTGAAGTAGTACTTGATCCGTTAATAAGTATAAGTATAACAGACTTCAATTAATTTTTATGTTTATTTGTAAACCGAAACTGTGTGTTGAGCGTTTTGTTTTCCCATTCTTGTTAAATTTGTCAGGGTCCTTGTCCTCAGTCAAAGTGCACGTATGCTTATAAAACTGTGGTGGTTCTAGGACCTTTTTAAGGGGTGTTCCACAGCATAAGGGGGGCAGGTCCGGGAACCTCCCCCAGAAAATGTGGCATTTCTTAAGCCTTTTGATGACTTTTTATATCCATTTTAAGCTTTAGAACTGTGTCCAAAAAACTCCGTTACGTTTTTATGGCAAAATGTATCTTTAAATAATTTTTTTAAAGGGCCAAAGGAATCTGATTTAAATCCGTGGGTTTTCATACTTATGATTTGTATTCAGGTAATACCACATTGGGCCAGGCTGATAGAGGTTGAGCCACGAAGAAGATTTGATAGATATTGACTTACAGTGCAAAAGTATAAACTTTCAAACTGCAGTTCGGGATCTGCTCCCAAAGGTTTAAACACCAGTACATACAGGTTCAGCAGGTATAGACACAGACGATTCTGTCTGCGCTATAAGAGATGTCATATGTCCAACCTGAACAATACTTGTACACATTGCTTTGATGTGGTGACCACTGCACAAGTCCTGTGGCGCGGCAGACAGACAATCGATGGGCGCCGGAAATAAGGGCCAAACTTTTTGTCAGCTAGCGTGTGCTGTCTCGTCCTCGCAGGGACAAACTCATTCCAACTACAGAAATTAAACATCCGGTGTTTTAAACAACGACTTGGGTCGCTTGATTGTGTTGTTAGTGAGGAAAAGGGCATTTCCGTCGACACGACGACACGGCTGACGATCGCCGCACTCCTGTGCTGGAGGTGAGATGATACCAGGGACTCGCATGCAGAGACTGAGGAGAACATCACTAATGTCACAGATAAAGGAACGTTCCTTTATCTGTGTTTATGTCCACCCAACAGTATGATCAACGGTTTAAATTCTCAAATTTGAGTGTGCGATTTAGTTGACACTACTAGTTGACTAGTTGACACATCGTTTTGTCCAATATTGACTAACATGGTAACATGGAAACATGGTAAACACAAACAATTATTTATTGAAATAAGATTAATTCATCTAATTCGTATTAAGAATCTATTTTCCCAGTTTATGAAAGCCGGTTCACCCCGTGTTAGACGCGTTAATTGGTTAATTCCCAATAAGATTATTCGTAAACCTTTGCATCTTGAAAGAACTTAAAAACGTTACGGATAGATTTGAAAAGGCATGGGGTTGATAATTAACAGTCATCTCTAGCTTCGAGGCTACACATCATGCAGTATTTGGTGACTAAATTGAGTTCGTAAATTTTGCTGTATGATTTACAGCTTGAGGTTCAGAGATATGATTAGGCAAATCAAAACTGTCCCCTACTTCTAGTTTAGTATATTTTTAAATCCTAAAAAACTCAATTCGTTAGCTATAATATTTAGCACTACTTGTCATTTCAATTTTGATATACATTTTTGTTATCTTAAACGTTAGTGGCGTTCCGCAATTTGGATGAGAACAATTAACGGGAAGGTCATAAAAGGGAAAAGGGCAAACCCCCTCAGTTATCTTTCTGTATGAATCCCGTATTTAGTTTGCTGATATGCAAGGGAATCATAATTTCTGAACGTACAAATCGCTTACAGAAGGTTTGAAATATGAATTAACTTTATTTCGAGGTCCAACTTTTTATCACTGACGAGATAATTTTGTGTAGGGATTGTCCAATATAGGTTACTCTCTGTTTGATTCGTTCAACCTCGGTTATTTCCGTGAAGCCACCTTGGACATGTCAGCGACTGGCGGACTTGTGGTGACCTCTAGGACCTGGTGACCAACGTGGCGGAGACAGTGAAGTGAATAAAATTAGTAAATTCTTATTAGTATTTTCTAACTAGTTTTAGCTAATTCTCAAAACGAGGTGAATAAGAATTTGCTAAGACTAGTTAGAATATACTTGGGTCATTTGGCTATTCCTAGTATATTCTAACAGGTTAGAACAAACTAGGCCTAGAAAATACTAAGATGACGCAAACTTTCAAGTGTAAGATGAGGAAAAACAAAAGAAACGATAAACAAAATTGAAACAGAAGAAATTAAAGATCTCTCACTTCCGGAACTTCAACGTTTGGTACTGCTACAGCAGATCAAACTGATCAAAATTCAAATTAAAAAGGAAACGTTGTTGGAGCTTGGAACTACTTAAACATCCTAAGAACTCTATTGGAAGTGACATGATTATGGGCGACAACATTGATGGCACTGACGGCTTCTTTGGAAATAAATACATTGTTTTATAAACATTGTTAAAGTCTTCCAACTTCTATTTCCTACCCCATATCCAAGATTTTTAATAAATAAAAAAATATTTAAAAAAAACATAAAAAAACTAAAATTTTTGTTCATAGAAGCAAGCACTGTATGGGGGACCTTACAAGTGCACATGCTTCTACTCCAGTAAATGTACTGGTAAATGTATTGCTTGCACTTATCTACATCTAACTCACGTCTGACAGAGTACATTTTTCTGTTCCGTACATGCATAAACATAGCCACGATGACTGATAACCCTTTTTTGGCCTCCGTCGCCAGAATGCTAGCCTGCCTACCCCTAGCTTAAAAATCTTTAAGAATATACTAGCCCTGGCTAGTAAAAACTAACGTTTATTCACCTACAAAGGTTAGAATATTCTAGTCATTTGATGATCTTAGAATTTACTAGGGGTAGTATATTCTGACTACTTTTATTCACCTAAAACATAGAATATACTTGAAATCAGCTTAGTTTAAGCAAATACTAGTTTTTATTCACACCACCCCTAGAGCCGGAGCCGGATCACCGACACTCGTCACACCAGACGAAGGCCCGGGTTGACATAATTTGAAGGCAGTGCGTCAATCCGCCACCCAGGGCGCTCATCATGACGCTTCCGGTCCTTCTTGCACTCACCGCCTTAATGACACCCAACGAGACGCAATCATCCTCAGCATTTACTTTGGAGACTTCAATCAGCACGGTGCGCAGACGCCGCGACGCCAACAACACTTTTTACCATCTGATTGTTACACATCCTCAAATTGTATTATGATTCATTGAATAAAAAACATTAAATGACTCTTTCACCTGTTGCTGTCCGGTGTCTACAACATTACCCTGTAGTTAGCCCTGGACAGCGGATATGGAGGTCAATTGTAGGTGCTCGGCACAAGCTTTGAGGTGGTTAGGAGTATTGCGTCGACTTGCACCAAGATCGTATACTAAAACTACATTAAAGTATTAAAGAAGCGTGCTATTAATGTTCTATCACGAAGTTATAGGAGTGGAGTTATGAGTTAAAATTAGAGTTTTAGTATAACCTTTTGACTACTGACACAAGTGATCCAAAACTTCGAGGGAATGGTTTTAGTATCAATTAAAATAGCGCAGTCACTAATGATTTGATAATGATACAAGTGTGTATCTAGACCAAAACCCTTTGATTGCTGCCGCATTGATAAAATTTAATATGGAAAAGCGAAGTCTGATTTCCGGACACGAAAAGTAAGTATATGCAAAATGTTTCATACATAATCTTTAGACATCATCTGCATTGGCTCACCCAAAACTAAGAAGCCATGGTAGACGTAGCTCAGAAAACTTGTTAAAACCTTTAATGATTAAGAAGATTAAAACTTATTTTTATTCAAATTTTGCTTAGCATTTTAAAGTTTATTTTATTTAAGTTTGAGCTTTTTACAGAAAATGCTACATGTCGCTACTCCAAAGTAAATGAACGTTTAAGTTGCACCATTGATGATATGTGACCGGAAAAGTGTATAATCATTCTATTGGCATTCTATAGCCTGGCAATCTAACTGCACCACCTCACCCCGCAGTAGGGACTCAGCGATGCCTCCTCACTCACCTCTGGGCCCCAAATTACCCTCGGTGGCGCCTCAGTAGTCGTATGTTTA
The DNA here is from genome assembly GCF_028750875.1 of Macrosteles quadrilineatus. Lineage (NCBI taxonomy): Eukaryota > Metazoa > Arthropoda > Insecta > Hemiptera > Cicadellidae > Macrosteles > Macrosteles quadrilineatus. The sequence continues at coordinate 161,691,370 of NW_026542594.1, forward strand.
CCCACATTTGCCTAATTTGCTTGTTTTTCAGGCGCCCGCCGAGCCGTCCTCTCATCTGACCAAGCCGCTGTCAATTGGTTACCTTAAAACCGTTCATTTTATTTCTTTTACACCATCAATGTATTCAAAATCTTGTTTGTGCTGTTTAAAATACGCCTTGACTGTTTAGACGTATTAAATTAAATTCGTATTCTTTATCATCACATTTAGCATTGTTATTTTAGAAAGGCGGAATAAAATATACATCTTTGTATGAACAATTAGAGGTATGAAAAATTTGTACAGAGGGTACAATTATATTTCGGGTGGTTGAGAAAATGTAAGAATTTTTCATCCCATGCATCTTGTCACCAAATCCGGATTTCTGACTCATGATTCTTTGGTAAACTAATAAAATCATGACTAACCCAAACTGGAATTACCACCAGGATGAATCTAGTCTGCATATTATCTTTAACTATTGATAGAATAGTCAATGATATTATTTAGCACTTGAATACTTTTGTTTATCCAAAAAATAATAATAAAGCCTTTCAACGCTATCAAACACACAATTCATTACGTAAAAGACAATCCAACTATGGTTGGTCTCTTGTTTGTGAGGACGGTACTACTTGCTACTTCATAAAGTAAGATTAAATATACAAACAAGGATAACTTTTCGTTCAGGTAAAACATAGTCAGCTTATAGAGGTCGTTCATCTGATACAAAACAAAGAGTATCTAATAAAAAAATATATTAAATTATTCTCCATTACAATGAAAACATCAGGGATTGGCACAGCCTTAGAATTTGTATTTCCCGTACTGTAGTTGTTCCTTATTTTATGTATTGTTTGTTCATTTAAGTGAGTATGTGTTATTGGTAGGCACGTATTTGATACAAGCAAAGTTTTGTCGTTTTCCACAAAAAAAAAATACTCATTCAATACAACTTTCTTGTACACTAACTGCGTGCCCATAAAAACAATTATTGTGTAATCAAATTAGCATAAATTGCAAACAGGACTCAATTGATTGCGAGGACAAAGTGAATAATTAACTAGGGTCAGTTGTCGTATAAGTGGTGTAGGGGCGAGTGCAGCGCGCTATGGAGCAGAACAGGGCTCGAGCTCTATCAGAACACAATCAAGGGGTGGCTCCCTAATCTCTGGGGCTAGATTGACTTGTAGCCTAATTGTTTGTTGGGGGGAGGGGGGGGGGAGACCCACGGGTATCCGGTGACATCCGGTGACAAGTGTCCCCGGATCACACGATGTCAACTACTGCATACATGTGTTGCAAGTGGCTAGAATGGTAGGTTAAGGTTAGGTTTAGGTAATCCTACTAAATATTATAAATGAGAAAGTTTGGATATATGTATGTTTGTTACAAGTAAACACGAAAAATACTGGTCGGATTGGGATGAAATTTGGCATGATGATAGCTCACATTCCCGATTAACATATAGAAATATTCTTATTTCAAAAATCCTTTCGGGCTCCACCCCAGTGGCTCTGCAGTTCCCCGTGTTAACCTTATGAGTATTCATATTTAAATGGAATTAAAGAATTTAGCCAGCTGTTTCAACTAAAGAGTTGGTTCTATGATCTGCAAAAGCCTTAAAAGGTTATAAGATTTACCAACAGGGTGTAGCATTATTATTTTTTTCATTATTTATCAAAAACTGCGATACCCAATGAGAACTGTCAAAGTAGGATTGTTTACAGTTATGTTTATTTTTTTAATTCATGAATAATTTGTGATATTTTGCGAATTTCTAATATTCCATCTTTCTCTATTGTGTAGGTGAAGTGGTAGAACATAATGGCTATGGTAGATGTGTAATACTGTAAATTATAGGAAGCAAAATTTCTCAAGCCGTGTCTTCTCACATTGCAAACGCAAAGATGGAGTATAACCATAGATTAAACATACTTGTTTAATCTATGGTATAACTGCAATAAGCATTTTATACTTATATGCCAACCCCGTACGAAGGACGGGTACTCTGCTAGTATACAGATATTTAGATCGGAGGCCTATACTTACTTTAATACTTTTCAATGAAATGGCGACCATACAAAGTAGGTATTTTAAGCCAAGTATGAATGGAAATGAGTGTAGATGAGTGGCGCGATCTTGTAGTCTTAGTGACTAAAGGCCGACTTATACCTTAGACACAGCTCTTAATTAATAGCCCATACAGCTAATAGCAACTAAGGGACCTACAGTTTAGAGTGGAATCCGAACCACATTTTTGCCTTATTGGTGTATACGAATTGGTCTAATTTTCAGGATAGTACTGCGGATAGTCGTAGTACTCACTCGTGTGGACGTTAATCCACACCAGGGAGTATCGCATCCACAGTGCATGCCTATAAATATCCACAATTCGTAACCTCCTAGTAGCTGGATTTGCTGGATTACAGGACGACGCCACCCGTCCCAGTTTGGAATTTATTGAAATAGTTGCAGTGAGAGGTTGTCTAAAACATATTTTATGGAAAAATAAATGTATTGGTACGCAATGGCGAAGTAGACCTACATTTTTATATTGCAACACTGAAAGAATAATATACACTTTTCCTCCTGGAAGAAAAGTAAAAAAAAAGAAAAGTCCTCTAAGAAAAATTTATTATATACAAAAAATACTGTATGGTACAATACTGTTAGTTAAATACTTATTCTAGCTGTAATAAACGTTTCAAGGACACTAGGCTGATGAAGTAATGATAATCACTGTGTACGAACTTATAATTTAGGATGGTGCAATTCTAAGATCAAATATATTTTGACATTAAATCAGTGGGACATAAGTTTAAATTAATTACTTTTGACTTAAGAAACCTTTTTAACGTGTGAAGAGCCACTTAGCTTACGATCGCTATCTTTTGTAGTAGATCCCATAAGATTACCGCAGATCATATAACCATAGACAATGATATAAGATAGTGGTAAGAAATATGTGTTTACTACATACATTATCGTAATGGTAACACCTAAAAGTTTTCAACAAACGTTGAAACAATAAACGGTATCAGCAAACTGACACACACTTTCTCCCATTAGCTTGTCAACAACCCTTAGTATGTGTAAGCGTTAGGAGTAACTGTGATATTTAATGGGGAAAATTACAAAAGTCGCAATAACTTTTGAACCGTAATTTTTACAGCATTAGGAGTTGTGTTTTTTAGAGTTGAAAGGACCATGACATACTAAATTTTAATCAAAATAATTAGAGCCGTTTTTGTGTAAATCCGTACACACATTTTCCATTATTTAGGTTTCATGAAAATCATCGTAAAAAAAATAAAATAAAAAGCTCATATGCCAAATCTCAACGTATATTTCCACCAACAGATGAATCCCAAAAATGTTGACTAAGACAATACTTTCTCCATGTACTATATAGGGGGAGAAAGTACAAAGATTCTGACGAACTAATAAGCAAATTTGGTTAGATAAGTAATTATTTGGATATTAATTTCGAATACTAAATTTAATGTATTTAAATGGTTCACAAGTAGGGGAACGACACGAAGAGTTGAATAACCATTTATATATATAAATGGGTTTTGTTAATTAATAGAAGTTCCTTAATTTTAATTTATTTAAGGTATTTACAAAACGGATTTTTACATGTAAACCGTAAAAACAGGTCGTCTAGCACACCTATCGTATCTGCCCATGTGTGAAGAAATGCATTCCTTGGAATAGTTTCCACTTAGAGCCGCAATTAACGGAGGTCGATCAACAATAATGCATTAGCAATAACGCCAAGTATAGGTAAACAGATAGAAGTTATCTTAATTACTCGCACTTGAAGCTATTTCTTAATGGACTATAAATCTTCATAGTCCTTTTTATCTTGGGCAAGTTAGGCATTCGATTATCCTCATTATAATATTTACGACGTGGTAGTCGGTCTTTCCTAGATCTTGCCAATTTAATTTTTATATTTCAATATTTATAAGTATCAAGCATCATGCGTGCAAAAATGTAATATGTAGGGTTGGATTTCTCATTAGAGAAAAAATTATGAACCGTTCCAAACAATATTTCGTATATACAGAGGCAATAATTACTTGTGTAGTCTGATAAAATATTGAGCTAATTGTTGAAATTTCTCTGGACTTTCTTCTCTGAACATTTTTACCGAAAATGATAGCCAAATAAATATGATAAACTACAATTACACATACAACTTATAGCAATAAAAAATAACCGTACACAAGGGAAAGTACGGATATTTTTAAGACTCTCCTTTATCTTTGCGAAAAATGCTTGCTATCTTATATTTATTCTTAGGAGGAACATCAATAAAATTATACTTTAAGTCAGCCAAAAGTAAAATTTTAAAATGTAGACATCCTATGTGATTGGCTTCTTCCTGTAAGCTCAAAACTATTCAAATAGTTAACGGGGTTGGATGTTTTATTTCCAGGCTTATAAAAAGTTAAGCTTAAAAAATTTCTAAAATATACTACATAAAACATAACTAACTGTATGAAACTTTCATTTGCATGTAGGAAAGTGGGGGGGGGTTCTATATTTAGGACCTTGTCAGGGGGGGGGCTACCGGGGTCCTCCCACGGATAAAATGGTATTTTTTTTTTAAAGTCGTTTCGTGACTTTCAACTTTAATTTGTATTTCAACGTCTATAAATGTATCTAAAACATAGTTATGTTTTAGGACGAAATGTATGTCTAAATGTATTTTTCCAGGCCCAATGGGAGTGGAGCTTTAGCCCCTGTAGCCCTTCCCTTGGAACCTCCACTGGGAAGATGTGATATGGGGATTGCCCAACTCCGCGCAGTGGTCAAATTTAATCCGAGGAAAAGTTTTATGGCCCCCGAAGGGTTCAGCCCAACTCCGCGAGGTGGTCACTTTTAGGGCCGATTCCAACTCCGCGCGGTGGCCACTTGTAATATTAAGGTTACCCGTCAATTACAGACCCATCAACAAGTGTTTGAGACAGGGTAAAAGTGTGAAATGTTAATAGTTAAGTGTAAAATAAATGAATTTGACAATTTAATCAAAATATGTTCCTTTTACAGGAATTTACAACAGTTTACTTATTCGCCATAAGAATAACATGAGAATTTAAAAATAAGAATTCTTTGGCATTTTTTCTGTAACTATTATGGCGCTTTTACGCTTCGATATACTGAATTATTTGTTTTTAAGCTTTACAAAGTGGTTTCAAAAGAAATTTCAAACCGTTATACTTTCATAATATATACATAAGCCCCCGTTCACATGGTTCAATCGTGCTGGTTTGTGAACTCGTTCGAATAAACGGTTTACACGTTCACACCAAATTTAATCAAAATCAGATCATTTTGCTCGAGTTATCGTGCTAACAGACTTACATATATCCACATAAAATATATATACCGGTATATATATATATGAATTTGAACGGATGGTGTTTTCGGCCTTTGGGAAATAAAAACGAAAAATTTAATCAGTGAGTCCAGGTCTTACCATGAGACCTACGGTAATAGCCTATTCCCTATACAGGGTGATTGATATAAGTGTGCCAGCCGTTTTATTCGAAAACCATAAGAGATATAAAAAAAAGTTAAAAGGTAAGTGCCTTGGATGTTTTATTTAAAAAATTATAGTCAAGCCAAGAAAAATATTTTAGCCACCATTTTTCCAATATGGCCGCCAACTTTGATTTTTCTTATGGAACACCCTGTATTTCATGATGTATTCTGGTAGAAAATGTAATTTTAAGACGATTTTATTCTTGTAATTATTTTCATAAACCTAACAGTTTCAAAGATAATAATGGTTTAAGTTGTGAAATTTTGAATGGTTTTAGAATAAAACAGCTGGCATGCTTGCTTAGGCCTTTATCGAAACTCTTTCTCATGCAAAAATTTCAAAACTTAACCATTATTATCTTTGAAAGGGTTAGGTTTATGAAAAAAAATTACAAGAATAAAATCGTCTTAAAATTACATTTTCTACCAGAATACATCATAAAATACAGGGTGTTCCATAAGAAAAATCAAAGTTGGCGGCCATATTGAAAAAATGGTGGCTAAAATAATTTTTTTGACTTGACTACCATTTTTTTAATAAAAAATCCAAGGCACTTACCATTTAACTTTTTTTGATATCTCTTATAGTTTTCGAATAAAACGGCTGGCACACTTATATCAATCACCCTGTAAATGGGAAATCCGCTAAAACGTTGGCCTGGGTCTGGATTCAATGAAAACCCTCTTCATAGACGTAAAATTTGCCAATTTTAATAAGATGTAAAAGAAATATGCTCGTAAACCAATTTCAGCCAATTTTTTCCCCAATTTGAGGTGTATAGCTAACTGTTTTATGAAACAGAGATTACAGCCAATTTGTTGAAGCAATCTGTGGTTGTTTACAAGACTAACATTTTTGAATTTGGTACTCAAGTTTATCAGTAAGCTCATAAACCCAGTGCTAATGTGAATGATTGAGTATTGTAGACTTTGGAACATATAAATTTACAGTCACTCTTTCTCACGGGCTTTTTAAAACTTCTTATATTAGTGGTTTTTAAGCTTCGTCTCCTGTTTTGGGTAGGCATATACCTTTTTACTTTCCCTTTCTTATAAATGATTAAAATATATCATAATTTCAAACTTAGAGCACAAACTCTCATCCGTCAGGGCTGTGAGAGCCAAAATTGACCACTGCGCGGAGTTGGGCATGTGCCGCGAGGGACCCGAAGTGACCACTGCGCGGAGTTGGGCATGTGCCGCGAGGGACCCGAAGTGACCACTGCGCGGAGTTGGGCAGTCGGTTTTGACAGATTTCTGACCACCGCGCGGAGTTGGGGTAAGCCCTGTGATATACATTACCTCTTTATTCGAATTCTTAAACAATTTTCTTTGCATGTGAATAGATAATATACGAAAGTCCAATGCAATTCAATCAACCAAATAATGACTACAGTGTGACATTGACTGTGAAGCTTCCTACAAAACAAATATCCAGACAGGTCCACCAGTCTGTGGCAATCAAAATTGTGCCTCTGGTTTCCCCACAAGTGATATAACCCCAGACCTCTCTGTAACGCTGTAACCGTGAACCTGTCTATGATGATTCCCTGTCCTTGACCCTAGCTGCGGTCTACCACCAGACTCCATCTCTTCCACCTATATTAATTTACCATTTCCATCTCTGGCGGACTTACTGTGTAAATAATTTACGTTTCACTCGGGCATTTTAGGAGTCAAGTATGGTGGTTTTGACCGAATCAAACCATAAACCAGTATGGTTGCTGGGGCGGTTTCGTCGATTCCAAGCATAAATCCATACAAATTTAATTATTTATATAGGGCAAGTTATTGATTTCACTTCAGGACGACTGCGATCCCACATCGTCTTTTAATCAAACAAGATGTGAAAGTTATAAGTTAGTTTGCCAACTTGGATATAAACCACATGACTCCTCGATTCCATTAGACTAACTGTCGGGGCCGCCGCCACTGTAGGGCCCAGCTGTTTATGAAGACACTCGTCAATCAGCTGTTTGTGTGGTCACGTGACCCTAACCGTGTTACCCGGGCGCGTGTCACTCCCTCTGCCCCTCCACAGCCCCTTTATGCTAATCTGGGGACAACTTTGTTTGCTCAAGCCCCTTGTGATCTTTCCAAACTGTTTGTGATTTGATATGTTTGTTGGCAACAGTAGCACCTCTAGATAAGTGTAATCTGACATTTTCCCACGCGTGTAAACTTATAATGTATCCACGCAAAAACATGCTTTGCTCAATACAAAATTGAATTTATTTTCTTATTTTACAAATTGTCCAAGTATCCTTTAGTGTTTTAAATTCCGTTTTTATGTAAATTATTTGATTTTTCTAGATTCATACATTGTTAATTTACTATAGCGCTCTACCTTCAGCATACTGTTTGTGATTGCGATTTTTACGAACAGTTTGCATTTCGATATATTTGTTGGTTGGTAGTAATATATGTCCGATAATCTCAAGTTTTCCTCAGTCCCAGAGAACATTATTTTAATCCCTGCAATTGCTTTTCTATTAATGGCGTAGATCTCGATCTCAGGTGCGATGTGTACTCACTAGCGAGTGTCAGATCAGCTGATCAGCAGACTGTTCCCGCCAGATCTTAGTCACAGGTCGCAGGTAGTCGGAGGCGGTAATTACAGACAACTGCCGGATCCATCGCCATTCCAATAATAATCGTTTCTCCGTTTCCGTTTCCTCCCTGTGATCAACCGCGACTCCCACGACTGCGACACTTTTGCAGGATGTTGCCAGTATTGATGGGCTGCTAAGTGGTCGCCGATGTCGTGGGAAGGGCTCAACAAACGTGTTATTGAGACCACTCAGTGAAGATTGTCTCTGATATTAGGGTCTGATATTTGTCGTGTTATTGGTGCTGTATCGAACGTAGAATTAAATCCGGGATTAAAATGTGATTGCTAAAAACAAAATCCAATTTAGGGATTCCGGTTTCAACTAACACACTCATTCTCAGGCATCTGTGTATTTGCATAACAGGTCGTGCCGATTAAAAGGTTTACTCCAAAGTTATGGAACAGGTAAAACAATTAGCGCGCTCGTTGTTGAATGAAACCGAAACGCGGTTTGAGGCGCCATGCATCAAGGGGGCGCTACACGCCCAAGTAAACCTATATTTCATCCGGTAATCACTTCAGGAGCGGATTTAATTATCCAAATCTAATCGCGCGTAGCGAGGCCGAGCGAGTTGTATGATGAAGTGGAGTGAGTCAGCGAGTCGTTGACATATTGGCGAGATGCATCAATCATGGAGGCAGTGGCAGCGACGTCACGGACCGTCGACCAATGGGCTACAGCTACATATGGCACTGTGGGCCTGCTGCTGCTGTGGAAGTGCAATTAAACTATGATTGTTGTGCAAAAACAATGAAACTCCGACGTTTATGTATATTCGTGACGGTCAAATTCTGTGTAAACAGGTATGGCAAAAATAAATGCTGTCGTGGCATGTTCTTGTATGGATTGTAACTATGTCAAACTGGATAGCCAATTCATGGGGAAACTTTTTCAGACAACTTACCAGATCGCCAAATCCCAAAAAGAAATCTGCAAGTTAAATAATAAAATCTTGCGAAAACCTATCTGTAGACATGTCAAGATTGACTGGTTATGAATACTGACATTTTAAAACGAACAATAATTTACTGAGCTAACATAAATCCATCAAAATTCTGAGCGAAGACCATATTTCTGAAAATAAAAAACCCAGTTTTCTCTTTGTAAAAAAGAGTATAAAAAATTAGCTAATGTCCAAACTGAGTAATATAAAGTAGGATTTCGAAAATTATTGAGGAAAACGAACACTGTGAAAAGACAGGACCAATTACATTTTTACTGGAATTGTTTGTCTTCACTGTTTTAATAAAAGATCATTACACTAGTGATGTAAGCAAATTAGGTTAATTGTTGACATGCTTAAGCACCTACAAGAAGTCCTTCATGCATGTTTGAGTTGAGCAATCACTTAAAAAAAATTAACGATATGGAGAGGACGTAAATTTATATCATAACTTTTTCAGTAAATTATGTTAAAACCATTGACTATTGGATACTGAAGGTTAATACATTCAATACTATTTAATAGGTGGTTTTAAAACTATTCAGATAATCAACATTAAAGTGGTTATTATTACGAAAAATAATATGTAATGGAAATTAACACTAGGTATTAACTAAATCTGTATAAAATTGTAAGCTCACACTGTTTAATGTCGTATTATTACAACTATATGATTCTGATAAATATCCAGGCTTACTACTAGTAAATACGGTACCGGAATAAAAAATACTTTTCTTATTTTTTAAATAATTTTAAATTAGATCAGACCCTACATCATTTTTGTATTTGTTTTTTGATACGAGTACCTCAACTCTTGCTTTGCAGGTGGCTTAACCACAGCTAGGAAAAGTTAGCACTTTGGAAAAAAACAATACTGCATTTCTTTCAAATCTGATAGAGCACAACTTGTTTCTATATTCAATTCTAAGATTGTTATTTAAGAATGAGCTGTTTGAAAGACAACAACGCACACAAAAATTACCTATTGTAAAACCTAACATTTTACAATATATATTACAAATCCAAACTATTACAAACTATATTTTACTAGATTAACTAACAAGACTATACAAATTAGATTACAATATTAAAATATATATTTTCTGATAACCTCAGATAGTCCAGCGTTTATAGTTGAAGAACCAAAAATTGCCTCTTTTCCTATAATAATTTAACATTAGGTATAATTTTACTTATTACAAGATTACGTATACACTATCCGTTTATACATTTCAAATCTCTGACTTGAAAATATAGTACTTTTGTAAGCTAATGATTCAAATTTGAAAGTTTCAGGACCAAGAGATGAACATATTAAGAGGTCTTCAGAAGACGAGTGAAATAACATAGTTTACTTTGAATTTTTTTCACAAATCTGAACTTGCAGCTAAATTTAAATAAAACAATCGTTAGGCCTATAAATTTTAATACAAATAAGAACCAAAATTGTTTTTCAAAATAAATAAAATCAAATTACAACATTATTTAAAAAGTAATTGATGCTACACGTTTAGGTTTCATTATGGATTGCAATTTTAATTGGAATAAACATATAAGAAATTTAAAGGCAACCTGGTTTCAGGAATTTATGTCTCAAGAAGATTATCTAATTTATGTGATTTAGCCACTTAGTAGTGGCAATATACGGGTTTTACCTCACTTTGAGCGTTTTTTCCCATAAGAATAACATGGGGATCATTTTTTGGCCACCAATTCTAAAAATCCTGATCTTTGCCCAAATATCCCTATAAAATTGTCAAACCTTATTTCTTAGTTATTCCCCATAAATATATTCGATATTAAGCAAAAATAAAAAAAAACTAATTATTTCATTTATTGACCCATGCATGTGTATATGTATAGTAGTGTAAAAACGCTATTCACTGGATGTGCAGCAGGTGCAACCCCCAATTGTACCATAGCACCCCATCATGTGTACAGTTTATTGTGTATCTGTTTTGGTTTAAATATATATATTTCTATGTAATAACACTATTCAATGAACCAGGAGCACGTGCACCCCTCCAACTGTCCCATAGTATAGTAGTGTAAAAACGCTATTCACTGCATGAGGATGCGGTGCAACCCCCAATTGTACCATAGCACCCCATCATGTGTACACGATTGTTTTGGATTTAATATATATTTGATGGAGCAGGAACAACACCGTGTTGAATTAGAATAATAATCATTGTCGCTGCCGTTTTATTTGAGCATCGAGGTTTTTGGGCCAACTCCCCCCCCCTCCCCCCTCACCACTCCCCTCTGCCCCATGCACAATTGCTAGTACATCTACCATTCCCCTTTCCAGTTGATATATTATATTTCTATTTCAAAATCATGTATGTGCGAACTCGGCTCATGGTGTGGGCGTGCTCCCTTGGACATCCTTAGTGGAAATCCATGAGTTCTGGCTACTTGGGAACCCAAGCCATTTGACATATAATAAATCACCTTTTCTCCTAATAACCTTTTCTATCAAATACATGTCTTTATATTTGGTCTTTAACAATTCCTCTGTATAGAAGCCTCCCCTGATTATATTACCATTTTCATCTTTCAAGATATATATGTCACAGGCTTTGTATTCTTTACTTCTGCTATTGTAAATAACTCCCCTGTCCAATTTGGAGTATAACCTTTACTAAAAACATGTTTATACTTGGAAATCCTTACGCTATCACCTACCTTATATCTTGGCTTTTTAACTTGCATTACTTTAGAAGTCCTTTCATGCAACCTCTCATGCACATATTTACTGTTCTTAATACTCACTTGGTTAGGCTTCATTCCTATAGATCTATGCACTTTATTATTATATTTTCGAATTAACTTTGGAAGTAAATCCAACCATTTATAACTCCCCTGAGCACTAAATTCCCTATATAACCAATTCTTTAAAGTTCTCTGAAACCTCTCCACAATTGCAGCCTTAGTTGTAGAAAAAGTGTGATAGTGATTAATATTTAATTTTTTCATTAGTTTGCTAAAATATTGATTAAAAAATTCTTTTCCATTGTCAGATTGAATGTTTTTAACCCCCTTTGGTAGAATGGTTTTAATGGCTTCTGTAACCACTAACCCTGTCTTATTCTTTAGTGGAGCAGCATAAGCTTTTTTAGAAAATGTATCTATTAAAGTTAAAATATATTTATTGCCAGAATTATCTCTAGCATAGTTTTGCATATCAATTAAATCTATTTGTATGGTTTCGTTTATACCCAATACTTTAAAAGACCTTCTAATGAAATTCTTTCTTGCAGGCTTATGAAGTTCGTATGCAATTTCATTCATTTTTTATAACATCATCCTTTCCTGTAACTCTAAATACATCACCATTAGCCCCAATCAATAGATTATCTTCCATTCTTTTAAATACATAGTTTTCTGGTATATATGGTCTATTATCTATATACTTAAATCCACTCAAAGATGTGGGGTCAGCAACTAATAAATCAGGATTATATTCCATCAAATTAAAAATTTTTTCTCCATATACAAATTTTGATCCATCGTAATGCATAGCTTGTGACATTAGACAAATATCATCCGAATGTTCTCCCTCTGGTAGATTCCTTATAAATTGTTTTTTGGCATCCCAACATTTTTCTTTTTTATCAAAAGTTATAGTCTGTTCTTTTATAACACAGTCAGTTTCATCAATGGCAGGTTTAACACGTACTAACCTTTTATTATAAAAACTCCAATAGCCTGCTTCCATTTTTGGAACTTGTGAAACATTCACAGCATCTTTACTATCTGTACCTTCCATCAAATTGCTAAGTTTCTGTTTCTTAGCATTCCAAACACCATTCTCTGATTCTAAAAATTCATAATTATTATCATCTTGTATAAATTTACCATCTTCTTTTCGTATTAAAGTCTGTTGTAAAGTGGGCACATCATCTAAACTCTCACCCTTTTCTACATTAGTAATTTTCCGTTTCTTAGCATTCCAAACACCATTCTCTGATTCTAAAAATTCATAATTATTATTGTCTTGTACAAATGTACCACCATCTGTTCGTATTAAAGTCTGTTGTAAAGTGGGCACATCATCTAAACTTTCACCCTTTTTCACATTAGTAATTTTCTGTTTTTTAGCATTCCAATTTTTATTCTTAGATTCTAAAAACTCATATTTAGTTTTACCTTGTAAAAAGACATCACCTTTTCTAGTTAATGTCATACTACTTTTACTGAGGTAATTTCCTAAATAGTCTGATGCTAAAAGACCAAAATCTAATTTCTGTGGAGTGGATGGTTGTAATGGTTGTAATCTTGGTATCATTGATATTCTAGATGGAGTCATTGGGAGTATCTCCATTCGAGGCCTCTCTGATGTGATTTTCTTTAATTCTTGTAATGGCTCTAGTAAAGGTTGGAATGTTTGGAACCTCTCTTCAGCCTCTAGAAACTTGCCACGTTTTAAAGCTCTATATTTCTCTCTTATTTGATTTGCAGAGTCAACCAATTCTTGTTGAATATTTTTCATCTTTTATTTACATTTTATTTATCTCATTTGACAAAGGATTGTACTCAAACACTTTATCATGTATTATCAAACAATATGCAGATGTATTTGCTGGTACATTTTCTGCAGTTTCAATCTCTAATTTAATATCAACAATTCCTTCCTTCACTGTTTCGTTCTGTCTAGAACAATCTATTACGATTAGTGGATATTTCTTCATAAACTCGGCCCTACTAATCATAGGATCTGGGATAGTATTATAGTAAGTCTCTCTAAACCTCATAAACATCTCATAAGCTTTAGAGACATCTCCATTTTCAAAGTCGAGATTTAAATCACTGTAAGGATAATATTCAGAGTTTAGAAATACTTTGAGATTTTTTAATTTACAGTGATCAAATTCATCAGTTCTTTTTCGTGCACTATTATCCCTAGCTGTTTGGAAACCAAATATAATATACCTAGGCTTCTCCAAACTTGAAGATGTCTTTACTGACCATGTATGTCTTGTGGTATTAGGATATGATGGAAGTTCATGCAGCTCTAAACTTCTAAATGCAATTTGCAAATTTTTATTTTGCAGTAACATCTTTTGTAATTGTAACTTCTCCCCATCTGATGGTATCACATGTGGCATAACCCATTGAATTGAGTTAAGTGTAATTTTAGGAATCAAATCAGCAGTGCCACTGGCTGGAGCACTAGCGGTTGTTAATATACAATTCAAATCATTTTTGGATCTTTTCAACACCAATTCTTGTTTGACATTTACTAATACCTTATTAAAATCCTCAAATATACCCATTAACAACTCTAATGGTAAACATGTACTAAACTTGCCACCTTTATGGAACTCTTTTAAATTCGTGTCAGAATCAAATGCTACATTTGACAATTTAGTAGTTTTATTGTAAGAGCTCAATATTTTCATAAGACTAGAAATTCCTGGGTTTCTTACAATGTCTATTTCTTTACCTGCGACTTCGTATCTAATTTCATCAAATAAGAACGCAAATGCATTATTTATAAAATGACCTTTATCATGATTTTCAATTTCTCCCTTAATATACAGATAACTCCTACATGGGAGAGTTAGCAAATCTTGATTATTAATACATATTCGAATTTCATCAGAATTATTTATTGCTAAAATGTTGTGGGGAACATAGGAGTGATTTGTAATTTTAACCACACTATCGTCGAATTGGGATTTCCCTGTAACGTCTAGAAAATCTTCCATTTTTATTAATAGAAAATTTTAACTTTAGTCCTATTGACTTTAGGAACCTAGCATTTTGTACACTTATAGATAAATTCTTATAAATTCTCATATCTTTTTTATATGACAAGTAATTGTAGTTTCTTCTCCGTTAAAGTCAATTGCCTTGTCATGTTGATCGGCAAATGTAATACTGACAACATCTAAACTTCTCTTATTTACAGGAAAATATATAATATTTCTTGGAACTTCAATAATTTTGTAGCCAGGAGGAGCTTCTGGATAAAAGCTATGTATGGTGTGTGATTTGTTGCCATTTAAATAGGACCCGTTTGCAATATTACATTTTACTCTAATCACATTTACATTATTAATGTTTATTTTATTTGTAGATTCAAACTGAACACCAGGAGTAGAAACACCTTTAAATCCCAATAAAACAGACCCTAAACATGGTTTTGTAAAATCAAACACATGGCTAGAAAGTAGTGTAGCTTTCATAGTTTTATTATTAGCTGTAAGGAAAAAGTCTGGGACTTGCTTTTGAATTTCCTTTGCAAGCTCAACCACCTCATATGTTCCTTCAGAAATTTCTATTGTAACTGGAGCATTGTGATCATAATAGAAAACATCATCACCTTCACTAATGGTTAATTTTTTTCCTTTAAGTTGATTTAATTTTGGAATAAGCCCTTTGAATAAAAGTTTGGATTTAGTATTAATTAATGCTTCTCCATTTTTATCTATTATAACTTTAAGTTTGCCATTTAATAACTGGTTTAAATCATCGACAGAGATCTCTCCTTTTGGTAATGTTATTTTCTCTACTTTGTAATATGTTAAAGTATTTAGAGGTTTTTTAACATTAAATATAGAATTATAACTTTGAAAATCTACTAATCCAATTACATAATCATCATTTAATTCTATGGGAGGAAAGAACACTGACTTTAGCTCTGGCTCTGTACCCGAAAATGTTATAGTAAATGAATCCATTTTTATAAAGAAATATTTTTTATGAATGATAAACATAAAATTCCACAAATAGAACTATTTAAATCTTGTATTTGATCGGTTGTATAGTAGATTTTATATCCCTCAAAATATTTAATTACTTCTTTTGGAGGTTGGATTCCAAATGGGTCAAAATAAATTACAATATCTTTATTTTTACGATATGCTGTCCAATGTGTGCCAGATGAACTGTCTAAATTAACTATTCCGCACTCTTTTACTCTTGGTGTTAGATTTTTTAGCTCGTTTTTTAGGTACACCCCTCTGAAGTGAGGCACGTCTTTTGCGGCCTCTAACAGCTGGTAGTTGTCCATCTTTTTTATTAAATTTTAATCCCATTCCCATCTTTGCTTTTGCCTTCATCAAATTTGTCACGGCATAAGCAGCAGCTCTTTCAGCAAGACTTGCATCATTCGCCGTTACTCTAGTCCAAGCTAAGTCTGCTAATCTCATGTCTGCTTTGTTCCGAGCAGCAGTATCGGGATTATTCATGTAGAATATGTCATGCTCTTTACAATAAGAGTCTAGTTTATTTTTTGGAGGTACATTTTTAGCTATATTCTCACGTATATTCGTTCCAGGTCCACAGTACCGATATGATGGTATGTGAAGTGGGAATGGAAGGTTATTTATAAGAGTATTCAATAACCCTTGACCCCTGTAAGGCTTTAGGAATAAACCTTTGCCCTTTTTACATGTTTTCTTATTAACATTTTTTACCATTTTTATTATATAAAAAATGTCTTTTATTCAACAAAAACAAAAATTTAAAATATCACATACTAAGGAGTATATACCAAAGAAGTTGGGTCTATTTCCTACCAATATTCGATGTGTTATTTGCGGTCCAAGTGGAAGTGGGAAGACGGTTGTAATTTATAACTTAATTGTAAGAAAGGAAGGATTAAAATTTACAAACTTATATTTAATATCTAAATCTTTGGAACAAGAAAAATATAAAAAAATAATTGAAATATTTAGTTTGTGTGATGAAGTGAAATTACACACGTTTACTGACTGTGAAATCACACCAAATGATGTAAAATCACAGTCAGTGTTTGTATTTGATGACATAAATAGTCCAAATATTACACAATTTTTCTCAATGGGTCGACATAAAAATATTAACTGTTTTTACTTGTGTCAATCTTACAGCAAAGTACACAAACATTTACGTGATAATGTAAATTTCCTAATATTATTTAAACAAGATGATTTAAATTTAAAACATGTATATCACAATCATGTTGGTAATGACTTTTCATTTGACCAATTTAAAAATCTCTGTCATCAATGTTGGGATAAAACTAAATACGGCTTTCTTGTAATAGACAAAGAAAGGCCAAAGAATAATGGCAAATATAGATTTATGTTTGACCAATTCTATCAAGAGGATGGTAAGGGTAAATAAATGAAAGATTGGAGTTTTTTAACATTTGTATTTATTATATATCTACACATTTTGAACATCAATTTTATAATGACCAAATGCAAGAGTGTTGATCCCATCTTCCAGAATAAACCTCTTGTCATCGTCAAAGGATAGTACTTTTTTATTCATGGTTAAGGTTTGAAGATGATGATTTATAGATTTAATTCTTGTCACATTCTCATAGTAATCATGCCCAGTTGCAAGGCAGTTCAAATAATGTTGATGTCTGAGGAGATGTTTAACAGTGGCACCATCAGCTCCTTTAGCTTTCTTCACCTCTAAAGCTTGCTTGTCTTCTTCATATAACCATTTTAGAGGAATGTAAGAATATAACTTTGGTCTTAAACCACAATATTCATACATAATATGACCACCTAATTCATCTTTAAACTTTCCAGTGACTTTTTTATTTTTATCAGAGTATAAGAAATGGTCTTTACTATATCCAGAGGTATCAAAATAGTGTAAGTCACATTCTATTTCCTTGTAAAAGTCCTCTGTAACTATAGCATACATTAATGAATCTGTATCTGTCATTAGAAATCTTTTATTCTTAAATTTTGACATATAATTATAGTGGAAATCATACATTATTACTTTACTTATATCCAAAATGGTCATTCCTAAATATATTGGTTTATTAAACTTTACAACTAATTTATTTAAATGTATAGCATGTAAATTGTTATCAAACTTTTTACTACAATCAAATCTTGGATTAGTGACATATTTTGTTAATAGTGACTCATCCTTGAGATATATATCACGAAACTTTCGTTGATTCATAATTGTTCGACCAAAGAGACTATTATTTAACAATTTATAAAAGTTTTTTTCGAAATCATTTTTAGCCCATTTTCGTTTTTCAATATTAAAATTAATGTAGGGTGCAAGCCATTTAGACTGTCTAAATTTTAAAATTCTATGGTATTTTGTAACAATCAAACCCAATTCCTCATATTTTTGTAATGCTTTATAATGTAAAATATATTTAGTTTTGTCATTTAAATTTGGCATTAATTTGCCATTCATTTTCTCTGGTGCTAATGGATAGTCATTATGTAAATCATGTAAGCTTTTATCATATTTTAAATCAACTTCTAAAATGTATCCAAACTCATCATTTTGATTATATTTGTAGTCTATCTCATTAGTTCAACGGAATCCATCCATAGGTAGCGGCTCACACATCGCTGTTGAGTATAGCGAGTTACAATCTAAATATATTAAATAGACACTCTCTTGATTGGGATCATAGTGTTCACCCATATATCTATTATTTGCTTTAGCGTAACGTGTAGAAATCATACTGACTCCTCCTCGAATCGCACTTTCTATGAACAAATGCATGTCAATATCTTTGAATAATTGTAATTTTATTCCTGTCATTCTAAGACAGGCCTCCCATGTAAGTCCAGGAAGTGAATACATATGTACAGGGTCAAGTTTGTAATCTTTTAAACACAGGTCTCTAAATGTCTCAAACACATCAGCCAGTAGCAATACATCTGTTTTAAGATATAAATCATGATATTCTTGTAAATTATTTATATTAAAATGGGTCCATACATTTTTAGCATGTTCATATTCATTGGGAGAGATATGTTCTTTAGTTATAGAACTGTAAAATTTTTCAATTGGGGGTAGAGACTCTGCGAACTTATCTGGTCCCGTCATATATTCATAGGGATATACACCTTTACGTTGTAGTAGTGGATTTTGTATGAATCTAAATGTGTTCAAATTTGAAGCCAATTTATATAATGGAAGGGACAGAAAGTTGTATGAATCTAAAAATACTAAATCATCAACAGAGAATGATATATATTTTTCCATATCTTTAGCTATACAATTTAATTTACGTTTATTAAACTTTCCCAAATGTTGCATTATTATGTGACCATCATAATTTTTCAAGTTATGGAAGAATACTGGTATTTTCTTTGTTACTTTATAATTTAAATTACAATCATTGTGGGCAGCTCCACGGTATTGGCCAGAGGAATGGCAATGATCTCTCACCCTATCAAAATATAGGGGCTTTTCACAAATATGACAATGTGTTGAGTTTTGGAAAGACGCCTCTTGCTCTGCAGTCATTACCAGGGGAATATATATCGTCATTTGACTTTTAATATAATCATAAGTCTCAAATAATCTTTTGAAAAACACGTCCAAAACATTTGCACCACTATATAACTCTTCAGAAATAATCTTAGAATCTCTCACTACAACAAATGCAAATCCAGATGGAATATGGTTGTTTGAGTTTATAAAGCACTCAAAATCAGCATAAATTACAAATGGGGCTTTAAGTTGATATTTATAATTTTTAAATTGTAATGTATCTTGTTTAGACATTTCCACTCTTTGGGCATCAAAGTTTTTACAATATGTTGCATGACGTTCTAATTTATCATTAGTATAAAAATGTTGTAAACACAACTTGCAAAAATGCTTCTTATTATTATCTTTTGTAGAGTGGAACATTAACTTATCAAAATCACGAATTAAACAATAATGTGATTTACGACCTTCTTGCAATAATAATAAATCAATGTGAGTATTACGATTTAGTTTGGTTGTTCTTAATGGATATATAAATTTATCATATTCAACCCCAAATACATTAATACTTATATTATTTTGTATTTCAAATTTATCTATATCAGGTATTTTCACAGGATACTTTATGTTTGTCATATTCAACTGACTTTCATAGGGCACATAATTAGAAACCCTTTCAGCATTGTTTGCATTCCTTGGATGTAAAGCTGCTAAAATCGACCAAAGAAAGCATCTATTGTCAGAATTCTTTATATTTAAAACAGCATGTTTTGATTGAATACTTTTTGGTGTGGGGATATATGACTTTGGAGTTAGGGGTTTATACTTGTAAACGTGCAACTGCCAATATTTAGTATGGTCATATATCCATCCACTGCCTTGGGCTTGATATTTGTGTATGGAAGCATCAATCTTTAAAAGTGCATTTTCAATTTGAGGCTTTAAATCTCTCTTCTCAATAGTTAAGGTAGTAAGACTTCTAAAATCTGCTATACATTCTTTTTCATTAACTAATTTACCATTTTGATCCATTGAATATTTTATAAATTTGATTCTCCTAACTAAAGTCCATTTTATCGGTAGAGGACAAGACTTGAGATTATTTTCAAGTTCAGCTCTAATCGATTCACCCACAAATTTAATCATTGTGTATGGACATTTCATGCAATAATTAACATGTCTTTTAAAATGTCCAACAACATTTTTCTTACAAAAATTACAAGTCTTGTGACTTTGTAATATATGTGATTTTAGAGCAATGTTACTATCACAGATTAAATTACAAACTTTGCATAGTTTCACCTTCATTTGATGAATTACCTTGTAGTGACGAATCATATTACTTTTGGTGGAGAGCGACACGGAGCAGTGTTGACAGGTGGGTCTCATTTTTATATATAACAAAAAAAATTGTGTCACTTCTATTTATAGACTTTTCGAAAATTTCAAAATTTTGGAAATTTTAAAAAATTTTCAGCTAGAAATTAAAAATTTGTAAAAATTACTTCAACAGATCCGACTAGATCACTAGAGACAAAAAAAAGCAAGAAGCAAGCCCAAGGGAGTGACGTTTTCACCACAGAAGAGAGAGAACTAGGGGCAAGTGTAATAACTGTACTTCAATACTTAGTAAGATTAAAAGAACCCGATACTAGGGACAACTTACTATTTAGCATGACAACTCCGACCGCCGTTTCACTCCGCTTCGTGCCATCGTTCCTCGTCGGTGACGTCACTCAGCAGTGCAGCCAACCACACACACAAACTCAATATTCTTCTGGCAATGTAATAAAGCCTTATATATTACACTCGCCCAAACTTAAAATAAAACTCTTCTCTATAGGCCTAACCTTTTTCTTCTAGGCTAAGCCAAATCAACAATTTTTTTTGTTTGCATTTTCTTCTTTTACAATTTTTTTTGTTTCTAAGCTTCACAAAATATTTCAGAACACTAAATAAACTTTTCTTCTTCAAATAAAATAAACATAAAATTTTCTCTCTCTAACTCGGCCTTTTAACTTAAAGGTCGAGCCGCTTCGGCTTTTGCACAGTCCTTTGAGATCTCCGAAGTGATGGCGGGCTGCACTGCTGGCTGGGCTGCACTTCGGGATGCTCGTCTGTAGTGTGCGTAGCTGGAGATTTTGGTAGGCCTACACTCCGTTGTTGTCTTGGTGATGTATTCCGAGTTTCCATGACACGAGGTGATCGCTCTGGCGGAGTTTGTATTCCCACAGTAGACTTGTTCTCAGGGGATTTGATCGGAGATTGCACTACCGGCCTATTGACTGTAACTTCCTCTTCCTCAGTCAACTTACTAGATCTCAAATGATCTGCGTGGCAGAAACGTATTTTACCTCCCAGGACGCTCACCACATAAGTAGACGGACTTTTCCGCTCCAAAATTCTCCCAGGAATCCAAGAAATGATCTCCTGCCGTACTGACTTCACAAGCACCCTTTCTCCCTCCACAAAGGATCTGAAACTTCCCCGATGGTTATCGGCTGCTTCCTTCTGCGCCTCCCTCTTCTTATCAATGGCTGACAATAAACAGGGTTTAAGCATTGTCAACTTAGTTCTCGGTTTCCATTGAAGGAACAATTCCGCAGGGGTAACACCAGTGACAGTACTGGGTGTGTTGCGAAATGCAAAGAGGAAATTATCCAATTTATGTTGTAAAGAAATGGTCTCAGAACCACTAGCCATAACCTGTCTTTTAAGGTTCTTCTTGACTTCCTGTACAAATCTTTCTGCAGCCCCATTCGAGGCAGGATGGTAAGGAGGTGAGAGCGTAAACTTAATACCGTTGTTGCTCAGAAATTCTCTGAATTCCCCACTAGCAAAATTGGGACCATTATCACTGACCAATTCTTCCGGTAGGCCAAAAGACGCAAACAGCGTACGCAGTTTTTCAATGGTTTTAAACGATGTAGTAGATTTCATGATAAACACTTCTAGCCATTTGCTAAAACTATCAACAACTATGAGCATTTGTTGTCTTGTTAGTGGGTCTTCCGCATAATCCACGTGGATGCGCTGCCACCTACTTGAAGCTCTAGGCCACTGACATAATGGCACCTTAGCCACAGAATTCCTTGTACACTGACACACATGACATGAGAGAACAGTCTCTTCAATGTTTTTATCAATTCCCGGCCACCAAACAAAGCTTCGGGCTAACATTTTCATCCTATTTATTCCGGGATGCTGATCATGCAGCAATTGGATAACGGCACTCCTCAGTTTCTCTGGCACCACTACTCGACTACCCCATAAAACACACTGGTTCTCTACGGACAACTCATCCCTTCTTCGAAAATAAGCAACCAGCTCAGAATCTTGACTATCACCCCACCCATGCCAAATGAAATCCCTGACCTTTGTCAAAACAGGATCAGTATCAGTAAGTCGAGCGATATCCTTAGCAGTAATAGGATTGAGATCACTCACCAATTTGAAACAGTCAAAGGCCTCTACCAGGGAAGAAACATGAGAGATGTAGTTGGAATCCAGCTCCAATTGGTCGTCATCAGGTAACGGTAATCTCGAAAGAGCGTCCGCATGTGGCAAGTCCAAGCCACGGCGGTACTTTACTTCAAAACTGTAGGCGGAGAGGATCAGGGCCCATCGTTGAAGACGCGCAGCGGCGACACAGGGAACTCCCCGCTTATTTCCAAAGATTGTCACTAAAGGAGCATGGTCAGTCTTGACTCCATAACTTTGAAGACGTTGAAGAACACTCTCCAAGCGTGACAACGCTTCCTCTTGCGAAGATCCACCCACCAGTACGTCATCCAAATATGCCACTGACCCAGGTAGGCCACCAATAATTTTGTCCATGGCCGCTTGAAAGAGAGCCGGAGCCGAAGACAAACCATACGGCAGACGTCGCAAACGCACTAAGCCCTTGTGCGTAGTTAGAGTCAAGAGTGGTTAGGACTCCTCCGCCACAGGAAGTTGGAGATACGCTGCCTCCAAGTCCAAAACTGAAAACCAGCTACAACCTGCTAGAGTAGCAAAAATGTCCTCCGGTTGAGGCAAGGGATAGTGTTCCGACTGGATCACTTGATTAAGGGTTACTTTAAAGTCCCCGCAGAGTCGCACCCCACTTTTCTTCTGAATCACCACAATAGGAGTAGCCCACTGAGAGCTGGTAACGGGATAAGCAATACCTTCAGCAATCATCCTATCAATCTCATCTTCTACTGATTTACGCAACGCGTAAGGAACAGGGCGATATTTACAAAATTTTGGCACAGCATCCTCTTTTAACACAATACGTGCCTCAACATCCTTAATTTCACCAGGGCCTCCTTTGAACACAGAGGCATACTTTTGTTTCAAACCAGAAACGACTTTAGGCTCACCGGCCTTACCTAGGGTTAGGTTAGGTTCACCACCCTTAGATTTAACACTGCCTGATAGGCTATTAAAATTACAAGTAAAAATAGATTTCCAGTCAAAAGCAATATGTTGTAGCCAACTACGGCCTAGAAGCATAGGCTGGTTCGTACGATCAATCTTAACGACTATCATAGGTAAATGATAAGTCTGGTCCTTGTAGGCTACTTTGACTAAAGCTTGTCCAATAACATTGACTTCATTGCCTGAATATGTAAGCAACTTGATATCTACAGTACTCAAATGTACATGAGGGAAATATTTGTTAAACAATTCTTGAGGGCACACAGTTAGTGCCGAGCCAGTATCAATTTCCATTAACACGGATACATTCTCTATTTCTAGGCTTACCTTAAAGGCAGAAACATTATCACCAGAATTCATACTGTACAAAGACAAACTTTCAAACTCCACTTCATCTGGACCACCACTAGGCCTAGGCCTATTTTCCTCTTCCATCTGATGGATTTTAAATTTACCACTTTTTATGGAATTTTTCACTGGATTTTCATTTTTGAACCTGCAAACCTTACTGATGTGACCCAACTTTTTACACCCATGACACTTGTAATTACTATACGGGCAATTATTAGCCCTATGCTCTGGATTGCCACAACGAAAACACTTATTTATCTGAGACATATCTCCCTTCACATCACTTGAATTTGATTTAGATCCCGCACTGTGAAAATTTGAACCTCGGTTGGAAACACGTGCATTCTTCTTGACCTGAAACCTGGAAATTTCCTGAACACTTGTATTCGAGAATAGACCTGTTTGTTTCTCGGCCTGTTCAAGCCTGAGTGCAAGAGCCAACGTTTTCTTCAAATCCATTTCTTCGGAAAGTAATTTTTGACGAATTGCTTCATTTTTAATTCCCGAAACTAACTTGTCTCTCAGTGCGTCCGATAAGAATGTTCCAAAATCACACGTCGAAGCCAAATGCTTCACTGCCACTACGAACTCGGCAATACTTTCAGATTGTTTCTGGCATCGACTATAAAAAGTATAACGCTCAGCGACCACAAGGCGTTTAGGAGAATAATGATCTTCCAAGATTTTGCTCAAATTTTCGTAAGATTCTTCATCAATCTTCTTAGGAGAAATAAGATCGGTGAGGACGGCTAATATTTTAGGGCCTATTACAGTAATCAAGATGGAGACCTGCTTCACGTCCTTGACCTCGTTGGCCTTGAAAAAGTGTTTCAAACGTAACAAATACGAACTAATATCTTCTTCGTACGGATTAAACTCCGATATCCGACCGATACTAGACATTTCACGCACACGCGGATTTAATTTCGTCGCCAAATGTAATAACTGTACTTCAATACTTAGTAAGATTAAAAGAACCCGATACTAGGGACAACTTACTATTTAGCATGACAACTCCGACCGCCGTTTCACTCCGCTTCGTGCCATCGTTCCTCGTCGGTGACGTCACTCAGCAGTGCAGCCAACCACACACACAAACTCAATATTCTTCTGGCAATGTAATAAAGCCTTATATATTACAGCAAGAAACAACCATGGGTCGGGAGCACGCCCACACCATGAGCCGAGTTCGCACATACATGATTTTGAAATAGAAATATAATATATCAACTGGAAAGGGGAATGGTAGATGTACTAGCAATTGTGCATGGGGCAGAGGGGAATGGTGAGGGGGGAGGGGGGGGAGTTGGCCCAAAAACCTCGATGCTCAAATAAAACGGCAGCGACAATGATTATTATTCTAATTCAACACGGTGTTGTTCCTGCTCCATCAAATATATATTAAATCCAAAACAATCGTGTACACATGATGGGGTGCTATGGTACAATTGGGGGTTGCACCGCATCCTCATGCAGTGAATAGCGTTTTTACACTACTATACTATGGGACAGTTGGAGGGGTGCACGTGCTCCTGGTTCATTGAATAGTGTTATTACATAGAAATATATATATTTAAACCAAAACAGATACACAATAAACTGTACACATGATGGGGTGCTATGGTACAATTGGGGGTTGCACCTGCTGCACATCCAGTGAATAGCGTTTTTACACTACTATACATATACACATGCATGGGTCAATAAATGAAATAATTAGTTTTTTTTTTATTTTTGCTTAATATCGAATATATTTATGGGGAATAACTAAGAAATAAGGTTTGACAATTTTATAGGGATATTTGGGCAAAGATCAGGATTTTTAGAATTGGTGGCCAAAAAATGATCCCCATGTTATTCTTATGGGAAAAAACGCTCAAAGTGAGGTAAAACCCGTATATTGCCACTACTCCACTTTTTAAGTAATATATTTAAGCTTGATGCACTCACATTTAACATTTTTGTATACTGAGCAACAACAAACAAAATCTTAAAATAGGTTTTTAAAACTCCAAAAGAAATTTAAATCATGCTAGGTGCAAGGCTCATGTTAACGATGATTTTCGTGAACTAGGTATTTTATTAGTATTAAATTTATATGAATATGAAAGTGATATGTATGTGAAACAAAACATTACTAGTACAGTGCCAGTTTTCTGGGCCACAATCATGCTTATTACACTAGGCACAACAATTATTTGAAATTTTCATATAATTTTTGTCCCTAGTGTAGCCTAATAATTGAAATAAGAAACACATAAATTAAATTTTGTTAAATACCACATATATATGAGCACCAAAATCTTTAATAGGTCGCCAGCAAGTTTTAAAAATGAGACTAACATTGAAAATTCAATAACAGTTTACAGACATTCATGATTGAGAATAATTGTTATTCAATTGATGAATTTTTAAATAAAATAAATCCCATTCTTGGAAAGTTTTAGATGTACTATGATTGTAACTAGGCTAATTTTAATGTACTCTTTTTTATTTCTCAGAAGTAAGATCTGACACCATAGTATACACTTCTAACATCATTGTACCTAATACTTACTATGATTTAAGAAATATTCTATTTTATTTGCTTTGATTTGAGCCATGAAAAAAATTGGACCATGGAAGTGCATTTATATGCTACAAGCAAAGTTTGTTCCCCGATAAGGAATTGTTTTTGTTTTGCAATTGACACCAACATATTTTGCAAAAAATCTCACGTCTAGGAGTGCAAATGTGCACACTGGTTTTGGATTTTCGATGCAAGTCATCCCACTAACAACAACAACAAAATAGTTTTTTTTAGTCTCTGGAAGTTCAGAAAGTCAAGCAGTTTAATTTGTTTAACCTACCTAACCAACCTGAAAATCTAACCAAGATTTTTCATTACCAATTGAGACGAGGATGCAACTATGCGCATTTTGACTAGAATATAAGTAATGGATAACTGCAAATTTGATTGTAAACAAATATAGGAATAAAAATATCTACTTTCTACCACTATAAGGAAATGATCACCTTTGCCAAATCAGTAAAAATTACGCAAAATAGCTCAATCATAGAACTCAACATTCAGTTACATTCTATTTGGTTTATTATACATCTATAGGTATTTCGCGTTTTGCTGCATGTATACTTTAAAAACCACCTATAATAGATGGTTGTGCTGCATACAGTGTCTAAAGCTAAGCGATACAAATCTTTTTTTTACATTTACCTTATCATGTGTAATAGAATCCTCTTCTACCACTACCACATAACATATAGCCTAAATATTACCAAGTTCGAGTAGCAAGCTGTATCATGTAGGCTATCATTCCCTCTTATATTCACTCCATTGTGTTAATATAACAGTAGTTCTACTACATACATACATACAACATTCTCTGTTTCGGCACAGTTGGCAGACCTCGTTTCAAACATGTGTAGGCCACGCCATCTACATACAATGCGCATAGCGTCATTTAGTCACATTTAATTTCCAGGCTTTACTTAACATAAAGGGACCTGAAAGGTGTTATCTTCATGCCAATCGTTACAGTGAACTGAGCTCATTCCATTGTCGTTGGACTGATTGCTGATTGACGACTGATGATTGCCAAACGTTGGCCTCCTTTCGCAATCAGTTCCGGCTCACTCTGTGACGTTTTGTTGCTCATCAAACCACCACACCAACTCTAACAATTAGTCTACTTATAATCTAAAGTAGATGCAAGGATAAGGATCTCATTTGTCTGTGATACAGGTAACAAAAATGTCAATAAGATAAAAAATCGTATAAAATAAAACAATCACGTAGTGTTATAAATTTAAAATTTCAATTTACAAAGTTAAATTATTAGTTTATAACATGAATATAATGAATAATATGAACAGTAAAATGAATAATATTAACAGCAATAACACGGTTATCTTTACTCTTACCTCTAAACAATTATTGACAAATAATAGGTTTTAATATTTATTTAAGTTGTTTTATTTAACTGTATATCAAAGATGGTTAATGCAAGTTACGCAAACAAAGTTAACTTAAATTGATTTCAGAAAACTAATAGGCCAAAAACAAGCCAAAACGTACAGACGTCACTTAAAGTTACTTTCCACACACTTATTGTATAGAAACTTTGAGGAATTAAAAATACAGTAGCTGCTGTTTTGCTGTTAGAGGAAATCTAGATTGTTAACTACAATCTTTTGTAGGATTACTTTTTTTAGTTCGAATCAGCTGATTTAAATTCTTTGTTTTAACTCCCATTTACATTATGATAAATACTAGCTGTTGTACCCGGTTCTTGTAACGGGAAGAGGACACAAAATAGAAACATTTTAATCTTTACATCCGTTGCATATAATAGTTACACATCCGCCAACGCTTTTAGAAACAAAATGATGACTTTTGAAATCTAGTAAGTAGTGGCATTGACTATTGGATACCACCATTTTGGTTTTGATTAATTTTAAATCTTGTGTAGGCTGATACAAGAAAAACTGACCAAATCTTGAATAAAACCTTGACATACATGATTTACCTTCATCTCCCTTAATTACATATATTTTAATTTATTATTGACATTTTAAATTTCTGGCTAACAAAAGCATTCAGTAAATGAAGTCGAATCGCCACCATTTTAATCACCACACGAAACATGCATCCGAATAGCATTCAGATTTGACAATAGTCTGCGGGCTAATTGCACTGTTTAAAGACAATAATAAAACCGCGAATTTGAATTAGCCTTTTTGGATAAAAAGTACCAGGGGACTGAGTATTGCTCACTAGTAATTAAATTGTTTGACAGGTAAGATAAAAAAATATATATTTATGATTTCCAACAGACGGTTGAGTTTTCTTTACGACCAAACATAATTCAGAATACTCTCTAAACATGTAACAAAACGAATTACAGTATACGAAATTTTTTTATCATAATCAAGTATTGATGCTAATTATACAGTATAATATTTAATTCAGGATTTTTAGTCGTAAGTCATTAAAAACTATTGTAAATAATCAAGCACATCTGAAATAGTAAAAAAATCAGCATTTTAAAACACCTTAGGTGGATAACAATAAATATTAGTTTACAAAATGGCTGTTTTGATTTAAAAAAAATATGACCCTAAATAAATGCGCCACCCATAAATGTTGTTTAAGTGAGATATGTATTTCTACTTATTTTCCACAAGATAAGTAAAAACCTGATCGGTAGTTTTTAGCCCGTACACGTGCTTTAATGTTTTTGTGTCTTGTAATGTATCTGTATTATTTATTAATCCTTGACACAAATAACATCTGTTTTTATTTTATTTATTGGTAAATGATTAACCTAGTAATGCATAATGTTGATTAACTTTCATTTTTAGTATCGTGTGTCATGATTAGTTGTACAGTTTATTGAAATTTTCTAGTTTATTTTATCCATGGAGAGCAATAGTTTTAAATTTGAATCATATCCTTAGACTATTGTTTGAATTTCAAAGTACCAAAACAACTTATGCATTTATTCATACTTGGCTTAAAATACCTATGGTATGGTTGTCATTTCCAATCAAAGTATTAAAGTAATGCCATTATTTATTTTTGCATGTAGTCGAGTGCAATACTTTCCTGTGACCATTGACCATTGACCATTGTTGACTTATGCTGTGTTTTACCAATGACTATAGATTCTGATAGCCAACAGACGTTGACGACAGCCCTACAGAGTGATCTGGCGGCCAAGCATCCAAGCTGCTCCAGAGCTGCTCAGCACAGAAAGTTTTGCAACAATATCACTCCTCTTAGCTAATGAAGGGGCGCAACTTAGTTAAAGTAGCTGTTGATTTTCTCAACAGTCTCAGTTAATGCGGTAAGGGTGAGGGTGGTTTATGGCACTTAAGTGGTTGCTTTGTATGACTCATTCCATCACTGATTATCATTAAATTACTTAGTTCATGATTATGTAATCACTGAAACATTTTGAGAGAGACTATTTTGTTCATAATGATTACGACAAACTGTGGTATTATAAGTTTACATTAGGCTACATTTTGAGTCGAGTGGAATTAATCACAAACCATTCCAAAGCAAATAAAAGACTATAAAATCTAAAAATCATTTATATATATAAAATCCAATGTATGTTTGTTTGTTTGCCTGTTCGTCCTTTATGGTCTCCGAAACCGCTCGACAGATTGTAATGAAACTTCCACGCATTATTAAGCATTATTCAAGGATGGTTTGTGTGAGGTTTGGTGCAGATCCGTCAAAAGGACTCCGCCCCAGTGGCTCTGGAGTTTTCCATGTTAACCTTGTGACTCTTGTGAGTACTCAAATTTAAATGGAATTAAGAATCTTAACAGCTGATTCAACTAAACAATTAAATTTGATTCTGTGATGTTCAATAGCATTAAAAAGTTAATAGGTTTACCAACAGGGTGCAGCAATATTATTTTTTTTTTATATTTATGACAACAGCTAATTTCTAACCAAAATGTGAGTGAACGTAGCGAACGAACTTCAACCTGGAGGCGAGCTAGCGTAGCGAACGAGCTCTAATCTAAAGGGGAGTGAGCGTAGCGAACAAACTTCAACCAGGATGTGATTGAGCCATGCAAACGAGCTCATCTTGAAAATGAACGAGCATTTGACATAAAACCACATTAGGACAGGACGACGTCTGTCGGGTCAGCTAGTATTAAATATAAACAAATCGCAACCAAATAAGTGAAGCTATTTACTGGCAACTGTCATATTGTTACTTGTGCACATTATCGCTCATGGAGCTCTAAAACAACGGCCTCTTTCAAAGGACATTTTCTATTTTCGAAGGTAAGCTAAAATATTGCAAAGAGAAAACAAAAAAGTAAAAAAAGTATAAATTATATCTAATATTAAGTACTTAGGTAGGACAAGAAAATTTCCGAACGGAATTCGTTTAAAATTTTCTTTGTTATTAGGCCTAGGTAAATTATTTTTTCCAACACGTATTAAAAGTAATTTATATAGTAGTTTTTGTGCGGGGATAGTCACTCAGACATTTATTAACGTACAATACTTTTACTGTAAGTTTGATTCTATGTCAAACTTTAATTTACGAAATTTATCACATCCAAATTTCGTGTTGACCTATCCCTACAATGAGTTGGCACAAATATCACTTACAATTAAAAATGTAAATAAATGGGGACTCAAACCGAACCAGGCGCACAACGTCCCATAAGAATTGGCAGAATATGAAAACAAAGCACACCAGCACATGTTAAAAATATTAACACCTCTTAAATTTTAACATGGAGGTGAACATCACTCGCAGGACGTAGACCATGTTAAAATAACCAAATTACTAAGAATAACTATTAGGCCTACAAAAAATAATATTTAAGTGAGTTTCCATACAAAATATCAAACATTGAACAAATAAATTCGACAAAGCAGCTATCTTCCTATCTGTGAAACCTATACAGGCAGGGATGATAACAGTAGACAATAATAAATAAGTCAAAGGAAAATAATAACCTTCAATTTAAAACTTTTCACAGAAAAATATTTTTATTTAAAAACAACAAATTGAACTAATTTGGCAATGTTAGTTGTTGTCAACATCCATGAGTGGTGGTGGGGGTGGCATATGGTGTGCTTCGTAGTCAGGAGAAGACTGCCAGTCACACGGCCAGTATAACTGAAACATAACACTACTTAACTATACATTCATGAAGGGTGGAAGATGCGTATTTTGTGGTACATTTGATCCTTAAACTAGTTTCACACGATGATTAAAATGTATTATTTTATTTTTCATTTATCTGGGGGAAAGACCTCATGGCATGTCGTACAAAAGACAATAAAAGACATTTCGTACCTGTGGTGTGTTCTTGCCCTCAAGGATGATGCGCAACTTCTGCAGTTGGCATGCGGCCTCGTGGGGCGAAGGCGGGAGTCCGGAGCGTTTCTTGCCGTTGGTCCAGCCATGGGAGTACTGGAACGTCTGGGCCAGGACGACGCCCGCTAGGCAGCACAGGACCAGCAACGTAGACGTGGGATGTCGGGACACCATCCTAGCACAGAGATAAACTGTAATACTACACAGGCCGCTATACGGGGTAATGTGGACATAACATTGGTTGGCGCTGCAATACAAGATCGTAGTTATTATGTCATTAAATAAACCAAAGCACTCTAGCTCTTAAAATTGGAAGGTTACGCACTTCAGGATAGACTTAAAAAATCGACGTACAATTTTTTAAATTTAATGTAATGTTTGTCTCCGCAAAAATTGAATTCGGCTTAGGCCTACTAATTACGTGAGGGAAAACTGTCAACAAAGCTTTTCATTTTAAGTTCATACAAATTCATACTGTAGTCCTAGGGTCAGTGCTGGCTGGTATATTGCACTAACCTTTAGCCGCTTGAAACACTATGCTTGCCTAATTGTGCATTAGACCTTGCCTGTTAGTTTATGTTCTCATTGGTGATTCACGGGAGTTTGAAGACCTCTTGTTTTAAGGGCGGTCCCAGGGGTGGGGGGTCATGGTGGTGGTGACTCCCCCCAAATAATTTTCCAAATAATATATATATATGTATATAGGCTAGTTTTATACAAATATATAAATATATATATATATAAATTATTATACCAGGGGAACTTAAATAATTAATTGTTATTGCAAATCGTTCGACCAAATTCATTGTAGTCTTTAAAAACTCCAACCTAAAACTGGGGATCGTTCGAGTTAGACTAGTATTATTTTACGTTGTGAAAAGTAAATAACAATTAAAGTTCCCATGGTATAAATAATATTTGGGGGGGTCACGACCCCTTGACGCCCCCCTGGTACCGCCCTTGCGAACAAAAAATACTTTGTTTAACATTTTATTTCACCTTGGTTACAACAAAACATAGCAGAAATAGATAACTTTTGAACAAAAAACCATAAATATACCTAGCAACAAAATTCATATTTGAAATTAACTTGAAACAAGTTACAAGCTCTCTGTATCGTGAGTAATATAATAAGAAATTGAAGAGTAAACCTGTAAATTAGAAACATGTAGATAAGTTTTGTCATATCCTTAGCTTTACATGAATTAATAATGAGAACTTGTAGATTATTTTGGGCATGATTAAAAGTATATAATCGAATTTCTAGCTTAGCTTTGTTAAACTCATCCCATTTCTATGTTAGTAGTTTGGCTAGCCATAAGTTTGATTTCAAATGTGTTTTTTCTGATTGAGATAGGAAATCCTAAATTAAGTTATTTAAGTTGAAATGGAATATTAAAAAATGTACAAAACGTCAAATGATTCATAAGGAAAAACGATTACCTTGGTCCATTTTAGGTTTATTATTAAACACTGTTGGTTCTTTCATGACTTCTTACTTCCAAGCTCTAAAAATCACTAAACTTGCAAAAATGAACACGTTTCAAAATTACACGAAGGAATATTTAGTACTGCATTTCATCAACACTCCAATTTGAAAACTACTATATATAAGTAAGTTTTGAAGATTTCTTTTATTAATTTAAATAAAAAATATTGAGATTGAAATTGTTTCTACACAGTTAGTTATTGATAGCTACAAAATTTTGATTTATTTTGGAAACCATATGTTTTATTTGTTATTTGTTTACATGAAATTAAATAAGAATTTTATTTTATTACTAGCTGTGAGTACCCGTTCTTCGTACGGGTTTATTCAAGAATAAGGTTACAAACTTTTTGTAATAACAATGATTAATTTATTTTAACATAATTTAGTACATAAAAATACATTAAAAAACTTAAATCTTAAAAAATATTCGAAAGTTTTAAATAACAAAGTTGGCAAAGATAGCAGAGTTGAAGCGCTTAACATTTGTCACAGCGAAATTACAATATCAAAATTTCAAAAACAACAAATGACATACATTGAAAATAAATATTAAATAGTGAAGAAAAACAAAAAACACAAAAAATTAAAAGGTTGCCTAACTTAATGCCTCTTCATATACTATATTAGTGGTTCGACCGCCTGGGGCATGTATGTAAAGGTTGGTTGGCGATCGCACTCGGCTGCACGCCACGTACAGCTGTCCGTGTGAAAAACATTGCGCGTCACCTAGTTCAATCCCTGCTGTTGACAGTGTCTGACCTTGCGATTTGTTGATCGTCATGGAAAAACATGGATTTAAGGGAAATTGCAGGCGCTTAAACTCAAAGGGATAGTTGCTTGGGATGAGGGGGATCCGGGGGACAAACACCACTTCTCCCGCACCACAGCCTGTTAGAATTTCGGCTTCTATGACATTTCGCTGGAGACTTCGAATTCGAAGCCGAGTCCCATTGCATAATTTAGGAGGGTTTAAATTTCTTAGAAGCATAACGGGAATACCAATTTTAAGATTAAGTTCGTGGGCGGGTAGTCCAGGTGCTGTCACCGAGTCAAGAAACTCTGCCGGGTAGTGCACTGCGTCATCATTTCTTAGAACTGTGTTCACCGACAAATATGTCTTGTCCTCGCTTAGGAATAGGGACATCACTTTCTTATTTATCTTTGTTGAAACTTCATTTTTTGGAGTGAGAATAGCCCTATTGCATAACCAGGCACTGCTCTTGTTTGGGAGGTCTTCAATTCCTGGATAGACTTTCTCGATGAGTTCATCTTGGGTTTGAACAATAACACCAAGAGAAGGTGGTATATCGATAGTTCCATCAACGTTACCCAGCTTTCCATCTCCCAACTTTAACAGAACATTGGAGAATTCTTCCACCTCATTTCCAATATTGGCCCGCATGTTCTTTGTTAACGCCAGTTTGTTCATTATTGGCCATAGGGTAGATCTTTTCATAGAGGCGTTAATTTCATCCGCCCTTGTGCCTCTCACTACAACTGGCAGAGTTTGGCGGAAGTCACCAGAGAACAATACCGTCACTCCACCCATGATCTTATTACTGTTCCTCATATCTTTGAGTGTTCTGTCGAGGGCCTCGATTGTCAGTTTATTGGACATCGTACACTCGTCCCAGACTATTAAGGAGGCTGCTTGTAGAACTCGTGCCATGGGAGCGCTCTTCGATATAGAACAAATCGGGATGTCCATATGCTCTACATTTATTGGGATTTTGAACATGGAATGGGCAGTTCTTCCACCTGGCAGAAGGGTTGCTGCAATGCCAGAAGAGGCCACAGCAAGAGCAATCTTACTGTTTGATCTAACCTTTGCGAGAATCAGCTTTATGAGGTAGGTCTTTCCAGTACCTCCAGGAGCATCAAGAAAAAACATCTTGTTTCTTTGTCCATTTATGCTCGTCAAAACTTGCTCATACACTTGGCGCTGCTCCTCGTTGAGAGTTGGCGTACACTGTTCAATAAACCTAATGAGTTCGGGATGGTCGTAACTTGTCTCTCTGATATAATCATGGTTTAACTGATTGACATCTATGGCTGGTACTGGTAAGTTGTAGCTTTCGAGCCCAAGTCCTCCCATGCGAGTGATTGTCTCTTGAATGCTTGCTAGGCACTGGTCATATATGATAGGATTGTTTTCAAAGGTGGTGTTAATGTCGACTTGATGTGCAGATCTCAAAAAGTCCTCTGAGAGGGAATCTCTGAATCTGATCCAGAGCTCAAGAGGGTTGCTCACATTGCAAAATACTAATAAGACACTGAAGAGATCCCTCAACTTGGTGGGACTGTCAGAAACAGCAGCTTCTGCAAGAGTGCCCTCCCAGCACGCATCATCCTCTAGTAAACCAAGGGCACGGCATGCGGATTGGAAATTTGGATGGAGCACACCATCAACAGTCTTGAGATCCTCAAAAGATGTTGGACCTCGAACAGTGTGTAGGAGGAGTCGGAGATGGTAACGCTCACTGCAGCTTGGATGGACAGTGTACACCCTACCGATGCACGGATCTTGTCTCACGTCAGGATGTCCTGGTACTGGTTGTCCTCTCCGCCTCCTGGACCAACCTCTTTGTTTAGAGTATGTGTAATAATAGGGCAACTCGTTGTAGAGGAGGGTTCTTGAAAAGGCGTCCGTCTGGCAGAGATTGAAGAAGGCCAAAAGAGTTGTACTTTGGTCCATTCTTTCCCGAACATTGCCTGGCTGGAAATATACTCTTTGCTCATTTGGAAGGTGGACCTCTAAATGCAACACAGCGGTAAACCTCTCATGTATAGGAAATGATAAAATTCTCCATACCGCCTCAGATGTGCATATATACCGACCACTTTGGTACATTTTAATTTCGTCTGTGTCATTACTTACTGCAAATGTGGCCTGGTCACTGCCCTTGTTTATGTACTTGCAGATGTACTTTATAGATTTTACACTGCTACAGTACTCAACGTTAACATGTGTTAGAAATGTTCGGGACAATACAGGCGAGTAAGGTACTACCCATCGGTTGTCCATAGGGATTTCATCGTTACCTACTCTGATTAGGACATGATGGCCTCCATCATCTGGGGAGCGCCTTCTGTATGTTGGGTATCCATTGTCTCCTGTTGCCGTTTCATTGACAAATGGTCTAGGGTATCTTTTGCTACAGTGACCATCCTTCATACAGGGAAGCTTGCGCTGTCGCACATTAAAAGCTCCGCATGGTCCGTGCAGCATGTGAGTCTTGACTATATCTGCAAGTTCAGGATCAGTTTCAGGATTTGGAAGCTCTGCAGAAATGACTTGATCTATTCTATTTGGAGGAATGGATTCTTCAAGCCAAATCAGGATATGAGCGTGTGGAAGACCACGTTTCTGCCATTCAACAGAGTACATGTAGCAGCGAACTGAGCCATAAATCTGGCCTTTCATAAGAACAGCAATCATACAGTTAAGCTTCAAATGAAAAACTCGTGATACCACATCATACCGGTCGTGAGCAGACTGCCTTTCTCCAATTACACTCGTGATTTCTATCCATTTTGGATTTGTTGTCATTGTTATGAAAAGTTCTGGACGACCAAACTTCCGAACATAGCAAAAGGCGTCCTGTGTGCGAGAATGCATATATCTAGGACCTCCAGTGAAGGTGGCAGGTAAAATTATCTTTTGCCCCATTTCTTCTACGTTGTCGTCTCGTCTTAAAGCGTCTTGAAGGTGTATGTAATTCTCTGCTCTCAGTTCCTTTTGGTGCGTACGAAGATACAGCAGCCTTTCACTCTCAACTTTAGCGTACATGTCCACCAAGTACTGGTTCAAAAGCTGTTTGAATTTATGAATGTGATTTGCTTCACCTTCTCTAACCATAATGCGATAGGCGTAAAACTCTCGTGAGCTAGTTTTCTTTGTGGTTGGTTGTTTAGTAACCGGGTTTACATGATATAAATTGAAACTATATCCATCTTCGCCTCTACAAAACATAAGGGGATATTGTAGGGCATCATAAGATCGGTGGGTTTCATATATTCGTTTCAAACCCTGTTCTCTTGAATTTAAAATGATGTCTCGATGGTCACTTGGATCCCCAATCATCAAAATAGCAACCTCATTGACTGTTGGTTCATTGTATCTACCTGGGTGGTCCCCTGCAGGGCGTCTGTCGGCTCTAATAACAATTTTGAAATCAGGTGAATCTACAGGAAATGTTTCTAAAGTAGTTTTGAAGCTGAGCAAGTAGGCGTTATTATTCTGAAGCATGTTTTGCAAAGCGGCCAACATGTCATGATCAAGGTCTTGAAATAAACTTTGCCTTCTTTGAAGCTGGACTTGGTCATCCCCAACAAAGTAAATCTGAAGGTAAGACGGCGGAAGTCCAGGGGGTGGCAAAAGAGAGCCGATCAAATGGTACACTTGTCCTTGAACCTTAAATGTAGGCATATATGGTCCTTCACGGATTTCATTACCTCCAAAAGAAGTCATTTGGAACGCACTATTGTAGGCCCTGATATGTCTAAGAAAATTTCGCGATTGAGGTGATTCGTCCGATATCCATGTACGTAGCGGCTCAGGTGCTTCCAAAATAGACGGTATGGACACTTTACCAGAAGCACAACATATTCCACGTGGTTCCTTTGACCAACTCAAAGCGTGACAAAACCTACAAACTTTATCAAAATCTCCAATATTGGCAGCTTCACTGTAACGTGTAAAAGGATCATATTGGAATCCACTGTTGTGTGTGTCTCGCCATTCTGTTAAATTTCTTTCGACATGCCGAGTTCTTTCCCGCGCGATCCTAGTTTGTCTTTCTGCGTCGCTCTCAACGACTCTGTTCACCCTATGTCTTTCAGAATCAGCGGCAACACGGGCATTTCTGTCAGCAATGTCCTGGCTTGCTCGAAGTTCCTCCACTCGGGTCGCCTCGTCATGCAAAAGTAGAGTTTGCTCTTCAACAGTGCGACGGTACCTATCATTGTCGATTATATGTCTAGCTTCCCGCTCTTCAGGAGTTTCATTATTCCTACGTTGGTTTTGCCGAACTCTATCTCGTTCTTGCCTACTTTCTCTCTCTTCTCTTGTTTCATTTTCCCTCCTGCGAACGTGTAGGATTCGGTCACTGTTTCGACGTGCTCCTCCCTCCTCCACTGTCTCGTTTTCCCTCCTTTGAACATGTAGTATTCGGTCACTCTCCCGACGTGCTTCTTGCTCCTCCTCTGTTTCGTTTTCCCTTCTCTGGACGTGTAATATTCGGTCATTGTTCCGACGTGCTTCTTGCTCCTCCTCTGTTTCGTTTTCCCTCTTCCGTACGTGTCGTATTCGGTCACTGTTCCGACGTGCTTCTCGCTCCTCATCTGTCTCGTTTTCCCTCCTCTGAACATGTAGTTTTCGGTCACTCTCCCGACGTGCTTCTTGCTCCTCCTCTGTTTCATTTTCCCTCTTCCTTACTTGTATTATTCGGTCACTGTTCCGACGTGCTTCTCGCTTCTCATCTGTCTCGTTTTCCCTCCTCTGAACATGTAGTATTCGGTCACTCTCCCGACGTGCTTCTTGCTCCTCCTCTGTTTCGTTTTCCCTCCCCCGAACGTGTAGTATTCGGTCACTGTTCCGACGTGCTTCTCGCTCAACCTCTGTCTCGTTTCCCCTCTTCTGAACTTGCTGTATTCGGTTGCTGCACCGACGTGCATCTCGCTCCTCTTCTGTCTCATTTTCTTTTCTCTGGACGTGCCGTATTCGGTCCCTGTTCCGTCGAGCTTCTCGCTCCTCTTCCGTCTCATTTTGTATTCTTTGGCTAAATCATAAACGTTCAGTGTCTCGCCTGCTTTCACGTTCTTTTTCATTCTGCTGAGACCTAAATAGGGCGACACGCTCTCGACTGGTTGAAGGTCGTGCATAATCTTCAACCACAACGGAACTTAAAATTGTCGACTCATTATTGCTATGTACACCATCATCAGAGTCCGAATCATCATAATCAACTGATTCCGTGGATACACACAATTTTTGTCTCTTGGCATTATTTGTTTTTCTACCCAAATTGCTTTTTCTCTTGCGAGGCATACTCTTCAGGACATATTTATTTAGAAACAATAGAAAATATTTCAACAAATAATGTATTAAAGATTAACTTGTAACCTCTCAACTAAAGCAACAAAAATATTGTCCATATGTTTAGTTGTAAACAAATTTAATTTGTGTTTGACACTATGTCAACGAATATCTCTACTGTACAGTATGAAACATCTGATTGATGCAAATTCATATGGGAATATGAACTTTTTTAAAAACATTACCTCAAAAAAAAATAAATTAAAAGAAGAGTAGATTTTCTTTTATTTATAAACGTGAAATAATTTAGGACATTATTAACTATTATAACTTTTATTTTGGTGTAAAGAGTAATGAACAATAATAAACTGGTCAAGTTTGTTTGCTGGTTAGTAGCGCACAGATATTAAAGAATAACAATCAGCTGATCGTAATTTTGTTATCTAAAATGTTTAACTTTTATATTGAATACTTTGTATTGAATCTGTAATTTGAATTAAATTTACTTCTAACCAATTAATGTATTATTATTTTAATTATTTGTACGGTAATGGATGAAATGTACAAAACCCATTGTTATAATTAGCAGAACTGGTGTTCAGTTATATAATATAGTATACATTTCGTATGGTTTTTAAGTTGTGTGAATCGATAAGGCTATGGTTAACCTTGAGTTCAAATAGGCTAACGTTTTCTAATCACAGCTGTATGCCAATGTCAAAATTAAGATTGTATTTCAATTAAAACCATGTGCATATGATTAGTTGTAAACAAAGCAACATTCTTCCAGAAATTCCACGTCAAAAATCGACAAAAACTTGATTTTCAAGGGTTTACTGTTAAATATCTAACTGTCTCATATTCGATGAAATACGTCTAAAACCATCTCATATATGTATAGTATTTGGAAAATAAGTTTCAGGCGGGACAGTGCTATAGTTATTGAGGAGTAGTTGTAATAAAGTGCGTATTTTAGCGTTACCAAGAGAATGACAGATAGACAGACAGACAGACAGACAGACAGACAGACAGAAATTGAGATAAGGTTTGATTCGGTTTCTCTGACCTATGAAATGTAAAAATAACCAAAAAGTTCATTATTCTAAGCAATGTACAGACAAAACTCTAATTTTATTTATATAGACTAGCTGACCCGGCGAACTTCGTATCGCCTAAGTTATAGGTTTCCCCTAAGACAGACCGACCCGGCAGACGTTGTCTTGCCTTTGACTATTTATAATTTAAGTACCGTTACGTTTAATTTTCAAGTAGATCTCGTTCGCATCGCTCAATCACGTCCTGGTTGAAGTTCGTTCGCTACGCTCACTCACCTTTGGGTTGGAGCTCGTTCGCTACGCTCACTCACATTTAGGTTGGAGCTCGTTCGCTGCGCTCACTTGCCTTCCGGTTAGCTCGTTCGCTACGCTAACTCGCCTCCAGGTTGAAGTTCGTTCGCTACGCTCAATCACCTTTGGGTTGGAGCTCGTTCGCTACGCTCACTCACCTTTAGGTTGGAGCTCGTTCGCTGCGCTCACTTGCCTTCAGGTTAGCTCGTTCGCTACGCTAACTCGCCTCTAGGTTGAAGTTCGTTCGCTACGCTCACTCACCTTTTGGTTGCAAATTAGCTGTTGTCATAAATGTAAAAGAAATAATAGTGCTGCACCCTGTTGGTAATCCTTGTAACTTTAATGCTATTGAACATCATAGAACAGAACCAACTTGTTTAATTGAAACAGCTGTTAAGATTCATTAATTCCATTTCTCATAAGGTTAACATGGGAAACTCCAGAGCCACTGGGGCGGAGCCCTTTTAAGAATTTCGAAACGGGAAATAGTTTACGTCCGATTCGCATACCTACAGAATTTACACACCAAATTTCATAACGATCGGTGAAGTCGTTCCGGAGGAGTTTGCAGACAAACACTGTGACACGAGAATTTTATATATTAGATTTTATTTGATTTTATTTTGAGTAAGAGTTAATAAATAGAGATCGATGATGCAGAAATGGAAAACTGGGTTTTCATAAAAGCGTTTAAAAAGCAACCTTCAGTATCCAATTGTCAATTATTTTAAACTGAGATCCGTTGAAAAATGTTTTGCTAATAAAAACCAAATTTTAAACTTATTTAATACTGATTAATATATTTCCAAAATGAAAATTATGTTGAATTAAATTTACACAATGTTACAAGTTTTTAATACTTTATAACTAGTTTTTAAGTAGCTCAGTGACTCTGATGAAAGAAAACAGCAATAAGACCCAGGTAAGTCTGTTTAATTATTTATAGGCCAATTTTATGGTGAAAAATTGTTAGTAGGTACCTATTATTACTTAATTGTTTCAAGCTAATAACATAAAATAACAATTTTAAGAATCATTTACTAGCTGTTGAAGCGTAAATGTTAATTTTATATTGATTAGGATGGACTTCATGTTTTGTATATGCTTAAACTTTTTTTCAATAAGCAATAACAAAATTTAAAGAGACAATCATTGACAAATAAACAATAAATAAACAAAATATTACCAGTAAATGTTGGTCATGAGGTTTAACCTCACAAGATAATGGTAGTCAGAATTTAAATAACTGCAAACACAGGATCACTAACTTCAAACTATTTGGGTTTAAATATGCACATAGGTGGTGTCCCCATCTCAATAACTGATAATACTAGATTACACGTATCAAGATGTATTCAAATTACACAGGGATATATTTGATGGAGCATGTTGTCAAATTGGAATCTAGAGTCTCTATTTTCAGAAAATATTTTTAAATCTTATATTTTATCTAAGATAAAAAAAAATAATTTAGTATACAATACTACTGCGTTTGGTTGTTCAATGGCACGAAATCCTTTAAAGAAGCAGTAAAAAGAGGGATCATGTAAACAACAATATTTCTCACACATCAGTTCCGGTACGTCAAATATTATAAAGCAACCTACTGTACTTAACTCATGTACAATTTAAAACGTGTTTTCATTGAAACTGTATCCTTTTCACAACAACTTTACCTCAGCAAGTATTTAGCTTATGCAAGTGGCAGAAATTATTTTACAAAATTCCTTATTTATAAGGAAAATATTTAAAAAATCTTTCTAACTCCATAACCAAACTCGTAAGGTACTTTTATTGACATAATACTTTGAAATAAAATAAGTACCTAGTGTTATGTTATTGAAAACAATTCTTTTATGTTTCTTTTTATCTTGTGTTTCAGATTGTTTGGGATTAAACTTACACCTACAACTTGCAGCCATGTTAGCTACCTTTTAGCAACTGTTCAACAATCTTCGAAAGCTTCTCAACACACACACACAAACTACACCAGGGTGGTCCAAAGGACATTTTGCCGGTTTCCTCTTAGAGTCTTTTATAGGACTCGTTGGAGACCTGTGACGTGTCGGTCCTTCCCCATGCGGTTACTTCTTCTGACATAGCCTAGACGTTTTCAATGCAATCATCT
Organism: Macrosteles quadrilineatus; assembly: GCF_028750875.1. Lineage (NCBI taxonomy): Eukaryota > Metazoa > Arthropoda > Insecta > Hemiptera > Cicadellidae > Macrosteles > Macrosteles quadrilineatus. The sequence goes on from NW_026542594.1 coordinate 161,734,301, forward strand.
CATATCCCTGAAAACTTCTGACCTAGTTACTCTATGAATATTCTCTGATTTTCTTCACATATTATTTTGTGAATCGCTTGTCTTGACCCGTAGTGTTCAGACCACCTTGCAACCTCCCTGTATCCCTCCCTGTGACATCTGTCACCGTGACAAACAGTTGGGTGAAGGAGTTACCCGCTTACGAGCCTGGTCAACATACTTCGAGACCCATTACACCTCAGAATAGTAGTTTGTTCACTCCTCGTGGGTGGACCAGAAATGTTCTAGGTGTCAGACGAGGCGACTCACACAGTTCACACTCCGCTTCAACAAAGTATTTATTTCTACATTGCTGCAGATTCATAAAGACCTTATCACTCTGAATTGAGTCAGAAGAATGAAAAGAAATTTGGACAACCCTTCAACAGGTAGCTTTCCATTTTTATTTTGGTAGCGTTGGTGTTTAAGAAATGTTATATTTCAAGGCAAAAATATAAATGGTAAAAGTTAAAAACATTGCAGATAATCAATCAGTAAAAACCTATGAAATGTCATTCTAGATCTCACAGTAGTGTAATTGAAAATACAGCCATCAATAGTAAATGGGTGAAACGAAAAGCAATGTTCTTTCTCGAGAAATAAATACTCATTTATTGCGTTCCTAAAGACAAGTAAAATTGAACTTGACTACCATACAATGACAGCTCTAAAACTAATTGATCAAACATATTCCTCACTTAAACGTGTTTTTTTCTTCTAGACAAGCAACAAGAATCATCTTCCAACTCCCTTGCAACTTCTGAGCGAACTGTCAGAGAACAACTCATCCAGTTCATCTCCATAAGATTCCAAATTAAATCAGGTAAATAGTCTACACAAAAATACCTTAGTTTGGTAATGTCAGTCTCTATTTCATTCTGTGGCAATGGGTAAGTAGCAACATTTCTAATATTTAGTTAACCAGCATAAAAACTTGTAACATTGTGATTCATCTTAAAGAATATATTTTTATGATATAAATAATCCTATTAGTCAAAGGTGCTGAGTTAAAACTAAAAAGATTTTAGTTTGTTAATTGTACTGGAGAAGGGAAGTATGAACGCAGCTTGAGGGGATAAGATAACGGACGTACCTACTGTACTGACCACCTGCAGTCAGGACTTAAACTCCGTCGGGTTATAGCGGCGTCTGTTACTGATCAATTCCAAAGTCTCAATAATGCAAAAAATTCACATTATCCAAGTTTTTTTTTAACTGCTTGAACCTTGAAATAAACTGTGAAGCTTGTACACATTAACCTAGGCCAATCTAATGTTGTATGTATGTCTCAAAATAGCTTTAAACGCTCATTTAAGGATGTCATTTTCAAATTTTTCGGGGGTATACCCAGACCACCCTCTTTTGCTGGGGGTATGGAATACCCCCCAGGCCATCCCGGTGACCCCCTCCCCCCAGAATATAGATCTAGGACCGCCGTTGTCTGGTTTAAACTTATGAAGTCAATTGCCTCTTCTGGCCCATCAACTGCTGAGTGGACTGATCATCATCAGTGCTGTTCAACATACGATGGAACTGTGACACTATATGAAGTGCATACCTTTCATACGGAATAGATAACTCAGAGCGTTTAGATTTGTCATAGGCGAACGTTTTACGATGTACTATAGTTAATTTCGTTGATGCAAGGTTGCACAGAATATTTTGAAAATTATTGCCTCGTTAACAAGTATAACGACAAAGTTCCAATACTTATTGCTTACTAACAGATTATTGTCAATTTTCAATGTTTATTTAGTTGACCTGAGTTCGACAATCTGTCACTTTGGATTGAAATTAAACGTGTAGGCCTACATCATAAAACATGATTTAAAAATACAATACACAAGTTCGGTGAAACATATTATACGGTTGAAAAATCCTCATGAATTACATTGCTAAACCAATAATCTTGTGCTTCTCATTCACTCAGTGAGTGTTGATTGGAACAAAGAGCGCGAAGTGTGGCGAGAAGGACTGTTGGTGAACTTGAAGGTAGCCAAGCGACGCCAGATAGCGCTATCATCATGTCCCGTAAACTTCACACTTTATTGTTAAGATATAGCTTAAACAGACATTATCACGTCTTCACACCTGACAAACACATTTGATAAAGGTCTATTATTTTTAACAAAGCTGAGATACAACGAACACATTAACAAATTAATTCCGGGGTAACAAAAGGTCCCTGGACGGTTAAATATTTAAACTCTACAAAGATAACTTTGAAAAAAGTTAATGTGCATTAAATTATTTAAATACATTATTCAGTGATAGGATCATCCCTTAAGGAATGAAAGATTGCAACTCATTTGCAAAATATCACGTTTATCATTTACAGAGTGGTTTTACCTTCCCCCTATGTTTTTCTACATTTTATATACAGGATATTCAAAAAAAGGTGGGGACATAATTTACGTCGTGATTTCTTTGGTCAAAATAAAGAGAAAAAATCACCTGTAAAACTTTTTCCAAAATCGCTTTGTTAACTAGATATTCAACATTTTGTATTTTTTACATAAACACTTTTATCTTTGGAAACTTTCAACCTATCTTTATGAAACTTAGTATGTATGTTAAGGTAGCAGAGACCCATGTAAGAAAAGTTATCTTGATTCAACTTAAAATTTCCAAATTGTGACCATTTAAATTATTTAAACTTAAATTGCTTAAATATGACTGATTTTATGAAAAAAATGTCAGTAACACTTTTATTAAACATTTAAGTTCCCTATGCAACGACACCAAATTAAAAATATCGAATAAAATATTACTTAAATACCATGATTTTTAGGTATTGACTAGATTAACCTTATTCTATCCCATTTTGCAATTGAAAATCGTGATATTTCAGCTAATAATAGAAACAAAAGTATTTAATTTATTTTATTTTGCACGCTACAAAACATAATACAAATCCCATTTACATTGTAGCACTATACTAGTTTGTTCAAAAATTGAGAACATGCTATGAGTTCATAAAATTGAATAAAGTGAATCGTTCATAGACTAAGAATAATCAATATTAATTATTAAATAACAACAATAAATAATAGTAATAATAAGTAACAATAAATAAGAGTGACTAAGAATAACACACATAAATAAGATAAATGACCATTTCAAACAAGTTTAAAAGAGTGTGGTAAGATACGTCGAATGTGAAGTATCCAAACTTCTTGAAAAATAAATATCTAAGGAATTTGATTTGTATTTGCTCAATCATGTTGGCAAGATAGGTTTGATGAGGATACCACACAGTTGCTCCAAACTCACGTTTAGGCCTACCAGGGTGCAATATAAAAGTTTGAGGCTGTAAATGTTGGTTATAAAACTTCCCGATCTGAATATGAAGTCAAGAATTCGATACGCTGATCTACAAGACTCGATTACATGATTAGAAAAAGACAACTTGCTATCAATTGTAACACCAAGATCTGTGACACTACTTTGACTACCCAGTAAATTACCATTCATGGAATATTAGAAGTTAACAGCGTTGTGAGTGCGTCTGGTGTAACTGACAACAAAACATTTATCTGAATGGAATTTTAAACCCACATCACTCCAAGCCACTAGTCTATCCAGGTCTTGTTGCAATAGAAGACAATCACTAACGTCGTTTATTTCTCTAAAGATCTTTAGATCATCAGCATAAAGAAGGACTTTACTATTCAACACACTGTTAACGATGTCATTAATGAAGATTGTGAACAATAAAGGGTCAAAGTTCGAACCCTGGGGAACCCCTGAAGATGCAACAAATTCAGAAGATGAACTTCCCTGAAAATGAACAAACTGTTATGTTATGTTCTGTTATGTAAGTAGGTCGAAAAAAAACGCAAACCATTGCAGGAGATGTCAAGATAATTCAGTTTTGATAATAGTAATAGATGGTTGTCTTTGTCAATCGCTTTTTCAAAATCAGTATAAATGACATCAACCTGACCTCCTTTGTCCAAAGAGGAAATACAAAAATCGGAAAAAATCATCAGATTATCTATCTGGAATAATTATCTGTCCTTTGATATTGATATGTTCCACTCAACCCAGTCATTCTCTCAAATTAGTGGAGACAAAGAAAAACAGTTTCCAATTAATTTTATAGATTGATTTATAAATTATAGAAATAATATAGGAGAGAGGGACTTAACCAATTCGTAGTTTTTCGAACCTAAGCCCTCTGTAGAAGGCAACATTAAAAATTAAGTTAAGGAAAATGTTTCCAATTTCTTTTTTTATATAAAAAATTCATGAAAAATAATCATTCTTGATTGCATATACGTGTGAGTGGTACTTACTGAGGCACAGCACCGCTGTATATTGCAGGGGTAGTGGTTGTGTGTAGGGCGGAGATTAGATAGATACTGAAGGCGCACCTCTAACCTCACGCTTTATATACACAATTAACTAACTTACGTGTGTCAAAGCAGCCACACGCTCATGTGATCCGTAACTCTCGGATAACTAACTAAAGGTCCAATAACTCAGTAACTCACGCTGCTTTGAACTCTGTGTCGCTTTGTAAGGCAATAGCCCTGAGGCGGAGCTGAGAACGTAAGAAAGTGACAAGTTTGGAACATTAACCTGTGTCAAGACATGTTAATTTAATGTTAGAGTAAATATGTTTCGACAATTAAGTTAATTTATTTCAACCTAAATTAACAATGTATACGATGAATTGTTTGCCCGTATTTAGAGGTTCTGTAGAAATGCACCAATTTGTACATTGTAAAGCTTGAGGGATAAGGAGAAGCTAACGGATTCGATATATACATAGACATATTTTAATCACGAATAAAGTAGGCCTACAAATACAATGCGCATCTCAATCGTCAAAGAAAGTGCATCTAGTAGATAAGTTTTTTGTATATATAAAATATAGGTACCGCGTGTTTCAAAATGAATAGCCGGGTTTTAACGCTTTATAACTTTTATACTATTAAACTTACCGCTATAAAATACACATAAAATGAAAAAAGCAACTCAAAGAGTTCATGCCTTCCAAAGACACATTATTTAACAAAATGGATTCAGTAGAACTGTAGATTTAATTGTCCAAAGTTAAAAAGTAATTTCCAACTTTTTTCACCACTAGAAATTCGGAGGTTGCTAAAAATAAAAAAGTGTGAAATTTAATGTTTGCTATGTCTATTGTCTAAATTGAAGACGGGGATTAAAAAAAGTAGTTTTGAGGCAATTTTTGGTACCTTTATTGACAATTTTCAAGAAATGCATAGTAGTAAATTTTAATAAATTTTATTATCCTTCGGATTAATACCTTCCACTTTGGTCGATTTTCTTCCCATTTAAAAGTTATTTGGAAACACGTCAAGCAACCTCCGAATTTCTAGTGGTGAAAAAAGTTGGAGATTACTTTTTAACTTTGTGCAATTAAATCTACAGTTCTGCTGGATCGATGGTATTTATGTATGGGCCTATTCACTGATTCGGATTGATTTTATACTACAGTAATGTTATTTTAGATGTTTGATATTATTAGTAATTTATTCAATTTATTGTTTTAGAGGAATGGCTTAGAATATAGATAAATAACTGCTGAATAACAGTTGTAGCTTTCAGTGCAACCACGAAAATAATTTAAAAATACTTAATATATTTTCTTAAAACTTGTACCATAGATGATTACCTAAAACCATAGATGGACTAATATAATTATTTCAGTTCATCTTATTTAGTACTTTTTTTATCCTGCAAAAGTTATTAATGTTGAAAAAAACAAACTATACACTTAAGGTGAATTGTATCTGCCAACTAACCGAATAAGAGGAAGGGGATGACTGTATGAAGTACCAGTGAACCGACAATATCATTTCAACTATCAAAAAGTAGTAGGCCTATGTCAAAAACATTATAAAATGTTATTATAAGGTAATAAAGTAACTGGTTAGGAGAAAAAAAATAAAATTAGGTAGGCCTATATTCATAAATATACGAGCTAAGCAACCAGACCCTTCTACTGATAAAGAAGTTTAATATAAGGCCTGTAAATATTATAAGCCAAAAAGACAAAAGTTATTTAGATTACTATTGTTGGGTCACTAAACCAATCAGTTGTTATAAAACATGCGATCAAAGCCAGGTCGTAATAGATAAATTATTTCATGTTTTAAAAAAAAGTACTACTGTATGAACCATGCCTTAAAAACTTTAGTTAAAATAAATTTGTTTTCCATCCATACCAAAAAAAGTAAATAAGCCCTTTAGTTTTAAATACAAGTCGTATTAACCAGTTTTCTATCTACATACAATCACATCATTGAATAGGCTCTAGTACGAAAAAGATTCCAATTTCTCATGAACCGAAAGATTAATTTCTCACAACACAACCCCAGTCCTACCTGTATATGCGGCGGTCGGAGCGGCGTTCGTCTGAGGACGAGATTTTCTAGAACCGCTTTATATAACCACGAAACTCCTCCCCGACTCACCAATTTACTTAGCGAGGGTTAGAAACAAAGGTTTGTATGTTAACAAGGGTGTTTAACGATCAGTGTGAATCGGGCTGATTAAAACCCGCCTCAAGTGATTGCCCATTCTTTGGCATTATGTACTTTTCTCCGTGTTCATTGTATAAAAATGGGTTTTCAGAAATTTACCCCAAATTAACCCAGATTGACAATTTTTGTCCTCGGATCACAATGTATGTTCAATCAAGTTTATTGTACTGAGACTCATAATTAATAATATTCAAGGGGTAGGCTATTATTTTGTTAATATGAAGATTATGTTTTCTAGGAATAAGACCCCAAAATAAAAACTCTGAAGGAAGAAAAACATTTTCTCAGTCTTACTTACTAGTCCGATACAAACATAGTTTTAAATACAATTTAAAATCTCTTTTGCCACAGCTCAAAAGTTTCAAGACTCAATTTAAATGCTGCATAAACATTAGGTTTACCTTATGGTTTCTAGGTTCTTGAAGTATATGGGATATTCAAGAACCAGGAAACCATAAGGTAAACCTACACAATTTATTGATTGTTCTTGAGATTGGGAGTACTACACTAATTGTAAGAAAATGGTTAACAAGTTGTATATCAATAATCCACAATTAAACAATAAACAATTAACCAGTATAATTCAATCACATTTATAAACATAGTATAAACAATACTGAAATATTATTAGTAAAAATAATTATAAAGTAGGAAGCTTGTTATAGATAAATATCCTCGCCACCATTAAGGAAACATGTATGTAATAAATGTAACCGTGGAGAAAAAAGTAAACTTAATTATTCTGTGTTATTGTCTCGGTACTTTGATTAACAATTTTTTATGTTAATTTATGATGATTAGTACTTTCAAAATATTTTTAAATTATTACTCTATCGCCAAAACTATAGCCCACATTCCAGGATTAACAAGTAAAAAATGCATTACGCTCACGATTATGTGAATTTTCGGAGCAATATAAATTTTAAGACATCTTCAAGTAGGAAAATAGCCCAAGAATCTCTTCATACAAATTCCTAACTGATTTTTATAAGTATATTTTTACAAAATTATAAACAAAAATCTTAAAAATGTAAAGGTTTTAAATGGGATTGCATCAACCAATTTTGAATTAAAAAAAACCAAAATGTATGAGGGCTTATTTGTAACTCCTTGATACTAATTTTAATGAGTGTAGAATTGTATATAAAAGCTGTAATGAAATATTACTGAAACTACATAAAAAATAATGATGCATATTTTTGTTCTCCATAGAGGTGACAAAACGTTCTCCAGCCGCTACGAAGGACTTGAATACTGTACTTGTAAACCGCCTTCAATTTTTCACTCGGCAAAACCAACCCTGTACCCAGATTGCATATCTGCGCCGTCTTGCTCAGCAGTGGCATTAGCATTGACTATGTCAGTCACACGTGAATCAACGCTATCTCTACCAATATGTTAAAACTAGGTCAATGCATTTGTCTGCTTCCAAAATTGAGTGGAACAAGCATATTAATCTAATACTATTCCAAAGTCAATTCTAGATCTGGTTCACGTAAATGGGATGTCTACTTGCAGTATCCAAATTCAATGGTACATCTGGTTCACATAAATGGGATGTCTACTTGTAGTATCCAAAATCAATCGTATCTAACACTACAATTAGGAATGACTTCAAAATTAAATCAGTAAAAGAAGAAATTACAGACCATGGCAAAAAGTACCAAGAAAAATTAGGATCTCATCCGAACAGTCTTTCTGTTAATCTGCTGGTTTTAGTCAGTGTATTACCAGACGAAAAATTGTTGTTCATGTGTTAGACCTAAGCTACAGATATCTTTAAATCTCTAATTGATTGATCAAATGTTTGGAAAGACTTGTTGATGAACAGGTGCTTGCTTCCTGCCATTGTTTTGTTAAATGTTTTACTAATTGTTCTCATATTCTTATGAACAGATTGTAAAATAAATTCTGATAAAAAAAAATTGTTATCTTGCGAATAAATACTGTCATGGGACAGGACTAATCAAACCATAAGGCCTATGTTAAATTTCTAAAAGTTCAAATTCACGTTGTGAAAAGATCTGTAGCTCGATTTGAACCATTTTAGATACCTGAACTTCCCATAGTTGGTTACTATAACTGTGCTAAATTGCTTGTGGATCGCTTCAGCCATTCAGGAGGAGTATGTGGAAAACAAAAGCTGGGGTGTCGTACAAGAGCTTCGCTCGCTCCACTCAAAAAATATGGCTCCAAAACAACTTAATGCCCTGACAGTTTTATGTTTCCCAAATCATTAAGGTTTTTTTCTGGAACAGCTGAAGACAATTAATTTTAATGTTAGGTCTGTAGGTGTACTGTAGAGGTCGTGTTTTGTTTACAACCTGTTTCTTGTTATTTCAGTCATTTTAAACTTCGTTCAACCAAATAATACGATCTAATCATAAACAATAACTCGGCCTCTACTTATACAACCAATCAGTAAAGCACAAATCAAGAGATTAGCCCTAAAATAATAGAAAAAAAACTGCATTGACACTAGCGCCCAGTGTCCACCATGGCACCATACATGAACTAGACACAAAAAACTAGCTTAAAAATTTACAAGGTTATAGACATACCACGAACAAAACAACCTGCGCAGAAACGAAAAGATCACGTGGTTCGCGCAGGTAGGTGTGGCGTACCATTCAAACCTGCGCGGCTCGAAACGGCCCAGGGTTCTTTTGTTTCTGGTATTACTATAGTCTATGGCAGACTTATTATCATTATCTTATTACATTGTTATTATTTTGTTGTTATCTATTGGATTAGCCATTCAAAAGATTCAATATATTTGTTTGCTATGGTATTGTTGCAAGTATGTTGTTGCATTTACTTTAACTGCACCATTTTTTATGGTCAAAACCAGAAATTTCAAATCTCAAAGCTTAAACGATAAAATAAATTAAATCTTGAATATTTATACCCGAACATGACACTTTTCATTTTCCTGGTCAAGCAAGGCATTAAAAATGGCCAAAATAGAGGGAAAAACATTTTTAATATTCAAATCAAAACTGAAAACATTAGTATTTGTGTATCTAATTCCAGTAGCCTATTAGTATTTACATAGTATTTGTTTCAACAGTGTTAGTGGTGATCTGTTTTCTCCATTGCTGCCATCTTGAGTGTAAACGATGCTATAAACAATTGCAAAGCACCAACAAATTCTGCAGTTTCAAAACCAAAACTGCCAAAATATTCAATTTCCAAAACTTTTCAATCCTAAAACTCGTTGGATCAAATCTAGAAACCTAAACTTCTCTAAAAAAATTGATTGTTTTGAGATTTGGTTTAGACACAACACTACCATTATTGCTAACTATTTTGGAATTGTTAGTGACTTCAACTTGCTTAAAATAAATCTATATTACCAAATCGAGCAGCTTCAACAATCATACTGTTAAATTTGCTGATCAAGAAGTTATTTAAATTTGTTCTAATGATGCCACATTGAGCAATACGCTGTTATGTTCTAACTTTATACCCAGCATATTATTTAACAATTTTGTTAACGATAGTTTTGTATTAAAAAATCCCTGGCCTAAAGCCATTTTACCAAAAACATTATACCCAGCATATTTAGGCATTAGATGTATTTTATCTTTTTACCCTGTGGTTGAAAAGTAGGAGTTAAGTAATAAAGTGGAACTGATTGTAGGTCTACAAAAAGTGCCTCTATACCTCCATTAATCAGCAAGAACCTTTTCACACAACTGTGGTTTCTGTGAAATTAAAAACTGTGAAACAAATTTTTGTTCCCTTTTCATTTATTATTTCAAAAGTTCATTTCACAAAATAAATAGAACACCATTACCGGTATGGAGAATTTTTTAATTTAAGAAAAAATTGATATTACAGAAAGATTAGGGATTCTATGACATTTTCTGGGTAAAAAAGGTTATTAAGTCAAGGACAATATTTGTATCACCAACTTTTTATTTATAATAATATACAAGTCATATCAATTAGAAGATATATTTAATACATTTGTGTACAAATTACATAAACTTTAGAGTGGCAAAGAACTAAATAGAAAAATATATCTGTATATTTATACTGTGGAACCTCATTTATTTCTAGGAAAACTAGGTTTTACTATATCACCTAAAAGTGATTGATTAAAGCAACAATAACAATAGAATATTAATGTATGCAATGAATGTAATACAGACTGTATACAAAGTTTTATCAAGCTAGTTCTGAGTGTAAAGAAACAACTTCGAAGGTATTATTGGGTTGTTGGCCTTAGATGTTATTTATCCATAGTGTAAAAAATATATGACTTGCCAGCGTAAAGGCAAAACTTAATACATTGTTGTCAACTTGTGTTAAAGATTGGAACTGTAACATAACATAATATAATATTTATTCTAAATTAATTTTTCACTTGAGACTGATGTTAAATTACAAAAAAGCCATTCTTAAGACTACTAAAACACAGTAGCTAAAAAATATAGAAGTTATCTTTGTGCAAATGTTATTTTATTATTATTCATCCCGAGATAGCAAAGAAACTTGTGAACTTATTTTTGAGAGATTTGTGTCATTAGCATTGCGCAGCATACAATGGCAGGACCAGCTAAGAAATCTACGATTCCTCGGGGTTTCTGCTACATGATTCATTAAGATTTGTAATAAAACAGTACTGCTTATAAAACTTACGACAAAGATAAACCAATAAATGAACAAATCATATTATTAGCATGGACAGTAAGGTTTGTTAGAATTTCTAAAACCAATGACACATGACAGGGTTATAAGGTTTGGAGATAACTTTGGTGTTTTTAATGTTTACTACACACTAATTACATTTTTCAATCAAAGCATTATAATATGATCAGACCCATGTTCACTATAAAATTCATAATATTAGGAAAAAAGCTATTTATATAAAAAATACTAGACAAATTTACATTTTTACAATGATTTAGTTACACTAAGACTTATAACTTGAAGACTTGATTTTTTAAATATTGTCTGTAGTTTATTTTTATTATCCTCTAATAGTAAGATTGCAAATGAATGTTAAGAATAGAATTTTAACTAACACATATTACAATTATGTAAGAATTATAAAATATTTTAGAATATAATGTAATGCTTAGTACTTTCAGTGAATTTCCCATATAGGGAAGAAGCTGTTACCATAAGTCTTATGCTAAGACCTAGACTCAGGATTGATTAACTTATTCATTTTTATGTCTCCAGAACCCAAAAACACCATTCGTTCAAATTCATATAGCCTAAATAATGTTCTGTGTCTTAGAACAATAACTCAAGTAAAAATCATCAGATTTTGATGAAATTTTGTACAAACGTTTAAACCTACATTTATTGAAACGAGCTTGCTAACCAGCATGATTGGACTATGGAAAAATGTTTAAATATGTGGTTTCTTGGGTTAAAGGTTGGTTTTAGATATAGTTGCATGTATTTGATCAAATTCGGTAAATTTATTTATTTCATACCAAGCTAGAAATGTTCACTAAAACCACACTTTATTACCCTCCATGTAGCAGCAAACATAAGTACTAATTAAAGTGCATGTTATTTAAATAGGGAAGGAATGTGACATATTAAAAACAAATATTTCAGTGAAAATCCAATCAGGCAAATGGAAATTCGCTTAGTCTGCAGTTTTGCTGAATATTTATCAAAGAAACAAGTTGAATTATTCAAAGGTAAAACATATTACACGCTAACTTTCCGAGCAAAAATATAGAAAGAATAGTTTTAATTTTGGTGTTACTTGAATTTGAATAACACATGTCAATAAAAGTGTGATTGTTAAATCAACAACTCAAATAAAATGTTATTGATGAATATTCTTTAATCTAAAATACAACAATTCCCTGAAAACATTAGGATTATTTTCAAATTATTTTTGCCTAAACCTAATGCAAACATAGGCTTATAGATTTAAAGTAATCATGTAATACAAATTGGTTCTACAAAATAAAGAACAAGTTATACACACACTCTTTCATAAACTAGAATTATTTATCACAAATTATTCATCTTCTATTTATTGACCTTAGGTATAATTTCTTAGCTATTCCCTAACAAACTATGAAATAAGAATGATCTTGTTAAAGTAGGAGAAAGTAAAGTAGTGAAGGGAAATTGTAGTTTAAAACAAAGCAACAGCAGATTTTAATGATGACCTAGATTTAATAGATCATCGAGTCAATCATTTATAATATATAAAAAATACCAGACTTTGGCCGTTATGTTCAAACGGCTAGTAATAATACTTAAGAGTTGGAAATTTATCGGCTATTATAATAAAGTCCTCTGGTAATATATTGACAATAACTATATAATTTTAAAAGGGTAAAAGTAGTTGCCCAACAGTAAATATTTGATACCAAATAATCAAATAAAATTAGAGTTCTTAGCATGTTAATTCAAAGTAAAAACAGTTTAGATTATCAGTTACTTATCATGCATTTTGAAGACGTGCTAAAAAACTAAGAATTTAAATTCTCAATAGTTTGAAAATAAAATAAGCCCTTAATTTAATGGAAGCTGGAGGCTAAAGGGCTAAAAAGTTATCCACTTATCAGTTTTGAGCTTTTTTATTAACCCTATTCTATTTTTAAGTGTCAGATAGGTAAAATTATTTGATTAATTTTCTTAATCTGGACATTTGTGTGAATTGAGACTACGGATTACAACTAAACTGAACATTATCTATAGGAGAAACCCACTTTATTAACCCTTACACTCACAGCAACTAGCAGTCGGCCAACTCAGGTCTTGGCATATTTTCTTAAAGACCACTAACACAACAACAAAAATAAGTCACATAAAAAAATATGTTTGTTGATTAAACCTAGAGTTTATACTCCAACAATTAGAACTTTACATTGAATGAACAGCACCTAAACTAGTTTGAGATTAGTGTCCAATCCATGTGATAAAAATATATTTGATTACTTCAGGTACACGCCAATAAAAATATTTCACATTTTTTACAGACGAAATTGGGTGATCGTGAGATATTGATTTACTATTTTCATCATGTTTGCAATTATTACTTATGGTTACAATTTTAGAAGCATGAAATGAAAGTTAATTCCGAAAACTCAAGAAGAGAAAACCAAATCCACTCGCATTACCATTCAAGCTCGATTGTACAGCTTTTCTTTTACAATGCAAATGTACAATACTAAAGTACAAAAATAAATAGAATCCGACCAGCGGAAAGAGAAGGAATGTTTACTGAGTCTAATGTGTAGGAATAGACTCGACTGAGAATGGTGTCACTTGGTATATGAAGCAGCGATTGCATACTCTGACAGGCTTGGCATGTCCATAGCGAGGCAGAGGCACAGAGTTGGAGCTGCATCTCGCACAGAACACCTGAAACCAGAACTTGGTGTCACTTTGTATATTAAGCAGCGATTGCATACTCTGACAGGCTTGGCATGTCCATAGCGAGGCAGAGGCACAGAGTTGGAGCTGCATCTCGCACAGAACACCTGAAACAAGAACTTGGTGTCACTTGATATATGAAGCAGCGATTGCATACTCTGACAGGCTTTGCACACGACTGCAACAACATTATTGTAATCATTCCCAGCAATCATCTCAACACCGGTGCTTATTCTTTGCAATAGCCGCTTGTGATCATATTTTGCAACAACGGCAACATTTGTGATTATTTCCTACAATCGCAGCAACATCCGTGGTAATTTACTTTGATCGTGGCAACATCTGTGATCTGTGATAATTACCAGTGATCGCAATGTCCGATGCTATAAAACAAGAACAAACAGCAATATCAGGCAGTTTTTTTTTCAAAATAAAAAAAAATTCCTGGTCTTATACAAAATTTACATACAATTCACAATGTCCCCTCATCAAAAATCATGTACAATTCCTAGTTTTCCGGGTTTCCAAGTTGGATGGACACTCTGAAATAACCACATTCCGTACAACCCACATTATGATCTATGAATGTTGCTAAATTTGGAAAGCAGAAAATATTTTGTGACCTTATAACACAACATACCTTTCCACAGTTACGGCAGTGATGTCGGCGGCGAATGACAGTGAACATTGCATGACAGGCCATACACACCGGAGCCGCCTCGTCTGGCAACCACAATGGAGCAGCTTCCACCAGCCCCTCCTGTGTATTGCCTCCCCACTCTAGGGCGTCCTCACACACTTCTACAACACAACCAGACAGTACAGGATACAGTAGGATGTAACAGCTACGGGAAAACCATTGATGGTAGTCCAAAACATTTGGCAAACAAATCTATACAACAAAATCATTCTTCTACCATTTTATAAATAACATTAGTCACCTATCATTAATATAAACAACATTGATCATATATTGCATACACAGAAAGCGTTTATAAACATGTGCAGTAAAAAATTTTCGATTTTGTCAGTATTGCAGTTGGTGTTTACGGTATTGCCACAATCGTGGAAGACGATGATGTCGCCATGACCATAGGAGATGTTCACAATTTGGCCATAACCTCCAAAATGTACACAATTTCAATATAACAGCAGAAGATGTTCACAATTTGGAGGTGACTGCAAAAGATGTTTTTTGATTTTACCGGTACCAAAGACAATGATTTTGCTGTGACCACAATAGATGTTCTCACCATAATGCCTGACAATGTTTACCATATTATTAGTCTGGTTTTTTGTACGCTACAAAAATTGCACCAAACTTAAGTTAGGTTTTCCGTACAAATTCTAAAATACATGCATAATTCATGTTATTTATTGATTTAATCTTGAAGAGTAAAAAGAGTAAACACCCAGCCTCCGTGGGGGCAGAACACAGAACATTACAAGGATTAAGGCGGTTTTTAATGGTAGAACTATATCATTTTATCAGTTTGATTACCTGGAGGAATTTCTGGGATTTCTTCTTCCTCTTCGGGTTTGCTGTCAGAGGAGTTGATAAGGAAGACACTTTTCAAGATGTGGCGGAGGTCACCAGCAAAGTTTGTTTGTAGTTGGTCAGCTACACCGGAGATGCAAACAAACAATCTGTGCAGAAGATCTCCACTGGATCTAAAGCAAATCAGACAACTATAACTATAAAGTTTTGAAAAATACAGTAAATCTTACTAATATTATAAATGTGAAAGTTTGTGTGTTTGTTTGTTTGTTTGTTTGAAGTTCAATCACGCATAAACCACTGGATGGATTGGGCTGAAATTTGGCATGATGATAGCTTACATTCCCGATTAACATATAGGCATATTCTTATCTCAAAAATCCTTTCGGGCTCCGCCCCAGTGGCTCTGTAATTCCCCATGTTAACCTTATGAGTATTCATATTTAAAGTGAATTAAAGAATTAAGTCAGCTGTTTCAAATAAAAAAGTTGGTTCTATGATATGGAAAAGCATTAAAAAGTTATAAGATTTACCAACAGGGTGCAGCACTATATATTTTTTTGCATTTATGAAAACAGCTAATTTGAACTAAGCAGCAAAAAAACTAATTCGCAAAGGGAACTGTCAAAGTAGGATTGTTTACAGTTATTTTTATGTTTTTCATTTCATGAATAATTTGTGATATTTTGCGAATTGTTGATAATTTATTTTTCTCTATTGTTTAGGTGAAGTGGTAGAACATTATGGCTATGGTAGATGTGTAATACCATAGAATACTGTAGATTTAAAAAAGCAAATTTTATCAAACTGTGTCCTCCCTTATTGCAAACGCAAAGCTTGAGTATAACTGCAATAAGCATTTTATACTTATATTCCAACCCCGTACGAAGGACGGGTACTCTGCTAGTCTCTTATACTATTAATATATAGCTCTTGAAACCATCAGATGGAGCAACCATTTGTGTTTTCTTCTAGAGAAATATGTGACAATCGACTAAGAGCTCTAGAGGTAAAAAAGTGACACCATGCATACTTTTGTTTTTGAAAAATTAACAACTTCTAAATTTGGTTTTTAGGTTTTGCGTCTAAAAACAAACAATTTCTAAATTTGGTTTTAAGGTTTTGTGTCTATCTTTAACATTTAGTCAGCATATTGCTTAGAAGAGTGAAAGGCCATCCAGTTGACGTATTCATGGAATTTCCGTTTGAAATAGCCTACATAGGATTTATCCAGTTTTGTCATAAAACACTTCTGTAGTTTTGAACATATGTTTATTTATTTGTTGAATAAGCTGAAAAGTGAGCTGGTGCCATGTAATTTTCCAAGGGGGATCTTTTATAAATTTACAATGGCTGTTACTTCATAAGTCTTTTGAGTGAGACAATCTGGATTTTGGGGTGACATAGTAGTAGTAATATTCACTTTAAAACAGATGTTAACTGGGACGGGTGGCGTCGTCCTGTAATCCAGCTACTAGGAGGTTATGAATTGTGGATATTTATAGGCATGCACTGTGGATGCGATACTCCCTAGTGTGGATTAACGTCCACTCGAGTGAGTACGACTACCCGCAGTACTATCCTGAAAATTAGACCAATTCGCATATACCAAGGCAAAAGTGTGGTTCGGTCCCTTAGTTGTCATTAGCTATATGGGCTATTAAATTAACAGCTGTGTCTAAGGAATAAGTTTGCCTTAGTCACTAACAAGACTACAATATCGCGCCACCCATCCTACACTCATCTCCATTCATACTTGGCTTAAAATACCTACTTTGGTATGGTCGCCATTTCATTGAAAAAGTATAAAAAAAAGATGTAAGATAAGAATAAACAAATAATAGTACCATTCTTGCACTATTTTTTCACAAAAATGTAAACTTAACCTGGGGTTACAATCTTATTTTACTTATTTATACAGTCCCGTGCATATTGGTTAGTCCTCATTGTTTTTGCCACAGGATTCACAAGAGTGTAGCACTTGTCAGGCATATCTCGTGGCAGTCAGTTTCGATTGTTCCTAGTTTTCATAACTTAGCGAAGATGGCGGACGCCAATCAACACAAATTATAGAAAGGTGACTTGCGTAATCAGATGTTAAATTGTTACAAGCTTATCTGCTGTTGTGGTACGCAATATACGAGACCTGAACTTTGCGCGAGCCTCCATCTTGGTAGCATGTTGCACAGCCTTGAGTGCGAGAGCCACTTCCTCATCATCCTGACAATCGGAGTTGAAGGAGGAAGTCTCACTCGTAATGCTGCAACTACCACCATTAATTAGCAGAATTATAATAAACTGGTTATCAAAACTGTGTTATTCGATTCTCCCTACAGACAATCAAATTGTGTGTGGTTTGACTGTACACAGTAGAAGCCCCTGTCTATACTTGGTGTGGAGATAGGCTAAGATACTGATGGGCTTTCCAATACCATACTATAAACCAACTATAAAGTTCTTAACAAAACACATATAGCCTACTACACAAGAGCGGAACATGTGCAAATGTTGGGTGTGAGAGTAGTATGTTCTCTTTCAGCGTGTTGTTTGGCTGCTTGTGTCAAGTCAGTCCAAACGAATGGTTAGAGCACTTTAAGTGCCTCCTGAACCCGCCTCTGTTGTTAGCCAATGTCTATGTACTTCCATTTATTCAAGACCACTTTCTAGATAGAGGGAGATTTCTTAATCGCGGGAGATGATTAGGATTTATCTTCAATCGCGGGGAATATGATATCCTCGACTGCTGGAGGTGTTCATGATATATTGTTTCAGGGGTTTCACACCCCCCCCCCTGACCTTAAAACTTGATTTTCTACAAATAAAAAATCTTTTTTATATGCCTCTAAATAGCCTAAAAACGTGAGTTTGTAGGTATAATTTTCAATAGTTTCCCGGACCCCCTTTTTACCTGGGAGGTATTCCATACCCCCCGTGTTTAGGAGGTAAACAGCCTACAACCCAAGATTCCAAGCAATGGCCCTCTCTGAGAATCCGTGCTGGAGCCGTCCCTGGTTCGTTGACAAATTTTCTAATAGATGCTTGGAAGTAAAGGTGGGATTTGGTTTTAGAATTTAACGTATAGGTTTAGCAGCAAAACAATGTAAATATTATAAGTCATTACAAATAGTGTCACAGTTTTAGTCGTATTTAAAGGACGTTTGTCTGAAAATGTTGTCAACCCGGCAGACGGTCTAATGACCATTGCTGTAATGTGCTATTTTTAGTTTATTTTGTTTTTGTTATGCAGAAGATTATGTTTTGTTATAAGTTGCTATGTATTTACCGGTATACAGTTTATTTTTGTGTTAATAAATGAATTTTTCATTCATTCATTTAATTCATACTAACGGGCTTTAGGCACTTGCACTGGGCTGTAGTTTCTTAATGTTTTTTCACTGCCTACAACGCAGTTTGTCAAAACCTCACACTTGAATATCCGTCACATCTTAGCCACAATGGGAACGGAAACCTGAGATATATTTCGGTTAAGGTAGAGGTGTTTTACTCGTTATCTAGGTAATGATTATGGCTTCAAAACAGAAAAAGTTAGTGGTATCAATGGATGACAAACACAAAGAGTTTAATAGGTTTAACAACAGAGAAACTCTAATAAAATAGCTTAGTGATTTTTTACTACAATTTGTGTAATATTTTCTGTAATGGTTGGCTATACAGCTCTACTTTTAGTTTTAGCTATTGTCATTTAGTTTTATATTATCATGTGTTAATTGTTATTGTTTACTTCTAGTTGATATATACAAATAAAAATACTTTTACCTAAATTATTCTATCATGATTAATTCTGATTTTTATGAGTTTAATACATGGCACAGTCTTTATTTGCATAGTTTGGGGTGACCAAAGGCTTTGGTTGTTTCAACTATTTATGTAGGTATTAATACAGACACTGAAATTTAACTTTTTTACCTATACAAACATATCAACAACTTTTGTGGTATCTACCATTATCAAACAAGTTTATCATGGCTCATACACAAGTAAGAATGCCTGAACCTTTTTCCTTCCATCCAGCGGAATGGTCATCTTGGAAAAAACGTTTTGAAAGATTTAGAACAATTAGTGACTTGGATCAATCATCTGAAGAAAAACGAGTACACTCATATATGCAATGGGCCCGAAATCAGAAGAAATATTCTCATTCTTCAAAATGACCAATGAATAAACAAAGTATAAAACAGTCATGGACAAATTTGATGGGCACTTCAATCCAAAGAAGAATATTATTTATGAAAGAGCCAAATTTCTACGTAGAAAACAAGGACTAACAGAAACTGCAGAAGATTTTGTGACAGATTTATATTCTCTTGCTCGTACCTGTGAATGGGGAACGCTTGAAGATGAAATGTTACTAATAGTCATTATTGTTGGTATGCGTGATCAAGATTTGAGTGATAAACTACTATTAGAAAATAAAGGTACATTGGAATCTGCAATAACTTCACTTCGCAAATCAGAAGAATTGAAACGACACAAAGAGGAATTGACCCTCCCATCAATCGAAGCTGTAAATAAAAACCAACGTGCCAAAAGAGAAAATAGGGATCAAGGGAGATTAACGTACTCAAGCTCAAATGTGAGTGATCAGGAGCTATCCCAACTCCTGTGTTTGGTGTGGTTCAACCCCTTCTCATCGAAGAGGTCTGTGTCCAGCAAAAGATCGCAAATGTTCTAGGTGCAAGCGAAATGGCCACTTTTCACACTGTTGTCTTCAAAACAATGTTCGAGAAATAGACTTGGATCGTTCAGATGACTTTACCCAAATCACTAATGAACCAGACCCATCGAAAACATTCATTGGGTGTGTTCATTGGGATTCTGGTAAAACAAAAAATGATCCCTGGACAATAAATGTAAGACTTAATGAAGACACTGTCAAGTTCAAAATCGACACAGGAGCTGACGTGACAGTAATACCATCTAACATAAAGCTAAGCAAAAAAATTGAAGTCCAGCCTACCCAGAGAACTTTAAGTGCGGCTGGAGGATCGCCTCTTTCTGTTATTGGCACAGTCACTGCAAAACTCTCTTACAAAGGACAATCGTGTATGAAAAAAATGTATGTGGCTGACAAATGCACAACACCACTACTTGGCAAACCAGCAATAGAAAAACTAAAAATAATACCGGTTATCCGTGAGGTATCCAAAACTAATTTGAACAAATCTGCTAATGATTGGATAACAAAATTTCCTGACCTTTTCAGTGGTCTAGGAAAAATGAAGGGGAGCTACAAAATAGAACTTAAAAATGATGCAAAACCTTATCGATATCAGTTCCTCGACGGATTCCAGTACCTCTTTGGGAAAAAACAAAGAAGGAGATTGAAAATATGGTGAATATGGACGTTATAACACCCGTTGATCACGCTACTTCTAGGTGCAAGATGCAAGATGGTCGTGGTGCCTAAGAAAGATAGCACTCAGGTTCGAATATGTGTGGACCCTACTATGCTTAATAAGAACGTGTTTCGACAAACTCATCCTATTTGGGGCATTGATTATACGATGGCTCGAATAAAAGATGCCAAAGTCTTTTCCAAACTGGATGCCAACCATGGGTTTTGGCAAATAGCTCTTGCAGAAGAATCTCAAGATCTCACTACGTTTTTAACTCCTTGGGGCCGATACAAATTCAAAGTTCTTCCATTTGGTATCACAAGTGCTCTCGAGTATTTCCAGAAACAAATTCAAGAAACCTTAGGATCTCAACAAAACTGTTTAGCTCACATCGATGACATACTTGTATGGGGTTCCAGTCAAGAGGAACATGACTTGATCTTAAATGAAGTTTTACAGAAACTCAGAAATGCTGAAATTACATTGAATAAAGACAAATGTGTATTTTCTCAGCCAGAAGTACAATTCTTAGGACATCACCTTTCATCCCGAGGGGTTCAAATCAGCCAAGAAAGAGTCAAGGCCATTCTTGAGATGAAACCTCCATCTGATATAAAAGAAGTACAACGCTTCTTAGGGATGATTAATTTTTGTGGTAAATACATACCAAATCGATCAGAAATACTAAAACCAATCCATGATCTACTTAAAGAGAAAAATGAATGGTTTTGGGAAGAACAACAACAGCATGCGTTTGAAAGTATAAAAAAACTTCTGACCTCAGCACCCCAACTAGCATTTTACGACCCTCGCTTACCAACTCTTGTGTCAGCGGACGCTTCTTCTTATGGTCTCGGTGGATTGCTTCTTCAGAAACATCATGATGGTAAATTCAGACCTGTTTCTTACATTTCAAGGTCACTTACAGAAGCTGAAAAATCATATTCAAATATTGAACGTGAAGCCCTAGCAATCACATGGGCTTGTGACAAGCTCAGAGACTATATAATTGGTCGAGAGATTGTAATTGAAACGGATCACAAGCCACTTGTGAAAATCTTCTCATCTAAGAATTTGGATGACATTACACCTCGCTTACAGCGAATGAGACTTCGCATGATGAGATACTCATATTCAGTGACATATACGCCTGGAAAACACCTTGCACCAGCAGACTGCCTTTCAAGATGCCCCATTCCAAGCAAGGAAACATATGACATGGAAGAAGAAATTGAAGCCTTTGTTCAAAATGTGGTTGAAAACATACCTACAACTGATGAAAACATAAACAGGTTACGGGAAGCTCAACAAGCAGATCCCATATTCAGAAAGATTGCAGTATACTGTCATACTGAATGGCCAGAAAAATCATAACTTCCATCTCAACTAGTCCTTTACTTCTCAGTTAAAGATGAGATATCAGTGATGGACAACTTACTTTTACGCAATTCTAGAATAATAGTACCATCAAGTCTTTGTCAAGAAATGCTTCATAGAATACACATTGGTCATCTAGGAGCCACCAAATGTCGAGAAAAGGCTAGATTCAGTTTATGGTGGCCAGGAATGGCATCAGATATAAATATGATGGTAGCTTCATGCCCAACATGCATCAAACACAGAGAAAATCTAAATGAGCCGCTCATTCCTTCCGAGTTTCCGAAACGTCCATGGGAAAAGGCAGCAATGGATTTGTTCAAGCTCGATGGTAAATGGTTCATTGTTATAACAGATCAGTTCTCAAGGTATTTTGAGATTGCTACCCTACAATCCCTCACTGCCTCTGAAGTAATTGAGAAATGCAAGTCAACGTTCTCTCGCCACGGTATTCCTGAAGTCTTATACTCAGACAGTGGAACGCAGTTCGGCATCACTGGTGCTGAATTCAGAAAATTTGCCAAAGAGTACAACTTTTTATGCAAAACAAGCAGTCCTCAGTTTCATCAGAGCAATGGCTCAGCCGAAGCAGCTGTCAAAATTGCAAAAGCTGTTCTAAAGAAGAACAAAGGAGATACATATTTAGCTTTGTTGTCTTACAGGAACTCTCCACTTGCCAACGGTTACAGTCCAGCACAGTTATTATATGGACGTAGACTACGGGACAATTTGCCTATCTTACCATGTCATCTGGAGAAAAAGCCAGACTTCAGTAATCTCCGAGAGAAGGAGAATCATTATAGACAAAACTACTTAAACGAAATTATGATCGACGACATGGTGCTCGACCCTTATCAGATGTAAACCCAGGAACCAAAGTTTGGATATCTGATCTGAAACGTGAAGAACAAGTCGTAGAAAAGTTAAACTCACCACGATCTTATAAAGTACTGACGGACAAAGGAACAATAGTTCGAAGAAACCGGTTTCACCTACAACCAATGCCAAACTTTCAAAAGGAAAGTTACCACAACCATCAAGCATCAACAAATGGTCAGAAGGATCATCGATCCAAGGAAGACAACGGTATGTGCTTAACAAACTTTTCAACAGTTAACCGCAACCATCAACCATTAACAAGTGGTCCGATGGATAATCATGAAGACATGCCAAACTTTTCAACAGTTCCTCCAAACACCTCTGGAATGTCTTCTGCTAACATAACAACCCGATCAAGACGGCTGATAAAACCTCCCAAAAAACTCAACCTTTAAAGAGGGAGATGTTATGGTTGGCTATACAGCTCTACTGACTATTGTCATTTAGTTTTATATTATCATGTGTTAATTGTTATTGTTTAATTC
This sequence comes from Macrosteles quadrilineatus, assembly GCF_028750875.1. Taxonomy (NCBI): domain Eukaryota; kingdom Metazoa; phylum Arthropoda; class Insecta; order Hemiptera; family Cicadellidae; genus Macrosteles; species Macrosteles quadrilineatus. Next base: position 161,757,795 of record NW_026542594.1, read on the forward strand.
TAGTTGATATATACAAATAAACATACTTTTACCTAAATTATTCTATCATGATTAATTCTGATTTTTATGAGTTTAATACATTTTCACTGTTATCTGGCCTTCCCATTTTTTTTTACATTGCTACAGCTGGTATACGTTGGATAGTCTATTTTGAAACACATTTTTCTATACCAAAAAAACCTAGAGACACCAAAACTGTTCCACAGATAGTGTATTTAGTTAATGAGGATATCTGGATAGGGGTTGTTGAGGGGAATACAAGAATTTGTCATGTAGGTAGATGTAGATCTGAGTTTTGATTTGAACAATTTAACCAAAACCAATATTATTAAAATTTGTGTTCCTTGTAGCAGCAAACCCAAAGTATTTATCACTGAGCATGGTTCTAAATCCATATACAGGGTGAGTTTTAATTAAGAGATACCAAGATGGCGGCCGGAGATGACCATCTTGTCAAAGTGAAGCACTTACTACCCAACAATGTTTGGAAGTGGTCTGGGATTGATATTCGAAAAAATGTAGAAAAAAGTGGGGGGGACAATTAAAACTCACCCTGTATATAAAATCCAATGTATGTATGTTTGTTTCTTTGTCCTTTATGGACTCCGAAACCGCTCGACAGATTGTAATGAAATTTCAGGCATTATTAAGAATTATTCAAAGATGGTTTGTGTGACGTTTGGTGCAGACCCGTCGAAAGGGCTCCGCCCCAGTGGCTCTGGAATTTCCCATGTTAACCTTATGAGTACTCATTTTTAAATGGAATTAAAGAATCTTAACAGCTGGTTCAACTAAACAATTTGATTCTGTGATGTTCAAGAATAGCATTGTGATTAAGCCATGAGAACAAGCTCATTTTGAAAATAAACGAGCATTTGACATAAAACCACATTAGGATAGGACGACGTCTGTCGAGCCAGCTAGTACGTTATAAAACTGTTGAATAAATTACAGCTGTAATGGGGGCGAATACATTATATAATGCCTATTAAATTTATACAAAATTACATTTAACTGAAGATTTTGTACAATTTTATGGCAAAAGGGATGATATTGGTGTATCACGACACAGTCTACAACTAATTTGTTTCATAACTAATTAGGTCAACAATTTAAATACAAGAGCAGCTTTGTTACCTGTCGGAGGTTACACTGGACGTGAGCGTGGTGTGACAGCTGGAACAGGAGGAGGAGAGACTGTCAACTGCGTGCTCACTTCTCTGTCTGGAACATATAGCGATTGTGTTGAGGGAAGGGTTTGAATGCGCATGCGCAACTTGCTCACCATTCTACATGATTTTATCCATATAAAATTATAAAAACCATTTTGAAAATTAACTTTTTTGACCTTTTAATACAATGAAAGTTCAAGAATTGCATACCGGTACGTTATTTTAAGTCCTCAAGAATTAAACGGGCACAAATTCCAAAATATGGTTCAAAATGTCCATAGGCATAAATAAAAAGATTTACCTGTTATCACAGTCTTTGGGCAGAGGACCAGAAGAACAAAGTGCTTCCCAATTTTCAGCGTAACGAACATGAAGATCCTCAGAGGATTGACCACTTTGACTTTTCGGTTTCCACTCTACACATTTCACTTTAGAATCGTTTAAATTTACATTTGGTTTAAATTTGTTATAATTATCAGTATTTATAATGTCTCTACTAGAATCAGACTGCACACTATTTACAGAACTCTCATTATTCTCAGTCTGAGTGTCTCTTTCCGAAGTGCTAGGCACATCGGTATCACAAGCCCATCTAACGTCCTCGTTATCTTCTCCATCCTCTTCAGTTTTTGAAGGCACTTCGGTTTTTGACTCGTTCATCTGTTTCAATAAACATTCCTCGCAGGTGTTATCTATCGTGTCTTGTTGCAAGCTCCTGTTTAGCAGGCCTTGCTTGGTCATCGTAGCGTCCTCTGATATGTCCACTGAGCAGGCGCAGGGTATGATCGGCAGTGTCCACTGGCCATTGAGGTTGATGACTCCCTCCTCGCCGTCGCTCTCGTCGTCAGCCTCGTCAGGTGTGGAGGGTCCCTCCGTCTCTGTGCTGGTCTGTTGCGGCACGTCGTCTAGACTCTCCGGACTGTCTGATGTACTCTGCAGAGTCACCACCCCGGAGTCGTCAGCAGGCACTAATGTTGCTGGCAGCTGCTCCATCACTGTCTCACACTCAGAACCTTCCCCTTCTCCTCCCCACCCCGAGCTCTCTTCCTCACTCAAGTCGGCAACACTGTAAACAAAAATTACTTTGTTTTACATCTTCATCAGGACTTCAGCTATGGTCTGGCTTGCAGTAAATTAACAGAATTACGAAGCTTATCTGTAAGACTTAACAAGACTTTAGACTGCTGTCAGACTTTATCTAGGGAATGTTACAAAAATATTTCTGAACAGATTTCTGGAAATCGAGATTTTACATGTATGCTATATGTGGAGGCCCTTGTGCAAATTGTCTTTAACATTTCAACAACTACTTTTTAGCTGAACAAATTTACATTGAAGAAAACCATTTTATTAAAATAAATATTAACTAGTGGCTTGTATGAACATAAGTCCCTAAGAAGCTCAATAATATAAAACAAATTATTCTAATATTTAAACAAACTAAGGAATATATTATCTATTTGTCAGAATATATATCCCTGTGTAAAAAACAGTTTGTTGTTTTTCTTTGTGCCTTTGTTAATGTTATTTTCAATAAATCATTCGAATCACTACAGTTTAACTCTGATAAAGGCAGCAAACAACTGTTTGTGAATAGATACTGGTTTACTAAGGTAGCTTTGGTCTTGTGGTTAATGGTGATAAAAAAGGCTTCCCGATTGGAATTTTTGAAATTGTCATCGTTAAACATGAAAAGGCAGATAAAGGTGTGTTGAGGTAAGCTTAGTTCTTGGCCAATCCCGCTAAATTAGCATCCCTACCCAGTTAATATTTCTAAGTATATACTCCTTTTGTTAAGGTTTAACAACATTAGTGTAAAGTAAAGGCATCTTATTGACCAAACTTAATCCTAGATTTTGTTCTGATCGACATAAAAAAAAACTACAATTAGTATAAGTTTATGTGGTGGTATTCCTCATAAATGTGCGATTGACGTTGCATATTCTATCAAATTAGGCATAATCATCGGCTGATTCTTAACTCTTTTGCGAGCAACAGACAGCACCTCTTTAAAATCGACAAACAATATTAGTTTTTCCTCCCATTGGAACTTGTCATAGTACTTACTTAATTAACAAATATATATTTACTGTACGGACCTAATCCATCTTTATTCCCAGGTTATTTTCTAAGAGCAGTGGTTGAGGCTATTCCACTTCATACAAAATACTGGTTAAACGCTACAATAAATCTCAAATTTAAAATAAAGAAAGTGTAGAACAAATCTAGAAAGTTTTGAAATAAAAACTAAGCAGAAGTTTTCCATTTAATCTTTAATCGTTAATTATCTAGGCAATGTGGCTATTTAATGTTAAACGTTAAAAATACAGTACACAAATTTGAAAAAATCACATTAAAATAATTTATTTCCATATTCTATAACGTAACTAAAAAGTCTTAATTATTATAGGTATTGTTATCCCTGGTTTTATATAGTATGTTGTAGAATTTACTGGCAAATAAGTAATCCAAATATTAACATTGCGTACTGAGGTACTGACTTGATGATAAATCACGATCAGCTGTATTGAAGTAAACAAAAATCATCAGTAAATGGCTTCTAATGCTATTCTTATGGAGAACATTTTACGTTATATCTCGTTTTCTGGTAATTTTATGGGAATTCTACTATTTTTCCCGAGTCTCTGGGGTCAAGACCTTTAATTTAAGACCCCTCGCACTTTTCTGCGACTTACCAGACGTCCACAATTTTCTGGTAAAAATTTTGTCTTACAGAATTATATATAAGGATGATACTGCTAATTTACAGCATTTGTTTGTAAAATTTAGATTGTTGATTCATATTATAAACAAATAGTAATTTACCTACCTTAATCAGGATAAAACTTTATCAATAAAATTAGCCTATTTTTTCATATACCGTAAACTGTTTTGTTTCTTGTTAACAATCTGACAGTTATTAAAATATAAACTAAAGGTGAACTTACTTAAAACGTTTGCTGCGGGCTACTATAATTGTAGTACCTGACCACAAGTACTGCACGTGGCCTACTATAAATGTAGCAGTGCGCTCCCCTCACTTACATTGCCTTGGTGTGAGCCCAGCATTTTGAATGGAATATTATTATTGTCACCACGTGTAGTGTCGGTTTTGTAAGTCATTTTGGTGCGATTCGTTTTCAGATTGGTCATTTTTGTATCTGTGTCAGTGTGTGGGATTTTGGCTTAAATTAAGTGACAAAGAATAGGATAACAAAAATGACTGTAGTGTAGCATTTTGGAAGGAACGTAACCTCAAAATAGTGCTTGACGCCTTTTTTTTGGATTTTTTATAGTGTATCCAGGTAATTTGAATTTGAACCTACCTTTTCCCTCCATTTGGAAATACTGCGGGCGTATCAGCACTTTTGTTTAGTGCTGCTATCTGTTGGGTTCTTGTAAAACTACGTACACAACAAATGGAACGTAGAACATGCATAATATGCCTCTCCTATTGGATGAAACTAATTTTAAACTTTTTGCACACTCATCCACACAGCGCTGTTCCTACACCTGGCCGCAGCCAGCCATCATGCAACAGCAGCGAACATGTTAATGAAGAGAATGCATGAGCTAACTGCTTTGGGTGAATAAAATTCAATTTAGTCACTTTAATTAACTACAAAATTACAAATGGTTTTACTGTAAGCTTACTTCTAACCACATACCCATTAGAAGAAGGCTTGCGAGACAGCAACCCTGGGTCTTCAGATGAACACAACATTTTTTCAAGGGTCAACAACTCAGCTTCTGTCAACGTCCATAACAGTTCTCTGATCTTGACCAACAAAGTCTGCAAAAGTCAAATGTACATTTTTAGTATGACTGCTTTCAAAAGCAAAATGATAGTACAATACTTTTGAACTATCTCCAAGTTGGTTAAGTAATGACTCATTAATTTAAGTGATACAACATTTTATCATCCATATTTTTGTAAAGACCAGTAAAAAACTACCCCGCTATTTTCACAATATAGTCATCTATCTCTAAAGCATACCCTGAATGGCCTGAACATCTCGGACATGTGGTGTGGGCTGGTATCCAGACTAAGGGGTCCCTCAGGGTAGACTAAAAGTCCTGTCACTATTGCCAGTCTGGGGATGGTGAACATGAGGGCTGGGTCACACTGGTCTACTGTCTCTTGGCTCAGTAGACCAAGCTTCAGAGCTCTGCAACACAAATCAAGCTCAACACTAGTATTACCAAACCACATATCAAACAGCTTGTTCTCTAATCTCTAGGAATTACAACAGCAAATCAATTTAATGTAGGTGTGTTATAAACATTTCAAATGGTAGCTAAACCTTGATGCATGCCTGAAGATGCATGATTTCTTGTATCCTGTTTTTTATGTAAGAAAATGTAAGTATTTGACACTATCAACTGTTCATAAGTTATTCACAAGACAATAAACACATTTCATTTCATTTCATCACAAAGGCTATAGGGTACATTAAAACTGGTGTATTATCTCAGACTGATCTGAAAGATTTAAATTATGGAAATTATTAGAGAAAAAATTAAATATTACTCTACAAAGATGTATAGTATGGTATAGTACCCCTCATCAAAAAATCATTGACAAATTCTTTCAGCATTATTGTACAAGGCCTATACTGTATATACACAAGAGGTGTTACTGACCTCTGCAATGTCTCGGAGAACAACACTACCACATCCTGCTGCAGCTGGTACTCCTGTATGGTCTTGACAGGGACCATGGCGGACACGTAGCACAGCTCAAAGTCTGCCAGGAGCCGGTCAAACATCTTGAGTGACTCTATGAGACGGTCGTGAGCCAGTTCCGAGGGTGCGTGTGTGCGGAGGCTGGCCTCTCGCAGCAGGTTACGAACGTTCTCCAGAGACTTGGTCAGGGCCTTGGCTAGTGGCCGCATTGATCCACTCTCTGTCTCACGGTTCATGATGCTAGATCCTGCTGCCAGACACTACAACAGAGAAGCATACTTTATACACTCCTGGCTTAGTAACAGAGCTACACGAGGCATTTCACTCTATTTTACACTCACCATTCATTTATATTTCGGTGCAGATACCAATCTTGATTGGTAAAAATAATATGCAAGTTAAGGGCGTTTAATATTTTGAAATACTTTTCATCAACCAAAGATCTGTTGCAAGAGAAACCTCCCTGAACTTTATTAAACTGAATCCTTGCTTAATTGGGCTATAACAAAACAATACATTTCTCGTTACAGGCCTTGACTTATTGAAAATTCAGCATTGTTTTTTTTATGGCAGTGAGTAGTAGAGTACTAACTGGTCAATGTATTTGTCGTACCGGAACCTATTATATATTAAATAATATTATTGTAAAAGTTTGTCTTGTTTGACCCAAACTTTGAATAAACTTACAATGTTTATGTTTGCAAGAATATGTCTCAATTTGATTCAGTCAATTGTTTTCATATTAAAAAAAACAGAAGTAATTGAACAGATAAAGAAGCAAATTGGTCAAGCCCACTCCAGGACAATAAATAACAGGTCATCACCACTTCAGCGACACGCTAAACCACTTTGATCAAACTATCTCAGGACAAGCTGTCTTTTACATTTCATTTTTAAATAATTTAAACAAACTAACAGCTTGTATTGTATTACAAATTAAATAAACAGACATTTAAATAAAGTAAAATTAACAAATTTTGTCATAGCTGAGAACCTAATATTTTTTAGTAATAAATTCTCATTTTCAATAAATAATCATCTGAACAATTGATTTATTATCTATATATTTAATACACAGTTGTAACACTGTTTTCTCAGTAATTACTGGACCGATCTACAAGATTTATGTCTCAAATTAAAGGGGATAGTGTGTAGATTTGCCGAACTTCCTTAGAATTTATGTTTTTTCTAAGGGCTACGACCTACAAACCTTTAAAGGTCAAGTCAATACAATTCTTATTGAACAATATAATACACAGTTTATAAATTATTCGTCAGCTGTTTAATGTTTGTCAGACATTTGTTATTATTTTTATAACCACACTTTCAGTATGCAATTATTAAACTTGGAGTTTCTGTTTATAAACACACGATTTTGATCAAGGAAAGTGTATTTGTTAACTTATTTTGAAATGTTTTAGTTTTCCTGCAAAGTGATCTGAAGGAAAGTGGTAATTGAGTTTAAGTTTGAGTATGGAATGTGAAATAATACCCATAGTAGGGAACGGAAACTTATTGTTTTGATCAATATAATTTATTCTCTACGGCCACCAGAATAATCATGGGGAAATCCGCTTGCAAGTTGTACATATAATTGCTAATGAGTGGGAAACATACAAACATTTTATAGTAGGAGACGAATCTTACTCAAGATCAGTGTTAGACGTTCAGTGGTACCAAACTTTACCTTCTCAAGATGGCGAGTACGCTGGGATACGTGGAACTACAATATATCAGCGAATTTTTTCAAGTAGGTACACAGGGAAGTTGCTTGAGAAACTGTGACTCACCATTCGGTTCTGGCGAAGAAGTATGTGACTTGATGTTTAATGGCAATGTTGACTCGGGTCATTATAGCGTTATAAAACTTAATCATTAACCCCAGGGTGTGAAAAGTACAAAAATAAAAAGAAAAGGTAATCATTAACTGGGCGTAAAGAGACATACCGAACGAAAAAAAAATGTAGAGAACCATCGAACTAAAAAGGTAAAGAGCAGTGTTGGTGTTAAATGTGCTCTGGAAGTCCCTACAAAAAAATACCAACTCTTTTGGATTGGGGTCGTTAGATTGGATTTGTCACTACTTCAAATCTATGAATTTCGAGTCAGAACAGTCTAACTGGGACACAAAAATGTTTTAGTTTTCCTGCAAAGTGATCTGAAGGAAAGTGGTAATTGAGTTTAAGTTTGAGTATGGAATGTGAAATAATACCCATAGTAGGGGACGGAAACTTATTGTTTTGATCAATATAATTTATTCTCTATAGCCACCAGAACAATCATAGAAAAATCCGCTTGCAAGTTGTACAGATAATTGCTAATGATTGGTAAACATACAAACATTTTATCGTAAGTGATTAATCTTACTCAAGATCAGTGTTCGACGTCCAAATTTTACCTTCTCGAGATGGCGCGTACGCTGGGATATTTGGAACTACAATTTATCAGTCAACTATACCCTAACTATATTTTTTCGAGTAGGCCTACACAGGGAAGTTGCTTGAGAAACTGTGACTTACGATTTCTGTTCTGGCGAAGAAGTATCTGACTTGATGTTTAAAGGCAATGTTGACTCGGGTCATTATAGCGTTATAAAACTTAATCATTAACCCCAGGATGTGAAAAGTACAAAAAGAAAAAGAAAGGTAATTATTAACCGGGCGTAAAGAGACTTACAGAACGAAAAAAACATGTAGAGAACCATCGAACTAAAAAGACAAAGAGCAGTGATGGTGTTAAATGTCAGTTCTAAGTATCACTTGAATCAACATCTTTCTGGTAGTGGTAGTCTACATAGTTTTAATATCCACGACTCCTTTTCCATCAAATTGGACCGTTAATACCCTCTAACCATTGAACAAAGTATGCCCAACTTTATATATACGACGTAAACACAGCTTTTACTCACAGTATGGGTCAAAGATTCGTGAAATGCGACCAACTGCTGATGCGTGATTTACATGTAGGCTAAGTGACTATCTTTATTCCATACAACAAATGTAATGAAAAAAAAACTACGAATATAGGAATATACTTGAGCAAATTATCTAAATAGCATAAATAGCTGCTTATTAGGTTGTCAGCATTGCCCAGTTCGTATACTATTTATTTTTCAAATGAAACTCAAATTAATATATAACATTCATTTGGTTAAAATAATATATCGGTTTGATTAACATAAAATAGTTTATACAGGCAAACTATCAGTTCTATTTCATGTAAAAAATTAAACAACCCCTAAATAAAATACAAAGATAATCAGTATTTGTTAATTATTATTTCTTTTATTACTGACAATATTCCCGTGGCGGAGCACGGGCGGTTAACTAGTCATGTTAAAACAACTGCTAACAGAGAAATGTCTCGTTCACTACCATGTGATCATGGGTGAGTAAATATTCCAATCTCTGTGTTGTTGATATTGACAAAAGTGTTGATAACTGACCTCAGCTCCGAACCACAACTGGCCTGCGAGATTGTCTTGCATCACGTCATCAGGGAACTTGACCCTGAAGTCCCTGTCGGCCCTCTCGTTGGGAATCAGTTCATCCATGATGCGGTTGCAGATGTTCAGAACCTGGTCCAACAAAGCCACTTAAATACTTAAGTCGTCTCCAACTGACCACATTTTTGGCATTACACACTTTTTTATTATAATATTAGTTTGGATTTAATAAACATTTATCTGAAGGTTGAAATGGTCAAGACAGGTAGGTTTGGAGCTTTTCCTAACATTGATGTAAACATTGACATGTAAATGACACTAAACAATACAAAAAAGTTAGGTAAAATTTTTAAAAATATTTTTCAATCTAAAATTATACGTTCTCTTTTTTTTTATTTTGAAGGCTATCATGTTAAGGCTATCATCAACAATTACAGTAATTTGAAATACAGTAGAACCTCTTTATTCGAACCCCTCATTGAAATGTACTCTATACACAGTACAGTAGTTATTTATTGTATACGTCACTGCAATTGTTTCTATTGTAATTTACAGTGTACTGTTTATTTACTATGTTTACTACTGTATTAAATACACACTGTATTTTACTATATAAAGCATTTTTTCACTCTTCCTGTAATAATTAAGATCCATTTTAGCCACATTTTAGATATTGTAATGTACAAACAACAATATGTTCTGTAAACTGAACTATCCCCAGTCCCAATTAGTTCGGATTATTTAGCTGCAAAGTCACCAAGGAGATATTACAACTTTTCACAATTTCATAAATAACCTTTGTTCCTTTTTTCAGTGTGTAGGCTATATAGATGAAATAGAGCAAGTATGCAGTTTACTAGTACAGACTATGTTTGTCATGAGATAAGAAGTTCACAGATTGAGCAAGCTTTGAGAGATAATATGCAGATTAGTGCTTACACATCTTGCAGCTTTATTCCATGCCGACTTTCAACATTATCTCACACTGGTCCTCAAATAGAGATAAGTGTCTAGGAAATGCGTTGAAAATGAAGAGCGTTCTCAACTATAAACTTTAGTTGTTATGTAAAACATTTTGCTTGATTTTTTTAACTCAATAAGTTTTTTCTCAAATAAAATCTTATGTAAATGGAATTGTCTGTAAATAAATGTTTTGCGTTTTGTCAATGTACAAAAACATTTGTCCCTCTCGTAAGTCTACACAGCACACAGAAGTCATGCTGTTATCATTAACTAGCACTGGCTTATCACTGAGATTTGTGTTTACAACAGCTTCATAACCATTAGTCATAATATGGCCTCACTGACATTTCAATGAAAACTCTAAATTATGTGGCATTTGCTATTTCAATTAAAACTGTCCTTGCCAATTTTATTTTCTATTTTAATTATTTAGTAGGCTATCTACAAGCTAAACTTTGTTGGGATTTAGAAGCTCTAAATTTATAATTTTCAAAGCTTTCTTTTTCTACATTATTGGAAACTACCATTAGAGAAGAAATAACATATTGTACCAAATAATGAATAATCATTGTTTTAAAATATATTATGAAGAATATTGACATAAGACTTCTTGATGTTGTGAAAAATCACAAATATGTGTATTTTATTGTTTGGTCACAGCTTTATCCGCAGAAATACATAAACAAGTTAATATAAGGAAATGTAGCAACTAAACAATAAGCAAGAAAATCTCGCTGAAAAAAATTCTTGATTTAAAACAAATTGGTGCATTTATGGAAGGAGGCTTTTGAACTTTCCGGAGACTTTGAAACACTGGCTAACTTGTCTTTCCTACCCAAAAGATTACAGGTTCCCTTGGTTTACAGGTTACCTTGAGTAAAAAAGGTTGCAGGCCTCTTGTTTGGACGATAGGAAGATGTAGGTTGGATGGAATAATTATAAATTTGGAAAATTATAAATTAGTTCATACTATAGCAAAACTTTAGTCCCTGATCTTTGTTTATTACTTTAGTAAATAAATGTCATGAAATTTTAATCTAACCTTTTTTTACTTGGTAGTCTTACGCTGACTGAAAATTTGATGATCCTGCAAGAGCTATTACATTCAGGTTTTAGCAGCACATATCCCATCCAGCCGATGGTGACATGATGGATTAATTGACTACTCGTTGTACTGCGGAGTGTATTTCTGGGGTTATTTACTATGTGCGAGTTCAATTCCCTTACGTTTGAAATCCATAAGCTTCCTAATGTGTAGCTTACCCGACAGGGAAGCCCACCTATGATAAGCAGTGTCCGGTTTGGGTGGAAGTTAAAAGGCATTAGCGCATTCAATAGGCCCAGGGATTGCATAAGACACCCGTTTCGCTTCTTTTTACAAAGGCTAGACAAGGAGGACATAGTTTTTCTATTTGGTATTAAGCAAACTGAAAGTGTTTTTAGAAGATTTGCACATTCCACTGTGTTCATAAAAATTGCAAACATAAACCTTAGAGGGCAATTCGAGATAAAAGAACGGTGTACTCAGATAAGTTGTAGTGAATAACACATTATTCTAGGTAAAATTTTAACAACTTACCTTATCCTGACATTGCCTAAGATGGTTGACCAATGAGCTACATCTCTCGGGATCTTTGCGGCCATCAAAACTGTCCAACTCAGCAGCCACCAGGTTGAGGGCTTCGTCTGCGTAGAAAAACTGAGCTAACAGAGACTGGTCATCCCTCTACAACAGCACAAGAAACACATAATATTAAACAACTTTACGACATTACAGTACAACTCCCATTATCCTAATCAATTAGGATTGTACAATATTCAGATAGGCCTAATCATAAATTCAAATGCTTGGGGTTTTTACAGAAATTCGAGATATTTGATGTAAAATAGGACGAGTCATGCCAAGTTTTTACTTTCGCGATCCCAAAACAAGTCTGCACAGATTCTGCAATCAAAACAATCACGTTTTTGCCGCAATTGCGGAGGATGAAAATGATTTCCCGTGATTGCGAGATACAATAATAATGTCTACAAGACCTCTGGGACATGTTCAAGATTTTGCCTCAATCACAGATGATGATGATGACGTTTCCGTGACTGAGGAAACAATGAAACTGTCTTCACGACCGCGGGAGTTGTTCAGGGTTTTTGCCGGATCACGGTTTCTGCCTTCTTTAGTAATGATAGTTTTCAAAAACTAACGTTTTGTTTAAAAAATTACTGTTAGTTTTAGGTATTAACATACTATCTGTAAGCAATTCAGATTAAAAAAAATTCTGATTGTTCGAGTTGAAATAACTTACTTGGAGTTCTACAATACTACCAAAATTAGTTTTTTTTTTCTTCATGTCTATGAATGTGAAAAAAGTTAGGCCCCTCTAAATTTTTTAAAGTAATGTTGGCAGAGCATGAATTTTTCTTAAATTGCTGTTTAACATATTTGTGATGAGCGTAGATGTTTGCCACAAGTGGTGTAAAAAAAGATGTAAAGGATTATATAATTTCAAAGCTAATAGATAAGAATAATTTTCGTCACGGATCTGACACAGATCATGCCTATAAATATCCACCCTGTCCAAGATTTCAGAGCTCTCCCTCCAAGCCATAATATGCTGATTGAAGCATTTTATGAAAAAAAAATCACTGAATACAATACAAAGTGAGTTGGTTTGCTGATTAGGTCAGGAAAATTAATTATATGGGTAGTATTTATTTGAGTTAAAACTAACTAAATTTAATACTTTCATAGTGGTTGTTATGTCAGTACATTTAGGTTTTGGTTGTATTGTAGCACTGTCTATAATCTTATTTTACGATTATTATATTTTAAAATTAAAAGAATCATAAGAACTAGAAATCTTTAGGTCTTTTTAAAATGTAGTTTGACTAGGTAATATCCTAATTATGCAGTTTTGATAGATGTCAAATCATTCATATCATATACATGAAGCACAGTGATTTTAAAGCCAGCTGTATTTAAAAATTACACCCATCGTACTTTGTCTTACTAAAAGGAGCATTATGTACAAAAGTGAAGAGAATGAATATTGCTCATAATGAATGTTTGATTTTAAAATCCAATAGGGGAATGTTTGGTTTTGATTAAATGTTTCCTGGATATGCTCGTCTTGTGTAAAATTTTTGTTAAAAATCAGTTATGGACTGTTAAACTAATTGATGAATTTAATGTTGGATCAGTAATCAAATAGAGTAGGCCTATGCCTAGACAGTTATAAAGTGCAATATGAAGTTGCCTGGTGCAATATGACAGGTGAGATACGCCAGGAAACTTTCACAGCCTGCTGCTGTTGCTTGTTACGCTTGCTTGCTTTCCCTCATTGTCACTAGCCCCCCTCCCCCTTCCCCACCACTACTCCTTACAGTTGCATCACAAGGGCACAGTTAGTGGTGCATGTCAGGCTACACAAAAAACATCTACTACACTGATTGACAATTACTATTTACTAACCAAAGAGTTTTGCACCTACTTCCTACTCCGTAATTTTGGAACACAGGAAAAATTAAGTTATCATTTGGTAATGGTCCAAGTGGAGAATTGGCTCTAGCTAACCAGAGTGATCTGACTTAAGATGTAGGCCTGAAAGGTGTTAAATATTAAGAGAAGAAACAATTTTGTTTATATTAATCATATACGAATTATGAATTATTATTTGGATAGGTCCTTAGTGTATATTCAAACTGTAGATAGTGTAGGCTACATATTGTTTGATAATATACAGCACAGTATGGATTGTGTTAATCAATATATTATAAAATGTGTGATGAAAATTTGTTTAAAAATTGTCCAAATAACTGGAAAACTACCTACCTACTTTACAGCCTCCCCTTGACAAAGTTAGCAGTATTATGTTTCATTGGTAGGTAAATATGTCAATTCAGTTGACAATTCCATAACAAGTAGAAATTTAAAATAAAATAAACACATTAGCTTAATAATTATATAAGTCTGCTTCTTTAGAAACAATTCACTTAAAAAACCCCAACAATTGACACAAAACCTTTCAGTCGATCAGCCAAGTGTAGATCACTAAAAAAGAGCACCGTGGTAGGCGGCCCACTTCTTTGAAAGAATGGAATTTTATAACCATAACATAAAATTATAAATACCGGTGTACATTCAATATTTTTTTATATTTATTTATTGACGGAAACTCCATTTTATATGTACACACAGAGATATGTTCAGACTTGACACATTTTGTACATCTGTTGTTATGTATTGAATGTAATGTTTTGATAGATTTTTAAATATAAAATGAAAATGAATTTACTAAATCCAACTCACCCTATATATAACACACTTCATAAAGAGTGAAATTGTGTAAAAAGGGTATACAATTTTGGAGGATAATAGGCCCAAGTTAAAAGGGGGGAAAGCGATATGTCCAAAAAATGGGTCGCCGGAATTCTACCCCCAGAAATTGACCCCCATGAAAAAACGCCTGCGTCATTTTGACGTCACAGGTCTGTGGGTAGATTTCCCGCCGCAAACTTTTAGGCCAGATAAATTATTATTTACAGTAGACTCCCTCTAGTTCGGCCACCTCGGGACCAAATCACTGACCGGACTAAAAAACGGCCGGACTAACCGGATGTAGTGCAATTTACATAATCAAAATACAAATAATAGTATTGCGCAATCGTGATATGTTAAGTCATTAACCTTGGTTCAGTAATAAAAACTGTAACGTTTAAAATCACGCTTACTCAAGGAAAACAAAAATTACACAACACTGTACGTACAGCAATAAATCACGTAAAGAACAGAGCAATAGAAAGTCTAGTACTGCAACTACTGCTACCGTAGTCAGCATAGGCTACTACTACATGTTGTTTCAGAACATAAGAATGTCGATAAAAACATTTGATAACTCATAAAACAGCATAAAATCATAGTAATAATTAGTCTTAAAGATAAGAACGACAGTCCCGTAAAATAGGATGAAGATAACAATGGATGACGTAAAACACCGGCTTAGGCTATTCTCTTTTTGGTTTCTTTTCATCCACATATTCAACAAGTTGCCATGGTTACTAATCACCCAATCACAAACTGATGTGAGATAGCAAGCGCACAGCAGACATCAGTTGTGTTTAAAGAGCAGATGATTGTCAGTGCAAGCAGATAGCTTGACCTTGAAGCTAACAATGGCTATTTCTTTGTTTTGCTTTAATTTATTTTTGTCAAATAAACCGTGGTGTTCAAAAACAATAATGGGGGAACCTACCACATAAAAAATTGGTCCGAAATATTAAATTATACACTGCATTTCAACATATTAGACTGAAGAAAAACTGTTTATAAAATGTTCTTGGTATTTTTGAGGTTATGTTTAACATAGTTTTACATACGTAATGTGCAACAATAATTCACCCATAGAAGCACCCGTCAACTAAACTGACATGAATTGTTTACTTCTATGGCCGGAAACTAAACATTCTTCCAGTTGAATCCTGTCGAAGGTCATTCGCCAATGACGATATGACTTGTCCTCCTGAGACCGTGCCGAACCATGCGGCGGCCGATCCAACCGAAGCCGAACTAGAGGTAGTCTACGGTATTTCAATCAACTCACATTTCACTGTTTACATTTGTAATTACAGTAATCAAAATCCCAAAACAACCTGACACCAGAATTTTACCCCCAGAAATCTATCCCCAGTGATCGAATCAGAAATGTCCTACCCCGGAATTCTACCCCCAGAAATCTTCCCCCCGGGGTCGGCTACGCTACCCATCGGCCAAGATTCATTGTTCTAGGTGACTTTAACCTAACACTTAGGATATTGAATGGTAACTATTAGTCGTAGAGCCATTGATTTACATAAACCAATCAATAAAATACACTACAATACATTGAATATTGGCCGATACATAGCGTAGCCGACCACGAGGGATAGATTTTGAGGGGTAAAATTCCGTGGTATGGCAAATCACTTTTATAAGCAAACAATTAAGTTACATGTTAGTTACTATTTAATAACATATTGGGGGTTAATTTCCAGGCGCATGCTGTTTCTCGATCGAGTATATAGTAGAGGTGAGTACGGTAACTCCGGAGTGAACTACTCCGAAAGAACTACTACGGAATGACAAATCCAACTCCGGCTCTAGGATCAGAACTATTTCCTCTCGGGACTAAAGATAGTCAAGAGACTGTTACCGGTAGGCTATTGGTTAAAATACATTATATGTAATAAATTTGAGGTTTGTACCCAAAATAAATATTTAAAATTGTAGGCTATATAAAATCTGTTTAAAATTAATATAGGCTATTAAGACCAGTAATTGATATTATATACTAATGAGACTAATGAGAGATCAGCAAATCTAACATCACAAGAATACGACAAAAACGACTCACTCACTGCCCTGCTACTGTTTCGTCATTGCTCACTCTACTACTGTCCTAGCTTCATCATTTTGCTTGTTCCATAACAACTACTGGAATGGAACTAGTATCCACTTTTAACCAAGAGGTGATGCCAAGAAGAACGATAGACTGGAACTATGAACCAAAATGGTTGGTGAGTGTGTGGAAGCGCGCCGAAATGCAATACCCACTCCCACACTCCGAAAGTTCGGCGTTCAGCGGTCTTGCAACGGAGTTGGAATTTCTCCGCGGAACTAGTTCTGACAACTGAATAACTCGGGAGTGAACGACTCCACCAAGTAAACGATAATTCCCATCTCTAGTACCATAGGCCCTGACCCTCGTGACGTCAAAATGAAGTATGCGTTTTTTCATGGGGGGAAATTTCAACAGATTCAAATTGGGCAAATTGGACAGAAATAAACAGAATCAATTAATTGTCGGAAAACAACCGACTAGTCAGTTGTTCTCCCGGATATGATTGAAACTAGTCACTTCATACTCCCGGTCTTACGGCGACTGAAACCAGTCAACCAATTGTTGGAATAACTGGAAACAGTCAAACGTCGGTGATTGAAACTATTTAGTCGTAAGAACCACTGACTGTTGTTGAGACTGACTGGTGAATGAAAACGATTGAAGATAAACTCGTACTGTACGGCCTACACGAATTGTGAACAGTGTTTAGGTATAATTAAAATAATGTAATTATGTGTATTTTTTATGTCTTTAAAATGTTTACCTAATTTCCTAATCACTGTTTTTCAATTAACTTACTCATGATTTAGATGTAGCCTAAATGACTAATCCTGTAGGCTATAAACTATAACAATGTTATTAAGTAGGCCTAATAAAACATATAAAATTTCAAACACAAAAGACAACAAACGATAAATAAACAACAAAGAATCAAACGTTTCCAGTCCAGTAATAAAGGTAATGTGATCGATTATTTTCCTTGCAATGACTGAATCCATTGCGCCGATTAGTCTAAACACCACCAGTTGTAGTGGAATTCACTCGGTTGTTCATTCGACTGAAATAACTGACTGGTTTTAAAAACAACCGATTGACTAGTCGATTGTCTTTTCCAGTCAGTTGTCCCATCACTAAGTTACTATCTTTTGTGATTGAGCCTTTAGAACGCCTAGGACAACAGCTGTTCTTCATGACATAAGTGAATAGGTAGGACATAAAATGAATAAATTAGCCTTTATGGCCACAATAGCATCTAACACATTGAATAAGAAAGTTATAAAATTAGGCTAGATGTCTTCATAATGTAAGTTAGCATAAAACATTATATTTCAAACTGTTTGAACTTGGTCCTTCGATAGTAAATAAAGGAATTAATGGGAGTTGTCTTCATTGCAATTTTTTTCAATCCACCAATTAATTAATTACATAAAGAGGAAATTATGAACATGATCGAGTAATTTAGAAATATCAGTTAAATAGGTCAAAACTAAAATTACAGTTCCACTTACCCTAGGTTTATAAAACCATTTTCGAAGAGAATCCATTGCGTGATTGTATAGGTAAAATACACTGCTAAGAGACCGAGAAAAATATTAGCAAGAACAGAAAATGTACAGGCATCTTATAAATGAAGGAATTAAATTCGATGTCTTCGTAGCAGCCTGCACAAAGTGATAATATAATCCTAGTCCACCATTAGTCGTCAGTCAGTCGTCCGTCTCCGTCACTCTTCTCTTCTTTCTTTCCTTTCTTCTATTTTTGTTGTAATTTTTACTTGTTTTCGTTTTCCTACAGCTCAAGTTTACAGTAATACCAACAGATGAAAATCTTGTTAACACAGGTCTTAAGCATAAACTTATACATAACTCTGGTAAACATAACAAAGCATAACAGTGAATAAAATCCGGAATAGAGCCTGTTTCGATCAAAAATATAAATAATGTCATAAGTTTACCCCACGATTGCTGTTTACCCCTAGATAAAAATCACCCCCTTGTGTTGGTTAGTCTATGGTGGAACTCCCTATTTTGTGCACCCTCGTCAACAAATTCAATACATTTAGCAAAATAACCACTTAGAATGTAGATATATACATGAAACTTAAGAGAATATCCTAACATGCAAATTGTGCGTTTAGTGTTCCATTAAGTGAGCTGTCCAAACTACACCTTTTATAGATTACAGTATAATGTTTTGTGGTTAGTTATAATTTGTATGTTGTATCATGACTTGACTGCTATATAGTGCATATTTTTTTGACTGCTACCCTTTGTAGTGTATTCCATCTTAGGTTGGGCGTTTGTGTATTGTTAGCTGTAATGTGTTGGTTAAGTTTTTTTCACCTGAGGACGGGTTTAGATTCCAGATCCCGAAACGTTGTGTATTTTTTTACCATCGTAATGAAAATTGTCCGCAATAAAACCAATAAACATTTGAACAACATTAACTCACCATCAGCAATAATGAATTTCAAACTACGTGTTGTATTTAAATTTAAAATTAAATGCCACATATAAGACAAAGAACTGTGAGTGGCCGGAGGGAACGGGAACGTGACCGCTTGCAATAACCTCCCAATGTACTGTAGTACATTTGATGGATACACAGTGGCAGTACTATTATAGTCCGCGTGGTGCTGCATTCAACCTCAGACAAATTAACGTTAAAATGTTTACAGTCTAAACCTTCGCTAAATCATCACGATGTTGTCCCCTGGCACTGCGGAGTGGGGGAAGCAAAGCATTCTATTGGCTGAGGGAACACCATTACCGCAACGTTACGGTTTGTAGACACCGGCCTCGGTGGTCTAATGGATAACGTGCCGGGCTGAGGATCTGAAGGTACCAGGTTCGAATTCTCTCGGTACCACTAACTTTTTGTCTAAGATTTTTGCATTATCAGCAAGTTTGGTTAGTTTGGTTAGGTTATGACAGTTTAATTTGTTAATTAAAATATTATAAAATTCAATTTGAGCTATTATAATTTTAGAACTATTTTTTTTCTATTAGTAAACCTTGTTCGATTTTTCATTATCAGCAAGTTTGGTTGGTTTGGTTAGGTTATGACAGTTTAATTTTATAATTAATAAATTCTAAAATTGAATTCAAGGCATTTATAATTTTATTTTATGAACAGAACTATTTTTTTCGATTAGTAAACCTTCATTCGATTATTATTTTATATATTTTTTATATAATCAGCATGTTTGGTTGGTTAGGTTAGTTTATGACAGTTTAATTTTATAAATATTCATTTTTTAACTTATTGAAAAACTGCAGCATAAGGTATATGATATGCATGTAAAACAACGCGGGCTTGCTTGGACGCCGTCTAGAGGGGAGGTGGAGGGAGAATCATTTCCCCCACTCCGCAGCGCCAGGGGACAACATCGTGATGATTTAGCGAAGGTTTAGACTCCAGTAGAAAAGCAAAAGACTGGCTGAGTCAGTTCATAATTTTCACTCTTTGTTGCCATTGCCAGAAAAGGTTCGTTTACCTCATTTTCGGAATTCACCATACTTTCAGGAATTGGAAACTCCCAATCTGAAAACAGGACTGCGTGGACTTACAGTACATTCAGAAATTATATGTATTGACGAAATTATATTCGTCGATTCAATTCCGCCTTTTGTTATAGTCAGATCCGAAGATCATTTTAGATGAGAGGATCACGCATGGGATCACAAAATTCAAGATCAATGACATGTTTTACCACCGATTTAGGTCCTCTCATCCCTCAAGAAGGTCGGGATCCTAAATACACACATATGTACGACGTTGACACTGGAACCCAACCCAACCCAACAGTTCCACAGCGTATGAAACCAAATGTAGACAAAAAATGTAATGACATTAGGGAAATAGGGTCACATTGAAAACACCAACCAATTGGTCTCCTCTTTTAAGACTGTGACAGAAATTTGTGGGGACGAGAGCTCCGAGGAGTCAAATGAGATTATATTATTGAAAGTTGTAGTTATGATCGATTTTGAGCAACGTGTTTTCTAGTTTAGGTTAAAACAGGGATGGAAACAAAAATTAAGAATAAGAGAGTTGTTCTCCAAGGATCTAGCCGGTGTTCTTCGCCTTTTAAAGCCAGTTTCTCTACCATGGCGAGTTTAAAACGTGGCCGTGGTTTAGCAGAGCTTGTCGTGGTGGCACCTTTACGGGCACGTACTGAACATGTCAACCCACCTCAGTATTTTTGTAGTGGTGGGTTGTCGTCGTCTCTGATTTTGTACGTCTGTTAGATTGTTTTTCCCCTAATGCCAATCTAGGGTATAGCTTTTGGGGCGATTGCGATGTTTTAAATGTGCCAAAGCTAATGAATACTAAAAGTGTGAATAATGTCAACCCTTAAAATATCTTACTCCTAAGAATTACTACAATTAACAACCATGCCTCTATCTAAATACTATACAGCCGCATCTATTTGTATATAGTGCTTTATGCCGGACACCGAAAATGAATGCTTCAACGCTACGCTACAGATGGCTTTGCTGTTAACTTCGTTCGCCTCGTCCCGTTGCGACCGTCGCGTCGGCCGTCAATTTAGTTTTCTCAGTTCTCTCAAGGATTCAATATGGCTAATGTCAGAGACAGCGATACTTCCTTGTGGCTTCACAACAAACTGGGAACTTCAAATGATTCTTGGACGGGCGGTTCGATTTGTTCACAGTTAAATGCTGAAGTGTTAAGAAACATTAAGGACTGTTTCCCTGATCTCCAGACTCAAGTAAAACTCAAACTGTTGTTGTCGTTTTTCCACATACCACGAAGAAACATTGAGGAGGTGTGCCTTTTTGTACTTAATTTGACGAGTGTTTAATATAATGTATATCCAATCTCTTGAATTTTAAATAAAAATGCTCTTTATCGTCAATTAATGAGCTTCATATTGTTAACATAGCTCTCCATTCAAAACAACTGTAAAGTACGAAAAGTTTCTAAAGAATATATGCCTAGCCTATGCATCAATAGCATTAAGTTAACTTAAAGCCTATGCACTTAACTTATAGCCTATCAATGAAACATAGGCCTGATCAAACTTTGGAGAATACATTTTAAACCAGGCTATTAGCCTATTTGGCTCTATTCATGGGCCTAAATAATTAGGTATAACTTAGGGCCTAAGTTAGGCCTAGTTCGGTACTTTGATAGCCTATTGTAGCCTATGGACGCCACATATTTGAAAGCATACTGAGGCGGTTATGCTAGGTTGGGAGGTAGACTTCTGTATCTGTTGGCACAAACAACCGAATGAAAATATTGATTACCGTATTCGATTGTTTCATTCGATATATTGTTTGGTTTGTTAGGTTAGGTTTAGTACCTTATTACCTAAACTTAATAGTAACTTATTAGTACCTTACCTAACTAACCAAACGATATATCGATCGATATATTCGTTCGGTTGTTTGTGCCATCAGATACGGAAGTCTACCCAGGTTGGGTTATCATAAATATGTTTGTAGGACTTTCCTCGTTACGTTAGGAATTGAATGATATCAGATGAGTCATACTTTTTTTATGACTAACATAAGTAACCGCCGCAGTGCGCTGTATAAAGCTGGCCTCCGTATAATACCAAAGTAACCCTAAGTGTTCTTATCGTAATCACAAGACTTAGTGACACATGACTTGCAAACCTTATTACAGTATACATAACTTAGTTAACTTAACAACTAGTGGGGACTAACAAGTCCCCCCACCCCACGGGGTTAATCCTTCACGGACGGGTGACAAATATATCCGCCTAAGTCTTTGGCGATAAAGGACGGGTGGCGGATATATCGTCTTATGGTTTTTGATGTTCCGGATATATCTGCCAAATGCATTCACATGGTGGAATTTACTCAGGCTATGGTCAAGCCTTCTCTACAGACAGACTGGCAGGTGCTTGAGCAGTAACCAGATGTTTCGCGGTACCAAGGCGCCACTTTCCTGCTCTCTCCCGCGCCTACCCCTCTTCCGCGCCTCCCCCTCTCCAGCGCATCACCCACCTCTCCTACGCTCCCCCCTCGACGTTTCGCGCTCAACACTACATTGTCTTTATTTATTTGTTTACATACCTATTGTTCTTTATTTATTGCCTAACGTTGTCATGGTCATATCTTCAAAGACGGGTGGCGGATATATCCGGTGCTTTTCTACTCATCCGCAGACGGGTAGCGAATATATCCGCATAATTAAAAACGAGTAACAAATTATTTTGACAGTAGGCTATGAAGTGGTCCATTGTGTTATTTTATGTATAGGCTACTTCTATAACAAAACACAAATGAGGAAAATTAACTTTAATTTTTTCTTATAATTTTTCCCTGTTCTATGTCATGATTTTGCCCATCCGGGAAGGGTTAAGTTTTTAATTTATAGTTAATAGAATAAAAAGTTAATATTTGTGTTTCATTAATTCATTTAGAGGCTCCAGGCTTCTAGTATTAAATTCTTGTCACTTGAAATGGGACAGTTCCATAGAGAATCAACAATAAGTTTGGCTAACCGATGAAACATCAGTTCAATAAAGAAATCGTAGCCTATTGTAAGCTATATCGTTTTAATGCAATCAAAAAATCACACCAGGACTGAATAGGCTTATGAATATTTTAAGCCATAAGGTAAACCTACCAATTAGGCTACCGAACACTCGCCAAATACGGAACGCACCAGTTTTTGCCTCAAATTATAAGCATCTGCTTCATTTTATCAATACCAACTGAAGATTAATCTATTTGTGGACATTTTATCTGTCCGCAGACAAATGGGTCTGTATATCGTTATTGATTAACTTACTAGATTCAGTGAGCCTTACTAGATTGGCCATACTGTCCTACAGTTTTGGCGAATTCCTTTAAATTGTTGTCTGTTTTTTTAAGAAAACGATCGACTTCCTTATAGGCTAATAATGATACACTGCTAATTTGTGATTAAGAACAGTTTTTAATGTTATGATTTATATATGCTGCTTTCATTTAAAACCATAATAAATAGGTAGAAACTAACTTATTGTAAAATTAATCCTCTCAAAAGTTGGTTTTACCAAACAAAACTCACCAGTAAAACAAGCTTAAGTGCAACAACAGAAAGAAAAGTTTGCTTGCTGTGTCTATTGTCAATCACCTGCTGCTTATCTTGTTCTGATGTTGCCTAAATTTTATTTTAGTGGCGTGTTGAAATGGAAGAAATTCTTGAGGTAGCTATGGTAGACAGTGAGCAGTGGGTGTCAATGCTAGCTGAAATGATGAGGACAATACCCAGTGCTGGCTGTTTTAATGATGAAATTAGTGAAAACGAAGAAAATCGTCGCATATTTTCGGATCTAGTTAATGATCTGCGGAAATTAGGTAAGTTTTTTTAGTATGTAAAAAATAGTTGATAAGCCTTGGTAGGCTACTGTAAGGCCCTACACATTTTCTATAAATGGTTTCTCATCAGCTGCATTTGAATTATTGTGGCTTCACAATCAATAAAAAAATATATAGCCTACGGTATATGTCTCTTTCAAAATTTCGTTTTAATAGCCTAAGTCAAGAATAGACCTAGGCTTAATAATTTTTCATTTAACAATGCCGTGATTCTGGTTCCGCAATTTAATACAAGAATTTCAAACCCTTTTCAAATTATGCTTGTGATTAGATACGAAAAATGTCACCAATTTTTATAAACAGGCTCTAAGAGTAATTTGTTTGAATTCTAGATAGGCCTATTAGTTGTAGTCTTGTTTAATCTCTTACCATTTACTTTTAAACTTATAAAATTGTTACTTTTTGTTACAGTGAGGAAAAATGTGGACCTTGGAATGCTGCCGCTGGAGTGCCACTACTTGAACAAGTCAGCTTTAATCAGTGTGGTGGGACAGCAGGTAGATCAAATAATAGTGTTGTATAGGTGCTTCTTTTAGAAAATATTACAGTACTGTCCAACTAATTCAGGCCTTGATCAAGCTCCCATCGCAGTTAATCGAGCTACGAAATAAATGAAACCAAAAATATTAATATTAGTAAACATTGAAAATAGAGGTGAACAATACGATGAGAGTTATCATTTTCAAAGCCCCTCCTTAGTTCGCGTCCGAACTATATAAAAGTGTGTTTAAATTTCAATTGTTTAAGCCTGGTTGATCGACCAAAGATTTTGTCATCAGCCAATAAGTGATTGAGTAGGTTTAAGTTTTATAAATTAAGATTCACAATTAATTTAGATACAAAATTTGAATATTGCTTGTGATTGAATAGTGAAATGGACTCCAATTTTCTTTTCCAGCCCGTTCTTCCGAAGCACTTTACGTTAAAACGAAAGCCTAAGTCTGCAGCTCTGAGGGCAGAACTGCTGCAGAAGTCGGCTGATGCCATGAGCAACATGAAGAAGAGCACAGCCCCCACTGTACCTGTCAGGTCTCGAGGGATGCCTAGGAAAATGACTGACACCAGTAAGATCACAAATATCAACCTGTCAAATATTAAGTTACGAGTTAAGCTGGTAATATGAGATATTGAAATTGTTACACAAAAAGGGGGGTAAGTCAGTTTTTGGAGTAGATTTTTTCGGACATCTTTTTTTTCTCAGTAAATAGTTGAAGTTTAAGGGACATACCTGTTCAAAGAGATCTACAACAGTAGGTTTTTACACTATTTTAATTACTGTCATCTTAAAATACACAACTATATTGAAGATAGTTCTTTTCTAAACTATTCAACAATGGTTTTTTGAACTTTTATCTTTACCACTGTATAAAATATGAGTGTCTGCTCCATTACATTCTGTTAGCCAAGCTGGGCCAACTAACCACGCCACAGCTGACAAATTTCTGTTGCGTAGCTTACTTACTCATCCGTTTGAATGTTTGTGATGATTTCAGTTTATCCGAATTTTAGTTTAACAGGGTTCGGTTTAAATGAGTGTACTGTACTACTGTAGCCTACTTATTTTTTAATAAATCTATCAGGGCTGTGCATAATTATCGGAATACCCAATTGTATATCTACTCTATCCAGCGATCAATGCACAGGTTTGCTATAGGCTACTTGGCAGATCCACATTGGCCAAGTGCTGGGCTTAGTGAAATCACGGATAGTGAGAATTATTAATTGACCTTCTCATCAATGAAAAAAACCATAAAATCCAAGCAGCAGTTAAGCTTCTTACTTATGTTACTTCGATAATGTAAATAGAATAAGTGTTTGAGTATAGTTAACTTTATGACTAGACACAGTACACAAGTAATTTTCATGAACCGTGTGTATGCAAAATTGTGCAAACCGGAACCATCCATAGGAAGGTCTAACTTTATAGGTGGATGGATTACATTGAGAGTTATCAGTAAAAAAACAATTGTCAAACCAATGTACATCCAATGGATGTTGTTTTGCAGCCCCATTAAAGGGTATCCCCAGTCGAGTGCCGACGGGTGGGTTCAGATCACCTTCACTCAACAACCCTCTTCTCTCAAGACCCTCTCTGTCTCGCACACCTGCAGGCCGCAAAGACGGAGGAATAAAGCTACTGGACATCAATGAGCAGCCTCTGGGCTACGCTCAGGCAAAGAAGAGGAAACGAATGCAAGGTTGGTGGGAACTTTTATTAAATAATGAATAGTTGGTTTATTTAATTTATTGTTTTTGTAAAGTGAAAGAGGATTTATTGGTTGTAAGTCTGCAAACCTTGTTTTCTGATATTTATTTCTTTATTTAGACTTTTATTTAACGATGTAAAATGCTTAAACAAATGTTATTACGGTACTAGAAATTTTTAATATTACTTTTATTAATAAGCATTTTTATGACAAACTATTTTATGTAAGAGTTAATATCATCTTTTAAGTGCCAAATCATAGTTCTGTAGATGCTATCTTCCTCTGTAGAGGTCCCAGGTTCAAATCCTGCCAAATCACCAATGGATTTTATCCAAGTAATAATGCCGCAACCCCTAGGTCTAGCCTGAAGTACTGTATTGTGAAAAGCAATCCCAGGCTCGTGCCTAGCGTCCCGGGACAAAAAAAATCTTACCTCTTAGACAAGTTCAGTCAATTTTAGTCATTGAAATTAACTAGACGTACACATTTACTCTTTTCGTACTAACTCTGAAGTAGAACTGACATTTAATATTTCTTGGAAAACGCGAAAGCTGTCCTCATGAAAACCACTCTAAGAGTTGATGAAGTTTATTTAGATTTCTATGAAATACAATAGCTGCAAATATTGTTATTGAACCGTTTGTACAGTCTAATCTAGTGTTTGAGTGGTTTGTTTGTGAGTATCTTGCTGGTTTGTTATCAGAACTGGAGGAGGCTAAACGAGCTGCAGAGGCGGCTCAGGCAGCTACCCCCACCACCACTGGAGGAACACCGGACTACGCTGCGGGGCTCACAGCTCTCAACCCAGCGACACCTCAGCCTGTCTACACTCCTACCACTGCACGTGAGTCCAAATACTTCCTTTCTTTAAATTTAGGCATACTGTTTAAATTTTTAATGATGGAGTTTTTTAACCACACCCCCCCCCCCCCCCACCCTCCCCATGACCAATGTGTCGTCAAGTGGTGTGATTGTAAAAAGATGAACTTTATTTTATGTTTTGAATAAAAAAACTTAGGCCTTACAATTACCCCAAATTTGTATGTAAAATCACTCCAAAAATGATTAGTTCGTAGGGTAATATCATACGTAAATTTTGTTTATGTTCACACCAACCCCACTTGACCCTGTGTGTGCAATAATTCAAGAAATATTTCTATGACCAATCACCTGAACTAAAGTATAGTTTTACAGTCAAAATTATAATCATTAATCCACTATAATATGTGTAAAATAATTTAAATAATTAAATGTGTTATTATTTAAAATACTTAAATTCGAGTGTGTCATATTTGAAGTTCAAATGAAATATTTTTTTATTTAGATAATATTACTGTGATGCCCTAGAAAGAATCCCCTGTTCAAGAACCGGGTCATTTTCTTAAGATAGTTAAACTTTGATGTTTGAATCTTATAATGGGTTTTGTGGAAATAAAAAATGCTGTGATAGTAGGCCAAACTACCTGTTTATGATAAGCTAGAGGTGAATTATATAATAAGAGTAAGTTTTTATCGTTAAATTGCACCAAAAAAATGTGTTTTTTTTAGATTTTGTAACCTTTATTTGTATACTTTTTGCACTTTAAAAATTCTCATTTTATTCTAACAATAACTATTTTAGATAAAATGTTAAGTTAGTTTTAAAATATTCAATATCCTTCCAGTTTTGATATTTCTTTATGAAAAGACGGATTTGTTTGCCTATAAGTTACTCATAATTATTATGTCTTTCATTTAGGAATCAATCCTTTCCTTACCTCTCCTTTGATGTTGCCATTTACATTCCAAGCAATACAGAAGAATTGTAAGTAGGCCTACTTACCTTGCTTAAGATAATAAATCAAAAATATAGTTTTGATATAGGCCTAGGTAGTTTTGATTGAATAGCTGTTTTTCCTACAAATATGGCGTGGTTATAAAAGCCAAAGTTGTTTTTAACTAGGTAATCATAAATAAAAAGGAAATTCTAAAAAAAAAATGCATTGTAAATATATATGTTTTGTGCTATGTGTAATGTTGACTCATTGACGACAACATACGTGTCTAACCCGTTACCACATTTTAGTGTGAGATAGTTGTACAGCTAACCGATTGGCCCTCAAGTAGTACATCTTCTAACCTACAAGCTCTGTTGTCATCGTGTGCTTATATTGGCAATTTACCGGTTCGGCCGACGGTGGCATGGTGGCTCAGTTGGCTAAGGCATTGCACTGAGGAGTGTAGGGCTGTGGCCTTTCTACAAGCGCGGGATCAAATCCCATACGTGTGCAATCCATATTGAGCTTGCTAATATGTAGCTTAGCTGGCGGGAGAGGCCTACCTTAAATAAACACTGTCCAGGCTTGGATGGGTGTTGACAGCATAAGTGAGTTTTATAGGGATTACACACAACACCTGTTTTGCTTCTTTTTACTTAGGTTAGAGGAGGAGGATGCAGATTTTTGGCTTTTATTTATTTTTTAACTAATTTGGGTAGGTGAGTGTTTACTTATAGTGCTCACCTAACAATCAATAGCTTGCCGGATCGATCCTGAGAAAAGTTTGTAGCTTTTTGATAATCCAAAACAGGGCCCTGCTGTTCTTGAAAATTGGGCTTTAATGATCCTGACTAATGAAACATCTGATCTTAGTCAGTAACAATGCTACACAGATCATCTCACTCCATTCTACACTCATCCTTTGTCCTTCTCTTATTTGGGTTAAAATACACACCTTTGTCAAAATAATTTCTTTAAATTATCCTGTGGGCACTCTTATTGAATAAACAAACCAAAACGTTAATTGGTGGGTAACTTCCCCTTTGTGTTAAAAATACCAAATACCATTTTCTACCTTAGGAGGGTTCTCCTGTCACGATAACCCCACGGTGTTTGACCTTTGTTAAGTATTTATTCATATTTTGTAAATCACAATTATTTTGAGAGTAGGCTAGTATTCTATTTATTTGAAAAATAAGTGTGATTCAGCAAGAATCAGTAATATAGGTCTAGGCCTAAGCAGTTTAAAATTGAATTCACATTTTCACTTCTCTTATCTCTTCAAGCCTATTAAATCTATAACAATGAACCAAGTTATGCTTAGTTTTATGGCAAGGTCATGTGTTGATACATCAACTAAATCCATGTATTTATTGATTGTACACATAAAAACCAACAATCACAACTTTCTCCTTACCATTAAGTGATTTTTCACCTTTCCTGTTAATTAGTGATGGGCGGATCCAATAAAATGTCGGTGCAGGATCCGGATCTTGAAAAGTTTAGATCCGGGTCCAGATATGTACTGCCATAAGAACAGGTTTTAAAAACGCTGGCTTATTGAGCAGAGGCTAAAATAACTGTTATTGGTAGAGTGGTCAAAACTCAAAATGCCGCTAAAATACAAAGTAAAAACACCTATTAGTTTGTGTTCAAGGCCATTTCCCCCAAAAGTGCCTAGCTCTGCCAAACGAGCTCAAACCCTGCCAAACACGCCGGAAAGGTTTGTTCAGTGCAAAAAATCTCCTTAGTAGACTGATACCTGAGTTTTAAATGTACTGAAATTGTTAAATGCTGCATTAGCGGAGTTTCACTGTAATGACATTGTTACCAACAAAAGTCTTTCTGTTTTACATTTTTGGCAAGACTGGTCTTTTCTGTTACATCGTTTCTTACACTGAGGGCTCTTTCTCTTACATTGTTCCTAACACAGCCAGTCTTTACTTTTTACAGCGTTGGTACCAATGTGATCTTTTCTGTTACATTGTTGGTAATACTGTGCTGACATTTCAGCTGGTACAACAGCCGCTGGGCTCAAGACTGATCCTTCCAACAACCAGGTTGCCGAGACTGTCACTGTACCAGCCTCCCCAGCTCCTCCCGTGGTCCATGTAAGTACCTCCTTCATTCAGCATAGTAGTCAACACTAAAAGGGTTTAACACAGATTCTTCTGCTGGTGTTTATATCTCTCAAAATCCTCTTATTGTTTTTTTTTTCCTTTTTTCTTTTTTTTTTTGTTGTCGGTTTTTGTAACTTTTGCTGAACTAGACCCTTAGCTTCATTTTACCATAGACTAACCAACCCAAGTAGACTTCTCATCCCATTGTAGATTTTGAAGCTCGCTTTACGTGTCTAGTTCATGTACGGTGACACTGGGTGCTAGTGTCGATGAAATTTTGTTTCTACTATTTTAGGGCTAATTTCTTGATATGTGCTTTACTGTTTGGTTATATAACTAGAGGACAAGCTATTTTTTAGGATTAGATCGGTTTTTTTTTTGTTGTTAAACGAGGTTTTAAATGCCTGAAATAACAAGAAACAAATTGTAAACAAAACGCGACCTCTACAGGACACCGTACAGAACTAACAATAAAATTGTTTTCAGCTGTTCAATAAGGATGAGAAATCTACTAAGGGAGTATGTTTTATCTATAATTCTACATACATTTGTAATTTTCTCCCCCTATACATAGTATATGGAAGAAGTATTGTTTATGTAAAAATTGTTGCGTTAAAGTTTTGGAGAGTTATTCCTTTCGGATCCCTCCAGACCCAAAAAAGTGGTTTTCAAAGTGATGGCTGTGTGTGTGTTTGTCTGTTTGTATAGAATTAGTTGTGTACAGTGCCACAGACTACACTCGTGGTCTGAATTTGATTAAATTTGTTATGTGAGCACTTACTCTATAGTAAAAGTTATATCCAGAAATCTTTTAGAAATTTTGATTTTTAATGGTGATTTTACAATAAAAACCCACAAAATAACAGAAAAATCGGTTTTCTACAAAAACGGCTAACGATTTTGATTGGAATATAGTATGGTCTTTAAGTACGCCAAAAACATCTCATTGCCCTAAAATTACTTCGTATAGGAAATAAAAATAGGGGTTGGTGTTGATTAACCAATCCATAAAGAAAACTTTGTTAAAATTTTAGTTTAGGGAATAGATTTATTATTTAGGTATCAATATCGGTTTTAAGAATTGATAAATTTTTGTATCAACACATCTCTAGCTATTGTACAATGATGCTGATTTAATGGTTACAGACGACAACAACGACTGTGCCAGTGGTCCAGCTACGGCAGCCCCAACAACACACTATTGTAGCCAAAATACCAGCTTCCACAAACAAACCCAGCCTCTCTCTGACGGTGAGTTGTGAACTAGGTGCATTCTCAGTTACTGATATCAAGGGTCCAAACGACATATTAGCATAGACAATCCGACAGCAGTGCTGCGGTTAGCACATGTTCTGGCGTCCACCGCTAGTAGTGCACACCGCTGCAGCACCGCACAGCAGGAGCAACGACGGCAGCGAATCAAACCGAGCACGCTCTAGCGGCACATCGCGGAACCTTCCTTTGACAGTCTATATTTATTCTATTTGGCTATGATTTTAGTAATGTCCAATTTAAGCATTTATTTGCTATAGATATCAGATTGATTAACTTATAACTATTCTTTTATTACCTTAAGAGCCTAGACATTCTAACTCTTTAAACAAAGAACAACAAAGAAAATTTCTATTCTCACAGTATGCTCGATATTTAAATTACAATCACTGTGGTGTTTAAAAAAATATTTTGAGATGGTAAATAACTCTTCAGCGGCTGTTTGAAATGAACGAAATTTACATTGCCCTTATAGCGGGCAAATCCAAGATTAGCTTCCATGGACTCCCTTGGAGAACAACTCAAAACTACAAATACATTTCTAATCTCACAGTATACTAGGTGTTAAAATTATAACCACTTTGATATTTAAAAAAAAATATTTTTGGACGGTAAATAACTCTTAAGCAGCTGTTTGATACTATCCAAGATGGCCGCTAGCTTCCGAGGACTCTTAATTACGTAATTTAGAAATAAAACACAATTACTTTTATACTGAAATATCCAAAATCCTATTGATGTAGGGAATTGTAAAATAATTGAGTCAGTAAACTGCATTTACTGTCATCCCACTCAACTTATTTACACAAGACTAATTTTTTACTCTTACTGCGAGTCCCTCACTGTTGCAAATGTGTCAATCGATATCAATTGTAATGCTCTCACTGGACTAAGCTGTAATTTGTATATTTTACTTGCAGAGAGAGCACATGCTCGAAGCTCAAGACATGTTTAGGACTTCCAACAAAGTTACAAGGCCAGAAAAAGCCCTCATCTTGGGTTTTATGGCTGGATCTAGAGGTAAGGAAACAATTAAATAATTTATTAATTCTTATTCCGCACTTTACTTTACAAGTTAGTAACCGATTCTAGAATCTTTTATGTCAATAGTTAATTTTTTATATGTCCATTGAATACTATAAAATTGTTACTAGTGCTATGTAGATTATTAAGAATAAACAACTGTGAAAAACAAAATCCCTAGTAGTCATTGAATTTATCTACTAATAATTAATAAACATTTATTAGAGATAAGAATTTGAAACCATGTTTGTTGAATCACTTTGATTCAACATCTATATATTTCATAGTAAAGTTAAACTATTGTTAAGAACAGTGATTCATAGGCTAACACAATGCTTTTGAGTCTCTATTGTCTAATACGAATGGTGTAATTGTTATCTAGACAACCCGTGCCCACAGTTGGGTAATATAGTTACCATAAAACTGAGTGAGAACCAAGAGAACGTGAAGCAGCCTGATGACACGTACCTCACCATGTTGGTGGAGACTCACTTCCAGATGAACTACAACACTGGGGAGTGGAAGAGGATACAGAAGTACCGGGAGTTGGACATCCCTACACAGACAGCTACCACCGTCGCCACCACCCCTACGGCTGCGGCCACACCCACCACATAACAGAGCGCCTCGCTCAGGTAATCAACTCATAGTTGCCGGAATTCTCTTTTATTTCTCTATAAATAAAATATCATGCATACCTGCAATCTCAGCAGCTGACATGTTTGTTTATGTTACAGGTTATCCAAGTCTGCCTAGTAAAGTGTTCCTAAGAGGATTATCTACCTTAACAATTGGTAGATGTAGAAATTGTTTGCTGAGTACTTCCATGTAGACTTCAGTTTCCCTTGTTAAAACCTGTAAATTTTATGTTTTTATTTAGTCAAGTGATAAGTTTTAGTATTCATGTTTGCCAAAAGTTTGGTTGTATTTCTTGTCAAGACTATGAATAATTACTTTTATACAATCGATATACATTTTTTAATGAATTTATAAGGCAGTCACACATGAAATACAGATGCAAGAATCGTTGTGAATAGTCTTCATGTAGATTTGAGATATTGTTTATTTTATATAGATTTTTACGTCATTACTTTTGGTTCAAAGAACAATAAATCATAGATTTAAATTTTTTTAAGTTCTCTTTGTAACTCACTTGGGTGAAGGGTCTTTCAACTGAATTAAAAGTTGTCACATTATGTTGTACCTATAAATTAATTCTAACTCTATGATCTTGATCTTATTATTTTGTGATACACCGTCCTTATTTTTTATGTGAATATTGAGTGATGATAAACTTGTTACATGCATATTAAAAACGGTGGTAAAGTGTTTTCATAAAATATCATACACTTTAAAATAAAATACCTTATGAAATACCTCGGTATTTATTTTATCGATGAACAATGGATGCCTGACATTCAGTTGAAAAGGAATCGTCCTAGTTTACTTCATTGTTTTTATAGAATCAGCTTGAGTTAGGCCCAGCGCACACGGTGTGACTGTTTTACAACAACTGTTGCAAACCAGTTGCATCTGGAACCAGTTTGCAACTGAAACAAAACTTCTGTCCGCACACGGTGTGACTGTTTTACAACTACAGTTGCGTCTATTGTGCAATCAGTGGAGTGCAAATTTAGTGCAGTTACGTTGTTTAAGGCCTTAAGTGCGCTTACTACATCGGACTCAGACGAAGAAGACGTTATTAGCTATTATCAATACCGAAGACAGCGAAGGGTACTGAGAGAGCATTGGGTTCACCCTTATTTGAGCAAGAATGTTAGTACTAGGCTGTTTGTAGCAGCTAGAGCTATTCGGATAGGAAATTATAAACACTAAAAACACTATACGGCCGTCAAAATTCCACCAAAATACCCCCAAACACCACAAAAACACCCCGTGGTCTCGTGCAACTGAAGTCTGCAACGCAACTGCAACGTCGGGCCCACGGTTGTATGTGACTGGTTTCAAACTTTTTTTGAAATCGCATACAACCAGTTGCGTCGTGTGCGCCTCCCCATTGCAATACATTACCAAAGTTGTAAAACAGTCACACTGTGTGCGCTGGGCCTTACATGTTTGGTCGTAATGAATTAATGTGGTTAAATTATAATTTAATGTGTTACTTAAAAATACTTACCACAGATAGAATTT
The DNA here is from genome assembly GCF_028750875.1 of Macrosteles quadrilineatus. Taxonomy (NCBI): domain Eukaryota; kingdom Metazoa; phylum Arthropoda; class Insecta; order Hemiptera; family Cicadellidae; genus Macrosteles; species Macrosteles quadrilineatus. Next base: position 161,792,329 of record NW_026542594.1, read on the forward strand.
TGATTTTGACTGACCTAGAAATAACAGTGCCGTTTTATGGTACTGCTTGGACAAAATGTGGTAGGCTTTATCCCACCAATTGGTAAAATATCTGATGTTATCTCAAAGGGTAAGTTGTAATTACTTAGTTATAAAGCCTTCACAACTTTTGATGTAAGTTATATGGGTTTCAATTATCGTGTCCTAAAAAAACAGTAAAGGCACTTGTATGTGTCATTTTTAGGAATAACACACTAATGAACTTGAGCCAAATAGTTAGCATTTATATAAACATTTCTCCATTGTCTCTTGTATTTGTTGGTGAAAATTACGTATATACAACCTTTTAGGTATTTTTGAACAAGTAGTTTGATAAACATGAATTAGCAATATACTGGTCTTAATTTAAATTTGCAATAAATACAAAGGAGTGAGTAGCTTAATTTTTGAGCCGAGCTTTAAGAGCTCAAGAGATCAAGCATTAAGTCAAGAAGTAATTCCGAGCCCAGCTGTTATTTTGTGATTGAAACCTCAATGAAGTTTGGGTGATTTCTTTCATCTCAGTTCCTCGTTTCATTAAATTCTTCTGTACTTAAAAATGATATGTAACCGTACATCATAATTGCAATTTGTAAAAGAATTGTGACAAATTATCTTTTATATGGCATTAAGACATTATACACAAACGCTCGGCTCGGAAACAGCTTAGCCTGATCATAAGTCTCAGGCTCACACATCCCTAACACAAACTAAAACCACTCTTATTGTTCTTCATTCACTTTCTTCAGTAAAGTCTGAATAACTAATACCAGAAACTATAGAAGAAATACATAACAATAGCAGTAATAGTTTAAAATACTTCACCACAAAATCATTGTAATGCACTTCATTATCGTACTAGGTAAAAATTTGTTTTGACAAGTTAATTAAGCATTTTAACAGTAAATGATAAAATTATTAATTTGACCATGTATTAGGCCTTTTATTGTAACTTGACGAATATTTTATTTCCATCCATATTATCTCCGATCAATTAGGATATCATATAAACTTTTGTGAGAAACAATAATATTGTAAGATTTTTGTTAGTAAAGATTTATTCTAAAGATGCTTAGGATAAATAATATGATATTTTTGTTGTTATTTATTGGAATAAATATTTTTTTATTTGTAACATCTCTTATCATTTTTACCTAAGATTCTTTCCATTTGGCCTAGAACAAATGGAATAGTGATATTACCTAATATCTTCATAAAACAGCCATAAGCATGGCAAATTTCAAAAATTTGTGTTCCATACATAATCATTTAAAATCATCCATGGTAGTTTTTCCTTGGAGGATAAGTCTCAAGATTGAAGAAAACAAGAAATACAAAAAATTAAAAGTTAATGACTTATTTTGAAAAGAATTGTGACTTATTTAATTGATTTATTCGTGGACTGTAGTGATTGAAAATAGCACCTTGCTGAATAATGTAGCACTTAAATGTCTCAATTTGAAACTGATGACATAAGACATATTTTATTTACACAATACGTTCTTTATAAAGTACATTTCATACATAAGAACAGGTGTTTCGTCATAGTGATGTATTTTATAGTAAAATTAATAGTTAAAATAATTTAAATAAACTCATGTAGGATATCAGAGAATTTTATCTACATTATAGGGTTCTCCAAAAATTCGTCAAGTGAATAGTAGGCTTTCTCAATTATTTTATCTTTTATTTTATCTTTGAATTGAGTAGCATTTAAATTTTTAAGATACAGGGGTAATTCATTGTACAATCTAAGTCCCATATATTGAGGGCTGTTCCTAAAAGTCGTCAATTTGTGATGTGGTAATCTGAAATTATATTTATTCCTTGTATTATAATTATGTGTAAAATTATGTGTATAATTATGTGTAAATTTGACTACATCTGACAAATTTTCCTTAGTGTTATGTATCCAATTTAGAATTTCATTTAAGTATAATCCAAAAATGGTGTGAATTCTAAGATTTTTAAACAGGTTTTTACATGATTTTCTCCTTCTTGATTTGGTTAAGATTCTAATAATTTTTTTCTGTAAAATTAGTAGGGATTTGACTTCTGTTGACACTCCCCACAGTATGATTCCATGCCTCAAGATGGATTCAACGTATCCATAGTAAACTGTGATACATGTATCCTGAGGTACACAGTTTATCAGGTGAAAGAAAGCAAAAGAAATAGATCTTAGTTTGCCTTTCATCTTATCTATGTGAATCTTCCAATTAATATGAGTATCAAGCAATACACCCAAAAATCTATGAGATTCTACTAAATTTGGAATTTTATCAAGAATTACATTGTTTTTTAAAGAAAATTTAATTATATGAGTTTTGTCAATATTCAGCTTTAAACCATTATCTGTAAACCAATTTTTCATACAATCCAAAGTGTTTTCTATTGATACAATTAAGTTATTTACTGAATCCTCTCTTATGATTGCTGTTGTATCATCAGCAAATAAGATTAAATCTCTGCCAATAGCTTTTGGAAGGTCATTAATAAAGATCAGGAAAAAAAGAGGGCCCAATATTGACCCTTGAGGTACACCACAATTAGATAAATTCCAGTTTGACATATGTTTCACACCGTTTTTGGTCACTATTGTTCTATACTTTCTGTTCTGTAAATAAGAGTCTAATAAAGAAAAACTTTTACCCTTTATACCGTAGTCTTTTAATTTAGAAAGCAAAATTGAATGATCCACACAATCAAAGGCTTTAGACAGGTCACAGAAAACACCAGCAGTAGTTTCAGACCTGTCCAAAGCCTTTGTAACATCATTGATAAATTCAATCAGTGCACTGTTGGTGCTGAATGTCTTTCTAAACCCAAACTGTTTTTCATAAAACAAATCATTGCTGTTAAAATAGTTTACTAGCCGGAAATTGATAACTTTTTCAAATATCTTTGAAAAATTACTTAAAACAGATATTGGGCGGTAGTTATTTATATCGGTTCTAGCCCCTTTTTTGTATATCGGAGTAATATGAGAGTATTTCAATTTTTCCGGGAAAATACCACATTCAAAACATTTATTAATTATATCTGAGAGGGGTTCAGCAATTTTATTTGCTACTGCTTTGATGAGTGAAATTGGAACTTCATCCCAACCCACCGATGTCTTATTTTTCAAAGAAAATATTATTTTTAAAATTTCATTTTTGTTGGTTGGTTCAAAGTTGTACAGTGAACACCCCTTTATATCCACAGATATTTTCATATTTGGATGGACACCCTTTACAATAGGATTTGGCAAGTTTAAGCTATTAACAACATTCAAAAAAAAAGAATTAAAAGTTTTGGCAACAACATTTTGGTCTTCAATTAATTCATTATTAGAGACTTTTAATGAAATATGATTGCCACAACTATCCTCTTTTCTAATGCCTAATTCGTTATTTACAACTTTCCACATAGCTTTTGGTTTATTTAATGCATTATTTATATATTTGCTGTTAGACATTTTTTTAGAACTGTTTACAACTTTACGAAATATCTTTTTATAAATAAGACTTTACATAGTTAAGAAAAATTGGGTCTGTACTGGTTTTGGCTTGCCAATGCAACTCACGCTTTCTTTTGCTAGAAACCTTGATACCTGTTGTTACCCAATCCAATATAACAGTTTTTATCTTAGATTTCTTTTTTACAGCCTTTAGTGGGAAATAATGATTCAACTGCCCTATAAAATAACTCAAAAAATGGTTGTAACTATCATTAACATTACAATTATCCAAACATAATTGACTTTTGTCAATTTCAAAAGTTTTTACATATTCGTTCATAGCATTTTCACTAAAAGTTCTTCTATAAATAACCTTTTTGTTGTTGTGATTTATCAGTTTGTTAGGTAGATTTATAAACAGTGCATTATGGTCAGATACACAAAGACCAATATTATATTTACAGATAACCTTGAGTTTTGTTTGAGTCGCAATGTTATCAATGCAAGTGCGAGAGTTACCTGATATTCTTGTTGGTTCATTGAAGTTAAGATTAAATCCATTACATTCAATAATATCATAGAATTTTGAAATTAAGTTGTTACTTTTGAGAATATCTATATTGAAATCAGAGGCCAGTATGATAGATTTAGTTTTGTTTTCATTTTTTAATTGACAGATAATATAAAACCAATTATTTCAAGAAAAATTTCTGTTACAATGTCACGACATAGACTAACCAATACCAGTAGACTTCTCATCCCATTGTAAATTTTGAAGCTCGTTTTTCGTGTCTTAATTCACACTGATTACCAGTGTCAAACAAATTTTGTTTCTATTATTTTAGGGTTAATTTTATGATGTGCTTTACTGTTAGGTTATACAGGGTGATTGATATAAGTGTGCCAGCTGTTTTATTCGAAAGTTGTAAGAGATATCAAAAAATGTTAAACAATTGTAACTTTATTTGAAAAACTTACAACTTGGTTAGGTAGAACCGCCATTTTTCCAATATGGCCGCCAACTTTGATTTTTCTTATGGAAGACCCGATATTTTATGCATTTTTTAGAAAGTAAATGCCATTTAAAAACGTTTTTATTCATGGCATCTATATAAATAAAATTAGAGTTTTGTCTGTACATTGCTTAGAATAATGAACTTTTTGGTTATTTTTACATTTCATAGGTCAGAGAAACCGAATCAAACCTTATCTCAATTTCTGTCTGTCTGTCTGTCTGTCTGTCTGTCTGTCTATCTGTCATTCTCTTGGTAACGCTAAAATACGCACTTTATTACAACTACTCCTCAATAACTATAGCACTGTCCCGCCTGAAACTTATTTTCCAAATACTATACATATATGAGATGGTTTTAGACGTATTTCATCGAATATGAGACAGTTAGATATTTAACAGTAAACCCTTGAAAATCAAGTTTTTGTCGATTTTTGACGTGGAATTTCTGGAAGCCCATGTTAACCTTATGAGAAATGAAATTATTGAATCTTAACAGCTGTTTCAATTAAACAAGTTGGTTCTGTTCTGTGATGTTCAATAGCATTAAAGTTACAAGGATTACCAACAGGGTGCAGCACTAGCACTATTATTTCTTTTACATTTATGACAACAGCTAATTTGCAACCTGGAGGCGAGTGAGCGTAGCGAACGAGCTAACCTGAAGGCAAGTGAGCGTAGCGAACGAGCTAACCTGAAGGCAAGTGAGCGTAGCGAACGAGCTAACCTGAAGGAAAGTGAGCGCAGCGAACGAGCTCCAACATACAGGTGAGTGAGCGTAGCGAACGAACTTCAACCAGGACGTGATTGAGCCATGCAAACGAGATCAGATAGTAAAAATAAAAGTAAGCCTACCGTTATAGGATCGACCGGCAGACACAGAGGTAATTTAACCTTTTATTGATTGTCATACCGATCCGGAACAACAAAAAACAACATAAAATGAAGCTATGTATAATAGTTTGGCCAGCATATCTTAAAATATGCAAACCAACTGCTGTTCTTTATATAAGAAGGTTTCAACTGAATATTATAAGATCCCCGTGCGTAGAACGGGTACACAGCTAGTTCTACCTCTAAAGCTGCTCACAGACTTGCAGTGTACATTCTGTGCGGTGTAGTCCTATAGCTCCAATTCCTAACAATCCTAACATACAATAATATTATTGAAATATCAATTCCTTAGTGTCTTTTAGATGACATTTTCAACTAATACATACTAATGAAAATTTAAAAAATGTCTGAGAAAATATGTTTTTGGTTAATCTCTAGGCCACATGCGCAACCAGAAAGACAACGACCAATATTTTTGCCCTGTTTTGGTCTTGCAATTTAGCAACTTTTCCGAGATATTACAACTAAAAAAAATTGTAGATTTTTTTTCAGCCCACCCTATTATATAACCAATGGATGGGTTATTATCGATATATCATATACAGGGTGGTAAAAAAGTCCCTGGACAGTTAAATATTTAAAAAAATAATGCAGATAGAGCTAAAATACTTGGTACAAAGTTACAGGGCATAAAATTCTATTTTAACACATATTCAGTGATCCAATAACTCTTCAGGGGGACGGCCCACAAGGAGTCGGAAGAAAATCTTAAATGAAAGCATAGGTCAATATGCACATCAAATTAAAGGTCTTTTTTAGTAGAATACAATGCCGCAAACCGCACTTCAAAAGGTTGATACAGCGCAAAATGGCAGATGTTCAAAGATTTCTTGAATCCGCCATTTTGAATCTTTGAACGACTGCCATTTTTTACTCAGGCATTCTTTTGAGCTTGAATTTACGGCATCGTAATCTACTAGTAAAGACCTTTAATTTGATGTGCATATCGACCTATGCTTACGTTAACAATTTTCTTCCGATTCCTAGGGCTCTGCCCCCTGAGTAAGGGTATAATAACAATGTAAATTAAATGAATCTTTGAACAACTGTCATTTTGCGCTGTATCAACCTTTTGAAGTGCGATTTGCGGCATTGTATTCTACATTTAATGCATTGTATGCTTTCATTTAAGAATTTCTTCCGACTCCTTGTGGGCCGTCCCCCTGACGAGTTATTGGATCACTGAATATTTGTTAAAATAGAGTTTAATGCCCTGTAACTTTGTACAAAGTATTGTAGCTCTATCTGCATTATTTTTTAAAATATTTAACTGTCCAGGGACTTTTTTACCACCCTGTATATATGATTATATCGTTTTAATGGCTAAACGGTGGTTTAAATGACTGAAATATTAAGAAACAAATTGTAAACTAAACACAACCTCTACATTGCACAGGTCAGACCTTATAATAAAATTGGCTTCATCTGTTCCATTAGGATGAGAAATCTACTAAGGAAGTGTGTTTATCTATGGTAATAGCTTATTCCCTATATGGGGATTCGCTAATAAAAGCCAAATAATTCAGGACACATTAGTTTCGTTTTAAATAATCACTTTATTTTAACTGTTTTTAGGAAAGAACCAGCAATAGTACTGCAATGCACAGCAAATGGTACAAAAAAATTCCTTTGCACTTTTTCCTCGCAATGTATTACTTTTCTTGACTTAAAACAATGATCTGCATAAGTATCATATGCATTAGGTCAATTTAAAACAACTGATTAAAGTTATCATTTTAAGTATTCATAGTACTTCTTAACTGTTTAATAAGCAGGAAAGGGTAGTAAGGACCATAGGCTGCAATTTGATTTATATTATAAATTTATTACATTTAACTTTACTTAATACAAAAACAAAATAAATAATTAAGTTGAGACAGGTTTCTTCCTGAGTATGACAAAGCCCTCCATGACGGGGGTGAGAGGTGTGAAGTCGTCTGTCGCCAGTTCCGCCCTCTCCCCCACGGCCAGCAGCACGGGGGTGGTGTGGGTGTGAACTCCTGCGATGGTCTTGGGTGTTCCTGCCTTGCCAATCACATCCACCGCCTGCCACACAATACACATCACATATGACAATCTATTGGGCATTAACTTGCAAAAAAACATGCAGTTATCTCTTCTGGAACAGTGGTAGTTGTTTAGTGTGTTTAAATGTTGTATGTGTTGTGTATGTGTTTAGTGTTAAATTTTGTTGAGTTGCAAAGCTCTGATGATGTTGCATTGCAAGGAAACGAAATGTTGATGCAATTTGGACTTCTGACTAGTAAGCCTAAGAAGAAGTCAACAAGTCCATAATATGTAGTCCAGGGGCTATCAGAATGAATATTATTATAAAAACAAAATGTAGTTGCTGATAATTAAGAAAATTAAAGGTTTGTCTGTCAGCTATCGAGCTATCTGTTAACTCTTTAAAATTTTTGTTTGGCTTTTCATGGAGGTAAATCTCTAATCTGGAGATATATATTTATTTCTTACCTGAAAGACCAATGACTTTTAAATTCTTCAATATTGACAATAATGGATGAATGTATTCCATTATCATTCATTTTAGTAAGTTTCTCGTCATGATGGGTTATAAATATTTGTATTCATAAATCGTAATTCATGTAGACTTTATGAATATTTATAAAAGACTTAAGTTAGAAAATACATAATTAAAAAAGGTATGCAACAACACTGACCTGTCCGACTCTGACAGGTACGGGTAGAGGTTCTCCCTCCTCGTCCAGAGTGACCAGCCACCGAGGATACATGGCTGTCGCCAGAGTGTACAGAAGGTAGTGAGACTTGCCCAGGATAACTGAAACAATCCAAACACTCTAAACTTCCTATCAAAATCTTCAAAATGTCAAATCCTGACAAAGAAACCTTTCCCACAAAAATTAAATAATGATTTTGTAAGGGGTTTTACAACAGGCTTGCCTTACTTAAAATAGAGGAAAATGCACAAGTAAACTTTGCATTTTTGGAGCTACTAGCTTAGAAAATTCTAGATTTATTCGTTCATTATTTTTGTCTGTAAGGTTGGCCTGCTGTTAAACCTATCCATTACAGAATCCTGGCATAAAATCTATAAATAATGAGTTTTATGTGTAAAGATTTAAACTAAAAAATTACACAGTATTAAGTACTCTAACAGATATCTACAGACGTTATCCAAGATTGGAGATTGTGATTAATCTTTGTCATCTAAAACTTCTTTAAGGTTGACATCTGAATTCTTGGAAAATCAAAAGAGAAAAACTGTATACGATCTTCTTATATCACTACACAATTTCTAATAATATATAAATAGTAGGCTAGAAACATTATGTGATTGTCTATACGTACTGTTCTTGGTGTCCAAAAACGCAGTGAGTGTGATAAGCAAGCCAGCAACAGCCACGGGGTTCATGATCTGCCTGTCAGTATGGAACGGTGACAGGGACAGTGTGCCCTTGCCCAGATGAGTCAGACCCTGAGCGATCCTCACCATGAACAGGTGGCCTGTGTTCTTAGCATGGTACTGCGCCAACTGTCTCAGCATTGTTGCTAGCCTACACAAACACCACCGATCCATCAAATGCATAAGTCTGCCAGCAAGATGGAGTACTAATGAGTATCAGCCGGTGCTGCTTCTTGCATTCATGTAAACTACCTTTTCTTCACACTCCTACCCAAATATTGAGCCAATTGCAATGTTTGATGAGTCAACAATATTATTATATTCTTCATTTTAGGAATGTTTGAAATTTCTAGTACACTGATGGACTTGAGCAACATTTTTAAAGACTAGTACTGTGATCTAGCATCATAAAAATTTGATCCTCTCCATAACTAACTGCAGTGCTCATTGTTTGCATACTGTTTCTACAGCTGTCTGTATAATAGGTGTACAGTCAATAATGTTACTCCATCTCCCAATAGCTACCACTTCTTACCAGATATTTAATTATAAGATAAGAACTTTGATGTGTATTTTCTAAAACGATGGTTGTTACTGTAAGTAATTTGTTTAACAGCTCCATAAATAGTAATAATAATAGGCTAAATACCTTATTTACGTCTTCAATCCTAGTAGTCTTTTTATGATTACTATAGTTTCCTACTACTAATATAGTTAACTATAGTGTTTACTATTGTTAATTTAACAAGACAAGAAGATTTGACAATGGAGCTGTTAGCTCCGAAACTATAGTAATCATATAAAGACTAAGGATTGAAGACGTAAATAAGGTATTTAGCCTATTATTATTACTATTACTCTTTATCAATCCAGGAGGCAAAACATGGATAAGCTCCATAAAGTAGCCAAGTAATTTGAGTGAAAATGGAATGGGTTTCCAAATATAAAAAATTGACTTTAGATTTGTTGTTGTGTAGATCATAAAATTAATTTTTCATCATAGAATTAAGGTTAGTCAATGCTTGTACCTTTGATATCGGTATTGAGAATCGATCGTCATCACTCAATGCCAATACCAATACCTGACAATTATTGCAATCGCTGGAAGGTAATGTCTACAAGGCCGTGGGAGATGATTGTAAACTATGATGATGTTTCCGTAGCCGCGAATGATGTTCAGGGTTTTTGCTGCGATCGCGAAATAGAATGGTAATATACACAAGACCACAGGAGATATTCAGGATTTTGCCACAATCACAGAAGACAATGGTGGTGGTGGTTTTTGTGATAGAAGAAGATAGTTAGAATTTCGCAGGATTTGTAAGATCTTTATTTAACTTTGATATGGTACACTTATTTATGTATTTAATTTATTGTATATGGACATAGATATGGAGACACAGATAGTCTTCTATATGGCGTTTATTTGAATTATTTTACCCAATATTTTTTTTTAATACATCACTATGACAAAACACATGTTCTTATTTTTGAATTGTAATTTATAAAAAACATTTTGTGTTAGTAAAATTTAAAAAAATTGTAAATTTTGAAGCACGTTTTTCGTGTCTAGTTCATGTACGGTGACACTGGGCGCTAGTGTCGACAAAATTTTGTTTATATTATTTTAGGGTTAATTCCTTGATTTGTGCTTCACTGTTTGGTTATTTACTGTTTGGTTGTTTGGTTAACTAGGAGACAAGTTATTGTTTATGATTAGATCGTATTATCTGGTTAAACAAGGTTTTAAATGACTGTAATAACTGGAAACAAATTGTAAACAAAACACGACCTCTAGATAAACCGTACAGAACTAACAATACAATTGTCTTCAGCTGTTGCATAAGGATGAGAAATCTACTTGGGGGAGTATGTTTTATCTATGTTAATGTTAATACTTAGTAATACCACTCAAAAACATAATAATTAACACCTGAAACCTTCTTTACAATAGAATGTCAAGGCATTATGATTGCATAGAATTGAAGAACCAAACAAAAGCCTACCAAAAATCACACACATTTTGTTCATCCAAAATTTTGCTTTGATACATTATAAATTATAATAAAGAAGAGGTATACATTTAACTTCTCTAGAAATATGCATAAAAGAACCCTCTATGAGCATACCTGGCGTTGTTAGTGCCAGCGCCTACAAGACCCATGGCGAAGATGGCATTGTGAGCGACTTCCTCGTCAGCGTCATGAGAGTACTTGTTGAGCACATCGATGATACTAAGCTGAGGGTTGGAGATGTAGGTTAGAGCAATACCTAGAGGAACTGCCCGTCTAACTGCTGGCTCACCATATCTGCCCTGGAAGTGAAACACTGTAGTCAAATAACAAATCCTAATTCTATAACAAGAGACAAATTTATCAGATAGTACAAGTGATAAAACTTTCACTTTCAACAATATACAAGCACAACTAAATAAAACAGTTAAGCGAAAAAGAAAACGAAAAAAAAACAGCTGAAACTCTAACTTACATGAAAAATCCAAACTAATAGTCTAGACCTATACTCTGTTCACACAAATTTAGGCAGTTTGAGGGGAAGTGATTCCATCCCCTCCACTTCACCCTAACTTTTAAACAACAGCCGACAGCTGATACATACATTAGGCTAAAAAAGAGGTGGGGAAACCCAGGAAATCTTCCCTTAAACTGCCTAAATTATGTGAAACACACTATAGGACAGATCACTCATTGTCAGAGCGGTTGAACTTTAGGTTGATCAATGACTTATTGGTTAATCATCTTAACTTACCAAGGCTTCTTGACTAAAAGTTACTAACCAGTTGTGCAAATATCCGAGTGGACATTTCTGAACCAATCTCTTCGCCCATTGCTATGACTGCCACTGACAAAGCCGCCACTGCTTGCATTGATGTCAAGTCTTTCGCTTTCTCCTTTTCCTTGTCTTTCTTATCTTCCTTCTTATCTTTGTCATCCTTCTTGCTATCCTCTTTCTGCAAATGAGAACATTGATTCAATAATGATTTTAGAGGATTAAATTGGAACACTTACTAAAATGGTGATAAAAGAATTTTATTTGTTAACATTCACTATCCCTTAACCATAACCTGCAATCAGTATGTGGCTTGCCTTCGTTTATCTATACTCAAGATTACCATTTCTATTTGGTAGTTTATAATACTTCTAAACCATTAATTAGTTATTCAAAGAAAGAAAACCTAGGATAAGAAATATAATAAGGAAGAAGGAATAGATATACAAATCGAATAACTTACATACCTAAGAAAGGACACACAGAAATTTCACAAAATGGTTGCTGTCATGGTGTTGACCCTTTAACCGTGACAGCAACCATTTTGTGAACTCTCTTTGTCAACATATAATAAAGAAGAAGGAATAGATATACAAATCGAATAACTTATATACCTATGAAAGGACAAAAAGTAAGTTCACAAAATGGTTGCAGTCATGGTGTTGATCCTTTAGCACTCAATCCTTAAGTTTTAGTGTTGTGGGTGCAGCAACCATTTTGTGAACTCTCTTTGTCAACATATAATAAAGAAGAAGGAATTTTTTGAATTTTTGATATACAAATCAAATAACTTACATACCTAAGAAAGGACAAAAAGTAAGTTCACAAAATGGTTGCGTTCATGGTGTTGACCTTTAGTTTTAGTGTTGTGGGTGACAGCAACCATTTTGTGAACTCCCTTTATCAACACTTAATCCTTTCTTTTTTTTAAACAAATCAAAATCCCGGGTCACAGCCTTTCCTTGAATCAAACTACCAAAAGAGTTCCAAGTACTAGTTAATAGCACACACAACGTTCATGACAATTAAATTAATGTGATATTTCGTCCCTCTTTTGGGGCTGATTTAAAAGGAAATAGTAGCCTACATGACCTTCTTTGAAACTCTCTCTTCATTTAAGCTTTTTGCAGCCTATATTCTTTAGTTCATTAAATGTTACATACCACTGGAGTGTAGTGTTCACTGCAGATCTGCAGTTGTTGCTGCACGATCAGCACGTTGCCAGTGCCAGCATACGCACACATCTTCAGCATCTGCTGGGCCATGGAACGGAACGGATCCGGCAACACCTCTAAGGCAGCCTTGGTCGCTTCTGTGGCTTCCTTCTGGCCTAATCACATGTAGGCAAGCACGTCATCAGCTTTGTGGCATTGCAAGCGTATTAAAGTTGAATTTAGGTTATTCTGAACCAGATAGTTATCTTATAATCTTGGAAAAAAAATATATATAAGCCTTGGTGTAAGCACAAAGAAATTTTAAACATTGAAAGTCTAATATTTTGGGTGAAAAAAGAGCTAGAATTTTGTCACAATATTAAGGCATTATGTGTTTCTTTTTTTCTAAGTGCCAACATTAAGGTGTGCTTATTTTGCCTAAGGTAAGCCTAAGCCGGCTTTTACCCCCATGATGTAAAAATGTATTTTTCCTATAAAAATCAGTGTTTACTGAAGCTTTTCACTAAGATACCTCTTTTTTCTTTTAGATAATCTTAATACCTGTCTGCCACTTTTTTTCAAACCCTCTTATTAACGCTAACTACAGTGTTGAATTGCTGAAAAATATTAATCTTTTCCCCAAGGTGGTTCAAGTGCAAAATCCAGCTATTTCACAGCTTGTTTTAAAGTTACTTTTTAATGTGCTAATGTCATTTAATTTGATTTCAATTTCTTAAGATATAGGGCAACCTGAAATGCTGTTTTTATGATACAGTGTAAGAAAAACCTAAATACGGTAAAATTGAATTCCATTCCTTATGCCTAATGACCTGGAATCTGAGATAGCAATTATTTCATCCACTTATTTATTTTTATGTTGATGCTAATGTCCAGTCTAGTAGTGCATTTGCCTTATTTTGATTTTAAGTTGAGTGAAAATAACCTTTCAGTAATAAATATATACTGTAGCTTAAATTTGAATTTAAAATGTAGGCCTAATAATAAACTTTGTATGTGTAATTAATTTCTACTTTTTTACACTTCTCATTGACATACACTAGTTCCCAGCTAAGATATAGTGCCTGATTAGTGAGAGTTGACGTACCGAGGTAGCAGAGACCAATAGCCAGAGGCAAGAACCTGGAGTACTGGCCTTCCTGCAGCTCAGACACTGGTAGGTCCAGCAGAGTCTGTAGAACTGTTGACAACACCTCAGGATCTGCGGCTCCTACAGTAATGAGGCCACAGCTCAGTGCTGCCAACGCGACTACCTCGGGTGATGACTTCTTGTCTGACAACACAGGCAGCAGGAGAGACACCACATCCTGGCGGCGAGTACCAGCGTACGCCAGACCCAGACCTGCACAATACACCAACACCATATAGCAACATTTGTGTAAGTATATCAATTTTCATTTTTCTAAGTATATAAATTTTCATTTTTCTAACACTTTTATAAATTTTTTTAACAATTTAGTTAATATTTAGTAATTGGATTTGGTATTTGGACAGGTAGATCATTAAGTTTTTTTTACTTTATCAATGTCAGTACCCGTAGCCTTCTGGCTCCAGACAAAAGTCAATTTTAGATTTTAGTACTAGTCCTGTTGGGACCTAAGAAAATAGAGCTTGCCTAGTGGCAAAGCGCATGAATTCAATCTCTGAGGTCCTGAGTTCAATTCCTGCCAATCAGCAATTGGTTTTATCTATGTTAATGCCTCCTCTCACCTACCCTTATGTAATTTGTAAAATGGTTTGGGCTAGTGTCTACGCCCTATAATGTAAAGGTGGAACTATAAAAAACCTATGTAAACAGTATTTATTCTTAAAAGTAACTGGCTACCTTTGAAATTTTTATTTCACATTTATGTTTTCCAATTTATGTTGTACAACATTTATGTTGTAGGTTCCAAAAATGTCATGACTATTGGACTAAAGTCATCATAGAAAAGTCCTCCTATAATAAATGTTTAAATCCTTAAAATGCTATTTGAAATGCACCCATAAATCAGTGAAATGCACTGGCTAATTGCATGTAACCAACAATATTTATGTTGTACAAATATTGTTGGTTACATGCAATTAGCCAGTCAATCTTGTGATTTATGGGTGCATTTCAAATAGCATTTTAAGGATTTAATTATTTAAACATTATTGGAGGGACATTTTCTGTGATGACTTTAGTCCAATAGTCATTACATTTATGGAACCTTTAAGCGTGTGTTCTTGGTACCGTTCCCTCACTACTATTTACCCAACACAGCTCCAGTCCGCAGAGTAACACTGTCATGCAATACATAGTCAGAGAGTAGAGCCAAAGCAGGATCACACTCGTTCCTTACACCACAGTTGACTATCCCCAGTGCCAGCAGAGCTCCTGCCTGTAACCATCACCCGCACATGTAAATAACCACCTCAGTATCAACATAAGCACATTTAGTATATTACAGTCAACAGAAAATCTCATTAATTGACACACTAATTTATCTTTATCTAGACACTGGAGTAAGACTAAGAAGTAAGTCTTCAAAAATATTATTTATGTTTAGAGGAACAGTGAACATGACAAACCTTAATGTTCTCCTCGGATGTATAAAGGTATTTGTCAATGGGAGTGAGTCCTCCATCCACATCCCACAAGTGGATCAATCCAAGTGAAGCTGCGGCACTCAGCATACCTGAAATTCAAACAACCATGTGATGTTATAGTTATGTTTTTGTAGAGATAATAATAGTAAGCCTAGGGATGGATGGGTCCCGAGATTTCGGGGAAAACATATTCCCGATCATTGGGACAGAATTAAATTAGATTTGGGATTTGATCCGATTGTTGAAAATTTCACGATGCTATTTTCTCATGTTCCATAAATCACGGCTATACAAATCTTCGGGAAGAATACAAAAGCCATTTAGCATTTTCATCAAGAAAAAGTTAATATTTTTTAGTGAAAATTTTCTAAATCTACCCGTTTTTTTCCCCACCCAATGTCGAGCTTACCTGAGGGCTACTTTTTACCCATCCCAAAGTAAAAAGTCTGGCTTGCACACCCTTAATTACAGCTCTCAAGCTTTACATTAGTCAGATGTTATATAGACTCACCGTGTTGCTTGTTCTTGTACATCCACTTGTTGCCGTCCTCTACTGATACAAGTTTGTCCCGGGAGAAGCCTGCGTTGACAAAGGCATTGACAAACGTAGACGCCAGGTTGTGGCGAGCAGAGTCTACAGGCACGTCCAGGTTGTAGGTTGGCCTCAACACCAGCCCCTCCAGCCAGGTCTTGTATACCTCCTCTGGTGTCTTGGGCTCCATGATATCCAACTACACAACAGTAACAAAACTGTAGAGCAATTCCCATATTGTAGTAGTGAATGTAACCACTCAACTTTTTAAAAATAGCATGAGCACTGCTAATATAGTTTTTTGGTCTGTATAGTAATCGGTATGCCTATTGTAAAATTTGATCTAGCAGATTTATACACTTTTTGAATGTCAATTGCATGTAAGTTAAAATTTAAAAGTAAATTGTAATGTGACATACAATTAGAAACGTAGAAATAATTGTCCTACTGGTGATAACATAACACAAAAAAAACCTGTTTAATATTTTTAATTGGAATCTTGTAGAGCAAAATAGTGAAAGAATAATTTCAAATTTCATTTCCAAAGTAAAGCACTTGGGGAAAGGTGCGGGATTTTAACAAAGTGTTAGACATCTTATCTGGGAGAAAGATAAAACAAAGACTGCAAAATTTACCATTTATAAAAATTATTGTATAGGTACCGATAGTTACATATGGTACAGAAGTTTGTAATATAACAGAGAGAGAATGGAGTAGGGTTCAAGTGGGGGAAATGAAACTTGTAAGAGGTATTAAAAAAAGGGCAAATAAGATGCAAATGAAGAAAGTTTGAGGAACGAGCAGAGAAATCGCGATTAAGATGGTTTGGCCCCTTAATAGAATGGAAAACAATAGAATGTCCAGAAAAATGAGTGAGCTTCATATGAAGGGAAGAAGATTAAGAGGAAGGCCTAGAAGGTGGATTGACGAGGTGGGACAAGATATGGAAACAAGAGGAGTGCAATGGCAGTATGTAGAGGAAGAGGAATTGTGGAGGGACAGAAGAAGATGCTCTCCATTAAACACCCAGACCGGAGATAACCGGAACCGGAGAGGATATGTATGTATGTAAGTAAATCTTTGAACAGATTTTAAGACAGTGTTCTAACTAGGGATGGACGAGATTGAATTTTTAGTTCGAGACGAGACGAGACGAGATTTTTTATTTCTCATAAAATTTCGAGACGAGATCGAGACGGGATTTCCCTTCTCATACACAACGGGAAATGCACGTTCAAAATTTTTACCTGATTTTGTAACATTGTTAGATGACTGTTTAAATACAAAAATAATGATAATAGGCAAGAATATTTACAATCTTTTATTAAAAAACATCAGCATAACATTTTTTTTATTAATCACGCCTAACTTATTAAAAATGCCTACGATTAGGAAACATAGTGATATCAGTTAGGATAGAGTTCAACTTATCCTAAAATAAAATAAATCATAAAATAAAAGCAATATTAATTTTTATAAAATAGTTACTTGTTTTGACTTTTTATAGTAATAAAACATTCCTCACACTGCTTACACTTAACAAAACTTCTCAAATGTTATTAAAGTAATATTATTAAAATAATTAAAGTAATATTTACATTTATAGAATTAATTAAATAAGAACGCCTTCGCAAAGGAAACGCAACTACAACACGCTCCGGTATTGCGGGTATTGCATTGACTTTCTGCAGGTGTTTTAATTTTTTTTTTTTTTTTTTATTCTCGTCTCGATAAAAATCTCGGCCAAAAAGAAATCTCGTCTTGTGTAACGAGATTTAAAATTTCCCGAAATTTCGAGACTTGACCATCCCTAGTTCTAACCTCTCTGGCCAGTCCGTGGAAGTGATCGTTGACATGAGAGTTGGACATGATGGTTGTCAGGTCACTCTTGTCTACCAGGTCATCACTCAGCTCCAAACACAACTGTTGACGTCCAACCATGTAAGCCAGCTGCTTCCTCACAGACCTAGGAAAACATTAGCTACAGTTTGGGTTGATATTCAAATGTTAGCAACAAATAAAATAATTTAAAGTAATAACAATTATCAGTAATAATAGTTTCTAAAAGAAGATTGGAGGCCAGAGAGAAAGTAAAAACAAACTTACGGGTCAGCACACTCTTTGAAGATCCGTTGCATAGCTTCTGTGTCGTTCAGCTCCATTGCAATACAAAGGGCACGAGGATATTCCTTGAAGCGAAGGTAGTGTTCAATAACAGACCGGAGAATACCCTCTCGCTCAACGTCTTCTACATACCCAGCAGAACTAAAGCATGAAAGGTCATTCAGCATAACTAATCAATTCAATCTGTTTATTATGTTTATTGTGGAAGCTTATCTTGTAACACACTATTGTGCTATGGTTTAGCCTATTACAATCATTATTTGTATTACAACACTTGCAGGACAGAGGGGCGTAAGTACCGTACATATTAATAAGCTACATATATACTTACGCTCATTTGTTTTCTAAGCAACTAACCTATTTTATTAGTAATTACTTAAAAATTATTAAATTTATTTAATTCCTAATACGAAGTTTTTATGTTTGAAATACTATATGATTAACTTAACTCACAACTTAAAAATGAGTGTGACAAGATTTAACTGACAATTTGATTTATCAAACAACGGATAGGTTGGGTCATACATCACTTGACACAAAAACGTAAATGAACTTCGAACATAATTTTTATGTTGACTGTCAATCTTGAAAGTATATTTAATAAGCTTCCACTTTGTTGTATGTGATAACAAAGTAGCATGTAGATGGGTGCAATGCAAATATACCTTGAAATGTACAGACACACTCGTAGATAGTTAGAATTGTCCATGTGTCTATCGATGATGTCCAGACGATCTATTTCCATCAGAAGATCGCAAGCTTGTATCTCCGCATTGTGTTTCATGTCAAACTTAACTATGCTCTCAATGAGAGGCAACAGTTTGGCCTTGGCCTCTTCCACATCAGCTGCTTGGCCACACTCCTCCGCAATCTCTCCCTCCAGTTGCCTGCAACATTTAATAATTCAGCAATCTTGTCCCTAGCTCTAGTCGAGCGAGTTCTTAAATACTTGCTGAAAAATGCTCAACCACTTGAGTACTGGCACACCCCTACTGCATATACTATCTTCCAGACCTACATGGAACAGGACACTTTTTCTTTCTTTACATTATTTTTGTGGGTTTAAAAATATATATTTTATGTTTTTTTTTCTTGGTTATTGATATCACAATAATTTCAGTTTAGGCTATACATAGGTATCGTTTTAAGGCCCTAGTAAAGTATAATTTGTTGTTAATCCCAAAGATGCAAACGTGAAGTATAAATAGGCTATTTAAACTAGCGGACTTGTTTTGTTTCTCAAAGTAAGATAATTGTGATCAAATGTCTGCAATAACCTCTCAAATGTATAAAATACAATAAGTGTTTGCAATGTTACATCCCTTTTTCAGCTGTCCTACTTTTTTTTAAAGGAAGTCAGCCTACCCTTTTCCTTTAGGGCTTCCCTTCCCTAGCCTTTGATTTTTTTTTAGTTTGCTTGCTAAGATTCAGTAATAGGCCTATGCAGAAACCTAGTAACAATATAGAAACCTGGGGTCCCGGGTTCAAATCCCGCCAAATCACCAATGGATTTTATCTAAGTGATATGCCGTAACCCCTAGGTCTAGCCTGAAGTAAATGTGAAAAACAATAACGGGTTCGTGTCTAGCGTCCCAGGACAAAAAAAAATTATACAAAAAATATACAAAATAGCGGTCAAGAGTGAATTAAGTTGAACAGCTGATCTTTTAGTTGAATGTTTAACTACAGTCAGATTGTTAAAAGGAGACAAAGCAAAATTATTGGAAATTGATTTAAATAGGCGAGATTAAGTAAAAAATATTTATTAGCATACAATTTTCTATACACTTTATGATATTATTTAGGAAATAAATTATCAATCAACATTGTACGTGTTAATAAATTGTACTGAAATTAGGTACATGAAAATAGTCTAATCACCTTTGAAACGTATATTTATACTAATACTGTTGACTCACAATACAGTATATTCAAATATAAGGTGGTACTAGCTGATCAAAGTAGGTACCGGTATATTACTCTCTATGGTATAGGCCTTGATCTAAAATCTAGGTTTTATTTACCTAATAATTTTCTTAAACATAATCTTGGAAAAGTAAAAAGGGTAGGCCTATTACATTTTTCGGTTTGCCTCAGGAAAAAGTTTTAAATTCTGTTAAAACATGCAACTTGCGCAGGGGTACCCAGGTATGTATTTTATATTATAAGTTAGGTAGGTACATAAACAGCTCCAAACTATTATAATAAAACAGGCTCTAATACATAGGCTACAATATTTTAACACCATCAAAAAATTTTTCAAGAGAAACTTAACTTAATCCCTGTTTAAGCCTACACTTGATTATGCCTAATCCAAGTTAAATTAGCCTAATTAGCCTAACTCTAAAAATTGTAGCTCTACAGTTGGTTGAGCTCACCTGACATATTCATGTCCCCAGTCTCCTACGTCATGTTTAGAGCTCAACAAGCAGTACTTGAGACACTCCCGAGCTCCAGGCATATCCTGACTCATGGCCAACACTGATACAATGCTTGCACACAACTCCTTGGCTTCCTTCTGAGTCATGCGTTCATAGGCTTCCTTTAGGGCTCCGTAGTGGGAACGTAGGAACTTGAGAGGCATTGGTACACTTGTCATTGATGTTGTCGAGCTTCTGATGACATCTCGCATGCTTTCCAAAGCAGGTTTGTACAGGTTCTGCTCCGGCCCCTGCAAAATCATTTTTTTGCATGATTTAAGAAAAATTACATAAATGAGATCTTAAATGTCTATTGCTTCATCTTTATTTCTTGTGTTAAACTTGATGATCAAAGACAAAAGAATCAGTCAAAAGAAGATATCTAATAAGGTAAGTCAAAGTAAGCCAAAGAAATTGTATGGAACTTTGATCAGTTGATGGTGTACCTAGGCACAACCTATTCTTTGTCTCTAAAAATGGTGACTGACCATTGGAAATAAATAAACAAATAACTTAGGCCTAAGTCTAGGCTATCATCTTGAGACATTACTGAAAACAAGAGAAAAAAACAAGACTTTGTATGCAAGAACTAAACAGAAATTTATTTGATAGCCAAGTAATTTTGAGTAAAAAACTTTTATGTATTTGACTACACCAATTCAATTAGCCTAGTTACAGTAATCCTTGTTATTTCATAAAAATCTCTAGTAAACGATTAGGTACCTATAGCCTAATTGGTTAAGAATAAGAATAAGGATGCTCTATTGCCGTTACGCTGGTTTACATGCATGGCACAGTCAAGGAAATGTCTTGGAACTAAGGTTTTAACTTAGGTTTAATTTAACCACATTTATGAAGTCTATTTCTCTGTATGGACACAGGTTTAACAGGTAGTTTTTAAAATGATAATACACAATAACATGTTTTATTTATAATTAACTTATTTTGTTCACTCTTTCTATAAAGAGTAGAGTTAGAGTATATTAATTGAATTTATTTTAGCTTAAGTTATAACTTAACAATTTTCAATGCATATGTATCAAATAAATATGAATTAAGTAGGTACTTAAGTTATTTGTCCTGGTGTAAAAAGCCATGGGTGTAGCTTACTTACGGTGATTTTCTCCACTAACATGTTAAGCTCTTCTTGTAGGCGCTTATCATCTTCTGACTGAAACGGAAATAATAACTTAATAATAGTGCTTAATAATATGTTAATATGCATAACATAGGTCCTATCAGTATCTCTTAAAGTAATAAGAGGCTAGTAAGTTACCTACCGTATTCAAAATAAGTTAGGACTACAGTAATTATTTTACATTCTAATTAGAGGACTTACATTTTAAGTTACGTTTAGGCTATAACCAATCAGTTACCATATTTAGGTAAGTCACCTTAAGTATATGGTTTATATCACAACTTCCTCGTATACTGTAACTTAACTGAACATATGTCCTGAATTAACTTACTAAATATTAGAGTACCGTAGGCCTACCTATGATTAAGACGTTGAGTGCGGCCTACATTGTTTAACCTAGTGTGGGACTGGTATGTGCGGCGTACTACGTTAAAATAGGTAACATTTCTAACTAAGTATTGCCTCCAGTGTGAGCTCAGCCTTGCAAAGGGAACATTGTTTCGCTTACCACTTGTTGTGTCTACAAAGCTGTACAATAGCCTTCCTCTGGGGTTGAAGACCGAGCAGGATCACCAGACTTTCAAAAGAGCAGTGAAGAGACTGCTTTTGAATGAGGTTTACTACAGCCTCCGGGATTTTTTGGCTGGTAGTCATAACTGCTTGTAAATAGTTTTACAAATATGTAGGTACTAGGCATACAGAAGTTATAGAAGTTTTGTATTTTAGTTTATTTTGACATGGCCAACGCTGATTGCATTTGGTTAATTTGGCTAAATAAATTACTTATGTGTCAGTGTTAACCCTCCAAGTGTCCATAGTTTAGGCCTTAATGTCCACCTATTTTTGGCGCATTTGCAAGGTTTTATTAAAACAGATCTGAGAAGCTTAAAACAATGTTAATTCTAATGTTCTATATACCATTTTGTTTGGAAAATCATGGGCTTCAATATCATACATAAAACATAAGGAATATTTGTTTCAAAAAATTTATTAAGGTAAAAAAAAAATTATTTTGGAAAAATTGAAAAAAAAAAATAAGTTTGCGCTCAATGAAATTGTATAAATTATAGGCCTATAAATAGGCTATTTGAAAATAGCCACTTTGTTCTAAATATTATGAGGATTACAAATATATAATAATATAAGGAAGTAGATTTGCAAATAAATAAGTTATGGGCAAAAAACTGATTTCAGTACATAGCGTTTAGCTAAGAATGCATAGCCTAACCATAGCTAGGAATCTGGCTGATAATTTACATCAATATCACTACCTACTTCTTCAGGATCATCAACCAGCACTTCAAAACCACTTAAATCTTCTTATAATGCACCACGTATATCACTACTTTTGATTTTTAACACTAAAACAATGATAAACGTAATAAAACACATCAGTCATCGGTCCGAGGGTAACCTAGCTGTTTACAAATACACGCACGTCAGCGACGTCAGCTGTCTGCTACAATATTTTCGGAACTAAAATGAATAGCGCTTAGAGACAGACCTCTGGAGAAAGCTTAGAATATTACGGAAAGAACGATACCTAACTCGATCCAGTTCAATCCGATTCAGTCAGTCATAGAGCCTTCGCCGTAAACGATGTCTGCGTGTCGAAAAATCGACAAGTAACACTACACAAAGTGTGCTGCTTGTCGAATTTTCGTCAAGTAACACTGGGAGGGTTAACTTCAATCCAGTAGCCTATAATTTGTTTTCAGATCCGACAATTTCATTGGTGGTGGGGACTGTTCCAAATTAAGTGTGGGGTTTTGTCTTGGATTTAGTGAAATTGAATATTGCCTAATAACGACAATTAGGCCTACTGAAGGCCTAGTGTAGCATTATGGAAGAAACCTAGCCTCAAAATTGTGTTTGACACCTTTGTTGCAGTATTTTTTGATGGCCATTTGCACAACCGCACTAAACGTGTTAAGAAAGTGAAATGAAAATAAATTTATGGCCTAATTTGTATTATTTATCAATGAACACTGTATACAAATAAATTCACTATTAGAATTAAGGGTACTTTCCTATTAAAGGGAACATTCATTAACATTCTTTTAACATGAAACCAAATAACCACAATCATGACTTGCAATTTTTGTGCCCAAGAAGTATTCATTTATAAATATTACCACTATAAGTATCAGCTATTAAAAGTATCAGGAGATAAAGTTACTCAAAATAGAAATTAAACTAAAAGTGTACTTCGAAGACAAATTAAGGAACATTTATGAAGTGAGTTTAAAAATAATATAGCCTAACCTACCAAGAAGGCATTTGGCTAACCTCAACAGTGACAAATAAATTATATAGACTACTAAAACTATAATTACCAATTCTTCTTGTTGGGTCTCAACGGGCTTCTTCTCTTTTTCAGAAGACATTTTAATTGTAGTAATACTTATTATTAAATTTTAATAAAATAAAAGACGCTTCGTTGTGGAGAGAATTTGACAAACACCTTAGCATTTAGCATAAGCAATAGAATAGATTTTTGTTCTTGTTTTCTTCTTCAACTTCAACTTGACTTCTTTTTATTTCACTCTACAATCTACATGGAAATCAAGCACTCTTGTAAAAGAATGAAGCTGTCGATTTTGGAAATGGGATTATGTGCTCGCTGCTCACAGCACAACTCCTAATCCGACTTTAAAGAATGTTTTTCTTTGTTACCATAAAGCATAGAAACATAGACGACTCTAGAGGAAGTGTATCATAAAAAATATTACAGTAAAAATTATTTAGGCAAAAACTTGAATAATTAAAGCTAGGCCTGATTAAAAATATTAAAGCGCAAATAAAAGTGCATTGCATTATTATTAACACTTGGTACCATAAAATTGTAAAAATTGTCAAAAATCAAATATTATTGGTATAATTGGTTTATATCTCAGTGCTTTGTATAGTATTTGAACTGTGATCGTGCCAATAATTTCTTAATATTTATCTCCCACTGGGTCGTACGATTGACTGTTTTGTCTGCTCGCTAGCGTTTATCATCGTCAGTTAGTTGTCTTAAGTGTAGTGTGTTGTCATTGTCACTGTTCAAATCATAGGCTATGTTCACTTAGTTCTTTGTTTTCACATAAATAAATCAAGTTTCAAGTTGGTGAAAGAAATTGAATTGCCAAGTACAGAATAGGTCTAATAATCTAGGTTTGAGGTTAGTTCGTCAGTCTATGATTCAACTTTTATACTTAAGTCGCAAGCAGGTACTATCCTTCCTTGTATTTAAATTTCCTACTTGGTAATTTTACTTTACTCAATGTTGATTTCATAAACTACATTTGAGGTAAACTACATTTTAAATGTCACACTAGATTGTAAGTTTAGTATTGGCCTAAAATTAGGCATCATATTATATGTTTACTAATAAGTAAGGTGTGTACCACTAATGCGGTAACTTAAGTTACAGGTAAATTAAGTTATACAGTAGTATAATTAATTTATATCATAAACTTACTTATCCTTTAGAAGTCTAGGCTAGATGATACTCCTATTGCACTCAATTATTATTTTAACTTGTAGCCTTATCTTAAAGGAACATGTTTATCACATAGCTTATTTGATTCTAGTCTAAGTTAAGCCATGAAATGCGATGAAATGTCTTCTTGTATCATAGTTGCAACAAAGGATCTGTAGCTTATCATCAACAGATTCTGGAATAAACATTGCACTTACTCTCAAGAAGATTTATCGAATCGTGTTTTAATTGACGTGGGACTTGTTAATGAGGTAGCCTATTCAGTTATTACTAGTAGTACGCTTATTCTGCACGTAACAGGATGAGTGAACATGAGCGCAATAATGAAAGAGTTTACCCACACCTAGCACACTTACCGGTGTCACTGGTGTACACAATAATGTTATTTGTATAGACAAATCGACCCATGAGTCGGGGCAAATAATGGTGAGTCGGTGACTCAAGTCGGTAGCGTCACGCGAACTTCGGGCCCAAGGCAGCGATGTCGTGAGTTCGGATCCTGGTCACTGCCACTAAATTTTATCAGTACAGTTCACCTTTGTACAGTACCGGCTCACCAATTGCTTTGCTGTAAACGATCCACGCACGGGCGAGGTTCATCGAGGTAAAGAGGCTGGACCAACCTCTTAAAAAAACCAAATCTCAGTCAACAACAATCCTAACTTCTCGTCCATTAATTAACCAAAGTCATTGGTAATATACGTAACATATTTCCTGTTTCCCTCTCTTCTCATAGCATTTTATTATTGCAGATACGTTAATCTAACTGTCACAAAGAGTTCCCACACTCTGGACTGTTCACCTTGACTACTTCCTTTACCACTTCCTACGTCGTGGACCTGTTTCCCTCTCTTCTCATAGCATTTTATTATTGCAGATACATTAATCTAACTGTCACAAAGGGTTCCCACACTCCGGACTTCTCGCCTCGACTACTCCCTTCACCACTTCCTACGTCGTAGACCTGTTTCCCTCCCTTCCTATAGCATTTTAGAATTTCAAATAGATTAATTTAACTTTCACAAAGGGTTCCCACACTCCGGACTGTTCACCTTGACTACATCCTTCACCACTTCCTACGTCGTGGACCTATTTCCCTCCCTTCCTACAGCATTTTAGAATTTCAAATAGATTAATTTAACTTTCACAAAGGGTTCCCACACTCCGGACTGCTCGCCTCGACTACTTCCATTACCACTTCCTACGTTGTGGACCTGTTTCCCTCCCTTCCAATAGCATTTTAGTATTGCAGGTATATTAATCTAACTGTCAAAAGGGTTTCTACACTCCGGACTGCTCGCCTCGACTACTTCCATTACCACTTCCTACATCGTGGACCTGTTTCCCTCCCTTCCTATAGCATTTTAGTATTGCAGGTATATTAATCTAACTGTCACAAAGGGTTTCTACACTCCGGACTGCTCGCCTTGACTACTTCCATCACCGCTTCCTACGTCGTGGACCTGTTTCCTTCCCTTCCTATAGCATTTTATTATTGCAGGTATATTAATCTAACTGTCACAAAGGGTTTCTACACTCCGGACTGCTCACCTTGACTACTTCCTTTACCGCTTCCTACGTCGTGGACCTGTTTCCCTCCCTTCCTATAGCATTTCATCATGGCAGATACATTAATCTAACTGCCACAAAGGGTCCCCACACTCCAGAATGCTCGCCTTGACTACTTCCTTCACTACTTCCTACGTCGTGGACCTGTTTCCCTCCCTTCCTATAGCATTTTAGTATTGCAGGTATATTAATCTAACTGTCAAAAAGGGTTTCTACTCTCCGGACTGCTCGCCTTGACTACTTACATCACCGCTTCCTTCGTCGTGGACCTGTTTCCCTCCCTTCCCATAGCATTTTCGAATTGCAGTTACACTAATCTAACTGTCACAAAGGGTTTCTACACTCCAGAATGCTCACCTCGACTACTTCCATTACCACTTCCAACGTCGTGGACCTGTTTCTCTCCCTTCCCATAGCATTTTTAGAATTGCAGATACATTATTCTAACTGTCATAAAGGCCCCCCACACTCCGCAGCGCTCGCCTTGACTACTCCCTTCACTATTTCCTTCACTACTTCCTACATCGTAGACCTGTTTCCCTATCTTTCCATAGCATTTAAGTATTACATATACGTTAATTTAACAGTCATAAAAGGTTTCCGTACTCCTTTCTTTTCACTGCTCACCTTTCCGCTTTCTTTACTACTCTCTACGTCGGGGTCGGGGACCTGTCCCCCCCCCCCCTTCGCATAGCATTTTAGTATAAAAATATACCAACATTTTTGAATATTTAATATTCAATGCCAACATTAAATTGAATAATGTTAAAAGCCGCTTTGTTCTAAATACATACATACCTATATACTTTTAATTAAAAAAGGCGAAATTTTAATACTGAACATAAACGGTATATAACTGCCGACTAATATTGTTAAGTTCAATTTATTATTATGAAAGTTGTGAGATTTAATTAGCTTAAATAACATTATTCTGACAGCTGTGAAATTATAATGATATATATTCATAGACGCCAAACTGTTTACTCCATGAATGAAAGAGCTTAGAGTAAAAGTCGTTCTCTCTGTCTTAAGTAGACAACAAAATTGTTGGTCGCAAAACGTAAACAAATAAAAAGAAGAAGAAGGTAGCTCCTAATGTTATTCTTATGGGACAAATTTACAAATGTTTTTTAAGTATTTTATAATTACTACTGAGCGGAATCGTCTAGAATTTTAATGGTGTCTTTACACTGGTGTCATAACTATTTGTGCAAAATTTGAACGCTATAAGTGCAACGGTTCTTGAGTTTTAGGTGCGAACACACACACACACATACTCCAGCGGACAACTTTTCTCCGACTCCGCTATACACGATACATAGATTCGTTCACTTCGTTCACTCATCTATTACCTTATTACCTCCTCTTCGTCTTTGACCAGCCAGGGCCGGATAGACAGTGTCAAAACATTAAAATAAAACATATTTACAACTTAAACTTTAGATGGAGGTGGGGGGGTCAAGAGTTAATGCTACCTCAAAAAACTCGTCAACCGAGTAGAACGGGTTTTGCAGGAGGAGGTCCTTTATCCTTTCCTTAAATATTTTAGGCTCTAGCTCTCTCAGGTGGAGTGGCAGGACATTGAACATATTTACAGCAACTGCGGGTAAGCTATCTCTTGTCAGGGACAGTCTATATCGCTGTGTATTCAGCTTCTGTGCTCCTAATATTGTAGGTGTGGAGCTGGCCTCAGAGTTCAAAATTGTTCAGGTTAAACAATTAAGTGTGTACGGATAATTTGTCTTAATGAATCATATACTATTTATCTTGTATCTCAAAAAAATTTCAGGGAAGACATCAGCCTATATTCTGAAAAAAAGAAGATTATTAATAGCAATACCTATATGGTAATACAGTACAAAAATAGAAATTATGGAGCCAAGTAACCCAACTCCATCAAATGAAAAACTGATTGATTCTTTAGTCTCTGGCATAGACACATGTAATTTAAACCTGGATGATTCGACTAATGAAGAAAACAAGCAAGAGAAAGATAGTGTTGGTGTAAAAGAATCAACAAACAATTGTGATGGTTCAGAGTGTAAAAATACGGCATCTGAAGTTCTTGAAGAAAATGACAGTGAAAATAAATCAGACAATGAAGAACAAATACCCACAACTGAGGATGATCTGGTGGACGAGCTAGCCATGAAAGACCTTGAACTAACATACACAGAAGAAGATAGACAGGTTTGTAAAATTATTGCTGTATCTGTTCTTTGTTAGTATTGTTTGGTTAAGAATGGGATAGACTCACACAGTTACTACTACGGTACAGTACTTGAAGTAATGTGACATAGGGGGTTTTCTAGTGAGCAGTCTGATAATTTCAGGAGTCTCACAACACTACAGGCTGGCTACCAGTGTGCGTAAAAGCATTTCCCTCCACTCCCTAAAAAAAACAAAAAAAAACTATGGTACCGTACAGTAGTTGTTTTAAATGGGTTAAGGTGCTCCCATTCTTCTCTAAATTGCTTGATTTATGGAAATATAATTGCAAAAACTGAAGCCTAGGCCTACTTGGAGCAATGCACAACATAAGTAGGCTAATTGTTTTGAAATCATACTTAAACATGTTTTAAACTTGTCTGTAGGGATAGGTTTCTAAATGTCATTCCACTGTGTTCTCATAGAAATCCAGTCCTGCTTTGACAAATGGAAATGATACTATTTTTAAATATCTCATAAGTTATTTAAGGAATTTAAAAATGAAGGAGGAGAGTCAAAGGAGTAATTTAGTGGAGCGGGATCGTTTGGGAATGGCATTCCCATTCTAGTTTTTCCAATAATTCTATAATATATCATCAGTGTTTAGTCAGTTCTCAGACGATGGTAAGAGATCTTAGTTTCCACACTAGAAATACATGCACAACTACATCACTGGTCTATATAGGCCTATTCATAAAACTAAGTCTTCCAGCACACCTTTTTTATCATACATACAATAACTCATATGCCTACTTTGAGTGTTTAAAAAGATCAGTTTGAAAAATGGATTAATTCCAACCTTTCTTTCATATTTTGCAGAGACTACAAAAGGAAGCAGAAGTTTTCAAACAAAAAGGCAATGAATTGTTTAAATCAGGGGAGTTCAAGGAATCAGCCCTGGCCTACACTCAAGCGCTTCGTACCTGTCCGCTATCATTCCAGAATGAACGGAGCATTTACTATTCCAACAGAGCTGCATCAAAAATGAAGCTGGTGAGAAAGTTTGACCGTCCATATTGACTGACTTAGAATAGCTAACTTATATTTAAAAAACTAATCATTGTTTGAAGTAAAATCTTCTGTTTTAATCTTTGCTTCCTCTATTGACACGTTTTTTACATAGAGAAAATAAATTTATGAACCCAGTAGGGAAGAAATGTAGAATTTTCCTTATAAAATGACTTTATGACTGTCGCCGTGTTGAGAAAACAATAGTAATTTATTTTTTATTCCCTTTTTACACTACCTATACTAAAAGCTTAGTAACATTCAAATAACAATTTTAAAGAGATACAAATTTAAATTTTATATCAGTTTAAAATGTTTTTATGCCAAATAAATTATTGTTCACACCACAGTAAAAGAGTAACTGTAGGCTGAAAAAACTAGGCTACGTATCGTAATCAATTTATCTCGTAATCAATTATATTGTTGACATGTTCTTTACAATTTGCTCACTTTCTATTCATAAAAATGTATAGTTAAAACGTTTTCAATAGAATTAATATTTTTAGATGATATTTTTGCGTAATTCTTTTTTTATCATCATCCGAATCGGCCCAACCTAGTTCATTTGGAAAATTGAAGCTCTACTTCAAGGTTTTTATAGGTTGAGTACCTATAACAACTATGTACAGTAGTTTACATACAACAATGATCCAAATATGCCCAAGTCAACAAAATACATTACTTTATGCTAAATCATTGATTCTGGTGTAAACATGTTATCTGTGTACATAAATAAAAAGCATTTATATTTTGTTTTAAGGAACTAAATGAGTCAGCTATTGAAGACTGTACCAAGGCCCTAGAACTGAATGAAAGGTATCTAAAGGCAATATTTAGACGAGCTCAACTGTATGAAGCAACTGATAAACTTGACGAGGCATTGGCAGACTACAAGAAAATCCTAGAAATTGATCCTTTGCACAGAGACGCTCTGTTTGCTTCTAAGGTAAGTTGTTATCAATTAATTATTGGCGACTCGTATTTAAGATTATTTAAGGTATAATACATTTTTTCTAATTTTTACTTTATTATGAAATTACTGAATGTGGTATGCCCAATTTACATAATCATAATGCATTTATTGTGCTAGTGCAAGAGAAATTCTGTGTGTTGCTATAATTTAACTGTGTCAATTTTGTTTTATTAATTAATTACATTATTCTCATAGTTAACTTACCTAATCATGAAAAAAAAATCTAATGACATTCAAGGAAAGTTGAAAGTTGCAATTTGTAATGTAACAGCATCACCTTCTGACAAGAGACTAAAAACAATAAAACAATTAAGAACTCACAATTCTTGATTTTATTAATCAAAGGAGCTATTAACAACTAACCAGAATTTTATATTGTCTTGTTAAGTACTGTTCGGACGTGAAAATCTGCAACTATACAGCAATACCATTGACTATTGGATACAGAAGTTGTTGTATTAATAGTCAAAGGCAATACATTGTATAGACCCATTTTTTTAAAAACCCTTTAATCTCACTTCTTGGATCATAGCGATCCAAAAAATCATCCGTTACTATTTGATATCCACTTACATTGTTAACATTAACATTAATATTTATGCATAAAGGTGTTATAATGCTGATTGGGTTCTGACACTTGATGTTACACTTGTAATTATAAGGCTCAATCGAAGGCTCTTACCCAGTCCCTGATTATTCTTTATTAAAACTAATAGGCAATCCAAATTATATAAATATTAAGACACTTGTCTATATTGTTTTGAAACGTTATAGATTTTGTGTCTAAAATGTTTATCTTTTTTAAAGGCTTCAAAAGGAAACTAGGGGACCATAGCAGCAATTGCTGCTTTTAGTTATGAATACAAATGGAAATTAAATACATGCTTCTTTTACACATTTAGTCACCGTCTTCCCCTAACACGATACATTTCAACACTGCATTACCATTCTAACCTAAAAACAGAACACTAAAATCAATAAACATACAAATACGCAATAGAAGCTTATAGAAACACTGTAGCAGTGCTTCCATTAGAAAATGACTGGAGCTTTGACGGCCTGTGGGGCAGAGCAAGGGTAAATTTTGACACTTCTGATAATTTTACCACCATCCTTGGACCTTAAGCTTTAAAATGAATCCTCAACAACCATGCTACCTTTTTCTTACGGAATTAAATATATAGATTTTTACGGAAAATCCCTTAAACTTTTTGATTTCTCACACAACTTGTTCTTGATTTTACAGAGACTGCCAGACCAGATTCAAGAAAGAAATGAAAAGCTGAAGGATGAAATGTTAGGTGAGATTTAACACATGGGTTGTTAGATATTTTTAGAGAATGGTTCTAGGCCAAACTTTGTGGTTGTTAGAGGTTAAATTTTAAGGTGCTAAATTAGTCAATGTATCTGGATTTTTCAATGATTGGGTTTTTAAATGGTGGGTCTATATTATCTTTTATGCAAGGTCAAATACGCTGCAATACTGAGCCAGAGTAATCCTGAGATACACGGAAAACCCCTCAAGCAAAGATAATCATGTGTTGTATTTGTGACCTTTGGTATAATCTCATGGCGGCCACACATGAAATCGCAGTCAAGTTCAGTTGTCAGATAGTGTCCCACTCAGACTGGACAGAACAGGATCTGTTTTACGAAGATAAACATGGAATGGCTTTAGTAAGTATTGATTGATCATCCTGAAAATGACGTCGTTATCTATCCTATGGAAAGAAACGGTTCCTGATAACATGGGGCATGTTGATCCAAACGTTACTAGAGCTGGATTCTTTAGTATTGTACAAATACAATCACCAGTAAGGATGATAACACCCCCTTAATTGAGCGAGAGATGTTCACGATTCCTATTAAACCTAATCTGTTCTTTATGTGATTTATTGCTGTACAAAGTTTAGTAATTTTTTTTGTTTAAGTTGTAATTTTACACGATACAGTTTTTATTACATAGCCAAGGTTATTAACTTGACATATCGTGATTGCGTAGTAGCCTACAAATTGTGTTTTGATGATGTAATAGAATGCAAATTATCGCACCAACGGCCATTTTTATATGCTTTAGGCTTTTCTATGAGTTTCTTATGTCATGTTGGATTAACCATGGTTTTAGTTATTCGTGGTCTCCCTTTACCTTTACCTTCCTTCGTGAACTTTTACCAGAGAAAACTGGATTGTTCATGTCAATAAAAATTAAAACAACACTTCCCTCCCCCCCCTCCATGACCCTGGATAATCGAGGCTCTACTGTAGTTCCTTTTGAAATCTGTCTCATTTCTTAAGAATAAGATTAACAGTTATAAAAATTTACTTTCTAGGCAAACTGAAAGACCTTGGCAACATGTTCCTGAAACCCTTTGGGCTGTCTACTGAAAACTTCCAGCTATCACAGGATCCCAACAGTGGAGGGTACTCTGTTAATTTTAAAAACTAGTTCATTTTGTTATAACTTGATTAATGCTCTATGTTTGTATATATACCAAATAAAATTTGATAAATTATTCCAACATCTTAATTTGCTACCGTACTTTTTTCTCCTATGCTAACATTTAGGTTTTAGTTGTAAGTCTAAAATATTGTGTTGATGCGTTTGTATCCTAATCATTTGAAATCCTGGTGCCTCATAATGTTAAAAGTACTGCACCTCTATAAGTCAAAAGTTTCAAATATCAAAGCTTGATAGCCTAAGTCTAACGTTTTTAGTTCAATAATACTTGACATCTATTACTCAAAGTTTCTCTTTCATGAGCCTCAATAACTCGGAGTTGACCATTGTAACTGGAAACTCTAGATGTGCCTTGATTACTCAAAAGTTCTATCCTGTACAGTGCAAGACAGCTGTGTTTTGATTCTTTTTGAACCATGAAATTTCATCTTTGTTTGGATAGTACAGTAAAACCTCAATAACTTGACAATTTGTGGACCCAGAGGTCGTCGAGATTGGGGTTGCCAAGTTATCCCTTAACCACGTGCACATGTTTTTTTTTATGCTAGAGCACGCGCCCCATTGGGCCCCTAAATTAAATTGGCTATAAAAAAGGATTTTTTTATATTCAGCTCTTTAAACCTTAGACGTAATATCTTTATTCATTTTCTCATATTGTTATGTAAATTTTATGGTACCATATCTTTTAATTGATTTGAAACTAATAGCTTGAACCCTTACTTTTTTCATCATGAAATATAATAATGTTGTTAAAGAGGGGAAAATTGTAGTTGAAGAAGTTTTTATTGCAAACAAATGTTATTTTTAATTTGACAAATGTATAATATTTGTACATGGAAACAGTAAATATTTCATGAATTAATACGTTTCCCGGTTTGTAGAAAATACTGTAAAAAAACTCTATGATTATGTATGTTTTTTTTTACATTCTCGTCCACAAATATTTTTAATTTCCCCCCGGAATATTGTTTTTTTATGTTTTACACTTAAATTTGGTTTTTGCGTCTTTTTGTCCAAGGCAGACGTGCCTTAGCACAGGGAGGCGAGATCAGTGGACTATATGATTGGACATTTCCATCCAATTGGTTTACAGGTAATAAGTTGTTTGGCAAACTTTCAATACTTTCAAAATTATAATGATAATAAATCTGAGACACTACTACTTGTGTGGGGTACACTGGATCCCCTAATTGTAACACAAGCACGGGCGTGGGAGTATGCCAGACCCAGGGGGGTGATAACAGGTCAATGACTTGGTCAAGACTAAATAGTGATGTGCGATACGTATCGTATCGTATCGGAATATCGCGATACGCGAGGGACGATACGATATTTCGATACGATATTTGAAAAACGATACGTATCGTATCGCCTAAAACGATATTTGTATTTATATCGGCACATAGAGCGATACGATTCATGTCAAAACGATATTTTTTTGCGCAGGCCGAGCAAACTGCAAAATCTGTACTCTGTGGATGTGTAGTTTGAAATAGGAATTTTTGACGTCTGTATTTTTGGTTTTTACTTTATAATGTACCAGTCCCATCCCAGTCCAGTCCATTTCCACTAGCGTTCTATCTAGCACTAGCAGTGCAGAGTGTGGGAACTGTCTGTGGCAATTACATTAATGTGTCTGCAATGCTAAAATGCTATGGGAAGGATAGGGAAACAGGTCCAAGACGTAGGGAGTTGTGAAGGAAGGAAGTAGTAAAGGCGAGCAGTGTTGGAGTGTGGGAATGGATTAATGTATCTGCAATACTTAGACTGTTTTCAGAGTAAACTAATGATTTTCCCTGAGCAAAGCTCGGTCCCCAGGTACTTATATAAATTTGCCGTATCTAGGTTAGGTAGGGGAGGGGGAAAACGATACGATACATATCGTTTTTTCGATATTTTTGACGATACGATTCGCGTATCGCGATACAGACGTCCGATTCGATACGGCGATACGATATTTTTTTCCGATACGTATCGTATCGCTGTATCGCGATACGCGTCCGTATCGCCATTGACTATATAACACTACTAGATTGAAGACTATGCGGGAGGACGCGTGAACAGGAAATTTCTACAATGTACTGTGTTGTGCACGGTGGATGCACGTAGTACTGACCCCTCTACTTAGATCGCAGCACCGTCACCACGAAGTTCATGGAACCGTCGCCTGGCGCGCTGCAGTTGCTGCCAACTGGACTGGACTGAGCTTAGCGGCGGACTAGACTAGACTAAACTGTTGGACTAGACTCGGCGATGCGGAGTGAACGATTGCCCGCGCTCGCGATGTACTCGGCAGCGGGCGGCGGCGCAGCTGTGTGAATGCGATGTAGGTCATTGCTCCTGATGTAGTAGGCTACTGCTGCGCGCGCGATACCGCGTTATGTTTACTCATTTGCACGTACCGTTTGTATGCTTGGTACGGTACGAGTTTATTCAGGAGGGTATAGCAAATCTTTGACAACTTATTTTTAATTTCTCCCCATATTAGTTAGTACATGGATAAAGTATTGTTTACCCCAACATTTTCGAGTATGAGTTTTGAGTGGATATATCCACTGAATTGATGTCTGAAATCACCGAACGATTTTGAAAAATAGTACTGTAGTATGTTGTAACCCTTTAAATTCAGAACAAAATAGTATAACTCCAATTTCTGTAAAAATTACGGTTAAAATTCCATTATAAATTATGGTATTTCAACAAAATATCCCTTAATACAAGAAACAAATCTTAATTTCTAAAAAAACCATGTTTAAAAAAAAAAAAGGATTTAAAAAAAAAAATTAATTCTGATTGATTGAAATTCTTCTGTGATGGTCCTTATAATTCTAAAGCAAATAGTGCAAAATGTATTCATTATAAAAATTGTCATCGTAAAAATCTTTAAAATTAACAACGCTTAGTGAAGGTTAGCAATTTCTTTACTCCAAACAAATAATCGAAAGATACATTAAATTAACAGAAAATGATTTCTTATTTGCTTATGTACAGTACAAAGAAAACTTGTTGAGTCCAAACTGTTTGGATCTCCCAGACTGTAAAAACACCCCCGCTGCAGAGTCAATGCCCACAGGGACGTGACCGCGAGGATATCTCGGCTTTTGTAAGCTGGGGTACGGTGAAAGTTTACGATCCCTCGTTTATGGCCCTATGATTTAGCAAATGAAGACCCCACATCGGCAGCTACAGACAACCCAATGTATAAAAATATAAAACACCCTGGTCAAAGATTTGGTTCTGCTGTATACAAATAAATGCTTGTTAAATGCGTTAAAAGAAAATATAGGCCTACTCCTACATACGCTGGGGTTCTCGTTATCTGGTTTGAAAAATAATGTGACAAATCTGCATTGCAAAATAATTCAGGCATTTTGCATTACACTTTCTACAAAGTGATGTGATACTTAAATTGAAATAGTGTTAAATGAAATAAAAAAAAATGTGTAAAAATAATATTTATTACGTATAACCATGAATATAATTAGTGTAAATAGTAATGAAAAAGTCAAACATATGTAACATATGTATCAAACATATGTAAATATAACATATGTAACATATGTATCAAACATATGTAAATATATTTAAGCATTAACTGAAAAGTTAACATTTAACAGATGCTACTTTCCTTGTACGGCAATAACAGTTGTGTTTCAAAGGTGTCTCCAGTAACTCAAGTATATACAACAACGGAAAGTGTTGTAATCATAAACAATACATCTGTGTTCTACTGGTGTTGAGGAATCAAATTAGGGTTATTTAATTGTATAGTACGTAAATACTTTTCAATAAATTAAAAAAATAAATGTTTGTATTTTAGTCTAAAAAATGCTAATAATTATCTTATTACTAAAATATAATATGATATATTGCTGTATTGGATTTAAGAGTAAAATGAAGACGTTATGTAGTGATAATCGTGTCTGTCTAGAGGTATCAAAACATGACATAGATGAACTATTGAGTCGTATTGGTCATTGTTCAGTCTGATGGGTACTTTCCTGTTAAAGGGAACACTCATTATTATCGATGATTTTTTTCTCGATATATCGATGTTTTTGTTTTCCGATCCATTACAAATTGACAACAACTAACTGATCTTGTTTAGGCTAAAATAGTCTATTATATGGATTAAGAAATGAAACTGTTCTAAGCTAACCTAACATAACCAACCAAACTTGCTGTACCATTTAAAAAATTTCGTTTGGGTTTGAATATAAAAGGCAAGTTATAAACACGGAATGTTTAAATGTTACAGCAAGTTTGGTTAGTTGTGTTAGGTTATTTTTTTTTTAGAACAGTTTCATTTCATTAATGTTTGTTGATACTGACTGCACAATATTTTTCGTAGTTGTCAGCTGATATGTTTCAATTTGTTAATATCGATATATCGAGAAAAAAATCATCGATAATAATGAATGTTCCCTTTAACAGGAAAGTACCGTATGGGTAACTGTTAATTGTCAAACTTATTTCGGTAATATCATTGACTATATAACACTACATTTTATATATGTAGTGTTATATAGTCAATGGTAATATGTTTTATTTTCTATTTTTTACAATATTCAGGTTTTACATTTAATTCGGTAATTTACAATATTCATTCCGCTAGGACCACTTGTCATTCAGCTAGGGCTTTTAGCAGGGTAATAAAAGTTTCTCTTCTGTGAACGCTTCCCTCGCCAGTCCTTGGAAATTTGTAGTCCCAATCTTGGGTGAGCGAGGTTTCTTTTTCAAAGCGTAAAAGATTAGCATGCAAGAATGATGCAAGTGTTTTATATTTTATTTTTATACGAACAATGGTTTAAAAAATAAAGAATTGTAAACGTTGTTCTGCTGTATGTACACAGTGGAGAAGTATACATGCGAAATGTCAATTCTATCTCTGAAATCACCAAACAAAGGATATTGTTTAGGTAATGAACTTCAATTATGTATGAAACACACTTGTGATCACCATGTTGGGGGTGAAGGTCGTTTCGGATTTTTAATAGTTTGTAATATATTCCCGCTGTTAAAAATTTCAAATAACCATTTTGGTTATTTTTTCCCATTGATTTGTGAACATTTTTAACATCTAGTATTATAAAAGGCTGTGTATTTTGAAGGCTATTTCAATTATACGTTAAGCAGTGTAAATTTGATATCACAATATCAAAATCGTCCAAAACACAGAGACTTTGTACAGTTCCCTACTGGTTTCGTAAACAAATATTCACAAGACTATTGTTACACCATTATTATTATTTGAACTTCATCAATGTTTCTTGTGTTTTGGGATACTCAACGTTTCTGGAGTTGGATCAACTCCTACCGTTTAAAGTAATAATAATTAACAATTAGTTTGCAGTATTATTTCTTAAAGTCCAAATAATAATAGTTACATGTTTTAGAACCAAATTAATTATG
This sequence comes from Macrosteles quadrilineatus, assembly GCF_028750875.1. Taxonomy (NCBI): domain Eukaryota; kingdom Metazoa; phylum Arthropoda; class Insecta; order Hemiptera; family Cicadellidae; genus Macrosteles; species Macrosteles quadrilineatus. The sequence goes on from NW_026542594.1 coordinate 161,830,939, forward strand.
ATATTTTCCCCACTACACAGTTTTAATAGACTTTCCACGTACGAAATTTGTCCAAGTACCGGTAAGGGTAGTTAATAAACCTAAAACGTTCATAAGTCTTCATATTGACTACATCAGTTTAACATTTTTAGCGGTTGCAAAAAATGGATGTGATATAGTGGAGACAGACTGACTCTCACCACCACGTTTTATAATACTGTAGTATAGATACATATTTTTTAATGAGAAAGGATGGAGTTCTGGTCTCTGGGGACATCGAAACGAAAAAGTAAATCGATCACAGGCTGAGCCCCTATGGCGATAGTTTATTATAAATATAAAATTGGCTGATAACGGAACTAAAGAACATGTAACAGTTATATCACACTTCTAAATTAAAACTGAGGCTTACCATAGGCCTATCAAATATTTAACCCCGTTTTAGAGCAGCAATGTCTCATATTACTGACACATCAACTGGTGCCTGTTTCCCTTTAGCAGACAGATGTTGTAAATCATAGTGTAGCCAAGGGGTTGTCGGGTATTGTGTGAAGGCAATGCCCTTATACCCGAACTGAACGAACGCTCTGCCACCCCCATGTTCTGTCATTTCACTTTCTCTTTTCTCTGAGCACATTTTGCAGTTTTTATTTGCTTTGGGCGTTTTGTGTGGTCGTTATTTCAAGCTCGTTCACTAGTTTCAAAGTGTTAGGTGGATTTATTCTACTATACTTAATAGATTAAAATTTAATTGTGATATGTGGATAAATCAATTTATTTATTTATAAAATATCACACTTTCTTAATTCCAATTAAATATTTTATTATAAATTCTTACAACAAAACATTTACAACATGACGGGTTTGATTACGCAAATTTGTATTTAAGTTATTCTCATCGGCGTTTTAAATTTGATTAGATAGGAAATTGACACATATCTACAGGACATCTTTTTTATCAATCAAATTCACTAACTACTAAAATATCACGATAAATATTAGGAAACGAGTCCCTGTCTAATATCTCAGATTCTTAGCGAAGCAGTTAAATTAATGATCAGTCGCGCTTCACTTCTAATACGAATTCGATTCGAGGCGAGCGGGGAGCGGATGTGCAGTTCCGGCAAGTCACGTGGGCGCGGGTAGCATGGCTCAGCTGTCGGCTGTCTGTACATTGCGTCGTAACAGCAGACAGCACTATGTTTTCATTGCCCGCCACATCGTGGCAGCACCTACTGGTCGGTGACGTCAGCGCTATGATCGCCCCTTCCCGCCAGAGTGTGCTGATTGCTTGTTCACAACCAAATGCATGGGGCTTTCAATCTATAGTGTTATATATAGTCAATGGTATCGCCCATCACTAAGACTAAAAACCCTGCGACCAGATGATAGAATATGCTATTTTAGGAAGCTACTGTGATGCTCACCAGGGTTGCCAACATACTTGTAAAATGATTAAAAAATATAACGTTTAAGGGTTAACCAGAACATTGGGACGTCTAATTGTTTGTGATGGAGGATACATAAACATAACAGACATTTTTACATATAAATTTGTTATTTACGTGAGTATTTTTACATATTGAGTAAACAATCTTTTAAGAAATTATTTCAAACTAGTGGCTTGTAGGGACATAAGTCCCTAAAAAGCTTAAATGTAAAACAACTTTTTGCAATACCGGTATTTAAACAAACTCAGAATAACATTATCTATGTGTCAGAATAGGCATCCCTACACCATATCTTTTGTGTAAAAACCAGTTTGTTGTTCTTCTTTGTTTGCTTTTGTTGATGTCATTTTCAATAAATAATTTGAATCACTCCAGTGGTTTAACATGAAAAGGCAGCAAACATATCATTGTTTGTGAATAAAGACTGGTTTACTAAGGTAGCTTTTGGTCTTGTGGTTAATGAGGATAAATAAAAGCTTCCCTGTTTGGAATTTTAAAAATTCATTGGAGGTTCGCCTTCAGATGAATTGAAGACGCCTGCAATTTCATCTGCAGTAGGCTTATTATACCTACGACGATCCATATTTATCCTGTCTACAAACCTAAGTTCTAATTCACTGTCACCTTGTACAACCATTTCTTCCGAAGCTCTTTTGTAAATTTGTGCAAATGGATTTTCTAATAGAATTTCAGCTAGTTTTGACAATATTTCAGGTTTTAAGTCACTATTTTCTCGACGCCTTTGACGAATTTCTGTTGCTGTTGATGTGTCAATAATGTACAATTGGCCATACACGGGGTCTTCATCATGTTGAGGCAGCAAATCTGAGATTGAACGATAAATCTGTCCTTGAATTTTGAAATAGTATGGTCCTTTTCCTGGAATATCTTTCTTACTGGCTGAAAAATAAGCAAAAGCCATCGCACTGTTGCATTGTCGAATGAATTTATACAGTTGTGGGCTCTCTTCAAACAAACTTTTAAGTTCTACATTAGTTTTTGACTGAGGAAGGTTAATAAGTCCGTTATGGCAACATGTCATAAAATGATTATTCGTTAGTTCTTCTCTAAAATGAAGAGCACTACATTGAATGCACTCTTGGTCCAATAATCCTGCATCATGGATCTTTACATTTCTCTCGTCTACCATGGGTCTCCTAAAAAGGGGTTGTAACATATCTTGATTAAGAGGGCGTTGGAGTCAGATTAAAAACCTTCGCTGACACTAACGATGCCAGGAGGAGCGCAGGCAAACCAGTGGCAATTTCCCATTGAAACGTGCGGAACATGCCTTCACTTAAAAGCATATTTTTTTGTTACTGTTTGACTTAATGATTTGAAATATATTTTATTTTAATCTTAATAACATTTCGGATCATGTTTGCGGAATAGTTTCTTCTATGACGTCCTAGCAAAGCTAAAATAAATTGATGAATATATAGGTTTTACAATCTATATTCCTAGAAATCCCTTTACTTTTGTTAAAAAGTCTCCCGCAATAACGATGTGTATCAAATATGCCTTTAATTTGAAACATAGTTCATAATTTTATATTGGCAAATAAGTGAGATATCTGGGCTTAAGTTTAACATTGTTCTTATGGAGGTAAAAATCCAACATGGCCGCACTCCAACGCCCTCTTAAGTTCATCATTATCTACTCTTGCTCTCCTACGCGCACTGTCATTCCTATGAACAGTTCCCCGCCTTTGTGGTATTCCCCTGGCATTCATATTAATTACAGTACTTATAATGAAAAGAATATATATCCAGCAGCCTACATACCAAAACATCTTGAATCCCTGGTGATTTTATAAAAGTATGATCGAATATGATTACTCTACGTTGTATATTCACTGCACTAAAAAAAATTACTTACGAAGGAATGCAAATACACCATTTTAGAACCAATAACATTTATAGGTTATTTTAGTTGTATATATTTACACAACCTTAACCTTAAAATGTGTAGAAATATAAAGAAAACAACATCATTTAAAATAAACTTGAACATATGATTTAAAAATAAAAACAAAACAGAAGTTAGATTTAATTTTGACTCTTTGATTATTTATACAGAATATTTATTCTATGTCGTTTATTCCTTTAACACGACAATTAGGTAAAAGCATGAAAAAATGAAACTTGAGTATATGATTTAAATATAAACAAAGAATGCAGACGTTTTTCCGACTAATCTTCAATATTTCAGTTTTATTATAGTATACATTTCATAGTTGACTGGCTAAAAGTAAACCAAATGTGTGTATTGATCACTGTTTTCAAATCTGTGGCACAGCTGTTTTAATTTCAAAAGATGTAAACAATTTAAAACCCATGTTGTTTTAATGGGAAAAGTTTTATTCTGTTGCGAATTTATGGTAAAAAAATAAGAAAAATGAATAGTTTTTCCCTCAAAATTCACGTCAAGACCTTTAAAATAAGACCCCTCCCATCCTTCTACGGCCATCCAGTCACTCACAATTTCTTTACAAAAATTTGACTTACGGAATTATATATACTAGTGGTCGTCCAGTGGTCGAAACTCGACCTAAAATATCCAATGTACAGGCTTCTCTATTTTCACCCCACGCTGTAAATAAAACATGTGATTGTGATTTCTTCCATTTGTTTTGATTTTCTGTTTATATTTTGTTGTTATTTCGTCGCCAACATGGCAACCCATAAAGCCCATGTAAATTTTTTTTAAATTTCAAATCCATTTTTTGTGCTTATATTTGAGCCTATTTTAATTTTTAAAGGGATTCTGCACTTCTACAGGAAAATATCTTTCTAAAGGTATGCGTAGATTTTCCCTGCGATGCACACGAGCTGAGAAAAAAGGTTTTAAAGAAACATGCTTGCCTATTAATATATAGATAGATATATAGACTAGTGTACATATTGCTCGAATTCGAGCAATTGCAAAGTATCACAGGAGTTATTTCAAAACGAATAACAGTCACATTTACAATGAGTTTAAAAGAGTCAACTCAAAGATTACGGGTGTGTAACTCAGACCAAGTTTATCTTCGTTATTGATAAACCTAAAGCATTCCAGCCGGTTTTCTCCTTCTCAAACTGCCTCGCTGTACATGCAACACAGGTCATTGATTGAGGGCCAATTGAGAACAAAAAGCCGTTTTGGGGTAGTGTTAGGGCGCATTTGTAACCTAATAGTTGATATTGTCCAGGGTCAGGTGCTGACTGTGATGAGTTAAGCCTATTACGCGCCACTGTTATGTAGCTGCGGTCGTTATCACAACTACGCCTCCTGTCTATGTTTCGTTGTTGTCACGTCGGAGGCATTTAAAAGAAAAAACAAGAAATAAACAAATTATTGCTACACAAAACAACGATAAACGCACAAATTTAAGTTACAATCATGCTAACACGATCCGTCATAGCGACACAAAACAACGATAAATACACAAATTTAAGATACAACCATACTAACACGATCCGTCTTGGGGTTATGTTTACACAAACTCAAATAGTAAACAAATGTACTCAATGCATTTCATTGAATTGAAATATAAATAACAGCAATTAAATTATACAGCTGATCAAAATGTAAACAATTATGTTCTCCATAAGAATAACATGGGAACTTTCAAAGCCACTGGGGAATAGCGCAAGGGACGCTTTCAAAAATGTAAGGCCAGTTTCTTTCCAATGAGACGTCAATGGATAAAATCGGTTAAGAAATGGCGAAGGAGTTCAACCGACAAAGTTTCATGTAGCGTATTAATTATATAGATATTCAACAATTAAACCTTTAATGTGTAAAACAATAGCATAGACTAAACAACACAAGTAGACTCCTCATCCCATTGTAAATTTTGAAGCGAAGCTTGTTTTTCGTGTCTAGTTCATGTACGTCCACACTGATCGCTGGGGTGGATAAAATTTGGTTTATATTATTTTAGGGCTATTTTCATGATTTGTGCTTTACTATTTGGTTATATAACCAGTTATAGTTTATGATTATATCGTTTTATTTGGTTAAATGAGGTTTTAAATTACTGGAATAACAAGAAACCAATTGTGAACAAAACACGATCTCTACAGTTGGACGTAACAATAAAATTGGCTTCAGCTGTTCCATAATGATGTCAAATCAAATCAAATCAAATCATTTATTATCATGGACATTTACATGCATTGACATTGTCAGTGGAGCAGAACATAAAATTAGGGTGTGCGCCCTGTCAGCAGATGAATGTTGAGCTAGTGAGGTTATCCTGCCAGTTATTGAGATTATTTGTGCACATCGGACTATGTTTTTAAGCAAAGTTTTAAAAATGCCCATCTTTTAACCTTTAGCAACCATTTAACCGTTCACTTTAACAAGCTTATGAAGAGGACCATTCTTGTTTGAAAATTTATCATACTTTTTTTGTAAATAACGAATGTTACACTAAACCGCATAGATTTTGAGATATTTTTTTGACACCAAAAACTATCAATTTTCAATGTAACCCTCCCTTCCACCCCCACCCGACGCTCAAGATGGTGTGACTTTTTACCATACAATATGAGGATTATATTGAGCTGTTTGGAGTCAAAAGTTAGCTTTGACTTTGGATGATGAGATTATGCCTTTTTTTTTTGCTAAAAGCACCCTACTAAGGGAAATTTTAAAAAAGAGTCCTTTACTATGATACGAATAGAACGGTTGAAAGAACACCCATAAAGAGGTTGAAATGTAATATAGGATGATGAACTGTATGATAATCAGGAAAATAATAGTAAATACCTCATCAACACCTAAAAGTCAAATTTAATTACCTTTAAAAATTTTATAATCTTTGAGTTACATAATATTATGATTGTTATGAATATGATCTTACAATGTTAAAACATATTTGAGTGAGTATCACTGTTAACACATATTGTCTGCAACTAAATTTATTAGGAATCACAAAAATAGCTGCCACATTTTAAACAAATAGGTTTTAACCTTGATATTTTATATAAAAATAAAAATTCTGTAACATTAGAGAAGAGATTATATTATTGAATTGCAGTAATTCCACGAACAATTAAAACTTTCAACACATATTGCTAGAGCTAACTCCAAGATGGTATATAATAAATGTTATACATGAAACACTATTGAAACATTTTGACTAGGACGGGTGGCGTCGTCCTGTAATCCAGTTACTAGGAGGTCACGAATTGTGGATATTTATAGGCATGCACTGTGGATGCGATACTCCCCAGTGTGGATTAACGTCCGCACGGGTGAGTAAAACAACTATCCGCAGTACTATCCTGATAATTAGACCAATTCGTAATTACCAAGGCAAAAATGTGGTTCGGATTCCACTATAAACTGTAGGTCCCTTAGTTGCCATTAGCTGTATGGGCTATTAATTAACAGCTGTGTCTAAGGAGTGTCGGCCTTAGTCACTAACAAGACTACAAGATCGCGCCACTCATCCTACACTCATCTCCATTCGTACTTAGCTTAAAATACCTACTTTGTATGGTCGCCATTTCATAGAACAGTATTTCATAGATCAGTATTAACAGTACTATTATTTTTTACATTTAAAATAAAACAAATTATATACAACCAAATTACCTTTAAAAATTTTATAATCTTTGAGTTACATAATATTATGATTATTATGAATATGATCTTAAAATGTTAAAACATATTTGAGTGAGTATCACTGTTAACACATATTGTCTGCAGCTAATTTTATTAGGAATCACAAAAATAGCTGCCACATTTTATACAAATAGGTTTTAACCTTGATATTTTATATAAAAATAAAAATTCTGTAACATTAGAGAAGAGATAATATTATTGAATTGCAGTAATTCCACGAACAATTAAAACTTTCAACACGTATTGCTAGAGCTAACTCCAAGGTGGTATATTATAAATGTTATATATGAAACACTATTATTTTTTACATTTAAAATAAAACAAATTTTATACAACCGTTAGGCACAACAAGTTATTGATACAAATATAACCATAGAAATGCAAATTAACAGTTTCACTTCTGGTGGAATTTGACGAATGTCTCTAGAGTGCGAGGTATCTGGCCTCGGTAGAGGATGCCGTACTTGCAGACAGCGGTGGCGGCCAGACATGCAAGACTGGTGTACTGTAGCAGATGGATGTTGTGAGGGTTCTTAGATATGAGTGTCCAAGGACAATCCCCAGCTTTGTTAGGCTGGTCCAGGTGAGCTCCGACATCAAGCAGCAACTGTACCAACTGAAACAACAAATACACTGTATGGAGATTTCTTTAATTGAATTGTTTAGTTTATATAGAGATATGCAAAGTTGTTTTGCACACAAGGCTGTAAAAGGGATGAGATCTTAACACGTTCAATGCGGTTGCGCGATGGCCGACCACGGCCGGTTGCGCAAACAGCTAATGCTCTGCGTGGATGAGTGAGCAAAAACATTTAAATTTAGTTTAATCCAAATGAGAGATATACTGTGTCCCAGTCGTTGTGGACATAGTTTTATAAGAACCCAACACACAGCATACAGGCTCTCAGTATTGCCAAATGGAAGGGAAAAGCAGGACTGAGTACCTGGATACACCATCAAACCGCAAAAGAGCGGTCAAGCACAATGACTCACGGCAGTGGCTAACCTCGCATTGGAACAATAGTTCATAAATGATGCTTTGACGAGTATACTCGTCGTGCGCCACTTGGAAAGCGCTAGTGTTGTGTCACTCGTAATGTGCAGTGAAAGTGTTAAACATCAAAGAAATAGACAGAAATCATAATCGAATCAAATCTCTTAGGTGAATTTTTACATATACGGTAGGCCCCACAAAAAGGATTTAGACAATTGATTTCATATTACTTCCATTTTTACACCAAAAGCTTTAAAACTTAACCAAATTTATAAAGTAGGGTTTGACAGTAGCCTTATATGTAAAAATTAACATAATAAATATAAAAAGAAAATAGGAGCAACTTTTACCAATTTGCTTGAAAAAAAATTACTACCTTGAACTATCACCTGATTACTGTTTACTGCGTTGCATTTTTGACACTTACGTATAGCAGCTGTTTGATTGAAGAATATTGATTTTCAAAAGTAAAAATATCATTGTGTTAATCAATTGATTGATTGGGCATCTAAAATGTTATGGAATTAACAATGGCACTCTAAATTGGTTAAAATCATATTTAGAAATAGAAAACAATGAGTCATGATGAAAAAAGATACAGTAAAAATTAAGTTAAGTTAGAATCTAATTGAAAATGATTTCACTACTAGGTCCATTATTATTATTATTATTATTTTAAGAGGTTGGCGGCCTCTTTTAACCTTGCATTTGCCCGTCCACATAGACTAACCGCCCGTGCGTGAATCGTATACAGCTTAGCAAGGAGTGAGCCGGTACAGTACAAAGGTGATCTGTACTGATGAAATGTTTTCGGCAGTGACCAGGATCCGAACCCACGACATCGCTGCCTTGGGCCCGAAGTCCGCGAAGCTACCGACTGAGCCACCGACTCACTAATTTATTCTATATAGCTATTAATGATTTAAATATTAATAATGCTGAAGTATTTTTACATGCTGATGACACCTCACTTCTATTAAGGTGTTCTGATGATAGAGAATTAAAGACAGCATATTACAGTCTAACCTTGATATAACGAGCCTTAATTTAACAAATTCCTAGATTTAACAAACTCCCCACATTATTGTTTTTTTGTTTTTTTCTATCACAGTTCCATTGATAAAAATTAAATGTGAATATGACGTCAACACTGTGCAGACCTGTATCATCTGCTCCGTTTTCACATCTGTCTGCTGTGCGCTATGTCACAACTGATTTCTGTAGTAAAGTAGAAGAAGTATCCTTACATATAATATGCAAAGGCGATTTCTACAAAACACTACTCCTCTGTTAATAATGGACGTATTTTAACAAATGATTTGTCAAAATTAAGTATTTATCGCGTAGACACCCCTTTCACCAATTTCTGTAATAAAAGTCCTCGGGCTTTGCCCCACAGGCCATCAAAATGCCTATGTATTTCTAATGAAGAAAAGATTTTGTTTACTTAAACAGACGAATAACTTGTATTAATCACAGCTGTTCATAGTGAACACATGATACACAGAAAAGCGTTTGTTTTCAAAGTGAGTTCTTTTTCAGTTTCGATAACTGGAATGGAGTGATTACATTATCTTTGAGTTGACTCTTTTAAGTCATCGGAAATTATGACGGTTATTCGTTTTGAAATAACACCTAATACTTTGCAATCTCTTGAATTCGAGAAACAGGAGCACAAGCTTTAATTAATAGTTTAAGGACAGACAATAGTCGAAATTTGCCCTCAAGCGATAAGACGTCAACCCCGCTTTAGAGACTGAGACGGACGACAGTTCGAGTACAGACACAGGTTAGTAAAGACATAATTGCCTGTTCTGGTCAATTCTAACTATAAGTGTTTCTATAGCCGAGTTCAGTATAATTAAATTATAGTTGTATTAGTAACTTGATTATTACAATTTTATTGGCTGGGGACTGATGGAAACGTTATGCTCAATAAACTGTAACTGGGTGATAAATAACCATAGCAAACTCTAGCATGATGTAATCGGGCAATAAGCAACCACGGTGACTTGATTTGAAGATGAAGAGAAACATTCAAAAATGGATAGAAGAGCATAGAGAAAGAATAACAAAATCGTTATCTTTAATTTCTTTTTAAAATTGAGATTTTTGTTTACGCAAAATTACATTTTTATAGGTTTGAAGTCTAAAGTATTGTAGTTAAGTTATCAATTATTTAAGAAGGAGAAACCACCTCGTATTTCAACCCAAAATATTAGTGTAGACTGGGGATGATCTGTGTAGCTTTGTTACTGACTAAGATCAGCTGGTTCATTAATAAAAATAGTTTATTTAAAACCAAATACTACTGCTTATCTACATAGTCGCCAAACAAATTGGGATACTTCTCATAGCGGTGAGTGAGTTTTTAAATACCTTTGTTGTAGAACTTTATTAAAATAATTTTTGTTTTATGGTTGCTTTTGGTGGTAATATATCTAAAACTTATACATTAAAATCTTTTTTCTGTTTAATGATCAAAGTATATTTAAATATTTTTTGTGAAATGCATTAGCAACATTAGTTTACGTAAAAGCTTAGTAGGTATACTCACAGGACCGTAAAAGTTGTAAGGATTGGCTGCCACATGCAGAGGTGTAGACTTGGACTCATTTTTTGCATTCACAGGCGCGCCACATTCCAACAGTAGTTTGATCACTTTCATGTTGGGAAATATTAACTGAAACATTTAAAAAATTCAAATGATACCATAACGGTTTTAGCCAAAATACAGTAGAACCGTATATCTCTTTATGTGCAAAAATCTTGGTTAAAGCTCAAGAAGAATGGTTTGGTAACCAGAGAGGAGCAAAATCACGTATCACAATAGCAAAAAAAGTGTCAGATAAGCAGTAAACTCATTCACAAAAAACAAATTCTGCATAATCTACTGTAAAAATAAATTGTATGCCTACGCAAGGTATGTTTGAAAGAATTTTTAGTTGTTGCAAAAACCAGCTTTGTACGGAAAAGTTTGGTAGAATCTAATATGATCAGATTTCCTGAGGAGTTGGTTATATTCAGGTTGGAAATTTTACTGTACGATTCTCAAGAGAAGAAAGGTACAGAGAAAGCATTCAATGGTGAAATTAAGTGGTGTCTAGCAGTTATTAGTTTATGGTGTCTTGTACTAATCACTTCTCCTAACCCCCTCACACTTCTTTCCCTCTTGCCATCACATAACTATTATAACGCTCATGCTGGAAGACCTTGTGCGATAGGAACTTCCGCAAAGTGCTTGCCGCTCTGGCTCGTCACAAGTATATTGCCACTAGCAGGTACGTACCAACATGGACAACATATTAGAGCTGAAAGCACAAGTCCCATAAGCAAGTTTCTTATACTTTCCTTACTTCTTAAGTTTCCTTAATTCTCGGTGAGTATACTTTTGACACCTCAATATTTTTATGAAGTGTACTAGAGGATGTAGGCTTACCTGGTTGTCATCGCTGAAGTAGCTGCTCTTGATCGTGTTGAGCCGAGACACACAGAGATGCAGCAGTGTATCGCCGGTGGTGGCAGAGCGAGGGTTGGACAACACCAGGCTGTGGACACACTCGTACACTTGCCTCTGCTGCACCTCACTACGCGCAGTCTCCACCAGCAAGTAGATCAGGTGCGTGATACACTTGAGTATCCGGTCAAAGCTCTCCTGTTGTCTCTTGTACACCGGACGTATCTGAGACCAAAACAACACAAATTACGCCCATTTAAGATGTGATTCAACAATTGTTTTAGGAAAATAAATGGATAATAGGCTAAACCAACGATAATCTGGTCAAACTCAGGTTTGCCAGTAATCTGGCTGTCTTAAATATTGATCTTTTGGTTCTGATTCTAGCAATTTACAAGTCACTGTGTGTCCAAACTATCGCCTCCAGTTCTGTCCCATTGCAGCAAAGTTTTGTTTGTGGAAGGTTATATCAAGGTTAAAGGTGTATCAGCGGCTCGATTTTCGAGCTAAACCAGACCTAAGCAAAGTCAGAGAATCTAGCCAAGCCTCTGACTGCAGGAGATGTTCTTAGTTTTGCCATTATTGCAGGGGACAATAGAGATGTCTGATGAAATGTTCATGATTTTACCGGATTCACTATGTACTCAATTTTAATGTATTTCCCTCATTGCCATCCACTAGTCTGGCTCTTTCACCCATTCCTAGCTAAGATATGACTGAATTATTGAGAGACTAAAAAATTACAAATTACATAAAACATCACTAGACTGCCTATACAATTTTTTCAATTTGTAAATGAAAGCCAATATATAAGTAGCTATTAATCTAGTATAAGCTTTTCCCCTTTTGTATCCTATATAAACTAAAACCTGAGCTGTATTGGACTTCAAAACTTTTTAAGGTTTTATATCTGTCGGCCTCTGCTGTATGGTTATAATTAGCACAAAATAAATAGTGTGTTCAGTTTCTCTTTAACTGCATATTCTACGACCTAACCTGTATTTCTTCAAGGTCAGCTAACTGCTATCCTCCTTATTCTACAATTCAAAATCCATGGCCTAGTGCCTTTCCTTGATCAAATCTTATTAATATTACCTACAGCATTTAGCAAATTTCCCATTCAGGGAATAGTGTAAGCCTGATGCCCCAGGAATGATTCTCTTTTTCGTTTTTATGTCCCCAGAGATCTAAAATAATATCTGTTCAGATTTACATATAGGCCTATACTGTACGGTATGTATCTATTAGCACGATAACTTGAGTAAATATGATCCAATTATGATAAAATTTGGTATAAACATGTAAATATACTTTATTTTATTTTAACAAGTATACACACTAGTATGATTTGACTTTGAGAACAGGGTCAAACATAAAATTTCTCAATTTACTTTCTGGACCTTATTTGGTATCTTGAAAAATAAACTTAATTCCCATTCTGCACAGTCACTCCTTACATGATTTTTTTTAACAAACAAACCTCAAGAAGTTGTCGACAATCTGATAATTTGTCAGTGAGCAGGGTAAAAGTAGCCAGCACATCGTCAAATCGTGGTTCATCTTCAACTCTCATGTTTGCATTCCAAACAACTTCAAGACTCTTCTCATTGAGATCAACAAAGAGACGAACAAGTGCCTGAGCAGTAAAACATGTGTCGCTAAACAACACCTGAAAAATAAAAGTGTTGTAGTAATACACTAAGTAGATGACAAATTGATCATTCCATAAAATTTGATTACACCCAAAACATACAAGGATGGATCACGAGTTGCAGTTTTATAAGTAAATAACATCATCGAAGTTCAAATCAAAACGCCTGATCTCCTAATTATTAACAGACAAGTTTTTAGACACTAATTCTATTCATGACAGTTTTCATCTTAACAAGGCCTTAGATATTGAGATGTGGAAATTTCTTTCTCTTTAAAATTTAATTTGACTGATAATCTTTTACGGGGTTTGATTTTTGAGCAGAGCTTTCATTCTCGGAATCGCCAAAATTGTCTTATCAAAAATCACTATTTCACCGTGACTGTGGGAGACAATGATGAAGTCTCCATCCTATAAAATGAAAAGATCAACTAACAGTTTATTATATGACAGTTTTGTTTTACATAAGTTAAGAGAATGTGCTACAGTTAGGCTTTAACTTAATTTTTTTAGAGAATCATAGCTTAATGTAATTTAGTCTATTTAAATATTGCAATCTTTTTCTTAAAGCATGGTAATTTTTGCGTAGAAGTTAAATAAGATGACTCTTTAACATTTTACTCTTTAAAATTTATCAGAATATGATAAAACTAAATGACTTACCGAGTCTTTTTCAACTCTGATTTCTAGAGCTCTCTTCCAGAGGTCTATGCACCGTTGATACATGAGGTCATCAGCATAAGCAGCTCCTCGGTACATTAAGCGAAACAAAGTATCCTTGTGTGTTGGTCCAAGCACTCGCTCGCATACAAGCAAACTTTGTATTCTCATTGCATCCAAGTCTAAAGCTATATTTTGAAGGTCTTCCTCAGTTCTGAACTCTCGTGCATGTCCGAATGCAGCTCTTGGAGGCAAGTCAGGTCTCTTTGGTAGAGGTTCACCGTTGGTGCCATGTTGTCTCCTCAAACTGGTGGCTAGCTGCCAATGCAACAATGCAACCTTAAACAATACAAACATTTATTTTTTACAGATTTATTTCTTACTATATGAAGACCTTGTAGTTCCGAATCCAGAACATGAAATTACATGTGTGTATATATATATATGTTTTAAACTATAACAGATCTGATCGGGGGAGCAAGCTGGTCTAGTGGTTAGACCACAGAAGTTCAAATCCTGCCAAATCACCAATGGATTTTATGGAAGTGATATTGCCACAAGCCCTAGGTCTAGCCTGAAGTAACGTGAAAAAAATATTCCTGGGCTTGTGCCTAACGTCATAGGAAAAAAACAACAGATCAGATTACCGTATCAGATCAGGTTTGTGAAGACAGGTGCCTCGGTCTAAGGTGTTGAAAAACTCAAAACAACAGGTCTGAAAACATTTAAATGACACTTAAAAAATTAGTAGCTAAATAATTTGTGGGTATGAATCTAAAACATAACAACTAGGCCTAACTTATACCTATAGGGTATAAAATTGATTTAACAATATCTTATAGGCCTAAGTGAATCATAATGTTAAAAAGTTTGTTCTTAACACTCAGCTTACTTAGCCTACAAGTTCTTTTACTATAGTTACAGTAGCTTAACTAGGCTACGCAAATATGGTGACACCTTTTATGGTTACAGTAGGAATAGGATGATTTATCCTTCACCTAGCTGAATTAGGCTACTTTGCTTAAGTTGTTCTACAAGATTTTTGATTAAGTCAACATAACAAACTAGTAAATATTATTTGTCATATATAATGTGTGGCTAAAATTAAGCCTTTTTGTTAGTGTGTATGGCCTAGTCTAGACTAGCCCAAATTATATGCTTACTTGTGAATCTGAATGTTCATCCAAAAATGTGGATCCCATGAGTTCATGAGCATCAGCTAACCGTTCTGGTTCATATGGGATTCTGTCAATCAAGTAGGTAAAAATTTGAGCTGCACCCTTTAGACAGGCTGTCTGCAGAGCATCATCATTGTAACGGCTGCGAGCATAAGGATCAGCTCCATGGTCTAGCAACAGCTTAGTTGTTTCAAAGCGATGCTCTTGAATGGCATAATGCAATGCAGTTTTGTTCTGAATATCTCGGGCATTAACATGAGCACCATTTTCCAATAGAAACTGGCATAACTGAACACTTTGGACAGAATTTATAAGGCATGTTCCTCCATTATAGTTTGCTATCAAAATGTCTGCACCACATTTAACCAAATACGACACAATGTTCATATGGGTCATAAAACATGCACTTCTAACTGGAGTTGATCCTGTATCTGATACTGCGTTTACATCAGCACCATGCTCTACAAGACATCTGATAACAGGAAGCTTTCCAGAGACAGCCGCACACCAAAGTGGCGTAACACTATGGACCGATCGGTCATCAGGAACTTCGTACAGACCTCTTTGTTCGATATCAGCATCACATACAGTAATGAGATATTCTACAATTTCTAAATGACCTCTTTTACACGCTATGAACAAAGGAGCACAACCATCTTTGATCCGACTGACAATTTCCTTTCTGTGTTCTTTGGCAAATCTTTCTAATCTTGTCCTTATTGAATAAGAAAGCCTTGCACCCGGAGCTGCATGTCTACACTCTTGAATCAGATCACTAAAAATTATGTCTTTTTGATTGCTCAGATCAACCTTGCTGCTTGAAAACCACATATCAAATTTTATAAATATTTCGTTTCTAATTCCACAAGAATTCAGGTTGATAAAATAAAGAATGTTATCATAGATTAGACACAAGATTGATTTCAATGTGACTCTGATATAATTGGATAACTTATACACAACTAAAGCACTGGTAATTATTACCATAACTGGTAAAACAGTAACATTTGTAAAACTATAAAAACACTTATCTCGATAAAAATAAACAAAGATTTTCACAACTAAATAAAGACATGTTTACACTAACATCTTCTTACGATCAACCAACCACTAGTTACTTTTGTTTTGTGCACAAATGACAGACCTCAGTCTCAGTCAGTACTAGAAAATAAAAAAATGTCAAAATGTCTAGAATACGACGACGACACTCAAACGACCAATAGAAACCAAAAGAATTATTTGTCAGCTGATCTCTGACAGAGCTTAGATGGTGATTACTAAATTACAATGATTTCTACATATTATTGTCATCACTATACAAAGTTATATAATCTATTATAGTTTGTATTACTAAATTAACTATTTATATTGATATTCACAATCCAGTAGATAAATAGTATGAGAGCGTTAGATATTTCCTAACTAAAAACATTAAAGCATATGTTGTATGCTCAATTTCTCCACGTACAATAGATTCTATAATAATACCATAGAAATTCTATGGTAAAACTCTATGATAGAATTAACATACTTTCTTTGAAATTCAATGTTTATATGCTCCATAAGCATTATGCTTAGTTATAATTACAGTATGTAGTTTTCGTTTAGTTATTCTATGATTTCTGGCATATTCATTGGCGATCGGCTAGTCTATGTAAGCTAAACCGCCAAGACTCCGGAGCCGTACCATTGACTATATACAGTAACACTATATAGTGTTTCACATTGTGTTTTATTTTACTACTAGCTGTAACCCGCGGGCTTTGCCCCGTTTAACGTCTTAATTTTCAAGAAACGTCTTAATTTTCAAGAAACGTCTTAATTTTCAAGATGATCTCGTTCGCATGGCTCAATCACGTCCTGGTTGAAGTTCGTTCGCTACGCTCACTCACATTTAGGTTGGAGCTCGTTCGCTACGCTCACTGACCTATAGGTTGGAGCTCGTTCGCTGCGCTCACTTGCCTTCAGGTTAGCTCGTTCACTACGCTAACTCGCCTCCAGGTTGAAGTTCGTTCGCTACGCTCACTCACCTTTTGGTTGCAAATTAGCTGTTGTCATAAATGTAAAAGAAATAATAGTGCTGCACCCTGTTGGTAATCCTTGTAACTTTAATGCTATTGAACATCATAGAAAGAACAGAACCAACTTGTTTAATTGAAACAGCTGTTAAGATAGTGTTAACACATACAGTAGTGTACTCCCGTTGTAGCCCGTAGTGTAGTTGCACTCAGCATCGCGCTTGACACTCGCTAGAAGCTAGTGCGTTTCCTGGTGAAGCCTGGGGGGTCTTTTTCGCATGCCAGACCTTTAAATTCAATCACCTCCTTATACTTATGCCAAATAAGAATCGCTCTTGACTTCCAATATCTATTCCAAAGTTCTCTTACCACTCAGTCGACATTGAATTTTGAAAAATCCCTATATCTGCTACACGCATATACTAGAAAAGCTCACCCTAACATTTCAATAAAAAAAAATTAGAACGACTACGACGTAGTCAAAATCAAATAACTGTAATTAATTTTAAATAATTATGCACATTAATGTATCCTACAATCCATCCATCTTTTGTTGGTCAAGGTTGAATAAATCAAGTATAACACAATATTTTCATTGAATGGCGTTACTTACTAAACTAGTATAATCAATGCTAGTGGAACCTTAAATGAACAAATTTGCTTTTACACGATTGAAGATCGGAAGATCAAACAGAAAATAAGCAATGTGATTTCATAAAATAACATATCAATACACAGGTATATTTCCCAATGAATACATTGAAAAATTGATCAGTTAAAGCGAATATATGTACAGTATAAACACAAAAGCCATACGCGGGGCTATATGAGTGTTGTAGACCAAATGCGGAACTTCTTATAGTACCAGACCTACCGGTAGTTAGTTACTTCAATGCGCGCCGACACCAGTGTTTCCGGTTCATGTTTATGAATAATTACATCGCATGATAAACAAATCCGTGTCTTAGCTACAACTTGTGATACGCACGAAACATGCTAATGTTAATAAGAACATATCATATCGATCTCCCTTGCCACCATTTGTTTATTTACCTCAACAAACCATCATAACATAGAGAGTTCATTTACTTTCAAGTAGATTGTAAAATTTGTAGAAAGAATTAAAGTTTGATTTACTTGGTACTGTGAAGAAATATTTTGTAGAATTACTTATTATTGGTTTGGATGTTAATCATTATATTGTAGTTATGGACAAGGGTAGACCATTTGATCATGAAATAATTGAAGAGAATTGTATATCTAAAGATTTTAGCAGGTGTGGTATCAAGTCCATCCCAGATGAAATTCTTTATAAACTAGTAAATATACAGGTAAGCTTTACTGATAGTAAGCCTGAAATGTAGCTTATTCTAATCTGTGCAGTGTGCATGCTGTTTTGTAAACACACTTCTCTAGAATTTGTTAATATTTTATGATGAACTTGTCAGTGTTCGGAAGTAGCATGCAGCAATTTTTGTAGCGTAAGTTGTAGCTTTTGCTACTGTTCAGGATTATAGCTGCAGCAAGCTTAATTTCTTTTACTAGCTGTATCAAATTATTAGATAATATTTTAACACTTGGTTACGAGTTTTTAAAACACACATTCCAGCCCCCAATCAAAAATTATCTGTTTGTTAACAATTTCCTACATAGCCTACAGCTATTCCTGTGTATGACAACTTTGGTTAGTTTTAAATTATTGCTAAAAGATAGAATAATAGAAACCTATGCAAAAGTAGTTGTGGTCATAGTTGTAGACATAGTAAACTTTTGAAATGTGGGTGTAGCTACATTTTAAAAGTAGCTTCCCCAACACTGGTAGGCCTACTTGTAACTTCATGCCTTATGAAATATGATGGTACAGTGTGGGCTGAACTTCAAAAAAAGTTTAGATGAGTTAGGGGTCTAAACAGGAATGATTCAAAGAAGATACATTAATAATGCACTAGAGCATATCCAGGATCAAGGAATAAAGGATTATTATTTCTTCGTGCAGAGAATGAAGAATCTATATATTTAACCAGTTGAGCTGATTTCTAGCTGTTGTTACCCAATAGGATAAAAATCACAAATATGTAAGCTATAGTGGTTTAAATTACCCAAATTGTTAGGTACTATCGGAACGATCCTTTGTTGTTTGTTAAGACTACAGCTGTTTCATACTTCAAATGGAGCAAATCAGGTCGGAAGAATGTCACGTAGTCTTCATTTAAATATTCCTCGTGGTGGAGTTCGTCGAAAGTTTGATAAATAAGTGACAAAACACATAACATGCAACACAGAACTTCCTACCTAATGATGTTCTCCATTTGAAGCATAGCTGTAGTCTTAACAAACTACAAAGAATTGTTCCAAAAAAAAACCCAGGTAATTTAAACCACTATATAGTTAATTCTGACGAACCAGAGGCCATTTCATCATGAATTATGATAGGTAGACGGAATAGCTTAGTCCAGTACAGCGCCGGATTTTCTACTAGGCCAGCTACAGGCAAATGAGGCCACCGTGGTTTGTAGAAAAAAATTTGTAGAACAATATTTGAATTTTATTTTATAAAATTAAAATTAATAATTTTCCACGATTGTGTCTAACGATAATGTCCCCGGGAAGATGTTGACGATTTTGTTGTGATTGCGGGTGACGATGGCATAATATCCCAGAAATTTAATTTTAAGGGTGGGGGCTGCAGGGATTAATTTGGCCTAGGGCCACACCTATTCTAAATTCGGCTCTAAAGTCAAACCTTGTTAGTACAAACCTCGGCAAAACGAATTCCTCGATAAGAATTAAAAAATATCCCCTTGAATGTTTTGTAAAGGTCAATGCTAAAAACACCTCTATATGGCATAATCATTTAGGTTAAAAACCTCCATAAGACCAAAACGAATTTGTTTGTGACATGGACTAGGACTGATTAACCTCTACAACAAATATTCTTAGACTCTCCATTTTGTAGCATTTTGTCGTGTGTTGGCATTTACTTAGTAGGCTCATGTTTAGATATTCTCTTTATTAAGAATACCACAATACAGTAATACAATTTTACCCCCTGCCCCTAGAAATTTGTCTCATAGAGGTTTGACTGTAGTCAACATGTGTAATTTATAGCCCCAAAGTAACTCAACTTTAGACTATATAGCATAACACAGCGATTAACTAACTTAAAAAAAACTTTAAACAAATTTTTTATTTTATTTTGCTATTGTCTATTTAAAAAGTTTTGATGTTGTATAGGGCTTGAAAATCATTTTTCTCTTCTCCACTAATATTTTTTTTGCAGTACCTATTAAATAATTTTCATAAGGGAGATTTTATTTTAATTCATTTTTAAATTTCAGTACTTATACTTAGAAGGGAATGACTTAACAGAGTTAAACCCATCTTTGTTCCCGACTTTACGAGAACTAAGGTGGCTTGACTTGAGAAACAATAAATTGAGGACCATTCCTAACTCAGTAATGGATCATCCATCTCTGCAAGTTTTACTGCTAGAGGGCAATCATTTAGAAAGTATTCCTATTGAAATAGGTAAGTCTGATTCTTGTTTAATGTGTTTTGATAAAATTTTCAACAGCTAAAAGTAAAAGAGAGTAACTTTACATCTTAAATCTATGATATTATGATAAGGGATCTTATAGTTTACAAACACTGTTACTTTTGGTTTGGCATGTGTAAAAGAATGAAACCATCCACCCAACCCCATATATTCAGTCAAGCCAAACCTTTATTTTATTTCATATCATCTACCGTTTGGTTACGATTGCAGAGTATAGTTTTATAAGGCTTACTTACAAACTGCTCGAGCAATGTAACGAAAAAATTTTGTCTAATGTGCATAAGAACACAAGCAAATTTCCAATTAGAAAAAAATGGTAGGACTATAAAAGCCAGTTTTTGTTGAAAATAGTCTTTAAAATATCTTTATAAAAGTTATACTTGATATGTTTGTAATTTTTTGTTAACCTTTACAAAAATTATAAAAATCAAACATCCCTGATGATGAGATGATGAGCTGAAACTAGGTGTGTTTTCTTCAATTATTTGGATCATTTGCCGAACAGCAGGTATTTAATAATATTTTTCAAATTTATTCAAACATTTTCAGGATCTGTAAAAACACTGAGGGGCTTGCAACTAGCGAGAAACCCACTCGAGTACCCTCCTCCCCACATTGTCAACCAAGGGGTGCAAAGCACTATAGAGTTTTTACAAAAAGAGTGGCTTCAAATGCAGTCACCTCAACAAATACATCTCATTTCAGAGACCCATTCACAAACCAAGACAGCCCAATCCAAACAAGGTACTGTATTCGATTATATGACATGTGCTATGTTTACTAAACTTAAAAACGTGACCTGAGTTATTATAACTTATACAAATTTACAGAAAATTAACCTCCACCATCTAACAAATAAGGTAATTGGTGTTTTTAGTTTTATCAACTTACAACGACTCATAATATACAAATAATATCACCAGATTACACCATAAGTTGATGATTAGGCAATTTACTGATATTGATAAAAACATTTCCGTCAGCATTAACACATTCAAATAATACTGATTAGCATGCACAGACCTGTATGATGACATTATGTAGAATGTCCATCTGCTATAACCGTCAAATAATACCTATATAGCATACCTGGATGAGGACATTATCTAGAATGTCCGTCTGCAATAAATGTCAAATAATACTGATCAGCATACCTGTATAAGGACATTATGTAGAATGTCCATCTGCAATAACTGTCAAATAATACCTAGTATACCGATGAGGACATTATCTAGAATGTCCGTCTGCAATAAATGTCAAATAACACCGATGGGCGATTAGCATTATTAATAATTTTTACTACCTAGAATTTAATTATTTTTTTTATCAATTAACATTATATAGAATTTACCCCAGATTCCCCCTAACTTTGAAAATATACTTGTTCTTGTTAAGATTTGGAAGTTTTATCAAGACATTCCATTACCATCATCAAGGTAATAGCTGGTTCCCAAACTAGAAGCCAAGTCAGTTTGACATAATGTTTTCCAGGACGAAGGCAAAAGGTGAGTGGGAGTAAATCAGCTGTGGTAAACAAGGTAGGAGAGCTAGATAACTCGCACCTGAGTGCAGCAAATCTCAGCAGGTGTATCAATGTACAGCCCATCTCCCGGGACAGACGACAGGCACCTCAAGATGTGGGACAGGTCAGTGCTAGGTTACTGTACTGTACTTCACTTAACCCATTGAGTAACTCATGTGTGTCATGTCCTCATGTTATAGTGGCAATGAACCTTTTTGGGCCCACGGTGGCAGGGTAGCTCTGTTGACTGAGTGTAGCAATGAGGTCTTTCGACATGCATGGATTCGAATCCTGTACATGTACAATTTATATTGAGTTTACTAATGTATAGCTTATCTGGAGTGGAGGGCTTACCTTAAATAAATGGTGTCCAGCTTGGGTGGGAGTTGACAGCATTAGTGAGTTTAATTGGGATTGCACACAACACCTGTTTTGATTCTTTTTATATTAATTTCATATAGATTAAGCATAGTATGCTCAATCTATGTCAGTATATAAGAAGACGATACAATTTTTATTTTTTTATATTTTATTTTGGTTAAATATGGACATGTTGATCACATAGTGTAAGAGACATAAAAGTAGCCTACATAACCTAAAAAATAATTAATAGAGAAATAAAAAAATATTCTGGTGTCAATCGGTTGAATCACAACTGTAGGCTACTAGCAGTTTGTTTTCAGTTACGCATTGCTAAAGAAGTTTAACTTTTTTTATTTCTTCATGAAACATGTAAATAATGGGGAAGAGACCCTTTATACACAACGATTATTTAAACTTTCTTTGAGCTGTCATTTAATCTATCTGCAGATTTCTCAGCAAAAGTAAACAGATATTACTTGGCCTACCTAACCAACTCAAACTTATACTCATTAACTAAACTTATTAACTCTGTAAACTATAACCAGAGTCATTAAAAACATGTTTGTTTGCCTAAAATATCTAAAGGAAAAGCATAGTAATGACTCAAAAAGTCTTAAAATATAAAGGCGAGTACATTAAATCTAGAAATGGTTAAAAACCATTAACTTCTCCATCAGTTTAAGCTGATCTAATGACAGCAAGAGATACTCCCATGAGCATTTGGGGCTTCAGGGTAGGCAAGGCCTGTTTTACATCAACCCTAATGTTTGGATTTTTATCATCATTTTGATTTAGATTGTAAATATACAATAGCTATATCCAGCCATAAAGTGAGTGGACTAGTATTTTTATATAAGTGGTTTTACAGGTCTTGATGGTTGATAATCCTTCTTCTTCAGTCAACTGTAAAAAGCGGTCAAGAAGTTTAACTAAAGCCAGATCAAGTGTACCACTTGACAACGATCATTCGAGGTAGGCCAGTTAACACATTTGTCTAGTCCAATTAACTGAACATTTTGTAAGTTATAGTTTTGCTGTACCTGTATTTTTCTAAGTAGTTAGTATTAACTTTTACTGTTAATTAGTGTTAATTTTATTCATCCCAATTAATTTATTGGGCACCAATCTCTGTGTACGGAGTAGGTATTCAAATTAAAATATTGGTAAAATAGAAGTCACCAAATAAATGGTTTATTAATGATTTGTAAGTAAAATTTAAAAAGTTTTTTATTTGTGATTTATTTGAATGATTTCGTAGGAGCAACAACAGAGACATGCAACTGAGCCTCATACGAGACATTTGGATAGAGAAAGTTCGTGAAATGTTATTAAAACAAGATGCAATACTTCAAAGAAGAAAGTAAGTTTATTTTACTTTTGTCACCCCAATGAAGAATTGTGGTTAAAGGATTTTGATAACATCCACGGTAGTTTATTGATGACACTTGTATCTTGTTTTGTAAGTTGTTTATAGGTTTCTAAATTGAAAAATCTAGTAACACTTCAAAGATATACTCACACACAGTATGATGTATTCACAGCCGAGATAAAAATTGTAAAAAAAGATTGTAGGTAATTAATATTGCAGTTCATTTGTCTGTTGAGTCTGGTCATTGAAAGAATCAAATCAAAATTGATTATTGTTGAGTGTGTAAGCTGTCATTGTTGAGCTCTGTAAATAAAACAAAGGTGTAAAACCCTAAAAATGCAAAAATATAGAATAAAGTAGTTAATAGAGTACATAAATATATCCTTTAGTTTGAATCGTTAATTGGGTAACTGATGTGTTTCATGTACATTTTTTGTTAAATAGTTTAAGTTACAAAATGGCCATGTGAACATAACACTGCTTGGTAAAATACCCCCGCCGCAGCAAACCTGCAGACTAAGCGAATTTCCATTTGACTGATTGGATTTACACTGAAATGTCTACTTAAAAATATAACATTTATTCCCTATTTAAATAGAATTAGTTTAACAAGTACTTAGGTTTGCTGCATCAGGGAGGGTAAAACTGTTTTTTTTTTTTAATGTTAATAGTTAGTAAGAAATTAAAACATTTTCCAAATTTGATCAAAATATGTTCATAAACAAGTAAACTACAACAGTTTACTTATTCTCCATAAGAATAACATTGGAATTTTAAATTTACAATTTTTTGGAATTTTCTCCGTAACCATTAGGCGTATAACAACGCTTCAATATACTAAATTATTTGTTTTTTTAAGCTCTACAAAATGATTTGGAATGAAATTGCTAAATTTTATGTTTTTTGGGTCAAAAATGGGAAAAGCCTATTTTTACCCCATAAAACCCCCCGTAAACCCCCGTTCCCATGGTCCGATCATGCTGGATCGCGAACTCGTTCGAATAAACGTAGGTTTACACGTTTGTACCAAATTTCATCAAAATCGGATCATTTTTGCTCGAGTTATCGTGCTAACGGACACATATATATATATATATATATGAATTTGAACGGATGGTGTTTTTGGCCTCTAGGGACCTCAAAACGAAAAAAAAAATCGGTCCCGCGTCCAGGTCTTACCATGAGTACTACGGTAATAGCTTATTCCCTATATGGGAAATTCGCTAAAATGTTATTTTATTTTCAAAGTTATCATAGAATGCCTTATATTTTATTTTTGTATGCTAAAATTTATCCATACCGGTATTTGTTTTCCTGTCAGTAAATTTCCTAAAAGCCAAAAAACATTTTTGGATCATAACGGTAAGCATGATAACTCAAGGAAAATCATAAAATGCTAATGAGACCTATGTGTTATTTATTCAAACGAGAAGATAGATCGAAGCATGGAAAGGTTGGTTTTGCACCTGGAATGGCACTTCTTTACCTATTTAATATTACTAGTACTTTTCATATTCTACAAAATTAGTTACCTTATTTATTAATTACATTGATTGGCTTAAAAAACTTAATCTAAACATTGTACATTTTTATTTTTCCCAAATTCTTTTCTTTTGGAGTACTAGCTTGTTACCAACAATGCTGATTATGAATTTCAGTATAGTTGGCTGTGTCAGTATAATGTGTTTATTTAAATTGGTTTAATGATTTACAAGGGCAAAATTGTGAATGAACAAAATGTTGTATAAACAGCACCAATACTTGAGCATGTTATTATTTGTTTTAGACAATATTTTATGATATTATTGTTTGTAAAGGAACCAAAACTGTTTAAAATCATGTATATGCATGTTTTATATTTTTTTACATTCCAAACAATGAAATTATTACACCAATGGATAACACTCAGTCACTCAGTTCCCTGGTAAAGAAAATAATAAGAATAATATCTTATATTATCAATTCCGTTTTAAGGAATGTGGAGACATTGCAGCAGTGGCAAGATGAAACCAAACTACTCAAGCAAACACACGTCAAGAAAGGTATGAACCTCTCTTTAAATGAAAATTAGTGGACAGAGTCTAGTATTATTAACAAAATTACAACATAACAATACATTTTATTAGAACAATTTTATATGAAAATGTAAAAGAAAGCTTTTTTATGTTTTATTTATAACTAGGCCCTGTTTATAGTAGGAATTGGAAATACATTACTGTTACTTTGCATGTAATAGTCAGTAACGTACCTTAGCTTTTTTGGTAATAAGTGAAGTAATACTATATTTTTTTGTTATGTATTACCCCTTAGTCAAAGACGGGTCGCTATTAGTAGGAAGACTAGATCAGCATTATTTCACCCGCTCGTTCCAACAGTTAAGATGATGTTACAAAAACAATCTTTCTACCAAGGTACATTTGTACATTTACAAGGTTATTTTGTAAAATCTACAGTTAAAAGGAAGACCCTATCAGTATTATATCAAACCTTCGTTTTAACAGTTCGATCTCGTTACAAAAATAATAGGGTATTGTCAGTAATCTATTACCAGGGCAATGTGTGGCACTTGAGTATTAGTATTATTTATCATACTACGTCAAATAATGTCCACCTCTAGTTTTAAAGTTTTGTTAAAACCTGTTTTAATATTTGTAATTTGTTTCAGTTTCTTGTAAGACAGAGGTTGACTTCCCCTTTGGCACTGATCCAGAATACCTCAAAATATTGTCAAGAAAAGATTTGAAAGAGGTTATAAATATATTTCTTTGTGTTATGAAATAGTTAATGCTATTTTCACATTGAAAAAAATAGTAGTTTTTAAAGTTAAATTAGAGATTAGTCCTCATAGTACCAAAAAGGCGCTTATGTACATCCTTGGCACCTTGGAAAATCAAGGGACTTGCGGTAAAATCTTGATGTAACAAACTCAAAATTCATATAACACTTGTTTGAAATCCCCATGAACAAAGACTCATAAACAAATAAGACTTACGATTTACATCTATATAAACTATGTATGTTGAGAACAGATTTCCATTATGACGAGAATAATATATTGCAATCAAACATGTTAAGTAACATGCAGTAATGATTATTTCACATTAACAAATGAACTATTTTCCATTTATTTTAATTGTACACTATCAATATGAATATAACAACCTTTTTTTTAGGACTGGAACCACCGAAGGGAATCATCTCCCCACAATTTCCGGCATGAGGAGTAAGTAATTCATTTCATTTAGCTCTTAATGTTTAATCTTCTCGTGAAACTCTAGATTATAACTTAGATTATGTAACTTAAATGTCAAGAATAAATTAATTTTTATTTAGTGATGTAGGTTTTTATTTTGTCCCTAATAATGGTTGATGGTGATAATAAGACTGGAAATATTAAGCTTTGTTTGGTCAATTAAAATTGTGTTAATAAAGGTACACGGGTAATTATATTTTTTCACTCTTTTAAATTCAAACATATCGTGAATGTGTATGTGATGTAACATATTAACAGGATTCCCAAATATACAGTTTGTTCATAGAGCTGTAATGTCACATTTTAAATGGCTATAAAATATTGTTTTGGGTTCCAGGCCAATAAATAACAGGATTGTATCAATAATGACTGCACTTCAAGAGTTGCAGACCAGTCAATCCTCAACACTGATGAGTCCTCGGACTGAGCAAAAGATACTCTCTGAAGAAATAAAAAAGGTTTGTTACTATCTTAAGCTTTCAATTCATGGCATTTCCACCAGAAATAAGGTTTAAAACTCTGACAAGATATTTGCCAACATTCTGACACATTCTATCTAAAAAATTAGCTTACTAGCAGTAGAACTCTCATGTCATAAACTTATGATGAATTTAACCCTTTGACCACAGTTAAATTCATTTATATGTCATTTGTTTATTTCATAATATGTCAGTTATGTCATATTCATTAAAAAAGGTTCTGTGTCTTTCTCTATACTAGTTTAAAAAGAAGCAAAACAAAAGTTGTATGTAGAGGTGTATAGTCAATGGTTGTATGCAATCCCTAGTTAACTCGCTAATGCCATCGACTTCCACCCAAGCTGGACACCTATAGTCCCACCAGCCACCAGTTGATGAGCCTTCCCACCGGCTAAGCCACACATTAGAAGGTTTAATATGGACTAGGTGAACCCGTGCGAATTCGCACGAATAAATTAGGATATATTGTAGCAACGTAGAAGTTACGTCGTTGTATCGACGTTGGTCTTGAGCTCGATCGTTGGCTATATACATTCTAAGTTCTTTTTGCTGTTCAGTAGGAGTATTTTGCAGGACGGAGCTTATCATGCTGAAAACTTGCGCGAATAGATTAATATCAACCAAATGTTTAGTCAAAATGTGCGTGAGTTCAGTGCTGCAAAAGCCATTAGCTTTGTTTAGCATTCTTTCTTGAACAGCGGTTTCGACGTCATAGATATACATTTCGGCATATGTGGGATGCTCCCATTCTGACAGTTGAAAGGTGCCAATTGAGTGATAAATTGTGTCGTGCACCTTATACATGAAAGGCCCTCCTTCTTTAAAATGTAGCACACCACATTTCTGACATTTTAATACCATCTCGCCGAGTGAATGCTGCTGAGTTCTTGTATTTGTCAGTGTAATTTTGTAAGTACACGTTGCCACTAACTGTTCCAGCTCCTCGTCTGGGCTCATTACGTTTTGCATTGCTTGCCGTATGTTGACTCGCCGTGTCCGACCTGCAATATTTCTTTATCGTCGGGTCCTTAGCATGTTTAAACTAAAATAAAATGTAAAACTTTTCTCCCGTCGTGTCCTATAATAGGTAACATATTTTTGCCGGGTTTCTAACTATTTTTTAAAAACATGCAAACTGTTTACATTTCATAACCAAACAAAACAGCCGGGATTTCTTTTACTAATGTATTGACACCTGTTTCAGAATATAATAACATTCAAATCAATCACAATGTTATCCTTATGGAAGGAACTTTGAGGGTAGCCCACGCCCTTCAAAAGATATATTTCGAAAATCTAAATCCAGTTTGCACATCTACACACCTAGACGAACATTTTGGTATATAATATGTGGGGTTAAATCTTAAAACGAAAAAACCTTATGTTCACAAAGTTTCATGTCGCGTATTAAATATATAGATAGCACACATATGGGAATCGAACCCGCAGATGTAGAAAGATCTTAACGCTATGCACGTTAGTGCAATGCCTTCGTCAACTGAGCCACCATGTCACCATTGGCCAGCCGGGACAAATGCTAATATAAATACATGAGAAACTAGCGCTTGCAGGTAAGATTGGACCAACTACTTGAGTGCCAGTGAGTTAGCAGTACGGCTTCTTCACCGTAAGAGCTATGACAACTTATACTCGTCAAATCGTCTTGTTAAGTGTTAACGATCCATTATTTTTATATTATAACCATACTTTTAAACCCCTTTGCTCTTTCAGATACGAGACATTCAGAGAAGTTTGAGTGCTTTGAAACTGAAGAATTTTGGTCAACTTGGGTATTCAAGGTAGAATTTCCAATTAATACATCATTAATAAGCTTGTTTGAATGTCAATTTAAAATAAATTCAGCATATATAACACACATTTATATCTTATTTTACCACCAAATGTTTACATTATTTTAAATATATTAAGTAAAAAGTAATCTTGAATTTGTTCTACCCTCCTTTTACTTTCTCTCCCTAAACATAGTAGCCTATTTGGAGAAAGTATTGTTCTCGCCAACAATTTCGAGTTTGAGTTTTGAGTGGATTTTTGGGTCCCTCTGGACCCAAAAAAGTGGTTTTTGAAGTGATGTCTGTGTGTGTGGGTGTGTCTGTATGTGTGGATGTGTACAGAGCTACAGACTACACAACTGTGGTCCGATTTTGATGAAATTTGGTATGTAGGAACTCCTCCATGGTATCTCCAGCTGTTTAAATTTTTTTTTAATGGGGATTTTTCCATAAAAACAAAAAAAAAAACCAGAAAAATAAGATTTTCTCAAAAATAGCCTGAACTATTTTGATAAAATTTTTGTATGCCCTTTGAATTCTGAACAAAATGTTAGGACTCACATTAAAAATTGTGGTTCAAAAGTTAATGTAAATTATGTTATTTTCCCATAAAACCTTATCAAATATAAGAAAATCGTATTTTTGAAAAAAAAAGACAGTTTTGATTGGAATTAGAATGTGATGGTCCTTATAATTCTTAACAACGTAGTCCAACCACCCATTGCTGTAAAAATTACGGTTCGAAAGTTATTTTCCATATAAAATATGATAGTTACTCCCACCGCATACCCATGTTAAAGGTTGTTGACAAGCTAATGGGAGAAAGTATGTGGCAGATTGCTGATACCGTTTATTTTATATATCTTTACTAGCACATCTAAACTCAAACTCTTTATTTGCCATAAAAAACATTACAAATTTGAGCATAGCTCATGTAACAGATGGCATGTCAATTATAACTAGAGTGTAAATTAATTATTACAATTACAATTATTACAATTAATTATTTAAAAAATCAAATATAATGGATAAAAGATAGTCTAACAAAAATTGAATATATACAGTACAACCCCTGACTCAGACAGATGTGCTCATTTAAAAAAAATCGTCCACTTTATAAGGACATGTTGCAGCTAGATGAGTTTCCAGTTTTTTTAAAAAAATGTGTTAGTTTGTTTTTCTTTTTTTTTATCTCTGGTGGAAGGCGATTAAACAGCTTAATTGCCATGTTATATGGACCCTTCTCCAAAAGAGACAATCTATGTTTAGGGTACCGCAGAGTGTCTGTGTTTCTTGTACCCTGAGTCCCCAGACTGTTATTTGAAAAATATTGTTGATGTTTTTTTGACAAGCTGAGGACAATCTCACTCCTTGTTTGTAGATGGATATAAAAACCATCTATGATCTTAAATCAAGCACAAAGGTTGATAAAAGACAATAACAATATAACAAAATAGAAAATGTATTTATTTAAAAATTAAAATTACAAACAATTAACTCTTGAGGAATTTAGCTATACCTACCTTTCGTGCGGCTGTTTTTCCCTCCTTAAGGAATGGTAAGTGGAGGGTCTTATACAGCCTGGTAGCTTTCTGAGGACCCAGCCCCGGACAGAGGCCCAGAGTGTCTTGATTGGCTTTGATTATTTTACCCAAGCTTCCAAATGTGGTTAGAAGAGTGGTGGCGTCAGTCTTGTTGATGGACCGTACACAAGTCAAGGCACTCACAAGCTACAACAATCAAGTATCGGACTCGGAATACAACAAAATAGTCTAAATAAATAGCTAAAATATATTATGATAAATGTAGCCAAGACTATTCATCTGTTATACATTCGTCACACTCAACATTAAACAATTTATACCTACTTGGTTTAAAAACTTCCGGGGAGAAAACTATACTAGGTGGTGGTTTAACTCAAAAGGATTGACTTTTTAGTACAGTTGTCTACCCTAATTTAGGTTGTTTATTAATTATAGAAAAAGGATGATAGCAGCAAGATTACCTTGAAAGTGTAGGTAGGCCATTGACCATGTAGAAAATACACTGTGCACACACTATTTCGTCCCCTGAGGGACTTTGTCAAGTGCAGAGAAAGAGTTTACAAATAACAAAATGGCTGCTGTCATGGCTGTTGTCAACTATGCCTGTCTCCGTCAGGGGACGAAATATTGTGTGCACAGTGTATTTTCTACATGTTCTATGGCCTACCTACACTTTCAAGGTAAGCTAGCTGCTATCCTCCTTTTTCTACAATTCAAAATCCTGGCCTAGAGCCTTTACTTGAACAAAACTAACCATAATTTAGGTTGATTATTAGTTTTGATTATCAATAAAATAAATTGTCAATAATAAAGTCGGTGGGCTATATTATTTAGCAAAATGAAATACGTTTGATGCCACCACTTAAATAACCTCTTAATCAGCACACTTCATTCTTGTACTATACCAGGTGGCTCCTTGTTTTCATTTATTGAAACATTCTATGCGAAGGCCGCATAATTTTGATTTCAATTGGAGTTCGGCATATAGGATGAATGGAGTCATTTGATTGGCTGATCCAACAGTGACAATGGCAGATGTAGATATTTGATATTTTCAATCAATATTAGGGTAGCCCAGTTAAACCCAAAGTCATAACGTCACTGTTGGATCAGCCAATCCATCTCCATTTGCCTTATATATGCCGGAACTCCAATTGAATTAAAGATTATGCGCACAGGCCTCAGGCACAGGTGTATGGACAAATTCAAGGTTCGAAGAGACACTAGCCTCTTCAAACTGCTGAGCTACAAATTTCAAAGACACACCATCTCGCTAACTGCCAATAAGCCTCAACATTTGGGTTTAAATTTCATGGACATATTTTTTTTGCTAATGAGTATCATAATGATAGCTATTTATCAATTTTCTAAGAAACTTTGCTCATAGATGAATAAAGTAAAAGCGTGTAATCTATAAAATAATCATTTGTAACCTTGATATGTGGATCAGACTCTTGACGTTCCATGATCATATCTGGAGGTTTGTGCTCAAATATCTTGTAAGTCTCAATTATCTTGGCTGCCTCCTCCGGACTCCAGGCCAGCATGAGGGTAAGGTCGGCCAGCAGACACACTCTAGTCAGATGCTTCAATGGGGTGTGTGGATCCTTCATATCTACCTGCAACATAACAACATCACAACCAGTCAGCTGACACACATAGCGAAACAAGAAAAAAAAACATTTAGCTAATTTGATTTTTTGGATAATTCAGTCTTATATACACATAGCATCTACATTGTTACATAGGAATCATCCAATCAACTATATTTATTTATTTTTAGTACATAACAAAAATAAACAAATATACTTTTCAATTAATCTTAGAAAAACCTACAAAGGAATTGCATGTATGCCTTCTATGAGAGGATCAAATTAGTCCCTGGAGAAGATCTTAAAACTACACGTAAATATGCAGTGCACACAGTCAAGGGTAAAAAAATTAGATAAATAAGTAACAAATGTTGTCTATGATTATCCTTGCTTTATTACTGACAAAGATCATCTGCTTATTTAGCTATAATCACACATATAAAACTGTGTTCAAAATATTTAGGTAGTTTGAGGGGAAGCGATTCCATCCCCAAAACCTCACCCTAACTTTTAAATAACAGCTGACATATACATTGAGCATACAAAGTGGTGGGGGAACACAGGAAACCTTCCCCTTAAACCGTCTAAACTTTGTGAACTTACAAATTATAGTATAGGAACGAATACAAATAATAAAAATGCAAAAAAATCCACCATGCATAAGACTTAAGCGGTCCAGAAGTATCACTGAGCCAACAAACGCGTTGTGTTTAAATCTGCTAGAGTCTACACCAAAATTTAGCACCGCTGATGTCGCTGTAATCTTTTTAAAGTATACACTTCACTTTTACATATGATCAGCTAAAACTAGGTACTTTACGTCTTAAACTCTAGTATACGTCAGTTTTCTCTCCTAACGCCGGAACGCCCCCATGTCTGGTCTAGCCCGTCAGCAAGAGCAGTGCTCCTATATTCTGGTGTGGACACTAACAAATTCAAACGCAATGCTTCCTATGTAAGAGTTCTGGGTTTAGATCTTTATCCTGTGTTACAATGAGCTGTTCTATCTTACCACACTGCAGTCACTCTTTTGACTTACTGTAACAGTACTTTACTGTATACAGGTAACCGCACAGACCAGTAGTCTATGGTGGGTGATAGGCAGTTGATGGTAAAAAGTTGATTACATTTTTTCCTTTTGTGCAGCAACAACAAGTTGTAACTTACACTTCTTTAATTTAATACATTATTTACCTACTTTTATTATTTAGTAGGTACCATAAGTCAATGCATACAGTCCAACCTCAGTATAACGAATCTGAAGGGACCGAACTGAATATTCGTTATATCAAGGATTTCGTTGAAACGAGGTTCGTTATATAGAGGTTATGTTTGCAGGAATTTCGCTAAGTCGAGGTTCAGAACCAGCGTCGGTCAATATAGGTCGGGATTAGACATCATTAAAACACAATTAAGTTAAAGTAGCATATGCTACAATACTTTACAGTACAGTAAAAATAACCATTGTATAAAAATAACAATGTACCGTAGAACCTAAATCATCCGGCATAAAAAAGGGGAGGGATCTTGAATATTGCGCAATCATGAAAATGGCATTGACCTTGGTACAGGTTAAAAACTGTAAGTTTAAAATCACAGCTTGTTCTAACCCTCCTAAAACCTAGCCAAACACTGTATTGCGTAGTCATAAACCATGTAAAGAACAAAACAAAACAGTAGTAGAAAGTTTTGTAAGCTACTGATCGTGATAGGCCGGTAGGCTACTTACAGTACCTACAGTACTGATTTATCACAACAGAGGAATGTCAATAATAATCATTAACTATAGCATTGGTGTTGCTAGTTGAAACAAATCGTATTGAAAACAATAAATTATTAGATAAGTCATTATAAAAGTGTATAATCATAGCCAACTTAAAGATAATAAAAACACTCGAAAAAGGAATGTTAAAATAACGATGTTGCTATTCTTTCCCTTTGGTTTTGTTTTTATATTCTTTCTTAGGTTTCTCTTTATCCAAAAATTGTACAATTCACCATAGTTACTTATCGCCCAATCACAGCTTACTAAACATTACGTCGTCATCAGTCCTCAGTGAATGAAATCAGTTCTCAGTTGCAACATAGCGCGCGCAGCGACAGCAGACAAGAGATGTGTAAAACGGAGCAGACGAGTGTTAGCGCAAGCGATGACGTCACCTTTCCATTTCATTTGATAAAGAAACAGATTTTCCAAAAACAATAATGGGGTGGGGGATTTGTTATATCGAGGGAAAGACGTAGACAATTCGTTATGCAGAGGTTAAATTCGCAATGTAGAGGTTCTGACAATGACAAATTCGCTATATTGAGGTGTCTTATTTTACCCGAAATAACGAAAAATTCTTTAAATCAAGGTCGTTGTTATGGTTTGTTCGTTATGTAGAGGTAAAATATACATTGTGTCTTATGGAGAGTTCTAGGGGATTTAAAAAAATTTGTTATATCAAGGAATTCGTTGTATCGAGGTTCGTTATATCAAGGTTAGACTGTAGTTCTAATGAACTTAAAATGCACAATTGCTAAGCTAATCTACACATTAACAAAACCATGCTTACCTGTACCAATAGAACTCTAAGATCATACAATTTTCCGAGCTGCTTCAGTCGTTCGTTGATGTAATCAGGCTTGAGGTTATGATAGCGCAGTGACAGAAACAATGCACAAGTTGTCCTACCCATAACATAGTCTGGGATGATAGATTCGTCAAATTCCCAAGGAACATTGCTAATTGATTTAAGCAGTGGATTGCCCCTCTGAAAAAATATTAGCCATTTGATACATGAAAGCTCAATAGCCTATCTAATATTAAATTTTGTTCAGACAAAGTTATCAGTAGGCTACTCATCCGGAAACTGGCAGGTCTTCTATGCCTACTTTGTTTATCCAAATTAATTGGGTGTTGGGCCAATGTGGATATTCAGAATTTCAGATAATCGATACCACCAGTCGGGACTTCAGTCCTAATACTGAATGTATGGTAACCGTATTTCTTGAAAGAGAACATGGGTTAAGGTGCAGAACAATAATAGAACAATTTTTTTTTCACCCTGAGCATGTTGTGAATATGTGTCATGTATCACCTTCCAGTAATGTAAAGTTACACAAGAAGAATAACTAACCTGCTTTGGGCTGACTAAAACTGAGTTACTACTGGCAGGCTTAGGTACTGACGACGTTGATGTACTTGGTCCAGCTTCGGAATCAGAAGAAACTTTTGCAGCCTCAGAAACCACAGATTCATAAATGTCTGTCTTTTTTAATTTTGAAAATGCAGCTGCAAAATGAAACGTAGTTTTACACAACAATCTTTTTACAGGAAAATAGTGGGTTTATTTCTACCAATAGGCTATTGTTTATTGATAAACGGAAATTATTATTTCCATTTTAGGCTATATAACACCAATAAACTTTTGAAAATCATCAATAGCGTGCCCCGGTGTACCTAATCTGGATCGACTGACTTAAGTAAATTTATTTTTTATAGTGCCACTAATTCTGTCACATAGGGAGAGGACTTCACAGTACTAAAAATCAAAGAAGAACTACGAAGTGCTCAATTAAAAATAATATTCCCTACAATCACCTGACAAAGCAGGCTTTCTTACACTGATTATAGGACGCAAAGTAGCCAATTCCTTAATTTACTTACTTTGCCGAGTTCCAGCATTCCAACCAAACAACATAAAATAGTGTGCTTGTATTAGGCATCGCATGCAATACAGGTACCTTGAAAATAAGTTGGCGCAACTTAAAACTTAAAGATACCTACTACGACTACGGTCTACTGGTGCAGCGTTTCCCATTCTTTGACTATTGGTACTATGACTTAACCTGTTGTTTCGTATTGACATTCTATTGTCATACAACGCATGGATTTAACCTAACCTAAAACGTGTCGTTAGCAAGCTCGGGTGTTCCCCAGGGATCTCAATTGGAACCACATCTGTTATCAATCTTCATTAATGTTATTATAGACGTCATCAATATTCCTTTCCTGCTTTTAGCCGATGACATCAAGTTGTTCAAGGAGGTGAAATCACATAATGACTGCTCACTGCTACAGGGAGCTTTGGAAAGTGTTCAGCAATAGTGCTCTACGAATGGGATGTGTATTAATCGCGCTAAAATCAAAGTAATAATCCATATATTAACAATGTCATTGAAAATGACGATGTCTTGGACGGAGACTTGGTGAAAAGATAAAGTCACATGAAGGACCACGGTGTCATTATTGACTCCTCCTTTGAGTTTGGTCAGCACATTAGCAACATATGTGCCAGGGCCTGTCGCACCCTTGGACTGGTTATTTGGAGTAAATCATGGGCTGGACTCCGTAGTGGCTACCATCTTGTACAAGTCCTTTGTCCGTCAGCTAGTTAATTTTTCTCTGGTTGTATGGTCTCTATATCAACTCAGCCTTACAGACCAGCTAGAGTCAGTCCAGAGACGATTCATCAGGTTCCTTGGCCACCAAGAGGGGTTCAACTAGAACATTGATGGTTTTAGAAATCCCCATTGATGTTGTCTCAGAATCCTACGGGTTGCAGCCATTAGCATGAAGAAGACAAGGGGCATATGTGTCCTTCCCCTTAAAGCTCCTCAACAGAAAGGTAGACTGCCCCTACCTCTTAGAGAAGATCAATTTCAGGGTGCCCACCAGGACTAGGGAACAGCTTTGATTTGAGCTCAAGCATCCAGGAAGAAGTTACCTCCAGCACAGTCCTAGGCCTATTCCCTCAAGAGTCCTAGGCTCATGCGATCCGGCAATAAACTCTCTGAGTTAGTAGACTTCTTGTGACAGCCTCGCAGCCATCGGACGTGTATATCTCTAGCCCTGCATCGACGCTTGGCCGCCGAGTCCTGGTCCCCTGCCCCCGAAGCCTAGTGTGCCTCTTGATGTTTGTTAATTTTCATTCCTCCATTTGTGTTTTTTAGCGAATTTCCCATATAATAGGGAATAAGCTATTAACGTAGTACTCATGGTAAGACCTGGACCCGATTTAATTTTTCGTTTTGAGGTCCCCAGAGGCCAAAAACACCATCCGTTCAAATTCATATACATATATATATATGTGTCCGTTAGCGTGATAACTCGAGCAAGAATGATCCGATTTTGATGAAATTTTGTACAAACGTGTAAACCTACGTTTATTTGAACGAGTTCACGAACCAGCATAATCGGACCATGGGAACGGGGGTTTATGGGGAGTATTATGGGGTAAAAATGGGGTTTTCCCATTCACCCTAAAAACAAAAGTTTTTGCAATTTCTTTTGAAACTGTTTTGTAGAGCTTAAAAAAAGGAAATCAATATATCGATCGATATTTTCATTCGGTTGTTTGTGCCAACAGATATGGAAGTGTACCCAAGCCTTTTTAGGACCAGAAAGTCTAAGTTAAAGATAAAAATACTGTAAAATAGGCCCTAAGATAGCCTACTGGCTTCCCAACTTAATTCAAGCATGTTACCCTTTAGCCTATGAAATACTTACATGCAAGGGACATTTTTGAATCCGTAATCTTTTTGCGATTAAAGTTTTGACTTTGCTACATAGAAAATAACTTAAGGATTTTCAATACTGTAATTTGTGTCGGTCCACTTCCATAAAATTGAACTGTAAATTTAAATGGTTTCCTGAAAAAAGTTCACTTTAAGTTATAATAATGCAAGTTTTTGGGCTGGTGATTTAATAAAGATGTACTTTTATTCGTACTAAGCATAAAATAAAAATGTCAAAATGTTGTTTACCATTAATTAAACTTAGTTGATGAGGCTTTGGTGTTAGGTTAGGTACTACCGTTGTGACACTTGACAGTCAACAGAGTCGACTTCGACGACTAATGAATGGAATGGAATGGATGGAATGATGCTATAGCATTATAATATACATTATATATTATAATGTATACATATATATATAATGTATTACATATATATTATAATAGCATTATATATAGCATTATAATATAGACTGCAGTAATAAGAAACAGCTATAGCCATTGGCTATTTTATAGTCATTACTCAATGGCTATTGGCTATAGCTGCTGTTTCTTATTACTGCAGTCTGCTAAGAGTAGGCTAAACAAAATTTTAACTATGCAATTTTCAAACTACACTATTATCTTTATAGATGACTCAGTATAACAAAAAATGAGCAAGAAGTGTGCTACAAATTAATAAAAATTCATGAAATATTATTGAAGTTTCTATTTTAAAATTTTGTTGAAACCAATGTAAACGGTTCTCCATGAAGATTGTTGACATAGTTGGTTCTTATATAGAGCCATTGACTGTTGGATACAGAAAGTTGTTGTATGAATAGTCAAAGATAGAGCTTACATGGATCAGTAAGACAATGACGTATTATGTATTAATAGGATAACGATTTGCTTAATCAGTAACAAGGAAACATTTGAAAATCTTAGAACAATTCTGCAATGATCCTTTATTTCAGACCATAGATTAAATTAATATGCTCCCAATAAATTATCATTCCTCATGAACCAGCTCATGGCCACCCTCAACTCCAGGCTGCGGCCTTCGAAGTGGCAACGTCGCAAGTAGTGTTGTGAGAGCTTTTTTATTTGGAGCTAATAGTATTTGTGTGTTTATTGTGTTTTTACGCCAGTGGCATTTTTTTACGTTTTAAAAGGGAACGGTCCAATTCTGGGTCTGTCAACAAACTCGCTTGGATTCGAACCAGTGACCTTTAGATTTGAAGCCGAGCATTAAGTTATAAACACTCGGCTACCCGGACAATTAACTGCCAGCAGCAGACCGTAACATTTATACGTCAATAGATCTCATAGATCGTCAATAAGTCTTCTATACTGTTCACAGTCATGGTGGAAGGTGGAACCAACCCTTCCACCATGACTGTGAACAGTATAGAAGACTTATAAATGTTGACCATGTTGTAAATGTGAACCATGGTGGAAGGGTTCCTTCCACCATGGTTCACAGTAAATATTTTACTATTAAAGGATGAGAGGTACAGTTTCAGTAACTATGCTCAAAATACCCCTGCCGCAGCAAACCTGCAGACTAAGCGAATTTCAACTCGTCTGATTACATTTTTACTAAAATATTTCCATAAATAAGACATATTATTCCCTATTTAAATAACATTAGATTTAACGAGTGCTTAGGTTTGCTGCTACGGGGAAGGTAAAAAGTGTTTTTTGACCATACGTCAATAGTATAGGATGAAATAAATAAATTTGCCAAATTTTATCAATATATACCCATAAACAAGTAAACTACAACAATTTTCATTTTCTCCATAAGAATAACATGGGAATTTTTAATTACACTATTTTTGAATTTTCTCCGTGACCGTTAGGCTGTTGTATACAGCGCTTCAATATACTAAATTATTTATTTTTTTAAGCTCTACAAAACGGTTTAGAAAGAAATCGCAAAATCTATTGTTTTTAGGTTCAAAAATGGGAAAAACCCATTTTTACCCCATAAAACCCCCCATAAACCCCCGTTCCCATGGTCCGATTATGCTGGATCGCGAACTCGTTTGAATAAACGTAGGTTTACACGTTTGTACCAAATTTCATTAAAATTGGATCATTTTTGCTCGAGTTATCGCGCTAACGGACACATATATATATATAAATATATATATAAATATATATATAAATATATATATAAATATATATATAAATATATATATAAATATATATATATATATATATATATATGAATTTGAACGGATGGTGTTTTTGGCCTCTAGGGACCTCAAAATGAAAAATTAAATCGGTCTCGGGTCCAGGTCTTACCATGAGTACTACGGTAATAGCTTATTCCCTATATGGGAAATTCGCTAATACACATTTTTTCCATCTTTGACTTAATTCAGGCATTGCGTGTGGTATGGGAACTTCCATGAACTTATATTCTATTCTATTCTATATGCAAAATTTTACTCTCATTTAGAAAATTTAGGCTTGTATCACCATAGGCGGCCGTGCTTGTATGTATAGTGTTTGACTTTCGGCTAAAAAGCATCTAAACAAAGGGCCTACTTCTTTACTGTTTCTGTCTGTATAAGTTACTTCTTCTTCTTACCTTCTTACTTGTTTCTTGTTTCTGTTTGTTTTCAATTCATTCGCCGTTTTCTTTCACTTCGACTGACTTCGAGTTTGGTTTCTTTTTGAAGATTTACTTCTAATTTTGAAAATGGAAACAATTTTGGAGCAGCAAAGAAGATATCATGAAGAACGTGAACGATTAATGGATTCAATGGTCAAGGAGATGTTACATAAAAAATCAGGGGTAAGTAAGTTAGGCCTAATTAGGTATAGGTTATGTTAGCCTGTACTTGGCAATTCACTTTTGCAAAGGAAACCTTTTAATGCGATTTGCGCATGAAAACGAATCGTCAAATTTCGCAAGCTTCTCTTTTATATAGATAACTCGTAAACCTGCAATATAACTGTATATTTGTCTTTAGCTTTAGGCCAGGTGTTGGGTTTGGACATTTGGGCCATAGACCTATTTATAACAATAAATTGTTGGGCTGGTGTGTTTGTATTGGTTATTAAGCTATAAAATAAT
Source organism: Macrosteles quadrilineatus (assembly GCF_028750875.1). Classification (NCBI taxonomy): domain Eukaryota; kingdom Metazoa; phylum Arthropoda; class Insecta; order Hemiptera; family Cicadellidae; genus Macrosteles; species Macrosteles quadrilineatus. Next base: position 161,871,985 of record NW_026542594.1, read on the forward strand.
CTACTCCTGGCAAAACTTTGATATTCATTGCAATAATGGATTGTTAGGCCTACAATTGATTGGGTAGGCCTAGCCTCGTTGACACAGGGCAAGTTTAACTTACTAGCTACACGCTGACATTTTTACATGCAGCTCCTTAAGTAGCTCAGTGTGAGAAACATTCAACTCGCTAAAAAGCTGATTTAAATAAAGCTCTAGAAAAAGTTGAGTCTGCCAGTGAATAACACGCTAAAGGGCCTATTAGGCGTAGGCTCTTTTTAGAATGTAACTTCACTTCACTTTTAGTTAGTATGTTCTAAAAATAATAAAAGTAGCATTTAATCTCTATATTAAATCTCAATAGGCCTAGTACACTGTCGCTCACTGCAGACATAAATTAACATGTTTACTATATCGTCAATGCCCACAGTGGCGGATCCACAGAAGGGCTAGCCCCCTCTTGGATGTCCAATCTACATTAGGCTAGATAAAATGGTCCTTTAATATATAATTTAGGATACTATATGTCTATACAGTACTTAACTGCACGTGACACTGATACCTACTGCAGTAACTTAGGCCTACATTGTTTACTAAGTAATCATTCTACCATGGTCAAAGTCATTCATCCACGTATTCATCCCCATGCGCGCTAAATCGCTACCCACAGTGCTACTGTCTATCTGCTTGGTTTCACCATCGACCCCAAACTGACGTGGGCAGAACATGTCAAAGTTGTTTGCAGAAGGCTGTCTAGAGTCGTGTGTCTGTTACGCAAGCTTTCTAAGTTAGTAACCCCACAATATTTAAAGGTGGTCTACCACTCTCTCTTTCACAGCGTGCTGAGAGATACGGCCTACTGCTCTGGGGGCATGCACCTAATTGTAATGAAGTTCTTTTGTAACAAAAGAAGGCTGTCAGGATTATAACTTATAGCAAAAGATTGGACCACTTCTAGCCTCTTTTTATTGAATCAAATATCTTAACGGTCTTTAGCCACTTCATTCTGTTATGTGCTACACATGTCAAAAGTAACATTCACAAGTTTCCGACCAGAAATATCGTCCACATACACCTCAGACAAGACAAAATCATGAAATAGACATTCCCTTCTGTAGACTCTCTAAGTCGAAGAATACTTTCCCGACCATAGCAATTAGGATCTACAACAGCTTGCCTCAAGATATAAAAAACCTTGAGATAAGGAAATTGCACTGCCCTTAGGTCCTGGCTAGTAACCAAACCTTTTATAGCCTTGACGAATACTTCGAAACAGTGAATAAATTAGGGTTGATCCACCGCCAAAAGTGAATTCGAAAGTAGATATATTGTAAATAGTAAGATACAAAAGTATCAATGAGTATTTTATGTTTTTTAGTTTTTTTCTTATTATGAGACAACCTATCCGGCATAGCTGGTCTTGGTGAAGAGGAAGGTAATCATGCACCAAAACCATCACCATGCACACACACTATAAGTTGGTAGTTACTTCCAAGAAGATCAGTTTATCAGTTCCCTGGCTTTCCACAGGATTAGTTTGATAGTGTTTGTCGAACTGGACCTCTATTTAAATAGACTAGTGCACCTGTTGCTCGAATTTGAACAATTGCAAAATGTTGCAGGCGTTATTTCAAAACGAATAAAGTCAAAATTTTCAATGACTTAAAAGAGTCAACTCAGATAAATAATCAATCACTCCACACCAGTTATCGAAACTATAAACGAACAGAACTCATTCTGAAAATGAACGCTCACTCCACTCCAGTTATCCAAACTGAAAACAAACGCTCTTGTTTGTATCATGTATTTACTACCAACAGCTGTAATTATTACAAATTATTCGTCTGTTTAACTAAACATAATCTTTTCTTCATAAGAAATACGTTGGGATTTTGATGGCCTGTGGGGTAAAGCCGAGGACTTTTATTGCAGAAATTGATGAAAGGGGGCGTCTACACAAAAAATACTTAATTTTGACACATCGTTTGTAAAAATCCGTCCATTAAAAACAGAGGAGTAGTGTTTCATAGAAATCGCCTTCACGTATTATATATAAGGATGTCAAAAAATGTATACTTACTTCACCAAGTAACAATGGATTTTGTTCTATTTTGAAGTATTAACCTGGCTTTAAATACATTTCTTTATCTTTTTGCTTCTGCCCTTTTAGATACAGTAGTAAGTAAAACTTTTTAGCCGGTACAAAACTTGAGTTTACCCCAGAGAAAACTGTCTGGTAGTAAACAAATGCCCAAACTAGACCTTATATTCTGAAGGTTACAAAATTAGGTATATTCATGAAAAACATTTTGGAATGTTATCTTTGGTCTTGTAAAAAAATTATCCCATAGTGCTCTAGATTTAAACTACAATCACTTTGCTATTTGAAATATTATTTTTGGATGGTAAATAACTCCTTCGCTAAAATATTCTATGTTGGCTAGCTGCTAGCCTCCAAGAACTTAACAAGTAAAAGGAGCATGAATGTTTATTTTTAAAATTGCCTTTCACAAGAAGAACGGCCAATAAAAAAAGATCCTCCTTTCCCGGTCTTCCACCTCTTGTTGCTGGGAGGTGAACCACCCCCCCCCCCCAGATCCCATTGTCTCAATCCTCAGTCCAACTCTGATTGCGCGTGCTGGGTATAAAGTCTCCATTACAAAACTGGCACTAACCTATAATTTAGACTTCAAAGTCATCCAGTGAACGAGTTGACTGGAAAATAGTCGTTGGTATGAAGCACTGAGGGGCCTTTTTGCGTACTTTCTCCTAAATTTAAACGTGCCTGAAGAATATTTACCCCACTCCAGCATTCTAGAGGGTTAATGAGTTTGTCACTTTCATGCATCAGGATGGAACTGTAATTAATCATTAAGTTATTTAAGGAAACGTATTACTGTATGCAAGATCAAGTCTTTTAACATAAATTACTTTTAACGTTAATCCTTAAATTTTGTTTCAGTATCGTGAGTCAATCAATTCAGATCACAGACTTAAAATGCTTCTTGATGTAAGTATTTAAATTTAGGCTATATATCTAGTTTAGTGTAGGCTAGCTTATTCGTATCTAACATGTTCACACTGTGGAGTGTTTATTTGAGTAGGTACACAATTGTTTTTTTTGAATGGCAGACGAGTTTATACGTCACACAAACTTGACAAGAAAAAAAATACTTAAATGGTTAATATGACTATTGAAGGCATATATATCCTTAAAAAATTATCATATTTATGTCTTATATTAATCAGCCCTCTGACTAAACTGTTATTTGTTTTACAAGCAATACATGGAGAGTACAAACAATCTGATGGAACTTTATGAGGATAAAGATGGTCTGCGCAAAGAAGAAGTTGCTGCTCTGTCTGGACCAAATGAATTTGCTGAGTTTTATTCTCGTCTTAAGCAGATCAAGGAGTTTTATAAAAGACTACCAAATGAGGTAAGTTTTGTCTAAATTATAACAAATTTTAATCCACTTGATGACCATGTTGCATTTAGTTCAGTAAGAAACAAGGAGTATTGTCTTAAAATCAATGATTAAAAATGTTGTGTAACGATGACAACAAAAATAAAGCGGTATGTTGCCTTTAATTTATGGAGTGCCTAACACCACCATTACTACCTACTCCATATACATAAGTTACATTTCTTAGGATTTAATTGGTATGTAGCCTACATAACTGATTGTCCAGATAGCCGAGTGATCATAGTGCTCACGTTTAAATATGAAGGTCGCTGATTCAGTTTAAGAGATATCTTTGCCAGGCCCAGATGACATTTGTTGTTGGGCTTTCTTTCAATTAATGGTGCTATTTCACAAAAGGTCAACGTTAGATAGTAACAAGACTAGGGTTTAGCCAGTTCCCATGTTAAATTAACAATCCCAATGGCGTTACAGCCGTTAAGAACATCAAAATAAAATATTAATAGGTACCTAAGTCATGTTCAGCTGTGCTGTCTGCTGTCTAAATGAAATAAGACACTGTCTTATTGAATGCAGTTTTATGTTTAACATTATCTTACACTGTAGCTATACCTTTATCTTAACATTTTACAGATTTGTGTCCCAATGTCAGTGGAATTTGAAGAGCTAAACAAAATGAGAGAGAATCCCTCAGAAGAGTTTCAGAGTAAGTATTATGTTTTTACAACAATTTTTTACAACAAGTTTATTGCTAATCTAGACATGGAGTTTAACATAACCTTCCTAATATTTTGGTAATTTCGCCACTTTTAATGTATGAAATACCCTAGGTCTATTTCATACATGTTCTAAATTTGTCAGGCAGCAGATTAGAGCTAATTTCTTTCAACTTGACGATTATTTCATTTTGGAATATTACCATAGTGTCGGCATATTTCATTTATCTACAGTGTGTGCCAGTATTGGAGCAGTAGAGTATTTTCTAGTGAGTATTTAAGTACCTACTCGGCTCAACTGGAGCTTTCCAAGAAAACAGGAAAGGTCAAGCTTTTTAATGAGTTTACTGGAACATCTATATTTGTACAATATGGCTGAATAAACATATGATATTTATTCTAGCGATTTATTTTATAACTCTTAATGTCAACCGATTTTCAAACATACTGTGAATTTAGGTACTGGTAGTTGTTAAAATTGAGAAGAGAAGTATCGCTTGATTTTTATATTGCAAGGACAATAAAGGAACACATTTCTACATCTGTTGAATAAATCACAAAAAATTAATATATTGAGATTAAAAGACATAGTAATCAAGTGATAATCCTACTAATATTATAAATGAGAAAGTTTGGATGGATGTTTGTGACAAGTGAACGCGAAAAATACTGGTCGGATTGGGCTGAAATTTGGCATGATGATAGCTCACATTCTCGATTAACATATAGGCATATTCTTATATCAAAAATCCTTTCGGGCTCCGACCCAGTGGCTCTGGAGTTTCCCATGTTAACCTTATGAGAAATGGAATTATTGAATCTTAACAGCTGTTTCAATTAAACAAGTTGATTCTATTCTATGATATTCAATAGCATTAAAGTTACAAGGATTACCAACAGGGTGCAGCACTATTATTTCTTTTACATTTATGACAACAGCTAATTTGCAACCAAAAGGTGAGTGAGCGTAGCGAACGAACTTCAACCTGGAGGCGAGTTAGCGTAGCGAACGAGCTAACCTGAAGGCAAGTGAGCGCAGCGAACGAGCTCCAACCTAAAGGTGAGTGAGCGTAGCGAACGAGCTCCAACCTAAAGGTGAATGAGCGTAGCGAACAAACTTCAGCCAGGACGTGATTGAGCCATGCGAACGAGATAATCTTGAAAATTAAGAAGTTAAACGGGGCAAAGCCCGCGGGTTACAGCTAGTTTTGCATAATTTTTATAGTAACAACGTATAAACATGAAGTGAACAAAACAGATGGTCAAATTGGTCATTAATTTTTATACCAACTAACAAAAAACAACAAACAGCTATTTAATTTAATCAACTTACAGCAATGGCAAATACACAGGTAGAGTATTGTATTAGAGTAGAATCGTATCGTTGATTATAAACAACACTACAATGTGTGGATGTACTAAATAAATAATATAAAATACTGTATTTAGATTTTTAAGAGTGTAGTTTGATGGTTAAGGACTACCAATTATATCACATCATTTGGTTGAATTTGCTTTAGAGGTTTCATAACATAAATCAAAATGGCTTTGAATACATATAGCCAAATTGTAGGCCTATAGTGTCTGTATTTAAGTATTCTCATTTGAAACTAGGGCTACTCGAGTTGTATTTGTAAACTGTAGGTTAAATAAAAAAAACTTTATTTCAAATTGTGTTGTTTATGGATTGTTCATAAAGGATCGTAATTCTTTGTTCTGGGAAGCTCTATTTTGATATTTTGAAGCAATCATACATGTCATTTACCTTCACTAACTCGAAGCTTGAGGTTTTTTTTTAGACTCGACTTGATCAACTCATAAACTTACTACTTACACACCTCTAGTAAATGATCCCACACTCTAAATGATGGGTCTAGTCAATCTAACTAACTTGTGATAACATGGGTGGACCAACGCTTCTAGGTGTCGAGATTGCTTTGGCAAAAACCTCAAACAAACAAACCGAACAAGATTCACACTAACAAAATATTTGCATTGTGGCGATGGACAAGTCTATACACGCTTGGATGGGGCAACAGGGAGGTAGCTCTGTCAACAGCATAACATTGTTGTAGCATTTTGCAAAACTGACCTTTAACCGTGCTTTAGCTGACTGATATTGTTTTTATAAAATATTTAACTTTACTTATGCATTTGTAGATCTTGCTGAATTCACTGATGAAGAAGGCTATGGGAAATACTTGGATATGAATGAATGCTATGAGAAATACATCAACTTAAAAGGAATTGAGGTAAGTTTTTATTTAAGTTTAAAAATATCTGCAATTTAAAAATACAGCAGTAGTTATTTTAAAATAGGGTGAAGAAATTCAAGCAAGCGCGGGTAAACGGCAGGAGTAACTATGACTCTCTTAACTGGAGTGGAGCGAGTTGCTGTTTTGTTTACCTGTGCTTAAAAACTGTTTTTTGGAGGTTTTTTTCGAGTGTTGATGGGGTGTTTTGGTTAAGGTGCATCCCTTAGGGGTTCGTCAAGATTCTGGAACTTGATTTTGAACATTAGCTGGATTTTTCATCGACAAGCATCCAACAAGTGAAGGCCTAACCTCAAAAGTCACACTCGGTTGGTGAGCCCATTATTATATGTTATTGGACGTTTAGTTAGGTTTCTCACTGTGTACATAGATCTCATTCACCCTATTTTAAGGCCCACAATTGTTGTTCTGCCTTATAGGAACCTTTTTTAGGACTTTTTAGAAATTCTCCCCAACATCCAGTTTTGGGAGTTTTTTTTAGGGTTTTGTGGGCCAAAAGCCCCAAAGTCAGGAACAAAAACAAAATAGACATTGGAACACACCTTCCTGCCAAATTTTAATCTTTTTCGACCAAAAACAGCTTCAGGAGAGGTGTTAAACCAAAAACACAGGATCCTCATTTTTTCTCAAATCAACGCAGCCAGGCCAAATTTTTTGTGTCACAAAGCTTAAGGACGCTGCAAGGGTGCTTCCCACAAAATTGCATCAAAATCGGTTCGTGGGATTGCGCCAAAAAATCAATTTTTCGTTCCAAGAAAGCACATGTCAATTTTGAGGTTATTTCCGGTTTTCTCGGCAACAGAAAATTTTTTCGAGATTCGGTCCGGAGGCAATCCTTTTTTTTGATATCCGGACCGATTCCCGCCATCCCCAATTTGAAAAAAAGGCGGGAAGCAGTAGAAGATTTGTTTGTTGTGCAAACAGTGCAAATTTGAAAATTACCCTTTGAGGGATTGTTAGGGAAAAATCAAATCAGCATTGACCAAAAATACCCACAGGGACAAGATTCATCTTCCACGGGGATACAGGGAGTCGTAGGGAGAAGTGCGGGATTTCTACAAGAGACTTCAACGTGGGAAAGAACCGAAGCCGCTGTGAAACGCCAGAGACTTGAACGTTGGGTCGGTCTGGGCTCGGGAGACTTCAACGCTGGTCATCTCCGAAGTTCTGAAACTACAAAAAAAAAAAATTAAGAGAAGCTACATCTGTCCGAATTGACCAGAACCAGTGTATAATCTTTGTAAATAGTGCAAATAGTCCAGGTTTCCAAGGGAAATGTTCGCTCATCTTTTTTACTGACAAAAGCCACGCCCAGGATTCGGTTGGGGCTCCCAGCCTCCAACCGAGATGAAAGACTCAAAGGAGGAGTACCGGCAGCTCTTTGCCAGGTCAACAAAGACTGGTCACTCGCCGACTGGTTCGCTTGACAACACTATGTAGGATCAACAACAGGAGGACTTGGACATGGCAGGTCGTGAACGATCGCCGCTCAATGCTGCTGCGGATCGGGCAGCTAGGAAAGCTGCAGAGGCGGCTAGAAAAGCTGCAGAGCTGGCTTGCAGCAGTCTTGAAGCGAAGGAGGCTGAAGAGGAAGTAAGGCGACTGCAACGGGAAGAAGTCAGGTCAAAGATGTGGCAAGCTGGTCTGGGCACCGGGTCAAGCCAGTCTGGGTGTAGTGAGGCTTCCAGCAGAGACGCCAAGAGGAAGAGAGAGAACATGGATGAAGCAGGGCCTGCTGACTTCAGATATGCCGGAGGGGCAGTTGATCAGCCACATTTTGAAGAGGCTGCAAGGGAAATCGTCTACCACTGCGACAAGCTCACAGCACCGAAGAAAGCTGCCATCATGGAAAAGCTGAATGTCATGACCTCCATCGTGAGCCGCCAGGCAAACGAGATAGCCTATCTCCGTGGGCTAGTTGATGGGAGGGCTTCGATTGAAAGTGAGATAACAAAAATAGTCGGCTCCATGCCAATTGACGCTCCGTCATTGAGCAAAAGGTCTTTTGCTGATGCTGCCAGGGCAAGTCAGGTCTCAAGGACCAGCGCCATTGTAATAAGGCCGGGAGTTGATGAGCAGGGTAAACCTGCCTTGTCCTCATAAGGCACAAGGAAAGCTATCGCGGCGGCCCTGAATCCCAGAGAAGAAAATATCAAGATTGCCAGAATTCGATCTGGAAGGGAGGGGTCCATCATTCTCGAAGCTGCTGACAAAAGCAGTGCCAAAAAAATTCTGAACAGCAAGGCGATCTCAGCGGCTGGCCTCACGTCACGAAGGCCGGAGGGCAGGAAGCCAAAGGTCATGATTTATGACGTGCCCATGGAGGATGGAAACGGAGACGAGGCAAGACTCAGCATCTTTCACCAAAATGTGGAAGGGTTGGAACTTGACCAGTTCAAGGCGAGGTTCAGTGTTGTCAAACGATCAAAATCCAGGAGAGACGATAAAGAAAACTGGGTTGTAGAGCTCAGCGTTCCATGCTTCAGGGCCTTGTCTGGGAAAGAGAGATTGTTCGTCGGCTTTGAGTGTTGCCGCATCAAAGACTACGTGGAGGCCACGAGATGCTACAAATGTCAAAGCTACGGGCACGTGGCTAAACATTGCAGGGCAACATCCCCTACCTGCGGCCATTGCGCTGAGGAGCACGAATTTAGGGACTGCCCAAATAAGGACCGGAATCCAACATGCGCACCCTGTAAGAGGGCCAAGCGCCCGCATGATCATGCAGTCACGAGCAGTGTATGTCCTGCGTTTCTAAGAGCTCTGGAGGAGAGCTGTAAAAGAACTGATTATGGATGCTGAACGTGTGACCCCCGAACAAGGCCAACCCCTCTTGGACCCGGAGGTTGAAGACGAAGCCTACCTGTTTCCTTGGGCTCCGTGTCGTTGTAAACTCTGTCCGAGCTGGTTTCAGAGACCTGGCCCGCTCATGAAGCATCACCGAGCTGTACATGGGGATAGACCCATCTCATTCAAATGTTCAGGGTGTAAAAAAACCTTCAATGGCCCACATACGGCTGCATGCCACGCACTCACTGCACTCGTGAGGCCCAAGTTCCGAAACCCATTTCCTGTCAACACTGCGAAGCTCAATTCGACACGGAGCGTGGATTGGGTCAACATGTCCGCCACAGACATCCTGAGGCAAGATTTCTTTCCCCAGAGGTTGATTTGGATGCTGCCCAGGGACCGGGGAGAGGTCACCACAGGGCAACGTGGAGTCGTGCTGAGCTCGACACACTTCTTGAGCACAGTCACCTCATTGAGGGTCCTAGATATACTTGGAGGTTCGCCATTCTCCTTCCAGGGAAGTCCCCGGCTCAAATCAGGGATAAAGTCAGAGCGCTTTCCGCAAAAGGCATCCTCCGTAGAGAGGGTTTGGCTTTGGGTGCGCAAGAAGAGTTTGTGGATGAAGAGGAGGAGATCGCCGGTCGGCACTTGGTTGCTGGCGAGGAAGATGGGAATCTGGATTTACACCCTCACCATGGGACTCCAGGCGCTCCAATTGGATTAGAAGAGAATGGGGAGGGTCAGCCTCTTGAACATGAAGATCGTGCCTTGTTGCAGGCCTATTGGACTGCTGATCCTCGAGATACATGGCTTAGAAAGGAGCCTGGTTCCGAATTCGCTTTGGAGCTACACGACAGATGGGTGGCTGAGCCGGTTCTCAATTGGGTTTGGCTGGAAGACTTTATTGACAGGGTCACTGGAGCGGTCAAGGTCTCGGCTTGCCGGGAGGGCAACAGCTCTGCAGGGAGGTCTAGAAGGACTCAAGGGAAGGCCAAAGCACGGAAGAGGAGGGAATATGCTGAGGTTCAAGAACTTTTTAAAAGGGACCCTGCCCGTCTGGCTGAGCTGGTCAGGGCCAACAGAACTGAAACTGGGCTCAATCATCAAGAAATCTCACCTCCGAGGCACGAGCTAGAGGAAGCATACTCCAGGCTGTGGGGTTCAACTCACGAGGCTCCGATCAACAGAGCTTCGAGGGACGGCGAGATATTCATGATCAAGCCAGTGTCTGCCTCGGATGTCAAGAGGAGGCTCAGGAGAATGAAGCCGAGGGGAGCGCCGGGGCCGGATGGGCTCAGAAGAGAACACCTGTTGAGGTTTCCTGGCATTGCGCATGTCGTTGCTGGAATTTTCAACAACGTCCTCCTCGCTGGGAAATACCCTAAGGCATGGTCATTAAACACCACTTCAGTTATCCCCAAGGAGGGCAAAGATCTGTCGTTGGCCGGCAGCTGGAGGCCTATCACCATTGGTAACATTTTGGCCAGGATCTTCAGTGGGATCATCGAGGATAGGCTCAGGGAGAGTGTTGTGCTGGACGTGAGACAGCGGGGATTTGTGACGGGCAATGGATGTTTCGCCAACACTCGTTACCTAGACTGCTTATTGAAGATGGGAAAACGTTCGACTTTGGCTGCTGCGGTCTTGGATGTGTCTAAGGCATTTGACTCCGTCCCCCATTGGGCGATCATTGATGTTCTCGTCAGGTCTGGTGCACCGCCTGTCTTAGTTAAGGCGGTTGGGGGCATGTACTCACAGGCAAAGACTGTGTTCAAGAATTGTGGGGGCTTTGAGATCAGGATAAGAAGAGGTGTGAAGCAGGGTGACCCCCTGTCGCCCCTGCTGTTCAATATGATACTGGACCCACTCTTGAGACGACTGGAAAATTCCGAACAGGGAATGGATGTAGAGGGTATCAATGTTCCTGCACTTGCCTTTGCGGATGACTTGGTGCTGGTATCCAAGTGTGAAGCTGACCTACAGGACCTTCTCAATATGACCTCTGGGTTTCTGTCAGAGCTGGGCATGAGCCTATCGCCGGAAAAATGTTTCGTATTTGGTGTCAGATCTCTCAACAAGTCCTGGAGATGCACGGACCTGGCCGTCAACATCAACGGAAATCCACTTCGATGCCTAAATCACACTGAGGAATTCAGGTACTTGGGCGCTTTTTTCTCAGTCAACGAGGGACTCAGAAGCTGGGAGAACGCCCAAGGATTGGTTGACGCCATTGAGAGGACTCAACGCCTACGCCTCAAGCCTAGGCAAAAGCTGGAGTTGGCGTGTAGGTATGTTATCCCTGGCTACTTGCATTTGCTCATTGGCGACCCCCCAGGACAATCCAAACTACAAGACTTTGATTTAGCGATAAGAAAGTGTGTGAAGGAAATGTTTCACTTGCCAGTGCATACGTCCAACCAGTTCTTGTATTGTGCGAAGAAGGATGGAGGCTTGGGCCTGTTGGAACTGAAGGACATTGTAAGGGCTGCCAACCTCAAGGGGATTGTCACTCTCATCAATTCGGATGACCCTCTTGCCGCAAGACTATTCAGGGGAAAAGTTGAGACAATGGCCCAAAACACTGCTAGGTCCATGGGTTTGACTTGGCCCTGCTGCATCTCAGAAATTTCCAGATGGAAAGAGAAGCGAAGGAAGGAGAGAGCCAGGGACTGGGCGAGACAACCTACTCAGGGCAAGGGTGCCGAGTGTTTTAGGGGCAACAAGGTTGGAAACAGATGGCTGGTCAAGCCTGATCTCGCTCCAGGCGAAGAAATAGATTTGATAAGGATGAGAACCAACACATTCCCCACAAGGGAGTACTTAGCAAGACATGAGGTGGTTGACACGGCGTGTCGCAGGTGTCGCGCCGCTCCAGAAACGTTGGGCCATGTGTTGGGGGCCTGTCCTGCAGGCAGAGCGGCCAGGATCGGCAAGCACGACGATGTTGTGGAGGTCATCGAGAGGCATACTGTAGACTGTGGGCTGACCTGTGCCAGGGAACAGCTATATGCATCTAGTGAGGTTGAACATGAAATGGAAGAGGGTGAAGAGGAAAATATCAGGTGGCTGCGCCCTGATCTGGTGATCAAAACACCGGGGGGTGCAGTCATTGTGGATGTTTCCATCCGCATTGAGCAAGGGGACTCACTGAGGGAAGCCTCCAGGGAGAAAAAGGAGAAGTACAACCGAATCAAGGGAGCTGTTATACCAAGACCACAATCACCCACAAGGGGGACAATGCATGAGTCCCAAGTTTTTTTGCATCGCATGTCACATAATCAATAGTTACCATCACTCAAGTTCCTAAATGCTTGGATTGTCACCATAGTTCATTATACAGTTGTTAAGTTTTCTTTGTCAGAATTTTATCCTTGTAATTGTATTGTTGCCAAATGAGAGAAAAAGGAAAAGAGGAAAAAAAAGGGAAAAAAGGAAAGAAAAAAAAAATAATAATAAAAAAAAAAAATTTTTGCATGGGGAATCATCTTCTGCATGTGTTTCACCTCATCACAACATCATCATCACACCGACACAAGCATTCATTGAAGGTCACCACTTCGTTCACAAGCCTGATCACATCATCCCACTCATCATCAATCAGTCAACACTCATCATCGCTTAGCTCTTCACAATCAACATTTGGTCTTCAAAACCAGCAGGAAGCCTCCTCAATTCACTCATCATTAACATTCTTCATCCACCAGGGACCACAAACACCCACAAGTGGCCAAATGTCCAGTCACAACAAACATTGGAGGGAACCCGCCCCACCAGTGGCGTGAGAAAATCACTGGTACCGCAGGTGTCAGGGGCCCAACACTGGATTCTCCAGCCAGTGTCCTGACAACATGGTGTTGGCTTCGCGGGGGCAGTGGTTGCTCCCTTTGGGCGCTATGGTAGGGATAGGACAGAGAGCAAGTGCGTCAAGATCTGCACAGCATGCGCGTCACTAAGTCCGCCACGGCGGCCAATTCCTCCACCCAGCTTGCTGGGGAATGAACCAAATTAAAACACTCACCCAAGACGGGGAATTGTGGGCTATTGCTCGACAACAAAATAGCCAAATGCCTCGTCATCTAATTAGTGACGCGCATTTTGCAAGCCCCAATCCCTAGCACGAAGGAGGTTCAACGGGTTACCCGGACCTTTCGGCCAGGGGAGACACGCCCTATTTTATTTGTTTTTCTCATAACAAGAAGAGTTAATGTTCTGAGTATTCGCAGTTAGCACGTGTATTGATGATACAGAAGTATTAGGTTTTGCGCCTTAAAACCTAACTTTGGATTTAATAGTTGGCCTGCTAATCCGGCACTTTCAGTAATCTGTATTGGTCTAAAGGACTAAAAATTTTTTTTAATGCTGTTATAAGCCATATTCGTACATTAGGCAGAGTATGAGCAATCAGCATAATAGAAAGTGAACAGCAGACATCAGCAGCGATCGGAAAGAGCCTGTAGGCCTAGGGATCATCATAAGCTCTAACATTGGTGCTATTTTCTCTAGTCATGCAGTAATGGCTGTTTTTAGAAGACCCATCACTAATCCGGCACATTCAATAATCCGGTACCGCTTAAGTGCCTGGCTTGCCAGATTAGCTAGTGCCTATTTTGCCGGTATATGTGATATAAAAGGATTAAGCAACTTTTAGCTCTAGCATAGCCTAGTAAAAGAAGAAAACCAGCCTACCCAATCCACTCCCATATAGAAAATATGTACAAACAGAGGTACCACTTTTATTTTTTCAATTAAAATAAAATAAAAAAAACATTATTTATGACTAGGTTTGACCTGTGGAAGTCACATGCCAACAATTTATTGTTTATTTTAGATTTTAGGAATACCTTTCTTTATGTACATTTACATTCTTGGCCTTGGACAAATTTACATTAGATTCAACCTTGCAATGTTACTTAAATCGGTTGAGCAATGTAAGAGTTCTGGTTCTACATTCTACTCTTATTAGCCTTAGCTCAAGCTAAGGCATATATACACCTATATATCTATATCTAAATATCTATATAAAACACGTATTTGAACATTTTACTCTTTAGGATGTTTTAAAAACTTAAAAAGTTACATTACAGACTCTTCAATTAAATCATAAATTAAGGGTACCAATTAATTTTAGCAATTTATTATTAGAATATGTTCATCTTGTTCTAACTAAACTTTTAATTTCTTCCTTGTCATCAATATTTATATCTGCATCTTCTAATGTAGTCAGCCTCTGAAAAATTAAGGTACCGGTAATTAATTAATTATATTTAAAAAAGAAAAATATAAATTTGTTTTTATGGATTAGACAATCTTATTTTAAATATCATATTTAAAAAAGAAACTTATTTAATAGTGAGTAGGCCCATAGTAATTAAATCCTGCAGAGTCATATTTTTTATGAAATGTTCATAATTACGAGTTATTTACTATTCACAAGAATTTAAATTTTTCTATTAGGATTTTATCTTTCTTTTGTAAACTTTTGCCAATTTACAGCCTGCAATATTGTGAAAAAGTGTAATATGTTGGTTGTTATCCTTAGATAATCCAAGAGTTAGTGTCACATAACTTTAAATTCCTATTGATTGGCGAATTATTGTGTTTGCAATATTTAAAACAATACTAAGGTAATTCTGTAAGAGCAAAAATCATTTTTAAGTCTTGGGACAAGTGATAAAAAATAAACTTGTTCTTACCTTCAAGTCCTTATTCCTTTGTTGCTGGGTTGCTGTATGTAAATTGATGATTATTTTACGATACCTTAATTCCAATTCTTTTATAGCCTCGTCCACTTTATTTTCTTTCGTACAATGTTCTCTCTCAGCTCCATTATACACAAACTTCTGCAGGGCTTGAACCTAAATGGACACTTTGCTCATTGGGAGAGTATTTTAAAGTCCTTAACCTTAGACAAAAATATGTAAATTAAACTGTAGTGGAAAAATAATAATTTGAAAAACTTAAAAACAAACCTAAAATATGAAATAATGGAAAAGAAAAAAATTGTTTTCCTCAGAATAATTTTATTTTAAATCAAAGAACAATTTACAACCAAATAAATAGGTTCGTGATTTATGTTTGTGGTGTATCACATCAGCCGCTTACCTGAAGATCTTTCTCTTTTTTTAAGTTGGTTATTCTCTGTTCGTAGTCATGTTGAAGTTTAAGACATTTCCTTGTCATTTTGTTTGCTCGTTTCTCGACTTCATGCAACTGTAAATCGAAAACCACTCTCATTAATTCAAATTATTGAAGGAAGCCACTCTTAAACAAATTATAATTATAATTGCATTCTCATGATTTATGATAAATTTTAGTCTTTCTAATTAAATGTTAATTGGATTGAATCATATATCACATTAATTTTAATATCTGAACAAATGATCTTTCTGTACAAAAAGGTGTGCTTGTTGTTCTGCTCTTAACCTATATATAAATCATGGTCTAACACACTTTATGTTTACTGAGATAACATTCACTAATCAACTTATACTCAAATTATATTTAATTGAAAAACCCATCAAGGTTTCTAAAAAATATCATAAAAAAGTAATTGCACCATGTGGAATGAACATAGGCCTACATAAAATGTAGGGCCTATTATGAATTCTTATTTTCAAAGCTTTAGATAGGTACCGTATTAGAATTTTTCCTTAATCTCAAATGAACGATATCTTTTACCTAACCTGCCATGTTAAACTTCCCTATCCCAACCAAGCGTGATGTATACAACTTCTTTACTTCACGAGTGATGTAATGTTTCAAAAACTCACTCGGTGAAGTAATGAAACCCATTTAAATAAAATCAGTGCTCAACTTAAAAAAAATATACCTCTATGGAGCCAGCGACGGTCAACGCTAGAAATCAGCTGTGCCCTTGAATTTTATTGTTATGCTTTTTAAAGAATTTTCCTAACCTAGCTTTTGTTTGTAAAAGAACGCTACTGTTAGAAGATGAGTGAAATAGATAATGAAAAATATTGTACGTAACCCATGTATATTGTCGGGTCAGGTAAAGTCTTGTACGTTACACGTTACACAAGAGCGTGTTTACATCACCTAGGTGAATTATGCAACTCGCTTCCGCTTGTTGCACAACATTCACCTGCGTGATGTAAAAACGCTCTTACTACACTTGTAATGTAAATAGCTATTTCATGTGTGAATGGTATTACTGACCCTTCTTTACTGTGGACTGAAGTAAGGTTTCTAGATCCAATTTGAGGTCTTTACCAGTCCTCCTTTCAGCAAGAGCTACTTAAAACTTTCCCTACCTAACAAGATTGTAAATAAGTATTTAGTTTACCCTACAAAACACAATACTGTTTTGAATACTGCACCAAACTTTGTCTTACCCTTTGTTGCAAAAGTTCTTGATTTTTCATCGTTGAGACCTCTAACTCCTTTTTAAGGTTCCCAATTTCTTTATTGATGCTGCCATCTCTTTCTTTCATCATCAGTTGATACCAAGCTACCTTTAAGCATAAAATATCAAGCTTAGGATACAAGCGGTTTTGTCTGTTTTTTCTAGTTAAGTAACCATTCTTGTATTAGTTTTTCTTATACAATATTTTTATATTGTGAAATATAATTAATATTAATACATTATTGGTTATTACTAGGCCTATACAAATTGTCTATTTAGTTATTTAGTACAACTAACTAGTGCACAGTTAAGAAATGCATATATCTCCTGAAAAACATAATTTAAATAGCAATCCGATTTAAATGTATAGCCTACTATATACAGGGTGGGGCAATGAGAACTATATACCTAATTTATTTTAGCTACCAGATGATAAATATTTTTTATGACCAAGTGACTCAAATGTCAAAATTTTCAAGGATGTTTGAAGGATGTTATTGAAATAATGGCTTATCGAGTAAAAAATGGTATACAAATACCTTTTGTTTTTATTTATTTATTTTACCTGTAGTGTAAAAATTATAGGTTTTGTGTTCTTTGTAAATTGAATAATTCCACCCTGTTCAATAGATAATTGACAATAGCTGATCACAGTAAAAGATGCTTTGTCAGCTCAAATTTTAAAGTGGGAAAGTTATTAGTTACCTACCCATGATAGTAGATGAAGACTGAAAAATGGTTTATGAGCTATTTTTTTCAACTAACAACATTTCAGATTATTACCAAAGAAAACTCACTTCTGCTTCCTTTTGCACGATCTGCTCTTTTAGTCCTAAGATCACATTTTCATACGCTTTCTTTGCTTCACAGTGTTTTTTGACAATTTCATCAATTATTTTCTTTGATTGATCTTCTGTAGCCTGAATCATACATCTTAAAATTATAAAACGTTTAGAATTATCAAAATAAATAAATATAAAATACAGTAGAGTCTGGATTACCAAAGATAATGTGGAGTAAGTGTACCTAAGATTGTCAAAACTCATATAGGCCTAACACAGACTTTGTTGCGGCGAATAGGAAAATCAAATTATAACATCGTTAATAGTATGAAAAGGACATTTTAAAATACATTGTTCCAAAATTTGACTTTAAAGCTACTATGAAAAATCAAATCATTTTTTGAAGAAATCGTCAGACAAATTAGTTATCACTGACCACTGGCCAAGTTGCGTTAGTATGTGTAGACTATATCAGATGGGTTTGGATTTACAGCAGTTCAAATTTCATATAGCCTAGCTGTGTTGTGTTTAAACAAGCAAAAGTATGCTTTGAACACACAGTTTAGTATTTGTGATTAAACACAGTGTGGTTTGAAGCCTGTTGTATATATCGAAAACGTACAACTAAAGGTTTTTGTTGCATTGGACAGTAGCTTGGTTACACCAAATCTCGGTTAAATTGGGGCAAGGACAATACCAGCTCTACTGTAGTGTTAAAAGATAAAAAAATATATAAATAATAGTACTCTTCTTGTTGTTTTGACTTGTAGTTTGTGGAATACTAGTGAACTAATGTGAGCTATGATTTATTGATAACTTGAAAACATGTAGTTTATAGCATTGACTTTTGGGTAGGTACTGAAGTCGTGTCAATAGTCAAAGGTTGTATTTAGAAAATTATATACTGATTGGGCCATCTATCTTATGGTATTGTTTTTCCAATGTTGTTGTCTTGGCAGTTAATGTTATTTTCAAAAATGTTTAGCTTATTTTCAAAAATAGAAATACTTAGACATGCATGAATAACAATTACATATACGCATATAATTTGCATGGTATTTGGGATATTGTCATTAGTTTAAGAATTGCATGAATAAAATTGTTTGAATTGAATTGAATATACATAACTCGGTTAAAGTAACTTATCCTGAGACTTAGAACTGTACCTGTAATTTGACTTCCCAGTAGTTTTTGAAGTCTTCTACTTCCTTTGACTTTGATGTTTCCATTACAGCTACATCAATTCCAAACTGAACCAACTTCTGTTCAAGGTCTATAGCTTTCAGTTGCATGTCATTTAGCTTCATTGTTAAAACTGTTATTGTATCAGAAGCGTCTTGTTTGTATTTTAAAAATTCTTCATGCATCGGTTGAAGCTCAGGCAACCTAGAATTTTGAAATTAAGGTACCGTATAAAACTAATTTCATTCAGACTAATTTCTTTGATATCTATCTAATATATAAAATTCTCGTGTCACAGTGTTTGTCTGCAAACTCCTCCGGAACGACTTCACCGATCGTTATGAAATTTGGTGTGTAAATTCTGTAGGTATGCGAATCGGACGTAAACTATTTCCCGTTTCGAAATTCTTAAAAGGGCTCCGCCCCAGTGGCTCTGGAGTTTCCCATGTTAACCTTATGAGAAATGGAATTAATGAATCTTAACAGCTGTTTCAATTAAACAAGTTGGTTCTGTTCTATGATGTTCAATAGCATTCAAGTTACAAGGATTTCCAACAGGGTGCAGCACTATTATTTCTTTTACATTTATGACAACAGCTAATTTGCAAACAAAAGGTGAGTGAGAGCGTAGCGAACGAACTTCAACCTGGAGGCGAGTTAGCGTAGCGAACGAGCTAACCTGAAGGCAAGTGAGCGCAGCGAACGAGCTCCAACCTAAAGGTGAGTGAGCGTAGCGAACGAGCTCCAACCCAAAGGTGAGTGAGCGTAGCGAACGAACTTCAACCTGGAGGCGAGTTAGCGTAGCGAACGAGCTAACCTGAAGGCAAGTGAGCGCAGCGAACGAGCTCCAACCTAAAGGTGAGTGAGCGTAGCGAACGAGCTCCAACCCAAAGGTGAGTGAGCGTAGCGAACGAACTTCAACCAGGACGTGATTGAGCGATGTGAACGAGATCATCTTGAAAATTAAACGTAACGGTACTTTCTTTCCATCGGTCTGTCTTAGGGGAAACCTATAACTTAGGCGATACGAAGTTCGCCGGGTCAGCTAGTACTATTATAAAAAAGAGGTGGTTGCTGTATGTATGGGAAAAGTAAACGCGAAAAATACTGGTCGGATTGGGCTGAAATTTGGCATGATGATAGCTCACATTCCCGATTAACATATAGGCATATTCTTATTTCAAAAATCCTTTCGGGCTCCGCCCCAGTGGCTCTGGAGTTACCCATGTTAACCTTATGAGAAATGAAATTATTGAATCTTAACAGCTGTTTCAATTAAACAAGTTGGTTCTGTTCTGTGATGTTCAATAGCATTAAAGTTACAAGGATTACCAACAGGGTGCAGCACTAGCACTATTATTTCTTTTACATTTATGACAACAGCTAATTTGCAACCAAAAGGTGAGTGAGCGTAGCGAACGAACTTCAACCTGGAGGCGAGTGAGCGTAGCGAACGAGCTAACCTGAAGGCAAGTGAGCGCAGCGAACGAGCTCCAACCTAAAGGTGAGTGAGCGTAGCGAACGAGCTCCAACCTAAAGGTGAGTGAGCGTAGCGAACGAGCTCCAACCTAAAGGTGAGTGAGCGTAGCGAACAAACTTCAACCAGGACGTGATTGAGCCATGCGAACGAGATAATCTTGAAAATTAAGAAGTTAAACGGGGCAAAGCCCGCGGGTTACAGCTAGTATTTTATATATTTTACTCATAACTTATTGTGAGTAATATTTAGAAATAACAAATAACTCTTAAGTAGATAACAAAGAACGAACACCTTACCTTTTCTTCATTTGAACGTTTTCTTCTTTCAAAATGGCGATCATAGCTGTTTGCTCATCTAACAGTTCTCTGATGTACAAAACCTCACTCTCATGAATGCCACTTTGGGCCTGTTGAACAAGTAAAAAATATCATTTCAAGCCACAAATTACTGTTAAAAATAAACGTCATCAGTGATCTGACACATACTTTCTCCCATTACTTTGTGAACAACCTTTATCATGGGTAAGCGATGAGAGAACAACTATGATGTTTAATAGGTAAAATCGCAAAAGTTGTGTATACTTTTGAACCGTAATTTTTTCAGAAATTGCACAATTTTGTTTAGAATCATAAGGACCTTGACAGACAAATTTAAATCAGAACAGGTAAAAAAAAAATCAATTTTTCAGTTTGGATGGAAAAATAACATAAGTTACAATAACTTTTAAACCGTAAGTTTTACAGCAATTGTTGCACTATGTTGTTAAGAATTATAAGGACTATCACACTAATTCCAAACAAAACCGGTAAAAAAAATCAATTTTCTCTTAATTTATGGGGTTTTTAATGGGAAAATAAAATAAATTACAATAACTTTTGAACCAAAATCTTTAGAGGAGTGGGAGTTCTACCATTTTGTTCAGAATTTAAAGGGCTACAACATATAACATTTGGGCCATTTTTGAGAAAATTATATTTTTTCGTTATTCCTATGGGTTTTTATGAAAAAATAATACTAAAATAAAAATTTCAAAAAAATAAAAAAGCCTGAAGATACCATAGATTAGTACCTAACCTACTTATCAAATTTCATCAAAATCGGACTACAGGTGTGGTCTGTAGCTCTTTACACATACGCACATACAGACAGACAAAACACACGGATAGAGATCACATTGAAAACCACTTTTTTGGGTTCAGGGGGACCCAAAACGGATATCAATGAACGGACTCAAAACTCAAAAATTTTGATGAAAACAATACTTTTTCCATATACTATGTACAGGGGGAGAAAATAAAAATGGATCGTAAAAATCTACTTAATTGCTAACAATTACCTCTTGCTTTTACTGCTTCTTACTGTGATTGTTAGTAATGATGATTGTATTTGAATAGTTTTATACACAGCAAACCATTTATCTATACCCCAATAAATGTTATATACTTACACATTGTAGGTGAAGAATTCTGACCACTTCTTCCTGCCTCTCCTTCAATGAAATTATTCTCTGAAACCAAAAATAAAAGTTGATTATATATATTCTTGGAAATAGTTTTACCTACTTTTGTTGTTATTTTGAAATAGTAACATAACCAAAAGTCCATGAACTCTCACTTAAACACTAGGATATGATTTATAGTTATGCAAATCATTTAAACCAAGTTAGCTTTGTCTTACGCAATGTTTTAAATTTTAATCGTGATAATGAGTTAATTCCTTGAAGTCACCAAAAACCCCCTTGAACTGGAAATTTGGAGGCTGAGTAGTTTGCATGCCCATCTCCAAGCAATATAAAGTTCATGCTTACATGTACATAGTTAAAGAGTTTTGAATAGTGACATTGACTATATATATTGAGGTATATATAGTCAATGATAGTGGTAAAATCAATATGAAAACAACACCACACTGATAGATAATAGTACATATCCAAATGATTATGAATAATATTATTGTATTGTTATTTTCTTTAAAAGACTAATTAACTGACAAAAAAGCAAATTATTGTGTTAAAATACCTACTGCCATTTTATCTTCAGATAAGACCATGATGTTTTAAAAAATTAATGTTATTTAATTTAACTAATAAATAGTAAATTTAGCTTGCCAATTAGTTTGGATAAGTTATAAAAGATTGTTACTAGGTTACATTGAAAAGAATGTAGTGGATCCTAGAACGTTTAGCTGGTTAAAAATGGCAAAGTTATTTGCCTTACACAACTATCACATTAAATAGCTAGAACCCTAATTCATTATGCCTAAAAGTCTTGTAGGCTGTAAATAGATAAATATCACCTTACTATGTATTCAAGAAAACTTTAGGTTGCCATTATTGAAAATTTACAATTTATTAAATCGTTTAATATTATCCTTTAAGCCATCTTCTTTAAAATTTCTATATCTACATCTTAACTCCTCAGTTGTTTAAAAATGAACAGGTGTTTGATGGAACTGAATTGTAGTTTAGAACACACTGCAACATAGTGACAGATGTTTTAATTTAATTATGGTTTACAGTAAGTTTTAGCACATTCGCTGATCCGTCACAGCTGAATCATAGAAACCAACGCATTAAGTGTTAGTTATAAATGATTTAATTTCTGCACTAGTCAAAAGGGATTGCATTATTGCCTTTGCAGTTAAATATTATTTAGGCCTACTTATTATTAAACTAATTGGGTTTCATCTTTCATCACAATTTTTGGTTTGTATCACAATTTTTATGGCACCAGTCAAAGTCGACTTAAAATAACAAAAGCTCACATTCTGATTTATGCCACACCTTAAGTGTTAACAGCAGGTATTGCTTGGTTACGACTGATAATTTATCCTGTCCATTGTAGTAAGCATAATTTGCCTTACAGAAAATGGACTACATTTCCTACCTGAGCAACTATGACCACCTGTATGAGATCCCAAAGGAGCGCAAGAACGCAGAATACCGCAAGTATCTTCACGCTCTGCTGGACTATCTCTACGGCTACATCTCCAGAGTCAAGCCTCTCCTGGATGTCAATGCTGAGGTTGACACTGTCATGAAGGAGTTCCATCCTGCATGGGAGAGTGGCACCTTCCCTGGCTGGCCGGTCAGTCACAAACACACCATTTTAAATTTGTATCCATATTTTTCATTGTTTTCATGATTTTGTTTTGTTTTTCTCTGTTGTTATAACTTTAAACTACGACCATTTTTTAATGTAGCCGTTTCAGTTCAGTTCTTAGAATAGAAAAGTGTCCCATAACAGCATTGTTCACTTTCATAACAGCATTGTTTTACTCAATGAGGTTCAAGGATGGAGAGAGAAGAAGTAAAATTGTAATGATTCGAACTTCAACAAATCAGCTTTTCAGGCCAATTTCATTGTTCAGTGGTGCAATTAGTGTTTGGTACAATGTTTTGTTGCATCACTGTCAGTAGCAATGAGAAAACGAAAACATAACCTCTCCTAGAAGTTATGAAAAGTGATTTTTTTGCAATTAAAACACTGTCGTAGGTAAAATAGTGTACCAACTCGCGTAAATAGTGTTAACAACAATCATAGAAGTTTCTAAGGCACTCGCCAACGCTCGTACCTTAAATTTTCTGCTTGGGGTCGTTGACACTATCTTTATGCCATTGTTGACTAAACTACCATTAAAAGCTTTTTTAAAGAGAAACAAACATCCTTTAGTGGTTCAGGACTTTTCCAAACCCTGATCCTGTTTCTTATGTTCAAACGTTCAAACATTATCAATAACTCAATGATGAAACAGCAAATTCGTCTAAAACTAAAACCAGCAACAGCAACTTTCTGCTTCTATATTTTTACTTAAAAAACAACGTTCTGATTTGAAGGCAACTACTAAAATGAATCCTGTCCAGTCAATGTCGAATCAAGGATTGTATTTAACCAATGTGTATATCTTAAAAAAGTTGATTTTTGAAGTATACAGTAAATTAAAATGCAGTAATTTGAAAACTTGAATTATTGAATTGAAATATTTACTCAATCTCGGAAATATAGGCCCTTGCTTAGAAAACCTCAAAGTTAAGCCAGAATTTAAGAGTCTAGTTTAGTTAAAGTAGAACCAAACATTTATTTTCACTTGAAATGTTTTTGTTGTTAGAAAGAGACGGGCAGTGTGCTGACGAACGTTGGAGCTCATCTGGATCTGTCTGCATTCTCATCCTGGGAGGAGTTGGCCTCTCTTGGACTGGACAGACTCAAGTCAGCTCTCATGGCTCTGGGCCTCAAATGCGGAGGGTAAGATTACCATTAGTTAACACCTATTTAATTTCAAAGTTAAAGTCGTTTTACAAACAAACAATGTTTACATTTTGAACTTTTCAGTCCTGACCAATAACCATGTATCAACAATATCCTAAATAAAATAAACAAGCTAACTTGAATTTTGAATTTGCTGTATAATTATTCTTTAACACTTATTCAATTGATTTTTCCATATCCAGTTAGATTTTGCTATGGAATGATTTTATCGTGCTTACAGAAATAGTGTATGGTAGTGGTTGGAACTATCGTTTCTAACAAGATTATAAATCAACCTACGAAATAGTACCTAAATAACTAAATAAATACTACCTAAGAGTTTAATATGCAATTTTTAATGGAGGTTTTCAACAGTTATCATGTCTTGTTAATTGGTTGGGCGTAACTTTTACTTCAAGTGTTATTACTGTTTTCATTTTGCTTTTAGAACACTAGAAGAAAGAGCACAAAGGCTGTTTAGTACCAAAGGCAAGAAATCTCTGGATCCCAATCTGCTGGCAAAAAGTAAACCAGGCAAAGGAGGAAGGTCACGGGACAATGAAAGACAAAGAGAAATCGCCTCTTTGGAAGCCCAAGTATACAGGTAGGCTTTGAAAATACAGTGTAGTAGATAGCTTTGTAGCTGACTGATTATAGTACTTGACTTATTTAACAAACAGAAAGGTTGGTGGTTCCGTTCTTGAGAAAAACCAGACACTTTTTTGATGCTGCCCTTGATTATATAGGACTTTTATAAATAGTCCCGATTTTTGAAATCACTGGTCCTCGTCACTAACAAATCCACATGAGGCATTGTGACAAATGACGATCTGCGATTTATTTAGGATGAATTTTAAATATCTTAAATATTAGCCCCATATTTTGGTAAATAAATAAACATCAAAGGTTTGGTAAGTATCAGCCGCCAATGGGCAAGGTAAACGTTATGCAACTCCACCATCCAGTATTTTATTGCAATGTAATTGGGTTTTAGTTGAGTTTCAAAAGTATTGGATACATCAATTGCTACGTATTCGATGGTTTGGTCATAGCATGGGATGTGTAGCCTGATTGTTCTGCCATTAAAATGTGTCAGCATTCCGTGTGACGTGTATGACTGCCGAACTGAGAGGTGTGTGAGTCCAGTTAGAAGAGTGTTTCAAAGGGTATTAATTAGGAACTCAAGGTTCCAAAAATGTCTATTAGTTTTAAACTAATTATTTAATTAAATACTACTAGATTCATTTTGTAGCTTCACAGTTTTATTGCCATATGATTATTTTAATCAACAACGGGTATGAATCACTAGCTTAGAGTGTAGGTCTGATGGGACAGATGTATTTTCATTTGTTCCCATTGTTATGTAGGTTGTCAGAAATAGTAGGAGAGCAGCGTCTGGCTACCAAGGAGAACGTACAGCGCAAGCAGGCCAGGACGGAGGGCGAGAGGGATGACTCTGATGTGGACGCCAGTGCCTCGGACACTGATGATGAGGATGAGGACGGTGTTCCTTACAACCCCAAGAACCTACCTCTGGGCTGGGACGGCAAGGTAGGCATCCACTCAGTGTTAAGAGTTCTGCTCTTTAAACTCGTATTGTTTATTTCAAATCAAGTGCTTTTTATATTATTTAAAAATCTTCCTTGTCGCTCAAATGATCACCTATTATGTGTGAAGCATTTAACTGCAAATGGCTGTTCTAGTATTTATTTATCTAAAAAAAAAAAACTTAAATCAGGAGATCAGCTGATATTTTTTTAACAGAATTTGTCCAATTATTTGAGGTTGCCATAGGATCACGTTTTTGGGTTAATAATGGTGTTAATTTTATTAGACTAAGTGTAAGAACAAATTAAGGATGTAACAAGAACACAAGGGCCTAGGTTTTTAGGATTTTTTTTGTGAGGGTAGCAAGCTTACCTGAATGGGAAAGAGTCCAAACTGGCCTAAGAGACACAAAACTTTACACTATATAGCCTACACAAAACTATGTAAGAATAAATTAGTTTGTTTTCAGCCAAATAGCTTCTCTATGACTAATCATTGTTTCAGCCAATCCCTTACTGGCTGTACAAACTGCATGGACTCAACATCAGTTACGTGTGTGAAATCTGTGGCAACTTTACGTACAAGGGTCCTAAAGCATTCCAGCGGCATTTTGCTGTAAGTATAGTAAATTTCATCACTAGGAAAGACACTTTTTGCCTGTTTTATTTATTGTACAAATATAAATAGGCAACCTAAGTTATAAAACAATAATACTTTTCATGTTTCCAAAGTTAACGCTCCCAATGACTACCATCTTGTTTTCAATTTTGTCTTTTATAAACAAAGACTGTTTATTTAGGTATCCGATCCAATCATTTTGTCTATTAAGATTGTTTTATAATAGTAAAACCGGGGTGAAGATGAACAAAACTCGGAAAATGTTTATTATATTTATTTTTATAAGAAATCATAAAAAATTTAATAAATAAAAAATATTGTATGAATCAGCATCTTTTTGTCTACATAAAACACATACTATAACAATCTTAACCCAATTGGTGTGTTAAAAAAAATTTTAACCGACCGTGTTTTTTTGTAAAAAAATTATGTCTCCCTAAATCCATGTATAGACCATTTGTCAAAAAACCCAAAATATTATATGAAAAATTTTTTTTAGCCTTTAAATAACTTTATTATGTTCAGTTTTTTGTGCTATTTTCAGATGTGGGGTGAAAATGAACACTAGAGCAAAGATACATTGAGTGTAATACAAAAGTATAGGGTGTTCATCTTGACCCCAAACCCGGGGTGAACATGAACAGGTATAATTTATTCTTTTTAAGTTAGATTTTTTGTATTTAATTTTTTTAAACTTAAGTTATTATATTAGCATAAGTCTCTTTATAAAATAACAAATACAATATATTGATATCTTATTTAACAAGAAAGTAATTCAAGAAAAACCAGAAAAAGTGTTCATATTCACCCCGGTTTAGGGTATATTAAATCAATATAAATACCTAAAAAATATTTCAATATTTGGTATCCACATTTCAAATTCTTTCTTATTTTGCTGATAATTTCTTTATTGTGACATGTCCTGTGGTAAAAACTCATTCAATTGGCTTAATGTAGTGTACAGCAACAAATTAACTTTTACAGTTATTAATTTATACAGCCTTTATTAATCACATTTCTATTTGTCTCTTAAGGGGAGGGTTATTTTTTTAAAGGAACAGTGCAAATCTCCCATCATTACTAAAAGGAGGATTGTCTTGCTCTGCTTTAATGAGCAGTGTGATATTTTGATGAATTAATGAAAACAATAAATATATAATGTTTGAGTAGGATACAGTTCATGTTAGGGATGCAAACGAATCTGCTTGATTTGTTATAGACTTGTTTTCTTCGTGGCTTATATTACAGCATAGTCTCATCCAGTATCTCAGATAGTTTCAATAAATTACTTACACAACATACTAACTATATTGCCTTTCTCAGATTATCTAGACTGGGTTGTTAGTGGTAACTCTACAGTGTTGGTGACGGTGTCTTGTATTGTTTGATGTTGTAGGAGTGGAGGCATGCCCACGGTATGAGGTGCCTTGGTATACCCAACACAGCTCACTTCGCCAACGTCACACAGATTGAGGACGCCCTTGCGTGTAAGTTGCTGTTTGTATTGGTAATCTAGACACTCCATTCCTATGTTAAAGCTGTAGCCAGTTAATGGTAGAATTTAGCCACCGACAGAGTGAGGGATTATTGATTCCTGTCAAATACGCCAACTTGTGAACCAAGCCAAATTGGAAGGACAACTTATTGTAAGCTGTAGCAAACACACATCAACATGCCACATCGACATCGTTCATGTCACATCGTCTATCACAGTATCACACAGCCTAGACTAAGAATTTCCATTTACCTGGTTGGAGTTTCAGTAAAATATTCCCTTAAAATTGTCCGTTTATTTTATATTTAAATAACATTCATTTTAACAAGTACTTTGGTTTGCTGCTACAGGGAGGGTAGCAAAGTGTGTTTTTAGTAAAAATAACTTAGTATAAAATAAATATATTTGCCAAGTTTGATCTAAATAAGGCCTAACATTGTGGTTATGTTTTTAGTATGGGAGAAACTGAAGGTTCAGAAGCAGGAGGAGCGATGGCAGCCAGAGCAAGAAGAAGAGTTTGAGGATTCTCTAGGCAATGTGGTGAACAGAAAAACCTTTGAGGACTTGAAAAGACAAGGGTTGCTGTAAATGTCAAAGTGTTTCGATAATATTTAATTTCAATTGTATGTAACGTAAATGTCTATCTATAAAGATTTTATCTAATAAAATTTGTATCGTTTATTGAAAACCATTTTTAAAGTATACAACTTTTAAAATTAAAGTACTTTACAAATACGTCACTAAAATACATAAAACGAAATATAATACAATCTTGTCGACAAAAGAAAAATTAAATCAACATTGTTAAGTAAGTTCAGTCCTCAGACTCAAACTTTGCTGCATTCTATTAAGAAAGTTTGGTGTTAGAACTGTTGCCAAATGTATGTTTTAATTTGGCGCGATCCTACACTCTTTTCTATTATATCCTGTAGCAATGTATTATCAAGTAAATTAAATTAAATTTTACAACTCTCTGAAACTTGAATATAAAAGGTTAGCTAGCACTTTGCTGCACACGAGAGCAATGTTTACGCACAAGCCGCAGGCGAGTGCAGAATGATCTCGAGTGCAGCAAAGGCCTTTTTCACTCGTGTTACACATTATATTTTTCCTACAGTCACTATAAAGCATATAAATAATTAGTCTTTCAAACACTATACAACAGGTTTTTAGGTTCAGCTGGCAACACAACACAAATGGTGCCCTAGAGAAAGTAGTACCCACGGTCCGTATCACTCCGCTATTTTTCCTCGGCAAGAAATGTGCCCCGCGATTTGAGAATATAGTTCCATATGTTTTTGTAATTTGAAGTGGTTTCCGCGCCTAAAAAAATGCTTTACAGGTATTTTCTTGTTTATTAAGATCGTAGGAATGTTTTAAAAACGTTTAAAAGAAAAGTCCAGAAAGTTCAGAAATCCCGAAGCTACAAACACAAAATGACAGGTTAAATCGTAGTTATAATAGTCAATCAGCTGCTCATAGTATTATTATCTTTAAGTGTTGCCAACCTATTTCCAAGCGTACACGGATTACGTGCATAATAGAACCATGCTGTTTTGTGTTGTTTCGTTGGAATCCTGATGTGCGGCAAAGTATAAACCGTATGACAAAGTATAAACCGTACGGCAAAGTATAAATATGCAGCAATTAGCAGCATTCTGTACTATAAACAGTACAAGGAAGCCAACTTTGTCGGGTGACTGTATTTGACTGGATTTTTTCCTACAGTCACCCAACAAAGTAGGCTTCCTAGCACAGATTATAGTTCAGTTCAGAAAGCCTTACTTTGGAGCACGGTTTTTACATTGGCGCACAGGTTTTACTTTGGCGCACACCAGTATTCCAACCAAACAACACAAAACAGTGTGCTTTTATTATGCACCTGATCCGTGTACGCTTGAAAATAAGTTGGCAACACTTAAAGATATTACGATTACGAACAGCTGGTGCAGCGTTTCCCATTTCGTTCAATGTTTGGATATAACCTAACCTAAAAACGTGTTTTACAGTGTTTGAAAGTCTAATTAGTTATATGATTTATGGTAACTGTAGGAAAAATATAATGTGTAACACAAGTGCAAACTGCTCTTGCTGCACTCGAGAAAATTTCCACACTCGCCTATGGCTTGTGCGTAGACATTTCTCTCGTGTGCAGCAAAGTGCCACTTCGCCCACTAGTTAAACAAATAACTATTTACAAAAGGAAATCAAAACACGCTACTACCAGGAACAAGTTTTGATAATCAGTTTTTTGCTTAATTTAGAAATGTAGGCTATAACCTTTCTAATATTTCACTCATTTCCCCACTTTAAAAACATGATATAATCTAACACATACAGGTATTTTGTATCAGGCAGCAGATTGGAGCATTTTTGTTGTTGCTTACTTCATGTGTGATTTGACAATATTCTCTTGAGCAATGCATCCTCTCTAAATACACTAATTAGTAAATTATTACAACACTACAGGATGGTGATTGTCAAAGTGATTTACACTAATGTAGTCTGGTGGACAGTCTATTCAGAGCAGGGGGAGGTGCAGGTGTGAAAGAAGCTTGTTTATTGGTTTTTGTAGCAAAGAAGTAAATTATACAGGCCTATACAGGGTGATTTGTACTCAGTGTGACAAAATTTTTTTGATGTAAGTACAAAGTAAATGAAGTGTGATGATGCATATCAAATGTTCCAAGTCTCAAAATTAGCGTCCCAAAAAATTATTTTATGTTTTTCAAAAATAACCATGCTTTTAAACTTAATACAGCGATTTCTCAATTACCTGTATATGGATTTAAGTAGATAATGTCATTTTCGTGTTCTACATTAAATTTTGAACAAGAATAATGGAGAATGACGGAGGATCAGTTGTAAAAACTCCATTGTAAATAGATTCAAAGATAAAAATTAAGATATTTGATAGAGATTTTAAAAACAATGGTCTATTGCATTTTTCACACCCTGTATACAAGAAAGTGTCGGAATATGTTAAAAACTGCGCCATTTTATAAGCTTTCCAACCATATGCTACACTATTGAGGTTTAGATATTTTTTTGTTTGTTTTAGTGGTTTGAATACCAGAAAACAGGGAACTTTTTTACTGTTTTTACTGTTCAAGCTGAATAAAAAATACAACTTTTGCTCAATACATGCCGACTTTCTATGTTTTAAATGTTAAAGACACCATGCTTTGTAGTCTTCAAACCATTAAAGCGTACATAAGCAGACATAAACCTCAATAGTGTAGCATATCGTTGGAAAGCTTATAAAATGGCGCAGTTTTTAGTATATTCCGACACTTTCTTGTATACAGGGTGTGAAAAATGCAATGGACCATTGTTTTTAAAATTTTTACCAAACATCTTAATTTTTATCTTTGAATCTATTTACAATGGAGTTTTTACAACTGATCCTCCGTCATTTTCTATTATTCTTGTTCAAAATTTAATGTAGAACACGAAAATTACATTATCTACTCAAATCCATATACAGGAAATTGAGAAATCGCTGTATTAAGTTTAAAAACATGGTTATTTTTGAAAAACATAAAATAATTTTTTGGGAAGCTAATTTTTAGACTTGGAACATTTGATATGCATCATCACACTTCATTTACTTTGTACTTACACCAAAAAAATTTTGTCACACTGAGTACAAATCACCCTGTATATAGTTTTTCCAGTATATGTATTCTTATTGTTTTGTGAGTGAAAATTTAAAAACGTACGTTTTCATGTCCCTGGCCTTTTACTTCGTAGATACTGGATTTGTAGTTTATTATTATGTGTTTTAATATTTTTTGGGACGGGGGCAACATGTTACACACATTTATTTGGTTTTAAATAGGTTCTAGGTATTTTTTTCGTATTTTTAAAGTCTCTAAATTCACGACCATGACGTGTCCCTAAGGTACGTTTTCCAACTTTCACGCTGTTTTTAGACTAATTATTCATGCCGAAATATATAAAGCCATATTTTTATGTCATCAATGGTTATTAAACTTACAAAAAAGGAGCATATTATAATTTTATTGTCATTGTAGACTGACTACCATGACAAAAAAAGTCTGTCCCTCGATTTGGCGTCACGACCATTTGGGAAAAATTTTCAACTTTGGAGCACGACAGTGGAAAGCCTGGCGTCGATGAAGTCAGTTGGTTTTAGAGACTAGTTCGGGGTGTACGTCAAGATTGTAGTGCCGGTCGTTTTGAGTTGAAAGGAGGAATTACAAGATTAATAAAGGAAAGATTGTGTTTTTTGTAATTTTGGTGTGTCCATGACCGTACGTAGTCATTCGATGAAGTAGACATGGTGTTAATTTTTGTTTATAAGATATTTCAATAGCTAGATTAACCTAGAAGTCCACTTTGTATCCTCGAACATGAGGTGCAGGGCTACCACCAGAACAGAGCCAAATAACACGTAATTTCACGACCAAAGTTTCACGACCATCGCGGTTTTTTTCACGACCAATCCAGCCTTATGGATTATAGTGTGTTTGGTCGTGACAATAACTTTAATATAATTGTAAATTGAACAGTTTAGTTAAATTGAAACACATAGTTTTATTATAACTAACAGTATAATTGAAGGATTGTTTAGAAAGATTTAGATTATTCCAGACAATTCACGACCGTACCGCTTGTCCCTGACCATCACGTTTATGATTTCTATCATAAAAATTTCAAAAATTAAAATATTGTCATATTTCAATGTTTTATACACAAAAGAAGCACACCTCTATACAAACATAACGATTTTTCGGGTCTCAGGTATGTTTTTTCGGAGTTATACAAACTTAAGAAGATTTTATTGGCTTTTATCTATTTTTTGAGTTTTTTAAATTTTTTTCTAGAAAGACCAAATATACCAAAAGCTCAGTGACCTTTTTATTGTATAATGGTCATAAAAGTAAATTAGTTTATAGCAAAACATAGTTATAAAAATAATATTAACTATTTTTAATATTCATTTAAACGTCCGTTATGGTCGTGACAGGATTTTGTGTTTTTCTACTAAAGATGCTCTTTAAAAAGAAAACTACCAAAGATATTGCATTACCATGGACATTTTATGAAACTTCAAATGTTAATGAAATAAAAATAATAATAAAAGTTTTGAAAAAAGGGGAAAAAAATTTGCAAAGTGCTTTTCCTGAAAACGTACGTTTTTAAATTTTCACTCTTGTACCATATTTCTAGATATTAGAATATGCTAACTACGTTGCTAAAAGATGTAGGCTATCAGTAATTGTTGTGTAAACCTTGACAAAAATTAATTATTAAACAATGAGACATAATGTGACCTTGTTGAGGTCAAAGAGAAACCTTAAGTGGTCATATACTATTCATAATTTGGCATTTTCAAATACAAGTCTTACTTATCTTGTACAACAAAGACTTATTGTAGGCTATAACTCTGGATTATAAATGCTAACATTCCTCAATAGTAATTTTGAATGGTATATTTTGTCTTAATACAATAGATCCTCAATAATAACCGACTTACTTTAGAGGAAAAAACACTGCTCAATCTACCTGTACAAAACTTTGGCGATTTAATTTCTTCATCAATTCACTTTCAAATAAAATAATTTTCTTTACCTGGAATGAAAAAGTATGATGAATGGGTTCCTTTTAATTATTTATAAACTAGCAGAGTACCCGTTCTTCGTACGGGGTTGGCATATAAGTATCAAATGCTTATAGCAGTTATGAGTGAGGACATGGTTTAAGAAATTTCGGTTCTTTTTGAAGTTCGTTCGCTACGCTCACTCACCTTTAGGTTGGAGCTCGTTCGCTGCGCTCACTTTCCTTCAGGTTAGCTCGTTCGCTACGCTCACTTGCCTTCAGGTTAGCTCGTTCGCTACGCTCACTCGCCTCCAGGTTGAAGTTCGTTCGCTACGCTCACTCACCTTTTGCTGTTGTCATAAATGTAAAAGAAATAATAGTGCTAGTGCTGCACCCTGTTGGTAATCCTTGTAACTTTAATGCTATTCAACATCACAGAACAGAACCAACTTGTTTAATTGAAACAGCTGTTAAGATTCAATAATTTCATTTCTCATAAGGTTAACATGGGAAACTCCAGAGCCACTGGGGCGGAGCCCAAAAGGATTTTTGGGATAAAAATATGCCTATATGTTAATCGGGAATGTGAGCTATCATCATGCCAAATTTCAGCCCGATCCGACCAGTAGTTTTCGCGTTTACTTTTCCCATACACACACACAGACACCACCTCTTAAACCATGTCCTCACTCATAACTGCTATAAAGAGAACATCACAAAAATGCTGTAGTATTAAAATTCCAACACTTGAGGGAATGTTAACGACAGGTCAAATATTGAGATAATCTCTGGACAATAATTGCATTCTTTGCCCTGTAAGTGTGATGGAATGTGGCAACACTAAATAATAAAGTGACTTACTTTCAACTATGCAGTGCAGTTTGAATACCAATAAGAATAAGCTTAGAAATAAGAACACTGGGAAAAAGATTGTAAAATCTGCATAACCTATGAAATGGAATAGAAAAAAATATGAGCATCTATCAGCAATTTTATACTCTAAAGTTATTTTACTACTATTCTCATAGATAAAACATACTCCCCAAGTAGATTTCTCATCCTTATTATGGAACAGCTGAAGCCAATTTTATTGTTAGTTCTGTCCGGGGTCGTGTTTTGTTTACAATTTGTTTCTTCAGTAATTTAAAACCTCGTTTAACCAAATAAAACTATATAATCATAAACATTACCTCGTGTCCTAGTTATATAATAAAAAATTAAAGCATAAATCATGAAATTAACCCTAAAATAATAGGAACAAAGTTTTGTCGACACTTACACCTAGTGCCACCGGATATGAATTAGACACGAAAAACTAGCTTCGAAATTTACAATGGGATGAGAAGTTTACTTGTGGTTGATTAGTCTATGCTATTATGTTCAAGAAGTTACCTGACTTTCATAAAAAAATACAACATATAAATATTGATATAGGCTACATAGGCCTACATAAGATGTGTAACACTTTTCATTTAACGTTCTTACCTGTGTATGCCTATAACTTATTGTTGAATAATTTGCAATTGAAAATACTTGAAATTATAAGGGTTATAGTTTGGCATCACATTAATTTGTGAGATTTGTTTACAATAGCCATCCAAAAATGCTCTTGTGTTTCAAATTTAATCTCAATCCACACAGTTACTGAGAAGTACAGTAGCTATGCTTTCATGCGATTTCATATTTATCATGCATAAAAACGAGAAATATAAACTCAACCATTGATTTAGCAATACTTTTTACATGTACTATGTTATGTGTATGTTTTTACATGTACATATACTGTACCCATAAGTACCAATAACTTAGGAAAAGGGTTAATGGGTCAATAAAAATAAAAAATAAAGACAACATTTTCCCCAAGAACACCTTGTTAGCGAGATGTTCGCCATTTTATTGATTAAAAAAAAATATAATTGTACACAGTCAATAAAAATAATGATTGAAAAATAATTTTTTTTTGGTTTATTAATTGTGAAAATTTACATTTTTATAGCTTAAATTAAAAAAAAATCAGATTTTATGAAAAATTCCAAGAACAATTAATTTTATTTAGCATTTACAACTTCCTACCAAAAAACACCAAGTTCAAACATTTTGATTAATATATATAGTTGAAAAATCTCTATTTTAAGATGTAAAGGCTAGGTAAAATAAAGGACAAGCAGTAGGGGCTAGCCTCGCTTAGCGTAAACAGTTTTTATTTCTCAGTTTTTTTTAATTTTTTTATTTGGCGTTGTTTGATGGTAAATTTTTAATGGTAAATAAAAGTGATTTTGGCATTTTTTTCACAAAATCTGCCACTTTTAGCAATTTAAGTACACAAAATTAAAATGGCCACCATTTTGATACTAAAAAAATATAAATGGGCTTATTAAAATGTTACCAAAAAATTACATAAAGATATCCTTAACAATAAAAGAAGACAGATATCTTGTTAACAAATTGTCATTGGATAACAAATGTTTCTTGTTTTTTAAGCCATTAAACATATTCCAATATTTTTGGTACTTATACTTACGGCACACTCTGTGTAGGAGGGACAAAGTAAAACAACACTTATTTTACCAAGTTGAATATGAGGCTTCATGAACTTTCAGCATGTAATAAGAAAACTAGAACGAAGGAAAGTTAATGCAATTCAAAGTGTTTGCCCCAGTTCATTTGATTAATTCATGAATTACAAGTCCTGAAACTGCTGCTACTCTACATTTGCAATACGAAAAGCTCTGTATTACTGTTTAAAAGAAAAGTTTTAAATATTGTCAAAGGAAGCGTAATTGGCAATATGATTTTGGTTGCAAGACTTGTACAGTAAGTAGACTGAGAGTGATGTAATCGACTGGGATCTTTGAGCGAGCAGTTTCATGGATGACTGATCAAACAAAAAAGAAAATCGTTTTAAAGAGGCTCTTGGACCATGTGATATGAATATAAATCTACAATTCAATTTTATTTCAAACATTTAAATGACAAACAATTCATTTTAGCTATACTGGTACCATACTCTTTTACAATAAGGTACAGAATCCTCTTGTACATACCTGTAATTAAACTGTGAAAAAAGTATTGTAAAATGCATTACCCCTTTTTGAACAAAAAAAGAACAGTTAATATTTAAAATTTAAATAAATTAATTTAGAGATAAGTAGATAACATACCGAACTATATGAAGGGATGTTAATAACATATTTGTCAGATAATATTTAGTATAATTATTGACCTCTACATGGCTAATGTTCTGAGGAGGATTTTCAACGATGTTATCATTACACTGTCTCAAAAACAGCTGTCTTACGGATCGTTTTGAGTCCCTAAAGATAGCTTTGCGGACTAGTCCGTAAAATTTTACGGACTCGAATCATATGGTTATGCCAAAGCTTATCTCAAAAACAAATGCTGCAAAAAACATAACAGCTGTTCTGATCCTTTAAAATGCTTCAACAATATATACACTTTTTTCTTACATAGCCTAATTCATTCAGTGTTACTGTATTTTGTATTTTCTGCTATAATATGACAATGTAATAAAAATATTGTCTGTAACTTGTCCTTAAATGCTTTTTTGTGACTTAATCGAATTTCCGGACTCGGCAAAGCCTTGTCCGTTAAACACAGGGGATACGCCACTATCTCCAACTTTTTTTATTTTTGTCAACCTAATTAGTATATTTTGTTTATACTCGACTTAATTAGAAGATTTAGGTCCAAAAGTATTGAATTTATGACTTATTTACTAAATTTATATGCGTTTTTAGTTTTTTTACCAAAATTTTTAAGAATTCGGTATTGAGAATAAATTTTCAAATAGGCTACTGAACGGAATTACATAATTTTATTTATTTTCTAATTCAGGATGGAATATTGAGTCATTCTGTGTATAATCGTTATGGTAATTAAAAAAATTAACATTTTTAGGACACTTTTTATTCAAAATATGAAAAAAGCGTAACAATTAAAAAAAATGTAGCGTAAACATAAATATTTTTAGTAAATGTAATGCTATAGGGTTTACTATACACACAATCCTTTAATACTATATTAAGAAGGTCTGGTGAAAATTTGAATACTATAAGTATACCACTAACGGAGTTATTCTATCTTTTGTACAATAATAACCTAAAAACACGGAATTGAGATAATCACAGGTGATGTAACAGCTGGTTGGCGAAAGGAAAATTCCCATAACTACGCTAATTTATTATTTTATATTATATATACAAATTGCAAAGTACTTATTTTGTTTTAAATAAATGTACCCTACTTAATACCTTTATAATACATAATTATGATACAAAATTAAAGGTGTAAATATCAGGAACAAAAAAAAAGTCCAAAATTTTGTCAAAATGCTGGTTGCGGCGTTTTATATTCTATATATTTTATACTAGAAGGAGTTGTCAGATCGACACACAATTTTAGGTAAATGTTCACAATTAAATGCCCGATCGAAAAATTGCAACTTTTGGAAAATGTAAAAAAATGCAAAAATATGGCCCACAGATAGTGGCGTATCCCCTTAAACACAATATCGTGCCAAAAAGCCTACTTTAGGGTCTAGTAACGAAAACTACTATTTCAGCGCTTGTAATAAACAAAACAAAATCAACAGAAGTTTTTCCTAAGCTTTTGCAAATTTATTAATATCAGTAGACCGTTATGATCATCAATGGTTATGATACGTCAACAATTGTACTTCCTTCTCTGCTACTCATGACAAGCCCTACAGTATGACAAGGCGAAGTAAAAAACGACATGGAGCAATGATATTAGAAAATGTCCATCAAAAGCTCATAATTAAAGAATTACCTTTCTCAGATTTTTTCATGAACCCCATTCCAAATTTTTGTTTCTAATTAATATTTTCCTATGAAAACCCATAAAATAATGGTAAAATTAAATCAAAAAACTGCTTAAATGATTTTGATTAAAATGTAGTATGTTAGAATTTAACTCTAAACAAAACAGTACAATCCCCATTCCTGTAAATATTATGGTTTAAAAGTTATTGCAACTTTTGCGATTTTCCCCATAAAATATAATTTTTATTACCAGCGCTTATCCATTATAAGGGTTGTTGACAAGCTAATAGGAGAAAGTATGTGTCGGATTGCCAATATACCTTAAATGTAAGATTTTATTTAACCTTGAAAATTCTTTTCAACACATTGCATTGTTTTGTTTAGTTACAACCGTAACTTATTTAAGTTAAAATAAGTTTTTTAAAGAATAACTATTTTAGTTTTATGGACTTTTCTGTGATAAGTGTTTTGAAGCGTATGACAAATCCATAAACTACAATTAAAATAGTTATTCTCGGCAATTATGAATTTCAAAAACACAGTGGCCCTAACTTTTCCTGTATAAAGAATTATTTTTCACTTTCATAAGTATTCTGATTGTGCAATTTAATTAAATATTAAATTATTCATTTTTAATTTATTTCCTCGCCCTTCTATGGGCAAACAAAAAATATGGAGATGGTCATGATAGTTTTATAAAATGGAAAATTGAAAATGGAAAAGTGTCAAAAGTCAAATGAAACTATAATGGAATGCTATTATGACAGACGGGTAGCAGTTTTATCAAAGAAGTGACATCAAATATTTTATCAGAGCTGCACACTCCTCTTTGTTGTGTTTCTTTCCAAACAAAATGAATACAAAATACATTTAGTACAAAATTACTTAAATAGATAAATGTAATCTTTTGTTATCATAAAACTAATTCACTATTAACTTTTTATTTAGTTAAAACAATTAAAAATCTTTTGCAACAATTTTAATAAATTCCTCGTAGCTAAGAAAACAATATTTTATAGTTAAAGGTGCAGGATTTGAATTCCTAGAGATTTCACATAGAGTTATTGTTTTATTACAATGCATTAATATAAATTAACTTCTTTAGTAGTTTCAAATTTAGTATAACACTACACAATATCTTCTGAAACTACTTTCATAAGTAGACTTCGCTCATCCGGATCGGCCTTGTCCGGAGTCCCGGTAGTCCGGATCGGCAATCGTGATATTTTTTCGTGGCTCGGTACAGTAGAAGTCCGATTATCCGAGCGAAACGGGACCAAGACTACCTCGAATAATGAAAAACTCGGATAACACGGCGGTAAAAATTATTACCAGTGGAAGTGCATATGCCCCGGCTACAATTACTGTGGACCTGGAACAAAATTTGGCCGAAAAAAATATTACCGGTGGAAGTGCATATGCCCGGCTATCATTACTGTGGACCTGGAACAAAATTGAAAAAAACGGCTATATACTTAGAGTACTGTGTATTTGCTCGACTCTCGATAGTCCGGATTTTTCGTAATCCGGACCGGACGTCCACCACATTAGTCCGGATGAGCGAGAGTCTACGTATATACAACCGATCTTCTTATCATTGGTAAATAATCTTGGAATACGAATAAGAAAATAATTGGTAAATATAGTGGAAATCTGTTGTATAGTGATGATATTATGGTAGTTTTGAGCTTTGTGTGACGTTTTAGTCTGTATTTATATAGCTGCGTTATTTACTGAATTCAGTTTTTTGTTTTGGAACGGTCCAAACCCTAGTTTTGTTACAATATAATGTCGACCTGTTGTTATAAAGCATCATTACTTGATAGCTCAAAGGCAAATGGCATCTGGCTCTGGTAAAATGGCTTGGAATCTAACCAGTTTTCTACAGATTTAAAATCAAGCACTATAACCAATCAGCTACCTAGACATTTTAATTTTGATGGCTTTTAAAATTGTTGACAACTGAGGAATGTTTTACATCTTAATGAAATGAGAAATATAACATAAAATACCCGCTTACCTGCCACAAATAATGAGAAATGTTATGTTGTAGAGCTCTGTTTAAAATCTCTCTTTAAATTAAACTTAAACATATTCCCAGGATATCCTGACCAGTTCCCACATATTCCATAGAGGTCCCAGGATTTGAGAGTGTGGAGGATTTGAGAATGTCCCTAGGATCACTCTAGAATATTGCACATATCCCACACAAAAAAATAATTTTGGGAGTTTCCTTGGGATAAAAAAAAAAAATTATTAACAAATTTATATTTTAAAAAGTTAAAATAGCCCCAATTTTGAAATTTTAAGTTAAATCAAGATTTGATTAATTTGTTTTCTAACATGGGTCTCTTCTACCTTCACATACATGCCAAGTTTTATAAAGATCGATAGAAAAAATAAAAAATAAAGTCAAAATGGCCAATATCTGGTTAACAAAGCGATTTTGGGAAAAATGTTATTCCTAATTATCTTTTTATTTTGACCCAAAAGGAGTTACTACGTGAATTATATGTCAGCCTTTTTTGAACACCCTGTATAGGCTATTAAACAACTTTTGCAAAAATTATGACAGCTAGCCTGACCATACTACTGGACCGATTTACTAGCGGTTTGTACCAAAAGAAAGGTCATCGGTCCTATATGTACAGGTTTTATTTGTATTTTGAAAATATTTATGTTGGGCCTTATGAGTTGCCATGTTGGTGACGAAATAACAACAAAATATAAACAGAAAATGAAAACAAATGGAAGAAATGCCAATCACATGTTTTATACAGCGTGTGGTGAAAATAAAGAAGTTTGCACAATACATAGCCTACTTTTGGTCTAGTTTTCGACTACATGGTGATCCCTAGTAAACATTAATATTGTTTTCCTGTATCTACTAAACAGGTGATATTGTATTTTGCTATTAAAATATGGGCTAACTAATTTCAAAATAAAATAACGAACCTATAAACACTCAGCTTTGTGAGAGATTTCTACACATTTTCCCCAAATGTTTTTACATACGTTCTTTATCAAACACCAATACATTTATTTAGGTTAATGAATGCGTCACCTATCAAATAACGATACAGTAGCTGTTTAGACCAAGATTATTTCTGCAAACGGTTGCTGTTTTGTTCGTTATGAGTGGTTTGAAATTACGTTAGCCTAAAGCAATGTTTTGCGATCCCGTTTTTTAAGCTACACGGAAAAGCAAGTGATATGATTAACTTTATGTGAATAAATTAAGATTAAGTTGATTGCAGGTAATGTATAAATCAATTATTTTATACTTTCACAGATGTACATGCGACTAGGAAACCGGGAAATATACTACAGGTTTTATATAACTGGAAAAAACCAGTGAGTCGTAACTTGCGTTTTATACAGGAACGGAACGCAGATGTTCTTGCAATCGCGAGAGGTGTTTTGTTTACTGTAAAAATATCAACAGTGATCTCATAATACTGGTAATATTCTGGCTTACACTAGGATAAACACGAAGTTCTGATAACCAAAGCTTTTCTTATATATATAAGATAAAATTCTCACTTACCACTACTAATCAAACCATTGCAACGATTTCCATCCAATAACCTGTATTTAACAACGTTAGCCGAGTCTAAGTCCCAGACGGCCATTATTGACATGAGACCACCAATTATACCGGCTCTTGACACATGCAGACCACTACATCATGCATCAGAGACGTCCATTGATTGCAACAATGAGTCTAGGGATGCTGTGGTAGCACATGCAGACATTGAGTTACTGTTTGTCTGCATATGCAATATGAGCCATGCATGTTGCTTGGTCGTTTAGTAAATAAAGCGTCAACATATTTTTTTTTGTTTTGTTCAATTAATTACACAGTAACAAAAACATATAAAAAACACGTTTCGTACTTTTATATCATTACGACTATCCCTAACATGCATAATTTTTTGGTAGGCAACATTCTCAGAGCCACAAATAACAATTATATAAAGTCCAGCTTATGATAACTTATACAAAGCTTGGAGCTAACATTCACAAAAACGCAGTTCACAATAAATTATGGGTTTGACACTATTGTTTGTATCAAACGAAACGTTTTCTTAAATATTGCGATTTATGAAAAAAGAACAATATATGTCCATGTACATTGAATGTACAATGAATATTTTTAGACACTCGTCCTTCAGTATTACTTGATAGTTAAAAAATGAAGTCCAAAACTAGAAATTCACAATTCAACTACAGTACTGTTACTAACGTTACAACTTAATACTGGTCTGATAATGATTCTTATGAATCAGTTAATGTTATTTTTATGTTTCATCAAGACCTGTAAAATGATACCAAACTCGACTGTGTACTTGTCATTTGAAAATGTTGAGCCACCCCCTACCCCCACTAAAATGGTCAAAATTGACCATAATTATTGTAGCCCCTCATACCTAAGAAGGTTGCCACAAACAAATTTCAAATATCTCAAATGGTTTAAAAGTTAAGGGGGGGGGGGTGTAAGTTAATTTTCAGCCACCCTGTATAAAAAAATAAAACTGGAAAAATACTAATTTGATAATTGTAGGATCTATAAACTATCGTCATTGAAACATTATTATAAAACTAAGTTTTATGTCCTCAAAGACAACGAAAACTCCAACATTGTTTAGACGACTAGAAGTTTCTAACCAAGTTTAGAACTATTGTTCAAGTTTTGCAATACAATTGACGCCAGAAGTGTCGATGTTATATCAAACTCTTTTTATCGTATCTCAAAGTAAAGAAACATCTGAAAAACAGTAAAACCATATAGATAGTTTGTACACGTGTCCAAGCCATCATAGGTCAAGTGAGACCACTGCTAGTGCTAGCTAATAATTTTA
This sequence comes from Macrosteles quadrilineatus, assembly GCF_028750875.1. Classification (NCBI taxonomy): domain Eukaryota; kingdom Metazoa; phylum Arthropoda; class Insecta; order Hemiptera; family Cicadellidae; genus Macrosteles; species Macrosteles quadrilineatus. The sequence continues at coordinate 161,915,112 of NW_026542594.1, forward strand.
TTGGAGGTCCAAGCGTTCTTCTCTTATTTGATATGGGTCATATGGTCACATGAGGGAAAATCTACACATGCATTAGGAACCGCGCCAGTAAGAATGTAACGTATCATATAATATAAGTACGATAAGAAATTAATATTCGTGTCTGGAAAGACTAAAAAATGATAATGCATTGATATAGTTTTTTTTTTACAATTTTCTCTGTTGGTTGGTAATAGTTACATGTGTAACTAGTGTGCGAAGTGGAACTTTGCGCTCGTGTTAAACATATTTTTCATACAGTTACTATATAGCATATACTATTAGTAAGATAAATAATTAGTCTTTCAAACAACATACAACACGTTTTTAGGTTAGGTTAAATCCAATAGTTCAACGAAATGGAACACTGCAACTACTGATCGTAGTCGAAGTATCTTTAAGTGTTGCCAAACTATTTCCAAGCACACACGAATTACGTGCCTAATAAAAGCACGCTGTTTTGTGTTGTTTGGTTGGAATTATAGAGTGTGGCAAAAAAAAAGAGTGCGGCAAAAGTAAGTAAATGCAGCAATTAGCAGCTTTCTGTACTATAATCAGTGCAAGCAAGCCTACTTTCTCGGGTGACCTTAGGAAAAAGATTTTCTTGGTTCTATTGTTGTCAGAATTATTATCAGCTGTCTTAAAATGTCTCAAATTATTTTTCTTGATTTTCTCTGATTTCCAATTAGTTCCGTAAGATACTAATATACAACAAATACTTAATTTAAATTTTGTATTCCCAAAATGAAAAAATTACGATATTCAAGTAGTAAAGCTGACGTCATTTGATCTTACCTGTTATCTTACCTTTTGATACCACCATCTTCTTACTGAGACCTTTGACTATTGATACAACATGCTAGGACTACAAATGTGAAAATTTGTGAATCCCATTTTTTCCATTTTGTTTTGTCATAAGAGCAAGAAGCTCCCTGACTGCAAACCCAGTACCTATAATTAAACATACCCGGGCCCCATGATGTAGGCCGAAGCTAATGCACCAACCTTTGGCACACCATGGGAGGATGACTTAAGGTCATCAGGCTCACCGGCTGCCGAAGCAACCCTTCGGAGAGAGGGTTTCCCCTCAATCCTAACCAGGGATACCGGCTACTTGTTTAAGCGTCACTACACCTGGGTTCCCCCAGGAACGAAACCCAGAAGGACCATAGTGGAATGCCCTGACGCATTTAGTGCAAGCAACACTCGGGACCTATCCAATCCCTGACAGGCAGAACCCGCCATCAAAGCCAGGAAGAAGGGGACCACCAGCAAGCTGATGGGGGGAACCCCAACCACCTATTTACTAAAATTTGTAAATATGTGAGTGACATAGATGATCAGTGAAAACTACTTGACCAATTGAGATCATTTTCCCTAGGGCAACTTCCCTAAGGGCCTCACTGGCCTCCGACGCTGTCATGTTAGTCTTATGAATACACTTAACATAATAGTTTACAAAATTATTAGTATAAAACAGTGGTTTGACAAGTTTTGTTGGGGGTTCATTTGTTTGGGAAAATTCGTGTTTATTTAATGAGAGGGTTATGTTTAAACAAAAGCTTTTAATATTTTTTATAATTTTGTTTGTCGATTTCTGTAAAGTTTATATAACGAGCGTATAAGGAACAAATAAGCGTATATTTTCGAAATTATATAGTTACAGTACTTTTAAACATGCATCAGCATTACTTACATCGTGCTAGGCTATCTATGAACATTTAAACACCTTATATTGATTAAAAATAAATACTTTTGTGAAACTAATTGGTAAAATTTAGTTTAGTTTCTTGTACAGGCGATTGCTTAATATTTTACATGAAATTTTTATAATTAGCTACAGATGAAGCAAATTTACTTGCATCAAATAACTAACTAGGCTAAATCGTCTTGAAATAAACATCAATTAATTAATTTTATTGCTATAATACCGTATGCTGTTAGATTCTTGGATTTATTGCCTTCAAATATAAGTTGGTTTTTGACAGTTTTTTTTTGTAATTTTCGATTTTTTTTTATAAGTTTGATAATCATAGAATTTATAAAATTTCCGTGTGTAGATCGATGACCTTTTTTTAATGAACAACTCGTATTCAACCATTCTTTGTAAGACCCTTTGGCGAACACATTTTATTTTACCACATGAAAAGTAGGTTCATAATTACTATTCAACTATAATCTCTACAAAACCACAAAAATGAAACTTATTAAATATTTTCTTTTTCCACACAATTGAACGAAGTAAAAGGAACGCTGGTACATCTTCCCAATCCGGAAGTCGAAAAGTCAACATCTTAAACAGATAATGGAAAAGTTTTAGGTGGGGCTTAACCGAATATTACTCAATTCTATCTTAAAACAAAGATAAACGTAACTGCTTCCGAAAATATTTGTAAGACTGGTAACGTCTAACCAGCTCTCTATAATGATTACATTAGAGTTTGTGGAGTTTACAAATGGCTTTTGCCATCACAGTTGGCTTTATTGTACTCCTTATATACAACTATCCATTACCGCTGTTAAAAACAATACAAATTATTTAAATTTGATTACATTAACAAATGTTTATGTTTGGTATGCAATCTATATTTGATTTATCATTTTCATGGCTCGATCTGAAATTCTGTACTACACAAAGTTCAAGGAAAATTATTTTGTTAATTTTGATAACTGTAGCTACTAACTAATTTTTCTGGACATCCTTTTCCTCAGTACATCAATATCCATGCAATAGTTCGAGGACAATATTTTACATACAATGATGACTAATACTGATTAAAATACTATGTAAATAATAACTTGAACAATAACTAATGTGGAACTTGTCCATCTAAAGTTATGATTATAGTTATTTAGAGCAATGAAGTTGAAGTGCAGTTTCATATTGTATAACTATGACCTAATTATAAACTTCAGGACGTGATGTCATTAGTACTGCTCTACAATGTTGCATTTCAGGATTATATTATAATAATTGTCAACAAATAACTAAAAGTGATTTCAATTTGCATTAGTAAACAGATAGAAAAGCAGTAGTTTAGCCATTGAAACAAATTGATACAGACATTTCCTATTGTGCAGTAAAATAAGAGCTCTTTTACTGTTATACTAATGTGTCCGTTGTCCTATTTTGTATTATGTATTTCACTGCAATATTTTGATAATTTTCATCAATAACATTTATTTTGAACAGAAAATCATATTTTTATAATATATATTACCATCTTTTAAATGTATGATCCTACTGAAAGGTTTAATAATGGAATTCTATCAACATCAACAAGACTTCAATTACACGCAAGCAAATTTTATTATTATAACTTATCCACACTTAAAATTTATTTATTTATGTTAAACTTTGTGTTTGGGTTGAACAATATGTTGAAGTTAGCAGGTATATACAGACATGAGCCAACAAAAACCACTGTAAAGCTGGATAACAAACGGTAAACAGTAAACAGTATAAAGGCGAGTTTCATCCCTTGTAAGTAATACGTTTTTGAGGGATTTATCTTACAGTTTTGAAAACTATAAAAGTATTATTAAATATTAATCTTTTTAGGCCCGATTTTACCAAACACTTAATAACTTTTACTAACGACTGTTTTTCAAACTAGCCGTTTCAGATTAGTTCTTAGAATTGAAAAGAATCACCCAACAACATTGTTTACTTACTTAACAGCATTGTTGTTTTACTTTATAGCATGAGTAACTGACCAACGAGGTTCAAGGATTGAGAGAAAATATGTGATTGTAGTACTTCAAACGTCAAACTATCAGCTGTTAAGACCAATTTAATTGATTAAACAATGAGTGAGTGGTTGGGACAATGAGTCGTTACCCGACAATCAGTGGCATTGGGAGGTTATAAACGAAAACATAACCTCTCTTGGAAGTTATGAGTAGTGATTTTTAGTAAAAGAAACAAACGGTCGTAGGTAAAGATGTGTACGCAACTCACGTAATTAGCCTTAACGACACTCGTAGAAGCTTTAAAGGTAATCGCCAAGGCTCGAACTTTACATTTTCTACTCGTGTCTTTAAGACTAACCTTACATGATCGTTGCGTTTTACATGTATTTTGGAGTTTAAAATTCTTTACAGTACTGGTAGTATTTGGAGCTTTATAATAATGTTCACTAGTATGAAAATGTAAATATCTTAACAAATACTTGATTTGTTTCTAGATTTTTGGCGGTTATTAATTAAGTGACACATTACTATCCTGTCATATAAAACTACCCGAGAAGAAAATATTTGAATAATTGAAAAAGGAAATACTTTGGTTGTTGGAAGTATACCATATGAAATAGTGACACATCCGTAATCGATTTTAGAAACAAAATTCATTTGAACTGTTTTTTCCATGGACTACTCAATATGAGTAACCTATATACATATAACATATGTATATACATACTGTGCATATGATTACCCCCTCATAATGTACAATATGAGTTACACTAATGGACGTATGAAACTGTAATTGCATGTCTTAACAATAGTTAACAATAGTTAACGCTTTCAAAAATGATAATTTACTACAAATAACCTCAAAGCACATGGTAGACATGCTTGCCTTATGTGTAGTAAAGCAGTGGTTTATTAATCTTTTTTCATGAGCTTCTTAACTAGTATTTAGTTATAATAAAAATAATGTATCTTATGTATTGCCAAGAGTGTTTTGTATTTGAGGCCACGTTTACATGATGAGAGTGTCATTAGTCTTGTAGTCTCAGGTCATTAACCAACTCAGCAATGACAAAGTGGCCTTGTTGACGTCACACATTAATTTGTAAGGCAAATAAGGCATTTTTTTGTAATGATTGGTTAGTGTTATTCCATGCACGAAGGATATGTAACTGCAATAACAAAAAATCCAAACAAATAAATAACATTTCAATACGGACAAGTAAATTGATGGGGAATTTAATTGTTAATAAATACGAGTTATAAAAGGTGTGGTTGAAAAATAACATTAGATTCGCCTTCAAACCATACTTTCACGTAAATATAATAGTATTTCATGTACTGTATAATGTATATTTAACGAGATATTGTTACTTGGCATGGGGTATAAATTTAACCAATTTTAATTCAGAGTCTGTCAGTGAAGTCTTATCCCTGTCACTCTCACTTGGCTGTTGTCAGTAACATCGTGACGAAGCAAAGTAAAGTATTTTTAAAACAAAATTCAGAATAAAGGTGATATTTTTGTTTTAATCCCGTTTGGAATCTGTTTACTTAATAAAAATCCCCAGAAATGCAGATACTGTACCTGTATTTAGCTTTCCGAGTATAAATATCTAACTTATTGATCTAGATTTCAAACGTGGACTTTTCACGCTTCTAAAATATTATACGAGCACATTCACCTCAATTCAAACCCCAACATTATTTTTTGGGCTATAGATACGGTTTGTAATGATACTATGGTTTGAACGGTACATAAAAAATATTGCATAAAATTTACATATACATTTCTTAATTTAATAAATGCCAATGACATACGAGAACCAAAAGTACAAAGAATAAAATATTACATTGGAAAACTATTTTTATTTTGGATGACACAGCAGTTAAGTTGTTCTTTTATTATAACATTAAAAGTTATTAGAGGGATCTACAAAACTTAAAAGTTTTAATTACAACATTTTATCAAGTCCATTCATTTAACTTGAGAGATTGAGCTTTTCAGTCAATCCACTCATGGCAATGAGGAAAACGTGCTGTGTTTGGAATCAGTAAAGGAGCCATTTAATTGGCTTTTGGTTGGGTTTAAAATGGGTTTTGTTACTTTTTAAATTTAACTTTAATCGAAAATTCGGGTGGATAAAATGTTAACATTAGTTGTAACGATGTTAAAATATAATTTTGTTTTATTCACAGGGTTGTACAATTTGTTATCTTATCTTACTTTAACTCTCGTCTCAATTTCGACAATATTGATGGGGGATAATTTATAATATAGATGATGCTAATTGCAGATCCAACACTGATTATTTATTGTTACTAGAGGTCGTCAAGTGGTCGAAAACTCGACCAAAAATATGTACCTAATGTACAGACTTCTCTATTTTCACCATACGCTGTAAATAAAACATGTGACTGGAATTTATTCCATTTGATGTTCTGTTTACATTGTGGTGTTATTCCGTCACCAGAATGGCAACCCATACCAAGGTAAGGTGGTTGGTAAGGTCTATGTACATTTTTTTGAATTTTAAATTAATTTTTTGTGCTTATTTTTAAACATATTTTAATGTATGTATATTTTAATGTATGCACATCTACAGGAAATATCTTTCCAACAGCAAGCGTGGATTTTCCCTGCGATGTACACGAGCTGAGAAAAAAGGTTTTAAAGAAACATGATTGCCTATAAATGTATAGAAGATGTTAGTACAATATGGATTAGTTAAAAAAATCTAATATTTCTTCTTTACTTTATTCTTTACAATACCATAAAACTAACACTCTTTCTATGATATCAATAACAAATGGAAGCTATTAAACTTTAGGCGAGGTGATAAAAACAAACTGTTTTCCTACAGTGGCAAACAAGACCGTACAGAGTAATCAGAACTGTTCGAAAACTCTGAAATGGTTCATTATTTTATTACTGGTAATAGGAGCATGTTATGTAAACATAGATGTTTCAGTTATGCGAGGTATAATTATAATAGATAGATAGCCTGAAACTATATCCTGGTAACCCTTAGCCATCGTTTACACGTAATGGAATACCACAGATACCGGAGCTTTAGTTGTGTTATTAGTGAAACTGTGATATGACTTCAGGATAGCATTAGTAATTGTTGAACACAATAATAACACCAAGGTGAATGTATGGAACAAAGTGTAGTTAGGTGGTTTGTAGCTTTGCTGGCCCAAACTTTACATATTGGTAAAATCTATTGGTTATTTATCAGTTAATTTTACTGTGAAGATGAAACATATATTCTGAATACACATATTTTAACATGTATCCTTTTTTCAGTCATTTAATTTTTTACAAGAACATTTAATATTTAGAGAAATGCATATTGTTTATCACAATTTTATTTACAATCTGTTCATTTTCCGAACAATCAGCAAATACAATAACAACTATTAATAAAACGTTAGTTAGTCTCTGTCCATTGACAGATCTAACTTAAAAATATTTCAATGAAAAAATAAATAAGTAAATAAGTAAATAAACAAGAGAAAATTAAATTGTTCAAACAAAACGTGATCTTAGGTCCAAAACATGAATCCTTGTAGACGGTTTTTTTTAGTTCACTTTTACTTTTAATGTATAGAATACCAGAAAGTTTTTAACCTTGTATTTTTATTTGTTATTAAAAATGATCATTTAATAAATTGAAACAGTTTTATAAGACCGTTTTTTGTTTACCACAGCGCTATTATAAACATAAATAGCTATTTTGAAACATGTATTTATAAAGATAAATAAAAGTGTTAAGTAATTAATTATGGAATTGCCTTTGGACCTGGCAAGATGTTCTACACAAAAATCCATACAATATTTTCGGGATGACTAATCCTTGATCGTAGTCCTCGTTTTTACAACACTGAGTCTGTACTCTGTATTACGCTTTGAGATCTATTTTATTTCGACTACAATACACTCTCCTCTAAAAGTTAAGAAGTAACTTAAAACACTTTTAAATATATTTTGGGTATGAAAAAAACAGTTGCAAAGCCATGTTGGTCTCAGATTTTATTTTTAGATTGACGGAATTGCTAAAATATATTGCTGAATATGACTATTCTAACTGAATATAAAACCAAATCCGTAATAAGCTGTACTAATACCGCAAGTAGTAGTTGTGTATGAAGGCCAGGCATGCTATACAAGCGGAAAGTACTACATGTTACTTAACAAAGAGTAACATAAGTACTGATTTTATTTTATATCACTAAAGTTATACTTTTGGCACTTACTACTATTATCGCGGTCGATCAAATTGTATTAATAAAGAAAAAGCCAACAAACAAGAAGACCTTATCAAAACAAATGAATCAGGAAGGAGAGGTGAGGCAAACAAGACCTCAGAAAGGCTTCAGACCCGCGAGCTGTTTATTTTGATGATGAAACCTTCGATGAGCCACTCGCCTTTCATATCAATCTGTATTGATTGAAACTGGTTATTAATTAGACTTTTCAATGAAGCTACTAGCACATATAAGCTACTAACCTAAGTCTTAATTATGAAACAATTACAATTCGTCACATGTAAGTGTTATGCCTACGTATACTTATTAACTTGATTTACAGGGAATTAAAAAATCCAATTAGATGTAATAAGAATATTATTAATTAAAAAATGTCAAACACCCTTCTGAACTACCTGTCAATGTTGGAATGTATGCTGGTGTAAATATGATTTACAGCTACGCTACTTCTCTTAACACGTAGGTCATCCCAAATACATAAACAAACAAATAGATTAATGAACAATTAATTTATAGTTGTTTGTTAACCTTACTCCACATTAATCTTAACTGTGTGCTAGAATATGCCAATTTGTTTGTTCGTATTTATTAATCTTGTTCGGGAAAAAACACTTAATGAAAATTTAGCTGGGGTGACAATTGTTGAACAAAATAGTTCTCTTTGTTACATATGGGACGCCCAGTATAAGAGAATATGTGATGGCATTTTTATGTAGTTTAAAATCAAACAATATTAATAGTTTTGTAACTAGGTTATCTTGTCAACAAAAACTTAAACAAACAGTCTTCTACACATTTTACGAGACAGTAAGGAATCTTGAACTTAACATTATATGTTGTTTCCAGGAAATGTTTGTTTATCCACCAACACTTTGTCGTTTTCTTGTTAGCGAGTTATGAGATTCACTACCGTGTCTGCAGTGACGCAGTACTCCATGTGTCAGGGCTCGTAACAGAGTTATAGTCTGCAGCTCAACGTTTGTCTATCCGTCAACACTTTGTCGTTTTCTTGTTAGCGAGTTATGAGTTTCACTACCGTGTCTGCAGTGACGCAGTACTCCATGTGTCAGGGCTCGTAGCAGAGTTATAGTCTGCAGCTCAACGTTTGTCTATCCGTCAACACTTTGTCGTTTTCTTGTTAGCGAGTTATGAGTTTCACTACCGTGTCTGCAGTGACGCAGTACTCCATGTGTCAGGGCTCGTAACAGAGTTATAGTCTGCAGCTCAACGTTTGTCTATCCGTCAACACTTTGTCGTTTTCTTGTTAGCGAGTTATGAGTTTCACTACCGTGTCTGCAGTGACGCAGTACTCCATGTGTCAGGGCTCGTAACAGAGTTATAGTCTGCAGCTCAACGTTTGTCTATCCGTCAACACTTTGTCGTTTTCTTGTTAGCGAGTTATGAGTTTCACTACCGTGTCTGCAGTGACGCAGTACTCCATGTGTCAGGGCTCGTAACAGAGTTATAGTCTGCAGCTCAACGTTTGTCTATCCGTCAACACTTTGTCGTTTTCTTGTTAGCGAGTTATGAGTTTCACTACCGTGTCTGCAGTGACGCAGTACTCCATGTGTCAGGGCTCGTAACAGAGTTATAGTCTGCAGCTCAACGTTTGTCTATCCGTCAACACTTTGTCGTTGTCTTGTTAGCGAGTTATGAGTTTCACCACTATGTCTGCAGTGGCGCAGTACTCCATGTACCAGGGCTCGTAGCAGAGATATAGTCTGCAGCTCAACGTTTGTCTATCCGTCAACACTTTGTCGTTTTCTTGTTAGCGAGTTATGAGTTTCACTACCGTGTCTGCAGTGACGCAGTACTCCATGTGTCAGGGCTCGTAACAGAGTTATAGTCTGCAGCTCAACGTTTGTCTATCCGTCAACACTTTGTCGTTTTCTTGTTAGCGAGTTATGAGTTTCACTACCGTGTCTGCAGTGACGCAGTACTCCATGTGCCCGGGCTCGTAACAGAGTTATAGTCTGCAGCTCAACGTTTGTCTATCCGTCAACACTTTGTCGTTGTCTTGTTAGCGAGTTATGAGTTTCACCACTATGTCTGCAGTGGCGCAGTACTCCATGTACCAGGGCTCGTAGCAGAGATATAGTCTACAGCTCAACGTTTGTCTATCCGTCAACACTTTGTCGTTTTCTTGTTAGCGAGTTATGAGTTTCACTACCGTGTCTGCAGTGACGCAGTACTCCATGTGTCAGGGCTCGTAACAGAGTTATAGTCTGCAGCTCAACGTTTGTCTATCCGTCAACACTTTGTCGTTGTCTTGTTAGCGAGTTATGAGTTTCACCACTATGTCTGCAGTGGCGCAGTACTCCATGTACCAGGGCTCGTAGCAGAGATATAGTCTACAGCTCAACGTTTGTCTATCCGTCAACACTTTGTCGTTTTCTTGTTAGCGAGTTATGAGTTTCACTACCGTGTCTGCAGTGACGCAGTACTCCATGTGTCAGGGCTCGTAACAAAGTTATAGTCTGCAGCTGAAAGATTATTTATTATTTTACACGACAATTTCTAAAAAAAAATACAGTCTTTACTTTTTTAATAAAATTAATACATTATCTCTCTTTTCGTGGTCAAATATTTTAATTTCCTTTCTTACACTTTTATTTGTAGCGGACTCTTTTGAGACTGTCTGAAAACTATTTCATAGTGCTGTTTTATGATAGTGATAACCACAACATTTAGATTGCACCAACACAATTGCTGCGTTTATCAACTAACTGAGGATTTATACATTTTCACCATATCTTTATTTTTTTATTTCCTGTAGATCGCAAAACTTGGCCATATCACCCTATATCTGTATGGTAAAATTTACAACCATACAATGTTGTAGTTTGTAGGAATCCTGCTGCCTCTCCCCGTGGTCCTCCTATTTCCTATACCTACCAGATGGAAAATCCCCACTGGTTTTAATTTCAACTCCATGTGTTAAAAAATAAATATGTTAAAAATGAAAGAAAGGGCTGAGAAAAGAACGCAGTCAAATTTCCATCGCGTTAGATAAAAATTGAAATATCATTCAATTTATAAAATGAAAAATTAAGTATTAAAATGGAATACATTTTGAAGGTCCATGCCTCAATTTCTACATAACTACCTTCAGAAGTCTACAAGTTTATGTACAAGCAAAAACTAACAAATGTTTTACTTAAAATAGCACTTCGATTGGTTGGTATTTTAATTTATGACATTTGAGATTTACAAATTAAGAAGTAATAATCATAGTATAGTGTTCGTCCCCAACTAGTTAATGGTTGCTGGCGTAATTGGGGCCTAGATGCCATAGGGGTATTAATTGATGATGTTATCTAACAACAAATCAACGTTAAATACTAACAAGACCATAGTTGACGCAGTTCCCTTATAAAAACGGATTGAACATAACCCAATTATGTTTACGACGTACAACGTATACATTAATGCGTGCTATACCATAAGCTTAGATAATAAGTTATACTTTCTATATAATGTATCCTTAAAAAGTATGTGCCATGTCAAGATATTAAGGTCTAAGTTTATTGCATCCTACATCTGAAAACAAATATGAACCTTAAATTGTAAACGAAATCACGTTTTACATTGTGAAGACATTAAGCGATTGAGTCCAAACGGAAATTGAACGTTCGACATGTTTCTAAGTTTATGTAGTGGTTGGTCTTCAGAGTCATAAGATGTTACGTGGAACGATTTTCAAAACTATCAATGATTGATGGTTGAAAATGTATACTTAATTTTGACTACTTAACGAAAATGTGTCGCGGAAAATTAATACCATTACATTATATGACACGTTTGACAACAAATTTGATTTATTTCTTTTACAAAATCTGTTCAATTTAGTATTTCATATTATTTACTAACCTTTTCTATAACGGTTGATTTATTGGTTAAGTAAAAGGTGGAACTCAAATATTAGACTAATAATAAAATTTAATTTAATGCACTTTTTTTAACAATGTGATACTACGCACATGTACCTACGGTGTTTAATGTTTAACACCCTTGGTATATGACCATAAATTATGTTTTAAAATGAGGACATCCTACAGAACAGGAATTTATTTCCTAATAGCATTAACATTTTATAGCGGTTATAAATCCTACGTCCCTTTGGCCAAGCTCCAAAATGCATATCCATAATATCTCCTAGCGGGACATGATGGTATTTTAGCATACTGCATGGTAATACTATACATTAAACGCAAAATTCGTCCATTTTACAAATTATTTTACCGTTGTTTCTGTTTTTGTGCGTTTTACCGATAACAGCATAGTATTAAAGAGCCCTTGGACTTGTATATGAGTAAACATGGTTGTTTAAGCCACAACAATTTTATATAAACGTCTGAGCATTCTTTTCAATGTTGAACAACATTATATTGGAACGGGAACTTGCAAACCTTTGGTTATTGGTGGATGTGGTTTTCTTACTCTTATTTAAATATATAACTTCTTTTAGTTGGTACAGAACATATATGTAAACATTTAACTTTATACTCCCACCAAATGTTCAAATTCGAGTTATGGATGGAGTTATCTGTTTGCCCCCCCCCCCTGAACCCCAAAAAGTAGGTTTCAAAGTGATGCCTGTGTGTGTGGGCGTGTTTGATATTTAATGGAGGTAAGAAGCGATTAAATAACGTGAAAATCTGATTTTAAAAACGACAAACTATTTTGAATAACTTCTAGTATGTTATGGTACATTTAACTTCTATAGTCTCACTCGGTTTATACGTAAACTAAATTTGCTCCCCATGTATTTCTTATGGGAGATAAATTTGGTTCCTCTTTGTCGAGTTCGTTTAGCTCGTATACCCGACCGATTTTCATGATTGAGGTACCTATCACATTAAAGACATACACGCAAATATTTCACATCGGCATATTATTACTGATATATATATATATTACGTATATTACATAATGTATTACTCGACCAAAAAACATAATTTCATTAATTTTCAAATTCTTACTTCATTTTAAGATGCATTTCACCAGTTTTACATAATCCTACATATTTTTCTCTAAGAACCTTCTGCTCTAAGAACCTTCAGTGAAATACCGGCTTTCATACAAGCTATTAGTCATTCAAATTGGACGAGTTTCAAGCAAAATAGGTGAACAACCAACATAAAAATTATTTTTCATATGGGTTTTCCATGATTAAAAATCAATAGCTCCAATATTGTTCGTGGTTTTTATATGTTTTAGACTCAGAATAATCAGTAAATTATAGGCTCTAATTTGAGCTATTAATAGTTTAAATCTGTTAAGATCAAGATACTGTACTACTCAATCAAAAATCATAAATTTGATTTTCTCTCGGAGATAATATTTATTTTAACGCTGTGGAGCAGCATGGGTCCTCTAGTTCTATTTAATAAAACGGACCAAACAGTAGTCCCTCACGTGTTTCAATAGACCCATAAAGATTAAATTGGATTTTTTTAAATTAGCTTTAATAATCCCATGTTACTAAACAGTGAGAGGATCTTTGCTTTTTAATACAGCTGCCAATTAGCCAATAAATTTGACAACAAATTTAATAATATAAAATAAAGCTGCATGAATAATCTCAATCATACTTTATCCGATTGTATTTCTTGTTTATAGTAAGACTAGCAACAGAGCCCGTTGTGGTTAAATACAACGGTCTCTAAAACTCTAGTAAAATAATGGTTGTGAAATCCATACACTACTTTACTCACTAATATTAATGGTACATATTAAGCACATAAATTTAGAATCGCATACTTAACATAAGGAAATCACTTTAAACACAAATGCAAATTGTTAACAACATTTAAACAAAGAAAAATCAATTGAATAACAATATAACAATAAGCTGTTTAATTATTAACACATGTTAAACTAAACACATGTATAAAACTAAATTCCATATCCAAGATATGGAATTTAGTTTTAGATATATTTACTCAATTCTAATTACGTTATTCTATTTGTTTTTACCTAAGAACCTTCAGTGAAATACCAGCTTCCATTTGCATTATCGATTAATTAAGATCGGACGTACCTAAAGCACACTGCTAAATCACGAACAACCCAAATTGTTTTAAAAATGGAGTTATTTATCATCGATTTATAGTCAAACGGTCTTGCTTGCAACCTCAACAGCAACTGTCATTTGACGGGTTTCACCTAGTAAATCTTTATAAAATCTAACTTTTATAATTATTTGCAAATCTACACGAATTAGGCTTTCCAATGACCTATTAAATAATAAAATCGGTTTAGTTGAACTGTATATTTAATTGTACAAAGTTTAACAACAAAATCTTTGGTTCAGTATTTTCTCACCATTATGAATTTGGAGGTTGCTTAACGTTTTTGCAAATAACTTTGAAATGGTGAGGAAATCGACCAAAGTGGAAGGTGATATTCTGAAAGAGAATAAAATTCCCTACAAATTACTATTATGTATTTCTGGAAAATACTCAATGAAGACAGCCCAAAGTTGGCTACAAATATAAACTTGGAAATATAAACTTGGAAAAAAGGCGTTTTAAATGTAATATTGTTTATTTTTATTGTTTTACCTCAAATATGCATTAAAATCAAACTTTCATAATTATTTGCAAATCTACACGAATTAGGCTTTCAAACGACCCATTAAGTAACAAAATCGGTCCGGTAGAAGTCTAGATTTAGTTGTACAAAGTTTAACAAAAATATATAAAATTCAGTATTTTCTCACCACTATAAATTTAGAGATCACTTAGATTATTGCCAATAACTTTTAAATGGAGGGTAAATCGACCAAAGTGGACGTGATATTCTGAAAGAAAATAAAATTTACTACAAATAACTACTATGCATTTCTTGAAAATGCTTAGTAAAGACAGCCAAAAGCTGGCTACAAATAGAAACTTGAAAACAGAAACTTGAAAAAAAGCAGTTTTTAATGTATTTTTGTTATTTTTTATTGTTTTAAAGAGAGATTTAATAAAATCACACTTTCATAACTATTTGCAAATCTACATGAGTTGGGCTTTCCAATGACCCATTAATTAACAAAATCGGTCCAGTAGAAGTTCTAGATTTAGTTGTACAAAGTTTAACAAAAATATCCCTGACTCAGTATTTTCTCATTACTATAAATTCGGAGGCTGCTTAGCTTTTTTGCAAATAACTTTTAAATGGTGAGGAAATCGACTAGAGTGGAAGGTGATATTCTGAACGAGAATAAAATTTCCTTCAAATTGATACTATATACTTCTTGAAAACACTCAAGAAAGACAGCCAAAAGTCTCACTCAAATAAAAAGTGTGAAAAACACCGTTTTCAATGTATTTCTTATGGAAAACATGTTTTTTAAAATTTTTCACCATAAATCATAACAAAAACAAACTTTCATAATTATTTGCAAATCTACACGCATTAAGCTTTCCAACGACCCATTAATTAATAAAATCGGTCCAGGAGAACTCTAGATTTAGTTGTACAAAGATTTTTAAAACTGAATTATATATAGCCTAGAATAGATTATTATTTGCAAATCTACACGCATTAAGCTTTCCAACGACCCATTAATTAATAAAATCGGTCCAGTAGAACTCTAGATTTAGTTGTACAAAGATTTTTAAAACTGAATTATATATAGAATAGATATGTGTCAGTAGCGACTCTGAATCCCACAATAGTTTATTTAGTAACAATTATCAACAACTAGCAGAGTACCCGTCCTTCGTACGGGGTTGGCATATAAGTTTAAAATGCTTATTGCAGTTATGCGTTTGTAATGGGAGAGGAGAAAGTTTGATAAAATTTACTTCTTTAAATTGACGGTATTATGGTATTACACATCTACTATAGCCATAATGTTCTACCACTTCACCTAAAAAAATAATAAAAATAAATTATTAAAATTCTCAAAAAATCACAAATTATTTATGACATTAAAAACATAAACATAACTGTAAACAATCCTACTCTGACAGTTCTCATTACATATATGCAAAAAAATATAGTGCTGCACCCTGTTGGTAAATCTTATAACTTTAATGCTTTTGAATATCACAGAACCAACTTTTTCAGTTGAAACAGCTGACTAAATTCTTTAATTCCCTTTAAATACGAATACTAATCCTATACTCTAATACGAGCAATGTTTGTATGTATGTATGCTTGCTTGTACCAAGATCTCGAAAACGGCTCCGACGATTTTCTTCAAATGTTGTAAATAGTTTATTTCTGGCCTAAAAACGAGTTTACTGCAGTTAGAACTGCCAACAAAAATCTAAATACGTAGAAAAATGAAACTAAAAATCACATTTTTTTAACATTAGTCTTATGGGTTGCTAGGTAACCATGTTGGCTGAATTAAATAACAAGAAAAAAGTAAACAAAAGACTTGTAATTTGTCTATCCACAGTACACTAGCAAAACAAAATACAGTACAAAAGGAAAAACATCAGTTGTTACTATTGAGCAAAGATTATACTGAAGATTACTAGATTCTATAGTCAAGGGTAGCAGTGTGGAGTGTGGGATCTGTTTATGACGATTAGATTACGGTATCTGCAATCCTTAAATGCTATGGAAAGGGAGGAAAACAGGTCCACGACATAGGAAGTGGTGAAGGAAGTAGTAAAGGCGAGCAGTCTGGAGTGTGGGAACTGCTTATGACGATTAAATTAAGGTATCTGCAATCCTAAAATGTAATGGTAGGGAGGAAAACAGGTCCATGACGTAGGAAATGGGAAAGGAAGTTGTAAGGCTAGCAGTGCAGAGTGTGGGGACCGTCTGTGGCATTTATGTATCTGCAATTCTAAAATAGTATAAAAAAGGAGGGCAAACAGGTCTACGACATAGGAAGTGGTGAAGGAAGAAGTAAGGGTGAGCAGTCCGGAGTGTGGGAATTGTTAATAACGATTAGATGAAGTTATCTACAATCCTAAAATGCTATGGGAAGGGAGGGAATCAGGTCCGCGACGTAGGAAGTGGTGACTTAAGTAGTAAAGGCGAGCAGTCTGGAGTGTGGAAACTGTTTATGACGATTAGATTAAGGAATCTGCAATCCTAAAATCCTATGGGAAGGGATGGAAAGAGGTCCGCGACGTAGGAAGTGGTAAAGGAAGTAGTAAAGGCGAGCAGTCTGGAGTGTGAAAACTGTTTATGACCATTAGATTAAGGAATCTGCAATCCTAAAATGCTATGGGAATGGAGGGAAACAGGTCCGCGACGTAGGAAGTGATGAAGGAAGTAGTAAAGGCGAGCAGTATGGAGTGTGAAAACTGTTTATGACGATTAGATTAAGGAATCTGCAATCCTAAAGTGCTATGGGAATGGAGGGAAACAGGTCCGCGTCGTAGGAAGTGATGAAGGAAGTAGTAAAGGCGAGTAGTCTGGAGTGTGAAAACTGTTTATGACGATTAGATTAAGGAATCTGCAATCCTAAAATGCTATGGGAATGGAGGGAAACAGGTCCGCGACGTAGGAAGTGGTAAAGGAAGTAGTAAAGGCGAGCAATCTGGAGAGTGAAAACTGTTTATGACGATTAGATTAAGGAATCTAGAATCCTAAAATGCTATGGGAATGGAGGGAAACAGGTCTGCGACGTAGGAAGTGGTGAAGGAAGTAGTAAAGGTGAGCAGTCTGGAGTCTGGGAACTGTTTATGGGAATTACATTAAGGTATCTACAATCCTAAAATGCTACAAGAAGGGAGGAAAACAGGTCCATGACGTAGGAAATTGTGTAGGAAGTAGTAATGCTAGCAGTGCAGAGTGTGGGAACTGTCTGTGGCATTTATGTATCTGCAATTCTAAAATGGTATAGTGAAGGAGGGCAAACAGGTCCACGACGTAGGAAGTGATGAAGGAAGTAGTAAAGGCGAGCAGTCTGGAGTGTGAAAACTGTTTATGACGATTAGATTAAGGAATCTGCAATGCTAAAATGCTATGGGAAGGGAGGGAAACAGTTTCACGACGTAGGAAGTGGTGAAGGAAGTAGTAAAGGTGAGCAGTCCGGAGTGTGGGAACTGTTAATAACGATTAGATCAAGTTATCTACAATCCTAAAATGCTATGGGAAGGGAGGGAATCAGGTCCGCGACGTAAGAAGTGGTGAAGGAAGTAGTAAAGGTGAGCAGTCCGGAGTGTGGGAAATGTTTATGACGATTAGATTAAGGTATCTACAATCCTAAAATGCTATGGGAATGGAGGGAAACAGGTCTGCGACGTAGGAAGAGGTGAAGGAAGTAGTAAAGGCAAGCAGCCCGGAGTTTTGGAACTGTTAATGACGATTAGATTAGGGTATCTGCAATCCTAAAATGCCATTGGAAGGGAGAGAAACAGGTCCGCGACGTAGGAAGTGGTGAAGGAAGTAGTAAAGGTGAGCAGTCTGGAGTCTGGGAACTGTTTATGGGAATTACATTAAGGTATCTACAATCCTAAAATGCTACGAGAAGGGAGTAAAACATGTCCATGACGTAGGAAATGGTGTAGGAAGTAGTAATGCTAGCAGTGCAGAGTGTGGGAACTGTCTGTGGCATTTATGTATCTGCAATTCTAAAATGGTATAGGGAAGGAGGGCAAACAGGTCCACGACGTAGGGAGTGGTGAAGTAAGTAGTGAAGGTTAGCAGTTTGGAGATGGGGAGTGGATTAATGTATCTGCAATACTTTTCAGAGTAAACTAATAATTTCCCCCGAGCAAAGCTCGGTCCCCAGGTACTAAATAACGTAATCCTATACTCTAATACGAGCAATGTTTGCTTGTATGTATGTATGTATGTATGTATGTATGTATGCTTGCTTGCACAAAGATCTCGAAAACGGTTCCGACGATTTTCTTCAAATGTTGTAAATAGTTTAATTCTGGCCTAAAAACGAGTTTACTGCAGTTAGAACTGCCAACAAAAATCTAATTACGTAGAAAAATGAAACTGAAAATCACATTTTTTAACATTGGTCTTTGCTAGGTAACCTTGTTTGCTGAATTAAATAACAAGGAAAAGTAAACAAAAGACTTGAAGTTGTAGCATGTGTTCATAATAAGCCAACTACCCACAGTATACTAGCAAATTACAAATACAGTACAAAAGGAAAAACATCATTTAGCAAAGATTATACTGAAGAATACTCGATACATTGTAATTGTAGTCAAGGGTAGCAGTGAGAAGTCTGAGATCTGTTTATGACGATTAGATAAGGGTATGGGCAATCCTAAAATGCTATGGGAAGGGAGGGAAACAGGTCCGTGACGTAGGAAGTGGTGAAGGAAGTAGTCAAGGCGAGCTGTCCGGAGTGTGGGAACTGTTTATGACGATTAGATAAGGGTATGGGCAATCCTAAAATGCTATCGGAAGGGAGGGAAACAGGTCCGTGACGTAGGAAATGGTGAAGGTAGTAGTCAAGGCAAGTAGTCCGGAGCGTGGGAACTGTTCATGACGATTAGATAAGGGTATGGGCAATCCTAAAATGCTATGGGAAGGGAGGGAAACAGGTCCGTGACGAAGGAAGGTGTTAAGGAAGTAGTCAAGGTGAGCTGACCGGAGAGTGGGAACTGTTTATGATGATTGGATAAGGGTATGGGCAATCCTAAAATGCTATGGGAAGGGAGGGAAACAGGTCCGTGACGTAGGAAGTGATGAAGGAAGTAGTAAAGGTGAGCAGTCCGGAGTGTGGGGACTGTTTACTACGATAAGATCAGGGTATCTGCAATATTAAAATGCTATGGGAAGGGAGGGAAACAGGTCCGCGACGTAGGAAGTGGAAGGAAGTAGTCAAGGCGAGTAGTCCGGAGTGTGGGAACTGTTTATGACGATTAGATTAAGGTATCTGCAATCCTAAAATGCTATGGGAAGGAAGGAAAACAGGTCCGCGACGTAGGAAGTGGTGAAGGAAGTAGTCAAGGCGAGTAGTCCGGAGTGTGGGAACTGTTTATGACGATTAGATTAAGGTATATGCAATCCTAAAATGCTATGGGAAGGAAGGAAAACAGGTCCGCGACGTAGGAAGGTGTTAAGGAAGTAGTCAAGGTGAGCTTTCCGGAGTGTGGGAACTGTTTATGACGATTAGATAAAGGTATGGGCAATCCTAAAATGCTATGGGAAGGGAAGGAAACAGGTCCGTGACGTAGGAAGTGGTGAAGGAAGTAGTCAAGGCGAGCTGTCCGGAGTGTGGGAACTGTTTATGACGATTAGATTAAGGTTTCTACAATCCTAAAATGCTATGGGAAGGGAGGAAAACAGGTCCGCGACGTAGGAAGTGGTGAAGGAAGTAGTCAAGGCGAGTAGTCCGGAGCGTGGGAACTGTTTATGACGATTAGATAAGGGTATGGGCAATCCTAAAATGCTATGGAAAGGGAGGGAAACAGGTCCGTGACGAAGGAAGTGGTGAAGGAAGTAGTCAAGGTGAGCTGTCTGGAGAGTGGGAACTGTTTGTGATGATTGGATTAAGGTATTTGCAATCCAAAAATGCTATGGGAAGGGAGGAAAACAGGTCCGCGACGTAGGAAGGTGTTAAGGAAGTAGTCAAGGCGAGTAGTCCGGAGTGTGGGAACTGTTTATGACGATTAGATTAAGGTATATGCAATCCTAAAATGCTATGGGAAGGAAGGAAAACAGGTCCGCGACGAAGGAAGGTGTTAAGGAAGTAGTCAAGGTGAGCTTTCCGGAGTGTGGGAACTGTTTATGACGATTAGATAAAGGTATGGGCAATCCTAAAATGCTATGGGAAGGGAAGGAAACAGGTCCGTGACGTAGGAAGTGGTGAAGGAAGTAGTCAAGGCGAGCTGTCCGGAGTATGGGAACTGTTTATGACGATTAGATTAAGGTTTCTACAATCCTAAAATGCAATGGGAAGGGAGGAAAACAGGTCCGCGACGTAGGAAGGGGTGAAGGAAGTAGTCAAGGCGAGTAGTCCGGAGCGTGAGAACTGTTTATGACGATTAGATAAGGGTATGGGCAATCCTAAAATGCTATGGGAAGGGAGGGAAACAGGTCCGTGACGAAGGAAGTGGTGAAGGAAGTAGTCAAGGTGAGCTGTCTGGAGAGTGGGAACTGTTTGTGATGATTAGATTAAAGTATTTGCAATCCAAAAATGCTATGGAAAGGGAGGAAAACAGGTCTGCGACGTAGGAATTGGCGACGGAAGTAGTCAAGGCGAGTAGTCCGGAGTGTGGGAACTGTTTATGAGGATTAGATTAAGGTTTCTACAATCCTAAAATGCTATGGAAAGGGAGGAAAACAGGTCCGCGACGTAGGAATTGGTGAAGGAAGTAGTCAAGGCGAGTAGCCGGAGTGTTGGAACTGTTTATGATGATTAGATTAAAGTATTTGCAATCCAAAAATGCTATGGAAAGGGAGGAAAACAGGTCTGCGACGTAGGAAGTGGCGAAGGAAGTAGTCAAGGCGAGTAGTCCGGATAGTGGGAACTGTTTATGACGATTAGATTAAGGTTTCTACAATCCTAAAATGCTATGGGAAGGGAGGAAAACAGGTCCGCGACGTAGGAAGGTGTTAAGGAAGTAGTCAAGGCGAGTAGTCCGGAGTGTGGGAACTGTTTATGACGATTAGATTAAGGTATATGCAATCCTAAAATGCTATGGGAAGGAAGGAAAACAGGTCCGCGACGTAGGAAGGTGTTAAGGAAGTAGTCAAGGTGAGCTTTCCGGAGTGTGGGAACTGTTTATGACGATTAGATAAAGGTATGGGCAATCCTAAAATGCTATGGGAAGGGAAGGAAACAGGTCCGCGACGTAGGAAGTGGTGAAGGAAGTAGTCAAGGCGAGTAGTCCGGAGCGTGGGAACTGTTTATGACGATTAGATAAGGGTATGGGCAATCCTAAAATGCTATGGGAAGGGAAGGAAACAGGTCCGTGACGTAGGAAGTGGTGAATGAAGTAGTCAAGGCGAGCTGTCCGGAGTGTGGGAACTGTTTTTGACGATTAGATTAAGGTTTCTACAATCCTAAAATGCTATAGGAAGGGAGGAAAACAGGTCCGCGACGTAGGAAGTGGTGAAGGAAGTAGTCAAGGCGAGTAGTCCGGAGCGTGGGAACTGTTTATGACGATTAGATAAGGGTATGGGCAATCCTAAAATGCTATGGGAAGGTAGGGAAACAGGTCCGTGACGAAGGAAGTTGTGAAGGAAGTAGTCAAGGCGAGTAGCCGGAGTGTTGGAACTGTTTATGATGATTAGATTAAAGTATTTGCAATCCAAAAATGCTATGGAAAGGGAGGAAAACAGGTCCGCGACGTAGGAAGTGGTGAAGGAAGTAGTCAAGGCGAGTTGCCGGAGTGTTGGAACTGTTTATGATGATTAGATTAAATCATTTGCAATCCAAAAATGCTATGGAAAGGGAGGAAAACAGGTCTGCGACGTAGGAAGTGGCGAAGGAAGTAGTCAAGGCGAGTAGTCCGGAGTGTGGGAACTGTTTATGACGATTAGATTAAGGTTTCTACAATCCTAAAATGCTATGGGAAGGGAGGAAAACAGGTCCGCGACGTAGGAAGTGGTGAAGGAAGTAGTCAAGGCGAGTAGTCCGGAGCGTGGCAACTGTTTATGACGATTAGATAAGGGTATGGGCAATCCTAAAATGCTATGGGAAGGGAGGGAAACAGGTCCGTGACGAAGGAAGTGGTGAAGGAAGTAGTCAAGGTGAGCTGTCTGGAGAGTGGGAACTGTTTGTGATGATTGGATTAAGGTATTTGCAATCCAAAAATGCTATGGAAAGGGAGGAAAACAGGTCCGCGACGTAGGAAGTGGTGAAGGAAGTAGTCAAGGCGAGTAGCCGGAGTGTTGGAACTGTTTATGATGATTAGATTAAATCATTTGCAATCCAAAAATGCTATGGAAAGGGAGGAAAACAGGTCTGCGACGTAGGAAGTGGCGAAGGAAGTAGTCAAGGCGAGTAGTCCGGAGTGTGGGAACTGTTTATGACGATTAGATTAAGGTTTCTACAATCCTAAAATGCTATGGGAAGGGAGGAAAACAGGTCCGCGACGTAGGAAGTGGTGAAGGATGTAGTCAAAGGCGAGCTGTCCGGTGTGTGGGAACTGTTTATGACGATTAGATTAAGGTATCTATAATCCTAAAAAGCTATGGGAAGGGAGGAAAACAGGTCCGCGACGTAGGAAGTGGCGAAGGAAGTAGTCAATGCGAGCTGTCCATAGTGTGGGAACTGTTTATGACGATTAGATTAAGGTATCTGCAATTCTGAAATTCTATGGGAAGGGAGGGAAACAGGTCAATGACGTAGGAAATGGTGTAGGACGTAGTAAAGGCGAGCCGTGTGGAGTTTGGGAATGGATCTATGTGTCTCCAATACAGTACTAAGACTGCTTTCAGAGTGGACTGATGATTTTCCCCGAGCAAAGCTCGGTCCCCAGGTACTAAGGTTAACATGGGGAACTACAGAGCCACTGGGGCGAAGCCCGAAAGGAATTTTGAGATAAGAATATGCCTATATGTTAATCGGGAATGTGAGCTATCATGATGCCAAATTTCAGCCCAATCCGTCCAGTGGTTTATGCGTGATTGAACTTCAAACAAACAAACAAACAAACAAACACACAAACTTTCACATTTATAATATTAGTAAGATAACTAAATCATTCGTTTGTTAATCTTTCATACGCTCTAAAGCGATCTGGTATTCCATTAAATAGTCTCTGTTTAGACTAATTAAACAATCGAATTCCTCGAGAGAAACAGATGACATGAATGTTTTCCTTTATTGACTGGCAGGCTGTGGACTTTATTGATCGCCTTCGCCTTTCCCTCTAAATGTTTACGATCAGTACTTTAGAACAGATTAATTGAAAATCGGAAAAAGGATGATACAAAATACAATAACTATACAATTGTATTTACTGAGTTATTATGTTAACAAATTACATTTAATAGAACCGACTGAAGTAGATTCTAAACTTCGTCTTTTCGCTTTTGTTTGGACAAGTATTCGATTTTCTCATAACATACAAACAAAACACTCTTGTAAAAGAGTAATTTTTACAAGAATGTCAACGTTGGGATGGACACTGTAAGCGTTGTATTTTGAAAGAATGTCAACACAATATAAAGATTTGATGTATTGGGAATGATTAAATGTTACTGAATGTGAAGTGCTACCAGTGACTGCATTATTTTTATCTGTTGATTGAAACAACGTTTCAACAGATTTTGTCAACCTTGTAATTATCAAAAATTGTTTTCATAGATTCTGCATATGCCTATAATATAAGTTTGTAAAATAAATATTTTTGTATGCTACGAAATTTTTGTTAATAGTTATTTGCTCAACTAGACTCGTATTAAACATTATATTTTTACAACTATACCATTTAATATTTTTCCTTGAAACTAATTAAAAGACCATTGGGGATGCCTTCAAAGTGTTTATCGACCTAAGAAAAATGTTAGCTTTAAAACGGGTTTTAAAATTTGTCATATACAAATTTATTGAGTGGAAACAATTAATTAAACAAACAAGGGAAGGGGGGAAGGGATCCCTAAACTTTACTAACAGGGTTTCGTACACCAAAGGGCTAGCATTAATTTTTGCGGCTATGAATCAAAACTATTAAATACAATCTTTAAACAGAACTGTATACAACTCAATTTAATAATTTCATGATGTAAACCTTGAACTAAACAAAAACATTGAATTAAACAAACATACTAACAATTAATTCTAAACATCTGTGAATCCTAATAACATAACAGTCTTAATTCTCATTATTGATTCTATGCATGGAAGCCTATATTTTACATTTAAGATTTATTACGCCTCAAAAGACCTTTTTCCTCTTAAGTAAAAAACATGAATTTTGTAATTTAAGGTATAAATTCATTGAGCTGTTTAGCTTTAAACCACACGTGTCAACTATTTGTGTTGTCTATCACCTTTTGACACTTCCTTTCCATTAAAATACTTAGAAATACACAGGGTAGTAGGAATCTCAAGCTCTTCATTAAAACAACAATATAATTAGACACACACTGTATTATATACACAGAACAATGGATTGGTGGCAAAGCTTACTCTATTGTATATACTCGAGTCAGCATATTCAATCTCCGTTCCAGCTTGGTACCACAAGCGAAAATAGTTCAGAGCATTTTATTTGACCACTGGATTGAAAGATCGGAAATTGGTTCTCCAACACACCTGTTAGTTTCTGACACTTTAATTATGCTTTCATGACCTATTTCAAATGAGATAGACCGCTGTTATCCCGCTGTTATTGGTTAGATTTACCTTTGTGCCACAACACAAAGCGCCTTTGTGCTTTGAACACAATCTGCCAAAAATTACAATAAATATTACGTTGCATGACCAAATGTCTTAACTTAACCTACTTATACGTTGTAGGAAACTTTTTGGAACAACTTTACATAGTTTCAACTCGTAACACTTATAGTTACTTAAACGGATAAACGCAATAGTTATTATAGTGAAGAAAACTACTGACGTTTGGTTACTTTTAGGAATTAAGAATCGTCAAAATCGTCAAAATTACAAAGGAGGGCATAACATGTCTTATTTATTCTATTACATACATTATTTTCTACTCTAGAAAGCCGCAAGTTTCTATCCTTACCACAATTTACCATGTTAATAGAATTACTGCATTGAGTAATTTTAATCCACTCCGAAGTTTTTTCCCACTAAATGTTCTCTTATAGGACCTTACTACCACTCTGCAAATAAAAAAAATAAATCGCATTACCCTTGAAAGATCTTACAGAATGATTCGTTGCGTCAACAAGGCCACTTTGTCATTGCTGAGTTGGTTAATGACGTCAGACTACTAGACTAATGACACTCTCATCATGTAAACTTGGCCTCAAATACAAAATACTCTCAGAAAGTGATTTAATTCTTATTTTTTGAACGTTCCTCAATAGTGTACTGCTATAGTGTACATTTATCGAACTGAGACAACTGACATCACATTACTATGCATATCACCTGTTTTACATGCCTGTGTGAGTTTTTAAATGGAACCCGGACTGATGACTAAGAACATATTGTTGAGTTCTGAATGTTACCGAGCTGTAATTGGTAGCTTATATAACTGCCAAAGCTACGTCACATGTATGTATCACGAGGGTTAATGCGGCTCAGTAACTAACTACATGTTAGTTTCACAATAATGTTTTTGTCTTTATGCATATTTATTGAATATAAATTTCCAAACGGTATCATCGTACTCTCAGGCTCACTGATTATTGTACCATTAACAGTGCAACTTTTATGATATTGCATAATACAAACTATAATATGAAATGGTGAAATCCTTAAAGATATATCTATCTTCCTGCTACTGTATTATACAATTGAGGTGGTATCTGTCTGTCTGGGCAGATTTCATGACTAAAATACTAAACCGATACAGCAAAAATTAAGCACAAAGATAGTCCACATATCTAGGAATGTCATAGACCTATTCACTTCCCTGAGTTCCTCTCGGGCTACGCCCCTTGGATGTTCAACGTTTTGAGGTGAGGTTTTGAAAATTAAATAATAACTGGTCTCTATGGAAGCATGAGGAAATTCGCAATTTTGACCTTTGCGTTGACATTTCAATGTAAACAATCAGAACTGCTGAATGCATTTACAATTTCAGACAGCTGATCCAAACAAATCAAATAAAATATTTTACACAAGTATGTGGTAGGTTTATTTATTCTAAAACTACCTATGTCATTGATTGTGAAAATAAAAAATATTCTATAACCGTTGCTGTATACCCTGGCTCTGATTTCAATTCATTAAAGTGTCTAAGTAAGAAAATAACGTTACTGGTTTATTTTTATATAAACAGTAGGACTATTACAATGTAGGCGATACTTTTTTTTAATTTGGTGGCTTTTTGTTTATATAAATTTGAACTTCTTAATAAGTGTTTGGATTAGGCGGTATAGTAAATCTTCCCGTTGCAAAACACGGGCACCGCAGCTAGTACTAATATTAAGTTTAGAAATATAATATATCAAAATTGAATAAACTGGAAGTACAGAATACAAATGATATTTTGTAATCCATATTACCACTTTATAGGTTGTATTCATGGCAGGTAGAAAGATTTTAAAAGATTAAAAAAAATTAAAACCATTTATCTGCGAAAAAATATTTTACATAATTGTTCTCAATTCCATAAGAAGTCATCTTTTTTATTGTTCATGTTTACATACCGTACTGCCACTTACTGGTACTATTGTAGTACAGTCATAGTTTTTATCCGTAGTGTCCGTTTTGCAGACTTGATTAATCTGAACATTCATAACACGTAATACGAAAATTTAAATTACAAATATAGTAATTAAAATTGGCACAATCGTCAAAAATCGCACAGCTTGACAAAAATCTTTATAGTCACTGAACCTGTTTACGGGAGTGTCGAGTTCAATTCCTCATTCATAACACGTAATACGAAAATTTAAATTACAAATATAGTAATTAAAATTGGCACAATCGTCAAAAATCGCACAGCTTGACCAAAATCGTTATAGTCACTGAACCTGTTTACGGGAGTGTCGAGTTCAATTCCTGGCAAATCCAACAGAAATCAACAGGTTTCGACTGCTTTCCTTCAAAAGTGTTTAAATTGACTTAATTAAAAAATATCACTGGCGTAAACACAATAAAAAGAAGGAAACACTTCAAGTTAAGAAGCTGACGACTAACGACAGTCTGATGTCTCAACTAATCTTTACTGAATACTGATACAAAAGGCATGTAATATTCAACACTTGTTGTTTATGCAGACAACGCCTCAGCGAAATGAATAATATTCCCTCCAAGCATTATAATGAGGTTACGGTTTGTAAATCTACATAAACACCAGCTTATAAAAAAGGTTGCCATTTGACGAGCCTTTTTTACTTTGAATTGACTGCGAATTTAAAATATTATTCTGATAATCCAAGGTTTTTAATTTAATTGACAATTTTAAATGCTGACAACGCCTCGGCGAAATGACTAATATTCCCTTCAACGCATCATAATGAGGTTATGGTTCATGAATCTGCATAAATACCAGCTTAATAGAGGCTGGCGGTACTGCATAATACAAGGTCATAACTTGTGATAGTTTAAGTTTTTTTTATTTAATTTATACATGACGTATATTGTCTTATAGTCTTACAAAAAATAGATATGGTTAAAAATATGTATTATGTTCCAATATTTAATTACTATACCTCAAATTATAGCCCAAGCTAAGTTACAAATTTTGTTTTAGTTTCGTAAACTAAGATTTCCCTTAATATAATATCCAGAGAATTCCCTTACAAAATAAATAAACAAATATACAAACTTTTGTTACATTATAAATCTTAAATGAACAATAATGTAACTGATTTACTATGATTCATGAGCATAAAAATTTACATGTTTTACCTTTACTAAAAGAATTGTAAGAAAAATGGAAACAGGTTTTCAAATGGATTTAAACTCAAACTAACAACTGTAACTGTGTACAGAAAGTATGAAGCATACGTTTGTAACACAGTACAAAAGGGAGTTAGCAATGAGAGACTTGTTGGTAAATTTTAGTGGTGACATCTTTGGTTTACAGGCCAGACGTTGTCGGTACGATACTGGTTGTCTGTACATCGTATCACTGAGGTTAACAATGGTTTTCCTATGCGACCTATACTGAATGATACTTCCCTTTATTTACATCACCCTAAAAATTGATTGTAGGCAGTTTAGGTAAAATACCCCCGCCGCAGCAAACCTGCCGTCTAAGCGAATTTCCATTTGGCCGAATTGATTTTCAATTGATCTATTTAAGTAACATTAGGTTTAACGAGTACCTAGGTTTGCTGCTACAAGGAAACTAATAAAGTAGTGTGTTTTTAGTAAAATATTGATAGCTTACTATAAAATAAATAAATTTGCCAAGTTTGATCAAAATATATCCATAAACAAGCAAACTACAACATTTTACAATATTCTCCATAAGAATAACATGGGAATTTTAAATTTACAATTTTTTTAGTTTTCTCCGTAACCAATAACCGTACAAAAACACTTTGATATACTGAATTGTTTGTTTTTTTAAGCTCTTTAAGAAGGTTTAAAGAAAAATTGGGAAATTTGGTGTTTTGAGGGTAAAAAGTGAGAAAAACCAATTTTTACCCCATAAAACCCCCCATAAAACCCTGTTCCCATGGTCCGATCATGCTGGATCGCGAACTCATTCAAGTTAATCCCGCCTTACACCTTCAAACCAAATTTCATCAAAATCGGATAAAAATTACTCAAGTTATCGTGTTCACGGACACATATATATATAAATCTATATATATATATATCTATATATATATATATATATACATATATAAAAATTTGAACGAATGGTGTTTTTGGCCTCTGGGGACATTAAAATGAAAAAGTAAATCGGTCCCGGGCCTAAGTCTTACCATGAGATCTACGGTAATAGCTACTTCCCTATAGGGAAATTCGCTAAAAGAACAAAACCATAGCTTTGTTAAGACTTCGATTTATACAATTTTTGTTTTTATTTGTAGTTTTAGTGTATAATAGTTTTATCAGTAATAGCATTAAATTATATGTGTGTAGAGGACAGAGCAAGTAAACATGAAAGCCATTGAGGTACATAATGGTAGCATAAATACATAAATAAATCTACAGTTCTATAAATTATTGGTTAAATATCGGCACAAGATTTTTACATTCTACAATATTTATAAGCTACTGTAGATAACTACACTACATATTAAATATTATGAAATATTAAACACATTTATTAACCTCCTCTTCTTGTTTATCGATATGCAACTGTGTTGGATAACCACACTTTGTTGCTGTAAGGTCGACATGATGCTGACTTTGTTGAAGTTAAAATATTTACCGTTCTATGTTTGTTAGCCACTCAATAATAACTGTTACATGTAAGAAAAAATAGGGATCTATTATTAATTACATTTTTTGTTGAAATTTTATTTCAAAGTTGTGTAAATCCAAACATGAAGCATGTTTTTTTTTAAGGAAACGGTCCATACCCTGGTCTTGATACTTTCTAACTAACTGTTACCATCTGGTCCCTTGGATCAGGTTAAGTCATTCCGATTACACATTATAATAGAACAATAACACTGATCTTAAAATATAATTACAAACATTTTAATAGAATTCAATATTTAAACTAATCTTTGTTATTAAATTCTAAATACAGTATCTTCTTTGCATAAAGAATGTGTGTTTTCTCCTTACTTCAGACACAGAATATCGACAGATTTAACTATATTAAGCTTTAAGTTTTAACCATCCTAATCCTCTATCAAATTTATATAATCCATTATTAACGTGGATGCAATGTAATTTCTATCCAAAGGGTAAAAAATAGTTACAATGTATCATAGCTAATGAGCCATAAAGTGGTACAAACTATGCGTCCAGGATTGTGTTGCTTGAATTATTTATCTGTTCTGGCATAAATAATATTATATACAAATGCTCTCACAGAATTTGAGTATAGATTAGTTTTAAATCATGGGAAATTTGAGTAGAAGATTATAGTAAAAAATTATTTCAATATTCCATCTTTACATTGATCAGATTACGGCTTTCACTGCCTAGGCAATAACGCGAGTATTGAAGAGTATATTAAAAGTGATCATGCTAAGGACGGGTTTTCATCATCTGAAACCTTTTTCTATTGGCCTCCCATAAAAAAACCTAAACTACAGCCGAATTAAATTAAAACTGCTTCCTGCAGCGATAGTAAGATTTCAGTCCTTTCAAAGGCGTGTTTCATTTCATAAACCTGTGTTTAAAAGGTGCTAAAGCTGTATACTAGATTAAAACATTTAGTAGTTAAAAACAACTTAATTAAATCTTGCAACTAATTGAGCCTTCTATATAATTAAAGTCACAATTTTCCGGTCTCCATTTAAACACAGACATAACAGTAACATATGTTTACGTACATACGTAGTCTATTGTTCAAAAATCGGACATGTTTAGTCAGTTTTTCTTCTGGTAGAAACGCGACATAACAGTAACATAAGTTTAGGTTGTATAATAGTCTATTGTTCAAAGAAGAGACATGTTTAGTCAGTTTTCCCTCCGGTGGAAACGCAGTCATAACAGTAACATAAGTTTAGATTGTATTGTTGTTGTTGTGTGGTTGTATTGTGTTGTTAGTTGGATTGTGTTGTGTTGTTGTATTGTATTGTGTTGTATTGTATTGTATTGTATTGTATTGTATTGTATTGTATTGTTAGATTGTGTTTGTATTGGTTGTATTGTTTGTTGTGTTGTGTTGTATTGTATTGTGTTGTTTAGATTGTGTTGTTGTTGTCTATTGTTCAAAGAAGAGACATGTTTAGTCAGTTTTCCTTCTGGTAGAAACGCAGACATACCAGTAACATAAGTTTAGATTGTATAATAGTCTATTGTTCAAAGAAGAGACATGTTTAGTCAGTTTTCCCTCGGTGGAAACGCAGACAAAGCTAATATCCACAATAGACTGTTATCTTCATACTTGTATAATTTATGTGAATTTATGTTAATGCCTTAGATATTACACTTTAGTTCAAATAAATACTTTTATCAATACATGTATTTAGCGCGATGTTTATTTTAACCGTAACGATAATAATACGAATTAATGGTAACTTAAGGATGATGCGTCGCGACCGGGTGAATGTAGCGTCTAGACTGCCGGTCAACGTGTTCGGTCGGCGCTGTGACGTCACTCCTTTGTTCTTGTTATCAGTCAGCTGTCCCCATTCATTCCCGACTTTCGCTCAAGTACCTTGTATGCCGCGTCATAAATATATTTTGATTGGAAAGATAGTTTGTCATTTAAAATATTATGTTTGTCAAATTTTAAAGCTCTGTATATTTCAAATTCTTCCAGTGTATTTTTGTTGATATGGTTGTAGCGGTCCCAGTAGCTCAGCCTAGGGGGTGGGGGGTTTGACCAAAATTTCAAACTAATTTCTTCAAAATTCAATAGCCTAATATTTCTTTATGAGTTTTTTTTGTATATTTTTTTGTATTTTTCTTTGTATGCCTTTTTTTGGTTTTGTTTTTAAGAGGGCGCCACCTTGTTTTCAAAGCAGGGGAGGAGGGTTATAACAAGGAAAAAACCCATATATGATATAAAAATATGAATAAAAATTCTATGAAATAAAACAGGTCTAGGATGATTCTAATAACTAAACACTAGCAAGAGTGATAACACACTTAAATATTCTACCAAATAAAACCCTTTATCAAAATAGTTTTTAATGAAATTCCAAATTATTTACTGGTATATAAGTTGATAAAAATTGAGATAGAAAGATTATTTAAAGTTTTGTGAACTATGAGGAATCAAGATATGTAAATGGCTAGATAATGAAAACACTTAAAATATGCAAACCTGGATTTATTACAATCAAAAATAGTAGAGTATCAAACATTTCTTTTTTTTTCAATGAACTAGATTGAATAGAATAAACACTTGATAATTAGGCCTAAGAAATGGACTTACACTAACAGAGATACATATTCAAAATACCTTGGCTGGCCAGAAATTCCTAGAAAGATTATATCAGATATACACACACACTTAGGCTACAACTATACAAACACATAATAAATGGTGAACTGACAACTCCTGAAAATGTGAATCAGTATGAATTTATACACATATATACAATACTTAACCTAATACCAAAATTCTCTAAACTTTATACATATATATCGGCTATTTCAAATTAAGTCCGAATCCATTATAAGACAGACTAGAGTCGTTGATGGTCGTCCAAAGTCGAGTGTCCAGCACTAACACAATACCGGTATATGATCCTTGACTTTATCAGTAGTATTTCAATTAAGTTCCTGGTTATCCTTAATTTGGCCTTAAAGATCAAATTCTAACTGGTACCAGTAAAAAAAGGTTCATTGAAAGAAATTAAATAAGATATATGAGGTATGCCACTTATCGGTACGATGTATACAGCAGGTACGAGAAGGTAGCGACCAAGTCGGTTGTGGGTCGACAAGTCGTGGTGTCAGCAGAACCCAGGTACCTATAGGTACAGGTAGGCAGTAGGTAGGTGACGACAACTGTAGTGGCTCACTGTAGTCAGGCACGTCTCCTCCCAGAGTATCCCTGAGCATATATAAGAAATAGAAACTAAACCCTAATTGAGATATACTATTCATTAACATTTTAAACTGGGGACCTTTGTCTATATTAACAGTGAGAAAATTGATTCTTTAAATTAATCTCAATTTTAAAACAAGAAAAATGAATATTTTATAAACAAACAATTAATTATTATCTACAAAACATGTTCAAATTATGACATCATTTACAACCTATTTAAGTTGATAATTAAATAGGATTTCTACAAAATAAACAAATTCTTACTGGCAGGGAGTGTACGTTAATGTTATGTGGTATGGTACATTTAAACTTGGACAAATTATTCAAATTGTCTTGTAACTTCAAAAAAATAATGTCAGCAACACTTTAACCACAAATAAGATTTATGTAACACATAAATTTATTTATAAACTATTTCTTGATATTTCAACCCTAGCCTAGGTTTCATAACATATCTAAATACATTTTCATAAACATTTAAATCACCACTGTTACATATTAAAATAATCTTATTGCATAAAAAAAAACAATCAAACATTTAATTTAATATCCAGTTGACCCTAGAAATATTAAAACAGTAATACATTGTAGTAAGTTGATTTTAGGAATTGAATCACATGTCTGTAGGACATGAAAGTTTTAAATTTAAAACTCCTCATGTTGCATAAGGCTTAAACAATTTTTACAATTACAATTTTTGATTTATACAAGTTCAAATAACAAAATAAATAACTGAAAGTAAAGGCAAAGTGACATAAAGAGAGAGATTTAACACATTTACAACAAAACATTTACAAATATTTAATTCAACTATCATTTTACATATTTTGCATTTTTACAAGTTATCATGTTTGTTCATTCTGGTTGTCAAATCATTTTATTAATAAAATATTATAATTCCAAATTTCAACAAAGTTAACTTTTAAGTTCAAAATCTCAAAACATTATTTATAAAATCATTTTATAGTTTGTCAAAAGAAAATACCTCACCCTTAGATCCATAAAATGGGCAAGGAGGGAGTATAGACATGAAGATAGATTTCTGGATGTAGATGTCTTCACTGGCAACCTGACACTGAGAATTTAGGAAGAGATAAGGAGAGGTTATGCAGAGTAAAACATGTTTGAGTTTGCCTTTGTTAACTTGGAAA
The DNA here is from genome assembly GCF_028750875.1 of Macrosteles quadrilineatus. Classification (NCBI taxonomy): domain Eukaryota; kingdom Metazoa; phylum Arthropoda; class Insecta; order Hemiptera; family Cicadellidae; genus Macrosteles; species Macrosteles quadrilineatus. Next base: position 161,949,352 of record NW_026542594.1, read on the forward strand.
GTCCAGCTGATTATTGCTAGGCCGGCTGGAGCTGCAGCTATCCAACTGATAATCTTACTGACAGGGTGATCAGTCCTGTATGCCCAATGATTAAAATTAAACTTTTCTTTCCTGTTAAATAATTGTTGTAAAACTGTTACATGGTCGTTGGATAAATGCAATACGGTCATGTTTCTGTCAATATTTGTGTAATTATGATTATCAGAAACTAAGTGTTCGGCAAAGGTTGAGGTTTGAGCGGACGTTGTTTTCCTTGGAAGATGTTCTTTAAATCTCTTCTTGAAAGAACGAGCTGTCTGCCCAATATAATATTTAGGGCAGTCGTCGCAACTGATCTTATAGACGCCAGTCTTGTCAAAAATCTGAGTACTTGTTTGGGGTCGATCTTTCACTAAAGTTCCAAGTTTGTTCATTCAAAATATTAGCCGAGTTGCGTGACAGAAATTGCGACAATTGGATTACTAGAAGCAGGTATTTAAACCAATTTATATTCAACGTAATCCGAAGGCCAACATCAAAAATGTTTAGTCATAATTTCCATATTGACAAAAACATCCACAACACAATTTGTTGTAATACAGAACTGCATTATCAAGATAAAACATGAATTTAGCCAATGTATCTTATCAGTCTCAAGTTGTACTACGCTAGTTTTGCATCTCTGAGTTAGTAATAAAGAAATTAATTAACGCATTATGAGTAAAAAAAATTTGGAAGTAATACATAACGGGCTCTAGGTTGATAATAGGAACATATTAACAAGCTTTTATTATACTGCATGTATCTAATTATCTTTCCTTTTATTGTATAAAGGGAAAAGAAGTAAGGAATGGATTTAACTACTATTACATTAAGGGTCAATGAATCTTCCATAATAGTCTCCATCTTATTTTCACTTGACGGGTTTGTATAATAAAGTCGGATGTAGACTGGAGTGCTTTACATTGAGTTTAACTTCTAAATTTGAAGCATAATTTTATGACTTACGTTAGGGTGATTTATAGTTTTCTTCACTGTTTTTCGTGTATACTCATCTCTTGAGTATGGTCAAAACCTTGCTCTAAAATATGTGTGAACCAGTTGCATGTAAATGCTTGGATATAATTATTGGAAATATATATTATCGTTTAGACCAAAATTTATAATAATTATTGAACAGTTTAAGGTGCTAATAAATCTCACAATCTTAACTATATGACTTATCAAGTGTTCAACAAATTCCGGTCTTCAGTTTATGTTATGATTTTTTTTTATTTCTTAAAAACAGCATCAATATTATACGAGTATTAATCGATTAATCTCAACTAATTTTGGATCTCAACATTTACAAAATACCCCCGCCACAGCAAACCTGCAGACTAAGCGAATTTCCATTTGACTGATTGGATTTACACTGAATTAAATAGAATTAGTTTAACAAGTACTTAGGTTTGCTGCATCAGGGAGGGTAAAACTGTTTTTTTTTTAATGTGAATAGTTAGTAAGAAATAAAAACAATTTCCAAATTTGATCAAAATATGTTCACAAACAAGCAAACTACTTCGGTTTACTTATTCTCCATAAGATAACATGGGAATTTGAAATTTAAAATTTTTTGGAATTTTCTCCGTAACCATTAGGCGCATAATAACGCTTCAATATACTGAATTATTTGTTTTTTAAGCTCTACAAAATGGTTTGGAAAGTAATTGCTATATTTTATGTTTTTTTTTTGTCAAAAATGGGAAAAACCTATTTTTACCCCATAAAACTCCCCGTAAACCCCCGTTCCCATGGTCCGATCATGCTGGATCGCGAACTCGTTCGAATAAACGTACGTTTACACGTTTGTACCAAATTTCATCAAAATCGGATCATTTTTGCTCGAGTTATCGTGCTGACAGACTTATATAAGACATATATATATATATATATATATATATATATATATGAATTTGAACGGATGGTGTTTTTGGCCTCTAGGGACCTCAAAACGAAAAAGAAAATCGGTCCCGCGTCCAGGTCTTACCATGAGTACTACGGTAATAGCTTATTCCCTATATGGGAAATTCACTAAAAAGGCTTCAAAAATAGCTAAAAGATTTAGCCAACAATCTTTTTCAACCTTCACATTGTAAACAAACTTGGTTAAAAGTCAATAATTTGAGAAATTGTTTGAAAAAGGTTGAATCCGCTTTTATGTTCATACCTCATTGTCCACACAGAAGCCTCTTTACAAGAATTTTCTTTTTTGTTGAATCAGTCATCCATGAACTGTTGTCTCCAAGCATCCAATCGATTGCACAAACCATTCATGTTTATTTAAAACTAATGGATATTGCTGATTGGACTGTATTTTTAACATTTAACTGTATTTCATTGTTACCTTGGTCTCGACAGTAATGTAAATGGGCTAATGTACTAATTAAATGTACGTTATAAAAATATTTCAGCTCAATGTAATTAGTCCCATACTGGTGGAAACTCGGGATTATATACCCGTAGATTTTTGTTACTGACATTTGGATTTAAAATAACAAAAAATGTTTACTGTATTAGTTATATACTAGTTAATAGTTACCATAGTAACATTGATGGTGAATATTCTTGACCAGAGTAAGCTGCGTAGAAAGAAACTTTTCACTGTTTTGTACATCATTACAACTGACTTACGGTTTCAGTTTGGGTAGCAACGGAAACTTTACGACACGTACAGTAACTTTTGATGTATTACATTCGGGAGCTTGTTGTTGACTTACATGGCTCATTGCTTGTACTGTACCAAAAATGTTAGTTTTGAGTAAAGATTTAAAGGGAAAAATACTATGCTTAGTTAACGGAAAGTTTGAAAATTTTATTCGTGGATATGTCCTGCTTCAAATTTCTGATTAATAAACGAATAATATCACTATCAAATAATGGCATAAAAGATTTGATTAGATCTACTTGGTAACTCTATCTCGAATAAAACTATATTTTAAACACCTACTAATTTTTTTTAGGGTGATGGAAAAGTTAAACTTTTCTACAAAACCGAATATTATTTTTAAATATCATTATTATCAGAATAATCTACCTAGAGCATAGTTAGGTACATAACTGCAATATGCAATATTTGATGTTCAATTTGAATGGATATGGTTAAATAAATTGTGATATCTTATATTATAAAGTAAGATTTTGGTAATATCCACTACGTTTCTATACATTACTATGGCTTCGTAAAATTGACAACTTGTATCAACCTAAGTAGCCTAATACAGATTGGGATATATTCGTTACGCCACATGGGTTTTTAAACATTACAAATTATCCAACGACTAAAAGAATGCAATGTAACATAAAACAATTACTATACAGTTTTCATATGTATACTATATGATTTTAATTGTAATTATAATATTTGATACATATAATATTATTTATTGTAAAATAATAACATTAGAAATAATAAAATCATTTTAAAATATTTAAACTTAAATAAAACCTTATTCTCATACAGAACTGTGAGGTTTTCATGCAAAAATTGACAAACGGCAAAAGATTGCAATTAATACTTTATATGCAATCATATCCGCCGCAAAGTTATGATATATTCCTTATTTTAAATGTTACCTAATTATCACCTACTTAAATAACAAACAATTTAGAAGTTAAGTTATTTTAAAAATCCGTTGTTCTATATACAAAAAATGCATGTAATGATAATTTTATTATAATTTTACGAATCCATACCAATAGTTTCCACTTGCGCTAGTTAAAGACAATACTCTACACCTATGTTTTCACAAAATACAACTAAACATTACGTCACTCAGGCAACATTAATTACCATAAGATTAGTAGACTTAGTGGTTATTAAACTATTTTCAAGAGAGTCCAAGGAAATTATTTTTTATGACTGTTCACACTGACTTGGAACTTTTGGTAAGTATGGGAGAGTCTAAAATTTTTTTATTTGTCTATATCCCAAATTCAGCTCTCAATAGCTCCTTATAAGTACTTGGTTGTCATTTTATAATACTGAATCGTAAAATCTGATAAGCTCTTTAGACAAAAGCATTCGTAATGTTTGGTTCTCTTAGCGTTTGTAATCATTTTATATATTAATAGGCAAGCACGTTTCTTGAAACCCTGTTTTCTCAGCTCGTGTGCATTGCAGGGAAAATAAATCTACGCATACTGTGAGAATGATATTTTCCTGTAGATGTATGTTTAGAATCCCTTTATAAATTAAAATATGATCCAAAATGAATTTAAGATTCAAACAATTAACACGGGCTTTATGATTTGCCATGCTGGTGACAAAACAACAACCTAATATAAACAGAAAATAAAAATGAAGGGAAGAAATTCCAATCACATGTTTTATTTACAGCGAGGGATGAATATAGAGAAGTTTACACAATACATATTTTCGGGTGAGTTTTCGACCACTGAAATTACATTTGTATGAGAAATAAAAAACACATTATGTATATTATTAATATGTGAAAGTAAGTTAGTCTTTTTGATTTACCATAAACAGTATTATTATATACTTATTTTATAATAATAAACAAATAATAATTTGATTTCGTTGAAATCAAAGTATAAGGTTATGTGTTATCATATAGTTGTATTATAAAAAGAGTATACATGAGAATAAATAAGAATACATCCCAACTATTGAAATTGTAACAGAATTAAAAACTAAGTTGTGTTTCCTCTAACACAACTTGCCAGAATTGTTCCAGAAATGACAACGAAAACTTTCAAATGGTTAGACAACTAGAAGTTTTCAATTAAGTTTATAACTTATAAGTTTAGATGATTGTACAAGTATTGCAATAGAATTGTCGCCAAATGTGTCTATGTTTTATCAACTAAGACAAATTTTATTAAAAACCTGGCTACAATTTTAACATGGGGATGGCATGTCAAGTTGTTGTATTAATAGTCAAAGGTTTTATGTAACTTTTGTCACAGATGTACCAATATTTATTATCTCTTGTAACAGAATGAAAGTTAGAGAACCAATACAAGCTGAAATTTCCTTTGAAGAATAAAAATAATAAAAACGTTCCATTTCAACAAAAGCTGCTGTTCAAACGGAAATGAAAAGTGCCGAAGTAAGTAATTTAAAACAAAAATGATATGTAGCCAAGGAGAAGGTACATACTAGAACTCTAAAAGATCTTCCAATTTGCTTTAAATTTGACAACTGAGGGGGTGAGTGCTATCGATGCTGTAATTGGTTCTAATAATTCTTTAAGAGGATGGCTTTTATTTTAATAACAAAAAAAAAACACTTTGTTTTTGTGCTACCTAAGTTGCCCCTTCTTGATTTACAAATATAAAAACTCATTTGACCCTTTATAGTTTGCACATGAAATGAGTAGTTTTATATCTATCTATGAAAATGTTTCTTACGATTCAATGGACTAAAACACACATTTGAATGAGTCGTTAGGCCCGTCGCTGTTACAAGGATACGAGGCTGTATGCCATAAGTGGCCCTCCTCTGGAAGTTTTGGGGGAAAAATTGAAATTTTTACATATCGAGGCAGAACACACTACGACGATACTAAATACATGAACACTTAATCTATCTGAAATTAATCTGGAACAAATATTGTTACATGTCTGGGGCCTTAAAATGTAAGACAACCAGGAGTTAGATCTAAAAACGTAAAAGTAGTCACAAATATTGATGATTAATGAGTTATCATTTATACATGGTAATTTTCACCCATTTAATCATGGATACAACTTTGAATTAAACATATCGTAATGTTTAGGAAAGCATATGTATTTTGTAAAAAACTGTTATAAATTCGTATATTTCATAACTCAAGAATTATTTTCAATTTGGTATTATTGAGCAACCAATACAACATTAAAAAGCACCTTTTATCTGTAAAACAAACAGACCAACAAGTTGAAGTAGACTTGTAGGGGGTTTACACTTTACAGGTCGTTATTTATTGAATGTTTCAACAAAACCTCATTTGTAACGCACTTTCGAAGATTCCAGAATTGTTCCATTGGCTGATTGATTTATTCAGCCACTTTGGCGGAACATCCAACAATACCCTTTTAATATTTCGTTTCTGTTGTTGTTGAATGCTTTTTGATTACCTTTCTTTACCAAACAATCTCGCGTTGGGATTTATTTTACCCCATTTCATTTTCAAATGTGGATAAAAAACTAAAATGGATAAAAAAAACTATGTTCCAATGTAGTTATTGTTAGTAAGCTTAACCGCTTAATACTATGCTGGATTACACAAAATAACGACAATATTTCAAATTAGATCATTCATTTACTTTTACAAACTAAAAAGGTTAGGAAAAAGCTTTTAGTTGATCAATTAAATACATTAGCTTTAGATCAACTGGATTTGTTAGATAAAAATCAACATTTTAATATAATGCTGTAGATTTTTACATTACACAAAACCTAGGTAGCTTTTTCAAAGTAATTAAAAGATAATTTAGTTAATGTATCACTTGTTTTAGATAAACACTTAGAGTTTGGTACCGAAATTTCATCTGTTATTATTGTCGAGTTATTGAATTATCAATCTAAGCTGGAAGCTATTTTCTAGGTCTATTTCTACAGTCAAGATAACAATAATTTTTTATATGAAAATTTTAAAACGAGAACATAAGAGTTTACATAGCACTCGAATATTAAAACACTTTCTAAAAAACAGTCGTTATACAGAAGACAAGTGGTAATTTACTTAGACATACATTACACAGCTAGCTATTAAGGTTAATGTTTGCAGTAATCTGTTTAATGGTAACGAACCTTGAAGCGTGGCTAGACTTGTAAACACAAAGCTGTGGAAGCTTAAGCGGAGAGTTAAGTGAAGTGTTATTGTTTGGAAATTGTTAACTCTCATTAGAACGCTACAAAAACCACGCATACAATCTAAACTGAGAGTAAAATAAACGTTGTAAAAACAATTATCTCTATAAACTTAGCGTTTGTTAACTCCTGACATGTTTAGGAACAATAGTCGCCTTTTTGGTAAACGCATTTGTAAAATCATAGTTGTGTAGATCATAGTTTCTAGCATTTTTATTACTCCATCCACTAAAAAGTGGCCTTCATTACTCCGCGCCTCTCCCAGTCAAACTTTCGGGCTGATTATATTAGTTTTCATTAATTAATTTTTAAATTAAATTGTAGGCTTATAGACGATTCTACAATAGAAGCCTATATGGTTACTTATACATATACAGGAACTAGCTAATATGTTACGTTAGCTTCGGTTATTCTGTTGCAGCTCTATCACTATGTTATGTTACATTAGTTAGTTCTAACTATACAATAGCTAAATATCAGTGATAACAGTTTCCTGGCAACTCTCTGATGTAGCTTAGAGAAGATTTTTTATCTAATGTACTTTATTTTAATGATGTGTTGGATTTGGCTTTGGAACTAATGCACCGACCTATCTGAAAATTGTTCTATTCTTTCCAATGAAAAGACGAATGCAACATAAACGCAAATATTTATTATACAGTAATTTTGGTAGTAAATGGAACTATACGCTAACATGTATGATTCTTAATAGTAAACAATATTTTTTATTTCGGTTTACTCTTCACGTGGATTCTCATCATTCATGATTCATCTAAAAGCTTATAAGACCATACTCTTTTTCCAATCGAATTAAGTAGTAGATAAAAATATATTTTTTTAACGTATAAAAATAAATCTCACTTGTATGTAAAAACAAGTTAATTAACCTTTATATGGGTGTCAATTCACGCTTGCTTGGCCATGTCAAAGCTAAAGCAAGACCTTCCATTTAAAATCCGTCAAAATAGCAAAGTCGGGACTTGATATTAGACCACAAAGAATTGATGGATCGGAAATTGAAGCTGTATAAAGGATCGATCTTTTGATCATGTGCTCAAAGAACATACTTTGAAGTTATTAAGTTTGATCGGACAACATAACTTTCAATTTTTCCCCCTTTTACATAGTATATTGTTTTATAAAAAAGATTTTTTTTACATAATGATTAGCAGACAGTTTTGATATTGTTTATTATTAATATATGTTTATTGGTAGTAGTAACACAGTTACATTGCTTATATATGAGAGGCATGCAGTACGTATTGCCAATGGTTATCTTAACCAGATAAAGTAACTCTCATCAATTAGTCTCATCAAAGTAAACACTTTGCAATTACTGTGCTTGATCGTTTGTTTACTGATAAAAACTTTCTAAAAAAGATACTGTTTTCTTATGAAGCCACGTTCCACGGTTGTGGAAAAGTGAATAAACATAACGTACGACTATGGGACACTGAAAAGCAACATGAAGTTCGAGAGCATATTCGAGATAGCCCCTAGTTGAATGTGTGGTGCGCTATATCTTATGACAGACTTATTGGTCCGATTTTCTTCCAGGAAAAATCAATAAATGGAAACATTTATCTAGATATGTTAGAAAACTTTGCATATCCACAGTTGGAAGAACTTCAGCCCAACGGGATTTTCCAACAAGACGGTGCCCCACCGCACTGCGTTGGAAATTATTTGTAAGATAATCACTCGACCACACCTTCCCCTTTCGATGGATTAGACGTGACGGTCCAATACGCTGGCCCCCACGGTCCCCAGACATAACACCCTGTGATTTTTTCGTCTGGGGTTTCATCAAGGACCAAGTTTATAAGACAGAAGTCCCCGATGTCCGAGAATTGAGGCAAAGAATAAATGCAGCCTTTACTAACATTACTGACGAAATGCGCCATAGAGTGTGGGTTGAATTGGATAGCCGTATTGAATATCTTTTTGCCAACAATGACAACCATGTTGAAAATAATAAACACATATGAAATCAAACAAAACAAACTTAGGAATATTTTTTGTCAGTTAAAATGTAATTTGTTTATTGTGTGATTGTTAATAAACTTTTTATAAGTAAATAAAATTGTTCAGTTTTTGTTGGGACACGGTGTATAATTAACACGCAGATGTTTTGCACTACCATTAGAATTTACTTTTTTTAATCCATTATAATTGAGGCTGTTAACTGTAGAATCAAGCAGCTTTAAACAAAAACTAGTAACATTCTGTGGGAAGCTTGTCTAAGCTTTAAGCTAGAATATACCAAGCAGTGTAGACAACACTTTTAAATATGGCTAGATGAGTAGCTCTTGAGAAGCAATGATTTCTGAGTTAGATATAAGAAACGATATAATAAACAGGAAATTTCCACTAAAATGCACAAAATGAAAGAGAGGAGGTTTTTATAACGCTTGAATAGTCACTTAGTTAATTCAATGAGTTTAGTTTATTACTTTTACACGGTACAGTGTACTTAACATCGACGTATTCATGAGGAAAGTACTATTCAAGTCACGGAATATTGCTGTAAGCGATTCTATTGTTTTCAAACGAAAATGTTTTTTATTGTTTGCCTCAATTTAATATTGACTCATTTCATTTAAAGGTACAATTAACAAAGTGCATTAATAAAACGTCAAATAGATTGTTAGTTTAAACAATGTCAACTTATTATTTCAGTGAAATGATGTAGTTAAATCATGTTTTTATAAAACATACGTATATTTCATAACTCAAGCCTTAATCTCCTGTTTAGTACTATTCAATAACCAATAGAACATTTTAAACGCACCTTTTATCTGAAAATTGAACAGATTGTTGAAGTAGACTGTAGAGAGTTTACAGGTCGTTATTGATTGAATCTTTCAACAACGCTTTTTTACCATACACTTTTGAAGATTCCAGAATTGTTTCATCTCCTGATTGATTTATTTAACCACTTTGGTGAAACATCCAACAATCACCATTTAATATTTCGTATCTGTTGTTGAATGTCTTTTGATTGCCTCTCTGTAACAAAACACACTCGCGTTGGGTTCAATTTTATTAAATGCCAGTTTCAGATGTATACAGTCCATAAAACATGTTTTATTTCACTTAAATAAATGCAATGTGTATTTCTGTTCCTATGTAGTCAACTGTAATAAACGGAACCAATCTGCTGGATCACAAATAAATAACTGTCGAGGTGAACTTATGATTTCTGAAATCCTAAATAAAAAACAAATTCACATCCCCTCCCTCAACTTTACAGAACTGTTTTATTTAAGGCTGTTTTAAAACAAAACTTTCTTTGTGGATAAGATAATATGCAAATTTTTAATTTAATCGATGAATGCTAAACAAGAAAATTCCTCACAAAACGTTAAATGTATTACAAAATAATTTCTGATGATGTACTTAATCACGAGCTTTTAAAACGCTTTTTTAAGCGAGCTTTTAAATTAGTCAATAAATATACTTTTACGAATTAAATTATCAATTGAATACATTAGTGTTTAGATTAACAATATAACCCAAGAGGTAAATTGGAATATTGTTACACCCAGAACTTAAGTGTTAACATATTATAACTTGTGTATTAAAAAAAAAAACATTCTAATGAAACTAGTTGTTAAACACAATAAGAGAGGTTATTTACTTAACATACATTACACCGCTACCTATTAAGGTTAATGTTTTGCAGTAATCTGTTTAATGGTAACGAACCTTGTAGCGTGATTAGACTTGTAAACACAAAGCTGTGGAAGCTTAAGCGGAGAGTTAAGTGAAGTGTTATTGTTTGGACATTGTTTCCTCTTATACGGTACAAAAACCACGCATGTTTATTTAGTTTACTCTTTACCTGGATTCTCATCATTCATGATTCATCAAAGCTTGTAAGATCAAAGCTCTTTTCCAATTTATTTAAGTAGCATATACAAACTCATTTTTAAATGTGTAAAAATCAATCAATAAATCTTATTTGTATGTAAAAACAAGTTAATTAACCTTTATATGTGTGTCAACTCATGCTTGCTCGGCGATGTCAAAGTTAAAGCAAGACCTTCCATTTATTGGGAAGTCGTAAAAATAGCAACGTCGGGACTTGATATTAGACCACAAAGAAATTGATGGATCGGAAATTGAAGCTGTATAGAGAGTCGATCTTTTGATCATATGTTCAAAGGACTTCCTTTGTAGATATTACAGTTTAACGGACAACATTACTTTCAATTTTCCCCCTTTTACACAGTTTAATTGTTTTGTAAAAAAGATTTTTCTACATAATGATTAGCAGACAGTTTTGATATTGTTTGTCATTAATATAGGTTTATTGGTAAAGTATTATAATACAGTTACATTGCTTATATGAGAGGCATGCACTACGTATTGCAATGGTTAACTTAGATAAAGTAACTCTCATTCTGATCGCAAACAACAACAAATTAAGTAAAACGGGGGTAAAAAGGGCCAAAATATCTGAAGAACCAATTAATACCTTGTTACAAAATTATCTTGGCTTTTAAATATTTTAAATCAATGTTTTTCCATTTATATTATTAGAACATACATTTTTTTTAAATTTACCTGACTCTCATCTAGAGGTTGAGTAAACAAACATAAAATCACATAGTTAATTGTTTTAACGTTTGAAAACAAGTTTATAAGAGTTTGATAAGCCCAAGCTGCAGAGCATTGTCATGGATTACACACGTTTAAGATAAAGTTGTTGTTTGTCATAAACATCCAACAGACCACACGGGACTTGCTGAAGTTTCAAATTGTGTTCGTGTTTGGGTTTGAATATAAAAGAGCCTTCAGTTGTTTAGCTGTTACATCCTGTAAGCTATAATATTTTGTATAAGGGAACTTTGAAACTATACATAATCCAAGCTTCGCGAGATTATTTACACATGTATTGTAGAAACATAATGTATTAATTTATAATATGTACCAATTACTTTACATGAACATTTTATTGGACGTTTGGAACGTATCACGTTTTCTCCTATAATATCATTGTTATGATAAATAATCAGTTGGTCCCGATTCACTAATACAAATGAGTAAACTGGGTATATACAATGGTATAGAATGGTTTCTATACCATTGTATATACGTTAACAATCTGATAAGAAAAGCTTTGTTGTGTGCTGACATCCCAGCCCAACTGGAACCCACAGGTCTTGACCGAAATGATGGGAAGCGGCCAGATGGAGCCACAATCATCCCCTGGAGCAAGGGCCAATGTCTAATCTGGGATTTCACTTGCTCTGATACTTACGCAGTAAGTTATATAAATCAAACAAAAAAGCAATCCGGAGCAGCAGCTGAAATGGCCACCCAGAGAAAACATACAAAATACTCTAATATTACGTCAAAAGGATACCAATTAATCGTCCTGGGTGTGGAAACTGCTGGGTCATGGTGCAAGGAAGGCAAGAACTGGGTAAATCAAATAGGCCGCAAACTAATAGAAAAAACAGGCGACCATAAAGCAAGGAGCCACTTAATACAACGAATTGCCATGGCCATACAGAAAGGAAATGCCGCCAGCATAATTGGTTAAACACCCACAGACGACGACCTTTCATCAATATTTTATTTGTAAAATTAATGTAAGAATTAAATTTGGTCTATGATTGAATGGTTTCTGATACTTCCACATATTTTGTGAGTCAGACCAGATGTTTAAGAAGGCGATTACTTGAAGTCTTGTATTAACACCTTAGTAATGATATTTGGACAATATCATACAATTAAAAAAGGTTTATATTACCATTCGGAATTTACTATGTGGGAGTTCAAACTTGATAGTACTTATGCCTCTTTCGTCTGAATTCAAGTGAATTTAATAGCTTTCATTCATTCTAATTGTTGATGTTAATTGTAGAATCAGTGCAGCTTTAAACAAAAACTAGTGTCATTCTGTGGGAAGCTTGTCTAAGCTTTAAGCTAGAATATACCTAGCAGGATAAAACACTTTTAAGGATGACTAGATTAGTAGTTCTAGAGAAGCAATGATTTCTGAGTTAAATATAAGAAACGACAATAAACAGGAAATTTATACTAAAGTGCACAAAATGAATGAGAGGAGGTTTTTATAACGCTTGAATAGTTACTAAGTTAATTCAATGAGCTTAGTTAATGACTTTAATTGTTCAATGAGTTTTGTGAAACCTTGGGCTAATAACATGAACTTACATCTCATAACTTAATTAAGACAGTGACCTGTTTTTATATATGCGTAATGATAATAATTTCTATTGAAATCACAGTATTATTAGTAGGCTATAAACAATAATTATTTTAAAACTTGTGAATTTATCATTTCTAAAACATTTCAAGTCCTGAAAACAGCGAATCAAATGTTTCATTGAATTCCTAGTGGATAGCATTCCTTTATTATATTATTGTTAATTTCTGATTAGGAAAGTAACTTTTTTATATTTATAATTTACCTTAAGTTTTTAAACAAATTTTGTCCATACAACTACTTGCAGTTATAATTGCACAAATGTACATGAGGTAAAGAAAAATATTAAATAAGATATTTCATTTATCATAAAAAAGTGTTTAATTATTTTACAATGCATTTAACAACTAGATTAATGTGCTCAATAATTCATAGCTACTGTGTTTGATCAACAGTCGGCATTATTGTATGTTGACAGTAAACCACATGTCAAGTAATGTTAGGGTTGGTAACAGAGTGGTCAGTTATCAGTATTGCATTTCCAGCTACCGAAAGAAAATTGCTTAATAATATCAATCAGTGGTTCAAAATCTCACACTTTGGATTTTCCTAATGCATGATCTTACCTTACATCCAAACTTAACTTATCTATTAATAATGTAAAATTATCTATATTAATATAAACCATTCCCAGTACTCTTACTGCTAAATCTTACTATTAATTTATGTGGCGAACAACTTTGGCGAACCGTTTTGAAATAAGGTGAAGTAAAATGTCAACTAGCTTTAGAAAGCTGAGAATGTGGTGAACATTTTTTTATAAAGAACATTGATTAAAAAAGTATAAACTAAACAAGCAAAGAACAAAGGAAAAATCAATAACTCATTTTCAAATGCATCACCATCAGAATAGTTTGAATGTTGTAGAAAAGAATAACGGCCAGTGTGATCTTCACATACTGTATATTGGATCAGATAGGGATAAGATTATTCGTGAATGCATTCAATCAGTTTACCCTACACAGCTCTTCATAGTATCGATACAGGTCTTTGTATGTGGGATATATTTACTGTTTATCTATATAGCCTCTTCTCGGAAGTTTACTGAATAACCAGCTATATCCCGTAAATAACACTATTATGTCTGGGACATTGCCAAGTGTGAATATGTATGGTAACAATAAATGTTTTCTCATTGAATTTAATTATAAAGCATACCCAGTACGGCAAATTAAATGAAGTAAATTTTTTATATTTTGTCACACATTCAGTAAAAGTGTACTTAACAACGAAGTATTCACGAAGAAAGTACTATTCAAGCCACGGAATATTGCTGTAAACGATTCTATTGTTTTCAGACAAAAACCTTTGTTTTATTGTTTGCTTCATTTTTTCTGACACTTAATTTAATGGTCCAATCAACAAAGTGCATTTAAAAAATTAACACGAATAGATTTCACTATAACATTTAAATTTGTGAAATTGGTGCAAACTACTTTAAACAGTATTACTGGAGTAATAATTTATATTCTTTGCTCAAAATAACATATGCCTACATTTCATTGAAGATTATTCAATAAGTTAATTTTTTTACCGTGCGAGTGTATACTTTTTGGCATCCTTTAACCCTATTATGAATAACCAAGCAAATTCGTGGTGCGGAATAATATATTTTTTAGTAAGAGCCCAATGTGTTAATCATCTGTATACAGAGTAATACTAATAGAGAATTTGTATTTGTAGTTACTTACTACCATGGCTAACGATATGGAACGACCCTCTTATATCCTGGTAGAAAATACTGCACTATACACTATTCATAAAGGATTAATGTAGATTTCCAAAATAAAACTATCATAAATTCTGCGTAAAGAGCTCTTCTTATTTAATATTTCCTCTTCTTCAATTTTATATTAAATAAAGTTCGTAAAAACACTCGAATGAGCGTAAATAAAAGCGAAAAGCTCCCTTTGATGGAAATATCAGACTTTTAAATGCCTCAGAATAAGCTTTTAATTCATTTCTTTGACGATTTTAACATTCATGGAATAACAAGGAATAAACCTTTTTAACTTTAGAAACAGATTGGTTAGTTTTTTTGTGATGGGCGTACAAGACAAATATTCCATGTTTCCTAAAACAGTAGGATAGGTATTTAGAGTTTCTAAATGCCCTTGTTAAAATTTGAAACGAAACATTGGTTTCTCTGGCTTTGATCGTTAAGGATATAAAAGATATAATGTAAGGCTATATATAAAAATATAAGGTATAAAGTTAGTATTAGTATTAGTTTATATTTGTATATTAAACTAGCTGGCCCGACAGACGTCGTCCTGTCCTAATGTGGTTTTATGTCAAATGTTCGTTCATTTTCAAGATGAACTCGTTCGCATCGCTCAATCAAGACCTGGTTGAAGTTTGTTTGCTACGCTTACTCCCCTTTAGGCTGGAGCTCGTTCACTGCGCTCACTAGCCTTCAGGTTAGCTCGTTCGCTACGCTAACTCGCCTCCAGGTTGAAGTTCGTTCGCTACGCTCACTCACCTTTTGGTTGCAAATTAGCTGCTTTCATATTTTTTTTTTTAAATAGTACTGCACCCTGTTGGTAAACCTATTAAAAAGTCAAATGCCACTGAACATCACAGAATCAAATAGTTTAGGTTGAACCAGCTGTTAAGATTCTTTAATACCATTTAAATATAAGAACTCATAAGGTTAACATGGAAAACTCCAGAGCCACTGGGGCGGAGCTCTTTTGACGGATCTGCACCAAACTTCACACAAACCATCCTTGAATAATGCTTAATAATGCCTGAAAGATTCATTATAATCTGTCGAGCGGCTTCGGAGTCCATAACGTTCAAATATACATATATATATATATATATATACACACAAACTTCCTTTTTTATAAATATAGATAGATTTGTTACAGTATTTTAGTGTGACTTTGAACAACAGGTAAATATAGCTTTGTAAAGAATATTTAAATATGTTCTTTTCAGGTTTAATTTCAACATAGGAGCAAAAGATGTTTGCTTAAGAAACTATTAGCAAAATGTGAAATTCTGTAATAAAACTGGATGAGTTTTATCAAAGTGAATACTATCAGGAAACAAACGGAATGAATGACTCAGTAAGATAAACTACTCAACAGATAATCAATTAGTAAATTTAGAATATTTGAAATTGTAAGTAAATAGGGGTAATAAATTACTGATTGATTGAAAGGAATGAAAAAATAATAATTTATTTACAATGTCTCATGGTTTATATTGTTATACAGTAAATATAAACGTGCCTACCCCTTATTCTCTAAATGTATTTAGATACTACTCACACGTAGAAATTATAACAAAAACAAACTTATTTTATTGCGATAAGGAAACGTCAGTAGAAATTTATTCCAATGACCATATCAAAGTAAAGTTTATCATATTATTCTTACCTTCGTTTACTAATGCAAATTTGAATCACTTTATAGTTATTTTGTCGACAACTTTTATAATATAATCCTGAGATGCAACATTGTAGGGGACTAAGGACATCACGTCCAGAAGTTTATAATTAGGTCATGGTTATACAATATGAAACTGCACTTCAACTTCATTATCATCAATAACTATAATCATAGATTTAGATGGAAAAGTTGCATATCTAAATATTGCAAACTTTAATTTTTGTATAGTATTTAATTTAGATTATTCGTGTTTGTCCAACACATATTGTCCTAAGAATTAGTTTCGTTAGCTAGTATTGTAAATCAACGAACCCAAGGACATGGTAATGGAAATGTTGGTAATGAACCTTATTTACCCATTCAAAATACATGTTAATTATTTGCAGTGCCGTTGGTATCTCTTTGGACACTGTGACACATAACTTTTAACAATTAATATGCGTTTTATATGGGGAAACTGGTTGTTAGTAAAGTTGATAAGTTGAAAATTAAAAGAGATACGGGTGTAGTTTAAAATTCCGTATTTCTTGCAATTGTAATACTTTCGACATTTAATGCAAATTAACATATTGTGCTTTAATTAGAATTTTTTTAGATTTGACTACGTAACTATTTTCAAAACAATAATGTTTCCATTGTCTTTGGGAAGCTATAAGTTAACAGCACGATCTTGTAATATCAAAATTGTACATGGGATTGTTTTTCAATTGTAGTTTGTCCCCTTAACATTTATTTGTTCAAAAAACTACTCAAGTTTAATATCTTGTAAAATACATTTTTGCAATTGATCAAGTAATAAAGGTTAAAAAATTCTTTCTTTATTTTTAATATTCTCTAATTATAGTTTTTGGATTGTCTTAAAATTTATTTATGAGATTTTAAAGTGGCTAACTGCATCTTACAAACATAATGACATTACTGAATGTCTACAAAAATCAATCTAAAAATGCTTTATTTTCTAACTAAGCATCTCATTTATGTTTTTGGTAAATTTATTACCATAGGTAAACATAAAAATATTTTATCATTGACAATGAGAAATGAGAATTATTTTATATACTACTTTGTTTTAATTCTTAAACAAATACCACGATTTTTTGCTTCTTAAACAGAAATAAATTTTATTGTTTTTCATTATTTTTAGCTTTTCCGGAGTTTTGTATGAACACTGAATGATAATTGTATCAGTGCTATCATACTTAACGAGCTAAGAGATACCCTTCTTGACTATCAAACTAGGTTTTTTATTTTGTGGTGAAGAAATTTAAAATATATTGTACCCAATAAATTGTAAACTAAAATATAAATATAAAGGAAAAATATAAAGCAAATATCCAAATATAATTAATCAAAATTACACCACTATTAAAAGAGCAAATTAAATCTTACTAATATTATAAATGTGAAAGTTTGTGTGTTTGTTTGTTTGTGTGTTTGTTTGTTTGTTTGTGTGTTTGAAGGTCAATCACGGATAAACCACTGGATGGATTGGGCTGAAATTTGGCATGATGATAGCTCATACTCCCAATTAACATATAGGCATATTGTTATCTCAAAAATCCCTTCGGGCTCCGCCCCAGTGGCTCTGTAGTTCCCCATGTTAATCTTATGAGTATTCATATTTAAAGGGAATTAAAGAATTTAGTCAGCTATTTCAACTAAAAAAGTTGGTTCTATGATATAGCCTACAAAAGCATTAAAAAGTTATAAGATTTACCAACAGGGTGCAGCACTATATTTTTTTGCATTTATGTAAACAGCTAATTTGAACTAAGCAGCAACAAACAATTCTGATACGCAATGAGAACTGTCAAAGTAGGATTGTTTACAGTTATGTTTATGTTTTTAATGTCATGAATAATTTGTGATTTTTAAAATTTGTAATACTTTATTTTTCTTTATTGTTTAGGTGAAGAGGTAGAACATTATGGCTATGGTAGACGTGTAATACCGTAGTCTACCGTCAATTTTAAGAAGCAAATTTTATCAAACTTTGTCTTCCCCCATTGCAAACGCAAAGCATGAGTATAACTGCAATAAGCAATTTAAACTTATATGCCAACCCCGTACGAAGGACGGGTACTCTGCTAGTATTTAATAAATTTTACGTTTGACTAACGATTAGGATATTTGGCAGGAAGTCTGGTAAAACCAGAGCCAGAGGATAAATTTTGAATTTTTAACAGCTAAATAGAAAATATTAGCAAGAAACGACAATACTGCGTCGAGATTAAGTTTCATATCAGACAAATACATTTACATTTATGACGTTTTCTTGCGCAAAAAATCTGTTTTTCACCTCGTCAATAAATTTTTACGTAAGTAAATAGAATGGCTTAGTTGACAATGCAGATGTAGATTCAATTTGGCCCACATCATGTATGTGCAGATTGCATGAAGCTCAGATGCAATTAGTACAGTGTGAATTCCACTTAAACGATTAATTACATTATTTACTACTATTTGTAAAAACATGAAACATAAATAACACATAGACGTAGTAAACATCGCCCAAACACTCTACGGTATTTTTTACTACCCTAGTTTAGTCCTTTGCTTGTGGTAAATAATCTTGTTGAACTTGGTCTAAACATACGTGATAAATGGATATAAGTCTAGGAAATGAATAATTCATAAATAGAAACTCCAAAACTTTTACCTCGTAGCCATAACCCATCCTTTATGAATTATCTAGTGATAACCAGAACAGGTGTTGAAGCTGTTCATGTAGTTTTGTTGAAAAACCTGCAAGAATCCTGCAAAGTTTTGTTTTATCATCGGAAACATCCTTTAGAAAAATAAAGTTTTCTAATCTCTTTATAAAGTTGCTATACGATTCCCCCATTTATTTTGCTCGTTTCTATGTCAGTGACATTGTAATGAGGTTAAGTCAAAAGTTTTTAGTGAAAGCGGACCTAACCCTATAAATATTTTGTGGATGTACCGGGAATTGAGCCCGTTGCTCCCGTACCAAAGTCCGAGACGCTAACAACTAGGCTAGCAACACAACCAAATAGAACAACAGCATTATTTTATGTTTCGGAAGGATATAAAAGACCTTCTGAACTTTACTGTAGTTGTAATATACAGTTCTCCTATTTCAGTTCAAATTTATGAACCGATTTTCAATTTTTTTTCATCAAACATTTTCTTTTTTCATGCTCTTTTATTTGATATGTCACAAGGGATACCTTGCTATTTTAAAAAAATTAGTTGGGGGCAGGAGGGGAAAGGGGGGGAATGTGAATGTAACGTTGAATTCAAAACAATTGGGCCCCCTACGTCAATAGATGATTCCCGCAAATTGCATATTTCTATCTATTGCGGTTTTTACATAAATAAAGATGCAAGTTTTGAAAAAAACACCCTGTATATTAAAATAGAATGTATAAAGTTAGTATTAATATTAGTTTATATTCATAAATTTATTACAGTATGTTAGTGTGACTTTGAACAACAGGGAAATATAGCTTTGTAAAGCAAATTTAAGAATGTTCTTTTCAGGTTTAATTTCAACATAGAAGCAACAGATGTTTATTATAATATTTTTCGACAAAATAACTATAAAGTGATTCAAATTTGCATTAGTAAACTAAGGTAAGAATATGATTGTTCGGTCATTGGAATAAATTGCTACTGACGTTTCCTTATTGCAATAAAGTAAGTTTGTTTTTGCTATAATTTCTACACGTGAGTAGTATTTAAATACATTTAGTTACTAAGGGGTAGGCACGTTTATATTTTACTTATAACAATATAAACCATGAGACATCCCTTTCAATCAATAAGCAATTTATTACTCTTATTTACGTACTTACAATTTCAAACCTTCTAAATTTACTAATTGATTATTTGTTGAATAATTTATATTACTAAGTCATTCATTCCGTTCGTTTTCTGATAGTATTCATTTTTATACCAGCGTAATTATCTTAAAACTCATCCAATTTGTTTTTTAAAGAATTTCACATTTTAATTATTAGCGAAATGTGAAATTCTTTAAAAACAAACTGGATGATAGTATTCATTTTTACACCAGCGTAATTATCTTAAAACTCAAAAATTATTATTTAATTATTAGCAAAATGTGAAATTCTTTATAAACAAACTGGATGAGTGGATGAGACGCTGGTATAAAAATGAATACTATCAGAAAACAAAGTAATATAAATTATTCAACAAATAATAAATTAGTAAATTTAGAATATTTGAAATTGTAAGTACGTAAATAAGAGTAATAAATTGTTTATTGATTGAAAGGAATGTCTCATGGTTTATATTGTTATAAGTAAAATATAAACGTACCTACCCCTTAGTAACTAAATGTATTTAAATCATATTTTTACCTTAGTTTACTAATGAAAATTTGAATCACTTTATAGTTATTTTGTCGAAAAATATTATAATATAATCCTGAGATGCAACTTTGTAGGGGACTAAGGACATCACGTCCAGAAGTTTATAATTAGGTCATGGTTATACAATATGAAACTGCACTTCAACTTCATTATCATCAATAACTATTATCATAGCTTTAGATGGAAAAGTTTGCATATCTAAATATTGCACAACTTTAAATTTTTGCATAGTATTTAATTTAGATACTTTGTGTTTGTCTAACACATATTGTCCTAAGAACTAGTATCGTTAGCTAGTATTGTATATCAACGAACCCAAGAAATTTTGGTAATGAACCTTATTTCCCCATTCAAAACACATGTTAATTATTGTTTGCAGTGCCGTTGGTATCTCTTTGGACACTGCCACACATAACTTTTAACAATTAATATGAGTTTTGTATGGGGAAACTGGTCTTTAGTAAAGTTGATAAGTTGAAAACTAAAAGAGATACGGGTTAAGTTTAAAATTACGTATTTCTTGCAATTGTAATACCTTCGACATTTTATGCAAATTTAGATATTGTGCTTTAATTAGAATTTTTTTAACAGCACGATCTTGTAATACCGAAATTGTACCTGGGATCGTTTTACAATTGTAGTTTGTTCCACATTTATTTGTTAGAAAGACTACTCAAGTTTAATATCTTGTAAAATACATTTTTGCAATTTATCAAGTAATAAAGGTTAACAAATACTTGATTTATTTTTGATATTGTCTAATTATAGATTTTGTATTGTCTTCAAATTTATTTAGGAGATTTTAAAGTGGCTAACTGCATCTTACAAACAAAATGACATAACTGAGGTGTCCACAAAAATCTAAAAATACTTTATTTTCTAACTACGCATCACATTTATGTTTTTGGTAGATTTGTAAACCTGATTTTTTTATCATTAACAATGAGAAATGAAAATTATTTTATATACTACTTTGTTTTAATTGTTAAACAAATACCGCGATTTTTTGGCTTCTTCAACAGAAAAAATGTTCTTTTTCATTATATTTAGCTTTTCCGGAGTTTGTATGAACACTGATTGATAATTGTTTCAGTGTTATCATTGTTAACAAGCTAAGAGATACCCTGCTTGACTATCAAACTAGGTTTTTATATTTTTTGGTGAAGAAATTTAAAATACATTATACCCAATAAAATGTAAACTAAAATATAAATGTAAAGTAAAATATAAATATAAAGGAAATATATAAAATATAAATATAAAGGAAAAATATAAAGCGACTATCCAAATATAATTAATCAAAATTCCACCACTATTAAAAGAGGAAATTAAATATTTAATAAATTATACGTTTGACTAACTATTAGGATATTTGGCAGGAAGTCTGGTAAAACCAGAGCCAGAGATATTTACGGCTAAATTTTAACAGCTAAATAGAAAATATTAGCAAGAAACGACAATACTGCGTCGAGATTAAGTTTCATATCAGCCAAATACATTTACATTTATGATATTTTCTTGCGCAAAAAATCTTTAACATGTTTTCACCTTGTCAATAAATGTTCATGTAAGTCAATAGATGCATTAATGGCTTGGTTGACAATGCATATGTAGATTTAACTTGGCCCACATCATGTAAGTGCAGATTACATGAAGCTCAGATGCAATTAGTACAGTGTGAATTCCACTTAAACGATTTATTACATTATTTACTACTCGTAATCTAATAACTTTGTAAAAATAAGAAACATAAATAGCACATAGACGTAGTATACATCGCCAAAACTATCTAGGGTATTTTTTACTACCCTAGTTTTGTCCTTTGCTAGTGGTAAAATAATCTTGTTGAACTTGGTCTAAACATACGTGATAAATGGATATAACTCTAGGAAATGAATAATTCCTAAATAGAAACTTCAAAACTTTTACCTCGCAGTCATAACCCATCCTTTATGAATTATCTAGTGATAACCAGAACAGGTGTTGAAGCTGTTCATGTAGTTTTGTTGAAAAACCTGCAAGAATCCTTCAAAGTTTTGTTTTATCATCGGAAACATCCTTTAGAAAAATAAAGTTTTCTAATCTCTTTATAAAGTTGCTATACGATTCCCCCATTTATTTTGCTCGTTTCTATGCCAGTGGCATTTTTGTAATAAGGTTAAGTCAAAAGTTTTTAGTGAAAGCGGACCTAACCCTATAAATATTTTGTGGATGTGCTGGGAATTGAGCCCGTTGCTCCCGTACCAAAGTCCGAGACGCTAACAACTAGGCTAGCAACACAACCAAATAGAACAACAGCATTATTTTATGTTTCGGAAGGATATAAAAGACCTTCTGAACTTTACTGTAGTTGTAATATACAGTTCTCCTATTTCAGTTCTAATTATTGTTTTCTGTTCAAAATTAACTGTGGATACGAGCTTAGACTTAACACTTTCAAACCGGCTCCAATACAAAGATGACATAGCAGTTTGAATTTATTCATAATTACTCATTTCATTACAAATTTTGGAATTTATCGATGGTGTAAGCTAACTATGAAGTAAATAGTTAATCTACTATATTTGTCATTAAAGTTGAGTAAGACCGAGGCCCCACTAGAAAAACAGGCCATGTTGTAATTCGGGCAGCGAACACTGAGTCCCAGTGGTGGATAGTCGTACTAAAATCTTACCGTTACTATCTGACACTTACCCAGCTTATTTACCTAAAACTTATAGGATATTGCAGTGAATCTATCAACAAATCTGACCACTAGTGTGACGTTATAGATCCTACAGCATGGCTTGTTTTTCTAGTGGGCCTTGGTAAGATACGACAGCTTAAGTTAAATTGTTATAAAACTAAATATGAGATATAATCAGATAACAATCTGATACAACATCAAAACTTTAGTAAAATCTGTTACATGGGCCTTTATTTTAACTACGGTTTTCAAACGGCTGAAATATGCACGAGTGTGATAATGGTTGTGTTGTGAGTATTTTCATCACTACTCTACGTTTGCACTAAAGTATTAATTTTGATATCATAAACTAAGAATTTAATAAAATTGTCTCTAAAGCCATGTAGCAGGCCCCAAAGATTGGTATGCATGGCAAGGCAAAAATATGTTAGAAGAAAAATTGGTTCTATCTTTGACTCCACCAGGGGGCCCACTACTAAAATATTTTAATTCACAACCTATTATCTATTTCATACAATCTAAGACAGGTAGTCATAGATACGACCCAATTAAATATTTATTAAATTACTTAATCAAAGACGATTTTCTTACAAACATGTATGCCTACTGATTAACGACTGTAATCACTAATATTTTAAATGGTTGAACAAGTTGTATACGTTAGTTTTTGCATTGCAACAGTGTGGAAAGTCGTCTGGTTGCAAATGCTGAATAATGGATGAAGTTTTGATTAAGACATGTTTAATGCAAACTTTGTGTGGTTAACTCTACCAGAACTCAAGTTTAATGCCAAAAGAGGGAAACTGTATCAGCAAGACATTGACAGAGTCGAACGCTGAAATATTAATTTCTTAATAGTTAATTAATTCAGTGTAACATCATGTTGGTGGTATGATATGCGTAGTTAAAGGTGACACTTTCGCCAACACACATGATATCTACGTGGTATTTTCTTTACGTCAACAAAATATTGTTTTTAAAGACAAGTTGACTAACCATTTTCAAATGGAATTACTAGCTTTAATTAATTAACCTAAACGAAATTCTACCTATGGAATTTGCAAAACTGTTCAACTTAAGTTAATAATCTTGAAAACTAATTTTAAATATTAAATCAAATTAATTATAATATTTTTTATAACCTCCAGCGCATGGCTTCTGTGGACGCTTATTTTTTTAATTATAAATTGTTACTCGGACTGTTACATTTTGACATTTACCTAAAAAAACAAAACCTGCAGGCTTTAGTGTGAAATCAGCAGAAAATAAAGAATAAAGGAATGGGCACTACTCCTGTTGATGATAGCCGGTTTACACGGTGCCAACCTTCAGCCCAAGTTATCTTGTTCTCAATCATAGACCACCAACGCTCCTGTTGCCTGAAACGAGCATTATTTCATATTCTATATAAAATGGTAAATTCCTAATTAGCTATACAAATAATATTAGAATACCCGTTGCTCGGAATGGAGCAATTACTTTGTATTACAGAAGTTATTTTAAAACGTAGTGAATTCTAAATAAATAACAATCTCAATTTGATTTGACTTATTAAATAATAAGTATCTCCTGGAAGTAACCAATCCGTTTATAAAAGCTCTTTTCAAACAGTATTTATGCTATTGTAAATATTTAACGACTTTTCGGGAGCTACGAAAATAGTTAAAGTCACCCCAAAGAATTTCCCTGATTGGCAGCCAATTAAAGTTGTCAATGTGACAATGCAGGAAAGGTAATGTCCAGTTGGTAACCCTTGCAATGAACTGACCATTAGTTTCAGTAGTCATAGCTAAAGCTGAAACTACTTTAAGTTTAGTTCTTTTAATACAGATTGGCAGAAATTTGTCTAATATGGATTCAAATTTTCTTTGGGTACCAAGAGTTCACTGCTTGTGTCAATAATGCCTCACAGTTCCTAATGCTGTTGTAATCAGGTTCCATTAACTGATCAATTTGATAGTATTCTACATTCTTATCCAACACACGAATTTTATTCAACCAACTATTTTGTTTAACGTTGTTTTCCGTAACTATAGTATCTCTGATGCTTAAATATCGTTGGTAATGGCTAGGAATATTGTTCATGATTGCTCTGCACTATTTATTTCCTAACAGTCTTCCTTTTTTTACACGAAATTGCACGGTCAATTATGTCATAGCTCTTAATTACAAACACGTTTCTGTAAATATCGTCAAACTGGATTTGTGGTATCTCAAAACCAATTTATGAGCGAGTTTACACATTAACTATACATACTATGTATATAGTTAATGGTTTCCAGCGTCCCGTCTCTAAGGTGCCTGAGGAAAAGCCATGAATTTCGGTTTCGATGCCAAAGCTCTGATAATTAATTTAAATTAGTTCGAGTTGCTTTATCTAATTCTTATTCCATGTTTAGAAAGACTTTATGCATTGCTATACGTCCCACTCCTGTTACCATGAGATGCCACTCGTAGGGTCTGTCATTTCTAGAGTCCCGCAATAAAGAACGGTTGTCAAAAGCAAGCAGATGCCTAACTTAATTGTGAAATTCGCAACTTTTACAGCCACCACAAAATTTAAAACATTTTTTACCTAATGGAAGATTTACGTTCTACGACCCATCCAACGACACCTTGAACATGTTGATTGGTTGCACAGCAGCTTCAAAACAATTATCACAAAATTTATGTTGGGCTAAAATATATACGTAATTAGAATAATAATAAAACACTTTCAAAACTACTTTTCTCGCTGAATAACTTTGCACAAACTTCAACCAATATTTAATCTACAGAGTTAGATTTTGCGGCAGACATAAATATTCAGGTAGCCTCTCAGGCTTAACAAGACGCTTCAGATCAACTTCAACTTGGTGTTTGAATGGAAATAATAAATAGCTCTGCTTCATTTATCCTAATAAGTGAACCTTATAATTCCTAATCATGAAGTACTAGACTGAGATAAACTTGCAACGGATTCTTTCTGTTATAACTGTATTTGACTCTTAGTGAAAAGATTCTTTGTTACAAAACAATCATCACAAATGTTCAAACAAAAATACCAGCCTTGGAGTATCTTCTCAGTGAAATTAAAAGAACAAAATGCCCTTTTATGCTTGACGTATGGATGACAGATGGATCAATAATTGGCAATCTTACGGTTTTAAATATTTCAAATATTCTAGTTTTAAAGGATCTCTTACAGGAATCACATGTATTATTGAGTAATTCAGGCGCATCAAAATTTAAATTCAAAATTTAGGTTAGTAACATAACATTATGTTGGTTTAAAAACTATATGACTTTTTTTTGTAAATCCAGCTAGATTTGATTCAAATCTAGTACAACAGGTTTTAATAACCAGAAGTAGTATAAAGTAATAATATACCAAATAAAGTATATGTTTTGTTAGATTCATCTCTCTATGTGATCTTCTTAGAAAGATGATACATTGAACAGGATCGGATTATTCAAAATAGTTTGAATAAACTACCCTACACAATTCTTTGTACCGATCTACACTATTTACTGTTACCATCCATATTACGTCTTCCTTATATAGCTTATTGTATTCAAGCTATATCCAGAATGATAGTATATTCATGACAGCGCCAAGCTACAATGTTTCATAGTTTACTCGTGTTCGTTCGAAAACTCTTTGTTGTGTAAATTCAACATGGCAATTTGTTAGTTACAGGTGACTTAGCCTTTTTTTTATAATATTATCGTAGAAATTTTGTTTATCAAACTTAAAAATAATTTTAAACTTGATGAAATCAACCATTTGTAATGTAGTATGTTTGGATTTGAAAAAAGTTTCAAAATACGTTACTATCTTAATGCTATTTCAAATAGTAAATGGTTATTCTGTACTTGATTTATACAGTGTTAAAGTTGATTGAGTGAATTGGGCAAAAATACATTTAAATATACGTACGCACTTTTAAACAGTAAAAATCTTATAAAAGTTAGTTTGTAAACAGTTTGTTTTAACCTTTGTTTTGAATTAGGAGTTAAACAGAAGTAATATTTAAAAGTCATAGATCAAAGCAAGTTAATTTCTTTTCACACATTCAAATGTCACTTCTCTTCAAAGCACTCATTCGGAAAGTGCAATCCGGAAATGGCGGAATGTTTCTGAATGTGCTTCTATTGTATAACAAACATCAACATTTTGTAAGGCTCTGTACGCTTAACAACTCTTACATTCAAAAAGGAAATCAGAGTGCTCTGGGTATGATGATTATTAATAGTTCTTCAAGGACAGCCAACGTTATAAAAATTCATTTAATTACGCGTATAAAAATGAGTTTTTACTACATTATATTTTTACATATTACGAGGTGTTGGCCCGTCCTACGAACGGGAATTGAGTAGTCAACTAAAACTGAAGTCATGTCGATTTTCCATTTCTAATCCAAGCATAGTTTAAGCAGTTAAACATTTATTGTAAACAAAAAGCTGCCAAAATGAATTAAAACATGTAAACATGATTATTTTCCAATTGTTTCCTCAAAAAGACAAACAGAAAAATAATTTACATAAACTTTCCTCTAAAGACTCGGGGGCAGAGCCTCAATTTGTATACATCAGTGGTTATAATCAATGCCAAAATCACAGAATAATAAACTAACCTGATGGTTCTATAGAATATTTTTTTATTCAACCAGCTGTTAGTTAAAACAAATTATATTCCACTAAAACTAACTTAACATTTTAAAAACTGCTCTAAAAAAAAATTAGAACATCCAACATTTTACCATGTATATTTAAATAATCTGTCATCCTCTTACCGATTAAATGAACGTATCAATGAGTATAGCATTACACATAGTATGAATAAGTCAACCTTATGTATGCCATTATTATCCAAATGTGATTATTTGTCACACACCCTTAATGTTTAGAGCTGTTACGTTAAGCAAATGGCATTATACCAAAAGCTAGTTTAGAATGCTTAGGTCAGCTGCTACACTTTTTACAATTTTAAACTTGTTAAAAAAAAAAAAAAAAAACTGAAACCCTAAACTAAAATTATGGCTTCAACATTCCCTAGTTCTCAAAATTATCTTTCTGTCAACACAAAAATCATGAAAATCCGTCAAGTGGTTGATTCAGAATCGTGAAAAAACCCTGTCACGTTTTAATTTATATGCTAATTTACATTATTTTTATATTTTTAGAATTCACCTAAACAGTTTTGGTTCATAAACAGTTTTACAGATATAATGTGACTCTAATTTTTTTTTACCCCATATATGTATTTTTTTTATTACATTGAACCACTGTACCACGTTTTATGTACGAAACTCTTTGGACTTATCAACAAAAACTAGTAAAATATTTTTTCTATCAATGTATTAATTGAAAAAATATGTATATTTTACTTGTCGGTAACAATGATAACATTTCGGTAGGTCTCATACAAGTTTACTAAAACTCGTTCAGGCATTATGAATTAGTTTTTACCAAACGTGTAGCTCACGTAATATAACTTAACTAGATAAATTTAGACCCATACATATATTTTCGTTCATACTTGAGTTTCTCAACTTCTTAAAATATTTATATTATACTAAAATTTGTACGCTACTCACCTTAGCATAAAATTTAAACTAAAGTAAAACCAACCGTTGAGGTATATTATCACTTTTAATTTTACTGAGAATTATATACCGTTATGAGAACAAGAATGGCTTATTCTGTTTAACAGATAATTATAGCCAGAACACGCAGGAAGTAGGGTCCCTAAAATAGGATGTTCATACATTTTAGACCAATTTGAAATAAAAAAGTCAATTATGAAAAAAAAAATTATATGTTTTCCACAAAATTCTAACAAATATGATTTTCATTTAATCAGAAAAACTATAAACAATTAATTACATAAAACTGAACTAAAAAATGGCTAAATTAATACTTTTAATACTCTTTGTTCTGAAATGGCGACCATATGTTTAAGTCGCTAATCATTATTTTCTTGTTATAATGTTTCTAAAAAAACTATATCAATTGCTGAAGGAAATTAATGGGGGAGCTGGATAATCATACCTGTTAAAAAATGATAAAAGACATTGTTATTTATATTACTACAAAGTGGGGCTATTTTAAAAGAGAGAACAATGTTGACGATCCTTAACATAATCGTATGTAATTATTCAGCGTTCGAGGACGAGATCATGTTAAACAACTGTAAAGGCTATAATAATAACTAATTAGAATAATAAAAATAATAACAAATAAAGAACCCGAATGGAAAGAGGTTTCCAGACTTAGGGATACGATGATATGATACTAACAGTTCAATAATTATAGTATTTTATGATGATTGTATTAGTGTTTGGTGTAGTATCAATGTGCAAAGGATACACCGGATATATTTATCTTTAAATATTAGATTTGTTGGATTTTGTTGTTGTTGATATTTTTACTTGAGTAGTCATAGTTGGTGATCTAAAGATAGGCCTATTTAATAGGTCACTTAGTAACAGCAGATACGTTTTATGATAAAATCCCCGATGGTAATAAGTTAAAGCATAATTTGAAACATCCTTCAGCTGTACCAGTGTGTGATGTGATTTGTGTGATTTGATTCAGTGTGTGTGTGATGTGATTTGTGTTCTAAATCACATCCATCACCTTATAATCAAATAATTAAAAATACAAACTAGGCGTATTAAATTTGCTCTAACTTTTTTATTGATGCTAATACATTGTAATTTAATGGGCATATAAGTGAAGATTTTAAAATTTCGACTTTATATTTTATTTATTCTCAATAACTATATTAATTTCGTGTTGGCCAAAAACCTTGTATATATACGTGTTCTTAAGATACAATTTTGTGCGATTGAGTGTTCATTTAATTTGTTCATTAAGTCTTATTCAATCGCTGAACCAATCTAGTTTTAATAACATTACAACCAGACAGAGTTACTGTGTAATTATTGGATAAACCTCTAATGTTCTTTTTACTTTCTCCCCCTATACCATAGTATATGGAGAAAGTATTGTTTTCGTCATAATTTTCGAGTTTGAGTTTTGAGTGGATATATTCGTTTTGGGTCCCCCTGGACCCAAAAAAGTGGTTTTCGAAGTGATGTCTGTGTGTGTGTGTTGGTGTGTGTGTGTGTGTGTGTGTGTGTGTCTGTGTGTCTGGATGTGTACAGAGCTAGAGACTACACCTGTGGTCCGATTTCAATGAAATTTGGTATGTAGGTTCTAATCTATGGTATCTCCAGGTTTTTTTTTCATTTTTTTGAAATTTTGATTTTTAATGTGGATTTTCCCATAAAACCCTAAAAAAACCGGAAAAATGGGATTTTCTCAAAAATGTCCCGAATGATTTTGATAAAAATTTAGTATGTTGTAGCCCTTTAAATTCTGAACAAAATGGTACAATTCCCATTTCTGTAAAAATTACGGTTCAAAAGTTATGGTAAATTATGTTATTTTCCCATAAAACCCCATAAAATAACGAAAAATAGGATTTTAGACAAAAATCCGGTTTTGATTTAACATAGTATGTTATGGTCCTTACAATTTTGATAGTTTTTTTTTCTTTTTTTAGAAATTTTTATTTTTAATGGGGATTTTCCCATAAAACCCCATAAAATAACGGAAAAATAGGATTTTCCCAAAAATGGCCCGAACGATTTTGATACAAATTTAGTATGTTACAGTCCTTTATATTTTGAACAAAATTGTACAAATCCCATTTCTGTAAAAATTACGGTTCACAAGTTATTGTAAATTATGTTATTTTCCCATAAAACCCCATAAAATAACGGAAAATAAGATTTTCCCAAAATTGGCTCGAACGATTTTGATAAAAATTTAGTATGTTATTGTCCTTTAAATTATGAAGAAAATCGTACAAATACCATTTCCGTATATTTACTCACACCGCTTACACATGATAAAGGTTGTTGACAAACTTATGGGAGAAAGTATGTGTCAGAATGCTGATACCGTTTATTTATTCTTTATTATTTAGTAAATTCAACAAGTCATCAATTGCTTTCCAATTTAAATAAAATTATAATGTAGGAACAGTAGTATTATTTTGCACTTAAACAGTAGCCTATATCGTTTTCTTGATTCCGAAAACCTAAATTTGTATATATCACAATCGTTTTTAAATATATGCTACCTCAAATAGGCATTATCAAAAAATACTATCTATTTGGTGAAATAAATTGTATTATCATTATCAATTGAGATGGGGATGTATGCATTATTATCGGTTTTAAAAACTAACAATATAATAAAACACACTATTTTTGTATTAAAGATGTACACAAACATACCTAATTATTCTAATATTTATAGTTCAATTATGCAAAAATTCATAAATAAGATGCCATAAGTATAGTGGCATTGCAGTGTTTAACTCGTAATTCATTAAAATACCAAAATAATTTTGTTGGTTAATGAATAGTTGTGTGTAAGAGTCTACATTTACTTATCCATAGATAGATATGTTTTCTAAATAATGATTTTACCTAGTTCTAAGTAAATGGTTTTAGGGGGACATTGTATAACTATTTACGTAAACATAATGTGTGGTTAAGGAAAATAAAAAACCAGTTAGGAAACTGGTAGATCTAAATCTGACATGATTGTAGATAAAAAATTTATTCAATGTCGAGAAATCATCGTAATCAAACAAGGAAACACCTGTTAAATTAAGAAATGATTGTTATATCAATCGCTCTTGCATTTACTATGTTATACGAAATAAATCGTGTGATTTGTAATACTGTTTACGTCATTAAAGATTAATCTCTACGTGTGATCATCACTGATATATTCGAGAAAATCGGATTGTTTGAAATGCAAGATCAGTTCACTCAACACAGCTCTTATACCTATAGATAGAGCTCGTTGAATGTAGGGTACATTAACCCTTTATCTATATAGTCTCTTCTCTCTAGTCTACTGCATTACCAGCTATATCCCGAGGATAAGGACAGTCGGGTACATTGCCAAGAGTGAATATGTCTGGGAATAATTGGTGTTTCGTTCATAAAATGTAATATCCAATATCTTTAGCTTATGAAATAGTATACAATTAGTTTGTAGTCAACAAAATTTACAATGACCTTGTGTCAACTTGTTTCATAGTTTAATTGTTTACAAAACTCTGATATAAAAAATTTACTTTTTAATATTAATTTACCTTCATTATTTCTGTTGTATGGCCATACAGTATTGTTCGTTCGCTAAAATGATTGTTTGTGTTCGTTTTTGATATTTATTAGTCTCGTTATGTGTTTTGAAGACTTTATGACGACCTACTAGGAGCGACAACCACGTCAAGGCTTGACAATGACACCATAAAGTGTGCCGAAACCGGTAGTCATTAAGAATTAAGCCTACCAAGGATTACGTTGGCAACAAGGTATTTAACCTCTAGATTAGTGATTAATTTAGCATTTGTAAATTATTTTCTCTGTTGTTGTTCAGTGTTTTATAACTAATATTGCACGTTATGCCAAAGCAACCCGTACGTAACTTTCTAATGATATTTTAAGTGCATTGTGTATTTCTTGTGTATAGTTTGTGTAGACTGAAAAAACCCGCAGTTTATTTAGACATGATTATTGATTAAAATCCCAATAATTAAAGACATTTAGACCCAGTTTCAAACAATCGTTTCACATAGAACCATTTCTCTAGAGGTATCACCATTCATTATAAGTTTGGAAAGTATTTACTTAATCAACAAAACTAATCGCTTTTGGCTTTAGTAAATATTATAATACAAGCAATTATTTGGGGAATGCATCAACTTGATTATCATGGCTTACACTATCAGGTTTGACCATTTAGAATGTCAGCCCTAACAGTTGCGATAAAAGCATTATAAGTAATTGATTGTGAAATAAATGTATTTTAAGTTAACCATAGATGAAGGACAAGCGAGATCTATTAAAGTAAGAGTAAACTAACTGACGAATCAGAACAAGCATTTTATATCTCACTTTTCACATATTCCACTGTTGCATTACATCGAAGTGTTCATGCGGAAAGTACGATTTGAAAGCTACGGGATATTGCAAGAAACGCTTCTATTGTCTTCAAACAATAACTATTGTTTTATTCTTTGCCTTACTTTTATGACTCTGACATTTAGTTTAAAGTCCAATTATCAAAGTGCATTTCTGCAACACCTTTCTACACTTTTTAGGTTATTTGGTTTTGGGAAAGTAAATAAAATATTCTGGAGTTTAATGGTAGGATTGAATTTGTCATTGGAGATAATTAGTTACAATCGTAATACAATTTTATAAAACATAAGGTGTCACAAATTTGAAATCCTTCTAAACAGTAGAGCTGTTTTTTGGGGAAACTTGAAAAGGATTTGGGTAAATGTCTTAGAAAAAAATGATTTTTATTTATTATTTTATCACAATAAACATTGTCTATAAAAATGTATTATAATGTTTAAATTAAATCGTTTTTACATTTAATAAATATATTAACATTCCGTTAAAATCTAGATAATAGACGCAATATAGGCAAAGGTAACAATAGTATGGTACTTAAAAGACTTAAGAGATACGTAAAAGTAGCTTAAGACAATTCGTCCTACATTGGAAATTCCGTTGCTGTTATAGATGTTAAACACAAACTAACATTATTTGGAAGGAGGGGAAAATCCTAATTTAATTCATTTAGCTTAGAAGGCTTATATCCTATTCACTTGATTTTATGCAGACAAATTATACTGTGTTATTATAATGTTACGCTTAAGATACTGACCGAAGATATTTCATATCAACTTGTTTTTTTTATAAATTATAACATTATACTTGTAAACATTCACTTTTCACCACTTCAACAATACTAAATAATAAAACAAACTAACCTTATTATTTGTAGCTTGTTATTCCTTATATTCACGGAGGTGTGTATAGCAATATCATTACAAAACAGATGAGTAATTAGATTAAAATTAAAATGTCTCTGTTATTTTACTCGTTAATCAATTGAGTTATACAACTTGGAAAAACCTTTTTTTTTGTTTTACTGTAACTAATATAAACGATCTAACTGATTTTTTTGTAGAAGTAGAGTAGAATAAATATTTTTATTTTACTTTATATTTCTCTAGTGTATATCTAATAAGTCAACTAATGAATATAGTTTGAAAATATAGGCTACACTAGTCGTAATCTGTGCCTGAACATTTAGATTCTGATCGTTAGCATGTTTTATATGAGATTACAGGAAGGCTTTACATATTCATTACCTGACCAAAGCGCTCACCACACCCTACTCTGTTATACCAGTGTAGATAAATGCCAGGTAACAGGTTTTTCATATGCATATTTATCTTAATTCATATCTTGGGAAAATACATGCAAAAATACATTGTTTAATAGGCTTTCGTACATTTATCTCCTTTGAAACAATAAATGAGACAAAGATGGGTTATGTAGCCAATAAAAATATAACATTTCAAAATAGGTATTTGAATCGAAGCACCTGTACAATGTTACTGACAAATGTGAACAAAATAAAGACAACTGTTTGAAATCAATGAATGTATAAACATTTATTATTTTCTAGTTCCTCTGACATGATATGATTTTAATGAATCACAGATTGGAAATATTGGTTGGGTTTGATATCTGGAGAGTTTCTACCCTATCTAGATGTGAAGTGATGCGAGAAATTTATTCATGATGTAACTCTGTCAACAAGATTGATAGAATGTCTTATAATGCAAAGAAAATCACTGACCATTGGGCATTGGACTATGTTTATATTGTTGTGCTTAACTAAACATTGCCGTCTTTTTCATATTTTTGGAGGACTCTTTCTTTGTAAAGCGAATTTCTCGATATCTTTGTGACCGCTTAAAAATGATGAATTCAATATCTACAATTGTTTTGGCTATTGTAATTAAGTTGCAAAATATGACCGGCACCAAAAGACTGCAAGTGTGCCCCCAGCTGTGCCCTCTTTATGCGAGAATGTCGCATGATTTCACGCAGAAAGCTGTGGTAAAAAAACACTAATGTGATCTCCTTACACTGATGTAACCAATCCCTTATTGGGATCTTCTTTCAAGTGATTTATACATAAGTTAACATTGCATAAGGTAGAATCACAAGGTGTGTAACCAGCCTAAACAGTGGAAGCTCAAGTTAAACAAATAAGGCTTTGGGACGTAGCGAAGATATTGTGTGAAGTCAGCTCAGTCAAGCTAGTGATCATGATGCCTTACAATATCAAACACAATCCAGGAAACGATAGATCTATGTCACACGTATCAGCCTGTACAACGGTTGAGAAAAGTTCAAATTGTGTCCTTTATCAATACTCTGTCCTGGAAAGGATGATTGAGCGATGTACACTACCCAGTTTATTGGATACTACAAAAGTATTAAATATTTGTATCGTATTTGTTTAAACAAGCCCATAATCATTTTACAAAAAAATTATGTTAAAAATTATTACAACATAGTTCACCTAACGGATGAATAATTAATTACTACACTTGAAAAATAACAATAATTTTTGGAAGTTGGAAATTAATAGAATATATTCATTACCTAATAGAGGAATAAATAATTACAAAACTTGCAAATAACGATATATTTTTATTAAAGGTGAGCAATAAATCATTACGCACCTGTGCACATCACCCATATCAGCCGGTAATTGAAAACAGCTGTGACGTCACTTAACGGGGTTATATTAGCTAATAAATCTGCAAATAAATGCGTGAAATATGGAGTTTTGCATCTTTTTAAAGTTAAACCTAAATATCTTGGAGTTTATCAAAGATGAAGAAGGCAATTTATTATTTAGCTGTTTTTAAATGGAAAATGGAATATGTATTTAACAATTTTTTAAGTTTATTTTTCTGTAACCAATAACTGTACCTAGACAAATCAATGCACTAAATTATTTATTTTGTAATCTCTTTAGAATTGTTTAGACAGAAATCAGGAAATTTAATGTTTCGGGGGTCAAAATATGAGTACAAAAACTGTGGGCACTATAACAACAATTTTATAAAAAAGTGAATTTCTATGTAAGACATTTTTATTCTTTTAGAAAAAATTAAAGTTGTGACACGTTATTGTTTATATAATATAAATAAACATTATAAGAATTATTTCCAATATTAAATGTAATCCCATAGTTAAACTCCAACATTCTTTTTTTTAACTTTCCAGAATTGTATAACAGAAAAAAATTAACTGTGTAGTAGAGAATTGGACTTTTATACGAAGTCAGAGTCATAAAAGCAAGGCAAACAATCAAACAATAGTTATTGTTTGACAATAGAAGCGTTTCTTGAAACATCCCGAAGCTTTCAAATTGTACTTTCCGCATGAACACTTCGATTTAATGTAACAGTGGAATATGTGAAAAGCGACATGTAAAATGCTTGTTCTGATTCATTCTACACAGTTTACTCTTTCTAGAATAGGGGTCGCTAGTCTTTCATTCATGACGAAATTTAAATACATATATTTTACATTTTATTACAATGCATTGTTTTTGCAACTTTTTGAGCTAACATTATATTACTATATTTTATTAAATTATCAAACATCATTGTGTAAAATGTATACAAGCCATGATATAGTTGCACTCGAGTTGCACATTATATTTTTCCTACAGTTACCATAAAAGAAATAAATTGGTAAAGAAACATGCCTTCACGTTGCGAATCTGGAGTGAGACAATGTTAACATTGTCTCTCTGATGAGCGAATTGGCCACTTTGCTTTCTCAAATCAGTGAGAGAACAATGTATGTTAGGTAACTGTAGGAAAAAAATGTTGATGCATTTTCCCTATAATTAATTGGTGTTTGAAATTTTGTCTAGGCACAAAAATCAGCGATTGGTTTTGGTTTTGCTGATTATATCAATACTGTCCACACGTAACAAATGACTACTGCCATCTCTAAAGACATAGTTGTTTGAGAAACGATGGTTAGGAACCAGGCCAAGATATCTCTATTAATTGGGCTTTTAATGAATACATCATGTCTAAAGAAACTTCTGGGTAAGAAAACGTACCCTAAAACTGCAACGAAACCTACAATTTCAGAAGGAAGTTACGTACGAGTTGTTTTGACATAACACAAAATATTAGTTATAACAAATTGAATGATAACAGAGAAAAACACATACAAAAGGCAAATTAACAATTATAAAGTTAATTTTTATATTATCATTTCAGATAAGTTAGGCTTTAAAACAAGTTTATAAAAATCTTTGTTACTTTTAAAACTCTTCCAAGACTATCCGCTAGCATTTTGTGCATAGCGGACAGTAGGTGGATATATCCGGCGAATATTACGACAGTTATTGTTATTAAGGGGTAAAAATTGGTTTCTCTAATTTTTCACCCTCAAAACACAAAATCTTCCAATTTCTCTCTAAACCATTTTGAAGAGAAAAA
Source organism: Macrosteles quadrilineatus (assembly GCF_028750875.1). Taxonomy (NCBI): domain Eukaryota; kingdom Metazoa; phylum Arthropoda; class Insecta; order Hemiptera; family Cicadellidae; genus Macrosteles; species Macrosteles quadrilineatus. The sequence continues at coordinate 161,987,283 of NW_026542594.1, forward strand.
AACAAATAATTTAGTATATTAAAGTGTTTTTGTACTGCTATTGATAACGAAGAAAAAAAAATATAGCCTATTTCAAATTCTTATGTAATTATTATGGAGAATATTGTAAAATGTAGAAGTTTGCTTGTTTATGGATATATTTTGACCAAACTTGGATTTTTTTTAAATTTTATACTAAGCAATTAATACTTTATTAAAAACACACTTTATTAGTTTCCTTGTAGCAGCAAACCTAGGTACTCGTTAAACCTAATTTTATTTAAATAGATTTAATGGGAAATCAATTCAGACAAAATGAATGTTCCCTTAGTCGGTGGTTTGCTGCGGCGGGTGTATTTACTATCTTTTTTATTCTAATTAGTTATAATTTCAGGATTTAAATTTAGTAGGTTAGTTTTTTTTTACACTGAATAATTACATATGTTTATGTTGAATAGAGATCGTCAAAGTATTTTTGTTCGGTTATTAGTAACGGAGAAAATTAAAAAAAATTAAATTTAAAATCCCTATGTTATTCTTATGGAGAATATTGTCAAATGTTGTAGTTTGCTTGTTTATAAATAAATTTTGATCAAACTTGGCAAATTTATTTATTTTGTACTAAGCTATCAATATCATACTAAAAAACACACTTTATTAGTTTCCTTGTTGCAGCAAACCTAGGTACTCCTTAAACCTAATTTTATTTAAATAGATTTAAATGGAAATCAATACAGACAAAATGAAAGTTCCCTTAGTTGGCAGGTTTGCTGCGGCGGGGGTATTTACTATCTTTTCTATTCTAATTAGCTGTAATTTCAGGATTTAAATTTTGTAGGTTAGTTTTTTTTTACACTGAATAATTACATACGTTTACGTTGAATAGAGATTGTCAAAACTTTCTCTCATATAAAATAGCCCTACGTTTAGGGTACTTTGTACAAATAAGTATTTTTTTATAAATAATAACAGGTTATTTTTTCCGTTTATCCCTAAAACTTTTTATGGACAATAACTGTTTAGATGCCTACCTATTTAAATGGATTTTCTTAACATTGTGTGGCTTTAAAGAACTATTCATATTATTTATTATACCCAGTGTACTCTTTATTTCTTTGTAGAAAGTATGAGCAAGTGAGGAAATCAATATAAAACGTTGATGTTTGTTTTATAATGGAAGCACTTTCAGAAACATCCCGTCACTTTCAGATTGCACTTTCCGAATGAGTGCTTTGATGAGAAGTTACACTGGAATGTGTGAAAAGAAATTAAGGCAAAAAGAAGTTGCTTTTGATCTTTGACTTTTAAGCATAGCTTGTGTTTAACTCCCAATTGAAAAACAATTGTAATATATAAAAATGTTTAATATTTAAAGGTTGCACATGTATTAAAATCTATCTTCATTCTTGTCACACAATCAACATATAAATTAGGTTATCAACATACATTTAAAAATTCAATTATTATTATGCTAGTTTCAAACAATAAACGCTTATTTTGAACTTAATTTATATGTTGATTGTGTGACAATAATGAGGATTATTGTTTGAAACTGACATAATAATAGTTGACTTTTTAAATGCATTTGGGTCATTTTCGAATCTGAATATATATTATAAAAGTTTGATTTAATTAAGCTTAAAAGTTAGGAAAATCAAAATATTATTTACCAAAGAATGCTTGTTGCGGTATGTACCACATACCACATTAGGAGAATAAACCAATGAGAATAACGTATGAGAATAATCCATTTAAGTTATTTGTAGCACTTATTATTTTGTTCACTGGCAAGGCAATCAAACCATTTATGTTTCCTTAATTGTATGGTCAAATTTTGTTTATTAACCAAATTTAAAGTCAATTAGTATAACTATTAGAATTTCTTTTCAGTGATCCTATTATAAAATGACTACAACTCAGTTATATCGTATATAATAACCTTTTTTTGCCAGTATTGACTCTTACAAATCATACACGAATAAAAAAATTAAAAATAAACTTATTTAAATTCATTGTTAAAAATAAACCGTATTCAAATTTGCTTCACCTAATCGTACCATCTATTTGCAAGGACAGTTAAACGTAACTAATAAATTACCATGTTGTATAGTACAGAAATTTTCGATACAACCTGAACGAACACCAGTCATCTTCCAAATATACTATCCTTCTGGTTATTGCTTCTAAAACAATAAACTATAAGGAAGACATTACATATTTTGTACCAGTAAATAATAAATTTCATATGACAAGAGTTATGCATATTAGTATATAAATTTATGTAGGGTAAACTGATTCGAAATATCTATAACAATCTGGTCCTGTTTAATGTACCAGAAAGACAAGAAAGACAATGTACAAGAAAGTTCACCTAGGAAGATAAATTTAACATAACGTACACCCTATTTTATATAATAATAATCTATATTACTTCTCGTTACTAAAAGCCTTTGGTTGTACTAGATTTCAATGAAAACTGGCACCAAAATGCATTTTTATAATATTGTAGAAGCCAATTTGTTTAAAATTTTTAATCCTCAAGACGATAGCTGTTCATTGATTGTGGTACAACATGATAGGTCCAATAATTAATACTCGTCTTCTTTCTCCTACTTCTATAATATTTAAATCTAACTTTGTACACTAATTAATTTATTTTGTTACTCAATGAGCTATATATGTATTGCTAATGTGTTATAAGTGTAAATATACGTTTACGCAGCAATTGAAATGTATAAACATATTGAACACATTAAGATAAACGATGATTGTTGTAACTGTTTCCTATACGTCAAGGTTAAACATTTATTTTTCTCTCTTAATTTCCGTACTTAATGTTAAGTCACTTACATGATATTCCCTGAGTGGTAATTTTGTTTGACTATTTGTGATGTTTGTTTATGTGGCACAGACATTTTCCACTAAAAGTAAAATATAAATGATAGCTGAAAGAATCTGTAGCAAGTTTATCCCAGCCTAGTAATTAATTCAAGATCAGGAATAATAAGGTTCGTTTATCAGGAGGAATGAGGCTGAGCAATTTAATATTTTCATTCAAACACCAAGTTGAAGTTTATCTGAAGCATCTTGTTAAGCTTGAGAGGCTACCTGCATATTTATGTCTGCCGCCAAATCTCACCCTGAAGATTTAGTACTCGTTGAAGTTTGTGCAAAGTTGTTCAGCGAGAAATGTATTTTTGAAAGTGTTTCTCTAATTATTCTAATTGCATATTATTTATACATCTAAATAGGAATAGACATAGTCGCGGACAAACTAACTTGGGCTGAAGGTCGGGTCTATGTCCTGAGCCCGCTATTGTTAACAGGAGCAGCACCAATTCCTTTGTTATTTCCTCTCGACTGGTTTCACACTAGGTATTGTCTTTAGGTAATCGTCAAATGTAAAAGTCAAGGTAAATATATATTTTGAATATATTTGATTTTACTTGTGAACTTAGTTTTCAAAATTACAAAGTTAAATTGAACAGCTTTGTACATTCCATTTTTGTCATAGTTGAAATTTTGTTGGTATTTATTAATAATTAAAGGATTAAATGAAATTTAAAAATGATCAGTCAATTTGTTTCCTGAAAACTATATGTTGTCTTAGTGCAAAAAATATCACGTAGACGTCATGTGTTTGCGGAGGTTTCACTTTCAACTACGCATATCATACCCCAAAATACATGTTAAAATACCTCAATATTTGTAAAATGACTGACACAAACAAATAAATAACTTACAAAAACAAGTACATGCTAACACAATTTTAAAAATTAAAAAGAAATAGTTTAAGAAATAAAATAAAGGTTAACTGATTAATTTAGGGAAAAAATCACTTGCTTTTAAAAAGCATTTAACGGTAGGGCATAATAATAAATGGTATAAAACAATCACTACTTTTTAAAGTATCACTGTTACATCTCTTCGTTTTGCTACCTAAGTTATAAGAACGCACTTCTACCACTTAAAGAAGCTATTCATTCTTTTTGATGAAAAATAGTGTTTGAGTTGGATACCAGTTAGAGCCAACTTAATACTCATTTGATTGTTTCCAAAATTCTGGAACTTAAGATTTTATGCTATCCAAGCACTAGAATTATTAGTTATCGATGGTACAATAACTACTCTGCTCCCATTTATTTCTTTACAATGTGTTGGACGAAAAAAATTATATTCGTTAACCGTAATACAGTACTGTCGGAACATAAAAGGTTTGTAGTAGAAATTCAGCGAATTTTGGTATAAATTGATTTATCATTAAGTGATTAATATTTCAAGAATAATCTCCGTCAAAGACTTGCTGATACGGTTTCCCCATAGAACTACAACAAGTTTATGGTAGTTTATGTTTATAGTTCTATGGGTTTCCCTCTTTTGATATGAGCCTGGCGTTCTGGTAGAGTTTACCACACAAAGTTTGCATTAAACATGTCTTAATCAAAATCTCATCCATAATTCAGCATTATCAACTGGACTCCTTTCCACACTTTCACAATTCAAAACATCAACTAACTTATACAAGCTTTTTAAGCAAAAATACAGCTATTTAATAAGCTATTAAAAATAAAACTAATATGTTATAGTAAGAGATGTTTGATATAAAATTGGCTTCGATGAAGAAAGTTTAACCAAGTTATAAATTCGGTCGTATCTGAGTCAATCATACTTAAAACTGGTATAGGAACGAAAATACGCTATAAATTAAAACATATTAGCTTTCGGGCCCCCAGCAGAGTTACACAGCTATAACGATTTCAGTGCTAACATTATATCGGCGTTTTTATAAATAGTATATCAAGAGGATTAAATCGCTTTAGTTAAAAACAAAATGCACTTTTGTTAGTTTTATTACGTTGTTTTAAAGTGAATAACACTTGAGAAACACAATCAAAACCAAATACAACATAATTGTTTCATGCGATGTATATCAATCATTCAAACAAGACAACAATGTATCACAATACATGGCAAACAAACACAGTTTTAAAGACATGTCCATAATCTTTATTTAGTCAAAACCATAAAAATTGCTACAAATTAGTTTTCTGTAACCTTCCGCAACATATATTTCTATTGTTCCATTTAAGGATAATCGTTTCAAGGATATTTTCGATGATAAAACAAAACTTTGTACATTACTTGCAGGGTTTCCTACAAAACACACACATGAACAGTTTCAACTTTCAAGACCTAGTTACCCTAGATAATCTATGTAGGATAGGTTTGGACTATTCCGTAAAAGTATTGCAGGAGTTTCAGTAATAATTCATTAAATAGTCTTATATTTATCAAATACGTATGTTTGGGCCAAGTTAAAGGAGGTCAACAACTGATTTTCAATGTTGCTCATAGACTAGCAAAGGACTGGAGTAATAAAAAAAAATCTGGATAGTTTGTGCGAGGTAATTACTACGGTTTTGAATTTATTTTTACAAACTTGTTAAATTGGTATATAAAGTCATCAATCTTTGAAGTGAAATCCATAATAAACTAATTGGGTCAGAGCTTTATGAGTGTTATATGCACTTAAATAATTTGGGTCCAATTTGAACCATTAATAAATTTTTATTTTACTCACAAATAAATTGTATGGGTATCAAGCGTGTAAAATTATAAAATATGTCATTGCTTTCTTTTTTTAAAACACTTTGAAATATAAATTTGTTTTCTGACATGAAACTAAATCTCGGAGAAGCCCTATTGTATTTTAGGTTTTTTTATTTCGCTGATGTCAGAGTAATAATTTAGCTGTTTCAAAAATAGCATTGTTTCAGATTTTACCTGATTTCCTTCAAGATTTCATAATATTTGGTAGTATACGAAATTTAGCAAACATTAAATTTTCATGAAATAATTTTAATACATGATAAAAGCGAAATATTAGCTCTGTTGGTAGTAGTTGAGTTTATTAATTATTTTGGAATTCAACGGGTTTCTTTTAAAAAATGCCTGAAGATTGTCAGGCAGTTTATAAACACTCACAGGAAACATAATTTTGGTTATAATTTATTCTAAATGTCTACTCCACAAAATAAACAAATATATTTCCATAATATGACAGTCTAGCAGAGACCCTTAACTTGTTAAATACAACAGCACTGATACAATTAACAGTACATTTCAACACAAAACCCCAGGAAATAAAAATAACGAACAATAATTATCCTTGTGTTTAAGTAAAAACAGCTTGAGGAATTTTTAACAATTTAAATGAAGCAATATAAAATAATGTTTATATGTGATTGTTGATGATAAAAAAATATACGTTTATTGATAGTTACGAATCTGCCAGAACACAATTAAACAAAAAATTATGTTTGCTGACATCCCAGTAGCGTAATCTGCATCCGTTTGTAAGAAACTCGCGTGGTTAGCCCCTTTTAACACTCCTAAATGACTTTTAAGAAAATCTACAAACCTATATTAGACAGTATGACAAATATAAGTATTCTATATTATATATTACCAAATTCATTGCAAAAATGTATTCACTCGACATTAAACCCCCCAAACGAAAAGACGTAAATGTAGAGGAAACAGACTACAATTTAACGATGTAAAACCTGATACATCTTCCGTATGAAAAAATCGTACTTTCAATATGTAACTTTTCCATTATAGGCTACTGTAAAAGATAATGGAAAGGTTATTTACGGGCATGATATGTAAGTATTTCTCAGTTTAGATTTAAACTAATGATAAAAATGCATACCTTGCTGTTTAAAGAGTGTTCTATAGTAATCACCTGAGATGTTTTGCTGTTTCAAAAATGCTGTAGTTTTACAGTTAGTTTTACTTTTCCATACCTAGTTATGTATAAAAATCTCTTTTCATTCTTAAAAATTTCAATTGATTTAAATTTGGATCTATTATTACATGTTAATTTTTGGTGCGAGGTCTAGATTAGATCTAACAATCATTTGGCTAGTTCTACAACTCTGATAAGTGAGCGTAGCGAACGAACTTCAATCAGGACGTGATTGAGCCATCTGAACGAGCTCACATTGAAAATGAACGAGCGTTTGACATAAAACCACATTAGGACAGGACGACGTCTGTCGGGACAGCTAGTATTTTATAAAACTGAATATTTTGAACCACCTTACCTTGGTTACATCAATACATGCATTGTTAGATAACGATACTAGTTCTTAGGACAAACTGTATTACAAATCGATCAAGTGTCTAAATAAAGTTTGCAATAATTTATATGTAACTTGTCCATTTAAAGTCTGATTATAGTTATTGAGGGTAATGAAGTTGAAGTGCAGTTTCATATTGTATAACCATGGCCTAATTATAAACTTCGGGACGTGATGTCGTTATACAAAGTCCTGCCTCAACATTGAATGCATCTCGGGATTATATTAAAATAATTGTCAACAAATAACAATAAAGTGATTCCATCTTGCATTAGTAATCAACTAGATAAATACTAGCTTTGGCATCGGAATATATTGATACTGACAGTTCCTTATAGTAATAAAGTAAGTTTGTTATTACTGTAATTCTACGTATGGGCAAGGATGCATCTTATACAGTGTTTTATTTTATATATCTATACGGTATATTGACTATTTCCGACACCAACATTCTTATCAAAGAGGAAATATCTTTTTTCCTACAGTTACCTGACAATTCGGACTTTCTGCATTTACTTACTTTTATCACACTCCTTTTACTTTTGCCGCACTTATTTTTTACCACGCTCCAGTGTTACAACCAAACAGCACAAAACAGTGTTCTTTTAGTTTGCAACACTTAGGTTAGGTTGCGACAGATCTACGACTACGATCAGCTGGTACAGTGATTCCCACTTCGTTCAATGCTTGGATTTAAGCTAACCAAAAACCTCTAAAACGTGTTGTTTGGTGTTAATTATTTCTATGCTGTATAGTAACTGGAGGAAAATATAATGTGTAACGCGAGTGCAAGGAGTTTTCCTGCGATCGAGAAACTTTCCGTTTATAAACCATAAACTAATAATGAAATTAAACTATTTTTTGCCGTTTCTTTCAATCAACATTTTATCACCGGGATTTACTTACAATTTCTATTATTCTAAATTGATTAACTCTTTATTTTTTTAGTAGTCTACAGTCCTAAAACATGCATTTCCTTGATTTCGGGTGGTATTCCTTTTTATACCTGTATAATTATCTTAAAACTCATCCATTATTTAAATTTCTTTAATATTTTGCGATTTTCCAAGTAACATCTTTTGATTCAATGATCAAACCAAACGCAAGAAGAACATTCTTAAAAAGTCTTTACAAAGCAATCCTTGATTTAAGTTTTGTTCAAAGTCATAACAAAATACTGTATAAAATTAAATGTAGTTAAAATATAACCTATTACCATGTGTAGTTTAATAATTTTATACATTATACCCTTATATATAGCCAGCCTTACTTTATATTTTTACTGATTAACGACAAAGAAAACAATGTTTCGTATCGAAATATAATAAGGACATTAGAATTAGTGCCTATTACTTTGATAAGAAACATATTAGTTTTCCTGTGATGCCCTTCACAGGAAAAAGCTATCCTTTAATTGCTTTTAAATTTTGAAAATACTATATAAACACTTAATAAAATTATTCAGGCATTACCCTGTAAAACAGAATTACCCTATTCGAAGAATTTTAACATCGTCAAAGAAATGAATTATAAGCTTATTCTGAGGCATTTAAAAGTCTAATATTTCAATCAAAAGGAGCGTTTCGATTTTATTTACGCTCTTTTGAATATTTTACGAACTTTATTTAATACAAAGATTGAAGCTGTGGAAAAATTAAGTAAGAAGATCTCTTTCTGCAGGACTGATGATAGTTTTATTACGAAAATATACACAACTATTGTGAACATCTACATTTTACCTTTATGTCAGTTTATGGTGCAGCATCTTTTACCAAGATATAAGATGGCTACCCTATATCGTTAAGTGTAAATACAATTTCCTTTTAGCATTTTGACAGTAAACGAAAGTAGGCTACTAAAGAATTTATAAGTATAAGTAGTATAAGAATTTATATAATTTTCGTCCTGGTGAAAACACACACAGGTAATATTGTGTTTTACAAGATAAAAGTATTAGTGAGTTTGTAAAAAAGGTATTATATATCTAGCATTTTAAAATGTATTAGTTTTAATGAAAATGGTAAAATTGTTTATGATGACAATGAAATTATTCTTAGTCAATACAAATTTGCGAATTTTGAACTTCATACTTTTGATTTAAAATTACGACACTGTTTAGGCCAAGTATAAAGTTACAAATGAAGTTGAGAATGTTGAGTGAAAGTGATACCTTGCGTAGTTCTGTAATTAGCTAAATTCTCTGTAATAAACTATGCCAAGCCACGAATTTGCTTGGTTAATAATGATATGGTTGAAGTGGTGCCACAAAGGATGCTCGCACAGTAACAAAATAAACCAATGGGGGAATCCTCAAGAACAATGTAGGCATAGGCTATGTTAACTCCAGGTAACAAGTAACGATATAAAGTATTATCTCCAGTAATACTTGTTAACGTATGTTGTATTTCACAAATTCAAATTTGATCTACTGTAGTAGTGTGATCATTCAAATTAAAATGACGTTGATTTTGAACAAAAGCATATCCCTGAAACCATGGCCTCCTACTTCTACTACAAAAATGTAGGTACCTTACTACTGTACATTGCTACATATCTAAAAGTGTATTAGTGTTTTTTTATGCAATTTGTTGATTGGACTGTTAAATGAAGTGTCAGAACAATTTAAGTGAGGCCAACAATAAAAAAGTGTTTTTTTTTACAATAAAAGCAATATTCCGTGATTAGAACAGTACTTTTCTTATGAATACTTCTATGTTGAGTATACTTTTAGTCTTAAAGTAAATATGTAACTAAATAAAAAAATTCAATTAAATATGTACACTACACATATTTGCTCTAAGTATGCTTTTTACCGTTCAATTATATGGAATAAAATATATATTTCCCAGACAAATTCACACTTGGCAAAGCCCCAGACATACTAATCTTATCCACGGGATATAGCGGGTTGTACCGAGAAGAGGCTATATAGATAAAAAGTAAATATATCCCACATACAAAGACCTGTATCGATACTATGAAGAGGTATTTAGGGTAAACTGATTTTATGCATTTGCGAATAATCTTATCCCTATCTGCTCCAATATGTGAAGATAACACTGGTGGTTATTATTTTCTACAACATTAAAACTATTATGAGGGTATAATGCATTTGAAAATGATGATTTTTTTCTATGTTATTCACTTGGATAGTTTCTACTTGTCTTAGTAATATTAATTAATTAAACACTGAACCAGATTTATGATCAATAAAATCATTTACTACACATTACGTTAATTATTTGAAACATTTTTATAATTAATAGAATTACTGTATTATTATAGAATATGACGTTTACTTCAAAACTGTTTACAAAGGAATACATTAATAGATTTGACAGTAAAGGTACTAGGAATGGTTTATATAAATTTGGGACATTATTATACCATTAATAGTTAGGTTAATTTGTTTGCATTTCAGAATATCAAAATTAAAGGGTTTGAAGTGTTGATTGACAATATTAAGCGTTACATTATTAAATTAAAGATTTAATTGAAGTTTAGCGATTTTATTGAAATGCAATGGGAGCTATTCAAAACCATACAGTCAAACCAACCCTAACGTTACTTTACTGGTGGCCTACTAATAACAACTACGCCACTGCAGTTAAAATATGATATTCATAAGTTATTGAGCCCATTTATCTCGTTTTCCATGCATAGTATTATTTATAAATTTTTTAAATATTTTTTCTTTATTATTAAATACTATTTATTTATTCTTTACATAAAATGATAGTTTTTAATGTGATTAGAATCCTTTTTATGTTAATTAATCTATTGTGGGTGTATACAATTATAAATTAAAGTTGTAGTAAAGATAGTACGATATTAAAATGAATCTGATATGAGGAATCATTTAAAATACATAAATATATATAACCAATAAATCAATAAGATTTAGATTAAATCAATTTAGTACTTTTACTAATCTGTATTAGTTATAACTGTATGGATGATTACAATTTATAAAGATACAATATATGCAGTAAACGCCTGATGAATAATAATTATCATTTTGTGCATGATATTAAGATCACCGTCTTTATTCAGTTTTGAGACTCAAGATCAAAGATTTCACCAAAGTACATTGCAAAGTTGTTAAAAGGACTAATTAGCTCATTAGATAGATTTAATAAATTAATTTACTACTCAAGCGTTTGAAAAATTTTCGCTCTTTCATATTGTGCACGTTAACAGAATTTGTTTACTTCTCATAAAAATCACTTAGCTCAGAAACTATTGCGTGCCAAGGGCTTCTTATCTAGTCACCACAAAATGTTGTTATATCACTTGATATATTCAAGATTAAAGCTGAACCAAGTCACAAACAGAATATAGTTATTTTATATTTAAAGATGCATTGAATCTACGGATAACAAAATTATGTGGAATTAATCAAATTTAGTATATCCACTTGAAATCAGGGAAATGATCATGAGTACTATACAGTTTGAATGATTAAATAGTAAATTCCAAGGGTAAAGCACAGGTTTTTGTGAACATTATATGATATTATCTAGGTTATTAAAAGAAGGTAACACAAGGCATCAAGCAATAGCATTGTTTATCATCCAGTCTGACTTTAAAAAACATGTACTCGTTTCAGAAAGTCTGCTTTACCATTGTAATATACAGTTGAATCATTAGTGAAATATGTTTAAGAATTTAAATACTTATTTCATTTTACAACTAAAATTAAGATCTAATGAAATTGGTATGTATTATCGATACAAACAACTAGTTTCTAATATAAATTTGTAAATCTATTCGCAAAGCCCTTGGCTTGAATTCTAATTGCAAAGTTCTCTAATGACAAATATCATAACTTACAGGATGTAACCGCTAGCCAACTGAAGGCTTCTATTTTATATTCAAACCCTAACACGAACGCAATTTGAAACTTCAGCATGTCCCGTGAGGTCTGTTGGTTACTTATGACAAACAAAAACTTTATCTTAAACGTGCGTAGTCCATGACAATTCTTTTTAACTTGGGTTTATCAAATGCACACAGCTAAACCTTTAAGCAAACGTTAAAACAATTAATTATATGATATAAAGGTTTTTTCACAACCCCTAGGTGTTTCAGATAGAAATGTTTCAGGTTAACATTATAGAAGTGTCTGTTTTAATAATGTAAATGAGAACAGCTTGATAAAGACATGCACATTTTGTAACGAGATATTAAGAGGTTCTTAAAATGTTTTCAGCTCTTTTCATTCCCACTTTACTTATTCGTTGTAGTTGTCGATCGGAATGAGAATTACTTCAATATTATCTGGTGAAGATACACTGTATATAAACATCATCAATACCGAGTGAATGCTTCCCATATGTAAGCGATGCAACTGCAACTGTATCACAACTACCAATAAAGTAATATTGATGTGTAAAAAAAAAAAAAAAAAAACTCTGCCAACCAATGTGTTTTAATAAAGGCATTTTTTACAAATAATTAGACTGTTCAAAATGGAAAAAGGAATGTTGTGTGATAATTTTTAATAACGAAAAAGGAACTCATTTAAACAAATGATCAAAAGATCGAACCTTTATACAGCTTCAATTTCCGATCCATCAATTCTTTGTGGTCTAATATCAAGTCCCGACGTTACTATTTTGACGACTTTCCAATAAATGGAAGGTCTGCTTTAACTTTGACATGGCCAGCCAAGCGTGAAGTGACACACATTTAATGGTCGATTCACTTGTTTTTACATACCTATAAAATGTATTGATTGATGTTTACACTATCAACAATAAATTGCTTAGTGCTTTTTAGTTATACTAGATTGGCAAAAGAGTATGTAATGGTCTTGAAACCTTTAATGAATAATGAATGGTTAGAATCTAGGTAAACTGAAAACTGAAATAAATATGTTTGTTAACAATTACATAAGCTAAGGAATAAAATATCAAACACACAGTGTATAGTAATAGTTTCCACCCAAATGATAATACATATTTGTGACCAAGTTGCATGTGTATTTTTTTATTGGAAGAATAAAACAGCTTTTAGATAAATCGTCACATTAGTTGCAAATCTGATTCCATCGCAACATAATCTGACTATGTATTATCTTAGATCCATTTATAAACTATATACGAAAAAACTTTTAATTAATTTAAATATACACTAAATGAAATACACGTTGTAAAAAACTTCAAACTTGAGATAGATGGTATATCAATTTAAACTCCTAAATAGGAAGTATCTTATGTAATAAACCACCATAAAAAACTACTAAATTTCTCCAATAACTACCTAATATAACTAAATTAAAATTTACGATATACAGAATACTTTCTCCTAAAACTTAAAATGCAAATACTATAAGCTTTGTATTATACTCTCATTTATACTGTATTAATCTATCTTAAAATATTCACTACCTAGTTTTTTTACAGTTTACATACAGCTGGAAGTGACTTTTTATGGACAAGACTCTTGATATTCGAACTACAATAAATGGAAAAAATATTAACTAGGTTACATATAAATTGATGTTGGATTTGCTCGTAAGTGCAATATCGCAAGCTAAAAACATCATTAGTAATCAGAGGATGTCAAAGCAGTGCCAATGAAGCAAACACGACGTATTTGGAAGCAACTCAAACACCAAATCCCGAGTGTAAACAGAGAAACAGACATCAATAATCTAACTACCTCATAAATTGGTTATCCTCTTCTTAATATAGCCCAGTCAATAAAGGTTTTATGTCGGAACAAATTAGTGACAAGCAAAACTATATACCACTGGATAGTACACATAGAGATGTACATTTTCCCAAAAGTCCCCTAAAATCCCCCCGGTGCTTTCCCCCCCACCCCCCCTCAAAGTCAGGAATTGCAAGGTTTTACTAAATCACGCTTAAGTTTAGTATGGTTTATCCGATTGTAATCATTTATAGCTCGTTATATTCCTAAATAAATTGTCTAAAATAAGTTCCTTTACACTTTTGCGTTAAATCCAATACTTTCTTCAAAATTTAATGATAAACTCTAAAAATAAGCAAATCTTTAAGCCGATATTTCAGTTTTTCTGCCGTAGTTTTTTAAATAGTTGAAAAATGAAAAACGCCTTCTCTAAAGGTTGTAGAGAATGTCTTTCTGAACATTTTCATATAAATAAGTATAGGATTGTGATATAAATATGGGCAGGGGAACGGTAAAACGAGACGAGAGTCTGGGCCTCGACGACGCAGCGCAGCCGTCGTGCCGCGCGCCGCCTTATAACCGCGAGTGAAGTTATCCACCCTGGGTAAGGTACAGTACAGAATTGAGTTTGTTATGCAAATTCAATTATCTATTAATGAGGTTTGAACTAATACTGTCAGAGATAACATTGATTGGTTGGCTTTAATCCTAAACTTGTATTATTTCTTGATATTAAGAAATACATAAGATGAAGGCAATTCATTGTAAGTTTATTATTTAATTTTAAAGTAAAACTTATTAATAATGAGTATATTCTTTGTGCCAGTTTTGGTTCGGGGGAGTCTTGCTCCTAACCCTTTTAAAGGTATTTCCATTATCCACCACCTATGGACCCGCCGTGTCCCGGACTGGCAAAAACCGGTAGCTATGAATTCCTAATTACTCTTAATTAATAACATAAATATAATAAGAGTTGTTAGAATTCATAGCATCACGGACCACCCACCCACCCGTGAATAATACATGTAATAGACTTTAATATCTACATTCGTTTTGTTGAGGCAATCTTTTTTTAGTTGTAAGTTTCGTTGTTACTTTGCTGTTGTTGTTAAGTAGGTTTTTTATGATAAGGTATTACCTAATTATAGTTCATCTTCGTCTTGTTCTTCCTCCATACTTGCTGTATTATGGCAACTCAGACCGTTACAATGCTCACACATTGACGAACAGTTCAAGCCAAGCTTACGGCATCCACAATAGTTCCCACAATTTTGTTTGCACGAGCACGAGACCATTTGTAGGATATCGTTTGGTGCAAGTGGCTTCACACTGGTTACTGGCTTGAGAACTTTTTTTTCTTCTCCATTTTCTTTTACAGATTCCAGTTTCCATCCCCATTCAGTTGGCACCAACTTATTTCCCATCCATCTTTGTACTTGGAGGTACACTCTCAGTATATGTTGCTGGCAAGCTTCTGTTGTCGGGGGTAGTCTGGCTAGATCAAAATTTGTTCTTAAGTTAGCTTTTTTCGTCATCAGATTGAATTTGAAGTATCGAGCTTCATTAAGGCTCGAGAACCTATCCATTCCATACAGTCCAAGAACAAACTTTTCTCCGTTATTTAACAACTCTTCCTTTGGAACATCGCTGTTACTAAACACCAGGGCCTGACTCATAGTCTCTTCGGATGACTTTAACTTTTCAATCACCTTTAACTTGCCCAAACCATAAAAAGATGAGGTGGTGTCGCATCCACTTATTGCGTGTGCAAATAACAAGCCGCTTCGGATTTCATTTAAATTATGCACCAGTTTCTCCACATTATAAATGATTGGGTCATTGTGTCCAACTTTTGGTTTACAAAAGAATAATTTACTGTCAGGGGGAGCCAGAGATACTAGCATAACAAGTAGGTCTGTGTCTGTGCCAACAACAAAGACTTTTGTGTTGTTGATGCACTTTCGCAAAGCCACATCAACAATGTCATAGTCGGCGTCTTCTTCGGCAGTGTGCGTAGTTATTCCGCGCCTTTGCATCTCCATTGAAACCGCCAGCAACAATCTTTTCTTATTCTTTCTGTTTCCCAGGAAGTTTTCTTTTAAAGTTGAACATCTTGTAGTGTCTTCGAATAAGATTTCACATGACGTTTTACTAGAAGCCCTCCTAAGTTGCTCTTCATGCTTAATCGTTGAATGTTCTGGATAGCCGTCGAACACAACTGTTACATTTTCTCCGTATTTGGATATTACATAGTAACAGTAATTATTTATGATTCCTCCATAGGTAGAATTTTCGGGCCATTTAACATAATGGATTAAGAATCCTCCATCAACAACATAGGTCACATCAGTTGTATCTGTATGATCATCAATGCCGCACTCAAAGATTTTCATCAATGAAGACTTGGTCGTTTTTCTAATGGAGACGTCATCAAAGATTGAAGGGGGTCTTGCAGCTAACTCGAAGCTCAAATAGTCTTTTAGTTTCAGTGGACTGTCGCATACGCATAGTATTCTGTTAAATAGTTGCTGTGAGTTAACTGTGACTTCTTGGTTCCTAATTTTTATCTTTTTTTGTTTTGCCTGCGTTATGACCTTGTCTTTCCTTTGTAGGTGAAGTTCGCCAAAGTTCTTTCCTTTCATTTTCTCCATAGCTGCGACACCTACGTCGTATGCTTGATCGCAGTTGACTGTTTCTTCAGAGACGCAACCAGATGCTAATGATACAAGCTCTCCTGATAACTTGGTAAATGGATTGTGAGCTTCGAGCCACTCTGTAAACTTACGTAAGTCCATTTCATCTCTTCTTTTTCTTGACTCTCTGATTTCTACATGCTGTTCAGAGAAGGCCAACGAAGTCCCAATGAACTCCTCTACAGCTTCTTGGACTTTCAAACAGTATGGGGTTCCATGTACCCACTTTTGGAGCGTACTGTCTGTTATTCCTCGCCCATGAGTTAATCCACCAACGGACTTCATTGGACGCATTAAACTTTGCTCTATGCACATATCTGTCCATGTACCAGACCAAAAGTGTTTGCCTCGCCTCACAGTAAACAACCCTTGCTTCGTAAATAATTCAAATTCCCTCTCTGTTAGATGTGATTCAATATCAGCCATTTTCTGGACATACAGATGTGCTGATTTAGCGTATGGCAAGTGGCCGGCTGCATGAAAAAAAGGGAGCATTTGTAATGTGGTTTTTAAATGCATGTCCCAGTCTCCAGATCTTTCTGCAAATATAAACTGCAAAATAAGGTCTATGCATTTAAGCAAGTTTATCCATAGTTTTGCAGTGCGACTAGAGGCTGCAATTTTTTTAATCGCACAATCAATTGCATTGCAGGCATTAGCAACATCTCTTTCAATCAGTGCATCTTGAGGTTTAATTTCGTGGCCAATGAGAAGGGTATTGACGTTTTCTAGAGTTGCAAGATGCTCATTCAGGTTTTCGTCTAGGGTTGCCATAACTTGAAAAATTGCAGACGCAGTCAGTGTGTACGCTCTTATACACCTCGCATAGGCATGGCCTCTGATCATATTTTGAACTGTGTTTAATCCATATACGGTCTCCCATAAGGATTCAAGACCACTTTCCTCCATTATTAGTCCTACAGACCCCATAAATGACATTAATAGATGGAAGCCACCGAGCCGTAAAATAATTTTAGAAATCTCACTACTCTCTTCAGCTGCGGCGACAATTTCTGACGCCTTTAGAAATAGGGGCTGGTCGAAGGTAACAATGCATGTCTGATTTTGTTTCCTACTTTGTTCACAGGCAAATGTCAATGCTGAGAATATAGTGGACATGTTTGAAGCATCCATGTTAATAAAAGGTAGCTCCAAGATGTATGTTGACTGGACGTTTTCCTTTGTATGGATTATTTGCATAAAGCCATTCCACCCGGGTTGGGTTTTCACTCCCGACAGCCAAATAGTGTTGAGTGGGAACACAGCAGATAATGTGAAGTCGCCACAGACATTTAATTGAGCAGTTAACTGCGAAAAACCAGCCACTATAACATTTTTCAGTCCAACGCGGGATTGTTTGTTTGCGTATGATTTTATACTTATAGTCTCGGCATTGAAAGTTCCTGTGGCAATCCTATCAACTTTTGTTTGTATTTCAACGCTAGATTTTGGTGCGATACATTGAATACCTCCCATAGCGTGGAATGTATTCAGGCCATCTAGTGTTCTCACATTAACATCGGCGTTATCAAAAACGTGTTGCATAAAGGCTTCTTCCTTTATTACAGGCGATCCCGCAGTGATTAGTGAGTTTAAGTAAATAGACGTTTCATTATAGGACGCACAAATTCCCATTGAGTTAAGCATGTTTATTAAATGCTTGGATCCAAATAACCTATGAAGTGTTAGACTGAGCCCCAATTGGACTGAGGACAGAAAAGATCGTGGCCTGACAGCTGAAATGATCGCATGATTAATAACGATACGTTTCCTTTTTATACTACTTTGTTCTGATGACTTTCTTTTCTTCGTAAGCCTACTTGTGAAGAGTGCCAATGACTCGGGAATCAAACTTTCATCTCCACTTTTGATTTCATCGACGCCTGGATAAGACTGAGTGTCATAAGTCATCTTTTGAATATCTTCCTTTATTATATCAGCTGCTTTTGTCACAATCCTCAATTTTTCAGCCTGCTTGTCAATCTCTCGATCTCTGTACCAGCTATCTATAATTTTATTAACTGTGTCAGACAAGCAGATTAAATTTTTTTTGCCTGACACGCTAGACACTAAGATACGATCTTCGAAATGTTTTACAAGACGCTCTTTTAGCCATCTGTCTGAATACATATCCGTTACTCCCGTGATTCTGCTCAGTAAGTCTTGAAGCTCCTTAATAGTGAACTGACATTCGTCACTTTCTTCCATGTAGTCGCACAGCTTGGCAAAATGATCTTCGGCAGTAGCTGGCCTTCCAACAGAGCCCTCTCCAGAAGAAGAAAACGATGTGAAGCACTTTTTGTGATACCGAGCCTCAGGTGCAACAAGGTCACTCACGTTCAACAAACGAGCTCTTACTCTTTCTCCCCACTCATCACTCCGTTCGTCACATTTCTGAAGGAAATTCTCCCTTATTTCTAGTGTTGCCACAACTCGAATTTCTTTCCTTCGGTCCAGAGGAGTTTTGGAAGTGACTAACGCCGAATCTCCACAGATAAAACATTTAGTTTTGAAGTCAAATACTTCCCCCACGCTTCGCCGTGTTGATGTTGAAGGGATACTTAGTTCTGACACCCCCGATGACAAAACCGCCGCGGCAATGCTTGAAGGTCTGGTGTAATCCTGCCTACACTTTTTATGAACTTTAATGGTCTGTTTACCTTCAATTTTTTCGTGAACACCATCTTTTCGCTTTAAGCTACTCTGTACAATAGTGTTAAGTCCTTTTGAGACTTGTACAATATCACCTTCCAGGCTGTTGTCACACAACGGACAAAGGGCGTCTGCATCATACATGTCGAACAAAAATTAATTACCTTCCAGACATGAATAAGTGAATCTAAAAACTGCAAAAAATTAATCCTTAAATCAAAAAATGTAGATTGTCATAGCTAAGACGTTAGATATTCTGGTATTTATGTACATTTTAAAGCTATTCGTTATTAAACTGTTATAACCAACCTTCTAGTTAGAATATCCAAAAACTAAATAGTGTCCAATCACAATGACTTGTCAAAATTAATTGTACATCACGCCACTACTTCTTGTACTGTCATACGCCTTTCACTGAATTACTTCTTGAAACCGCACATTAAAGTTGAAAACTTTTTAGCAAATCGTCATAAATGGGGTAAGTGTCAGTAGCCCCACACCCTCACTGAGTCTCTAGGCCTTCCGTCTGGAACCTCGCTATACAACGTGTGATTGTTGGAACAATATTCTCTATCTATATTTTGAGGTTAGGTTCCTTTCACAATTCTACAGTACATTCAATATCGTTATTCTATTACATGTCATTAGATCCAAGCCTAAACCCCACAATATAAAACATTTGTAACAATCCCTACCACCTATTAAATACTGTAGTCGGATCTGAAAACGAATTATACCAGATTGAAGTATAAAACTGGCACATTAACACATTCGCTGCGGCACGTCAAATGGCGGGCGTATCCCCAGTGCGGCGCAGCCCTCAGCGTCAAACAAACCCTATTGCGGCGTGTGATTGGCTTTCCAATTTTGGTCTGACGAATAGCAAATAACGTGCGGGGATGTCCTGCTTTAAAACGAGAGTCGATGTAGTTCGCTAAACACCCACAGATAGCAGCACTGCTTGGAACGTAGCCGGTCCCATTGTAATTGTATTGCCAAATGGAGTCTCTGATAGTATTAGTTCAAACCTCATTAATAGATAATTGATTTTGCATAACAAACTCAATTCTGTACTGTACCTTACCCAGGGTGGATAACTTCACTCGCGGTTATAAGGCGGCGCGCGGCACGACGGCTGCGCTGCGTCGTCGAGGCCCAGACTCACGTCTCGTTTTACCGTTCCCCTGCCCATATTTATATCACAATCCTATACTTATTTATATGAAAATGTTCAGAAAGACATTCTCTACAACCTTTAGAGAAGGCGTTTTTCATTTTTCAACTATTTAAAAAACTACGGCAGAAAAACTGAAATATCGGCTTAAAGATTTGCTTATTTTTAGAGTTTATCATTAAATTTTGAAGAAAGTATTGGATTTAACGCAAAAGTGTAAAGGAACTTATTTTAGACAATTTATTTAGGAATATAACGAGCTATAAATGATTACAATCGGATAAACCATACTGGACTTAAGCGTGATTTAGTAAAACCTTGCAATTCCTGACTTTGAGGGGGGGTGGGGGGGAAAGCACCGGGGGGATTTTAGGGGACTTTTGGGAAAATGTACATCTCTATGTGTACTATCCAGTGGTATATAGTTTTG
The DNA here is from genome assembly GCF_028750875.1 of Macrosteles quadrilineatus. NCBI lineage: Eukaryota > Metazoa > Arthropoda > Insecta > Hemiptera > Cicadellidae > Macrosteles > Macrosteles quadrilineatus. Next base: position 162,008,013 of record NW_026542594.1, read on the forward strand.
CTTGTCACTAATTTGTTCCGACGTTGGTCGTTTTTGTGTCTTTATTGACTGGGCTAATAACCAATAGTAGTTTTGGGTTTTCTTACTTTCATCATCTTCGGTCGATGTTTTCAGATTCGCCATTCCTTTAATTTCATACAATATACGTGGTATATTCAATTAGAGAAAAAAATAAGTCATTCCTCCACAGATGCGTTTACCTAAGAGCGAACTGGGTTAATAAACGTGTCAGGAGTTAACAAACACTTTATTTTTAGAGATAATTAGTATTGCAACTGTTTATTTTTACACTCAGTTTAGATTGTATGTGTGGTTTTTGTAGCGTAATGAGAGTAAACAATGTCCAAACAATAACGCTTCACTTCACTCTCTGCTTAAGCTTCCACAGCTTTGTGTTTACAAGTCTAGCCACGCTTCATGGTTCGTTACCATTTAGTAGATTACTGCAAATACGCAACATTAACCTCAATAGCCCGCAGTACAATGCATTTCTAAGTAAATAATCTCTCATATGGTGTATAACGACTGGTTTGAATGGAATGTGTTAAGGAAAGTGATATGTGATATAAAAAACTAATATTTTTTTGATAAAGAGTACAATTCAATTTGTTAAAGTAAATAAATTAACTAATTTGAAATGTCGTTTAGTTACTATAGTGCTAAATCAAATCTCATTTTATTATAAATTCCGCATCAGTTGTTTAATAGTTTTTTTATTGTTAAGTACTCATTTATTTAATTTAAATTTACATACAAACATTTCCACGTAGACGATTTTGTTATACAAGTATAACCTTAAATAATATAACTTTTTAGAGGACAGGTTACAGACTTTTTGGTTCATTTCCGTTAATTCACTACCACTACTTTTTTATCGCAATTCCGATATTTTTAACAGTCAGCCTAGTCTATGTATACATCAATTATAACCTAAAACTATTATAAGCTAACCTAACCAACTAAACTTGCTGATTATAAGACAATTCTGTTAGTGAATGGAATCGCAATAAAAGTGTAGTGGTAGTGAATTAACAGAAAAGGACCACCCTTCTTAATTCGGATTTAAGGAATAATTAAAGTTTAACTACATGGTTATTCATTAGTGATTCAGCACAAGGGGTTAAGGTTTTTAATATAAAATATATTTGGCAACATAATTGCATTTATTTAAATAAAATATAAATTATTAAGGACTAAACTGGGATGTGAAAAGGTTAAACATAAACATTATTAGGGAAAGTGTTTATAAAGGACAGGCATTCAAAGGGCATTCAACAACAACAGATAGGAAATATTAAAAGGGTGTTGTTGGATGTTTCGCCGAAATGGCTAAATAAATCAATCAGCCGATGGAACAATTCTGGAATCTTTAAAAGTGCTTGTTTGTAACGCACTTTTAAAGATTCCAGAATTGTTGAATTGTTGGCTTTGTTGAAAGATTCAATAAATAACGACCTGTAAACCCCCTACAGTCTACTTCAACAATCTGTTTTTTTTTTTTTTTCAGATAATAAGTGCTTTTAAAATGTTGTATTGGTTCATGAAACTGTAAATAAACGCTTGATTTATGAAAAGAAAATTAAACCATATTCACGATGAAATTAGTAAAAATTATACAAGTACAAATTTATTACTTACTAAACATCACACATCCTTATGACTTATGATAGGCTTTATCTTTCAAATGTTAAAACATTTTACCTCCAAATCTACTCCAGACATGTAACAAGTTTGTTCCGGATTAATAACAGACGGCCTAAGTGGTTTTTATTTAGTTTCTTCATAATATATTCTGCCTCTATGTTTATAAATTTCAATTACGTTTTTTCGAAAACCTCCAAAAGAGGGTCACTTATGGCATTCAACCTCTAGTCCCTGTAATGGCACACCCTAAGACTCATTCAAATGTTCGTTTTTCACTGTTGAATGTTGAAAGAATGCTCTTAAATATACAAGGTTAAATGAGTTTTTAAATTTGTAATGCAAGAAGGGCTCAATTGGGGAACATAGAATTAAATTATTTTATGATAATAGCTAATAAAAAAATACTATCCTCTTAAAGAATTATTAGAACCAATTACAGAACCGATAGTATCCCCCCTCAATTGTCAAATATGAAGCCAATTGTAAGATCTTTGGAAGTTGTAGTTTGTACCTTCTCCTCGGCTGCATATAATTGTTGTTTTAAATTACTTGTTTTAGTACTTTTCGCTTAAAAAACAGTAGCTTTTGTAGAAATGGATTCACAAATTAATTAATTCATGCATTCATTTTTATGCTGTTCGAATAGGTACATCTGTGACAAAAAAGTTACATGAAACATTGAATACTGTTGTGGCAAATATATTGAAATGCTCGTACAATCATTTAAACTTATAAGTTCTAAACTTAGTTGACAACTTCTAGTTGTCTAAACCATTTTGTGTTTTCATTGGATTGAGGAAACTTAACTTAGGTTTTAATCCTCTTACAATTTCGATAGTTTAGATGTATTCTTATTTATTCTCATTTATGATTTTTTATTGTACAAATATATGATAAACACATAGCCTTAAACTTTGTTTAGAACGATATCAAATTACTATTTGTTTATTATTACTAACTATGTATATAATAATTCTGTTTATGGTAACGAACAACACTCGCAAGTTTTAAGCAGTCTTGTAACAACAGCTAATATTCATATAGTGTAACGCAACCTATTTAGGCCTCGCAGTGGAATGAATTCTGTTTAATAAGAATTATTACTACCTACAAGAAAACAATTGGTAATTATTTCCTGATTATATATCGTCCAAACATTCGATCTAATTATGGAAAATGACATAGTTATATCGTCTTTAATTGGGATTGTGAAATAAAAACACCATTACTGGTTTCTATAGAACGACTTAAGTTTAAATAGAATTTGTTCTTTTCACACATACAGTACGTCGTATTTTATATTTTGGCCATTAAACATTTGATCACTTATTCAATTATCAATTATCAATCATTGAGATAGGGACGCCACCTATATGCGTATTTTAACCCAATGAGTGAAGGATGAGTGTAGAATGGAGTGAGATAATCTGTGTAGCTTTGTTACTGACTAAGATAAAGACCTAAAGTTACCTGTAAAAAGAGTATAAACTATAACAACGTAAATTTAGACATATAAATGAAACTAAATAGACCACAAAGGTGATGTTAAATAGGGCTTTATACATAAACTGTAACTCATTAGTCAATAATTCAAGAGAGTGACGTAACAAAACATTAAGTTTTACACAATACATAAAACAACGTCCATCGCAAGATTCCGTAAGCTGTGCAAAGAAAGCCAGAAGATATTAGTGATGTCTGTTTCTTTGTTTACACTCGGGATTTGGTGTTTGAGTTGCTTCCAAATACGTCGTGTTTGCTTCATTGGCACTGCTTTGACATCCACTGATTACTAATTCTGTGCTTAGCATATGTCTATATTGCACTTACGAGCAAATCCAACGGTAGTTTGTATGTAATTAATAAGGAAAGTGCTAAAAGTGTAATCATCCATCCAATGTCATTCTTACTTGTACTGATTCTAAATAAAATTTTACATGCTGCCCCCTCAGTGAGAAGTTGAAAAGTAAACAATATAGGATATAGGGAGATACAACAACAATACAGGATAGTAAGTTTTATGAAAAAAGTAACATACTTAAAAATAAATAAGTAGTAGCTGTAGGTGTTTGTCACTTTCATATTAATAAATACAATAACTCAAGGACAGACTCTTACTACCGATGGCATGTTTCAATACATGGATTGAATGTCTCAGGATCCTGGAAACACGAGTGTTTTATAGGGGCGTCAAATGTTCTTGGCTCCGGCCCAAACGCCTTATGGTAACTATCCCAAAATACAACGCAGCTTTTAACGGAAAATCTTCTAGAATGCATAACAAATATGCAGAGATTCAAGATTCTATACAAGTCTGGCTTGAAGAGTTGAAATCACCCATTTTGTTTAGTTAAGTATTTAGTATGCTTTTTGCTGAAATGATGCCACAAATATTAAGTTAAAGATCATTTATACTAAGTATAATATAGCCCCAATTGTGGGAGATAAATTTACTGAAACACATAGTCATTAAATTACATTTCTTTGTCTCCACTGTTATCCTTATGGAGAATAAACAAGTTGATTAGTTTAAAAATACAAATGAATCAAGAGCAGTATTTGGTTTACGTGTTTGCTAAATATGTTTATTTCTTTTGTAGTGAACAGGCACCGAATGAATAGGTTATAGTTTAAAGTCTTTGGGTTGGCATCTTATGGTAATGATACCTCAACAATATCATTTTACTGGGTTTCGCTAATTGTTAAATCAGTGTAACTTCATACTAAAAGCAACGAAATTATTAAAGTGAGTTAAAAGTGAGGTAGAGTTCATAAGTTAATTAAATACAACTTTTAACTATTTAAAAAAGGGCTCTTTTTTGAAAAGTTGAGACAAAAAAAAGATAAGATAAGATATTGATGATATTTCTAAAACATATGAAACAACTTTTAAAGTGCAAAGGAAGAAAATACGAAAATTTTTTGGCCACTTGACAAGTAATTTAATTAAGCCAATAAGCTTGATTAACACCTTTTACTGCTCAAAAAGCATTAAAAACCTTAGTCTAGGTTGATCTGTGTTTCCAATACTTACATCCAAGTCTTAACATACGAAAAGGTTGACACAAATTATAGAGCAAGGTTTTGCTCAGACACAAGCAGATGATTAGACATGAAATGCGAAGTAGAAAACTTTATAAATCCCCCACATGTGAATGACAAAATTATGCTTTAAAATTTAGAAGCTATACTCCGCCCTAATGCACTAATAATTACCTTATTATTCAAGACCGTCAAGTGCAAATAAGATGGAGGCTATTATTGAAGATTCATCGACCCTTAATGCAATAGTAGTTAAATCCATTTCTTACTTCTTTTTCCTTTTTAGAAAAAAAGAAAATTAATTCCCTACATGAAGTTCAACATAAACATGTTAATACTTCCCCTAAATCGGTAGCTTATCTTTAGCATCATTAACCTGGAGCTGATCGTTTAATATTTCTTCAATTTTTACCCATAATTCATTACCTAGTTGAATTACTACTAATTCAGAGATGCAAAAAAATTTAGTTCCATCCATATCAATAAACATATTTATATGCATATATTTTCAAAATAATTTAAAATAATAGCAAACAATTTGGAAAATTAAATAAATATCAAGTAGCACTTGAGGCTGATAAGCTGATTGGCTAAACTCATGTTGGTGACGCAGTTCTCTATTACAACAAATTCTCTATGGTGAAGGATGTGTAAAATACTATTTTCTTACGATAAGAATATGCTGATATCCAAACTGTAAAACTACAAAAACAATGCCGGTTTTCTTTTAAATGTTTCAGAGGAAAGCACAGAAAATAAATTATTTGTTCATATTAGTGTATTTTTTTCATATTTTAACTTGTGTTAATTTTATAGCACTAAATCTAGGTATGGATTAAAGTATTTATTTAATGTAAATTGTAATAGTTTGGACATTAACATAAATAATTCGTATAAATAACACAGTCTAGTGAAATTATATTAGCCTTTGTCTGTTTCCACCAGAGGGGAAACTGACTAAACATGTATTTTGTTTGAACAATAGACTATTATGCAATTTAACCTTATGTTGCAAGTATGTCTGCGTTTGAATCGAGAATGAACATTTCTTGTTAATGACCTTGAAAAATACAATTTGTTTGTATTTATTTTCAAATCAAAATTTGTGTTAAGACACATATATATATATATATAACAATAGTGCCTTTAATATAGGCTTAAGATACGAAACAGTTCTTACGAGGGACAGACATCTTTGGATTGTTGCAAGAATCGTTAAACACCAATTGGGTTGTTTTTTAGGCGTTAAAAGGATTGGAATTAGAAAAAAAACTGACTAACACAACAATTGCTGCTATTTATATAATCTACTAAAATTTTGCATGATTGAAAACCAAACACACTCGTTCAGAGCATATACCAGCTATCGTCAAAGCAGATTAATAATTCAAGGGACACAATCATGGGCGCATAGTTTGTACCAATGTATAGCTCATTACCCGTGATACATTGTAACTATGGTGGGACATTACATATCACTCACGTTATTAATATTATAATTCAATAGATGATTATGGTCATTACCATTGCAACGGAATATAGTAAAATCAGTGTAGTTTTTTTTAATCGTTTTATATTATGATTTATTTCTATTGTCAAAAAAACTTTAAAATTTAATACCGTAGATAAATTGGAATACAGCATTGATTTAAAAATAAAATTCAGATTTTTCGTCATTATATTCTACGTTTAGTTCTATGGTATCATTATAACCATTAGTTGTATTAGTTTCCTAACAAAAAATAAATAAAACATACCCTATGTGTAGTTTACACCAAATAAAAATCGAGTTTCAATTAAAAATACGTCTATTGGTGAACCCTTATTTTCTATTTCATACGATAGTTATTTTTTAGAGGTATACAAACATGCAAAAGCAAATATTGTTACCAAAAGCAGGTCAGTATCATGTCGACCTATGGCAACAAGGAGTGCTTATCCAACTCAATTTTACATATCCAGAAACATATAATGTGTAATATATATGACATTGTATAATTGTAATTAGTATATTACCATAGACTAACCAACACAAGTAGACTTCTCAACCCATTGTAAATTTTGAAGATCGTTTTTCAAGTCTAGATCATGTACGGAAAACTTGGCGCTAGTATCGACGAAATTTCGTTTATGTTATTTTAGGGTTATTTGTTTATTTCTGCTTTTACTTTTTATAACTATGGGACGAGTTGTTGTTTATGAATAGATCGTAATATTTGGTTAACCGAGGTTTAAAATAACTGAAATAACAAGAAGCAAATTGTAAACAAAACCCTAAAATACCTCTGCAGTACACCGTACAGAACTAACAATAAAGTTGTCTTCAGCTGTTCCATAAGGATGAGAAATCTGCTAAGGTACTGAGCCGTGACATGTCCACCAAGCGTCCCACCAATGTCACGCCTCAGTTTTTTTTTATAGTGCGAGTACTGGCCTTGCGCCGGAACTCAATCGGGTTGGGTCTGGCAGCAGTCCTGCAGACCCCGGGACATTTTCCGCTGCCGAGCACATTTTTTCGGCAGAAGAACAGCGACTGTCATCGTTTCATGTCAAGTTTTGTGTTTGTAATGTTACTTTTATATCAGTTAACATCTAGTCACGTTTTTACTGTGCTTCATACTAACCAATTTCTTGTAACATGTAATTAAACGGATTGCCAGTCGTCAGATGAGTAAGTTGATTGTTTGATTATTTTGATTTGTTTAGGTTAGAAAGTTTCTGATTTAGTTTTGGCCTTCAGCCACATGTTGTGCAGACTTTGAGTGGGTTTTGGCTAGTGAAAGACAAGTATTAAGCACCTTCTGTGCATTGGTATTACTTTTAATTACCAATTACTTGTTTTTCAAGGCGCTAGACCCATTTCTGAGCCTGGAATTGTTCAGAGTTTCAATGGGCCTTTGGCCAAGCTTTGTGTGGTCAGACCACAAGTTTTTCTGGTTAGTTTTGTAGTTTTCTTTGTTGTCAAGTTTTCAAAGCTTTCCCCGAGACTCTAGGCCAGATATTACCCAAGAAAACTCACTTTGAAACTCACTTTTGTGCGGGCTAGGGTCCGTTTGTTCTGTGTCCCTGTTAATTTATTATTAGGCCTAAGGCCTAGTTTGTGCTCAATTTTGTTTTGTTATTGTGGCCTACAACTTGTTTAATGTAAATTTTGTCCCTTTGTCCCCTGTAAAAGTGTTTTTTTGTTATTTGTATTGTAGGCCATGTCACTCAGCCTAATTTTTTTTAGTTAAGTAATGGCGCCTCTTGGGGGCTAAGCTCGGTCATATTTAGTTAGTTTTAATGCTCTTACATGTCCCCTGCAAGTTTGATTAAGTTTGGTTAATAAATGACCGAGTTATAAGGTTTTTAGTTTAGCGCAATTCTGTTTTCTGAGTGACCGTAGGTAACTGACCCCCTACCTAGCCTCAGGCTAGTTGGTAGGCATGGGTTTGTCTTTTAAAAGCTGTGGGCACTTGTGCCACAACTTTTAAAAGCTGTTTGAGCAAATTTGGTTGGTAATAACCGGAGTTATTACCGGTTTTACCTGAAAATGCACCTCCAGCCAAAGAATTTTTAATATTTTGTGAGAACTGTTTTTTGAAGTATTCATTGTAGTATTTATGTAATTGTTTTGTGTTTTATTAGTGTATATTACCCTTCTGGACCCTAAATTCATATTTTTTATTGTCAACTTAAATTTTTATGAAAAATGTCTGTAAGAATGTGTTGTTAAAGTTTGTAAAATTTAAAAGTCTATTTATTGTTATGTTTTAGAGCTCTATTGAACTGAATTAAATTATTTCTAGTCATTTTACATTGTCTAATTTTAAAGACTGTTTTACAAAGGAAAGCCTATATAAAAATATATATATATATATATATTATTTAACAAATTACTTCTTCAATAGTTTTGGTCAGTGAATGAGTGGTGCGGAAATTGTTTTTGAATTTATTGCTTGAAAACCTGGATAGGCCTAACACTGCAGTCATATGAAGCCTAAGAAATGAACTTTTATTAGTTAGGCCTGGAATCTGTTCAAAGGGTCCCAGATGGGAGGCTCTTACTGGTCGCTGCTTCCGGAGAGGTTCGCCCAGGGAGACACTACTCCTTCTCCGTCTTCGGGCTGCTCATTACCCTGCTCCTGGGACCAGTAAGCCTTCATCTGCTTTCTACTACTATGCCGCCCTACACCATCTTCCGGATGGATCACCGCCGCCCACCATTAGTGTGATGTGACTAATGACCACGTTCCGCAAGTTACCATATTTTAAATTTGTTGAGAATTTTGGACTGAATTTGAAATTTTGAAAAGGAGCCACAATAATTATGGTTTAGCTTAGCCTACTAGTCATGATCCGTTATTTATTTTATAGTTATTGTGAAGTATTTATTGTTAATTTATTTAAAGTTTATATATTACAGTTACCATCTTTTTAAATTATTTTCTTGTTAGGCCTAATTTTGCTACTGGTACCAGTTGTAAGTTTAGAAGGGTAAACTTAAAATTCTAATTAATTTATTTTTTTGAGAAAGCCTTAAAAGAGTAAAAAATAGAAAAATTCTTTGGATGGTTACCTTGTTGATTGTTGATTGTTAATTTGTTGAATTTTGGAATTAATATAGGCTTTGTTGACAACTGTTTGTTTTTTGATATTCACCCACGGCCTTTCATTTTGTTAGGGATGTGGGGCGGCCACTCGCACTGTCACTATGGGGGGCATGCTTCCAATAGTTGTTCGTCTGGGGGCGGTGCGAGGGGTCGGCTCAGATGGTAGCAGAGCGTGGTTTTTTGGTTGCGTCCTGGGTGCCTTGTCGTGAAACTTCGGTTTCACGACTTGGATACTTAGAGATCCGATCACTGTCCACGTTCTGATTTGTTTTGAAGGGCCGTGGATGGATTGATTTTTGGGTGATGCTGGTCTGGCAGTCTTAGGAATTTTTTGAAGAAATGTTGTCGTGGTGGGGTAAGCATACTGTTGTTTTTTTATTAGGAGCTCGCCCTTGGCCGAGTCACCGGGTGGAATCTGGTTAATGACTTGCATCCTTTGGGAGCAAGAGTGTCTAAAGCATGGCCAAACCCAAAATTGAAACTGTGTGTGTTTACCTCATCACACAAATGTTAGGTGTTGTTGTTTAGTGTATGTATGTTGTGTGTATGTCGTGAGTGTAAGGTCCGTGTTTTTGATTTGGTGGCTAAGGCGGTGTGTATGGGCAGGTTCTTCTGTTTGGGACCTCATCTGACTGTAGGCATTTCAGTCCAGAGCCTTTAGTAAGTTAAGTTTGTGAATTGTTCGTTGTAAAAAAAAAAATTTGTGTGTGTGTTTTGGTAGGTAGACCGACTGACTGAAAGCAAAATGGGTTTGTTTGCTCCACTGCCCAATCCCATTGCTGGGGTTTTGAGCGACATTCGCCCGGTTGATGGTTTAGAGGTGGAACCTTTGTTGGAGTTTTTGGGAAAGGTGTTGCACCTGAAGGAGTTCCCAGGCATGGAGGACTCAGTAGTGTTGGAACTGCTGGTTCCACTCTGCCTGAGACCTCTTGGTGACAAATTGTTAGATTGTTTGAAACGGGGAGTAAATTTTGAAATTTTTCACAGTGAAGTGCTTGAGCTCTTTGTCCCCTTCAGGGTCATGGAGAGATTGAAGGTTGAGAGAGTGTTTCGACCTCAAAAGTTTGACGAAACTCTCAGTCAGTATGTGGGTGACATTCGTGGCGTGTGGCGTGTCCTACGGCTGGGCATCCCTGAAAACCAACTGGTGGACATTGTCTTGCAGGGGTTGAAGCCTGAGGAGCGGTCCAGACTGATTTTTGCTCCGAAGCCTTCTTCTTTTGCAGACCTGGATAGGCTGGTCATCCTTTCACGGAGCGTTCAAGACGCTGATTGTCAAAGGGAGCACGTTGCGGGGCATCTTCCCCGGACTGGTCCCCATCCCGCTGTAGCATCCGTGTGTCGAGGTCCTGAAACACCGCAGAGACAGAGGCATCCTATTGTTTGCTTTGGCTGTGGTCAAACAGGTCACATGAGACGAGAGTGTCGTCAGAGGGTTAATCTTGGGACTTTGTCCAGAAGCCTGAGCTGCTCACAAAGGGAAAGTTTGCCCAAACCGCCCTGTGAGAAAGCTGTTTTGGAGAAAGTCAGTAAGACTTTGGTTTCAGTGAGTACTGCCCCTTCTGGGAGTGCTGGTTTTGGGGAGCCTCTGTCGCGGGGAATGAGGGAGCTTGCATGCATGGGAGTGAAAGCGGCGCGCTCAACTTGCCCACGACTCAACATCTTCTTAGGTAAGACGGTGCAGAAGGCCCTTGTGGATTCTGGGTCAGCCCGTTGTCTCATTTCCCTTTCCCTGTTTGAAAATCTAAAATCTTCTGGGCTAATCAAGCAAGTTGAGCGAAGTACCCACATCTGCTGGACCGCATCGAAATCCCCACTTCCCATCATCTATGAAGCCCGTTTGAAATTCAAGATTGCACATTTTTCTTGGGTGTGGAGTTTTTGGGTAGCCAAGGACCTTTGCATTCCTGTCATTTTGGGAGCGGATTTCATCAAGCATTGTGGCCTGATTTTGGATTTAGGCAGAGGCCAGTGCTTCTTTCGTTTCGCAAGACGGGTGCTCATTCCTTTTGCGGATGAAATTGTGGATGGTGCAGCTGTGGTCGAGCCTGAGACACCCAGCAAACCAAAGGTTGATCTATTAGGGCATCTGACTCCTGGTGAGGCTGAAGCTATCAGAACGTTGTGTTCTCGTTTTCCTGAGGTGCTGACGCCAAAGCTTGGAGTCACCAATCTTTTGGAGTACGAAATCCGTTTGACTGACACCCGTCCAGTTCGTTCTCATCCTTACAAACTTGCTCCACCCAAGATGGAAACACTCCGTGGAATCATCAATGAGCTTCTTGAAAATGGGGTAATTGAGCCTTCTCGCTCAAGTTACGCTAGTCCAGCTTTTCTAGTTCCAAAGCCAAATGGCAAGTCTCGAATGGTTCTAGATTATCGCAAGTTGAATGCTCAGATTGAAATTGACTCTGTCCCTCTCCCTGATTTGCACTCTGCGTTCGATTGGTTCGGTAAGGCCAAGTATTTTTCCGTCTTTGATTTGAACCAGGCTTACCATCAGATTCCTTTGAAACCTGAATCTCGGCCTCTCACTGCTTTCTGCGTTCCGTGGAACTTGTACCAGTTCACACGTGTACCCATGTAGCTGTGGGGGCCCAGACCCTCACCAGACTTCTGGACTCCATCTTTCATGACGTCAAGTTCAAATTTGTGTTCAACTATCTTGACGATCTTTTGGTGTACAGTGAGAGCTTTGAAGACCATCTGGTTCATCTTGAGGAAGTCATGAATAGGTTGCTTAGGGCTGGCCTTACCGTAAATCCCGAGAAAGTTAGTTTTGCTCAGGCTGAGATTTCTTTCCTAGGTCATCTAGTATCATCTCGAGGTGTCTGTATCGATCCGGCTAGAACCCAGGCTATCAGGGAGTTTCCTCCTCCCAGAGATGTCAAAGGCATTGCCCGTTTCATCGGCATGGTGGGTTTCTACCGGCGCTTCATCCCCAATGTGGCTGAGTTGGCGGCTCCGCTCAATGAGCTTCGGAAGAAGGGCACCAAGTTTGTTTGGGGTGAAGCACAACAGATGTCTTTTGATCTTCTGAAAGAAGCTATCATGCAACCTCCAGTTTTGGCGTTGCCAGATTTCAGTCGAAAGTTTGTTTTGCAAACCGATGCTTCCTCCGTCGCTATTGCGGCTGTGTTGTCTCAAGAGGTAGATGGTGTTAGACAGCCAATTGCGTATGCCTCACGCACTTTGAACCCATGCGAAAAGAAAAGCTCTTCTGTGTATGAGTTAGAGTGTTTGGCTGTCGTGTTTGGAGTGAACAAGTTCAGACGTTTTTTGGAACATAAAGAGTTTTTGCTGGAAACCGACAACCAAGCGCTCTCGTGGCTCCTTGCACATCCTCGCCAGCTTGGGAAAATTGGTCGTTGGGTTGTCCAGATATCTTCCCTTAAATTCCAAGTGCAACATGTTCGAGGCACGCAGAATGTGATTGCTGACACTTTATCAAGGATGTATCACTCACCTGACGACCAACCTTCTGATCAGGAGGAGCACACTGGGTGTGCCGTGCTCCTGGAGTTTCCCCTTGCCTTTTCTGAGTTCATCCCACATCAGCTAAAAGATCCCGAGCTGGCTAAAATCATTGGTGAGCTTCAAAATGGGGGAGCCCACCCCCCATATTTTCTGTCCCAGGGTGCCCTTTGTTGTCGAGACCGACAGCGGGGTAAACCCAAGGTTGTGCTGCCTAGTCTTCTTGTACCCATGGTCTTTGCGTACTTTCACTCTTCCCCTGTGGGTGGGCACTTAGGGATTCACAAGACCATTGCAAAGGTTAGGGACATGTTCATCTGGAAGGGTATGGACAGGGACATTGCGGCACGAGTGCGTTCTTGTCAAACATGCTCGCTAAGCAAGCCTGCTCAGCATACCAAGTATGGGTTGTTGTCATCTGAGGTGGCGGAGAGACCTTTGGAGAAGGTTTTCATAGACTATGTAGGGCCTCTCCCACGTAGCAAGTCAGGAAACAAATTCTTGCTTGTTTGTGTGGATGCCTTCTCCAAGTTTTGTTGGCTTTTTCCTTTGAGGAACGCCACTGCACAGCTCACCGTGCAGGCACTTCGTACCCATTTGTTCCAACACTTTGGGATACCCGCCACCATTGTTTCCGACAACGGAACTCAGTTTGTTTCTCACCTTTTCAAAAGAATGTGCTTTGGGCACGGTATCCGCCATGTGACCACTTCTCCTTACTATCCACAGCCTTCCCATGCTGAGAGGTTCAACAGAAATCTTCGATCCGCTCTCATAGCTTTTCATGCTGACAAGCAGACCACCTGGGATCAGGAACTTCCTTGGATTCAATTTGCTTTCAATACTGCACACCATGAGAGTCACAAGGCGGTCCCTTTCGAGCTGTTGTTGGGCTATCCACCCAATAATCCCTTGGCAAATGTGTGGAAAATTGGCGACCTTCTGCCACCCCCTGGTGCTGCCAATGTCAAGGCAACTTGGCAGGCGGCTAGGAGGAACTTGATCAGAGCTAGGGAATTGGTACGGAGGAAGCACAATCGAGGTCGGTTGGACAATCCTTTCCAGGTGGGGGATTTGGTTTTCTGTAAGGCTCATCCGGTCAGTTCGGCCGTGGACAAGAGAGCCGCTAAGTTGTCTCATCGGTGGTCAGGTCCCCACCGCATCTTGAAGTTCTTGACTATGTCTCCGTGCGGCTGGGAGATCCGCAGACTGGAGAAGTTTTCCGGAGGGCTCACATTTCTCATCTGAAGCCTTTCCGGGGAACAATTCCGTAGGTCTTCTTTCATTACTCTTGTGTCTGAGTGGGAAGTGCACTGGGCCAGAGAGCTTGATCACCTCTTCTGTCCCTTGTGCGCTGCTGAAGATTATTCCCTAGTAAATTGTCCAGCACTGGCCAGTGCAAACCCTGGGGGTGAGTAGTCCCTCCAGTTGAAAGACTTTTGGCGTTCCCCACTTCAGACACTTGAGTTGATCTGTTGGTGTTGAGATCTTCTAAGTATTGGGAGAGGTTGTTTTTCTTTTTTTTTTGAGAGGAAGTCCTCCTTTGGGGGGGGGGAGGTTGAGCCGTGACATGTCCACCAAGCGTCCCACCAATGTCACGCCTCAGTTTTTTTTTTATAGTGCGAGTACTGGCCTTGCGCCGGAACTCAATCGGGTTGGGTCTGGCAGCAGTCCTGCAGACCCCGGGACATTTTCCGCTGCCGAGCACATTTTTTCGGCAGAAGAACAGCGACTGTCATCGTTTCATGTCAAGTTTTGTGTTTGTAATGTTACTTTTATATCAGTTAACATCTAGTCACGTTTTTACTGTGCTTCATACTAACCAATTTCTTGTAACATGTAATTAAACGGATTGCCAGTCGTCAGATGAGTAAGTTGATTGTTTGATTATTTTGATTTGTTTAGGTTAGAAAGTTTCTGATTTAGTTTTGGCCTTCAGCCACATGTTGTGCAGACTTTGAGTGGGTTTTGGCTAGTGAAAGACAAGTATTAAGCACCTTCTGTGCATTGGTATTACTTTTAATTACCAATTACTTGTTTTTCAAGGCGCTAGACCCATTTCTGAGCCTGGAATTGTTCAGAGTTTCAATGGGCCTTTGGCCAAGCTTTGTGTGGTCAGACCACAAGTTTTTCTGGTTAGTTTTGTAGTTTTCTTTGTTGTCAAGTTTTCAAAGCTTTCCCCGAGACTCTAGGCCAGATATTACCCAAGAAAACTCACTTTGAAACTCACTTTTGTGCGGGCTAGGGTCCGTTTGTTCTGTGTACCTGTTAATTTATTATTAGGCCTAAGGCCTAGTTTGTGCTCAATTTTGTTTTGTTATTGTGGCCTACAACTTGTTTAATGTAAATTTTGTCCCTTTGTCCCCTGTAAAAGTGTTTTTTTGTTATTTGTATTGTAGGCCATGTCACTCAGCCTAATTTTTTTTAGTTAAGTAATGGCGCCTCTTGGGGGCCAAGCTCGGTCATATTTAGTTAGTTTTAATGCTCTTACATGTCCCCTGCAAGTTTGATTAAGTTTGGTTAATAAATGACCGAGTTATAAGGTTTTTAGTTTAGCGCAATTCTGTTTTCTGAGTGACCGTAGGTAACTGACCCCCTACCTAGCCTCAGGCTAGTTGGTAGGCATGGGTTTGTCTTTTAAAAGCTGTGGGCACTTGTGCCACAACTTTTAAAAGCTGTTTGAGCAAATTTGGTTGGTAATAACCGGAGTTATTACCGGTTTTACCTGAAAATGCACCTCCAGCCAAAGAATTTTTAATATTTTGTGAGAACTGTTTTTTGAAGTATTCATTGTAGTATTTATGTAATTGTTTTGTGTTTTATTAGTGTATATTACCCTTCTGGACCCTAAATTCATATTTTTTATTGTCAACTTAAATTTTTATGAAAAATGTCTGTAAGAATGTGTTGTTAAAGTTTGTAAAATTTAAAAGTCTATTTATTGTTATGTTTTAGAGCTCTATTGAACTGAATTAAATTATTTCTAGTCATTTTACATTGTCTAATTTTAAAGACTGTTTTACAAAGGAAAGCCTATATAAAAAAAAATATATATATATATATATATTATTTAACAAATTACTTCTTCAATAGTTTTGGTCAGTGAATGAGTGGTGCGGAAATTGTTTTTGAATTTATTGCTTGAAAACCTGGATAGGCCTAACACTGCAGTCATATGAAGCCTAAGAAATGAACTTTTATTAGTTAGGCCTGGAATCTGTTCAAAGGGTCCCAGATGGGAGGCTCTTACTGGTCGCTGCTTCCGGAGAGGTTCGCCCAGGGAGACACTACTCCTTCTCCGTCTTCGGGCTGCTCATTACCCTGCTCCTGGGACCAGTAAGCCTTCATCTGCTTTCTACTACTATGCCGCCCTACACCATCTTCCGGATGGATCACCGCCGCCCACCATTAGTGTGATGTGACTAATGACCACGTTCCGCAAGTTACCATATTTTAAATTTGTTGAGAATTTTGGACTGAATTTGAAATTTTGAAAAGGAGCCACAATAATTATGGTTTAGCTTAGCCTACTAGTCATGATCCGTTATTTATTTTATAGTTATTGTGAAGTATTTATTGTTAATTTATTTAAAGTTTATATATTACAGTTACCATCTTTTTAAATTATTTTCTTGTTAGGCCTAATTTTGCTACTGGTACCAGTTGTAAGTTTAGAAGGGTAAACTTAAAATTCTAATTAATTTATTTTTTTGAGAAAGCCTTAAAAGAGTAAAAAATAGAAAAATTCTTTGGATGGTTACCTTGTTGATTGTTGATTGTTAATTTGTTGAATTTTGGAATTAATATAGGCTTTGTTGACAACTGTTTGTTTTTTGATATTCACCCACGGCCTTTCATTTTGTTAGGGATGTGGGGCGGCCACTCGCACTGTCACTATGGGGGGCATGCTTCCAATAGTTGTTCGTCTGGGGGCGGTGCGAGGGGTCGGCTCAGTACAGTAGTATGTTTTGTCTATGGTATTATTAATTAATATTGTAGAATATATTGATACAGTATTGTACCTAGTAACCGAATACGCCACCAGATACCAATGCATTTATAGACAAGTGCTTTATTTACATGTCTACCATAAGTTACTTCAGTGGCTGCCTTTTTACATACCCAGTTTTATAAACACACAACTGCTAGTACTGATAGAGTAAATAATCACTAAAATTACAAGCAATTATAAACAAAATTTGTATAAATCGAAGTTTTACCAAAGCTTTAGTTTTGTTACTTCTTGAACCGACATCGTCTAGCTTGTCAAACAAAGACGCTATCTAGACATTACAGTTCTACAACAAGTCTACCAATTCTAACTCCCTTTGTACAGTGCTACCAACGTATATCTCATATATGTCGTACATTGTTACAGTAGTTAGTTTGAGGCTTAATCGAAAAAAAAATTTATTTTCATTTTTTTTGTCAAATTTAAAACAATTTAATATTATTGTCCCTACTTTAATAAAATACTGATATTTAATAAAACTCACTTGTATTTTAAGAGAATGTTTTCAGTAATATCTGTGAAAAAGATTAGTTAAAAAACATTTAAAAGGTATATGGTAACTAAACTTGAGTTACAATCAGGAATGCAATGTATGCTCAACTAATATAGTTTTTTTTCTAGACTATAAGATAAAATACGTCATGTATCAATAAAATTAAAAACCTTGGATTATCAGAATGTGATTTTAAATTCGCAGCATATTCAAAGTTAAAAAAGGCGAGTCAAACGGCAAACCTCTCTTTAAGCTGGTGTTTATGTAGATTTACAAACCATAGCCTCATTATAATGCTTGGAGGGAATATTATTCATTTCGCCGAGGCGTTGTCTGCATAAACGACAAGTGTTGAATATTACATGCCTTTTGTATCAGTATTCAGTAAAGATTAGTTGAGACATCAGACTGTCGTCAGTTATCTTTTTGCTTGTTTTTACATCAGTGACATTTTGTTATTAAGTCAATTCAAATGATTTTAAAGGAATGCGGCCCAAACCGGTTGGTTTATGTTGGACTTGCCAGGAATTGAACTCGTCCTTTCGCACCGAAGTCCGAGACGTTAACCACTAGGCTATCACTAAGTTCTTGTCGTTTATCATTTTATAATTATTTATAAGAATAAATCTTACAACAAAAATTGTACATGTTACACCATTCATTTTAAGTTCTGATATTTTGTACAATACTATTTTGAAAATATTCGTGGCCTTAGAAATGTTATCTACTGAAAACTCTCTTCCTTTAGTAAAGTATAATTTAGGTCAGTAGGTTCAGTGAATATACAGATTTTAATTAAGATCTAAATTCTTACGATTTCATCAGTTTGGATTAATACACAGTATTTGTAATTTCAAATTTAATTTTACATTTTATGACATAATTAATACTTACGTTCAGTTTAGTGAAGTCTACAAAAATACACTTTAGACAAAAATGTGACTTGGTATGTTATTTCGTAAGTGGTCGTACAATATGTAAACGTAAACAGTGAAAACATGTAAACACTTGTTTATTTAGATACACAGAATTGACAATGCACAGACATCATGCCTTGTTATTCAATTAAGTATTATTATGTACGAGATTTGTTTAGACATTAAGACATGAATGTTAGTTTTGAATGATTGCTAATTTTGAAACGTTTCTACCTGGAATAAAAACATCCTATAAATTAATAATAAAGATTACGGAATATATTTTTCCCTGCTTTAGTTAGTTTTACCAATGTTGATTTATTATATTTATAAAATTTATATTTGGAAACATCTTAAGGGGTTAACAATTTACAAATATAATTTGTATTATTCAATGTCATAAATGTATAGATAGGGTAAAGTGTACAAAGTATTTGCACCTGAAAGTACTATGATATCGTTCCAAAATCACTATTCAATAAATACTCATAAAGACAAAGGAGACTATTTTGAAACTTACACGTAGTTAGTGAGCCACATTAACCCCGTACATGTGATATTGGCTGACAGTTAGAGCTAGCAATCACAGCTTGGTAACATTTCGACCTCCACAATCTGTTCTTAGTCATCTTTCCGGTTCCTATTAAAACACTAACACACTTGTAGACCAGCTGTTGATATTATTTTTGATATGAGTTCTACAGTCATATTTCGGTAGACCTAAATACTATAGCAGTATACAACTAAGAAACGTCCATAAAATAAAAATGAGATAACTGTTGGAGAGTATTTTGTATTTGAGGCCAAGTTTACATGATGAGAGTGCCATTAGTCTTGTAGGCTGACGTCATTAACCAACTCAGCAATGACAAAGTGGCCTTGTTGACGCAACACATCATTCTGTAAGGCAAATAAGGAGTTTTAACATGTTTTGTTGCTATTATTTTATCATGACAGATCATACATGTAACTTATAGAGGAATAATTTCAGCAATATAAAAATCAAATAGAATAAGAAACTACCAGTGTTCGTATCCATGTTTTGTTTAACATGTTATGATTACTTTAAGCTCGAACGTTTCTTGAGGCACATTTATAGAAAACCACTTGTTATTGATTACAAAAACTACTAGAACTAATCAATTTACGAACCCTATAAAGTGCACTAGTTTCTGTAAGAAGATTCTACGTCCTTAAGTTAACAATCTACTTCACTACAATGCTTAAAACTAACTTAAAACTTTTCATTCACAAGCTATTAAAACAATGTAAAGTTATTCCAACAAGTTTCTTACATAATATAAGTTTAT
This sequence comes from Macrosteles quadrilineatus, assembly GCF_028750875.1. Classification (NCBI taxonomy): domain Eukaryota; kingdom Metazoa; phylum Arthropoda; class Insecta; order Hemiptera; family Cicadellidae; genus Macrosteles; species Macrosteles quadrilineatus. Next base: position 162,027,497 of record NW_026542594.1, read on the forward strand.
TCTATGTTATAAGTAGGTGAAATAAATATTGTAATTTAATTTATCTAATATTTGTTGATATTTGAACTGTGGATAATTTAAGATAGCAAAACCAACAACAAAGGGTGAATAGTGGTCGATCTAATTTGAAATAGATCATGAAAGCATAATAAAACTATCAGAAACTAACAGGTGTGTTGGAGATCCAATTTCCGATCTTTCAATCCAGAGGTCAAATAAAATGCTTTGAACAATATGCACTTTTAGTACCAAGCTAAAGCGGAGATTGAATATGTAATGCAAACTTGAGTATATACAACAAAGTAAGCTTTGCCAGTTATCCATTCTTATACATTAGTACATAGTATATATCTAATTATATTGTTGTTGAAATTAAGAGCTTGAGATTCTTACTACCTTGTGTAGTTCTATGTATTTTAGTGGAATGGAAGTGTCAAAAGGTGATAGACAACACAAATAGTTGACACGTGTGGTTTAAAGCTAAACACCTCTTTAAAATGACCTTAAATTTGGTAGTCTTAATAAAATATTATATTTTGTTTCATAAGAGGAGAAAGGTCTTTAGATAAGTAAATAATCTTAGACTAGCAGCCTGCATCACTTCGTGACTTCCAAATCCGTGATATATATTTGATGTGATAAGGGTGAAAACGATCATTTCTCATTATATCACTATTATTGCATTGCATACCCTTTTATTTTCATTGCGTGTGCGATCTCTAAGAGGCATCTTATTGAAATTACAAATGCTAATTAATTACAAAATTAGCTATGAAAATACAAAATCCTATTACAACCCAAATTCCAACGTCATTTTCTTCTTTACATTTTATACAATTAGCATTACAATATTTTACATGAATTCATTGAAACATCACCAAATACAACAGATAACCCCATTTTAGTATGAATGTAAACACTATTGTATTATGATTATATGTTTTGATGTAAACAAATGTAAACTTGAAATGGTTGGTTTAGATGATTGACAACATAATTCAGCACAAACCTATATAATTTAAATAAGTTTTTATAAAATTATTTTAAACGTGTTTTTTCAGCGTTTTAATTTTAATCAATCTTTATTGTAATGATTAAATTAAAGTGACCCTTGATGTACTTCCAATACATAAAACTATTAAACCAATTCAATAATAAAAAAATATTTATTGTTAAAAAATAAAAACAAAAGAAAAATACATCTATCTGCATCTTAGCCAGTATGGAATATCTCCACAGCAAAAAGCTGAAAAACACAAACTCAAACAAAAAATATTACTATAAAAAATTTCTTAAATACAAACCGTTGCAATGAAAACGTAGAATTCCTTTTGTAAGCTAGAATACTTGTACTAAAACTAAATCTGAACCTAAAACTTTATTGACATGTTTGGCCTAGCGTCAGCACAAAAGTACATTACATTATATCATCCCTATCTTGGAGCGGATACTAGTTGCTATCGTCTCAGGAACTAGTAGTAATTAGGGCTCGGCTACTTATTTTATATTCATGATATCTATTAAGCTTCAATATATTATTATTTCCGTAATTATTTGAATTAAATTTGCACATCATATTCGCAGACTTTTTATATACTAAGATAATCAATGCTAGAGTCTAAATGTATTTGATTTTCAAAAATGTTTCAAAATCGGCAAAATAAATTAGATTTTTTACACAACAATTAGTTTACTTTTAGTAATTAACTTTGAATTAGTTGTGGATAAAATGCCACTACAGACAATCGCTATATTTATGATTTTAATAGGTTAGAACTAATTATTTGCAATAGGCAGATTATTAACTAAACCTTTACAAACATGCATACAACCTGCATGTTAATGCAAAGTTATGTTGTAGAATCCAAAGTGAAGAATATTACTAAGCACTAACAATTTAACAAGTTCTCAAAGATTTTGAAACATTAAATTTGCACATTCCAGCACTCAGTTTAGTTTAACGTAGAGTCATGTTAACACACAACTAATTGTCCATTAAACTATTTGTTTGTTTATGTATTTTTGATGACCTACGTGTTAAGAGAAGTAGCGTAGCGTAGCTGTAAATCATGTTTAACATCAGCAACATCATCCATATCCATCATTGACAAGTAGTTCAGAGTGTTTTATACAGAGTGTCTCAGACCACCCGGCCGGCTTGTATAGCTCCAATATGAAAGCAAATAGAAACCTAATTGCAACTGGAACCCCCTATTTTGACCCCAAGGAATTCAGCTAAATTATTTTCAACCCCAAAAAGCACCCCAAAGGGCAGATTTTGGGGGGTGGGGGTGGTTTTTGGGAAATTTTCAAATATAAAGGGGGGTCGTGTTATACCTCTTGTTAAAGGTCCTTTAGTCCTAAGTATTTTAGTGGAAAAAGATTTAAATTATCTTCATCCCTATTTACAGGGTGTTCAAAAACGTACAAAAAATAGACCTTTGAACGACTTTTCACTGTAAAGAGGTGGAATTTCGTGGGGGGTTCACATTTTGACAACACTTTATTTAATAAATGAGCTTTCAAAAAACTCTGGTTTTAACCCTTTTGCTATCTTTTTACTTATGTTACGCATTTTCAAACTTTTTGAAGTTTCAAAAGCTGTTATCCCAAAAATTTCAAACGGCAACATGGGTTTCATTACAAACCACATTGTAGCCCTTGAAATGTGCTATAATTTTTGTATTTAATGTTTTTTGGTATCTTTATTGGTTAAAGAGATATAGCGAAATTAGTGTATTTTAATGTTTTATTAAATGGTATTCAAAGTGTTTGCTGTTGTAAATGTACACGTCTAGGTCTCAATTAAAACTAATTATGTTAAAAAATTAAAATACTACCCAGATTGTTAAACTTGGAGGATTAATAAAGGAAAAAACACAACTCCAAATATTCTTAGTTAATTTACAATTTACAAAATTCTAATAGTGCTTTGAATGAATACTGTCTATAAATGCTACTGGTAAATAAAAAAAATCATCAAGAAATCAATGAGCGTGTGCGTGAAACTAGTCACGTTTGATCAGATAAAACAAATTATAAGGAACTTACTGGATCTGTACGAGAGGTGAATGCACCTGCGGTAGTAAAATAGCAATACAGTACCATAATAGTGGAGAAGATGTACCACGTGCATAAACAGAGTTGGGGTTTGCATGGAACAAAATGGAAGGAAATTTAAGCATTTGTAGAAGTCCATCGGTATGTAGGCTATTAATGCTGATTCAAACAAATTATTCATTCAAAGCACTATTAGAGCCAAGGAATTGTAAAATAACTAAGAATATTTGCAGTTGTGTTCTTACCTTTATCAATCTTCCAAGATCAACAATCTGAGTACTATTTATTTTTTTTTTAAACAAGATTTGTTTTAATTGAGACCTAGAGGTGTACATTTGCAACAGCAAACACTTTGAATACCATTTAATAAAGCATTAAAATACACTAATTTCGTTATATCTCTTTAACCAATGAAGATACCAAAAAACATTAAATACAAAAATTATAGCAAATTTTAAGGGCTACAATGTGGTTTGTAATGAAACCCATGTTGCCATTTGAAATTTTTGGGATAACAGCTTTTGAAACTTCAATAAGTTTGAAAATGCGTATCATAAGTAAAAAAGATAGCAAAAGGGTTAAAAACCAGAGTTTTTTGAAAGCTCATTTAGCAATTAAAGTGTTATCAAAATTTGAACCCCCCACGAAATTCCACCTCTTTACAGTGAAAAGTAGTTCAAAGGTCTATTTTTTGTACGTTTTTGAACACCCTGTGAATAGGGATGAAAATAATTTGAATCTTTTTCCACTTAAATACTCAGGACTAAAGGACCTTTAAAAAGAGGTATAACACGACCCCCCTTTACATTTGAAAATTTCCCAAAAACCACCCCCACCCCCCAAAATCTACCCTTTGGGGTGCTTTTTTGGGGTTGAAAATAATTTAGCTGAATTCCTTGTGGTCAAAATAGGGGGTTCCAGTTGCAATTAGGCTTCCATTTGCTTTCATATTGGAGCTATACAAGCCGGCCGGGTGGTCTGAGACACCCTGTATATGAGTTATAAATATTTTTATTACATGTATAAATGGATTTTTTAATGCCCTGTAAATCAAATTAAGAAGTATAAGCAGGAACAACAGTTGCATGTGGCGAATTGTGTTTCATAATTGACTTATGTACACTTAGCATACTTTAGCTTATATATACTTTATTGAAAAGTCTAGTTAATAACCAGTTTCAATCAATACAGATTGATATGAAAGGCGAGTGGCTCACTGGATGGTTTCATCAGCAAAATAAACAGCTCGCGGGTCTGAAGCCTCTCTGAGGTCTTGTTTGCCTCACCTCTCCTTCAATCTTTACTTGATTTAATAAGGTCTTCTTGTTTTTTACATTACCTTCATTAATGCAATTTGATCGACCGCAGTAATATTTGTAATAAATGCCAAAAGTATAGCTTCAGCAATTAAATAAAAATAGCCCTGATGTTACTATGTATTAAGTAACATAAAGTAATTTAATCTTTTATAACATGTCTGGTGTTTATACTTCTTACTACTTGTGGTATTAACACAGATTATTGAGGACAGATATTACCCTTACATCTGAGTCTCTTTTGCCAAGGATCAGAGCCTGGAGAGTCCTGGAGGATTACACGGCCAGTGACCACCAGTACATAATTTTTGATGTCCTGGATGGTCATCAGGGACGAGTAGCCGCGTTTCGTCAAGTGCCCGTTAGATGGAATTTAAAAAAAACTGGATGTGGCAAAATTCAATGAAGCCATCTTACGAGGAACGCCGGTGGTCCCTCCCGCATCCGACATGGCTCACGCAGAGGCGGTAGTTACACCCATGATGGGACTGATCGTCTCGGCTTGCGATGAGTCTATGCCTCGCAGGAGATCCCGGTGCAATAAGCGACCTGTGTACTGGTGGACTGCCGAGATTGCGAAATTGCGTCGGTTAGCATTGAGAGCGAGAAGACTTGCTACCAGGGCCAGAGAACCTGTTGACAGACGTCGTAAGTCGGATGCTTACAGAGTGGCTAGGAGGTCTCTTCGTCGAGCCATCAACCGGAGTAAACGCAGTTGCTGGGACACATTAAGGGATGACGTCGATTCCAATCCGTGGGGCCTGGGTTACAAACTTGTAAAAAAGAAACTTGGCACCCGCTCTCCACCTTCCGTCATGGATGGGGCCACTATGGAGAGGATAGTCGAGTCCCTTTTCCCGGCTCACACGTTGCGCCCACTGAGGGATTTCGGAAGGGTGGATGACGTACCACTTTTCAGTTTTGGAGAGATGGAGGCGGCCGTCCTATCCCTGAAGAACAATAAGGCTCCTGGACCCGATGGGGTACCCGGCGAAGTCCTCAAGAAGGTTTTGACTATTAACCCCTTGAACCTTTTGCGCATGTACAACGCCTGCCTAGTCGAAGGAGTTTTCCCCTCGTGCTGGAAAACTGCTAGGCTTGTGCTTGTTGGGAAGGGGAAGGGAGGCCCAGACCTGCCATCCTCTTACAGACCTCTGTGTATGTTGGATACGGCTGGCAAAGTCCTCGAGAAGTTGATCCGTTCCCGACTGAATTTAGCCGTGGTCGCTGCGGGGGACCTGTCCCCTCGCCAGTATGGATTCAGGATGGGGCGATCTAAGGTTGACGCTGTTGAGGAGGTGAAGCAAGCCGTGATGAGAGCTGAAGATTTTAACCACTACTCTCGTAGGGTTGTGCTACTCGTAACTCTCGATGTGCAAAACGCATTTAATTCCGCGAGGTGGTGCGATATGCTGGATGCTCTGGAGAACACCTTCCATGTTCCGGCATACCTCATGCGTATCATGGAGGATTATCTCCGGTTCCGCCTCCTCATGTATGAAATTACAGAGGGCCCACGGACGATGAGTGTCACTTCCGGTGCTGCCCAAGGTTCCATACTTGGCCCAGACCTCTGGAATGTCATGTATGACAGCCTCCTGATGTCTGAAATGCCCGAGGAAACTGCTTTGGTTGGGTACGCAGACGACGTTGCAGTTTTGATAGCTGCACGTAGTGTTGAGCTGGCTCAGCTAAAGCTGAACCGAGTTATGCGTACCATAAACGCATGGATAACAGACCACGGTCTCTCGCTTGCTTTGAGCAAAACTGAGATCGTGATATTAACAAAAAAACGGATTGACACCATCGTGCCGTTGAGAGTAGGGGCCGTCGAAGTTCAGACCGTTCGTTCTGCCAAGTACCTTGGGGTTATGGTGGACAGCAAGCTTAGCTGGCGGGATCAGATTTTCCGTACGGCGGACAAGGCCGCTAAGGTGGTCTCCTCTCTTAGCCGGCTGATGGCCAATATCGGAGGTCCTTAGTCCAGCCGTAGAAGGCTGTTAATGTCTTCTGTCCAGTCCGTACTCTTGTACGGTGCTGAGGTGTGGGCAGACGCTCTCAATAAGGAGGTATATAGGATGCGGCTTGCCCGAGTGCAGCGTCTGGCAGCACTAAGAGTTGCATCCGCCTACCGAACAGTGTCCGAACCCGCAGTCCTGGTAGTTGCTGGAGTCATCCCCGTCAAACTTTTGGCGGCGGAGAGAAAGGCAATTTATCAGCGCCGTGGGGAGGACCAGGCACGAATAGAGGAACGCACCCGCACCTAACAGCTGTGGCAGGAGAGCTGAGAACAGGAGACTCGGGGACGCTGGACCAGGCGACTGATACAGCTAATCTAACCTTGGGTTAATAGGCGGTGCGGAGAGGTGGACTTCTACCTCACCCAATTTCTGACGGGTCACGGCTTTTTCCGGTCGTACCTGTTCAGGATGGGCAAAGCCGTGTCACCCGATTGCATATATTGCCCAGGCATTGCCGACGACGTGGAACACACCTTTTTCCACTGCCAGCGTTGGGAAAGGCCCCGCCTGGAGGCTAAACAGTTAGTAGGACTGCTGTCAGTGGACACGGTCATACCGATGATGACGGAGGGTGAGGACAATTGGGCCTGTGTGTCACATTACATCCAGGGTATTCTCCGCGCCAAGAAGCTCGACCTTGACCGGGATGCGGTGTAGGTCATAAAGTATCTAAATGCCAAAAACGGTGAGAGCCGGCTTAGGTCACATGTTGGCCTGACTTGAAGTAATGTGACAAACAATTCCAGGTCTGTGTCCAACAGAGTAGAGGGGGTTTTTTAGTGAGTAGTCTGTGATAGTTTCAGGAGTCTCACACTACAGGTTGGCTACCTGTGTGCGTAAAAGCATTTTCCCTCCTCTCCCTAAAAAAAAACCGATTATTATGAATTTTGTTTTATATTCAGTACATTAAATGCATCTTTTTATTCATCCACAATATTCATATGCATCAATATAGTTCAACACTTCTATTCATATCATTGTATAAAAAAATCACTTCATAAAATTCTGTAGAAAAACTGAGATTTTTGCTTTGCAATTGTATTCTTATGCCCAAAAGACATTACAAAATATTTTCAAAAGGTTTTTTTTTATTTGGAGAGAAAAGTGTATCGTGGTGAAAATAAAATGCAGCTTAGTAAAATACAGAGAACAAACTTAGTTCTGTAAAACAGGGGATTATATATTATGATTAGTCATCCCAAAAATACTGTTAAGTGTAGAGCATGTCAATAGCCAATAGCATGATCTCAAAACATTCATTTATAATTAAGGAGGAATTACGGACATGTTTAAAAAAGCTTTTTGGGTCCAATATGGACCTATGGTAGCCAATAAATATAGCCAATGTTTCATAAAGTACTGTACATACTTTTTAATGAACATCCAAAAATACTTTAAACAAAAAGTTGACAGATTATCATTATTAAAAAAGTTTGTTGAAATGTTAAAATTTTTCTACATGCTCCTCTTGGAATTTAACATGTTCTTAAAAAAATACATAAAAGGATAAATTTTAAGATATGATTTATATTTTATTACATAAACTTAAAGATAAAACTCGGTAATTTTTACCAATACTTACAACGTTTGGGCGTGCAACGTGACAAATCACCTACTACACAATGTTAAAATGCACCTTGGTGTTATAAATTGTGTTCAACAATTACTACTGCTATCATGCTGGCCAAATCGCACCTTCACTAATAACACAACTAAAGCTCCAGTATCTGCGGTATTCCATTACGTGTAAATGATGGCTAAGGGTTACCAGGAAATAGTGTTAGGCTATCTATCTATTATAATTATACCTCGTATAACTGAAACATCTATGTTTACATAACACGCTCCTATTACCAGTAGTAAAATAATGAATTAATCCCGAGTTTCTATAACAGTTCTGATTACTTTGTATGGTCTTAATTGCTACTGTGTAGGGAAACAGTTTGATTATATTGACTCATTCAAGAGTTAATAGCTTCTATTTGATATTGGTATAAGAGAAATAGTTTTCTTTTATTTTTTTTACATATTTACATATTTTATTTTTATACATTTATTTATTACAGTTTTCAAAACAAGGCGAAGATGAAATAATTTATTTTTAAATATTGAAAAAAACTAGTCCATTTTGTAGTAGTACGTTTGTAATCAGGATCTCTATTGAATAGAACAAATTCTTTTAAAATCAATCATTCCTAGAAATACACCTAGCTTTCTCCATGTTTGACATAATTTAAAAACGCAGCTAGACACGGTTTGTTAGTTTATTGTTTTAGCTTGGTGTCATCATATAAAAAGCTTCTGTTTGGCAAGGGTTAGCAGTAAATATCAAATGGCCATGTTTAGTGTACATTGACTGGTATTTTTGAGTAGGTAGTCAAGACATTTTCCTGATAAAATAGAGGAATTTATTTTTCAATATCCTTACTTCGTGTATACCAATGCATTGGCATGTGAATTTGTAAGAACATATTTCAAAATGTTTTTACATCACAGCGTGAGAACTGATACATACTTACAACCTGAACATATTCTATTTTCACTGCGTTCAGTGTATTACCTATATAGGCCTAACCTGTCACCTCAATATGTTTCTATAAAGAAGTTAAATTAAAGAGCCTTTCTCATCTTTGCTCAACTCCAAGCTATTTAGATTTCACTCTGAAAAAGATGCAATACTCCCAATTGGCTAATATAACAACGTTGAGTGACGTCACAGCTGTTTTCAATTACCGGCTGATATGGGGGATGTGCACAGGTGCGTAATGATTTATTGCTCACCTTTAATAAACAAATTATCGTTATTTGCGAGTTTTGTAATTAATTATTCCTCTATTAGGTAATAAATACATGGTATTAAATTCCAGATTCATAAAAATTGTTTTTATTTTTTATGTCAAAATGAATGTACGTTTGTTTGTTCAAACATGTACGATACAAATATTGGATTCTTTTATAGTACACAGGCTGGGCAGAGTACATTGCTCAATCACCGTTTCCAGGACAAGAGTATTGATGAAGGACACAATCTGATATTTTCTCAAACTTACGGACTGATACGTGTGACATAGATCTATCGTTTCCTGGATTGCGTTTGATATTGTAAGGCATCATGATCACTAGCTCGACGGAGCAGACTTCATACAATATCTTTGCTAAATCCCCTAAAAATGTGTTTATCTCTAGCTTCCGTTGTTGGGCTGGTTACGCATTTTGCGATTTCATTAGATCCAATTATAACATGTTTATAAATCACTTAAAGCTAGAGCTAATTGAATCATAAGGGACTGGTCACATCAATGCAAGGCGATCGCATCCACTGCGACGAAATCATGCGATATTCTCGCTTAAAGGAGGAAGAGCTCTGGACAACACTTGCAGTTTTGTGGAGCCGGTCATACTATGCGATTTAATTTTACAGGCCAAAACAATGGTACATATTGAGTTCATAATTTGAAAGCAGTCACTAAAATACAGTATCAAGATTTTACGAGTTTCAGGCTACAATAACAAAATTAGTTAGTTTTTCAGTTATCGTACTACAGAATGCCATACAAATATTTTGATAAACTAAGTGTGAGTTCTTATACAAGTTAAAGATATTTCTCAATATAGAAAAGGGATCAGTTCAGAACAACAATTGACTAAAACTTTGAGGTTAGTAGGATTACAAGTTAGGGTTAATATGGTAGGTATATATGTTAGCTGGGTTAAGGTTACAACAACAATAAGTATACAATACTTCACTTCAATATAATATATACTTCACTTCAATATAAATTTGCTTCCAGATTGCTTACAGCTGTTCTACAGGCTATTTTAATAAAAAAAAACACATTATGTTAAAATCGACCTTTTTAGTTTTGTTTAACAGCCATTTCTTCCTAAAAATTTTTTTATGATCAAAATTTGTACTAAAAGAATTGCATTCTTCTTTCTATAGAACACATATTTCTAGGTTAATGGAATAGCTCCCTCGTAAATTCTATATCCCTTTTATCACTATGTTAATTTCTTTACTGGAATATTCAAACACAAAAGGATGAAACTCAAAGCAACCACGCCCATGAACCTTTATTATGATTTTTCAATATCAAAGTTTTACATGATACTTATGAAAATTTTTGACAGGTGAAAATAAAAAAGAGCACTTCCTTGGAAGAAGATTAGTTTTTACTAAAATGACACTTATAATGAAATAAAGCATACTAATTATAGAAGATCGGGAAATATAACCAAAATCATCAACAATCCTCCTAACCATTAATGCTTATCCTGTTCTCATTCAACCCCTTTTAGAAATAACAATATCCTTGATGTTATTACTAAATAAATTAAATCTGTGTTGGTGATTGTACTGTTTTTGCTTACCTAGAGCATCCTAGAGCAAATGTAATAGCGGAAGCAGACAATAATGGTGTTATAAGTTGCCTTTTGCTATACAAACATTATAATTTATACCTGGAACCTGATTGTACTAAAACATTACTGAACTTCCTCTCTGAGATTTGTATTTTATTTCTTATGTGACAATGGATAAATTATTTTTTAATGTAATGTAATACTACATTTTAAGGTACAAAAGGCCAATGCATACTTTTTTGATCAAAAGCTTTTTATTTATGAATTATTAAGACTGTCTTCTGTAGATAAATAAATTTAAATAACATATTCTTAGACCATTCTATATTCTTCCTCCAAGGAGAAATATCGGAATCCATTTATTTGAGGGCTGTATCATTATTCATGACAATTCATAATTAAATGAAATATAGCCTCCTGGTATTTTGTATTAATGCGAAGGTTTGTGAGTTTGTAGCTTGAAGCTGGCAGATTCAGCTGATTGGATCAATTTGTAGTAAGTTATGTATATAGTTATCTTAAAAATAATGTAATGGCGACCAATACACCCATAGTACCCATGTTAAATTTATTAAGTTGAAGCTCACAGAGGAAAAAGCTCTGTAGTCCAATTTGTACCATTTAAGATTTATACTTTCCCATAGTTGGTAACCTTGACTGTACTGCACTTCGAATGGATCGCTTCAGTCGTTCAGGAGGAGTATTTGTAAAACAAACGCATTAGTGTAGTATAAGAGCTTCGGTCGCTTTGCTCACTCCGCTCAATAGAAATGGAAATTTTATAGCGACTGAGATGTGTATCATGTATAAAGATTTAAGAATGGGGTAACCAAAATATGTGGAATAAATTTTTTTCACACCAATATTTTAACCGACACATTCAAAGGAAATACGACGGTATCAAAACCAACGCAAACTTTTTGAAAAGTAGAACTTTAAATTGACAAAGTATTACAAATACAATAAGGCCTTAGGACGGAAATACTTTTTTATATTTATCATTCATCATATCTCTTACACAGTACTGATGAAAAATATTGGCATCAGACAATATACTATGCAGTGCAACCTCTTAAGTAAGTGGGACTATAAATCTTGTTTAACCCTTAATAGACAGCGTGCCATTATGGCACATGAGGATTCAAAAAAATGTCACGTTCGCCTGTTAACTTTTTAATTCCAACAAACGGCGTCCAAAGGTTCTTTGCCTATTGCTATTATGGTTTACCAACATATAGAAAAGAAAGTATGGAGGCTTAGTGTAGAAGGTTAGTAAATTACTTCTTATTTCAATATTTTAGGCTGTTTACTTATATACCTAAGTGATTTGCACAGATTAAAGATGAGAAAACATAACCCAGGTCAGTAATTAGCTTAAATATGAATATTGATTTTTTTACAAACTAAACAATTCGAGTGTGGCAAAAATGGCACATTGCCAAAGAACCAGGGAACAATGAAAATTTTTGGGCGTGCCAAAAAATGGCACATTACCAAAGATGCAGTTATTTTTTTTTTAGTTTATTGAGCGCGCCTAAAGTGGCACACTATTTATAAAACAGTGAAAGGTATTTATATTTGTAAATGTATGTCTCTTATTTCCACAAATTGTAAAATAAAAATGTTTTTGTGAGGACAGATTTTTCACTAGGCTGTTTAGAAAAGACTTTGGCTTTACAAAAAATCCCGACCATTCATGGCAACAAATATCTACCAAAAAGAGTTTTATTTCCTGCTGAAAGTGAATCTTCTTATATGAAAGTTTATTGTGCATTCCGATAAAGACTTTGGTACCTACAAATATTTGCTCACCGTATCGACATATCATGAAATAACGCATTGCTGCCACGTTGAAAATAATTAATCTGAAAACCAGCAAGACAATATGTCACTAAAAAAATTTAGTTATGGGATTTTTGAATCGCTAACCAAAGAAAGGAGTAGAAGACAAGTTCTAAAAGACATGGATTTACTTCTCACACCAGCTGCTCTGTTAGTTGAAGATGTACGCTTTGATGGTGTTGGACACTACCCTTTCTTTGAATACATCAAGAGAGGTTGATGCAGATTTTGCAAAAATAAAAAAAAATCATCGATAGAGTGTTCAAAGTGCAATGCGAGGCTGTAACTGAAGGAAAATATTGTTTTGTGGGGTTTCACCAAAAGTAGATGACGTTTCTTGATGGACATACTGTAATGAAATTTCAAACGATTTTCCTGATGGGCATGACTAATGAAATATAAATAAATTATATATTAATGTATTTTCTATTGTAATCAAATAGTTTTGTAGAGGTTTTACATGTGTATACATTTTAGTTCATTTTTTATAATGACGTTTATACCATTTTATATTAGATTGATAACTTTTGTGGAGAAATTGGTTTTTTTATATTTTACATATAACAATAGTTATAAAATTTTGATATCCAATATGTGATAATGTTGACTTATTCAAACCCTTAAGTTTATTTTTAAGTGCTATACAGATAAACTTGTTGTATTTAATTAAACATAAGATTCCTAGAGAAATCTCCGCATCTTTGGCAAAGTGCCAAAAATGGCACACATGAAAAAATTGTGAAAAATACTTATAAGAATTTTAAAATTATTTTTTTGAAGTTCCTTTGGACCCTTTTGATTGAAATATTGCAAGGAAAAAGTAGTTTTCAAAAAAAGTTTTGTTTGCCAAATTAAGGGTTAAATATTGACCTTTGAAAGGCATAGAATATCTACTAGGCCCTATGAATAATAGTCCCCACCTTGCCTAACTTGCATAAATATACACTATTAGTACTTATATGAGACGTTTTAATTGGTAAAATAAAATAAAAGTATAATTGTCAAGTTGGATAGTCGGAAGGAAAATTAACACTTAGTTGACTAAATGAGCTTATTCCACTTCAAAACGGTTAGTATATGAAATACGTACATAATAGAGCTCAAAAGCCATGATCTGTCAACATGACATTTAGGATGATTTGTCTTTGTTATATGAAATTGAGATATTAGAGGTGATAAAGGTAGTTCAGTTCCGGAGCCCTAATGAAGACAGGTTTCCTGTTTCTAATTATAAGGGCTCTTCAAGAAGATACTGTTAATTACCCAACACAGTTGATTATCTGTTGAGTTCGATACTCAAAGTAGATTTGGCCGTTTTGATTGATATTTTAAGATGTGTTTAGAGCCATTTAGTCAGATATCAATAACTACTCAGAATAATATACTCTTGAGTCCAAAGTGTTACCTGGAATTGGGTGGATTTTCAAGTTTACAGAGCTCGTCGCTAGAGTAAAGATTATTTTCAGTAACTGAGTAATATATTAAGACAAACTTATATGGAAGTAAAATTCTCTTAACTTAAAGCAAGTATTAACTTTCATGTTTTACTAGAAAGGGGTTAGTATAATTTGCCTAAATATGTTCCATACAAAAATAATGTTTCCAAAATTGTTCTAGTTTTTTTTTGGTATTACAATTTTAGGAAATATATTTAACCGCCTAATTTTAATCAACACAAAAATGTAATATTTAACAAGGAATAAATATTCGCCTTACACTTCTCATTGAGTCTGAGTAAATGGATTGTATAACCATGGATGCTTCTGTCAAATAAAAATATGGATATATCAAGTAAACGGAGTTATAATGCCTCAGTAAAACCCCTAGCATCAGGTTTCTCCTGCTGCGATGATAGCAATGTGCTTAGTTTTAATAGAATAATTCAAAAAACCTTGTTTACCGTCATAAAATGATAATTATGCCTAAGGGTAGTAGAAGGAGTGGAAAAGTCTGCCAAAAATACACGGCGAACCCCCAGTCAAATGTTAGAGTACGAACGAGTTTTTGAAGGTTTTTTTCATTCTTGTGACCAAACTGGAGCAAATAAAAAGGTTAGTGGTATTTACTTTGACCAAGTAGTATCCACTTATCGCCTGCAAAAGTTTTAAAATAATGAAACTTTACCAAGATAACTAATAAGGTTAACTAATAATTGTTATCTCCTAACTTTCAAATTGAGACGTTCAGAACTTTGGCCATAACCTTACTGGCCATCCTTGAGGTCAGGGGCCAAATAAACCCTAATGATAAACTTTGTAAAAGCTTATAATTTTTTTAGCTTTTCATGACACATTTTTGTTTGGTATTCAAAACTAAGTATACATTTTCAACCATCATTGATAGTTTAGAAAATTCGTTCCACGTAACATCGTATGATTCTGAAGACCAACTACGACATAAACTTAGAAACATGTTGAACGTTCAATTTCCGTTTGGACTCTATCGCTTAATGTCTTCACAATGTAAAACGTGATTTAGTTTACAATTTAAGGTTCATATTTGTTTTCAGATTTAAGAATCGATAAATTCTAAATACCATTTAATACGTCGAAATGGTATGAAGAAATATATTTTATAGATACATTTTATGAATCGTATATAGAACCAAGCTTAACAGCTGAACATATTCTATTTTCACAGCGTTCAGTGTATTACCTATATAGGCCTAACCTGTCACCTCAATATGTTTCTATAAAGAAGTTAAATTAAAGAGCCTTTCTCATCTTTGCTCAACTCCAAGCTATTTAGATTTCACTCTGAAAAAGATGCAATACTCCCAATTGGCTAATATAACCCCATTAAGTGACGTCACAGCTGTTTTCAATTACCAGCTGATATGGATGATGTGCACAGGTGCGTAATGATTTATTGCTCACCTTTAATAAACAAATGATCGTTATTTGCAAGTTTTGTAATTAATTATTCCTCTATTAGGTAATAAATACATTGTATTAAATTCCAGATTCATAAAAATTGTTTTTGTTTTTTATGTCTAAATGCATGCACGTTTGTTTGTTCAAACATGTACGGTACAAATATTGGATTCTTTTATTGTATACAGGCTGGGCAGAGTACATTGCTCAATCACTGTTTCCAGGACAAGAGTATTGATGAAGGTCACAATCTGATATTTTCTCAAACTAACGGACTGATACGTGTGACATAGATCTATCGTTTCCTGGATTGCGTTTGATATTGTAAGGCATCATGATCACTAGCTCGACGGAGTAGACTCCATGCAATATCTTTGCTAAATCCCCTAAAAATGTGTTTATCTCTAGCTTCCGTTGTTGGGCTGGTTACGCATTTTGCGATTTCATTGGATCCAATAATATGTGTATAATTTACTTAAAACTAGAGCTAATTGGATCATAAGGGACTGGTCACATCAATACAAGGCACTTATTTCTTAACACTTCTATGTTCTTTTAACACAAAAAGATGAGACTCAAAACAACCAAGCCCAGGAACCTTTAATATGATTTTTTTATATCAAAGTTTGACATGATACTTATGCATATTTTTTACAAACGGAAAAAATGAACACTTTACCATAATGACACTTATACTGAAACAATGCATACTAATTATAAAAGGTCGAAAATGTATACAAAATCATCAACAATCCTCCTAACAGTTAATTCTTATCCTATTGTGATTCAACCCCTTTTAGAAATAACAGTTTCCTTTGTGTTATTACTACATAAATTGAATCTATAATGATGATTGTACTACTTTTGCTTACCTAGGGTATCATGGAGCAAATATAAGAGAGGAAGCAGACAATAAAGGTGTTATGAGTTGCCTGGTGCTACAAAAGGTTACATTTTATACCTGGAACCGATCATCATTATTGAACTTCCTCTATGAGATTTGTTTTTTGGTTCTTATGTTCTTTCATAAAAAAAACTACAAAAATCAACTAAAACTTCTCAAATAAAAAAATGGAATTGTTACTGGGACTGAGATGTATATCATGAATAACGATTTATGTATCAAGTAACCAGAATATATACAATAAATCTGACCATACGAATATAAAAAAAACCAACACATTTAACACAGTTCTAATGAAAAATATTTGCATCAAATGACATAGTATGTGGTGCAATTTCTTATACTACTACACATCAGGGCTGAGTGTCAGTCTCTACTAGAGATAGACTATGCTTTTGATCCTAAAAATACTCTCTGCCCTAACCTATAAAGATACTATTCATATGAGATACTTTACTTGGTAAAATGAAGTGGTATTATTTTGAAGTTGACAGTTATAATAAAAGTGACCACTTATTTGAGTAAAATACCCCTGCCACAGCAAACCTGCCGACTAAGCAAATTTCCATTTGTCTAAATTGATTTTCAATTAAATCTATTTAAATAATATTATTTTTATTGAGAACCTAGGTTTGCAACTACAAGGAAACTAATAAATTGTATATTTTAGTAAAATATTAATAGCTTAGTATAAAATAAATAAATTTGCCAAGTTTGATAAAAATATATCTATAACAAGCAAACTATAAACTTTTACACTATTCTCCATTATAATAAAATGGGATTTTTTTATTTTTTTTTGAATTTTCTCTGTAACCAATAACCGTACAAAAACACTTTGATATACCAAACTATTTTTTTAACCTCATTAAAAAAGGTCTACAGAGAAATTGGAAAATTTTGTGTTTTGAAGGTAAAAATGAGAAAACCCATTTTTTTTACCCCATAAAACCACCCGTAAACCCCCATTTTCATGGTCCGATCATACTGGTTTGTGAACTCATTTAAGCTTATTCCGCCTTACACCTTTAAACCAAATTCAATCAAAATTGGACGAAAAGTACTCAATTTTTTGCGTTTACGGACGTATATACATATAAATAAATTTGAACGAATGGTGATTTTGGCCTCTGGGGACATCAAATTAAAAAGTAAATCGGCCCCGGAGCTAGGTCCTACCGTGCCACCTATGGTAATAGCTACTTCCCTATAGTGTAATTCGCTAAAACGTATTCCTTCAAATAGATATTATTAGTTGGCAAAAAAAAGTACAAATACCTAATAAAATCTAAGTCATGATCCGTCACCAGGTATTTGAGATGGTTTGCTTTTGTTAGATGATATTGAGATATTTAAGTCAAACAAATTGTTTAATTAAGTTTAGGAGCTTCACGAGGCATTCTGAAGACAGGAAAAAGGGTTCTTCTTTCCGATTATAGGGATTAATCAGGAAGACACTATTGATTACCCTTGTACTTGAAATGGATTTTACCTTTATTTTATAAGAGGAGTTCTAGAGCCTTTCATGTCAGACATCGATAACTACTAATATAGGCTTCTCAGAATCTAATATACTTTGGAGTCGACGCTTTCACCCGGACTTGGGTGACATTATTAATTTACTAAGCTCTTTGCTAGACTAAATATTATTTTCAGTCGCTTATTAATATATTCGTAGAAACTCATACGTAAGTAAAGTTAACTAACACATGAAGCAAATATTAGCTTTGATTTTTTACTAGAAAAGTGTGTATTACAGGTACAGGAAATAAATTTAACCTCCTAATTTCAATTCACAAAAAGTTAATAGTTAAGAAGGACTAAATATCTGACACACACTCCTCATTATACACAAATCACATTTCTACGTAAATGGATTGTTAAACAATGGATTTTTTTGTCAAACCACAATACTGTCAAGGGAACAGTGTTATAATGCCTAGCATCAGTTTTCTCCAGCTGTGATGATAGCAATGTGCTTAGTTAATTAACAAATCAAATATGCAAACCTTTGTTTAACGCCATAAAACGACATTTGACTATGCTCAAGCAAGGGTGGAGGAAGGAAAACTCTGCCAAAAATACACGGCGAACCACCAATCAAGTCACAACCCACAACATAATTGCGTTATATAATACACTCATCACCAACGCATTCGGCGAAAACAATACAATGTATCGTATGACAACGATCCGTTAACTTTTAATATACGTGATGTTAGGTTTGCAGAATATGGCACAACTATTTTGACACGTTTAAAATATATTTCGTAATGTTCTATTAATACACACAACAAGTAAGAATAATATAATATTGTAAACGATTTTTTTATTGCAGATTCACGTTTTGAAACATTTTGAAGAAGGTTAAACATTACTACAGTCATTTACAGAAATTTCTACCACTTTTTTCTTTACTTTAATCCCGTTAGGATAGTTTATTTGCTACGTATCATAAGTTTTAAGTGTAGTTTTGGTTAAATCAGATTCTTAAAGTATCGAATAAATAATAAAAATATCGTAAAAGACATGTGTTAAAAATGTAGAACGTTTCTTGGTTTTCTTTGTTATTTCGGAGGCATGAACAGTTTAATGGGCTTAAAAATTTGCGTTGCTAACAGCGGCATTTTATTGGTAGGTGAGCGAGCTGGTCTTGTGGTAGAGGACGGGACTTCGGTCCCTGAGTTCCCGGGTTCAAATACCAACAAATCACCGATGAATGTTATCTAAGTGATAATGCGGCAACGCCTAGGTCTAGCCTGAAGTAATGTTAAAAGCAATCCCAGGATTGTGAATGGGTGAAAAAACTAAAGAAAAGCGGCACCTAAAACTTTGGAGAACAAAAAGAAAATTTGTTTTAATTGTGAAAATTACCCTAATGGTACACCTAAAATATCAGGGTACAAACAAGTATTTGTAGGGGTTTTCATTCTTGTCACTGAAGTGGAACAAATAAAAAGGTTAGTTTGGTATTTACTTTAACCAAGTATTATCCACTGATCTACTTCAACAGTTTTAAAATAATAGAACTTTACCTAGATATCCAGGTTAACTAATAATTTTTATCTCCTAACTTTCAAATTGAGACGTACAGAACTTTGGCCATAACCTTACTGGCCATCCCTGAGACCAGGTGCCAAATGTTACACAAATCGTTCGATTCCATTCTACCAACAGAGTAAGATTTTGCTCATACAGAACTTTTTTTCTTAGACTTTCTTAGTTCTTAGACTTTTTTGTTCGAAGTGGAAATATAGTTACGTAATTATAATATTTTTTAGTTTAGTGTAGAGCAACGATAATTTGGCTTTCTCGGCAGGACATAAATTATATTAATAGTATTTTTTTGTAATTAATTTTCTGTGTTCACAGATACTAGATGTCAAAGAATTACCATCGGATGTACAGTTTAGACAAAATAACACGTTTTATATAAAACACCAGACTATAAATTAAAATCCCAAGTTAGCTATACTATAAAAAAAACACACTTGTTACGCTACTGGATTATAATTTTGTTTTTGTTTTTGTGGCTATTGTTTTTTGTGGGAAATAAACATAATTTATTCAAAATTGTACGAATATCTATTCCACGATTAAAATAGGTTTCTCAATTATAACGGAATTGTTTGTTATATAAAAGTCGTAATACTTATAATCTTACATTTATTTTTTTACCAGTCAAACGCTCAGGTTTTTGGTCCCACTATGTGTCTTGACCCTTAATCAGCTCTCAAGTGTCCAGATTAAATTAAAACTACATTATAATCAATAAAAATACACTATGATCAAATAGTAACATCCTTAATTTTGGACAGTTTTTATCTTATATTTAGCAAATATTGATCATATTTATATAAATTTATATGTAGCCATTCTTTAGTCTGACTTGAGATAGAATACAGTTATAAATTACGATATAGTTTTTTAGTCTTAAGACTCGAACTATTAAAAACAAACCACCCTTAAAAGTCAATAAAGTCAGGATATTGGTTTCGGAGAGTCAGTATAAAATCTCATAATTTCTTTCTATGTCTCTCTCAAATCAGGTCGTTCTAAACCATTTTGTTACAACTTGTACACTAATATAATAAAATATTTGTCACTTAAGAAGATAAAACCGAGTTTAAAATCACACAAATTACTAAAACTTAGTACCATTATAAATACTCTAGTATGCATGTTAGTAAATGCAATTTCAGTTTGAAACTAACAAGTAAAAGACATTATCGCAAACAGATTTTTATATTTATTTTTTACCGAAAATTCAAATTTTTTATCGGTATGCTGTTGCTCAACAGTTATCATAGGTGGTTAGCGTTTTTCGGTAATAACATCCTATGATTTTTTAATAGTTAAATACTTTTGTTTAGTCATCAAACCGAATTCTTATTCTTGCATACTTGTGAAAAAATATAAAATAAAACAACAAGTAGTGCCGGAGTGAGCTATGTGAGTTGATCCTAGTTGTAGCCAAACAAGGTTTTCTTGCTTGTACAACTACTGTGAGGTCAAGCTGTTACAGTCTAGCATCAGCCGTTATATTGCGAAACATCATGAACAATATTAGTTATAAAGTTTAGCGATAATTTATACTTAAAGTTCTTACTGCGAGTCTTGTTTTGTAGGGTATTGCAGTTGTTAAAAAGTGGTTAAGATAATGTAATTTTGGTTTTAACACTGTTAAGAAAACCATTTTCCCAATACTGTGTGCAAATGATCCCATTGCCGCATTGTACGTAGAATAGGTAATCGCCGTTTTATTCATTTTCGCTCGCTAAATCAGATGATTTTTACTTTTCACGTTTTTATAAAACGTTAATATCCGGTATAGTAAACAAATAACGTCGACTGTGCCAGTATTATTTTTATAGAAACAAAATTATATTTAAAATTATCATAAACTATTATTAAACATATTTTATTCAGGAAATTCCTCGACTAAATATAACATACAGAGTACATAAGGAGATGTATAATGCATTATCTACGTAATACGTAATCTTGAAACTTCCTGGAACCCATTAGAATAAAAGACAGATAATCTATGTTATTTACAAGGTGAGAAAAAATATAAATATAACAACCAAAGGTAAAATCGGGTTTTTGTTATCATTTATGCAATCAAAACTCAAACTGTCGAGTGTGTTACATTATATTAAAATATGACAACCAAAGGTTAAACGGGTTTTTCGTTTATCATATATGCAATCAAAACTCAAACTGTCGATTGATGGCCCAACAGAATTGCCAAAGCAGAAGAGGCAATTGTCCTGGAAAATGTTTTCCTCTTCAAAACCCCTCCACAACAGAACATTTTCTCTAACAGCCTACACCTTCAAATTTTGTAGTAGTGATTGTTCGTTACAGCTGATTGGTTTTTAATAGACTTAGGGATTATTTTTTAATTTGAAATATCTTTTTGCCCGTTGCAATGTCGTGGCTACTTTCTACGGTTGTATTTCTTCCTCTCTAAGTTAATCACTTTCATAATTAGAACTTTTAAAGTAATATAAACAAAAATTAAATGTGCTTCACTAATTTCTGTAACTTCGTCTAATTCGAGCATAAGAACAAAGATTTTATTACGGTACCTTTTAATAGGTTATCATTTAATTACTAGTTACTTGATTAACTTAACAGCATAAACAAAACTTTCTTCTTCAAGACGATGATTTCTTCCTTCTTCTGTTTCATTCTGACATGAAGTTCGGCTACGCTTTAGTCATATGATTGTATACTTCTTCATTTGTATTAGAACTTCATAGTCTTGGCTCTCTTCGTGTTGTGATTCACTCAACTTCTGAGTTAAACTTCTCAAAACCCAATCGCAAATTATTAGCGGCTTTTAAGAATAAATAGCTGATTATATTTCTTTGTTTTGATTTTACGTTTTTGATTTTTTCGAAGTGCGTAAATAAGCTAATAATAATAGTAATCGTGAAAAAGAATTAAGTAGGTACACAGTAATTTTAAGAATTTGAATCAAGAACGAGGATAAATAGGAATTCCCATGCCTGACCAAGTTGACCGTGCTGATATAATAAGATCAGGTGTAAATTGACTTTAACAACTATAGTCGTTGCTGATAATTCTTATTATTCAGACATACTCGCTTTTGCAGTTTATAACATCATTCTCGAAGTAATAGTTGATTATTCCAAAAAATGAAACCTAAGCTAATGTTCTCGTCTTTGAGCTAATCAGTTACAAGTCAAAAGTAAACGACTAGCTAACCTTTATAAAGCCTGTTTTTAGCTATAAACACAGCGTTATAATACCAATAATATACAATTAATAAACATTGTTTAATAAAAAAGACCTTCGGATTTTGTCGGATCTATAATTTAAAATTATGAGACCAAGATTCAATTGTGTGGCTCAAAGATGTACTCTAAGATTAAAGTGAATTATATTCAGTTTTAATTGAATACTTGATTCCCGTACGTTGGACGGGCTAACTGATAGTAAGGTAATAAATTGAAAGAATAACAAACAAATAAGTACAGCTGAGGTATTTTTACATTAGGTTTATGGAAAGTTCCCACTAGAAAGGAATTACGACCTTAAAGGGCAATTTATTAAATAATGGATAGTTTTGCGCAAGGTTTCTCGTCATGAGGGACATTTCAAGTATATGGTTTATAGGGGTTTGACTTGTGGTTTTCTCAAAGGTTCATGTGTTCTTTGGGCTTCATATATGGATAAGTACTAAATTATAATTTATTAGTGTATTAAGACTATAAGAAATATACCAAATATAGTGAAATGGTATATTAATATTTTAAACGAAAGCTCTCAATGACACCTGGTACACTTTAAAACTTAGCTAATGATTCATTTAACAGCAACTGGTGGAGTGACAATAACTGGATTAGAGTATTATTGCAGAGTTTAAAATCTTGAATTTTTAATCAACTAAAGTTTTAAATTTTGTTATATATTTAATATGTATTGATTAATCTATATTCGTACCTTTTTGTAAAATGATATTACCGTGAAAATAAATTAAATGATACCAAATGTATTGGTTGTAGGATACATAATAATTAAAATAAAGCATGCGACGGGAAGTAACATATAAATAGTTTAAATCAACGTTGTTGTAATATTATAGTAATGTAAAATGCCATAGATATAAATATGAGTATAAGTAAGCAAACTTTTCTTATATTATTAAGCATATAGTTATGCATCATCCAAGTTAATAGTTTTATGAATCCCAACAGTTTATGGATCCAATATAACGCGGTGAATATGATTTTTGCTGATTTTGAGTATAGATTTACACTAAGTAGTTACATGTCCCCATTTAGTTGCATTGAGCCGATTACATTAAGGATAAAACATTTCTAAAGGTTCACATTTTTTATGGACTAAATGAGAGGTGTTTTTTGAATATATAAACAATGTTTTGTAAAATAGATAACTCTTGATCCTGCGTTTGTGTCATTAAATAAGTACATGAGTGTAAAATGTGAAAAATAATGTTTCTAATCTACATGACGGGCTAGTGGAAAGAAGTGGCTAAGTCCATTTTGGGAAATTTTACATTAGAGCGTTTTTAATATCTTGGCTGAGCTTGTTATTTCCCCTTTGGCGTTTTTTTATTTATTTATTTTTCTCCGGAATGATCTTGTTATTCCCCAAACTAACGCAGGCAACACATTCTCCTACAGGATTACCAACATAAAATTAAATAAAATCAAAATCGAAAAAATGGACTTAGCCCATTTTTTTCCGTTAGCCCTTCATATGTATTTATGTACAAACCCACTTAGTAAAATTCAAATAAAAACTCAATTTGTATTTAAGCTTATAATACACCCATACGCATGCGTCAAAGTCTTAAAGTAATAATAAATAATAATGCATGTATAGGAATTTATGAAATTAGATTTTTTTTTTACCCACAATAAAAAGCAAAACATGTCTTTCAATGTGTTTCGAAGTTTAAGAGAATTTTATGAATAAATCATTACACCACTATACTCATAGGTAACGATAGCTACGCATGGTCTTTTAAGCAGAACCTTTTTAATATGTTGTTAATTTTGACGAATAGCATTTACACTTGTGCAGATAAAAACCTTAGAAGCAACGAGTAGAGTCCATTTAATCCCATGGATCAAACACTAGTCACTCACAATTTTCTGCTTGTAAAGGTTTAAACTAGATGATAGAAATACCTTGCATTTCTCACGTGAAAATCGTTATAGTTGGTTTGCATTTTTAACATGACAGCAAGTAAGTTAGTAAATTAAGTTGAGTGGTGTATATTTTGTTTAAAATCACCTTGGTATTTTACACATGTTCATCGAACTGCGTTGTTTAAAAAATGCAATAATTGAATTCCCTGAACAGATCGGGTAACGTGGATGTTTTCTTTTATTTACATCCAGGCTGCGGATTTTATTGCCTGGCTCCGCTTTTCTCTCTACAGCCTTTACGATCAGTAACTCAGAGGATACAAATGAAAATTGAAAAAATCTATTTTACAGTCGATCTACGATGCAAAGCAGTTTACTAACACTGCATGGAAAATATAATGTGGTGTACTTTTCAATACCATATTCTAAATTCTGCACATTATTCTTTTTCCTCATAACAATAAAAAAAATACTACATAAAAACATATGTTTAAAAAAGATACAGAATTAAAGAAGGGTTTTTACATGTATGCGGTTTTGCCAAAATTATAATTGGATTTTTCTTCATTTACTAATTTAACGTCGCTTAATTTTTAACACTTTAGTTTTACCACGATTACTAGATAAAAAATGTTCAATACAGTTTAGTATTGCATTCCTGTACTGGGGAGAGCTTCAATTTTGTGAAAGGAATCGTAGTAAGCTGTCATGGCTGTTTTATTTGGCAAAATTAACATATAAGAAGGTAATCACAAATAACTATACAACTAATCATAAGAAATAATGCAGTGTAGTTATTTTAAAGATCCAAGAACACAGGTGATTATAGAAAGATACAGATAGATTGTTTGACTGTGAATCACGTGTTAATAGATTTTTGGTCATATTTTTTAACTACTGCTATCCAACCTTTCTAATTTTGGGCCGAAAATGTATTTTTAACACTGAATTAAGATATAAGACCCGAAATAAGCTACACACCTGTTACTCTCTGACATTTCAATCATGATTTCATAACCTGTTGTCATTGGCGTTGACATATGTTGATATCTCGAGTTAATAGAGCTATAACCATGAAACGGCAATTTAAATATTTAATAACATTGCTGTAGTAATAAGAATAAGAATACACATTTTAGTTTTTTGTACGCAAAACCATTATATAAAATATTTATACATAATCCCCCATCAACTAACTATATTGTTGAAAGGAAACTTGTGTATTTTTAACTATTTTTCTATTAGTAAGATATCATACATTAATATGACGGATTGTATAAGTTTTTAAATTAAAGTTATATTTTAAAATCACAACAACAAATGCTGACATTTTATCCGCTTAAATGCCAATTAAGGTTAAATAAAAAGTTACAATAACTATTTTCAACACAACCAAAAGCCAATTATGCGACATATTTACGAATTTCAAACACATAACGTTTACCTCATTGCCATGAGTGGAGTAACTGAATAGCTTAATCTCTTGAGTTTAATGAATGTATTTAATAGTATTTAATGTATTTAATAATTTAATCTTTTTAGTTTTGACTAAAGGATCTCTAACAACTTTTAAAGCCAAAATTTAATAACAAATACACCGTTAGGTCATGTAAAATAAATTGTGCTTTCCAATATAATATATATATTTTTTTACTTTTGTTAAACATTTGTACTGGCATAAAAACGATTTGGTCACGAAACGTTCTAACCTTGGTATTGTTACGAACGTCAAACTATAGCTAAAAGATCTGTAGGGGCTTTAACTTATAAGTATGTGCTCGTATAACATTTAGAATCGTGAAAAGTCTCCGTTATAAATCGTACAACTATGTCCATTACAAACGCGAATTTGTTTTTACCACAGGCAAGCATTTTAGAGGGATAGCTATGATTTATGGAGTAAGGTTATTGATGTATTTATAAATCCACAAAATATTAACGATATATTCAGAGAGACTTGTAATGCAAGACTTTTTACATGAGAATTCCTTAAAATCTAAATTATTATAAAATGTACACTAACTGAAAACCCTACAGCTAGATTAATACGCTAGATATTCATAATTATAAAGCTACCTTGTAATACCTTGTTAATGGACTTTTATAAAGTAAAGAGTTTACAAACTGGATTCAAGCAAAAATATCCCCTTAATTCTGAATACATTACTTTGCTCAGTCACGATGCGACAGAAACTCAAGTGTCAACCGTGAAGCAAGAGTGACAGGCATAAGACTTCACTGACGGACTCTGAATGAAAATTGGTTAAATCTATACCCCGTTTCAAGCTGCAATATCTCGTTATTATATATTTTGAATATAAGACGGTTATATGCAAATCTAATGTCATTTTCAACCACACCTTTTAACACATAGTTATTGATAATATAATTCACGATCGTTCCCCTTGTAAGTATTGAATTTTTATTTGCTATGATGTTCCTATTCAGTTATAGGCTATATTTATAGGGCATGATAATTCAAACTTTTTGTTTACTTGAAAGATCTTACAGAATGATTTGTGGCGTCAACAAGGCCACTTTGTCATTGCTGAGTTGGTTAATGACCTGAGACTACAAGACTAATGGCACTCTCATCATGTAAACGTGGCCTCAAATACAAAACATCCTTGGTAGTACATAATCTTTTATTTTGATTATATTTCCTCAATTATGTATTTTATTTTAGCACTCCGTTGTCAGTGAGGGCTGCGATGATTTCTTTTGTAACAAACTTTTACTTCCTTATTAAGGTAATGAAGGTAAAATAAAATTGTGAAACATGTAGGACTAGTGTATACTGTAGCTATTATTTCAAACCGTGTATTATAAGTTTAATGAACAGTACTTCGACTGATCATCTGGCGATTGTATAATTGTCGGTCGAATAACTGATCATGAAAACATATTAATATTTCTCTCCAAATGCAAAAATTGCAAGATTGTGCGCCAATTTCTAGGATACTAGGCCTAAACTGCTAGAAATAGAGGTCTTACAAAGCAGATCTAAGAAACGAAAAAATATGGGAACTGTACAGTGAGCTTAAACCAAAGTCTAAATTTACTGCAACCTAATTTAATCAATCAATCGGAACCCATGCATAATAATCTTAAAAACACAAAATTCTAAAAGAATATTTTATAAATAATATATGGAAATAACAGAAGCCCTCTTGCTAATGTATAAATTAGGTTACAAGTCTTTTAAGATTAATTATTATGAATATGTAAAGTACTTGTTAAAACGCTTTTAACAAAGAACTGTCTGTCATGATTAATAAACCACTGCTTTACTGAATACTGATACAAAAGGCATGTAATATTCAACACTTGATGTTTATGTTGATATTTCCTCGGCGAAATGACTAATATTCCCTCCAACGCATCATAAATATGTTATGGTTCGTAAATCTGCATCAACACCAGCTTGACGACAGGACCACGTGGATCTATTGCTATTAAACGAATAGTTGTGTTATTATCATTGCAATAGACCGGCCTGTGCAACGTTTCCAAACAAATGCCGGAACCATGCACAGTACAAGACGAAGCCAATGTTTTAGTAACCAGTTTACTTTAATTGTCTTTAAATCAATATAAAAATCATAGAAAATGAATCGCTTTAATAATGTGAAATGAAATGAAAATCCTTCTTTATTGAGGCGAACTTAGGACCTCATGGTCCTTTCTCACAGTTAACCTCTAATGTGCGAAGCAATCAAACTTTAAATAATTATTTTACAATGAAAAGAACGCTCTATGTGCATTTTGTAATGATAAACAGTAGATTAACAACACGTTTAGTAACCTTTTTCATTTCACAGTAGAAGACATGCGCGTTTGTTATATCCATAATATTTGATATTGATAAGTTTTAACGACAACTGAAGCTTATTCTCTGAGATTTGTTACATTAATTTTGTGGTGTGGTTGAAAGGTAATTTTCCACCAAATGGTGAAACATAGTTACAATGTATCACAGCTAATGAGCCATAAAGTGGGACAAACTATGCGCTTAGGATTGCGTTGCTTGAATTATTAATCTGCTTTGGCAATAGACGGTGTGTATATTGGTGATTACAATGTATTCAGCAAGCTGTCCTGTTCAAGCGCTGATATCACCGCTGCTGTCTTAGGACGCAGCTTTCTGGCAAAATTCAAGTCCAGATTAGATTATTTTCTACAAAATTGATAACACCCTTAGTGACAAATAGATTATAGTGAATGGTTTACTACCAATGTATAACTCATAGTACATATATGAGAAATATATGACTGCGAGAAATATATGAACAGTGTATTATTATTTAGTTCAAATCTCATAAAGGTTTTATACAGTATATTGATTCAGCATAGGAAGAATCTTTATGATTGGATTGTATGATAAAAATATTATGTTAGTTGAATTTTCTTTTATTTAAGTGCAGATTGGACCCTTACCTATTGTAAAATTTTACAAATATACCGAAATAAGATATGAAATTAATTTAAGCTACGCCTTCAAGAAAAGAAGATTGATCTCAAAACTTTTGGTTCAGAACTACCAAGAAAAAAATTCTGATTTTATCTGTATTAGTTTGCATCGGTGAAAATATATTTTTTGTACTAAATAAACATTATTTATGTGAACCAACAAATCGTAATTAATTCCCATCACCCTTATCAAAATTGCTGACAAAATGAGCCATTGCACATTCAATCACACAACAACAATTATACCGGGCTTTGCTTGACAAATCGCAGCAATAAAGCCAAACCCGCGTTGCCGTGGACCAAGCTGTTGTTATACAATACTCTGCCGCAATATCCTGTTTATGGGAGTTGTTGTTTAGTTGTTGTTCAATATACATTAAAACTATATAACCAGCCACTGTTGTCGTAAAAACAGTGTGCAGCTTATGTATGAAATTAATTGACTGATTATCTCCTCAAGTCGACCCAAAAATAAAATACCCCCGCCGCAGCAAACCTGCTAACTAAGCGAATTTCCATTCGTCTGAATTGATTTTCAGTTAAATATATTTTAATAACATTAGGTTTAACGAGTACCTAGGTTTGCTGCTACAAGGAAACTAACTTAAGTGTGTTTTTGAGTATAATATTGATAGCTTAGTACAAAATAAATAAATTTGCCAAGTTTGATCAAAATATATTCATAAACAAGCAAACTACAACATTTGACAATATTCTCCATAAGAATAACATGGGAATTTTGAATTTACAATTTTTTAAATTTTCTCCGTTACTAATAATCGAACAAAAATACTGTTATATACTAAATTATTTGTTTTTTTAAGCTCTTTAAAAAGGTCTAAAGAGAAATTGGGAAATTTTGTGTTTTGAGGGTCAAAAGTGAGAAAAACCAATTTTTACCCCATAAAGCCCCCCGTAAAGCCCCGTTCCCATGGTCCAATCGTGCTGGTTCGCGAACTCATTCAAGTTTATCCCGCTTTACACCTTTAAACCAAATTTCATCAAAATCGGACAAAAATTACTCAAGTTATCGCGTTCACGGACGTATATATATATATAAATCTATATATATATATATATAAATATATATATATATATATATATATATATATATATATACATATACATATATAAAAATTTGAACGAATAGTGTTTTTGGCCTCTGGGGACATCAAAATGAAAAAGTAAATCGGTCTCGGGCCTAGGTCTTACCGTGCCACCTACGGTAATAGCTACTTCCCTATAGGGAAATTCGCTAAAAGGACCTACTAGGTGGCGTTCGCAGAGGCATCCACAAAATTGAGCGGAGTCATCAAGGGTTCATATTATATTGTTTTTGCCATACTGCAGTATAAACGGTAGTTTTTAATGCATGCGTTGCGGGTCTAAAGTGTTAGTAGCATTTTTAATATTTAGGGAGTAAAAACCAGCTGTTGTCAACTCAGTTGTAAATTTCGATTGTAAACGATTGCATGTATCGAAAATGTGTATCGATTCGTGCTTTGTAATCATTTTAACATACAGTCTACAGTCTATTCCCGTAGCATTTTAGCATTGCAGATACATTAATCCATCCCCAAACTCAACACTGCTCACCTTTACTAATTCCTTCACCACTTCCTACGTCGTAGGGCCTGTTTCCTTCCCTTCTCATAGCATTTAGGAATTGAAGATACATTAATCTAACTGCCACGGACGGATCTCACACTATGCTGATGCTCATACCTTACTACTTCCTAAGCCACTTCCTACGTCGTGGACATGTATTCATCACTTTCCATAGCATTTAAGTATTTTAGATACGTTAATCTAATTGCCACAAACATTCCCACACTCCGTACTGCTAGCCTTTACTACTTCTTTCACCTCTTCCTACGTCACGGATCTGTTTCCCTCTCTTCCCATAGCATTTTAAGATTGAAGATACCTAAATCTAATAGTCATAAACAGATCCCACACTCCGAACAACTCGCCTTTACTACTTCCTTCACCACTCCCTACATCGCGGACCTGTTTCCCTCCCTTTCCGTAGCATTTTAGGATTGCAGATACCTTAATCTAATCGTCATAAACAGTTCCCACACAGCGGACAGCTCGCCTTGACTACTTCCTTCACCACTTCCTACGTCGCGGACCTGTTTTCCTCCCTTCCCATATAATTTAAGGAATGCAGATACCTTAATCTAATGGTCATAAACAGTTTCCACGATCCAGACTGCTCGCCTTTACTACTTCCTTCGCCACTTCCTACGTCGTGGACCTGTTTTCCACCCTTCCCATAGAATTTGAGGAATGCAGATACCTTAATCTAATCGTCATTAACAGTTTCCACACTCCAGACTGCTTGCCTTTACTACTTCCTTCACCACTACCTTCACTACTTCCTACGTCGCAGACCTGTTATCCTCCCTTCCCATAGAATTTTAGGAATGCAGATACCTTAATCTAATGGTCATAAACAGTTTCCACACTCCAGACTGCTCGCCTTTACTACTTCCTTCACCACTTCCTACGTCGTGGACCTGTTTTCCACCCTTCCCATAGAATTTTAGGAATGCAGATACCTTAATCTAATCGTCAAAATCAGTTTCCACACCCCAGACTGCTTGCCTTTACTACTTCCTTCAACACTTCCTACGTCGCGGACCTTTTTTCCTCCCTTCCCATAGAACTTTAGGAATGCAGATACCTTAATCTAATGGTCATAAACAGTTTCCACACTCCAGACTACTCACCTTTACTACTTCCTTCACCACTTCCTACGTCGCGGACCTTTTTTCCTCCCTTCCCATAGAACATTAGGAATGCAGATACCTTAATATAATGGTCATAAACAGTTTCCACACTCCAGACTGCTCACCTTTACTACTTCCTTCACCACTTCCTACGTCGCGGACCTGTTTTCCTCCCTTCCCATAGAATTTTAGGATTGCAGATACCTTAATCCAATTGTCATAAACAGTTTCCACACCCCAGACTGCTCGCCTTTACTACTTCATTCACCACTTCCTACGCCGCGGACCTGTTTTCCTCCCTTCCAATAGAATTTTAGGAATGCAAATACCTTAATCTAAACGTCATATACAGTTTCCACACTCCAGACTGCTCGACTTTACTACTATCTTCGCCACTTCCTTCACTACTTCCTACGTCGCGGACCTGTTTTCCTCCCTTTCCGTAGCATTTTAGGATTGCAGATACCTTAATCTATTCTTCATAAACAGTTCCCACACAGCGGACAGCTCGCCTTGACTACTTCCTTCACCACTTCCTACGTCGCGGACCTGTTTTCCTACAGACTGCTCGACTTAAATACTATCTTCACCACTTCCTT
This sequence comes from Macrosteles quadrilineatus, assembly GCF_028750875.1. NCBI lineage: Eukaryota > Metazoa > Arthropoda > Insecta > Hemiptera > Cicadellidae > Macrosteles > Macrosteles quadrilineatus. The sequence continues at coordinate 162,059,829 of NW_026542594.1, forward strand.
CACTACTTCCTACGTCGCGGACCTGTTTTCCTCCCTCTTTCCGTAGCATTTTAGGATTGCAGGTACCTTAATCTATTCTTCATAAACAGTTCCCACACAGCGGACAGCTCGCCTTGACTACTTCCTTCACCACTTCCTACGTCGCGGACCTGTTTTCCTCCAGACTGCTCGACTTAAATACTATCTTCACCACTTCCTTCACTACTTCCTACGTCGCGGACCTGTTTTCCTCCCTTTCCGTAGCATTTTAGGTTTGCAGGTACCTTAATCTATTCTTCATAAACAGTTCCCACACAGCGGACAGCTCGCCTTGACTACTTCCTTCACCACTTCCTACGTCGCGGACCTGTTTTCCTCCAGACTGCTCGACTTAAATACTATCTTCACCACTTCCTTCACTACTTCCTACGTCGCGGACCTGTTTTCCTCCCTTTCCGTAGCATTTTTGGATTGCAGGTACCTTAATCTATTCTTCATAAACAGTTCCCACACAGCGGACAGCTCGCCTTGACTACTTCCTTCACCACTTCCTACGTCGCGGACCAGTTTTCCTCCCTTCCCATAGAATTTTAGGAATGCAGATACCTTAATCTAATCGTCATAAACAGTTTCCACACTCCAGATTGCTTGCCTTTACTACTTCCTTCACCACTGCCTACGTCGCGGACCAGGTTTCCTCCCCTCCCATAGAATTTTAGGATTGCAGATACCTTAATCTAATCGTCACAAACAGTTTCCACACTCCAGACTGCTCGCATTTACTACTTCCTTCACCACTTCCTACGTCGCGCCCCTGTTTTCCTCCCTTCCAATAGAATTTTAGGAATGCAAATACCTTAATCTAATCGTCATAAACAGTTTCCACACTCCAGACTGCTCGACTTTACTACTTTCTTCGCCACTTCCTTCACTACTTCCTACGTCGCGGACCTGTTTTCCTCCCTTTCCGTAGCATTTTAGAATTGCAGGTACCTTAATCTATTCTTCATAAACAATTCCCACACAGCGGACAGCTCGCCTTGACTACTTCCTTCACCACTTCCTACGTCGCGGACCTGTTTTCCTCCAGACTGCTCGACTTAAATACTATCTTCACCACTTCCTTCACTACTTCCTACGTCGCGGACCTGTTTTCCTCCCTTTCCGTAGCATTTTAGGATTGCAGGTACCTTAATCTATTCTTCATAAACAGTTCCCACACAGCGGACAGCTCGCCTTGACTACTTCCTTCACCACTTCCTACGTCGCGGACCTGTTTTCCTCCAGACTGCTCGACTTAAATACTATCTTCACCACTTCCTTCACTACTTCCTACGTCGCGGACCTGTTTTCCTCCCTTTCCGTAGCATTTTAGGATTGCAGGTACCTTAATCTATTCTTCATAAACAGTTCCCACACAGCGGACAGCTCGCCTTGACTACTTCCTTCACCACTTCCTACGTCGCGGACCTGTTTTCCTCCAGACTGCTCGACTTAAATACTATCTTCACCACTTCCTTCACTACTTCCTACGTCGCGGACCTGTTTTCCTCCCTTTCCGTAGCATTTTAGGATTGCAGGTTCCTTAATCTATTCTTCATAAACAGTTCCCACACAGCGGACAGCTCGCCTTGACTACTTCCTTCACCACTTCCTACGTCGCGGACCAGTTTTTCTCCCTTCCCATAGAATTTTAGGAATGCAGATACCTTAATCTAATCGTCATAAACAGTTTCCACACTCCAGATTGCTTGCCTTTACTACTTCCTTCACCACTGCCTACGTCGCGGACCAGGTTTCCTCCCCTCCCATAGAATTTTAGGATTGCAGATACCTTAATCTAATCGTCACAAACAGTTTCCACACTCCAGACTGCTCGACTTTACTACTTCCTTCACCACTTCCTACGTCACGGGCCGGTTTTCCTCCCTTCTCATAGAATTTTAGGAATGTAGATTCCTTAATCTAATCGTCATAAACAGTTTCCACACTCCAGACTGCTCGCATTTACTACTTCCTTCACCACTTCCTACGTCGCGCCCCTGTTTTCCTCCCTTCCAATAGAATTTTAGGAATGCAAATACCTTAATCTAATCGTCATAAACAGTTTCCACACTCCAGACTGCTCGACTTTACTACTTTCTTCACCACTTCCTTCACTACTTCCTACGTCGCGGACCTGTTTTCCTCCCTTTCCGTAGCATTTTAGGATTGCAGGTACCTTAATCTAATCTTATAAACAGTTCCCACACAGCGGACAGCTCGCCTTGACTACTTCATTCACCACTTCCTACGTCGCGGACCTGTTTTCCTCCCTTCCCATAGAATTTTAGGAATGCAGATACCTTAATCTAATCGTCATAAACAGTTTTCACACTCCAGACTGCTCACCTTTACTACTTCCTTCACCACTTCATACGTCACGGACCTCAAGCTAGTGTCGTCATTCGATTATATTTTTGATCCATACCGTTTCTGTTCTAATATCTGTGGAATAATGCTTTCAGCTATTTCTTTATCTACTGCATTCAAAAGTCAACAGCTGATCATATGTCTTTGTTTATATGTCAAATACTGCTTCCATAAGGATTACATTGAAACTTTGAGACCCAGTGGGGCGGATTCCTGAGAGACTTTTTTAACGCCATATAGATGTTGGCACTCACCGATATGGTCTTTATCACCATGCAAAATTTGAAAACGATTGATTCAGCCATCTAGGAGGAGTTTGCGTATTACGAAATGCATAAGAGTCGACGTATAAGAGCTTCGCTCGCTTCGCTCGCTCCGCTCAATTATCATCTTCAGCAAACGGTTCAAATCTAATAATGTTTAAATACGTTACAGACAGATTTATTGAGGCATGAAAAATAATTTGTATGGAAGTTTTAATGGAAAGGGTAAGCAAGTATCCTACTTAACAAATATCAATCTAGCCTGCTAGATTTTTTTTTACCTCAAATATTAAATATTTTTGATTTGTACTAAGTTGATTCTGTTTAAATGTCTTGTTAAAATTATTGTTTAAATGTTTAAAAGCTTTTAAAGAAACAAACCTTGGAAATTTGAAATAAAATAAAGTTAACGTTAGGTCTAATTAGTGAAATTTTGTAACGGTGAAAACAGTAAATATGTTGCAGTGAATTTTGGGGGAAATGGATTCGGAAGTTAACTATTGCGTTTCTGGGTTTTGCCACTCAGAGCCTAGGAGGAGGATTTTAACATGATACTCTGGAGATTCGGTGGAGAACATTTACCATCCTGTGGCCTCCGTTTGGACTCTGACAGGCCCCCACTCCACCCAGCTTCATCGCCCCTCCGGTGACCTGTAATTGAACCAGAACTATCCGTCCTACCGCAAGTGTTGATTGTTTTGTCTACATATCTATATAGGTTTATTTATTTATATGAAGAGATACCTTATCTAATGTTATTTATTTGTTAAGTACACTCTAATTAATTGTTATCTTTTTCAAATTTTAAATTCAATAGCGTATCTATTTTATTATGGGGCCCCTAAAAGGTAAATTTTTACCAAGGTTACATGCTTTTTAAAAGAAATTAAAATTAATTGTTGTAAGTTTTGAACCTTCCTCCACGGGTTATTCTGTCTTTTGGTAAATTTTGTGCGCCGCTCCTCGTCCCTGCACATGGATTCTCGCTTCCAAGTCGTTTCCGTGCAGGTGCATGGGTGTGGTTCAACAGGATGAGGAGGCTTCTTATTTTGATATGTATTTGATTATCATCTATACTATTATAAAATTGAGGTGGTGTCTGTCTGTCTATCTGGGCAGTTTTAACGACTAAAATTCTAAACCGATGCAGCCAAAACAAAGCACACAGATGGTCCACATATTTAGGAATGCCATAAGCCTATTCACTTCCCTGAGTTTCTTTCGTGTACGCCCCTTTGTTGTCAAAAGTGTTGAGGTTATGTTTTTAAAAGTAAATGTTAATAAATGGTCTCCATGGAAGCATAAGAAAATTCACAATGGTTACCTTTGCGTTGATATTTCAATCTAAACACTCATAATCGTCAAACACTTATTTAAAAATTTTAGACAGCCAATTCAAACAAATATAATAACAAATTTCACACATCCATGTGATAGGTTTATTTATTGTAAATTTAAATCATTGATTATGGAAATAAAAAAGATTCTATAAAGATTGCTGTATCAACTCAGGTTCTGCTGTCGATTAATTAAAGATTCTAAGTTATAAAAAAATATGTAATTGATATATTTCTGTTTAATCAGAAGGACAATTAAAATGTGGGTTCATATTTTTTGTGTGAATTTAGGGGCTTTTTGTTTATAAATTCGAACTACTTAACAAGTGTTTGTATGTGGTGGTATAGTACATCTTCCCGTTGCGAAGCACAGGTACAGCGGCTATATCTAATACAACATTTAACATTAGAATCATTCACTTCAGTCGATAAAACCAATGTTTTAGCCAAAGCAAAGATCCCTGTAGAACGAATGTGGGTATTTGAGATAACATGATGACAATGGTCCCTGCTCAGTGGCTTGCATATACTAATTAGATCTGGGAGTATGTAGTCCTTGGAGATTAACCTGGTGAATGATGATTGCATTATGTTATAGCTAAAACTAAATTCTCATTGCTTTTAAACAATGTTCAATGTTCAATGTTCAATGTTCTTTGTCAGTGAAGCCGAAACTCCACGACACACCCGGTACCTGGTTTACACCCGGGACCTATGATGCCGATTGGAACTGACGCTCCAACCTTTATGACACCAAAGGAGGATGACTTAAGGTCATCACACTCACCGGCTTGCCGAAAGGCAAAATAACCCATCGGAAAGAGGGTTGCCCCTCAATCCTAACCAGGGATACCGGCTACTTTATTTACACGCCCACCCCAATTAAATTCCAACAAGGCCAAAGCCCTTTGGACTAATGGGAGTGCCCTGGACGTGCGTTAGTGCAAGCAACACTCGGGACCTATCTAATCCCTGACAGGCAGAACCCGCCATCAAAGCCAGAAGGAAGGGGACCGCCAGCACGCTGACGGGGGGAACCCCAACCTCCCATTACCACCACTACCCGATCGAGGCCTTACCCAGTTGCTGGGAAACCAGAGATAACCAGAGCGATAGATCCCCAGATACCCCTGGCGGGCTCGGACCCAGCACCCGATCTACTTCATTTATTTTTCTTTCTGCTTTATTGCTTTTAAACAGATTGTATTAATTTATAATGATTTACGTGTGACAAGTTGAAAAACATATTGATTGGTCTGACGAAAGCTAACATCTTTAAATACCGCCACCAAAGCAAACCTGCAAACTAAGCGAGATTTCATTTACCTGGTTAAATTTGCAGTAAAATTTTCTCTTAAAATTGCTAGCTTTTACAAATTTAAATAACATTTATTTTATTAAGCACTTAGTTTTGTTGTAACAGGGAAGGTAACAACGTGTTTAAATTATAATAGTTTACTATGAAAAAAAAAACAATTTTACAAAAGAATAACATGGACATGATATTATTATATTTTTCTAACATTTTCTCCGTAACTATTTGGCGCACAACAACGCTTTAGTGTACTAAATTATTAGTTTTTCAAAGCTGTAAAAGGTACTTTAGAAATAAATTGAAAAATATATGTTTTTGGGGTCAAAAAAGAAGAAACAATTTTTACCCCATAAAACGCTGTTATTAAGTCCAATCATGCTGGTGCGCAAAACTGTTCCAAAAAGTGTACGTTTACACGTAAAACAAATGGTTAAATAAAATTGCTTTAACAACTCGTTGTTAATTTTGTTATTTAGGTTCTTTGTTAATTATTTTATTTTGAGGTATGTTGAATCAGTCATATTAACACGGATTTTCCTAAAAGTTGAGAATGACATCTGGATATACAATCTTATTATTTTGTGCGGTTAAGTGAGGGATGGTTGAAATTTAATTAAGTAAACTACACCTTTTCTAATTCTATTTCAGAACGTGTCAAGTCTATTTCAGAAAGCATCAATTGAGTTTCAGAATTATCATTTTCATTTCAGAAAGTATCATTTGCATTCCAGACTAGTAACTTTTATATCAGAAAACATCAATTGAATTTCAGAAGTAGTGATATGTATTTCAGAAATTGTCACATATACTTCAGGATTAGTCAAATGTATTTCAGACAAAGTCAATTGTATTTCAGAAATGATCGATTAGACAATTTTACACAGTCGTAGCGGATCTGATTCAAATTTAATTTATAAGAAGCCCAGGCGGGTTAAGTTTAGGTTAATTAGGTTAGCCTAGGGAAGTTTGTCACGTTTTTTTCCTGATTTGACTAGGGCCTAATGAGATATTTTTTCGAGTTGAATCTCATCCTATGATATAAAATTATACTAACTAAAGGTTTTTTCTCATAACGAATTCATAGCTAATTCCTAATGCTGATGACAAAGTTGTTAACACAAATTATTTCTGAAATACAATTGATATCTTCTGAAATGCAAATAATCATTTATGGAATATAAATGACCATTTCTGAAATGTAAGTGATGATTTCTGAAATTAAAATTATTATTCTGAAATACAATTGACACTTTATAAAATTAAAATCTTACATCTGTAATACAAATTGCCATTTCTGAAATACAAATGACTATTCTGAAATACAATTGACCCTTCCTGAAATAAAAGTGGAAAAGGTGTAGTTTTTTGCCCTTAATTAGGATTTCCAGTAATATTTTATTTAGCCACACCGCATATATATTATACGAGCTTGGTGCGGTGAGGGATTAAGACTGGTGATGAATATACATTGCCTTACTGCGTGATCTTATATAGTGCAGGAAAAAAGTGTAAAATTTAGCCTAATAGTGGAATTTTAATTTATCAGGCTGAAAATTGGTGGAGACGTTGTACATACAGCTGGGCACATCATACTAAAATTCCCAAAAAATCCCACTTGGGCAACATGCCGCCATCTTGGAAAATGGCCGCCATAATGGATTTCCCCCCTTGTGTCACATATTCAAGCATAAAACAACTCCTAATTGTGATAAAAAAAGTGCAGTTTCTTCCAAATTATTTGTCGGGATGTTATTAAAGTATTTAGAGCCAATCTAAATAATTGTATATAGTAATTTAACATTTTTATGCAAAAAATAACCAACAATATTTTTAAAGTAATGCTAGTCTTGGATTCAAAATTGATTTAAGACCTATTTTACTCATCGGGAGAAAAACTTACCAGCATAAATTTTTTCGAACAGGTCAATATGCACAAGAAACTGTAATAATATTTTGTTTTTGGTCTATAAATATCTATACATAATCTATATGTATAATCTATATAATGCTGTAATTGAAACGAGTTCTCATGCAGCATGCTGAAGTGAGGGAATATGTTTCCACAATTTCCACATTAAAGCCCTTTAGGAGATCAGACAAGATACAGTCACATTTAACCATGGGAAATGTGGTCGTTATGCGGGGTGAAACTATTCCTATTAGCCAAAATTAGCCATTCTATCAAATTATGTGTCTTGTCCGTAATGAATAACAGTTGTAGACATGTTTTGAATACGAGTTGGCACCATTACCAACAGCATTATTCGACGATGGGACCGATAGAAAACCCAATAAGGCTGCGTTAAGGACCATGAGGGAGATATTGTGTCCTCCTACTAGCTCCAAAACTTGTGATAGATGGTGGGCATCTTCTTCACATGGTAGTCTGGCAAAAACCGGCTATTTTCTCTGACATTTTTGTAAGGTATACCAGACATACATTGTAAAACATTACGGAAATCAAGTCATTGTTTTTTTCGACTAATTCCAGGAAAGTACGATGAAGGATGTAGAACACGTTAGGTGAACGTTTAAAGCGACATCTGCCAAAGTTATTGTTGGTTCTGATGTGCAAGTGGTATCCCAGCAGCATCCATTCTTAGCCAACGCAACCAACAAAAGAAGGCTCATTGATAAATTAGTAAGTCATCCAAACAGAAACTGAATACAAGCGGTCCATGCGAAAGCTTATGCAGACCGTCTAATTGTCTAAACAACCATCCTACTAGCCAATGAAGAAAAAACTCTGCAATTGTTGGAAAGAACACTGAGGCATTCGTCATGTTATTGACCCTTACTGACCCTGACAAAAATATCTTAATGCTCATTCCACTTTCAAAAGCTTATTAGCCAAATATATTTTCATCCACAGCACTGTAAAATAGTATGGACAATGTCAACGAGCATCTTGTTTTTCCGCATTCTATGTCCGGTTATGACACCACGTCAGCAACCTACAGGAAAGGGAAGATACAAGCAGTCAATGTTCTGGAGAAATCACCAATTCTTTGCCAACCAGTGTAATTGTATGTGTTAAATCGGGCGGAATCCACACAGATGGAAATCGTAAAAAGCTGGATAGGAATTTCTTGTAGCCCTATATATGGAGCAAAAAGCTGTCAGAGACTCAAAAGAACTCGATACAAACAGTACCTGAAAGTAATATCAAAACGTCTTGACTTTTAATTTGACCTTTCAACACTTCTACCAATTTCTGAAGCTGCTAGAGAGCACAACCTTAGAGTGTACCACCAGGGTCAAGAATGGCTAGGGGTTTCTCTTTCATCTACAGAGTGTGAATGGGATACTCCCTGGTGTGGATTAACGTCCGCACTAGTGAGTATTACGACAATCCGCAGTACTATCCTGATAATTAGACCAATTCGTATATACCAAGGAAAAAATGTGGTTCGGATTCCACTATAAACTGTAGGTCCCTTAGTTGCCATTAGCTGTTTGGGCTATTAATTAACAGCTGTGTCTAAGGAATGTCGGCCTTAGTCACTAACAAGACTACAAGATCGCGCCACTCATCCTACACTCATCTCCATTCATACTTGGCTTAAAATACCTACATTGTATGGTCGCCATTTCAAAGTAAAGTAAAGTAAAGTAAAGTAAAGTGGGGATGGAAAAAGAACGAAATAGGTACATTTACTCCAATTCCTACTTCAATGCCGCTTTACCGGAACTTCCTCAACTTGATAAGATGTGCATGTAAGACTGCATGTAACAGGTATTGTGGGTGTCTGAAAATGGGTTATCTTGTTCACGATTGTGTATCTACTGCACCAACGGTTGTGGTCACGGGATCAATGCCACATCAGTACTAAATTAATGAAGAAGGGGACATTAATGTACCTGATTTACCAACCCAGTTCCGTTCTGACCGGGAAGTCAACAAAACCGACATGCAAACGATTCCATTCCACTTTGCAGCAAGAGGAAAAAGTCACATCAAAGAAAATCGTTTTTATAACTCACAAACTTATTAATTGTCAGACAGAATATATTCAGTTTTTTTGGAGTTTTAATAAAAAAAATATTATGTATCAAATAAAAGTAAGTTATAAAAGTAAGACTAATACAACTGTTTATTTACTATAAGTAATTTAATTCCATTTACGTAATTTTATTACAGTTACTACCATGATGCGGTCTAAAACGTAGGCTGCAATCACATGTCCAGCGTCAATATGATGGCATACTTATAGACCAAAAACAAATATAATTACATATTCTTGTGTGCCTTGACTTGTTCTATAAGATTTAATCAGAGAAGTTTTATCCCCGATGAGTTAAAGAGGTCTTAATTCAATTTTGAATGCAAGACCAGTATTACCCTCCAATTATTTTTGTTTAATTCTTAGCATAAAAATTTGCAATTTCCATACAAAACTATATATAATGGCACTAAATATTTTGATTACATCCCGACAAATAATTTTGAAGAAACTGCACGTTTTTATCACAATTAGGAGTGGTTTTATGCTTGAATATGTGACACAAGGGGGGAAATCCATTATGGCGGCCATTTTCCAAGATGGCGGCATGTTGCCCAAGTGGGATTTTTTGGGAATTTTAGTATGATGATCCCAGCTGTACGTACAACATTTCCACCAATTTTCAGCCTGATAAATTAAAATTCTGGAATCCAACACTATTTTCCTGTACTAATATAAAATATACCAATCAATTGTGACGCCAACTGAATCAACCATAATGTAGAATAGTATGGGGACTGTTGTATAATATAAAGTAAAAAAATATTAATTGCCATACTCGGCTATTTTCATTCTGAATATGCTACACAATATAAAACTCATCAGTACTTGGGGTATTTTGATTAGTTTGTTTTATAAAAAAAAATATTACTTTTATTGTATACATGATTAAGGTTAAGTTTTTGATCGCCCTTCATTTGTTATAGGAGTTGTTTGATCGAGCATCAAAAAATATTAAACTTCGGCATAGCTTATGTTTTTTTAATGAGGTATGACTATAATAAAGTTTGTTTTACAGTTTAAAATATTTCGAGATAAAATAAGGGTTATGTGACATTGGGGAACCTGTGTGTAGCTTAGAATTAAGTTTGGGCTACTTTCGTTCTGTTTAGTTTAATTAATGGGCTACATTTTAAGTTTAAATTGTCGTTATTTCTGTTGAAATCCATTCCATAGGTTTTATATGACATTTATAACTGAAATATAAATTAACAATATTAATTGGGTCTTTCCCAATTCATGAGTTTTATTTCTATTCCTTCACTACTGTATTTCTCTGTAAATTGTCAGTGTTATTAGGAAGAGAAACAATTAAACAGAAGTTGTTATTTGAAGACAAAGGAAGCATTTCCAGCAACAACTCTTTGCTTTTGAACTGTGCTTTCTCTGATGAATGCTTCAATGAACAGTAAAAGTGGAATGTGTGACATAGAAGGTAATTGTGTTAAAGCAATCCCCGATTTAGAATAATGAATATGTTTGTGTTTAATTTACAATTTAAATACAAAGATCAAATTAGTGCATGTAATGTATTCGTATAATTAGTTGATAAGATATAAAGTGGTTTAAGGAATATAAATATTTTTACCCTTTAGTTAGTTTTTAAGTCTTATTTTATTCAGTTTAAATTCATTCCATAACAGTTACCGAGTAGTGGAAAGGACTGTGAGTTTTTTTGTTCTTACACATTTTTACACAAAGACACAACATGGGGAACAGATGTATTTAAAAAAATCACATCTTAAAGACGATTTTTATACGTCTCGATCAAACATTAGTCTTCAATTGCATTCAAGCTTTGAAATGTCCTATATCATATCCCGTTTCCCGGTAATACAGTGAAATACAAAGAGCCAGTGCAATATTTATAAAAAGCTGTCTGGGGCAAAATGATTGCAGTGCATTCTCAAATAATCCTATTTACTTTGATATATCAAAAAAAAATTACAAAGAGATCGATAAAACTAAAAATTATGGAATATGCTCGCCAAGCTATATCGATATATGAGTTTTATATCATGTTACTTACTGTTATGTTTTACTTTACATACTCACTTGTAATGAACTAACGGAATTGTAGACACATATTATTGGACTCATGTCAGATTTGGAACCAGTATTATATCTGATAGAATTGTATTTAGTATCGGCCAAACTTTTCTCCATCCACAATTCGATTGCATTTATTTTACTAGTTTACATTCGACATTTTAAATTAATTATTTTAATAATATCGTTAATTTTACCTTACAATATAGTTCACAGTTTATAATTACATATAAAATCATAATATAGTAGCTGTTGCCCCTAAAATTTTGCGGTTGAATCGAAATAATAAAACTCATTATAAATAAAAACATTAGAATTTTTTATTTCAAAGTTTTAAAATACCTACATTACTTGTTGGTAATGATAATTCATCACTGCCAACAAATAACTTCTGTTGTTCTTGGGGCATGTCCGATTCAGAAAGTTTTATGTTTCCATTGCCACAGCACAAACTAAACACTCCATTAGTATCTTTTCACAATCGAAATATAGCGTGGAACAGTATGGGCATTTGTTTTGAAATTTGTCTAGATTATGGCATGTGGCATTGGGTATACGATTAGTTACTGCAGACCGATAGCCGACATTAAACTTATCATTTTGAGATTTATTATATCTATCTTTATCCAAAATATTTTTGGGTTTAGTATACCTCATCTTCTCATTTGGACAAACTGGTACAACAAAGTCCTGAGGAGCTTGGGTGGGATCATGATTATCCTCGGGAGCATGGGAATGATCCTCGTTGATGTTCTTAGAAGCATCTAAAAGGACATAAAAGTGTCCTACATCTAGATTTTCTTTAAATCCAAGGTTTTTAATTGTAGGACATTGTCCATATTCTACAACATGATTAACATCTACAACATGAACTCTAAAAGTGAATTCGGGTAACTATTTGCTTACACAAAACAACTCAGTGTGTCCAGCATATATTTATACTCACGTGAAATTAAACTACTATAGTCTTCTTTGGCCATTATAGGAAGTCTATAGCTACAGTCACCAACAATAAATTCCTTTTATAGATCCCAATTAGCACAAACACTATTTACATCATTCTGTCTTTGTTCATAATGTCTGCATTGAGTATTAAATACACAGAAAGAAACTGCTTGAAATGAACAGTTACAATCACCATATTTTTTAATAACATTCATAAAAAAGCGAATAAACAAATAATTCTAATATATTAATTAATATATTACATATTATATTATCAAATTCATAGAGTTCAGGTCAAGATACTAAATTCATAACAATACATATTTTTTGGGCATAACCTAATATTTTATTTGTAAACATCAAGTAAACATGTACAAATTACTAATATAACCGATTTTGGGGTTTTCAGCTGTAATTGGTTTGCTTACAAATCTTAAATACATTTTAAAATGTTTAATTCTATTTCTTTTAAAAAGTAAAACTGTTTTTAAATTTCTTGCTCTCTCACGTCCTTCTACACAAACCTGCAAATAATAAAAAAAGAATCACCAAGTGGTGAAATAAATTATCGATATTTAAATATACAGGGTGAGTTTTAAATGAGTTCCCCCCCTACTATTTTTCTACATTTCGTATGATATCAACTCCGGACCACGTCAGATCATTGTAGAGTAGTAAGTACTTCATTTTGGCTTGGTATAATTTTTTGGCCGCCATCTTGGATCCGCCATATTAGATATAAAGTTTTTTTTCAAATGTAAAGGTAGGGTTGTGACCCATCGTTTTAAACTACTTTTTTATGCTGAATATGATGCAGCAATTCGATTTTTAAAATCTTGATCCATTCTAAAGTTATGAGAACTTTGTATAACATTATTTTTAGCCCATTTTAACATTGTGCATTTAGAAACTAAGAACATAATCGCAAAATAGTGCTAGATAAAGATAAGGATATACCACATAATATACATAAATCTTTATCTAGCACTATTTTGCAAATATGTTCTTAGTTTCTAAATGCACAATGTTAAAATGGGCTAAAAATAATGTTATACAAAGTTCTCATAACTTTAGAATGGGACAAGATTTTTTAAAACGGATTGCAGCATTGTATTCAGCATAAGAAATTAGTTTAAAACGATGGGTCACAACTCTACCTTTACATTTGAAAAAAAAACTTTGTATCTAATATGGCGGATCCAAGATGGCGGCCAAAGATTTTTTCCCAGTCAAAATGAAGTACTTACTACTCTACAATGATCTGACGTGGTCCGGAGTTGATATCTTAAGAAATGTAGAAAAAAGTAGGGGGGGGGGAACTCATTTAAAATTCACCCTGTATAGGATTATGTAAGATCTCAGGCTGAAATAGGAATAACACTATAGAAGTAGACTAGTTATAACAGCCGTAGTAGCTAAAATACTGCACAACATGATTTAGAGTTGGTAAAATACTATATTGTGCGTTTTGATTCAATTACACTCACATAAAACCCAAGAAAAAGTATGTTTTATCAACTCTTTTGGCTTCTACTTTATATTCAAACCGTGACATGAACGCAATCTGAAACTTCACTGAAGTCCCACACGGGTTGTTGTGTGTTTACGTCTAACAACTTTATCTTCAACATGGGTGGATTGGCAAATAGCTTAGTTCCAATAATACATCTTTGAAAATAGTGAATTAAAATCATTTTCATGGTATGATGAGCAAATGCAAGTCACTCCCAATGTATTAAATACTGTTTATATCATTTCAAACAATAATACAGCCTTTTAAACAGTAACACAAACATGTGTAAACAACTGAGTTTACATAGCCACATATGAGATAATTTGATTGAAATTAAAATCTGTCAAATATTAAATGTCACTATGGTAAATATTATTTCACAGAGTGATTGGTAATGTCTAAAGAGTAACAGTCTAAAACAGAGTTAATAATACTCTAATAAACAGTGTTTTATAAAAAATCCAATTCTCCTTTGTTGATGAGATCTTGGATCTAATTGCCACAGTTGCAATTGAAACAAATATGTAATTAGCACAAGTGTGGTTGGCATACATTTATTTGAAGCCAGGGATTAGATATTGAAACAATCATCATCTACCTCCTGTCATCTACGTATTTTAATATTAAAACGTAGCAGAGTTTTTATTCGCAGATTTTCAAGTACTAAATGGATTTTCATGATTATTCTGTTGAAAGAAATATAGCTTTGAGAAAAAAGGGAGTGCCAAAGCCATAATCAAAATTTTGGGTTTCTGATGTTCATATATTGAATTTTTCTTTAGAAAACGTCTAGCAGCCGATGCTAACATTTTAAGTTTGTTTAAGTGCAATATATTAGGTTAACTACTGGTTTTCTTCCTGCAAACTGTCACTCAAATTGATCATTGGTATATTTGTTAAGATCATACTAAATCTGGTTTTTCCTACCATGAAGGATTTGCATTTTCAGGAAATGTGTAATTTTGAACGATATATACCAAATGTTTCAATGAAATCATCGTAAATTAAATTTGTGTAAACATTAGTTTACGCTTTAAGGATTTGAACTCATGTTAGGAAATGTTTTTCAGCAAAATATGGGAGATATTTTAAACAAAGCAATAGCATTCACATATCTTCACATATCGATTCACTCCGTAAGTTTAACATCCTTTAAATGGTAACTGCATTGCACTTTGGACGAACCATATATGGGCAGTTTGGGTAGCACCACAGAAAACATACTAGTAGTATGTTTTCTGTGGTAGCACCCAGCAAAATGCCATACCAATATAATATCCAATGATACAAATAATGATTTGCAGATCCCGGAACTGGCGAAAATTATAGGACAGAGTTTTGTTGATTTAATATTATCTTCTTTGATTCATTCTGTAGAGTGTAACGGTGAAAACTAATTTCGGAATCAATCGTTGTGTAGTGGAAGGGAAATGTTTTATGTCGTGGGATCTAATATGTCAATTATTTACTTTTGTTCTGTAATGGTAAGGTTAGTAAACTAATTTGTTTTATAGAATTATTAAGCTATCCAGTAATTAATATTTTTAATCTAAACTCTGTCAAAGCAGTGCTGTATCAAGTTTCCCTAATTTCACAAGAAACTCACGTTCAGCTAGAGTTTACCGCATAGAGTTTGCTTTAAACATGCCTTAATCAAAACTTCATCCATAATTCAGTACTTACAATTGGTCAAATTTCCCCACGTTGGCATTGCAAAAATAAACTTAGTAGTTTATTTGTGTCCACAAATTATATAAATACTTATGTATTACTAACACAATACGTGGAACTTTAGCTTTTATTAAAAACAAGTTTCATATAATTGATAATTTGAACAGATGTTATGATAAGGTGACTATGATATACTTTAGACTAATCCAACTTACATCTAATACAAAAATATTGGAATTCTATAGTTCAATCGGGATATACGTACTCATTTTGGTATAAACCGTATTTCAATTTGTTCTTTAGTACCAATTCATGAATCATTAATTTCCAAAATGTAGTATCTCATTATGTACTCCACTCATGAAACATCATGTTGATAATTGAATAATAACCGCAGTTAAAGTGGTTTAAATACCTGTAATGTTGATAATCCAATCGGTTGTAACTTTCACAACCGATTGGATTATCAACATTACAGGTATTTAAACCACTTTAATTGTATCTTGATAATCCGGAGGCTACCCATTCGAAAAAATGAATAACCATAGCTTTGTATAAACTGTTGTCTAGTAACTGCTTGTAATTGTCTGAAACTAGTGCCTAGTAATACCTAACCAGGTAAGCAATAAAACATATTCAAAGGGGTGTGTTATCTGTAATGGAAAACAGGTGGGTAAAGTAGATGGTTCACAGGTTGTATTGAATTTATTGTTTCAACAAAGCCTTGGTTGAAACGCGTTTTTTAAAGATTCCAAAGCTGTTTCACCAACTGATTGCTTTATTCAGCCTGTTTGTTTGGTAAAACACCCTGAACATGCCCGTTCAATATTTCGATTCTGTTGCGGTGCTTTGAAAATGCCTTGTAGGTCAAAAACATTCACATTATATGTTGGTTAAAACGCATTACTCTGAAAGACATGGCCCAATGATTATTAAGATTTTTTAAATAAAAAAACTTAAAGATTCTCAGTTATTTAATTGTATTATTTACTGGTTTAGTAGATCTGCTGTAAATCTGTTGGGTATTTGTAAAATATGAATTGCCTTTTAATTTAATCCTCTTCTTTTAGTAAACTTTAGTTTAGTTGCTAATGTCTGTTTAGCTTGTAATGGTGATAGTTGTTCCTTATGCCTATGTTCGTATGAGAGAAATGATTCGTGATAATGTTTTGGCTTGACAAATTATGAGAAGTAACACGTTATTTTAGCCACAAGAACTATAGAGCCATATTTAAATGTATGTTATCTTTTGATGGCACACATTTATTACATTATGAAAATCCCTTACTGTATACAAAATAATTTTTTTTAGATGGCTAATACTTTACATCTTATTATGCAAACACATGCATGTAAGGTGTGTTACATCTTAGATTTTTGTCTTCCATTTGAGTACAAAACTATCAGCATTTACACTTATAACTTGTCTATTCAAACACATTCCACCTGTTATAAAGCCAGTTGTTATACAGATAACTAGAGGGTATTTACTTGCAGTGTTAGCTATTAAGGTTAATGCTGGGAATTTTGTAGTAATCTGTTTTATCTTAATGAAACCTCAAGCGTGCTTAGCCTTACAAACACAAAACCAATGAGGATCTTGAGTTTTTGGATCAAGCAACCCTCTTTTTTAACCCTTGAAATCCCGGATACCTTTTTACCTTTTTTTACCTCAATGGCCCTGTGTTTATTCTATTTATAACCATGTATTTTCACCCACAATTTAATTATTTTTCTGTTATGTATCCGTTCACATGATCTGCAAGTTTTATGTTTTGAGAACACTAGTTAGTAAACTATAGAGATTTCTTACATGAATACTCCTGTACAGTTGTACAGTCCTTCTAGTTTTCTTTTGCTTTGAAGGAATTTAAATAATGTGCAGATACTAATGAAATTGTGTAAGCTATACAGTAGTTAGATAACTGATAACATTAGGTGACAATGTATATGAAAACGTTAGCATGTAATATATAAGGTAGTTTTCCGATGTTAGACGATAATCCCAGAAGATATTATTGATGTCTGCTTCTCTATTTACACTCGGGATTTGGTGTTTGAGTTGCTTCCAAATACGTCGTGTTTGCTTCATTGGCGCTGCTTTGACATCCTCTGATTACTAATGCTGTGCTTAGCATGTACATTGCACCTACGAGCAAATCCAACGGCAGTTTATGTGTAGTCAAACTGTTTTAGCCTAATCGTATCTGATTTGAAAGAATTTATACTCCTTTATGTCAAATAAAGAAGTTTTATATTGATTAACAATTTTTATCTTAGGAATAAAATGTTACAAACTGAATTTTTTGTAAATACAATCCAAAAACAATCTCCAGATGATCTTAATAATAACTAAATAAATATTAAAGAACAACAAACATATGACATCTTCTCTTCCCTTTTTTTAAAGACATGTTCTTCTTGGTGGATTTATTTGTCTACCAAATGAGGAAAACAATTAGGCTCAGTTCCAGGGTCATCAGATGTTTTGGGTTGTAGTTGTCTTAGCATTACCCCGTTGCGACGTAACATGCCTTCGTTTGTCTTAACTGTGTATGATATTGGAGCTACTTTATTAACTATCTTCCCATCTTCTCTCCTATCAGGAATATACACGTTGCATCCAATAGTGAATTGCTTTTCATCTCTCACTCCATGCCGTTTATTGAAGTAATCTGCTTGAGTTGCTCTATATAGTTTGTCCAATTCTCTAAATGTCTTGTGATCTACCATTTTAGGCTTGAGATCTTTCGTCAATGACGGTAGTCGGGTTCTTAGTCTTCTTCCCATCAACAATTCCGAAGGGCTGTACCCTGATGGACCTGGTGTTGACCTGTACTCTTTTTCTGACTTTTGGTTTTGGTGTTTAGCACAAGTGTCACAATTTTCAATCAAGTTATGTATTTCTGTTGTAATTCCTGGCCAAAACACAGATTGTTTCGCTCGGAGGACTGTGCGTGTAGACCCGAAATGACCATCGTGCAGTTTATTAATGATATCTTTTCTAAGTTCAAATGGTATAATAATTCTTTCTTTATAACATATCAAGTCTTCTATTATAGATAGGTTGTCTTTAAAGGTATACCACTTTCTCATACTCTCTGGCACATCCTTCTTATATTTAGGCCATCCATTTTCTGTGTATTTCACCAACATCTGACATTCTTCACACAGGATCTGGGCATTCTTTATTTGTTCCAATCTTGACTGTGTTGCTGGAAAGTTTAAAGATATTACCTTAATGTGTGCCTCTACCTCTTTTGTGAACTCATCTGTAGAATCTAGGATCGGCGCTCGGCTCAATGTGTCTGCTGTAAACATTTCTTTTCCGGGAATGTGTTCGATGGAGTAGTCAAATTTCATCAATCGCATTTTGAATCTCTGAATCCTAGCTGGTATTGTGTCTAGGTCTTTGCTTCCAAGGAGCGAAACTAATGGTTTGTGGTCTGTTAGGATTCTAATTTTTTTTCCGACTAAAAACTTAGAAAACTTTTCTGCGGCCCATGCACATGCAAGAGCTTCCTTTTCTATCTGGGCATATCGTCTTTCACAGTCCTGTAAGGTCCTTGAAGCAAACATCACTACTTTGGGAGATTTATCTTCAACCTGAAGTAACATTGCACCCAATCCATATGCTGATGAATCGGCTATAACAATAGCTTCAGCATTTACATCGTACTTAGTTAAAGATATTGATTCATTGACGGTCTGTATAATGTCTGAAAGGGCTTCTTGATGTTGACTTGTCCAACAAAATTGTCTATTCTTTCTAGTAAGCTCACGGAATGATTCAGTTTTATCAGCTAAGTTTGGAATGAACTTGTTTAGTTGATTCAACATACCATTTAATCTTCGAACTCCCGCAATATCTTTAGGAGGGGGAAGTTCCTCGAGTGCTCGTATACGATCAGGATCGACCTTGATACCATCACAGTCGATCAGGTTTCCAAGAAACTTCACAGATGTTTGGGAAATAGAACATTTATCTTTGTTCAGTACAACCTTTGCTTTTTTTAAGCGATCTAATACTTGAGTGAGCCGGTAATCATGCTCCTCTTGTGTTCGGCCATGTATAAGTATGTCATCCATGTGACATAATACCCCATCGATACCATTTAAAAGTTTAAACATCTGTGTAGTGAAAAACTCTGGTGCGCTTGTAATGCCAAAGGGTAATCTCTTGAAATAAAATCTTCCGAATGGAGTAATAAAAGAAGTTAGTTTAGCTGTGTCAGGTGATATTTTTATCTGCCAAAACCCTGACTGGGCATCTAGTTTTGAAAATATTTTAGAGCGCCCAATTTGCCCTAGTGTTTCTTCTACATCTGGTAGTATTATCTTTGGCCGTTTAACATTTCTATTGAGTTCAGTGTAATCGACACACAAACGTAGACTACCATTGGGCTTGAGTACTGGTACTATTGGTGCACACCAGTCAGTTGGAGACTCTACTTTTTTTATCACTCCTAAGTCCAACATTCTGTTCAATTCTGTCTCCACTTTTGAACGTAAAGGAATTGATATGTTTCTTGGAGCTCGAACCGAGTGCGGTTGAGCGTTTTCGTTCAATTCAATCTTATATTCTCCTGGAATGCTACCCAGACCAATGAAAAGCTCAGGGTGGCTAGTTAATACAGAGTCTAAGGTAATTGAGTTAAGTCCTGCAGTATCAGGTTTTCTGAGGGTTATGAGATTTAAAGATTTAATCGCAGGAATTCCAAGTAAAGGTTCATTTAATCCTGCAACAACATACACCTTTTCTTGTACCATTTTCCCATCGTAAGCTATGTCTGCTATAAACATACCTCTTACATCTAGTTCCCTCTGATCAGCATTCCTAAGTATACGGTCAGATTTCATAAGTTTTGCATGAATTACATTCGAAGGAATGGGTGTAACTTCTGCTCCTGAATCAAGTTTCGCTTTAACTAACTGGTTATTGATAAATATTTCTACATACCAAGAACTGGCGTCATAGCATGAAGCATTCACAGGTCCTAAAATATGCTACTGAAGCTTCAGTGTTGTCAGGCTTGTCCAAACGTCTCATTTCGTCGAGTCTCTTCATGTTGTCCGTTGTTTTAGTCTCTAATAATCTGCTTCTGCAATGTTTGGCAAAGTGACCGATTTTTTGGCAGTAATGGCATGCTAAATCTTTAGCAGGGCATAAGTGCCTGGGGTGCATTGGACCTCCACAGTTCCAACAACATTCTTTCCTAGCTGTCTTTAAATCATGGGTTTTGTTAAATCTTGCACTTAGTTTTTGGTCTGATTTGATTCGGTCAACTTCTGCATGTTTTCCTTGGCATATCATTTCTAGTTCAGCTGCTTGTTTGCTGATAGACTCTTTTTGTTTGCATTTTTGAACTGCTTTTTCCAATGTAAGATTTGAATTTTCTTGTAATTGGGCCGATAAACGTTTATCAGTTATACCCACTACAATTCTATCACGTATTAGTTCTGCTTTAAGGTTCTTGAATGAACAGTGTTCGGCCATTGAGCTTATGTCTGCCAGAAATGTATCAAATAATTCATCTGGTTGTTGTGATCTTGAATTAAACTTTGCTCGTTCGTATATGACATTTCTTTTGCCAGTAAATATGTTGTCAAAGGCTTCTGTTACCGATTCATATGAGGCTTTGTCATCTTCTGAGAGGTGTGCTGTTGATAAGATATCCTCAGAATCAGGCCCCATACAGTAAATCAAGCAGCTTACTTGTTTTACTTGAGGTTCATTGTCCAGTCCTGATGCAAATCTATACCTTTCAAATCGCTTAAACCACTTTTCCCATAATTCTGGATATTTGGAATCAAAAGGTTCAGGAGGTTGAAACATGACTGATGTAGTCCTATTTTGCTGCTGTCTTGGTTCTAGAACATTATGTGTTTCTGATGATTGATTTGATTTGTTTCCTCTGATTGATAATCTATTGTTTTTTGGCATTTTTCTTTTAAAACTAAACCGCTGCCACCATGTCAAATAAAGAAGTTTTATATTGATTAACAATTTTTATCTTAGGAATAAAATGTTACAAACTGAATTATTTGTAAATACAATACAAAAACAATCTCCAGATGATCTTAATAATAACTAAATAAATATTAAAGAACAACAAACATATGACACTTTACTAGAAGTGTCATTTCTCTTCGTGGATGGTCTTAAGGAAGTGAATGTCACAAGATTGAAAGTAATTCAGTGCAAAATGTTAATGCAATACACAAAATATTTAAACTTTATTTTTTTACAATATAAAATAAATTGGGCCGAAATTGTATTGTTTGCATTCTTTAATTACAGACATAGTAAGAAAATAATATAAGAAAAGGACGAAGAATAAGTACTATTGCTGAACTTAAAGATGATGAGAATATCCATTGAACTCGATCATGATTATATGGTTTATAGTGCAGCTGCAATAGACTAATGACATTTATTTTAAATTTTTAAATGCCCCCAGATTAAATTACTATTTTAGAATCCAAACAGAACAAAGCATGGTAGAAAACATCAAGAGCCTGCATAAGACAGAATCTATGAGATAAAAAAAATAAACTTAAATTAACCAGTTGTGAATTGTGAGAGTGAAGCGTGATATACATGATGATTCACAAAACTTATGATTTTTTCCTTTTAATTCCTAATGTGTGCAAAATAGTTATTTGTATTTGTTTCAATTTGATCAGCCGTAAATATTTTAGTATAGATAAGATAGTACTTACTTTTTCCAGAAGGTTACAAATGTAGATATTGTAAATGCTGTACATGTTTCGAGCTACATTACTGCTTATATTCAAAAGCTGCTTTGCATGTAAAAGCAAATTATCAAGCGAATTTTACCGGCTACTTCCCGACCCCCCTTTACTACTTTACCGGCCCCCTCAACCGGACGACATAGAGTAGAGTAGGCCTACAAATGTCGACCGGTCTTGATTTACCTAAACGAGCGCACGCTACTCAACCACGATAAATACTTGCTAGTAAAAACGTTCAATGTTTATTTATGTATGTGTTGTGTATATTCTGTAAATATTCGACAATCATATCTTGATGTGATAAATTTTACATACAAGAATGCTGCTGAAGATGAGCCGTAATGTACCTCAAAACTTGATGCTGTCCATGTTTCGCGGTACATTATAGTGACATCTTCAGGCAAAAGTAAGTAAAATACTATCTAAAGTAAAACGTTATTTGCAGCTTCATGTTGTGCCTAATTAAAATTAGGATGCGTACTTTTTTCAATTAGCCATATTTATTTTAATAATGTTTTACATTATTTAAATACAAATAACTGCACTTAAAAGACATGTAAAACCTAATGTAAAATTTGTCCGTTAAAGTACTAAAAGTCTAAACAGTGAATTGGAATTAAAATAGGAACATATAAATTGTTTCCTAAAGTAAATTTAAACTTTGCACACATTTTCAAACAAAAATCGCCATATTCATCTTCATTTTACATATCTTCAACTAGTTTCAAAGTTTTCAACAAACAGGAAAACAAAACTAAAAGTAATACTATAACTAGAGTAAGTATTATAATTAACGGAAATACAATAACTATCGATGGTATATTTCCGGTGTCCCAGAAACATGTGTATTTTATAGGAGCATTAGACTTTGTTGGCTCCAATCCAAACGCCGCGTTCTCCTTATCCTAAGTTTCAACGAACCCTTGAGTGTTATGTTTGTGAGTGAAATCTACATAAAAGAGACTTAAGTGTTGTGCAAGTGGGATTTAAAATCTTAATGCATTATTTTTAAAGTGTTTATTTTGTTTCCATCGGTACTAACTAATTAATAAGTCACTTCTCGCAAACTTAATACGACGACTTTAAGAAGTCTTTTAGCGATGAAATACTATTATAACTTATGTCCTATTAGGAAGATACTATAATATTCCTACTAAGGTTCAAAAGTGATCTAATTCAGAATTCTTGTGTATTTTTTTTATTTCCTGTAGGATACTTTGATACTTTTTACTTCGCTTTGTTGTCTATAAAGCACTTTAAAATTTTATTTCTTCTATTTCTACTAACATTCAACCGAATCCATTTGATCGCCAAAACCTGATTTGATACGTTATGGCAATAGTTCATAAAGGCAAATATTTTTATCAAAATAATACATTAATAATATACAATAATTTATTAATAAACTATAATTCAGTTTGTATATACATTATTTTAATATTTTCAAAATTGTTTTAACCTAACAACTAACTGAAATACTTTTAGCGAATTTCCCTATAGGGAAGTAGCTATTACCGTAGGTGGCACGGTAAGACCTAGACCCGGGACTGATTTACTTTTTAATTTTGATGTCCCCAGAGGCCAAAAACACCATTCGTTCATGTATATATATATATATATATATATATACTTATATATATATATATACGTCCGTGAACGCGATAACTTGAGTAATTTTTGTCCGATTTTGATGAAATTTGGTTTAAAGGTGTAAAGCGGGATAAACTTGAATGAGTTCGCGAACCAGCACTATCGGACCATGGGAACGGGGCTTTACGGGGGGTTTTATGGGGTAAAAATTGGTTTTTCTCACTTTTGACCCTCAAAACACAAAATTTCCCGATTTCTCTTTAGACCTTAAATAAGAGCTTAAAAAAACAAATAATTTAGTATATAAAAGTATTTTTGTTCGATTATTAGTAACGGAGAAAATTAAAAAAAATTAAAATTTAAAATTCCCATGTTATTCTTATGGAAAATATTGTCAAATGTTGTAGTTTGCTTGTTTGTGGATATATTTTGATCAAACTTGGCAAATTTATTTATTTTGTATTTTACTCAAAAACACACTTTATTAGTTTCCTTGTAGCAGCAAACCTAGGTACTCGTTAAACCTAATGTTATTAAAATATATTTAACTGAAAATCAATTCAGACAAATGGAAATTCGCTTAGTCGGCAGGTTTGCTGCGGCGGGGGTATTTTTTATTCACAACTGCTACCAGTATTTTATGACTTGCACACTTTTAAGATAAAGTTGTTGTTTGCCATAAACACTCAAGTGCCCCCAAGAGACTTGCAAAAGTTTCAAATTGCGTTCATATCAAGGTTTGAATATAAAATGAACCCTTCAGTTTTATAGATTAACCTTAAAAAAAAGTTTAAACACTGTCCAGTTTCACAGTAAATATTTAAAGAGCATAATCAATACTTTCTTTACCATCCTATTTTTATAACCATTTTCATCCTTTTTAATCTGTAGGCCTAGGTTTTGGAATCAATAAATTGTACACTAGTACAAATAAAATACAATTCATACTAAAATTTGCATAACATTATAAAATGAACTTCGACATACATAACATATTGCGAGCTTTCAAACCCAACAAATACAGCATTTGATAGCAAACCATGTGGCTACAACCATGTGACCGGTATCAGTGTATATTTAAATCTAAATGTTTGTATAGATGAAATAGAGCACAGCCAAAATAAAATGAAAGGTGTGAATGTATCTAGCTAAAATGTAGAACGTCTTAATAACCACTTCAAACTTGTTCTATGTTAATCACACTTAACCTCTACTGTACAGCAAAGTATTCATATATAAATTGCACTTTGAAAGCAAAGGGTTATTTTAAAAAAAGCGCCTTGCGTTAACTTTTTATGAAACTAATTGTTTATTACAAATCATTATAATAGAATAACATATGATCACAACTTAACCTATAAAACTAGTTTTGACATAGACCCAAAGGCAGTAAATATACATCCACACTGGTCGTAATCAGCGCCTAAAACTTGTGGAACGGTCTGTCGACATTTCACATTAGATTCAGGAAGGCTATAAATATTAATTAACTGTCCATATTCCTCACCACATTATTCCCGTGTGTTACACCTATGTGACGCAATGTTCACCAAACAGTTTTTTAATATGCTACAAATTTGTTTCTGCAGCCATTTTAGTCCATATCTTGGACACGAACACGAAATAATTTACATTATTATCTAGTTTTTTGATTATATTCATATTTATTTACTATTCATTATCTGATTACTAAGATTTTCTTCAATGTATCAAAAGTAAATAGTTCAATAACTTTTAATAAATGCAATATTTAAATATAAGCAAGACAGATCACATTTTGCTTTAAATATATAAAACATATATCGGTTTCGCAAATATTTCTCCAATATAGTTAGTTACCAGACTGCAAAGAATGACAGATATTTCAATATTGTCAGCCTGAAGGAGAGGCAGAATCTAGTCTCGGGGGAGTTTATATCTACCATTTCCGGTTGTAAAGTATCGCGTAAAATGTATCAATGATGCAATTGAATCAACACAGTATGCAGCCCAGGTTAACAAGTAACAATATACAGTAGAGGAGAAACTATACAGTATATCTTGGGATTTTTATGATAGTCAAATTAGTTGTATAAATAGTTTAAAAAATACAAATCGAAATTCAAAATACAAATGTATGGATCGTAGTCTTAAAGTAAAAGAATTAAAATGTATTCTTATCTTATATATAATGGAAAGTTTGATACGATGGAAACTATAATAAGTCAAACTGTTTTAACCTGATAAACCTTTTAACGGTTTATTATTTCTTAAACTCGATGAATAATACGTCTTCCGGAAGTTATAAATATTCAAGTGGTTCTTCGTCATTCGTTAAGGAGTTTGACACTGGATTCAAATGAAACATGAATATTAAAGACAAAATTTCACGGTTTAGTAGAATTTAAAATGTTGTATCACACATTTTTAGTAAAAATTTACACACCTCATAATTTATTCAAACGACAGTTTTCATGTTTATTATTATTAATTTATTGAGCTGCAAGATGTTTATTCAGTTATAATAATAAAATATTGTTTGATGAAGTACAATATTACAAACTTTGTTCATTAAGCGAAGCAAACGTAGATATTGTTATTACACTCTACCGATAAAAAATTATTCCTCCAATTTATAATGTATAACAAACGAAGAAAAACTACATACATACATGAGAAAATCAAACTGAATTTCCTAAAAACACACATATGCAACACATTAAGATAGAAGCGATTGTGGTAGCTTGGTCAATATCTTTTAAAAGCTTCACATAAACTTAGACAAACTATTATTAGTAATAATTTTGGGTTTAAATGATTTTGTATTTCTACAGAGTTTCTTAACTAACTAAATGAACTCGCCACTTGGGAACTTAACAAATAATACAAATTGGCCAAGCGGTTCAAGTATTCTAACTGAACTTGAAAAAATAATGTCTCAATTTGATTAAGAGTGGATATAAAAATTTATGAGGTGAAACTTTACGAGAAGAATACAATATAGTCACATACAAACAGTAAGTTTATCTTTGTATTCTCTTGTTCCATAACCTACAGATTTTAAATCGTAAAAAGATGTATTACCTATAACAAAACGAACGACCTAATAACAGCTTTATTAATTTTCAGTTAAAAAAAGTCTTCTAAGCGTATTTAATAGGTTTATTTTACATATCATAACTATTAACGATAAAGTAATAGTTTTCGCCTTTACAATTTGTGTTTACCTCTTTTTATCTCAAGGTAGCTATCATGGGAAATATATAAAAATATTAAACATGTTTCGTTCTTACAAAGGGAACGTAAACAAATTCTTTATTGGTATTTTGCATTGAAAATGTATGAAGCATCATACCTTATCAACATTTTTAGAGAGTTTACAAGCGATGTATAAAGGTAAGAAATTCGCTTAGTATTTTGCATTGAAAATGTATGAAGCATCATACCTTATCAACATTTTTAGAGAGTTTACAAGCGATGTATAAAGGTAAGAAATTCGCTTAGTTAAAAAATGCAGATTTACTTTTTTCAACCCCGATTCAAATGGGTGTCATCATTATAGGCTCTTTATATCACTTACTAAACATAACTGCACCAATCTCCCATTCACATTTTAGAATCAGCGTACTATAGAGGCCTACCGGTTTTTTCTACGATACCGGTAACTAAATAGTTAAAATTGCCGCGAGACACTTTTTAACAACAAACCCAGCTCCATATGATGGTATACCTGCTTTCTTTACTTCATTGCCGATCGGCTAGTATGCATATTTTATTTATTTATGTGGTTTAGTTTTATTGATTATTAATTTTAAGTATGGTTTAATTTTGCGTGCTCAAATAGAGCTTAAGAAAAGTTTTAAATCATTCACAATAAATTCCTGATAACAGTAAAACTCATAGATAACCAAGCAACTAAATCATATAATCTTATCAGCATAATCATATTAGCTTAATGGAAATGAAACTAAGAATACAGGAATGTGAGCTTGATTTGTCAATAAACACTAAACAGCGTCTTATAATTTTGTAATTTGGGTGTCGTAAAAAAACATACTGTATTATAGAGTAACTAACTTTACCGTCTAGGCTGTACCGAAAAAAACCGTTGAATGTAGACGAGCCTTTGCAATTTTAACGAAGCTGTCTACTAAATTTCTTTGAACTTACGCTCAGTCGACTTAGCAACAAGCTGACCTCGTCAGATGTGAAGCAATGTCTATGGCTGTGGATAACCTCAAACAGTTCACAAACAATCATTTAGTAACAATGAAACACTATCGGATCGAAGGCTTCCGGTTGACAAACATAGTTGAAGCAGCACTTCCACTTCACAAACTCAGTTTAGATAACCGATTCGGCTGAATTAGTGAACACATGTTTTATTTATTTATTCATTCAAATGGTAATAACCAATACAGTGAATAATAATTAGTAATACGGCACATGTGTGCTAATATGGCTAATATAGATACAAGTTTTACCTACATCTTAATAGTGGTTGGTTATTGAGTTTACCTGAATTAGCCTTTAAAGACTAATTGTTGTGCTAGATTGCAATTAGTTAGGTCAGAAGTATCTTTAATAAAAACCCTAAAGTATTGTTTATGTTCAGTTTTTATTGCTCTGATTACTGTAGACTTAAACCATTTTGCTTACGTATGGTATCTTATGTCCTCATTAAAAATACAATAATTTCTATAAATAGATACGTAGCATTTTGTTACGTACCCATCTTTAGCAATGGGTTGGAATGAGTACATTTATTTATCACAACTAAATGAAATCGAGACATGGAAAGCGATAAAGTATCTTACTTAATGAAATTAACAATCATGAGTTTGTATCGTGTTAAAGAAGAATGTGTATTAAGTCTATCATTGCATTGTTATTTAATAAGTACATATATTATTAAATATAAATATTTATTCATAAATAATTATCAGACAGGAGGACAGGATGTGGACGAGGAAGAGGAGGAGAAGGATGGGGAGGAAGAGGAGGAAGAGGAGGAGGAGAAAACACACAAGGAATCCCTCTTGTAGTATTAAGTGAGACAAACAAAGTTTATCAGCTAGCCATGGGGGTGATGACAGTTATGTTCAAGGGCGCTTTAAGATCCTAAACTATTAAAACCTCGTTTGTTGAGCGCTTAAGACGCGCATTTTATGAAAAGTATAGTTGGCCTAATACTCCAAGGTTACGGTGAACTTCAAATTAGTCAGTATACGTTTTGGCCAATGTTGGATCTTTTTAGCAAACTTAATATATAATTAATTTAAAAGATTGTTCAAGACACGTCGTGACGTACTTGGGGATGAACGCACTTTGTACAGTGTTCCGTGATAGGGAACGAATGTTTTAGCAGGGTGTTTCTTTCCAGGAGTTTCCAGGGTTTTTAAAGGAATTTAGAATTTAGCTCAGAATTATGGCAATAAATCAAAAGATTTCGAAAGAGCCGTAATCACACCACAGCCAAAGGTAAAACAATGTTTGCTGAAGCTGGGATTGCTCTAGCAACTTTGATGGAAACGCTATAGATGGCCCTAGCCCTAAGCTATTAGATTTGTATTAATTTAAAAGTAAATACTAGGATTGCTCTTGCACGTAGGACGGAACGCCAGGATTGTTTGAATGATTGTTGCGCTAGGATTTCTCTAGCACATGGGATTTATCATTCACCCTTTATAAACAAACCTATTCATCAATTCTGTTTCAGAACAATGCAATTTGACACAAGAAAAACTTCTGAGCCAGTTCACCTTAAGTGAAATCATATTTGAATTTCAAATCAAAGTCTTTAAAGTTCTGCTACTTTAAAAGGTATAGTAAAGGTTATGTTTTGAAGTTTAAAGTCAAACGTAAATTATTTAGAAATATAGTCCAATTGGAAATATATTTGGTAGCCAATAAAAGGTGTGTGTAATCGGTTGGGTGCTTTGAGAGAGCAGTTTCATGAATGACTGCTTCAACAAAATCGAAAATCTTTGTACAGTGACATTTATTTGGACCGTTTGATGTGAATATATGTATGTCATTAGTACTTTTTTATATTTTCAAATGACATGAATTTAAAGGCTGTAAGGCTATAAAAGGCGTATAAGTATCAGGAATCTAAGTCTTTTAAGTGAACACAATTTTTTTAATTTCTTCCAGAAATTTAATCTTGTTGCAGTGTATATTTTAGCAATAAATTTCTTCGATGGGCTTCAAATTATATTTCCTAGTGAATACTTAGGGGCACAGTTGAGGTTCTTATTCAGATGACAAAATTTCTGACTATATGTCAGACTATATTGCAGGTGTCCAAATGACAACGTATAGTTGTACCGTATAGTTGGATATGACGTGATAATATTGTGATATAAAGGTTTGTAGCATAACTAAGGCTGTGTTTTAGTTTACTCATAAAAAAAAAAATTGACGATAATTGTAACTCTAACTATACGTTAGCAGTGATGACAAACAAAAGAGATTGAGAAGAGGTTTCATTTTATTTCAATGGGAAATGGAAAAATGTCAAAGTTATAATGAAATTGTAAATGCAAATGTAAATTATTTAAATGCAATAAGCTACAATTATTGGCAATATATTTTGGTTTCAAATAAAACGAGAGAAGTACATGAAATCGATTGGATGCTTTGAGAGAGCAGTTTCATGGATGACTGCTTACACAAAACCGAAAATCTGTAAAAGCTGTAAAGAGGCTTCTATGTGGACCATTAGATATGAAAATTAGCATTCCATTAAACAAATGTTGTGCAGATTTTCTTATTTTTCTTACCAATCCCATTTTCCTGGTTTTAAACTTTATGTAGTCTTGAATAATTTCAGTGCATACCTGAATACAACTTAGTTTTTATTTTGTAAATTGCCATTAATGTTATATGTTGTATATTTAAAACTGTCTAGAAAAAATCGATTGCCCGAAATTATATATAATAACCTTTAGATAGAGGATTTAAATACACTAAATTCTATATGAATTAATGTTTAATATAGGCTATATTTGGTATCTTCTCCAGTATTAGGGACATGGTTGAGGGTTTTATTTAGATCACACTATTTCTGTATGGAAGGCCTGCACCCAATCATAGCTACTGTAGAAATAAAGCTACAATTACTTGGTAAAATCGGGAGGTAAACGTTTGTAGATCACCTAAAGCTGTGGTTTTGCTTAATCGGAAAAACTTAAAATGGTAATGATTGTAACTCCAACTATAAAAGTAACGTTGATTTAATTCTTCACTATTTACGTGACAAACAAAAAAGAATGAGATGATGTGGTTCTTTCATGTTTTGTAAAATTGAAAATGGAAAAGTGTTAAAATTAAAATTTAAATTGTAATGAATTACGGCAATCGAGTTGCAGTTTGGTATAAAAAGCGGCACCGTGTACATAGTCTGTTCCTTTACTACCAGTGAACCTATACGAAGTACAGAGAAAAATTTGTACTAAACATGTCAGCAGTGAATCATGGCTTACATAAAATCCAAAATTATTTACTTAGCTATTAAAGAGTATATTCTAATACCATGGATTTTCACCAAATATTAGACTATTTAGCTTTAATAACTATCTCTAATATTAGCCTAATTTGGAATTTAAAATGTGTTTCTGCATACAACTTTATGAATGAGAGTAAATTAAAGAATCATTAAATGTAAAATTTTACTATCAACTTAAATAACCACTTTTGTAATGAAAGGGAGCTATTGTTTTTGTATTTTAGTGGGTTTAAATTATTTTCCCGGTTTGTCGCTTACGTCAAAAAAATCCACTTCATAAACATTATTGTTTCTGCTTAAGGTAATTTCACTCCACATTTAAGCTCACAATAAAGGGAGAGGTGTTAGTAAGAACAATATATTTTTATTAAGTAAAATTAGACTTTACATAAAAAAAACAAACAACAATTTTAAATCCCGACGTTAATAAAATAAAACCCAAAGCTGTTATAGATAATAATAAAATCTTTCTTAATCACTCTTAAGCCTTTGCGTAAAACAGAGCCATTGAATGTACCGATGATGTTCAAATCAACCAGTCAAGGGCATGGCTGGGAAACCAGAAAATTCTACTTTACAGCTCTATTAGTGTCACAGGGTCAATATTTAATGATATACAACTGTAGATTAAACATGCAACCTTATTGATATGGTATTCTTCAGCTGAAGGTAACTAGTACGTTGTGCTATGTAATAGTTCGATACGATTTCACTATTTATTCTAACGTAGTTTAAGTGACTGAATAAAAAAACTACTTCACCTGAAATCAAATATGCTTTCCAGTTCATTTTGATAGTCTATATTATGTTTCTGCATTCAGGTCACATTATTTCTAGCTGTCTTGTGACGTACGATTTTCCCATAATGTGATAGGCCATCAGATTGTCGTCAGCTTATCAAACGGCTGTCTATGAGAAGCCTCCACGATTACTAGACCGGTATGGATCAGAAACATCAACAAATGACGTTTTTGGCCCAAAAATAAACATTGTTTAACATTGGTTAAATGGAACTGCTAAAACATATGTGTCCTATTAGTATAGGATTCGGGCCAACAACGTCATTTGTTTATGCTTATGATCCATACCGCGTATTTTTCTAGTAATCGTGGAAGCCTCTTAATAACATTTATTAATAATAAACAACTATTTTGTAGAATTGAGCACTTATGATTAATTTAATCCCGTAAAAGAAACTACATGTAAAAGAATTCCAATGAAATTAGTATACTTCATCACTAGGTCGTAAAGTGACTCTTTCTGACCCGAGCTCAAGTTTTAAGATTGGGACGAAGCCGAAAACGAAAACAGCGAGTGTTGAAAAGACACATTTTGCCCGTGGGATGAGCTACATTTTTCGTCATATTGCACCATTATTACTCCCAAGGGAGTAAAAAAGGTACTTTAGACCCTCAACGCCTGCATTTAAAACGGCCGTTTCGCTGTATTTGGACGAAACGAGTTTTCTAAAAAACCCTAAACAGGGGGTTTGAATATTATTAGAACTCTATGCTTAAGTAGATTATGTTATCAATACAGCATTTTTACATATCTACAAAAAGAACTTTAACACTGCTTTACATCTACTTAAGTGAACAAAAAATATTATTCAAGGCTACTGACAAAACAGTGAGAAGACTCGATGTATCAACGAACTGTTTGATAAACCTGGCGATTCAAATTGCCTGTATCAGCTGTTTTAATAACTGCAGCTACAAAAACGTATTTACAATAGCATTGGTACTTTAAAGGAATGTAGGGCAGAAACTGGATTTTTCCCAACCTTGTGACCAACTGCTATCAATTTCTCGTGGCTAAAAACGCCAGAATAACTAAAAAAGTTAAAAATCCTCGCACAAAAAAAATGTTGTCCGTACACACGCTTGTTTTAGATGATAGGATTCGGTTTTAAGTTAAACAACATCTGTTAAAGTATGTTTGGATACTTATTGGTATATTTTACCATATTCTCGTAGGAAACTAAATCCCTTTTCTAAACACTAAAACGCCTGGTGGGCTTTGGGCTTGTTTAGAAAAAAGGAACGGATGGTAAAGCTATTTAAATCATTAATATATAGACCGAATAAGTTAATTTAACAACTTTAGCCGTGTCTAAGTCCCAGACGACCATGGTTGATAGGAGACCACCAATTATACCGCCTCTTGACACTTGCAGACCACTACATCATGCATCAGAGACGTCCATTGATTACAACAATGAGTCTAGGGATGCTGTGGTGGCACATACAGACATTGAGTTACTGTTTGTCTGCATTATATTAGTAGTTCCAATTAATTAGTGTTTCTGGACGTTTGGTAGAATACAGCATTCATATGTTTGTTTCTCACACTTTATTTATCCAACATCTTAAATTTGTATGGAGGAAAATTGATCTGAATAAGCCAATGGAATACATAAGTGCTTAAGTGCTAGCAGAATAAACACCACACGAAGTAATTAGTGTATCATATTATTTTTTTATATTTTCTTCTGTCCCGCCTTACTCTAGGACACTAGTTCTAGCCCGGATCCGTTTTACACATTACTTCAGGTTAGTAATAGAGGGTTGCGGCATCATCAAAAAGATAAAACACATTCTGGCGACTGGCGGAATTTGATCCAGGGACCTCGGGCACCGAAGTGCAGTGCTCTACCACCAGACCAGCTCGCTCAAGCGCATCATGCTATTTAAGAAACAAACTAAATTTCCAAAAAGAGTCTGCATCTTAACAGTTTTATGTAGTCGCTTGGTATGCAGGTTGGCCAAAGAATAGAGTTTATTACGCATATCACATTCAGGTCATTTGCAATACCCAAGACATTGTAACTGCAATTTGTAATTTTGTGAGGTACTATCTCTTGAATAACCAAAAAAGACATAAGTTTGAACATTGATTGTAAACGAAAAATTTGAGTGCAGTGAAGATGAAAAATTTAGACTATAATATTGAAACAAGCGGCAATATCATAGTTGACATTTATTGATTACAAAGAAAAGGCATATTATGGTAGTTGTTTGTTAATTTAAATGGGGAAAGCTCTCTGGTATCAAAATCCATTATGTAAAAAGTAAGTCACGTTATAACCGTATTATTACCACATTCCATTGCACTCATAGGACAAAGAATGCAATTAATGTCCAGCGATTATCTCAATATTTGACCTGTCATCAACATTCTCTCAAGAGTTGGAACTTTAATATTACAGCATTCCTAAAATGTTCCATTATTTAACGAGACCTTTTATGAATTTAAAAGTGAGAATTACTGTTTTGAACATAATGTCATTATTAAATTATAATGATATCTGCATAACTATATAGCTGGTGTTTTTGTAGTGTTTGTTTTTTAAGGGTTTAAGTTACTTTAAAGGGACGAACAGCAGGTAAATATTTGTAAGCTCAATAAGGTAAAAGTTGATTAATCGTTCGAAAACAAAATTCCTAAGAGGTATTTTTCTTTTAAATGTACTAGAAATACTAGTATGTAGTATGTAGTATAAGCAGTATGGTTCGTCTGTCTTGTCAAACTACTTATCAAACTCAAATATTTCTAAAGAATTTTAAGTTTTCTTTGCTATGGTAAATACTACTTTCCTCCTTTTACTACTACTTACTTACCTCTACAAAGACCTTGGTCATCTGAATTTGATCCTATTTTTGAAATATTCTTACTATAAATAATCACCTACCACAGTAAGCGTACAAAATTTGCAGGGGTCCAGTTAATGTTTAATGTTAATGTCAATTTAATTTAAAGTTCTTTAGATCTAAGTGTTTTCAGCTTCACCAATTAAGAGTGAAACGGTGAGCTAACTCGTCTGGTGAAAGATAAATGAACGCGAGAAGTTAGTTTTCAAACTCCCTTCAGCTATTTCACTTGTGTGTAGTTTTGAAGCAACCCATCTTGGTCTGGTCTCTGCCCAGTGACCGATTGACAGTGTAACAATGTAGAACACATTTATTTAATAATATGCTGTGTTGAGTTTTGAGCTTGGCAGTAAGTGTTTGATCTCAAGTATCAAATTTTGTGTATTTTGTAACAGGTACAATACTTCATCTAAAGAGCTAATTGTGAGTTGGAGTCTGTACCGCCTGATACTGCGGGTCAAGGTAGCGATGTCGTAGGTTCAATCCTGGTATATGCCATTAATCTTTCAGTAAAGCTCGCCCTTCGCTTCACCTAATATGCTATACGAACAGCTCCGAGGCATATGTGGACGAAAAAATACAAGATTAACAAATGCCTCCAACCTCTACAACTATCAAATAAAAACAAAGTCATAGTTTCTAATTTGCTAATTTTGCAATTTATTCGGAATTTTAATATATAGGTTCAGGTTTAAAACTACTTGTAAAAACGCATTATTTTAAATAATCTATAACCAAACTTTGTCTTTAACTACACTCCTTAATGTGACAGGGTCAACTATCAGTCTGTTAATTTATTGTTTAAAATATGAATGTGATGTTTGTGTCCTAGTGAAAGAATATAAAAGAATAAAATAATACATAATAGAATAGAAAGTTAGACCTTGAATAAATTACAATAATAAAGTTAGACCTTGAATACTTATACAATAATATAATGGCTCCTGACGGTTATTGTACACTAAAATTCTCTGAATCCTAAGTTTTTTGTTTACCTAATATTATTGTCATTATTAACGTAACAACCGTTCAGCTGTATTTTGATCATCAGGAATAACCAATTATTACGTTAGAGTTGAAGTAAACAAATGACAAAGTGGCACTTGTTAATTCGTTCAAGAACGACGATCGAACAAATCAAAGCACTGTTCTATTAGTTTCCTGTTCATTTCACTTCATCAGTAGATTCAATCATTGAATACGATGAATACATTTCATGCAGTTGTTTAGATGAATATACATTTTTTACGTACGCCCACTTTTTCTAATCAAAAACTATGATTGGCTGTTAATTACTTCAAATTGCATTTAAATATTTATTTAACCCTTATTTATTTGGCCTTTTCTGCCGGTGGCAGGTGCAATTAACATATTTATTAATTCAATTGGCCCACTAATACAATTTTCTAAAACCATTTTAGAGTGAGTGCTAAGTTCAGATATCATACTCTATAAATATGTATTACAAAGATTTGAAAAAATTTAAGGCCAGGAATGACATTTTATACAAAGCTTATTTAGGTGTTTTCGGAAAATCACACCTCTTCACCCTCCAAAAACGCCCTACTACTTAATTTATTTTCAATGTATTGGGATTTTAACATGTTTTAAATTCTTGAAATTACTTTCTGGCCATATATTTGTACTTTTAAAGCTCCAAACATAGAAATAAAATCCCAAAAGTAAATTAACCCACTAAAAATTCAAATAATAGATCTTCAAAAGACATGTTGTTTTTTAATGCCTGTTGATCCAAACCGTTAACTCTAAAGGAGAATAAACATAAATGCAGTTTCAAGTAGACCGGGGGTTTGGCAATCATCAGGTAAGTTATTTATGGGGGGGTTCAGGGGGGGGGGTTCATGCGGGGGGGAGGGTAAAAAATGTTTTTTGACCATTCGTCAATAGTATAGGATGAAATGAATAAATTTGCCAAATGTTATCAACATATATCCATAAACAAGTAAACTACAACAGTTTTCATTTTCTCCATAAGAATAACATGGGAATTTTAAATTGCACTATTTTTGAATTTTCTCCGTGACCGTTAGGCATACAACAACGCTTCAATATCCTAAATTATTTATTTTTTAAACTCTACAAAACGGATAGAAAGAAATTGCAAAATGTTTTGTTTTTAGGGTAAAAAATGGGAAAACCCCATTTTTACCCCATAAATACCCCCATAAACCCCCGTTCCCATGGTCCGATTATGCTGGTTCGCGAACTCGTTTGAATAAACGTAGGTTTACATGTTTGTACAAAATTTCATCAAAATCGGATCATTTTTGCTCGAGTTATTGCGCTAACGGATATATATATATATATATATATATATATATATATATATATAAATATTCATATGGAAAATACTTGATTTGATGTATAATATTCTGGTCGGTAGCCATATATAAATATGAAAAATAGAATAATAGGGCTACTATATATAAATAAAGATTAAACATTAATAAACTTAGTACCCAAGTAAAATTATTTAT
This sequence comes from Macrosteles quadrilineatus, assembly GCF_028750875.1. NCBI lineage: Eukaryota > Metazoa > Arthropoda > Insecta > Hemiptera > Cicadellidae > Macrosteles > Macrosteles quadrilineatus. Next base: position 162,097,300 of record NW_026542594.1, read on the forward strand.
TAAAATATTTACTGACTATAGTTTCGGCTCTAGGGCCATTTTCAAAGTAAACAAAAATCAAAATAAAATATGTAAATAAATAAATAACATATAATATTATAAAACTTTTCTAACTTGTAACATAATTTTGTCTTCATTGATTAATTTATACACTATATGATGTGTTGTACTTATTTTCATTAATATTTTCTCAATTTTGCTATTGTTTCATAATATTGGATTATTCAATTTTGGAATCATTGTATTTAAAATATTTGATTTGTTACTTTTGTAGTTCATATAAATATTGATTCCTTTTTTTACATTCAATTTTTCTCTGTCTTTTTCAATTTCTAATATTGACAAGTTTTCTTCGATATTAGTAAACTTATGTTTGGATTTTAGTAAATGATCTGCAAAATATGATTTAATTGATGTTTTGTTCTTCGATTTATATGCCTGTATATGTTCGTTGAATCTAACTTTAAAATTTCGATAGGTTTGTCCAATGTAGTAGTTGTCACAGTCAGAACATTTAATTTTGTAGATACCAGATGCATTGTATATATTTGCTGTATTGTTTGTTATAGTATTGTTGGTTTAATTGTGTATGATTTAAAAAATGTTATTTTTTGTTCTGTAGCTTAATTTTACTGGGGTATTTGTGAATGTTTTCCCGATTGCTTTGTTGAAATTGTTGTTGTATGGGACGCACATGAATTTCTCTTCTTCTTTGTGTTTCGAATAGTTTTCTAAGTTTGATTTTAATTTATTTCTTTTCTTAAATTTCTTCTTGATCATATTATAAATCATATTTTATAGTGTCGACTTCGTTCTTGTAATTTTCTTTATTTAAAGGAACGTTGACTAATCTGTGTATTAATGAATGAAAAGTTGCAATTTTGTGTGTCCATGGATGATTCGAATTTTTTTGGAATTATGTCTGTAGTTGTGGGTTTTTGAATATGTTAAAAGAATGTTTGTTGTTTTGGATGGAAATTGTTAGATCTAGGATATTGATTTCTTTTTGTTGGGTTTCTTTGGTGAATTTAATTCTTTTATTAATATTGTTGAGATATGTTAATAATTGCTCGGATTCATTGTCATTTCCTTTAATAAGCATAACATATCATCTACATACCTGTACCAAGAAACAATGTTGTTTATGAATGGATTTGTTTCATTAATAATTTTGGATTTTTCCATTTCTGTTATAAAGATTTCTGATAAAAGTCCTGAAAGGGGAGATCCCATTGGTATAACAAAATATATATACAGGGTGGCGCAGATGGATCGGGTGGTCTTAAAATACTTGTCAAACTGTCAATTTTAAAGGTATTGGATTGAAATAAAGTGCAAAACGTGTAGTTACAATGGAAGTTTATTGACAAAAAATTTGTTAAGTTAGTTTTTAAAAATTACATCCATCAAATGCCTTACTTCTCGAGCGACGCATTCTTGGAGTCGGTCCTTGAGGTTCCGCATTGCTCGCTCAAGCACATCACCAGGAATTGATGTGATTTCGTTGTGAATTGCAGCCTTCAACTCCTGAAGCAAGGGTCTACATGAACAAACCTCGGACCATTCAGGAGTTGAGGCTGCAATTCACAACGAAATCACATCAATTCCTGGTGATGTGCTTGAGCGAGCAATGCGGAACCTCAAGGACCGACTCCAAGAATGCGTCGCTCGAGAAGAAAGGCTTTTGATCGATTTAATTTTTAAAAACTAACTTAACAAATTTTTTTCAATAAACTTTCATTGTAACTACACGTTTTGCACTTTATTTCAATCCAATACCTTTAAAGTTGACAGTTTGCTAAGTATTTTAAAACCACCCGATCCATCTGCGCCACCCTGTATATATGAATTTGAACGGATGGTGTTTTTGGCCTCTAGGGACCTCAAAACAAAAAATTATATCGGTCCCGAGTCCAGGTGTTACCATGAGTACTACGGTAATAGCTTATTCCCTATCCGGGAAATTCGCTAAAAGAGACCTGGAGATGGAGCCCACAGTTAGCCTAAGGCAAGTTTGTAAAAAGATTAAATTGACAAGATATAAATTAAAATTGTATTCCATTGTCTGAGAAACGACTCAAGATGGTACCACAATTTAGAAATTAAATTTGAACCAATAAATGCACTTTATGAGAAGCTGATCCATTGCATTAATATTATTGATATCAGAGGTATTTAGAAAAAAAGTTATGAAGTAACCAACTGCTGGTTCACTACGTCCTCACCCGGATCATCAGTACCTAAGAGTACCCAAGTACATGAGATTCTGCAATATCGTGATTAGGCATTAAAACGATCAACTCGTAAGCATGAGCAAACTCACAGAGAAGTAAGTTTGTTACTTCTCTGTCACATACTTACAGAGCGCAAGCAAAAACATTTTTCCTTTAATATTCAACATTCTTTTAATAGCCAGCATGGACTTCCTTGGGACCTTTAAACGTCTGCATTTAATATATTAATGAATATAGTAACTATTTTCTAAGCAAAGACCTAAGCTTATATTGTGCTATGAATATTAAAATCTAAAAGCATACCTGAGCAGGAGGTATTTCATACATAACAATCTCATATCATTACATAACAATAGCTTTGTCTTGCCACCAATCACAGCTATCTTCTTTGCCGTTATTTGGCTAGCGTATTCCTTAATAATTGGTTTAATTATTGATTTCTCATTTTCATCGTCAGTTCTTAAAAAAAATTGCCTAAAAACAGTAAAGTATTCCGTTTTTCGTTTGAAATTCGTGAAATACCAATCACGAAAGAAAGAAACCTAATGTACAACTAAGGAGGGCAATTAGAGCTAATAAAAAATGTAAATGTACAGTTTTACACTAATTTCTCAAAGTAATATATGTTTTAAGCTGTACATTCTATACTTGTAAAATGATTTTTCTAGTTGATGATAATAGACATTTGGGGTAAAACTCAAGTAATGTATTTAAGTAACCATGAATACATCAAATGTAAAATATAACGATCAGAACTGAAAACAAAAAGCTAAAAAAATTATTTCAAAGAAGACTTAACGCAAGCAATGACTCTGACAGTAAACAATATCAATTTTAGTAGGTTATATGTGTATATTGCAATGTTCATAAGTTTATTGTAACTTGTGACTAATAAATAACTAGTGATATTATTGATCAATGGAATCGTAAACCCCTATTGATTTGCATTTCGGTAATACGTAGCATAAATTGTAAACAAACCTATTACAATAATAATAAAAAGGTTCAAATACCTGAAATCAGGTAATTCAATCAATTGCAGACCCAACTAGTTTCGGATCATAAATTAATTCATCATCAGGATAAGCACATTTAACGCATCAGCATCACATTTAACACATAAGTCTGTTACACCTGATCATTACCTACCATCCATGTTTAACGTGTTCGTATCTCGTCGTGTAAATTTTTATATGTCTATGTGTTAAATGCGACGCTCTTCATGTGAAGAAAGGAAGTCCTTGTACCACCTGATGATGGATCAATATATTATCCGAAACTAATTGCGACTGCAATTGATTGGATTGCCTAATAGCATATATTTAAACCTTTTTATAAATAGTTGGCAATCCGGAGGCTAACATCACAATTAAACTGTTAACATAAGTTAGAGTGTACAACATGCTAACGGGCAGATGTGTCCTAGGGCAGGGACAATGATATCAGTGTCTGTACAGAACAGTCTGTTGTATACAATGTAATAACCGATATATACACCATCTATTGCCCAAGCAGATTAATAATTCAAGCAACACAATCCTGAACGCATAGTTTGTCCCACTTTATGACTCATTAGCTGTGATACATTGTAACTATGTTTCACATGGTGAAAAGTTACATTACTTACATCAAATTATGATGCAAACTATTAAGATAATAGGTCAAAACAAGTTGTCAGCCAGCAGCTCAATTTTTTTCCAACTACAGTAGACTAACTTATTTACACCTTTAGCAGGTAATAATAAAATAAATCAATATTTAGAAAGTGTGTTTAATAACACGCAACATAAATTTGGAGAAACACATCGCTTAGCAAAGTGTTAGGCTATGGATATATCAATTATAGAATAAAACTGTTCTAAGCTAACCTAATCTAAGCTTGTTGATTAGGAAACATCTTATAAAGGTTTGGTAATCGTAATTGATATTGCCAATCGGTAAATCCTTTTCTAAATATTGCTTTTTTAATTATTTTTACCTACTTAGGGTTTCAATGGGTTATAGAAGTGTAATTGGAAAAATAGAGTTGCGTGCAGATAACAAATTTTGACTTGTGAATGAACTTCTGTAATAATTGTAAATCGTTGATAAAAATAGAAATTAATGTTACTTTGCTTAAACGGTATTTAATAAAGATGTCTTTAAAACAAAATTTGTTATATATTTTACGTACTTTCTAAACTAGTTTTGGTAATGGTAGAAGCAATCAATATTTTTCTTTTGGCATTTAAACAGTACTGTATATTTTTTATTTTACTTTAGTTAAGGATATTTTTGACTGAGATATTCAAGTTCAGGAGATCGGGGTCCTATCAAAAAGGATGTTTTCACAATATCTAAACCAAGGTCAACAGTTATTTCTAGTTGTAATATACAAAGTACATTTTCAAGGAGTTGTCTTTGAGAATGTACTTCATATATTACAACTAGAAATAGCTGTTTTCAAATTATAGTAAAGTAATCTTAATATCATTTATTACGCTCGTATTAAAATATTGGTACTTTCCTGTTAAAGGGAACATTCATTATTATCGATGATTTTTTTCTCGATATATCGATTAACAAATTGAAACATATAAGCTGACAACTACGAAAAATATTGTTCAGTATCAACAAACATTAATGATATGAAACTGTTCTAAAAAAAATAACCTAACACAACTAACCAAACTTCCTGTAACATTTAAAAATTCCGTGTTTATAACTTGCCTCTTATATTCGAACCCAAACGGAATTTTTAAATGGTACAGCAAGTTTGGTTGGTTATGTTAGGTTACCTAAGAACAGTTTTATTTCTTAATCCATATAATAGATTATTTTAGCCTAAACAAGATCAGTTAGTTGTTGTCAATTTGTAATGGATCGGAAAACAAAAACATCGATATATCGAAAAAAAATCATCGATAATAATGAATGTTCCCTTTAACAGGAAAGTACCAAAATATCTTACACTTACTAAACATTATGATTATATTACAAAAATCAAGGATGATTAGTTTGTGCATTCAAGTAACATTTCTTTTGTAATTTGTTTCCTTTTTTGAAAACCATACTGAAAGACTAATGAAAGGCGTAACATTGAGCTCCAATGGTCGTAAGTAACACAAACAAATGCGTATATATTACCATGTAATATTGGGTGGTCAGTGTTAAGGCGTAAATTGCAGAAAAGTAACGCCAAGTCCTCCCCTCTCTGTTAGTGTATGTCATCAATCTCGTTTCCATTTAAAAACTCCCACAGAGCTCAACTACTCTTTTCAAGCACCTCATTGTGAACCATTTATGTAAGGGTTTCCCATTAGGTATAATTTATGAATAATAATTTTACCAAAGGGGCATTACGGTTAGTAATCCATAATGTATTAATCTATTTCAAAATTTAATTTTTATAAAATTGTCACCTCGAATGTAAATTAGATTGTAAATAAGTTTTTCCTTGCTATTTTAAATGAACATTTATTTTGTTAAAAATTCAAAATACGATAATTTATAAATACTAGAGGTCGTCCAGTGGTCTAAAACTCGACCAAAAATATGTAACGTACAGACTTCTCAATTTTCACCCCACGTTGTAAATAAAATATGTGATAGGGATTTCTTTTGAAAGAGTCTTGAAAAAGGCATTTATAAAGTGAGCCGTGACTATTTCCACCGGGCGAATGTCACGACTCATGATCAATGGTTCAAGTGTTTTTTTTATAGTAGGCTAGTTCAGTGTTTCGTTGTCACTCCACGACCCCGAACAAGGCTGTGGGTTTTTGTTCTTATTACTCCCACCGCCAAGCACTTCAGAGGTTGCGTGACAATCAACTAGTTAACCTCGCAGACATTTTTCCATCGTTTTACATCGCCCTTTTGGCACATGTTTTATGCAAAGTCAATTAAGTTTTTTTATTTGTGCTTAGTCTGCGAGGTTATGGAGTAGTTCAAGTGCGCCACGCGCGCCTTTTGGGGCCCGTGAGGAGGACTATGCACTGGACCGTTTCGACCTTGGCGGAGGAAATTTGTTACACATGGCTGCCTCGTAGACCTTGGCCCCCTCTCCGCCCTGCTTGGTTCCCCCTCCAGTGCTGAACTTCTAGACCTGGCCCAAAACCCAACCGCACTACCACAAGTTACCCACTGTCGTTATGTTTTTTGATTTTATTTATAAAAAAAAGCAACCCAAGAGACTATTTGAAATTATTATTGTTATAGGCCTATACATAGTTTATTAATTGTTATTCTTTTTAAATTTTAATTCTTTAGGCTACTTGTTGTTTTTTTTTTTAATTTTATAATTTTATTAAATATTCTATTGAATTCTAATTTGGGGCCCCTAAAGTTTCTATAGTTACCAGATGAAATGAATTTATTAAAAGAGTCATTATATATATCATTGTTGTAATTTGTTAATTTAAAAGTTTTTTGAAAGGTAAAAGCTAGTAAGATTTATTTTTGAAATTTAGCCTATTTGAAAATGATTAATGAAATAATTGTAAGTTAGTAGGGTAAACGGGTATCAAAATTTTTTTAAAGTTTAATTGAGAGTATTTAATTCATGTATTATTGTTAATTATTGTTGTGTTATTCTTTTAAATGGTTAATTACAGCTCGTTTCTCTCAAATGGCGTGTTGTTCTTGAGCCTCCATCCATGGTTCTTATTTTGTTAAGTAAAGTTTTGTGAGCCGCTCCTCGGGCCTGCGCATGGATCACGCTTCCATTTAGTTAGTCTGGGTGCAGGCTCGAGGGCATGGTTCATCTGGTAGCAGAGCGTGGTTGGTTGGTTGCGTCCTGGGTGCCTTGTCGTGAAACTTGGTTTCACGACTTGGACGCTTAGAGACCCAATCACTGTCCACGTTCTGATTTTTTTTTAAGAGCCGTGGATGGATTGGTTTCTTGGAAATGTTCTGGCCTGGCAGTTTTGGAAAAAGGTCTTGTTGTTGTTGTGGTGGGGCGTAAACACATTTTATTAGGAGCTCGCCCTTTGGCCGAGGCACCGGGTGGAATCGGTGGTAATGACTTGCATCCTTCGGGAGCAAGAGTGTCAAAAGCATGGTCATGTGTCAAAAAAAAAAAAAAAAAAAAAAAAAGGTTTGTGTGTACACCCCATCACACAAGTGTTAGGTGTTGTCTAGTGTATGTATCGGTGTATGTTTGTGTGTGTGTACGTTCGTGGCTCATTCGTTGTTTTTTTTCTTGCGGTACTTGCGGTATGAATGGGCAGGTTCTTCTTTTGGGCCCCATCAGGTGCGTAGGCATCAACGTCCAGAAGCCTTAGGAATTAAATTTCTGTGTTTGTTTTGTGAAAAAATTTTGTTGGCTGTTATTTTGAGTCAAGTGCTGGTTGAGACTCGGTATGGCGTCAATTGTGCCGGAATATTTGAGGAAGCCGGAGCTGGTGTACGAGGTGCGGTCCCGGGGGGAGACTCCTGGAACTGATGTACGCACTTTGCGTACACAGTTCAGACAAATTGCTAGCATGCCTCAAGCTTGGGTTGAGTCGCTCAGTTTGGATGAGGAACTGGAGGCATGTAAAGAGAGGATGGAAGAGCTAAGTGGGGAAATCGATAGTTGGAGTAGTTTGCCTACGGGCTCAGCTAAGGGTTCTGCTATCACACAGCTGACGCACTGGCGTAAGCGTCTACTCTTGGTTTTGGGGCAACCTGAAATCCAAGATGAGGACAAGAGCTGGGTGGAAGCCAGAATTCTTGAGCTGGAAGGAATTTTGGAGAGTATTAAGGCAGGAAAGTCTGTCAAAGAGAAAGTTGAAATTTTTGAAGACAACCGTTCTTCGGAAATTTCAAACGAAGTGCCAAAGTCTGTTGTTGAAGTTGTGGCTCCAGTGGGTACCCCCCAGGCTCCGCCTACGCCAAGTACACTGCTCCAGTTGCCTGCAAATGTTCAAATGTCAAATGCAAATGTCACACCGTCCCCCTCTCACACGTCCACCTTGGCTGCGGCTACGCTGAATGTCCAGTCCCCATCTCCCTTTCCTTCTCAAGTTCATAGTTCCCCTTCCATCTCTAACTCCTTTGGCAAACTTCCCCATCCCCTTGCCTCTGTCCTGAGTGGTTTCCGGCCGGTGGACGGGTTAGATGTGAATGGTCTTTGTTTTTTTCTGGAGAGTGTTTTGCGCATGCGTGAATACCCTGGCATGTCAGACGCAACTTTGATGGAACTCATTGCTCCATGCTGTCTGAAACCGTTGGGGGACAGATTGCTTGATTGTTTGCGCAGAGGCGTCACCTTTGATGTTTTTCATAAAGAAGTTTTGGAGCTTTTCATGCCCCGTCGGGTCATGGAGAAGCTGAAAGTTGAGAGAGTTTTTCGTCCTCAGCAGCCAGCCGAGTCTCTCAGCCAGTACGTGGGGGACATTCGCACGGTGGAAAGGGTCTTGCGTTTGGGGATCAGTGAGCTTGAGCTCATTGACATTGTGCTTCAGGGGTTGAAGCCTGAGGAACGCTCCCGTCTGGTTTTTGCACCACGGCCTTCATCTTTTGCGGATCTGGACAGACTTTCCATCCTTTCGAGATCTGTCCAGGACGCTGATTTTCAGAGAGACCAAGCGGCGGGGCATCTTCCCCTAGCTGGTCATCATGCTGTCGTAGCACCCGTGGGAGTGTTGGGTCCTGAACCGCCGCAGTGGCAGAGGCAACCTGTTGTTTGTTTTGGTTGTGGGCAACCAGGTCACATTCGGCGGCATTGCCGTCAAGGTGGAAATTTTGGACGTGGTCCAAAAAACTAGTTTGCTCACAGGAGGAAAAATTGCCCAATCCTTCCTGTGAGGTTGTTGGTGATAATGTAAAGGGCAATAATTTGAATGTTTTTTCAAGTAAGTCAAAGTCTAAGTTAAAGTCAGTTAATGTTTCTGTTGCCTCCCCTTCTGGGAGTGTTGTGCCTGTGACCGAGCCTCTGCTGCGGGGGATTGCGGGCCTTGCTTCCGTGGGCGTGAAAGCGGCGCGCTCAACTTGCCCACGTCTCAACATCTTCATAGGTTCCACGGTGCAGAAGGCCCTAGTGGATTCTGGGTCAGCCCGTTGCCTCATTTCCTTGTCCCTTTTTGAAAAACTTGAATCGTCTGGGCTTATCAAGCAAGTTGAGCGAAAAACCCCTATCTGCTGGACTGCGTCAAATTCACCCCTTCCCATCATCTATGAAGCCCGTTTCAAGTTCAAAATTGAACATTTTTCTTGGGTTTGGAGTTTTTGGGTGGCTAAGGACCTTTGTTTCCCTGTCATTTTGGGAGCGGATTTTATCAAGCACACTGGCCTAATTTTGGATTTAGGCAGAGGTCAGTGTTTTTTCCGATTTGCGAGACGGGTATTAATATCTTTTGCTGATGAAATTGGTGGTGGTGCTGCGGTAGTCGAGCCTGAGATACCCAGCAAGCCAACAATTGATCCGTTAGGGCATCTGACTACTTGCGAGGCTGAAGCCATCAGAACCTTGTGTTCTCGTTTCCCAGATGTGCTGACGCCAAAGCTTGGAGTCACTAACCTGTTAGAGTACGAGATTCGTCTAACAGATACCCGTCCCGTTCGCTCTCACCCATACAAATTAGCTCCACCCAAAATGGAAACTCTCAGAAAAATCATTGACGAACTTCTGGAAAATGGTGTCATTGAACCTTCCCGTTCGAGCTACGCTAGTCCAGCTTTTCTCGTCCCAAAACCCAATGGCAAGTCCCGAATGGTTTTGGACTATCGCAAATTGAATGCGCAAATTGAAATCGACTCTGTGCCTCTCCCCGATTTGCATTCTGCTTTTGATTGGTTCGGTAAGGCCAAGTATTTTTCTGTTTTTGATCTGAATCAGGCCTATCATCAGATTCCTTTGAAACCTGAGTCTCGACCTCTCACTGCTTTCTGCGTTCCGTGGAATTTGTATCAGTTCACAAGAGTTCCGATGGGTCTTGCTGTGGGGGCCCAGACTCTCACCAGACTCCTTGATTCCATCTTTCATGATGTCAAGTTCAAGTTTGTGTTCAATTACCTCGACGATCTCTTGGTGTACAGTGAGAGCTTTGAAGATCACCTGATTCATCTTGAAGAAGTCATGAGTAGATTGAATAGGGCTGGCCTTACCGTGAATCCTGACAAGGTTAGTTTTGCAAAGCCGGAAATTTCGTTCCTTGGTCATCTTATCTCTCATAGAGGCGTCTGCATCGACCCCGCTAGAACCCAGGCTATCAGGGAGTTTCCTCCTCCCAGAGATGTCAAGGGTATTGCTAGGTTCATCGGCATGGTAGGTTTTTACCGACGCTTCATACCCAATGTTGCTGAATTGGCGGCTCCTCTCAATGAGCTTCGGAAGAAGGGCGCCAAGTTTGTCTGGGGTGAAGCGCAGCAGACGTCTTTTGATCTTCTCAAGGAGGCTATCATGCAGCCCCCTGTTTTGGCAATGCCGGATTTCAATCAAAACTTTGTCTTGCAAACAGATGCTTCCTCCGTCGCAATTGCGGCTGTGTTGTCACAAGAGGTGGATGGTGTTAGGCAGCCAATTGCGTACGCCTCACGCACTTTGAGTCCCTGCGAAAAGAAAAGCTCTTCTGTGTATGAACTCGAGTGTTTGGCTGTCGTGTTTGGAGTCAATAAATTCAGACGCTTTTTGGAGCACAAGGAGTTTTTATTGGAAACCGACAACCAGGCACTCTCGTGGCTTCTTGCACATCCACGCCAGCTTGGGAAAATTGGTCGTTGGGTTGTCCAAATATCGTCCCTTAAGTTCCAAGTGCAACACGTTCGAGGCACTCAGAATGTGATTGCGGACACACTATCTAGGGTGTACCATTCACCCGACGATCCTCCTTCTGACCAAGAGCAACCGGGTTGTGCCGTGCTCTTGGAGTTTCCACTCGCCTTTTCTGATTTCATTCCCCATCAGCTGAAGGATCCTGAGCTGGCAAAGATCATTGGTGAGCTTCAAAATGGGGGAGCCCACCCCCCATATTTTCTGTCCCAGGGTGCCCTTTGCTGTCGCGCTCGGCAGCGAGGTAAACCTAAAGTTGTGCTGCCTAGTCTTCTAATCCCTATGGTCTTTGAGTATTTTCATTCTTCTCCTGTGGGTGGGCATCTAGGTATCCACAAGACCATTGCGAAGGTTAGGGAAATGTTCATCTGGAAGGGTATGGATCGGGATCTTGCTGCTAGGGTGCGTTCTTGTCAAACGTGCTCACTGAGCAAGCCCGCTCAAAACTCTAAGTTTGGTTTGTTGTCATCTGAGGTGGCGGAAAGACCTTTGGAGATGGTTTTCATTGACTATGTAGGGCCTCTCCCGCGTAGCAAGTCAGGAAATAAGTTCCTACTTGTTTGTGTGGATGCCTTCTCCAAGTTTTGTTGGCTTTTTCCCTTAAGGAATGCCACTGCACAGCTCACCGTGCAGGTACTTCGAACACACCTCTTCCAACATTTTGGAATACCCGCCACCATTGTTTCCGACAACGGAACACAGTTTGTTTCCCATCTGTTCAAAAGAATGTGCTTTGGGCACGGAATCCGCCATGTGACTACTTCCCCTTACTATCCACAGCCTTCTCATGCTGAAAGGTTCAATCGCAATCTTCGCTCCGCTCTCATAGCTTTCCATGCTGACAAGCAGACCACCTGGGATCAGGAACTCCCTTGGCTTCAGTTTGCTTTCAATACTGCTCACCATGAGAGTCACAAGGCGGTCCCTTTCGAGCTGTTTCTAGGCTATCCGCCTAACAACCCGTTAGCGAATGTGTGGGGAATTGGCGACCTTCTGCCACCTCCTGGTGCGGCTGATGTCAAGGCAACTTGGCAAGCGGCCAGGAGAAACTTGATCAGAGCTAGGGAATTGGTCCGGAGGAAGCACAATCGTGGTAGAGTAGACAACCCTTTCCAGGTGGGGGATTTGGTGTTTTGTAAAGCTCATCCAGCCAGTTCGGCTGTGGACAAGAGAGCTGCAAAGTTGTGTCATCGGTGGTCAGGTCCCCACCGCATCCTGAGGTTTTTGACGCCTGTCACGGCGGAGCTTGGAGATCCGCGGACTGGAAAAGTGTTCCGGAGGGCGCACATTTCTCATCTCAAGCCCTTCCGCGGAACTCTTCCGTAGGCAATTTTCTTTCCTCTTGTGTCTGGGTGGGAAGTGCACTGGGCCAGAGAACCTGATCACTTCTCCTGTTCCCTGTGTTCTGCGAAGGAATTTCCCTCACAAAATTTTCCAGCTCTGGCCAGAGCAAACCCTGGGGGTGAGTTTTCCCCTCAGTTTGGAAGTCCCTTGGCGTTCCCCACCACAGACACCTGAGTTGTCTTTCAGGTCAATTTCTTTTCAGGAAGTGGGGGAGAGGCTTGTCTGTTTGTCCCTTTTGGAGAGGAGTGTCCTCTTTTGGGGAGGGAGGTTGAGCCGTGACTATTTCCACCGGGCGAATGTCACGACTCATGATCAATGGTTCAAGTGTTTTTTTTATAGTAGGCTAGTTCAGTGTTTCGTTGTCACTCCACGACCCCGAACAAGGCTGTGGGTTTTTGTTCTTATTACTCCCACCGCCAAGCACTTCAGAGGTTGCGTGACAATCAACTAGTTAACCTCGCAGACATTTTTCCATCGTTTTACATCGCCCTTTTGGCACATGTTTTATGCAAAGTCAATTAAGTTTTTTTATTTGTGCTTAGTCTGCGAGGTTATGGAGTAGTTCAAGTGCGCCACGCGCGCCTTTCGGGGCCCGTGAGGAGGACTATGCACTGGACCGTTTCGACCTTGGCGGAGGAAATTTGTTACACATGGCTGCCTCGTAGACCTTGGCCCCCTCTCCGCCCTGCTTGGTTCCCCCTCCAGTGCTGAACTTCTAGACCTGGCCCAAAACCCAACCGCACTACCGCAAGTTACCCACTGTCGTTATGTTTTTTGATTTTATTTATAAAAAAAAGCAACCCAAGAGACTATTTGAAATTATTATTGTTATAGGCCTATACATAGTTTATTAATTGTTATTCTTTTTAAATTTTAATTCTTTAGGCTACTTGTTGTTTTTTTTTTAATTTTATAATTTTATTAAATATTCTATTGAATTCTAATTTGGGGCCCCTAAAGTTTCTATAGTTACCAGATGAAATGAATTTATTAAAAGAGTCATTATATATATCATTGTTGTAATTTGTTAATTTAAAAGTTTTTTGAAAGGTAAAAGCTAGTAAGATTTATTTTTGAAATTTAGCCTATTTGAAAATGATTAATGAAATAATTGTAAGTTAGTAGGGTAAACGGGTATCAAAATTTTTTTAAAGTTTAATTGAGAGTATTTAATTCATGTATTATTGTTAATTATTGTTGTGTTATTCTTTTAAATGGTTAATTACAGCTCGATTCTCTCAAATGGCGTGTTGTTCTTGAGCCTCCATCCATGGTTCTTATTTTGTTAAGTAAAGTTTTGTGAGCCGCTCCTCGGGCCTGCGCATGGATCACGCTTCCATTTAGTTAGTCTGGGTGCAGGCTCGAGGGCATGGTTCAAAAGGTTTGGTACAGGGGCTGTAAAACAATTTTGCCTATGCGGCATCATAATGTGAATGCCGTCGTATCACGTTGTGTGGCTTCGGACTTGAAGTGTTTCCCATAGAAAAAATCTGCATCTTAAGTTCATAAATCCAATGGCTGAGCCACAAAGCTCCCGAGACACTTCTCTTACGCATATTTATAGTCTGTATTATACATCTTTTTTATTAACTCTCATATTATAAAGACAGTTACGGTTTTATCTTTCTACCCGGCCAGTTAATGTTCGCCGTAGAGACATTTTAGAATGATACCTGAAAGTCACTTAAGTTTATAATAAACAAATCCAGTAAACTGATTGAAATTTCACTAAACAAAAAGTAAGTATATAATAATTGGACGTATCACACAACACACAATCAGTGCAAAATCATACTCACCCCCACTGAGAACTGAATTTGTTCATGTTATTATTTAGATTTTATATTTTAGATGATGATTGCTATACAGCTGGTGAAAATACCACAAAACAAATATTATTAACTAGCTGTGTGCCCGTTCTACGCACGGGGATATTAAAGTAGTCAGTTGAAACCTTCTTATATTAAGAACAGCAGTTGGTTTGCATATTTTCAGATATGCTGACAAAACTATTATACACCTTCGCAAATACAGTATCTGACAGTTTTAAGCAAAAAAAAAAAAACGCTTCGCAATTAAATGTCATGTCACCCCATATGCTAATCCATACGTTAAATCCAATGATTAAACTAAAAAAGCTTTATAGGCCTACTATGAGAAAGAGATCTATGAGTCATAGCCCTAAGGTAGGCCTATAGTTGAAAGTTACTTTCCACAATGGTTAAAAGTATTTAAAGTACTACCTCAACCTCACCATTTAACACTTTATTCGGATTCATTGTTAAGCCCCTGAGCTGTGGATATTATTGTAAGAATATATTACTTACGTCAATCAGCTCATTGAGTCATGAGTTTCACCTCAGTACATGTTTCGACACATTGTCATCATCAGCTGAGTTAGTACTTGTGAAGGTTTTATTCACCAGATGGCTTCGTCATGTTGAATAAATTAACACGTAACATGTAACACGGATACGACACGACACATATACATTTAACACGTAAAACTTGAAGACATGCAGGCCTGCTTGAACAAAACATACGGTCACGCCGCGGGTCGGGGACAGACTGACTATTTGTTTATCCAGGCTTATCATTGTTATCTCGGCGGCAGTGGACAGCTGTTTCTTTGGTAGGAATGATAGAGTTGAATATTGAGTTGGAGCTGAAATTTAGTTTTTCGTTTAGAACAACTTCCTTTGCGTCATTATTTTTATGAGCTCTGTAGATTTCATATTCTTCTAACGTGTCCAATTTTCTGCCTTTTTCACAAATGTGGAGTATTTCTAGACTGTTTTCTATTGTTCCGAATGAGTGGTTGTAGTCGATTATATGTTGGCTGAATGCTGACTTCTGTTTGTCCGTCCTAGGGTTGGGTCTGTGTTCTTTAAAACGTGTGTTAAACCCGCGACCAGTTTGGCCTATATATATGCTCGGGCAGTCAGCACATTTTAGTTTATAGACACCAGTTTTGTTATTAGTATTCGTTTCTACATTTGGCGTTTTGTAATTCAGCAAGTTTTTTGTTTTATTCTTAGTGTTGAATACTAGGCTTAAGTTGTTATCTTTCATAGATTTGTTCAACGTGTGTTGTATGGTGTGACTGTATTCAATACATACATATTTGGCCTTATTTTCACGGTTTAGTTGACAAGTTTCAATGTTATTTTCTCGTTTGTTCTTATGTTTGGTGATAAGTCTGTCCACTAAACTGTCAACATAACCATTTGCCCTAGCGATATGTTTTATTATTGTTACCTCTGATTCAAAATCGGATTTATTTAATGGTATACTTAGCAAACGATGTATCATTGAGTTGTAGGCACCCATTTTTTGTGAATGTGGATGGTATGAGCTGGCATGGATTGTTTGATCAGTTGTGGTCGGTTTTCTGTAAATGCTGAATTCAAGTTTCGTGTCCTTCTTTTTCAGGGTTAAATCGAGAAAGTTGAGTTGGTTATTATTTTCTATTTCAATGGTGAATTTCAGTTTTGGGGCTATTTTGTTGAGGTAGTTGTGGAGGAGGTTCAGTTGTCTATTGTTTCCATTGAATAACAGTATTGTGTCGTCTACATATCTATAGTAGAACAATATTTTGTCCTTATATTTGTTTTTATTTGAAAAGATGTGTTCATTTTCAATATGATCGAGGTAGATATTGGCTAGAAACCCTGATAGTGGTGAGCCCATGGCTAGACCGTCAGTTTGTTGGTAAAATCTGTCTTCAAACATAAAATAATTTTGTTTTAATATCTCAGCTAGAAGTTCCATTAACTCATTTATTGCTTGAGGTTCTAGGGTATTTGATGAATTTAGGTGGTTATTCACAATCGTCAGAGTTTCATCTATAGGTACATTTGTGTATAGGTTTACTATGTCAAATGAAGTCAATAGTTGATGGGGTTTGATGTTAAAATTCTTGATATTGTCTATGAGTTCATACGTATTTTTCAAGCTGTGATTATTTTCAAGAATAATATGAGTTTTTAGAATACTTTCAAGATGTTTTGCAGCTTTGTAAGTTGGTGCTGAGATGTAATTAACTAAAGGGCGGATTGGGGCGCCTTCTTTGTGGAGTTTAGGCAACCCACGTAGCGTTGGTGCATGAGGGTTCATCTCTTTTAGGCGTTTAATAATGGCAGGAGATAGAAGTGTTTTACTTTTATTTATAAGACCTTTGATTCTCTCTTGATAAATAGGAGTCGGATCTTTGTTCAAAGCTGTGATATTATTGTTATCTATAAAATGTTTAACCTTGTTTACATACTCATCTTTGTACATGATGACTGCAGTATTACCCTTGTCTGCTTTGCATAGAATGGCTTTGTTTTCGATTAATTTGCTTTTTATATTGTTTAACGCTAAATATTCACGTAGCTGATATGTAAGAATTATTTTTATATTTATTGTTTATTTTCTTTGAAATGATATGTCGAGTGACAGTTTTATAATCCTCATCAGGAATAGCTTTTATGGCGCATTCTGCATTGATCAATTCATCAAAATAACATTTTTTTCCAGATTTGGGTAAGTTATAGTTAAGACCTTTTCCTAATACGTCCATTTCATCATGGTCAAACACTATGTTAGTAAAATTGGTTGTTCTGGGGTAAAAGTTAAAATCGAACAATAGGATTTCTTCTTTGGGTTTTTGTTTATTTATCAATAGATTGAGTTTTTTCCTCATAGTTGCCTTCTTGTTCCTTATTATTCTAGATATAGAGCTGTTAATGTTGTCTATGAAACATTGATATTGTGATGGGTGTGTTGAGTTAGCTAATTCCAAATGTTTTTTGTATCATCAACTCTATCATTCCTACCAAAGAAACAGCTGTCCACTGCCGCCGAGATAACAATGATAAGCCTGGATAAACAAATAGTCAGTCTGACGACCCGCGGCGTGACCGTATGTTTTGTTCAAGCAGGCCTGCATGTCTTCAAGTTTTACGTGTTAAATGTATATGTGTCGTGTCGTATCCGTGTTACATGTTACGTGTTAATTTATTCAACATGACGAAGCCATCTGGTGAATAAAACCTTCACAAGTACTAACTCAGCTGATGATGACAATGTGTCGAAACATGTACTGAGGTGAAACTCACGACTCAATGAGCTGATTGACGTAAGTAATATATTCTTACAACTTTATTCGGGTTGACATTTTCATTATCAAAGGTGCTCAAATCGTCCTTTTCGTGACACTAAGAAATAAGGACATTAATGCGTTACAAACAGACATACACACAAAAATACATAACTTAATTAGGGAATTTGTTACGTTTTAAGCATAAAAAAGTACATATAAAATTAATATTTGAAATCTTTGTAAATGTCATCAAATTTTATCATTACAATCTATATTTGCTTGGACCGAAGATGACGCGAAATGATGTCGAAATGACTGCTACCTATATGAAATGAAGTACTATAGACGATTTAGATTGGTAATTTATAATACAAATTACTAAAATAGGCCACGAACTATTAAAACATAAACAACGTAAATCGTAAACAATTCACAATGGTTTGCTAAACAAATGTTTTACTTAATTGAGTTGTCATTTTCTTAGCATAAACTAACATTTTGGAATCCAGACAGAAAAAGCAAAACTTATACAGTTAAAACATCAATTAAACTGAATAGGACTGTATAAATAAGGTGCAATACCAACGATAACTAATTTGTAAATTACAGTGATGTGTTGGTACGTAAAAATTATTCTTGCTGCTACCAATGGTTCTAAGGAAAAGAACCAGTACCAAAAACCAACGTTTACAGTTAGCAACTAAAGTACATTCGTCCATTTAAATGCGTTAATCAAGTCCCAAGGTTATTGATTTCTTGGTTTCGAATTTTCTCGTAAAAAGTTATCGGCAATCAAAGTTATTTCCCATTATTTGCTTTATTCGTAAACAACTTTTAATTTAGGCCTAAACTTATTGGTGTCAGTTTGAAAAAAAAAACACCCTTATATAAACAGCTTGTTGTTATTTAATAGATTACGTATTCTCTAAACAATGATTGGTATATTGATTAAGGTTAGAAAGAAATGTGACAAAAATCACACAATGCTGGGTTTTTGGAGGTTTGTAATTTTATTTCTTAAGTAGGGAGGCCGTGTATTATAGGGAAAAGTACCGGTATCAAGGATCGTCGTCAAAAAGGTTGTTATGAATAATGGGGTAGGCGTAAGTACCCAAGAGATGGGCTATGGGCCTATTGGCTGTATGGTCCAGCACACGGTGAGTAGGAACAGAAAGTGACACATTGGAAAAGTTTAGCATCATTCATAAACCGTAAACCTATGTTAATCACCCACTGCAGTTGTTTACTTTACACTTTACACAACCACCATTGAATCGCCGTCAATAAGTGGAAACCTTTTGTAAGCTATTGGCGACGATCATTAATAAATTTAAGTTTCCCAGCCGTATTCTACAACGATTCAAGGTCTTCTTTCTGGTTATCTAACTTCAAGAACAATTTTATACACAAAGAATATCTGGTTCCTGACCTGGATGACGCCTAGTTATTTAATTTCATTTACGATTACACTATATTATTCCACTTGCGATTAATTAAATCCGTTATGTAAGAAAAACGTTTTTAATCTTACTTGGTTAGGATTTGCCTTCAAAATGTGATCGGAAATGGTTGTGGTATTTGTAAACAACATTTGTAAACATATCAGTGACAGCTAGAAAAAATAATCTTGATCCGAACAGCTGTTCGTTATTTCATAGATGATTATGTGATAAAAATTGGACGAAAACTTGACAAAAATCGCACAAAACTTCATTTTTGAACGTCCGTAATTTTATTTACAAAGTAGTGAGGCCATATTTTAATGGCTAAAGACACTCTCGCCAATTCAGTGAATACATTAAAATGGCTTGGATCGTGATAGGTACTCTCGTTTTCCTGGAGAAGATTGCGTAAAATGCCGTCTTGAGTGTTACAGAAAGACAGACAGACAGAAATTTAGATGAGACTTGTTTCGGCTTCTTTAATGTATAAAACGTGATATAACCTAAAACTTTATGACTCTGAGCAATGTACAGACAAAACTCTAATTTTATTTATATAGATGTACACACGCCAACGTGGTTTGCAGTGCATTTCATACAGTTAAAAAGTTATAAGTATACATTGTGATTGTAATTTCTTACATTTGTTTTGATTTTCTGTTTATATTTCGTTGTTATTTCGTCACCAGCATGGCAACCCATAAAGCCCATGTAATTTTTTTTTAATTTCAAATTCATTTTTGTGCTTATATTTGAGTATGGTTTCATTTTTAAAGAGATTCTGCACATCTACAGGAAAATATCTTTCTAACAGTATTCGTAGATTTTTTCTGTGATGCACGTGAGCTGAGAAAAAAAGTTTTATAGAAACATGCTTGCCTATTAATATACAGATTAGAAATTTCAATCTCAGAAAATTTTTAACTGTTTAGTACTCAGGTATTTAGCTACCATGGACATTAAATTTAACATCCAATGTTCATAAAATTCTTTCACTGTGTAGTTGTATACTAATGTCAGACAAAAGCTGAAAACTACAATACATATTAGTACTAAGTCACTGGTTTTCGTTTATTGGTATTTTTAAAACTTATACAACAAGAATTAACAACGAGAGGAACTGGCAGGATTCCGAGCAAGACGGTCAACAATAGATTCGCCCTGAAACATGTGGTAGAAAGAAGATTTATGTAAGGTAAATATACTCATGTAGCCCTTATAAGAGGCGTATAACAATGGCCCTATTGCAGCTATATGGAAACAGCTTAGGATGTTAGCTTAGGATTATTAATACAGTAACATTTTTATCCTTATGGCAAAAAACTGTACACTTAGAATACAGCGACAGTTAAGGTAGAAATGATTTGACTGAATGTTACAAGTGGCTAAAGGGCCTGAGTGCGGAAAGGGTTTGGTTTATCATCAACATTGTTTAATCTTCACCTTCTTGGCAATTTAAGGGATCGGCAGAGGAAGTGTGCGCGTATGGGGGTGTGACTCTAAGAAAGTGGCTTGTTCAATTTGTAATAAGTTATGTTGTCTATTAATGATTGTAGAAAAGTGTGAATATCTGGTTCTTGGAATCAACACAGTAGATAATCTGACGTTAGAAGATAAAGTAATCACAGGGGAGTAAGTTAAAGCATTATTATAATAATTTATTTTTGTAAAAAAATACAACCGACTTCAAACGCTCTAAAAAGAATGAAATAATTTCATTAAAGTAAACTTTTGTATTAGGCAAGCTCACGTATTTTAAGTCGGCGCGGCTCTATGATGATTTTTGATACAAAATTGAAAGAGGGTGTCCATATTGCAGGTGACTATCTATAACTAAAGGTGTTAATCTGCATGTCTTTTTCATAGTTATGCGTTACCGGTAAGTGTTATTTTATTACCGTAATCAGAGATCGGCATTATAGTGGTATTAACGAGTATCTTTAAAAAGATTATAACGCATTTAAATGTTTCTAACTTGGAAAAGTAACGTTTTAATACTAAACTAGCTTCTTTTCCCTATCACAATATCAAACTAAATTATTTGCCTATTCATATAGCACATTTGTGTGTGTTATTTTCATAATGCATTTATTCTGAAGTAAACATAAAATACAAGAAAATATTTCCTTTAATATATAAACAAAACAGTTCAGTATGTTTTTTATATATTTATGTTATCCAGCTACAATTTATTGATTTTCAAAATACACACACAATATTTAATTTCAATCATATTTGCAGTTTGAGCCGCGCCGACTTGAAATACGTGAGCTTGCCTAATACAAAAGTTTACTTTAATGAAATTATTTCATTCTTTTTAGAGCGTTTGAAGTCGGTTGTATTTTTTTACAAAAATAAATTATTTCATGATTTTTAGTGACTGTATAATTTTTTATATATTAATTACTTGAGGATTTTTGATAAGCAAAACTGTTTGAAACAATCAAAATTTCCACAGAACAATCATTATTTTAAAACTGCTTGAGTCACCTGTTCTGGTTACATAATCAATAGGTATGAAAATAAACATTTTTAGATATTCCTTAAGAAAGAGTAAGTAAAAAACTAATTGTCTTTTCTAGATACATTGAAATTTCAGACATAATCGTGTCCTGCAATCGGTGTACTTCTACATTATAAAAAGAAATACAGTAACGTCTCAAGCCTTTTGGAACAATATGAAAGTTATTCCTCAGCTACCAGCACTAAAAAATCTCTCAAAAGTGGAAAATTGGTCGTTAACACCATAGTACCTTTTGTATAGTACCTTTGGAAAATATTATATGAAAGATTGGTTCAGCAAAAAGTGGTGTAAGTCATGTAGGGGGTTTTGTTTGCTCAAGATATAGCCTAGTCGAAATTGCAAATCATCTTCCTCTAGGACTTTCCGAAGCAGGCATAATAGTATTGATATGATATAGTAACTGGGTAGAGAATATCAATAAACATTCCACATCTGCAAATGCATGTTTAGTAATTAAAATATTTAACACTTTTAAGACAATTGACGATTATGCACTGTCACACTTCTTAGGTCGTGTAAGGAATAATTGCATTTGATTTATATTTAGACCTGTTTTACGAATGCTTTGGTTGTCACAATACACCTTTATTTGTCAATTTTTATAGTAACAAAAAAAATGCATTTTTCTCAATGTAATTCATTTAGGCTCCATGGCAAGAAATAGTTTATTGTTCAATATGAAGCAACTGTTTCATGAAGAATTGTCTGTAGCTTCATTTAAATGGTTTCAACTAACAGCTGTAGGAATGTTATTATTATTTATTGCCTTCTCTGCACAAATGTAAACAATCTGCACAAATGTAAACAAAATAAATGTTGAATATTTAAGGTTTTCAGAATTTTTCACCGAAACAAATGTTATACTTAAACATAATATATAAGGTACCAAATAGAAACTCTCCTGGTTATTTTGGTGGTGGAACCAGACCGATCGGTAAAAGAATCACAGAGAAATTGGTGAACATACATAGAAAAAAAAAAACATCGCCACAAACAAATTGAGAACCTCCTCCTTTTGTTTAGTAGTGGGGAAGTCGGTTAAAAAATATAAAAGAATATTACGCATTATAACATGATATTAAAATTTTACGCATTATTTCATTAAACAAGTTTTCTTTAAACAGGTCTGATCTAAGTTATAAAATTTCTGACCGATGATTGTGCAACCATAAGTAATTATAGTAAAACTTAAGAGTAACGGATTTACAATGCTGGAAAAAGGCATTAACAATCTAATATTTATCTACGTTTATCTCTATTTTAAATGTGTTTTGTAAGTTGAGTTTCTCGAGTACTGAATAGGAGATAAGATTATTATTCTTAGAATTACTCCAGTTTAGTACTTAAATAAGGGTTACGACAATCGTATTTGAATGTCCCTTTTATTTACAATCAAGCGTCATTTTCTCTTAACTGTATTGCCTACTTCTACGATTTAATGTAAGTTTTACAATCGAAATCTTATAAAAGATTAAGCTGAACAGAAATGGGCCATGAAAGTTGGTGTAACGGGATGGCAACATTTCGGCATCATCCAAAGGACGATTTTATATTGTATGGAAGGAATCGGATAGTGCGCCTTATCATGGCCGTTATATTCAGTTTACCAACAATAATTTGTGTTAAGGTGTTTTCTTGGTTCATTAGTTTTGTACATGGCGAAAAGTTTTCTTTGTATGCCACTAAAATTTAAATGGAACTTAAACTTAAGCGTGCAAATATAATAGAATAAGTGTTTTAATTGTTGTTGGAAATGCTTACTGGTATTAAAAAAAATAATCAGTTTGTACCAGTACGTAAAAAATATTATTAAGGATGGTGGGATTTAAATGAAAACTTCTTCGTGATTTGCCCATCGGAATTATTGTAAAAATTACATAGAGGACGGCTTTGAAGTTTTTAAACTAATCTCGTTAGCAGTCCCGTTGAATAAGTCGCTATTTTTATATGTTTAGTTAATAAATCCAAATCTATTTATTTATCGTTTCTAAATTACAAACAATTTATATTGATATCTATTGTACGAACCTTTGTTTCGAGTTTTAAATGCTGAAAAAAGATATTCATACCAAATTAATTTTTAATCATAACTTTGTATTAGTTCATATTCGACACAGATTGATAAAACAACTGTAACACATTTTTTTTTTGCTGCAAATGTACATTTCAACATTAACCCATAGGTATTGAAATGCATTTCTCCCCATTCTTATTGATAGTAATTGATATTGATATTGAATATTGATAGTAAATCTAACCTCAATCTCTTCATTTTGGACTAATCTGCAACGCCGTGAATTTAAAAACACCATGATAACACAAACGTTGAACAATGTATAACACAACAGCAACAACAACAACAAAAACAACAATAAATGTTTAACAAAATATGAAACCTAAAAAAATACAACTTTAACAATGTATTCATCTTTAAAATAATCAATGGGGCCCTTTGAAATCCTCTACATTCTGTAGGCTAATTCTAAAGGTGAAATGTAAAGTAAAGTTCATACCCAGACTTTGGCATGAACTCTGTCTTGCCATTGATCAAATCATTTTTTCCTGACAAAATGTATTTAATTTTGCATATGCAACCATGTAAATAACTAACTAAAAACACTTTTTGCTACAAATATATGTTTTTAAAATTTTTGAACCAATTTAACAGATATTTTAGTACTTTTACAATTATTTAGTTGAATGTAAAATGTTTGAAGCGAATTTAAGGCTTACGTCTCAAATGTTGTTTTGTGGTAGAACGATCCAATGTAATTAGTTTCTCAATCAGCAAAGTGTTCAATTAGAGCGGATTCGTTAGCGTTGCGCTTTTGGCTTCTGATGGCATTAACTATAAAATTAAAGAAATGGAAAAAATAGAATAATTTCATTGAAGCACAAACGTAAAATAATTATAACTATGTATATGTCCTTTGTTTGAAGTTGTATGTATATGTACACAAACTATAATAAAACTGAATATCTTTTAAATTCGGATAATTCACTTTTTACTAAGTCTTTACCATTTAGTCATATAGTAATTACCTTAATGTATATAAATCAAATACAATTTTGTCTGAACATTGCGTAGGCCTAAAACCATTTTTTATTTCATCCCTACGAATTTATATCTATTTTTTAAAACTTTACTTTTAGTTAAATAGTAAAATCCAACTTAAACGTTATAAAACGTTGTATTGAAAAAATATAAAAGTTACGGGTCATCAACAAATACATATTTAAAATTGTTTTTACAACACTACTGTAAAATAAACTGATTTTGTAACATTTTTATCACCTGTGGAAATGCATCATTACATTGTTTACTATGGCAAAAGAATGTTTACTATGCGAAAGTAATGTTTTTTTTTGTATTTTTCCTACGTGAACAAACAAAGGTTTTTAATGTTTTGTCAACTGTTTTGTCACTGTAGTGAAAAGTAACGTTCAAAACACGAGTAAAAGTGGGCCTATACATATTCTCAACCATTTGAAGTGCTCGATAAATCTCGCACTTCCAAACATGGTCTCAAATATGTAAAGACTCACTTTCTACTCTTGTTATGAAATATACTATTATTGTGACAGCTCTGATACCTGCCTACATCTTAAACATGTTCGATTCTTATACAGGGTGTCCCGGAACTCTCTACCAATATTTTAGGGCATTGCTCCTGGGTAAGAAACATACCTAAATATCATATTTAAATTGTCCGGTTACTCACACAGCCACCATTTTGTTTTTTTCAGTTATTAATTTTTTTCTAAAGAATGGTTAAACATACGAAATGGAAACTTTGCACAAAAATTTATGACAACTAGACAAAGCTACAAAAAAATTATGACGATTTTTCAAATCCACAAAACAAAATGCCGGCCATTTAAAATTTTTATAAAATCAACGGTTTTTGAGTTGATTAAGAAACAACATTTTTAATGGCCGCCATTTTGTTTTATGAATTTGAAAAATCTTCATAATTTTTTTGTAGCTTTGTCTAGTTGTCTATAATGTTTGTGCAAATTTTCCATTTCGTATGTTTAACCATTCTTTAGAAATAAATTAATAACTGAAAAAAACAAAATGGCGGCTGTGTGAGTAACTAAGGACTTCCGGACAATTTAATTATGATATTTAGGTATGTTTCTTACCCAGGAGCAATGCCCTAAAATATTGGTAGAGAGTTCCTGGACACCCTGTATGTTTAAATGACTATGTGGGACCTTTTTATCCAATCCAAAATGTTTTGTAATTTATGTTTTAACAAAAAAAAAAAACTAATATAATTTCGAAACAGTTGGCAAATCTAATGGACAGGCCAATTTAAGTTATTCATATGAGACTGCTGATTCTATAATTGATCTACAAAATATCAGCTTAAACACAACATATATACCTGATTAATTGAAGGCTTTAAGCTAGGACACAAGTTTAACAAGATAACGATGATGTTTCTTATCTTTAACCATAGTTACTTCCTTCAAGCAGCAATGTAAAGGAAGGAAATAGCTTAGAAATATCCGACACACTCAGCAAAGAGGCGATCTAGTGAAGTCACTTACGTTAACGCTTCATTTACTTTACTTGAGGCGGCTGAGAGCAGCTAACATTCAAAGTAAACTCTAACTCTACTGGTACGACATAAATTTCACTAGCAAAGACTTGAGTAAGTAAGTATTTTTATTCAGCTAGTAAGGTCTTTTATAGTGTATATGAATAAATCTAAATGCACTTATTAATAAATATCCAATTATTGGAAAATTGCATGGTTAAATATTTAAGTAAAGAAAAGTTATTTTTTTTATCATACAATCAAGCTTGATTAACAGGATCAATAATAAAGTACTTTCTAAAATGGTCATGAAGAGTTATGGATCGATGAATATGATCAGAAAGCAATCCAATTCTTGAAATACAATATTAGTGTATCTCTGATTCAGAGATAGCTCAATATTTTTTACCTATATTTATGTTTACCAAAATATTATGCCTGGTAATAATACTATAGTAATACTCAATCCTTTACCTACAACTCACTTTTTAAGAGCCTTAAGATTCTGGTGAGTGTAAATTTTACATATTTCCCTACCATTGATGGATTTTAACATATTTGTTTCTTAAAAATATCTGTCTTAAATTCTTTTTCGTTAGTGAACCGAAAACATAACCAAAAGTTTTTTTTCTGTTCCCTATTTAAAGGGACCAGAAAACGATGAATTTGCGGGAGGTTTAAAGAACTAAAAACTACTGCATTCTGGACAGATTGATGAAAACGTTGTTTTCTTATGTTAAATATGTAGCCATTATAATACAAAATAACCTACAAATATTAATAACATATCAACTGTAGTTAAAGCTGTGATAGAACTGGAGTCAATTACTGATTTATGATACATGAACTTTTTACTAAGACAACTTTATAAGTACGCTTATTGTAAACTATAGCATCTTTAATCCTATATTATCTATCATGACATGAACAACTAAGAGGAAAAATATGAGTTCGACAGTTGGTAGCTTCCTCTGTAAGTGGTTCATTCATTTTCATTCTATGGGTGCACGTCTTGGCACCAGTCCTCGTGTAACGGATGCCAGCCCTCCAGGCTTACGAATTACAAGGCCATCTTCTGTTATTTTAACACAGTGCGTAGAATAAGGGACAAATAGGGAAGCTAGTTCCCTATTTGACGTGCTTTATATAATCAAGAGTCACTTAAGAAGAATGCTTTAATGCTACAGCACTAAATCATGCTTCATTCATTCATTTCCCTTTTGCTACAGTGAAATTCATTTTTACTGAAGGCCATGTACTATAAACTTTGTTGCAGTAGGATAAAACTATGCTTTGCCACAAAACAGTGATTCAACGATATGTACAGTCAGTGATACGTATTCATGTAGGTTCTCTATTTATGACAGCATTTATTTATTTGCTAGAAACAGACTAATATATTGGTAAATTAATGACATTTTAAATTTTTAACATCCTAATCACCCCTATGGTGTTCAAACTGTACAAATATATTTTAGGAACATAATTAAAACCGTAATATAGCTATACAACAAGTTTTTGAGTCATTACACCAACAAAACCAAAACAAATTAACATATTGTGAAATACAAAATAATTTAAATGACTATTAATCTGTAACACGTTGAAGTCTATTGATTCACAGAAAACATAAACCGATGGCACATGTTTCCAGGATGTGTAAAATAAAAACGGAGGTCAAAGTTTGAATATAACCTCAAGTTACCCGTTTATTCAACCTCCTGGCTGGGACTATAATAAATATTCAAAGTAAACGTCCCCTCTGAAGTATTTTCTTCGGTTACATCAACTTTGTATATTTTTTCAAATAATAAGTTAGTTATGTACGTAAGAGTTTAAAGTAAAGTAATTTCAAGTATATAAATTCAAGCATTGTTTTTTAAGACGAAAGGGTGCCTTGAAATATTGCTTTTGATATTCACAGGTTTTACTCTATCTATTTACGACAACAAACATTATCAGGGAATGATAAAAAATATTTTTAAATAAGTATACAAAACTGTAATAAAAATATGTAACTCCAACATCAGGTAAAGTATTGTTGAACACGTCTATATAAGGAACAAATGACAACTAATTATTTTTCAGTTGTAAATTTTATGTAGCCTACAGTACATAAAAACACTTACTGCACATTATAAATAGCTTATTGTATTAGCTCTAAAACAAAGACCCTATTAAATTGATCTTTTAAGTAACACCATCTTGAAATGTTTTAAACCAACCGATAAATTAGCAACAGTAAATAAAATAAAGCTCTTTTGAATCGTAGTACGAAGTTGTTAGTGTTTTGCTTTCGTAAAAAATATTAATTTTAGTCACTTCAAATTTACAGCAAAAAAAAACAATTTAAAACACAACAGTTGAGTAGTGTAAAATACTGCCATGTTTGATTTTGATTAAGTTACAATGATAGGTTTATCTTACCAAATGGTTATAGCTAATTTTAAAGTTATGTAGCATTAGTTCATAGTCATTATAACATATCAAACCTTTACCTGAAGATGAAGACCGGTTTGCCAATCTATTACAGACAATCATCATGTTTAGGTTTACATTATACCAATGACACTTTATAAAATGTAGGTTTTGCTTGTAACGATGCTGTATAGCAACTTCAACCAAATCTGATTCGTGTCGAGCTAGCTACATTCAATAGCTGTATTTATGTTATATTTATTTATTTCTTTTTTACGTAAAACATCTAATTTAAGAACTTTGAAGTAAGACAATTAACTAATTAGCCAATTTGATCCAAAACCTGTTTTGTAGTAAAAAAAACTTAAAATACGGCTAAGTTCCATTCCAATTTGGAAACATCATAATAGCAAACAAACTCAGTAGCGACATAAAGAGGATGATATTACATTTATATTTTGTATAGCGGTTTTCTAGATACAGTACGTCTGGGTAGTATTATTGCAATTCATATTATTTTGAAATTTTATTTACATAAGATAATGTTTTGCTTTGCAATAGATAATATCCCAAATTACGATAATAAAAAAGGAACATATTTGCCGCAGGTTTCATTCAATGGCTAGAACGAAATGTACAAAAGTAATTCATGTTTAGAGCACAAGTACAATTCTCTTTTACAATGTTGCAATCCTGTTTTAAGGAAAGAAGATTGAAGTTTATGTCCCAAGTAAAACTAGACAGAAATACTTTCATTTTTAGGGCTTCCATTTATGTTTATAGCCCTAAGAGTGGTACTGCGAGTTCTTATAAAAACTGCCAACCTTCAAATGAACGCATTGCTTGTTTCAAATATAAATTATTGTTATAAATAATGCATTTACTATTCTGTTATTGTTTAAACTTCTTAACAATATGTATGATTATACATTTTAAGAATGATATAAAACACAGCTTGAATTTGTTAAATGTGATACAAATGATAGTATTATCTTAAGCAGCTCTTAGAGTTGATAACATCATCGACGTATCAATTAAAATGTATTGAAAGTAGATCGATTTGAAGAGATTGCATTAATAAAGTACACACCCAGAAGCTTCCTACATATAAACCTTCCCAAAATTTAGAAATAGAGAAATCATTGATGAGTTTTTTGTAAACTTCATTCCCACATTTATTTTCATTATTTTATTTGAATTGAATTTACTTATGAAAAATAAAAGGTAGCTAATTGATAACCAGCCTGTTTCTTTTGCAAACATACCAATATATCACTATATTCCTTTAATATTAGAAAATGGCTGATGAAAATCATAATAGAGAACCTTAAATATACTAAAAAGCATATGAGTAATTGTACGCGACATAACTTTTTAAATACACAATAATTATAATTAAGTCTCACTAGGTAGGTAAAAAAACGCATTCTAACTTATAATCATGAATGTCGTTGTGTAAAATCTTAACGTAAACCATTTACGACCATATGAATTGGGTAATTTATTGAACAAACTAAAATACAGTAATTGAAACAAATAGTTGAATATGTATTAGTTATGGTAAATATTTGTTATTAAAGAAACATTCTATTACAAGTTTGGGCTATTAAACAATTGATTTGTTAAATGTCTTAAAATAAATACGTAGCTAAGCTAATCCTTTTCACTCTGTAACAGAAAGTAAAAAACAAAACATTATTCGCATTATTCATTATTCGCAGTACATGTCATGAACTGAGATTAACCAGTCAAACGTGGCGAGAAGAGTCACTGGCAATAATAACTAAATACACACGCAGTATTTTATTGTTACAAGTGAATTATAAAAATCACATATTTATCTCCTTTTTCCTTTAACTATGCTTGTGTTATTTTATACACAAAATGTTTCGTTTTTCAATATATGATGGGCTAGAATATTTGGTAATCGAATAAATCCCAGGAAAGAATCACTGATCTTTTGAAAATGTATAGCTGGCT
This sequence comes from Macrosteles quadrilineatus, assembly GCF_028750875.1. Classification (NCBI taxonomy): domain Eukaryota; kingdom Metazoa; phylum Arthropoda; class Insecta; order Hemiptera; family Cicadellidae; genus Macrosteles; species Macrosteles quadrilineatus. The sequence goes on from NW_026542594.1 coordinate 162,127,606, forward strand.
TCTTTAGTACTGTTTTAAGACCATACAAGATAACGTAAAAGAGTAAAATATATCTTTAAAAATTGTTTTATATTTTTTAACCTTACACAATAGTCTGATTTGTTCAATTATTGCTTGATAAGTTTCTACAGTTACCAATAAGCGCTGATACAGTTTTCATGTTAAATTCTCTTTTCAAAGGTACTTATTAAAGCTTTGAGCGAATATGTATTAGCGGATGTCATTGGATTGGGCACGAGTCAATTGCTTTTATAAACGCATATCAAATGTGTTGTGAATGATTCAACATAGTCATTCCATACATTTTTGGTGTATTTTCATCAGTCAACATTGTTTATTTCCTTATTAGTTTTCATTTCTGGGAAATATAAATAAAACTCGAAGTAAACAACAAATTAATATTGCAGTAAAAGACTAATAAAACCATAAAGTACGTGTTTGTATTTTCATTTGTTGTTTATTAATGGTACTACATTCATTGCCTTTGTGCAGTTATATTTTATTATTATGTTCTATTTATTTCAATATTGCCAACCATTAAAATTCCCTAGGGAAAAAGCATATGATATTGACGAGATAAATATTTGCAATACTTAGAAGTGTTTCTGAATATTCAAAACCCCGTCCTTATCAAAATGTTACATTTATATTAAAAACTGGAGTTCAAACTAAATAAACTAACACCCAAAAACTGTAATTCATTCAATTTACTTTTAGAGCACATATATCCCAAAAAATATTTACATGGAATGAAACTATTTTGTTGTGTAATATTAATAACAAAATAACTTCAATTAAAAGGCCCAATTACAAAATTTGATTACAGGTAAGGATTTGACTTACTTGTAAATAAATCTTGAAAATACCTTATAGACGTAAAACGTGTGCCATTTAATCGCAGGCCTTAATTTATTCCAATTCATTTAGAGACTAAAAAAATACGTTATATAACCTATTTTAGGTTATATTTAAAATATGGACGTTTATTTTAGTTCTACATACATATGATTAAATTATGCTTTCCTGGCTCTTAATTTAATAATCAGTATAGAAAAGGCAGGCACATCAATGCAACTACTGTATCATCTTCATTGGCTATTAATTGAAGTAATTAAACTTTGCATAGGAAATCATTCATTGCTTGAAAAGAACGATAAGTGAATTTAAATAGACTACACTAATACCGTAGACAAATCTTGTTATGAAAGGCGCTTGGAGAACCTTATAATAACACGGCCGTCTTAATGTTTTTTTAATGACCGAACTTTGTTTAATGTTGCACTCGTCCCTGGAAAATACTGTTCTGTTGCAGTGTTCAAAATTATCATTGATTTATCTAAGAATATTAATTTTTATTGAAAGGTTATAGATTAAGCAGTGACCTAAACCAGTAAAAAAAGTCAAAACTTTTAAGTTTTCTGGTATTTTTTTAGGCGACAACGCACGCCTATCTTCAGGCCGATCACGTAGTAAGAGCTCTATCAACATCACTGAGAACTTCCTGTCAATGATTCAGAGATCTAAAAATCAAAAGCGTTACTTTAAGCGATATTCATAGTCATGTCAAAAACACAAACAGTATGGTGATACGGTCAAAATAGTAGATCATTTTTAACAAAAAAGTACGATTATTTTAAAGTTATTATGTAGCAAATTATAACCTTTGTGTTAGTGTTTGTATGAATGTTAATTTTTTGTTAATAATTACTTCTGGTTTATAATATAATCTTTGCAACATTATATACCTGTTCAACAGTTTGTTATTACGCATTTTCATCGTCATTCTAGCAACATAGTAAATGAAATGTACATAATAAAGGCATTCAGGGTAGATGCAGACAGCTAACTATCTTGATATGCATTATGTGACGTAAATCACTAATGTAATATAATCTATGACGTCAGGTACACTAAAATACATCTTGTAAGCTAGGTGATTAGCCAACTAGCCTGTATGTAGATTAACAAAACTAATAATGCAAAATATATTCATCTCAAGAGAAGCCAAATCTATTACACCACATATTTTAGTACTCTTACATAACTATGTTAGTGGTGCATATTTTGAATAGTTACAGTACCTATGTTAGATATAATATGCCTAGTTCAATATGAATGTTCACTAGTGTTCTTATGTTGTTATAAACATTTCAACGACATTATTTGATGTCAGTTTGACAGCTTTCTTAAGTGTGGCATTTTATTCGATTGTACGGTAAAATTAAAATTCACTACTCACTTAAATACAATTTAAATATGTGAAGTCCTATTATTTTGATTAACAATATTCTAAGATTATTTTACCAGGGCTCAAATTCACAAGCAAAATAAAAAAAATATATAAACAATAATTAAAATATTGCAATTACAGTTCAAGTTTTTGAAATTATTAAAACTGTTTACAAATAATCTAATCTTATCACAATCAATGTTTTAAACTTAATTTTGAAAGGGTTTGAGTCCTCGGATATATTTCTGTACAAAAAAGGTTTTATTGTTTTGGAAAATTTAATCTAAAAGTTATTTGAACGGTGTGATAGCTAATCCAATCACCTAAATGTTTGGTAAAAATATCATTACACTACGAGAGTTGAAGTGAAATTTATATATTTAAATATAACTTTATATTTAGGTTGTCTTAGTTTTTAGGCATCAGATTACGTACCAAGGTTTATTACTTTTCCCTAGTCGTCTCGTAACGTGAGTAATCTTGTAAGTGTTGGTGGATAAACAAACCTTTGAGCTGCAGACTAAAACTCTGTTACGAGCTCTGGTACATGGAACACTGTGTCACTGCAGACATAGTGGTGAAACTCATACTCGCTAACAAGAAAACGACAAAGTGTTGGTGGATAAACAAACTTTGAGCTGCAAACTGTTACTCTGTTACGAGCTCTGGCCCATGGAGTACTGCGTCACTGCAGATATAGTAGTGAAACTCATACTCGCTAACAGGAAAACGACAAAGTGTTGGTGGATAAACAAATCTTTGAGCTGCAGACTATAACTCTGTTGAGCCCTGACACATGGAGTACTACGTCACTGCAAACATATTAGTGAAACTCATAACTCACTAAAAAGACAACGACAAAGTGTTGGTGGATAAATAATCTTTGAGCTGCAGACTATAACTCTGTTACGAGCCCTGGCACATGGAGTACTGCGTCACTGCAAACATACTAGTGAAACTCATAACTCGCTAACAAGACAACGACAAAGTGTTGGTGGATAAATAACCTTTGAGCAGCAGACTATTATAAATCGGTTTGCTGCAACTTGTTTGGATATGATGGACTAAAATATTTATAAACTGTTTTGAAAACTTTGCCCTTAATAAAGATGATGAGATAGTGGGGGTAGGGGGTACCTCAATATTTCAAAAAGCAAGTATAGTCGAGTTTGGTATCACTTTACAGGTCTTGACGAAACGTAACAATTAACATAAAAGGAATCGGACCATTAATAACAAAATGGCAGCTAAAAATGATCAAGACGATGATCATAAAATTATTTAAAACCGCCATTTTGTTATTATTGCTCCGATTTCTATTTTCTTTATGTTAATTTTTATGTTTCGTCAGGACCTATAAAATGATACCAAGCTTTACTATACTTGCTGTTTGAAAGTTAAAAACAGACCATAATTATTGTAGCTTTTCATATCCAAACAAGTCACCACAAACCGATTTCCAATATCTCAAATAGTTAAAAAGTTAAAGGGGGGTGCAAGTAAACTTTCAGCCACCCTCAAGTTTATTTGGATTTAAAACATTTAGGGCGCCATTTTGTCATTAGTGGGCCGATTTTGGTTCTCTTTATGCCAATTATTATGTTTCCTCAAGACCTGTAAAATGATACCAAACTCGACTATACTTGGAAATTACTACCCCCACTCTAGGGGCAAAATTTTCTAAATTGGCCATAATTATTGTAGCCTCTCATATCTAAGAAGGTTGCCGCAAACATATTTCAAATTTCTCAGAAAAGTTAAGGAGGGGGTGCAAGTTACTTTTCAGCCACCCTGTATATTATGATGGCTTCCTTGGATATAATTTTAAAACTGCATATTACTACGAAACCTATTTAAATCGAGCATCTCTCTCTTTTGTAATTAACTTGTCAACTTAGAAACTCAAAGCTGCTTTTTGTCATCCGACGCCTGGATTAATTTATTAGGTTATCTTTAAGCGTTTCAAACAGTCTCCCTTCAAACATTTTCTTACTCCAAAACGCGTTTCTGTACTTAGGTATATGAGAAAATCCACAGCTTATGAATGTTGTATCGCATTACCAGTTCTTAAATCAGATCCCCAGGATTACACGAATTAATCAGTGTAACATATCATGGTATTAAAGAAAGGTTAATACTATAAAGTAACAAAGTATAAAATAGTATGGATATTTTTAATTTTCACTAAACTTGAATGCCATTCATTGTACGTGTATATCTATTTGCAGACTTGTTATCTCTAATGACAAATCATATAAAGAATGATACAAGTAATGTATACAAATAGGTTTTAAACCGTGGTATTTTACTTTTAGGTTTCCTAACGTGTATAGTTTTTATGAAGTAAGAAATTCTGATAACACCTATGATATTGTTAATAGATACAATACAGAACTGCTGTTGTAGTTGCACTGTAGGAAATATTAGTTTTCGTTACTATTCCCTAAAGTAGGATTTTTTTAGGACGATATCGTGTTTAACGGAAATTCGATCAAGTCACAAAATACCCCCGCCGCAGCAAACCTGCCGACTAAGCGAATTTCCATTTGTCTGAATTGATTTTCAGTTAAATTATATTTTAATAACATTAGGCTTAACGAGTACCTAGGTTTGCTGCTACAAGGAAACAAATAAAGTGTGTTTTTGAGTAAAATATTGATAGCTTAGTACAAAATAAATAAATTTGACAAGTTTGATCAAAATATATTCATAAACAAGCAAACTACAACATTTGACAATATTCTCCATAAGAATAACATGGGAATTTTAAATTTACAATTTTTTAAATTTTCTCCGTCACTAATAATTGAACAAAAATACTTTTATATACTAAATTATTTGTTTTTTTAAGCTCTTTAAAAAGGTCTAAACAGAAATTGGGAAATTTTGTGTTTTAAGGGGCAAAAGTGAGAAAAACCAATTTTTACCCCATAAAACCCCCCGTAAAGCCCCGTTCCCATGGTCCGATCGTGCTGGTTCGCGAACTCATTCAAGTTTATCCCGCTTTACACCTTTAAACCAAATTTCATCAAAATCGGACAAAAATTACTCAAGTTATCGCGTTCACGGACGTATATATATATATATATATATATATAAGTCTATATATATATATATATATACATATATAAAAATTTAAACGAATAGTGTTTTTGGCTTCTGGGGACATAATAATGAAAAAGTAAATCGGTCCCGGGTCTAGGTCTTACCGTGCCACCTACGGTAATAGCTACTTCCCTATAGGGAAATTCGCTAAAAGTATTTTAGGACGAGTTACGAACAATATTTTTCATTACATTGGATTATATTATAGCAGAAAATACCAAATATAGCCAAAACGGTTTGATTAAAAAGAGAACAGCTGATTTGTTTTTGAGATAAGATTTTACATCACCATATGTATCGAGTCCGTAAAATTTTACGGACTAGTCCATGCTGCAGAAAGCTTACGCAATGACAACATGGAAACGTCTTATAAATTATAAAATAAGCCACCAGCTAATTTACTTTTGTATATTACTTTACTTTAGCTTGTGAATCAATCAGCATAATCAATAAGGCATAACCAACGTAACACCTCTTTGCATAACATTGAATAATATATGTCGTAACTATGAGGTCGTATTGACGTAGGAATCAGATTATCAGTGCTAAGGACCTAGCTCTCTGGACATGACACTACACCAGCACTAGACTATTCTGACATACTTGGCACTGCGATCAGTTATGTCAATACAAACAGGCTAGTGCTACTTAGGCTGCTCAAACTAGGATCAAATTCAATAAAGCACCTAATTATTAGCTAGCTATGCATCGTTGAGGTAAAATATTGTATTATATGTAGAGTTGGGTGGGACATAAAACGTTATTGAAAAAAGAAACTACATAAATCTGCGATTATTCTTACGTTTAAAAACCAATAAATTTAATAAATACAATAATGGGAAACAATATTATACAACGCATATATTCAACAATGTTTTAACATGGTGTAAATAAAAAAAATATAGCAAAGTTAAATATATAAATATAATGATAAATACTATGTTTGGTGATTATTATACTCAACTAAGAGGAGTCTAAATATGTAGTAACACTAATTAAAGTATGAAAAAAGGTTTGCTAATATCTATTCTGTGGGTTTAAGATGTAAAATATACCTCAAGTGACATAAGTTATGCCTTTAGTGTAGAACACCCTAATGTATCTGGGTGAGCAAAAGGTTTCAAAAATAAATGTTTATACTTACTGCAATTTCATTTCACTAAAAAAAGACCAACGAATATACTTCAAACTCTGTCAAAGAGAGTACGAGAAAGTGGAAGGTATAATGCACACAACTCAGAAGCTAAGTCATATGGATTACCTTTGTGTACCTAGAGACACACGGGAGATAGCGAGTGATTTAACTTTCTTGGTTTGCAGTTTCGTAGATGCAGTAGAGTCTGGCTTCTATCATTGTTGTATCTCATTATTGACGCTTGCCATGGAGTTGAAGTCTAAGGCACACAACTCGGAAGACAAAGTCAAACAGATCACCTTTTGTGTACTTAGAGAGATATGGGAGAAAGCGAAAATTCAACTATCTTGGTTTGTAGTGTTTGTAGATGTAGAGTCTGGCTTCTATCATTGATGTATCTCATTACTGAAGCTTGCCATGGAGTTGAAGTCTAAGGCACACAACTCGGAAGACAAAGTCAAACAGATCACCTTTTGTGTACTTAGAGAGACATGGGAGAAAGCGAAAATTCAACTATCTTGGTTTGTAGTGTTTGTAGATGTAGAGTCTGGCTTCTATCATTGATGTATCTCATTACTGAAGCTTGCCATGGAGTTGAAGTCTAAGGCACACAACTCGGAAGACAAAGTCAAACAGATCACCTTATATGTATCTAGAGACACATGGGAGAGAGTGAGTGATTTAACTCTATGGGTTTGTAGTGTTTGTAGATTCAGTAGAGTCTGCCGTCTATCATTGATGAATCTCATTGATAAAATAATAAATAGGCTCTCTTCATGGAGCTAAAGCGTAAGAGTTGCCTATAACACCCATAGATTAAACGTATTTTATTAAATCTATTAATCTCTTATTATTAATTATTATTAATCTTATTTTAATTAATCTTATTAAATATTTATTCATAAATATATTATAATGTATTTATATTATAAATATTTATTAGTTAATATTATCTTATTTTATTTAATCTTATTGTTATTTTAATTATTAATCTCTTATTAATCTATTATTTTATTAAATTTTATTAAAATGTATTAGGTGTGAGAGTAATGCAAAAGATCTTAGTGACTGTAAATTGTATACAATTATTTAAAATTTAGAACCGTCAAAAGACACATTGAATAGGATGGACAACTTAAGCTATTTTGTAAAACTTTTATCCTGATTCAAATGACATTGCTTTCTTAATTAATCGTTCTGAAAAAGAGTTCTCAAGAAACATAACATTACTATTTATTTATACCTTCGTAGATCCTTCGATCACGTTTATTACACTTTTAACCAAAATTAAAGTAAGCTAGAGCATGGAATTTTATTTTCGACTAGCTGGCCCGACAGACGTCGTCCTGTTCTAATGTGGTTTTATGTCAAATGCTCGTTCATTTTCAAGATCAGCTCGTTTGCATGGCTCAATCACGTCCTGGTTAAAGTTCGTTCGCTACGCTCACTCACCTTTAGGTTGGATCTCGTTCGCTGTGCTCACTTGCCTTCTAACTTGTGTTTTTATTTTAATTTGAAAATGGAAACAAGGTCTTTAATAAGTAATTAAATTTTTACGTCTATTACGATTGTGTAAATATAAATTATAGGCCTACTATTAATGTATCATATTGTTTACAACAAGGCAACAATAAGCTAAAATTGATTCATAATTTCAATACATGCGATTGTTTACATCGAAATTTACAACTGAGTTGACAACAGCTGAATTGTACTCCCTAGGGGCTAAAACGCTTTTTACTTCCTAGAGAGAGTAAACATGCTACTTTAGACCCAAGTCCTGCAACGCATGCGTGAAAAATAGTGGTTTTTACTGCAGTATGACGAAAAGAAGTTTCTTATTCGCTACAGTATAAAAAAATGTGCAGCATTTGAGGACATCAGCTGTGTATGTTTCAGATTTTAACACTAATCCTCTTCTTTGCTAAAGAAATTTGTTCCGATTGATTTATTCTGTACTATGTTGTAAAACGATTTTATTTATTTTTGTGTCACAACTTAATGCTTCGGTACAATAACATCAACAATTTATTTCCCTTTATGGATGCTAAAGAAATACGACTTCGGTATTGTAAAGGTCGTCCAGGTTGTCTACTAACTTTGTTTTTAGGCAAGGACATTTTACAAGAACAGTATATTAGATAGCGGTCTGGTTTTTGGGCCACACAGAAGGAAAAATTTGTTTTATTACAACATATTCAAGACCTCTAGATTTATAAAATCATTGAAGTAACTAAATTGAAAAGTAAAGAATGTGGACGGTTAACAGAGTAAACGCTCTGAAGCGCTTTAACGTAAAATCATTTTCCCAATATTTTGGATTATTTTAGGAATTTTGACAAACCTTTGTTAGTTTTGTTTTATTTGCATAGCTGAGTTCATTAATAAGAATAAAGAACCGCTCATACTGTGAAATATTTGATTAAAATATAGTGTTCTCAGAACACGTCCAAACAACTATAAAATTACAAATTGTAAAATATTCATGCTTTTATTTCAGAAGATCATAAACACTTTTGATAACCACCATGATTTATTTCTCTGTTCGAATTAATTCTTTCTTGTAATTTAGTATTACTATTCAAGTAGTGGCGAACTAGCAAAGAGACATCACTTTAGGCACGTTTTCCCCATAAGAATAACATGGGGATCATTTTTTGGCCACCAAAACCAAAAATCCTGATCTTTGCCTAAATATCCCTATATAATTGTCAAACCTTATTCCTTACTTATTCCCCATAAATATATTTGATATTAAGCTAAAAAGCTATTTCTTATATTTATTGACCCTTACAAGTGTAAATTTAGAGTAGAGGCAATAGACAATATATAGAATATATCCGATGGACTAATATCTCATCCGGCTGTCTCTGTGGTGTGAATGGTTGCCAAAATTTACACAGAGACAGCCAGCAGGGAGGAGTGTTCATCGGTCATCCCTGATAAGGGCCAAGAACGTGCCTTATCACTCTTAGATAACTTGCCAAACTTTTGCATGGAATCTCTGCCTGTAGACTAGTTTATTGACTATTTCATCTAGGTAGATAAACCTGTTATCATATGTTTGAATCAAGATTATGGGAAATGAAGATACACTATTCTATCAAGGTTAATATAGAATATATAGAATATATAGGTATATAGAATATGACGTCACTTGGGGCGTTTTTCCCCATAAGAATAACATGGTGGGCATTTTTTAGCCACTTTTTTTAAAAATCCAGCCCACGGTCTATACAAGCCTATATAAATGTGCAATACCATTGTATAACTTCATTACTATTTCAAATCCACATGCATTCCCATGTATATTCTCAAAATCATCAACTTGACAGTGCGAGGTTTGTACGCGAACTTGGGCACGCTGCTGGCTCATGGCGTGCTCCCGACCCATGGTCACGCTTCTCGCTCTCGACTCATGGTTGGTCTTCTCGTCTCTAGTGGCAGCTCTTGATTAAGTCCTGGGTGGGTGACCTGTTGAAGTAATTTCTAGTTAAATTGTTTAACAATTTTTAATTTCTAGCAAAAATATTTTTGAAAATTTAAAAAATTTTGAAATTTTCGAAAAGTCTATAAATAGAAGTGACATTCGGGTGATATTTCATTCTGGACCATGAGGCCCACCTGTCAACACTGCTCCGTGTCGCTCTCCACCAAAAGTAACCTGATTCGCCACTACAATTTGATACATCAAATCAAGGTAAAACTGTGTAAAGTTTGTAATTTAATCTGTGATAGTAACATAGCTCTAAAATCTCATATATTACAAAATCACAAGACTTGTAATTTCTGTAAAACGAATGTTGTTGGACATTTTAAAAGACACGCCAATTCTTGCATAAAATGTCCATACACAATGATTAAATTTGTTGGTGAATCGATTAGAACTGAACTTAAAAATACTCTTCAGTCTTGTCCTCTGCCAATAAAATGGACTTTAGTAAGGAGAATCAAATTTATAAAATATTCAATGGATCAAAATGGACAATTAGTTAATGAAAAAGAATGTATTGCAAATTTTAGAAGCCTTACTACCTTAACTATTGAGAAGAGAGATTTAAAGCCTCAAATTGAAAATGCATTTTTAAAGATTGATGCATCCATACACAAATATCAAGCCCAAGGCAGTGGATGGATTTATGACCATACTAAATATTGGCAGTTACATGTTTACAAGTATAAGCCCCTAACTCCAAAGTCATACATTCCCACACCAAAAACTATTCAATCGAAACATGCAGTGTTAAATATCAAAAATGCTGATAATAAATGCTTCCTTTGGTCGATATTAGCAGCTTTATATCCAAGGAACTCTAATGAAAATGCTAATAGAGTCTCCAGCTATGTACCCTACATAGGTCAGCTGAATATGACAAACATAAAGTATCCTGTGAAAATATCTGATATAGATAAATTTGAAACACAAAATAATATAAGTGTAAATGTATTTGGAGTTGAAGACCAGAAATGTGTATATCCATTAAGAACAACCAAACTGAATAGTAATACTCACATCGATTTATTATTATTACAAGAAGGTCGTAAATCACATTATTGTTTAATTCGTGATTTTGGTAAGTTAATGCTGCGGTCTACAAAATATGACCATAAGAAGCATTTTTGCAAGTTGTGTTTGCAACATTTTTACACTAATGATATATTAGAACGTCACACAACGTATTGTAAAAACTTTGATGCCCAACGAGTGGAAATGTCTAAACAAGATACATTACAATTTAAAAATTATAAATATCAACTTAAAGCCCCATTTGTTATTTATGCAGATTTTGAGTGCTTTATAAACTCTAATATACATACTTCATCGGGATTTGCATTTGTCGTAGTAAAAGATTCAAAAATTATTTCTGAAGAGTTGTACAGTGGTACAAATGTTATGGATGTGTTTTTTGAAAGATTATTTCAGACTTATGATTATATTAAAAATCAAATGGCAATATATAATCCTCTTCAAATGACTCCAGAGCAAGAGGCGTCTTTCCAAAACTCAACACATTGTCATATTTGTGAAAAGCCCCTATATTTTGATAGGGTGAGAGATCATTGCCATTCCTCTGGGCAATACCGTGGAGCTGCCCACAATGATTGTAATTTAAACTATAAAGTAACAAAGAAAATCCCAATATTCTTCCATAACTTGAAAAATTACGATGGACATTTAATAATGCAACACTTGGGAAAGTTTAATAAACGTAAATTAAATTGTATAGCTAAAGATATGGAAAAATAGATATCATTCTCTGTTGATGATTTGATATTTTTAGATTCCTATAACTTTCTGTCCCTTCCATTATACAAATTAGCTTCCAATTTAAATACATTTAGATTCATAGACAATCCACTACTACAACGTAAAGGCGTATTTCCCTATGAATATATGACGGGACCAGATAAGTTTGCAGAGTCTCTACCGCCAATTGAATCATTCTATAGCACTCTAACTAAAGAACATATCTCTCCCAATGAATACGAACATGCTAAAAATGTCTGGGCCCATTTTAATGTAAATAATTTACAAGAATATCATGATTTATACCTTAAAACAGATGTATTGCTACTGGCTGATGTGTTTGAGACATTTAGAGACCTGTGTTTAAAGGATTACAAACTTGACCCCGTACATATGTATTCACTTCCAGGATTAACATGGGAAGCCTGTCTTAGAATGACTGGTATAAAATTACAATTATTTCAAGATATTGACATGCATTTGTTCATAGAAAGTGCAATCAGAGGAGGAGTCAGTATGATTTCCACACGTTACGCTAAAGCCAATAATAGATATATGGGCAAACATTATGATCCCAATCAAGAGAGTGTGTATTTAATATATTTAGACTGTAACTCACTATACTCTACAGCAATGTGTGAGCCGCTACCCATGGATAGATTTTGTTGGACGAATGAGATAGACTACAAATATAATCAAAATGATGAGTTTGGATACATTTTAGAAGTTGATTTAAAATATGATAAAAGCTTACATGATTTACATAATGACTATCCATTAGCACCAGAGAAAATGAATGGCAAATTAATACCTAATTTACATGACAAAACTAAATATATTTTACATTACAAAGCATTACACAAATATGAAGAATTGGGTTTGATTGTTACAAAATACCACAGAATTTTAAAATTTAGACAGTCTAAATGGCTTGCACCCTATATTAATTTTAATATTGAAAAACGAAAATGGGCTAAAAATGATTTTGAAAAAGACTTTTACAAATTGTTAAATAATAGTCTCTTTGGTCGGACAATTATGAATCAACGAAAGTTTCGTGATATATATCTCAAGGATGAGTCACTATTAACAAAATATGTCACTAATCCAAGGTTTGATTGTAGCAAAAAGTTTGATAACAATTTACATGCTATACATTTAAATAAATTAGTTGTAAAGTTTAATAAACCAATATATTTGGGAATGACCATTTTGGATATTAGTAAAGTAATAATGTATGATTTCCACTATAACTATATGTCAAAATTTAAGAATAAAAGATTTCTAATGACGGATACAGATTCTTTAATGTATGCTATAGTTACAGAGGACTTTTACAAGGAAATAGAATGTGACTTGCACTATTTTGATACCTCTGGATATAGTAAAGACCATTTCTTATACTCTAATAAAAATAAAAAAGTCACTGGAAAGTTTAAAGACGAATTGGATGGTCATATTATGTATGAATATTGTGGTTTAAGACCAAAGTTATACTCTTACATTCCTCTAAAATGGTTATATGAAGAAGACAAGCAAGCTTTAGAGGTCAAAAAAGCTAAAGGAGCTGATGGTGCTACAGTTAAACATCTCCTTAGACATCAACATTATTTGAACTGTCTTGCAACTGGTCAAGACTACTATGAGAATGTGACAAGAATTAAATCTACAAATCATCACCTTCAAACCTTAACTATGAATAAGAAAGTACTATCGTTTGACGATGACAAGAGGTTTATTCTAGAAGATGGCATCAACACCCTTGCTCTTGGTCATTATAAAATTGATCAAACATAAATCTATATTTGCCATTATTCTTCGACCTTTCTTTGTCTATTACGAAAAAGCCATATTTAGTTTTATCCCAACATTGGTGGCAGAGATTTCTAAATTGGTTGAATGAAAAATCATTACCAACATGATTGTTATATACATGTTTTAAATTTAAATCATCTTGTTTAAATAATATTAGGAAATTTACATTATCACGTAAATTTTGTGTACTTTGCTGTAAGATTGACACAAGTAAAAACAGTTAATATTTTTATGTCGACCCATTGAGAAAAATTGTGTAATATTTTGACTATTTATGTCATCAAATACAACAACTGACTGTGATTTTACATCATTTGGTGTGATTTCACAGTCAGTAAACGTGTGTAATTTCACTTCGTCACACAAACTAAATATTTCAATTATTTTTTTATATTTTTCTTGTTCTAAAGATTTAGATATTAAATATAAGTTTGTAAATTTTAATCCTTCCTTTTTTACAATTAAATTGTAAATTACAACCGTCTTCCCACTTCCACTTGGACCACAAATAACACATCGAATATTGGTAGGAAATAGACCCAACTTCTTTGGTATATTTTCCTTACTATGTACTATTTTAAATTTATGTTTTTGTTGAATAAAAGACATTTTTTATATAATAAAAATGGTAAAAAATGATAATAAGAAAACATGTAAAAAGGGCAAAGGTTTATTCCTAAAGCCTTACAGGGGTCGAGGGTTATTGAATATTCTTATAAATAACCTTCCATTTCCACTTCACATACCATCATATCAATACTGTGGACCTGGGACGAATGTACGTGAGAATTTAGCTAAAAATGTACCTCCAAAAAATAAACTAGACTCTTATTGTAAAGAGCATGACATATTCTACATGAATAATCCCGATACCACTGCTCGGAACAAAGCAGACATGAGATTAGCAGACTTAGCTTGGACTAGAGTAACGGCCAAGGATGCAAGTCTTGCTGAAAGAGCTGCTGCTTATGCCGTGACAAATTTGATGAAGGCAAAAATAAAAATGGGAATGGGATTAAAATTTAATAAAAAAGATGGACAACTACCAGCTGTTGGAGGCCGCAAAAGACGTGCCTCACTTCAGGGGGGTGTACCTAAAAAACGAGCTAAAAAATCTAACACCAAGAGCAAAAGAGTGCGGAATAGTTAATTTAGACAGTTCATCTGGCACACATTGGACAGCATATCGTAAAAATAAAGATATTGTAATTTATTTTGACCCATTTGGAATCCAACCTCCAAAAGAAGTAATTAAATATTTTGAGGGATATAAAATATTCTATACAACTGATCAAATACAAGATTTAAATAGTTCTATTTGTGGAATTTTATGTTTATCATTCATAAAAAATTTTTGTTTATAAAAATGGATTCATTTACTATAACATTTTCGGGTACAGAGTCAGAGCTAAAGTCAGTGTTCTTTCCTCCCATAGAATTAAATGATGATTATGTAATTGGATTAGTAGATTTTCAAAGTTATAATTCTATATTTAATGTTAAAAAACCTCTAAATACTTTAACATATTACAAAGTAGAGAAAATGACATTACCAAAAGGAGAGATCTCTGTCGATGATTTAAACCAGTTATTAAATGGTAAACTTAAAGTTATAATAGATAAAAATGGTGAAGCATTAATTAATACTAAATCCAAACTTTTATTTAAAGGGCTTATTCCAAAATTAAATCAACTTAAGGGCAACAAATTAACCATTAGAGAAGGTGATGATGTTTTCTATTATGACCACAATGCTCAAGTTACAATAGAAATTTCTGAAGGAACATATGAGGTGGTTGAGCTTGCAAAGGAAATTCAAAAGCAAATCCCAGACTTTTTCCTTACAGCTAATAATAAAACTATGAAAGCGACACTACTTTCTAGCCACGTGTTTGATTTTACAAAACCATGTTTAGGGTCTGTTTTATTGGGATTTAAAGGTGTTTCTACTCCTGGTGTTCAGTTTGAATCTACAAATAAAATAAACATTAATAATGTAAATGTGATTAGAGTAAAATGTAATATTGCAAATGGGTCCTATTTAAATGGCAACAAATCACACACCATACATAGCTTTTATCCAGAAGCTCCTCCCGGCTACAAAATTATTGAAGTTCCAAGAAATATTATATATTTTCCTGTAAATAAGAGAAGTTTAGATGTTGTTGGTATTACATTTGCCGATCAACATGACAAGGCAATTGACTTTAACGGAGAAGAAACTACAATTACTTGTCATATAAAAAAGATATGAGAATTTATAAGAGTGGGCAGCTATCTATAAGTGTACAAAATGCTAGGTTCCTAAAATCAATAGGACTAAAGTTAAAAATTTCTATTAATAAAAATGGAAGATTTTCTAGATGTTACAGGGAAATCCCAATTCGACGATAGTGTGGTTAAAATTACAAATCACTCCTATGTTCCCCACAACACTTTGGCAATAAATAATTCTGATGAAATTCGAATATGTATTAATAATCAAGATTTGCTAACTCTCCCATGTAGGAGTTATCTGTATATTAAGGGAGAAATTGAAAATCATGATAAAGGTCATTTTATAAATAATGCTTTTGCATTCTTATTTGATGAAATTAGATACGAAGTTGCAGGTAAAGAAATAGACATTGTAAGAAACCCAGGAATTTCTAGTCTTATGAAAATATTGAGCTCTTACAATAAAACTACTAAATTGTCAAATGTGGCATTTGATTCTGACACAAATTTAAAAGAGTTCCATAAAGGTGGTAAGTTTAGTACATGTTTGCCATTAGAGCTGTTAATGGGTGTATTTGAGGATTTTAATAAGGTATTAGTAAATGTCAAACAAGAGTTGGTGTTGAAAAGATCCAAAAATGATTTGAATTGTATATTAACAACCGCTAGTGCTCCAGCCAGTGGCACTGCTGATATGATTCCCAAAATTACACTTAACTCAATTCAATGGGTGATGCCACATGTGACACCATCAGATGGGGAGAAGTTACAATTACAAAAAATGTTATTGCAAAATAAAAATTTGCAAATTGCATTTAGAAGTTTAGAGTTGCATGAACTTCCATCATATCCCAATACTACAAGACATACATGGTCAGTAAAGACATCTTCAAGTTTGGAGAAGCCTAGGTATATTATATTTGGTTTTCAAACAGCTAGGGATAATAGTGCACGAAAAAGAACTGATGAATTTGATCACTGTAAGTTAAAAAATCTCAAAGTATTTCTAAACTCTGAATATTATCCTTATAGTGATTTAAATCTCGATTTTGAAAATGGAGATGTCTCTAAAGCTTATGAGATGTTTATGAGGTTTAGAGAGACTTACTACAATACTATCCCAGATCCTATGATTAGTAGGGCTGAGTTTATGAAGAAATATCAACTAATTGTAATAGATTGTTCTAGACAGAACGAAACAGTAAAGGAAGGAATTGTTGATATTAAATTAGAGATTGAAACTGCAGAAAATGTACCAGCAAATACATCTGCATATTGTTTGATAATACATGATAAAGTGTTTGAGTACAATCCTTTGTCAAATGAGATAAATCAAATTTAAATAAAAGATGAAAAACATTCAACAAGAATTGGTTGACTCTGCAAATCAAATACGAGAGAAATATAGAGCTTTAAAACGTGGCAAGTTTCTAGAGGCTGAAGAGAGGTTCCAAACATTCCAACCTTTAATAGAGCCATTACAAGAATTAAAAAAAAATCGCCAAAACAGAGAGGCCTCGAATGGAGATACTCCCAATGACTCCATCTAGAATATCAATGATACCAAGATTACAACAATCCACCCCACAGAAATTAGATTTTGGTCTTTTAGCATCAGACTATTTAGGAAATTACCTCAGTAAAAGTAGTATGACAGACACTACATATGGTATTAGACGAGAAGCAAATAAATTTTTTATTGGAAATAAGGAAGTTGATATTGCCAATGATGATGTTACAGTTGCAAATAAAACCTACAAGGGGACAAAAGGTTTATGGGAATTGTTAACGTTAAAAGAACCTGAGAACTATACTCAGGCTGATTTGCAAAATTATAAAGAAATTTTGGAAGCTACAAATGGACATTTAAAGAGTTACAAAGATGGTGCACCAATTTCAAGTAATAGACATACTAAATATCTTAATATAATTAAACCTCTATTTAAATCTGTTGGTGAAGGTTTGAGACAAGTGACTGGTAATAAAATAGACTATATTTATTGGGATGATCCTAATGAGCTTGTAGATAGGTTAAGACTTCTTTGGCTAAGTCGCCAAGCTGGTAACTCAGGAGTGGATAATGAAATAGATTCCATTATTGAGGAATTGAGAGAAAGTGGAATTATTTATTAAATAAAAATATGTTTATAGATAAATTTTATCGTTTATATAATCCATATAATAAGCCTGCAGAACCCAGGGCTAGTAGTGAACCTACTTTAAATTTACAAGACAATAGTTGGAATGGTTTAAACCGTAAAATTGGTAATGTTAAAGATGGGGAGTTTGTAGATGATGTATCAACTTTGGGACAGACATTAACTAGAAAAGGTGATGTCTTTTTACAAGGTAAAACTAAATATGAGTTTTTAGAATCTAAGAATAAAAATTGGAATGCTAAAAAACAGAAAATTACGAATGTGGAAAAGGGTGAAAGTTTAGATGATGTGCCCACTTTACAACAGACTTTAATACGTAAAGATGGTGGTACATTTGTACAAGACAATAATAATTATGAATTTTTAGAATCAGAAAATGGTGTTTGGAATGCTAAGAAACGAAAAATTACTAATGTAAAAAGGGTGAAAGTTTAAATGATGTGCCCACTTTACAACAGACTTTAATACGAAAAGAAGATGGTAAATTTGTACAAGACGATAATAATTATGAATTTTTAGAATCAGAGAATGGTGTTTGGAATGCTAAGAAACAGAAACTTAGCAATTTGATGGAAGGTACAGATAGTAAAGATGCTGTGAATGTTTCACAAGTTCCAAAAATGGAAGCAGGCTATTGGAGTTTTTATAATAAAAGGTTAGTACGTGTTAAACCTGCCATTGATGACACTGACTGTGTTATAAAAGAACAGACAATAACTTTTGATAAAAAAGAAAAATGTTGGGATGCCAAAAAACAATTTATAAGGAATCTACCAGAGGGGGAACATTTGGATGATATTTGTCTAATGTCACAATCTATGCATTACGATGGATCAAAATTTGTATATGGAGAAAAAAATTTTAATTTGATGGAATATAATCCTGATTTATTAGTTGCTGACCCCACATCTTTGAGTGGATTTAAGTATATAGATAATAGACCATATATACCAGAAAACTATGTATTTAAAAGAATGGAAGATAATCTATTGATTGGGGCTAATGGTGATGTATTTAGAGTTACAGGAAAGGATGATGTTATAAAAAATGAATGAAATTGCATACGAACTTCATAAGCCTGCAAGAAAGAATTTCATTAGAAGGTCTTTTAAAGTATTGGGTATAAACGAAACCATACAAATAGATTTAATTGATATGCAAAACTATGCTAGAGAAAATTCTGGCAATAAATATATTATTTTAACTTTAATAGATACATTTTCTAAAAAAGCTTATGCTTCTCCACTAAAGAATAAGACAGGGTTGGTGGTTACAGAAGCCATTAAAACCATTCTACCAAAGGGGGTTAAAAACATTCAATCTGACAATGGAAAAGAATTTTTCAATCAATATTTTAGCAAACTAATGAAAAAATTAAATATTAATCACTATCACACATTTTCTACAACTAAGGCTGCAATTGTAGAGAGGTTTCAGAGAACTTTAAAGAATTGGCTATATAGGGAATTTAGTGCTCAGGGGAGTTATAAATGGTTGGATTTACTTCCAAAGTTAATTCGAAAATATAATAATAAGGTGCATAGATCTATAAGAATGAAGCCTTACCAAGTAAGTATTAAGAACAGTAAATATGTGCATGAGAGGTTGACTTCTAAAGTAGTGCAAGTTAAAAAGCCAAGATATAAGGTAGGTGATAGTGTGAGGATTTCCAAGTATAAACATGTTTTTAGTAAAGGTTATACTCCGAATTGGACAGAGGAACTATTTACAATAGCAGAAGTTAAGAATACAAAGCCTGTGACTTATATCTTGAAAGATGAAAATGGTAATATAATCAGGGGAGGCTTCTATACAGAGGAGTTGTTAAAGACCAAGTATAAAGACATGTATTTGATAGAGAAGGTTATTAGGAGAAAGGGTGATTTATTGTATGTCAAATGGCTTGGATTCCCAAGTAGCCAGAACTCATGGATTTCCACTAAGGATGTCCAGGGGAGCGCGCCATGAGCCAGCAGCATGCCCAAGTTCGCGTACAAACCTCGCACTGTCAAGTTGATGATTTTGAGAATATACATGGGAATGCATGTGGATTTGAAATAGTAATGAAGTTATACAATGGTATTGCACATTTATATAGGCTTGTATAGACCGTGGGCTGGATTTTTAAAAAAAGTGGCTAAAAAATGCCCACCATGTTATTCTTATGGGGAAAAACGCCCCAAGTGACGTCATATTCTTCTATTGCCTCTACTCTAAATTTACACTTGTAAGGGTCAATAAATATAAGAAATAGCTTTTTAGCTTAATATCAAATATATTTATGGGGAATAAGTAAGGAATAAGGTTTGACAATAATTATATAGGGATATTTAGGCAAAGATCAGGATTTTTGGTTTTGGTGGCCAAAAAATGATCCCCATGTTATTCTTATGGGGAAAACGTGCCTAAAGTGATGTCTCTTTGCTAGTTCGCCACTACTTATTCAGCACAATGAATACAAAAAACATATGTTGTGGTACTTATAGAAATTTTTGCAAGTGATGGTTCTTACCAAGTTTTAAATATTTCCGTAAACTTTCTCATACAAATAGAAGAAAACTAATATATCCCCACAGAGAGCGTTTCACGAAAAGTCTAGTCCCGTTCTGACATCTCCATCAATAGCTTGAAGGTCTCCACATTGCCATGGTCTTAGAATATAAGGATCTTAAAGGGAACTTTTTGGAATCAATAATTTTAAACCAAGGAATCGACTCAACTTGAAAAATGAAATCAATACTAATTTGAAATTAGTAAGCCACATAGAAAGTGCCATACAAAATATCACATTCTGATTAAATTAATTATATCAAGAAAAAATTATCGGTGTTAAAATAAATAAATTAAAAAATTACAGATAATTTATCATGTTCTAGAGGTAAAAAATTTAAACCCTTTTGTTCATAGAAACAAATTATTTTGTTAATAACTTTAAAATTAAATTTAAAGAACAAATACATGCAGTAAACTAGTATGAACGTAATATAAATGAGCAATGTAACTTGAACATTAACATAACACTTAGAAACCCGTGCGGCAATATGATAAAATACCACATAAACCCACCAGTGAGATTAAATTTATAATCACAAGTATAGTAGAGATAGTAATATTTCGAAGTACTAACCAATTATTTTAATTTGATTGAATATAAAAAACTTTGTTGATTGCTTACATTTAATACTTTCTAGAAAAACTAATTTAGTGTTAACAAAGGGACCAAACATTATGACGAGACGGTATGCACCTCTTATAAATTCAACATGAGTTGTTGTTTCCAGGATAAGGTTTGTTTATCCACCAACACTTTGTCGTTGTCTTGTTAGCGAGTTATGAGTTTCACTACTATGTCTGCAGTGACGCAGTACTCCATGTGCCAGGGCTCGTATCAGAGTTATAGTCTGCAGCTCAAAGATTATTCATCTTATCACACGACAAAACAACAGTGAAAAATGTAAATGTGTGGTTGTAACGTGAAACATAAAAATGTGTAAAACTGACTTCATATTTTGATAGGGTTTATCCTAAATGTTTTATTGAACTTAATAAGTAATAAACACAGTATTCAGTCATTTTTCAACTTTTTAGTTTTTTAGATATTTTATCTTATAATTTTCTTTTAAATTCTATTTTGAGGTTCCTTAGTAAATAATTGTTAATTTTAAATATATCTACTTCAAAAAAATATTTCTCCTAAGGAAAAGTAATTACAAATTGTCAGTGTTTTACGTTGCTGACAGCAAAACAACATAACAAATCTTGTTAAGTAAAGTACAATGTACATTCGGAATACAGTTTTACATTATAAAATTGACACGTAATAGTAGGAACTTTTCAGTAAATATGTGTTCACAACAACAATCCAAGATTTAAATATGTAACTATGAAATTCTCTTCGATACCAAAACTATCCATGTGTTGTCTATTAAAATACAGACTAATGACTTTCATCACCCGTATTACAATATTGTATTGCACCTGACGTCTCAGACGATGATACAATAGTGTTTCGTGATTTACGTTACATCATGCATATCATGATAGTCTGCTGTCAGCATCTGTCTTAGGTCCCGATGTTATTGAAATGTAATTCATAGTGCAATTGACATGCAGATGTAACTAGGATGGTATCATAAATGAATTTTTACGGAAAGACTTTTGAAAAAGGAAATATATACATAATAAAGCTTCTTTTTAAGCTAAAAGCATTTTTATCAATAAATACGGAAAAAGTTTATCCACCCGTTTCATTGATAACCACAAACAATAATATTATTGAAAATTCCTTACAGGAAAAAAATCATTGGCTATTGTAGGGGAGTTATTAAAATGAGCTATTAGCCCACGACCTTAAATTTTGCATTTATTTAAATTTTTAAATGAAAATGATTCTTCGGTCACACAATTAATGAATGATGCTAAACAGCTCTTGTTTAGAAATATATTTATAAATGTATATTCTTTTCGCAACACCATTGACAGAATGAATGCCTCCTTAAAGGTATTGATGGAGCTCACGCAACGTGACTAGAATGAAGGTATGTTTACATTTCTGTTTGTGAAGAAATACTAAGGTTAATTTATTCTTGATAGTTTTTATCGGATTTTCTATACAAGGAATAAGCTGTTGCCGCAATTATCATGGTAAGACGAGGTATTTTATGTCCGAATCTGTTCAAATTCATTTATGTATGTATGGTTGTAGGTATGAACCTCAGACCATCATTTAATTCAATAATTTGTCTATAAAATAAAATAAAATCCCATATGAAAAACATTATAAAAACCTCTTAATACAATATCTGAAAATTGGGGTAAATATACTTGAAATTGCTAGGTCAATCACGTTTTCAGGTACCGTACGATCAATTTTAAAAGGAAATTGAACCTCCAAAGCCCTGTTGCAAGTTAATGACATGCAACTCCTCTAGAATATGACAAAATACTGACATGGAATCACTCTGAAAATAACCGGAGATCAATTCAGCTACATTTTTTAACACATTTTTTACATTTTTTCAGTTGTTATCGGTCCGCCGATGAGGAAGGTTGTCTTATCTTCAGTGAGCTTCCTTATCTAATTGCCGGCTTTGGCCTGCCCAGTTAGCCTGACTACTTAATTAACCTACATTATTTTACTATACTTTGTATAAACTTTTTACTTTTTTAACTATATTTTCTAGTGGCGGACGTGTTATCGGACATGGCAGTTAACTGTGATAAGTGCGGTGGTGATTTATCAAACTCCAAATCCATCATCGCTAAATGTGCAGAATGCAACGTGCAGCGACATGGCGCGTGTGCTGGTGCCGGGAGTTCTAGTAAAGTGCGCAATAGAACATGGAAGTGTGAACAGTGTCTCGGAGAATCCCTCTCAGCGCACTGTGACGTTGCCACGGACACGAATAAAGATATCGCGCAACTACTCCAGTCCATGAAGACAGAAATTATTGGCGAGTTTCGCACTGAAATCAGAGCACTTAAGGAAGAATGCATGAAGAATAATGCACGACTCGACACCGTGGAGGATGAACAGGCAGTATTGAAGAGTAAATGCGAATCTTTAGAGAAGACTAACTCTGAGCTGTGTGGCATAGTCCGCGACCTGCAGCAACAAATACGCGACAACGACCAACACTCGCGCGCGGCTAATTTGGAGATACAGGGGGTGCCTGTAACACCTCGAGAGGACATCATGGTGGTACTGGGGCGATTGGCTACTGTGCTCCAGCTTCCCTTCACACCTGAGGACATCTCTGTAGCCCACAGACTCAGACTGTATTCGGACAAACTTAGTGAACCACCAATAATAGTCCAGTTCATTTCTCGCACGGTCAGGGAGAAGTGGCTAATCGCAGCGAGGAAGAAGAAGGGAATTGACACCACTGAGTTATCTACTGCACTACGTCCAGGCCCGGTGTATGTTAACGATCATCTCACTAGCTTCAATAAAAAACTCCTGGGACGCGCCAGACGTCTCCTGCGAGAGAAGAAGCTGAGCTCCGCCGGATACTTCAACGGCAAGGTGCTGGTGAAGAAGACGCCTGAAGACGCCGCCACCAGGGTGTTTGAGATGTCTGACCTGGACGTGTATGACACCAAGTCTACGCCCTCGCCTACGCAGACCACGCAGTCACTCTCCTCCTCTACGGTTACCGCCACCAACTAATATGTATGTTATAACATTATTTCTCCTCTACAATAGATAGTTTACATTTTTTCAATTACATTTTTCGATAACCATTATATTTTTTGTGACATTGTTATCAACATTCAAAAATATAAAATAATGTTCTAAATATATTAAATCAGTATAATTAAGAATTTTCTATGTTACAGATTTTATCTTTCAATTGATCCGTTCTCTCATGCCAACACATGTATAGTCACAATTATTTAAATTTAGTGAATTATGTATTTTTTTTAAATCTTTATTAAATCTTAAAACGGTGGAATTAAATCCTAAATCTTTTGTAGCTTTAAAATTTTTATAACTAATGTTCTTGCATAGAAGTTATCCAAAAGTTTATTTAAGAGCTTCTGCATAAACTAATTAGGTATTTGAATCAATATTGCTTATAATACAAAATACACAGGAATAGCAGTAATGTAGTATAGCCTAGTTATGTTCCAACATTGCAGGTATGGTTACACCTATCCATTTGAAATTTATAATTTCATATTTTAATAGCCAAATAACAAAAAAAATGTTTTTACATTACAAGAGAAAACAGTTTATTTCTATATTTTTCTTCCTCCAATGTTAATTGCAGTTATCATCTAAAGTTCCAGTTATTTGTAGTCGGGTTAAATACTTTTCCTACGAAGTATATATCTTTTTGTAATCATCTTTAATTGTATTCTTTATTGGAATTTTATAAACCATCTAACTAGGCCGATTGAAAATATTGAAATTTAGTTAAAAGTATTTTTGTTTCTATTAATATTTTTCACCCTGTAATCATACAACTCATTTTGCAGTTATTAATTAATCATAATTATGATAAATGATCTTAGATAAAATTAGTCCATTATTAAACTTTTGAAATCTTAGAAATTGTGGAGGTTGTTATACTAAAGTAATTTTGTAGTTATCTATTATTTTAAGTTATCTATCATTGTACTAGTAAAATTGTATTACAGTGAAGGTTTTTGTTTTTAATAAGGCTAATTTCTTTTGAAACAGCAACTTAATATTTTAGTTCTCATGCTAGTTTTTAGTTGGTATAGTGTAAAAGTTGTCTCAACGGTTGACTGGGCAGGTGACTGGGGCTTGGCCGATGCAAATTTTTAATAACTGTGATGATGACGGCGACGGCGACTTCCATTGTCTTGAGCTACATTCCACAGATCAATACATTAACTTTTTTAATTATCATTTAAAGAGCCTGAAAATATTTCACAATAACATTAGAAGCTTTTCCAAAAATTTTGATGAGTTTTTAGTTTACTTAGATTCTTTTAATACCAGTCTAGATGTTATAATTTTTTCTGAGTGCTGGCTTGGCGGGGGAGAGGTGGGGGCGAACATCGACGGGTTTGACACTCACATGACTACCACTCAACGTAACCGCAATGATGGTATCATTGTGTTTACTAACAAATCACTATCAGCTACTGCACGACAAATAACTCTGGGGGACGTTCATGGGTTATCACTGGACTTTGTGTACTGCAACAAGAACTTCAATTTACTTGCACTTTACAGAACATTCGACAGCAATCCAGTACAATTCACTAGTGAACTTGAGACTTACTATCAGAACTTAGATAGAAACAAAATGTGCATTTTTATGGGTGACATGAATTTAAACCTTTTGAGCAAGGATATACTAATTGACCTATACTTAAACAGTTTACTTGGTTCTGGACTAGTACAGTGTGTGGACAGACCGACTAGAGTTACACAGGACACTGCCTCCTGCATTGATCACATATTTGTGCGTTACTGTGACATGGCTGCTGTGCGCGCTACTGTACTGCACACTAGCCTCACCGACCACTATGCCACCGCCCTCACTATACATGACACTGCATACACTGACGCACACACATTTAACATTCGCACTGCAACCGGACCTTCTCAAACTTACCTTGATCACACCCTTCTCACCCAAAATCTCTCTCAGACCGACTGGGGACCTGTCCTAAACTGTATAGATATCAATATGTGCTGTGAAATGTTTTACAAAAATCTAGATTTTGCCTTACAAAATGCAAAAAAACCTATAACTTCAAGATCATCTAGACGTAAAAGAATCAAACCATGGATTACTGACAGTTTGGTCAAATCAATACGTACCAGAGACAAATTAAGTAAAGCCGCTCGGCGTGAACCATTTAATGATTATCTACAAACTTATTATAGGAATTACAGACAAAACCTATGCAATCTATTAAAAAGAGCCAAACGAGATTTTTACAGGGAAAGATTGTACCAGAACAATAGGAATCCAAAATTGTTTTGGGGACTGATCAATGATCTTGCTGGCAGGCCACGTAATAAAAATTCATTTCCAATTGATAAATTTATTCCCAGCATGTCTCATGATACTCAAGCCGCAAAACACGAGATAGCAGATGATTTTAATAATTTCTTTGCTTCTGTTGGAGTAAATCTATCGAGGCAGATAGATGCGGGTGGGACCCCAGTGGTTGTTGACTCTGACTACAGACAGGACTCTACTTTCACATTGCAAACTGTTTCTGCACAAGACGTACTACGACACATCTCCGAGCTGCGCGGTGGCTCAGCTCCGGGTCTGGACGAAGTTTCGGCTGATTTACTTAAACAAAACGCACTCATAATTTACATTCCGCTGCTACACATAATTAATCTATCTCTACTGACTGGTATATTCCCGGCTCAATTCAAAACTGCAAAAGTAATTCCTTTATTTAAAACAGGTGATCCAAAAGACAGTAACAACTTTAGACCAATCTCATTGTTAAGCGTGTTTTCCAAGGTGTTAGAGCGTATTGTCAAGGAGCAGTTGGTGGAGTACCTTCATAATAACAATATATTATCTAATTCACAATTTGGGTTTAGAAAAGATAAAAACATCTCTGATGCACTTTTTGAAGTATGTAAATCTATAAATAACTCAATGGCAAATAACAATCGTTCTATGTTAATTTTCTTAGATTTAAAAAAAGCATTCGACTGAATTAACAGAAACTTGTTGATAACAAAATTGGAACAGATCGGTGTCAGAGGCACTGCTCTCGCCTGGTTCAAAAACTATTTATCTGACAGACATCAAGTAGTTTCCATTTGTGGTGTGAATAGTGATGCAAATTCAATTGAGTATGGGGTTATTCAGGGAAGTACTCTGGGGCCTATACTTTTTCTAATCTATATAAATAACATTTCAAAACTGAACCTGGATGGTGAACTATTTTTATTTGCTGACGACACATTAGTTTTGTTAAAGGGTCGTTCATGGGAGGATGTCAGGTCTAAAGCTCTCCGTGACCTCTCACTTCTAAAAAAATGGCTAGATCAAAATGTGCTCTCACTTAACGTGAACAAGACTAAATTTCTTCCGATATCACTCAGTACAAGCACTGATTATAGTCTAGCTAGACAATTTGAAGATTCATTGTTGCGGTGACCATAAGAGTATATCTTGTAATTGTGAATACATTGAAAAAGTAGATTATTACAAATATTTAGGTGTTTATTTTGACTACCGAATGAGGTGGTCAGAGCATGTAGATTTCTTAAAGAAAAGGATTCGTAAATACATATATGCTTTTAATCAACTGAGTGTCATTTTGGACGAGGAGGACGTAAAGAGAGCTTATTTCGCTTATGTACAATCCTTGATTTCATTTGGTATTATCTGCTGGGGAGCATGCTATCACACCACCTTGGAACCCTTGAATGTGGTCCAAAGATCAATTTTGAAAGTAGTTTTTAGAAAAAATAAAAGGTACTCCACTGATGCGCTATTCCGTGAGACGGGAGTATTACCAGTCAGACATATTTTCATTCAGTTTCTTCTTAGTCACACATTCAAAAACTCAAACACGATCCTTACAGCAGTCACACATCAACACTACACAAGATATTCACACAATGTTGGAATATCTGTCCCTCAGCTACATAAGTCAGTTTTAACTACCAACTGTTTTTATGTTGCTCAGATTCTATATCGAAATATAATTCAAAAATATAATATTCAACACATTTTTAGTTTACCCTCAATACAGAAATTCAAAAAACAGATCCTTGTTTTACTGCACACGATTACCAATGAAGAGGCCGAAACTTTGATCAGACCTAACCTTACTTGACCCTGACTAAACAATCCTTGACCCTTCGAACCCCTCGCCATCACAATGTCTCCTGTCTTAGATTGCACTGGCTTTGGTTGTCGTCGCCGACATTCTCTTATCCGCTAAAAGATCAAGTTAAATTAACAAGGCTTAAAAACCTTCCCAATTTTAGTGTGTGCCCTCAATTTGCTTAGACTGATAACAGCCAGGCCTACGCACAGGCACCAGCCCATGTAGGCCTATCCCATAAGTAAGGCAATTTTATTTTATTTTAGAAATATTGTACTGTTAAGTTGTATAGCTACTCTCTGTTTTAGTTTATATTCTTGGGATAAATAAACGTTTTTCATTTCACGTTTTTCATTTCATTTCATTTCATTTCATTTCATTTCATTTCACATAGTATTCCTGATTTGCAAAGAAAACATTTGTAATAGAATGACTAATTTTTTGTTGTGTCATTCGTCCAACTTTAATTACGCAATCGGCTTCCAAATTGTATTCTATTAAATAGTATGTAAACTTGAAAACATATCAAAATCCTATGAGTCTTCGTTAAAAAATACTTCAGACAAAGTTACAGAACATAACACTACCTGTCTTATTTCATTAGAATAAAAAAGAAGAAAAAAAAACAGTTGCAACTGTCTAATGAGTCATTCAGTTATCTATATGACATCTAAAAGTTGTATTGCCTGATTTTACATAAAATCAAAACGTTGCGACTATATTATAAATATCGTCATCGTTACAGTTGGTATTACCGCACACCATAGCATCAAAAACACTTTGAATATTTTTTTGCTGACAAATCAATAACCATTGTAAAAAACAATAATCGTGTAAATGTGATTTAAAACATATTAAATGAAACAAAAATAAAGAAAATGTTTAAGGGTGTTCTTCTTATGTCGTAAATAAGCAAGATTTTATATAGCTGATACAAGGGTTGGTAAGCTACTGTTTCCCCCTTTTCATGCTATTTTTACTACTCTTTTTTGTACAAATCTGTTCAACGAGGCAATATCGAAAAAAAGGAAAATAAATTTAACGGAAAACATTTAAGGGCGAAAAATACTTGGCTAATAACAGGATACTCGTATCAATAAAATACGTCGAGATGAATTCAGGATATGTGTTTACGACCAATAAAAATGTGTATTGAATCTTGATCAAGAAACAGACTTTATATCACTTCAGAGTTACTGCAACTACAAGTCCATTCACTACACTAACATTGCACTAACATATTAATAACATTGACACCCACTTACGAATTATTTTATGTACAGCATATACTGGAATACCACATAACAGTGTTGTTCAAATTAATTGCTTAAACATTTTTAAATCAGTATTTTTACCTTTTTGGTAGCCTAAGGTGTCCAAATTCTTATCTCTTGCGAGACGCGTTTCGCATTAATTACAATGCATCTTCAGTCGCTGTCACAGGCTTCAACATTGCCCATATAAATGGTTGTCACAGTTTATAAAACATATTAACACAGCCGTACAGTTCACGAAACACATACATATATACAATTTTACGACCATGGTCACACACGTACTGTACAAGCGAGCGGGAGAAGACTATCGCTTGTACAGTACGTGTGTGACCATGGTCGTAAAATTGTATATATGTATGTGTTTCGTGAACTGTACGGCTGTGTTAATATGTTTTATAAACTGTGACAACCATTTATATGGGCAATGTTGAAGCCTGTGACAGCGACTGAAGATGCATTGTAATTAATGCGAAACGCGTCTCGCAAGAGATAAGAATTTGGACACCTTAGGCTACCAAAAAGGTAAAAATACTGATAACAAATAGGTGTCTAGGCCAATATCTACAAATTTTTAAATCGTAAAAACAAGGAAGATATAATAAATAAGAAAACTATAATATTTAGAATGATGTCTTATTTAACTTAAAAACGTTTTTTTTATTAATGCCAAAGTTACGCTGACGTAACTTTGGCTGACTATATTTAATGACAAAGTTACATTTCAACGTAAAAATAAAACTATTTTAATGACAGTAATTACCCTTTTTTATACTGGAAAAGATTGATCTCGATAGCTAGTAGGAAAAAACCAACAAATAACAAAATATCAGTCCAAAAGGTCAACAGATATTTATCGTTCAGTTGTGTTTGTTTGATTTTCTAATAGATATGTAAGAATCATGAATATACGAAGACCAAATGTAAATAAATGCTGAATCTAAATTCTCTTCCGGAAACACCACTCATTTGCAACAAACTTTAAGAGCAACAACTAACTAGAGCTCTTCAGATAAAGAAGTCATGCTGGTTAGAAAAAGAATAAACCATATTTCTAAATACAGTTTTTATATTACTCAATGATAATAACAACTTCTTATCTGTTTATAATTGTTCTTGGGAAAGTTTTATTATTAAAGGGTGTGATATTTTAATAATATCTGCAAAATCAATTATCAAAGCTTTCATAGGAATAGCATTTGTTTACACCAAGCTGTTTGGTAAGTAACTAACTAAATTAAGCAAAATAAATGGAAACAGATTTTTGGGGCAATGGGCAAATCTTTATCGAAATTCCCAAAGGAATTCCCAATCCAGAATATTAGGAAAATAATATTACGTGGAAGAGCCTCCGGGTGTTTACTTTATTAATGCAACCACTGTTGAGCCTTCCGTCTACTTTCTTTACTTTTCAATTGAGTCACTTAATGGTTTTGCGTGCCTAATGCTCTTAGGCACGCATATAGTATTACATCTCTGAGCATATAATAATACATATTTGCTCCATAAGTTGAGGTTGTTAAACTAGTCCTATACTATAAATATAAATTATAAAATTCTAATACAAATTTTATAAATGTATATACTTAGTTACAAGAAGGTTATATTTGCGAAGCGTTTTGTCAACACAGTTAATAGAAAGGCATCCGCCAATCCAATGACTTCCTTATAAAAAATACTAACATAAAACAGTCGTTACCCAAATTGTATGAATTTTTATTTTTTTTATTTTACCCAAATTAAAATTTAACTAATAACTGGTATCCATACGATTAGTTCGTCTAGAATCACACATTTATTCGTAATACGTTTTGTTCCTTGTTTAGGTATATTTTTCAATTATTAAGTGAAATAAGAAATGTTATAGTACACTGAAAATAATTGTTCTAATAAGCTTTTTGATTCTTCGGTTATGATCATAGTACAGTAAATCGTGAATATTAGAGTACTATAGTATTTCTTTTTTCGCCACATATATAAAATGTTTAGCGTACAGGGTACTTGGCCTCAGGATTCATCAAAACTAATATAATTATTTGGCTTCGGGTATAGGTCTTACCGTGCCATCTCTCGGTAATAGATTATTCTCTCTATGGTAAATTCGCTGAATAAAGAAACCTGGTGGACTATTTCGGGGTAGGAAATAGCAAATAAGCTTTGTTCAGCAAGCCCAAATTCGTAATTTCAACACCCTGCTGTTCTGACTTGAATGAATATTTGAGGTTGGATTTACGGTATTTTGTTTTCCTAATAGACCATGTACCTCAACTTCATTTAGATCCTCGTCTTTATTTCTGTCCAGCCCCTTGTTGACTGTCCCTCGTATATATACTTACTTACTTAATGCTGTGGCCCGTGGTACCCTAGATGGTACTTGGCCTCCCCAACACACTGCCTCCATAGGTCTCTGCTTCTTGCATCTTCCTTCCTTCTCCCTAGCTTCCTCAGGTCTTTCTCGACTTGGTCGAACCATCTAAGTTTCGGTCTTCCAAGGGGTCTTCTACCTTCTTGGTTATTCCTCAAGATGTTCTTTGATAGGGAATTGTCATCTTTTCTTAGAATATGCCCTGCCCATCTCAGTCTTCTGCTCCGTACCTCAGCGACAATATCCGGATACTTAAATAATTCTCTAAGTTCCCAATTATGTCTTGATCTCCATTGTCCATTCTCAAAAATCGCTCCGTACACTTTCCTCAAAATCTTGTTCTCAAATACAATAGCTTTCCTTTCTTATTTCTTGCTTAAGATCCAATTTTCTGAACCATACAGGAGAACTGGTCTGATGATTGTCTTATAAATCCTGAGTTTGGTGGTGTGGGATATTATTTTTGAAGTTAGTAACTTGTGACAGGCCGAAACACTTTTGCTAGGTTTAATCTATTTTTTATTTCTAGCTCTTCATCATTATCGCTGGTGAGGATGACTCCCAAATACTAGAAATTTGTTACTTTTTTAAATTTATACTCTTTAATTTCAATGTAGTTGTTATTTTGGTATCTTGGTTGGTCATCATATTGTTTTCTTCCACAGAGAAATAAATTGATAACTGCTTCAAAAAAGGAGATTTTTATAATTTTTTGAGAAAGCAGCGTAGCATTATTTGCAATGGCTAAAGTAGAATTCTCGTTCTTAATTTTTAGCTGTGTAATATCACATTTTAAATGGAAAATAAACAACGTCAATATCCGATCAAAAAATTATGCTCAGAAATTGTATGTTTAAAAAAATATGGAAAATACTTTTTGCATGAATGGATTGAATGCGTTCTTTACAAAAGAGTTTACGCGAGCTGATTTTATTATTTAAAAATTAACCTCATAAATGTATAAACAAGAATGTGCTTTGGCGTAGCTGGGGGTTGGGATTCAGAGGGATATTTACTTAGAATATTGCGCTCTCAGCCCGGAGACAGAAGGGCAAATGAAGCGTTGAAGTGCCTTCATGTGTCATGTGAGCTTTCAACTCTTTCATCATTCAGTTGTACTAACAATGATTTTGACGGAGAAACAATCCATTTCCAAATAGTAAATCGCCTTCTAAAATTAACTGTTAAATTCTGTTATGCCGTAATGTTTTGCTTTCTCCTAACTACGACTCCTTACACATGCGTTTATTCTATATAGTCATCTAATTTTGGGTAGTAGTAGGTAGGATTATGTGCCTCTACATGTTATAAAATATATCTGATGAGAAAACGTTGATTTGTTTTACACGTACCAAAGAGAGGCATGGTATTTGTATTAGTTATATGAATATGACTATGAGTCATATGACTATGAATATGATTTATATAATATGAATATTGACTTGATGTCATATTAATATGACTTTTCTAATCAAGCCCTAAACATAGTGTTTACATAACAATCAATTTGCATATGTCAAGGTAACGATATCCGAAGTCAGTTCTTTAAGACTTGGAAGCCAGATACCAGTATTTTTTCCATTTAGCTTCCTCATAAGCCAAGTAACCTTTCTTGCAAACATCTCACGTGCACGACCGAATTTTGAGTACTGTAAGATATATTTTAAATTTTTTATTTTGGTGCAATTTGACCACATTTCAAATCAACACGTGTATTAATAGTTTATGACGATTAAATCCACCATATTGATTGCGAAAAAGCAAAGAGTAATACAAGAGTCACACAAAAATAATAGGTAAGTATAGTACGCTTTAGACTGTGTTTATTGGTTACAAAGACTTAAAAACGTTTACCACAATACGTTTCTTAATTTATCCTATGAGAGAATGAATTAATAGCTACAGATTGGGGTTTTTAGAATTAAAATCTGTGATATTTGTTTATTTATCGTAAGTTTTTTTTTTATTCAATGATAAAATTTCAAGGTAACCTAGAAATAGGGATGATACACAGAATCAAATGGTTCTATTTATTTATTAGTTTAGTAAATTTCATAATGGATGGAAAAATAAGTGCGACTTTCTTATTTATAAGTGGAAACTGTTTCGCCCTATATTGTTTATAACCAAATTATTGCAAACATGTCATAGGATGATGTATAAGGATGAAGATAAATTAAACGTGATGTTTGCTTAAACACAAGAGTGATTCATTGTCGGTGTAATGTTTATTTTACTTTAATAAACAAAACAAGATCCTAGTTTGTTATGTTAATAAAATACCAGCTTATATTTATATATATACTTATTTAATACGCAAGAAGGGTTTTTTTTAAATTACTCCTCCGAAACTACTGAACCGATTAACATGTTTTTGGTGTCATTAGAAAGAGCGTAACGTGAAGTTGTGCAGGAAACTTTCTTTTAAGGGAAATATTTAGAGAGTGAGGCCCTTTAAAGTTTCGTATTTATCCATAAGATTAACATGGAAAACAAACATTATTATGAAACTCCAGCTGTTGTCAGAAATTGAAAGTGAGAAGAAGAACATATGTTAATTGTAAACCATCAATGTTTAAATTATCTATGTTGTATTAAAAATATGTATAGTTTTGGATGTTGGTTTGTGTTTAATGATATAAGTTATTAATTGTTGAATTTTATATCAGTCAGGAAATGTTTGTTGAAAACACTAAAAACAATATCAGCTTATGAAACATGATAAAATATTTACAGAAAATTTTGAAAACAGTATATTGAACTGCTTTATACATCGTGATTATTTCCATGAATTACAGACCGGTAATCTTTGAGTCAACTCTTTTAAACACATTGTAAATATGACCGTTATTCGTTTAGAAATAACTTTTGTAATACTTTGCAGTTGCTCGAATTCGAGCAATATGTACACTAGTATGAACTAATTACACAACCTATGTAATATGGAAATATGTACAACAATATACAGGGTATACATAATGGGTATAGGCCCTACGCGGGTTAAATGTGTTCTAAACGATAAAAGATAAATAAATAAGACTTGGTACATTAACACGTCACCTAAAAATATACTTTTTAAAGGAACTATAAGTTTCGTCATATCATAGAGTGTCCCGCAATGAGTCAGAAGGAAATCTTAAATTAGAGGATAGGCTATATACATCGAGTTGAAGGTATTTACTGGTAAAATACTAGTAGAAAGCCGAAAATTTGAACTCAAACCAGCAGCCGAGTCAAAATGGCGGCCGTTCAAATGTCAGGGTCAATACGTAGGAAAACGTATGTGATATATTTCTTCCAATTAATTCAAATTATAATAGAGGAGAACTAATATAGTGTACGGATCATGTTTTCTTAATCAACTCAGCTATAAAAAAGTTTAATTTGTTTCTCATTACACGCTAGTAAAAACAAAACATTTTACACCTAATAAATATGTTTAATTAAAAAAGTAACATGTTTGTAAATATTAATGTTTTGTGGAATAACACAGTTTTACTGCATTGCGACGTGATTTGCATGGGCTTAATGCTAAAACTTTTTTAGTGCAGCAAGAGATAAATAAATAGTTTACTTGGTAACACAACGTAATTAAAAACGTTTAGTAAAAAAACAAAGTTCGTTTTAAGTTTCATTATAAAGCTTTATGTTAGAATATGAAGAGTTTCACGTAACATTAGTACGGGAAAAGGGATTTTAGAAGTTTTGTTATTTTCATCGTAAAAAGAAAATATTTGAATCACTGAGAAAACGTGTTAGTTAGTTGTAGCTATGTTGATCAGTTGACTGATGACAATCCATCAAAACCTTCGTACAACCCACTGCATTATTGATAGGCCTACGTATCAGCATTGACTATTGGATACAGAAGAAGACATCTAATCTATATGGATCAGCTGTCGCCAATTTTTCACAGATTGCTCTAGGGTCTAAAACTCTATTTTGTACCTTATTTTTTGATACTGACATATTTACTGGGTCATAACAGTTGCTACAGCTCATTATAAGTCACTCCAT
Source organism: Macrosteles quadrilineatus (assembly GCF_028750875.1). Classification (NCBI taxonomy): domain Eukaryota; kingdom Metazoa; phylum Arthropoda; class Insecta; order Hemiptera; family Cicadellidae; genus Macrosteles; species Macrosteles quadrilineatus. The sequence goes on from NW_026542594.1 coordinate 162,163,461, forward strand.
CAGTTCGACTTGGTAAAAACCATCGTGTAATCGGCAGAAATTTGTAATTTAGATCAGCACAATCTTTAGGTGGCTCACATCAACTAAGACAATTTGATCAACAACCTGGTGACAACTTTAACATGGGGATGGAATGTCTAGTATTAGCCAGGCTGAATAAAAAAATACATGATATAGACACACATTTGTGAATGTGGAACATTTGACATAAACAATCTAGAAATAAAAAAAAATAAAAATTATTGCTACAAGAAAATGTCAATCCCACCAATTTTGGCTTTTTTTTCATCAATATAAGGCAATTCAAACCACAAATAGCTGGTTAAATTTCATCCAAAGATAAACAAAAGTCGTTTTAAGAGGTTAATTGTAATATTAAAAAAAAAATTTAATCAGTGCATACGATACCATCGTAAAAGATATGTCAATAAAATAAAATCATGGCTATTCGGTGATTGTGACATGAAACCCGCTTAAACTGATAGAGCTTTGTATATTTATTGCCCATTAAAGATTACTGTATCTTGATCAAGAAGCAGTCAATAAAGGTCTTAATACCTTCAAAGCTGTTACAACTGGAATATTTCCTGCCAAGTGTGTATATTAACTGATTCACCAACTTTTAACATGGCAAATGTATAGTATTTATTATTTATGTTGTATTACCTTTATAGGAACAACTTTAATTGGGTATTTTTAACTACTGTTAAAAACTAAAAGTATCTGCCAATGACAGGGTTATGAAAACTATGACATGAATTGGAGAAGTTATGAAAGAATGAAATATGTGTTGGAACACTACAGTTACAATAGTTAAAAATGTCATCCAAACAGTGGAAAAACACATGTTTAGTGTTTATTTCTAATAGCTATATCTAATAATGAATTATGAGAATTAGAGAATATGGTTTAGATAATGGTTTAAATAATACCTTATTATTACGAATCCGTACAAATAAAACAAATATATTCCAAAAATAGTCTCAATCATTACTGCATATGCATATATAAGGCTTGAAACAAAATTAAAAGTTCAATATTTGTTTTAAATTAAATATAAAAGTTTCAGTAACTTTTTAAATATTTTATTCTTTTCTTTGAATTGGAAATTAGGAAAATTAGGAAACGAGTACTTCTCTTGCTACGGACAATATATCTACCTAGGCCCCTATACACAATAAAACACTAATATAATACGAAACAATATATAATATAAAATAGATCTACGAATACATGCTGATATACTGTATAGTGTTAACTGAGGGTATTATGAGATAAAGTACCATATCGTGTCTGTTACACCGTTTACTATCTGATACTGTTTACAACCAGTACTGAATCTACTGTTATGTTTTACAATGTAGTTGGTTATCAATTGTACTTTTTAAACTTATTTAGTATAAATTCACAGGAAACCAAATAATGCATTGATTACCATAATCATTTTGAACTTTTTATGTTGAGAGAATAATTCTGTAAACAAAATATTAACGTGGTCCCCGAAACTCGGGTACAAGTAAATTGATAGCATTTAGCTGACTAACTATTGAATAGCTAAATACTCATTATTTTATTGTCTCTACCATACGATAAGCATTATAATTAGGCCTAAATGCGCGTAAACAAATATTTCATCGTGCTATGGTAGGGCTATGGCAGTTTAAGAAAGTTTAACATTATGATATCCTTGTAAATAATAAGGAATTTTAAATTATATAAATACAGAAAGTTTCGCCACCCTTAAATACTGCGAAACTATATTTGAAATTTAGAATAAATAGTTTCTCTCAACATTTCATTGTTAGGTAAAAAAGTTTCAACCTTTGAAAATTAAAATACATCGCTCGCCAGTGTTACTGTGAACACAAACATTAATCTTTCCTCCTTTGGGAAAAGAGTGTGCAATATTTTACCAACAAACTATAAATTGTAATAATAATCTTTGTTTCTAAAGTAGCAACATCAATAGTGGAAAAGTCTATTAGAGTAGTAGTGTTATTTTCTGTAATGGGATAACATCATTTAGTTTTTTTTTTTTTACTTTGGGCTTTCTTAAGAACTCTAAATTAAACCGTCCTGTGCAGTTCTTACTGCTAGACATTAAAAAAGTATATCCAGTAAATATGCTGTAAAAAATATTAAAAAATGTTAAATAAAAATAATAAAATAATAAAATTTATTATGAAATTCGTATACTTACATATATATTAATTTTCCTTTCATAAATATAAACAAATATGTAATAATAACTGCTAAAACTACGATTACTACCTATTGTATAAAAAGGTGTTCCATACTGTAGAGTTTTAGCCTCCATTGCTGCAGTAATGCTAAAGGCCATTGCAGTTGTCCATGTAGGCCGACTCGCACTGCAATAATTTATGTTTCTCTACGTTCCCCGACAAAACAGCAATAAATGGAAAACTCTGTCATGTAATGATATCTATAATATTTTGTCTTTCTTCCATGTGCTTAAATTCTTGTCAGGCTCTTTGACGCCTATGACGTTAAAAGACGATTTAATTATAGATTAAATTCAGTAATTTGATCTGTAGTCGGAACCGAAGACATGTTGTCGCTTTTATAGCCACTCTAAAGCCAAAGCTCAGTTTTTACAGTCTAGCATTAGCTTCGATATTAATTAACACTATTAGCTGTAATTTTTAACTTCCCATTCTATATAGCCTTCTTTTTTGACAGTCCTCTTGCCTAGCAGTACTGTATTTAAATGTTAAAAAAAATATTTATGTTAGTAGGAGTGACAAAAAATTATTGATTATCAAACGTACATTTAGACTCTAACCAGTCATGATAAACCTTTAATAGAAACATAATGGCCATTTTCTTTGACAGTACCAGAAATGTTTTTGGGGTTTTACACAAACAACATTATCCAACAGGCGTAACAAGGGAAAAGTTGCGTCAGACTCTACTGCATCTACAAACACTACAATCCAAGCGAGTTGTTTGACTTTGGTTAGACTTCAACTCCATGGCAATAAGGCAATAAGGTACATCAATAATAGGCGACATACTCTACATCTGCAAACACTACAAACCAAGAGAGTTAAATCATTCGCTCTCTCTTGTGTATCTCACGGTACACAAAGGTAATTTGTTTGACTTTGGCCTCTGAGTTGTGTGCCTTAGACTTCAACTCCGTGGCAATAAGGCAATAAGGTACATCAATAATAGGCGACAGACTCTACATCTGCAAACACTACAATCCAAGAGAGTTAAATCACTCGCTCTCTCTTGTGTATCTCACGGTACACAAAGGTAATTTGTTTGAATTTGGCCTCTGAGTTGTGTGCCTTAGACTTCAACTTCGTGGCAATAAGGTACGTCAATAATAGGCGACAGACTCTACATCTGCAAACACTACAAACCAAGAGAGTTAAATCACTCGCTCTCTCTTGTGTATCTCACGGTACACAAAGGTAATTTGTTTGAATTTGGCCTCTGAGTTGTGTGCCTTAGACTTCAACTTCGTGGCAATAAGGTACGTCAATAATAGGCGACAGACTCTACATCTGCAAACACTACAAACCAAGAGAGTTAAATCACTCGCTCTCTCTTGTGTATCTCACGGTACACAAAGGTAATTTGTTTGAATTTGGCCTCTGAGTTGTGTGCCTTAGACTTCAACTCCGTGGCAATAAGGTACATCAATAATAGGCGACAGACTCTACATCTGCAAACACTACAAACCAAGAGAGTTAAATCACTCGCTCTCTCTTGTGTATCTCACGGTACACAAAGGTAATTTGTTTGACTTTGGCCTCTGAGTTGTGTGCCTTGGACTTCAACTCCGTGGCAATAAGGTACGTCAATAATAGGCGACAGACTCTACATCTGCAAACACTACAAACCAAGAGAGTTAAATCACTCGCTCTCTCTTGTGTATCTCACGGTACACAAAGGTAATTTGTTTGACTTTGGTTAGACTTCAACTCCATGGCAATAAGGCAATAAGGTACATCAATAATAGGCGACATACTCTACATCTGCAAACACTACAAACCAAGAGAGTTAAATCACTCGCTCTCTCTTGTGTATCTCACGGTACACAAAGGTAATTTGTTTGACTTTGGCCTCTGAGTTGTGTGCCTTGGACTTCAACTCCGTGGCAATAAGGTACATCAATAATAGGCGACAGACTCTACATCTGCAAACACTACAAACCAAGAGAGTTAAATCACTCGCTCTCTCTTGTGTATCTCACGGTACACAAAGGTAATTTGTTTGACTTTGGCCTCTGAGTTGTGTGCCTTGGACTTCAACTCCGTGGCAATAAGGTACGTCAATAATAGGCGACAGACTCTACATCTGCAAACACTACAAACCAAGAGAGTTGAATCCCTCACTCTCTCCCGTGTGTCTCAAGATACACAAAAGTAATCTGTTTGACTTTGGCCTCTTTGTGTGTGACTTAGACTTCTACTCCGTGGCAAGCATCAGTAATAAGATACCTCAATGATAAACGGCAGACTCTGCTGCATCTACGAGACTGCAAACTAAGAGAGTTAAATCACTTGCTCTCTCCTGAGTGTCTCAAGGTACACATAGGTAATCTGTTTGACTTTGGCCTGTGAGTTGTGTGACTTAGACCTTCCACTCTTATTTCCTTTGCAACAAAGTTTAAGTGCATTTTGTTTGTAATATAAATCCTACCTCGTATGTAAAAAACAAAATTTATTCAATTTAGTAAAAAATTGGCTGTTTTTTACTTAACTATTATCACATACTGATTAAATTCATACGATTTTACAAAATAGGTATCGACAAAATTGTCTTCTAACATTTCTGTATGCATTATATGGTTATATTTAATTAAAGAACAGCTAAATCTATTTTTATCATCTGAACAAACCTGAAGTGATGTTTCTTTACATTTAGTTTTATCCAAGGTTAGGTGAGCACTTAAGGGGATTGAATACTCAGTCTTGGGTGAGGTTAGATTGATGTTTACAGCTTTCCGTAACCTCAAAACTTGCTTTTTTTTGTGAATGATCGTTATATAATTTCGTAATATTCTTCTATAAGTGGTTTAAATACCTATGTTTTTGTAAATCAGAAGGTAAATGAAAGAAACGTCTTATAACACTTGAAACATATATTTACGCTTACACTGTTACTCACAAGACGGTAAATATAAAAAAGATGGTAAGTGGTGATCGATTTTGATTGGACACTCCAATCATCATCAGACCCAATTAGGCGAATGACAATGACCCAATAGTAAGCGTAAATATATGTTTTCAGTGTTAATTGACGTTTCTTTTATTTACTTTCTGTAAATTTAATGATAACACGTACAGGGCTGATCAAGAAGTTATTTTGTTAATCCAAACGGTGAATAGAACCAAAATAGGCTTTTAAACAACTTACATTGTATATTGGTAATCAGAAGGCTATCCATATAAAAAAATTAAACATTTTCTACTTTTTGTTGGTGACATTATATTGGATAAAAGACAGAATTATTCACCGTCGTGGTCTAGTTGATTTCATACTTGTGTGTTAGACTCTGACTCACTCTCCAAAAGTATTATGAATTTTATAAAAATGTTAAATTAAGATAATGCAAAAAGGTTAGTGATACGAAGTGTATTTTATACTACAAACTGGCTTTTGTTAGGCAAGTCCTCTTTTGATGCTTCTAGGTAAAAAAAAAATAGGTTATGAGCTAAGTGCAATCAGAAACGAAGATAATGCATGACCATATACGAAGAGCAACAATGTTTTTTTTCAGTGTGGCTGCCCTTAGTGCTTAGTTAGTGTACAGCCATATTTCTGGAATAGTTGTCATGGTCCTAACTTCAGTGAATTCTCTAATTCTGACCACTTTGAGATTCAATGTATATTTTTCCTTTGCCACATGTAGACGAAAACTCTATAGAATTGCTAAGACCCTAGGAACATGTTGTGATGTGTTGGTTATCTGTCTCTATACTCAATACTTTTCTTAATACATCTTGACCCGTCTCATCCATGAAATGACTGGTAAGGTGATCTGTGGCCACGAGAAAAAGGGTTTATACCGGTGTTTACTCTCGATGGATTACAGGAAATATAAAAATCCTTCATTGGACTGAGAAGGAAGAGTCTCATTTTTGGCACTTTTTCTTCATGGACGACGACGACAATGCTATAACGCATCTTCGATTGCAGACTTTCTGTCCAACAAAAATAGCCGGCTTCTTACTGCTTGTAGTGGTATGCGTGTCCCAGTATCTCGCTCTGGGTTAGTGCATTACTATTGAAATATTTACACAATTTAAGCAACTCTTATTCATGCAAACCATTATTTACCTCATTGCTTCACCAATCCATTATTATCATAAATTATAAATGGGGTTTTCTGTGCTAACAAACTAGTTATTACAAAACTAGAAAAAAATATTTCATATTGTCTAAGGGAAAGTGATATTTTCTTCATCTGATTGAAGAATATTTATTCACCAGCAGTTTAGAACAGTAACTATATCACAAATTGATGTAATTAGATTAGGAAAACACCAAATATTAGAATGGGTAGTTTAGAGTGCTTTGAGGAAACCTAATAAATTAATCTAGAGAGTTGGCTGACATCAAAGCAGCTTTGAGTTTATAAGTTGACAAGCTAATTAATTATAAAGTCTAAGAGTTTATTCATGAAATTAATAAAGTCATATTTCTCTATTCTGCAATTATTTATATAACAGTAGGCCTACTGTTGCACTTTTCTGTTCGTGTTGTGCATTCAGTAGTAGTAAGTTTAAGATAGTATTAGTCTGTTACTAAAATTATTATCAGCTATTAATATTGTATTTAACACAATAGTAATTTTTCATCAAGTTTTCTATATTGTTATGTTACACTAATATTTATTTTTCATAATTTGGAATCATGTCTTGAGCAAATATACGAATGTTAAACGTTATTGTAAAATGGTTTTATGGTGAATAAGCAAATAAATAAATAGTCAAAACTACCGAATGCACTCAATGATGATAATAACAACAAATAATGCCTGGAGAAAAAACACAATAATATTATAGGGTGGAATAATTCAATAAACGTCACATGGAAATCTTAAATAATTACAGTTTTAATTAATACAGTTCTCTAAAATAGAAAAAGGACTAGCTCATTTAACATACTCGTCTGTTTTTCGCTTGAATTCTCGTTTTAAGCCATGGGATGATTCATTCAATATCTAACTGCATGTTTAAGGCGTTAAGCTTATTAACTATAACTGTGAGATATGTGTAAATTTTATTTACTTAAATTATGTGCAATAAATGTATTTTCAAATTCATTAAATAGTTTAAAACATTTGAATAATAAAATGTAATGTGTGTGTGTTGAGTCTTGATAGTATAATCAGACAAATTAACTGTATAAAGCTAACCCATCGTTGTTAAATCTATAAATTAACTTTACCTTTTACATTCATGTTTAGTTTTAATTTAATGTTTTTAATTTCTTTGCCGATATATCTTGATAATAAAATAGTTAGTATTATGATATTCAAATTTGCGGGGTTGGCAGAATTGTAAAGTGCTCTACGCCACATTGTTATTGGTCCGGGGTTTTTGTATTGGTTAAGTTGGTAGTTACCAAGCCGATGAGAGTTATTTACCGTCTGACTCGGCGTTCTTTTCTCTTATGTCAATTTTACCGATTGGTGGTAGTTTTAATATCCACCCAAAACCTTAATTTGAATAACCCCTCTGTGTTCTCCTCGCATGATAACTTAACATGTTGATTTGTGTAATTTGCGTTTTTTGTTTTAATTTTAGTTTTACTTCAGTCCTTAAAGTTGTTTATATACTACTTAGTTGATTTATAAAATTGCGTACATCGTATTAAGCACATTGTATTAAATCAGTTTACGCTTAATTAACGTTATTAATCAACAAATTCCATTTATTTTTATATACCTATATAATATAGTTAAAATATTTAGGATAAAGCAACAAAACTTTAAGAAATACTCCTATTATACTAATCGAACAAAATAACTTTGATAATGTCTTAACCGGATCTAAATTCAGTTGAATTAGAATAACCAGACTTTAAGACTATTAAAAGGCTAAATTTTGACCATGTGTTTTGAGGGAGTGATGGAAAATACGAATGGGCACTTATCTAGCCCTTTTTTGGGACACCTACGGGCTTAAGACCTGTAAGCTACTCCTTGAAAACTTCATTTACTCTTTGGACACTAGTCTGTGAACACTTGTTAGAACTAGGCCGAAATCGCTTCCGGCCAAAGGGCTCTCTCCATCCCTAGCCATTCATTTTGTTTTACAACCTTGACCATGATCCGATATAAATCGTTAATTTTACTTGAATGATGTTCGAAACGAAGTTGGACTAGGTTACAAAATAACACCATGCAGACATAGCAAAATTTTCATTAATTCCATAAACCGTCCGCGATTGTGAGTGGCTCATTGAAGTCTTACGAATTAGTGGAACTTGAGATTCATACACATGTGTACACATTTTTTTATATAAGAACACAAGTATTCAGATAATCTAATGTCTTAGACAATGAATCACAAATAATGGCATAATTCACTTTCATTTTTTAAATAAAATCATACTTTAATAGAATATAATAATGTTCTAGGAAGTATCTTGTGATCAAAAGATTTTACTAAGGCTGAATTCCAATAATTCAGAATCCTTTCTTTGATTATTAACATGAAAATTTAGGTTTTTACCACTTAAAATATCCTAATAAAGATTCAATGACCCGTACATAATCTAGCACCAAACAAATAGCACTAGATTAATGAAACCAGTAACTACTTAGGAAGTCTTATAATGTAGTATTTTGTCTGGCATGTTCTAAGGGAAATACTCACTTGGTCAAACAATTAAATATAAAACTGAGAAGTTGCCATTAGGACCTTCCTTTCCCAAGACTATCAACAATATAAAGACCTTCAAGCTATTGATGGAGTTCTCATAACGTGACTAGACTGAATGTTTGCGTCGACCTCTGTCTGTGGAGAAATATTAGGCTTACACTATTTTTAGTACTTAATTTTTCTTTTAGACTTATAGAGATATTCATAATACAGTTAGGGCCTGCAGTAGTAAAACTGGCTATAAGATAAATAACAGATTATTCCTGCCTATTCTTTGTTCTGAATATTGGTCAACTGTTCGTCTTGTTTGTCTCTATCAGTTTGGCTTTAAGGTTATAAGTTTTATCAGAGAAGTTGATTTTACCAGAAGAACTAAAAAGAATTTCAATTTTTCATTGAAGTATTACAATTTACTAATTATTAATACTATTGTTAAACTATTTGGTTACTTAACCGACTTTCAATAAATAATTATAACGAGTTTAAATTACATGTTTTCAAGGTTTAGATACAATAATATTCTCTATATTCAAGTCTTAAGATTGGACATTTATTATTTTAAAGCCAAAAGAAAATCAAAGGCGAAGTATTAAAACTATTGTTGGTAAATACATTAAGTTTGAATGTATATACTACGCTAAATTAATCGAATTTGGCATCCAAATAAATAATTATCATTGCAAAGTTTATCTTTTTTATTGGAGGATACATTTTTTATATTATGTAAATATTTCATCACATCAAAATCAAACATGGATTATCTGAGATCAATTACTATAACACCGGTATTACCATAATGCATTTTAATTCAATCGGTCATTTTTGAAAAAAAAAAAATATATATATATATATATAAACCACATTAAATAAATGAAATGTTGTATATGTACGATTACAGCAGTTCACATGTACTCTATATTAAGATGTCAATCACGTTTTCAGTTATCGTACAATTGATTGTAAAAGGAAATTGAAACTTCAACGCTGTTGCAAGTTTATGACACTTTACGTCTCCAGAATACGACAAAAAACCGACGTGAACCGACTTTCAAATAATCATCGAACAATGTTCAACAATATGTACTTGAAAAGCAATATCTTTGATTTGGAACGGGAACTTGTTTTTATTCAGACTGTCTAAACTGTGTAATGCATTGTTAGTGTCGTTTAAATTACACTCTGACATTCAAATATTGTTTTATAATATGCCAGTAGTGAAATCGATTTTGTATAACACCGATCAAGATTAATTAACATTAATAGTCATAATTAGTTTGTCTTTGTTTTTTTATTAATATGATGTTTTATTTATTTGATTTATTTAAACAATCAGAAGAACCAGTTGAAGTTATAATTCAAGTTTAACACATCAATTTTGTTAAAGATAATGAGAGGTGTTTAAATGTATTTGTTAAATGTATATCATAGTTAAATAAGTTTTTGTTAATATATTGTAAAAGTTCTTATTTATATTGTTGAATAATTAATAATAATCTAATTAATTCATTTTAAATATAAAAAAATGACACACATAAAAACAAATGTAACATTTGGTGCGTTTTCTATATTTTAAATCTATATGAATAAAACACTTTAATTAACGTTGCATTGGTTTAAATATTGACTGTTTTTGATTTGTATAACTGATTTAAAAACAGATTTTAGCGACGCGGTTAAAAAGAGGCTGCAGAGAGAAAGTTCAACCCAGATAACAGCCCCCAGCTTGCGTCACTGGCCACGGGAAACTGCTGAACCCGAAGGTACTTGGAAAACCACCTCTCGAGCTCACTATTTCTGCGGAGATCAGTCTCGCATACTAAAATCAGCTGATTAAAAGTCCTAGTTCATCCTATTTGGTAATAGTAAGTTCTGGTTAGTTGGCAAGTCGTTGGACGACCAAGTAAGTCAAATTGGAAAACTTAAAGCTCGTCACATAACAAATATTTCACTAAGCACCAGTCAAACAATGCCAGATTTATATTATATTTGTTTGTTTATTTTATCAATATACCTTTCTGAAGGAATAATAAACTAAGAAAGTCGAAATAAGTTTTGAAAGTAAACTTTCCTTGCTATTTTTGGTAATTTTTTCACTAAATTGAGGATCAAGATTATTTTAAAATTCAACCGTAAAGTCGTAGGTGTTAATAAAAGGATCAATTACTAACATGCAATAATAACTTTAAAATGTACAGGTTTTTATCGGGTCATAACTGTTCTGACTTTCTTTTGAAAAAAAAAAACTATATTCTTAATAAAGATGGCGATATTTCAACATTCATTAAAAGTGATAGTCAAAGCTTTCAAAGTAAGAGCCTTTATGTATGATTATTGATAAACTCATCCATGCAAAGTAAAACAAAAATTAAAAAGCTTGTGCAAACCTTTATCGAAATTCCTGGAGGATTTTCCAATAAAAAATTTAGAGAAAATTATTTTTCTTGCAAGAGTTTAAAGGTGTTTACTTTATTAATGCAGCCACTGTTGAACCTCCCACCTACTTTCTTTACTTTTCAATTCACTTCAGTGGTTTTATAAACCTAATAGTCTCAAATACATAACTGTTAATGTTTTATTCATACGCTGGAAGTGTAAAGTCATTACTCTGCTTTTGACATATATAACAATTTTAATCCCTTATATTTAAAATATTTGTACTTAAATAGATTTAACCATGTTTTAAATCTCAATCTTCTTCCATCTTAACAAGATTGTCGTTTACGCGAATATTTCCCATATTATATATGTTCCGACACAACTTCGTCTTCAAATTAATATCCGAATAGTCTTTCAATGACTTTATAAAGGTAGCCTCTTCTCAACTTCATCAATTAATTGTTGGACATCCTCATCACGGACACTCATATTTGAGTAATTTTCTAAAAACTTCACACAACAAAAAGAGAGCAAACACTAGTGACAGTTCTGGCCACGAGTAGCTGAATTCCTGGGGTGAGACTGAGTGACACAGCGACAATATAGTCGCATGTGTGCCATCGATCTCTAGAGATCGATGATGTGTGCGCTACTACACTTGGTTCAATGGATACCAAACCTGGAGCGACAGTCCCGCGACAATTGAGTCGCAGAGCTGTCTCTGGCGAATTGGGTCCGGGAGCTTGGGTTGCAACAGTTGCACGACCAGTTTCCTTGGTGTGCACTCACCAATTTAAAACAATGGTGAACATTTTTGTCGGGCAACTGGACTCAAAATCGCCTGTGTGCGCCTGGCCTTAGATTGGGATTTTTGACTTAAATCGAAATAGGTGTTCAAAAGTAAGAAAGTCACCATTTTAAAATAAGTTTGTCTCTTCAAATTTTGTAATCATGTAGTTATAGAATTCTTTTACAAATATCAGGGAAACCTATAAACCGTACTAGATTGCCAATCAAATTTAAGCCCCTTACTCGAATAAAAAAAAATATCTTATTGCATTAGGTAGTAAAATTAAACTTCCCCTCTAAAATGGATATATAAAATGGAAGTATAACTATTTCATACAGCGGATATAAAGAACCGCACCTCTTATGCTTCCTTATCCCGTGGCGAAGTACGGGTTTAGTGGCTAGTTTAATAATATACATATATTTTCATTGCCTATCATTAACCTTTTATACTGCACCTGATTTATAATTTAATATACGAAAAAAATAACAATAGATTAGATTTTTTGCAGTTTTATAAAATGTTTGAAATTCGATCTTTATTTAAGAGATTTTTAAATTCAATAAATTATGTTCAGTTAAAATTTGATCAATAGAGCTAATTAAAATAACCTGTATATCGCCTAAGACGATATCATTCACATTAGATAGAATCTTTGCGATAATTATAAATGTAAATAAGCTACATGTTTTAAACTCAATATCTGCATATAGAGGTGTGATAGATGGTGTATGTATAAGGTTGAAGATTATGTAAACGTAATGTTTGCCGGATACACGAGTAATTAATTGTGGGTTTTAGTTGACTTTTACTTTGATAAAGGAAACATGACACAGTAATTAGTTCTCTTCCGATGTATTACATACATACATACAATATGCGCTTCGATAAGCGATATATACAAGTTTTTACAAATACTTCATAAATCAAGACCAATTAATAATGCCTTACTAGTTATTCTTAATCAATATATAAAGGAGACACGTTTGAACATAAATATAGTGAATATATTGGAAATATACTTTATGGTTAGTAATTAGCTCATTATGTTTCCAACAGTCAACGCAAATGTAAATAAAGCAGAATTAATATAACGTATGCATTAATTAATTGTGCTGTTTTTGTAAACTTTGTCATTCAAATATTAAATTGTGTAGTCATAGAATGCTGCTTAGTCTAATGATTAAGTTGTTAAAGTGTCGAGAGGATAATACTAATTTACTAGACTAGTGAAAAATAGCATATAGAGTTTTTTTTTCAAATACTCTCATGCTTACTCTATACTTACCTTCCAGTGGGCAAGTGCGCTAATGACACAAAAGATTATCTGTCATGAAAATATAGTAGTTACAAATAGATAAACATTATAAGTCATTTATGAGATGAATCCATGAAAAAATGTAACTTCGTATGACATGTTCTCTCCCGATAATAGCTTAATTCAATAGACTACTGTCGTTTTATTTGGTAACTTGTTAATATTAAATTTTTCTTGTAACACATATAATTAATCTTCAAGGTAATATTAAAGGAGAATACTATTATTAATCATTATATTTTGTATACTAAAATTGTCAACAATACGTTTGTTATTGTTCTTTTAAGTAATCAAAACTGGAGAGTGTTGACAGAACTGAATTGCCGAAGCAGAAGAGGCAATTACTTTGGACAATTTTTTTTTTTTTTTTTTTTTTTTAAAAAAAGAGGTTGGCGGCCTCTTTTAACCTTGCATTACCCGTCCACATAGACTACAGATCTGTGCGTGGAACGTGTCCAGCAAAGCAAGGGGTGAGCCGGTACAGTACAAAGGTGAACTGTACTGATAAAAGTTTGTGGCAGTGACCAGGATCCGAACCCACGACACTTCTGCCTTGGGCCCAAAGTCCGTGACGCTACCAACTGAGCCACCGACTCACCACGAAGTCTAAACCCTCTTCCTCCTCTTCAAAACCCCTCTTGAACAAAACATTTTCTCCAATAGCATACACCTTCCATTTCTGCGTTGTGATTCGTCGTAAAAGCTGATGACTTCTATGATACAAGTCAGTTTTATTTAGAGTTAAATTTAATTTTGGCTGTTGCATGTTTCGATTTGTATCAAGATATACTAGTTGCCCTACAAGTGCATTGCGACTTAGTGAGAATACAGGAGAGAATAATGTGGTTCTATAAATCTACTGAAAAACAGTTACAAACTAACCCAAAAAATACTATTGGACTGTGCTGATAATTTTTATGAATACCATTTTGGTTCATAGTTTTGCAGTTAGCTCTTTTACAAAATCTAAACTAATAAATTTATCAAAATGTAAAAATGTAATATTTATGATCACAATCAGTAAAGAGGTCTCATCAGGAGAAAAGTATACAAACCATAATAAAGAAAAAAATATAACAGCTAGCACGTCACATATTCAATATTCAAAATGTGAATAATGAAATATTACCATTTGATTAGACTTCGTACCGTTAGAAGATGATTTAACGGATAACTGATATTTTTCGGGGAAGTTTCTCATAAATACATTTCATTCAAGTATGCAGTAGATAGGTGAGCGTCTTATGGGGTTTTCATAAGTTCGTGATCTTATTAAATTTATATATAAGAGGATAATTAATTTTAATAAAATGTATGGATAGCTGGCTGGTTATAATGGAGTACCAGTAGATGGGTCAGAAGGTAATTGGTTATATGGTGAGAAAAGTCAGTGACTTTTTTTATTTCAAAATTAGGCCCAGCTGTCCTAGCTGGAATTGGGCTTTTGATAAATGTTCCAGAATAACAAAACAGTTTGTCATAGACAGTAACAGAGCTACACCATGCTTCTTACTCCTTTTGACACTCATCCTGTCCTTATAAGTTTAAACACACCCAGGCATTTCCCTCTCTTACTTAAAATTAATAATTAGTTATATATAACAAATAAAGTTTGCCAATATTTACTAAAACAATTTGTTTTCCTATAATATATTAACATTAAAGGTTTTGTTTATGTTTAACGAAATCTTTCAAAGTAACTGTTACATTAAACCTATAATTAAGGGGAGATGCCCAGTTTTTCGGTCAAAAAATTAATTTTTTGTTTATTGCATTGAAAAATTCTTCATCTTTTCCTGATTCAGAAAATATATAATTTTAATATATTTACTACAGTCTAACAATCATAAAAAATAATATAAATAGTACTACACACTCGGTTTTAGTCACAATGGGCTGAATTAGCGTCAATTAAATTTATGTTAGAAATTTAATTTTGTTGAATGGTTGCACTGAATAAATGTTGTTGCTAGGTTAAATAGTCAACAAAAATCTTTTTCTGTTTGTTTTTCTTTCTTCATAACATATGTGCATATAATAATAGTGCTGTTTGTGATGAGGAATAATGTGGCATAGGGTAGGCCTAGGCTTGACTTTAAATGAGTTTTTCCGAAACTGTGTTTTTTAATGTTTAGGTACCATTTTCCAGACTACTATAAGTACCACTGACTTCAAATTTTTTTCTGTTACTTAGGACATCATGGCCCACAAAGTGTACTAAAAGTTTCTTCTATGTTTAAAAAAACATTAACAATAAAATTAATTAATATTTGTAAAATAGTGAAAAAAATTATATATTTTAAAAATTTTGATAAAATATGATTTTTTTGGTAGAACATATTTAAATTAGTACAGTTTGTCTTAAATGTCAATACAAATAAGTAGTTAAAATTTGATATGCATAGCTAAAAGGGTTCTTTCTTAAATGGTACCTAAGCAACACGATGTTAACCCATATAAAATGCATTAAATCTAAAAAGTGGGCATCTCCCCTTAAAGAACTATATTTATACTCCAGTTTATATAAATCTTGTAAAAATAGAACACTTACAAATTAAATTATTTATTATAAACATGTTATAAACTATGCGTCTTTCAAGCACTAGCTCTACATACTGTAAAAATACGAATAAAAAATACTAGAGTAGTATTAAATGTAAATAGTTTAAAAATAGTATTAAGCAATTCGTGATTACACCATCTGTTTACTTTATTGTCAGACTCGTTGACCCGAATCCTATAATGTTACAAGTAGATTTAGTTTTAGATTAAGCTCAGAAAGTAGATCCTTAGTGGTAACAAAACATGGTGTTGTTGCTGTTACATCTGTTCCAAAGCCTAGCTTTTACAGTCTTATATCGGCTTTTATATTGCGATACCATCGTGAGCGATAGTGCTTAAAAAGTTGATCATTATTTTTTCTTATCACTTGGCCTTGGTATGTAAGTTCGAGTGGTTTGATGATTTAAAAACTGTGATGCATTTGAATTAAACTTAAGAAACAGTTATCCCCTAGCTTAGTATTACAACATGTTACAGGATTATTTTATCGATTCCAATACATCGTTTATTGTTTTCAAACGTTTGTAGGACTAATAGGCCTACACATTAAATATTAATTTTCAGAGGTATAACTAGATATTAAACTACATTATTAACAATTCAACATTATAGAATGGACACTAATAAATATGGCTTTTTAACACTTAAGTACTATCTTTGGAATTCGCTTTAAAACTGTCTTTGCGTTTTTCTCTAACATGTACTTAAATCAGAATTTTAGAAATCACAAACAAATAAATAAATGTCCATTTAAAAAAATGCTATCATTATAACTGACATTGCTTATGCGTAATGTTACCAAATCTCAATTAATAAAATATTGCTCAAACGTAACCTATTTGTATATAACTTACAACAAAATGTACATTAGTAAAAAAAGAAAATCTTAGTTGCCTAAAACTTTATAAAAAGATGAACAGGATATTTAACGTAGGTACACAATATAAACAGTGACACAGAATAAACAAAATAATATTACCAAATATCTTACGGTAATACTTTAATCAAGGCCATTTAATTTTCTTGTAGCTGTATTAAGTATCAAATGACCTTTTCGTTCGTCTCAATAAGGATTAGAGTGTAGTTATTATTCACCATGACTCACTTGAAACTTCCCCATAGATTTGTTGTTCAAGTATAATGTTCAAAGTTGTATGGATAAAATTTATAAAAAACTATTCTATGACGAAATTTCGGGTTGAGAGACAAAATTGAGATTTTAAGTACGTGATTGTCGTCTCACCAGAAATTAGGTCACACCCTATAATTTGTCCAGATAGCTTAGCCTACAATGATATAGTCCAGGGCTCTAACGTGCTCGTTAATTAATTATCGTTTCGAGTTTATTGGCTCAGAATTAAATACAACAATAATGCTTACAATGTTAAGCTTACCTTCAACAAGTGCTCATCATAGCCACTCGAAAAATATGTAAAGTTAAATTTAGAATTTTGAATAACCTATCGAAATGCGAATAAGCCCAATTAATTAGAAATTGAACTAAAACGTGATTCGGTCGTTATACTTGGTAATCACCAAAGTAAACTTTGGTCGGGAAAATTAGACTCGGTCGATCACCAGAGTCGATACGGGGTTTTTAAACCAAATTTACGTAGGACGGTCCGGGGTAACGGGGTAAGTCGTACGTAAACCGTTCCGGCAACTTAACTGATTTCCGAAGCTGGTTTAGACAAAAGGTAGTGTGCTCGTACGTGAACAAGCGTGCGGGGTGCGCGCAACTGCGGCACAGTAAAATAAAAATAATAAAACTTCTCTAAAAATGAGATTAAACCAAATAAATTCGGTAGCACACTAACCTGATGACTTATGATTCTACCAGGAACGGGGGAAATCTTTAATTGACCACAATTTAGGAGGTTATAGACTGTTGGATTGTCTCCAAACAGCAAGCGTACTGACGGTTCGGTAGCGGGTGGACGACTGACCGTGAGGTCTGCTCTTCTGGTCCTTCTTCACCATCGCCCCTGGCGGCGGGGTAGGTAATTAGCGTCCTCCCCTCTACGATGACGTAGGACTCCTGCCCCTTCGATGCCGCTGACAACGCGGGCGCGGCTTACCCCGAACGTAGACAATTATAATATTTAAAATGAAACTTTTAAAAATCGGGTTTTTACTCCTTGACGGGTTTTGGGTCGTTACAATTCATCCATGGGCGTAACTGAATCCCAACACATTTAGCTCGCTGGAGAGCTTCACTAATAATGAACAACAATGTAGACACTTGACAGTAGGGTAAAAATGAGAGAGCTAGCACCACCGTGTTATTAAACGGCTGAGAGAACTGGCACGGGGAGAACGTACATGGGTGAGAGAGCTGGCACGGTGAGAGAGCTGGCACACGGTGTCGAAAGTTTCCGTCGGCGTGTCGGGGTGGACGGTTGAGAGAGCTGGCACCGCGGAGGCTGGCACACGGGAAAGGTGTCGGAGGTGTGTCGGTTTGGAAGGGTGTTTGTTACCTGATGTCGGGCGTACGACAAGATGTATTATAAATATTTTTATTTAAAACTCGATTTTTAAGGTGGTAACGTTTGACTGACAAACGCTTCTCGCTTCTGCCATTTAGTGTTGAGTGTAGATAGTTTTCCAAATGTGTGGAGTAAATAGAATGTTAAATTGTTAGCCTTATGTAAGAAATAATGGATAAATAATAATATCTTAATAAATTAATTTAAAAACACTTATGGTGGACTTAAAAGCGCTTTTATGGCATGTCATTTAACGATGACGTTGTTTACCATGAAAACAATTTGTTTAATAAGGATATTTGTACATTTATATCTGAAATTCATTTATATCATAAAACTACTGTTTGTATATTTAAATAAATATTTAGCGCTGAGCTGATAATTATCCTTGATGATGCAAGGCTTATCGTGGCGTGCAAAAACTCTTGATAGGGATTATCATGGATGCAGCATTAGTTTATCAAAACATAATAATTTGCGTAACCATTACAAAGTGCAGCGTTGCAGCGTGTGTGTTTAATGACTTCCGACTGATAACGTAAATACCACGTGTGGAGGTTAAGGTCAAAGACGTCATATCTTATCAGTATATATATAGATATATAATTCGCGCACACAAAATCATTATCATCATGTCTTCCTCCAACGCGCTGACCACACCCTCCACCTGGGACGTTTCCATCGTCGAGGGATCAGGCCTGGAGAGTCTTGAAGACCTCTACATTATCTTGAAGGCAGTGTTCCCTCAACCTAATGTTCAGGTAGGAAAAAAATAAAAATATTATTGATAAAAAACTTTAGATTTATAAACGTTATACTTTATATCTTTAAAATGTTTTCAACCAAATTCACCTAAGATTCAATAGTGATGATATGTTATATCACTATCTGATAAATACACTGTATATTAAACTTATTTGCAAGTAATAATACCCTAAATTAAATAATCATACTTATGAATTAAATTATCAATGTCAATTTCTATTTTTATATCTACATTTTGAATTATGATTATTTCAAAAATGATTGCCCAAAAAACTAAATTGTCATTGTATGGAACAAGAAGGCTTTAATTTATCGTTTCATGTTCATCATTATTTTCTTTGTTAATTAATGTTTAGGTTGATTAATTATTTTTTTACCTATAAATTAAACTTATGACTAAACCTATAACTAAACTTTGATATATTTCTAGATAAGGTACAGAAGATAACAGCACTTAATTTATTTTAACACACGTTTAAAAAATATTATAAATTAATTTTATTTTACATGTTTGTTTAAGTTTGAACGGAGGGATGACCAAACATACAGAGTACGGCTGCCGTATTGTGTGAAGCTCACATCGCTCCAGGCCAGGTTTGGGGAGTATGCTGGGGCAGTGACAATAATCTCCGCTGCGGCAGACCTCACGTTGGCTCAAACCAGACGCCTGGCTGAGCTGCGCTCGAAGATCATCAATAGTAAGAGATAGTGAAAAACCATCAATTACTATAGTACAATTCATCGTAGGGACTAGCCAATTATAGAAAAATACATTTTATAATTTGAATAAGAAATACTCCATATCATTGTCAAATATAAATTACTATTCTATTGTAATCTGTTAACTATGCAAAACTATCTTGCAACGATTAAACTCAAATTTTGTAAACCATGTAATACGTGGTACAGAGAATCTGACAATCACCCTGCAAGTAACACTCATTTAAAAAATACATTGGGCTATTTGCCAATTATTGAGACCGAGTCTGCTGCAAAATGTAGGCTTAAAACCTATTACTTAACAAATGGTGAAGGATACATCGATATAGGTAATTTTTTAAAATATCACACGAAACCTTTGATTATTTCAAAAATTCAAGAACACCTTCTTAAGTCGAAAACTCTGAAATGTAATATTATTTTAAAATGTATCTATGCAAGAACTGAAGGAGAAGAAGATGAAATCAAAGAACTGTCATTTAAGACTGCAAACGAGCCCATACTACTAGGTACAGATCTAAACACGTATTGTAAAAACGCTTTTGATAAACTTTTAACAGAACAATCAGAACACCAAGGTAAAGGTTCAGGATGGAGTCTAAAGAGTATTATAGGGCTGGAACTAAGAATTAATAAATACTATCCATTAAGAGGATGTAAACATATATCCTTACCAGCTTTCATTGCAAACAAGAAAGCTGTTGTAAATGTAAAGAATCAGGATGATTATTGCTTCAAGTATAGTATATGGGCGAAAAATGTACCTCGTAATCCACAAAGAGTCCGCAATTATATTGATAATGCAGAAATGAATGCAGCGTATGACTGGGACTGTATTAACTATCCTGTAAAACTTAAGTCAATACCTAAATTTGAACAGATAAACAATATGTCTATAAATATATTTGGAATAGAAAAGAAACACAATAGTGAGGAATATATTGTATATCCTATTAAAGTAACAAAACAAGAAAAAGATGATCACCGTGATTTATTACTATTGAAAAATGAAACAACATCTCACTATGTGTGGATTAAAAACTTTGATAAATTAGTAAGCGCGCAAACCTCTAACCACAACGGAAGAAAATTTGTTTGTAAATCATGTTTAATCCATTTTAATGATAAACCTACCTTCGATGTACATAAACAGCTATGTAACAATCATGAACCTGTTGCTGTAGAAATGCCTAATGAAGATAATTGTAAACTTAAATTTAAAAATTTCAAACACCAACAACAAGTCCCGTACATTGTATATGCTGATTTTGAAAGTATATTAATACAAAAAAGTCCATGTAATAATTGCAATTCTTTTACCTGTAAAAATCCCAATGAATGTTGTATTAACTGTTTCCGAGTCAACTGTAAAAATTTGAATCAATGCTGTTTGAACTGTAAAAGACCGAATTGTAAGAACTCCCACACCTGCAAAACTAAACATGCTACGCAAAATCAATCTACCTCTTCAACTGTTGACTATCAAAAGCACTACCCATCAAGTTTTTGTTATTATGTTGTTTCAAGTAATGGTGAAAAATCAGAACCAGTCCTTTTTCGCGGAGAAAATGCTGTGAAGGTATTTTGCCAAAAGATCAGAGATGAAGCTCTTAAAGTGTACGAGACGTACAAAAATAAGTTGCCTATGGAGTTAACGGATGAAGAAGTGGACATGTTTGAACGTTCATCTTGCTGTCACATATGTGAAGAACAGTTTACTGCCGATAATTTAAGGGTTAGAGATCACGACCCTAATACAGGGAAATTTAGAGGTGCAAGTCATTCAAATTGTAACTTGTCATATCAAAATCCACACTTTTTGCCCGTAGTCTTGCACAATATGTCAAATTATGACCTCCATTTTATTATTAAAAGTCTCGATTATGATGAAATGGAAATAAAGGTAATCCCTAATACAGAAGAACGGTATATCTCTTTATCAAAGAAAGTTGCTGCTAGATTTGAAATTCGTTTTCTTGATTCGTACAAATTTATGTCTAGAAGTCTTGATGAACTAGTCAAAAATCTTGACAAAAATCAATTCAATGAAACACTTTCTTATTTCGGTTATGATAAACTTAATATTGTTACAAAAAAAGGCTGTTTTCCCTACGAATACATAGATGGCTGGGAAAAATTTAATGAGACTAGCTTGCCTTCTATTGATCAGTTTTACAGCTCTCTAAATAAGTCAGAAGTTGCTGTAGAAGATTATAATAGGGCTGTTGAGGTTTGGAACAAATTTAACTGTCAAACCTTAGGAGAATTTTCTGATATCTACCTTAAGACTGATGTGTTACTATTAAGCGATGTATTTGAAAATTTCCGAAAAGTTTGTAAATCCAATTATGGTTTGGACCCAGGTTGGTATTTCACAGCTCCTGGCCTTTCGTTCGACGCGTGTCTTAAATTGACTAAAGTTGAAATCGATTTGTTAACAAGCTATGAACAGTACATGTTCATAGAAGCTGGTATTCGTGGTGGTATTTCTATGTGCACTAAACGTTACTGCGAGGCATCAAATAAGTATTTAGTTTCAGAAACAAATCTTGACTCGGAATCACAACCTGGTGTCAAACCTATGGATCAGGGACTCTGGACAGTTGATAATTCAAACTTTATATTATTCCTAGATATAAATAACCTTTATGGGGCTGCAATGGGAGAAAGTTTACCGTTAAAGGACTTTAAATGGTTAACCCCTGTTGAAATTGATGAAGTAAAAAATAAAATTAATGATATTGGTGAAAATGATGAAGTAGGGTTTATACTTGAGGTAGATCTAGATTATCCGGCACATCTACATGAACAACACAACGACTTACCATTTTGCGCCCAAAGAAAAGTACCACCAGGTAGTAAACATTCAAAATTGTTAACAACTTTAGAACCTAAACGTAATTACATAATTCACAGCCAAGCGTTAAAACAGGCCGTAGAGCATGGATTGGTTTTGGTTAAAATCCATAGAGGTATGAAATTTGTTCAGTCTAAGTGGTTGTATGGATACATCGAAAAAAACACAACATTTAGAAAAAATGCGCAAAATGAGTTTGAAAAGGAGTTTTTCAAACTCATGAACAATTCGGTTTATGGCAAATGTATGGAAAACGTAAGAAACAGAATGAATATGGAAATAGTTTGTAGCACTAAAAGGCTCGATAAGCTTATTGCTAAGCCTAATTTTCGTGATAGAACTATATTTACAGAAAAACTGATAGCAGTTCATCTAAATAAAACTAAAGTAAATTTTAACAAACCCATTGCAGTAGGTATGGCTATTCTTGAACTAAGCAAAATCGTAATGTATAGATATTTTTATGATATTTTTCCTCGTGTATTTGGTCAAGGAAATGTAGAACTATTATATACAGATACGGATAGTTACCTTATAAATGTAAACTCAGTTGACGTATATGAGCAAATCAAGGAGAATATACATTACTTTGACACTAGTGAGTACCCAATAACACACGCTTGTTTCTCTCTCGATAATAAGAAAAGACTTGGTGTTATGAAAGATGAAACTTTATCAGTTCCCCTAAAGAAATTCATTGGTCTTAGGACAAAGCTATATACTACTCTTAGTAAGAATTATGATTGTAAGAAACGTGCTAAGGGTGTAAAGAAAAGTGTTGTTAAAAATGAAATAACTTTTCAGGACTACGAGAGAGCTTTGTTTTGTAATCAAAACCAGTACAAAGAAATGAATATAATTAGGAGTAGGAAACATGATGTATACACAACGAAAGTACGAAAACTAGCGTTATCGTCTCATGATGATAAAAGATTTGTATTAAATGATAATATCCATACCATGGCATATGGCCATTACAAACTAATTGAGAATAAAAAAAGGAAAATTGATTTACACAAAGAACTGATTGCAAAAAAAGCTAAAATGTCCAATGATTCTTGTTAAGCTCAAATTATTTGTTAGATTTGTATGTAAGTTAATTTAGTTTTTTACTTTTCAGATAATGTTTTTTTGGAAACTGTACCGGTCAGGTACGAACAACTTTCTGTTGACGAGGGCTTCCTTAATATGCCTGAATACGAGAACATGGGTCGGGTTGCTATACCTCTGCACGCATTTTTCCCTTCCTGTATTTACACTATAACCTTAAATCCTGGAGAAAGAAAAACCATATCTGCGGGTATAAAAATTAGAATACCTGAAGGTTATGAAGGACAAATTCGACCGGTAGCATGGCAAGCGGAAACTTTCGGGGTGACAGTTTTAGACTCTCCAGCGTCTATTGACTCCAACCATACAGACGTAGTCAGGGTTAACCTAATAAATCATGGAAACGAGCCGTTCAGCATTAATTACTGTAGTCACATCGCAGATCTTGTCCTAATAAAGGTTGCTAGGGTGTGTTGGGTCTTAAACGGTGGTTCCGAAGATCACGATGATCCGGACTGTAAATTAGAGGAAATAATTGTTGACAATCATGTGTCTGTCATTGTAAGAAGGGACATTATCTAGTTACAAATAAATCAAGTAATTTGAGCTTTACAGTAAATTTATGTAAATAGTGGAATAATAGAAAGTATTATGACTGTAATGAAAAAAACTGTAAACTTAACTTATCTATTTAGTTTGATTGTTTATGTTTTTAATTACTGTAACCATTGAATCTTCAAATTAATACATAGATTTTTTTTCATAATTTTGTAAGTGTAACAATTATATTTGACATTTGTTATTTATATTTGTAATTTTGATATGTTTGTAAATAAATATAAATTATTTTGACATACAATCTGTGTTCAGTGTTATTTATTACCTACCTTGTTTCAGATTAATTTATCTCCCTTTCATTTATCTGATATAAATATATATTTATACACAATTAAATATTACGTCATGAATAAAAACATAGTTATATCAATCAAAATAAGAGAATAGCATCATTTGATGTTTGACTTTCAAGACGATGAAACCAAGTATCGACAAGTTTGGAGGTTATATAGGTTTTACTTCCAAAGAAAACGTTGTAGTAGGACCTTCAGGAATAGGTTTCAAGCTAACTGATAAACAAAATTTTAATATTGAAAACAAAAGGTTAACAAACGTAGGGGAAGCTGTCGATTCTAGTGATGCCGTTACTTTAAATTATATTTCATCAAAATGTCTATTGTTAGAGGATAAACAAGTTAATTTAAGAAAGAGAAAAATTGTTAATGTCAATGATCCTGAATCAGACATGGATGTTGTTAATAAGAGGTACTTTCAAAATAGTATGGACAAAGAACTACGAGATACTATTAAGTTTGATAGAAAGAAATTTATTATTGATTGCGAAAATCATAATATTAAAAATATATCAAACCCTGTAGATGGAAAAGATGCAATATCTCTCGATTATTTCAAAAGCAATACTTTAATGTATGAAAATGGCAATTTTAATGCTAAAAGAATGAGAATTAACAATATTGGAGATCCTACCGAGTTAACGGATGTAGTTTCTAAACAATACATCGAAAATTATGTTAATTCACAGATTAATTTAAAATGTGTGACTTTTGGTATCAATGATGAAATTAATATGAAGAATAAACGATTGAGCTTTTTTAAAATTGAAAAAGATCCAACCGATGACTCTGATGCAATAAATAAACTTTATCTAGATAAAGAATTAGTTAGGGTAAATCAAATAATTAGCAAGACGGTGGAATCCTTCATTAAACCAGAAAAAGGAGAATTAAACTTTAAAAAGTTTATAATTAATATAAATGAAGCCATAAATAATTATTCTCCCATTACTTTAGGTCAGGCAAGAACACTCATGCAGAAGTATTTATACATTGATGACAAAAGTGAAGTAAATATCAATAATTCAATAATAACAAATGTCAAAAAGCCAATTGAAAGACATGATGTTGCAAACAAAGAATATGTAGATGAAACAGTACGAAGCAACAATACAACTTTAGTTGAAGTGGTACTGAGGGAAATGATAAAGGATTATATTAAACCTGATATGAATGGTGTCATAGATTTAAAAAAGTATAATATTCAATTGGTTGTCAAAGCGAGCGAGAATGAAAATTCACCTGTGACTCGTAAACAATTAGATGCTTTCAAAAACAGGATAAACTCTGATATGTCACGTATTGATGAAAAGCTTAAGGTTTTTTATCCAGCTTCTTCGTTGACTGCAAGGTCCCGAAATAGAGAAGGTAAGCCCATATCAGATGTCATGAGTGCAATGATAAATGACTTAGCTTATCTTAGGTCTGAAATAAAAACCTTGAAAGAAAGTAAATCAACAGAAGATGATGATAAAGACGACTTTTGGGATAGGGTAGGTAAGTTGAATAGCAAGTAGGACTGGTCATCAGTATGGTTCTGAGCTTCAAACGAGGTGGAGGTCTAATTAATAAGCTTATTGATAACCTACCTTTTGAGGCACATCTGTTGGGTGGATACCAATTTTGTGGGGCTGGTACTAAATTGGAGAAACGTCTGGCAAGGGGCGACAAAGGGATCAATCCACTTGATAGTTACTGCAAGGAACACGATATAGCATACGCTCAGAACAAGGATTTAACGAGTAGACACAAAGCTGACAGGCTGCTGGCCGATAGGGCGTGGACGAGAGTATCGGCTCCGGACGCTAAACTCGGTGAAAAGGTAAACGCTTTTTTAGTAACGAACGCTATGAAAGCAAAACTTAAACTCGGTGCTGGTATGAAGAAATCGAAGTCAGAAAGTGTTACAAAGAAAAGGCAGAAAAGGAGTCCGAAACATGACAGTAAGAATGGAAATACACAGAAGAAACACCTCAAGGATGCTATACTGGCGGCTAAAAACGAACTTAAAAAGAGTAAAAGCAAAGAACTTAAGGTATTGGTTCCTGCAGCGTTGAAAGCTGCAAGAAATGCGATGAGGGGTGGTAAAAAGGATCAAATAAAAAAACCTAGAATCATACCCATACCCAAATCTGGAGGAGCGTTACCGTTCCTGTTGCCATTATTTGCCGGACTGTCTGCCATCGGAAGTCTGGCCGGCGGAGCTACCTCAGTGTATAAAGCCATAAACGAAGTTAACAGAGCAAGAAAGGAAAATGTAAGTGACGTTAAGATTAAAACAGGAAAAGGATTGTATTTGAGACCATACAAACAAGGGATGGGTATTTTTTTAGATCAAACGCACTAACCAATCTGGATTTGGAAAGGTATGCTAAACGATTGAAAATACCTTACTTTAGAGGAGTATTCTCTAAGGATAAACTGCCTTTGCATCCATGGAATAAAGAAGCGATAATCATAAACTTAGACGATGATGATGGGCCCGGGACTCATTGGGTCGCTTTACGTAAAGATGGATCACATGCAAAGTATTACGACAGTTTTGGGAACCTCAAACCACCAATGGAAGTTATACATTATTTAAAAAACTGTATTATTTTGTATAACTATGTTAGGGATCAAAATTTTAACACTGAAATATGTGGACAGTTGTGTTTGAAATTTCTGTCTGATTGTAATT
This sequence comes from Macrosteles quadrilineatus, assembly GCF_028750875.1. Lineage (NCBI taxonomy): Eukaryota > Metazoa > Arthropoda > Insecta > Hemiptera > Cicadellidae > Macrosteles > Macrosteles quadrilineatus. Next base: position 162,190,843 of record NW_026542594.1, read on the forward strand.
AAAATATTCTCCAATAACTATCTCAGTCATTATTTGACCATCGTACAAGCAACATGTCTCACCTATTTGTAATTTCGGGAAATAGTTCACTCTTAAGCTGTGAAATATTCCCCAAAATTGAACTAGAAAATGATCGAGATTACGTGTTAGGGTTCATCAATTTTGAAACATTTAATTCAATTCCAAATGTTGAGGAAGGGTGTAATATGTTTTATTATCTTACCGATAAAAATGAAGAGGTGGGTATAGAAATACCTACTGGATCATATGAAGTTAAAGATTTGCAAAAGTATTTACGAAAGGTTCTTGGAGATAAGAGAGGTGAAACAGAAACTGACATCGATACTAGCTTATCATACAAAAATGCGTATCCCATTAATCATGATGTACTGATAACAATTCAACCAAACAATAATACGTTAAAAAGTGAGATAAAGTGTTCCAAAGACATCGACTTCACTCCTTCAGACTCAATAGGTCCTTTATTAGGTTTCAAAAATAGAAAATTAAACAAGTTTTTCACTCATGTGTCGGATGGAACGGTAAACGTCTTAAAAGTCAATACTATAAACGTGGAGTGTAATATAATTACGTCTTCGTTTGTAAATAGTAATCCAAGTCATGTGATACATACATTCTTTCCCACTGTTCCACCAGGATTTAAAATAGTTGAAACTCCCGCCAATATAATCTATCTTCCAATCAACACAAGGACGATTGATAACATATCCCTTAAAATAACTGATCAAAATGGTAAACCTATCAATTTCCGTGAAGAAACCATCACAGTAACATTACATCTTAAACGTTTGTAATCATGCCTATGATCTTCACCCCAGTTAAGAACATACCGTATTTGAAAACCGTGAACATTTCTACACCGGACACCGTGAAGAGAGGTTCTCTTTCTAAGAGTAATAGAGACTTTTTAGTATCATTAGGCTTAAAAATTAAACATGGCTGGTAGTATATTACAAGTAAGAGAGCAAATTTACTTTGACGAATCGATAAATAAAATAGAAGTACACGCACATCAACCATATGCTAATTCTTCATTCAACAATAATGATGAAATTAGAATACCAATCCAACATCAAGATATCTATACGTATCCCTGCAACAGTACTCTCTACATCGAGGGGGTGGTTAAATCAACAAATACAAAATTCATTAATAACGGATATGCTTATTTATTTGATGAAATACGATACGAAATCGGTGGAGTTGAAATAGATAGGGTGAAAAACGTTGGAATTACAAGTACAATGAAAGGTTATCTGTCTTTTAATGATAGTGACATTAAAATGTTAACTAATGCAGGCTGGACGAGTGAAAAAGGTAGTTTATTGACTCTCAAAGAAGACAGTACAAATAAAGGTACTTTCTATTTTAATGTCTGCATTCCTCTTAAGATTTTAATTGGGTTCGCTGAGGATTATAACAAAATTATATTAAACGTTAAACAGGAACTTATACTTATAAGATCAAGAACTGACCTAAATGCTGTGCTTGGTGAGGTTAAGACTGAAACAGGAGCTGCAGGTACAAGTACAAGTATCGAGCCAACGATGGACATTAACATCAAGAAAATTCAATGGAGAGTTCCCTACGTATTCCCATCAGATCAAGAAAAACTATCTTTACTCAAAGTTATTGAAAAAAATCAATCAATTTTCATCAATTTTAGAACATGGGAGCTTTATGAATATCCTTTATTACCGCAATCAAATAGACAGACATGGAATGTAAAAACATCAACTCAGTTGGAAAAACCACGATATGTTGTATTAGCATTTCAAACGGACAGATCAAACAATATCAAAAAAAATGTCAGCGAATTTGATATATGTGACGTTTCAAATGTAAAACTTTATTTGAATTCAGAGTGTTACCCGTATGACGATATGAACCTTGATCAGTCCAAGAATCAGCTAGCGATTCTTTATGAAATGTATGTAAAATTTCAAGAAAACTACTATTTTAAAAAGGGCGAACCCCTATTCACATATAGTGAATTTGTAACACATGCTCCGTTAATTGTAATCGATTGTTCCAGACAAAACGAATCCATAAAATCAGGACCAGTGGATATAAGATTAGAGTTTGAATCGAAAAGTACAATCGCAGCTAAAACTACAGCATATTGTTTAATATTACACGATCGTGTCGTTGAATACAACCCGATGACAAGTTTGGTAAAAAAGTTAGTATGAGGTGAAAAAAGGAAAACAAAAGGTCAGGAACAAGGTCAAGGGTTAGTAGGTTGAGATTAAACAAGTTGTAACGTGATAATTCACAATTTTTATTCCAGTTGCTAACAAGATGTCGAACAGAACAGTCGTATGTGATATCCAAGGGTTCCGTGGACTAAAAAATGAGTTCATCGTGAAGGAAGCAGCTTTTCTCACAACTTCAGGTAGTAAAGTGCAATCGATTATTTTCAAACCACCTTTTCCATATACAGCGTTACCTGAAACACAACAAAAGGTTGCAACATGGGTTAAGCAATTCTGTCATGGAATTGACTGGAATGACGGTTACACTCCATATTTCGAAATGAAGAATATTTTTAACAGGATATTAGGATCTTACGATGTTGTATTAGTCAAAGGTATGGAAAAAAAGATTTTTATTGAAAATACTTTATCGAATAAAACTGTGTCCGTGCGGGATATGGATGAAATTTGTTGTCCAAGAATCAACGATCTGAGAAAACAGATGAGCTTTAGAAAGTGTTTTTACCATTCTCGAACGACTGATCAATGTGCAAGTGAAAATGTTAGACTGTTGTTACACTGGTATATAAACAAGGTTGAAAAGAAATCCACATTATTGGAGATCGAAGACAAAACAGTTGACAAGATTGGAGAAATTATTGATAAATTCAATACGCTTGATAAATACGGTAACAGAACTTTAGCCAATTTAAAAATACAAGAAATATCTTACCTACCGAAAGAGTATTTTGTACATCACGTGTCCCCGAGTGACCTATGGCACGTGTGGGACCTTCTCCCAGATCACAAAAAAGATAAGCTAAAGGATATAATTTACTGCTATGAACATTACAACTCCTCAGGTGCGGGTACAGATCACATCGACGGAAAACCTCAGAGAAAAGAAAATTGTGCAAGATGTACGCAATCGAATTAGAGCTTTTTATTCAAAGTAATCCACAAATCGTTCAACATTTTAACGGAATATTTCACGCTGAAGGTAGAATACCTTCATACATCAACTATCCCTCATCATATATATTCAATACTGGAGACCGATGGGTAGCCGTTTACATTGACGAATTTCATCGGGGTGAATATTTTGATAGTTTCGGTTTACCTCCACCTTACAAAATATTTCTCTTCATTCAAAATGCTACTGAAAAATGGAGTTACAATCGACATCGAATACAGAGTGAATCATCAGACTACAGTGGATACTACACTTTGATGTATCTGATCCATCGATCTTCTGGGCAAGACATTGAGGGGTTTACATCATTATTTTCAGACTGCACAGACGAGGAGAAAGATAAGCGTATCGGTGATCTGTTTTCAAAAAGCTTTAATAGTTCAAAAATTAAGTCAGTAAAACTTGCTGTAGAAAAAATGAAATCTTTATATCATAGGATGGAAAATAGAACCATGTGGAAATAAAATAGTTTTCATTTATATTTTTTCGTTTATTATTTATATTCCCTTGTGTACTACTTATAAGATTACATAAGAATTTAAGAATGCCGATCAATCTCATTTCTGCATAGAACGTGGTAAGAGAAGGTTATCTCATAATAATGAAGGTGATTAATCAAAAACAAAAATTAAACATTGAAAGTTTTGATTTAAAACCGGTTGATAATAGACGAAGACATAGTGGGCTCCTTCCAAATCAAATCAGATGTTTAATTACAGGACCATCATCTTGTGGGAAAACTGCTGTGATGTTAAGCCTAATTACAGATCCTAATGGATTAAAATTTGAAAACATATATGTTTACTCAAAGTCCTTATATCAACCAAAATACCAGTTTTTGGAAAACGTTTTAAAAAATGTAAAAGGAATTGGTTATTATAAATTCTCTGAAAATGAAGAAGTAATTCAACCTTCTGAGGCTAAGAAACACTCGGTGTTTGTGTTTGATGATATAATATGTGATAAGCAAAACAACGTAAGTGCATTTTTTAGTATGGGTCGACACAAAGACTTGGATTGTTTTTATCTTTGTCAATCTTATTCCAGAATTCCGAAGCAGTTAATTAGAGATAATGCTAATATGATAATTGTTTTTAAACAGGATAATAATAATCTTAAACATGTTTATAACAATCATATTAATCCCGACTTAACATTTACGGAATTTGTAGATATGTGTCAAATTTGTTGGAATAAAAAATTTGGATTTTTCGTAATCGATAAAGAAAGTGATCTGAACAATGGTAGATATCGCAATGGGTTCGATGAATTTTTTATAAGGTAATATTGTATGTGATACCACACAGTCTTCATCCAACTTCGAAAGGAAATGGATGTTAAAAAGGAGTTAATCAAAACAAGTAATACGGTAAGAAAAAAATATTTAGCACTGAAACGAGGTATTGTGGATGAAGAAGAAATATTCAAAAAGAAATTTAAACCTATCGTCGATCCTATTAGTGAAATAGTAAAAAATATTGAAGAGAAAAAGAAAAAAAAGAGTGACAAGAATTCATCAATTCTTGATAGTGAACAAACTCCGTCGTCATCACTTAAAGTTATGAATGAAAGCAAACCTTCACAAATTCAAACCAATGAATCATTATCAGAAGAATCGGATTCCAATAGTGAACATGATGAAAACGAAGAAAATTTTAACGATTATATCAATAAATCTATTAACGATAGTAAAAATGAAATGGATCATACGTATGGTGTATATTTAGGTGATAATGATGAATGGATGATTGGAAATAGTAAAATTAACTACGATCCATCTGATAGTTTCATTAAAATAAAAGGTCAAAAATTTAAACCAACAATTGGTTTGTTGGAACTTATGTTTAAGAAGAAACCAAATAAGACACTTATCACTAAAGATGATCTGAATTCTTTTAAAGATATATTACTGCTTACAAATGCTCATTTAGTGAGACATTCTGATGGAGAGAAGGTTCAAGCTACAAATACATTTAAATACAGAAACTATATAAAAAATATTTTTAAGAAAGGGAGTGGGTTAAAAACTCCCTATTTAAAATTGGATACTTATCCATGTGCTCCAGACTATGTGCATTATGATAATATAAATGAAATTGTGGACAGGCTGCGATTATTGAAATTATCAGAGATTTCAGGTAATACTAGTCACAATAACGAAGTTATAAATATAATATCAGAGCTCAGAGATAAAGGAGTTATAGAGTAACTAATATTATGGGTATAAAAGAAGATATTGCTAACGAGTTACATAAGTCGGTAAGAAAGAATTTTCCTCGACGAAAGGTAGTTGTGAAAGGGTTTGACGACCTTTGGCAGTGTGATTTAATTGATATGACAAAATATTACAAGGTCAATAAGGGATTCAAGTATATAATCACAGTAATTGACGTTTTTTCAAAATATGCTTGGTCAAGACCTCTCAAAACTAAAACCAGTAAAGAGGTTACTTTTGCAATGGAAAACATATTAAAACAGGGAAGGGTTCCAAAAAATTTACAATCCGATTTAGGAACAGAATTCTACAATTCCGAGTTTAAAAAGTTGATGGGTGATTATAAAATTAACCACTATTCTACCTACAGCATTTTAAAGTCGAGCGTGGCAGAAAGATTTAATCGCACGTTAAAAAATTTTATGTGGAAAAAATTTACAATTAATGGTACTTACAATTGGATCGACATACTAGACCAACTAATGGACTTCTACAATACAAAGAAACATTCGACTATAAAAATGAAGCCGTGTGACGTATCAAAGAAGAATGAAATGGAATTACTAAAGACCATTTATTCATATAAACAACCCAAACTACGAATGATACCTAAGTTTGAAATTAACGACTACGTCCGCATTAGCAAATATAAAGGGGAATTCGCCAAGGGATATACTCCGAATTATTCCACAGAAATATTTCGCATCACGCAAGTAGTTCCGACAGAACCCGTCACTTACAAGTTGGTAGATGCCGAGAACCAACCCATTGCCGGAGGATTCTATCAAGAAGAGCTAACTAAGGTTAAACATAAAGACGTTTACTTAGTCGAAAAGATTCTCAAGAAGAAGGATGATAAAGTGTTTGTAAAATGGCTTGGTTTTCCTTCGTCCAAAAACTCCTGGATTCAAAAAGATAATATTGTTTAACATGATATATAATAGACATTTTTTATACTGTAGTACTACTGCTTATTGTGAATAAATATATACTAAACTCAAAAACATTTCTTTTATTACATATATAAATTACAATTAAATATAGTAAAAATAAATTATCCTAATATACTTACCTTCGTCAGTCCCGAACCCGGTCCCGTGGCGTCGAAGCCCGAGACGATAACCGCTCGTCAACCTGAAACATGACCTACACAACCTACCTCGTATCGATATCAGTATAAAGACTTGCTTCAGATTGTAAACAAATAATTGGTATATAAATTAGACATCTTATCTGTTGTTTGACTCAAATGAATTGATGATGCACTCGCAGTTATCACTATCGCATGTTTTCTGCAACGTCACGATAAGCCACGATGCAAATCCATTAAGCGCTTATCTAAATACTATACAATCTGTAAATTGTTTAACTTATTTTAAAATACAACATATGTCAGTCCTAAGATTTTTTAAACAGATGAAACTAATATTTTATATATATATTTTTTTAATCACATGGTAGTTTTTAAAATATAAGTTTCGAACACAAATTCCCAAACAAAATATGTCACATATTTGTGGAAACAACCTCAACGTTAAATGATATACGAGCGCATGCCATAAAATCGCTTGCGATTCCACCATAATCGTTTTTAAATTAATCTATATAAACATATTATTTATCCATTATTCCTTACATCAGGCTAACAATTAAACACTCTATTTACTCCACGCATTTGGAAAACTATCTACACTCAACACTAATTGACAAAAGCGACAAGCGTTTGCGAGTTAATCATCACCACCTTAAAAATCAAAATGTTAATTTAAATATTTATAATACATCTTGTCACACCTGTACCCTCCACGGTGTCAGCTCTCTCGTCCGTCCACCACGACACACCACCGACACCTTTCCCGTGTGCCAGCCTCCGCGGTGCCAGCTCTCTCAACCGTCCACCCCGACACGCCGACGGAAACTTCCGACACCGTGTGCCAGCTCTCTCACCGTGCCAGCTCTCTCACCCATGTACGTTCTCCCCGTGCCAGTTCTCTCAGCCGTTTAATAACACGGTGGTGCTAGCTCTCTCATTTTTACCCTACTCTTGACTCTACATCTACAAACCAAGAGAGTTGAATCTCTCGCTCTCTCCCGTGAGTCTCTAGGTACACAAAGGTTATCTGTTTGACTTTGGCCTCTGAGTTGTGTGACTTAGTCCTTCCTCTCGTATTTGCCCTTCAACAAAGCTCAATTCAATTTGGTTTTGGCATAAAACTAATCTCACACATGAATAAAAAAAAATTAAATCCGACTATGTTCAGCTACTTTTCTTTAAACCAATGTTCCACCAACCAATGTTCATACTTTACCAATGTAAGCACATACTAATAAACGGCTGATCGAATTTTAACAGACAAAACAGATGATTCATAATGGACAGCATCATATGTGCTGTAAAAAAATATTTTCTCTATGTATTGGGGTATCATTGGAATTAAATTAGTTTGCAAAGAATATTACCACTTAGTTACTTATTACTCGGTTTTAATAAATAAGGAATGGTTTGGTTTGGCTTTTAACGGTGAAGTTTTTCTATTATTAATTATGTTTTGTAGTTGGTTTTTATGGGATTTTACATTAACACTTACAAACGACAGCCAATTTTAAAATTGGCTTAGTTACATAAACTTAATTGTACACACTTTTTACCTATCAATTCTGACAGTTACCACGCAATCCAAAGAAATATACGTATACAATTAATAATTATTTTTTTTTTTTAATTACATCAAATTGTATTATAGACTATTGTATTTACTTACAGTAACTATACCATTGGTAATGACCATTGATGCTTGACTTGAAATGAAGTCTGTTGGTCCCGGGTCTTGGTTTTACCGTGCCACGTACGGCAATAGCCACTTCCCAATAAGGAAATTTGCCAAAAGAAAAGTTTAATTTATTCTATTTTCGGAACAAAAATATGAAGTCATTTTTTTTTTAGTGCTACGCAAATCAGGTTAGCACAAGGGGATTGACTGTTCAGTCTTGGCTGAGGTGAGTTTGATTTTCAGAGCTTTTCTACTACCTTGTGAACTTCCGTTGCAATTACATTATGTCCAGAAGCCTTTCGGCAGCACAGAGAGCCAATGGTGTCTCTTCTTGCTTAATGAGCATTGATACTTGTTTAGGAATCACATCAACATCTTAGTGTGACCAGATCTGATGTGTTGTATTTGTTTACAGTCTAGTTTAATGTGTGCCTGACCTCTTGCCACACACTAAGAAACATAAGAGTAATCTGTTCGTACCACACACTGTATGTTGATGTAATTACAACGACGTTGTAGTGGCTTGTTAGTTAGTGTTGTAGGTGTTGACAGGCTAATGTAATGTATTCCCTGGCCAGCCGTGGACATGCTGTGTGGCGCGTCTTCCCGTGGGTTTCATTCATCATTGTTACCATGCATAGTTTGTTTGTTTTAAATAATGTTTTGGTTGAATTGTATCATTTGTTTCCAGATAAAGCGGGTAAAAAATCAGTTATAAAAATTACTTTCCAGAAAACGTATAAAAGAGAATATAACATTTAATCCAAGTTTTATTGATATTATTTTGACATACTATCAAGAATTCTATTGTAGTATTATCCGTATGTTCAACAGAATGATTTAATTTCCTTTTATTTCATCCCTGAATTCAAAGGTAATTTCAACATTTCTCATGGTTTATTGGAATAAAAACATAAATTTTCTCAACAGAGCAAAGAATATACTCTGTGGAGCAAAGACAAGAGTTGTTACTTTGCAGGTTCAACACTTTAATTGGAGGGCGTCAATAATATAGGAAATAATATACCAAACGTTTACATTAATATAAAAACATGTTTAAGTATTTAAAACAAGAAAATTAACAATCTAATTAAAATAAATATACTTAAGGCCTATAAGGAGAGTTTAACAATAACAACCGATAGCACAATGAACTTAAATATAATGGTTACTGAGGAACTCAAGTTCTGCAGCTACCTCTCCTCTATGGTTAGGCTAAATATATGAAAAATCATGTTTTTTTTATATTTTAGGTTAATCAATCAATCTTTTTATTTAACATAATACTTTCCAATACTGTACATAGGTAAAAAGGTGCATAAACCATAGATTGTTTGCCTGAATTAAAAATAATGATATTTTTTGTACAGTTTTAACGATTAAATCAGTTGCATCCAGTTTAATGGGTATTTTGCCTTATCTTAAATACAATAAGTTAAATATTCATTACCTTGCTGTAGATCAATAGGGCTGAGATTCGTAGTTCTAAGCCCCACACTTAAAACACTATATTTCATATTAAAATTGCGTTGTAGAAAATTTGATAAAATTCTAGTATGTAAACGATTAAGGAACAGTTAATTGAGCAGCTGTTTGAAAAACGACTTGAAATAGTATATTTTGTACCTAGGGCCGAAAATGAGGGTTAGACCGAGAGCTGCAAATCCATTTCGGTCCATGGTACGTCTATTTTTCACCACACTATACCCTATTACCACTATTCACCAAAATAATAACGCACACTGATAATCCACACAACTTAATGTTATATGAAGAAATAATTTGAGGAATCAGCAAAAATAATAACTAATAGTTGCTAGGCAGTGGTGACAATAAAACAATTCTATTGCAATGCTATGAATACTGATTGTGTATTAAATATGCATTGTAGCTTTAAAAAAGTAAGCGGGCAGCTGATTTTCGGCCCTAGGGATGTAAATCCTGCTTGGTCCCCAAATGAGGATGAAGCGGACATGGGCAGCAATACGTACCTTTCGGCCTCCAATAAACGTCCATAAAACGGCTAAAAACGTAGTGTGGTAAAAAGTAAACAATTGCATTAGAATAATAACTCATAGTAAGGATGTTTTCTTTACTAAAGAACTAGTTATAACGAAACTATACCCGGTTATGTACGAAAGGCAACCTTTCTTTAAGTGGTCACAGATTGCATTATTATATGGAGGGATTTTTGAGAAGTGACTTAATCACATATAAATGTTATTAGATCGAGTATTTGAAAGTTTCGTTTTAGAGCTTTAAGAAACTCTAATAAATCAATCTGGAGAGTCAGGTGACATCAAAGCAGCTTCGAGTTTATAAGTTGACAAGCTAATTATAATGTGAAAGGGGTGATTCATTTGATAAAACGAGTTTCCGTATGCTAAGAACATTAATTTTGACAGTAGTGTTGTATTTTTATTTTTTTAAAGTTTTGTTTGTTGAAACAAATACGCATTTAAGAAACCTACATTCTAAATTTATTTAAATTGTTATTTTAATACTTTATTACTTTTCAATGAAATGGCGACCACACAAAGTAGGTATTTTAAGCCAAGTATGAATGGAGATGAGTGTAGAAAGAGTGGCGCGATCTTGTAGTCTTCTTAGTGACTAAGGCCGACATATTCCTTAGACACAGCTGCTCATTAATAGCACATACATCCATACAGTTTATAGTGAAATCCGAACCACATTTTTGCTTTGGTATTGACGAATTGGTCTAATTATCATGATAGTACTGCGGATAGTCGTAGTACTCACTAGTGTGGACGTTAATCCACACCAAGGAGTACAGCATCCACAGAGCATTCCTATAAATATCCGCAATTCGTAACCTCCTAGTAGCTGGATTACAGGACGACGACACCATCCCAGTCTGTTACCCCATTAACAACGATTAAAATTTAATATCTTGATACTCTGTCTCAGAAACTTTGACTGGAAGTTCTCTAAAACATTGATAGAGCTTTCAATTCGTAGTTCGACTAAATATAAACGTGGAAATTGTTTTCAACCCATAACATGTGTTAATGACTATCTAAAAACCATAAATATTTAAATATTTGATTATATTAACTTACAATCAAAACTATAAAATACGATATAGGATATATATATTTTTTTTTTATACCAAAGTGCAAAATAGAGCGACGCAACGAATTCGCCACAGTCCGTGACATTCAGGAATTACATAAAAGATTATGAAATATATGTCAGATATATTGTGTGGTTATATGTTATACCAGCAGAAGCAAAGAGTTCCTGGTTCCCGTTGAAACTCGAAATGATAGCAAATAAGTCCGTCGCTCATCCATGGATTTAATGTAAAGTTCGAAGAAACAATATTATTGACATTACAGCGGCTTTACCGATTTACAACGTTTTATCAAAATAAACACTTAACTACACTCCCTGTAACACCACACCTAAGTTTGTTAATCCTAATAAGGAAACCATGTTCAAGGAAATATTATAGTAGAGATCTAATCAGGCTGTGGTGGGTCATTTACACTGTAAGAATATTTCTGTAAAATAAATTATGTAATGAGCTATAGATGACGGAACAAGTATTGAACAACATATGAAAAAAGGTCATTTAGTCCTAAAAACATTTTACGTAGTTCAGGATGTGGCTGATTTTCAGTGGAAATTGAACTTCTAACTCTGAAAAGTTCCTGACATTACGACTTCAAAGTGAAACGATTTTATGTGCACGGGTTGAAATGTTTTTTAACATTATTTATCAGTAATATTTAGTAAAAATTACTTTATATAAATAGCTTTGATAAATTTACATATAATTATTTCTATGACAATTTAGGCTTATTAAATATTAATTTGATTTGTAGATCGACGTTACTTTGATAGGTGTGATGACAATTTGCTTTGAAGTTAAGGCAGCAGTAAAAGCCGAAAATTATTTATAAAAAGGTAAAAACAATTAATTTGGCAACTGGAAATTTAACCTTAACAAATATACAAATTTCGCTGCTTAGATTTGAATTAACAGTAATATGTAAGCAAGCAGTACATTATATAGGTAAGTTTTATTATGGCTGTATCTCCTGTAAGGAGTATAAAAAAAATTGGCAAGAGCAAAAAATTCTAAAAATTTTACATTTAATAAAAAATATCATAACAAGTGGGGATTGCGATTGAAAACATTTAAGTTGTACGCCATTTTGGAAAATGGTGGAAATAGCATTTCGTAAAATGTTATAAAAAATAAGGGACGTTGTTAATTTAAAGTTACGCCGAACAAGTTACCTATTGTAACACTTAGGGTGAATCACTCTGTACAATAAAACTTGTTATCATAATTGACTTCTTATCGAGGTTTGAAATTGTATGTGAATAGGGGTAAAATAAATCCTTGAGGAATAAAAAATTTCACTTGTTATCAAGGGTGACTTGTTATCGAGGTTCCACCGTAATTGTAAAATAGGTAGCGGTGGGTTCTCTCCTTGGGTCTAGTTTTAGAAGAGAAAAAAATTAACCATAGCAAAACTATAAAAATCAATCATTCGATCTGTTATCTGAGATAATAAATACTGCTTAACTGATTGATCTTTAAAATGTTTATAGCTCATAAAAGCTTCTAGTATCTCGATTGAGAAAGAGGCAATAAAACCAAAATGAATCCAAAACCTTTACAGCTCGAATCTTTAAAACGAGTTCTCTTATGTTTACGCGTTCAATAAAACCTCATTTGATGTATGTGTTGCAGAGGTTCATATATTTAACAGTAATGTATGTAGTTCATATAAAATACGCTTATTAATGACAACAACAATTATAAATGACAATAATAATTTAAAAATAAGCTAAACAATTACAATAATAAGTTACATTATTGTTGCAGTTAAGATATTACGCTATTATTGTACTCTGTGTTTTTTTCGTAATTTTTTTTGTGTCACATTCTAGGGAGATAAGGATTTTTAATCAGCAACCTCCTATAAGTTGTGTAAAGTTTCAAAATATTCGGTATCTAAATGGGCAAGTAAAAGCAAACGATTAAACCTCTTCGTGGCACACCCTTTTAAATAGTATCTTAGGTCATTTTGCAGGGAAATTGTAATATCCTTAGGATAAAACAAAATAGCAAATAAAGGTTCGTTTAATAAAAAAATAATATTTTTCAAATTAAAACTGATGAAGGCTTAAATAACGTAACGTATATGAAATGCTAATGTTTGTTCTTTACCAGAATTGAAACAATAATTTTCGTCTATAAATTACTCTTTTATCAAAGAAAAGATTACGTTTAATTTATCCTTGCTCTTTTTTATCTGAACCTAATTTCTTCAAGAACCCAAGATAAAAAACTAAAGATTGACTCATGTTATTTAAATAATTGTTAAACGTGTTTGCACAATCTTTAATGTAATTTTATAAAATTTAAAACAAAACAAAAACCGTTGTTTAGTTAAATACTAGATACTAATATAATAGGTTGGTAAGCTAAATTGAATCCTTGAATTAACTCGTTTATTTAGGTTTCTTAATATTCTACATAAAAACGTAGTGTATACTTTGTAGGCTTAACAAACTCTTAAGTAAAGAGCCATGTTTACTTAAGAAAATTTGATTTTCCTGTAATCGGTCATTGTTAACAAAACTCAACTTCACAAAACACAAAACATGATGGCGATTTAGTCAAGTCACTAAAGTAAACGGTTCATTTGCCTTACTTACTTGATACTAAGTGAAAGCAGCTAACATCCAACGAGCATTTATCCTCTTTGACCTTACCTTAACCCCACACCTCCACTATCTTGCTTTTGAATCTGATCTATCACATACCACTTCTAACTTTAGAATCGAAAACATCCAAGCAGTTTATTGCGACATGTATACTAACACCACAATATATGATGCTACATATTAAACATACATATTTGAGCATAATATTTATTAAAACGTGAGTTAATAGAATTTGGAATTTCTTTCATGGCTTGTTACTGAGTTTGATAAACCACTTCTACTGTCAGACATAGTTACTCCCATTGATTAAGGAGATCTTGTTTCGGTTAAATACCTCAACGAAAACTGTCCCAGTTTCTCTGTGATTTCCTGAGCACTAAAAGCATTCAGTTTCTCATCCACTTAATGGTCCTACTACATGTTTTGATATGTAAGCCTTTGTACAACATCATAGACACGGAGAAAGATAGTGACAGCCAAAACAAGTACCTCCTTAGTTTTAGCGGAAGTAGAATGTAGTTGACAGTTAATAATCCTTAATGGACAGGTAACGTACCAATTAAGTGGTTTATAAACAAACCAACATGTGTGTTGATAATCTTCGCAAACTAAAAAACAATAAAAGTTTTTTTATTTGTATGTATTTATTTTTTTAAGGGTATTATACTTTTGGGAGGTTAGTCCAAAAGAGTTACTTAACATAATCAATGAGAAAAAAAAACACTTTTAAATCATTAAGAGAAACTCGGGGGTGCTTTACTCATAATTTTATAATCAACCTGTTTTTTTTTCAGCTCAGTCGTAGCTGATAGATTTTATTATTGGGATTAACCCAGATTTAAACTTTAATTTATATTATAGTTAGATGTAAAATTTTTAAATTTTGCTTAGCTAATTTATATCGTAATCTTTTTTTGACAAGCCTGTTTTATAAAAACAATAGTTGACAAGTTAATAGCGAATGAATAATTTACTCATTCGTCTGAGGTACACACTAACTTGTGAATTCACAATGTACTACGTAAGAAAATTATCTTGTATACCAATGAATTGCCTACCTACACACATAACAACATATTGAGTTTCAAGCCAGTAGAGTAGCTTCTAAACAGTCTCTACAACACAGTTATAGGGGATTAATTCTTAAAATTTTTTGTATGGGTAGCTGATTGATTACAGTGCTCGCGTTCAAATTTGAAGGTCGCTGGTTTGATTCCAAGCGAGAGACAATTTCTGGACCCGGATGTTTTTTTTTTATTGGGACGTCAATTGATGGTGATTAGTGATATCTAAAAAATAAATGCCAGGCTAAAATAAAATAACAATATGTACTAGCGTTTCCTAAAAAAAGTTATTAAATCCTAATAACGTATAAACATCCTCAAATTCAATTTGCATATTTTTAAAAAGTCCACTTTGTAACAAATAATCCTGTCACATTGTACTACTTATAGGTGTCATACTGCAAAAATATTAAAACTCTCTACTTTTGGGTTTATCATGTAGTAAAGTTATATTTTTTGTAACTAAAAGGATTGTGATAAACTTCTTTGGAACTAGTACTATTATGAAAAAAAATTCAGGTTAGTACACATTATCGCTCTTTAAAACGAAAACAATCACTAAACCATCAAATCCGTCCCCGTTTCGAACAAAGCCCCGACTATGACGGACCAGTGCGTGCTGCTGTTGAACACACTATAGTAAGCTTTCAACAAAATTAATCATTTGATACGGTAAATCCAATACTGCAACGACATCAGACAGCACCAGTAGTAGACTAGCAGTGGAGGTTAGTCGGTTTGTAATGGAAATCACCTAATTGGGCTGTCACTGTTTTAGAAAGAAATACATACGACATTGAACCTTTAAGGCATTGCTTACCCGACGCTTAAAAGGTATCCACAATATTTTTTTACTAAGAACAGTTTATTTAAACCGATACGACAATGCTTTTTTGTACAAAATATCTATTTAAGAACACGTTACTCAAATTGCATTAATAGCTATTTACATTACAAGTGTAGTAAGAGCGTCTTTACATCACGCAGGTGAATGTTGTGCAACGAGCGAAAGCGAGTAGCATAATTCACCTAAGTGATGTAAACACGCTCTTGCGTAACGTGTAACGTACAAGATTTTACCTGACCCGACAATATACAGTGGATAACGTACAATATTTTTCATTATCCATTTCACTCATCTTCTAACAGTAACGTTCTTTTACAAACAAAAGCTAGGATAGGAAAATAATTTAAAGCATAACAATAACATTCAAGCACATAGCTGATTTCTAGCGGTGAACGTCGTTGGCTCCATTGAGGTATATTTTTTTACTTAAGCACTCAATGTTAGTTAAATGGGTTTCATTACCTCACCGAGTGAGTTTTTTTTCAACTGTACATCACTCGTGAAGTAAAGAAGTTGTATACATCACGCTTGGGATAGGGAAGTTTAACATAGTGGGTTAGGTAAAAAGATATTATGAACTCAAGCTAACGATCCATGTTAAACCTTGACCAGCAGATAAGTTTCCGTAATGGATCTATCGGAAAACCACTTCAACATTAGTCAAACAAACTAGAGTCAACAATTGGCGATAGTTTACCAACTTTATCTACGACAAACGTAATTTATATTGACCCCCACGTTTCATTATTCTAAGTTTTATATTGTTTAAAGTAGATAGCTTAACAACGTCTGACCCACTACAGATTGTACACACTGTGTAAAAAAAAGGTATATGATCCACACCGTATATGATCCAGGTTGGTTCTAAGAGTTTGCATGGAATAATTATTGTTTGTGGCTATACCGTTAGTGTAAATTAACCAAAGTAACTTTAGAAGAATATTTAGAAATAGTAAGCGACGTGTAAGCTCTAGGATGGATAAAAAACCAATGGTCGTATATAAACTAAACTCCTGTAAAAGTATGAGATCAGGAAGTAGACAAACGTAAATATGATGAAATTTGTTGATACATGTAATATAACCATTTATAATGTATTTAATAATCATGACAAACATAAGATTATATAAGAATTATATATTGATTATTGAGCAGAATAGTTATGCGTTCCCACTTTTAAATTATCTCCAAAAGTTTTTACATATCCTAATAAAAAAAAAATTTATATTCACCATAAATAAGAAGTTTTCACATATTTCCATTCAAAAATATAGTAAAAGCAACTGAAGATTAGTCATTTTATGAGCACATGTATTTTTAAAATAAATAACTAAATATAAACTGTTAATTTATTGTCTTTCTGTGCAAAATTTAGGAGTCTGTTTATAAAATCGTTTTGTATATTTGTGTATATATCATTATGTGTTATCCTAGCACATTATACTGTATACCAGTTCTATGTATAATTATAGTTAGATATATTCGTATTACCGACTAGCAGCAACACTGCTCAACAAATTTATGTGGAAAAACGTTCCTATTTCAAGCAAGGCATTCAAAAATGTACTTAATGATAATTATCGGTAGACGTGTGTTGCTTTTATTATTTGAAATATAATTTGTAAATTCATCGTATAAGCTTTCATCATTTTTGTGGTGGCAGAAGATAAAAAAGGCCATATTAAAATTAAGTAAATAGTTTTGCCTCTTCATTATATTCAATTTATATTTTGTTCACAATTTTCAAATTTTTTTTTAGAGTTGTTCATTTGTTTTTGAAAAAGTAAGTAGGCGGTATTTATTTTAATGTAATACTTCATATACACATTCTTCAACAATACTATTATATCTTAAACCGATCAGCTTGATCGGACTATGGCAACTGGGGTTTATAGGGGGTTTTATGGGGTGCAAATGGTTTATTTTTATTTTTTACTCTTGAAACATAAATATTTACAATTTCTTTTCAACAATTTTTTTTAGATCTTTAAAGGAATATAATTGTGTATATTCAAGCGTAATTATATGCCTTACAATTACGGAGATAATAATCAAAATGAAAAAATGCCCATGTTATTTTTATGGAGAATAAATAATCTGTTGTAGTTTAGTTGTTTATGCATATATGTTAACTAAATTTGGAAATTTCGCTTATTTCATACTAAGCTACCAACATTTCAATACAAATAACACGCCTCAAAACGTTTTTCTGTAGCAGCAAACTTACGTACTCATTAAAATAATGTTATTTAAATATGAGATATAACTTGTATGATTCCAGCCAGATAAATGGAAATTCGCTTAGTCTGCAGATTTTTTGCGACGGGGGGGGGGGGTGTATTATAATACTTATATACTATAAGTAATTGACTTGTCATGAAAAAGTAATATGTGTATAATAATGCATGACTTTAGAATCTTTAACAAAAATTCATGTAGGTAGGTTGTAGTATTTTTATGAAAACATTTATGAGATTACCTAGAATATTAGTCAGGTAAGATGAGGTGAAAAAATTAAAAATTGAAAGCAATGTTAACCAACCTTTCTTTTATTCACATTTAAAAACTGTACTTTCCAAAGAACAATAAGGCGTAACCGATGACAAATGGCGGTCTGGCGTCTGCTGTAAGCAAATGAATGAGTCAGTTTAGTAAGGCAATCCGTCCTGCATAACTGGATACTGGGACAAAGCATGTTATATTCAACGCTAGTTATTTATGTATACGACATCTTAAGTTAGATCAACGCTATTTCCCAGTAGATATTAGTTTTCGGGTTATATTCTACTTTTATAATGACATCAGCTGTATTTGAATGCGGTTGGTAATTTAATTGGTAAATTTGTTGAACTTTAATTTCAGTGTATTATTCTTATTTCAGAGTGTGATATTTTTTACACACATGTTTCATAGCAGGAAAATACATTTGTGTTTTAAACGTTTTCCCTTGTACAATATGTAATTATTGTTTGTTCCTTTAAGTCGTTTTCCATCCTAGTATTTCGTTCAATAATTTGTTTATAATAATACCCCTCATATTGGGATACGTCAAACGGGGTTTGCCGACCTTTATTAGCATACCTATTATTATTATTCTTTAATTTTATTTATTTATTTTTTATGTCAAGTTAGTTATAACGCTAAATTGAAAGTACCACAGGCAAAGGGCCAGCCAACCTTTTATAAAGTAGCAGAAAGTAGCCGATTAACTCTGTTGACCTTACACTTTGCTGTTTTGCTAATTGTATGTAACGAGTACCATATGCTGTATTGACTCCATATTTAGTTATGCATAAACACTTATGGAAATACAGTTAATCCCTGGGACGAAAAGTAACAACCATTCCGCCGAACTATGTTACAATCAGCAGAGTTTTGGTATGTACATAACCAACCACGCTCCTACTCGAGGGAGGTATTGCTTGGACACTATTGCCACCTCGTTAAATTCATGGGACTACACTGTCACCGTTGTAAATCCTGTTGTGGCGGACCATGATGCTGTTACTATGGACCTGAACCTCGATGCTGACTGCAGTTTGGTGAGTGACCAAAGTCTAGATTTAGATTGGCATAGTAACTATACTTGTACTTTTAGGATAATTAAGGAAGATTCTATTACACAATTTAAGCTAGCCTTGGCCGTTGTTGACTGGAGAGCCATTATAGAAAATCCCACTGTAAATGCAACCCCTGATCATTTGTTTAACTCTTTCTTTGATAAGTTCTTATCTGTTTTTGATGAGTTATTCCCAAAAAAAAACAGTACCTATGGATAGGCAAGTGAAACCTCGGCAGCAGACAGTCAATAAGGATTGGTTCTCTCCAAGACTCGCCCAGCTTAGATCCCTCGTGCTTGCTCTTAATGACCGAAGTAAAGCATCCACGGATGGAAATGATAGAATCAGATTCCACGCTAGTTATTTAAGAGTAAAACAAATCTATAGGCGTGAGGTAGATCTGGCCAAGAAAGAAGCTAACATGTCGCTTATTGTAAATTCAACAAATAGTTGTAAGGCTGCTTGGAACATCGTAAATCAGATTGGTGGCTCCAACAAAGGTAAATCAAGACCAAAATTTAGGGAAAGTCCAGACCAGTTTAACAGTTATCTTATAAGTGAAGTACAAAACATTATTGATGAAATCCCCAAAGATAATGTGAGTCCGGAAGAACTGTGTAGGCCTATCTATCACATATCCAATGACGTGACTCCCTTTAGGCACTGGCGGAGGGTGACACCCAGTGAAATTATCGGCATTGTGACTAGGTTTAAGAAGAAACAGAGCCGGGATATCTATGGTATATCTGTAGAGCTTTTAAAAAAAGATTATAGAAGTTATTGTACATCCTTTGTGTCATGTCATCAATGTATGCCTTGAGAAAGGTTATTTTCCAGACAAACTAAAGGTGGCTCGCACTGTCCCAGTTTACAAAAAAGGCGATCCCACGGCCATGAAAACTATAGGCCTATATCGATTATACCTGTCCTGGCAAAGATCTTTGAAACTGTAATGAAAAACCAGATAGTCTATCACTTTGAAAAAATCATCTCTTTCTTGATGCCCAGCACGGGTTCCGTCGTGGTAAATCCACAGTTTCTGCTGTCCTTCAACTGGTCGAAAACATTCTAGACTCCTTTGAGTCTCAAGAATCCACAGCCTTGGCATTGGTTGATTTAAGCAAGGCGTTTGATTGCGTCCCGCATGGCCTGCTGATACAAAAGCTCTCGGCATGTGGAGTAGAAGGAGAAGTTCTAGAAACGTTTCGTACCTACCTCCATAATAGAAAGCAAATTCTCACAATCGATGGGGCAAATTCTGAGCCACTTGAGGTATTTCACGGTGTGCCACAGGGCTCGGTGGTTGGGCCTGTGCTGTTTCTGATCATTATAAATGACCTAGGCCTACTGGGAAACATCCTACTATTTGCAGATGATACCTCCATTTACACTAGCGGCCATGATCCAGAGACAGCCTTGACAATAGCAGAAGCGAAGCTTGTTGCCGTAAAATCATGGTTCGACAAGAGTAGCCTAAGCCTAAATGAAGGTAAAACTCAAAAGATAGTATGCAGTCTTTCAAAATACCATAATGAAACAGATGAGGTGAAGCTCCTTGGCTTCCAAATAGATCCGAAACTAACTTGGGAGAAGCATGTTAACTACATCTGCAAAAAACTAAACCGTGTGATCTGTCTCATACGTAGGCTGAAACGACTTGTCTCCAAGGATTTTCTTGTTACAGTCTACTTGTCACTGTTTCATAGCCACATCATCTATGGTCTTGAGCTGTGGGGCCATGCCTCAACCTGCACTAAAATCCTAGTCCTACAGAAGAAAGCTCTCCGAATAATAGACTCCGCCAATGATGAAGAGCACTGCAAGCCCATATTCAAGAAATTAAGCATATTTACAATCTTCAACAACTATATCTTAGTCAGTCTTCTTCACATTCATCGAAATTTACCAACGCTACCAATACGAGCAGACCAGCATAGTTATAATACCAGAAGGAAGAAACACATTGACCTACCTTTCTGTAGACTTACCAAAAAGAAAGACTGCTACCCTGTCCTGGCTATGAAATTTTTCAACCTACTCCCGGCTGCCGTCAAAGAACTAGAACCAAGGACGTTTGAAAATAAAATTGGGACTTGGCTTAAAAACAACCCCTTCTACACACTTAATGAGTATTTAGAAGCCGACCACTCCTCAATAAAATGAAGTGACCTGCCGCCAAATTTTAATCAAGATCTAAGAATTAAATTTCTCAAAGTTTTTTGCTGTAAATATATGTTTTGTGTAAATAGTATTGACGCCATCTATCCAGTTATACTGGTCAACGATGAAGAGAAAAGTATGAAGTAAGTATGAAGTATGAAGTATGAGAGGCTGATAATTCACAATCTAGGCGTGCGATAAACCACAGATGTTTTCATATCCTTCCGTAGCATATTGCACACCTAGAGCTAAAAAGAGAAACTGACATTCCAAGGCAATGTTTTAAGTGTACGACAATACCCTGTAAACATCCTGTATCGTAGTTATACTTTTTTTTACGAATTCGTTTATCAATAATAGTTAGTTGATCTATTACGCACCGGAATCTTACATGAAATCTTAACTTCAAACCTTTCTTGACACTAAACGAATAATTTGCATTTACGTATTCTTATAACACTTCACACGTGGGGAAACACCATTTTGCGTCGTAATTAAAACAAACTCTCAAATAATTTGGTAAACAAAATTAATAATCATAAATACCATATTAACCTTAACAGAATAGAAGCAACAATATATATCAGCAGGCCGGCAATAAGGTACAGAAAACAGGGGAAAAAATTAATAAGCTCGTTTTTTTTTTATTAAAATGTCTCTTACAGTACTTAAAAATTCGGGTGCTTTAAAAAATCACCATGTTTGAGTGGAGTTTGTTTTAAACCTAATCATACACATTGGTATTTGCTCAGTCTGTAGGTTTGCTGTGGCGTGAGTTAGTAGATACCAACAGTTATCGCAACTGTTGAAAATTATAAATTTTCCATCCGAAATTGTCTGACGAATCCGTCTTTTAGATATTAAGCTCCAATTATTCATCATTGAGCTTTTACTAGAAAATCAGTATTTAATATCAGTATATTCATCAATAGAGTACCAGTAGATTGGTATTTATTATGAATATTTGTTGAATAAATAAATGCTGTAATTTGATCAACTGATTTCATGGCCAAATTTATCTATTAAAAGGTCAAATAACCTTTTTAATTTCTTAGACGGTAAAGAAATACTGTATTACTTGCACTAACTGTGAAATAGAAAAAAAATAGATTTCAAAAGCTAAACATTTTGCCTTCAATGGTCTTTCCGTAGGCAAATCCAACCATTTCCTTTCAATGGAACTACGAAGGGAAACTGGGTTAATCGTTATATTTCAATCTAATATTTAGATTTTTACTCAAAATGATAATATTATTAAAAAGATTTATTATTTTACTTCTTACCCATGTATACTACATTAACATATGTTATTTATGTATAACGTTTTGCATGTCATAAGCTCAATTTACATACATAATTGAAAATGTCTAGAACAATTGTATTTAAAAAGATTACCCTTTAAATTAATATTCACTGCTTAAATGACTTCATTATATAGCAATTATGAAACGGTTTAATAGAACTTAGTTCATAACATGAGTTTAATTTTCAATAAATATACTTCTAATTTACAAGGGTCCAATTGTGAAAAAGCAATTTTTCCCGAATTCTTCTAAAAGGCTAATAGAATACACGCTAGAAAACAGCTTGGCTGATATATTTATACGGATTTGCTTCATTTTTCAATTAAATCAGACATTTTTAGTCACAGTTTAATTACCTACACTACCTCTCCTCGATAATTTAGTAGACTAATAAAAGCAAAAATGTGATTAGGCTGCTCAAGAAATTAAATTGGAAAAGTGGCAATGTAACTGGCGTCTACTCTGTAGGTTACTGCAACGGTAAATCACTGGTTTATGGCTTCCAGACATTTACTGTTTTGTTCTTCGCATCCGTAGTAAAGTAAGCAAATATTTTATAGAAGAGTATTCTGCTTTAATTTGCAAAGGAATCCAAATACATCGAGGGTTGGTAACGAAGCGAAAATATATTGCATAGAATCAACAAGAATAGCAAAGAGATACAATTTCATACTAAAAGAAAGATAGTTAGGTAGTTTTCATGGTGAATAATAATATTGGTTTTTAAACATTTGTTTAGTGTTAAATTCGTATATTTTGCGTCACAACTAAGACAAACATAGGCTGGAAATAGAATTGTCTCTAACAGGGTTCTTTCAATATAGAAAAGACAATTTTTTTCTACTACTAGTTTATAGTTGTGACTCAAATGGGTGGCCTGGTATTGTTAATGCTGATAAGTACTCACACTGGATAAAATGTATCTATTTTCATTGAAATAAATAAAAGTGAACTCTTTTATATAAATTGCAATGATCAACTATAAAAGTAAAATGTAAACATTTAAAACAATAATCATCTGTCTTGACCTTATTTGAATTTAACTAAACCATATGTAGTCAAAATAGAATAATGGATATGACAGTCTCCCCCACTAATTAAGAACAATCTTTTTTCAATCAGATCTGGTAGTCTCTAAATCTTGAGGGCATGCGACGCTCACACTGTGGTCTGGCGTTGGTAGTGATCACTATAACAATCTTCTCGAGAAACAATTGAAAAGTCTCAACTATGATGAGCTTACCACAACATTCAAGCAGTTGTTGATTCCTAAGAAGAACGTTGTAGTATCTCAACACCATTTTCTAAATGTATTTAAAAAAGAACATCGAGATGACTGATGTTTGCGAGATGACTGGCTACGAGAACAAATTCTACAGTCAACCTGGAGGGTATCGTCCAGAGCATTTCTAAACTAAAATGAACGACTAATATCGGTTTTCGATTTAAGTCCTGTAAGAAATGAACGCCCACAAAAACAGTGATCCAGAGGGTGTAGGTAACGTGACCTAACTATAACGAAGTACTATACAATTTCAACATGCTGGAAGTAGGGGATGGTTTTTGTATCTAATCTATGGTTCCTAAACCCATAGCAGTATCTCACTACAGGCTGGCCACTGATGTTCATAAACGCATTTCCCCACATATCTCTCAAATCTCTGTAATTTATTAATTAGACGTTTATTTTTTTTTACAAATTATATCAAGCTACCCCAGGCTATAAAAAGGTTGGGAGATAATTTTAGACCACGTATGCGTCTTAAACCTTAAGTCCTGTATACGTAATTGCATTTTTCTTAGATTAAAAAAAAAAATTATGGTATTTTTATTTCAACTTTGATCCAAATTTAATCAAAACAATGCCTATTTGAATTATTACATGTGGACGTTATTAAATTTGTTTCAACAGATTTCTTGATGAAAAATTAAAATAGTATTTTTTAAGTATGGTTTTTGATAAACATTTTATAGATGAAATTATTTTTTTCTATGAATGGTCTAAAAAAATTGGGTTTCTATGCCTTTTTTTTAACACAAGTTAGTTAAACCGTAGTTCAGATTAAAACAGTCAAGTTTGTCTAGAGTGCGGATTTGCTTAAAAGTTGATTTTCATTACCAAGAGAAGTGTACTTTATAAATAATAGATTTCCCTTATAGTATTCAATTACAAATGCAAAAAAGAAACCCTAGACTATGTACTAGCCATATTTAAAGTAGGTATCTTTATACATTTCGAAAATTTCCCCATATTATTTTATTATTTATAAGTATGTTTTAATAGTTATGCTACTCTTATTCTACAACAAAGTTTGTCCTGAACACAAAGCCATAAAAAAAACTTTTGCGCTACCTTAAGCTCGTGAATATTAATAAGTATCGAAGACACCCATAAACACAAATGCTGTTTTTTAACAGAGTTTAAACCAAGAAATGTAGTACCTCTTATTTATTGGAAGTGTGAAAGATTTGGTACATTTTGAGACGATTTAGAATTGTCATTAATAATATGTGTTTTATCTCAGCTCTACATTTGAGTAGTAAGGATTCATAATTTTTAACTATTTTTGAACATTATAAGAACCATTATTGGAGACATTGTTGTAGAGGTCTATCATACTAGTGAAATATTTCAATGTTGAAAATTGTTGAACTAATATCTTCCACATTCTATTCAGACAACAACAAAAATCGTTCTAATTTGTACACATCGTCCGACCCTTACGCTCCTTTACAAAGTGCGGTAGTGCAGTGGGAGTGGTAATTAATGAAATAAAATGTTTTCTTATGCGTCTTAGGTAACGTACTTAATGATCAATAGAGAATGACTTTTGATTAATTTGTCTATAAAAACCACTATACCAAATCATGCGAGAGAGTAAACCGTATTATTCAATCCCTGT
Organism: Macrosteles quadrilineatus; assembly: GCF_028750875.1. Lineage (NCBI taxonomy): Eukaryota > Metazoa > Arthropoda > Insecta > Hemiptera > Cicadellidae > Macrosteles > Macrosteles quadrilineatus. The sequence continues at coordinate 162,216,565 of NW_026542594.1, forward strand.
TTTGTGTGTAAAAAGTTATGAGTAGGCATATACTAGATTATTGTAACTATATCAATAAACCTTTCTTGATATTATACGACTTTAATCAAATAGTAATACTGTCAAATATACTAATGTTTTCATTTTAGCGAATTTCCCATATAAGGAATTAACTATTACCGTAGTACTCATGGTAAGACCTGGACCTGAGACAGATTTGCTTTTTCGTTTTGAGGTCCACAGAGGCCAAAACACCAACCGTTCAAATTCATATATCACACACACATATATAATATATATACATATGTATCCATAAGCACAATAATTTAAGAAAAATTATCCGATTTTGATGAAATTTGGTATAAACTCACGAACCAGCATGATTTGACTATGGGATAGGGGGTTTTATGGCGTAAAAATTGGGTTTTCCCCTTTTTTACCCCCCCAAAAAATAAAAATTTTCAATTTCTTTCCAAACTATTTTGTAGAGATTAAATAACAAAAAAAAAACAAAAAAAAAATGTATATTGGAGCGTTATTATGCACCTAATGGTTACGGAAAAAAACTGTTATTGTAAAATTCCCATGTTATTCTTAAGGAGAATAAGTAAACTGTTGTAATTTGCTTGTTTATGAACATAATTTGATCAAATTTGGAAGATGCATTTATTACTTACTAACCTATTAAAAATTACTCTCCCTGTTTTAGCAAACCTAAGTGCTAATTATTTAACTAAGTGTTAAACTAATTATTTTTGAATAGGGAATAAATGTGATACGTTTTAAGGAGACATTTGATTGTAAATCTAATCAGGCAATTGGCAATTCGCTTAGTCTGCAGGTTTGCTGCGGTGGGGGTATTCTACATTTCACATGAATACATAATGAACAAGTGTTGTAATGAATGAGCCCCAGAGGCTGAAGCACCGCAGTGCGAAGCCAGCACTGTTTACGATCAACATTGGACAAACACCGAAAACTTGCTAATCAGTGGTATACGAAATTTCACTGTTACGCTGAATATTCTGTATGATATTGTAGAAGCAGTGTTTAATTAATTTAAATAAATTACGGAGGATGTGATAACGCTTGGTTATGTATTGAACCAGCCTTTAGGTTTACTAGGGGCTTAGTTATTGTAACAGCAATGTTTGGGAACAATAGGATGGGCCATACAATTAGTGTTTATGTTCCGCTAACACCATAGTTTTGGAGGTTTGGATGGCAATACTGCGTGTGTTAACTAATATCGTTTGAGTAAAATGACACCTTTTTAATGTTCCCTCAGTGTGACTTAAAAATATTTATTCGAATGTCTTTTATTTTACCTGATTAAAATATGCGCTATTCTAAAACTTGAATAAGCCTAATTATTTTTAGCCTTGTTTGAAATACATTCAACTAATACCTTACAAAAAAATTATTCCTTTGACTAAATTAATTTGGAGCTAAGCGAAGTTTTTTTTATTTTAGTCTAACAAATTATAATTTCTACACTACAATTCTCTAAGAATTTAGTCGAAAATTAATGATGCTTGTTACCCAGGAGTTTGGTTGGCTTTGCTGCACTTGGAAAAAATAAATCATCTTTAATAGTAAAAAAAAATAACGAAGAATAAACTCAATACATTTTGGGAATATTTATAAGAAAAGGCAAACTTGCAATTTATTACCTTTCATAACGCGATACAAATATTTGTCTGCATGCAATTGAATCATAAATTTAAATTTGTGCGTGAGAAAGTTGCAGAAAATTATAAAATAAGGTCAGTCGGGAACATTTCCAATCGTCGTTAAAAAAAGCTAATAAAAGTTCATCATGACAAAATTTCACATACGTACCATAAAATTTGTTTAAATTATAACACTTTTATTTTAAAGGACCGTAGTTTAAATTCATATAACAAAAAATGTACAAGCAAATGAAAAATACCTGGCGATGTATTTTCATCATATAAATATTCTAGCTATTGAATTGGTGTGAGATAAATTGACGACATACGTATGGTTTTGCTGTCATAATTTGCCTATGATTCAATATATTTATTTAATATAATTTTATTTATATAGATATATTTTACCTGGATTCTAGGAACTTTCCTCACGGTATAACCACTACACAAGTTTGAGTGTACATATCGGTAATTTTACAAGATAAGCAGTTTTGTAATCCATGAAGATTAAGGGAAGATGAATACGGAAGTTTACTGAACAGCTCTTCTTGGTTGCATTATATTGTATTATTTTCGTGGGTGATTCACTTTTATTCCAACTCATTTTAATGTATGTAAAATATCGTCCCTCTATTATGTTATATTGGACATTTTTTTCCTAGTGAAATAAAACTGGTACTAATTTGAAAGCTATGATTGTTACAGAGTTTTGCTTCAAAATAAAAATAAACAATATTCCTGTCTTCTTAATAACATCATGCATTAAATTTCCTTTATGGAATACAATTTGGTTTTCGAGTCATACATCATCCACATGTGAAATTTTTCACTTACATATATTCACTAACCCAATATAATATATGAAGAATGTATTAACTCATAAACCTAAATTAATACAATGAGCTTAAATTTAAATAAACTGAATACACGTACAATACCCCTGTTCTTAAAATAGAAACAAATACAAGCTATTCTATTACTTTGATAACAGAAAATGCAAAATGATGAACGTGTATACAACTTCAAACTGCATTTTAGTTTATGTTCGTTAGGGACATGAAGTAGGGAATTCATCACACGTCTGTGCATCAAAAAGTAACGAAACAGCTCGACCGTCATCCTATATGACATAACGTCACTGCTGCTTCTCTGAAGTATGCATTACTCAGTTAGCTATATTTTAATTTTCTTTTATCTTGTTCCAACCAACGTTTTGATTTTCTGCATATTTTATTTCCTATATAACCTTTAACTTTGCTCTTTGTAAAATCTACAATATATTATTTAAAATAAATTCGATTTAAACATGTCTCGGTATATATGATTTGAAATCAGAAAAGTTAACACTAAGAGGCTTAAAAATTTTAACATTAGTAGCACTGTTAATCTTATTTTTTATTTTAGTTAAAAACCTTTATTGAACACTACATTTCATTAAAGTCTGTTTAGTTTGTAATATTATACTGCCCAAGTAATTATGGGATCTCAAAGCAAGGAAGTTCGTTATAGCCTAAGTTTAGGATTAACATTGTTGTTCTGGGTGTCGTAATATTAGGTTAGAAACTGGCCAGTAACAGCTGCACTTCAAATAGTTCAACTAGGCTGGAAAACAGTTGTTATAACCGAATATTAAATTGAGTTATGACAAAATAATGTAATTTGATTGAGTTGCAGTAATATTGAAATTAAATTATTCTCAATTTAATCTAGGAATTTGTCAAAGGTCTTGTAGGCAAAACAAACTAATATTATTCTTTTCCATATACTCCTTTTAGCGAATTTCCCTATTGGGAAGTAGCTATTACCGTAGGTCTCATGGTAAGACTTAAGCCCGGGACCGATTTACTTTTTCATTTTGATGACCCCAGAGGCCAAAAACACCATTCGTTCAAATTTTTTTATATGTATATATATATATACGTCCGTGAACGCGATAACTTGAGTAATTTTTGTCCGATTTTGATGAAATTTGGTTTAAAGGTGTAAAGCGGGCTAAACTTTAATGAGTTTGCGAACCAGCATGATCGGACCATGGGAAAGGGGCTTTACGGGGGGTTTTATGGGGTAAAAATTGGGTTTTCTCACTTTTGACCCTCAAAACATAAAATTTCCCAATTTCTCTTTAGACCTTTTTAAAGAGCTTAAAAAAACAATTATTTTAGTATATAAAAGTATTTTTTTCGGTTAATAGTAACGGAGAAAATAAAAAAAAATTTAAATTTAAAATTCCTATGTTATTCTTATGGAGAATATTGTCAAATGTTGTAGTTTGCTTGTTTATAGATATATTTTGTATTTTGATCAAATGTATTCATTTTGTACTAAAGTAACAATATTTTACAAAAAAACACACTTTATTAGTTTCCTTGTAGCAGCAAACCTAGGTACTCGTTAAACCTAATGTTATTAAAATGTATTTAATTGAAAATCAATTAAGACAAATAGAAATTCGCTTAGTCGGCAGGTTTGCTGCGGCGGTGGTATTTATTTTTTAGTTATGATTTCTCTAGAATTAGTTATTTACAAATGTATGCATAAAATTAAATGTCATTTCCCTTTGGTTATTAGATGAATTGGAGGACATGTTTAGCTGCTTATTAGAAAACATTTGGCCTCAAAACAATCCAGATTGTATGATTATGTCGACAATTATATCGCTTGAATTGCTGAAACAAATAGTAGATCTTAAAGGTTAGCGAGAAAGTATGAGCTTAATATTAGAAGGATTTTTTATTAAATATATATATTTTTAAAGCATCTGTTATTAAAAGAAATCAGATGTTTTATTCAAACTGCTATGGACCCTAAAATAGTACAGGGTGGTCATAAATTATTGTACACATTTTAAGATGAAATAAATAAAAAACCAAGCAACATAGCAACATGGAAAATGGTTCATTAAATAGCAAATTTAAAACAGTTTTATACAGTAACTGCAAAAAATGTATTATTATAATGTCAGAAATTATGAATAGTAGTTATAAAAAGACAGTAAAAATCACCTAAACTGTTTTTTTTTTTAATTTATGTTCTTTTGAGATGAGGACCCTTTAGACTATATGTTGGACACTTCCCAGTCGCTCGAACTGACTGTACCATCATTTTATAAAATTTTTACACGGAGAATTACGACTATACTCTAAACAAAACCTTCTTCGAACAGTTATTGCAGATTTAATTTCATGAAACCAAAGACTTTGCTTATTATTGAACCCTAGTAAAATTGTTACTTTTAAGTCAGTTTAAGGTTTGATCCGCCAAATATCATACACAGCTGGTGTAGAAAGGCCCATTGTTGGTTTTGCTATGCTTACTATGCCATGCTATCCATGCTGACTATGCCACAATACGAGTAATTGAGAAAAAAAAACTTACACACACTGTTTGAGTGATTTTTGAACATTTTTTATAACCAATTCTTATAATTATTGACATTCATGTAATTATCTTTTTGCAGTTACTGTATGAAAATTATTTTAAATTTGCCATTTAATAAAACAATTCCCAAGTTTCTAAGTTGCTTGGCTATTGGTTTATGTAATCTTAAAATGTGTCCAATAATTTATGACCACCCTGTATATACCACCTGCTAAAGGGGTGATCTTGGCTCATATTGTTGGACATAACAGTTCATTTAGTGGTAAAACCTAAATATTGTGTATTCCTTGAACAATATAAAATTAAAGGTTATATCAAGACTATTGTTGTAGAAAAAGTTTGGATTGAATGAAATAATGAAAAAAAAAAATTTCAAACGGAGGTTGAGGCAAATAGAGAAAGTTTTCCGCTAGAGAAAGGTTTCGACGTGTAAACGCTGTCTAAAGTAATTGCCTCTTCTCCTTCGCTCAGTAGGCAATTTCTTCTCTGAGGAGGAAATTATTCATTATCATATATTGATGTGGATTAGACAATAGGTGAAAATATATCTTAGGTAGTAATTAAGTACAAAGCGTTGTGAAAGACATGCTGGATGCCACATCATATGAATTACCCTTGATTGGTAAAACTTTTGCTGAATAAATTCTCTACATTCCTACCAATTTTTGTGTCACTTAATCCCTCGTTTTAATTTTACATTTATTTTTGTGAAAAATGAATAAAATATAGTAAACGGTTATGGCATTGTGAAATGATAAAAAGAAAAGTATAAAAAGTTTACAATCCCTTTTTTGATACAATTGAAGATGAAAGCAGGATCTATCAGATTGTATCCTTTACTTAATAAATAAGATTTTAAAAAGAGCCAGAAAAAAAAAATTTACAATTCATAACAAGCTAGAGGAGGGGTCTGAAAACAAGATTAGCTTACATTTATACAAACAATAAATAAATAAAACTAGAATAAACATAGCATCATTACTATTTAGGTGCCCAGAGATATAGTTGTTAGTGGTTAAACAGACTTATTTAAAAAACAATAATAGGAAATAGTAATAGGTAGTTATGCTTCCAGTGGTACATATCTTGTATGACATGAATAAGAAATTCTCAAAAAAATTATATTCTTACGCTGAATTATTACTTTATTGACAACTCTTAAGCAATTATGAAAAACGTGCCACATTGTACAATAAAACCATTGTAGTAAAAAAATAGTCGCTTTGAAAAATAGCTGCTGTAAAGCAGACTTGGGAATTTTAAAATCGAGAATTCTGTTTCAAAGGGCAAGCTCTACATTTCAAAGCTAGGTGTCGTCTATTTAGAGCTATCGTAACGTGATGTTAACAAATATTTGTAGAAAATTCGTAAAACAAAATTGTATTAAAGTGTCCTTACAATAATATATTTAAAAGGGATTCAGTATTTGGGTTTGATTTAAATGTTGTGTAGTTAGTTTGTTTGAGTGTGATACGTATTAGATTGTTAAAGAACTATTTCGGTTTAACTTGTTAAAATACAATGAATTTAATGATTTTCACATATTTAAAATAATGGATCAAACATCCGGCTTAGCCCCCTTCCATGATTTATTAGTTATATGGTTTAAAAATCGAATCAAATTTAAGATAAGCGATTGGTAAATTCACAAAGAATTTTTTAAATGAAATATAAAATTTTTTAAAATATTATTTTAACTGTATCACTACATTACATGCCTTCCAATTAAATCAATAGTAATTATGGTATTGGAAAAATGAGATATGTAAAAATAATTATGTTTAAAGTACGTATTGTGTAGTACGTATTAAGTAGTATTTTGTATTTTATACATTTTAACTTTTGGAATATTGTATTGGGGGTTATAAATTTAAATAAATATACATCGTTGTAGAAAATAACGAAAACCTTAAACTATTGTACAGAGCAGTTTGGTAAAATGACTTGTCTTTGATGTGTGAGTGTTTGTGATTCCGATCTATCAAGATTGAAATAAATTTAAAATGAGTTTTGGAAATTAGAAGTATATATTTAGAGAGCTAAATAAAATTTGAAAGTTTATTTTATATTTCTCCCATCTGATACGCATCCTGCATGTTGTATTCCACTTCAGAATAAATCAAAATATTTCTTTTACAATGATCTAACACTCAAGAACCAAAGTTTCGATTTTTTATCGTCGTTATAGTAATATTTGAATACAATAAAAATTTTGCTCACAGTGTAAAAACATTTATAACTTTATCCCACAAAAATACCTTTTTCAGAACAGCTACAACAAAATATATAAGCTCTCGACATTATTACCTCTGATTAATTTTTATTTAAGTACGTTTTTAACCTGTAATGATAGGACAAAGCTATAAGCATTACCAAACATAGCTATTGACAGATACACAGATAGTCATTTCATCCTACTAATATTATAAATGAGAAAGTTTGGATGTATGGATGGATGGATGAATGTTTGTGACAAGTAAACGAGAAAAATACTGGTCGGATTGGGCTACAATTTGGTATGATGATAGCTCACATTCCCGATTAACATATAGACGCATTCTTGTCTTAAAAGTCATTTCGGGCTCCGCCCCAGTGGCTCTGGAGTTTCCCATGTTAATCTTATGAGTAATCGTATTTAAAAGGAATAACAAATTTTGTCAGCTGTTTCAACTACACAAGTTGGTTCTATGATATTGAATAGCATAAAAAAGTTACAAGGTTTACCAACAGGGTGCAGTACTATTATTTTTTTACATTTATGACAACAGCCATCCTATTAAGGCCATAAAGGTAAAATTTTGTTTTTAAAAGGCTTATGTGTAGCTATTTTATCAACATATGTAAAGATCATAATGTTTCTATTTCATGTTCTCTTCCCGTTGCAAAGCACGGGTACAACAGCTAGTGACAAATAATAGCTAAACGCACCTCGTCATTCAATCATTGACATGTAGCAACGAGTGCTACATATGTTGCGGTGGCTATTTACATATCTCCGCCCTCGTCAGGCTAACAAATGGATTCACTTGATGCGTAATTATAACACATTTTACACAAAACATAAAACATTACGTGATAGGCCTGTCAATTACAGGCATTGCCGTTGACATGGCAGGAAACAGAGTGTTTATATCTTGCAAATTTCAAACTTGATAAAGAAACTGTTTTTGATAAAGTAAATTCGCCTGACTACAATATCCCTCAGCGCAGAAAGAGCTGTTAGTAAGATACACAAAAATGCTAACACTCAATAAGGCTTGCATGACAAAACTGATACAATAAATCTAGTCTGTCTAGTGTAAAGGATTAGGGTGCAAACCACCTCATCTCTTGATCAAATCCGTGTTATGATGAGAAACTAAATAGTTTACAAGGAGATGACGATTTTCTAGTTAAGACTATCCTTTAAATTTGTCTCCTGTTATATGTTGATCTATGATGAATTTGGTACAAAATAATTAACAACCTGAACTTTTACACACAACTAACCATTTATATCAGTTGAGCAGTTGAAAATTTACCGTTTTTTGTGGATTTTTTTAAATATTAGTTCATATTGGTATCACTAGAGACATGGCTTCTCTGTAGGTTCCTTTTTAAGCCTACCTTTAGTTGGTTACAATAAAGGAAAACATTTATATGATACTCCAACATCTGGATAATATTGAAAAAATGCGTTAACTTAAAAGCAGGCTAGGATTTTAAACAGACAGTTAAAATGTTTGTAACAATAACTTAGATCATTTAAGAATGTCAAAAAGAAACATTTAAGCACCACAAGAACTTTCCTTTGGATTTGAAGTTATGGCTATTATATAAAAATTAAAGGAATGAAAACATTCAACACATCAACAAGTTAATATCAACATTCCAACTAGAGTAGTGATCTCTTTTCTTACTGTTGCAGCATTAAATAACTACATCCTTGACCTTTATATCTCGTCAGAGATCACTCATCAAAATGAGCGTGTTGTTGTGACCAAGCTAAAGCTACTAAAAACTTAAATTTACTATACACATTCATTTTAACACAGATTTAATAATCACTTAACAATTAATGTTAGCTGCCTTAACACGTTGAAAATGCGTTTCTGGGTAAAACATTGCTATAATTTATTAAATAACTTCTTGATCAGCATTGTACGTGTTATTAAATTTACGGAAAGTAAATAAGAGAAACGTCTTATAACACTTAAAAGATATATTTACGCTTATACTGTTACTCACAAGACGGTAAATATACAAAAAAGATGGCAAGTGGTGATCGATTTCGATTGGCCACTCCAATCATCATCAGACCCAATAGGCGAATGCGAATGTTAGATTCTGATAATGATCTGATGATGATTGGAGTGTCCAATCGAAATCGATCACCACTTGCTATCTTTTTTGTATATACGTCTTGTGAGTAACAGTATAAGCGTAAATATATCTTTTAAGTGTTATAAGACGTTTCTCTTATTTACTTTCCGTATAATTAATTGACATCCTAATATATACCATGCCTCAAGTGAGTATGAATATAAACGTAAAAGTCAAGTGTTACTTATTTAGTAATGTTGTTCTTTGAGATTATTAATGTGCTCATTACAGGTAGATTTTTAAACTATGATATATTTTTCCTCCAATATGAAACAAAATCTGTACAAATGTAAAATAACATTTAAATATGAACTACTGGTTATGATTACAGTTAAATAATAAGTTAGAATTAAATTATGCCTAATTAAACACAAAGCTTTTAAATGGGGTGCACAAAGAATGGTCCTATAAAAATAAGTTTTTATTACAAAAGTAATAATTACAATGAGGAGAAGTAAATACGGTATATTCCCAATGAATTCAATTAAAGTCGTTTTATGAAGTAGTTATTGAGTGAAAACGGCGGTGACCTAACAATGGAGGGTATTAAGAAGATTTCTTAAATCTTTGAGGTGTTTACTGTACAGGTAATATTGCTGCTTTCCTTAGATTAGCCATTTACTTTGCCTCGTCTTATTAATTATACGATATTACCTTTCTAAATCAGTTCGTAATATTCACATTTTGTTTAATCAAGTAAGTAATATTGAAAAATAAATAGTTCGTCGGTATACATATGGAAACAAAATAAAAAAATAGCAATACATAATATTATATCGGATGAATAATCGGGGTATTAATACCGCGGCAGCAGCAAACCTGCATATAAAGCGAATGCGTATTTGCCTGATTGGATTTTCACTATTTAAAAAAAAAATATACAATTATTCCTGTTGAAAAAACATTACGTTTAATGAGTAATTAGGTTTGCTGCTATTGGGAGGGTAAAAAGGTACGTTTTATTCAAATTTGCTTTATAATAAAAAACCAGACGTTAAACGTTTAACGTTTAAATATGTTTACACGTTTGTACCAAAGTTAATCAAAATCGGATTATTTTTACCACAGTTATTGTGCTAACGGAAACATATATTAATATAATATATGAATTTGATTGGAACGAAAAAAGGAAATCAGTTTCGAGTCTAGGTATTACAACGACACCGATGGTAATAGCGTATTCCCTTTTTATGGTAGAGAATAAAAATGATTAATTATATTAATATCTAGATAGATATACTGTATAAACTTAATTAGGAGACTTTAAAATTATAAGGCCACATTTAACAAGAACTTGTCGGCAACTTTCAGATAAGAACCGACAACCATTTAAGAACCCATTTAAGCCTGAATAAATGAAAAGTTGTGATAAAAGACCAACTATTTATGCTTTCATTCCCTAAACGTAGTATTTATGCATTTTGCTTTGGTCCACTTAACCTAATAAGATGAGGGGCCAAAGAGTTATTGTTTGTAATATTTAAATACATTCGTAAGCACAAATTTTAACAACTATGTATATACAGGGTGTAAAAATGAATTTACTTAATGATTCTTTGGGTCAAAATAAAGAGGAAATCACGAATAAAACTGTTTCTAAAATACTTCATGAGTAAAAAAAACACTTTGTTTTCGAATTAAGAGCCAGTAACTATAGAGTTACTTGACTATACTCTACAGCTATTTATCTATACTTGAGAAAATGTAGAGCACAATAGTTCAGTTAACTACAAATAGTGTTCGACAGCTGCATAAGCAAAAAAAAAAAACAAAAAAAAAAAACAAAAAAAGAAAGCGAAGGCGTCAAGGGGTAGGAAAAAACATACTCCTTCAAGACCTAGTCCACAGCGAGAATCAGAAAAGCACTACCTAATGTAATCCTCATACGCTCGTCCTCTATTAAAGTGGTATGCAGGGAGTGTCACCTTAAGATTCGGGTGCTGAAACAGTTGCGATTCAACAAACTCTCAAATGTAAATTTCTTGTGGATCTTGTGGAAGAAAAAGAAACAAGAAAAATTAATCTTTGCACTATTAAAATATGTTGTGGAAAATGGAATTGTCAAGAGCCTAGAAAAAAGACTGTCTGTGGAAATGAGAGGTTTTGCCTATTCAACCTTCGAAAATGAAGTGATTTAGAGAGATCTACCATGGAAGGGAACGGTTTTTTTACCCGCCCTAGCAGATAAAACCAGCTTGTGGTAGTTTCTTTGTAAGAGGGAGGAGCCAATGGGGTTCTTAAAACTGCAAGGATAAAGGTTGTCCGGGTCAAAGTGCTTTGGTTAAGGTCACCTTCAAGCAGAACCTTAGGACAGTTCAATTTATGACTTGTTAGCTAAGTACTTGTTGCAAATAGAACGAGTAATGCTAGCCCCCCCCCTCTTAGAAATGTCACGTATAACATTTAAAACCAAAGCTTAGCAAAACTGTTCACTGGAATAATTCAGTACGTGATAGACTGAACTATAAGCACGACATTTCTCCTCCGTAATAATTGAAAATCTCAACTTAATCATTTCCATTTGTAAAATAAATTCAACTACCAGATATCCACTACTAAAATGTCAATGATAGCTTGTAAAACCTGATTTCTCCAATCAATGAGGGCGCAATCTATAATATTAAAACGAAACAGAGTTTTTTTATTTCACGATTCTGAATCAACCACTTGACCGATTTTCATGATTTTTGTGTTGACAGAAAGATAATTTTCAGAACTAAGGAATGTCGAAGCCATAATTTTAATTTAGGGTTTCAGTTTTTTGGAAATTAATTTTCAATTTTTAAAAAGTCTAACAGCCGACGCTAGCAATTCAAAGTATTTTCAGTGCTGGTTAAACTAACAGCTGGTTATAAACTGTCATTGAAATGTTTATGTTACAAGTTGTTTGTATACAAAAATATTGTTCTTCGGTGTTGGCCTGCATACTATTTCACTTTAAAATTTAGTTTTTTTTCTACCGTGAAGGATGTCTGGAAATGTGTTATTTTGATCTATATATCTCAAACAGTTTAATCAAGTTTTGTCGTAAATGCAACCTGTGTAAGTAAGTTATTTAGTTTATGCCATGGAAATTTCATCTCATATTTGGGAAATCTTTTTTCAGAAATTTATTGCTTAATCGTTTAAGATATAAGTGGTTTACGTGTTGATACTTCTTTTTATGTATGTCCGAATGTATGTGAGTCATACTATAATTTTGATTAGTAATGAAAGCGTCAATTGGTGTAGTAGGTCTCTGTAAAACTGCCCAATGAGCTGCAAGGTGCAGTAGAAACCAAAGTCGACTCATACCATACCATAAATCTCCCCGTAGTATTGAAAAGTGCAGACAAAATATACAGACCAGTTCAAGATAACGGAGGTCGAGATAAAAACAAACAGGGAGCTAAGAGAAATGTGTTAACACCCAGATATAGGGGTGCTTTCCAGAAGTAAAAGGCTTGGATGGGCAGGCTATGCGTGGTGGATAGGAGATAAATCAACTTTTAAAAGTATATTCCATAGTACCACAAGATAAAAGACCACTTGGAAGACCAAGAATTAAGTGGAAAGACCAAGTTATGAAATACATCCTCAGACCGGGATCTAAATTAGAAGAGACAGGGGATGGAAGAGAATGGGTGGCCAGAATCCTCAAGGTGTCAGTCTGTGGTCACGGAGGTAAAGGTTCGGTAAGTACATATAGGCCTATAAGTGGTATAATATGCAATTGTAGCAACTCTACTCAATACCAGTGTGTGTGAACCGGTCTCCAATCTCACTTCAAGTCTTTTCAAATCGACGCAACTGCTATTTTATGGTAAAATGATCGAATTTAAAATGCATATCGTTATATTTTAGGTCTAGTCATAAGTCATAAGTCATTTATTTAGCCAAATTAACCAAATACAATGAGCGTTAGCCATGTCAAAATAAACTAAAATACAAAACTTCTTACTAAAATACAAAACTTCTTATGTAGTACATTTTTATAACTATTTACAAGCGGTTATGACTATTAGCCAAAAAATCCCGGACGCTGTAGTAAACCCCATTCAAGAGCAGTCTCTTCACTGCTCGTTTGAAAGTCTGGTGATCCTGCTCGGTCTTCAACCCCAGAGGAAGGCTATTGTACAGCTTTGTAGCGTTGTACTGAAAATGATGTTGGAAGAATGAAGTGGAGTGTTTGGGGATGGGAATGTTGTTAGTGTTTCGAAGAGAATACTGGTGACAAGAAGCAACATCAAACATTTCAAGATTCTTTTTTACAAACGACAGCGTCTCCAAAATGTACAAAGAAGGAAATGGTAAAATTTTATACTGCTTAAAGATTTCCCTGCAAGATTGTTTTTTGAGAGGGAGAAGATTACTCTTATAGCCTTCTTTTGGAGACGAAACAATATCAGAGTCCTTTGGTTTTCACTTCCCCAGACAGATACAGCATATGATAGGTATGGAAATACTATGCCATAGTACGCTGACAGAAGTACCTCAATACAAGCCTTTTGTTTCAGAGTTCGAAGAACAAAAACCCCAGTGGAGACTTTACTGGTTACACTTTCAATGTGATGGCGAAAGTTAAGATTTTCGTCCAATATCAAACCAAGAAACTTAACATTTTGGGACGAGGTCACAACTTTGTCTTCTAGAAGAATGTTAAGACCACAGTTGTTTGCTGACGATGACCTATTTGACATGCGAAAGTTCAACATTTGAGTTTTCTCTGCATTTAAAATCAGCTGATTTTCATAACACCATTGCAGAAGACTATTTGACTCTAAAAATGCCTTTAGTTCCAAGGATTCCATAGATGCACTGGAGAGAGTGAGGGACGTGTCATCGGCAAATAGGCAAGTCTTAGATAAGCTGACACTTTTAGGTAGGCTGTTAATGAAGATAAGGAACAACGTGGGACCCTATACGGACCCTTGGGGCACTCCTCTCTATACGCACGTCTATAATCGGATGGAAGAAATAGGTAGTCACGTGGCATTTGTTAATAAGGTCAACAACTAAAAAATAACAATTAATTGTTAATTAGGTTGTTTTGGGATTAAAACTGCCAGAATTTGTCACTGTGCGTATAAACTAAATGTTCTGAACTATTCCGTTTTAATTGACTACTCGATTCCCGTACGTAGGACGGGCCAACAGCTCGTACAACTTATAATATTGGTAAATTTTCCGTCTTATTTATGGCGCAATCAAGGTTTACAACCAGCAAAGCCTAATGTCCTAGATGATCTAGCCACATAGCTAGAACACCAGCTTAAACCATCATTTGAGAACGGCTAATGGAGGGATCGTTTCAAAGACAGATACGTCATCTCTTCAACATTATTATTATCATTCATCATGCATAATTATTCATTAAAGTATATAATCTATACAGGGTGTCCCGGATCTCTCTACCACTATTTTAGGGCATTGCACCTGGTTAAAAAAACATACCAAAATATCATATTTCAATTGTCCTGAAGTCCTTAGTTACTCACACAGCCGCCATTTATTTTTTTCAGTTATTATTTTTTTTTATGGTTAAACATACGATATAGAAACTTTGAACAAACATTTATGTCAACTAGACAAAGCTACAAACAAATTATGAAGATTTTTCTAATTCATAAAACAAAATGGCGGCTATTTAAAATGTTTGTAAAATCAACGGTTTTCAAGTTATTTAAGAAACAAAATTTTAAATAGCCGCCATTTTGTTTTATGAATTTGAAAAATCTACATAATTTTTTGGTAGCTTTGTCTAGTTGTCATAAATGTTTGTGCAAAGTTTCCATTTCGTATCCATCCTAAAAAAAATATATATAATAACTGAAAAAAGAAAATGGCGGCTGTGTGAGTAACTAAGGGCTTTCGGACAATTTAAATATTATATTTAGGTATGTTTCTTACCCAGGAGCAATGCCCTAAAATATTGTAGAGAGCTCCGGGACACCCTGTATATCGAAAGAATATATAGCTGTATCTTTCAGAAAATATAGATACGATGAACCTTTCAACGTAATTTTACGGATCTAATACATTTCATATAAACAAATCTATTATTAATCAACACAGATTTTGTTTGACTTAGATACCTAAGATTTTATGAAAAGTGACCGACCAAACCGTGCAAAAGATTTACACATTTACAGATTTTGTTAGCCTAATATCGTTACCCCTCGGCCCTTACCATCAGAGCTAACGACCAATAACGAGCCGTCATATTTCATGGATACAGATTATCAGACGAATCAGAAGAGTTTTGGACTACATATTGAGGAATAATAAATACCGGTACACAGTACACAAAAATCGTAATAGAAGACAATTAAAACGTTATCCATGTAATACAGTTTTGGTAATTTAATTCAAATCTGATTGGGACATATCTTACAGTATGCAATTTTATGACAGAAATTCCTACAGATTTGATATGTTCAACTGTTTCAATTCTCTTTTGTCATTCAATCAGACGCGTTTGCCAGTATTGAAACACATGTGCACCGAGTGAACAACAAACTAAAAGCTGTCATCACTTGTTCGGCAATCATCACGATATGCATCTATAGTCAAATGCCATATGTGAGCTATAAATCAAAAGTCTAAAAACGTTTTTGTGTTCGATATGTGCAAACTATAGCACTATTTTCATCTAATTCTTCCTCCCTTATTGGGAGATAGATTTTATGTTAGAAAAGATCTATTGGCTGCAAAAGGTACAGAGTGACACAAAGGAACCGGAGGTTTATTAAACAGCTGTTCCATTGTTGTCGCACGTGATAGGAAGATTGAGGTTATGTCATACCCTTCAGTGAGGCTTGCCATTTTTTTTAAATGGCTCAGTGGACCTTAGACCATCGCGTTTTCGCATGCAATACTTTGGTCCAAAATGGTGAATCCGTCGTCAAATCCAGCGGGAATTCAGTGGACATTTTAATATTGAACGCCACGGATCGGTTCCAAGCCGAAATATGCTATTAAGATGGGTGGTCAGGGTTCCGAACAACTGGGAATATAACAATAAATAAACCGCCAGGCCTTGTTAGAATTTCGAGAACACCCGAAAACATCGCCAGAGTGAGAGCAGTATTGAATGAATGTTTCCTAACAAGGTGAGTTCTCACTTTGGTGACATACCGTGGCCACCAAGGTCACCTGACTTGTACACCAGTGATTACTTCCTGTTTAAGGAGCGTGTTTATGCTCACAAACCACGCACTCTAGGGGATTTGAAGTTGGCAATCACAGAAGATATCAACGGTAATGAATATGACCTCCTGACCTGAGTTTCAGATGATTTTCAGACCAGAATGAACATTTGTAGAGAAGTACATGACGGCCATTTGCATGTCGTCATTTTCCAAAAATGACTGTTTTGTAACAAATGGCAAATGTTTACCTCACTATGTACAGTATTAAAACCATTTTATTCCATTTAACTACTGTGTACTACTTATTTAAAAAAACGTCCGGTTCCTTTGTGACACCCTGTATATAATTATAATTGAGCGGAGCGAGCGAAGCTCTTATACGTCGACTCTTATGCATTTCGTAATACGCAAACTCCTCCTAGACGGCTGAATCAATCGTTTTCAAATTTTGCATGGTGATAAAGACCATATCGGTGAGTGCCAACATCTATATGGCGTTAAAAAAGTCTCTTAGGAATCCGCCCCACTGGGTCTCAAAGTTTCAATGTAATCCTTATGGAAGCAGTATTTGACACATAAACAAAGACATATGATCAGCTGTTTTTGAATGCAGTAAATAAAGAAATAGCTGATAGCATTATTCCACAGATATTAGATCAGAAACGGTATGGATCATAAATATAATCAAATGACGACACTAGCTTGAGGTCCGTGACGTAGGAAGTGGTGAAGGAAGTAGTAAAGGTTAGCAGTCTGGAGTGTGGAAACTGTTTATGACGATTGGATTAAGGTATATGCATTCCTAAAATTCTATGGGAAGGGATGAAAACAGGTCCACGACGTAGGAAGTGGTGAAGGAAGTAGTCAAGGCGAGCTGTCCGGAGTGTGGGAACGGTTTATAACGATTATATTGAGGCATCTGCAATCCTAAAATGCTATTGGAAGGAAAGGAAACAGGTCCGCGACGTAGGAAGTGGTGAAGGAAGTAGTAAATGCGAGCTGTTCAGGGCGTGGGATCTGTTTATGACCATTAGATTAAGGTATCTGCAATTCTATGATGCTATGGGAAGGGAGGGAAACATGTCCGTGACGTAGGAAGTGGTGAAGGAAATAGTAAAGGCAAGCAGTTCGGACTGTGGAAACTGTTTGCGACGATTGGATTAAGGTATCTACAATCCTAAAATCCTATAGAAAGGGAGGAAAACAGGTCCGCGATGTAGGAAGTCGTGAAGGAAGTAGTCAAGGCAAGCTGTCCGGAGTGTGAGAACTGTTTGTGACGACTAGATTAAGGTATCTACAATCCTAAAATGCTATAGAAAGGGAGGAAAACAGGTCCACGACGTAGGATGTGGTGAAGGAAGTAGTAAAGGCAAGCAGTTCGGACTGTGGGAACTGTTTATGACGATTAGATTGAGGCATCTGCAATCCTAAAATGCTATGGGAAGGGAGGGAAACAGGTTCGGGAAGTAGGAAGTGGTGAAGTAAAATGTAAAGACGAGCTGTCCGGAGTGTGGGAACTGTTTATGACGATTAGATTGAGGCATCTGCAATCCTAAAATGCTATTAGAAGGGAAGGAAACAGGTCCATGACGTGGGAAGTGGTGAAGAAAGTAGTAAACGCGAGCTGTTCGGGGCGTGGGATCTGTTTATTACCATTGGATTAAAGTATTTGCAAATCCTATGATGCTCTGTGAAGGGAGGGAAACAGGCCCGTGACGTAGGAAGTGGTGAAGGAAGTAGTAAAGGCAAGCAGTTCGGACTGTGGGAAATATTTGTGACGATTAGATTAAGGTATCTGCAATCCTAAAATGCTATGGGAAGGGAGGGAAACAGGTCCGTGACGTAGGAGGTAGTGAAGTAAAGTAGTAAAGGCGAGCAGTCCGGAGTATGGTAACTTTTTATGACGATTAGATTGTTATCTGCAATCCTAAAATTCTATGGGAAGGGAGGGAAACAGGGCCGTGACGTAGGAAGTGGTGAAGGAAGTAGTAAAGGCGAGCAGTCCGGAGTGTGGGAACTGTTTATGGCGGGTAGATTAAGAGATCTGCAACCCTAAAATTCTATGGGAAGGGAGGAAAACAGGTCCAAGACGTAGGAAGTGATGAAGGAAGTAGTAAAGGCGAGCAGTCCGGAGTGTGGGAACTGTTTATGATGATTAGATTAAGGTATCTACTATCTTAAATTGCTATGGGATGAGAGGGAAACATGTCCGCGACGTAGGAAGAGGTGAAGGAAGTAGTAAGGTGAGCAGTGTGGAGTGTGGGAACTGGAAACCGTTTGTAGCAGTTAGATTAATGTATCTGCAAAGCTGAAATGCAATGAGAAGGGATGGAAGCATGCCCACGACATAGGAAATGGCGAAAGAAGTAGTAAAGGCTAGCAGTGCAGAGTGTGTTTGGCAATTATATTAACGTACAGTATCTAAAATACTTAAATGATATGGAAAGTGATGAAAACAGGTCCATGACGTAGTAAGTGGCTTAGGAAATAGTTAAGTATGAGCATAGTGTGAGAATCGTCTGTGGCAGTTAGATTAATGTATCTTCAATCCTAAAATGCTATGAGAAGGTAAGGAAATAGGCCCCACGACGGAGGACGTGGTGAAGGAAGTATTAAAGGCTGGCAGTGCAGAGTGGGGGAACCGTTTTAAAAAGGCAGTTAGATAAATGTATCTGTAATCTTAAATGTTATGAGAAGGGAAGGAAACAGGTCTATGACGTAGGAAATGGTGAAGCAATTAGTAAGGCTAGCAGTGCAGAGTGTGGTAACTGTCTTTGGCAATTACATTAATGTATCTGCAATCCTAAAATGTAATGGGAAGAGAGGAAAACAGGTCCACGACGTAGAGGGTGGTGAAGGAAGTAGTAATGGTGAGCAATTTTGAGTGTAGGAATTTATTAATGTATCTCGTATCTGCAATAATAAAATGCTATGGGAAGAGACTGTAGACTGTGTAGGTTAAAATGATTACGAAGCACGAATCGATACATATTTTAGATACATGCAATCGTTTACAATCGAAATTTACAATTGAGTTGACAATAACTGATTTTTACTCCATATAGGCTAAAAACGATTTTGACTCCCTAGAGAATAAAAATGCTACTTTAGACCCGCAACGCATGCATTAAAAACGACTGTTTTTACTGCAGTATGACAAAAACAATATAATATGAACCCTTGATGATTCCGCTCAATTTTGTGGATGCCTCTGCGAACGCCACCTACTATAATTAAGACTATAATATATTACTCTAACTCTCAGCAATAACAGCTTTACCTATGCATAGCCAACTAAATTTGCATGCTACTGAGATATGGGAATGTTTTATATGAGTTGCTGTCTGAATTGTCCAGGTGAAATATGTAATATTTTATTATTTACAGCATTTCTGTAAAATCTATAACTATAATCTTTCTCATAAACTTTGCCTAACGAATTTCCTTTAAGTGAAAAATCTATTGCTGTGGACGGCAATACCTAGACACATGACTGTTTTTTACTTTTTCATTCTGATGTGCCCGGAGCCCAAACACTTGATTTTAAATATATGTATATACATCCAAACCAAAATAAGCAAAATTTAAATAACTTGAGGTATGGTGTTTCATGTTTTGAATGTACATGTAGGGCTGGATGAACCAGTTCTGATCGAACTTATAAGGGCTGGACAGTGAATTCAAGAACCAGCAAGATTAGCAACATTAGCACATTGAAAAGTTGTAGTGGGTGAATATTTTTTTGAATTCCTAGTATACATTTTAATATTTGCTAATATATTAGTAAAGAATTTGCTTCAACAAAACATCACATGATATTGAAAACCATTTCGCATCAATACTGACCACAGAGGACTTCCCTCAAGGGACCACTACTATAAGGCAAATACAGTGACGTTTTTATGCATCATCCATACACAAATTTCCACCGGGATATAAGAACAAAAATGGGATGGATCATTAACTAAGAAATAAAATAACTGGCCCGAAAGTACCATGCTTGTATTTTCACTGGATTATTTTAATTAACTGGAACTTTCTAAAACGTCCAAATCAGATTATTTGTAATGCAATATTTGGGCCAGTGACATTATTTGTTTATGTTTATGATCCATACCGTTTCATTATTATAAAAACACAAATTTACTGCCTAAATTTAAAATTTTAGATAACATAATTAGCAAACTAGATTGTAAGGCTCAGTGACAATTTAATAATAACAACGATCAATTTTGTAATCACTTCTACGTGGCAACCTGGTAGATGTAACTTAATAACCAAAAGATAACATGTTCTGGTACAATGTATAAACACTATGTTCTAAACATTATTAATTACATACTTATGTTTCAAAACCAATATAGTAGTGTACACAGGTTGAAAAATGTATGTGTAATATTATATGAAATCTGTCGTAAAAATAAAGTTTCAATTTGTAACCTATAAATTGTATTGTGAAATGTTATATTTTTTAGGTGACTATACCAAATTGAGCATTTGAGTTAGGTCCCAAATCACAGTAAGATGCCAGTGGTAACCAAGGACCTCAGTATGTGGACATGACAACATAATAGACTATCTTGACATACTAAGCATCAATTACTGATTGTTAACGTCAATAACACGATGGGTCTGTGGCATATACTCTGATGATTCAATAAGGGCTTCATTACATCGGAACTATACATTATTATACTAACAAATGCACTGCGGACAGTAGTTCAGGTCAACAATATCAGGATGCAAAGTCCATGGCTGAAACTCAAACCAAGGACCGCATTACTTAGACATGTCTATTTACTGTTCAATAAAATTTGACTAAGAAAACTCATCAAAAAATTAAGTTGAGCTGATTCAATGTTTTCTTTTAAAAAGTGTCTTGTATAATGTAAACAATAATGCCTAGCCATTCGCCACCTCCTATCACCCAAATCCATCCCAATGATTGGTTTGTTGGACCAATCGCATTTCCAACAGTAATTTCACTAACAATATCTGTGTTTACGCATGATTAATCTCCTTATGGCTTAAATCAACTTACTTCAATGGATGTAAATCCATTTAGTCAATTGGCTTTTCTGGGTATATACGGATAGATGTATTTGAATCAACACAGGCTGTTAACTCCAAGTTTAAATATTTTGATTATTTTATACGATCACATATCAATATTGCTTACATCAACTCGCTAATAAAAGTCAAAATATTTTCTGTAGAAAATTAAATAACTAATACAATAGTTTATTAATAAATAATTTAGGTGAGTCGATGGCTCAGTTGGTAACGTCATGAACTTCGGGCCCAAGGCAGCGATGTCATTGGTTCGGATCCTGGTCACTGCCGCAAACATTTTTATCAGTTCACCTTCGTACTGTACCGGCTCGCCCCCTGCTTTCCTGGATACGTTCCACGCACAGATCTGCAGTCTATGCGGACGGGCAAATGCAATGTTAAATAAGGCTGCCAACCCCTTAAAAAAATAAAAATAAAATGTGTTATAGGACGAGCAATACAATGATTTCACAATATCAAGTGATATATAATGTTCGTTGATATACGTGTTGTTGAATTATTGTAATGTATATATTGTTACAATTCCTTAGCTGAATGGTTATTTTGTTCATCCGGTAATCCAAAGGTTTCGGGTTCGATCCTGAGAAAAGTGTGTAGCTTTTCACTAGGCTTTCACTCTATTCTACACTCATAATTTACTCATATTTTGGTTAAAATAAACATTTAAGTGGCATTCTCATCTCAATATTGATAGTAACAATGATATGGATTAACTTTTACAAATATCGCACTTATCTATAGAAACCTAAAAGCAGTGGACGAGTGGTTGAGTAGAAAATACTACATAATTGTGGAAAAGGAAGGAGTTACTACAATTATTCTTTAGGGCCAAGCGTTTGAACTATACGAAATAAAACAACTAGGTAAGCTCAATGCAGCAGCTGTTGTGAAGTTGAAATACAATTAAGGGTGGTGATTGGATGTATTATAACCACGTGTCGGTTTAGGATTATAATGCATAACCATTATTATGCGAGGATTCCTATCGAATGTCTCGTCTTTTTATCTTTCGTTGTTATGTATATATTCTTAATATCTTTAATTATCACTTGCGCTTAACTGGTTTCGACCTAAAATTAGTTTTATTATGCGTCGATAAACGGAATACCCATGGTCGAATATTGCTAGTCCAATGAAATTTAATCTTTTCGAAAACAAATATTTCAGATGTATTTGTGTTAAAATTGATGTGTTAAAAACATTATCATAATAATGTTTTTTTTTTGTTCTGTTAAGCCCATTCCCAGACAAGTACTAAATGGGTATGTTTACCTTATAAACAAATCTATTAATCTAGCACATACAATATAACGGATCGTTATGTATTCTATTTCATGTTAGTTAGCAACACAAAGCAGTGAACTTATCACACGTTTGTGCATCAAAAAGTAACGCAACAGCTCGACCGTCATCACAATATGACATCACTTCACTGCTGCTTCTCTCAAGTATGCATTACTCAATTAGCAATATTTTCATTCTTTATCCTCCTAACATTTCCATAAATACGGTTACTTTGTAGTCTAAGTCTTATAAAATGAATATATGGTTAAAATATATAATTATTTCAGCTTGTGTAACTAAAAACATATATACTCCATTAGGACACTTATTAAAAAAGACATTGTTCAATTACCCAAAATAAGCTACAGATGGTTTGAGTTAAATAATTCACAAACAATCATGATGTTGTAAACATTTCCAAACAGAAATTATTTAGCAGATACAGTACTATTGTATGTGTTCTTATAATATTAAACTGAACATAGACTATTTAAATCTTTTATATGTATATAACTATCATTTTGGACCAACGCAACCATTAATCGTGTCGTAATTATTATGTGTTTACAATGATATCTAGTACATAAAAAAATCAAATAAAAACAAAGAATAGTAGAGTCACACAAATTAAAATTAAGTGTCTTGTATTACACACTGTCTGTTCTATTTAGTTGATTTTCACTTTAAAAGTTCCATCTACCTTGCATACCCAAGTAGGTGGAGTTTAACTTTGGTGTATGCTTTTAGATTTGTTGCATTTCTCTTTATAAAATAAAGGTATCAGCTTTGCGAATCGTATGACCTGTATTTTTAGAAAGCTGCACAGTTATTTTAAATGTTAATCTACGTAATAAAGTTTTGAAAATGTATTTTTGACAAAAAGTATCAAAATACTTGGAATTGTTATAATCAATCAAAAGTATAAACTGCTTAGCTTTCCAAATAGTGTTCTATCTTGGCTTTGAACTGTCTGAAAAGTAGCTGAGATATTAAGATCTTTACTTGTAAAATGGGGTAGAATAAGGCAGAAGCTAGACAGGTTTGCCCCATAAAAATATTAATATTTTAGCTCTTTCTTATTCGATCTTTTTGAACTTGGTATCCATTGATAGGGAATTAAAAATTCTAAATAAATGAATTTCAGACGTTTGTTCATAAAATCAGTCGTTTTTGAGTAATTTAAGTTAAAAAAATTAAAATGGCCGCCGTTTTGAAATTTTAAGATAAATCAAGATGATTTTTTTCTAACATGGGTCTCGCCTACGTTAACATGCATACCAAGTTTTATAAAGATTGTTTGAAAAAGTCCAAAGATAAAAATGTTTATGTAAAAATACAAAACGGCGGATATCTAGTTAACGAAGCGATTTTGGTAAAACTGTAATACTTGATTTTCTCTATTTTCCACCCAAGGAATTACTAGGTAAAATATGTCCCCCTTTTTTGAACACCCTGTATATAATCATACAAATTTCAGAATAATAGCCCTCAAAGATCTAATTCACACAACTCAGAGGCCAAAGCCAAACAGATTACCTTTGTGTACTTAGATACACACAGGAGAGAGCGAGTGATTCAACTCTCCTGGTTAGTAGTGTTTGTAGATGTAGGGTCTGAAGTCTATAATTGATGTACATCATTACTGACGCTCTCCAGCGAGCTAAATATTTGAGAACTTTCTCACAAAAGGTTAGGTGTTCCTGATAAAAAAGTTGAGTAATTCCTACGAAAGTAATGTTATTTATTGTTGTCAGGTTAATATAATTTATTTATGTCCGAATTTGATACTCTGTTTGGTCGAACATTTTGTGAACTTCTGTTGTGGCTAGCACTAAAAAACCTCAAAAATACATGTATTTTTTTACAGAAAAATCTTTTTCTACAGCTGTACGATCACTAAAGTAATCAGATATTTAAACTAATTGTAATACAACATGTTTTTTTTTTCGTATTTCATATGATGTAAGTAATTGGTTAATCATTAAATAATTAATTAAGTAAATAAATTAGTGAGTTATGTCCTGGCAGATGCTGACGATCGGAACCCTTGGGGTCAGATGTTCTTCGTGAGGCCAAATACCACATTTGGCAACAATAGCAATATAAATTTAGCAAGTATGTATTTGTAGCGTTGCTCAGTTCACTCAGGGTTTAATACTTTGAAAAACAAAAAACATAGGTCCATACTGTAAAAGTGTAAAAGCTTATTACATTTTTTTGGTAGTTTATAGTTATATGTTTTGTATCTTTCCATTGCCATTTTCATAGATTACAATCCAAATCCTAGACTTGTTTCAACTAACCTCAATTTGTAGATTGCATCTAGCTGAAAGGCCAACGATTAATAGAATTCTAAAACATGTGTAGTTGCATAAAATAAAACGAAATTTTTCTGTAAGGTGACGCCTAATAGCAAGATGGCACTTTCTTTTCTTATCCAGTTATTTAATCACGTTGTAATAGTTAGTCTATATTACATTTGACAAAATCTAACACCTTCTTTTGACGATATTTTCTTGGAAAAGAGTCTTTTAGAAACTTGATAAAGTCATTTTAATGAGTTTGAAAACCTCCAATCTCGTGGTAAATTCTTAATCAAAAGTCAAACTTTTCCAAACACTCCGAGGCACAAGCTAATAAGTATTTTATAATATTATCCCTTCTTTGTTTTACGCCATTTAATGTCGTTTAAAACCAGACGGATGTATTATTGCTTTTCTAATGCTACACCATCGATTTATAATATACATTGATGAGCTAAACTAGCAATAATACCGGGTGTACACAAAAGAAGTAAACAACTTTGTACGTTAATATAACAAAAACTACGTGTTCGACATCGCTGTGGTTGGTATCAATGTGTTGGAAAACACCTCAAGTTTTGTTCCACACAGCTGACTGTTGTCAACAATGCCAACAATGTGGCAAAAGTAGTCGTTTAGTGATTTCGTTGAAAATGGTCAATACTCTTACAGAAAAGTCGTTTTGTGTCCTGGAGTTTGAAAGAACTCGATCTGCTACCACTGTTCAGCGTCGTTTTCGGACACGATATCATAGAGACCCTCCAAATAGGAAATCAATCTACGATTGGCATCGGAAATTCAAGGCCACGGGTTGCATAAGAAAAGGAAAGAGCTCTGGAAGACCAGCGACGTCTGATGCTCAGGTTGAGTTAGTCCGTGCAACTGTTGTACACACTCCGAGGAAATCAACGCGGAAGATGAGTATGGAGCTTCAAATGCCGCATTCCACGATTTGGAAGGTTTTGAGAAAACGTCTGAAGATGTTTCCGTACAAACTGCAGTTGTTGCAAAGTCTGAACGATGGCGACAAAGTGAAACGCTTTGAGTTTTGTAGTGATCTGCAGGAACTGCAGGAAGAAGATGGTTTCTATGAAAGACTCATTTTTGGCGACGAATCAACGTTCCACATAAGTGGTAAAGTAAACAGACACAATGTAAGAATTTGGGGGACCGAAAATCCTCGAGAGTCTGTTGAACATGAGAGAGACTCACCTAAGCTGAACGTATTTTGTGCTGTATCAAAGAAGAAGGTGTATGGTCCATTTTTCTTTCAAGAAGCAACCGTCAGAGGAAATGCTTACTTAGACATGCTGAGTGAATGGTTGATGCCTCAACTCGAGGAAGACAGTGAAGACTTTGTTTGGGTGCAAGATGGTGCACCGCCACACTGGCTGCACGATGTAAGAGACTACCTTGACGAGAGTCTACCGCAGCGCTGGATTGGCCGTGCTGCTGACGACAACTTACACCTCTTACGTTGGCCTCCACGAAGCCCGGACTTAACCCCGTGTGATTTTTTTTTGTGGGGTTATGTGAAAGACAGAGTTTTTGTTCCTCCTTTGCCGTTGACTCTTTTGGAGCTCAGGAATCGCATTACTGCTGCAGTACAAAGTGTTAATGAAGCCACTCTTCAAAAGGTTTGGTCAGAATTTGATTTTAGAATAGATGTCTGCAAAGCAAGCCGAGGTTCACATATTGAGCATTTGTAGTATATAGGAAAAAACTTGAGGTTTTTCTCTTTCTAATGGTGTATGTTAGTCTTTATAAGTTAGTAAAACTTCGCTATAATTTTAAAACAAAGTTGTTTACTTCTTTTGTGTACACCCGGTATAAAGAATTAGGACATTTATTAGAGTATTATTGGTAGCACGCGTCATGTTACGGGAATAAAAAAATTTATAAAACCGCTACAAATTCCGTAAATCTAAATATTTGGCTGCCAATGATCCTAATATCGTACTGTCCTAGTACTTCTAAGATCACAGAGTTTCCATACAAGCATGGAAGTGTAGCCTTTGATTAGGGTTGATTTTGTTGGTATGGGTGTTGTTTAATTTTGTTAGAAGTTATACTACATCAGGTTTACTTAACCCACCTTATTTAAGCAGTAAACAGAGTTTGAATAAATACATTTTGTAATAAATTTCACGTTTTTTTTACAAATTAGAAACAATTGACTACACGGTAATTGAGTAAGCCTTACTTTATGGCATACATTTTTATGATAGTTGGTTTTTATATAATTTAGTATTATTCCCTTTCGAATGGAATTAATTGTTACTTAGGCCTATTGACCTAAGACTATTGACTCTACAAAGAATTGTTTTCTAGTTGATTAACGTTACACCTTACCAGTAGACGGATGATATCCTGTAGACTGTAATCTTTTTTTTCAGGAGAGTCTTTAATTTACAACAAAACTATGTAACAATTATACACTCCGCCGTTACTTGTAAATACTTTAAGAAGATGGGGTTTTATGTGTTGGAATTTACGCGTACTATAACTCAAAAGCAATTGAAATGAGCATATTACATTTATATTATGCCCTAGTATAAAAGAACAGCGAACGTTTTAACGAGTCTTTGTAACAAAGAGAAACGAGTCGAAGGTTGAGGCTACGAGAGAAAGTTTTTCGTTTGAAGAAGGTTTTCAACGGGAAAACATTGTTCTAAAGTAATTGGCTCTTCTGCTTCGGTTCAATCCGTTTTTCACGTGATGGAGTATTGAACAATCGTAGTAACAGAGGATGGAAGCTAGTTAGTATTAGGTCAGTTATTATGTTACATGAAAGCGTAAATTATTGTTTTTTAGGTATGAGAGGTAAAACTATTATTCATCAAAGACACACCATAAAATTCTAAGAAAGTCCGTCTTCCTTGATGGAAAAAATCTGCAAATATTGTAGCTTTTTTAATGCAACTGTCTATAACCATTGACGCATTTAATTAGTTTTATGGAAAACTTTCAGTAGCCCTTATATTGTTATAAATGTTAGTTGTAAGCCATAAATATAATAGAAAACATTTATGGCATTACTATAACGATGGAAGAAGATACAATGTGAAAATCGTTTCCCCTATCGTTTAAGGTCCTCAACCAAATAAAATTTAGCTTTATGACACATCAAAATAAAGTTCAGAGTTGATAGATCGGCAGAAAATCTCGAGTATCAACGAGTTCCCTAATATATCTGCCCACAGCCCGATTTCCTAATGGTCCCACCTTACATGTTTTGAAGTTCATATTTTTGAACTATTAAATAATTATAAACTTCTAGTCATTGAAATTAATATGAGCTGTGTATTAACTTTAAGTGGCAATCCAGATTTTACGTATCTTGCACTTTAAACAACCTTTTATTTAAATCTTGTTAAATTTAGGCATGTTTCACTACTGCTTGGATTAAACTAATGGGAATGTTATCAAAAAATTAATTCAATCGCAGTTGACATTTGTTTCTAAAATCAATGGTAAACGTGAAACTATGTATATTTAAATTAATAACAAGTGTTTTATTCAGTGGCTTATTCGGGCTGACACGTTATTTTGGTTTTCTTCAATAAATCCGAAGATGAAAAGTGGGCATCTCCCCTTAATATGTATCGTATTGTTAAGCCACATCCAAGGTGTTTCATATACTGTAAATCGATATTGCTTAGATAAGCTAAGGAACGGGTAAAATTAAAGAGTCTGTATATGTTTATGGTTTTTGTCTTTTTTTAGTTTAAGTTATCTATTTAATTGTTACAAGGGTTTATTAATTTACGAAAAGTAAAAACTCATTTGTTAATTATTTTCTTTTAGCTTACTGTGATGTATGTAATTAGCATTATAAAAAAATCAAATAATAAAATTACATAATAATAATTACATAATAATTAGCATCATTTATTGGTAAAGGCTATCACTAAAATGAAAAGATGAAAACTAGCTTATTTTAAGGAATTGGTTTTTGCTTAATTACATACAGTACACTATGTTGGAAGATTCTACTTTACGTAGAAACTTAAAAACGCATGTTTTTTAATTACAGTTTCTTATATATAAAAACGCTACACGTAAAATAAGAGCATCTTCAATGAGCACCAGCGTAGCTCGCTTAAATACCTTACCTACCAAGTACTTAGTAATACTTAGAAATACATGGCAATATTGTAATACGTTTTCTTCACTTACCTGAATTAAAAGAAAAAATATATAAAACTTATTGGTTCAGCTGAGTTTTGTTCATTAACTCAATGGTGGATAATGTAACTATTTTATACAGCATAATTAGAAAATCAGAATTTTTCTTCTGCTACCTCTCTCCACTGCGAAGCATGGTTAACGAATCTGATAGTAATCTTAAAAGACTAAAATCAAATGTTTTAAACTTCTGATATTATTTTATGCAAAATATAAAACAAATATACAATATACTGACAGATATAACAAATTCCCCCCAAGCAAATTCCTAATTAATTCCCTTTTCGTCCTTTATAATTCTAGAAAAGGCAGTTATAAGTTGATACGAAATATTAAGATTTTTTCAATCAGGAATAATAAAAAAGTGAGTTGTAGACATTGTATTTGCTATTCAAGATATATTTTTTACTGGAATATAAGGCAAGCTAGAGCTCTATGTACGCTTTGTTAACTGTGCTAAATGATAAATGCATGGCATTAAACTCCAACAAACAAATTTAGCTTTGGTTAAATGTAGTAAATGCCACTGAATAATCCTTAGTTTAACTCGGCTTTATTGAAACAAATCTTTTGATATGAAAGAATTGTCACGAGTTAAGAGCCATGATGTACATCAGTATACAATGTTTATACATTTTTGCGCTGTTTTTTATGTAATAAAAAATATTATACCGTCTTTACAATGAATTATTCCATCAAGAAATTAACTTAACCTAAAAAATTAAATTCACTGGTTATTGTATAGTTACTATTTATAAAACGTAATAACATTTCTAATAAAACGTCAGTCACTACAGCTATTCAACTATAAAAACAAATTCCGATTGGTTATGATTGTCGATTGTCATTATTTAGAATCATAAAACATTAGAATATACTCTGTTATTTCAAGTCAGACATTTACTAGATGTAAAACCTAGATTTATCTGTCAATCTTGATTTTGTAAAACTGCTTTAACAAATTTCGTTTTCTTCATTCCACCATCTTCACTTTATATTTTCCCTTGTTCTTGTATGATCAAACTGTCAAGGTTACTACTGTAGACTTATATTGTAAAACAATGTCATACTTTTAAAAAAAATTTGAATTAGTTTACAAAGCTAAGAAAAGTTCATTTGCAATTTTTATAATGAATACATAAAAATAAAATAAACTTTGCATTTGGATCAAATCAAAGATTTGTTCAATATTTTTAAGTAAAACAGAAAAACTTGTGAACTTACTATGAATGGTATAAATTAAACCAAAATATACAACGCAATGCTTGTCATACACCCTATTCATGATTGTAAAGTTTCTATGTGGTTTTCTTGTGCGTGCAAGTAGAACCAAGCGTTATTCAATCGTGATGAAGAGATCCCTACAGTATAGTAGGCTATTATCATTATTGTTGCCTTCTAGAATTAGGCCTACACACGGTATACAAACACTTTATACCTGTTGATTATCAGGATCCTCTACAAATGAGCTTTTTGGTATTAACAGTTCCTTCAAATTATAATATTTTGGAATTGCTAAGACTAACGTGAATTGTTTTTAGTTATCAAGAAGAGTCGATCAGATTAAATGGATAAAAAATGGATAAATAAATAATCAATAAAATATAATTTAATTATGTACGATTTTTAAACACCATATACAGTTTTTGCTCATATAGTTTAAGAAATGTATAAAATACGACATTAAAATACCATAAATATAAAATTTTACGTTAATGATTTGGCTTTTTATACAGAATTTTAATAATTATGAACAGTTAAATAAAAACAATTACGTTGTTATTTTAGTTCCCAAAATATCTAATGCAGTTATAACTGTTGAAAATCACAGCAGATGGCAGTACGAGGGGTTTTAAATAAAAAAGGGTGTTAAAGAGAAACATTGTCCAAAGTAATTGTCTCTTTCGCTTCAGCAGTTTTGTCGATTCTACATTCTTCTGGCGTCGATTGTATATACCTAAAGGGTAATGTAAAATTAATTTATTTCAGCCAGGGATTTCCTTATTCACATTAGGGATAGTTTTTGAAAAAAAGTTATATTTCACTTTATTGTTTTGTATGTACCTAAGGCAAAGATATGGTTACTGTTGTCGATCTTACTTCTATCCATCTAGCTGCTGTTAATATCTTTATCCAACATATTATAACATCTGATGTTTTCTTATTATTGGAGTGAGATATCTCAGTATACTTTTGGTTGGTACTTAAACCATAACAGAGTAATGACAATTTCAATTAAATCCGTAAACCTTTTTTATTATTAGGCATTAGATAAAATTACAAATTCTTTTAATTACAAATCTAGTACATAATAACTATATTCAATGACCGATTGCAATGACATTAACCTCATCAAGCTTGTCTCATTAAATGCATTATTTTTCTTTTTCGAGCTTAAGCAGGATAGAATCCTAATAATATTCTACAGTAAGTGATTGTATATTTACATAATCTACATAGCTATTCAAAATAACATAAAAACCCATTTAAAATCTAATATTAACTACCTTAAGATACTGAAAACGGCCTATTTGACAAACCGTAGTACATTTCAACACACTCAATAAAAGTGTGAACAAGACAAAAAGGTTAAAGTAATATTAGATTTGTCGTTAAATGATGTTATTGTCCCGTGGGATATCAACAATGTTTTCATTTATATTTTTCCCTCTGATTTTTCTCTTTAGTTATTTTAGTTTATAAATAGTTCGTGAAATAATACGTTAATAACACGGAAAGTTTACACTACAATGTTACGTTTCGATCATCATAAACATCTAATTTCCCATGTAATAGAAAATTAGTCAAATACCAAAAACAGCTTCAGTCAAGGTGTGAAGAAAACTGTCTTTTCCCACAAAACTGTCATAATTTAATTGTATCCGTTTTAATATTTGTACTTGTAAGGATACATCTGAGCTTTAGATGGAATTTCGATTCAACCACATCTACGTTATTAATCTATCATCGATATTTAATTTTGTAAATTCCGTTCCAAATATTTAGTGGATTTTTTTAAACCTTAGAATGCTGCTTTTTCACAATCTGACCAGAAGAATATACACAGCAGAATATATATATAAATACCTTATTGTATAGGTTTTGCGTTTACGTAAAGTTTCAGTGGGTAATGTCCTACTGAGAATCTTTAGGACTATGTTTTCTTCAGCCTTGGGAGGGATTGTAGCTGCGCCATGTATGTGTTTAGGTCTATGTTACAAATTAGTTACAGTAGTTAGGAATTTACAATCTGCCGTTGTAGTTGATATTTTACAGAAAGTGCGAGTTGTTGGGTGGCTTGTACTGGGGCGGGTAGGCTGTCGTTGATGGACGAATTCAAATTATTTTGTTAGTTTAATATGCAAATAATGATTACCAACCTATAACTATTCGCCCTTTAGGGTTTTACAAGAAAATATACGTAAATATTTGTTTGTTTAGTTAAGACATTTACGGAATTTCTCTCTCAATTAAAATTTGCAAAACCAACTATAGAACCACATTTGTAACATCTTTAATTTATTTTAATTTAGTAAAAGTGTAATTTTATTTGTTTTGGTATTATGCCTTTTAACCGGTATTCTTAAAGTACTATTACAAGTGTTGGGTTTTAAGAAATTACACTGATTAAACGAGTAAAATAACTTACTTCTAGTCAATAAATTAAGGAAAATGATTGGACGGTATAATCGGGGATATTGAGAAGACTTCAAAGGCCCTCGAGGTGTTTACCATAATATCGCCGCTAACGTTGGATAGGTTGCTCGCCTGTCTCGTCTAAATACAACAGGCTTCCGATTACCTTTCACCAACCTTTTGCTGAATTTATTTTACTTACTCGTGTTTGGAGTTTATGAAACAGAATCATTAACTTATCAATATTACTCTTTGCATTAGACACATAAAATTGTCAAGTATGAAACGAAAAAATATTTTGTTTGTTTAACCTAAAATATGAAATTCATAGGCATTTTATAGCACTGAAAGTAAAATATTAGCACAAATGATCTGCTTAGAATCCATTTGAACCTGAATAGAATTCCATAGTCACAAATCGTTATCAAGACAATTGTCATTGTATAATATTTAGGGGGTTTCTTTGTCCATATAAACAGATAAAAGTAAGGTGATGGACTTATAAATAAACCAACAACATATAAATTGTTATTCTACGAGTCACTTTTGTACAAAAGATAGCAATAAACCTCAATATTAAATCCCTAGCGTTAAATAAATTGTGCTTAGAGAAATTGCCGTCAGTTTAGTAGGAAACACGTAAAACCCTTCAATATCATACGAAATGGTATGGTGTTTATATTTAAGAGTTAAAACTATCCTAAAGAATACTTTTCAACCTACAATTTATTTCAAACCCAAAATAGTTTTTAGTTCATCACTATCAGCAATTATGTGTTTTCCTTCCTTAAAAATGTGTATAATGTAAAGTATCATAAATTTCAGCCATGCATCAAAATGACTGTAATATATTTGCTTTTATAGGTTAACTGTTTAAGATACTTGAGCTAGAGTAAGAACCAGATAATCATAACAGTAAATTAACCGATGTATAGAATTGAACTTATTGAGTTATTTTTACTAAATTAACAGAAAACCTGTAAACATTACACTTAAATACGAACATTTAAACAGAAACTGAGTTGAGAAATTTATACACAACCAAATTATAATTTAAAAAAATATCATCTGTTATACTAGAGTGATGCCCAAAAAATAAGTCATTAAATGTCTATATCGAATCGAAGGTCCTTAAAACATCCATGTTCAAGAATACTTGTTGGTACAATAGTTTTAAATGATTGACAGATACAAACAACAAACACAATAGGATTTTTAAGGAAACAAAAATATTAAGCCACAACAAATAATTGATGGTCTGCTAAACGAAAACAGCTTGAAGTTTCAACTAGTTTAGAGTGTATTTAAAATTATAATGTGCAAAACATATTTTTTTCATTCAAAAATGACCATTAAATTGCTTCTGCTGCGGAATACGAAATTAAATGTTTTCAACTTCAAATTAAAGGGAGTGGTATAACAAAAGTAACGAGTATTCTACTCCCCAATATCCCATCTTTATCATCCGTCGACTTCGTATAAATAGTGCATTGTACCTAAATTATTTGGCCTCTCATCGCTTGTCGATTGTTGTGCAACTTAAATTCTGGGCACGTTCGACGCAATAATGCTGCACGTGTAGGATTGAGCTATAGGCACGACTGGAACATTTCATGTCCGTTTATATTAATACAAATTGAATGTATGACACTCATGTTTGCCAATAGAAGCTATTCATTTATGACCATTAGAAACGCTCTGTTCCCCCTTGATACAATGAAGATAATTTAGTGTCATGTTTGTCCTATTTGATACGCTCATTTACTAATATTAAACAATTATTTTTTTTTAATAAATGTTTTCTTTTTTGTCTGATAGTGCTGTTAATGGTTATAAAATAAGTATAATACGTCCATCGTAACCTCTTTGGATAGTGAAAAATGTGTTCATTGAAATAACATCTTGTAAATAAATTAAAATAATGGTGTTCAAGTAGTTACAATAACACTTTTATATTATAAGTGACTTTCGTCTCATTTGTGACGAAATAACATTTTGCAGGTAGAGCAGCATAATGACCTTCTTATCTAACCAGATTATCTAGTCACTAAGCTTTAATGCGAGCTTCAATCAATATTTGAGAAAACCTAATAGATGGATCGTTTGAAGGATGGCTCTATAACAGACCCTCTATTGGATAGACCCTTAGACCGTAGACCTTGGGCTAATGGGTAACTATAGCATGCTAATTCTTTGTGGTTTAAAAAGGCTTATATAGGTTATAGGAAATGGTTTTTTACGTGTAATTAATTGCCCAGCTTGATTATTGCAAACAAATTTATAGGATTGCATAATACTATTGAACTTTTTTCATAAATATTACTTAAGAGAGATAAGATAGTAAAGTGAAGTTTAGTCAAAAGAACAAGATATTTTTTTGAGCGGAGCGAGCGAAGCGAGCGAAGCTCTTATACTACACTCCTGCTTTTTTATTACAAATACTCCTCCTGAACGGCTGAAGCGATCTTCACGAAATTTAACACAGTCATAGTACCCAACCATGGGAAGGTATAAATCTGAAATGGTACAAATCGGACCATAGGAATATTCCCTACATGAATGCAAACTTTTAGAAATTTAACATGGGCCTTATGGGTTAATTGGTTGCCATGACATTATTTGCGAGTAAACAATAAAAAGTAAACAAGAGCCTCGACATATGTTAGTCAACAAATCTACCACATTATAAATACAGTACAAAAGAAAAAATCTGATGAATACTAAAGAGCATATTAGTTAATTGCATGTAATACGAAGTGATTAACAATCAGTCATATATTGAGTGATTAAAATCATGACGTTTATATTTAATTGTATAATCGTTCTGTTCTTTTTAACAACAATGAATAGTCAACTAATTAGGCCTAGGCCTATGTAGCGTGGAGAAGGAGAAGTTAAAACGAGGGCATTAAAAACACTATAACATAATTATACCGACAAAAATCACACTGCCCTTGATTTGCAAGTAAATTTGTAAAAAAATGTACCTGTAGCTAAAAATACAAAATAATTTTACGAAATGAAATCACAACCACTTGGTTTACAGATAAGGTTTACAACTAAATGGTGTAACTTAGACAATAAAATCCCAAAGGATTAACACTAATATTGCTGTGTGCACTTCGAAAAGAATTAATCATTAATTAAATTAGGACTATATGCTCCTCTGTCAAATTCATGAGAAGATGTAACAACGTCGTTTTAAACCAAATATGCCTACTGGTAGGCCTATTGTCTACCACCTCGCTTTACTCTGCGATACTAACTTACAAAATAGTTTTAAACATTGCCATGTAGTAGTCTAAAGTTAGGTTGGAAAAAATATATAGGTTCCAGCTACTAGGAATAATAAGGTTTCAAGTTAAGCAAACTGCTTATTTTGATGTCATTATAAATGTTATGTAACGTACCAGTAAACCAATTCCTAAAGTTTTCACTTATTCTTTGTAGTCTACATTATAGTCGTATTGATAAATTGTATTGCACCAAAGGGAAATTTTGAAAGTGGTTGACAATATATTTCTTACTTTTAACTGCTGAAATAAAACTAGACCTAATTATATTATCGATTAGCCTATCTCAATTATTCGCTGTTAGGAAATTATTACAAACAAAAAGTTAATGTATTTATATAAAAAATGCATTCTTATCACAAAATTAAATTATAAATGTCTCAGATAAAAAAACTGATTAGTGAAGTTAAGAGAAAATCATATTTTAACAAAATCAGAAGCAAAACTTTAAGGCCGCCGAGGAGATTCGAACCTGGGATCTCAAATAATGCACGTTATTGCCTTTTAATAATTCAGGTATCGCATAGGTTTACCATGATTCATTTGCAGGATATAGAAATTATTGAGCAGAGCGTAGCGAAGCTCTTATCATTGACTTTATAACTTCTCTTATACTACACTCCTACTTTTGATTAATAGCATTGAGCATAATTTACTACAAAATGAATAACCATAAGGGTTGCCAGAATTAGGCTAATGCACCATATTGCGTTTGGATACTGTAAATAACTTTTACAGTATTTTATGTGAGCAAGACGTGCCATTAATGTAGACTTTGAATATGTACTGCAATTCCTATTTGCAGTGTACAAATAGGAATTCCATTAAGGTGAACCAAATATAACACTCATAGTTTCGATACTGCAATTACACAATTCGTTGACATGAACCCGACGCATAATTGACTTTAAATACTGCACATAGACATCCCATATAAGTGAAGCAGAAGTAGGCCTAAGCCTACCATTGACTTCGGATACTGCAATTCGGCATTTTATTTAAGTGAACGAAATAAATGGACCATGATTTAGGATACTGCAAGTAGACTATTCATTTACATGTACCATTGAGTTTGGATACTACAAGTAAACAATCCGTCTACGTGAACCGGACGTACAATTGACTTTAGAATCCTTAAATTGGCATTACATTTATGCGAACCAAATGTATCATTGGCATTGGTTACTGAAAGTAGACATTTAACTTATGAGAACCAGATGAAACATAGAATATGGTTCCTGCAAGTAGACAATTCATTCACTTAATCCTGACTTATGATTGACTTTGGATACCTACTGCAATTAGGCATTCTATTTAAAATGCGAACCAAATATATCATTGACATTGAATTAATATGCTGGCTCCGCTCAATATTGCAAGCAGAAAACTGCATTGTACACCTAGTTTATTTTACAGTAGTTATTTTTTGTTTTATAAAAAAATAATACTTTGTTTTATAGCCTTTTAGTCCTTGATCGACCGTAAGAACTAAAATAAGATTTAATGTCTTTTTCAATCCTAACATTTTTAAAGCCCTATTTCGTATCTGCAACATTTAAAAACACCATACAATACAGGGTGTATTTTACAGTGTGTATTTACAATTAGCCATCGCATTCTACCCACAAACAACATTTTTATAGTTTAAATCTAACATTCAAATGTTAATTTAAGAATACACGTATACTGCACTGTACTTATTGTGGAGTTAGAAAAACAGCGATAAATTGAGAGAGAAGGTTGCCTTTATGTTTATTCACGAAGCACGGACTTGAAAACACTTAGAGCAGTAAAACCGTAACTTAGAGCAGTTTCCTGGCAAGTAGTGTTCTTTTAATCTCTTTGCTTCATCTCTTTTACCGTATAACATCTTGTATTATTGTTACCTAACCAACTCTTTATTAAATCGATTTAAAGAGATCTTTGTTAATAAATTAAGTAATATTTATATTTAGTTTTATTGTAAGTAAAAAATAGATTTTTTTCTAAATTTTGTTATTTACTACTTTACACATTATAAGTGTAGATTCGACGATTATTATTACCTTTTACGAAGTAATATTTTTTTTTTAATTGGTTATTACCATGCATAAATTTATAGGCGCAACCACATCATATTCACATTTTATACTTTACATGTTACTCTTTACTTTGACTTTCCTTAAAGTATAGACTAAGGATTTTTACACAACGTCAGCCTAATATTTTGATTCGC
Organism: Macrosteles quadrilineatus; assembly: GCF_028750875.1. NCBI lineage: Eukaryota > Metazoa > Arthropoda > Insecta > Hemiptera > Cicadellidae > Macrosteles > Macrosteles quadrilineatus. The sequence goes on from NW_026542594.1 coordinate 162,255,079, forward strand.
ATACATTTTTTTATTAATTATTTAATAGAATAAATCCAGGAAACTAATGTTAAGTGTGTTGAAATTTCTAAATTATTTTGATTTTTATTCCAACTTCTTTTTTCAAACTAGTATATTAATTAAACACAAGATACAATTTGAACGTTTAAATCTGCTCAATGAGTCTTCATCCACGGATAAGGATTTTAATTTTAGTTTTTTTTAAATTCTTTTGGACGTTTGGATTTGGATCGTTCATAAAGACAAGCATATTAAAATAAATATCAAAAGTGGGATTGTAGATGTAGGTAATTACGGGCATAAAAGCATATTCTTTAATGACTAACTGTAAATACTTTGACGAATAAATCTTTTCTTCATATAACTAGTACAGTAAATGAGTTACCACTGATAGAAAAATGGAGGATTTCACTTTTTTCGGTGATCAGCCTCAACAAATTCAAGCCTAACCAATGTTAGTTAGGTTTTTTACTTCAGTGAATGTTTATATTAATGACGCCTTAAAACCTATGCCAGACAATTGTATGAACGTATCACTCCCGAAACATCGTAAAAAAGTCTTACAGACAGACGTGGGGTATTTTTTTTTTAAATAAAAGCCACTTGGTCAGAATCGAGGTAGGGATATTCAAACAAATTAAGCAAAGCCGAAACCATGAGCCCCTCATATCTCTAATATTTCTCCCTATTATTATTAGGTGATGCAGCTTCACTTTCGTGTGTATGTACATTTCAAATGCTTTGACGAGTATTTAATTAATGTCAACATTATCCAACATTTAATCCTTTTAATGATGCGTCGAATGGATTACTAATGATCATTACCCTAATAGCTTTACTAATGTAATGACACTATATGGCTAGAGATGAGTGTAGTTGGAGTGAAGACTGCAATCGTGTGGTTAGTTTATTTTGCCTGTCTTCATAATGAATAGTCAAAAATCAACATAGTGTTTTAAGTGTCCTACACTGATATATTGAGAGGTGTACCATATTGATTGAAAAGGTCATTCAAACTACTAAAGAAATAATATAGTTGAAAGAGTCCAATGGAAAAATATGTATTGTGATTGGTTACAAGCTACACGCATTACGCAACCCTTAGACATTCTGATGAGAAATATGTTTCCATTTTGGTTTAAATATACATACTATACCAATAGTAGACCAAATTTGTGGCATACATTGATTAAAGAAATAAAGTCTCTACGTATTTTTAAAATAAACTGGACTAGATTTAATGGGGAAGCTAGAAATATTTTATGCGTATTCTATTACCAGTATTAAGTGTAAAATAATTAGGAAAGTATTACAGGACAACTATTATATATTTTTCAATTTATATTTCATAATGGTACTGCCAACATAAAAAATGTTATACTTTTAAATAATTTGTTTTTTATGTTGTATTTGGAGAAGAAATAGGGTATATTTAAAGGTTATTTCATTTTTATCCACACCTTGCATACGATATTTCCAGACATCTTTTACGAAATTGTATTTCTAGTTGGGGCAAAATCTAAAAAATTCTAGGATATTCTGCAACATTTTAAGGTTAGAAAGGAGGTTTAAGTTAGAACTTGTGTAAACTTTGCAATTTGAAAGTGGCGTGTAGTAACACCAGAAATCATGCTTGGGTACAATGCAAGGGAGCGCAAAATTAGTGTTTATGGTCGGTAAACGCCAACGCTTTACATTCTGTACGGCAACTGTGGCGCAAACTGTCGTTACCGCAGACACATGTGTGTGTGTTCCAAACCAAAAAGTGCATAAAGCTAATATAGTCTACGCAATGATATGGCATGAATTATACAAAAATACAAACACTGACCATACTGTTGTCATAGATTTATTTTACGTGTTTTGAAATAACGACCTTAATCTGATAACTAGTCAGTTTTTTTGTGGATGTTCCAATTGTTGAATTTAAAGCCGAATCGAATAGTTTGGATAAAACAAAAGTGGGATTTTTTTGCCATAGACTAAAGAAAGTGTTACAGTTTGTTGTTCAGTTTTAATCAGTCTAATGGCGATAACACTATACTACTTGGGAATTCACTCTGGTAAAACTCAATTGACAGCCAGTCATTATGGATCAATAAGATTTGCGTACATCTTAAAATTTGTTATTTCATAGCTAGGCCCAAAGTTATGAAGTTACATAGAAATATATAACAAAACCAATTTAAAAATAAAAACAACAAATAAAAATAAAAAGAAACAAACAGTATATCGTGCAAATTATAAAAGCCTTTGCTAAAGAAGGTTTCACAATACAAATCAGTTTCTGACACTCCACCCACACTAAACCGAATACAATGATAATATGCTAGTTATGTTTTACAATATTTGGTTTAAGATTGAGCTCACCAATAAATGTACTGGTACCTCCCGTGAACAATCTTCCCACACAATTCATCTTTAAATTATCTATTCTGCACACTTCAGATTGATTGAGAATTTGCAGATTCAGAAAGATGCGTGATATTTATACTTAAATGTTACTTTGACAAATCGCGAATTAGTTTTGTTGAGGCATTTACTGAGTCCAGATGAGAAACGTAATTTTAAACGCAATAAAACACTGTGTTGTCACTGTTAATGGCTCTTATTTCACAATTTATGTAACGGTGGGTGGCCATTTGTTTACAACTAGTAGTATTTATGTGAGTAACAAAGTAAAATAAGTTATTTACAACAAGAACAGGTCTTACAATGACATTATTGTAATGATAAAAATATTTTCAATTGCGCATTGTAAAATTGCATTTATTATAAATTGTTTTATTGATAGATTATAATTTGAAGACCTGTATACAATTAGCAGTAGTTAATTAATAAGAATTATTTTTTTTTTATTACTTGATACAATATTTTAAGATGAAGTTGATGGGTGAAAAATCAAAGTTTAAGGTTTTAAAACGCAATTATTCACATATAACATAAATTTCTTCTCACAAAATATGAAAATGAACAAAATTACATAGATACATAAATTGTTTGCACTCATCACATATGGTGCAAGGAAAATCAGCAACGCCATTTACTAATCTTTGTTGAGGAGAACATAGCATAGGCGTAATCGTAAACACCATGTATTCCATCGAACGTGACAAACCAACAACCAGCTGTTTGTAGTCATCAAAGTAAGTTTCTATACCCAAACCTCATTCATCCTATTAAGAGGGATGAAAGGATCTGTAAAAGATTATCTTGCAAACTTACAACATTTTGATCACATCCCCGCTCCACCAAACACCCTAACTGTTGAATTCATTGAAATTGAAAAACTTTCCTAATCTTACAACGTAAGGGATTTCCGGTTTCTCATACATACAGTCTCTATATTGTTTTCTTTATATTTTTATTCCTTCACTATCCATTTTTTTTTATTTATTAAAATAATTAATTGTAATTTGGAAAGTATATCTAGCTTAGACATTAAAACCAAACTATAAAATCCCTTTCACTAACATGATTGATAAAATACTGTTTCATTAATATAAGCTAATAGTTAATTTGAACAGTTAAACATGCATTAGAGGTTTTAATCACTATGCAAAGTGTGTTTGGTAAGCTCACCCCACTACAAACAAACCCGAAAAACTCATAGTCAAAATAACTTATTGTGTTATTTAAAACTAAAAATTCCCCTCTCATGCTGGGATTTTCCCCTAATGTACGAGATTGAAGTAAGTCACAATATTGACCAATAGACCTAACAGTTTTCATAATTAGAGGCTACTATTCCTTTTTACTTAAATATAGCTAAAAAGTTTGTGAAAAATTTCAGCCATTCACAAGGCCAACATTTTTATTTTTAATTTGCTTTCAAACATATTCACATATAAACGCTCAATATTCACTTGTTGTAATAATATATGGACTTGAAATATGAGGGCTGAATAAAATTTAAAACTCAGAAATTGTCAAATATTCCGAGTGTTTTTAAACACTTTAACACCTAAAAAAGGACAAAAAGAAAATATTTCTCTCTGTCCACTACTATCGTGGCGAAAATGTACCTACAATGTACAATGGCTTAGTAGAGACAGTTTTGCCCAAAATTGAATATTTTTTTATCGTATGAATAAAAAAAACAATTGTACATACACTTGCTATAATAAAAAATTTCTTCAAATTGCTTAAAGGACAATTATTTTCAATTACAAAATTGCAAGTAAAAGTAGGATATATTATATTATATTAAGATATATTACATAAAACACGTTTGATGGATGTAAGCAAAAACATCACGAGCATTTCACAGCCCACAGGCAGCTTTCTATATTCCAACAATTCTTTCAAGTTTTTGTTGGATTTCATATGGGATATTAATGTATGGCAATACATCTTTTATCTTAAGCAACAATATTGAAATAAACCTAATGAATGTAACATACAGGTAATGTACGGACCATAATGTTTAAGGCAACGAAGTAACTTTACCAGGGTGTACACACAACTATTCCATCAACGGGTCAAGTAGAAATATCTCTGTATTTACTATGGGTTTACCTGACGGGCTTACTGTAATATTGTCTATTAACTTCAATTGAGTTGCAACTTGCTGTGTGATAATCCTTATTTGTTTTCATATTAATACATTTTATATTATATACATAGTAGATATCTTTTTAGTCGAACATGTATTGTCGTAATCGCATACACCAAATTGCATGCAACATTGTCATATAGTGATTTAATTATTAATCCTGACAAGTGATAGATTTAAATATTAATGTAGCCTCCAGGAACTACCCAACGACTCTGTTACATTAGATAATATACAAATGCACTGAATGGCCAAGAAATTTCAAGTAAACTACTGGAAGATTAATAGTTAGACATATTGATATCTATCGATGATGGACACAAACTACAGTTAATGAAGAAATGCATCAATACCAAATTAAACAGCCAAATTAATTAAATAGTAAAATTTAAAACTAGATGGAATTTATTTTGGAAGGATATTTTGCATGACAAGTATTTTTAACTTAGTTTTCTTAAATGATGGTGCAATATCACGAACAATACGGTCAACGCAAAAAGTGTTTTTTATCACCCACTTTTTTCTGAGCAAACCTCAAGTTAAACTTGAGCTCCTGTGAAAAAGAGTCACTTTACGTCCTAATGATGAAAGATACTACTAAACTATTACCTTTGCCTGTAGCAACGGCAACCCCTAAAATCACACATAATTTTTAACATGTGCGAAAGTATTTTCATTGCAAACACTTTACAAAAAAAAAATCATGTATTTTATGGAAAAACTTATTATATATGTAGATATCTCACATTAAATCTATGAATTAGTCATTTAGTTAAATTTGCAGTTATGTGACATAAATGGCTAAATGTACAGTTCCTTGGTTTCATTATTTAAATAAAACTACTATATATAGTAGTGGAGGGTATTTATTTTATCCGAACACCTTAAAATACTAATATCCAATTCTTCGTGGGTCAACCTTACCTACGATAAAAAAAAATGTACGGTACCTAAAGAATTTTATTTGGATAACAAATTTTCATATTTAGACATAAATGTTAATTTTACAAAGGTCACATTTCCCATGACAATTTTTGTTGGTAAAGTTAAATACAAGGGGTTCACTTTAACTATAAAGTGGATTTTGAGGAGACATTTGGACGTTGGATGTTCGGACAGTTCCGTAATCACTCGGCTTTCTCCGCCGCCACCGTGGATTGTCAGGAGCGCAATATTCCTCAGTTGTCGTGCCGGCGTCGCGACGATCACGTGCAGTTTGTTCCACAACGATGTTCTTAACATAGCATAAACATTAGTCAAATAAATATAGACCCATAAAGTTAAACAAACTAAATGATAACAGTTTTTAATCAAAATGACTGTTTCACGCACTAGCCGTCGAATCAGAAAGTGACAAGCTAGGGATGTAGTGAGTGATAATCACACCTTAATCGTTTCGGATTTTATACAACTATATATGTGTTGTGATGTGTAATTAGTGAGCTATGGTGGTATAATGTAAGCCATGGTGATAGAATGGTTGCTGCTACTGTCTTTCTTAATGTTCCCGCTGTTAGCAAACCCTGCAAGTAAGGAGAAACGTAAGTTTTGTAATTGTTAGTTTGGCACTTTTTATAGATATAGACACAGTTATAAGTACAGCAAAGGTAAAAGTTTGATATAGGTGTATGTATTGTATTATTTTGAAATTACGTCGATAGATTTTTCGATTGGAAGTAATTGTTGCAATATGACACATATTTAAAATATTTTATTATTAATTTCAGCTTACGCTTGCATTCAAAGCTTAACGGTTTCTTAGGTCACTGTTAAAATGTATTTTCCTATAGTTACCTAACAATGTACATGTTCTCTCACTGATTTGAGAAAGCAAAGTGGCCAATTCGCCTACGGCTCGTGAGTAAGGATTTCTCTCGAGTGAGTCAATTGCTCACTTTTCTCACTAGTTGCACAAATAACTATTACATTTGTTTATACATTTCTTGTAATATTTGTGAAATTAGACATTCCCATACGTAAAACAAGTTTATTAATTAGTTTATATAATAAAATATTGGAGTTGGAAAGTTCTTCAGAAATATTAGTTTTAATAAATATAATCTTAATGTATCGTTTGATTTTCTAATCCATTAAAAAAATAATTCATAAATAAAATATTCTGTGTTGAAACTATTGATGATATAGAATCTATAGAATTTAATTTTATGACTAATTTACTAGATATTATTTTATAATGGCATTGGTAAATTACTATGGTTTATAATGTAAACAGTAAAACTCCATACAAAATGTTTAATTATCACTAGGTAATTCAGTATACAATTTATTTAAATTGCCTGGTCCTAAAACCTTTACTGTTTCGCTTCTTTTTTAAATTAATATTGATAACCTAATAGTAATTATTTTTTGTCAAGGAATCAATAATAATTAAGCAATTCATATTGTTGGATTGTTATTTGTTTCATAGGGTTTAAAATCATAAATTCTAATGCTATTAGGATTCTTGACAAATTAATTATTCTTCTAAGATTTAAATTTAATTTCATTAAATATATTTTTGTAATATCCATGAAAGTTATAGACTTTAAAGTATCTTCTTATAGTTGTTTTAATTCAACAATCATTAAACAAAATTTGAAAGTCATACGTTTAAAGCTTTCCCACACTAAGTTACAGTAATTGAATGATACTAATGGCACAAAATATAATTGCATTATTGTATGAATGTCATTCAGGATTACATCATTCCCTAGCTTGACAACGTGTGTGCTAATTGTGTAATTATCAACACAAAGGAGGTAATCCGTTTCATGTAAATTACAGATGCAATATTTAACAAATAATTTATTGCGCGATGAATTCCAAACGGATTACTCCCTCATAATATTTATTAGAGTCATAATATTTCGTTTCAATGGAGATTTATATAATTATTTCATGAAGGGTATTCCATGAGTATATTATGAAGGGCCGTGGTGTAACTAGTGACATTTTTTAATTGAACTGATTGTTTAAGTAAAACAAATCCAACAGTAGATATAAAAATAGCTAACGACCTCTAGAGAATTAGTGAAATGCTTGAAAAATAAGAATTACTATTTTAGGTTTACCAATTTGTAGCTATCTGAATTACATTCACTGTATTATATCAACAGGGAAGAATGATCAATATATGTATTGCAAGTCGCATAATAGGAAGTTATAGTGGAAAAAGCATTTAAATTATGGCAAGGAACATAATTTTTAGGTCCAGACGAATAACTAATTTTGTTCTAACAAATGATTTTCTAAGAAAGATCTTTTAAGAAAACTAATATAAAATAGGTAATTATTCTCTTGTTAAAATAGTTACAAACTGTATTATGTAATACCAGCAGAGTAACCCGTCCTTCGTACAGGATTGGCGTATGAGTATAAAATGCTTATTGCAGTTATACTCGTGATTTTACGTTTTTAATGGGAGATGAATGGTTAAAGATAATTTGGTTCTTTCTATTTACTTTATTCTATGGCATAGCACATCTACCATAGCCATAATGTTCTACCACTGTACCTAAACAATAGGAAAAAGTAAAATACTCACAGATTTTTGTTGCTGCTTGGTTCAAATTAGCTATTGTCATAAATGCAAAAAAATTATAGTGTTGCACCCTGTTGGTAAACCTTATAACTTTTTAATGCTATTGAATATCATAGAATCAACTTTGTAGTTGATACAACTGACAAAATTATTACATTCATTTTAAATATGAATACTCATAAGATTAATTAACATGGGAAATAATTATGCTAGTGCGTATTATTAAAAATGTCCCCTGCATTTTATGGTTATTTCAGAGGTTATTGAGAACTTTGTAGCTTAAATATTTGTTTTCTACAATCTTTTTTTACACAATTTGAACTGAAGAATTCTGTTCGGAGACTACTCTTTTTTTTCTTTTTTTTTCAATAACGGGACACTTTTAAGACAAACAATTTACATTGCGTGAGCATTAATAACGTTAATAACGTGAGCGTTTATATTATGTTGCTAATGGGGAATTCCTTAAAAGACAACAAATATGTGACATCGAAACATTTTTACAGATTATATTTTCAAAAGTTGCTTGGACTCTAATGCACTGTGGTTGTTCGTATGAATTTAATTTGTTTGTATTAATAATCAAAAGGTTTTGGGGTTGGTATCATGCAAGTAAGCAGTGAAAAATGGGATAAAGCAGAGGATAACAGCTGAAAGACAAGTTACAATGTCGGGTTTTACCTAATCCAATACTAAGGGAGTACGGTTTACAACTGGCCTTTTATCAAATCCTTTTATCTATGGTAACAGGTAGTCTGTAACAAAATTCTCAATTAGCTAGTTGGTACATCAAAATAAAACGTTTACAAATTACTCCGTGTTAGTTTCCCAAAGATCAAGGTATCTTGCGTAGTTTAATGAAGTTATAAAACAGTTATATGTAGTAGAATATTTTTGTAAAAAATTAAACTTTTTAATAATATTAAGTTTTCTTTGGTTTTACCGTACTAGTAATACTGGTGAAAGTACCAAACACATTTAAACTTGTTTCAACTTGCATTACCAATAACCATTAAAGTTGATGAAAGCAGATTAAATTTACTGCTAAACATTTATCAAACCTGAATTTCTCTTTGACAGGTTCTCAGCTTGCGTTGGTGTTGATTTGCTGAGCTGAGCATCTCTTGATTTTCAGTTGACATACTACTTATTGAATTGTTTTATTTTGCAGTCGCTTACTTTTTAGACAAAATATTTTGTCTAAAAAAATGTAATATTATTTATAGAATTGTTCCTAATATGAATAAGGTTAAAGCATTTACTTATTAGAAAAAAATTTAAATTTTTTAATAAACCAAAAATTTCAACAAAAATTTCTTTAATATATCTAGTTGTTAGTTAGTTTTAGTTATAATAATACAGGTAAGTGTTAACAGATAAGTACAAGTTAAGTGGCTGGAAATACTTAAGTTTCACACGACACATGACTACGACCATGACTAGCTGTATAGCTCAATAGCTGAGTAGCTTTATAGCTGAATAGCTGAGTAGCTTTAATGCTGTATAGCTTTATTGCTGAGCAGTTTTATAGCTGAATGACTGAGTAGTTTTATAGATGAGTAGCTTTATAGCTGTATAGATTTATAGCTATATAGATTTATAACTGTAAAGCTTTATAGCTATAACAACTGAGTAGCTGTATAGCTGTTTAGCTGAGTAGAATTACGGTTGGGTAGCTGAGTAGTTTTATAGCTGAGTTTATGGATGAGCCTTATTACTGAGTAGCATTATAGCTAATTAGCTGTATAGCTGAGTAGCGGTATAGCTGAGTAGCTAGATAGCTGAGGAGTTGTATATCTGAGTAGATGAGTAGCTAAATAACTGTATAGATTTATAGTTTTAAAGTTTTATAGCTTAGTATTTTTATGGTTGAGTAGCTGAGTAGCGGTATATCTAAGCAGCTGTACAGCTGAGAAGCTTTGTAGTTAAGTAGCTTAATGTTTTTTAGCTGAATATGAAACAAATCAGAAGGTATTCGGTTTGAATCATCAGCAATGACAAATGCCTATGGTTATTTTGAACTGGGCGCACTTGATCATATGGTTTTTAATAAATAAGCCGGAATAAAGTACCAAGACATCATCTTACTTATTCTTAACTAAGATTCGTCTTAAAAGTAGCAGCCTGGTGTTCGGAATAGACAATAAATAAACTATCTTAAGTCCTTGAATGAATTAATTTTGTTTTTTTTTCCTAAAAATGTTCGGGTTTTTTCTTTTTGCTGCTATTTATTCAGGTAAAGTGTTTTATTAGCCAAATAATGCTATACTATACCTATTACCCATCTATAAGCTTACAACATTTTTCGCCAATACATAAGTTATCTGGTATTGCAAATGTGTATTCAAGGTAAATCATATATGCTTATGGTGTTTTTTTTAAATGCATCTCAAATGATTACAACTCTTAATGATTACAATTAAACCCTTTTTAATGACAAAACCTGCTTATATGATAGTATCCCTTTCTTTTTTACATCATTACAGATTACCTAATATTGATTGTAGCATAGATATCTATGTGATTAAGTATCTATTGTTAGTGTATTGTAAATACAACTCGACATTGTATTTAGATTTTCTACAGATCTGGGCTCTTTAAATGTTCACAATATTAGGATTAGTGAATATTTTTGGATACTGAAACCACTCCTAAACACTTAATTTCAAGCCTGTTTGACATAATACCTATGATCAATGTTCAGCTGTTATTAATTTAGCAATCGTCAAAACGGCGTTTATCCAAAGATAGGATATTACCGTCCAAACGAGTAATTTTACTATTGATTTTAAGCAATACAATTAAACATCGCACATTGCTATAAAATATAGAGCAAGTGTAAATCAGTGTTTTGTGTTGGTGACGTTTGAGTGCAATGACGTCAACTCAATGTTTTACTCTTATGGTGAAGAGTAGATTCTACAATTTGTATACTACACTTTTCTACATTTTACACAATTTAGGGCAGCTGTATTCAGTAGAATTAGTATTATAGCTCATTGTAACCTTAATATTAAACAATAAACGCGTGAATCAGACTTATCTTCTTTAGCAATACTAGAGTATTTTAGAGAGTGTGCTCATGCTGAAGTTTTACTTTTACTTACAGATAGATTTAGTTTAGTAGCCTACCAAGAAACAAATTAAACACTCATTATATACATAAATAATCTTATTTTTCATTATTCTTTCGAAATAAATTTCAGTGGATTTGTCACATAAGTTATTGATGGTTTTGATTAATTAAACCCTCTGGATTGAGCAAACACTTTTAGAGTACGTTAGTGATAACCCCTCACCCCCACCACAAACCAGAGGGCTTAATCTCATTATTTTATGAGAAATATTATGTTTGATTGTTTGTGGATGTTCTAACGAAATGTATTAAAAAACTAGGGGAATAATAATATAGTTGTAATTTTAGCAACAGATCATTTTGGAGCTAACAAGATAAACTTAAGCAAAAATAAAAAGTGCATCTCATTTTTGTTTGGTTGCATAATTTAACATTGCAGAGTTGTTATTATTTCAGCAATCAAATGTCCATATATTGCAATAAAAATGTTTTTTGTATAGATTATGCAATGTGTTGTAAATTATAAATGTATGTTAACGATATTGTTTTAACGATTTAACCAAATTAACCACAACCGAGAAGGGCATGATCTACGGCACCTTATTTTATTATTAATATAACTTAACGATAAATATATTTAAAAAACAAACTATGTGTATTTATGTAAAAATATAACAACATCATTCGTTTTAAAAGTTTTTTTTTCTTTAAAAATTAGTTTGAATGACAATTTTGCAGTAGGCGTTTTTGTTTAAGTCAGCTCAAACGTTCTGTTCATGACAGCATGAGCTTTTCAAGACGTGACTGCTGACCCTTTAATCCACAAAAGGCCTCTGAGTTAAAAGATAAGCTTTGGGGCGCAGTTTACAGGAAATAATATGCACCCAAAATTGAGAAATTTGAAAATACTGTTTTTTGTTATTCATTTATTTCAAAGCCATCACTCACTTACTAAAAATTTTGTTTTAGGTTGGTAAAGAAGCTTTTAATTAACAATTATCAAAATTTATCAAACTTTTTTGATAAATTTAATGTTTTAACTTTGTATGGTTTAATGTAAGTAAACATTAAATCATTTAACACAAATATCCTGAATCAATATGCACTGTAATTCAGTATGAAAATTCGGATAATGTTGAAATATAAACAACTAATAACATACAAACCTCATTATATTTTTCTCAAGACTTTAATTACTACATATGTAGTGAGTAATTACTTTGTAAATCAGCATGGCAATCCATTTACTACAACGTTTAAATGGATCAAGCTCGGAGGGACAATGTCGCCTGTAATTAAATACTTGTAGGCGACTGAATACGGCTTGTGAAATGCACACTCACACAAAAGTAGAGCCCGCAATACATTACCAGCCCCAATTAGCATTCAGCACATTCAATCGTCTACAAATGAACCGTAAGTTGTAGGAATTAAGGTGTATCTATTCATTTCCAAAGCACCTTTAGTAAATCGACGAAATGCACCAGTCATTTATAAATCCCACTGAGCCTTTAATACGGGTTGAAACATATTAAAATATTAATAGATTCTTTTATTTGTCCATGTTTCCTCTCTTCAATACTGAGCTTATTAATATTTCTTAGCGATTATTTTAATTATTTATCAGTTTCTTTAAGGGTGATTGTAAATATAGTAAAAAGAAAAACGTATAAATAATTTGAATAATTAGACTGTGCTCTATATTGCTACTACCCATATTGTAAAAACTGGGGCGAAGTCAGAATCATTTATCAACTAATTATACTGTAAAAGTAGCTTATGCTGTCATATTAAAGTAAACGGTTCTATTAGTTTCTCACCACATCATATAAAATCATATAAAAACTATTTAATGGGTTGGATTTGTAATTGGTTATGGAAATACACTTTTAAATCAATAACCACGACATAATATATTATGTAATCTTTGTCTAAATCCCTATTCTTGCTTTCATACATACTGAATATTTGCAGCTGTTTATTTACACCAAAACCTATGTAAATATGTTAGCGTCAGCTGATTGACTTTTCAAAAAGTTCTGCTAAATAAAACAAACTAAGCCAATGTTAATGTTAATAAATATAAGGTACCAAGATTTAAATTCAAGCAGATGATTCCGCCAAGTAGTTAATTCAGAATCGTGGACCAAAAATTTACATTAAGTATTCATTTACAGAATTTGTTATAATTAATGTTTTTTTTTTGTTTCTTGATTTTACAGAACTGGGTCTAGCTTTATAAACAGTTTTTAGAGTTTATGAAACATTTTTAATTTACAATTTTTTTTACTTTTTAAGGCAACGGGTGGAGCAGAGTGGACACATCGATATAAATACATTCTCATAGGAACTCTAACTCAACACTACCCTATATAGGTTAATTTGATATAACCTTAGCAAATAATCTTACTGATACGTTTAACCGGTAAAAACGGCCTACACACGGATTGATATTGAACAACAAAACAAAGTTAAAGTAAACTTTATATTTACTTTGTCTTAAGCTATTGACCAATTAAATCCAACCTTGTTTATACTGTTACGAATGTCATTATTTCTCTTCTTTAAAATGTTGTATCCGTCCTTTAATTTAATTCCTTACTAATTAAACATCCAAAGATATATTATTGGAGCAGAAGAAGGCAAGCGATGGTATTAGAGATATCCGGAAGTTTGTGAACAATTTCGATGATTTATGAGCTGGTCCTTGGTATTTGGCTCTACTAGTGCTTACCTCAGCCTTTATCTGCAGTAGAGTTACAATGTCTAACAGAACAGCTATTTTATTCTGTTTTAGATTAGTAAATTGCGTTATATTTTTGTATAACAACGCAGGTATTGATTCAGTCTATTGTAAAAAATAAGCTTCTTCTATTTACCTATTTAAGAAATTTATGGTCATAAACTCCTAAGAAAAACTTAAAAGTCTATTATTATAGAATGCCAAGAAATACTTATATAATTAAACAATTTAATCTTATTTGTACAAACAAACATGTCAAAATGTAAAAAATATATCTTATATCTGTTACACTTCTCAATATGAATATAGTTGTTTGTATGGTTCTGATTTTACAGGTCAATCACAAAGGGTTTTTGACATGCTACAATAGAAGTTGTAAATCTATCTTTCTTTAACTTAATGACATGTATTTATTACAGAAGTAAATGTGAATAATATACGCAATCATGCGTTTTTATTTATCAAATATATATGTTAAGTTAAGCTTCAGACATTACTTAAAATATTAAATTTGTCAGTATAAAAAAATTATGGCAGAAACTTACGATCGCAGATTAGGATTTTAAATAAATAACTTTCTACTATACAATAACGGGGGAGCGAGCTGGCGTGGGGAGAGAGCTGGCGTAGTGGTTAGAGCGCGGGACTTCAGTCCCTGAGGTCCCGGGCTCGATCCCCGCCAAGACACCAATGGGTTTTATCCAAGGGATAATGCCGCAGCCCCTAGGTCTAGCCTGAAGTAATGTGAAAAACAATCCCAGGTTCGTGCCTAGCGTCAATGGGGAAAAAAACTATACAATAACGCAATTTCTGTATTATTAGTTGTTAATTTATATTAGTAGATACTTGTATTTTGTATAAATTTACTGCTGTATGAAGAATATCCTAAAATGTATATATTTATATTTATTAATATTTTGTTTCAGCAGTAAAGATTTTGACTCTTTTGGACTCTTTTGGCATTACAGTAAATACTATTTAATAGAGAAAACGCAAAATATACAATTTATTAATAAAAACTTATCTTTATGCCATAACCATTTCGGAGTCTTTTTGACCAAGTATAATTACAAAGTTAACAAGGTCTTGTCACCAGCCGGGCCATAAACTGGGTTAGAGTTTAATGGCTGCCTGACAGAGAGCTTGATAAATTTCATCGCCATGTTAATAAGGTCGCCATTGTAGTACAAATAACGATGACATTGTTTATAAAACATTGTTTGAAATTTATTACTAGTTTTTTTTTTCTTTTTCATTTCAATATATATTTTTTACACTCAGCTATCAATGTTTTACTAAAAAACATTGTATTACCCTCCCTGTAGGAAAAAACCTAGATACTCGTTAAGACTAATGCAATTTAAATTAATTTTAATAAAATCAGGCAAATGTAAATTCCCTTCGTCAGCAGTTTTTCTGTGGCGGGTGTATTATATAATTATTTTATAGAATGACTAGTAACACCACAGTCAATGTTACGAGTTGACGACAATATTTATTTAAGATGGGAGAAATCGTGATACTTAATTTTTATTTCTTCATGACTTTGTTTAATGTATTTTACGAGAGTTATTGTTTACATGGAATCCAAATTGCGTGTCCTAAATGCAAACAGGTGTGTCAAGTAAATATTGCTTTTTAATTAGGCTATGAGGTATTTCAAATAACAATCAATTAAAGCAATCATGCATATATGAAGAGGGTGTACATTTCCTAATAATAAATTAAATTCATAACGAAATAAACCCATCTTTTCATTTTACACCTTTTCCCTTATAAAGTATCTGTTGGATTAGGTAAGCGTTATTTTCTTTAAGTTAAAAGTAATTCTGTCGGATTAATATTGACTTTTAATTTGGAAAAAGATTAAATATGAAACTAAAGTAATTATGAATAGTTTCTATCAAATGAATTCCTTTCACAAGAAAAAGAAGTATCCTTAGGTATTGATGGAATAATAATATGTAAATAAACACTAGTTGATCACATTATTTAAAGTTTATTGGCTTAATAAAGTTGATATAAAGATCGGAATAAATTAGATGTTCCAAAGTACGAGACTCCCTAAAAAATCTCCTAGAAACAGAAGAAACTGTGTCTCAAATAATGTAGGCATCAAAAGCATCAAAATGTGTTTGGTTAAAAATGCAATATTAATAAAATTATTTAAAGATACGCAATTGGTTCGTGTCTTCATTACATTTAGGTACAAATTGTTGATAACTGCCTTATTTTAAAGGTGTATGATGTTATTTTTCAGGCTTGTTAAGTGGTTATATTTTTGTGATGAATTCCTAATTGATACTGTCTTTGAATAGGGAGTAAAAATGTCATTAATTAGTTTACTTGTAAACAGGTATTCGCATGGTATTTTTTTTCACTCTTAGCAATCTTCTTAAAGTTGTCTTTTTAAATTTTTAAAAATCAATACATAAAAGTTTACAAATAAATGTTTATTTACGTATCTGTTGTGTGGGTAAAATATACTTAGTCAATAATTTAAATTCCTAAACAAGTATAGAATACGATGATGACATAATGGTTCTGAAAGCAACGCATTAGAAATAATCTTTGAGAGGAGTTTGTAAGAATATGCGTTATTAAAATCATTTACTCATTTCCATTTATGATTCAACAAAATCTTTATATTATGTCATCTCGTCAATCCCATATTAATAATTAATTTGAATCAGTCAATGGTGTTTTGAAACATGGCAAATCTTTAGGTGCCACCTTACACCGTATTGTAGCCATTTATACGATTTTTTCATCCTAATTAATTCGGATTTCACTTAGAACAATGTTATAGTAAATATTTCGACACAAATTATATTTTTCGGATATTGTTGTGCAACGTATAATATATATATTTCCTTATGATATTTTTTAATATTGTCGAAGATAAATCAAGTATTCATAGAGCGTTGCCAGCGAGCCAAGGATAGTAGATCTGGCTTTCATATGCTTCCCTAGTGACAGCACAGTGGCGGTTGTGACACTTATTTCAAATTATGATGTCAACTGTTCCATAGCTTATGACTTTCCTCTAACGTACAATATATAACATGACAGTATCTCTGAAAGAAATATAGGATCGTGTGATTTGGTATCCCTAAAATCATTTTCCCTCGTTCATTTTGACATTAAAGAAAGTTAATGCTAACTAAATTAAAATAATAGTATAGTTAATTTCTAGTACCAAAATTAGCATTTTCCAGTGCATGACCAAGTTTTATAAGTAAGGCAAAGGTGAACTCAGGAACATACGTGTTAGGCGAAACAAAGCGTGTGCGATTTACTTTCACGTATGAGGGGAATCCGAATTCGGGGGTAAATAAAAAAAATCATTTTACATACAAGTTATGAACTCACAACGTTCTTTTCATCACAACGCTAAAATACTCACAAAATAACATACCTCAGTAATATTAAATCACCCGCAATGTATCACATAATTAACATTATTCTAATACAACAGTTATTGGAAATCGGACGGAAACTTACATAACAACTTATTTATGACAAGTTCAAGTTCAAAACCATGTTTATTGTGCAGTAAGCACGCAATACAAGCTAAACAACCAAATTTAGCTTAGGCTTATGTTTATTCTGTGCAATTATACAGTACTGCTAATCAGTACAAACAACTGATCTCAATTAATTATACAAGTAAATAGGAAACAAACGGTAGTGCCCGTAGTCTCCAAATGGAGAACTGATAGGGAGCAACACTAAACTAGAAATACAAATGGAAATAGCACTGGCACAGTAACTCTGCTACAAAAATGATACGGTTCACAATTTTGTTATATTAGTACCAACTAGATGAACAACCAGCTCATTTGCACATGGCTTCATTACACTACCACAATCCCTAATTCAGCCCCAAGCTTGAATGTACATAGTACGATATCTACAATGTATGACTCTAGTGCATAGACATAATGTACTCTAACAATACCTTTAGGCTAACATACCTCAATACCAACCTCCAGCTGAATCCATAGCTCAGTAGGGAACAACCAAATGTAGAGCGAGGGGGAATCAGCTAATAATTTTTCCATGTACTAGAAGGAGTTACTTTCTTTGCCATCAGTTGTTATCGCAAATAGCAAATGTATTTTCTGTACGGAATAGAGTTATAAAAACGTTTTTACAACTGTATAGAAAAACATGTAAGCTACAATAATACAATTTTATAGTTTTTAATTTAAGCTAGGAAATTCTTTACACAGCTAGACTTAACTGAAACATACCAATTACCACAACTCTTGCACCGAAAACAAGATTTTTTGATGAAAACTGATATCTTAATAGTATAATGATCTATCTAGGAAAAATAGAAGTCTCAGCAATTAACCAACGAGGAATTGTATTTATGTGAGGTAATAACACCACTTAGGCAAGCGTACTGGGAAATACCAACCTTAATACCTCCTCCTTCGTCTTTTACCCACAAAGTGGGGTTGACAGCGGCACTTAACACGGTCACTGAACAAAAACTTATATTTACAACTATTAACAATGGCTACAGGTTTTTAAAGTCATCCCTTAGATATTCTGAGTTGTCATGCTATGAAATGGCTTTCCTAAAGGAATAAACAGACAGTCTACACAGACCTCTGTCCATGGTATTCTCATCTACACGGTGGTCTTTTGTTGCCTCAAAACATCAGTTTTGGACGATTGTAGCACCAGGAGGGTAAGCAGTGAAACTCTCACTGTGCTAAGATTTGAGTCTCAGGGCCCAAGTGTAGTGGAGGCACCAGCACACGCTAATGAAAATACCTTTTTATATTAATAAGTAAAAAAGAGAAAAGTAAATGCAATTAAATCATCCATATTGAGTTGACAGTATACTGTTTGAATCATAATCTAAATAATGTGGGTTATAAATTAAATAAAAAAATTGTTTCGGAGATATTACAAGGCATTTTTATGGTTTACAGTGAAATTAGAAGAACTAGAAGTAGTCCTGGGATCAATGGCTGTACTTCCGTGTGATCTGGTCCCACCAGAGGATGACGACAGCGTAGCTCTAGTCATCTGGTACAAAAACGATGACAAGACTCCTATATACAGGTAAGACGTTTGTGTTTCATGTAATGTGCATTGTACTAGGCAATCAACAGTTTAATTATTGTACGTTTTAATGAACCGTTGAATGGTTTAGTTTTTTTTTTTTTGGCTAGGACTGTTTAATAGGATTGTCCTATTAAAAAAATTAATGACATGTGTTTTTGCAATAAACACGTGAAAATATTCTTTGTGATTGTGATATGTCAAACCATTTTCTCCAGCAAGTAATAACTTGTTATCTAAACGATAAATAACAATTAGTTTTGTTAAATACATTAAGTTTGACAATATCATCATTTCCAGTCACTAAATCGTGAAATAATAATAAAATGAGGTTTTATTCATTCTACATTGGTTATATGAATAAAAGTTTTTTACACATCCTACCATTAAATTATTTTTGATTTTAAAAGACTATCTACGGCAAATAACATTAATATGGGTGGAAGTAGCAAGATTTTCCTTTAAAAACTACTGAGTACACTAAATAAAAAAATACATTAATTAAACATTAAAACTGATAATTCCACAATAATAAAGACAAACAAAACTGTAAGTAAATATTTGTTAAAGTAAAGGTTAGATAAATTTATTACACCAAAATATTTTCATTAAGTAGCACAATGTGTAGTTATCGTCTAATACTTAAACAGACTAAATTTATGAAATAAATTAGAAACATTGACACATTTTCTTAACATAATAAAAATACTTGTGACCCTATTGGACAGTTATTGAGATACGAAATGGCAATTTCTTTGTTTCCTAGACATCACTTAAACATCCACCTTTTAGCATGATCAATACGTATTTGAACTATATGATTGAACGGCTGCCATTATTAGTTAGTTATCGTCGAGTTATCGGTGTTTCAGTGTTCCTTGTAATTCATTTAGTGTATTACATACTCTAATGTGTTTTTTATAAAATACTCGATGTACACTATTTTGGTCGCGAATGTTTTATTTACATATTTGACGCTCTTTTACTCTGTAAATAAAACATTTAAAGGAATGCAAATGTAATATACCTTAAGTTCTTTCTTCTAAATGCCACGATTTGTATCTGTAAAAAGATTATAAACTGAGTTAATGTTACTAAGTAAAAGAGTACAATTTTACAACTGTAACAATGCCAATTAATGTTAAGCACGTAGTATTTGGAATTTCCTTTTATTAAATCGAATCAATAAAGCCTAAGCCATTTCACTCATATAAAAGTTGTCATAATTTTACCATAAAATCTTATAATGTATCAAACAAGTATTTTAAAATTTAAGTTTGTTTTTGTAGCTTACGCTGAATAATCTACGCATATTGAAATTTTGTTCGAAAGTTTTACTTATGATGTAAACAAAGACGAAGGAACAATAATCCGATGCTTAAATAGCCTCTATTAACCTTAAATTACTAAAGACATTTAAAAGGCCAAACCTAATAATCATTACTTCTTTTAGCAGCAGTTTCTTCATCTGGCTAGAGTGAAGCTTAGCGTTTTATGGCAGGTAATAAAACGGCGTAAGGTAGGGGATACAGGCAATTACTGTTGTTTTTAATTACGTTTATTAACGTTCGTTTGCTCTAGAGCTGAACGTTATGAGACATTAAGCTTTAGTAATACAATAAATACATGATATTGGTAGGCCCAACTCAGATTTTCTCTAAAATATAACTTTGCACTATGAATGTTAGATATAAAAAATAGAAAACTCTTTTAGTCGTCCTAAAAGTAATCTACATCTCCTCTACAATGCTACGTATATATTTGACAAATTCAGAATGTGGTAAATTAACTTTCTTCGTGGTTGTTCTTCGCGTGATGATAGTTAGACTACCACTCATAGTTTGGATTAATTTTATCGCTTAACACCTGTTAAATCTTGCCCACAGTTTGGATGTCCGTGAGAGGGATCTACAGAAGGGTATCCACTGGGCGGATGGTGACCTGGAAGGCCGCGCCTCCTTCTCCAGTGACCTCTACCAAGCTGCCCTAACTCTGACCAACTCTCGGGGTTCTGACTCTGGTGTCTACAAGTGTCGGGTGGACTTTAAACACTCGCCTACTAGAAACAGCCTTGTCAACGTTTCTGTTATAGGTAGTTTATTTAAACACTACGTTTTTAGCTTATTCCACAAACATATATCGTCCATTTTTTATCAACATACTGTTAAACAATTGTTAAATGATTTACAGTACTGCCCTACTGCTATACCAAATAAACCCAGTTTCAACTATGTGCTTACTTTTCTTTCATGAAGCAACTAAGTGTTTAACCATACTAATGATATACCATTATGTTATATGACATTTCAAAACATTAAATTATAGAATATTTTAAAACAGCATCTCGAACTTCCATTACAAATTACCTTTACTAAAATAATCTAGGTATGTTCCTTTATTTGCCAGACATTGTTTCAAATCAAAAGAAATAAACATTTATTGATAAAATTTGATTTGGAATAGATACACAACAACAAAATCATTAAAATCTTAAATTTTCAGAAGAATGACGAGGAATGTTTGGAAACTTGCGTTACAGATTCTCGTCAATGATTTTTTGACAGACTCTATAAATAATTTCGAAAAGGATTATTACAACAACTAATGAAGTAGATAAAATAAAAACCGTATTATTGTGCGGCTATTTAGATAAATAATCAAGAATCAACATATCCAATAAATGTCACCAGAAAGTTTTAAAATAAACTGAAGAGCGACAGTTGTGCGTTAACCTTTCTTTACTGGTAAATTCAATAGCCCTCTTATCTATTGCAGATTTTTATATACGTACCATTGTCTTATACTTCATCATTGAATTTATTTTATTAAAATATGACATTTTATACAAATACATGTTTGTAACACAAGTGCAGCAACAACCTTAGTTAAAAATTTTATAATGACCAGATATCTTGATGGAGATTAGCAATATAGTTGTATTATACTAGACTTATGTTCGTTGATAAAATATAAACTAAAATAAATCCGTTAGAATCATGCATTTGTAGTATGTAATTAAAGGGTACTTCAAGTAATGTTTTACAGTTCCGCCGGAAGATATCCATCTAGAAGACTCAGACGGAGCTCTAATCACTTCCAGAAGTCTAGGTCCACTACCAGAGGGCACCCCTCTCCGCCTTACGTGCATATCAGCTGGGGGTAGGTCTGAAACTATATGCATGCGACTAACTTTCAGTTTTCTTGTGACATCTTTCATACCAAAACATTAAGAACCTGCAGCTATATTAACATCACTCATTGCAATAGCGAATCAAATCATGTCAAAAATACCCTCAACATGTGAGCATAAATAGCTGCAAAATAGCATCAATAGTTTATTAACCTAAAAAAAAACATATTCTGTAAAATAGAAAAATTATGTAATATTAAAACCTTCAGGTTATCTCGTCACAGTTCGCGGAAGACTCTCTTCAGGAATACTAATACCTATCGGGTTAAATAATTTATACTGAAATTTCTATTAGTCTAGTATTATTGATTCCAAAATTAAAATATAATTGATCAAAAGCAAGGTAAGTATTTATGTCGAAATGCAAACCATTGGGCGCATGGATTTACTATCGCAAAAACCGCATATTCAGCTAAAATTATTTAAATACAGAATATATGACGTCAAACTGTATGGCTTTCAAATGTTATTTAACGGTTATGTTATTTTATACTTTATTAAAAATGTGATAATATAGCTCCTAATAAGTATTTCAGCTTTATATACAAACGGGTTTACTATTCTCAACAAGTATTTAAGTTATAGCAATTAACTATTTAACATCAGGTGTTGATTTAATGAATTTTTTACACTAAAAAAGTCTAAAGTATATTTTAACAGTATCCAGTACAACGTTACATGTATTCTCTCAGTACTTCCCAGAATCGTTGAAATTTATCTGTAAAGTTTAATTAGCTTACATGTTAAAAACGTTGGGTTATGGCCAGCCTGAACAGCGTTGGCTTTACAAAATATATGTATCTAATCTCACTACATCCTATACTCTTCAGTAAAGATTAGGTCAAGTATCAAGTTTTTTTGCGCTACGAATACAACATATTGTAAAATTGGATGGATAGTTCATAGTGCACTGTAGTTAGATATCCAATGTCGTTTGTACGGACTCATTTATTGTTTACCTAACAGGTGTGCCAACTCCTCGAGTGACGTGGTGGTACAACCTGACTCTGGTAGACGACACGTACGATGTACTACCAGACGGCAGAGTACAGAATGTGCTCACGTTCGATAAGACTGAGCGAGAACATCTACACGCCGTCCTTACATGCCAAGCTCTCAACAGCCCTTTTGTCGTGCCTAAATCCACTTCAGTCACAATCGACTTATACAGTAAGCAGATTTCGCGTGTTCGGTTTAGTTTCTTTTACATAAGTCTCGCCTGGTTTCAAAAATCCCATTTTTTGGTAGCAAATAAATAATTAAGTACTGTGAGTGTAAAATAAGTAGTAAATCTCCTAGAGTCTGATAACTTGTAAATTATTTTGCACACATTAAACGTTGGCAAAGTTGAAATAAATAGAACCCAGATAAACAAGCCGTGGCATAAATCCTTATTTATTATCTCTGTTAACGTAATTAGGTTAAATCTATTAAACCACTGAATTCAATCAAACAGACAAATGATCGATTAGCATTTGAGGATGAAATAATTTCCGTAACTCAGCCATACGTTATGGAAATGATTTCCATTACACATGGTAGTTAAATCGAAACCCATTCATAGCTAAGGCCTATTGACATTTATCACAATAATAAGTAAAATCATAATTTGGACTATGAAAACGCAATAAAACAGATATTTATAAATAAACAGAATTTTATTTAAATAATTTAATGTTTCTAAATAGTCATAAGTGATTATGTTTATCCATAGACATTTTTTTATCATTCACGTGTGCGCGTTTATACAGTTTATAATGTGGTAACTATTTGTTTGATAAAATTATTTCTACTGTTTTAAAACGATTGTAGGAACTTTGCTAATTACACTATTATGACTTCCTAGTTGGTCCCCTGGACGTGAGACTGCTGGGAGAGAACCTCCCTATGAGTGCTGGGTCTGAGTACGAGGTAGCCTGTCAGACCTCGGGGTCTAAACCGCCCGCCACACTTACGTGGTGGAAGTCTGGCGTACCTCTACACGTACCGGCGAGGGAAGTGGTAAGCGAACACTCTACCAAAGTTCAAATTTAGTATCACAGTTCATTTAATTCCTGAGTGGATGTTACTTGACTGTTGATTTGCAATAGTGCTCATTGAATCTTTAGATTATCAACTAACAGAATGTCCGTATATTTCATTCAGGTACACATAATGTCCAAACTGCCTTTGAGCATTAAAATATTAATGATATACTTCAATACATTTATGACACAATCTGTAATATATTTTTTACCACTACCTATGTTGTATGTTAATGTTATGGTAACTCTACTGTTGTGACGTAGTCCAGTATAGAAGGCAACGTGACCACCAGCACCATAAGACTGAGGCCAAGCAAGGAAGATCACGGTGCCAAGCTGAGTTGTCGAGCTACCAACCCAAGAGTGCCCAACAAGGCGTTGGAAGCATCATGGACTCTTGACGTTTATTGTAAGTAATGATATATGTATACTATATATTATTACGCCTAACTCTATAAAATGACTTCATGCTACAACTTTACTTGAACCTAATTTAATTTGTTTGGATAAAAAAGTATGTGCAACCAATGGAGGGTTCCAGCAACGAAGGGTTTAAAGTATATAAGGCAGAATATACAACAATATTTATGATTCGTGGTAGGTATTATGTAATTCATGATATTCATTGTATGGTTAATTGAACAAATCGGTACGACCTTTGTTGATCCTGAAATGTGTCAAACGATGAAAAGCGTAACTTAAGTTTAGTTAATTTAATTTATTTAACAATAGACGAATTTTTGGAATAAAACTTATGTTAGAGATTGAATTTTAGTTAGAGATTTTCCACGAAAAGCTACTATTTCACAAATACTACCTAATAGACTCATGTATACTCAAAATACCAACCATTATTGTTCAAGCAATAGTTTTTGTCCTATCTAAATCACACAGTGCAATTCTCAATACCTAGAAATGTCTTACTCGATTTAAAAGTTTCACTACGGGCGTCACGCTCCTCTATATGTGCAGTCTGCTTACATATGGTAGTGAATGTGTTAAGGATACTTTTATCAGCAACATAAACATGGTATGCTATTGACAGTCGTACCAGAAGCAGAGGTGGTGCTGATTAGGGCTGACAACAGGACCCAGATAATAGAGGGGATGTCCGTCGTGCTGGAGTGCAGAGTAACGGCAAACCCAGCTGCCACTGCTGTTAGATGGATGCACAATGTAAGGGTCTTTCATTATGATATTTATACTTTATAACCTCACATAATATGTGAAACGTAAGGGTATTCAGAGTGTTTTAGTTTGAATAATTTGATTATACCATCAGCTGAGTACAACAGCTGTCAGACATTAGTATATTTATAAAGTTGTTGAGACAAAACAAGATGTACAAATTATATATTAAGTTACAAAAATCAAAGTGCACTATCAAATATATGTCTCCGGGTATCTAAATTGCTAAATTGATGGAACTAGATGTGTTAAAACCCAGAAAAGTACTTCAACAGGCATCAGGGATTGAAACTATCTCAACTTGAACTTCAATTAATTATCAGTAAATTAGGATGTACTATCAGTAAAGTTATAGAACCATCGCAAACATAATACACAACAAACACTCCTAAGGCTACATCATTCCAGATATGTTAGGGAATGACCATTCTTGTTTCACTCAATTCAACAATAACATGAAACGGCACATATCACCCTTTAAAATGTAACAGAAAATTAACTTAAGCTTTCCATGACAGTTGCAGTGCTGCAACGATCGAACAAGAGCAAAGCTGTAGTTTTGCCAGTACACCAAAGTTTTCATCTTCTGAAGACTATATTTTGACAGCAGTACGATTTCATGTAAACATAAATTGTCATTAAACTAGTTGGTTTTGACTATGTTGATTAAACATGTCTGCCATCCATATTTTACAGAACGTGGAGATGCAAGACTCCATGAACCACCAAGTGACGTCAAACAATAACCACTCTCTGTCGTTGACCTTTGTCACAAGACAAAACAGCGGACAATACTCTTGCAGTGCTGAGAACAGTGAGGGTGTGACCAACAGCTCACTACTCAGTCTCGACGTTAAATGTAAAGTATTGATTTAGTTTTTTTTTTGTAATGCAATGCCATTATTAATAATGTCAATTATTGATTATGGTAGAAAAACAAATATTGTACACTAAATAAAGATAGCTTAAAAGCATACCAATTATTTATTGTTCTAAATACAACATCATTGATTAGGTCATAATCTATTTGGCTTCATTATCGTGTTAATAATTAACTGATAATTAGTATTTACTATTGTTATCACCACTCCAGTATTCTATGTGATCTTATTGCATGCAATATTTATTATATTTCTGTAAGAGCAATTAATATTTTGTAGACAATAGGACGTTCTATAGGTGAAAAAATACGGCCCAGTAGCAATTGGACATAAAATAAAAAGAAAACAAATCATGTCAATGCACTTTTTTATAACATTGGTTATTAATGATAGTTGCAATAAAGCACCTGATGCAGGTTTAAGAAATAACATATTTTTCTATCCATCTCTTAAAAAATATGGATGTTGGATCGACTGAAAAATGAATTTTTGCCAGTTAAATGGTATACTTATTAAATACATATTACTGGGTATTGTTTTTATTAAGAAGAGTGGGGCGTAGCGTTATTATTTTCCAACCTAAACATATGCTATAACATACGTCATGATGTTTTAATGTCAGTGTTATACAGTATTAACCTTTACAGAAATAGGATACCTATTTCAATTGTTATAATGTTTAAGTGTATTTTTTATCTAGATCTCAATGTAAAATTATGTTTCAAATTCACATTTTTCTAAATAAAAGTAAAATATATCGTAATAATAATGTATTATTGTTGTTATTAAGTTTATTTATTTTCTTGTAATAGTTTTGTTAGAGATCTACAAGTTGGTAATGGTAGTTTACGCAAAGATCGCGTAAGGATAGTCTTTACAACAAGAGAAGACAATTTAAGGCACGAGCCCTGGCAAACTTCTACGAATGTCGTTAAGGTTCATTACGCGAGTTGCGTACACTACTTTACCTACGACCGTTTCTAAATTACTAAAAAACATTACTCATAATTTCCAAGATCGGTTATGTTTTTGTTTATAACCACTCATTGCCACTGATTGTGATGCAACGACTCATTGTCCCAACCAATCACTCATTGCTTAATGAATTGAATTGGTCTTAACAGCTGATAAGTTGACGTTCGAAGTATTACAATTTTACTTATTTTCTCTCAATTCTTGAACCTCGTTGGTGCAAAGTTATACTGTACAAAACAATTATGTAAAGTAAGTAAACAATACTAAAAAGTGAACCTTTTCATTTCGAAGAAATGCATTTAAAAAGGCTTGTTTAAAAATGGTCGCAGGTAAAGGCCCTTTTCAAAATGTCTCAAAATAGAAAGGTTTTAGCTAGCCGCAGGTGCACAATGCCACTATGGGAGTTGTTTCCCGTCAATTACCCAACTTAACTACTTTAGCAGCTCTTCTAGTGAAGATCCCTTCACGTCCCACACTGCTTTACAATCTTTTTTTATCAAGTAAATTCTAGTTCTGTTCACAACGTAAAAGTTTAATTAAAAAAAAATATAATAGTAACCAATTAATATTTGAAATATATTACTGTTAGATACTGTTCAATGAAATGGCGACCATACATAGTAGGCCAAGTATGAATGAAGATGAGTGTAGGATGAGTGGCGCGATCTTGTAGTCTTGTTAGTGACTAAGGCCGACATTCTTTAGACACAGATGTTAATTAATAGCCCATAAAGCTAATGGCAACTAAGGGACCTACAGTTTATAGTGGAATCTGAACCACATTTTTCCTTTGTATATACGAATTGGTCTAATTATCAGGATAGTACTGCGGATAGTCGTTGTACTCACTCGTGTGGACGTTAATCCACACCAGGGAGTATCGCATCCACAGTGCATGACTATAAATATCCACAATTCGTGACCTCCTAGTAGCTGGATTACAGGACGACGCCACCCGTCCCAGTCATACATATTGTATTTAATGTAAAAAAATTAGACGTAATAATGTGTGCACCTCTAGAAAAACGTTTGGTCGCATTTGAGGTAATTGGTAGACGAAATTTACACTTTGCATCAATGAAATGTCAAATAATTGTAATTCTCTACAATAAACGTAATAGAGATAAGGTGCTTCATTTAGAGGGTCGCATTTACCGTTACCAGGATGTGCTCATCTTAATTGTCTTGTATTAAGTTGCAAACAAGTGACATCACACCAGTTTCTCCTCATTACACTAAAAACTCGCAGCATTTACTGTTAGTTCTAGAAAGGAATAATGCTTGTTAACAGTTAGCAATTGAATATTTAGCTTTAATTTTGAGTAATCAATTTAAATTTTGGAATATTCATTTAAACTCTTAATGTACTGTACAGTAAAATTAAATTAAATAATAGTTAGTTTAAAATGAAACTTAATAAGAAAAACTGAGATGAATATTTTACAACGTTACCTCACATAAGAAAATATATGTTAAGTTTATTGCCTATAGTAGATTTAAAACATTGATACTTAGCTTTTTTGTAATCAATTATGATTTTACAGACTTGCCCAAGTGCTCCAGTCCTCAACAGAGAGTATTCGGTGCGTCCCTGGAGGAGGCTGTCAACCTCACCTGTGCCACAGAGGCCAACCCTCCAGCTGTCAGGTTCTGGTGGAGACATGACGTAGATGGTGTAGTGACCAACGCCAGTGATACCACTAGTGTGGCCCTGGCACCTGGTGATAGTGAGGTTACAGTCAAGTGCTGGGCGGAGAACTCCATAGGGAACCAGACTGAACCCTGCTCCTTCATGGTGGTCCTTGCCAGTCAGTTCATCTCTTATAATTATTAATATTTTTGTGTATTATTGAAATCAATTGCTGATTACAAGTTAATACTCGAATGTTCGGTTGGCTTAGTGGTTGTAGAGATCAATGCAAAATCTGCAAGACAAGTTTGTTTCCAATTAATATCAATTATGGACCCACATAAATCTTTTTATCACGCTGTCAATTAATTATGGCATCTAAAAAAGGTAAAAAGCACGCCGTTTCTTTCGTCTGTAAAAAAACAAAAAAAACAAAACAAACAATAATAGCATTGATTAACATGAAAAATATAGCTGTTTTCTATATGGACTATAATAGTAATCTATTTTTTTTTTAGCAATTAAAATGTCGTAACCTATTTGGGAGACGTAAATATTAAGTTTTATTTCCTAACAAGTTGTCGTTCATGAAAGCTTTCAGTCAAATATAATTTGTATCACAAAATTTAAAAAATAATGTCTTAAAAGAAGTTACACGGTTCAAGTTTGGGCAACCACATATACAAATGTTTATATAACTTCAAAAACCTAGTTAACCTTTGCCTGAAAAAATATATGTAGCCGTTTACCAAAACGGAGTAGTTAAATGAACATAATACGTTTAGATTCTCTGCCATAAGAATTCTAAAAAAGTATTTTCTGCTAAAAGTCGGATTAACACAAATTATATTCTAAAGTATTACATGGTTAAGTATTATATTGTTACATCTACAATTAGAGCTACGGTCTTGAAGGAAATTACTATAAGTGATGGTATAACTAAAAAGGAAGTAGTAATTACCAAAAATGCCTAACAACACGAACTTACAAGCCAACTTACACCAAACAGAGGATTCACTTACTATACCATTATCACTTTATGATCATCATATTTTATGTAGGCAGTCCCGAACCTCCGAGCAACTGCAGTGTGCCGGGCCTTGGTGAGACTTGGCTCACTGTGGAATGTGTTGTCGGGAGTGATGGTGGACTACCGCAGACGTTTGAGGCTACAGTCTCACTAAATGAGAGACTTGTGGCGAACGTTAGTCGATCTGGCTCTGCGCTCTTCTCTATTACAGGTAAATGATCCGAAGGAATCTCAAGCTCTAATTTAACTTAACCGAATGTTATACAGTCCATGCTGTTTCATATTATTTGTAATGTAACCTATGTAGCCTATGTGGGATACATTCTCTCCAATTTGAGGGTTCCCATTGCAGAAAATGCCATAGCAGGTGGCTCAACTTCAAAGAAGACCTTTTTAGAGCTAAGGAAAGTTCTATTCATGTGGAATGAAGTGTAAATACGCAAGAGATAAAACTTGATAGATTTAGCAATACATTGACAAAAGAAATAACAAATAACAACCACTTTGAGTATTTTTAGTTCATAACAACCGCAGTTTAAGCTGAAAGCTAGCAAAGCAGAATATACATGTATAGCATTATTGTATTACATAATTTCACCTATGTAGTCAACGTATGCTGATATTAATAAGTTATCTCATAAAGTGATTGTCAAGTTCATAATTTACATTCTAAAGTACCACCACTATTGTAATTTTTACTTATTTTTTTCTAATAAGGGGCACTATTTTATGGAGTCCAAAGTTTAGTCCTAGCTTGAAATCATTAAGGTTTTTGTTGACAGGATTAGAGCCAGGAACACAATACGTTATAGCCGTACGTGCAATAAACAACAAAGGTGCCAGTGAAGAAGTCTTCATTAAAGCAGCTACTACTGGGAGACTTTTGACTCAGAGGAGAACTACTTCATCAGGTAATACAGCTTCAACTTCTTACTTTTTTGTCCTTTTTTCTTTTATGCCCCTCCTTCAAATTCTAGGACGCTATGTTCCAGCCCAAAACAGTTTTCACATTACTTCAGGTTAGTCCTAGAGGGTCGCATTATCATATACTAGAAAATTCAATAATTAGTAATCCTCGGGATCTGAACCGGAGTTTCAGCCCTCTACCGCTAGACCAGCTCAATTCTCATCTTGAATTCCAGTTACCCAGCTTAAATTCCGGCTCCGAAGACCTAGTGGTCAAGTATAAAAATTAATTAAGACAGACTATGTGATTGATTATTCAACGCATTGATATAGTGGTTCGTATACGTTCTTTTAGGTAGGCGACCTGATCTATTGGTAGAGCGTGGAACGTCGGACCTCGAGGTCCCGGGTTCAAATCCCGTGAAGCACCAACGGATTTTATCCATGTGATAGTTCCACAACCCTCTAAGACTAGCCTCAAGTAATGTGTAAACAAATCTGTTCTTGAACCTAGAGTTTTAGGATGTGTAGGTGGGACATAAACAAGTATACGGCTTTAGAAGTCTAACTTCGTTATTTTTGTATTGTTTACCTTTCATTGATGTTGTATGTGCTGTGTGTTCTAGAGTCTTTGTCTAGCAGCATAGAATCCACCATTATGCTGGGAGTCGGATCGTTTGTATCGTGTATACTAGTAGTCAGTCTGCTGCTTGGGGCCTCACTTATAGTAAAGAGACATCGCCAGAGACTACACGAGATTTCGAATATCGAAAAGAAGAATGAAATACTGGCCAAAACCGACTCATGCACACTCTCAGACGACGACAAGAACCCCGACATTATACCTTGTAGTACTGGTAGGTGTTTGAACTAAAGTGCCAAAGGTCATCAAACATTAACATATCTAGTATAGACATATATTCATCATAGATTCGGTTGTAATATTGTTTTACTTGTATGACATAAAGGTGTGCAGAGTTCAGTTTTTCGTGTGAGCCGTTACATAATTTACAGGGGGTCTCCAGACTTAAAAAACTGTAAGTTAAATTTCACTTTTGAGAATTTCAATTGGCTGCCATTTTTTTACTGGATTGAGATAGATACCTATAATTTGCGTTGTTGGTTTTCATTTATCAGGACCTTCAAAATGAGGGGTCACTCGATGGGTCTTACCGTTTGAAAGTTTTGAGTTTTCCCCAAAATCCCTCATTTTGAGGATGTACACCAAGTGGCAATTATGCCTAAAAAGTACTTCATAACATTCCATAAAGGTGTGCCGAGTTTAGTTTTTCTAGTATGGGCCGTTAAAAGTTAACAGAGGGTCTCCAGACTTTTTAATAACCCTGTACGAAATATAAGGTTACATTACATTGATCGCCAAGTGATCCATGTAAATCCGAAGAATAGGATTACGCGTTTCGACGTCAAAGCGACCTTGTTAAATCATACAAAGACTTGTCTAAATCATATAGTCACATCACAGTCATTCCAACACACACGTACAAAACACATTACAGGTACAAAAGTACATTTAAAGTAGGCCTACTAACCGATTCGTGGTAAACGGTAGTCACATAGTTCATATCTGCTAGCATGCCGAGACTTGACTGATGGTGCGCTGTATCATATAGTTGTGAGCTCTTTAGTTTTATGAGGGATTCAAACAATGTATTTGACTAGAAAACACATTTTTAATTCAAAAAGATTTTGAGCCTGGTTCCTTATAGCTTTATGAATCTCATAATTTTCCATTGCGGTTAATATATGTCCTTTTCTGCAAATGTGTAATGGTTTTAAATTAGAAATACAGTAATATTTCTATAGTTGTGGTTGCTGTTGGTCAGATGTGCTGCGACGTTTGATTTCTGTACACTGGTGGCTTTAGGCAAATGTTCTTTAAGTCTCTTTTCATACGATTGTCATGTTTGACTAATGTAGAAGTTCTCGCAGTCGTCACCAGTTATCTTGTATACACCACATTTCTATTTAACATCCGGGTTTTCTTTCTTTTTATTCAAAATATTACCAAGCTTGTTTAATGTTCTAAATGCAACAACCTAGCCATCTTTTTCAAATTCATTTTTTATGTCAAGGGGAAATAACAGCCAAATTCAGTTTGTACATAACCTGTTGTATTGGCTGTGGTTTTTGAAATTGGGGTTTTTTATATTCTGGACTGTTTGTTTATTAATTTATCTATGATGATAGGGTTGTAGCCGTTGGATACTGCGATATGCTTTAATATGTTTTTCTCAGTTGTTTTTATATGCATTTATCATATAATTGAAACATAATCACCGTCCATTGTATTATTAATATTTTAAATGAAAGGATGTGTTGTTATTCTTTCTCACATTTCTTGTATGAATTACAGAACTGACGGTGGTAGAGGTACCAGAGACATTAGACCCATCGCATTGGGAGAATACACTAGTCGTTAACTCTGTACCTCTGCATATAGTCAACACACAAACTGTAAGTGGAATATAACGAGTGGGCCTTGTCCGAACAATTAAACCTATAGTAGACATGTATAGTATTATATCAGTGCATATTTGTTTTTGCTACACTATAACTGTATATAATTATAGCTCAAATGAAAACAAAACGAATAATCAATAAATGTTTTTTTCACCACACTATGATGTTTTAGCTGTTTAACATACGTCAATTGGTGGCTGAAAGTTACGTTTTGCTGGCAATGCCAGGTGTCATCGTCATTTGGGGACCGAGCAGGTTTTTACATCCCTAGGGCCGCAAAATCAGCTGTCCACTTACTTTCTTAAACGTGAATGCATGAAATACACAATTGAATTGTTTTATTGTTACCGATGCCTAGCAACTATTTATTATTATTTTTGCTGATTGATCAAATTATTTATTCACATAACCTTAGCGTTGTAGTTCTGTTGACTATCAGTGTGCATTATTATTGTGGTGAATATTGGCAATAGGGTATAGTGTGGTGAAAAATAGCGTTCGTACCACGGACCGAAATTGTTTTCCAGCTCTCGATCGTTTTAATAACTATCTCTAGTCGGCAAAACCTAATTTTCGGCCCTAGGTACGAAATATAATATTAAGATAGTTCACTTAGAACGATTTACCCGAACCCTTTACAATATGGGAGTTACCCTGAACATATGCATTTTACGTGGTGTTCATGAGCATTTCCATTATTACTAAGGGTAAATAAAGTCTCTCTATAGCATAGGCCCGACAGTTGGTTAAAGTCGGAGAGCACAGTTATTGTAGCTACATTCGTATTTCTACGTACTTAGAGTAAAGGGTATTCTCTAACCTAATTAGGGTTTGTTTATGGTAAATTAAATATTATTGATGCAAGGTAAAAATATATAAATATATATATTCGAAGCGTTAATACAAAAAAATAATAAAATAACTCACAATTTTATAATCAACATTTAGAAAGCAGTAGGCCCATAACTAGAAGATATTTTTTTATATTGTATGTCAGGTTTCTGATGTGATTGATTATTCATCTACAATAGTTTCATATTCTTCATTTTTTAAAGCTTAATAGTCCTTTCTTGCATGTGATATAAGCTTACCTGATCGAAAAAAATAAAATTTTTCACAAAAATACATTAATTTTCTTTTTATTTAGTTACACACAACTTATTTTATTATGTTAACAATTACGGAGCTAGACCATTCTTCCTGTCAGTTATATAAAAATGCATCTATAGTAGTCGATACGCATATAATGTTGCCAGAGTACTGTCAGTGTCTAATAGGTGTCTAAGCAACTAGTAATTGCTTGTTGCAGGTGCCTTGTTTACAGACATGGGGTGTTGGTGAGTGGGAGGAGGACTCAAGCATAATCCATAGACATGTGGAAACTCAGACACCTCAAAACGTCTTGGAAAGTGTAGTTTAGGTATGCAACTATGTATACTTTGTAGCTTGGTTTACTAGAGAAAGGTTAAGAGCCACCCCCTCGCCAAGAAAGCTCTGTTTCAGCTAAATACATATTATTTCAATTAACTGGCATGCATTAACACTCAAAAAGTTAAAATAATTTATTTTTATCACAATACATTAAGTAGATTGAACTACTTACTTTACTGCAGCCCCATTACATGAGAAACGTAAGATGAATGTCATCAATTTGGTTGAAGTTAACTTATTAACTACAAATATTATGTTAGTTTTGATTCCAGGCAAAATATTAAACCTAGACATATATATTTTTTAGCATGTATGCCTCTTCAGAATTAACTCTTTGTATATGTTTCAGGAAAGATAGATCGACCAGATAAGAGCTTATACACAGACCTGATCATCTGCGCCGAGTTTAAAGGTTGAAACAATTTGTATCCGAAGTATTTCTGACTGCAAATATATTGAGTTATAACTATATTATGTTCTTAAGAAAGATCAGCAGTACTTTTGAATTCGAACAATCTGTATCTACTCTTCTTTAGGTGGATAAAAAATAGTTGAACATATGTTATTCAATAATAACTATTGCCGACTTTTTGATCGTGCACGGCTTGCTTTTTTGTATACCAAAATTTCCACCTCTCGTATAAATATAGTTGATATGTTCCCAGTGAAGTGTGCAAATGAAAACACTTCTACAGTATAAAAAGTATGTCTTTAAAAATGTGAGAAGAGACTGATATCCGTGATGTCTAGTATTATATCATTAAATTTACTTTATTATCATACAAATACTCTTATCACATTCATGAACCGCTCAAAATTTACAAATATTTTAGCCAATTTGATTGGTCTAGTATATGCAAAATTAATAAGGGTGATAATTTGTTATGACGTAGAAGGCTCTAAAATGTATAGTGAATTTTTTAACATTTGTACTTATGTTTTAGTTGTAAATAAATCATGTATTTTCGTATTGCAACTGCCATTTTTAATATTCCCTAATCATTCTTAAATATATATATAAATAGCTATTAATACATTTGAAACTAAACACAATAATTCATATACAAGTATGCATAGACCTAATATAAAATATTGTTGGGAAAATATAATATGTACATTAAATGGGTCAAAAATTTTAATTTTCACATGTTTGTGAGTAACTTAGACAACAAGCAAATACAAATTTTCTCTTCCTATAATTTAAGTTGTAGGCCTACTACTTCAATTGGAGTATTAGGCCTACGTTGATCCATAAAATTACGGATAAATTAAAATAACATAACGTGTGTAAGATACCCCGATATGGTTGTAAAATAATTTCGAAAGAAATGTGATAAATAAATTGAACTAACCTACAAACTGATTAAATTTTGGTCTTGTTTCCACTTTTTGCATAAATAACTTTCAATTAATCAAAATAATAGCATTGCTGCTGTGCTACAAGTGTACTGGGGTGTAATGATAGCAGTAACCGTTTGGTAAGGAGACAAAGAACATTTAAATGACACTGCAATGTAAGTTTTTAACCAATTACTCTAGGGGAAGGCTTAATTTGTTTAAAAGGTATAGGATAAGTGAGTTTCTGAACAAAACTATTTAAGTAAAAAGTAACTCTTGGTAAATGTATTAATTATTTACCATCGCCTATCCATTGCCTATCGGTGGTTTTTAGTAGTCAAGCTAGAGTTCCTATTTTTTAATCTTCGTTTCTCAAATTAAAGGAGAAAATAAATATTGGAAGAGGACATTTAATGCAACAGTACATAGCGCGTTTTGAAACTGTAGGATTAAATTACTACTTTATTTACAACAAAGGAAATGTCCAACGTAACTGTTGTATTCAAGAAAAAGCATTATAAAAAATCCTAATAACAATCAAATACTGTTTGATTGGAAGGGGAAATTTAATGTAACAGTACATAGCGCGTTTTAAAACTTTTGTATCAAATGTCTATTTTATTTGCAACAAGGGAAATGTCCAAAGCAAATGTCATACTCATTGATATAAAAATCCTGTTACAATCAAATACTGATTGGGATTTTACAGTTGCATGCAAATATATACTGTTATAAGTAGGCTGTTTTTAGAAAAGGATGGGTAAGCCATTCATTCAACGGACCATTAGGACTTCCTCCGGATATTATTCACGTCGGAGGGAGTCCATTGAAAGTACAGTCTGTTGAGATAGCATAATGGCTGCACTGCTGTTAAAGGCTTTATTAAACAAATAAGGTCAGAGTTTTTCACGCATTTTTAAATTTTAATGTGATGGAGTTATACATTATACTTCGTTTTATATTCACACAATTTGTATTGTGTCTTAAATACTATGATGACGATGGAATATAGTAAATTACAAAAACAAAATTCTATTTGCATGTTCAGCCTATGTTCGGATGCGGTAACTTAAATTTATCTCAGTAATAAGTCAAAAGTTATTAAATTAATAGCTAGGAATAATACATAGGATACTAGGATTAATAAATCCTTATTTAGCCTATTAGCTAACTGGACATAGCCTATGGGACTACTGAATTTAAACTAAGGAAGAAATTCTTCATTTGAAAAATTAACTGCTTTCTACCAAAATCTTCAAACTACTGTCTCTGGCACAAACTCATTGTCTTTTCACAAGGTACTGCCATTCTATCTCATTTCAGTAACAGTTATTAAGGATTAGATCCAAGCGTACAAAACTAGATGTCATAAAGATAAATAGCTAGAAAAGTTAGTTTTGACGGGAGCAAATATTTAAACATGTAATCTGATCAGATGTCTTAATTTTATCTATTTTTTATAAACTCTGTTGGGAGTCGGGTGAGTACGCATGTTTGCTTTAATTTAACCCTGTTAAACTTTGTTAATATTTTTAACGAAAACTATCACTCGTTTACTTTAGGTTGGCTAGTGGTAACAGCAAACACTAAAAAAAGGTTTAGAGTAAGAAATTTGCAATGTTTTTTAAAAGTTACGGATTTTATTCTGTCTAACTGATTTCAAACAGGGAATACAAAAAAGTGCTACAATATTTTGGTAAAATTTGTAACTTTTTAACGCCATTGTACATCATAAAACACAACTAGTTGGTTTATTGGAATCAGCTGTCAATAACATTATTTGACTCTTTTTAAATTTACTTTTATGTTATTTGAACATTAGACTTGTTCAGACAATGTTTATAATAACTACAAAATTTTTCCCTACTAATACTATCAAAATGGATGATGTTCTATTTTCTGTACTCTAACCACCACAAATTAATTGGAATAAACAATATTGGAGTGAATTTATATTCGGTCCTGGGCAGTGGTTCCCTCCACTTGTGGTCCTAATCATTGGATTCTTAGACATAACTTTGGAATTCAATTTAAATTCAGGAACAATGCCTTAAAAATTCTTTTTTCAACACAATCAGGAGCTGTCAGAAACTGGGGTGAGTTAAAGTCTGATGGTTCAGAAGTTCAAATGTCCATTTTTGACTTGTACTAGTCTTGATACAGCTCAAAGTTGTTGGTAAATTTACAGGAAGTAAGGCTTGCTATACTAATTTGGATATTCTTAGTACTAACTAAAACATTATACTGTATGAAATGTTATTATATTGCAATTTTCTTAGAATAATACAATTATTCGTCACTGAAAACGTCACGAAAAACATCACGTGAAAATGTCACGTTAATGGTGAATAAATGGCTTGTGATACTACAATGAATGTTGTTGATTTTACATCCGTTTCGTTGATTTCTACTACATTGTTGTTGTTGACGGTTATGCTGGTAAAAATATATGTTTCTTTCAAAATAATTTTTGAGTTATAATTTTAAGTGTTTTATTTATTTTTTATTTTTGTGAATGCATAATACACAGAAATTTCCTCCCCTGTTTTGGTCCCTTTTGATAAGTACTTACTCGCCAATATGGTTATTAAAATTATAGTTAAATATTTTGTAGATATACTGCAAATTTTAATAAACTGTAATCAGAATTTTTTTATATTGTATTGTATTCAAAAATATTTTTACTTTAAATTTATTAGTTATTTGAATTAATTAGTGTTTGTTTATAAAGTGGGGACATTTTTAGGTATACGATGTTTAATGAAAGTAACGGTAGAGGACTATGCGAAGAAGTATTCTTGAAATATTGAGCTCATGCTGTTTTTAATACGTCTTGGGACACCTGCCGTCAGTGACGAAAACAATGTCTAAATTAAAATTTCATAGAAATACGTAAAGGTAATAAGGAAGTTATTATTATTAACAAAACAGACGGTTATTAACCATTGTTTTTATGTGTCTGTGTAAAAATGTATTTATGTTCCAAATTGTACAATAAAGCACATTTTCATTTCATTTCATTTCATAATAAGGAAGTTATTATAGAAATATATAGTCTGAAATATATTTAAATCCCTTGGTTTGATATAAATTCATGCTTTGTGTTTTCCAGTTACAAGTTTTGTCATATTCATATATAATTAAGATTTTTACATTTATTAAACGAGAAAATAATTTTGAAAAGTATAACTATTGGTTTATTTCTAGCTTAGTATCTAGCATGTTTTTCTTCTTAGTTTTCTTTTTGTTGGAATAAAAATAAATACCAAAGTTAATTACTATTAATAAATTAAACTATTAAGTGTAGGCCTACATTAAGATTTATATCAAAAACTTGAAAAACGTACTTCAACAACAATTGCTCAATTAAATGAAAATGCTAGAAGGTGCACTGTTAAAATAAATACTATATCCCTTTAAACCAAGGAAGACTGTTCAACTAACATATTTCTGATTGTATAACCTTCGATAAGTACGGTTACTTATAATTTAAATGTGTTTTTGTGTACTTGTGAAATATACCAATAACGCCATAAAGAGTTGAAGCTTTGAACCATAAGCATTAAAGGCAAACTTAGTTCTACTGAGACGATAGATTTACTGTTCTCTAAACCCTCATTAACATTAACTTTAAACAATTGCTAATTTGTAATTTTACCAGATCGATTGGCTTAAAAGTATTGACCTTGTTGAAAGATATGCGCCTAGTTTCATATTGAACTAGGTGTAAAGAAGGCCAACTACAGCAAAGATGTATTAGGTGTTGCTTTATCTGGTACTTAAGTTAATTGATTTTCAAAGTTTTAACCCCATCTTCAGCATTTGGCAGCTGCATCTTTTTGTATAAGGTTTCTATAAGTGTCCTGAACGAGAAGGACATGATATAATTTGTTATTAAAAGATGCTCAGAGCATGAAAAAAGGAATAATGCCACTGAAGAAGAAAACAAAACAAAAAAGGCATTTAAATTAAGGTAATGAAACAACGCAGGATGGATCGTAAAAACGATTCCCTCCATGTGTAACATGGTTGAATGAAAAACTGGCTGTACCAAGTTGCCTATTACCAAAAGCAATTTCCTTATGCACAACTTCCACACTACAACCAGGAATTTGCCAATGTCATCACATTATGAGCGTAAATAAATAACCTCCAAAATATAAGGGGGGGTAAAAGTTAAGGGGTAAGTTAGGGGGTAAGGGGGGGGTGGGGGTAATTGGCGTAAAAGAGAACTTGAATATTTAGCATGAGGTAAGAGACCAAAATCTGTGGTTGTATGAACCATTTTTAACTTAAAACTGAGCACTGACGAATAATGGAAGATAAGAAACACTTCTAGATATTTGTTAAATGATATGGAGAGCTAGTAATCGAAATTTCCAAACACATTTATGGAATAAATCTTACATTGTGGGGACCAGTACTAAATCGCGCATTTATGTAGAGTTTAAAGCTTGTTTTAAGGGTAAAACATTATTCAATACTCTTTTACTTTTTACCCGGAAAATTATGTTAGTTTCAAACATTATTGTTGTTACGAGAATAAAGCTAATAAATAAAATGAATTGAATTTGTTAACTGCAACTCTATACCAATAAGATATACTTTGCTCACGTAATCAAGTTACAATTACTAAAAGCGGTCTTGGCTATCTCAGAAAAATGTTCATGAACTTTTTTGAGCGTTATAATGTGTGATTTTTGCCCGTACATCGGGGCAATTCTATTCTTCGATCCCATAAACTATCATTTTGCAGATCGGGATTCCTTATCTGCAAGTTAACTCAGGACTTTTTCAAATGCAGTTCAAAAGTAATAGTATTATTAACGGTCGAGATAGAGCTTAATTTGGATTCCAAGCAAACGTCTCTACCAGCAACATAAAGTAGATTTTCCAATTTGCTTTCATCAGCAACTATGTAATGTTCAAATTTATCAATTTTAATAGCAAGAGATTCTAGTTTGGTTTCAATATTACATGTAACGATTTGAACTTCGTACTTAATATTAATATAATTAATAGAATAATTAATCAATTAAATAGAATAATAATTAAAAACGAAATGTTAAATCTTTTGCAGTTTCATGTAACACATTGGCTTACTGCCGATGTTTACTCGCATCTTTGAGTAGACACACCGATTTGTAGTGGAATTGCAATTATGTATATTTTAATTAAAAATGGTTATGTTAAATTGTAATGAACTGTACTTGTTCTGTAGTCTTAAAGTCAATTATTTTATGGGTTTTCACGCCGAGAAGTTTAATTTAAGTTATCCTTATTCTGTTGTCGCGAGATTAGAAGTCGACATGTTATAAACATTTAATGTCCCGAACCGTCTTAGTTTTAAAATATGAATGAGATAAATAGATTATATAAGATAAGAAAATTGGGATGTCACTGCGGTCCATGTAAAAAGACTCTTATATGATTTGATAAAGGTTTATGACGCACATATTTTTTTTAAATTTTGTTATAAAGGAGTTTTTTCGGTCAGTGGTAGTCTTTATCAGTGTTAAACATTTTTATTCCATATCAAATACTTTATTGACATAACAAGTTTTAATTATTGTGATTGTGAGAGTTTTTTTAAGAATCTATTGACATACCAGAATTTATTAATACATTGATGATGTGGTTGTATGGAAAATTATCTGATGAAGTTATAATAAAGGAAACTAGTGGTCATGGAAAAACTGTGGTTTGATAAGGCTTTATGTATCAATTATGTATTCCAACCAAGAGTCACAATGAATAGTGTATCAAATATTTTACCATATTGATAAAATAAATTTAAAAATTAACAAATAAATATACAAATACATATTAGGTGGAATATACTAATCATAAAGTAAATAAGATAGTTTGTTGTTGTCAATTATTCATGTAAGACAAATACCAAATAATTCTTTCCATTTTCATCGTATCATGGAATCTCTACGTTATAATTAAACTTCAAAGATATAAACCTATTATTGGACTAGGAGAAGGGAAGCGATGGTGTTAGAGATATCCGGAAGTTTGTGAACAATTCCGATGATTTGTGAGCTGGTCCTTGGTATTTGGCTCTACTAGTGCTTACCTCAGCATTTATCCATGGTAAAGTTATGGTTATATGCAGTAAGCTCCTTGAAACTACACCTGCTTATTTTAATTGGAGTTAGTTTAATACACTTATTTTTATTAACTTATGTCTGAGAGGTACGATCATACCGCATAGTATTAAACTTATTTTTGTTATTGGGTTGGTTTGATGTATGAATCGACCTAACCTCCCAATGGTGATTTTCTTCTCACTCCTCATGGATCGTCCTCAGTATGTTAAAAAGGGTTATATTTGCACTACGATGGTCATTTGTTGTTACATTTTGTGTTAAGCATCGT
The DNA here is from genome assembly GCF_028750875.1 of Macrosteles quadrilineatus. Lineage (NCBI taxonomy): Eukaryota > Metazoa > Arthropoda > Insecta > Hemiptera > Cicadellidae > Macrosteles > Macrosteles quadrilineatus. The sequence continues at coordinate 162,297,534 of NW_026542594.1, forward strand.
TATATTTTCTGCAATGATAATAAAAATAATAAAAAAAAACTCGCTATTTCCAGTTTTTTTTTCTTTTTTTTACATTAATACAAAGGTAATTAAGGTGATTTATCAAAGTATGAAATGACTATTTAAAGTGAATCTTACTAAGCAATTATCAGCAACTAAGCAGTTATTTTTTTATAATTTGGATTTAAGAATACATTTTTCTGGAAGCTCTAAGCAAATGCACGTTATACAGTTAAATGCAATGTTTATTTAATCTAAATACTCTAAACCTTTGAATAAAACCTCTATTATATACTACTATAAGGTGTGTTCGAGTTTTTTGACTATCTCCAAGTTGCACCACCAATTGATAAGCTTTCTTCCTAAAATCAATGGAGGTAGTTATACAAAGTATAATAAGCATAATTATTAGTATTATGGCGATAATAAGTAAAGAAGTAGTACAACCATTGAGCTGATAGCACATGTTATATGCTTCTTTTAAACTATTGAAAACATGATATTAAAGTATGCCTTCAACCTAAAATACCCAGTGCATTAAATAACATAGCTTTTTGTATAAAAAAACCATGGTATGGTTATGATTACTTATCATAATATTATTACATATTCACGTTACGTAGTCTCAAATTGGTTTTTTATAAATTTTGACAACAAAAATATTATCGTAACAGTTATTTATCAAACTGAATAGGCCTACTATTTATTTAAGCTGCCTAGGGAAGTAACTATTATTTATAGGTCTAATTAAAGATCTGGAAAGTTAAAGGAAATGAACTTTACTTAAATGAACCAGACACAAAGCTTTTCTATGGGAGTCGCTTTACGTCAATTACTTTAAACCACTTTAGCAGTCCTACAGAAGATCTATTCACGTTTCACACAATGCAACCGTTAATTTATGTGAAGTTAAAACTTATTTTCAGAGAGCGTAATTAATTTGTAGAAAAATGCTAATAAAAGCATTTAAGAAGGCTTGTGTTGATTATCGGCATTATTGAGTTAATGTGATAGAACAAGTGGATGGTTTAATAACATGCGTAAATGTGAATGTGTTTTATGCTAATAACATTTGTAATTGGGTTTTAGATGGTTTTAAGGGTTAAAAATAGTTTTTCTAATTTTCGACCCTGAAAACATAAAATTTCCCTATTTCGTTTTTACTATGTTGAGAGCTTAAAAAATCATGTACCATACTGAAGTGTTATCGCACAAATTATTTGTTATGGACAAAATAAAAAAAAATTATTAAAAAAGTCCATGTTATTTAAAGTGAGAATAAGTAAACTGTTGCAGTTTGCTCAATTTTGGATAAATTTTAATCAGACTTGGCAAATTTGAAATTCATCTAGTCAGCGGGTTTGCTGTCGCGGAGGTATTTTTATTCATTGACCCTACTTTCACAATACTATAAAATTGATTGATTGATTGATTGATTTGGTGATATTGTTATGCATCGCCTTTATGTATCACTTCAACTATGCGTAAGGAATGCTTTATATGTTCTTAAATATTTTAATTAGTTTGATAATTATTTATAACCCTATAATGTAAAATGAAATTGTATAAATAATTATACAGTATTTATATAATGTTATTGTCAAGAAGCGTTTCAAATTACTCTTTTCATTTACATTTGAAATATTTATATTACGGTTGTTTACCTTATATAACACTGATGGAGGTAGATTAAATCGTACCGTTCAACATTTATCAATCTTGATTTCTCCTCTTTGACAGCCCGTTGATTGCTGAGCAAAGCAGTTCTTGATTTATAGTGGACATTTAATATTATAGTTGCATTTAAGTACTTTGATATTTTTTATAAGATTTAAAGAATGATGCAATAGTTAAGAGGTGTTCTTTAAAACATATCAACTTGAGTTTGTTTATTTTCTTTTTACTTTCTCCCCCTATACCATAGTATATGGAGAAAGAATTGTTTTCGTCAAAATTTTCGAGTTTGAGTTTTAAGTGAATACTAGAATACAAAATTGGGCCCCCTTGGACCCAAAAAATGTGGTTTTCGAAGTGATGTCTGTGTGTGTGTGTGTCTGGATGTGTACAAAGCTACAGACCACACCTGTTGTCCGATTTTGATGAAATTTGGTCTAATCTATGGTATCTCCAGGCTTTTTTTTGTTTTTTTTTTTAATTTAGATTTTTAGTGTTGATTTTCCCATAAAAACCCATAAAAACGGGAAAATGGATTTTTTTAAGTAAAAACCTATTCTGATTGAAGTTTTTCTGTTATGGTCCTTATAGTTCTATATAGTTTTAAACAAAACAGTGCATCCCTTTATTCCTGCTAAAATTACTGTTCAAAAGTTAATTCAACTTAAGTGATTTTACCTAATAAATTTTTAAAAGTTACTCTCATCGCTTACCCGTGATAAAGGTTGTTGACAAGCTAATGGGAGAAAGTATGTGTCAAATTGCTGATACCGTTTATTTTACTTGAGGTTTATTTACGAGATATATATCTGTATATTTTTTTATTATAACTACGTGATATTTTTAACGTAACTATTGACGTTGCTTTGCCAAGAATTAAAGTTAGCTTTCTAAAACACGGATTTAATCAATTGTAAAGACATCAAAGTCAAAGTCAAAGTCAAAGTCCTTTATTCAACCAGATTAACAATACATTGCATTGGCCAAGTCAAGAGAATACATTTATTATGAAATTTAACTACTAAATACATTATATACAAATTGTTTTCTTTTATGTTTAATAAGGTTAAACAAATAATTTAATATATATTTTCGTACCTTAGTCCGTCTTCAGTCTTAAGTTAGTCCAGTCATTATTCAGCTGTGTGGCATTATGAAATCAACATTCATTTGACAGTTAGTTCTGCTTGTTTACATTTTTAAACTTTGTAGGTTTGTTCTTTGTTACCATGGATACCATCAATCAATATTTACTTTTAAATCTCTCACCTCAATTTTTTGAAAGCCCACGGGGCAGAGCCCTAGGGCAATATCGAAGCGGGAATAGTTCTATATTGTATCCTCGGAGCTGTAACTTCATTTGTGTGCAATTTGAGCCCAGCCGGTTCAGTAGTTTTTGAGATTACCTCATACAAACACACACACACACAGACACCACCTCTTCTTTATAATAGTATAGATAAGGTTAAACAAATAATTTAATATATATTTTCGTACCTTAGTCCGTCTTCAGTCTTAAGTTAGTCTAGTTAGTCTAAGGATGGCTATTTTCTGGTCATTATCAAATCCTTGTAAACATCAAATTGGACTTGGTCATAAATCCGAAAGAAGTTTTCATCAACACGTAATTACAGTTTGACACATGAAGTTCACAATTTAAAAAAATATAAAAGTCGGTAGGCCGGCCACATTGATACACGGGACAAACCGACACAGGTTACACGGCGGACACAAAAAAATATTCGTTATAGAAATTTCCTATAGGAAAGGAATCTCTCATCTTAGATAGCTCCGTTCTAGACCCGGGACCGATTTACTTTTCATTTTGATGTCCCCACAGGCCAAAAAGACAATTTGTTTAAATATAGGATGTATTTCGTGAACCAACAAGATCGGGACATAAGAAGAGGTTATCATTACAGCTATCGTTAAAGCTAAATAAAATACACTTTAGTAAACTAAAGAATTGTTTTTTTTTTATACAAATGACGGAGGGAATTTAAAATAAAAACAGAATACTTAGAATTTTCATGTATTTCTTTAGCAGGAAGATAACACTTTTGTAGTTTACTTGATCAAACATATATTTTGATAAAATAGGCAAATTAATTATACCATTTATACATGATAAAATACCTTTTCGCCTATAGTAGCAAACCTTAGTTTTGTTCAAATTAACAATATTTTTTACGAGCTAAATCGGATGGCATTTATTAGGGATTATAGAAAACTGTTTTATAAAACTATTTTGTTAAAAATCCGATCAGGCCAATTGAAATTCGCTGAAATAGTCTGCAGGTTTGCTGAGGCAGAAGTATTTTCGTAAACAAGACCAAAAACCTATTAAGCTTCAGTGGCCACGGAGGTAAGGTAAGGTAAGTAATGGCATCCGAAGGAAGGTAGCTACTTATAACTTACTACTTATAGTGGGGAAACAATCCCCGAATTTAACTTAAAAACCTTTCTTAAAGATCGAAGACTAAGCTGTTTTATTGTAAAGTAATTGGATTTAAACTTTTGTAATAGGCTATAAAATAGGTTTGCCCATTACATATGCTTACTAAGTGTTTCTGCGTATATGTTTGTAGTAATGTTTTTTCCTCTGGAGATCTCAAACGTTTAACTTAACTGAGTGGTTATAGTAGCTATAACTGTTATAGTGCTCGCCTTCAAATCTGAAGGCCGCTGGTTTAATTCCATGCGAGATCGTTACTAGACCCAAATGTCATTTTCCATTAGGATAAACATTAACGATGATATCCAACAAAAGGATGCCGAATGTTAGTCACAATACCATGGTTTGGACCATTCCTCTTCAAAATAGGTATGTCATACATAGCGATCTTTAACCTGATTTTCTGAATCAAACAGTTTAAACCGAATACTTGATTTCCGCGCGTGGGACGGGCCCATATCTAGTATATTCTTAATTGATTTATTAAAAAAAGGTAAAGTGATATGACTGGCATTTAAGAAAAACAAACCCATTGCATGTAATTATTTATAAACTCTGGTTTTAAATAGTATTTTTTATAAGTTGAAAATCTATTTGCAGTTTGATTAGCAATATTTATTCCGACAAAAATGTGTCATGTAAAAAACCATAGAAACACTGTTAAAAAAGGGCATGTATACATTGTCTAAATGATTTGTGTCCACGAAAATGTAATGCAATACTGTATATGAACAATTGTGATTTTTAGTATCATTTTTTAAAATGATTTTTTTTTATCTAGTAAAAACAATGAGAATACATAAAAAAACTAATATTAATTTGCGAACACGAGTGTGCCCGCACACAATAATTAAGTAATCATAAATAATAATCAATATTATTTACAAGTTATAATTTAATAATTTAGTATATTCATAAATTTATATCTTTTTAATTTTTGTTAAGGAAATTAATCATGCCAATTAATATTATTCGATGGTTTAAATCCATTCGAGTTTTCCCCTTTATTGACAAAGGAATGTCTTTTTTTTAATTATTAAGCTTCTTAGAATGACAATGAAGGTGTTAAAAATAAAAACGTCAACCTTTGTGTTATATTAAGTAGAACAGGAATAATTATCGATTCGGGGAAAGACGTTTCAAGGAAAATGTACATAACAAAATTCGACTGTACCAAGTTTAATATTGTTGTATGCTTGGCCAAGTACAGGGTGTTGTTTTAATCCAACCCAAATAAAATACTTTGAGACACATTTTAATGACAAAACATGCGTATGTGTTGGCATACCTGTTTTCTTTACGTCAGCACTGAACAGCTGATTTGCTGATATCCCAGTTATATATACGAGGTTATTGTGAAGCAATACATACTCTATTTGAGCTTGTGATAAAAATATGTTGTGTCTTAGTTAAATTAAAATCTCAACTATAGTAAAAAAAACTCCACATGTATAACCATGCAACAATGCAAAATCAGATAATAGGCAATGAAGTAAAGGAAACAGGGATACCAACATATAACCGTGTTTTGCACTTGAAATGTGTCTCATAGTCCTTTTAATTTCGGTTGCGTAAAAAAACACTCAGTTACGCATATGCAAAATTATTAACTAGTAGTAAATCTATGTGTGAACAAATTTTAGGTTCACTTATGTAGTATTTATTGTGTCACGTTTACAGTATACCCACACTAACTCCTCATGTGACGTAGCCTGTCTGAAGAAGAAAATACACGCAATGACCGATAGTAGACTTTTCTGAGAAAATAATTTATGTCAACATTTTACGTGCACTAACTCGTCACACCACGTGTTGTTATAAGCAGACTCTGAAATCAACACGTTCATTGCACTGCAATTTTGTAGATTATTGAATAAGGATAGTTACGTTCTGTAAACCTAGTGAACGTTTTGGGTCACTTAATGGTACAGCCTGGATCTAGTATACAGGTAAACGTTACGTACTATGTTCTACCAGATGACGGAGTACATAAAGTACTATAAAGCTGAACGAGAACATATGGACGTCGTCATTGCGTCCTAAGCTCTCAATAATCCCTTTTACCCCTTCAATTACCATACATGAATAGTTTCCATTTCACAAATATAAACCAGTTATACATGTGTGAAAGTTCTTAGACAATTTTCATTGAATGGAATGCATTTTCTGCTTTGTCCACAAGTGAGATTTAAAAATATTGGGACAAATTTAAATATAAAAAAATGTGTGGTATAGAAGTGCGTTATCTTTGTAGGTCATCAAACGTTGTCTAGACCTCTGTCTCTACTTTTGTTGGAGCTCAGTCAATTTCTTAAGTCAATTGTATGTTTTAATTTCTTTTATGTAGTTTGTTTTAATAGGAAAAATAACTTTGTATTTTACTGTAAGTGAATTACCTTACAGTGTGTTTAGTGTGTTTGTATTTTAGTGTAAGTGATTGCCTTGAATTAAATATGCCTGTAAACTTGTATGATAAGTTACAAGTTATTGAGAATATGCCCGTATTATAAACACATAAAAAGGTTTACTTTCTTATTGACCTACACAAGAAAGCGAAGTGTACTAAAATAAATTGCAACGGAACAAACTATTTCTGTGTCCACCGTCATGTTAACTATAGTTGGAAAGTTTTAGACTTGCAATGTGGCCCATTATATCAAATATCATTATAAATTACCAGACATCGAACGGTAATTGACAAAGGTTCATAATAAGACAATACAAATAAAAACATAATCATAGTTGTAATTTGATTATTAAATATAACACAATATGTCCTTAATGAAAAACCTGTTTGAAGTCCTTCATAACAATCCGACCCATTTGGCGAAGGGTCACTTGAATATTCATGCACTAGTTTGCCTTTCTAATTATTAGGCTACTATACAGAGTTTCTATAAAAAAAACGTTTCGGGACTTTGGGAAATGAGTCCTCAAACTAAAATGAAGAAAAAACTTTTGGTAAGATATGTCCGAAAATGAATGTTTACCCAGATATGCGCAGTTTTGTTTTTATCTAAATATATTTTTATCTGTGAAGCCTTTCAACTGATGATTATGAAACTTGGTAAGCATGTTAAGGAACACAAGGCCTATTATAAAAAAAATAGTAAAATCTTTCTGATTATAAGTTTCAAAATGGCGGCCAATTACCTAAATAGCTCAAAAATGGATAACAAATCCAATGACATTTTTTCATCTTTAATTCCCTATCAAACGATACCAAGATCAAAAAGATCAGACGACAAAAAATTACTTGAATATATCGTGTTTTAGTTGTAAGGTTAGGCAAAATGAAGTGCACCCCGACTTATTTTTAGCCTACACCAAAAACTTTGTATTTCAGCTATTTTCGTCAGATCTTGGAATCTTTTTAAAGGGAATTTAAAATGCAAAAAAGGTGTATTAGAATTTTTTTACTACCTATTTTTGAGCTATTTAATTAATAAAAACATAAACGACCACCATTTTGAAATTTCTAATCGGACTTAATAACTACGAATTCCAAATAGTTAATAACTTCATATATCGAGGCATTTTACTATCTTATAGATATACAAAAGTCATAGAAATTCAGAATAGGATAAATGCCTAAAATATAAGTTGGCATTCATGTGGAAAACTTATTAAACCAAAGCTGTTATCAAGGGAAACAAAAATTAGAATCTACAAAACAATAATTAGATTAGTACTCTTATATGGAGGGGAAAATTGGATCCTGAGCAAAACCACGGAAAAAAAGATTATAACCCTTGAGAATAAAGTTCTAAGAACTATAATATGATCCAGTGTGTGAAGATAGAATATGGAGAATCCGCCACAATCAAGAGTTAAGAGAATCATCCCGGGACCCCGATATTGTAGGAGAGGCCCAAAGCAGAAGGCTAGAGTAAGTTGGCCATATCTTGAGGAGAAATGAGGAGAGCTTGTTGAAGAAGGTACTAAGGGGAAATCAATGGGGAAGGAGACCAGTAGGATGACCAAAGGCTAGGTGGTGGGACCAAGTCACGGAGGATATGGAAAAGATGAGACTAGTAGAGGAAGATTCGGAGGACCGATAGAATTGGCGTCAAAGTGTTGGCTAGGCCAAGTACCAGCTTGGGTTCAAGTGGCCATGGCAGTAAGTAAGTATGTAATTGACTTATATCAAATGTATTAGATATGTCAAATTCCACAGTTTCCATAACAAGTTCTGCCCTCAGCAAGGGGTTTAAGTTAATTTCTTACCAGCTAAAAGAAAAATACTTTTTGACATATTTGTTGTTTGATTTACAGAGAAAATTTCCAATAGATAATTCAAGTTATAAGGTAAAATGCTGGTGTTCTACTTCTCACTTTGCCTTTCAAAGTAGTATTTAACCTTACTGAAATCCACAATCTGCGAATGGGTCCCCTTATTTGTTATAAATTGAATTAGTCCATTCATTTATAACAAGATACATCCATGCACCAAGTATATGTAAGTTCAACTTTGTTATATATTAATACGTATAACGTTATGCTTGTCGAAAATATAATAAATATTGAGTTAAAATTCGTTATATTTATTTATAAGTAATGAGAAAACTATATTTTGTGGAATACTTTTACGCCTATGTTTCTACTAACACAATTTTGTGAACAGTTTTGCCAATAATTCAATTGTATATTTGAAGACAGCATAAACGATCTGCTGAGGACAGAAAGAGCTGTTTTAGACGTGACCACTGGCCCTTTGATCTCAGACAATGACAGAGAAAAATATATCCACCACTGATGATAAGGTTTGTGGTATATAACATCAAAAGGGTTTGCGAAAACTTTATCAGATCCATGCCAGCTTCTAAAAATTAGATTTCAGGAATATATTTGTTTTTTTTTATATGCGTGTTCAAGTATATCTAACAACAGTTAAATATCGACAAGTTGTGCATGGTATAGAATAGTGCTCTTTTCCTAAACACGCGTTCTTTCAGTCCACTCGGCAAATCATTATTTTAAAGATTTTACCAAATTTTTTAATTTTTTCTTAAATGATGCGTATATTGATTTGATAAGAAATTCAGTATAAAGTTATAAGGATTACAACAATATACAATTAATAACTGCACACGTCATCACGACATGCTCCGTACCATTTAACAATATTTTACGTTTTTAATATCCTAAATGTTCAAATTGTGAGAGTGTATATGTCTTATTTATTGTTTATTATCAATTGACGACCTTCATAATAGGAAGTGAGAAGACATCTTGACTGGAATGAGAATTACTCCTTTGTGAGTACCGGTTGCCATACTACAACGCACTGGATGGCACAAATACAGGTATTCGGTGTCAATTTATAGTATTTAAATGCGATCAGGGGCTAAGATTGAATATAATAAAATATTTTTGTAAAATCTAATCAGACTGAAATTTGCTGCGGCTAAAGTCTGCCACAATCCTAAAAGTATCTTTTTTCAATTATCTATCATTATTAGTATAATTGCATCCTTAGAATATTTAAGGTTATGTAATAATTTATTATTGTTTGAAATAATCTAAAATCGCTTAAAAATAGCTTGCAAAGCGGACGCAGACTGTTACATTGTTGGGGCAGACTTTCGCCGCATGCCTCGGTATGCACTGCAACTAACCTCCAGTTGTCACGTATAACTAATGCTGCCATATCTCAGTTAAAATCCGCCCAATATTAAAATAATAATGTGTCCATTGAATTGTAATTAAATTGTATTAACAAAGTTATTCTTGTAAATCTTTTGTAAAGTCAACGGTTTTCGAGTCATTTAAGAGAGAAAGTTTTAAATGGCCACCATTTTGGATTGGTACAATTTATAAACCTGATACTTAATGCAAAGATTAGCCTTACCTGTCAATACTTACGTACCAAGTTTCAAGTCAATCGCTTAAGGAGTTCGAAAGTTACGGATTCATTAGTGAAAATCACATACAGACGGACAGCCGGAAATCGAGGCTCCGTCGAACCATATTTATAATGTATAAATTAGTCATCAGCTGTTTGATATTGTGAACATTTTTATTTGTTTATCTTTGGATGATTTTTATTGATTCTTGTAGTCATGGAGAAATCAATATTTACCAGAGTTGGATTGTTCTGATGTGTAAAAAAATGTTAGTTTGTTAAAGCATTAAATATCTTAATTATTTTTTTAATTTGCATGTTGATTTAATTACAAGCTATTTCGGCATAATGTCAGGTACTGGTGTTAAGTTCTCAGACTTGATTAAGCAGTATGATGGAAGTGGTGATTTTAGTGAGTGGTTAAAGAAACTAGAATTGGTATGTAAGCTCCAAAAGGTGAAAGACTTGCAGACAGTTCTCCCCCTATTTTTGGCTGGAGGAGCATTTTCTGTATATGACGGGCTAGCAGAAAATGTAAAGAGTAACTATGAGGCTCTCACCAATGCATTGCTGCAGGCCTTTTCTGCGAACTGTTTTCAGGCTTATGCAGAATTTACAGCTAGGCGTCTACTTCCCGGTGAGTCACTAGATGTATATGCTTCTGATTTGAAGAGATTGGCAAAATTGGTGGACCCTTTTGTATCTGATGAGTGGATTAAGAGCGCAGTTGTACATGGCTTGCCAGAAGATACTCAAACCCAGTTGAAAGCTGCGTGTTCTCTTCAAAGCATGGAGTTGTCGGATGTAATGACAAGAGCTAGGAATCTGTTGGGCAGTGAGTCAAACTTTGGGGCGGTTGCACAGGCTAATGCCAAAGTTTTCAAAGTTGGTAAACAGTGGTCTAAAAAATGCTTTGTTTGTGAGAGGGAAGGCCACGTAGCACGTTCGTGTCCCCATCTAAATCGTGAGTCAAAAGTAACCTGTTACCGGTGTGGGGAGGTAGGACATTATGCCTCAAAATGTTCACAAATTCCAAAAAACGAGTGAATGGGGCTGCCTTATGTTGCGCGGGTGGCCCAATTTCTTCAGCGCAACTCCCTACATTAACAATAAGTGTGTCGGGTTTTAAATGCTGTGCCTTGCTGGACTCAGGTTGTTCAAGGAGCATTGTGTCACCTAGTTTAGTGAAATATGGAGTAGAACTGAAGCCAGTAAGTCAAAGGATTATAATGATGAATGGAGAATCAGTTGAGTGTAACATGACATGTATGTTACAAGTTTTGATAAGAGGTGTTCCGCTCAAACTGAGTTGCTTGGTTGCCAGTGTATTGCCAAGGTATCAGATGCTTCTAGGGATGGATGCAGTGACTGCAATGGGGAGGTGTCACTATTGATGGAGATGGCACTATTACGTTCAGGGACGTTGATATCGGAGCGATGGCTGAGGCCAAGAAGGAGTTGTGCGTGAAGGAAACCTCGGAGAATGGCAACGATGAGATCGCTATTAATGATTGTGACTTTAATGCGAAATTTGTTGATGGAAAATGGACCGTTGAATGGAATTGGAAAGATGGCGGTAAAACACCTAAGATAAATAACCAAGTACCTTCATACTCAATTTCAAAAGAGGCAAGGGAGGCGTTTGACGCTGAAGTGCATGATTGGATAAGAGACGGTTGGCTCCAGCCTTATGACGGGGAGTTTGATGGCTTAATTCCTTTAATGGCGGTCGTGCAACATAACAAGGACAAAGTGCGACCTGTAATGGATTACAGGGAATTAAATCAGTATGTTTCAAGCCATACAGCAGAAAGTGAGGTTTGTGGGGAAAAGCTAAGGATGTGGAGAAAGCTAGGAGAACATGTGAGCACTATCGACCTTCGTAAGGCATATCTCCAAATCCATATTGCTCCTCATTTATGGAAATTCCAAGTGGTCCGATTTAAGGATAAGAATTATTGTCTAACACGACTCGGGTTTGGTCTAAATGTCGCACCGAAAATAATGAGCAAAATTGTTAATAAAGTTCTGTCAATGGACCCAATAGTCCGAAGTGCTACGGACTCTTATGTTGACGACATAGTGGTGAATGAGAACATTGTTGGCGGTGATGTAGTAAAGAAGTTGTTGGAAAAATATGGGCTGTCAGCGAAACCAGTGGAGCCACTTGATGGAAGTAGGGTTTTGGGGCTTAACGTCTCAAAAAGAGATGGCAAGTTGATGTGGACCAGAGACAACAAGATAAAAGCTTTGGATAAAATTGAGACCAAGAGGGATGTGTACTCCTTGTGTGGGCAGTTAATCGGACATTTCCCGGTGGCTGGTTGGCTTCGACCAGCATGCAGTTTTCTTAAGAGGCAATTGACAGATTTGAAATGGGACGATGTGGTGGGCAACCGAATCAAGATAATGTTAGGAGATATAATGGAAAGCGTAAAAGAAAAGGATCCTGTGTTTGGAAAATGGGCAGTGTCATCTAGTGACAAAGGAACTGTGTGGTGTGATGCTAGCAGCTTGGCGATCGGTATTTGCATTGAAATTGATGGTGAAATAGTTGAGGACGCGTCTTGGCTAAGGAAAGAAGATGATTCGGCGCATATTAACTTAGCTGAGTTAGAGGCTTTGTTGAAAGGAGTGAACTTAGCTTTGAAATGGAATTTGAAGGAGTTATACTTGGTCACAGATTCGGCCACCGTTTATGCTTGGGTAACATCCATATTAACAGGAGACCGACGTATTAAAACACATGGGATGGGTGAAGCTCTTGTAAGAAGACGGTTGGGTTTGTTAAAAGACCTCATATCAGAATGTGGCCTTAAGGTGAGGATGGATCTGGTTAAATCGCAATTTAACAAAGCAGATCGCCTGACGAGAGTTCCTAAAAAGTGGTTGGCAAGAGAGGAGGAAAAGACCAGTATTGCAATGATGGGTGAAGAAGAGGAGGAAAAGACCAGTATTGCAATGATGGGTGAAGAAGAGGATGAGGATAAACAAAAGTTGGTCAAAAGAATCCATGGTCTGCATCACTTTGGTGTTAATCGAACTCTTTTCACAGTTAGGCGTTGTTACCCAGCCGTTGAGTTTAGTAAACAGGACGTTGACTGCGTAGTCAAATCATGCAAAGAATGTTTATCTGTTGATCCATCCCCCATCAAATGGAAGCCGGGGCACTTGGATTGCGACAAGAATTGGCACAGGCTTGCGATTGATGTGACTCATTATGGGTCATATAAATTTCTTACAATTATAGATTGTGGTCCAAGTCGGTTTTGCATTTGGCGACGGATCCCAAGTGAGACTAAAGAACAGGTAGTAAAAATCTTACTTGAACTGTTTTCAGAACGAGGTCCACCCCAAGAACTATTAATGGACAATAGTGCAACATTCAGATGTGAACAAATTGAACAACTGTGTGAGGAATGGGGGGTTATCCGTCGTTTTAGGTGTGTGAACCGTCCGTCCGGCAATGGAATCGTTGAACGAAACCATAGAACGATAAAGAGAATGGCAACAAGAACCAGAAGAAGTGTTCAAGAAATGGTATATTGGTATAATCTAACACCAAAAGAAGATTTGAATGAAGAGTCGACACCAAGCTCTAGATTGTTCTGCTACAGGTGGAGGTGTAAGGGCGAACCTGTAAATTGTGACGAGCAACTAAGAACTGAGTTTTCACCTGATGAACCTGTGTTTGTCAAGCCTAAAAATTCCTTATGTACTACGAGATGGAAGCCTGGTGTGGTCTCACGGCAGCTCTCACAAACCAGCGTAGAGGTTGATGGTATGCCACACCATATTGCTGATGTTCGTCGTGCTGGTGTTGACACCACGGGGGCGTGTGCTTGTGATATAAATTAGTCATCAGCTGTTTGATATTGTGAACATTTTTATTTGTTTATCTTTGGATGATTTTTATTGATTCTTGTAGTCATGGAGAAATCAATATTTACCAGATTTGGATTGTTCTGATGTGTAAAAAAATGTTAGTTTGTTAAAGCATTAAATATCTTAATTATTTTTTTAATTTGCATGTTGATTTAATTACACTTTTATTAACCCATGGAACAATCCTGTGAAGTTTTTCGAAAGAGTTCACAAACACCCTACTGTAATCATCATAAAAAACTAAACGTCAACGTACGTATGATGGGAAAAATAAATCCGACATGTGTACCGAACTATGCATGTTAATTCAAATAATAACTGGCTACAGGTTTTATAACCTTAAACCTTAAACATATTTTGTTTTCATTAATATAATATAGCAGATCTATTTTTCTATATATTTAATGGGTCTTTGAGAATTTCATTTTTTTCGTCATTGTTAATAAATGTCCAGTAAATTGAATAGATTTGTCACTTACTCAATATTACCATTTTCTTATTAATTATGATAGATGTATCGTGGATACAATTATAGCATAGTTATACGTTGCAATTGTGGAATAGTTCATGCTTGATGAATATACTAAATATGTTCTTGAACGATTTAAAGAATTTACAAGAATTTTAGAATTTACATAGTCATGGTAAAATCAAAGAAGTATTCATAGAGCCAGTGACGGTAGATCTGGCTTTCATGCTCCCAAGTGACAGCACAGTGGCGGGTGTGACACTTATTTCAAATTATGATGTCATCCGTTCCATATTTTATGTTGTTCTCCCAACGTTGAGGATCTCACATGAAAAATCTCGGAAAAGAGTAAGGAGTCTGTACTTTTCCTGTACTTTTTCTGTACTTCGGTTTGACATTTTATCTCTTAACAAATTAACTGACAAAATCGTATGACTACTGGCATAAAGTTAATAAAGGCAAAAATAAACCTTTTTTAACGTGAAAGATAAAGTTTATATGAAATTAACGGTTTCACAGTAAGTTAAATAAATAACATGTATAACCAGCAAAATAAAACTATCAGGATTGATAACCTTGTAGTTGTAATTACATGCAGAACTCTTCTTTAGTAGTATATCCATTAACACAAGCGACGAACTTATACGAAAATCAACTTTTTGATGGCAAAATGATGGTCGAATACTAATGGAAACCCTCTTTGTTTAGAAAGTAAAGACTAATTTGAATTGACTTAATTGATTTATACGATTAAATAATACAGAAAATTCTGTTAAATTGGTTTGAGATTACTTAAAAGGGAAATAGTAAAGGAAAAACGTACAGGTTCTGAAAAAAATCATACTATACTGTATTATTTTTAAAGTAAATTGTCAAATGAAGAGTGTTTTTAACGCAACCGAAATAACAACTACAGTACCAGGAGAATCGTTGATAGATCGCAAGCTGAAATAGAGAATCTATTACAGGCCTCAATATTGTTTTTTGTCGAGCGGGAGGTGGGTTCTAATGACCTGGTGTCAATTAATTTTGACGAACAGTTGTTTTTTCAAGGTAATGAAATCACACATATAAACTTAATTTTCGAAATTTTATGGCATGAAAACAATGATTTACTTTTAATGTACAATACATACTATTGAGCTTGCCAAAACACCATATTTATATCTTATTCACAATAAATTCCTAATAACATCTAACTATAGCCATCAATGCTCAGCACCTAAGTGACGAGTAACAAAACGGCTTTAGGTAATAGTATATTACGTTACTAGTCCTGAAAATAGGTGTTTACCAGACAAGTTTGGTCGTTCCTGTGCGAGAGAAAAACGAGTCCGGTAAACATATTTTGGACGAGTGAGGTATGATATTTTACGCCATACTACTAAATCTGTACAAATCCTCATATATTACCACTGATTAAAGGACTAACAATCACTAGTCATACTCTCTAAGAGGGGTTATGTTTTTTTCTATAACCACTAATTGTCAAATATAGTATAATCAGCCGTTTGGTGTCCGGTAAAAACTCATTACAGTACAGTAGTACGTAATGAAACCCCATTTGCTGGTGGCAAACAGCTGTTTTCCGGACCACATCCTTGCGTGGGAAGTTCGTCAAAATAGTATAGTGTAGCGTAAAGGGTATTACTGCTGTCGACTATTAAGTTTGTTCTCATTTGTTTGTTATCGAGCTAAATTTCACATTTACCTCGTAGATATATTTATAATATCTCTTTTAGCGAATTTCCCATATAGGGAATAAGCTATTACCGTAGTACTCATGGTAAGACCTGGACCCGAGACCGATTTAATTTTTCATTTTGAGGTCCCTAGAGGCCAAAAACACCATCCGTTCAAATTCATATATATATATATATATATATTTATATATATATTTATATATATATTTATATATATATTTATATATATATTTATATATATATATATGTGTCCGTTAGCGCGATAACTCGAGCAAAAATGATCCGATTTTGATGAAATTTGGTACAAACGTGTAAACCTACGTTTATTCGAACGAGTTCGCGATCCAGCATAATCGGACCATGGGAACGGGGGTTTATGGGGGGTTTTATGGGGTAAAAATGGGTTTTTCCCATTTTTGAACCTGAAAACAAAAAATTTTGCGATTTCTTTCTAAACCGTTTTGTAGAGCTTAAAAAAAGAAATAATTTTGTATATTGAAGCGCTGTTGTATGCCTAACGGTCATGGAGAAAATTCAAAAATAGTGTAATTAAAAATTCCCATGTTATTCTTATGGAGAAAATGAAAATTGTTGTAGTTTACTTGTTTATGGGTATATATTAATAAAATTTGGCAAATTTATTTATTTCATCCTAAACTATTGACGTATGGTCAAAAAACACTTTTTATCTTCCCCGTAGCAGCAAACCTAAGCACTCGTTAAATCTAATGTTATTTAAATAGGGAATAATATGTCTTATTTATGGAAATATTTTAGTAAAAATGTAATCAGACGAGTTGAAATTCGCTTAGTCTGCAGGTTTGCTGCGGTGGGGGTATTTTAAGTATATATATTTTAGAATATCTTTTTTTGGAATCACATTAGTGTCGTTAGTTGTATTAAACGTTTTAAAATACTTCAAACGAATAAACATCGTTGTGTACATATTTAGTATTGCCAGTAAAGGCACTTTTACTTTAACAATACTCGTGAAAAGAGCAATACATGTCATTCAAGATTTTTAAGTTAAGAATGTATAGACAAGAAAGTATTGATAACACTAAAACTATTCTAACAATACTTTTAAATAAACTGAAACGTTGCACACTGCATGCTGCAACTGTACATACTTTAAATGGCTGATTGACAGTTTGATTGTAAATTAATTATCAAATTAATATTTTCTAATAAAATACTAAGAACGGTATTTCCATTATTAGTTACTTATGTAAAATATTTCAATGAATACTAGGTTATCGATCTGCACTTACTAATGTGTACCTGTAAGTATAGTTCCACTGTTTCAGACAGTACTCGAAAGATTAAAGGATAAATTGCTAATGGATATTATTTTGATACGGTACTGAGAATACCTTTATAAGAAAATACGCTATACCTACAAAGTACTCAAAACAGGTTAGTTTGATCCATAAAACCATAATAAAAGTCGATGATTTGATACGTTTGAGGTTGTGTAAGATTATCATTTCGATAAAGTAATATTTCCTCATCAGTTTCAATATGAAGATTTAAATCAAGAATCAACCTTCAGAACCTGCAGCTTTTGGCAATATTGGTTCCAATTCCTTTTTGATTGAACATTAAACTAGTGATAATACTTAATCAATAAATTATTATAGATATTACCAGTTCTCGTAAGATAAGGGAAAACGTTCTGTTTCAAGAGCAGAAAAATTATCATATATTTTTTTCAATTACGTTTGGTTAAAAAACATCAATTTGGTTTACAACATTTTTATTTCCTCTTTTATATCTATATTTTTTTATATTATAGTAAAAATAATACAATTTAAGTCAAGATTAACACAAAAACTGATAAAGATTAACAATCTTACTAACACTCGTCATTAATAACATGTTATGATGTTAGTCTAATATTTAATTATTTTTATGTAAATAGAGGGAAACTCACTATGAAACTTAAACGTATGTATTTTTTATTACTTTTCATGTCAATGAAACGACCAACACATTGGATGATTATTCACAAGCTCAAAGTTTTGAGTTTGAGTGAAATCACCGTCTAAAAAATAAAACATGCATCGTAATAGATGTTCTACACGAAAGACCTAAGTACCTTTACATAGTGTGAAATACAAAACTTAGTTCAATACATGACTCTGGTCGACGAAAGTAAAAATAAAATAGATCACAGTTGTCAGTTACAAGGGTAACTTTATTTCTTTTGACATTAGTAATTTAGTTGTTAATCTTTACCTTGAAAACCCCACCGTATGCGCTTAAATCGTTATTGAATGTGTACCAGGACTTTGAATGAATATCGGTTCCTAACCTTTTAGCAGACGGTAATACATTAGGCCTTCCGTTTTCTTGGCGTGGAACGCATTTTACGTTCTCAACCATAAATGAAGCTGTAAAAGGCAACCCTGCTGCCTACTGGGAATAACTTCCTTACTCATAAGGGATCTTGTACAATAGATTTATGAAATGGGTTTTCTATCAACATAAAGTTACAGAGTGTAATGTGTCTAATGTTTCATTTTTATGTACTTGATATTTTCTAATAATTACTGCTGTTGTAAAGTCAATTGTATTGCTACCAAAAAAGATGAAGATCAGAAAAAGAATACATGATTGATTTTAGAATAGATGATTGTAAAAGAATACATTAGGAGTAAACGAGAGCACGCCCCGTTGTCGAAAAATCGACCAAAAGTATGTTTTGTGCAAACTTCTCTATTTTCACCCTACACTGTAAATAAAACATGTGATTGGAATGTCATCCATATGTTTTGATTTTCTGTTTATATTTTATTGTTATTTTGTCATCACCATAGCAACCCATAAGACCCATGTTAATTTTTAAAAATTTCAAATTCACTTTTTGTGCTTATTTGTGAGCCTATTTTAATTTATAAAGGGACTCTGCACATCTACAGGTAAATATCTTTCATTTGGTACCAACCGCATGTAATTCGGTCCAGTAGTAATGACAGGTTAGCTGTCATAAGTTTTGTAACAGTTTTTTAGTATATAAGATAATTCGTTTTAGGCCATATTATTGCTCTGAAACTTTGTTGCAGCATTTCATAACATACACGAACAAACTCATTCTGGTAGTGATTTTTTTTTAACTTGATTTAATATCGCAATGAATAAAACTCGAACTTTGACACATGTTATGATAGAAAACCAATGAAAATCTAAATTTTGGACCTGGTTGATTGTTGCTCTGACCCCTCCATATGCAATTAAAGTTTTAGGTAAGATAACAGTACCTAAATCAACTATAGGCTGTATACCATGTAAAGATAAATCATACAGTACTAGTTTTCCATGTATATGCATTATTAGTCTTTAAAATTGGTTGGAACTTAGTGAAAAACATGTAGAATGTTATTCACGACAAATTGCCTATAACACTACACTGTGTAGACAAAAATGAAAAAAAATATATCAGCAACCCGCTAATGAGGTAGATAAAACTGGGCTGCCAGATTATGTTCTTCTTTTGTCAGCAAACAGTGACTCTCCATTCTAATTTGAGTTGAGTAAAAAACACCATGTATAATCAACGGGCTTTTAAAAAGAGCAGGGCATTCATTTCAAGACACATTAAAACTTCCTGCGGATATAATTCTCGGGGGAGGATGATTCATTATAAGTATAGTCTGGTGAAGTGATACAATGCAGTGGTGTTTAAACGTTATGTAATTAAAACTTATTTTGCAATCCAAACCATTCCATACATTTGAGAGCTCAATAAATCCAAGGTCATGAAGAAAAAATTAAAGTAAATTATACTAAATCTTATTCGTAGTTGTAGGAGTCACTTACATAACAGTTTTGTTTTCAGCTGCTAACCATATAAATAGTATTATATTTACTTTAAATTTACGTGACATCATTAAACACGATAGGTCTTGTTTTTCGTTAAACATTTTAGACCAAAGAAAGTAAATTCATTTAATTTATCAGCATATACCCAGTTACGTTTCCATTGTACGGAGGGTTATCTTAACACTGCGTTTAAAAAATATTCAGAACTAGCTTTGTCCTCCTTTAAGATATAACAATTTACAGTCCATATACTATATTCTCTTTAAATACCAAAGAACACTCGCTCTCTTAGAAAGACCCAGTAGTTACTGTAAAGGAGTACAATGCTGCAGTTTTTATATGATATTTTCACTATACCCTGATAGTCATTGTGTTCATTGAATCAAATTAAACTACAAAACCATGTTTAATAGTGACCTAAACTATTTTAGAGACATCGTGATTTCTGCAGTTCAAATCATTGATATTCGCTGGCAACAACAGGTATAACCAGTTTAATTAAACGTGATGTCAAACAAAACCCCTGATACAATAGTTTGTGCCTTAATTGTATGCTCTTCATTAATTATAGAGATAACATGTAACTTCATTAGGCCATGTGAAAGGTTTGAACATAATTTAGTTATCTGATGCATAGTACTGTAAGGATTTATTTGAAATATAAATATAGTACCGAACTTCTTTTGGGTAAAACGAACCATAGTAAATCCTAAAATATTTGCAATAAGTGTTAAATAAGTGCAATGTAGTTATCAAATTTATTGCTCAGTGTAATAATTATATTTAAATGTTCTGTTATAAAAAAAGTTATAAAACGTAACAATTAAAACTGTGTGTGTGTGTGAGTAGGCCTACCTATGTACGGTAAAATATTTATAATTGACCATTCTTTGTTTAACTTTAATGTTACCAATTGATAGATCTAGTAGTATATCCCTTTGATTTGTAACACAATTCACTCTAAACATCTACAACATTGCATACAGTTGGACATGTAATAACTACATGGGCCTGACAAGTAAAAGAATATTGTTCCAAACACTATTTGATTTGCGGATGTGCCTTAGTACACTTTACTAAAGGTCACAGACTCGCTCAACGCAACGATTACCCAGGTCCTCAAAATACCCTCGTGCTATCATCTAAAACACACAGTTTAAGAAGTGGATCCCTTGGGATAAGAATCCGCCCAAAAAATTGGTTGGTTGACTTATGGTCCTTGATGTTCACATTAGAACTGTTTGCATACGCTTTATTTCCTTTTCAAATACGATAACTCAATCCTTCATCATTGCTAATTACGTCACCCAGTGTGAGATCCGTAAAAAAATGTCAATGAATTTTGGTCCAGTATAGACCACTACAACTAATTCAACTATGACTGGAGAAATATTTCTTGTTTATAGTTTTCGTACAGGCAAATGATTTATTAAACAGAAGGTATAAACTATTTTAGATTTTCAATATATATGCTGAATACATTTTAATAACAATATAAAATAAAAAATATTTCGATGTGTGGAAACTACGTCAATGTTCACATCTTAGCCTGGCGTTTTGGGAGGTTTTCTTAAATTTCAAAATCTATTAGAAAACCAATGCGTAAAAGGATGAACTGTTGTTGTAGCAGTGCCATAAATATGCAGTTGAAGGGGTATTTTTCGTGGCTTTGACTCAGTAATTGAGAAAAGATACAGGAACAATGTTTATGATTCATTTCATTCACACGGCAAAATATCATTCCACAACTCATAAAACACACCTTTAATTTCTTTTCAGACCGAACAATATTGGATTAAGATAAGACAATAGTTAACAGCGGCAATATTTTAAGGAGATAATGTTTGGGCTTGTGTATATCACCCGCTATCACTGAAAGAACAAATTAAACCGTATTTGTTTATATCTTGCAAACTTAGCTATCGCGCGTTGCATCGATTAAAAAACACATGCATTACTATTTTCTTGAATCTAAACTATGTAAGGTTATATTGAGCAAAAATATGTCGTAAACAGTAGGTCATTTGACTTAACCAATTAATATAATGTTTTGTGTACGCATTAACAATATTGTTTTACCATCTGATAAGTCTAACAACAATAAAGAGGGAGGGACAATGAGAATAATTCAATTTATTTTACCTACCATATGACAAATATTGCAACAATGATTAAACAGCTAAGCTAATAATCAAAATTTAACGATACCATTTTAGTGAACATGTCGTTTTGATATCCTGAACACCGTGCTTTTGCTGTGGTTACCTTTTTTTTTAGAATAATGATTCTTTTATGAAAACACAGAGATAGTTTAGGAAGCATATCAATATTTATCGAAACAGGGCTGTTCTGAGACAGTTTACGATAGAGAACTGGGTGACACTATTTAGAAGAACGTCGTCAACCCAAAAAAGAAGGTTGGTGGAAGCCATAAAACTAAAACTCTACAAAGTTTACTTCATAGCGCAGTGATCTTCATTAATCGTATAAAAATGTATGGGATGAGTTTTTAAAAGGCATTTATAACCGATCAATATATATTAAGCTATTATCTAGTTTATAAATTTTAAGATATAGTTTTAAGATTTAGTTTGAGATTTTAACTCTTAAAAATCTCATAATACATTTGTTTTATTAGAAGAATTATTTCTATCAAGGAGGTCAATAGACTAACAACTTAATTATTTTTTTATATTGTTCAAAAACTAAAAATTCATAATGAACGTAAGGATATAGGACTACGCAGAGTCGTTGTATCATAATATTGAGCTCATGCTGTGCTTAATACACCACGGGGAACCCACAGTCTGCAAGGAAGATAATGTATACAATTTAAAGTTAAATTTAAAAATCCATTTCAGCACAAAAACTACTTGACTCAACACTACCTTATAAGATAGGGAACAAATAACATCAAGTATTTTGATCACGAATACTGAATGTATTTGGAGCTAATCTACAGCTTGAACTTATATATATATATATATTGGTTGTGTTGCTAGCCTAGTGGTTAGCATCTCGGACTTCGCTGCAGGAGGGACGGGTTCAATCCCCGCCACATCAACTAAACATTTATTCTCTCGTGACTCTCTCGTGAAATGCCACTGGCGTTGGAACAAAAAAAAACATTGAGGACTCTTCGACTCAACTGACGAAGAAGCAAGGTAAGGTGTTGGGGAGAATAGCTGTTTGATAATAATGAGGATCATAGATAGCCTAGCAGGATTGAGTGTGTGTCGGAGATACATTTTAAACTTAATGGTAATTGGTTTTGTTTTACTTGCGTCTTTATTTAGAGCTCTTGTATGTATTTACAATTGGTCACAAATAAAAATGTTGCTTTGAAAGTCTAATCATTCATAAACACAGATCACGGGCTTTTAATACGAAGCAAGAGACAAAATAATGAACCGTTACTTTTACATTGTTTTTCAATATTTTTGAGTTTTGACGTAATTGAAAATTTTGGAATAAAAACTGTTTACATAACTCTTTTAAGGAAATCTATCCAAACTCAAAAAAAAAAGAAAAAAAGGATGTGATGGGAATCGAACCCGTCCCTCCATCACTAAGTCCGAGACGCTGACTACAAGGCTAGCTACATACTAGTTTGAGTATGTACTAATGTATGTGTGTAATGCTTCTCATGAAATTCCAAATATAGCCAAATTCAATCAATATAATATAACTATGAGAAATTCATACATTTTAATACCTTTTTCAAAATTAATACCATTTTCGTAATTTTACAACTGTAACGGCCATGTCACTGTGTTAGAATAAATAATGTATTTAGACAACCAATCAGATAACCCTATTATATCACTACAACTCACTCAAGAGTTTGTAGTTTTTTATTTATTTTTTTTATTACTCAAAATATAATCAAAAGTAAAGCTAATCTGTCAAATCTCATATTTGTCCTGATTGATATATTCAATGTAGCTGAATCGTGTTGTATGAACACCAAAACCAACTCAAAATGGTGCTATTGCACGAATTTTAATTTTCAATTAAGCCTACTCCTACAACAAATTGTAAGAAAATATCAATACTTGATAACGTTTTAACTACTTTATCTTTGATGTATCTAAGTAAAAAATTCTCTAATCTGTACAATTTGTCGAAAAATTTATAAATTTCACTAACGCTGGTCCAATATTAAAAATCTAATGATTGGAACGTACTCAATTGATAACCTATCATAGTATAGCAGATGGTAATGAAAAAAATCCTTTAGGGTTTTAGATAATGTCCACTAAACAAATGAATTATTCAAGAAATACTTAATTGAAATAGACAATCAACTTTATAATTATCTAAATGCAATATTAATTTATAGTATTCCAAGTAAATAACATTTGGTATTGATATATTTATATTACAAATTAATTATCAGAACACCTG
Organism: Macrosteles quadrilineatus; assembly: GCF_028750875.1. Classification (NCBI taxonomy): domain Eukaryota; kingdom Metazoa; phylum Arthropoda; class Insecta; order Hemiptera; family Cicadellidae; genus Macrosteles; species Macrosteles quadrilineatus. Next base: position 162,321,794 of record NW_026542594.1, read on the forward strand.
TCCATAACATTGAGTTTTCATATTTGTAATAGACTTAAATTACAAGAAATGACTATTTCCCCAAAAAATGTTTTCCGCCGTGTAGCAATTAACAGCAATTAACCACTTAACTAGTATCAATAGAGTATTGATATAAACCAGGCATTAGGCCTTGACATCGCAATTTAGTTTTTATTTACAAAAAATAATAGTTTGACGTTCAAAGATCTTTAACTATTAACACTCACTGTCCAGAGTCAGGACGTCCGTGACAGATCCCACTTTGTGCGTAATTTATTTGGAAGACTCAAGTCTGCTGAATAAGTTTCACACGCTCTCATACCAGAGTATCTATAATATTAAAACGAAACTGTGTTTTTTTATTTCACGATTCTGAATCAACCACTCGACGGATTTTCATGATTTTTGTGTTGAAAGAAAGATAATTTTAACTAGGGAATGTCGAAGCCATAATTTTAGTTTAGGGTCCCAGTTTTTTAGAAATTTTGTTTTAATTTTTAAAAAGTCTATCAGCCGACGCTAAGATTTCAAACTAGCTTTTGGCATAAAATAATTTGTTTAACATAACAGCTGTAAACATTCAGCTTTTGTGTCACAAATTCAGCATTTGGATAAAAATGTAAAGACATACTTAGGGTTGACTTATTTATACTATGTGTAATGCTAATCATTGATACGTTCAATTCTTCTGTAAGGGATGACAGAGTAATTATACATAGTAAAATACTAGGATGTTCATATTATTTTTAAAATCAATCTTTGTAATCTTCGATTTGTTTTGGAGCAATATAATTTGTTTTAACTAACAGCTGGTTAAATATAAACTATAGAACTATGAGGTTATTTTATTACTCTTATTTTGTCATTGATTATAGTAAATAAGTAAGATTAGTAGAGATAATTAGACCACAATTGAAAATAGTTAAACCAAAATTAATTAAACCACAGTACAAATCGAGGCTTACACGAGTCTTAAATATAAAAGGATAAATGCAAATTATTTTACTGCTCCACTTTTCAAGGAAAGATTAGAAAAATAACAATGTTTACATGTTTTAATTCTTCATGGTAGCTTTTTGTTTAGAATTATGTGTGTCTACTTTAACATTGTTTGGATTAGGCCCGGAAATATTGATGTCACAAAAAGAATATCAAGAATAATCAGGAATCACGATTTTAAATTACCACCACAACCTCAGCCGGGTTTTATACAAAGATAAACGGATGGATGACATAGATTGAACACAACGTCAACATTGACCTAGGATACTGCAATTAGACAAACCATCCTTTTATGAAATCGTGTTCAGTTGCGGTTACGTTTGGGGGTGCCTATATTAGCGCCCCCAAACGTGAAAATATAACTTTTATTTTAACTATGAATATATTGTAGTTTAAATTAACTCAAATGGGAAATTACGATGTAAATTTATTCAATGAGGGTGGGTAATTATCAAGGATAGAACTGATAACGGTATGGATAATAAACATTGACAATTACGCTACAATTGAGCTTTACTAGCGTGTTTACTTTTTATATTCCTGCTACATGTGACCAGTTCTTTTTTTCAAATGAATGTTATTTGAACCAAACAGCTGTTTCAAAACAAATTGTTATTGTTTTTACTTTTCTTTGTTTAGACTTATTTATTAGTAATTAATGCAGTGAAATTGATACAAAGGATAGGTGTGACGATTAGTTTGATGTTAGGACACCAAAGTTAAATTATGTGTACTGTGAATTTTATTGGATATTATCGTTTTATTTTAGGTCGTTTCTATTCAGACCTACTGGAAATTGTGTATAGTAGTTGTATTGTAATAATATATTAATGAAGAGGCAGGTATGCTATGGAAGGTAGTATCGTTGACTAGGTCCACACACTTCTCAATTGACTATTACTCTCTCTACTGTAGCACAGAAAACATACTACTATTCTGTGACTGTAGTAGGCTACTTATAATCAGTGTGCGTCTGTGCGAATCGGCTGCCTCACTTAAACGCTTTTCACATCATAAAAATTGCAGAATTGCTGTTTTATTGTAAAACTATCGGATTTAAAATGCATATAGTATAGGCCGTATCAGGTATATATTATGATGGAATAAAAACATTTTTGGTCACACAACATTTTGTTTACAAGATGATTTTTCACATTAAAACTGCAATAAACTTTGTCTTTATATGTGTAAACTAGCTGATCTGAACTGTACACGGTTTTAACTGACTACTGAATTCCCGTACGTAGGACGGGCTAACACCTCGTATTCTCTTAAAATTATTTGATGTGATAGCACTACATTTATTATTTGGGGTAAGAACTTAATCTGGGTACATTTCTCGGTACCCAGTATGCATAACATGTGTACTATAGATTGGGGCTGTTAACCAGGAATATAAAACCCATCAGGGTTAAAGAATAAGCTTTCATGAATGTACTTTAAGGCAGTAAATTCAAAGAAAAAGGTCAGCCTAAAGATGCCAACCAACATGACGGCAACAATGTTATTTTGTCGTCAACATAAAAAAAACTAATCTTTGTACCGTTTGGTTTTTTTTATCTTTCGTTACATATTTGACGATTCTTGGTATACACTACACTGAGATCACACTGTCCAGTGTTTTAAAACTAGTGTAACTGTATGCTTTTCTGAACTTAAACATAGTACAACAAAAAATTTTCGTTACACTATATAAAGATCTGTTTTCGTTACGTGTATATCAACTTCGAAAATGCAACCTTATATTGTTTACTACGGAAAAAGAATGTTACTTTGCAAAAGTAAACTTTACTATCTTTTTTGGATTTTTTTACTTAATCCAACAAAGATTTGTTATTGTTTCGTTAACAGTGTAAATTATCATAAACCAAAACTGTACAATCAAATAAGTTAGTAATAAGTAATAAGTTAGTAAATACTACCTTAAATTTGAAGGCAAAAAAATGCATTTAGTTTTTCAGGGCATGTCTGTTTTAATCAAGAGTGTTAGTATTTGTAGTGTAGCGTAAAAAAACGTTCAAAACAAAAGTGACATTGGGTATAAATTGTGAGGAAGTTTTACCTTTTGAGGGAGAAAAGTTCCTTCACACTCCCACATAGATTTATCTTTCTCATCAAGTGTTTTGTTCTGACTTAGTGACAACTCAGTGACTGAATAAAGATCATCTGGTTTATTGAACACACTATTTACAATATTTACAATAACTATCTTACAAGGAAATATCCTTGTAGCACTGGGGGCCAACTCGCAGGGAATTAGTCCTCAACACCGTACTGGTTCCCGGTGTTATTCCGAAGCGACGTCTCTCTGCTGACATCTCAAGTCGGCTTGTCTGGCTCAAAATGCTAGCCTTCAAACAACGACGTGGACTCGTCGCAAAGGGAAATTGTAATACTAATTTAAAATGTCCCTGTTTTTTCTTATTAAGGGGAAAAGTTTTCCTGGTACACCCTGATAAAATATTAGTATTGCATATTAATGAAAATTTTTAAGCGGGGTCTCTGAGGTTGATGTAAACTAAAAACTACCGCCATTGTGTATTGGACTGAGATAGGGACCTCTAGATTTCTCCGATGTTCATTTTTCACTAACGGCATTCTAAATTAATTGTCACTTGATGGGCTTTATATTTTAAAATGTTGCGCTACTAAAATATCCCATTTTGGGGTCATCGGTAAAATTGTCATACCGACCAAAAAGTAGTTTTTAGTTTCTTGTTTAATTAATAATGAGTTTAGTTCCACAGGTATAACCCACGAAAAACGTTAATTGGGAAAATGAATGTGTTTTTTTTTTTCGTGGGATCCCTCAGGTTGATGTATAATAAAAATGTCTGCCATTCTATAATGGGTTGAGATGTTTGAGGTATTTCCACCTCTAGTTTTCACCGATATTCTTTTTAACTAATGGCCTTTAAAATAAGGTGTTACTTGATGGGACTTTACAATTAAATCTTATGAGCTGTCCCCAGAATAACGTATATTTGGTTTTCTGATGAAATTGGGATACCAACTAAAAAGTGCACTTTTATGCCATATAGTTGTGCAGGGTTTGTTTTTTCCTGATACAACCTATCAAGAAGTTAATAGCGTTGTTTCATACTTTTGCCCAGCCCTGTAAAAGGTTTTCCTTATCACTATGATTCAAATGCCATTCTAGCACTCTAGTCCCATTACAATACAAAACCATTGGTAAATACAGTTCATAACTACATTAAGAGCCATCTTAATTGCTTCGGTTTGGATCTTTGAAATTCGGTGGCCCAACCAGTGTAAGTAAGCTGGTTTCACGCAAAATGCTTGACAGACGATTTGTGTCCATTCCTGGGTTTTGTTTACAGGGGTTTGTTTAATACACCCTTTACAGTTACTTGCAAAACACAAATAAAAATCTTCTTTTAAGAAAAATAAAAACTTTGTACAACTTAAATTTATATAAATCTTATCAGTTTACCTTAACCCGTAGGCGTTTAAAAAAATACCCCCGCCACAGAAAACCTGCAAACTTTTTATTAAGTATATTAAAATAATATAATTTTAACAAGTACTTAGGTTTCTGCTACATGGAGGGCAAAAGTGTAAAGTTAATAAAGTTTCCATGGTTGATCCAAAATACATCCTTAAACAGGCAAACAACAACATTTGACTTATTCTTTATAAGCCACTTGGTTTTACATAATTTTAGATTTCACTTTTTGGATCAGGAGTGTAGTTTAAAATAATACTATCAATTTGACATTTATCCTTGTTTACATTTAAATGTTAAATTAAATATAATGATTGTGATTGTTATCATTGGAGCCATTGATACCAATCAATATTTACTTTTAAAAGCCGCCCTCCAGAACTTTGAGACGCTAAGGTGCACGGCCGTCGGCCAATATTGTAGTGGAATTAGTTATTCGTTTTAATAGGTGTCCAGTCGATTTAAAAACTTTTGAGTAAACCTCATACATACAACCGTGCAACATACAGGTCCTTATATAATTGTACAGATTATTATTGGTCTTTCATTTGCATGTTTTATGACATTTAACAGTTATGCGTGGTACAAAATACTGAGAAAGAATATTTTCTTGAAAAAAATTGACTTTATTGGTTAAATTATATGTCAAGTAACATATAATACGTAAACAACGGTACATAAATAGTAGTAATATTTTCCTAAATCCATACGCTACCTATTTTACATGTACTTTCCATACGCGATTGGTATATCTCCAAAATGTATGACGTTAAGATAGCAAGCAACAAAGGAAATGTTTCATAAAGATAAAATTGGTCCTATTCATAAAAGTTGCTATCGCTGTACGAACTAAGTTGACAATACCCTTGTTTAACACTCCACCAGCCGTCGCAAAGTATATCATTCAGTACAGGTACTTTTTATATTTTTTTAAAACCCAACTACCAATGTCAACTACATGTGTAGAGGCAATTTTTTAACATGAAGGTACTACAGTAGAACCTTGATAACAAGACTCTCATGGGGATTATAAAATTAGTCTGGTTATCATTAAGGTTGACTTCTTATTGAGTCTTGCAGTAACAAGTGTTCATAGGTAAAATAAATTCAAGGGGATTTGAAAAATACACTTGTTATCAAGAGTGACTTGTTATCGAGGGCCTTCTTATCGAGGTTCCAGGGTAACAAAGAATCTTAGTATATTGTGTAAATATCAACGGCGTTTGACTTCCGGGCTCTAAGTTAAAGAACTGCTCTACTATTTGTTTTTTAGAGCACCATAAATGCAAAAAGTATGAGCAGGCTTAATATTTTTCACGGTGACGTACTCCTTTTTTTACAGAATTATGTAACCACTAATAATGTTTAAACGTTAAAAATCCAATCAGATGGTTCATAAATAAAAAAATTAAGTCAACAATTAACGTGGGTTTTTCACAATTTCTTTGGTCTATTATTAATTTAAATTCCAGTGGTATTAATATTATTATTATTGTTTTCATCATTATATAGCCCGTTAACCCATGGAAAAAATATAACAATTTGAAACAACAGACTAGCATTGAATGGTTTTATATGTAAAGTATTTTTATGCGATCGATTCAGATATAATTAAGCTATTTTAAGTTAAAAAACTAAAATATGTATGATCTATGTATAATTTTTTTAAAGAAAAATTGGAAGCAAAAAGGCTCGAAGGCTTATAAGTTGGTGAAATCTAAAGTGAGCCAACAGGCTGTCGGTTTAACGTCATATTACACTGACGGTAAAAGTGTACACCTTTATCACTTCTCTTTATAATTTAAAGTTTCCTCACTTTCTAAGTAGCCTAATAATAACTTTTACAGTGGAAAAATACCATTAGAATGTTTTATTTATTTATAATATAGTAAAAAGCACAATAAATCAACTGCAATAAAGTGTATTGTTGAATTATTATGATATCATTACTGTGTGACCGTTATATACAAAATGTTAACCCTAAAACGAATCAAAAACGTGTATAAGTAATTTACATGGGCAAGGAACCTGTCAAGTTTTTGTGCATTAAGTCTTAAATATAAATTAGTTGCCGTAATAATTTGGAAGTTTATCAATTTATCCAACTAAAAATGCCTACTCTAGTCTTATTACGAATCTACATGGACTGGTTTAATAACTGCGAGTAAGGTATGGAAATACATCTGATTATCTTATATTTGATAGGAAGAGATTTGGTTTTTATAAGATATACTAAACATTGTTATTAAGAGTTCTTGGAGCCTAGACGTTCTAACTCATAAAACAATTTAAAAAATTACAAACCAAATTTCTAGTCCCACAGTATATTATATATTTAAATTACAACCACTTTGGTATTAAAAAAAATATTTTTAGGTGGTAAATAACTCTTCAGTGGCTGTTTGAAAATAACAAAATCCAAGATGGCCGTTGGCTTCCCTTGGAAATACATTCAAAACATTAAACACCATTTCTAATCTCACAGTATACTAGATATCTACGTTATAATCACTTTTGTGTTTAAAAAACTATTTTTGGGCGACGATTAACTCTTTAGCAGCTTTTTGAAATTATCCAAGATGGCCGCTAGCCTCCAAGGCTCTTGAGTTGTGCTAGTACAGCTAATCATTGTTTGAGAAATCTTATTACAATTTTATTGTTATTGTACATTAATATGGTTTTATATAAATCTATGTAAATTTTCTACTTCGGATTTTTGATCCCAGATCAAAACATTTTAAATATAAAATTGTATAAATTTTTGGTTATTACTCTTAAATTCCCTTACCTAGTTAAGAACACAATCGATAGGAAATTATCTACATGGAATAAATATCACATTATCTATAATAACGCATTAATATAGTTATATAGTCAAATAAAAGTAATTATACATAAAATTGAATAAGATTTTCTTAAATACTCATAAATCCCCTTTGGGCGTTAAAAACACAAATGATGGGAGACTACTACATGGAGTAAACATTGCATTATCAACATTATAATAAAACATAGCCATATATATAGTCAAATAAAGGATTGTACGCAAACCTGATCTGTGTGCAGAGCTAATACGGTTCTCTGTGCATAGCGTGTTGATATTTTTTAGAGAGAATACCGTATTGATTCTTTGCATCGGTTCAAAGTAAATTATATGATCATGCATAAATCAACAATCTCACCATATCTGCCCGCTAACCCCTTGTTTCATTCACAGTAAATTCATATGCAAAAGATTTTCTATATAGTGTGTTTAATTACTGCCATATTTAGTTTTTGAAAATAAATAAGCACGTACATCTTTTTAGTAAAAAGTATCGTTCATTCCTTAATAAAAAAAAAAAAAATCCGTTATGATGGTTAACATCTAATAAAGGGAATATGCATTACTTTAGTTTAAAATTTGTTAGTACGAATTTAAAAGGTCTTATCAAGGTCGTCTTATAAAGCTTATAAAACCTAGAGATATGTTTTGTATATGGTAAGTCTGCTTTGCGCCCATAAACGTTAAATTTTACAAATTTTTGTGTGATTTTATTGGTAAGATTTTTATGAAATTTGGCATGAAGATGTAGGGCGGAATAATCTTGAATGGGTTCACGAACCAGCATGATCAGGTCATTGAAAATGATTTTTTTGCAGTATACATATTGTATTAACCCACTAGAGACCCAAAATATAACTTATTCTAATTTCTCTCTTAACTGTTTTGAATAGTTTAAAAACAAATAATTTAGTATATAAATTTTTTTTTAAACAGTAAGGTAATGGAGGTAAAAAAATGCAAACAAAAAATGTCCACGTTGTTCTTATGGAAAATAATGTAAACTGTTGTAGTTTGCATGTTCATGTACATATTTTGATCAAGCTTGGCAATTTTATTTATTTCATGATAAGCTATTCATATTTTACCAAAAAACCCTATATTGCCTTCCCTGTAGCAGTAAACCTGTATAGCACCTAATCTTATTTAAATAGATTTAAGTAAAAATCTAATCAGGCAAATGGAAAATCACTTAGTATGCAGGTTTGCTGCGTAGGGGTATTTTTTTTATTTATCAAGCTTTGACATAGTAAAAGTATGGGAGTGATAAGCTTAATGAATTACATTGGATAAAATAATACACTTCATCACTGATTCCTCGAGGCAAATTTACTAATGCCCAATTCACAGATGCAGCAAAAAAATCTGTGAAGTGCAAGGGACGCTTAATATAAGCTTTATAAATTACACCCAGAGAGGATTTTTTATCTGGCTGAACAGAACTTATAATACAAACACGTTCGCTCTATTGCATTGCAAATTCAAAATTAATAATAAAAGCTAAATAAATAATTTGCACTTTATAGTGTATCCTTTTATATATTAGAATATTATTATCTACCTTTTATCTAGTTAAAAATATAATATCGTCATTGTGAAACTTAAGAAAAAAATCACTATTATCAGTGACATTGTCAATTTCTAATAACTTTCACACATGGTTTTCTATAAAATTTTTTTAAACACAATACACCAATCCTTGAATATGAATTGGCTTTATGATTCAAAAAATATATATCAACAATTGTTTGTTTCTCGATACAAATTTAAAATGTGTCTATTGATGTGCTGACACATGTAGATTTTGTGTTCCAAATGTTTAAGTGTAGATTTCTTTCTCAAACAGTTTTTCTCTATACAACTCCACTCAACATTTCTATGGTTTCTCAGTATACATTAGTCTTCCATTCAAACTTGGATTGCTTTAAGTAAAGACTGATGGTCTACACTTTCATAAGACAGCAATTCGATGAAACTTGGGGGATTAGAAATAAGGATTTGAAGAAAGCTTTCATATTTGGTACTTCTGTCTCTTTCATAATTATTTCCTTATTGCTTGGGTCCAAATGGTATGATAAATTCACGTGTTAAGATTTATTTAACATGTTAGATCCTGATATGTTGTTGGTAGGTATAGTGAAATACATTTAAACAACAATTCTATTTTGCATTAAATGGTAAAATTGTCATATGGATCACAGTAGACTGTTTCAGCGAACTCGCCACGCTAGGAATTAGTCCAGAAAACAGATGTTTGCCACCATCTAAATCAAATAGGTTTTCATTACGTACTAGTAGTGTAATGAGTTTTTACCGGAAACCAACCAACTAATTATATTATATTTGGCAATGCGTGGGTATGAACAAAAACATAGTCGGTGGGAATACATATGGATATGTAGAGATTTTGTATTGTTAAGTAAACTTAGAGTAGTATTGCGTAAAATATCGTCACTCGTCCAAAATGTGTACCGGACTCGTATGGTAATCCCGTACTCGACTTCGTCTCACAACGACCAAACCCGTCCGGTAAAAACCTGTTTTCAGGACTAGTAACGTAATAGACTAATAATTATTATGTAAAGTAAAATACAGGGTGTTTTTTTTAAAAACTTGCATCTTTATTTATGTAAAAACCGCAATAGATAGAAATATGCAGTTTGCGGGAATCATCTATTGACGTAGGGGGACCAATTGTTTTGAATTCAACGTTACATTCACATTCCCCCCCTTCCCCCCCTGCCCCCAACTTATTTTTTTTAAATAGCAAGGTACCCCTTGTGACATATCAAATAAAAGAGTATAAAAAAAGAAAATGTTTGATGAAAAAAAATTGAAAATCGGTTCATAAATTTGTGAGATATTCCCCCCCTCACCCCCCGGAACTTAATTTTTTTTTAATAGCAAAGTACCCCTTGTGACATATCAAATGAAAGAGCATGAAAAAAGAAAATTTTTGGTGAACAAAAATTTAAAATCGGCTCATGAATTTGTGAGATAATCACCCCCCTTTTCCCCTACCCATAACTTGTTTTTTAATAGCAAGGTACCCGCCCTTGTGACATATCAAATAAAAAATAAATTTCACCAAAATTTTTCTTGTTTCATGCTCTTTCATTTGATATGTCACAAGGGGTACTTTGCTATTAAAAAAAATTAAGTTCCGGGGGGTTGAGGGGGGGCATATCTCACAAATTTATGAACCGATTTTCAATTTTTTTTCATCAAACATTTTCTTTTTTCATGCTCTTTTATTTGATATGTCACAAGGGGTACCTTGCTTTTAAAAAAAATTAAGTTGGGGTCAGGGGGGAAAGGGGGGGGAATGTGAATGTAACGTTGAATTCAAAACAATTGGTCCCCCTACGTCAATAGATGATTCCCGCAAACTGCATATTTCTATCTATTGCGGTTTTTACATAAATAAAGATGCAAGTTTTAAAAAAAACACCCTGTATACACTTTAAACTAGATAAATGCATTACAGTACACGGTTCGCCATTAAGGACCACAATAAAACACAAGCTAGAATCATTATTATTTTATCTTGAAGAGGTTAAGTCCAAATACAACATAAACTAGCTAATAATTGTGGCAAAAAGACAACGTTGTTATAAGACCCTGCTATTTCAGGGTTACCATTCTATACTTGTCGTCTTTCAGAATATATTTTACTGTCCGAGTAACATAAATCTTATTTAAGCTACATGCATTGCCTTAGTGGATAGCTTCATTCTACCGTGTGAAATAAGATTATTAGATCCCACGGACTAAATAGTGTTAACACAGGTTATCCTTTTAATTACCCAATTCGAGCATACAACAATGATGAACTGAAAACATCTCACACTATACGCACATATTTTTCGTTGGCATAACTTTTAAATGTTAGAATTTGTATACGACAAACTCTCGCTGGATAAATGTACGTAGTTTCTGACATAAAATCTCAAATTGGACCTGTTTGGTCTTTCCGTTTTATTTTGGTACTAATTCTCTTACTTCATTGTCTTATTCATTGTCCAATTTACTTTGGCTCAGTAATAATTTGTATATCGTTTTACGCAGTACGGATGTCGAGGAAACCATTTCTTACGTTTGGTGTCGTTAACCTACTGTTAGATATAAGTCTAGTTTTAAACTTCGTAATAGTAACACGGATTCAATAATGAAACGTAATTAAACTATGGGGTTTTAAGTAGTGATAATGCAATTCTTGTAAAATATTTGTTAGTGACATTAGTTGCTTCACAGTATCATGTGGTAAAATCCATTACCAAACGTTCATCAAAATTTGCAGCACTCAAGGATGTTGTGTTTTTGATGGTATGAGGAATACAAATAATGTCTAGGTACAATAAAATAACGTGTTGTTTTTTCCATTTAAACCGAAATGTCTTCATTTGCATTCTATCAGTGGTTTAAAATATACATTATACATGCAAAGACAAAACTGACTCATGACACGACACGAAAATATTTATAAGACATGTACGGCATGACGTCTGGAAAGTGACGCATATAAATATACAGGGTGCCACAACAATCCGGAACTGGCATTACATAACCATATTCTACATACAAAAATAAATCTAAAATGATCAGTTAAGTTATATCGATTTCAACTTCGTTTAGCCGCTATCCGCATTTTTTTCCATTTGGATTCATCTATCATGTTAAAATTTGGTATGGAGCTTTACAGGATAAATCACTACATCCACAAACAAATAACACAACGTGCAAGTTGTAGAACTATCCATAACGACCCATATTCGGATTATTAAAGACATAATTCGTCAAACCAAAAACGATTACGTTGGTAAAATAAAATAATTAAAAATAACATTCTTTGGCCAGTGTCATATGAGTTATAACGCACATTTCATATAATATTGTTTGCCAAAGACGTTTGATAGTCGGATGGTTATATAAGTAATTATTGTTGATTTAGCAGTGCCTAATTGCATTAAACTGTCCAAAACTAGTGTTGGGCAGTTCCAGGCTACTCCATCGTTACAGGCTTAGAACCTAAAAATGCTTAAAATTAGTAGAACTTTAACACCTGGTAGGTGTTTAACTATGTTTGGTAGGTTCCAGCTGTTAACTTACCTTTATAATCACCTAACTGTATGTTTATTGTTTTGATTTTATAGTAACGTAAAAAGGTTTGCTGCAGTGTTCCCTATAACGGATGTTATTTAGCAATAATTATTGGGTAAGTTCTTGTAATTTCATACTGAGCAGATAAATAGATTATCCTCGCTGTGAACGCAAATATAACACGATATGATTAAAACAGTGTATTGACTGATTTTATTTGATAACAAAATTTGGATTTTTTTAAATGCAAATCATTAAAACATTTTTTTTGTCAGTTCAGTGGTTAATTTCCGATTAGATGAATATGCGTTATACTAAATGATTTTAACTTTGTCCTAAATATTCTTCAATTCAAATGTTAAATTTAGAACGGTAGGATAGTATCTAAAATGTTTGATTCAACCTATCGTAATTATAAGAATAAGTTTTCGGTAATTATTCCGTATAGGTGCCTCCAAACGAATTTTTAATTTTGATATCTTACTTTATAGTTTTTTACCTCCTGAATCCAAATATGCCATTATTTTTCACCGCTGATGAATATTTCTCAAGATATCGCCGTAATAATATACAACATTACAATAAACAAGGTAGGATGGATGACATTTACAAGTGGAATGAACTATGGGTTAAGTACTTGAGCCAACAGCTGATTGTTTTCAATCATAGTCAAGCAAATAGAAGTGACAACTTTAATTAGCTAACTCTGATTCTGCAATATGAAAATCACCTGATTAAGTTACACTTTTCACTTTCTAAGACCAATAAGTTAATAATGTATTATTGTTGCCAGTATTTTATCCTTATTAATGATTTATTGATTTATATTTTGCCGTTTAGAAATTACATAATAAAATGGTACTATTCTAACATAACCTAACCTAACCAAACCTCTAGAATGTAAGCAAACTCCTTTTGATGTCAGAAAAGGCATGTCAGGGTGAAAGGTCGTGATTTATGTGAATTGGTGACTGCATTAAGTCCTTTGAAGGTAGGTTAGATTAGGTAAGTTAAAGTTTAGGTTATAATGTATCAAGTTGTTAGTTTATGTCGCCTGCAGACTGTTTTTGTAAAATTAAAATCCAGAAAAAAACACTTCAAATTAATATTTCAAAAATGCAAGCATTTTTGAAAAAGTAATTTAAAGTGTTTTTCTACACCCTATACGGAATAAATACCGTTTTCTTTAGTTTTAAGCGATTTCGGATTTTGGTATAAAACCAAACCTATATCAATGTAGATACCGAAATTAAATAATGGCGCCCTAAATATTCTGAGGCAACTGTTTTCACTGGCTTAAAGTACAGGTTTTAACCATAAAAAACGTCTTTTACAATAGCATTTTTTTAGTTCAACATAAAAAATACAATAACTTTTAAGACGTATTTTAAGGTGTTTAAATATTAAACTCATTGTCAATAGCATCAATTTAGCCCCGTGGTTCAGTATACGGAACAATAAACGCATTCGACCGAACTGTGGTTTAATCGAACTTTGTAAGAGGAGGTCATAAATATACTTAGTAAAAAATGCATTAAATAGATGTACAAATATATCGAACAATACAAATTTAACAAATCACTCTTCCATTGTTTTTATATATGCTGTTAGTATTAATTTAAATTCAATTGGTTAAGCACTTAATAAGATTTACGGCCAATAGTACAACATTAAATCTGCAATCAAGTCCCCTGTTAATTGAAACACAGCAACACGAACAATTACAATCGTGGAATGTTTACTACGCAGAAAATTTGGATTCAAATCCATTCCTGTAAAATAAAAGTCCAAAAATGTATGATAATAAGTATAATATCATCGAGTGTTGCCCAAATTTAGGTCTTATACATATTTTTAAGTTGACCTTCCAAAGTCCTAAAATAGTATATTACTACTTTATACGCTTTTAGATATAAGATCATCTACATCTATCACAATCCCTATCTATGAGTGATTTTGAACGAATAGTGTTCTTGGCCTGTAGGGACATCATAATAAAAAAAAGTCTTTCGGTACCAGTTCTAGGTCTTACCGTGCCATTTATGGCAATAGCTACTTCCCTATAGGGGAATTCAGTAAAATGGTTAATCTTAATGCACAGTACAGCTTTGTCATTCTGCGTTCGCTGGCACAGTAGTTGTTAGTGCTTAAAAGGGCGGAAGTGAAGATAAGATGGTCGTTAATGGGTTTCCAGTACGAGATGTAATTGAGCAATTAAAACGATCCAAATCTTGTAAAGAGCGTCAAGCTACAAGCCGTACAAAATGTATACAAGCTGTTTTACACAACAGAATACTAGAATACTATGAAATTTAAGCTGTAAAACTAATACATTAGTATATTTCATCAATAGAGCAAAAGGAGCTCTTTTGAACCCAAGATCAAGTTTGAGGGAGGGGCTTAAAAGACACTTCTTGTCCATTTTATGTATTTGAACTACATTTTTGGTTATTTAGAACTATATATATATATATATATATATATATATATATAAACTAATGTAAAAGTTAAAACATTTTTGGTAAAAAAAATTTAAAAAAAATATTTAATTATTAATTATGATATTTCGATCAAGGAGTGAGGACAATGCATCATATCTGTACAGAGGATATACACATCATACATGTAGGATTTGTATGTATTTTGAATATGTCGGGAAGAATAAAACATTATCTATAAAACGATAGCCGAACACGTGTATTGGTTTATTGTTATAGTTTAAGCAAAACTTGGCCAAATGCCAAATCACAAGATATTGGAGGCTGTAAAACATGGTTATGTTTGACCGTTATTGTAAGAGAACATAACATGTGTGTCAAAATAAAAGTTAGTAAGATTATTATTAAACATTGCATTTCATTACTTTGAAGCCTTATTTTTTACAAACACTGATTAATACCAAGCTTACAAAAGAATACTACAAATAAAAAATATCCTCGTACACAATGTCATATTTTTTACATACATATTTTTCTGGAACAAATACATTTTGGAGATTGATACTACTTATTATGATAGAAGCCTCTTGTAGTCAGTCAAATACTAAAACAAATTATTATCTACATTAGGCAAACTAAAACAGATAGGAACAATAGGATTATTATTATGTCACAATTAATTTCATCTTACAATAATTGTCTTCCAAATAGAAGATTATCTTCAAGTAACAAGATAATTATTGTACTACATTATCCCATGTCAGACTTGAATGTGTATAATTGTTCAATAAAGAACAGCAATTTAAATTGTTGTGACATTCCTTAACCAAAGGTGCGCCCTGAGTTTATTTTCTTAAAGTAATTGTTTGGATTCGTGGTCTTCAGGATTCACTGATCAATCGAAAAAAAGAAAAAAACTACCGACGTCTAGGTTAAAAAATATTTATTGATTTTAACATGCTCGTCTCCAGAAGACCTCAAATATATAAGTATATGTATATTTTTATTATTATTCAACCATCAAAAGTTAAGATGAATTATGAAAATATAGTGATTATTTAGATAGCTATTAAAGTCACTTGACCAGCCCAAAGAAACAAAAGATTAAATACTTAAAAATGCTATGTAAAATACTCTGACTTGAGTTTTTTTACTAATTCAAGAACAAACTTTAAAAGTAATAGCATAGATAAAACATACTCCCTTCGTAGATTTTTCATCCTTTGGAACAGCTGAAACCAATTTTATTGTTAGTTCTGTCCGGTGCACTGTAGGGATCGTGTTTTGTTTACAATTTGTTTCTTGTTATATCACCTATTTAAAACTTCGTTTAACCAAATCTTGTCATAAACAATAACTGGTCTCTTAGTTAAACGACCAAACAGTAACAAACAAAGGTAATAACCTTATAATAATAGAATAAAAATTTCGTCTACTCTAGCAATCAGTTTAGACGTATATGAACTAGAGACAAAAAACAAGCTTGAAAATTTACAATAGGAAGAGAAGTCTACTTGTGTTGCTTAGTCTATGGTAATTGATCTTTAAATAATAGTGTGATATTTACTAAAAATATTTTTTTTTCGTTGATATTGGTTATAGTTACTAACCCCATTATATTATGAAACTGGTAACACATTAATAAGCACAAAGAATGCTTGGTTGAAGGCACTGCAGTCCATGACTCGGGTGGGAGTCATAACTCACTGTTAATGCAAATTCACGACGTTCACATTTAAGTGGTATTTATTAGATGGAACAGCTTGAAATGAGGGGAATTTTAATGGTTATATGAACCATTATCGTATAAAGGTCGTCGTATAAATAAAGTTAATGCGCATTAAATTGATAAACACTACATATGCCAAAGCGTAATTGGTAATTAAACACTCATTACAAATATATGAAAAATACTAGCCATAAATACAAGTAATTAGGGAGTATTCAATTACTTAAGATGTAAGTAATTTATTTTTATTTTTGCGGATGTTAAAAGATGATATGGAAAATACAAGAAAATAATTATTGTAATGGGCCTCCGAGCATTTTAACAACCTGAAGTTTTGTGAAACTATTGATAAGCTATAAAAAAAAATGTAATTTTTCATAAGGTTTTTGTTATGGAAAATACTGACCTATTCAGCTTTGTTTAAGTACTTAACATTTGTATAGCAACTTCAAACCATTTCAGTAATTTATTAGGCTATTTTTTAGCGAATTTCCCTTAAGGGAATAAGCTATTACCGTAGTACTCATGGTAAGACCTGGACCCGGGACCGATTTACTTTTTCGTTTTGAGGTCTCTAGAGGCCAAAAACACCATCCGTTCAAATTCATATATATATATATATATGTGTGTGTGTGTGTGTCCGTTAGCGCGATAACTCGAGCAAAAATCATCCGATTTTGATGAAATTTGGTACAAACGTGTAAACCTACGTTTATTCGAACGAGTTCGTGAACCAGCATGATCAGGCTATGGGAACCAGGGTTTAAGGGGGGTTTTATGGGGTAAAAATTGGGTTTTTCCCATTTTTGAAACTAAAAACTTAAAATTTAGCAATTTCTTTTCATACCATTTTGTAGAGCTTAAAAAAACAAATAATTTAGTATATTGAAGCGTTATTATGCACCTAATGGTTTGGAGAAAATGTTGGAGAATGAATGAATGAATGAATGTTTGGAGAAAATTCCAAAAATCGGTCAATTTAAAATTCCCATGTTATTCTTATGGAGAATAAGTAAACTGTTGTAGTTTGCTTGTTTATGCACATATTTTGATCAAATTTGGAAAATGTATTCATTTTATACTAAACTATTAACATTTTACAAAAAAAAAACACCTTTTTACCCTCCCTGTTGCAGCAAACCTAAGTACTCGTTAAACTAATGGTATTTAAATAGGGAATAATTGTGACATTTTTAAGGAGACATTTTAGTGTAAATCCGATCAGGCAAATGGAAATTCGCTTAAGTTAAGTTAGTTATAAAGTTTTAGCTTAAAGTAAATTATTTGCCTCTAATGAGTTCTAAGAATAAACAACAGATTTAAAAATACAGTGTTATCCAACAATATGGTGAGTCTATAGGCCTATTTTGTACTAACGTTTCAAATCGTCACATCCGTTGACACGTTTCAAATTTAAACTAGATGAATGAATAAAATATAAAAGCTACACTTAGTGGTTGACCCTTAATTCACCAAATTTAAACAACCAGAACAACGTGTAATTTATAAGGATTTGTATTGACCAATTTGTGAAGGACGGTGAAACGATCTTTCTCTGCATACCAAAACCTTATGATGAATCATATGTACCGTGGTTTCTGTGACGCTTTTACTAAATAATACGTTCAAATAAAATGATCTTCTCAGATTTTGGTTAATGCTTCTGAATCTGTGTTCAATGTAACATAAACTTATTGTAAATATGATGGGAGCGAGTTGGTCTAGTGGTAGGGTGCGGGAATTCAGTCCGTGAGGTCCTGGGTTTAAATCCTACCAAATTACCAATGGTTTTGATCTAGGTGATAATGCTACAACCCCTAGGTCCAGCCTGAAGTAACGTGAAAAATAATTCCGGACAAAAGTGTATAAACAGGAGGCGTGAACAATATTTGGAACCCTAGACGGCTAATTAAGCTAATGACGTTTTGATGACAGTTTCCTCTTTGGAATAACGGTACTCAGAATGTAAGCAGCCTTTGTTTCTTTCATCTTTTGATTTAATTCGCCTTCATTCAATTTGGCTTATAGGAATTTAGTCATAAACGTGTAAAATAGTAAAATGCTCAATCAACCTTTTAAGGTAGCATTCGTGAACAAAAGACATACTTATATAGTCTATCATTTATACAAATATCCAAAACTAAAAAAAAAAATGTTTGTTAGCACCCTAGCAAATACTGTGTACATCACTGTGCGGTCATTAGGTTACTATAAATTGGCTTTTGCTAAACATTTAATTGTAAGATTTACTAACTATCAGTGATTTACCCAATGATTGGGTATACCACCTTAAAATTAGTTACCTCCATTATTTTTGAGCCGATTACCTAACTATGGAATCTTAATAATTGTAATAAAGTTTTTAAATAAAGAGTATACAGTTGTTTGCCAACGTAGTTTTCATGTCATTTTAGTTTAAAGATGTTGTAATCGCAACCATTAAATAAATACACATGATAACAATACTAATAGGCCTTGGCGTTATTCATCTACACACCAAATTTTAATTTACTACAAAAAGCCATTGTGGAAATAAATAAATGTTTTGTAAAAACCCAAAAAGGTGACGTAAGGGAAATTTTTGAGTTTTTTTTATGTAATTTTCTTTTGACTTTGGTCCAGGAATGAAACCTTAAAGTGTCCTCAGAGTGTTCAGGGACAACTTGCATAAATTTTTATTCCTTTCACCAATATTTTTACCGTGTAACTGAATGGCAATCGTTGAAAATTAAAATCAGGCTTATTAGTAATCCAAAATATAGATTGTAATGATCAGAGATCTAAAGGTAGTAATACAATAAACACGACAATAGTAACAATAATTTATCGTAATATTTTAGTACATGAACTTTCAGAACACACCTTAGCAGATTCATATTGTTCAGCGTAAAATTGTAATAAGGGCCTGTATATTTTTAATATTACTTCAGTGCAAGGTATTATAAATTTTGCCTTGCAAAAATTCATAAAAGTTAGAATTCAGAAAATGGTGTCAACGCCCCTAGATTGTCGCTTCCAGTGGTTACGAGATTGTGAGATAAACAATCAAATGCGCATTAGTTTTTTTCACAAACGTTTCACTTTATGGCAAGGAGAATAGATAAGGATAATAGATAGTTTTATTTTAATATAAGCAACCCTACTGAATAATATTATTTTACGCATCGATTGCGTTAAGACTATTTACGTGACTTGCGTGCACTACTTTACTTACGTCAATGTTTTATTAACTAAAAATCACTACTCATAACATCTAAGAGAAGTTATGTTTTCGTTTATAGCCTCTTATTGCCACTGGCAGTGATGCAACGAGACATTGTACCAAACACAAATTGCACCAGTCAACACTTGGCTTGAACAGCTGATTAGTTGAAGTTCGAATCATTACAATTTTACTTCTTCTGTCTCATTCCTTGAACCTATAATTGGTCCGATAACCGTGTTGTTATGAGTAAAACTAAGCTGTTATGGAAGTAAATAATGCTGTTAAGTGAAACTTTTCAATTCTTAAAACTGAACTGAAACATCTACTTAAAGAAATGGTCGCATATAAATACATTTTACAGGTTAATATGTGAGAGTTAAAATTTGAGTTAAAAGTAGAATCAGTGTAAATCTGACGTTACAGGTCATTAATAGTTTTTTTTGTTTTACTTGTCTTAAGACGCTGCTGGATGGCACGGTAACCTAGGCCCAGGACCGATTTACTTTTTCATTTTAATGTCCCAGGAGGCAAAAACACCATTCGTAAAAATTGTATATATGCATATATGTGTAGAACAAAAATATATATACGTCCGTGAACGCGATAACTTAAAGATTTTTTTTCCAATTTTAATGAAATTTGGTAAATAAAGATGAAAAGGTGTAATGCGTAATAAACTTTGAAAGAGTTCGCGAACCAGCATGATCGGACCATGGGAACAGGTTTTTACGGGAAGTTTTATTGGGTAATATAGGGGTTTCTCATTTTTAACCCTCAAAAGAAAAAAAATCCGTATTTATCTTTAGACCTTTTTAACGAGCTTAAAAAATTAATAATTTAGTATATCAAAGTGTTTTTATACGGTGATTTGTAACGGAGAAAATTAAAAAAATTGTCAATTTAAAATTCCTGTTTTCTAAACTTAAACTTATGGAGATTATTGCAAAATGTTGCAATTGTTGGCTTGTTTATGGATATATTTTAATTAAACTTAGCGGATTTATTTATTTCATAATATTTTTATAAAAAACACACTTCATTAGTTTCCCTGTAGCAGCTAACCTAGGTACTCGTTAAACATAAATGTTAATTTAATAGATTAATTGAAAATCAATCCAGGCAAATGGAAATTCGTTTAGTCGGTAGGTTTTTTGCAGCGGGGGTATTTAAATAATACACCTGATTTACATACCTACTTATCACCACATTTCTATTTTTATGTCCTAATCATACAATGGTGTTTTATCAAACAAATTTGCAACCAAACAATTTGCAGTTTGCCAGTGGAATGTTTTACTTTGGATATTTAGAGTTTCCTCTAATTACACGTAAACCGCGCCCTCGTACCTGCACCCAGGCCAACGACTTGGAAGCTGAATCCATATGCAGGCCCGAGGAGCGGCCCACAAAAAAAAAAACAAACAAAGTGACAACCATAGATGGAGGTTCAAGAACAACGTACTATTTGAGAGAAACGAGCTGTAATTAACCAAATTTAAATAAACAACAACATTAACAACAATACATGAATTACCTAAAATAAAAAAAAAACTTTAAATTATTTAGCTACCCATCTAGCCTACTAACTTACAACCATTTCTTTAATTTTAATCAAATAGGTAATTTTTTAGTAAGACTTTAATAGGCTAGCTTTTACCTTTCAAAATTTCTTTTAAATAAACAAATAAATAACAATTACAACAAAATTTACTAATTTCTTTTAATAAGCAGCATTAGAAATAGTAACTGCTTAAAATTATTTAGGTGCCCAAAGAATTGAATATTTAATAAAATTCTAAAATTTAAAAATGTCAACAAGTAGGCTAATAGACTGTAGAATAAAATTTTAAACTGATAACAATAATATAATGCTGTGCTTATAAATATTTAACGAGTAATAACATTTTAAGTCCATTTAGCAACAGCAATAATAAATAAATCTGTAAATGAAACAAATGCTCAAAACAGGAACTTGCGGTATGGCGGAATGTTCATTATGTGCAGGCGCAAAACACTGGAGCCGTTTAAGCTAGACGGAGAGGGGCTGTCCAGAGTCCCAAAGGAGGCCCCAAGGTGGAAATATTTCTCCGCCATGCTCCCGGTGTCACAGGTTGACAGCTCACATGGGCCCCATCAAGGTGCCGGTGGCACGAGAGACTACTCCATCGAAGAATACACCCTCACATTAAAAAAAATAAAATCAAAATAAGATCGAAGGCATGCCAGAAATATTCGATTTGGAGAGATTAATATTTTGACGAATCGGAGCAAAAGGCAGCCACTGAACCTATGACACTTGGCGGTGGGAGTAAGAAGAACAGTAAACAAGGCGAACAACTAAACTACTAAACAAAAAACACTTTGACCGTTGGTTATGAGTCGTGACATTCGCCGGTGGAAAGTAGTCACGGCTCACACGATACTGATGTAACTCTGTTTCAATTAATCGTGCTATTACCAAGAAAACCTAACGACTTAATTGAGATAAACTTATGTTTTAAATACTTGGTACTATTTCCGTATTCATTGTATTATCTTTTTTATATAACTAACTAATTTCGTTAAAAGCACAAACGCTACTTCTAAGGGTGTTTTAACTCGTTGGTTAATGATTGTTTTTTAATATAAAACCCATGTGAAATCAAAAGAAACCAAGAAATCTTTAACAAAAAAAAAGTGTACAATGTTAATTATTTTACAAATTATTGTAAGATCAGTTTGGAAACTCTTTACTGTAATCGTCGTGCGTTGGTTCTCTGATCTTCCGTATTGAAGTGCAAGATAAATAATCTACAACCTGAGTCCCCGAAACCAACTGGGACTGGAATAGGGACTTGTTATCTCAAAAGAACTACTTTAGAACCGCAATGCGTATATTGGAGCGAGTTTATGCTACGATAAAGTAAAAAGGAAATGTTAATAAATTATGGCTTGCTAGATATAGGTCGGATTATTTAATCGGGTTTAAGTATATAACTAATATGTTAGAACATAAAAAGTTTTTATGAGCCAACCAATAGTCTAGGTTAAATGTTGTTAAAAGATTAAAAAAAAAAAACTCATTTTGCATAGTTTTTACAAAAGAAGTGTTACAACAAAGTTACGATGTTATCACCTAAGTTTATTTTTTTATACTAATTATGGATGTTTAAAACTGTTTGTATTTATAATGTTGATGTAAATTTGCCTAATTAATATATGCTACGTTTTACATTAGCTGTATTGATGCTAAGCTAAGGTATTTCTAATATAAAACTGTATACATTTTCAAATTAACAAGCCATATCTTAATTGTATTTCTCACTAAAAATAAAATGTATTGATTATTTAATCAAAAAGCATGCGTACTTGACAACTAAACAGGTATTTGACCTTTATTTCAGATTTGTAATAGTTGTTTATACCTTCTTGATACCATACAAGTTTTAAGATTCGTCATAATCTAGATTTGTAACAATCCACTTACAAAAATTGGTTGTTAGAAAAATTTTTCTCTATCCAAACAGATCCTGCAGAATATTCTTCTTATATTATAGATAACTTTATATAATTTATGACTTTACTTATTTCAATCATGTTCCAATTATCAGTAAAAACTGCCTATTTCACATTCAATTTCATAAACAGATTTTTCTCTTAATTACAATCTGACTGGTAATAAACAACAAACAGAAAGAAAAACTAAATGTAAAATTTCAATCAATTTAAATTTTAAATTATTGTACAATTTACAGTGCTCATTGTTAGCACTGGACATTTGAAAGCATCCCCTTTTTCATTCATCGAATCATCATCCAATACCAAATTGCGTAATCTCTTCTTAAGTTACAAACATCATGGATATTCAAGGAAACCATTAAACCTCACATAGATTAATTTAAACAAATTTCGGTATTTTGCACATATTCATGAAAAAGTTGTAAAAACTAAGAAAATAATCGTGGAGATTGTGAAATATTTCTACACATTTAATTTAAATAAGTAGTAAAATAAAACAGAATGTTTTTAAAATTTGTGGTGCGTGCAGCTACCTTTCAAATTATAAAGTGACGGATAGGAATGAATGGTCCCTTGGCTTCATTTAGTCTAACACACTTAACGAACTATGATGAATTGAAATCCTTAAGACTAAACATTATGTACGTTCCAAAACTCAATTTATTCATAAATATTCATTAATTTTATTTTATTTATTAAAATAATTAACTTATTTATTTTATTTTGATCGAATTGTATTGTATAGCTACTCATATATTTATAAGTGTATTTACGATTGTTATTACTTGTACTGTATCAATTAATTATGTAATGGTACTGCCCGTTGGAATTATATATATATATATATATAGGGTTAATAAGAATTTCGGAGACCCCCTATTAAAATGTCATTAATTTCGTCCAAAAACCCAAATTGGGTTATTTTGGGGCCGTCTCAAAGATCTTAAATGTAAAGCCCCATCAAGTGACACCTCATTTAAAATGCCATTACTTTACAAGAATCTCCATCTAATTTCCCTTATAACTCGTTGATATGGTCCAGCTTAATATTAAAGTTATCAATTACTGGCATGATTAAACTAATAAAAATATTATAAAAAAATTATTTCACAGCTGAGAAAAGCAGGGGGTTTAGTTATGTTTAGGAAGTATACCTATATCCACAGATTACTACAACAGAGTATGATATTGTATCTTCTCAAAATTCAAATAATAAATAATCCAAGATATGATCTTTGGGGGTTGACTAAATTTCAGAAATTATAGCACATAACATCGAATTGAGGTTTTTTTCGTTAGGACCCGAAAGCATCATTTACTATTCTCTTTTGAACATGACTCTGATAAAAAGTACAGTACGTAGACCATTTAATTTTTGTGACAAAGAGTGATATGAATATTGTTATATTAAAAAGGTAAATAAATGTTAGGTACATCGGATAGTCAAGTAACGAAACGTATGAATTAAAATAGGCAATGATAGTTTGTTAAGGCATTATTTACAATTACCTTTGATTAAAAATATTCTTTAAACTAGTTCTAATGATGGGTACTAGCACAAGAAAAAATTAAAGAATAACATAGTGTTACCGTAGATTCAATCTATGACGATAAAATGACTTAGGTGACTAAAAAGCAAATATTGTATGTTTGTTATCTATAGTTATTGACTACAAACATAAAAGTATTTAAAATGGTTACTTTAAATACATTTATTTTGTAAAAACCATATTAAGTCGGTTACTTTTACTATATATAAAAAAACTCAAATTTCTTGTTGCTTAGCGAGTAATTTCTTTTAAAAGAGAACTTGAATATAATTTAATTTGTCTCCCTCTGAAGGTGTAATCAATCTTGTTCTTCAACCTTTCTAAAGTTTTAATTTGAAAACCGCGCGGTCTTTGAAACCTTGTTTAGCTATGTGTACTGTTTGTATTCAAACATTTAAACCGTCACAGTAACGAACATTATAACTGGAGAAGTTAGTGTATCATTCGATACCGTTATACTACAGGCTAAAGAAGGTCTTTAGACTGTAGCAAGTAAATTTTATAAAGCAATTTTGTAAAATTTATTTTTAAACATATAAATAAAAAAAGGAATACAAGTAGGCTACGTTTTAATGGATGAAAGTTAATATGACGTTTGTATCCATGCACTGGCCTAGCATATATTATATTAAATTAATGACCAATGATTTGTGGTATCGGCCAACCAACATTACCAAGCTGTTTCTCATTATTGTAAAATTTCATTTACCTTAACTAAGTTATACTCATAAATGAAATAACGCCTCATTAATTAGAACATGAACTATTTATTAGACACGAGTAAAAAATTAGAAACTTAGGAGAACGAATAATTTATGACCAATAATGTATCTTAATATTTTTGGGAATCAAAATATTTTCTTAGTAAATTATTGGTTGAATTTCTTAAATTTATTAACAGGGTACAACTTTTTTATGTTAATTTACTTTTATTTAGAATTACCTTTTTATCTTGCATAAACACACCTTTAAATCGTAAATATTCCCGGTATTTTTTATTTGATTAAGATTACTCAAATAATTATTATTCATGTTCAGAGATAATAATTTCTGGATTTTACTGCACGTGGGTTTTTTTTTAGAATATTTTTCATGTAAATGAAGTCAATAGTACCAGTGACAAGTTTAGACAACATATTGGAGTATTGGTAAGGTTATGTCACTACATACATATGTTTGTTTAATGAGTATTTATTTGAATTGCTATAAGTTAACAAGGGATTTAATTTCAAACTTCAATTTTTGTATCTCTTAAAACAATGTTCAATATCTCCGTTCATCCCAAAATCGATATGTGCAAAATTGTAAAAAAATATACATAATTTAAATTTGAAATGCTCACGCTAGACTCCATTAAAAATCTGCGATATACGTAGGTAATATAATAGTTTCTAACAGATAAAGATAACATAACTATCTGAAAAAATACGGGCGTCTGAACAAATGTCTGTTGTGACCACAGTGCAAAGAATAAAAAAATGTATTCCCTGATATGTGGTTGTGACCGATTGGTATAACTGATTTACTTATCATTACTATTTTCACTATATGAATGTTTGCTGTGCTAAAATATTTATCGATTTTCATATCAATACTTTGAGTTTTTTAAGCCTAAAGCAAAATTTTTCTTATCGAATAAATTATTTCAGGACGTTGAAAAATATAAATGAATGATTTAAATATATAAACTCCGGTATTTGTGAATATTTAAAGTAATAGTATTTAATGGGACAATCCACTTTTTTGACCTGTTACTTACTACTTTTGCAGCTTCTTTTACTCTGGTTATAACAAATACTCAGTCTTGGATACACGTGTATCAACTTAATAACATTCTGGGCAAATAACTGAAGTTATCAAAACAAATACGAAGGTAATATTAGGTATGTTTATCCAGCATGGCCGATTGTTATCTTTAATCCATTCCACGTTCCTTCCTCTTTCTGTTAAATTGGGAAACTGCAACCAAAATGTATTTGTTAGCTTCATTTAAGAACATAAGGCAAATATGTAGTTCGAAGCCATAGTAATATATTTTTTATAAAAACAATATAATCGTCCTTTTTATTCAATGTAAATTTAAATGTCCAAGAAAACCTGGCTTGTGTATTTCTAGTAAATTTTATTATATTTTACATTATATATGGTTTATGTATATTGCGTAGCATTAAATAATATAATATAATAAACACATTAAAAATCTGCGAATGCAAAATATATTACCCAATACCCCTTAGCAGTTTTTGATCCCTGGAACACATGTGATTTTGTTTTCTCAAAATAAAACTATTAGATGTATACAATCTACATGTATATCCTGAGAGCAAATTTAACCGTGTACAGCAATGGCTCATATATTCATAGACACTTCTAACACTTCTTGTGATTCACACACAAACCTTACATTGACTTAAACACAGCCAGACAACATAAGCAATGAGATTCGTCTTGTAAAACTAATGACTTTGAATCTCCTTGATGTATTACTTAATGTAATAGGTTGTCTTGTGTTCTTCTTATAATAACTTTATACGATCGGTTACCACCTATTGAGACGAATGTTTTGTATATCTTACCTAGGCAAAGCAAGAATGTTATTACACTAGTTTAAAGATAATGAGGTTGAAGATTTAAGGTTAGACCAGAAACGATCGCCTATTTTACTCTTTGTACACGATTGTGTATGCTTTGGTTTATGATAAAAACAATTTTATATTACATCCAAGCTAATTCCATATAAATTTCAAAAGGATAATTAGCTCCATACAATGCATCACAAAAAAATATTTCACCATATACTGTAATTATGGTATCGGTTTCACTCATTATTTTAAGAGTTGCGCATAATTATATGTTTTACATTATAAATAAAGCAAGCTAAACTATGACATGTATGTGCCTTTTAAAGGTTTTGTTGTTTTCGTTGTTATGATAATCTCTTGTCAAATATAAAATAACTAGTGTGAACATTTGCCTTAGCTGTTAGACCAGGCTGACGTCGTCATTTTGCTGATCGTAAAAATCAGCACAGCTAAGCACGATAACATTTTTACTACAATTTGGGTTATACTGCAGTTTATAGGCTGAAAGGTTCATAATGTATATAAAAGATTTATATTTACTTAGTTATTTTATTTATTATTTTTAATGTATATTATAACGTATTATGATTTTACTTTGTTATCATTCACTTCCTGATAATCTAGAAAACATGTTTGCTTTTTTAGGTTACGGTATCTTATTTCCTTACTGGTTATTAACCAACGTACAAGATCCACGGCTGTGATTGGTAATGAAACGACAACTGTGAAATTAGCTGATTTAGTGAGCGGGAATAATACATTCCCCATTCAGCTATTTTGCGTACTGTTTACCGGTATGACAAAATGATAATTTACATGCAGTGGTAGGAAAATATATTTTGGAATGAAAACATTTACCATCTTGTTCCTACTCCCATAATTATTTAATGTACGAAATATACTTTTTTTGCTCGTATCCACCCCAGTGGCATTTTTTTAATGGAGTTCAAACGCTTTCAAGTGAAAACGGCCCAAACCCTAATGTTTTGTAGATGTACTGGGAATTGAACCCTTCCCTCCCACACCGAAGTCCGAGACGCTAACCACTAGGCTAGCAACACACCAAAATTGTGATACATGCACGCTGTTTTATAAAATAATGATGGAAAATAAACAAGCAACTTCTGATGTGATTCTAAACTAATTCCAAATGTTGGGTTCCGCTTTTGATAATGCAAATAAGACTAGCCAATCTTTCAGGAACAACTATCAATAAACACATAGTAGAATTGTTTTTGATGTTTCACGCTGCTTCGGTTCTATCTGATAAATGAGAACAACCTTGAACTCATTCCGTAGTTTCACAATCAATATAGCTTATGTATCAACCCATAAGATTTGCATCCAACCACAGACAAAGTATAGTAATTCGATCCACTCGTGGTTGATGGAGTCAGTAGTAATGAAATCAATCACAGTGTAATACAAATTAAAACTTTTAGTGTAGTGTACTTTACAAATCAAAAACATGATTTTTTTTATATCAGTATTAAAAGTTGTATTCAACTCCTTAATGTGTATGTTCATAAAAAACAACATATTTCGATAATTGATACTCTACAAAATTTTAATCACTGATTTTTTTTAGATGAGGACCTCACCAAATTGGAGTGTGTGACATAATGTTAACGTTTAAGTAAAAAAAAAAAAATTATTAAAGTAGCTTTAATGGATAAAGGATCTATGCTTAGCTAGATTTAATGAAGCATTATAACTATTATCACTAACTATATTGGGTATTATATAATTATAAATAGGTTTAGTTTGTGTTTGACCCATCTAAATTATTTTAATACTATGAGGTTATTATTATTATTGGTATAACATTAAACACCCTTATATGCTACTGTAAGCATAAATAATCCATAATTAAAATCAATTTGATGAATTTTTCTACCACGTATAAATCAGGCCTACAAATATTTAGGTAAGAATTTCTAATAGTTAAAATTTCATCAACAATTTATAAATATTTTGCTACTATTTACAATAACCACCAGAAATTTACATTTTCCACGTGAAAACTCTCGACTACCATTGTCCTACATTGTTGCAAGGTATGATATCAGTTCCTAGAGGTAACTGTAATAGTTCGAAGTATCACAAATGTTTTGATTAATTTCAACTGCTTATGTATTGTATTTGCTATGCAACATTCAATGTGAAACTGGTGTATATTTATCCCTTTTTATATTTGCCAGATTCATAACTTTCGCATTAAACTAGATAACATTGAAAAAGAACAGAAAATGTTTACATTTGTTTTAAAGGAGGTTTCAAAATTGAAATGACTAAAACGGTTATACAGACGCAAATAAAACGTGCTTAAGACTAGTCAATTTTAAATCCCACATCATCAGTTTAATACACTGTATTATGAATTCTTGTGGTTATGAAGCTTCGAAGCGAAGGTTTGATCGAATTGGTCTTTTTCTAATTGATTAACGACCTTACTAAGCCTAGCCGTATGCTGGTCAGTAATTTGAAGAATATAAAATAGGAAACAAAAAAAAAAACTAAACATTATTGACTTAAAAAAGTGGGTTTAAAAATAGATTAGGAAGGACAAAATTCGTCCAAAATGTCATACAGAAGAGATGTAGTTTCTGAGGTTGATGTCTAGTATCAAGAGCACACATTGGGGTGGTCTGGTGTTTTTATCAAGTCCTGCAATTGATGCTAAGCTTGCAATTTATCCGCTAAACTGTTTTGTCTTTTTACACAGGCTATGTAGCCTCTCATTGATAGTGTTTTTTTCTAAAATGTAATATTCATAGTCCTTTAAAATAGGTTATGTTGTTCAATACTAATTTATTCTACTAAGACATAAAAGCGGTACTTATTCTTGCCTCAAAATAGTGTCAGCCATCACTTTCGGTAGCCGAATAATCATATGATTTAACTGTTTTATAAACCACTTCATTTTTGGGATTTGGACAGACATGGCGAGCCATGTATAATCAGTATATACACTATTTTCATTGGTATTGTAAATAATTTAAATAGTATAAATCCTGATATGACTTGTATTGTAAATAATTTATATAATGCAAATAATATTTAACATAGCTCTCGCCAAGAAAGAAAACAAATATGTGATCACACCAACGTTTAAAGTTTACGATTAAAGATGTCAAACTAATCGTTAAACTAATTGTTAAACTAAAGATGCAACCGAATGCTTAAAAGTGTTTCCTTTATTTTGACCCTAACATTACGGTATAAAGTAACATTTCGAAACGTGACAGACCTAGCTGACTCATTAGCTTAACGATGCCTTGATGACAGTTCCTACTTTAGACAGACTCGAACCTTAGGTGGCCTTTGTTGATGACAGTTTATTTTAATTTCTCCTAAAAAAACCCTTCTCTACTATTTTCCTACCTAGTACAGTATCAAATATAATTGCTATTGAATGAAGAATGCACTGTTTAAATATATTATTCTAGTGCAATTTACTGTAAAATGAGTACATTAACCTCGTTAAATTATTGTTCTTGACAATGTTATTATTTAAATGTATAAAAGTTAGGACATTTATGAGTGCAGTAAACTTATCAAGATGAATGCTCAATGTTTAAACAAACGTGTAAATGAGAACTTGTGAAATCTCTTCAGTGTTACGAATTTATATCTTATTTGGATTTTGTAAATAAACCTTAAAAATAAAATATTTGAGAAATAAATTTTAGTAAGGAGACTAGTTTATAATTTACTAAGTTGTTGAAACACATTATAAATTGTATTATTTGATTTTGTTACTACTTATTGTGCGATACTATATGTGAAGAGGTTGATTGTTGTGAAATGTTTCATTAGCTGAATCCCATTATCCGTAACATTATAATGTTCATACATTACTATCTCGAAACCATACAGAATTATCCGGAACATTGTTAATCAAAGAATTTAAATTCACTTTATAAATGCTTGAAACATTAATTAACACGTTCCATTGCCATGTGAGGATCCCCTACAAGTGCTTAAGTAAATTTATATTGATGAACACGTAACACATACCCAGCAAAGACACGTGGATTGAGTTTTTTTTCAAGAAAGTTCATGCAAATAATAAAATCAATTTTTAGAAAGTTCTGACACTTATTTCATTTTTTATCTTGAGGTATTTTGGGTGGGTTTGAATGGAAGTTCGTTATTAATCCATCCATTGCTAAAATAAGGTAAAGCTTACTTGAAGTTTAAAATTAAGTAGAAAATTAAACTAATAATAGAGCTAGAGACTTAATCATACTACCAACAAAAATGCCGAAGATAATTATAGAAAATCCCTCACTAATGGGTTATATAACAATGTTGCTAAATATTATATTTATTTAACCTTTGATTTGAGATACTACCCTGAATCACCGAAACCAAAATTTGCTGGACATAAATTTACTGTCTTAAAGAAATATAAGCAACATTCCAGCAAGTTATTAGTTGAAATTGTTATAAAGATCCCGTGCAGTAAAAGACGCTCGTATGAATCAAAGATAGGCTATGCTTCAAATACTAAAGTGTGATCAAACATACTTTTATGTCCACGTAATTTCTTCATTATTGATAAATGTTTATCTTTGTGATGTCAAACATTAACTTTTCATATTATAGGTAATTTGATATATACACGTGTAAAAATTTGACTTCAATTTTAACCTGTAATGATTCACATCATCCTAAGGTCAAATATCATTGTACTTAGGATTAGGTAATCAAAATTTGGGTTCAAGACATCAGGGTTGAATGATTGACGGCTAATAGTCATTGCACTATGTAAGGATTATGAAAACCCCATATAAAAAAATGTCGGTAAAAAGTTCTGCTAACCAACATATGCACCTACGTTCCTTGTTCAAACTCAAATTGTCATGATTTATGTAAAGTTCCACAATGAGTTTTGATTATTGTTTTGTTTGCTGTTTTTGAACGAACCATATCCGTTCTCCGTTGATCCTGGTTGACGACCAAAAAATGTATTAAATGACTCGGCCATTTATAGTTGATGAGACTTCTTGTGTGGTAGAGAGTTTTTGGCTTTTGTTAACAGCAATTGTTT
This sequence comes from Macrosteles quadrilineatus, assembly GCF_028750875.1. Classification (NCBI taxonomy): domain Eukaryota; kingdom Metazoa; phylum Arthropoda; class Insecta; order Hemiptera; family Cicadellidae; genus Macrosteles; species Macrosteles quadrilineatus. Next base: position 162,354,244 of record NW_026542594.1, read on the forward strand.
TCATGTGTTGGGGCGTATATGCCAGATCTGCAGTATCTCCCTTAAAATCGCCCTTCATATTCATCTGACCAACAGTAAAAGGATAAGCCTTAAAATAAATATTAGAGAAATTTGCTGCTAAATTAACTGGAACCCCATTGTCGGATGTATAATGGTCTCAGGAGGTTATTCAAATAACCATTATCAGATTTTAATATTGCAGCAACATCGTTTTCAGTTGGCAAGTTATGCCTCATCTGGTATAGCTTACTGTCTGGAATGTTCCTGCCTGTATAAATAGGGTTAGCGTTTGCCTAACCCTGTATGATCAAACAAATATCATTCCTTAATTGTCATAGTCATAATTACGAGCACTGATCCAACTGTTCAATTATCATTGCAATGGTGTGATAAATAATATAATCATATTCCAGAAAACTTGCTTCAAAAAATTGCATTTGAAAATAATTTTTTTATCAATCAGGGCCTGAATACAAATAATCTTTTTCTGTAAATTAATGATACTTTCTGAGGAATTCCAATGGGATATTATTATATCAATAAAATATTATAGAGGTAGTACAAGCTAATAGAAAATGTCAAGTTTTTAATTCTTTTCAATAGTAACAACACTTTTATCGTTTAACTTTTCATATCATAAAAAACAAAACAGAATATCAGGAACAATTTCATAACCTAGAATTTATTTCAAGTTAGATATTATTTGTGTGGCAAAGAACTGAAAATATAACTTCAATACAATTCAATCTGTCTACTGCGCCAGATGTAATCAGTTTTGTTTCAACCACTCGTAAAGTTTGTTTTCTATTTTCTTACTAATATATATTCTTAAAATTTACAAGAGTAATTTTATACTAATTTAGCTTAAATATTAATTTTTTACTACGGCATAGATATACATTTGTGGTAAAAGTGTAGTAAGTTAATAGTGCATTTTATAAGAAACTTAGGTCTTTTTACCAACCAAAATCGGCATACTTTTAAATATATTCATTAATTCATCGCCCAATGACAAATGAACCTTGAAAACAGAATTGATCTTTCCTTAATAGTCTATAAGAATATAAGATAATACATAATAATGTGAATGTTATAATGGTTAAACATATTATCTATCTATTCTATATATAATTCAGTTTTACAAATCTTTGTACAACTAAATCTAGAGTTCTACTGGACCAATTTTATTAATAATTGATGGGTCGTTGGAAAGCTTGATTCCTGTAGATTTGCAAATAATTATGGAAGTTTGTTTTTGTAATGATTTATGGTGAAAAATAAAAAAAAACATGTTTTCCATAAGAAATACATTGAAAACGGTGTTTTTCACACTTTTTATTTGGTTGAGACTTTTGGCTGCCTTTTTTTGAGTGTTTCCAAGAAGTGAATGGTATCAATTTGTAGGAAATTTTATTCTCTTTCGGAATACCACCTTCCACTTCAGTCGATTTTCTCACCATTTAAAATTTATTTGCAAAAAAGCTAAGCAACCTCCGAATTTTTAGTAATGAGAAAATACTGAGTTAGGGATATTTTTGTTAAACTTTGTACAACTAAATCTAGACTTCTACTGGACCAATTTTGTTAATTAATGGGTCATTGGAAAGCCCAACTCATGTAGATTTGCAAATAGTTATGAAAGTGTGATTTTATTAATTTTTTGTTGTAAAAAAGTAAAAATAACAAAAATACATAAAAAACTGCTTTTATCAAGGTTCTGTTTTAAAGTTTCTATTTGTAGCCAGCTTTTGGCTGCCTTTATTAAGCATTTTCAAGAAATGCATAGTAGTTTTTTGTAGTAAATTTTATTTTATTTCAGAATATCACATCCACTTTGGTCGATTTCCCCTCCATTTTAAAGTTATTGGCAATAATCTAAGTGATCTCCAAATTTATAGTGGTGAGAAAAATATACTGAATTACATATATTTTTGTTAAACTTTGTACAACTAAATCTAGACTTCTACTGGACCGATTCTGTTACTTAATAGGTCATTGGAAAGCTTAGTTCGTGTAGATTTGCAAATAATTATGATAATTTGATTTTATTACATATTTGAGGTAAAACAATAAAAATAAACAATATTACATTTAAAACGCCTTTTTTCCCTAGTTCATATTTCCAAGATTATATTTGTAGCCATCTTTAGGCTGCCTTTATTGAGTATTTTCCAAAAATACATGATAGTAATTTGTAGGAAATTGTATTCTCTATCAGAACATCACCTTCCACTTTGGTCGATTTCCTTACCATTTCAAAGTTATTTGCAAAAACGTCAAGCAACCCCCAAATTTATGGTATAATTAATGGTGAGAAAATACTGCACTAAAAGTTTTGTTGTAAAACTTTGTACAATGAAATCTACAGTTCTACTGAACCGATTTTATTAATTAATAGGTCATTGGAAAGCCTAATTCGTGTAGATTTGCAAATAGTTATGAAAGTTTGATTTTATTAAGATTTACTTGGTGGAACCCGTCAAAGTCTGACAGTTGCTGTTGAGGTTGCAAGCAAGACCGTTTGACAATAAATCGATGATAAATAACTCCATTTTTGAAATATTTTGGTTGTTCGTGATTTAGCAGTGTTCTTTAGGTACGTCCGATCTTAATAATCAATCATTCAAATGGAAGCTGGTATTTCACTGAAGGTTCTTAGGTCAAAACAAATAGAATAACGTAATTGGAATTGAGTAAATATATAAAACTAAATTTCATATCCAAGATATAATTAAATTTATGTTTTCTGATTAAGCGATACAGTATATCTTTAACTTAACTGATTAAAACTATCAATATCTCAAGTGAAAGCCTTTGAAGTATTTTAAGACCAAGGCATATAAAATAACTTGAATTTAATTTTAGTTACGTATCATTGATTGCAGATAAGTACTAAAACGATTATAATTATTGTTGATTCGTGATTCAGCAGTGTGCTTTAGGTAGGATTATTAAGATCGGGATCTTAATATTCAATAGCTCAAATGAAAGCTGGTATTTCACTAAAGTTTTTTAGACCAAAACATATAGGGTAATGTAATTAGAACTGCTGGAATACATCTTTTATTGAAGTAAAAAAATATATAATTTATATTTTTGCGTTGAGTAGTACATTAGATAAATTAATAATGATGATTGATGGCAAATCTGTGGTGCGTCCATACCTTTAGTTTAAGGCCAAAATTATGAAAATTAGTCGGGTTTAACCCGACTCGGAAAAGAAAAACCAATATTTTTTATAGATGGCAATAATTGGTTTACCAGTATGCATAATCTAAATATACGAAATTGTGTTAATAATTTAACAGCTTATTGTTATATTGTTATTTAATTGATTTTTCTTTGATTAATAATGTTGTTGTTAACAATTTGCATTTGTGTTTAAAGTGAGTTCCTTATGTTAAGTATGCGATTCTAATGTTATGTGCTTAATCTGTACCATTAATATTAGCGAGTAAAGTGGTGTATGGATTTCACAACCATTATTTTACTAGAGACCGTTGTATTTAACCACAACGGGCTCTGTTGCTAGTTATTAATATAAAGCCATACAGACTCACTTAAAACCGTCACAAAACCCCAAAGGGATCATTTAGAAATACTATGGATTTTTAATTTAGTTTTTTTACGGTTTGAACTACGGTACTTAAAAAGACAGCTTTCGCTAGAACTGGAGAACCCAGTAAATAATGATATTCTTGTGGAAATAGTTTGTATAGATATTTAACACAAATTCGTGTATTTTTTAAAAATAAAGCTTATATATGTATGCATTCTATTGAAGATGTTACTATTTTAAAATCAAAATACAAGACGAATCAAACACTCAACAATCTTGAAACCTCACAGCTACGACCAACACACATAAAACCCAAATCACCTATGAAGGGTGTTTGGTTCCAACAAAGGAAAATAAAATAATGTTTCTTTGATGTACCTTTATTGCTAAACCATTACAGAGTTTTTTTTTTTACATTGTTGCCCTTTGTTTTTAAATTTAGTTAATTATTACCATAGGGTAGTGATACATCTTCAAATACATTTATTTGATACTTGACAATATCTATTGATTCGTATGAACTTTAAAACATAACCATGATTAAATGAACTTGTAAACATTAACATACAAAAAGAAACAGATACTTTAAGAAACAGACTGTAATTTTTAAACACAAACACAGTTTGTAAACTTTTTTTGTGTTAGGTGAGTCAGTGGCTAAGGTAGCGTCACGTATTTAGGACCCAAGGCAGCGTGTCGTGGGTTCGGATTCTGGTCACTGCCACTTATCAGTACTGTACCAGCTCACCCCTTGCTTTGCTGGATACTTTCCACGTTATTGTATACGACAAACTAATATATGATATATTAGTTTAATTAGTTTATAGTTGAGTTAGGCTGTGTATAATGTTTTGGTCTGTAGTCAAAAGTTCCACGTACAGATCTGTAGTCTGTGTGGACGGGCAAATGCACAAGGTTAAGGGAGGAAAAAAAACCCTTTAACATCACCACAATACAATGTATACCTAATAAAACTTAGTTTGCGGTAAGAAGCTAATGTTTTTGTCGAGATTCATGTGTTGTCATGGTTGTTATGACAACGGCAGTGTAGCCTGCTAAGTGTTTCGGTAATTTATTGGCATTAGGCTAAAAGCGTGTTTCCTTTACAAGAAAGCTTGTACTTTACAGTACTTATTACACAGTTAAGGAAATGTATTGTTTTCGTAAAAACTTTCCATTTTACAATTTTGTATTGTAATAAAGATTTTCCATAAAAACCCGGAAGAGCGGAAAAATCATATTTTAAAAAGACCTAAACGAATTTATTCAATTTTATAGTATGGTTTTTGTAACTCTCCCCAAAATAGTACCACCCTTAATACTGTAAAACTTACAGCTCATAAGTTATTGCAACTTTTGTACTTTTACCAATAAAATAGTTACTACCATCACTTGTTCAGGATAATGGTTGTGGACAGGCTAAGAGAAATATATGTTAGTTTGCTGATTCCGATTATTTTTAAAGGACCTATTAGAGGCATTATATTGTCTAACTATATATTAGTTAATACTTTTAGGTTGTACATTAGTTTTATACTTTTAATACGTAAGAAACGATTTATTATCATAAGTAACATTTATAGAACCCTTTACTAATTACAGTTAGAGTAAGTATACGATAAAACGATAAATTATTATCATACTTTTCACAAGTTCCATTGCTTTGATTTTGGAATAAACCGCTTATTTTATTAGTAGGCCTATATCAGAACTCGATATTTTCTTTTGATTCAAACACGAAAGGCCATTAGAACCATGGTGGAAGTAAATATTTACTTCCACCATGATTAGAACGTACAATCCCGCTGAATAAAAGACATTGTGTTTTGATTATTGATGTACACTAATCTATACTTGTTCTATCTATATTTATACAAAATACTTAATACAAATAAACGCCTGTAAATTGAATAAAACATAGTTTTATCCATGGCTTTACTATGTTCTGTTTAAAACACTTTTTTCTGTTGATCGTTTTAGTGGCCTTACCTAAGGTTTTATTACTTTGCATTTGTTGATTCTCGGCACTTTACATTTGACACTATACTATATAACTTAATTAGTTTTTTATGCAATGTTTTGCTTAACCTTCAAGGTTTGACTCACAAGACAACCTTTGCTATTTGTTTGTTCAACTTTTAATGGTGGCATTAATACTCTATTGTAATGTTTATCGGTATGAATAAAAGGTATTTTTTAATATCAGCAAACGGTGTATCGTGTATAACCCTGTTGGACAATCAATTAGGCTATTTTAATTGACTGCTTCCCCTAAGCCAACTGATATGAATTCGTTAGCACAACATAACAGATACGGCTGGTGTTTGGCTTCCTTAATTGCCTCTGCGATAACATTTTGATTGGTTTGCTGATTCAATAAAATAAAACCCGGCACGTCTGCTGCAGTAATTGTTCCTTACGTGCTTCTCTTGTTTTTTTTTTTTTTATTTCTCTCAGGAGATTTTTTGTAAACTTTTTTCGATAAATATTGTTAGTGGAGCCACTACGCTCTACAACTTGGTCCATTGTATCGTAATTAAAATGCTCTATAATTTCAATTAGAATATAGAAATAGGTTAAATAGTATAAATTATTTGAACTATACATTACAAATTAATAATCTAAATGGACAAATGTATACGAGAAACCATTAACTGTTATTTTAGGTCATATTAAATGCAACTCTTGAACCCTATGATATGATACGATGTTGGCAAGTTGATTAAAAAAGTTAATTTGCTGTGTGCGATTTTTGTGTGTGATTTTTGTGTGTGACAGGGACGTTCTATAATTTATTTTACATATTGTAAACGTCACAAACTTAATTGTATTGAACAATTCCGTATCCATTCACAGCATTACGGCTCAAGAACCCAACTTGGTCATGAATTCCTACATAAATTCAGCAGCCAATCCAATTTTCGAGAAAATAATACAAATTAAACAGGATAAGAAATAATTTGAGTAGATAAGTTGGTACACCGTGCTATCAGCTGATCTAGTCAACCATGTGAATCCCGCAGTGATCCACTGACCAGGATTGAACAGTCGGTTGTCAGTTTTTAGGCCGTGCACGTGCTCTAATTTTTTGTGAGTATTATCGTGTGTTCGCTCAGTTTTTATATTTTTAATATTTATCTAACCCCTAACGCAATGCGAATGAAGACTTTTCGTGAAAAGATTAACAACAAGACTATAGTTAAGTGTACTACTGCTTACCTGAAGATTTAGTTGTCTCCAAAACGTCAGTAGTGCAGTACAGCCCCTGATTGCGTAGATATCAAGAAAAAACATATAATGATATTTAAAATTATTGGCCTAACTAAACCTAAATTTTGATTGATTCAGCTGTGATTCGATATGAGGAAAAGTCACGGGTAACGAAAGTGTTTACTCTGCTCACCACTATTTGCCTCAAATCATATGGCTATTGAAGAAAATTATATCCTATACTCTAATACGAGCAATGTTTGCTTGTATGCTTGCTTGCTTTCTTGCTTGCTTGCAGACAAATCTCGAAAACGGCTCCGACGATTTCCTTCAAATCTTGTAAATGGTTTATTTTTGGCCTAAAAACGAGTTTCATGCAGTTAGAACTGCCAACAAAAATCTAATTACGTAGAAAAACGAAACTGAAAGTCAAATTTTTTTAACATTAGTCTTATGGGTTGCTAAGTAACCATGTTGGTTGAATTAAATAACAAGGAAAAAGTAAACAAAAGACTTGAAGTTGTAGCATGTGTTCATAATAAGCCAACTACCCACAGTATACTAGCAAATTACAAATACAGTACAAAAGGGAAAGCATATCACTTGTTACTATTGAGCAAAGATTATACTGAAGATTGCTCAATAAATTGTAGGCCTAGTAAAGGCAAGCAGTACGAAGTGTGGGATCTGTTTATGACTATTAGATTAAGGTTATCTGCAATCCTAAAATGCTATAGGAAGGGAAAAAAACCTACGACGTTGGAAGTGATGAAGGAAGTAGTAAAGGAAAGTTGTCCGGAGTGTTGGATCTGTTTATGACAATTACATTAAGGTATCTGCAATCTTTAAATGCAATGGGAAGGGAGGGAAACAGGTTTGCGACGAAGGAAGTGGTGAAGGAAGTAGTAAAGGCGAGCAGTCTGGAGTGTGGGAACTGTTTATGATGATTAGATTAAGGTATTTCCAATCATAAAATGCTATGGGAAGGGAGGGAAACAGGTCCGTGACGTAGGAAGTGATGAAGGAAGTAGTAAAGGTGATTAGTCCGGAGTGTGGGAACTGTTTATGACGATAATATTAGGGTATCTGAAATCCTAAAATACTATGGGAAGGGAGGGAAACATTCCCGCGACGTAGGAAGTGGTGAAGGAAGTAGTCAAGGCGAGTAGTCCGGAGTGTGGTAACTGTTTATTACGATTAGATAAGGGTATTGGTAATACTAAAATGCCATGGGAAGGGAGGGAAACAGGTCCGCGACGTAGGAAGTGGTAAAGGAAGTAGTAAAGGCGAGCAGTCTGGAGTGTGGGAACTGTTTATGATGATTAGATTAAGGTATTTCCAATCATAAAATGCTATGGGAAGGGAGGGAAACAGGTCCGTGACGTAGGAAGTGATGAAGGAAGTAGTAAAGGTGATTAGTCCGGAGTGTGGGAACTGTTTATGACGATAATATTAGGGTATCTGAAATCCTAAAATACTATGGGAAGGGAGGGAAACATTTCCGCGACGTAGGAAGTGCTGAAGGAAGTAGTCAAGGCGAGTAGTCCGGAGTGTGGGAACTGTTTATTACGATTAGATAAGGGTATTGGTAATACTAAAATGCAATGGGAAGGGAGGGAAAAAGGTCCGCGACGTAGGAAGCGGTGAAGGAAGTAGTCAAGGCGAGCAGTCTGGAGTGTGGGAACTGTTTATGACGAGTAGATTATGGTATTTGCAATCCTAAAATGCTATGGGAAGGGAGGAAAACAGGTCCACGAAGTAGGAAGTGGTGAAGGAAGTAGTAAAGGTGAGCAGTCCGGAGTGTGGGAACTGTTTATGACATTAAGATTAGGGTATCTGAAATCCTAAAATGCTATGGGAAGGGAGGGAAACAGGTCCACGACGTAGGAAGTGGTGAAGGAAGTAGTCAAGGCGAGTAGTCCGGAGTGTGGGAACTGTTTATGTCGATTAGATAAGGTTATTGGCAATACTAAAATGCTATGGGAAGGGAGGGAAACAGTTCCGCGACGTAGGAAGTGGTGAAGGAAGTAGTCAAGGCGAGTAGTCCGGAGTGTGGGAACTGTTTATGACGATTAGATTAATGTATCTACAATCCTAAAATGGTATGGGAAGGGAGGAAAACAGGTCCGCGACGTAGGCAGTGGTGAAGGAAGTAGTAAGCCTAGCAGTGCAGAGTGTGGGAACTGTCTTTGGCAATTACATTAATGTATCTGCAATCCTAACATGCAATGGGAAGGGAGAGAAACATTTACACGACGTAGGGAGTGCTGAAGTAAGTAGTAAAGGCGAGAAGTGTGGATTTTGGGAATGGATTTATGTATCTGCAATACTAAGACTACTTTCATAATAAACTAATAAATTTTCCCGAGCAAAGATTGGTCTCCAGGTACTTTCCAGCAAAGTGAGAAAAGTCAAATATTAAGAAATCAGCTGTTTTGCAAACAAATTCTTGTGAGCAATTTGCCAATTTCTACGACATACACTATACAGTATGACTAGAAACCCAAAATCCTAAATAAATGTTGATGAGACTTAAATCTTTTTTGTCTAGTATGGTTGTAGTTGCTGTGGTCTGTGTGGTATTGTAGCACAGAATCAGTATTTCAGCGAGTTTTAATCAAACAACATACTAGTCTAAAATCCCTAACACAAATTTGCCGCTTTAGCAGGAACTTCCTCTGTAATGAATGCAAAGGTAACGTTTGCCAATATAATTTACGTGGATCTATAGTTATGGAAATCACAGTTTTGCCTACTACTATCGATGTAGATAACTAAATGTAGACCTCAATTTTCTTAAGTGAGAAAAAACAAGCAAAACTCGACAGACCATTTCAAGATGTCTCTATCTTTATGTGGCAAAATGCAAATAATTTCTTTAGCTTGAATCAACCAACCGTAAACATGCGTAAACCGTTAACATAGTAGCCACCACTTATATGTAAATTAAAATTTAATGTTCAACCTATTACTAAATAACCATTTTGGTTTATTTAACATAATTGATTAAAAAAAATGAAAATTACTAACTCATGAACGAGTTTATGAAGTTTAATATACGCTTAGAACAAATAACAGTATTATTTTTATAAAATTTTAATTATTTAGTTAAAAGATTTAAAATCTTGATGTTAGTTGTTTTACCAGAACATCTTGTATTATTGATTACAAGTTCAATTCTGTTTGATATTCAACTATGGGGGTTTTCTCGTCCTTCTATTGTTATTCAAAGTCATCGCGTGTTACAAACTTTTGAGCCAAACTTTGACAGAACTTTCTCTACTTTAAACTTCTTTATTGTATTTGTAATAAAAGATATTTCATCCTCTGAGATTAATGTTATGTTAATACAGAATTACCAATTTGTAAATAAGGGGCATTTTATTTAGTTAATACATAGACCTAGTTACAATTTTGACTCGGTTTTGACTTTTGTAGTGTGAGAGACATAAAACTCTTTTATTAAATAAACATGACTGCACCAATTTCAAGTAAGGGGAAATACCCCCGCAGCCTATGACCTAAGCTCATTTTCATTTACTATAAATATTCCATTAAATACAATATTTTCCTATTTAAATCACATTAACTTTAATTAAACGTGTTCTAAGTTTTGCTGCTACAGGGGGGGTAATAACTTGCGTGTTCAATTAAATGTTGATAGCTTGGTATCAAATTAACAAGTTCGTCAGATTTTATCAACATTCCTAAAAAAGAAAATTGCAACAGTCTATTATTATTCTCCAAGATTAACTTTGGGATTTTAAGTTTACAGTATTTTCTCATATTTTGGTCCTTGATCCTTGGGTGCAAAACGACGATCCAACATACTAAATTATACGTTATTTTAAATTCTACAGATTTGTTTTTAAATTGCAGAGAATTATAAAGTAACCTTTTATAATAGAGCATAAAAATCAATAATGAAAATGTACAATACTCTGGGAAAATTGAAAATTTTATTAAAAGTAGAAAAAAATATATTTACTCCACAAAGACGTGTTAAGGAAAATGCTACAAAAATCACAATTCAAAGATCTCTCTTTTTCTTACCTTTTCACATCTGCAGTTCAACGTGCAGTGGGTAGACTGAGAGGTCTTAGCAGATTTAAAACTTTACTGCCAGAATATGCCAAAATGCAACTCATGCGGCCCTTGGTCCTCCCAGCATTTACATATTGCTTTCCTGCATATGGAAACAGCATCTCTAAGGATGATATGGCAAGAATTCAAAGAATTCAAAATTCTGCTATAAGGTTCATTTTTGGCCTTAACCGCTTTGACCACGTGTCCTCCTTCCGAGATGCTTCAAAGCTCATCCCAATGGATGAAATGTGCAGGAGGCTGACCTGCTGCCTGGTCCACAAAGTGCTCACGCTAGGAGAGCCTCAGTACCTCAGCGAGAGGCTCAAGTACAGGGAGGAGATCTGCCTGCGTGGTACTCGTTCCGACCGCAGGCTTCACTTTCCTAAAGTGAGGCTTGAGGTTGGAAGAAAGTCATTTTCTTATTTTGGCCCGCAGTTGTATAATGGGCTCCCTCAGGACATAAAGAGCTCCAAATCGTATGGCTCATTCAGGGCCGCAATGCAGAAAAACAAAAGTATATTGTAAATGTTTTTTTCTTTGGAGTTATCTTGTATATTATATTTCTGTATATATTAGGTTAGTTTAGTTTTAGTTTGACTTGAGTAAGTTTGAAAATCATTTATATGAAACTCGCCTGTAAATAAAGGCCTTTTTATTTATTTATTTATTTATTCATCATAAATAAACCAAGCTGTTAAGTTGTGGTTTAAGGCATTAAGTTGAGTTTACATTTCCATAAACATTAATTGGGGTGATAGCATGGTACATTTTCCTCCACACTACCAAATCATAATTTGGCTTGTGTACTACGGTATTTTAATAGTATATTACGTTACTAGTCCTGAAAATAAGTGTTTACCGGACGAGTGTGGTCGTTCCCGTGCGAGACGAAGTCGAGTACGGGATTACCATACGAGTCCGGTATACACATTTTGGACGAGTTACGTACGATAGTTTACGCCATACTACTTAATCCGTACAAATCCTTATATATTTCCACCAACTAAAGGACTAATAATCACTAGTCATAACCTCTGAGATGTTATGTTTTTGTTTATAACCACTAATTGACACGAAAATATGGTATAATCAGCTGATTGGTGTCCGGTAAAACTCATTGCAGAACAGTATTACGCAATGAAACCCCATTTGAATAAGCTGGCAGCAAACAGCTGTTTTCTGGACTAAATCCTTGCGTGGAAAGTTCATCAAAATAATGTAGTGTGGCGTAAAAATATAATTCTGTTATATCCGAAGTTTTTGTAATGTACCACACTCTTTCGAAAAAAAAAGTTTGATGAGCTTTTCTAAGAGGCTCTAACCGAAATATAATCCATACAATAAATATCATGGACATGTGAAGAAATATTATTAATATTTTATACCAAAGATGTTGATAAAAGTTACCTTATTCAAGCAATTAAAAATGTTGTTTAATTATTTTGTAAAACTAGCATTTATTAAGTACTGTATTAATTGTGTATGGTATTTTGTAACCTGCAATTAACTTCCAATAAAACTTTGCTTGCTTCAAACGTATTTTTTAATACGTCGATTATAATTTCTATACCAAATGCAAAAGTGGGGGAGGCCTTATTATAGATATTTCATTTGTCGTTTGATAAAAAAGATTTGTACTTTCTTTTTGTGATTATTTTTTTTACTACTCCAACTCCTCAGCTATTTGCAAGTTCTGCTATATTGATACTTTATTGTCTTTATCGTTTAGTAAAATAAAATTTCTTAATGTTACGTGTTTTTTTTCAGTAAACGTGTAAACATTGGCTGTTTGTTTAAATGACGCAATACGATGTTTTTTTGTTTTTTACTTATAATAACATTAAAACATTTTCATTACCACATTAAAATAAAGAAACCAACAAAAATGTATTCTTTAAGATTTTCTTTGAATTTGGTATACGTGTCATTAGATGAAAGAAACATTACGACCTAGTTAAATATCCATAATTGAATTAAACTATATTTATATTGTTTTCTATGTCTAAACAGTTTTAATATCATTTCTTTATAAAACAAATACGTTCAACATCCATAGTTCTGGCCCTTGAACTAATTTATTTTTTCCTTTAATACTAAAAATGCACTAATAATATTGTCTTTCGAATAATTATCCAACGATTAAATTTGCTCAGTAGCTTAAATTTTTTCGTTATAGATGCAAAACACAAATGTAGTAAACAATTTAAAACTACTTGTTATGCTAGGGGTTTCTATATGTTTGATTATTACTATCGTTATGTTCGTGTTGTGTCGGTTGTGATTTGACTAGTTGCAACCTTTTAAATGTTGTCCTTGCAACGAAACATGTAAGCTACTCAGGCATCTTAATCGTATGAATATTTGACGGATTTATGAATTATTTGTTATTATGAACAAATTAATTCATTTTTTCATCTACTATAAGACGAGCACTTTAGTGAACTATTTAGTTTTCCGTACAGGAGCTTTGACAATAACAATTATTAATACTTTTTGATGTAGCCTATATTTACTAAAAATTTTAATAGTTATTGGCTTATTAAAAAACAACGCAAAATAGTATAGTTTTAAAAAGATGATTTTGTTACGTTAGTAAAATACGATTCATTCAAACAAAAAATTTAATTAAAAACGTAGGGCTTTTAATAATTAGTAGTGTCGTGATAGCTGCCTGCTTTTTAGCGAATTTCCCTATAGGGAAGTAGCTATTACCGTAGGTGGCACGGTAAGACCTAGGCTCGGGACCGATTTACTTTTTCATTTTGATGTCCCCAGAGGCTAAAAACACATTTCTTTATAATTTTTATATACGTATATATTTATATATACAAGTTATATATGTGCCCGGGAACGCGATAACGCGAGTATTTTTGTCCGATTTTGATGAAATTTAGTTTAAATGTGTAAGGTGGGATAAACTTGAATGAGTTCGCGAGCAAGTATTATCAGATAATGGGAACGATTTTGTTTTTTTTTAAAGAGCCAAAAAAATATATTTCATATATAAAAGTGTTTTTGTACGGTAATTGGTTTTGGAGAAAATTCAAAAAATTTTAATTTACCATGTTATTCTTAAGGAGAATATTGTAAAATGTCGTAGTTTGCTTGTTTATGGATGTATTTTGATCAAACTCGGCAAATTTATTGATTTCATACAAACCTATTAATATTATTCTAAAAACCACACTTTATTAGTTTCCTTGTAGCAGCAAACCTAGGTACTCGTTAAACCTAATGTTATTTAAATATATTAATTCAAAATCATTTCAGGCAAATGAATATTCGCTTAGCCGGCAAGTTTGCTGCGGTGGGGGTATTTTTTTACTGTGTCAGTAATGAGTGTTTATTTATAATAGTTTTAAAAAGCTTGAGACGTTAAGGTCGTGTAAATAATTATGTGTATCCTAAATAGCACCTACAACTAAACATAATGAACTGCTACTGTAGACTATCATTTGTATTATTACACGTTTTGACGTTATTCTAGAATATCATGAAAATTGCTCATGTTATGTAGGTTTATGTTTTATTTTTTAACCCCTTAACCACTAGCAATTCTCGGTCCCTGGTACTTTTAAAAATATGTAGAAAATCTTTTTCGGATTTAATTGGAACATGATAATATTTATGGAGCTAAATTTATAACAACTATTTTATATGTTGAATAATAACGTATTTTAAACATCAGGTAACCGTTTTAATAAGATGTTTGTATTCATCCAGGGACCTAACTGTAATGGAGCGGCATCGATATCGTCCATCACCTTTTTCTTCTTCATACTTATGCATGACCCTACTGTTTATCATTCATAATATTTCCCATGATTGCATAAAAGGTGCATTTTAATTAAAAAGAACTTTAGTCAAACATAAATGAGAAAAATTACATATATAAATACAGAAAAATACACATTACTTGGTTGGTGTTGGGATAATTAGCGGGGAACCACGGCTGTGTTCAACGTTGGAACTTTGATTGTTTTAAGTTCCAGAGAAAACCTCAACCATTTGTATATGCATCTTTCTTTCTCTTTCAACTAAATCAATATCTTATTTTTTCTGTTTGTTTAATCATAAATTTTACTTGCATTTTACTTTTAATGTTGAAGTATGCTTTTATCATAAGTACGAGAGTATTACGTTAAAGTACATAGAGGTGTAGGGGCCAAGGGAAAACAGTTTTTCGTTTACTTTTTTATCACCGATTTTTCCATGTAGGGAAATTAATTTAAATTAATTTAACTGAAAATCAATTAAGAAAAATGGAAATTTTCTTAGTCGGCAGGTTTGCTGCGGTGGGTGTATTTTTCTATTCACCATGAGTAGGATACTATGAATAGAAGCAATCATGTGACTGAAGAACTAAGCTAGTAATGCTATAAGCTGTATTAATGTTAGGTTAGAAGGAAACCGGTGTCATATTTTATAGCATCTAATATCACAGTAACTATGTTTATGGTTTACCGCTGTTACACAGTGTGTATATTGAGTATGACATCAAATCTGTATTCTCTAAACGAAATAGATAGAAATATTCTGAGTGTGGCATTGATTGTTAACAAGGTTTCGCAATCTTTTCATGAAAACTACTTTTAACCCTTACTAAAGGGGGGGGGGGGGTTCAAATAGCAACTCCTTTTGAGTGACCCCTGATTTTGAAAAATTTGTTAATAGAAATATGAGGACGCACACTCTAGGTAGATATCTTCCCCTAGCCAAAATAGCAGGTATTCTAAAATGTGATGTATGTAAAAAAAAACACCAATTTCACAAATATGGAGTCCGTATTTATTACCAAACCGGTTTAAATATTCTGTTGTGGCATTGATTGTTAGCTAAAGTTCCAGGGTCTTTAACATAAACAATATTTTTACCCCCCCCCCTTCTAACAATGTGTTGGTAGGAGGTGACTTTGGTTTATTCTTGTTTTATTTCTTAAAGTAACCTCTCTTGAGTTACCAATCATTTTGAAAAATACTTTTAAAGATATACGATGACTCAAACTAAAGTAGATATCTCACCTCTAGCCTAATTTGCAGGTATTTTAACATATTATTTATATAAATTCGCACCAAAGTATGATAAAATTACGTCGCAGAAAAAATTTAAGAAAAATTTAAATTCAACTTTACAAAATAAATAGGAATTGTATGTTAAATAACGGTTTTAAGAAACAAACTTAAGTGGAATTGTAATTGGTAAAGTTGAGACCCAACATTTACATCCAAGAAACTATTTATTTAACAGACCATTGAGCCAGACAGACATTGAAAAGTGGCACTGCACTGCAGCTTAGAATGTGTCTGCTTGAATCAGATTCAAACTTCTAATAATTTCTCTTTGAACTAGCATCAACATAACACGATATTGTACAGAGTAATTTGTACTCAGTGCACACCAAACGGAAAAATATTTTCAGTAAAAAGCAATAGTTTTCATCAGATTTGCAATAATAGGAACATGAGTTTGGGGCAGTGAAAATGTAATAGTATTTTACTTTCCAGGTAAGAGTAGGCCTATTTAAGCTCGTGGTTTAAGATTTGTTTTTGGAAGGATTTGAACTCAAACCTCCTGGTTATAGGTCTCATGCAACCTTTATCCCTTGCATTTCTATTAAAGTTAATGACTAAATAATTATATGTACAAATAATATAAATACATACAATATACAATACAATACAATGCAATGCAATGCAATACAATACAATACAGTACAATACAATACGAATAAAAACAAATACTAAATACAAATACTAAATACAAATTATTCTCTATGAATATTTATCCTCATCTTATTTCTTTAAGCTTGTGGCTTTAACTTAACAGCTTAGTTTCTTCATGATGTTTGCAGCATCTTCTTGAACACTACAATGTGGAATAAATAAATTTTTCTACTTTTATCGGAAAAATTGTTTTAAAAGAAGTTAAAACCTTATAAAAAGCTTTGATGTGGATTGTTTTTTGCACTTAACAATCGGGGACAAAAAACTGTAAACTTAAAATTCCTAAATTATTTGTATGGGCAAATATTGACAGTTGCAGTTTGCTTCTTCAGGAATATATGTTGATAAAATCTGTAGAATTCCTTTATTTGATATATAGATATTACCATAAAAAAAAAAAAAAACACACTTTATTACCTCCCGTGTAGCAGCAAACCTGAGCACTAATTCAATTAAAATTAGTGTGATTTAAATAAGAAAACAATCTGAAAATTTTAAAGGAATATTCATCATCAATGGAAATTAGGTTATTCAACAAATTTGGTGCTGCGGGGGTATATACTATTACTTAAAATCGATACAGTCATGTATAGTTAGTAAAGGAGTTTTACAGTAAGTCTCTACACTATACATGTCTAGACCTAGTCCAAAATTCAACTATGACCATCTATTAACTAAATTAAATGCCCTTATTAACGAATTGGTAATACTGAATTAACACAACATGACATTTATTGGACGGCACTTCTTTTATTACAAGCACAATCAGGTGAGTTTAAAGTAGAGAAAGTGCCTGTCAAAGTTTGGTTGAAAAGTTTGTAGCCCACTAACACTTTGAATAACAATATAAGGACGAGAAAACCTCTATAGTTTAAATACATGTACCGATATGAAGATATTGATAGTTGTTATCAGTTGAAACAGAACGCAGGTCTACTGCAACGAAAGTATTTAATTATTCTGGAGAGTTTTCCTTACAGAATATATGCTGTTTTAATCGGTTTTATAATAAGAAAAAGACCCAGGACTGATTGTTTGTATTTTTTTTGGTCCCCGTAGGCCAAAACCACTATTTCGAAATTATAGTAAAAAGGAACACTACATTTATTTATAGGGATTTAAATCACCGTTTATAATTTTTTGCTAATAAACTTATTTTTATTAAAAAATAGGTATAAATTTGTTTGTCTTCACCCCTATCTAGTTAACGTCAGACAAGCGTAAAAATATAAATTTAAAGACAATAATTCTGAAAACGCATCTTAAAATATTAAATAGTTGGTTTAATTAAAATAATTGTTTAATAAATCATAAAAACTAATTACCTCAGAATATATTAAGTAAAAACAAATACATAGCGGTGTCAAACAATTGGTATTAGATGAGGACCGGAACAAATATCTGTACTGACAAATCACTAAGTAAGGATCGCAAATGCCAATGGAACAGAACGACTCTTCCCTTAGCTTTAATTGAAACAACACTTAATGAGTCTCCTTTACTCTAGCAGATTTATTTACTTATTGGTACGTTAAAAACAGAAATTATACAATGTATTATCAAGAAGCAATGATCTATAGAATACGGAACTTAATTGTCTATTAACTTTAAAATTTGATACAACTGATACTAGGCCTATATTCAAACTAAAGAGAATATTATAATAATAAATAATACATAATATATAATAGCATGTGTTTATAAACAGAAAAATGTTTGAAAAATAGTCTTACGCATGACTTAAAACTTCTTTAATAAAAACCCACCAACAGAAGTCATCATTAAGACATATTTAGTTTCGTTTATTTATATGTTAGAATCTTTAAAAAATCTACATAAAAAAAATTTCAAATAAGTATAGTGAGTTAGTTAATAGTTTTATGTATTATTGTACCTCAAGGTAGAGCATATTTAACTAAACGGATGCACAAAATGACTGAAATAGAACTCATAAAAAGTTGTGAATGGGTGGGATATGTGCAACTCCGCCCCTGTTATTAGACAGTGACAGATGAGAATGAACGGTCTCTTGGCTTTTAGCTCTTAACATATTACAGGCTACAAATACAAACTTAAGTGATCATTCATATCAATTGACAAAAGTAATATTACAAAGTCTATTGAACACAATACCTTTAATAGTGTAGCATATACCTAACAACCTACACACTACAATTTAGGCAACATTTTTACCATACATATGTTGCCAATAACTTATTCAGATTTTCTTATAGTTAAAGGCCTTCAGTAAAATTAAAACTCATTTTTCATATTGGTTTTATTAAGAAAATATCCCATTAAACGTCATTCGCCATACACGAAACGGTAGACATTGGTATATAAATAATTGATAATAGTCTATTCTTCTATCTTTCTATCCTAAAATGACTTTACTATTCGTTTGCCCATTAACGAAAATATGGTTTATTTCCAAATAAAATACTACAATTGGAAGCACTAGAACACACTTTATTTGTAAATCCATATATTTCTTTTCTTTTTTTCATTTATGTCTTAAAATGCCTTGTTTACATGTTTAAAGTGGAACAATAGGTGTGATATAATGTAAGTTAGCAATTATTTTGTATCCAATCACTACTTGTGTATAAATTGTGGTCAAGTTACTGATAAATCTATAATAGTATCTATAACAATTTATTGAACTTATGAACGGACGTTTGTTTAGCCAAGAATAAGTTTACTTTTATAGGGAGTAAAAGTAAAATAGTTGATATAATTAATTATCAGACACTTAGCTAAAGTAATCATGTTACAATCACAACTCAACACATGAAATACCACTATATGATGTAACCAGTATAATTTCTTTTTAAGTGAAATTTATATTTATATTTAATTTATAAAAGTGAAATCATTTATCAAGTTATGATTGTATAAAAATAAGCCCGTTTATGGTGTATGGTTTTTATTTCAATTATTAAAACTTGTAATTTAAACTTTTTACTACGGTATATGTCTCCTGGGCAAGGTAACCATATCTAACTATGGTTACATATTTTTTAAACTGTATCCAAGGCTCGGCTAACAATAAGACATTGTTGTTTTATAAAGTTAATTTTCGCCTGTACAGAATACCAAAATCTTTTGGACTCATACCCTTATCTAGACTGACCCTACTAGGTAACTATTTATGTTTTTCAAAACCTTTTGAAACATATTACCGTTACAATGGTATTTATAACTTACCTACTTCTAGTAGATACGTTTTCTATAACTTTTCAAGCACTTTAAAAAAATATTTTAATAAAACAATTTATAGAGGTTAAATTTAATAATACACAGGGACATGTATTACATAGGGATATGTATTACACAGGGATATGTATTAAATTTTAACTCTAGAAATGTTGTAATACATTTGTTTACAGTTATTGAAAAATTATAGCAAACGTATCTACTAGTAGTAGGTAAGCTATAAACTCTAGATGTAGAATATTCTGAGGGGAAATACCGTACCTTATTATGAAACCACAATTACGTAATAGGTCAGTGTACTATAACATAACAACTCCAAAGACGTAAAACCAAAATAAATGTACATCTCTGATACAAACTTCAACATTTGCCTGCCCTAGAAACAACACGTCAATATATCATCGAAACTGTCAGAACATGTAACTTCCTCCCAGACGGGTAACGTAGGTTTTCACGCGACAACTATTGTGTTTACATTACAGTGAACAGATTTGAAAGCTAATCCTGATTTTGCCGACTTAATATCAATTAATGAATGAATTAATGAATGAATGAATGAAATGTGCTTATTTCCACACAATATACAGAAAACAAAACATACTTTTTTATATAAAATATACTTACAAAATAAAACTAAGACTAAGAATAAAAGAAAAAACATTTCTGAACAAATTAATTCAATCGTTTAATGAAATACAGCAGACATAGGCAAGTGCTGCCTGTGCGTCTGCTGGGTTGCTATTAATATTTGTAGTAACCAAGTAATATGGAATTATTGTCTAAAAATGGTTAATAATGGAATGTAAACTGTTGCTTAAAAAATTACTAGTTTAGAAAGGAGATTTATATGAATTCAGTAAAAAATTGAATAAGAACTACAATGATAACAGTTTTGAACAGGTGGGGACTAGACTACTAGGACTAATGCTGGATCAGGATAGAGGGGGCAAGGTCAAACGCGCCGGTAATCAGCTGTGATGATAACGTCGGCTTCATCTATACCAAGCCTGAGGAGAAATTGTTTGATTCTTAGTTTGAAAACATTAATTGATGGTAATTCAAAAAGATTATCATTGGTAAAATATTTACAGATATTTCTATAGAAAACATTAGAAATATAGAAAGAGTTTGTTTTAGAAAAAGTATAGTTTATCTGAAGTGATGAGATACCTACTCGTGAGGAGTAACGGATACTGTGGGAGTGAGTTATAGTAGAGGGGAAAGGCCGATCCTGGAACGTCCGAAGAGGACCCTCTTCGGACGAGCTATCGAGAGCTGAAATTTGGGGGCAGGTGGTATGCGGGTGTGCTTTACGTACTGTGTACGTACTAACCTTACTCAATGTACTGCATACGTAGGTTATCTGCTTTCCCGCTATAACCTTTACTTTACGTACTGTATACGTAGGTATCTTTGTTTATTAAATCAATTATTAAACTATATTTGTTTATTTGTTAAATTATGGATAAAAAGTGTGTGCGACCGGGTATCGAAACCCGGTCTCCTAGATGAGGGTTTGAAGTCTTGTCCATTGGGCTACGATGGGTTACAGGTACTGTGTTTATAGTGGTAAATGACAACATTAATTTCCTAATGTACATATATACAGAGTTTGTAATATACTAAAAAAAAACATTATATTTTTATTCTATTTCATATATCTATATGCTGTAGTCCATAACAAATGCCAAACAAATGATAATTATCGTATCCTCTGTTAAAAACGGCTGAAAGAAGGCTTAATCTGAACTTTACCGTTGAGCTTAAAAAACGGCCTTTCTAAAGGCCACCAATAATTGTTGAATGTTAAATGGACATTTCATAGATGTTATGTGTTTCTTAGGATGATGGATAATCTGAATAATGTTTTTTCCTAACAGTTGGTTGTGCATGAGCCAGAGGTTCACGGGTTTGATTCTTACCAATAAAAAAAAATGTTTCACTGTTAGGGAATATTTTGAGTTTTAGTATAGTGTTGCACTGTAGTAGGAGTAGTTAACTTGTCTAGAATGTAGACCTATGATTCCAGAGGTTTGGGGGTTCGAACCTCACCAGCCACCGTTTGTATCACATCAGGTCGGAGTAATATGTTGATTTTTGGTATGGTATTGTATCGTTGTGGGAGTAGTGTGAGTTCTTGATCTCAGAGGTTTCGATCCTTACAAATCATCATACGCTTAATTTCCGGGGTGATAAATTGATTTTTGGTACGGTGTTGTATCGTAGCGTTGTATAACGTGAGGTCCTGACCTCAGAGATTTGCGGGTTCGATCCTTACCAGCCACCGTTTGTATAAATTTTGTAGAACTATTTAACTTACAGTTACTTTTTAATGGGTCAATAAACACATTCTACGCAATTTATGCACTACCTCACAACTCTGTCTTTGTTTACTCATAACTGTGTACCTTGCATAACTATTGCTATCCCCACCTATTATTTTGTATATCTAGACTGTTTATTCATTTCATCATCTTGTTAAGATACCTGTTTCCTACAGTAAACCCGTTATAATCAACGCTTTTAAACGGATAAATTATTAAAGAAATCAGTTAACTAACCATACTTAACTAGTAACAATCTTGATTAGGTGAACACCTAGTCTGTCTTTTTCACTTTGTCCCTGATAACCTGTAAATTACCCTTGACTGCAGATATTTAACTAGGATTTACTCCTTTCTTTGAAACCCAAGAATCAAGGCCTCTGAAAGACAAAGTTTATAATTCCCATGTTATTCTTATGGGGAAAAAATCAACTGTTATAGTTTGCTTGTTTATGAACATATTTTGATCAAATTTGGAAAATACATTCAATTCTTACAAAACTATCAATAGAAAAAAAAACACTGTTTTTACCTTCCCTTTTGCAGCGAACCTAAGTACTCGTTAAAATAATTCTTTTTAAATAGGTAATAAATTTGATATTTTTAAGGAGACATTTTAGTGTAAATCCATTCAGGCAAATGGAAATTCACAAAGTATGCAGGTGAGCTGTGGTGGGGATATTACTAGAAGTATCGTGTCTATGGCAGGGTTTATTAATAGAACCTACATACTTCACATAAATTTTTTTTTAATAGTAAACTTAACACAAAAAAGTTTAGAATTAAGATCTTATATCTCAAACTGTAAGTTTTAACAATTTAGTAAAAAAAAAGACACTTACTGTGGTGTTTATTGGTCGGTGGTTCGTTAGTTAAAAAGCCTCTAGAGAAACGTCAACCTCACCACCATGCTAGAGGTCCCTCTTTTTCTTCTTTTGTTATTTCTCCCTTTTTCTCGTTTTTCTTCTTTTTAAAATTTTTCTTATATGAATTTGTTTTTCTTTTTTATTAATTATTTCAGTTATTTATTGGGGGGAAGAGGTTCACACAGGTCTAGACCAAATAACCCTGTGCTATGGAGACCCCCCTTATGCAAATTACTTCAAGCTTAGTCTGTCAAAAGTGAGTGTTCTTCTTCCATCTCGACGAATTCTTCTTGTGGAATTTTTGAGTGTCCCCATGGTAAGGAACTTATCCCATTGGATAAGATGTATCTTTTATCATCATTAGCTGATAATGCAATCTTGTTAAGCTCAATACTGTATAAATCATGCTTGTAGCTTCTTATCATATTCATCTTGCAATACCGGTCAACACGTGTTTTTAAACAGTCCTTATAGTCTTGAAAAGATATGGTATTTTCCACTACTGATTTGGTTATACCTTTACATTTTTTTATAAGATGTTCATCTTCAGATCTGCTGGCATACATCTTTGATCGTAACCCTGCGTGTTCATACATGATTTTTCCTTTGAGTTCATCTTTGAATTTTCCAATCACCTTCTTGTTTGCAGTACTGAAGCAGGGGTGATTCGGTGGATAATCGCTTGTGTCAAAGTAATCTATCATCTCCTTCATGTCATCATAGAAATCCTCGGTTTGTATGTGATAGGTCAGACTGTCTGTATCAGTATATTGTAATTGAGCTTTGTCCTTGTATCGAGCTTTTATTACATTGTAGTGGAAATCGTACATTAGCGTCTTTGATATATCTAAGATACTCATACCCAAATAAATAGGTTTGTTAAATAACAACTTTGTCTTGCTCATATGTACAGCTGCCATCTGATCTGTAAAAATTGTCCTCCTCTTGAAGTTGAGTTGTGCCAACCACTTGTCTACCTGTTTTTCTTTCGTTGCCAACCGGATGTCTACTCGATTTCTAACATTTTCCATCGTCTTTCCAAAAACACTATTATTCATTAGTTTGTAAAAGTCCTTGTCAAATTGGTTTGTAGCACTTGTTCTCTTGTTGGTATTCAAATCTATGTAGGGTTTGAGCCAGTTCTTTTGTTTAAAGCTGATTGCTCTATGGATTTTCTTCACTTTCAAACCGAGAGACATATATTGTTTAAGGTTTCTGTAGTGTGTGACGTATTTTTCTTTATCGTATAATGTTGCTAGCAATTTCTCTTGTCTGGATCCTGGAGGAGGTCGGTGTTCAGGTGCTAGGGGGAAATCAGAGTGTAGATCGTGCAACTCTTTTGGATACTCCAAGTCCACTTCTAAGATATATCCAATGTCACTATCATCGGGAACCTTTGTTACGTCAATAATGTGGGGATCTTCGACCCATTTGAATTCTGCATATGGCATGTGTTGACACATTGCCCATCCATATAAGTTGTTGGCATCAAGATATGTTAGGTATGATGTAGGAGTATCTTTATCATAATTATTCTCATCCATATATTTATTGTTGGCGGCTGCGTAGCGGTTTGAAACTTGTGATAGACCTCCCCGAATTCCGTTGCCAATCATCAAAATCATGTTGTAATCAGTTAAAAGTTCTAGTTCTATCCTGGTAGTCTTGAACATGGCACTCCACGCTAGTCCGGGAGCTGTATAATACCATGCAGGGTCGAGTTTGTAGGTCTGCATACACACGTTCCTAAAATTCTCCATGACGTCGGTTAACTGCAGTACATCTGACTTGTTGTACAAGAGAGTATATTCCTTCATATTCTTTATCTCAAAAGCCCTCCATATCTCACTTGCATGCTGGTAATCTTCTTCTTTAATTTCAGACATGGTCAACTTGTTGTAAAAGTCCGTTTTTGGTGGTAATGATGTACGCTCAAATTTATCTAGAGAGTCCATTGCATCATACGGGTACAAACCCTTTTGAAGCAGGAGTTGTAGCTGTTTACCTGAGTAGTGTTTTGACGTATGTTTGAACTGAGAGGGTGTCAAGTTTTTTACTAGTTCCCCCAAGCTACTGGACATGAATTTCAATGAATCGATGAATCTCAGATCAATACCTCCTTTCACATGAATGGTATATGAAATATATCGTTCTTCGTTGTTAGGAATAACATCGATGGTCTCATTGTTTAATCCAAACATTTTAATAAATATATGAGTATCGTAACCAGAAAGGTTATGGATAAATATTGGGATAAATGATGGTTTTTTAAAGTTTAAGTTGCAGCTATTGTGTGCAGGACTTCTGAATTTTCCTGATAGATGATCATGATCCCTAACTAATGGATCTTGTGCTGTAAACTCTCCTCCACAAATGTGACATTGAGTAGCCATTGAAATAGTAGTAAGATTCTCCTCTGAAAGTATCATGGGTTTGACAGCTTCTTTAGAATATAGATGTCGTATTGTCTTCGTCTCTTCGAGCATCCTATCTACAAACATGCGGGGTGCATCCTCGCCAAAGTATGTTACTGGCGTTCCATAATTGCGTTCTTCATTTACTATATAATAAGAAAAACTAATTGCATCATGTTTTTGGTATTTCTTCGTGTACGATCCTGCCGTGTGTTCTTCTTCTTTGCTGGTAGACTGTATTGGGCTGAGCATACACTCGAAGTCAGCATAAATTGTGAATGGCACTCTCATACTTCTGTTGTAATCCTTAAACTTTAATACTTCTCCTTCATTTGGCATTATAATTTTTACTGGTTCATGCTTTTTGCAATATTCCTTGTGCATTTTCAACAAATCTTCTGATACAAAGTGTAATAAACATCTCCTACATAGCCATATTTTATGACCGTGTTTTGATTTTTGTGTGCTCACGAGTTTACAAAGGTCTTTAATCAAGCAATAATGTGAATTGTTTCCATCTTTTATGTAAATCAAATCTACATGCTGCTCTTTTTCTTCGTTGGTAGTAAGTAGCGGGTACACGGTGAATTTTTCATCATAGCTGTACACATTAATAGATATCCCAGATCGCTTTTCAAACAACTTCACGTTGTGTAAGTCTATTGGAAATTCAATTCCTTGTAGAGCACTATCAAACTCGTGTTCATATTGTCTGTAATTCTGTACTCTTTGTGGGTTTTCTTTCAACTCTACAGGGTGAACCGCTGCGAGCACTGACCACAGGAAACATTTATGGTCGTTGTTTTGAATATTGATGATAGCTTTCTTTAGCTTTAATGGTGTTGGTAAGTCAATGTAGGACGATCCTCTCAGTGGAACATAGCGATTGATTCGTAGTTCAATGTTAATAATTTTACTTAGAGTCCAACCAGAGCCTTTTGTTTGAAACTCCTCCATTTCTTTCAAAATTTTTTCTTCCTTGTTCCGCAGCTGTTCTTCGATGTCATCAGTAGGATATAACGTTATGTTTTTTGTTTTAAAGTTCATTTCTTGCATAATTTCTTCATTGTTACTTATTTTGCTGTGTTCAGTCAAGAGTACTAAGTTTATTTTAATGTTGTACTTTTGCAAGTTTTCCCGTACCTTATCACTTAATAATTGTCTTGAAAGTTGTAAAAACTGCATTGCATCTTTAATCGCTGGTATATTTTCTATTATGTATGTTTTCATCCTGTTCTTGAACGCTTTTTCCACCTCGGTTATTTCTAACTTATGTTTGGAATTTTCAATTTTAGTGTTGGTAGGGTCCGTTAAGAGTAAAGATGATCTGACGTTATCAATACTGGAGCTAGCAGCAGGTTGGTTGATGTTGGTCGATGGTTGCATATCCTCTGGACGATGTTTCTTTGAAGCTGGTTCATATTCACTTTCACTTTTCATTGTGCAGTGCTTAAGATGACGTGTCTTATTCGATAGTGTAACTAATGTTCCACAAAAATCACATGGTCTCTGGGGTTCGATGGTGTTCATTAGTTCCCCGGAACATTTTTTCAAGTGACGCGAAAAGTTTTTTGATAAAATAGTCTTTTTACACTTGTCACAAGTTTTCTTCTTCATTTTTGTTCTATTATTCTGTTGTCCTGCAAGAGAAAACAGTTTTATAACACAAGTTTATAAATTAGATAATGTAAATCCAAAAACAGGTAAAAAATGACGAAATAGTCGAATCCTTAAATGATCAAATATTGGTAGTACAGTAAGAGTAGCGTAAATGATCTTCACTCCTCAACAGTCGAAGACTCAATGACTGAGAGACTCCTGCGACTCTATTTATACCCTCAGTTATTCAGATTTTGATCAAACTTGGCATTAAGGAGACAAAATCGCAAATTATCAGTAATTGGCAGAGTTTTGGTTTGGTTTGAAAACTTAGTATAAATGATATTCACTCCTCGACAGTCGAAGTCTCAATGACACAGAGACTCCTGTGACTCTATTTATACCCTCAGTTATTCAGATTTTGATAAAATTTGGCATTAAAGGGATAAAATCACAAATTATCAATAGTAGAGTTTTGGTTTGATTTTGAAACGTAGCACAAATGATCTTCACTCCTCAACAGTCGATGTTTCAATGACAGTGAGACTCCTGCAACTCTATTTATACCCTCAGCTATTCAGATTTTGATAAAATTTGGCATTAAAGAGACAAATTCACAAATTATCAATAATTGGTAGAGTTTTGGTTTGATTTGAAAACATTACATAAATGATCTTCACTCATCAACAGTCGATGCCTTAATGACGGAGAGACTCATGCAAATCCTTTTATACTCTCAAATGGCCCCGATTTTAGTAATTTGTTGTGAAATTGGCAAATTCATAAACAAACAAAAGATGGAAAGAACGGATTAGATGATTTTTACTCTTTAATAGTTGAAGTAAGTTAAAGACTCCTGCAACTCCCTCTAAAACCTCGTTTCATTCAATTTCGATTAAACCTGGTATAAACTTGTTATACCACATAAATACAAATTTACATTTGTAGAATTTGATGAACTTATATATTATTTATATGGACTATAAGATGAGAGACTTATGGGTACTGTATTTAAATAGGTTAGACATTAGTTTTATTTTTTTTTTTTTAGACTTTAGGATGTGTTTGATGCTGTGTTGTTGTAGGTCTAAATATAAGTTAGTTATTAGTAGTCATTAGTCAGGTGTCAGTTAGTCTATATAACGACACATTCCAAGTTAAAAAAAATCATATGAAATTTTATAGATTATCCAAGAGAATAAAAATTATTTCAAGAAAACTTTATGTTTCCCCTGGCAACGTGACAAGATTTAACAACTCAAAATATATTTGTTTTGTAAGTAGAAAAATGTATTTTTGACAAAACATTTTGAACCCCTATAACTGAACATGATTCCTTTGAACAAACCTCAATGTCGGTAAAATTTAACATAAAAACATATAAGATCACATAAACTTATTCGTGTTCGTGAACAAACCTTATTAAACTATAAGAAGGGTTAAGTTTGGCATGTACGTACAAGATCAAATACACTTTTCCCGTTTACGAACAGTCTTGATTGAACCAAGTGAAAAGGGATTTATAGGGTATTTATTTGGGGGTAATACATTAGGCCTAAGCTTATTTGAGTTTGAACAAAAATTACTAAACCACTTAAGAACCGGAGGCTTAAATGTGTCAAAAGAAGGAATTTGGAATATGTTTGTATAAAATTTTTCAAATTTTTAAAATTTACCTATTGTAATGGAAAATGGCCTAAAATATTTCATTTCAACCATTAACTTACGCTATCTTGATTGTAAAAAAGTTCATTCCATTTTAAGTTTTCCATCTCTTTAGACCATATATGCAATTTTAGGATATGTTTGATTATTTTATTTGTTTTTACAAATCAATATTTAATTTAAAATATTTCTATTTAGGACACATCCCCTCCCCCTTGCCTTCTGAAATCCAGTATATTGTTATAAAATGTTGTAGGCACTTACCATATGTAAATTCTATACAACCGTATAAAGATTATTTTCAAGAATGTTAGTTTTATTGAAGAGCTATTTCTCAAAGTACTCCATAATAAGGAGCTAACCAATACATGTTCTGTATGTAAACCGAATTTGGACATGAATATATACAATTTATGAGGTATATTAGCTTATAAACCTGTGTTAGCAGTATTTTTTTTTTAATTTCTATTTTCATATAGATGCAGTTAAATCAAAATATGTTTTTTGCAAAATTTAAATAGGTATATATATATATTTTTTAATACTGTACAACCACACAGCTTGTTTGTGGCTTTTTCATGTTGTTTTCCCATTATTAAAGCTGTTTTATTTTAGGTTAACTAAATAGTTACAAATGACAAATGACAAATGACAAATGACAAATGACAAACTTTATTGCCTTTATACAGTGTCATACGAGCACATTAATAAATAATTCTAAGCCTTCAAATATAGTAAACGATTAAATAATACGCCTTGGAATATGACTAGGATATGTAGAAGGTATGTACAAAGTTATATAGTAAACAAGTAAGAAAAATATTTGTATTGTTTGAGAAGACTATTATTAGGGACGAAACCGTGGCCACTGACATGGAAGGTATGCCACTAAGCGGGTTTTAAAATTAATATTTATAGATTCTAAAAAATACAGAAATATATTACGTCTAATAAAACTTGCAATAATATATTTACACTTAAATATACTACACTGTTGACTTACAAGACGGTAAATACATGTAACAGTTGGTAAGTGGTGATCGATTTCGATTGGACACTTCAATCATCATCAGACCCAATACTCGAATGAACAATAAAATGAATACAAGATTCGCCTATTGGGTCTGATGATGATTGGAGTGTCCAATCGTAATCGATCACCACTTTCCAACTGTTACATGTATTTACCGTCTTGTAAGTCAACAGTGTAGTATATTTAAGTGTAAATATATTATTGCAAGTGTTATTAGACGTAATATATTTCTGTATTTTTCAGGTAATTAATAACACGTACGATGCTAATCAAGAAGTTATTTATAGATTCTAACAGTTTGAAGATAAAATGTGGTGTCAAAATGTCAGTCAATTGAGCGAGATATACAATTGCATTTATTTTCGCATCAGGTTAACAAAAGAAATTTCAGGAAAATTCTTAGAACATTTTTAACCATAGGGAAGAATCTATCACTGTAGCAGTCCTAGTAAAACCGAAGACCGAATCTATGACATAATAAATTTCCATTTAAATGAAAAAAAAAATGTTTAAGCTATACCATTCATTGTACTGGAACAAACACTAACTTTTGCAATGATTCAAAATATTTTAAGTTATCCGAGAACGAATGGAGTTGTGTTAGCTTCCAAATTCTTTATGAGAAGATAGTCACTCGTAAACTATGATACATAATGAGAACTGTTAAGTTAGTAATTATTTTTAAATTTAATAAATAATTTGTAGCATTGTGCGAATAGAGCTTTTTCATTTTTAATTGCTTAATTCAATCAACTTATTGAATTTATTTTTTTTATGAAAAAAAAACAATAATTTTTTTGTTTAACCCCAAAGAAATCTTTGGGAAACGGATTAGCGTGTTGATAATTTTATTGCATTACTGATCAAGTCATTGACTCGGATAGAAAGAACTAATATTATAGATATGAATGTTTTGAGTATGTCAATAACGTAAAAACTACTTGACCACTTCAGCTATTGTTTTCATGAGTTGAGCCAATATGACCACAGGCTTAAAGACCATTGTCATCGTTTATTTTAACACACTACTAGGGCTCTGGCCTGACAGCTTATAAGGTACAATGTTGTTTTTCAAAGTAACCATGAAAAGCCTTTCGAAATGCCACTCAATCCGGCACGGCAATAAATAGTTTTATTAATACTCTAAAAAAAAAAAGACGAAGCCTGTGGGTAACGGTTAGTTTATTTATAGAGCATTAAGGTTTTTTACATGAGTGGCAATAGAAGCAACGAATACAGACATTATGGAAGAGGAAGTACTACACTAGGGATTTTTTAATTGCCAAAAGTAAACAAAATAATGTTTAGAATGTCATTGTTGAATCTTGTCCCAAAACTCCAATTATTCACAAATAAAAAGCAATTAAATTAAAAAAAAAATATATATATATATATATTTAACAGGTTTTTAAATAGTTGTTGACGACGAAAGTCAGATGAGCTCTGTGCTTATATAGGTGTAAGTGTAAATAAGAAGTGTGAACTTTTAAATAAACGAGTAGTGTGAGTTAATAAGCTATGCAGCCGACCTCATGTCACGGCTACGTACACATGGGAGCGTTGCAACGCGCTTCAGATAAGCCTTTGCGTACACATGACAGCGTTGCAACGCGCGTTTGAGCAATTTTGTCTCATGGTATGTCTCGGCATATCCATAAAAATCCAAAAGGTAGTTTATACTCACTTTTTTGTAAG
Source organism: Macrosteles quadrilineatus (assembly GCF_028750875.1). Taxonomy (NCBI): domain Eukaryota; kingdom Metazoa; phylum Arthropoda; class Insecta; order Hemiptera; family Cicadellidae; genus Macrosteles; species Macrosteles quadrilineatus. The sequence goes on from NW_026542594.1 coordinate 162,385,634, forward strand.
GGAGTTTTACTAAAGATATGAAGAAAAAACAAAATCAAAATACCCTCGTTGAAGCTTAATTTAATATTTTAACTATAAAATATTAAATTAATGATTTTTTTTTGCCTTTGTGGACATTAAGAACACTTTTTACAAGAAAGTTTAGCTCGAATGTTTTTTCTTTTTTACTTTGTAACCTAATCGAGGATATGAACGTTAGCTTTTAAATACCAAAGCATGCTAATTGCTTCATCTAACTAAAGTTAAAGGCTGTCTAGCACCTTGTGAGAGCATTGTTAGGAATGGATATCAACAGAAGAGAACATCATAACTACCATAAGGTTTTGTATATAGAAGTACACAGTAAACATGCATAAAACCTACTCCCCTCTACTCCAAAACGCGCGTTACAACGCTCACATGTGTACGGTCACATTAGAACCTTCGTAACTAGAGGCGCGCTGCTAGCGCGCGTTGCACGATGAACCTCTGAGGCGTGCGTTGCAACGCGCGTTGGCCGAAGCACTGGCGCTGCATGTGTACGCACTTACGCACTCATTTGATTCCTGTGTTTCTAGGACGCGCGTTGCAACGCGCGACACGTAACGCGCGTTGCAACGCTCCCATGTGTACAGGGTCGTACGACGGGGATGGATGCAGTGACGGTCCTGGGACACCCCGGGGCTACCAACCACCCGGTTGCTTAGCCGTTTATACATGACCCTCGGATAGATTGAAGTAAGACATGGAATAAAGATTGAGTGAATGAGAGTGTGTGTACAATGGAGCAGATAGTGTTATCAGTTAGCCTCATCCTTGTTGTACACTCTTCATTACTTAGATTGGGAATGAGGATAGTGAATAAAAACAAACATTGCAAATAACATGATGCATGACGTTGTCCATGACAAAGCCTCATCTACTGTAAATAGAATCTTTATACAAATTTAAATTGTATTACTTTTTCCACCGATTTCGTATTAGTTTCCTTACACAGGAACGGATTGTCGAACATCAGCTCAGGTAAAATTTTTCATGTTGAGCTAGGCTGGTTAAATGTTTTTCTTTTAGATTTTAAGAATTTTTTCTCTACTGATAACACAAATTGATAAAGTGGTCTGTTGTATTCCGGAGTTTAACTCAGTTTATTTCAGTTGTTTAAACAGAAAAAAAAAACTGAAGGTATGACAAAAAAAAAATCTCAGTTATTCTTTGACCAAATTAAGGTAGCTTAGGACATAGCTTATACAACAAATATGTTGTAATCTGCACATAATTTACCAGATTTTACGTCTCGTGCAAATATTTTGTAACATTAACGGTTTTTATTAAATTTCACCTCAAATATTTTTAAAATTCGCCATTTTTAAACGGTAAAGGAGTTTTTATTCATATTTGTCACAGACGGTTGTCAATAACGTAAACATGTTTGTAGAGTTACAACGCTGTAGCTCAAGCAGTTAAGGAGTTATGAACGTTTTTGTAAAAAGCAAATACAGACAGATAAACCGAAAACGGAATGAGATAGGATAAATGCTATGTTACTTTTTTTTTTACATGCTGAATAACGTGACAAAGTGTGTGCATATGGTTATACAATACCCTATATATATATATATATTTGAAAATCCAATTTTAAAGCGTAAACGATTTAAATGGTAAAGCAAATAGAATAAACAAATGAGCAAGGATTTTCACCATATTCAATGGAACGAAGGATTAATAGGCAATAAGCACTTTAAATATCATGTATAAATTTTTAACAAGTTTTCACATATATTTATATATCAGGGTGATTGGTACTCAGTGTGACCAAAATTTTGTGGTGTAAGTACAAAGTAAATGCAGTATGATGATGCATATAAAATGTTCCAATTCTAAAAATTAGCTTTCCAAAGAATTATTTTATGTTTTTCCAAAAAATGTTGCTATGTTGCCAAAACTATGTTTTTAAACTTAATACAGCTATTTCTCCATTACCTTGTACAGTATTGGATTTGAGTAGATAATGTCATTTTCTTGTTCTACGTTAAATTTTAAATAAGAATAATAAAAAATTGCGGGGAGTCAGTTGTAAAAACTCCATTGTAAATAGATTCAAAGATAAAAATTAAGATGTTTGATACAAATTTTAATAACATTGGTCAATTACATTTGTTCACACCCTGTATACAAGAAAGTGTCGGAATATATGTTAAAAACTGCGCCATTTCATAAGCTTTCCAACCATATGCTACACCATTGAGCTTTATGTCTGCTTATGTACGCTTTAGTGGTTTGAAGACTACAAACTATGGTGTCTTTAACGTTTAAAACATAGAACGTCGGCATGTATTAAGCAAAAGTTGTATTTTTGTTTCAGTTTGAACAGTAAAAAAGTTCCCTGTTTTCTGGCATTCAAACCACTAAAACAAACAAAAACAATATCTAAACCTCAATAGAGTAGCATATGGTTGGAAAGCTTATAAAATAACACAGTTTTTAACATATTCCGAAACTTTCTCGTATACAGGGTGTGAAAATGCAATAGACAAATGTTTTTTAAATTTTTATCAACCATCTTAATTTTTATCTTTGAATCTATTTACAATGGAGTTTTTACAACTGATCCTCTGTCATTTTGTATTATTCTTATTAGAATTTAATCTAGAACAATAAAATGGCATTAGCTGTGTAATTTTGACACAAAATTCTAAAATTTAACTACATAATAAAAAAAAATAAAAAAAGACATTAATAATAAAAATGTGCATGTTTAATAACTAAAAATCAGTTTTAACTGGATGAGGGTAAATCCATAACGCTTTCATGAAGTCTCTAGGTTATTCTGATAGAGGATTCAATAAATTGTCATATCTATCTTATTTATTAATATACTAACAGCTAGTGTCACTTTGTGACTTTAAAACTATGCTTCGAGATATATTTGAAATAATTTACAGTTTTCTATTGCTCTGAATAAGTTAAAAATTATCTCTTTTTTAAGTGATAATTATTAACTCATCAACTGTAACAATAATTCCATTTTCGTAAATTTTCGTCAAGTTGTATCATGGTCATATTAGTTTTGATTTAAAAAAACTAATCTAAACTAGAAACACTTCAGATGATTGACCACAGAACTCAGCACAAACACCGACATTTTAAAAAGCCTATAGAACAATGGACCTTTACGTGATATCATCCAAACCCGCAAAATGATACATACAGAGGATAGGATTTTTAAACTGATACCCAATATGAAAAAAAAAAAAATATATATATATATATATTTAGGGTCGATTTGTGACATATAAAAATCCATTAAATTATTTTAATAATATAGATTTTATAACTTGTGTGTACCTTCGTTTATTAATCGTTTACTAACACTTTTAGTTTAATATCCCTCGTAGCAACAAACTAATTGCCTTACACCCTTGGAATTCTTACTGGTTTCTTTTTTATTCCTGATGTCACTTTTAATTTCTTTCTTAATCAGTTAAACTATATGCTGTTACAAAATAATATGTATATATATATATATATATATATATATATATATATATGTATATATATATATATATATATATATATATATATATCTTTAAAATTCTGCAATTTTAAAAATGTGATGCAAAATGATTTAAAAAATCAACATACAGTAAACGTATAATTATCCCAGGCTAATTATGACCACTACCTTAATAGCGTATTTCCTTTAAGGGTAATTCACTTAAAACTTTCTAATATTCCAATTTTTTAAATCGTTAGCTTTGCTTTAAAAAAACTCGCGGTAACAACCGGTTAAACGTAGGGTAGGCTATGATAAAGTAGTATGTGTCACTTGACCATTTAGTCTTCAACTATTGTGGTGAGGAGATCATCTAAGCTACCCTGTATATATTAACTATCATTCATCATCTCTTGTTTTGAAGTTAAACGCATTGTGTAACCATTAACGTATAATTGTTTAGCAATTAATGTAACCATAGTTTTGCGTATTTGACATATTTAATACATGGTAACAAAATTATAAGTACTGTCATTCATGATACAATTTAGAGTGGATTCGACGATTGAATTTTAACAGTTAATTTTGCTTTTTATCTTCTACCCATTTTATATGTTTTTTTTTATGCCAGTTTTTGTCCACTCACTATCTAAAGTTAAACAAAACTGATGTTAATGTACATTTTTGATAGGAAAGTGAATTTCGAGTTCTTGATCACTGTGCCGCTAGTTATTAAAAAAATAACTTTATGGCTTTGCCTCTCATGGTGTTAAAGATGCAATCCTATTATATGGATTTACATTATATTGATTAGCTTCTGTAATAAACAAATGAATATTCCCAACAGTTTGTATGGTTAACCCCAGATCGCAGCCCAGTATTCTCCTGAAATAGTTCGCAGAATGTCTGCGGAGATCAACATGTATTATTATTAAATGCAAGTAAAACATAATGTATAGCTAAATACCGTTTAACACATTTTATAGCTTAGAATATGATTTCTTGAGATGTGCCTATACTATAATATGTGTCATTCTTTGTTACAACTCTAACATTAAACTTATTTTTACACAATACTCCCTAACGGCGACGTCTTACAACTTAAATACAATAGAAATATTTCTCTTTACATTGTATGCGTGCTTATAATAGTTTACAAAATTCCCGCAAGATTTCACCTTTTACTGAATATTTTCGTGAAAATGCATATAGAGATATTAAATACATCTGTATGCAGATACAAGGTACTACATTTATTACAAAAACATTTATTAGGAAATACATTTATACGAGGTATTTCTATACACCAGATACACTACAGCTGTGTTTTGTAAATTTTACAAAACACACCCGTGAAAGAACTAAGGGAGGACACATGTTATTATTGCGAGCGACGTTATCGGGGATATACCAGTTTAACCAATCACCTTGTACCATATTTCACGTAATGCTAAGTTTTATGTTTGTATAAACATTATAAGTTGAAAAGCATATTTAAGTGTTACAAAACATATTTCCTTACATCTCGTGTTGCTTCACTTATAACTGTAAGAGTTACCTACTCAACTCTTCGGATGAATAAAAGCCATTTAGTCCGTAGCGTTGAGGTTTAGTAAAATTTTTTTATATTTTTTTTATATAAAATAATATAAAGCTTGTTTCAAAAATAATTTTAGAATACCCCTAAAGTAAGACGCCATTACTGTAGGTGTCAAGGTAAGACCTATACCAGTGTCCGATGGTTCAATTTTGTTATTGTAAAAACACATGTAAACATATAAATTAATTTAAATTTACCCTATTGTTTTACTACAGTTCGTTACTGAGATATTTAAGTATCACATCATCAAGGCAATCAAACTTCTAAATAATTGTCTAAAAATAATCATATTTTACATGTACAATACTTGAATAAACAACGCAAATAACAGTATATAGCCTACACACGACACTTTATAGGCCTTCACTTTTACGTACATTGTGTCAACAAGATAATAATCTCAATTAAATAAATAAACGAAAGTAATTACTACGAGAAAATGATTTCAGAAGTTTGCTTTAAATGCCGTGCATTATATCCCTTGTTAATATTACGGATATTACTGTAGAATAAGTTAGTTACTGTAATTTACTTGTAAATACCTAAAACACCTAATAGATATGCATTTTAAAGACCAACTTGATAAATTAAGATCAACTATAACATCTAGTAAAATATTTTTTTTAAGTGAGTGGAAAATCCTGTATTGTTACATCAAATGATTGTTAGGTTGTAAGTAAAAACTGAAACCCGACATTCTAGTAAGATAGTATATAATGGTTTTGAATAAATGCATCCATACAGAGACAATTTCGAACACTCGTAGAATACAACAAATACCTGCTCAAAGTACTAGAAGCTAGAACCCCTGTCGCAGCAATCCTGCAGACTAAGCGAATTTACATGTTTAAATTGATGTTTTAATGGTTTAAATTTTAGTTGACATTCAAACTCATTACTCTACAATAAACTCTCCAAATATAACACTACTTTAAATATCTCAGGCGTATACAAATAATTTGGTATACTAAATTATAGATTTTTTTCAACCTAATGCAGTGATTGATAAAACCATTAATTGCAACATTTCAAATTCCATGGAATAACATTCAGCAATTGTAAAAAATAGGAATAATTAATAATATTTTGTTAATGAAAAGTTATAATTTAAGTCAATTTATGCCTCTTATTTATTTCCTGAATTAGAATTATATTATTACTATTGTAATGTCTTTCAAATACAAAATAAGGACCTCTGAACATCATTAAACCTAATCACAAGACATTTTGAATGTCAAGAAAGTATTAGAGATATTACACAGATGTGATATGTTTTTGGAAATGTAAAATAAATATTAAAATCCGTTAAAAGCCTGGTAACTGGAGTAAAATAATATATTATTTAGCTATACAGATTAAGTACAAATAATTATCTACAATTAATTAAAAACAGAAAAACAAACTAAACCGTTCTCCTTAAGTGTGGTTAATACTCAACACGTTGGTCATATTTGTTTAGTTAATATTAAGACTTGCATAACTGTAATTAATTACATACCTCATAATAGAGCGGAGCTCTTCAGATGTGTTGCCACCACGATAAATAGTTGCACTCTGCGCTTCGTTGTCAGAAAATGCCCCTCTCAAAGCCCCCCAGGCTTGTTTCCGGCAGTTGTTTAGGGCAGGTGTACGGCAGCTGATAATTAATTAACCCGTATTTGCTGCTAACTACATAGTAAAAATTACTACAGTACTGCAGTTTTGCAGAATTCAAAGTTTTAACAGCGGTTCCGATTGACAATGTTACGAACCTCAGGAAAATCTACTGATAACTAACTAAGGTTTGAGTTCTAGTCCTTGGTTTGATGAAATTGTTGTTATTTACAAGATGTCCTACTTTTTATGTCGTGTTCAATAATTTTTCATCGATCTCAAATAAATATTTTTTTTTGTGAAGAATTCGATTTCTTTTTCCTATAGATCAGTATGATTTATGATAACGGAGATGTTTCAGTTTCTATTATTCCATCGTAATGTTGGTTAAGTTTATTTTTAATTACCATCATACGTGTATTCTCTTTTTAGGTAACAGTTGCTTGCAATGTATTCTCTGTTTTGACTTTAATATGATATTTTTTATTGTATTGGCAGCATTATGTAGTAATTTTTCTATCTTTTTAAAATTTTAATGTGATATTGTAGCTTCAGGTTCAATGATTCAGTTTACATATCATTATTATTTGTAATACTAGCTGGTGGGTAGTTCTTTGAGAAATTCCCTAGATTATTCATCTCGTTTCGTCAAATGTTACATTGGTCAAATTAACCAATCTTGGATAGAACATGTGTCCTTGGCCAGAACTATTTTAAGGGATTATTTCCACCTGGGTGTTTGTGATGTGTTTAATGATTTTGTCTAAATGTGTAAATACTGGTTAAGCTAGGCAGTAATTATTTACTTATGTGTGTACATAAGTGTTAATAAACATTTAACAAACATCACCTGATTGGAGTTATAATGTATAAACTAGTGGTTTGTTGACAAAAGTCATTATTAACCCAAATCTGTGTCATAATGGATGTCACTGTATACCAAATCACAGCTCTTTAAATGCTTAGGTTATTGATATATTCTAAAACTATTTGACTCCTTTCAAAGTTCTAAATCTACTAAAGGTAACAAATAAAAAATTGTTTGTGAGTAATTACTAGTTTACTGTAGTTTTGTGCTAAAGAAAATAAAAATTGCTTCCCTTTTTTTTAGGCATTGTATTAATAAAATATGAAAACCATATAAGGATTGAGAAAGCTCGACTCATGGTAAAAATCAAGGTTAAGTTATGTTTGATACATTTCTGTTTTTGGACTACATACATAAGGTTACAAGCCCCGTGTACACGAGGCTAGTATTAGCAGCTAGATGATTAGCGCTAATAAATTCGCTCAGTGTAAACGGTCTATTAGCGTAAAAAAATACTAGCGTGCTAGCATTTTACTCGCTGCTAGTCGTTTTGAACAAGTTTGATAATACTAGTTTGATAATAACGCTAATAAGTGGAGGGGTGGTCACGTGACCACTAGCGCTAGTGAATTAGCGCGCAACTAGCGGGATATTTGCACTTCTGCTAGTGCTAATCGCCATTCGCCACTAGCTACACACTTGTCAACAACCTTTATCATATTCAGTGAGAGTAATATGATAGGTCATACATAGTTAAAAATCACAAAAGCTAAAAAATACTTTTGAACCGAAATTGATACACAGCAACAGAGTGTTGTACTATATTCTTCAGAATTATCAGGACCATATTAATTAATTTATATATTAATTTGGATCAAAACCAGCTTTTCAAAAACATCTGATTTTTTGGGTTTTTTATGGTTTTTAGGGGACAATAACTTTTGAACCGTAATGTTTACGGAAATGGAATTTGTACCATTTTGTTCATAATTTAAACGTATATAACATACCAAATTTCCAATCGTTTGTGCCATTTTTGAGAAATTCCAATCTTCCGTTATTTTACAGGATTTATGGGAAAATTTCCATTACAAATCAAAATTTCGAAAAAATAAAAAAATTATTCAATATTTTAATAATTATAACTTACTTAGTTAAATCAAAACCGGTTATTTTAATCCTTTGTTTTCGACGAACCCAAACAGTTTGTCTTTTTTTTTTATTTCATGTTCACACAACTCGTGTATACCAATTCATATAATATAATATATAATAATAATTCTTAAAATTTGTCTCAACACATTGCAATTTAGGAACAAGAAGACATTTTGTGCAGAACTGAAATGACAATTTGTGACCAATGAACACTTCATTTCTACATGACTAGCGCTAAAAATAAGCGCTAATAATGTGTAGATGGAAATTTTTGCGCTAGTGTGCCCAGCTAGTGCTAATAGCGAATATTAGCTGCTAGTATACTAGCTACGTGTACACAGGCCTTAAGGTTAATGCGTTAGCGGAAAAGTGAGGTTACGTCACAACCAATTAAATTGGCGGGAACATATTACACAGCCATTATTCAAGTATTACCCCGACCGTATATGAAACGATTGGTAACTGGTAGGGTTTTGAACCCTGAACTCAAGGCTCTAAAAGCTCTTACAGTTTACTCCCAATATTGCATCAAACCAAAAATCTAAATATTAACCCAGCCAGATCGGTGACTGGTAGGATTCTAGCCCACAACCTTTGAGTTGAGGTAGTACATAAACTACGTAATATGTTTTTAATCCATGAAAAAGTAGTTGTCAACGGATGTTACACCGGAAATATGACGTCACTCGCAGTTCACACATATCAGATGTAATTGTGGTACAACTCTACAAAAGTGCTGGTATATTAGTTCGATATATTAAAATACAGTACAAGTAATAGTGAAAAGTACAGTGCTCAAGTTTTAATACGTCGTTGTAATCTATTGTTAGTGAATCCTTAGTGTCAGTTCGATTGTCTCAAGTTAAAAGTTAAATTGCAAGTTACAGGGATACAGGTAAGTATGTGGAATAAGTTAGTATATACATTCATTACTATAGAACAAGCTTTGTCAGGTGTTATGTTATTCAACACCTCAATCATTCGCAATAGAATAGAATAGAAAAGTGCTTTACTGAATACATATTATGTACAGTAGGCTACATGAAATGGGTACGATAAATTGATGCAATGCACATACAATAATGATCATAATGAAATGAAATGAAATGAAATGATTTATTGTCGTTAAAACTATGTACAAAGTTCATGACAATCGTCAAAATAAAAACAAAACAATCAAGATGGCTCTGGCAACTAAAATATCTAAAACTCTAAACCAAAGTACTCTTCATGTTTATACAGGCAAGCCTGGGTTAGAGTAGTTTTTATAGCATGTTTGAATTTTAAAACACACAGGTTTTTGATGGATGCAGGCAAGAAATTGTACATTTTAACACCTTGGTACTCAAAACTATTTTGAGTGGCTGTATACTTATGCCTTAGTGTAGACAGATTATCTTTTGATCTAGTACAGTAGTTGTGCACATCAGATATCTTTTCAAAGTGAGAAATGTTTTCTTTTACATATAACAAACTTGCCAAAACATACAAAGATGGAAATGTGAGAATGTTAAGACCCACAAAAAGGGGCTTACAATGTGTTCTTCTATTCACACTACAAATTAACCTCACCGCCTTCTTTTGTAAAGTAAAGAGCAGCCTGTTAGCATAAAAACTGTTGGCCCACAGTGAGGTACCATAGGACAAATAGCTATGAATGTGGCCATAATATATACAAATAAGGACATCAACTGAAACAGTGGATCTAAGTGCTCTTATCATAAATATGCCTTTTACAATCTTAGAAGCTACAAAATCTACATGTGAAAACCACTTCAAGTTTGACTGCAAGTGAAAACCCAAAAACTTCAGAGTGTTTACATCATTACCATTACTGCTAAGACTAATAGTTAGGTCTTGAGTCTTATCAGCATTAAGACATAACTTGTTTGCATTACACCAGTCATTAATAACAGCAGATTTTGTATCCAATGTATCTGTAACGTCATTCAAAGAGTTACCCCGTACACACAAGGCCAAGTCATCAGCAAAAAGAAAGCTTTTTACAGATAAGTCATTAATATTACAAGGTAAGTCATTTATATACAGTATAAACAGGGTAGGGCCCAATATAGAGCCTTGGGGCACTCCGTGGGGCACTCGAACAGGGCTAGAATAAGTGCCGTTTAGATAGACTTTTTGCCATCTGTCACTTAGATAAGATTGAAAGAACTTAACCAAAACTGCATCAAGGTTATAGCAAGAAAGCTTATCCACAAGGAGATCATGAGCCACTGTGTCAAAGGCCTTAGACATGTCGTACGATCTAAACACTATGCCACTTTTGGCCTCTAAACTTTGAAAGCAATTTGATATCAGTGCCTGGGTTGCTTGGACAGTGCTGTGTTTGGGCCTAAAGCCAAACTGACTACTTGCTAAAAGGTTACTATCCTCAAGATACTGAGAAAATCTACGATGTACGAGATGTTCCAAGACCTTCGACACTGCAGGGATAATAGATATAGGCCTATAGTTAGCAATAACATTTTTAGGCCCCTTTTTATGGACTGGTATAACCTTAGAAATCTTGAACTTGTTTGGGTAGCAACCTTGTGTTATACAGAGATTAAATAGGTATGTCAAAACTTCACTTATGTAACTAGAAGCTAACTTCAAGATGGGGACATTAATTCCGTAAATATCTAAACAAGAGCTATTGTTAAGACTGTTGATGGCTGCATACACCTCTTCTACAGTAAATAGTTCAAGCCTAAAAGCATTGTTGTCCTCAATAGTCGGAAGAACGTTGCAAGATGTCAAATTACTTAGATATTGCTCAGGACCATTAGAAGAGGCGGGAACATTACTTCTCAGGTTTTCAACACAGTCGACAAAGTAAGAGTTCAGTCCATCGGCAGTTAGGCAGTCAGGAATAGACAAAGGCTTACTGTTACAGTTGCTTAATTCATTAATGATTGACCAGGATGTTTTAGAAATATTGCTAGAGTTTTGCAATAAACTGTTGTTATGGTCAAGTTTGGCTTTCTTGATTTCTTTGCGGTACTGCAACTTTAATGAGTTGTACTTAGTTTTAATTTCAGCAGTCCCTGCATTACAAAACAAAAAATATAGCCGGTCCAGCTCATTTTTCATTTTTACAAGTCCTTGATGATACCACCTTTTGTTAGGTTTGTTGTTAGAACCGACAGTTTTCAAAGGAATCGAACTATTTAAGGCCCACAACAGTTTGTCAAAAAACACTTTGAATTTAGCATTTAAGTCTAGGCTATGGTCATACAGTTCAAACCAATTCAACTGGCCAAGGTTAGATAAAAATGTTAAAGAATTCTGAGGATTTAATTTCCTAGTAACTTTTCTCGGTAAAGAAATTGGATTAGATTTAGAATATGACTCAATGTTCATTGACAGAAAGGCCGCATTATGATCTGAGACAGGAGTGTGTATAACTGAGGCTTCCCATCTATCTGGGTGTACTGAGGTCACAATATTGTCCAAGCAGGTACCTTTGTTTACACTTCCAGCTGCAACATTAGGCCTTGTGATTTCATTAATTGCAGTGTGAAGACCAAAACTAGATATTAGGTTTTTAAGTTCCCGGACTTCAATGCTGTCAGACAGGAAGTCTATGTTAAAATCACCTGTGCAAAAGAAGTCAAGTTTCACACCATGCATAGTTGAGAATACATCATGCAGTTTATCCAGAAATAAAGAAACATTACCTGAGGGTGGTCTGTAGAAGTTTACAGTCACTGTTTTGTACTTAACGATGTACACCGCTGAGGCTTCAAACGTGAGTTCTTCCACTAATATACTCAAATTTAACTTATCGTAAATTATAAAGTCTAGGTTCTCTTTTACAAGTATAGCAGACCCACCATGTTTAGACATTGATCTAGCAAAAGAGGTTGCAACTAAGTAGCCTCTTAGGCTTAAGCTATTAATATCATTTTGCGAGACCCAGTGTTCAGTCAAACAAATCACATCCACACTACTGTCAAACCCAAGCAATCGTAGATAATCTAGTTTGTTGGTAATAGATTGAATATTCCACAGGAGGATGTTTAATTTTTTAGCTGACCTAGATAGTGTTTTATTAGATGACTGGGGCAAGCAAATGTTAGAGGAGTTCCCAATCGCTTTGTTATGCGAAGAGAGTTGTGTGTCAGAGTTATCTGACACTTCAGACTCTACGTTAAATCTACAGAGTCGGGGGGAGTTTCTAAAAAATTTTCCTGGTGCTTAACAGTGCTTGTTGCTTTTTTAGCAAACCTGAAGGCATTTATATATGCCCCAGTAGGCCAGAACTCAGGCAAATATATTTTGTCCCACAAGTGAGCAGGAACCCCTACCTTAAATGTTCGATAGCCTGGGAATCTGTTCCTCATTTGTGTGACTTTATAATCACCACTAATTTCATCACTTATATATTTATTAACTGTGTCACAGTCAACGTCTGTAGCCAGCCTTGAGATAAATAAATACCTGTATTTGTTGACAGTTTTTAGTTTGTTGCTAGTATTGGCAGAACCTGTGATAGAATTTTCGTTATTAAAATGTTGTTTTCCAGAACTTTGTATTTGTTTGTACACCTTAAGACCATTAGTGTTAACTGCACTTGTACTTGTTGTAGTTGGTAGGTTAGGGTTATGTTTATACGGTTTTGACAGTTCAGTTTGATGTTTTCCACCATTCCTCTTCACTGATGTTTTTTGTTTGGCAGGCGTAACAGTTTCGCTGTTTCGCTTGTCTACTACAGGAGCAGACGTCGCAGGAAAACTAGCAGAACTTTTGGCGGCAGACGACACGGGCAAAGTAGTCGAATTATTGACAGACTGATGACAACTACTAAGATTATAATTAGAATTGTCTTTATGATTGTGAATAATATTCTTTGAGTTGTCATTTGAAGATTTAGATGAGTCTATACATTTTTCACTATTAGCAATCATTTTAGATTTATTTCTCAAAACACTTGCAAAAGTGTTACTATCTTTTAACATAAGATCACTGACAGCCTCTGCCTGATTAGACAAAGCAGTTTTTAACCTTACATTTTCTATTTTAATTTCGGAAATTTCTGCTTTAATTTCTGAGTTGTTTTGAGATAGTTCATTGATTTTTGATATCAAATATTCAATTTTCTCTGAACAAGGGCAGATATGGTTGACAATTGAGTTGGTGTCGTAAGCTACCGAATTGTCTGTGTTGTTACTCACGTTACTTTCAGCGACGGAGCATATATCACACTTCCAATCAATTTGAGAACAATTTTCCACAAAGTTTGATTTTGATAAACTGGTACAATTTAAATGAAACATATATTTACATTCACCACTACATTGGATTTTGTCAGATTTTAAATTGATGATTTTGTTACATGAGCCACATTTTAGTGACTTGTTTCTTGGCGGAGCCATCTTGATCTTTTTACGTGAGGTTATGATACGTAATATGCATTACGATCTTGGCGAGAAAGTGAGGTTAGGTCAATTGGCGAGAATAGGCTTTATTCGCTATTATTATATTACCCTCATATGTAACTAGTAGAGTTTGAACCCTAGGCTCACACTCTACCGTTTAACCTGAAATATTACTCTGACAGAATGTACAACAATCATCAACCAGTAAGATTGAACCCGTAACTTCAGGGTCTCACGCCCAAACAGTTAATTCCCTCTACCATACTAAACCCCATAGTGACCAGAAATGGAAAATCGATGAATGATAAGAATCGAGCCCGCAACCCTAGACTTATACATAAACAGTTAACTACAATACAACACTAAAACTCATAGTGACCGGTTATGATACAAACGGTGGCTGGTAAGGATCGAACCCGCAAATCTCTGAGGTCAGGACCTCACGTTATACAACGCTACGATACAACACCGTACCAAAAATCAATTTATCACCCCGGAAATTAAGCGTATGATGATTTGTAAGGATCGAAACCTCTGAGATCAAGAACTCACACTACTCCCACAACGATACAATACCATACCAAAAATCAACATATTACTCCGACCTGATGTGATACAAACGGTGGCTGGTGAGGTTCGAACCCCCAAACCTCTGGAATCATAGGTCTACATTCTAGACAAGTTAACTACTCCTACTACAGTGCAACACTATACTAAAACTCAAAATATTCCCTAACAGTGAAACATTTTTTTTTATTGGTAAGAATCAAACCCGTGAACCTCTGGCTCATGCACAACCAACTGTTAGGAAAAAACATTATTCAGATTATCCATCATCCTAAGAAACACATAACATCTATGAAATGTCCATTTAACATTCAACAATTATTGGTGGCCTTTAGAAAGGCCGTTTTTTAAGCTCAACGGTAAAGTTCAGATTAAGCCTTCTTTCAGCCGTTTTTAACAGAGGATACGATAATTATCATTTGTTTGGCATTTGTTATGGACTACAGCATATAGATATATGAAATAGAATAAAAATATAATGTTTTTTTTTAGTATATTACAAACTCTGTATATATGTACATTAGGAAATTAATGTTGTCATTTACCACTATAAACACAGTACCTGTAACCCATCGTAGCCCAATGGACAAGACTTCAAACCCTCATCTAGGAGACCGGGTTTCGATACCCGGTCGCACACACTTTTTATCCATAATTTAACAAATAAACAAATATAGTTTAATAATTGATTTAATAAACAAAGATACCTACGTATACAGTACGTAAAGTAAAGGTTATAGCGGGAAAGCAGATAACCTACGTATGCAGTACATTGAGTAAGGTTAGTACGTACACAGTACGTAAAGCACACCCGCATACCACCTGCCCCCAAATTTCAGCTCTCGATAGCTCGTCCGAAGAGGGTCCTCTTCGGACGTTCCAGGATCGGCCTTTCCCCTCTACTAGTTATTCCTTGAAATATATTAGTGTGATTTTTAAAGATGTTTATTAATAGGCTCTTGATGAATAACTGTCGAATAGTGAGAATGGACAATTCCTCAAACAAAGCGTCAGTCGAATATCGTTTGCATTTACCAAACCCCGTTTCAATATGGGTTTTTGAGCCACATTTAAAGGTTCAAGAATACTTTTATAACATCCACCCCACGCAATAATACCAAATTAAAGCAGTGACTGGACATAAGCAAAGTATGCGATTTTTAACTCATTTATTGATAATATTACACTCAACTGTTTGAAAGCAAAAATATATTTCTGAATTTTGTTACTTATTATTATTTTGTTGTTATTTTGTTTCGTTTTGTTTTGAATTTTTGAATTTTGTTAGTGGATTTTGATATTATGGTATACAAACTTAACTTTACTTATGTTCTCAAAAAGTAAGTTTAATTTAGTTATCCTAATACTTATAAATATTAAAAAAATTCCTGATATCAAACTCCTCGTAAAGTGATTGAATTATTTACTACTTCTTAATTTATACTGTTATTACATTTTGTAAACTATTTGTCAACGGGTTTAACAATAAGGTATATACAATAATTAATATGGTTCGTACTTTGAATACAAACTGTGTTGGATCACGACTTGAAAAGGGCAGTAATGCAGCACATAGTTTGATACTTTTAAAACAAATATATCATTAAAACTAACTGCAAATTCGTACCATGCAATAAAGCATTATTAATAAATAATATTGTCACACACCTACCATTTATTCGACTACTTAGTTTTATAGTGGATTAATAAAATAAGAGGTGGGAACCTATCTATTCTTATACAGGATGAACAACTTAACTGTGCCACCATTTGTATCTAAGAAACTGTTAAATTTAGATATAACATAAAAGGAGAACTTCAACTGGTTTTCAATAACGATAAAAGATACGAAATCAAATTTTCTAAAATGGCCACCATTTTCCAACATCCAAAAAAATCCAATATGGTCCAATATGGAAAATTAACTTTAAAATTTCTTATAGAACACCCTGAATTTTATTGTTTTAGATTTTAGATGCGATTTTAAGACTTTTTTACTCTTGATGTGTTATCTCTAAACCTACTCGTTTAGGAGCTACAGGACGCAAAATGTTAACAATTTAAAATATACCTGTTTCATGTGCCACCATTCGTATCTCAGGGACTATTCGATTAAAAAAAAACATTAAACGGAGAATTTCAACTAGTTTTTCAGGACATTAAAAATATGAATTTAAACTTTTAAAAAATGGCCGCCATTTTACAATATTCTGCCATAAAAATGTGAAAATGAAAACAGCTGTCTAAATTAATGGTAAAACAAAAGAACAGCTGATATTATTTAATATTATTGCAACCTTTGGCATGAATTAACCCCTAATCCTTACCTTCAATAAAATGTCTTTATTAATTATTATTAATCTAAACAACAAGAATTTTAATTATCTCACGTTATATGATTTCTCCAAAACTTAAATCTTCGACCAACCGACGTTAAATATTATCGTTTTATCAAATAATTAGTTTGTCTTTAGGTGAAAATGACACGGCTTAAAATTAATTATAATACTGTAAGTAAAAGGATACGTAAGTATAAATAACACTGTTAAACAAAAATCTAGATATTCCCAATAAAGAAGCGTGTTATTTTCAACAAAATATATTTATGTTTTGCAAACGCCACACTGTTATTGGAGACAACATTGTGTTATTCCAAAACAGAAATTTGTTATCGCAAAACAGAAATGTATTATTACATGCTGACGGATGGAGTCACAACAATTTTTTTTGACAAATATAAGGTACATACCTTTACGTCGACAGTTCAAATGTTGTATTGAGTATAGCTCACGACATGTTTGCCTATTGGCGAAACACACAGGCATAGTCCTGTGATTACCTAACAAGAATGTTTCGTAAATAATAAAGCCGTCAAGAAACATTTAAATACACAAACACAACGCACGAAAAACATTTAACATTTCAAGTTGGCCTACTATTAACCGGTCGCAGCACGGAGGCAGACTCAACCTCAGTCTGCAGCCAGAAACTATTCTAGAATATACGAGTCGGCTGATAAACTTAACAGCTTAAGTTCTAAAAGAAACTGAAAGCCTAAACTAAAAATATGGCATCGGCATTCACTAATTCTCAAAATTATCTTTATTTCAACACTAAAATCATAAAAATCCGTTTAGTGGTTGATTCAGAATCGTTAATTTTAAAAAAAACCTGTCACGTTTTAATATACTAGGTGTTCAAAAATTCTGGACACCTCTCAATATCTTTTTATCCAAATTGCTTGGAAAATTCAAACTTTGCACAACTACATATATATGTATAAAAACTAATTTTTGCAAGCGTTGCCAGTTTTTACTCCCACGGGGGGACGGCCCACGAGGAACATGTACAACATCTTCAATGTAAGCATAGGTTGATATGCACATAATTTTAAAGTGCTGGTTAAGTGGAGTTCAATGCCGGCAACTGGGTCCAAGTTCCAAGCTCCACACTGAGCATAGGCTGTCCACCCGTGGAGGTAAAAAATGGTAACGCTTGCAAAAAGTACTTTTTATACATATATTTAGTGCCAAGTTTGAATTTTCTAACCAAATTGGTTTAAAAAATATTAAGAGGTGTCCAGACTTTTTGAACACACGGTATATGATTTGTATACCATTAATATTCATAGAACTGACAACAAACAGATCAGGATAATGAATTCTTTTAACATATAAAATACTAACTAATTTAGGCTGTTTCGGGTGAATTATTGTACCTGTAAGTTATGTTATGATATAGTTAACTGTAAGGATACATTTTATCTAATTTCCCTATAGGGAAGTAGCTATTACCGTAGATGGCACTGTAAGACCTGGAGCCGGGACCGATATTTTTTTATTAACATTTTTCATAACTTGAGTTTTTTTTTCTTATATTGATGAAATTTAGTTCGAAGGTGTATGGCGGGTTTATTCATAAACTTGAATGAGATCGCTAATCAGCATGATTGCACCATGAGAACGGGGTTTTACGGGGGGTTTTGCAGGGTAACAATTGGGTTTTCTCATTATTGAGCCTCAAAACACAAGATTTAATAATTTCTCTCTAAACCGTTTTAAAGAGGTTAAAAAACAAATAATTTAGAATACCATAGTGTTTTCGTACGGTTATTGGTTAAGGATAAAATTCTAAAAGTAGCAAACTTAGAATTCCCATGTTATTTTTATCGAGAATTTTTAAATGTAGTTTGCTTGTTTGTGGGAATATCGTATTCAAACTGAGATATTATCAACAGTATGCATTAGAAGTAGAAACTAAACGAATAATGTCCATATTTGTTGACAAAGTGTAAACCACACATATAATTTTGAGAGATATGATGAATTAAAAAACGACACTGTTAAAAGTGTCTATGTTCTTTATAATGCTTATGTTTATAATCATGTATTGAGTGAAACCATTTGTTCAGACATAGAAAAGCAACAAATTATGTTCATGGTAGAAATAATACTAGTTTAGTTAATATGCACCAATTTGTATTTCCATTAATATGTCTGTTTATTTTACCTAGTAAAGATTGATGTGTAAATGGAGTTTCTACGAAATAAGTCTAACGCCTCTTAATTATGACAAACATAATAGTGCTGTAAGATATACGCTGTTAAATAAACATGTTGAAAATATGCAACGAAAGCCAAACTTCGTAAAACTATAGTTATTAAGAATAATTGTTCACTGAATCTCCTCATTATCACTGCAATACCATAATCACGTAACTCATAACATATATACATACATAATAACTTCAAAATTATAAAAAGTACAGTAGAAAATGTATTATTAAATGTATTAGTAAATGTATTATGTATCATTTCATGTTTTATTGTTGTTTGAAATAGAATAGACCTATTATAGATTCAAAAGCATAACTACTCACTGTTTAGGGAGGGGGTTTAGGGAGACATTTTGTATTTAATAAAAATATGTTCAGGTGTAAAACCATAATGCCCTACATACCCTTATGTCTGTAGATATCACTACCCCAAATCTTTAAGTAAAATTTAAGACAAATGTATTCTAATATCATTAAAAACATTCAAATACACTGGACAATACTATACTCTATTTTTTTCTGATTTTATTCAAGAACAAGTTAAGTATAATTTATATGATTGTCTTTGGAATAACAACGAAGTCTCCAGATAAAATGGTGTACAAATCTCATAAAAGCTCATCATCTATCCTCAAAGAAGTTTCAGTATCATTACATGCTTTACATAATCCCTTGTTGTCAAGACTTTATTGCTTTAACGTTCATATCCATTTATCGTTTCTACAACAAAGTAAATTTAAATTCAGTTTGTTTTCCGAACATACACATTAGTCACATCGAATAATACTGTTTAATAAGATTAGCGATTTATGATTTTTGTGAAATATTTAGTAGATAATTTAACGTATGTCAAATGTCATATAAGTAATTTTGTATTAATTTACATAAAGTTTTACATTACGGTTTATTGGGAGTGGTTTTATCGAACCTTGACGAAACGCTTGAGTGAAACTAACCTTGTTGTACAATGAACGAATCTTTTCACTGCATTTAATATATATTATATGTGTGTCAGTGAACGCGATAACTGGAGTATTTTTCCGATTTTTATGAAATTTAGCTTGAAGGTGTATTTAGTTTGGTGGGATAAACTTAAAGGAGTCCGCGAACCAGCATGATCGGACCATGGAAACGAGGTTTAATGGGCTTAAAACATTGGGTTTTCACTTTTTAACCCTCAAAATACAATTTTTTCTATTTATTTCCAATCCATTTTGTGGAGCTTAAAATAACAAATAATTTTGTAGATTGAAGTGTTTTTATGCGCTTAATGGTTATGGAAAAAAAATCAAAAACATTGTAAATTAAACATTCCCTTGTTATTCTTATGGAGAATAAGTGCACTGTTGTAGTTTGCTTGTTTCTGAATATATTTTGATAAAACTTGGTAAATTTATTTATTTTATACTAAGCTATTAACATTTTACAATAAACACACTTTATTAAACACCCTGTAGCAGCAAATCTAGGTACTTGTTAAACCTAATGTTACTTATATATTTGAGTGAAATTCAAATCAGTCGAATGGAAATTCGTCTGCAGGTTTGCTGCAGTGGTGAAATTAAATGTTATATGCTTGGATAATAAAGTTTGCAGGTTGTCAGAGGGAGGATGTAAAGACCATTTGTAAAGAAACGGTTATTGTGTTTTTGTGATATAAGTAGAGAAGGGATCTGTTTAGATTTTCTTTATTTATGATGTATACAAATTAAAATTGAAACTTCATGAAAACGAACGTTCATAAACGTGCTGAGAAATGAAAAGTGAATATCCAGGTAATTGTTCAGTTTTTGTATTGATCGTGAAATAAAACCTGCATTTCACTGATGGTCATACTTTCACAGAAAGATTTTATTTCAGACCGTAAATTAAAAATACCCCAAAACTAAATACCCACACCAAACCGGCAGACTAAGTGAATTTCCATTTGCCTTGTTGGATTTTCAATGAAATCTATTGAAATAACATTAGGTTTGACAAGTTCCTGGGTTTGTTGCTATAGGGAGGGTAATAAAGTGTGTTTTTTTTTTTAGTAAAATAATAGTAGCTTAGTATGAAAAAAGTTAATTTGTCAAGTTTGATCAAAATATTTCATAAACAAGCTAACTACAATAGTTAAATTATTCTCCATAAGAATAACATGGGAATTTTAAATATATATTTTTTCTTCCTATATATTTTCCCCGTAACCTATAACCATAAGAAAACACTTCAATATACTAAATTATTGGATTTTTTTTATTATTTAAAGAGATATTGGAAAATTTTATGTTTTATGGGTTAAAATGAGATAAACCAATTTTTACCCCATAATACCCCGTTCCCGTGGTCAGATCATGATGGATCGCGAATCTATCCAAGTTTATTTTAACTTATACCTTTAAGCCAAATTTAATCAAAATCATACACAATTACTCAAGTAATCGCGTTTACGGACGTGTATGTATAAAATTTTGAAAGAATGGTGTTCTTGGCCTCTAGGGACATCGAAATGAAATAGTATATCGGTCCCGGCTCTAGGTCCTACCGTGCCACCTACGGTAATACCGACTTTCCTATTAGGAAATTCCCTAAAAGGATCCTAAAGGAAAGTATAATACCCATTGTATCCTTGTTATTAATTACTATTTGTCAAAAATAATATAACCATAGATTAACGACTACACCAAATTGTCCACCAAAATGTCTACTTTTTTACTTATTATATAACATACAACAGTTATAATCAATTGCTCGTGCTTCACGGAATAGTATGGGTATAGAATATGTATTTCAAAAGTCGTAGCGTCATGTACCTGGTAAATTATATTCAAACCAAGTGTGACTTTGCAAATTTTATAAATATTTAAGCTTTTTGATTGAGCGAGGAACGACAGAACTTAGCAATCAAACCGTCAAACTCAATCTCTATGTAAATTTCACAATGTACTTTTAAACACAAACAACACTGAGCCCTGTTCCCATTTGAATGGCATTATTGTGGTCCACGGACTTGAGAGTGTCACTAGTTTTTCTCTCAATAGTAATTCCTTTTTAAAGGAATTTTATATATTGTAAATTTTCATATCTAATTTTCTATTTTCAAAATTAGAGATGTTTTTTTCATGTCTGTTTTCAAAGAGGACAAAGATATGTAGCAGTCAATGGGTCATAATAACTAAAAAAAAATAAGATTTTTCATCACTCCTCGCCGAAAGTAACTAGGGTGGTCTGCCGTTTCACTTTAGACGCATAAATGAGCGAAGCATTATTTAAAGATTGTCAATGGCTAAAGCAGCTAACAACCTACAATATGTTCCCTTTCAACAGATTCACCGTTTGTTTGCCCGATATTATTTAAGTTCTAAAGAATGACAAATTTATCTCATAGTTCATACTGTACATTTGTAGTGAAACTGGCCATCCTGACCATTTGCTTGTACTTTGTAAATGGGCATAGCAGGATGTACTCGTGCAATCAACATTTGTTCTACAATCGTAAGGTCAGTTAATTCGTTCGGAACACTTGACACATCCTCCATATTATTTAACGCCGTGAATTTAGTTGCATTTGAACGACAACGCGAACAAATCGGTGATTGGTTTGAAGCTGTTAGTTGTTGCCGATGACAGTTAGTGCAAGTGTAAAATTTTAGTGCATCTAATTCATGTTGGAATTGATTAGCTAACTGTCTATCATTATCAGCTTCTTCCGCCACTGCTTCATCTGGTTCTTCTTGTTCACAACGCCACTCTTTTACAATACTGTATTTGCATCATTGGTGCGACGACCAATATTACGTTGGGCCTTTGAGGCATGCTCAAAACAAATATAGCAAAACTGTTACTTCCATTGATAAACTGTTACATTCTAACTTTAACCTAGGATAAAAAGTAAACATTGAAATGTAAACAAAACAGTTACAAACAATTAACATATGTTTATCTTATTTAAATGAAACGAAATAAACCCATATGTCATAAACCCAATATAATTTTTCTTTCAACTTACATTAAAATAACAAGCGAAATTGCGTGACCCGTAAAATAAAATCCAGAAGGAAATTCGCAAATATTTTTTTACCAAAACATTGTACTCAGTATTCTTTAGCTGTTGGCCAAATTTCATATCAATTGGTCAAGCCATTACATTCTGATGCTCTTACAAAGAAGTTACAAAGTGAGGTAAAGTGAGCTTCGCTCGCTCTGCTCGCTTCGCTCAACTACAGTATTTTTGATAACAGCTGTCATCAATGAAAGTAGCTGTTTCCCAAGCTCTAATTTAGGGTGAGGGAAAATCGATCAGCTGATTTTCCCTCACTTTAAATTTCATTTCCCTAGCTTTTGATTAGTTCTCCATTTATTCACTACGCGCGCTAGCGTTTTTACGGTTTAATTTAATGATTTGAAAAAGCTGTTTTAATTGTTGCACAATCTAGATCTATACAGAAACACACTTTATGTTGTTTTGCTGTATTTTAACATAGTGCATGTTTGAAATTGTTCAAAATATGTCTAACATTACTGATGATTTGATGGAAACAGCTTAACTTATCACCACATAACACCATCAACTTAACATGTCCCCGGATAAATCATGGGAAGGATATGAAGAGGTACAGAAAGCTTAGACACTGGTACAAATTACAAAATGTTAAGTTAAATAACGTACGTGACGTATTTATTAATATATTTATCTAAATAATCTACGATTATAAAACCAGATATGTAAGTTGTAAAGGGTATTTTCAATGATAAGGAAGGGGTCTAAAACTATTTTATAATAATACTAACTGAGATGTTATTCTGAATGTGTGTATTTTTGCGTCGTGATGAAAAGAATCGTTCATAACTCGTACCAAAGGTTTTTTTTTCGTCACTTGCTCCATTATTCCCGTCCTCGGATTCGCCTTGTACGTCAAAATAACTCTCACATGCTCGGCTTTGCCTCGCACGTGAAATTTGGTTTTCTTGTGTTCGGTTTTTCCTCACACACGAACCTTGAGCGCGCGTCGAAAAATGCCACTTTCGGTCCTAGTAATAAAATATACTATTTTTACTTTATTGAAAACTTAACGAATTTAGATTTATTGAATTTTTTTATGATGGTTAGTATCGTACAATTAAAAAGTTTGCTTGACTAAATTGTAGATTGTATAAAGGCTAAAGCTCTATCTATGAACCACAGTACAATCACATTAGAGAAGTTGATATTCTCCGCAATATATCAGTTACTATAGCTATTTGTTTATTGAACGCAAAGTATGACATTGCCGCTCGAGAACTGTATATGTGGCCGCAAGAAGCTTTATAGCTGAGTACAGCCGTCCAGACACGCTCGATTATAACGCTCTTAGATCTATTTACACAGTAACATCAAATGTTAATTCTTATTTTTTACAGACGAAAAAAATCATACTTCCTTTATTCTCTTCGTTTCTTTGTGATTTAATACCACCTCAAATCAAACAATTGTGTAACACGTATGTTTAAATTAGTTTGCTGGGAATCAAATGTCAATACAAAATGGGTCTAGGACTAATTAAGAAGGTTCCGACCATTTCCAGTCTCGTAAAAAAGACATTTGGTTCAAAAGTGTATCAGGGTAACTTAAATACATCTGTCTTACGTTCTATGCCAATAAATTTAAAATATCGTTTGGTTAGTGAAAGTTAACTTAACGAAAAAAGTAAACATATGACTAAGAGCTAACTGAATATGTTGTGAAACATTTATACAAATTGATGTTATAATTGAGATTAAGATTTACACTCAACATTGGGTTCTGTTATACTGTCCGTTAACATTGCATGTTATTGATAGCAGAACATTATTAATAAACTATTGCTACACTTCTATTTCGTTTCATATATTTTTATCATTTACTGTTAACAAACACATTTAACTTTAGTTTTAAACTAAATTTAATGGTTTAGTTTAGTTGCGTTTGATTTTTGCAATAAAATAAATATGTTTTAATTCAACCCTGTGTATTATATGAAAATCCGTAAACTCGACACAATTGTAAATACAGAAAAATACACATTACTTGGTTGGAGTTGAGATAGTTAGTGGGGAACCACGGCTCGGTTCAAAGTTGGAACTTTGATTATTTTAAGTTCCAGAGAAAACCTCAACCATTTGTATATACCTCTTTCTTTCTCTTTCAACCTAATCAATATATGGTATTTTTTCTGTTTATTTAATCATATATTTTACTCGCATTTTACCTAAAATGTTGAAGTATGCTTTTATCATAAGTACCAGTATATTACGTTATAGTAAGTAGGTATAGGGGTCAAGGGAAAAAAATTTGTCCAGTGACTTTTTATCACCGAATTTATCGTGTAGTGAAATGACAGTATGTTTAATGTTAAGCCATGGGTCTGGGACTGTTTCACTTTTTCGTTTTGAGGTCCTTAGTGGTTAAAGTACGTGAGTTCAAAATTATTTATATGTATGTGTGAGTGTATGTTTGTGTGAGTGTGTCCGAGCACACGATACCTCCAGTATTTTTGATCGGGTTTTGACGAAATGCGGCTTGAAGGTGTAGTGCGTGATAGACGTTAATGGCTTCGCCAACTAGTAAGACCGCGTGCTATGTTTTACCATTAATACATAGAAATACTGAATATCCATTTCTACCATCATGTTAAGATTAAAAAACAAAGAATTTTTTATATTGAAGTGTTGTAGACTACAATTAAAGGTAACGGAGAAAATGCAAAAAACACTCTACGTTTTGAATCCAAAGTTATTATTTTGAGGAAAAAAGAAAATGTTTTTAGTTTACTTGTTATGGATATATGTTAATTAAGTTTGGCCAATATATTTATTTCATCCCATACCATTAATGTACTGAGCCGTGACATGCCCACCAAGCGTCCCACCAATGTCACGCCTCAGTTTTTTTTATATAGTGCGAGTACTGGCTTTGCGCCGGAACTCGTTCAGTTTGGTCTGTCAGCAAACCTGCAACCCAGAGTCAATGTCCGCCTTCTGTCACATTTTCACCAGCAGAAGGTCTGCGATTGTTGAACTACAAAGACTAGGTTAACAAATGTGTATCTGTGTCCATCATTTGGTTTTGTGCTACCTGTAAATTGTTACACCGTTTTTCGTTATAGTCATGTAGTTAAGCTTTGCCATGACGTCAGATGAGGTCCCGGATGGGAGCTTTTAGTCTGCTGCTTCCGGAGAGGGTCGCCCGGGAAGACACTTCTACTTCTTCCTCTTCGGGCTACCAGTCACCCTGCTCCTGGGATCAGTAGGCCGCCCTCCGCCATGTGCCACCGCCGCATACCACCAACAAGGACTATAAGGACTATTGTGCCGTCAATATAACCGCAAGTTATTTTTGAAATTATGAACATTTCTCTTTGAAAAGGACTACTGATTAATGGGGGCCCCAAAAATGATTTATCACCTGTTAATTATCTTTATAGTATTTATTTATTGTTAATTCTTTCTAAAGTTTAATATTTACCGTTAACTTCTTTTATTTATTCATAGTTAGGCCTAACTTTTACAGTTACCACTTTTCCAGTTTGTAATTCAGAAGGGTAAATTTTTGAGAAAGAGATGATTTAAAGTAATTCTTTGGATGGATGACATTGTTATTTTGTTGATTTTGATAAATTATAGGCTTTGTTGACAACTGTTTGTTTGTTTTTGATGTCCACCCACGGCCTTTCACTTTAGTTAGGGATGTGGGGCGGCCACTCGCACTGTCACTATGGGGGGCATGTTTCCTTTAGTTGTTCGTCTGGGGGCGGTGCGAGGGGTCGGCTCAGATGGTAGCAGAGCGTGGTTTTTTGGTTGCGTCCTGGGTGCCTTGTCGTGAAACTTCGGTTTCACGACTTGGATACTTAGAGATCCGATCACTGTCCACGTTCTGATTTGTTTTGAAGGGCCGTGGTTGGATTTGATTTTTGGGTGATTCTGGTCTGGCAGTCTTAGGAATTTTTTGAAGAAATGTTGTCGTGTTGGGGTAAGCACACTGTTGTTGTAGTTTTCTATTAGGAGCTCGCCCTTGGCCGAGTCACCGGGTGGAATCTGGTTAATTACTTGCATCCTTTGGGAGCAAGAGTGTCTAAAGCATGGCCAAACCCAAAATTGAAACTGTGTGTGTGTGTTTACCTCATCACACAAATGTTAGGTGTTGTTGTTTAGTGTATGTATGTATGTGTGTATGTCGTGAGTGTAAGTCCGTGTTTTTTTTTTTGTTTTGGTGGCTAAAGCGGTGTGTATGGGCAGGTTCTTCTGTTTGGGACCTCATCTGACTGTAGGCATTTCAGTCCAGAGCCTTTAGTTAGTTAAGTTTGTGAATTGTTCGTTGTAAAATTTTTTTGTGTGTTTTGAAGGTAGACCGACTGACTGAAAGCAAAATGGGTTTGTTTGCTCCACTGCCCAATCCCATTGCTGGGGTTTTGAGCGACATTCGCCCGGTTGATGGTTTAGAGGTGGAACCTTTGTTAGAGTTTTTGGGAAAGGTGTTGCACCTGAAGGAGTTCCCAGGCATGGAGGACTCAGTAGTGTTGGAACTGCTGGTTCCACTCTGCCTGAGACCTCTTGGTGACAAATTGTTAGACTGTTTGAAACGGGGAGTAAACTTTGACATTTTTCACAGTGAAGTGCTTGAGCTCTTTGTCCCCTTCAGGGTCATGGAGAGATTGAAAGTTGAGAGAGTGTTTCGACCTCAAAAATTTGATGAAACTCTCAGTCAGTATGTGGGTGACATTCGTGGTGTGTGGCGTGTCCTACGGCTGGGCATCCCTGAAAACCAACTGGTGGACATTGTCTTGCAGGGGTTGAAGCCTGAGGAGCGGTCCAGACTGATTTTTGCTCCGAAGCCTTCTTCTTTTGCAGACCTGGATAGGTTGGTCATCCTTTCACGGAGCGTTCAAGACGCTGATTTTCAGAGGGAGCATGTTTTGGGGCATCTTCCCCGGACTGTTCCCCATCCCGTTGTAGCTTCCACGCTTTTCATGCGTGGGTCAAGGTCCTGAAATACCGCAGAGACAGAGGCGTCCTATTGTTTGCTTTGGCTGTGGTCAAACAGGTCACTTGAGACGAAAGTGTCGTCAGAGGGTTAATCTTGGGACTTTGTCCAAAAACCTGAGTAGCTCACAAGGGGAAAGTTTGCCTAAACCGCCCTGTGAGAAAGCTGTTTTGGAGAAAGTCAGTAAGAATTTGGTTTCTGTGAGTACTGCCCCTTCTGGGAGTGCTGGTTTTGGGGAGCCTCTGTCGCAGGGAATGAGGGAGCTTGCATGCATGGGAGTAAAAGCGGAGCGCTCAACTTGCCCACGACTCAACATCTTCTTTGGTAAAACGGTGCAGAAGGCCCTTGTGGATTCTGGGTCAGCCCGTTGTCTCATTTCCTTGTCCCTGTTTGAAAACCTAAAATCTTCTGGGCTAATCAAGCAAGTTGAGCGAAGTACCCACATCTGCTGGACTGCATCGAAATCCCCACTTCCAATCATCTATGAAGCCCGTTTGAAATTCAAGATTGAACATTTTTCTTGGGTGTGGAGTTTTTGGGTAGCCAAGGACCTTTGCATTCCTGTCATTCTGGGAGCGGATTTCATTAAGCATTGTGGCCTGATTTTGGATTTGGGCAGAGGCCAGTGCTTCTTTCGTTTCGCATGACGGGTGCTCATTCCTTTCGCAGATGAAATTGTGGTTGGTGCAGCTGTGGTAGAGCCTGAGACACCCAGCAAACCAAAAGTTGATCCATTAGGGCATCTGACTCCTGGTGAGGCTGAAGCAATCAGAACATTGTGTTCTCGTTTTCCTGAGGTGCTGACGCCAAAGCTTGGAGTCACCAATCTTTTGGAGTACGAAATCCGTTTGACTGACACCCGTCCAGTTCGTTCTCATCCTTACAAGCTTGCTCCACCCAAAATGGAAACACTCCGTGGAATCATCAATGAGCTTCTTGAAAATGGGGTAATTGAGCCTTCTCGCTCAAGTTACGCAAGTCCAGCTTTTCTAGTTCCAAAGCCAAATGGCAAGTCTCGAATGGTTCTAGATTATCGCAAGTTGAATGCTCAGATTGAAATTGACTCTGTCCCTCTCCCTGATTTGCACTCTGCGTTCGATTGGTTCGGTAAGGCCAAGTTTTTTTCCGTCTTTGATTTGAACCAGGCTTACCATCAGATTCCTTTGAAACCTGAATCTCGACCTCTCACTGCCTTCTGCGTTCCGTGGAACTTGTACCAGTTCACACGTGTTCCCATGGGCCTAGCTGTGGGGGCCCAGACCCTCACCAGACTTCTGGACTCCATCTTTCATGACGTCAAGTTCAAATTTGTGTTCAACTATCTTGACGATCTTTTGGTGTACAGTGAGAGCTTTGAAGACCATCTGGTTCATCTTGAGGAAGTCATGAATAGGTTGCTTAGGGCTGGCCTTACCGTAAATCCCGAGAAAGTTAGTTTTGCTCAGGCTGAGATTTCTTTCCTAGGTCATCTAGTATCATCTCGAGGTGTCTGTATCGATCCGGCTAGAACCCAGGCTATCAGGGATTTTCCTCCTCCCAGAGATGTCAAAGGCATTGCCCGTTTCATTGGCATGGTGGGTTTCTACCGGCGCTTCATCCCCAATGTGGCTGAGTTGGCGGCTCCTCTCAATGAGCTTCGGAAGAAGGGCGCCAAGTTTGTTTGGGGTGAAGCACAACAGATGTCTTTTGATCTTCTGAAGGAAGCTATCATGCAACCCCCGGTTTTGGCGATGCCAGATTTCAGTCAAAAGTTTGTTTTGCAAACCGATGCTTCCTCCGTTGCCATTGCGGCTGTGTTGTCTCAAGAGGTAGATGGTGTTAGGCAGCCAATTGCGTATGCCTCACGCACTTTGAACCCTTGCGAAAAGAAAAGCTCTTCTGTGTATGAGTTAGAGTGTTTGGCTGTCGTGTTTGGAGTGAATAAGTTCCGACGTTTTTTGGAACACAAAGAGTTTTTGCTGGAAACCGACAACCAAGCACTCTCGTGGCTCCTTGCACATCCTCGCCAGCTTGGGAAAATTGGTCGTTGGGTGGTCCAAATATCTTCTCTCAAATTCCAAGTGCAACATGTTCGAGGCACGCAGAATGTGATTGCTGACACTTTATCCAGGATGTACCACTCACCTGACGACCAATCTTCTGATCAGGAGGAGCACACTGGGTGTGCCGTGCTCCTGGAGTTTCCCCTCGCCTTTTCTGAGTTCATCCCACATCAGCTAAAAGATCCCGAGCTGGCTAAGATCATTGGTGAGCTTCAAAATGGGGGAGCCCACCCCCCGTATTTTCTGTCCCAGGGTGCCCTTTGTTGTCGAGACCGACAGCGAGGTAAACCCAAGGTTGTGCTGCCTAGTCTTCTTGTACCCATGGTCTTTGCGTACTTTCACTCTTCCCCTGTGGGTGGGCACTTAGGGATTCACAAGACCATTGCGAAGGTTAGGGAAATGTTCATCTGGAAGGGTATGGACAGGGACATTGCGGCACGAGTACGTTCTTGTCAAACATGCTCGCTAAGCAAGCCTGCTCAGAATACCAAGTATGGGTTGTTGTCATCTGAGGTGGCGGAGAGACCTTTGGAGAAGGTTTTCATAGACTATGTAGGGCCTCTCCCACGTAGCAAGTCAGGAAACAAATTCTTGCTTGTTTGTGTGGATGCCTTCTCCAAGTTTTGTTGGCTTTTCCCTTTGAGGAACGCCACTGCACAGCTCACCGTGCAGGCACTTCGTACCCATTTGTTCCAACACTTTGGGATACCCGCCACCATTGTTTCCGACAACGGAACTCAGTTCGTGTCTCACCTTTTCAAAAGAATGTGCTTTGGGCACGGTATCCGCCATGTGACTACTTCTCCTTACTATCCACAGCCTTCCCATGCTGAGAGGTTCAACAGAAACCTTCGATCCGCTCTCATAGCTTTTCATGCTGACAAGCAGACCACCTGGGATCAGGAACTTCCTTGGATTCAATTTGCTTTCAACACTGCACACCATGAGAGTCACAAGGCGGTCCCTTTCGAGCTGTTGTTGGGCTATCCACCCAATAATCCTTTAGCAAATGTGTGGAAAATTGGCGACCTTCTGCCACCACCTGGTGCAGCCAATGTCAAGGCAACTTGGCAGGCGGCTAGGAGGAACTTGATCCGAGCTAGGGAATTGGTTCGGAGGAAGCACAATCGAGGTCGGTTGGACAATCCTTTCCAGGTGGGGGATTTGGTTTTCTGTAAGGCTCATCCGGTCAGTTCGGCCGTGGACAAGAGAGCCGCTAAGTTGTCTCATCGGTGGTCAGGTCCCCACCGCATCTTGAAGTTCTTGACTCCTGTCTCCGTGCGGCTGGGAGATCCGCAGACTGGAGAAGTTTTCCGGAGGGCTCACATTTCTCATCTGAAGCCTTTCCGGGGAACAATTCCGTTGGTCATCTTTCATTACTCTTGTGTCTGAGTGGGAAGTGCACTGGGCCAGAGAGCTTGATCACCTCTTCTGTCCCTTGTGCGCTGCTGAAGATTTTTCCCTAGTAAATTTTCCAGCACTGGCCAGTGCAAACCCTGGGGGTGAGTAGTCCCTCCAGTTGAAAGACTTTTGGCGTTCCCCACTTCAGACACTTGAGTTGATCTGTGGTGTTGAGATCTTCTAGAATTGGGAGAGGTTGTTTTTTTTTTTTTTTTTTTTTTGGAGAGGAAGTCCTCCTTTGGGGGGGGGGGGGGTTGAGCCGTGACATGCCCACCAAGCGTCCCACCAATGTCACGCCTCAGTTTTTTTTATATAGTGCGAGTACTGGCTTTGCGCCGGAACTCGTTCAGTTTGGTCTGTCAGCAAACCTGCAACCCAGAGTCAATGTCCGCCTTCTGTCACATTTTCACCAGCAGAAGGTCTGCGATTGTTGAACTACAAAGACTAGGTTAACAAATGTGTATCTGTGTCCATCATTTGGTTTTGTGCTACCTGTAAATTGTTACACCGTTTTTCGTTATAGTCATGTAGTTAAGCTTTGCCATGACGTCAGATGAGGTCCCGGATGGGAGCTTTTAGTCTGCTGCTTCCGGAGAGGGTCGCCCGGGAAGACACTTCTACTTCTTCCTCTTCGGGCTACCAGTCACCCTGCTCCTGGGATCAGTAGGCCGCCCTCCGCCATGTGCCACCGCCGCATACCACCAACAAGGACTATAAGGACTATTGTGCCGTCAATATAACCGCAAGTTATTTTTTGAAATTATGAACATTTCTCTTTGAAAAGGACTACTGATTAATGGGGGCCCCAAAAATGATTTATCACCTGTTAATTATCTTTATAGTATTTATTTATTGTTAATTCTTTCTAAAGTTTAATATTTACCGTTAACTTCTTTTATTTATTCATAGTTAGGCCTAACTTTTACAGTTACCACTTTTCCAGTTTGTAATTCAGAAGGGTAAATTTTTGAGAAAGAGATGATTTAAAGTAATTCTTTGGATGGATAACATTGTTATTTTGTTGATTTTGATAAATTATAGGCTTTGTTGACAACTGTTTGTTTGTTTTTGATGTCCACCCACGGCCTTTCACTTTAGTTAGGGATGTGGGGCGGCCACTCGCACTGTCACTATGGGGGGCATGTTTCCTTTAGTTGTTCGTCTGGGGGCGGTGCGAGGGGTCGGCTCAGTACAATTGAAGACACATTTCCACTCCCCTGTAGAAGCGAAACTCGTTTACAGAGTTAAATCACTCGTTAAATTTAATATTATTTAAATTGAAAATAAGTATGTCGCGGGCCTATGTCTTAACATGAGACATGCTGTAATTTCCCTACATTGTAAATTTGGGAATAAAAAAGTCATTTAACAAACTGTTTTTCCTTGGCCCCTATATCTCTACGACCTTTGACGTAATACACTGGTACTTAATGATAAAAGCATACTTGAACGTTATAGGTAAATTGCAAGTAAAACATATGATTAAACAAACAGAAAAAATACCATATTGATTATGTTAAAGGAGAAAGAAAGATGCATACACAAATGGTTGAGGGTTTCTCTGGAACTTAAAATAATCAAAGTCTTAACGTTGAACCAAGCCGTGGTTCCCCGCTAATTATCCCAACACCAACCTAGTGATGTGTATTTTTCTGTCTTTACACTTGTGTAGAGTTTATAAGAAAATTGGATACTATTTTGCTTCATTTGTAGATTTTCATTAAAGTTGTTTAAAGTTATTTTTGAATTAAAATGCACCTTTTATGCAATCATGGGAAATATTATGAATGATAAACAGTAGGGTCATGCATAAGTTTGAAGAAGAAAAAGGTGGTGGACGATATCGGTTCCGCTCCATTACAGCTAGGTCCCTGGATGAATACAAACAACTTATTAAAAAGGCTACCTGATGTTTTAATTACGTTATTATTCAGCATATTAAAAGCTGTTATAAATTAAGCACCATAAATAAAATTAGGTAAAATTAAATCCTAAAAACCTGATCAACATATTTTTAAAAAGTACCAGGGAGCGAGCATTGCTCGAGGTGTTAAATTTGTTTAAAGTAAAACAATAAAACATAAACCTACATAACATTAACGATTTTCATGATATTATAGAATAGCGTCAACATTGGTAATAACAAAAATGATAGTCTACAGTAGCAGTTTACCATGTTTAGGTGTAGGTGCTATTTAGAATATTCATAATTATTTACCCGACCTTACGTCTCAAGCTTTTTAAAAACATTATAAATAAACACTAATTACTAACATAGTAAAAATAAAATAAATAACTGCATTTAAAAAATAGCAGAGTACTTATTTTATAGTCTTTTTTTTAAGTTAGGCTATTATACTAGACTTGATGTTATGTATATTGTCTCATGGCATATTTGATCATTTAGTAAATTATTGACATTGATTTCACATCGGTTTTCCTCTGTCAATCGATTGACCAAATTTATTCGATGCTATGTAGGTTTCCTACCTATTTACTTATAATTTGTTTATTAGAATATTATCAATTGCATTATATAGGGTGTCCTGTAACTCTCTGGACATATGTACATAGCGTTATTTCACCGTTTTTTCAGCGTTTTTTTTATTTTACACATTTCACCATAGGAACATGGGTCTGTGGTGCCTATTTTTCCGACTGTCTGTATTTATGTGTTTAAAAAAAAATAATAACTCCTAATTATTTTGAGATACAGCATTAAGATTTTGCAAAAATGTTTATCTTATCAGATTTATCTTTTTCTAACATTATACTAAAAAATCATTAATCGTTTCAAATTGGAGAATCCATTTGAAATATTTGATGCAAAATTTCACGATAACCGTTAACTTAACGCAAAATTTGCAAGAGGCATAAAGTTTAAAAATTTTTTGTAGCTTTAAATTATACCTTATTTGTTAACGATGGATAAATCATAACAGAGAAATGTCTTCTTTTCCAAATGCATGACCACTTTTCTCAATTTTAACAATGTTAAACAACGTAAAAGAATGATGATTTCAAAGTAACAAGTGAAGATAACTGAGTAAAAGAGAAAAAGGGGGGGGGGGGTAGAACTAGATGGTTGCAGTTAGACACAAATATTATATTTCCTGTGCCATGACTTTTTCGACGTTATGGTTGGTTGTGTGACTGCTTTAGACAAAATCTCACAATATCCATACTGGCATATTAAATTAGTAGATTTGAAAAATCACACAAGTGGTTTTCAAATAATCCTTCCCATTACTCTTTATTCAACACCATCACGGCATGAATAGAGGATTAATGTACGTCGGGATGCTGCATACGTACGTAACTGTTGAATACTGAAAGACTGAGTTTAAGGGGGGAAATGTATAAAAATGTAACAACACTACACTATGTTTACAATAAATAAAAAAATACCTCTCAATTCATAAACCACTGCACTGTTATAACTTTATTATGAACTTATTTTACAAATTTAATAGCTAACAGGGGCAGAGTTTTCATGTTTCTCAGAAATGTCAAGAATATACCCTACCTACCTACCGTCGCTGTACTCAAGAATATCGTACGTGAAATGCAAAAATGAAACGTAAGAATAATATTTCTCAGAACAAACTGAAAGCCTATGCATGCGGAAAGAAATCTTAACAGCAGACACATTTTCTCGTATATTATATTAGACATCAGACTTTATAATTTATTTTCAACACATTCTAACATGAATTTTACGAACTTTGTAAATTACACGCATGTTAAACTCAGAAGCTAACAAAGGTATTATAGAATACTATTATTATTATTTATTACATTATTATTATACTATATTTTCTGATAATTCTAGATTCAGACTATATGTATTAAGTACGGTCTCTGGGGAAATTTAACTAGAGTTGATTTTGCAATGGTTGACATTTGATTTGGCCATTGTTGATACAGATTTGGCCATCGTTTTTGGGTAAAACAACACTCCAATGTACTAAAATTAATTATTATTATTTTAAGATCCACATAAGTAAAAACAACCTATTTAGAATTGGCGAAATTTTAAATTTGTTTGTCAAAATGGGAAAACCAAATGTAAAGCCCATTACATCTCTTTTAGAAACCTTGTAAAATTATACCGTGCATTTTGATACTCAATTTTGTTTTGACAAACGTAGGTTTACATGCTTCTACCAATATCAAAGGGTTTTGTAAAAAAAAAAAAAACTAGTTTGGTTGTAAAAATAAATGAGGTGCAACCTGGCCCGTTTACGTTCTACAACATCATAAAAAAACTTTGACATTTCATTAACTTTGTATTCAATCTGTTTGAACGTTGTGTCGTTTGATGGGAAATAAAGTTGTGTCGTTTAAATGTAAAATAAAAGTATTCCGAACATACAATATTTTCATAAAATCAGCCGGGTAAAGTTATTTATTTTTTTATTAAAATAACCACCATTTTGAATAGGGCCAAGTTATTTTTTTTCTAAAGTAGGTCTTTCCTACCTGTACATACAAAGCAAGCTTTATAATGATTTGATTGAACGAACCAAAAATAATCATTTATCACCTAAAGTGGACAGTTCTTCCTTTTGAGGAAAGATTTTTCTTTCCTTTAATATGAAAATTACGCATAAATAATACAGTCTTTCTCCTTTAGTAGGGTTTTTGTCGTGTAGCCAAGATATTTGTTTATTGATTTGGAAGCTGAATAACAAGCCTACTTGAAGAGAATATTTACGCAAATTACACACAAAGATAATTGCCTGCAAGCGTTTCGGCGTTTTCAAAATTTGACTCTTGAATTATTGGGCTTTCTTAATCTTAAATGGATGAAAACGTTATTTATTGTGGTTTTAAACCCCTTCTAATGAAGATCTAACGTCACTAATGCAACAAAGCCCTCTAACGTAAAACCTTTGACTATCAATATTTCTAGTCTACTCCAGTATCTAATAGTAATGGTAAAACCTAGTCTATCTATCCAAGGAACATGTCGGCCTTAGTCAATAATAAAGACTACAATATCGTGCCATTCATCCTACACTCATCTTCATTTATAGTTACTTAAATTACCTACGTATCTATGGTCGGCATTTAAAATTAAAGTATTAAAAAGTAAAGTATTAAAAGAGGTAAATCACATATTATTTACTACTTTAGTTAAATTTAACAATTTTAAAAACTAAAAATGAAACTTGTACTGGTAAAATTACCTGCTGTCAAGTGATCCTTTTGACCTTGAAAGGCGACCGGTTTCGATCCTCACGGGATCATCTTCTCACGGGAAGATGATCCCGTGAGGATCGAAACCGGTCGCCTTTCAAGGTCAAAAGGATCACTTGACAGCAGGTAATTTCACCAGTACACGTTTTGATCAGTGATTCGGAGGCTTAACTCAAATAAAAATAAAAATAAATCTTTAATCATTTTGTTGACCAAACATTTGTACAACGTTTATGAAAACTCTAATCTAAAGTAAAAACCTATTTCTGTTCTAACGTCTTTATGTGGGGCCTGTTTCAAATTTAAAGGTTATTAAAAACGCTAAGTGGTTGAAACAGTCACTAGTTCATAGCCAAAAAGTCTATATATTAGGTAGGTAAGCGAAAATAAACATAGTATTATTACAATGTCATTACTTAAACGCATATTAGCTTAGAACTTCAAGTTTTTGAAAATATATTTTCGAGGGATAATTCGCTAATGCATATGGCAAATATAGTTTTAAACTGTATTTGAACATAGATAATAAAAGGAAGAAAAGTAGGCTGTAAATAAGAAAAGGAATTCAAGAAGAGGGAGAAAATATTGTGGATGGTATGCAGCGCTGCGTTTTTATCGACATTTCACAAAAGTACTGGGACATTTTACATGGGAATTCACCTTTTTTGTTGTTTTATAACTTGTTTTATTTTTAATAAGGGTCTGAGTTATTTGTTACTAAATATCTCCTTTTTTTACTAAATATATATTTTTTGTTACTAAATATCTATTTTTTGTTAACTAATGCTCAATATATACTGCTTCATATTTTTTTACAATAATGTCTAATAATCTTGTAGTACTACTCTTAATATATTTTTTTTTATTTTGTAATCATTAGTTTTGTAGTTTCAAATCTTTAAATATTATTTTATTATACCAATACTGTTACTTAGTGCTGATTACTGTTTCATATAACCTTTTGAAACGTTGCCTAAATATTCTACTGAATTGTTGTGCCTAGTAACAGCCATACTTGACGATAAAATCGATAAACACGAATTCCAATAATAAGTAACATTTACACACACTATATTAGAATAATATTAAAAATAATAAATAGCTTTGGGATGATTGTTTAAGAAGAATTGTTTAAGGAGAACCATACCACATAAACTATTTCTTTTGAACAAGCTTTACTTCATAATAAACGTGTATTGCATCTTAAGTGAATATTTTACCATTGCAGAGTGAGCTCAGTGAAAATGTCACAAAGAACTTGCCCCTGGTAATTCTACCACATGGATTAGCTTGAGTGCTAGAAGTTTAGTTTGTGTTTTAATTCATACTTTGTAATTTGTATTATATTTTACATTTTATTTTCTTCTTAATACTCTCAAACTACAAAATAAATTTGTACGATTAAATTTGTTGATTTACTTCAAAATACAGGATAAGTCTTAAAACCCTAATAGGCCTAATTCTTTAATTGGATGGGGAATATTTACCATGGTATTTAATGAAAAATGGATTGCATTGATTATTTGTAACAACCTTCTGCAGATACGAACTACATGAAATAAGTATATACAATTATTTGTTAAATTCGTAACACCTAAAATAATCTAAACTGATTGAATCTTAATTATTATTAAGAAAAAAGAGATTATAAAAATATGTGGATAATCTCATAAAATCAACTTTTTATTATAAACAAGCTTGCCAGCACAAATGCAAAGGAAAGTGTCTTTATTCAGTTAATTTTATTGTTTTAAGATCATAATTGACCTTATGAAAAATATTAGTCTTGAAGCCTTGGTTTGAACATTAACCAGAATACCGCAGATGGTTATAGGTTTTTCATACCTTGTTTTATTACAGAAAGCTTTACAAATGAATACTGAGGACTTAATTAATTATGAGGAGATGTTAAGATACAGCCAGATACCATCAATGTTTTCAATAACGGTCAAAACATATATATATATAAAACACTTCGACAACTTGCATAGATTTAATTATAGTTTATCTTATACTATACAATAAATAATTACGTATAGAGTGCAATTGATTACATTTGGCTTACGATGTTGGCTATTTCCTTTACACAGAATCTTTTGAAACACTCTACAAACACTTTCCAAGAACCACTATTCATTTTCTATAAATCAGCTCTCTTCCCTTATTTATCTATACTTATTTAATACGCAAGCACGATTTTTGTGACAATTACTCCTCCGAAACTACTGAACCGATTGACATGTTTTTAGTGTCATTGGAAAGAGGGTAACGTGAAGTTGTGCAGGAAACTTTCTTTTTAGGGAAATAATGAGAGATTGAGGCCCTGGAGCCCTTTAAAGTTTCATATTTCTCCATAAGGATAACATGGGAGATAATTTTTATTTACAGAAACATATGTTTGTTACTTGAAAATAGTCAAAGTCTACTACATAATAATTGCTGTGTATTATGACTCTTAATGTATACCTACTACATTTCAATCAAGGATTGTGTACCTTAAAGTTTACCCATAATGGATCTTACTACTTTATTTTAATGCTGGGAATAGTAAGATTTAGTGGAGAATAAGTTAGGTACCATGATTTAAATACCCCCGCCGCAGCAAACCTGCCGACTAAGCAAATTTCCATCTGAATGATTTTCAATTAAATCTATTTAAATAACATTAGGTTTAACGAGTATCTAGGTTTGCTGCCACAAGGAAACTAAAACTAATAAAGTGTGTTTTAGTAAAATATTAATAGCTTAGTATAAAATAAATAAATTTGCCAAGTTTGATCAAAATATATCCATAAACAAACAAACTACAACATTTTCAATATTCTCCATAAGAATAACATGGGAATTTTTCATTTACAATTTTTTAAATTTTCTCCGTTACCAATAACCGTACAAAAACACTTTGATATACTAAATTATTAGTTTTTTTAAGCTCTTTAATATGGTCTAGAGATAAATTGGGACATTTTGTGTTTTAGGGGTCAAAAATGAGAAAAACCAATTTTTACCCCATAAAACCCCTCATAAAACCCCGTTCCCATGGTCCGATCATGCTGAATCGCGAACTCATTCAAGTTTATCCCGCCTTACACCTTTAACCCAAATTTCATCAAAATCGGACAAAAATTACTCAAGTTATCGTGCGGATGGACACATATATATATATATATATATATATATATATATATATATATATATATATATATATATCTATATATAGATATATAAAAATATGAACGAATAGTGTTTTTGGACTCTGGGGACATCAAAATGAAAAAGTAAATCGGTCCCGGGCCTAGGTCTTACCATGAGACCTACGATAATAGCTACTTCCCTATAGGGAAATTCGCTAAAAAACTTTACTATAATAATTGATGTATTTAAATCACAAATCTTTGACATTATTAATTCATTTGAAACTAAACAGCTGATCGACAAATCAAACATATCATCTACTTCATGTGAATAATGTTATTACACAAACATAGTTTTTTTTAACCAATATCTTGATTCTTTTTTACTTGTGGGTGTATTTTGAGTTTGCAGTTATGAAAGCACCAAGCCAAGTATTTTTTTCAAATTTTCTTTATAAACTAACAGTATTAATGAACTACTACATGAACTTGACAAGTCAGGAAATTAATTGTCAGTTTACCAAGGGGAAGAAGAGTGGGTCCTTGAAACAGACGAAGGCGC
This sequence comes from Macrosteles quadrilineatus, assembly GCF_028750875.1. NCBI lineage: Eukaryota > Metazoa > Arthropoda > Insecta > Hemiptera > Cicadellidae > Macrosteles > Macrosteles quadrilineatus. The sequence goes on from NW_026542594.1 coordinate 162,426,086, forward strand.
AGACACCCAGTGGATTGCCAAGACACAGATTAGACTAATAAAAGGGGGCAGTGGTTTTATTGATGAGGAATATTAATACATCAAAAAGGGCCTTATTAATGGCACAAGGCTTTGTGATCAGAATGGTTAACAACTTAATAGAATGTAAAGTCTTAACTGGAACAAGTGAGTGGGGACATATTTTGATTTCGAGGATAAAAATTTACCCGTCTGAAACAAACTTACCTTTTAAAATGGAAAGATGCTAATTTCTGTTATTTTTGGCATTTGCAGCGCTGTTCTCACCCAGACCAATTTTAGTCATGAGCAACTATATTATATGTTGTTTTAAGTAGGCTACATCTATTAATAGGATAAGCATATTCGTTAAGGAAAACTCTGACCAAGGTAATCTTCCTGAAGGTAACTTTAAGGCTAAAATCGTAGTATTCATGGAAGTGCTTTTGTGATAAAAATATTTTTTTTAGTGTTTGTTTTCTTCAAGCAGCATTTTTATGACCCTCAAAATATGCTACATAGGCCTATTGGTTTGATATGATAAAATGTTTTTTTTTTATGTGTTATAAAATCTTTAAAACATAACTACCCTATAACCTTGCTCGCTGCCTATAACATACTTGAACTTGAACACTTATTAATTTACTAAATATAATACACATACAGCTAGAAAATGGCTGGACAGCTTCCCTTCCAAGGCTTCATTATTATTGTATTTAATTTTCGACGTCGAGTCAATATATGATACGATGAATTTGTTTTCTAAATGCATATGTTATTTTGCGGTGCATTGAGCCGCACAGGTTCACTAGTTTGCTTTAAAGCCCCACACAAATCGTAGCTTACTCATATACATCAATATAGAACTGATTATAAATTATCAAATTAATTCAAGTAAATTTCATAAGCACATACTTCAAACTAAAATTAGAGAGCAATAAAGTATGCTCTGTTATAATAAAAAGAACATTTGAATATAATAAAAGAAAGTCGTATCTCTGAGCTTCTTTGCCCAACAAATTTATAGTATTTATTTTTTACTTCTTTTGTTCTTCTTTTTATCTGTAGCTGCAGTTTTAACAAAAAAAAAAAAAAAAAAAAAAAAAACTACTTTAACAGACTGAGATTTTTAACAAGATGAAGAAAAAAGGTCTTCCTAAGATATCGAATTAAATAACCTATCTTTGGAGTCCAATAAGTGGTTGTTTCTAATAAGGAACGTTTTACAGCTCAATTGTTTAAAATATTCTGCATTTATTATGTTAGCTTAATTAATTTTTATTTTTTATAACTTGAAGTTAAATATAATTACGATCGAAAAATGATGACTCTTTTAATATGTAATATTATCTAACTCTAATTTAGCCTCATAGGGAAACTCCTGGTTTGTAATGCGAACTTCCGAGTCAAACATAATCCCAATTAACACACTAATAAGTCATTATCTCCTGTAATCTACCCTGGAGAGTAAATCTAGATTAATTGCCATTACCACTGCAATTGATCCATACGATTCGTGGCTAATGGTTCATTCCAAAATATTTCGGCTCCATCATAAATTATTGGTATCTAAAACCACAGTACAGTTGTGCACTAAATTTGGGATTAATAATTTTACATTATAACGAATTCACTTAAAATCTTATCATTATTTCATTTTATATTATTAAATTATTATTTTGTCATATCAAGTGCAAATTTTGAAGTAAGAATTATAAAATATAAGGTCAGTAAAATAGAAACAAGTTTATAATATTTTTTTAATAAATTATTTATTTTCTTTCTATTTGAGTATACTTAAAAATATTGAAACACTTGATGAATCTAGACTCATGGATAAATGCATATTAGACTAACACATTAAAAATAATAATTATTATAAGTATTAATGTATATATTACTTATTTATTATGTTTTATACGTAGTTTGAGAGGTTTTTTTTCAACGTGAAACTGTTGCACTAACCTTTTTCCATCCTTTGCAAAATTTAACTCGACTATGAATGAATCCTTGTGATTTAAAATTTGTTTTTAGTAAAGCTAGAGATTTGTTTACTATTCAATCCCACAGTATAATTTTCCCTAATAATGTATAATTTTACAAGTATAATTCTGAAAATGTTTCAATGTCCTTTACAGGTTATTGATGCAGTTTACAATTCAACGACCTTACAACCCCACATGCCATACTTAAAGCAGACATCTTTAACTTATAAAATTTAAGACAACCAAACAACATGCCTACCAATAACTTGGTTACTACTTAATTACTAAGAACACCATATAACGAATGGACACCTAACTGAATATTTTTCAAAACACGTTTGCCCTAAAAGCCTAAAATTGACATATTGATTATAATTATGTTCTTAATTAAAAATGATGTTAAATATTATTTTAAAATACCTGAAAACAGAGGTAGGTTAACTAAGATGAGGCTGTCTATAACGAATGGTATATGTAATTTTAAAGAAGTAAGACCAGCGTCCTGTCTATCCCAAATCTTGTTTAAAAATGAACGTTAAATGGTTTTGAGGTAGAATAGCGGGAAAGGGTTAAACCTGTTTTACTTACATGCTACGGTATTCTCTCCTTTCCATTTTAGACAACCTTCTAACTAATTAATATTTTTTTTATCACGGTGATTTTACTTTTACAAAATATAAAATTGTTTAACTAATTTGAATTAAACGTGTAATAAAACACAATATTTAGAATAGTAATTCAGTGGTTTTTAAAAATGAGAAAAACTAATAGGGATCTAAAAATGCAAAATTAGGAAGCAAAATTATATAAACAACTTGTGTTTTCAAACATAATATCACTACACGATATGTAGGCCTACCTGTAGAAGGTACCGTTTCTGTATCTCTAAGTGACCATTAGAGTGACTTATGCAGGCGATTTATATTCTGGTAGAAGTATGAGATCCAGGAAAATAAAATAAATAAAAGACAAATACGAAATGTAGAATCCATAAACGTCTACTTACATTTCCCAATTAAAATGCTGATAATGTTCATACAGTTATTTGTAGAGAACATGTTATAGTAAACCATATCAGAAACTAATATTTATTTTTTTCTTGGACTAGAATAGATTAGCAAGCTTAGTTGAAATTTTCGATTTAACACAAACACAGTACATTAAATATATACTCATTATAAGCTTGGGTATGTCTTTCAATTCCTTCGATATTTTGTCTTGGTTTATATTTAACTACTTTTTAATAAAGTAAAAATCTATGTAATATCTTTATCTAATATCTTTATGTAATATCTTTTTGTAATCTATGTAAGATATCTTTATCTATGTAATTTCACAAGTATTACAAACAAGAGTAATGCTTTTAGTAATGTAATAATAAAAAAACGTATTTATAACATACATTAGCCTGCACTCAAACTAATAGGTTTATAGAAGGGCCACCAGCATAACATGATCACCAAAATACTTATATTTTACTTAGATTATCTGCACGTACAAAAGCGTCTTAAGTAATAAAGCACAAATGTGGTAAGTCCCTAAAAACAAAGCCTTGTCCTGTGCCTAGGACAGATGTTTAGCAGTGCTTATTATAAGTAATCATAAGTTGTTCATTGTACAGCGTAGTGATAAAGTCTACCTCATTTTCTAAAGATAATTTATCTTTGTAAAGCTACCCTTTTCCCCTGTTTTTAATACTCGATCTTTGTAGCTGTCATTCCTTATCATCATTTTCTGTTTACAATATTTTACAAAAACCATGCAGTCTGGACTTGTTCCCAAACGTAAGTGCGAACTACACATCAGTTTTCCGGTGAGAGGGACAGAGATCGTGACAATAAACTTCTGGAAGTCTCTGTACGTGTCTAAATCACGTGGACTCACAAAAACCAATCAGATTTAAGGAGATCCGTGCTGGATGACGTTTCACCAGCCGATTGGCGGAGAGATTCAGGTGTCTGGGGCAACCCTATGGACTATTGGGAGAAGAAATTTTTCAGTCTCCAAAAAATCAGCTTAGCATGAGTTTAGTCTCCAAAATCGTTTATTCATTTTAGTGTCGTGCGCGTGTGTTTCATTTCATTTCATTTATTTCAACGGTAAACACCATTTATACAAAAATAATAAATACATTTATGATACAGGCAATAATTCAGTTTTATGAGTAACAATAATAACAAGCAGAATAGAACTAGAAATTGATAACAAAATGGATATAACAAACAAGAAATCACAATGTGTAACAAGAAAGGAGATTAAAAATAGAGAGGCAGTGTAAAACAGAGATGATAAAAACGTGAAATAACAACCAACAATAAATACAAAACAACAACAATAATAAATAACAGTGAATACAAATATGAAACAGCAATAAACAGCATAAACAGATAATAAGCAGCAAGAAATGTAAAGTAACAATAGGAGAAACAGGACACTTGTTTAATTTTGTACTTTTTGTGGCCCATTAATGGCACCACCAAGGTAAATTAACTTTCACATAATCTGGCTCAGCACAGAGCCGACCCGACTTCTGAAGGAGGCAGTTGATCCAGAGAAGAAATCGATGTGTGTGTGTGTTTGTGTGTGTGTTGTGTATGTGTTGCATCACAGTTTAGTTACCATGGCCTGTTGTCACTTCTGTGGCAGAAATTAGGCAGTGCAAACATCGAAGTGAAATATTTCTGTATAGATTTAAATGTATTTGTAACCATAATTTGTTTTAATTATAATTCTGCTTGCTCGCTCGCAAAATAATAAACAATTTCTTAAACACGTAATAAAAAAAAATTATTGTATTTAATTAAATATTATATTATTTATTTAATCCAATTTGACAACATATATTATTTCATGATATATATATTAAATTACATAAATTACATGTACCTATTATTACATACATTATTATTAATATACAGAGTGTTCAAAAAAGGTGGGGATATATTTTGCCTAGTAATTCCTTGGATCAAAATAAAGAGAAAATCAAGAATACAATTTTTTTCAAAATCGCTTCGTTAACCAGATATCCGCCATTTTGTATTTATTACATAAACATTTTTAACTTCTAATTTTTTTCAACCAATCTTTATCAAACTTGGTATGTAGGTTTAAGTAGAAGAGACCCTTGTTCAAAATGGCGGCCATTTAAAACTTTTAAACTTAAATTACTAAAGAATAGCTGATTTTATGAAAGAACTCAAGAGCACTTTTATTTAGCATTTTTAATTACCTATCAAACGATACCAAGTTCATAAAGATCGAATAAGAAATAGCTGAATTATTAAAATGTTTAGTTGTAAAATGGGGCAAACCTGACTAGCTTCTGCCTTATCCTACCCCATTTTACAACTAAAAATCTTAATATTTCAGCTATTTATTATTTGATCTTTTATAACTTGGTATCGTTTTATAGGTAATTAAAAATGCTAAATAAAAGTGCTCTTAATTTTGTTTCATAAAACCAGCCATTCTTTAGTAATTAATTCTTTAGTAATTTAAGTTTAAAAGTTTTAAATGGCCACCATTTTGAGATTTTATGTTGAATCAAGATGAAATATTTTTCCAACACGGGTCTCTTCTACTTTAACTTACATAACAAGTTTCATAAAGATCGGTCAAAAACATTAAAAGATAAAATTGTTTATGTAAAAAATACAAACAGCCGAATATCTGGTTAACAAAGCGATTTTGGAAAAAATGTTATTCTTGATTTTCTCTTTATTTTGACCCAAGAAATCACTAGGTAAAATATTTCCCCCAATTTTTTGAACACCCTGTATATTATTACATATATTATTAAATATATTATTAAATCCCCCTTATTTGTTGATTTTCTAACTTTCAATCCTATGATCGATCATTTCTACATTTGTTTTAATGATTTTTGCTTAGGTTTCTTCCTCTAAAATACCCCTGTTTTCTACTGGCCATTGCCATTTATATTTTGTTTTATCTATATTTATTTATTTATTATATTCCCAATCTGTATTATTGTATCTTTAATTGTGATTTTGTTATATTCACTGTTAATTACGTTCATTAAATTCCTCAAGTAACAGAATGTCAGTGTTTTACTGTTCCCGTACCTCAAACTTATGCCGAGCGAGTTTAGTTAACTTAAGTTAAATTTAAAATTTCCCAATACACACGTGATACTTAATAAAGACTAAACAAAAGATTAAGATTGGCATGGTGGCGTCGTCCTGCAATCCAGCTACTAGAAGGTTATGATTTGTGGTTATTTATAGGCATGCACTGTGGATGCCATGCTCCCTGGTGTGGATTAACGTCAAGGGTTATCCAAAGTACTATTCTGATATTTAGACCAATTCATTAATTACAGAGAAAACTGTGGTTTGGATTCCACTATAAACTGTAGGTCCCTTAGTTGCAATTGGCTGGCTATATGGGCTAATAGTTAACAGCCGTGTCTAAGGAATATGTCGGCCTTAGTCACTAAAAAGACTACAAAGATCGCGCCACTCAACCATCACTCATATTTGGGTTTAAATACGCACATCGTACGTCCCCATGTTAAATAATTGATACAATTGGTAATTGATTGATAAGATTATTTTATGTTAGTAGCAGTACGTAAATTAAAACCGTTCACAACTTTTAAACAAATTAAAATTGTTTCAGAATATTTTTTTATTAGAGCACAGTACTAAATAAATGTTATTGATAATCATTTTCTGTCGATAAATTAAAGGTTTAAAAAAGAGCATGTTTAGTATTTATCACATTTCAGTTGAGCGTGTTCTGCCGCAATGTATTAAATACATTTTTTTATACTTTTCAATGAAATTGCGACCATACAATGTAGTATTTAAAGCCAAGTATGGATGGAGATGAGTGTAGGATGAGTAGCGTGATCTTGTAGTCTTGTTAGTGACTAAGGCCGACTTATTCCTTAGACACAGCTGTTATTTAATAGCCCATACAGCTAATAGCAACTAAGGGACCTACAGTTTATAGTCGAATCCAAACCAAAATTTTGCCTTGGTATATACGAATAGGTATAATTTTCAGGATAGTACTGTGAATAGTCGTAGAACTCTCTCGTGCTGACGTTAATCCACACCAGGGAGTATCGCATCCACCAGTGCATGCTATAAATATCCACAATTCGTAACCTCCTATTAGCTGGATTGCATGACGACGCCACCCGTCCCAGTTGACAAAATGTTGACTTTGTAACCGAGAGGTTTTGGTACTATACCGTTTTATTTATAAGAGGATGTAAAATTTAACTATATTGCATGTAATACAGGTTGATTGATATAAGTGTGCCAGCTGTTTCATTCGAAAACTATATGATATATCAAAAAAAGTTAAAGGGTAAGTGTCTTGGATTTTTATTTTAAAAATTGTAGTCAAGTCGAAAAAATATTTTAGCCACAATCTTCTAATATGGCCACCAACTTTGATTTTTCTTATAGAATACCCTGTATTTTATGATGTATTTCTGTAGAAAATGTAATTTTAAGACAATTTTACTCCTGTGTTTTTATTCATAAACCTAACCGTTTCAAAGATAATTATGGTTAAAGTTTTACAATTTCGGCATGAGAAAGAGTTTCGATAAAGGCCTAAGCAAGCACGCCAGCTGTTTTATTCGAAAACTATTCGAAATTTCACAACTTTAACCATTATTATCTTTGAAACGGTTAGGTTTATGAAAAAAAAAACACTAGACTAAAATTGTCTTAAAATTACAATTTCTACCGGAATACATCATAAAATTCAGGGTGTTCCATAAGAAAAATCTATGTTGGCGGCCATATTGGAAAAATGGCGGCTAAAATATTTTTTTTCGACTTGACTACAATAAAAAAAAATCCATGGCACTTACCCTTTAACTTTTTTTGATATCTCTTATAGTTTTCGAATAAAACAGCTGGCACACTTATATCAATCACTCTGTATAAGTTGTATGTAAAATAATCGGCCAGTCTTAACAACGCATAAGAATGTTGCCTTTCAGAAAGTTGACATATATATTTAACTTGTAAAGCCCCTCTAAAAAAAACTATGTCTAATACAAATATAAGTAACAACTTGGATCGATAATAATACTTATAATACAACTTTTGAATGCACCTAAGAGTTTGATAACCAAGCGTGTATTTAAAACAGTTTACTGTGTTAAATTGTCAATTATTGTTATGCATCTTAGCCAATCAAACGAAGCCAATTGAAAGGTATAATTATGAACGACAGACAACCTTTCGTCATTAAGTCAGCTTTCAACGCTTAAATATAAATAAATATAACTGTTGGATGATGTAGATAAATAAGTCGATGAACGTTAAATAGCAAAACTGAAACTGATAAATTAATATTGTATATACTGGGAAAATAAATTGGGACAAATCTTTTGAGACATGGAGTTCCCCAAGGCTCGGTTCTTGGCCCCCTCCTCTTCACTATCGTCATTAATGATCTGGCCTTAAACAGCAAAACATTGCTTTTTGCAGACGACACCACACTGGTCACCAGAGGCAGGGATCTAAACCAGCTAAGTGCGCAGAATGCCTTTTGTTTTATTCAAAGGAGTGGTTCAGCCAGAATCTACTCAAAATAAACGACGACAAAACACAAACACTGCTATGTACACTTAAGCCAAACTACGTGGGCGAGGAAGCCGTCAAACTCCTGGGATTCTGGATTGACTCCAAGTTAAGTTGGAAACAACACATTAGCCAGGTATGTGTTAAGCTTGCTAGAGTAGTATTTCTTCTGAGGAAACTGACATTGGTAATATCTAAGCCTTACTTAGTGACGGTATACCATGCTCTTTTTCAAAGCCACGTGAGCTATGGCATCGCACTCTGGGGTAATACAGCTGCAGCACATGATATCTTGCTCCTTCAGAAGATTTCTCTGAGGGTGATTACGTCCGCCGGATACCGTGACCACTGTAGGCCTATCTTTAGGGATTTAAAGATTCTGACCGTCTACAGTCAGTACATCCTAAATAGCCTGGTATTACGGAAAACTCAGCAACACTTGTTCGACGTGAGGACCAACACTCATACCAGACACGGCATGCCCATTTACTTGACCTGCCAAGATGCCGTCTTGCCTGGACCCAAAAGGGCTACCCTTACTATACCAGCAAGCTCTACAACACACGCCCATCTGAAGTGCGTGAGTTGGACGTGAAAGCTTTTAGAGACAAACTGAAGAACTATTTGGTGCGCAGACCTCTCTATTCGTTGACTGAGCTAGAGGACACACCACTTTTTGGCAACCCGCCGCCATCATAAGTTTGTATTATTCTTTTTTTAGTTACAAGTTTGACGCAATCTATTCCAACATTGTCGGTCACCGATGCAGTGCTCAAGTATCAAGTATCAAGTATCAAAACAAAATATACGAGGCCTTCAATTCCAAGAATGGCTGACGGATGGGAAAATTATTTAATTCCTTTTAAATATGAATAGTTATAACAATAACATGAAAACGTTGAACTCCCTGTTGGGCATAGCCCTATAGAGTTTTCACATTTTCAATATGCCGATGTGATTGTCAAGACTATCTAGTACCTCTCTGCAAAAAGTCAGCTCAATCGGTCCGGTAGTTTTTACGTGATTTAACTTCAGTGTTACACACAAACATCAGTACATTCACATTTTTAATATTAGTAAGATATACGTTCACATTTATAATATTTTTTGTCCTAAGACGCTAGGCACGAGTCTGTGATTGTTTTTCACATTACTTCAGGCTGCGTGCGGTGTTATCACTTAGATAAATTCTATTGGTCATTTGGCGGAATTTGAACCCGGACCCCAGGGACCTAAGTCCCGTGCTCTAACCACTACACCAGCGTGCTCCACAATAACAGGCCTATGATAGTTTAACGTATATGTATGTTAAAGGTTTACTTTTGTAATATTAGTAAGATATACTTTCATATTTACAATATTATCAGGATAACATTAAATTCGATTCAATTAAATTTTCCTGACATAAATGAAATGTAAATTCGTTGTACAAACACAAATAGGTTTATATTTAAAAATCAAATACAAACAACTTGCTATACATTAAAAGTTCTCAAGCACAAAGTCTCTTTTAAGCTTCTTGAAGAGTGCGCACAAAATCTCTGGGTGGCTTAAAAGTTCAATGTTTGTTTGAACGTGGAGCCGTAATATTTTTCTATGTTGGCATAAACTACTGCGGGTGTCAGAGAAATATACAACATGAATTTTATCTGGCATTTAGGATTTAATATTTTATCTAGGAAAGCTAACACACCGACTTACTTGTCTAATTATAACTCATTTATAACCTCTGTATCCAAACTTATGTTATGTAAAATGTTTGAAAATTCAACGATTTCTTCTCTCAATTTTTAAAATTATTCTTAGACAGGTTGTTTCTTCGAAATACATAAGTTACAGTAAAAATGTTTATCCTTCAGATGTGTAACACATTCAAAAAAGTTTACGACAACAATGATAGGGAGAGAAACTAATAAAGCAGACAAAACACAGATACTTATCACTGTACATTACGTCTAAAACAGTTTTTAATATAAAGTTATTGTAACACATTGTTTACCTTTGTAACTTTTTATTAAAAACTGTTTCAGACGTAATGTACAGTGATGTATCTGTGTTTTGTTTGCTTTATTAGTTTCTCTCCCTATCATTGTTGTCGTAAACTTTTTTGATTTAGTGTATGGGGTTGAAATAACCTTTTAGGGTACCCCTGAACCCCAAAAAGTCCTTGTGATGTCTGTGTGTGGTTGTTAAATACAAAATACTTATATATCTTAAAGTAAAATTCATATAGTACTCTAATAGTCCAACAATACAATTATGGAGATTGATATAAAGACCTGTTGGAAAAATTTTCTTTTAAGCTTCAAAGCTTTAAAACCTGTCCATCTGTCGAGTAAGTTCTATTGCGTCAGATCCTTTAAGCTTTTTACGATATACCGCTACACGATCTAAGTTCATCCATGTGATAGAATCCATGTTGGTCCTAAGCTAGATTAAAAAAAAAAATATATACTTTTAAGAGACTCGTTCATTTTGATAAACCTAAAACCAATGTGATTTTTTTATATGATGTGTTAAACTTAAAATGTAATGATACTTATGTGCACTGATCAAAGTTTAAAATCCATAAAATTTTATTTCTGTGAATGTTTTATTGACACAAATATACATAGTTGCAAATTATAATTTTATTAAAATTTAATATTTTGGTGAATTATCTGACACATCAAGCAGTATTAAGTGATTCCGCATTCATACTTAACGCAATAGTGCTGATCTAGATTTCATTTGCGTGATGATTCGTTATATCAAACAATTGAAAAATTTAATGTATTATCGTGTTACCTGCTCAAAAAAATGAAAGCTTTAATTTTGTATCCCTAGTCAACATTTTCTGTCCTTTAAAAGCGTCACCAAATTCATTCCCATTTCATAAGAGGCTTCAATATGTAGCCCACTCATGACATTGAGTGAGAAAAAAAACTGCCATTGCACAAATGTGTTATTTCCATGACATTATAACCGTACCCTTAGGTTTTAAGACAACAAACATATTTCAATCAAATTATTAATAATTATAGAATGCCTTCATAAATATTATTTTACTTTTTCAACAAACCTACGGTTTAGTATTTATTCAATTAAAGGGTTGATACAAAAGTAACCCTGACTTTTTCTACAACTTCAATAAAGGTTGTAAAACTTTTTAACTTAATTCATTGATCAATTTATGTCTCAAATCACCAGCTGAAAGAGTCTAGCGTGATGCGTTTCACCTTTTCAACGAAATCAATTTAAATTGCATGTATAAGAAGTGTATGAAGATAGCTTTGTTAAGAATAGTACTCACATCCTGCTTCTGGATCTTTGTTTATATAATATTACGTTAGTTCGATAGCTTAGTTAATTTTCCGAATTTATTTAAATATATTACATTAATTGAATATATACCTGCTGTATTAGCTTGCACATAATAACATCTTTATTGTATACATTTGACTCAGAATTTTAAATTCTTGTAGTTTTAGTGACTTACAACAGTATGACAATTTTTTTTTTTTTTTTTAAGGGAGAGGAGGTAAAAATGCTTTTACGCACACAGGTAGCCAGCCTGTAGTGTGAGACTCCTGAGCTTGTCAGACTACTCACTAAAAAACCCCCTCTACTCTGTTGGACACAGACCTGGGATTGTTTGTCACATTACTTCAGGTCAGGTCAACGTGTGACCTAAGCCCTCAGGGCTCGCGCCGTTTCTGGCATTCAATTTCTTTATGACCTAGACCGCATCTCGGTCAAGCTCTAGCTTCTTTGTGCGGAGAATATCCTGGACGAAATGTGACATACAGGTCCAATTGTCCTCACCCTGCGTCATCATCGGAATGACCGTGTCCACCAACAACTGCCCTACATGTTGTTCAGCCTCCAGGCGGGAACCTTCCCAACGCTGGCAGCGGAAGAAGGTGTGCTCCGCGTCGTCGGGAGTGCCTGGGCAGTAGATGCAATCGGGTGACACGGCTTTGCCCATCCTGAACAGGTACAAAACTGAGTACAAAATCAAAATATGCGGAACACTTAAATATAGAGGGGCATAAATACACAAATATAAGCAATAATTTAGAAATTATAGTAAAGGAGAAAAAGGGACAGCGGCTAGACAGATTAGAAGAATTGAATATATACAAGGGTTTTAAACAAAATCAAAACATATTAAATGAAAAAATCCATTCTGACTCGAATCCCGTGTACGACACTATTATTAGGCTAATGGACAATGAAAGAATGATAACCAGCTGAAGATGACGTCATGGTCCAAAGTTCAGTGCAGGACACCGACCAAGTCAGTGTAGCCGCATACCTAAGCCCGTCCAGCCGTGCGCACGGTGTTATAATCGTAGTTTGATCGTCATTTAAATGTTTCGTACGTGTCGTGTATGTGTAATGAACGTAAAATGTGTTTGTCCTATTTGTTTAATATATCGACGTTGTTGCTACAAAATCAATGCAACATAGAAACAGATTCAACCTAGCGACAGTGGAGCTGAGGATGACCTGATGGTTGAAACGCGTACTCCACAGAAATTTATGGATTGATGACGTAAGTTATTTAATTATCTGAACAGGTACGACCGAAAAAAACCCGTGACCTGTCAGAAACTGGGTAAGGTAACAGTATGACAATGGTGTGGGATTCAGTTTAGTATAAGGCAAAAAGAGCTTTGATTCGACAATGCATTTACATTTAGGTATTGCACTTGTCTTACCTGAAGATTCACTTTAGAGGATATATTTTATGTCTTCACTATACCTGCACTCACTGGTGTGGTAAAAGCTTAGGTCTGGTTTCAGAGTAATTTGACATAATAGAACTTTTTAGTCTTTAGCACTAATAAACAAGAATGAGAAAGTGTTATTACATAGTAGGTTAAGTACGAATATCATATTTATAGATAATAAAGGATATTGAATTTTATTAAATTTAAAAACTGAAATAAATAACTGTTCTGGTATGTCGACTGTTAATTGTTGGTAATATATGTCAATCTAATACTTACATAAACTAAATGTGAAAATTACTGAATCAAAATTATGACATGAATAATCAATAGATACTATGAGTTTCATTGAATAAACATTCATAGTAGGACTTCATTCACGGAGTTTCGTATATGAAGTAAAATGGACCAAATAGCTATATGTTTAAAAGAGATTTTAAGATAACTAAAACCAAATGTGTTGATGATTTATAAATTCAAAAGAGAGTTTACACATGGGTCAGTAATTTTAAAACACACATTGTTCATACAGTTAATATACGATTTAAACAAATAAGTTTCATTTGATTTGGCGTTTAACCTCTCTCATTAATGTATTCAAGCTGTATTGGCACTTATTGAATTTGTCATAAAAATGTTTAAACTGCATTCATTTTTAAATAGGTTTAGATTAACTAACGGAATTTATAAACTTAAACTAATTATTAGGGTACACATTGGAACAAAACTTTAAAGTTTCTATTTTAAATGCATCTCGAGTTATGAAATAATCGATAAAAAAATTAAACAGAACGTTAGACTGAAAACTAGTCACCGGATAACCATGTTTATATTGTGAAACGTGTTTGTCTCAATTTAAGGAACAATTTTATTTGACAAGTTCTAGAGAGCTCTGTGACACTCTGTATATATGTATTTTTTAGATATACAATTTTATGTTGGTGGTCTGGTTGACTAAGGGCCACAGAGTACATCGAAGAATAATCTTTAGTTTTAGAACCGCTGTATTTTTTGTGCCCTGGCGTCTACAACAAATACCTATAATACCTTGACGTGCTTTTACTGGTTTTTCTTGGAAACTAAAATGAGGTGTAACATATTTACCCTGGTATAGCTGTAACATTATTTGTATTTGTTTTCTGATACATGTGTATTATATTTAAAATTGTTGGGTGAAATAGGTTAAACAATAATAGTTGCCGTCTTATAAACCTCCACCTTCGTTACAGAAGACCTTGCAAGTGGTGTTTCGGTACATTTTACATCAACGTTAAGCTTAAGCTTCATTCAATAGGCGTGGGCACTGGACAGTACTTGAAAGCTTAGCTGGATCATTAGATTAACGATGTCTTAATTACAGTTTCCACTTTGAATCGACACGGACCTTTGGAGGCCTTTGTTGCTACCAGAACTTTGTCTTTAAATCAACAATTGACTTAGACCATTATTTATTCAGTCTTGTGTTCATTCTATCAGTTAAGGACCCAAACCATTAAACCTGAAGGATCATCATAGTAAACTCTCATTTTAAGATATTATACATAATCAAGACGATATAATCTAGATCGAAAACTTGGTAATCAAACTTCCAAGTAGAATCTAGGCACCATACCGATTGAAGTTAGTAACCTAAATAAGGGAAGTATAAAAATAAAAAAAGAAATAGACACATTAAGGTCCAAAACGAGGTTTATTTCTAAAAATAAATCAAATAGAGAGTCATTATCGGCGAAATAATCACGGACCATATGATAATGTTTACTTTTGTAATGTTTTTGTTTTATTTATCTACTTGTGTTGTTTGTAATGATACAAGTTTTTATTTAATGATTCTGATTTAATCACGGTACAAGATACATCACTAGCCACCTAAATACTAGCCACTTAAATAACACAACACCTAATGCTAAACCCAAAATCATTTATTTTAAATCTCACACGTGGTATATAGCTTAAAAAATATATATACCTAGTTTTGTTACCAATAAAAGCCGCCTTGCAGATATTTTGAGACCTTTAACCACTCAGAAAGGAGGAAACAGTTTATTACGTGCCACGGTCAGACTTGACGTCGGGAATCTACAATCAACTGCAGCTTTACCCTTCAGTTGGTACTTCCCTTGAATTGTAATGATTATTTTGATGGATGTCTAAGAATTATACAAATAGGTAGAGAATGTACAAAAGCACCTTTAATTCTTTAGACTATCAAGAGTTCTTAAGATAGGTATTTTACGGATGGGGAACTTAAAATATATTTTTAAGAATTGTTTGAAAAATAAAACTAAATTATTCGTCCATTACAATCTTGCATTCTTTAAATAAAACGAAACCCATAATGATTCTGGATTAAGACTATAATTTGTTATGTGAACGGATTCAGGAATAAACACTCTGGGCATGCTGGGGGAGGGGGAAGAATTTATGTCCTCTTATATTTTTTAAAGTAATTTATATTTAAGGGGAAACAAAATAATTTGAAATATTACAGAAGTAAAATATATTATTTAAAAAGTCTGATCAGAGAGAAAGGGTAATATTTGTGTCAGAACTTAGATACATTGGTATAAATACCAACAAATCTTCTATGATATCAACAAATGAAGTATAACTTATTTTGTTACATGTGAGCCGTGACTTGTCCACCAAGCGTCCCACCAATGTCACGCCTCAGAGTTTTTTTTATAGTGCGAGTGCTGGCCTTGCGCCGGAACTCGTTCAGTTTGGGTCTGGCAGCAGTCCTGCAGACCCCGGGGCTATTTTTCCGCTGCCGAGCACATTTTCGGCAGAAGGCGAGCGACTGTCAATTTAACCTGTCAAACTTTGTCGTTTTCTGAAGGCAATATTTTTTACTTCAGACAATTGCTTTATTTTCTACGCCAGCGAATTTTGAACATGGTTTAAGTGTTTTGCCAGTCGTCAGATGAGTAAGTTGTTTGATTATTTTTGATTTGTTTAGGTTAGAAAGTTTCTGATTTAGTTTTGGCCTTCAGCCACATGTTGTGCAGGCTTTGAGTGGGTTTTGGCTAGTGAAAAACAAGTATTAAGCACCTTCTGTGCATTGGAATTACTTTTAATTACCAATTACTTGTTTTTCAAGGCGCTAGACCCATTTCTGAGGCTGGAATTGAACAGAGTTTTGTTGGGCCTTTGGCCAAGCTTTGTGTGGTCAAACCACAAGTTTTCCTGGTTAGTTTAGTAGTTTTTGTTGTTGCCAAGTTTTCAAAGCTTTCCCCGAGACTCTAGGCCAGATATTACCCAAGAAAACTGCTTTTGAAACTCACTTTTGTGCGGGCTATGGTCCGTTTGTTCTGTGTCCCTGTTAACTTGTTATTAGGCCTAAGGCCTAGTTTGTGCTCAATTTTGTGTTGTTATTGTGGCCTACAGCTTGTTTAATGTAAATTTTGTCCCTTTGTCCCCTGTAAAAGTGTTTTTGTTATTTGTAATGTAGGCCATGTCACTCAGCCTAATTCTTTTTAGTTAAGTAATGGCACCTTCTGGGGGCCAAGCTCGGTCATAATTAGTTAGTTTTAGTGTTCTTACATGTCCCCTGCAAGTTTGATTTAGTTTTATTGATAAATGACCGAGTTATAAGGTTTTTAGTTTAGCGCATTTCTGTATTCTGAGTGACCGTAGGTAACTGACCCCCTACCTGGCCTCAGGCTAGTTGGTAGGCATGGGTTTGTCTTTTAAAAGCTGCGGGCACTTGTGCCACAGCTTTTAAAAGCAGTTTGAGCAAATTTGGTTGGTAATAACCGGAGTTATTACCGGTTTTACCTGAAAATGCACCTCCAGCCAAAGAATTTTTAATATTTTGTGTAAACTGTTTTTTGAAGTATTCATTGTAGTATTTATGTAATTGTTTTGTGTTTTATTAGTGTATATTACCCTTCTGGACCCTAAATTCATATTTTTTATTGTCAACTTAAATCTTTATAAAATTTTACTGTCAGAATGTGTTGTTAAAGTTAGTAATATTTAAAAGTCTATTTATTGTTATGTTTTTAGAGCTTTATTGAACTGAATTAATTTATTTCTAGTCATTTTCTCTTTATCACTCTTAAAAACTGTTTTATAAAGGAAAGCCTAATTTAAAAGAAGAATATTTATTAATAAAATCACTCTTAATGGTTTGGACGTTGTTCGAGTGGTGCGGAAACTGTTTTTTGGAGTTTTTTGGCTTGAAAAGCTAGGTAGGCCTAATGTTAAAATCAAGTTACATGAACTTTTATTAGTTAGGCCTGGAACTTGTTAAAAGGGTCCCGGATGGGAGGTTTCGTTTTGCTGCTGTCCTCGGAGAGGGTCGCCTGGGGGGACACTCCATCTTCCACCTCCTGGGGCTGCCAATGGCCCAGCTTCTCCGGGGATCATTAAGCTACGCACCGTCATCCACCACCACCGCCTGCCACCAGCAAGGAACATGTTGTGCCACGCAATACGCAAGTTATAGCCTACTTTGAAATTACGAACATTTTAAAAGACTTTATATTTGAAAGGGGCCCCGCAATATGATTGATTCTTCGTTATTTATTTTTATAGTATTGTTATTTATTTAATTGTTAATTTTTTCAAAGTTTAAAGTTATTTACAGTTACCATCTTTAATTATTTCATTGTTAGGCCTAATTTGTTACTGGTACCAGTTTTTGTAATTCAGAAGGGTAAACTTAAAATGCTTATTTATTTAATTTTTTGAGAAAGCCTTAAGAGATTTAAAAGATAAATTCTTTGGATGGAGGAAATGATGTTGTTTGTTGTAATTGTTGAATTTTTGAGATTAATTATAGGCTTTGTTGACTACTGTTTGTTTGTTTTTAATATTCACCCACGGCCTTTCACTTTTGTTAGGGATGTGGGGCGGCCACTCGCACTGTCACTATGGGGGGCATGCTTCCAATAGTTGTTCGTCTGGGGGCGGTGCGAGGGGTCGGCTCACATGTTGACTATAATTGAAGTTTTAATAAAATATGTTCTCATACTTAATAACTAGAATTATCTACCATCCTCATTACTTGAACATAGCAGATCTTCACTAGATCACCCCAAAACTAATATGGATCACTTTGAAACCTATAACATGAATGTACTTGGAAGCTCTGGGTTATGTATCACCTAAAATATAAAAATTGTTACAACCAATTATTGATTCCAATAAAATTAAACAGTAACATAAAAGAAAATTACAAAACAATTTCATCACCGCAATCTGTTCACATTTTCTGGAACATCCGTATCTCCACTAATGGAAACAATTAAATCCGCCAGAAACGCTATCCAAAAGTCTAAATGTCCACAAAATGTCTACTGTCAACCAATCATTTGTTACACAACCACACAAAACCACTTTCCATCTGATTTCTTTTACTAGCTTCAGTCCATTTTCTCTTTCAATCCCTCTTCTTAAGTTTTCAGACTCAGCCTTAGCTACGGTTCATCAGTCACATACAACCACATACAATCACCCCGTGATGCACCCTATCAAAGCCACATCATCCCATTCAACTTACTAACACCATCTCTTTTTGTTGTCTTATCTTGCTTTGAGTAATGTGAAAGCACTCACCTCTTATCAAAAATCTCTTCTGGTCTAAAATCAATCTCAATTCTTACAAAATATTTTTCTTGCTGAATTTTCAAAAAGTATCTAAAAAACAAATGCAAATGTTAAAAACTTACATATTTGCATTAAGATTAAAATCTTTACATTAACAATACAATTTTTAACATTAACATTAACGTTTGACATAAAATTGCTTTTGACTTAGAATAACAAAAAGTCTAAAATAACTTATAAACTTTTTTTTTTAGAGGTTGGCGGCCTCTTTTAACCTTGCACTTGCCCGTCCACATAGACTACAGATCTGTGCGTGGAACGTATCCAGCAAAGCAAGGGGTGAGCCGGTACAGTACAAAGGTGAACTGTACTGATAAAAGTTTGTGGTAGTGACCAGGATCCGAACCCACGACACCTCTGCCTTGGGCCCAAAGTCCGTGACGCTACCAACTGAGCCACCGACTCACCAAGCCACCGATTCACCAACTACTTCAAATAGCAAAAGACATAAACGATAAAAGCCATAAAAACTCACCATGTTTGTATTTTTGTAATGGGTGTGGGCTAACTCTTATTCACATGACCACACGTTTGTCAGTTGAAGAAACACTGCGGTCAGACAATCGAAAAAGATAAAGATATTTATATGGTCGATGTGATAAAACAGTATTTTTTCTCATGCACCATTCTTAAAGCTGCATAATTCTATTAACAGACGTTTCATACTTTCTACATTCTTAGGGGATTTACCCTTGATTTGTGTTTATTATTTATTTGCGGATGGCTGTTATTTCATTATAGCGAATTTGGACATTTAATAAAGAAAATCAAACTAATCATATTTATTTAGTCTACTGAAAATAAATTACTATATTATTTTTTTAATATTGATGAAGAAGTATAAATGTTTATGTAATTTTCCAATTTTATTTATTTGGATTTATTAATTTTACTTTAGTATTTGTGTTAGCTAGGAGCATTCTTTTCGGAAAAAACGACAGTTAAATATTAAAGCTATATAGATGAATATCTGATGTTGACTTTATCTTAAGTGGTTGACAGGTTAATTAATGTACCAAGTTTCATAATTTATTTTGAAAGCATATTTATAAAAGCAGCTTGATTGATTAAGTTTTGTTGTGCAATAAGTCAAGATTGCAATTCAACCCCAGGAAGTGAGGGCAATACAGTACATGTGGTCCACCCTATTAACATCGTGATACATTTCCACCCCGTCATTTGTAGGAAGGATATTACACCTGTTACAGCTATTGCTCTGGTAACAATACTATTCACCACAAGCTTACAAGCTTACCGTATGAATAACCAAGGTTAGGGAATCCAACTTAATTCTTTTGTATATCTCTCTTTTTTCTGTACTGCTTCGTGTTTTTTTCTGAAATGAATATTTTAGAGTTGCATAAGTAAATATTATCTCTAACAATTTCTAATCCTATATTGTCAAACTGGACTATAAGCAGAAATAATGTTGTATCAACTACACATGTTTAGACATTATGTACTTAATGATAATCCAAGGTTTGGAAAGTTTTTGTAATTCAGCCTAATATACGTTATATATAATTCTTGTCAAAGTTACTTCAGTTAATACGTTGTTTTTTATGAAACTACATGCTAAATCTTAGGAACGAGGACACTTCACTATCGGTTAATCATTATATCTGAGATTATAACTGCAACATACTATATTGTTTGGTACTCTTTACGAATAATTTTTAATAAATATACGTCAGGCTGTTGATTGAAAATAAGGATGCAAATTTTAAAGGGGTTTTCTTGATAAAATTGGTTTCCAATCGAATAATTCAACACTTACCTTTATTTTGTCCGTATCTAAACGTTGCTACGAATAGTTTTTCTGTCCGTGATTCGAAAAGGGGCGAGAATACTTAAGGATATAATGTGGGTCTCTTTACCTACCATAACCAACATCAATACACTTAACATGGCTTATAAAGGGAAATTTCAAACGTAATTATTGCTTATTTTAATGAACATCACTTGGGGGTTTCTTAAAGCTAATAACACGGGTCATAGGTAATCTCATTCATAAGCCAACAAATGGTCAGAAGTCGTTAGTACTAAATGCACATACGACTTTTTAATTAAATAATTATCATTACGTGTATTAATTAAAATAAAGTTTAATTTACTTATATTTTACCTTTGCATCGGTTAAAATTTGTTTAGCTATAACTTAAAGTTGTAGAAAAAGATAATATGTCAAAGGACTTTACCGAGGGAATTTTTACAGAGCCATTGAAAGTCGTATTATTACAAGTAACCAATATATAAGCACGTTGTCGAACGAAAAGTCAAGATGTAAGGAAATGCCTCTTGGGTGTACGCTGGGATATTGGAATGGCAAAAACAATGTTTGGCCTGAGAAAACAAAACTTTCCACAACTGTGCTTCCCTGTAATATATTCATGTAAATGGCTAAAAACAAACATTTTTTTAGAATTGGTCCGTAGATCATTATGATACATCAATCTAATTCAATTATTTAAGATGGGGACGCCACTATGTGCGTATTTTAACCCAAATATGAGTGAAGGATGAGTGTAGAGTGGCGTCAACTAACTATTAGTATTTAGTGTAAAGAGAACCCTTTTTTTAACCAACTTAGTAAATTATTACTATACAGAGTTTCCCATAGTGATAAACATTCCACCATAAAAGTTTAAACAAGCGTATACTGCTAAAAAAAGCTTGATAGTTGAATTATTTTATATTTATTTTTTTTTTTTGCTTGATATTGTATTAAGTAATATTAATATATACTTTTATTTGCAAACCTGGAAACACAATGTCTGTAAGAAATAAATTTCTGTAGAATAAGTAAGCTCATCAGGTTTTACTTTATTTTCCAACTAAACATCATAATATTTCAACTACATATATATGTTATTTGATCTTTTTAACTTTGAGTTGTTTCATAGGAAATTAAAAATAAATCAGTTCTTGACATTTGTTTCATAAAATCTTCCAGTTTCAAATAAAAATTATGAAATTAAAATGGCAGCCATTTTCAAACTTTTAATTCGACCAAGTTATGTATTTAACACTTTAAGTTTTATAAAGATTAGGTGGAAATATTTAAAGTTAAAAATTTAAATGTAAATGTAAAAAAATACAAAATGGCAGGTATCTAACTAACAAAGTTATTTAGGATCAAATTTGTTACATGGTACCATTTTCCGGAGTTTTACTGATTACATATTGGACACTCTGTATGTATTCAGCAGTTTTACCTCTTGTGATTCCCTCTGCCTTCCTCAGTTTTTTTTCTAATAACTCTTTCAACCAGTTTCTTGTAAACAGTGTGTTTACTTTTTTGATGGCTTGATAAATAAAAGTTGAAAAAATAAAACCTATAATAGTAAGACAAAATTGATTTGCTAGAACTTTTCTGTAGGAATGCTAATGACGTGAACAATCAAAATGCATTATAGCCTTTAATTCAATAAGCACGCAAAAACATACACATCTAATTTTTTATGACGGCATTTTTATAGAGTGAATGAATTTAAATTCATCGCAAAGTCTCTTAATCAAATTCAGAAAACTCTTACTTTGTTTTCATAGAAAAACCAAAGTGTTTGAAATACGATGCCACAGAAATTAATTAATAACTAATTAAACAAACATAGCTTCCAGTTAAATGTATAGTGATAATTTAAAAGTTGGGCCCATTAACATAAGTATAATTCTTTTTTGTAATGTAACAGAAAAAAGTATTAAAACAGTTTGAGCATGTTTAAAGAAACGCAATTGTTAAGAAAGTTCTTAATTTCCATAAAAGTTCAAACACACACATGGGTTATACACACATATGGAAGATACTTTCCGAGTGTTACATTTATTGAGAGGATTTTTCTCTTTTTCAAAATTAATTATGTAATTACTGAAATGTCTTTTAATGCTACTTTATACAATTGTATAGCGATAGACCAAAACATCCGTTGCATTAAAGGGGTTTATGATATCTTCTTTCATAGTTTTTTTATTAAAAATAGACGTAGTTGAAGTGACCAAACGGCAGTTTGTGCTGATGTAAATTGCCTGTTAAATTTTATCAAAAGAAAATTCTTCAAATGTGCAGACTTTTTATCAAATTAAAACTAATAGGAAAGTTTACTTTAAGCTCAAGCATCTTTAATGTTACGTCACTTATATCAGTAACGACAAATAAGTTAAAACATTGAATTTTAGAACCAGCACAATCGGTGACAGGCTCACACAACTACATTCCTTTTGAATAAAATATATTGTGACAGCTGTTCCATTAAAAGACAAAATTATATAAACCATTTTATATTATGTTGAAGATCTAAACAGAGGTCGCGTTTTAAACAATTAATTCTCACCCGAGTAAAATACACCAACATTATCTAGAACTGTAATGTTAAAAACTAAAACCAAGACATTAAGATAAAAAGCTTTATAAGAAACTAGCTGTTATACCCGTGCTTTGTAATGGAGATGGCACTTAAGATAAATAATTGATCTTTAAATCTGTTATATGAAATAGCCACGCATCCACCTTCGGTTTAAAAAACAAAATTCAATCAGACATCTTAGTAAAAAAAATATCTTTCTTGAAAGACCTAGTACGAATTATGAGGTGCTGGTGCATGTATGAGAATACCTTACCCATACAATTTAATTTTTAAATGATACGCTTACCTAAACGTAAAAAAATTTACATTTGTTTCTTAATTTTAAAACTATCCGCCTATATAAATTAATAATCCAGACATGTGTTAATCAGTTCAAATTTGTTAACAAAAAAGTCTGCCATATAAAAATAATTCTAAATCATTTACACGTTTTAATGATCCTTCGGTGAAAATATAATAATAAAACTATTTTCATAATCATAAAACTTTGGAAACTTGGGAGCACAACCTGTAC
Source organism: Macrosteles quadrilineatus (assembly GCF_028750875.1). Classification (NCBI taxonomy): domain Eukaryota; kingdom Metazoa; phylum Arthropoda; class Insecta; order Hemiptera; family Cicadellidae; genus Macrosteles; species Macrosteles quadrilineatus. The sequence continues at coordinate 162,449,846 of NW_026542594.1, forward strand.
CTCCTAACCTCTGCTCTTTGAACTGTCAAACTCACAACTGACTTCAATTAATATTTGACTATTGACATTCTTCTTAAATGTAAACATTGAAACTTTGGACGCCCATGGGGCGTAGTCCAGGAGGTATATGAGAATAGGATTAGGCCTATATGTTAACCAGGTGTATGAGCTACCTTCACACGAAATTTAATTTAGATCGGTTCAATGGTTCTTGCTCTATTGAGTAGCAGACATACACACACCATCTCATTTTTATATATTGGTATATATATCTTCCGAAAAATGAATTACACAGTTTTAAATTATCAAATATATATATTTCATCCTGTATCGCAAATATATTTTATCCGAGCAAGAACTCAGAAAAGAAAATAATAACTTTTGAGAACAAAGTTTTGAGAACTATATATGGGCCAGTATGTGAAGATGGAGTATGGAGAATCCGCCACAACCGGGAGCTAAGAGAATTATTTCAAGACCCTGATATCATTGGAGAAGTTAAGAGTAGAAGATTAAGGTGGGTTGGCCATATCCTAAGGAGAAAGAAGGAGAGTCTACTAAAGATAGCACTAAGAGGAAATCCGAAGGGAAGAAGATCAATAGGTAGACCGAAAGCCAGGTGGTGGGGTCAAGTACGAAAAGATTTGGAAAGGATGAGGCTTGTAGAGGAAGATGCATGGGACCGAGACTATTGGCGACAGCGTGTTGGTGAGGCCAAGTACCAGCTAGGGTACAAGTGGCCATGGCAGTAAGCAGTAAGTAAGTATCGCAAATATTGAGATTTTTATCATTTCTGTTTATTTTCGTTTGTTGTGAAAACCTGTAATATTAAACCATAAAGAAACTTAAAGAAACCTGCAAGATATACTTATCAAGTCACCGCAGAATCTTGTGGGCTCAAAGGCTTTCCGGATAACATATGAGATCCACCTTTTCCCAACAAAATCAAATAAATTTAGTAGGACTACATTCCGACACAGTTCTCTTTCAATAACTTCACGCCAAAGAAATGGAGATAGAACTAGTATATTTAGAAAATATAAATTTTACTGTAATACTAACAGTTACATATCCAACCCATATCCCAAAACTGTTATAAATTAAAGAACTTAGTACGCTTGTATTCTCTCTGCTTACATTTTTTTAATGTTTCGGTAAAGATTTTAGTTTGGGTTTTGGGGCGAAATATCCGATTTGAGTCCCCCTAAACAGAAAAAGTAATTTACAAATTTACATTTAAATTTAGTAATTTACATTTAGTTATGGCTATATGTGTTTTTAAGATTGTGTGACCGCAATGACTGTTCCTTTCTTGTTAAGAAGGAACAAAGTTTTTGATTAAAAATGTCATTAAATAACATATTATATACTTAAAGACAGAAAGCTTTTAATCTACACGTGATGCATACAAAACATGTCCTATTGTAACTTTAAATAAAACTATTCGTGTTCTGAAAAAAAACTTTGATTATTCAATAGTATTTAGCATTGTGTCCTAACAGCAAAGTCTCATGGAGACTTTTGCTGTGTTTCTTGTTAAAACTTGTAAAGTGTTGTTCTTGTTAGGTGTTGTACATTTTTTCATAGTTTTGTAATATCAAGTTTTTAATCACGTAATTTATTTTTATTTCTCATCACATCATAACATCAAATAATTGTGAGATACTTGACAAGGTTTTATCTGAAGCCAGCTATATTGTTTAACCAATTTTTGTGATAGTGAAGATATTTGGTAAAAATACATAGCTTAAGTTAAAAGTTTCTAACGATGTTAACACTGTGCAACTAATTCATTGGGGGGGGGGGGGGTTTCAGTGTCTCTAAGTGACCATAACAGTAAATTATACTGACAATTTATATAATTTAATGGTCTCAAGCATAAATTTTATAAGAAAAGGAACATGCAGATAACGCAGTGAAGAGTCAAAATCTTTACAATTATTTATTTTTGTAACGTATAAATTACGATAAATTATCTCTAGATTTATTTTAATGTATGGATCTATACAAATAAATATGAAAGATAACAATACAAACAATAAGTAATATGGTATGATAGATATGTCACAACAAATATGAATAAAAAAAAAATTATTTGATCGAAAAATATTTTTAAAACAAATATTTTTTATGAGAGTATTAGAAGAAACAACCAGTTTGTCGTAAATACGACTGCAACTGTGATTTTTGGCACATGTTTCATCGTTAAGCATATTATAATATAATTAGTAGCTGTGTGCAATATATTTATGTTGCGAAATGATTCCCATGCTGAGTTGCTGAGCCCCCTCAAAAATTTTACTAAGTAATTATACTATAGTCATGGAAAATAAGCATATCCTTCCTGTAAATGTATAGTGGAATTATACTGCGTTGTTAATGACATTGTACAACAGTACCAGTGTGTAGTTTGATGGAAAACGCTGACACAATAAATGGGCTAAATTGTAAGCGTGCCTGTGCCAGTGAAATAAAAAAAAAATTGTATCTGGACTTTAAAAATTAGGCCTTGGTCGTAAATGATTTTATAAAAAGGGTGCCCCATGAGTTAATTCCTACAACAGCCATTAATTTGTAATATACAGTATGTTAAAAAAGTAAAATGGCCAATATTGTGAAACCAAGATATGGATTTTTTAATATATATTTTTCCTTAATTAAATCGTCTATCAAATGTTTTAAAATATCTAAAATAGTTTTTGATTTAAATTTAAAGCCAAAAAAAAGGTGTCACGCATACACACGCATAGAAGTGAGTTAAACATAAGTAATGTAAACACTCCTTTTCTCTGAAATTGCTATTGATTGCACAATTAATAGTTTTTTTGTAAAAAATAATTTTCCTGAATAACGTCATCTGGAAAAGTTATTTTTCCAATCACAATAAATAGGAACTTGATTAAGTAAAAATACTAATAAAGGCGTGTATGTGTACAACAGTTTACAACTGTTTTGTGGCAATCGTACCTAAGTAAAGTATCGTTTCATGTGTGATTGGACAATATTTTAAAAAGTTATGTTTCTTCCTCCAAGCACGAAGGCGCATTAATCTTGAGGCCATATAAATCTTGCTGTATCCGCAACCCCGTCAATAATACATGACGACCCTGGTGTGTGTGGTTTGGTAACATGCAGCTGTAAACTCTTGTATCGAATTAGTACTTTATTGAATTAATACATGCTTACAAGTAAAAACTTCATATCAAGGTTAATACAAAAATCGGGGATTTTAGTTGTTTAAAAACCTATGGACGACAATATTAATTTATACTTTTATTCTTTTATTTTTTTTGCCGTTCAGTGTGAACAGCTTAAATGAGCCAATTTTCGTATCTTAGACATCATTTGAATCAGTTTAAATTAATTCTGTACAGTAGCAGGTTTTTGTGAACAAGACCAACGAAAATTACAAGAGTTTTTCTCGTATTGTTCCGTTATTATGTGGTCCCTTAAAATATGCGTTGCACCAACAGTCTGTTGTCCTTTGATTTATAAAATGTATATATACAGTATCATTGTTATATGTGTAGTGAAATGTTACTTTTAATATATATGAATTAATTACGAACTTAATTTATTTCCATTAGTTTTTCCCAATTACTGTAATTTATTATATATCATCGGTGGTCTCGTAGCAAATACTATGTCAATTGAATTAGCATGTAAATTAATAAAGAAACCAGTACAAAAGATTAAAAATGTGTATTTATTGCTATTAAAGTAGGTTTAAACCACCAAAAGATGCTTAGTTGTTCTTCGTAATAATATCTTACAAAAAACGACAACCTAAGTTTAATTTTTGGTTACTAGTTCTTCTATTCCTATCTTTTTTATATTATATTTTGAAGTCATAAAGAGTAATTAATCTAACAAAAAAACCACTAAGTGGTAACACTTTCCCCGCCAAGTCAGCAATCCAAAAAAGATAATAAATCATTACTTTTTCCGCCAAGAAAAACAATGTAATGTATGTAAGTTTGGCAACTTGGCGGCAGACTTTTGCTCGATCACTTTAAAAATACCATAAAACTAGTTTCATTGAGCAAGTATCTCTCCCATTAGTACATTGCTAGGTGAGAGCTTATTTTACAAAACTTGACCTTATTTCTGCCACATTTCATAAAATCATAATAGTGATGGTTTTATATTTACTGATTACCTCGAAATTATTATACTTAGTTGGACTAATTAATTAGAGAAGTTGATTTGTGAAATTATCCACGAACGTAACTTAAATGAAAAAAAACCAAGCAAAAGTCTGCCGCCAAGTTGCCAAACTTACATACATTACATTGTTTTTCTTGGCGGAAAAAGTAATGATTTATTATCTTTTTTGGATTGCTGACTTGGCGGGGAAAGTGTTACCACTTAGTGGTTTTTTTGTTAGATTTTATTTATTTTTGTAGAAAATTAACCGTTCAAATAAAAATACTCTTTTCTCTGAAAAAAAAAAAAAAAAATTTTATTTGTAACAAAGTAATAACTGCTGCTTCTACTGTTCTGTTAATAACAGCATGTACAAATTCTTTGAACCAATGGGCCATCTTTGATTTGATATTTGTTCATCATTGGCTGTTGTCCAACCTGAAGATGTCTTTATGGTACAAGTGCCCAAGTGCACAAGTGCACAAGTGTGGTAATGCCCTCGTGATATTGAATCTCCGTGATGAAAAATTGCTGCTGTAGGTCTGTATGTTTTATTACCTATAGTCACTTGAGCACTTGGGACTCCTACTATGTTTGTTGCAGTTATCTTTTGTAGGTTGTTGTCAAAGATTAAAAACTGTAACACAACACAGCGGTTTGACTTTGTAACGTGTACCTTGCCCAGGCTCGATCCTCGTTGGCCGCATTCATCATTACTGCACACATAATCTAACAAGGGCTCCCAGTTGTTTATCGTAAGGCTTAAAAGATTTTCTAGCGTTACCTTACCAGCCACCACGGGGATTCTGATTATATTGTCTGTCTCTTCTTGCCCTGTGAATGTGTAATGACAGTGCTGGCATTTTGTGGTTTTCACCGTGCTGTATGAGATGGCTTCTATAATGCCCTTGTTGGTCTCCAATAAGTCCAGCAAGAACAAAGCACAGTCTTGCTGCTCTGTCAGGGTATATGTATTGTTGTTAGGGAGATTTCTTATAACCACTTTATCTAAAACAACCTCCGAGGGAGAAACTTCGTAATCATGAAGATGTTGTTTTAACTCAGAACAAATTAGTTCAGAGTTCTTTATTATCTTTCTGATGTACGGAACAGAATACAGTATCTGAACTGCAACATTCGCATAACATGACACACGATCATTGTTCTCAAACCCTCTTAATGCTAAAGTTGACTGAACTCTCGATCTTCCGGTAGTCTTTGCAGAGGGTACCGGTTTTGTACTCTCATCCTGCACTTTTTCGACATTTTTGGTCTGGCACCACTTCCTGTCTCTCACATAAGGAGCCGAAGAGGAGTGACAACTTGTGTTGTAAAGTGGAAGGTCAGACCTGTACTTCTGCCTTAGTCTGTTGTATTCGAGAATGGCGGATTTCTGAGGCTTCACATCTCTTGGGTTAAAGTTAATAAGATGAAGCCCTTCTAATGAAGTCACTCGTGACAAGGCAACATATAATTGGCCACATGTAAATATGGACTCCCCAATATCAATTATTACGCTATTTAAGCTGAGGCCCTGGCATTTGTGAATTGTAACCGCGTAGGACATCGATATCGGGAATTGCTCTCGATACACAAATGCGTTATCCATCACTTGAAACTTGACGTTTACTCGCTGTAGGTGATGGGTAATGCCACAATCAAAGTTAATTGTCACTGAGTCTACGTCATCAGAATTGTCTGTATTAAACCTCAACCCCGTTACTGTTCCAATGGCGGAGTTAACTAGCCCCACAGTGACGTCAATGTTTCTAAGCAACATAACTTTAGCACCAACCTTAATAGGAATAATTTTCTCCATACCAGCCGTTCTGCTGCAGTCAGAGTTGTAAGAGGACAGTATCTTTTTAACTTTGTTTTGTTGACGAGGTAGACAGTCAACTGAGTCTTTTGCAACCAAGTTAACGACAGGACCACTTATTCTATTGACCATTTCATCATTTATTATGGAGCATTGGTAACCAGTTGAACAAAGACACACAGAATTGTTGGGTAAAGCAGACAAGTAATCTCCTAGTAGAGAAAGGTTTTCACAAGCAGTTTTTCCATTAAGATGTATTTTCTTGCTTTCAATTAGACGGATGTCCTCAACGGTCATATTGCCTACTCTGACTTTGCTTAACACATCAGCAAACTTAGAATCTTGAGCTTGTCGCATGTTTGTAGTAAGTTCATCATAAGAGAACTGTTCAGACCAGATGTTAACACAAGACAGAGAGCCAACAAAAGAACTAAGTTTGCTACTGTCAAGTTCAATGAATGGGGAGTCTTCGTGTACTGGTGGAAGTTGTAAAAGGTCTCCAAAGAGCATATGTTTTTTACCAAACCAGCCGTTACTTTGGTCTGAGGTGTTGAATATTTCACACAATCTGAGATTTATGTACATCAATGTTAGATTGGAGACCATGGACACTTGTCTATTATTATGAAGAGCACCACATCTTTCAGGTTGGATCTCAACATTTTTAAAACATCATCAGTAAGAGCTTTGTACTTTGGAGTTTTTCCATGCTCAACTGGCAGCTGAAACACTTTGTAGATCGTAGAACCATTGATGTTGTAAGCACTTAGTCCTGTGAGAGCTGATATTGATGTAGAGGCTTGAAGACATTTTTTAGTCCAAGAGCTGATAGTTTTTATGAGAAAACTCTTACCAGTACCTCCCACACCACTTACAAAATGTCTCAGAAATTTATCTGTCCCATCAGAGTTTGCAACAACTCGTTTGACATAATCAAACACTCTCTTTTGGTCGTCATTGAGTTTTTGGAATTTTTTCTCAAACGGCTCGTCATTCGGCGACCAATTGCTGTCCCTGACAGGCTGGGATGCGGGGACAGGTTCATTAAAGGGCTGAAAGGCTATATTGGATGGATCAGCAACCTCTCCTTCTTCTGCATTGATCTCTTCAACTCGGTTTTGAATTTTGTCTCTTGCATTCTCCGATGCCGCAATAATGTCTTTTAAACGTTTGTCATAGTTGAAGGCTTGAGTGAGAAGTGTCCGCTTGGCCATAAAAGCATCTGTGTATGTTTCATGAGACTCTTTCAGCTCATCAGTAGATCTCCAACAAAGAAACATAAGAAGTAATGCATGTTCCTAAACGACATGGTATATTAGGTGAGGTCAATACTTCAGTATGATAATATTTTTGTTAGGCATCACTCACCTTATTGAAGTCACGAGAACGTAGCCCTTGTCATGTCACAATCATACACAGTTCATTGCACATAAAAATATACAAAAATAAAAATAAAAATAAATCCAAATTTAAAATATCAGACAAAAGTTCTCAACACCAAACTTCTGGTTCAGAACTTCAAGTTCTGTTGTTGAGAACTTTTGTCTGATATTTTAAATTTGGATTTATTTTTATTTTTATTTTTGTATATTTTTATGTGCAATGAACTGTGTATGATTGTGACATGACAAGGACTACGTTCTCGTGACTTCAATAAGGTGAGTGATGCCCAACAAAAATATTATCATACTGAAGTAATGCATGGTAGTATTTTTCAGGATCCTGAGTGGGGCTGTACTTATAGTGATTCAGTAAGCATGGTCTGACTCTTTTAGTGAGGAATTTGCCTGAATTCAACTTATGCACTTCACGGTCGCCTTTAGGTGGTTGAGCAGCTATATCGTACCATCTCACAAAGTCGTATAAGTTCATATCTTCTAGTTCGTCTGGTCTAGTTGGGTAGTGGTCGTCAACCCACGACTCGTAGAATATGTTCGTTGAACTTGGGTCCATACTTCGTATCTTGTCGATTTTTTTTAGTCTTTTGCGTCTGGTCATGCCTACATCCAACCATCTTATTGTTGTCTTTGGGTCCGTGCCGTACAATGGAATGCCCAACAGTGTGTCACTAGCTTCTAAAGAACCACACTCACGGTTGTTTAAAGCTCTAAGGCCAACGTTAAACAGTCTACTAGCTAATGATTTTGTAGAATTAATCTCTGTAAAAACTTGGCCAGCATGACTTTGTTCACTTTTGGTAGTGTACTTTGTGACATACCAATGTAGGATAGAAGTGCTTTCGCCTACATACTGGATGTCCACGTTTCCATTCCAAGCTAGCAACACGGCCGGGTTGTAGTCATTGACAAAGCTCTCGCTTGGTGTTCTGGGTAGGTCATAAAGACGTGACTTAGACTTGAGAGCTTTTCTGCCAGCTACAGACTCGACAACGTCACGCAGAACAATATTCCCTGTGATTGGCCGGGGGAACCCGAAACGACAAGCCTTACGAAACCCGGTTTTGGTTTTCTTTGTCCGCATACAGTACGAGTTGTGGTGATGCATTTGGTAACTTGTATCTCTGTTGTTGAGAGTAGGTGAAACGGATGCATTTGGAACCTTGCAAGTAATGTACTTAAGGATAAAGTCGGCTACTTCTGCGTTGCTGGACGTCCCCATTACAGGAGCATTTTCTACCCACAGAAGAAGATGGAAATGTTGGAGACCTCTGCTTTGGTATTCTCGCCTGTAGAAGTAGTGACTTACTTTTCCTAAAGGAGCAGCATCAGAGACAATAAAATCCAACATTGCCTTGAACTTTATATGGATAAACCGTGACGCACTGATAGGATCCATAGCCACAAGTTCACTAGTTTGTTTTTTTTCTGCGCCTGGAACACTCCGGTTAACTTCCCTAATGAACAATGCCATGTCATCCCAGTTCCAATCGCTTGGGCTTATGGTTAAAAACCATGTAGCTGGTCCATAATGCTGAGCCATGCAATTGACATCATTTCTAGGCTGTATCCAGTACTGGCTAGTGTTCCTGAGTTTGGAGAATACTGATGTCAGGTTCCCCTCTAATTCTCCCGATGCAAGGTTGTTCAAACAGTCTCTAGCACTAAGAGAGCCACTGAATCCAGTGACGTTGAGCTTGTGGAATACTCCTTGTCTTAACTGCCGAAGGTTTGCATCGTGCAGCAAATAAAAAAGGTACTGCTGATTCAGTCTGAACTGAGAATGCTTTGAAAGCAACTGACATTTGATAAATTCGGCAGAAGAGAGTTTAGTTTCTCTGGAATGAAACTGGCCAAATTTACCTTCGGGATACAAATCAGGGAAACAAAGCACGTCAATCTCTTTGTTTTCATGACTAATCGGAGGTTCATTCACTTTCAGCATCTTATAGAGCTCGGTGTCATCACTATAAGATTTTGATTCATGAAGAGCGTGGATTGTATAGTGAGACTCTTCTGAATCCCACTCCTCGTGAGTTACCTGAGTTAATATAGCACGTCTATGTAGTATTTCCTGAGGTGGCAGTTCGTTTTGATGGGTAGATTGAAACAAATTTGTGTCATCATTAAGGTTGAAGAGTCCTTCTGGATCTGTAGGTAGTACGATGCTACCATAATGAGCGTTGTTTTTCTTTAAGAAACTTAAGGCTGCGTGTACCTTATCCACACTAACCAACATTTGCCAAACATTCTTTGCTTTTGTTGGTACCCCTCTGACCAAAACGTACAGCTCGTGGTTTGGATTCAGAGGGTCACTTGGTTTGGGACATTTTTGCAGGGTTTCTTGAAGGGGTAGTGGCAAATGAAAACTTCTTCCCACGACTTTGGAAATTTGTTGCTGAGCTCGACTTGTTCTTTTTCCAACTGTGTTCATTTTTGTAACAAACTGAAATGCTTTGGCTCTCTGAATTAAAACTTTTTCATAACTGTTAAGGCAAGTTAGCTCTTTCGGCTGAGCACAAACATAGAGATCGTTAAGAATGCAAGTAGGAGGCATCTGACCTTTCCTTAGTTTTTCAAGGCAGCCTCGACAAATCCATCCCGTTTTGCACTCTTCTTTCTCTATGTCTTTTATTCTTTGCCATATGTGTCCTACAATTTGATTTTTTAGGTTTTTCAACAGGCTTACTTGCTGTTTACTGAACAACTTATCGCATGAGACACAGGGAAACACTGGCGTTTCAGAAGAACGCTTCTCCAATGCCTCAAATGCTTTGTGATATTTTGCAAACAACTGAGACTCAGATTCAGGGACCTTGTTTTCACTTGTGTCATCTGTAAGAGAGGCTTTTGTTTCCTCTTTAAATTCCTTTTCTATCGAAAACAACACGTTCGCCTGCACGTTAAGAATGCCATTTTTAATTAGCATAATCTTCTTAGCTATTTTCAACAGTCAGTAAATTTTGGAGACAAGACTACGAATTGCAGGAAAGTGAGGATAGATTGTTCTCAGAAAAGGAAGTTTCGAAACACATGCTCCTGAGTAACAGTCCAAAGAGTGAGGATGAACACCTACACGAGATGATACACCACTTTGACATGAGTGCTCTCCCATGCTGACAATAAGCTTAGAACCTTTAGTGAGAGAGCTTGAAACTATTTCATTGTAAAGAGATTTAAGTTGCTCTAAGTGGTCAGGCTCAATGAAGCATATATCTGAGTTGCATTTCCACTTTTTCTTTGGTGAACTATGAGCTGTGCTGGGCTCGTTACCAACAGTTATTTGTTTACCAGGAAACACACTATAGGGAAACTCCCAGAAATAAGGCTCCGACGTGGAAACATGAAGACTGTGCCCACACAACGCATCAACATTGTCCTCAAACGTGCTTGTTGCAGATAGCTTAGCAAGAGACTCTTTAGCACGATTTTGCAGGCTAACAAATAGCTTAAGGAAATTGTTTTTGTAATTTTTATAAGCATGCAACACCCATTTCAAGAGCTCTTTAGCCCTTAGCAACCTTTTAGTATAACCTTGTTCAGGTATTTTCTTTGCTATAAGTCTGGCTATTTTCTCACAATTTATTTTCCCCAAGAAAATATGTGAAGCTGCAACACTTTTTTTGGTTTTCCTTTTTGCATTTTTACTGATTTTCTTTTCCCATCAGATCTATTTAAAAAGCGTCGGCTTTGATAGGCTGCACACTTTTGCACCCTTTCGTGAAAAACCTTAAGTTTATATCGCAAGCGAAAGTGGCCAGGGTATTTAGCACGAAGTACTTTGTAACGTCTCCTGCGATTAGATTGTTTCATTTCTTGTTTTGCACCGTAGTTTAAACGTTTTTTAGCTTTATAATATTCTGGATCAGTAGAGTATTTCTGACGCACTCTAGCCTTGTGTGGCTCAGGATTAGCAGAATATTGTTGCCGCTACCTAGCTCTGCGAGGTTCAGGATTAGCACTGTTGTACTGCACACGTTTTCTTAACCTCTCAGTTTCAATATTTGCTAGATAACATTTTCTCGCTTTGGATTTTTCTCCTTTAGCATGTTCAAGGTACCAAGCTTTAAAAGTAGAACTCTTATTAGTGGATTGTATGCTAGCTTCTTCTGTTTTTCTTTTTTTATAGCAGGGGCGTTATCTAAATACCATTCTTGTTTTCTTTTTCTTGCCAGTCTTTCTTTAGAAGGCATACTGATGATAGATTAGATTGATAGATGGATTAGAAAGAAAGTTTAATGCAATTAAAACATAGCCATGGTATCTTACCAAATGGTCCTAAGAAATGTTCTCAATGTTCTTAAACTAGATCTCTTCACAACACATAAACAATGCTGCTCTTTTTGTAAACATGAAAAAGACAACAAACACGTTTTATTTACAGCTGTTAAAATTATTAATACAATGTTAAAAGACTTAGTTAAATAATTTAGCTAGTATCCTAGTATATAATTATATAGAAACACTAGCTGACCCGGCGAACTTCGTATCGCCTAAGTTATAGGTTTCCCCTAAGACAGACCGATGGAAAGAAAGTACCGTTACGTTTAATTTTCAAGATGATCTCGTTCGCATCGCTCAATCACGTCCTGGTTGAAGTTCGTTCGCTACGCTCACTCACCTTTGGGTTGGAGCTCGTTCGCTACGCTCACTCACCTTTAGGTTGAAGCTCGTTCGCTGCGCTCACTTGCCTTCAGGTTAGCTCGTTCGCTACGCTAACTCGCCTCCAGGTTGAAGTTCGTTCGCTACGCTCACTCACCTTTTGGTTGCAAATTAGCTGTTGTCATAAATGTAAAAGAAATAATAGTGCTGCACCCTGTTGGTAATCCTTGTAACTTTAATGCTATTGAACATCATAGAACAGAACCAACTTGTTTAATTGAAACAGCTGTTAAGATTCATTAGTTCCATTTCTCATAAGGTTAACATGGGAAACTCCAGAGCCACTGGGGCGGAGCCCTTTTAAGAATTTCGAAACGGGAAATAGATTACGTCCGATTCGCATACCTACAGAATTTACACACCAAATTTCATAACGATCGGTGAAGTCGTTCCGGAGGAGTTTGCAGACAAACACTGTGACACGAGAATTTTATATATTAGATATAAAATTGATTGCATTTGGTGGCCTACTTAGCACCAATTTATAGTTGACTTAAAATTCGGGCAGAAATTAAAAATTTTTAAGTTTTTTTTTAATTTTTTGTAGGGTTATGTTTATTTTTTTTTTATCCCAAGCAGTTATATATTTTATTCTTTGTACTTTGTATTTCATTGCTAAGATTTAATTATGATTTAAATGCTTATTGTTGTGAGTTCAATTGTAAATAAAGGTGTTGAAAGTAATAGCCCTCTGTTTTAACGTTTTTAAAGCTTTTACCAACTTAAATAGAATTCAACCTAATATTGAAGTGAATTCCAACATTACTGGCAATGCATTGGTGTTACATAAGTGTTCTGATAATTAAACCCGTATATCTAAAGACTAGTGTAAATTGAGCCCTTGGGTGACTTTCTACAGCCAGTTTTAACGTCTAGAACTGTGTGCAAAACCTCCCATTTCCCCATTTTTATTTGTCACGAATAAGTAGACATTTTAATACTAACTATGACGATTGCATTCATAAAATCTCAAAACATATTGTAGGCTACGGCAATATTGTCCTAAAAGCTGTTTACTGACTTTCTAAAGCCATATTAATGTATATAATTGTGTCCAACTAACTAACTTTCAATTGCGTAATATTGTTTTATTTGCTGTGCTATTGTCCACAAAGTTGATCTATGTGGAACTTAATACTACTCCTGCTATCGCTTATTAAGTTTAATAAAATCTACATTGATGTGTGTTTAAGACATTGCGTGTTTTAAGGACGAAATGTACGTTTAAATTTATTTTTCCAGGGTCCAAGGAGGGGGGGCTTTAGCCCCTGTAGCCCCCCCCCCCTTGGAACCGTCACGGGGGGAATATCTCTGCTCTAAGTAATTTTATATAGTAAGTAGTTCAAATCATTCCGTATACATGAAAAAAATACTTTATAAAAGTTTTAAAATAATTATCAGCTGTTCCTATAAATTTCTCTAACATTTAAATTTATTGATATTTAATCGCAGCTGGTCCTTCTTTTTATTTTGATTTGTTTTGATTTTAATCCCATGTTATTTAAATGGGCCAAAATCGTACTTTGAGGGCTTGCCAAGGGTTTATGGGTCAACGTACCGACTTGAGACCCTCAAAAGGCACATCTACACGCCCCTAATATTTAAGGGCTTTCACACAACATAAAGAACATTAAAATTGAGCCAGTGGTTTGGGCTGTAGGTCCGTCAACATTTAAGGAGAAGAAGGAGAACACGGAAAATTTGTGAATTTTCAAACTAGTTTTTCTTTGCTCAAACACAACCGTTTTTTAAATTCTTTTTTTTATTTTGTTGAGAATGATTGCCCCTATCCAGTAGATGAACAATTATTTTAATAGCTTTTGTTTCTTCAGAGCTATAGACGAGTAAAAAAGCCACTTTGTCACGTCATGTATATATACACTGCAGCAGCTGTGTACCGCTGGGGGACTTGGCGGTTCGGAACGCTGCCGCGTTCCTTAATATTTATTTGTAATTTGTATTCACCGTAAGTTGCATTTCAATAATAAATTATAACTAAATCCGATGAAAAAGTATAATTTAATTATTTAAAATAATTGTCTAATCGAGAAATAACTAATGAATGATACATTTAATTGGCGCTAGTTTCTGAGTAGTTATAGTCGTATCAAACTAAAATGAGGATTTGACATAGCAGAACTTGTTGTGATTAGTCACAATTAAACTAAAGCTATTCGTGTCTACAACAGAAAATTTAATTGCAAAGTTCATACCGAGATTGCAAAAACTTGATATTTGTTATCTGTAATTTAAATAATTTAATTTAACAAGAGTATTTGGATTTTTGTAATATATTGGAAAAAATTAAAGATGGATAAATATATTCTAGTCATTACTTTCAAATAAAATATATTGGGAAAGGATACAACTGACCAATTATGTCCATGTATTATGTGATATTCAATGACACAATTTCTGCCTATCTTCGTTACCAAAATATTGTGAATTCTAAACTTTTTTCTCCTGTGTACTTTGATTTGGCCTCTCTAGTGATTTTACAGCTTAGGATAGTGATTGACTGGTTGGATAGCTTTTAACTCCTTTGATGCACAACATGCGATTTTATTCATTCATAATTTCCTCCAGAATTGGTTTATGTTAGTATGCATGTTTAGTACGTGATCCATCGTAATATATTTTCGGGCTACATTTGTTTAATTTTTAATTCTCTTATCCATAAAACGTTCAAGCCATATGAAATTATAACCGTAACGTGTTTTATGTATGAATACTCTATCGCTGATATAAATCATGTTTTAATTTCATTCTCAAACATTCTCTAGTTATCCCAACACAATATTTGTTGTAAGTGATATATCTGTATTACTAATACAGTCTTTTGCCCTATATCGCAGTAAGGTCTAAAATATCTTCCATAATGAACATGTTAAGTAAGTTACTGAACGTCATTCGATAAACACGGGGCAAGTGGTGTCATATAACACAGTATTGGTGCTTTGATTAACCATTCACTTTGACGGCAAAATCAGTGGATCGTATTCCTGGTAAATAAATGCATAATTATTCACTTAATTTACCTACGGGTACTATTGTTGCCAATTTTATTGTATCGTATAAATAAATAGATTACAATCTATTTCGTCTGAGATTCCCACAATAATCAACCACTTAATTGATAACGGAATTCAACACTCAATAATCAACTTCACCAGTTTCTAAAATAATGGAGAGTGATAAATATATGTTTGTAAAATACACCGCAGGCCCTATATGTATTTCTATTTTGTTTTTGTAATAAGTTAAAATATAGGGTTTTAACCAGAATTTAGATCATAATAACTATCCCAAGTGACTATCTCAGTTAAAAGCGGTACTGACTACGTCCTTTTTTATAAATATTTATTAAAATAATGGAAGTAAGTAGAAAGTGGTAGAAAGGAGAATTCTATTCTCAGCACAGAGCATAGTTTGTCTTAGCATCTTCAGATAAAACATGGCCCTGCAGTTAAGATCTGTTTGGTAGTAAAAGATTTAATGGGAGCTGTAATTACATAGGTCTGTCAGTCATCAACGTAAAGAGCACTTTTAAAATGTCATAACGTATCTTTTATTGCTATCAAACGGGTCATTGAGGCTAACAAAACTTTCCTAAAAAAGAAATTCCATTGCATTGATAATTTTCAGCAAGGAATTAAAAACATATTTTACGAAATCCCGCCTCCTAAACATCACCAAGCTTACTTAAATGACTTATTACTAATAGTAGCTAGACAAAAAAGTTGAACCTAAACCGCTTCACCTGTTTCATACAAAAAGGAAACTCAGCTGCTAATTGTTGGGTGCATTTTGATTCCAAAATATTATAGACTGTTACTGTATAAAGACTCTTTACAATTATGACATATTTATGCACAATGACGAACGACAATAATCGATAACAAGGCACATCCTTATGAATAATGGATTTCTGCCACGAGCTATATGAGGCGAGTTACATCTAATTTTCTTCTTAGATATATTTTAAAAAGTCAGCTAGTGGTGAGTTGAAACTACTGTGGAAATCATAGATCAATGACAAAATCACCATATATTTGGATCTCGTTTCGATAACAAAATGTTACAAAGCAGTGCTTGATTTCTTACTTTTCTTGCATTTAATCTTACCTTGTTTGTGTGGTAATCACAACCACGCGAGCCATGGACTAGAGATGACGTTTTTATTGCAGACTAATGTATTACTAATAAGGATATTGTGTAATGAGCCAATCTGATAATGCTGCCAAATCAAAACTTTACATGGTCATACTCTTTTACACGCAAAAAGTATACCATGAAGTATAACCAAGAAATTATTTACCATTTCGTAATGGCGCTATATTAGAATTCTGCTATCCATAATATTAAATTATTCGACATAATGGCGGTAACACAATTTAGGTTGTGGGAGTTAACTTTTATTTGGTTCAAAGTAAGGAGGAAATCAAGAGAAAACGGTTTCAAAATTAGCTTCGAACCAACATATCTACATAAAAAAATACAAGGGATGTTTAGGAAAAAACATACCATAAAACAATTGAAAATTTCATAATGGTTCCGATTTATTTTTTTTTTATTTAAGGTCCTAAACAATTGCAGATTTTATGAAGAAATTCTTGGAACACTTTTATTTTTCAATTAATACTTCTCATTGATTAAACCAAGTTTAAAAAGATAAAATAAAAAAATTTGAAATATAACGATATTTTGATGTTAAACAAACTGACTGTTAAGGCTGAACAGTTAGGTTGAACCTGATTTTGAAATTTTGAATTGGTCCAAGGTAATTTGTTTTTATAACACGGGTCTTTTCCATCTTAACATACAGACCAAGCTGCATCTAGTTTGGCCAAAAACTAATAAATATAAACATGTTTACGTAAAAAATACAAAATAGCGGATATCTGGTTAACGAAGCGATTTTGGAAAACCTTTTATTCTTGGTTTTACCCTTATTTTGACCAAAAGAAAGTAAATTAGTACACACCTGTTTTACACCCTGTATAAAATATACAATACAAAACAAACTAGAAAACGTAATATTTTATGATATTAATAATGCACCTAAAATATCGCTCGAATATTTGGCAACCATAGAAATATAATAAGAAACCTCTGAAAAGTAAACACACACTATTTAAAAATTAAATTCCACGATTAAGGAAAACCTGACTTTACTTATAATTTGAAGCTTTCGTTCTTTACAATAGATTAATTTTCTTCTCTTATGAAAGAAGCCAACTAATCCCGTAATATTACCTTCATTAAAGAGTTTTAAGTAGACAATTTTTTCAATGGCGGCAAATAATTTGTATACAAGCTTGAAATATAACCAATGGGAATAAATTTTTAACTAATACATTGTGGAATTGTGTAATTCTACCTAGGTATTATGAGTTCTTAAATAATCAAATACCCAGAACCTCGTTTCCCCACAGGTAGAGCTTCACCTCATTAGCATCTCGACGTAAGAAGTTTTTTGAATGAATCCCTTCCTTATCGTTCGATAGGTCGCAGCGGAAATGAAGATCTGGCTTGTCACTTCTGGTCTAAATCTCCTGACCTCACCCCATGTGACTATTCAGAATTGTAGTATTTTAAGGAAGTTGTTCACGTCCCACCCTTACCAACAATTATGAACGAACTGCAGAACCCTATCACTGCCGCCACGCCGTACTCGCCTCAACCCCTTGATGAG
The DNA here is from genome assembly GCF_028750875.1 of Macrosteles quadrilineatus. Lineage (NCBI taxonomy): Eukaryota > Metazoa > Arthropoda > Insecta > Hemiptera > Cicadellidae > Macrosteles > Macrosteles quadrilineatus. The sequence continues at coordinate 162,467,565 of NW_026542594.1, forward strand.
ATACGGTTGTTGTGTGAGACTAATTAGGCTACGGAGTAGATGTATGCTGTGCAGCAACAAAAGGCTAAATTGAATACAATGTATAAAAAAGTTGAAAGTATGAAACAATTTGTAACTTCCTCTTTTTATCAAAATATGGATTTTTCATTTGGTTTCTACTTAAAAAATAACATTTTTTTGTTGATTGGTCCATCATTTTGAACTACTCCTGTACACAAAAATTCCACAGATTTGAGGACAAATAAAATATAACTAGGCCAAATAATTTCTGATACACAAAGGTTAAAGTGAAGTGTTGCGATTGATGTTCCCTTCACAGCGTTTGTTTGCTCTAGTGACCAACTGAAGGACTTTGTTAGTTTAGGACTTTGGATTATATAAAGTGATTGTGTATTTGCTCTACAAGCAATAACAGTCATACAGAATCTACGATTCTATAAACATACTATTTTCAAGCTGAAGAAGTTAGGGCCCCCCCCAAATCCCCGCTTTGAAAAGTTTATGTTAAAACTGGTTTAAGACGTTTTAAAACTTACATGTGGTGGAGCTAACAAACTTTGATCTATTAAAGTCATGGTATATGACGTATCTTGCAGGACAAGAACTAAGATAACTTTGGCAATGATTGTGGAAAACCAAGAATAAATTTAATCACTCAAGAATACTATGCATGATCTTAATCTTACTATAAAAAGTGTATTTTGAAATAATTGCTTTTACATTATGATAAAAATAATTTAAAATGCCAAACCTATGGTTTTGTCTATGAGAGGTAAAGCTTATGAATTAATGTGAATCATTTCATTCGGATGCATTGGCTATATTGCATTACACTGAGTTCGGAATGATAATTTCCCAGAGGACATGTATTTTCTGCTATGATATTTCTGTGGTAAATTTTGTCTCAATAAATGTAATAATAGAACAGAAGTTGTGAATCAAGATTTGTCTGAACAACCTATTTCCAACCTGCAGTTTGTGGTCAAGCTCCAAATCTAATAGACCAAAGAGGCTACTGAATGTGTTGTAATGTTTAGTCGATGTAACAGTGGTTGTGGTGGAAAGAAATGGCCAGCCTCTTAGTATTACTAAGTGGCATTATTAAATTATTATCACTAGTCTCTTGTTACCGACGGTTAATCCAACTGGTGGTAAACTAACCACGGTCTGCAACGGACCTTAACGCAAAATATATTTTTCCTACAGTTACCTAACAATGTACATGTTCTCTCACTGATTTGAGAAAGCAAAGTGGCCAATTTGCTCATCAGTGAGGCAATGTTAACATTGTCTCACTCTAATTACTTTGTCTCACTCCAGATTTGCAACGTGAAGGCACGAAATAGTGAGCGCGTAACATGCAGGCAACGTCGTATGCGCGCGAAATACGTTGGCAGCACTGGCTGTAAATCAGCTGGTCAGCTGTTGTATTGTTGTATTTGTCACTTCACAAAAAATGTTATATTAAAAGTTCACTTCTGTGTAAAAATAGGTTATGTTTCTTCACCAATTTATTTTTTTTATGGTCACTGTAGGAAAAGTATAGTGTGCAACTCGAGTTCAAAGTACAATTACCTCATTCGAGAAACCATTCCTCACGAGCCGTTCTCTCGAGTGAGTCAATTGTTCACTTTTCTCACTAGTTGCACAAATAACTATTGACTGTTCAAACCAACGGTTTGCATAAAAAAAAAACTTGCAATATCACACTCTAGATATCCTCACGTTTATTTGTTTTAATGTAACGATGGAGAAATACTCAATACTTTAAATGAATTATTTACTCTTAAGATACCCGTTTGTAAAAATTGCAAGCTGAACTCAGTCTAATCCTGAAGACAGTGCATTTGAGAATTGCAAAGTATTTTTATATTCAATATTTGCCGTTAAATTCAAGCTAGCACGTGCTAAAATTAATTTTGCATATAATTCAGATTAACAAAGCATACTGTTTGACTCGGACAAACATTAAGTAACGATCAAATAAGCGTGAAAACTTCTTTAGATAAAAAAATTTTCTATAAACAAACTGAGTTACGATTCAATCTGGAGATTAAAAGTAAACAAATTCGTAACAACTTTGCTTAATCAGCTGATTTGTTAGTCCGATCCGTCTTTTAAGCGGATTATGGTTGGGGGAAAAACGTTTTTTTCTGATGTAAATTGGTTGAACACGATGTTAAGACCTCGTTCAAGTGATGTCGTGGATAGTATGTTAAACAATAAATATATTTGTAATAATGTCAAACAAGTAAATTTTAGAAAACTATTTGTTATCAGGCTTTATACAGTACTGTTATATGAAATTCATTATAATATTTTCTTAGTCTTTTATAACAAAAGTGTGTATACAACCATTAAATTACCAAAATAATTTTTAAGAGCCTACCTCACCTAACGTTAAAGTTTAACGGTTAATTTACTAAATGATGTACCTACGAACATCTAAACTTTCACATTCATGATATTAGTAACATTCTTTTACTGTTTATGCTTGCTCCCCATATTTAGTTTACGAATAAGAGCTAAACCATGTTTGTTTTTTATTAATGTTGTTTTATTTTTATGGCAATGTTAATAGATAATACAAGTTTTTAACCGCAAGAGATTCCGACAGCGTGTCTCATCATGAAATTAAACATTAATACATTAGTCAGTATAATGTTACTTTACTAGCATATTCAAATGAAAGGACCAAATCTATAAAATGTGTTTCTATTGCAGGCCTATAAAAATATTGTTACTTCTTTTAGATGTCATCACCACTTCTCTACAGTGTTCAGCATATATATGAGAAAGACATATTTTTAAACTGGTTAGTAGTTCATCTATTTTACCAGATAGAAGAATATCTTTCGGCTACAAAATTTAGAAAAGTTATCATGTTATTGTTTTATTTAGTAATTGACCCTCATCTTCAACCTTCATTATTATTTTTACCTACACACATTTAAATTCAGTCTAAACTGTGTCGAGACAATTATTATTGTTGTGATTACAATAGCTACATTTCGATCCCAGTAAAGGTAAGTAAAATAATATTTAAATAGTGATGACATTGTATGTACGTATTATGTAGTATTTTCAGAGAACTGCGTTTAAGCTTTAAACCTCCAGGGTGCTAGCAGTTTTTCTCTACAACAAGTTTTCGCTTACACAGTAATACAGTTCTCATAACAGTAATAATAACTGGCTGGGTGGTTTTGAATGGTTATAGTACTCGCCTGACAATCAAAAGGTTGCTGAATAGATTCCGAGAAAAGTCAGCAGCTTTTTTATGGTTCAAAACTGGACCCAGTTGTTCTTGATCATTGGGCTTTAAATCAATGATCCTGGCTAATGAAACAGCTTATCTTAGTCGGTTAAAAAAACTATTAAAATCTTATTCCATTCTACTACACTCGTCCTTAACTCATACTTGGGTGAAATGCGCACCTAGGTTTCCATATCTTCCATATCTGAATTTATAGTTGATTCTTAATAAAGTATAAATCAGCCAAAAATCCATCGGTCTCTACTATCTGGTTCCCAATAACTGCATTTGACCGTGTGTGATGGTAAGTGTATCAATGAAAACACGAAATATTACCGTTCCCTCCTATTTGACTTCCTCAGAACGAAAATAAATCAACCACTTAACTAATTACGTTGAAACATTCATTAAATTCGTTAAATTAATTCCAAACCACAATAAATTATTTTATTAGTAGAAGTTTCGAGCTAATGACGTAATTGGTTTGTTTATAACACTTAGCGATTCTATTGTAATATCTAACAGTTGCAATAATTCTATCAGATGTTTTCTATTGAAGGAACTTTATGCTCGATATGAAAACTGACAACTTCGTTTTCATTACAACATGATATCCTGTCCCATCCAGTTGAAATCCCAAGTGGTTTATATTAACATGCAGTATTCATTCAAACGAATTCATCACTAATATAAGGGCAGATATTAAGCCATCAAATAAGCTTTTCCCAAGTAAGCCAAGGTAATAATTTAAAATCAGTAATTTCAACTTTATGAAGCGTTTATACTGTATATTAGTTGTAATAAAGCAAAAGATTTTGTTCGACTGAAATCTTACGTGATAAGTATAGGTCTACACATATATAACTTGTATATAAACCAATGCATCACTAATAGATGCTCTTATAAAAAAAAACAAATAAGCTTTATTTAAATAGGCGGTGTTGTTAAATTGTAACGTTTTCTTGTCATGTAAATCCTGATAAAATTACTATTTTATCTGAAAATTTTTAGTTTGCAAGATTAATAATGGAACACTGTTACAAATTCACGTAATAATTAACTTGTGATAAATATCTGGGTGGTGATAAATGATTTATGCGAAACAAAAGATTTAACAAGCACTAAATAATACATAACAAGATTCGTAACATCATGAATATTAGAACAGACACTGTGTTGGTCATAATATAAACAAATTATTTCGTTGGCGGGAAAGTAAACATATTTGTATCATTATTGAAATGAAACTGTCAAAAACGTGCAAACCATAATATGTTGATGCTATTACTAGAAGGTTGGAGCCAGTGATGTTATTTGTTTTGTTTATAATCCTGTAAAATAAAAAAATTAAATAACTGTATTTTTATTATTAAGGGTTTGCATGTTACAAATGTAAATTCAAAAGATCTAATGTAATTAAGGATAAATTAATTCTGGCCTATTATACGACTTAATAGTTCAACCGGAAAATCAAAAATATTAAAATTTGTTTGCTATAACACCAAACTAAGGTGCTTCTTGCCAACTAAGATTCAACGTCACATTTCAATCTAATTTTGTAATCGCAGTAATATTATTTTGGTTGTATAATATATCGGTAATTTAGTTACACGGTAGACCAATTGTTTGACATAATTTATAAGAACTTGAGAACTTAGGAGCATCACAATGTATGGCTAGTTAATGTATTGATGTAGTCAACAATGTTCATCACGCAACATCTTCGACAACATGAATCATCAGAGAAAGTAAGAACAACAAGAGCAGCGTTTTAAAGAACAGACGACGGTAAGCACAATGTCAGGCAATCATTTATATTCATCTGGTACAGCTTTCACTAAACCTGCAATATCTTATTGTATTGCATAGTAACAAGGGCTTCCTTGAGTTTGATTGGATTTACATATTCAACAGGTTTACTTGGGTTTCAGCACTCACATCTCTTTTTTAACTTCAGATTATGTTGTTCAATTAAAAACAGTTAAGTTATCATAAGTGATAATAACTCGCTATATATTCGGTATATTGTTGAATCAAAAAATATTAAAGAAATTGATCAAATATGTTTATAAAGTGCTAGTAATACATAATTATTTTTAAAATTAGGCAATTTTGGCATTATATAATTTTACTAAGAAATTCTAAATTTTAAATTGTATTCTGATATAAGACATATTTTTACGTAAAATAGTACCAATAAATATCAATTTTAGTAAGGGCAATCCATTAATTAGCTAAATATGTTCAATAAACATATTCAATCAGTGGAGAGCGTATTTTAATTGGTAATATTGATACATGTTAATGTAATGTGTGTGATTAATTTATCATGAACAATAGGAGTGATCAACATCCATTTAATATCGTTATACTTGTGTTGAATTATGCATGCCAAATGGCATTTTAATCATAGCCTATATGGATTACTCAGAAATAATGGTAAAACAAAATTGTACACAGTAACTAGTAGGATATAACGGTTGCATTAAATATTGAATAAACACCCCTTTTCTAAAACTAAACTTTATTAAGACAATTAATCAATACATGGTATATAAATTTAAAAACATATTTGACTGATCTTCCAAAGGATATTTGTCAAATTGATAAACCTTAGTTGCTTACAAACACAATTGAAAAATTTTCAAAATTTTAATATTTGTGTTAAATAAATTTAAGAAAAAAAGAGAGGCTTTCTAAATATATAAAGATTATATTTTACATTAAGATGGACAAAATAAAGTAGGGCCGAAGCCGTTTGGGCATTAGTTTTTAAATAGGTTAGATGTACTCCTTACACATAAGTTGAAATAATACAAAGAACTGGCCGACTATTTGGAGTAAACAAAGAGTAAAAACTCTATATATATTTCTACAGTATACATAATAAATTTATATAAACCAATGATTGTTGAAATGGATGCCTTAACTTCACAGTCAGTACAATATTTTACGATTACACCTGTACCCATCTATGTATTATAACTTTTTTTTTAAACAATTGTATATAATTTTAATCAAAATTTTCGTAATAAACTTAATGAAGGCAGGATTGCGAGATTACCATAATTTGAAATATTCAACGCATAAGCTCTGTACTTAATTTGTTCAATATTTCTCAATAAATAGGTTTAATTGAAGTTTTCAATTTAATATAAGATTTGTATATCTATAGATAAATGGACATAATATTATATTATGTATCTATCGCCCATTAGGGTTTCTTAAACCATTTTACGGAAAACACCGCAACATATTTTTAGTGCTACAGAATTTGAAAGTTTCTGTTACTAAACAGGAAATAAAAATTTTATTTTTACAATCTCACTATACAGTTTTTTTTCTACGTTGTGTTTGCACGTATTTGGATTTTTTGCGCAAAAAATACACTAATATCAAACGTTAAAACAAACAAAATACGAATGGGGAAACCCTTCAAAATTAACTGTATTTTGAAATGTGTCTAAACAAAGCAACACACGATGATGCAGCTTGTCAACTCGACTGAAGTTTTAATGGATCTTTGTTTTAACCACTCTGAAACAATAAAACAAATCATGTTCATACGGTTTTGACATTTTCATTGTGTAGTTTATTTATCGTTTTTTTAACACATTATGTTATTTTAAAAAGTTTAAATCAGCGAAACTATATATTATATTATATTAAATTATTATTATATTAGGCTTATTATATTGAACCTTCATCTTGTGTATTGCCTTCCGGATGACTTCATGAATTGTATACAAGAGGTTAAGATACCTTGATTCTTCTGACTTGGACAGAATCAAGGTAACTTATCATCTTGTATACAATATATTGAACCGTTTCAGATGTCAGTAATATTGTTACAAATTAAATGTTTTGGTTGTAATTAATATTATAAGAATACTACAATACGTTATACCAACAAATGATTTATAACGTTGTATAAAATTTGTATTACGCTAGAGAATAAATAGACTGCTACTATTGCGAAAAGATGACAATACTATTTTAGTCGGTGTTCTAAGTTATAGATAGGGATGTAACGTTATATTTCCACCTCGTCTACATGACGGCTAAGGACATGCTATAGTGCAAGTTTAGAAAAATTCATTTTAAATTGTCTCTATATGCCCAGCATACCAAACTGAAAATAATAACTTTTATAACAGACTAAATTGGGAAATATAAGAATTTGACACTCTCTAAAATTAAGTTACTAAATTAAATTATTTGTAATATTACGTTGTTAGATTAAGAAAATAACTGCAATACTATTTCATAACAGTAAATGTTTACCTTAATTTTGGTTCATGGCAAATATATTAATAACATAAGAACTAAATCAGACCAAAGTTTAGTTGTGAATATTTTAAGTTTTAGTAAGGTAAGTATTAATACAATTTTGCAAAAATACATTTTTTATTACTTTGATAATACTCCAATAAAAGTGAAAAATCTAGGACGGATAAACAATGAATGAAATGATGAAACTAAATCACAATCTAACGGTCTTGTAAATTTGGAGCTATCGTTAGTATTTAAAATGACCATGTTAACCAATAGCTTAATAAAAGGTTCATTTAATTTTTCAATGATGTAAATTTTCAAGCTTTTCCCAGGGTAACTGTCCATTATGTATGAACAATAACAATACATCATTTTACTATTTGGCTTCACAATGAGTAAATAATATCATTCAAATTAAACCTACTTACAACAGATGTGATTAAATATGTCTACCTAGGTTTTGATTTTACTATTATTTCAGAGGAGGATGATGTGGGTTTTTATTCGTATAGATAACTTATTTCTACCTAAACAAACCAATTTCTTCCGCTTTTTTTATTTCTTTTTTACATCGATAAAACCTGTAGAGTAAACAAATTGTGATTTCTGTTTACAAAAATATCGAAAACCCATTGAAACACCAACTATTTTTAATAATCTATATTGCTCCATAATATGTTAGATCAACATGTTTTCTCAATAAACAATGCAATAAACTTTCTGTGTAGGGTGAAGTCTCTGGTACTTAGAAAGTATTTTAAGTTGGTATCAATGGCAGTGAAATAATATTTATATTATATTGTCTGTGACTTGATTATTGCATACTAGAAATGCAAACTACGCCGGAACAAATGAGACAAATCATGTGTGTTCTGAGGTCCTGCCCAGTCATACGTCTGTGTCTACAACAGACTGCTTGGACAAAGCTAGTAGCAACAAAACATTGAGTGACATTGTTGTATAATGGCACTGCTCTTAGTAGGCCTACAGTACAGAATTAAGTGTAAGACAACAACAGATATTCTTGAATACTGTATGCATGGTTGCACGTTTCGTCCATCGGCAGAAGTTTTATTTCGTTTTGCTGTCAAATTATGCAATTTAAATCGGGATGGATATGTGGAAAATATCAATTAAATCTGAAAAATCTACATAAATGAGTTTAGTAATACATTTTCCATAATTTTATCATCCTAATAAATAATAAAACCTTTTTAAATTACATTAAAATAACTGCTGTGCGTTACATTTAAATATTTATACAAACACGAAACTTCTGGAAGTCACAATAAATCTTGGGGAACGGTACTACAATGCTTGGTTCAACATATACAGTTTTATGAAATAATAAAGAGTAAAAACAGAAGATTATGCACAAACTTCGTAGGTTTTATCATTTACTTAACTTCTTTTCCTTATAAACATAGAATAGACAATAGTACAAATGCAGGCATATAAAAAATAAAAAAAACTTTGATTTTACACAACCGCCACAAAGCTGTTGTTATGGGTTATTGTATTTACACATATACTTCACTCACACACACATAAAAATTTATACGTGACACACATGCCAATTATTCTTTTTTTTTGTATCATAATTCCGAAATGCCACAAAAGGTCCTTTTTCTTTTTCTTCGTTGTGGGATTGGCCGTAATGAGTCCGTGTATGTAAATGATGCCGTCAGTCAGATAACACACAGCACGTAATTGGACTAGCCATTAATGACTATACATTAATAGTGTAGGTCAACGCCCTTGATACGAGTAATTCCTCCTCTAACTAAACACAAACTGTAAGATATAAGCACTTTATACACTGGTAACAGTGTATAAGGATAAGTGTATAACAAGGATTACCTATTGACAAAATTAATTAATGGTTGTAAATAAATATCTTTCGTTAAAAGGTGTTTTAGTGTACTTCTACATAATGATATATACAATTATTCTGATTATGTGTTCATTTTGTTCCCCAGAGTATCAATTAAGTTAAAATTGTGATTAAAGTTAGTTTTATATCCTTTTTATAAAGGGTGTTAGGTTACTTTCTTAAATAAATCATGTTTGCCATTGCTTTTATTTAGTACAAATCACATGCCAATATGCAGTTCAGAGTCCTAAACAAACAAAGACTGAATTCAGGGGTAGGGACGTAAGTAAACATACAGTGCAAGAAAAACTGTATGAATATAATTTGTTGACAAGGTTTGAGTTTATGATTGCTGTCAAGCTATTAGTGAATTAGAAAAAACTAAACATTTAAGTATGCGTGAATAGTAGTTTACGCAACGATCACGTAAAGACGACACGAGTAGAAACTTCTACGACTGTCGTTAAGACTATTTATTATTATTATTATTATCTTTATTATCTTTTATGTATTTACGTCTATAGCTTTGACCTGTTCAACTGTTCACAATTTGTTAACGTCAACAAAAGTAATCTTTACTCAACTGGTAGTAATGTTTCCTGGTAGGATGCCTGTTTTTTATGATTTATTGTAGTAATTATATTTAACTGATTAAAAACAAATTCAATAGATGGTTTAATTCACATGGTTCAGAACGAACTAATACAAAGGGGAAAAAACAGATTATTAAAATTGATAAAAAATTTTATTTATCTTTAGATGGAAGGCAATAGATGGAAACCATAGTACTTCTAACGATAGTTTAGTATAACAAAGACTAGCATTATTCACCTAAATGTTACTGTATGGATACTTTTATTTTTAATTTTATGAATAGATTATTGTATTGTTTTATTTACTTAATTTGACAAAAGTTGTCATGAAAAGAGTTTGTACTTTGATGAACGCTTGCAAATAAAGACCTTATTTATTTATTCTTATTTATTATTCTCTTGTAATGAGTGAAAAAAATAAAACCATTACGCTAATAGTTTGCCTTGCAATTCTTTACGAAACCTTAAAATTATTGTATGTTATTTTTTAGATATTTCATGAATAATTCTATGATTAAAAAATATCAATGCATTTTTTTGGACATTTCAAAAATTGCATAACAAGTTTAAGGTACTGTTCAAATTTTAATGGCAGATATATCGATGGAAATTACTTTTTAATGGTAAACTATTCAGTCAGAATAGATATAATTGACATTGATTTTCTTTATCGTTGTAAAAAGGTAGATATTTCGGTTCGTTTGACACACAAGACAATAACCAAATTACAATCTGAAATAAAGGATATTTTCCTATAATGTAAATTATAGTATTTAAATGAAATTGAAAAAAAAACTTTAATGTTTTAAAACCCGATTTAAAATATTTTTTTACTACATTTTATGATTAGAACAACGTAAAATGTATTGACATTCCAAATTCAAACTCGGGGTCAGGCTGGTGTACCGGTAAAACATGGTTAAATTCATATACATTCAAAAAAAATTTTAAACGAGATTACTTTTAACAGCGTATTTTATAGGCAATAAAATATTTGGTTGTTTATTATTTCTTAATAATTTACCACTTTTCCCCTGGTTTCTAGAAGTTCTATAGATTTCAAAGAGAGATTAAAAAATTGCCCTTCAACCTTTTAAAATGTAATTTTTTAATCCATCTTCAAGTGTCCGTAATGAACCTTGCAGCATAATTGGAGATCAATATATATAAAATAATTTCAACTGGTAAACAAATATTTATAATTACATTTTACAATCGGTATAAGTCAAATTAAGTTCTATAGTTACAAGTCTTGTTGTTCTTTAAAATAAAAGAATAAATGTAACGGTGCAAAGGAATTTACATTGCTTAAGTGACTGAAAGCGCTACATAAAGCGAAATAAAATTATCAAATATTATAATAAGCTCTCTCTATGAATTAACATTTTTCGGTTTTGATGGCATTTTGTTAATTGATTACAATTAAAAAATATAGAATTTGACGTAAAATTATACAATTAAAAAGGATGTTTTAAAAACTATGAAAATAAATACAACCACAATAATTGTTATTAGTTAAGAAGTTGTTTATACAAGGCGTTACTTGCAAAATAATTAACCGAGATACAACGATGAGTTGGGAAAACGTACCGGAAATACTTTAAGAGGTTAGAAAAATATTATCTCCAACGTTTTTCTAAACCTCACAAAATATTTACTTACCTTACTATAGTAAAAGGGTGAATGCATTTTTTTTTTTTTTTAATAGACAGATGAAAATTATAAAATTAGTTTATTGTTTAATATATTTAGTTGACTTTGTCGTCATAGAATAACTTTTTTTTTACTCTCGGCTCATTTTCAAAGGGAATGGGACGAAACATAGTCATGTAAATCCTTTATAATCACAAAAGAAATTAAATTAATGAAATACAATCTAACTATAGGTTATAAACAGTACAAATTTGAGCTTTTAATCTAATATGTACATATATGCAGGATGTGGGTAAATCAACCGATTAAAATTACAGTCCAAGTGGAAGAGTTAACTTTTGCGTTGAATATTTCATCTATATGAAAGAGTAATAATACGACAGAAGTTGTCATATTGTATGAGCAGTGACGGGTACAATCACTAACTACGTTTAGATATGTCACTGGGTGACAAAAGAGGGACGATTAAATCTCCACAGCTGGTGTCAATCATATTTACATATCGACTAAATCTAAATCGTTTGTCGTCTTCTTTATAAATATGTTTTGTTTACGAAAGTAATCTACGATTATAATACTAAATAATTTATGTCACGTCCCGCATTAAACTAATACGCCTACGAATCCTGTGCAGCAACTGGTTTTAACGTATACATATTTATTTTGAAATCGTAATCAAGTAATGTTTTAATCGTTTATCTTGAATTTGCATTTAAATACCATGTGAGATAAAATTATTTTATAACAAAGCTAAATAATAATAAATAGTAAATAATTATGTTTTTAATTTGTTTTAGAGGTTCCTTTTATGGTTTTATTTTTTTTCCTCTGTATACATTTTGAAAACAGCAATCGAATTAATATTTCCGATATCTCACGAGCTTATTCTACTGATCCAAACCATAAAGCTGTCAAATGCAATTTTTATGTAAATTTTATAATGCAGATTGGAGCAAAACAATATAAAGCTCCGATTCCGATCAGAATGACATTATTTTTCTCCTAGACATTTACGTGTCTGTCAACAAATGATGTTTACTAGGATATATAAATTTATAAGGAGAATGTTAGTACGCTATAGTTGTTTTGGAATCTGAGGGTGTCTTCAAAAGAAATTTACGGCACAAAAAAATTCTGTGTAGACAACTAAGCCAGGCCTGGAATCAAGGAAAGTTGAAAAGTAGCTGTTAAATAATAATATTCAATAACAGTATGGTGAGTGCATCCCCCCCCTCCATAATGCCTAAATTGTAATGCCTTCAATTACTGTGTTTCCTATACACCATCAAAGCAATTTCTATTTCTAAACTGAATCTTCAGTATGGCTTACAATGTTTCGGGACGCTTTAAAACTACTTGTGCTCATAATTGTCAAAGTGAGAAAGAAATTTTGAGTGTGACTTTGTAATAGATATTATTTGATTACATCAGTCGTTAATTTAATTTTGAGTTGGTTAAGTTAACAACAAGGTTGAAGAAAAGTTAATTGTTATGAACGTAAATTTGTTAATTAAATATAAAAATATATCTTAATTTTACTAATACATATTTTTTTATTTAAGAGGGTTAGATTTATTTAAATAATAAACACCGTAACTTACATTGGTTAATATATAGTTGTATATATTTTAATAAAAAAAAGAAATCGTTAGGCACATAAATTGCAAATGTAGTATCGTGTTTGACGACATTCGTAATATCTATTTAATATAGGCAATTTGATTTAGCATTTATAATTAATATGTTGGAGTAGAGTGATTGTTAGATAAACATCCATTTGTAATCTAACTGGTATTAATTCATCGTTATTCTCACTGATGATTTAATACGAGTATGAACCATTTACCGAACGCGATTTAATTACCCACATTGTTTATGTCAATTTAATCACACGTACAACAACAAGAACAAATATCTCGGCAAATTGAGATTTAGTAAGTTTTAACCAAGACTTATATTTTTCTACATTCGATAATTATTTTGCAGTTTTTCAGTAGACATAAAATTGGATTTACTTTTATTGTAATGCATTGCCATCTTAAAATATAATATGGTTCTTTACCGAAACCATTGGAAAAAACCTCATCAATAAACTTGTCAGTCACAGTTTGTTCGCTCGTAACTCATACGCTCAAGTTAGGACGTAAGAAAAGTGAGTTATATTGCTTCATCTGAATGCCAAACCGCATTATAAATAAATGTATGATTTCTTACTCTATAGTCCATCGTGCATTCATGCTTTACCAAATTAACCCATATTGCATTCTAAATATGACTAAGGAATTAATTGTTTGCATTTAAATATAATAACTATGGTAACTAGATATAGTTTTACAAAACCATAGTTGGCATTTACAAAAAAAAAATCATCGCTAGGCCTGTTTGTTCATTTTTGGTGGTGTAAATTTTATGTTATCTATGAGATTGTTGCAATAATATTTTATGACAGTTAGTAAAAATCGCAAAGTTTTCTGACGCTCTGTGGTGTGGTACGTAAACCCGTAATAAGGAAAGAGACTTGTACCTTTCCACGGTGTACCTTGGCAGTTTGTGATTATGTTCAAACATGACGGAACGTGTTTCATTTAATTAATTAATTATGAACAATTATACATATATGTGTATAATATTGCTTTTGATTTTCAAGCCACGGTTCAGGCAACGAGGAAAATAATACAGTCTTATCCTCAAACAAAGATCCAACTTTAAAGCCATGCAAATAATATTTGTGTACACTCTGCGAGAGATTGTAAAGCTTAAAACCCTTATTGAGGCAAAAAATTAGGACTGGTATTATATTTAAAAATCTTAGGCCTAAAAATTGTAAGACAATTATTGCTGTAAACAAACTTTGAACGTTATGTTATCTATTTGTATGAGTATGTAAAACGTATGCTAAACCCACATTGGCTAACATTTTTGTATGTATAGAAAGTGAACACTTCAAAATTCTCAAATATAAAATTTATTTGCCTAGATCTGAACACAGATATTTTCTAATGTTTTGTTTAGATAAACTTTTTTTACAAACAATCCTGTAGCTTTTTTTAAATCCTGCTCTTAGTTTACTTCGGGAAATATGCCGTAGATCTGTTTCGTAAAATATAAAAGTAATAGTTAATGTAATCTTATCTCATAAGTTTGTAAAATTGTATTAAACACCTAATCATTATATACCGTATTTGAATGTACAGCTAAAATTACATTCATGCGTGTGTGTCGGTACATATATTTTTATTACAACATCAGTATTACTAACCAATCAAGTGGACCAGCCTGGGGAGAATCTGCGGAGAGAGACTGGTTGGGGAAAAATCTACCATAGAGTATGTACGTTTGTTCAAAATGTTTCAATGTTTGCTTTGAATTTCTCTGTAATCAGTGTTAGTTTTGTTTCACTCCTTAGAAGATTAAATATTAAATTAATTCTAAGAGTAAAAAAATACAGTGAAGGTATACAAAGCGCGGTTTGTTTGACAAGTATTTTTAAGTTTGCATACGAACAGTTTTTCGTCCTTCCTTGTTTACATCTTTTGATCTTTTCACACCTGTATAATTTTAGGAGGTAAATATGGTAAAAACCTCCTTAGGTTTGGCACGGATTTGAGGCGCGCATAGTTTTTTTTTTATTTTGTGTACCGATAACCAAATGGTAAACACAATTCATTAATTTTATAATTTAATGGTCCAATTTATTTTGTAAAAGATTTTAACCAAATTTCAAAGCATTAGTAGGACTCTACTCAATTAGGCATTTTTATGAAGGATTACAATTACTGTATCTGCCTGTTGGAAGTCAATATGGCTATATTTCCTATGTATAACTATAATTTTAAAACCTCAACTGTTCCATCTCAAAAATAAATTGAAATAATTTTTTTTTATATGTCCGAATGATTGAGAGTTGCATGCAACTCTTGTAAAGAGTCCAACTTTTTGAAGTATTCGCTTCGTTTTTATAGATTGGTCACCACCATTAAAAGTTTCTTAAAGTTTACTGACAACACTCCAAAACTTCTAAATAAGCTTCCTGTTGATTCTTTGAAATGGCTAACAATTTACAGTTGGTGTAACAAATACGAGACGTCATTGTTAGTTTGAACAATAAAAAACATAATACTTTATCTATCTTGAAATATTTAGCTTGTAACTTAATAAAGTATAAATTACAATTATAATAGAGCAATACATATTGTTATTAATCTATTATTATTGTACCTTAGTATTTATTTATTACTGCAAACCATTGAACACTAACTTAAAAAAACCATCATGGCTGAATATAATGCTTGCTAACACATAATGCTGTTGTTACATTTAATGTTATTGTTTACGCACTAGTCCTTTGACGTATGATATCAACATTACCATTGGAGATTTTTTCAATAAAATATCTCCCCATTCTTATTCAGTATTACATTATAAAATTTATAACCAGATAAGTAAGAAAATTTAATGGACAAAGTATGAATATATGCAAAAAGGTAATTTATTTTGTACTTTTAAGATAATTTTATATGAGATTACAAAATAGCTTTATAATCCAAGTATATACCAATAGTTATGTTGCAGACAAAATAAATGTTTACTGGAATGTTTCTCGAGTGCAGCGAAGGCAGTTTGCACTAGAGTTACGCATTATATTTTTCTACAGTTAGGCCTACTATAAAGCATATTATTTTTTAATATTTCAAACAATCAACATCATGTTTTTTGGTTAGATTAAATCCAAACATTGAACGAAATTAGAATCGCTACACCAGCTGATCGTAGTCTAATATATTTAAGTGTTGCCTGGTAATACTAACTTATTTTCAAGCGTGCACTTGTTACGTGCCTAATAAAAGCACGCTGTTTTGTGTTGTTTGGTTGGAATACTGGTGTGCAAAAAAATCTATGTGGAAATTAGTAAGTTGTTTGTGCTATGAACGTCAGCGCAAGGAAATTAACTTTGTTAGGTGACTGTAAGAAAAGTACTCTTAAACTTTTACAACTACAAGAGTTATTTTTCTTATAAATTCCGTCGGACTACATGACGGAACATAATGTCATAATATATCTTAAATTCTGTATCGAACTTGCGCAACCCCTTAACGTTTTAACCATTTGAGATATTTGAGATCGGTTTGCTGCAACCTTCTTTGATATACGGACTACGATAATGATGGTTCATTATAAACATTTGCTCTTAGTAAATTGAGGATGGGGTTACCTAAAAAAAATCAAATGGGAAGTAATTTTACAGGTTATGGTGAAAATCAGCAATCGACATAAACAGAAACTAAAATAAAATTGGAACACTAATAACAACCACCACTAAATAAGTAGGAACAATACATTGAGATATAGGTTTAATCGGTACAAAAAATTAACATCAAGAATCATCCAGTCCTTTATTTTATATAGTCGTCTACCAACTCACAACGTAATAAATGGGGTTCTCATAGCTAGGTAATATCCTTTTGTAACATAGGAGTAACATGCGAGGCTGGTATTAAATACTGGAAGTGTTATTTTGTTTCAAACGCTGGACGTAATAGTGCTTTCATTAGTGGTTGTATTCTTCACACCACTTTAATATTAAATCTACTATGGTTAACACTTACGTAACATTGTACACGTTTTAAAAGCACTTTCTGATAATAATATATTTTATTTTTAATTAATAACTGTCCTTCGTTAAGTTTTACTTTCTCCTAAATGTATTTTACTAAGTATGATTGATACCTTTATTCACTTTCAGAACATAAAACAAATGTTTTGAATAGTGTTTGGTGTTTGAAGGCTCATGTTTTCACATGTGGCTCACGTTTTCTCATGTTATGCACATATTATGTGTTAATGCAACACATTAACAACTGAACTATCCGTTTCTTAAAATGCGGCGTCTTTAAATGTAAACTCCAAGAAACGAGTCTGTGTGGGAAAACATCGTACGATGGGTCTCTGTTACATATTAAGTTAAAGTTAAGTGTTCTGACTAGGTTTTCTCCTTAGTGTCTAAGATTAATTATCATCATAATGAAGATTGTTGGAATATACAAGTGTTACAAAGAACATGGTCTTGTAACATGAGACCGCAACAAAGTTAATTCTTCCACACGGATTAACTTGTGAGAGAAAAGTTACACTTTGTGTTTCGAATTTAACACATTTAACCTAATATGTTGCACAATTAATTTACTGTCCACACTCTGAAACTTCAGTGTAATTATCTTGGTATTTTTATACCACTTCGAATTTACATTGGTATTAAGTTGTTTTATCTTCAATTGCAGTGTACATTAAAGAAATAAATGAAGCCTACAGATTCATGTGTGAGCAACTTAAGATTAGCTATATAGACTCAGGTGCTATCGTCGACACCTCCAACTATCGTCCCGATGGTATCCATCCTAATCTAAAAGGTGCAACAGTCCTGGCACATCACATAATTACAGAAGCTAACCTAACCTGCCCGCACTCCGCACTCAACAGAAACCACAACAGACACACTAAGACTATCAACCAAAATAGGCTAAATGGAACTAGCAAGAGAAAAACCTTGATACAGGAGGTTGAAAAACAACCACCCGCCACCCCCTATAGAAATTACCTTGACAATGACCATGATAATAAATACACAAATGAGCCTAGCCCCTCCAAAAGCCTGAGCCAGGACAAACCACTCATAACACCACCTGAACAAACATATGTTCAGGGGCCAAAGCACAACTTATCCAGTCCAAATCTCATAACAGCCCAACCTACAACTCGAGACTGTAATAGGCCTACTAACTCACAACCAACCCCAGAAAAACCAGCAGATCAAGCAAACACCACTGATAACCTGTCAAATAGAGAACCAAAAAACTTGCAAGGCCATTCTCCGTCCATAATGGACTAAACAAAGACAACCAAATCGACCCCAACACGATCAAACAAATAAGCATAAAAGAAAAACACCTAAAAATTATCTATATAAATATTCAGCGAGGACTACAAAAGAAACTGTGCCAACTCGAATTTGAACTGAACATTTCAAAACCTGATATACTTTTAATAGCTGAACATGGACTCAAACAGGATCAAATGCAAAACCTGAATATAAACAACTATATCCTAATCAGCAATTTCTCAAGATGCAAAAATAAATGGGGAGGCGTAGCTGCCTACACCAAACAAAACAGTGAAACAAACTTCACCAAAATCAACACAGACGACCACTGCGAGGAACTAACATCGGAATTTGTGGGACTATACTACAAAAATTATCACTTAAACATTATAGGGGCATATAGATCACCTTCAACCAACTTGGATGGCTTTCTGCATAGCTTTGACCATCTTCTAACAAGCTTTTCAAACAAAAACAAGGATATTATCTTCCTCGGGGATATCAATGTAAACATACTAAACCCTACTAGCCCAGACACGATAAAGCTTACAAACTTCCTGAAAGAACACAATCTAGAGGCTGGGAAAATACCATTCACAAGAATTACCCCAACTTCAATTACCAGCATTGATATCTGCTTAACAAACCTAGGCCTCCCAAACTTAAAATTAAATGCCCTAAAAACTCCACTATCAGACCACCACATTGTCTGCTGCGAAATTAAAACACACTCATCCCAAGTAAACAAACCTATTAAAAAAATCGTCAGACCTATAACTACACACAAACTAAATCAGCTAAAACAGAGCCTAACTTACCAAAAGTGGGACGAAATCTACAAGACTCCACTGGTTGAGGACAAATATAATAATTTTATAAAAATCCTAACGGACAAAATAAATGAACACTTCCCCAAAACTAGCTCAAACTCCAATAGAAAATCCAACCATATTTTTTGGGATGAAAAACTGATCAAGCTTCGAAACCTGACCAATCTAGCCCATGACAAATATATACTGAGCAATACTGAAGAGGATAAGAAAACATACTCAAACTTAAAGAAAATGTACGACACCAGCATTAAAAAAAATAAATCGGAACAAATCATGAAAACAATAAATGAGGCACCAAACAAAAACAAAACCATCTGGAAGACCGTCAACAAGGAGCGAAAAAACAAAGAAAAAACAAAAAAAAATCTAACTCTACATCTCAATGGAAATGAAACCACAAACCCAATAGACATAGCCAACAGATTCAACTCCATATTCATAAACACTGGAAATAACTCAGGACACAAACAAATAGAACAAAACCAAAGCTATCAAATTACATCTAGGCCTATAAATGGACTAACAGGACTGGGACAGTTTCAACCCATATCAAAGACAGAACTGGAAGAAATCTTCAAGCAACTCCCACCAAAAAACTCTTCAGGCCTAGACGAAATACCGAACAAAATCATTAAATTTTGTAAAAATGAACTGATTTCCCCCCTCCTAAACATCATAAATGCCTCCATTACTCAATCAACAGTTCCTACTGCAATGAAAAGAGCCCTAGTATACCCTAAATACAAAAAAGGAGACGACAGCCTTCCAGAAAACTACCGCCCCATCTCAATCCTCCCAGTTCTATCAAAATACCTAGAAAAAATTATAAACGCTCAATTGGTATCATATTTGGAAAAAAACAGCATTCTAAGCAGCAACCAGCATGGCTTCAGGGAAGGAAAATCGACAAACACAGCTCTCACCCAGCTGTGCAACTCCATTACTGACATCTGGGAAAAAAACAAACAGCAAACGGTATTTTCATTGACCTAGAAAAGGCTTTTGACAGTTTGGACCGCAGGATTCTTCTAAAAAAATTACAAGAGATCAAAATTACCGGAAAAGCCCTCCGCTGGATCCAAAGCTACCTGGAGAACAGAGAACAATTGGTGGAAATAGAATACCTATCGAACAACCACTTAACAAAATACAGATCAAAACTAAAAAAAACCATCACCGGAATACCACAAGGATCAGTCCTCGGACCATTATTCTTTCTCATCTACATAAACTGCCTCCCAACACTCCTCCCCCCCGACTGCACATGCATCATGTTTGCCGACGATACAACCATAATTGCCCCCATGACAAAAGACGCAAATCAAATTGAAAACATAATACAATCAGCCAGTAATATAAGCCAAGACATGAATTTAACCATAAATAAAACTAAAACTGTGCACATTGAATTCAAAGTTAAAAACAGAACTAACGGTAATGAAGAAGCTGCTAGCCCACAAACTGAAAACAACATATACAGAGCAAACTATACAAAATTCCTGGGAGTTACCCTTGATTCAAATTTAAACTGGCAAAAGCACCTAGAAATTCTACACTCAAAACTATCATCGGCAATTTTTGCAATCAGAAGAATCAGGGAAATCACAAATACATCAATAGCAATAACGGCCTACCATGCACTCTTTTCATCTCATCTCAAATATGGACTTATAGCCTGGGGAGGAGCAGACGAAACCCACCTACAAAAAATCATCACACTCCAAAAAAAAGCTGTCCGAATCATCGCAAGGGTCGAAAATGAAGAACACTGCAAGCCACTATTTATCCAATATAAGATCCTTACTCTAACCTCCCAATACATCCTTGACACAATCATCGCCATCAAATCAGATCCTCCACAAACCAGACAAGAATGCCATCAATACAATATTAGGTCAGGGACAAATCTCAACCAAGGCCAACACAGACTACACAGAACAAGTAAAACCCCTACATACATGGGAACAACTCTCTATAACTCTCTTCCTCAAAACATAAAATCGATAAACGAAACAAAAAAATTCATCACTAGCCTTAAAAAATACCTCCTGAACAGGCCATACTACAATTTAAAGGAATTCTACAAAGACCACAACAATGTGACACACCTCTAAAATAAATAAACCACACACACTCACACATAAACACACACACATAAATACAACAAACCCCCTCCAAGAAATTGACAACTCTCCGGTCTCCACGACTGCGAAGAGGAGCGCCGATGTAAGATGTAAGATGTAAGTGTCTACACTTTAAAGGTTTTGGTGAATCTATACTCCGAAAGAATAGAAAAAACCAACACTTTTTTCGTTATGGATAACTTTGGCCACTTTTAATGATATATCTTCACTGTTTTTCATACAATATTCCCATTACGTACCAGGAGACAGAGCATAGCTCGGAGGTGTTAAATTTGTTTGGGAAGTTATTAAATTTAAAACTTACATATTTATGATATCCAACAGATTTTCACGTTCATTACAAAAATTATTTGATAAAATACTGTCTAAGATATGTTTAATTTTAAAACTAGATTATACATCAAATGTGTAATCACTATGTTATGATGGATAATCATACGTGAATGTGTTGTAAGAGTTGGTTTTCTTTAGAAATATAAGTTTTATATTCACAAATAAACAGTGCATTCATTTTTTTATTAACGACAAGCTGGAAGAGCTCAGTACATTTGCACTAGTTAATGCAATATTTTAAATTAGTGCAATCAGAAATATTAAAGCACTGGAAAAATCAACACTCGTTGTTACAACTTCATTATCCATGACACAAATTTAAAATGATATCGAGTGTTTAGGATGTACTTTACTGTTATTTAAGGCTGTTAAAAGTTTAATTTTTACTAGTGTTACTAAAATAGTTGCCAACTGTGTTCGCATCATAGACTCTTCGTTATAGGTCATGTTTATCAATATAGGCTACATGTTTTTAACTTCAATTTAATCAACCTCAATGTAAAGGGATATTGTTTCAAAACAAAACGTTCGGCGACTAGTTGATAATCATTACTAGTGATATCTACTAGATTTCGACGTTAATTTCTAAGGTGTTTTGTAATAAGAAACATATTATTGATTTGTAAGTACTGTAAAGCTAAACCATTATTGAAGTTGTATCAGAATGTAATGTTTAGGGCGTAAATGCCTATAAGGCGTTGTGCGTCATAAACGTAGTCTATGACTTGGGGTGACGTGTCGATGATCTAGTAACAGCAATGGAAGAATGTGCCTCGTTTACAATTTCTGTCGATTGTTGTAAAAAATATGGATTTTCCAAATGTATGAGGTGAAAAGTATGTATTTTCTATTACTAGCAGTAATTTTGATGACGATTACGTAAGATGTAACGAAAACGTATTACAAGTTTAATACCAACTATTTTATATAACGTTTTATACTAAATGATTAAATAAGTGAAGTTAGCTTTAACTTGTTTAAAGATATAAACTTTCGCTACTGATATAAAATATCGTTCATTATATATTTTAAATTTCTTATGTATTTACCATATCAATTAAACTATACATTTTTTATCTAGGGAATTGTGGAATATTAAGTAGTTAAAACAGCACACATTTTTATAATTCATACTTAACATAAAAACTGTTAAATTTTTACGCCTAAATATTGATAAACTAGTTTCTTTCTAGCATGATGTAACTAACCGCTCTACAGTAAAATGTTCCTCGACTTTTTATTTACTCGTTCAACTGTTAAAGACCACTTAAATGTTTATGCCGTAGATTCACATTTACAGTAACCGTGAGTTATGACCACCATTCCTCTACGTTCACTATATAGTCTTCATTCAAGTGTAAAAACAGACGCTATTAAACAGTTGAGTTGAGTGAATTATCTCAGAAGAAAAAGGTTAACTATCTTACATGATAAATGATAGTGGAGTTGAACAAATACAAATAGAAGGCCCATTACGTTTCAACACATTATATTATTTAGTTTATTTCATCAGGTTGTAACAAAGTGGTTGATTTTAATAAGGTTTTTTGTGTTATTTATTCTTTGAATTTATAAAGTACTTTCTATGTTTTAATTCTCGTCCGACATGAATCTTAATAACATCAAAACTTAATTTTCGTTCGCTTTTCTGGGTCCATCTATAAAAACATGACTATCAAAAGGGGATTGAATATAGAATTTTTTGTCAGAATTTGTGATAGTTAAAAGGATAGTGTGCAAAATGCACGACTCTTTTTAATAATTTATTTTGATAATTATAACATTAAATTAGTAGTCTATTTGTACTTTTTAAGCAGAGCTTCTCCCGAAAAACATTATTACCTATTAAATGTAGCAAGACCTTTTTACTAAACGTTCTACTTAGCTCTTTATATCTGAATTTATTATAAGCCTGGTCGTACAAATAAGAAATGCCGCTTTTAGTTTGAGTGTTGCTGCAAAAATAAAACTATTGAAGTATTGTGGGTTTTCCATTATATGGTGCGATCTTGTATAATCACAGACTTGATTTCGTTTATTTCATTGATAAACAATAACGATTTTGATAGGTTTCCTATACGGCAGTAAAACGAGAATAAAATTCCATTAATTAATTAACTAATAACAATGTGTTTCAGTAACTCATCAATATTACTTTGTTGTGACTGCAAATCCGTATGGTGCGGAGTTCACTTTTTTACGTTTCTAATTAGATATGAACGTATAAGGTATTTCATACGTCATGCATGATAAACAATTAAATAAAAAAATATTTTTAAGTGATGTTTTTGAATTCCAATGATATAGGTCTACAAGTTCTTTAATGTGATAATACTTTTGGGGTTTCGCTTATAAACTTTATATACATTGCGGTACTAAAACATGAGGTAACGCACCAACGATCTTGCAAAAGAAATGTATTATTCAGAAGAACGCGCTTCGCTTAAAATTCCAAACGATTGTCGTCGTATATGAAGATCACTCAAACGTTAAAACTTTTGGGGTAAAGATAATAAGTATCTACTTTAGGTAATTTTTCAAATTAGGATTAACTTTCGTTTAATCGAGCAATTCTATGACTCGGTTTGCTTAATGATTGTTTTCCAAAAACTAGAAGTTATCAGGACAATACAATATTTTCCTAAATGTGTCATGTAATATAGTTAAATTTTATAGTTAATTTATAGTTAATATAGTTAATTTCTCTGAAATCAGTGTCAGTTTTGTTTCACTCCTTAGAAGATTAAATATTAAATTAATTCTATGAGTAAAAAAATTACAATAAAGGTATACAAAGCGCGGTTAGTTGGACAAGTATTTTTAAGTTTGCATACGAACAATTTTTCGTCCTTCCTTGTTTTGACCTCTTGATCTTTTCACACCCTTATGATTTTAGGAGGTAAACACGGTAAAAACATCCTTAGGTTTTGCATGGATTTGAAGCGCGCATACAGAAGTGAATTGAAACGAGATATATTGTTACAACTAGGTAAAATCTTTTTAGAGATGTATTTGATATTATTAAAAAATAACTTCAGGAGAAATAATGAAACAAGAAAAATATAATCAATTAAAACTTATACATTATTCTTAATCAACCACAATTAAAATCGCGGTGCCTGCAATTAAACCGAAATATTGATACTACTTCTTTGCATTGTGACCCCGCTATATCCGCTATATCCGCTTTTAGGGTATTTCCCACCCATATAACATTCTTTATAAGTTCGTTTGATATACTTTATTACAAAAATTAATTTCTCTTATGATTTTAGAGTCTTTGCCCTTACAAGTTTTTAGTCTATATTATTTCCATAAATAGTTAAGGATTAACAATTTTTCTCTTTTCAATTGACTTTATAGGATAATCTTTAAATAAATTACCTTTGTGAATCCATGCTATTTTATCTTCAAATTGGTTTTTTAAATGAGCTAATATTTAAACTAATTCACTCATTAAACTAGTAACAAATCTATTAAATGACTGGCTGCTGGCAATGTAACAAATATCTACAAGATATAACCAGCTATATCAGTTGGATAATCCTATTGTTAATACTAATTACTAATCTAGGATAGTTATGTGCTAGGGCTTTAAAATATAAAATATAATTTTTTTTTCGGAAAGACACGGATGTGCATTTTGCTTGATTGTGGATTAGATTTTCGACTCAACCATAGGCTAACACAGTAAAGGAATTCTATTTTGTACAACAGACAAGGAAATCCTTTATTCCTTTCGGACACGTTTAAAATTATATATTTTCAATATAAACTGAAAAAATGTGAATCTACCAACGAAAAATGTTCCTTTTTTGAAGTAAATGTGGTTTAGGGGCACACTTTCAGTTAGTTCACAAAAGTAAATTTCATGGATTGTATGCAGCACGCGGTCCGTATTTAGATGCTTCGCATGTAAACTGCTCCTCTTCCATCGTTTCCAACCTTGATCTCTTCGTCTCTTGGCACCAATACGTTCTATTTGTATACGAATACAAGACCTACCTGATATTGAAGCTATAGTGAGAACTACGTCTATATACAGTACTATCCTGATAATTACACCGATTCGTTAATTACAAGGCAACATGTTGTTCGGATTCCACTATAAGCTGTAGGTCCTTTAGTTGCAATTGGCTGTATGGCGTATTAATTAATAGCTGTGTCTAAGGAATATGTCGACCTTAGTTACTAACAAGATTACAAGATCGCATCACTCATCCTACACTCATCACCATTTATACTTGGCTTAACATACCTACATCCATATGATCACCATTTCAAAGTTAAGTATTAAAGTATAATTTTGTTGTTTATGTAATATTGAAAAATCTTTTTTCGCAAACTTTTAAGATGAATATAAACAAATCGTAATAAAACAAGCCGATTAATAATTTATGGGATTGTCAACACATTTTGTTGTGGTAAAATTTTATTCAAACTTTTCCACATATTTTAAAACTTTGTTTAGCTTACTAATCTGAAGTTACAACTAGATGCTAGAAAACATTATTTAGATCATATTGCATAATTAAATTCTGCTCAAAACTTTGACAAATGTCAAATCATGTTATATTATCTGTTAATTTTTTTACTTCGAATCCATACGGTTTCTTAAAACGCAACACGGCCATTGCTACAACCCAAATGTAACACTGCAGTAAATACCGTAACATTTCCAGCAGGTGCAGGTGTACCAACCCATTAACAATGCGATACATTTCCCCACACATTTCCACAAAGGATATTTCACTTGGCGAGAGTAATTGCTGAACTGACATTGGTGCGGAAACTCAGATTCAGAAGCACGTGGCAGTATAAATGGGTCATACGTTCTGATAACTATTGTCTAATATTATTTTTTTTAAATAAACTTATAAATAAAGCATGTGCCTCGCAGTGATGTGTTTTAGGGACTACAAAACTTATCATTTCGTTGCTTTTATTCTTGTGGAGAGAGCTGTTTTTGCGGTGGGATTCACTATGTTCACCGTTGACGTTTGCTGTTTCTAGGCCTACATTACCACAAACTGATAAAATAATCAGAATAATATTATATTATTTTTATATTCTTGTTTTAATGTTTAGTTAACGAATACCATAAATTCCCTTTTTTTACTTGCTCGAAAAGGTTCACCAACCACATTTGACGATAGTCTAATCTTAATAATCTAATTATTTTAAAACTATTTTATATTTTTCAAAGGTTTACGTTATTTATAAAAGGTTTTACATGAAACAATAGTTTTCCAAGCAAACTCTAAATTTAGAAACTATTTCTTAAGTTTGGACGCATTTAGTTAGTGCTTATACGATCAAACAAAAATAGTTGATACTGGACTATGATGTGGCTTCTAACGAATTTTGAAAAAAAAATCTTTATTTGGCCTATTTTGAACACTTTTTTTTCTTTGGCACTTTTGGAGTTAATACCTATTTCACCCTGAAAATAGCGTTTAAAAGTCGTTAAAAATCAGTTTTGTTTTTCTTCTTTTAGTGTGATTTTATTAATAACTAGCCTATCTAAACTAACCTACCATAACATAACCCAACCTAAGGTAATTAAAGTTCACTTAACATAAAATAAATCATCTATAGCTTAAACTGTAAAATGCAGATAAATATAAGTATATGAAAAAAAACTTTGATTAAAGAGGCTGAAAGTAAATTATGAAGAATGTATTTTATTTCTTTGCTGAATTGATTGTATTTTATTTTTCTTGGTCTCATGGGTGTTTTAGAGACTATAAATTGCCTGTTTCGTGTATAAGTCACTATAGTTATCTCTGGGTGCAGCTAGAGAAACAAACCTTCATTATCATGTGGGGGTAAAATCCGTCGACATTTAATACTGTCTTATTACGGTAGTTATTTGCTATCATCAACACCTTTAGTTATATGATTAAAATATCCATTGGCATATTTATTTAATTAAATACTGTTATAAAATAGGATTATGCAAATTTACTTAATAAACTTACATAAATAGGACAACTAACCATTTCATGGGCATTTTGCAGCATTACTAGATCTTAAAAATAATTATTCACAATCTTAAATGGTCCAAAAAGAAACATAGAACAGAGTAACTGTATCGTTATTTTTTTAAATAGTTAGAGCTTGTATTTGAGTAAACAACATTAATTTTCAGTGTTAACCTCAGTGTAAATGAAATGAGTAGTTGTAACAGCCAATTAATAAAGGTAATCATCTGTTTCAATAACGTTTTAATGCTACATGATTTGAACTGCTTCGTGTGTGATAGTTACACTCCATTACCATAAACAGGATATTTCACCAACGTTTATAGTTTGGAACTGATAGTTATAAGCTTAGGCATAATTGCTAAATTAATTGTGTTAATGACTTTACATCTTAATTGCTAAAGTTTACAATATACCATGTCTGTTACTGTTAGAAATTGATTACTAATCGCTTTTTTTGTCGAACTGTATTGCATAATTTATTACATTCAAAGTTTTGACAACAATGAGAAAAGGTTGATTGTCATCCATTTCAAAAGAAGATGACCTAACAATTCAGCAAGCATCATAATGTGCTGATGTAAGGTTTAAATATTTGTCCTACAGTTACCTAACAATGTATATGTTCTCTCTCTGATTTGATAAAGCAAAGTGGCCAATTCGCTCATCAGTGAGACAATGTTAATATTGTCTCACTCCAATTACTTTGTCTCACTCCAGATTTGCAACGTGAAGGCACGAAATAGTGAGCACGTAACATGCAGAGAAGGTCGTATGCGCGCGAAATACGTTGGCAGCACTGGCTGTAAATCAGCTGGTCAGCTGTTGTACTGTTGTATCATTAAATGTCACATCAAAAGTTCACTTCTGTGTAAAAATATGTTACGTTTCTTTACAAATTTATTTGTTTTATGGTAATTGTAGGAAAAATATAATGTGCAACTCGAGTGCAAAGTGCAATTGCCTCACTCGAGAAACCATTCCTCACTCGCCTACGGCTCTTGAGTAAGTGATTCTCTCGAGTGAGTCAATTGCTCACTTTGCTCACTTGTTGCACAAATAACTATTATTTGATTTCGTTAAACAACATATAATCGTTAAATCTAAATATTCATATTCTGGCTCAATAAAAATCGATATAAACATGAAAATGTTGTTTTACTTAATTATAAAAACAAATAAGTAATGTAAGCCTAATTACTAAAGTATCTCAATTGCATCTCAAATGTTATTATACTCCATACATATTAATTACTTAACTGTTAACATACGTCAAAGTGGAAAAGAAATTACAAATCACATTTTCCAAAGAAAGTTTTTTAAGTTGAAAAAGGTTTACATAAAGTGAATGAGTCAGCACTAAAATTATGCTAGATCACTAGAAATCTGTATAGACCTATTTATATCGTCAAAAACATTTTTAGAATTTATTAAATATTAAATTACATGATGCTAAGACGTGAATAATTGTCTTACAACCTAAATACAGTTTTATAAGCATAGAACCAGTTGTGTTAATAGTATAATATAGAACTAATATAAATTTGAATAAAGATGTAACATTCTCAATGATTTTTGACAGATCTTAGGTCTTTAAACCATCTTTTCTCTTTGGCGTCAAGTTTTTTTCTTAACAGTTCCCCAAAAGTAGTCACACTAACTTTATTCTCGCCGGTGCAAAATTCGAATCTCATATTTTACCCTGAAAGCTATTGAGTTCACAAGATTATATTTTCTTGTTGATTCATACAAATATCCGGTTGACAGATCGCTAGCTTTTTTTACTCTTAACACTGTAAATTATGAATCATAGGCTAATTAAAGGACTAAAAATATAGATAAATCAACGAATTAGAATTTTTCAAGACCTCTAACCCTTGGAAGATAAATGTAGATTCCACCTTCATATTTTTCAATATGCAAATTTTAGTTATAGCGAACTTCCCTGTAGGGAATAAGCTATTATTGAACCGATGCCAGTGAAAACCTTCAGCCGAACAATTTAATTTTTGGATTTAAATGTTAAAGTTTTACATTACTTATGAACATGTTACGAGAAAAAAATGTTACCTAACAATAGAAAAATATACAATAATTTTATTTAAAATCGTTGTAAACTGTATGTTTTATAGGTATGTAGCTATCAGCTAAGTACACAGAATCAATGGTTTACTCTATTTATAATTACTCTATTTATAAATTTACTCTATTGTAAATAGATGATGTTCTTAACATGGCCTCCGTTACTATTAATAATTTTTTTTTAAGTAGTTGAAACTTAAAAAGTGTTATAACAAATTATAATTATTGACTAGTCACATTTATTGCTATCGTCACTTGCAGGAACTTATAGTGAAAATAGAGTGAAGGTTTTAAAACAAGGCGATGTAATTAAGACCTTTGACCAAGCAGCACAGTTATCGGTGTTTCAGAAACCAATTGTGGTATGTGGCTATCGGCTTGATAAGCTTCCGTTGGTTACCGATGCCAATGAAATCATTGAGTCTAACAACTGTATTTTAGCATTCAAATCGTAACGATTACGTTGATATATTATTTACGTATACGTTAATGGATATTTAAACGTAATCTATATTTATATATAATTTATAATATATTAATATATAATTTATAATATATTAATCTATAATTTATAATATATTAATATATAATTTATAATATATTAATATATAATTTATAAAATCTATTTCGTGGTTGCGAAGTACGGGTGATGTACCCGTAGGCCTACTTCGCAACGGGAAGAAAAATCTGTTTGAAATAGATTTAGAATAAATAATCCGTCATCAAGTTTTATATTATATAATTGTACCACATAGTTGTATAAAATATGTTTGTTATAAAATGTAAGATACAATAAAATGAAATAATGAAGATAGTAGTCATATATAGACGGTTATATTTTAACAATAATTACAGTTTATAACACATTTAAAGTAATATTACTAGTCTAGCTGATCTTTAAAGGAATCTATAAGAGTTTTTAAGTGGTAAATGGGCACGTTCAAACCTACATTTTTGTCACATAAAGGCCCCAAAAATTCCTCTAGTGGGCTATATTCAAAATACCAAGCAAAAACAAAGATAAATACTGACGCAACGCAAGAGTGGGCTATACTAATATTTTTTTACCTTAATACTTAATTCTAAAATGGTGAATATGCAAATGTAGGTATTTTAAGCCAAGTATGAATGGAGATAAGTGTAGGATGAGTGGCGCGATAGCGTAGTCTTGTTAGTGAATATGAGTCCGACATGTAATTTGGACACAGTTGTTTAAAATAGTCCAGCTAAGGGACCTAGAGTTTATACTGGAATCCGAACCACATTTTTGTCTTGTAATTTACGAGTTGGTCTAACTATCAGAATAATACTACCGGCAGACTTAGCACTCACTAGTGTGGTTGTTAATCCACACCAGGGAGTATCGTATCCACAGGTCATGCCCAGAAATATACACGATTCGTGACCTCTAAATATATGGGTGTAAAAAAAGAATGTCCAGGTAGATTTAACACGTCGATTGTAGAAAAGCCTCGTGTATTGACAGCGGAGCACAGAGATTTGCAAAATGTCAGGATTCATATATTTTGTTTTGTTGTTTTTTTGTTGCCTTTCTGGTTTTAACCAAAAATATTCCGTTAACGTTTAGTTACTTTTTTACACGCGAGAAAATGATATAAATTTAAATATATTTTATTTTATAACTTTAATAGACTGAAAGAAACTGATTGTTAAAACTGGCCTATCGGGGTAATTTCTACAATATATTTTCTTGTGTGTAGTGTAAGGCTTTGAGCAGATTTTTTTATTTACTATAGTTAAAATATTTCCCTGCATAAGTATTTTAGATACATCCATTTTTTCTAGATTGTTTTACTAAGTTCAATAGAGGGTACAATTTAATATCTAATAACGAATAAATGTATGCATTTTTTTATTGTAATAAAATTTTTAAGATTCTTTAAAGACAGTTAACTTATATGTTTATTGTCCACCGTGTAGGTCCATAATCAACTGTGATTCAGGAATAACTAAGCTCATTTATTTAAAAACTATTCACGAACAGATATTTTCAATCTTTTTCGTGTAAATTTAAAATGCAATTTAAACGTAATAAATTTTGGTTTGAAGATCGAGATAGTTATTTTATATCCATATTAATTTGATGAGTTTAGTATAAAATCAATAACACAACCAGCTATGAAAAATACAAACCTTCGGTTTGAAATTTAATTTGGTGATACACAATAAAAGTAATTTCAGGGTAAATTTTTATGGTAAATCAACCTTATCTGAAAATCTAGATTGGTAGATTGGTTTTTTTTTTTTGTAGTTTGGTATGTATAGTGGTTAAAACCCTTCATTTCGAGCACCGACCAGACAATGGTGTTTTTGTGCAACATTTGTTTTCAATATTTCTATTGGTTTTAAAAACAATTAAAATAAATAGTTGTCATTACATAATACAGTAGTTTACTTAAATTGCTATCACTTTATCAATTTTTATATAGGGAAATCGTATCTTACAATCTGGTATTTAAAGGCTAATTATATCAAATGCATTACTTATCAAGATATATATTTTTTTATTACAACAATACGGTACGGTAATTTCGCTTGATTCTTCTAAAACCAGATGAAAACTTGAGGTAAAAAAAGGATAATCGAAAATCTAGAAAAATTATAATTTATATACAATTGATCAATTTTTGAATCGTTTATATCTTAACCACAATATATGATATATTGACATTGGTTTTTTTATTGATTTAATAATACATTTAAAATTATACTGAAATACCTATAAAAATTTTATCAAACATGCAGAACAAATCCAACCATTAAAATCAGTTTTTCCAATAAATAAACGTATATTACGAACAGCGGCCACTCGTGTATAAAGCGTGTTTGATGTGACAGTTCAACAGTAAAATCCAACAAAAAATATGGAAATCCACCTTTTATTAAATTTGTTGTATGCATTTATTCTTAAAGTTAATTACTCTTAGCATTATAAAGCTTAAGGCGAGTAATCAAAACGTTCAATAAAAAATCATTAATTTTTATTGTAAATTTGACTGCCGTTAGCTTAGTTAAAACGTAATATTAGTCGAATTGTTACAATTAATAAACATTACTATAAATAGCTGAAAGGTAACATTCCTATTTGAAGAATGAATAGTTATAAAATTTAAAATTTTTCATAATAATCGTGAAATGACAAACGAAACAAATATAAGCCTGTCATTTACTCAGTCAGTTACATATTTATTTAATTATATTCCTCTATTATTTAGAGAAACATTATCCTTCACCATGATTTCATATGTCGGTAAGTTTTGATTGAGTTGACACAATTTCGAACATGGCATAAAAACTACTAATATAATTTATTAAGAGCTTTTCAAAGCATAATACTTTGAGGAGTTGGGAGGAAAGCTCTTTAATATTTATTTTTGTAACTAGTGTGCGAAGTGGCACTTTGCTGCACACGAGAGAAATGTAGTTTTATTAGGACTTTTCTCGAGTGCAGCAACGGCAATTTGCGCTCGTGTTACACATTATATTTTCCTACAGTTACTATAAAACATAGAAATACTTAGTCTTTCAAACACGTTTGTAGGTTAGGTTAAATCCAAGAGTTGTATGAAATGAGAAACGCTGTATCAGCTGATCGTAATCGTTGTATCTTTAAGTGTTGCCAACTTATTTTCAAGAGTACACGAATTACATGTCTAATGAAAGTAAACTATTTTGTATGTTGTTTGGTTAGTATACTGTAGTGTGGCAAAACAAGAGTGCGGCAAAAGTAAGTAAATACAGAAATTAGCAACTTTCTGAGCTATAATCAGAGCAAGGAAGCCCACTTAGTCATTTGATTGTAAAAAAATAATTAAATGCATGGAATAATGGGGATATTGTTAAAAAGACAAAGTAAACTTCCGCAGGAAAAAGGATATTCATAGCTTGACTCGTTTCAAAGTGAATACTGTTTTGTCTAACTTCATCAGTCTGAAGAGCAAGTTAGCCGATCAAGTGTTTTCTACACCTCTTGCTTTACAGTAATATAAACATACAACATAAAACAGTTTATTAGCAAAATTGAACATTAAAAGATTAATCTGATGTGTAAATTAAAGCCACAATTGGACCTACAGTAAGCATATTAGCAGATTATTTATTATGCAGCTGCACATCATAAAGAAATCCGTGTTTCCTAAGTTCCAATGAATGGGTCTACGTTGAAAACGTCATCTTCTACTACTCACGCTGGTTTAAATACTGTAAAAACGTATTTCATGTACAAACAGTACACTAAGATTTTTAAGATAATGGCTACAAATGACTGAACCCAATAAAATAAAAGAATGGCCGTGATTGATCACTAATGTTCTCCGTATCCTTAATCGTCCAACGTCAACTTTTTAAATATATTTTTCTTTTCAAATATCAGTGTTTAGTTATGTTTACCTATAACTGGAAAAGAGTGTGATGCTTAAACGATCACTGTAATAGGGGAAAGATTTCAAATGAGAGTAATAAGTTTTCTAGACTAAGAAGTAAAAAACTAAACTGAACTAAAATTTTAACTATAGTCCCTTGCAGTATTATAAGGGATATGATTTAAATGCTTCTATTACAATTATTATTCAAAGGAAAGCTGAAAAAATACCAATATTAGTAGGATGAAGAAGTGTTAGTTTATGTGATTTAAAAAAACATTAATTGTTTGAGTTTATATAACTAAATTTAACCCTATTATTTTTAATTTTATTGAAACGTATAGTATCAATGCTCCTGTGAAATGTTCCTCAACATTGTATTTACTCGCTCAACTGTTAAAGACCACACTTAAATGTTAACGCCGTAGATTCGCATTTACAGTAAGCATGAGTTATGGCTGCCGTTCAACTTGGTTCACTAGTCTTTGTTTAGGCGTAAAAATATTCTCTATAGCCCTATGGTGGTCAAATTATGGATATTGCTACTAAGTTAATCAGTAAAGGTCTAACGTATTTATGTATTTAAAATTAATTTTTAAGAAAAGTACTTTAATTTAAGATTACTTATTTAAGTCTTTTAATATGAGAACGTAGCTAGCTAGGAACCCCTAACAATCTTCACCATTACCGTGCCGGTACAGTACTTTGAGGTCGGAACTCTTCGTGCTATATTGAACACAGTTCCACTATAGTTATAAGACAATTTTCTTGAACGTATTAACAAATATACAGTACTTGGGAACAGCTTAATTAAGTGACTAAAATGCAAACAATTGTTTTTATCTGCAACAATTTTGCTATTTTTTACGATAAGGCTTATAAGTTTTATTCTTGGATAAACAACGGGATAATCATGCATGGATTTATCAGAAATACGATCCAATGAGTTTCACGTCAAAGTGAATTGTTAATCAAAACACCGATACTGTGTTACACGTTACCACATACACCGTGTTTATCGAATGAGTAAATTACTAAACCTGTTCATTATTTATCACTAGATTTAGATCATAACGTTTCTTTAATGTGAGAAAAAAACACATCATGATTACACATTAACTTTAAAATTATTTTAACGGTTAAGGATTGGTTAAGAGATTGAAACGGTCAAGTATATACGTAAACATATTTTAGTTAGATATATTAGTAGTGTATTGAACTTTTCCAAAAGACTGTGAAGTTTTAATTCACCTAAACATCTACGTGACATGTATTTTTTATTGTACTTCAAAAAATATTTTTTTCACCATATGCCTTGTTTTTGACTGCTGCAACCGTATAATATTGTCTTTTTGTATTAGCATTTTCATTCAACCACCACCCTGAGAGAAAGTGAATCTAAAGACCATGCTTTAAGTACAGCTACAATACTGTAAAATAACATGGTGTGGAGTAACTTGTTTAAACTAGCAAAAGTAGAAATTCATGTCTTAGATTATCCATATACTTATTCGATGACACATTATTCCTTTATATATGTAAAAGATTGATACAAAATATATGCATAGAAATAAACTTGTAATATATTTGAGACATATTTAAATTTAATTCAATATAATGGTGTATAATTAGTGAAAGTGCTAACGTACTGGTTCTAGTCTCTAATTATATTGTGTACATTTATAGATTGGAGTTTTTATAATATTTTTTTATATTCCTTTTTTATAATACATATTATTTTCTAAATTGGTATAAAATAATTGAACATTAATTTTTCTTTCTAAGACGTGCACTGTTAATTTTGCTATTTTAAACAGATCAATCCCCATGATGTTATTTTAAAAGTATTATAGCTGTACTTTTGCAAAGCATAGACTTTATGTTTACTTGTTCACTGACAGTTGTGAAAATGGTAATACAAGAAGGCACCGTCGTACTCTTGCAGTTTTCACAACATTGAAAGCAGTTCCTAAAAAAAAAAACATTTGTTCAAAAACAATTAGAAATATATATTATCATTTTCGTTTATAGCCATTGTGATGCGTGTGTGTTGCTTGGACGGAATGTTGGTGCAAATAACGAAAAAAATTGGTAGCCTCACTTGGTTCCCGAGAAAGATTAATATTATTATGTAGAGAAAGGATGTGAAATATGGACCAGATAACCAGCTACAGCCACATAGGCCATGAATACCAATTATAGGTACAAACCTATACTAGTAATGGTAGATTTGACAACAGAGTTTTAGGATATAAAAGAGATTTTGTTCGGAAGGAGACAGATGTGCGTTGTGGTAGATTAGATTTTTGGCTCAATCGCAGCCTAACACGATAAAAGGTCATCTTATTTGGTGTTCATTTCGGGTTCCTACCTTAACCCTTGAATTTCTTCTTCACGTTGTCTTTATATATTTACCAAAACACGGCCAGCCATCCATCTATATATTAATAGGCATGCATGTTTCTTGAAAACCTTTTTTCTCAGCTCGTGTGCATCACAGGGAAAATCTACGCATACTGATAGAAAGATATTTCCTGTAGATTTGCAGGATCCCTTTAAAAATTGAAATAGGCTCAAATATAAGCACAAAAAATGAATTTGAAATTTAATAAAAATTAACATGGACTTTATGGGTTTCCATGCTGGTGACGAAATAACAACGAAATATAAACAGAAAATCAAAACAAATGGAAGAAATTACAATCACATGTCTTATTTACAGCGTGGGGTGAAAATAGAGACGCTACTTTTGACTTACAACTAGACATTCCATCCCCATGTTAGTTGTTGTTGTTACCAGTGTTTTTTTATTAATTCGAAGTAGTTGATGAGAGCCACCGACAGATTGCGCTGATCTAAATTACTAATTTCTGTCGAATAGGCCCCACACGATGTGTTTTTACCAAGTCAAACTTATGGAATGACTTATTATGAGCTATAGCAACTGTTTATGACCCATCAACTTTGCCAGCAACAAAAAATAAAATAGAAAATATAATTTTAGACACGCATTCTGTGACTGGCTCATACAACTACAAGTAAAAATTAAAAAATGGCGACAGCTGATCCATATCGATGGGATGTCTACTTCAGTATCCAATAGTCAATGTTTGCACATTAAATAGTTTTGGTCGAGTTTTCAAACACTGGACGACCACTAGTTTCGTCTAAACAATAGCACAACACAATAAAAAGTAATAAAGTCTTGGATACTTGGATACTGTGCTGATATATACTGAAAATGCTATAACTTATATTTAAACCTTGATTTCATTTTATAGAGAAATACGGTGTAAAACATTTACTCTAGATATTTACTCAAATATCCTTTATGGAAATTTTATCAAATATAAATATAAAAAACTGTTATAATAAGTTTTTTGTTATTGTTGGAATTGATGACATTTCAAATTTGTCCACTTTTTTTCATACTAGTGTCCCTGTTGCTCGAATTCGAGAAATTGCTAAGTATTACAGGTGTTATTTTACAACGAATTTCAACCAAGTCAGCAAATGTTTGTAGCAAACCGTTAAATTAGCAAACTTATTGGCAGTTTACAATTAACATGCTCTTCTTCTCACTTTTTATTTCTGACAACAGCTAGAATTTCATAAAAATTTTTGTTTCCAATCTTAATCTTATGGAGAAATACGAAACTTTAAATGGCTCCAGGGCCTCACTCTATCATTATTTTCCTCCTGCACAACTTCACGTTACGTTCTTTCCAATGACACCAAAAACATGACAATCGGTTCAGTAGTTTCGGAGGAGTAATTGTCACAAAACATCTGCTAGCGTATTAAATAAGTATAGGTTATTTTGAAAAGTTTATAATCAGCTGAGTAATCTTTTTATCAAACATTTTTTCACAGCCTGCTCTGTATGGGAAGAATAATTTTATATCTTTGTAATTTTTTTTTTTTTAACTTAAATATACATAATATACTAAAATAAAAATAATTTTAACAGATTGTCGCTTGATATTACGTGATTTGACAATTTTTAAGGCATAAATGTAGACTATTCTACACAACTTTTATCATTGCAAAATTCATATGCATATCTGAATAAAAACTATGCAGAAACTAACTTAAGGTAGGTTATTCTTTTAAATGGAAGGTAGAAACAAATATAAAAGTATCTGGAGAAAGAATGAGTGATTGGGAAAGCAAGGCTTACCACAGCGTTGAAACTTTGATTATTTAAAGTTCTGTAGAAACCCACAACGATTTGCATGGAGTTGTTATTTTGTTTTAGCAATAATAAAGGACTTTTGGTATAATCTAAATTCGTTACAATAATAGCAGTTGTATAATACAGATATATTTTGATGTTTTTTATTATATGTTTAAATTACATTCCTGCATTCTCATTGCGTATTTAAAAAATTTTCAGCTCTAATGTATTTTAATGGTTTTTTTATGTGATAACTTTGTTTAATATCACTAGCCTTATAGTGTAAAGTCAATGAAAGTTTTTTCTAACAGGACAAGAGATGTGATACAAATTAAAACTGAGATTCAGTACAATGTTTGTGTCAAAGTTTTAAGTGCAAAGATTCACTTTTACCACACTCTATAGAACTCAGAGTAAGTGGAAAGATAGGATCGTATCCACTGAGGTGGATATACAGATAAAAAGCAGGTTCGTGTGAGGTCATAGCTTTACCTTCGCTCGCTACATTCTCAATTGCGTGTATTCAACTCGTTTCAATGATGTCAGTTAATTTTTATTGTGATGTTTGTCTAATATTTCTTTAATTATAAGAAAAATTTTATGTTGCAAGATTCATAACAATTGCAGTTAATTTGTTCCATCGGATTACAGAGAGGGAACATTTCATTAAGTGTCTGTGGTAAATTGATAATACTGTTCATCATACATTAATAAGACACACAATCGAAGTATTGCCTTAACTCTTCCCAGATCTGATCACTTGCGTGCTCCATAATAAGCTTGTTTTTCCTAGTCATAATCCAGTAATCGGTTGTCATTATAGATTGCTAACGTTTATTTTATAGATTTAACAACTAAGTGTTATTCAGGTAAGGTCAAACATTTTATCAAAATATTCTGGGTTTAATATAACTAAAACATAAGGACGTCTGTGCAAGAGTTAATTTTCCCGTCCATATTATTCAAACCGGTGGTTTTGAATGTTTCCAATATACATGTATCACGCAGAATATAAGGTTATCTTTTACAAAAACCTTTAGATAAACCGCATATAAATACTTGTCAGGACCAGGATGTTTCTTATAAATTATATCCTTAGGTTAGAATATATCAAAAGTAAATAATATTTTTCATTCCATATCCAGAATACTTGAAACGTTTCTATTTAACGTATTGCGTGCTGTTTGTTAGTCCTTATTTACCCTAAGCTTTAAGTATTTGAACTGTTATTCAACTTTCTTGAGCATTTGTTTAGTATTATTATAATCTTTGTGTACAGATTAAAAATAACTCATCAAGTTATTAACTTTTGGATAAACCAACTATTAAACTTTTTATAACATAAATTAACTGTTATTTTGCAGCATACATATAGGCAAAAAGTTCTTTCAGTAGTCCATTTATGATTGTAGAATCATTATTCCATTCTTCCATTCTTAATGGAAAAGCAATGGACTTTATGGGATGTCAGAATACAACATAATACAAATAAAGTATTTTCCAAGGTAAAATGTAAATGTGATGTTTCTAGAAAGAGTAATGGTTCATCTAAAGCACTCTCAGCTTAGGATTAGACGGATAATGAGATGAATTAATGCAAGTCATCACGTTATGGATAATCTTACACGAGATCGTTTTTCAATGATTATAATTCTCTCAATCCAACCATAGTAGTTATAAGAATGAATATATTATATACTATTGGCAGGTCATAAGTTAAATCTGTATTACAATGCATTTTATTAGCGTGAAATAGATTGTTTGTTTGAAAAAAAGCACA
Source organism: Macrosteles quadrilineatus (assembly GCF_028750875.1). Lineage (NCBI taxonomy): Eukaryota > Metazoa > Arthropoda > Insecta > Hemiptera > Cicadellidae > Macrosteles > Macrosteles quadrilineatus. Next base: position 162,507,804 of record NW_026542594.1, read on the forward strand.
ATCATTCTACCAAAACCTTCAATACGCAATTTAAATAAGTATCTGGCACAAACATTAATGTACTCGTATCACTGTCGAACTAAAGAAAGCAAGGGTTTTCAATCAAACGACCAGTGTCTTCTTTTTATGCCATTCTACAAGCAGGCGGATTTTAATCTTCACGTAATACATTTGTCACGTAGGATATACAGTTATCTTTTACAGAAACCTTTGGATAAACCGGGCATAAATACTTGTCAGCACTAGCCCATGTTTTTAGTTTAAAGAATATATCTTCATTTTATATCCAGAATACTTGAGAACTCACTATCAAACAACGAGTGTCGTTATTGTGTAGAATTATTGTGAATATATAGACATCTAAAATAACTTATTACTTAGTTAAGTGATGGTTTATTTTTTTACTTTTTGTAAGCGAAAATAAACTGCTCATTGGATATGCAATTTATAATGTAGGTTGGCTGTAACCTATTTTAATTTTTGTAACGGGATGTACTTAATACTGCTAATTATTGTGTAGGTATGAGAACCCCTTACACTTTTGAACGACCTTGCTACATTTTAATTGCATCATAACTAACCTAAGTGTTTGGTAAAACATAGTATTGCTGAAACCAATATTTATATTTGATTAAATGTAAAATTCTTTATAAGATTAGAACTAAACTAAGTATATTTTAGTTGTACAATAGATCTATCGATTGCTTACAGCTTAAAGCAAACACATGATCTTACTATCACTAAACAACTCGGATCGTGTAGTGGTAAATCCTAAACAGCTTAAAGGATCAGACAAAATAAACTCCCTTTGACACATTCACACGTTTTAAAACCATAAAGGTGAAAAAGTAGCTTGGTTCAATAAAGCAAATAGGTATTACACTCTTGGCTCTAGTCTCATGCAGGTCAATTAATACTATTTGCTGCTAACACAACTTCTTTCTTTCATAACCGTCAATATTATTTTTCAATGCGTGATTTTTCATATCTCTCAAAGTGTCGATATTCACTTCATTGTCGCATAGTTCAAAATCACAAAAAAAACAACATACATGTTGAATTAAATGATAATACTGTGTTACATTATTAGTCAATATAGTTGTACTAGTACTCTAAAAGTACTACTAAGTGTTGTGTTATATAAGATATAAAAATATTGAAAATAATTTGAATCATTCAGTGTAAACAAATTATTTAATCTTTAGCTTTTTGTTAGGTGATAGTCTTGGTTATAAATAGCAACCTTAATTTCTTTTGGTCAGTGGATACTTTATATGAAAGTACTAAATCAAGTTGTGCTTTTAAAGTGAACATGTGTAGTAAAATGTAGTGAAGGTCAACCCATGAACTGTACAAGTTGGTAAAATAAAGCACATTAAAATTAATAATACTGAGTTAAAAATTTTGTAAATGCCTATTGACACTATAAGCTGTTTATTTTTCTTCTCCATATAAAACATAAACCTCCAAGTTGATTTGTGAAAAATAATAAGTATTTTTATTTATATATATGTATTTGTATTCGAAAAATCTTACAAACTCTACCAACATAGACAATATACTTAGGCTCCCCGCTCGATCAAAAAGAAAACTTTTAATCTGCCAAGAATCCACAAATAAAACCTTTGTGAACACTCTAAAAGAAGATCTACCGTAGACATTAAGGGTTTTAACGTATCGCAATATACAACGTGTCCAAAATGTTCCGAGTTGGTTAACTATTTTTCGAAAAAATGCAAATAGATCTACAAAAATTTGCAAAATGTTACCGGACATCAAAATCTATTTCCTCATAAATTCAGTGATCCGCCACTTCCTCAGGGGGACGGCCCGCTAGGAGTCAGAAGAAATTCTTAATTGAAGCTTAGGTTGATATGTATATTAAATAAAATGTCTTTATTAGTAGAGTACAGAGCCCGTATATTTAAAAGCATTACAATTTAATATCATCAAATCGTCTATGTATGTTCGATTGTAACACCATTCAGTTATATTTATAAGTACTGCAATACTGTTCATATAAACATTTACTGTGCTAGACAAATTATTTGAACAGAAGCAGTTTGGAGATCCATTACCCATTACCCAGAAGTGCTCATCATCAACATTTGATGTTAACTCCTAATTCTCTATTCACATTGTATTCTCTTCAAGCTTAATACTTCAAGGTTCAATGTGGTATATTGAAATGTGACGTTTGTTGATTGTTAAGTTGGTAAATTATTATGAAATTAATTCAAATCATTATAAAAGCTTACTTTTCATATAAAGAGTATTTTGATCATCTAAAAAATAATTTGTCTAAAAGTAAACCTATAACATACATATAAGATAAACTATGATAAGTCCGTTATTGGGGAGTGTAGTGGTTAGAACGTGGGACTTCGGTCCCTGAGGTCCCGGGTTCAAGACCTGCCAAATCACCAATCAATTTTATTGTAATAATAATCCCGCAACCCCTAGGTCTAGTCTAAAGTAATGTGAAACACAATTTTGGACAAGAAAACTATCATAGGCCTACCCAATTATACTGGCAGGGTTTTTGTAGTTTTTTTCGCAATAAAATCCTACAATCCTAAAACAAGCACGTGCACTGACAAACTTTTATTTTTGGTCTGAGCATTTATATTTCTTTGTTAAAATATTGGGTATTTGGCGCGATAAATCGATTGAAGTTGGTCACAAGGCTGGGAAAAATCCAGTTTCCACCCTACAGCTCTTGAAATAGCACATGTTATCGTCAATATATTTTGTAGCTGTAGTTAATAAAAACCAGCTGATACAGGTTATTTTTATTGCAATCTATGTATTTATAAAGGTGTATTTAAAATCTTTTATAGGCCTATGTATAATCTAAAATGTGTTCACATTGATTAACGTACATAATAATATCAATGTAGCAAAAAAACTTTTGTAATACATTTATTTTTAATTCAACCCGAGCAATGTTCGGTCTCCTGGTACAAGAAAATAATTTGGTATCAATCAGCGAGTTTGCCACTTTAATTCCCTGTACTTTTTTACCCACAAATTTGGAATTCGCTCTTAATTATTCCTTTTAAAATTATATTTTACAAACGTCACTTAATTTTTTTTTTTGCTTTACATTGCTTATATATCATTTAAACATATCTTAAAGATATTCGCAACATAACTTGTCATTGTTGTATAGTACTGCTTTCAGTTTACAAAAATAAACTGACATGGATGGTATGCTCAGGGCTGTTTGTATGGAAAGTTTTTAGATGCTTCGCATATAAAATGCTTTTCTTTTAACGTTATGTGGCTTGAACTCTGTCTCTTGACACCAATATGTTCTATTTGCATACAAAATTACAGACCCGTCATGAGATTATAATAATTTTGTATCTATCTGGCAAAATCCTTCCCTCCGGCTTTTACAAAATTTATTAAAGCAGATTTATGAGCACTAATTTAAGCTAGTTAGTAATAAAGGAAAGTTCGCAGGTCCTATTTCTTAGACTAATCCACAACGTGTAAGTACCCTATGTTTAAGTGTATATTATTAATTGTAGCTGCCTATTTTGTAATCTGTTTTACTGGACATAAGCTACAATTTAATCGTTCTTCGGAAAGTCCATGCCGTATGCTGTAAAACCAATAGAATTAGTTGAGTAATACAAAATTTTCTGACTTGTGTTGCTTTTTACGTCACACCTCAACGAAACAGTTCAAGGAGCCCTATTAACGTTTTAGAAAACGTGATGTGATTTAATTATTCGTTGATTTTATTTTACTAGTGTCCCTGTTGCTCGAGTTCGAGCAATTGCTAAGTATTAAAAGCGTTATTTTAAAACCAATAACAGTCATAATTTCTGATGACTTTAAAAGATTCAACTCAAAGATTTTGGAAATACTCATGATGTAGGTACATAACAGATCGATACAGTATAATCACAATTTCCTGTAAATATTATATCATTTTTTTTAAAGCTGATTTTGTTTTTTAGTGTTTTCTACAAATAGCCTTACTCATAGCCGCATTAAGTTACCCATAATAACATTATAAATTCTAAAAAAAAAAAATTTCTATTTCTTCTCCTTGGGGGTGTTCTATGACTTTCCTATGTTTCCATAGTTTGCAAATGGGCTGTTTCAATTATTAATAAGAAATGCAGCACAGTGTTAATTCAGTTTTCTTTTAAGATATCAATTTATACAGGCTCTCTCACTTTTTTCCATTGTAATACTTACGCCAACCCAAATTCAAATAGTAAACATTTCATTTCAACAAAGTCAGTAAATGTTTGTAGCAAACTGTAAAATTAGCAAACTTATTGACGGTTTACAACATATGTTCTTCTTCTCACTTTTAATTTCTGACAACAGCTGGAGTTTCATAACAATTTTTGTTTCCCATGTTAATCTTATGGAGAAATACGAAACTTTAAAGGGCCCCAGGGCCTCACTCTCTAATTATTTCCTTAAAAAGAAAGTTTCCTGCACAACTTCACGTTACGTTGTTTCCAATGACACCAAAAACATGTCAATCGGTTCAGTAGTTTCGGAGGAGTAATTGTCACAAAAATCCTGCTTGCGTATTAAATAAGTATAGATTTGGGATAATGGAAGCTCTTAACATACAAACAGGAGAAGTAACTTTTTACTACAGAGTGGTTTTATTTTGTGAGTTTAGGCATTACCCGAGCATTAGCTGGAAGTTCACGACTAACCTCGGGTTACTGTAGGTGGCATTCAACTCCCTTAAACATAACTTTAAATTAAACTAAACTAAATCGGATACCACCAAGCTTTAATGTGGGCGATTATGATGACCAATGAATGAATAATCAGTATGGTCTGAGTCCTGCCAATTAATAAATCGTAATTGAATCCTGGACCCACTTGCCTAAGACTATAAAGTCTTGCTTATAAAGTCAAAATTTATATAGCACTCCCGAAAGTAACACTTGTATCTAGTTAGCTGTATCCCACAGTTTGTATTCTTAACATAAGAAAATTGTAAGGATAAGTGCATACACAAATTAATGAAAAAGGTAATTTAATTAAAATAATAAAACCACTTGTAATTATCAAATTCAAAGTTTGTTAATGTGGCCCGATCCTGTACTGTCCAAATGTAGGCTTATCTATAACTTATTTCCGTTATTAATTAATTACTAGTTTACATGTTGCTCGAAATCGAGCAATTGCAAAGAAGTAAAGTAGTTATTTAAAAACAAATAACTTATTTGTTGTGGATTGACTGAGAATTGAATTAGTGGGTAATTTAATTAGTGGACTGTATTTATATTATGACGTTCGAATAAATTGAGCAGTGAAATGACACATCTGAAACTTGAAAGAAAATGATTAATGAAGTCTTATCTAATAGTAAAATTGAAGTATCACTCACGACCGATCCTTTCTTCTCTGTACGAAGCGTGGTCGGAGGCCTGGAGTGTGGAGTGTAGAATTCTCAGGGGCCCCTTGGTCCTAACCCAAATTAAACTTGATTTTGTCATTTTTTTTATTATTATTTACACAACATTATTTAAAAACTAATACGGTAACAGTCATAGCTTCCGATGAGTTTAAAAGACTCAACTCATAGATTACGTACCTAACAGTTCCATATAATAAAAATTTCTTGTAAATATTTTTTTTCATTTTTCAAAAGCTGATCTGTTTTCTTGTTTCCCACTTATAGCCACATTAGGTTGTCCATGTTGATCTTCGTCAATGATAATGTAGTCAGCATGGTACTAGCAATTGTCGCCAGTACGTTTACAAATTTCAGTCATTTTTTATAGCGATAAAATGTGTTTTACATTACTTAAGACCTGCCTGATTTTCAGCATAACCTCTCTGTCACAATTTTATTTGCTTCAATTGACATTAATTTGGCTAGTTTCTGTTATAACGTAAGTTATATTTACCTAAAAAATGCATAATTGAAAGGCCTAATGTTGTTCAGATGGCTGTTTGTTTCCCTTGAATGTGATTTGCTTCAATGAAGATTTATTAAGGTTTCTTGGATGTAGTCATATTATTTTAAAATCACTTGACTTTTATGGAAACATGTATTTAATGTCCTTGCAGTAACAGTTTAATTCGGCCTTAGAGGGGTTTCCTTTGCCAATCATCATAAAGTTATCATAAATTCCGTGTTTCCTACAAAATAGTAGCACTTCGGCTAACATCTTTGTTCATTGTTTGTGGAAATCTTCATATTGTAGGTGTTCTTCTTTATATAGGATAATAACGATAGTTTATTTTTTATTTTTTATAATCTCTATAGCTTTTCCTTGGTGGCGTTCTATGACGTTCCTATGTTTCCATGGTTAACATATCGGTTCTTTCAATGATTGCTCAAGAATTACAGTACCCTGTCAATTCATTTTTCTTATTTGGTAAAATATATCAAATTGCCCAGGGTTTCTTGATTTTTTACATTGTTATATGTAGGCCTACAAATGTAAATAAAAATAGAAAATATTTAATTTCAACAAAATCAGTTAATTTTACACAATGCGTTTCGTTGAATTAAAAAATAAATAATAGCAATTAAATTATAAGCTGGTCAAAATGTAAACAATTATGTTCTTCATAAGGATAACATGGGAACCTTAAAATCCACTGGGGCAGAGCCCAAGGGACTTTTTCATAAATGTAGCCAGTTTGCAAATCTACGCGACACGCTCTTTCCAATGAGACGCAATGGATAAAATCGGTAAAGAAATGGCGGAAGAGTTCAACCGACAAGATTCGTGTTCGCGTATTAATGATATAGATTAACATTTCTGATGCTGATTATTCTACAGGAAATCACATTCATATCTAATACACTACTTGAAGTGTAGTATTTGGTTTCATAAATTACACATTAGATGTAGTTTTTCTGACTAGTTAGTTATTTTATATATAGAAGACAGCAGTAAATAATAAAAAAAATAATTTAGAAGTGATTTTATAATGGTGCAATTATTTCAAGTATTGAAGATAAACGCAATTACAAAAAAATATATATTGTTTTAAAGTAGTTTAAATTATTACAGTACTAGGAAACCCGCCTGGCTCAATAAGCAGCATAGTAAGAACAACAACGTTGAGGAAACATAGTGCTTGAATTTGAGTAGTTGTAGAAAACATCTTAAGAATATAAAATAGCATAATAAAAATTGATTTTAATATCTCTACTTCCCCTACATTTCTGCTCTCAGTTCTCATTCTAGTGAATGCTAAACAATAAACATTCTCCTTCAATTTTAGTGAACATGTCTGTAATACATTGCAACAAAGCATGAGAATAAAATATAATTTATTAATGCCTTATTGATAATGTGTGTTGATAATATAAGGTGGCCGAGACTTATAAATCTTTGATAGCCTATAATTTTTAATGTATAGTTTCGTCATCCAACTATTTAACTGTTTTCATACACTTCAGTTAACATTACTTACTAAACACCTGTCTTTGACTTAAAATATCAACACACATCAGAGTAATGTCTTGAAACCGATAAATAAAATTCGGCCAATCAAGTTTTCCAGTCTAAAATAATTCGATTACAAAAATATACCATAATAGATGTGTAGATGTAATAAATGTAAGCTCTATTACGGAGGAATAAACTAAGTTACAATTTGTTCCATTTTCAAAGCAACTCTTAATATCATACAAATACATACAATAACTTAAATCGTAGCAAGAACCAAAAGTTCTTGAATATTCCTGGCATTGAAAGCTCCGTCCGTTCCGTCTTAATTAAAATTCCTTATAAATACCTTATATAATTCACCATTTAATTTTTAATCATTCAGAATTATTAACATTCCTTCATCATTAGTTAGGTTGTAATTAACTTTGACACTAAAAGTTATAAATTTGAAAAAAATCTATCTTTAAAAAATTCTATATTTATATTTAAATTAACTCAATAATAAAAATTAAGTATGATGATTAAGTACTATTATGAGTATTATACTCAATATTTATTATTTTACTTTACAATAATTATCACTTGAACAGTCTCATTTTTAAGATCAACGTTGAAAATACCTTGACCTTATATTTACAGTAATTACCCCTATCTAACTTAAATAAAAAGATAATATGCAGGTAAATGTTTACGTTAGTATGATCAACTAGATAATCTCTGCCGTACCTTTTCTAGTACATGATGAGGCAATGAAAGCACTCCAATTTATAACTAGTACAAATTCAATACTAAATGATAATTACATGTAGATAAGTCATGTAGACAGATGTAGATCTGTCATTATTATAAGTCTATAATGTTTTGTTTTGTCATATTTATGTAACTTATTGGTTTGACCACTGGTATGAATGAATAAATAAATAAATAAATAAATAATACTATTTATCGTATACATATAAATAGCATATAAAAAACAGCTTATCTTTTGCCATTTTAACAAAAAAAAGTCGTTTTTCCATTTCTTGAAAACTAAATACGTTCTTGTCCTACTTGACATTCCTATTCAGTCACTTGAAAACACCATGGAATACTCCTTCCAACATTTCTTCAGAAACCACTTTAAGGAAACTTTAAAAAACCTAAAAATTTTAAGTAGCTTATAGGAAGAACCCCCTAAAGAAAGCTAAGAGCCAACGTAAAGCTTACAACAACGAGAGAATTTTGGCAATCCTCCTTGGACTTTGAGTTACTGCGACTCACACTCTTTCAACTTCTGGTGGTGTACAAAGAGTTTTGCGGCACCCATCGATAATTTTAATGGTTTAAGCTGTTATTTAAATAATTTAACCCCCCTTATTGTGTTTTCAATCTGAAACAGTGGCATATTAACCAAGTATGGAATGTGGTCCATATATTGGATATACATGCATATATTTTTCTTATAAAGCTAATTTCTGATCAAAAGTCAGCTGCTATACGCAATAAATATTGTGGCTAGAAGAAGTTTGTAGTGAAATGATGACTAATTAAATGATCTCAAAATTCCAATTGGTTAGATGATTTTACCTTTATAATCAATATATAGCATTTGTAATATGTTCAACTCCACGCAAGTATTTATATTTTAAAATTGATCTTAATACTATGCATCACATTACAGTATGGAAGAAGGTATTCTTTTACGATGGCAGATTTTAAATAAAAGCAAATCATACTAAAATCTGTTGTGTTTATAACTATATACCAATAACAGTCTCAGATCCTCCAATAACCTTTGCAGGCATTTATTGTTCATTAAACGGCTCAGTTAAGGTTGACGTAGTGAATCTACAATCGACTACTTTACTACCTTCACCTTCTTTGAATGCTAAGCATCTAAACATTTCCCGGTTCAATATTATAGGATTTTTATAAGGCTTTATCATCCATGGCAATAAACCCCTTTAGATTCTTATTTTTTACACCTAATTTATTCTGTCACAAAAAATGTGATAAAAACCCATGATTATGTTTTACACTCTGGATGGTATCGTATCATTATGGTTGGTCATTAGATATTAAGATTCCAATTTAGTATATGTATCTAAAAATAAAAAGGTATTTTTTTATGATTACCAATTAGTTGCTTTGAACGTTTTATACAATATACTGTGTACAACTGTTTAACGCCGATTACGTTGACTAGGTAATTAATAAAAAGATAAACAATTATTATAACAGTGTTTTTTTTTTTGAAATACTGTATTTCATTAGAAGGGTTTTAAATATTTTAATTAATGTTGAAGTAGAAGACACATTTTGGCTGTCAATGTATATAAAGAATTATATTTTTTCGTCAGGGTATCCCTAGGCATCACAACATAAAGTTTAATTTCAAATTAAATTTTTTTCAATAACAAGAGAACAAAAATAACCGAAAATGCATTAGCCTTTCTTATAAGAATTAGGAGGAAACCATATAATAATGTTTTTCTTTCACCACAGACTCCTTAGGATATAAACTTTTATACAGCTAGGGAAACTGATACAAACAAAGCCCAATATATCAAAGGCTCCACACGTTTTTTTTTCTGCGTTTTAGCATTCTGACTGTCAAGATAATCCCATCAAGCGTGTTAATTCTTTAATACATGTGATAAAATGTTTGTCACGGTAGAAAAATCTTTCATTGTAACAAAGTTTTCAGGGAAGGTATGAAATAACGAAACTAATATTATCATAATAATCATGTTCATCATGCAATTATTGTAGAGCCACCTTTATGGTTATTTAAACTAGTAACTCTGATAAAATCTCTTTATCTATAATAAGACACAGTTACAACACACTGGCAAAGCTCAATGTTTATTTTAAATGAACTAATTATTTTTCGTAAATTAACTTAAGGCAAAATAAGGGAATCAAAAGGTTACCCAAGTAGAAAGGTAAACAAAAAAATATAATAAGATACAATTAAACACCTGACCTGTATTAAATATTTTAAATGTGCTAAAAAATCTGTTAAGAGCCCTTAGGAGAGTGGAAATTTTTATCGGGCAATCTAAATATATAAAAGGCAAAGCCCTCACTGACTGACTTATTCACTCACTCACTCACTCACTCATCACTAATTCTCCCACTTCCCATTTACCTAGGAGGCTGAAATTCGGTACACCGATTCTTTGAGCATTAAATAGGAAAACTAAGTAGTTTTTATTGTGATCGGGCTTTCGGGCTCCGCCCCAGTGGCTCTGGAGTTTCCCATGTTAACCTTAAGATTTTTCATATCTAAAAGGAATTTCTTAACAGCTGTTTCAATTAAACAAGCTGGTTCTGTTCTATGATGTTCAATAGCATTCAAGTTACAAGGACTACCAACAGTGTGCAAGGTGTACGGCTTACGGTTTTTCGAAAGTTCTCGAACCATATTTGCTTTATATTTACATATTGGAGCTCCGACAGACGTAACAATAATCTTAGTTAAAATATTTTAGTGTCATTGATAAATAACAAAGTGCAAGTAAAAGCTATTCAAATAGGTGAATTTATAAAAATAAATATGTTACTTAAAATTTCGGTAGTTTATGGACTATTAATTTACTTAGTATCATAACCCTTAACACGGCAATGGTTACAATCGTCGTTATGATACGTTGCAACCGCAGGTTTAAAATCCATAAACACAGTGATACATTTCAACCACACATTTTCAAAAGGATATTTCACTTTGCTAGAGTGGTTGCTCTACTAACTTTGGTGCGAACACTTAGACGCAGAAACACATTGCAGTACAAATGGGTGACATTCTGGTATGATTATTTTTATACATAGTATACCTAATCATAAAATATAAGACTATAAATGTTGGTCGTGGGTTCTAATCTCGAAATTTCCTTATGTCAACTGATATCCCATTGTACAATTTTATAGAGGTATTGGTGAAAACAAAACTCAACTATCTCAATTAGTTTCAAATGGCGGTCATTTTTGTGAATTTTTCACGTATTGATGTAATACCCTGGATTTTCAAAACCGCTTAACATGTTTCCGTTCTGATTAAAAATTCGTAATCTTGGAAAACACAGCTTTACAACGATGCATCACATGTAATAGTTAATTAACAAATTTATAATTTTTTACCAAAATGTTATTTTTTTATAATGTTGGTAGCCTTGTAAAAAAAAAAATGCAATATACGTCAGATAGCATACCATTTCCAGCGTGAACAACTTTCCAATCTACACCCACTGTCTATGTATTTCAGTATTTGAGTAATAAACCAAAAACTACATTTTCCCATATAATATACATGTTACGTTCAATAGCCTAAAACTAAAAATAAAAAATTGCATCGTTTGGTAATGCAATTTACATGCATTTTATACGGGAAAACTTAGTTTTTGGTTTATTTAGTTTACATAAGTTATTTAAATTTATTTTCTGATATACTGTATTTGAAGTAAAAAAATTAAATTTTAAATACATGTGATGGTAACCAATACGTTAAAGATGGTGTTGAAATTAATAACATGTCATGTTAAAAGAGAACAGAACCCAAAACACAGCTCATAGTGTGCCTTTATAAAAGGTAATCGGTGTGGAAGAACACACGTCGTTGTGGTTGCACTTAGCAAGAGTACGCCCTCGATACACATGTTCATTTTATCAACATTCATTACAATACAACCATCTATTATTATCTACTATAATATGGCTATGTAAAATATGTTGGGGGTATCTTATTTATATTACGAATACGAAACAGTAAAGATTTTTTCTATTGTATAGTTGTTCACCTGTGAAAAACTCTAAAAGGTGTACCAGCATTCTTGCAGATATTTTTGTATTTTAAAATAAGTATCAATATGCACGTAATATTTTTGTAGACACTTTTGGTACATAAGAATTGAAAAAAGGAACAGTAGGCCCTGGCATATGTAAACAAACTATATTATTCATTTAAAGATATTTTTTTGTTATGATGAGTTTAATTTGCCTGCGAATCTTAAAAAGTCAATATAGTGAATCAAAATCCCGAAACGTTGTAAAAATAGAGTTTTTCCTGTTTTTGGTGGGAACTAACCGGAATATTAATCACATTATTTTTATAAAGTGTATGTATAACCCAGTAACCTTGTTATAAAAAGCAGGGTCTACCTTGCATGAAATGGGGTTGTAGGTTTCTTTTATTTATGTTGTTAGTAATAGTACCGAAATGCTAAATCCAAATTTTCGACCTCGAACTTCGGGATCACATCCAAAAAGCTTAAAAATCAGTGGAATTTCGCACTATTTTTACGTTTGTGTGATTTTGACCCTGATGCATAACTTTTTCATAAAGAACGACCAATATCATTTTAAAAGTACATTAAATTACCTATCGTGTAAGACGAAAATAGTTATTACAGGCCTAATAGTTTGCAAGATATGACCCAGCAAACAACGGCTAAAATTAAAAAATTTTGAACTTTTTTAAAGTTTGTAAAAAAAAAGAAATCTACCAACCCATTTCTTGGAAGGTAAAATTCGTTTGGTTACTGAATTAGTAAGCGTGGGGTATATAAGCATAGAAACAACTGATGTCGACACAAAATTCTATTCCCATTAAAGAAATTGCACACTTGACATGTTAATATACATAATGTTGGCATATGTTTTATAGTATTTGTACAAAATATGTTTCAAAATTTGTCCATTCCCTTAGGAAATTTAATAGACATAAAAGAACTTCAAAACTACTTAAACATTAACTGCGTTAGCACAGGTTCTGGTTTTTCCTAATGAACGAACCAGTTGTCAGTGGTCAAAAAGCTCCACTTTACACTCCCTTAAATGATCTTCTCTTCAAGAATTTACTTATCACCCAGTTTAGGTAAATAGTTCAACAATACTTCCATTCCAATAAGTTCTTAATGGCTGACGTGTTTATGGTCCTGTAAATGCAATTGTGTTCTACAATTAATTGATAGTTATCCAGCTCAAGTAAACGCAGCTGGAATACTGTTGCGGATCTTGTAGCTAATATTGATTGTTGCTGAAGCTATAATATCAAACGTCAACGTAGCCTTGATTTTCAAGTAGTGGTAGTATTTGTCTTTGAAATTTGCTTGTTATATTCCCCGTAATGTCGACTCCATACCTAGATGGCAATAGCCATTATAATAAAAGTTTATTACGAAATATAAGCTCAACCCTATTGCATATTTTATATTTATTTTGTATGTATCAATGTGAGTTAACGTTATAAGAATAAATATATATTTCAAGTATTATAAGACTGATTTTTATTTACTTTTCGCTTATTTCTTCTCATTACATTGTTTGGTAGTGTTAACAAGAAATCACAATAACATTATAATGGTCAAACAATTTAAAACATGTACTTATTACTAGTTTTCCTTTCTTAGAATATTTTGTAGTAAAACTAATCATACCCAGGGTTTTATAGACTGTCCAGAGAACAATGTGATCCGACCCCAACAACCTTTGGTCACATTATACGTTGTTAATACTTTTCCGTCACAAAGTCATTCAATTAAGCAGCGGTCAAATAACTCAATATACGTCTTCATGAACAAAAAACGTAAGAACAATAGATGGATTATTAGTAATAATAGCTTGTATTAAATTGTTTTACGAAATGTAAAAGAAAAATGACATCAAATCAACAAATTTTAATAATATAAGGCCGTTTTATGCTCATTCACTTTCAGCCTGACTTCTCAAAATAAAACTGCCGTTACTCAATTCTTTTACAAAATAACGGCGTTTTATTATACATAACATACACCAATGAGCTACTTAGTTTTGTAGCTTCTCACAGTAGAATATGTAAGTTAAATTTATGATTCTAACACTGAACCTCTTTCCTTATACAAATATACCGAACATATATGTTTTGTTCCCCCCCCCCAATCATGCGGATGTATAGGGTAAAGAAATTAATAAATTAATATTAGTTAGGATGCAAATGGTTAGGTTGCAAATAGTAGGTTGCAAATAGTTGGTTGCATAGTGCAATTATTATAAAAGGTTTAGTTAAATAACATTGAAGCACTAATAGCATATGTATTTATGTTAGTTGTTATGAAGGCTATGTAAGGTATGTGTTTATTTTGTAATTTCAAATACCGTTCAATAGTATCTGTATTGGCAACATATGGAAGGTTTGCCAATACAGATACTATTGGAAGGTATTTGGAATCATGCACTTTTAACAATTAATAAACACATTTCAAGTTATATGTTTGATACTTGACTAGCAAATTATCTGGGTTTCAATTAGTGTAGGAGTCATTATCTCTCTAACTAAGCGTTAGACTAAAGGCGGATTTAGGGTCGTTACAATCGGATAAACACGACTTCTAGCAACTACAGATTATGATGATTAAGGAAATATAGCTCTCTTTGTACAAAAAGGCAATACTGTACGTTAATGCATTGCTATGGTGTCTGTACAACAAATCTTATTTTGTACTATAGTATACATAATTTCTGTTCACAAGATATTGCATGTGCTGCCTTTAAGTAGGACATTTTATTTTATTAAAATCATAGCTTGGTGGTGAGCTGGTTTACTGTAGTGGTAGAGCATAGGACTTCCTGATTACCTGATTACCTTCCTCTTCACCAAGACCAGCTTTGCCGGATAGGTTGTGTCATAATAAAATAAAAATAAAATACTATTTGATAATTTCTATTTACAATATATACATACAATCACTTATGGTGGTGGATCAACCCTATTTATTCACTGTTTCAAAGTATTCGTCAAGGCTATAAAAAGGTTTGGTTACTAGCCAGGACCTAAGGGCAGTGCTAAATTTCTTTATTTCAAGGTTTTTTATATCTTGGGGCAAGCTGTTGTAGATCCTAATTGCTATGGTCGGGAAAGCATTCTTCGTCTTAGAGAGTCTACAGAAGGGAATGCCTATTTCATGGTTTCGTCTTGTCTGGTGTTTATGAATGGTATCTCTGGTTGGAAACTTATGGATGTTGCTTTTAACATATGTTGCACTTAGTAGAATAAAGTGGCTAAAGACCGTTAATATATTTGTTTCAACAAAAAGTGGCTGGCAGTGGTCCAGTCTTTTGCTGAAAGTTATAGTCCTGGCAGTCTTCTTCTGCTGCAAGAGTACATCCTTACAATTAGGCGCATGCCCCCAGAGCAGTAGGCCATAGCTCAGCACGCTATGGAAAAGAGCGTGGTAGACCACCTTTAAATATTGTGGAGTTACAAAAGCTTGGTAAGCTTGCATAACAGACACACGACTCTTGACAGCCTTCTACAGACAACTTCGATATGATCTGCCCACGTCAGTTTGGGGTCGATGGTGAAACCTAGCAGATGGACTTTGGTTTCGATTTGGGGATAATGAGTTAGGGTGCATACGATTTTTTGGGTCTTCTCCTTGTTCAACTTAAATCTGTTGGCTGAGGACCATGCCTTAGCTTCATCAAAAAGGGTTTCAGCCGTGTCCAGCGCACGCGCAGGGGTAGAGGTTCGGTACCTAAGGTCTCACGTTTAAGTGATAATTCCGCAGACATGTTTAAGTAGCCTAAAGAAATGTGTAAAACGGGTTTGAGCCATACCCTATGTCATAGGATGTAAAGGTCGGACATGAAAATGAAAAGTACAGCCATAAGTTGACTATTGTTGTACTTTCGGTTTATATTACTTAATTATCAGGTTTAAAACAAATACAATCCGTAAACACAATATATCAACAGGTTTTATGTTTAAATAAATATAAATAATTTATTGTATATATGATGAGATTTCTACCATCGATTTGTTGACTAGCGTTTGTGCTTGGTAGCTTTTGTAGTCTACTTCTGTAGAATCAGCTTTACTTGGCCTGAAAGGTTTCATTGATCTTTAAGTGGACCTTTAATTTGACAGACGATGGCTATTTGCTTCAAGTCTTCAACAAGCGTTCTTTGCCTCTAGCCTATGCTCCTCTTTTACAATACCAAGTCTATTTTTCATAAAGAATTGGCTCAACAATGTCATGGTTACTCATTTTCGCCAATTAGATGAATAAATTTAATACGACACGAGTCAAACATTAAATATTTAGTACAGCATACGGTGTTTAGTTATAAAACAAGAAAATGGCGAGATTAGTTGTGCTATTTCCTCACTTAAAAAAATTAATTCTGGATATCAGATCGGAATGGTGCCCTGAAAACAAAACTGAAACCCAACATGTCATATTAAACCACGAAACAAATCAGTATCTTGTAAGACTGTTCCAGTGACTTTGTACTTTGACTTTTAAAACAAGTATATTTCATATTAAGTGATAATTTAATTTTAATTACGTAAACTGTAATGTATGGGTGAAGTGTATTTAAGTTGGGTAAGTTACTTATATAATCAATGTAAATAGTGACGGGCCTAACACTGAATTGCTTATATCTGATTTTGCTTGATATCCTGGGTCTATTTCAGAATATAAATTGCCCATATAAGTCACTATAATGGTCACTTTGAGCTACTGAAACGAAACCTCCCCAAGGTACTTAACTCACAGTGATAAAATGTGGAGAAATTTAAGATTATTTAATATGATATTAATAAAGGAAATAAAAACTCATTTGGTATACGATTATAAATATCATCACTTATACGATCATACTATCTATAAATATATTTATAACTATATAATAATTGTTCTAAATCAACCTTGTGCACCTTATTCAAATTACATATTCATTTTAAAACAGATCGTTTTATGGGTCGTTTTTATCGTTTTCCTTATACAGGTTTATTTTTTTTAAAGTAACTCTTATATCTTAACCTTAGTGAAAATGAATGGAATAGAGTCAAAAGCCAATTATTATATGTAATCGACAATTTTAATTACCTTTTAAGCAATTATTTTGATTTGAACTGCCTCATGTGTGATTTTTTTACTCCATTACTAGGTATTTCTCCAACTTGTATTGATTGGAACTAGAGGACGGAGGTTATAGGTTATAATGAGTGAGTAACATACGTATTAAAATACGTTATTGAGTTAGTGACTTTAATTTGTTTAGCTAAAA
Source organism: Macrosteles quadrilineatus (assembly GCF_028750875.1). Classification (NCBI taxonomy): domain Eukaryota; kingdom Metazoa; phylum Arthropoda; class Insecta; order Hemiptera; family Cicadellidae; genus Macrosteles; species Macrosteles quadrilineatus. The sequence continues at coordinate 162,525,236 of NW_026542594.1, forward strand.
TTTACAATAGAATCTAGTCTGTTACGATTACGAATCAAGTACTACTTGACTGTTGAACCAACTGCCTCTACGGCATTGCTTCGGGTTGAAATGTTTTGACCAATAATTAAAAATGCTGAATACTTCACCCAACCCAAAAGAAGCAACTTCAACACTTAAGCCACCATTAATGATAATTATTCATTAAGTTTCATTAAGTTATTCATTAAGTATACAATATATTAAATTATAATGCATCGTACCAGGAACATATTATTAGGTGGACAACTAAAGTAGCATAACAACCTTACTTTATATAAAGGCTAAGCAAATAAGCAATGTAGGTCTAATAGATGGAATATTAAATTTTTTTTTATTTTAATTTTCCAAATTGAAGAGCTATTGTTGTGAACAGCACCGCCTCCTGGAGTATTCAAACCAACTTGATTTCACCGTTGTGTAAAAGTATCTCATATTTTTTTATGAAGGCCTTTGAGCCCACATGATTCCGCTTTCATGTGATAAGAATATTCTGTTCACAGATATACAGCTTGAGCTTATTTATATACAGATATGAGCTTATTTTACTCATAAAGTAAGATCTGAATGAAAAAAAAAACTATTACATTATTAGAAAATTATAAATATATTTATAGATTTTATTGAAAATAAATATTGAAATTAAGCAATTTTAAATAATGCATTATTTTCGTCAACCATTGAATTAAATTCTCGATTTCCCCTTTTTTCCTATTTTTTGCTATGCAGTTTTCAACCATCGTATGGTCACATTAAACCGTATTTAGTTCTTATGTAACATTGTTATAAAATTACATACTTTGTGATTTTAGCAAGGGAAAGCCAAATTTCAAGGAGATAAACTAGAGCCAAGGTTTACGCCATAGTACGAAACTTTCTTTTGTTTACATTAGGTATAGAACGACATTTATATTACTAACCAACTGAATAAACAACAAAATAATGTATTGCTTTAAATTTAATTTGACAAATTTTATTTGTCCCGAAATTTTCTTACCCAGTACAGGATACTTGTCACGGATACCACTTAGCAGTTAATGCATGTTCTATGAATTCAAAGTTTGTTCCCAGTTTTATTTTTTTTTTACAAATTGGGTCTTGAAAAAATCTTTATCAAAAATATGCATAGTTACAAAATGGCAATACGAATAGAATTGATACCCCCTACTTAGCAAGATAATTGTTCTCTGGCATATACATGTAACTTAGTTTTCAACACTTTGCATTTTAAGTTGCATAATAATTTTAAAATAAAATCAGTTAATTAATATGCTTTATGATACTATAAACACATTTTGTTTTACTAAAGAACGACCCTTAAAATCGATCCCCTTATTCTCTATAAGAATAACATGGCAGTTTTATTTGCAATTTCTGAATTTTCTGAGTAACCATTAACCGTAAATCCTAGTTTGTTTTTTTAGCTCTACAAAACTGCTTTGTGAGATATCGGAAAATTATATGTTTTGAGAACCAAAAATTAGAAAAATCCACCTGAGAATTATATTTCGGCTGGAAACTTTAACAAGACTTCTGGGATGAAAATGAACAAATGAAATCACTGGCAAACATAAATTGTTGTTACAACTAATGCTCAATGAATATTAAAATGACATGCAGCAATAAAAGACCCTCTTCCTCGGGGTGATACTCTGATGTTTTGAATTATTTCGATTTATTAATGGGTTGGTAATATGATCAGGTGACGCATTAAAAGTATTTATGTTTTAGTAGTTTCAGTAAAGGTATTAACATCGTTATCGTGACTTATACAGGTCATTTATATTCCGAAACTGCTTTCAGGAATATCGGCAGGTCAGATGCAAGATGTGTTCTGTACTACTTGACAGTAAGATCTCACTTAAAATTTAGTTAAACGTACCCTTTCAGTACCTTTATTGGCTTATTGCTTAGATTTAGTCATTTAAAAATGTTTGTAAGTGTGGTAAATACAACTAAATAACAGATAAAATTGTAAACACTTGTATAATCACTTAGGTAAACACAGGACAGAAAAACTACCTAATGCAATCTGCTTTGGTGGTGTTCTATTTGTAAATTTTACCAGAACAAATAACAGGAAAAATGAAAATTATAAACTTACCAACTTATCAACAATAAACATTAAAACTGAGAAATATTATACACTTACGTCATCCGTCCAATTTTAAAATGTTATTCCCCTTGGATTTGTCAGGAATTGTAAAAAATATACGATGAACTATTTATTAAACCGTTAAAATGAAAATGAATATAAACTTTAATACGACAGTAGTCCAAGACAGCTCCACGGTTCGACTTAACAGTTCACCAATACTGACTGGTATTTGGGATGTGCTGCATTCATTCCCTTCACAGTTCACATGCCTCTTTGAAGAAAAAAACTCTAACCAAACCAAACAACCAAACATCAAACCACCATGTATCCAACCAAACAGGTCTGTGACGACTTCAGTAAGTCATCGATAGGCCTTAACACGTGCAAAACTGTCCGATTCAAGCTGACTCAGCTGAGCCGACATACTTGAAGTGTACCTAATTATATTACTTATAAGTGGTACAAGTAAGTATTTAGCAAAATTTTAAATAAAATATAAAGTAAACAAAACTATAGTTGTGTAAAACCACAAATTTGTGCACACCTAACAAACCAGTCTAATAATTAAACCATGTAACTATATCTTCCTAACCATATAAAAATGTTAGATTATAACACCAGTTTGCTTAATTACTGCTATTAAGGTTAACAAATGCAGTGTGAAGTAGCAGGCAAACCTATATAAGATAATAAAAACAATGGAATAACCTTTTACCAATCACATGTTTTATTTACGGCATGGGGAGAAATTAGTTGTTTGCAAAATATATATTTTTGGTCGAGCTTTCAACCACGGGATGACCTCTAGGATTTATTAAAAGGCAAATTGTTTCTCTTGCTAAATTACAAATTTTACTTAAATACCCTGTAAGAAATTGTCCTATTTTTTTAAAGGAGTCTAAGTACAAAATTTAGTTGAGATTAAAACAGTTCAAAATGTTTTTGTAAAAATATAACGGTGTATTCTTGGTCCTGGTTTAGTTTTTTGATTAATACTAGAGTACTTTAAAGAGATACAAATAAAAATAAAAATAAACAGTAAAAGAAAAGCAATTCGTATGCTAAACGACTCAATACTTTCCATACAACTAAAAGCTGCATACCATCTACATAATTTCTTTCTTTTCATCGCATTCCTGTTTTCATTTCTCACTATTACTATCGCAGTTGAACTTCTGATCACGTTTTAAACGCAATAAACACAAATTATATCTGCAAAGGTTTTCAACCTAAAGTGTATTTTGCAAAACTAAAAATATCAAGTTTAGGTACTTGTTTTTTAACTTCCAAATTAAGAGTTCAATTAATATTTCATGTATAGTTAAGTATATACGGATTATTTATTATTATTATATATATATTTAATACTAAATTTATTGATATTTCATCAATAAATATCTGTGTTATTCATGTAAATGTATATCCTACGCTATTGTAAACTAGCGTACAAGTTTAAAAAGAGAGTGTAACATTGCTTAGCCAGGTGACACTCCACGTGTCCTAGAGCAAATTTAAAAAATATGTTAAATTTATATGAACCAAATATACAATTTTAAAATGCTTAAATAAAAGAAGGACTTATCACGAAGTAATTTTTAATGTTAGGAATATGGATAAATATATTATGTTTAGAAATATATATACAAGCTAAAATAATAAAACTAAATATTTCAAATAGACCAGATTAACAGTCCATTAACTGCATCACAGAACACTCCTAAAGAGTATCTAGCCAAATCCAAATGAGGGCCTCGGGCCTAACTTAGCTTTGTTATTATAAGTCATTTCCTGTACCTAACTACCCTAGTGTCGTTAAATAAACTTTTACCGATAAGTATTCTGGTATTCAGATATGAAATGTATAAAATGATTATGCAATTTTACTTTAGCATTTAGAAAATAACTAGTATTTGAAAAACAAGATACTGAGAAAATATTTGGCCCAACACAAGACAGCGGTGAGTGGAGGATAAGGCATTGCCAGAAAGTTAAAGAGTTGTATGTATAAGGAATTGGACAATATAGGCGAGAAAAGAAGTGGAAGCCTTATATTGACTTACGGAAGGAAGAATCAAACCTGAAAAACATCCTGAGGGGAACGTTGAAAGGAAGAACACCCAGGAGAAGATCAAAAGGATCAGGTCCAGCAAGACATAAGACTTTTGGGAATTACAGAAGAAGATGCAGAGGACAGAGACAGATGGAGGCACTGTGTTTCTGGGTTCAAGTACCAATGGAGGTACAAATTGCCATAACAGTATGTAAGTACTCGGAGCATTATTCAAATTTACACTAGCCTAAAATGGCCCATTTAACCCCTCACTGTTTATTGATCTATTTAGATAAATATCATAGAATTACAAGTAGATTTTAGTCAATAGAAGATAATTTCATAGAACACAATGCATTTTACTTACTCCACCGACCATAGGTTGTTACGGTCTTTGATAATTACCGTACATACACCATCTTCACCAGGTGTTTTACAATAGCTGGCTGGAAACATATTGTTTTTAATAATACAGTGTGGGGCATTGAAAACACCCCAATTTATAAGCTGTACAAACTCAATAATATTCACCCTATAGATATAAATAGCACATCAAAACACAGCTTATCTTTTGCCATTTTAATTTAACAAAGTCATTTTTCCATTTCTTGAGAACAAAATCCTGCAAGTGGCGTCCTTTTCCAACTTGACATTCCTTTTAAGGCTCTTGAAAACTCCATCAAATACTCCTCCAGCATTTCTTCAGGTTCACGGTTCACTTTAGTTTTTGGACGATTCTTAGCAACGATTTCTTAGCTTTTTTTTCAGTTCAAGCAAATCTGTGGGGCGACTTTGAAAAACCGAATTTTACAAATAGCTTATTAGAACAACCCTCCCCCCTCCAAAAAAGGAGCCAACGTAAATCTTTCAACAACAAAAGCTTCCTTGCAAATCCCTTTGGACTTTTGAGTTACTGCGACTCGCACTCTATCTACATTTGCTGGTGTACAAAGAGTTTTGCGGCGCCCACCGATTATTTTTAAGGTTTAAGCGTTTATCCTAAATAATTTTACCCAGTACACCATTGCTTTCCAATCTGGAACAGCGCCATGTTGACCAAGGATGAAATGTTGTCCAAACAATCTCTGGGTTTTTGCCCAAGAATCACTATTTTTAAAATAGGTTTCCACATCAAAATCTCAGTGTTAATAGCCTTAGGCTTAATATTTACTAAAATGGCATAGTTCAATTGATGTTATAAGCACAGCTGATCATTCTTTGTTGCAACAATTATTAACATGTGACAGCTAAAACAAATTGTGGCGTTATCATTGCCTCGCCCTGTATATTGCTACTAGGTTTTCTAAATGTGTATTAGACCTACAAATTAATGTATGCAATCTACGGTATTTCAATATCTTATCTTAGAGCTCATATTTAATTTGTATTAAAAGTTATAACTTGACTGAGCTTTAAAACATCTACAATGCACCAAGATTAAATGTTTTGGTTAATAAAAGACAAATTAAAATTGTCAAGTGATATATTGCTTGTTGATGTTAAGTAAATGGTTGTGACATTTGCTGATAAATGAATTGTCCGTTTTCCAAAGAACAAATTGGATTTCACTTCATCAGTGTTGACATAATCTCTTATTTTTTTGTAACCAGAACTAAATATATAAACCATTCTACGGATCAAATAGTTAAAAACCTTTTTTGGGTTAATGTAATAGGTCTAAATTTTTTTGATGCAATAAACAAACTCTTTACAGTTTCCGTGTGTTTTAATCAATGATTTAAATGTTAAAATTGAAAAATCTAATTGTAAAGATATGATTTTGTTCTGTTATTTCTATGTAAGTAATCTTATGTATTTATTAACAACCAAAAACAAATTTAACGCATTTTGTATCCCTAGCGTGGTTAAATAAATAATAATGTACAAGTATGAAGTACGGGCTGCAAGTATGTATGCAGCGTAGTATTCAAGCAACGCTCCACGCTCTGAATATAACTTGATTTCTGCTTGATCAGAATTGAATCACACGTCGTTCAATCAGATTGATTCGGACCTATTCCATTTGCAGAAGCCTGGGATGAGTTCCCAGCTATATAACTTTGCATATGTTGATACGATCTAACGTGTAGGCAATATTATTCTCTGCTCGAAGTTCATTCACTTTCCAAAAGTGATATTGTTTTCCGTACTGGATGGTGGAACCTTTCAAGTTTTTTCTTCCATATTAAATCATTGTAACTTATGGAATTAAAACTTGTGTGATTCTTGTACAGTAGTAAGATTGTGGTAAGTTTCACATTTTTAAGTCACACCAAAGAAAATTTTAAACAATAATTCTGCTGAAATGCCAATACATTTGTTTAGTTACTACAGTACACGGTTCATTGAAAACTACCTTAAACTATGTTATGTACATCTTTCTATATTTAACATCCAAGTGATATAATAATATATAATGTGCTTTCCAACAGCAATGTCCTTAAAAATTAAACATATACATGGAAATGGACTTTAAAAATTTCGTTCAACTGATTATACAGGGTGGCTGAAAAGTAACTTGCACCCCCCCCCCCTTAACTTTTCAACCATTTGAGATATTTGAAATCGGTTTGCGGCAACCTTCTTAGATATGAGGGGCTACAATAATTACGGTCAATTTTGAAAATTTTGCCCTTAGGGGTAGCGGGGGTAGGGGGTAGCTCAAAATTTTCAAATGACAAGTACGGTCGAGTTTGGTATCATTTTACAGGTATTGACGAAAAATAAACATTGACATAAAGAAAACCAAAATCGGCTCACTAATAACAAAATGGTGCCCTAAAACATTTCAAATCCAAATTACCACGAGGGTGGCAAAAACACTAACTTGAACCATCTTTAACTTTTTAACTATTTAAATATTTAAAATCGGTTTGCGGCAAATTGTTTGGATATGAAGGGCTACAATAATTATGGTCAATTTTGAAAATTTTGCCCCTAAGGGTAGTGGGGGTAGGGGGTAGCTCAAAATGTTCAAATGGCAAGTATAGTCGAGTTTGGTATCATTTTGTAGGTCTTGACGAAACATAACAATTAACATAAAGAAAATAGAAATCGGACCATAATAACAAAATGGTAGCTAAAAATAATTGAGACAATGGTTATTTAAAGTAATTTTGAACTGCCATTTTGTTGCCACCCCTAAGGGCAAAATTTTCAAAATTGGCCATAATTAATGTAGCCCTTCATATCCAAACAAGTTGCCGCAAACCAATTTTAAATATCTAAAATAGGCTAGTCAAAAAGTTAAAGAGGGGGCAAGTTAATTTTTTTGCCACCCTCATGGTAATATGGATTTGAAACGTTTTAGGGCGCCATTTTGTTATTCGTGAGCCGATTGTGGTTTTCTTTATGTCAATGTTTATGTTTCATCAAGACCTGTAAAATGATACCAAACTCGACTATACTTGTCATTTGAAAATTTTGAGCTACCCCCTACCCCCGCTACCCCTAAGGGCAAAATTTTCAAAATTGACCATAATTATTGTAGCCCCTCATATCTAAGAAGGTTGCTGCAAACCGATTTCAAATATCTCATTTTTTTTAAAGTTAAGGGGGGGGGGGGTGCAAGTTAATTTTCAGCCACCCTGTATAGCAGCCAGGGATTCAAGAGTTTGGTTGCACGCTTACAATTGTTTAGATTGATTTACTTTATCATGTTTAATGAACTCAATGGTGTTGTGAGTCTGTGAACGTTTGAAAACGCATAGGTCCTAAATTCATATGCCAAGCATATTAATTTCATGTAGTAAACCAATACTTATAATACAATCATACATTCAATATAATTTGAAGTCAAAAAACTTAAATGTTGACTTTGCAGCTATAACTTAGATAGCACATGTGGATTACATTGAATTCAGTTTATTTTTTCTTTTACAAAGAACCAAACCTAAATAAATGTGGGAACCTACAATTGGGTTCCAACCTACAAGAGGAGCGAGAAGTAAACACATTAGTGGTGTCACTGGGAATCCAAATAGAATGGCAGAATTCAATTCTCTCCAGTAGGAAACAAGCAATCCATCAGATTAGTTTGTTGGAAACAGAAATCATTCAGGAACTAATTCTGTATTAGTTAATGACACAACTTACGTGTTCGACTCTTTTATACACTTGTAATGCTTTATTGAGTTTTATAGAACACTAGCTTATGTACCAGTGCTTTACAGCTGTGAGAGGACGCGAAAAAGAATGAATTTTATCTTTACATCTGTTGTTATAAAATAGTTACACATCCACCAATGGTTTTGGTAAAAATTTTCTGTACCACTTTATTTGATAAAGGGGTACCTATGTATTATAATTCGGGTGAATAGTGAAAGCTTATAAGGTTACGACGAAATATAAAGAAGCCGTAAAATTAAAAACATGTTTGATTTTCAAATACACCTTTTTCTAAACTTTTTTGATTGGAAAACCCACCAAAAATTAAACGCAAATAATAAAAAAAGGAATAGTGCATACAGTACCAGTGTGAAGAAGATTAAATTAGTACATTTTTATGTATTAGGGTTTAAATAAATGTTCAAAAGTTTAAATAAAAACTCTTTGATTCTATTCAGCCATCGTTATACAAAGCTCATTGTATAAATGCCATAGTATGTAAAAATAAAATAATAAAAACAGACTTTTACCTTTCGTTACTAAAGCAAAACTCAATTTTATTAATTAAGATATATTTTTGTAGATGCAAATAAGACATTATTACTTTTATAATGACACCATAACTACACTGTATACATTTTAGATGGTAAACGAAAAACCTAAAATAATCAACAACTGTTTAGTATAGTAAACGTAAAATGTATAATCATTGCTATTGCATTTTTCAACTTTTCCAACAGAAATGAACACGTGACATTTAATTAGACAACAAATATAAAAATTAAGTACATTTGTTATAAAACCATAAACTATTACTAAACTTGGGAAAAAACTATTTATTTCCATGGTTAATTTCATAATGTATACACCTCGTTAGCAACAGATTTGTACAACGTACATGTTAATTTATTAAAACGTACAAAAAAAAGTTTAAATAAAAAACAAACATTTTCTTACTATCCACCCTTATAATTGGTTGGTATTATACTTTTAGCGTAAAAACCACTGAAATTTCTATGACTTTATCTTTCTGGCCTACTCTTAGGGTTTATAAGTGATCATGATCCTTTGATAGCATATTTATGAAATCAATGGCTCAACCTGGTGTATTCTATTACTTAAACACTTTTGAAATTACATCTCTTATTTATTAAAATTTTAGGCTAAGTTGTGTATGTAAAGCTAGACACAAAAATACTTCCCTAGAGATATACTAGTTTGCTTTCCCCATATCAGTACATGTTATATTATATATATATATATATATATATTATGTTGCTAGCCATTGAGCGCATTTTTGTATGTATATTCTTTTGTACAACATTTTGGAAATGGTTTTTTAACACTATAGAAGAATGCATGCGTATCGTATACAGTATTAGGCAACCTGTTTGATACGTGTTATTTGTATTCAACAAGGGGCCTGGCAGCAATGGTTTGGAAACTAAAATAGTTCTCCTACTTCTTTTCCTTACAACTATGCGTTTCCTTGCTGTTTTGGCATTACTACTAGTTCAATCATTTAGGTTACGTCGTAAGTTATCGATCAAGAAAATGTAAATTTGTAAAATTCAAAATAGGTTCGTTGTTTGACAACAATATAAAACAAATACACTTTCAAAGTTTCACCATCAAGTAAACCCGTATTCACCGTATTTAAGATAATGTGCTACAAGAGGTATAAATAAATTGACAGTTATCCAATTAGAACTCGTCCTAAACATGTTTCTTTGTAGGTCAGTGTGTTTCTTTGTAGAATCAGTGTTTTCTATTTCAACCACAGTAGAAAGCAAATTTGGTTCTCTTACAACCTCTCACCAAGTATATTACATCAGAACATGTGGGATTAGTTTCCATGATATAGTTAATGATGTTTTTGGCTTTTTTTACATCCTACCCGTAAACATAGTACTATATGGAATAAGTATGGTTTTTGTAGAAAAATAGTGTTTGAGTTTTGAGTGGAAATATCTGTTTAATAATTGATGACTTTGAGTGTATGTGTGGAGTGTGTTTGGGGGAAGGGTACTAATCCATCCGTTTATCTAGGCGTTTTTTAAATTTATTTTTATTGGAAATTTAGATTTTTAATGATGACCAACCCATAAAGCCCATTAAAAACACTTTATTTTGGTAATTAATCATGTAAGCTGGATAGTAGACGTGAGAGAAATTAATAACACAAATTTGGGTAGAGTATATATTCTTTAATATTCCAAAATTCAACACGTATGCCTCTCAATCACAAATAAAATAGAATTAAGACAATTTAATTACTCATAAAATCCTCCACCAAAATAATAAAATGGTTGGGTCTTACGTAATTACGGCACTGGCTTAAACTGAACTCTGGCATTAACAGGAGGAACTAGAAGTACTAGGTGTGTTAGAGGTGGTTTATATTTGTCTGAAAACCCCAAACAAATGCAATAACACTATTCTTTATGAGTTTTAATAATTAAAAGTGGATTGAAGATCCTTTCAACGATTTGTGAAAATGTGCTTAAAAAACAAATTTTTTACATGTTTGTTTCAGACATGTTTTCTACACTTGTTAAAACAATTTTAAACTTTAAAAATAGTTTACTTTAAAATAGTTTACAAAAGTAAACTTTATTAAATAAATTTACTTTACTTTACTTTACAATCCAAATTTAACTCCGACAATTTTTCCATACAATAAACTCTTTGAAATCCACTGATAAAACAATTTAAGTTTTACTTAAAATTTCTATAGCAACCACTAGTTTCAGTCCTCAATTTCTAGTAAGCTTAGCTGACAAACCACATTTGAACTTCTTATCAGCTAGAGCTACCAACTAACAAACTAAAATGCTCTACTTGTTGTGTTTCTTACCATTGATTAAATATAATTTTAGTTTTAGTCATTTCAAAATTTGTTATTATTTACTTTAACTTGGTACAAGGTAGAGGTGTAGTTCATAATAAACAAATAAATATCTAAAAATTATATCTTTACGTATTATAAGCAGTTTAATATATTTTTTTATAAATGAAAGAAAACATATTTTAGAGTTTCACTGCTGCTATTTTGGTTGTGGTTTGGTGATGGAGCCACATGTAAATCAAGTGACGCACACCACAAAGATTCATCAGTTCTCGTGTTTTAAACCAGTGACATATATGTTTTAAACGTTGCTGACAATTCAAACCGTCAGTAGTCACACAATCTGGCAACTTTCGTCAGAGTAATGATGTCACCAAAGTTAATTTTTTTAGAATTGGTGACAGCAAACATATGATTTTTATGCATCAGTAAATTTTTAACGACATTTCTTTTATACAGAACTTGGTTAATCCGGTGAGTTGTACATTTACTTTAATGGAAATTCTTATGTTGTTATAATATAACTTTTGTTTAATTCACCCTATGTAACTGTAGGCTATAGATGGATTGTACTGTAGTTGTGTTTGTAATTAAAATTTTTTATCAGTCGAGGATTATCAAAACCAAAAGGACCTTTGCCGCCAATAATCAAAAAATTACAACCTTTACAAATTATTCGTAGGATGTCATACGTACCAAAACTACAGTTGTAGGAACTGTAGATGATGTTGTTTTCAAATATTAATTTTTAAAATCCAAACCTTAACCTAATTTTATGTATTTTTACATTATTTTGGATTTCCAAGAGGTCACCATCCCCTTGACGGTTGTAGGACAGAGGGTTCCCGGGTAATCTACACAAGGTTGAATCGTAAAATATCTGAGCGAAGGCGGTCAGAAGGTCCCCGGTCTACCCCTTATAGCAAGGGGGGCTTCTGACCGTTTCTGACAAGAGAATTAACACGTCTATGTCACTTAAATATCCCACTTGCAGGGTTGCGTCTTTGTGTTAGCACACAATGAAGTGCTAACAAAGGAGTTATTTCGCATTTTAACGTACGATGACATCTTTACAGGTAAATAGCAGAAACTAACTTAATAGACAAATTATTTAAGGAAACCAGTAATACTTTTCTTTTCGCCATAACATACACACTTTGTGTGGTAACATATCAATGTATTCCCCGCAGCATAAACGTAAGCTGATTCCATTTATTTCCCTCAAGGCTACGCACGTTTTTTGCTGTACTAGTACAAATGTTTTTCTGACCCATTACCACATTCTTTTGAAATGGTTTAGAATTTGTTTCAAAACTGGGAAGGGCCAACGGCTCTAGTCCTTACTTTTAAAATATTTTAAACCCGGTTTTTTTTACACGACCATAAAAATAACCATAACCCTAACAAAGTTATGAATATAGGCCTACGGTCATACATTCAATATACTTTTTAACAAAAATATATCAAACTGTCTACATTTTCAGCTTAATTTGAAGCGATGAAAACACTTTCTACTAGCTAATTACAGATTGTACCAGTATCATATTTTAAAAACAATTGTTGCCAAATTAATAGTAGTACCTATACGTAATTACAGTGTTTTACTACTCTCATAACAATCAAAGGGCTGGTGGTTAGACCCTTATTAAATTCAGTAGCTTTTTGATGGACCCAGCTGTCCCTGATCATTATCCTAGCTAATTAAAAAGCTGTTGTTCGCCAGTAACAAAGCTACACAGATCATCTTACTCCATTCAAAAACCCTTCACCTTGCATCAGTCACCTTGCAAAAATATTTAGATTAAAATACGCACTTAGGCGTGCGTTGTTCTCTTAACACAATGAATGAGTGAATTACTAATTGTAAACCGTTTATGTCAAAATAAAAGTGGAGTTTTCTACAAAGAATATTTCTCTAATCGCCATTTGATTATAGGTGACGTATTCTCTCTAAATATATTGTTGTTTCATAGGCGTCTGTAGTAAAGCTTAGTATAAAATCTGTCCAATGCCACAAAAACAGTTTCATTGATTTTTATAAACATGGTTTAAATAAGTGAATACTACGCCTATGAAAATATTTAATCAATGTTGGTGGTCTAGTTCAACAGGTGTATTGGCGTTTTTCATTTTCTATTACCAAGTAGGTTGCTGCAGGAATTGTATTACAAATTTAGCGGTACATTCTATTTATTTATCAGTAAAATTGTAAGCACATCTGACAAAAAAGATTCTGAAGTATTTATTTATACTTAATTGTAATGTGTTAAATATACTGATTGAGTGTCTAAAGGCTCATTCTTTAATATTACTAGACATCACAGAACTATTCAAACAAATAATGCGATAAACTGTGACTAAATTATGTAAGTGAACTTTGAAAGAGAGAAAAAAGGCCGTCCCTTGTCATTGTTCCTTGTTCCATCTTAATCCCCTCCTGGCGAGAGCGGTCAGAGGGTCCCCGGTAGACTCTCATTAGATCACAGAACTATTCAAACAAATAATGCGATAAACTGTGACTAAATTATGTAAGTGGACTTTGAAAGAGAGAAAAAAGGCCGTCCCTTGCCATTGTCCCTTGTTCCATCTTAATCCCCTCCTGGCGAGACTGGTCAGAGGGTCCCCGGTAGACTCTCATTAGATCACAGAACCATTCAAACAAATAATGCGATAAACTGTGACTAAATTATGTAAGTGAACTATGAAAGAGAGAAAAAAGGCCGTCCCTTGTCATTGTCCCTTGTTCCATCTTAATCCCCTCCTGGCGAGACTGGTCAGAGGGTCCCCGGTAGACCCTCATTAGAATGGGGACTCTCCGTCCTCGCTTACTGAAACAGGTAGAGAATTTTCAGGGATTTCTTAGACTGGGACCCTCTATCCATCTCCCGTCCTTGTTAGCTGGATGATCCGGCAAACATTTAATGTTCCGCCATTATACCAAATTTTTCCAGGTTTTGAATATCAGATTAAGTTATTCATACAATGTTTGCTTGATGGAAAGATATGCCAAAGGGATTTAATTAAATGTAGTTAGTAAATGTATAGTTAGTAATTTTTTTTTCTCAGGTAAATGTTTAAATTTGTTTAGTATTTGAGTTTTATAAATATATTTTTTACTGACGCTTACATCCATTTTAATAGCTTCAAAGGTATAAAATACGTAAGCAAAAATAATTATATTACTTTAAATGAATATAAATAACATGTTAGTATCAACCATTAAAAATATCTTAAACCATTTATCCACAAGCTTTTTAAAAACTCATTAAATACAATTTCCTATTAAAAATTCCCACAGCTTAGTGACAACTAAAGAATTAAAAGCATACTGCATGAAAGCATATGAGAGGATCAACACCAAAACAGTGTCCATGACGTAATCCTTTGATTGAGTACACTTCTATACAAAGGACGTACTTCAGTAATCCTTTAAAACATGGAAACAGATATAAGTGTAACAAGATTTATATAATGCGTATTTATTTATTTTTATTTGATAAAAATATAAAAGGTTTTATCTTCACATGTTATGTGCTGTTCATTTTACAGTATATGTTCATATCCAACCATTTTTTGTTTTTTATTCTTCGTTGCTATTAATGTACAATGTGTTTCTTATGAAGCCTAAGATATATTGTTTTAGCCAATGACTAATCTTTTTAATAGTCACGTAGTAATGATACTATTTTATAAACACCTAGAAACATCGTGATTAGTAAATAAAATAAATACATTCAATTCATTGACAAAATAAAATAAATATATACATTTTGATGATAAAAGGTGATTGTTATTCTTATTCAACTACCATGGTAACCCCAGAGGATATTTTTGTTCCTAGTTAGAGCTGTATGTCTGGGTGGCAGAAACTAAAATAACATCCTTAACTAGCTTAATGACACATTGTGTGGTGTCGGGCAATCTCTCTCCCAACCTCATTGAAGCTTCATTTCCATGAAACTATCTGCAGCAGAGATGTATTTTGCCACCCTAAAAACAGCACATATATTACATCAATTTCAAAATCTTTTATTCTGATATTGAATTAGTTTCGTTAGACTTTCCGTTAAATAATAAGCTGTGAATAAATAAACCAATGCTATATTTGTAAGGTTATGGTGATTTCTGAGTGGTTGGTTGCATTCATCGTGGATGTGTATTTTAAATTACGTTGTTAATCATCTCGAAGTTAAAATAAATTATGAATATCTTACCCTTACCGGCTAAAGGGAAAATATATAATATTACTGATATAAGAGACTAGGACTTGTTTAATAAGGCTAGTTTTATTTTGATTTTTTTATATGTGGTACACGTTATCTAAGAGCTTTAGTTAGGTATATACAACAGGTATACAATCCGATCATTGAATAAGTTTTATCTGCCGTATTTAGTCTTATCATTGTTATTTATTTCATAAAAAAAAACTTTTGAGTAAAAGAAAACATTTCTTCAAAAAACCATTAAACCCTCGCATGGTTATTTTAAATCAACAGTAGTAAATGCACATTGCCGTTGCTGTGAGTTGCTGCAACTTAAAGTGAGCACAGAGTATATATACATACAACAATGGCATTTACTGTTGTGCACCTAGAAGCACAATTGGATACTTGGTAGACGAAGCATTAGCTGTCTTCCACAATCTTTGAATGCATGAGAGACAACTTTTACTCTACTGAGGGGTACACCTCTGATCAGAGAATTTTTATACGTTTTTGAATAAAAAAAAAATAAAGGACAATGATTTATGGCACAAAATGGACGGACTGCGTACAGAGACTAACAACTGGATAGTTCCTGTAATATCCAGGTAAAATATCACCCGTGCTACTTATATTTCACTAATAATAATTATAATTCATATTTGTTTCTTTTACACACTTCCTTCGTTAAACAATTTTGTAAAAAAAAATACTTCTGCCAGGCAAATTTCATAAAAATATTTTACAGTTGATAAACACGTTTAAAGTAACTTTTTAGTGTATCAGGAGGCACAACTGTGTTTTCTAACATGAACATCTCTAATTCAGTTAATTAATGACTAAATTATATCAACAATGAATCATCAATTCGAATAGTGTTATCGAAATTTCTGTTTTACAGTTTATTAATACTCTTACGTAATCAAAACTTTGTAGTTTTACAGTTTTTATTCCCATCAAAGTTGATATTCAACAACGTGAAACAGGATTTAGTCACTAACGCGTGATAAACATTTTTACCCTGACAAGATTTACCGCTTCCACATACCATGAAAATCACAACTGATGACCAGGTATGTTTTTCATATACCAACGCAATTTCATGTTTATAGCATACCAATTTTTCGTGGTATAGTTTGGTATCAATGTTAAGGAATAGTATGTTTACTGAGTATATTTCCATTCTTTCTGTGATTATTAACATATAACAATTAAGATACATTTCAACATTTAGTACACACATTTACAGGACTATATAAAATTGTAAAAAAATATTTTTTTAAGGTGGCTTTTACCAATTACTTAATGAAATTATGTTTATCATTTATTCTAATAATTTATCATGTTAGCTAATGTTTTTTAACTTGTTAATAAGTTATCAAAAAGGGAAACAAATTAAAAGTCGGCAATACGTTGAATGGATTTGTAATTCCATAATAACATAATGGTAAAAATAATTGTTAACGAAACATTCCTGCCTAACTAAAATAATTTCGAGTAAAAAGTATACAAAAAATGACGTGTATGATTTTTTGTGAAAGGGTGTTGAAAATGGCGTTAGCCTTGAACAGTTTTCAGTGAAACATTTTAAGTAAGGCTGGACAAGTTTTTAAAATTTCTGTAAGAAGATAACAATTAATACTGTGTTTAAGGTTATGTGCAGGGATAGTCTCAACAATCAGTTTTCTTTGAACGGTGTTAATTCTATTTTCATGAATACAAATCAAGTAAAACTCACCTAGTTAATTTGATAATAAAAAAACGTGAATTTTTGTCGTGAGATACTACTTTACCCGAAGAAACTTTATTTTTAAAATGTATATTTATTTCAATTAAAATTAAATAAAAGTTTAGCCTGAAACAGATATTGTATAACATTTCAAATTCAGTTTCCAAGAATTAATGCATAAGTTTTCATGTTTTAATTGAAGGCATCACAACTCTTCTATTTAATGTCTGATGATTATTAGAGTTTGAATTGAATCCTTAGACTAATCATTATTCGAGAGATAGCCTGACTTACAAATCATCAGTCTCGATCAAATACAATAATACAAACGTTGACAGTTCCTATGATATATCTATGGCAAGGGAAATATGTCGTTTCATTTCCAACCCATTGACGTTTAACTACAGTACATCTGTTTTATTTATAAGTAAACTATGGGTTGTGTTTATTTTGTTATAAAAAGAAGAATAAGAAAACTACCTTCGAATTTTTATGTATCATTTTTGGGAAATAAAGATATATTTCATTTGATTTCATTTTGTAAACTTTGATTTTGTTGTCAAAAAATGAGTCTGTTGAGTTTTTGGTAATGTAAAACATGTTTTTGTATAAAAGTTGTATGTTATAACCTTAATATCAATTTCCATTTCCGCAAATTAAATTTTTCAAGAAATACATTTTACTCATGTTTTGTGGAGATTAATATTCATATGGCATTTGTAAAATATGTGTACTTTTTTAGAGGTTGGTGGCCTCACTTAACCTTTTGCTCGTCTGCAAATAGACTATGGATCTGAGTGTGGAACGTATCCGGCACGCAAGGGGTTGCATTAATAAAAGTTGTGGCAGTGATCCGAACCCACGTCATCCCTTCCTCCCGAAGTCCATAACGATTCTAACTGAGCCACCGACTCACAAAAAGGTAAAATGCTTCCAACTCATATCTAAACGAAAAAATACGCATTTTTTCGATAGCATTATGTATTGTCAAAACAGAATGTCAAGAGAATTTGTTCTTGTGATTTTGTACTACAATGTAATACGTAGTAAAAAATTCCACATTTGTTTCTATTATTTCACATTACATTTTTTACGTACGTTAGCTTTCAAACATTATTTTATCAGGTTTAAAGCCACAGTCATTCGCATCTGTCACTGTCCAACAACAAGAGTGAAACTTCACGAACAACCCAACCTGTTCAAGGCGTTATTTGTTTTTACTATTTAACTTTATACGAAGCGTTTCGTAAAACAAAAAAAAAAACATCAAGAGGTAGTTTATAGGTTAAATTAAAAAGGAAGTATAAAATTACATGTTTAAATTGTATACTTATGGGGAAATCTGTATTCATCTGTTATAAACGTATTGCAATTACATTGACAAATAAATCCAATGTGTCAGTAAGTTGATGGACTGGGAAAATATTTTCCATTAAGTAAATGTCCAGAATGCTCTGCAGTAATTTAAATTTAATCATTTAAAATCTTTCAATCCCAGCCACAAGCTTAAGCTATAAAAGCCTTGTTTGAAATTCTAAGAACCAATAATTAAATCAACATAATGTACTTTTAAATTAATTTTGTCTTAACCTCTTATACTTATTGTAATTATATTTCCTTCATTTCATAATTTTGATGATTTAATAATTTTCTTGAGTGTGGGATTGTTTTTTACATTACTTCAGGCTAGATCTAGGTGTTGCGGCTTTAATCTATATAAATAAAATTAGAGTTTTGTCTGTACATTGCTCAGACTCATACATTTTTAGGTTGTTTTTACGTTTTATACATTAAAGAAGCCGAAACAAGTCTCATCTCAATTTCTGTCTGTCTGTCTGTCTGTCTGTCTTTACGCGGCCTTCTCCTGAAAAACGAGAGTACCTATCAAGATCTGAATCATTTTAATGTATTCACTGGATTGGCGAGAGTGTCTTTAGCTATTAAAATATGGCCTCATACTTTGTAAATAAACTTACGGACGTTTAAAAACCCAATTTTGTGCGAATTTTGTCAAGTTTTCTCTTAATGTTTATCACATAATCTAAGAAATAGCGAACATCTGTTCAGATCAAGATTATTTTTCTCTAACTGTCACTGATATGTTTATATTGAATGTTGTTTACAAATACCGCAATCATTTCCGATCACGTTTACAAAAGCAAATCCAACCCAAGTTGGATTAAAACCGTTTTTCCTTACATAACGGATTTAATTAATCGCAAGTGCAATAATGTGTAGGGTAACTGTAAATGAAAATAGAGATTCTTTGTGTATAAAATGTTTCTTGAGTTTTGGGAACCGGGAAAAAGAACTTGAATCAGTGTTGTATATGGCTGGCAAACTTACATGTTTTTACATAAGCGTTACCAATAGCTTACATAAAAGGTTTCAACTCATTGACGGCACTTCAATGGTGGTTGGGTAAAGTATAAAGTGACAACTGCATTGGGTGATTGTAACAGAGGTTTATGAATTATGCTCAAATCGCTTTTCCAATGTGTCTTCTCAACGCTATGTGCTGCTAGCTGGACCATACAGCCAATAGACCAATAATTGCCCATCTCTTGGGTTCGTACGCCTAAACAATTATTCATAAGTTGGCAGCGCATATAACTCAGTGTTCCGTACGGACAGGACAAGAGCACCTTTGATAGTGAAATTTACAACCTGAATGGTTAATGGCGAGGTTGAGGTATAGTATTTTAACTATATATCGTTTGGTTAGATAGGTAAGGTTAACCTAACCTAACCAACCAAACGATATCTCGAATTAAACAATCAAATAATCAATATTACTCATTTTGTTTTTTAAACCAACAGATATAGAAGTGTACCCCTCATAGATCTATTAAGATTTTTACTTTCTCCTCCTATACCATAGTATATGGAGAAAGTATTGTTTTCGTCAAAATTTTCGAGTTTGAGTTTTGAGTGGATATATATATTTTGGGTCCCCCTGGACCCAAAAAAGTGGTTTTCGAAGTGATGTCTCTGTGTGTGTGTGTGTGTGTGTGTGTGTGTGTGTGTGTGTGTGTGTGTGTGTGTGTGTGTGTGTGGCTGGATGTGTACAGAGCTAGAGACTACACCTGTGGTCCGATTTCGATAAAATTTGGTATGTAGGTTCTAATCCATGGTATCTCTAGGCGTTTTTTTCATTTTTTTTAATTTTGATTTTTAATGGGGATTTTCCCATAAAAACCCATAAAAAACTGGAAAAATCGGGTTTTCTCAAAAATGGCCGGAACGATTTTGATAAATTTAGTATGTTGTAGCCCTTTAAATTCTGAACAAAATGGTACAAATCCCATTTCTGTAAAAATTACGGTTCAAAAGTTATGGTAAATTATGTTATTTTCCCATAAAACCCCCATAAAATAACGAAAAATAGGATTTTAGAGAAAAATCTGGTTTTGATTTAACACAGTATGTTATGACCCTTATCATTTTGATAGTTTTTTTCCAATAAAAAAATTTGGGGATTTTCCCATAAAACCCCATAAAATAACAGAAAAATTGGATTTTCCCAAAACTGGCCCGAACAATTTTGAAAAAAATTTAGTATGAGGTAGCCCTTTAAATTCTGAATAAGATAGTACAAACCCCATATCTGTAAAAATTACGGTTTAAAAGTTATGGTCAAATATGTTATTTTCCCATAAAAACCCCATAAAATAACAAAAAATAGGATTTTAGAAAAAAATCCGGTTTTGATTTAACATAGTATGTTATAGTCCTTACAGTTTTGATAGTTTTTTTTTTAAATTTTTTAGAAATTTTCATTTTAAATGGGGATTTTCCCATAAAACCCCATAAAATAACGGAAAAATGGGATTTTCCCACAAATGCCCCGAACGATTTTGATAGAAATTTAGCATGTGATAGTCCTTTATATTCTGAAAAAAATTGTAAAAATCTCATTTTTGTACAAATTACGGCTCAAAAGTTATTGTAAATTATGTAATTTTCCCATAAAACCCCCATAAAATAACAGAAAAATTGGATTTTCCCAAAAATGGCCTGAACGATTTTGATAAAAATTTAGCATGTTATAGTCCTTTAAATTGTGAACAAAATTGTACAAATCCCATTTCCCAATACTTACTCTCACCGCTTACACATGATAAAGGTTGTTGACAAACTTATGGGAGAAAGTATGTGTCAGAATGCTGATCCCGTTTATTAGCGAATTTCCCTATAGGGAAGTAGCTATTACCGTAGGTGGCACGGTAAGACCTAGACCCGGGACCGATTTACTTTTTCATTTTGATGTCCCCAGAGGCCAAAAACACCATTCGTTCAAATTTTTATATATGTATATATATATATATATATATATATATATATATATATATATATATATATATTAATAAATAATACACCATAGTACCCTTTTTTATTATTTTTAATGACTGATGCATTTCGACACTAAGGTCATGGTCACAGTCTTTTTACAATGAACATTGTAAAAAGACTGTGACCATGACCTTAGTGTCGAAATGCATCCTTCATTAAAAATAATAAAAAAAAAGATACTACGGTGTTTTATTTATAAATATTAATTACAGTAGCCCTAAACGTGAACAATATCAAATACAATATATATATATATATATATATATATATATATATATATATATATATATATATATATATATATATATATATATATATAAAGTTTAAACATTAATAAACTTAGTACCCAAGTAAAATTATTTATTAAAATATTTACTTATATAATTTATTTATTTAATAAATAATTTTACTTGGGTACTAAGTTTATTAATGTTTAATCTTTATTTATATATAGTAGCCCTATTTTTCTATTTTTCATATATATATATATATATATATATATATATATATATATATATATATACGTCCGTGAACGTGATAACTTGAGCAATTTTTGTCCGATTTTGATGAAATTTGGTTTAAAGGTGTAAAGCGGGATAAACTTGAATGAGTTCGCGAACCAGCACGATCGGACCATGGGAACGGGGCTTTACGGGGGGTTTTATGGGGTAAAAATTGGTTTTTCTCACTTTTGACCCTCAAAACACAAAATTTTCCGATTTCTCTTTAGAACTTTTTAAAGAGCTTAAAAAAAACAAATAATTTAGTATATAAAAGTATTTTTGTTCGATTATTAGTAACGGAGAAAATTAAAAAAATCGTAAATATAAAATTCCCATGTTATTCTTATGGAGAATATTGTCAAATGTTGTAGTTTGCTTGTTTATGGATATATTTTGATCAAACTTGGCAAATTTATTTATTTTGTACTAAGCTATCAATATTTTACTCAAAAACACACTTTATTAGTTTCCTTGTAGCAGCAAACCTACTCGTTAAACCTAATGTTATTAAAATATATTTAACTGAAAATCAATTCAGACAAATGGAAATTCGCTTAGTCGGCAGGTTTGCTAAGGCGGGGGTATTTTTACTTGAAACTGTCAGATACTGTATTTGTTTATATATAATAGTTTCACCAGCATATCAAAAAACATGCAAACCAACTGCTGTTCCTTATATAGGAAGGTTTCAACTGACCCCTATAATATCCCCGTGCGTAGAACGGGCACACAGCTAGTCACTTAGATAAAATCCATTGGTGATTTGGAGGAATTTTAACCAAGGACCTCTTGGACCAAAGTACTGTGCTCTAACCACTAGACCAGCTCACTGCAATCATTTCCTTATATTAATAGATTTTCTAATATAGTGAGGGATAAACCTTTAAAAATAAAATCACAACTACATTCAATCACATTAATTGAAGTAAAAAATAATAAAAACTAAAAATAATAGTCTCATATAATATAATAAAGCATACAATTAATATCATAACCAGAGTTATTAGCCTAGTTAATTTTCTAAAACGCGTATGTATAATTCTAACAAGTCTATATAATGCTAGTGATGTGAGTGAGACTTGGTACAATTTATATCCTGACTAGCTCTCTATTAATGTGGTTAATATGATAACCATCCATATTGGTTGTAAGAGCATATAACTAAAAACCTACACCAACTAATCTTATGTTCGGTATTCAAAGTTGACAAAAGATAAGTTTTATTAATTCGATATAGTTATAAAACCTAATCACACACCATAGTTCACGTCTGGCCCATACACACACAATCAATCATAATTTTAATTAAACCTCATCCTAACATTGTCAAAATAATGAAACTATTCAGTTTACACTGGACAAGTGATAACTGAATCAAAAGTGAAACTACAATTCATTTGTATCAGAGCAAACGTAGACACACAATATGTTGTTAAAGCAATGAGGGTTTATTGGCAGATGCTTCGCTTAAACAAACATTTTGGTTTTCAATTACGTGTTTGTGGAAACCCATAAATATTCTACGGTCTAATCAAACGGGTGTATTTAGTTAAACAAACTCCCCCGATCGTTACATTCCTGATTTTCTGGTAATATATCTTACTTCCGAGCACTCTTCATTTATATTAATAATTGTTTTACTCGGCATCATTCTACAGGTAATGTAGTAACTTTAATGTTCCACGAGACAAGTATAACCAATAACCCTAACTAATGTGCTGTTTTGGCTACTCTACCTCGAATAAAAAAATGATGTTGTGTTACGTTGAAATTTAATTTTATCAAAGGAAGAGTTTATTCCTAGAAATCTGGTGAAAGCAGAGGACACCTTAATACGAGTTTTTATAACACTTCAAAGCAACCTTTCAAAAAACTACTCGTTCCCTCGCTTTCTATTTGTGAGGTTGAGTGTATTTGACAAAAAACAGAGTATTGAGTATACTGGCCCTTTATACTGTGTGGCATAATCATATTGTCTGATTCATTCAAAATTATTCTTAAAAAACATGCAAACAAGATTTTTTTTTATTCATACACTTAAAATACAAAACAGTGTTAATCTAATCTGTATCTAATCAAAGTTATAGGTACCCTTTTAATTATGTTTAATGTTAATAACAAGAACGACCTGGGAGTACTATTATAACTACCATACCAACTCTTATTGAGGATTTAGTACTACAGACACAACCTCTTCCGTAAATAATTATATACAACTTAAATAGAATTTTCATTAGAGTTCCAAAATATGTCAAATTTATTTATATTAAAATTGATTTAACAAGTACTTAACTTAACAAAGTAGCCTATGTTTTTTTTTTTTTGAAAATGTTAGTATTTTAGTATGAAATAAATCCATTAGCCAATAAGAATCAAAATATTTTCATAAACAAGTAAGAAAATACTCAAAGTATTAAATCTTTAGTTTGAAAAAAAACCTTTAAACGCACTTCTCATAAATTATACAGGAAAAAGCTTAATCGTAGGTACTTATACCTTATTTTTATTAGAATCCCTTAATATTTGCAAAAAAACGGTGTGGCAGAGTTAAGCAAAAAATCTTTATGTTGACATCTTTGATGTGAATGAAATTCTTCCCTCAGGAAAAAGTAAACTAACAATTATAAATAAAATAAAAAAAACATATATGACGCATGCAGATACCTATCAACTGCATGTTTGAATAAAAGGTCTTGATGAGAAAACACACCCCCACCCTACAAATTTACATGTAAAATATTGAAGAATATTTTACATGTAGCTATTAAAACCCTCTAATTGAGGTTCGTGCCCTTCAGGGTTCATAAAAAACTGATACTTTTCAGGGTTGTAGGGCGTTCTCATCAAGACCTTTTATTCAAACATGCAATCGATATGAATGCGGCTTTCGGTTGCTGCACTTTAAAGTTCGTAATCATTATTAGCCATATATATTAGATGATAAAATGGATCAATTGAAATCTAAATATTTCGTCTTATGACAATTAGCAATGTTGTTGTTACAAATAGTATATGGTTATAATAGTATAGTATATGGTAGAAATAGTAACGTATGTAGTTTAGTTGTTTCAAAAATGTTCGATACAGGAGAATTATTCATCCATTTCTATTAGTATTGTTTGTCAGTAGGTTAAAGTTTATTCAATGTAACTCTTAATAACAATTCAAATTATGTGAGAATTATCAGAGGAAATATCACTTTTCAACTTGAGGTATGAAATGATGATTTTAATTAGACCTACCTGTAATTAGCAGGCATGTCATCACAGGATACCTGACGATATAACGTTTAGATATAATTTCCCGTAAGGCTTATAAGTTTCTATGAAGTGTTAAGACATCATGATTGACAATTTGATTAACTTGGAAGCCTGTGGGAATAGACACCAACTTCTCTTTCTACTTAAGCTTAAGGTTGAGTGTTATACATTATTAAAAACGGTTGTAATATCCATTATATAATTATATTATAGCTAAAGTATCTAGCTTCATACCATCCAAAATGTACCAAATCATACAATAAAATATGTTTAAGTTACCTTTAATAGGTAAAACAAAATTTATCGATGATAAATGGGAGTGTTACACTAAAAAGCAAAAAGTGTTTTAATAACTTTGCAATGAAAACGTCCTACAATATCTTTAAAACGCATTACAGCTTAATTCAATCTGAATTAAGTGTATGTATTTTTTGTGTAATATTTAAAGGTAAGCATTTTCATAGTAATGACAGTAAGTTTTATAAGTTTCTTTTCCTAGTCTATCTTTTTAACTTATTCATGGATAATTTTGTAGAAAAGATATTCCAACTGTATTTTTAAGAACGGCATAAACTAGTACATATGTCACATTAAATTACTTTTGTATTAAATAAAAACGTATATTGAGAGTACCTTACGTACCTTAGGAAAGACGAAACCGGTCCCCATTCCACGACTTAAGATTACGTAGGTTTTTAACAACAAAAACAAGTTTTAAAACAACAAGAGTTTTGAGCTCAAGAATAGTAACTGATCAATTTAAAAATCACCCTGTTACGCAAGTTAAATTCTGCATGATTATTCCTTTAGTATTAACATTGGCTATTTCATACAGAAGTTCTATCAATTTTAAAGGTATTAATAATAATTTGTTTTAATCTTATTATAGCTTTATAATAGTTTTTAATGGCTACTGTGCAGTTTTAAAGTTAAAATTATACTATTAAAAATTTTAAAGTTTAATATGCAAAGGTTTGTTTTTAAATTAACACAACTGGTTATAATAACAGGAAACTCAGCAAGAGCAGCCATCCGTGGCTAGACACAGCTCGCGGCCCGCGGCACAGCTTCCCTTTGTTATAACAACTGCTTCTCTGTTGCTAACATGTCTGTATCATATTGTTCTTACCACTGATATTATTTCTGAGTTAATGAAATGGATTTCAAATGAGTTGGATAAATTGGACCATGTGTGTTGGACTCAACAAGGAAGTAAGGGGATATTCAAAATAATTACCAGAATCTTTTGGGATTAATTTAACTTTTAATGGTTCTTATTATAACTATTTATTATTTGACTACGGTCTTAATTATTGTTTGAAACGTTACAAAGAAACATTTACCTGCGAGTATATAATTGAAGTATTGTTTAAACAAACAACATATTGGTATTAATTTAATATTAGTACCTAAGTTGTTAACAACACGTTCAGTTATCTTTGTCACACTACAAGACATTTTTGGATATATATCAAATTGTTATAAAGTAATTTCAATGTAGGCCTATCTAGTCAATAAATTAAATTTTCTTAAATTTCTGTATAGAAGCCCATAGTTATACGAAAACTACACGTAATTTTATTGAATTCACCATTTTTGAAGCGTTAAAACATTAAGCACTCAACAATATGTATAGGTAAACACCTACAATGTAAACAGTATGTATATGTAAAGGTGTTTTGCTATAATGGTTAGAGTCTCGGACTTCAGTGCGGGAGAGATGGGTTCGATTTCTGTTATATCCACAATTGGATCGCTTTCCCTAAAAGCATTTATGTAATTCCTACTGCAGTTTCTCATGAAAAAAATACCACTGGCGTGGACAT
The DNA here is from genome assembly GCF_028750875.1 of Macrosteles quadrilineatus. Lineage (NCBI taxonomy): Eukaryota > Metazoa > Arthropoda > Insecta > Hemiptera > Cicadellidae > Macrosteles > Macrosteles quadrilineatus. The sequence continues at coordinate 162,552,230 of NW_026542594.1, forward strand.
CTAGACAACAAATTAATTAATACAATGTTCAAGATGCAATTCTATGATTTAAACATAAGCTTAATCCGTAAAATGTTTTCGAAACTTTTATACGACATCAGTTTAAAGTAGTTCGGTTCCCAAATAGGCTTTAAAATTGAGTATTTAAACATTTTGTACTGATTAATAAGTTAAATTATTATCTTTGTTTGATTGTAAGCGTATGGGGGGGGGGGGTAAATTTCTATATTTTTAAAACTATGCATATATGTCTTTGACAAATAATAATAAATATTGTTTTGTTTGTACACTTTACACCAATGAAAACATATTATATAAGAAAGAAATATGTTATTGGCCAGTAATTATTATGATTAAGTACAATAAAGTTAAATATAATTAGATGCATAGGTTTATTGTAATAATACGCACATTACAAAATTATGGATATAACCATACAAATGTGCGTATTTTAACCTCAGCATGCAGAGGACGTAAGTTTAGTACATCAACAAACCAACAACGTCTCTCACAAAGTCAACCTCGTTACTGAGGATCATGAGGTGAATACAGCGTCTTAAGTCGCCTACCTTTCTTAGGCCTACTATGTAAACCAAAAACATGAGACGTAAATACATCGTAGAGTGGTTTTTTTTATATTGCAAAAAAGTATCCCTGTGAAAAAACACACTATTGCTTAATAAGACTTATAATTCAGTTAATTTGCGTTTTTGCCAGGAAAGTTTTGGGGTAGTTTTGATTTTTTCCATTTCTTATGTATTTTGGGGTGCTGAATCCGAATCTGAGGTTTGCCAACAAAAATTCTTGACGCAACATTGACAAAAATGAGAAAAATATGGAAAAAATGATATTTTTTGTAATATTTAGCTTATAACTCAGAAACTATCAACTTTTTGTAATTAGTCTATATTATAAAAATTAAAGTACACAAAATTTGCTACAAAATGTACCCCTAATGTGGTAATCTCTGATGAACCGTTTAGGCTCCAGAGCTATTTGAAAATTGGAACATTTTGTGTTAGTTTTTAAATTTCTCCAATTATTCTGTCAACGACACATATTCATTGTATATGCCCAGGCAAAGGTCTTATATAAATCCAAAGTGTTAAAATTGATTAATTTTGTGTTACTGAACCGTTGAATTTTTATTTAGTGTACAGAAAAGATACACGAACTGTTGCCGTTTAAATTATCCTCGCTCAGAGGGTTGTAATGAGGCAGGTTCTGGCAAACGTTTCGATGCATTATTTGTGAGCATTCTAGCTTGTTCATCTGGACAATTTAAAAAAGGTTAAAAGTATAAAAAAATTACACATATAATAATAAGTGATGCCAAAATCAAAACTATCAAAATTAAAATAACACCAATCTGTTAATCATGCAATATCGTATGCACCTGATGACGTGATATTTAGATATACGTAAATAATAAAATGTTATGTATGCATATACTGTTGCCAAGCATTTACATTGTGTGTAGATTTAACAAGTTAATAAATAAAGAGGTGTGCGTTTGGTACTATACTTACTTTCTTACTTACTTAGACTCTAGCATCACAGCCCATTGTACGTCCTCAATCGTATTGGCACCCATTATAAAATTTTCTGTGTAAAATTTCAAGACCGATGCATGGCTTAGAGTGATTGGTACTGTTACCATAGGCCAATACTAATTTTTTTTCACCCGAATGTAAATGTAAACTCTAAGCGAGTTATGTCCACACAGCTTCTTGAGTTGGGGGCAGTGAGGCAACGTTGGTTTTAGTTTTCTAGCCAAAATTTGTATTGACTATCTTAAGTCAATTAACCCTTACCACTCTCATGTAGGCCTATGCCCTACGCCCTAGGACCTACAATCTATTTAATCTACACACAATGTAAATGCTTGGAAACAGTATATGCCTACATAACATTTTATTATTTACGTATATCTTAATATCACGTCATCAGGTGCATAAGATATTACATGATTAATTGATTGGTGTTATTTTAATTTTGATAGTTTTGATTTTGGCATCACTTATTATTATATGTGTAATTTTTTTATACTTTTAACCTTTTTTAAATTGTCTAGATGAACAAGCTAGAATGCTCACAAATAATGCATCGAAACGTTTGCCAGAACCTGCCTCATTACAACCCTCTGAGCGAGGATAATTTAAACGGCAACAGTTCGTGTATCTTTTCTGTACACTAAATAAAAATTCAACGGTTCAGTAACACAAAATTAATCAATTTTAACACTTTGGATTTATATAAGACCTTTGCCTGGGCATATACAATGAATATGTGTCGTTGACAGAATAATTGGAGAAATTTAAAAACTAACACAAAATGTTCCAATTTTCAAATAGCTCTGGAGCCTAAACGGTTCATCGGAGATTACCACATTAGGGCTACATTTTGTAGCAAATTTTGTGTACTTTAATTTTTATAATATAGACTAATTACAAAAAGTTGATAGTTTCTGAGTTATAAGCTAAATATTACAAAAAATATCATTTTTTCCATATTTTTCTCATTTTTGTCAATGTTGCGTCAAGAATTTTTGTTGGCAAACCTCAGATTCGGATTCAGCACCCCAAAATACATAAGAAATGGAAAAAATCAAAACTACCCCAAAACTTTCTCGCTATGAGTGAATTTAAATACAAATTTACTGGATTAAGAGGGATATTTTACTTCTTACATTACATTGTAAATGACAAGTATTGTAAAGAAATCAATACAGCATTTTTCGAATGAAGACAAATGCATAGGCTATTGCAAAACATATTGAAGCAAAATAATTCTTTCCTCGGTTGAAAATTAGTATAAATTGCGTGTGTTTGGTCACTGTTAACAAACAGTGCTATGTGGTCAATTTGCTGGAATAGCTGGAGCATGTGGGTCAAAATAATCAGTATATGGGACTTTTCAGGTACAGACCAGTAACGATGCAATAAGCTAAACAAATATATAAAACTCCAAACGTGAGCTAATATAAATGTTTCTTGAATGTCCTGTTGATTTAAACTAAGTGTTTTTTCGTTTATATATTTTTTTTTGGACTTTTTAAAGAAACAGAAAACTCCAATCAATATTTTAAAGCAGACGTACACTCATTATTAATATAATTCATATAATATAAACAAGTCTGATCATAATTTCAGACAGCTATTTACATGAAGGAAAACTCATTTTTTCAATATTTCTTGCACTCCCTTGAAAGCTCAGTATACTAGTTTCAAAACAGAATGTTTATATTACACTCGGCTTGTCTCGAACAAATCTTAAGGGCAATGCGATAAGCTGATTACTTGTGTTTAGAATACACAAACTGTGAGATTGGTATTTTTGGCGAGCCTTAACATCCTAGACATCAAGTTCACACATTGTTTTACACCGTAGTTTTTAACTTATAGAAAACTTTTGACGACAACAATCTAAAAAAACCATATGTAACGTAAAATGTTTAGAGTTAAAATATAAACTTTTTCTTTAGATTATTAAAAGTTAAACAAATTTGTAGACAAAAATATGTTGTTAAAACCACATAACCAGGTTACAGAAGGTTAACCTTACTTTTAAAATAATTTATTGAAGCAAAAGAGGACCATTTAAGTCTCCGATTTGAATGTAAATGTGTAACAATAAATCAAGTAAACAATTTGACAGCGTTCAGTTCGTTGAAGTCGTAAGACTTGTGTTTTTGCCAAACAAGGAAAACTATATTTTAGTCAACCTAGAGTGTTTTCATTTTTTTTATATTTTATCTTCTTAGTCAATACACAGTGCATTTTTAGATTAAGTAACCCTTTATTTATTTATTGCTACGGCAAACAGCCATTATACAATATTGGCTACTCACTAAAAAACCCCCTCTACTCTGTTGGACACAGACCTGGAATTGTTTGTCACATTACTTCAAGTCAGGCCAACATGTGACCTAAGCCCTCAGGGCTCTCACCTTTTTTGGCATTTAGATACTTTATGACTACACCTCATCCCGGTCAAGGTCGAGCTCTTTGGCGCGGAGAATACCCTGGATGTAATGTGACACACAGGTCCAATTGTCCTCACAATCATCAGGGGAGTCATCATCGGTATGACCGTGTCCACTAACTGTTGAGCCTCCAGGCGGGGCCTTTCCCAACGCTGGCAGTGGAAAAAGGAATGTACAGTCGCCTGGTCCAGCGTCCCCGAGTCTCCTGTTCCGAGCTCTCCTGCCACAGCTGGTAGGTGCGGGTGCGTTCCTCTGTTCGTGCCTAGTCCTCCCCACGGCGCTGATAAATTGCCTTTCTCTCCGCTGCCAAAAGTTTGACGGGGATGACTCCAGCAACCACCAGGACGGCGGGTTCGGACACTGTTCGGAATGCGGATGCAACTCCTAGTGCTGCCTGACGCTGCACTCGGGTGAGCCGCATCCTATATATCTCCTTATTGAGAGCATCTGCCCATACCTCAGCACCGTACAAGTGTACGGGCTGGACAGAAGACATTAACTAACAAATTAATCATCACAGAAACAAAGGCAAACTAATACAATTTTACAGAACACATGTGCTGCAACTTCGGGAGCAACACTTAATCAACATATCTTTATATTGACTTGTCAATAGTTTTAAAAATATAATTTTTTGCATTGATTTGACACTTAAGTAAAAAAAAATGGTAGCTTATGAGACCTAAGATAAAATTTTGACGATCTGAGGATTTTCTCACCCTATTTTACAATTAATTTATCTTTGTACATTCGTTTATTATTGAAGACAATGTTTAAGTTTGCTACTGGTACATTTAGTAGCTCGTTGTAAAAAATATCAATACCTTTAAATACGTAACCCTCATTTTATAACCTTCAGAGAAATTGTAAACAAATTGTTAGATCTTTAATTAACTTATTTTATCATTTTTGAACTGCTTAATCTGTAAGTTTATTTAGCAACTAATAATGTCACGGAATGACTCAGAAGGCATTTATAATCTAGTTAGTTAGATAGCCTAGTATTACCGGCTGTCTGCCTCGAACTAATTGAAATTCCCCGTCCATCTGTTAGTAATTATAACTTTTTATTAACCTGATATTGAATTAAGTTAAATAATCATATACTTTTAAGATGTTTATTATTTCTAGTGTAGTTTATTAACCTTAATGTTTAATACAATCAATTTGACATAATCACTGCTAATTTGTGGAACATATTTGATATCGTTTTAGTTCATGATTTACCATTATCACTTTTCCTAGTTGGCCATCTTGTAAAACATCTGTAAGCAAAATAATATTTTGTTAGAAACATTTTCTTTGTTAGACATTTAAGGCCAACTCCCAATCTAAAATTAAATTTTCTAAAAATGGGGAGTTCATTTAGGGAGATCATAAACTACGTGGAATACAGCAGTGAGTTTATTCCTATCTCAATACATTCCAATTCTAATGTCAATTACAAGTAAGGATGCATTTATTTAGATCGTGAATTACTGAATGTTTATGACCATTGCCATCGTTCGTTTCATAATCAAAATGTTCAATGTAAAATACTCATGTAAGTTATGCAAATAGTCAAGTCGTATATAAAAAAAACTGAATAGTATGAATCGCCGGCCAAACTAATAAATTAGGTATAAAATGAGGGGGCTAATAGGCTTAGTTGTCGGTAAGTTAAAATAGTATATAATAGTGTTCTATTTTAAAATAAAATAATTCTACAATACCCCTTAACATTATCTAGGGTCATCGGTACAACGGTATTTTACAAAAATAAAAGTAAAATTTTTCAGAAATGTCTTATTTGGCTGACAACAATATGCGGATGCCATGTATACCTGACCTTTTATTATTTATAAATATTGTAGTAGTTGTCCTATAGTTAGACCACTCTTTACCTTTTATCACTTTAAGCTTATATAAAAATGTGAATTTAATAAAATATGTATATAAATGTCTTCATCTCAATCTAATAATAAATACACAGAGTATCATAACAAAAAGAGGTAACCACGTAGGCCAAACTCTTTTCAGGTTGTTAAAAAATGTTTAATAGTTTCAAAATAACCACAAACATGTAAAATAGATATTTATTGGGTTATAATACTACTTGTTCCTATATTTGGCCCATAAAAGTACGGTTCGTTCAGTGAAACCTTTACTTTATTTGGTAGTGCTACAAAATTTACGTATCAAAATATAAAGATCACTTCAAACAAATATACTTACGATTTTATTTTTAAAATTCATAGGTTAAAACTGGAAATGGATAAATTGATTCAGAAAAATTCTATATGTTAGCATTTCTTTTAAAATTTATTAAAAACATATTTTAAAAAGTTGCATAGACAATAACCTTTATTTTTTTATGATCCACCAAAAGCCTACCTACAGGTAAAACACTTTATAAAACCAATACTAGTTTGATAGCTAATAAATTCAGCAGTTGACATGGTTCATCATATGCTATAGTTTTCTAAAAGACTTATTTTTAACTGGCCTGTATTTTAAGTGAATTTTGGTTTGATTGTTTGCAGCTCACAACATTAAACCAGTCGTATAGTGTTGTTTGTTTTTATATTATCAGTTAACATGTTTATATATGTTTTATGATGTTTTTCGAGGGTTTGCTATATTGGTTTATTTGAAAAAGAAGCAATAATATGAACTAATGTTATTTAAAGAATACTTTTAAAGGTTAGGAAATATTTGTAATACATTTAATGGTAATATTTTTTAATATAACTAGAGCTTTAGTAGTTGAATGTTTAAGTAAAGTGAAACGTGTAAAGCGGGCAACCCCCCCCCTCCTGCCTAATAGAACAAATTCCATCAACATTCTAAAACAATACCGTGCATTTCTAGTGCATTATCTGCATATCTAGATCCGTGTATATAGGCTGTATAAACTGTTATTTACATATTACTGCGTACACATTCCAGAGGGTAACTAAGATAACAATATTGTATACCAAATATTATATATTCTTTACAATGTCTTGTTTAGGCTTATTTATTAGACCCAGCCTGTTCATGAATACAATCTATTATGAAATTTGTCACTATGTAAATGTGGTAAATACTGAAATGGTATCTAGTTTTACATTTGAAAATACTACCTAGAATAAACAGCTGAATTCTTTGATGCTACTACTACTGTGATACTACACAGGATTTTGAAGACCCTGTTTGTGTAGGTTTAGACTGGATTTTAAAAGTAAATTGAAATATTTTTTTTATATATAGAATTTTGGGATTTATTTTATTTAATTTTTTGAGCTGGATGAATATCAAATCAACCATTATCTAGTGTATATTACATTTTTGTTTGTCTACAAGACTAGGTTTATAAACCCATGTAACGAATATATACACATCCAAGTAAGCTCAGTTCTTTAAACAGTTGTCATTCAAAAGCTTTTGTTTTGACCTTCGTTTTAATTAAGCCCTTCGTTAGGATAACGAGGGATTTGATCCTTACGCTAATTATTAGTCTAATTACTAGCTTTAGTTCCTGCAGCTTCTGTCAGTGCTACATTTTGTGTATGGAGAATGAGCATATGATCAAATATTTTTCCTTTAAGATTCATTGAGATGGTAGTAGTATTAAATTACTTCCATAAATTAAACATTTTATATATTTTATTACTTCAGGTTATAATCTGTGATAGCTTTATATTCTTTATAAAAAATATTGTAGTAGTTGCTTATTCTACTTATTTTCATTTCGATAAGATTCCTCGTATTGGGTGCTAAGATCACATATAATAACTTTGGTATAAACTACAAAGATTTTAAACCGTAATGTAATGCAACTGTTGTGGGGTATTTTTTATTTGAAAGATTGCATTTAATTTCATGTGAAGTGGTTATGTGTTGAATGAATAAACAAGTTTGGTGGAACCTTTGCCACAATTTGTTGTTTTTCGAATAGAAGACATTCGAACAAAAAATGTGTTGTGTTGATTTTAAAAATAATCTGTAATATCGAAAGTTATGGGCCTAAATGATTGGATTGAGATGTTCTCTTCAACACATCTCAGTATCCCTTTTTGAAGTATGTTACGAATAAATTGTTAAGAGAAAAGTCATTACAATTGTTTAGTAAATATAATTCGAAACAATGGCGTGTTGGATAAATCTAATAGGCCTACATCATTAAGCGAGTATGTGCATTAAAACCTAAAGGTCTAGTAAATGTAACAAAATACACAAACCCGATGCATTATCAAATTTCATAAGATGCTTAGTAAATTCAACAAGATTGTTTTAAAGATAAGGTTCTTTAGTAAAGTAAGACTCTAACGATACCTTTCCTGAGATATATAACTATTTTTGATTAACTTGGTAGGTTGACCAAATGAAATAGATAGGCGTTGAATTACAAAAAGATTATTACATCCAACACTGCATTATTACTCTGGCAAACTTATCATATATATATATATATATATATATATATATATATATATATATATATATATATATAATAATAACAATAATTTATATGGAATATACTTAAAATTATTTTCCCTTTTTATTCATTCCAATTAAGAAAATCGTATAAGCTTTTTTTGTTGTTGTGTAAAGTAAACAAAGTTACAACTTTATATTTAAAATACTGTACAAAACCCTTCCTTCCATGTTCAGATTGGACTAGTACAAAAACATATTAACAAATTATATTACATTCAAGTTTAACATGAATATTCGAATTCCCTTACTTGTAACAGATTACGATAGTTTACCTATAACTAAAGAGTTAAAACATATGTAATATATTAAGGTTTTTGGTTATTTGACGAACTGGAAAGGACCCTCCGAGACCTATATGCCTTTGTGACCATATAAATTGTGGTAATAGCTAATTTTCTTAAGGGAAATGTTATTAGTTTTTTTTTGTCTTAAATAAAATCGTACTTTTACTTTGTCCCCTTATACCATATTATATGGAGTAAGTTTTGTTTTCGTCAAAATTTTCAAGTTTTAGTTTTGAGTGGATATATCCATTTTAACCAAAAAAGTGGTTTTCGAAGTGATGTCTGTGTGTGTGTGTGTGTGTGTGTGTGTGTGTGTGTGTGTGTCTGTGTGTGTGTGTGTGTGTCTGTGCGTGTGTGTCTGTATGTGTGGATGTGTACAAAGCTACAGACTACACCTGTGGTCCGATTTTGATGAAATTTTGTATGTAGTTACTAATCCATGTAACTACATGGTGTTCTCCAGGAGTTTTTTTTTCATTTTTTTAGTTTAGATTTTTAATGTTGTTTTCCCATAAAAACCCATGAAATTACTCATTGCTTACCCATGATAAAGGTTTTTGACAAGCTAAATGGGAGAAAGTATGTGTCAGATTGCTGATACCGTTTACTTTATTGTATTCATGAAACACTTTTGCAGCAACCAAAGTTTCACTTGACTCTAAACTCACATTCTCTTGAAATATGCAGATTAAAACTATAAGTCAGCAAATAATTTCAAACCATAAACTCTTATTTTATTTATAAAACTATTATGTTGAATAAATTATGATCCAGGTTATTATTACAAAATAAATTATAAGGATGTCGGAATGTATTGCTAACCCAGTTTGACGAGAATAGCAGAATGTAAATAGGATTCTGCGAATACGTAATCAGAAACTAAATTGTTAGTTTTCTTCAAGCTTCTGATATGATAAGCTCCCGGTTGCTATTCTACTCGCCTTTATTCCTTACAATGATTACTGAGTATTGCTAATTTTTATGTTGTAAACATACACTTCAGCGGGAAACAATAATATGAATTGTTTGGTTAAGGATTGTAGATTTTTCTAAATAACGGAAAGGTCACATGAGTTAAGTATATTATTGTATTTCCCAGATGAAAACATATAATATAAGTGGAGAATTTAAGTAGTAAAATATTAGTATTGTACTAAAGCTATTTAAGGCCAACATCTAATTTTGATTTTATTAGGATAAGCTACCACTATTCCTGTGGCCTAAAGAATAACCAAATGCACTTGATAAGACTAGAACAACAGCAGTTCACCTTATAGTCATCGATATTTGATCACCCAATGAATTCATACAGTGATTCATATTATTTCCAAGAAGTTAGACACCTACATTGAATATGGGTCAGTAAACACTCGTTTTTGTATGAGCAGCATGATACATTTTTGTGTTTTAATTGATCAATGTTATACTTTAATCTTGGCATTTTTGACTGACGATACTTTTTGTACTGGTAAGTCTTTAAGTCACAATAAAACTAATATACCGTATTTGATCTAAGAAATTTGTGGTTGAAAACAGAATAAATAGAATATATGAAATAATGTAAATAAGGGATAGAAATTGTAAAGCAGATTACACAGAAATGGTATTGCAGCCTAATAAAAATGTTGTAAAAGCTAAGAAATATTTAAATATAATTAGCCACAGCTTTTTATTCGTCATAAACCTTGCCATAAAGTTGAGGATTCACTAAACCCATAACTAACAAAAGAGAAGCCGCACAAAGGAATATAAAATGTTCCGGAGGTATTTTAAAATTATATAATCTTCATGCTTATATTCCATTTGTATGTACCCAAAAGTAACAAGAATCAATTTGTCTAGGCCCAATATTATTCACCAAAAGCAAGAAAAATATTTTCGATGTAGACCTGTTAATAAAATGGCATTCCTTTGCAATTAATAAGATGAAAGAAAATAAATATAGTTTATAGAGAAAAGTTAGCTTATGCTTTATACACAGGTTAAATATAAGAATCGATAAGAAATAAGGCCAATTGTGTGTTAATTCATTTATTTTAATTAGCAACGTATTAAAAACAAAGGATGAACTAAAAAAAAATATAGCAATCAAAAGAGCAGTATTTGCTAGTTAAATAAACAGTTCATTACATTAAAGCACTGCACGGTTATTATCTCGAATATAAATATTCAGAAGACCTTGGTGAGCACTCTTCATTCAGTGTCCTTAGCCTGCAATCTGGATAAATTGTATCAAGCTTTTAAAAACTATTTGTATGATAATGTGGCGTTTATGATTCATCCGTGTTTTATTTTGTGTGTGTTTGTTCTGCAGTTGTTTTCTTATACTTCATACATGACCCTTTTAGATCATTGCTTAGACACCTACAAACCTTGCTATTCAAGAACTCAAAAGAATGAACTGTTGAAAGAAGACAACTTAAAATCAAATAAAGTCAACTCTTTAATTTTAAAATAAATCATGAACACAGCAATGTGTTTTTTAACACTCGGGGCGATTACATCTCAAATTCAATACTATCTTCATAAATACCAATGAGAAAGTGTAAAAAAACTGAAGTAAACGAATTGTTTTTGTTACTTTTATTTTTATAGCCTTCGTTTTCTTTCAATATTTATTTTTTTAAGTTGTTTTAAAATGAGTTTAATTACCATCTCGAACTCATTTTAATCGTACATTACTGTTGTTCTTCATTTCCGTAGGTATATACATATCGTTAAGCAAAAGGAGTAAACACTAATTTTTAGCACCTTTACCTAGTAATGAGAAGAAGCTAGAGTATGTTCATTAAAAAGGTTCAAATACCTGCTATTAGGCAATCCAAAGTTTTAAACACAAATAGTTTCGGCACCTGTATGGTACCATCATCCTTGTACATGTACAAGGACGGTTTTCTTTCTATATATGATAAGCGTCATATTGTTTAACGTGAAAAAAAAACATGTAAACACGACACAATCACTAATACGAAACATTTCTGGTAACTGATCAGTTAAGAAAATAGACGACGCTAACCCGGTGGAGTTTGAGTAGACTTCGAGTATTTTCTAATATTTAAAATACCAATCAACACGTCAAAAGAGAAATTTGCAAATTACTTTCGTGTGCTAAGTGAAATCAATATGTAGCCAATAGATATGTTCAAATATAAACCATTTGCCATTGCATCTAACTTAATGGTAGATGGCACTGGTAGATTATCTATGTACGTAATTACTCACAATGGCAGTAAAAATACTATACACGGGATAAGTTAATATAAGTTATTATATTTTGCACCACACTATGATGTTTTTTGGCTGTTTTACATACGTTTGGTGGCCATCAAAGTCACTTTTTGCTGGCCATGCCTGCTGCCATCGTCATTTGGGGACCGAACCGGTTTTTAAATCTCTATGGCCACAAAATCAACCGTTCACTTATTTACTTAAAAAAATTAATGTATATTAAACACACAAGCTGTACACATAGCATTGCAATAGACTTGTTTTTTGTCACCGCTGCCTAACGACTGTGTATTGCTATTTTTGCTGATTCCTCTAAATATTTCTTCACATAAACTAATACTAGTTTTTTTTTTTTTTATTTTTTTTTTTTAGTTGTGTGCATTTATTGTATATATTTTCTTACTTTTGTATATTGTGGTGAAAAATAGCGTTTGTTCCACTGACCGAAAGGGTTTTGCAGCTCTCGATCGTAAAAAAAATATCTCGAGCTAGCAAAACCGCATTTTCGGCCCTAGGCAGGAGATATACTATATTATTTGGGGTAGAGTTGAAAGTAGGCCTATTGTCCAGTGGTTCCTTACATATACGTTTAAATAGGCATTTCTGTATTAATCAAAACACCTATCGAACTAAATCTCTCATCGAAACCAAGGCTAAATCATTGGTCTTTAATGAGTTAAAATATGACTCTCATTCAATATTTTACCCTGCGAATGAATTATACAGTGTCAACAACGCATACAACTGTAATAGAACCTAAAAGCACAGTTAAGTTCAAGCTTAGTTGTCGAGTAAGCAGGCTTTTAGTGTAATGCTGTTAAAATTACCAAAACACTTAGCAGACTACACTGTTGGTGTCATAACAACACATTAATCATGACTAAAACCAAACTAGTCATCAGAAACTACGCTGTAAGTCATGGTATTGGTTATTTACATTTCACCCCGATCCATTCTGGGTAGACATTATTTTAACAGTTTTTAATCAAAATATTTCTTGCAACATTTGATTTTTTTATAAAGCACGACGATTTATGTGTGAGTATTAAGGGAAAATGTATAAAGTGTTTGAGAATAACTTTAATAATGATAAAATAATTATTATATGAGCAGCTCACAACCTCAAGATATTCAAACTATTACGTTTCCTGGTTAAAATAGTGTTTTATGTTATTACAGTAAAGTAAGTCCACAAGAGAGCTATACTGCAATTCTTTCTGTAATACAAGTTTTACGTATGCAATCTTTATGTAAGGACATTATTGAGTCGTCTTAGTATGGCATACAAAACTATGACTGAAAGGTGCCATAAATGCATTACTATACAGGGTGTTTTTTTTTTTTTTTACTTGCATCTTTATTCATGTAAAAACCGCAATAGATAGAAATATGCAGTTTGCGGGAATCATCTATTGACGTAGGGGGCCCAATTTTTTTTAAATCAACGTTACATTCACATTCCCCCCTTCCCCTCCTTCCCCCCTTCCCCCAACTTAATTTTTTTAAATAGCAAGGTACCCCTTGTGACATATCAAATAAAAGAGCATGAAAAAAGAAAATGTTTGATGAAAAAAATTGAAAATCGGTTCATAAATTTCCGAGATATATCCCTCCCCCCTCCCCGAAACTTATTTTTTTTATCGCAAGGTACCTTTTGTGACATATCAAATGAAAGAGCATGAAAAAAGAAAATTTTTGGTGAAATTTATTTGTCATTTGATATGTCACAAGGGGGGTACCTTGCTATTAAACAAATAAGTTGGGGGCAGGGGGGAAAGGGGGGAATGTGAATGAAACATTGAGTTCAAAGAAATTGTGCCCCCTACGTCAATAGATGATTCCCGCAAACTGCATATTTCTATCTATTGTGGTTTTTACATAAATAAAGATACAAGTTAAAAAAAAAACACCCTGTATACCTTTATCAATGTTTGGAACTGAAATTACTGTTTTTTTTATTTTACTGAACAAGTTTTAGATTTATATAAAATTACTTTGAAACATCAACCGTGTTGTATGTCCTAAATAATCTATATACTTATGATATACAGAAGAGAGCCAATATCTTGTTTTCCATTTAAAGCCAACTTGAAAAATAGTTGTGAAAAAATAATATATATGTGGTGGGATGGTTACAAAAGTGTGGGGTAATTACACTTCATTTCGAGTGTTGGATATTGTTCAAGGACAATGAAGAGGAGGTGACTCAAATATCCGTCTCCAATAGGGGTCTGACTTAGGGGAGGTACGATTGAGGCATTAGTTCAAAATTCCTCCGTGAACAGCGCTGTAGTAGAGAGCACTTTGTCAATGAAGGTTTACTAATCGCAAAAATAGTTCTGTTCATCAAATAAAATTATAAATGCCTCAAATTCAATTTTATTATTTTTTTATTATAAAATTAAACTATCATAACCTAACCGAACAAACCAAACTTGCTGATAATGAAATAATATAACAAAAGTTTAGTAATAAAAAAAATCATTCTGTTTATTAAATAAAACTAGAAATTGCCCTAGAAATCACTAGACCACCGAGGCCGGTGGCTACAGATCGTATTGTTGCCGTAATGGCGTTCCCTCAGCTAATAAGAAGCCCACAGCTGTCATAGTAGTCTCTTCTATACCTCCCCTGAGTAAATACCCTCCAATAGTCTCATAAAGAGTAATAAATTGTTGAGGAACATAGTAGTAATATTAACAATAAAATACCGGAATGTAATGAGGAAATTTAACAGGGTACATTGAGCGTTAAATATTTTGCATTATTCGATAATAATTTTGAAACTAAATAATCAAATTGTTTTATTGTACTTTGTTATCATGTGATTGTTATGTTTGGTAGATAATCCCTAATAGAAATATGTATAGTTTAGTAACTGAATGATTAACTTTACGCAAGGAGCGGTTTTTACTTTACAAGAGCGGGTATTTGTTTAATCAGCATCATTCATTTGTTATTTGTCAATTATGACTGTTATTGTATTAAAATATTTATTAACTCTTGCTATTTAAGATACACACTACTTAAAAACACTTTGCAACACCTTTCAGATGTCCATTACTTGTGGAAAATAAAGTCAGCTTGGTGAAGTTCCATATGTTGCATGTGGGTTCTGATCTTTTCCATGTCTCAATTTGAAAGTGTAGTTAAAATGAATAATTACATGATAAAATAATGTTTTTTGATGACTCCGCCCAATTGTGTGGATGACTCCGTGAACACCACTTAATTAATAATTGATAATAATGTTGAAGTTTCCATGCATTGCGTATTCAGGCTTCAATTCTAAGGGGGTTGTGTATTAGCTTAATGAATTCTGCCCTGCTAAGCACAGTTGTGGTATTTGACATCTGGGTTAAATTGAGAAAATGAGGGTAGTATATTTAAAACTTTGCCCTACAGTCAAAAATTGACTTCAAAACATTTTTTTGGTCTCATCTTATGTAATTTTTAACGCTAAATATTTTTCCAAAATTATTTTCAACATTAAAACATTCTAAATACTTAAGAAATTAGATAATGCTTTAGTTCTTATCAATTACAATCAAATATACTTGGCCATATAGTGGCAACTTAATATGTTGTATCTCTGCAGATGCCACGAACTGGTCTAGCAAAATCATGGTTATTGTTTCAAATGCAACAAAATATAAGGTTCCCAAAATAAACAAAATTTCTGGATTTAAATATTTTTGATACTATGATTCTGTTTTGGCAACAAGTTGTTGAATTGTTTTTCTGGGAGTTGGAGAGGGTACTGGTATTTAAATGTGAATTATACCAATAGTGATGTTATTATAATTGTTATATGATTAATTAATCTTCCCCCTTAAATTGTTCAACTACCTACTAAAAGTTTTCTCAAAAAAGATAGAAAATTGAAATATAAAAAATATTTGTATTTATTATTAATTATTATGTATTAATCAGGTGTTCTATCACTGTATCTAGTATCGCAACTATCACAACGTTATAGGTAACTTATCACAAAAGTCGATAACTTATGCATTATGAATTTATACCTATTCAAGTAATTCAATATTGTATTTATAATAGAAGCACACGACACTACATATATGTATGTTAATTCATGTAGGTTCGTACATAACTGGTATAAAATTATAAACAATTGTATTATATTTTAAAAAAAAAAGCTTTATAAGAAGAATTAATTAACTACCATGCTTTAACTGTGCAATAATGATAAACATATTTTTTTTATTTTAATACTTTTCCAATTACTTTATTTCATGTTCAAACAAAAGATTTAAAGCATTAAGCTGTTATATAAACATGAATGATAAAACGTATTTAGCTCGTATATATAATCCAAATTAAATGCAGGCAACTAAAAAAAATTGCCAAAACAGGGATAAAACCCATTACTTAAGATTAAACATCTCATATGTAATCAAACAAATTAAACATTAATTTCAACAATGTTGAAACTAGTTTTTTTAAGAACTACACAAACTATTGACTAATAGTTTTGTAAACAATTTAAAAATTGTAAAAAATGTATTTTTAAATTTTTGAAACTTGTTTTTTAAGAACTAGGCCTACACAAACAACTGTTAAATACCGGTACTTTTGTAAACAATTTAAATATTGTTTGGAAAACTGTTTTAAAATTCTTTATAACAAAACTAAGAATAAAACAATTTTAAATTGTTTTAAAATAGTTACAGCTCGTATTAAAACTTATTTTGTATAGGGCCTACTGCATAATACTGATTGTTAAACAATTTAAAGATAGTTCCAATCTTATATTAAAATTGTTGTGTAATATGAAGTTTAAATCAAAATGCTTTTTAATGGTTGTAAAACAATTATTGTAATACAGCTTTTGACAATTTTTATGGTCATTGGGGATCAACAATCGATATTCCGTCAATCTTGTTTTGGGGAACTCATCCTTTCCTCCCATCAGGTTTTGGTGAGACACCATAGACATATCTTGAATAATCCTATCATTGGTTTTGTTATAGCCCAAGGTTGTAAAAAATATGTTACCAACTTTTTGAGACGTTTTTGTTATGAGTTATTTCCATAAGTAGGTACATCTTCATTAAGATCATCAGATTGACCTGTTAAAATCTCAATTTCATTTATCAATCCTACATTATCTGAATCAGAATCCCCTTCTCTCAAGTCATAATTTATTTCATCAGATTGGCCTGTAAAAACTTTAACTTACAGCTTCATTTATTAGGCTTACATTATTGGCAGAATATATGACCTCTTCTAAAGAAAGGCCCATTATTTAATAGGCCTACAAGAAACTCAGTTAAAATGTTGATGTAAAAAATATACTATTATCAATATCACCAAGTAGAATGTCAATATAGAGGAAATTAAATTCGTTATTTGATAATAATAGGTCACCTCAATTCAAAGAGACAAAAGCTTTGTTTCCAACAACACGGCACTTTAGGAATACTGGGCCAATAATGTGGATGATGCTAAACTAAATTGCCGTAACTGATGGATTGTTAAAGCATTTTGTGGTAACATATCATTCCTAAGAGAAATCGTTGTATCTGTCGTTGGATACAACTTAAATACCCTAGTAAATGTAAGTTACAACAACTGCGCTTAGTAAAACATTCCTAAACTGCAGATACGGCAAAGAAAATAAGCATTTTATAAATAAATACAACAACATATACGACATTTAATGCTATTTATATGATCCTAAGTATGTGTAGAATCACATGGTAACCATATCTCATTTCCCCCTAAAATGTCAGTTACCACAACTGTGCTTAGCAGGGCAGAATTATAAGCCTGTATTTCTAAACATTTATAAGGGATATTTTATAATTCGAATTGCAATTATAATATAGCATTAGTTAATCCAGACCACACAACCATTCCTTAGCACGTAGACAATGGTTTAATGCAAGAACATAAATAATGATTTAATAAACTTCATTTTTGAGTACATAATGATGAAAAATTATGGTAACAACTAATTCAATATGAAATTATTTTTTATAACGTAAATAGTGTCAATTACCCATGATAATGGTAGTTGTCAAGCTGATGGTATAACATTTTTATATAAAACTGTCTACAACTTAATTTCTATTTATTGTTATGAAATTGTCTGTTCTAAAAAGATATATAAAAATATTCCTTTTTAAGTTAAGTGAACAGAAATTGAGTATCAGCCTCTTAATGAAAAGCGTTCTCGTATTATAAATTAGCCATCTAACTGAGTTATGCTAATGCAGCTTTTAATAGGTTCTTACCATTATTAAATTATAATAAAAAACTGTTGGTTATAATAAGTAAATCAATTTTGGTGTATTCTTTGCAGTTTGAAATACTAACACAGTGTTTGGTTACTATAAATAATTAATTATCTTTATCAAAGGGTTTAAAATATTACAAAAACTTATGTACTAGACGATGAGTAGCTTGGTTGCACTATTTTACGTGGTGATAAAATGTTAATACTGTCAATAATGATAAAATGTGGATACAGTGGTACAATTTTAAAATTATGTTTTTAGCTATATGTATTGTGCTGTTAATAAAATAATGTACTGTACTGCAAACCGGTGCTATTATTTTAAGCAATATTTATAATTTAATTTATCAAATTTAAACCAAGTATTATGGGTTTCTATAGCCAAGCCCTTTTTGAAACATGTTATAGAAGCATATTTTATTGCATGAAAAGTATCAAGTTTTATACCAAGGATAACAAATATTGATTCTCATGAAAATTTTCTTTTGGAAAGTAATTGAACTACGAATTAAGTATAACTTAAGCTGGAGTAAAAATATATTTGTACAGTAATAAACATTATTAAAGTGATATTATGCCGAGTTCTTAAGTAAATATAGAGTTTTGTTGAAATAAAAAAGCGAAAACTATAAATGAATTACCTTTGTATGTATTATCAATTGTGGTTATCTGTGAATATCAATAAGAAAGTAAGTACTCAATATTTGACGCAAACAAGCTATATCAGTAAAATCCATGGGAGGATTAGTGAACAGTTAAATAATAATGGTTATCGTTTAATGTCGGTCAAAATTTATTTCAGTTTCTTGATTTGCATGTAAGGCTAATAGTTAAGATTGAAAAAAACAATTTTTTGTTTTGCAGACTGGATTAGTTTACAATTTTAATAAAACTATTACTTAAATATATGAATGAGTGATCAGACGTATTACTCATTTATTTCTTGACATAAGTCGTAGATTAACATAAAATTCGTTTGTAGAATGTTCCATATAATTGGGTTAAGCTCCGACTTTGAGCTTAGGGAAAAGTCAGGTGTTAACGTAAATACTTTAAACCTCAAAGCAATTTGCATACTCTCCGGTAAACTTAGTATTTACACATTCAATGAATCACATTTTTATTTTGTAGGATAGTCTCTCAATAACCTACGAGGTAACTTTTAATAGAACGACTCGTACTTAATATAAAAAAGGTAAGTTTTGATATATAAAACATTATTGATTCTTTTCATAACCAGACATTTAGTATTGCATAATATACAATTAGAATGTTGTATTGTTAAGCTACTTCTTATCAGCATGTGTATCCAAACATATTATAAACAAGTCAGTCTTATGTTTCAATCCTTTATCCTTATACGCACACACCATCCTTTGTCATTGTCCCTGACGTTGTGTAGCTACAAAACTACAAAATTAAAGTTGTTAGCAAAGTTAATACTTTGTCAAGAAATATAATAAATAATCTCAAGCAGTACCAAAGGTAAATCTTTAATCCTCTTTATCTGAAAACAATATGAATTAACTATGTCAAAGGATATATTTAAGCTTAATTTTGAAAGCTCGTTGACATGTGTAAGTGTGTATAGCATGAGAAGGTATAGAGTGACGATAGATATAAATATTTCCGATCTGTCATTCAAATGTTTAACCATTTAACTATTTGAATTTACTTATCTTATTAATTGGAAAATGTGATAATGACATATATTTAAATGCCAAATAATCCAAAATCCTGTTAATTGGATTAATGGTGCTGCAATTATTACTTCGTTATAACATGCTAATAGGATGTAGGCCCTTTCTAAATTAATTGGTTTTCTTGAAGGGCTTTAATCCATTGTCCGATAAAAAATAGAACGATAATTGCATGGAGATTAACTGAAAAGAATCTTCTATTGAATCTGAACACCATACACGGAAAATACATCTCAAGTCTTCGTACTATCTAACGCCATAATTCATATGTATATGCATATACAATGCAACACTTGTTTGTAACGTAAAGATACATTACTACTTGGTATAAATATCATACTTACTCATATTAAGAATACGTCAATAAACAGGGAACTATTGGTTTCAAATTATTTACCTTCAAATCATCACTTTAATATGATTGAAATGTATCCTTTTTATATTTGCGTTAAAGGAAAGAATGGTTCCTAATATGTTTTTACTCTATTAAAAACAATATATTGATTGTTTTGTATTTTTTTTATCTAGTCTGCTAAGCAGTTCCCGATTGATATGTGTTTTTTTCTATTATCGTTATGCGTAATACTAACCCTTCTCGTCCAAATAATTTAAATTACAATTTAGACTCACCTACGCCAAGTCTAGAACTGGGGATTCCTTAGATATGGAGTGGGACATTTAGCTATGAACTCCGTATCTAAATGTTGGTCAATTATAACTTTACTCTCATTAGGTATCAACACAAGGTTCACTGTTCCCGCGGACCGGTGCCGGTCCCCCGAGACCAGTAGATTCTACTTGCAAAATACTTATTGACTTTATTATTTATACTTATAACATTTATTGACGTGCTTATTTTATGTTTTTTGCTTTTAATATGACAGAACAATATATTTTATTGCTTATTATTTACGTTTAAGATTTTATGTAAACAAATTTGCAGGCCCTGGAGGAGCATCCGCTGATATTTTTACCTTGCCGCACCCAATGTGTTTTAAATCCTCAACAGCTGAAAATAAAGAGTCGAAATTCGATATAAGCTGTCATGGAAAATTTTTTCAACATTCAGACTATGTCATCTTTAGACGTCGTTCATATTTTTCGCTTGACATGAAATCCATAACACGTGGTGTCACACTCTGAAAGTAACTAGTTTAACATTTTTAGTTACTGTATAAATAACAACTGAAACAAGAACAGAATGAATCCTCATTAACACAACCCGTTAAGACTTTCTTCGGGATTTTTTTACATCGGTAAGAGGTTTTATTGAACCAAATGTTGCCAAGAAAACAGTTATTCTCGTTTAACTTATCACATTGTGATTGTTTATTGTTTTATCATCATGTTTATATGATAAAACCTATTCTTGTTGATCGGTTCACATCAACATATAGTTTTTGTAGATTAGTATTTAACACTAACATAGTCATTTATTTAGTCATATGAATTTGGTCGGGTATATGTGCTCCTATTTGCCATACTATACAAATTTTTAGCTTAAATGGGTTTTACATTTTTAAAAGGTATCAAATAAATTTGATGGTAACTTTGTCCACGATCTATTTATTAAATAACTATTGTTATATTACCAAATTTATGTCACATAAAAGTTGTATAGTCATATTTCTATTCCGTTTCCTCAAATCAATACAAAAGCCCTTAATCTAACAGCAAAGTTTATTCATATCAATACCATGCACAAGGAAAAAACAATAGTTTCCCCATTTTTATTAAACCATACTGACTGAATCCAATTAAAATGCAATACAAGCGGTCACTTGTAACTGACATGAACTATTTCAGAGGAATTGTGATTAGTGCAGTTTAGATCATTAATATTTGTTGGTGACCTACGACAGGAAAACCAGTTTAATTAAACGTGGAAACAAACAAAACCTCTGACATGATAGTTATAAACAATTTTGGACATTGTTTAAAAGATTTTTGTTTTACCGTCAGTTAATTCGCTTTAGGGCAAGCATTGGCAATTCCAACGTCAGGATAAATTTAAATGAGCTTAAAAAAAGTATGATTGGTCTATGGGAACGGAGTTTTGTGGGGGGTTTATAGGGTAAAAATTGGGTTTTCTCATTTATGACCCTCTAAACATAAACTTTCCCGATTTCTCTTACAACAAATTTAAACAGCTTTACGAAAATGAGTTAGCATATTGAAGTCTTTTACAGTTATTATTGAACTCTTTATACGGAACTTTTTACTATTTTCCTCTTAAATATGGAAATAATTCAAAACATTTTAAATATAAATATTCTCTGTTATTTTTATAGAGAATGAGTAAACCGTTGTATTTTACTTTTTTATAGATATATTTAGATCAAACTTGGCAAATTTGTCAATGTTATACTAAGCTATTAATATGTTACTTAAAATACACTTTATTGCTATCCCTTTAGCATTAAACCTGCGTACTTGTTAAACCTAATGTTCTACTTAAATGGATGCCATTGACAATTCAATTAGACTAATGAAAATTCGCTTAGTATGCAGGTTTGCTGTGGTGGGAACAATATTTTTGAAGAGGCAAATTTATACATCTTGGTTGTCTTGGTTTAAACATTTAACATAATTAAAAGTAAAATAATGTAGTCGATCACTGTATAATGACTAAACAAATATTTGTATAGTAAAACAAAAAAGGCTTGACCTGTTGCATGAACGTATATTATTTGAAATGTATTGGGTAAATAAGTAGGTAGTCAGCAATAGTCGCTAATGTGTAGCTTATATGCGAAAATAAAAGTTAAACTTGGGCGGAATGTGGTTCATATATATATCATTATGACACCTACTGGTAAATTATTTTCCATTTTATAGTACAATAAAAAATAAATTATCCAAATAATATTTGTAATTGACTGACATCAATTGTTAGCTAAAACGTATGTGTATATTAAATAAACAACTACCTTGAGGGATATGTGTAATCAAATTAAACGTATGTCTGGCCTGGTGGAATCAATCAAAAAGTCAATTAACACCCATAGCTTGTCATATCAATAGAAATTAAATAAGGCTTTCGTTGTATAGATTTTGACATTAGGTTGCATACACGATATTTTTCCTTTACCTAAAAAACCCTTCGTTGCAGCTAACCTGCATAAAACTCTTAGATTCCCAGCGCCTTTATTTATGGTTCATCCGAACAGGTAATGAAGTGAAATTAGCAAATGCCTACGGTAAAGTTAATAACACCACGTTTATTAAGTATCTAAGTATTTGTCTACAATAAATACATTTGTAGAGTTAAATGTTCAATCCTAAAGATAAAATAATTTAACAATTTGAAAAATATTTTGAAAACAAGTCTATTGCATTAAGGATTTTAAACAACCAATAACTTCATAAACCTAAACATATGAAAAGATAAAAAAAAACTATCATGTCACTTATTTGGATTAGTTTTATGAGCCAAGTATATAACCGCTCAATGAACGAAGACAGTACTTTAAACAATATGTTTCGTATGATGAATTTTAAATTGTATTTGGCAATTTTCTGTTCTAGTCAATTCATAATCAAGTATACAGTAGACATACGACTGTTCGATGGGTGGCTGGTTAATGACGTCAACGTGTGAAAATTGGGCATGAATATTATGGTTTGTTTTTAATGGATCACACTTGTATCTTTAAATCCTTAAGCCACTAAAATTATGGAGCCAAGTTACAATCAATCAACTAGTCTATCAAAGCACATATTGTTTTGGTACAGTATTAACAAAACGTACAGTTTTTTTTTTTTTTTTATAGCTCATTGAGCGTTTTGGTATTTCTTGGAAATAGCACTTAGTAATTGTTTCATTTATCTAGCTTGGAATATAATTAACTAAACAGATTATGTTTGTATATTCAATTCAATTTAAAGCTCTGAAATCCGCCAAATACAATCTTGAAAAGGTATAGTAGACAGGATTAGAGTATCATCCTTTTAATGGAAGGCATTCTCAGAATATAAATAAGTCGTCTGACCTAGCTATGCTAATGCAGCTGTTATTGGCCTTTACTATAATTGAATAAAAATATATAAATGTTGGTGTATTAGGTAAATCACATAACCGTGTATTTGTCCATTTAAATGTGCCTTTTTAATTAGAAAATATTTTATTTAAATATTTATATAAATATTTTATATAAATATTTTCAGTACTAAATATTTTCAGTACTAAATAATCATGTGTATTTCAGCAGCTCTTTTTTTATTTTTAAGTTACAAAAATACAACTCGGGAAATTTTGTATATGAGAATACAGATGAGATCTCAATAGATTACTAACACGCAATGTAATTTTAAAAAAATTGACATTTACTCAACTAAATGCTTGAAAACCATTTTTTGATAGGTCTTTTGAATTGTTTGAACATTTTTTTAAGAAACACGTAGGCATATTACAGTTGTGAAAACCCTATAGGGCTATGCCCAACGGGGTTCAGAAGAGCTGTTGTCCCGTCCTACGTACAGGAAACGATACCTTATGCTATCTTTCCTCTAAAACCTTATCACAATAAAAATAAAAATAAATCCTAGCTCGGAGTTTATCACCTAAACAAACAAGTTTAAAAAATGTCTAATAAATGGTTTAAGGTTTTTAACAAAATAAACCTTTATTATTGCGTCGATAAATTTGGTGTGTCTTTGAACCTAAAAAATAAACACACTTACAAAATTCCAATGTAACTTTTTTTTATACTGGTCATGGATACAAAACTAACTAATACAACGGCAAAAAATATTTTAAACATGTTTATTGAATCCATAACAATATTAACACAATTAATTTAAGTAAACGATTTTTAGAATACACAAAAAACCTAACGGTAAACGGTATTTTAGTGTCAATACCAAAACCAAGGCCATTGTCTTCTGAACCTACATTTAAAACCAATTAACTTAATGTCCTCATAATTCCAATTTTATCCATATTTAGTTTTGTGTATATCAAAGGGTGGGCTACGTAAATAACAAAAACAAACAGTTGGTTGAAGTTAAAGATCAGACGTGGCATTGATGTACTCAAAATTCTATAACAAAATTAACCACAAACAGAACACATCTAGGAATTCATTTTAGCGAATTTCCCATATAGGGAATAAGCTATTACCGTAGTACTCATGGTAAGACCTGGACGCGGGACCGATTTTTTTTTCGTTTCGAGGTCCCTAGAGAGCAAAAACACCATCCGTTCAAATTCATATATATATATATATTTATATATTTATATATTTATATATATATATATATATATATATATATATATATATATATATATGTGTGTGTGTGTGTGTGTGTGTGTGTGTGTGTGTGTGTGTGTCCGTTAGCACGATAACTCGAGCAAAAATGATCCGATTTTGATGAAATTCGGTACAAACGTGTAAACCTACGTTTATTCGAACGAGTTCGCGATCCAGCATGATCGTAAACGGGGGTTTACGGGGGGTTTTATGGGGTAAAAATAGGTTTATCGCATTTTTGACCCAAAAAACATAAAATTTAGCAATTTCTTTCCAAACAATTTTGTAGAGCTTAAAAAAACAAATAATTTAGTATATTGAAGCGTTATTATGCGCCTAATGGTTACGGAGAAAATTCCAAAAAATTGTAAATTTAAAATTCCCACGTTATTCTTATGGAGAATAAGTAAACTGTTGTAGTTTGCTTGTTTATGAACATATTTTGATCAAATTAGAAAAATGTTTTTATTTCTTACTAACTATTAACATAAAAAAAACTTTTTTACCTCCCTGATGCAGCAAACCTAAGTACTTGTTAAACTAATTCTATTTAAATCGGGAATAAATGTTATATTTTTAAGTAGACATTTCAGTGTAAATCAAATGGAAATTCGCTTAGTCTGCAGGTTTGCTGCGGCGGGGGTATTTATACAGGGTGTTGAAAATGTCTGGAACCAACATTATATCTCGTGAGTGGTTAAAGAAAAACAACTGATATTTTGTGTACAGATATACTATGGTTTTACCTACCTTTTAGTGCCTTATGAAAATTTTTACCACTTATAGGGAACGTCCTGTGGAGGATGCAGTAAAAGTTTTAATGGAAGCCTATGGCAAATGATACATCATTTTAAAGGCCATTTTTTCTAAGTAAGGAGCCACAAGTTTCATCTCAAAAGGACCACCCTAGCAAAAATGGCGACTGTTTGAAATTTAAAAAACCACTTATAGGGAACGGAATTTTTAAATTTCAAACAGTCGCCATTTTTGCTAGGGTGGTCCTTTTGAGATGAAACTTGTGGCTCCTTACTCAGAAAAAAATGGCCTTTAAAATGATGTATCATTTACCATAGGCTTCAAAGAAAACTTTTTACTGCATCCTCCACAGAACGTTCCCTATAAGTGGTTATTTAAATTTCAAACAGTCGCCATTTTTGCTAGGGTGGTCCTTTTGAGATGAAACTTGTGGCTCCTTACTCAGAAAAAAATGGCCTTTAAAATGATGTATCATTTACCATAGGCTTCCATTTAAACTTTTTACTGCATCCTCCACAGGACGTTCCCTATAAGTGGTAAAAATTTTCATAAGGCACCAAAAGATAGGTAAAACCATAGTATATCCGTACACAAAATATCATTTGTTTTTCTTTAACCACTCACCAGATATAATGTTGGTTCCAGACATTTTCAACACCCTGTATAATGTAAGATGACATTGACTTTAAAAATCTTTATGTCTTTGAAGTTGTAGCAACTTATTATGATAAAGGGTTAAACTTAAAAAATTCCAACAACTCCATACATACATAATTGTTTACTCTTAAAATGAACGTTTAACCTTACTCGAAACACTTGAAAAGATTTCACTCCTATTACAACCAATGCCTATTTTTAGCTCTTAAGATACACAATCCATTATGATTGTTTCTATATTATTTATATAGAAATAATATGTACTAGTTTCCTATTTAATTCATCCGCTTAGCTTTCCTCCTTAATATTTATTATAAAATGCCCATTATTGTACTATGGAGTCAACAAAATTGGGAAAAGTTAAGAGAGCAGGTAACAATAGCAGTATTTTACGAAGATAAAACTTGGTCCTGTAACAAAAGCTGCTATCACTGGATGAACAGAGTTACGATAACTTTGTTCACAATTTTCGGTCGTAGTAGAATATACTGGCGGGTGTATTAAAAATGGGATAGTATTAAGATAATATGTATTTAAAATATTTTGTATCTTACTACGAATAATTATGTTGTCCTACCAAACGGATCGTCCTTTTAACGACTTGGCCCAAATTTAACTCCAGCTGTATGATAATGTGTGAGCAATCCCTCTTTTCTGACAATTGATATACAGGGTGTTTCCGAATTGTCTGGACATATATTGTGGACTTGTTCCCTGGGCTAAGACAAACATAAAACACCATATAAGTATGGGTCTAAAGTGTCCAGATTTCTGTCTGTTGGTCTGTTTGTGATCTTTATAAATCATTTTATATCTTAGGAGTTTTTCAAGATAGAGATTTAAAATTTGGTATGAATGTGTAATTCTGAAAGTAAAAAGAGCTGTTAAAATCTCGTTTTAATATCTCAAGCTGTTTAAATATGGCGGCTATTTAAAATCTTTAATGCCAAATTTCATGAAAACCGTAAATATTAAGAACATCTTTTTTCTTACCGAAAAGATAAAAAGTTTTAGCAAATCAAATGAGGCCTTGTTTGTTAAAATCGGATGAAAAATAACTGAGTTATCAGTTTTTTTCTTCATTCTTTTACGATTTAATAGGACTACCATGGTCTCAAGTATGGTAGTCCTACTAAATTGCGTAACAGAATGTATAAACAACTTATAACTTGGTTGTTTGTCATCCGATATTAACAAACAAGGTCTCATTTGATTTGTATTAAAATTCTCCATCTTTTTGGTAAAGAAGTTTCTTAATATTTACGGTTTTCATGAAATTGGGCATTTAAGTTTTTAAATGGCCGCTATATTGAAACTGCTTGAGATATTGGAACGAAACTTTTACAGTTCCTTTAAATTTAAGAATTACACATTCATACCAAATTTTAAATCTCTATCTTGAAAAATTTCTAAGATATAAAATAATTTATAAAAATCACAAACATACCGACAGGCGGAAATCTAGGCACTTAAGACCCATACTTGTATGGTGTTTTATGTTTGTCTTAGCCCAAGGAACAAGTCCACAAAATATGTCCAGACAATTCGGAAACACCCTGTATAACGGCTATTTTATGTGGCTTAAAAAAATCTTGTTTATTTGAAATTGTATCATGGAAAGTGATTGTTGACCAACCTAAAAATGGTGACAAAATTTTACGATATCCACCTCATTTAGGAATATAAATTCTACTATATATTTACATGTTGTACTTTGATTTTAAACATCACATCAATAATTTCGCTTTACTTTTAATTAAATCAATACTTAACCACATCAAGAACTCGTCATATACAGTGTATTTTTAATGATTAGATGAGTAAGCATCTAAATTATAAAATACAAGTTAAATAATGGTTCGTTCGTGTTTATCAATGTTTTCAGTAGTTATCGAACGGGATTTTGTAAGAAAACAGCCCAAACCCCTTTAAATACATACTATGTATTTATATGGGTCCCATAATTTATGTATGTGTGTGTCTCTCTGTATGTTTGTGTAAAGAGCTACATACCACACCTGAGGTCCAAGTTTGATGAAATTCACTCTAATCTTTAGTTGTATCCCTCGGCATATCTTTAACTTTTATATTTGATTAAAGTTTGATTTATTTTTCCTCTATAAAATAACGAAAAAACT
Source organism: Macrosteles quadrilineatus (assembly GCF_028750875.1). NCBI lineage: Eukaryota > Metazoa > Arthropoda > Insecta > Hemiptera > Cicadellidae > Macrosteles > Macrosteles quadrilineatus. Next base: position 162,580,950 of record NW_026542594.1, read on the forward strand.
GGATTTTCATGAAAAAAGGCTCGGATGGGTTTAATTAAAATGTTGCATGTCTTATTCCTTTCAACTCTCCTCACAAAACATCCATACACTCAAGTTTATAATATAAGTTAGATAGAGATATATTTTATTTTGTATGATTTCGAACATTTGATTAATCTGATTTCTTAGTCAAATAGATTTAATCATACAAGAGCTCATTCTGTGGTCGAAAACTCGACCAAAAGTATGTATTGTGCAAACTTCTCTATTCTCAACCCACGCTGTAAATAAAATATGTGATTAGAATTGCTTTAATTTCTTTTGATTATCTGTTTTTATTTTGTTGTTTCGTCACCAACATGGAAACTCACAAGGTCCATGTAATTTTGTTTAATTAAAACACATATTTTGTGCTTATTTTTGAGCCTATTTTAATTTATAAAGGGATTCTGCACATCTACATGAAAATTTCTTTCATTTGGTACCAACCGCGTGTAATTCGGTCTATTAGTATGGTCAGCCTAGCTGTTATAAGTTTTGCAAACGTTTTTTAGTATATAAGATTGATAGATGTTTAAACTATTAGCGGTTTTTACTCTCATCGGTTTGTAAAAACATATCCAATGTTTGATGGGCTGTCGCAATGAAACTTACCATCAAGCTGTCGATTCAATTTCTAATAAATCTAAAAAAAATTAAATTAAGGTTGAGGTTTAAAATAAAACCTCAACCTTAATTTTATTTAACTATTGTGTATGTATGTGACTAATCTCTTATAACATTGCTCTCTGTAGAATGAAAAACAATAAAAAGGAAAATTAGTTTTGATTCTCAATTGTTTTTTTTCACATTTTTTTAATATTTAATGTTAATAATAATCACGTGGGATTTTAATTGGACTGAATGAGACTACACGTTTCGACGTAAACAAAGTCGTTGGTTAACATAATATACAAATAATTCATGAAATACACTCAGGCAGACAGTTCTTCAAAAACTTACTTACATCTCTTGGTTCAGAAGGACCCTAAACAAATATTTTTATCCTAAAACTCAAATTGTTGAGAAAAACAATACTTTCTTTATATTCTATTTATAGGGGGGGGGAGTAAACAGCTTGCGGGCAGTCAATCCCTTACCAATAGGATCGTTTAAATGACAGGTCCTAATGGCAAGTGTTAACCTGGTCTAACTTGGTACCTCATGTGTTACAAACTAACTGCATTACCAACTACATCCAACTAAACTTTGTCATTGCTGGGATTCGTGCAATATTGATGAGTTTGACAGATATATACGTTACATATTATTTATGATACATATTCTGTTGGCTTTGTAGGTTTGGATCAAGGTGTAACTGAGATACAAACAACGAGTAACTAACTCTGATTAATATTAGTTCCTATATGCATCCAATTAGACAAGTATAATCTGCAGGTTTGTTAAGGCGGGTGAATTATTACTTTAGTTACTATTAGTCAGATTTATGATTTACTAGCTGGCCCGATAGACGTCGTCCTGTCCTAATGTGGTTTTATGTCAAATGCCCGTTCATTTTCAAGATGAGCTCGTTCGCATGGCTCAATCACATCCTGGTTGAAGTTCGTTCGCTACGCTCATCCCCTTTAGGTTGGAGCTCGTTCGTTGTGCTCACTTGCTTTAAGGTTAGCTCGTTCACTACGCTAACTCGCCTCCAGGTTGAAGTTCGTTCGCTACGCTCACTCACCATGCAAATTAGTGCTGCACCCTGTTGCTAAACCTATTAACTTTTTCATGCTATTGAACATCACAGAATAAATTTGTTTAGTTGAACCAGCTGTTAAGATTCTTTAATTCCATTTAAATATAAGTACTCATAAGGTTAACATGGGAAACTCCAGAGCCACTTGGGCGGAACCTTTTTGACGGATCTGCACCAAACTTCACGCAAACCATCCTTAATAATAATACTAATAGAATAATAGATAGAGAATAATAATGCCTGAAAGTTTCATTACAATCTTTCAAGCGGTTTCGGAGTCCATAAAGGACAAAAAAAAAACATACATACTGTTACATACAAACATTCATTGGATTTTATATATATAGATTTGCTTTGTTTCGCGTTTGTACTATTTACATTGTTCAAATATAATTTGTTGAACTTTTTTCGAATTTACATGTGACTATGTTAAAAACCAAAGTGTAAAGTAGCCAGTTCAAACAGATTAGTTATATCGTTAAGACATAGTACGTATAATACCGTACACACGTAGCATGACACACACACACACACACACACACACACACACGCACATCGACATAGTATCGTAGTGACATAGAGCTCACTAGATTCAGTCCTCGCTATGAAAGAAATTATTCCAAAGGCACTGTTTCGAAACAAAATGTTGGAGTGCTTGGGAAATACGGTCTTTTTTAAAAAGTGTTTTGGCAATGTGTTCTTTTAGAAGCAGTGCTAAACAGGTTAATGACTTTTGAAGAAATGTCACGTGCTATTAAAAGCACTAAGTTTGTAAGAAGTATCAGTCTGTGAGACATTTCTAAGCTAAGGGTTTTTTTGGAGGTAAATGTATAAATAATAAATGATTTTCTCGTCTTAGACTGAGAAATGACGCCCGCCATAAATCACAACATCATTCCAGACATTGACAAACGATTCATAACCTTTACAGAAACCCAAAATTTGTATTCTATCTGATTTACCAATACTGCTGAGCTTCCAATTTATCCTGAATGGAAACTATGATATGGTTGAGAAGTTAACAGTATTTATTATTAAATACAACCGTATAATGCGTCAGAGACTCTTATTTTAAAGGACGTTTTGTTATTCACAAAGACACTTTTTGCTATTTAAAACCAAAGGGTGTGCATGTATAAATAATTTAGCTAATAACATTTATCCTGAGATCCGTAAAAGATTTTAAAACATTTAATGTCGTTCCTCTAAATAATAATAATAATAATAATAATAATAATAATAATAGTTATATGCGTATTTAGGTTACTACAAACTTCAGTCAATTTTGTGTAAAAAAATTCACAAGTAAAAATTTTCAATGTTAACATGGAGGCAATTAATGAATATAATATCAGATGTGTTCATCCAATGTGGCCCAATTATTATATTATTAGGGTCTATTCAATTCCACCATAAGCATGTGGTATTTTTATTTTAAACTTTTTTTTGTTTCTTTTAACTCTTGATGAATGCTTTTCATTTCGTTATATTATATATAGAAAAGTTAACTGATAGGCGTTATTAGTAGCAACATGTAAGTTGATCATAAAAAATCAAATTTTAATTATTTTTTATTTACTGGTTATGTGCGTATTTAGGTTACTACAAACTTCAGTTAATTTCGTGTAAAAACATTCACAAGTAAGAATTATCAAAGTTAACATGGATAGTGAAGATAATATCAGATATGTTTATCCAATGTGGCCCAATTGTTTATATCATTAGGGTCTATTCAATTCCACTATAAGAATGTGGTATTTTTGTTTTAAACTATTTTTTGTTTCTTTTAACTCTTGATTAATGCTTTTCATTTATATTATACATAGAAAGGTTGCCTGATAGTTGTTATAAGTAGCATCATGTAAGTCTATCATAAAAAATCCAATTTTAATTATTTTTATTACTGGTATTACAGTGCACACTATTGGTAAATAATAATTTATGGTTTGGGTTCTGCTTAATTATTGTGCATGTATACTTTGTAGAGTTCATTTGGGTTTATTAATGTATTTTTGTGTATAGTTTTATTTCAAATTTACTAGTGTCAGCTATCACATACTATATAGCATACAAGTAGGTGTGTATTTATGTATCGTCATATAAAGTTAAGATTACTGTTGTTTTGTAATGTATTACTAATAACAAAAATTAACATAATATAGATTATAAATTATATTTGAAACAATTAAAATGATCAAATTGAATTTAACAGCATTAAAATACTGCAGTATTTGTATACTTTTAACTAGTTAGATTGAAGTGTAGTATAAATATGGAACACCTTTATGGGATTTACCCAGCACCGATAAATGGAATAAAACTCATCCAGGTACCATAATTGATGAGTTTCTCTTTAAGGAAATTAGTGTTTTTATAGCTCCCTTTGACACTGAATGATATAAGCTTCCTTACGTTCTTTTTGTGAAACATAACATTTAAATACACTAATACCATCCGTATAATATAGGGATGCAATAGACTATACCTTTTAGCTTACTTTTAAAAATATTCAAACATTTTCTGAACTTCAGGTGTATGCTGTCTACTATTAGTTTAATTAATATATTTTGATATTATTTGTACGTTAAAATTAAATGTTCAATTTATATTGTTATCAGATAAAAGCTAATAGCAGATTACTTCAATTGTATTGCCTAAAGATTATATATAACCGTCAATACATACAACAAATTTTAAAGAGCACAGATTATGCCAATAAAAAAAAAATTGTTGGGCCATTTTTATTATTTCGTTGTTATTAAGAGATCGGTTTTATTTGTTCTGACAAAGATAAACTGCTAGCCTTGGTGTACAAATGAGAACATCCCATTATCTGTTACAAGCGTTAGCACGCGAGATCGTCATTGCCTTAAAGGCTTAGCACAATAACAGTTGTATATAACATAATCTTCTTATGGGTGCAACTTCAATACCAATTACTGAACTTGTAACAATCCTCTTAATTATTAATCCAATTTAATATGTCAAAATGTATCCTTATAAATTCGTTTTAAGATAGAAACTAGACATATTTATTGCAATAAATATTTACAGTTTTGTTTTAATTTATACACTGACACTTTTTAGGTTGAAAATAATGAAAATACTTGAGTTTAATAAATTTACGGATATTTACCTTGACAATACCTCAAAATATCAATAAAACTGAAAACTAACTTTATTAATAATTGTTATGTAGTCGAATGATTCGATAAGTGTGTCTGAAGATTATTGGAGTTTTCAACCATCCTCAGTTTTTTTTTTACCTCGAAATCGATTAATACTACCATCTTTCATATGTATTTACCATATTGTTAAAATAGTATAGGTGTAAATATTTGATTCAAGTGTTATCGGACGTATTTTTGTTTACTGTTTGTACTTAAAAATCTAACAAAATTTATAATTCAAAGAATAATTTCTTAAAGTTAATTATTCTAGTGTACCTGTTGCTCGAATTCTAGCAATTGCTAAGTATTACAGGAATTTTTTTAACGAAAGTTTTTTTTTTTGTTAGATGGCAAAACTACATGTAAGACTTTTCTAACGACACCTTGGACATGGTGATCGGTAGCACCACCGCTCCAAAACAATTATGACAAAAATATGCCTAGCGTATTAAATAAATAGATGTATGCCAACTGTATAGATAGAGTAGAACTACTCTACAAAGATTGATTATATTCTATGCTTGACAAAACTATAACAATAACCTGCAGGCCCAAATTCTTTTCCCTACCCGTTTGTATTTCTTAGAATTTTGTTAAGGGAAACTGTCCAAACCCACGTCTTGTTACTACCAAAAACTGATTTTTGTAAGGCATCATTATTAGTTGTTAGCTTTTTTATTTTTTTATCTAATTTTTTTTTAGAGGTTGGTGGCCTCTTTTAACCTTGCATCTGTCCGTCCTCATAGACTAACCGCCCGTGCGTGGATCGTTAACAGCAAAGCAAGGGATGAGCCGATACATTTCGAAGGTGAACTGTACTGATAAATTGTTTACGGCAGGGACCAGGATCCGAACCCACGACATCGCTGCCTTGGGCCCGAAGTTTGTGACGCTACCGACTGAGCCAACGACTCACCAAAAGATCTAATGACAAAAACCTTTGGATCTTGCTTGGAATCTAACTATCGACTTTCGACTTTCTGATAGGCGAATACTATAACTACTCAACTTCCCATACCATTTAGTCAGAATGTTTAAAAATTTCCGATCGAATCATTGCTTGACACATACCAACCTACAAGCAGGCAAATTCTCACATTTTAACGAAATAAACACACCTAGTAAACAGACGCCACCTGCAATTAATCCTAGTTGTAATTTTTTACAACTATGATTAAAATCCAGTAGGCCTAAACTTACAATAAAACAGCACCATCGTCAATCTGTATTTCAAAATGCATTTGGGGGCTATAAGTAGCTTTACACCACCTTCTATTGGTTAGCCTACTCTTACACTCTTTACCCTGCCTCCGTGACCACAGAAACCTTAAGAAGTTTATTGCCTCGTCAAATATTTGCCAACATTCTCTTCTATCACCTTCCTCTACTAATCTCTAAAGTCTCAAATTGTCTTAGGCCTACTTGGTCTTTCAACCTCATTCTTGGTCTTTCAAGTAGTCGCTTGACTTGTAGTACTCATTGAAGTAAAATTTTAACGAGTGGAGTATACTCTCTCTTAAACACTTGGTCTGCTATTTAGCCTTCAATTTTGGTAATATGGCACTTAAATTTCACGAATTTACTATCAATTCCCTAACAGCAGCAGTAAAAATCTGTCATCTACGTACTATATACAGGGGATTTTCTTAAACCTCCCTTTTAAAAACGCACTACTTAAGCTTATGATCAAGCGTAGGGACGCGTGGTAACTAAAAATGATGTTCCCTTTTGGACTTTGTATCTTTAGAGTTTTATGTATTTCTAGATTTCACTTTCAAAGAGTTGGTGATGCTGATTAACTTTCTTTATACGGGTTTCAGGGTGAACAAACCCATTCTTTAGGTGAATGTTTAGTTCCAATCCGATTATAAACAAGAACAACAGTTCATGGAAAAAGATTGTATATAATAGGCAGGCAAATTATTAGGTTAAGTATTAGATCTTCGATCAACAAATGGCATGGATTTTTAATTACTTGTTATATTTAACTAATAATTGTTTTAAACAAAAATCATCTTGAAATGTGAAAGGATCTATTGACTATTGCATTATTTGTTTTCCTAAGAAATAAAGACCAAACTCTATTAAAAGATACAATTTGTACCGCGGTTCCCTCATGTTTAATTCCTTAACAACAAAGTCAATTGTTTTAGAATTAGAGAAAACTTAAAAAAATCTTTAACAGAGGAAATGAACTTTAATTTGTCTGAAACCTTTTAACTGCAACAATCAAATATTTCAGATTGTTTAATTTAACGTATTTGCTACTAAATAGTGTTTGAAAACAAAAAGCAAATCCTAATACAAATTGCAAACGATAATACATATAACTACTAGCCTTGCATGACTCACAGATTAAAATGTTTGAGTTGGATGATACATGTCCAATTTACCACCTGATATGAAGGCATTGTTCGGATCGGTGGTTTGATAACTCTCATTCAATAATCGTCATGGGACCTGCTGTATGCGGAAAATAATGGGTATTGATGAACAATCCACAGTCACATTAGACCAATTGGACGTAAACCAGTAACATCAATTTCTAAACGATTCTTCTGATGATTTCATCTCAACAGATAAATTGCCAAATTTCGTGAAACCACAAAATCAAATTTTAGTAATACTAATATAACATACATTCCTTGGTATTCAAATAATCCTTTATCGTGATTTAAAAAGGAAAATGAAAAAAACAAGTTGATAAAAATTCAAAATAGTGATTTACTGACACTATAATCAGGTAAGTACGTGATATTGATTTGCAAGAGTATCGATTCTGACACTGTAACAACTTCATATTTACTTCATTTTTAACCTAGTAATAATGCATTAAGATAATAAATAGAATTTGATATATATTTTTTTTTTACAACGATGATAAACGTATCAGTGGGTTAGTTAAATGATCAACAGGCTAATAGTATGAAAAGCCGCTTTAAAAGCCACAGTGCTACACAATAACAAGATTATCATTTATTTATTAAGTTATTCCTCATAGTTATTTATATCATTTAATTAACTGCAAGGTTTTTAATATCCTGTAATTATTAAAATGAGTATTTTATGACACTCAAATATAGACAGACTGCATTAAAAGTAGCAAATGCTGATTTAGTGATGCTTAGCAAGTCTGTATATCTAGAGCACACATTGAGATCTTCCTGGCGTATAATAATGATCAACCAATATTGGTGTAGCTTATACAAAACCAAGTTACCTCTTTTAAAAGATAGTCATGACCAGTATCTCATTGTCTAATTACTAACGTAATGATAAATAATATGTATAAATGTTTTATAAATATATACATTTATAAATGTTCATCGGTTGACTATGACATAGCGACAAGGTGATCAGTGTTAAAACAGTGTAGTGTCCGTTCAAATCTGTTAAGTGAAGAGTGTTAGTAACACATCAACCAAATGTTGAATACATTGAATTCACTAACACAAGTTTAATTGTATAAAGAGAACTTGAGAACACGTGAGAGGCCCAGCTGAATCATTAGCCTAACGACGTCTTGATGACAGTTTTCGTTGACCCGCCTTTTGTCGCTGCCTAAGTTTATATTTACTTTATCCTCAAAACAATTAACTTGTCAACTTTACCGCCAATTATCCCGATAGAGTTGTTTGGTGGTGGTATCATGAATTTCATTTAAAAGGATAGGCTATATAAGTTGCTTTCCATTTTATTTATTTGCACACTCGTCTTTCATGATAATATGAGTCTTATCATGAAACGTAGCTTTCTATATTGGTAGAAATTGCATAAGCTTAAATTAAAAATACTGAAATAGAAAAGAATGAGGGACAGTTTTTTCCTGCAAAAAATTTGCGTTATTATTAACTATTAAAAATCCCCCATTATAAACAGTGTAAAAATGTATATAATAATAAATCCGTAACGTTTCTTTTGTAGAACATCAATAGATTTGGTTTAGTGCTTAGTTATCGGTATGGAATCATTATGTAAACTTATAAACTCATCAACCAATGAATTTATCAAAATAATTTGTGAAGGGGCTGGTTGAGGTGGAATGGTGTGTATCTGAAAGGTAAAACAGGTGATTTTAAAAACGTTCATAGTTTCCCAGTTACCATATACTTGTAAAAATAAAATACCAGACAAGGATACTTTGCGACACTAACAATTTAACAACAAACTAGTGTCCCTGTTGCTCGAATTCGAGCAATTGCTAACTATTACAGGCGTTATTTTAAAACGAATTTCAACCAAGTCAGCAAGTTTGCAAACTGTTAAATTAGCAAATTTATTGACTGTTTACAATTAACATATGCTCTTCTTCTCACTTTAGATTTCTGACAACAGCTGGAGTTTCATAATTTTTGTTTCTAATGTTAATCTTATGGAGAAATATGAAACTTTAAAGGGCTCCATGGCCTTACTCTCTCATTATTTCCCTAAAAAGAAAGTTTTCTGTGTCTTTCCAATGACACCAAAAACATGACAATCGGTTCAGTAGTTTCGGAGAAGTAATTGTCACAAAAAATCTGCTTGCGTATTAAATAAGTATATAGATTACACATATTTTTATCCTGGAACATGTATTGAAGATGTTACAATTATTTCTTAACAAAGGATAATATAACAATTAGGTTATTAAGTTTCTATTGTTATAAAATAAAGCAAAATGCTTAACACTCAATGTACCATATCAAATTTCCTCTTTACGTTCAGTTGTTTTATTGTTAAATATTCACTATTATTGTGATTATAATGACTATTTTATTGCTAACGGGACTATTGGAGACGGGTATTAGACCCACATCGTAATAGCTGTGTTGAAACAATAGCCAGCGCTCTAAACTAATTATAATTACCAAACATTGTATAAAAGTATTTTTTTTTTTAGATGATATATATATATTCATCTATATATATATATATATATATATATACATTTTTTATATAATCATATAAGTTTGTATAAAATGGAAAACCTGATATTGATTCCCATCTGCATATTATAAGTAGGAATACTAATTTAGTACATGTAACACAGTTGACGTTACATGTTACTGTATCAAAATCATTTTAAAATTATCTAAGACACATATAACAGAATTATAAGTCCAAGCATTTTAGCTCTATGCTTTAAGAACGGTAATCGTTGTAATACAATATTTTTTATACGGATCATCCGACATAATTTGTTATGCCTTCCTAAGAATACTCAAAATTTCATACTCAAATGACGAAGAAAGAACCGTATAGCATAACTGTGTGTTTACTTTTACTGTAAGTCTTAAAACCCTTTGAAATAGGAAACTTTACTTTATGAATTTCTTGGGCTTGTAAAGTGCTCATATTATTATTATTTGATATGCTTATATCAATAAGTTTTAAAAAACATTCACAGCACTAAAAAAGGTCGCTGCAGTGTTTTATATGGTTATGTTTGGTTAAATACACGTACGAGTTAATACAATTTAAAAAGCAGAACCATCATAATTTGATTAACACTGTTTTTGTAGAGTAAATATACAATTAAGATATGAACACCATGGGGAACACGTGACTACTCTTTAAAATTTGATTACATCTTAAAATGTGCCTATACTGTACTTTATAGGCTGTTTTGATTCATAGTTGTAAATTAACTTGTTTTATTCAATATCATAAAAATACAGGGAGATGTTTTTTTTTTTATTCAAAATATGCAAACTTTTTGTTGCGTAGTTTAAACAAACCTATTTAAAAAGGTGTGAACAAAACTCATGACTAACTATACCATATACAGGGTTATTACAAATTATGTTCATGATTTCATACATACATAAAATATAGTTTTATTTGTTATACAAAGAAATAAAATGGTTACAACTTTTGAAAAACTGAAAAAGTTTCAATGGGAACCCCTTGTGGTACGACAGATGTCAATAATGTAGTCAAGCTCTTGCTAGACTTTGAAAAGTGTGTCTAGGTCTATTGTTTCGATAGCATTGGTAATCCGTTGCTGGATCTCAAGTATGCTTTCTGATAATGGTGGTGTGTACGCCTTATCTTTGATGTATCCCCACAAGAAAAAAATCAGGGGGTGATGTCCGGAGATCTTGTAGGCCAGTTCAGGGATGTGTCATTATTCGGACCACCGAGCTCGTTCCATATCTCAGGCAGCACATTGTTAAGTTCAGCCCTACTACAAGTAACATTCAAATGCAGCCATTTCTCTTAAATTTTAAGTGTCACTTGCCAATATAGTGGTTACTAGGAGAATAATCGTTAAACCTTGTTCTAAAGTGTCGTTGTACACTAATAACAGATTGGTTAATGTAATATCCCAACTGGCAAAAAGCTTTCCTGCCTTCAAATTCAGCGATTACACAACACTTACAACAATTGACTTGACTAACAGCTGATATGCACCCAAACCAATGTAAATGAAACTTTATGAGTTTTTCTTTCCAATGGTCCAACTAAAATAGTCTTGAAACAAATTAACCCAGTAATATTTATAATCAACATCAGGAACATCATTTGTAATAACCCTGTATAATGTTTATAATATGAACACCTACAAAAAAGACCTATTATAAATTAGTCGGATAATTAATTATGTTTAAGATCATATTAATGATGAAACCCAATTTTAAGGAGATACATTTCGGAAATTAATACATGATACACAATGGACCCAAAGTGAAACATAATACTGTAGCTTCTTCCCTCATTAAAACGGAAAAAGTGGTGTTTTTTTTAGAAACTCAGGTGAAATAAGTCCAACCAATGCCTAACTCTGCGAGATATTTAAGGATTCTACCACTTGTTACTTGTAATTTTTATCTTTTAATTTTGTTTTATTTTGACCCAATAAAAACCTTAAATATTCCTGGATTTTTTGTACTTACTTGAGGGACATTATGTATACTGTAGACTACAGTATATTTGATAGTGTAGTAAAAGTTGCTAAACAATTTTCACACACACGAATACTGTTGATTGTTGTGATGGATATAGAGACTTTTTTTATTAAAACCTTGTTAGACAATATACAATACAAGACAAATATGTAGGCAGCCTTACATGTAAAATTGTCCGTATGAATAACCGTTTCTATCAGATAGCTTAATTGAATAACCTCTTTTTAATATGGCGTTTTGTCTAGCTCTGTTTCTAACTTGCTGGATCATCAACTACATCTGACACTGTACAGTGTTAGTTGATTGTTTGTCCTTTGGAAAAAGTAATACTATCCTCTACACAAGCATTAAACGGAGTCGAGATTACATGGACAATAGAGCACAAATGATGAAGCTTGAAGCATAATTATGCATCTAACAAAGGCACCAATGATAAGCTGCGACAAGCCCTCAATAATGGATATGTAATCCCTCAATGAGCGGTTGAGTCAAAGATTCTTAATTTTATTGACACTAGAGGTAACATAACAACTCTCATAATTTAAAAGATAAAAAATTTATATTGATGTTGGTGTTCAGTAAACTTCCTTTATGTTTTCATGTTATCTACATTTCATAATCTTTGGCTCAATTAATTTCTTAAATATTTTGCTTTCAAACATATGTTCATGAAATTAAATTATTTTCCCTATTATTTTATTTGGTGACATATGTTGTATATGGATGTAAATAAAACAGTGCTTGTTCTCCTATCCCAAAAGTGTGTTCATTTTTTTCTCCCTCTTATAATCTCCATTTAATTTCATTCTCTACAAATCATTCATTGGTCCTAATCGAGCCCGGATTTTGAATTTCAGTCTTTGGATTCAATTTTCAGAACACTTTCAAGCTATCGAAATATCTTTATTTTATCATTCAATCTCTTTATGTTTCTCCCCACTCTCATAGTGTCACAAACTCTATCTAATTCTTAGTAAAGTTTCATTCCATCTGTTTTGTCCAATATGGCTACCAGATCAATTTCACTCTCAAACTTTAACAAATCAACCCTTCTCATCCAAAATTCTTTTGAAAAGATTCTCAAATCTGTACAAGAGCTTGAAACACTTTCCCCCTCAATCTTGTCAGTGATACAAATCAGAACTTTAAACAACTTCTCGAAACAGTAAGAAAGGAAACATGAAGCCTATGAAAATTTCCTGGAAAGAGCCTTGGAACATATTTCAGAAGAATTAGATTTGGATGCAGTAAGTGACACTGAAGACAAACTGCGAGTGCTATTCGTCAAAGCAAAGTTTCGGATTGAAGCCCTTCTCCAACAGCAGCCACAAGATGTTCCAGAAGAAAATAAGGATTCAACAAGAATTAGTGACATCTCAGCTTCATCATCTGCTCACGTAAGACTCCCAAAACTAGACCTCATCACGTTTGATGGTTCTGCTCTACAGTGGGTAAGTTTCATCAACTTATTTGACACAAGCATCCATCTGAATGAAAGCATTTCAAACGTCACTAAATTTCAATATCTTCTCAGCGTGCTCAAAAATGAACCACTAAATCTCGTAAAAGCTTTCAGTATCACTTCAGCCAATTACTCAATTGCCTATCAGCTCCTCAGAGACAGATACCACAACACCCGAAGGTTAACTACACTTCACCTAAACAAACTGATCGACCTACCGGACATTTCCTCTACCTCAAACAAATGTCTCAGAACGTTCCTCAACTTATTTTATGAACACACAGAAGCACTTAAAGCTCTTGACTGTGACATTACTTCTAACTCTAACCCTCTGTTGTCTACCATACTCTTACGAAAACTAGACAATGACCTTCTAAAACAACTAGAGGCTTTTAGAATTAATATAAAATGCGAAACACATTCTCTACCAGAAGTAGTCGAAATAGTCAAGTTTCTTAATCAAGAGTGTAACCAAATGGAAGACACTGTGTTACATACCAAGTTTGCTCAAAGTACGAACAACCACATTCAAATTTTAAACCCAAATCTTTCACATCCAAGCCCTCTTTCATTCAAGCTCAGAAAGTTACAATGGTCTCTACTCCAACTCCATCAAATCAAGACAACTCAAAAAATCCTTTCTCATTTCCCTGCTTTGTCTGCTCATCAACTGGCCACAAGGTTTATGCTTGTCCTAGCTTTCTCTCTCTTTCTTCAAATGAACGTTTTAAAACCGTAAAGGACAATAACAGATGTGTCTCTTGTCTCGGAAAACATGATGTTAAGGCATGTAAGTCTAAAGCATCTTGCTTCAAATGCCACAAACGTCATCACACCTTACTTCATTTTGAACATGACAAGACATCTCAAGGTTCTACATCATCACAACCATCAAACACTCATGTTTCGAATGAAAAACCTACCGTATCTCTTTGCTCACAGGAAGCCAGTCCTGCTAATCAAATCCCTAAAACTGTAATTTTAGGCACAACACTGGTTAAAGTTACTGCTCAAAATAACGTTTCTCATGTGTTCAGAGCATTGATTGATAGTGGCAGCATGTGTGACTTTATTAGTGAAAAAGCTGCTTAACTACTGAATGCACCTCGTTTCAAATCCAACTTACAAGTAGTTGGTCTTTCTCAATCTCCAACTCTCACAAAGGGTATTGTGAACCTCACTGTTAACACACTGGCAGGAAAATTAGTTGCATCCAACCATGGGGTGCACATACTTTATAAAATATCTGTCAATCTCCCTAGATCTCAAATATCACAAAGAGTTCTATTGAAAGTAAAACCTTACCCCCTTGCTGATCCCAGCTTCCACTTATCAGGGCCCATTGACATGCTGATCGGAGCTTCTCTCTTCCCTCTTCTTTTAACGAATGAAAACTATTCTCTCGGCCCTAACATGCCTAACATGATGGGAACTCACTTTGGCTTTGTTGTTATGGGGAATGCACCTTGTTCAACCGATTCCCAGCCTGCCAACACTCCATCCACCTCTCTGCTCTCAACAGTTGACAACGAATTGCATAACTCTCTACAGAAATTTTGGAAATTAGAGGAATTATCTGTACCCTCAAAGATATCGGTTGAAGAGCAACAGTGTGAAGATCTGTTTAAAGCTACCCACTAGGGACGAAAATGGCCGTTACTTAGTTCAGCTACCATTTAAAGAAAATCATCCACCCTTAGGATCTTCCAAACTCATCGCAGAACGACGTTTTCACTCACTTGAACGACGTTTTGCACTCTCTCCTGATTTGTATAAAGCTTACTCTGACGATATAAATGAACACATCTCTCAAGGTCATATGGTAAAACTACCTCATCTGGATATCAACTCTCCTCACTATTTCTTGCCACACCATACAGTTGTGAAACCATCCAGTACCTCAACTAAACTCCGAACCGTTTATGATGCAAGCTGCAAAACCAGCTCTGGAATTTCCCTCAATGATTCTCTCATGACCGGCCCTAAATTACAGACCAACATTTGTGATATATTGCTACATTTCAGAACACACAATATCGTTTTCACTTGCGATATTTGCCAAATGTATCTTCAAATCTTAATCAAACCTTCCGATCAACTGTTCCAACTCGTCTTGTGGCGTGACAATCCCTCTGAAGATATATCCACATACAAACTCACTCGAGTGACTTTTGGAGTAAATAGCTCACCCTACTTAGCAATTCGTACCCTCCACCAGTTAGCTGAAGACGAAGGTAAAGACTTCCCTGAAGCAGCAAATGTCTTGCGCACTCAGACTTACGTAGACGACATTGTAACTGGAGCAGACACGGTAGATGAAGCAAATAACCTTCAAAATCAACTCATTCAACTACTCAACCGTGGCCACTTTGAACTTCGAAAATGGACTTCAAATTCTCCCGAGCTTCTTCAGTCTCTTCCAGACACTCATAAAGACTCTCCAGTCTTTCTTGAAAATACACCTGATCCCCATTTCTAGATTCTTGGCCTACACTGGTCTCCAGACTCGGACAATTTTTCATTTCATCTCAACCTACCGCCAAAAACATTAACTAAACGTCACGTTCTCAGTCTAGTCGCTAAAATATACGATCCTTGTAGATTTCTTAGCCCATGTACTATGACAGCGAAATGTTTTATTCAACTTCTCTGGACGACCGGTCTACAATGGGATGAACCTCTCACTCCAGAACTTAGTGCAATTTGGAGTAACTTTATCTCAGCGATACCAGCACTTGCAAACATTCAGATCCCAAGAGCATTGAAAATCTCTCCAAATTCTAGTGTTGAACTTCACGGCTTCTCAGACGCCTCTGAACGTGGGTTTTCGGCTGTTGTCTATGTACGATGTTCCCAACCCAACGGAGAAGTGACTACACGTATGGTTTTATCTAAAACTAGAGTCGCCCCTCTCAAGAAGGTGACTCTTCCACGATAAGAACTCTGCGCTGCCCACTTATTAGCTCAACTCGTAAACTTCTGTTGTTCTTCATTCAAACCCTTAATTTCACTCAACCATTTGTTATTTGTGGTGTGATTCTTCAGTAACGTTGACATGGCTTCAAACTCCATCTTACAGGCTGAAAACATTCGTGGCTAACAGAGTCGCCCAAACACAAGAACTTGTCCCCTATCACTGTTGGCGTTACATCCCTAGCAAGGAAAACCCTGCTGATTGTGCTTCAAGAGGTATTCTAGCCACTGAACTTGTGTCTCACCCCCTTTGGTGGTCAGGGCCTTCTTGGCTTTCTCTTCCCAAAACTGGCCTGATGTAACTTTTTCACCTACAGATATCTCAACATTAGATGAAGTTAAACACACTCCTCTAACCTTACTTGTGTCAACTACCACTGAATCTACGCTGACCAATCTTCTCATTAAATATTCTTCATGGGAACGACTTCTTAGGATTTTTGCTTACGTCCTTCGTTTCATACACAACTGTAAAGGTTCTGAAAAACGCCAAGGTTTCATCTCAACACAGGAACTGAAAGACACAAAATATCACATTTTTAAACTTGTACAAAAAGAAGTATTCACAGAAGAAATCAACTGCCTCAAACGGAAATCATTTCGGAAATCATCTCGCTTACAACGTCTTTCACCTTTCATTGACTCATTTGGATTATTGCGTGTTGGAGGACGTCTTTCTCAGACATCACTTCCTGAAGATGCTCGACATCCCATTATTCTGCCAAAAAAGCATCATGTGGTAAATCTCCTCATTGACCACTACCATATCTACAATCTTCATTCAGGCCCTCAGCTTACTCAAGCATTACTTTACAAACATGTTTGGATACTGTCTGCCCGTTGTGCCATACGCTCTCGTATCCATAAATGTGTCAGATGTTTCAAAGTCAAACCTAGAAATGTGTGTCCTCTCATGGCTGATCTCCCTCAGTCTCGTGTAACTCCTGCTCGACCTTTCCTCCACACCGGCATAGATTATGCAGGGCCTTTTACTGTTAAAATCTTCAACCTCAAGGCAGTGAGACACATAAAGTCATACTTTTGTACTTTTATCTGCCTCGTCACGAAAGCTGTACATTTGGAAGTAGTAACAGACCTAACGACTGAATCTTTCATTGCTGCAATGACTCGATTTGTATCTCGCAGAGGACATTCTTCCGACATTTACTCGGATTTTGGGTCCAACTTCATTGGTGCTGACTCTACCCTACGCAAGATTGTTGAAAAATCTCTTTATTGTCAAGACTCCAAACGGAAGATTCAACGATTCTCTTCACTTAAAGGCATAAATTTTCATTTTAATCCACCAGCCGCTCCGCATCAAGGAGGATTGTGGGAATCGTCTGTAAAGAATGTGAAACATCATCTCCGTCGAGTAATGGGAAACTCAGTCTTAACACTCATTGAATTAATCACATTGTTGACCCAAATCGAAGCAATGCTCAATTCCCGACCACTGACACCTCTTTCAAATGATCCTTTGGATCTCGCAGCACTGACTCCCGGACACTTCCTGATTGGTGCACCCCTCACAGCAGTACCTGAACATAATCTCCTGACAGTTCCTGAAACCCGTCTCAAGCAATGGCAGCTAGTTCAAGCATTTCATCAACGCATATGGCATAGATGGCACCTAGAATACTTAAACAACTTGCAACAACGTACCAAGTGGACTCGGAAATAAAAAAAAAACTTGAAGTGGGTGACCTTGTTCTGGTACATATGGACTCACATCCTCTCTCGTGGCCTCTCGCTCGAATTACAGCAGTTCATCCAGGGGCTGATGGGGTTGTGCGAGTGATATACTTAAAAACATCAAGTGGCAACCTCAGAAGATCTGCCCACAAAGTGTTTCCCCTGCCAACTGTGGATTCGTGAACTGTTTCTATTGAATCCACTGGGGATTCAAGGCCCCCGGTATGTTCAGTAAACTTCCTTTATGTTTTCATGTTATCTATATTTCATAATCTTTGGCTCAATTAATTTCTTAAATATTTTGCTTTCAAACATATGTTCATGAAATTAAATTATTTTCCCTATTATTTTATTTGGTGACATATGTTGTATATGAATGTAAATAAAACAGTGCTTGTTCTCCTATCCCAAAAGTGTGTTCATTTTTTTCTCCCTCTTATAATCTCCATTTAATTTCATTCTCTACAAATCATTCAGTTGGTATGTAGCCTATTATCTATTAAATAACTAATCTCAAATTGTTAAATGTGTTAAAGTAGTAAAGATTTTAATAAAAAGAGTGTTATATCATTTTGTGTTTAAAACCACCCCTCATAAAAAAACTGCTCAACAACTATGGTAAATTATAGAAATGCCCATACAATTAATTACAGTATAAATATTTATTGAAAACCAATATATTTAGAATATCATTTTCAAAATTATATGTTAAAAACTTATTTTAAAATGCTTTAATGCGTTTAGAGAAAACACTTGTTGATCAAAGTCCATTTATAGTTTAGTCAAAATATGAAATCTAAAATATTATTTTATTTTATTGATACTTGATTGTAGAATGTATTCACATGAACTTTTATTAGATACCCTTTCTTTATTCCTATATTTGACCTATTTGTATATTATGGAAACTAGAAGAAATATAACTTACACAATATCTTATCTAATAACTAAATAAAACTGAGGTTTCATTTTGTTTGGTAAAAGTCTAGAACAAGAACTTAATATAAATCAATTTCCAGCTCAAGTTATAAAAGGACTTCTAAAATTCCTTGAAATATTATTAAATACTTTAAGATTGTTCTTTAAGTGATCAGGCCTGACAATATAACTAACTATAATTTTGAGAATTGTTTGTTACAGTGTACATTTTTGAATGTTTGTTATTTCGAACATTGTTTCAAATATTGTTCTAGGAATTACTGTAGTATTTCAATTTCAAAAGTTAAATGTTTGCCAACAACGTAAAATATTATTTGGTATGAGAGCCATTATTATTTTTTAACTAAAATAAGAAATGTTACAGCATCGGATGGTGCCTGATTTTTACTACTAGAGACAATATTCAATCTACTAATTGCCCCAAATGAATATTAAGAAGCAAAAGAAGGTCTTTTGTCTTCTTTTATTCACGCAATAAATTTAATGGATAATAAATTGTGACTAACAATAACTTCACGGTACGGATATAATCAAAATAGGAAACACTCATATTTTTTTTTTAATTTAGGGTGAGAAGGTAATAGGGAAATTTTTACAAGTTTATTAGAGTGAGATTTCCAATTAGTTGCTTAAAGGCAGATCCAGCATTAAAGCATGGGTCAGATTCTAGGAATAATGGATTTTCGGTACCCAATACGGCAATTGAATCTAGTATAGTCATAAAACTACGAAACATAGATCGAGCGAAATAAATATGATTTTAGACATTTTAAAGAGATACATTATTAAAAAAAAAACCTTACTCATCACAATTTCATCACATAAAATGTCAACTTAATATTTTACATTTTTTGTTAGAACTAATTCCAGAGAGTAACCTAAAAACCCTAAAAATTACATTAAATTAAGATATGAAGGTGAAAATGGGCTATTTCCGAATGCAGAGTGATAAAAATATTGTTTCAAAAGCTCTTATAAAGAGCAAGAACAAAAACGATTAATAAATATTTACTTGCTCAAATTGTCAATCCCTTGCTCTCAAGCAGTTCTCCGTTTGACCACTATGAGTACTAGTGTTGCCTTGCTATTTATTTTATTAAATTGAACCAGTTTTTTTCGTTGTGGAACAATCTAACTGCATATAAACATATAAAGTAGGCAAAATAATTGTGCTAAGATGTAAAGTTTAGGTTTTAAATCAACAAAAGTGATGTTCCGGCTCTTTTTTCAAATTATTATCGTCCGTGGTTTTGCTTCGTACGTGAAACTTACTTTTACATGTGTGGATTCGTCTCAAACTTAAAATCTGGATCGCACAATAAAACTCCACTTTCTGTACTTGTAACGAAATTTACTTTTCATCACTCTGTATTCGAAAATAGCCCATTTCCACACAGCTGAAATCTTCGAATATCGTCAAAAACAAATGGTGAACAGCTGACTTTTCCTGACATAAACATTACTTTCGCTACACAAACAATACTTTGCCCGACATCGAAAAGTTACAACTAATTTCGTTCTGGCAGTTTTTTGATGTTCAATCAGGTTAATTTTACACTAATAACGATTGTACAGCCGTATTGTATTTAGTTTAGAAAAATATATAGTTTACGAAATTTCAGATAGTTTAAGTTTGATGATGTAATGTTTTTCATCGTGATAAAACGTATCATTCAATGAAGACAACTTTTTATACTGTTTTGACTAGTATAGTACTATTTTATATCAGCTGTCACTAAATATATTTATTTTCTTTAGGGAGTAATGGAAAATTCCAATCCCAGCTTCATATCGACCACAATAACTAGAATAGTTATTATCATTGCAATTCACTTAGGTGATTGTAGCTTATTCTCTAAGCCCTTATAATAATAAACAATAGTTTATAATATTATAGCAATAACTCATTGTTTTCCTATTATTAGCATTGTTCAAGCCGTCTGTGGTGGACATTTACATATGACTGGACACTGGACAGCCCACAAATTATATACCCTACTACTCTCTGCTCCGCTAACCAAGTTACTGATGACTTGGTTAGTATGCATGTGACATAGTTAACTGCAGTATTAAAAATGTAGTTGACGATTCTTGGATAAATTAACAATATTGTTCAATTTTTTTATTCCTGTTAATTTTTTGACAATACGGAATGTTTATATGTTTATACAATGGCCCTTAAATAATTTAACTGTTTACTTTATTTTTATTTTAACAACTGTTAACTGTTTATTTTAACAAACATGTATAATCTCCATAGTCAGGTAATTTTTTTTTTGTTGTATTTTCGTAAGACTTAAGACTCTATTTTACGAGCTAAGAACATTTGCTCACAACATAATTTTTTCCGAAATGTTAAAATGGTTCCATATCTAAAATTACAGTTGACCAATATACAGTAGGACAAAAGATTACATGGATAATACAGAAATTGTATTCTTTGGACCCCTTTAAATCATTAAAAGTTTCACCTTCTATGGAAGTGGTACATTTTAATGTGTTATAGAAAGAAATAGTTGTTGCCACTTATTGCAAATGTATGTACAAGTTTAAGCTTGTACATAAAAACAAATCTCGTCGGTAAGCATTCTTCAAAGTTATTAGGTACGAATTTATAGTTTTAATTTTCATTCGCAAAATTTGGTGAATATTTAATTTAAACAAATAAATAGCTTATTAATATTAAAAAACAATATTATTGCAAGATATATGTTTTACAATCTATAATAATATTAAATAAAAGCTGCTTTTTGATTCAGGAATAAATAAAAAAGGTTACACATTGATATATTTTAATGCAATTTGGAAATGTTTATTTAAGCTATCAATAGTTCAAGAAACAATCTAACTACCTTCCCTGTAGCAGCAAACCTATGTCCTCATTAAAAAAATTATTTAAATTCAAAATAAATTTGAAAATTTTATGGAAATATTGCAGTGGAAATCAAGTCACGCAAATGGGAATTCACTTAGTCTGCAGGGTTCCTGTAGCAGGGGTATTATTTTACCATTATATGAGAGTTTAGTTGATTGATTTAAGTTTTCTTCTTTTCTAATAACTTATCCATTTATTAGTTTGAGTTTTATAATATCAAGGATTATTGGTAGCTAGGCAATGAGCTGAATGAGGAAAGGCAAAATAGGAAAACGATTAAGCAAATAATAAAATCACGGATGAATGATAAGCGCCAACGTATTTGTGAAGGTTTAGTACTAAAAGGGGTTGCAGCCATAGGACACAACCGATAGGAGAGAGTGAAGAGCTCTAGCCAAGGTCGTCCGACTATTTATTTGAGAGATATTTACCGTGACGATGCTTTAATGAACTGAAAGATTATTTAACTTGTAACAACTCACTTGTGTTTCCTTCTAAGATTTAAGAAAAATTAAGCTCTTTGCTGTAAGTATTTTACCTATTGCAAATTAATAAATTAACACACGAGGCTTGATAAAATATTACTTATAATTCCTATGGTGAAATTAGTGTGTGCCATTTTTCATTGCATATTAGTGTGGTTTCCTTTTAAATTCAAAAATTAGGAAACGATATTTGGTAAATTTTTCGTATTAATTTCTTTGCATTAAGCTAGTAAAAACTCGGGCTTAGACTAATGCGTGTTACATTTTGCTACATAAGGGTGAAATAAAAAGCAGAATGATTAATTTTTACAATACCTCTAGAAATTATGATATTCCTTATTGCAACTTCTGTTTTGTTAGTTATAGCCACAGGGAATCCTCAATTTTATGGCAAGGTTTATGACGAATAAAAATAAGAGGTACCATCTAAACATTTTGTAGCTTTTGTATATCACAAGACTTTTTTGCTTTTTTATAATTTATTTTATAAACGGGTTATACAATTTCGCTCAAAATAAACCTAGAGTAATTTAAGTAGTTTATTCTCATGGTGGAATGGCCTCTGGATCGTCTGAATTAACTATATAGTGGTTTAAATTACCTTGTTACTGTCAAAACGATCCTTTGTAGTTAGTAAGACAATAACATACAGGGTGAATAAAAAGTCAAGACCCCCCCCTCTAATATTTTTCCAAGTAAATATACAGAGATATCCTTTTGGTGGTCGAGCAATCTTAGCAGGAAGTTTCATTTTATCATTTTGAAATTTTTGAGCGTCCCCCCAAAAGGGGGGATTTGGGGGGCAACTCAAATATTTTAAATATAAACCCCCTTCAAGTGACACCTCATTTTGAAGTGTTTACAAAAACTTAAAGAATGGTGAAAACTAGAGGTCACTATCTCTTCCGTATCCAAAATAGTAGCCCGTCAAATGTTGTGGAAAATCAATCGTAAAATTGTTAATATTGGCTGCCATTTTGGATAGAGAAGAGATAGCGAGCTCTGGTTTTCACCATTCTTTAAGTTTTTTTAAACACTTCAAAATGAGGTGTCACTTGAAGGGGGTTTATATTTAAAATATTTGAGTTGCCCCCCAAATCCCCCCTTTTGGGGGGACACTCAAAAATTTTAAAATGATAAAATGAAACTTCCTGCTAAGATTGCTCGACCACCAAAAGGATATCTCTGTATATTTACTTGGAAAAATATTAGAGGGGGGGTCTTGACTTTTTATTCACCCTGTATATTTACATAACATAAGTTGTCTTACTAACTACAAAGGATCGTTTTGACAGTAACAAGGTAATTAAAACCTATATAGTTAATTTATTATGTTTTCCCAGTACCAATCAATGGTCAACTCAAATACATTAATTTTATCAGAACCCAAAAATGCAAATATAGTTTATATAACATGAAAATGTTCCATGAAGCTCTTGCAAAACGAGTGTTACATTAAAACGAATTCAATGTTTGGCTTGGACTTCTTGAAAATGATATAAATAACTGATCTACGATATGACTTCATGTGTTGATCAACTATCGATTGAGCAGCCTAAAGTGAATTGTCGTTCTTTTAGTCTCATCAATTTCGTTATTGTATCTCTAGGCCACATTGGTGAAGTGATTTATCTTGAAAAAACTAAATCTAAGACCTTGGCCTTAAATAGGCATTGAGTATTACATTTACTTTTTGGACTTTCTAATAATTCAATATATATTTGCGAAATGAAAATACATAAATATGAAGTGATTCATGTTTACTTTCGTAATTTTAAACAATTTAAATGTTTTACAGAACTCCTTATATACTTGTTTATAACAGCAGGTTATACTTGCTGCTGAAGAATACTAGCAATTAGTTAAAAAAATGTTTAACGATACATTAAAAATTAAATTGTTTCAATTCGTCATATTAAAGGGGAGTCATGCATGAAAATTAATGGCTGGATATGAAAAGGCAAGTAGAATATTACCCGAGAAGTTATAGTAGCAGTTGCTCGGTGAAAACAAACAATTTGGTTTCTGAATACGTATTCGTAGAGTCTAGTTTACATTCTGCTATTCTAATCAAACTGGGTTTATCTCTGCAGAGCTCCACATTCCGACATCCGTATCCCTTTATCATTTTAATAATAACATCGAGTTAACTAATTTTTCACCAAACTATGATGTTTTTAGCTGGTGGCTGAAAGTTACGTTTTTTGTCATCGTCATTTGGGGACCGAGCAGGTTTTTACATCCCTAGGGCCGCAAAATCAGCTGCCCACTTACTTCCATAAAACATGAATGTATATTAAATACACAATCAGTATCCATAGCATTTCAATAGAATTGTTTTATTTTCACCGCTGTCTAGCAACTATTTATTACTACTTTTGCTAATTCCTCAAATTATGTCTTTACATAACGTTAAAGTTGTAGTTCTGTAGACAATCAGTGTGCATTATTATTGTAGGGAATAGTTGCAATAGGGTATATAGTGGTGAAACATATTGTTCGTTCCACGGACCGAAATGGTGTTGCAGCTCTCGATCGTTTTAAGTTCTCGACTTCTTGAATTTAAAACTATTTCGATGCCTGTATTAAATGATGACCATGCTACTTTTTTACTGCAATTCCGTTTATTCTCTACCAGATATTTTTCACATTCAGCAAGTTTGGTTGGTTAGGTTAGTTTAGAAAAGTTTTATTTTATAATTGATATATCCATAAACTAAACTAACTGTTAAAAATATCGGAATCGCTTAATAAACCTAACCAACCTTGCTTCTCGAATAGGTTAAAATTAGCAGTAGTTATTTTACTATTTATGTGTGTTTTCTCAAAAGTTATATAGCGTGTGATCAAAACATTTTTCTAAATATTGTAATTTTTCATTATTTATTACCAATAAAAGCTATAGAGGTGTTACTGGAAAAATAGAGTTGTGGGCACGTAAGGGATTTTGACCATTAATTCTTACAAATTACGCGTACGACCGTAAAAAAACATTGTAAAGTAAGAAAGGACAAGAAGGGGGGTAGGAAGGGAGGGGTATTTGTCCGATAAAGATTATGTTAGACATGGTAATTGGAGTTTGTTTTGGCTATTAAAAAAATATTTTATTATGTTTTTCCACGAAATTTTAATTTTATAACAGACATCACATTTACATATTAATGAATTTCGTAATCAATTTTTTAACAGGATGGGTCTAATAAATGCTCTTGAACGAGATAATGAGAAGAATTTATATAACGGTTAATTAAGTACGTCTCCATAGAAACAAGTCTGGTTATTAATAAGCCTTGCAATGAATTAATTTTATAGTTTTATCCAAAAGAACAAAACTAGAGAAAGCTTTTGAAAAATAACTTCAAGTAAAATAACAATTAATTTCTATATTTGGTCATCTAAATATTGTTTACTCTTCTTTTTGACAGATATGATCCATAATATTTTATGGATAATATTTTATCTTCGAAATCTCTAGATGTAATAAAAAACAATTAGGGGAAGGGATGTTTAATTACAATTTATGTTTTCACATAAGCATATAAGTTTAAAACATTTGGTTATTCCCGGAAAGCAAAAATTTGTATTCCGGTAACGACAGTTCATTATCATTATATAAATATAATTATATCAATTCATTTCATTATATCAATACAAAGGGAACGTACAAACATGTTAGTTTTTTATTTCATAATGATTTTAGAGAACACAGAAAAAATGTCATCATACCGTAGATATTGTTTTCTCTCTGTGGAATACGTACGCTATTCTATGGAGATAACAGTTTCTACAGCATACACAGATCTAGATATGCAGATAATGCACTTGAAATGCACGGTATTGTTGAACGATTTTGGTGGAATTCAGTTTGGTTTGGAGGGTTGCACATTTTCCAGGATTCCCTTTGTTTCAACTTGCAATTATTAATACGGCTTTAATTATCATAATGTTCCAGTGACTTTGAACATATACCTCTAAATGTTTTACAAATCTTTCCCGTCCTCAAAAGTATTCTTAAAAGAACATTAATTTATTTTGTTGCTTCCTTTTAAAATAAACTACGATAGCAAACTCTCGATAAACATCATGAAGGACATTGATAATAAAATAATCAATCACACGATAACACTTCATTAATGTTGTGAGCTGCAAATAAAAATAACCAAAATTCTTAAAAAAAAGTCTTCACTCATCTTCTACTGGTTACACCACGCAACCATGTCAGTATTATTACAATTTGGCCAAATTTTTGTTTCCGTAAATGTTTTTGTGTTCGTGTGAGTATTTAATGTATTTGACGACTATTCACAACTTACAGATAAAGGGGGTTTTTCGAACCAGTTGGTATTTTAGCTTGAGAATGAACCTTAGGGCTCGACACATTGGTCACAGACAAAAAAAAAACGGATTACCAGCAGGTATTTAACCTATTTATTTGTAAATAACCGTGATCCAGAGTCTAAACATGCTTTTTATTGAGTAGGCTGGCAAATCAAATTTTGGTCAGTGTTTTTTACTCTGGTTTTTTTAACATATTCTTTGGCAACGTTTTATATTTTACTCACTAAACGATGGGTTTAAAAATTTAGTGACTTAATAATTAAATTAATTTAAAATCTTACTTTTTACTTGTTTTGACTTAAACCGAACTCCTTAGGATCTTCAAATTTTAATAAACTTGTGATGTCTTTGGTGTTTAATATAGTTCATATACGTTGTATAGGACTTTAAGAAACTTTAATTAAAAGAACAACCATCTCGAAGGGATATAATGAAAAACTGAGTTTAATAAAAATCATGTTAATGAAAAGTTATAATTACTAACAGATGGACGGAAGATTTCAATTAGAGTGAGGCAAGGACGGAGAGCCGTTAATACCAGGACTATCTAGCTAACTAGATTATAGAAGCCTCCTGAGTCATTCCATGGCAGTAATAACTGCTAACTAAACTTGCAGTTTGACCAGTTAAAAAATGTTAATGTAATATATAAAAAAATCTTACCATCTGTTTCCAAGAGAAAGTTATAGTGGCTAGATAATTAACTTGCTGACAATGAATCCTCGTTTTTAACATCTACAGTTAAGGTAATAAAACAAAAAAATATATAGTTGTATGTGTTTTATTTTCAATTAACACACTGGGTTATATAACAGGAAACTCAGCAAGAGCAGCCATCCGTGGCTAGACACAGCTCGCGGCCCGCGGCACAGCTTCCCTTTGTTGTACCAACTGCTTCTCTGTTGCTAACATGTCTGTATCGTATTGTTCTTACCACTGATATTATTCCTGAGTTAATTATATAATTTTAACATTAGATTCTACAAGGAAAATATTAAAATTCGAAATAACCACTTTCTAGTCCTTTTAGAATTTATTTTACTCTTAATGTTTATCATTATAACTTATAGTGGATGACGGTCAGAATTGTGACACGTAGTGATATTTATTTAATTTAATTTTAATTTAATTTAATTTATCTATTTATTTGATATTTATTGACTTATTGATATGATATTTAAAACTCTTAATATTAATATGATAGGCAAACTTACACCTGATTAGATGCAATTAACTTTTTATGAATTGTGAAACATTTAGTTTGTGCGCAATGCATTAGAATTGTATTCTAGATGCCACTCTTTGATTAATGGTTCACAACCATATCCGTCAAATGTTTTTGAATCAGATATTCAAAATTTCTTTAAAATAGCAATGTTTCTATTGCATTTTTAAACTGTATATACAAGGTGACAATTAAGTCTTAGGACGAATTTATAACTTCAAAGCAAACAAAGGCATCTTAACAGAATTTGGCATATTATTATAGTACTAGTATCATTATGGTAATAGTAAGCTACTTTTTTGTGTACATGGTGATCGGATGTCTATGGCCAAGTTGAAAATCTTAGAGGTAAGCAATATGATAAATATGATATAACATGATGTGAGAAATTAATAGGTTGATATGTATATCAAATTAAAGGTCCTGTTAAACTACAAACAATGCCTCAAACTAGAGCCAAAATGGACAATGGAGTAAAAAAATACACCTTTTCAAAGATTCATTGATTTTGAAATTGTATTATAAGCTTTCTCCTCAGGGACACCCACCAGAAAACGGAATAAAATCATAAACACAAGCTTTGGTCGAAATGATCAGTAAAATAAAGATAATCATTTTTAGAATACAATGCCGCAAATTTGAGCTAAAAACAATTGAGCAATGGCACCCGATTAAAAATTCAAAATGGAAGATTCTAGAAATCTTTGAACGGCTGCCATTTTTGACTCGGTTGTTTATTTGAGGTCTGGTTTGTGGCATTGTTTTTAGTTCAACAATTCCTTTAATTTAATGTACATATTAACATAAGCTTACTTTGACATTTTAACTTACCCCCTGTGCGCCGTCCCCCATGGGTGACAATATCTGATCACCATGTACACAGGAAAGTAGCTTACTATTACCACCACACGTGGTTGTAATATCTCTTTTCGTTTTAAAGTTATAAAGTCGTCCTAAGACTTAATTGTCACCCTGTATAAAGATTTTTAATGATCAATAGGTTTAGTCTTTATCATTGGTTCAGTATAACAACTATGGGGCATGGGGGTGAATTATTTTATATATTTAAGGATTCATAAAGGTTACGGGACAAATGGTAATTTTTTATCTAGAAAAATCACATGTTTCAAGACTTTGAATAATTAGAAATCATTTTGTTTTATTGGCTAATAATGATCATGTTTGAATACACTATTTGTACTATAAATAGATGCATACTGCATAGGTTCATTGTGGTGTGACGTATATTACCAAAAAAATGATATAGCTATACAAATGTGCGTATTTTAACCACAGCATGTAGAGGACGTACATTCAGTACATCAACAAACCAACAACGTCTCTCACAAAGTCAACCTCGTTACTGAGGATCATGAGGTGAATACGGCGTCTCAAGTCACCTACCTTCCTTAGGCCTACTATGTAAACCAAAAACATCAGAAGGTCTTGGATAATGCAGAATATGCTTGAAATATGGTCTTAAATATTTAAGACACACTACACATGGAACATACAAACCGCTCATGTTCAAATTTATCGTAAAAAGTGGGTGAAACTATTTATGCTAAATACATTATGTTACTACAAGACCTAAAAAATTAACTATGCAGAAATAATGTCCCTAAGTAACAGGGTGACTTTTATTGATATTTTGTTGACGTAACATTTTATTGATGCAATAGTAATTTTGTTTTGTAATAAAATACGACTACAAAACATGTTATTTGTTCGAAGTTCATTTTTTTAGATTCGAATACATGTTAGAAAATAATTTGTGACGAAGTAGTTGTCATGTGTGGTGTAAGAATACAATTTTTATAATTTAAACTCACGTTATGTAAAAACATTTTTTGTTGTCCACCGAAATAGGTACTGTTAAAATATTTTAAAATATCTGACAGACAGTCCTATGAAAGCCAATTATTGACTACAACACTTAATGTTCTTATTATATTGATTGTTTATATTTTATAGGGTACCAATACCATTTTGTCAACGGATCTAGTCTGATTTTAAACAAAAAAAATATTTTGATGTCTTTAACAAGATAGAGATCAAATGCATAGAGTATTAAGATTCAATCATATGACTCATAGTGATAACAACTTAAACAATATGCTAATTGTCATCTTTAAATATACATATATAATATAAATATACATGAATGATCATGATGCAGATTAACTTTTAAAAAATCGTGCATCTCGATGAGTTGTTGTTTATATAGTACTGTAGTAATAACAATACAACGAGAAAGAAACTAAAAAGACTTAACTTTAGATATTTAAAAAGACTAAGATTTTTTACTAATTGCAGTTTAAACTAATCCTAATATAAATTGTTTACATATCGTAGGAAGTTTGCATTAAAATATTTTTTAAACCTTAATAACCTTTATCTTAGTTTAGCATACCCGTTTATCTTCTCTGCATGTACTTAGAAACAGTGTATGATAGTTTGCTAAATTTGTATATTATAGAGCTATATACGTGACCTATAATAGAAGTAAATAATTGATATAACTCTCGTTAATAATTTATATCACTCAACCTTAAGCCTAAGTAGAAAGAGAACTTGTTGCCTATTCCCGCAGGCTTCCAAGTTAATCAAGTTGTCAATCATGATGTCTTAACACCTCAGAGAAACTTATAAGCCTTACGAGAAATTACCTTCATAGTTAACCGGCACCATGCCAACTTATACCAGGTAGGTTTCCTAATTAAAATCATCGAGTTAATGTATTAAGTGCAAAGGTTATATTTTCATATAATTTTTTGCATTATTTGATTGGTTATTTAGCATTATTACAATAAAGATTCATTGTTGGCAAACATCACTGATATAAACATGGATGGAGAATATTTATAAATCGTGAAAAAAATTTAAAGCAACCACATAGTTTAATAGTTTACTCAACGATTGCTTAACGATACGAGTAGGTATTTAAGACTTCTATGAGTGTCGTAAAGACTATTTACGCTAGTTACGAACACAACTTTACCTACGACAGTTTTTTTTATACTAACAATCTCTACTCATAACTTATAAGAGAGGTTATGTTTTCGTTTATAACCTCTCACACTGACAGTGATGCAACGAATCATTGTACCAAACACTGCACAATGAAATTTGTCTAAACAGCTGATTAGTTGACGTTCGAAGCATTAACATTTTACTACTTCTCTCTCAATCCTTGAACCTCCTTGGTCTATTAGATTGTTTTGTTTGGTAAAAAAACCATGCTGTTATGTGAATATTTTCAATTCTAAGAACTGAACTGAAACGGCTACTTTAAAAAAACTGCCGTTGATAAACACTATTTCCAACATGTTCCAACCACAACAACACAAATCAAACAAAAAATTAAACTATCGGAAACTTGCGATTGATACATTTTATCGTATCGATTGAGTATTTTACAACTAAAAGTAACACAAATATCTAAAAAATTAAAAATCTGGAACTCAGTTAATGTATTTTTGGTTGTAAGTACTATTTAATCATTAATGGAATAGGCTGTGTCTATCATGCTATATTATAAACAGCATAAGTGTTAGTATATTTTGAGGGTGGGGCAATGAAAGCGCCCCAATTTATAAGCAGTATAAACTCAATAATATTCACCCTATGGATATAAATAGCACATCAAAACACAGCTTATCTTTTGCCATTTAACTTAAAAAAAGTCATTTTTCCATTACTTGAGAACGCAATCCTGCAAGTGACGTCATTGTCCCACTTGACTTTAGGCACTTGGAAACTCCATCAAATAGTCATCCAGCATTTCTTCAGGAATTACTTTAGTTTTTGGAAAATACTTAGCTTCGGTTCAAGCAAATCTGTGGGGTGACTTTGAAAAACCTCGAACTTAAAGTAGCTTATTAGAAACCCCCCCCCCTTCCAAAAAAAGGAGCCAACGTAAAGCTTTCAACAACAACAGCTTTCTGGAAAATCTCTTTGGACTTTGAGTTACTGCGACTCGCACTCGTTCAACATTTGCTGGTGCACAAAGAGTTTTGCGGCACCCACCGATTATCTTTAAGGTTTAATCGTTTTTCCTAAGTAATTTTACCCAGTTCACCATTGTTTTCCAATCTGGAACAGTGCCATGTTGACCAAGGATGTAATGTGGTCCAAACAATCTCTGGGTTTTTGCACAAGAACCACTATTTTAAAAATAGTGCACATTAAAACATTAAAATTAGCACATTAAAATCTCAGTGTTAATAGCCTCGGGCATAATATTTACTAAAATGGCATAGTTTAATTGATGTTTTAAGCACAGCGATCATTCGTTGTTTCAACAATTAACATGTGACAGCTAAAACAAATTGTGGCGTTCTCATTGCCCAACCCAGTTACAATAATACAATCAGGTCTTTCTTGTTATTAGCGTTGAAATAAATTTAAAGTCTAACTAATTAATAAGGCGCAGTCCACGATAGCTTTTTTACATTTAAAGTGTTTGCAAGGTGACAGAAAAACAAACCATGTGATTTTAGGGGGTGATCTGAATATAAACATTTTAATTAAAAATAGATTGACCGAGCTTTTTATCAATCTTTTAAAGTCACTCAATCTCTACTGCTCAATCTGGCAACCGACCCGTGGAAATGCGTGCCTTGACAACGTAGCAACTGATCTTGTGGAGACACATTTCAACGCGCAGGTAGTGAAACTTGGTGTAAGTGATCATGATGCCATAAGATTTAGTTTTTTTGACCCTGGATCTAATGATAGCTCGCCAAACCCAGGTAGGCCTACTACCTATCATAGGTCTATCACACCCGCTAATGTAAATAGCTTTATTCGAGCACTGGACGATGTTGAATGGGAAAAGGTGTTTCTTAATGGTAGTGCAGAAGAAAACTTTACAAACTTTTTTAAAACTTTCCTTTTAGTATATGATGAGTGTTTCCCAAAAAGGGCCAGGCGACCTCGCGTTAAGCCTAAAAAACCTAGTTTCCCTTGGGAAAGACCCCAAACTTGTTACACTTAAAAAATGGAAGCTTCTAGCCTATGACTTATATAGAAATTCACCAACCGATGAAACAAAGTCAAGATACCTGAACATTAAAAAGGAATTCCTACTTAACCTTAAACGCGCTAGGTTTGAACACAATGTAAATCTCATCAAATCGGCTGAAAACCCCTGTTCGGCAGCGTGGTCTGTCATCAAAAGGGAAGGTGCTCCTCTAAAGTCTTCTCCCAAAACCAACCTGTCTGCAGAGGATTTTAACAACTTTTTTGTGACTTCTGTTCAGCGTACCAGGGACGCCATTGGGACTCCAACGACTTCGGCCATAGAACTGCTCGAGAGACAGCCCAGACCCTCCAGCACTCTGGATTTTATGCCTGTACCATGTGAGAAGGTCCTGTCTGATGTACAGACACTAAAGAGCTCTAAATGTAAGGATATTTTTAATAATTCTGCCAGTTTTGTTAAAGATACTATTAGTTCTACCGTTCTTCCTTTAACTTATTGTATAAACTGTTGTATTCTGGATGGTATTTTTCCTAAGATTTTAAAAACTGCTAGAGTAGTTCCTATCCATAAGAAAGGAAACCACAATGTCCCTGACAATTTCAGGCCCATATTTATTTTACCTGTTTTCTCCAAGGTGTTTGAAGGAATTATTAAAGAACAACTCTCTTACTATCTAGAATCGAATAACCTGATGGCAGATGAGTTCGGTTTCAGGTGGGTCCGCGGCACAATAGATGCAGTGTACTCTTTGACTAAGCCAATCTTTGAGTCGTTTGAAAGTGGCGGTTTTGCTGGGGCCACCCTGTGTGACCTCAGCAAGGCCTTTGACCCTATTGACCATGAAATTTTATAAAAAAAAGTCAAATTTCTATGGTTTGATTGATAAAAGCCTCTATTTGCTGAGGTCCTATCTGGCCAAGCGCGGGCAGCTGGTGTCCCTAAATGGTAAAACCTCAAGTATCAGCAACCTAATCCATGGCGTTCCACAGGGCTCTGTACTCGGGCCCCTGCTCTTCAATATAATGATTAATGACCTTCCCATGTGCCTTGGTAATGGTGTTGTTTGTTATGCAGACGACACTACAATTGTGGAAGCTAGAAATAGTGCTGTTGAGTTGAACTTGGCTTTAAATCAATCTTTAAATGTTGCATCTACCTGGTTCCAGGCAAACTATTTCTTTTTAAATCAAGACAAACCCCAATCTATTGTTTTCAGTCTCCGAAACATTGAGCATGAGGTAACAAGCGTAAAGCTTTTAGGTATTTACCTAGACTGTGAGCTGGATTGGAATAGCCATATTTATTATGTTTGTAGCCGACTGGCTAGGGTTGTGCACTTGCTTCGTAAGTTAAGGTACTGTGTACCAAAAGAGTGGTTAAGGACTGCGTTTGTGGCTTTTTTCCAGAGCATCATCACTTATGGACTGAGACTTTGGGGTGCCGCTCCTGGAGTCGAGAGAGTCCTACTTCTCCAAAAAAAGGCTATACGAATAGTAGCAGGGGCCAAGCGCCTGGATCACTGTGAGCCTATCTTTAAGGCTGAATCCCTCATGACGGTTTATAATCTATTTATCTTCCAGACCCTCATCAAAGCTAAGGAGGAGTTGGGCGCTCTCGAGCTCAGGAGCGACATCCACTCGTACAATACTAGAAGTAAACAGGATTTAAATGTACCTTTTGTTAGGCTTAAGAAATTACAACGTAATTATGACATTGTAAGCCTTAAACTATTCAATGTGTTATCTTGTACAGCCCGGAACCTTCCAAGTAACCATTTCAAAAGGGGCGTGGAATGTCTCCTCCTGGCCAACCCACTGTATAGTATTGAAGATTTCTATAAACTAAAATAAGAATATGTAAGTACTTTTTTTTTACTAATGGTTTGCCGAGTGTGCTGTTTTGTTTTCTTTTTCATTCTTTGCATGGTGAGTTACAGGAGTCCACATTATGTATGCATTTCCTTTTTATTATATGATGTTGAAGGAATTCTTTTTATTCATAGATCTTAATGATATTCTATAATGTAGAATTTGACGTTTTCCAATGACTTGTATATTGTAAGTTTTACAGGAAATAAATTGATCTTATGTCTTATGTCTTATTTGTGAGTATTTTTGGATGTTACATATTAAAGAATAAATAGTTCATCAAGCTCAATCAGTTATTCAAACAATATGAATTTGCAACACAGCATTGAAGGTCAGTTATGTGCAGGCTTTTACTTGATTTGTTCTAATTTGAATCTAATATACTTATAACCTACCCAGAAGAAATATATAGTGTAGAAACGGTTATTTTAAATAAAAGTCTTCTCAAAGTCTTATACACACCCATGAGGGCTTCTTTTCCATTAAAAGTCATCACACTGCTATTAGGATATTGCTGAGTAAACTATCAATAATACAGATAGAGAGTTTTCGGTATAAATAGACACTAACCAGAAATTCAGGTATATACCTCTCGGGGCGTTTGTATAATTAAATACACCCGTTTGATTAGACCGTAAATTATTAATGGGTTTCCACACGTAATTGAAAACCAAATTGTTTGTTTAAGCCAAGCATCTGCCAATAAACCCTCATTGCCGTAACAATACAGGGTGTCCCGAAACTCTCTACCAATATTTTAGGGCATTGTTCCTGGGTAAGAAACATATCTAAATATCATATTTAAATTGTCCGGAAGTCCTTAGTTACTCAGATAGCCACCATTTTGTTTTTTTCACTTATTAATTTTTTTCTGAAAATTGGTTAAACATACGAAGTTGAAACTTTGCACAAACATTTATGACAACTAGACAAAGCTACAAAAAAATTATGACGATTTTTCAAATTCATAGAACAAAATAGCGGCTGTTTAAAATTTTGTTTCTTACATTACTCGAAAACCGTTGATGTTACACAAATTTTAAAAGAATAACTTTTTTAAGACAATTTTATGACAAATCGATCGAAACCTTAATCTTTAAGATCAAACGAGTATTAACTGAGATATGGCAGTTTTATTGATACGTGACCGCTTTCAGCATGCGCTGCAACTAATATCCGGCGGTCACGTATCACTAAAACTGCCATATCTCAGTTAATACTCGTCCGATCTTAAAGATTAAGGTGTCGATCGATTTTTAATAAAATTGTCTTAAAAATGTTATGTTGTAAAATTTGTGTAACATCAACGGTTTTCGAGTAATTTAAGAAACAAAATTTTAAACAGCCGCTATTTTGTTTTATGAATTTTAAAAATCTTCATAATTTTTTTGTAGCTTTGTCTAGTTGTCATAAATGTTTGTGCAAAGTTTCAACTTCGTATGTTTAACCAATCTTCAGAAAAAAAATTTATAAGTGAAAAAACAAAATGGCGGTTATCTGAGTAAATAAAGACTTCCGGACAATTTAAATATGATATTTAGATATGTTTCTTACCCAGGAACAATGCCCTAAAATATTGGTAGGGAGTTCCTGGACACCCTGTATATTGTGTGTCTACGTTTGCTCTGATACAAATTAATTGTAGTTGCACTCTTGCTTAAGTAGTTTGTTACCTGCTACTCAGTATAAACTTAATAGCTAATTATTTTGCCAATGATCTCAATAAAAATTATTATTAATTGCGTTTGTATGTATAACAATTTTGCGATGGCGTCATGTTGTTTTGTAACTATATTGTTTTAAGCCCTATCTATTGTTAACTTTAAATGCTGAACATAGTTGGTTTACGTTTTTAGTTATATTCCCATACAATGGACATGGATGTTCGTAAGTAGTTATCGGATAAATATAAAGCTAATAATCATCTTAATTATTTGGTAGTGTTTATATAATAATATGATCAAGACTCCCTCATATCACTTGTGCTATAGACTCGTTGAACATATAAATATTAAGCAATACAACTAATGATTCCTGGAATGATATTTTGTTGGATTGCTTTGTATAATTAAATAGTAAATATACTTTTTGTTAATGCTATTTGACGTAGGCTTGATTTTATTTTCAAGAGTTTGTTCTTCAGTAGAAATATTAATATAGAAAATAAAGAGAATCTATATATTAATTCAAATGGGTAGGAAATGCTTTTAAGGTACATTAAGTTGATTGAATTATTAGTTCTTGGAATTTTAAACAAGGCTTTTAAAATTACGTAGATAGCAGAAATTTTGAAGTTTTAAGAATATTACTTCTTTATAACTGCAGAGAAATTCTGGATAT
Source organism: Macrosteles quadrilineatus (assembly GCF_028750875.1). NCBI lineage: Eukaryota > Metazoa > Arthropoda > Insecta > Hemiptera > Cicadellidae > Macrosteles > Macrosteles quadrilineatus. Next base: position 162,617,914 of record NW_026542594.1, read on the forward strand.
CGTCCCGGATAATACTCGTACTTTGTAAGCTAGATATTATATTTTTGATGGCAAAATACAAAATATTTATTTTATAGCCTACTTTTCACTGCTGCTGCTAGTAATTGACTATAAGAAGAGCAACTCAAAAACAATATATCTGTATTGTTTTCAAGGTGCTTAAAACTCAGCCAATTACATTAGGTAATTTGATATAAATATAAACATAGCTTAAATATTTCTAAACTTCCTGTTAGATTGGACAAGCTTTTCAGTGTAGGTGTATTTACAAATAAGCTTTCAAAATATGTATCCAGATTGTCTTATGAATAACAAAATAATCTATAATGATAGAAAAAAGTATGTATTTTACAGGGTAATATCTTACTAATATTATAAGATACTATAGTGTAAAATGACACAATAAATGTTAGTATCACTTTGTTTACACAATAAATTATACTATTATAAGGTGTTTACTTATTAAATTAACTTATTAAGGTATAAATTATACTTATTAAGGTAACAACATTTTTTTTAACTGTTTGCATATAATTATAGATCAATATTTAAACAAATGAGGAAAAGAACTTTTTTGAAAAAAGGGAACAATAGAAATGAAAATAAATATAAAATTTACCATATGGAACTTTTATACTAACTTATATACTTTGCATGCAAATCATAATATTTTTCAGACCTGGAATATTTTTTAATATTTACAGTGTTTTGCCTACCTTAAACATTTTGCCACCTTTTGCAATAATACATCATCGGAACTGTCAAAAAAAATTATTTTTGCTTAGACTGAAAATTTGTACTTTAGTCGTTCTCTCGACTAATGATTATTTTATAAAGATTACATTTTTAAAAGAAAGTCTAAGGATCATCACACATATATTCAAATAGCAAGTTGGAATATTTCCAAATAAAACCTGGAAGACTTTCCATTTGTTTTGGTTGTAAACGAATAAACAAATATTATAGCCCAAAACAGTTTTAGGCAAACTTTATATTTACTTTTAATTGAAATAAATGCTATATTAAAAAAAAAAAATTCGATGAGGATAAGTCGTATCCCAGTCAGCATAAAAATTGTTGGAAAAGAAAATAAATTGTTTTAAAATTGTTTTAAAATTGTTTCAAAATTGTTTCGAAATTGTTTTAAAATTGTTTTAAAATTGACAAATTTGGAATTTTGTCTATATTAAAATAAGTTTAAAATTGTTGTACAACAATTTCAAAATTGTTGTACAACAATTTTAAAATTGTTATAAAATATTTTTGAAGTTGTTTTAAAACAATTTTGAAATTGTTTTAAAATTGTTGTACAACAATTTTTAAGTTGTTGTATAACAATTTTGAAGTTGTTTGGAAATTGTTTTAAAATAGACAAATTTGGAACTTTGTTAGGGTTAATTTCTATTTGAGTTCATAAATAATAAGTACGCCTATAGCAACTAATTAAATATAACATTAATTGATTAGTTTACTATCAAAAACAATGGTGAATAAATAAAAACAAATAAGTATACTGAAATTCTTCTATTTGAAGTAAACAATAATTAAAAAAGTAGAGAAATAATAAAAACACAGTCTACTACATTCTGGATTAAAAAAGTAGAAATGGATGCATGGATATAAAAATAAAATATTCATGGACAAACTTTAAGTTCTCTACCAGTAAGCACGGAATAAATTATTATCTTTACAATTGCAAAGTTAACATTGATATATAGCAATCATTAGTTTGCCCAGACGTAGACCTAATTATTTAGGAGGGCTTATATAAACTCTAGTTTATAAGATTTAGATTGCTTAAAGCATACAACACAATAAATAAATATGGGGAACAAAAAAATAATGAAACCCAAACAGCCAACAATATAAGTAAAAGATACATAAAATGCAAGGACATGATTTTTTGAGACCAAGTAGGCCTGTGTGATGATAAAAAATTAATGCAAACAACAATGCTCGTGGTTTTGTCAATTGAAAGATAAAATGTCCATAAAAAATGATTTAACTTATAAAATAACACTGTATATTAATTCGAAGTTTAATATGAAACCGTAAACAGTTTTTAAAGGAGTAGGCAACAGCCAGCGGCAAATTGAATCTTCAAGATGAAAGTACAAAGGAAGTTAAATTTAACAGCTAATATAAAACTATTATTTCCATGATCAAATAGGTTTGGGATCTAATGATAATTACCCTAGTAATAAATAAATAAGTTGCCAAGGAATGACAGTGATACAACTTTTATGAGCTTTGCTACTGAGTCATAAGTTTTTTGAAGTACTTGACTTGATGTGATTGTTAAGATAAAATATTTATGGCTTTGAGACTGCTAATGTGGTTTCTATTGCATAATTACTCTATAGTAATAAATGATGAAAATGTAAGCAAACATTTGATAAAAAACCTTTTATGTTCCTAACAAATTTTTATGTCATACTTAAAATGGCCCACACAACTATTTAAGGACAATTACCACTAAAAACTACCCATATTTACTAAAAACAGTAAATTTCAGTAAAAAAATAATTTCATTCCCGGATTTCCCGGTTCGTAGACACCCTGACAATACATTATTTACACATCATTCAAGCGTCGGCGGCTTCATGATCCTCATATCTTCCTGTTCTTCAGGTGCTCTTTGACACCCAGCCCTAAAATTATAACACACAGATTAATATTATATTTCGTTACTAGGGACCCCTGAATGTTTACAGCTGTTACGTTAAGCAAATGGCATTATAGCAAAAGCTAGTCTAGAATGTTGACGTCGGCTGCTTGACTTAAAAAAATGAAAACTTAATTTCTAAACTGAAACCCTAAACTAAAATTGTGCCTTTGACATTCCCTAGTTCTCAAAATTATCTTTCTTTCGACACAAGAATAGTGAAAATCCATCAAGTGGTAGATTCAGAATCGTGAAATAAAAAACCCTGTCAAGTATTAATGATTGTTGCAGTATTTGTCTGAGATAAAGAAAATCACCTGAGCTTTAGTATAACAATATACTATCGAAACTGAAGCATCCGGAATGAAGAGAGAAAGCTAGTAGCACATTGTTTTGTTAGCCTATGTTTTTAACCTCACTAAGTGAATTTTGTAATACAAATTATCACACTATACATACCCTTTCTAAGTCTTTGATTTTAATTGTGTCTGTGCCAGCCATGAAGCAACTGATTTCTCTATTTTGCTTTGTTCAATGTTGGCCCTTCTCTTCTTCGTCATTTCTTCAAAAAACAAAATGCATTTAATAGAACATTGCAAAAAAATTCTGCAATTTTTGTGGGGTTAATATTTCTCAAAAATTATATAATAAATGAATAGCCTAACATGTATGTTTGCGCTCAATATTTTTTTTATAAAGTCTACAAATATTTTAAAATAGCCACTTTGTACTAAATTTTATAAGGATTACAAAAATATAATAATATACTAAGGAAGTAAATTTGCAAATAAATAAGTTACGGGTGAAAAACAGATTTCGTACATTAAGCGTTAGTTAAGAATGCATAGCCTAACCATAGCTAGGAATCTGGCTGATAATTTACATCAATATCACTACCGGACTACCGGGTTACTTCTTCAGGATCATCAACCAGCCCTTCTAAATCACTTAAATCTTCTTATAATGCACCACGTAGGCTATATCACTACTTTTTATTTTTAACACTAAAACAATAGAAACGTTTAATAAAACACATCAGTCATCGGTACGAGGTTAACCAAGTTGTTTACAAATACGCAAGTCAGCTGTCTGCTAAAATATTTTCGGAACTAAAATGAAAAGCGTATAGAAACAGACATCAGGAGAAAGCTTAGAATCTGCTGAAAGCGATGCCAATCTCGATCCAGTTCAATATGATTAAGGCAGTCCCAGAGCCTTCGCCATAAACAATGTTTGTGTGTCGCAAAAGCGACGCATAACACCACGGCGGGTGTGTTGTGCGTCGATTACGCGACGCTTAACACTCGGAGGGTTAAATTTTGAGTTAACCAAGTTTCAAGGTCTAGTAAGTTAACATATTTGTAAACTTAACTTAATAGAGTTTATAAACCCCTGCAGCCCTTAACACAACAAGTTTAAAAATAGGCTAACTTAACTTAAAAATCAATCCCTAGCTGATGTAACTTAGCTAGGCCTAAGCCTGAATACCTAGTCATATTACTTTTAAGCAGTTACCGCATTAGGCGACAGGCCCTACAATGTCATTTTCTACTTGAGTTGGGGACGCCACCTAAGTGAGTAATTCAATTCAATTATGAGTTTATAAACTTAATGTTAGATGCCTTGTGTAAGTTAGGTCTGAGTTATTTTAGTTTTAGTTACTGTAAATCCAACTGTATCATTTAGCAACGACCATTTACTAAAAACCCAACAGTAAATTACAGTTTCAGTAACATAGCCTGTTATATTTATGAGAAACAAAAGGAAATTAATTAGAGTTTGCTCACATAGGCTAGGCCAATTCCAGAGATGGGCCATAATCATGTTACCTACCAAATACCTATCAAAGTTATTGGTTAACTTAGACCAGGAACTATTGGTCAATTTCTATAACTATTGGAACTATTTCATTTCAAGTTAGGCCTAAGTAAGTTATAACTCACCTTGTTTGCTGCTTAAGAAGCTATGTAGGATAAAATCAGTAAACTTAATGCACCTAATAACTTTTCAAACAATCAAACATAAACAAAATGCCGTGATGCCGTCAGCCTGTGATCAAGATCAAATCAACAGACTGGAGACTGCTGTAGTCAGTGAACTGCGAAACTCTGGTAGAGTCTAGAGTAGATGATACTTGTAAGAATGTTAAAACTGATCCAGTATACTTATACAATTACAAATAATAAATAATTTATTTTCACGACTGTTAACCTGTTGTTATTAACCATTAACCATTAAACTTATACAGGTTCCGCTTTAACTTGAGTTTGGCAGTCTGCCCCTCCTCCATGACTCTTTCACTTGATTTTACCACTATCGTACTGTACTCTAATCAAAATCGCGGGGAGCTGTCGTTGCATTGGAACATACACACAGCACGACACACTGACTATTATTATCCTACAAGTACTTATACTTGTAAGTTATAAGTGTTATAAGTGTCCCATAAGGAAAAATAGAAAAAATGCGCGAAAGATTTAAAATTTGGGTGAAAAAACACGAAAATCTTTTTACAAAACAGATTATTTCAAGATTATGGATGGCCATTGTAATTTTTGTAACTTATATTACTGAAAGGAAAGCCGCTTTCATAAATATAATATCCAGAATATTTTGGTTTTATAACATTAATTATTATTTTAATGATTGTTAGAAGTTGCATTTAAATTGGTTTAAAACAATTTTAAGATTGTTGTAAACTTATATCAATACAATTGTGATACGTGTTTTCGAAACATTATTAAAATTGTTTCAAAACAATTTTAAAACTGTTGCAAACTTATATCAAAACAATTTTGATATGTGTTTTCGAAATAGTATTAAAATTGTTTTAAAACAATTTTAAAATTGTTGCACACTCATATCAAAACAATTTTAATATAGTTACTAACCATCTATATTAAAACAATTTTGAAATTGTTTGAAACTTATATTAAAACTGTTTTATATCCAAACTTATTTTGAAATTGTTGCAAACTCTTTTAAAATTGTTGTACAACAATTTTTTTGGCTTTTCAACAATTTTTATGCTGACTGGGATGTTACAACAATATAAAAGGTTTTTCTTTTAAATCATATAACTAGTTAGGTGAGTTTTTCTTGATTACCAATGTACCAATATAGTATGTTATGTAATTTAATAAAATAGAGCCAGATGAGAATGAATCGTAAAAGCAATTCTATCAAAATTCTATAAACTAATTATTTTTCCATGCAGAAATAAGTAAAACAGTTTTTCTAGCCTTACCTAAAATATTTTACTTAAGAACCTATTAAGGCTTCCAGCTTTTTAAACAAGCTAGGCAGGCCAGTTTCGTAAACAACTTATGAGTCCTACAAACACTACATATCTACTGTACATATATCTTATGATTATGACCATAGTATCAACAAAGCTATGCTCACAATGTGTAACATGTTATAAAATCTTTGAAGTTCAAATCTTGCTTTCATTCCAAATTAAAGAAAAAAATCATTCCATTGATTATATAATTTTAATTGTTTTATGATGTTACATGAACCAAACAAATCCAAACAACCAAAACTAAATCCATACCAATCCATACCAAAGTAATACATAAAATGTCCAATAATATTAAAAATAGTATTTGATAGATTGTGATCTCATATGGAAAGTAGTGCATATTTTATAATGAGATAGTAAGCTATTATCTACTTTAATTAAATTTTAGTAGTTAAATAATCCTCAGGCTTAATTTATCATCTATGTCCAAAACTGAAATACGATTATAAAATTCAAAACAATTAAATTATTTTTATTTACATTTGATATTGAACAACGTATAAATTTCACATATTAATAAAGTTCTATTATATTCACCAAACCAAAATGAATACCAAATATAATTAGTGTTTTAACATAACAATGGTATCATTAGACCCAGTTTTGTATTACTGGCCGGAAGAGACTCTGACTTCCGTTTCCACTGGATCCTATTCATTGCCCATAACACATTTAGTTAATTGTTTGTATGAAAACAGTTAGCTAAATAACAATAGAAGTTTTATATTTATGCACAATAACCCACATAATATGACCGTTGACAGCGTTTAGAGTTTAATTTATTATCTCGCACTAGACTATAAATTCTTTGCGTACATGTCAAAGAGATATATATATATTATACAGACTGTCCCAAACGTCCCGGACCGGTTCAATATTTTCTAAACAACAACAGATAAATCGATAAGATTTGGTACATCAATACTACACCTAAAAATCTACTTTTTAAAGGAACTATAAATTTTCTGTCATGTCATGGGGAGGTCCCACAAGGAGTTAGAAGGAAATCTTAAATAGAAGCATAGGTTGACATTTACATCAAATTAAAGGTCTTTACTAGCAGAATATCATGCCGCAAATTTAAACTCAAACGGATAACTGAGCAAACATTGGCAGCCGTTCAAAGATTTCTAGAATCAGCCATTTTGAATCTTTGAACGTCTGCCATTTTTTACTCAGGCGTTCTTTTGAGCTTCAATTTACGGCATTGTAATCTACTAGTAAAGATCTTTAATTTGATGTGCATATCGACATATGCTTACGTTAACAATTTTCTTCCGATTCCTAGAGCTGTGCCACTTGAGGAGTAAGCGTTTAATAGCAATGCAAATTAAATGAATTTTTGAACCACTGTCAAAAATGGCTTGGCTCGGTTGTTCGTTTAAATTCAAATTTGCGGCATCATATTCTGCTAGAAAAGACCTTTAATTTGATGTATATGTCAATCTATGCTTCTATTTAAGATTTCCTTCTGACTCCTTGCGGGGCGTCCCCATGATATGACAGAAAATTGACATTTACTTAAAAAAGTAGATTCTTAGGTGTGGTGTTGATGTACCAAATATTATTGATTTATCTGTTGTCGTTTGGAAAATATTAAACCAGTCCGGGACTTTTGGGACAGTCTGTATATATTTACATACTCTGGATACAATAGCAATATACTCACTATAATACGTGAACATACTTTTCGTCAGTTTGTTTCCTAAATGATAGTAAACTACTTTATCACATTTATTTCAAAGTGAGTTTAACGTAACAATGTTCGTGTGTTAAACGGTCAATTTATTATTGACTAGTAGAGTGCGGAGTACCCGTCCTTTGTACGGGGTTGGCGTATAAGTATAAAATGATTATTACAGTTATACTCTTGATTTGAGTTTGCAATGGGACAGGACAAAAAAAATGGATATTTAATTTACGTTATACTATAGTATAGCACATCTACCACAGCCATATTGTTCTACTACTGCACCTAAGCAATAGAGAAAAGTAAAGTTCTCAATGTGTATCACACCTTTTTGTTTCTGCTTGGTTTGAATTAGCTATTGTCACAAGTGCAAAATAATTTCGTGCTGCACTCTGTTGGTAGACCGTATACGTTTTAATACTATTGAATATCATAGAACCAATTGTGTGGTTGAAACAGCTGACAAAACTCTTTAATTCCTTTTAAAATATGAGTATGACTGTACTTACAAAGTTGGCATGGAAAACTCTAGAGCCACTGGGACAAAGCCCGAAAGGGTTTTTGAGATAAAAAATAACTCTATATGTTAATCGAGATTGTAAGCTATTACCATACGAAATTTGAGCTTAATCCGACCAGTAGTTAATGCGTGATTGAACTTCAAACAGACAACCAAACACACAAACTATGGTAAAAGTAAGTGTGTTATATTAAACGGCGTTCTTTACTGTTACAGACACAGAGATCAATATGTTACATAACAGAGACGAAGTTGATATTTGTTTATAAGTTTGAAGTTCTAATACATAACTTTTTTTCACGAGACAATTTTTCTTTGTTATTAAAAACAACGTACAGTAGTTTCTACATATAGAGATTGTAGAACCCCGCATTAGAGTGGTTGACAGTTTGAACCTCGGCATCCGTTTGATTTCAGTTTCAAGTTCCCGGTGGTCAAAGGAGCTGCCTCCCAGGACCTTGAATCCGTCTGGAGGTGGATGTAGAGCCCACCTACACTGCTAGAGAAGAGAGTCGTTTAGGAGGGACGGCAGTCTGCAGCTGACAGAGGGGCCGGTGACCTTGTTTGGAGAAGCTGCTGAGATTGGGGCACCGTGAGCCGCCCAGCACTTCAAGAGACGATGCTAGTTGAGGACCGAAGGATCCGAGTCGAGAGGACAACGTGGACCCAGAACAGTAAGTCAGGTCAAAGGCGTCTGGAGCCGATCAACTCATACGTCAAAGGACCACCAAACGCCATAGCTGCCCTGGTCTCTGGTATACGTTAGCCAAAGACGATTATATAAATCTGTGAATATTTTTAAATAGTCTTGAGATAAATAATTGTATAAAAACTCTGCAAGCCCAGTCATAGTCCTGAAAAGCCCTAAAAAGTATGATAGCAGGAATAAGTTAAAAGTTAAAAAAGTAGTCTTCTTTATGGTAGTACATAAGGTATTATATGTTGTAAATATTTTTTTCAAAGGCAGTTTTTAGGGGTCTCATTTTTAAAGATTGTTAAGTGTAGTAATTCCACTAGAAATGTTGCGTATTTTTAAACACAAAAACGTTGATAAAGACCGAATAATAATAGTAACAATTAATTTTACTATTATTAATTATTTTTTAATTAAGTTAATAGTGTATCTAATCTTTAGGACTAGCTAATTTCAAAGTTGTAGAATGATGTTGCTAATAAAATGAAATGAAACCAGTATTTTATTGACAAAAACAATACACGATAACAAAAGAGGATTTTGAAAAAGAATAACACTTCACTATACTAATCTTCTGAGTTCACCCTTAAAATAACAGTTTTTATCTTTGATTTACATTTATATTTGTTAATTAATAACCACATTATGATGAGAAAATATTGAAGTATAAAATATTGTGGTAGTAGACATTTAATGAATAAAAACTACAAGTATTGTATATGTCAGTTTGCATGTCTTAATTACTTTTACCATTGACTATTGGAAACAGAAGCTTTTACGTTATAAAATAGTCCCCAATAATACGTGATTACCATATTATTATGATTAAACTAATTTCTAAGAGTCTTCATCATGTTTCCCTTCATTTCCTTTATAAATTAAGGCTTTCATTTATACTCGCCCGGCCTAAAGTAGGGATTTCCTGAAATTAGGTTGACTTTGCCTCATCCTCTCAGCAAGGTAATATCAAATTATTTTACCTCGAGATTTTTTTAAGACTGAAATAAAAACCAAACCAACAAATCGCTGATTTATTAACTGTGTTGTATCTATGTTGAAAATCAAAGTGAGTAAAGTAAGAAAATTCAACGGGAAAGTGATATTTTGCGTAACTTATCGACAAAGCATGATGTAAAATTAAGTCATCAAAACATTTTTACTTTTAAAGTAATGGGTAAGCGTCGATAAAGGCTCATTTTAACTATACAACCTTTTGTGTATGTTGGGGTAAGTTTTCTACACCAATGGATTTTTTTCCGTTTTCAAAGGGAGCAGTTTAAACTCTACACTTATTATTTTTTTTATTTCAAAAGAAATAGTCCATAAAACTTAATTCTGCAGGACGAGCGGAGATTCTTGAAACAATTTCTGTTTACGAGAAAGTAATCTGATGGATTGCTTGTTTCCTACTGGAGAGAAGAGCTAATTCTGTGATTGTCGTTAGATCCTTCGAGACATTACTAATGTGTTTACTTCTCACTCGTCTTAAAGGTTACAACCCAGGTGCAGGTTCCCACATTTATTTAGGTTTTGTTCCTAACAAAAGAAAAAAGAAACAGACTGAATTTAAAATTATAAACAAGTGCTATTAAGTTGTAGTTGCAAGTCAACATTTAGGTGTTAGGATTCAAAATATATTAATGTAAGTTTGCATTTAAGACTAAATTTACTACAGGAAAAAAACATGCTTAGAGTACGAGTTTAAGATCCACACGTTGTCAAATGTTTACAGACACACAACAACATAGAGCTTATTAAACACGATATTTCAACCTGAGTCATTGTGAGTATACAAGCCATATCTTGAATCACTGACTAGCGAGCTCTCACCATAGCCTATAATCAACGTAATTCTGTGAGTTAATTTGCATGTAATGGTTTAATTTTTAAGAAAATCTCTGTTGGAAAACATATTAGATGTTATACTTTTAATATCACTTGGATGATAACTTTTTTGGACGATCAGTTTTAGGAACTCGTTGATAAACAAAATGAATGGGTTAGATTTTCAGCGGATTTATAGTTTCTATTTTTCTTTGTTATAACGTATTGTGAAAAATCATAGGTAGCTTACAGGGATTGTCAAAGGGTTTAACCTAGTTAATTTAATCTACTATTTACCTTTATACTTTTTTTCTGAAATCGCAGTTTTACTAATATTACCTTTACCAGAACTAACGCACTATTTTCTGAACCAAACCAGTCAATAGACATGTTTTAGATAGTTAAAAATCTCATCTTCAAACAGATTTCTATTACCAAGGGGAAGGAGGGAGGCAAAATTATTTACAGACTATTGACAGAAAATGGCTAGTAGATTTTTAAACAAAAATCAACCAACCTCAAACATGAAATTTATGCAAACACTAGATAATTAAAATGCAATGTTTTACATCTTAATCTTTTTGGGCCTTATCTGTGATGCGAAGAAGTATTTTGTAAAAACAGTGATGAAAATTTATGCAAATAGTGTAATATCACGTATAACTTTATACTCTATTTAATCAGTAACAAATCTGTCAACTCATTTATTCATCACTCATCGTTCACTTATCTTCGCCTTAAAATACGTACACAGTTGTGTTTGCGTGGTAAAAGTAAGATCGAAGCTACTTTAATTTCACAGAAAATTGCGTTTTTTTATCAATATTAATATCTTTAATCACCATGGTCACTCAGAATAGATTTGAAGGCTAAAGTGAGACATCCTTCTCCCACCTTAACGGGTACTCTTTTTATCAACTCACTTTATATGAGTTCAAACAATCTAAAGAAATTAAGTTGCGCGTATTGTCTCTTCGAAACGGAATCGGTAATTTGTTTGTCAAATACTTAATAAAAAATTTTTTTTATTAAGTTTTTTAAAGAAAGCTGTTGTTCTGCTATATACGTTTTTTGTATCTAATAACTGTACTGGAATACTGTTATTTCCAAAAAAAACCTATTACGTCATATAACTGTATGTAGGCATGTTAAAGTATATTGAATTAATCACTATAGTAATGTTCACATTTTTTTAGGATTAAGTATAAGCTTTCAAATAGAAAAAAATCAAATCAATCTTCATTGCGTACGTTATATAATACCCAAACGCACTTAAGATGGCAGAAAAAAGGTTATCCCACCACTGTATGGAAAAATGTCCCTTTTGGAAAGTGAATGCACTGTGAGAAGATAATAATATTACATGCAAGTTAGATCGTATCAACATACACATAGCGACATGGTTGGGAACTCATCTGAATCACTTCTGAAAATCAAAAAGATTGGAATCAATCTGATTGAACTAAGTGTGATTGAGATTTGATCCTACGGAAATCAAGATATATTCAGTGCTTATTGTTGCTTGATTTTTACGATGCATACGTACGCCTTGCCCGTAAATGTACTTTAACAGTATTATTTATTAAAACACAGCATAAATATAAGAGAACATATTTTTTATTAGTGGTTTGGTGTTAAGTAATACATCAACAAACTTACATGGGAATAAAAGAAAAAAAATATATTTACATATATTTGTTGAACATTTAAATCGTAGATTAACTCATAACTCAGGTATTATTATATTTTTGTCATACTAATCTACCATAGTTTGGAAGGCCCATTTTAAATTAAGTTTTGTTTTATCTGGGCAGTTCCAAAACAGATATTTACCAGTTTGAAGGTAATTAAAAGAGGTTTTATATTTATAAAGCCTTATATTTAGAATTGTTTTTTCCTAACGCTAGGCTGTATTTTTATATCATAAATACTTACACATTTTGCAAGTCATAATACAAAGAACACATTTATTACTATTTAAGTTCTTTTCTGAATTTTTATTAAATGATTTTAACACCCATCACGTTTACCAAAATACAATATTTTTACTGTTTGATTCGTAGTATGGTTGATATATTTAGTTCTGGTTACAAAAGAAGTAGGAAAATATGTCAACACTGATAAAGTAAAATCCCATTTGTTCTTCGGTAACGGACAATTCATTTATCAGCAAAAGTCACAAACATTTTACTGAACATTGACAAGCAATATATAAAACTTGACATTTTAATTTCGTGTTTCATTAAACGAAACATTTAATGCGGGTGCATTGTAGCTCAGTCAAGTTTACTTTTAAATGTGAATTAAAGTTGAGTTCTTAGAGAAAATATTTAGATGCAACATATTGAATGCCTTATTGTGAAATCCTTATATAGATTCACAAACGTATTATCAATATATTTAAACAAAATATTTTTGTACTCAATGGAAAACAAACGGGGTAACAATTTATAAAAGGTCACACCAACCTATGGTCGGTAGAGTGAGTGGAATACATTGTTTTCTATGAAATATCTTCTATTAACTATAAATTACTTGTAATGCTGCGGTGTTTATTTCTATTAGATAAATAATTAGTGAAGAGTTAAAAAGCCATTTTTGGCTAGTGTAAATTTAAACAATTCTCCGAATACTTACTTAGGCCTAATGTCATTGCCATTTGTACTCCAGTCGGTACGACTTGGCCTCAGCAACACAGTACCTCCATCTGTTTACACTTCATTCCAGTGTGCATACTAAATCTCTCTCTGTCCTCTGCATATTCCGAAATGTCCAAAAGTCTCATGTTTTGGTAGAATTGATCTCACCAGTTCTTGGTCTTCCCCTGGGTCTTCTTCCTTCCACCATTCCCTCCAGGATGCTTTTCAGGAATGATTCTTCTTCTCTTCTTGTACGTGTCCAGCACAGATAAGTATCCTACTACTTTTCTCTCCCACAATGTCAACTTCTTTATACTACTCCATTACTTCCTAGCTATGCATTATCCTCCAAACACCGCTTTCTTGAGTTCGGCCAAAAGTGTTTCTTAGTATTTTCAATTACTATTAGTTATGCTCCAAATCCAGAAGTAAAACTACTATTTATATTATATATCTGAGTACCGGGATACTTGACGCTTAAAGTAAATTTTAACGCTAGAGTAGTTAGTTTACAGAGAGCAGTTACAATATCAAAGCAACGTTAGGCCCGAGGCTCTCATTTGGCTTGGCTGGATGCTCTTGAGGGGTATTCTGTAATGCAGTCCTTTAGAACGTTAATCTAATCTATGAAACAGATTTAGTTAGCTAAGTTCATATTTCGTTAAAATACTGTTTTTTCTATGTCCCGACTTCACACCTAGGATGCTAGGTTCCAGACCGTAACTGTTTACACATTAATTCAGGCTCATCCTAGAAGGTCGTGGTATATAACATTGATCAAATCAATTATTTGAAAGGAGGGGTTTGAACCCGGAACCTCAGGCTCTGAAGTACCGAGGTCCACAACTATACCAGCTGCCTCCCTCTTTATAATATAGTGCATCTTATAGCCCTTGCATCAATCATTATCTGCGATCCCCAATAATTTACTTTGCGGAGAGTATACTTTCACATGTTGAACGAATGAACGTGCATAAAATGTTTTTAAATCTCTTAAATAAGTATGTAGTTTACTGAAAGTCACGATAGCTTGAAATTTCCAGTTTTCCAATATACGCTTTAGAGTGAAAACCATTTATGTTTATAGCATTGAAAACGTGGCTAGAAATTCAACTAGAATGGAAATAGGTAGAAATGAGGAAAGGAATTCGATGAAAAAGGCGACGTTATGCCGGTGGTATGTAGCATATTGTATGGAAAGTATTGAGATGTTTTGCATAGGATATATCGTTTCTTTGTATTGACAGTTATTATGAACATTTTGAAGGACCGATTTAAAGTCGTCAGCCGAAAAGGTATCCAAACTGTACGTTTAACTAAATTTTAATTGGGATTTTACTGTAAAGTTATACAAAATACATCTTGGATCTGACTTGCCGTTATTCCTGAAAGCAGTTTTGGAATATAAACGGCCTGTATAAGTCATGATAACGATGTTGAGACTATCGCTGAAACTACTAAAACAAAAATAATCTCTAAGCATTACCTGATCATAATACTTATTTGTGGATTTATATTAGGTTAAAATTGAAAATTTCGTATACGGCAGTAGAGATTATTTAATCAAGGATTTTATAAAATTTTATTTAATTACTTAATAATGGGCTTAATTATTTTCTAATATGTTTTTATGGGCATATAATACGTCTCTGTTACAAAAACATGGGTATTAAGAAGGCTTTAATGAAAGTGCGACTTTAATAAAACATGCCAGTCCATGTAGAATGACAATCGTTGATACGGGGTTGGTATATTTGTAAAATCAAATAAATTTGTAGTTTAATCACAAATGTTTTTAATAACTCTTGTTTAACTGTTCCTATTTTATATAAGCAAATTTAAATTCAAATCAAATATTCTGTTGTGACATAAATTGCATTTATATACATCAAATCTTATAGTATGAGTGTGTACGTGAAATAAACGAACTGTTATCAATGATCCAGTATTACGAGTTGACATTAAAGAACAAGGTGGATTATAAAAATGGTGGATACTACTCCTTAGTCATAGTTTTTTAACATTCGCCACTAAAACAAAAAAAAAGTCTGCACATTTTCAAAAAATTAATTTATTCCTAATGACACTGTTTATAATATAGATTAAGCTTGGGTAAAATTTAGTAAATAAAATGCTACCAAACCATTGGAGTCTGGTTTTGTAATTGTAGTTTTAAAATTACACCTTTTACTATTCAGTAATGAGAACAAATTTAAATGTAACAGTAAATTTAATAAAAGTGATTTTAATATTTTTCCTTAAATCCATTACAGCTTATGAGGTAAATTATAAGGTTATTCATTAAATTATTAAAACATGTTTAATAATTAATTATCTTTTTTTGTCAATCATTTTAATGAATTTTTAGTTTATAATTTTAGAAATTGGTTACCTTTGGTAAGAAAGTGAGAAATATTTACAAAAGTCGGACTCTGTAGCAAGCATTTTCAACCAAAATTTGTTTAAGTTTTCTCCTAAACCTGAGCAAATCAGTCTCCAGCTTTAGATGTTGAGGAAGTTGGTTAAAAAGTTTAATTCCATTGTAAAGGAGATGATGTTTGAAAAATGAAGTTGAATGGACGGGAATGTTTAAGTTGTATGATGTGCGTAAGTTATATGTACTGGAGCTAATGTTGGTGGTAAATAATGACTGATGTTTTTTTTACAAATGAAAGGGTTTCAAGGATGTATAGTGAGGGAAGAGTCAAAATTGCAGCTGACCTGAATGATTCCTTACAAGATCGTCTTCTGAAAAGAGAAAATATAACACGAATAGCCTTTTTTTGCATTTTAAAAAGAAAGGAGGTATGATTATTTTCATATCCCCAAACAGGCAGAGCATAAACTAGATATGGAAATATTAAGCCGTAATAAACAGAAAGAAGAACTTCTGACGAGACTGTTGTGGCCAATGTTCGTAGTACAAAAATGCCTATACTTACACGTTTTATCACGTAATCAACATGAGATTTGAAGTTTAAACATTCGTCTAAGTGGATGCCTAAAAATTTAACAGACTGTACAGGATGAATGAAGGTTTGATCAAGAAGAAGTGACAGATTCGGATCTTTGTGGGATCTGTTTGAGATTCGAAAGTTGATCAGCTGGGTCTTTGCAGTGTTTGTTTTCAGAAGGTTGTCATCAAACCACTGAAGCAAGGTATTTGCCTCTATGAATGCCATTTGCTCGAGTGACTCTAGGGAGGGACTGGATAAGGCTAGGGAAGTATCATCTGCAAAAAGGCACAGTTTACCTTGGGTTATGCATGAGGGGAGGTCATTTATGAAGAGGAGGAATAGCACAGGGCCCAGAACGGATCCCTGAGGCACACCTCTCGTTACAGGAGTTTCTGAAGACTTAAATCTACTTTGTAACCCGGTGTGATCTATGGATTGCATTTCAACACATTGCCTCCTGCCTTTTAAAAATGACGAAAACCACTCTGATGCAACTCCTCGGACTCCTATGTTGTTTAATTTAGCTAGTAGGAGGTCATGGTCAACCATGTCAAACGCCTTACTCAAATCAAAGAAAATACCCATTGAGCGTTGCTTTGCATCCAAATCTTGCACCACTTGGTTCAATAAGGAAAATATTGCACTTGTAGTGTTTTTGCTTTTGACAAATCCATGTTGATCTTTGAATATTATATTATTCTTTTCGGAATATGCCCAGAGCCTCTCTAAAACAGCCTTTTCATATATCTTGGACAAACTTGAAAGCATAGAAATGGGCCTATAATTATCACACTTCGTATGGTCACCCCTTTTGAGAATTGGCCTTACAACTGCAAGTTTGAGTGCATTGGGAAATTTTCCATGCAGAAAAGAGTGGTTTATGAGATGGGTTAGAGGATTAACGATGAAGTCTGAACACTCTCTTAAAATCGTTGACGGTATTTCATCAGCTCCTGAGCTTATCTTGTTTTTTAACTGATGAATTATTTGTTTTACTTCGGAATCTACTGTTGGGAATAAGAACAATGATTTATGGTTAATGTTTTGACTAAAAGCTTTAGTATTTGCGGCTCTGTAATTGGTCTGTTTTGTTACGTCTGCAAAAAATTTATTAAATATTTCTGACACTAAGGCAGGATTGTAAATCTTTTTACCTCCTTCAACTTCAAGACACACTTTATCCAAATGTTTCTTTTTTGGGGCTTTATTATCGTTTATTATACTCCATATGGCCTTGGACCTGTTATCCGAACTATCAATTCTCTTGGATACTACTTTGGATTTGGCACTTCTTATCATTTTACGATATTTAGATTTAAGTTGGTGAAAATGGCGTCTTAAGACGTGAGAGGAATCGAGGTCCTTCGTTTCTTTGTACCAAAAAAGTAGCTTTTCCTTCATTGCAAGTATATCTTTACTTGCATGGAATTTAAAAACATTACTTTGTTTTACACGAATAATCTTTTTGGGAAAAGCAATGTCAAACAAATACTTCAGCTGATCATAGAAAGCTTCAAATTTTTTGTCAACATCATCAGTCTCAATCATGTCAGTCCAAGTTTCTTGTCCTAGGAGGTATTTATAAACCCTTTTGTTAGATTCATTAAATGATCTGGCAAATCGTGTTATTTTAGTAGGGCGGTCAGATGAGATATGAGATGGTATAAGAACAGCCTGAGCATGGTGGTCTGACAAAGCCGAAACAATAACAGAGCTCTCAAATGACAAACAGTTTGTAGGTATATGGTCTATTAGAGTTTTTGAGCCTAAAACTTCTCTAGTAAAATTTTTTACTATGTTTGTGAGACCATACGACGATAAGAAAGCCAAATACTTTGTTGTTCGAAGTGAGTGGTCTGATAGGTTGATATTAAAGTCACCCATGAGTATAATATTTAAATGTTTTCCTTTTAGATCATCAACTAATTCAGATATTTTATCAATAAATTCATCAAGTTGGTTACATGGAGGTCGGTAGACTGCTACTATTAGATATTTAACTGTAGGATTGATTTGAAGTGATATGGCTGCAAACTCACAGACTCCCTCAATGCAGTATTTAGAACAATCTAGCGGTTTGCACTTCAACAACGTTTTGCTCCAGATACCAACACCTCCATGTTTCATATGCACGCGACAGAAGGATGATTTATGTTCTTAACCATCAATTTTTAAGGTTTCTATTTGATTTGTTTTTAAATTGTGTTCAGTCAGACATAAAATATCGGGATTTTCTTCATTTAAAAAGATTTCTAGTTCATCTCTTTTACTGAACAGACCCCTTGATGTAAGGCTTTAAGGGGGGACGGTGCACCCTGGCCTCCAGTACTCCTTTGAGAAACTGGCCCCAAGGAACGCCCTTCGGCCTGCGTGCCTCCCCTAAAAAATGACTATTGAAGATGGTACGGGTAGTAGGTTTTGTTTTACGGATTGTTGATAATGATGTAGGTTTTGTACTGCATGTAGATTGTGTATGTGATGTAGATTTTGTGCTGCATGTAGATCGTGTATGTGATGTAGATTTTGTGCTGGATGTAGATCGTGTATGTGATGTAGTGTTTTCGGATTGGATCTCAGTATCTATCGTGGGCATTGATGGTGGGTATATGCTGGATTTTAGAGAGGGGTTATTGATATAGGAGATGATGAGGTTTGCCAGGGCTATTTTACCCCTCCGGTTAAGGTGAAGACCATGCTGGGTAAAGTGATGGCGGGATAGGGAGTCAAGTGGAACATAGCTCACGTTTTCTTGGGATAAAGCTAGAGACTGAAGCCTGAAATTGATTTTCTTGACTGTATCATTCAAATTTGGTTGATCGTGTCTCTGAGGGAGAGCAACTACCAATACTTTGCGTGTTGACAGCGTTTTCAAAATGTGAGCCAAGTCGTCAACAAACTCGGTACAGAGCCCGTTTACATCGACATTGTTGGTGCCCCCCATTATGACTACATGGCCTTCGCTCACCATACTTTTGGTACAGTCTACTACATTTTCTAGTACCTGTTTCATCTCTGCTCCCGGTTTTACATAACCCACAACATTACACTGATATTTTAGTTCCCCTCTCAAGATGGATGACAAAGAACGACCATGGCTGTCACTAAACACTTTTATTGTTGGGCCATTAATTAAAACTTCAGCCTGTTTATACCTGCGACTTAGTGGAGGGGTAGGTTTTGCGGGACTATTGCGCTTGAGAGGTTTGTTTGTGACTGCTGGAGTCACGAGAGGGTTGTCAGAGGTAGATTCAGGAGTTTCAGGAGTCAAGGTTGACAACGGTGAGAAGCGGTTGTGTGTTACAATTGTATCAGCAGGAGGTGTAAGAGGGATGCTGTGGACAGGAGATGAGGTTTTCTGTCGCTTTACAATTTCCCAAGAGCCACTATTACTTCGCCTTACTACTAAAGGAGAATGAGTTTTAGTTTTTTGGTGAACAGACTGGCTGACTGGGTCATTGGTTACAGATAAGAGACCATTACAACCTTCAGTGATAGAAAAATCCTTGTACCAATCACAGAAGCTTACCCTACTACTGTTTTTCTTGGAACAGTAGCAATTTAGAACAATTTTTGCATTTACAACTACATTGAGACCACACTCAAAACTGTTGTTTTGTCTTTGGCACAGTACAGATTTGAATCGGTCTCTGCTGATTTTTAAATTATCAGTTAAACGTAATGCATGTTGCAGATTAAAATCGTCTAGGGTGTCAAGATGGAATGCTTCTTTGCTAGCAACATTTACAAACAATAGACTCCAGTGTGTGCCATTGCCCACAACCTCAGACTCAGGAGTGGTGGTATCAAGTGTTAGACTTTCATTGTTGTTAACACAGAAGAAGGCATACTTATATGAATCGAAATTCAAAGACGTTAATTGGCTTTTAACAACATCATCTGAACCATGCTTTAAAAGTTCACCAACCGCGGGACTAACAAACAGCGCTCGAGAGGTAACTGCATTGCTACATTCATTGAGAGACTGAAAATATGATTGTATGACTGTGTCATCCAACCATTTATCGGCGATCATAGTTTTTTGCCGCTTGACCAACTTTTCAAGTTCTTCAAGTTTTAACGTTTGATCTTTTTTAGCTTTTAAAGCATCGTTCATTTTGCTGGTGATGTTTTTAATTTTGTCATTATCATTTGCAATAAACGTGGTTCTGTTTTCACTATTAGATAGAGCTTCTTTCAAAGAATTGTTTTCATCCTTGATTTCATCCAGAGCGGATTGTAGCTTTTTAATACTTATTTTGCATGACTCTAAGTCCTTACTCATTGCCTCATTGGCCTCAATTACTGTGTCCTGAAGTTGAAATGACCTATTTAGCTCCGCACGCTTGTCCTTTTTGAAGTTATTTAAAAAATCATTTAACTGGGAGATTTCAAGCTTCAGCTCATCGTTTGTTGACTTAAGGTCATTATTTTCTATCGTAACCCTGTCCATTGTGTGTACAAGATGTGTAATGCCATCAACTAAAACATGACAATTAGCTTCAGGATAATTTACAACCATTGAATTGAGCTCTGAAGCTATAGATATTAAAGCATTCTCAGACTTACTGTCTAAATTTAAGTTCAAAAACAAACTATTTTCTAAGAAACTCATTTTTATACACAACATCAACAAATTAAGTAAGCAACAATACTTTAATTAAAAGTTTGTATTAGTCACATAACAACGAATCAATGTCGAATAAGCAAAAAAATAACAGAGTGGAGTGAGATCTCGAGGTTGGTAAACAGACTCAGGAGCCTGGCCGCAGATGTCCTCCGAGACGCAGGGAAGCAAGACAATCGCTGGACGACTAACAGACTTCACCAAGTTCCTGCAGATTACAAGCGGCAGACAGCCACACGTCCATGCTCTGATGGTTGCATCTCGGGCCGGGGCGGCGCAGCCGGATAGTAGTGGCCGAGCGGGTAGTGTTATTTGGTGCTGTCACGTTGGTAGTACAGGGACAGCAACAGATGGACATGCGCGGGTTTGAATGCGCAGTCGTATTCACAGTTCTCGCTGACAGGCCTATCGTAGGGTTAGTGACACTGTTTGTAACATTCAACTACTTACAGGGTCCGTTTGAAGTGTTCAAACACATCAAAAAAACAATAAAATACCACTGTACAACAACAGATTCCTCAAACAGAGCCTACTAATACGATTTCATCACAGATTAACCGGCAGCGAATTCACGTGTACTCTTCTCAGGCAGATCAGTTCTGCCAACCCCCTTAAGCGTTTAGCGTTTTATTAACACGTATTAAGCGTATTAAGCGTTTTTAGACACACTGTATTCATGTACAATTTTTAAAACAAAATATACTGTAAAATATTGATATGTGAAGTAAAACCTTAACCCTACATAAAAAAAAAAATCATAAATATAAAAAAAAACAATAGTTCAACTCAAACTTGTCATTATCGTCAGTAACCGACGAAAGCTTAGTCATCCGATAGTCACATGCCGCAATCAGTCTCTAAATCACCAATAACTGTGCTGCTTGGGCGAAGGTTTTAATTGTATTTAGTGAGATTTCAATGAACTCTCACAATCTAAACTGTGTTTTAATTTTAATGCCTGAAAAGAGTAATGGCGTGAAAAATCGTTTAGATTGTTTTTTGGTAAAAACAAAACCCCGTTGACGACTGCAAATCATAATATTTATAGATCAATAGGAAAATGTATTGTAAATTTGGCACGCAAAAGAAAGTATTGACTGAAAGTAATGTCGGAAAATATATTTTTTTTACTGAACGGGTCGTATTAATTTAAATTGGTATTGTGGCACTATGCGTTTGATTATAATGTTTTTTTACTAATACTTTACAAACAGGCGAACTGTCTAATTTAGTAGTATGTATAGAATTCCTTCCTATCAAATTAGCTAGTCTATCATATATTATCAAATGGGGCATTGTATGTATTCAAACCCAATACTTCTATTGTTTTAATTTATAATCCATTGCTGCAAACCTAAAACTGTATTTTTATGTGATTAAGATGTTTAAGGTCTTAGATGATATGGTATTACGTTATTAAACCAAACAAATGTAGAGAATATTTGAGCTATGATGTTATTTATTAAAAACGAAATTTTAAACAGGAAATAAATCCACAATCACTATTCTAATCCCGGAAAACCTTAACTAAAACCCAATTCGTTAGAGTACACTACAATTACTTTATTGAATTTTAGTGGAAAGGGATTGAAGAGAGTTTTATAGAACAGACGGCGAACAGATGGATGATATGTTTATGATGTAAACATATCAATCAATGTAATTATACTATCGTTATTTTTATTGGTTAGTTATAAGGATATCTATTGATACCTAAGGTTTATTAACAAAAAATCTACAACTATTATGCACCATAGCGTTATCCTTGAACTTAATTATTCTAATTTATCAGTTTTGATATGGCAATACCCTTGCTAGAATCACAATAATTTTGAGATATTATTACAATATTACCTAAGAACTAAATATATAACTACAGTTTTATGTAACCATACTGTGCCTAAAAACAGCATAGCAATAAAAAGGAAGGTGGAATCTAGATTTTAATTCAAAGATTAGTGTTGCATAATTTGATTTATTTGCAAGAAAATATATAAATAAAGATATAATATTGCTAGTTGTTTAATTTGTTTTTTTTATTCGGATCTTACGACGTAACAAGTAAAATAAGGTAGTGATCTGTGAACTAAATATTCTTATTACATTGATGGCTGAATCATTTGGGCTCAAAGGCTTCCGGATCAAATATCAGATCCTTTTGCACAATGGTGAAATGAAATTGTCACGACTACTCCAGGAGGCAGTTCTATTTCAAAGACTCATAGTGAAATATCGAATTTATAATAGTTTTTTTTATTTTTTTTTTATAATAGTAAGATTGGTTTGAATGCTAAAAATAATTTAATTCGTAAAACAATTTTTAATCGATCTGAGAAACTATTTTAAATTAAGAAAAATATTCAACCAATCAGACCTAAATTACTTATTTGCTTAACAGTAATAACGTCAAGTGTAAGTTTTTATGATTATAACTACTTTCATTGTGCAGCAATATATATATTGTATGCATAGTTATAATAATCATTGTTTTTGATGCAATGTAATTTAATGAATTATATACCTGTTTTATAACATTAGTACATTACTTATGGCAGCTTAAGTGTTGAGTTAACTTCTTTTGAAATGCATGAAGTATTGAACATTTCTCAATAATCGGCGAAAAGATTTAAGCGTTATTAGTAATTCAGTAGAGACGGATGGAAAAACAGTTAACACTTTATACACCTTATACACCTTTTACAGTTAACCTTATATGTAATCGTCACAGTCTAGTTTATATTGTAAAATTTAGCCATTAAAAAATAAGTCACCAACACATTAAAGTATGTTGATATTTAGTATTATGTCATAACCTAATGACGGCCAGTTTCAATCTATAAACGGTGGTGAAAAAACCACTTAATGGTTATGGAGTGTAAATATCACACATGGCAGATCAAATGAAGTTGATTTAAATAATAACGTAATTGAAACTGATGACAGCTTGTATTTATTGCCTGTGACCTTTATTCCATTTATTGACAATGAAGTTAACTCAGAAAAGTAACTATAACAAAAGTGTATTGTTTTTTTAGGCTACTTTTCGGATTATGGATATAACTGTTTAACTTATTGTTCAAAAATTTCCATGAAACTACTTTTTTTCTAGATAAGTTTAATACGTTAATTTAATAAGGTTGTGTTATAACATTATTAGATAACAAAAAATAGGTTTATGTATCTTATGATCAAATAAGTAAAGGTATTGATAGAAGTATACAAACACAGTTTACAGTTTATCCTATTATTTCACTATTGCTATAAATAATCTTAAATGTCTAAATATTTTACCACTACGAGTTAAGTACCTTAGGGAGGTTTCGTTTCAGTAGCTCAAAGTGACCATTATAGTGACTTATATGGACAATTTATATTCTGAAATAGACCCAGGATACTAAGCAAAATCATATATAAGCAATTCAGTGTTAAGCCTGTCACAATGTATCTGGATTCTATATGTAACTTAAAACTTTTCATACACTTCAATCTATTTATACATTACTGTTTGTGTCATAAAAATTATGTGACCACTTGTTAAAATACCTGTTTCATAAATTAAATCTAAATGTAATAATTAAGGCTCCTAGTACACATAAAAAGACATATTTGTTTTACATGATTAAAAAGTAGAATTTATTTATTTAGGACATTTTCTGATACTACTATGTTAAACTATGTTGAAGATGTTCATATAACACCTTCAAAATGTATGGTTTGAAACCCATTCCGAACACTGGAATTTTTTAACACTTGAAATTTGAATTTTCGGCTAACGTCTCATTAGTTTTATTAATCTCATTTTCGATATAGTGTAAAAATTACATTATCGAGTCTATACTACAGTGTTGTTTAACGTTACCCGTAGTTGTTGCCATAGTTATCTTTGAGGCTTAGTAATATTGGGAATTTATTTTTAATAAGACTCATGGAGGTTTAGCAAGCTCATAAAGAATGCATTGTTTGTCCACATTGTTTTTCTGCAAATCAGGTTTACTTAAGTTTTACAATCGATTTATTAGGTACTTAAATCAAACCTGGAAACTTAATTATAACCCCTTCTTGGCATAAAACTAAGTATTATACTTTCAACCTATATTTTCTACAATAGCCCCTTTAAGGCCTTTGATGCTTGGGTTGAGTCTTATTGACAATAGGTTGAAAATTAATCTAAACCTAATAGATAGCTATGCAGCAATGCACATGGTATCATCTAATTGGCAATTAAGTTAAGAACTCCAGGATACCAACACATTCTCTTGTTTTGTCGTCAAAAACTATCTCACTATACTTGTACCTTGGGTTGCGTAAAAAAACACCCTGTATACAAATATTGATGTTGTAGAGGAGAAGCATACCCTAGAGGCAAAGATCACTTGAAAATACCAAGTAGACATCTTCCATCAAATTAAGGCCCTTTTATGGATCAAAGGAACCTTTGGTCAAGTAAATCTAATTTTAAGGGAATACCTGTAGAAGATGCGAGGCACAAAAGCTAGCAAAAAAAATAAAAAAATATATGGTAAAAATCGTGTCATATGGTCAATTACGTTTAATTTAACGTAATGTCTTTTGATATTTATGTATGGACAACATTAGCTTTCGTTTTTTAACCCTAATGGTTTTGCAATATAAAAATCTTTAATGTCATAAATATTGCAAGAATGAACAAACATAGAAAATAATCCTAATGCGGGAAAATGTATAATATAAGGTCAACTTATGGCTATAACTTTTATTTCTATGTCCCACATCCTGTGACGATAGCCCTATTCTTGTACCGTTTATATTACTTTAGGCTAGTCCTTGAGGGTTGCAGAATCATCACTTGAACACGGCACCTCAGGGACAGAAACCCACGCTCTACCACTAGACCAGCTCACCCCAAAGTATGATTTTTTGTGAATTGGTTGACCACTCCTTGATGTGGTTAACATAGTGACAGAAGAGCTTTAAAAATGTGCAACGTGGCCATATGTGAATGTTAGTCTCTAGTCAGAATTAATTTCTCTCGGGGCATTAAAAAAATTAAAAAAAACGTTACAGTATTCGTTTTATTTCATAATGTTTTGAGAAAATAAAATGATAAATAAATATGTGTTATAAGTTGTGACATCCTTATAATAACGTTGTGATTTCATTTAATCGCCATTATTTGTTTTTTAAATATTTTATAATATCTGTTCAGGGAACAGACCAAACTCTGGTTTTGTATTATGTAATACGAATGTTAACCACTTGTTACTTAAGCGGCCCACACACTGGGGTCATAAATTCAAAGAACAATGACATTTGAGTAGGCTTATAAAACTTGTATTACATTGAATAGAACCAACAATTTCCAAATTTGACGACAACCACTACCTCTACTTGACTACCCATATGATTTTGTACGTTAACTATTATATTATAGCTCCAGCAACAACCAATATTTGAAATTTAAAAGTTCGCAATAGTAGTTGCACTTACATAAGGTGGATGAATTAATTAAGAAAATATTTTACTGTAATACCTTTTGTGCACGTTGCTTCGACCTCTCATTCAGTATTTACACTCCATCTTAAATGCATGTTTACAAATGATATTTAATACGTCTACTAGCATTTGTATCTTAATCGCAAACACGCAGTTGAAATAGTTAAAGAAAGTAGATAAAGTAAAGTCGTAAAGAAAGATCATTTTAGGCAGTATAAATTGGAGCTTTTGACTACCGACACCTGGTTCGTTCATTAGGAAAAACACCTGGGACTGGCTAACAAAGTTTATGTTTCAGGGTTTTTGGAATTATTCTATATCTGACATTTTATAAGGCCATGTAAAAACTTTAAAACTTGTTTAGACAAAATAATTACACCAACATTATATATTAGAATCACATATCTTTCTTTGGGATCCAAGTGAGCACTGTTTTAACAGGATTGTAGAAACCTGCTTCTCCCCTAATAAAGGGAAAGTGCTTTCTGTGTAACTAACATTTAATCATAAAGAGACACTGCTAGCCTAGGACCTGTGGTTTTTAAAGAGTTCATTCAACCTATACGAAATAATTTTTGCTAATGAAAATTTAGAGGATTGAGTCCTTTGTGTGTCTTTTTTCAATAAATATATAATGAAAATGTATTTAAAAAAATTGAAATTGAAGAATTAGCAGTAATAAAGCTGTGATTTAAAATGAGAAATATCAAAGAAGAATTTTTTGATAATTATGTTTATGTTTTTATTACCATAAATAAGTTTTGATACTTGTGCGAATAATGAGTTTTATTTTTTAAGTGCATAATTCATGTACTTATTGAATTTATTTTTTCCCATTTTTTTATAAAAATCTATTGTAATTGTATAGTTTTCTTTTCACAAAAAAATGTTTGGGAAACGGAGTAGCCAGTTAATACGTTTAATGGATTACAAAAGTTTGTCTACATATAATAGATCAATGGAACATAATAAATAATTCTCTTTGGTTTTCGCTTCTCGTTGCGAAGCACGGGTATGACGGCTAGTAAAATATATTCTTTGTTTGGTGATAATTTTAGGTAGTGATGAGTTTGAGTTACTAAATTACCAGAGGACAACTAAAAGTCAGTAGTCCAAATACGGTAGGTAACGTTGTTGAAATTGTGTTCTTCATTTACAGTTTAGGTGAAAAATGTCCACAACCATCACTTTATTGAGATAAAATGTACATAATGTGGGATACATAAGCATTGTAACAATAAATACCGATAAGAAAAATTTGGGAATCCCATAAAAAAGGACATACGATACGTACAATATATAAACAAGATAATACATTCGAAAAGGAATTGTTTTACCTCCTTGCAGGCTCATATTTCATGAATAGGTGTAATTTATTTGAAATAACCATTCCATTCCAGACTGTGACCCATTTAGACTACAATATGGTTCTGATTCGGAGTTTCCTCATCATTGTAGTAGAGTAACCACTCTAGCCAAGTGAAATATCCTTTGTGGAGATGTAACACATTGTTCATG
The DNA here is from genome assembly GCF_028750875.1 of Macrosteles quadrilineatus. NCBI lineage: Eukaryota > Metazoa > Arthropoda > Insecta > Hemiptera > Cicadellidae > Macrosteles > Macrosteles quadrilineatus. Next base: position 162,645,821 of record NW_026542594.1, read on the forward strand.
GGTTTGTGCACCAGCATTTGTTTGTAATTTGTAATGGGATTGGCTGTGACATAGTGATTATCCTGTAACCATGACCTTTTTGAAGATCAAGATTTCATATAAATTCACAATCCCTACTTTATCAAAGTTTTTAACGTTAAATGTTTTCTAAGTATATCAAATCAATTTTGGGAAAACCTCCTTTTTGTACATAGTTCTTTATTTATAACTCAAATGCAGCTAAAAAAACATTTCAGAATGCCCTTACAATTATTTTAGGATACAAATTAACTAATTAAATTATTTAGTACTACCCTCCCTTATAACCTTAATACAATGAACAACTTGGCTATCGTGGTAAAAGTTTTATCAGATGTAATAAAGAATTAAAACGCGTCCTGGGATTTTCCTGACAGTCAGTTCGTTGAAACGCTAAAAACCCTGCTGAGCTTTTGAAATATATGAATTCGTCTCGTGTTTTTACCATTTTAATAGATAATATAATTTTTAGCATGAGGAATAAGTAAAAAAAAGAAATTGTGTACTTGGTATTATGATTCCATTTTTCAAAAGTTAGTGAGATGCCGGTTGTTTTGTTCCACTGTTATTAAAAATAACTTTATTTGAAGTAAATGTTTAATGTCTTGGTGACTATGAATGTCTTATTTAAATATTCAAGAAGCTTCAACTTAAATATTCCAATAAAAGTTGTTAAACTAAAACTATTATATCATAAACTCTATTAGTGAAAACTTTTAGTAAACGAATTTTAAGTTATTTCAAAGTTGTACTCAAAATAGTATATAACGGGTTAAGCAAAACTAATTGGTTATCATATTTTAAGGTTGAATTTGTTAACTTTCATATCCATATACTTAATTTAAATAATATTTTTTAGCTTAAATAGTAAGTTACTAAAAAGAGTATAATATGAAAATACGATTATGCACAATTTATCACATTTTTTAAGTGACAGAGTAGAAGTTGTCTAAACTATTTTAATAGTGACATTCAATGATAAATCTGTTTTGCTACCTTCTAATATTGAGCCATGAAGTTTAAGAGACGATGATTAGCATTCAAGGAAGGTGCAGGTAGTAAAGTAAAGCTTTAGTTGATTGTAGATTCCTGGCGTCAACCCTAACTGGGCCGTTTAATAAACAGTGTCCGCCTCTAAGAGTTATTTGAGGCTTTAAGACTGTTATTGTTACGTAGTAATAAACATAACGTAAATTGTAATGTTTCTTATAGGCATACGTGTAAACCTATTACTTTAAGATAAAAATCAATGAACAACACCAATTCCTATGTGTTAATTCAAATAAATTTATTCGAATTTATTTTCAGAATGGGTTTGCTTTGATGGCTCTTATTTAAAATCTGCCACAAAAAATCCTACCATACTGTATTTTAATATCCATAAAGAACGATTCAGAACTTTGGGATATGAATCCTTATACTAGAAGAAAGAAAAAAGTTTATGAGAAGGTATATCGAAAATGTATATTTAAAATTGTATTGAAAATGTATATTTACCCAGATGTCCGCCATTTTGTTTTTATACAAAAATATGTTTATTTGTAAAGTTGTTCAACCAAGGATTATGAAACATGGTCAGCATGTTAACTTACACAAGAACTATTATAGAAAGTAGAATAGTCTGATTAGAAATTTCGAAATGGCGCCAATTTAAATTATTTTAACTTATATAACTCAAAAATGGATAATTAAACAAAAATTAAACACATTTTTTTGCATTTTAAAATTCTTATCAAAAGATGCCAAGATAAAAATATTCGACGAAAAATAACAGAAATATAACTTTTTGGTGTAAAAATAAGGCAAATCTAGTCGGGGGGCATTTTATTTTGCCTGATCTTATGACTAATTAAGTGATTTTATTACGATCTTTTTGATCTTATTTATTATGACTCAGCTCAATTATTTAGTGAAGATAAATTTACTTTAATACATTTGGATAAGTAGGTGAGAAGATTATTTCCAGAGGCATATAAAAATGGATTATACTCTTAATACCACAAAGGGACTGTATTTTTGCATGCAAATAGAACATATTGGTGTCAAGAGACAGAGTTCAAGCCACAAAACGTAGGAAGAAGAGCAGTTCATATGCGAAGCATCTAAAAACTTTCCATACAAACAGCCCTGTGCATACCATCCATGTCAATTTCTTTTTGTAACCTAAAACTGCACCCAACACTAGGTTTACTTAGTGCTTATGAGGTAGATTAAAATGTTAAAAGGTAATAAAAAATAATGTTTCTTATTAGATTCTATCAATTCTAATTATATCAACAAAATTTGCCTGCAAAATAAATTTCTGTGTTTAAAAAATATATAATACTGAAGTAGCTAGTAAGCAATTAATAGAATGTCATGGTTTCAGACCAATTTTACATTATAAGAAAAACTTACTGTCACTTCTCTGGATGCAATATAGAAATCTACGGTAAATGTAGTATCAAAAGGTTAACTCAAGAAAAAATAAACAAACAAACCTAACAGCTGATGCATCTCCAATATTTTAAATGTGATTAAAGTAGGTATATGACTTTAATTGAGGTTCCTTCCCTTAGGGGAGGGTTTATCGAAAAACTGATATTATTCGGGCAAGTTTCACTTCAAGACCTTTCATTCATGTACGCGGTTGATAGGAGTGTGGCTTTCGTACTTTTTTCAAAAGTTCTATACCTTCCCTACTATATATATATATATATATATAGTATACATATACAGGGTGACAAAAAAGTCTGGAAACGGTTTAATATCTTTTTAACTAAATCCTTTAGAAAATTCAAACCTTTCACATCAACTTACATGTATGAAAACTACTTTTTCCAAGCATTGTCATTTTTTTACCTCTACCAGGGGACGACCCATGAGGAGTAGGTACATAATCTTTAATGTAAGTATAGGTTGATATGCACATCATTTAAAAGGTCTAGTCAAGTGGAGTTCATTGCCGGAAACCGCGTCAAAAAAGGTTCATCCGTTACAAAATGGCGGCAGTTCAAAGTTCTTGCGGAATATACCTGCAGAGGCCTTTAGTTTAACAGTTTAGTTATATTACATATTCAATTAAAAATTTAAATGATTGACATTCTCTCATACTCTTGTAAACGCACATAAATATCATTATAATAAAATATACATAGACGATTTTATGTAAATTAAGGTTTTGAATATACACATATTGCGGTTAAAAGTCTAAAGGCCAAAATAGATATCTTGATCTTCTTTAAGAGTGTGCACAGAGTTTCTGGGTGGCTTAAAAGTTTGCTTTTTGCGATCAGAAAAGGGAACCTATAAGTATATTGTCTATGTTGGAACTTGGCCGAGCATGTAAGAGTTTGCAAATGCTAAGATGTAAGGAAAAAAGCCAAATTATCTTTTACAAATCAATTTTAGGCAACAATTGAAAAACTTAACATTACCTTACAGTGCTAATAGACATTTAAAACTCAGTATTATTATTTAAAATGTGTTTTATCTTACCAACTTGTACAATTAATGGATTGACCTGAATTTATGTTTACTAGACATTGTCATGAACATTTAAAATTTTAAAATTGAATTTATAAATTCGTGCTTTAAAGCACGACTTGATTTAATACTGTCACAGGATTAAATGCCTCAACACAGGGTTAATGTATCCACTGACCTGAGAAATAAAATATTGCTATTTATAATAATGATTATCACGTAACAAAAAGTTTATGATTAAATAATATACCAGTATACGATATTACGTATTTTTTGCAATGTTTCTATGTCTTATATAACAAATGTATTTGAGCACGAGTGCAAATACGACTAATACGGTAATCTGTATAATAATATAATGCATTAGTATATTAACTTTATTTGTGACTTTCTTTCACTTTAAGGCAGTGAAGTGAAGATCGACACATTGCGAGATATGATACAAATTGATACATTGAACAGTTATATTGATGGTTATGAAAGAAACCGGTGTTGGCAGCAATTTGGAATCATTAACCTCCATGTGACTAGAGTCAATAGTGGAATACCAAGTCAAAGGTAATACCTATTTGCTTTATTGAACTAAGCTACTTTTTCACCTTTATGGTTTTAAAAAGTGTCAAAGGGAGTTTATTTTGTCTGATCCTTTAAGCTGTTTGGGATTTACCACTACACGGTCCGAGTTGTTTAGTGATAGTAGGATCACGTATTTAAGCATTTGACAATCAATAGATCTGCTGAACAACTAAAAACAGTCAAATTTTAAACATATAACTAATTCAACATGTATATCTTATTGTTTTATAGGCCTTTATAATGTACTAGCTGTAACCCGCGGGCTTTGCCCCGTTTAACTTCTTAATTTTCAAGATGATCTTGTTCGCATGGCTCAATCACGTCCTGGTTGAAGTTCGTTCGCTACGCTCACTCACCTTTAGGTTGAAGCTCGTTCGCTACGCTCACTCACCTTTAGGTTGGAGCTCGTTCGCTACGCACACTCACCTTTTGGTTGCAAATTAGCTGTTGTCATAAATGTAAAAGAAATAATAGTGCTGCACCCTGTTGGTAATCCTTGTAACTTAAATGCTATTGAACATCATAGAACAGAACCAACTTGTTTAATTGAAACAGCTGTTAAGGTTCATTAATTCCATTTCTCATAAGGTTAACATGGGAAACTCCAGAGCCACTGGGGCGGAGCCGATTGGACGGATCACGAAATTTATGGTGTATAAACCTATTCCATGAAATTCTACACGTATGTACCAAGTTTCGTGGCAATCGGTTTAGCGGTGTCTGAGTTTATCACTGCCAAACAAATATATATATATATATATATATATATATATATATATATACAAACATCCTCTTTTATACTTATAGATATTGGTAATAGGACTACTATATTTTACCAAACACTTTAAAATTACGGCCAGTTATGAGAAGTTTGAAAAGTAACAAGGTCGTTAAAAGTTGTAGTTGTTCGCACCCTAAACAATGTAAAGCAGTATTGAGTTACATTTATTAAAATATGTTACGGCTAGCTTACATATTAAATGCCAAATGGCTTTAAAAGAAAATACAGTTTTTTTACTGTGTTTTTTTGGTTCTACAATGATAAATTGATTTTTGTAAAAGTCACTACTTTAATTTTTGTACTTAAGTTTTCGTGGAATGATTTTTTTTTATTTAACACACTCGAATAAGGCTGAATCGTAATATAGATAAAAAACACGACTTGCAGATGTGATATAATATATGCATTCGTCTAATTACTAGGATTAGATTGTGAGATAATTTTGTATTATTGTACCATTAAAAACTTGTTGACTTGCATTCATCAATCTCTTTATCTCATTTATCCTAAGCTGAGACTGCATTAAGTGTATTTATTACTCTTTCTAGAAACATCGCATTTACATTTTACCTCGGCAAAATCTTTATTTTTATTATTCTTAAACATTATTCCTACAGCCCTAAGCTAGTAAAAGCAAATGAACTGTAAAAAGATGTTTTAGTGATAATGACTTTGTAAATTCAAAAACGTGCATATAATGAGACTATTACAGGCTTCGCAACAACTTAATTTTGTGCATTTTGTATGCTACGAAATAGTAGTTTATTTTAATTTTGTAAAAAAAGGTTACATAGAATAAGAAATCAGTGAACCACGTGATAAGTTGTTTTTTAAGTTGCATCAAATAGTTTATAAAAATTCCAAAAAATTATGTTTGTGTCACTTTACTTGGATATAGTGTGTGTGAAAATATAAAAGATGACAGTCACACTTGTTTTCGGAAAATGTTCAATAAACCGTCAACATATCGAATTACAATTTTAGCTGCCTATCCTCTTGTCCATTTACACATTTTATCAGTTTTTCAACCATTAAAACAATTTTGAATTATATGTTTGATTATAAAGTGTGTCACCTCACTTACAGCAATGTTAAGATCTAGTGATGAACAATGAACAGGTTCAGTAAATTACTGAGCCTCCATCGATGAACACGGGGTATGTGGTGTCGTGTTACACAGTATTGGTGTCTTGATTAGCCATTCACTGTGACGTGAAACTCAGTGGGCCGTTTTTCTGATAAATCCAAGCGTGGTTATCTTGTTATTTATCCTAGAACTAAACTAACTAATAACATTTTCTTGTTTAATCTATCATTTCCAGATTTTTCTCATCTACACGTTCTAAATGTATGAATAGTTGAAAAAGATTGTTGCATTTTATTTCTAAAACAAAATCCTACATTGGTATATTTTGTTTATATAAATATATGCTTTCGAATAAGGCTTTTTAAGGTGGACTCGTGTTAAAAGTTACATCACTACTTTATACCAAATGCTATGGAAGTGATAGAGGTTATTGGGTGTTTTAGGCTACGTTCTGTCGTTGAGAGGCTTAGATATAAAATTGTAGTAATCCTCTTAGAATCATACTCGCTGGTCAAACTTTTCTTCCCAGGTATAATTAGCCTTTTTTACCAGGTTCACAGCAAAAGAGTCAATTCACACTAACATTTAATAAAAAAAATATCATGATGGAATGGCCTCTGGATCGTCTGAATTAACTAGTGATTTATTATTTATACCTTGTTACTTTCCAAAACGATCCTTTTTAGTTTGCTATGACACATTTTAGCATGCTATGCTATGTCAAAACAAGCTACAAAGGATTGTTTTGGACATGGTAATACACTTTAAGTAAAGAAAATAGTTTTACTAAATATGTTTTAAACGTTATTACTATGACAAAATCCTGAAAAAGCTATTAAATAGTTCGATGGTAATTTATACTGTAATAAAACCAGTTTTTAACTCTCTCAAAAAATGTCTAAATGTAGAATTCAGGAAGGTAATGTTATACAGCTATGTTAAATAAATTTCAGCAATAGTCTGTAAAGCACGTAATTTGAATAGCCTATAGCAGTACAAACCTCTTTTGTTTTTTTTTGTTTTTTCTTAAAACTCAATAACATTAGGTAAATTTCTGGATTGATACAGACAATAGTCATCAGAAAACCCGTAGTTCGAATTTATAATATGGGCTGAATCTAATAAACTCCCACAAGTAATAAGTTATTATAATAAGTCCATTATATACATTCATGTAATCTTTATAAACGACAACGGTTGGCAGGAATTTGAAACGAGGAACATCCTCCTGAATAATGCATTGCTGTTATAAGGTCATCGGGGCGTAACTTTATATTTTCAACTGGTTCTGTAAAAGTATACATTAGTGATAAAAATAAATGAATGATTTTAGTGACGTTTTTTAATGCTATAGCATTGTACTTTAAATAATTTGTCATATTTTTAGTTAGGTTGTTATACAGAAACATACTATAACGTGTACAAAACAAAGTGTTTTACAATGAGGGCTTAAAATGATAGGTTCTCAGTTTTTCACTGGATACATAAGGTTATCAGTCACTTTTATATAAATAATCTCTTGTTAAACAAAACAATGTTGGGTTCCTAGTATGATTATCGTTAATTTTTCTTCATACTACTTTATTAAAAGCCTTTTAGTTTTGTAACTCATAATCCTTACATTTTAATATAAGAACAATAGTTACCTTACAACTTCATAGAAAATAGTTTTTCGATTATTTACTATGATGCTTCACAAAAAATGACAACAATACAACAAATTTTGATTATTTTGCTAAAACACTCACAGTTGAAACAATGTTTCCATATTACGCGTAAATCTGGCCTCATGAAAGCGTTTCGATGTATTTGGATTGGTTTTGAGTGACATGAAAAATCCTGACCACATAGGGATGAGGTAAAAACTGTGTTTTATGGAAGGACATTGTTAAAGTTCAGGGTATTCTTGGATTTAAAAATGATAAAGAGCGCCTCTAGAATTATTTATTATTTAATAATTTCTCTTAGATTAAAAAATGTATCACATTTTACGTTATTTATAATTAAATAAATTATTACGACAGGACCCAAGTCAAACTATACATTTTATTAAAGTTCAAACCTCAATTCCAAGGTTAAATAACATTAAAATGGATACCCTTTTAATTTTCGAAGATGTAAATCTAAAACTATAAATACTGAAGAGTGATTTTTACCTAACTCAATCAGGTTGCAAATATACAAATTTGCCTTTTAAAAATCTATTTTCATAAACTGTTTCTTCTGTCTTTTGCTCATCCGACTGTGGTTAAACATTCAACGGAACTAATAACTGTTAAATAATTCCCAACAAACAATAAACATTTATTGACATTTATTGTACAATTAACATTTAAACCGTTTAAATAAATGTGGTCTACATAACTAGATCATTAAAGTGAGCTCTAGAAATAATTTAAACACAAGTGTGCGAGGCCCTTAAGAAAACTACATTTTGCGTCAACATTCTCAGGTGCGCTGAATCATAAGCATTAAATGATACCTCAATCTTGAAAAAAGAATAAGTAGGACAGCTGAAAATCTATAATACAGAGAAACCCCTTATTGAATTAAGTATATATGTGAAGAGTAAGGAGTTCTGCGTAGTATGCTTTCCTTAAAGCATTTATCAATAGATTTTATAAATAAATACCTACCCAATTTTCGACCTTAGTTTACACAGCTACATATTATATTTTATCTTATTATTGCATTTTTTGTATTTATTGACGTTTGCTATACAATGTATAATTGTTAAAAAGCAATAAAGACATTATTATATTATTATTATTATTATTATTATTATTATTATTATTATTATTATTATTATTATTATTATTATTATTATTATTATTTTTATTATATCACAAAATAGGTATAGGGTACAGAATAATACCTATTTTGTGATATAATAATAATAATAATAATAATAATAATAATATAATAATGTCTTTATTGCTTTTATATTGACCTGCTTTTTTATTGATATTGACCTGGATCCCGTTTGTAGGGTTAGACCACAAGACTCAAAGAAGCAAAAGGAAATTAAGTTTTGAAGTCATTGGGATTCTCGTTGGTTAAGAATGAATATTGATAACGTGCTTTGTAAATTTAAAGAAAAAAAACTCCTTGGTAAAAAATAGTATGACATCAAGTCAATAATATTATGTTTTAAAAGGATATGATCCTTAAATACAAATTAATGTTTTTAGGACAAATACTTTCACGCCATACTGCAGTGTTTTAAGGAACTTCCTACGCAAGTATTTAGTCTAGAAAATAGCTGTTTGCCGCCAGCTTAATCAAATGGGGGTTCATTGCGTACTACTGTTATGCAATGAGTTTTACCGGACACCAATCAGGTGATTATACTGTATTTGGGTGGCAATGAGTGGTTGTAGACGAAAACATAACCTCGCTTAGAGGTTATGACTAGTGATTTTTAGTCCTTTAGTTGGTGGTAATATATAAGGATTTGTAGAGATTTAGTAGTATGGCGTAAATTATCGTACGTAACTCGTCCAAAATGTGTTTACCGTACTCGTATGGTAATCCCGTATGGTAATCGTATGGGAACGACTACACTCGTCCGGTAAACACTTATTTACAGGACTAGTAACGTAATATACTATTACGCCACACTACATTATTTTGACCAACTTCCCACGCAAGGATTTAGTCCACAAAACGGCTGTTTGCCGCCAGCTTATTCAAATGGGGTTTCATTGCGTACTACTGTACTGCAATGAGTTTTACTGGGCACCAATCAGCTGATTATACTGTATTTAGGTGGCAGTGAGTGGTTATAAACAAAAACATAACCTCTCTTAAAGGTTATGACTAGTGATTTTTAGTCCTATAGTTGGTGGAAATATTTAAGGATTTGTATGGATTTAGTAGTATGGCGTAAACTATCGTACTAACTCGTCCAAAATGTGTGTACCGGACTCGTCCGGTAAACACTTATTTTCAGGACTAGTAACGTAATATACTATTCTGTTGTAGGTGTGCATCTTAAAAACACTTTGTAATTTAGTTGACTATGATATAACATGCACTGTAGATAATCCTAAAACGTCTATGTTAAAAATTCTTAAAGCTTCACACAGTTCACAGTTCAAAAATCTTTATTTTCTGCATAAGATGTAAATACAAATACTCCCATGAACCACGCAGGGTTCGTGCGGAAAAAAATACATTATGTTTAGTACAGAATAGCTGTCTGGCAGCCTAAATCATCACAATGTCTATTGTTCCTTTCTTCAATATTAGGTAAGTCACATCACTTTTTCACTTTTAACAATCAATAATAATTCTTTCTTTTTTTACAGTTATAAAACATGCACAATATAGTCAATATACAAAAATACGTATAAATAGGTACATTCATAATAATTTAAAGATATTTTTAACATGCATACTTTTTAAACAATTCTTCACAACAATTCAACAATTCAAAGCTTGTTCTTGTACCCTAGGGCAATACGTGTGTTGTGGCAATACGAATGTTTAGTTAGTGTAATTAACCGTAACAACAAACCAGCTCACTCACCTGCAACAATGAATAAAAGGGAAAATACCATTATGAATCATTAACTGTAAATAAAAATTAACAGGTGTTATTACACTGTATACATATGTATACAGTGTATACACTGTTATTACACTGTATATTTTTTATGTCATTCTATGTAAATGGGGTTGTTATTTGTTTTTCGAACTAATTTACTAATATTAAATCAAACAGCAAGCAAGTAAAACATAAAAACATTATAAATAATTAAACTTTAGTTAAACTTGAACTTTATTTATATAGAATTAGTTATATAAATGTCATGGATTTTTTGTTTGAAAAAGTAATACATTTTTAGATTTAGTCTCCAGATAAAAAACTTTGATATTAGTTTAATTTCCAAAGCAGCTGATAACTTACCAATCTTGATTAAATGTAAATAAATTCAAAGAGTGGCTTTGATTAACGCGTTATATTACTCCTCCCCACTTATTATTGAATGCAGGATAATCGACCATGTTCGATAGTTAACCACTTTCTTCCGTTATAATATAGTGAATTCAACTATTTTATAGCCTCTGTTTTTACACTTGAATGAAGACTTTATAGTATATGTAGAAGAACGGTGGCCATAATTCACGTTTACTGTAAATGTAAATCTACGGCGTAAACATTTAAGTGGTCATTAACAGTTGAACGAGTAAATAAAAGTTGAGGAATTTTTACATAGCAGACTTTTACTATATGCAAAAAAGAAATAGAAAAAAACCTAAGTAAAATGTAGATAAATAATTTCAAACTTAAAAGTCTTTGTTAAATAAACTAATTCACAGTTTAACCTATTATTTATATTATTTCACAACTTTTTTTGCCGTAACAGCAGACTTATAAGTAATGCCAATATTAAATTTATAGCTTTACTCTGAGGAACTAGTATTAGATGTAAATAGGTTTAATTTTAACTTTTAAATGAGTTTTTTTATGATTGCTGTAACATTTCAACAAAACAAGGAAAACTACTATTATAAATATTAAAATATGATTAGGAAAAGTATTATTTCAAATTATCAATTTAAAAAAATCTGAACACAGTATTTATTGTAAAACGAAAATACTAAAAACTTTTTATGTTTTCAATGCTATAGCTAGTTTTTAAAATGTTATACTATATTAAAGTTATGGGTAGACAGTAATCAATACTGTACACTTTATATTTATTTGAAAAGCAAAGATAAGTTTTAATGTTCGGTGTTGTTTGATTAAGGCTACGAAAAACATCAGTGATCAATCATAACCATCTCATTGTGCTATTTGATTCTGGTGTTTGTGGCCATTTTTTGAAAAATAACAAGCTATTTTTACACCAATCAGGTCGTGAAATTTTTGCACCGTGACTACAAAGATTTGAGTTGTGTGGTAGATGACGTTTTTAATTACGTAGTCCCATTCATTGAAATTTAATAAACGGTTATGTTGTAATGATTTGTTATTTTAAAGATTTCTTCAGGATAATAGACATTTTTGTCGTTGTTGACTAAGTTTAAAAATAAATACACACGATGCATTTTAATAAAAGCAGGATTGCCATATTATTTTATCTTTGTTGGATTTCACTGTTGAACTGTCACATCAAACGAGCTCTTCATACAAGAGTGGCTGATGTTCGTGACGCACGTTTATTCATTGGAGAAAATTATTTTAAACGGTTTGATTTGTTTTGCATGTTTGAATTAAAGTTTAATAAAAAAGTATTTTAAACGTATAGTATAGTTTTAAACGTAAATTAAAATTCATTAAAATAACAATGTCAAGTTATAAATAATATTGTGGTTTAGGCTTTGACTATTAAAACACTAATCAATTTTATTTTAGTTATAATATTGTGTTGAGTTTCCGATTTCCTTCTTTTCAGCTTGTAATATTTAGGACGAGTTAACAGTGAGACAGTGATCCATCTTTTAAAGAAGTAACCTGGTGAGTTAACGTATTGTAAATACATGGTACTAAAATGTCAGATACTAAAACACAATCTTCCTCTCTGAAAGTAATAAATTGTATGACTACAGGCCTATTAGTAAACTATTGCATTTTATAAAGAAAATGACAGTCTAATAATATGAATGGTTTTAAAATCCAAGAGAACTATTGAAAACAAATATTTATGTTGCGGAAAAACAAAATTTTCTTTATAATAGTCAGTGTTAAGAAACATGATAATAAATTTTATATACGTTTTATTATGTACATCCTAAATTGAGTCAGTAACAAAGCTACACAGATCATCTCACACCATTCTACACTCATCCTTTACTCATATTTGGGTTAAAATACGCACCTAAGTGGCGTCCCCATCTTAAAGATTGATAATTGATAATTGATAATTATAATGTATTTTGACTGTAATTGACGGGTTTCTTATGAATTTTAAACCAAACACATCAAACACGGAAATAAATCCCTATTATGTCCCTCCAAACATATATTTTCCTGCATATCAATTTAATGTATAGTTTATACAGGTAGGGTTTTAGATAATCTTAGTGCATTGTTTTAACAATAAAAATAGTAGTTAATCCTAAAACGTAGTTCTTTATGGACTAACAATAAACTAATTTTGACTCACTTAGAAATACTGTCACCATGTTATTTACATAAAGAAAAAGTACAAGAGTGGGGAAAAAAATCAACGGAAATACACGAGATTTCATTTCACCTAGGCCTATCTATCTTATATGGTTAGATATTATATCCATTAGACATTGCACTGAGTGAAATAATATATAAAATAATAAATTTATAAATACTTATGTAGGGCGATATTTTTACTATAGTAAAAAATTTGCGTAAAACATACACATAAGAAAATATATTTTAGAGAATATAGGTTTTTTTTGTGGTTGCCTTACGAATTGTATTCCCAATATAAATGAGCAAAAATGGAACGCTTATAAATATAGTTGTGAAGTTGTAGTTTATTTGGCTACTTAAATAACTTTTCTTTCAGACAACACAGTTATAACAACTTTACTGAAATTACGGATTTGTAATATTTTGTCTTGAGCCAAAGAACATTCGAACACAATAAACCTCATAATTCGATGCATATTAGTTGATTGGCAATGAATTAAAGAAAACAGGAATAACATAATATGGACTGTTTTGTTTTTTAAAACCACAAAAACTGGACATTCAAGCACAACTCAAGGGCTATTATATTGGTTGCGTTCAAAAAAATCTGTAATGTATTTTGATTTTCATTAAATAGACTGCTATTATGAAGTAAATTGAAAACAACTGTTTTAGAATATGGAATGTATGTTAAAACCATTTTATGTAGTGAAAATCTCCAAAATTTTCACTTAATTCAAAATGTTCACCTCCTATAAACACCTGATTATAACAATTATAATAGGCTATCTTTTACCTTATTACGACAGTTAACTATCTAATTAACTGTCTAACTGCTTCCTTTGACAAATAAATACTATGATGTTACTTTCCAAAAAAATGTTGTTTATAAAACAGCTTAAGTGCTTTAAGGATGCAAAACATTGCTCCACTTAATTGAAATAAAGTCTTAGAGAACAACTTCATTACGGAAATTTCAATAACGAGCTATTACTAATTGTTTGCTTTCAATTTATTGCATATTACATTTTATGATCAAAACATGATCACTATGATTTACAACTTAGTGGTATAGTTATAGTAGTCTTATAATAATTACATGTCAAAAGGTTACACCTATAACTTAATTTATGCTACAAAACTCATCATTTTTCTACATTTGGGGATAGGATTAGAAGAAAGGTGTTCTACATAAATTGTAGAAGAAAGGTGTGATAATTACTAAAAAATACTGTAGAAGGCTGGATTAAAAACATTTTTTTAATTTAATTAAATTTCGCGCTTTAATACGTGACTAGTAAAGATTGATTCAATATGTCAATGCAAGCTTATTCTGAAACTTGAAACCATCGCCTAAATTACGACTAAATTAATATTTCCCTTACCAAGAATATACAAATCTTTTGCTTGCATAAAACTTGTTCATTATAAACATAATGAAGCCAAAGTTAACAAACCTTGTTATACAAAGAAATACTTCGTCGTATAAAGGTCTCATTAATAACGGGAAGGATAAAACCGAGCCTTAATATTAGACCACTTTTACGTCACCCTTTGTGGTTTGTTTCCTTTAATTTAGGCATTCAATATCACCATCACATTAAACTTTGTATTCTACCGTAACTGTACAACAGTACTTTCCGAATGTTAAAAATATGTTTTAAATACATTGCAAATTTATAAATATTATTTATAACTATTTAGTGGACACGAAATATACAAAACCTGTGGTTCTGTTAGTCAGGATATTTTCGAATAACCCCCATAACTAAGGATAATAGAACTGTAATTTTATAACATTACAAATATTCGTATTAAAAAATACATTGGAACATCACTATCAGATATAAAATGTGCATGGTAATATAACATGAACCAACAAGAAAAACGATAAACGATGAAATTGGGTACAAAAAAATAACCACTTTTTAAATACATATGTCACAAATAAAATAAATACGAACATAATCATCATCAGACCAAATAAGCAAATGGGGTCGCGCCATTCGCCTATTGGGTCTGATGATGATTGGAGTGTCCAATCGAAATCGATCACCACTTACCATATTTTTTGTATATTTACCGTCTTGTGAGTAACAGTATAAGCGTAAATATATGTTTTAAGTGTTATAAATCGTTTCTTTAATTAACTTTCCGTAAATTGAATAACACGTACAAAGCCGATCAAGAAGTTATTCATTTTTAAGATTTTTGTTTACAAGATACTCAAGGTACAAGATACCCAAAGTATTCCATGCGATTTTTTAGTACAAAAGTATGCAGATAAATGAGCCACGTATTGCAAAGCTAGAGAATGTGGTTTTCGGTCCTGTATTATTATTTTTATTCGTAACGCTTTATTTACCTTTCAACTGGTTGTAGGCCAGCAGAAAAGGTGCGGTATCTTGACTTAATGAAGAGAGTATACTTCTACAGTTTCAACAGAAAACATAGGAGGCAGGAGGTAGCAATCTTTAATTCAGTTTATATCATGTTTCATAAAACGATCTAGTGATATTCCTCTGGACTTAAATGTAACAAACAATTGGTTCTTGTTAGTATTACGGATGTGGTTGACGTAAATAAGAATAATATAATCATTATTACAATTAAACGTTTGATGTAATGTTTGTAGTTTAGTGTTCGGTGATAATTATTTATCAACAATTATAATATAAGTCTGGGAGTTGTTGATTATTATTTGCTGTTACTTTTGGCATTTTGAAAGCTAATTCTATTGTAAGTAATCTTTTGGTCCAGATGGCATTCCTGCATTAATTTGTATAAAACTTTTCTTATACGTGGCACCTATAATCCTTAAAGGTTTGAAATATCAATATTGTATTTGCATATTAGGCAATGTAAAAATATTAAAGTAGAACACACGCCAGTATTTAGAATCGTGGTTATCTGGTTACGACTGTTCAAGATCGACACGTATCACCACATTGTTTTACTAAATTGTTAACTTTGACACATTCGTCATCAGAAAACCACGATTTCACAATAATTGAAGGTGGAAAACTATGCATGGATTTTTATGAGATTTTAGATGGACAGGATGTAAGACTCTCTACAAAACCTTCTAGAGCGTTTAAAAATTTTCACCTCTCCTGCATTGTAAAAACTTAACTATAATATACTAATGACGACTAACAGCTAGCCAAAGGCGAGTGGTAGCGGTATACCGCCCAAACCATCGCACGCTGTGATGCAGCATGTTCCATTTCACCGCCCAGCGGTGAAAGCGGTGCTGGTGCGACGAGTCTTCTTGTGTCCAGGACTCCAAGCAACCAACATGGCAGCTGAGCTTCTGATTAAAAATGTCTATCTGTACCCAACTGTCATTCCAGCATCAATCTGAAATATATGTAAAAACGTTTCTCATCTTTTCTCAGTTCAGGCATCAATGTATTGCATTCGTCATGTTCAAAACTCCTTTTGTTGATTTCATGTACTTACTCCCTATCTTTGCGATCGTCATCTTCAGCAACAGCAAACAATAGCTACATTTCTTCCTATCGTCTGAATAACAACACACAGCATTTGTTGACTGCACACTCGTAAATGACGACGAAAAATTACTGTAGACTGCTGTCACCGCAGCGGTGAGGAATCGCTTCGGTGTGAACGCCCCAGCGATAACGCCGCGGGAGTGATGTTGGGTGGAGGAGATGAAAAACGCGCCAATATCACCACCGCTCTCACCTGCAGGCCTTTATACAAGCCCACACCACTAAGGGTAACTTTACTCACACAAGTTAATTGGTGCGCAAGAATTAACGCTGTAGTTGTCTCACTTTATAAGCCAGCGTTCTTTGTAACACTTACATATTACACAACTCCTCTTTACGATGGTAATTTACCTAAGCCACAATGAAAGTTATACTAATTCTAAATCCAGGAAATTTATCTTCCACTTTTTCATGAATTCATAGCGATGTACCTATCTAGCTAATGTTTCTAAACATGCCTTTATGGTACAAGCTCTCAACACTCTAAAACTACAGTTATTCGTTTCCAATGATTGTGAGCTTTTTTTGCTCTTAACATATCAGAGCTTGAAACCGGTGGATTACAAACACATTTAAACTATTATTTTGAAGTTACATTCGCGTGTGAAAAAGACTAGGATTTCCTAAATGATTTTTTATATACTTAAAGAAACAATTACGAAGTTTCAGTTGAGCCAGTGCATAGTTTGGATCTTTGTGAATACTTTACAACTTTCAACTCGATAAACACTTAAATAATAGAAAAGTTTGATTACAATGTTTGTATACCAAGTGTATTGGCAGTCCTATTCATTACTGGGGGAACGAGCTGGTCTAGTTGTTAGAGCTCGGGATTTTGGTTCCAGAGGTCCCGGGTTCAAATCCCGCCAAATCACCAATGGATTTTAACCATGTGATAATGGCGCAACCTCTAGGTCTAGCCTGAAGTAGTGTGAAAACAATTCCGGGCTCGTGCCTAGCATCCAAGAACACATAATAATCCTATTCATTACTAATTGGCGTAGATTAGTAAAACTTTTCTCATAAACGTTTTTTTCAATTTAGCAAAAAAGAGATTTTCAATATTATAAACCCAACAAAAGTATAGCTTCAATATCAGGTATTGTATTCGTATACAAATAGAACGTATTGGTGCCAAGGGACGAAGAGATCAAGGTAGGAAACGATGGAAGAGGAGCAGTCTACATGCGAAGCATCTCAATAGGAACCGCGTGCTGCATACAATCCATGACACTTTTTGTAAACTGAAAGTGTGCCCCTAACCACATTTTATTCGAAAAAAAGGTAAACAAACAATTTATTTTCATTTAAAATAGAAAAATATTTTATTTTTTATTTTTTTCCTATGCATAATTACATCAACTTTAAAATAACTCAGTGCTGGTTGGTATTTTTTATTGGTATTTAGCGCGGATTGCGACATACAAAATGTTCTTTACGAAATACTATTGGGGTTTAGGGTGTTCCATGGGATATATTGTCTTTTCACTTTTTCACCTAAAACATAAAATGCTTTCGTTTCTTTCTTAAAAATTCTGCGGAGAAATCGTTTTTCTTATATGCTTAATTGTTAAGAGGAAAATAAAAAGTTTTAATAAAAAATTTCTATGTTATTATTATAGAGGCTAAGTAAACTGTTGCATTTTGCTTGTTTATACAACTATTTTGAACTACATTAGAAAATTAATTTATTCCATACAGGAACTACTATTATTTCACAAAAAAATGGGTCATTACCTTCCCCATGCAAGCATTTACCCTATAAACATGAAAACTGAAAGTGCAACCTGGAAAATGTAAACTCACTGTGTCTGCAGGTTTTTTTGGCGGGTATATTTTTACAGTTATTGGTTATGGAGTAAAAACATTATAAAACTAAATTCCCACGTTATTCATTTTTACAATAAGTAAATTTTTGTAGTTTGCTTGTTTATGGATATACGTTGATATAATTTGGAAAATGTCTTTATTTCATGCTAAAAATATTATTAGCATTTCACAACAAAGACTGTATTACGGTACCTTTCCTGCAACAAACCTAAGTACTCTTTAAGCTAATGTTATTTTAAATAGCGAGTAAATCTACCATCTCTAAGGATATATTTGAGTGTAAATATAATCAAGCAATCCATAATGCGCTTAGTCTGCAGGATAGCTGTGTCCAGGGTTATTGTTGTTTTCAAAAACTTTATGGTATATTCAATGGTATAATCAATTTCACCACCAAGTCCTGAAAGTGACGAGTTTCGGAACAACATAGGAGCAAGACGTAAACAACTCCATCGAACCCTGAAATGAAACTTTAGTGATGTTGACAGAACGATACTTTTCATGACGATTCAAATACTCATAAAAATCTTCTTTGTTTTAATTGATTAACCTCATCTATTGTCTATGTATTCTCTTTTAAGTTTTCATACAAGTTTACAAATCAAGTTTCGAGTTAACAATTTATTTACAGGTCAGCTGTCGGATATTTTCCTTAATAAAATAATATACAGTGTAAACTGGTATTCCTGTTAAGCTTAACTAGAATTTGGTTTGTTTGAGTAAGTAAAAAGTATGTTTGGGAAAGGCAAAGTATTCTCATGGACAAAAGTGATTTATCTTCCTTAGTGATTTCTCATCCTTACGGAACAGCTGAAGCCAATTTTATCGCAAGTTCTGTCCGGTGCACTCTAGAGGTCGTGTTTTGCTTACAATTTGCTTCTTGTTATTTCAGTCATTTAAAACCTCGTCAAACCAAATAACTCGATCCAATCATACAATAAACAATAAATCGTCTCCTAGTTATTCAATTAAACAGTAAAGCACTAGTAATAAAACTAACAATTCATCTTATAAAAAATCATCTTATATAAGTAAGTATTGCTAAAATAGAGCAATTAGTTAGCTAAAATATGTAATTTCATTATGGCATATTAAATTAGAAAGTATAAGCAGGCATTATGGTTTAGTTCTAATTTCAGGGAAATTTTTTTTCAATTTATACAACTGGACCCAATTGAACTATATTTAAAAAAGAGGTTTGCAGATTTTTTACTTTACATTTACCCATCCACATGGGCCACAGAGGCCTCAGCATGGATGCTATCCAGCAAAACAACGCTATTTCTAACAACTCCAGGTATACTGTTTAATTAAATACAAGTAACAGAAGGATATTTGTAATTGTTAAGAGTTGTGCATTGGAAATGTGGAGTATAGACAGTGTTAAATACGAGCCTTACAAGAAACCATAAAAATCCTGTTTCCCTCCCTACCCATAACATTTTATAAATTTATTTATTTATTTAACATACCAATGAACAAACTCAATTTTTACATTCTTACAAACAAAACAAAATTAAAAAATATTGAATAACAAAACACTATCATTCACTCTGGTCTTAAGTGAAAATACATGCATTTAGATAATAAATTGTGTGGCATTAGAATCTACATAATTATTCAAATATAAACACATAATAGATAATAAATTATTAATATAAATAAATCCTACTAATATTATAAATGAGAAAGTTTGGATCTATGGATGTATGGATGTATGGATGTATGTTTGTGACAAGTGAACGCGAAAAATACTGGTCGGATTGGGCTGAAATTTGGCATTATGATAGCTCACATTCCCGATTAACATATAGGCATATTCTTATTTCAAAAATCCTTTTGGGCTCCGCCCCAGTGGCTCTGAAGTTTCCCATGTTAACCTTATGAGAAATGGAATTATTGAATCTTAACAGCTGTTTCAATTAAAAAAGTTGGTTCTGTTCTATGATGTTCAATAGCATTAAAGTTACAAGGATTACCAACAGGGTGCAGCACTATTATTTCTTTTACATTTATGACAACAGCTAATTTGCAACCAAAAGGTGAGTGAGCGTAGCGAACGAACTTCAACCTGGAGGTGAGTTAGCGTAGCGAACGAGCTAACCTGAAGGCAAGTGAGCGCAGCGAACGAGCTCCAACCTAAAGGTGAGTGAGCGTAGCGAACGAGCTCCAACCCAAAGGTGAGTGAGCGTAGCGAACAAACTTCAACCAGGACGTGATTGAGCCATGCGAACGAGATAATCTTGAAAATTAAGAAGTTAAACGGGGCAAAGCCCGCGGGTTACAGCTAGTAATAAATAGATGTTGAAATATACACATATAAACAATACAAATACAATTTACAGAACAACAGCCTTGCAAAGAAAGTTCCTACATTTACATAATAAATAAAGTTACATTTGAATGTACATAATATGATTCAAATATAAATAAATATTGATAACAAATTATTGATATACATAAATAGTAAGTAGACGTTGAAATATTCAAATAAAACAATACAAATACTATTTACAGCAAAACTGCCTTGCAAAGAAAGTCCCTGCAATCAGTGTTTTCCGAATTAGGAACAACGTTGAAGTTTCCTCTTCATCGAAGCTACACTGTCCAGGATGAAGTCGACAGTCTCTGGCACGCTATTGCCCGCTCTTTAAATGCGGATGAGTGCGGTATTCATCTCGTAGTTCGTGCGGTGGTGCTGTCTAACAAACAGGTCTTTTGAACGGGTGAGTTGAGGATCCAAAATTGAATCTGCTGAAGCATATCAGGGCAGTCAAGTGAACCATTAATGAGCTTATGCAAGACAACAAGATTAGCGATGTGCCTCCTGGTTTCCAGATGCTGAAGACCTATCTCACGATAGATTTCATGATAGATTTTTTTGGATTGCCGATATGAATGTGATTCACCTAGGAATTGTTTAAGATAAAATGATACTTATTATGACCTTATTTTGTTAAGCTACGTAAATCAAATACTGTACCTAAGAAAGTATGATTTATCTATGACTGTACCTATTCGATCAGTGGTCGTTGTTAAATTGGGACTTTAATGTAAGCCTTAGACTTTCTCTGTATTATTTGATCAGTTGTCAACATCCAATTTTTTTCCTTTGTGTTGTGTTTAGGTCGTAGCTTGATTTGAACATATGCTATGATTCTTTGTTTTGTTTAAATTTACGTTATTTTGTAACTACCATGGCAACCCATAAGACCAATGAAAAATTTAAAAAAACATTGAGTTACTTTAAAATTATATAGGCATTATCAAAAATTGAAATTGGTTACGTCTAAACCATCTAAATATTTGACAAAACAACTTTCGTAAGTTTGGCTAAAATATGTTGAGCCCTTATTGAGATTAAGTGTTGTAAAGATTGCATTGAAGTTGATCCTTAAGAGCTTCGCGTCGCTCGGCTTAGTTAACAAATTTGAAAAAAAATAAAAAAACTAGTAGATTTTAAACAATAAAATTAGTATTGATCACTTTTAAGTGTCATAGCTTTAACCTTAGTTTTGAAAAAATATATAAATGAAAATTGTATCAGATATTAGACAAGTTGTTTGCTCCACAGCTATATAAAATCTACCTCGGCTTCTAACCAATTCACTGGAAAATTGAAGACTGTAACTAATGTTGTTGACGCTTTTGGGTCAAAAGTGATATTAATTACTTTAGAACTATAACATATCGATCACTATTTAATGATAAATCAATTTATACTTTTAGAAACCTTATTTTGATCAAAATAACACAATTGAGCAATTCTCTTCTGATATTGGAGTACATGGTATAGTGCATGAAGAATTGGATAAGACACCATTGCACTGGTGTATTCAATCATGGTGCATACTACCGTTTTGAAGCAGCGTTATTTTTTTTTTATCATTCACTAAATTACGCTGAATATGCATGTGTTAATAAACCTATAACACAGTTATTAATTATTAATTAGTTATTAATTGTTATGTTACATATTATATAACATTAAAAGAAATAATACCTATTTTATTTAAAAGCAGATAGATGATAATAGTCGCATTTCTTTCTTTGCAGTATTCGCAAAACAATCTTTAAACAAACCCGTAGTTATCCAAGTCATGAAGTTGCTCGATCAAACTTCAGTTAATCTTAATCTGATAAATTATCTGAAGTATAAAAAATATGTTTTTTTCAACAAACTCATTTTTACCATTAGAGTGATTTTTATATACGACGACAATCGGAAGGAATTTGGAATTTGGCAGGAAATTACGTATAAAAATTATAAATTGGTACTCATGTACACTTTAATATAAAACCCATAGTTGTTTATCGTGTAAATATGATAACTGTGAATCTACGGCGTTAACATTTAAGTGGTATTTTACAGTTGAACGAGTAAATAAAAAGCTGAGGAACATTGCACAGCAGAGCTGTTGGTTGTATAATGCTAGAAAGAAGCTAGTTAAACAATATTAAGATAAATATTTAAAACTATTTTACCTTATTTATTATTTACCTTATTTAGAATTGCTCTTACATTTCTAAAGAGATTAAACCAGACCACACGTTTTTTTCTCATTTAGTATTCGATTTTTATATAAAGATCTTCGTTTATCATAATAGAGATTCGTTAAATTTAACTTAATCGTAATCTAAAAAATTGCTGAAAAAATAAAACACGGCTCCTCAATTTCCATCCAGGTTATGGCTATTTTTGACAACGATTGACAGACATTTGAAACGAGAAGCATCCTTCTGAATAATGCATTGCTGTTACTAGATCATCGACACGTTATCCCATATTTTCGTCTGATACTGTATATGGTTATAATGTAAAAACCTGCAGAATTGTTTTGTAAAATTGTTTAAACTCTGTAGCAATATATTTAAAATACATTGGTATTTATTTTACGTCTGTTTATCCATTAGTTAAAATAACTGTCCTGAATGTGCAATGAGGGGCAAAAAATAAATGCTCTGGCTAGAAACAGACTTAACAAAGTATTTCAGGATGGACACTTTAACCTCTTAATTTATAAATATTATGTGTTATTAAAAAAAATAATAGTATTCTTAGTAAGTCGTTTATTTATTGTTTTATTTTATTACAGTTACTACTTTATTATACTTACTAATTCCCGAAGAGAAATTTAGTAAAGTAACTGAGTAAACTTTTATATATATAAGGATTAAAACAAAACGTCAGTGAGTAACCTGACATTATATCTGTGACATTTCATAAAATTGCTTCACATAAATAAAAGCACAATACCACAAGCTTTGTTTTCATTAGCAAAAACACGCGCATCATTTTTTTCCATATTATGTTAGAGGCGGCCATTTTAACGTACCTTCGTTCGTTACCTTATCATGGATTAATTTAGGGTGAAATAAACAACTTAAACATCATTTTTACATTTAAACAATTTAACATTATTTTTATAATGATACGTTAGAACAAAGTATCCGTTAATTTATTCTCAATGCAGCCTTTCTGCGTGGAGCAGAGCTTTTTTTAATTTATTTTCTTTTAAGTAAGTAAAACTAGTGTAGAAATTAAATCTTCTTTGAAAATAAAATAAATTTGTATAAAGAGTAAAGGTTTGTGCATGGTAGCTAATATTTCGCCTTTTCTATCCTACTCTAGAAACTTAGTAATAATTGAAAAGCTTGGTGCAGTACTTGAACAGAATTATCGAGTTGTGTACATCAATTACATCAAAGATAAATTATGGGTCGGATAAAACGTTTTCATTCATTGACACAAAAGAGACTAGGATGTAGGGTTTTTACATTTTCTATTATAGCTCCACCATTATGCATGTTTAAATGTTAGTGATGATTTCAATTGCAGTTTATAATAGAATGTTAAATAAAAAATCCTAATTTTAACAAATCTATTTACATGTTCAACCCTTATCTCGTACAATTTCAGGTTGTGTGTCTGCTTATATTAGTGTAACCTAAAGCATTAAGCGTAAAGAATACTCGTATCACAATAACACCTTTCACTTTGAGACGAGTTAAGCTTTTAATGGCGTTTGCTTTTGCAAAAGCTTACTTTGGCTCACAAACAACATGCAACTTGGGTCTAAGTTAAGTTATTTGTAAGGGATACCTAACATTTCTTAACCTATTTACGTCTCTGAAAGGATATAAATAGTAAGTAAGTTCTATGTTACTAAGATTGTCAAATAAATAAAATTTCTCCACTTCCTTAGAACCTACTTTGCTTCTCATAAAGAGAGATGCGTTTTACATGTAGTGAAACATAAATCCATTCATAATTGACAGTGTAAATGACATTTATGTCAAATTTCACTTTTCATAATTACCACGCAAAAATTAAATAATTTATTAAATAAAAACAGTAGTCCTATATCCTTTTTTAAAGTTCATTAGTACTATAAATTTTACTTTTCAAATTAGGAATGTCAGTTAATGAGAAATAAAATAACACGACAAATGATCACTTTGACATTATAAGGTATTTAAAACATTACATATTAAAGGCATAAAAGTTTGGCGTTAATCTAATATAACTTAGCTATATGACCATTCCCAAAATATTTGATAGTCCTTTATTTATATTTTATTTTAACTCATTCCAACGGCTAAAACATTTAAAAAGTATTTAACAAAACAATCAGTCCCAAGATAACTAACAAAAAAATACTATAGCAATATAATAACATGCAATAAATATAAAAACATCTACAAGTAATAAATAATCATATGAACTCAACAGCAATAAAAATGGTAGTTATAGGAAAACATACAAATTAATATACAATCTAGTTCTTTAATTGTCAGGTACACTGCTCACATAGGACAGAGAGAGATCTCCTTTGGGCCAAATTGGAGCCGACAAAGTTCTTTTGACGGTCTACATCGCTAAACATAATGTATTTCCAATTGGAGAATTCTTGGGAGTGGACGTTCGTGTCATAAGAAGTTGATCTGAGCCGAGTGAACTATGGTGTGAGTCGATTGCTGCCAGAAACTATGATGTCTATTTCCCGAAGAAGATCGGTACAAATACTGAGGATGTCATTCATGTAGCTCTGTTTAGAAGAACTTGCATCTTGAAGTTATAATGCATGCAATCCCTCGCCTGTGCACAATCGGCCATGGTCAATTTGATAGAGGTAAACCAATAAACACAAACCAGACCTTATTCCTAAATGCCTTAGAGCCCTTGGTGTAAAGACTTACTTTCTATATAATTTAAGTTGTTCAGTGTGGATATAATAAATAAAAAAAATACAAATAAAAATATTTATGAAATCCGGATTAGCATATTCAACCATAGTTAGATTTCAAGGCATCAATTTAACCCTAATACAAGACATGGCTGCAGTCATAGCCGTATCTAGTTATTACTATAGTACTACTAGATACGGATATGCTGCAGTTCATGATGTTGAACAAATATATTCACAAAATGGTTAAAACTACATGATTCGTATTGAATGTTTAAAGGAAATGGAAACATGGTTTGAACATATTTTGGTATAGTATTGTGAACAAATAAAACCTTTTTATACTCCAATTCAATAGTTGTTTGTGTAACTAGTGGGCGAAATTGCACTTTGCTGCACACGAGAGAAATGTTTACAGATGACAAAAGGAAATTCTGTCATCAGTATAAGTATAATTATCCACTATTTTACCAAACTTGGAATGTGGTGTGCTGGTTATATTTTTTTAGATTTTTATTATTATATTTAATTAAGATACATCATGTACCTGGTATTTACTCAGTTTCAATGGGTGTGACTGAAATGTTTTTACGCCTAAACTGTTTTTCGTTTTTATAATGATTACCACAAATAATTAAATTATTCAACATTTACCTAAAATTAAAAACAAATGTTTCTTTTGAGATATCTTTGAATACATCTAATTATAATTTTCGTTTTATATTAGTGTATTTTCAGTAATACGCTTAAGAATTAAATCGCTTATTGCAGAAACCCCAACACCGACATTTTTTTTTTTTTTGACTTTTTAGTATATTGATGATGTACAGATTGAAATACACCGTTTGGTTCAGAAATCACACAGCCGCAATTTTTTTTTACGTTTAAATATCAAAGCAGTTTAAATATCAGAGACATCCAGCAGGAGGCCGGGAGGGGATTACACTTGTGCCCTGCATCACTGGCAACCTACCTCTTCAGCAGATATTTTGCGCATTGTCACTAAATTTAAGAACTCAAATAGCCCAGATTTTTATGGAATGTCGGCATCCTGGTTGAAGAAGGTTATAAATGTTATATCTGCTCCTCTGGCCATTGTTATAAATAATTCCCTGAAAAATGGTGTTTTGCCCCAATGCCTCAAGACCTCTAGGACTGTGCCAGTGTACAAAAAGGGAGATCGAGACGTTCTTACTAGTTACAGGCCTGTCTCCATAGTGCCGGTTCTGGGAAAAATCATTGAAGCCGTAATATCACCCCAATTAACACAGTATTTGGAGACAAACAGTTTAATATCAGATAGGCAGTATGGCTTCAGGAAAGGTAGGTCCACCACTGGAGCAATTAAGAGGTTGGCTGACTTGGTTGGTGAAGCTTTTGAGGCTGGTGATACAGTGACTCTCACAATGTGTGGCTTGAGTCGTGCTTTTGACTGTGTCAATCGTAATCTTCTGCATGGGAAGTTGAGGAGTTTGAGAGTAGGTAGCGTGGCACTGAGGATGATCGACTCCTATCTGGCGGGAAGACAGCAGGTGGTCTCTGTTGAGGGCGCAACATCTAAGCCCATAAGTGTCAGGTACGGTGTTCCTCAGGGATCGATTGTAGGCCCGTTACTATTCCTTGTAATGATCAACGACCTTGATAGAGATGGAGGGGTGGTGTTTTTTGCCGACGATACAACCCTGATATCACGGGGACCCCAAGTTGAGCTGTCCACAGCAGATGCAAACGAGCATCTCACTGAAGCATCCCGCTGGTTTGAAGAAAATGGTTTCCAGCTCAACCAGGATAAAACCCAGGCTCTGGTCTGCAGTCTGGCGAGAAATGCCCCACGGGATGAGCCAGTGAAGCTCCTTGGGTTCCATCTGGATAGGAAGTTGGCGTGGAACGATCACATCAGCAAAGTTAGTAGCAAACTTTTTAGGGTATGTTGCCTGCTGCTCAAGCTACGTAATTTCATCACTCAGCCATACCTGCTGAATATCTACCATGCTATGTTCCAATGTCATGTGAGCTACGGCCTATTGCTATGGGGTCATGCTGCGTATGTTGAGGACATTTTAGTGCTGCAAAAACGTGCTGTAAGACTCATTACTTTTGGTGACCGCATTGCCCACTGTAAACCCATCTTCGCTAGATTGGGAATTCTCACAGTTTACAGCCATTACATCCTGGTATGCTCACTACTGGTATATGACAACAACGACAATCTCCAACTCCGTTCAGCATTTCACGACCACCGAACAAGGCAGCACGAGCTACTGGATGTGCCTAGGGTTTGGCTTGCAAGATCGCAAAGGAGTTACAATACAGTGGCAATACAAATTTTTAATAAGCTGCCTCACTCAATCAAGCGTTGTGTTCGTAAACTTTTTATGAAGAAGCTTGTCCCTCTCCTTAAGTCAAGAGCGTTCTACTAACTAAAGGATTTTTTTAGGATAGATTTCCTGAATTATCTGACTAAACCGCATATCCACATGCCGTAGTTTTTGTAAATATGTATGTTTGTATGTTCTCGAATCAGTTGTTTTTAAATGTATTTTGTATATTGAAATTCTGACGCCATCAATCCCTTATTGGGTAAAAGATGAAGACATGTTAATAAGGTAATAAGGTAATAAGTTAATCATATTATACATACAGTATATTAAATGCAATAGTAACTCAAAAACGTTGGATTAGCTATCTTAAAATATTGTTAGCCTACGAAGACTTAAAAAAAAATTGACTGCTATGGCTGCTTGCTTTTTTCGTGACAATAGTGTGTTCCTGTCCAATTTCGAATGTTTTGCGGGATAAAAAAAATTATTATTGTAGTAAATAATTTGTACTAAGCGTGAAAGACACAAAACTTACAGGACTATAAATTATCACAGTTTTATGTTGTGCTTACCGATGTTTTACGTACATTTAAAAAGTAACATAATCGCAAGTCGCCACGTTTAAATTGAAATAATAGTTCAAAAGTCATATTAGAGTGGCTATAAAGTAAGTCTTACAAATTAACAAAGTTGTGAATGCTAAAATAATAGGATTTATAACTTATCAAGGAAACGATCAAGCATTATACTTAAGCCCCCCACACACTACCAGACCAGACCTTCAGACCAGATCGTCTGGTCTGGTGTCTAGCACTTGTAGTAACGTGTGTGGGGCTGTCTGCGGACCGAGTTTCTCGGACCAGACTGTCCGCATGTCTGATGGTTGAACCACAGACTATAGAATACTTGTTTCTATAATATTCTTGGTTTCTATAGTCTGTGTTTGAACCCTCCGACCACAGACGGTCTGAGTTTCCCCCCACCACTATTTTTGTCCGGCCTGTGAGTGTGTAGCCGTAGCGCTGTCTGCCAGACGGCCGACCGTCGCGACAGTCTCCATCCATATGTACATCTGTTGCACTGTTGCAGTGAGTGTTGCTGTTCTCGCGCAACGTCGTTATGTCTTCACGGCAATCCAAACCGAACAATGAATCTGAAAAAGATTTTTTAGTGGAGCTTATTGATTATTAAGAACTTTTGAAGCTTATTGACAATTTTATTTCAATCATTTAGCCACTGCTTAGCTCATATTTTCCGTTTCTTCTGGCATTCTTCCTCAAGTTATCAACACACAACTAAGAACTAAACCTATTTTCTTATTACTGGACACCACTAGTGCCATGACGTACAGATGATTTCATCACGGTGTCTCAACTACGAATGTTTGGTCTGGGAGTAGAACAGTCCCAGACGGCATGCTTGCAGCCAGACGGTCTGATCTGAAGGTCTGGGCTGGTAGTGTGTGGGGGACTTCACTCAACAGAATAATCAATATACTTAACACTATGGGTTTTCACCGTAACATCTCTTCGTCATACGTCATATATTAACAGATCTTTACGATTGAGGTGTTCTTTGAATTATGATTTAGCACACTCAAGTATGGCAATTAAAAACAATTTGCCTTGGCGCTTCGCCCCTTCCACGTTTAATTTATTTCTAGAGTAAATTTTTTAAGATCCAATAATGAACAGAAAAATATTTGGAAAGTCACAAATAAGTAAATTTTATCTTAAAACTTACCAAACAAATTAAGCACCTCTGAGAAATGCTTAGTCCTCTGGTAAGTACAAACTTAATGTGGAAAACATTGAAAATATCTACTCAGAAGCGGTGACAGCTATCCATAACTAAAAACAAAAGATTAGATTTTGCAACTTGTTTTGGTGTCGATCTACAAAATCTTCAAAATGTAAAATGTTTATATAAAAACAAAACAACTTTATACCAAGGAATATAAATCAGAAAAGTAATACGAATACCAAGAATTTTACACAAAAGCTGCAGTATGTGGGCAGTAAACTAATTGTCAAACATATTAGGTTAAAAGTCTGCAATTCGCAACAAAAAGTGTAACTTTTCTCTCACAAGTTAATCCGTGTGGAAGAATTAACACCGTTACGGTCTCACTTAACAAGACCAAGTTCTTTGTAACACTTGTATATTCTAAAAATCTTATTTATGATGACAAATTCCCTTAGCCACTACACAAATAATGGAAAACCTAATTCCAGGAAACTTACTTTTCGTGGAAGTTTAGTAGTGCCTCATGTTACGATGTTTATTAATCATGCTAATTTATTCTTTTATCACAGTTTACATTTTGAGATACCATGTATTAAGAACAGTCCTAATCCAGTTGTTTGATTGTTGAATAGCTAGTTAACTGGTTAAATGTCAGCTTTGAAACATCAAACACTATTTAAAACGTTTGGTTTTATCTATTTATTTATTTATAAACAGTTGCACAATTTTTACAAGAAAAATGTTTTATGTTATTTAAGTATCCGAATGCAAGCATAAATAAAACATATAACCAAAACTGTCTAAGATAATGTAAACTCTGTTGTATATGATATCGACATTCTTGTCGAAAGGAAGTCTGATAAAGAGTGCGTAGTTGTACTCTTGCAGCACATTTTGTAGGCTATAGGTAAAAATATGTATGCGCACGCAAATGTTGCCAAGATAGCTCAAACTACAATGGCTGGGTAACATTTGGTATAAAAGAACTTTGTAGTAAACCTTACATTCGGATATAATACCGTGAAACATTGTGATTTTGAGAGATTAAAACTACAGAAAACACCCAACCGTTTTTTCTATCTAATTAGAATCGATAGAATTAATACAATATTATTCAATACTAGGTGAAACCCGTCGAAATCGACGGTTACTTTCAAGGCTTACGCTAATTCATCTAGTGCGATAAATTGAGTGAAATTATACATATTTTGAGTATTTAGCATTGTTTAAAGAGCAATAAGTGTAAAAACAGTAAAAAAATTAATTGCGTTAGTTACCGAATATGGTTGATCATTCAACAAATAAAATATTTCCCATACCGTACGTCATCGGAGTTATTATTAGTATGTTATCTCACTAGTATCTCTTCCTTTGGAAGAACCATTTAATAGTGTTAAAATCGTATTGGTGGATCTTATGTAGTTAAACAATTCTGCGATTTCATCAGTGTAATGCAGATTAATCTATGATTTTATTTGAAAAAAAATCTATTGGGAAGACACGTTCTAACTTCAAAGGGAGCTATATCCGTTACAGTGTAGGTTTGATTTTTCCTTCGTCAGGTCGCGTCAGTTCACATCGCAATTCTGTGCCAATGAATAACCCTCTAGCACAGTTTTGAGAAATTGGTTTTGGGGTTACTGTTAAAGCTGAAATACCTTGACACGGGGGATGTCAGTTAATTGTCTCAGCCTTATCGATTACATAAAGTTGTCAATATAATCTCTCTACGGTATGTTAGGTGTAGTGGAATATACTTGAAGTGAAGTTGGGTTTTATTCTTGAACAATTAGTGGCCTCCTCGTTTATATGGTCGTTCGGCTTCATTGGCAACAAATAACTCAAAAGACAGAGGAATGTGGCATTTCCAAAAAGCAAAAAAATACTGTAAATTGGCTGTTACGTAAATATTGACGTTTACATGCATTGTTAATAAGCATATCTTATAAAGGATGATGTAATCTAGTTTAAAAGGAATATGACCTTTCTGTCATGACAGTAGCTGCTTAAATAGTATTTACTCATTGGGCAGTTTTTTACAGCCAAAAAAGAGGTGAAAAGGGCAGACACCAACCCGTAAAATATATATCAGACAGCTCAATAAGAAATAATTGTTAGACTTACTGTGATTAAAGGATTTTCCACTGATTTCGTAATGGAACGTTATATTGCAAAACATGACATGATACGGAAGAAAATCAATTTTAAAATCAGAAAATAACATTGCAAATACTTCATTTGGACAATTCAGTAACTTCCAATAAAAATGTGTGTTGTTTAAAATACAATTTAAAAATCAACAGCTGTTTCATTAAAAAGTATTATCCACATGACCAAAATGTAAACAAATCCGTAGAGGGATCTTTAAAGGTTTCTGGGGCAGAGCCCTAAGGGAACTTACTTCGTTTTTTCTTTTGATAACTCATCTACAGACCAAGACCTTTCTTTGGACACCTCAACTAAGGTTCTACGCCCAGCCGTTCTCTCAAATTAGTGGAGACAAAGTTTCCAATAAAATATTTAGATTCCCCCATGTTAATCTTATGGGAGGAAACTCAACTTTGATGGAAGATCCTGCCCAAACTAATAGAGATTTCAAAAAATGAAAAAGACTTTGCAAAACTACAAATCAGGGCCATTTTTTGACACTTTAATCATCAAAATCGGTCCAAAAATGAGGGAGGAGTTCTGTTTACAAAAATCGGCTTAGCGTATTATATATATAGATTATTCAATGTAAGTTACATCCCTTTAGTTATACAATCATTTGAAACGTTGTGTCATAGAAACTTCAAATTAGAACCATGAAGCCATGATGTTTTTAATAAGTATTTATTGATTTTTTTCAAAAAAGTTTTATAATAGCCTAGAAACAATAATAATTAATTTATGTATTATTACTTCAATTAATATACCAAGTACCATTTTTTCAAGCTAAATATTTAAAGATAAGAATTATTTTTCATTTTCAAACTAACAACGATGTCTCGTACTAATTACGGCAAATCGAAATTGTTAACCATGGCAAAGAATCAACAGAAAGCTTACTTGGAAGTTTTGGAGTGTTATTTGTAAACTTTTAATGGTGGTGTCCAATCTATAAAAACAAAGCAGATACTTTAAAAGTTTAAATTTAGATACAAGTTGTATGCATTTTATTTTATTTTTTTTATTTATAAAGAATTATTTGTTATTATTTATTTTTAACACGGGCTGGTTCAATTTTCATAATATTGGTTTAACGTAAGGAATGTATGCTTTACTTACAATATGGAGGTAGTTGTAATCCATAATAAATATGCTAAATTGTGTATAGGCCTACATGTTTAGTATTTTGTTTTTTTATTAAGAATGTAATAGATTAAAATTGTTCCTTCGGTTATCGATACACAAAATTAATAAAGAGCCCACGCATGGAATACCTTCGCACCTGATGGAGGTTTTTGCTATCTTCACCCGCTAAAATCAAACTGGTGTGGAAATATGAAGAGATAATGACAAGGAAGAACCAAATAAAACAATTCATATGTGAACATAAAATTGTCCTTACATCCACGCGTTGCATACCTTTACTGTTATTTTGTTTCAACATTTAAAATTCATTTAATCTGGCTGAGGAGTGAAAATAAAACTAAAACTGATTTTAGAACGATGCTCAAACTGAAAAGCAAGTAGGGAAAAAATTTTCCTGCAAATATATCATAGTTATGTGTTTGACATTCTTATAAACAAATCTATAAATGAGGTAAGATTACGTCTTCTATCCACATTAACATTCTTAATAGTACAAGTAGCCTATTACTTTTGAAAGTTGTGAAACGTACATGTTCTGTCATATTGTCGGAATTGAACAAAGAACAGCATTTAATAAAAGTTCCTGCATTGTTTTCAAAAAGGTTGATATAAACAAAAAAACATAATAAAACATCTTAACTGATTTAGGAAAATAAATTATATATCTACAAACTTAGGAATCTTCACTTTTTATACTAAAAGTTATCCAATGTGGGTCTAGCATACTTTTTACATAAACCTACTAAGAGAAACATCACGTTCAAAGTTTGTTTTCAGCAATAATTATGCCATACCAAATGTAGGTCTAACCCTTTTAAATATAATAATGTTGCAACTTTTGACGCAATAAGAGTTTTAAGCTCAATCTCTGTTCTCTCGCAGAGTGTACACAAAGTCTTTGTGCAGCTTTAAAGTTGGACTTTGCTAGAGTATAAGACTGTATTATTTTTCTCGTTGTCTGAACGAAGGTTTAGAAAATCAAGAGAAATATTATTCACAAATATTCATATCTATTCCTTGATAATTATTAATAGGAAATAGATAACGTCATGTTTGATCAACGAACAACATAAAAACAAAACTGCCTATGTAATGGTGGGCAGGTACATGCACTTTCTACCATCTTTACCAAAATGTCAGGAAACTTTGTGATATTTACTAACCGTCATGAAAACCATAAAAATCTCTGAAATAACATAAAATTACCATCATCAAAAATAAACCAATAAGCCTAGATGATGTACGCCTTTTTTTCTTAGTATATGACAACTATAGTTTTATTAATAATACTAGCTGTACCCGCGGGCTTTGCCCCGTTTAACTTCTTAATGTTCAAGATGAGCTCGTTCGCATGGCTCAATCACGTCCTGGTTGAAGTTCGTTCGCTACGCTCATTCACCTTTAGGTTGGAGCTCGTTTGCTGCGCTCACTTGCCTTCAGGTTAGCTCGTTCGCTATGCTAACTCACCTCCAGGTTGAAGTTCGTTCGCTACGCTCACTCACCTTTTAGTTCCAAATAAGCTGTGTCATAAATTTAAAAAAAAATAGTGCTGCACCCTGTTGGTAATCCTTGTAACTTTAATGCTATTGATTATCATAGAACAGATGATTAATAGAAACAATTGTTTAATTGTTTAATTGAAACAGCTGTTAAGATTCTTTAATTCCATTTAACTATAAGTACTTATAAGGTTAACATGAGAAACTCCAGAGCCACTGGGGCGGAGCCCAAAAGCCCGATCAGAATACAAAACTACTTAGTTTTCCTATTTAATGCCCAAAGAATCGGTGTACCGAATTTCAGCCTCCTAGGTAAATGGGAAGTGGGAGAATTAGTGATGAGTGAGTGGGTGAGTCAGTCAGTGAGTCAGTGAGGGCTTTGCCTTTTATATATATAGATAGACTAGCTGTACCCGCGGGCTTTGCCCCGTTTAACTTCATATGTGAACTCGTTCGCATGGCTCAATCACGTCCTGGTTGAAGTTCGTTCGCTACGCTCACTCACCTTTAGGTTAGAGCTCGTTCGCTGCGCTCACACGTCCTGGTTGAAGTTCGTTCGTTACGCTCACTCACCTTTATGGTTGGAGCTCATTCGCTGCGCTCACTTGCCTTCAGGTTAGCTCGTTCGCTACGCTACCTCGCCTCCGGGTTGAAGTTCGTTCGCTACGCTCACTCACCTTTTGGTTTCAAATTATCCGTTGTCAAATATTAAAAAAAAAAAATAATAGTGCTGCACTCTGTTGGTAATCCTTGTAACTTTAATGCTATTGAACTTGAACATCGTAGAACAGAACCAACTTGTTTATCAATCATTTTAGCCTCTGGATTGCTTATATATTAATTGATATTATAAGGCCTTACCTTAGCAATCCTGTTTTTTGATCCGTTTTTTGTTACATAAAGGATCAAAAAGTAATATGTTGGATATAATTGAACAATTTCACATATACAGCAACACCAAGTCCAACCCATCTGAAATCCTCAATGACCAACGCAATTTTTCAGCAAACATAATTTTTGACACATTGCTGAAAATAAATAATCAATCATACACCTGTCCACTTCGATTCAATTAAGACCAGAATCTTTTCAATCCGTAGTCAACATAACCTACAACAAGTACAATCCTGTTGATTTTGACAGTTGCCAGCAACATGTTCTCTAACCAAAGTGAGGTTATCTGACATAAAAACCATGGTTTTTAACCCTAATTGTTTTACTCTTTTCGCATTGACTATGACTTGTATTGTCTTAAATGTTGTGAAACTTTCTACGAAACCCAACGGGTGGATTCTATTTTAGAAAATTTAGTCTACTAGATCCCGACTGATGATGGACCTTCGGGCCCGAAATTAATTTCGGATCAAAAAACAGGATTGCTAAGGTAAGGCCTTATAATATCAATCAACTTGTTTAATTGAAACAGCTGTTATGACTCATTAATTCCATTCAAATATGAGTACTCATTAGGTTAACATGGGAAACCCCAGAGCCACTGGGGCGGAGCCCGAGAGTCCGATCAGAATAAAAACCACTTCGTTTTCCTATTTAATGCCTAAAGAATCAGTGTACCAAATTTCAGCCTCCTAGGTAAGTGGGAAGTGGGAGAATTAGTGATGAGTGAGTGAGTGAGTGAGTGAGTCAGTCAGTCAGTCAGTCAGTGAGGGCTTTGCCTTTTATATATATATAGATAGATACTTCAGTAACCATAGCTATTTTAATGTAAACGATTTCTAAGTCGTATTTAGAATGCTAAACGACGAAACGTGTTGTTTTGTACGAGTAAAATTTTAACTTTTATTGTAGAGTAAGAAATGATACAGTTATGAAGTGTCCTAGTATTCAGATGAAGTTATAACTTACTTCTTACGTCCTAACTTGAGCGTATGAGTTACGAGCGAACAAACTGTGACTGACAAGTTTGTGAATGAGGTTTTTCTAAAGGTTCTGTAAAAAACGTATCACATCTTAAAAAGATATGTATTACTGAGAAATCAAATTCAATTGTATTTCTACTAAAAACTCTTCAAAATTGTTCCCGTATGCATTTTAGTGCACAGCATCGTTATTTCAGTTATCGTAGGTGCTCAAGCGTTCACTTTACATCTTCAATTATAAACTTTATTTAATGTTATGAATGCTTAAAAAGTGTAGGTCTCATCCATAACAATAGTTTTGTACCTGTAGGCTATTTAAGAATAACTTTAATAATTCATCCTACTGTAAGTAAATTACATTTCCACTCATAAATTATAGGACAAGTCCTTAAAATGAAAGGTAATTTAAATATATCTGTCCATTTATGGTTTTCATTCTAGTAATTTTATAACCATCCTTTATTAATATTACATTAAAAAAGTATTTTTAATCCTAATGAATACCTTTAGTGCAGATTTTTCTAATCTTATACAAAATATTACCTTTGACTAAATATTATGTCATATTATATTTAAAATACTTTTAAGAAAACCTACAGTTACATTGTTTCACTACTTTCTAAATCATAAAACCTTCACTGAATTTATAAATAGGTAATCCCCATTAGCTAAATTCAAATTTAACTAATAAAAGAACTATTTTACTTTAGCCTTGGTCAATGCAAATATTAATCTTAAAAAATTGCCTATGACTTTGACTTTAACTTTGATGATGTATCCAAAACTGTTCGTACTTTTTAGGTATATACCTAAAGTAACACAACTAAAAGGTCAAATAAATAACAATATAATACCTCCTTCTTTCTATGGATTAGATTGGTTTTGGAGAAAGTAAGAACATCTATCTTGAGGCCACTTAAATAGCTCAATCCTTAATGTAAAAATCGGAAATACTATTTAAAAAATGTAACGAAAAATCCTCCAAAATATCTCTATCACGCACAGGTGATATTGTGACCCGTGTGATATTTTTATTTGATTCATGTAATAATGCAAAATAATTTTTTGTAAATAAAGAATTTTTTCTCTCCCCAAAAAGAATATTTTAAGTTATTTTAAATATTTAAGACCGTAATGAAACATTGTACTTCTTAATAGGCCACAGTTAAGAATATACTAAAATTCAATTTCATAAAGTTATGGTCCTGCGTTGTAGTATCTAGTTGTAACGTACTCATTATTAAATTGACATAAGCATTTAGGGTTATTAAAATGCATTTGGTAAATGTATTATACTCGTATTAAATCATGTGTGGGGAGTAACGCGAATTGATATCAGTTTAATTGAAAACAGATACATATCTAACGATAATTGAGCATTAACATGTTAATAATAAATGCTAATATTATAATGAGATTACAATTGCTACCATGTTAACAACACAACAGTGTTAACAAACACTAGGTTATCAATTAATGTGCTTAATATTTGAAAATCTTTAATTTTAAAATGTAAAACTATTATAGCTTGGTGTTGACAGTTATAGTTGTAATATTTTGATTTATTAAATAAAATATTTTCTATAATGAACTCCATCACTGTAAATCTTCGAAATCCCTTCAGTACACGTGACGAGCACGAGGTCACGCACTTTTAAAAAGATTTTGAATTTCTCCACCCACCCCCATTAGGGGTTGGCATTTAAAAAAATCTAAACCCCACCAGCAACCCCTACGTAAGTAGTTTCAAAGACTTCCGGAACAATGTAAATCATTCTAAACATTTAGCCTAGAAATATAAAATACATGGTACATTGATAGTGTATTTAGCAACGTTAGTACATGCAATGTAATTTAGACATTATGGTTTATGTACGGGGAAGCGTTTCACCATACGTTCATTGAATCTTATAATTTAACAGCTATGTTTTTCAAAATTGAATGATTCCCAGGTCTTTATAAGTTGTCTGCTCAAAATATTGTTGTTTTCTATGTTCTTTTCATGTTGAAGACACCTTCAGATCCCTAAACATCAATAACATATTAATAATCCCCTTATTGGGATTATATATATTTCCTGGTAAACATAATTTGTTGACAGGTGTTTTCATGCTTGGGAGCCACAATAATGTATTTCTGATCGGAATCTGGGATTTAAATTGTTTCGCTCCAATCTGCATTGTAAAATTTACATAGAAATAGCATTTGAAAGCTTGACGGCTCGGATCAGTAAATAAGCTTGTGACGTATCGGAAATATAAAGCTGAATATAGACTATAAAATATATTATGGAATCAAATTTTATTTGAAATAAAATTTTCGACGATATTTCCTACACTGGAAAAATATTATAAGTGCAGTCTAAAAAGTGTGCCGAGGAATAGTTCAGCCTACAATGGCTGGGTAAAAATCCAAGGTCCAAAAGGGAACCAAGGCTTCGTTAAGGGAACCACTAGGCCAAAAGCCAGGTCCACCCGGTATACGGCTGGCTCATACAAGGGCACTGTGAACGAGTAAAACCAAGCCACCATTGTTGTATACAATAAATTATTTTGTATTATAATTGTACAATATTTTCGTTTACGAAACGGATTTAAAAAAAAAACCCGACAACGATTTTGATTTAGTCGATATGTAAATATGATTGACACCAGCTGTGAAGATTTAATCAGCCCTCGTTTGTCACCCAGTGACATATCTAAACGTAGTTAGTGATTGTACCCGTCACTGCTCATACAATATGACAACTTCTGTTGCATTGTTACTCTTTCATCTCGATGAAGCATTCAACGCAAAAGTTAACTTATCCATTTGGATTTTCATTTTGAATCAGTCAGTTTAACCACTTCCTGCATTTATTTATACAGGAATTCCCACGAAGAGGTTTAAATGTTTGATTTTATATTTCTTGCCCATTAGACTGAATATGTGGAAACTTTACACAATTCATAAAGTGAGTTTTAAAAATATCCTTGGAACGTTGCAGCTCCCTAACCCTTCTACAAACAGAATGAAAAATTTTAAATATTTATTATTAATTATTATTTTCTAATTAGTATGATCGCAGTTAGTAATTGGATAATGTTGGACTTTACGTTTAGGGTTTTCATTAGGCTATGTTCTAGTTTCCTGATGAAAAATTATTATTTTCCTAAAATGCGAAACTAAAGATATTTTACAAAACCAAAAACAACATTTTTTTATGTTTTTAAAGCATAATTTTTCAATTTGTTACCATATTGATTCTACAACAGTTAGGGACTGGAATTTTGCCAAAACATTTTTAAAACCTACTTCATAAATTGTGTAAAGTTTAAAAATGTTCGGTGCATAAATGAGCAAGTAATATGAAACCAAACGTTTAAACTTCTTCTTGGGACTCCCTGTATATGAGATTAATAATAGCTTTAGTTAATACTAATTTATTCTTAACACTATAGTTAGATCGTGCTACATAAATTTAATTTGAGTTTAAAATTTAATTTCTTTTATAATTGTAAATTATGCAGTAGCATAACTATTTTTTTCACCCATTTCATAAAAAATTGGTGTTTAAACACAAAAAAAGATATTCCAGGATGACAAACTCGTCAAAATTTACCAAACAATCACTGAAACTCATCGACAATAAAATAAATTAATTTACCTTATTTTTGTAATGGGTTAAATACACATTTGGTGTGAGTTAACAGAACCTTGTAAATAATATTAATCTACTTAATTCGTGACATTTGTAACAAAAAGTTCGTAGCATTTGTAACAAGATTCGTTAACATCTGCAAACATTTCCAGTACGTTTGCTAACTCATCGTTGTAGTTATTTTCCCAGTAACATATGCATCGTTAAATCCTTAACCAATAGAGTTTATTTCAAGTATTTTTCATATATTTTTTAAATATCAAAATTGATTGTATACAACTATAAATAATTCATTACTATGATATGCTAATCAATTACCAATATATTAAACCTTCTAAATGTCTATTAATAATGAGATCTAATGATAATGTGCTTATGTTACACAATGTAAAAAATATATTTGCTGCATTACAAACATTGTTTTAT
Organism: Macrosteles quadrilineatus; assembly: GCF_028750875.1. Taxonomy (NCBI): domain Eukaryota; kingdom Metazoa; phylum Arthropoda; class Insecta; order Hemiptera; family Cicadellidae; genus Macrosteles; species Macrosteles quadrilineatus. Next base: position 162,686,203 of record NW_026542594.1, read on the forward strand.
TTTGAACAACAAAAACACTGACTTGTCCATCATTAAAGAAGATTTGTATATATTGAGCCTAATTAATTTGATTTACCACGTGTAAGTAGAAGTAAAATCCATTTTATTATTATTAACCTTAAAATCGAAGTCATTTTATATGTTTTTATCTTCAATTATTCAACTGGACTTACGGATACTTGAAAAGTATTTAAAAATTCCTTTCAAATGTCGTAAGGAGATTTTTTTTAGATATATCTTTCAAATCAATAGTGTTTCAAAAATAGGGAAAAAGTCGTAATTAATAAATCAAATTAACAACAAACAGTGTTGAATAGTTTTTAGTGGTCAAAAGTAATTTTGTTTCGAAAATATTATGAATGTTATGTTAATTTCAGCATGCGTTCCACCAATATACCAGCCTGCACGAGTTTGAATTTTAAATTTGATTACATAGTCTATTGTTCAAAATATGAAATTTAGGAAAAATGTATGTCAAAAAAAGGGGAAAACATATTTTTTTACTTTTGTTTAACTACTATAATTCACATTATAAAAATCATTTAACACTGATTAAAACGACTTAAAAATGCACATGCCTTATACTGATTAACAAACTGAATCATGCACCTTTCTACATGGTGGATGAAAAATATTGTCAATCATAGTATATATCTGCTATACAATTTTAACAACACCTTAACCTTGCTATGTAATGTTTGAACTGTCCAAAAAAGGCATTGATATTTTTACCTTAAAAGATATAGAAAAAATTAAAATTATATAAGTTTTTTTTGTATTTGTTAATTACAAGAGAATGGCACTGGTCGTTGTTACACTCAGCCGTCCCATCTGGAAATACTACTTCTATTGGAGTAAATATTTACTTAATTGGCTTTAACAATTATTGTTTCTAAAGCTATGAATGTAATCGGATCAAGGATATTAATAATAATTGAAAACAGTGTTATGTTTTCTTTTACAAAATGTATCTTTTAAACATTGACAAATAGTAAATGTAGTCTTTATACAACTTTGTATGATAATTTATTTGCCGGATTTTGTATAATAGTTTATAATAGTGTTTAATACGGACTCCCAATTGTTAACTAACGTAAAAATTAAAATTAAAACTTAAATGTAGTACTAGTGAGCTCATAGTTCAGGCTAAGGTGATTAATTCTTTCAAAACCTCATTCCTCTTTATTTTTTTTAGAATAACGATAGCATTTGGGTTAGCATTACAAAGTCTTTCAGTTAATACTGACTTTTATTAGGTAATGTGGTGGTATTTGTTTTATTTCACATCGCCTAATCATAAGTTTTCATGCTTTTAAGTAGCATACGGATTTTTTGTTTAGTGTTTAGATAAATGTGTAATTTGTTCGTTTGTTAATAACACGTTTGCAATCAAAAACTCAAATACTAAAATATCAAATTGTACGATACAATTTTAAAAACAAAAAGAAAAAGCGGAAAGGAAACTGAGTAAAAGATCAAATCTACTAAAACTATACAAAACCTTCTGCTTTGTTCTTTAGTGCTTCAGAAAAATTCATTGGTTGAGAGGGGTATTCTAGTACCCTACTGTTCTCCCACATTGATTGTGTTTTCCAAATTATTTTGTTTATGCTTATATGTGATGTCATTTACAAGAAGTGTTAATTATTATGATTATAAAATGATAGAAAATATATAACTATTACCATTGATGATTTTGATGTAATTGATATTATCCATATATGATTTATTATCATTTAAATTGTACGATGTAACAGTAAAAAAATACCATTAATAAATCTGCCGATGACTAAACGTGCAACCATGCATCCAGTCATCAAGAATATAAGTTGTTGCTCTAAACTTGATTCTATATTGCAGGCCTACTAAGAGCAGTGCCATTATACAGCAATGTCACTTCATGTTTTGTTGCTACTAGCTTTGTCCAAGCAGTCTGTTGTAGACATAGACGTATGACTGGGCAGGACCTCAGAACATACATGATTTGTCTCATTTGTTACGGCGTAGTTTGCATTTCTAACATGCAACAACTACGTGACACAATATTATAAACATTATTTTACTGTCATTTCAACTAATTAAACGTATATTTTTAATTACTAGAAGCTTAAACCAACACGGAAAGATGATAGGTTTATAAATACTGTAATTAATTTTAAAAACAAACATATATTGAGGTCTTTTTTATTGATTTTCATCACCAATCACCATTCATCATTTAATTTGAGTAAAATTAAACTGAATAATAAAATATTTGGTGTGGCAATGGGTTATGGATACTGTTGTAAACAGAAAAACTCCATTGTCGACTACGTCGAGTCAAATGTTTATTCCTAAGAGAAAACATGCCTAGGTTTTTTTAGTATAACTAAGTAATCTATATGAAAAATAAACTACATCATTCTTATTCGAGATGATAGAAGAATCAAGATTTATCTAGAATAATAACTCACGTCCATACTAAGTATAATAAATTGGAATGTTTTTATTTTATTAACATGAAGCCGGATAATAAACTGTTTTGTTCTCATTGTTTTATACATATTTATTTAGACGTTTACCTTGGGTAAAATTTCAAAATGTACATCATAATATATACATGAAGTTAAATTGACCACGATAAAGCTATTAACTAACTTAGTCATTTAAAATCCAAATGATAATTCTGGACTTACATGACTGTTGGATTGTAAGTTAGTTTTATTATTATTATTATTATTATTCGTAGAATGTTTACGTGTAGCTTATTAAAGGAAAATCAATTAATTTAATTAAAATCATATCATCGATAAAATTGCATTTTGTTGCAATACATGATTAAAAGATCTTAATTTGATTCATTCAACAAATGAACTACTAGCTTACCAGTTAGTATGTTAATAAAATATTTGTAATAACAAATTTTAAGGCAATTGTTTAATATTATACAACAGCATTGCAGTTAATCTCTTTGTCAATAAAACTGTAGGACAAATAATCAAATTTGAACCTATATAATGTTAATTGACTTAATTAAATAGTGTTTTATTATTTAATATACAATATGGGTGAACTAATTAGTAAAGAGAAGTTCAGGGTTAAATAAACTGAGTAAAATGAACTAAAAGAGTATTTTTAAAGCAATAAGGCTTATATAATTAATTATAAAGAATTATATCAAATTCTGTCTACGCGCAAGAGATGTTTTCTTCGTCTGGTAAGAGACCCCATTTCTGCATGTTTGTCTTGCATTTTTGGTACCTCAACCTTAATTCGATTTAGGGTCTTCCACACCGTGTAATGAAGGTCTCCACCAGGAGCCAGTTCCTCCCTGGCTGGTATGGGAGGGTTAGTCAACGTGGCCTCCCACCTTGCCACCCGATTGCTTGAGAGTGATCCATCCAGGACTCGTGTCCGTGATAAAAAGCTCTTTCTGGACCGAAGCCGTCGCTCTGCAGGTTGGTGGCCGTGTAATGGGTGACGAGGGTCTATCACTTGCTTAGTCCTTTCTGCGCCGGCAGCAACATCACGTCGAGTTGATGGAGGGGCAATCCCTATGATAGGATAGAGTTTGTGTACTGTGGTTGGTTTCAAACACCCAGTTACAATCCGAGCCATGTCATTGACTGCATGTGACGATGCATTCCCTACTGGTGCAGCATACTCCGCAGCTGACACACAGAGCGCTAAAGCTGAGGTTCTGAGGACATTAGGGTTAGCACCCCAGCATCTTTTCTTATAGTCTAATAAGTAAACAAAAGTAATAAATTTAACAGTTAACCTTCCTCCTAAGTGTGTTTGTAATCCAAACTGTATTGTAATGCTTTATTAATAATTGCTGAAGTTTGTGTAGGTCAAAATTATGTTTTCAATTACTGTTATTGTGAAAACATTTCTTACTAAAAATGCACAGGTTTATTGCGTGCATGGTATTCTGTGAACTCATATAATCAATTTCAAATGTTTGACTTTTTGTATTGATAAATATGTTTATATTGTATTTTAATTAATTACTAAAGTACAAAAGTCATTTTAAAAACCTGTGTTGTGATCTTTTGCGTATATAATCATGGAGTAGAATAATCTAAGTATTTTTGGGTTGCATTATTAAACTATTATTGTTAAATTTCTTTATAAAATAACTTTCTCTAAAAGCGTTGAAGGAGGAAACTAGAGGGATAAAGTAAAATCTAATGGAGCTTTCTCTAAAATACGGTGAAACATGATTCAGAATTTAATATGGTTGAGAGCGGCCAATGTTATTTGAGCCACAACTTTGTTATTACAACCCAAATTAATCATGTATGGCTGATGGATCTTGTATATAAGTAACATTTGTTTGACTCCAAGAGTAAAATTGTTAGGATATACCGTTAAGTACTAAAACTTAATTTGGCTTCCAAACTTTGGTAATGGCAGGTTGAAGAACTTTAAAGTAACGTTCTACAGGTTTAATATATTAAAAACTCCTTGAAAACACTTTCTTAAGTCAATTACCTAAATACATTTAGTATTCATCATAGCTTTATATTGGGATGAAGTATATTAAAGGTTGATTTGGCTATAAAACATTGCTTTGAATTACAAGGAAAATTGTAAACCACTCTTCTTACCATTGTCACAAATTTAGCAAAAAATGTACCTAAATTCATTTTTCGTTATTTAAAATTCGCAACGAAATAACGTGTTTCTACTTTCTAACATAGAGCTTTTGTTGGATAACATTATTATGAATAGCTTATAAAGTACATTTTGCAAACAATTGAGTTCTATTTATGTTGGGGTCAATTCATAAATATGTCAGTGAAGGTAGCCATGGACTGGAATTTATCGAAGGCATTCAAGTCTAGAAAATTAGTAAATTATAATCTCTTGTAACGAACTTTGCAAGATAGAGGTAACTCATATTCACGTTGGTTATCTTATTTTGGTGATTTGTACATTTTCCTTGAGAAATGTACCTATCATTTTATTCAACATTATGTAGAATCGGTTATGAACTGAAGTGCAGTTTTAAACGCAAATGTTCAGTGTTTAGTGAAAAGCTTAAAATTTGATACATATATTTATGATTTGTTAGAACTATCTATTGTAAAGTAAAAATTATATTTTAAATGGTCTATACTTGGAGTTACGTAGAGAGAAAAGAATTTATTTATAAAAATAGACACATCTGCCTAAAAAAAGTTTGCCAATGACACTGAAAAAAATATATAATCAAAATATTGAAGGATCATAACAGCTTTAAGACTGATAATTTTTTATGTTTGCCATATAAATGATTTCTCGTTATAGTCAATAAACTTCTTAATTTTTCATGAATAATACTTTTCAAAAGGATCCGTCCGAATCATATTGTTTCCAAAAGTTCACAAAAACATTTTGATAACAGGAGTGCAAAACCCATGATGCATGCATACTTTAAGAGTATACAGAAAACACCTTTATGCAACCTAAAGTCCTAAACAAACAAAGTCTACCTTGAGGCAGTAGCTAGAGCATACATTTAGTGTATAAGGTACATCAATCAAAATACCTTAACAAACTAATTCTTCATGATAATAAGGTTGTAAAAAATGTATAGTATTTAGAAAATCGTTTATTTATTTAAACATATAAAGATTTTATTACACTGAATAACATATCAAGAAGAATAAGTTAAATGATTTAATATCATCACAATGTTGTATCAAAGTAAATTTATAATTCAAATTTCAAAACGATCTGGTAAAAAAATTCTACTTTTATTATTGATATTGAGACTGAAACAACTTAAAGTAATTATACAAGACAATATGTATTTACATCTTTAAGTGCTAAGATAAGTGAAACTTAAAATGTGCTAGTACGGTTTAATATACAAAATAAAATCAATATTTTAAATTTTCCATCTAAATATGTTTTTACATCTATTTATACATGCATACATCCAAAACAATCAAATTGAAGAAGCAAAATTTTACCAGTAAACAATAATAGTAGAATAGTTATATAATGTTAGGTTATAAGCCAGAATATATAGGCCTAATGGTTACACGTAACAAAACGAAGAGATCCAACAATAACTCTTATCTTGTTCGTTAAGAACAACTCCATACAAACATTACTATAAAACTAGCTGATTGAGAAATAACACTGAAAAAGCAAACCTATTGGAATATTTGCTGAGGTTAACGAGTATGTTTGAACGTTTGCTAGAGTTAGAGGAAGGTAAACTCCATTCTCTTTAAACATTCTAAAACTTCGCTAAGGTTTACTTTACTACCATTGCAACGTATCAATTAAAATAATTAATCAACAGTAGTTATTTTTAAATGTGAGGGTTTAAACAATTTATTAGTTTTTGTGTAAAAAATTGAATGTCTTCTTAAAAATACTGTGGGAGTAAAACAATGTATTTAAGTAATATCACACACAAACATACTAGCATAATATATATAGTATTAGGGGACCGAGCATTGTTTGAGGTATTTAATTTGTTCAAGATGTTAAAAAAGTAAAATCTATGGCTAAAAATTTATGATTTCTATGATAGTACCAAATGCAGTCTAAGTTGTGGAATAAAATAACGTAATAACATTTCATCAGTGTTGGGGAAGCTACTTTTAAAATGTAGCTAGCTACAACTACTGCTACATTTCCAAAAAAGTAGCTTAGCTACAGCTACAGCTACAGTTCCGAAAAAGTAGCTAGCTACAACTACAACTACAATGAAATGTAGCTACAGCTACAATTTTAGCTACTTTTCCAAAGACGTTAATTTTTATTCCACGCACATTAGGTAAATGTAAAATTAATTGCAACTACATTTTTGTTGTTCAAAGGTTTATTGCGGACATTTTCCATCACGAATGTAAAAAACAATACACAACGTTTCGGGATCTGGAATCTGATCCCGTCTTCACCCAACCCCCGGGGTTGGGGGGGGGGGGGGGTTGGGATACCCTCGGTAGTGTATTCCAACTTAGGTTGGGCGTTTGTGTATTGTTAGTTGTAATGTGTTAGTTAAGTTTTTTCACCTGAAGACGGGATCAGATTCCAGATCCCGAAACGTTGTGTATTGTTTTTTACATTCGTGATGGAAAATGTCCGCAATAAACCTTTGAACAACATTAACTCACCATCACCAACAATGAACTTCAAACAAAGAACTACATTTTTATTGAACAAACATTTAAAAAAATGTCAGTATTGAATCTAACATTACTTGGAAAACAAATTATTCCTAGATTGTATTTAACTTAATTTGTTGGGATTATAAACCTAACATTACAACAACAGAACCAAATAGTTGGGTGTCCCATCATATTTAGTAATTATTTTTAAATATTGCATTATTTTTAAGCATCTTAAAATATAATTTTCATTAAGTTCAAAGGACATAGGCTACAACCAAACTATATTTTAAAAGCTAATTTTATTAATTTAATATAGATTCATTTATAGATGTTTTATATAAACAATTAAGACCAATAAAACTGCAAAAAGATTATTTAAAAATACTTTTTGTGTTAGCCTAGCCTACTGAAATTGGAGTTTATTGCCTTTCTTTACTGTTAATGTTAAAAACAACATTATCTTTTAAAGTGATAAATTACTTATTCTACGAATAACACTTTTCAAGCAATGTCAAGAAATCGTCCTTTATTGTCATTATGCATAGGGCAAATTGTGCTTCAACCTAGTTGGTAGAGAAAACAGTATTCAGCAACTTATCCTAAAATCGGCTTTTAATTTAAACATGATGAAATTTGTAAAGTAAAAATAACATGTAGGCCTACTTGGCTATGTAACAAGTTGGCTATAGTAGGCTTGTTCTTGCAAGGACTAAACATATATATTCATATAATAATTGAACTTGGCATTCGTCTTAAACCACAGCCTCAGTCCTATACAAGAGCTGTTAGCAGGAGCAAACTATGCTATTTTTCAATGTAAGTTTCATGTTATATGGAGATTTTTTCATTACAATTATCATGTAGTCTAGGCATATCTTAAATCTCATCAGGTAATTTCCTCTTTGCTAATTTAGTAAACCTTTGAAACATCTTCGTAATCTAACCAAGGAAGGGCTTGTGATGATAAACCACAATCAACAGCTGAAGCAAAGTTTGATAGACCAGCTTTCTCATTATTTCAAGGTGTGTTGGTTTCCATTAAACCCCAAGTTGAAGAATTATCGATATAATAATTACTAATTCCCCTTTCCTGTCAATCACTTGCAAGCATTCAATTCAATAGCTTCTCTTGTCTGTCACCGTACCGGTACCGTTTAAACGTCGTCTGCATCTAGTGATTTTATTTTATCTGACAGTAATCATAGAAATGAATCCGGCAGTAAATTAAGGAAATGAGAGCCAAAAATGTGGATAACACTCATTTAATGGCCTCTATGTCCACACAACGTTGTAATAGGGAATGAAACGGCTGCAACCAGCTGTTTGAAGCCAAGAAAGTAGGCCTAATTTTTTTGAAAATCTCAGTTTGAAAGAGGTTGTTTCACGTAAGGTTGAGGTTATGATAAAAATCACTATCTCAAACAAATGTTAATGTAGCGAGAAAAGTATCTAAAATTCCGCTACAACTACTTTAAAAATGTAGCTAGCTACAGCTAAAGCTACAAAATCTTAAAAGTAGCGTAGCTACAGCTAACGCTACAAAAAAAGTAGCGCGCTACTGTAGCGTCGCTACTTGTAGCGCGCTACTTCCCAACACTGCATTTCATCATGCTCAAGTTTTGGTGCTGTATAGGCTATACAGCATTTTTTTAACAGCCTTGTAATAAAGTTATTGAAAACCATTGCAATTAAACAGAATTGTGTGCTAGGCCTACAGAAAATGTAATCGAACCAATAAATTTCCATTAGAAATCTTACTCAGAAATGTATTAAAATGTTTTGTTAACATATACGAGAAAAAAGTGTAAAAACTGCATATAAACACTCTGAATACGCTAAAACGTTGTTTTAGGCTATAAAATAATGTTTCAAAGGCCTAACTTAAGGGGCTGCAAGACAAATAAATATAGCATCGTCTTTACATTCTCCAAAAGTTTAGAACCTATGCGTTATATTATTGAGTATCTATAAGTCTAAATAAAAAAACACATGTTTCGTGTGAAAATATTAATTTGAAATTCTAATTAACCTATTAAAACACAACTTATTAGTTTTACCTGTAAATCATCTTCATTCTCAATTTGGCTACGATTAATTTAGTTGTAAAGTCAATTCGTATTCGGTACACATTCCCTCATTCATTATTCACCTAACAAACTTTTCATATAGACGAGCAATCGATATTAAACATTCCTAAAAAAACTTTATTAAAAAATATAAAAAGCTGATACGTAACATCTATTGACCATTATTGTTTTGATGTGTTAGTTTCTTGGACCCTGAAACGTCACAACTAATTATAAGATCGTGGAAAAACTAACCCATTCAGGTAGCACATCGTCGAAAACTACAAAACTTTCTTGGTTCCGTGACTTTTAGTTCAATATTAGTGTATATTGTTTTGTGGTAACAGACTTAACGTTTCTTAACAGTCGTATTTAGGCTACCCCTATTGCTTAGTAATAGTCATACACCCCAAGTACATTATATAATTAATGCTCAAGGCTTAATTGCTTTCACAGAAATGTCCTTTTCCTTTGTACTGTATTTAGTGATTTTCTACTGTACTGTAGATGATATGTTACAACCATACAATCGATTTATTTACATTTTCGTAAAACTGCCATGGCTACTTATCAGCCATTAAGACTAATGTTAAACATTTTAAAAATTAATTTAAAGTTTTTAACGAAAATGAATTTTCTCAGAGCAGAAACAAGCATGGATATTGTTTTTAGCCTGATGACATTACTAACAATTTGGAGGAAATAATAGGAGCCTTTTTGAAATCATTGTGCGCAAACGTTACTCATATTATAGTATAGACCGGGTGCGGAAAAAACTATATATTTTCTGCAGAGCTCTGTTCAGCGACAGGTCGTCTGAGAGTGGTGGGTGTAGGCTCGTTGGAAAGCCTACACAAAGCCATTTTTTGTAGTCATAGAGCTGTGGTCGCCTGAGCTACGTGCGGTTGTTATATTTGAAAAATATTCTTGCAATTATTTACAACTTTCACATTGGTTAGGTATCTTGACCTCCATCACAAGGATGGGACGACCACCAAGTCTACAAGTCCACTAAACTAAATCTGATTACCACGAAATACACGAGATTTTAGGAAGTAATATATGAGGAAATCAAATTTATTTCAGTGCCCTTAACCTCCTTCCAATCATAGAGTTCTCTTTAAACCCACAAAAGCCATGAATACCTTGACCACGATAACCGCCTTTGCTGAGTAGTATTACCTCTTAGACGTATCTTCAGACTCAATGCTCCTTCAAACCAAACCAAACAAAACCACCGAGCTTCCAAGAGTCCTTACTAAAACGTCGTAACCAAGTACATTTTAACTTTATTTTCCTCAGTCTCTTACCTCACTATTTTACAAAATAACAAATAAATATTACAACACAAACCTAGTTTATGAACAGAGTATTAGAATAAGTTTACCATAAATTAGTTTTATCGTATGAAGCGTGTATTATCTGCGAATACTTTTAAATTGGTCATTGAACAAAACTCATACAACTGCAAGCTAAAAAGTAATAATTTGTGTTTGAAACTTGAATCTAATAACAAATTTTTTTCCTTGACAAAACCATAAATAATCATGTATTTTGATTGAAATTGTGTAAAAAAGCTTGATGTACTTAACAATGTTAACCAAACATAACTGATTACTTGATTAATAACGTTAGGGTGTGCCTTATCCACCTTTTGTTATTTGTTTTATTTTCATCTAATTATTGATAGAAACATAAATCTAATATTTTCTATTTATGAATTTTACTATGCTCATTCAAAAAATAACTGTCACTTTGAGACAGTTATTTAGAAGAAAAACATAATTCACTTAACTGAATTGAATCAGCCTAATATATTTTTAGAAATAAAAAAAACATTTTTCAATCATTGTATACAAATTACAATATTACAAAAATTACAAAAACCGTTTGTTATAAAATAATTATTAGAGGTTTATGAATTTGATTTGGTTAGTCTTAAATAATATAACGTGGTTCCCATACATTCTTCAAATAAAAAGCTTTTTATTTGTATATAGGTAAGTCAATTAGGTTATGTTTGTTTTTTGGGGTTATTTTATTTGCTTACCGGTTGTTAGTGTTTTAAAGAAACGTAACTGTGAAATCAGCTGATTGAGCAAGCGGAAATAAACATCCCCGCTTTAGAGTGGAAATTAGCTATTTTGCGTACTGTTTACAGGTGTGGCAATGTGATAATTTCCATGCAGTGATTGGACAGTATAGGCTTATAAATATGATAAACTGTCCCAAGAGTTGCTGCAAAGGTGATGATCAAAGATCAAATGATCAAAGATTCATTAAATTTATGAAAACAGGCTCCCCAAAATATTTCAAATCCGATTTTAAATTTGTGTCACAGGGTAGTTCAAGAATGTCTCGTTATTCTTCTATCACATTGCGTATACCTCATCATGTGACCACAGCTTATGGCAGGACTTTTGTTGTTACCGCTTGTCGTCTGTGGAACGGCCTACCCCTACACATTAAGACACTTGAAAAACGTTTCCAGTTTGTGGCAGCACTGAAAAAGCTCTATTTTGAGAAGATGGTCTCGGCTGGCGTGTCCTAGGGCTACTGTTACTTTGCGCGTTTGCTGATGCGTGTATGCAAGAGTGTGTAAATGTGTTTGTTGTATTTGTTAAATTTGTATGTTTTTTTTCTAAAATATATGTAGATACTTGAATTGTTAAATATTTGATGTTTAATTAGATTAAGTTATCCCAATGTAACATTATTTTTGATATTTTTTGGATGTCAGGTTAAGTGTAAGAAAGGGCCATGTGGCCCTAACTTTGCCTGAACAAATAAACAATTTTTCATTTCATTTCATTTCATTTTCAAAGGTTAACGTTGAATGCAGTAAAACCAATATCCGATGTAGTTAACCAATTTATCCAAGCCATCAAGCTGTCAAACGCAATCTCTATGTAAATGCCACAACGTATTTTGGGGCACAAGCGACATAAAGGTCTGTGTTCTATTTAAATTGACATGATTTTAGACCCAAGAGATAAGTGCATGTGTTAACAAATGGTTTTGAAGGGAAAAAGATTTCTCTATAGGCGAGTAAATAAAGGTAAATGTATAATCTGGCATATTAGTTGTCTGATATTTAAGTAACGTATGTCTTTCAATAAAACAAATAATCAACAATATTTATTTCAAGACTAATGTACATAAAGAAGGTTAATAATGCCGAACATGATATCAATGTGTGTTTCATTATACGGTTAACACAAATGTATAATTAGATTTCATAATTGTTTCATACAAATCTGTTAACATTTGAATAAAAACCATTCCACTTATGTTGCATCATACCTAAGTACTCGTAAATATGATTGTTTTGATTTATAAATGACATCTGAAAATGTTTAGAGTATATTTCTGTGAAAATCCAACTATGTAAATCGAAATTTGCTTAGTCTGCATGTTTGCTGCGGTGGAGATACTTGTCTTTGTACAATACAAGAATTATTAAAATGTAGAGTTTTATATGGGTTTCCCACTCTCGAGAACAATTAATCACGTAGGTTTACTATGTTGTTACCAAGTTCTTAGAGAGTTGTTCGTAGCCCGGGCTTCATACACATCTTCAAGAGCTTGGCAAACTAAGTTTTAACATAAATTTAAATGGGTTATTTTACTCCGAAAATTAGTCGATGCACCACCACCAAATATAATTCAGTAAAGACAAAACTCTCATCTTTCCTAATTTCGTCTGTTATCTGAGTGTTTTCATTTTTGTATTTAAAACGGTTTTTAAAACGAGATATACAGGATGCTTAAAAAAAACTTAACAACTTAAAACAACATTTATCTTTCCACTTAAAGCTATGAAATAACAATCAAAGTTTAGAAAATAATTTCAAGTTTTGGTACATAATAAGGAGTTTTTCTAACTTTAACATGTTTCCATGATTAGCTTACAAAAATAATAATAATTAAAAATTAAATTTATAAAAACTACAACCTAAAATGAGTTTATTTTAGCTAAAGCTATCCTTACTCTTTCTCCGAGTTCTTCTTTATATTCACTTTACTGACGTAGACAAGATCCTGTCTACTGACGAAGCCCAAAAAAGTCACACGGGGTAAGAGGACAAGTGTAGGAACATCACTGCCATCCAACGGTTTAGAAATGACCTATCCAAACAATCTCGAACAAAGCATCTCCAGTGTAGAGGAGCACATGGAGTCTTTAGTCTTGAAGGAGGTTTCCTATTGTATCCTGTCTAAAATCTCCATTCAACAACAACATCAGACTGGTTTCAATGGACCACTCCACACACTGCGCCTTAATACGATGTCCATTGCGATTCTAACGAGTCTCATAAATGATTTGTTATCGTTTACCAAGCAACAATACAAACCAATCAGCTCATAAAACTGCTACTGTTTAAATCTTTTTTAGCTACTCTTTCATGTGGTGTTTTTAGAAAACTGTTATTTCACGTGGAAAGAGAATGGGAGAACGTCAAAGTTGTAAAGTTTTTTTTATAAACACCCTTTTTATGGCATGCTAAAATCAATTTCTCTAAATTCGCGGTAAAGGATATCCTTCCATGGCCACCTGAAACTATAATGTTATGTCTGAACTCTAGCTTTGAAGCCCCGACTAAAATATTATTATCCTTTCGCAGTATTAGGTAACCTACTTGAAGGCTGATTTTAATTCATAGCGTTGTTTATATTTTATTATACTTTGTGAATAACCTGTTTTCATAATAAATTGAGCTTTCATATATTAATTACATATCTATTTTAATGTTAATTTATGTTAATCACAGTTTCAAGAGTATTTCAAATTTTAAAATACGTTGAAATAATGATTAAAAAACTAGACAATAAAAATGGCAAAACCCTATGAACATGATTTGTTTTATAGTTTTGGAGTTGTTAAAACAAAGATCCATTAAAACTTCTGGGAAATTGGCAAGCTGCATCATCGTGTGTTGCTTTGTTTAGACACATTTCAAAATACGGTTAAATTTAAAACACAGAAATACAGTATACTTTCGAAAAATATTAGAATTATATTGCTTAAAAATGCCCTCTTCTTTATTACAAACATTTAGATTTTTTACCGTGTAAAAGGTATAGTACATGGATGGGGCCAGGTAGGCATAAAGAGTTGTACTGACTACGAAGTAGTTTAAGAATTCATGTATGATGTTCATATTTTTACTCAAAAAAGCAGTCCACTTCTTGGATTTATTCAACTCCTGTGTGAGGAGTACATGTCTAATCTAATTAAAAACAAATGCGTAAACGACCTTACTCTATTGTCCATCTAAATTTTAATATATAATTATTAAGGAAAATATCTCTTTAACATATAGTTATTTTACAAAAAACTTTAGAAAAAAAGGACATTCAATGTGTTTTTTTTATGTAGAATATATTCATTATTTGATTGCCTAAATAATTTGCGTTATAGTTGAGGGGTGTTAAATCCAATATTTAATAGAACAACCTACTTGTTACAGTGCACAGTTGTTGCGTATTATTTCTAGGTAATCCACATATAATTGAACTGTTGTTAACGATATGAATAATTCAATACAAGTATAATAATTTATTAAAAGGATTTTAATCACTCCCATTGTTTATGACAAATTAATTACACACGTGACATGGACAAATATGAACTTTAAACACCCAGATATGCTGTCCACTGATTGCATATGTTTATCATTAGTGATCGCTAATTAATAGATCGTGTGTACTAAAATTGAATATTTATAGGTATTTTTTTACGAAAAAAACTATGTCTAATATCAGTATACAATTTTATTTTATGTGTTGGAATTCTTTAAGAATTTATTTTTTAAATTATATAATGCCAAAATTTACTAGTTGCATACCGTAATTATTATGTATTACACGCATTTTATAAACATAGTTGACAAATTTCTTTTATATTTTATGACCCATGTAATTTTTTTATTATTGTTTTAACAATAAGTGAAACCAAAAAAGCCTAAGTAGCGAGTGATTATTACTTATGATAACTTGACTCTTTTTAATTTAACCAAATCTCGAGTTGAAAAAGAGATGTGAGTGCTGAAACCCAAGTAAACCTGTTGAATATGTAAATCCAATCAACCACAAGGAAGCCCTTGTTACTATGCAATACAATAAGATATTGCAGGTTTAGTTAAAGCTGTACCAGATGAATATAAATGATTGCCTTACATTGTTCTTACCGTCGTCTGTTCTTTAAAACGCAACTCTTGTTATTCTTACTTTCTCTGATGATTCATGCTGTTCACAAATGTTGCCTATTATTTCTAGATAATCCATAAATAATTGAATTGTTGTTATTGAGTGATGAACATTGTTGACAACTTCAATACATTCACTGTCCATACTTAATGATGCTCATAAGGTATTAAGTTCTTATAAAAGTATTTTAAAGAAACGATTTCCTTTGCTCATACCAAATCAACCGATATACTATCAAACCAAAATAATTGTACTGCAAGATATAAAATAGTTTTAATCAATGGTGACGTTAAAAGTTAGTTCCCACCTTTAGTGTTTTATAATAAAAGAACTTTAAAAATGTCTTGGTGACATTATTGAAGTATCCCAAGGAAAGCTTATTTGTCCGTTTGAACTCTGATTTATTGTAATAAGACAGAATCAATATATCCTTAATTGTATATGTTCTTTTGAATTAACATTTGCAACATGCAAAACTAAAAGAATAAAAAATAAAGATATCCAAACTGAATCTCATAAGCCAAATATTTTATGTAATTTATATGGTTATGCAGCAAACACTAAGCGCAATTTTACTTGCGTAATACAATTCTTACATAAGATATAAGGTTGTCCTTTACAAAAAACACCAAATAAACCTCACATACTACCTGTTTCGGTGCCATGTTGTATGTTCAACACTTTTTGCCTTCAACTTTGGACAGTAGAGAAGTTAATAATCTATATATTTAATACACGACATGAAACTTTGTGAACAATAAGGCTTTTTTGTTTTAAGATTTAACCCCACATATTATATACCAAAATGTTCGTCTATGTGTGTAGATGTGCAAACAAGCTTTAGATTTTCGAAAAATATCTTTTTAAGGGCATGGGCTGCCCTCAAAATTCCTTTCATAAGGATAACATTGTGATTGATTTGAATGTTATTTTATTCTGAAACAGATGTCAATAAATTAGTTTAAAGAAAAATAAATCCCAGCTGTTATGTTTGGTTTTGAAATGTAAACAGTTTGCATGTTTTTAAAAATAACTATGGTTCGGCCGCTTAGAAAACAACCTCCTCTAGCATTGGTTTTAGTGTACATGTTGCTCGAAATCGAGCAATTGCAAATAAGTACAGGAGTTTTATAAACAAACTAGCTGGCCCGACAGACGTCGTCCTGTCCTATTGTGGTTTTATGTCACATGCTCGTATCCTTTATTTAAATGCTAGTGGTCTTCAGATATCATGGACCGAATCTTTGACTTTTGAAAAGTTAAAATCATAAGAAAGTTAAACATTGCATCTTATTACATAGTAAACGGTATCACAAAACTTATTCTATGATTTAATACGTATAAGCATAAACACGTACTAAGACACATTAAATATATAAGGTTTTCATTTTTACCATTCACATCACAACTCAACAATTAGAAAACACTAGAATAATACTTCGGTCGGATAATTAAAGCATTGACTAATACAGGATCATTCGTTTTGTAAATCTACGAATAAAATTATAGACTGGAGGACTAACTATTACTGTCAAGTATATTTATTTTTCCATACTCAATACAGAAATTAGCTATTTTGTGATGGGTGCTGTTATCAAAGAAAATAATTGTTGCTCAAGCCCTAACTTCGAGCAAGAAAAAAAACTGTTTGCCTTGCTCTACACTTACTTTGCCTTTTTCTCGATTAGTTCTCTATTTGCCAACTACGAGAACAAAAGTGTTCTTACAATCATTACAATATTATCAAGTGTTCTTACAATATTATCGAGGAGTTACAGTAAAATTTTGAACATCGTTTAAGGCCTCAAAAAATAAAAAATATAGGCATTGACACATCAAAATGAAGCTTAGAGTTTATGGATTTATTTGTATAAATTTATCCAACCATAATCCGCTTAAATGATGGTTATGACTAACAAATCAGATGATTAAGCAAAGTTCTTACGAGTTTGTTTACTTTTAATCTCCAAATTGGATCACAACATACTTTGTGTATAGAGTTTCGTAATGAATAAAAAATTAACTTAAGTCTTCATTCTCAATTTGTTTATTACTCAATGTTTGTACGAGTCAAACATAAGGTGTTATTTGACTGTATTGTATTCAGAATCAATTGTTGCAAATGTTAGCTAGAATTTGTCCTGTTTTGCCAGATGCTGCTGTATTTGTGAACAGCAAATATCAATTTACTTTGCGTGTTATAAAATACACTGCCGTCAGAGTTCAGTTTGCAAGTTTTACAATCAAATATGTCAAGAGTAAATAACCCATTTAAAGTAATAAATATTTTTTCGGGTTAAAAATTAAATAAATAAAACCTGTCTATCCAAGGTGCGATAATAATAACATGTTGTATAATGAAACCCGTTGATTCGAGTTTTTAAGGCATATGCAGCTTAATAGACCATTGCAGCTCTTGGTTAGTTTACCACCCGTTTATTTAACACGTGGTCAAATAGGCTTTGTAATATTTTTAGCCACCACAACTGCTACATTAACTAAACATTAAAATACAATCAGTATCATTGTTAGACTATTAAACTCAGAGCTTGACAACAAACTGCAAGTTTCGAATAACTTGTTCATACTACTCTTGATTCCTAACTTCCTTTATGTTGTTACATTTATTGAGACAAAACTTACCACAGAAATAGAATAGTAGGAAACACAAATCCTCTGGGAAATTACCATTCCAAACTCGTTGTAATGCAATATATCCAACGAATCCAATTACAATAGAACTTAAATGCGAAAATGAATATCTGACATAGTTAATTTTATAACGTTAAACATTCACAAAAAGTGTGTAATCTACTTCAGGGCAGCCAAAAAAACAACAATGAGATAAATCAGTGAAAACTTTTAGTATTTAATACATTTATTCGCTTTTAAGGTTTAAGGAGTAACGATACAAAAATCATATAAATAAACAGTATAAGCGTAAATATATGTTTTAAGTGTTATAAGACGTATCTTTATTTACTTTCCGTAAATTTAATAACACGTACAATGCTGATCAAAAAGTTATTTATATAAATGAAAAAAAAAAACAATATCGTTATTCCCGTTGCAACTGGCTTATTTTCAAACAAAAGTTTCAGTGACGTAGTTGAAAACCAAGCTTCTTAAGCTCAAAACCAAATATTTAAAAAAATTATAATATAAGTTATCTATGTCTAGACATTGAAATACGGAAAGTAAATAAAAGAAACGTCTTATAACACTTAAAACATATATTTACGCTTATACTGTTACTCACAAGACGGTAAATATACAAAACAGATGGTAAGTGGTGATCGATTTCGATTGGACACTCCAATCATCATCAGACCCAATAGGCGAATGACAAGAATCTTAATGGCGTCCCTACTTATACCCTATTGGCTACCGGAAGCACCGGCCAATAAATTTTTATAAGTACAACTGGAATCAAAATGTATTTGTTTATTAATCAACTTATTTCTATTTTTACATTTTTCCTCATAAATATACAATTCTTCCCAAGCATTCGTAAAATCTATTGTTAAATCTAAAATAATTTTGTTTCAAAACAGTCACAAGCAATTTTACAATCTGATTGACATATTCATCGTCTAAACTATTCTGTAAAAGCCTACATTTAACAAGATCTACAGTTTCAGATACAGGTATGTTGGTGTACAGATTTGCGATATCAAATGAGACTAGCCTACTTTTCGAATTTATATCTATGTTCTTTACACGTTCAACAAATTCATAACTATTCTTTACATTGTATATATATTCTAATTCTAAATCATTGCTGAGCTTACTTGCTAACATTTTTTAAACAATGTAGGTAGGAGCACATTTAAAGTTAACTAAGGGTCTGATGGGTACATTCTTCGATGAATAACACGTACAATGCTGATCAAGAAGTTATTTATTGAAATACAAAAAGCCATGTCTGTCATTGCTTGTTGACCGAATACAAAATACCTTTATGTAATGAAAAGTCCTAAACTAACAAAGTTTAAGCCTTCAGGCGGTCACTAGAGCAAACAAACTCTGTGAAAGGAACATCAATCGCAATACTTGACTTGAACCTTTATGTATAAGAACGTTTATAGCTCAGTAATATTAAATTTCCCTTTAAATTTGTAGGGATTTGGTGTACCAAATACTCATTAACGACAAGTTTCGTATTTATTAAATTACAAATTCTAAATTACCAATCGTTATTTCAATGAAAAGAGGAAGTTTCAAAGTTTATTTCCAAACCTTATAGGTATTCAATGTTGCTTCTGGCTACTACACAACAGACGAAGTACACAAACTCGTACTACACACGAGAAAGAGTATCCTGTGTTAATTTGTGCACGGCTTGGCACCTGTGATACAGTTACGCAGATCGTTCATAGTTGTTGTAGAGTCAAGACGTAAACAGCTTCCTTAACACAACCACATTTAAAATAGTAACATGTCGTAGTGAGGTCAGGAGATCTCAGTGGCTAGGAGTGTACGGACAGATCTTCATTTCCCCTGCGGCCTATCCAACGACGAGAAAGGGATTTAATCAAAAAACCCTTTTACATCGAGATGTCAATGGGGCGGAGCCCCATCCTGTTGGAAAATGAAGTCCTCTGAGACTTCAAAATTTTTGAGGAAACAATTGTTCCAACATATTGATGTAAGTTAATTTATTTACTGTTCTATCCGCCAAGAAAAAGGGACATGAACCATTGTATTCACAGAACCACTTATCTTTGGAGAGTCTCATTCGTGTTCCAATGTTTCATTTAGATGTTGCTAACGCCATATGCGTATATTGTGTATGTTAACTTTTCCACTACGGTGGGAAGTCGTCTAACTGCTGAAAAGTATACTCTGAAAGAAAGTGTCATCCTTCATCATTATCATTACTCGGTCACGGAATTCGATACGCTTACCTTTGTCATTAGGTTTGAGAGCCTACACATGTTGCAATCGGTAGGGCTTGTACATCAAACGTCGTCTCAGTACTTTCTATACACAGTTGAGTAGTTTCAAGCTCTCTACCAGCTCTATAGTTACTCTATACTCACCCAGAATGTAAACAAAACTGTCAATCCCTCTGACACCTTCCTCTAGCAAACGTGGTTAACCTGTGCTTTTTTACTTGTCGCCCTATTCCAGTCTGTTGAAATTGCTTAAACCAAAGGATGGAGATCTTTGTTGTTTGTTCTATTCCATATTTAGTACGAAATGCCCGTTGGACAACAATTTATTACTCACTTTGTACTACAGAGTAGTCGTCCCAATCACAAATGAACAGAGAAACGATAAGGTAGCCTATTGATGCTACACCTCTATGGGTAGATTCTGAAACCATCACCACCCAGGACTACTAACGAGTATTTAGTACTACCATTGACTATTGATAGTCAAAGATACTACTCTTCATACTTAATACTACTTACTCTATGTTAGTAGTCCTGATCAACACCCACCAAACACTTCGAAACTTACTCTTTACATATATATAAATATCGTTCATTTCGGATTCGTACTTCAATAAAATAATACGATTTGTTTAAAATTGGTCCATCATGTACTTTAAAGCAATAATTACTATTCATACACGATTTTTATATGCATTAGCTGTCTAAAAAATATTATTTTGAGACAAAATTGTATAACATTTTGAGGTGAAAAGCTTTTATAAATCTGTACAATCTGGAAATTCTTATGAAGTACGTAAGGATTTCGTTCCTCCATCTTTAAAATTCTAAACAGAAAATAACATTGTGTATATAGAATTTAATATATTAAAATGAATTTAACTATACAAACATTCTGAATTAATACATTCAAGTGGTTTACTTCTGTTGGAACCATAAGAGAAACACATTTAATTATAAATCAAAAGAACTAGGTTTTTTGCAAAATATTTAGCTTGCAAATAAGTTTCATATTTAGGAAATGAAGACCAAGTATTTACGTGTATAGAAATTCTATGAAGGGGGATGAACGATGTTATAGATATCGAATGTGTAATGAAGTAAATTATAAATTAGTATTTCCTCAAAAAAGTGGGAAGTAAAAATGTGTCTCTTCACTATCACCAATGTAAATGTCAATTTCTCCTGCGTGAACTATAAAACAACTACTTAGGCCTAGAGATGCTTCTGAAAAGGCTATTAGCAAATTGCCTGTATCCGTTTCTACGAAAACTTATAACGTTTAACAAATAGAAACTGTAATATCTCCACTGTTTGCTGTGCATTACTATAGTGCTTAAAACTGGGTTTTTTGATCCCCATAATAAATAATGTCCCATAATGACATATTTAAACATAAGTTAAATATTTGAGGAGTTTCTCAGTATTTCTACTCTGTGAGTGCAAAAGTAAGAATATTGTACCTTTTGGGCTGATAAAATTATTTTTCAATCTTTTGATGCTAAAATGATTTAAGTCAAGATTACTTTAATCATTTTCTTTTACTGGTGTTCTTTGGATTTTTGCACTTCCTATTACTCGACAAATTGTCTTTTTTCGTTTTTACATAACTCATTTTTATGAATGTTCCTACATTAATGGATCTGAACACGCAGACAAGAATGGGTTCCCTCCAGACATAGTCCAGTGCAATTAGGTTATGACCCGGACAAAATTGATAACAGGCTGAAAATTGGTGGAAATGTTCAAAACAATGTCCTGAGTGGCCCACACAAAGTCCCAAGAAATCCCAGTTGGAGAACGGCCGCCATTTTGAAAAAACTGCCGCCATTTTGGAAATTTAGATTTTTTGCTGTATCTTTTAAAGTAATTGTCCTAAAGACCTTATTTATGTCTCAAATTAAACGTTTTGGGCTCATGTATGAGGGTAATATACAATTAAAGAGTTTATTATGTTCTAAGCATAAATTTTATTTATATTAACCTAAAAAATATCTATAATAATGATATAGAAACGGTTATGTCCCCCCTTTTATACGAATTGTGGATATTTATAGGCATGCAAGGTGGATGCGATGCTTCCTGGTGTGGATTAACGTCCGCACTAGTGAGTACTATGACTATCCGCAGTACTATCCTGATAATTAGACCAATTCGTTAATTACAAGGAAAAAATGTGGTTCGGATTCCACTTTAAACTGTAGGTCCCTTAGTTGCCATTAGCTATATGGGCTATTAATTAACATCTGTGTCTAAGGAACATGTCGGCCTTAGTCACTAACAAGACTACAAGATTTTGCCACTCATCCTACACTCATCCTTCACTCATATTTGGTTAAAATACGCACATAGTGGCGTCCCCATCTAAAATAATTGATTTAAATATACAAAATATATACAAGATAAGTTTTTTTCTCTTTCTTGCACCCCACAATGCTTAGTCTTTGGAATTGGTTAGATATAAATATAATATCCATTTAACTATGACAAAAATTTAAAGAGGAGACAACTAATACAGCTCATGCAATTATTGCTGCAGCTTTGACCACGATCTTTCATATCGCCCCTGCTGCTCGACCTTCACAGACGGTATGGCTCAAAGTTGCCGTTAGACATTCTATCGTAGCTCGGAGTTTGCTCGACATACAAGAAGGTCAATTATGAGACTTCGATAGCTGATAATGTCTCACCTTCAATAGATGACGGAGCTTACGTTCATTATGTTTTCGACAACGCGGATTACAACGTTAAAACACTTGATGGACATGGTACTCTTCACGCCATGGGTGGCATTGAGTGCACAACACCAGCCGAAATGTGTCAATGCAAGTGCTCCTATACCACGATCTACAATCCCAAAAGCAAAAAGTGTCCTTCTATCTCATGGCTTTCAGCCAGTGACACCTTACCATTGTCCGCTTAAGCCTAGGACATCTTTAGTAGTGTTGGGAGATGTCAGTACAGCCCTTTCCGAACCAAAAAAGTTGTAGATGCTTGTCTTTCTGACACCCTATGGCTCATCACCACCAACTGAGTGACAAACTAAGTCCACGTTGAAATTGATTCATGGATACAGTACAACGACCCTTATGGTCTTAATTGTACCACGATGCATGGCTACTGCACTGGACACGGATGTGCCAACCGCGCTAGTTACAACGAAGATTACATCACCGACAATATTATTTATACTCCGTTCAAACAGCCGTGGCACCTGACGGGTTAGGAGACCCCATGGAAACCCTTGGGGCCTCCTAATCCGTCAGGTGCCACGGCTGTTTGAACGGAGTATAACAGCGAGTAGTTACATTATAGTTTATATGCAATATTAAAATATAATGGTAATCAATTATAGCAACTAGCAACTATATCTAAATGATTCTATTTTTCATGTCGGAACGAACAAAATTATTAATTGCTTTTTCAAAATTTATTTTGTACTTCATTATTAAATTGTTGCTTTCCTAGTCAAGATTATATTTCCTGTTACCGATGTTGCTCTGCTCCTGCCATAGATTTAACCAACTCCTGTTCTGAATATAAGGTTTCAACTTACTACAAGATTCCCGTACGTAGAACGGGCAAACAGCTAGTAAATAAATAAATAAATAACAAATTACAGCATTTAAGTGAATAAAAAGTCAATACCCCCCTTCTATAATATTTTCTAAGTGAATATACAGAGATGTCCTTTTTGGCGGTCGTACAATCTTAGCAGGGAGTTTCATTTTATGATTTTGAAATTTTTAAATGTTCCCCAAAAAGGGGGGATTTTGGGGGCAACTCAAAAATTTTAAACAAAAACCCCCTTCAAGTGACATCTCATTTTAATGTGTTTACAAAAACTTTATGAATGGTGAAAACCAGAGTTTGCTATTTCATCTTTATCAAAAAGGGTAGCCCGTCAAACGTTATGGAAAATCAATGGTAATATTGGTTCGTAATTGTAATATTGGCTACCATTTTGGACAGAGGAGAATACTCAAAGATTTTAAAATCATAAAATGAAACTTCCTGCTAAGGTTGCATCACCACCAAAAGGATTACTCTGTAATATTTACTTAGGAACAAATTAGAGGGGGGGGGGAGTTACTTTTAACTACACAAGAAAATAAATGTAACAATATCGTCATTCTTTCAGGAAGTTTCTTTCCCAAATGTGATCCTTTGTTACAGCAGCAACGCTGGGTTGGCATTAAACTTTTGATGGGCTACCATTTTGGATAGAGAAGATATAGCGAACACTGGTTTTCACCATTCTTTAAGTTTTTGTAAACACTTCGTGTCACTTGAATAGGATTTACTTTAAAATATTTTAGTTGCCTTTAAAATTCCCTCTTTTTGGGGGACACTCAAAATCATCAAATGAAACTTCCTACTAAGATTGCAACACCACCAAAAGGATATTTCTGTATATTTACTTAGACAAATATTAGAGGAGGGGGGGGGGGTCTTGACTTTTTATTCACCCCTTATTTAACCAATTCCATAGTGAATTGCAAGAAATGTCAAAAGGGTTAATGGCTTTAACAAGTCAATTAAGAACAACAGAAAAAAAAGCTTCATTTTGTAAATATTTTGTAAATTTGTATCATTTTTATAGATATATTTTTAGGTTAATATAAATAATGTTTATGCTTAAAACGTATTAAACTCTTTAATTATATACTACCCTCATACATGAGTTGAAAACGCTTAATTTGAGACATAAATAATGCCTTTCGGACTATTACTTCAAAAGATACAGCAAAAAATCTAAATTTCCAAGATGGCGGCAGTTTTTTCAAGATGGCGGCCGTTCCCCAACTGGGATTTCTTGGGACTTTGTGTGGGCCACTCAGGACATTGTTCTGAACGTTTCCACCAATTTTCAGCCTGTTATCAATTTTGTCCGGGTCAAGGTCATTTTTTGTCTAATTGCACTGGACTAACAGCCGTTTTAATTCATTCTCCTCCATACATTGACTCCTTTACTTTGTGTTAAATCATATTTTATTCCTTCAAGAATTACATAAAGCGTGCTTATGGTTTAAGGAATAGAACTGTTAAAAATGTCATTGATGGTGTAATGTTGATTTAATGTTTCAAATAGAACTTAATTTTAAATAATATCTATTATTTGAACAAATATTTATTAAATTAAGTTCTTAATGTCCAGAATAATTTATTTGTTCAAAATATGGAAAACAGCTTCTGAAACTGGGTAAAAAAAGAGAAATTAACAACAAGAGTATCTTACTGATAATGGGAAAAATCACATTTGATTATTTACGGGTGTTTATAAAAAGGTTGTTTCACAGTACACATAACGTTCATAATTAATTGAATTGCATCTGCAGTATAGAAATCCTTCCTAAAACTAAGATTATTTCAAACAATTAATTATTTCCTGGCCAATTAGAGCAGTAGATTTTATATTTTTAAGTTTATTTCCATAGATTTTCAAGCCTGTTCATGAATTATTGTTTGCTAACATAAATAAATCCTCTAAGATTCTAACGAAGGTAATATGTCCGGATTAGTTAGCTTAGTGAAAGAGAGCGAAGAAATAATCTCTTGTAATGAACGAAACCCTTAGATTACAAGTCAAGCTTTTCTTATACATGCGAACTTTACATTGTGTGCCAATGCCCTATAGGCTTTTAACTTATTTTACACTCGGCAAACCTTTGAACAATATTTTATAAATGTATGAATTGCATAAAAACTTAATTTATCTCCTTTAATTTATTAATTATTATGGCCTAATCGTAAGTAATCATTTATAAGCACATCATATGTAAAAGGTAGGTGCAATTGTGGACGTTGGTTTTGAATGTATTTGATTATGAATTTACGTTGATTGTAATTGTTCAGTTGTAAAATCAAATATACAAATAAAACTTGTATACAAATAAAATATACGCTTGGAATGAAAATTATAAATAACAGTAAAATTTAGTATTGGATTATGTAGCTACTATACAGATTCTATTGAATATTTATGAATACGAGAGGACGTCCCGTGGTCGAAAACTCTAACAAAAATATATATTAAGATATATATATATATATAGATGATTGGTATAAAATGCAAGTAAAAATAAATGAACGTATTTTAAATTTCAGTTGCAAATGACAACACTAAGATTAAATGGATACGTAATATTTTGTAAAGCTAAAATGCGTATCGTAACTCACCAATGGTAGCTCAGGAGAATCCTCTATTCAAAGTTGACACAATGGTAGTTAATTACACCTCATTTGAGTGCTGGCCATTGACTTAACTCTGTTAACGGGAATCAACACAAGTTTCGGACTCTAACATTTTCTTCCACCTACATTGTAGCAGTTTTGAAAAGCGACGGAATTTAATGACAGAACTAATGCTCTTACTAACAATGACAAAAATCTAGTTATCATTGCCTTAGTCTATTAGCGATGAACTATTAATTTTTATATAATCCGCAAAAGTTTTTCATCAAGAATAGAGTATTATTTTGTGTGAATCTGGATTTGTGCATACATTAACATTAAAAGTATGTAGATGCCTCAGAGTAATAATAACTAATACCAAGCCATCGGTGTCCTAGATACGTTGAGTAGTAAGATATAGTCTTATTCTATATAACTTAATCTTAGGTCAGATTTTGGTACAAAAGTCAACTTGTTCATAAAAAATGCCGCTAAAGGTCAGAGCCATGTTAGTAAGAAAAACTATCATTTAGTCATCGTTAGGCTAATAATCCAGGTTATAATTGCCAATGGGCCAGCTTTTGCCACTTTGCATTGAAATAGAGCACAGTTCTGTGATCCAGTCACAGAATGCGCTAGTATCTCCGGTCTGCGGCCCGTCGGTCAAGTCGGGCTGTTACCACACACGATCCGACCAGTGTTCCGACCGCCGTTCCGTAGCTTCGATTTTATTCGGTCAGCACGGGGCCCGTCACACTTAAGTTTGAGACAAAATGGCTGTACGAAGTACACAGACCAAGTCTGTTTTAGCTCATACACGGTCCGACGTGGTTGGTTGTGACGGCCAAGTCCGTCTGGAACTCTCAACCGAGCACGGACTTCTCCGACTGTCTGTTTCATCCTCACACGGTCCGACGCGGTTGGAGTCGGATGAGTTGGTGGACATGTCTGCCGACATGTCGGACCGTGTATGGGGCTTAAAATTTCTTACCTTATGTTTTGTTTCGTACTAATTTGATGTGTCTTAACAGTTGCTATAGCTCATAATAAGTCATTCCAATACGTTTTGACAAAAAAAGGTTCGTGTATTAGTCACAAAATGTGCCAGTATCTAAAACTCTAATTCCAACCTTATGTATTGTTGCGTACGAAGTTGATGGATCCTAAAAGTTGCTATAGCTCACAATAAGTTATTTTAATAGTTTATCTGGTAAAAATGTTCGTGTATTCCACAGAAATGAGTAATTTATCTCAGCTCAGCACAATCAGTCTGTGGTTCTCATCAACTACGACGATTTTAATTAAAAACTGGCGACAAATTGAACATGGGGTGGAGTGTCTAGTTGTATCAATATTCACGCATCTCGATTTTTGTATCATTTTGTATATTATAGATAGCAAAATAATTTTTAAAAATAGCAAAACCATTTGGTAATCGTCAAACCCCAATAACACAACAGCTGAACATCATGTCAAGAAATGCCACTATGTAGAATTGTGTTAAGTCGAAGCATTAACAGAATTGGATATTACACAATATTCAATATCCTTCGTATCAATAAATTGGTCTTCAATTACAACGTCCATCCCATGGTTCGTGGGATGTGATCACCATATCAACAAGGTGCGATTCAATGCAGTAAAAGTAAGAAATCAAGATACTATATTAAAAATTTTTGCTAACAAAAACAGAGCCCAGTGATTAATAAATGAATGAATACAGTAGTTTTAACTTATTGCTAAACCGACATTTTAAGGTGTAGACTATCTAAGGAGAAAATAAGATGTAACTCCCCGAGTGGTACGTTCATCCGCTCTAATGTATATATTATTAATTGTTACTCTTGACAAAAATGTATTATTCAGAAAGATGTACCTCATCTACGATTCTTGCCGTTCGTCACTGTACATAAGGGTGTTCCAACTGAAAATAATGTTTATACGAAAAACTTTCATAACGTTCATTTCATTTCATTCATTCATTCGTTTCATTTCATAATTATTATCGTATTACAATTTCGTGGAAAT
The DNA here is from genome assembly GCF_028750875.1 of Macrosteles quadrilineatus. Taxonomy (NCBI): domain Eukaryota; kingdom Metazoa; phylum Arthropoda; class Insecta; order Hemiptera; family Cicadellidae; genus Macrosteles; species Macrosteles quadrilineatus. The sequence continues at coordinate 162,714,676 of NW_026542594.1, forward strand.
GAATTTGCTTTTACTATGAAACTAGTTAAGTGGCTTAGGATAGCATTTTAGTGTTGCCATTATGAGTACTCAGTCATTCTAGCTTGATTAGTGTCGTTTAAGATATATAAATTTGTATAAACACATTTTTATGTCATTGCTGAAAATTTACCAATGCACAAGAATTTCTATTTTGAGAAATTTGTGTAAGTCGGAATGGCTTGTTTGATAATTTAGACCTCTATTTGACCTTTTACTAAAGCTCTTACGTTGATGGCTGAAGGACTTTGTTATTACAGCTCTCATTAAATATTTTACTACCAAACAGATTTAATGGCAGGTGTATGTTTTATCGGAAGGTTTGCTTGGACTAGGGGAATTTTTACTTTCTAAAGAATTACTTTTAACTTGGAAAGGTTCCTACTTGGAATCCTGCTTGGAATAGTTATTTTGAACTAAATTATCAGTTAAAATATTATATTTAAACATACTAACAATACAAAATACAAATACATGTATAGTGTATTTTAAAAACACATCATTACTCACCATTATTTTTTTAAATATCAATGGGTTGATTATGTAATGTATGTTATAATGTAAATAGGTTATAATGCATTTAAACAATATAGTGACATTGTCATTTTAGCACCCTAAGGTAAATTTAGGGGATAACGGATGGATTTATCAGGAATACGATCCACTGAGCTTGACATCAATGGTTAATCAAAGCACCAATACTGTGTTATACGATACCACGTGCCCGTGTCTATCGAATGACGTTCAGTATCTTACTAAGAATGTTCATTGTGAACCATCAAAACCTGACTTTGAAAGGTGAAAACCCGTGTATTTATTCAAATATGCTACTTATAACAAGTACTGTGTTAGGAGATATGGTCAGCATAATTTGACGCTGTTTTTTAAATAACATTCAAATTTTATTTCAAGAGTCTTTTGTATTTATATAAAGCTATTATAACGCATTCTCGTAATACTTGAATACTAAGATAAGGAGCTGAAGATGAAACTAAGGCTTTGAAACTTAACACTCAAAATGATAAAAAGATTTGGAGGCTTAAATACTTTTTTCTGTAAACATATTTATAACTAAGACATAAATTAATTCTGAATATAAAACCTATTTAGTACATTAACGGAGTTAATGGCTGTTAATAGCTATCCAATGTTGACTCATCACAGATACTAGGTCAAAGAATCTAGAAGCGCAAAATTTTGAATTCATAGTACTTTTGTAGTGAAGATTGGCACAAACAGGTTAATTGTATATCTGTTAGACCTAAGCTCAATGGTAGCCTTATTCCCAAAAATAATAATAATTGGAAAATAGTTACTAGAATATTTTAGTAATTAATTTCTATCCGATAAATATATATTTTGCTTGGAGTATTTTTTTGTCAAGTACCCTAACCCATGGCAATGTCTAAATGTTACAGATATAAGGTAAGGTCTAAATGTTACTCATGTAAGGTTAAGATATTTAAATTTATATAATATCATTATCCTAAAAGCCTCGGTATGAACTTTGTAATTACATGGCCTGTTGTAGACAGGAATAACTTTAGTTTAATTGGGACCAATCACAACGAGTTCTGAGAAGCCAAATCATTGTTTTGATTTCATAAGCACTAAATTGGAAACTAGAGCCAACCAATTAAATTAGTTGCTCACGTTATGGTGCGATTAGACAACGATAATAAACAGAGAAGTTGGACTATTTCATCTGTTTTAGTTATATATTACTATTGTAATGCAAATCGCAATAAAGCGAAAAGCAAATTTAATAAATAATATTTATTTTATTACTGGAATGTAACATAACAATATAATACGATGAGAATATTTAGTAACCGATAAGAAAAATGTTTTTATATGGGCCTAACCTTTTCGTTGATATTTTAAAGTAAATCAAAGCATCTCTTAGTGTTCGGTAGAATGCTATTTTTATAATGATAAATAGATTCAAATAAATAATGATCAATAGATTCAAATAAATAATGATAAATTAGAAATTCAATTTACTTGCTAAATAAATTTAAATAGTACCTGCTAGCAGACCACTTGTGATAATTTATAACGGAAAGTAAATAAAAGAAACGTTTTATAACACCTAAAACATATGTTTACGCTTACACTGTTACTCACAAGACGGTAAATATACAAAAAAGATGGTAAGTGGTGATTGATTTCGATTGGACACTCCAATCATCATCAGACCCAATAGGCGAATGATTTGAGTGTCTAATCGAAATCGATCACCACTTACCATCTTTTTGTATATTTACCGTCTTGTGAGTAACACTTACAGTATATACTTTCCGTAAATTTAATAACACATACAATGCTGATTAAGAAGTTATAATTTATAAAACATAACTAAATATAAAAGAAACAAACCATGAAAATAACTTCAATTCGTATGGTTAAAAATGAAAACCTACACTTAATTACACTTTATACATAACGAAAAAGGAGGTAACAGATTTTCAATGCGATGCATACTATGCATGACCACATAATAACGGCGTAAAACAAAAATGGTATAACAAATGGAATTAAAATGACACACTGTTTATGTCTAAAAAGCATCCAAAAAACTTGCCAAAGCTCCTAAATTTAAATTATACAAATAATTTCATAGATATCGGCATAGTTAAAGCTGTTCACCCTGAAAATATTATTAAGAGTAAATAATAATACTGTTAACACTCTGTTTTCAAATCAAAATTTAAAAAATCTATATTTTTTACTGACATGTTGCTTTATATGATATTTTTACGTGTAAGGTATGAAGCCTATTCTTAAGAAATGTTACGATTCGATAACACAGTAATTTTACAGCTGCATGTTACCAAACCACATACACCAGGGTCGTCATGTATTATTGACGGGGTTGCGGATACAGCAAGATTTATATGGCCTCAAGATTAATGTGGCTTCGTGCTTGGAGGAAGAAACAGAACTTTTAAAATATTGTTCGATCGCACGGAAAATGATTATTTACTTTAATACGATTGCCAAATTTGAACTAGTAATGTATTTATACACACAAATCCACGCCAGTAATATGGCTTTAAGTTCCTAATTGAAAATAACGTTTCCATAGGGCTTTTCTAAGGAACTCCGTTAATAATAAAATGAGTGGTTAACAATAATAATAATATTATTATGACCATTCACAGAAAAAACAGTTATTAGCCAGTTATTAACAGTCATTATTAGCCAGTGTGAACTGGCTGTGAAAATATATGGTAAAAGTACTATAACATTATTGATTAATAAGTATATAAATAATCTTTCAAAATAATTGATTGTTCATATTTTTATGTTTGACTCACTTATCTGCTTGTAATTCACGAAAGTCATAATTGTTTTTCACGCCAAACACGAGATTGTAAAACGTATATGCCTTTAATTACCCTTTAAAATGCAATATTTTGTTCGATTCTGTCATTATAATTTCAACCTATTGGATATGTTTGTGCCCATTACATCTTAGGACACTAGTCCTGAACCGTTTTCAAATTATTTCTGGATAGCGCTAGAAGGTCGTGGCATTACCAATTTGATTAAATCAATTGGTGATCAATGTGATTCAAGCCGAGGTCCCTCGGAGACAGAATCCCACACTCTGTTGCTAGGCAAAATTGCTTTCCTACCTATTAATGGAAATAAAAAGCCCGAAGTTGTTCAATTACATAAAAATCTTGAAGAATCTCATATAGAGCTAACTTAAGTTTTAACATTGGTATAAGTTATTTGAATATTTAATCAAATAAGCTATAACCAACCTTTTAAATCTTATCAACAAGGCATTAATTGTTTGCATTCGTGATGTCACTAGGGTTTTAGAAAATTATATATGACTACGAAAATGCCAGGAACGCTGAGCTTGCCAGGTTCTAAATTTTCAAAGAATCTACCAAATCAGCACTCTAACTGTCGAGGTAATTTCATTACACGTTTCAACTCTGAATTAAATCCAGGCTAACCTCCTCTCGGTACTTAAGTTATTCGCTACCTTAATTAATATTTTAAAAAGAATCCAATGCAATTATAATTTTGCAGTAAAATGTTTATAGAGCTATCTAATGAATACAGATAACTCATTGTTTACACACTTTACAAGTATTCTATAAGTAACACAAATAAGGAATAAATTTGATGTGCCAAAATAAAAAACTGATGAAGAAAACAATGTTAAGTATCTCAAAAACAATTTTAGATTTTATAACTTAAATTACTAATAAAAGGCTGTTGCACGTACGTTGGGGCACCGTGTACGCTATATAACCATGTTTTACAAGGAAACATTAGAAAAAAACTAATTTCATTGGAAATTAGTTTCTTCTAAGGATTACCCTTATAAAAAAGTAATTTCTGGCCATACATAGCCATATCAAAATTCCATATATGTTTTTATAAAGCCATATGGTTTTTGATGACCATATATGGAAGCATATATGGACAGATGTGGTTGTATCCATATATGGTGGTGTCCATATATGTAGCCTATATATGGAATTATTGGCCATATATATCTCCTATATATGAAAGTATTGTCCTTTGGATTTATTGTCTATAAAGGGTGTCCCGTAACTATCTAGACACTTGTATATAGCGTTATTGCTTAGGTCAAGACAAACACATTTCACCATAGGAACATGGGTCTGTGGTGTCTAGTTTTCCGTCTGTCTGTATTTATGTGTTTTTACAAATATATTAATAACTCCTAAGCGGTTTGAGATAAAGCGTTGAGATTTTGCAGAAATGTTAATCGTATTAAGGCTTACCTTTGTCAAAAATTTTACTAAAAAATCATTAACCGTTTTAAAATGGCAGCTATTTAATATATTTGATGCCAAATTTCACGAAAACCGCTAACTTGACGACAAAATTGTAAAGACAAAAAGGTTAGTAAATTTTAAGTTGTTTTCAATGACACCTTACTTGTTAATATTGAATAAGTAGTAACAGAGAAATGTCGTCTTTTCCACATGCATGACCACTTTTCTCCATTTAATCAATGCTAAACAACGTAAAAGGAGTATTAGCATTGTTTAAATGGAGAAATGTGATCATGCATTTGGAAAAGAAGTCATTCCTCTGCTATGATTTATCTAATCTTAACAAATAAGGTATCATTGAAAACTACATAAAATTTACTAACTTTTTTGTCATTGTAATCTTTTCTTAAGTCTTCATCTTTTAACACTAGTCTTCATACGAAAAGAATTTACAATAAAAATAACAAAAAATAAATTACAATTTGTGTCCATTGTTAGAATCTCTTGCGAGTTAATTACATATTTTTATACTTATCTATTATTTAATTTGTAAATTTGAGTATTTGAAATAACATGATATAAACATTGTTCTGTTGCCTTTATTTCTGGATTTAGCTAGGTGATGAAACTGTTGTATGAATAATTTATAATCAATAATAAAGGCAGTTAAAAATATTCACCATTCATATAAATATTGTCTACCCCTCTCATAGTGAAACATGGTTGCCAGTGTGTGACTTTTAATTATTTTATTATTTTAAGTTTGTATTGACATTTCTAGATTTTGTGTTAACAGTTCTAATCCATGTTTCATAAATCCCTATTTGTTTGTTCCAATCGAAATATAACACCTTAATATTCAAGTAATTATATTTAATTATCGAGAAAGATTTAACGAACGAGAAACCACTGCTCACCGCAACGTTAAAACTTAGATTATTTAAAGTTCTAGAGGAAACCGCATCAATATTGTGTGGTTGATTGTTGATTTGTTTTGTTTGTATCTTATAATTTCCAGATACCCTTTACACATTTACTTTTAAAATTTCTTATTATTAAATTTTGCTTTTGAAAATAATTAGGTATTGTTTGTCTTTTAATAGGGGGTTTTATTTGTTTTTTTAAACAAAAATAACTTTATTATGATTTTATAAAAAGGGAAAAGGAATTCCCGGAATAAAAACACGACGTTTACGCTGATGGTTAGTTATTCTCATTTTGTATTGTGTATGTTTTGTTATTGTTCTATTTATTTGTTTGCTAGTTTAGTTACATTTTTATTTATTTTTTTATTTAAAAACCTAAATTTGATTTTGTTGGAAAGAATAGTAGGATCACTTTAGACACTTTAAGGCTAAGGATTTGATACGTAAATTGATAGATGAATTTAAACAGTCAATAGACCTTAATAAATATATTGAAAAATCTGGGCTACGTTTGTATAAGCCTTGTAATTAATTTAATATTAAACTGTAGTTATATTTAAATACCCCCGCCTCAGCAAACCTGCAGACTTAGCGAATTTCCATCTGCCTCATTGGATTTAAACTAAAATGTCTCCTTTAAAATATCACATTTATTCCCTATTCAAACAGAATTAGTTTAGTGAGTACTTAGGTTTGCTGCAACAGGGAGGGTAAAAAGTTTTTTTTTATGTAAAATATTAAAAGGTACTGTGGTTTAGTAAGAAATTAATGTATTTTCCATATTTGATCAAAATATGGTCATAAACAAGCAAACTACAACAGTTGACTTATTCTCCATAAGAATAACATGGGAATTTTAAAATTACAATTTTTTTGAATTTTCTCCGTAACAATTAGGCGCATAATAACGCTTCAATATACTAAATTATTTGCTTTTTAAGCTCTACATAACGGTTTGAAAAGAAATTGTGAAATTTTGTGTTTTTAGGGTCAAAAATGGGAAAAACCTAATTTTACCCCATAAAACCCCCCATAAACCCCCGTTCCCATTGTCCGATCATGCTGGTTTGCGAACTCATTCAAGTTTATCCTGCCTTACACCTTCAAACCAAATTTTATCAAAATCGGAAAAAAATTACTCAAGTTATCGTGCGGATGGACACACACACATATGTATATCTCTATATATAGATATATAAAATTTGAACGAATGGTGTTTTTGGCATCTGGGGACATCAAAATGAAAAAGTAAATCGGTCCCGGGCTTAGGTCTTACCATGAGACCTACGGTAATAGCTACTTCCCTATAGGGAAATTCGCTAAAAGTAAAATAGTATTTATGAAGACTCTTACAAACTATTTAACATTTGTTTGAAACATATTAGTTGCTTTAAAACTGTAGGGCACTGTTATAATTTTGCGTAACAGTAAACAGCACACATTTTTTTGCAATGGTGGTTTTTAACCTTAATCAACGCCATGAGTAAATTTCAAACGCTCTTATAAAAGGCAACCAATTTGGTGACGCTTTTAAAGGACAATTAATATTGATAAGGATTCCAAAATTAAATATCTCCTGGTAAAGTAACACAAGAGTAAATAATATTTTTACAATCGGTGAATATCGCACATCGTAATGTAAATTAAATCTAAATCACTTAAATTGCTTTAAGTATAAATGAGGGGTCTTCTAATACTTCTTTTTATGTCAGATAATAAGGGCCTGATCGTTTCACCATTATTTTATATGTGAATAAAATTATACTTTACAACTTTTTGTAAATTGTGTCAGTAAAATATTTAAGGAAATGACATTTTATAGATACTTAAAAAAATTATTAATTCATTTCATTTGTTGACATAATTATGATTAAATTGTAAGTTCAATACAAAATAATGTTTGAATGGTATATTGGTTGTAAGTCTATCGAATCAACTAGTCTCCTCTAAAGCCTGACACCTCTATGAGGGGTTTCATGATACCTGGTAGGGAATGTATTAATGCATGTAATTTTGTTTTGTTAACCTACTGGTTGCTAGGAGCTTAGGGCTAACATAAATCACATGGACGAACATAGACCGTGTAGCGATAAATCGTAAAAAGCTTAAAGGATCTGACGCAATGAAACTTACTCGACAGATGGACAGGTTTCAGAGCTTTGCAGCTTTAAAGATAATTTCCCTACACGTTTTTATATAAATCTCTGGAATCATACAGTTTCCTGTTACTAGAGTCCAATGTGAATTTTACTATAAGCAATATTAGTATTTTGATTGAACATATACATACGGCTTTCACTTTTTGATTCATTACAAAATGTTAAGCTAAAAAGTGATTGCACAATTAATAATAAATAGAACAAATCAAGTTTATAATAATTATAAGTTTATCATAAAACAAAGACTAGTTTTAATTCCCTGGCTGATTGTTAATTTTCCTGGTCTACAACTACATCTATTGAAATTGTTTAACAAACCTTATATATACCATTTGATTTTATTAATAGAGTTTTCGGGTTATTTGGCTTGTTCACGATTAAACCAAATTTAGAAAATGTGTTAAATAATAGACAGGTTATTATGATTCATTTTTTTTTTTTTTTTTTTACTTTTAAAAACATTAGAAAGTGTACGATATAATTTTGGGGGGAGGGGTTGTTCTCCCATGTGGTGTCTCCAAAGCGCCGAGTCTTCCAAGCGCCGAGGGCAAATGAGTATCCCCAGCGCCGAGGCCATAAATTACCAAAGGGTCTGCTCAGTGATGCAGAAGTGACGAGGGTTAATACCTTCTCTTTTAAAATGGTATCAATGAGTTTAATTTGTAGGTTAGGTTAATCATTCAAGATTAAGTGCGATGATCTAAAAAATACGAGAGTCGGTAAGCTGAATTAAAATATATTCATTACATTTTCTAAATATAATGTAAGAATTCGAAACGTACCATGTCTGCAATGAAATGTATATACAATTAACGTAATTCCATTGTTGATCGTATAAAATGCTCAACAGGGCACAAGCCTTTACCGCAGTTCGTTGCTTTTGTGAATTCCAATTCGGCTGTCAAAACGGTCAGATTATTCAAGATAACCTGCTCAGCGCTGGGGAGACGCGGCGCTCGGGAGACGGAATCGTTATTCAAAGCCAGTGAACGGCACAAGTGCATTGGGTATGATGGCAAAAACAATCTGCTTAACAGAAGAAACGTCACTGCCCAAGCTTAAGACTCGGCCGCTGCCGCAAAGGCAAACTCACATAATATCATTTTGCTGAATACAGTATATTCTATATACATTATCGAAAAAATAATATTAACAAAACAGACGTAAACAAATTTTGACCAAAACTACGATGTTTCTAGCCGCTTTACAAAGGTTTATTTGTTGCTGAAAGCTACGTATTGCTTTCCATGTCACATGTCATTGTCATCATTCTTTTCGTCCCTAGGGCCAAAAAACCAGCTGTTTGCTTATTTGCTTAACATTGACGCATATTAAATACACAAGTAATGTCCATACGGATTGCAATTACTTGTTTTATTGCCACCACTGCCTAGGCAACTATTTGTTGTTATTTTGGCGATTCCTCAAAATATTTTTTAACATAACCTTAAAGTTGTAGATACGTTGACTGTTAGTGTGAATTATTATGGTGGTGAATAGTGGTAATATATAATAGTGTATCGACTTCATCTCAAACTTAAAAATCTCAAGCCGACAAAATCTCATTTCCGGCCCTAGGTACGAAATGCACTATTAAATACGTCTGCATCGACGGTTAATAACTTTGTTAACCAATATGTTACGCATCTGGCTCATCTAAAGGATAAAAATAATACTGTAACTTACGTATTTTCAATTAATAACCAGTACAAACGGATTTTTTAGAGGCGCAGAAAAAAATCTTCGGATATGCTATTTCAAAAATTAACATGAGGTAGGATATAGTTCTAATGAGGCAAATTGGTAGGTGAATTAGGTTATCTAGCCGAATTATTATATAAAAAACTTTAGTTAAAACTCATCTAGTATATTTCAACGAAATTTCACTCACAGTAGGCTATATACCAACACAGAACAATATTACGGCTCTACGTTCAAACAAAGATTGAACTTTTAAAGCCTCTCAGAGACTTTGCGCACACTCTTCAAGAAGCTTAAAAGAGACTTTGTGCTTGATAACTTTTGATGTATTATCAACTGTTTGTATTTGGATTTTGAACATATTTCAGTTTTGCACAATAATTTGAAAGTAAGAAAAATGTAGTTAACTTAAACGTTCTAACTTTAATCATATTCTATTATTTTGTAATAACAGTTTTCTAAAGCCTCTGGGATTATTGGTTGTATTCCCTGACTGGAGTTTTAAAAGAAGGTTTTATTCCACACAATTCCATAAACGGGATCCTTGCAGTTGTATTCTTAAGTAATTCAGCGAATGGTTATTTAATTGCATCCTAACCATATTTTAATACAATAAGTTTATTAAATCAATATTGGTACTATTAGAAACTAAACTAAGGCGTTTCTAATCCCAAACAGTATTTGTTTTTCATTGCGTCCTAGTTGAAAAATATACAGAAACAATTTAAATCTGTTTAAAACTTACAAACAGTGTTATATAACGTGGTTTGTAACTTATTATTGTTTGCTTTTTTTATTGAGTGAAATCATTGACCATACACAGAATATATTCTGTGTATAGTCAATGGTAAAATAAATAACTTGATTTTATTTCGTATGATAGCATAACCGCTCGGCTGTAGACATGTGTGCAGCATCTACTATTGGAAAAAGTTATATTACTACATTATAGTATAATTAATTAACACTGCTAAAGATCTGTGCGGCACGACTTTTATAGGCTTTGTTGTTGGGGACTTTATAACCTTAGATGCCTTTGTTGATGTACATAATCCGAGTACAATACATGTAATATTTATAGTATATCATGTGATGTTTATGGTCCTTCCATAAGATTATAAACGTGAGCGCAGGTAGTTTTTTTAGTTTTTATATTTATAAGCATTATATACGTTTTTATATTACATATAACATAACTATAAGCATAATTCTTGAATGTAATGCGTATGAATGTCATGGTTTTTTTATAACTGGAAATAATATATAAGTCTTTGATTTTAATTAAATCACGGTGATAAAACATAAGAATTCTGGCACTGCCATTTTTAGATTTATTTTGGCTTACAGTACCTATTAGTTCTAATTAGGGTATTCTAATCATTAGGGTTAGTTTTGCTTTTTATACCATAAGTTTAAAAACATACCATTTCTTGTGCTGTATGACCTGAAGACCTGAAGATATCAGACCTTTTTATATTAATGCAAATTTCTCACTAGTAGTAAAGAAGGTGTTGTGGAGAGTTTTTCAATAGCTCCCAGGATCATAAGCCAACCAGAACTAAAAAGCATTTTCAATCAAAGTAAAAGAGAACCCTTGTTAAAAACGCAGTATTTATATCAAATAACCTAACCTAACCTAACCAGAACTAAAAAGCATTTTTCAATCAAAATAAAAGAGAACACTCTTTAAAACCGTAGTATTTATACCACATAGTATGGAGCTTCTACCTGTACATAAGCCAGCATCCAGGAAAATATTTATGTAAAGGCTCTTATCATGAGTTGTTTATTTAAAAATGCCGAGAATAATAATTGAAAATGTTTGAACTCATATGGAGAATTATTTACATTTAATATCTCAACTTTCAAAGCAACTCTGTCGTGTTTTTTTAGTTATAAATCTACCTAACAGTCTGCTGGATCACATAAATGTCTCAGCGAGGAGCCATAAGAAGAGTTACTGTGATATTAGATGCTATAAAACACAACTACGACAAGACCCTTACAATCACTTCATCCCTACACACCATACTCTTTTAACACTAAATTTACCATTACTTCCCATATTGCTCACTTGATGTACAAATAGAATTATGTACATTTTGTAAATATATGTAAATCATCAGCGAATCTATTAAATCTTGATAAAGATCTGTTTGAATCATTTTTATTTTTTATACTGGGTGGCGCATAAAGAACGCATGGATTTGACTTGAGTGGCGAGAGCAATAGGAGCGTCCGTGGAGGGACAGGGCCTGGTTGTTTTGTAGGTTAGGGCGTCCAGTTTTAGTAGTAATGGTGCAAACGACCTGGCGCATCGCGTTTTTGCTGTAGAACATTTATTCAAAAATAATGAATCTGATATAACTGTTCAATGGCTTCTCCGTGCACAGTTCAATGGTTCAAAACAAAACCCGATCGCAACACAATACTTTGTTGGGTAGCTTCTTTTCGCACAACTGAATCACTTATGAAGCAGAAGTGGTTTGGTCGTCCTTGCACGGCGCGAACTCCACAAAATGTCGATAGAGTTAGGGCGTCTGTTATTCAAAGCCCCCGCCGCTACACTAGGCGATGCGTTCCAACTGTGTGCTTGTCTTGACACTCGTTGCAGGGCAACCTGAAAGATGAGTTAAAATTTCATCCTTACAAAATTATGATCGTACAGAAGATTTATGAACGTGATTACGAAAAATGGAAACTGTTTTGAGAGAATGGTTGATGCCACTGATGGCGTTTTGTTTATGATGTTAATGATGGAGCGCAGTTTTATTTGGATAGTTATGTCAATAAGCAAAACTGGCGCTATTTGGCAGCAGAAGACCCAAAAGAATTGCATCAAAAACCACTGCACGATTTGAAACTTAACGTTTGGTGTAACTTTCGAAAGTGGAAATTCTTGGGCCTTACCGTACTTTTTTGAGGACTCGCGGAACATTGAACTTTGTGCAGAAAAGCCGTTGAACAGTTTTAACAGATTTAATTACTTTTGAATAAATGTTCTACCGCAAAAATGCGATGTACCACGGACCAGTGCACCATTGCTACTAAAACTGGACACCCTAACCTACAAAACAACCAGGCCCAATCCCTCCACTACGCTCCTATTGCTCTCACCACTCAACTCAAATCCATGCGTTCTTTATGCGCCACCCAGTATATACTGTATATATAAATTTTTCAAATATCTGAAAAGAGCATTTATATTATATTTAAGTCATAACGATAAACAGTTCAGAAAAATATACGTATAACAATTAAAATTAAATTAATTCAGGAGACCAAGGAAATTTATTGAAAAATCCGAATTGTGTATTCGTGAATAATTGAAAATTTTTAGTAAACTTGATAAGATATGTAAATCAATACCTAGTAGTCAAACACTAGATTAGGCCAGAGGAACCATTAGAAACGTTGATATCATTTAAATACAGAAATCAAACATAACAAGGGTAATAATTAATTTACAGTTGTTTCATATCCTACATCTGGTTACACTACTAGATTGTTTTATAAGCAACTTAACATGTGGATTCATTTGAAAACTATCTTCATTTCAAGTTCCTATCAAAGTATTTTCTGATATCAAATGAGTACTTTGACCTCGTAATCTATTGGTAATTTTTAAAGGATCAGCAGAAAAACAACGACATTCTATTTGAAAATCCTTCAAAATGAGAGGCTATTCAATAGGGTTTGCTATTTGAAAAAAAAATTGTTACCCTCTATCGCAAACCTTTTAGGGGGGTTAAACAAGGTACAAAGGTTTTTATGTAAACGATTGCGGAACTTTTGTTAACAATCAATTCCATAAACAAAATGTTTCTATATATTTCGGTTTTTAAAATAAAGACATATTTCCATACTTAATTTACACACTGTATAAATAGTTATACAAGAAATTGTACACTAAAACAAAAGGCAGAAGAGTAATTATAACTGTTCTCTCAAATGTTATTTCTACATTAATACAAATTAATACTAAGCTCATTAATGTTGCAATCAAAGCCTAAACAACACGGAAGTGACTTCTGTAACGTTTCCGGTAGCACCTATCCAGGTTTACAAACCCATCACCAATGTGATACATTTCCATCAAACAAAGGATATTTAACTTGGCCGGGGAAATTGCTTTACTAACATTTGCGTAGAAAAACGTCAATTTAAGTATCTCAAGGTAGTAAGGAAGCTCTTAGAATGATAATGTAAGTTAACATATTTATTAAACAAAAAAATGCCGCCCATTTGAACATAGTGCATTAGGCGTATGCAGGAGAAATTACTTACCCCCTCTCTTATGATTGTAGAGAGTACTTATGCAGAAATCATGCAAAACATCAAAAAGGTATTAAACAATTACACAGGTACACTTTTTATTGTACTATTATTAAAACTTTGTTTCTTTAAAAGGTAAGAATATTGTAAAATATTTTTTTTAAGGCATAAAATAACCATTTGGCATCAATAGCTTCAAAAATAGCCTCTACCAACTCTGAAACAAAATCTAATTTTGAAGGATTTCAACAGTAGGTACTGAAATGTCCCAATCTGTTACTAAATTACGAATTGGTATAGTAAAGCATATATATTATGGGAATTTGTATTTATGAGAAAAATGAATACACATTTATGAAACGATTTTTTTTACTGAGAACAGTAGCATACGTTTAAAATTATAAATATTTAATTGTAGTTTAGTTCTACGTTGATCTCCTACAAAAATTACTCTTCAAAAAGACAAGATTATATAAAAGGGTGAAAGAAGTTGAATTCCTATGTGAAATGTCCCAATACTTTCCATACAAACAGCGCGCTGCATACCATCCACATCACTTTCTCCCTCTTCTCGAATTCCTTTTCTTATCTAGAGCATAATACCTTTCTCTCATATTATTATATATGCTTAAATATAGTTTAAAACACTATTTGTACTTCACACTACGTTTTTTAATGTGGAACATGCAAGAACTTTTTCAAAAATATGTTGAAAGACTCGAAAACCAAGCTTATATTATGTTTTAAATATGAAATTGCAATAATATGTATTTATCTTAAATCACCTTAAATATGCATGGCAAACCTTTAAAATCTCACGTTTTCTGATGCCACTCTCTTTGACTCTTCACGGTTAAGGAATGGATTTAGGATTTCGTACTTTTCAATTCATGAAATTCCAATATCTTTCGAAGTTTATTTCTATTACCCTTCTTAAGTATATGTACATGCATAAATGTATAAGTAACTTAAGTACAAATCGTCATTCCGAACGTCTATATTATATAGTTTATTTGGGTATAAATTTAGTGGTATCTAGCATACATACAGATAGATTGTTATCGCTCCATGTTTCATGTATCAGTTTGTGATTGTTTGTTGATTGATTGTTAATGTTTGATGATGATGAACTACGCTCGAAACAGCTAGTGTTTTATTTGTTGTTTTGAGAATTTAATAGGAATGAGATATGTAATATAAATTACACAATTAGTTTTATTTATTATTTGATATTTACTGATTAGTAATTTTCAATTATGCATGAAAAAATATACACTCTCTCGACATGTATTGTTATAGTTATGTCATTGTTATGTATTGTGCCTATGTTAATCAGGCACAATGCAGCTTCATTCTCTGCAAGAATGTCTTTATTTTATTTTCAACAGGCTCATTGAATATAACATTGCAGTTGATTTAACTTTTTTTTTCTTCAGGAATAACCATTTGGTAACCCTAAGTAGGTTCAGAGCAACCAATAAACAAACCTTTTTTAGATAATTTATGATCCTATTTTTTGGCACTTTAAAATATGCATCAAATTATAAATCTTTCAGGGATTACATATCAAATTGTTTGTCCATTCACAACTGATAAGGTGTACTAATTTTTTCAAGCGTTATAAGCATGCATCGTCCTATATCAGGAATCTGATGTAATAAGGCCTTTTTGTTTGCCTTCCTTTGCGCAAGGGAAGCAGCACTTTGCTGCTGTGCTAACTTTATCCAATCTATAATTACTATATCAGTGTTTAATTTTTTTCCATACATTTCCACAATATTAGTTTTTTTTTTATTTATTGGATCTTCTTTACATATTTCTAAAACACACAAAACGTTTTGCCAAAACGGGGTTTACAGTTGTTTAAATAAAAAAGTAAGTAATTAAACAGCATCTAGGGAAACAAAAATTACGTCAAAATTGCCTTCAACAGATTCACAAAAACGATACCTCTTATTTTAATCTACGATAAAACTGAGTAGTAAAAAAATTGTGGCTGTGTAAAGTTTTTTTGCTAGAGAGGTCCATATTATTTATTCATAATCATTATTTCTTGGTAGGCCACAAATTTGCATTGTTTGAACTATTACTTTGAATTCTAATTAGCATTATACTTTTTTCTTTAAGGATTCGACTACACAGTTTGCTGTGTCAAAAGTTTTTAAAAACGTGAACCAACAAAGTTTGTGTTCAAAGTACAGTCTATTTTTACTGCACTTGCCCTATTGTTCAACCCATAAAAACCCGTTTACAAAACATAACATATAATAACGGTATTAACAAAAAAAAAACTAAAAATTCTGTAACTGTTGTGATAGCTACACTAAACCTTTGAGACCATAATGAACTTTGTATACAACGACATCAAAATCCACTTATATTAAGATAAAGTCGGATTAGCTTTTAAATCAGTTCACTGTAATGTAAACACAACAGTTCTTGCGTGAAACCCTACGTTGCTCGTCTCCTTGGTCTCACCTGTTCTGACAGTTGTTGGTATTTATTGACGTGTTGTTTCTAGGGCAAGGAGTTTTGCAGTGTGTATCGTAGATAATAGTTATTTTTAAAGTTTTTGTAGATTTTATTTTATTGTTCACTTACCTTTTATGCAATTGCAATACATTTGTTTCATGATTAGGACCGACCTTTTTGCCTGGAATACACGACAAAATTTTTAGTTTATGATTTTTTTTATTATGACTGTAAAACGGACTTGCTACTAGTCGTTTTCTATACAACCAACAATTTTGAAAATGAATTTTAAATATGGTCTTTCGAAGGAATAATACATAGGGGCAGTTTGTACTACTTAGGAGACATATATAGATATAGATATGGATTAGTTTAGTAGACGCGTAGTTATACCCGGTTTTTTTCTACGATTTCAATTTAACTACAGTAATGACATGTTTAGTTGATACATCATATTACATTATATACGTGGAGTTTTGATTAATGTTTTATTGTGACACGAGTTGATCAAGCTTGTCCTTGGACAAATTTAAATTTATTCATAAATTAAATAAATCTTAGTATATATCAGTAACGTAGGAACACGATTTATTTGAAAATACTGTTTGGTGGAAACTAAGTTGCTAACGTCCACAATTCAGGTTGTGCTACCTTCCATTGAATAATAGCTATCGTTGAGAAATACAAGTACACTATCTACATTTATGTGAGATACTGTTATACAAAACAAAATGCAATTTGAGTTTTCGGGTAATAAATATCAGCTATATATTTAAATTATATTCTAGTACTTCTAAACATAGTGTCTAAAGAACTCATATTTCCGTGGTGTCTAAACCTAAGTTTGTACAATATGTTAAAGAGCTAAAAGCCGAGAGACCGTTCATTCTCATCTGTCACTGTCTAATAACAGGGGCGGGGTTGCACATATCCCACCCATTCACAACTTTTTATGAGTTCTATTTCAGGATTTAGAGTTTATGTAGAATTTTTTTAAAATACTCTTAAATATAAATCAAGGAAACTAAAGGTAAATTTTTTATTACTTCTGCTGCTTTGGGAGTTTATGATTGTCTTGCGTTAAAGCATGCTAAACATATCACTCAATCATAAACATATGCTAGGCCTACAGGAGTTGATCAATATGATTTAGCTTAGAAAATATAGAAATATTATTTAAATGACATAATATATGTTTATGATTTAGTTACTAACATTACAATAGTCCATATAACGTTGTAAATAGGCCTTATAGAATTTTTATGACATCATTGAAAAAATCATTATGCCTGGACATTTAGTTAGCTCTTATGGATCAATGTTTCTTGATACAGAGGATAATTTCATTTTGAAACGCGCCAAAGGTAAACGTAACGGATTTACTAACATATATGTTGATATTAGTTAATTTCTGATAGAGTATGAGACTTATTAGGAGTTGTTTTAATTAACAGCTAAAGGAAGATGCGTTCTGTTCCGTTGGCATTTGTAACGCCTTACTTAGCACTTTGTCAAGCGGTTTTATTCCGGTACTCGTCTAGCAACTATTGTTCTGCACGATGCATTTTGATTTATCTTATCCTTGCAGTGACTGTACATTTAATAACTTATTCAAAATTATTAACATTCCACCATTCATTTTTCATTTAACTAAAATTGTTTAGCTTCTTTGTCCGTTAGCTGGATGGTAATGAAGACAACATTGTCGTGACCAGAAAGTCAAACCAAGTTGTCGAATAACATGAATTGAAAAGGATAAAGTTTTCCAAAATGAGTTTAAACTTGAATATTGTGGCCCTATTTACTTTAATTTTTCTAATACGGACGAATAATGTGTTTGTACTTCCCCACCACACATTTTTGTTGGGCGGGACATATACTACCCCCGCCACAGTAAACATGCAGAAAAAGCGAGTTTCGATTCGTCTGATTGAATTTTTGCTCAACTATTTTCATATTTACAAGGCATCTTTATTCACCGTTTGGATAACATTTGATTTTAAGAGCACTTAGATTTGCTGCTGTGGGGAGGAGAAAAGGTAAGACAATGTTAATAGTATGGATATAGGATTAAATAATACATTGCCCAAATTTAATCCACATTATCTATAAACAAGTACACTTAGTTATATTTTTCTCCAAAATCATAGCATGCGAATTAAAAAGTACAGTTTTTCTTTTGTTTGACGTAAAATTTAATATTACTAAGAATTGTATAATTAAATTGTCTTCTAGACTTTGTTGTCATAATAAAATTACAAGGCGGGAATCTAGAATTTAGTTAGCTTCATATTCCTGGAATTGCAAGGTGTCTCTCCCTACGCTCCTTCAATTAAAATTCCGTCTATCTTGTAGTGCTTCCTTAATTAATAAAACTTATTTTATTACGATACCCCAACTGCATCAAGCCTGTAGATTAGTCCGTTGAATTCCTATCCTCATTGGGTTCTCACTTAAATATTTCTTTAAACATTACCAGATTTATCCCTTTCTTAACAAGGTTCTACGCTCACTGAAGTTTACTGCTACAGGATAGGTAATAAGCAGTTTTTGTGTATAATATAAGACAAAATTTATTTTTATCTAACTGCAGTTATTTAAATATAAAATAAATCTGAAAACTTTAGGGAATATATTAGTGTAAATCTAACTAAGTAAATTCGAATTCCCCTAGTTTGCAGGTTAACTGTTGCAGAGGTCATTTACTCCTACTTGATATAGTTTAGTTACTTCAAATAGTTCAACACTTATCATCATATTAAGTTTTGAGAGTCTCGCCCCCTTGACCCAATTAAAAATTGTAACTAGGCTTGTCCATTAACTAAACGAAATGCTCTTATTAATGAATTGACTAATATTGCTACAACACGAATACTATAGGACGAAACATTTTTTCTGGAAAGTTTAAAGTAGAGAAAGTGCCTGTCAAAGTTTGATGCAAAAGTTTGTAACACACTAAGACTTCGAATAACAATTATACTTTGGACAAATAATGCTGGATATTCTGTTAAAACAACTTACGTCAAGATTTTACAACTTTTAAATAATAAAAAATATACAAAAAAACTTATTTTTCAATCCTTAACGTATATTAATCATTATAAACTAATTAATGAGATTGTCATTTTCCTTTTTTAATCAAACATACGAACTTTGAACCAAAAGGGTAATTTAGTTATATGTTTAAAATTATATTTGGGGTTTCATGTATATTCCAAGTGGGGGCTACGATCTTAACAATTAGGTGTTAACGGTTTTGTTTATTAAAGGTTAGGAAATTATTTTTATGTAATCGTCTGATTATATAAAACTATATAATCAGACTGATAACATGTTATGTTATCAATTATTTTTATAGACTATAGTCTTATAAACATTGCTAGACATGGTTTAACAGAGTGACGCCAACACAGATAAAGAAATCCTAAAATCGTATTGCGTTATTGAGTTTTGCTTGTTTTTTCTCTCTTAAGACAATAAGGAGAATTAGTCATTATTGCTAGAATCACACAAACACATAAAATTATATACACCGATAGTAGTAGGCACAACTATTATTTAAAACTGTACGTTAATATATATTCTATTGGGGTGTTAATTTTGCAAATGGAGTTCCTGTATAGTGGCGAATTTGTGTAAGGGATTTTAGGCTATGTTGTTTGATATAACCTCGGTTACACAATGATGCTGTGGTAAAAAACCACACAGACCACATTAACCACAACCATACTCTATCCGATGAACAAAACAAAAAACCAGTTCAATCAACATTTTTTGGGGTTAACGTTATACTGTTTTTTTCAGTTTTCATAGATATTTATATATTACTCTCCAGAGTTAATATAAAAAATAGCAGATTCTTCAACATGTTACTTTTCACTTGAACCAGAAAACCTTCAACCCTAAACATTAAAGGTTAGCTTTGCCATTTTTATTTCACTTTAAATTGTTACTAGTCATGCGAGTTGCAGTATTTAATGTATTATAATTTACTGCCACTAGACCTATTTGATGTGGTAAATGTAGTATTCTTATTCGTCATCTATTTATCTAATTCCGTAAGCCCAAAATTTTACATTGAAATTGTGAGCGAACGGGAGGCCGTAGAAAGCTGGGAGAGGTCTCATTTTAACGGTCTGGGCATGAAGTTTTGGGGGAAATTATTCATTTTTCTTAGTTATGCACTAAAAGGTTGTTACGGAATAAAACAATTCACATTTAAATAACATGGGAATCTAATTTTATGTATTTTTATTTAGTGTAAAAACAGCTGTGATTATAGAAATTTAATAAATTATAACCTCACCTGAATGTGCATTATTATGTTACTGTAAAATTATTAGTGTAGTAGTAAACAATACAAAGTGAAAATTATATAAAATCTTTTGAAAAAACTATTCGATACTTTTAAATTTAATACTTTACAATAGATTGTTCTTTTGCACATTAATAATGTATAATGTTGGAAGACTACCACGGAGAGGTATTGTTCTTCAAAATAAGAACAACAGGCACCAGATTTGGCTCTATTAATGGAAGAAAAATAAATGAGCATTGGATAAACATGAATTTATTCCTGTGAATAGATTACTACTTTTAAATGAGATTGCATTACATAGCGTAGGACCAATGAACGATGGTTGCA
The DNA here is from genome assembly GCF_028750875.1 of Macrosteles quadrilineatus. Classification (NCBI taxonomy): domain Eukaryota; kingdom Metazoa; phylum Arthropoda; class Insecta; order Hemiptera; family Cicadellidae; genus Macrosteles; species Macrosteles quadrilineatus. The sequence goes on from NW_026542594.1 coordinate 162,735,641, forward strand.
TTCATTGTGGTGCATTGCACAATTTGATTTGGTGAAATTGTGGCGTAAGGCCGAACAAAAGTTGGCATTTATTTGAAAAACCCAGTGTTTACCCATGGTCAACTTTATATTGCTTTTAGATGGGTATAGAGGCCAGATGGTGTTAAAATGGTACTAGAACAGAAATAAAGACCAAGGAATCGACCAAAATGGATACCGTACATCAAATGTTTTGGCCCAGAGAGATTTTGTTATAGAATTAGCATTTTACAATATGGATTATGATATTATCTCTATGTGTTTTCCTAATTGAATTTGTCTATATTTAAAGAAATCTATATAGGTTTAATTAATAGTCATGAAGATTGTTATTGGAAAATGTTCCTTAGTTGTATTATGATTAGAAAGTTAATATTATAAACACACCACAAGTCCTTTGGGATTTGTATTTTAAACAGAGCAGACATCAAAATGCATTATACATTTACTTAATAACTATTATACATATCATAATATACAAAAATGTTAAATGATAATTCAAGGTAGTGTAACCCATGGGACTAAAAATTTGTACAAAATAATTACTAGAATATAGGGGCTATTGCTACTACAAGCCACTAGGCCTAGTTATTAGTAAAGACAAAAATATGCCTAAGTCTAATAAGCATGCATCAAGATTAACTAAACATGTTCTGCACCTATTTTATGTCCTTCTACTTTCACATCTATATTATTTTTCTATCTATCTATATTATTAATACGCTAAATAACTGTATTTTTTTAATATTCTTGAGAGCTTTTATTGCAGATTGTGAGTCACTGCAGATCAGAACATTATCTTGTGGGATTTCTTTCAGGATTTTGGAGCATTCGAAAAGGGCAAACTGTTCTGCTGTGTATATAGAAGAATTTAGTGGTAATTTAAATTTTCTCTCTAAATTCATGTGAGGAATCCAGATTGCTGCTCCTTTTCCGTCTGTAGTTTTTGAGCCATCTGAGAATATTTTCAGAGAGTCTTTCCATATCTGGTTCAATGTATTGTTGACCACCTGAATAACACAGTAATTTTACAGCTGCATGTTACCAAACCACATACACCAGGGTCGTCATGTATTATTGACGGGGTTGCGGATACAGCAAGATTTATATGGCCTCAAGATTAATGCGCCTTCGTGCTCGGAGGAAGAAACAGAACTTTTAAAATATTGTTTGATCACACGGAAAATGATTATTTACTATAGTACGATTGCCAAAAGGAACTTGTAATGTATTTATACACACAAATCCACGCCAGTAATTTGCTAATTAGCTTTACTAAATTAAGTTCCTAATTAAAAAATAACGTTTCCATAGGGAGTTTCAAAGGAACTACGTTAATAATAAAATGAGTGGTTGGCAAAAATAATATTTATTATTATGACCATTCCCAGAGAAAACAGTTATTATATTTCTTATGTTTGACTCACTTATCTGTTTGTTATTTATGAAGGTCATTATTTTTTCCACGCCAAACACGAGGTTGTAAAACGTATATGCCTATTAATTACCCTTTAAATTTCAATATTTTGTTCGATAGTGTCATTATAATTTCAACCTATCTGATATTTGTTGTGCCCATTGCATCTTAGGACACTAGTCCTGAACCGTTTTCAAATTATTTCTGGATAGCGCTAGAAGGTCGTGGCATTACCAATTTGATTAAATCAATTGGTGCTTAATGTGATTCAAACCGAGGTCCCTCGGAGACAGAATCCCACACTCTGCTACTAGGCAAAATTGCTTTCCTACCTATCAATGGAAATAAAAAGCCCAAAGTTGTTTAATTACATAAAACTATTAAAGAATCTCATATAGAGCTAACTTAAGTTTGAACATTGGTATAACATATTTGAATATTTAAGTAAATAAGCATATAACCACCTTTTAAATAATATTACCAGTCAGTTACTGAATTCATGATGTCAATAAGATTTTTGAAGATTAAATGTGTCCATGGTAGCGTCAAAAAACGCTGAGTTCGACGGATTCTAAATTTTCAAAGAATCTACCGAATCAGCACTCTAACTGTCAAGGTAATTTCATTACACGTTTCAACTCTGCATTAAATCCAGGCTAACCTCCTCTCGGTACTTAAGTTATTCGCTACCTTAATTTATATTTTGAAAGAAACCAACACAATTATAATTTAGGAGTAAATGTTTATAGAATTATCTAATGAATACGGATAACTCATTGTAGCTAGCCTATTACTTTTGTTAACTTTACAAGTATCCTATAAGTAACAAAAAATTAGTAATAAATTTGAAGTGTCAAAATGAATCACTGTTCAAGAAAACAAGGTTAAGTATCCGAAAAACAATTTTAGATTTTATAACTTAAATTACTGATAAAAGGCTGTTTAAAGTACTTCCTCATTTGACACCCAGTACCTACCCTTGTTTCACAAGGCCACAATTAGTTTCTGCTAAGGATGAATTAAACTGTGTGTTTAAAAGATGACGTAGGACTATTTTGATTGCCTTGGTATCTTGGTGAACACTATATTTTCAACTTAATTAGGTTGGGCCTACCACTTAAATAAAAATCAAATTTATTCAGAAATTGTAGTGGCATATCATAATTAATATTCATTATAGCATTATATTAATAAAAAGCAATATAATTTTAAATTAATTAATGCTATATAATTCTAGAAAATAAATTACCTGCACAAAAACAGTCTATTTCAATGAACAATTTTAATAGCCCAAGTTTAGTTTGAGCTAAGAATTTTTACAGTTTAAATGTATTTGAAAGCTGAACAGTTGTATGAACAGCCGTCCTAAAATCTTGACTAGTCTTTACACAAAAAACATTAACAATAAAAACAACAAACAATAAATTGCAATTTGTGCCAATGGTTAGATTGGCTCTTGTGAATTAATTGAATGTTAATTCTTATCTATTGTTTAAGTTGTCAATTTAAACCTGTCTAGCCGTATACAGGGTCTATAAATGTATAAACAATTTCAGGGATTCTAAGTGAAATCAACATGATTCAAATATTGTTCTGTTGCGTTTGTTTCTGGATTTGGCTAGGTAATTTATTGTTGTAGGGATACATTGTTGCATGAATAATTTATAACCAATAAGAAAGGCAGTTAAAAATATTCACCATTCATATAAATATTGTCTACCCCTCTCATAGTGAAACATGGTTGCCAGTGTGTGACTTTTAATTATTTAATTATTTTAAGTTTGTATTGACATTTCTAGATTTTGTGTTAACAGTTCTAATCCATGTTTCATAAATCCCTATTTGTTTGTTCCAATCGAAATATAACACCTTAATATTCAAGTAATTATATTTAATTATCGAGAAAGATTTAACGAACGAGAAACGACTGCTCACCGCAACGTTAAAACTTTGATTATTTAAGGTCTAGAGGAAACCACATCAATGTTGTGTGGTTGATTGTTGATTTGTTTTGTTCGTATCTTATAATTTCCAGATACCCTTTACACATTTACTTTTAAAATTTCTTATTATTAAATTTTGCTTTTGAAAATAATTAGGTATTGTTTGTCTTGTAATAGGGGGTTTTATTGGGTTTTTTTATATATAAAGAACTTTATTATGCTTTTAGAAAAAGGGAAAAGGAATTCCCGGAATAAAAACACGACGTTTACGCTGATGTTTAGTTATTGTTATTATATTGTCTGTTTCTGTTTTGTTATTGTTATATTTATTTGTTTGCTAGTTTGGTTATTGTTATAAACGAAAGTTGTTCTGGAAAGCAGTTGTATTGAAAAACACTAGATAAATAATGGCATTTTTAAATCTAATTTTATTTTGTTGGAAAGAATAATAGGATCAATACGTACACTTTAAGACTAGGGAATTGACACGTAAATTAATATATGAATTTAAAAACTCAATTGACCTTAATGAAGCTAGTGAAAAGTCAGGGCTACGTTTGTATACCCCTTTTAATTAATTTAATATTAAACCATAGGTATATTTGAAAAGTAAAATAGTATTTATGAAGACTTTAAAACTATTAAACATTTGATTAAAACATATTTGTTGTCCTAAAACTGTAGGACATTGTTATAATTTTGCGTAACAGTAAATAGCACACATATTTTGTGCAATGGTGGTTTTTAAACTCATTTAATGCCATGAGTAAATTAACACTCTTATAGAAGGGAACCAATTTAGAGACGCTTTTAAAGGACAATTAATATTGATAAGGATTGCAAAATTAAATCTTTCCTGGTAAAGTAATACAAGAGTAAATAAAATTTTTACAATTGGTTGATATTCCACATTGTAACGTAAAAAAATCTAGATAATAATATTGCCTTAAGTATATATGCGGAGTCTCCTAATACTTCTTTTTGTGTCAGATAAAAAGGGCCTGATCGTTTCACCATAATGTTATATGTGAATAAAATTATACTTTACAATTTTGTGTAAATTGTGTCAGGAAATATTTTAGGAAATGAAATTTTATAGATACTTAAAAAAGTATTAATTCATTTCATTTGTCGACATAATTATGATTAAATTAGAAGTTCAACACAAAATAATGTTTAAATGGTATATTGGTTGTAAGTCTATTAAATAAACTAGTCTCCTATAATGCCAGCCATCTCCGTATAAAGGGTTTTATGAGACCTATTAGTCAATGTATTAAGGCGTGTATTTTTGTTCTGTTAACCTACTGGTTGCTAGGAGCTTAGGACCAACATGGATTCTATCACATGGATGAACATAGATCGTGTAGCGATAAATCGTAAAAAGCTTAAAGGATCTGACGCAATAAAACTTACTCGACAGATGGACAGGTTTCAGACCTTTGCAGCTCTAAAGATAATTTCCCAACACGTATTTATATCAATATCTGGAATCATACAGTTTCCTTTTACTTAGAGTCCAATATGAGTTTTACTATCAGCAATATTAATTTTTGATTGAATATGTACAATAAAATATACGGCTTTCACTTTTTGATTCATTACAAAATGTTAAGCTATACATTGATTGCACAATAATTGATACTGAATAGAACGAATGAAGTTTATAATAATAATGAGTTAATCATAAAACAAAGACAAGTTTTAATTCCCTGACTGATTGTTAATTTTCCTGATCTACAACTACATCTATTGAAATTGTTTAACAAACCTTATACATAACATTTGTTTTGATTAATGGAGTTTTTGGGTTATTTGGCTTGTTAACGAAAAAAAATAGTAAATGCGTTAAATAATAGACAGCTTATTACGATTCAGTTTTTTTTTTTTTACTATTAAAAACATTAGAAAGTGTACGATATATTTTTTTTTTTGGGGGGAGGGGGGTTGTTTTCCCACGTGGCTCCTCCCAAGCGCCGAGTCTCCCGAGCGCCGAGGGCAAATGAGTATACCCCAGCGCCGAGGCCATAAATTACCAAAGGCTCTGCTCAGTGATGCAGAAGTGACGAGGGTTAATACCTTCTCTTTTAAAATGTTATCAATGAGTTTAATCTGTAGGTTAGGTTAATCACTCCGTGTGCTCCCGCTATCTCCGCGTTCCACCACCTCCGAACCCAAATCTGTCCCGCCACCTCCGAATTCTTGAGTGACACTTACAATCCTGTCACTGCCTGCGTTGGTAGCTGCCATTGCATCCACGGCTGCAAAACCCCGTGGATGGGAGATTTAACCCGTGGGTTAGGTTAGGTTAGGTTGGGTTAGGTTAGGTTAGGTTAGGTTTGGTTAGGTTAGGTTAGGTTAGGACGGAAAGTATTGACGCAAGTAGTAACCGAGGATTATAGGGGTCACTCTGAAATTCGGAGGTGGCGGGACGCGGAGATAGCGAGAGGTAACCAATCATTCAAGATTAAGTGCGATGATGTAAAAAATACGAGAGTCTGATTTAAAAAATATTCATTAAATTTTCGAAATATAATGTAAGAATTCGTATCATGTCTGCAATTAAATGTATATACAATTAACGTAATTCCATTGTTAATCGTCTAAAATGCTCGACAGGGCACAAGCCTTTACCGCAGTCCGTTGTTTTTGTAAATTCCAATTCGGCTGTCAAAACTGTCAGATTATTCCAGATAGCCTGCTCAGCGCTGGGGAGACGCGGCGCTTGGGAGACGGAATCGTTATTCAAAACCAGTGAACGGCACAAGTGCATTGGGTATGATGGCAAAAACAATCTGCTTAACAGAAGACACGTCACTGCCCAAGCTTAAGACTCGGCCGCTGCCGCAAAGGCAAACTCACATAATATAATTTTGCCGAATACAGTATATTCTATATACATTATCGAAAAAATAATATTAACAAAACAGACGTAAACAAATTTTGACCAAAACTACGACGCTTCTAGCCGCTTTACAAAGGTTTATTTTATTGTTGAAAGCTACGTATTGTTTTCCATGTCAGCTGTCCTCTTCATCATGCTGTTTGTCCCTAGGGCCGAAAAACCAGCTGTTTGCTTATTTACTTAAAACATTGATGCATATTAAATACACAAGCAATATCCATAAGCATTGCAATAGACTTGTTTTACTGTCACCACTGCCTAGACAACTATTTATTGTTATTTTGGTGATTCCTCGAAATGTTTCTCGACCTAACCTTAAAGTTATAGATAAGTTGACTGTTAGAGTGAATTATTATTGTGGTGAATAGTGGTAATATGGTATAGTGTATCGACTTCATCTCGAACTTAAAAATCTCAAGCCGGCAAAATATAGTGTTTGGCTCTATATACGAAATACACTATTAGATATTACTGCCCATTACGTCTGAATCGGTTGTTAATAACTTTGTTAACCAATATATTACGCATCTGGCAAATCTTAAGGTTAAAAGTAATACTGTAACTTATGTATTTCCAATAAATATCCAATCTAAACAAATATGTTAAGAAGCACAGAAAAAATTTTCCGATATGTTATTTCAAACATTAGCATGAGGTAGGATGTAGTTTTAATGAGGCAAATTGGTAGGTGAACTAGGTTATCAAGCCGAATTATTATATCAAAAACTTAAGTTGAAATTCATCTAGTATATTTCACTGACATTTTACTCACAGTACGCTACATACCAACACAGAACAATATTACGGCTCTAAGTCCAAACAAAGATTGAACTTTTCAAGCCACTCTGAGACTTAGCGCACACTCTTCAAGAAGCTTAAAAGAGACTTTGTGCTTGAGAACTTTTAATGTATTAGCAGCTGTTTGTATTTGAATTTTCAGCATATTTCATCTTTGCACAATAATCTGATATTTTACAAATGAAAGAAAAATGTTATTTATGTAAACATTATAACTTTAAGCAGGTTCTGTTATTTAGTAATAACAGTTTTCTAAAGCCTCTGGGATTATTGGTTGTGTTTCCTGACTGGAGTTTTAAAAGAAGGTTTATATTCCACACAATTCCATAAACGGGATCCTTGCAGTTGTATTCTTAAGTAATTCATCGAATGGTTATTTAATTGCATCCTAACCATATTTTAATACACTAAGTTTATTAAATCAATATTGGTAAATAGTTAGTCAAATTAGTGTAAAAAGCTGGCTAGGCAAGTGTTCTGATCTGGGTAAAAGGTCTCCGTCCCTCTGGTCCCCAGCAATCTTCCTAATTTTATTGATAGCAGATTCAGCACGCTTAAATTAAGTTTGGTCCAGACACAGATATTCCTAACCTATTAGCATTACCCTGTTTATTCCCTCCTGATTACCCGAATTCCCACCAATATACCCATCACCCCCATAAGTTCATCACTAAAATCCCCCCCCTGGCTTCAGTCCTAGTAGAAAAATATACAGACAAAATTTAAATCTGTTTAAAACTTACAAACAGTGTTATATAACATGGTTTATAACTTATTATCGTTTGCTTTTTCTTTGTTGAGTAAAATCATTGACCATACACCGAATATATTCTGTGTATCGTCAATGGCAAAATAAATAACTTGATTTTATTTCGTATGATAGCATAACCGCTCGGCTGTAGACATGTGTGCAGCATCTACTATTGGAAAAACGTTATATTACTACATTAGATAATTAATTAGCACTGCTAAAGATCTGTGCTAGCACCGACACGACTTTTATAGGCTTTGATGTTGAGGACTTTATGACCTTAGATGCCTTTGTTGATGTATATAATCGGAGTACAATACATGTATAATTGATAGTATTTTATGTTATGTTTATGGTCCTTCCATAAGATTATAAGTGTGAGCGCAGGTAGTTTTTTTTAGTTTTTATATTTATAAGCATTTTATACGTGTTTATATTATAACATAACTATAAGCATAATTCTTGGATGTAATGCGTATGAATGCAATGGTGTTTTTAATAACTGGAAATAATATGAGTCTTTGGTTTTAATTAAATCACGATGATATAACTATAAGAATTCTGGCACTGCCATTTTTTATTTATTTGGGCTTACAGTACCTATTAAATCTGATTAGGGTATTCTAATCATTAGGGTTAGTTTGGCTTTTTGTACCATAAGTTTAAAAACATACCATTTCTTGTGCTGTATGACCTGAAGACCTGAAGATATCAGACCCTTTTATATTAATGCAAAGTTTTCACTAAGAGTAAAGAAGGTGTTGTGGAGAGTTTTTTAATAGCTCCCAGAATGATAGGCCAACCAGAACTAAAAAGCATTTTCAATCAAAGTAAAAGAGAACCCTTGTTAAAAACGCAGTATTTATATCAAATAACATAACCTAACCTAACCAGAACTAAAAAGCATTTTTCAATCAAAATAAAAGAGAACCATCGTTAAAAACACAGTATTTATATCACATAGTATGGAGCATCTACCTGTACATAAGCCAGCATCCAGGAAAAGATTTGTGTAAAGGCTCTTATCATGAGTTGTTTATTTAAAAATGCCGAGAATAAGAATTGAAAATGTTTGAACTCATATGGAGAATTTACATTTAATATCTCAACTTTCAAAGCAACTCTGTCGTGTGTTTTTTAGTTATAAATCTAAGGTACCTAACAGTCTGCTGGATCACATAAATGTCACAGCGAGGAGCCATAAGAAGAGTTACTGTGATATTAGATGCTATAAAACACAACCCCGACAAGACCCTTGCAATCACTTCATCGCTACACACCATATTCTTTTTACACCAAATTTACCATTACTTCCCATATTGCTCGCTTGATGTAATAGAATTATGTGCATTTTGTAAATACATGTTAATCATCAGCAATTCTTTTAAATCTTGATAAAGGTCTGTTTATTTTTTTACCTAAATCTTTTTTATTTTTTATATATAGGTACTGTATATATACATTTTTCAAATATCTGCAAACAGTTGCATTTATATTAAATTTGTCATAACGATAAACAGTTAAGAAAAATATACGTGTAACAATAAAAATTAAATTAATTCAGGAGACCAAAGAAATTTATTTAAAAATCCATTTTATTTATTCGTGAATAATTAAAACTTTTAGTAAATTTGTTAAAATATGTAAATCAATACCTAGTAGTCAAACACTAGATTGGGTCAGAGGAACCATTAAAAACGTTAATGGCACTTAAATAAAGAAATCAAACATAGCAAGGGTAATAATTAATTTACAGTTGTTACGTATCCTACATCTGGCTTTACTATTAGAATACTTTATAAGCAACTTAAAATGTGAATGAAAAATATCTTCATTTCAAGTGCCCATCAAAGTATTTTCTGAAATTAAATGAGTACTTTGTCGTCATAGTCTATTGGTAATTTTTAAAGGATCAGCAGAAAAAACAACGACATTCTATTTGCAAATCATTCAAAATAACGGGCTATTCAATAGGGGTTGCTATTTAAAAAAAATAAGTTACCCCCTACCGCAAACCTTTTAGGGGGGTTAAAAGATTTTTTGATGTAAACTATTGTGAAAACGTCGTTAACAATCAATGCCATAAACAATATGTTTTTATCTATTTCGGTTTTAAAAATAAAGATAATATGTTTCCATACTGAATTTACATACTGTATAAATAGTTATACAAAAAATTGTACACTAAAACAAAGGCAGTGCAAAGGTACAAAGATAGGTAGGTATAAACTGTTTTCTAAAATTTTATTCCTACATTTTATAAGTTTGCTAATAAAAATAAATACTAAGCTTATTAATGTTGCAATCAAAGCCTAAACAACACGGAAGTGACTTCTGTAACGTTTCCGGTAGCACCTATCTAGGTTTACAAACCCATCACCAATGTGATACATTTCCATCAAACAAAGGATATTTAACTTGGCCGGAGAAATTGCTTTCCTAACATTTGCGTGGAAAAAACGTCGATTTAAGTATATCAAAGTAGTAATAAGGCTCTTACAATGATAATGTAAATTAACATATATATTGAACAAAAAAATGCCGTCCATTTGAACATAGTGCATTAGGCGTATCTAGGAGAAATAACTTCCCCGCTCTCTTATGATTGTAGAGAGTACTTATGGAGATATCATGCAAAACATCAAAAAAGTATTAAACAATTACACAGAGGTAGACGTTTTAACGTACTATTATTAAAACTTTGTTTCTTTAAAAGGTAAGAATATTGTAAAACAATATATTTTTTTAGGCATAAAATAACCATTTGGTATAGCCTCAATAGCCTCAAAAATAGTCTCTAGGTCAACTCTGAAACAAAATCTAATTTTGAAGGATTTTCAACAGTAGGTACTAAAATGTCCCTGTTACTAAATCACGAATTGGTATAGTAAAGCATATATTTGGGGATTTGTATTTTATGAGAAAAATGAATACATATTTAAATACCCCCGTCGCAGCAAACCTGCAGACTAAGCGAATTTCCATTTGACTGATTGGATTTACACTGAAATGTCTACTTAAAAATATAACATTTATTCTTGATTTAAATAGAATTTGTTTAACGGTTTGCTGCATCAGGGAGGGTAAAACTGTTTTTTTTTTTTTTTTTTTTTGTAAAATGTGAATAGTTAGTAAGAAATAAAAACATTTTCCAAATTTGATCAAAATATGTTCACAAACAAGAAAACTACAACAGTTTACTTATTCTCCATAAGAATAACATGGGAATTTTAAATTTACAATTTTTGGGAATTTTTTCCGTAACCATTAGGCGCATAATAACGCTTCAATATACTAAATTATATGTTTTTTTAAGCTCTACAAAATGGTTTGGAAATAAATTGCTAAATTTTATGTTATTTGGGTCAAAAATAGGAAAAACCCATTTTTACCCCATAAAACCCCCCGTAAACCCCCGTTCCCATGGTCCGGATCGCGAACTCGTGCGAATAAACATACGTTTGCACGTTTGTAAACGAAGATATATATGAATTTGAACGGATGGTGTTTTTGGCCTCTAGGGACCTCAAAACGAAAAAATAATCGGTCTCGCGTCCAGGTCTTACCATGAGTACTACGGTAATAGCTTAAATGGGAAATTCGCTAAAATGGAATTTTTTAACTAAGAACAGTAGCCTGCGCTTAAAAAAAATATATATTTAATTGTAAATTTGTTCTACGTTTATTTCCATAAAAAATTACTCTTCAAACAGACAAGATTACAGTATATAAAAGAACAAAACGAGATGAATTCCTATGTGAAATGTCCCAATACTTTCCATACAAACAGTGCGCTGCATACCATCCACATCACTTCCCCCCTCTTCTCGAATTCCTTTTCTTATCTAGAGCATAATACCTTTCTTTCATATTATTATTTATGCTTAAATATAGTTTAAAACACTATTTGTACTTCACACTACGTTTTTTAATGTGGAAACTGCAAGAACTTCTTAAAAAATATGTTGAAAGACTTGAAAACCAAGCTTATATATTATGTTTTAGTTATGACATTATAATAATATATATTTATTTTAGGCTAAATCACCTTAAATATGCATGTTAAACCTTAAACATCTCACTTTTTCCGATACGACTTTATTTGACTCCACGCGGTTAAGGAATGGATTTAGAATTTCATACTTTTCAATTCATGGAATTCCAACATCATTCAAAATTTATTTCTATTACCCTCCTTAAGTATAAATGTAAATGTATAAATGTATGCATAAATGTATGAGTATCTGAAGTAGAAATCGTCATTCCGAATGTCTATATTATATAGTTTATTTGGGTATAGCCCTATATTTAGTGGAATCTAGCATACATACAGATAGATTGTTATCACTCCATGATTCATGTATCAGTTTGTGATTGTTTGTTGATTGATTGTGAATGTTTGATGACGATGAACTACGCTCGAAAGGCTAGTGTTTTATCTGTTAATTTGAGAATTCAATGTAAATGCGAAAATAATGTAAATGACATAATTTGTTTTATTTATACTGATTAGTAATACATTAATTAGTCAATTATGCATGAAAAAATATGCACCTTCTTGACATGTATTGTTATATAAAACTATACTATTCAGCACGATGCAGCTTCATTCACTGCAAGACTATCTTGCATTTTTTTCAGCAGGCTCATTGAATATGACATTGCAGTTGATTTATTTTTCTTTCTTCAGGAATAAAAATTTGGTAATCCTAGGTAGTTTCTTTGCACATTAAAATATGCACCACATTAAATACTTTTCAGGGATTTTACACCAAATGTTTTGCCCATACACAACTAATAAGGTGTACTATCATTTACACTACTTTTTTCAAGCGTTATAAGCATATTGCCCTATACCAGGAATCTGATGTAATAAGGCATTTTTGTTAGCCTTTCTTTGCGCAAGGGAAGCAGCACTTTGCTGCTGTGCTAACTTTATCCAACCGATAATTACTATATTAGTGTTTAATTTCTTTCCATACGTTTCCACAATATTAGTTTTTTACGTATTTGATAGTCTTTACATATTTCTAAAACAAACAAAACATTTTGCCCAAACGGTTTTTTAAAGTTGTTTTAATACAAAATAAATAATGAAACAGCCCTAGGATAAAAAAAAACGTTAAAATTAACTTCAGCAGATCCACAAAAACTACCCCTCTTATTATTAAAATAATAAAATTAACTACGATAAAACTAAGTATTAAAAAAACTGTGCCTATGTAACTTTTTGCTAGAGAGGTCCATATTATTTATGAATAACCATTATTTCACAGTAGGCTACAAATGTGCATGAATGAACAATTCCTTTGAATTGTAATAAGCACTATGTTGCTTTTGTTTAAAAGGTTTCGAATACACCCTTGGCTGTGTCACAGCCGTTTTTAAAACCGTGAACCAACAAAGTTTGTGTTCAAATTACAGACTATTTCTACTATATTTGCCTTATTTTTCAACCTCTTTAAAAACGTTTACAAAACAAAATATAATAACGATATTAACCTAGAAAGGAAAAAAGGCTCAAATCTTTATAATCAATTTGTATTTGTAACTGTTGTAATAACTACACTTAACCTTTGAAACCATAATGAAGTTTGTATACAATAACACAAAAATCCACTTATATTAAGATAAAGCCTTTTAAATCAGTTCACTGTAATGTAAACACAATAGTTATAACACAATAGTAATGTACAATAGTGAAACCCTACGTAGCCCGTCTCCCAGGAAGTTACATGTTCTGACAGTTTCTGTGATTTATTGACTTGTTGTTTCTAGGGCAAGGAGTTTTGCAGTGTGTATCGTAGATAATAGTTATTTTTTAAGTTTTTGTAGATTTTATTTCATTGTTCACTAACCTTTTATGCAATTGCAATACATTTGTTTCATGATTAGGACTGACTTTTTTGTCTGAAATACACGAGAACATTTAGAGTTTATGATTGTTTTTATTAAGACTGTAAAACTGATTTGCTACTAGTCGTTTTCTATGTTATACAACCAATAATTTCGAAAATGAATTTTTTTAATATAGCCTTTTGAAGGTATAATACATAGGGGCAGTTTGTACTACTTAGGAGACATATATAGATATAGATATAGATTAGTTTGGTAGACGCGTAGTTATACTCGTATTTTTTTCTACGATTTCAATTTAACTACAATAATGACATGTTTACTGGATACGTCATATTACATTATATACGTGGAGTTTTGATTAATGTTTTGATGTGACACGAGTTGATCAAGCTTGTCCTTGGCAAAATTTAAATTTTTTCATAAATTAAATAAATCTTAGAATGTATCGGTAACACAGGAACACAATTTATTTGGAAATACTGTTCGGTGGAAACTAAGTTACTAACTTCCACAATTCAGGTCGTGCAACCTTCCAATGAATAATTGCTAATGTTGAGAAATTCAAGTACACTATCTACATTTGTGTGAGGTATTGTAATACAAAACAAAATGCAATTTGGGTTTTCGGGTGATAAATATCGGCTATATATTTGAAATATATTCTAGTACTTCCAAACATAGTGTCTAAAGAACTCATATTTCTGTGGTGTCTAAACCTAAGTTTGTACAACATGTTAAAGAGCTAAAAGCCAAGAGACCGTTCATTCTCATCTGTCACTGTCTAATAACAGGGGCGGGGTTGGACATATCACACCCATTCACAACTTTTTATGAGTTATATTTCAGGATTTAGAGTTTGTGTTGAATGTTTATTTTAAAATACTCTTAAATTTAAATAAAGTAAACTAAACGTGACTTCATTATGACTTCTGCTGCTGTGGGAGTTTTAAGATTGTCTTGCATAGGGTACTTTTAATCATATCACTCAATCATAAACTCATTCTAGGCTTACAGAAGTTGTTTAATATGTTTAAACTTAGAAAATTAAAAAATATTATTTAAATGACATAATATATGTTTAGATTTAGTTACTAACATTATAATAGTCCATATAACGTTTTAAATAGACCTAATATAATTTGTATGATATTATTGACAAACAAAATCATTATGCCTAGACATTTAGTTACCTCTATACTTTATGGATCAATGTTTCTTGATACACAGGATAATTTCATTTTAAAACTTACCAAAGGTAAACGTAACAGATTTACGAACATATATGTTGATAATAGTTAATTTCTGCTAAAGTAAATGAGACATATTAGGCGTTGTTTTAATTAAGAGCTAAAGGAAGAGGCGTCCTGTTCTGTTGGCATTTGTAACACCTTACTTAGCACTTTGTCAAAAGGTTTTATTCCGTTTCTCGTCTAACAAAGATTGTTCTGCACGATGCATTTTGATTTATCTTATCTTTGCTGTGACTGTACATTTTAATAACTTATTCAAAATTATTAACATTCCGCCATTATAATAAGTCAATAGGTAATATATTGGGCCAAACTGACAATACTTGCATTAGCCAAGCCGATACAAGAAAAAATAAATTGAGTTTATAAACCTAAATTCTTTACTTGAAAAAATACATAACTAATTTTGATTTTACATTCAGGTAAAATCTTTAATCTTCTTTGCCAGTTAGCTGGATGGTTATGAAGACAACATTGTCGTGACCAGAAAGTCAAACCAAGTTGTCGAATAATATGAATTGAAAAGGATAAAGTTTTCCAAAATGAGTTTAAATTTAATATTGTAGCCCTATTTACTTTAATTTCTGTAATACGGACGAATGGTGTGTTTGTACTTCCCCACAACACATTATTGTTGGGCGGGACACGTACTACCCCCGCCACAGTAAACCTGCAGAAAAAGCGAGTTTCGATTCGTCTGATTGAATTTTTTCTCAAATATTTTCGTATTTACAAGACATCTTTATTCCCCGTTTGGTTAACATTAGATTTTAAGAGCACTTAGATTTGCTGCTGTGGGGAGGGGAAAAGGTAAGACAATTTTAATAGTATAGATATAGGATTAAATAATACATTGCCCAAATTTAATCAACATATATCTATAAACAAGTACACTTTAATAGTTATCTTTTTCTCCAAAATAATAACATGCGAATTAAAAAGTAGAGTTTTTCTTTTGTTTGACGTAAAATTAAATATTACTAAGAATTTAATAATTAAATTGTTTTCTAGACTTTGTTGTCATAATAAAATTACAAGGCGGGAATCTAAAATTTAGTTAGCTTGATATTCCTGGAATTGCAGGGTCTCTCTCCCTACGTTCCTTCAATTAAAATTCCGTCTATCTTGTAGTGCTTCCTTAATTAATAAAACTTATTTTATTAAAATGCCCCAGCTGCAGCAAGCCTGTAGATTAGTCCGTTGAATTCCCATCCTCATTGGGTTCTCACTTAAATATTTCTTTAAACATTACCAGATTTATCCCTTTCTTAACATGGTTCTACGCTCACTGAAGTTTACTGCTACAGGAAAGGTAATAAGCAGTTTTTTTGTATAATATAAGATGAAATTTATTTTTATCTAACTGCAGGTAAACTAAATACGGAGAAAAGCTTAAAGAAACTGAGTTTCCTGGGTTTTTCTGTTAATGTGGTTAACTAAAAACTTATCATACGTAAAAATCCACAGTATTGCTTCACTTATGCACACAGCCATAAATAATAAACCAGGCTCACTGAAAAAAAAACTCTAAACGTTAAAAATTCACTTTTACCGTCCTAGTATGGTGACACTTGCACAAAGTTGTGGTCTTAGATCAGTTGATAAAATAATCACCGATAGAAATAGTACATTTCATCACTAGGGTCTAAAAAGACTCATTTCGACCCGAGGTCAAGTTTTGTAACTGAGGCGAAGCCGAGGTTGGAAAATGAGCGAGGGTTATAAAGACACTTTTGCCCATGTGGTGAACTAAATTTTTCCTCATATTGCACCATTATTTAAAAAAAAAAACTATGCTAAAAAACTAAAATAGTTTTTACAACCTCTCAAAACTATTTCTTACTTGTTTTCAATTCAATTTACTAATGGAAACAAGCAGCTGTTTAGTAAGTGAGGGGTATAGTAAGTAATGGATGATTCAATCGTTTTTCTGCTATACTCTTGATATATCCATACACCCAAGTGGTTACTTTAGTCAATTTTGGTTTTGGTGCCACGAACGTCTCCAGTCAAATAACATTTGCATTTTCAGAAATTATTTAACAGCTTCATTATGGATGTTTCATAATCTAGTACAGAAATACTTTTATAGTTGAGATTGTTTCATATTTTTAACTTCTGAGTCAGACATGTAACAATATTAATTTTCAAAATATTTGCTCAAAACTTTAACAGAGCTGCTTTCAGAATTGAAACTTCAGTGATATAAAACAGTGATATATCTCAGTGATATAGTTTATATTTGGGTGATATAAAAATACTTTTTAGTGGTTTTCTTATAATATAGCCTACCAACCAAGATATAACCGTAGGTGTCAGGGTAAGACCTAGATCCAAGGCCGGTATAAATTTTGTTTTAATGCATGTCAGTAAAAATCATGCAAATTAGGTGAAATTCTATACAAACGTGTAAGCCTACATTTGTTTGGAAGGAATCCATGAACCAGCATTATCATACTATGGGAATGGGGTTTATTGTGTATAAGTTGGGGTTGGACTATCGATGTATAAAACTAACATGTTAGTTAGTTAATTAAAGTTAGTTAAACAATGATAGTTTTATACAATATAGTACAATATAGTTTTAATAAAAATGTCAGTTTTCTTTCTAACTATTTTGTAGATCTTAAAAAAACAAAATAATTTATTATATTCAGCATTAATTTATTGTAAATAGTAACGGAGAAATAAATAAAATGTAAATTTAAAAATCTTATATTGTTCTTAGGAAGAATACACAAACTATTGTAGTTTGCTGGTTTTTGGATGTATACGGATCAAAGTTGGAAAATTCCTTTACATGATATTGAGCGATTGACATTTCATTAAAACCGCACTTTATCACCTTCTCTCCAGCAGAAAACCTTAGTAACCGTTTACTTAAAACTGATCTTATTTAAATAGAAAATAAATCTGAAATCTTAAGGGAATATTTTAGTGTAAATCCAACTAACTAAATGGGAATTCCCCAAGTCTGCAGGTTTACTGGTGTAGGGACATTTACTCCTACTTGAAATAGTTGAAAACTTATCACCATGTTAAGTTTTGAGAGTCTCGCCCCCTTGACCCAATTAAAAATTGTAACTATGTTTGTCCATTAACTAAAAGAAATGCTCTTATTAATGAATTGACTAATATTGCTACAACAAAAATACTATAGGACGAAACATTTTTCCGGAAAGTTTAAAGTAGAGAAAGTGCCTGTCAAAGTTTGATGCAAAAGTTTGTAACACACTAAGACTTCGAATAACAATATGATGGCGAGGAATCCTTCATAGGTGAATACAAAACAGAATTATAAATTAGACAAATAATGCTGGATATTCTGATAAAACAACTCACGTCAAGATTTTACAACTTCTAAAAAATAAAAAATATATAAACAAATTATTTTTCAATCCTTAGCGTATATTAATCATTATAAACCAATTAATGAGAATTAATTTGAACTTTGAACCAAAAGGGTAATTTAGTTATATGTTTAAAAATATATTTGGGGTTTCATGTATATTCCAAGTGGGGGCTACGATCTTAACAATAGGTGTTAACGGTTTTGCTTATTATTTTTATGTTAAAATTATTATTTGTTTGGAAGTTATTTTTATGTAATCTTCTAATTATATAAAACTAGTTTTATGTTATCAATTATTTTTATAGACTATAGTCTTATAAACATTGCTAGACATGGTTTAACAAGTGACGCCAACACAGATAAAGAAATCCTAAAATCTTATTTTGAGTTTTGCTTGTTTTTTCTCTTTTAAGACAATAAAGGAAATCTATATATTAATTTGAAACTGTTTTTCTTTGTCATAGCTAAATTGAGAGAACGGCTGGGCGTAGAAACTCGGTAGAGGTGTCTAAAGAAAGGTCTTGGTCTGGTGTGTGGTTGGATGAGCCATCAAAAGAGAAACGTGGTCAATTTCCTTGGGGCTCTGCCCCAGTGGCCTTTTAATTCCCATCCCATGTTATTCTTATGGAGGAAAAACTGGGTTTTTGTCCCAGCTAACTTGAGAGAACGGCTGGGCGTAGAAACTTGGTAGGGGTCTCTAAAGAAAGGTCTTGGTCTATAGATGAGCCATCAAAAGAGGAACGAGGTAAATTCCCTTGGGGCTCTGCCCCAGAAGCCTTTAAAGTTGCCTCTTCAAATTTGTTTACCATATGCATAATTCTACACTACTTTTTAATGAAACAGCTGTTAATATTTAAATTGTGATTTATTGAATTTTTCAAAATGAAGTACAGTGTTTGCAATGGGTTTTTCTGGTTTTAAAATAGATTTTATTCTGCATCAATCCTATATGTAAATGCATAAATGTATGCATAAATGTATAAGTAACTTAAGTACAAATCGTCATTCTGAATATTATATAGTTATATATTATATAGTTTATTTGGGTATAAACTTAGTGGTATCTAGCATACATACAGATAGATTGTTATCACTCTATGTTTCATGTATCAGTTTGTGATTGTTTGTTGATTGATTGTTAATGTTTGATGACGATGAACTACACTCGAAAGGCTAGTGTTTTATTTGTTGTTTTGAGAATTTAATGTAAATGCGAAAATAATGTAAATGACATAATTTGGTTTATTTATTTGATTTATACTGATTAGTAATACATTTGTCAATTATGCATGAAGAAATATGCACCCTCTTGACATGTATTGTTATAGAAAACTATGTTATTCAGCACGACGCAGCTTCAATTACTGCAAGACTATCTTGATTTTTTTCAACAGGCTCATTGAATATAACATTGCAGTTGATTTTACCTTTTTTTTGCTTCAGGAATAAAAATTTGTAACCCTAGTAGTTTCAGAGCAACCAATAAACAAACCTTTTTTGGATAATTTTATGATCCTATTTTTTTGGCACTTTAAAATATGCATCAAATTATAAATCTTTCAGGGATTACATATCAAATTGTTTGCCCATTCACAACTGATAAGGTGTACTACTTTTTTCAAGAGTTATAAGCATGCATCGTCCTATATCAGGGAATCTGATGTAATTATGCCTTTCTTGTTTGCCTTTCTTTGCGCAAGGGAAGCAGCACTTTGCTGCTGTGCTAACTTTATCCAATCGATAATTACTATATCAGTGTTTAATTTTTTTCCATACATTTCTACAATATTAGTTTTTTTTTATACATTGGATCTTCTTTACATATTTCTAAATCACCCAAAACGTTTTAACAAAACGGGGTTTACAGTTGTTTAAATAAAAAGTAAGTAATTAAACAGCATCTAGGGAAACAACAATTACGTTGTGGCTGTACCTAACCATCTGTCAGTATTCAATTGATTTGAACTTAAAACACATGTTAGCAATTATTGTTAACTAATATTTACTTTTCTTGTTTACCTTTTTCTTTCTTTTGATCTTGTACCTTTTGTCCAGACAATAAATCCTCTAAAATAATAATTATATTATTTTATTAATCATTGTACATCACCATTAACCACACTGGTGACCCCGACGTGATAATTGAAGCAACATAAAAGTAAATCCTTCAAGACAGGACAGCATCTCCAAGAAACCTCAACTTTCGTCAGTCAGAACAAAACCAGGTTAGTTTAGACCTAAAAATGTCAGACACTGAAGAAAATGTCACTGATCCCAATTTACCAACCAATTCAAATAATCTCTCGAAATTAACAGTCAAAATTCCACCCTTTTGGAGGAAAAATGTCAAGGTCTGGTTACGTCAAGTTGAGGCACAATTCATTGTAAAAAATATCACTCAAGAACGAACAAAATATTACCACATTCTTGGAAATCTTGATACCGATGTTGCCGAATTGCTTTCAGATCTTTTAGAGAAACCACTTAGCCAAACACCTTATCAAGACCTTTGTAATCGCCTGATCTCTGAATTCGAAGAATCAGAGAGCAGAAAATTCACTAAACTGGTTGACGAACTAGAAATTGGTTCGAAAAAACCTTCTCAGTTTCTTAGGGAAATGCGTACTCTTGCAGGTTCCCAAGTTAAAGACGATTTCCTAAAAACATTATTTTTTAAACGTCTTCCCCCTCAGATCAGCTCAATATTAGCATCTAGCTCTGACTCTCTAGACAATCTAGCAACCATGGCTGATAAAATCATGGAGTACTCTCCCACTCATTCTCAGCACATGTATTCCTTGAAAGGTGAAACATCAACAAGCTCACAACCTGATAGATTATCTCGCCTAAAAACCAAATCACCGAACTAACCAACCAAATTTCATCTTTACGCTCCCGTTCGAAATCTGGTTCTCGACTTTACCAATATCAGAACCGTGACGCAACTCCTCAACGTAATAAATCTGTCTGCTGGTACCATAGAAACTTCGGTAAAAACGCTACAAGAT
Source organism: Macrosteles quadrilineatus (assembly GCF_028750875.1). Classification (NCBI taxonomy): domain Eukaryota; kingdom Metazoa; phylum Arthropoda; class Insecta; order Hemiptera; family Cicadellidae; genus Macrosteles; species Macrosteles quadrilineatus. The sequence goes on from NW_026542594.1 coordinate 162,756,942, forward strand.
GCACAACTCCATGCAACTACCATTCTTCCCCGTCCAAAAATTCGGAAAACTAACTCAGCACTATCTTGATTCGGCGGGAGATAGCGCAAAACATCAACCTCGCCGTCTTTTTGTTTACGATCGGCTGACTAACACAAAATTTCTTGTTGATTCAGGTGCTGACATTTCTGTGTTACCTGCACATAGCAAACAAAAGCCAAAACCATCTGCCAAATTACTTTATGCAGCTAATGGTTCAAATATCCCCACGTTTGGCGAGAAACTTTTACAACTTGACCTAGGTCTCCGCAGATCATTTTGTTGACCTTTCACTATTGCAGACGTCCAACAACCAATAATTGGTGCAGACTTCCTAGCAGAATTTGGCCTTTTAATTGACATCAAAAATAAAAAGTTAATAGACAACAAAACGAACCTCTTTCAATGTGGCTCAACACCATCACCGTCAGTATCTTCTGAGATTTATCTGATTGACCCAAATAGTAAATACTCACACCTATTACATGAATTTCCTGAATTACTGAAAGACATACCTGGACATAAAACACCAGACATTGAATTCGTCCATACAATCAGTACCAATGGACCACCTGTTACCTCTAACAACGTTAACATTGCCTTCAACAGATTCACAAAAACGACACCTCTTATTTTAATCTACGATAAAACTGAGTAGTAAAAAAACTGTAGCTGTGTAACATTTTATGCTAAAGAGGTACATATTATTTATGAAAAATCATTATTTCACAGTAGGCTACAAATGTGCATGGTTGAACAATTCCTTTGAATTGTAATAAGCACTATGTTGCTTCTGTTTAAAAGGTTTCGAATACGCCGTTGGCTGTGTCACTACCGTTTTGAAAACCTTGAAACAACAAAGTTTGTGTTCAAAGTACAGACTATTTCTACTATATTTGCCCTATTTTTCAACCTCTTTAAAAACGTTTACAAAACAGAAAATATAATAACGATATTAACCAAGAAGGGATATAAAGCTAAAATCTGTACGAACAATTTGTATTGGTAACTGTTGTAATAACTACACTAAACCTTTGAGACCATAATGAAGTATGTATACAATAACATCAAAATCCACTTATATTAAGATAAAGTCGGATTAGCTTTTAAATCAGTTCACTGTCATGTAAACACAACAGTTCTTGCGTGAAACCCTACGTTGCCCGTCTACCAGGTCTCACATGTTCTGACAGTTTCTGTGATTTATTGACTTGTTGTTTCTAGGGCAAGGAGTTTTGCAGTGTGTATCGTAGATAATAGTTATTTTTTAAGTTTTTGTAGATTTTATTTCAATGTTCACTAACCATTTATGCAATTGTAATACATTTGTTTCATTAATAGGACTGACCTCTTTGTCTGGAATACACGAGGAAATTTAGAGTTTATGATTGTTTTTATTAAGACTGTTAAACGGACTTGCTACTAGTCGTTTTCTATGTTATATAACCAATAATTTCGAAAATGAATTTTTTAAATATAGCCTTTCGAAGGTATAATACATAGGGGCAGTTTGTACTACTTAGGAGACATATACAGATATAGATTAGTTTGGTTGACGCGTAGTTATACCCGTATTTTTTCCTACGATTTCAATTTAACTACAGTAATGACATGTTTAGTTGATACATCATATTACATTATATACGTGGATTTTTTGATTGATGTTTTAATGTGACACGAGTTGATCAAGCTTATCCTTGGCAAAATTTAAATTTATTTATAAATTAAATAAATCTTAGAATGTATCAGTAACATAGGAACACTATTTATTTGGAAATACTGTTTGGTGGAAACTAAGTTGCTACCTTCCACAATTCAAGTTGTGCTACCATCCAATAAATAATATCTATTGTTGAGAAATACAAGTACACTATCTACATTTATGTGAGATACTGTAATACAAAACAAAATGCAATTAGGGTTTTCGGGTAATAAATATCGGCTATATATTTAAAATATATTCTAGTACTCCCAAACATAGTGTCTAATTTAAAAAGAACTCATATTTCTTTGGTGTCTAAACCTAAGTTTGTACAATATGTTAAAGAGCTAAAAGCCAAGAGACCGTTCATTCTCATCTGTCACTGTCTAATAACAGGGGCGGAGTTGCACATATCCCACCCATTCACAACTTTTTATGTGTTCTATTTCAGGATTTGGTGTTTGTCTTGAATGTTTATTTTAAAATACTCTTAAATATTAATAAAGGAAACTAAAGGTGAATTTTTGATTACTTCTGCTGCTGTGGGAGTTTTAAGATTGTCCTTCGTTAGATTATTTTAAATCATATCACTATATCATAAACACATGCTAGGCCTACAGAAGTTGATCAATATGTTTTAACTTACAAAATTTAAAAATATTATTTATATGACATAATATATGTTTGTGATTTAGTTACTAACATTACAAAAGTCCATAAAACATTTTAAATAGGCCCAATAGAAATTTGACATCATTAAAAAAAAAATGATTATGCCTGGACATTTAGTTAGCTCTTATGGATCAATGTTTCTTGATACACAAGATAATTTCATTTTAAAACGCACCAAAGGTAAACGTAACAGATTTACAAACATATATGTTGATATTAGTTAATTTCTGCTATAGTAAATGAGACTTATTAGGAGTTATTTTAATTAACAGCTAAAGGAAGGAGCGTTCTGTTCCGTTGGCTTTTGTAACGCCTTACTTAGCACTTTGTCGATATTTTATTCCGGTTCTCGTCCAGCAACGATTGTTCTGCACGATGTATTTTGATTTATCTTATCTTTACAGTGACTGTACATTTTAATAACTTATTCAAAATTATTAACATTCCATCATTCATTTATATTTGGGTAACATTTTTAAGCTTCTTTGCCCGTTAGCTGGATGGCTATGAAGACAACATCGTCGTGACCAGAAAGTCAAACCCAGTTGTCAAATAAACATGAATTAAAAAGGAAAAAGTTTTCAAAAAAAGTTAAAATTTAAATATTGTAGCCCTATTTACTTTAATTTCTGTAATACGGACGGATGTGTTTGTACTTCCCCAGAACACTTTTTTGTTGGGCGGGACATGTACTACCCCCGCCACAGTAAACCTGCAGAAAAAGCGAGTTTCGATTCGTCTGATTGAACTTTTGCTAAAGTAATTTTATATTTACAACCATATTTATTCTCCATTGGATAAAATTAGATTTGAGAGTACTTAGATTTATTTGCTGCTGCGGGGAGGGGAAAAGGTAAGGCAATTTTAATAGTATAGATATAGGATTAAATAATACATTGCCCAAATTTAATCCACATATATCTTTAAACAAGTACACTTCAATAGTTATCTTTTTCTCCAAAATAATAACATGCGAATTAAAAAGTAGAGTTTTCTTTTTGTTTGACGTAAAATGAAATATTACTAAGAATTTTATTATTAAATTGTCTTCTAGACTTTGTTGTCATAATAAAATTACAAGGCGGGAATCTAGAATTTAGTTAGCTTCATATTCCTGGAATTGCAGGGTCTCTCTCCCTACGTCCTTCAATTAAAATTCCGTCTATCTTGTAGTGCTTCCTTAATTAATAAAAATTATTTTATTAAAATACCCCAGCAGCAGCAAGCCTGTAGATAGTCCGTTGAACTCCCATCCTCGTTGGGTTCTCACTTAAATATTTCTTTAAACATTACCAGATTTATCCCTTTCTTAACAAGGTTCTACGCTCACTGTAGTTTACTGCTACAGGAAAGGTAATAAGCAGTTTTTTGGTATAATATAAGATGAAATTTATTTTTATCTAACTGCAGGTAAATTAAATACGGAGAAAAGCTTAATGAAACTGAGTTTACTGTTTTTTTTTTTTTTTTTTTTTTTTTTTTTTTTTTTTTTTTATATATATATGGTTAACTAAAAACTTATCATACGTAAAAATCCATAGTATTGCTTTATTTATGCACACAGCCATAAATAATAAACCAGGCTCACTGAAAAAAAAAACTCTAAACGTTAAAAACTAGCTTTTACCGTCCTAGTATGGCAACACTTGCATATAGCTGTGGTCTTAGATCAGTTGATAAAATAATCACCGAGAGAAATAGTAAATTTCATCACTAGGGTCTAAAAAGACTCATTTCGACCCGAGGTCAAGTTTTGTAATTGAGGCGAAGCCGAGGTTGGAAAATGAGCGAGGGTTATAAAGACACTTTTGCCCGTGTGGTGAACTATATTTTTCGTCATATTGCACCATTAATTGAAAAAAAAACTATGCCACAAATCTAAAAAAGTTTCTATAACCTTTCAAAACTACTTTTAACCTGTTTTCAATTCAATTTACTAATGGAAACAAGCAACTGTTTAGTAATTGGTTATGATTATAAGCAAAGTGGTATGGTAAGTAATGGATGATTCAATCGTTTTTCTGCTATACTCTTGATGTATCCATACACCCAAGTGGTTCCTTTACTCAATTTTGGTTTTGGTGCCACGAACGTCTCCAGTCAAATAACATTTATATTTTTCCGAAATTATTTTACAGCTTAATTTAGGATGTTTCGTAATATAGTAAAGAAATACGTTTATAATTGAGATTGTTGTCATATCTTTGCTCCAAACTTTAATAAAGCTGTCTTCAGATTTGAAACTTCAGTGATAACGTTATTTTGGTGATATAAAAAAAAAATACTTTTTTGCGGTTTTCCTATATAGCCAACCGAACAAGATTTGGGTTAGATATAGCATTCCTAACCGTTTCAGGGTAAGACCTAGATCCAAGGCCGATATTTATATTGTTTCAATGCATGACAGTAAAAGTCTTGCAAATTAGGTGAAATTCTATACAAACGTGTAAGCCTACATTTGTTTGGAAGGAATCCATGAACCAGCATTATCATACTGTTATACTTTGAGAAATAGTTAAACATATATTTAATATGAAAACTAGGCTTATGGCCGCACTAAAATATAATGAAATTATAATGGAAAAATGAACAGGCGGAAACGACATATAGACGTACTTGTCATCCACTGTAGACTGACGATATCTGCGTGGTCAAAGGTAGTGGTGATTCTTATCGGTCACTGGAATCTATTGTTCTATTGTAATGATTAATGTAAGACTTTGCTTCCGCCAAATCATGTCGCCTCTTACAAATACTAACTTAATATACCTATTTCTTCTGGATTTCCTTATAGGCTAATTTAAATAAAATAAATATTCCTTTTTCATTTATAACACATACTATGGTGTTAATGATAGATAGTATGAGTGATTAGTTTTTACAAAATAAAAAAGATGAAAAACAATTGATGGTTTATTAACATGGTTGAGAACAAAACTGATAAAAGTAAACAAAAAAGTAAATAGATCATAACAATTAATAACATATGATTTTATCCTCAAATGGCAGGCAGTTGATAGTATACATAGAGTAGGTACTTCTAACATATGGTAATGGGGTTTATAGAGTATAAGTTGGGGTTGGACTATCGATGTATAAAACTAACATGTTAGTTAGTTAATTATAGTTAGTTAAAATTAACAATGTTAGTTTTATACACCGATGTTTTGGACCGGTAAAAATGTCAGTTTTCTTTCCAACTATTTTGTAGATCTTAAAAAAGCAAAATAGTTTATTATCTTTGGCATTAATTTATAGTAAATAGTAACGGAGAAATAAATAAAATGTAAATTAAAAAATCCCATATTGTTCTTAGGAAGAATACACAAACTATTGTAGTTTGCTGGTTTTTTTATGTATACGGATCAAAGTTGGAAAATTCCTTTACATGATATTGAGCGATTGACATTTCATTAAAGACACACTTTATCACCTTCTCTCCAGCAGAAAACCTTGGTACTCGTTTTCTTAAAACTGATTTGATTTAAATAGAAAATAAATCTGAAATCTTTAGGAAATATTTTAGTGTAAATCCAACTAAGTATATGGGGATTCCCCTAGTCAGCAGGTTTACTGGTGCGGAGGCATTTACTTCTACTTGAAATAGTTGAAAACTTATCACCATGTTAAGTTTTGAGGGTCTCGCCCCCTTGACCCAATTCAAAATTGTAACTAGGTTTGTCCACTAACTAAACGAAATGCACCTATTAATGAATTGACTAATATTGCCACAACACGAATACTATAGGACGAAACATTTTTTCTGGAAAGTTTAAAGTAGAGAAAGTGCCTGTCAAAGTTTGAGCAAAAGTTTGTAACACACTAAGATTTCGAATAACAATAGGATATCGAGGAATCCTCCATAGTTGAATACAAAACAGAATTATACTTTGGACAAATAATGCTGGATATTCTGTTAAAACAACTTACGTCAAGATTTTACAACTTCTAAATAATAAAAAATATATAAAAAAACTTATTTTTTAATCCTTAACGTATATTAATCATTATAAACCAATTAATGAGATTGTCATTTTCCTTTTTTAATCAAACATACGAACTTTGAACCAAAAGGGTAATTTAGTTATATGTTTAAAATTATATTTGGGGTTTCATGTATATTCCAAGTGGGGGCTACGATCTTAACAATTAGGTGTTAACGGTTTAGTTTAGTCAAGGTTAGGAAATAATTTTGTATGTAATCGTCTGATTATATAAAACTAGTTTTATGTTATCAATTATTTTTATAGACTATAGTCTTATAAACATTGCTAGACATGGTTTAACAGAGTGACGCCAACACAGATAAAGAAATCCTAAAAAATGATCGTATTTTGAGTTTTGTTTGTTTTTTCTCTCTTAAGACAATGAGGGGAATTAGTCATTATTGCTAGAATCACACAAACACATAAAATTATATACACCGATAGTAGTAGGCACAACTATGATTTCTAAAACTGTATGTTAACATATATTCTATTGGGGTGTTACCTTTAAGAATGGAGTTCCTGCATAGTGGCGAATTTGTGTTAGGGATTTTAGGCCATGTTGTTTTATCCAACAACAACAAACACAATAGAAATCCAACAGAATCGGTTAAACACTCATTCTGTGCTACAAAACCACACAGACCACAGCAACCACAACCATACTCTCTATCCGTTGAACAAAAGAAAAACGAGTTCAATCAATTTTTTTTAGTTTAATGTTATACTGTAATCTATACTATTATAAAGAAGAGGTGGTGTCTGTGTGTTTGTATCAGCTAATCTCAAAAACTACTGAACCTAGTGGGCTCAAATTGCACACAAATGAAGCTACAGTTCCGAGGATACATATAGAACTATTCCCGCTTCGATATTGTCCTAGGGCTCTGCCCCGTGGGCATTCAAAAATTTGAGGTGAGAGATTTAAAAGTAAATATTAATTGATAGTATCCATGGTAACAAAGAACAAACCTACAAAGTTTAAAAATGTAAACAAGCAGAACTAACTGTCAAATGAATTTTGATTTCACAATTCCACACAGCTGGTTGAAACATATTAAATACTGCACGAATATTAGAACAGAGAGGGTAAGGATTATAAATTTAAAATAATGATGTCACTAGCCCGAATGTAAACATTATTTAACCTCACTTAAATGGAGCTGTCAAACCATATGTTAATGTAATTTCATTAGTGTATGATTCTTTCAGTTACTTCATTTGTTTATGTTTATGATCTATTATACTGAGTTTGTACTAATATTTGTGAAATGCTGTAATAATATTTTACAGGGAACAATTCGTTGTAAATAAATCATTCATGGATATAAGAAATAATTAAGATCCTATAATCATTGCCAGGCCATTATCCTGAGTTTGAGGTTTATTTTTTTGATTTATTTCTGTGTAAACAGCAATATAATCCCCCTGCCGCAGCAAGTCTATAGACTGAGTAAATTTCTATTTTCCTGATTATAATTTCACTAAAATATTGTTGTAGAAAATTACCCTATTTTCCATATTTATTTATATTTTCCTATTTTTTATATTTTTCGGTTTGTAACTGTTGTGATAGTTTTTTTGTTTACAGTGCAAACCATTAAACACGTTCTTTTACTGTACCTTAAAATCTATCACTGGTTTTGTATCGTAGGTAGCCTAAATAAGTATGAATGGTATTAGTTAACCAAAACGTACTATTATCGAGTTAAGTTATACAGTTATATTTTGTTTCTGAATTAAATGGTAGGAGTGATACCATTTGGCATTTTCAAAGAACCAACATTGTCTCTTTTGCATGTGACAGATACATACTTAAGTAAATACTAAACCGATAAGGTTGAAATTTGGTGTGATGATAGCTGACATTCCCGATTAATATATAGACATATTCTTACCTCAAAACACTTTCAGGATCCGCCCCAGTGGCTCTGGCTCTGGATTTTCTCATTTTAGCCTTATGAGTATTCATATTAAGGGAATAAAAGAATTTTGTCAGCCATTTTAACTGTACAAGTCGGTTCTATGATATTAAATAGCATTAAAAGTAAGGCTTACCAACAGGGTGCAGCACTATTATGTTTTTTGCATTTATTACAACAGCTAATTTGAACCAACTAGCAACAAAAAGTTGTGGTACACAATGGCAACTTTACTTTTTGCATGGTTTAGGTGCAGTTGTAGAAAATTAGGGCTATGGTAGATGTGTGCTACACTATAGGATACCGTATAAATTTAAAGACCAAATTTCCTTAAACCGTGTCCTCTCCCGTAACTGCAATAAGCATTTTATACTTCTATGCCAACCCCGTACGAAGGACGGGTACTCTGCTAGTTTTTTTCTAAATTTTTCATAGGTATTTACATATTGCTCCTCAAAATTAGTATGAAAAACAGCTGATTCATCAACATGTTACTTTTCACTTGTATGGCAATTTTTCTGTTTTTAGTTTTGTTTTCCGGTGTTAAGGCTCACTCTGGATGACAGCTGAATCAATCGGAATTTATGTTTAGTGAGACAGATTTTTATTACGTTCATATAATAGTGACAATACGTACATTTGTAGCCAGGAAGTCAATGCCCGCATATACTTATATAATAGCATATAATACTAGGCCTTTGAGCTATGTATTTTAAGGGAAACACTTTCCTAATCAAAAACCAAGCCTAAAGATATTATTAGATTGTTTGGTAATTTTACTTAATAAATATGTTTGATGTACATACATCAAAACCAGAAAACCTTCAACCTTAAACATTAAAGTTTAGCTTTGCCATTTTTATTTCACTTTATATTGTTACTAGTCATGCGAGTTTCAGTATTTACTGTATTGTGATTTACTGCCACTAGGCCTATTTGATGAGGTAAATGTAGTATTATTATTCGTCATTAATAGTAAAAATATGCCCAAGCCTAATAAGCATAAATCAAGATTACCTAAAATGTTCTGCACCTATTTTATGTACTGCTACTTTTACATCTATCCATCTATCTATCTATATTATTAATACGCTACATGAAACTTTGTGAACAATGAGGTTTTTTTGATTTAGGATTTAACCCCACATATTATATACCAAAATATTCCAAAAAAACCCCTTAGGCTCTGCCCCAGTGGCTTTTAAAGTCCCCATGTCATCCTTATGAAGAACATATTTGTTTACATTATGATCAGCTGGTTATTTTAATTGCTGTAAATATTTTAGTCGCAATTTAAGGAAACATGTGCTACAAACATTTACTGACTTGGTTGAAATTAAATACTTACTATATGAATTTGGGTTGGCGTAAATATTGCAATGGAATACTGAAAAGAAAACTGAACCAACACTGTTCTCCATTTCTTCAGCAATCATTTAAAGAGCCGATTTGCAAACTATGGAAACATGGGAAATTCATACTAGAACACCACCAAGTAGAATAAATAGAAATAAAGTTTTTCTTTCTAATGCGGTTATGAGTGGGGAACATTTGTCGAAGACACTAAAAAACTAGATCAGCTTTTGATAAGATATTTACAAAAAATTTTGATTGTATCGAACTGTTATGTACATCGTGAGTATTTCTATAATCTTTGAGTCGATTCTTTTAAAGTCATCGGAAATTATGGCTTTTTAATACTTCGCAATTGCTCAATTTCGAACAACAGGTCAACAATTTCGAACGCAATTGTTAATACAGCATCACTATTATATTGGAAATGGCAAATTTAATTCATTTTAAAATCATAATGATATCATATAAATCGAAAATTGCATTAACTATGTTTTAATATAGGGGAACAATTAATAATTTAGTATATTTTACTTACTTAGTGTACACTCAGTGTACTTAATGTGGGTTACTTTATAATGTACACCTAAAAAATTATATGAAATCTATGTGTTTCTATATTATAAATGCAATTTCATAATCTTATAATTATTATAATGCAACGAACAATAATGTAGAGCGTAGTGGCTTCACTAACAATAATTTCCAAACATAAAAAACACCTAAAAAATGATGAGAGAAAAAATAAACACAAGAGAAGCACGTGAGGAACCATTACCGCAGCAGACGTGCCGGGTTTTATTTTATTGAATCAGCAAACCAATCAAAATGTTATCGCAGAGGCAATTAAGGAAGCCAAACACCAGCCGTATCTGTTATGTTGTGCTGATGAATTCATATCAGTTGGGTTAAGGGAAGCAGTCAATTAAAATGGCCTAATTGATTGTCCAACAGGGTAATATATGATACACCGTTCGTTAACATTGAATATTGCATTTATTCATACTGATAAACCCGAAAAAGCAACAAACGATCCCATTTGTCAGTAACAGTTGCAAAAATGAACAATAAATTCAAAACGCAACAATATTCCAAATAAGTGTCACTGCATCATTTCACCAGAACTTAAGAGTTATTTTAAAAGAAGAGCTCTCTTATAAAATAGTATTATTGTTATAAATTGCTTCAGTTGTTTAAGAAAATCATTTGGTGAAAATTATATTACAAATTTTACTCTTATGTACATGCTAATTTGTAGCAACATCTGAGCAAACATCACTTTATAAATAACAAATTCGTGGGTAATTAATTCACTTTAAAATACTGTAAGGGTCATGTTTGTGCCAACAGTGTCTAGACTGCTATGCTAAAAAAATAACTAGCCACTATTTTGACAAGATCAATAGAACCATGGCTGAATGATCTACTTCAATACTTAAAATACAATGTACTTTAATCATCAGGATTGTGTCTTCAAATTGGCTTACGTGTTTTAATCGGAAGATAAATATTCGAAAAACATTTTATTTATTAAAAACCGCTCTATTCCATATACAAACCATTATAACTTGAACGTTTAGTAATTTATCGTTCACTCGTAAACTTTCTATCTATAATTAGTAGAAAGTTTCAACGAATTTTATTTTGACGATTTATACATTTTTTTATTAAAATATTATAAATATAAACACTTAATATATATCCTGCCTGTCACTAAATGTTATTATTGCCTATCGTCTGATTAATTATAGGTAGACGATAACATGCCTCTAAAAGCTTACTCCTTAAGGAAAAATAACATTACTAACAACACAACAACTGTAAAAAGTACTGTTAAGTGCAAGCTTTCCTGTAAACACCCAATTATCCTAATGCTGTTAAAATACCAAAACACTTAGCAGACTAAACCACTGTTGTCATAACAACACATAAATCACGACAAGGACAATAACTTTAATCGAAAAGTAAATGATATTGGGTATACAATGTATTGGGCTCTAGTTATATACCTTATAAATAAATATCAAACATTATAAGCGAACCTGTGCAATTTGAAAGTTTGGAATGCTGCAGAAATACTGCATTGGAACAGACGTTGACCTTTGGGGAAACTTGTAACTTGTAACTGTTTAACAAAATTATTAGCGATAAAAACTGTTCCAGTTTAAAACCTTATAAGTACAACCTAACATATTTAAATGAAAAATCTGAAATATTTGAAATATATTTACCACAATATCACAATGACATACAAAATGTTAATGGAATTATTGTAATATACTTCAACCACGCATACCCTAATGAATGTTCTTTGATATACAATACTGTGTCGAAAGGGACTGCTTACAATTATTTAACTTCAGTGCTAAAGTGGTAACTACGCACAAGTCAAATAAGAAAGCGTTTAGGACTATATTAATTGTTTTTTTTTTTATTTATCGATTAAGCCCTTGTTGAAAATTTCCAAATCTTTAATGTCGACTGCACACAGTTATTTTATAAACTGAATTTCTATTGATTGATAATCATCAATATATAAATGTCAAAGTACCCATGAACTTTTGATAAAACTACAAGTCACACCCCCACTAACCATTTACTTAAAATGTTCGTCATGAAGAGAAACCTTGTGCAAAACTATCCATTATTTCATAAATTGCCCTTAAAGGACAAGGTGAAGCGTGTGGGTAACAGCAAGTATAAATTAATAGTCAAAGGTAGTTTTGTATCATTGTTCCGTGCATCATTCGATTACTTTGGCTCTACAAAGACAAATACTTTATTATTGGAACGAATCATATCATGAACATATCACTGACAGATCGATACTCTGCCTACAACTCTTGAACGCTTAAAATAGTCTTTTCAGATTTAGATGTCGAAGCAGACCGTTTCCTTTGTAGTTGGGTACGCCGATGACGTCATTACCCACATTGCTCGACGCAAAGTGGCATAGTAACTATGTCGTGGACGTAGTAAATGATCATGGACCGTCACCCAAGATTGCAATGTTTTATGAAGAAATAGATCGGCACCACTGTTTCACTTTCAATGGGGATATGCAGTAGCTATCTAAACTAAGATAACCACTAATTAATTCGGTATCATGGGTAAGCTAGAGAGACCAAATCTTTCAGTACGGCTGACAAGGATAGTAGGAGTTTCACTGTTCTTAATACGCTTATAGCTTATGTGTTCCTGCTGGAGAAGACTCATTATGTCTTAAGTCCACTGTTGCACTTCTTTATGGCTGTATGTATGGGAAGACGTAATTCATAAAGGAGTGTTCCGGGCGAGACTTACACGAGTACGTCATCAACTGTTCTGTTGACTGCTGGATTCAACTCTGGAAAAGCGATAACGAAAAGAAGATGATTCGATGAAGTGGTAAGGTAGACAATCAGCCAAAGACAAGGTACGTCGATGAGGAAGCCGCAAAAATGAAAGAGCGCTCCCGTATATTCTAGATATGACAAAAGAGCTGGGAAATTGAGACAAACAGTTTTACAGCAGAAGAACATGGGTACTATGTCGTCGGGAACGCCCAGCTAGTTAATTCAGTTGGGTGAATTGGATTTCCCCAACAAGTCCAAGAATGACTAAAAATGGCAGTGACCGGAGAAGAACTGAAAGAAGTGTTAGTCAGTCTCATCATGCAGGTTCACAATCTCCTTCCACCCAAGTCTGGACCTACTTGATTAATATAGCTGTCCATCGTTCTCGACTCGCCTATTCCCAGCTCGTCTGTCATATTTAGAAAATACGGGAGCGTCATTCTTGCATCGTCCTTATCGACGTAGCGTTATCTCTGATTGATTACCTTCCTCTCTCAGTAAGGACAACATTTAAACGTCTAACATAAAAATGCAAGTAAACTAACTACTTTAGAGTCCTTTATTTGTAATTTCAATACATTTATTTAAGCTACTACAGTATATGAGTTTAGTGTGTTTTATAAGACCAGGGTCCTGTGCACCACAATGCACAGCAGTAATTTTTTATTAAATGTCAAAGATATTAAACAAATTGACTTAAGTGTAATTATATACATGATAACATAGTATTGTGTGAACGAAACCCAATATAAGGATGATGATGAAATAATTGTGTCTTTTATTCATATTCTGCCAACAATAATATAGATATTGCATTATCATTTGTTAATTTTAGCAGCTTTTTTAGTCTGCAGTTATTACAAATAAATAATCTGTTTAAGAAAAATTAACTAGTAATGCCTATCGGCTATACCCAAGAACTGGAATAACATTAATTTGTAAAGAGGAAATAAACATAAATAAAACATTTCACTTTAACACTTTTTTAAGTGGATTTCGTAGACATTGCAACACGCATAAAATGATATAGATATTTTTAATGGCCATCTTTCAATGTATTTTTTTCAATTGGACAATACTAAGAGCATTACATCGAAGAGCAATGGGATTTATTTCTGATTGGGTACAGTCAGAAGGGATTACCTCTCATCATACAAATGATCCGTTTATGGTGTTAAGTTATAGATGCGTAAGCTATAGCTTTATTTAGGCTTTATTTAGAACTCATTTGCAAATTGTGTTACCCAAAATAGTTGTATACCACACACAAACTAAAGAATTGAATAGTTCCTCAAACCTTTATGTGTTTCCTTCTTTTACAGGTTACTTTGCCTTTCAAACCAAAACTTTGAGTAGGTAATCGGAAATACCAATGTAGGAACTGACAATTCTAGGGTTTTTTTGTCCTAGGACGCTAGGCACGAGCCCGGAATTGGTTTTCACATTATTTCAGGTTAGACCTAGGGGCTGCGGCATTTCCACTTGGATAAAATCGGTTAGTGATTTGGCGGGATTTGAACCCGGGACCTCTGGAACCGAAGTCCCGCACTCTAACCACTAGACTAGCTCGCTCCCTAACAACAATACTACAGTTCTAGGGGTGGAAATGTTGCACTTATAATCCCGGAAGCTTAATTGGACATCTATTGTTAAATTATATTATATAACATGTTTAAATGCCTATATATAGTTTTTGTAATTACTGTGAATTTCTGTAACCAAAACATAGGCTACGTATATGAACACATATATAAATCTAATGCACCCAACGTTTGTAATCAAAGTTATTTTTCTACTAGATAAAATATAAATCTGAGAGATATTTTAATTCTATAAAGGAAGGAGTGTTGAGAGCTTCTGTGCAAGTCTGTGCTAGACTGTAATGAAAGTAATAAATTAAACTACTCTCTCTCAAACTGAGTCATATTGCAAAGTCAAACAATCGATTGTAGGCATTGAGCGTTTTGGTTATTAAGTTTTGACGACTACAACTACCTTTCAACAATATGCTAAGGCTTTAATCGAAATGTTCAATACTTTAAATGTTTATTTAAGAAGCCGAGAGGTTGTATTTAAAGAAATATGTATTGCTTATTTTTATCACATTTTATCAGTTGACTAAATTATGCCATTTGGTTTTGGTCAGATTATAGTTAACCTAACAGCACATTTACTGATAGGTAATGGGATATTGTGAAAGAATTTAAAACTCTCTGTTTAACAAGTTCAATTCGAATAAATGTTATTCATTCAATGTTATGAGGCATGAACTAAAATGTTAAACTTGCATGGTAGAAAATGAAAGTGTTATATCATAAGCAAAAAAAAAATATCTATTTTACAAATAATTATCTATTCTAATTTGATCTGTTTGGAAACCATCAATTAATTTATACGAAAGGTATTTATTCTAAGTATTGGAAGACCCTTGCATTTTGTTTGTAATACACTTGAGGTTAAATCTGATAACATTGATTAAGCAATTGCATTACAAGAGCTTATGTTATCATTTTAGACTAGATTCATCAGTAGCATTCGATTAATGTACTACATTTTAGTTAGGTTTGATACAAATTATAAAGTGAGGAAATTTACGTTTAATTTTCGGCTTTGAAGCCTCAATTTTAAAACGTTCACAATTCGTACTTCATAACTGTCAAAGAAAATATATTTCGTCACACTGCAGCACACGTTTCAAGATATGCGTTGCTGTACTTAAGTAGCTCCTTTTCCCCTAGTAAAAACAAGAATGAGCTAAAATCTAGGGGGAAAGCAGTACATTTTTACAGAGGTGTATGAGTTTCCACTGGTTTTTCCGGAGAAAATAGTACCGAATAACAAAAACATTATTTAAATATACACTACCCACCATAGACTTGCATAGCTAGTAATTTATTTCAGACAAATTGAAATGTTAAATGAGTGGTTATAGAATGTGAATTAATTATCGTGTAGGTGCAGTACTACTTATAACCAGTTTGGCAACAGGAAATGTTTTCCGTATATAATGGGAAAGTATAAGAAAATTGTCGAATATGAAGTAACTTTTAATATCTCCAAACAAATATAGAACTATACTGAACAATCATCGTAATGTGTTGATAAAACTTGACTATTTGTTTGATCTTCTTGTCGTGCCAAGACTAAACGTTATCCATAACACTTTGTAGGTTGGCAAATGTGTTCGATGAATCTGAACGCATTCAGTCTTTGGTTTCTGTATAAGTTATGAATCGTTTATCAATGTCTCAAGGGAGGAAGATGTGATTTATGGAAGGCGTTATTACTCAGCCCACAACAAGTGAATCATTTACCCTTCATAATTTATTTCAGAAAATATACCGTCAAGATAACATTTTTCTGGAAATGTAAATACATTTAAAATATTAAATTTACGAAATTTTAAAACATAAATAGTAGATACAATAGCCACTTTCAGGAGTAGTGTTAAAACAGCTGTGAGCGACTAATTTGATCAAATTAACGGATATATAGTCCGTCCATTAAAAATAAATATATAGTGGAGATTCAACAAAATTGTTTCAAAAGGTTTTTCAACGCATCTCATTACTTTTATATTTCCACACAACACATCAAAGTCTACCGAAATCTGACTTGGGGAAGTTCAGGATATTTAAATGGGTATTTAAATTGGGATCAGGGTATTTAAATGAAAACAATAGGTGTTCACAAAAAAACCAGTTAAAGACATTATTGCTATATATTAGGTGTCTGATAGTTTTAAATGTTTACAAGGGTAGGGAAACTAATGATGCAACTTGAAATGTGATTAGACCTCATTTGACACCACCAAATGACCGCAAAATAGTTCTATGGAGGAAAAACTCAAAATAAAACTTACCTTTAGATATAGGGTGTAAGTATATCGAATGCTATGTTTACAAGGGTAGAAAAAACCAAAGAAGCAACTTAAAATATGATTGTAACTAATTTAAAGTCATAAGATGGTAATCACCAAAAGGTATGCTCCATGGAGGGAAAAGTAAAAAAATACCCCCGCCGCAGCAAACCTGCCGACTAAGCGAATTTCCATTTGTCTGAATTGATTTTCAGTTAAATATATTTTAATAACATAAGGTTTAACGAGTACCTAGGTTTGCTGCTACAAGGAAACTAATAAAGTGTGTTTTTGAGTAAAATATTGATAGCTTAGTACAAAATAAATAAATTTGCCAAGTTTGATCAAAATATATCCATAAACAAGCAAACTACAACATTTGACAATTTCTCCATAAGAATAACATGGGAATTTTAAATTTAAAATTTTTTTTATTTTCTCCGTTACTAATAATCGAACAAAAATACTTTTACATACTAAATTATTTGTTTTTTAAGCTCTTTAAAAAGGTCTAAAGAGAAATCGGGAAATTTTGTGTTTTGAGGGTCAAAAGTGAGAAAAACCAATTTTTACACCATAAAACCCCCCGTAAAGCCCCGTTCCCATGGTCCGATCGTGCTGGTTCGCGAACACATTCAAGTTTATCCCGCTTTACACCTTTAAACCAAATTTCATCAAAATCGGACAAAAATTACTCAAGTTATCGCGTTCACGGACGTATATATATATATATATATATATATATATATATACATATATAAAAATTCAAACGAATGGTGTTTTTGGCCTCTGGGGACATCAAAATGAAAAAGTAAATCGGTCCCGGGTCTAGGTCTTACCGTGCCACCTATGGTAATAGCTACTTCCCTATAGGGAAATTCGCTAAAACTTGCCTTTACAATCTGATTGTAGTATATCGATTTTAAGTTTTTCACAGGCCAGTAAACTAAATATGCAACTTAAAATTATATTTTACATCATGTGGTGTAAGATAAAGGGACACATGGATTATTTATTCGATGAACACACGTTTTAATTTAAATAAAGCCGTAAACAATTCACTCATACTGCTAATACATAATTGTTTAAATACTGTTGAAATGGCCTGAGGTGTTAAACGATAATCCCACATACCTGTCGTTTTGTAACATTTGTATAAATTGTATTACTCTCTCTCTTCAATTGTTTCACTTAAATCATGGGTTGAACATTTGTGCATGTGATCCCTTTACACTGACTACATGCCAAGTTGGATTTAAGACAATTTTTCCTGCAAGATCATGTGTTTTCGGAACACATGCCACTACAATTGCATTTGATTATGTTCAGTAGAGCCTCTGGTGCTGCAGGCTGATCCATTCTGTGTGGCTTCAAAATTGACTCTAGCCGTGTTGCATGGAACCCAGCCCAAATGACAAATGACAGATATGTGGTACTATCGGTCAACAAACACCTAAGTCCATTTAAACATTATTAAAACAATTGTGTATTGGCATTATGAATTGTTTTCGGCTTTATTTGTATTAAAACATGTGTTAAAATTGATTTGTTACTACTTTAAAATAGCAGTTTTTTTCTGGTAGCACTTATTATTTTCATTTAAATACCCTAATATCATATACTTCTAAGATTTTGGTAGACTTTTTTTTTGTGGTGCGTGGATGTATAAAAGTAATGAAACCTTTTGAAACAATATTGTTGAACTTCCACAATTCAATGACTGGACTAATATGAGCCATATTTTATCATATTTTCTCTATACAATAAGAGACTATTAACACCAAGATGTCATCCTTTACTGTCCTTTACTGACATTTTGGTAAACCTAAACACGTTCAGTAAGAATATCGTGTTAAGAACTAAAAATAAGTAAATCATAAAATTATAAATGAAAATCTTTGCATTTAATCATAAATAATTAAGTAAACCGTTAGTCATTTTCTTTTCATTCCATATGAATGGACTGAAATGGATAGTGGGGTTTTATATTGGTCCTTGGCTTAATTTCAAAACTACATATCTCTAATACGTAGGAGAAATTTGGAATAGTTATCGAATTTGTAACACTAATTTAGGAAATAATAAACAATAAATAAAAATGTCTGTATCCAACTCAACTGATCAGAAAAAATGCGAACTCGATGTAATTGAAGAATAAAAGTTTGTTTCAAGACGCTCCGCCCGCTTATATCATTCTTAGTTTATAACGTATGATAGGAACAAAGCTACCACTATCATTGTTTTAAAATTGTATCATTGTTGCGTTAAGAGTAACGGATACCTTTGAAAGGCTAAGATACAAAAGCTGGTGAACCATTGTACCTACACCACGATGCATTACGAAATTGCTACAGCTATTTAAGCTATTGTGAAAGTACTTTTAGGAAAATGGAAAGTGGATCAGTAGTACCTCCAAACATCACTGCTTTTCTCCAACATATATATATATATATATATATATATTTTATCTTAAATATATTGTGGACATATCATGTTAAAATATATATGAAACTGAAACAGACGTAAACCAAACAACCTGAAAATTACATCAAATAGTTAAATAAACTTAACCATAGAACTAAAAAATGATAGGATATATATTAATCAGAAAGGCTTTTCATATAACTTTTTACTGGATTTCCATTTTTTGTAGTTCCCCAAAGAATAGTGGGGTAGAATAATGTGCCGTTACTATATATCCTAAAACCACATACTTCTTGCTTGAAACTTTAATATTAGTTGTTGACACTTTAGCTCTTTTGCATTAGTAGGAAGGGCAGGCGGGGTTTTAATTGTTCTATTTTATTTTGGTCGAATGTAGGTATGTTGTGTTGAAATACATTTCCTAACCGGTATTCTATTACTTGGTATTTTATAGACGAAAGATTAGTATTCTCTCTAGTATTCTAACTATTCACTGGGATTTTAAAATGTTTAACCTTTATAAAAGTTTATAAAAGTAGTTTTAAACATTCAAAAACTTAGTGGGAAAAATGTTTTGTTTCCAATTGCTTCTTTTGGGTTTATGTGTCAGTTTTAAGAGGGTCTGTACTGTTTTATGCTATTTATTATATATCTCTTGTAACCATTATAAAGTTTACTTTCATTATGTATAAGCTTGTATACTACTTTGCTAATATTTGTTATCGCTAGTTCGTTTGAAGGAAAGTTCGATTATGAACCCAGAGTCAATTTATGAACTCAAAAATATGCTGATGTTGGATCGTAGATAAACCTAGGTTTGTTATAACATTTACTCTAAATTTACTGCACTCTTACCAAAAATGTTTATACTGTAGCTAAAACACTTTGATAAACAAAATTCTAGATATACAAGTATAAATTTGCTACTGAAAACTGTATGTACCTCTTGTTCACGAGAGTTTGAAACAAAACTGATTACACCGCGCAGTAGACAAATTGAATCGTATAAAAGTTATATTTTCATTTCTTTGCCACACAAAACAAAAACTAAATTTGGTTAAATTCGAGAGTAGGAAATCGCACCGTAGATCAGTTTTGGTTTTCATATATGAAGAGGTCAACGATAAACAAATTTTTACAATTTGTATTTATTTTAAAAAGTGTACACTAGCCTGTACTATTCCTATAAATTATTTTTAAATTCATCAGCAAGTTCGGTATTATTAATTGTATGAGAAAATATTGTTAATTGCACTCAGTTTCGAAATTTATTTCAATTAAATTCCTTGTCAAAAGTTTTTTTTTATATATAATTATGTTCGTTTTCGTTTCATTTGCTATGGTCATTGAGTCAGTATGGCAATTAGTCAATTGTATAATCAATGTTCGAATCATATCAATGAGGAATATTAGTCAGTTGTATTGTATGATGCGGTTGGCAACATACGTGATAGCAAGTACATATCAACCCTCTCTGTACCAATAATTTGGAACACATCTTATCAGACACTTATTCTCAATGAAAATTAACTTTAAATTAATTACTTGGTAAAATATGCATGACTAATATACAAGTATTTCAGCCAAACTTTAGTAATGTTACTAGTACCTTATGAGTGATTCTTAGTTATGATCAGGGTTATGACTTGGGTTATGATTATTTTGCCAACGTTCATAAGTCACAACCCTCTAACTTATAATGAGAAGGAAATAACCAACAACCATATTAGGTTTTCCTTTGAGACCATCCTCTTCATTATTCAGCTCTCTGTCTTATTTTTATTCCTACAGTGATGCATAATTTCTACTACTGTTATTGCCAATCCATTGCCATTCCTGACACATATAATCATGTATAAGTAACTTTATACTTTTAAATATATTAGCGTTTACTGATAATAATACTTAATGGATTTCATACTGTATATTTGACATTAAATACTATTTCACTGTTTTATATTATTCTCTCAGTACATAAAGCTGAAGACTCTTAAACTAGTCATAACTAAAACTGTAAATTTATAGTTTCCCATTTAAAACCACTTATATTACAATCATGCGGGATTGGATGGACATGTTTTAGAATTTTCATTTTCGTTGGTTTATGTAAGAAAAACTGAAATATATTCAATATTTTGATTAGAATTTATTACAAATGTAACAATAACAGAAGTGCAAAAACATGTTGTCAAACTGTTTACCGTGGAGTTAAATGAAAGATTAGTAACAAACTAAAGTCACGCAAGCTCTACTTTCATGAGAGAATTCAGGATATCACCTTGACCAACATAGAACGTTGTGTGTGTTTGTTGCAATCTAATATGAAGCAATAAATAATAGTGTAAGTATAAATGTAGTGTAAATATAATAAAATAGTGTACTTTTAATTATTGTCACTCATACATATAACGTGTGATGAACATTTATGCAATTATTTGAATTATATAAATACTTTTAATCGACTTTGCCTAAGGAAGCCAGAGGTAATATTATAAATCTAAAGTAAACTATGTTTAATCGCACGACTTAAATACTAGGTACCACCTAACAACTACATAGCAACACTGTCCAGTTATGTGTGTTTACGCATATATTACCACTCAAAACCTTTTGAGTAGCTAGGATTTCGTAAGACTCAAACTATGTTATGATATTTTATTTTGAGCCTGAATTCGTTTTGTTTGGTTTGTGAGACATAACAAACTTTAACAAATCTTCACTATTTTTCTTAACATCAGCAAAATTTAATTGTAATATTTCATAATATACGTGAGGTATATACGATAGAATTGAGTCTTAAGAATTTCAATTCATCATAGTTAGTTAAAAGTGAGTTAGACTGTGTGAAGCCTAGAGACCATTCATTCCTATCCGTCACTTTTTAATTACCTTTAAAATTTTAAAGGTAGCTGCACGCACCACAAACACTTTAAACACGTTAATAAATCAGTATTTTTTCACTATTCATCTACATATAACTAATTTAGAAGGGTTATTTTTTGAATATAAATCCTACAGTTTTAACGATTTTGACGTTTATGGTGTCGTTACAATGAGACTACTCTGACATTGTGCAAACCTTAAATAAAGCTAAGTCTATTCCAAGGGTGTTGCCCCAGTGGCCCTCAAATTTAAACTACTGGAGTTTCATCAAATTACAACAATTCAAAGTGAGAATTTAAATATACGCTAAGTACTAGCAACACATAATAGCTTTTCTTTACAACTCACACCAAGCTAAAAATAAATCCCAGTTTCCCTATTGTTAAATTATTAAACGTCCATCTATATCTATATATTAATTTGCAAGCATGTTTCTCTAAAAACTTTTTCTCAGCAGCTCGTGTGCATCGCAAAACAAAATCTACGCATACTATTGGAAAGATATATTTTCATGTAAATTAGCAGAATCCCATCACAAATTAATTGAAACTTAAAAATAATCACAAAAAGCGAATTTTAAAATAAAAAATAAAAAACATGTACCTTATGGGTTGCCATGCTGGTTACGTAATAACAACGCAATATCAACAGGATATCAAAACAAATGGAAGATATTCCAATCACATGTTTTATTTACTGTGTGGACCTCGTATTTTTGTAGTCAAAAATTTTATTATTTTTATTTTATAAAATCCCGATTAAGTCAATACATTCAGTTTGATACCTAAGAATAAAAAAAGTCAAATTTCTGTTGTTTTTGCGGTGAATTTCTTTTGAAATAGAACTTGAATATAATTTAATTTTTCTCCCGCGGAAGGTGTAATCAATCTTCTTCTTCAACTTTCCTCCTTCAAGTTTGAGTTTTAGTTGTCTTTGGAACCTTGTCTAGCGATGTGCACTGTTTGTATTCAAGCAGATATACTTTCACAGCAACAAATAAAATAACGTATAACTAATGCAGTATAAGTTATTGTATTATATTAATTTATTATGATTATTATTGTTACCTAAAATGTTTTTATCATCAACTTATTTGCCTAAAACTTGTTGACGGATTGATAGATTTATATTGAAATATAATGCCAAAAGTATATCTATACTACTATATATTTATTCTAAGATTAAGTATTGAAAAACATTTTCCTTACAAAAGATCATTTATGCATGTATTATAATATGCACGTATCATAATATGGAAACCATAATTTATAATGTGGTTTTAAAGTTCAATTATAATGTATCTTTTTAAACATATTTTTTGTATTTTCTTAATTAAAACATATTTTAGTCCAAAAAGTTTAGGGATAAAACTGCCATTCGACCTAACAAATTCGGACTGAGTGGAAACTTTGCACAGTTGTTTAGTAGGCCTAAATAAATAAAATATCAAAAGTCCCCATAAATCCCGGCTGTGCTTCAGCCGCCATCTTGGAAAATGGCGGCCAATTTTAATTTTTTGACAATATTTCACAAACTATTGGTATTAGAGAATTTGTGTAAATACAAAAGTTAAAGAACGTCTAAAAATACATCGTTTTTATATTGCAAGGTTTGCTCTATCTCTAACGGTTATTGATATAAATAATAAAAGTTAGTATACAATTTAAAATTCCCATTTTATTCTTATGGAGGAAAATAAAATGGTTGCAGTTTGCTTATTTATGGATATATTTTGATCAAACTTGGCAAATTTATTTATTTCATACTAAGCTAATGATATTTAACATAAATACACGCTTTATTACTCCCCCATGGCAGTAAACTTAGTACTCGTTAAATTTAAAGTTGCCGTATTAAAATAGGGAATCTATCTTTTTTAGGAAGTATTTTGGTAATGATCCAGTCTGGAAAATGGAAATTTATTTTTTGACATATTAACAATAGTTTTCCCTTATTAGTAATACAGTTTAAAGTCCACTCACTATCTTTTCACTACTATGTAACTACTTACATGGTAGGCCTACTTAACACTCCTGGTATAATTATTTTATCGGTGAATATTAGGAAATTCAACCTTAAAATCCGGACTAAATGCGGCTGAGGCAAAGCCGGAATTTGTGGGGACTTTTGCCATTTTCATCAACTAGGCTTACTGTGCAAAATTTCAATTTAGTCCGGATTTTAAGGTTCAATTTCCTAATATTTAACGACAAAATAATTATACCGGGAGTAATAACGTACCATGGAAGTTTTAAATAGTTACATAGTAGCGACAAGATAGTAAGTGGGCTTTAAATCATAATACTAATAAGAAAAAATGGTTGTTAATATGATTAACAAATGATTATCCATTTGCCTGACTGGATTTTTACTAAAAATATATCCTAAAAATGTAAGATACATTCCCTATTTAAATAACTTTAAATTTAACGAGTACTAGGTTTACTGCAATAGGGAATGTGCTAAAATGTGTATTTATGTTAAATATTAATAGCTTAGTATAAAATAAATAAATTTGCCAAGTTTGATCAAAATATATCCATAAATAAGCAAACTGCAACCATTTTATTTTCCTTCATAAGAATAACATGGGAATTTTAAATTTTATATTAACTTTTATTATTTATCTCAATAACCGTTAGAGATAGAGCAAACCTTGTAGTATAAAAACGATGTATTTTTAGACGTTCTTTAACTTTTGTATTTACACAAATTCTCTAATACCAATAGTTTGTGAAATATTGTCAAAAAAGTGAAAATTGGCCGCCATTTTCCAAGATGGCGGCTGAAGCACAGCTGGGATATATGGGGACTTTTGATATTTTATTTATGTAGGCTTACTAAACAACTGTGCAAAGTTTCCACTTAATCCGAATTTGTTAGGTAGATTTTCCTTATATTCTTCTACTATTTGTGATCGTTGGGTTATTTAAATTGCCTAAATCATTTACACGGTGATTAATTACTTTCCTTTCATACTTCAAATTATTTTATTTTACTAATTTAATAGGCCTAAAGTAATTTTGTTGAATTTATTTCTTTGCATTTTTAAACATATTTATATCAAAGAAGTATACGACTATGTTTTATGGGATGAAACTTAATACAGTACAACGTTTATAGCAATGTACTGGCTTGTCACATATTAATATGTGGTATATTACCACAGCTTAATGGCCTATTATTTGTGGTGTCGGCCAACTAACATAGGACTTACCATTACAAACCTAGGCCTACTTCTCATGATTGTGGTACCTCATTTACCTTAACTAAGCCATACTCATAGATGAAAAAAGTCTTATTAATTAGCGCATACACTCATTAATTAGACGCTTGTATCGAAAAGAGGACGAGTTTAATACCAATAATGTACTTAAATAGCTTTGTAAATCAAAATATTTTCTTAGTAAAATAGAGTTTAATGGGTTCTTCTCTGTGAATGTACTTTGAATCAGAATTACTTATACAGGGTGTTCATTTGAAAACTTTCCATATCTGTTGTGTGCAAAGGTAAGGCTTTTAACACTTGTTTGTTCTCATTTCCCTCTAATTTGGACATGCCAAATCCAATAAAATTATTTTCAATTTTGAAAAATGCCCCAAAAGGGCCCAATTTGGGGGGTAGGGGTGCTTTTTGAGAAATTTTCAAATGTAAACATGGGTTGTGTAATACATCAATTTAAAGGTCTAATCACCCCGATCATTTTGGTGCAAAAAAAGTTTAATTATCTTTAACCGTATTTACAGGGTGGGTCAAAACGTTTTAAAAAAGGTCTTTGAAGTTAAGTACCGTATTACCCTAACTACTGAACGGAACAGCGCCAAATTTCTTTCCAAGCTTATTCTTGAGCTACTCTTTAAGATAACTTGTAGTAAGGGCATTTTCCAAGTTATTTTCTAATTTTAAAAAAATCTCAAATTTTAAGAATAAAAGAAAGCTGAAAACTCAAAATTCTTAAATAGCAAGGTATAACAAATTTCATACCACGTGAAAGGTCCTTTTTTAACAAACATTTTACGTATTTAAGTTTTCTTTCTATCTCTTACCGTTTAAAAATTGCAGTAGAAAAACATAATTTTCTGTGGTAAAATTGTAACTAGTTTTCTAATAAAACATCCAAAATTCGTCTCTAGACACATTAAATGGTGCAATAACTGAAGGAAACAATTCATAATTATTTTTAGGCAGATAGGCAAACAAGTCATTACGTTTTACTTTGTGAGAAACAAGTTTTATAGCTGATGAGAAAAACCCAAGCGTGGGCCGCTTTCTGTAGTACCATTGACTAGTCAATGGTAGTACTAATTTCAAAAGTACCATTTCCTGTACCTAATCAAATATGGTGTAAACTTAAAAAAATATACTTTATTTTACTTATTGGTCATAACAAAAGTGTTCCAGGATAACTGCAAAGTGTTTAACAATAGATATCCAGGTATAACCTTGAGTCATATGGCTGTAAATGATTTAGTTAGGAAGTTTTCTGAAACTGGCTCAGTTACCAATGAGAAAAGAACAGGATGAAGGGTCCAAGATGAATTCTGACACACGTAAAAGTAGTCGATCAATTTGTTATGAATCCTACTACATCGTTGAACAAAGTGCAATGTGTTTTATTAGAAAACTAGTTATAATTTTACCATGGAAAATTATGTTTTTCCACTGCAATTTTTAAACGGTAAGAGATAGAAAGAAAACTTAAATACGTAAAATGTTTGTTAAAAAAGGACCTTTCACGTGGTATGAAATTTGTTATACCTTGCTATTTAAGAATTTTGAGTTTTCAGCTTTCTTTTATTCTTAAAATTTGAGATTTTTTAAAAATTAGAAAATAACTTGGAAAATGCCCTTACTACAAGTTATCTTAAAGATTAGCTCAAGAATAAGCTTGGAAAGAAATTTGGCGCTGTTCCGTTCAGTAGTTAGGGTAATACGGTACTTAACTTCAAAGTCCTTTTTTAAAACGTTTTGACCCACCCTGTAAATACGGTTAAAGATAATTAAACTTTTTTTGCACCAAAATGATCGGGGTGATTAGACTTTTAAATTGATGTATCACACAACCCATGTTTACATTTGAAAATTTCTCAAAAAGCACCCCTACCCCCCAAATTGGGCCCTTTTGGGGCATTTTTCAAAATTGAAAATAATTTTATTGAATTTGGCATGTCCAAATTAGGGGGAAATGAGAACAAACAAGTGTTAAAAGCCTTACCTTTGCACACAACAGATATGGAAAGTTTTCAAATGAACACCCTGTATATCTTTCGTGAACGCATTGACGATGGAAAGTCCATTCTTATCCGGCATTTTTTTATAAAATAAAATATTATTTCTGTTTAGAGGAGTATTTAACTGAATAGCAATAGTATAATAAGGGTTTCAACTTTAAATGTCTACTTGAATATTTACAATATTTTAGTTATCTACAAAAAAGGTCACATACGAATTTTGGCTGCAATACTAATATGAGACCTCTGTTTGACTTTTAAATATTACCTAACGTTTATGACATTTAAAGAGTTTTAATAAAACATGTTATTCTGAAAACTCACAATTCACTGTTTTATAAAAAAAAACAGTGACCCCAAACTTTCCAACGGCCGATTTAGTAGCATTCCTAAGTAAAATATCGTGTTAAAATCATCAAGATTTAAAATGTACTAGTACAACTGCTATTTTTCTACAAAATACTGTTTTTTTTATCTTTTTTTATTGGTACGTAACTGGATAACACAATGACTTACAGTATTTTTAAGGAAAAAACATTACCTTACGTGTACATGTACAAGTGTAAATTTCTACAACTTGATGAGTCCAATTCGGATATTATAATGTTTCAATGTTTCTGTGTACCACTTGAAAATGCCAACATGGCGAAACATGTAGTGGATAAATCACACTATTTGTTTGAACTGCAAGACGAGGTATGTTTTAATTTAATTATATTATAGTAAGGTATTAAAGTATTGTACCTCGTTTATAGAATACTAGTCAATGAAATACCACGAGCCATTATACAAACCATTATTGATGTTGCTTTAGTAACTAATTAGACTGCTAATAACTGCTGATACTTATAGAACACAACTTAAATGATTACATTACTAATAATCTCCCGTTTCTAACTAGTTGGTTGTAGCTAGCTGATGAATGTTGTAGCTCAATTGCCTCTAGGTATCTTTGGTTTTAGGTAAATAAAAATAAAAAAAAACTAGAACAGTCTGCTGTTACACTTTTGGAGCATAAATGAACTAATTACTCCTTTGAAATCATTGACATTACAATTACATGAAAAGTAGTTAGTTTAGAAACTACAAACTCTCCCGTCATGTATTTGGCGTAATAATGTATATCCAGCTTTTTATGATAATCGTTAATGTTAATATAAGAAATCCATAACAAATTTATGCATTAGAAAATACCCACCCTCTTAAACACTTTCAAAGAGACTTGCCTACCTGTGATCACTAAGCTAATAAAGATTATGCTAGTAAATATGTTTTGATAAATTTGAATACACAGAGTTTTCTGGAAAGTTATGGATCGTGTATCAATGTCTCCCAGGCCTATGAGGATGTTGTGATTTATGGAAGGCGTTATTACTCAGCCCACATCGAATGAGTTATTTATTCACCATACTTTTATCATCAGGAAAGATTATAGGTTTACTGTATTCAGAGATGTATTCCATATAAAAGATTTACAAATAAGTTGTTTTCCATGCTAGCATTAGATAATAGTTTAGCTAAATAACAGTTAGTATCTGTAGGTACTGGTAATCATCCTAAAACGACTGTTGGACAGTAGGCGTTGCTTTAATAATCTTTAAAGGTACATTTATTGCCTGCTTAAACTGAAAAAAGTTATTTGTGCAACTAGTGAGCAATTATCTCACTCGAGAGAAATGCTTACTCACGAGCCGTAGGCGAGTGAGGAATTGTTTCTCGAGTGAGGCAATTGCACTTTGCACTCGAGTTGCAAATCATATTGTCCCTACAGTTACCACAAAACAAATAAATTGGTAAAGAAAAGTGACGTATTTTACACGGAAGTGATCTTTTAATATGACATTTAATGATACAACAGTACAACAGCTGACCAGCTGATTTGACAGCCAGTGCTTCCAACGTATTTCGCGCGCATACGACCTTGTCTGCATGTTACGACTCTTTCACACGACGCGGCGCGCGCCGTGCGGCGCCCGCCGGATCCGGCGTGGGGCTATGGGAGTATATGAGTCCTTTCACACTGTGTCCGGCGCGCGCCGCGCGGCGAATTCGCCGCGCGGCGCCCGAGTTACCGCCGGATGCACCTTCAGCCGGACGACGGCGCCGCGCGGCGTCCACGCCGGACAACTCTGTGAAGGTGCATTGGTTCTTATGGGAGCTTTCACACGGTGCGGCGCGCGCCGCACGGCCCAACCCCTACGCTGTCTCAATTTAGGCAAACTACCTGACAAAGAGGGTGCAAAAGTTAATTTAGAAATTATATATCGTTGTATCGGAAAATAATATATTTACAGTTATTACAAAACATATATTTTTATATTCATCCCATGCAAATCGGCCAACTTAAAGTATAAAAACAAAATTTTTCCTTTAATAACTAGAGGAGAATATTTAGTATTAAATTAATAATTTAGTAATTTATACGTAATGAAACATTTTTTTTACTTCTAGAATACAATATTTTCAGATATGACGAATACTTATATATAATACGTGAAGGCGATTTCTACGAAATACTACTCCTCCGTTAATAATGGACGGATTTTTACAAAAGATGTGTCAAAATGAAGTATTTGCTGTGTACACGCCCCCTTTCACCAATTCCTGTAGTAAAAGTCCTCGGACTTTTCCCCTCAGGCCATCAAAATACCAATTCATATCTTATGAAGACAAGATTTTGTTTAGTTAGACAGACGAATAATTTGTATTAATTTCAGCTGTTCATAGTACACACATGATACACACAAGAGTTTTCGTTTTCAGTTTCGATAGATGGAGTGGAGTGAGCGTTCGTTTTCAGAGTGAGTTCGTTTCCAGATTCGATAACTGGAGTGGAGTGATTGGTTACATTATCTTTGAGTTGACTCTTGTCAACGGAAATTGTGGCAATTATTCGTAAAAAAACTCCTTTAATATTTTGCAATTGCTCGAATTCGAGCAACAGGTGCACTAGTTTATTATATTTTAAATTAGCCTATTCATTTCATTTGAACTTTTAAGTGGGGTATTAATTTAAAAACCACAACTAAACAGAAAATAATAAATATTTAGGAGTGCCGTACGGCGCGCGCCGCACGAAACCGTACTAGTGTGAAGACACACGCTTGTCCGGCGCAGCGCCGCGCGGCGGACGCCGTACGGCGCGCGCCGCTTCGTGTGAAAGAGGCGTTTTACGCGCTCACTATTTCGTGCCTTCACGTTGCAAATCTGGAGCGAGTGAGACAAAGTAATCAGAATGAGACAATGTTAACATTGTCTCACTCATGAGCGAATTGGCCACTTTGCTTTCTCAAATCAGTGAAAGAACATGTTCATTGTTAAGTAACTGTAGGAAAAGTGTTTGTATCAACATTAGATTAATCAACACCTATTGTTTTTTACTGTACTTTTAGTGACCCAAAACTTCAGATTAGCACTGATTCTCTTTTTTAACTCGCCCATCTTTAACTGTATGTTTGAATTATCCAGTAGTATTATTTGTATTTTTTTACAATACCACAACTTCTACTCTTCCTATAATAACATGTTTTATTTGATCGGTTTAAGTGAATCAGTAAGAAGGGGTTGTGCATTATTATTTAGAAAATTGATACAATTATCTTAATTTCACGATGAAATCGTCATCATAGCGTCAAATCTCTTCTAAATCATAATTCATCATCCTGCCCTATGAAAGATAACGACTTTGCCATGTGTAGGAACAGTGCCTTCGTATCAGGTGGTACTGGACAACATTATCTCACTCAAAAATATCAATCGGTGAACCGTTCAAAGCTAATAAATAAACTATTTTCATTAGGAGAATTGTAAATGTTATTATTTGCAACAATAAACATGAGTTAGTAAATCGTATTTTTTTATTATGATTTGAAATAAATGAGTTTAATACGTAAGATTAATTGAACCAAAGATTGCATGAACTATCAGTGAAATTAATTTTAAATATTGGTTATTAAGATAATTACGTGCAGTGTTGTTAATAACAAACCAAATCCATATGTAATGAAATGCAATGCTTGATAGAGATTTTAATTACTTTTATATTGGCAATGATGTTAAGTTCCCTTAAATAACGGTCAAACATAACCATGGTTTAAAGCATCCAATATCACGTGACTTGGCGTTCAGCCAAGTTTAACAATAACCGTCAAACTAAACCAATAAAACAATACACTTGTTCGGTTATAGTTTTATCGATAATGTTTTCAATACTTACCATCCTTTTGAAATATCTAAGACTAAAAGAATTCCCATTTTTTCGCTGTTACAGGGAGGATAATAAAGTGTGTGTGTTTATTTTTATTATTAGAGGCGTCAGTATAAAATAAATCAATTTCTAAAGTTTTCTCAAAATAAATCTATAATCAAGCAAACCTTGATATTTACTTATTTGCCATAAGAATATCGTGGAAATTTCGATTTACAGTTTTGGAAATTTTCTCCGTAAACAAATTTTTCAAGCAATTAAAATGGTTTAAAGGGAAATAGGAACATAATGCTTTTAGCAAGTACATATGCCCTTTACAGGTTTTACACCTTGGTCTTGAGTTTTTAGTTTTTACGTCATTATTAAGGTGTGCTAAATCCTTTTTCCTTTTTTATTTTCAAATAATGTTTTAGGAAACGGTACTTTTACTGAGGTCTTGGAGCCTTACATCTGTTAATGTTTCGCAATATTCAAGCCAGTGTTCGGACAGTTTTCTTTAAAGGATGTAACAGTGCGTATTTCTTATAAGCTACTAACTAAATAAAACATTTTTACAGATTATGGTTAATTTTGCCCTAAATATAAAAAAGTGGTGAGCGATGTACATTGTTTTTAATGATATAAAAATACAAAAATACCTTATTGGTGTAGATGATGTTAATTGGCTTTATTAACTGATGGGATATTCCATGACGATAAAAAAACATTCTAGTTAAAAACTAAATGTACATTTTGTAATGACCTTTTTGTAGGAAATGTTCATGGTATTTTGCACATAAAAACATTTTAAAATTAAATACATCTTATTTTCACGTTCAGATATTATGTTTGAATTTGCTTGTCAATGGTTCTAATTTTTATGTGACATTATTTAAAACCCCCATTTCGAAACCCACTATTTCGAAAACACATTTACCTTGAGGTTTTTTTTCTCTGCAGAGTGAAGTTTAACATATTTTTGGATTATTTTTCTTATGTTCTTGAAGAGTATTTATCAAAGCTCCTCAAAACTTTTACTGCCAAATATATAACTACTGGCATTATAGATGAGATGAACAAGCAAACTCAATGGTGATGGCAAACTCCTTGCCAAACTCCTACCCAATAACAACTGAGTATGCCATCATCGTGACGTTGCTCTGGCTTTGCTTTAAAACTATAGTTTTTGTTTTTAATTTAGTATGAAATACAATGGCAATAAATAAAATATTATAAAATGCAACTGTTTTTTTTTGCCATTTGTTTATATGTATAATTGAACATATTTTATACCAAATTAATACTTATTCTGTACTTCAAAGTTCAAACATTATATCGTACATATTATTCCATTTGAATAAGTATGCCAATAAAATTTAAATATTTTCCGTTGCAGATTTAAAAAAGTGTTAAGCTTCAACAAGGATAAAAAATAATATAAAACCATTCTCAACCGAGTTAGTAAAACTATATTATCAGAATATTGATACTTAAAAATTTACAAAACAATATCCATGTTTGGTTTTTTTACAAATGAAATGTGTTACCATCCATACAGAATATTCCATTTCTTTTGGCTGTGAACGAATCAAAGGGTATCTAGCAAACATATCGGGACGGATTATTTATGTGCGATCATAATATACTTTGAACCGATCTGATAAACGGTATGGTATTTCCAAAGATTCAATACGGTATTCTCTAAACATATATCATTGAAAATTTCCATATTATTACGGTAACTACTGTAATGTTTATTTCTAAACGTGCACAAACAGGATAAATCCGTTGTCCATTTGATTAACTTGTAAACATTTCCTTTGCTTTATTTTAACATTTTTTATATAATATTCTAAGGGTAATGTCATCGTAACTACACAACACGCTTGATTGCAATACAATTATTTTGTTTTTTATCAGAAATAACAACAACATTAAGGTGGTATTTTTATTCACTCTTTAATACTAATTACTTAGGAAGTGAGTAAACTTTGAAGTATAAAGTGAAATGATAAAGGTGTGTAGAACTTTTACCGTCAGTGTGATGTAACGTTAAACCGACAGCCTGTTGGCTCACTTAAATATCGTCAACTTATAAAACATAAAGTTTTCTACTTTTTTATTTATTTTTCAAAATTACATAGATGAAGTATATAGGGAGTTTCAAAATTAAACAGCAGATTGAGTATGTTTTATTATTATTATTTTTTTTTTACATCTGCTCTTTTATTTTGAAAGACCATTTATTGATATTTTGTTTTTTAAAGTAAAATAGCTTAGCTATAACCACATCGATCACATAAAGTACTTAAAATACACAATCATGCAATATTTGTCTGTTGTTTCGATTCATTTTATTATTTTCTTACCTTGCCTGGCTGTTTGAAATCAAATACATGATGGATAATAATAATAATAATAATATATTTGTAAATTGCAAGTAGTTGTAACACATATTATTAACACCCAGGATTGGACAGAAATGCTGCGTTAGGCCTGTTGCATGGTACCAGCTTAATTAAACTGCTTAAGTCTGTATTAGGCAGTGAATTTCATTGATTTAAACCGAAGCGATTCCGATGCCTCTGAAATAGTTTTGGATGGCATTTACTATTGGCATTGTAGTTGAAATGGACTAGGAAGGTAGAATGATGCTCGCAGCATAACGATAGGGAAAACTGTATGTATTAGCTTAACATTGTAAAAGGTATAATTTATAATAATACAATAAAAGTTGTATAGTCCATGTACAATATACATATTATACACTAGAAAAAAAATTAAATTGGTCTCACGTAACCGGGGTCGTCTTCGAAATAAAATAACTTTGTTAAGAGGTGAACACTTTTAATTTTTTAAATGTCATTAACTAAACTCATCTAATAATTATAAACAAATATGGTAACGAAATGAGTACAGGCTCCTTTAATTTATGTAAACATATCAAGTTCAATTGTAACAACTATTATAACTATACTTTTTGTTGACACATTCCAATCACAAATCAGGAATTTAATTGTCATTTATATTATTTCATAAGTGATAACGTGAAGAGTTACGATAAAAATATTAACAAACCAAGCACTCACTGTCTTCTAAAAATGGTGACCATAATTATCAATTATCAATTATTTAAGATGGGGACGCCACTATGTGCGTATTTTAACCCAAATATGAGTGAAGGATGAGTGTAGGATGAGTGGCGCGATCTTGTAGTCTTGTTAGTGACTAAGGCCGACATGTTCCTTAGACACAGCTGTTAATTAATAGCCCATACAGCTAATGGCAACTAAGGGACCTACAGTTTATAGTGGAATCCGAACCACATTTTTTCCTTGTAATTTACGAATTGGTCTAATTATCAGGATAGTACACTGCGGATAGTCGTAGTACTCACTAGTGCGGACGTTAATCCACACCAGGGAGCATCGCATCCACAGTGCATGCCTATAAATATCCACAATTCGTGACCTCCTAGTAGCTGGATTACAGGACGACGCCACCCGTGGTGATCCCATTTTAAAAGTAAACTATTAATAAAGGGATCCAACTATTAATAAAGATAATCGACTTACCACAAAACCCTGCGAAAATCTGCCCTCCCCTTCCTACCAAAACAATCTGGGTCCACGAGTGTTCCTCGTGGTTCAACTCAGTCTCAGTGCCTCCAAATCGCAATTGCTAGGTCCACCGGAATCAATAATTTGATCAATTAAGTAGGTTACATCTCATCAATAATTGCGTCTTCTATGTGCCAATGACCCTACACTTGTATATGAATTGTGACTTATAACAAATAATCCCAGAATTTAGAAAATAATGTTGGTTACTAACCATCTCGGTGTTCAGATAGTGTCATGGGTAAGACAATCTCGTATGACTAACGGTGAAAAATGAAGATCTCTCGTATATTTTTTGTTCAAAGCTCTTATTCTACACCGTGGAATTTCAACTACAACTACTGAATAGCTTTGGTGATCCTCCAGAAATGTGTAGAGTCTTAGTAACGAACTATAGGTAGGTGTCTGAAATGGTACAAATCGGACTTAAAGGCTTCATTCTACGACTCTCAAAGCCACGGTGTTATCATTACAAAAAAAAACAGTGTATGCAATTTTTCTCACGTAAATGTGATTTCTCTTACATTCAATTGGAACTCCAGTGTGAAGATAACTAAAAAAAATTCTGCAAGCATGTTGAGAACAAACATTTCTATGTAACCACTTCGATATGATTTTAACAAAATCCTGACGTTCTTCAAATCAATATACACGTTTGTTTTAAACTTGTGTCGCAAACTCCAGCGTAAACGCGTCATAGTGCAGAATCAAAGGATAAAGAGAAAATTTGAAAGCATTCATACCAATCATGTTCGGTGTAGAGATGCTTGAACACGATTGCCAATCATAACTATATCGGTTTCTCTTTGAAACATTGCTTTATCCAACAACATGCAACGGTCATTCATTAGAATTCCAGCTTTGGCAAGTCGTCATCGCTAATTGTTCCAGCTATGCTTGTACCTATATCAGTTCAGAGCATGTGGACAATTTGATCAGAATCAACCTAACACCAGTGATTTGCGATGCTTATTGCATACTCTGTTATATAGGCATTGCACAAGATTGCCTTGTGCACTATTAAAATGTACGTTGGCTATAACTGCGATGTACTATAAAAGCCTGGTTGGATACCTATTGAATAAAAATATTATTTATAATAAGGTTATTTTTCACATCATCTTTTATACAAATCAGGATTTTATGCAGTAATGTTTAATAAACAATAAATGTAAAACATATTTCTGTATCACAGTAATAAATTTATGTTATTACCTTTAAATGTTAGTTTTTTTTTCATAGTGATTAAATTTAAAAAGTTTACAATTTAAGCACTCTAATAAAGTACAACACCCTGCAAAACACAAATTACCAAAAATACACCATATTTATAGTGTAGTATCTTTCTTTGAACTTCAACGCATAAGATACATTTTTTACAATATAAAAATAAAGAACCGAGGCAGTTTTAAATATCAACGATCAATAGAATACCATAGAAATTGATTTTCATAAATCAATACATATTTTTTTCATACAGTCAATACCAAAAGGTAACAACCAAGAAATGTTTATCTCAAAATCATTCACCACTCAAATTAGTTGAGTTATTATGGTCTACGAGTGGGAGTGGGTTTGGGCACAAAAGGAAAATAAAACAGATTGTAGAACAGATATGGATCTTCTATATTTTTCGGAAAATCCAAGTGGTACGTGAACAAGATACAACCATTACCCCGAAGACCAACTAACATTTTAACGTTTACATTTGTCATTGATACTTAGATGTAGGTCTACGTTATTTTGTTATTTCGTCATTACAATACGTGATTGGTACACGAAAAGAGACAGTTTAATAAATCAATGTGTCGAAGATGAAAAACCTAAAGTGTCCTTTAAAGCTATTATTATATTATATATTTTGCATCTTATACACATCGAGTCTTAAATATTGTCCACCAATCAGCGATTATTGTAACTCGTTAATTGTAATGCTGACTAAGAGTTAAATTGTGCAAAGAGTGACCTTATATTTAGCTCAAATGAAATTACTGCCTTACCGAAAGTGCCTTTATTTATTTTAGAAATTTCACAGATCAACTCGTTAAGTCGATTATTCCAAATTCTGCATATTTATTGTTAGTTCAAAACAGCACTCTTTCTTTCAAAAAACATGTATAGGGCAATAAGTCAGAGAAAACAACGAGACTACCATCACCATTAAACTGAGGCAAGAAGTGTGAAATGGCTACCCTTAATTGTTAGGCTATCAAATGGCTAACATGGTTGGTGGAATACCAAACTGTGGATTTGATTAAAAAGCTAAGGATCTCTTACTGTAATTAACCTTAGTTGTTATAAAAGTGTACTTTTTTGAACCGACTGTTATTTAAACTTTAACTGTTTGCCATATTTTTATGATCCGAAGTGGTTCTTTGGTTGTTTCGTTACACGAAAGAGCAATCAATGGTTGGTTTTATTTAGTCATTACGAACCCGATATTGTTTAATTAGTTAGCTATTGATATAATTCTAGTTTATATACGTTTGAGATTGACACGTTACCTGGATTTGTAATGGGGCCATTTAGTTCAAACGGGCCTTAGACAAGAAACTTTTTTAACCACGATTAGACTGGTTTTTATCTTTTGTTCCATAAACTTGACAGGTCAATTCATATTATATTTTGTAGATCCTACTATTCTTAATGTAAAAATAAATATATTTTTATGTACTTTTTAAGCTTAGACATATAAACAAATTGTAAAGCTATATTAGTTATAAAAGAACACGGTGTAATATACGAAAAGAATTGCCAAATATGTAACGAAAGGTACCGAGACCAGACTAAGAATTCATAGGTTGTGTCGGTTGGGTTGACGACAAAATAACATCATCATAGTCATTCGGGCACCCCTAGGCTGCCTATTCTTGTAAAACTTACTGCTTTAAAATAAGTCATTCTTTATTCATGAAGAGCTTTGTTTTCCCGGGTCGTAACGGTAAGATTTGATAGTACAAAGTGTATAAATATTTGCTATCTACAAGTACCCAATTCAATTTTGACCCAACATAATAAATTACCAATACCACATAAAGTACTTTTGTTGACAGATAATATAGAGTGAAATAAGAGTTTGTGAAACTGATTCAGCAGTTTATAGTCTTTCTAAATAAATCAGGCATTTGGAGCTTCCACGGAAGTTCTGGACAGTAATTGTAAATTATTAAAGAGCTTTCAAACTCCATCAATGATTTCTTTATAAAGAAAAATATAGGGATATCGAGACCCAATACCTGTTTAATTTAAATACCGTTTCAATATCCAATAGTCAATGATATTAATCAACTTTTCTATTGCTGTTTAGTACTACTAGGTGAAAAACATAATTTGGTGATAATGGTTATAATAATAATGGTTATATCGCTCTCATATATACTCAGCATATGGCATTTTTATACTTCGAAGTAAATACACATAGAAAGGTGTTTAATAATTCTAATTAACAGCTATTAACTAATAATATTAAATAATAATATTAACTAATAATATTAAATATTATTAACTAATAAGATTAAATAATATTAAATAATATTAACTAATAATATTAAATAATATTAACTAATAATATTAAATAATATTAACTAATAATATTAAATAATATTAACTAATAATATTAAATAATATTAACTAATAATATTAAATAATATTAACTAATAATATTAAATAATAATATTAACTAATAATAATATAACTAATAATATAATATTTTAACTCAATTTAATGAAAGGACGTGGTAATAATTTAAATTGTTCTTATATCAATACCTATTCTTATAAACTTGGAATATAAAATGTAATATTGTATTGAAATATAAACTAAGTTGATGATCCATTTCACTAGACTAGGCTCTTTCTTGAATCATGCATTATTTGGTGAATATTATCTTAAACTATAATGGATTTTTTTTTATTTCACCATAAAGACATAGGTAATATATTGAGTACGTTTCAACTATTAGATTTTGAAATCTTGGACTATAATTTGCAAAATGTATCCTCAATCTAAAAATAATACAAATTAGAGAGTTCGTAACTTAGTTTCCTATGAGGATGCATTAGCTTAATGATCAAGTAAGGTTATCCTCGTATAATTTATTTTAGAAGTAATAGCAAATTACAATTAGTGCAATAGCCGCGTCATGTGCTATTTTTGGAGTTAAGACAAACTCAAATTTAACTTCTTTAAGTTGGGAAAAACTCCTAGGAACATTTTGGAAAAATATGTAATGTCTCATACTTATACTACCTTAACTTCAGTTTTGTTTTTATTATTGCAATTATTGTTTGTAAAAATAGCAAAGCATATAATTAAAAATTAAAAACTCTTGATTGAAATATGGTGACATAATAGTTGGATTGATGGTGTAAATGTAATCTGATGGAATGTCCTAGCTATTACAACTGTAAAAATACGGAAATTACATTCAATAAAAAAAGCTATTTAAAATGTCTGAATTTGCCATAATTATCTTCTAGCTGTCAAATTTTGCAACATTTTAATAACATGAAAAGCATTAAGCGCATTAAGTGTGTGCTGCTAGCCTTGTGGTGAGTATTCTGAACTTTAGTGCAGGAAGGGTGGGATTGATTCCCGGTAAATCAACACTCGTCTATAAATGCCACTGGCATCAAACCTAAAAATAAACGGTATCAGCAATCTGACACATACATTCTCCAATAAGCTTGTCAACAACCTTTATCGTGGGTAAGTGGTGGGAGTACCTATGATATTTTATAGGGGAAAATCAGAAAAGTTACAATAACTTATGAACCGTAATTGTTACAGCAATGGGTTGTTGCACTATTTCGTTTGGAATTATAAGGACGATAACACATTAAGTTTATCCGAAACTGGGGTTTTTCCTAAAATCAGATTTGTTGATATTTGATGGGATTTTTTATGGGAAAATAACATAAGTTGTAATAACTTTGGAGCCGTAATTTTTTTGGGAAATGAGATTTTGTTCAGAATTCAAAGTACTATAACTTACTAAATTCAAAATCGGTTGGGCTATTTTCGAGAAAATTCCGATTTTTCCGCTATTTTATGAGAAAATCACCATTTAAAATCATGATTTAAAAAAAAAAAATGCCTGGAGATACCATGGATTAGTACCCACATACCAGATTTCATAAAAATTGGACAACAGGTGTGGAATGTAGCCACACACACACACACACACACACTCACATGGACAAACACACAGACATAATTTCAAAAGCCACTTTTTTGGGATATGGGGACCCAAAACAGATATATCCACTCAAAACTCGAACACGAAAATTTTGACGAAAACAATACTTCTCCGTATACTATGTAGGCTAAAGGGAGAAAATTATTAAAAAAAAAACATTTAAAAGAAACGGTATATTATGTACATTCCTTATAAGATAAAGGAGGGACTAGTATATGATTTACTATTATATCATGTAGTTTATTTTTGCTATAATGAACTTTTTTCAAAATTATTTTAAGTTTATACATTATCATCCTTGCAGACTGTGGGTTCCCCGTGGTGTATTAAGCACAGCATGAGCTCAATGTTACGAAACAACGACTCAGCGTAGTCCTATACCCTTACCTTCGTTATAAATATTTTGTTTTTGAAAGATATACTCGAAAGTTTCTATAGCCCCACGACAAAAACATAATCTGTAGAAATAATTCAATTTTGTTTTGAATTGTCTAAAAAGAATAAAATCATTGTAGTTAAGATTTAAAATTAATTAGGGAAGAGCAAATATATAACAGCCAAAACATTCCAATATATATAAAAAAAAACTCGTAACTTTTTTTA
This sequence comes from Macrosteles quadrilineatus, assembly GCF_028750875.1. Lineage (NCBI taxonomy): Eukaryota > Metazoa > Arthropoda > Insecta > Hemiptera > Cicadellidae > Macrosteles > Macrosteles quadrilineatus. The sequence continues at coordinate 162,797,934 of NW_026542594.1, forward strand.
AGGACACTTTAATAGAGATCAGTATGCTATAAAGTACAGTTTATGTAATTACCTGAAGTATAAAATAATCATCAGTCATCATTAATTAATTATCAGTTTAATATTTACAATAATATAAGCTGCACACAATTGATTTTTAATAAACATAGCAATAGAACTGAAAACGTATTCATCAAAATAATTTATGTATACTCTGGCATATACCATTCTCTTTGAACAGGAATGGAAAATATTATGAATATTTACCAACCCTTAGTTTGACTAGTCTGTGATAAAATAATATTAAATACTATAAGAGTACTCATCCTTCGTGCGTATGGTGTATGAGTATAAAATTCTTATTACAGAGCCACTGGGGCAGAGCCCGAGATAGAATTTTTTAGATAAAAATTGGCCTATGTTAATCTGGAATGGGAGCTACCATCATGCCAAATTTCAGGTTAAGCCGACCAGTAATTAATGCCAGCAAACAAACACACAAACGTTCACATTTATAATATTAGGAATATTAGTATGATTTTTCATCTCCGGGCAATCAAACAAAGTGTTCTGGTTGATCGCGTTTTTATGGCTGTTCAGGTAATAGAAACTAATGATCTATAGTCTATGGTAGTAATTTAACGCTTAATTGAAAACCTAATTTTACAATTGAGGTTTTGTTTTATTTAGTATCTCTTCTTTGATTAAAGATTTTTTCATAATCACAACAATCACAATCACAACAATCACAATTTAGTGAGTCGGTGGCTCAGTCGGTAGCGTCGCGGACTTTGGGCCCAAGGCAGCGATGTCGTGGGTTCGGATCCTGGTCACTGCCGATAACATTTACAGTTCACCTTTGTACTGTACCGGCTCACTCCTTGCTTTGCTGTTAACGATCCACGCACGGGCGCTTAGTCTATGTGGACGGGCAAATGCAAGGTTAAAAGAGGCCGCCAACCTCTTAAAAAAAAAAAAAAAAAAAAAAATCCTTAAAACCAACCACGTAACAATCGTCATTTCGTTACTATACCTAACGTAATTAAGTTGTGATTAATTGTATACAGCTTACAGCTTATAAGGGGACTGTGTCAGTTTACCAATCGGACAGATAGACTTCACCAAACTGGTGCATCCAAATTAATAGCTGGGCGACATGTAAATAGGTCGTCTCTATGCTAAACATTTTAATTCATGCTATGATACGGTGCAATTAGACAGAATCATGACATAACCTCAATACCTAAAGCGTTAGCTTATCCCCGACTCCGAACTGTGAAGTCCAATTGTAAGTGGTTAGTAAAATATTACGCCTTTGAAACTGGTAGTTGTTTTTATTCCTATGAAATATTTTGAATAATATGCGGTTTAGTAAAAATTGTTTTTAAAAGCTTTATGTTGCCTGCTCCCACAAAGGAAACACACTGTGTAGGTATACACAAAAACTTTGGATTGATTTGTTGAAAGTAAAATGACTCTAAAACCAATTGTTTACAACAAATAATCTCAATTTAATTTAAGAGAGCCTTGATTCAGGATTTTTTTGTTTTTTTTTAAAGCAACGCGCTAATTTAGCAAGTACATAAAGAAATATGGTTATTTAGTTCGTTCATTCAGCGATTGCGGGTGATATACCTCAAGCCTAATCTTTATCTCCTTAAAATATTGCCATTGTTCCCTAATCTATTTTCTTAATCCAATATTGTTTGTCTGAAAAAAACAATAAAAGGTGTGTTGTATGAGTATTAGCATTATATTTTTCCGCATGATTAAATTAATCGTAAACATTGTTCCTGTATATTTGGTCAGTTACTAAGTCAAAAGCAAGTAAAAAATCTCTTCAACAATGGCACTGCTACTACAACTGCTTTTGTTTGAACCCATTGGTTTGTAAAGAAAACCCCTTGATTATATCGCGGATATTGACGTCGTTTTCACCCATCAAAATATTTTGGATTTTAAAATGTATTGATGCGTAACTAAGTTGTTTATACATTTTCCATTGTTTGAATTCAACTACAGTTTGAATCCATAAATGAAGTACATTAAGTTCAGGCCCAAACTATGGTATCAGGGGTTTTGTTTGACACCAGGTTTAATTAAACTGGTTATACCTGTTGTCGCCAGCGAATATCAATTATTTGAACTGCAGCAATCACAATGTCTCTGAAATAGTTTAGGTCACTATTCATCTTTCGCATAAATTTCACTCAATGAGTACAATGAATATAAAGAAAAGTTCAAAAATATAAAAACTGCAATATTGTACAGTACTTATTTACAATTACTGGGGTTTCCTAATGTACTTCTTTACAGGTATTACTGGGGTTTCCTATGAGTGAAAGTCACCTTTACTATTTACAGAAAATATAGTGAACGGACTAATAATCTTTGGTATACAATATTTGCGGAATATTTTGAACCTCTTTTTTAAATACTGTAAACATAAACTAAAAATGTGTGTGTGTGGGTGTGTGTGTGTGTCTGATATCATGATAAATACTGAGAAATCCATCTGACTTTGATGAATACCAGTACTAAAGTGTAAAGCTACGTTTATTCGAAATAGTCCCCCAAATTGCATGTTGGATCTTGCTAGGATGTTTTTTTGTCATTTTGAACTTTAAAACATTAAACTTTGCAATTAATTTCTTTCTTAAGCATTTCGTAGAGTATTGAATGTTTAATGTACTCTAAATGGTTCCAGAGAAGAGTTTAAAAACCTTTATTAATAGAATGTCCAATGTATTCTTAAAGAGAATAAGTAAACTGTTGTAGTTTGCTTGCTTAAGGATATAGTATGAAAAACATTTGGTCAATGTATTTAAGCCATCTCATTTCACTAAAAACACAATTGCAGCATACATCAGTACTCATTAAAATTATTGTTATATAAATAGGGAATAAATCTGACAACTTTAAGGAATGATTTTGGTGAAAACCCAATGAGGCAAATTAAAATCTTTGGTCTGCAAATTTGCTGTGGTGCGAAATATTAGGAACATATTGTGTTTTTCAAATAATTATTGCAAACAATTCCATCAAGGTTATAAAAAACAAAATTATTTTGAATATTTCGGATCTCGAAAATTATTCTATTCTCTGGTAAGAAAGTATCCAAAATATAACTAGATAAATACACAAATATATACGAAGCTATAAATCACAAAATAAAACAAGCATACTGAGAACTACATAGCAGTCAAAACATGTAACAATAAATTCGAATGGAAAAAAACAATACAAATAATCGACATTACCTAATTTACTTAAAAAAGAAATTGGTTTATTTCAACTTAAATCAAAAATTAGATTTTTCTTCCACAAGGAAAATGTTTGTAGTTTCTTGTTGATCCTAAGTCGTACGTGCGGTTCAACCGGAGGAAACATATGGTTAAACATATGATACTCACTCGTCTAGCTAACTGGTACAATGTCAATGCACGTTCTGCACGAAGTTGTACGTGATATCAGAAAGTTTAGTCTCTGCCCGAGGCTCTTCATGTGCAAACGGTGAGATATAACACATCAAAGACATTTGATTGAAATGGATCTGTAAATAGAAAGGTGATAAAACAGTTATACTCGTAGTAAAAAGAAACTACCATACTACATGACTATGTGCTGCATGACTTATGTACTCAGACCTGGTACATACTGTAATTGATTTTAAAATCTTCAATTATGTAGATATTTCACAATTTGTTTATTATATATTTTAACTTACTATTAAGTTGGCTTTTGTAAAATAAATTGATTAGCCAATATTATGGACGTATTTTTATAATAGGCTATCTAGATTTAATCATACTGCAAAATATTAGTTAAGGTTATATCCATGACCTAAATATAAAATGCTAAACTATAGCCCATCAAATATCATCAATCATCATTGTCAAATGATCATGAAATATAATTAAGTAGATGCAGCAAAGTAGAATTAAAATTGAGTTGGGTCACAACAAAGTAGAGACTTATCTGAGTGAAGGACTATGGACTATTTATTACATTCAGGTTTTGCATTATGTGTTCTATATACACTTGCCTATGTTGAAATCAGAAAATAAGCGGTTCAATAATTAAATTCAATTCTATTTTAGGTATCTGCCAAATCTCATCCCATACAGCTTATAAGTTTATATCTCTCTTAACCGTTTGTATAACTTGTTCACATATTCCATAAGTACATCACTGATAATATCGGATAAAGGAAATGTTAAGAAAATATAAGTGGCTTTTACTTGATTTTCTCTATCAGAGTTTGGTACGTTGTATAAGCTTCATCAATAATTAGCTGTATCAATATTACTTATTAACTAATTAACTAATCATATTACTAATTAATAATTGGTCAACCTGCGAGGAGAATACGTTAATAGTAATCGTTAAGCAGTATTGTGTATGCATTGGTATTTCACGTGGATTGGTGTTAGGTAACTTAGTTTACGCAAAGTAACCAAATGTGTAAATTCAAGAGAATTTTATACGTGTACTACGACATACTTCAAAAAGGATAGATGTATTTCTAAATCATTTTAAACGCATTGTTGAAAAAACCTACCTCACAATGAAAATGTTGACTGGGTGAGTTTTAATATCTAAGAAAAAGATTTTACTTTATTCTGTCTTACATTTTTTACTGACGAAAGTGCAATACTTAATGTACCCAATGATATAACGGAGATATGAATATGAATTGGACAGGTTTAATTTGGTTACCTAAAAAAACTTATTTTAGTGACTATAACATAAAAAATAAGCTGTTTTTTAAACACGGGATTGGATTTATTGAGCTCTCAAATGTATAAAACTGTTGATAACACCAGAAATCAGTACACTATTCTTCAACACCACTGCATTGTGTTACTTCAACATACATATATACATACATATATACTCTAATATATTTTAAGGAAGTCTTATTATAAGACTTGTAAGAATTAATGGCTTGCTCTTTTTTTACGAAAATCTACTGATTATACAGGTTTTTTTAACAATCAAAATTACAAGTATATAAAGTCACTGTGTCCATACAAAAGAAGGACTTAAGCTGGCAGTCCTGCTTTCTATACCTCATTACCGAATTTGTAATATACATTTTAATATTGTTGTCTGCTAGGTGTAGTGTTGTTAAGAATTTATTGTGAATAAACGTCAACATGTTTTCTCTCAAACTGTACGTTTTTTAAACATTAATATTTCATATAAATGAAAAAAATAAAATGGTTGCTACATAAAAACATTATAGATTTGTATTGTATTAATAATTTCAGACTGAGTGTGTTTTTTCTTTATTATTTCCCTCGTAAAATTATCAAACTGATCTCACTAAGTTAATTGCTATTAATTAATCTAAGAAATGCAAATTAAATTATACGTACCGGTATTTAATATCTAGAATATTTTTCAGAATACGACAAACATTTTTTTCCGTTAATAAGTTTATTTTTGTCATCGCTGCCAAAGTCTATCGTTTAATATCAAAGTTTGTCTACAAGATTAACATTCCTGAATGTGTCAATTTTGCTGGTTATTCATGTTATCTAACATAGTGGATTGAACCATTAATTTCATACAACGTTTGTAGTCATGATAAAAAAGGTTGATGATTTTCTTTTATCCACTTTTTAACATAATTTTTGTACATCTTCATAGTTACGTGATTTTTCTGTCAGTTTATTTCTTAAAGGTTAAATATTCAAGGATGCAAAATTACAGAAAGCTGTATTCATTTCCGGGATTTGTTAATGTAAATTCCTCAACGTTGCGAGGATAACATAAACTATGGAACGGGTGCCATCATAATTTGAAATAAGTGTCACACCCGCCACTGTATTAATTTTTTAATGGATATTTTATTCTTTAATTAAATTTGATATTAAAAACATCACATATTTTGAACTGTTCAATGGTAAACAAAAATACCCCCGTCTTAGCAAACCTGCATACAAACCCAACATCCGTTTGCACGATCAGATTTTAAATAGGTATTACTTTACGAATGTTGTATTACCCAACTGACATAAGGTGTAGTGAGTAGTTAGGTTTGATGCTACAAGAAATTACATAAATTGTGTGTTTTTATTGAAATGTTAATAGCTCGGTATGCAATTAACAAGTTTTATCAAATTGTATCCATAAAAAATCAAACGGCAACAGTTTACTAATTTTTTCGAAGTATTTAGGCGTACAACAACACTTTAATATACTAAATTATCTTATAAGCTCTACAAAATAGTTTTTAAATGGGTTGCAACATTTTATGTTTTAGAGGTTAAAAATGGGAAAACCTAATTTTTACCATTTAAATACCCCAACGGTAACACTAGCGTATTCCATGTATGGAAAATTCTCTAAAATTACACGTTTTTACTAGATTGTATTTCTTACCCTTTTACTTGTAAACTTTTTACCTTGATATATGCCTACATACATCACTACAGTTAAGTCACTCTTCCTATGGTTATACAATAAAGAAAAATAACTAAACGTGTAAAGCAGTGTAAATTCTATGATCTTTGGTCTTTTTACGTATCCCTTATTCCTTTTCAGCCTATAAGTTACAAACGCCCTTTGAAATATTGTATTTTCACCATTAAAATTTAATTCAGAACTGAACTCAATGGCTTGAGGGGAAACACACACTTTTAGAAAGTGTGAAGCAATAACAAAAAGAAATTTTGTACAATTGTTCGCAATAATACAACCAAATATTTTAAAACATACATAATACATACGTAAGATAAACACAACTTACATAAGTAGAAATAATCTAAAGCACAGATGGTTTATTAACCATTGTGTTATGTGTCTGTACAAAAAGTTATATACGTATGTTCTAAATTGTATAATCTAGCACATTTCAGTTTAATTTCATCTAATTTCTAAAAGGCTTTCCGTAAAGTACCATAATTACCCTTATTATAAAGGGATAAAGGCTGAGGTAAGCACTGGTAGAGTTAAATACCAAGGACCAGCTCACAAATCATCGGAATTGTTCACAAACTTCCGGATATCTCTATCACCATCGCTTCCCTTCTCCTAGTCCAATAATGTATCTTGCAAAAATTAATCAAAAGGAAATATTCAGTTCAATTAAAACATTTTGCGGTTCTTAACTGTTCATTCTACTATTCTTTGTCACTTAAATATTTAAAGTGGAAGGTTTAAGGGTTAAACTGGACTATCAAATATAATCAAAATACTTTATTTGAGAAATAAAGAATTCAAAAAAATGCTACGAGGAATCAATCAATCAATCAATCATTGAGATAGGGACGCTACACCTAGGTTCGTATTATAACCGATATAAAAGTGATAAGGAGTAGAAAGGTGTGAGATTATCTGTTTAGTTTATTTTATTGACTTAGGCCTACAGTTTCATTAGCCAGGACAATCGATTTAAATCCAAACGAGCTGTTGGCCCCGTCCTACGTACGGGAATCGAGTAGTCAATTAAAACTGAATATGATTCAGAACAGCTAGTTTACAACCTGGTGGCCGATTCACACACACTGGCTTTGAGTACAGTAGCTACATACCACCTTTAACTGCATAGGCCTACTATCACTTACCGTATCTTATTTTACTACCTTGGCCACTGAAACCTCTAAAATGATCCTGGCCTCCCGTTCTCTTCTATCCCCTGCCATTTCTGGATGACAGGAAGACAGGAAGATACCAGTCTGAAGATGTCTTGCATTACTTGGTCTTCCAAGTGGTCGTCTACCTTGTAGTACTCCTTGGAATACACTTTAAAAGTTGACGTATCTTCTCTCCGCCATGCAAAGCCTGCCCAGCCCATCCGAGATCCGAGCCTTTTGCTCTACTTTTGGAATGTACCCCTTTATCAAGTTTCTGAATCATACAGTACTACTGGGATAGTTATGAAATGGTATGAATCGATTTTGGTTTCTACTGACACCCTGCAGCTTACTGGTCAGTTTTCTGGAGACCGGTTGACACCGGTTGACATTTTCATTACGAATAAAATGTGTACTGTATGCCGTCATACTTATATTCAAACATCTAGAAAAAGATGTATCAACACGTAAACCACTTATATCTTAAAGGATTAGGCACTTGTACTTAGACGGAATGCATTTATGACAAAACTTGATTATAGGTTTAAAATGTTAACTTCAAAATTACACAATCTCCTGATAACATATATCTTTTACGGTAAAAAATAAACTGCATTTTAAAGTAAAATAGTGTGTAGGCAAACTCTGACAATCAATATTTTTGTATACAAACAACTTGTAACATAAACATTTCAATGACAGTTAGAAACCAGCTGTTAGTTAAGGTAAAACCACCACTAAAACGACTTCAACTCGTCCGTCGGCTGCTAGACTTTTTGAAAATTAAAACTTAATTTGTAAAAAACTGAAACCCTAAACTAAAATTATGGCTTCGACATTCCCTAGTTCTCAAAATTATCTTTCTTTCAACAGAAAAATCATAAAAATCCGTCAAGTGGTTGATTCAGAATCGTTAAATAAAAAACCCTGTTTCGTTTTAATATATAGGATGATTAGGAACAGCTAGGTCCAGTTTTGAACCACCAAAAAGCTACTGAACTTCTCAGGATCGAACCGGCGATCGTTTGATTGTCAGGCGAGAATATAACCACTCGGCTACCCAGCCATAGGTATAATGGTTTCCGAATTGACTGATATTTTAAGCCTGAGGAAAGAGTTCTTAACAGCAAAAAAATACTATTGTGTAAAGCACAACCTGTCTAAAGTTATGGAACTGTTGTTAAATAGTTTTACACAATTATAATTGAAAAATATACTCCACAAATTTTAATATCAGGAGCTGAAATAGATTAGATAACGTTTTCGCAAACCCTTTTGATGTTATCTAGCACGAACCCCATCTACAGAGATAGATATATTTTTCTCTGTCATTGAGATCAAAGGGTCAGTGGTCACGTCTAAAACAGCTCTTGCTGTCCTCAGCAGATCGTTTGTGCTGTCTTCAACAATGCGATGCTCTTGACAAAATCGTTCACCACATTTAGTTGGTAAAACATAGGCATAAACATATTCCTTAAAAAATGCTATCATTGCTTTATGATAAACATAAATTATTTTAACTCAACAATTTATATTTTTCATGGAAAAAGTATCGGAGCCGAGAACCGACGTCGAAATGTGGTTATTAATAACTTGCAGGGTACCTAATAGGTGATGGGCCATAGGCCTATTTGTGCGGTCCAGCGATCGCAGCGCAATAGATCTGAATCGAAACCAACATTTACGGGAGCCCACCAGTTGGTCGACAAATCACTTAGTCGTCATGCCACTTGACCATCTTTTGAAATTAAATTGATAACTACATAAAAAGACGACATAAAAATGTGCAAACATGTGCAAAGTTGGTTCTCCTGCTGCATTGCTTTAAAAAGTTAACTGGGGGTGTCCAAACTTCATCCTGCTTACACATATAAAATTTTAAAATGGCTGCCATTTTTAATAATGGTGTGATATCAACCTCCCATTTACGCCTTTTAATTTCTATTTATAAACACTTTAAAATGAGGGTTCACTCGATAGGTGTTTATATTTAAAAATTTGGGGCTGCCACCAAAATACCACATGCACATCGGACTACAGGTGTAGTCTGTAGCAATGTACACATCCACACACACACAGACTCACTCACACACACACGGACATCACTTCTAAACCAACTTCCAGTGGGACCCAAAACGGATATATCCACTCAAAACTCAAACTCGAAAATGTTTAGGAAAACAATACTTTCTCCATATACTATGGTATAGGGGGAGAAAGTAAAAACGATCGTTTAAGTTTTTAATTCGTAATGCTGTAATAACTATTTGTTTGTTGACTGCAGGGGAATTTTAATGTTTCTAACATTTTAGGTTTAATTTTTCGGCATCATTTGATGTAACAACAATATTTTTTTGGCTAAATGTTTTATTGGCCCAAACTAAATGTAACGTTTAGACATGTAAACAGCAAACTTTGACATGAAATTATGATAGTGAATACTAGTCAGAGTTAGTAACCGTAGTTTGTATCTCAGTTACACCCTAATCCAGCCGTATAGAAGCAACATATGATTAATCAGTCAAACTCATCGTTATTGCACGAATCCCAGCAATGACGAAGTTAAGTCGGACGTAGTTGGTAATGCAGTTAGTTAGTAACATATGAGGCACCGAGTTGATACAGGTTAACACTTGCCATTAGGTCCTGCTATCTTAAGTTTTACATTGGCAAGGAACTACATATGTGGGAGTCTTTATAGTTTTGTTTTCAACCATAAAATAATAGGTCTACTTCATTATTACTAGTAAGTATCAACCAACTTCCCTCGTCCTTTAAACTTTCTCCCCGTATCCATAGTATATCTTTTAAAATCATCCCCAATTAGTTAGTTGAGCATGTCATCACTCTTGCTCAACCACAGCATCATTTGTAAGTAAACTCGAAAAGAGCGAAAACAGTCCCTTTGTAGATTTACCATCCTTATGGAACAGCTGAAGCCAATTTTATTGTTAGTTCTGCTTGGTTTTCTGTAGACGTCGTGTTTTGTTTACAATTTGTTTCTTGTTATTTTAGTAACTAACAAATAAAATATTTTTGGTAAACCTCGTTTAACCAAATAAAACTACATAATCATAAACCATAAACCATAAAAACCATAAATCATAAACCATGTGGCTCGTCCACTATCTATATAACCATTATCTATATAACCAATCTATATAACCAAACAGTGAGACACAAATAATGAGAAACTAACCCTTACCTTAAATAATATAAATAAATTGTAAACTAAACACGACGTCTACAGAAAACAGGACAGAACTATCAATAAAATTGGCTCCAGCTGTTCCATACAGATGAGAAATCTACTAAAGGACTATATTTCATCCATGGTGAAACTGTGTTGGAAGTAGTCTTTCGGGCTTCACAAATTGATCTGCAGTTGATACTTTTCTGCAGTGACAATAAAGACTCAGTTTGTTCTCTGTAAATTGACTTTCTATCAGCTGTTTGGGAAACAATGGAAGTTCTTCAAATTAATTCAATAAAGTCAGCTGTAACAAGCACTTGATAAACCGGTTACAACAGTAGTAATTATTTAATTACAGTTTGGATATTTTTTTGTAAACCCTCTAAATAAAATAAAGTAAAATTAGTAAAAGTAGTAAGCAATAAATGGATTTGGGAGTTGTTTAGAATTGAGGATATACGTCTTTAACTAAAGACAAATTTCGTAAAAAAATAATTTAATATAATGTTAAGTTTGTCAGATATTATTTATTGATTAATAAATGAAAGCCAAAACATTTACTGAGTAATTTGAGACCAGAAAGTACTTGGTTACGTATTAAAACCACGATGTATTCTTTCTTACTGATTAAAAAAAAGTTAAATTTAATATTGTATTGGGGTTCGTTCGTCTCTAGCCTGTCCGTTTTTAATTATCAACAGTTCAAATGAAAGCCCTTAAATCTCTATATTTTTAGGTTATAACGTACTGCGGTTCATAAGAACTGGAGATATAATAAAAATAATCTTAAAATTTGTTATTTTACGAAACATCCATATGAAATTTACGGGGGAGAGATTTCGTTTATATATTTACATATTTATATATTTAAAACTGTAAAGGATATTTAAAAACTGATTTTGGCATTAAAACCAGCGTCAAAATCTAGTCAATAATGATGTGTCACAACACTATCAGTACCTAAAAAAACGGTATTTATATCCAATTACTCGCCCAATAAATATTGGTAGTGGTCCCAAGTAAATTTATCGAAAAATATGCATAAAATACATGTGGTAACTTTTTTTAACGTGTCCAATGTTATGAAAAGCCACCATATTTTTTAATCGTGATTTTAGAGCTTTTACTGTGGGCTGATTTTAGCCAACTTTTAGTATGTACCTATGCACACCTAACACTACAAAATAAACAATGAAACGGTTTCTTGAATATAATGGTAGGCATATGTCTTTTAATATGACACAGTTTTTTCCCAATGATCGAAATCATGTATGCTAATAGTCTCACGAACCTCTGACGTTCTTTCTTGAATGTAAGAATAATTATTATTGAAAGTACACTAAAAAGGCAAGTGCCAAACCCTACAATAAAAGCTAACCCCATAAGGCTGTTCCTTTGATATTGATATGTTCAACTGATTTCATGATATAATATTTGCCGAGTTCATTAAAATACTTTTAAACAAAAATATTTAAATTGTATCATGAATTCGTCATTTTGATCGAACTATTGAAAAACTTACTATCTAATGGAAAATCTATTTTAAAGTCACAAAAATAATGCCAACCTTTCATTTTGACGGATTCAATAAATGTTTACAACACGTGACCTTTGAAATACAAATTAACATATGTTTCATTAACAATAATGTAAATAACCGTTTGGTCATACTGTAAACAAATCTTGCCTCCAAATGTTAAAGGCCACTGGGGCAGAGTACCAAGGGTTTTTACTTCGTTTCAGTCGTTTTTCTTTTAACGGCTCATCTAAGGACAAAAAGAATCGTTGTACAACTCTACCATGTTTATAAACCCAGCCGTTCTCTCAAATTATTGGAGACAATTAAAAGCACTCTTCCGACTTTTAATCTTCTGGCCGTAAAATAATAATTCAAAGAATGTTATAAAGCCTTATCAGAGGTTAAATCATTAGATTATTTTACACATCGTAATTTGAATTGCTAAAGGACAGAATTAAGTATTTTGTTGTGTTGCGTACATTTTTTAATACATTTTTTATTTTGGTAACATGTACAATTCCTAAAGAACGAAGTCCAATCTTACTGCCTAATAGTCTGTAATCCGATTTACAGGAGTTTGTTGTTATGATTATTATATATTCGATATAAATAAATACAACACTTTTAAAATCTTTTGTGGGTTTCTACCAAATCACTGTACACAACTTATAATTTGCAAACCTTTTGAGTTATCCATGATTTTATATTCATGCACAAATAGTTTCTAAAGTTTTAGTAGTTTTAATTTTAGTCTAAAATATATTTTTACCGAAATTCTTCTGAAATATTAAACAACAAAATATAGAAAAAGACATCAAAGGTAAGCAGCAATATGTCAAACGATCATATCGAAAAAATCTTTAACTGAAAAGGTTTTGATACATGCACATGTGGACGTAAATTACTTTTAAATGGGAAACACATTCACATTTATATGTATGCGTGTGGTGTTTGCGTTTAAAACATTGTGGGATTTACATAGAGATTGCGTTCGACAGCTTGATGGTAATTTTTATCTCTTCACTCCATCAAACATTGGATATGTTTTTACAAACCTCGATGAAAGTAAAAACCGGTAACAGTTAAGACATATATCAACATGATATGTTTTGACGAAAGAAGCAATGATATTTTATTTTGATTTTGATTGATTTACCAAATGTTGCGTTGTAAAATGTATACATCGTACTATATTATAAACTTGATTGCATGCATGTTTGAGGGTGAGTGATGGTCAATTACGCAAAACCTACAAGTCCAATCGAGGCTGTTCGAGGGTTCAAGTCTGCGCTAGCTGGTTTTTGGTTTTGTTATCAGTGGTGTTCAGCTAATCAAGATATGTTCCCTAGTTGTAGTAGGGTGTTGAAAGTAATATTATTGTTGAACTGGAGTTTATCGTTGAGAATAAGGGTTTTGTTTGAGAAATTTACTATTTTTGGGTTACTATTCTCAGATATTGGCCTGTTTCTTTACGTCAAGTTGTAAATGCCCGAAACGTATGTCCTATAAAGATACTCGGACCCTAGGCACGTTGTATATTGCAAATACCTGTTGAACTGGTTTGAACAAATTCTTTGCGATTTCCGGGGTCCTGTAAGATGTTCCTGACTTTACGTCTCTGAAAGATACAGTGATATTATTATTTTTGCATTTTTATATTATATTGCATGTTCTCGATGAATTCGATCCGGCTAGTGCTTTCCCCAAGACTGCACTGATAACAAGTGATCAATTTTTCATTTCAATTCACTCGATCAATCTACCATGTTACCATCCAAAGCAGCGATCAATTTAATTGTACCCAGTTCTTTCTTGTATTTCTCCCTGTTCAGCGGTACATTAATAATCTGTAAATCTTACTGTTCACATTAATTGTCGTCGGTGAGATGGTGGACTTACAATAGGTGTTATATCCTAGGTTTATCAACTGTTTTATTCTATTGTCTATTCTGAAGTTCAACCGGGTTGTTTTTTGTTTCGTTCGAAAATAACATCTTGCCAAAACATGTTACTGAAAGATTGTTACGTTTGGAACAGCATTACAGGCATGACCATAACAGTATTTATAAGAAAACCTACATAGTAGATATTGTAATTTTCAGTGCTACCACACAATGAATTATAATAGATTCTGGAAAGAAAATAAGTTGAGCCGCTTGGTTTGAAATGGATCTTTCTTTTGAACTGGGTAAGATATAAAAATACCAACGTGGATGCAATACCTAGGGAATCAAAGCAACTCACATTTACAACCAAACAGTGAATGAACTAAGGAAGATGCGTTACCAATTGTATATCAATCAAATTCGCTCAGTATTTATCAAAAACAGCGTTCACAAACATTTTCGCTGCATCATCATTATTGATTTAAATGTGTTTGTTTCATTTAATTGTATTTATATTCGACTGTACAACACTGGAACCGTAAACAAGTCCAATCAGGCTGGAGCACGGCAGCACACTCAATTTACAACATTAAACCATTTACTCGGCTCCAATTTTTTTAGAAATTTATCAAGACTAAGATATTTTTAAACTAATTTTTAAATAGGCTTTCCTCAGAGGTTTTTACTAATTTTAATGTCTGTAAAATATTAGATTTTTATTAGAAGCTGTGGGACTTCTTACATATCAACAAATTAACCGTAAATGTGCTTATATGATGTATTAAAATAATTAACTCACTCACAATACTAGCTAATTGATGCCCAATTTAATAGAAATGTATGCTTACAGTCAAGTCTACGAAGAAAACAAGTGCTGGTAAGTACCAGCTTTATATTTTAAATCAATAATAATAGTATAATAATGATATATTTTCTTCAATAAGCCAAAGTACTAACTATTTCTTTGCTCTATTATATTCACATTCTGTCTCCAAGCAGGTGAAAAGTTATAGTATTACATATAGCATTTATCCATATGAATTGTAAGTGGATTGTTTATAAATCCTATAAAAAAGTTAAACTATTTTTAGTTTTTAATAACACCGATACCATTAACACCAATAATGTATTGACTGAACTACTCAAGATATCTTTGTCACATCTTTCTTATTGTGGTTTTTTAAGTTTAAAAATTGCTTGTTATTTAATTAAAGCTTGACTGTAAATGTTTGGATAGTAATACGTTTAATGGAAAAAGGTGGGTAAACCATAATGGTTCTAAGCCATTAGGGCTAGGTCCCTCGGTGAATACAAATAACGAATTAAAATGGTCCCTTAATGTCCGTCGTACATTCTCACATACGTTTAGCTTACATTATCATCAGGGGGTTCTTTGCTGAAAATCCGCCTTCAATATAAAAACTTAAATTACATTCCATGTATCAAAAAATAAGTAACTAAGCATATACACATTTTCCAAACTCATAATTATTATTTGTTATGGTCATATTTTTTCATGTTTATATTAAAACTTAAACAATAAATTCATATTTTTTGGCAAAGGGAACCATTTGATAAAGAATTAATTAAAAAGAATGTTGTTAGTCAACCTTATATTGCCAATTTATAGAGATGGACTAGAATTATTAAATGGGAATCTATAATGTTACCAACTGGATTTTGTAAATAAAGCTTAATGCAAAATAGTTTCATTAATTTATAAGACTTTGTTTATCTTTTTTTAGCCACTTATAAGTTTAAATAACTCATTAGGTGATGTAATATCATCTAAATCAAGCATATGCTGCATAGCCACAACATTAAAGTACGATTTTAGACTACTAATATTAAAAAAAGTTAATAAAATTACAACTACCACAGTATGGTTTTACATCAGCCAAGTGAGAGCTTGATTATCCAGCTATACAAGCAATTTCATAATTAGGCAAGCCATAGATTAGATTAGCCATAGATAGAAAGGACTGAAAGCTTGGACAAATTTGCTATCATGCTTTAGGTGAAAGCTACTCTATCATTTCACTTTATAAAGGATGGACAAAACTTAGTAGATTTCTCAACTCTTGATACCACTAAGTCCATGATATGACGGAAGCAAACTTTTGCAATATCCTGAAACAAAGTTCGATTTAACCACAGTTTGGTCATGCACGTTCACTATCCTCTAAACTGTGGTTGTAAATCAAAGAACTTGTACTCTAGTTATGCTTTCTATTTTTTACATGTATTTGTCCAAGGACCTTTGTTTTGATACTATCTAGCTTTGACCCTCTGTAATAGCGTCATTAAATGATGACCGTTGAGGTAAAATAATAATTATAGTGCTATTTAATGCTGTCTTCAATGTAACACAAACACCGTAAGAGCCTGACTCAAATTTACACTAATCATAGGAAATTTAATTTGTTTATATTATTAGTTTATATTATGTCCTTTAAAACGATGAATATACACTCAAAACAACGCTATTTAAAAAAGCCTTTGCCTTTTTGGGCTGAAACCAAATATAAATAATGAGTTAATAAAAGTTTCCATTTACTAAAGTCTAAACGTCAACAATTCAATTCTGAACTACTACATTCTAGTTGCTGGCAACGAAGAAAACTTTTTTATTTCATTTGAGAAAGTCTACACCGGAACGAAATACATTTAAAAGTTTTTTTTCCTAACTTTGCATGCATTTAGGTTTTTATCATGATGTCAGCAATAACAATAATATCACAAATATAATAGGATATTTAAATTATGCTAATAATAAAACTCACTTAAGGTTTATTTAGTAAAATTTGTTTATGACGAACTTTAAAGATACAGTATTTGTTATTTAGATGCAAATAGATGAAGAATTGCATTTGTGCACCAAATACCAGTAAATACAAACAACTTCAGAGCAACGATTTTAGTTTTGGCGCTCTTACAAACAATACATAAACACTAACCTTACAGCATCGCAATAAATTGTACATAAATCAAATCAAATTATCTTTATTGACAAAATTTGTAAGCACATTACAGTAATTATATTTTAAAATAATCAATTTTCCCCCTGTGTGCGTAACACTCAATCTTTTTATCATAGTTCAACTTGTTAAATGCAAACCACCGCTGCAAACTCTTTCATTTTATCAAACAGTTAGGCTGCCAATTCATATACAATCTTTTCAAGTTTACTGTTTTACCGAACTTTATAGCACACAATAGGTTTATGTACAAATCAAAAAAATATAGGTGACTAAGTTAGGGAAAGCTTATTTAGAAATCTATCTCATAAGATCCTCACTTGGAACGATTAATAAAATAGTTAAGTTAATTAATTTCCTTCCAGATGTATAAACCATTTCAACAATTAAGAGTTGTAAGATTGGTAGAATATTATTCACTCTGATTTACAACAGATAGTACATAGTGCTTTTAGACAGATTTTCTTAAGATTTTAATTATGAAATAATCAATTTATTTCTTCATTTCCATGAATTATGTATTTCAATTACTTTTACCGGATTTTAAGTAGACTTTTAAAGCAGACCAACACTATAATTATTATATGTAAGAGGTTTAACTAGTCCTTGGGTTCATCAGAAGAGTCATTTATCCTATGTGCAATCAGATTATAATTTTTGTGTAAGCAAACTCTTTTAAGGACAACAACATTTCAGCTTAGTACCTTAAATTTCAAGGAAGCTTAATTATTTAACTTTTGAGAGTACTAACCTCATCTATATTTCTAATGGAAATATAGACTTAGGAGGGAAAACCAAATACATTAGATTAGCAACGTGTACGGACAACATCTCTCAGTATTTATTTTACTTGAATAAAATTTTCCGAATCACTGTCGTCTTGAATTCCAGAAATCCATCAGTCATTACTTTGTGCGATCCAAGTTTGAAAGGAGGATTAATGTACGCTACAAAGCCACAGGGATGCTGAGCGGAGTTGTATTCAGATATACAGTGTTTTGTGCATAAACCAACCCTTAAGATGTTTGCAATATAAATCATCCATGGATATACAGTACGTATAAAATATACGTATACTGTAATCATTATAACTTTTATGGGTACAATTTTAACGTTAAAGTATTTATTTTACTGGAGCATTTCTGCCCCTTTAATTTTTAGAACACGATCAAAAGTTTGAATCCTGAATAGTTCCTATTTGTAACAATTAATAATTTTGTAGGAATAAAAACTCAATAAATAGTATATGTTATGATTAAAATATACATGGTATTCAAAAAAGGTGGGGACATAATTTGCGTAGTGATTCCTTGAGTCATAATAAAGAGAAAATCAAGAGTAACACTTTTTTTCTTGGTTATCGCTTCGTTAACCAGATGTCTGCCATTTTGTATTGATTACATTAACATCATAATCTTTGAATTGTTTAACCGAACCTCATGAAACTTGGTATGAGTGTTAAGGAAGTTAAATAAGTTACCTTAATCAAAATTAAATTCAAAACGGTGACAATTTTAATTTCCTACCTTTAAATTACAAAAAAACGGCTGATTTTATGAAAAATCTTCAAGAACACTTTTATTTGACATTAAAAATATTTCTGAGCTATTAAGTGATATTTTTGATATTTGTAATTCCATCTTTTTGAACGTGGTGTCGTTTGATAGGCTATATTAAGTGCTAATTAAAATTGTTCTTTACATTCTTTCATAAAATTGGCCATGTTGTAGGAGATTGACAACATAGGTCTCTTGTACCTTAACTTTCATACCAAGTTTTATAAAGATCGGTTCAAATAATCCAAATATGAGAATGGATAACAAATACAAAATGGACTGAGCTTTGATCAAATTGACGGGAAATTTTATGAGGTGGCAAATTTTATGAAAAATAGTTTCCGTGCTATTCTTATACCTCCCAAATAAAAAGAATACATTGCTTAAGAAACGGTGGTCGGATGATCTTATTTAACTAACACTCTGACATGATAATTTTATGTCGAAAGATAATACAAACATCTTTTCGAAATTGATAAATTTATTAGTTTTACTCCTACAATGTATTTTGCGTCAATATAACCAATCGAAAAAAGTGTAACATAGCATAAAAGTCTTTGATCCACATATCCACTTAATGTTCTCGTTTCGCTGGAGGTTTATGAGGCTTATCTGAAACGACCATTACATCTTGAGCTTGTTAGATGGATGTGATAAGTAAACGCGAAAAATACTGGTGGGATTGGGCTGAAATTTGGTGTAAATAAACTGTAGATCACATTACCGATTAACATATACTGTAGACGCCTTCTTATCTCAAAAATCCTTTCGGGCTCCACCCCAGTGGCTCTGGAGTTTCCCATGTTAACCTTATGAGTATTCATATTTAAAAGGAATACTATTTTTTCAGCTATTTCAACTACACAAGTTGGTTCTATGATATTAAATAACATTAAAAAGTTATAAGGTTTACCAACAGGGTGCAGCACTATACATTTTGTTTAATTTACGACAACATTTCATTTGAATCAACTAGCTACAAAAAGCTGTTAAAAATAAGAATTTCACTTTTTTACTGTTTAGGAGCAGTGGTAGAACATTTCTATGGTAGATGTGCTATAATATAGCATACCATAAATTAAAAGAACCAAATGTTCTTAAAACCATGTCCTCTCCCATTGCAAACGCAAATGACTAATATAACTGTAATAGGCATTTTATACTTATAGTGTTAGGCCAACCCCGTATGAGGAACGGGTACTCTGCTAGTGTTACATAAATCTTTAATGAAGTATTCAATATCGCCATCACAGATTTTTTTGGGGTTTGAAAATAAATTAAGTATAAATAAATGACCAAATATTTTTAGTACAAAATTAAGTTTAAATAGAGGAGTTTCAGTAACATAAACAGATTTAGTCAAGAAAAGGTTAAGAATTGAGAAACATACATATTTACATATGTTTTATTGTTCTTTTATTAATTTTCATATTAATTATAAGAATACATTGTCGTGTACAAAATTTTCACCGATATGACAAGAATAAAATCACTGTGCAACACAATAAAAATACCCGACGTTGTCGTGTTCACCGACATATTACGGTTAGAGTTGAAGTGATTTTAAACTGCCATGACAGTATGTTAAATTTGGTTACCTTTTTGACTGACTCAACATCCATCCCACTAGGACTCTGCACTTGATGTCCAAAACATAATATGTTCTGTATTACTTATTTTGTAAAATTCTAGTTTTTTTTTAGTAGTTGCGCCTGAAAAATATTTATTAAATCATTATAAATTATACTGAAAACTATGTATTACCGTACTAAAGTTTATCTAGCCATATACTCGAAATCACTTTTAAAATACGTAAATTTTTACATCAACTCTATAATTGATAATATTGTTTTCTTGAATTGAAACGTGTTTTTTTAGACGTAATAATAATATTTATAGCATAACAAATAGACTAATAGTACGAAACTCTGTCTTGAATGTTGTACTTCAAACCTAGCTATTACCTAAATATAATATATTCCTTCGAAAGAAGTTATTGAAGTACCATATTTGATGAGTTGAGAGTAGATTTTTTAATAAGCAATAAAATCTGTATAAGCCAAAGTAATAATGTGTTTTTTAAAATTGTTTATTGTTTTACTACAAAATCTAATAATTTTCGCATGAAAATGTTTATGAAATGATATGCATTTTTGTTGTAGTATTTTCTTTTTAGGGACTAGAAAGGGTCTTAAAAGTGCTATGATTATATGAGATCAAAAGATTAATGAAAAACTTGAACCTTATCATGAGTGTTTCTGGAAAAAAAAATTTGGGTATTCATAATACTATTTATGACAAATTAAAGATGGGAACAATAGGAAATAGTAGATATAAAAGATTAAACTATACGATATAGCATTTAATGAACAAAGTATAAGCTGTGCAAACATTGGGCAAAAACTTATTCATGTGCTGTTATGTAATGTTTGTTTTAAACTGATCCTGAAAACATGTTTAATATTCGCCAGTATTAAATACGTTTCCCCATTAAATCACCCTCTGACACGTTCAATACGGAGGACCAGTTTTGCATTATTTTTTATTTTTACATTCAGTCCCTAAATGTTAACTGTCAAATTTTTAATAAAATTATGTAGATTTGTGTCTATTAGTTGGTTAGTAATCTCCATTATTCACCATAAGACTGTAATTAAAATATCATATTAAATTAAAATATTATATTTTGTTCGAGGCATAAAAAAGACGCAAGACAAACATATTTCAAAACAAATCAAAATTGTACGAAGGAAAAGTGTTGTTTTACCGTACATATGACTATATAACATATTTGTTATGAGGATAAATTATAAAGTTAAACTCTGCAATTCTTGTTCTTTTAATAGATGGTCCTACAAACCAATTCTTTTTGTCAAAATCTAACTGAATGTTTTAATTATGTTTATTTTGATTGTCCATGAATACGAACTGAACTATGATATTTGACTTGTCAAGATAATAGCAGCTAAAAAAGTTGTGTGGTACTTATTGTGCTTATTTTAAAGTACTACCCCTACAAAGTTATAATATAGGTGTTAATGTACATGATTTCAATAATAAGTTAAGGACAAACAAAGTATGCTCTAGAACACTATAGTTTATTTTAAGGTGTATTTCATCCCCCTTTTATGTAGTGTTCAAATACTTTCTTCGTAAATATGTTGACATGTTGAAGCCAACCATACCACGCATTATAAATATTAAATTGTATCGATATTTATTTTAAACCTGTTTGGTTATATAATTACATAATTATATCATATCCATTTTGTTTAAATTAAACCAATGTAAATTCATGTGGGTTTAAAGGAGTGTCTGATTGAACCACCCTCGTTTGAAAAAAAAAATTCAAACTACATTGATCAACACAAATAAAACTGTATTTTTTATGTTTTATATGCCCACTAATATAGTCAATGCATGTGACGATGAGGTTGGGTGAGGATTTAAGTGAAAGTGAACATAAAATATTGACAGGATTTTTAAAACTATAAACATAACAACAATATTTACCTTTTTTATTCGAATTGGTAAAATTGAGAACCACCAGCTAAAGAAAATTACTTTTTTGTATTAAGTCGTTATAAAGACTGTATAGTCCGGGAAGACTATACAATTGATAAGACTATACGAAACATCTTTTATAAATAGCCTTTTAATACTACATATTTTCTAATACCTTTGCTTGAGTAATCTTCTTTGGTTGGTCAAATAATGTAAACAAAGTTATCGTTAACTTTGTTCATTCAGTGATAACAGGTTTTGTTACATGCCCCAACTTTATCTTTGTAAAATATTGCTATTGTTGCTCCCTTAACTTTTCACAATTTGTTTACATCATGAACAAATAATGGGTCTTAAATGAGTATTCTGGAAAATAAAATAGCTTAGTGGATGAATAAGGTAAGAAACTAGTCTCGTTTCTATATTTATATAAGAACCATTATATTTGATCACGTACCTAAAATACTATAAACATAGGTCTTGTAAAAACGTTTTGGTTCTATAATAGCGATATTGTTCTAAGTGTTAAGATCGATGTTTTTTTTTATAAGTGCTGATGTATGCCTGAAATTTTTAGAGTTATTCAAGATTAATACTTGATCATATTAATTACCCAAAACTTCAACGTCATATATGCAAATTAATTTTCTAAATATTATATAAAAATTAATTGCTACCTGTGTACTGTTTGTAATGAATTTTGTAATAAGATTTTGGGTACTTTAACTCCACATCTGCTCTTCACCAACCGTATGAGTAGGTTAATATTTAAATATCCATTACCATTATTGAAGTTTAATAACGATACAATTATGTCAATAATACTAGGATTAAGATAATTGGTTTTCAATGTAGGTTAAGGAGACAACGGCATTCGTTTTAGTATTGGTTTTATCGTTTTATTACCGTTTTATCATTAGGATCTTTTTGTGTATTCTACGATTTTGTAATATTTATAAGTACGTTGTGTACATTTTTTTATAAATTTACACATTTTAATGATTTGTATTACCAATTGCACTTTACCTTGAAGCCACTACAGGGATTACATTGAGCCATACACAAATAAATCTAAGGGTTCTCAAAAAGTTTTCCTTTTTACCATTAACTTAGTTAACAATCTGTTTACTTTAATATTGAATAAACTTTAAATAAAGTCTTATAGTTATTATAATAACAAATTAACTATTTAAAAGTAAAAATATTGCGAAGCACAAAATTAAAAAGCAATGTCATTATTAGGTAAAAGAATTTAATTAACTGAAAAAGCAATTGATTTAAGTTCCAGCTCATTCTAGCAACGAGTTACGTACCTTGATTAACAAAATAAATTAAAGTTTGGCGTGATTATCCTCACTGTAATTAATACATTTTTTCATCAAGTTTATTATTTAATAATCCTTTAATTGCTGTGATACAAAACTTTATCCATGTAAATATCTGTTTGAGTATCGACTAAACCATTTATGTAGCACTAAATAAACTATATAAGACTTATATTATTATAGTTCGTGACATATTCCAAACTTAAATGCAAAAATATTCCAAAGTTATGATCATGCAATCGCAATATGAGTTACTGATCTTTCCTCCATTTAAATTCAAAATGTATCTGTCAAATTATGTTGGTTCCTTTTATTTAAACAGTTTAAACATTTAATAGAAACATTCATTTTGAAACTTGTTTGCATATGTGATAAGCTCCATGCGAAGAATGTTTAATTTTTACTATGATAAAGTAATTATTGTTTTAAGGGAAATATAGCATTAGGTTCTTACAGTACCTTACCTCCTTGGCCATTGAAACTTGAGTTTTTGGCCTTTTTTACCTCTCCAACGATGCCTCTTCGTTCTCTACTTTCCGCTGCCTCAGGAGTAGTGCCCAACACCGGGGCTGCCCAACACAGCCACATCCTTCAGCACCTGACTCCTGCATCGCAGTCTCGGCCTGCCGAGTGGTCTTCTGCTTTCTGGTTTGTTCTGGTCCACAGCTTTTATTAAAGATGAGTTCTCACACATGTACAGCCAATCTCAATCTCCGCTTTTTATCCATGATACTACATCTGGTTAGTGATACCTCTCAATTCTCTTTTCTTCTAACTCAACCTAATCATTAGGTTCACCGAAGTACATATACTAGCACAGTGCCCGTTCTTCGTACGGGATTGGCGTTAGTTTAAAATGTTTATTGCAGATGTGCTCGTTTGCAAGGGGGAAGGACATGGTTTGAGAAAAAGTTTTTGTTTAAATTTACGCTATGCTATACTATAACACATTTACCTACCATTGCAATAAAATATTTAATATTTATGTTAATAGGGTCACAAATAGAAATTAAACTTCTCTTGGAGCAAAAGGGACTATGCAGTTAAGATAAATTGCCACTAGCTTAATGTCAAATAAACAAATTCCATTGAGTTTGGAAACTATTGTGTCAAGGGGATTGTTTTATACCACCTTTAATCAACTGGGTTCCTGTTGTCACCAGAGATAATAAACGATCTCAACTGCAGCAATAATGATGTCTCTGACATAGTTCGGTTCAAACAATAGTTATGTTGTTTGATTCGATATGGCGAGTTGAATTCAGTTTTTGCCTTTTAATAATAGGACAATCGTCACTAGTTGTTTTATGATTTTTGTAGATAGGTCTAAGCTTTATAATTTATTAACCACTTCTAAATATGACTATTTATATTTTCTACGATGATTAATGCTGGATAGTGGGTCATTCTTCATTATAGATGTTTATTGTAGATTAGATTGTGTGAGTTGTGTGTTGCCTCCGGATTGCTAAGCAATCTTTAAAATGTTTAAATACCTGCTATCAAGCAGTCAATTACAGTTGCAACTAGTTTTGGCTCATATTTGGAGTTATCATCAGTCTGTACAAGGACGTTTTCTTTCTTCATATTAAGAGCATCATATGATCACTTGAATCTGGACTCAAACTCCCCCGAGTTAGTGTCTTCTGTTGTTATTTTAACTGATCGGTTACCTTAAATGTGTCGTGTCCATGTTTGTGTTGTACTTAAATGATTTATTTATTTTACCTGTTAATATGACGATCTTCATATGAAGAAATAACACGTCCTTGTTTGGATGATGGCTCCACATAGGAGCCGAAACGTTCATCGCATTATTTATTTTTATAAATAGGTACAAAGTGTAAAATCAAGTTAAACTAACATATTACACATCCAAAGCCCAAATTGTCATTTAATTACTTATTTGATTTCATGGGAGCAAAAGGATTTTTTTAAACGTATGATTCCTCATCGAAAAACTGTTATGGTAATTTTCAAGGGTAATTTTTTATTTTCATTTTCTCAATAATTTGTTTAACTTTAAAAAAGTAAAATAGTTTTGTCAATGTATTTTTTTTTCCGTCGAGTGTCAGCAAAATATTAATATTGCAATATCCACAATTTATAATCCGGTACTGTTTTGACCTAAACGTACAAGATCCCTTAAAATACACAATATTTTTCGTCACCCAAATCCGCTTCAATGGAACTTCAACGCATGATTATAGTCCGGGAAACAGCTGTTTGCCGCCTTTTAAACAATGAGATTTCATTATGTACTAGGCTACTGCTCGGAAATGATTTTTTTCGGACAATGGCCTAGTTTTAGGTATAGTAATAAACTCCTGAGGTGTTTTTCAATCATAAATAATTATCATCGGAACAAAACGTACGTACCAAATGGATCTTTTTGCAAACATATTGATGGTGTAACGGCGTCAAAATAATTAACCTACAAACGAAAACCTAAGCTGTAACACAAAAGACTTCTTTAAGTAACTGAAAACTTACAACTAAAACAAATCATGCTTATACAAATTGTTACTGTAATGATTTATAATTATTCACACTTACTTTATTAATGATGAAATCCCAAACTTAGTTTTATAATAAGTATTACTGCAAATTATATTCTAAAGTCAGTGAGAGGTTAAAAACTAAAACAGTACCTCTCAGATAGGTTGTGAGTAGTGATTGTTAAGTACCCAACATGATCCGTGATGTGTTTTAGTCGGTAAGAACATTAGTAGATGTTTACAGTTTTCTTATTGCTAAGTAAGTTTAGGGTAGTATGGCAAAAAATAGTATACGTAATCGTCCAGAATTTGCTTATCGGACTGGTAACGTAATGTACTATTTTTAACAAACATTTTACAAATTTGTATAGTGACACCAAATTCTACAGTATAAACTATTTCTTAATAAGTAAAACTAAAATTTCGATGTAAAAAATAATACACTGTGATGTGGTTAACCAATTAAGTTATATAAAAATATGTATTTGTTTCAACTCAATTATGGTAAAGGCCAATAATAGCCGCTTTAGCATAGGTCAGTCAGATGGCTTATTTAAATGCTGAGAATGTCTTTCATTAAGAGGCTGATAGGTACTCTATTTCTGTGCGCTAAACCTTTTAAAGATTACTGTTTATCAGGTTTCAGAGTTTTTCATCAAATATTTAATTTTATTAATTCAATTAAATATACCATTATCATACTTTAGGTTAATTGTATTCCATGTGTTTTTATATGATTTCAATTACTAAGCAAAATTTTCATGACTTAACTGAGCACTCAATAAGTAAATCTTTTAAGACTATATACATCCAATTCCGTTATAACTATACCTGTAATGAAAATTATGTTTTCCTAGCCTAGTTAACCTCCTTGAACTTAAGTGTCATTGGATGGGTTCGATTCTCAACTTAAGCAAAGAAAAAATGGGTTTAGACCTCCACCTATTTTAAAGGCTTACATATTTTAAGAAGTCCCTTAAAAGTGTTTTTGGCCCACAAAAAACATTAATTAAAAGACACGCTTAATCAATTGAATATTCAATTGATTCAATATTCAATTTAATAATTAAATAATTAAATATTCAGGCTGTCACCAGTTGACGTCATCAATTAACACCAATCGAACAGTGTATTTTATATCAAACCGTATTATTATTCGAACTGCATACTCAATTTAATGAATTGAGTGGATCTAAAAATTGCTAACCTAATGTTTAAAATGTTCAATATAAATATATAACTTTCCTGTACCAACATAGTAACGTAACATCAGAATAGCTAGATATTTTACATTCCTTGGACGCATTAATTGGTACTTTCCTGTTAAAGGGAACATTTATTATTATCGATGATTTTTTTCTCGATATATTGATATTTTTGTTTTCCGATCCATTACAACTGATCTTGTTTAGGCTTAAATAGACTATTATATGGATTAAGAAATGAAACTGTTCTAAGCTAACCTAACATTACCAACCAAACTTGTTGTACTATTTAAAAATTCCTTTTGATAACAGAAAAGGCAAGTTAAACACGGAATTTTTAAATGTTACACAGCAAGTTTGGTTAGTTATGTTAGGTTATTTTTTTAGAACAGTTTCATTTTATTATTGGTCGTTGACACTGAACAATATTTATCGTAAATGTCAGCTGATATGTTTCAATTCGTATCGATACACCGAGTAAAAATCATCGATAATAATGATTGTTCCCTTTAACAGGAAAGTACCCATTAATCTTGTAATTAAGTCTGTAAATACAAATAGTTATATATCGTGGACCAAACTAAATCTACCGTTTTAACCATCCTATAGAGTTGTTTACTCAAGTATATACATGTTAAACTAAATATACAGATTTTTTGTTACAGATACTTGTAAGTCAATGAAGTTGTCAAAAGGTTTTTTTACAAATAAAATACACAGTCATCAAAATGTGAGCTTTATAAGAGCCTGACAATTTTTGAACAGGTCTACGTACTCTCTTACACTTGTACGATAACTGCAATTCATTTTTCCCCTATAATATGTAGAATAATAGAATAAAACTAAAATAATGCTTCCTTGAAACACCTAATGTATTTTTATACCAAATAGCCTTCACTATCTACTAATAAAAACAACTAAACGATTTTTATTTAAAAACCTTTATGCAATTTTACTCTAGTATACCACAAGAATTATTGATAATTAATTTACAGTACGGTAAGTGATTATTTGTGTTATTTTGTGTGTGTGTTATTTATTTGACAATTAACGATTATAAACATATTAGAGGGGTTTTATATATACATGGTGATTGAAAAGTCTGGGTACGGCTTAATATTTTAAAATATAATGCAGATTGAGCTACAATACTTGGTACAAAGGTACAGGGCATAAAACTCTATTTTAAAACATATTCAGTGATCCAATAACTCTTCAGGGGGACGGCCCACAAGGAGTCGGAAGAAAATCTTAAAAGGAAGCATAGGTCAATATGCACATCAAATTAAAGGTCTTTTTTAGTAGAATACAATGCCGCAAACCGTACTTCAAAAGGATGATCCTGCGCAAAATGGCAGATGTTCAAAGATTTCTTGAATCCACCATTTTGAACCTTTGAACGACT
The DNA here is from genome assembly GCF_028750875.1 of Macrosteles quadrilineatus. Classification (NCBI taxonomy): domain Eukaryota; kingdom Metazoa; phylum Arthropoda; class Insecta; order Hemiptera; family Cicadellidae; genus Macrosteles; species Macrosteles quadrilineatus. The sequence goes on from NW_026542594.1 coordinate 162,826,565, forward strand.
GTCATTTTTTACTCAGGCATTCTTTTGAGCTTGAATTTACGGCATCGTAATCTACTAGTGAAGACCTTTAATTTGATGTGCATATCGACCTATGCTTACGTTAACAATTTTCTTCCGATTCCTCCCTGAGGAGTAAGCGTATAATAGCAATGTAAATTAAATAAATCTTTGAACAACTGTCATTTTGCGCAGGATCAACCTTTTGAAGTGCGGTTTAAGGCATTGTATTCTACTAAAAAATACCTTTAATCTGATGTGCATATTGACCTATGCTTTCTTTTAAGATTTTCTTCCGACTCCTTGTGGGCCGTCCCCCTGAAGAGTTATTGGATCACTGAATATGTGTTAAAATAGAGTTTTATGCCCTGTAACTTTGTACCAAGTATTGTAGCTCAATCTGCATTATATTTTAAAATATTAAGCCGTACCCAGACTTTTCAATCACCCTGTATACAGGGTGTCTCAGACCACCCGGCCGGCTTGTATAGCTCCAATATGAAAGCAAATGGAAACCTAATTGCAACTGGAACCCACTATTTTGACCCCAAGGAATTCAGCTAAATTATTTTCAACCCCAAAAAAGCACCCCAAAGGGCAGATTTTGGGGGGTGGGGGTGGTTTTTGGGAAATTTTCAAATGTAAAGGGGGGTCGTGTTATACCTCTTTTTAAAGGTCCTTTAGTTCTGAGTATTTTAGTGGAAAAAGATTTAAATTATCTTCATCCCTATTTACAGGGTGTTCAAAAACGTACAAAAAATAGACCTTTGAACTACTTTTCACTGTAAAGAGGTGGAATTTCGTAGGGGGTTCAAATTTTGATAACACTTTAATTGCTAAATGAGCTTTCAAAAAACTCTGGTTTCAACCCTTTAGCTATCTTTTTACTTATGTTACGCATTTTCAAACTTTTTGAAGTTTCAAAAGCTGTTATCTCAAAAATTTCAAATGGCAACATGGGTTTCATTACAAACCACAATGTAGCCCTTGAAATTTGCTATAATTTTTGTATTTAATGTTTTTTGGTATCTTCATTGGTTAAAGAGATATAACGAAATTAGTGTATTTTAATGTTTTATTAAATGTTATTCAAAGTTTTTGCTGTTGCAAATGTACACCTCTAGGTCTCAATTAAAACAAATCTTGTCTAAAAAAATAAAATAGTACTCAAATTGTTGATCTTGGAAGATTGATAAAGGTAAGAACACAACTGCAAATATTCTTAGTTATTTTACAATTCTATGGCTCTAATAGTGCTTTGAATGAATAATTTGTTTAAATCAGCATTAATAGCCTACATACCGATGGACTTCTACAAATGCTTAAATTGCCTTCCATTTTGTTCCATTCAAACCCCAACTCTGTTTATGCACGTAGTATTTCTTCTCCACTATTATGGGACTGTATTGCTATTTTACTACCGCAGGTGCATTCACCTCTCGTACAGATTTAGTAAAGTCCCTTATAATTTGTTTTATCTGATCAAACGTGACCAGTTTCACGCACACGCTCATTGATTTCATGATGATTTTTTTTTTATTTACCAGTAGCATTTATAGACAGTATTCATTCAAAGCACTATTAGAGTTTAGTAAATTGTAAAATAACTAAGAATATTTGCAGTTGTGTTTTTTTCCTTTATTAATCCTCCAAGTTTAACAATCTGGGTAGTATTTTAATTTTTTACCATAATTAGTTTTAATTGAGACCTAGACGTGTACATTTACAACAGCAAACACTTTGAATAGCATTTAATAAAACATTAAAATACACTAATTTCGCTATATCTCTTTAACCAATGAAGATACCAAAAAACATTAAATACAAAAATTATAGCAAATTTCAAGGGCTACATTGTGGTTTGTAATGAAACCCATGTTGCCATTTGAAATTTTTGAGATAACAGCTTTTGAAACTTCAAAAAGTTTGAAAATGCGTAACATAAGTAAAAAGATAGCTAAAGGGTTGAAACCAGAGTTTTTTGAAAGCTCATTTAGCAATTAAAGTGTTATCAAAATTTGAACCCCCTACGAAATTCCACCTCTTTACAGTGAAAAGTAGTTCAAAGGTTTATTTTTTGTACGCTTTTGAACACCCTGTAAATAGGGATGAAGATAATTTAAATCTTTTTCCACTAAAATAATCAGGACTAAAGGACCTTTAAAAAGTGGTATAACACGACCCCCCTTTACATTTGAAAATTTCCCAAAAACCACCCCCACCCCCCAAAATCTGCCCTTTGGGGTGCTTTTTTGGGGTTGAAAATAATTTAGCTGAATTCCTTGGGGTCAAAATAGTGGGTTCCAGTTGCAATTAGGTTTCCATTTGCTTTCATATTGGAGCTATACAAGCCGGCCGGGTGGTCTGAGACACCCTGTATAAGGAGAGTGTGTGTGGGTATGTAGAGCGTTTTCTCCATGACCACTCACTGTCACTCACTAATGGTTGTACCAGTAGATTGCTACTGGGATGCACTCCAAAGTAAGACTATTTCCACTTCGATAATTACCTTGGGCTCTGCCCCATGGGTTTCAAAGATCTAAGGTGAGGTTTTTCAAACTAAACATTGATGGGATTTCATGGTAACCATGACGATACTCGAAATGTTTACATTCACGTTGACAAACTGACTAGTGCATTATTGCACATTAATAGAAGTAGTATTGTTTTGCTACATTGCTTCCTTAAATTAAACCAAGGAGAATGTAGTACTGTAAAACGAAGTTGAACACAGTTGGAAATTACTTCTAAAATCGATGTCAAATGTTTGTTTCAATAATCGTTGGTAAGTATGTAGTTGTTTTGTTTTTCTTAATTTTGATGATGACGCTTATTATTGATGTAATATAACACTATGCACCAGCTACATATGTTGTTTATTGATGTTTCATTTACATTTATAACATTAGTGTCTAAAAAAAACATCATATGAGATTTTAAAAGCCTAAGGGCAAGAAATCATTATTATCGCTATATTATATGAATGGTCAGAAAAAAACTAAAGAAAAACAATAACAATGGTCTTAGAATATCAAGTAAAAGAGTGCAATAAGTAAAAAAAAATCTAAGTAATGAGAAAAAGAGGTATTTAAAAAATATGCCAAGGAACGGCCATAGTAGGCCAACAACGGTTTACAAACGTATCGTTTGAGCTTCAAGCGTTTCGTCATTATGAAAATAAAAATTCTATGAACATTTAATTATTGCTTTCAGAAAAATTAATACAGTATGTAAAATTTAAAAGGCATGTATATTTTGAGGATTAAAATGCAGGTAGGTTCTGTATGAAAGGGGAATCAAATTAATTATGCTAATATGAACTGGTCGATACCAGACACTTCGATTTTTTAAAACCATTATTGTGCATTCCATTTTAACCCGGGCAACGCCGGTTTTCGCTGCTAGATCTGTATAAGAATAATTAGTATGTGTTTTTATTTGTATTAAATCACGTATGCCGTTATAATAAAGGTTTTATCGTTTATTTAATAGACTGATAGAAAAAGTTCAGACCTTATTACATGATCTATTATTATAGTTAATTTGCAGTAAGAAAACCTTTAATTTGCAGCAAGAAAAAACTGATGTAGCGATGAAGTAGTTAATCCCGAGGTCACAGCTAAACCCCTGCAACGTCAAAGTTGTAAAGTGCACGGCATTGAGAGTAAAATGTTGATTAGTTCATATCTCTCCATTAATACTTCGTACTTTGCAAACAATAATCATAATGAAATATAATTATTTTGTTACCTTACAATATCCGTCTGGTCGAATCTCATCTAATTATTTTTAAGTTTTCTGTTATATGTGATACGTCAACGTGTGTTTTCAATTTTAAACATATGACGAATCGTATAAGACGATGAACATATAATGTGACACTTGGCACGAATAGTGTAGTTCTACCAGACGAAAAATGATATAGTAAGAAAACAAAATAAATCTATTATAATTCAACTGTTTATTAATCAAGAAATCGTTGGTCATTCAGATAAAATTCACCTATTTATTATTCAGTTTTATAAAACCACATAGCCGATCTAGATATTAAATACAAAAAGATAATAAGTCATTTATTGAGCGGTTGCACTGAGAACTCTCATTTATCAAAGCCCTTTTTTATCTGTTCAAATGTTAAGGTTAATTAAGTTATTATTGAGTATTTTTTTAATACGATATGTCTTCGATATGTTTTAATCGATATATCTTCCAAATATTTGGCAAATTGCTTTAATTTATCTTTAGAATTTAACAGTTAAACACTAAAATGAGTTTCTTGTAACCAAGATATATAATGATATATACTTGTATACTCAATGATCATGAGCATGGTGTTATTTTATACTTTGGGTATGTGCTAATTTCCCTTTGTTAGGTAGCTGTTTGGATAAAACTTAAATAATGGTGCTGGGATCCGGCTTTTTATGAAGGTTAGCTGCAACAAAGGTTTTTTTTTAATTTGTTTCTAATTTTTTAGGTTAAGCAAAATAGTAGTAAGCTCACGTAAAAGTGTAAACGAAGGGTTAATTTGTTTTTCGATTGACGATTGGCATGAGAAGCTATGGGTGCTAATTGACTTTTTGACTGACTCACCATTCCACCAGACCAGGCGTACATTTAATTTGATTACCCGAAACTCTAAAAAATAACGTTCTTTATTTAAATTACACCAACGTTTCAGCTTACAATATTGAGGTCAGTAAAATCTAATACAAATACCACAAACTAAATTATATCCCCTTTCGTTACACGAGTAACGTTCAAATATGTTTTAATTATTTATTTGATCTTGTAGTATACAATGGGAAATTACATACCGGTACGAGATATACGATGTTTATTAGATTCGAAATTCATATGCTAAATTAGGCCATTTTGGTCCAATTAGTTATGTTTGCATGTAAAAGCTACTTATTAGGGACAATTACTGCATACCTCATTATTTAACACATGAATTTTTAATATAACAAACACCAATGTATCGGAAAAAGATTTTTTTTACTGTAAAACTATTTTGTTTACATTCTAGCTTCTATTACGTTGAATGTTTAGGGTAAGACACTCAAGACAAAAATAAACTGTATACTTAAGTGTTTTGCTTTATTTTATTTATTAGTAAAAGTTGAGTAATTTATGTTGTCAGTTTAAAATGCTAAAATATTGTAAAACTGCATAAAAGCAATATATTGTATGGTTTTTACATGTTATATTATTCTTACCGATTTCACTACTGCTCCATCTCGTCAGAGTGATGTTATTGAACCAGAACTGCCTCTAAAAGTAGTCGCAAGAAATATATTTGACTTTGTCGCAAAAGGAGGATCTCATATGTTATTCTGAAAGCCTTTGAGCCCACAAGATTCCGCCAAGACTCGATAAGAGCGTATACAAACATTAAAAAAACAATAAAAACGACTGCATTCATACTTTTACAATTTATATCTCAGTTGTTTATTTTATCTCGTATTACTGTTGAATTCGTTTTTTATTCTTCAGATTAATTCGTGTGTAAATTTACACTTATATAAATAAATGTTTTCTTACTCTATTTTTTCTAAAGTAGATTTTAATTTAGTATTTTACCAACAAAACAAAGACGTTAGGTTTACTTCAAAGTGTTATTTTGTTCGATATTCAATCGATATACAATACTTAAACAACCGTAACGGGGAAGGACATGAAGTTATCGATTGAGTCATGTTCCTCCGATATGCAATTCAAGCAAACTAACTGAAGTTTAAACTAAAATATTTTAAACAAAGTTCAAAATCGGTCAAAACTATTGTGTCAGTGGATTTGTTTGATGCCTCGTTTAATTAAACTGGTCTTCTTGTCGTCCCCAGCTACAATGATCTAAACTGCAGCAATCATGATCTCCTGAAATAGTTCAGGTCTATATTGGCCGTTGGTATTGTAGTTTAATTGGATTCGGTCAGTATTCTGACGTTTATAGTTGGGGAAACAATGGGGAAACTATTGTTTTAGCGAATTTCACTATAGGGAAGTAGCTATTACCGTAGGTGGCACAGTAAGACCTAGGCCCGGGACCGATTTACTTTTTCATTTTGATGTCCCCAGAGGCAAAAAAACCATTCGTACAAATTTGTATATATATATATACGTCCGTGAACGCGATAACTTGAGTAATTTTTGTCCGATTTTGATGAAATTTGGTTTAAAGGTGTAATGCGGGATAAACTTGAATGAGTTCGCGAACCAGCATAATCGGACCATGGGAACGGGGTCTTACGGGGGGTTTTATGGGGTAAAAAATGGTTTTCCTCATTTTTGATCCTCAAAACACAAAATTCCCCAATTCTTCTCTAGACCTTTTTAAAGAGCTTAAAAAACAAATAATTTAGTATATAAAAGTGTTTTTGTACGGTTATTAGTAACGGAGAAAATTCAAAAAACTGTAAATTTAAAATTACCATGCTATTCTTAAGGAGAATATTGTAAAATGTTGTTGTTTGCTTTTTTATGGATACATTTTGATCAAACTTGGCAAATTTATTTATTTTATACTAAGCTATTAATATTTTAATAAAAAATACATTTTATTAGTTACCTTTTAGCAGCAAACCTAGGTACTCATTAAACCTTATGTTATTTAAATCGATTTAGGCCTAATCGAAAATCAATTCAAACAAATGGAAATTTGCTTAGTCGGCAGGTATGCTGCGGCGGGGGCATTTAATTGTATTGTTGTATAAAAAAATATAGTTTCTGTTAGATTAAGAGTTTTTGTATAAAGCGAAAAAACTGTCACACTTTCATGTGAAATAAATAGCTATTTTGATGGACTAATTAATGCCACTAAGGTATAAATTCATTTAATACCATTTGAAACTTTTGAAACCAATTAAGCTAGTTGTTGGTGGTATAGCAGGTCAGCTTGGAAAACATATAACCGACCAAAGTCGTGTGATCAAGGGCAGACGTCCATGTGTCTTAATTGTTATTCATCCTAGTAAACTGTATCCTATCGTTTTATATAATCTTATTGAAATGAATAGGCTTCATCAGGTAAACATGATAATGAAAAAGCCAACAAATACAAAGTGATGAGTTAAACGAGGTCAATGACTGTACTACTTGCTTGGAAACCTGCAGTTCTATAAAACCTCTTTCCAATCTTAACAATTTCGGGAGGAAGTCTCAATGGGTCCTACAATTCATTCTGTAACTCTTACTTCTACATGTATTAAACTAGGATTGCTTTCAGAGCAGTGTAAGCCAGATTGAGGAATGATGCTTTATAATATTTATGTGAGGAGAAAATTAGAACAGCGTCTAAAAATGAATTAATGTAAATTTTGACAAAGTTACACTTATTATATACGGCCAAATTATCATTCCTAGTTCTTAGTAAGCTAAAAACCTTCCACTTTTTTCTTGTGTTGATGATTTATAATAATAATTCCCTATATGAGTAAAGTTTTTATTGCGGTCAATATTTAGATTGCCGAGTTTATAGTCATATGTTACCCTCCTTACATAAGGGACCCTCAGTTATAGACTTGGCGTTATTGAGTGTAAAATGTTAATTTATAATGGTTGGATGAGAAGGGTTGACTTTATGTATAAATATTATAGGCAAAAAACCTTAAAATAGGGAACTGCTTGGCAACCTATGTCAAAATAATGATGATAAATAAAATAGGTGTATTTAATTATTAATAAAAGATGACAATCTTATTTAGAGAGAAATATCACTTGATTTAATTGACATTGTGCTAGGCCTATCCTTCATTGCAAAATATTTTAATTTTAATCCTTGAGTGAAAATGTAAAAAGTAAATGTTTTTTTATTGAAGGTGTCCCGTTCTTCAACGTAATTTAATTATCACTGAATAAACTACTTTTCCAGTAAAAATTTGTTAATCTTCAAGTAATTGTCGTTGTATTTTTATTGATAAAAGCCTTTCACAAATACTAATCAATTACGCTAAGGATTTACGCCTGTCCTACTAGCTTTTTGTAACAATGAATTAGTTTCATAACTAGTTAATTATTTACAAGCTATTAAACTACTTTCTAGGTAAACAGTTATAATATAAACATAACATTTTACAATGCATGATATAAGTCAATATAAATACTTTATATCGTTAAAATTGCTCAATGACAGTTTGGATATATATATATATATATCTTTACTTGCCTCTCTTTTTATCGTGCCTTCACATGACAGTACCCACTTACACATAGCAAGCTTTCTAAAGCTTAAATATATCCTTTGCCCTAGTTAATTTAAATTGGGTTTAAGATAAATAGTTTAAAAAAATTACCTTTGATACTGCTTGAGATAATTTACTATGTTTCTTGGCACGTATTAACTTTGCTGACAACCTTTATTTGTAAGGTTTTGCAGATACACAACGTCAGGAATACTGAAAATAGGTGGTGTGTGGAATAAAAGGATAATTGATTGAAACATAAGACTGCCTTTTATATGGATATGTAAGTATACGCATGTTGATAAGAAGTAGCTTAAAAACACAGCATTTTAATTGTATATTGTTCAATACTTAATGTCTGTTTGTAAATGGAATCGATAACTTGTTGTATATAAAAATTTGCTTTTTATATTAAGTAGAGTCTCAAGGTTGTGTGAAAAGTTACCTCGTACATTATTAAAGATGATTCTATAAATTAAAAATTTTATTCGTTGAGCTTATAACTACACTAGGTTTACCGGAGAGTATGCAAACTTCTTTGAGTTTTAAAGTATTCACGTTAACACCTGACTTTTCCCTGAGCTCAAAGGCCGAGCTTAACCCAATTTTATGGAACATTCTACAAACGACTTTTATGTTCAACTCCGTTTTATTTATTGGAATCCAGCAGTATTACGTCTGACTTCTCTTAAATAGATTTTAGTAATATTTTCACAAAATTACACCAGTCTGTCAGACTTATTGATCACATCTAACATTACTTTTAACCTTACATGGAAATCATAGAACTGAACAAAATTTTACAGGCTTATAAACTAAAACCATTATTTAACTGTTGATTAGTTTTACAAGAGGAGTCTACATATAGTTTGTTTGTGTGAAAATTGATTAAATCTATGATGAATATTTACCTCACTGTTATCATTGGTGAAATCATCAAATTTTCATACAAAGATATTTCATACATTTTTCGACTTGTAAAATGTTAACCAAACTCTTAAAATAACTTTGGAATTTAGCATAATGCCACAGTAATAATATTTATTAACTTCATTTTAAGTTACACTGAAATCATCGATCTAAACTTTATAAAAGAGAATTTCTCTCAGTATAAAGATTTATGTTTCCATAAAATTCTAAAAAATTCACGCTTGAATAACCTTTGCTAACATGTGTAAACTAATGAATAAATAAAAAAAATCGCTTGAAAAAATAGTACTGATAAGCAGTAATTATTTTTCCAAACAGCGTAATGAATGTTCTTTGAAACGTATTTTTAACATTTTCCATTGTATCTTAACGTCATTTTGTTGTAATAAAGTGTTTGTTTTAGTCAATACCACGTTTTTAACTCTAGAATCCTAATTTACTAATAAATACACCAAATTTGATTTTCTCATGGTAGCAGCAATATTGTATTATAATTTAATTAAGGTAAGATCCTATAAAAGCCACATTAGCATAACTCAGTTAGATGGATAATTTATATTCTGAGAATGGCTTTCATTAAGAGGCTGATACTCAATTTCTGTTCACTAAACCTTTTTTAAGATTCTGTTTTACAGGTCTTTTTAGAGCTGTCCATTTGATCAAATAAAATTGAAAATGGATAGCAAATGCTATCTGACACATACTATCTCCTAGTAGCATCTCAACAACATTTGTCGTAGATATTAGGTTGAGCGGTTTTTGTGAAAATCCAATTTTCCATTTTATTGGTTTTATAGAAAAAATTACCATTAAAAATGTTTTTATGACACACCCATACACTTGGACATGCATCACTTCTAAAACCACTTTTTGAGTGATATTTCCACATAACACTCAAATTCGTAAACTTTGACGAAAACAATGATTTCTCTATACTATGTAGGCCTATATGGAGAGATTATAAATATGTAGTTTATTGCAAGGCATCAATAAAACAAAATGTTACAAGGAACTCTCCATTTATATTCCCTTCAACATTGAATATCAAACAATAAAACTAATTAGAGCTTAGCTTATTAACTATTAGCTCCATAACCATCATCACCATTTTTTTACGATTTTACAAAAGGAAAAATATAGCTAAGTATAGAATGGTCATGTTTGCTCCTCTCTCTTTAAATGCTCAGATAGAGAAACCAATATGATATACAAATACTGGAAGAGGAATACATTGTATGGATATGTTAGAATCTTATATGGTTTGAAATTATTACTGTCGTGATTTTATTGATTGAATCAGAATATTTTCGGTAAAAAAGTATTTATTGGTAGTTAACCATTTCGTTACCCTATTGTTCTTAAATAAATTAATGCTCAAACATTCTGACACTGTCTCTTCATTCAGTTATGATTGAACTTGATTTATATAAATTAACTGTAGAATCGTTTGGAACATTGAAGAATCCTCAGAGCGGCTTTAGTGGTTAAGTTGAGTAATTGAAGGGAACAACTCCCATAGTAGAGCATTGTCTAGTTCATTTCAGTTTAATCAACATCCTTCTTTCTATTTTCTGAACTCTTAAAAGAACCGTTACTAACTTCTCAACTTAATTGTACTGGAAGAAATAAATAAATGCCTGTTACTAATAAAATATTGTTTACTAGATTGTCTCGTAATAGATTTCCTATACAACAATATTTATCGAATCGCATACTATTTTTGGTCTTTTATTTCTGTGATTAACATACATTTGTTCTTTACGGTTACATTACTATTTTAGCGAATTTCCCTATAGGGAAGTAGCTATTACCGTAGGTCTCATGGTAAGACCTAAGCCCGGGACCGAATTACTTTTTCATTTTGATGTCCCCAGAGGCCAAAAACACCATTCGTTCAAATTTTTATATATCTATATATAGAGATATATACAGGGTGATCAACTCAAGGAGGCCACCATTGGGATATCGAATACGGTAAGAATTAGAGAAAACTTTAAAAGGGGGACATTCCTTTATTTTTTGTGGCAGTTAAAAATATGATTTTATTTTTTTGAAATTCAGCCGCCATTTTCCAAAATGGCGGCCAACTTTGAAATTTCTTATGGAACACCCTATATTTTATCATGTTTTCGGATAGAACAGGCAATTTAAAAACTTTTTTAATCTTGACATTTTTTCGATAAACCCACTCGTTTAGGAGTTACAGCCTATGGAAAAATGACTTCCGGTGTACATTTTACATCATGTAGCTCCTAAACAAGTAGGTTTATAGCGAAAATGCGATGAGTAAATAAGTCAAAGAAGTCTTAATATTGCATCCACATTCCATAAAGACCATAAAATACACAGTTTTCCACTTTTCAAGTTTGCCGCCATTTTGGAAAATGGCCGCCATTTTTAAAATAATAGTATTAATATTTTTAACGAATTTTATGATCTTTTTGGAATGTGGATGCAATTTTAAGACTTGACTTATTTACTTTTCGAATTTTCGCTATAAACCTACTTGTTTAGGAGCTACATGATGTAAAATGTACACCGGAAGTCATTTTTCCATAGGCTGTAACTCCTAAACGAGTGGGTTTATCGAAAAAATGTCAAGATTAAAAAAGTTTTTAAATTGCCTGTTCTATCCGAAAACATGATAAAATAGGGTGTTCCATAAGAAATTTCAAAGTTGGCCGCCATTTTGGAAAATGGCGGCTGAATTTCAAAAAAATAAAATCATATTTTTAACTGCCAAAAAAAATAAAGGAATGTCCCCCATTTAAAGTTTTCTCTAATTCTTACCGTATTCGATATCCCAATGGTGGCCTCCTTGAGTTGATCACCCTGTATATATATATATGTGTGTGTGTCCATCCGCACGATAACTTGAGTAATTTTTGTCTGATTTTGATGAAATTTGGTTTGAAGGTGTAAGGCGGGATAAACTTGAATGAGTTCGCGAACCAGCATGATCGGACTATGGGAACGGGGGTTTATGGGGGGTTTTATGGGGTAAAAATAGGTTTTTCCCTTTTTTGACCCTAAAAACACAAAATTTCACAATTTCTTTTCAAACCATTTTGTAGAGCTTAGAAAAACAAATAATTTAGTATATTGAAGCGTTATTATGCGCCTAATTGTTACGGAGAAAATTCAAAAAAATTTTAATTTTAAAATTCTCATGTTATTCTTATGGAGAATAAGTCAACTGTTGTAGTTTGCTTGTTTATGAACATATTTTGATCAAATTTGGAAAATACATTAATTTCTTACTAAACCACAGTACCTTTTAACATTTTACATAAAAAAACATTTTACCCTCCCTGTTGCAGCAAACCTAAGTACTCATTGAACTACAGTAATTCTGTTTAAACTTGGAATAGGCTAAATGTGATATTTTTAAGGAGACATTTTAGTTTAAATCCAATCAGGCAAATGGAAATTCGCTAAGTCTGCAGGTTTGCTGCGGCGGGGGTATTTTACTATTTTTTTAATAACAAAACTTTAGTTTATCATGCGATTTTTGCAGTTACAAAAATTCCTTGATAGATTAAAATATTTATAATGGACGGATGCACTTATTTGTAGTTGTATTTATTTACCTGACATGGAATACAATTATCTTTAATATACTACAGTTTTATTGAATATTACTCTAAGGTAATGGACATTTTAGTGCCTTAAACGCTACAGAAAAATATTTTTATATTTAAGTAATTGGGACAAAATATTATTTTACAAACTTATACCCAACGAGTAGGATATTAATTTAATTTTTTAATACATATCTATCCGCTCATCCCTTATTAAATCCTACGTAGCTGTATACTATAATACATCTAAGACAATCCTTGTATCTTACGTAATACGTGTATTAAAGTTGATAGGCCTACCCAACGTATTTGTTTAGATGATAAACAAATATGTTAGGCATTAGCTGCAATACATTTTTATTTTCTAACATACCATGAAAGCGTTTGATTTGACTTAATTTTTAAAATCCCACAGGCGTAGGTAAAAACAAAAACAAGAAACCCAAGGAACGAATTGCTGTTATTGTTTCGTTTCCATCTTCTATGTATAAAATCCAATGTATGTTTGTTTGTTTGTCCTTTATGGACTCCGAAACCACATTGTGACAGATTGTAATGAAACTTTCAGGCATTATTAAGCATTATTCAAGGATGGTTTGCGTGAAGTTTGGTGCAGATCTGTCTAAAGGGCTCCGCCCCAGTAGCTCTGGAGTTTCCCATGTTAACCGTATGAGTACTCATATTTAAATGGAATTAAAGAATCTTAACAGCTGGTTCAACTAAACAATTTGATTCTGTGATGTTCAATAGCATAAAAAATTTAATAGGTTTACCAACAGGGTGCAGTACTATAATTTTTTTTTTAATTTATGACAACAGCTAATTTGCAACCAAAAGGTGAGTGGGCATAGCGAACGAATTTCAACCTGGAGGTGAGTTAGCGTAGCGAACGAGCTAACCTGAAGTCAAGTGAGTGCAGCGAACGAGCACCAACCTAAAGGTGAGTAAGCGTAGCAAATTAACTTCAACCAGGACGTGATTGAGCCATGCGAACGAGCTGATCTTGAAAATAAACGAGCATCGACATAAAACCACATTAGGACAGGACGACGTCCGTCGGGCCAGCTAGTTTATTATCTAAGATTGGAACTCTAAAGGTCAAACATATGTTGCATCAAAGGTACTATTTTCCCCTTACGATTCTGGGAAAGCACAAAAAAACTTTAATAATCACAAAAAAGATAACTTAATCTCTTATACTTTAAAGTTGTACCTGAAAGGGGGTTTAGAGTAGAGCACTCAGTATAATCAACGTTTTATTGATTGTGATGTTTCTAGCAATCACTTAACAACATTTTGATTTCATAAAACACCTGCTCTTTAGTTCAACGTAGCAAAGAGAAACGTACAATAAACATAATTTGAAAAATACACGTTGGATGTACAGTACATGTATGATATAAGTTTTTTTTTTTTTTTTTTTTTTTTTATCATTCGAGGTATTTCCAAAATATTACTTCAACCTTAAGACTTTTTACAAAGTGTACATATAAGTTTGTTAAATATACAATTTTCAATTATTTTATTAAAAATAATCATACAAACTGTCTTCTAAAACATTACTATTGCACTTTATTTAGCCGAAAGGAGACTTGACCTTTCAGCTATTAGCTTCAGCTGATTTTGTCTACCCATTTTTTCAAAACGACTTTCTTGTCTAGAAGAAGACCAGAAACTAAACTAATTGCTTACTTTGAAGGGAGGCAAATAGTAGATTTGGTTTATTAGCGAGGCGAAACCAAGTGCGGAATAATATCATAGATTAAGCATACTCCCTTTACTATCGAGCCCCGTAATAGTATTTTCGTGACGAGTAGTGAACAATTATTTTCTTCACGAAACAAATAATAATCCTATTTGTTTGCCTACAGTAGGGTATTTTAAAAAGTTATATATTTTTTTGTAAGTTAATGGTAGTGTGGTTAAAATTTACTATTATTAATAATACAAACCTGTAATCCATTACATTAAAACTACTTAACACGGATGAGTAATAACAAAGGTTAATATTTAACATTTGATCAAATAATTTTAAGTATAAAAACTCAATATTATGCATTGCTCAACTTGTATGCACTTTAAATCATTTTAACATTATTCAAGGCCATGGTATTGATCAAACGTCCGTAAATATGACGTACAATAAAATTAACTTCACGAATAACAAATAGTCAAATTATGTGTTAAAACATAGAGTGTTTGTATTTTTATGTCCCAAAATTAGCCTTATATTAAGACCAATTTAGACTTAGACTTAGAGTTGATTAACTCTAATAGGTGAAATACATTACACAAACTGCAAAGGATATATTGGATTCATTAATCATGAATACTAGCAATAACAGCAAGTTTTATATGAACGAGGAATTTCAATTAAGTCAGAGCCAGTCAAACCTTCCATTCCTCAAATATTCATCTGATGAACTTTTAAATACCTGAATAACTAGTTATATCATATATTCTGGCTTCAAATCATAGTTTCTTTAATATGATAGTTTCTACAATTACTAAACAAACAATCGTAATTTGTAATTTTGAGTATTCATCATACACTTGTTTTGCAATTTACTAACATCTTTACAAAAGGCTGAATATTATTCAGTGAATAATATTTGAACCAATACATTTTACAATACTAGTTGTATTAATAACATCGTAAAATAGTTATGTTAATATTTTGTTAATTATATCAAAATATACTAGTTCGTGACACACCAAAATCTAGTATATCAAAACCTTAGCCAAACATACCTATTCCAAGACTATTTTGAAAGGAGTTTACAATTTTACCAGTTTTTTGCTTTGACAGGATGGTTTGGGTTGATATTGTGTTGCTGTGCACTGGTTCCGTTGAGTGACACTGCTATGTCACTAGAAATTAATACTTAAAAGCCACCTTAATTCTTCATTTATAATCAATATAAAAACATGGGAATTGGTTGTAGAATGTTAAAGGTGAGCAGAGCACCCAAACTGTTGTTTTCCAAATCTGTGCTGTCATGTCCGGAAAGACCTCTCATTTATTTATCAATGTGTTGGTTCGAGTAATTTAAAAAAGGAAATAATCTTTATCTGAAAGTACAGAAACGATATCTTACTTTTATTACTTGTGTATTATTACACTTGGAATAATATATTTTCACCTATACTGTTGACTCGCATATATAAAAGATGGTAAATGGTTATTCATTTCGATTGAACAATCCAATCAGCATCAGCCGCAATAGGAATATGACATGAGTTATTTATTTTATTTATGATTTGTCTATGGGTAAAATTCGAGCAGTTTTGCGGTTTAAAAGCAAATATGTTGAGGAGGTGGGATTGGACAACGTTAGGGAAGAGCTAAATTAGCAATAGAATTTACATAGTAGTGCTCAATACCTAATAGCTTCTTGATTAAACTGCTGCTGGAATATACATTGCGTCTGGTAGTTCCGACGTTTACTTGGTTCAATATTAATTGTATATACCCGTGTGGTAAAAAGCTTTTGTCAATTGTAGGCAGCTAATAATTGTATGGTGTTTAAATTAAGTTAGTACAACATATGACCTATATTGCAACAAGTTAGTAATTGTCGTGAAAACTGTTATATCTATAGGTTGTGGTTATGCCAAAAACATAGGCTGATAGCTAAAAACTACAACATTCTTGCAGCCTATTTCAATTTATAAATAAACTTTTGAACGACGTTAATAAATAACCATGAAAAGGATAATGCCTTTATATTGTAGCGTTCTCGAGTTCAATCTAATTAAGTTATGAAGGAGAACAGCAGGTGTCGCCTTTCTTCAAACAATTTAATTTGTCACCAGTAGTATCAAACATTCAGACAAAGATACCTTGCAGTAGGACAAGTACAGTGTAACGCTTTGCATTTAAATCATTGATATTGTTATTAAATAAACGCTATTCTTAATATATATTATCTTTTAAGCACTTTAAATAGTACGCTAAACAAGTTTTTGGAAATATATTGACGAAACAAATCAATTACACAAACCTCCGTTATAAAGACATTGTCCAATCTAGCTTTGACGTATATATGTGAGTAATTGGCTCTAGTTACAGAGTGATTTGACATGACACAACTAGAGCAGGCCCAATTAAATTAGTTAGGCTTATGCCCCAAAGCCCATGACAGGTTAACTAATTATACAATTTATCTTGATGTGTAAGGGGTTCAGGTATTTACCTTTCCATAAATGCCTAAAATTTTGACGTTACTTTGTTTTAAGACAACAATATTAATGCTCTCTATGTTAAAGATGCAAATATCCGTTTAGTTATCCAATCACTACACTGAAATAGCTGTTTTAACGAACACTTTAGCTTTAGCTTTACTGAATACAAATAATCAAGAAAACAAGAGAACATCGATAATGCTGCAGGTCTAACGTTACTGTTATAATACTAGGCAGGTTTGATTTTTGAAAACCAACAATAGTTTTTTTAAGTAGCCGTTTCACTTCAGTTCTTAGAATTTAAAAGTTTTACATAACAGCATTGTTTGCTTTCATGACAGCATAGTTTTACTCATAACAACACGGAAAACGCACCAATGAGGTTCAAGGATTCAGAGAGAAGTAGTAAAATTGTAATGATTCGAACTTCAACTAATCAGCTGTTCAGACTAATTTAATTGTTGAGTGGTGTAATTAGTGTTTGGTACAATGTTTCATTGCATCATTGTCAGTGGCAATGAGAGGCTATAAACATAACCTCTCTTAGAAGTTATGAGTAGTGATTTTTAGTAATTAAAACACCGTCGTAGGTAATGTAGTGTACGCAACTCGCGTAAATAGTGTTAACCACACACGTAGAAGTTTATAAGGCACTCGCCAAGGCTACCTAAAAGTATTTTTTGGAAAGGAATAGAACTTTCAGAAGAGTTTTTTTCCGACTCCGTTAACAATCGTTATACACTCAGTAACCACTGCAAATATTTCCAATACGTTTTCCTCGATGTTTTATCTCGACCAGTTAATTTACTTGTGATATCTGTTTTAGAACTCCTCATTGAACAAAAGTTAATTTACCATTTATTGTGAGTTTCTCCTTGACACGATTGCCTAAACATATATATGTACAAAAAACGCAAATGCATTTATATTATTTGGTCTTTCATTTCAAAGTACAGTACTTACTTAACATTCCAAAATTTATCCTTATAGAGAACATATAACAAATCGGTGGAAGTGGGGTTTCATAGATTTATCTTCTTGAAATATATATGGTTTAATTTTATGATGTGTTTTACCCACATGTTGTATTAAGTTGAGATATAAACGTAAATATGAATTTTAAAAAGTAATTTCAAAACGGTCCGTCCGCGGTTTAACGGTGGCTGGGAGAGTTACAGGTTTCTAAAAGAATGTAAAAATATATTTTTTTAACATCGCTTTTTGTAAGACGAACTATGAACAAATTCAATAAGTAGAAAGGCGAATATCATTCAAGATTGTTATTAATCTTTTCAATTTTAGTCCAATTAGTAGTCAAGTGAAGGAAATTTGATACGGTAACTAACATTGACGGTGTTGTCTTGTCGTTGTAGCCACATTAAAACAATAGCCTTAATATTATATTGATGAATATTGAATAGTAACAATTGTTTGTTGCGCAATCGCCACAACCTAGTATAAAGACCTCAATATCGCCTGATTTTACTTTTATAGATCCTTTATAAGAACAAGAAACCTCTCTAAAATAGCGACCCTTTGTCAGCAGAAACACAAGAAATTTAGTTCCAGTTTTTATCATGGTGGATGCATCATTTAAAACATCTTCTGATTGAGTCAGCAGTCTACTTCTTCTCAAGGAATAAATTTAATTTTATTGCCTATCGTAGCAATCATGACAATTTAGTTCATACGGGTGCAATATGTGTGTAAACATATTTATTAAATTACTAGAACATTGTGGTGACTTATTTTGTTTTTTTCAACGGACCAGATTCTCCACCTTTTCCCCTATTAATGCAAACCACGATATAATGCAATAAAAACGTGCTGCCTCACAATTCATGTTTGCTAATGAATAATTTTGATTGGTAATTTAATAAGGCAAGATTTTGTTTAAGGTTCGTTTTTAAAAGCACACTTATAGAACTTAGAACATTACTTAATAATTTAAATTAAACAAAGATCAAAATACACAAAATAAATACTAAACTAGTAAATATAGGTAGCGTAACAGAAACAATATCTGAATAGATTCTTAAAACATAATTATTATCTTTTCGTGTGGCTTTAGAAAAATAAGAAAATTGAAAGAAGGGCTAAGAAGAGTTTGTAGAATTAGGAATAAAATATAGGTTTTATCAAAAATGTATAAAATAGTTTAAAACGTAGGAAACCGTAACAAACCTTTTTACACCCTTATTTTAAAGTCATTTAAACATTTACTTTTAGTTTGCCCCTCATTTTTCCCATATATTTTTGTATTATATTTGATGTTTTTAATTATGTAAAATATTAAACAATTCATTCAACAGAAATTTGAATTATGTTTAAATATAACATCGTGTTGTTATAATATTTAAAAACTAACTGAGCAACTAGTTACACTACTTTTAACTGGGTCGAAAAAGAGAAAAATGTAAATTTTGTTTGAAAGTCTCAGGTATACTCAGAGTTAGATTGTTTAAATACTACGGTTGCTTTTCCCTTTACTATATAATATATAGTATATATGCTTTAGTGACTCCTTTAAGCGTTATTCTGTTTGTTTAGGCCTTAGGATAGCATAAAGGTGTTTTGTTTGCTCGGCGGGTATTAACAAGCTTGCCTGCTTATCAGGAAGCTATTAAAACTCCACATTAAACAAAATTTATATGTTAAAAATATAATATTTTTAATGTTAATGTCACCAATTACTAAGTTTTCAGAATTAACCAAATCTCGTCATTATTTTCTACGCAAAACTTATTCAATCGATTTGGTTACATCAATTATTTAATAAAAACATCCAAATTGACCTATTAATTTACTTCGTAGTCAACTAGCTAGACGTAGCACTAATATGAAGTATGCATACCTCATAGAATATTATAACAGAGAATGTATGGATCATAAACATAAACAAATGACGTCACTTGCCCGAGAGCAAATGGTGTATTATTATTAAAATGGAACAGTAAAACGTCCAAACAATTTTTCAACGTTATTAGTTTAAAATGCTGACCAGTAACATCATTGTTATGATCCATACCATTTCTGTTCTAATATTCCTGGCATATCTTACAGGTTATGTTTATTGGTACCTAATTAGAGGATATACTACTCGTCTCTCAATGTCATGATTGTCGAAACATCAAACATGATAGTGACATTATTAATTGGCCTAATTAGCTATGTATTGTGTGGTATCTGACTAAGGGCTTCATTTACATCGACAGGCTTATCATTGTGGCTACTCTCTCAATTACTTACTACAAGATCAAAATTTTGTAAAGCATAAAACATGTCTCACCCTCCCAAATTAAAAAAACATAAATAAATGTTCGTGTAATATAGTTTTTTAGGAAAAGCAACGATCATTTAGCATTTTCAAGAATAACGAGGTTAGTGAAAAGTACGACTTCACTTGTCCATATAGGGAATAAGCAATTGTCAAATAGTCTCAGGATAAAACCTAGACCTGGAACGGATTTACGGTCTCGTTTGAATGTCCCAGAAGTCAAAAACATTATCAGATTTTGAACCTTATCCTAAAAACCCGATTGTGATTAGGTTTAGTACAAATCTACACCCATTTGAAAGAAACTATAAACAATCGTCATAGTTTAATGGAAACGGGGTTTTAGATGGTAAAAAGTTACATTTTCCTACCCTAAGACCCTAAAATTTCACATTTTCCCCAAACCATTCGTTTAAGCTTAAAGTGACGAATATAAAATATGGTAAGTTTCTTTACTTCACATTAAGCTATTACATTTCACTAAACAACACACTTTATTGCCTGCCTATCACAGGAAACCTAAATACTCTCGAATCCCAAAGTTATTGATATATTATTGGAATTCAAATTTTTAAGCATAATTATTGAATGCATCAATGACATGTTTATGTCTATATAACTAAGTACCCTAGCAAAGAAAATAATATCTACTTTAATGGTTATTTAACACCATGTCAAATTCAATTTGAGATAATTTTTAAGCCGAAAAGAAATATTTAAGGTTTTTATAGTTATAGTTTATCTGCGGCAATTATACTGCAATACTTCTGACGATTGTCTGTAAGGTGTACTCGTGTGTACTCGTTTGTCAACAATCTGGACGAAATCAATGTGTATTAGATCAGGAATTGTAAATTATGTTGCACATTTGGTGGAGCGATCTCAAGTATTTCTCTTGGGGTTTGCTCCACACTTGAGATGAAATAAACATGAACAAGTCGATACATTGCTCCCTTAGGCACTAGCGTGTGAATATTTATTACAATAAAAAATGTATAGTCCTGTATAACATTGGCTGTGACGTGAATAGAAGGTAAGAAGAAGTATTAAATGTATGAAATCAAAATATTATTACACAAAATTGTTTAACTCGTTCTATAACCATAAGAAGAAGACCGCCAAATATTACTTAGATGTTCCTAAACAGATGCAAAACTTTATGCAATTCTGTAACTTATTTTACGTATGAATTTTAAAGGTCATTGCACACTCTAGAATAAAGAAACAACATGATTGTTGTTTATTTCAGACACTTGCAACTCTGAACTTTAAAGTTTCTTCTCACAAATAAATTCACTAGGTTTCATTTTCAAGTGTAAAGACAAAAACGTCTGTTATTTTACAATATACCTACAGAAAAAAAGTTTCACTTTGGTAGTTAAAATTTCCAAATAAATAATGAAATACCTACAAATATTTAGTTAACCTTGAAGATCAGGACACTGTTAATGTTTATAATGTATGTCAACCACACGACCTTTAATTAACATACTATTTTCAAATACATAATTGCACATGGTAAAACTTTAAACTACTTACCTTAACTAGTAAGTGTGACCTAACTGTGATGTGACTAGCGGTGTGTTGGTTTGTATGTGTGTGTCCGGCAGCAAGTTGATTCGAGTAAAAGTGATAGAACCTATTCCATTTTCTTTTACCCTGAATCATGTAATATTACAGGCTCTTTCCAAACCATTTTGTAGAGCTAAAACAAATAATTTAGTAAAACGAGGTATTGTTGAACACCTAATGATTAGGAGAAAAACTAAAAAAACTTTACAACAATTAAATAAATTGTATGTTATTTTCATAAAGAGTCAATGTATTTTTGTAGATTACTTGTTAAAGGCTATATTTTCATCAAAATAGGTAGGGCCTAAATTGATTTTTAACCAAGCTATTAACAGTTTAATAAAAACACACTTATTACCTCCGCTGTAGCATAAAACTTATCATCAAAATTAATGCGTTTAAAAAAAGCAAACAATTCTGACAACTTTATGGTAATATTTTAGAAAAACTCCAACTAGGTAAACGGATATTCGCTTCACCTGCAATTTTGCTGTGGCAGTGGGGTTTATAATTACGGTCTTTATCTGTGGATGTATTACGGTTATGTTTAATAAAGTGACCCACATTTTCAGTTACAAAAAACTAAAAGGGTTCCAGTGAGACATACAATGCCTAATTAAAGACACTAACCCACAAAAAGACTCATCTGTTGTAAAGTAGCCTTAAATTAAGGCTCCGACTATTCATTACTCTTTATTACTCAGTCCCTTTTTAATTCCGGATGTTTCATTAGAAGACATGTTTTGTAGCGTCAGCTTCATTATGTTCATTTTGTATTTTTTTATAAGACAAGGAGATTTCGTAATAGGTAGAATCTGAATCTCGCTGCGATTGATTGAACATTTTTATTATTTTTTTACTTTGTTCTATTCTTACAAGTAGGTTGATGAATCAGGTATTTTACGTCGTAATTTAATAGGTCTATTATTCTCGGTATCGCTGTGTCATAAAACGTTTAGCGTAAAGTTTAAGTAAAGGAAGTATAACGCTTTATGTAGCAAAATTAAATTCTTCCCGTTGCCTCTCTTTGACATTATGAACATTATAATCGGAGCCGTAGGATTTATTTCAATTCATTAGGAACGAAAGGGAGGACCTTTACACTTACCTAGTTGAAATAAACAAAAGATAATTACGCAGCAAAAGACTCTTTATTTGTCAAAGGAAACATTTAATGGGATTAGTGACAGAATTCAAATAACAGACTTTGCCGTTCGTATACAGCATTGTATTCTGCTTTTAAAGCAATCACACAGAACACACTATTTCTAAAATATAAATAATTGAACTGTTTTAATAGCTATAAGATGTTTAAATATTGTAGGAAAAATGATAAATAAGTTATTTATTTAACTTACTTTAACCTTAGGTATGTTACAAAGATTTACTTATAGTGTCCCAGTATCAATTCCCATAATAATAATTATAATTGTCCAAAGAAATTACACAAGTTCATTTAACTTAACAAATTAGGCCTATATCCTAACAAAATCAAGTTTTAATTCGGTCATCACTACCCTTATCTTTGTGCTCCTAACCGGAAGAGACCCAGACATCCGTTTCCGCAACATCGCCTTGTTTGAAATACTTTTCGCAATTAGTTTGTAATATAAATTAATGCCGATGTTTTTAAGCATGAATACGTACGTTGTTCATTTAGGTAAAGAGAAGATACGAAGGAATTCGTCCTTAAAAGACAGTGATAATTTGTATTCTCTCACTGATTGGACTAGTTGCCAACGTATTTGTTAACGGTTGACCAACGTCCCCCAACTACTAATCATTTGAGTTATGTTTAACGAACGAGAGTGATTTAGTAGCACCATCTGTCAGCGTGCAATTTGGCTATTAATTGTGTTGAAATAATATTGATGGGTTTCCAATAACACTACGTAATCTTTGTTGCCGTACTTAGATCAAAAATTAATTTTAACAGGTACCTGACAGGTATATAATAAACTTACACAGTACATATAGGACTTGTACAGTATTAATGTAACCATGTTAAATTAAATATACAGCAGTGCCTAAAGGCATGGTTACAGAATATTTAAAGCTAAAAACAAAAGGGAAGTTCAGGAATTCAACAATATACGTAGACAACATGCTATGGTACAGGAGCGAGCTGGTCTGGAAGTGATGAAGGACAGGGCTTCGGTCCCCAAGGTCCCGGCCACAAATCCCATCAATCACAAATGGATTTTGGTTACACGATAATGCCGCAACCCTCTAGCTCCAACATGATTTATGAAAAATTAGAACCTGTTCAGGACTATATCCTAAGGTCCAACGATTTGAGGTAGGCACACAAAAAATACTTTATTTGTATAATGTCTAAATCTAGGTCTACCTCAACCCATTCACAACTTGTTCTGTTCTCCCAATCTATCTTACTTATTTTTTTACCATATTTTCAGAATACTTTATGAGTCAAAGGTGTTGTAAAGAATGTGGGAGAAAATCCAACAATAAACTAACCGTAACCACCCATAACTGCACGTAGTCACTGAAAGTTCCCCTACAATAACTGCGTTTTAAATCACATCTCAAGGTGATGATAGTTAAAATATTTTTCGAGAGCGTTAAAACCTGTAATAAAAATTCCAACAAACTCAATCATTGTTTGGATTATTTAATATCTGATAGATGTGACTAATTTCAATAGTGTTAAAATTAAAACATGGTTTGATTTTTCAAACCGCTTTATTTACGGATATCTAAGGTTAAACACACACTCTCTCAAAAGAAAGTAGAGAAATGAGACTCGTCACGAAATGTTTAAGCTAAAAGCTGAAGGAAGCGGCGTTCTGTTCTGTTGACGTTTGTAACGCCTTACTTAAGCGTTTTGTCACTACTTAACATCAGTTGTAAAGTCCAAGTTCAGCAGAAACACTGATACCTTAACTTTCTAAACTTATCTTAATAATGAGCTATCAATTGATAAGATACAATCAAAAAGAGTGAAGCACATACAAAAAATATTGTATCATAGTTAAAACGTGTTATTTAAAGTTTGATAAAACCAACGAAAATATAATTAGTAAAATCATTATAACTTTTTTGGGAAAGTATTTTTATCATATAAAAATGGTCTTTTCCTTTCGTGTATAATATGTCTACTTTAGATTTGTGCTCTACATACATTTCGTAACAAACACAGATGACATTAACAGCAACGCTACAAAAAGTACATTTATGAGCTATTTTAATTTATTTAATGCATAAATATCGTTGGTTTCTGTAGCCTAGCTTAGGAAAAAATTGCAATTATTAGGAATTCGAGCGTTTCTTTACAGTAAGTTGAAATTAATCACATTTTAAACCTCTTACCTTGTGAAACCCACTTCATCCGAATAGGCATCGTTTGTACGATTTTACGAATTAATGAGACACAATAGCTTAAAATTGATACCCAATATGCCTATAGAAATAAATATTTAGGGGTAGGTTTGGTGCACACAAAAATCCAACAAATGCTTTTAATAATTCAGTATAGATTCTAAATTATTTGAATATTATTTGTTTAAACTTAAATCATTTATGCACATCTTGTTATGCCGAGTACGTAGCTTTACATTTATTTCTGGTTATAAAATAATGTTTAAATTTTAAATACATAAACCATTATAAATCATTTTACCATAAAAAATCATCTAAGAAAATGCGTCGTATCGTTTAACAATTTATAATTCGATGTGGCAGTAAAATTTATTTCTCGTGTATTAAGTTGTACATATGAACTGTATTTCAAATTTTTTTATTTAGTTTTAAAAATAGTGTTAGAAATTGTTTGAAATACAGTTTACAGCGTATGCATGCTACGTATCCAAGGGTTTTTTTGCTGGAAATGTATGCTAATTGTTTCAATTAAGAGCATCAATAAGAACATTTTTGTTTCTGTAAAACAAATATTTATTGGGGATTTAAAAAACAGCCTATAGAGGGACCGCCTCGCCGTCTGCCAGTTACACGCTCCACATGTCTGCAATGTTTCCGAAACATTAAACATGTCAACTCTTCCACTGACACTGGAAAGTAGCCAATACAATATTGTCCATTTCAAAATGCAATAACTTTCTCTGCTTTACTGATGCTTTACTTTCGAACTTTCCCGCCTTCAAACTTCTGATCTAGTGAGTAATGAAGCTTTGACTAACACAACAAAAAAGTTATGATTAGTTTTAATTCTTTAGAATCACTATTCAGTGTTATTCTAGCTAATGCTTTCCATTAATATTAGTAAAAGGAATGCTATGATGATTTGGGATCTTAAACATAATAGCCAATAAAATGAATGGACTATCTCAAGATTATGTCATAAATCGAATAGCCATAATGTATCGAATATAAATGTTGAAATAAAATTTTGCCGTTGAACTACTAAAAGTGTTGATTATAAAATTAACTAATCCATAATGATTTAAATTATTAAAAAAGATAAATCATCTTTGTATTGTTGGTTATAAAGCGTTAAAATACTAAACCTCAATCTAAATTAGTAGGTTTAAACATTCGTCTAAATGTAACTTTAAATTTACACACGAGTTACTATAACGAATAAACATAAACAGTCGAAAGTAATACGAGATAAAGCAAACAACTGATATGCCAATGGAGAAAATATGTATGCAGTGTACTCTTATCAAGTCTTGGCGGAATCTTGTGGGCTCAAAGGCTTTCAGGATAACATATGAGATCCTCCTTTTGCGACAAAGTCAAATATATTTCGTTCTACCACTTTTGGAGATAGTTCTGGTTCAATAACATCACTCCGACGAGATGGAGCAGAAATAAAATCAGCAATAATAATGTACCGTGTGAAAATCATACAATTTTATGGTAATACATATTTTTATACGCTATTTAAAAATACTTTTACTTTTTAAACTTACAGCTTGAATAGCCGACTTTTATAATTGATTTAAATAAAGTAAAATACTTAAAAATTAAGTTAATATTTAAGATTTTTTCATTTAATTTAAATATCATAACTATATCTCATACCAAATATTTTAACTCAGCCTACGTTAAACGGAATAGATTTTCCTTTGCAAACAATTTGGCTTTCTTATTAGGTTATCTTATTACTGTAGTATTCTAGAGATGTACACTTGATTTGTACTAGACAGCATCTGGCTAACTCTGTAATAACCCGTTGTGTCAACAACAGATTTGGATCCATGAATTCAGAATCTCATTGTTAATAAGGGACAACGGCTGTACTTTCCTCAGCTTATATCCATGTTACAGCTGTATCCACATGTAAAAAGACAGATTCCCATCCCTCCAGGTATGTTATATCCTTCGAGTCAGAATTTAGGGTGTCAAATGTTTCCTTCCCTAGAGCCACAATAGTATTTAACCTTTAAAGTGTTTAAACAAGTCAGTTAAGATAAGCATAACTCAGTCAACAAGGAGTCTTTGTGTCTTGAGGAAATCTTTGTAGGGGGAAAATCGAAAGTTCTGAGGGAGTGCTTGACTCAATTATAAGCCAGTAACAATTACATTAAAAAGTAATCACCTGGCGCAGACAATTTCAGAAGTAATTTTCGTTATTCAATAACAGAAGTACACGGGAATTTCCTACTACTAGTGAGTAGGCAAGGATTTTAATATCACATAAATATTATGTCTTTAAAATCCGTGTTCATACATAACATGTTAGCATGTGTTAAAATTGTTATATCCTTTTGAGTTTGAACTAACTTACTTGTTTTTGTATGTTTTCCATCGACCCACTCGTTAGTAGTCATGGCAGGTTTCTTGAAGCATTAACGTCAGATTAGTGTAAAAAACTATACCCGGCTATGAGTAGTATTTGCAAATTTAACTGACTAATTAAACGTATATAAAATAAGGAGGCAGGATATTATCGCTGAAAACGTCCGTTTGCTTTGTTAATTGGTTACAGAAAATCCCAACTTACAGTTAGGAATTGCAAATGATATCCAAACAATCCTGTTTCATTTTATCTCCTTGCATATCTATATCTATAAAATCCAATGTATGTTTGTTTGTATGTTTGTCCTTTATGGACTCCAAAACCGCTCGACAGATTGTAATGAAGATTTCAGGCATTATTAAGCATTATTCAAGGATGGTTTGTGTGAGGTTTGGTGCAGATCCGTCAAAAGGGCTCCGCCCCAGTGGCTCTGGAGTTTCCCATGTAAACCTTATGAGTACTCATATTTAAATGGAATTAAAGAATCTTAACAGCTGGTTCAACTAAACTATCTGATTCTGTGATGTTCAATAACATTAAAAGTTAATAGGTTTACCAACAGGGTGCAGCACTATATTTTTTTAAGTTATGAGAATAGCTAATTTGCAACCAAAATGTGAGTGAGCGTAGCGAACGAACTTCAACCTGGAGGCGAGTTAGCGTAGCGAACGAGCTAACCTGAAGGCAAGTGAGCGCAGCGAACGAGCTTCAA
This sequence comes from Macrosteles quadrilineatus, assembly GCF_028750875.1. NCBI lineage: Eukaryota > Metazoa > Arthropoda > Insecta > Hemiptera > Cicadellidae > Macrosteles > Macrosteles quadrilineatus. Next base: position 162,854,721 of record NW_026542594.1, read on the forward strand.
CCTAAAGACACAGAAAACATACTATAGTAGTATGTTTTCTGTGCTAAAGATGAGTGAGCGTAGCGAACGAACTTCAACCAGGACGTGATTGAGCCATGCGAACGAGCTCATCTTGAAAATGAACGAGCATGTGACATAAAACCACAATAGGACAGGACGACGTCTGTCGGGCCAGCTAGTACTAAATAAACATAAAATATCAGTAGCCTTAGGCAAGACCGGACCATACAGACCATCGTCTCAAATACTAAGACTGATAAAACAATTTTTTTTATTGTTAAAGTTTATGTTAAGGAGAATCATTAATAAATTAATAACACAATTATTGCAGTATTATTAAACAGATATCATGTTTGGTTATAGAATAACACAATGATTTCAAAGAGCTAACACACAACGGCCTATACGAACTGCCTGTGTACTGCCTGCCAGGTTATAAGGCGACATGTCTTCAATATTTCCACAACATTGAACTGCCTCTTCCACTGTCATTGGCGCACAGCCAATGCCATAAAGTCCGTTCTCATTATGGCTTTGTCTGATCGATTGTTATTTGTAACCTACGTGTTTTTTACCTCAAATGTCCCACACTTGTACTGTAAAAACTCTACATTGGAAGGGCTCTAAGATGTTAACAACAAATATATATTCATATAATTTGTCTACATGGGTAGAAATAAATTTATTGTAAGTTATATTATTTTTCCTACAGTCACCCGAAAAAGTGGGCTTCCTTGCACAGGTAGTACAGAAGGTCTTGGTGCACACCAGTATTCCAACCAAACAACACCAAACAGCGTGCTTTAACTATGTACGAAATCCGAGTAAGCTAGAAAATAAGTTAGCAACACTTATAAACGATCAGCAGGTGTGGCGTTTCCCATTTCATTCCATGTTTGGATTTAACCATTGACTATATTTTAAACCTCTGGCTCGTGCGCAAACATCTTTCTCGTGTGCAGCAAAGTGCCACATCACACACTAGTTACACAAATAACTTTTGATCAATACTATGATAATAAGATACCCTAATAAGATAGCCAAATTGTTTGCTAAGGAAAATATGTTCAGTTTAACGTAGGCTAAGAGTTAAATATTTGGTATGAAATTTGGCTTTGATATTAAATTAAAACATATTAAATATTTAACTAAATGTTTTGCTTTATTTAAATCAACGATAAAAGTACTGTTATTCAAGCTGCGTGTTAAAAAAATTGAAAATATGAAAAATATTGTTAATAATAGCATGCGGATAATAGACATTGTATGATTTTCACACGGTACATTGTTCTTACTGATTTTACTACTGCTCCATCTCGTCGGAGTGATGTTATTGAACAAGAACTGCCTCTAAAAGTAGTCACAGGAAATATATTTGACTTTGTCGCAAAAGGAGAATCTCATATTCTATCTCGTACTCTTGTCAATCGTGTAGGTTTATTCGTTAGAATAACTCGTGTGTCAATTTAAAGTTATACAGTATCAGAGGTGTGAAGGTGGGGAAGTACGAAAGTAAGTTAGTAACGTCAGACAAGCAGAGAAAGTTATTGCATTTTGAAATAGACAATATTGTATTGGCTACTTTCCAGTGTCAGTGGAAGAGTTGACATGTTTAATGTTTCGGAAACATTGCAGACATGTGGAGCGTGTAACTGGTAGACGGCGAGGCGGTCCCTCTATAGGCTGTTACGTGTCAATTTAGAACTTTGGTATCATTGCAATATCTGGAACAATGAAAATGGTAACTGCATAATAAAAGTTTATTTTACACCAACAGAAATCTAACTAATATTAAATGTGGAAGTTTGTGTGCTTGCTTGAAGTTCAATCACGCATTAACTACTGGTCGTATTGGGCTGAGATTTGGCATTATGATAGCTTAGATTCCCGATTAACATATAAGCGTATTCTTATCTAAAAAATCCTTCCGGGCTCCGCCTCAGTGGCTCTGGAGTTTCCCATGTTAACCTTATGAGTATTCATATTTAAAAGGAATTAAATAATGTATGGTCTGCTGATTAAACTAAACAATTTAGTTAGTTCTTTAATATTCAATATAATTAAAAAGTTATGAGGTTTACCAACAGGGTTAAGCATTATTTTTTGTATTATTTTATGATAACAGCTAAAAAAATCTGACATACATGATGATAACTGTCAAATAAGGATTGTTTACAGTTACGTTTATGTTTTTTAATTGACAAGCATTCAACAGAAATACTTGGTGTGTGTTTGAAAATTATGTAAAGGAATAACACGCAACACTAGACAACACACACTACACTAGACAACACAAATTATTAAAAATATATCGAATGGATAAAGAGTTTATACACTGCAGCGCATTAAAATGGAAAGATGAGCCTGCTGGAATGAGTTATTCTGCTGGAAGAGTTTGTTTACCTGTATTAGAAGAGCCGATATAAAAGAACTATGTTTTGGAGAAACTGAAGAGTCGCGGCATTTTTAGTTTCAATATTTTATTATGTAAGATTTTTAGTCGGAGAATAAACATGTTGTTTTGTGTTAGATGGTTTTCATTTATTTATTATTGTAATTTAAACCCGGTAGGATTTTTAATCCAACATAACTTTTTAATCTTTTCTTATAAATCATCTTAATTGAGACCATTAGCTTACATTTTCAGTAAAAATCTGTATTCTTTCAATATATAACATGCGTATTATGCTGTAAACTGTATTTCAAACAATTTCTAACGCTATTTATAAAGATAAATAAAATTACATTTGCAATACAATTTGTATGTGTAACTTAGTACACGATAATCAATTGTACTGCCATATTTAATTATTGAATGATAAAAATTTCGAAGATAATTTTATGGTAAATTAAAAGCTATAAGGCCAAACGCATTTAAAATGTAAACCATATTTTATAACCATAAATTAATTAAAAGCTAAGTACTATTAAAAAGAATGGCATAAATGATCTCAATTTCAATCAATACAATTTCCCATTAATTTGCAAAATCATAAAAATGATGCCTATTTAGCTTAAGTGGGCTGTAGAAGGTAAGAGGTTTAAAATGTGATTACTTTCCAATTATTGTAAAGAAGTGCTCGAATTACTCATAATTGAAATTTATCTCTTAGGCCAGGCTATGGAACGCAACGATATTCACCATTAAATAAATTAAAATAGCTCATAAGCGTAATTTTTATGGCGTTGCTGTTATTTTCAGTTGTATTATATATTATAGGTATATTTGAAATGAAGTTTTGTAAAGCTCGAATCTAAAGGATACATATTATTCACGATAGAAATAGACCATTTCTATATGATAAAGAAATACCTTCCCAAAAAGATATAATGATTTTACTAATATTCTGTTGAATTTTTTCAAACTTAACACGTTTTAACGATGCAATATTAGTTGTACCTGCTTCACTGTTTTTGATTGTATCCTATTGATAGCTCATTATTAAGATAAGTTTAGAAACAATAAGTTCCTCAGTCTTTCTGCTAAACTGGGACTCTCTACGACTGATGTTAAGTTGTGACAAAACGCTAAGTAAGGCGTTACAAACGTCAACGGAACAGAACGCCGCTTCCTTTAGCTTTTAGCTTAAGCATCGCGTGATGAGTCTCATTTCTCTACTTTATTTTTAGAGATTGTGTTTAAACACGTATACAGGGAGATTGATATAAGTGCGCCAGCCGTTTTATTCTAAAACTATAAGAGATATTAAAAAAAGTTAAATGGTAAGGGCCTTGGATTTTTTATTTTAAAAATTTTAGTCAAGTCAAAAAAATTATTTTAGCCGCCATTTTTCCAATATGGCCGCCAACTTTGATTTTTCTTACAGAACACCCTGTATTTTATGATGTATTCCGGTAGAAAATGTAATTTTAAGACGAATTTATTCTTGGGATTTTTTCATAAACCTAACCGTTTCAAAGATAATAATGTTTAAAGTTTTAAAGATTAGGCATAAGAAAGAGTTTCGATAAAGGCCTAAGCAAGCATGCCAGCTGTTTTATTAAAAAACTATTCAAAATTTCACAACTTTAACCATTATTATCTTTGAAACAGTTAGGTTTATGAAAAAAATCACAAGAATAAAATCGTCTTAAAATAACATTTTCTACCGGAATACATCATGAAATACAGGGTGTTCCATAAGAAAAATTAAAGCTGGCGGCCATATTGGAAAAATATGTTTCATATGTTCATAGATATGTTTCATATATGATGCATCTATGATCCATCTATGATGCATCTGTGTTTCATATATGATGCATCTATAATCCATCTATGATGCATCTATGTTTCATATATGATGCATCTATGATCCATCTATGATGCATCTCTGTTCCATATATGATGCATCTATGATCCATCTATGATGCATCTATGTTCCATATATGATGCATCTATGATCCATCTATGATGCATCTATGTTCCATATATGATGCATCTATGATCCATCTACGATGCATCTATAATCCATCTATGATGCATCTATGGTCCATCTATGATCCATCTTTGATGCATCTATGATCCATCTATGATCCATCTTTGATGCATCTATGTTCCATATATGATGCATCTATGATCCAACTATGATCCATCTATGGTGCATCTATGATGCATCTATGATGCATCTATGTTCCATATATAATGCATCTATGATCCATATATAATGCATCTATGATCCATCTATGATGCATCTATGATCCATCTATGATGCATCTATGTTTCATATATGATGCATCTATGATCCATCTATGATGCATCTATGTTTCATATATGATGCACCTTTGATCCATCTATGGACCATCTATGATCCATCTATGATCCATCTATGAACCATCTACGATGCATCTATGATCCATCTATGATGCATCTCTGATCCATCTATGAACCATCTACGATGCATCTATGATCCATCTATGATGCATCTATGATCCATCTATGATGCATCTATGTTCCATATATGATGCATCTATGATGCATCTATGTTTCATATATCATGCATCTATGATCCATCTATGATGCATCAATGTTCCATATATGATGCATCTATGATCCATCTATAATGCATCTATGTTCCATATATGATGCATCTATGATCCATCTACGATGCATCTATAATCCATCTATGATGCATCTATGATCCATCTATGATCCATCTATGATGCATCTATGATGCATCTATGGTCCATCTATGATCCATCTATGATGCATCTATGATCCATCTATGATCCATCTTTGATGCATCTATATTCCATATATGATGCATCTATGATCCATCTATGATCCATCTATGGTGCATCTATGATCCATCTATGATGCATCTATGTTCCATATATGATGCACCTTTGATCCATCTATGAACCATCTACGATGCATCTATGATGCATCTACTATGCATCTCTGTTCCATATATGATGCATCTATGATCCATCTATGATGCATCTATGTTCCATATATGATGCATCTATGATCCATCTATGATGCATCTATGTTCCATATATGATGCATCTATGATCCATCTATGATGCATCTACTATGCATCTCTGTTCCATATATGATGCATCTCTGTTCCATATATGATGCATCTATGATCCATCTATGATGCATCTATGTTCCATATATGATGCATCTATGATCCATCTATGATGCATCTATGTTCCATCTATGATCCATCTACGATGCATCTATGATCCATATGTGATCCATCTTCGATGCATATATGATCCATCTTTGATGCATCTATGATCCATCTATGATGCATCTATGTTTCATATATGATGCATCTATGATCCATCTATGATGCATCTAGGTTTCATTTATGATGCATCTATGATCCATCTATGATGCATCTATGTTTTATATATAATGCATCTATGATGCATCTATGTTTCATATATGATGCATCTATGATCCATCTATAATGCATCTATGTTCCATATATGATGCATCTATGATCCATATATGATGCATCTATGATCCATCTATGATGCATCTATGTTCCATATATGATGCATCTATGATGCATCTATGATACATCTATGATGCATCTATGATGCATCTATGATCCATCTATGATGCATCTATGATCCATCTATGATGCATCTATGATTCATATATGATATATATTTCACCTATGATACATCTATGAACCATCTATGATCCATCTATGAACCATCTACGATGCATCTATGATCCATCTATGATGCATCTATGATCCATCTATGATCCATCCTTGATGCATCTATGATCCATATATGATCTATCTATGATGCATCTATGATCCATCTATGATGCATCTATGTTCCATATATGATGCATCTATGATGCATCTATGTTTCATATATGATGCATCTATGATCCATCTATAATGCATCTATGTTCCATATATGATGCATCTATGATCCATATATGATGCATCTATGATCCATATATGATGCATCTATGATCCATCTATGATGCATCTATGTTCCATATATGATGCATCTATGATGCATCTATGTTTCATATATGATGCATCTATGATCCATCTTGATGCATCTATGATCCATCTATGATGCATCTATGTTTCATATATGATGCACCTTTGATCCGTCTATGAACCATCTACGATGCATCTATGATGCATCTACGGTGCATCTATGATCCATCTACGATGCATCTATGATCCATATATGATCCATCTTTGATGCATCTATGATCCATCTATGATGCATCTATGTTTCATATATGATGCATCTATGATCCATCTATGATGCATCTATGTTTCATTTATGATGCATCTATGATCCATCTATGATGCATCTATGTTTTATATATAATGCATCTATGATGCATCTATGTTTCATATATGATGCATCTATGATCCATCTATAATGCATCTATGTTCCATATATGATGCATCTATGATCCATATATGATGCATCTATGATCCATCTATGATGCATCTATGTTTCATATATGATGCATCTATGATCCATCTATGATCCATCTATGATGCATCTACGATGCATCTATGATTCATCTATGATGCATCTATGTTTCATATATGATGCATCTACGATGCATCTATGATGCATCTACGATGCATCTCTGTTCCATATATGATGCATCTATGATCCATCTATGATGCATCTATGTTCCATATATGATGCATCTATGATCCATCTATGATGCATCTATGTTCCATATATGATGCATCTATGATCCATCTATGATCAATCTATGATCCATCTTTGATGCATCTATGATCCAACTATGATCCATCTATGGTGCATCTATGATCCATCTATGATGCATCTATGATCCATCTATGATCCATCCTTGATGCATCTATGTTCCATATATGATGCATCTATGATCCATCTATGATGCATCTATGATCCATCTATGATGCATCTATGATCCATCTATGATGCATCTATGTTCCATATATGATGCATCTATGATCCATCTATGATCCATCTTTGATGCATCTATGATCCATCTATGATCCATCTTTGATGCTATGTTCCATATATGATGCATCTATGATCCATCCATGGTGCATCTATGATCCATCTATGTTGCATCTATGTTTCATATATGATGCATCTACGATGCATCTATGATTCATCTATGATGTATCTATGTTCCATATATGATGCATCTACGATGCATCTATGATGCATCTATGTTCCATATATGATGCACCTTTGATCCATCTATGAACCATCTACGATGCATCTATGATGCATCTACGATGCATCTCTGTTCCATATATGATGCATCTATGATCCATCTATGATGCATCTATGTTCCATATATGATGCATCTATGATCCATCTATGATGCATCTATGTTCCATATATGATGCATCTATGATCCATCTATGATCCATCTATGATCCATCTTTGATGCATCTATGATCCAACTATGATCCATCTATGGTGCATCTATGATCCATCTATGATGCATCTATGATCCATCTATGATCCATCCTTGATGCATCTATGTTCCATATATGATGCATCTATGATCCATCTATGATGCATCTATGATCCATCTATGATGCATCTATGTTCCATATATGATGCATCTATGATCCATCTATGATCCATCTTTGATGCATCTATGATCCATCTATGATCCATCTTTGATGCTATGTTCCATATATGATGCATCTATGATCCATCCATGGTGCATCTATGATCCATCTATGTTGCATCTATGTTCCATATATGATGCATCTATGATGCATCTATGTTCCATATATGATGCATCTATGTTTCATATATGATGCATCTATGATCCATCTATAATGCATCTATGTTCCATATATGATGCATCTATGATCCATATATGATGCATCTATGTTCCATATATGATGCATCTATGATCCATCTATGATGCATCTATGTTTCATATATGATGCATCGATGAACCATCTATGATCCATCTATTCAACCATCTACGATGCATCTATGATCCATCTATGATCCATCTTTGATGCATCATTGCATCAAAGATGCATCAATGATCCATATATGATCCATCTATGATGCATCTATGATCCATCTATGATGCATCTATGTTTCATATATGATGCATCTATGATCCATCTATGAACCATCTATGATCCATCTATGAACCATCTACGATGCATGTATGTTTCATATATGATGCATCTATGATCCATCTATGATGCATCTATGATCCATCTATGATGCATCTATGTTCCATATATGATGCATCTATATTCCATATATGATGCATCTATGATCCATCTATGATGCATCTTTGTTCCATATATGATGCATCTATGATCCATCTATGTTCCATATATGATGCATCTATGACCCATCTATGATGCATCTATGTTTCATATATGATGCATCGATGAACCATCTATGATCCATCTATTCAACCATCTACGATGCATCTATGATCCATCTATGATCCATCTTTGATGCATCTTTGATGCATCTTTGATGCATCAATGATCCATATATGATCCATCTATGATGCATCTATGATCCATCTATGATGCATCTATGTTTCATATATGATGCATCTATGATCCATCTATGAACCATCTATGATCCATCTATGAACCATCTACGATGCATGTATGTTTCATATATGATGCATCTATATATAATTAAGAGCTTTTACACTTACCTAGTTGAAATAAACAAAAGATAATTACACAGCAAAAGACTCTTTATTTGTCAAAGGAAACATTTAATGGGATCATTAGTGACAGAATTCAAATAACAGACTTTGCCGTTCGTATATTGTATTCTGCTTTTAAAGCAATCAAACAGAACACACTATTTCTAAAAATATAAATAATTGAACCGTTTTAATAGCTAAGATAATAAAGATAAGATGTTAAGATGATAAGCTATGAGATATTTGAATATTATAAGAAAAATAATAAATATTTTATTTGAATGAATGAACGAAACAATGCTTTACTTACACATTTTTTGTACAAGTTTTACAACATTTCCATATTATTGACAGGTCCATGTTTCACACAACAGACACGCATTTTTCCAACTTGGTTTTATACACGTTTTATTTATTCAACTAACTTTAACCATAGCCATGTTAAAAGTATTTACTTATAGCATAGATGAAGTTTTTATTCTATGCTTATAGTGTCCTAGTGTAAATTCCCATTAAAATTATGATTGTCCAAAGAAATTACGCAAGCTCATTTAACTTAACAAATTAGGCCTATATCCTAACAAAATTAAGTTTTAATTCGGTCATCACTACCCTTATCTTTGTGCTCCTAACCGGAAGAGACCCAGACATCCGTTTCCGCAACATCGCCTTGTTTGAAATACTTATCGCAATTAGTTTGTAATATAAATTAATGCCGATGATTTTAAGCATGAATACGTACGTTGTACATTTAGGTAAAGAGAAGATACGAAGGAATTTGTCCTTAAAAGACAGTGATAATTTTTATTCTCTCACTGATTGGACTAGTTGCCAACGTATTTGTTAACGGTTGACCAACGTGCCCCAACTATTAATCATTTGAATTATGTTTAACAAACGAGAGTGATTTAGTAGCACCATCTGTCAGCGTGCAATGTGGCTATTAATTGTGTGTTGAAATAACATTGATGGGTTTCCAATAACACTGCGTAATCTATGTTGTCGTACTTAGATCAAAATTTAATTTTTACAGGTACCTGACAGGTATATAATAAACTTACACAGTACATATAGGACTTATGTAGTATTAATGTAACCATGTTAAATTAAATATAGTGCCTAAAGGCATGGTTACAGAATATTTAAAGCTAAAAACAAAAGGTAAGTTCAGGAATTCAACAATATACGTAGATAAAATGTTGTGGTACAGGAGCGAGCTGGTCTGTAAGTGATGGAGGGCAGGGCTTCGGTCCCCAAGGTCCCGGCCACAAATTCCATCAATCACAAATGGATTTTGACTACGCGATAATGCCGCAACCCTCTAGCCCCAACATTATTTATGGAAAATTAGAACCTGTTCAGGAATAGATCCTAGGATCCAACGATTTGAGGTAGGCACACAAAAGAACTTTATTTGTATTGGGTCTAAATCTAGGTCTCCCTAACCCATTCACAACTTGTTCTGTGCTCCAAATCCATCTTACTTATTTTTTACCATAATACTTTATGAGTCAAAGGTGTTGTTAAAAATGTAAAAAAATTCGAAAATAAACTAACCGTAATCACGCCATATACGTCTGCAATTACTGTGTTTTAAATCACATCGCAAGGGTGGTGTAGGTTAAAATATTTCACAAGAGGGCTAGAACCTGTAATTAGGATCGAAAACTCAATCATTGTTTAGATTTCATAATACTAATACCTGATAGATATTAATAATTATTCAATAGTCTTAAATTCAAAACATTGTTTGATTTTTCAGACATGTTTATTTAAAGATACATTTTAAACACACTCTCTGAAAAGAAAGAAGAGAAATGAGAAATCATCACGCAATGTTTAACCTAAAAGCTGAAGGAAGCGGCGTTCTGTTCCGTTGACGTTTGTAACGCCTTACTTAAGCGTTTTGTCACTACTTAACGTCAGTTGTAGAGAGTCACAGTTCAGCGGAAACACTGAGGAACTTTCAGTTTATAAACTTATCTTAATAATGAGCTATCAATCAATAAGATACAATCAAAAACAATGATGCACGTACAAAAAAATATTCTATTATCGTTAAAACGCGTTGTTAAAAGTTTTGATCAGACAACGGAAATGTAAATTAGTAAAATCATTATAACTTTTGGGAAAGTATTTTTAGCGAATTTCCCTATAGGGAAGTAGTATATTAGCTATATGGTAATAGCTATATTACCGTAGGTGGCACGGTAAGACTTAGGTCCGGGACCCATTTGCTTTTTTTCATTTTGATGTCCCAAGAGGCCAAAAACACCATTCGTCCGTGAACGCGATAACTTGAGTATTTTTTGTCTGATTTTGATGAAATTTTGTTTAAGTGTGTAAGGCGGAATAAACTTGAATTATTTCGCGAACCAGCATGATCGGACCATGGGAACGAGGTTTTACGGGGTTTTATGGGGTAAAATTGGGGTTTTCTCATTTTTGCCTTTAAAACACAAAATTTTCCAATTTCTCTCTTGACCTTTTTAAAGAGCTTAAAAAACAAATAATTTAGTGCATCAAAGTGTTTTTGTACGGTTATTGGTAACGGAAAAAATCAAAAGATTGTAAATTTAAAATTCCCATGTTATTCTTATGAAGAATATTGTAAAATGTTGTTGTTTGCTTGTTTATGGATATATTTTTATCAAACTTGGCAAATTTATTTTTTATACTAAGCTATTAATATTTTACTGGAAAATGCACTTTATTAGTTTCCTTGTAGCAGGAAACCTAGGTACTCATTAAAACCAATTATATTAAATTAGATTTATTTGAAAATCAATTCAGATAAATGGAAATTCGCTTAGGTGGCAGGTTTGCTGCAGCGGGGGTATTTTATTACATAACGATGGAATTTTTCTTTTGTGTATAATATGTCTCCTTTAGATTCGAGCTTTACATACATTTTATTTTAAATATACATAAAATATACAAACACAATTGACAATAACACCAACGCCACAAAAAGTACGCAATTTTTTTATTTATTTAATAGTTAATATCGTTGGTTTCTTTAGCCTGGCTTAAGAAATAAATTGCAATTATAAGGAATTCGAGCACTTCTTTACAATAAGTTGAAATTAATCACATTTTAAACCTCTTACCTTGAAAACCCCGCTTCATCTGAATAGACATCGTTTGTATGATTTTTTACAAATTGATGAAACATTCTCAATTGTTGAAAATATTATTTGTTGAAACTTAAATCATTTATGCCTTAGTCAATCTTGTAACATGCAGAGTACTTAGCTTTACATTTATTTCTAGCCATAAAATATAGTTTAAATTTGATATACATTTGGCTTTATAAATCTTTTCATTACCATAAAAAATCATCTAAGAAGATGCGTCGTTTAACATTTTATAATTCGATGTGGCAGAAAAATTTATTTCTCGTGTATTAAGTTGTACATGTGAACTGTATTTCAAATGTTTTTATTTATTTTTGTAAGTGTTGGAAATTGTTTTAAATACAGTTTACAGCGTATGCATGCTACGTATCCAAGGTTTTTTTTTTGCTGAAAATGTATGCTAATTGTTTTAATTAAGAGCATCAATAAGAACATTTTTGTTTCTGTAAAACAAATATTTATTGTGGATTTAAATTACCCATTGTTCTAGACATTGTATTGTTATCATAGTCCCATATCGATTTAAACACGTAACAGCCTATAAAGGGACCGCCTCGCCGTCAGCCAGTTACACGCTCCACATGTCTTCAATGTTTCCGAAACATTAAACATGTCGACTCTTCCACTGACACTGGAAAGTAGCCAATACAATATTGTCTATTTCAAAAATGCAATAACTTTCACTGCTTTACTGATGCTTTACTTTCGATTTTTCCCACCTTCAATCTTCTGATCTAGTGAGTAATGATGGTAAACTAACGTAACCAAAAAGATGTTTTGATTAGTAGATATATTTTGTATTCCCTTTTGAACAATTATCTCTAGGCAATGCTATTTAAGGAAGCTCTAATTAGCAATTGTAGATTATTATAAGGAATGTTGCGATGATTTGTGATCAGAAATCTCATTCCGTTTTTATACATTACTACGTATAGACCATCACAAGATTTCTTTGGCAAATTAAATTTTACTGTTGCACTATAAACTATATGTTGTTGATTAAAATGCGAACCTAACGATACAACTTTAAAGTAAAACAAAGGTAAAACTAAGATCTCTGTTTTGATGGTTATAAAATATTAATAATTCCAATATTAATAATAATTCTAGACTTGCAAGTTTTTAGCAAGTTTAAATATTGTTCTGAATATAGTCTAACTTTAAATTTACACAAAAGTTACTCTTACAAACAAAAATACACAGTCGAAAGTAATACGAGATAAAGCAAACAACTGATATACCAATGGAGAAAATATGTATGCAGTGTACTCTTATCAAGTCTTGGCGGAATCTTGTGGGCTCAAAGGCTTTCAGGATAAAATATGAGATCCCCCTTTTGCGACAAAGTCAAATATATTTCGTCCTACTACTTTTGGAGGCAGTTCTGTTTCAATAACATCACTCGGAATGGAACAGCAATAATAATGTACAATGTGAAAATCATACAATGTAATGGTGATACATACGTAAGCTATTTAAGAATATTTTAACTTTTTTTACTCACAGCTTGTAAAGCCGACTTTAAAACTGATTTAAATAAAATAAAACACTTAAAAACTAAGTTAAGATCTAAGATATTTTCATTTGGTTTAAATATCATAACTAAATTCATATCAACAATTTAACTCTTAATAGCCTGCATTAAACTTAATAGATTTTCCTTAGCAAACAATTTAGCTATCTCATAAACATCTTATTACTGTAGTATTGATCAAAATAATAATATAACTTACAAAAAATGTATTTCTATCCATGGAATTATATGAATAGATATTTGTAGTTAACATTTTAAAGTCCTTCCAATGTAGAGTTTTTACAGTAGAGTTGTGGGGTATTTGAAGTGAAACCAACTTATGTTACAAATAACAACAGACAAAGCCATTGACATATGATAAAAGGCTTTATAGCATTGGCTGTGCGCCAATGACAGTGGAAGAGGCAGTTCAATGTTTTGGAAATATTGAAGACATGCGGCATTATATCCTGGTAGGCAGTAGACAGGCAGTTCGTATAGGCGGTACGTTGACGTTACATAGTTACAGGACTAAGGTTTTGTACCAATCAACATGCAAAAAACGTTAAAGATCCTATGGTGTGAATACACAAATGAGATTAAATGTAAAATAATCCTTGGCAAGGTAACTTAAGTTATACAGGGTGTCTCAGACCACCCGGCCGGCTTCTATAGCTCCAATATGAAAGCAAATGGAAACCTAATTACAACTGGAACCCCCTGCACTGTATTCTTAACGAAAAATAAATAGCCATACCCTATTTTGACCCCAAAGAATTTAGCTAAATTATTTTCAAACCCAAAAAAGCACCCCAAAGGGCAGATTTTGGGGGGGTGTTTTTTGGAAAATTTTCGAATCTAAAGGGGGGTCGTGTTATACCTCATTTTAAAGGTCCTTGAGTCCTGAGTATTTTAGTGGAAAAAGTTTTAAATTATTTTCATCCCTATTTACAGGGTGTTCAAAAACGTACAAAAAATATACCTTTGAACTACTTTTCACTGCAAAGAGGTGGAACTTCGTGGGGGGTTCAAATTTTGATAACACTTTAATTGCTAAATGTGCTTGTAAAAAACTCTGGTTTCGACCCTTTTCCTATCTTTTTACTTGTGTTACGCATTTTCAAACTTTTTGAAGTTTCAAAAGCTGTTATCTCAAAAATGTCAAATGGCAACATGGGTTTAATTACAAACCAAATTGTAGCCCTTAAAATCAGCTACAATTTTTGTATTTAATGTTTTTTGGTATCTTTATTGGTTAAAGAGCTGTAGCGAAATTAGTGTATTTTAATGTTTTAATAAATGGTATTCAAGTGTTTGCTGTTGTAAGTGTACACGTCTAGGTCTCAATTAAAACTAATTATGTTTAAAAAAATAAAATAGTACCCAGATTGTTAATCTTGGAAGATTAATAAGGGAAAGAACTCAACTGCAAATATTCTTAGTTATTTTACAATTCCATGGCTCTAATAGTGCTTTGAATGAATAATTTGTTTGAATCAGCAATTCATATTGGAGCTATAAAAGCCGGCCGGGTGGTCTGAGACACCCTGTATATGAGCAAGGAAGTTGATGCAGGATGTGAAAGATTTTACATGTTATCTACTTAACTTTTACTATAAAAGTAAAATATATGCAAATCGTATTACAATTAAATTCAATACTAAGACATTAACTCCATCGGTCAACAATTTGTTCGTTGTATAATTGTTTCACGGCAAACAATGTTAATTAGGTATTACTAAAAAAGCAACTACGGCTCTACTAGAGCTAGTTAGCAACTATTACTTATTACCAACAAATACCTGTTAAAAGAGCTACAAGAAACTACTCAGTACAGCTACAGCAAGGAATCTGTATAGTATTAAACTTTTAAAGTTTTTAAACAAGTCAGTCAAGATATTGCTTTGGCATAACTCAGTTAACAAGGAGTGTTCATCTTTGTAGTAGGAAACATCGAAAGTTCTGATTGAGTGCTTGACTCAATTGTAAACGAGCAAAAGTATTAACGTAATCTTCTGGCGCAGACAATTCCAGAAATAATTTTCCGCTATTCAAAAACAAAAGTACACGGGAATTTCCTACTAATAGTGAGTAGGCAAGGATTTTAATATCACATAAATATTATGTCCACGGTTCAAAAGTTATTGTAAATTATGTTATTTTTCCCATAAAAAAACCCATAAAATAACGGAAAAATGTGATTTTCCCAAAAATGGCCTGAACGATTTTGATGGAAAATTTAGTATGTTATAGTCCTTTGAATTCTGAACAAAATTGTACAAATCCCATATCCGTATATTTACTCTCACCGCTACACATGATAAAGGTTGTTGACAAAATTATGGGAGAAAGTATGTGAAACAATGCTGATACCGATTGTTTTTATTTATGTTTTCCATCAACCCATTCCTTAGTAGTCATGGCAGGTCTCTTGAAGCATTAACGACGGCTTAGTGTTAAAGACAATTCCCCCCCTACATTATATTATGTATAAATGACTAATTAGACGTAGAGAAAATAAGGAGGCAGGTTATTATAGCTGAAAACGTCCGTTTGCTTTGTTAATTGGTTACAGAAAATCCCAACTTACAGTTAGGAATTACAAATGATATCCAAACAATTCTGTTTCGTTTTATCTGCTTGCCTGTAGTAAAGAAATTTAAATACCAGTAGCCTTAGGCAAGACCGGACCATACAGACCATCGTCTCAAATACTAAGACTGCTATAGCTATTTTTTTTTTACTGTTAAAGTTTATGTTAAGGAGAATCATTAATAAATTAATAACACAATTGATAGCAGTATTATTGAATAAATAACTTGTTTGGTTATAGAATACCACAATAATTTCAAAGAGCCAACACATAACAGCCTATACGAACCGCCTGTCTACTGCCTGCCAGGTTATAACACCACATGTCTTCAATATTTCCACAACATTGAACTGTCTCTTCCACTGTCATTGGAACACAGCCAATGCCATAAAGTCCGTTCTCATATGGCTTTGTCTGATCGATTGTTATTTGTAACCTACGTTTGTTTTACCTCAAATATTCCACAATTGTACTGTAAAGCCTCTACATTGGAAGGGCTTTAAGATGTTAACTACAAATATGTATTCATATAGTTTATATACATGGATAGAAATAAATTTATCGTAAGCTATATTATTTTTCCTACATTCACCCCACCCGTCTAAGTGGGATTCCTTGCACAGATTATAGTACATAAATTCTTACTTTTGCGCACAGTTTTTACTTTGGCGCACACCAGTATTCCAACCGAACAACACGAAACAGCGTGTTTTTACAATGCACGTAATCTGTGTCCGTTTGAAAAGGGTAGCAACACTTATTAATACTACGAATACGATCAGCTGTGTCAGTGTCTCTTATTTCGTTCAATGTTTGGATTTAACCTAACCTAAAAACGTGTTGTACTGTGCCACATCACACACTGGTTACACAAATAACAATTGATCAATACTATAATAATAAGATACCCTAATATGATTGAAGACTGAATAAGAATTGTTTGCTAAGGAAAATATGTTCAGTTTAACGTAGGCTATTTTAAGAGTTAAATATTTGGTATGAAATTTAGATTTGATATTAAATTAAACCATCTTGAATATTTTACCTACGACCGTTTTTTAAAGTAGCCGTTTCAGTACAGTTCTTAGAATTGAAAAGTATCTCATAACAGTATTGTTTACTTTCATAACAGCATAGTTTTACTCATAACAACACGGGTAACGGACCAATGAGGTTCAAGGATTGAGAGAGGAGAAGCAAAATTTTAATGATTCGAAATTCAACTAATCAGCTGTTCAGGCCAATTTAATTGTTGATTGGTGCAATTATTGTTTGATACAATGTTTCGTTGCATCACTATCAGTGGCAATGAGAGGTTATAAACAAAAACATAGCCTCTCTTAGAAGTTATGAGTAGTGATTTTTAGTAATTAAAACGCCGTCGTAGGTAAAGTAGTGTACGCAACTCGCGTAAATAGTGTTGACGACACTCGTAGAAGTTTTTATCGTGTCGTTAACACTACCTTTACGCAATCGTTCGTAAACTACTATAACTAAATGTTTTGCTTTATTTAAATCAACGATACAAGTACGGTTATTCAAGCTGCGTGTTTAAAAAAGTTAAAATATAAAAAATATTGTTAATAATAGCATGCGTATGTATTACATTGAATGATTTTCACACGGTACATTATTCTTGCTGATTTTACTTCTGCTTTTTCATTTCGTCGAAGTGATGTTATTGAAGCAGAACTGCCTCTAAAAGTAGAAGAACGAAATATATTTGACTTTTTCGAAAAAGGAGGATCTCATATGTTACTTTGAGAACATTGCATACATAATTTCACCATTGACATAACAGTTGTTTATTTCATCTCATACTCTTGTCAATCGTGTATGTTTATTCGTTAAAAATAAATCGTGAGTTATTTTAAAGTTATATTCAGAAAAATATTTAAGATTACTTAAGTAGATAAAGTTTATAATTTCAACATACTTATAACAAACAAACAAAGATTTTCCTTTTTATAACTTACTTTATTTGGTTCGTACTTTATTGCCTACGGCTCGTGCGTAAACATTTTTCTCGTGTGCAGCAAAGTGCCACTTCGCACACTAGTTACTATCAAATAACTATTGATCAATATTAGAATAATAAGATACCCCAATAAGATAGCCAAATTGTTTGCTGAGGAAAATCTATTCAGTTTAACGTATATTATTAAGAGTTAAATATTTGGCGTGATATTTAGTTATGATATTTCAATAAAATGAAAAGATCTTAAATCTTAACTTAATTTTTTAGTGTTTTACTTTATATAAATCAGCGATAAAGTTTGGTTATTCAAGCTGTGAGTTTAAAAAAGTGAAAATATTCTTAAATAGCAAAAGTATTTATTTCAGTGTATGATTGTCACACGGTACATTATTCTTACTGATTTTACTACTGCTCCATCTCGTCTGGGTGATGTTATTGTAACAGAACTGCCTCCAAAAGTAGTCGTACGAAATCTATTTGACTTTGTAGCAAAAGGAGGATCTCATATTTTATCTCGTACTCTTGTCAATCGTGTAGGTTTATTCGTTAGAATAACTCGTGTGTTAATTTAAAGTTATACAGTATCAGAAGTTTGAAGGTGGGGAAGTGCGAAAGTAAGTTAGTAACGTCAGACAAGCAGAGAAAGTTATTGCATTTTTGAAATAGACAATATTGTATTGGCTACTTTCCAGTGTCAGTGGAAGAGTCGACATGTTTAATGTTTCGGAAACATTGCAGACATGTGGAGCGTGTAACTGGTAGACGGCGAGGCGGTCCCTCTATAGGCTGTTACGTGTCAATTTAGAACTTTTATATCATTGCAATATCTGGAACAATGAAAATGGTAACTTTAATGCTTAATAAAAGTTTATTTTACACCAACAGAAATCTTACTAATATTTCATGTGGAAGTTTGTGTGCTTGCTTGAAGTTCAATCACGTATTAACTACTGGTCGTATTGGGCTGAAATTTGGTATTATGATAGCTTAGATTCCCGATTAACATATAAGCGTATTCTTATCTAAAAAGTCCTTCCAGGCTCCGCCTCAGTGGCTCTGGAGTTTCCCATGTTATCCTTATGAATATTCATATTTAAAAAGAATTAAATAATGTATGGTTGCTGTTTAAACTAAACAATTTAGTTAGTTCTTTGATATCCAATAGAATTAAAAGTTATGAGGTTTACTAAAAGGGTGCATCATTATTTTTTGAATTATTTTATGACGACAGCTAAAAACATCTGACATACATAATGAGAACTGTCAAATTAGGATTGTTTACAGTTACGTTTATGTTTTTTTAATTGACAAGCATTCAACAGAAATACTTGGTGTGTGTTTGAAAATTATGTAATGGAATACGAGCAACACTAGACTATAGACAACAAAGGTTATTAAAAATATATCAAATGGATAAAGAGTGTATACACTGCAGCGCATTAAAATGGAAATATGAGCCTGCTGGAATGAGTTGTTCTGCTGAAAGAGTTTGTTTGACTGTATTAGAAGAGCCGATATAAAAGAACTATGTTTTGAAGAAACTTAAGAGTCGCGATATTTTTAGTTTCAATATTTTATTATGTAAGATTTTTAGTCAGAGATTAAACATATTGTTTTGTATTAGATGGTTTTCATTTATTTTTTAATTGTAATTTAATCCCTGTAGGATTTTTAATCTAACATAATTTTTTAATCTGTTCTTATAAATCATCTTAATTGAAACCATTAGCATACATTTTCAGTACAAATATGTATTCTTTGAATATATAATATGCGTATTATGCTGTAAACTGTATTTCAAACAGTTTCTAACACTATTTATAAAGATAAATAAAATTATATTTGCAATACAATTTGTATGCGTAACTTGGCGCAAGATAATCAATTGTACTGCCATATTTAATTATTAAAATGATACAAATTTCGAAGATTTTTCTAAGATAATTTTATGGTAAATAAAAGGCTATAAAGCCAAACGCATTTAAAATTTAAACCATATTTTATAATCATAAATTAATTAAAAGCTAAGTAGGCTACTATTAAAAAGAATGGCATAAATGATCTCAGTTTCAATCAATACAATGTCTCATTAATTTGCAATATCATAAAAATGATGCCTATTTAATAAAGAGGGCTTGTAAAAGGTAAGAGGTTTAAAATGTGATTACTTTCCAATTATTGTAAAGAAGTGCTCAAATTCCTTATAATTGAAATTTATCTCTTAGGCCAGGCTATGGAACGCAACGATATTCACCATTAAATAAATTAAAATAACTCATAAGCGTACTTTTTATGGCGTTGCTGTTATTTTCAGTTGTATTATATATTATAGGTATATTTGAAATGAAGTTTTTGTAAAGCTCGAATCTAAAGGATACATATTATTCACGATAGAAATATACCATCTTTATATGATAAAGAAATGCTTTCCCAAAAAGATATAATCATTTTACTAATGTATATATGTTCATTCTGTTGAATTTTTTCAAACTTAACACGATTTAACGATGGAATATTAGTTGAACCTGCTTCACTGTTTTTGATTGTATCCTATTGATTGATAGCTCATTATTAAGATAAGTTTAGAAACTGAAGGTTCCTCAGTGTTTCTGCTAAACTTGGACTCTCTACAACTGACGTTAAGTAGTGACAAAACGCTAAGGGCTATTTGCACACACACCGATTTTGGAAGGTCGGTAATAAGTCGGTCGATATTTCTTCGGTTCATGGTGCTTGCACACATACCGGATTTTTATCGGCTAAACGACCAGTCTTTGTTTTTGTGTAAAGGACCAGACGAGATTATTGAATACTTAATCCTAAAAGAGTTGTTGCTACGTGGTTATTGTCTGGACATATTAAAGCGCCGTAGGATTAAACGTATGTTCTGGATTCATCCAATTATTAAAAGCAGAGAAAAAACGGGAACATTCCACACACTTATTGAAGAACTAAGGCTTAATAGCAGTAAAATTTTAAACTATTTCAGAATGTCAATAGCATCCTTATCTATAAAGTCACCCATTTAAAAAGTTATAAACACGCACTACCAAAAATAATTAATACCCCCGCCGCAGCAAACCTGACGCCTAAGCGAATTTCCATTTGGCTGAATTGATTTTCAATTGATCTATTTAAATAACATTAGGTTTAACGAGTACCTAGGTTTGCTGCTACAAGGAAACTAATAAAGTGTGTGTTTTAAGTAAAATAATTATTGCTTAGTATAAAATGAATATATTTGCCAAGTTTGATCAAAAGATATCCATAAACAAGCAAACTACAACATTTTACAATATTCTCCATAAGAATAACATGGGAATTTTTAATTTACCATTTTTTTAGTTTTCTCCGTAACCAATAACCGTACAAAAACACTTTGATATACTGAATTGTTTGTTTTTTTAAGCTTTTTAAGAAGGTTTAGAGAAAAATTGGGAAATTTTGTGTTTTGAGGGTCAAAAGTGAGAAAAACCAATTTTTACCCCATAAAACCCCCCATAAAACCCTGTTCCCATGGTCCGATCATGCTGGATCGCGACCTCATTCAAGTTTATCCTGCCTTACACCTTCAAACCAAATTTCATCAAAATCGGATAAAAATTACTCAAGTTATCGTGTTCACGGACACATATATATATATACATATATAAAAATTTGAACGAGTGGTATTTTTGGCCGCTGGGGACATCAAAATGAAAAAGTAAATCGGTCCCGGGCCTAAGTCTTACCATGAGACCTACGGTAATAGCTACTTCCCTATAGGGAAATTCGCTAAAAATATCAGAAGAGCAGTTGCCTTAAATGGAGAATGGTGTAGCGAGAACTGCCGATACGATCGGTGCGTGTGCAAGCTTGTATTTAGTTACGTACGCCACTGCGTCGCCGGCACATCCCCGGCACCAACGGTATGCAGTGACAGTGGCCGGCAGCTCATCGGCATTTTACCGGCGCCGATCAGCGGTCGGCGTGTGTGCAAGGTCCCGTTCCCGCCTGTGGTTCACTATTGGAATTTGGACGACCGACGACCGGTAAAAAACCGGTCGTCCAAAATTGGCGTGTGTGCAGCGAGCCTTACCTTTTAGCTTAAGCATCGCGTGATGAGTCTCATTTCTCTATTTTATTTTTAGAGAGTGTGTTGAAACACGTAGATGTAAATAAAGAGGCATAGCAAATTGAACCATGATTTAATTTTGTTACTATTGATATGGGTAATAATGCAAAACAAGATTGCGTTTGTGGCAATTTTAATTACAGGTTACAGTGCACTTATCAAATATGTTAACTAAAATCAGCTTGCGTTGTGATTGAAAATGCAGCTATCATAGGCGAATTTTTAGAGACCATGTGAATTAATGGGTTGATAGTTTTGGATTTATCTACAATTTTTTACAATCCATTTTACAACATGATATAAAGTATATGTCTGATGGATTGGGATCACAGAAAAAGCTATGAATGAGTTAAGTTAGTGCAGTGCCAGATTTGTTATTAGACAGCAACAAACGGGATGGAACAGTAACAAAAACTTTTGGCTTTTAGATTTTTAACTTACAACCGATAAACACAACTTATATCTTTATGTGTTAGTTTACATGAATACTAATGTATGATTTTAGCGAATTTACTCTATATGAAAGAAGCTAATACTGTTGGAAACATAGTAAGATCTAGATCTAGTTTTAATAACCAAAACTATATCTATATTAATATTCAAAATCCAAGTTTACCACACCTTGACAGGGTAGCGACAAACTTTAACTTATAAGTAGTTAAAAATAATTTTAAATGTTTTTTGTAATCCGATTAAGTAAAAAGAAAAAACCCCTTAAATGTGTAACTGCTAACTAAATTTAGATTCCTAATTTCAATATTTAATTTTCTCAATTTTATCAGTTTTAAAACACTGAAGCAAATTTCTCATCATTAACTTATTATTGACATTTATCGTTATTAATTCATATGTATTAGCAAAACGGGAGTGCCGATGGAGACCAGGTCAAGTCCCTTCAAACGCACGCACGCTCACAGGTATCCATCGGCACTCCCGTTTTGCTAACACTATAACTTATAGTTGTAAAATTGTTTAAACAGTTTTTTGTGTTTAGATTAAGGAAAGAAATAATAAGTTTTAAAATAAGAAAGGCGATTTTTGTTCACCATAGCTATGCTCTTATATTATTCCTTATTAATTTATTCGAACCTGAACTGGAGTATCATAATCATAATCATAATGAAAATCTGGAGAGTAAATATATATATATATATAAACTGATTGAGTGAGCCTACTACTTTGTTACAGTTTTTTTTTTTATTTATATAGTATATACAGGGCGTTTATAAAAGAATCATCAGGTTTTAATGGCGTGTACCTCACCCAATTCATGTCCCACATTAATATTTGAAACATGTGCTTAATAAGCATGATTCCAAGTTTTATAATCAGCTGTTCAATAGTGTCGTGGTTTTTTCTTTGACGTGTTTGCATCATTTTCAAAATGATTAAAATTCCAGAAAAAAACATTTTGTGTTTTTCATTATGACTCAAGTTTATCTTTAATAACTGCCTAGCGTGAGTTTCGGGGACACTTTAGACAGACTCCTCCTACACAACAAAGCATTTTATGGTGGTATCGCCAGTTTAAGAACTCTGGAAGTGTATTAAAAAGTAAAATTAGTGGCCACACAAGAGTTCTCTTAAAAACTGAGGTCGATTGGTAAATGTAACGATAATGACTTTACCCTTCTCAAATGCCCCCCTAGATCCCCTGATCTTTCGGCGTGTGATTTTTTTCCATGGGGCTATGTAAAAGACAAAGTTTATATACCGCCAATGCCTCAAACACTTCAAGAGCTCCGTTGACGAATTCATAATGCCGTGTAGAATCAATCAACCTAGCGATGCTAGCCAGGGTATAGGACAATTTACAGCATAGATTGGAAACTTGCTCCACGGCTAATGGACGGCACATTGATAAGTTGTAGGGGTATCTATGAAAAATTTAAGAGTTCTCCTCAATGTTGATATGTTTTATAACCTTATTTGTTTAACATTAGCGTCAATAAAATGTTTTAAAACCTGATGATTCTTTTATAAACGCCCTATATTTAGTATATTTTTTATTATAGCTAGTAGTTGTTTACTTATATTGTTGAATTCATGAATTTTCCTATAGTATTTAGCTTTAAATATCCTTTAACGATGCCCTTAGGCCCTACTGTATATTTAATCCATAATGGTTACATTATTCCTAGGAATTTACGCTTATCAGGTACTTTAAAATAAATTGTTGATCTAAGTACGACAGCAGAGATTGCGCAGTGTTTTTGGAAACCCACCCATGTTATTAAAACACAATTAATAGCCAAATTGCACGCTGACAGATTGTGCTACTAAATCACTCTCGTTTGTACAACACATTCAAATGATTAATAGTTGGAGCACGTTGGTCAATCGTTAACAAATACGTTGGCACCCAGTCCAAATCAGCGAGAGAATAAAAAAAGACCACTGTGTTTGAAGGAAGAATTTGTATCTCCTATTCAACTAAATGTACAGCATACGTATTCAGGCTTAAAAAAACATCTTCATCCAAATAACCTTAAAGGTTGTAAGTTACAGCTTGGCATTACAACATAAATAAAATAAGTTAATTATCCATTTGGGGAAAATACTGCCTAAAAAAATAAAAGTTTTGATTTTACTCAATTAATTTATAGATTTTTTTAACTAAATCCCTCTCTGATTAATATGGTATTCTTATTTATAAAGCAGGAAATCATGTTGGTAAGCATTTTAAATGTAATTTTAGTTATATTACAAACTAATTGCGAAAATGATTTCAAACAAGGAGTAAGGTATTGCGGAAACGGATGTCTGGGTCTCTTCCGGCTACGAGCACAAAGTTAAGGGTTAGTATTGACCAAATATATTTTTTATATAGTATTTTAAGTTACACATGGTGGAGTTGTTTTTCAGACATTTGTAATTTTAATGAGAACTTCTTCTACTGGGACACTTAGTTAAATCTTTTTAACATAGCTATGGTAAAAGTTAAAAATAAATAAAATAGTTATCATTTCAATTTTTACTATTTAAACATTTTATAGCTACCCTATTACAACAGTTCGATTTTTATATTTTAGAAATAGTGTGTTCTGTGTGATTGCAGAAGCAGAATACAATGCTGTATACGAACGGCAAAGTCTGTTATTTGAATTCTGTCACTAATGATCCCATTAAATGTTTCCTTTGACAAATAAAGAGTCTTTTGCTGCGTAATTATCATTTGTTTATTTCAGCCAGGTAAGTGTAAAAGCTCTTTCTTTTATTCTTAATGAATGGAAATAAATACTACAGCTCCAATTATAATGTTTATAATGTTAAAGAGAAAAGAAACAATTTAATTTTGCTACAAAAACTATTCTACTAAACCTTTATCTACATTTTGCGCTAAATATGTTTTATGACATAGCGATACTGAATATCAATATATTTATCAAACTATGACGTAAATACCTCATTTATCATACTAGTAGATAGTACTATGGTAGAACCTTGATAAAAATACTCTCATGGGGATTGTAAAATAAGACTTGTTATCAAGGTTGACTTCTTATTAAGGTTTGTAATAACATGTGATTAGTGGTAAAATAATTTTAAGGGGATTTGAAAATGACACTTGTTATCAAGGGCGACTTGTTATCGAGGGTCTTCTTATCAAGGTTCCACTGTAGTACAAAGTAGAAACGTAACATAGATCGTAAAAAATTTCAATCAATCAAAGTAGGATTCAGATTCTACCTGTTACGAAATTTCGCTATCTTATATAGTAAAAATATACGAAATGAACATAATGAAGCTGACGCTACAAAACATTTCTTCTAATGAAACATTCGGAATTAAAAAGGGACTCAGTAAAAAGACTAATGAATAGCCGGAGCCTTAATTTAAGGCTACTCTACAACGGATTAGTCTTTTGTGGTTTGCTGTCTTCAATTAGGCATTTTATGACACACTGGAACTTTTTTTGTTTTTATTTTTTATAAAAAATGTTGGACTCCCTATCAAAACATACCCATCCATCAATAAACACTGTAATTGTAACAACCACGAACATACTAAAACGATCAGTGGTCAGAACGGCGATACTGTATTACTAAAAGTGACAACGTATAATTTCTATTGATGACGAAATTTCTTTGTAAAATATCATATTGACATTGTTCTTCAATCCCAGGGATGTAGCTCACACTTACACTAACTAGTTTTAAGTTATTAGATAAAAGTTGTTTATTTATAAGAATTAACTTTAAAACAATATATTTGTTAAAAGTCGTAAGGCTATTATATTAGGAATATCAAAAATCGTAAACTACAAGTGTAGCTGATAATCTTACATGTATTTAATTAATTATTTAGACATTTCAATTACCAATGTAAAACTTCTTTTCTGTATTATATTTATAGTAAAATAAACAACAGGATTTTATCTCTACATTTGATTTGATTTGACTCTACCACTATAAAAACACTTTGTATTATAATCGATTATTTTTTGGTCGTTGTACTCGAGATTTAAACTCGTTTGTGTTTAAATTTCATACTAGTGTACAGGTTGCTCGTATTCGAGCAATTGCAAAGTATTACTAAAGTTATTTCAAAACGAATAACAGTCATATTTATGAGTTTAAAAGAGTCAACACAATGTTATACAGGATGACTATACATTTTTTATTATAAATAAATATTCGCAAAGCTTCACACGCTAGTGCCTAAGGGAGCAATGTATCGACTTGTTCATGTTTATTTCATCTCAAGTGTAGAGCAAACCCCAAGAGAAATACTTGAGATCGCTCCACCAAATGGGCAACATAATTTACAATTCCTGATCTAATACACATTGATTTCATCCAGATTGTTGGCAAACAAGACCAAATAAATGCAATAGTCAGAGGTATTACAGTAATTGTCGCATATTATTATAACTATAAATACCTTAAATATTTATTTTCTGTTTAAGAATTATCTCAATGTGTATTTCATATGGTACTAGCTGCTGTAGCCATGCTTCGCAACGGGAAGATGTTAAGTAGTTTGAATTTATAAACAAAAAGCCACTGAATTTATACAAAAAAGTATAACCTACATTGTAATTATCTACTGTTTACATGAAAATATATCTAGCCTAAATACAGTATATAGTTTGTCTCGAACTTAAAAACTGTCTCAAGCCGGAAAACTAAATTTTCTGCCCTAAGTACGAAATATACTAATACATTCCTTTGCATCAGCTGTCTGAAATAAATTGTGAAATAAGCAATTTGGCAGTTCTGCTTGTTTGCATTGAAATGTCAACGCAACTGTAAACATTGTGAGTTTTCTCATGCTTCCATGGAGACCAAATTAATATTTATAAACCCTCACCTCAAAACCTTGGACATCCAAGGGGCGCAGCCCGAGAGGAACTCTGAAAGTGGATAGGTCTATGATATTCCTAGATATGTGGACCATTTTTGTGCTTAATTTTGGCTTTATGGGTTTAGTAGTTTAGTCATTACAGCTGCCCAGTCAGACAGACAGACACGACCTAAATTTTATAGTCGTATAGATAGATTTAATTAACCTTTAAAGTTGTTATTAATTTAATTACTTAAGTACTAAGTTATGACATTCATGCATTCAATAATCATGCTTTAAAAAAATGTGGTTCTGGTAAAATGACGCTTAGAACCCTATACTTAACATTCCAGGACATAAAATAAAAATTAAATACACCAAGCATATAACACGATCAAAAGAATACATATACTGTATGTAATCCAGTCAGATATATTTCCAATATTTAGAACTATAGGATTCACGAGTACTTAGGTTTGCTGTTAAAGGCGGTAATAATGAGCGTAACATTGTACTAAACTTCATCAAAATTTGTTTTTTTTATTATGTTCAAAATCTGATGGTGTTTTTGGCCTCTGGAGACATCGAAAATTCATCCCGGGGCTATGTATTATCCTGAAACTATACGACAATTGTTTATTTCCTTTATGAGGAATCTGTAAACAGTAAATGTTTACAATGCAAGTGGAAGTCGTACTTTTTAACCTTGTCGTTATGTAAAATGTAAAATGGTCATTGCTTTATCCTAAAAACTCGTTTATACGAACATTTATACATTTTTATTTGGGAAGGTGAGACCTATTTTAATCTTAAAACTTTTAAGTTTTAATCTTTGTTCTTGTAATTGAGGGAGTAGCCACAATGATAGGCCTGTCGATGTAAATGAAGCCCATAGTCAGACATCACACAATACATAGTTAATTAGGCCAATTAATAATGTCATCATCGGGTTTGACAATCAGGACATTGAGATGCCCGCAGTACATTCTCTAATTAGGTACCAACAAACATAATCTGTAAGATATGCCACGGATATTAGAATAGATACGACGTGGATCATAAACATACAAAATTACGTCACTGACCAGAATATTATACTAATCACATTAACAAATGGCTTGGACATTTTCGACAGTTCCATTTAAATATAAATACAAACCTATTTACTCTAGGGCCAGTTACGTCATTTTTTTACGTTCATGATCCATACAGTCTCTGTTAAAATGTTCGTGAGGTATACATACATCATTTTAGTGCTACGACTAATCTGATGACCATTTTTTTGTAAATTAATAGATCAATTTTGGAAGGTTTACCTAAATGATTGATGTAACCAAATCGACTACATAGATTTGTCGAAGAATCGGACGAGATTTGGTTTGTTTTGAATTGATTACATGATATTAAAATTAAAATACTGCATTTTTAACATATGATAGCAGTTTAATGTGGAGTTTTAATAGCTTCCTGATAAGCAGGCAAACTTGTTAATACCCGCCGAGCAAACAAAACACCTTTATGCTATCCAAAGCCCTAAACAAACAGACTAACGCTTGAAGTAGTCACTAAATCAAATATACATAATAAAGGGAAAATCAAACGCATTACTGTATTTATACAATCTAACGCTGAGTATACCTGGATCTTTCAAACTAAATTTATATTTTCCTTGTTTATACCAGTTAAAAAGTATCGTAAGTAGTTGCTAAATTCGTTGTTAATATTATAACAGATTTATGTTATATTTAAACATAGTTCAATTTTATTATTATTTTTATAATTAAAAATTTAAAATCTAATACTAAAATAAATGGAACAAGAAATAAGGGACAAATTAGGAGTTACCGTTAAAATTAAATGAAGTCACCACAATGTTCACTACAGTAATTTACTAATTATGTTTACACACATATTGCACACGTATGAACTAAATTGTCATGATTGCTACGATACCAGTAGGCAATAAAATTAAATTATTCCTTGAGAAGAATTAGATTGCTGACTCAATCAGAAGATGTTTGAAATCATGGATCCACTACGATAAAAACTGCAGCTCAATTACTTGTGTTCCTGCTGACAAAGAGTCGCCATTTTAGAAATCTTTCTTGTTCTTATAAAGGATCTCTCAGGCGACGAGGCGACTGAATATTCTGATTATTATATAAGGTTGTAGCGATTGTGCAACAATAACTTGTTATTCAATATTCATTAACACATGCTATTGTCTAGGCTCTGTGACTTCAACGAAAAGACACTCGTATATATTTCAGGAAGATAAATCAATTAAACCCCACTTCCACCAATTTCTTATATGTTCTCCATAAGGATAAAACTTTGGAATTTTAAGTGTTTTATAATAAATGACCAAATAATAGTAATGAATTCAAATTTGTTTACATAAATATGTATAAACAATCGTATCAAGGCGAAACTCTTAGTGAATGGGAAATAAACTTTGTTTAATGAGGATTTTTACAAACAGAAATTACATTTCAACTAACTGACCGACATATAACAGTTATGAAAACGTATTGGAAATATTTGCAGTGGTTACTGAGTATATGAAGCGGTTGTTAACGCTACGAGTGGGAAAAAATCTCTTCTGAACATTCTAAAACCTTTCAAATAATAATTTACTATATATTTTTATGTATAAAAATAACTTATCATATTAATAAACGTTAGATATAAATGCAATTATTTTAATGTTATTGTTCAGTAAGCTTTATAGCCTAACACATTAGTTGAAAAAAAAGTTTTTTTTTTATTTTGTTGATGCAAGTTTTTACTGATTAAAACTAAAAAATGAAAAAAATAACGTGATGTATGTTTTGCTTTACGCGCTAATACGTGCGTGTGTTATTATTATACTATTTATGATTAATTTTCTTTTGATGTTTGTAGGCTACCTCGATGTTTGTAACTTGATAACTGCTCGTATTTTATATGCCGCTTTTCCAACACTTCTATTATTTATTTAATTTTCCTACTTTTTAAAACTGTAATAATCTAGACTTTTGAATCGGGCAGAAATTTTATTCTGGCTCTGTCATTCAAAACATGGACAAATAATAGAACATGTTTGTATTATGACAGTAACGTTAGACCTGCATCATTGTTGATGTCCTCTTGTGTCTACGAGGTAACGGTAAGTAATACTTTGATTTTTCTTGATTTTTTCCTTGAACATAGGTTTGCTAAATGTTTCATTAACGTATTTCCAAACATTAGCTTAGCGTACTAGTAAGAGTACTTAGAAGATAAGATACTAAGAATAGCGTATTTTTAATAACAATAACAATTATTTTATTGCAAAGCGTTACACTGTACTTGTCCTACTGCAATGTACCTTTGTCTGAATGTTTGATACTACTGGTGACAAATTAAATTGTTGGAAGAAAGGCGACACCTGCTGTTCTCCTACATAACTTAATTACATTGAACTCGAGAACGCTACAAAATAAAGGTGATAACCTTTTCAGGTTTATTAATTAAAGTCTTTCAAAAGTGTAATTATAAAATGTTACAGGCCAAAGAATGTTGTAACTTTTTAGTTAACAGCCTAAGCCTTATGCATAACCACAAGCTATAGTTTCAACTGTTTTCGACATGTTAAAATAACAATAATGACAGCTTGTGGTAATATTGGCCATATGCTATACTTACTTAATTTAGCCAGCATATAATCCCTAGCAGCCTATAGCTGACCAAAATTGTTGCCACAGTTATTCTAGAACCAAGTAAAAGTAAACGACTCAATCTGTTTTTCTAATTACTCGAGTTAACACTTAAAAAAAATTAATGAAACGTTTTCCGGGCATGACAGTTAAGATTTGGAAAACGACAATTTGGGTTCTTTTATTTTACCTTTCATATTCTAAAACCAATTTCTTTGGTTTTATTTGTAGGCCTATTATAAAATGAAGATTTAAGTTAGCTTTTATGAATTCATTTCCAGTGCGATGGTGGCATTACACAACGGTCGAATATGTTGGAATAGGTACGCTTGGCCAAGTTTGGGACGGACTAGATTCTGAAGTCTCAGAAAACTGACAAATTAATAATGTTGGTATGACAAAATTTACGTTTTGTATTTTTTTTTTTTTTTTTTTTTGTGAACTTCATGAGTTTATCTTGATATCCAAGGATGGTGTATATTGAAATCTCTGAATGTATACTGGTGTCGCGAAACTCAAAAGCTCGCGGCCGGAATTTTACCCTCTGGTTTGTGACGTCACGTTTGCCCAGGGGGTAAAATTCCAGGGGGAAAAATCCGCTAACCCAGATTATTCACGATCACACCCATTCTTTAGAAGTACATTACTAGTCTACCTATGTATGTCCTTTATATATTATGTAAGACATAGGCATTTAATAGTTTTAATAAATAAATATTAATTATATATTAATCCTACTAATATTATAAATGAGAAAGTTTGGATGTATGGATGTATGGATGTATGGATGTATGTTTGTGACAAGTGAACGCGAAAAATACTGGTCGGATTGGGCTGAAATTTGGCATGATGATAGCTCACATTCCCGATTAACATATAGGCATATTCTTATTTCAAAAATCCTTTCGGGCTCCGCCCCAGTGGCTCTGGAGTTTCCCATGTTAACCTTATGAGAAATGGAATTATTGAATCTTAACAGCTGTTTCAATTGAACAAGTTGGTTCTGTTCTGTGATATTCAATAGCATTAAAGTTACAAAAATTACCAACAGGGTGCAGCACTATTATTTCTTTTACATTTATGACAACAGCTAATTTGCAACCAAAAGGTGAGTGAGCGTAGCGAACGAACTTCAACCTGGAGGCGAGTTAGCTTAGCGAACGAGCTAACCTGAAGGCAAGTGAGCGCAGCGAACGAGCTCCAACCTAAAGGTGAGTGAGCGTAGCGAACGAGCTCCAACCTAAAGGTGAGTGAGCGTAGCGAACAAACTTCAACCAGGACGTGATTGAGCCATGCGAACGAGATAATCTTGAAAATTAAGAAGTTAAACGGGGCAAAGCCCGCGGGTTACAGCTAGTCCTACTAATATTATAAATGAGAAAGTTTGGATGTATGGATGTATGGATGTATGTTTGTGACAAGTGAACGCGAAAAATACTGGTCGGATTGGGCTGAAATTTGGCATGATGATAGCTCACATTCCCGATTAACATATAGGCATATTCTTATTTCAAAAATCCTTTCGGGCTCCGCCCCAGTGGCTCTGGAGTTTCCCATGTTAACCTTATGAGAAATGGAATTATTGAATCTTAACAGCTGTTTCAATTGAACAAGTTGGTTCTGTTCTGTGATATTCAATAGCATTAAAGTTACAAAAATTACCAGCAGGGTGCAGCACTATTATTTCTTTTACATTTATGACAACAGCTAATTTGCAACCAAAAGGTGAGTGAGCGTAGCGAACGAACTTCAACCTGGAGGCGAGTTAGCTTAGCGAACGAGCTAACCTGAAGGCAAGTGAGCGCAGCGAACGAGCTCCAACCTAAAGGTGAGTGAGCGTAGCGAACGAGCTCCAACCTAAAGGTGAGTGAGCGTAGCGAACAAACTTCAACCAGGACGTGATTGAGCCATGCGAACGAGATAATCTTGAAAATTAAGAAGTTAAACGGGGCAAAGCCCGCGGGTTACAGCTAGTATTTAATATACCAAATGTATTTAATATTTAATAGTACTGTATTTATTAATACATAGTTATTATGACATAGGTATTTATGTAAGATCCTTTATGTAAGACCACAGATAGCGGATACTGTTATTAATACAAGAATACAAGAACATTATTGTTTTGCTTCTTCTTTAGATCACTGATAACTACTTATAATGCTTGTACAGTATTTTATGTGGGAGTATATGGTGTTTAAAACAGAGAACTAATAAAATTATACAGTGTGTTAAAAAAAAGTCCCTGAACGGCTTAATATTTTTTAACCATAACGGTGGTACAGTTTTGTATCTAGTTATTTATCATAAAAACCTACCACTTTAAGCAATTACCAATTTTCCTCTACTCCAGGGGAATGGCCCACAAGGAGTAAGATGTAAAATCTTTAATGAAGGCACAGGTTGATATGCACATCAAATTACGAACGAACAACCGAGTCAAAATGACAGACGTTCAAAGATATCTTGAATCTGCTATTTTGAATATTTGAACGGCTGCCATTTCTTACTCAATTGTTATTTTGAGCTGAAATGTTTTACATTGTATTCTACTATATAAGACCTTTAATCTGATGTGCATATCGACTATGCATACGTTTATGATTTTCTTTCGACTTCTAGCAGGCGTCTCCCTTTTATAATAGCAATGCAAATTCAATGCATCTTTGAATAGCTACACATTCTGACTAGGTTGTTCGTTTTGAGTTCAAGTTTGTAGCATTGTATGTTATAAGTAAAGACCTTTAATTTGATTTGCATATCAACCTATACTTTAAAGATTTTCTTCTTACTCCTTATAAGGCCAAAATCTTCAGTTTTCAACTATTTATTTGAATCTTTTGGACGATTTTTCTCTCCCAGTACCAGGCCTTGCTATTCCTAGTTATGTTGTTAACTGTTAGTTTAGTATAAGCATAAATGTTTCATGATGACATGTTGTTAAATGCTGTGTCCAGGTACATGGTACACAGACTCTTGTTAGCAGCCCTTGGTCGCAGAGAGCTCGACGACAGAGATCACTACGGCAACAAACGTCTAGACTTAGCAGGACCTCTACTTGCATTCCTGTTCAGAGGGTAAATAACATTAAAAGTTTTTTTCTTAATTATTTCCATACTAGCTGTAACCCGCGGGCTTTGCCCCGTTTAACTTCTTAATTTTCAAGATTATCTCGTTCGCATGGCTCAATCACGTCCTGGATGAAGTTTGTTCGCTACGCTCACTCACCTTTAGGTTGGAGCTCGTTCGCTGCGCTCACTTGCCTTCAGGTTAGCTCGTTCGCTACGCTAACTCGCCTCCAGGTTGAAGTTCGTTCGCTACGCTCACTCACCTTTTGGTTGCAAATTAGCTGTTGTCATAAATGTAAAAGAAATAATAGTGCTGCACCCTGTTGGTAACCCTTGTAACTTTAATGCTATTGAACATCATAGAACAGAACCAACTTGTTTAATTGAAACAGCTGTTAAGATTCAATAATTCCATTTCTCATAAGGTTAACATGGGAAAAGAGCCCGAAAGGATTTTTGAAATAAGAATATGCCTATATGTTAATCGGGAATGTGAGCTATCATCATGCCAAATTTCAGCCCAATCCGACCAGTATTTTTCGAGTTTACTTTTCCCATACACACATACAGCAACCACCTCTTTTTTATAATAGTATAGATAGATAGATAACAACAAATGCCTGTTAATCACAGCAATAAAGGACTAACAATAATATTCTATAGGTTTCATAATGCAATGTAGGAAAACGACTACAAAACAATACAGATTTCCACACTTTCATTCATAAAAAGTTATAAAGGGTAGACGTTAGTTATGGTTATTTTTTAACAGTCGAAAAAATGAGAAGAATGTCGATAAAACCCAAATGAACTAGACAAAGCTCTACGATGGGAGTTGTTTTCTTCAAGTTAACTACTTAAGTAGCTCTGTAATTTGTTAATGTCCCCTAAGATTGTTACAGTTAATTCTTACTCATCAAGTTCGGTTACAACTGTTATACGAGACATGGTCAGATGAATTATTTGTTTACACTAAAAGGGCCTACAGGAACAGGGTTGTATCTCAGTCCTTCTTCTTCTAGGTCATATTGTTACCAAAGGATCTCAGTTATCAAAGCCGTACTGAGAATAAATATTATAATCAGGTATCTATAGTAGATAAATTCAACATTTAAAGTTTGCAATAATATTTCTATCACTCATAATCATGAATTTCGTACCTGTTAGAGTGTGCCGGTCGAAAAAGAATATTTAATTCCAATTAGTAGGTGTAAATAAAACAAGTGTTGCCTGTTTCACAGACGGATTTAATTTTGTCAAATAAATATGTTACTCCAAGTGTTTTATATACAATTTAATCATTTCAATGTTTGTTTCGTTTTGGATTAGTTAAATTATTCGCAGAAATTCCAATAATGATTTAAAGCTCTTGACAGCCTTTGATAGATTTTAATAGCCCTCCATGTTCATTAAAAACGTATTTTTAGCTCCAAAAATTGTATTGTCTCCTATAAATTCTCCCCAATCAATAAATTTGACAGACCATAGTTTTGTCATTTTCCGGGTTGGATTGTGTCAACGTTCCATGAAAATATGTATATTTATGTTTCATATTTGCAAGTTAAACGAAAGCTTTTAGGATAATTTTAATAAGTTTTATTTTTGTTATGTTTTGCTCCACAGGCCTTCTAATTTTCGAATAACTTACTTTTAATCAGATTCTTATACTACAGTACAATAATTAAATAAGACAAAAACGTCTAAAATGTAGACCCTTATATCGTTTGTAACTGGACCCAGCTTCCTAAAGACCAATCACCAATTGACTAATCGAATTTACTCTACGGCCGTAAATTAATTAGCAAATATCTCGTAAAACAGACCACTCTCCCACCATCTTAACATAAACTTTAACTCAGAATCTTAGATACTGTTTGTTGATTTTATAATGGGGTTCCAATAAGACTAGGTGAAACCCGTCGAAATCGACGGT
This sequence comes from Macrosteles quadrilineatus, assembly GCF_028750875.1. Taxonomy (NCBI): domain Eukaryota; kingdom Metazoa; phylum Arthropoda; class Insecta; order Hemiptera; family Cicadellidae; genus Macrosteles; species Macrosteles quadrilineatus. The sequence goes on from NW_026542594.1 coordinate 162,891,168, forward strand.
TATTTTCAAGGATTACGCTAATTCATCTAACTGCGATAAATTGAGTGAAATTGTACATATTTTGAGCATTTAGCATTGTTTAAAAATTAATAAGTGTAAAAACAATAATGATAGTTACCAAATATAGTTGATCATTCAATGAATAAAATATATCCCATACTGTACGTCATCGGAGTTATTAGTATATTATCTGGTATCTCATCGTTTGTATTAAACTTTAAATAGTATTAAAATCGTATTGGTGGATCTTTTGTAGTTAAACACTCCCATGATTTCATCAGTGTAATGCAAATTAATCTATGATTTTATTTGAAAAAAATATCTGTTTGTTGGGAAGACACGTTCTAACTTAAAAGGGAGATAAAACAGCAGGGAGCATTACAGTGTAAGTTTGATTTTTTCCTTCGTCACGTCGCGTCAGTTCATATCGTACTTCTGTGCTAATGAATAACCCTCTATCACAGTTTTGAGAAATTTGTTGTGGGGTTACTGTTAAAGCTGGAATTCCTTGACATGGGGGATGTCAGTTAGTTGTCTCAGCCATATCAATTACATAAAGTTGTCAATATAATCTCTCTACGGAATGTGAGGTGTAGTGGAATATACTTGAAGTGAAGTTGGCTTTTTTTTTAGGGGCCTCCTCATTTATATGCGGCTTCATTGACAACAAATAATGCAAATGACATAGCAATGGGACATTTCCAAAAAGCAAAAATACTGTAAATTTGCTGTTACGTAAATATTGGACGTTTACATGCATTGTTAATCAACGTAGCTTATAAAGGATGATGTGATCTAGTTTAAAAGGAATATGACCTTTCTGTCATGAAAGTAGCTGCTTAAATATTATTTACTCATTGGGCCATATTTACAGCCAAAATGTTGTGTTATTTTCAATAACATTTGGGTAAGTTACATAGATTTTTTTTGCTGCTGATCAGTGCACTTTAAGAATATATATTTTGGAGATAAATTAAATGGTTTTTGTTGCAGAGTAGCGCTAGTAAACATGCACAACCCTTTTCGTTAGTCTAATAACATTCAAAGGCTCTCTAAGAATTCAAGTTCTTATTTGTATAGGTAACATATCTATATTATGTTTTCACTAAGCTGAATGAATACATCGAAGTAACCTCTCTGAAAAGTCTGCAGTATATTGCAGTTTTCCAGCTTAATGACTTTATTTATCATGCAAATATTTCTACATAAATATTGTAATATGTTTTATCCAGTTGCTGTAAACTACTATTAATTTAACAAAATATGGACACGGCTCAAATAGGCACCGTGCCCTTCTGCACTTGTAGACTATTATTTTGCATTGTATTACACAATTTAATATTTTTCCAATGATTGAAAACATGTATGACAATAATCTCATGAACCTATGATGATGATCTGTCTAGAACAATATGATAAAAATAAAGACAAAAATGGTGAAAAGGGCAGTCACCAGTAACTCCCAATTAATGTGGCTTGTTTAAAATACAATTTACAAATTAACAGCTGTTTCAATAAAAAGTATTATCCACATGGCCAAAATGTAAACAAATCTGTAGATCCCTCCTTTAAAGGCTTCTGGGGCAGAGCCCTAAGGGGATTTACTTAGTTTTTCTTTTGATAACCAATCTAGCTGTTTCAATAAAAAGTATTATCCACATGGCCAAAATGTAAACAAATCTGTAGATCCCTCCTTTAAAGGCTTCTGGGGCAGAGCCCTAAGGGGATTTACTTAGTTTTTCTTTTGATAACCAATCTACAGACCAAGACCTTTCTTTTGACACCCCTACCAAGTTTCTACGCCCAGCCGTTCTCTCAAATTAGTGGAGACAAAGTTTCCAATTAAATTTTTAGATTCCCCCATGTTAATCTTATGGGAGAAAATCCAACTTTGATGGAAGATCCTGCCCAAACTAATAAAGATATCAAGAAACGAAAAACACTTTGCAAAACTACAGATCAGGGCAATTCTTTTGACATTTTAATCATCAAAATCGGTCCAAAAATGAGGGAGGAGTTCTGTTCACAAAAATCGGCTTAGCGTATTATATATATAGATAGATAGATTAGGCACTGTCCAATTCTCGGCAAAATGTAATTAAAGGGACTAAAGAATTTCTGGTAGAATAGTCTTGATATCTATAGGTATCAATTAAAGGACAGTGAGTATTTTTTGTATGTGACTAAGCACATTCTTTGGGATTTTGAAAAGTTTGTAATGCACTAAATATCCTACTAATATGATGATGATCAGTTTGAAAGTATGGCTATTTGTGTGTAGCTCTGAAGTTCTATCGTGTGAAAACTACAGGGCCGATTGAGGTGACATTTTTCAGAGAGGTACTTGACAGTCTTGAGAAACACGTAGGCGTATTAAAGTTGTGAAAATCCTATAGGGCCATGCCCTACGAGTGTATAAAATAGTTTATAATAAAATCACATTAATATTATTATATCAAATTTTATAGGTACTAACAAGACGTAGTATAGTGTGATCTACAGTGGAATTTATGTATGGATAGTATAAAGGTACAGGAAATATTGCCTATCAGTTTATCAGGGTATTGGATTATCCTGTTACAAGCTTTTCATCGTATAAAAGACTTCCAATTGCTCTGTTTCAGCGTTTCAAACGACACTCTAATCAAATTACCTGCTCAAACAGCTTTTGGGGACTTTGGTAATTGTTTTGTAGTGAATGGTCGTTCGCGTAAAAGCTTTTGAAAACGTTGTTTTATCGTCAACTTATCGAATTTAGGTCAATTAATTGGGAAAGTTGAGTAGATTGCAGTCCAAAGTGCTAAAAATATACAAAAAGGTAGCTTAACGTAGATGGTAAACTCTTCTACACATATCTAGTGTACACCTACAGAACACTAATGTGTTTTCCAAACATATGGCAATTTTTTTGTAATTTTGTTTATTATTAAATATTATTTACTATTTTTAACCTATGTTAAGAATGCCTTTCTAGCACGAATACTAGAGTGCTTTCTAGCCATCATGCAAACAACGATGATAACCATGCTAAATTAACTAAATATATAAGTACATTAAAGTTGTCAAAAGCAGAATACAAATATGAGTTTTATTTTTAGCGAATTTCCCATATGGAATAAGCTATTACTTACCGATTTACTTTTTCATTTTGATATCCCCATAGCTATATATGTGTGCGTGAACACGAACATGATAGGACCATTGGAACGGGGTTTTAAGGGGGGGGGGGGTTATGGGGTAAAAATTGGTTTTTCTCATTTTCGACCCTCAAAACAAAAAATTTACCAATTTTCTCTACACCTTTTTAAAGAGATTAAAAAACCAAATGCTATAGTATATCAAAGTGTTTTTGTACAGTTATTAGTAACGGAATTCAAAAAACTATTGATTGGTTAGTTGCTGAAATAAACAAAACGGAATACAATAATACGAACAAATAATCTCACCTGATTTTAATGAGGTAATAATAAATTGAAAGAATAACATACAAATGTATACAGCTGAGGTATTTTTAACATTAGGTATATGGAAAGTTCCCTTTGGAAAGCAATTACGACCTACGATAATTTACAAAGTAAAATCACGGACACGGTAGTAACATTTAGACACTAATTTTCGAAGTATTTTTTTTTAAATAACAGGGGTTGACTCAATTTTTTGATGGTTTGGCAATGCATTGAAACCGTTTGAAATCTTTACTATACCGTAATAATAAAGATGTTCAACACAAGGTGGTTGAATGAAGATTAGTCTGTTTCGCAAAGAATATGGGCATTATCTGGAACTTGAAGTATTATCAGAAAAGAGAGTGTTTCAAGGACGGGAAAGTTAAAATATTTGAGGACTGAAACAAATTCTTTGCAGGAAGTTCGTGAACCGATTTTGAAGATACATCAGACGACTCAATCTCCACGTCGTCCAAAAGGATTGTTGTGAGTGGATTGCATTGGATGGAAAACGGAGCAATTCACTTGTTTTTTTTTTTTTGGTTGAGATTTAATAAATTGGAGTCAAACCACTGCTTTATGTTGTTTGCTTCAATATACTATTGGTTATTAGCAATTCCTTGGCAGTTGAGCCAGACAGGGCTAAAGAGCTGTTATCCGCAAAAAGACAGATTTCTCCAGCCTCAACACTGGAAAGCAGTTCATTGATATAAATCAAAAACAGCACAGGTCCGAGGACAGATACCTGGGGAACCCCGCAGGTGGCGATCCCGAGAGGCACACCCTGAAATGTCAACTCCTTTGAACTCAACGAAATACGAATTGCTCCCTCTTTTGACAGGGGGAGAAGAACCACTACTACTGTGCCAGCCCCCTCACTCCAAAAGATTCTAGTTTATTGATGATTAAATCATGATTTACAGTATCAAAGGCCTTGCTCAGGTCAAAGAAATGCCCTAATGCACTTTCTCCTGAGTCAAGAGACCTTATTACGGTTGTTATAATTTTTTAACATTCCATTGGTGATTGATTTTCCTTTTACGAATCTAAATTGGTTCCTAAACATAAACATTCTTTCAAATATCTTATACATCTTTGTTCTTGCTAATTTTTCTAATATTTTTGCAATGGTTGCAACTATATAGTTACTAGAGGTATGTAGTTATCGCATGTGGTTGGTTTGCCTTTTCAATATGGTTTCACAACGGGTATCTTTAATAGGTCAGGAACGTTTCTACTTCTTTAGGAACTGTAGATTACGTTGGATGGGGGTTTTACTATAAATTGTAGAGTGGAAATGAAAACCGGGTAAAGTGCCAAAAATATCTTTTTGAGTTATTGCAAAAAATATCAATAAATCCATTACTGTTAATTTTTGTATACCAGATTATTTAAAGTAGCTACAACAAAAGATGAGTAATCATAATTTGATGAAACAACTCTTTTTAAAAGTCACTAATAGAATTTATAAATTTATAAAGTTACACATTTGAGACAAGAGGTATGACCATAATCATATTGGTGAAAAGCGAGCTAAGTACCTATATACTTCAAAACCATAAAACGGGGTATGTGCAGAGTTAGTAAACATAAAAGATTCTAAATATTTCAACATTTCAGACGGGTAAAATAAAAATCAAACAAAATAATATTGAAATCAAGTTTTATTAACATAAAACATCATAAAACCCGTAAAAAAAATAAAAGGGTAAACGACAAATGTGTTGGTTTTAGGTCTAAAAATTAAACAGTTAACTCTCTGTAAAAGTGTTTACATATTCTTCCTTCAGAAATGGTATCATATTCTTAAGGTCATCTTTCTTCTCTTTTGCATTTTGTTTACAGTATTCAAGGACTGTTGTAGGTGTTTCAGAGCCTCTAGCTGCACATTTTCTTTAAAACTTTTATTTTTTACATGGCTCCAATTCACTGAATGTTTTTTTAGGACGTCTCTTCTTATGATTAACTTCTACTAACTCTGTATCACCCATTTTAAGTATAAACTCACGTGTACACCTCTACCAACACTGCCGGAACATTGCATAGCAATTTCTTTTATACTACCGTACTGGGGTGAAATTTATCGTTCGCCCCCGAAGATTTGCAAGAAAGACACAGAAAATTATTATGAATGACTGTGGAATTCCTAATGTCTGCTATGAGAGTATATCAGTATCATAAAAAATTTAGGATACATATGTTTAAAAAAAAAAGTCCTTATGCCGTTTTAATTACGTTTAATTACTTACTGCTAGTTAACTTTTGGGGTGGATTAAACATACCATGGATTAAACATACAGTTTATGATTGAACCCAAGACTCTTTCTTGAAGATAATCAATGCCTTGCATAGCGTTATCAAAGTGTTTTTGTACAGTAGTGAGGATTTGAACTGTACTATCATTAATATTAAAGTTGTCATTTATTTTGTTGTGAAGTATCGAACAAACTATACCGTGTTTTTTACTGAAGCTAACTGCCAAATTGAAATACTCTTTTTGGATTGGTTTTTCTAATTAATTAAGTTTTATTAAGATAACCAACGGTTCGTAATTTAAGACTCCATCATGTCTAAAACAGCCTGCTGACACTGAAGCAAATCAGAAAGAGGAAGAAAACTAGCTAATCTCGATTTCAATAAGAATAAGAAAACGGGAACGAAAACGAAACGGCATCAATCAGTCGTTCTGTCAATGTCCTTATTGTTGTTAACTTTTGCAAGAACTTTTTATTTATTAAAACCATTATTGTATTTTACTGAGTCGACATGAGCCTATAAATAAGTAACTAACATAGATCTTAACTACTGCTAATCAGTTGATTGCACAACTTCATTATGTATGAATTGGACGAAGGTAAGTAAGGGCTGATCAGTCTTATAAAAAGTAGCTTACCCTATTTATGGTAATTTCACAGCATTAATTATTGATCATTTTCATAGATCTGTATCTATTTCGCCAATTATATTGTGTTTTAGGCTTAGGCATATAGCTTCTATAACCCTCCGAGTGTCCCTTGTTTTGGCCTTAATGTCTGCCTATTTTTTGCTCATTTGCAAGGTTTTATTAAAACGGATCTGAGAAGCTTGAAAACAATGTTAATTATACTGTTCTATATACCATTTGGTTTGGAAAATCATGGGCTTCAATATTATACATAGAACATAAGGAACACTTGTTTCAAAAAAAATTTTTAGGTAAAAAAAAATATTTTGGAAAATTTTCAAGAAAAAATAAGTTTGCGCTCAATAAAATTGTATAAATTATAGGCCTATAAATATTTGAAAATAGCCACTTTGTTCTAAATTTTATGAGGATTACAAATATATAATAATATAGGTAAGGAAGTAGATTTGCAAATAAATAAGTTATGGGCAAAAAACAGATTTCAGTACATAGCGTTTAGCTTAGAATGTGTAGCCTAACCATAGCTAGGAATCTGGCTGATAATTTACATCAATATCACTACCTACTTCTTCAGGATCATCAACCAGCCCTTCAAAATCACTTAAATCTTCTTATAATGCACCACGTATATCACTAGGCCTACTTTTGATTTTTAACACTAAAACAATGATAAACGTAATAAAACACATCAGTCATCGGTCCGAGGGTAACCTAGCTGTTTACAAATACGCACGTCAGCTGTCTGCTACAATTACGATCGGCTCGGAGAACATAAAGCGCTTAGAGACAGACCTCTGGAGAAAGCTTAGAATCTAACGAAAAGAATGATAACTTACCTAACTCGATCCAGTTCAATCCGATTTTGTCAGTCATAGAGCCGTCGCCGTAAACAGTGTTTGTGAGTCGCTGCAGCGACAAATAACACTCGGAGGGTTTTGGCCTAGGCCTATGTCATTCACATGGAAATGAAACACTAAATAGGGTGAGGATTCACGAATACGAGAAAATACCCGGTATGGATCATAAACATAAACAAATTAGCCTACGAATTTGGCCCGAAAGTAAACAAAACCATACCGGTAATGCTATTAAGTTAGTATACATAGCTATTAAGTTACAGAACTCTGTACCGGTATTTTTTAGTATTCGTTGGCGGATTAACCAGTTTGATATTGCAATAGTAGGCCTAATAAATTATGGTTATTATTTACAAATTTCTCATTCACATGGTTGGGTACAGTTTCTTAACTGGGCTATGCTAATATCGATTAAAACTATCGAATTGAAAATATTGATTAATAATTGGTATTTTTAAATATATCTATTATAAAATTAAACTATCAACCTAACCTAACCAACCAAACTTGCTGATGGTGAAAAAATCGCATGAAGGTTTAAGTTACGGTAGGCTACTAATCGAATCGATAGTTTCAATCGATATTAGCATAGCCCAGTTAAGAAACTGTACCCCATGGAGCAATGACGCACATATGCAATGTCCGGTATCCCCCCATAGGTCACATTAAAATTGACTGACGTCGCATATTTTCGTTGTCGTCCCAATGTTAAAGCTTATTTTCTTTGTAACAGTCTATTTGGAGGCCCTGAATTCTACAGAATTGCTGTGGTCTACTGAGATGTCTTTCCCATGTGTGTGTCACTTAAGATAAGTTAATCTGTGGATAGTAGTGATGTGGGCCGGGTAAATACCCAGTGGGTAGGTAAATATAAATTGGGTATTTACCCGGGAATTTACCCCAGGCCCGGGTAAATACCCAAAAACTGGGTATTTATAATTTTTATTTAAGTTATAGAAGATTGAGATGTTTTTTTGCAATTATCACCCTGTAAGGATAGTAAAATGATGATAAAATGTGTTAATTAAAATTTCATATGGTCACTACTAGCATTTTACTTCTGGGTACAATCGCCATAAATACCCAGGTCTGAGCATATAGCATAATCGGCATAAATACCCTGGTCGCATGGTTGCACTGGTCCTGACCTGTTATGATTTTTTAATTTCTATGATGGATAGATGAATTTATTTTATTGAAAGTGAAGAAAAATAATTTGCAAAGTAATAATTATCTATTTTTATACTTATTTAATACGCAAGCAGATTTTTTGTGACAATTACTCCTCCGAAACTACTGAACCGATTGTCATGTTTTTGGTGTCATTGGAAAGAGAGTTACGTGAACTTGTGCAGGAAACTTTCTTTTTACGGAAATACTGAGAGAGTGAGGCCCTGAAGCCCTTTAAAGTTTTTAATTTCTCCATAAGATTAACATTGGAAACAAAAATTGTTATGAAACTCCAGCTGTTGTCAGAAATCAAAAGTGAGAAGAAGAGCATGTTAATTATAAACAGTTAATAAGTTTGCTAATTTAACAGTACCTACATACATTTGCTGACTTGGTTGAAATTCGTTTTAAAATAACGCCTATAATATTGCCAGCAATTGCTCGAATTCGAGCAACAGGGACACTAGTTAATTATAAAAATTTAACCTAGTAGTGGCCTAGGCGTGTAAACAACTTAAGAAAATAATTCAAACTCAATCTGTAGGATGGCAGGATTTAATAATATTTTTGTTCTAGATCTTTTGTTGGTATCAATGGTATCAAAAAAAAAAAAAAACTAATTTCATAAACTTGTGATACAAAACATTTAAATCTATAGCACAATAAATCTTTCAAAACTATATTAAGTTAGACCAAAAAAGAGGAGATACATTTTTTTAGTAGGTTTATCCAAATATATTATTTTTTCCAACTAAGCGGTAACACAGAAAATTTTAATTACTTTTAGTATTCTGCCATTCTGCCTTAGGTCTCTCTAGCTTTCCAAGCCATTTATACGATAAAATTTTTTAACCATCATAATTTAATAACAGTAGAAGTAGGTTTAGGTTCATTATTTCTCTGATGAGGGGTTGTCTTGATAAAAAAATGAAACCCCATTCTTATTTAGTTTTATTTAAAAAAAGTGCTAAATCATTAAATAAAAGGTACTAGCAAAGCTTCAAGTTACTGTAAAAGGTGTTATAGACTATCCTAATTTTTCATGTAATGATAACAATAACATATTTAGGGGTGAATATAAATTAATTTCAATTGATTTCATAAATACCCAAAATACCCGGGTATTTATGGATTTTGGGTATTTACCCGGGTAAATACCCAGGGTATTTACCCTGAGTTTTAAATACCCGGGTATTTTACATCACTAGTGGATAGGCCTACCTATCTTAGGCCCCGGCCACACGAGGCGAATTTAAGCCGCGCGGCTTATCTTCGAGCTTATCTTTCTTTTTACGAGCACATGCGAAACCATAGTTCGGAGTTATTTTGGTTATTACCGTATGTATGTGTTTAGTGTTACTGCATCGTTCGACAAGTTAGTTGAATTGCGCCAACCACATATAGCTAAAGAAGATACACTCATGAGAAGTTCAATTAGTGCTGAGGAACGTCTGACAATAACATCAAACATTTTTTTAACACCACACAACCGGTAACAAACACACAAAACAAACTAAAAAAGCACTGGAAGTGTCCGAAGAATATCTCCAATAAGCGCGGCTGCCGCGCGGTCGAACCGTATCGTGTGGCCACTCTCATAAGACTACGTGTGTCATCCCCCCCAACGCGGCTTAACTTCGCGCGGTCGGGGGACGACATGGCGCGGCTCAACCGCACATGCGGCTAAACTTTGCCTCGTGTGGCCACTCTCATTTGATTCAATGTGTTGTCGAGCCCCTTAACTTCGCGCGGTTAAACCGCCTCGTGTGGCCGGGGCCTTAGTGACATCAATTAAGTTATTTGGCAGAACTATTTTTTACTTTGATGAATCACTAGCCCGTGGTCTGCATGTATTGTGATCGAAGTGACACCCGGTCTAGAAGTGTAAGTTAATATTAAAATACGGTATAAGTTTAGGCCTACCTCAGTCCATGGCAATGACCGTAGCGTCGCATAACTTATAGGCTTTGTGGTGATTGGTAGCGAAAGTATTAAGGTTTTACTCATGCAGCTGAAAGCAAGTGTTTTTAAAGCCTAAATTGGGCTTATTAACTTGGATAACGATTGTTAATGTTTAACACAGTTGCTGTGGCTGCATCCCCGGTAATGCATGGCGTGCCGTGAAGCAAAGCGGCTGTGTCACCTAGGCCTACATTCCAAGCAGTGCTGCTATCTGCGGGTCTTTTAGCAAACTATGTTGACTCTTGTCGAAGGCAGCCTAAGTTATTTATTGTTGGGTCCATTTTTTACTGAAACATGGATAATCAAACGGTTCGGGTTAAAAGTTTATTTCGAACTAAGTTAAACGTTATGCTGTTTTAGCCAGGTCAATAATAACACAAATAGTCGTCATTTACAAGTGAATTTTAGTAAGTTTTAAAAAGCTAACAGGCCTACCAAGTCAGGGAGCAAGCTGGTACGGCCTCGGGTACGATACGAGCGTCGAGCGGCTTGTAAGTAGCGGTGGTGACTGCGATTAAAGCGGCATATTTATAACACTCATCGAATTTCCCCTCTTTGTAGGAGTCAGTTTAGTCGATGATGGCAAACTGTGCTGACCGCAAGACGTATTGCAACTATTGTTTTATCTGACGGTTCCCTCCTTAAGAAAAACTTAGCTTCCACTTCGTCTTATAGTTTTCTGATGACTGAAGTTTTTTTGGAACCTCCGTGCTAGAAAACCACAAACGTTCCCTGGACTGCAGCTCACTTAACAAAACACTTCTATATTTGAGAATCACTCTACTTCAAATTCAAAGAATCTGTAACATCACCTTTGTCTTCTTGAGTTTGGCTCAAGAATCACATGTTTGGTGCTGTTCCTCTGACATTTTCGGCTCAAATGATGCATGACTCACCTGAGCGGCATTTTTTCGAAAAATCGGTTTGGACTTGGAACCATGAGCAGGCGTTGCTTACCGCCGCTCGCCACTCAGACGTATCGTTGCCACCCTCAACAAATGTACAAGCAATTAAATGAGACCCGATGTCAGAGCGGCGCCACTCAGTGCTCGTATCTTACCTGGGGCCAAATAGGCCTCAAGCCTACTAGGCCTACTGAGTTATTATGTTTCATTATAACTTAGGCCTATGCTATTTTGATGTTTTGTAAACAGATAGGCCTTCAGTTTAAGAATATAACTACCGGTATAAATAACTATAATAATTTCTGCTAGGCATTGGCTTGGGCCTAGAAGCATTTACAGAAGACTCCCTCTTATCCGGACTCCTCGGGACCGAGGCCAGTCCGGATAACGGTTTTTCCGGTTAAGCCGACGTCCCCAAAAACTCATTAAAATGGACCGTTTATGGTGATATTCGACTTAAATTTAGGAGAGCATTGTATTTAGACATGTGATCACTGGTCTCAAATCTTTCCCACGAGAACAGTCGTTACAGTACCGTCCACTTCCTGCCAATCTAGTCCGGTTAAACCAATGTGCTGATAAAAATTGTCCGGTTAAAGAGATGTCATTTCCGTCGAGTGTAGTCCGGTTAAAAGGTGTCCGGATAAGAGGAAGTCTACTGTATTTGAAAAAAATCATGTTTTCAGAATTGTGTTCCAGTTACTATTGTGAATGATACTGTCACATCTTAAATGTAAAATGCATGTTGAGCAATACAGATTTTTCAATTTCATATGATTTGTAACTTATTCCTTCTTTTGAATGTAGGCCTACATAAACGTCAGCAGGGTTAATTTTTTTTAGAACGTGTGATAATGGACACAACATGTTTTTGCAACAGGTATACATGGGGACTAAGTAGACATGAGTCCAAACTCCCATATAAACCGCATGGGAAAATTGACCAATCACTTCTGTAGTTCTATAACTATTGCCACAACGAGCGTTGAGCCCTGATCACTAATTGGTCAAATAAGTAAATACCGTACAGTATGTAGTGATTTGTAGAGGTTATGTTAATCATGTCTCCGGTATTTAAGGTGTTAATTTTTATTTTATAAGTGTTGGTCAGTGATGCTAATAATTAATAATGCTGTTTAAAATATTTTTGCAGAGTGTGATAGTGGTACAATTAACTATGGATAAAGAGACAATTATGAATAAGATTTTTTTTTAAGTAGCCTATTCAAACCAATTTTTAATTAACTCAATATTTTACTTTTTTTACCAAGACCAACCCCTGGTAGCAGTAAGTTAACCTCCCTAAAAAGCTTTTATACGCCAGCATTCTCCCACTACCTACTTTAACCCACCAGCTGCCACTGTGTCCCACACCTTAAGTAATAAACTCCTGTGATTTCAGACCAATATGAAGATGAAGAAGCAGAAGAGATCTCTAGTGAACTGTGGCAGGAAGCCTGTTGGATTGTTATTAATGCATATTTTGATGAGAAAGGTCTTGTACGACAGCAGTTGGACTCGTTTGACGAGTTTATTCAGATGTCTGTACAAAGAATCGTTGAAGATTCTCCCCAAATAGACTTGCAAGCGGAGGCACAACACACAACTGGTGAAATTGAAACACCTGTAAGTGTATACTATCCGTTGAGGACTATAGTTTAAGTTATAAAAACAAAGATAGCCTATGGCCTTAAACGGTACAAAGTGTGTTTCTAACAAGATGGGCTTTAGTGAGCCGCTTTGTTAAAAGTTGTCGTAGCTACTATCTTCTGATAATTACAATATGACAAGTGCAAATATTGAGTTGCATGCGGCGCAATGCAGCATACGGCAGAAAACTGTGCCACCATGTTTCCTTGAAATGCATTCATGTTAGCTGAGACGCACACGTGGATTTGTCTGCAACTTGCTGCATGGCTCCGCATGTCACAGTTTGTAACACAGACAAAGATTTTTGACATTGCTACGGTGTGCAAGACGACAACAAATTAATATCTGATTAAGTGGGTCAGCGAATATACTATCTTTGCTGTATGATATTAGCCACGAAGATGCAAAATGGCATGGTCAGACTATAGGAATGAAGCTTTAATTAATTGAAAAAAAAACTGATTTCCTATCGTTGAACAGCATTTCGTAATTTTTTCTAAAGCCATTTTTAGAGCTTAAAACCCAGCCAGTTAAGTATACCGAGGCTATATAGGCCTAGTAAATTAAGCTGAATAATATCTACGAGGGAAAAAAAACTAAGACTCTCATGGCCTAATATTCTTACAGAGATAATCTAAACTGTTGTAGTTGGCTGGTTAATGGAGATATTTTGATTAGGCTAAATTTATCATGTTTATTATTTCACTATTAGTTGCTAACATTTCACTAAAACATTAGGTTGAACCTGAATGTCACTAAAATAGGGTAAACAACAATTCCCATATCTGATTCAAAAGAGTTGCTACTACTTACTGTATTGTCAATCTTGGCGACTGAGTAGTGTGTGTGCTGCGCCCCAACATGCGCTGACCAAACATTCGTGTGCTGCATGGCTTGCAACGCAAATCTTGTCTGCCTTGCGTTGTGTTACGTGCATCTCAGCATCCGCCCGGCCTGAACAGTTATTTTCAAATTTCTTTATCATGCTAGAGATGTGGTATTTTTAACCTTTTGGTGTACAAGAAGTATTTGTGCAGTAGGCTAAGCCTTTTATTCCCTGGTTTTTAATTTTCTACAATTGGCCTACTTTCAACTGAACTAATTTAATTTTTTATTGTTTTAGCCTCGATACTTATTGAAGTTTGAACAAATTTATCTTTCAAAACCAACTCACTGGGAAAAAGATGGTTCGCCTTCACCTATGATGCCTAATGAAGCTCGACTCCGCAATCTCACCTATTCAGCACCTCTTTACGTTGACATTACAAAAACAATTGTGAAAGAAGGAGAAGATCCTATTGAGACACAACATCAAAAGTCTTTTATTGGTTAGTATAAATAAAAGTTTCCGTAAACACACAGTTCTTTGAATCTTTCAATTTTGTTTGGCAAATAAATTAGGATACGTAGATGTCTTGGAACCAATGCATAGGCCTACCTTAAAGCAGTGAACAGTATGGCTGAAGAAATTTTATAAATGAACTAAGTGTTTGTGTAGGCCTAGCCTTTTGTTTTAGGAATAAAAAGTTTAACACCTTAACTTATTTATTTCTCTGATAATCTTGAAATAATCTGGATATTATCCTATTCTGTAATCTAGGCTTTTATTTATTTATTTTATTGAATTTTTAGGTTGTTTTTTATCAAGCTACTACCTATCTATAGTCCTTGCGACCCTAAGTTGAGGCAGCCAAAGGCCGCACTAGATATACGCGTTGCGGCCTTGGGCTGCCTCAACTTAGGGTGGGGCGAGGACTATAGTAGGCCTACATTGGAATAATTTTTGGTTTCATATATGAGACCTATTTTGTCAGATTAAATACAAAGTTTATATCTATAGCCTACATGAAGTCATTATGGCACTGTCACTTTCTGCATTAAATATTAGGCTTTAAGAATGGACCCTAGATAATTAACTCTGAAATTGTCTTCTCAAATTGTGAAATAATTAATATATACCTTGTTATTATTTTTCAGGCAAAATACCTATAATGCTTAGATCAACATACTGTTTACTGAATGGTCTAACAGATCGAGATTTGACAGAGTTGAATGAATGCCCATTAGATCCAGGTGGCTACTTCATCATAAACGGATCAGAAAAGGTAAAGCTTAGGCCTACAATAATTTCAACAAAATAATTTAGACATCCTGCAAAATACATTGTTTTTGATTATCAAAACTTACTTAAAATTAATTTGAGCTTTAACGTTTTTATTACTTTAAAATATAAATGTGTTTATTGATTGGCAGGTATTGATAGCCCAGGAGAAGATGGCTACAAACACAGTGTATGTGTTCAGTATGAAAGACGGCAAGTTTGCATACAAAGCTGAGATCCGGTCATGCCTAGAACACTCCTCCAGACCAACGTCCACTCTCTGGGTTAACATGATGGCCAGGGGAGGACAGGTAACAGAACATGTGGTGTTTTTACCATAAAAGCCTACTGCTAGCGATTTACAGTGTTTTATTTTCAAATATCTAGCGCATAGAGAAAACCCAATAACCAGTATTTGAATTTCTGAAAACCCTTGTGCTCAACCTATAAATAACCCACCGAGACTTCTAATTTCTCCTTCCTCCAAAATCCCTCTTATTCCCAAACCCATTTGACAATGGTGTTAGTTAAGACACTAGGGCACAAAAGTAACAATAATTATACATATTTTTGTATCTGTTTGGTATTTCTTACTTTAAATAGGCCTAGTTTTAAAATTTCCACAAACATTCTATAGAGAGAAAGATCTTGAAACAAATTTTCCACCAAATTAAAGTCTGTTGTTGGCTATAGGCTAATTTTTTTCAAATTATATTTTGATGACTTAAACTTTTCTCTAATTAAGTTTAATGCTTGACTAAACTAAACCACTGAATTGCCAGCCACTATTAAAAGTCAAATGCTAAATGCATAATGGTTTGTGTTAATTTCAGATACCCAACTCTGTTAGGGTTAGAAGTTAGAATACTCGATAATGACTTGTGGTTTGTTGAATTGCTTATGTAACTAGGTGCTAATTTATTTTTACAATTTCAGAGCATTAAAAAGTCAGCCATTGGTCAGCGTATCATAGCAATCCTGCCCTACATCAAACAGGAGATCCCCATCATGATTGTGTTCAGAGCCCTGGGATTTGTGGCTGACAGGGATATTCTGGAACACATCATCTACGACTTTGATGACCCTGAGATGATGGAAATGGTGAGAGTTAAAACTGGTCAGCTTTAACCCATTGAAACTAGAATTTCCTTTGTCAATGTAATTTACATAGGTTTTTTATTTCGTTTTATGTTTTTAAGGTAGGCTATCTGAATTTTAACACTATAATAATGGTTAACCAAAAAAATTGTGTCCTACTCAAAACTAGTGTAAAAATACCCAGGCTAACCACCATTTTTAAGTTCGCCCTCCCATTGGCTTAAGCCACATTAGTAAGAATTGCACATGTATGAGAACCAAACTCGCGCATGTATAATACCCTCAGTGCTATACTCCTTAGTGCAACCGCTTAGCCAGCTGAACTATCATGTCACCGGCGGCCAACATTTGTGCTACTATATGGATGTTCAACACTTGCTCTTGCAGATGAGATACAACGAACTACTAAATTGCCAGTGCGTTTTCCAGCTGGCTCCCCCTCTCCGCAATATTTTGTGATGAGTTCTTCTTGTGACTAAGCATGGGTTTGTTAAGTCTTTTATTCTAAAATCCAAAGAATTATCGACTCTTCAATTATCTTTTGCAGGTAAAGCCCTCTTTAGATGAAGCCTTTGTCATCCAAGAACAGAACGTTGCATTGAACTTCATTGGAGCAAGAGGCGCAAGACCCGGTGTGACCAAAGAAAAACGTATAAAGTATGCTAGGGAAATTTTGCAGAAAGAAATGCTTCCCCATGTCGGAGTGTCTGACTTTTGTGAAACGAAAAAAGCTTACTTTTTAGGGTGAGTCCTTAAATTGTCAATTAGTTTAGGCTATATCAATTCCAACTAATGCTGTAATTTTATCATTCAGCATAGGCCTAAAAAAAAAAAACACTTTTTTGTGTTCAAGGGGACTTAACTCAAAAATTTTTTAGGAAAACAATACTTTTTCCATATAGACCTACTGATTAAATAGAGCAGGGAAAGTAAAAACTATCATTACAGATAGTGCGGGCCTACTATTTAGGCAAACCACAAACTCAGCCCGGGGTTCAGCTTAATCAGGCTTAAGCTGCGTTAGCATTTTTAGCATTTTCAGGGTGTCCACAGGGTATTAGGCTACATGCGTGATTTTTTTAAACTGGGAATTATGCGTGAATTTCATATTTTACCAGTAATTTTCAATTTTACCCGATCGCACATAAAAATGATGTTTCCGTGACAACGGGATACAACGATGGCATTTCCGTGAAAGCCAGGGGTTGGTGTAGTAATCCTTACAGAAGATTTGGTAAAATTAAAATTATCAGTATTAAGAATCTATTTTTCAGGTGTCAATATTGGTCAGGAGATTCGAAAAAATTTTGGTATCAATATATCACTATTTTTTAAAAGTTATTAATTGATAAATTGCAAGTTTAAGGATTAGTTTTTTTTTTTTATTTTCTGATTATTTAATTAGTAGGCTTAATATAAAAATTGCATACTTGTGTCTGGCAATAAATAGTACAGTAATCATAAATTTTGTTTCTTTAACTTAGAATGCTTTTTCCGATAACCAAAATAGCCAACTGTGTCAGCGCTTAAACAGCATTGCAGTTGGCACAAAAACGCTTTGGAAAGTTTAGTATGAAAAGTACGCCTGAACTACCTGGAATTACTCATGAATTTTTTTCTGGTTGGCCTTGTAGACACCCTGATTTTGCTATACGTACACAACTTAAAAATGCTATATCGTTTTTGCAAGCTACAGTATATTTAATTTGCTACAAATAAAATTGAAGATGTAATGTACAAACATGTAATATTACTGGACATTATTTTCAAATGCTTAAAGAATAATATTTTTGCTACAGTTTTTTTTTTTTTTGTAGCATTTTTGCTAAAACAAATGTCATCCCAGCCTATACTCTGAGCTTAATTTAATGTTTGTGTGGGGAATGAATTATTTCTGGCCTTGAACTCAGAAAGTCTACCTTTTCAGCCCAAGACGCTTGCACTGAGCGCATGTATAGCTTGATATAGACAAAGAAATATGTTTTACATTAGGGTAAACAAACCTGTTTACACCGAAAGTAATTCCATGTATCGTAACTTATGAAGGGAAATCATTTAATGGGCAATTTTTCTCTCCCAGTACTAGGCCTTGCTATTCCTAGTTATGTTGTTTACTGTTAGTTTAGTATAAGCATAAATGTTTCATGGTGACATGTTGTTACATGCTGTGTCCAGGTACATGGTACACAGACTCTTGTTAGCAGCCCTTGGTCGCAGAGAGCTCGATGACAGAGATCACTACGGCAACAAACGTCTAGACTTAGCTGGACCTCTTCTTGCATTCCTGTTCAGAGGGTAAATAACATTAAAGTTTTTTTCTTCTTAATTATTTCCATATATACTTCTTTAAGCTAAATTACGTAACAGTAAATTTATTTTTGTTGAAAAATCACTCTGTTTTAATTTTTTTTAATGATACTGTACCATACCCACATCAAACCATTAATGAACGTTCAAGTGTTGAAAATGTATCAAAGATTACTAACACTATTTTTATTTGTGATTCCTATGTATCTGGCCCTTGTTTCTCAATATTCAAGATGTTAAATGTATAATTTGTTCTTTTTAGTGCCAAAGTAATTGGGAAAAATAACTAGAATTTGATTATACATATCCAGCCAAAGTTGACCATGGAAAATGGTAATTTCAGTCATAAACTTTAATACCATTGATTTCATATTTAATTTTTTTTATGATTCCGCACATTTACCAATTTTTGTTTATAACATTAGAGATAATATGAAAAATTAACATAGCCTATCGTAAAATATTAACAGGGCCTGTTTTATCAATTAGTTAATTATTATCTTTAAAGTGGTTTGGATGAATGGTAAATCAAATCAGGTTACTTGCAGACCAACTAAAAACAATTTGGAACAATTTATTTACCAGGCTCAAATTCGGGGGTAGGATATAAGGACATTTTTTACTATATTCACATTAAGTCTTTAAAAAAATTTCAGGCTGTTCAAGAATTTAATGAAAGAAGTGCGGATGTATGCTCAAAAGTTTATTGACAGAGGAAAAGACTTCAACTTGGAACTCGCTATCAAGACAAAGATAATTACAGATGGTTTGAGGTATTCCCTGGCCACAGGTAACTGGGGAGATCAGAAGAAGGCTCATCAGGCCCGAGCTGGGGTGTCTCAGGTACATTCAACTCTCATATATTTAACATAGATTACACTTTGTATATAGATGCTGTCTTAACTTACTATGCAATGCTTAAGTGTGAAATTGTGTTGTGTAGCACTATTGTATAACAGTGTCAATTCCAAGAGGGAGGCTATAGGGGCTAAACCTCCCTTCCCCATTGGGCCCAGGAAAAATAAATGTAAACTTACATTTCGTCTTTGGAACGTAACGGAGGTTTTTGGACACATTTCTAGACATTAAAAATGGCTTTTGAAATCCACCAAGCAGCTAAATAAATTTTTTCTTGGGGGTGTGGAACAAACATCCCCAGGGAAGCCCCCCCACTTGGCAAAGTCCTAGAACCGTCACTGTTGTGTAGCAACCCTCAACTTGGTTGGGAAATTATTTATTTTTAAGCAGTAGTAGTAGTAACATTTTCTATTGTACAGGTGTTGAATCGATTGACTTTCGCCTCTACCTTGTCTCACTTGCGTCGTGTAAACTCTCCCATTGGTCGAGATGGTAAACTGGCCAAGCCTCGCCAGCTGCATAATACTCTGTGGGGTGAGTGGGTTTATAGATTGACTATTGTGTTGTTGAGATGCATACCAATTTTGTTTAGCTTGACATAAGTTTTAACTCACAGTTGGCACTCGACAATCTGTGATTCAATAGTTTGAAACGTTCAGTAACCCAAATGAGTAGCCATCTAGCCTCTGTACAGTATGGAATTTGATTGTTTTCTACTCAATAAAAAAATTAATTAGTTGATTTTAGCCAATTTGATGGAGCCACTGACTAGTCAAAGATATCAGAACCAAACATAAACAAGCATTTTCTTAATCTGTAGTGCAATATTAACAATTTATTTAATTCAAAGATGTTTTGATGTTAATTAAGATGTCCGACCCTCACAACCTCTTAAATGTCTGAGAGCGAAATTGTGAGTCAACTGTACTGGATTTAATCCCATAGACTATAAAGCAGAATAAAAAATTGAAGTAAAATATATTAAAAGCCAAACTAATTGAATGGTGAATTTTGCATAGCCTACTAATTACTAACCGTGTTGTGCTTCTGTTTGTAGGCATGATCTGTCCTGCTGAGACTCCAGAAGGTGCTGCTGTAGGTCTGGTCAAGAACTTGGCACTGATGGCTTACATATCCGTCGGCTCCCAGCCATCACCCATCCTGGAGTTCTTGGAAGAGTGGAGCATGGAGAACTTGGAGGAGATCGCGCCTTCCGCCATAGCTGATGCTACCAAAATATTTGTAAATGGATGTTGGGTAGGTACTGTGTGTTTTACATAAATGTTGCACACTGTTTACTAGTTTAGATATCATGCCTTAATTTATCTTCAAATTCTGTACAACTGCCATGCACTCCAGACGAACAGCAAATTTTTGTTGTAGAAAAAAAGGACAAAATCACAAACAATGCATTGGGAGTACTTAAATTTTGTATATTGTAAAGCTGATTTTTTTAGGATCTTGAAAGTCGTCAGTGTTACTGTGATTGCCGAGTAAATTGTCCTCCACTTATCCTCCACCAGTTCTACTTTTCATCTTCTACTCAAGCTAATTTTTTATTATAGTTCATATGAGTTTAATCATGTTATTTATGTTTATATTAAGCTTATAAATTTGTAGTGGGATCATATAGGAATTGTGAGGAGTTATTTTGGTGGATACCACTTAAAAAATTAATACTTACTCACTCACTCACTCCCATGGCCATTTATATGCCCAAGGCAAGATTTGGCTGCACCAACAACTTCTCTCATCTTTCTCTATATTCCGCCTCTTCCACTGCTGCCACTTCTCCAATCACTTGACCAATTAAAAAAATAAAAACTGACTTAGATATCATCACGTTCTCAACATTTAAAATGCTGGAAGAGGTCTTTCTCATTCACACACGCATTACTATTCCTTAGATATTCCCTTGTTTCAAAGACAAGGATTTTTAGCTCAATTTGTGATGGCTAACATGATTACTCTGAATGCACTCAGGTGGGAATACACAGAGACCCTGAACAGCTGATGGGAACCTTACGCAAGCTGAGGCGACAGATGGACATCATTGTCAGTGAGGTGTCCATCATCCGAGACATCCGTGACAGGGAGATCAGGATATACACAGACGCTGGGCGCATCTGTCGACCACTGCTCATTGTGGAGAACGGACAGTTGCTGCTGAAGAAACGTCACATAGACAACCTCAAGGAGCGGGACTACAACAATTATGGGTGAGTTCAACTGTTTATCATTCCTAGATAGATTTATTATATGAAAATTCCCCTTTACTGAAATTTGTTAAGAAAGCATGAAATTCTTTGTTTGAAGGTCATTTATTATGACACTGATATTATGCTACTTGGGGTGTTTTGTTTTTTTTAAGTAAGGGTAGTTTCGCGTACACTACAACAGAGCTGCAGATGGCACAATTCTATTCACAAGTGATATCAGTAGCCTATGTGGTGATCCGCCTCATTGCAGCGTAGGCTACACATGTATTGCAAGGACGACTTTCCAGTCTTAAAAATATAATTAGGTGTGACCAAAAATATTTCCCTTCTGATGTAAATTCATTGTTTATGTCAATTTTAAAACCTATAATTTATTCATCACTTGATAATATTATTACGAACTCAATATTTGCAACATTGGTGTATGACATTTTCCTCTCTCTTTATGTGAGGTCTAAATTATTCCGTCTTTAATAACTTGTGAAACTCTTTATTTACACTACCATATTTGTTTTTAATTCTGATTGTTGTCTTGGTCAGGTGGCAAGTGCTGGTGTCCAGTGGTGTGGTGGAGTACATTGATACTCTGGAGGAGGAGACCACCATGATAGCCATGACACCACAGGACCTACAGCAGGAGAAGGAGTACGCCTACTGTACATCCTACACTCACTGTGAGATCCACCCTGCGATGATACTGGGAGTTTGCGCCTCCATCATCCCCTTCCCTGACCACAACCAATCCCCTAGGAACACCTACCAGGTAAACATATGTTAGACCAGGGTTCGATTTTGTACACAATCAGGGTGGCCATAGACGGGGGGAAAAATGTTTGTGTTGGGAAAAAGTTGGGAGTTATGTGTGAGTTTTGAAATTTCACAGAGAAAACCGGATTATAGTGCCATTTTGTTGTAGTGTGGATTTAAGATGAATTTAGAAGTGCTTAACACTTATCGTCGTAGTGTTTTCTTGTGTAAATGCTTATGTAATCTCTAAAAAAACTTCTCTGATCAAAAGACCCTATAAATTTAACATTATCTCAATCGTGTATCGTTTATGTATGCATTTATTTTATCTATTTCTTTAATTTTTTTTATATCATTTATACTGAGCAAATCACATTTTTGTTGTCAAAACACTTCATATTTCAATTTCAAGAACTGTCTCTTAGACACAATGTTATGTGTTGCAGAGCGCTATGGGTAAACAAGCCATGGGAGTGTACATCACCAACTATCACGTGCGGATGGACACCCTGGCTCACGTGCTGTACTACCCTCACAAGCCACTAGTCACCACCAGGTCCATGGAGTATCTGAGGTTCCGAGAGCTCCCTGCAGGCATCAACTCTGTGGTGGCCATTCTCTGCTACACGGGCTACAACCAGGAGGACAGTGTCATCTTGAATGCATCTGCCGTTGAGAGAGGCTTCTTTAGGTCTGTATTAGTAATGTTCTTTGTAGTTCAGCATGTTTTGTTGAATCCCTATTTCACCATAGCTTAAAACTGATTTTAAAAGAAAACTTGACTCTTTTTATATATGAAAATTATATAATTGTATACTCAACTGCCGATTAACCGAAATAAAGTAGGGCTCAGGCTTCCCGGTTATGTAAAATCAAGGTCCGCAAAATACTATTAAGAATACAGTAGACTCTTGCTCATCCGGACTAATGTGGCGGACGTCTGGTCCGGACTACGAAAAATCCGGACTATCGAGAGTTTAGCAAATACAGTACTGTATATATAGCCGTTTTTTCAATTTAGTTCCAGGTCCACAGTATTGATAGACACTAGACAGTATTGATAGAAAGGCAAATGCAGTTCCACTGGTAATAAATTTGTAACGCCGTGTTATCCGAGTTTTTGATTATCCGAGGTTGTCTCGGTCCTATTTAGCTTGGATAATCGGACTTCTACTGTACTGTGCCGCTAAAAAAAATCACGATTGCCGATCCGGACTAGCGGGAGTCTGGACAAGGCCTGTATTAAAATACAAGACAGTATTAAATTATGGTAACTAACACATTTTTATTGCATTAAAACAAAATTGAATGTTGTATTTGATAGGAATCACAATGAATAACAAACTTATTTCAACACAATGACACTTGTAAATACAAAGAAGATCTACAGTCCTTAAGATCAAAGAAAAAATTTACAAGACACAAATTACCATGAATTAATTTCTTTGAAAGTAATATCTACAGTTTTCTGTTTTAGAACCATGAAATATCTCTGTTTGACACTACTTTTATGTTTCTTAACACAATTTTGTCTGCACTTTGAGCATTGTATTGCAATCGCAGTAAGTGGGGAGGTTCTATGGCCTTGAGTGAGCCTAGGCCAGCCTGGTGACGGTGATTTATGGAGTTTACATCCTACTGCCATTCCTTCCAAGAAAAAGACACTGCAGTGTCAAAAACATTGATTTACAGTTTTAAAAACACCGTCCCTCTCCATTTAATTT
Source organism: Macrosteles quadrilineatus (assembly GCF_028750875.1). Classification (NCBI taxonomy): domain Eukaryota; kingdom Metazoa; phylum Arthropoda; class Insecta; order Hemiptera; family Cicadellidae; genus Macrosteles; species Macrosteles quadrilineatus. Next base: position 162,915,117 of record NW_026542594.1, read on the forward strand.
TACTTATTTACCCTGGAATGTGTCCCGGTGAAGCCGCAATGTGGTTAATCTGATTATTGTTACTTGTTACCTTGTTACTTATTGTTGTTACTTGTTTATTGAAGCAGGTATGTCTATATAGGAATGTCTCTCAACTAATGAACAGGATAAGATAATTTTAAAAAGTTTTAGCTAGGTACCCTATGAAAAGACAATTTTTTATTGTGTGCAGGTCTGTCTTTTTCCGATCATACAAAGATGCGGAATCTAAACGAATTGGAGATCAAGAAGAACAGTTTGAGAAACCTACAAGACAAACATGCCAGGTATGTAGTATTAATTTTGTTTTATATTTTTCCATTGAAATCTCAAACTCTTTATGAGTTATTGAATTCTCAAACTCTTTATGAGATATTGAATTCTCAAACTCTTTATGAGTTATTGAATTTTAATTAGAGATGGACGGGTCTCAATATTTCGAGAAATTTTCGGGAAATTTAAATCTTGTTCTACATGACGAGATTTTATTTTTATCAAGATTTTTTTGAGAAGAGATCAAGAACATTAAAAACTCCTGCAAAAAGTCAATGAAATACTTGCAATACAGGAGCACTTTGTTGTTGCATTTCCTTTGAGGAGGCGTTCTTATTTAATTTACATGTTTCTTTAATTTTTTTTTTTTTTTTTTTACATGTTTCTTTAATTGTTTTATACTTTTCGTTCATCCCTAATTTTAATCTATCCTTATACTTTAGAACTCCGACTATCCGAATCAATTGGGACCAGACCCCATTCGGATAATTAAAAATTCGGATAGTCGGAGTTTTATAGGAGTTCCAGGAATTTCCAAAAAAATCCTCACGTTTGGTACTAAATGCACTTTTAATTATAATTATAAATGAAATCAGAACATTTTTCAGTATGTTCTCAAGTTAATTGTGTTCCATCAAAGTCCAAAATTACACACTGGCTAAATAATAACAATTCTTTGATATTTTGCAAAACTTATTATTGCTGTAGCTTTACGTTTTTAAAATTGTTGAAATAAGCGATTCGGATAATCGGTAATTCGGTTAATTGGAGTTCGGATAGATGGAGTTCTACTGTACAGTACAATATCTTCAATTACGGTAACCACTTTCTCTTCTTGAATTATACTTTGGTGCCGAGAAATTTACTCTTAGCATAATTATATCTTTTGTTTGTATATAAACTCAGTATGAGGACCTGATGATGATTGATTGTGTCAGTATTTGTACGGTGTGTATAGTTACGCTAATATTGATTTGACTTGCAGGGCATGCGTAATGCTATCTATGACAAGCTAGATGATGATGGCATCATTGCTCCTGGACTGCGTGTGTCTGGAGATGACGTGGTCATCGGCAAGACGATGACACTTCCAGACAACGAGGATGAGGTACATGGCCTTACAAGTGTTATACGTTAGCATTTTTTTTTTAAGTAATAGAGTTAAGAAATAATATAAAGTTATAGAAGTAATAGAAGTTAATTTTCTCCATACTTTAAGAAAATTAGATTCCAGGGACAGGGACTAGTAGACGATAAAAGAAGACAAAACATACTGATATTTCATCCTTTTGTAAGACTTCTTCAGAAAGTAGATTTTAAATAAAAAAAATTCATCAAGACAAAATATTAATCTGTATGTCTTTGTGTTCTTTTATTGTGTATATAACCCTGGACTGTATTTTTCTTAGTTAAGTTCGTAGTTAGTTCTATAGTTCCTAGTTCTCTATTCCTTCTTAATAATTCCTAACTAGCCAAATAGCTTTCTGTTTCTTTTTTAGTTATAATTGTTGTACACCAAATACCTTTTGGATAACCATATATTTGTCTGAATTAAACTAAAGATATTTAATGTTTTTTTATAATTTTCCCAGAAGAGCTTGGAACACTATACAGTAGACTCTCCCCCTTATCCGGACACCTTTTAACCGGACATCGGTTTAACCGGACAACACTCGGCGGAAATGACATTTCTTTAACTGGAGAATTTTTATCAGCACATTGGTTTAACTGGACTAGATCCGCAGGAAGTGGATGGTACTCAAACGACTGGTCTCGTGGGAAAGATTTGAGACCAGTGATCACGTAAACTGTCCGTTTTAACGAGTTTTTGGGGACGTTGGTTTAACCGGAAAAGCCGTTATCCGGACTGGCCTCTGTCCCGAGGAGTCCGAATAAGAGGGAGTCTACTGTAATATGTTTAACGGGTTTAAAACAAAATCAGAAATATAGATAAAAATAGGTTTTTACACAGTAAGTGACTGCACGGCCTTTAATATTTAATTGTTGTAAGCTTTTTATATTGGTTTGGAAAAAATTATTTTTACATTGTGTTGTGCTCAAAGAAAATACAATCTTGATTCAAATTCGTATGGTTATTTCACTTATTTGTATGGCACAAATCATGTTAAGTGACAATGTTATAAATCAATAAACAGAAGAACATATTATATACTCAACAATCCTTTAACCTTATCATTGATTCTCAGTTAAGATCATGTGTTTCAGTTGGAAGGAACTACAAAACGCTTCACCAAGAGAGACGCCAGCACGTTCCTGCGTAACAGTGAGACAGGTATTGTCGACCAAGTGATGCTGACTCTCAACTCTGAGGGCTACAAGTTCTGTAAGATCAGAGTGAGGTCGGTGCGCATCCCTCAAATCGGGGACAAGTTTGCATCAAGACACGGACAGAAAGGAACCTGTGGTATCCAGTATCGTCAAGAGGTAATTATTTCTGGACTTAACAAGCTGTGGTGACAGGGCCGTACCTAGGGTTGGCGGCGCCCGGAGCAAACGTGGTCGTGGCGCCCCCTCCCCCCCCCCCCCCCGTAATAGTCACATTCGAATATTCAAATCATGTATTTTAATACAAATAGGTTGCCCCCCCCCCTTCGGACGGCCCTGTGTGGTGATAAGTTTATGAGAAGATGATTTTTTTCCTTTTTGCTAAGTTTGAGCTTAAAACATTGAGATATGTTTTTAAATGGCAACCAACAGGCCTGCCCTTTCACAAGCCTCATTGATGTTTGGAGTTTTTAACGTTATTTGTAGGTGTACTCTCCGTGGTACTCGATTATAAGGCTCCTTAAAATGTCATTCCAATCCATGTTTTGTTTTAAGAGAGTTTATAAAATATGGACTTTAAACTAACTGTATAATAAGCTTAATTTATTTTGATGATGTGCTTTCATTGTTACAGGACATGCCTTTTACCTGTGAAGGCATTACTCCAGACATCATTATCAACCCCCACGCTATCCCTTCTCGAATGACAATTGGCCATTTAATTGAGTGTCTTCAGGGAAAGGTAAATAAAAGCCTTGACTACTAAGCACAACATAAATAATCCAAGTGTGAAAAGTTTGCTGACCTATGTATATTCTTTTTACATCCTAAGTAATAAAAACTATGGGGATATAAAGTATTCCTGGTCAAAAATGAGTATTTTTCATAGGTTGTAGGCCCAAGATCATTGGATCAATATTTTATATAGAACTACAATCTATTAGCTGTGACATAAAATCACAAACAATCTTCAATCAAACTTTATTTTCACTTTTTTTTTAGGACGCTAGGCACAAGCCCGGGATTGTTTTTCACATTACTTCAGGCTAGGCCTAGAGGTTGTGGCATTATCATTTAGATAAAATCCATGGGTGATTTGGCGAGATTTGAACCCGGGACATCTTGGACCGAAGGCCGTGCTCTAACCACTAGACCAGCTCGCCTCCCCAAACTTAATTATTAGGCCTAAAACATCTTATTAGTTTTTTTTTTTTTTTTTTTTATTACAATTTTACTACTAAGGCGTGTAAGCATTTTCTACAAGGATGTTTTTTGTTTTGCTATCATTTAGGACTATTGACCAATGTATGTATTGATGAACGTCTAAATAATTTATATTTTTGCACAGCCATATTGTATCCTTTGTGGTGTAGGTATCCTCAAACAAGGGAGAGATCGGTGATGCTACGCCTTTCAACGACGCTGTGAACGTGCAGAAGATCTCAACGTTGCTGCAGGAGTACGGCTACCAGCTGAGAGGCAACGAGGTTATGTACAACGGCCACACGGGGCGCAAGATCAATGCGCAGGTGTTCATTGGGCCGACGTACTACCAGAGACTCAAGCACATGGTGGACGACAAGATTCACTCTCGCGCGCGAGGACCTGTGCAGATCCTGGTGCGACAACCCATGGAGGGCAGAGCTAGGTGAGGCACTACATTCGTGGTTGATTTTTACTCAAAAGATAATCAATATAATTTTGGTTGGTGTTAATTCCTAAGAAATGGTCTTCTATTCTATAGAAACTAACAAGTTTTACAATTATGTAATTTTTATTCTGATGGTAAAATGTGTAAATTATTTTATTTGATTTACCACCACTTAGTCTTAGGGCATTTTTATTAATATGCTAAGTAGAAGAAATTATATTTTATAAAGCCTGGTGTTAATTTGAATTAGGCTTAAGAAAGGAATTTGTTAAATTACCATTATTACTGTATGTTTTATTGGAAGCAACCTTTGAAAATTATTTTCCCAAATAATAAATGACAAATATGGTTAGAAAAAAATTTTATTTCTTATGATTGGCTATTGGGTTGTGATATGCTCTATACTGGATCAGTAGGATTAGGAACATAATGGGGTTTGTAATACAACAAATGGTCTAAAAAGATCTTTGAAATCAGTTTTTACTTGTCTTCAACAGAGATGGAGGTCTCCGGTTCGGAGAAATGGAGCGAGACTGTCAGATTGCACACGGAGCTGCTCAGTTCTTGAGGGAGCGTCTGTTTGAAGTGTCAGATCCGTACAGAATCCATGTGTGCAACTTCTGCGGCCTGATTGCCATTGCCAACCTGAGAAACAACACCTTTGAATGCAAGGGCTGTAAGAATAAAACACAGGTAACAACAAACATTTCGCATTTATTTTAATGCTATTATAAGGTTTTCAGTGTTGGTAGGTCTGAAAATTACCAATATGAAATAACTTATCAACTTATATGTGTCACACGATTTGTGGTTCATTGACTATTGGATACTGAAGTCAAAGGTTTTATCCATGGTTGTATCTAGCATACATTTACAGGCCTCAATACAATTTCAATAAATAATTGACTGACACTAGTGACACTACAAGTCATCACCAAAAAGATTAATAGAAATCAAACTGACTCATAGGAAAAAGTCTGTAAAACGGTGTCTATATTAGGCCTATGGATTGATAGATGAGCAGGATTTTGATTTCTATTTTCCTTAATATCGAGACATGGTTGTAAGTCCTTTGTGTTTGCAATCTTAAAAATAAATTTACATACTGATCACACATAAAGTATAATGATATGGATGAATATACGAATAAAGTAAGAACATACAAAAATGTTATTTATTTTTGCAGATTTCCCAAGTGAGACTACCATATGCAGCTAAACTGTTGTTCCAAGAACTCATGTCCATGAACATAGCTCCTCGACTGATGGTTATCTGAAGTGACTGAAGCATCAGCTGTATTTGTTGACAAAGCATTGTAATTGGTCTTGTATTTTTTTTAATTGATCGATTTATTTTAGATATAAGAAACTTTTTAAATAAAATTATTTAAAAAAATACCATTTTTCATTTTTCTTGTCATTCTTGATCACTCTGTCAAAATTTAAATAAGTGTTATTCTTTCTAATAGGAAACATTAAGTTGACCTAAATAAATTTAAGTGTCATTGCATGGTCTACCTCACACTGCAAAAGGATATACAGCAGATTACTTTTAAGGGGATCTATACCACCTTTAAATGACAATTTTTGTATTTAGTAAGTTAGACATTTTTTATGCAGGTATTATATTTAGGACCTTTATTTAATGAGCTTTTGCGGTTTTAAATTTAATTTTCACCTAGCGTTTTTAGGTACATTGCTAAACTTTGAATAACTTTTTTATTTTTTGATCAATTGTAATGATTATTGATTTATTTTTATCCTTATAATACCTAGAAACTTTTGGTCATTATAATTAAAATACCAGTTCAGAAAAAAAAGTTACAAGCAATTATATTTGTAAAATAAAAATTTTTATTTTACAAATTAAAAAAAAATCATAATTATTTTATTTTATTAGCTATACAATTTCTTATGACCAATTATCCTAGTAATATAACAAGGAACAAGTGGTAAAAAGTTTATTGGTTTATCTATAATACTTTAAAAGTTATTCAAACATATGTAATAAGAAACACGGAAAAACAGAACTTGCGGAAAACGGGCTTTAAAGTAGGCTATAGGTACCGTTTCTATAGCAATTTGTAACAACTTCTATTTTTTAATATTATTTAAAGAAAAAATTGTCAGTTTGTCTTCAAATTTCACCCACATACTCAGAAAAGTATGCAGAACAAAAAAATAACATTTTTTTAAAATGTGAAAAAAATAAAAAAATTACTATTTAAAGGTGGCGGATCCCCTTAAACCCTGTTTTTTAACTTGAGAAGATAGATGATAAGGGTCCTACTAGCACCCCTAATGGTAATAGACTCCTTCCTTCTTTACTTAAGAAGCTAAACATACAAAAAACTATACCTTTTAGATGAAAATTTCTTGATTTAAAACTAGACTACTCACAAAAATTACGCCCTTATTCAGTTGGGTTCAGACCTGGGATTGTTTTCCACATTTATTCAGGTCAACACATACGACCAAAGCCTTTAGGGCTTGCCCTAATTTATAAATTAAATTTGTGTCAAATTGCTTGATGGTTATTTCATTTTAGATTAAATAAAATAATTTAAGAACAATTCTTGAGATGGCTTAATGAAAATTATTCTAATAGTTTATTGTCATTTTCAAATAAAAACCAGGTAGAGCTGTGCATGCATAACTTCAATTTTAGACCTAAATCATGAAAATCGGTCGGGTAGAAGAGCCAAACGAACTCGGCAAAGAAAAACCAAATTTAACTCCCATAAGAAATACATGGGGAGCAAATTTCGTTTAAGTATACACCAAGTGGGGCTATAGATAAATATATCCCGATGCATGATGGCAAATCTGTGCGTGCATACCTTCAATTTGAGACCTCAATCATGAAAATCGGTCGGGTAGAAGAGCCAATTGAACTCGGAAAAGAAAAACCAATTTTTTTTTATATAAGACAGAGGACCCATGTTGCTCCGCAGCGTTAAAATAAGTATAATGTCCGTGAAATAACTTGGAAAAGAGAAACAAAATTTTACTCCCATAAGAAATGCATGGGGAGCAAATTTCGTTTACATATAATCAGAGTTGGATTATAGATAAATATATGCCGATGCTTGATGGCAAATCTGTGCGTGCATACCTTCAATTTGAGACCTCAATCATGAAAATCGGTCGGGTAGAAGAGCCAATCGAACTCGGCAAAGAAAAACCAAATATAACTCCCATAAGAAATACATGGGGAGCAAATTACGTTTACGTATAAGCAGAGTGGGATTATAGATAAATATATGCCGATGCTTGATGGCTAGGCTAATCTGTGCGTGCATACCTTCAATTTGAGACCTCAATCATAAAAATCGGTCGGGTAGAAGAGCCAAACGAACTCGGAAAAGAAAAACCAAATTTTTTTAATATATAAGATTCCCATGTTGTTTGAATGGAGAATGTTGTAGTTAGCTTGTTTATGGATATATTTTGAACAAACTTGGCAAATTTAGTTATTTTATACTAAGCTATTAATATTTTACAAAAAAAAACCCACTTTAAAAGTTTCATTGTAGCAGCCAACCTAGGTACTCGTTAAAATAAATGTTGTTTAAATAGATTTAATTGAAAATCAATTCAGACAAATGGAAATTCGCTTAGTCAGCAGGTTTGCTGCGCAGGGGTATTTTTATTTTGTTCCCTCAGACTACTAGACTGCCCATCAATAATTACAGTAACAGCAAATCATAATCGCTTTTTTGATTTTGTTCCCTCAGACTAGACTGTTCATCAAAGAGAGAAAGGTCAGTTTTGGATTGCCAACAAAGATAATTATCCTGATTAAACAGTGGGGATCAAGAGGGCATCTCTCACCTCCCCTTCAATCTAAAGCTGGATCCGCCACTGTGATTGAAGGAACAGCCCCCTTATTAATTTATGTTGAACTTTTTTTCAGCCATAATAAACAATTTTGTTTCAGAGGGAATTTATTTTGTCTGAATGATTAATCAATGGCAGTGGGGGGGGGGGCTATACAACATCAGCCTTGAGCCTTCAAACAAGGAAGTTTGGGTGGATTCGATATCATACTAGTTAAATGGAAAAGCCCAACATCACATAAGTTACAAGCACTGAAATGGTAGCATCAAAGGTAACAATAATAATTTAATTCTTTAGAACGGCTAAGAATATTGAGCAGATCTCTTTATTTGGCAGAACAAGGCAGTTAGAGCAATCTTGGGAATGCCGCCTCGGAGCAGCTGCAAAAATGTTTTTAAAGAACTTGGCTTTGTCACAGTCCCTTAACTTTTCTTCTTTGAATCAGTTTGCTCTATAAAATCACAGAACATTAAACCAACTTTTACAAATCACACTTACAACACTGGAACAAAGGGCACACATGCAGTCCAACATAAACTCACAACATTTGAACACAAACCAAATTACATGGGAATCAAATTGTACCAGGCCCGAAAAAATTACTTGAAATTCAGAGTTTAACAAACTTCAAATAAGAATTGAAAACAAAAACTAGTATTTAAGTTTGGTTATTCTTTGTATTAACCCTGGCCTCTCTAATTCCTTAAGGCAAAGGCAAAGGACTACGGACGGAGAGATCATGTATCATGTATGCGTATGTAAGATCGAACTATTTGCTACGTGGCTCTCAAGTAAGCCGATCACATAAAAACACAATATCAACTAAGACACTATTATTTTAAAAGCTGTATGTATACCATGTAAACACGTCAACTTTGTTCGCTTTGAAACACCCCAAGTAGCAAAAACCGTTGGCAAATGGTTGGCCCTACGTTTCCTTCGATGGTTGGCCTTGGCCAACGGTATGTTTCGGCACTAAATATTACGGTTGGCCAACCAATCAATTTTCAACGAGGGGCCAACCATCATATTGGGCCTAAACATAAAAACACAAATTAATAAAGATTTAGTATGAAAAGCATAATTCTCAGTTGAGTAACATACACAGGGTACACACAGTTCTTTTATTTTCAAATTTCCAATTTTGAAACAATGGAAAATATGTTTTACATTTGTTATGGCCTTTTATAATTTAGATGCAATTTTAAGATTTTTTTACTCTTTCCATTTTCCGTTTAGGAGCTACATGATGCAGAATATACACAGCAAGTCATTTTTTCTTAGTTTTAATAAGCTGTAACTCCTAAACCAGTAGCTTAAGAGAAAAAATGCCAAGAATAAAAACGTTTTTAAATTGCATTTACTTTCTAAAACAATCATAAATGGGTCTTCCATAAGAAAAATCTAAGTTGGCGGCCATATTGGAAAAATGGAGGCTAAAATTATTTTTTGAACTTGAACATAATTTTTTAAATAAAAAGGCCAAGGCAGTTACAATTTAACATTTGGTTATATCTTACTAATATTATAAATCTGAAAGTTTGTGAGTTTGTGTGTATTTTTGTGTGTATGTTTGTGTGTATGTTTGTGTGTGTGTTTGTTGCTCAATCACGCATAAACTACTGGACGGATTGGGCTTAAATTTGGCATGATGATAGCTCACATTCCCGATTAACATTAAAGCATATTCTTATCTCAAAAACCCTTTCGGGCTCCGCCCCAGTGGCTCAGTAGTTCCCCATGTTAATCTTATGATTTTTCATATTTAAAAGGAATTAATGAATCTTAACAGCTGTTTCAATTAAACAAGTTGGTTCTGTTCTATGATGTTCAATAGCATAAAAGTTACAAGGATTACCAACAGGGTGCAGCACTATTAATTTTTTTTTTTTAATTTATGACAACAGCTTATTTCCAACCAAAAGGTGAGTGAGCGTAGCGAACGAACTTCAAGAGTTAGCGTAGCGAACGAACTTCAAGAGTTAGCGTAGCGAACGAGCTAACCTGAAGGCAAGTGAGCGCAGCGAACGAGCTCCAACCTAAAGGTGAGTGAGCGTAGCGAACGAACTTCAACCAGGACGTGAATGAGCCAAGCGAATTTTGCGAATACTTATGAAGTTAAACGGGGCGAAGCCCGCGGGTACAGCTAGTATCTTATAACTTTCGAATAAAATAGCTGGCACACTTACTTATATCAATCACCATGTATAATATGATTCTGTTAATCTGTTTATGCCTCAAGTAGTTGAATTGTATTTCTGGTAGTTGGAGAGGATACTTGTATTTGAATATATATTATTTAATTACCATTAGATTTAGTACTGTTGTAATTGATTGTTATATGATTAATTAACCTTTCCCCTTAAAACTAATAAAAATTTGCTCAAAAAAGTTAAAGAATATTTTTTTTTTACTTTTGCAATATTATAATTATTATATATGTTAAGCAGGTGTTACCCACTGTATCTAGTATCATTGACTATATAGTATCACAACATCATCTTTACATTTATTATAGATCCAATTTTCTCCAATATTGTCTTATATTCTGCTACCATACAATTTATGTTCTTTTAAATAAATCAATTCGTTAAAATGTGTTTTAGAATGTTTTATGCTTAAACCCAACGATTCTTTCCTTTGTAGGGCTAGGGCCAACGAATGCAAGTTTCCGTTGGACCAACGTTGGCAAATCGTTAAAATTTCCGCCAACCTTTTCCAAACGCTGGGCCAACGATGTGTGCTACTTGGGACGTGGTTCTGTTCTTGTAAAAGCCCACACAATATTCATACACTAATTCGCAAACCAATAACTCATCGCTAATATACGGGCTACCTACTAAAAAGATTGCCGTATTGTAAGCTTTTCCCAAGTAAGCTTAGAACATTTTAAACACAGCAACTTCAACTGTTAATTTAGTTGGATGGACCGAAAGCAAACCTGTTTGTTTTATTATTCAAAATGGAACTATCAATAAACGTCCAAACCAGATGTTAAGGCTATTAGATGCTATTTGTATAAAATTTAACTTAGTGTCGTCATTTGATTATATTTATGATCCATACCGTTACTGTTCTAATATCTGTGGAATAATGCTATCAGCTATTTTCTTGATCTACTGCATTCCAAAGTAAACAGCTGATCTTATGCCTTTGTTTGTGTAAAATACTGCTTAGGATTACATTGAAACTTTGAGACCCCGGAGGATGGCTGCACTTCCTACACTTGTTCGAATGAAAAATATCGATATACAGATTATTCGATATTCGATTATTTCATTAACCTAACCAAACTTGATATATTGAATAAGGTAATCGATATATTAATACGAGTGTAGGACATAAACTAAAGTGCAGCCCTTCGATCGCTCCGCTCAATAATATATTATATGCTACACAATATTTTTTGTAGCGCCATGGGGGGGCAGCCATAATAATCCCATAAAAAAAAACACAACACAAACACAATCTTACAACGGTTTGGTCTGATAAAGCTTTACAGGTGTACTATTATATGGTTTCAACTACTGTATTACTTCCCTCTGACCCTTCTCCTGTCGTTGTCTTTTAGTTTGTAGCTCTTTGGAATCCAGTAGCAGACAACTCTTTCCCCACTCTTGCTTCTTGCTTGAGCGAAAGGCTTCAAACAAAATGTTGGACATTCCGTCTGACAGTTCATTCGAACGTCAAACTTGACGTGGTCGTGGTGTGTTATCAGTGAATAACTTGGACGTGGCTTGTAACTATCATGTGTGGTAGGTACTTTAATATTTCCTTTATTGATTTAATTAGTTGACTTACCTCTAGTTCTAAAATCACACACGACCTAACCTACAATGAATGGAAATTATACACTACTGTAATGTTTAGATAAAGTGTACACAAAGTGATGTCAATAATATTTTACTGATTTTATTAATAGTTACTTTTTAATGATAAAAACACCAAATTAAACTTCAGCCAAATGTTCTTTCATTGTATTTCAAATGGTAGTCTAGCCTACTCTTTTCTGAATAGGACTATGCATTTTTAAATCAGTACAGGTTAGGTCTAACAAATAACATCAATAAATTGGGTCTACCCTGGTTTTGGGTTTCTAAGTAAATATTAATTTGGAATACAAACCATCGAGGTTTCTCGGTCATAATGTAACGGCATTAATAGTTAAATTACACCTATTATAAAAATACTAATCCTAAAATCAATCTTTAAATCTTACCGGTACTTAACTTAGTCATGTACTTTAAGATATTTAAGTTTGTGATTATATGATAGAAAAATTCTCTAAGGGTTAAATAATGAATCCAAATTAAAACCAACAAATTAATTCTTAAAATTAAATGTAGTTAATGCAATTAGGCTAATGTCATAAAAATAACTTATTGAAATTTTGTTTACCCGTTGCTCAATATCTACCAGTTGCCAAGTGTTGCCTACTGGATTTAATTCCAAATAAATAACTATCAATTTAATTACCTATTTATGATCCGACTTATTAAATATTGATTAACTTACTGTGGTAACTTCTGGATGTAACTTACTCACACTTTAAATAATATAGTACTATATTTTATCATAAGCCGTACCGTACCGTACCTACTAAAGTAACTTCAAAGACTCTTTTCAACCTGAGCTCAAGTTTTATGATCGAGGAAAAGCCGAGGTCGGAAAATGAGTGAGGGTTGAAAAGACACATTTTGCCTGTGTGATGAACTATATTTTTCGTCATATTGCATCATCATACCTAAGCCAAAAAATTAATTTTTAGAGAAAATTCCAAAACACTGTAAATTTATGATTCCCACTTTATTCTAATGGAGAATAAGTAAACTGTTGAAGTTTGCTGTTGAATCTGCAGGTTTGTTGTGGTGGGGGTATTTTTAACACCGCACGTAGTTGGATATGTGCTACGAGGGACCCGAAGTGACCACCGCGCGGAGTTAAATAGTCGGTTTTAACAGATTTCTGACCACCGCACGGATTTGGGATAAGCCGATCTGCACAACTACAGATAGCCTAAAATCAAATGAATAAATTTGAATTATTTTCTGATACGTAAAAAGCTTCTTCATGCGCCTTCTCACACGTTTAGGGGTAAATGTACATTTTCAAAATAACATGAGGGCCATAATTTTCTCTATCCTATAGTAGTGGCACAAATCACAAATTTGATCTTCCCATAAAGCTCTTTATCTCAGCAATTTTTCAACTAACTTCAAATCAAATCAAATCATCAAATCATTTTATTTAGCTAAAATTGACAATACATATTGCATTAGCTAAGTCATGGTACAAACGTACATTATTAAAATTATAAAGTTGTCCTTATAAAACTACTAGCAGAGCACCTGTCCTTCGTACGGGGTTGGAATATAATTATAAAATGCTTATTGCAGTTATACTCAAGCTTTGCGTTTGCACCACTTCACCTAAACAGTAGAGAAAAATAAATTATCAATTAGCAAAATATCACAAATTATTCATGAAATGAAAAACAAAAACATAACTGTGTAAACAATCCTACTTTGACAGTTCTCATTGTGAATCACAGTTTTTTGTTGCTGGTTAGTTCAAATTAGCTGTTTTCATAAATGCAAAAAAATATAGTGCTGCACCCTGTTGGTAAATCTTATAACTTTTTAATGCTTTTCCATATCATAGAACCAACTTTTTTAGTTGAAACAGCTGACTAAATTCTTTATTTCCCTTTAAATATGAATACTCATAAGGTTAACATGGGGAATTACAGAGCCACTGGGGCGGAGCCGGAGCCCGAAAGGATTTTTGAGATAAGAATATGCCTATATGTTAATCGGGAATGTAAGCTATCATCATGCCAAATTTCAGCCCAATCCGTCCAGTGGTTTATGCGTGATTGAACTTCAAACAAACAAACACACAAACTTTCACATTTATAATATTAGTAAGATTTACAGTAAGCTATTTAAAAACTATGGCTAGACAAAAATAATTTACAAAGCTCAGCTGTCGCTATCTATACGCCAGGGTTTACAGCAATCCAGTTTCTGTGGTCCAAGAACTCTTGGATGCTGTAACAGGAGATATTAATTAACTGTCTTTTTTTGCATCTTTTAAATTTTGAGTAAAACTTATCTATAAACAAATAATATTGCAGAATTTTGATACTATTTTGAAAAAAAGAAGGTATAAAGTGAAGTTTCCGTAAACTGTATGCTCAATACTGTTGTAGACTGTCGTATTTTTTTCATGATCTAATAATAAAAAATAAAAAAATGAATAATAACAATTTTTATATGAATTTATTTCTGTTTTCCAATAGATTTTTTACTGTTCATGCCAGAGAGGTGGAATTAAAAATGGCCTGCAACCCTTCACACTACATGATTAACTTAGCCTACTTTCAATTTAAAATCCAATATCATACTTCAGAACACATATTAAAAAAAAACAGTAAGAACCTATTTTCAAGGAAATTTACTATTGAAATTTCTCTATTGCTTGTAACATGGAAATACATGCAAAAACATTGTAGTCATGAATCTAGGTTTCTTGTTCCATATTTTAAAATAAAATTACCTAATTAATAACAAGGGTTCAAATATAGTTTTTTGCACAATTCCCATTATGCAACAGCAAGAAAAAACTTATTGTTGATCATAATGTGCGGTCTTTTTAGCTATCCGCATTCAAATTCAAGAACTTTTGTCATCCCCTTAGTTTATTTGTTTATTTTAACTCAGTTGACTGACATCGCGTCTGTGCCGTAATTCTAGCTACAGTCTCAGAGGATAGACCGTTTCCTTCCGATTGTCGGTTGTCTCGCGGCGGCCCCGATGTTCTGATTCGCGATTCGCCTCACGCACGCTGTGGCTGCAGACCGTTGTTGATGTTTTCGATTGCCTTGCGTCGGCACCGTGATTCTAGTTCGTTCGCCTCGCTGCAGACCGTTGTTGCTCCGTCAGTTTGCCGCCTCTACGTCGTGATTCTGCAGATCGATCGTTACTGGTCGTGGTCTTGTAACGGTCGTCTCGAGACCAAGAAGGCCACGGCAAACGTGTGTTACCACATAACTTTCACTTCTTCTTAACATAATCCGCCCCGCCGGCCGCCAGCCTCCACTTCCTTGTGGCCAGCTACGCACTCGACTGCAACATACCGACTTATTGTTGGATTGATTTGGTACACACTCTCATAACGTGTGTTGGGTTATGAAATCTCGCGATTGTATACGTGTCTCTCAATACATACCATGCTTTATCATGTACGACTCTATAGAACACTTAAAACGTCTTGTTCCCATAAAAAATATCCAAAATTATAAAATACCCATGCAGCAGCAAACCTGCATACCAAACGAATGTCCATTTGTCTGATTGGATATTTACCTAAATGTTTCCTAAATGTGTCAGATGCATTCCCTCTATTTAAATATTAGGTTAACAAGTAGGCTAGGCTACTTAAGTTTTCTGATATAAGGAAGGTCATAACCTGTCACGGTCCCGACGCATTGCCCGGTTGCTGTCAATGGTACCCAGGGTGGCCTTGAAACCTAAAATCTTACAATAAAGAGTCCGTTCACAAAATGTAGGTGGTTTAGGGGGAAGGTATCCTGGGTTCCCTCGGCACTTTTTTAGCTTAATGTAGGCTATGTATCAGCTGCAGTTGCTGACGTTGCAGTCGGCTGTTGTTTAATTTCATATGGTTAGGGTGGGGTTGAGTGGAGGGGATGGAATTGCTTAACCAACCCCTGTTGTGGTTTTGGAATATAAAAGTTACTAGTCAGTAGGCTATAAAGACGATTATATCACGTTCCTGTTTACTGTAATATGCTTATGACTCTGAAGTAGCTGTGGTATTCATGAGTTAGTTATGGGAACAGCTGGTGCTGCAATCAGTGTGTATTCATTCATGGTAGGCCTACTGTTTATCAAGCAGAACCGCTAATAATGATATCGAGTCTAGACTACCTAGGGAATATTTGAGACATGATTACAAATTCCAATATTGCCCTTATTTTTCAATAAAGTAGGATGACAAAATGTTGGGTCTTAAAATATCTTATTTTCTTATTGATTTTCTTTGGCACATTATGTTTGTTTTAAAAAACATACTTGTGTAAATATTATATTGTTTTTAAACACGTAAAAAATCTTTTTTTACAAACACTTGAAACCAGTTTATGTAAACAAATCATGTACCTAATATCTATACCCGGAACCTATTTTTTCCGTTTTGATGCTCTCAAAGTAAAAAAAATCCTATTCATTGAAATTCATTTATGTGTCCGTTAGCAGGATGACTTGAGTAGAATAATTTTATATTGA
This sequence comes from Macrosteles quadrilineatus, assembly GCF_028750875.1. NCBI lineage: Eukaryota > Metazoa > Arthropoda > Insecta > Hemiptera > Cicadellidae > Macrosteles > Macrosteles quadrilineatus. The sequence continues at coordinate 162,931,490 of NW_026542594.1, forward strand.
TTAAATTTGGTACAAGCATTGGACCTACATTTATTTTAACAAGTTTGCAAACCATCATGATTTGACTATGGAAATTGAGGTTATGGGATGTAATACAGGATGAATGTAATAAAAAATGGGGCATTTTCCCATATTTTACCCTCAAAACATAAAATATCACAATTTCTTTCCAAACCAATTTCTATAGCAAAAATAAAAAAATGTCCATACCGAAGCATTGTGGGCACTTTAAGGTTATGAAAAAAATTCCAAATAACCAAGTAAATTTAAAATTTCCGTGTTATTTTTATGGACAATAAGTAAACTTAGTTTGCTTGTTTATGGATACCTACATTTTCATTAAATTTGAAAAAAAATTTATTTATTTTGTACTAAGCTGATTTTACTAAAAAACACTCTTCATAACTTCCCTGTAGCAGAAATCTGAGTACATCAAAAACCTTACCTACTTTGTTTGAATAGAGAATAAATCTGACATTTTTTAGGAAGTATTTTAGTGAAAATCCAATCAGGTAGTTGGAAATTTGCTTAGTCTGCATGTGTCCTGAGGCGGAGGTATTTTAAAGAGTTTACGTTGGCCTGTAAAAGTGGCTGCATTATTGTCGACCTACAAGTGACTAAGCAACAAGCGATATAATGTAAAAATATATGTTAAGTTATGGACTGATAATTGCACAACAGTTACTGAAATATGTTCTTATCCGCCACATATTGCTCGGTAGCTGTTTATTAATGCATTGAGTGCAGGAAGCCCAGCCCAGGTCCCGTAGAGGCCTTCTAGTGTTCAGATTGAACCACAAGGGTGTGGCAGGAAGTCTACCTACCTCCATATTATGTGAACACATCCTTCTTCCTTGACAAAAAAGTTACCTTGAGGCATTCAATTTATTATTATTTAATTAGGTAAATTTTGTTTTACCCAAATTAAAAAGCTCTTGAATATAGTTATTATGTACCCTACAAATGAACAGTTGTTTTAGGAATGTACAAGCGTACAAGTCAATTTATAAAGTTTAATCTCCTGTGACATAAGGGTTTATTAGCGAATTTCTCATATAGGGAATAAGCTATACGGTAACCGTAGGACTCATGGTAGGATCTAGCAATTGGACGGATTTTTTATTTTGCTTAAACCTACATTTACCTGAACAAGTTCGACCCCAGAATGATCGGACTATGGGAACTGGGTTTTGTGGGGGTAAAAAATGAGTTTTCCGCATTTTGGCCCTAAAACACAAAACTTTGCATTCTATTTCTGAACCATTTTGTAGAGCTTATAAAAACAAATAATTTAGTATGTTAATAGACACTAAGTTTTTATGGAAAAAGTGTAAATTTAAAATTCCAAATTTGAACAATTTGTTTAATTTGTACTAAGCTGATTTTACTAAATAAACAACTTTCATATAAACCTTCCCTGTAGCAGCAAACCTTTATAGAATACTCTGAAATAAATCTGACATTTCTAAGGAAATATTTTAGTATAAATCAAATCAGGCAAACGGAAATTTGTTTAGAAGACTGAGGTTGAACCTACAAATTTAACAGCAAATCAATATAACAAGTTTAAATGCTAATTTTTAAATTTGATTAATAAATGTCTAGACAAGATTAGTTAAAATTTAGTGTGCTTCATAGTGAAAATCATAGGACGGGAAAACGATTGCCTTCACTCAAAAAGCGTTTGCATTGATTCAGTCTTATTTTATGTGATTTGTAGCTTTGGGCTTGTTTGATTTTGTATGCAACCCCAACCTCTGCAAAACATGGCTGGGCCGGTAAAGTGATTTATCAAAAGCCCAATTAATACAAATGGAATATCTGCAAACAAATAATTATGCACATAAAGAAAAGCTGAAAAAGTTAATTACGCTAGAGAAAGAAATTATGTTGAATTTAGTTTTTGGTCGACTTTATGTACTGCATTATTATTAGGAAACCACATGAAAATAATAGTATATCTTTTGATATTTGCAAGACCCAATTTATATATCATGTCTGACAGAGCATACCTGCTCTATCTCCAAGTACCTAAGTGTAACAAAATTCTAAATTTGTTTATGTTTAGCCTTGTTCTTGTTTATGTAGAGCCAGAATTTTGTATAGTTTATTATTTGTTCTTAAAATAAGTAATAATTGGCCCAAAGTTGTTTAAAACAAATTTTTTAATAAAAACTTCACATGACACTAAGTCTGTGACATAAGAGGCTGAAGTATAAAACTCAGAAAAGAATTTGATGTGTTGGTTTAAATCAATTGACTTTTGAGTTGAGATTAGAACAGTCTGCCAAGTCAGCAAACTAGTTGGCAATCAGTTTTATTGTACCAGAAAAATATCTTCCAATAGAGTTGACAAGCAATGTTTAAGTTAAGTTATATAATTGACTCTTGGATTAATAGTCAAAGTTTATACACAGTGGTTAACTACATTAAATGGGTTTTAAGTTCACTATGCTGTTATTTTATATTGTGCATCTAGTCATCTCTAGCAATATTCTAAACCTTAATTGGTACTTTCCTGTTAAAGGGAACATTCATTATTATCGATGACTTTTATCGATATATTGATATTTTGTATTCCATTGCGATCCATATTCCTTCTGTTTTAATATCTTAAAACGCATTTAAATTACAAATTGACAACTGATCTTATTTAGGCAAAGAATAATATATATGGATTTAGAAATTAAACTGTTCTAAACTTACTAAACCAAACTTGCTGTACCATTTCAAAATTCCGTTTGATAACAGAAAAGGCATGGGGGGAAAATAAAACAAAATTTTAAAATGGTAACTTACAGCAAGTTTGGTTGGATATGTTAGGTTAGTTAAGAATAGTTTCATTTCAATATAATATTTTTTGCAATTGGTTGTTGATACTGAACAATATGTATTTATCATAGTTGTCAGCTGATATGTTTCAATTTGTTGATATCAATATATCGGATCAAAAAATAAAATATCGATATAAAAAAAATCATCGATAATAATGAATGTTCCCTTTAACAAAAAAGTACCCCTTGATTTTTTTCATCTCGCCCTCTATAATGCCTCCTTCCAAGGAAAAAGCCAAGGATCTAATATTAATTTTTCCTAATAAGTGAGTGCTAAACTAATGAGTTTTGTTGAAAAATGGTGAAACAAACTTTAAAGAGCAAAATCAACGTACGACACTCTTTGTGAGGCTGGAGGGCCTGGTCACTGGACAGTTCATGCCAACTCTACAGTTACTCAGGGACAAATGTTTTCCCAAGGTTAACAAGTCAGTAACTCAATACATAACGGTGTTCAAGGACTGCAAGAATGCTTTCTTCCATGTTTCTTATACCGAACAATATCGGTATCCTTAGATTACTTCTGAAACATGTTAACGACATTTTGTCCAGTCTGGTCTTTTGATAGCCCCTAATGTTATGTGGGTAAATTTATGACCATTTTGTTTCCCAAAAGTTTTTTCTTCAATTTTTCACTTTTTTATATTTTAATACTAGTCTCATAAGTGATCTATTTCAGAGCAAGAAAGTTTACGAGTGAAGCGGGGTCGAGTGTGAAACAAATATTGAGCCCTGAAATCAGACTTTTTAAACGAGTAGTGATTGTTCTTTTCATCAGGATGCATCTAAACCTTTTTAGTCAGCTGTTTGTAGGCTTGTAATAAATTAATGTCATCCAGCTGATAAATCACATTTAAAATTTTTTATTTTTTTTTTTTAAAAGAGGTTGGCGGCCTCTTTTAACCTTGCATTTGCCCGTCCACATAGACTAAGCGCCCGTGCGTGGATCGTTTACAGCAAAGCAAGGAGTGAGCCGGTACAGTACAAAGGTGAACTGTACTGATAAAATGTTATCGGCAGTGACCAGGATCCGAACCCACGACATCGCTGCCATGGGCCCGAAGTCCGCGACGCTACCGACTGAGCCACCGACTCACTAACTTATTATTTTACCGACTTTTTATTTTTTGCCATTCTGCAGAAAAAACCGCCATTTTTAATCCATGCGTTGCGGGTACAAAGTAGCTCTTTTACTCCCTAGAGAGTAAAAATCTGCTCTTGCGTAAACAGTTGTAAGCTTCGATTGTAAGAAATTGCATGAATCGAAAGTATTATTATGGATTGATTTAATTGGAAGTAGCTTATTGTCAATATTTCTACATATCGATAGTATAATAGACAGCAAGTCTATCACAATAGGCAAAATTATTGAATCGCTTACTGAATAGCTGCTTATTTGCATTAGCAAACTTTAAATGCAGCTGCAAGGCTTTTTGAGAAGTTACATGAACAGTAATTTTGTTTTCTAACTCAGTTTGTTAAATAATAATGCAATATGATAAAAAATATAATTCATCGTACGACAAAATTCAACCCTCTCTCATTTTCCGACCAAGGCAAAGGCGAGGAAACTTCAGCTCGGGTCAAAAAGAATCCCTTTACGCCCTAGTGATGAATAAGTTACTATTTGTATGATCGAAAATAAGTGCCATTTGACACAGTTGATGAATTCATATCATTGACTAAGAAAATGGGAAGAGCTACCGAACAAGCGACCATATCATTCACCCCATATCCTACAACTTGTGTCGGAATACTATTTATTCAAAAAACGTTCGCCCTTCTTGCCCACCCAGTATAATATTCTGTATTTTTTTTTAGTTTTACATAACATACAATTTGAGATACTAGAGAAGTTCTATATCTATACTTATTTAATACGCAAGCAGGTTTTTTGTGACAATTACTCCTCCGAAACTACTGAACCGATTGTCATGTTTTTGGTCTCATTGGAAAGAGCGTAACGTAAAGTTGTGCGGGAAACTTTCTTTATAGGGAAATAATTAGAGAGTGAGGCCCTGGGGCCCTTAAAGTTTTGTATTTCTCCATAAGATTAACGTGGAAAATAAACATCGTTATGAAACTCCAGCGCTGTTGTCAGAAATGCTGTTCTGCTATTTAATTTAATTTTTTTACAAGGAGAATTGTTTCTTGGTGCCATGTGTTCAATGAATTATTATTTTGCATATATTTTTAATGCAATACACTATATAAAGTGATTGTAATACATTAAGAGATCTTCATTTAAATAATCAAATAAGCACGATTGAGCCTTTGCGCATGTTTCCTGGTAAGTGTGTTGTAACTGTTTCTTATAGTATATGATAGTATCTTATAGCAAAACCAAAGTATTCTTTTCTGCATTCTCACCCCGTAGCGAAGCACGGGCAGAGCAACTAGTTAATATAATTTCATAAAAACAATCCATAATAGAATTATGATTTAGAATAGCCAACAGGGTTTAACTTTATGTAGGCTGAATGTATGTGTTCATTTTTGGTTCTAAAAGTCATGTACGTGCGCCATGCAATGTGGTGGTCCCATAAACCATTTGTTTCACAACAAATGATTAAGGCATATTACTTCACACCGGTATTGGATAATGTTTGTGACGGTGTCCGATCATTTATTTTTATCTGCTTTCACTGCAAGTTGTTTACTAACGAGTGCCCCAACCAGTTACTCCAGGCACCTGGTAACCGGTTAACCTTGTTTCTTGCTCTTTTTGTGCCAAATTGACTTTTTGTTGGTCCTAGTCAAACATCAAACAGACCTATGAAATCAAACTCCATTTTTATAAACATGTGTAATCAAGATAAACTGTCGGAGATTAAAGCTAATTGTAATTTAACATTATCTGCAAGTTGACCTCAGTTTACTCAATTTTAAAATTTTATCTTTAGGTTTAGGAACAGGATGTATATCCATATATTGTAAAAAAATCACTGTACAAAATTCAAATGAATCAATGATTTGTAGACACGGGTTTCTTTCAAAGCTATTTATGCTTTGATAAAAAAGTAGAAGTTGAGAATTATATTGCAAATACAGCATATATTGATGTAAAAAGTATTGTTAGCGAATTTCCCTATATGGAAGTAGCTATTACCGTAGGTGGCAGGGTCAGACCTAGACCCGGAACCGATATAAATTTTTCATTTTGATGTCCCTAGAGGCCAAAAACACTATTCGTTCAAATTGTTATGTACAGTATGTATATATATAGATTGATATGTCTGTGAAGGCGATAACTTGAGTATATTTGTCCGATTTTGATGAAATTTGAAGATCTAGGGCGGGATAAACTTGAATGAGTTTGCAAACCAGCATGATCGGACCATGGCAACGAGGTTTTATGTTTAATGGAGTAAAGATTTGTTTCTCATTTTTGACCATCATAACATAAAATTTCCCAATTTCTCTTTAAACCATTTCAAAGAGCTTAAAAAACTAATAATTTAGTATATTGAATTGTTTTTACTGTTATTGGTTATGGATAAAATTCAAAAAATTGTATTTAAAATTCCTGTTTTATTCTTATAGAGGATAAGTAAACTGTTGTAGTTTACATGTTTATGGATATTATATTTTTACCAAACTTGGTAAATTTATTCATTTTATACTACGCTATTATTATTTTACTAAAAACACACTTTAATACACCCCCTGTAGCAGAAACCTATTTACTTGATAAACTTTATGTTATTTAAATAGATTTTACTGAAAATACAATCAGGCAAATGGAAATTTGCATAGTCTGCAGGTTTGCTGCGACGGGTATTTTTTACTTGTTGCTTTCCTGTATGCTAATTAGGCTGTGTTGCTAGCCTAGTGGTCAGCATCTTAGATGAGTTTCATTCCAGGCGTATCCTCAAATACTCGTACAAAGGAATTTCGCCCACTTTTAAAATCATGACTCTTACTTATATAATTTGCTACTGATAAAATAAAAAAAAAAAACTAGTTAGTAAATTTTAAAAGGTGATCATGAAAGAGGAAAACGTGCACTAAACAGAATAGCATTAGAATTTTTTAGATTATCCTAAGTATCACTATTTGCTTGATTTGACGGGATATATAGTGGTTTCACTTAATTTTTTTCACCAAACAAAATAGCCTTATTGCGTTTACCTAAGTATTACACTTGAATTATTGTTACAGGAATATTTGCCTATCTGAACTACCTGACACCCAAGAGCAGGAAGGAGATCCTGGACTTTCTTGTGAATGGGCTGAAGAGGCTTGAGTACAGAGGTTATGATTCTGCCGGTGAGTAATATGTATTATTTAAAAATGAATTATGTATGATTCTAGACATTGGAGGAACTCCGCTATGGTAATAGTTCTTGATTGTTATATGAAGATGTATTAATAGCTTAAATATGGGTTGGTGTTTAACTTGGAGTTGTGGATTTTACATGTAAAACAATGATCTAGGTTTTAAGGATTCTTGTTAGAATCAAGAGGCTTATCTGAATGGGGGAAGGCCATTCGGATACTCTTAAGCTAAAGGATTGATCCAAAATATTAAATCGAGAAATAAATTGTACACAGAGTAAATACTTTTCTCATTTAACGCTATGTGACTGAGAAAATGTAATCATATGGCTCGAATTTCTCTCAATACTTTGTGTACATGTTTCTCAAAGTATGCCGGACAAAAGCACAAACATATTGATGATATTGTTACAAGTAGTGTTGTGATCTGGTTTTCATCAGTCATAGTTGGAGCTTTCTACTTTCATTTGTCCTGCGGGCCGTGAGTTGAGTGGCGCCGTCTGGACAGAATGTCACTTGTCGACCTTGGTAGGGCCTTGATATGCCATTCCCCTCAGACTAGCTAGACTATACACTACTTACAGCACTTCTAGATTTCAATTATATATTATTTTTACTAATTTTAGTTCGTAGCCTTACACTTTTTGGGTCCTTGTGTCCATAATCCACAGCCTGGGGCTGAAGTGCAAATATCCCGTGAATTTGCTTAGTTTCTTTCTATGACCGCTGTAATTGTGTGCTATAAAGAAAAGAAACATAAACTAATTTACCTGTTACGTTTAAAGTCATTGCTCGTCTTGATTGCCTTTTTGTCATTCAACATTACCACTGCACATTTTAACATTATTCCTCCGGCAACACTGGCTATTCAAATTTGTCTAACCTTATAACTTAAAAATATTTTCATGTCTCCCTACATAAAGTAGATATTTTCGATAACAGCTGATACAAAAGAAAGTAATTATTGTTTCTCAAGCTCTAATTTAGAGCAAAGGAAAACAATCAGCTGATTTTCCCATGCTCTACATTAGCTTTCCCTTGCTCTCAATCAGTTCTCCTTTTACCGACTACGCGCTTGTGTTTGTTTGCAATTTATTTCTATAATTGCAACCAGCTGATTTTACTATTTAACATTACAAATGTAAACAGAAATTGGCATTAGACAAGTGGCAGTGTTTCTAGCTTATAGTGCCTGTTTACTGTACAAACCTTGACCTTGGAGTTATTATTTTTACTTTGCTATATAGGTTTGCTATTGTAACATATATTTTATTTTATACTTATATTAAGATTGTCAATAATTCTTTACAGTAAAGAGGTAAAGAGGGGAAGTGGTTTTGAAGTGACATTTGTTATATGGTATTTTAATAACGATCTTAAAATCTTTAAATTAACCGTCTCGTAAATGCACAGTAGAAATAACTATAATAGCTTAGTGGCTGGAATTAAGATTGAAAATAAGATTAGGATAGGACTGATTTTATGACATAGCTGTTATCACCATAAAATACCATAGCAGTAAGCTTATTCTTGTAACTGATAAACTGGAACAAGTAAAAAACCAAATCCGCTTTAATCTTTGTCAAACAATGACAGAACTCTTTTACTATCCGCACAAAATTCATCAGAATTTAGTTTATGAAACTATACAGTGAAAAAAGTGGTTACTGTAAAATTTGTTCCAACAACACCTATGACGTTATAAATAGGTGATCTAAGAACAGGATCAGTTTCCTACAATAAAATTAAATCACAGTCACAAAAAAATACGCCAACTTTAATGCTGGAATATATAAGCTCTGAATATAAGCTCTGAAGTTTGTGTTTGAAATTAATTAATAGTGGTTTATTTACTTTGTATTTTCGTCCCAGCTCAAAAAAGTTGGTTTCGACGCCGATTGCATCATGGTCACGTAGGACATGTCGAGTAGGACATGTGATTTTGACGACGTCCAAGTGACCAACTCTGGCAACAATGCTTTGATTCTCGACATGTCCTACGTGACCATGATGCAATCGGCTTCGAAACCATGGTTGTCTAGTGTTTGGAATTGAAACTCTAATTTTGTCAACAGGAGTTGCTCTTGATTCTCCCGATGGCAAGGATGTGTCCATTGTCAAGAAAAGTGGAAAAGTCAAAGCCCTTGAGGATGAGATCACTGCTCGTAAGTAACTCTCAAACAATTGTGGTTAGTTTTTTCCTGAATATAAGCAGTTGAATGCAGATCTATAATCACACAAATACTTGAGAGATTGTGTAGTATTGTTACAGCTGTTGTTGTGTTCTAGGAAAGGACAAGCTGGACTTTGATGCAACCACCACCTGCCACGTGGGCATTGCTCACACCCGTTGGGCGACTCACGGAGTTCCCAGCGAGGTTAACTCCCACCCCCAGCGGTCAGATGTCAACCACTCCTTCGTGGTGGTCCACAACGGCATCGTCACTAACTACAAGGACGTCAAGGTATATCCCTGGAAAATTTACAACTACACTACTGATGTGTACAACTAAGTAGCCGTCTATATTTTGTTATAGCCTACACTTGACAAATATCATATTTACAGTATAGTTTTGCTAGAAAGTAGTAGACTTCCTCTTATCCGGACACCTTTTAACCGGACATTGGTTTAACCGGACCACACTCGGTAGAAGTGACATCTCTTTATCCGGGTAATTTTTATCAGCACATCGGTTTAACCAGACTTGATCGGCAGGAAGTGGGCGGTACTGAAATGACTGTTCTCGTGGGAAAGATTTGAGACCAGTGATTACGTGTCTAAATAAAATGCTATCCTAATATTAAGTGAAATACTGTATAGAGTATGCATTTAAATGGTCCGTTTTAATGAGATTTTGGGGATGTCGGTTTAACCGGAAAAACCGTTATCCTGACTGACCTCGGTCCCGAGGAGTCCGGATAAGAGGGAGTCCACTGTACCTCAATGTTAAATTTTGCCTGGTAGCTACTTTACACGGTTCTCCCCATTGCAGTTATTCCTGATGAAGAAGGGTTACCAGTTTGAGTCCGAGACAGACACGGAGGTGATTGCCAAACTGATTCACCACATCTACTCTCAACACCCGGATCACTCCTTTAGGGAACTGGTGGAACAGGTTGTCCAACAACTGGTGAGTTCACATCATGTCTCTAGTAATTGACTATTTACAATTAATTTATTATATAATAAATAAGAGTAATCTTTACAAGAAGTTTCTGAATTTTATGTACAGGAAGCAGTAACAAAACATCTATTAGCCCATAATTTAAAAATAAAATTAGTATTATGAACTTTTTTCAACACTATCAGCAACTTAAATAAAATCAATGACGTAGTCCTATATCATATAGCACACTCATTATTCATTATTCATTAGGTCTACAGTTAGGTGCACAGTTTAAATCATGCTGACAATTAATTATGTTGACTTTTGGTTGTTCATTTAAGATTTTTGGTTGAAAATTTTACGCCAAGTACAACATACAAAATAACAGTTCTGTGTTACTCTTGTATGCAATTAATTTAAAGTAGAGGTCATAAAGTGGTCGAAAACTCGAACAAAAGTATGTAATCTGCAGACTTCCTTATTTTCACCCCACGCTGTAAATACAACATGTGATTGGAATTTCTTCCATTTTTTTATTATCGGTATATATTTTGTTGTTATTTCTTCACCAGCATGGCAACCCATAAGGCCCATGTTAATTTATTAAAATTTGTAATTCATTTTGTTTGCTTATTTTTGAGCCTATTTTAATTTATAAAGGGATTCTGCACATCTACAGGAAAATATCTTTCTAACAGTATGTGTAGATTTTCACTGCGATGGACACGAGGGGAGAAAAAAGGTTTTAAAGAAACATGCTTGCCTATATAGATATAAATATGTATTTACTTGTACAGGGTTTAATTTCTTCAAAAACCTTTTAAATCAACCTACTGTACAGGTTTATAACATACGGTAATTTCAATTATCCGTCTATTTACTTAACCGTCACTATTCCGGTCCCGAGGGTGACGGTTAATAGAGGTTCTACTGTACAGAAGACCACATAAATAAAGTATACATAAAAACTGTAATAGCTGATTACAACTCGTATTGGAGAGTAGGAATTAAGCAATATTACATCAACTTTTGACCACTCTAGTTCCCCTTCCTAGTATTACAATTACAAAGATGAGTAATCTATCGTTGATAAGAGAGCTGATAGCTCAAGTGGTTTAATTGAAGTTAATGTAGAAAATACTTGTGTTGGATTAAAGTGTAATTTTATTGTGTGATAAGTGACATTTTCCTGATAGAAGAAGAAGGCTCCTGGAAATGATGTATTCATAACAGGAAAACAATATCTTAACTTAAGATATAATTAGGGCTTATAAAAAACAAATATATTTTCTTAAGAAAAACTTAGAGTTATTTAAAAAAATATTTTCTGAGCTATAATAATATGTTTAGTTGGTTGTGTTTCAATTGAAACTACATTATAAATTATAACTACGTTGTAAATTGTATTTTATCGTACCATCACAGTATTTGGTTTTAAAGCATATTTACACACTTATACAGCCTAAGTCGTTTTTATGTTAAAATTTCAATTTATTCTAGTCATAATATCATCTCTAAAGATTTTGTATGATTAAACGTGATGTCCATGTGGCTACTCTTACAAAATGTACACTAAATAACCTAACAATTAATTAATCCACCAACAGTTACTATTTGTTGTTGCTGTTAGTAGGCTAAACTCTCTAAACCATCAATAATCAAAATTAATTGTGGTTACGTACAAATCATTCAAGGATTAACAAATGTCTGGATTTAATCAATAGTAGTTTTAATTTAAAGAAATGTTGCAGTATTTTGTGACCAGTTGGGCAACTTTAGAATGAAATAAAATTTATTTTTACCTACTCTCTTAACATATCTATTTTTGAACAAATAAAAAAAAGACAGAACTGTGTGCAGTCCTTAAACATGTACGGGATTAGAATCCACGTATGCAAAAAGATCTCAATGCTACACTCGTCAGTGCAATGCCTTAGCCAACTGAGCTACCATGCCACCTCCGGCCAAACTGGTTGATTGCTAGTATAAACCCACAATGACACTAGATCTCATAAACCCAACAGCAGCAAAAAGTATATTAATAAATTATATTATTAGGTCACCTCATGTTGCCAACTTATTTGTTTTCCTACAGTCACCCGACAAAGTTGGCTTCCTTGTACTGTTTATAGTACAGAAAGCTGCAAATTTCTGCATATTTATACCTTGTCGTACGGTTTATACTTTGGCGCACATCAGGATTCCAACGAAACAACACAAAACAGCGTGGTTCTATTATGTACGTAATCCGTGTACGCTTGGAAATAGGTTTGCAACACTAGAAGATAATAATACTATGAGCAGCTGATTGACTATTATAAATACGATTTAACCTGTCATTTCGAGTTTATAGTTTCGGTATTTCTGGACTTTTCTTTTAAACGTTTTTAAAACATTCCTACAATCTTAATAAACAAGAAAATACCTTTAAAGCATTTTTTAGGCGCGGAAACCACTTCAAATTAGAAAAACATACGGAACTATTTTCTCAAGTCGCGTAGCACATTGCTTGCCGAGGAAAAAATAGCGGAGTGATACGGACTGGTGACTACTCTCTCTAGGGCACCTATTTGTGTTGCCAGCTGAACCTAAAAACTGTTGAAAGACTAATTATTTATATGCTTTATAGTGACTGTAGGAAAAATTTAATGTGTAACACGAGTGCAAAAGGCCTTTGCTGCACTCGAGATCATTCCGTAAACATTGCTCTCGTGTGCAGCAAAGTGCCACTTTGCTCACTAGTTACACAAATAACTATTCTAACCTCAACTCACCTATGATGGTGTGCAGGAAGGGGCTTTCGCATTGTGCTTCAAGAGCAAACACTTCCCTGGCGAGTGTGTGGCCACTAGGCGAGGCAGCCCTCTGCTGGTGGGCATCAAAACTAAGACTCGCCTGGCCACCGACCACGTCCCCATCCTCTACAGTAAAGGTATTGCGGTGTCGGTCACTCTGAGGCAACTACTGGTGTTTTGAAATACTCTTTCTAAATAGTGTGGTCTTTTTAACACTTTTGTGTGCCTTTTTGTGAATTTGTATTGATGTATTCAGCAATGGGATGGTTTTGAAGCTAAGGTTCTACAACTCAGATTTTGTCTAGTACATATCTTTAATCTGTAGCCATAAATCAATGTGATTTTAAATCAGTTTGATTTTAATTTTTTTCTATATATGCTACTCTAAAAAATTGAAACAATCCTTGAGTTGCTGGAAAATTAAATTATGGTAATCAATGTTTATATTCTGTAAAATAAAAAACGTTAAATTAATCATCTATGAATGATAAACTTCAACCTTTTAAATCAATTTTTTTATACTCAAAAGGCTTAAGTGGGCACAACTTAAATGTTAAGATTTTTTTCTTGATTCTTTCCTTTCTTCTTTTTCTGTTTGCATGTAATTGTATCCTAAAAGTAGCATGAAACACCTAGTGTTTATGATTTTGATAGTAAGAACCTTTGTTTTATTTTGATAACTTGCATTCTATATTCAATTATTAAGGTTAGGAAATTAGTAAAGACCAACCATAAAAATTTAAAAAAGAGACTTTAGGGTATTTGCTGTCTCAAATGGCTATCCTCTACTCAAGCTATTAATTGTTTCCCATGGGTACATGTACTTCTACTTGATAAAGAAAGCCTTAATAAAATATGTTAGGGTTTTTCATTATCGTTATATTTTGAATTTTCCTACAAACAATCTTTACTACTTTGAGGTAACAGAAACTGTTTTATTTGGTAGCCAAACAAACAGCAATCAAGATACAAAATCCGTTTTATAACTACTCCCCCCAATAATGTCATTTATATAGTCAAAGTATTTATAAAAAATACAATTTTAGTATACTTGTGTGTTCAAACAAAAATTAGATCTGGAGTTTTGGTTTGGCTAATTATTCCTCGCATATGTAATAAGTAAAACAAAGGTTTTTAGTTTGTGTGTTTTTGTGCTAACCTTGTTTGTTTTTTGCATGACCTTCTCAACCAGAAGAACCACTTCAGCCCCTTGTCAAAGGTATCTTAAACCATCATCCACCTCACACATCGCCATCACGCTGCATATCACTTATCAGATTCCATATCACTCATCACAATGCAAATCACTCATCACATTGCATATAACTCATGACATTGCATATCACCATCACATTGCATATCACTATCATGTTGCAAATCGCTCATCACTACATATCTCACATCACCCACATTGCACATCTTCTGACTGTCTGTATTTCATTCTTCACCTTCTGTCATTCCTCATTTTTTGTCACTATCTTTTTCTCTTCATTATTCCTTCACATTCTGCATCACAACCATTTTTATCTACCATTGTGATGCTTATTCACATTTTTTGTAATCAGCAATTTCAACTGTATTGCTTTGCAATCGTATAAATGTTTGCTCACATTTTTAAACTTAATTAGCGTCATATATTATTTGGAAAATCTGTGGGAAGATAATAGAATTTTGTGTTTATAACTTTTTAAAATAACAGATAGACCAACAATTGAATATTAAAACAGGTACTCTATAAACATCAAGTAAATCTTACCATAGTTTCCTTGTTTTTAAAATATTTTTTTTTTATTTAGATAAAAACAATTATGCCAAAGAAACACTTAGAACATTTAAAGACATTCCTCTGTTGTCTGAACCAGGTAGACTGTTTCCTGTCCCTTAAATTACTTACCCTAACTCTAGTTCTTTGTGAGCATGAGATACAGTACCTTAAACTCTTTTTGTTATGGTAATGGATAGCATGATTAGAAATCAACTTATTTATTACTATTCAATCACTAACAATACAATGGCAAATCCCAATATAAAAATTGCATCCTGTGAATCTTATTTATTTAGTTAGTTCTTTATTTGTTGTATTTTAGTAGTTATCACCAATGAACCCAAACTTAACATGAATATTTTTAAATTGGGCATTTTTTAACCCTCTTAGTGCTACAGCGCTCTACCCAATTCTATAGTGCTGGGCCGCACTAGGCGATCTGAACCTATATTTAAAGTTCTGGAGAACCGTAAGCCATAGCCTTAAAAGTCATCAAATAAATACTTAAACATTAAATTAGAACTAAATATATTTCCAAAACAAACAATATCGCAAATTGTAAACGTAACTAGTTTCGTTTGTCTAAGCGTAGCGTAGCTGAAAAAATAAACAATGAAAACATATGTAAATCAGGTGGTCACCCGTAACAGTAAAAAAGCTTAATGAACCTGAAATTGATAATTTATATCTTTCTTACTTAATTGACGCATTAACCAACCAATAAGTCCATGAGATTATTGCGGCACAATATGAGATACAAAGAGTTGCCCTCTGCAACGCTTGTGCTGGAGCCTATAACTGCATTGTCGCTGTGAGCAACACTGAAGTACTAAGAGAGTTAAATTAATTATTGAAACGTAGTGATGTAAAACCTTTGTTTAATTCATCAACCTTTAAAATGTAAAAATGATATTTTTATAGTTGGCAGTGATTCTATTTTTATAAGTTATTAATTATTATAAAAAAAAAGATTATTTGGATTTTGTCTTCAACTTTTTGTTGTTTATTGATAAATTTACATTTGTTTAATTTGAAATTATGATTGTACAGTCTCATAATATCTATGGTTGTTTAAAAATCTAGATTTGCTTTCCTGTGTGTTTTTCTAGTGCTTGCTCATTCTTGTCTTTGTGTGTTCTGTGTTCTGTTTGTCTAATGTTTTGTTCTCTGTTCGTCAGACGCTGAATCACATTCCTTACCAGGTACTCTTTTTATTCTTTTTACCTTCGCTTTGCCTTGCATCGCTTTGTTGTCTAGTGCTTCTTCAAAACTCAATCTCATCATCTTTACGTATGTTGTCCATTGGTTTCAGTTAAGTAGAATGGTTCAAGTTGTGCCTATTTGCAAAGCTGGCAAAGAGTATCATGGGAATAAGGAAGTTGTTTATGCATTGTATAATAGGGTATGTCAATTTATATATGTTCAATTTTCAATTTGTTTACATAAGTTTCAAGATGGTGCAGGGTTATCTCACATTGCATGAATAATATTTAAAGTTTCATGTAAAAATTAGAAAACCTAACTGTGGTTTAAGGATTTTAATCAAGGTGATTTGTCTAGGTTTATTGACAACTATGTAAAGGTTATTCCTTGACGTCTACTTGCAATTTTGTTCAGTCACTAAATCTTCCTGTAATCCATTCAAAGTTTTAAAATGTTGCATGTATTGTTATAGCCGGTGGCAGGTATTTTGTACAAATATATTTTGTTGCCAAATCTAGTTTATTATCAATGCCACTACGTAGTGGTGGCAATTGACGGTTAGATGTAGGGGGGGGGGGGGGGGGAGCTCCCCTTGCCCCCATAGATTGTCGCCACTGCCACTACTGATACTGATGCCTGATGAATTAATTTTTTATACCAACAAATGAACCAATACTATCAATGTATTTGTAGACATTCACTGGTCAAACAGATGGTTACATATTTTAATTAATTACAGATATTGTCATTGAAATGTTTTTGTTTCATGTAATGCATTCATATTGTTTGGCTACCTGTTTGACTCGCAGGAGTATACATGGTTGGAGGTATTTCAGATATTTGTAAAGAATAATTTTCAGCATGAAAATTCAATTTTTGCATGCAGAGATTATTATTGATTTTTTCAGTTCGATTTTCTTTTTAGCATTACTCAATGTTAAACTTGACTATATTTTAGGATATTTTTTATAAAGCATCAAAAAGCAGGATTTTATGTTGACTAACTGAAAATAAAAATTCCAATGCCATTAAAACTACAATTCCATTCTACCCATTCTAACAAATTCTATCGTGAAAATCAAAACGTAAATATTAAACAAAGAAAAAGGAGTAAATTTGCTTGTCAATATGAAAAAAAAACATAAACTTGTTGAGTCTAAACACAGAAAAAAAGACACAGGCTAACCCTAAACTCGCACTTAGCATAACAAATTTTCATTTAAATCTGCTAGTGCCTACTCCAGAATCGAGATGCGCTGCTGTCACTTGGTTTTTAAAAGTAGACATTTCACTTGTATATATTAACTATATACACTTCTTGTGGAATTGCAGCTGAATGGTGTAGTGGGATCAGTTCTCTCTCCTATTGCTCACACATCTGGCCTAGCTTGAAAGCCAGCGACAGCAGCGCTCATTGATTTTGGTGTAGGTAGACACTAGTGGATTCAAACACAACAAAGAGTAAGAGGGTCATGTGGCCCTAACTTTGCCTGATTAAATAAATCATTTTTCATTTAAAAAAAAAAAAACAACTTTTTGTTTTACTCATTTAGAGTTTGAGTTGGGTCTTTCTTTATTCTGTGCTTGAATGCAAAACAGTTTACAGCTGATAGTTAGACAAATTTTACTACTGAACCATTATAGCTTGGTATCAATATTTTTTTCTTCAGACTGTCAAAACACAATTTGCCTGCACCAGAGTCCCGCTAATTGTTACCGGATCCTGTTCAGTTTACTAAGCTATTCAGATCAGCTAAACCGGAAGTACAGTAAAATTGCATAAATAATGTATTTTTACTGTGCAAATCGTGGTAACATTGTAATTATTTCCACCGTCAAATAATGACATCATAAATGTCTTTCACAATTGCGACCAATTATTCCAAATTCCCCGTTTCCATAAAAAATTCAAAAAACTTTTTCCGGTCATCAAAGTTGACATACAATTACATTTTTGGTCAGCTGGACATAATGGTTAATTATTCAGAACACGCTTAATGTTTAATTTAAATGCAGTACAAGAACTTTTTCTCCCCAATAGGTGGTTTGGATTAAGGAAATATTTGGATCAGTGGGGCTCTGTTTAGGTTAGAAGAAAAATGTTAGGCCTAATTGTGTAATATATTAATGGTTGTTTCAACTTTAAACTAAAGTAGGTGTAAAGTCTCCAATTTAAGGATTCTAGTTCAAATTAGCACATGGATAGGTACAGAATAGGTAAAAGATATAGTTAAAGAAAGCTAACCGGTCAATTAGGAAGTTGTTGAATAGGAATAGAGTTCAGCTAGTTTACCTGAGAAAATTAGATTCCAGGTGTTAGTAGATATACACAGTTACTTTCAAATGTTGTCCTAATATCTTCTTCTGAGAGGAGGTAAAAAGAAATCAGGATGGGTAAAATGTTCATGAGTGCCTGATGTCAGTGTGTAGTCTGACTGTAGTATGTTGTACAGATCATCGTCCCCACGGTCGCCAGGAGCTGCCCACACTGCTGCCTCGCTCGGAATCCACCTCAGAGTTCCAGCCCCTGGAGGACAAGGAGGTCGAGTACTTCTTTGCCTCGGATGCGAGCGCCGTCATCGAACACACCAACAGGGTCATCTTCTTGGAGGTCAGTAAGGCAACTCACCATTAGGGATGAGAAATACCGTAACTTTTCAGTAATTGTCGTAAACGTTCCTTAAAGTTTTGGTACTAGGTGAAATAAAACTATTATTTTTGTCACCTATTACTTGCCTTCCAAAAACATTTCAGCCGGCCGTTCTCTCGCCATCACAGGATTATCTTTTGTTATTTTATTTTACTTCCTTTTACAAGCCTATTACACATTTATTAATGTTACATTCTCTGTTAAATTCAAATAGTAATTTACAGCTACAGCACCTGGGGAATTATATTTGCTTGGGGAAATCATTGTACTCTAAGAACAATCTCATGAAGACTAAGTTTTGATGGCTTGGTGGCTAGGATGATGACGTTGCTGCAGTGAAGGAGGGCAGTTTGAGCATTCACCGACTGCGGAGATCCCTGGATGATCCCCATGCCAGAGAAATCACCACCCTGAAGATGGAGATTCAGCAAATTATGAAGGGTAAGTATTAAAGTTTAGGTTTAAACATATAAAGAAATCTTTATCGATCAAAACAACTGTTCAGGTACCATCAAATAAGAACCAAAATCAAAGAGAATAATTTATTTTTTGCCTTTTCAAGCAAAGTTCTTCCAGGGTGTGTTTAATCTTCAATGCTCATATTTTGGCATCTTTGTGGTACTAGTATTTTAAAAATTGTTATTCTATTCTCATAACTTTAATCACTATGTTTTACCATTAACTATTAGTCAAAGGTTTTACCACCTTACCTATTATGTAGGCCTGCACATTCTAGATGTTTATTCATCATGGCACAAGCAGGAGCGATCAATGATATTGTAAACATCGAGGAATTGGTAACAACACAATCAGTAATGTCACTGAAACCAGTGCAGTGATTGCAATCATTTGTTGGCTTAGAGTCTGTGTTTTACACTTGTAAGTCTTGATTCACTTAATTTTATCCCCTTCAAACTAATCATTTACTTTTACTGTTAACGTTTTGTAATCAATACCATATGTAAACTTATAATGTTGTTGTTTTTTTATTTAATAAACAAATATTCCTTGCTTAGACTCAGTTATTGCTATTTTGTCATGACACAAGCTTTTATTTCACCTTTTCAGGTAACTACAGCTCATTCATGCAGAAGGAAATCTTTGAACAACCTGAGTCTGTGATCAACACCATGAGGGGTCGCATGAACTTTGAGACAAACACTGTGGTACTTGGTGGCATAAAGGTGAGCTTTCTAACATTGTTTTGCTAAAAACATCAAATAGCTTGATTTATTTAATGTATCTATAAAATCACTAATATCCTTGTCTAGCGATGAGAGTGTAAGACTTCTGTACACTGGTATTAGTGCTGATAATATCAGATTAGTTTAGTGGTACCTATAGTAGAACCCCTTTTATTCAGGCTCCACACAAGTTGCTTTCGGAGATGGCCTCTGTGTATTGTTAAGTTATAAATGTGTGTCCAGGACTACATCCCAGAGATCCGCAGATGTAGGAGGCTGATGTTGATTGGTTGTGGTACAAGCTACCATAGCGCTGTAGCCACCAGACAGTTGCTGGAGGAGCTCACTGAGCTGCCAGTCATGGTGGAGCTGGCCTCTGACTTCCTGGACAGAAACACTCCAGTCTTCCGAGACGATGTTTGCTTCTTCATCTCACAGTCAGGTGTGTAATGTCAAAACATTATGTTGTCACGTCTAATGTTTATGGAGTAGATAAGTCTATGCCTCACACAATTTTTTTTATAAGCAACCAAGCTATTACCGTAGGTCTCATGGTAGAACCCAGACCCGGGACCGATTTACTTTTTTTGTTTTGAGATCCCATGAAGCCAAAAAAACCATCCATTTACATTCATATACATATTATATTTTGTTTATTGAGGACTAAGTGCCTGCATAGTGCACATACTCATACACTCGCACACCTCCAGGTGAGACAGCAGATTCTCTGATGGCTCTGAGGTACTGCAAGCAACGTGGAGCTCTCATCGTAGGCATCACCAACACCGTAGGCTCGTCCATCTGCAGAGAGAGCCACTGCGGCGTGCACATCAACGCTGGTCCTGAGATTGGTGTGGCGTCCACCAAGGCCTACACTTCCCAGTTCATCTCTCTCGTCATGTTCGCTCTGGTCATGAGTGAGGATAGGATCTCCATGCAGCCCAGACGCCAAGAGGTACGTTCCGTTTTAATGACATGATTTTAGACGAGGGATTATTCATTTATGAAAATTGTTTGGGCTTCACTCACCTTTATTATTGTCTGATCATATCCAGGACTCATACAGTTAGACACACATCACACGCAATCATCCTGGAGATATGTTCCAATACAAAATGTAATCACAAATTATTATATAAAAATTGATACAGTTCCGCAGAGAACCTACGATATATTATTGGAAGAAGTATTAGTTTGATATAGCAATCATAATTGAAAGTAGTTTTCATGTGATACAATCAAAAGATTAAAGATTCTAATGGCCATATTTACAGATTAAGAAACGGTCTGGTTTTCCTTTAAGTTATAGAAAGTGGTAGTTATTGTTGCTTTTCTCCAGATCATCCGGGGCCTGAAGAACTTGGATGAACAGATCCGAGAGGTGCTACAGAACGATGAGAAGGTGCTAGACTTGGCTAAGGACTTGTACCAACAGAAGTCTCTGCTCATCATGGGTCGAGGATACAACTTTGCCACTTGCATGGAGGGCTCGCTGGTAATCACTACACTGGCCAATATATTAATAAATTACTCTTTTAACTTATGAGTCACACTTGTCACTCATTTTGTTGATTAGATGGATACTAGTGAACCCGTGCGGCTAAATGAGCCGCATAGTATGAAACATAACATCGAGGAAAACGTTATGCTTAAATTCGAGTAATTCTAGTTACATCTTAGAGTTGCTTAAAGACTTGTTAGAAACTAATTTTAAATATCTCTATTTGCGTCGTCAAGGCTCACCTACATTATTTCTGCTCTCAGTTTTAACTGATAACTTCTAAAGAATGGTAAACGATCTGTTTCAATTGGAGTTAACATGTTGCAACGTTTTTCCAGCATTGAGAATTGAAGAAATGATTCAGGAGAGGCAAATAATATACGCTGTTCAAAAGAAAATACAAAAATTGCTATAAAAATCTTTGACAAACGAATCCATACTTTCAAAACTGTGGGACAGGTATTAAGAAAAACTTCACTGAACAACGTGAGAACGTTCTAATGTGACTGACATATACTGTGACTGACAGACAACACGTTAAAATACGCTAACCAACTTTCAATGGTGTTGCTGCTTTAGCCTATTCAAAGCAGATTATGGCTGTCCAGTTGGTAACCCCGAGTTTGTGGGTAAAAAATGGAGCATGTGAAATGGTTGATATCACCCCACTTTTCAGGATTCTCTACGGAGAAAATTCGTTTGGTTAGAGAGGTGTCTCAAATCAAAGAAAAAAAATTACCCAACTTAAATTACTTAACACAGGTTATCAATAAGGTAACAGTTTTCTTCAATTCTCAATGTTGGAAAAACTTTGTTGCAACATGTTAACTCCAATTGAAGCAGATCGTTTAGCATTCATTAGAAGTTATCAGTTAAAACTGAGAGCAGAAATAATGTAGGTGAGCCTTGACAACGCAAATAGAGATATTTAAAATTAGTTTCTAACAAACGAGTCTAAGGTGCTTGTTATACTTTCCTGGAATAAATCTTGTAATAACATAGATATTATATGGTATGTTTATATTAAAACAAACCTTAAGGCATATTTCCATGGCCCAAAATTGTTGAGGCATTCTTTGTTGTGAAATTTATAAGAGGACAAGGAGAAATAAGAATATGGAAAGTTTTATGAAAATTCAATAAGATAAAGCCATGATGTCATGAGCTGAGATGTCATCTTAGCTTTATATTGCAATAAAGTGATACTTACTATTGCCTAATGATACTTTACTTTATAACTTATACTTTTCAATGAAATGGCGACCATACAAAGTAGGTATTTTAAGCCAAGTATGAATGGAGATGAGTGTAGGACGATTGGCGCGATCTTGAATAAGCAATATATCAACTCATGAATCCATGTTTATTTTTACAGAAATACAATATTAAATCTACTGTAAATTTTCAAAACTGTTTAATCCACAATCACACAATGTTAAAGTAGGCCTACCATACCACTTTTGACGCAAAACCTGTGATGATCTCTGGCGATTTCTTGAAATCACAATCATATTATAGAATAGCCTACAGATTCCATGCAAAAATATTCTCAAAATATTTTTATGAAATTGAAAAATTTCCTAATGTTCTGATAATATGAACTTCTCTATTCAGATCCTGTTCTTATTTGTAGAAAGTGAAGGAGTTGACGTACATGCACAGTGAGGGTATAATGGCTGGAGAGCTGAAGCACGGACCTCTCGCTCTAGTGGACAAAGCAATGCCAGTCATCATGATCGTCACCCGAGACCCTGTATATGTGGTGAGTGCTTTAACTAATGTACCTAGATTATGTTCCTAACTTTTTTGTCAATAAAGAATTTTGACCTTGATTTAAACCCTCACAGCAAACATTTCCCTCAAGGAAAAAGTTTTAAATTATTTGATGAAACTATATGCTCCAGCCCGTCTTTTCAGCCCGAAGGGCATGGCATTCCGTCACAAGTGTATCCTGCCAAAACTTTCTCAGGAACTGACACTGTTTTATCAGAAGATTTCAAAATGCAGCTCTAAATGACCTGCAGAGTAAAGCACATCAAGATTAGGCTTTCCGAATGATTGACACTACATTGTTCACACTTATTATTGACCACTAACCTCCAGTTTAGTACCCATAACCTTTGACTTGCAAAAAAATAGATACATTAAGTTCATATGAAGGAACCTGTGTGAAATTTGCACATTTTATAGGGTTTAAAACTAATTTCCTAATCATAACTAATAGTGCATTACTTGTTTACCTTTCAAAGATTATGTTTGTTTAAAAAAGTGATTAAGTGAATAAAACTTAAACTACCAATTTACTATTAATTCATTGTTGCTTTTAGATCTGCACTATGAAGAGTGATTTACCTACCTTGACCAAGTTATAATTATCAAAAAGTAGCCTATTTAAAAATCCAATTTCATAAACTCTTTTGTATCTTGTTTAAAATCTGTCTGTGGACAAACATTTGACTGAAGCATCAGCTGTTCAAATTTGAAGTTACATTTAAACCGTTATAAAGAAAGTTTGTCAGCATTGCTGAATCTTTCAAAGTGAACCCAAGAAATAAATTAAACGATATGGGGGCAAAGCCCTGAAGGAAATAACATTTTTAGTTACTATTTGTCCCTCCACTTGATCATAAGCTTTGAAATGACACCGCAATATTAAACATTGGTTAAGTAAGACGGCTGAAATTATCTTTTTGTACGTCATTGCCGCTCGAGAACGGCTAAGTGCGATCATACATTTGGAGAGCGACAATGAGCTATTTTGATACTGTTTCCAGGTATAGTACCCTCTCTAATCCGGCACTCCGGCACTCCAGTAATCCGGCGTCTTCTGACGGGTGAGGTCTTGCACGATCGCGGCTAAATTCTGGTTATCTCCCACGGCCGAGTAGGCATCATCATCCACTCCCGCAGTCACGGACACGACTGCAAAATCATGAACATGTCCCGAGGTCGTGTAGACATTATTGTTGTCTTCCGCACTAGAGGCAAAATTCTGATCATCACCCGCAGCCGTGTAGACGTTATCATTGCCTCCCGTGGTCACGGAAACGTCATTGTCGTCATCCTGGATCGCGGCAATAGCGGTTTCCGTTCCCGCGATCTTCGGAGACGTGTTTTAAGTGATAAAAAAAGCACTTGTTGCAGTGTTTTTATTGATAAGATTCCAGTAATCCGTCATTTTCACTAACCTGGCAGTATCACGGTCCCATATCTGCCGGATTACTGAGAGTCTACTGTATGGCAATCATTTCAATGCAGTGGCAGTAATGAAAAATGTGTCAGATAAAACCTTTATTGTATTAACTATACAGATTTTTTACATCCAGAATCACCTATTGTTACTCCCAAAAATCGGTTTGTTATTATTGATATAATTATAAATTAACATACAGAACTGAAATGTCATCAAAGCACTACATTTTCCTGTGAATGTTTCAGAAATCCATGAATGCTCTACAGCAAGTCACAGCAAGGGAGGGCCGGCCTATTATTATTGGCGAGAAAGGAGATGAGGAAACAAAATCTTTTGCCTACAAGTACATTGAAGTCCCACACACTGTCGACTGTCTTCAGGTATGAATAAATGTCTAACTAAATTGTATTTTATGAAATGTTGTATATTTGAAGTGTATATTGAATAAAGTTTGGTCTGTAATTTTCCCAAAAAATATTATGAGGAGACTTTTAGTCTTTCAGCTTTATTCAATCCACATTTTTCCAAACTTTTTCTTTTTGAGAGTCTGCGGGACCGCTGGCCATCTTGGATTTTCTGCTCATAACAACAATGTTAATGGTTGAAGCATATTACGGCATAGTTTATTAAGAAAAAAGTTGATTTGCTATCTACTTTTTAATTTTTATTATTTTGTCAAACTACATAAATATATTGACTTAAACTGTGATTTTTTTCAACCTCTAAAACAAAAAATTTAAAAATCCTAAAAACAATTCTCACGGAAAATATATTTAAGAATCACATCAAATGTTCTGCTCGGTAATCAAGCTTACGGTGCATGAACAATATGTTGCAATGTGAACGCATTTTTTGACTGATGGTGCTTGGACAACCACTGTTTAGCCTGGTATCTGAGGGTCAACATTCAATAACAATGCAATATTATTGACTCCTGCCGACTCCGAAGTCCTGCTGTTTACTTAATTTACCAGCTTCTAGAAATGATTACGCCATTTGTCCCACAGAATATCAACACTAGGCTACTATCAATACACTAAATAATGTTGTGTTGCATCCAATGTTGTATTGTATGTTGGTGTTTCAGGGCATCCTGACCGTAATTCCCATGCAACTGTTGTCTTACCACATCGCTGTGTTAAGAGGCTGCAACGTAGACTGTCCTCGCAACTTGGCCAAGTCTGTTACTACTGAATGAGTTCTCTCACCATTGCACTACATTGGATAACCCTTCTAATCGAGTTTGGTCGACAAACACAACTTTAATTGATTATAAATTGAAGATTCTCTAAATGAGCTAAATCGTACAGCTTATAAAGTTTGTTGCTCAAAAATTTTAGTTAAGACTGAGAAGCAAAGCATCACAACAGTCGATCAAAGTTAAATGAAAAAATACGAACCATCAAATTAGTACCTGAAATTGGGGTGTTAAGTTTTAAATAAAATAATCTTAAGTATTAAAATATATATTATTATAATTAAAGTTTTAGTAGTTTGTCTCATTTTGTTTCATGTTGAAATGTTCATAAGTTTATCACATGTTGAGTTGTTATTTTAAATCGTATATTTAGTTAAAAGCTTGTATTTATTGTAAACACGGACAAACTACCATTTATATTAACTGTTCAGTTGTTTAACTGATGAGATATTAATTTGATGAAAGAAAAGAACCTGCTTGTAAATACTGTTTTTCTTTTTTAAATTTGTATAACTTAATAATTATTTCAATCAAAGAAAATAGAACAATTTATAAAAATCTGAAACTCATAGTAACAAAAATAACAAATGTCTGCAAAGGATGTTGTAGGAATATTTATATTATTGTTTTTATTATTTTATATCTGTAAACCCCGAGCTTAAAACTGAAGTTGTACAGAGGAAAGTAAACAAAAAATATACTTTGAATAAGTGTTTGATATAAAAAATTTCACTGCCAAGATGAAGAGGTTGATTCTGTACCAATCAAAACTACAAACCGGTCTGGCTAGATGAATTTCATACAATTAAGTTACCACTCATTGGTTGGTAAATTTTAAATTATGAAACCTAAACTTTCCATTTAAGTCACTAACTCTAAAATGTCTTTAATTCTAGGTTGATTATTAAGTTTTTAGACTGGGGAAATGTTTTCACCATCACTAATACAGTACCATCTTATTACATGAAGGTAAATTATAAAAAAATTTCAATTTAAAAAATGACCTCTCAGTTCAATATTTTTTTAGAGCTCTTAGACAGATAATTGCTATCATCACTATTTTATTCTAGTTCTAAGTATGAAAGACATAAAGTTCGCATTTATTGTTGTTGGAATAAGTTTGATAGATATTCTAAAATGTGTTTTCACATTTTAAAAGAAATATTAATCTATATTAGTTTGCAAGAGCCTGGACCAATGCAATGTTTTTTTTTTTTTATAAATACTTTATATTCATATCCTACGATATAATTGCTTGGGTGAAGCAGATTTTAAACTAATTTGAATCTTTCAATGAAATTACCATTTAGTTAATTTAGGATTATAACAACCCCAACAGTTTCATGTGTATGAATTAAAGTTAAATGAATATTTTCAGTATTTTCTCGAATACTATAGCAAGTTTTAAAGTATAACAGTGCTTCCAACCCAAATTAGCATTTGGATATAGAATTCGGACATTCCTATGATTGCTTTTAGTTTTAATTAATTAAACTAGTGCACTAGGGGACCAACAAAAGAAATTAATACAGTAGTGTAAATTATATAAACAGTTGATTATTTTTATTGTAACCTTTTTTTATTTGGGTTAAAAGTTGTTTTCAAATGTGTGTCAAGTTTTTGTATAGCTGTGATTTCTCTTGTATGATTGTTTTACAAGTCTTTGTAACCATGCCTGGCTGTTAGCTCTATAGCTTGTTCTCAGTATTCATAATTATATAAACATATTGATTATTAAATGAATACATGAATGTTGGTTTTAATAGTTTTCTCCTATTTTAGTTGTAGAATTAGTGGAATAAGTACTGAACAGTGTGAGTAATATAGCAGCTCTTTATTTTTCATTAACTGATGGCTTAATCTTGTCTTAATGTGTGTGTTTCAAAAATGTTTCCATCATATAATCATGGTGTACGATATCTCTTCTGTTTTGAAAAATGATACATAAAAGTGTTAAACTCACAAGTAGACCTATAACCCATTCCGGCTGCCCCTGCCAACTAGGTATAGGTAGGTTAATTACACCTGAGAACTGGTAAAAAAAATAAATTTGATCTTAAGTTAGCTGTGCTGTTTCCTGGCTATGAAGACTACATTTTAGACCACTCAAGTCAATTGTATCTAATTCAGCTGCAGTAGATTCCCGATCAACCGAGGTTGATGGGACCAGGGACTACCTCGTTTACCGAAATCCTCGGATAACACGATGGCTGCATAGATACCCTGTGAAATATGTTTTAACAATAATTGGCATACAGAATACAGAGAAAAAAAATTATAGCATCGAATTTTTCAAAAACAAAAAAACTTAATGTTATTAAAGGAAAAATCATTCAAATATGCTCAACACTTCTTCAAGCAACTTGAAAAACATGAGACACAGCGTGACACACGGTTGACGGACGGTTTTCATCTGCTAGTTACTAAGATTGCGGTGGTAGGAGGTGGTTGTGGTGGGCATAGTTCTGCTCTACACAAGATGCCATTCATTAACTCAGTCACTCTGAAACAGTGGGACTTGCAACATTGATGACAGTTCTTATTTGGTATGAAACAAAAAAGAAAATTCTTACCTATATTGAAAATTAATTATAAAATTATTTTTTTTTTTTTTAGTTTGATCTGACTGAGCTTATTATAAGTTAAAATACGCAATCATGTCTACATCAAAACATCGTAATGGTGAAGACTGACACTGCTTTTCTTTACATTCTGCAGACAGAGACGACTTGTTCAGGTTCCGATGGAATTCCAACTGATGTACTTATAGTTAATGTAGTTGGTCGGGGAGACCGCGCTGTTGGTTAAAAGGCTTTTTTCTTCTGCGGTGGAGGTGGAAAGTTCAACGTCTTACTATGCCTTATTCAAGGGCAAAGGAGATCTTAAAAGCCCTTCTACATACAGAACTCTTTGCATGCTAAGCTTGCCAGGGAAGCTTTTTAATGAATGTAAAGCCAAGAATAAAAAACAGGCAGCATCAGGCATGGACTGTCTGATCTTAGGAACAGCTTTCGAGCAAGTTAATCAATGAATGAAGCTGTGATCCGTAATTTTAAGGCTGCCCAGCAGGTGTACCACAGATCACGAAGGCTAGTCATGTAGGCTACACTGGAAGTGAACGACGTTGAACGAATGTGTTCAACTCAGCCAGGTGGGCTGACATGCTGGGTGCATTAAAGATCGATTTCGCAACTCAAAACTCATGATGTGGGTGCACATGCATGTTTGGAATGCTGCAAAAGCTACTTATGGGATTATAAGTTGGGTTTCAACGATAGACTGCTGCAGAGAGGTTTAACAGAACAGCGGGTGCCCCTGAATTTAAACTCACTAATTGTTGATGCTAGTTTACTTTTGACCAATTCCTTTTTGGGATTCCAGTATTTTTAAATACGCATCCAGAGCCATCACTTAAATGTACTGTACGCATGCACTTGATTGCCCAGATAATTTCGCCTTATCTGAATAAAGGAAATAATTTAATACAAAATAAGAGTATTGTTTCACAAGTAAATAATAGATGTTTAACTATTTCTTACAGCAGATCTAAAGAACAGCATTGTTCTCTTCGTGTACTTTGCCCAATACTTCCCCATGGAGCACGGGGTGGCAAATAATTTAATACAAAATAAGAGTATTGTTTCACAAGTAAATAATAGATGTTTAACTATTTATTACAGCAGATCTAAAGAGCAGTATTGTTCTCTTCCTGTACTTTGCCCAATACTTCCCCATGGCGAGCACGGGGTGGCAACTGGCATACCACCACCAGCTGGTTAGGTTATTAATTAACTGGGATGGCATTCACATACAAGTAAGTAATAGGGGGAGAAAGTAATAATTAATTAAAAACGTCACATAAGAAAACATAATAACAAGAAGGCACGAGGCTGATGACGGCGTGTATCTAAACTCCTTCAATATGAGAGACGCAATATAAATCATCTTTTGGATCTTCCGACCCAACTACAATCGGAAGACCCAAAGTGAAACCCGTATTTTTTTCTATTTCATGAGCTTACTTCACAATGTAAAATTGTACTTCTGGTTATGACTGTACTTTTTTTATCTACCTTTGGATTTACTGACCTTTGGATCTACCGATCTTTGGATCTTCCGATCGGGTATATAACCACATAAAACTATTGGATCTTCCAATTTTGGATCTTCAGATTGGCGATATAAACTTTGGATCTTCCGATTTTGGATTTTGTGAAATACTCCCAGGCATTTCACTTTCGTAAAAAAAACCTACATCCCACATAAAATACAGGCTATATTACATTTCAATCAGTTGAAGACCATTTCAATAAATACAGCTCTGTACACTAAGTAATGGATTGCTTCATGGCGGTAAGTCGCTTACAGGGCTAGGCAAAATTCTGGACACCCCCATCAGTTAATTTTTTAACGCATTGCAGTAGGAAAACCAAACTCGGCACATGTTCACAACATTAAAAACTGCAACTTTTCCCGGTCCCAAATGTGGGGGTAGCCTCCAATTTTCAAAGAAAACCCATATTGAGTGATCAAGAAAAATCAGAAGGCGAAAACCAGAAGTTGATATCACACCCTTAACCAAAATGGCAGCCATTTGAAAATTTGAGATGGGTAAGCAAGATTAGTCTGGACATCCCCCAGTCAACTTTTTAACGCGTTGCAGTAGGCTGGGCAAAATTAAGACGAGTTTGAACTCTTGGTAGGTAGTTTTATATTGATAAACCCTTTAAAATGAGGGGTCACTCGATAGGGGTTTGCATTTGGATCCCGGGAAAAAGTTGTGACTGATGAAAACGTGCAGTTTTTTATGTTGTAAACTTGTAAACATGTGCCGAATTTGGTTTTCCCCCCTCCTACAATGAGTTAAAAAGTTAACTGGGGGTGTCCAGACTTTTGCCTAACACTGTCTATAATAATTAACAGTAAATCCTGGTCAGCCAACCACAAAGTATGAATAAATTATAGTTACGTACGGTTTGTGTAGATAGGTAATGTTTTATAGTTTTATGTACTATCTTCAGGTAGCCTACTATTTAATTGTTTAATGTATTTTTATTTATTTATTTTTTTCTTGTGTTCCTTCCACTACTTGTACAGTTAGTTTATCTTGTTTTTTTTTATAATATTTTGTTGGTCAGGCCTGTCTTATAATTAAAACACAAAATATTTTGCTATTTTTTATCGTATATTAAATGTGTTGTCTGTCAATATAATGAAGAATTTTATTAGGGAGTGAAGGGTGTAAGTTATATTGCTTCTCCTCAAAGTCAATTCGACTATGACTAATTTCAATCTTAACATACGCAGAAATGTGCACTTGGCTTAATGAAGATGAATATGATACAGAGGTATTCTAGAGTATAACTAAACACAAAATAAAACCAGTCTATACGATGACTCTTGCTTTCACCATGACTCTTGAGGGGGGGGATCCCAAAACGTCTTCATTTTCCCGGACGCGTCCTCTTTTTGGGTACATAAAAAACGTCCGGGGGGATTTTCGGCAAAACCTATGTCCGGGATTCAGACTGGAAAAATAAAGAAATAAAATTATTCCTGAACGCATAGTATAGGCCTAGTATGAATAATTGGCTCTAATAATCAACCGCCCATGATGAGAATAAAATTGGAAACTAAATTAATTTAAAATATTGTGTCACTGTAATGGATTCTTATATTTAGAAGTTTAGTTTCCTTTTTGGATCAAATTTTGTGTTTAAAACTTGAGATTGTTGGCAAAATTAACCCAGCTGTCTGCTGTCTCTGCTCAACACCCAGAAATTTCTTACTTCTTGTTTGTCATTCTTTATGTTTCTAGACCCTACTAATGCCGAAAAGAAAATTTGTATTTTCAGTCAAGTCAAAAAAAGGAGTTGCAAAAAGTTTACTTGTTCTAATAAAATCAACACAACTCCAACATTCAAGCAGTTGCATCTTCCTCCGAAACTGTCAGTTTTGTTCTTTAAACATGACTCATATTCAATAGTTTTTGTGTTGCTGAAGAAACTGTATTTCACACTCTGTAGTAAAACATCACCAGAGTTTGGAGTCGATAGATTGTACCACTAAATTGAAAAATGTGTTGTTTAAAGACTCCTAGTATAACATATTTTCTAAATTCTAATCCAATGGGGGATCCAGTAATCCAGACAAAAGTTTTGGAGTTAAAAGCCTAAAGTTGCAAAATTTTTACTATAGCATTGTTAACATAAGCATGCCGGAATGAAAATTATAAAAAAGTATATATTTTAGTGGTAGTAAAGAATTGGCCAGTAAATCGAAAACTCTAGTTTAAAATTTCAAAAACTTACAATATAGGCTATGTTTTAAAGAATTATCAGAAACACTTTTTTTAAAGCCCTCAACATGCATTAAAGTAATTATAAATTGAGGTGACCCCCTCTCTCGAAGGTAACTTCCGGGAGTCATCCTCTTTTTTGATGGAGGATCTCTGAGAACTCTATGACTATAACGACAGAACATAAAAATGTACCATGTTTTGGCTATTCATAGCCAATTAAACCAAGAAAGAAAGAAGACGAGAAACAACGATAACATTTTTCTTGTCGAAGAAGTACTTTTTCATATATATTTAGACGGTAGTTTCATTAAAATAAAAACAGTTTAATATTTTAATTTAGTGTTGTTGTAACACTGACAATAAGACATTGGTGGTCAAACTAGCCACTAAAAAACAGAGTGATTTTAAAATTAAAACTTGACGGCAAATAATGATACACGGCAAATAAAAATATAACCACATATTTACGAACCATACATATTTAGTTGGTAAATCGTATCCTTGAATTTATTAAGTTAATACTTGTTCAACTATATTGATTTGAACTGACCCTGGTAGTCGGTAAAGTAGTAGATGGATTTTCCAGTAGTGAAGTAAATTTTGTAGTTATCGGTATGGCTGCTCCTGCAGCCTGTACGAGATTTAGTGATAATTACGATCTCAAGGAGGAATTAGGAAAGTGAGTAATACATTTTTCAATTAGATTTGTAATTTATAAAACGGTTTCGTCCCCATAAGAGTTTGACCTTTGTGGAAGCTACCCCCGATTCTCTGCCGCGAGCAGACGACAGTAAGCAGAAAGTCTGGGCTCTTCTGCTATGGTGGGAGGAGGCACAGGCCTAGCCTAATTTTAATGTTTTTATATTTTCAAAACAAATGCTGGTTTTGGGAACTTAGATTTCATGTCTTGGCCTAAAAAACTGAAGTATGCATTTCATTAAACTACACGAGTCGTCAACCCCCTATGATTCTCAAATGTTAGTTTTCCCTGTTAGGGTACTCAGACCAGAGCCAAATTCCATGAGTTAAAACCATGGGTAAAACTTATACATGAGCCTAAAACAGAATTAAACAGTTTGAGTAGTATTAATGTTACATATTATTCTGATAGGTACTTACTGATAGGTTAACCCTCGTTTTAAACTAAGTAGGACCATCTAGATAAAACATACCCCCTTGTGTTGCTTAGTCTATGGTAGGACCTAACTCACAAGGGCCATACATAGGCCTAAGTTATAAAATAATTCATGTGAATTATCTTAGGGCTAATTGTATTGTGCTAGGTTTTTCCCCTACTTTTTTGCCACCGCACGTTAGTATAAATTTTAGACTGAAATGATCAAATTATAAATTACGAGAATTCAAGTTGTGTCCACAGATTCCAATTGAGTTTTTAAGTTAAAAGTTAGACCTAAGTTAACTTAGGGTAACTTAATCGTAAAAAAGTTAACTGGAGGTGGTATAAATTTAACTGGGATAAAAATAACTGTAAATGAACCAAACCTCATTCTTTATTCAATTCTAACTTAAGTTAAGACTTATGTCAAAACAGTGGATCCTAACGTAATTTTCTGACCAGGCTGTGTGTCAAATATTATAGGCTAATTAACTTACCCTTAACTTAACTTATTATTTTTAGAAAAGTTGTTGTCCGTCCACATGTTTGATAATTTTAATAGTCACCCTAATCAAGCTTTTTTGGACGTGGCTTGTTGAATCATTACACTTACAAAAGCTCATTATTCATCAGATTTCAGTTAGCATTCATATTGGACATTTATTTTTTAGGACTTCAGTATCGTAAGTTAACTTTTAGGCCTAAGTTAAGTTAGTTATTTGCCTAACTAAACTACTGGTAGGTACCTAACTTACCGTTTACTACTGGGATAGCCGTGTAGTTACGTACCTAGCGTGTACGCTGTAACTACACACGCTGCAAATGGTGGATGCCAGATCCCGCATTACAGCTGTCGGTCTATCTTTAATTCTTATTGCCTATGCTATTAGACTCTTTAAACCACCATCGAAACCACTCTTTACTTTGATTTCAGTTGCGGACACTTAAAGTCTAAGGTAGCCTATGTTTTTACCTAAAAAAACGGATTTCATTTTGGTATTGGTTGTTCTAAATAGATTAGCCTTTGTAGTTACCTACTGTAAGAAAAGATTGTATGGAACTGAGAAATTTGGAAAAGTAGTCTATGGCTGATAATTTATTTATTAACAATGTTATGTTTTTGAATAGTTTGAACATATGTCCAGTTTCAATTCGTTGGGATCTGCAACGACAATGGTGTAGCCTACAACATTTTTGAAAAATGGTTCTTATAGAAAAGAAAATATCAATTAAGTACGTGTAAAAAAAAATTTTGTTGACAATCGCAAATTTTTATAAAATAACACTTTAAGTTAATAGTAGGCAAGTTATCTAAAAAAACTGCGATAAAGGCTAACCTAAATTATGAAAAAACTAATTGACTCTTTGAGCCTGATTGTTTGCTAGAATTAGGAATTGCCAAAACACTAAAAATAACATTTTCTCAGCTGATAGTAGGTAGCCTAGATGCGAAGTAAGCGTAGGCATACTAAAACAGACTAGGTACTCGAATAGGTTTTCATTCTATTTATTAGTTCATTCCGTGTTAATTCTTAATAGGCTAGTTCCCCGGATGACATCTTCTAAAGTTTCAAGATCTATTATTTATTTAAAAGAAAAACAAATAACTTATTTGGGTAATCTAATTTCTTGCTAGCCCACAAGTATAAAAAAAACCTGTGGTTTAAACAATTACCGATAGTGTAATTCGTTAGTTCCATCAAAACTTTTATTTAGCCTATTCCAAATTCCAAGTAACTTAAACACATGATGAAATCAATACAGTAGGTAATCATCGATACTTGGAGCGGGTTAATTTCACATTAGCCTGCTTATGAACAGAAATGTGTGCCAATTATTGGTTCTGCGTTAGTTTCTAGACGTTCTTATAGTTCCAAATAAATATGATGAAATATGTACCTACAAAACGTTTAAGACTTGAGGTAGGCTAATTTCACGCTTGCCTACACCTATACAGATATGGTCATATAAGTTATATGAGTTAAAATCGTTGGTTCAGTGTTAGTATTCCATTACACCGCACTAAAAAAACAGTGTTTTATTCTACAGTTTCTTTCCTAACTACTTAAAAAATTTGTTGAACGTGAGTTGAACATTTTTGAAATGTTAGTAACTAAACAAATACCTATTATAACAAAACCAAATTCGACCCTAGAATCTCCTGTAAAATGTTTTGCGTCAATCCCTCTTGGTGATGTTTTCAGTTAGAATTAATCAATATAAAAGATTGATCAATGCTCTAACGACTAGTGACTCTTTTCCAGTGGATGAGCCACTTGTTGTTTGTCTGGTAGAGGGTTAAACAAATTTAATGTTTCTTCTTTTTTTCTAAATGCTTTTGGCCCAAGAACTATTATTTGTTGTAGGACCATATAATTTTCATTACATCACTTCTCTATAGCAAAATTCTCAAGTAGAATTGGGAGGGTAGGTAGTCAGTAGGCCTAAACTATTAGGTTTCAAGTAAACATAACTCTCTCTGCATTGGAGAACACTCCCCAGTTAAAGTAATTAAATAGCAAAAAAATCAAAACAGCAGCAAAGCTAAATTGTGTATAAGCGTAGAAAACTTATCGCCTGCCAGTTTTAAGCAGGGGAAACCCACTAGTCCATATCCTTCCGTTCCATCCCATTCAGTCTCCGCTGCCTTCTGTCAAAATTGCTTTGCTAGGCTTTGAATGGACCGTAACCCATTTGTCTGCACAGATCCTTTTCGTTTTGTTCCATTCCTTCTCTATGTCAACATTATTCTGATGCATTGTCGGGCAATGCTTTCTGGATTTAAACAATGGACGTCGGATCTGTTATTTCTCCATTCTGCGTTCACCTGACTGGATTAGTCACTGTGATGTGTTTGAGGAAGCACATTAACCAGTATTTTAATACTACATATCATCCAAAAATAATCAAAATAGTTAGGCCTACATTATACCTATTTATGATTTTAGAGTTGTTCATTTACTTTCTTCTGAATCTGGGCAAAACGCTACTCGAGATTAATAACTTCATGAAAGTTGCTGTAGGCCCTATCTCACTGGAAATTTCATTAAATCAACCAACTCTAGAAACTTAACTTGAGACGTATGCGAAAAGTAAAAATAAGTTAAAACCTTATATGGTATTTTTATAAATCTTCAAACAAATTATGAAATTCGTCGTAGCCTACTTTTTCTTCTTTTGAATAGGTATAGTCCTTAGTCTGAGTCTTCGTTCCTCCTCTTCATCACATGACACAGCTGCCACAAACAACTCCTTGTCCGAAGAACTCTTCATTCCGGCAGAGTCAGGTGTACCAATGGGTTCTTGCCTTAAAAAGGGCGGAAGTTGTTGGAGCCAGACGGATACGGAAAGGAACAAAACGGAAGAATAGGGGATGGACTAGTGGGTGTTCCCTAATAGTTGTTTCATCCATTTTATGTTCTCTACATAATTTCAATGCTGTTCTAGAGAGTCAGAATCAGTCACATAATTAGATACACCCTTGTCTGCGTATTATTCATAAATATCACAAAGTAGCCTTTTCATATTTTACCTGCAATAGCCTACTATTATTGTAGAAAATTAATTGTAAAATATTATTTCCCTCAGACATTTTTTCTAAAGGTTTTGAGCTCATGGGTTTATAGGAGCCTCCCCCTGATGAGGTGTTGAAGGATAAACAGCTAATTTCATGGCTGTTGCACTCGACCACTGTGCGAGGGTGTCGTATAATCAGATTGTGACGGATGCGGGGCCTTCTGTCTACATCTGTTCATTTAATTCCCAGAGGGATGTGAATCTGAGATTTTGCTGTTAATTTGTCTAACAGAAAATCTTTCTTAATTTTTTTAAAATTGAAAAATAAAAACATTTTGATAAATCTATACGGAAAGGAACAAAAGGGGATGGACTAGTGGGTGTTTCCTATATAGTTGTTTCATCCATTTTCATACAGCAACATTTATAGTTATACTTTTATGTTTTCTACATCATTTCAATGCTGTTCTAGAGAGTCAGAATCAGTCACATTTAATTAGATAGGTACACCCTTGTCTACACATTACTCGTAAATATCACAAAGTAGCCTTTTCATATTTTACCTGCAATACTATTATTGTAGAAAATTAATTGTAAAATATTATTTCTCTCAGACATTTTTCCTAAAGGTTTTGAGCTCATGGGTTTATAGGAGCCACCCCCTGATGAGGTGTTGAAGGATAAACAGCTAATTTCATGGCTGTTGCACTCGACCACTGTGCGAGGGTGTCGTATAATCAGATTGTGACAGATGCGGGGCCTTCTGTCTACATCTGTTCATTTAATTTCCAGAGGGTTGTGAATCTGAGACTTTGCTGTTAATTTGTCTAACAGAGAATCTTCCTTAAATTTTTTAAAATTGAAAAATAAAAACATTTTGATAAATTTATAATTTTGATTACACTTATAGGTCTGGGTAGCTGAGTGGTTAAAGTGGTTGTTAATCAAATGGTCGCCGGTTTGATCCTGAGAAAATTTAGTAGCTTTTTGATGGTTCGAAACTGGACCCAGCTGTCCCTGATCATCAGGCTTTAAATAAATGATCCTGACTGATGAAACAGCTGATCTTAGTCAGTAACAAAGCTAAGCAGATCATCTCACAACATTTTACACTCATCATTCACTCATATTTGGGTTGAAAAAAAAATGGTAACGTCCCTATCTCATAACGATAATAAGTCAATAGCCATTCCAACCACAGATATAAGTAATAATGGGTAAAAACTAATTTTGTAGGTTATTAATTTTGTATTTCACCTTTTAAAAACATGATTAAAACAAGAATTATAATAAGAAAACCCTATTGTAAACCATTCATAGATTTTTTTTTTTAACCTGTATTGGCCCAGGTACAAAAATAAATGTCTGTTTTTAACAGATGCTGGGTGTTTGGGCGGTGTTAGGTCGTTATAGATTGCAGTTGAAGTGGTTCGGACAGTCACCGTGATATAAAATAGTTGATTATTGGTATTGACAGAGTTTTAAACCTGTGTAAGAGCTGATGGGTTTCTCACTGTCTTTAAAAACTCTTTCTATTTACTCCCTCAAATTACCTTGTAACTAATGAAGGAATAAATACATATAGTGTGACATTAATTAGTTAATCATTATTTTGTAACTTTGAACTCTGGGGATCTTTCATTGATATAATTACCAATGCCTACTTTTCTCTCAAATTGTATTTTTCTATTACATTATAAAATTACAGTTCCCAATGCTTTTAAATAAGTTTTTTGTTTTTACATAAGGATATATAAAAAGCAGTGAAATTCCTGATTTAAAGTGCGAACCACAAAAATAATCCACCTAGCCTGTCTTTTCCTGCTTGAACTGTCAAACGTTGATTTTAGGTGATCCTCTCTCATGAAGAGACTCCCCATGATCCCTCCATCACAGACTAGGGAACTCCCAGAGAAGTAAAAGGTACAGAGGAAATGCCGCTTATGGGCCGACGGTGCGCTTTGAACTCTAGTATATTGTGCGGGAAACATACTTGTAAGGAAGAGCTCGAGTGGTGATCACTTTGCCAAAATTCCTATCGCACAGAGCACAGGGTTCTCCACCATGATCAATGTAGTACATGCGGGCAAAGGGGGTGGTGTTGGACTTTGTATTGGGCACCAGCGACTTTGCCGAAATTCCTATCGCACAGAGCACAGGGTTCTCCACCATGATCAATGTAGTACATGCGGGCAAAGGGGGTGGTGTTCGACTTTGTATTGGGCACCAGCGACTTTGCCGAAATTCCTATCGCACAGAGCACAGGGTTCTCCACCATGATCGATGTAGTACATGAGGGCAAAGGGGGTGGTGTTGGACTTTGTATTGGGCACCAGCGACTTTGCCGAAATTCCTATCGCACAGAGCACAGGGTTCTCCACCATGATCGATGTAGTACATGAGGGCAAAGGGGGTGGTGTTGGACTTTGTATTGGGCACCAGCGACTTTGCCGAAATTCCTATCGCACAGAGCACAGGGTTCTCCACCATGATCAATGTAGTACATGCGGGCAAAGGGGGTGGTGTTGGACTTTGTATTGGGCACCAGCGACTTTGCCGAAATTCCTATCGCACAGAGCACAGGGTTCTCTACCATGATCGATGTAGTACATGAGGGCAAAGGGGGTGGTGTTGGACTTTGTATTGGGCACCAGCGACTTTGCCGAAATTCCTATTGCACAGAGCACAGGGTTCTCCACCATGATCGATGTAGTACATGAGGGCAAAGGGGGTGGTGTTGGACTTTGTATTGGGCACCAGCGACTTTGCCGAAATTCCTATCGCACAGAGCACAGGGTTCTCCACCATGATCGTTGTAGTACACGAGGGCAAAGGGGGTGGTGTTGGACTTTGTACTAGGCACCAGCGACTTTGCCGAAATTCCTATCGCACAGAGCACAGGGTTCTCCACCATGATCGTTGTAGTACACGAGGGCAAAGGGGGTGGTGTTGGACTTTGTACTAGGCACCAGCGACTTTGCCGAAATTCCTATCGCACAGAGCACAGGGTTCTCCACCATGATCGTTGTAGTACACGAGGGCAAAGGGGGTGGTGTTGGACTTTGTACTAGGCACCAGCGACTTTGCCGAAATTCCTATCGCACAGAGCACAGGGTTCTCCACCATGATCGTTGTAGTACACGAGGGCAAAGGGGGTGGTGTTGGACTTTGTACTAGGCACCAGCGACTTTGCCGAAATTCCTATGCACAGAGCACAGGGTCTTCCTCTACCATGATCGTTGTAGTACATGAGGGCAAAGGGGGTGGTGTTGGACTTTGTACTGGACACCAGCGACTAGAGCTAGACGCCACTTAATTGTAGGGCCTACCATTGAATGTTTCCTCTTTGTTCTGCATTTATAACAGAACACTATTCTCAATTATAAGACCTGGGAAATACCCTAGTGCAAACAAAACACTTGTGATTTAAGTACATCTATATAAATAAAATTAGAGTTTTGTCTGTACATTGCTTAGAATAATGAACTTTTTGGTTATTTTTACATTTCATAGGTCAGAGAAACCGAATCAAACCTTATCTCAATTTCTGTCTGTCTGTCTGTCTGTCTGTCTGTCTGTCTATCTGTCATTCTCTTGGTAACGCTAAAATACGCACTTTATTACAACTACTCCTCAATAACTATAGCACTGTCCCGCCTGAAACTTATTTTCCAAATACTATACATATATGAGATGGTTTTAGACGTATTTCATCGAATATGAGACAGTTAGATATTTAACAGTAAACCCTTGAAAATCAAGTTTTTGTCGATTTTTGACGTGGAATTTCTGGAAGCCCATGTTAACCTTATGAGAAATGAAATTATTGAATCTTAACAGCTGTTTCAATTAAACAAGTTGGTTCTGTTCTGTGATGTTCAATAGCATTAAAGTTACAAGGATTACCAACAGGGTGCAGCACTAGCACTATTATTTCTTTTACATTTATGACAACAGCTAATTTGCAACCTGGAGGCGAGTGAGCGTAGCGAACGAGCTAACCTGAAGGCAAGTGAGCGTAGCGAACGAGCTAACCTGAAGGAAAGTGAGCGCAGCGAACGAGCTCCAACATACAGGTGAGTGAGCGTAGCGAACGAACTTCAACCAGGACGTGATTGAGCCATGCAAACGAGATCAGATAGTAAAAATAAAAGTAAGCCTACCGTTATAGGATCGACCGGCAGACACAGAGGTAATTTAACCTTTTATTGATTGTCATACCGATCCGGAACAACAAAAAACAACATAAAATGAAGCTATGTATAATAGTTTGGCCAGCATATCTTAAAATATGCAAACCAACTGCTGTTCGTTATATAAGAAGGTTTCAACTGAATATTATAAGATCCCCGTGCGTAGAACGGGTACACAGCTAGTACTATCATATTTTTAATTTTTTGCTGCTGTAATGTGACATCAGAGTTGCTGAGATCCACAAACCATTTTCCAATTTACAACAGTCAGTCACTGTTTGTCCCCATTTTTAACTGTCCATTTGTTATAGCTTACTCTTGATGGATTGCCAAACCAACCTGATAAGTTGCTTCTGAATTTAACTAAAAGCCGTCTTTTGATTTACTGTATTTACAAAGTATGCAATTTTTTTAACCAGAAAAACTGCACCATTTTAATATTTAACTAGTGTACCTGTTGCTTGATTTCGAGCAGTTGCAAAGTATTACCAGGCTTTATGTTAAAAAGAATAACAATCATTATTTCCGATGACTTGAAAAGAGCCGACTCAAAGATTATGGAAATACTCACGATGTACATAACAGTTCAATATAATCAACATTTCTTGTAAATATCTTATAATTTTTCAAAAGCTGAGTTTATTTTTTGGTGTTTAAACTACTAATGTTTCCCACTCATAGCCGCATTAGTCTATAACAACGATTATAAACTCTGGAAAAATCATTATTTCTATTTCTTCTTCTTGGTGGTATTCTATGACTTTCCTACGTTTCCATAGTTTGCAAATCAGCTCTTCAAATGATTGGTCAAGAAATGCAGCACAGTGTTAATTCTGTTTTATTTTTAGTGTATCAAGTTGTCCAGGCTTTCTCGTTTTTTCCCTTTGTAATATTTACGCCAACCCAAATTCAAATAGTTAAAATTTCATTTCAACCAAGTCAGTACCTAATTAATGTTTGTAGCCCGGGTATCCTAAAATAGCAACTAAAAATATATTAACAGCAATTAAATTATCCAGCTGATCATAATGTAAACAAATGTTCTTCATAAGGATAACATAGGAACTTTAAAAGCCACTGGGGCAGAGCCAAAGGGACTTTTTCAAAAATGTAAGGTCAGTTTGCAAATCTATACACCTAGACTAACATTTTGGTTTAAATATGTGGGGTTAAATCTTAAAACAAAAAAGCCTTATTTTTGACAAAGTTTCATGTAGCGTGTTAAAAATATAGATATATTGAGTTACAAAAGGTGATTAAAATTTAATTACACTCTTGAATTGATTCTTGCTGGTCTTTTCACAGCCCATGACTGAAAATAGAATCTGAGAAAAGAAAATTGTTGACAGGTCTGTAGCCTATTTAAAGTCACAAAACCATGGTTTTCATTCCAAAATGCAAAAAAATCATTGGATCTAGAACTAATTCCATATAATTGTCTAGTGGCTGTTACCACCAATTTTTTAATTTTTTTGTATAAAAAATCAAGTAAAGCCAAATAACATGTTGATCCAAAGAGGAGTCCACAAGGTCACAACCAAACAAATACTGACTTGCTTATCTATGTGACAATGTTGACAAGTCTTTTACTCATGGGTACAAGGCTAAAGATAAAGAAAAAAAACTCCATTAACTTTATATTTGTATTTTCCATTTTGTTAATCTAGGCCTATTTAAGTCCATCCCTTAAAATTGAAAGATACAAAAATAGCTCAAATCGGAACATTTTGAAATAGTACCGGTAAGTAAATAGTCTTCATGCAATAAAGCCTAAAATTGGTTTAATTTTTTCAACAAGTCAGTTATAAAAAATATCAGGTTGTTAACTAAAAAAAATCTAAATTTAAACTTAAACAATAAACTGTTACATCTAACTGTAATAATCTTGAATATTGTGCTTTGCACATACTAGGTGTAAGCGTTAAAGGAAAACTATTAATATTATTAAACAGTATTGCACCACAGATAGATTTCTCTGTCAATTTAGTGTTGAGCACTTTGGAAGTATTTTAAGTGGTGGAGCAGTTGAAATGTGCATTTTAATTTGTTATCTTTCGTTGTGATGTGATAAGACAAAAACTTTTAAGTACAAGGGATTTGAATTAAAATCAAAGTGAGAAGGATTTATTTTAGAGACTCTTGACATTACTTCTTATCATACCCTTTGTTAATCTCACTACTTGGAAATGCTTGTTAAGTATGCTTCCGTGACAGTATGTATTAAAAAATTGTCAGGTAGCTAAATGGCATTAAGTTCTTGTATAGTAAATCGTTCAATTCTGAGAAAAGTGAATTGCTTTTGTGGTTTAAAACTGGACCCAGCTGTCCTTGATCATTTGAGTTTTAATGGTCAACTGGCTATATAAAACCAGCTGATCTTAGTCAGTAACAAAGGAATCACTTTTAGTCAGTCACAAACATTTATTGAAGTGTTGCTGTAGGATTAAAAGTTGCAGAAAACTTCCCTAATACTGTGCGTTTTAAATTCCTATGTTATTCTTATGGGGAAAAGTAATCTTTTGAAGTTAACTTGCAAATTTATTCATTACATGCTATACTTTCCTTCCTTTAGCAGCAAACCTAGGTACTCATGCAAATAAGTGTTATTAAAATAAGGGCGTAAAAATCCAAACAAATTTGATTAGTCTTCAAGTTTAATGTGGGGGGGGGGGGGGGGGGTATACCGCTT
Organism: Macrosteles quadrilineatus; assembly: GCF_028750875.1. NCBI lineage: Eukaryota > Metazoa > Arthropoda > Insecta > Hemiptera > Cicadellidae > Macrosteles > Macrosteles quadrilineatus. Next base: position 162,975,014 of record NW_026542594.1, read on the forward strand.
TGTTACTGACTAAGACCAGCTGTTTCATTAGTCAGGACCATGTATGAAAAATATAACGGTCAAGGACAGCTAGGTCAAGTTTCTAACCATCAAAAAGGGACTAAATTTTATCCTGAATGTCTAGAAAGCTATCAGATCTTTTACACTCAACTTGCAAATGTTGTATCAAAGGTAAATAGGAATCATACCACAGGTATGTGTCAAAACAAACATTACTGATAATGAAGTGTTTCCCCAACAATTATAAAAAAGTGTTTGTTTTTGTGCATTATGTGTATGACAACTTTAACAAACAAACAAAAATAGTTGGACTCATAAAACCATTTGTACAACCCATCTTACACCCTCTTTCAACCCTTGTAACCAATAACAAAATTTTCTTTGGGCTATTATTTATTTTTTTATGTTTAATTTTTTTTCAATGAATGGCCTTGTTAACAACTATCTGATATCACCGTTGCATTATGATGTCTCAGAACAAACTAGCAATAACAAATAAATAATAAATAAATAAATTTCCAGCCTGTGAGGCAAGCAAGCACTTTAAGGGTGTTTGGTAGAACATTTTATCTCTGATATTTTGTTATTGTTCAATTATAATAAAAATTAGAGATACATATATATAAGAAATATTTTTTTATGTTGAATATTAAGATAATTGAAAATATAAGATAATGATCACTAGCTATTCAAAATTTATTTTCTATTTTTTTATTTAAAAAAATTCTAATTATTTCAAATTAACTATATATTTGTATCTCTGATTTTTAGTCTAATTGAACAACAACACTAAATACGAGATCAAATATTCGACCAAACACCCTTAACCCACTGCAATACTCTTTTCCTTTGATTTAATAAAGAAAAACTTATTAACAATACCCCCGCTGCAGCAAACCTGCAGACTAGGCAAATTTCCATTTGTCTGATTAGATTTTACTAAAATACAATATATCCTTAAAAATGTTGTATTTATTACCTGTTTAAACGGCTACTTAAAGGTTTGCTGCTATAGAGAAGATAATAAAGTGTTTTTTGGTAGAATGTTAATGGTTTATTAAAAAATAAATAATTTTCCAAATGTGATCAAAATATGTTTATCAACAAGCAAACAATAACACTTTTTCAGAATTTTCTCCTTAATCGTACATAACAACGCTTCAATATACTAAATAATTACAGTATTTGTTTTTTTTTAAGCTCTACAGAACGGTTTGGAAAGAAATTCCAATTTTATTTTAAAATAAGTTTAATGAAAATGAGAAAAACAAATTTTTGCCCCATAAATCCCTGTTTCCATTGTCCAATCGTGGCGATTCGCAAACTTTCAATTGCTATATATTGTAACATTTAGAGAAACAATGATTGAAAGGTGTGCAAGAAATGTAAAGGGGAAGGAGCAGAGAGGCCAGCCCAATATCTGACAGTAGATATCCGCTTGACGAATCACTTGTTTGGGGCATCACTTGTTGCTTTATCTCTACATTTGTCATAAATTTATTAAAAAAAAATGTTGTTTCGTAAAATATGTACTTTAGTACAAATGTTGGCGTTTAATGTTTTCCTATTTATTTCGAACAAATGCTTGCCTAAGTGAGGGTTAAATAATTAATTTTATGTAAACAAAAACAAGACACTACAGCAGTTTAAAAATACGTATACAAAAGTGCTCGACACCTTTCCAGTGGTTTTTGATTGAGCCTCTAAATTAGTTATTCTAAACTACTGAACTGTATTTTTAATCTCTCCAGAGTCTTAATCAAAGGGAAAGTTTACTTTACCGGTTGGTTTCTGGAATGGCTCTAGATATTTCGTCATTAGGCTGTTTACAGTAGAACATTGATATCGATATCAAGACCATCGTCAACAAGTCACCCTTGATAACAGGTGTCATTTCCAAAACCCCTTGAATTTATTTGACCCCTAATCACACATTACTGCAAACCTCAATAAGAAGTCATTTTTATAAGAAGTCTTATTTAATATTTCCCATAATAGTCTTGTTATCAAGGTTCTACTGTATAATACAATAGTTCTATGTTAGACAGTAATAAAAAAGGCTTGTATTCAACCTGGCCCCCAGAAATTTGTTAGGAACTGACTTTGCATACAAACAAATAAAAAAAAACCACTTTCATTTTCTGTCACTACTTGATTCATATAAACCCAAATTTCCTCACATTTTACACGGTTTTTGTACAGTGATCTCCCATGTACATTCATAGGCCTATACATTGTGTTTTATATTTTTTTTGTAATCAATAATACCTATATAAATATGGCATATATATATAGTTGAATTATTATTTATATAGATTTTCACAAACAAACAAAAAACTATTATTAAAAAAAAACAAAAAAACAAACACACACACACACACACACACATTTAAAATTGTATTATACTAGGAGCATGATACATTGGGAACAATTGAACAGCCAATATTGCTCCATTGCCAATTCAATCTGTTTTCCAAGATGGTTTTGACGGCACTCCAGACTCCAGAGAGCAGTCCAAATGCTTACTTTGCTTTACAAAACATAATATGATTCCTGCAAGAATGATTGTACAAATATTCGGTCCTTGGATCGCCCATAGGCCTATATCTTTTATTACTTTTTGATAAGTTGATGATGTTATTCTTTACTCTATCTTACGTAATTTAGATATATTTATTGTACTGGAATACGTATCTGGATAAAGTCCTAGAGCCAGCAAAAAAGAGTGATTTAATTTGATCAAAATAAGCAAACATTAAGAAATATTACTACGGTCAATTAAATAAAAACTAAAACTATCATTCTTTGGAAATTAATTCATGAAACAAATGAAATGTATGTTTGTCCTTTGTACGTCACATAACCATCCATGCAATTGCCGTGATAATTGTTTTTCACCACACTATCATGTTTTTGGCTGTATTACATACGTTAATTGGTGGCCGAAAGTTACGTTTTGCTGGCGATGCCAGCTGTCCATAATTTGGGGACCGAGCAGGTTTTTACAGGCCGGGGCCGCAAAATCAGCTGTCCGCTTACTTACTTAAAACATGAATGCATTTTAAATACATAATCAAAATCCATAGCATTTCAATAGAATTTTGTTATTGTCACCGTTGCCTAGCAACTATATATTTTTATTTTTGCTGATTCCTCAAATTATTTCTTCACATAACCTTAAAGTTGTAGTTGTGTTGACTATCAGTGTGCATTATTATTGTGGTGAATAGTGGTAATAGGGTATAGTGTGGTGAAAAATAGCGTTCGTACCACGGACCGAAATGGTTTTGCGGCTCTCGATCGATTTAAGTTCTCGACTTCGTCTCGAACTTAAAAACTATCTCGAGCCGGCAAAACCTCATTTTCGGCCCTAGGTACGAAATATACTATTATATATACCTGAGATAGTTTATGTTGTAAATTGTAAAATCCCCCAGGGCCTTTTTGGGCTAAATGAGATGCATGATACAAAATAATAAGTGGCGGGGATGTGGGGATATGACAGGGATGCAGGGATGTGACTGGTGGGGATGTGACGGTGATGTGGGGATGTGGCGGGATGTGGGGATATGACGGGGATGCAGGGATGAAAGAAAGAAAGAAAGAGTTTTATTTCTCCATAAATATACAAATATGTCCATAGAGAATAGTCATAAATTAATGATGAGTAAGTACAATGTCATCTCAAAGCTTAGATTAACTTAGCACTACTGTTTAAAAAGTCATTCAAAGTATAAAATGCATTGTCATACAAGTATTGCCTGACCTTCTTCAAAAAACAATTGTTAAAGTCTGTATCTTTTTCTAATGATAAGAATTTATTAATTACCCTACGAGTCATATAATCAGGAGATTTTTCAAATTTTGCTGTTGAGTGCGAGGGATATATTATAAAATTACGTCTTGTGTTATACGCATTCGTGTGATTTTCAAAAAGGATTCTATTTTTCATGAAGTATTTACATAATTCATAAATATAAAGACAAGGTAAAGTTAATAATTTTGATTCTTGAAATATTTGTTGACAGTGCTCATCAACCGGAATATGATGCAAAATTCTAATGGCCCTTTTCTGAATTCGGAATATTCTATTAAAATTTTCACACGAAGCACTACCCCAAATTACCGGGTTAATCTAGATTGAATAGTTGCAAAGTAAACAGTTTTTAAAATGTTTTTATTAACTGAGTTTGATAGTACTTTAAGAGCAAAACAAGAAGAATTTAATTTTTTACTTAAAGTATCAATATGTATAGAAAATTCTAATTTTGCATCTATGGTTATTCCTAAAAATTTATACAATTTTTTTCGGTTTTACTTGAATTTTCTGAAGGTTCACGAGTTTTGAATTTGATTATTTCAGTTTTGTTTTCATTTAATTTTAATCCATTTTCTTTAAACCAGGTGCTTAAGTTAAAAATGCAGTCTTCAATATTAAGATCAAGACCACCTTGATGGATGTGATGGGTGGGGATGTAACGGTGATGTGGGGATATGACGGGGATGCAGGGATGTGACGGATGGGGATGTAACGGTGATGTGGGGATGTGGCAGGGCTGCAGGGATGTGACGGGGATGTGGGGATATGACAGGGATGCAAGGATGTGACGGGTGGGGATGTAACGGTGATGCAGGGATGTGATGGGTGGGGATGTAACGGTGATGCAGGGATGTGATGGGTGGGGATGTAACGGTGATGTGGGGATGTGGCGGGGATGTGGGGATGTGACGTGTGAAAGCAGGGCCTGGAGGCAGCTTGACTGACCCGAGGGACATTAGTTACAAAGGCCGATGATCCAGTATTGACACTGGAGCAATTCCGCCCTTTACCAGCTTCAGTATTTTAGTCGTTTGTAACGGTGTTCATGTGACCTGCAATACCAGACAGCACGTATAAAAAAATACACCCAAATTAAATTGTTTATTTATCAAACAAAGAGAAGCAGATTCAACTCATTGACACAATGTATAGAGATGACGCAGCAATATAACTTACAGTTATATCAAATACCTAAGTACTTACGGGTGCTATTTCATCCAAAATAATTTATTCATACTTGAATTATATCTTTGATTATTGATAAATGGAGACTTGGGATTCCCATGCTAAAATTGTAGCCAGCTTTGTAAAAAATAAGATAACATGAGTATCCAAAAGTCAATGCTTAAACCCCCACTCCACAGTTTAAAAACAGTGAACTGATGTTCTTAACAAAAACCAATTTTCACCACACTTACACTACTATGTTTTTAGTCGTTTTGCAAATGTTTTTTTCACCACACTATGATGTTTTTGGCTGTATTACATACGTTAATTGGTGGCTGAAAGTTACGTTTTGCTGGCCATGCCAGCTGTCGCCAATTTGGGGACCGAGCAGGTTTTTACAGGCCGGGGCCGCAAAATCAGCTGTCCGCTTACTTACTTAGAACATGAATGCGTTTTAAATACACAATCAAAATTCATAGCATTGCAATATAGAATTGTGTTATTGTCACCGTTGCCTAGCAACTATTTATTTATATTTTTGCTGATTCCTCAAATTATTTCTTAACCTTAAAGTTGTAGTTGTGTTGACGATCAGTGTGCATAATTATAGTGGTGAATAGTGGTAATAGGGTATAGTGTGGTGAAAAATAGCGTTCGTACCACGGACCGAAATGAATTTGCAGCTCTCGATCGATTTAAGTTCTCGACTTCGTCTCGAACTTAAAAACTATCTCGAGCCGGCAAAACCTCATTTTCGGCCCTTGGTACGAAATATACTATTGGAGGCCGAAAGCTACATATTGCTGTCCATGCCAGCTGTTATTGTTATTTGGGGACCGAGCAGGTTTTTACATCCCAGGGCAGAAAATCAGCTGCATATTAAATACACAATCAATATCCATAGCAATAGACTTGTTTTATTGTCAACGCTGCCTAGAAACCATTTATTATTATTTTTGCTGATTCCTCAAATTAGGCTATTTCCTCACATAAAGTTGGAGTTGTGTCAAACTGGAAAAACCTCATTTTCAAACGGTCCTTGGTACGAAATATACTATTCAGAGAGTTCACTTCATCTGGAATGAAAATGAAATAGAATTAGCAAAATAAATAAAATGACTTAAAACTTTTTTGAAGACACTCTTCACCAACTCTTTTTAAACCACATGTAGGTATAATGTTTTACATTTAGTACATAATGTGGGGGTGGCGGAGAGGTCTTTTCGCTATGCGCTTTCCTCGCCACCAAATGCTCCCCATCTTATCAGAAGGTTACCAGATGAATCCTGAGAAAAGTCTGTTGTTTTCGATGGTTTGGATCCAACTGTCCTTTATTGGCATTTGATAATTTACTATGATATATTACTATAATATTAATAACCTGTTGTGTTATTGCATCCTCAAATTTGCTCAGTTTTGCTGTAATAGAATTACTATCATTCATCTACGATAGAAATCCCTTAAACAGCGACAATAGGAGTGATTAACCGATTCAACTTTATGCCATTGTTCTGCAAAATTTAAAGATGTACTTAAATAAACGTTTATATTTATATACTTTTTAGGCTTTGTATACTGAACAAATAGCTTAATTGATTTAAAAAAAAAGTTGTTTAGCTCCCGGATTACTGTTAAAAACATTTTTTTAAAAAGCTGACTCCATGTAGGCCTGAAGATGGTTCACTCATGAACCGAAAATAGTTGAATATTTAGGTAACAAGGAATAATTTATTTTAAGCAGTTTTTGGACTATTTTAAAATAATAGCTTAGTTACTAACCTGCTTATTGTAACTAATGTAATGTGTTTTTTTTTTTTTTTTTTAGGTGAGTATCTGATCCCTGTCTTCTGTCGGTATGTCAAGATGGACACAATATTTATTACATTTAATAAAAAGTGTGCTACTAAAATTTATTGTTGTGTTTTTTATTTATTTTTAACTACTTTTCCGCTTCTGTAATTATTTTCACTTTTTCTTACATATATATATAGGCCCTATAACTAATTTTTACATACCGTATTAGTTTTATTTTTAAAGGGGATTATTTTTATTGTTTAACTTTGAAATATAATTTTAGCTTACGTTCTAAGATAAGAAAGTACTTTCTAAAGTTAGGATATATTGAACAAACATACCTGAAAAAATAAATTAAAATATTCCATCTGCGAATCTACTAAATAAGCAATTTTCTTCTGCGTAATATAGCTGTTATGAAAATAAAATAAAGTTTTTTATATTTTGTAAGTAAATTAAGGCCTTTGATAAATAAAGAATTCCCTGGATTTATTTTCAGTATTATTAAAAATAGCTGTGTTTAGACGGTTAAATAACAAACTAGAATGCTTAGTTTAAGTGAAGGGAACTAAAGTCTGGCTGCCCTCTGAGCTCAAGGAAATTTTACTTTTCTTTTTCAATAAAACTTTAACAGTGTAGGTGTAACATAAAATAAGTATAATACTTCTTACAAATATCAGCCATGACATATATCAGTAAAAAAAAAAAAATTAGCGAAATGCCTACATATAAACACTTACTACTCATACCGTTCACATTAAAATCGTGTGCCATTACAGTTGGTTAGGGTATACATTTTTATTGGTTTTGTCTATTAAAATATAACTACCAATACCAACTACCAATTGGCTCTTGATACAACGCGAACACTTAATTTTGCTGTATTGAGAAATCCACCTCCAGATTTGTTAAAACCCCGTTGATTCATACTATGTAAGCCTAGCACATCTCTTCATCAGGAAACACAATATTCAAATAAAAAAAGTAAAATAATTACACGTGTACCAACTTTATTTAAACACTAACTTGTAAAATACATTCGTTTTCAGGCGTACAGTGGATATACTTAAAATGGCTTATTTAGTTTTTCGTTAAAATAAATTACATTACTAAACTAATTAAAACAATTAATACGTTCTCATATTTTTGAGACCATTCAAATAAGGAAAGCTTGAGGTAGGGATAAAAAACAAATAAAATTATACTACTCGAATGTATTTATTCCACGTTTCATTACTGTATTATACCAAAGACTCTGCTCTAACAATGACATTATTCCATTTCGTGCATCAATTGAACAAAATAATGCGTGAAAAGGAGTTTTATCTAAATGCCATCGTGGTTCCATGTTTACGAGTTGTAAGAGATGGCCGTGTCCTCGCGATATATCTGCTTTATGACCTAATATTGCAGTCGTTTTACAATCACATATTACGTGTATTGTTGCCAAAACATGTTTCAACACTTATATTTCACATTTTGTAGTTTTCACAAAGCCGGTACAGAGATTTTAATTAAAACAAAAATTGAAACACGTTTTTGTACATTTACGACAATTTTGTAACTAATAACTGTTCAGAATTTAATTAAAATAGAAAAAAATTGGTCTTCTTTGTGTTTACAATAATTTTAAAACATAAAAAATGCAATATACCACCAGATATTTTGAAATTTTAATACAATATATTTTTTAATCAAACTTATTGGTAAGCAAATGTAATTTGAATGTATTCTTGTTAGATTTTGTCGTAAATATTGAAATAATAGAGGTAGGTCATAAAAGGAGGAGAGACGACACGCAGTGACAGGGATATTTGAAATGCAATGCCGTTGGGATTGTATATGTAGAGCAGACCCCTACTGGCCGTGTTTCTTATGCATTAGCAAAATATGAGAGTAGGGTTGGACTGTGTGACCCGGGGAAGTGTTCTTCACTACTAGGCACACTTGTATCTTGTAGGTTTACATAAGGCTACTGTGCGTTTGTGAGGACAATTGTTAAGTAAATGTATTTTTTGACACTGTGTGACAAAAGAAAAATGCAACAAAAGATAAAATAGGCAAATAACAAGGCGTATAAAACATTTATACGCATTGGGCAAATAACTGTATCTGACTGTTGTCTGTAACTATGTCATTGTTAGATTGTGATAACAGTTTTCGTCTTTCGATTAACAAAAGTGGAAAAAGAATTCAAGAACAATTATAGGCTACATACATAATAGGTTACCTGGCATTATACAAAAACGATCTATCTGCTTAAAATTACACTATTTCCTAATAGGCAGGTATTATAATTTCGAAACTTATTTACACCTTTTTTCTTTCGAGTGACTATTCCACATTATAAGTGTGTGTTGAATGGAATGCCCCACCTTTATCGCCTTCCCTTTGTTGGCAGCACTTGAAGTGATCCATAGGTATCGACTAGTCTTATCACAGAAGGAGCGGTGATAAGATTATGTACACGAATACTTAGGTGAGGTGGGGACATGCAAATATGTTTGCATTGCGTGGACAAATCACATTTTATATCGCGCTGATAGGCGCTGTAGTTGTCGGTATATTTACGTTGGTCGCCCGGTAAGTGGTGTAGCACGGCAGTTCCCGGATTTTTGGGCGAGTAGGGTAAAGCTTACCGGGCGAGTAACGTACGATACTTAACATAATCATACTAGGCTACACAGAAAAATTATTACATTTTAAACTCATAACACAATTTATTTAGGACAGAACATAAATTTAGCTGTTTATTTCATCAGCTGACCAAGTGCACGGTAAAAGTACATTACGTTCCTTTTCCTTGTATAGGCACGGCAAAGGGCAACTTTCCAGCCTATCAATCTAGGAGGATTAAACATTAAGGAGAGGGCACGCGAATAGGAATACACGTGTTGCGGTGAAGCCAGCTTTAGCAGAACACTAGAGGGGCACGCGGAGCCGTAGAGTGGCAAAAAGCCTCGGCTATAACATGGGAGAGATAGGGAAAAACGCGACGCGCGCTGTTTCGAATTAAAATTGCCGCTAAACTAAAACACCTGTGTTATTCACCGATGGCATTCTTAAAGTAAATTAAATTTCCTATCGAACGGTGTCAATCATTTCTATAAAAAATATTATTTATTATTTATTATTGAAGATCAAAGTTGAAAGAATTGACCTGGACTTTGAACATATGATTACTTTAATTACGTTTTTGAAAAAAATATGATGTATCTACACAAATTAACAATTTATTCGTGTTCCTTAAGAGTTTCTGGAAATAAAAAATATATATTTACCTATATTTAAAAGTGGTTTTTGGAAAAATAATTACAAAACAGTTTTTTTTTAATTTTTCCAGTTTATAAAACAATCTTACTAATAATAGGTTAAAATGAAAATTTTAATTCGGGTGATGAAATACATTTTAAATTTGCATTTTTCATAGTTTTCTCGATTTGTTAATATAATTTTTACTAGTTTTAAGTCATTTATGTGCTAGGCAGGTGATTTTAAATAGCCAAAGTTAAGAAAAAATGCCAAGCCGCTAACTTTTTTTACACCAACAGCCGTTACAATTAAATTACAATCATAAAAAGTAAAACAATTTCTTAGCAATCAAATTCATGATTTTTTAAATATCATATTGAACTATATTTGATCTGTTTACCTAAAGAAACTTCGAGTAAAAAGTGTAAATGTTCAACAATCATCGCGTCTTCTGACCGCCAAAGTGCGTTTATCATTCTTTTAAAGGATTAAAACTTATTTTATTTCTCTTTAAGAAAATGTTCAAATACACATACAGTACTACTCATGATTTGAGTTTTAATTTATGAACAGTAAAATCCATTTGTGATATGGTGGGATTTGAACCCGGGACCCCATGAACGGGAGTCCCGCGCTCTGGTTAGAGTATTATAAATAATACACAATACAAGTATGGCAAAAAATAAAAACAAGGACAACGAATTCCAAAAAAATAAGTCATCCTTGTGTAAATTACTCACCTTTGAACGTACTATTGGTTCATAAATATGACTTTCCTCTTAATAGGTTCCTAATATAACGGTTAGAATTTAACTTTTTAATTTTCGTAGCATGATGAAGTCTAATTTTTAAATAGTTAATTGATATTTCTGTTACCAAATCTTCCAGTAACGCATACAACGCAGTATGAGAGGGGGGCGGGAGAGTAGCGCTGCCTCCCCCCCTCCCCAGTACGCTGGCTTCAACGAAACTACAGTGTGTCCTCTCCTTAATGTTTAATCCTCCTAGCTATCAATACGGATGGAAAAGTGCGCGTTTCTGTGTAGTATGATGTAAAAGGCTTTACTTTTATTTTCATCGTATGTTCATTCAAACCTGTATATGACGGAAAAAATGTGTTGTGCAATTGTTAAGGTATTGTTATAATGTAGTAAAAAATTCGCTGTATAAAAACCAATCTAAGCACGCATTTCGGTCTCCGCACGAGGAGCGCCCTCTTAAACCAAACTGCAAATCGATCACTTGCATGTACGGCGGGTGTTGCGGTTTTATAAATGAAGGCGATATTTATGCATTGCTTGTTTAATATTAAATTTCGCTTCGATAAACAATACATGTAATATTTATAAATTTTCTTTTAATACTCATAAAACTCTTTTTTTACATTTGGAAATTGTAATATTCACAAATTGTAAAGCACCTACAGTATTAATTTATATGTGATCAAATTAAAAAAAAAGCTTTTTAAAGATTGTTTTTCAATAATATCGTTACCATTTTAACATTCTAAGTTTCTTATATGCTAATATTGAAATGTAAATAAGAAACGAAAGTAAACCTAGTATAGTCCGTTATCTTGTCTAGCGCACTAATTAATTAAGTAAAGTTTTTGTCATATAAGTTATGTTCGGTTTTATTTGTTAAGTAGGATAGGTACCCATTTTTAGAAAACTCATTAAAATACATGTTCTTAGTTGTCCACCAACTTAAAAGTAAAGAAATCCTCTAAGGATTTTGCATAGAAATTTACAAGAATAAGATTCAATAGATTTGTTCAAATATCACATGGTAAATTGTATAATAAAACAATTATATTTTATCTACCAAGTCGTTGTTTTGTCGAAGTTCCATCATAGCTTCCAATTTTTTGTTAAATTTATGATGAAAGAAAACTTGTTTGCAGATTATTGCGTTGTCAAATTATGTTTGCAATAATTTACTGCCATAGCGTGAAGCACGCTGTCATCATAAAGTGATAAGAATGATAACAGTCATGGTGATCCATCTTTTTCTTATCATTGCATTATATCGAGCTGATAGATAAGTTCTTTATATCTTCACGGATATTTGGTTCGATGATGGAAGAATTACTAATGAATGAGCAATAAAAAGCTGAATTAACAGTACGATCTATTGTTTTAGATAATTAGTAGGTTATATACAAATTGATAGTATAGTGTGATTTATTCAACCAGGGCTCAAAGATAATAATAGTTAGAAAAACGTTCAGTGCAATCTTTTTGCGCTGCATAAGCATAATGCCTAAAATAAAACTGAACATCTGTCCTCAAAGCTTATTTCTAGGTGCTATGCGATTGAGCCTACAGTAATGCGTTTTATCAATCTACAGTATCAGAGATAAAACTATAGAAGTTTTAAACTTAAAACTTTTTCAAATTGTTAAAACTCTTGTAGGAAGCTTATTTTTGCTGTTGAAATAGTCTCAAAACACTTTCGTATATTTTCATCAGGCTGTTTCGTCATTCATTAACATAGACGTTGGTTTGCACATAGATTACAATTGAACTATCTTTAACAACGTCATATGTTAGATAGGCCATTCTACACGTCTTGGTTGTTTCTAGGCCTCAGAATCGAAAAAGTACGTTGGTCTTATTCACTTGGACCTTAGCCTTAATTTGAAGACCAGCAAATAACCATTTTACAAAATGAGGAAAATACACTATGAAAAATTACCTCTTTCCTATTTCGTATCAAATTATGCACAGCTAACCAATTAAGTAAATCGCGTCTGATAATTTTCACGTCAACGAACAGCAGAGTCTTATGAGCTTAAAACCATTTTCTGTCTCGAAGCTATAATTTAATTTCGTCGCTCAAGGGAAGCGCGTCTCGTTGAAGTTGGTTGTAAATATGGAGCAGGATTACGTTGAGGGTAACAATACAAGACTGTAAGCCAGTTGATCAAGAAACTTGGAGAATCAATTGTGCGAGAGACGGAACTACTGTGCTCTGTGTTTAGTTGGCACCGCTGAGTTGAACGTGACAGCGGTGGAATACTAGTTGATGGGAGTGACTTTCATTTGTCTTTTGTGTAAATTATGTATTTATTAAAGATTTGTCAGTATATGATAAGTATACGAAATTGTGGTTTTTTAAGAAATGTTTCGTTCAGTTCAGTAATTCAGTCAATGCCCCACTATGCACTGAAATCATCAATTTGAATTTAAATCTACCCAACCTCAAGCTAACTACTATTTTAAATAACGTCTCTTTCAGGAAATCGTGATTAAATGAATTGCACAAGCAGTTTTTACCGTCATCAAAATAGACCATAAATTTCATCAAGAAAAGCTCGAAGATTACTCGGTTCCATGACGTCTTTCATTCGGCCACATTGTTGAGTTTGAATTATGATTAGGAAATATTCAGTGCAAGTCGTATGATCAAGATCTTCCTCGAGCCGTTCCCTCGGGCTTGCGATCTTGCTTTGAAGTTAACTTCGCATCACTTGCTACTTGCTACACAACAAACTTACTTGCATACATGGAGACGCATAACCTTGTGAATACGTGGCTATTATAAACATGTAAAATCAATTATAAATTAAATCATTCAATGGAAACAAATTAGTAGCCATAAGTCATTTATGCTGAACATACTTTTGTTAAATCGATTTATTAGACTTCCAGTAGCCAACAAATTAATGTTGCTAAATTTTATAAACTGTTGACGCGGGGTCCTGTATTAGTTATGGAAATGAAACTAGATGTAAATATTTGTTTCAATCAAACCACGGAGTTCAAAGCTGTTCGTGTGATTTGGACCAATAATAAATACACAGACTGATCATTTATGGGAGTTGTTAAATAGGGAGGGAATCGGGCTGAAATGAATTTACCTTGTTCATCTTTTAGTAACTTATGTTTCCTGATAATTTTTAACGGTGTTTTTCGGTACGGACTCGGTTAGTCCAGTTGCAAGAGTGAAGGACTTTTTATCTTGGATAACGTTTTAATCGTACGGTACCTTAGCTAATAAGCATGGTGCAATGAAACACATTACAGTAGAACCTTGATAACAAGAGTCTCATGGGGATTGTAAAATAAGACTTGTTATCAAGGTTGACTTCTTAACGAGGTTTGTAACAACATGTGATTAGGGATAAAATAATTTTAAGGGGATTTGAAAATGACACTTGTTATAAAAGGCGACTTGTTATCGAGGGTCTTCTTATCAAGGTTCCACTGTATTATGAACGTGTTTTAATCATGTAGCTGGAAATTTACTTACAGTGGAACCTTGATAAGAAGACCCTCGATAACAATTCGCTCTTGATAACAAGTGTCATTTTCAAATCCCCTTAAAATTATTTTACCCCTAATCACATGTTGTTACAAACCTCGATAAGAAGTCAACCTTGATAACGAGTCGTATTTTACAATCCCCATGAGAGTCTTGTTATCAAGGTTCTACAGTACTTCCCTTGACGAAATATCTAAGTCTGTACCATTGAGTATAAAATGTTTATACTCAATGGTATTACTCATCTTTAAAAATATGATAAATGCCGTGACCCGATGGTTAACCATATGCTAAACGTCCACACGTAAAAAGAAAATGATAATGTTAAGTGAGGGCAAGTGTCTCTTTTTGAATACCCAATGAAAATCCAAACAATATATTATTTTACATTTTCATATATCATCGAATCGAGCCTCGCGTGACCAAATAAGCCATTCTCTAGGCTTTAACAGATCGATCCCAATTATATACCTAAGCCTACTTTAACAATTATATTTTTGTCTGGAAATTTTCGGTTTCAACCAGTCGATTAATACCGATATTTTTCTCCAGTACAAAGCTCGTGGCAGTTGGTAGCGCCGTAATGTAGACACATGACTTTATCTACTCTCTGGGGAACGGAACGTGGAGCTCTGAACACAACACAATGTGTTTTAATTTTGAATTCTCCCCTTACTCTTGCTCTCGGCAAACAGCTCTGTCTTGATCAAAGAAAGGTCACTGGGTTTGATTCATTCGCCTGGGTTGTGTTTGACGTGCTCAGCTACTAATCATATTCTACTCGATGTTGAAACGCCGCTTTGTCGGTTTGATGAAACGGTTGTTTTGTATTACTTTCTCCTTAATTTTTTACTATCGATGGTAGACGGCGGACGTAATTTGGAGCAATATATTGGATTAAAATGGTGGATACGTAAAAATCAGTTACATTAGCGAGTTATTAATTTCAGAACAATATATTGAGTTTCAAAACTTCGAATGATTATTTATTTATTCAATGTTTGAAAATGTATCATACCCTTACATTAGTAAGTTTATGGTATATATCATGGTACTTTGGTATTATACCGATCAAACCGATAAATCGACTTCCAATTAAGATTTTATTTAGTTTAAATAAAAAAATCTTCCAAACATAACTTAATCCAACAACCCTTAGGTTAGGTTAGGTTATACATTTTAGGTGTGATCGGTCTGTATAATACCAAAGTACATATATCATAATATCAGTATAATCGGTAGATATGTGAAAATAATTTACTAAAAGTACAGTTATAAATTTATTTTACTAAATAAAAAAAAAACCTAAACTTAAACATTCGACAAAGTGTATTATTGACATTACCGACTAGATATAAATCTACGTACTCGTTGCTTGGGGTTTTTTTTTACAAATGTATCATCGTATCGAACACGTTGGATTTTACAAACTACGATTATCCAGGACTAAATGCTGGATCAGGGAGGATCTGGGTTGAATAAGGATTTTAACAGAATCCTGGCCTGTACAAAAAGGGGCTTAGGTGAAACGGGCTATTCAATAATTCAGCCCTCATCGAGCGCCTAGCGGGGGATACTGCTATGTATCTGGGGCAAGCGCTAAGCACAGCGTGGTGTTGGTATACGGTTATGGTATATCTTGTTGGTATATGATAAAGATGGAGCATTAGGGTGTTGGTAGGGTGGTGGTGGGCTGTGTTTTATGATTTTGGTCTACGGAATCGGCATTTGACGCTGATATTTAAAGCAAATGAAGCGTATAATACACAACATACATTAAATGCCACGGGTATAAGGTGCTAATACTTGGCACCAGTCCACGGTGTTGGTATACAGCAAGACTTAGATTTAAATTTATTATTTTTGGACTCTGAATCATTTTTATGTTAGTTAAAATTAAAACCTGAGTATTCGCTGATAACCCTGGTTTTAGCGATGGCTTAACTTAATATTCAATTTGGAAGTTCTCTTCGAACTATTGGTCGTTACCCAAACGAGCATCTCCTGACATTATACGTCTCTTCTTAACTTTCTACTGTATTTTAATTTAAACTCGCGAACCTGATGTACTGCATGGTTACGAAATACGCATTAAAGTTTTCTAGGCATTCGTCTTCTACTTCCAGATAAACATGTATTCTGCTTTATAGTACTGTTTACTTTTAGCATAACAATTGAATTCAAATTCACCCAGTAAACTGGGACGGTGGCTTCGTCCTGTAATCCAGCTAATAGGAGTTCATGAATTGTGGATATTTATAGGCATGCACTGTGCATGCGATACTCCCTGCCGTGGATTAACGTCCGCACTAGTGAGTACTATGACTATCCACAGTACTATCCTGATAATTAGACCAATTCTTTAATGCCAAGGCTAAAAATGTGGTTCGGATTCCAATATAAACTGTAGGTCCCTTGTTGCCATTAGATGTATGGTCTATTAATTAACAGCTTTGTCTAAGGAATATGTCGGCCTTAAGTCACTAAAGACTACAAGATCGCGCCACTCATCCTACACTCACCACCGTCCATACCTACTTTGTATAGCTACGCGCGCACTACGGCGGCACGGCACGGACGGACGGGACGGGACATCCGCACTTCCGCAATTTAGGACAGTTGACAGTCTGCGAGCTAAAAATTGTGAGTAAAGATGGATGTGCTTATGGTCGCCATTTCAATGAAAAGTAGGGGATTAAAGTATAAATTATTTATTAACTGCGCTTAATGCAAATGAATTACTGTTGTAATATTACAAATAACCCAAAATAGGTTAAATGATTGATATAACTAAGTATTATCTTTTGTACATTCAGCACAAACTAGGTTATATGTAATGAAGTCTACTGATTGGCAGAGTAGATTATCTTAGATAGATAATTAATCCGAAGCAGGCGCGCAGACAAATCTGTTTGGCGTAATCCACGTCTGGGTTTCTTCAGCTTAGAGCAGCTTTTAATGATCATCAAGTAAAGTTCAGTAATAGAAGTTGATCCTACAATTTTGAAAACTGTAAGACATTTACCACAAACAATATCGCCTAATTAAATGCTACTAGTTTTGAATGTTTATTAAAGGTCTTTGAGTTTTCTGTATTTGAATTATAATGATCAACGATGGATAAATAAACCATGAAGCGTAATGATTGCCTTGTAAACCACAACATGTAGATTGTAGACGAACGTAGTCACGAGTAAATTAAAATTAAAACCATCGCATTGCTGCAATTTTATGACTACTCTTATTAACTGTACCCACGACGTAACCAAAACGTGGTTCGAGGATAACTAAATCTTCAATCATAGATTTTTGTTTTAATTTAGTTCACACGAAAATATTGCCTATTGCAAAAATGGAGGTTCAAAAAAATTCTTAATGTGTAATATGTAGGGATTTTTAGGTCCAGAACATGGTCGATAATGATTTGTATATTATAATGAGTTTGCATAAACATACACAGTAAACATGTAACCGTGTTCACCTAGTGACTGAAGGTAGGTTTCCGGTTAAATTTCGATGAAAGTAAAAAAGCTCCATCGCATCCCACTCCCACACGCTTAGCGATGATAAAAATAACACTATATTGTATTAATAGATATTATAAAAGCAGAGGCAGGAATGCCAAGGTCAGCTCGACGTATTTGAGGCAAGAATGAGTTTCCTATAAATAGGAAAATCGTTGGCGGCTCATGAAGTATTCAGACATGACAGTGGCGATCTGCGTTACGCTTGACAATACATATCTACATCAAGTTCATCACCATCAATACGTGCTATTACCTAAAACGACTGTCTTGCACCGGAGTGGTTGTGGTGCTAGACACAAATGGATTACTCCGACACGGGTCATGTGCGTCTCAACAGCTGATCGCTCAATTATTCATACATAGAGTAAGCTGTCGTGTTCGTACCGTTTGTACTGCAAGATATAAAAACACTATTTTGTGCAACATTAATTTGCGCCCGTTTGATGTCCTTTACGTCATTTTTAATGGAATGTTTATTGATCTGGCCTGCAGGTTTCCTAGTGTCGGTCTTGTTCGCAAGACATTTTCATTATTAATAATTGAGATGAGGACGCCACCTATGTGCGTATAAATATGATGAAAGGATGAGTTAAGAATGTTGTGAGATGCGTTGCTGCTTAGATCAGCTGTTTCATTAGTCAGGATCATTTTAGCGCTCTACCCGTCTGGCGCACGCAAATGCAAGGGTTTTGGTTCTTACTGTTTGTATAGCCCCAATTGTGAACCGATTTAAAAGATATTGGTGTCATAATTGTTTGATAAATATTATTGTAGGTCCTACGCTTTTTAAAATTTAGATACCTACGGGGGAAGTGGAATAGATTTATAAAAACAAGAATCTGTAGTTAGTTTACTAAAAGGTTGAAGGTAAACGATGTAATTACTCAGACTCAAAAAGGCCTGCAAGCACTCTTCATGGTGCTGCTCAGTGCAATGGAATAGGAACATCGGCGTTAAGCAACGTACTGAGAAATCTGAGCTGAGGGAGAGCGCACCCTCAATGATCAGGTAAAATACTAATCGTATCCATTAATCATGTTCGTATCGCTAATTGATCCAATTAGCTCAGCTCAAAGATCAGGGACAGCTGGGTCCAGTTTAAACCATCAAAAAGTTACTGACTTTTCTCAGATCGACCGGCAACCTCTTGATTGTTAGGCGAGCACTATACACTCAGCTACTATATGGTTAATGTACGTATCACTAATTTATACAGAATGGTTCAAGTATTTGAAAGCGAGACACATTTCGCTATGGACTAATTTCAGTTAAATGTGTGACTTATTATTTCGCAGGGTTCATAAGGCAATTTATAATTAAGTTATAATTAAGAGGGGAATATGGTAGTTTATTTACCGAATACAGTAGTGCGTACGACATTCTAAGCGTGTGCCAAGTATTAACGTGGTATGTTTCAAGTTTTTGATACAATATTGCGGATTTTAGTTAGACGAAACTACCAACGCTACATTTGAACATAATCAGCTTCCCTTTCCATCTCGACATCTGAAAGCGGATTTGACAGTATTAAGTTGTAGGCAGCAATCAGCGAGCGACTCGCTGTCGTCTGCTAATAAAAGCTCCAGTCGCCCAATTCTCAAATAATTCACCATGATCAGATGTCCTCATACTTGATACTTCATCAACCAACAAATCAATCCAAGTCAAGGCTTTGAGGATATATAGTACTAACATTAGCCATTGGTTGGCTGAGGGTTCAAAACAAATATTTTATAGTTGAATTACCAGTGTTATTCTTTATCAACAATTTAATATAAAGATTCCTTAAGTGCGATTTTATCTTTAATCAATTCAATTATCAAAAATGCTTGCTGTTTATCAATAAACCCGACGTCAGGTTAATTCAAAGTACATAGGACCTGATTACCTTTAAACAAGTATATTTTGCCCTGAAAAGATACTTTTGTCCACATACTAAATTGTCCAATAGTCGAGACTTATTAAGGGTGGCTACAAAATCCATTTTATTAAAAAAAATAATGTTGTCTAAGCTGTGAATGACACGTTACCCGCCTGGCGTGATGATTAGAGGTGTATGTCAAACAACAGATGATGTTGGACGAGGTGATGCAACTTGAATGACTAATGATAGTTAGATTCACCGAACCTTAAGTTTGGTGTGTCAACTAAGATTTTGTAAACTTGCATTTGACAACGTAAAATGGATTGCAGATTCACCGTATCACGTGCCACATGGGGAATATTAACCAAGATTTGTACAAGTTTGTATTTGACAACGTGAAATGGTTTACACTAGGATGAGAGGTGTAGAGGATACCAAACAATTGATGTAGGTTGGAGAATGATTAATCGTTCACGTCAGATTTACCGTATCACGTGCCACATAGGGAATATTAACCAAGATTTGTACAAGTTTGTATTTGACAACGTGAAATGGTTTACACTAGGATGAGAGGTGTAGAGTATACCAAACAATTGTAGTAGGTTGGAGAATGATTAATCGTTCACGTCAGATTTACCGTATCACGTGCCACATGGGGAATATTAACCAAGATTTGTACAAGTTTGTATTTTGACAATGTGAAATGGTTTACCCTAGGATGAGAGGTTAAGAGGATGCCAAACAATTGATGTAGGTTGGAGAATGATTAATCGTTCACGTCAGATTTACAATATCACGTACCACATGGGGAATATTAACCAAGATTTGTACAAGTTTGTATTTGACAACGTGAAATGGTTTACACTAGGATGAGAGGTGTAGGGGATACCAAACAATTGATGTAGGTTGGAGAATGATTAATCGTTCACGTCAGATTTCCAGTATCACGTACCACATGGGGAATATTAACCAAGATTTGTACAAGTTTGTATTTGACAACGTGAAATGGTTTACCCTAGGATGAGAGGTTAAGAGGATGCCAAACAATTGATGTAGGTTGGAGAATGATTAATCGTTCACGTCAGATTTACAATATCACGTACCACATGGGGAATATTAACCAAGATTTGTACAAGTTTGTATTTGACAACGTGAAATGGTTTACACTAGGATGAGAGGTGTAGGGGATACCAAACAATTGATGTAGGTTGGAGAATGATTAATCGTTCACGTCAGATTTCCAGTATCACGTTCCACGAGTGCTTTGTTATCTGAGATTTTCAATGTTTATTTTTAATTGACAATCGTCTTCCTCTCACAACAGTTTATTATATGTTCACCTAAATGAACCTTTTAAATTTCATCAATTCCATAACTAACAGCTAAAGTATAAAAATAAGTGTTTACATTTTTTTCAAAACTATTTAACCTACGTTGTCGGGATACTGTCGTCGATCCCAACGTGGTTGACGCCGAATAAACATCACCATGACGGTATGTATCATAAACATAAACAAAGAACGTTGCTGGACTGAATCCTATACTAATGTTTAACATATGATCTCGACAATTACATCCAAGCAATGTATACAAAGAGTATTTTATATTATTTGCGCAAGTAAATATGTTGTACGTACACTTCAACTGGTACTTAATAATAGTGAATATACAATGTCTACAGAATCATTCGAATTATGATACTAGTATATACAATTTATACTCACTTGACAACAGTACAGAATTGCTACAACTCGTGCTTGACCCCGCAAAGTGACAAAATATCACTGTTCGGAGACTTTGTTCTGGAGAGGTAAAAGTGTTATGGAGCCATTAGATAAATTGGTTGCCAGAAAGATGGCTGATGAAATTCACTAAAGTAATGGGACTACGCGACCTCCAATATCTCGTTGACGAGATTAGTATTACTCTTGATCTTGTCTTGAAACAGTTTGCGTTTCAATCAATGTAGACTTGAGATTATTCACCGTCCAAAAGTGCCAAGTGTGTGTCTTCTGTTGATTCAAAAACTGGTCCTTAATCTTACCCTTATTTGGGTAGAAATGTATAAAATATTTCCGCAGTTGACACTAATAATATTTTCCTAAGTAATTTTTACGCCCTGAAGGTTTTAGACGTTTATTTTGGTTTTAATCAAAAGCTTTAAAAGGTAATTTAAACTCAAATTAGGCAATGGGATTGGATCTGGTTGAGTCAGTAGTTCTGAATCTGTCTGTGCATCAGAGGACAAACTCTGTTCAACAGTATTCTGTTGTTGGTTGCTGTCTGTCAACTCTATCCCATGTTTGTTTAATCCATTATGCTACATTTCAAACTGGATTGAAATTTAGTTCCGAGTCATCTAAAAGATATCGAAATTAACACCACTTTTTCTTATATATTTACCGTCTACTGAGTTAACAGTTTAAGTGTAAATATATTGTGTTTTAAGTGCTATTAGACGTATTTTTAATTTACTTTCAGTAAATTTAACAACACGTAAAATGTTGACCAGGAAATTATTTTTGTAGACAATATTGCTTGCACACAACGATCAGTACTCAAGTATCCGGACATATGTAATATTTAGACTACGTCAGTATTTTATTTCCTATCGCTAACTGCTGAAAATTCACCAATTCATAAATTTAAAAAATATAAATAAGAACTTGTCAAAGTTTGGTGATAAATTTACTAAACTACCAACATTTTTCATCGTACTAAAACTGTTATTACAACATTGAACTAATTTTAAAATTGTAGTTGGCAACTGTAAGTCTAATACATCTGTGTGTAAATAAAGAATGTGAACACCTGAGAAGCTAGGACAGCCCAGCGGTGTTGACATCGACATGTGCTGCTGATGATATTGTCAGGGTACAATGAAATATTCATAAGACAGCTAATGCCCTTTCCAATCTCCAGGCTCGTGTAGCGGCGATATCATCATCCGATCTACAACTAATGTCAATCCTCATGTATCACATACTGACTAATGTACAAAATGTAAAATTAAGTCAAACGTTCGATAGTAGTTTGACAAGCGTGCTAAAGCGCAATAAAGAGCTTTCACCATCACTTGTTATATTATTCTGTTATGTGGTAGCTGGGCTTGTCAAACCCATTGAAATAGATGGTCAAACCAAATCACAAGAGGCGTAAAATATAAGTTCCTCAAAATATAGAACCATGGTGTTATACTAGTCTAGTACTAAGCTCGTTTACGTAATATTATGACTTATCTCCATACAGTCTCATCAAATAAAAATGACACAATCCTACATGAAAGTCAGTAAAACTGAACGAATAATACAAAACAAAATTTGACTCTCTTAAGTGGCAACGTTAAAATAGTCGCAATGTAGACAATAGCGTTCGTTATGGTATATTGAACGCTTTACGTGACACACAATTACAAATTGGAGTACTATTATTGTTGTATTGGGTGAAAATACAATGTTATCGTACACAGCACGTTTTGACCAAATACAATGCACTGTAAACTACAGCAACTTTCATGGTCAACCCAAGTAAAACTAAATCGAAAAAAAACTTTTGTAGCATTATTTGTAGTGGCTAATCCAACAAAGTTTTTTTTTAGTAGAAACGTACTACAGAAAATCCATTACGAGATGTCTACTTCAGTTTCCAACGACTCTGACTCTATGCTCTAGGAATTGCATCATCTGCTACATCGTAGTGTCAATCTTCGTGAGCGATGTAGATTGGTGAGAATCATTGTAGACATACTCGTGGATGTCCGTGCTCGTTAGTGGATATGTATTGACAAAGAAACATTGACAACTACCATTATTCCCTCAATTGCATCAATTGCTCGACACTTTTACTTTATTCCCAGCTTTTGCGGTAGTGGTGAGATTAAGTGTGCGTCACATCAAAGTTGCTAATAGGATCTCAAAGGCCGTGTGATCGGGAGTTGGTGACCAGCACACACACAAATACACACATGCACAAAACAATACAACGACGCAATCTATCGACCACTGTCGACAGTAAGTAGTGCCAACATCGAATCATCTATCTTCAATATTTAGTTAGCGTTAACTTAGATTATCTGGGAACGAGAATGTGTGTTCAATATTGTGGATAGATTAAGTGTGCGCCACATCAAAGTTGCTAATAGGATCTCAAGGGCCGTGTGATCGGGAGTTGGTGACCAGCACACACACAGATGCACACATACACACAACAATTCAACGACGCTGTCTCTATCGACCACAGTCAAACACCATTGCCATTATAGAAATATTACGAGTAGTAAGTAGTGCCAACATCGAATCAGCTATCGATTGAATGCGGATTTAAACGTTTACGATTAAACTGATATTTATCGATGAGCTCAGCTATATATAAGCTTATCTAGCAAATATTGCAACGGATAAAACCGCATATCGGATGATCAGAATTAATAGTTTGGAGACTGATAATGTTTATTGAGAATTATACGTGTAAAATTGGGTTTGAACAAGATTTTTTACAGTTAATTTTTTAAATAAACGGTATCAGCAGTCTGACACATACCTTCTCCTATTCGCTTGTCAACAACACATTTTGCAATTTTTGCTTATTATCATGGGTAAGTGGTGGGAGAAACTATGTTATTTTATAGGGAAAAAATCACAAAAGTTCCAATCACTTTTGAACCGTAATTTATACAGCGATAGTTGCAAATTTTTTTAGAACTTGAAGGCCTATTATACATAAATTTCAATCAAAATTGGCTTTTTCCTAAAATAAAATGTAGTTTTTTATGGGGTTTTATGGAAAAATAACAAGTTACAATGACTTTTGAACAGTAAGTTTTACGGTAATGGTATTTGTACCATCTCGTTTAGAATTTAAAGATCCATAACATACCGTAACTTTATAAACAGTTTTTTTCTTAAGTCCGATTTGTGTTATACTATCGGGCTTTCCGAAAAAAAGTAAAAAAGTAAAAAAAAACCATAAGTAACAATAACTTTTGAACCGTAATTTTTACGGAAATGGGATTTGTACAGTTTTATTCTGAATTGAAAGGGCTATGTATAACATACTACTTTTATCAAACTCGTGTGAGCCATTTACGAAAAAAAGTGTGTAAATATTCGTAATATTAAGAGTATATCTAAACTAGACAAAAAAAAAATCGTTGATTGAAACTGTTCTATGCGTTGATTTGACGGTATTTGATACACTATAATAATACTAAAACATCTGCTGCATTTTAAAACGTACTTGAACTAGATATTGAATGGTTGCAATTTGGAATGCCAAGGCTAGATACATAAATAACTTCACCGCACCTCAATACATGGAGACAACAGTCATCAGACTTATACGTCGATACCGGTCAATTTCAATATTAGTATCGATTTTACTGGTTTGACCTTACTTGTCATGCTTTCCGCCATACTACCTCTGCTGCGGCACATAGTTGAATTTCGATACGGTATTCAAATTTCACTAGTTTTCGCATTATACTTTAAACTCGTTTGTCTATGATATATAATTGCTTTTTCACCACACTATGATGTTTTTAGATGTTTTACAACGTTAGTTGGTGGCTGAAAGTCACGTTTTGCTGGCCATGCCAGCTGTCATCGTCATTTGGGGACCGAGCAGGTTTTTACATCCCTAGGGCCGCAAAATCAGCTGCCCGCTTACCTTCTTAAAACTTTACTTTTATCATTGACTATACAAATAATTGACTTTCCAAGATTTTAAATCAAGAAAATAGATTCACTTTATAGTACAGTGCAACTAGCTTAAAAAAAGAGCAAACCGGGACATCCAAAAAAAAAAGTTTCAAACCAGTGCCAAATTGTTGAATACACTTCCCTCAATATGTAAAAAAAAGTTACACTGATTTGAGTGTCGGGTTTGGGGGGGAGGGGGTGAAAATGGGGTGAAAATAGGACTTTTTTACTTTTTCGCAAATACCTCAAAAACGGTGCGTTTTTCATAAAATATAATGAATTACAAAAATAATCTACATTAAATTTCGAACAAAATAATACCATACAATACCTATCTACTATGAATGGTTCAGGAAATATTGAGGGGTAAATGTGATTTTTTTCTTAAAATTCTAAAAAAGTTGTTTTTTAAATGGAGGAAACCCATGGACACCTATAAAAAAAGTTTCTAATGAGTGCCAAATTGTTCAATAAACCTCCCTTAATATGTATAAAAAAGTTACACGGATTTGAGAGTCGGATTTGGGAAGGAGGGTTAAAAGAAAAGGGGGGGTGGATGGGACTTTTTTTTACTTTTTTGCAAATACCTCAAAAACGGTGCGTTTTTCTCTAAATATAACAAATTACAAATATAATCTACATTAAATTTCGAACAAAATGATACCATACAATACCTATCTACTATGAACGGTTCAGGTAATATTGAGGGGTAAATGTGATTTTTTCCCTAAAAGTCTAAAAAAGTTGTTTTTTAAATGGAGGAACCCCATGGACACCCATAAAAAAAGTTTCTAATGAGTGCCAAATTGTTCAATAAGCCTCCCTTAATATGTATAAAAAAGTTACACGGATTTGAGTGTCGGATTTGGGGAGGAGGGTTAAAAGAAAAGGGGGAAATGGGACTTTTTTTGCTATTTTACAAATATCTCGAAAACGGTGCGTTTTTCTTAAAATATAATGAATTACAAAAATAATATATATTAAATTCCAAACAAAATGATGCCATACAATACCTATCTACCATGAACGTGTTAGGAGATATTGAGGTTTAAATGTGATTTTCTTTTTTATTCTAAAACGTTGTTTTTTAAATGCAGGAAAACCAAGGATACCCATAAAAAAGTTTTTGTTCTTTGCATTTTCTGTATAAACTTACTCGCTTATGAGCTACAGGATGCGGAATGTACACAACAAGCCTTTTTTCCTACCACATAACAGAATAATATAACAAGTGTAACATCCTGTAACTCCTAAACGAGGAGCTTTTTATTTAAATTGCTTTTAAATTGGATTTATATTTTTTTTTTTATCATTAACTAGTTCCATAAGAAATAACAAAGTTGTCGGCCATATTGGAAAATGGCGAACATATTTTTAAAATTGGGAACCATTCCAAATCATCTAAAAAAATAAAGGGGAGTGTCCCATAAGAAGTCAACTAACTGTATAACCCATGATAAAAAAGTTAGCTATTGGTTCACTTTAGGTGAGACATCCTGTATACAGGGAGTCCTGTAAGTAAACAGCCAAACCCCAGGTAATGGTTCTATGGGTGAAAATAAAAAGAAAATCAAGAGTATTTTTTCCAAAATCGCTTCGTTAACCAGATAGCCTATTTGCCATTTTGTTTTTTTTTTCACAAAAACATTATTTCATCTCTGAATTTTTTAACCGATCATTAACACACATAGTATGTATGTTGAGGTAAAATAGACCAACGTTAGAAAAAAAATATCTTAATCCAATAAAAATTTTAAAATGGCGGCCATTTAATTTTTTAAAATTGAAATTGCTAGAAATGGCTAATTTTATGAAAAAATGTCTGTAACACTTTTATTTAGCTTTTAAAATAATAAAAAATAAATAAATATTACGATTTTTATTTGTAAAATGAGGCAACCCTGAATAGCGTAGCCTTAATCACAATAATTTTACAACTAAAAGTCGTTGTAACTTCAGTTATTTTTTATTCCATCTTCTTAAGAATTCAAACGGTAGAGAGAGAGGAAGAGTTCACCGTGTTCCCGTATCTAGGTAGGTTTGTCTTTTTTAGGTAGGTAAGTCATATTTATTTATATTGTAGTTATATTTGTGATAAAATGGAAAATAAAAAGTGTTACTTAACAAAATTTACAAAATTACTTATGAATAAAATTCCCAACCCCGTTTTCACACCCTCCTACCCAAGACCGGCACGAAAATCAGTGTAACTTTTTTACACATATTAAGTGAGGGTTATTGAACAATTTGGCACTCATTAGAAACTTTTTTTATGGGTGTCCATGGGTTTCCTCCATTTAAAAAACAACTTTTTTAGAATTTTAAGAAAAAAATCACATTTACCCCTCAATATTACCTGAACCGTTCATAGTAGATAGGTATTGTATGGTATCATTTTGTTCGAAATTTAATGTAGATTATTTTTGTAAATCATTATATTCTAAGAAAAACGCACCGTTTTTGAGGTATTTGCGAAAAAGTAAAAAAAGTCCTATTTTCACCCCATTTTCACCCCCTCCCCCCAAAACCCGACACTCAAATCAGTGTAACTTTTTTTTACATATTGAGGGAAGTGTACTCAACAATTTGGCACTGGTTTGAAACTTTTTTTTTGGATGTCCCGGTTTAGGTCTAATTGCACCGTACTATTAGGACTATCTCACCAGAGGGTACTAGCATATTGGGTTAGATATTAATTTTGTAAGCGGATTTTTTAAACCAAAATTTTGAGAGCTCGTAGGATGACTGGAGAGGGCTAAATTTAAAGGTCTTGGTCCCAGGGGGTCAGGAAAAATGGCAGATTATGTCCAAATCTACAAGAAAATGAGAAATTAATAACGATAAATATATTCTATTTAAAATGCATTGGGATTGAAAAAACGTCAGCTTTGACAATAAACATGTTATTAAAATTGTATTATGATTTCAATTCATTGTTTTAATTCTGTTGTTAAGAGTGCCTGAAGTTTGTTTACTAATCAACAATTATTTAGATACATTCATCTAAAAGTGATTAAGTTAAAATTTTTCACACACAATTATATGTTTGCTGCCTTTAGCAGAGTTAAATCTCTGGAATAATTCAAAT
Organism: Macrosteles quadrilineatus; assembly: GCF_028750875.1. Taxonomy (NCBI): domain Eukaryota; kingdom Metazoa; phylum Arthropoda; class Insecta; order Hemiptera; family Cicadellidae; genus Macrosteles; species Macrosteles quadrilineatus. The sequence continues at coordinate 163,003,488 of NW_026542594.1, forward strand.
TATTTATTAAAATAAAATCGACAGAAGTTAACAACGAGACTATTTTTTACACAAAATATATGGAGCCGTACAGGGATATATATCCTGACTAATAGAAATTTTGATTCTGAGTTCGCTTAAATATTTCAATAATTTGTTTAACTTTTGAGATTTTTTAGAGACTTCAGCAAATAGCTTATTGATTTATCACTTGACACAGCATACTGTCATTATTTGGTAGCCCATCTCACCACGTTTTTTGCTTCAAATTTTTACATTACCTGGTAAGTCTATTCTGTGTATAGTCAATGCTTTTATCCTCGCCAACCTGTTCATATTTTATAGTAAGTCGAATATCATTATCATCTGTTGGTTTCGTGGAATTATAATTTGTAAATTTTTGTTAAGTATAGTAGTTATTGTTGGTAATCTTATAAAAACGTCAACTTTTTACTTTTGTTGATAGTATGTTATTTACTATCAACAAAAGCTGTGGCTAATAACTTTTCGTGTTGGCAGTAGGTCTAAAATATCAACTCCTTTACGTAAATTAGTTTAGCAATAGACTGTCAATAAAGATAAACATAAACGTAGATTCTCCTTGAAGTGCCTTGAAAGAAACCATTAGAGAAATTGGCCATTTGAAAAAAAGTAGTCCTGCACATTTGACAGCGTAATAAAATTGCCAAGCCGAAATGACATTTTTCCATGCTGCAGCCAGTGTAATCGACTTTGTATTTGATTAAACGATCCAATTTTGATACTTTTAATGGACATTTATATAAATTTAATCAAATAAAAGTAGGAAAACATTCAATAAAAACTCACCACACTTTGGTCCTCGAAATGGGAATAATTTATATTAGTAAATTATATTTATTTGATGTTAACATACTGTTGTACGTTGACAGTTTATTTTTGTGGTGTAGTACTGTTGTTGAATGGTATTACTTTTATGATATTATAATAAATTACGAGATCTCGATTCCTTATCTTCTTTTAAAGTACAATTAATTTTCTTTTACCATCCAGTAACGGCCAAAAGGAAAGAAATGGCATGACATGTGTTTACAGCTGAACTATTTTTTATTTGAGGTAAAAGTTAGCAAACTTCGGTTTAGCAGTGAAATAAATATTTTACAATGTCATATTTATTCTATGTACATAAAAAATAGTGTAGTGATTTTTACCATAGACTGTAAAAATATTTAGGTGTTGTGGATTGCAAGGTTAAAATTCCTATAACAATAAATTGAAATTCCACTGGAACTTAAATAATAAAAGCCAAAAAATTTTTGTAAATAAAACGTGGGTTTCCTTTATATTGCTTTCACAATTATTGAAATAAATTATACAGAGCCATGGCTTGCCCCCCCCCCTGTACTTTTGTTGTAGTTCGAAGTCGTAGTGTTTATGTACTTGTAGTGAGGTGATTTGCGAATTAGCGCTGACCCGTAGTCTGAGGTCGAAGTGTATTTGTATTTGTAGTTCGAAGTGTATTTGTATTTGTAGTTCGAAGTGTATTTGTATTTGTAGTGAGGTGATTTGTGAATCAGCGCTGACCTGTAGTCTGAGTTCGAAGTGTATTTGTATTTGTAGTGAGGTGATTTGCGAATCAGCGCTGACGTGTAGTCCGAGGTCGAAGTGTATTTGAACTTGTAGTAGGGTGATTTGCGAATCAGCGCTGACATGTAGTCCGAGGTCGAAGTGTATTTGAACTTAAAGTAGGGTGATTTGCGAATCAGCGCTGACGTGTAGTCCGAGGTCGAAGTGTATTTGTATTTGTAGTGAGGTGATTTGTGAATCAGCGCTGACCTGTAGTCTGAGGTCTAAGTGTATTTGTATTTGTAGTGAGGTGATTTGCGAATCAGCGCTGACGTGTAGTCTGAGGTCGAAGTGTATTTGTATTTGTAGTGAGGTGATTTGCGAATCAGCGCTGACGTGTAGTCCGAGGTCGAAGTGTATTTGTATTTGTAGTGAGGTGATTTGCGAATCAGCGCTGACGTGTAGTCTGAGGTCGAAGTGTATTTGTATTTGTAGTGAGGTGATTTGCGAATCAGCGCTGACGTGTAGTCCGAGGTCGAAGTGTATTTGTATTTGTAGTGAGGTGATTTGCGAATCAGCGCTGACGGGTAGTCCGAGGTCGAAGTGTATTTGAACTTGTAGTAGGGTGATTTGCGAATCAGCGCTGACGTGTAGTCCGAGGTCGAAGTGTATTTGTATTTGTAGTGAGGTGATTTGTGAATCAGCGCTGACCTGTAGTCTGAGGTCTAAGTGTATTTGTATTTGTAGTGAGGTGATTTGCGAATCAGCGCTGACATGTAGTCCGAGGTCGAAGTGTATTTGAACTTGTAGTAGGGTGATTTGCGAATCAGCGCTGACGTGTAGTCCGAGGTCGAAGTGTATTTGTATTTGTAGTGAGGTGATTTGCGAATCACCGCTGACGTGTAGTCCGAGGTCGAAGTGTATTTGTATTTGTAGTGAGGTGATTTGCGAATCAGCGCTGACGTGTAGTCTGAGGTCGAAGTGTATTTTATTTGTATTTATAGTGAGGTGATTTGCGAATCAGCGCTGACGTGTAGTCTGAGGTCGAAGTGTATTTGTATTTGTAGTGAGGTGATTTGCGAATCAGCGCTGACGTGTAGTCCGAGGTCGAAGTGTATTTGTATTTGTAGTGAGGTGATTTGCGAATTAGCGCTGACGTGTAGTCCGAGGTCGAAGTGTATTTGTATTTGTGGTGAGGTGATTTGCGTATCACCGCTGACGTGTAGTCCGAGTTCGAAGTGTATTTGTATTTGTAGTGAGGTGATTTGCGAATCAGCGCTGACGTGTAGTCCGAGGTCGAAGTGTATTTGTATTTGTAGTGAGGTGATTTGCGAATTAGCGCTGACGTGTAGTCCGAGGTCGAAGTGTATTTGTATTTGTAGTGAGGTGATTTGCGAATCACCGCTGACGTGTAGTCCGAGGTCGAAGTGTATTTGTATTTGTAGTGAGGTGATTTGCGAATCACCGCTGACGTGTAGTCCGAGATCGAAGTGTATTTGTATTTGTAGTGAGGTGATTTGCGAATCAGCGCTGACGTGTAGTCCGAGGTCGAAGTGTATTTGTATTTGTAGTGAGGTGATTTGCGAATCAGCGCTGACGTGTAGTCCGAGGTCGAAGTGTTTTATATTTGTAGTGAGGTGATTTGCGAATCACCGCTGACGTGTAGTCCGAGTTCGAAGTGTATTTGTATTTGTAGTGAGGTGATTTGCGAATCAGCGCTGACGTGTAGTCCGAGGTCGAAGTGAATTTGTATTTGTAGTGAGGTGATTTGCGAATCACCGCTGACGTGTAGTCCGAGTTCGAAGTGTATTTGTATTTGTAGTGAGGTGATTTGCGAATCAGCGCTGACGTGTAGTCCGAGGTCGAAGTGTATTTGTATTTGTAGTGAGGTGATTTGCGAATCAGCGCTGACGTGTAGTCCGAGGTCGAAGTGTTTTATATTTGTAGTGAGGTGATTTGCGAATCACCGCTGACGTGTAGTCCGAGTTCGAAGTGTTTTATATTTGTAGTGAGGTGATTTGCGAATCAGCGCTGACGTGTAGTCCGAGTTCGAAGTGTTTTATATTTGTAGTGAGGTGATTTGCGAATCACCGCTGACGTGTAGTCCGAGTTCGAAGTGTTTTATATTTGTAGTGAGGTGATTTGCGAATCAGCGCTGACGTGTAGTCCGAGGTCGAAGTGTATTTGTATTTGTAGTGAGGTGATTTGCGAATCAGCGCTGACGTATAGTCCGAGGTCGTAGTGTATTTGTATTTGTAGTGAGGTGATTTGTGAATCATCGCTGTCGTGTAGTCCGAGGTCGAAGTGTATTTGTATTTGTAGTGAGGTGATTTGCGAATCATCGCTGTCGTGTAGTCCGAGGTGGAAGTGTATTTGTATTTGTAGTGAGGTGATTTGCGAATCAGCGCTGACTTGTAGTCCGAGGTGGAAGTGTATTTGTATTTGTAGTGAGGTGATTTGCGAATCAGCACTGACGTGTAGTCCGAGGTCGAAGTGTATTTGTATTTGTACTGAGGTGATTTGCGAATCAGCGCTGACGTGTAGTCCGAGGTGGAAGTGTATTTGTATTTGTAGTGAGGTGATTTGCGAATCATCGCTGTCGTGTAGTCCGAGGTGGAAGTTTATTTGTATTTGTAGTGAGGTGATTTGCGAATCAGCGCTGACGTGTAGTCCGAGGTCGAAGTGTATTTGTATTTGTAGTGAGGTGATTTGTGAATCATCGCTGTCGTGTAGTCCGAGGTGGAAGTGTATTTGTATTTGTAGTGAGGTGATTTGTGAATCATCGCTGTCGTGTAGTCCGAGGTGGAAGTGTATTTGTATTTGTAGTGAGGTGATTTGCGAATCATCGCTGTCGTGTAGTCCGAGGTCGTAGTGTATTTGTATTTGTAGTGAGGTGATTTGCGAATCAGCGCTGACGTGTAGTCCGAGGTCGTAGTGTATTTGTATTTGTAGTGAGGTGATTTGCGAATCAGCGCTCCCGTGTAGTCCGAGGTCGAAGTGTATTTGTATTTGTAGTGAGGTGATTTGCGAATCAGCGCTGACGTGTAGTCTGAGGTCGAAGTGTATTTGTATTTGTAGTGAGGTGATTTGCGAATCAGCGCTGACGTGTAGTCCGAGGTCGAAGTGTATGTGTATTTGTAGTGAGGTGATTTGCGAATCAGCGCTGACGTGTAGTCTGAGGTCGAAGTGTCTTTGTATTTGTAGTGAGGTGATTTGCGAATCAGCGCTGACGTGTAGTCTGAGGTCGAAGTGTATTTGTATTTGTAGTGAGTTGATTTGCGAATCAGCGCTGACGTGTAGTCTGAGGTCGAAGTGTATTTGTATTTGTAGTGAGGTGATTTGCGAATCAGCGCTGACGTGTAGTCTGAGGTCGAAGTGTATTTGTATTTGTAGTGAGGTGATTTGCGAATCAGCGCTGACGTGTAGTCTGAGGTCGAAGTGTATTTGTATTTGTAGTGAGGTGATTTGCGAATCAGCGCTGACGTGTAGTCTGAGGTCGAAGTGTATTTTATTTGTATTTGTAGTGAGGTGATTTGCGAATCAGCGCTGACGGGTAGTCCAAGGTCGAAGTGTATTTGTATTTGTAGTGAGGTGATTTGTGAATCGGCGCTGACGTGTAGTCTGAGGTCGAAGTGTATTTGTATTTGTAGTGAGGTGATTTGCGAATCAGCGCTGACGTGTAGTCTGAGGTCGAAGTGTATTTGTATTTGTAGTGAGGTTATTTGTGAATCAGCGCTGACGTGTAGTCTGAGGTCGAAGTGCATTTGTATTTGTAGTGAGGTGATTTGTGAATCAGCGCTGACGTGTAGTCTGAGGTCGAAGTGTATTTGTATTTGTAGTGAGGTGATTTGCGAATCAGCGCTGACGTGTAGTCTGAGGTCGAAGTGCATTTGTATTTGTAGTGAGGTGATTTGCGAATCAGCGCTGACGTGTAGTCTGAGGTCGAAGTGCATTTGTATTTGTAGTGAGGTGATTTGTGAATCAGCGCTGACGTGTAGTCCGAGGTCGAAGTGTATTTGTATTTGTAGTGAGGTGATTTGCGAATCAGCGCTGACGTGTAGTCTGAGGTCGAAGTGCATTTATATTTGTAGTGAGTTGATTTGTGAATCAGCGCTGACGTGTAGTCCGAGGTGGAAGTGTATTTGTATTTGTAGTGAGGTGATTTGCGAATCATCGCTGTCGTGTAGTCCGAGGTGGAAGTTTATTTGTATTTGTAGTGAGGTGATTTGCGAATCAGCGCTGACTTGTAGTCCGAGGTGGAAGTGTATTTGTATTTGTAGTGAGGTGATTTGCGAATCAGCACTGACGTGTAGTCCGAGGTCGAAGTGTATTTGTATTTGTACTGAGGTGATTTGCGAATCAGCGCTGACGTGTAGTCCGAGGTGGAAGTGTATTTGTATTTGTAGTGAGGTGATTTGCGAATCATCGCTGTCGTGTAGTCCGAGGTGGAAGTTTATTTGTATTTGTAGTGAGGTGATTTGCGAATCAGCGCTGACGTGTAGTCCGAGGTCGAAGTGTATTTGTATTTGTAGTGAGGTGATTTGTGAATCATCGCTGTCGTGTAGTCCGAGGTGGAAGTGTATTTGTATTTGTAGTGAGGTGATTTGTGAATCATCGCTGTCGTGTAGTCCGAGGTGGAAGTGTATTTGTATTTGTAGTGAGGTGATTTGCGAATCATCGCTGTCGTGTAGTCCGAGGTCGTAGTGTATTTGTATTTGTAGTGAGGTGATTTGCGAATCAGCGCTGACGTGTAGTCCGAGGTCGTAGTGTATTTGTATTTGTAGTGAGGTGATTTGCGAATCAGCGCTCCCGTGTAGTCCGAGGTCGAAGTGTATTTGTATTTGTAGTGAGGTGATTTGCGAATCAGCGCTGACGTGTAGTCTGAGGTCGAAGTGTATTTGTATTTGTAGTGAGGTGATTTGCGAATCAGCGCTGACGTGTAGTCCGAGGTCGAAGTGTATGTGTATTTGTAGTGAGGTGATTTGCGAATCAGCGCTGACGTGTAGTCTGAGGTCGAAGTGTCTTTGTATTTGTAGTGAGGTGATTTGCGAATCAGCGCTGACGTGTAGTCTGAGGTCGAAGTGTATTTGTATTTGTAGTGAGTTGATTTGCGAATCAGCGCTGACGTGTAGTCTGAGGTCGAAGTGTATTTGTATTTGTAGTGAGGTGATTTGCGAATCAGCGCTGACGTGTAGTCTGAGGTCGAAGTGTATTTGTATTTGTAGTGAGGTGATTTGCGAATCAGCGCTGACGTGTAGTCTGAGGTCGAAGTGTATTTGTATTTGTAGTGAGGTGATTTGCGAATCAGCGCTGACGTGTAGTCTGAGGTCGAAGTGTATTTTATTTGTATTTGTAGTGAGGTGATTTGCGAATCAGCGCTGACGGGTAGTCCAAGGTCGAAGTGTATTTGTATTTGTAGTGAGGTGATTTGTGAATCGGCGCTGACGTGTAGTCTGAGGTCGAAGTGTATTTGTATTTGTAGTGAGGTGATTTGCGAATCAGCGCTGACGTGTAGTCTGAGGTCGAAGTGTATTTGTATTTGTAGTGAGGTTATTTGTGAATCAGCGCTGACGTGTAGTCTGACGTCGAAGTGCATTTGTATTTGTAGTGAGGTGATTTGTGAATCAGCGCTGACGTGTAGTCTGAGGTCGAAGTGTATTTGTATTTGTAGTGAGGTGATTTGCGAATCAGCGCTGACGTGTAGTCTGAGGTCGAAGTGCATTTGTATTTGTAGTGAGGTGATTTGCGAATCAGCGCTGACGTGTAGTCTGAGGTCGAAGTGCATTTGTATTTGTAGTGAGGTGATTTGTGAATCAGCGCTGACGTGTAGTCCGAGGTCGAAGTGTATTTGTATTTGTAGTGAGGTGATTTGCGAATCAGCGCTGACGTGTAGTCTGAGGTCGAAGTGCATTTATATTTGTAGTGAGTTGATTTGTGAATCAGCGCTGACGTGTAGTCCGAGGTCGAAGTGTTTTATATTTGTAGTGAGGTGATTTGCGAATCACCGCTGACGTGTAGTCCGAGTTCGAAGTGTTTTATATTTGGAGTGAGGTGATTTGCGAATCAGCGCTGACGTGTAGTCCGAGGTCGAAGTGTATTTGTATTTGTAGTGAGGTGATTTGCGAATCAGCGCTGACGTATAGTCCGAGGTCGTAGTGTATTTGTATTTGTAGTGAGGTGATTTGTGAATCATCGCTGTCGTGTAGTCCGAGGTCGAAGTGTATTTGTATTTGTAGTGAGGTGATTTGCGAATCATCGCTGTCGTGTAGTCCGAGGTGGAAGTGTATTTGTATTTGTAGTGAGGTGATTTGCGAATCAGCGCTGACTTGTAGTCCGAGGTGGAAGTGTATTTGTATTTGTAGTGAGGTGATTTGCGAATCAGCACTGACGTGTAGTCCGAGGTCGAAGTGTATTTGTATTTGTACTGAGGTGATTTGCGAATCAGCGCTGACGTGTAGTCCGAGGTGGAAGTGTATTTGTATTTGTAGTGAGGTGATTTGCGAATCATCGCTGTCGTGTAGTCCGAGGTGGAAGTTTATTTGTATTTGTAGTGAGGTGATTTGCGAATCAGCGCTGACGTGTAGTCCGAGGTTGAAGTGTATTTGTATTTGTAGTGAGGTGATTTGTGAATCATCGCTGTCGTGTAGTCCGAGGTGGAAGTGTATTTGTATTTGTAGTGAGGTGATTTGCAAATCATCGCTGTCGTGTAGTCCGAGGTCGTAGTGTATTTGTATTTGTAGTGAGGTGATTTGCGAATCAGCGCTGACGTGTAGTCTGAGGTCGAAGTGTATTTGTATTTGTAGTGAGGTGATTTGCGAATCAGCGCTCCCGTGTAGTCCGAGGTCGAAGTGTATTTGTATTTGTAGTGAGGTGATTTGTGAATCATCGCTGTCGTGTAGTCCGAGGTGGAAGTGTATTTGTATTTGTAGTGAGGTGATTTGCGAATCATCGCTGTCGTGTAGTCCGAGGTCGTAGTGTATTTGTATTTGTAGTGAGGTGATTTGCGAATCAGCGCTGACGTGTAGTCCGAGGTCGTAGTGTATTTGTATTTGTAGTGAGGTGATTTGCGAATCAGCGCTCCCGTGTAGTCCGAGGTCGAAGTGTATTTGTATTTGTAGTGAGGTGATTTGCGAATCAGCGCTGACGTGTAGTCTGAGGTCGAAGTGTATTTGTATTTGTAGTGAGGTGATTTGCGAATCAGCGCTGACGTGTAGTCCGAGGTCGAAGTGTATGTGTATTTGTAGTGAGGTGATTTGCGAATCAGCGCTGACGTGTAGTCTGAGGTCGAAGTGTCTTTGTATTTGTAGTGAGGTGATTTGCGAATCAGCGCTGACGTGTAGTCTGAGGTCGAAGTGTATTTGTATTTGTAGTGAGTTGATTTTCGAATCAGCGCTGACGTGTAGTCTGAGGTCGAAGTGTATTTGTATTTGTAGTGAGGTGATTTGCGAATCAGCGCTGACGTGTAGTCTGAGGTCGAAGTGTATTTGTATTTGTAGTGAGGTGATTTGCGAATCAGCGCTGACGTGTAGTCTGAGGTCGAAGTGTATTTGTATTTGTAGTGAGGTGATTTGCGAATCAGCGCTGACGTGTAGTCTGAGGTCGAAGTGTATTTTATTTGTATTTGTAGTGAGGTGATTTGCGAATCAGCGCTGACGGGTAGTCCAAGGTCGAAGTGTATTTGTATTTGTAGTGAGGTGATTTGTGAATCGGCGCTGACGTGTAGTCTGAGGTCGAAGTGTATTTGTATTTGTAGTGAGGTGATTTGCGAATCAGCGCTGACGTGTAGTCTGAGGTCGAAGTGTATTTGTATTTGTAGTGAGGTTATTTGTGAATCAGCGCTGACGTGTAGTCTGAGGTCGAAGTGCATTTGTATTTGTAGTGAGGTGATTTGTGAATCAGCGCTGACGTGTAGTCTGAGGTCGAAGTGTATTTGTATTTGTAGTGAGGTGATTTGCGAATCAGCGCTGACGTGTAGTCTGAGGTCGAAGTGCATTTGTATTTGTAGTGAGGTGATTTGCGAATCAGCGCTGACGTGTAGTCTGAGGTCGAAGTGTATTTGTATTTGTAGTGAGGTGATTTGCGAATCAGCGCTGACGTGTAGTCTGAGTTCGAAGTGCATTTATATTTGTAGTGAGGTGATTTGTGAATCAGCGCTGACGTGTAGTCCGAGGTCGAAGTGTATTTGTATTTGTAGTGAGGTGATTTGTGAATCAGCGCTGACGTGTAGTCCGAGGTCGAAGTGTATTTGTATTTGTAGTGAGGTGATTTGCGAATCAGCGCTGACGTGTAGTCTGAGGTCGAAGTGCATTTGTATTTGTAGTGAGGTGATTTGCGAATCAGCGCTGACGTGTAGTCTGAGGTCGAAGTGCATTTGTATTTGTAGTGAGGTGATTTGCGAATCAGCGCTGACGTGTAGTCTGAGGTCGAAGTGTATTTGTATTTGTAGTGATGAGATTTGCGAATCAGCGCTGGCGTGTAGTCCGAGGTCGAAGTGTATTTGTATTTGTAGTGAGGTGATTTGCGAATCAGCACTGACGTGTAGTCTGAGGTCGAAGTGTATTTGTACTTGTAGTGAGGTGATTTGCGAATCAGCGCTGACGTGTAGTCTGAGGTCGAAGTGTATTTGCTCAAGTTGTTGACCAGAGCCGCCAATATTGATCGGCTTGCTGATCACTCTGCATCTACCATCGATGAATGCTCGCGTTTTGAAAACTTTGACTAGCGTTCGACTTGTATTAACAGTTGTTGTAAATACATTTTTTTTAAGTAAATGATAGTTTTGCTTGATTATTTTGAACAACAACAAATTTAAATACGACTATGTGTTACTGTGAATCCAATTCTTACGTTATTTGTTTGCAAAGTTTCATTTATAAAAAAAATCTTTCCCGGATCAAGACCCCGAACCGGGCAGGGAGAAGGGAGGTTGAAGAGAGCATAGCATGTCCGTCAATATATTGTTATATTGTGTGTTAGGGGTCCATACACCGATTCATATTAAAGTTTTACATATTACAATCCATATTAAATTTTATATCCGTAAAAAATAATATATAATTTATATCCGTATTTATATTAAAATATTACAGTATCAATATTTTCAATACCATCTAATAAAGTTTTAATCGCTTTCTTAAGCGAAAAAGTGTGATTTAGCTTATCGCTCTCGTGTAGACTATTGAATTGTAGTTACGCCTCTTACCTTTAACCAAAGATTACACATGCTACGCAAAACTTTTGCGTAGCATGTGTAATCTTTGCTTTAACTGTATAACATATCCCGTAAAATAGTGTTAAAATAACTTGACAAATCTATAGTGTGTTCTGCTGTTTTCATTGACGTTTTAAATAAAATTCACAAGCATACAATGTTTTAATCATGAAAATAACATTTTATGTATAAAATCTATATTCTGTTTTGGAAAAAATAGGCAAAATAGATTTGGTTAAAATGGATTAAAAACTGACCTATGCATTGTTGGCTATTGAAGTGTGTAGGAATCAAATAAACAATATTGAAAGCCGTGTTGTGAAATTTCTTAGTCTAGTTACACTTGATCATACACACAAGTAAAGGTATGCCTTAAAAATTCCTCCTCTTGGGAAAACAAAACAAAAACACTGGCGTAGAGGAACACAGGATTAGCTTTGGTGTTACTTACCAGCTATATTGTTAACCCCTTATTACAATAAGAACACACGCTGGACATGTTCGTGTTAGTAATTTACAAAGCTATACTTTCAGGTAATATGTATAGTTAAACGGTAAAATTAAAAGTAACACTCTATGTATAATTATAACAGTGTATATACAAAGAATAAAGATAATTCTGTGCTCCCCTTATCATATTGATTAAAATAGTCAACGCCTGAACCTAGCCTAGGAATAAGTAGGCAAAACGGTTGTCTAGCTGTGGTTGTATGGATGAGAAAAGTATGTGTATATTCTATGGCAATATCTAGCGCTTATCTATATGGTAGCATTCCTTTGCCATCGGCTCGCTAGTCTCCGGAGTTTGAATGTTTGCCATACTTCGGTTGTAATATATTATCTTTTGATAAATCTTCCCTCCCGCTGACAAGTAAAATAAATGTTTAAACAAATAGCTTTAGGAAGTACCAATATATTACCTGGCTTAAGCGAGCGATCAGTATTTTTCAAAAGTATTACTTTTGAAAAATTTATAATTATTGTGTTAAATATATAGTGACTCTTTTACGATTTAACTCTGTATTTTTTGTACTATGTAAGGACACGAAGGGGTATTTTGAAGTGTTGTGTAAAGTATCTTTTGTGGGATGAGCCTTTACTTACAATCACTATTGTAGCTCATGTTACAGTCGATATCAAGGCAGATGATCCGTCTACCGTTTGCTTTGTGTGGTATTCTGTAGCTTGCTGGATTTGACAACTGTTGAGCACTACACACTCTACGTTGTGCCGATATTATACTGCATATTGTTATTGAACTATACATATCTCTCGATGAGCATCATGATTATATTTCGTGATAGAAATTTCGATGGAATAACTTGTCAAATTCAAACTAAAACCACAATTGAAGGCATTTAATATTCTGATTGTTTATTGCACAAAGGTGTTCCCTCCCCAGCTGCAATTCTTGTCCATTAAGCATGGTGTAAGATATGTCCGTTATTGTCTCGTATTCTACTTCATGTTGAGAATATTAAAAATTCAAATTTTCGTTTATAAGCACTGTGAGGGATCAAATGATTTATCATTGTTGTCAATCCAAAATAATTTTTTAACTAATACCTTTGATTATTGATACAGTCATTGCTAAAACCTAGTTACTATTCAAAGGGGGTAACATACTGTCTGAAGGAAATAAATAGTTTTACAAAAACTTGTTTTAGCCGTTGTAATTAAATTGAATGCAAGAAATAAGTTATATTTTGTATTATTTATACATTTACAATTATTTATTTTCTATTGTCGTTCTACTTAGTAACCCTTACCTAAACACTAGAGTACTTGTTTAACCATAAAAGCTAAAACATCAATGTCCTGACAGATTTGTTTTACAAGTTAAGTTGGCACAGGGAATAAAAAAAATAATGAAAATCCAGGTCAAAACACAATACTCCATTTTCATATTCTTAACCTCAAGACATACAAAATCTAGGAAATAACTTTTACCATTGTTTTTAAGTTTTGCAAAAGGACGTAGTTCTCATTATACTCTAAAATCTTAAGCTTATTTTTATTAGTGTTGGTTAAATTTAAGTCTGCTGATTTTCAATAAATTTATACTCTCTACTTTAGACTTGATTTATTTTGTGCTTTCCTTTTCGGTTATAATAACACAGGGTAAATATGTATTTCGAACTAAATTATTTTATTTTGATTAAAAATGTATAACTATCAAAAAACAAATTCTGTAAACCTTGATATTAACAAGCTCTCTTGGGGACCATAAAATAAGACTTGTTATCAAGGTTGACTTCTTATCTAGGTTTGCAATAACATGTAATTAAGGTTAGTAAAAATTCAAGACTATTTTTAAATTACTCTTGTTATCAAGGGTCTTCTCATTTAGGTTCCACTGTTCAAAACACATTCTACTCCAAGCTAACGGAGCTATTCTTATAATTGTCTTAAAAGCTGACCCATAAGTACGATAGTTCTATAGAATGTTTGGTATATTTCTATTTGACAGAATGTATTGATAGCTGAGCAGATTCCCCGAATGTTTGTTGTGAACATCTCGCTACTGTATTGCGTCCCCGGGTAGATCTATAGAATGTTTAGTATATTTCTATTTGACAGAATGTATTGATAGCTGAGCAGATTCCCCGAATGTTTGTTGTGAACATCTCGCTACTGTATTGCGTCCCCGGGTAGATCTATAGAATGTTTGGTATATTTCTATTTGACAGAATGTATTGATAGCTGAGCAGATTCCCCGAATGTTTGTTGTGAGCATCTCGCTACTGTATTGCGTCCCCGGGTAGCTCTATAGAATGTTTAGTATATTTCTATTTGACAGAATGTATTGAAAGCTGAGCAGATTCCCCGAATGTTTGTTGTGAGCATCTCGCTACTGTATTGCGTCCCCGGGTAGATCTATAGAATGTTTGGTATATTTCTATTTGACAGAATGTATTGATAGCTGAGCAGATTCCCCGAATGTTTGTTGTGAGCATCTCGCTACTGTATTGCGTCCCCGGGTAGCTCTATAGAATGTTTAGTATATTTCTATTTGACAGAATGTATTGATAGCTGAGCAGATTCCCCGAATGTTTGTTGTGAGCATCTCGCTACTGTATTGCGTCCCCGGGTAGCTCTATAGAATGTTTAGTATATTTCTATTTGACAGAATGTATTGATAGCTGAGCAGATTCCCCGAATGTTTGTTGTGAACATCTCGCTACTGTATTGCGTCCCCGGGTAGATCTATAGATTGTTTGGTATATTTCTATTTGACAGAATGTATTGATAGCTGAGCAGATTCCCCGAATGTTTGTTGTGAACATCTCGCTACTGTATTGCGTCCCCGGGTAGCTCTATAGAATGTTTAGTATATTTCTATTTGACAGAATGTATTGATAGCTGAGCAGATTCCCCGAATGTTTGTTGTGAACATCTCGCTACTGTATTGCGTTCCCGGGTAGATCTATAGAATGTTTAGTATATTTCTATTTGACAGAATGTATTGATAGCTGAGCAGATTCCCCGAATGTTTGTTGTGAGCATCTCGCTACTGTATTGCGTCCCCGGGTAGATCTATAGAATGTTTGGTATATTTCTATTTGACAGAATGTATTGATAGCTGAGCAGATTCCCCGAATGTTTATTGTGAGCATCTCGCTACTGTATTGCGTCCCCGGGTAGCTCTATAGAATGTTTGGTATATTTCTATTTGACAGAATGTATTGATAGCTGAGCAGATTCCCCGAATGTTTGTTGTGAGCATCTCGCTACTGTATTGCATCACCGGGTAGCTCTATAGAATGTTTGGTATATTTCTATTTGACAGAATGTATTGATAGCTGAGCAGATTCCCCGAATGTTTGTTGTGAACATCTCGCTACTGTATTGCGTCCCCGGGTAGCTCTATAGAATGTTTGGTATATTTCTATTTGACAGAATGTATTGATAGCTGAGCAGATTCCCCGAATGTTTGTTGTGAACATCTCGCTACTGTATTGCATCACCGGGTAGCTCTATAGAATGTTTGGTATATTTCTATTTGACAGAATGTATTGATAGCTCAGCAGATTCCCCGAATGTTTGTTGTTAGCATCTCGCTACTGTATTGCGTCCCCGGGTAGCTCTATAGAATTTTTGGTATATTTCTATTTGACAGAATGTATTGATAGCTGAGCAGATTCCCCGAATGTTTGTTGTGAGCATCTCGCTACTGTATTGCGTCCCCGGGTAGCTCTATAGAATGTTTGGTATATTTCTATTTGACAGAATGTATTGATAGCTGAGCAGATTCCCCGAATGTTTGTTGTGAGCATCTCGCTACTGTATTGCGTCCCCGGGTAGATCTATAGAATGTTTAGTATATTTCTATTTGACAGATTGTATTGATAGCTGAGCAGATTCCCCGAATGTTTATTGTGAGCATCTCGCTACTGTATTGCGTCCCCGGGTAGATCTATAGAATGTTTGGTATATTTCTATTTGACAGAATGTATTGATAGCTCAGCAGATTCCCCGAATGTTTGTTGTGAGCATCTCGCTACTGTATTGCGTCCCCGGGTAGATCTATAGAATGTTTAGTATATTTCTATTTGACAGAATGTATTGATAGCTGAGCAGATTCCCCGAATGTTTGTTGTGAGCATCTCGCTACTGTATTGCGTCCCCGGGTAGATCTATAGAATGTTTAGTATATTTCTATTTGACAGAATGTATTGATAGCTGAGCAGATTCCCCGAATGTTTATTGTGAGCATCTCGCTACTGTATTGCGTCCCCGGGTAGATCTATAGAATGTTTAGTATATTTCTATTTGACAGAATGTATTGATAGCTGAGCAGATTCCCCGAATGTTTATTGTGAGCATCTCGCTACTGTATTGCGTCCCCGGGTAGATCTATAGAATGTTTAGTATATTTCTATTTGACAGAATGTATTGATAGCTGAGCAGATTCCCCGAATGTTTGTTGTGAGCATCTCGCTACTGTATTGCGTCCCCGGGTAGATCTATAGAATGTTTAGTATATTTCTATTTGACAGAATGTATTGATAGCTGAGCAGATTCCCCGAATGTTTATTGTGAGCATCTCGCTACTGTATTGCGTCCCCGGGTAGATCTATAGAATGTTTAGTATATTTCTATTTGACAGAATGTATTGATAGCTGAGCAGATTCCCCGAATGTTTGTTGTGAGCATCTCGCTACTGTATTGCATCTCCGGGTAGATCTATAGAATGTTTAGTATATTTCTATTTGACAGAATGTATTGATAGCTGAGCAGATTCCCCGAATGTTTATTGTGAGCATCTCGCTACTGTATTGCGTCCCCGGGTAGATCTATAGAATGTTTAGTATATTTCTATTTGACAGAATGTATTGATAGCTGAGCAGATTCCCCGAATGTTTGTTGTGAGCATCTCGCTACTGTATTGCGTCCCCGGGTAGATCTATAGAATGTTTAGTATATTTCTATTTGACAGAATGTATTGATAGCTGAGCAGATTCCCCGAATGTTTATTGTGAGCATCTCGCTACTGTATTGCGTCCCCGGGTAGATCTATAGAATGTTTAGTATATTTCTATTTGACAGAATGTATTGATAGCTGAGCAGATTCCCCGAATGTTTGTTGTGAGCATCTCGCTACTGTATTGCGTCCCCGGGTAGATCTATAGAATGTTTAGTATATTTCTATTTGACAGAATGTATTGATAGCTGAGCAGATTCCCCGAATGTTTGTTGTGAGCATCTCGCTACTGTATTGCGTCCCCGGGTAGATCTATAGAATGTTTAGTATATTTCTATTTGACAGAATGTATTGATAGCTGAGCAGATTCCCCGAATGTTTGTTGTGAGCATCTCGCTACTGTATTGCGTCCCCGGGTAGATCTATAGAATGTTTAGTATATTTCTATTTGACAGAATGTATTGATAGCTGAGCAGATTCCCCGAATGTTTATTGTGAGCATCTCGCTACTGTATTGCGTCCCCGGGTAGATCTATAGAATGTTTAGTATATTTCTATTTGACAGAATGTATTGATAGCTGAGCAGATTCCCCGAATGTTTATTGTGAGCATCTCGCTACTGTATTGCGTCCCCGGGTAGATCTATAGAATGTTTAGTATATTTCTATTTGACAGAATGTATTGATAGCTGAGCAGATTCCCCGAATGTTTGTTGTGAGCATCTCGCTACTGTATTGCGTCCCCGGGTAGATCTATAGAATGTTTAGTATATTTCTATTTGACAGAATGTATTGATAGCTGAGCAGATTCCCCGAATGTTTATTGTGAGCATCTCGCTACTGTATTGCGTCCCCGGGTAGATCTATAGAATGTTTAGTATATTTCTATTTGACAGAATGTATTGATAGCTGAGCAGATTCCCCGAATGTTTGTTGTGAGCATCTCGCTACTGTATTGCATCTCCGGGTAGATCTATAGAATGTTTAGTATATTTCTATTTGACAGAATGTATTGATAGCTGAGCAGATTCCCCGAATGTTTATTGTGAGCATCTCGCTACTGTATTGCGTCCCCGGGTAGATCTATAGAATGTTTAGTATATTTCTATTTGACAGAATGTATTGATAGCTGAGCAGATTCCCCGAATGTTTGTTGTGAGCATCTCGCTACTGTATTGCGTCCCCGGGTAGATCTATAGAATGTTTAGTATATTTCTATTTGACAGAATGTATTGATAGCTGAGCAGATTCCCCGAATGTTTGTTGTGAGCATCTCGCTACTGTATTGCATCCCCGAGTAGATCTAGCGTGAAAGTGTCAGCTTTGTGAGATTTTACCACCGTTATTTTTTATTACAGCTTTTATTCCTTCTTGCAACCGATTCTCATACTTCGTAGACTTATATATGTTTCCGTAATAATTTGCATCATGTGTGTAAATTTATAATTGGTCGATTAAAAACTTTACTTAATACATCTTAATTTCTCCTTTAATATTTCCATAAAACCTTTAACGGATGTACAGTTTTTACATTATTTACGCAGCATGTTT
The DNA here is from genome assembly GCF_028750875.1 of Macrosteles quadrilineatus. Taxonomy (NCBI): domain Eukaryota; kingdom Metazoa; phylum Arthropoda; class Insecta; order Hemiptera; family Cicadellidae; genus Macrosteles; species Macrosteles quadrilineatus. The sequence continues at coordinate 163,021,198 of NW_026542594.1, forward strand.
AAGTATTTTCAGATCATTAGTATATATACGTATGTAATTGATTAGCTCTCTTTAAGCTTTTCTATAGTAACAAACACTCTTTTGTTCGTTTTAATATCAAGTTAAACACAAATGACGTACGTAGTTTTAAATTTTAGTTATGCTAAAAACTTAAACGAGTTTTTACAGGACAACTTTGTATTATCAAGTAATCAAGTTTTTGGAAGATGGTGTAAAGGTTAGCAAATAAGTACAATCAATACCCGCGTACAATCTCACTATCTTGTCTTAGAATAGCTTTATTGGCCACATGTGATTGCTACTTGCCTAATTCATGAACAGTTTTTCACCGTGGCAATCTAAAATATTTCTGTAGGAAAAAGTCTATCTCTATGAGTTGAACATTCGTAATTTAAAAGTATATTTTACCATGACCGATTCTAGCCACACATACATTGAACTATATTAGGCTACATAATGTGTAGTTTGTGCTAACATTATGTATCAATATTTTTGTCATAACTGGTATTGTATTGTAAAGCATCCCTGTTCGAACAATTCAGGGTGAGGCAGTGAAACGGCACGTTTCCGATACCAGCTGCCAAGGAATTGGGGGCTATTAGAGTACGGGGAAACGACCATAGGTGTCTAGAACAGGGGAAATTTCAGTAGCCATGGAGCGTCGGACGAGCACAACATGCGTTTACTGTGCATAAACGTGGATATTATGGTTTGTGCTCAGCGCACTTTCCGTTGTGAGTTCAGTCCGCCACAGGCTCCCGTGCCATCAAGGAAAGCTATCCTCCTTTGGGTGAATAGGTAACTCTGAAGCCTCTACTAGCACGACAAAGCGCTATAAAACGATTTATTTATTTATTCCAACGGCAATATCACCAATTTACAATGTGGATTCAAGAAGCCTATGTGGTAACAACATGCATTTTAACAGAAAACTTAACAACTTACTTAAATCTATGGCAGGAGCAGAGCATCAGGAAATATAATCTTGACTAGGAAAGCAATAATTTGCCTAGATAGATTGCAGACGTTATGCAAACGTTAAAAAACGTCATGGGCTGATTTCAATTCTCAAGTCAACAATGTGTGCAAAACCAACCAAGCAACCAAGTATAATAATTTTCAAGGTGAAACATTAATTTCCACTCATATACTTAGAATTATCTGTGATTTTCCAAAATCGTGCCGTTTTACTGCCTCACCCTATTTCTATGAGTTCAAATGCTACACGGTAGATCGTTGCCTCTCTCCCCATAATCTATTAGGCTACGTGAGTAGTTGGTGCTAATCTAATGTATTTTAACAATTCTATTTCTACGGGTTTGAAATGCTGCACGGTAGATCCTCACCTCTCCACAGTCCTCAGTCCACATGTCCAATCAGGTTGCGACCCGCCAATCAGAGCTATTGACAAATCACGCCGGGTCCAATTACACCAGTGATAAAGTTGTCAATCCAGACCGTTGCAATTGTCGGGTCCAACTTCAACCCAATAATGTGTCAGTTTTCATTTAATTACACACTATACGGACCAGTGAGGTTAAATTATTTCGGTCGCAGCATACCTGGATCCCACTTAATTTCTAGTGGTTTTTAATGAATATAAATAGTTGTATTTAGGAGTGTTAATCGTATGGCTCCTAGTATAAATAAAATCCCCACGTAGTCAAGGAGTACGTAGGTTTGATACTACAGGGAACACAACAGATCATTGTTTTGATCAAATCTAATACCCTAGAAAGATTTAAGAAACCAGGAACATTTTACGAGAGGATGAATAAGCAATCTTCAGTTTCTATATTAAGTGTATTATTAAATATTTTAATTGTATTTAGTGAGAACCTATAACATGGGAGATAAGTTACTTTAGTTTATAGTATATTGTATATTCAGCATGCAATATCATGTGTAGGCAACCGATATGTTTAGGGTACAAATGTAGCCAGGATATGTTTAAGCTAAATGACGCAGGGAAACCCCTTTGGCACTAAGCCCCTAAAGTTGATACAATTCATATAAAACATATTTGTTTTAAAACGAAAAAAACATTCTGGACCTGGGTCATACAATGTAGACTGTGACAAAAGCTACTTAATATTTGAGACGTTTCATACATAACTGTAAACTTATTAAAAACTTATTTGTTTCTTTGTATTATTTATAGTATCAATGTTAAATAAATGTACTTACCTACGTGTATCCATCAAACTTTAATTGTAGGTAAGATTCGTGTTACCGTTTTATTTTGAACTACATAAAACTATTTGATTTTATCCTTTTTAACTAATACGTAGTTACCTATATTACCCGTGGTTGGTACCAAATGAAAGATATTTTCCTGTAGATGTGCAGAATCCCCATATAAATTAAATTAGGCTCAAAAATAATCACAAAAAATGAATTTAAAATTAAAAATAATAACATTGGCCCTGTGGGTTGCCATGTTGGTGACGAAATAGCAACTAAATTTAAACAGAAAATGGAAACAAATTAAAGAAATTCCAATCACATGTTTTACTTACAGCGTGGGTTGAAAATAGAGAAGTTTGCACAATACATACTTTTGATCGAGTTTCGACCACGGACAAGCTCTTTTTTATCTATTAAAACTTTAAGGCATGGCCCCCACATTCAATTTTGGGCCCTGTTACCAGGATTTTGCTCGGGCCCCCCCATCTACCGGGGGGTCTGGGGGGTATGGAATACCCCCCAGCACAGGAGGGGGGTCCGGGGGTCCTCCCCCGGAAAATTTTTGAAAATGTCATGTATTTTAGTGAGTTTTTAAGGCAATCTAGGTATTAAATTTGTGAGTGGTAAATGGCACTTTTGCAGCCTTTTTTAAGGAAGAAAAGAGTTCTTCAATGAGTTTGATTAAATTTAAAATTACAGGAATTCATCAATTCAAACTATTATATCAATAGAAATATTCCATACATAAAAGTGCAACCACTGCAACCGGGACCAAATGTTGATAAAACGGGACTAATAAGCGTCTCGAGAGGATTTGTCGGGACGGACCAGTCCCCCAAAACGGGACGTCTGGTCACCTTAGATGGTACATAGTACATATAAATTTTTCAATGCTTTACAAATTTTATTTTAACTTATAACTATAAGGATTGATTCTTGAAACTATCAGTTCAATTATAAAACCAAACTTTATTTAACAAATTATTGAAAACAAACTAAATTAACTCATTGGATTTATTTTGCTGAAATTACATTTCCATTTCGAGACTGATTTCCCTTACTGACCAACTATACAATTAACATTTACAAAATAATAAGAATATGGCAATATACAATGTTAGGAGCTGAACAAATACATATTTTTACTTTGTTTTGTAGGCTACTCTAATTACAAAACCTTACTTTGATGTGTGATAGTCTATTTAATCATAGTTTTTCTAGCTTTCTTTTGACTAAAATCATTTATGACTTCTGAAAAGTCAACAGTTTTGGCCAATTCATTCTCAATTGCCAAAATTGCTAAATGGTTCAGACGAGTTTGACCAGTTGTGCTTCTTTGCCAAGTTTTAAGGGAATTCGCCAACCGACTAAAAGATCTTTCAGCCGTAGAAACAGTCACTGGGATTGTACAGAAAAGCCTTATAGCTGTGCATATATTTAAGAAAATGGGTTGGAGGTTTTTCTCGTATATTGAGTTCAGGAGCTTCAATGGGTCCTTTTCTGACTGGAACACTGTTTCAAACACCTTCTTCATATGAAGAGTTTCTTCAAATAGGGCTTCTGGATCAGCAAAGTCTGAAGGGTAATATGTAACGAGATTAGCAGTTTTGAGTTTCAGTTCCTCATCGTCTAGATCCATAAATACTAAAACTGGAGCAAACAGGCTACAAATCTCTTCAGAGCTTGCAAATCTGGTTTTCAAATCAGCCATGATGAAGTCCAAAACAGGAAAGACTATAGAAGACTTGAATTCCTGTGAAGCTTGTTGCTGAAGTTGCTCGGGTGTATTTTCAATACTGGATTTTCTTTTGAGAGAGAATTCTGGTGTAATGCCAGCTGCATCGGCAACGTGTTTTGCTTCGTTGAGAATTGTTTCCCATGAATCTCTTAGTGCCTGCAATTCAGTTAACAAATCTTTAATAAGTTGGGTTTCTGTGTTTAAGGAAATTCCTTTCCTTTGTATGATCTCATTTTTTTGATCAATGGAGGCCAAAATCTTGTGCCAAAATGACGATGTTAAGAGGCCTTTAAAAGATCCAAAGTACCTCTTCAGTGCGAAAACAGTGTTTCTTGCAGCTGGGGTCAATGTAGGCAAATGATTTTCTTCCAGGAGCAGGTCCAAAACCTTAAGGATTGAAGGATAATGTTTGACAATTGGTCGTACCGCTTGAATTCTTTCACTCCAACGAGTCTCGGAAAGGCTTTGTAAAGACAGAGGGACGTGTTGCTTCAATAATTCCCAACGGCCTGGGCTGCTAGAGAACAAAGAATAGAAACTATCAATGTTTCCAAAAAATGTTACTACGTCGTGGTTCAGTTTTGCAGCATTTACACCAACTCTGTTGAGAGAGTGTGCTCCACAGGGAGAGAAAATAGCAGATTGGTTCTTTTCAAGTATTCTTGATTGAACACCTTTTGTGTGCCCTCGCATGTTAGAGCCGTTGTCATACCCCTGAGCTCGACAGTCGGAAAGTGGTACTCCAATATTGTCTAAAGTGGACAGAATTTCGTCTGTTATAACTTCACCTGTTTTCCCGCTAAAATTCATGAATTCAATAAATCTTTCACATACTTCGAATGTCTTCTTTTCTTCATTTTGGAAAACGTACCGCAGGATTAGTACATTCTGCTCCTGGTGGGAAATGTCAGGGGTGGCATCAACAATAATCCCATAGAAGACAGACTCTTCTCGTTGGTTCAAAATAGTTTTCAGGAGTTTTTTACCACACAGAGAAATAAATTCATTTTGTGAGTACCACGAGAGATAGTGAGCTTGACCTATCATGCTTTTTTTATTCAATTGGTTTTCTTTTACCTTGGCTAAATGTTCTCGAGTTACTTCGTCATATTTTCCTATCAATTCCAACACCCCTAAAAAGTTTCCATTGTGAACATCACCAATCTGGGTATTTTCCCCTTGGAAAGCCAAACCTCTACTAGTCAAGAATATTGTTGTGTCCAAAATTCGTTGAAGTATCGCTTTCCATCTTGTTGCTTCGCAGTTAATAATCTGTTGTAGGTTACTGTCGATTCCTTGTCCTTTTAATGATATCTGAAGACTTTTCCATTCCAGGTAGTGTTTTCTGTGCTCTGAACTTCTTTCATGCATCGACAATATCCTGTATAGTCGTTTGTATGGTTGTTTTTCAGGGAAAAACCCTTCTTTTGCAAGTTTACTTTTGTTTTGGTTTGAATAGAAAATGCTACATGGCAAACAATGAATACTGTTTTTTGATTCACTCCACATTAACCATTCACGTGGAATAGGTTTACAAGTTCTGTTGTCTGTTTTCATGTACAATAAGTTTTCATGGAAATGTTTTCCTGAGGGGTCAGTAGGAAATAATTTTGATCTAGCTTGAAAAGCTGGAAAACCACCGTAGCGCGATACTATTTCCTGCCTTAATTGATCACTCATCACCACAGGCCACGTATTAGGATCGTCAAAATATTACTGTCATTGACAGTATCCTTACCGACCTTACCACTAAGATTTGGATCAGCACCAGCACAATTGTCATTACTTTCTTGACATGCTGTAGAAGTAGAAGCATCTTGGATTGACGAAGGTTGGTTCTGTGAGGCTGATGTAAGTTCTGGTTTAAAACCCTGTTGAAGTTCTTGCAATTCTTCTTTTTCATTACTCTTAAAAAATTTCTTAATATCCTGACGACCTTTAGCAGATTGTTCTAATTTTTCTTTTTGGAGCTTTCTTTTCATAGCCCCAGACTTATGCTTATAGCTTGACGACATATTAAATTGTTATGGTTTCTACCGTCATGTAAACCTGAAATTAAACTTAAAAGATAAAACCAAAACCCATAGTAGGTCGATTTAAAAAAAATCTGAGCATAAGCATTTATTTGGATCTTTTCTGTGATACACTACCATAGTAAGGTTTTAGACATCTGCTTTCTTTTTTTATACATACAAACAAAATAATAAAGCAGTAAAGTTATTAAATCAGCAAAGTGATATTGAACCGGATTTCCTAGAATAAGTTAGGTTGGGTTAGTTTAGGTTTAGGATTAGGTTATGGATTAGTTATATGTATTAATGGGAAGACTCAATAATCTTAAGGCCGTAAGCGGAGTTTGTGTGCAATCCGTTAGTAGTTTGAATGTCATTGGTAAAGCCCATCTGTAACGAAATTATCTAAATATAAGTTATGTTTCTTTAAATTTACTTTTCACACCTATTTTAACTATCATCTTTCTAAAAAAAAAGAGTTCATATGATTTGTTGAGACGGCCCGGCAAGGAAGCCGTACCACAGGATATAGTAGTCTACATGTCTAATCACTAACCTGAAAACCTAATGGATACCGTAACGAAAAACAAACTAAAGCACACAGCTTTAATTCCAAATAAACACCTTTTTACTGTTTTAAGAACATTGAACACAGACACAGTTGGTCCTAATGAAACTAAGAACCAATAACTTACCTGTCAATAGTAACAGTACTAACAGTAGAGCAAAACAAAACAATTCCAACCATAGGCCTGTGTCAAACGGAGTCAACAGACGAACTGATCCTGATGCGACGTGTTTATCTTTGAAACAATGCGGAGAGATAAGCTGGACTGGCTGGGGGGAGTGATATAGGCGGCTGGCGGGAGGAAGGGGTAGAGGGAGTTTGTTCTGCTGTTGTATACGTTGTATAGTACATACGCACCTACGAACCTATAGTATTTAAATATAAACTAGCCTAGAATCTAGAATTAATACATTTCAAATTATTTAACTTTGTTTTTTTTTGTAAAATATATATATATTATTTTTTATCTTCAATTTATGATCTGCTGTAAAGTGTTCTGCAATGAAAAAAAAAAAAACACGGGTAGGCCCGGGCCCCCTGAGGGCCCGGGCCCTGTTACCAGAGTTGCACCAGCCCCACCCTTGTGGGGGCCATGCTTTAAGGACTACATACAACTGGTATCTTTCAATAAAAGTTCCAGAAAATACACATTTCCTCTTGCGCGTCCCTAACTTATTTTACAAAACACAAATTCAATCACTCTTTCTTTTAGTTAGGTTAGACTAGAACAGTAAGTACAATCCCATTAGAACGCTAGGTTCTGCCTATCGCTGCCGCTGTAGCAGTCCTCCAACACTCGCACAACTACGAACGACCCACCTGGGTGTAGGTTGCATTATTGAGGGGTTCCCCCCTCCCCCCCCCCCCTCCAAACCTACAACCCTCGTCCAATTTTCATGACTCGCTCAACCTAGTTTTCCTTGAAATTGAAATCTTTTATTAAAGAATCTGTCCCTGTTATTAATTCTATCGGAATTGTTTCATGTATGAAATTCTATTGTGTATTGCATATGCTATTCTTGTATTTACGTTTTCCACATACTTAATTCTTACTATTTTCGTTTATATTCATGGTGGTATTTTAGGAAAAAACATTAATAATGTAAAGGTTTTTTTGTATAATAAGGTTACAAAGCTTTGATCTAAATTTTTGTAACTAGTACATAATATATGACTACCTACTAAAATTGCATTATACAAAACGTTAAAAGAATCAAAATATCATACAAATCACTTTAAAACCCTAAACAAAATAGGCTACAAGATATTGTGTGAGGTCAAATTGTGCACCTGCTAAGCAATTTAATAAAGAAAAATATTCAGAACTTTATAAAATTATCTCAGAAATGTTGTACCGGTGTATATGTTATCTTTTTATTTGTACATACAAATCAAAATACCGCTGTAATAAAAAAAAACAATTCAGTGTAAAACAATCAAAGAAAACACCTGCTGATGGAAACTCGTCTGTCTTGTTGACAAATTCCGGTTATCTTTCTCCTTTCTGTGTTGAATTTTTTTATTATTTTAATTTCATTACTTTTAATGAATATGTTTCGACTTGACATACAGGTAGTACCAACGCTTGCTAGTATCCCGTATTAAATATGGGCCACAGCTGATAAGGAGTTAAACTGTATACGATTTGCATAACGTTGTACCTCGATTTCCGGAAGCACACAAGTAAATATTTGTTTAGTTTGTTTACTGCTTCACAGCATTGCAGCTTTGCCGACCAGAGATGGTTTGCAGTTAATATTTCCCTTGCATATCGTTATGTCTGTTATCTCGAGACAGTTAATTTAATTGGCTCTCTACGTTGCACTAGCATAACTTCCCAGACCTTCGCTAGTTAGATGTAGTTATTATTGACTTAGTCCACTTCTCCATCAGCTTATTTAGGATACATGGTTATATATTTCCTATATTGAACAATTGTACTTTCATTGCTAATACAATGCTTCCAGCAATCATCACAGGAGCCGATTGGACGTTTTATAACAGCACTAGTTATAAATAAGTGAACACACTCACGTTTTATAACGTTACTCCCAAGTTGTTCGCTGCCTCGTACAAATACCAGTTTACTGTCTCGTACCAAACACTCCTCTTTAGTACCAGACTTTGTTCGGACACTTTGGGAATGTTTATAGATCTTGGTGTTTACTTTTTGAGAAATGTTTGGTTGATAGATTGATTAAGTGTATACATAATTTTTAATCGGAAATATAACTCATGTTGTATTCACATGTATTTAAGGGTTAGTTTAAGATATTTCGAATACACACTAGGTTCCTCATTGTTTGTCTCATAATTGGATTTAATTTAATAGAATATTCGTTCTATTGTAAAATTTGGAGAATATTTAATTTTTGCTCTCACATTATGAGTGTAATGGTATCAAACAGTGTTTTTTATGTTATAATTAAAGAGATGTTCTTTGGTAATAATACCAGGAGACAACCAATATGGCGGAATGGCAAGATAAACATCCATTCTCTACCTATACCTATACCAAAGTGAAAATATTAGGTATCGTATTCAGACAATGAGAATGTCTGGTCACGATGAATTGTTAACAGACAGATCTACGTACATTGTGGTAGTACCAGTTATTATTCACAGTGTTGATTGTTGTTGTACTCAGTAGTATATGTACTCTGTAGGTATATATAGTCAATGGTAGTATTCCTCAATCTCGTCTGTCAGCTGTGCTGAGGTTTCCTCCTGTGCAAATCTCATCTATATCGAACTCTCGCCTTTGACGTGACAGACGGTCTCTAGGGTAATTAAGTCTGATGCTTCTCCATTCATCTTCGTTCAACACAAAAATAGAAGTAAAATCTATGTTAAACAAAAATCTTTTGGATAGATGCTATTGTTTATGAAGTTCAAACTTAAATCCCAGGAAACAATATTTACAGTAGACTCCCTCTTATCCGAACGCCTTTTAACCGGACATTGGTTTAACCGGACATAGGTTTAACCGGACTACACTCAGCGCAAATTACATCTCTTTAGGAGTAACCGTACAATTTTTATCAGCACATCGGTTTAACCGCACTAGATCGGCAGGAAGTAGGCGGTGCTGAAATTACTGTACTCGTGGGAAAGATTTGAGACCAGTGATCACGTGCCTAAATGCAATGCTCAAGTCAAATACAAGTTTTTGAGGACGTCGGTTTAACCGGAAAACTGTTATTCGGACTGGCCTCGGTCCCGAGGAGTCCGGATAAGAGGGAGTCTACTGGTTAAAATCATATAAGGTTAAACAAAAAAATTTTGTATCCAAAAGAATTAACTCTGTTTGTTTACAATCACTTCCAAATGTTAACACCGCGGACTCAAAGGTTAGCCACAAGACAGAACACGGAAAAGGTTTCTGCTTCGCCAGAGAAGCTAGCGCAAAAAGCAGTGACATGTCGGGTCATTGATTCTGTCCAAATGGCTTCATAAATCAGTGGCTTATGTCAACCGAGTCATCTGACGTATGTTCTGTGGATGGGAAACGTTATTTGTAACCGTATTAAATTGCCTAATATTAGTTTTGGTGTTTAATATGTAACCTGTGGAAGGTAACGTAAACGTAAAATGTCAGAATAAAACCTAAAAACGTCCATTATCTATTATAATGCCCAAGCAAGTAATCGTTTTTCGCACGATTCAAAATGTATAATTATTTGACCTTTAAATTGCGTACAGATTAGTTTTATTTTGATAATGTTCCTAAAATTGTACAAACCAAAAACAATTTTTCTCTTTACTTAAATAAAAGAAACTAGTTCAGTTTTATAAGATAAACATTTTCAAACAAAGTAAGATGTTTTAGGTTAATATAGTTAATTGGTTCATTAGAAGTCGTTTCAACTTTCAGTCCAATGAAAGCGAACTAATTTTCAACTTTTCTTTTGCTCGCAATTATTTGTTACAATAAAGACACTGTCTGTTATCTTGCAGAATATTTAGTGGTGGGTATGTTTCAGCATAATATGTATGTGATACGAAATGCACTTAAAAGCAGGACCTTTAGTCTGCATTAGACATTTTCTAAGAGTACTTTAGTGATAATGTATACGAGACTAAACTTCTAAGTGTAATTGGAGCAAAACTATTTAACCGATTTGCCTTAATTGTATTGGCTCAGTTCCTAAGGCTGTGTCACGTATTCATTGCCATCTAGTTACCGTAGTTTTCCAATATTGGCAAAGCGAACTCAACATATATTGTATACTGTTTAATCAATTCACATATTATATTTATTAAGCTTAGGTTGCGACTTTTCCTCTTCACATGCACTGGTCAGCTCACACCAAGGAAAAAGTACACATGTTTTTTTTATGATTATAGATATGCATCAGAATTTATCTAATATTAAGATCGTGTAACTTGAGACTTTCATACTGATTTAGCAGAATAGACAGCTAACTAAGCTGGCTCAACCCAACTCAATACTTGTTTCCAATGTTTGTGTGAAGTTATGTAGTCATTAAGCCGTGAATATTACGATGCCAGCAGGCACCTAGGTAGGCACAGGCAGATTGTCCCAGTCAGTTTGCCTCAGGTAACTGATTTACAATAACAGACAAGTCTGTATACTGGCCTTATGTAAACGCGGTTGTAGTAGCGCACCATATGTTTTTTTGTGATAATCCTTATTCTTACGTAACAGATGATGTGGATATCTTAAGTAAATTTGTAGCGTTTTAATACGGTGCATAATCTTGTTGATTATTTTTGTTTCCACTCTTATACTCAAACACTTTAAGTGGACAGAAGATAGCTATGCAATCAAGTAAATCTATTGTTTATCACCATCTTTAAACATGTTGATCCTTTTGCGAGCCGGATAAACTTTTCTAAGTATTTTTCACATTCTACCTAATAAATCAAGATGTACAACCTTGATATTTGGTAGCATTTCATTTTAAAATTTGTAATTCTTCAAACATTTTTAGTAGAAGGTCCCTCGATATCTAATTATGAAAGTAAAGGTACATACAATTAAATGTCCAAAGCTAGAATGTGTGTTTAAGAAAGTAGTTTGCCATTGTAGTATCATTTATTGAATCAAGGAAACATTTATGGTAAGAAGACTTGGGGGTAGAAACATAGCAGATAGATAATGCAACGGTGTGTGATGGCGAAGGGCCAACACTGCTACTTCCGGTCCTTCAGTGATACAAACTCTTAACTCATTCCGGAACTACTTTTCCATGGTTACCTTCTTTATCTAACAACACTTGGCCGTTTTATAGCTCCCTCAAGTTTTTATATGCTTAAACTGAATGTATTGTCACTTGTATGGGATTATAAATAGTTATATGGTGTTCAAAGAGTTCTCAAGGTAATTTTAATGAAAATAAGTTTGAGGAGGAGGAAATCTGTTAGATCGTAATATTGTAGAATAAGTAAGTAAAGGGGGTATAAACAAGTCTAGAAATAAGAACCTCTTCAAGTGCAAAATCACTACTGAACTAAATTAGAGTGCAGTTAATAATTCCTACATATTAAAACATTTATTTAAACTTTCCCCATTATCTTGTAAGTGAATTGGTAGATACTTTCCTAAAAGACAGTATATAGTACGTTTTTACTTTAGCCTCCCAATTAGAAAGTATTTTCCTTGTGTATATTCAGTATAATATGGGAGTATCGTGTGAAACCGATCTACATATAGACATCTTGAACTTTTCCACGAAGAAATAAATTTTTTTTTACATACAAAATCTTTTCCAAATTCAATTTTGTAAAATAGGATTATATTTTCAAGGAAGGATATGTTGTTATAGAATAACACAAATTTTCTGTATATTTAGTTAATCGTACTGACTATATTTACAATAATTTATATTTATGGTACATAGTAAATGATCTTAATATGGAGATGTAAAATGCATTTAATTTATATGTCTCCCTAACTTTCATAGTGTGGCAACAATGATAAGTGTCGGTATTTTTATGAGGTCCCCGGTGTAGAATAGTGTTGGTTTCTAGGATACTTAAAATAAACCTAGAGTGCATATATTATGAGCTCAGTGTTATGTGAGAAACTCTAGGATTTGTCAACTCGTGTTTAACTATTTCCTCAGGTGAAAATGTTAGCTTATTTTACATGAACAATAAGAGCAAACTAATCGCAAGTATAGTTTGTGTTGCGACGGCAGCTTCTACGGCAGCTCCATCTGCAGGTTTATGGCACATAAAAGAGAACGCTCCCCTGATTGGACCCTATTGTGCCCTCAGTCGGAGAATAAACTTGGCTTCTCCTTGATCGTTCTTTCGTGCTAATTAAATTTCTAGAGTGGACTTTTCCACTATTCAGTATTAGTGGGACTCTCAAAGGTTATTTTTACTCATAGACTAGTTTGTTTAACTCGACTCAAATCAAATCGTTTTTACATAGAATGGAGACTATGAAAATATCGTTTTTGTATTAGACTTTTCATCACAAATTATAGTTGTATTCAAAACAGTACTAGACTTCGTACTAATTAAATATTTACAATTTGGTTGCATTGATATTCTAATCAAGACCTCTTTAAAATTTTGCATCTTGCCAAAAGGGAGTATATTATGTGTTTATATAGTAAATGATTTATTCCTCATCTCAAAACGTCGACATTTTTTACGCCAGAGCTAATAAGTAATGAGGATTTCCTGTTTTACTGATTGACTCAAATACTCTTCATAATTTAATTTTACAGGTCGGGTGGAAATATTATACGGTATAACGGACCAATATTTTTAGGATAGTAGGCTTATTCAAATTATATTAATAATTTTGTACCTATGGATGCTTTATTTATTACTTCAAATTTCAAGTTTCGAATTTCATTTACTTTCTAGATCGTCAACGTATAGGTTGTCTATTTCAAATTTGTCTGTTTACGTATTGTAAAATCAATGCTGAAGCGTAAAGGATGAAAAGATTTGATTTTTGAATATTTTATAATATTATATAATATTAATATTATATTATTTTATAATATCTTTGATTTAAGGGGTTAAAAGTTTTTTAAAATAATTCTAAGTCATAGTTAAGCTATATTATATTTTAGTGATTTTTTTACGATGTGATTGTTTAAATCTATGAATTTATTAATTAGTAAAATGGCCAATCTTTACTTAAGATCTTAAACTTTTACTTTTTAAACGGAATGGAAAGAATAAAAAAAATATAGAATATTGTAAAAAAATGTCGCTCACCAATTACAATAGATTAACCCAATGTTCCAATGATGTGCCTTGACGGTATCTGAAAGACGGCTGGAGTCGGCAGCAACACACATAGTCACGTACACTATATAAAAACCTGCGACATGTCGAGTCATTGATTCTGCTGATGGCGTCATAAATCAATGGCTTATGGCAGTTGGTCTCCGTGAGCGGGTCAGTGCCGGGCTTCTGCTGTATGTATGTAGCCTCGCTGTTACGAGTACGTTCATACACAGTCATGTAATAACACTAACTCATCTTTGTCGCCGTCCTCACTACGAGAGCTCCCGGTAGTTATGTTGTTCCGCTAACATTGCAGTTGTTTTGTTAAACAGATCAAACTTAATTAGTAAAAAAGTACTGTATATTAATTTTTTATATTGTTAGTTTTCTTTTATGTGTGCTAATTTACTCATAGCTTTCCAAGAAGTAAAAAAAAATAAGTTTAGAGTGAAATCATTGAGTACGAATAAAAAAACGTGAATATTGAAGTTAAAAATAATGTTTAGAATGTATTGATTAAACTTTTGATTTTTCATCAAAATAATGTGAAAGAGGGGACACATACTTCCTTTCCATCGAGTCATGTCATAATTAATGGATAATACAGATGAATTATTATATTTTAAAATCAATTTATTATATCTTAAAATTGTTTTAATTAGCTTACCAATTTTCTTATCAGCTGGTAAAATATGTATTTAATTACACCTTGTAAATTGTTAATGTTATATATTTTACTGTACAATTAACCTCTAACAATGTAAGAATACTGTCAAATAAAATGCTAATGCACTGTTAACATGGAGTATTTATATTTCTTCGAGTATTCTGAAAAAGAGGCAACGACGAAGGTTCATCCTAATGAATTTTTTTGCCCGCTAGTAACAAGGTTTCACCATCTGACGAGTTTTAATTAAAATACTTGCCGTAGTGTAGGGTTACATAACTCTCCAAACGGAAATGTTTGCATGCAGTGTTGACAAGATCGGCTTAAACATTTGCATTACCTATTTGTTCTTTTCGTCTTTTTTAGATAATTAAAGCGATATGTCGGACAAATTTGTTTTTGTATATTTTTTGTCAATTTATATTACTTGTAGGTTTTATTCACCAAGCCACAAACGATTTAAAAAATACATACTCTTTCCAACCTTGTGTGATGCGTCAAAAAATATGTTGTGGGTGGATTTCGACCGTACCTTTATTGTTTACGATTGCATTTAAAACATTGAGAAGTAAATTCTTAAAATAAATAATATTTTGAATTTTTGTTAATTTGGTTACACTGATTGGGTTTAACTTGTGTTTTTGTCTTTTACAGGTAAGTGCATCCGTCAAATATGCCAGTTGGTAATGTATTATCATGTATATTTGTCACTCATTTGTTTGATTTTAGTCATAGGAAACAGTTAAATTTTCATTAAACACTTATCCTTTCAAGTGCTTTTCTGTGTACTTGAATTAATATTGGAAACTAGTCCGTATGATCTTGAACAAAAGGATGCAAATTTTAAAACCCAAACACTCTTATAAAGCTAAGTATTTTTATCCATGGTTTTCAAAATTTATTTAATTATCACACCATCTTGTTTATCATAGTTTATTGCATTCTACAAAACGAAAACATGTTCACCTATAACAATTATCAATCTATTACCTGTAAAATTACCTGTAATCTATTACCTGTAAAATGTTTAAATTAACCTGGTCAACGTCTGTTGGAAATATATAAAATATCAATTGTGCTACGAATTGTTGAATGAAGAGATAGTAAACGTGTCCAAGCACTGATTGTGACGGAGTGATAGTAAATACCATCGTCCGATGATTGAGACAGAGTATTAGTAAATATCGTCACGTCAACGGAATTCTAGATCAATTGATGAATGATCTTGTATAATGTGCAGCAAATGTGGAACATAGTGAGTCGCAGTAGTAAATAGAAAAACATAACACAGAAAAGAATATAAATGGTAATAAATCTATTAGATTTCAAATATCCCAATTCTTAGTAAGTACTATGTTACAAGTAAGATACTTTTCACTGAATCGTTCTCTTTCGTCGTTGAGGATTTTTAAACGGTTTGTTGCATTATAGTAAAATATCTTACCTTATTTGTGTGGCCACTCAAACCTCAGTAGGTTTTTGGCCTCACTAAGTCTCCAAATATCTCTGTCTTCCATCCATTCTGTCTCTGCTCTTAGCTTCCCTATGTCTCTTCGCACCTGGTCCTGCCATCTTAGCTGAGGTCGTCCTAGTGGTCGTCTTCCCCGAGGGATATTTTCAGACACCATTCTTAGCATCTTCTTCTCTTCTTTTCACATGGCCCATCTCAGTCTCCTACTTTTTATTTGGGCTATTATGTCCGGGTCTGTATTGATTTCCCTTAATTCTTTGTATGTTCTGATTCCCCACCCACCATTTTTGTTAATGGGACCATAGAGAGTTCTTAGTATTTTATAAAAAAAAAACAATTCTTTTCTTTTCGATGTTATTCGTTAATGTCCAGGTTTCAGGTCCGTAGAGCGTTGATTGGCTGTATTATAGTTTTATAGAGTTTTGATTTGGTTCTCCATGACAAAAGTTTACTTTTTAGTAAAATATTATCAATGTAAAATAATTAGTTTTATTTAAAGAGTCAAATTTGGACTTCCTGTAAACCAAAAATATCCTTGATATGCGTATAATTTTGCCATTAATGGTGTGCCTAAATTTGTGTTGTTTTATAGTGGAGATAGAAGGGAATAATGTAAGAGGTTTGACACTTGTGTATAAACACGTTTGTCGAGTAGTTCAGTAGTTAGAACGGAAAGCGAGTCCCAGTCTCATCTCTGATTATTAATTGCCTTGGAAATTATTAATGATCTCGTGTTTCCATTGTAGTTATTGTTTCATTCTTCCCCCGTCCTCGGTAATTAAATAGACACAATTGTTGCACCCATAGCACAACGTTAAGTCATTATTTGTATCTATATTTTCTTAGAATCTCTTGGTAAAAACCTAAGGAGTGTTCTTATACCGTTTAGGTTATATGTAATATTGTTGTGTGTACTTGAAGTTTTGCTATATCTTATGTAAGATGGTGCGCTCAGTTCAGTAATGATTTTTACATTCTGCGGCATTATATTCTTAGTAAAATTGTAATTTAATTTTGGCTTAATCCATGGTAATAACAAATTTTCAAGCTGGACTGAGTGTTTTAATATAAAGTTACAAATTTTATGTTTTCCCCTGTCCACGCAACTAGTTTAAAGTGGACAGTTGATTTTTTATAACGAAATAATGTGTCTGACTTGGTAAAACTTATTAAATAAATCATTATCTTATAATTTATTCATTCATATAGTTTATAAGCTCTTTTTATATCAAAAACAAAACATGCCCCATTTAGCACACTATTTTTGTAATTTTTTGTAAGGAACATGAATGCATGGTTTTACTGAAGCTGAGGCCTTAAAACCAGTACTGTAACGTTACCTGAAATTTATTGTTGTTTTTGTACATTACTGATTTATGTTTACGAAAGCTGGATTAAATTATGCTTATGATTTAAGCTGTGTGTGTGTTTGCATTTAGTTAAAGAGTTAGGGAATAAACAAAGAAATTATTATGCGACAAGAGGCAGTTTTTTTTATTTTTTTTATTTTTTTTTTACTAAAAACTAACTTGTAAGTTTATACAAGAGCTTTTAAAATGTGTCTAGATAAGAGAGAGTATTTATAAATCTATTGAGTAATTATAAAGCGCATACTGTAAGCTTCATATAGTTCATATCAATATAAACTGTTAAAAGCTTTTGGCTAGTTTGAGATGCTAAAATAATTTTATGTCAGCTTAAACTTCTATTATATGTGGCAATCCTTAGAGCATTTCCCTGTTATAAAAAACGAACCCAAAGTAGTTTTAAAATAGATTATTCTGATTACTTCAATAAATGACAGATTAAATATACCAAATTTAGAACAGTATGCATTCTTTGTTACTACCTCACTTATGTCGTAAGGCAATTTACGTATACGCTTGGAACTAAAAACAAGGCTGAAATATAGGACATCTCTAGGGAGTGTAAAAACGGGTTAGAGCAGACAATTTCCCCTAACTGGGGTACTACTTTACGATATAACAGGTCTGGTCTAACCCACACTTGATGGTACAAGTAAAATGTTTAAATAAATTAATTATATTAAAAGAAAATTATTCATGATTTTTTTAGTTCATACGATTATACAATACATTTAAATGTTTTGATTAGAAAATAATTTTCAATCTTATCATTAAGTCTAACGTTTTTATCATATTAAATACGTGATTATAGGTTAATTGTCGTACACTTTATACAATGGAATTCTATTTCGATGTTTGATTTGACATGTTTCTTTAACAATTACTTCTAGGTAAAGTATAAGACTACATAATTTTAAAATTGGATGTATGGAATAGTTTCCCAAATAATTTATTGTAGGGTGAGCTTAGATTTTTCTGCAAAGGTGAAATCGATCAATTAGTTAACATGTACCTACTACGTTAGTGTTAGAATATTTTCTAAACTAGTTTTAATTAAAAAATAAATTTTAAGCCTCCATCGGCTGCAATGATCCTAATTGGAATGAAATGATCAAATATCATTAGCTGCTCTTATTTACAGATAATCCTTCGTTGACGCAATGATCATTTAAATGTTATTTTACTTACATTTATGCACAATTTATTTCACTTAGTGTCAAAACTTTACAGCTACAATTTCAATTAATGGAATATTATTGTAATTAAATACAAACATTAAAAGACAAATGAACTTGTAGAAATAAAAGGTTTTGAAAGTTACTGCACAAGCTAATTAGACATTTAATTAACAGAAGTTGTAATGATCTTTTCCTGCTCAAGCAAGTAATTAACGTTTTCAATACATTTTTATACATTTATTAGAGAAGGAGCTAACTTAGTTAATTTTAGTTGTAGTATGGGTCATGTATTAGTATTGTAGAATATTTGACTTTATATCCTCTTTACTGGTTCTTCGCACGATTCAAGTTAACAAACACACGACCAAAACAAATCACATTGAACAATTAACTAAAACGGTTTATGGTTGCAAATTCTGTAGATTTTTATTAAATATGATACGTGTGGTTCAGCCTTTACTTAATCAATACTAAAAAAAAAAAAATTTCCCAAATGTTTGAAAAAAAAAACGATTTTTAAGTCTTTACACATCGATTATGCTTTAGTTAAACCTCAAAAGACTTGTTATAGCACATGCCTTAACTCTCGTCACCAAAGGAGGTGGAGCGAGTTGGTCTAGTGTTAGAGCGCGGGACTTCGGAGCCCAAAGTCCGGGTTTCAAATCCTTCCAATCACCAATGGGTGTTATCTATGTGATAATGCCGCAACCCTCCAGGACTAGTCTGAAGTAATGTGTAAAACAGTTCCGGTGCTAGAATTAGCCTCCTAGGATGTGAAGGCGATATTGCCACAAAAGAAACTAACGCAATGTGAAGAATTCACGTTACGTCTAAGGACTTGGGATAATGTGGTTTGTCTTGTAGCTTGTAGTAAATTAACTGTCAGAGTGTCACCACTGTTGGCACTGTTTGATCAGAGTTGTGCTGAGCGAGATTGAGTGCTGCTACCTTTGATAGCTCTGCCCGAACAAACTTGGCGACAACCTGCTTGATGGAATAATTAATTGTTCCTAACTGAGCTTTATACCGCTTAGTGAGGTAAAGCTAGCTGTGCAAAGCATTGTGCTGGGTATACAATGCTGTAGATCCGCGGATCGCATCGCGATGTCTATAGGTCTACATGTTGGAAAACGTAGGCTTTTTAACATTGTACTTTTAATTTTTTGCAGTACAAGTAAGTGATTGAGCAACATTTTCACCAAACACTTAATGCAATGATTTTTTTTCGAATTAGGGTTTGCAATATAAAAGTGTAGTCTTCATCTATAGATCTGTTTCCAAGAAAACCTTATCAAGTTTAAAGTTGTGTATTTAATACGAAAATTAATAATTAAAACGTCTACAAGAGTAAAAGATAGTTTGTTGTAGTTTTTCATAAGGCATTTTCAAATTTACTAAAAAATATCGAGTTTGAAATGTGTTGAAATATTTCGTGTATCTTCCTTTATACCTTTTACAGCCCATGAACAATACGTTTTTAGGGTAAATATGTAAAATTAGTTTCAGGACGAATCTTTAGAAATGAATGCAACTCTAAACAATCTTGTGATTAAGGATACTTCAAATCCAAGGCATCAAATTATAAGAAGCTTGAGTCGAGAATCGGTGTCCGTTATTAGATATTTTTCCTATAAAAGTTTGAGATTGTCTGTATCATTCTGTATATCTGTGTGACGACAAAATCGAAGTTTTGTATATCTTTAAATGCGCATACGACCTGTCTCCGAAGTATTTGCTCAATTTAGAGTATGCCAATTGTTCTGAGTTGAACACACACAAACATTTGTGCATTCAACAGCAGAATATTGTTATCAGTATTTTCTCAAGTGCCAAATCCTATCGTAGATGGGTTTAACCTGACCTATGGTATTCATCCACGAGTGATATGTTGGGATTTAGGCAGCTTACCTTACAATTGCTCTCACACCCGGCCAACACTGCTTTTCACTTTTACTTGTGACAATATTTCTTCTCATTCAACATTCCCTTCTTGTGTATTCCGGTTACATCACGTATGGGTACGTAAGATACGAGCAAAAAACTATCTTGTGTGTTAATGACATTGAGGCACTCAATTGTGAAAAATCTTAACATTTAATTTGAGAAATAAGTTCTAACATTACTTATTATCACGATCTTGTTATTTGCAACCATTCTGTACCAATCTGTACGAGCTGTTATTGATAAAACCATCTTTGCGTTTTAAGTTAAGTACCATGCCAGCTGGCATCGTCATTTGGGGACCGAGCAGGTTTTTACATCCCTAGGGCCGGAAAATCAGCTACCCTCTTACTTTCTTAAAACATGAATGCACAATCCGTATCCATAGCATTGCAATAGAATTGTTTTATTGACACCACTGCTTAGAAACTTTATTATAATTTTTGCTTAATCGGAAGAAAATAAAAATAGCATTCGTACCACAGACATGAATGGTTTTGTAGCTCTCGATCGTTTTAAAAACTATCTCAATCCAGCAAAACCTAATTTTCGGTCTAGGTACGAAATGTACTATTTTCAAATTTGACCATCTGTAAACATACATAAATAAGTTATATTTTTCAGTTTACTTATTCCCCATAAGAAAAGCATTACAATTTCAAATGATTTTTTCCTCCATAAACATCAAGCTAATACTTTCAAATTAAATTAAGTTCATTTGAAAAGCAATTCATTTATTTGTAAAACTACTCATATTTATACTGTGAGTACGAAGGTACATGGTGGAGATATTTCACAACTGGTTCTGACGAATGCCCCTAACTACCAAAGGTCGACCGATGACAGATGAGTCTTGTTAGGAGCGCCCTTCTCCACCGAGCCATTTAGGCTCCATTGACAAATCACCGTTCGAATCCGACCCGCCGTATCGGCCACGGTGTTTCAATCAACGTAACATGCAACTAATGTACTTGCTGCAAACTCGGCGATAATTTGTACTCCGAACCTCCCCACATCATTTAGCGGGTCGGGTGTTCAGTTGTCAATGTCACTTAGGTTGTATTGAAAACTCCGACGTTTTATAGGTGAAAGGTAACTGTGAGAAGAGGATATGAGATAAAATAATGGCTTTAAACAATAATTTTGTATTTGCAACATTATTTATACCGACCACACTGTTAAATCAACTTCCAAATAAGACTTTAATTACTTTAAATACAAAAAATCTGTCTATCCTAACCTAGCCTAACCTAACCTAGCCTAACCTAACCTAACCTAACCTAACCTAACCTAATCTAAACTAACCACCCCTAGGTTATAATTATGTTTGTTGGTATAATACGTAAGTTCCTTATTCTGAATTCGGACTTAAACATTTTATTTTTAATTCATATAATGTTTTAAAATATGTTTGCATTACTTAAAAATCACCAAGTTAAATTCACACCAAAAAAAACATCATGAAAAATCCGGGTGTTTTGTAGTAGTGCCTATATCCGCAAGAGTAACTTAATGCATTTAATTGTAGGAACATCATAAATGCTCATGGAATATATTGTAATGAAATACCTCGAAAATTTTGTTATGATAGGTAATGAATCGTCCTCTGCAAATTACAGTATCACTGAGACCTGTAACTTATAGTTACTGGTAGCTGTTTTTAAAACTAAACGGCTAACATTTTTCCTAA
This sequence comes from Macrosteles quadrilineatus, assembly GCF_028750875.1. Lineage (NCBI taxonomy): Eukaryota > Metazoa > Arthropoda > Insecta > Hemiptera > Cicadellidae > Macrosteles > Macrosteles quadrilineatus. The sequence goes on from NW_026542594.1 coordinate 163,043,235, forward strand.
ATATTCCAACAATTATTTGCTTATTTCATTGCATTATTTACACGTAACAATAGCACTCTCTGTTTCAAGTGTTTACCCTATTTGTGTCTTATCCAAACCAGGCTCACAGTAATGATATGTAAACGTGGCTTTTTCATACGTGTTTGCCGGCTGTTTTATTATTTTCAGTGCATTAGGTAGGCTGAAGTGTATTTATATGTTGTATATTTTACACATCCAAATAATTAATACATCTAACCATCTTCCGTAAAATGGACATAATTTAAAGTACGACATTTTCGTAGAAGTTACTCGTGCATACGAAGCCCTGAAGATGGCGCTCTGCCTTCGAAGCAGAATTACGTTAGGCCTCCGTAATCATTCTAGCATAAAGTGTTGAAAAGATAAGAGCAAAAATTACATAAATATCAAACAATTCAATTTTCCTAGTATCTAAAAATCAATGAACATTTTGTTATGACCACAGTTAAACACAAACAAACTTGATAGGTTCAATAATTTCAATATGTGTACTGCAAAACATCTAAAGGCAGAATGGTAGAGTTAGAGTGTACCTTAACTAAAAAATTTAGTGTTTAAAAATATAATAATAGAAATGAAAAAATAACCTTTTTCTCCAAATATCTTGTTAAGAGGTCAACATGTGATTTCAAATTTTATTATATGCGATGAAAGCCTTAGCTGAGTTGAGTGTTGAGCTGTTAGGTTCATTACACGACTCGTGGTCTCCCCAGAGATGTGACGTCACTCGATAATCCTTTGGTATATAACATGTTGACCTCTCTGGTCAATACAAGTGTCCACATGTGTTGTGAGTAGAGCTGAGTTGAGTGTTGAGCTGTTAGGTTCATTACACGACTCGTGGTCTCCCCAGAGATGTGACGTCACTCGATAATCCTTTGGTATATAACATGTTGACCTCTCTGGTCAATACAAGTGTCCACATGTGTTGTGAAGAGAGCTGAGTTGAGTGTTGAGCTGTTAGGTTCATTACACGACTCGTGGTCTCCCCAGAGATGTGACGTCACTCGATAATCCTTTGCTATATAACATGTTGACCTCTCTGGTAAATACAAGTGTCCACATGTGTTGTGAGTAGAGCTGAGTTGAGTGTTGAGCTGTTAGGTTCATTACACGACTCGTGGTCTCCCCAGAGATGTGACGTCACTCGATAATCCTTTGCTATATAACATGTTGACCTCTCTGGTCAATACAAGTGTCCACATGTGTTGTGAAGAGAGCTGAGTTGAGTGTTGAGCTGTTAGGTTCATTACACGACTCGTGGTCTCCCCAGAGATGTGACGTCACTCGATAATCCTTTGCTATATAACATGTTGACCTCTCTGGTAAATACAAGTGTCCACATGTGTTGTGAGCAGAGCTGAGTTGAGTGTTGAGCTGTTAGGTTCATTACACGAGTCGTGGTCTCCCCAGAGATGTGACGTCACTCGATAATCCTTTGCTATATAACATGTTGACCTCTCTGGTAAATACAAGTGTCCACATGTGTTCCCGGGAGGTTACCGACGGTCCTCATTGCCATGGCAACATCGGTAAATAGCTACTAATATGGATTCCTGTTGTCTTCCATGTTGTGACAACTTGAAGTCTTCAAGGAATTGTGTTTTCATAAATAAACCATATCTGCTTTGTATGTCCAAGAAAATTGCGGTAAATGGTTAATAGTAGGGTCGGTTGTAGTCTGTAACACTCTTTCTCTACTCTCTATTCTTTAGAAATGGGTACTTTATTGTTGTAATTATCTACTTGTTAAGCTTCATAAAAATAGGTATATAGCTCTTGAATATAGCTCTTGAATTAGATCTATACAATAACTCCCCATACAAGTTTGAGATTGTCTGCTGGCAACTATGAATATATGACACTGGGAAACGGACCCAATGTTTAAGCCAATGGTGTGTTATATGAAAACTTAACTTAGGGAAAGCCGGCGCAAACTACCTCTAAATTATAACCGGACCCGCCACTCGAACACTGAATGAGAAGACGGCGGACTTCGGATAGCAACAAACCCATACTGTTTACTTGAAATATTGATAAATCAAAATGATTGAAAAGTGTTAAAATGAATATGCCATGTCATAAAACATTATATTTAATTTATCGAGGATTTAAAAGTAAAACATATAAACACACTGTCAGTCCTAGGAAATCAATGCCTTTCATATGGGGGACGTAATGGCTTGTTTAAGTTGTTGGTCTTCGTCCTATTAATGGATAATGCAATATTAGAATTGGTTAAAATCCCCTTCAACTTTTACACAGGCAGTCTTAGAAAATCAATGCCCTTCTAGGAAACGACATGGCCTGTTAAAGCTGTTGGCCTTCGTCCTATAGATATAGATAGATCCCATAGATAGATAATTCACAGTAAGAATTAGTTGAAACCCCCTTTATCTTGCGCCCTGTACAAACTAAGATTACAAGAATACCAGTTTGGTATTCATAATCTATTTCTGAAGTAGACTTGCACTGAGAAGGTCTAAAATAAACCCACTTGAACTCCTTAGACTGTTTACATCGTGTTTATGTCGGAAACTTCTATTGTTATTGACATGTACTTTCATATTTTTGCATTAATTGCATTTACTATTTATTACAGTACTAAACAGCTCCCTGTTCTCTACAATGTTTGAATATTGTACTTTAAAACACTCTCTGTATTACACAATTATCACACACAGACTGTAGGTCAAAAAGCAATAGGAATTCTATCGTGCTCGTACGAGATGTTACAATTGTACATCCTAAAGAGATTAGAAGTCGACTATAAAATGTTTGACATTGAGAGGGAAAGGTCGTCCACTCGTGCGACGTCGTCGTCGGTGAAGCACTCACATAATGACTAATCGTAATCACTACAAGACACGCTATAACGTTAACGTGCCCCCATCCTGCTAACCTAATAAACGATGAGGAAACTAATAACGGTTAAATGTACATAAAACAACCATTAAAACAAATACCCCCACCGCAGCAAACCTGCCGACTAAGCGATTTTCCATTTCTCTGAATGATTTTCAATTCAATTTATTCAAATAACATTAGGTTTAACGAGTACCTAGGTTTGCTGCTACAAGGAAACTGAAACTAATAAAGTTTGTATTAGTAAAATATTAATAGTTTAGTATAAAGTAAATAAATTTGCCAAGTTTGGTAAAAATATATCCATAAACAAGCAAACTACAACATTTTACAATATTCTCTATAAGAATAACGTGGGAATTTTAAATTTAAAATTTTTTGAATTTTCTCCGTCACCAATAACAGTACAAAAACATTTTGATATACTAAATTATTGGTTTTATAAGCTCTTTAATAAGGTCTAAAGATAAATTGGGAAATTTTGTGTTTGAGGGTCAAAAATGAGAAAACCCAATTTCTGCCCCATAAAACCCTCCGTAAAACCCCGTTCCCCATGGTCCGATCATGCTGGTTCGCGAATCCCGCCTTACACCTTTAAACCAAATTACATCAAAATCGAACAAAAATTACTCGAGTTATCGCGTTCACGGACATATACATATATAAAAATTTGAACGAATTGTGTTTTTAGCTTCTGGGGACATCAAAATGAAAAAGTAAATCGGTCCCGGGCCTCGGTCTTACCGTGCCACCTACGGTAATAGCTACTTCCCTATAGGGAAATTCGCTCAAAGTTATTCAGTGAAGGTAGGTTGTATACATATATAATAGGTTTTTCATATTTTTTGCTGTAAAATAGTTGGACAAGATCTCTCAACTGAACATCTAACTGCATTATAAAACGTGTATGTTTACACTTGTTTGTTTTACTTAAGATTTTATCTTAATCAGCGGAATTTGTTAAAGTAAATGTAGTAATAAATATTGGTTATAGTTTTCAATATATATTAACCTAAACCCTTATTTTTCATAAACAAGAGAAGTAGATAAATAATAGCGTATCACTTACATGGGAGGTTCGCTAATAATTAGGGCAAACAAGTGGGGTTTTTTGTTAATCTACGCTATTTATATTTTTTTACGTTTTGAAAGGGATCTGTCTACACCTATACAAAACTGTTTAACACCGACCTTTTCGTTATACAGTATAGCATCATTAATTGATTTTCCAATGAAAAAAATAATCTGTGTCCAATAATAATTTTGCTTGAAATCATACCAACGAACCAACGATTTTAAGGTGAGCATTTGGCTACTCAGACTATGCTAATAATACCGAAGGTTAATTTACAGCACGGGGGTTTTAACATATTTTCAAAGAGTGTTTTTGCATTATTATATATTTTACAAAGTATGTTTGGAAGCTGATCAATATTCAGCATGGTGATCATGCAAGTCTAGCCGATAGAAGATAGAACCCAACCGTACTTTACAGGTAGTAAACTTGAACCCTACCTCAACTACTGCAGCTGGGACTTAGCACACCCGACATGACCAATTGAATGAAACAAGAAACTACAACATTTGATTTATTTTCTATAAGTAAATCTCGAGCATTTTAACTTTACAGTTTTAAAAGAATGTTATCATTAACTTTTTGGCGTTTAACTTTAAGCTCTACAAATTGTTTACCCCGTAATATATATATATATATATAATTGTGGACGGATGGTTTTTTGGCCTCTGGGGACATAAAAAATAAAAATTGTGTTGGTCCCGGGTCTAGATCTCACCACGAGACCTACGGTAATAGCTTATTCATGGAAATTCGCTAAAACGCTGCTAGCTCATTATTTTCATATACAAATATATTTGCTTGTACAGAAACCAGACGTCTAAAGTGCCTTCATAATAAACTAGTCGGATTTCCGAGTTGTAAGTGAACTCAAATAATAATTAAAAAAATGCGAGGTTAATCTGAAGAAGAGCTGGATAGAGTGTTTGTGAAGCTCATTTAGGACGTGGACCTTACTATCTCAGACCATTAGACATTCAATCAATGAGCATTTGTATAAGAGTTAGCGGGTCTTGGTCTTAGAGCTAAACAAAGAATTTTAATTCATGTTACACTCTATAGATAAATCATCATCTTCCACTAAAGTGCGCTATTTACAAATTAATCTTCAAACAACTAACTAGACATGTAATGTTTTGAGGATGCCCTAAGCGTTCAGTCTTGGGGTTTCAACCCTTTTATATTAATTAATAATACCTACCTTGTTTTATAAACGATTGTGACATAAACCAATTTTGCTTAAACTGAACTCATTCAAAAAAATTTAGGGTTAAACCTCCGCAGTCTCTTGATAAACCAATACGGGGTTTATAACAACAGGTAGATGTCATGGATACGTCAATACTAATTTAGATATAATGACAGTTATTTCCGGTAAGGAAACTTACACTTTTTCATTATAAATTCAATATTTTAACTTCGCTGTGATAGATACAATCCTATTTTAAAAATTATATCAAAAACTAAAAACAATTTCGATTTGAGTAATTAACAATTTGCCTGTACTGTATTGTTTTCACTATCAAATCTGAATGATTCCAAAACAAATCGCATCTTTTGCTATGTAGTAAGAACATCATTCTTAGTGTTTTAAAAAAGCTTTTGTAATTATGTAACTTAAATTTTACAATCAGTTTTTTTCTGCACAAATATTTTAAGACATAAAATTGTGAACAGATTTATATAAATTAATAGTGTAAAATGATTTAGCCAAAGTCAAAGATGCATATCATCTGAGTACTGACTGACTCGACTGCTTTTTAGGTTTTAATTGGCTCGTCAATCCAATTTACATTACGCTTTGTGATTGAAATTCTAAAACAAATAACTGAACTTAAAATGGAAAATTCTTTGTACTAACGCTAAACAATGTTCAAAACATCATTCATACTGTGTTCATGTAGTCGTTACCCATTATCATTTTTTGTTTTTAAACTCAAAAAAACAAACTTTTTTTTATGAACGTCTCTTTCGCGTCACGTATGTTGAAATTTAAACTAGTACAATTTATAGACACATGGTTAATATTTGTGAGATCTTTCTTTGAGTCATACGATTCTTTCCAAGAACTTAAGTAATGATGATTTTTTCAGTTAAAATTTTCTTTTAAATTTCGTTACGTTAATCACTGCCACAGTTTTTTCGTCTGACATTATAATTTTGGGTTATTTAGTCTGTACAAACGAACTGAAAACACGTTATTTTGCACAGATGCTATTTCCTCTTTCACTACTCGAAACACTGAATTGTGTTTGTATGTGACTTACATAATAACAAAGATAACACGCTGCATATTACTACAGCTTAATTTGCAACCAAGAAATTGTTTTTGGTGTTAACATGTTTTTTTGTGATATCAAAAACACATTTTTTATTTTTGAATAAATTTTTGCTACCTCATTACAACGTAAACTGCAATTTCAATTTCGCTTCCGTATAAAGTGTGCTAGAACTATTTAATACCTATAAAGGTTCTAGCCTTTGAACAGGGAATGTTATTTCTGGCCGCAGGGCTATTTCCGCTGGAGAAGGGCGAGGTAATGGTCTGAATTACTTTGTTAACGCATCCACGCGCTTAAGGGCTACGTCCAAAATACTCCTTTTCACTTTACCCTATAGTTTAACGTGAACCAGGAGTTGATACAAGGTTTAATTTGGGAGAGGAAGGCAGTTCACTAACTCTACTAGTCAAAACAGTCTAAGTATTGTTTAAGTGCTTAGATAATTTATTTTTCAACTGCTTTCAGTTTAAATATAGAGGGAGATTCACATAAGGTGTCTAAAAGTTATTTCAGACAAACCGTTGGTCCTACAAAGATTAAATAAAATTATTTCCCACTAAATCGATAAACAATAACGTAAAAATAGTTTTATGTTTTTTAAATTCAGGGTGTCCATAAACCAGAGAATCACCAGTTCAAATTGGAAACATCAAATATAAACATATCATATTATACATAATTTCAAAGCCACTCGGTTTTCGGGGTTTTTGTATTATTGCAATTTTATCACCCTCGAAAACCGGGGTAATGCTAACACATCCCACCAGTCTTATGTCGACATCTATGCGTTCAACCAAAGCTTGCGACAGAAGAATCACTCACCGGAGAAATTCTTACTGCGTACGACAAAATCGTATTTGATTCAATATATAACATTTGCCACGCTTCAATGGGCTTACTTGATCGTTCGTTGCTGTAGTGCATTCGAAATTGGCTTAAATATTTCAATGTGCCATTGTATAACATTCGACTTTACTATTAATTTTATATTGTATAGTTTCAATAACAAAATACACATTTTAAATTATTAGGCCTAGCTATTTTTTAAGGTAGTCTACCTATTTAAAATTGCTTTTTGTTCCTGCAATCACGCATTGTAAACTACATTTTTATAACCAAAATAATCGAATTAAATTTGTATAAGTTAATCGATCTTTTAATCTAAAGAGTTTATAAGATCCAATATGATAATTCCAAGATGGCTGGATGTTGACACTTGGGTATTCAATTACTCAGCAACGAACAATGTTCGACAGAAATATATACTGTCAAGGGAAGATGGAGTGACAGTGGAACGATAGGTTTTCTCGGCTTTCAAAAATACTTTTTCATCACTACATGTAGAAAGTAGCATTTTTTTTAGTTAATGCAAAGTAAATAATCGTTTCCCAAGTATCGCTTTGACATCATTTTTTTAATAGTTTTTATTTAGAGTGAGGGAAAAGCGTTAGACCTCTTAATTTACTCTCTTTTGGTGCTAATCAGTTTCCTAATTGCCCGATTTAGCCTAGTGCTAATATTTTTCTCGGTGTATGTTTGCAATTCCCAATAGTAATTTTCAAATAATTTTCATTTTGAAAAAAAAATCAATTTTATCAATTATTATCATCATTGGGATGGGGACGCTAACTAGGTGCTAATTTTAACACAAATATGACTGAAGGATGTAGAATTGTGTGATATGATCTACAGATTTGTTACTGACTAACATCTTAGGTTTCAGTCAAAAGTCAGGATAGATTATTGAAAGTCCAATCAAGGGCAGCTACGCCCAGATTCGAACTAAAAAGCTTCTTACTTTTCTCAGGATCGAACCGGCGACCATATGATTTCCGGGCGAACACTATAAAAACACAGCTGACAACTACCCAGCTATCCTTATTATACCTTAATACTTTTAAATCATTATGATTTCCATGCATTAAAAATAATAAATAGCCAACGCTACGAATGTATAAATTTTTAGTCGTTGCGTATACTTTATCTTTAAGCATTTTGTATGAAGGGGTTCGATCTGATTTATGATACAAGATAAGATACTCTAGAAAATATAGTAGGGAATATGCAGCCCTGTTTGGAACGGGTCCAGCCGTAATGGTTTCCACTGTGAGATTGATATCATCAGTCATCAAGTCTGGCCGCGCGGCGACATTGTACGAGTTGATATGTCGACTACCAACAACACAATCATTCATGACATTTTATAATTTGTATATACACTTAAATAGTAGTGTAATGCTTACAGAACAATCTGATGGTGCGATACTGAGAGAAAACAATAGCTTCGAATCCGAAACTAGCTACCCTGTTTAACAAAGCTACACAGGTCATGATTTTATATTATACACTAAATTGCCATTGGGAATGTTGCCATTCGTTTCCACCATAGGAGTTGAACCAAATAACGTCGCCTTCTTAATAAAATTCCTACGAGATGTTTGGGGGGGGGGGGGGTGACAAATCCACTCGTTAAGATTGACTTGTGCAAAAATAAAAGTAAATTGGTGCTAACCTCTATTTTTTTTTATAGACGCATTTTACGATAACGATCGTTTTTCTGAAACTACTAAAAGATGCATAACTAGCATTTAAATAAATAAAATTTTTATACAGTTTGAAATTGGTTTGTCTCTTTTGAATTCGGAACGCAATTATTATGAAATGCTAACCTAATCACTAGGAGTCGGAGGATAGTGGTGTTATTACTTGAATGATTTCTGTACTATAGGCCTATAAGAAAAAACTCTTTAAGTTATATTTCAAATCTGTATATATTTACCCGTGTACTTTGTTGCGCTTGGGGTTTTCAAGTAATATAATTACAATAATGATTCTAAATCATAAGTGTTGCACTATACAGCAATGCTGTACATAGGCGAGTGTTGTGCGGTGCAGGCTCTTGTACTAGGGTTTACCCGGCTTATGTGTAATAGTCGCTACTTATCTGAACCAAATGCTTATTCTAGTGTTGTTTCTGTTGTATTTGGAACATTAAACAACACCTTACATGGGTCAACTTCCCACATTATACAATGAATTTTTCGGAGAGTAAATAAAAATAAGTCCAATAAAACTAGAGACATAAATTTATACCACCCTACACTTACTGTGTAAAAACATTTAAAATATATTTACACTGTTTTATCAAGATGGTAAATATATATAAACCATTCGCTAGGCCATTCGCCTATTGGGTCTGATGATAATTAGAGTGTCCAATCGAAATCGATCACCATTGCCATCGTATATATATTTTACGTCTTGTTATAAAAGTATAAGTGTAAATATATCTTTCAAGTGTTATAAGACATATTTTTATTTACCCTCTGTAAAATCAATTACACGTATTTATGCTGATTAAGAAGCTATTTAACGTATTTTAGTATTATTATTTATGGATTTATTCCAACGCCTATTTGAACGTTTTCTACTTTCTACTCATCTCAGGTATGTGTCAAGCTGTCTAGAGTGTGTCATCTTCTCAGAGAGCTCAAATCTGTGTTGACTAAGTTACATTTGGTAACTGTCTACCACGCGCTCTTTCACAGCCACCTTGTGTATGGGATTGTGGTCTGGGGACATTCTACAGATACTCAGGACCTACTACTTCTTCAGAAGAGGGCAGTTAGGATTGTGTCCAATTCTGGCCATTTGGACCACTGTAGGCCGTTATTTATTGACTTGAAGATCCTCACCGTCTTCAGTCAGTACATCTACAGCATCTTAACAATGCTAAGAGTAAACCTCGAAGACTTTAGAAAAAGAGGGAGTCACCATGACCACGGTTCCCCTCAGAGCTGGTGATTTGGACATACCCCGATGTCGTCTTGGTATGACACAGCGAGCGTATCCTCAGTCAGCCCTGAAGATTTTTAATGCTCTACCGGATGAGGTGAAGAACCTGAACCCGAAGGCTTTTAAGAAACGACTGAAGGATTGCTTGGTGAAAAGGCCGCTCTACTCTCTTCAAGAGTTACAAGATGGGTCTCTATTTGAGCAGTAAAAAGCCTCAACACACTTCTGACGCAGTCTATCCAATTTTCATTGGTCAACGACGAAGACGACAAGTATTACAAGTAAGTAAGTATTACTCCATTATCCACTCAATAATGTTATCCGTAAGATATTAAAATATTTTTTCTTGGAATTGATTGAACAAATTCTGTCTTACTTTGTATGTATCTATTACAACTCAAAGAAATAAATCTTTCACACAATTTGCAATCACGATTGTAACCTTTTAAGTTTCATGTTATAAATACCTTCCAATGATTGAAATCATTTAGAAAAACTGTTATAGCTTACACCAAAATATAATATAAATTTTAACAGCTGCTTTCTCAAATTTTTGGGAGTTTTTGATAGTTACAATAATTTTAATAATAAAGTTGAATGTATGTAATTTTTCTTCCACTGAAGACTGAAGAGCGGTTCAGGTGCTGTAGATCGTTGCGTTCGCAAATTGGTTAAAACCGGCGAAAGTTTGGCAATACATCGCAGAACCCTGACTAAGCGCTGTAGAAACTGTTTTTATATCCTGTGCCTTCACGCAAACCGCATCAAAACTCTTGCTAAGCACTATTGTTTACATTTCCTCCCTGCGTGGTATGTTAAAACAAATTTACAGCAATCGCTGATGTATTATTTTAGTCTGTATACATTTAACAGTACTATTTTTTAATGAATGAAAAAATGAAATATTAAAATTTATTTAAACTGAAAATCTACACTAAATCTTATATTGCTAATAATACGCGTGTTGCTAGGGTCTTTTTTATTGGAGGTCCAGGTGTCTATTTCACTACTCATCAATTTATTGAATTAAGATTACCAGTAGGTTTTAATACTTCTTTAGCTGTAGACTAAGCTAAGTATCTTTGGAAAGGGGATCCTTTATATATTTTCTCTTACAATACTTAATTTTACCAATCAAAATTGAAACTCACTTGGTGCATTTGAATTCAAATAGGAATGAAGGGTGAGTGTAGAATGGAGTGAGGTGCGATGTTAGTTTTTTCATTTAAGAACAGCTGCTTCTTAGGTTACAACCATTTATTAAAAGCCAAATGATCAAGCACAGCTAGGCCCAATTTTGAGTCGTTAAGAGTCCTTGGAGGCTATCAGCCATATTGGAAAATTTCAAACAGCTTCTGAAGAGTTTATTATCATCTAAAAGTATTTTTGAAACACCAAAGTGATTATAATTTATATATCTGAGGATACTGTGAGATTAAAAATATTCTTTGTAGCTTCTTATTCTCCTTCTTCGTGATGTTCCAATCCAGAGAGCTGAAACCCTACTGGACTGAGGCTGTTTTAGGACTTAGTCCTCTTCAGCCAGGGAATTTGTAGCTTTGAATTGTTTTCCAACGGAGTCCATGGAAGCCAACGGCCATCTTGGGGTTGCCCGCCATAAAAGCAATCTTAATTTGGTTAATTCCAAACAGCCTCTGAATATTTACTATTTCAAAAATTTTTTTAACACCTAAGTGAGTGTAATTTAAATATCAAGTCCACTGGAAGATTAGAAATTGTCTTTATAGTATTTTAATTGTTTTATGAGTTAGCATATCTAGGCTCCAAAAGCAACTAACTTTTCTCAGGATCGAGCCATTGACCGTTAAAAAGCCATTCAAGGGGTTTTGATCAATCTACCAGATAAATTTATTTGAAAAGTACATATTTGTCATTGTTAACTAAGTTGACGGCCACGGAGAGATTTTCATCTTCTGATTTTGTTACCTGCCATCAAGATTACGAGAACCGATGTTTAAAGTCTGCTGATATTCGCGTTTCAATTTATTTCAGGAGCCTTCTTGCCAATGGCTATTTGTCACAAAGATGGATCGGTCGAGCCAAAAGAGAGAAGTTAAACGTGGTGGCGTGTTTCCTTCCTAGCCACATCAATTTATACGTGCTCATACGTCTATACGTCTATACGTTGCCGTGTTGCCTATCAAGTCATTTAATGACTTGCAATGTATTACGTCCTTATATTCTTACAAAAAAATCTTTAATAAATTGTTTAGTAAAGATCAACTTGATGTACTGAAACATGAAACTAGGTACAATGATCAATGCATATTTTCCTTCACTGCAATACCGTAAAGATTTTTAACAACAGTTTAATTTTTACGCCTATCAAAGGGTATTGAATGGGAAACAAAATCTATAGCTTAATAACTAATTTAATACGATTGTGTTACAATGTAAAATGTGTTTTTTTGGTGATTATATTTTAAATTTTAAAAACAAATACGGAGAAAGTAGTGGATGTAAAAAAAATACTTTTTGATAGGCAAGATTCATCCATGTACAAAGTGTATGTTTTTTAGACCATAACAAACAGATGTTAAGTTATGTTAAATAAATTTCTGGATTTCAAATTAAATATTTTTTGAATAGGCGACAATAGGGAATTTAAAATTATGAAAACTCAACCCTGGTATGTTAAACAAAATCCAACCAAAACTTTAATCGAGTGAAATAATTTCTGCCAAATTTACTGTTTTAGAATATTATATGTTTGTTTGAATTAAATAACTAAAATACGACCTTTGTGTAATATTGTACACAAAATGGTATTTGTGTGTTAATTGCAGAATATCAATTAATAGTGTGTAGTGACTAATGGTTTATGTGTTGCGACAGTGTGTAGTGGGTTGTCGCATCCCCCACTACAACTCTCCACCCCTCCCTCTCCAACCTAGTCCCCCCCCGTGACCAACACGCATCTCATAACTGCCCTGCCTATAAAAAATAAATAATTCCTACTGATTAACTAAATTCGTATTGTTTCGTTTCAAAAACAACATTGACGCTACAAAATTGAAGTATCATATTGAGCCCATAGTATAATGTCGTTTTAAATTTTGTATCGTGTCATAAATTATTTTAGTGAATCAGTAATAGTTTAGCAAATATAGAATCTTCCATTTATTACTAACTACACTGTCCATACTTTGGTTAGGCGTACCTTCATGTGTACGCCTAACCAAAGTAGTTTGTACTGAAAATAATCTATTGTGCAAAACTAACTATATCAAATGAAAAACTCAGAAAAAATAAATGTTTTTTGGTTTTGTAGTCAATAATCTTCATTTCTTACAAAATTGTAACGAAGAGGACAGTTAATTATTGTCTACTTTTTTAAGTACAGTACCTAGTAGAATTTACCCAAGTCATCCCTTTTATTTGGAGACAAAGTGTTCGTTTTGGTGCTCAGTGGGGTTTGAACTTGATAAGAGATACCTTCATAAATTTGTTCCGAACGCATTATACGCTTGCCTAACTAATCTTGGCGTATGAAGCTGAGTAAAAGCAGCTCCACAGATATTTCAAATCATTGTGTGCGGAAACCACACAAAATTGCTGTAGAAATTAATTTTAACTTTAGAAGGTACGTTCATTGAAAAAATGTGGTCATTGAATACTAATTGTTCAAACAACATCTGCTTCAAGAGGTGTTATTAAATATGAATATAATATTAGTTGAGAACCTTAAAATGAAGGACACTTAACACGAACGATCAACATAATACGTGCGAGTTACCATAAACGACGAGAACCGTCAAAATGGATTATAAACCGTCGATGCTATAAAAAGAGGCTTCCAAACAAATGCACTCGAAACTTATCTGTTTGTGGTTTATTTCGAAACATAAATAATCCGAAGTAAAACGAACTAATCAATTAAATAAAAGGAGTTGTCTTCTGTTGGAATAAAGTTTTTTGTTAACAATTTACTAAAGTTTTGAAGTTGAGTTGGTTACCAGGATATTTAACTAAATCCCACTGTCTGTTTTATTGGTTAACGGTTTATTGAGGAGTAACTTTTATTAAACGAATTCCTGTTTGTTCCAGTCCATTTTTATCAGTGGGAAATGGTGGATTTTATCAAACTCTTGGCAATATTTTTTGTTTACGATATTCGTGTAACCAATTTTTGCAGCCAGTTTTTACTGAAATTGGTAACTACTTCATAGATTCCTTGTAAACAAGTAGGGGCTCCTCAAAGTAGTTTACTAGGCCCTGTTTTGTTTAATTTATAAACACCTATATCCCCAATTCTTGTATTCCATTCGATACATTTGTATACTGAAGACCACCATCTATCTATATATTATAATCCAGACAAATGACCTCAACAGCAATGTTGTTCTAATCAATGCTGATCTGCACATTTCCCTATGCTGCAAATTGTGTGTTAAATTTCAATCAATAGATGTCGTGCATACTAATCACACATTTCGATGCAGGAAGTATATTAAGTAGTTCAATTATAAGGGACTGAGTGGGATATATGTTTTTGACAGTCGAGTAAATTGGTATTCATTGTGCAGTAGGTGTTCACCAACTGCGAGCAAATGTTTATGTAGCACAGATTATGAACATTGTCTTTGAACACTGTTTATTCCCACTGAATGTTAATATTCCAAAAATACTTCTATTTCTTAAAAGTAGAATAGGTTTAATATCAAATTAGTTAACTGTAATCAAAATCCGAGTGTTTGGTAAAATTTAGGAGACAATGCTGTCAAATATAGTTGCCAACAATATCTGTTAAATCTTGTCACATATACAATTAAAAAAATTAATTCCTCAGCGTAATTGATGACATAAAACTGGCGTAAAATCATTAATTGGTTTCATAATCCTACAGTTCAAGTTACGATTTGAATTGAACAACTTGATCTAGAGTTTTCGTTCGTGAAACTTAGAGAAGGAACCAAAAATTTATAAGACGGAATTTCCAGGCTAAGTTAATTTCCACCGCCTTCCATTAACGGTCTTGGTTGGTGAGTATTTTTTCCTCAAACACAGTTTTTTGTAATTAATTTTTCAGTTTCAATTGTTCATAAAAAAAAAACTAGGTAAACCAATCTGAATAAGGATTTTAAAAAGTCATTCCCGTATGCCATCTTGTTTCTGATGTTGATTCTACACAGGTTGTACAAGGTTCTACAAAATATATTTGAACCTTCTTTCTTTGTGAGAACTACTAACCAAAAATAGCCTTGACCATGTTGTTAGCTATTAAATCCTTTTCTCCAATTATTTACTAAACAGTTTGAATTTGTACTTTAATTGAGCGTAAACTAAAAAATGTCTTAAAATCCTATTTTAATTTACTATTTAGTAAAACTGTGTCAAGTTAACGTTGATATCTATGTGTCGTGGTCTTGACCAATTGTATGAGTGATGGCTTTTATAAAGAAAGTTCAAAATGTAATTCCAGCTCGACGCGTGCTTTTGACAGAACGTTCTTAGGTCTTGAGCGAACTAAAGACCCACGCTTTGCTCCTACGCTTCTCTGGTACTCGACCTGGCAAACATCTGAGCAGTGTGTGAGTTGCTGCTTGAATTTTATAGCTTCATTACAGGATGTGCAGGAAGTAGTGTTCAAATGATGTGGGTGTTTTTGTAAAGAGCTTACTGGCATATATGTGATCCAAAAAACGTATGTAAAAGTTCCTTTATCTTCTTTGTTTCTCTGAAAGAGTGTGAACTCTTGTATTCCACACTAAACTAATTTCTCGTACTCTGTTTTACAGAGTATATAAAACTTGAAAATTTCAATCCAAACTCATTACTCGGTGTTATAGGCCTACGTTTGGTTGAATATCGTCACTTAATTGCGTTGATTTGATTGTTAATAGTGCGCTTAATTTCTTGTTCTCAAGTTTGTCACATAATCTTGCGTCTATATTGTCTTAGCTTATACACATAGATGACCCGTCCGACCTGACTAAACCATGTAATTAATCCACATTGTTGATGTGCTACTTGCATTAATTACTTGCTCCTATGCAATCAAAGTGACATGGGTAATATAATAGCAATAGTTAAGCTGTAAACTGCATCTCCTGTATTTTGATAGAATGTATATTCATTATTTTCTTAGTTTTAAACTACGGACTTAAAATACGCAGTATAATAAACCTGCTCGGATGACTTTCAAGTCTCAACGTAAAATAATGGGATAAATTTGAACCCATAAAAGTAATTACTTTTTCGCCAAAAAGGTGATCACTATTTTTGTTTGTAGCTCTTGAAAATGTAAACTTGTTATGTAAACCAACAGCTGTTCTGATCCCCGTCTCGCCCTGCGTAGGACGGGATCACAGCTAAGTACAGTATGTGCAACCATAGATTAAACATACTTCCTTCTTAGTATGTTTACATACATCCTAAGGGAGTATGTTTAATCTATGGTGCAACTATTGGTTGATGTAAGAACAAGTTTCTTTATTCAATTATTCATTGTATTACAATTTGTTATAGTAAATGCCAATTTTATACATATAATATGTTGGTTATAATTTAAGGAGTAGAGTAAAGGATCGTAAATATAACATGGCCGACATCCAAGATAAAGATATTAAACCAGAGGGGTCGGTTCAATTATTGAATTTGTGGCTTGGCAAGATAAAGAACGGTTCGCTGTAAATGGGGCGATTCATTTGAGGGGGAGGTTTATCAAATAAGCGGCAACTTCTTCGTCTGCCGCAGGTTCATAAATACAATCGCCCAGTCAAACCTAGTTCATTGTGTAAAATGTCTTCAAATTATCGTTAGACTTTGCCTTAAAAAACTTCTTAGTCGTTTGCGAAACTGTATTTTAATTGTTTAAGAGTCATTCATTTTCACTCTCTGATACTTGTCTTAGTTTTGACATCTTCATTCGATTTTAACAAAGGGGAAAACGATTGTTATTAAATTATAGGCACTCATCTTTTAAATTGTTTGAAAGATGAAGGTTCATATTTAAGTTAAAAGCTTTCGACGGGAGACTGATTTTCGAAGTATAAGATTCGTTTTGAATTAGGCTCAACATACCTAACGGTTAAACTCAGAAGTTAGATGTAAATATCTCATAACGTTCTTTAACATGTACCAATAATCCATGTTGGCTGTATTTTTTACGCCCTCTTTAAGAGTTGTTTTTCAAAATATAGTGTTTGCACATTATTTTTACCATGTTATATTTTCATTTTACTTTGATCTTATCTAGGTCAACGGGACTCCGATCAAGTCCGTTTATGGTTCTTTAAGATCGTCTCTAAGCAAATGAATAAGTAACGATGAAGCTAGCTGGTTACCTTAATAAAATATAATCCAACTTTCAAACTCAGTAAGAAATTCCAATGCTATATTTTAAATGGCCGACTTGGCTATAACTACAACAAGTCCATCCATCGCAAGGCCTCGTTGCGAGCCAATCCTAACAAAGTTCTTATAAATTAAATGACATTTGTTTACACAACTATTTTATCAACAAACAATTATATGAAGTTCAATCTATCTATGGCCACCAATTCCTTCCGAGAAAATGTGTTTGGTACCATTAAGAACGAGGAAAAAGGACAAGATAACCAATGTAGTTACTGGACTGAAATCACCTGTGTTCCCTAATACTGAACGGGGTCCTCATTTATCCGCTCTTTTATCAAAATATTTTCACAATACAGTATTATTTTCTAGCATCAAAACATGTCGTGTTATTATCCTTCCAGTGTATTTAAAAAGGGTGATTTGGTGACCATTTAAAATTATTTGATCAGTTTATTTCACATACTTAGGTATCAATAGTAACCTAGGTAGGTATTGGGTATAACTAGTATCTAAATATATAAAAGGCAAAGCCCTCACTGACTCACTCACTCACTCACTCACTCACTCACTCACTCACTCACTCATCACTAATTCTCCCACTTCCCATTTACCTAGCAGGCTGAAATTCGGTACACCAATGCTTTGGGCATTAAATAGGAAAACTAAGTAGTTTTTGTTCTGATCGGGCTTTCGGGCTCCACCCCAGTTGCTCTGGAGTTTCCCATGTTAACCTTATGATTTTTCATATTTAAAAGGAATTAATCAATCTTAACAGCTGTTTCAATTAAACAAGTTGGTTCTGTTCTATGATGTTCAATAGCATTAAAGTTACAAGAATTAACAACAGGGTGCAGCACTATTATTTTTTGTTATTTATGACAACAGCTAATTTGCAACCATAAGGCGAGTGAGCGTAGTGAACGAACTTCAACCTGGAGGCGAGTTAGCGTAGCGAACGAACTTCAACCAGGACGTGATTGAGCCATGCGAATACTCATGAAGTTAAACGGGGCAAAGCCCGCGGGTACAGCTAGTGTGTGATAAATCATTACGTCGTTAATTTCGAAATTTAGTCTCCTCTGCACCCCATGACGTTTATAGTGTAGAGTTTATTTTTTCCTTTTCATAAAATTGATGATTGTAAGGAACCAAATAAAAAATATTCTTCTTGAGCACAGTGGTGTACTCTGTTTAAACAGTAAACAAATTTCATTAGTAACAATTTCGTAATTTTTAATTACTCGATTGTCTGGTGTGAACGTGTGACGTGTGACTGTGTGAGTCAACATCAACATCAACAACGGACGAGTTGACCAGGGAAGCCTTGTGGTGCACCTTGCAGGGACTTAAAGGGATTCCTTGAGTCAACAAGGTATACGGGGTGCTAATACAGACCCACACAGAGATATGCAACAATTATTGTCAATATCCTATGCAAACATCTTAAATTTCCCTAAAAAAATCAGCATTCACTAACATAACCGTGTTTTATCTCGCACGATTCCATCTTCGTCAGACAATGTAGAAAGCCGCGGCCTATTTAAGTTTCTCAAATGAAATTAGATCCGAACTGCCAAGTTGTGTAATCAGATTGGCAGTTCTGATAGCGAAATTTGTTCGGTGTTTACCGCTAAGTTGCGCTGGGTCGGAGTTGGCCAACTTGGGAAATAGAACCTCTTTAGGTCTGATTTTTAACGGTGTGGAACATTCGTGATAGAAGTTAGCGGATTCTTTTCTGAATCTATTGTCTTTCACGAAGTCGAGTAACAAACGACTCTGTTTACCAGATTTATTTGGTACTTGGTAGTTTTAAGTCTGAAATACGAAATTTCAAAGTGAGTCACAATCTTTTACAGCGAAATTTAAATTGCTCGCCAACCACCGATTTACAAAAATCCCTCTAATACAAAGTTTTTGTTACCCAACTTTTTCTTTGAACAGAACTTACTGGTATGGAACGCTGATCTGTCACTTAAAACATAAGAAACCCCTCCAATCCGTATGCATTCAAGGTGTGTTTTACTGCACCGTTTACTTTGATGTATCAAAAGGGACATCTCAATCTTTGAAACATGCTCTCATTTCGTATACTATTGATATACAACCTATGAGAGAAGAGATGATAGCACGTAACACATTTGTAGTTTTCCAAGTCCGCTGGGACAATGGGTGACATCATTACATATTTCTCTTGCCATTCTACCAATGGCGGTTGCCATTCTGCGAATATTAAGGTCTATTAGATCATAGGGAGATGTCCGTAGGACATCCTAGCCTTAATGTCTGAGATAGACTTGGGCTATGAAAATGAACTGGAACTAATTGAGGAGAAGCAATGAGGTCCATAGACACTTTGTAATCGTACGTTTAACCTTAAAATTCTAATACAGTACTTTATCCTCTCTAGATAGCTGGCTACAAAATAAAAATATTATATTGCTTCGTGCATGAAGATTGACCACATAGTAAATATTTGTGAACACATATTGTTTTTCTCTATACAAACGGAGCAGATTCTTTGGACATCAATATCTAATGTTAAGGATATAAACACGATTTACTTGTTGTTTCAATATTTTACAAACGTAGTGTGTAACCCATGTTTCCTTGTTACAGAGGAGCTTTCTCCGTGGTACGAAGATGTGTTCAGAAATCCAGTGGCCAGGAGTTCGCGGCGAAAATAATCAACACGAAAAAACTCTCTGCGAGAGGTAAGTACGATTTAATTCTTGACTACAGTTATATTTTTTTCTACTTTAATTTTGCTAGATCAAGCCACTCATGTTATGTTCTTCTAATTTAATTTACAGTGTAAGTCTGATCCTCAAGTTAATCCTGATTTTTAAAAGAGAACCTTGTGTAACCTGAGTCTTAATATCTGAAACCAGGTATAATTTTAATTCGAGTTATGTATTGAATCTGTGTTTTGTTATAATCTTTCATAACTTCAACCAGGTTTAGCGCCTTATTGTAATTTTTTTATGGCTTTTTATCTATTTATCTGGATTATTATCTAGCATCAAAATATAGATCAGCAGAACGCTGATAATATAATTAAATTTTGAAGTTTTAAAGTTATTATTAAAGTATTAGCATTAATTATACAGGCAAAATATAAATTTGTCTCGGTGTTTACTCTTTACATACGTTTACATACAAATTAACATGTTGATAAATTCTAACTCTAATGTCCGCTCTTAATTATTGAAACAATAGTCTCTGTACAATAAAAATTGAACAAATACCGAGTTAAAATATTTTCCAAAATTCACGATTTTTAATAGTGACAGGGTAGGCAATGTTTGAGATTGCCCTTTTAAAAATAAATTTCTCGTATAACTAATTTACACAATTTACTCCTAGAAATAACTTGTTAGTAACTGACACTTTCTCCTTATATTGTTTTAACATTGCATCCCCTATATTATGTTTCCTATTTAAAATATTCGAACAATTGTTGTGTGTTTTAAATAGTAGAACGTTCCAAACTTCATTTATCTCCTCAGGTCCCATTACGCAACTCCCAGTTTGGTGGACCATCGGCTCTGGACCTTTAACAATGTTTCGTAACATTTTAATTGCAATTACTCTACTACCAACCTCAAACGTATACGTTGTTGTTTTTATTTTTCATTTAGTACCACGCTAGGATTGTCCGTTAGTCGTTATTGTATTTTCTCCGTAAACCAAAAACCTTTAAACTTTTCGTTTAAAGGATTGCAGACTAGATTGTATGTTTCATATCGATGGATTGCAGACTCCAATTCGTGTTACAATTTCAAGGCAACGTTACTTTATAGCCATACAACACCTTAAACTGGAAAAGTTATGAAATTATAATAATGCAATAAAATTAAATAAAAATAGTTATTTAAAACATATAATGCCAAAACGCTATTGAAACGAAATAGTTATGGATGCTGAAGTTGTCATTATATTCATACGTTCTTGCTACATACTTGCCTTTCATTAAACGAATCCAATTTACCAAGACGTTTATATTTTTAACGAAATGGATTTTCTTCGTTATTAAATTGTTAATTATGTATTTCATACTTTTACGCGTATACATTTTTAGTACTACGTGTAATTGACTATAGAAATTAAGAACATTATGAAGAATGCTGTTCCGTTAATAGTTTATTCTGTTTGTTAGTAATACAGTACTAACATTGCACCCAGTATAATAAGAGAATGTTTTTTTTTTACAAACCATATTATTTTTTTATGTGAAACCCTTGCACACTAGAAAAATTGATTTACGTTTTGCTGTATGCTTTATCATGGTTTTTAATGTATCTAATATTAAAATCTTCTTAAATCATTTTTTGAACAACGAGTTACGACGCATTTTAACAAAGGGAAATGAAACTTTGACCATAAAATCATAACTGTTCTCATAAAGAGGCCTCATATTGCTTGTTTATAACCTCTCTAATTTGATTAAACTCTGGCCGCATGGAACTCCCCACAGCATTTCCAAGCCGATGCATGTGGGTTCCTTTATAGTATCGTTTTACAAAAGAAAATTGTTAGACGTTGTCAGCAAAAAAATCTTATAAAAAAAAGTCTTATATATAAGTAGGTAGGTAAAAGTCAGCATTATATTTAGTTGGTAAGATATGATTATAATCGTTTCTCAACTGCTTTCGCTGTGTGTTGTTTGGTTTGGAGAAAAACTTAAACTGATTTAGTATGGTACTAGAAGAAAATAATGAAATATCACTTTTAATATGCAGCCGATGTTATGATAAAAGTTCGTATTTCGTTGCAAAGCTGTAAGAGGTATATGTAGGTACTCGTATATTCAGAAAGTTTGCCAGTTAACACTAAATAACTTCTTGATCAGCATTGTACGTGTTATTAAATTTACGGAAAATTAATAAAAGATACGTCTAATAACACTAAAAACATATATTAAAATTGCGAAATCATCAATAGGCGAATGACACACAGGTTGGGTCTGATGATTGGAGTGTCCATTCGAAATCTATCACCACTTGTATCATCTTGTATGTATATTTATCAACTTGTGAGTTAACAATATAAGCGTAAATATATGTTTTAAGTTTCATTAGACGTATCTTTTATTTACTTTCAGTTAACACTTAAGTAATAATAATAATAATGCACGGGAATGTTACTATGATATATTAATATTTTTTAAACGTTTTTACATTTTGTACATAGGCCTATGTGATTTAAAATACATTTGCACATTTACTCCTGAGCTCCTGAGGTCGTTAGAACCAAGTTGTTTTTTGACTTCGAAAAATTTATTACCTTTGGTATTTTGCTACTTTCATAGTCACGCCAAACCTTTCCCTTCTTTGCGTCCTGAGTCTTCCTAGAAGGGAAACTCATTTTGGGTTTCATTTCTACACCTTATTTGTTATTGTATTTTCAGTTCTATTTACACAACCATACCAACGTATTCTTACTTTTTCTAATCTCTTAATGTATATAGTTTGTGCAAATTCGTGATTTTTTTTTATATAACTCTGTCCTTTCTTATTCTTCAAACCTTGGAACGAAAAATGTTTTTAATTTGTTTTGAACTGTTCTTGTAGTACTCTAATCTGTTGTATATTTAGCGAAGGAATCAATTATAAATCAAATACTTGTGATTTTCGTATACTGTATACTATTATTTTACAATAAGAAAAATACAGGGTGGTAATAAAGTCCGAAGACAGTTAAATATTTTAAAAAATAATGTAGATAGACCTACAATACTTGGTACAAAGTTACAGAGCATACAACTTTATTTTAACACATATTCAGTGATCTAATAACTCTTCAGGGGGACGGCCCACATGGAGTCAGGAGGAAATCTTAAATAGAAGCAGAGGTTGACATGTACATCAAATTAAAGGTATTTACTAGCAGAATATACTGCCGCAAATTTGAACTCAAACGGACAACCGAGCCAAGAATGACAGTTGTTCAAAGATTCATTTAATTTGTATTGCTATTACACGCTTACTCCTCAGGGGGTACAGCAAGAAAATTGTTAACGTAAGCATAGGTCGATATGCACATCAAATTAAAGGTCTTCACTAGTATTACAATGCCGTAAATTCAAGCTCAAAAGAACGCCTGAGTAAAAAATGGCAGTCGTTCAAAACTACAAAATGGCAGATTCAAGAAATTTTTGAATGGCTGCCATTTTGCGCAGGATCAACCTTTTGAAGTGCGGTTGGCGGCATTGTATTCTACTAAAACATACCTTTCATTCGATGTGCATATTGACCTATGCTTCCATTTAAGATTTTCGACCGACTCATTGTGGGCTGTCCCCCTGAAGAGTTATTGGATCACTGAATATGTGTTAAAATAAAGTTTTATGCTCTGTAACTTTGTACCAAGTATTGTAGCTCTATCTACATTATTTTTTTAAATATTTAACTGTCTTCGGACTTTATTACCACCCTGTATAAGGCAGACAACATTACTTAAGATTTTATTCCTGATGAAAATAAAATATTATTCCTAATACGCTTTCGGAACAGCCGTAAACGATTGGCTCTGTAAAATGTTTTTATAATATACTGATCGTGACATCTCGACCAAACCCTGGTAAGAACCGCTCGGCTTTGTTATAAAATAGACTTTGGCTTGTTGTTTTTACAACTTTTGTATTCGGTTGTAAAATATTGTTTTATACGTTAGCTTGGTTTTACAGCAAGGTCTTGCTTGCAAGTATTAGTCAAGTAGTGTGGTTATAGATATGATGTTTTCGCTTGAAAAGAATTTAGAAAACTTGTTAGCCTATTTACATAAAGCTATATTACGCATTATATGCGTAGCAGCAAAACTATCTGTCGTGGAGATATTTTCCACCATGAAAGATCTATACTTTTCTCGTTTTATATTAATCAAAAATTAAAGGATCTGATACCTCAAGGGTGGTTTGATCAATCGATCAGACACAAATTCAAATACCAATCTAAAGTGGTGTGTCTCTGTTATCAAATAAAAAAAAACATTCTATGTCGTTTGGTAAGGAAGACAACATTTTCCTTGGTGAGCGTGATTGTAGAAACTTCAATTACTCGTAAACAAAATTTTTTGTTAGGTTTTTAAGGGGATTGTCACAAATAGGGGAATATCAATTTTATTAAGGATATAAAATTTGTTTGCTGACTATTGTTTGGTAGATAATCAAAACTTCGTTTGGAAACTTCAAATGCGGTGACGTGCCAGCCATTTTTTTGTATAGACAAATGATCAAATACAGCGTTCATAGTTGGGCGTATACTTCTTAAATTTAAGTACCGCTCCACCAAATTTGCGGCTTTCTCATCAACTAGAGAAATCTCAAGTTTCATGGGAATTGTATCCTCAACTAAATTTCCGAGGTTAAATAGCTACGCAGTAATATATAGCCATTCGATAAAGTAATGGTTATTTGGAAACAAATGTTTGACCGGGTACATTCGATATAAATATAATATTCATGAATGACACATGCGAACAGTCTACGGGAGTGTGGAAGTAGAAGAGTGAAAGGGTGGGCTGGGAGGTTACCCTCTCAAAAATCAATAGGGGCGGCTGCCGCTGCTTCCCCACCAGTTGCATGCATCGTCGGTGCCTGGCCGGCGCTCGGCGGCGTGCGGCCCAGCCCCTGTGTGCAGTGCACACAAAACACAACACACACAAAACACAACACACACAAAACCCGGTATACACTGTCGATCAATCTCCTGTTGCATAATTGAAACCCACTTGAAGCTCAATATCTGGAAAATATTCATTGAATTGAAATTTAAAATAATAAAATAGAGTGAACCAGTCAGGACTCAGGCTTTATAGGTTATAAATGCCATGGCTGAGAAGCTTTATGTAAAATAATGTACGGATACAGGTTTTGGTTAAAGCAGCCTGGAACACTGTTGTGAAGGTGAAAACACAATATTCAAAAGTACAACTATCCCCTTTATATTGTTTTAGTTACACTGTTCAATAGATAGAAAAAATGCGATAACTTATTAGGTACAAGAACGACTAATTGTGTTAACCTCTTTCAACTTGTACAAAATTCATTCAAATTTAAACAAAAACATTATTAATACGATGGTATTGGGATTTAAAATGTTATTCATGCATGAAAACCCACGTCTTTTACCCAAACGCAATTTTTAATACAGTATTTGTATTGTGTTTATTTGAATATTTTTAAAAGTAGAAAATAGCGTATGAGTCAATGTGGTATATAGCCGACAGTATTGTTAGCTACAAACTACATAGGCCTACCCATGTAAAGTTATTGTATCCTATACCAATCAGTAGGAATGACAAACATCAGAAACCTAACACTGATAGATTATAGTATTATAATATCATAATATAGATAATGGTTACGAACCGTCAAGCGACGGCGAATTAGACTACTGGATGCACATCGTCACTACAGTTAGGAAACAGAAAATTTTATTAAACTTATATACCAACGACTCTACTGTAATTTTCATTGAGTGCTATTTAAAAATACAAAAATATATAATCAACGATTCCTACTTTTTTGACCAAATTTACATAAGTTAAAAACATGTGTTAACTACTTGAAGACCGTCAAACATACTAAATGTGAATATTGTAACGTTAGATGTTAAATCAATTTGAAAAAAAATGCTAAAATGGGATATGTTTCATGTTAATGGCAATGAAATGATTCGTGTGTTTCGTGCACCGTTTGTCGTAAATGCTGCATTATTAAATATGACAAGAACCTAATCGATCAATTGTAAAGTCCGTAACTTAAAATGACGATTAATGCGATCGATAATACACACTGGTTTGCGTTATTTAGTCATTTTATTTCAGCTGATGAATTTGTCTAATAGAAATGTGGCAAATGATTTTCCCGAACTAGTTTAGTTTTCGAGGTACCACTTTTGGAGTCATACAACCAAAATATTCTTTAAGGCGCATCGTTTAAAAGAATATGTAAATATTTAAATAATTATTAGAATAAATAAATTTAGGCCTTTGCAAATCTGTACAATTACCAAGTTTAATCAGTGTTTGTAATACTAGTATTTGGTCAATGTTACGATGAAATAGGACGAATGTAACTTGTAGGAAAAAGTTAAATGAGTTCCAGAAATGTTTCGACAGCTGCTGAAAGATACTCTAAGAACCAAACTTGTTTTCCTTAGTTTGTAACAGTGATATAACATAACATAACATGTAATGTAGCATATGATGTATTTAGAAGATAACGTTTGACATACATATAACTTATTGTTCATATTCTTAATCAACAATAATTGATTAATTACTGTACAAACCGTGCATACAGAACTTGGTTGAAACTAAAATTGATTGTTAGGTTTTAAAATTACCTCTATCAGTTTTGACGTAATATTCATAAAAGTTGTCCATAGTTCTTCTAAACACTTTTTTTTCGATTTACAGTTACAATTTAAATGTTTTATTGTTACCTTATCAATTTCATTGCTTTCACATTTAAAAGTCAGCTCTACTCTTGCGTTGTACAGTTACCCGTATCAAGTTAATTTAATCTAAAAATTATGAAAGCAGAAACTAGTCAAACATTTCAATTATTTTTACAGAATGCCAATTCTTAGCAATATGATCGTTATAAAACCAAAGGTTACGAGAGAGCTTTCAAGAATTTAATTATGATGACACACTGATTGACGTTATGACTAATGAAAACCTTGAGCCAGTAACCTTCTTCAGAACAAGGGCCTTGTTTGGTCTTGGATTCTCTTTTGACATCCTCCGTTGAGTAAGCATGAAGTTGACTGACCTGAACTCAACATCGATAGAAAGACTCTTGACAGACTGATAACAGGAGTCTTCGGTAAACAATTGTAAAGAATATTTAGACAGTTAACTGTTTCATGATTAAAGACATTAACCACCTCACACGTTCATCTAACTGTGTTGAGAAATCTTTTATGTATTGTCACATGACAAGTTTTAACTCAAATATCCTCCTCAGTTCACTATGAGAGTTGAATGAAAGGTTTTCTATTCTATTCTATTCTACCACAAAGACGGATATCATAACGTAAAAAACCAGTTTTTCATCTACCTTTGACATTGGATATGTGGATAAAAAGAGGTCGCGGTTTTCTCAATGTGTAAAAATGAGGGTATGGATTTTCAATCAACTGTAAACTAAAAATAGATAGAATGGTCATGAACGATAAATATATTTCCTGTATCTATTTGTAACTATGATAAGTATTTAAAGCTAGTTAGGTATCCGGTCGTCAAAATGGTATTAACATTAGATTGTGAAGGAAAGTGCATATCGAAATCGGAGCTACTTTGTTTATTTTCTCCCCACGCCAATGACGTTTACTGTATTTTTATTTTTAAAAGAACCGGTCCAAACCTTGGTTTTGTTACTATCTAACGAAAATATTTATTATAACGATGATAACATAGTTACAATGATAGTCTAATGTAAAATTATATATTAGCTCAGAAACTATCTAACTTGGAATCGAACCAGTGACCTTCAGAGTTTAAGGCAAGCACTGTAAAATCACTTACACAATTGACAATTATCGAGAAGTTATCCAAACACCAACATATACAAACATCAGATTCGAAAAATAAAACACAGGATTTGAGTCAACTCTACTTCTGCTTACATTCGCAAGCCTTAATCGGCTTTCTGTAACAAACCAAGTTTAATCTTTCAAACAGAACTCTTTTTTACATTGTGTAATTCATAACAATCCATGAATGAAATTCGTTGTTTCATGCAATTGTGATTTGAACCCTGTCTCGAAACGTTTCTGATAATTATAAAACACAACATATATACTTACAGTATTCTACTGTTAGTAAAGAAGTTCGTGAGCTTACGAAGACATACATTGATGTACGGACTCCTTGGATCAGTACCTTCATGCTGATGCAAGAGGTCGTCGCGGTGGCGTCAGAAAAAAATCCTCTGTGTACATGATGGCGCCGACGCGTTGCCTCACTGGATACCATACAACAGGATGTAATATAATATGCAATCCTAGTATGCACGTCACAAACTCTCAAATACATCGTCAATCAGATAAAATATCCTCCATTCTAACACATGATACACAAAACTGCTCATACAATAAAGCTAACCAATAGCTATCTGTACTAGTATGAAATCCACCCTAACGCAACAACTGTCATGCAAGCAAAAAATAGTTATTTGTGTAACTAGTGGGCAAAGTGGCACTTTTCTGCACACGAGAGTGCGGAATGATCTCGAGCGCAGCAAAGGCCTTTTGCATTCGTATTACACATTATATTTTTTCTACAGTCACTATAAAGCATATAAATAATTAGTCTTTCAAACACTATACAACACGTTTTTAGGTTCAGCTGGCAACACAAATAGGTGCCCTAGAGAAAGTAGTACCCGGTCCGTATCACTCCGCTATTTTCCTCGGCAAGAAATGTGCTCCGCGACTTGAGAAAATATTTCCTTATGTTTTTGTAATTTGCAGTGGTTTCCGTGCGTTAAAAAAAGGCTTCAAAGGTATTTTCTTGTTTATTAAGATCGTAGGAATGTTTTAAAAACGTTTAAAAGAATAGTCCAGAAATAATTAATACTTAGTTTAACGCACATTACAAATACTTTGGTCTCAAGGATTTTCGTTACGAGAAATACAAAAGTTGTTGTTTTAAAACCATGTTAATGTATTAAGTAATTAAATTTGACAAATACCAAATAGATTTTCCATAGACAAGCTATAATGTTGTTCCTCCTAAGCATGTCAATCACAACGCTGGACGTAAACCCCTCAAATAGCTCGGTAATCAATGACCTTTAAAAAAAAATAATACTCAAATAATTAACCTTTTGTAAATACCCTGTTGCATTGTTATAAAGTCTTAATGAAACGCTACGACCATCATCTGGACGATTTTTCAAAGTTTTTTTATCTACGATTGTTACATATTTTTGACAAAACACTACAATTGATAATCCATGATAACTGTTGTAAACTTCAGTACTGCAATTAAAAGAAACTGTAGTGTACTGCCACGTAGACATACTTAAAAACAATCTGATTGAAAACTTAAATACATAATTTACTTGATCATTCAATCCGTGGCCCCATAACTCACATTAGCATGCAGTATGACGTATTTAGGTATAATCGATGGCACGAGGCCCAAGGATAGACCACTTTACTTGCTATGTAGGCTTAATGAGATTGCAGACAAGACCATGCGTTTCCCTATATGAATATTTACCACGTGCAACTATAGAAACGGCATAGGATGTTGAGTATTTGTTAGGCAAAAAACTTAAGTTTTAGGAACCAGTGAATAATTTTGTTGTGTTCAAACTTATATTTACTTATGGATTTTTTTGTTTGGGAGCTATTCTATATCGACACAAAGAACGTTATCTAAGTCCAAAAGAAATTTCCGAACCACCAGATAATGGCATGAAAACCTTGCTAAAGCCTTCTGGCTATTGGCTGTATTTGAACCCGGGGACTCAAGGACAGAGGCTGTGCGCTTTTTATTTTTGAAAACTTTTCAAAAGTTTATTTAAAGACAGTGTGACTGATCAGTGCATAAAATGTTTAACTTAAACAGTTCTGTGTCTATAGATAAAGAAAGATTCATCCGTATGAAACAAAAATGGAAATTAATTTAATTCAAGTTCGTTAGCGACCATTGTAGGAAACAAACAGGTAATCAAACGTTGGTTTGGCCAACATCAGATGGGAAAGTTAACATTTGTTTTAACTAACCAACTGTTTTGTTTGTTGTCGATTAACAACCAACTCTGGCCGATCTGTCATTATAAACATAAGGCCAATTTGTGCAAGTACATTTTTAAATGCAATTGTTGATTGGTAGCATATTATCTCCATCGTCTGACGTTGTAAATAATTAATTATAGACTAGCTATGTTTTGAAACAATAATAATAATAATCTGTTTGATTTAATTACTTTTATTGTTTTTAATCTCTTTTTTATTATTTAATCACACAACAAACAGTGTATTTACTTAACAGGGCCTAATGTGCCACTTTTTGCCGCGATTAACTATATTTTTCGTCATAGTGCAACATTATTTTAACAAACTGTTACAAAACAAAAATAGTTTTAATTTATGATCACCTCTCAAAACTACTTCTAGCTTGTTTTCATTGTAATTTGATAATGGAAACAAGTAAGTTATTCCGTCTATTACGATTGTGTTAGTGTACATTATACTACCGATTTGTCGAACCATTTAAAATAAGGCAACAATAATTTACAATCGATTAATCAATCTATACATACTTTCGATACATGCGATTGTTTACGATTGAAATTTACAACTGAGTTAACAACAGCTGATTTTTGCACCCTTGGGGTTAAAAACTCTTTTTAATCCCTGGAGAACAAAAATGCTTCTTTAGACCGGCAACGCATGCATTAAAACGGTTCTTTTTGATGCAGTATGACGTAAAATACGTTTTAACACCTCACTGGAATTTTATTATGTATAAGAAGAAAATGCAACTGCTAAAAATAATTTGTCGTTAGGTGTTTTGCGGCTTAAAAGTTTGATCATACGAGTAAACGAGTATATCTCCTGGATATTGAGAGCGTTATTTTACTTTGAAGATTCAAGAATGGAGCTTACATGTAAGCGAGAGATCAAAGTTTTAGTACGCACCTCTAACGTATCACTTAAGCTTCTACACAGCTCCACCGATATACAACGTCCTGTTTTGTAAAATAAAATAAAACTGTAATGCCTTTTTCGACGAATTATGAGTTTGTATTAAAATAATATAAAAAGTGTTTTACAAACAAATATGTATTGTTTAATTTCTTTGGAAATAAGAAAACTGTTGTACTAGACTCTCCTTAAAAATAACAAAATTAAATTTAACATTTACCCCATTTTGTGAGTGCCTACGAACAGTCTGTATAAACGATAATACGAGTGTGCGATAATATTATATTTTTTGTATTTGCTGGAGTTTTCTAATTGAACCAAAATAATTATTTGCATTACCAATGCCAAGTTCTGAAACTGTAGAATTATTTATTGATATTTTAATAAATACTGAGATAATTCCACAGAATAATATGATTGTATGGCGAATGGAAATTGGCCTTTTGAAATAATCATGGAGATAACGACTAAATATGAGTTTTATTTCTCTAAATATTTGTTAGTGATAATTTAAAATAAAAATTTAATATACTGAAAGGATCACGTCCGTTTTCCTAGTAAGAACCGATTAAAATCAATACATGAAATATTATACATGAAGATGAAGATGTATGAACTTTACTCTCCTAC
This sequence comes from Macrosteles quadrilineatus, assembly GCF_028750875.1. Lineage (NCBI taxonomy): Eukaryota > Metazoa > Arthropoda > Insecta > Hemiptera > Cicadellidae > Macrosteles > Macrosteles quadrilineatus. Next base: position 163,074,890 of record NW_026542594.1, read on the forward strand.
CACTAAACTCAGCTGTGTTTGCGATTCATGTGTAAGTATAAAGTTTCTTTTGTTCGGTGTTGTTTGGGCTCTGTATTGTCATAGTTCTTCAAAAACCTACATTTTGAAGATCAAACCGTCGCCAATTTTTTCCTCATACAAGTTGTTTCAGGATTTACATTTAGTCGTTCACTTGATTAGATATTGACGCAATCACGTCAGCGCATTAATTATGTACCCAATCAATGCGCTGTGTGAAATTCATGTGTTGTTTTGTATCTCGTAACCGCTTGGATTAAAGTAAGGTAAATGTATAACATTTTTCATCATAAATCGTTGTTGATTATTTTTTTTAGAAATCTTTAATAGATATCCTACCGATAATCTTTAGCTATATTCGAACAAAAGTAGAAACAATAATCAACGTTTAAAAACAATGAGTGGGAAACGCGCCAGCTTACTAAATGTAATCGACAAGATTGCTTATGCAAATACATTAACATTTCCAATGCAAAGAGAGGGCTGTTTGTTTTTAATCCATTTGTGTCTACCTTAAACTGTTCATACTGACTTTGGTGTTACTTGACATGATCGTATTTATAGATTTTTATTGCAAAGTAAGCACTGTAGGGAAGTAGTTTCAAAATTCATTATTTTGTTTGGAAATAACATTCGTAAAACTACATAATAATCTGATTTTGATGAAATGTTGTACAAATCAGTAAAACTACGTTTCATTCAACTAGTTCGTGAACCAGCATGGGGTTTTATGGCGGGTTTGAAGAGGTAAAAATGGGGGTTCCCAATTTTGACTTACGAAACAAAAAAGTTAATTTTTTTCCAAAGCTTTTTGTAGAGCTTCGTATGGAGAATATAAGTAAACTGTTGTAGTTTAGTTGTTAATAGATATATTTTTATCAAATTTCTTGCTAATCTATTGGCATTATACTAAAAACATACTTTGTTACATTTCCTATAGCTACAAACCTTATTACTCATTAAACCTTTTTTTATATAATACATTTGACATTTTAGAAAAAATATTTCAGTGAAAATCAGTTTTAGAAAATAGATATTTGCTTATTATGCAGGTTTGCTGCGGCGGGGTATAGTTTTTAGTTAAGTAATTTGTAAATTTTGAAGCACACCAGACATAATGTAGCAAAGTTCGCGAGTTTATACACGAGTGTTTTGCAACAGTAACTACTGTATCAGCCATTGTACCAACCTTAGCGAGCGCTAACTAGCTCGGAAAGTTACTTATTTCCTAACTACATCAGTTTTAAACTCAGTTTCTGTGGAGAGCAAGATAATTTCTCGTCGACGGCGTTACTGTACGACTGCAGCAACAATAAAGGATGTTTCATCTCATAATGATTTTTACTCCAAAAAGTTCATGTGATTTACGTGATGGATATTGAATAATCAATCACATGCAATAATGGAGATTTTCTTGTGATATACTTGATATACTTGTGATTAACTTGATGCTTATTCTTGTCGTTTTCTTATTTGTAATGTTTTATCAATTAAATTTCAAAGTAATGTACCTTACATACCATCCATATGTCATCATTTCCTGTGCTAACCAAGTAGCTTGTGATAACTTGTTTTGTAATGTAACAGAATAAGGGTCGATTCACACACATCAGTCACGGCACGTTGCAGTCCAGGCACGTCACAGTTAACAAAAATATTCTTTAATGTATTTTATATAGCGATATCTACACTCACCCGTTCCGTCAGTAGCTCTGCAGGCGTCCGTCAGTCAATTTCAGATTTCTTTTCACCGATATTTTTGGTTTGTTCGGACGCCTGACGGACGTGTTTTAGGTTAGAAAATAGTACTTTTTAAAATTTAAATTATCGAATTTATATTTTAAGTAATGTTTGTAACAATCAACAAGACGAACGATGAAAATTTGATGGAATATTGTGTTTTAATTAATTATTTTTTACTTTATCAACACTGTAAATATAGTGACGAAAGAGTGACTGCAACCAAATGACTGACAGTTTGACTGAGACATTGCGGATGCAACTGTGACTGGACTGTAACTGGACTGCAACGGAACTGTGACTGGACTGATATGTGTGAATCGACCTTAAAGAGAACTGTTTGCAGAATCATCAATCCGATCGTTGCAACTTCACAGTTTATTATCTCATTTAACTTAACGCAGCTTCAATTGTGTTGTGGAGTCTAACTAGCCAGTAACGGACAATCTTTAAGTATATTTCATAAAACACTTGTATACTTAAAATAGATTCTTAAATGTTTGCTTTATTTGGATTTTACTTATACTGAACAATTTGTACTATGCCATATAATGTAATTGCAAAATTCAGTAAAAATTAATCCATTGTTTAAAATTAAAATTTACGTGTGTTTTTATTTTACCCGACTTCAAATTTTTTTGACAATAACAGGTTTTTTTTTACAAAATAGGCATCTAGTAAAATGTCCAAGTTGCATTTTTCTATACTGAAAATATAGTGTACGATTAATTAGTAGTACCTTTGACTAGTCAATGGTAGTACTTAGTTCTTAAATTTACAACACGAAGCGCAATTGATATGACATTTTTCCCAACAGCGAACTGCTGCCAAGAGATACAAGGGGAATACACATAAAGAACAACGGGGGAGCGTGGCGGTGGCCGCGAAAGTGGGAGCTAGTAGGGTGTTATAGAATTGTCTTTGTGATGTTCTCCACAAGACATATCGTATGTCTCAAAGTGAAAGCTTTAGACCTGAAACATTTCCTAAGCTTAAGAGTACAACAGAGGAAATAACAAAGTTTTGTACTTTTATTGCAACAGAAACTTCTTAGATGTACTTTAACTACAGTTCGGATTCCCTTGATAATTCTGTTCAATTAGAAAATTTGATCTTAAAGTTAGTTATTATTTAAAAGTAGGAAGTCTTTTCTCCAGTTGAAAAGCTTTCGTGGGGTATCTTTCATTTAGTTTGTTTTTAGCGTACATGATTTTTAAATTATCTACCTCTATAGCGTTGTCAATACGCAGTGCTCTAAACAATTTTATATACAGTTTGTTACGTTACAATACGATATATATCAGTATATCAGTATAAATATACCCTCTGACTTTGAAGAATCCAACTTCATGGAATACGTCCACAGGTTGGTATTGAAGTCACGTTAAGTTTACAAAGTCTGTTCGCCTCCTTGATGCTAAGATACAGCCTTGAAAATTCTCTATGAAGAATACAAAAATCAGAGACAGTAGCCACAGCTTTGGATTTTTTGGGATTTTAAAAAGCCCCCCAAAGCTTTTTATCGTAACTTATTATAAACTGCTCTTTTGCCTTATTTTTATTATTTAACGAAATATGAGTAACTACAGCTATTACTGTAGCTCCTGTTGAGTCTGATTCCTTAGGTTAGTCTGACCAGCAATAGAAAAAAACATTAAATTTAGTAAAACTTTTTAAAATTGAATTAGAGAAAGGTATTATATAGGCCTACACCATAGGGTAACATAACAACATAGCTGTATTTGGTACGATTTCATATTGCGAAGTTCATTCTTTATTAGGAATCGTAATTTTCTGTCATGTTATGCATACCACAGTTTGAAAATATTGCAATACAATTACTAATAGCTATTTAAAATTTTTGCAAATAGTTGGTCATATGACCTCCCTAAGTCATGTACTACGAGCAGTGATATGCTTTATTTTCAACCCTTAATAATCATAAACTTACTATAGTAAATCATCAGCTTGGAAAATAAATTTAAATTCGTACTCGTTACAAAAATCGCCGTACATAGTTTATTGCGGAACATAAACTAAATTAAATCATCTAATTTTAAAATCCAAAACGAATCATACTATTACATGTTTAATGTTCTATTGCATTGAATCGATCAATTCATGAATCTGTTCGCCATACAAGAGTTGTCATGCTAGCAGGCGGAGGCGGAGGACGAGCATCGTTTAGAGATATGCTTGTGCTGTAGTTATGTATTGATCTGTGGCGAGAACTGACTGGTGCTCCACTCTCATTACCAATGCTGTTCCGATAACTAACCATTGACGTCGAGATTTATTGTAAACCATCATAGCGAACAAACACGAACATTGCCACATTCACACTATTTACATTTTTAGATTATCAAATGAATGGTCAAACATTTCGAATGACTTTAAAGTGAGATTTTCCATTTATTTTTCCTTAATATGACTATTGGATTCTAATGGACCAAACAGAAATTAAGGTTTGAGCCGTCAGGTCATAGAACTGCCAAGTAGTAAATGAAAGTTGGTAATAAGTTGTATTTTAACCTGAAACTTCATGGTGAAGTCCTGCTCTCAAACAGACTAGTTAGTGAAGCGTTCTACAAACAATTAAAATTTCTCTAGCAAGCAAATGGTGTTTTTTCTGGCACAATGTAGGTACAGTATAATATACAATTTTGATCACTTTAACTTCCAAAAATGCCATTAAACAGTAAATGCGTATTATTATTTAATTTTTAAATTTTATGTGGGTATGAAATAATGATTGTTTTCTCCTCGGACGCTAGGCGCGAGTCCAGCGTTGGTTTCCCCATTACTTCAGGCTAGACCTAGGTGTTGCGGCTTTATCACTTCGATAACATCCATTGGTGATTTGGCAGGATTTGAACCCTTGACCTCAGGAACCGAAGTCCCGTTCTCTACCACTAGACCAGCTTGCTCCCCATGAAATAATTAATTTAGACAAAGTTTTTATATAATGCAATCTTATATTGGATTCCGCTCGTGGGAAACTCAGTAGCAGAAGTACGCCACCCTAATAACAATATTATAATATAGTTCAAATCCCGACAAAAAAGTCATTGAAATAGGTTACGGCTGCTCATGGTGGCGATGCATTTGAGATGGAATGCTACAAAATGTTTTTTCTGTCATTGTAAAACCTTGACTGACCTTGTCTATGTATAGGCCTATGTGTGTGTGTGTGTGTGTGATAGATACTGTTCAATGAAATGGCGACCATACATAGTAGTTATTTTAAGCCAAGTATGAATGAAGATGGGTGTAGGATGAGTGGTGCGATCTTGTAGTCTTGTTAGTGACTAAGGCCGACATTCCTTAGACACAGCTGTTAATTAATAGCCCATACAGCTAATGGCAACTAAGGGACCTACAGTTTATAGTGGAATCCGAACTACATTTTTCCTTGGTATATACGAATTGGTCTAATTATCAGGATAGTACTGCGGATAGTCGTAGTACTCACTCGTGCGGACGTTAATCCACACCAGGGAGTATCGCATCCAAGCATATGCAAGTGTGTTTGTGTGTGGCCTATCGACAGAGTACAGTGCAGTCAGATATATGTTGTCATATACTTGTGCATCACTTAGCCACGCGAGGTCAGAGGTCACCCTACTTTACTGTGTCGCTGTCGTTGAAGTTGTAATATATGTATAAACACTGTTGGAGAACTAACCCAGTGTACTAGCGTTTAGCACGCGACCGCTAGACTCCAGATTGCCGAGGTCATCATATTTACGTTCATGTCCCATATCGTATCTCTACAGTGGTCATAATTTAAGATAAAATAGTAATCAAACAATAAATAAGCTAGTAGACTGTATCCATGATTTCTTGAGTTCTTCTATACTTGTACTTAAGTTCTACATCTACAATTCTTTGGATTTCCTTATTGTAGTAAACCCGCTTAAGACTGGACGTGCACATTCTTAAGATGTAAAGATGTTTATCTAACATCAGTCCTAGGCAATTTCGGAGTTCTTATGAAGTACGACAAATATGCCCAGGCTAGTGACGAAGACTAGGGGAGGTTTTTAGTGGGTATACGGCCACTAGGCCGTTTAACGGTGCGTAGACGCATTTTCCTGCCCCCCCCCCCATAAAAAAAAACAAAAAAGAGTCCACAGACTTAAGGTTGCGTTTTTCTTATGTGATATTTAGATTTAGATTATGTTTATTTTGAATTTTATTATGTTGAAGAAAAAATATTTGTAGATTAATAAATACAAATGCTGAGGTATTGAGGAGAATATAGTTTTATTAAAATTTGCCCCTTCGTTTACCAACCGTTTGCTGGAATTGATTAACACTAATGAAACCTCTTTAATACCTGCTTCGGTAGAGGATTTTCATATTATCCCTCTTACTCTATGTCAGAACGATTTAATTAAATACGGTAAATATCTTAAACAATTACAAGGTTGTTACTCTACAAGGTTAGGAATTTAAAACAATAATGATTTTTATGAGATGGAATTAATTAATTGCTCATATTATCACAATTTAGCATATTTTATGTTTTAGGTTGTATAAACACAATATGTGAAAGATTTAATGCAATTTTGTTTTGCAATTCAAATACATACATGGCATAAAATTCATAAAAATGGCATCGAGTTCTTTACTAATAAAGAATAGTAATCCATTAAAGGGTAAGGGATCTTTACCGACTTGTTATCTTAACGGGTTCAGACTACGCTGGTACTTTATAACATGGTCAACAATATAAGATATGTAGTATATGGGAATTATGATTAACATACTATCATATATCCAAATAATATAAAGGTTCTCGGTATTTATAGTGTATACTTAATAGGATCTAAGAATAAGAAACACAAATAATTTCTTGCTAGCTAGCCTATATTTAAAGAGCGTGTTTTCAATAAATGAAGTTTGGTCTTTTTTTGTACACCGTCATGTTTCTTTTGCATAGAAATACAACAATCTTGTACTAGTGGACGATTTGAGCTTTTCGCACTATAATCTACTAAAACCATCAAAATACGTCCATTTTGATTCCTAATGTTAATTCCTAAATGTTAGCCGTACGTTTGACAGTAACTTGTATATGTTAGTTATAGTTTTGACGCCTTTGAAAAATTCGTATAAAACATATTCCATTACAATTTTAGAATCTAAATCACTATTCACCACCTGAATTACTAGGACTGGAGTTTTAGTATCACAGACAGTCACTTATTCCAATGATTGTCAATGCCTTTGAAAGGCTAATTTATTCTAGAATGCGAAATCAGCGGGAGCAGCTGTAAAATAAATGAAATTGAAATTCCACTCCGGCTTATCACTTGCTTGCTAGTTCGTTCATCATTGAAACTCTAAAACCGCATAGTTTATTATTTGTTGTTTAACATACTATAAGTACGATGAATGGCAATTAATTTTTATTATAAAAAGTATATATTTCGTTAAAACATATTTGATTGAGATTTCCAATTGAGTACTATAGTTTTATCTAATTGTATATTTCCACTACACAAGTAGGTTTTTAGAATGAACGTTTTTGACATTAAAAATAAACATAATTACCCAATAATTTCTTGCTATTGGCTAAATCTAATCACGTCCACATTATCAATATTTTTTCTTCCAGTGAAATATTGGCTTCTATCAGCTTTTGATAGTTCGGAAAATTCAGATTATTTATCTGATGAATATTATGTACTTATTAGTCATATGTATTGGTACAACTTTTGCAATTACATAATAATATAAAAACATACATTTACTTTTAATTGGTATGACCATATCTGAAAATAGTCAACGCATTGATGTTAAATTTTGTATTTTGAACTGTCACACTCGATAAAAAGATAGGCGAAATCATATTTATAATTACACCCTACTGCCGAGAAAAGCTAGGGGATAGAACGTTGTACAGGTAACCTTTACTGATTTTTTTTTCAGATATTTATGCTATCAGATACCACATAAAATGCACTTAATACTGTGTATTTTAAATGAAAATGGCACACAAACTTTGAACTTAGAATTCGCTTATAAACTCTACAAATACAGGAAAAGCTAAATTGCATGGATTATATCTCTACGAATTAGGATTGCGACCATAATGCTGATTTCATGAACAGTCTGCTTAAGTAATCAAACCTCATCCACAGTATATTTTTTGGTTACATTCATTTTACAGTGTAAATGTTTACTTTTTATTATAATTATAACTTAAGGATGGTTTACTAATCATCATTTAAATGTAATAAATTTCAACAATTATATCGCAAGTCAACAATTTTACATTTTGTAATCAATACCCTCTTTACACTAGTTCTGAAAATTCTAAAAACAAAAACAATTCCCGGATAAAAATAAGTAACAAACCTCGAGCACATTTCACGAAATGAGGATTTAATGAGATTATATTTAATGAATAAACACTAAGTGTATGACATAGAGTAAGGAAAACGTGTACCTTGCTATGAACCTTTAACAGGGCAGTAAACCCGGGTTAACTCGAATCCCAACCCCAAGGGAAGGTTAATGTTGGTCTTTGATAGGTAAAGAGTGTCCTTCGAAGAAGCCTTCGCTTTATTTTGTATTACATGATTTATCTTTGCAGTGATATTTTGAAACTTTTCACACGTTATACTAATATATACATCGATTATAGTATGGCGCTTTTATCTTTATAGCTCACTTATAAAGTTAGAAACTAACGGTGATAAAGTTTTATGTGTTTTGATCGCTTTCCCCTACAAGCGTTTGGGATTCGTTACTTTAAAATGCCATTGGCATAGAAACTAAAATATAAAAAAATGACTTGCCGCCATAAATCCTTATTTAATCACAATATGTTTTAAAAATTCTCTAGGCCTTAGTAAAGATAGTCAATTAACTCAAAATATTTTTCCTGCATTGAGTACGTCTGTAAACACGTTACCAAATAAAAGCCTAATAAAAGGCTCAGAGATTATCTAGTGATTGATAAACTAACGCGTATTTTTGGAAGAACTCTACATACTCGTTACACTAAAGAATACTTTTTTAATCGTGTAGCGGAATTGTATTGTACTTTTAAAGTTTTTTGTTGTAAATTATGATTTCATTTAATAATTATTATTCTAAGATTAAATTATCGTAGCTGTATTTGTGACCCTAGTTGATACTATACAAGGTTATAAGCAAAGGCAAATTTAATTCCACCCGGTGTCTTTCCTGGAATAACTTAACAAGGTTCAAATTAATTGTCGCAGATTCTACTTGATACGTCATTACAGCTTACAACTTTCTGTGTAGTTCGTAAAACATATTACAACGCTGAGCACAGTTAATGGGCAAAATCCGTAGAAGTGTGCTGTAGTAACTTACATGGATTAGGTTATAACAGTAATATTGAAACAAATCGTCAAAGCAGCTTAATATACGTTCTGGCTGATATCTACGATTCAGTAGATATCCTGATATCTACTGAATGTAGTAACACTGAATATGCCAGGGTACTCTCTTCATTTTTTTTCCAAATAGTGATAGGTAGGTAATGTTGTCAACAATGTGTTTACGATATCGTTGAGGAAGCACTGCTGTAATGTCCTGATATCGATGTAGCCATTACACAATGGACTGTCATGTATGACAATGTACAACTCATGTTATGACAGTTACTCTGTAATGCGACGTGGTAGACCGATCGTTCATGTAAGTTATAGTAATGTATAGTAAAAATTTACAACAATATACTTACGACGGGTGAGATCATTGTAGGAGCACTGCAGTAATGTCCTGATATCGATATAGCCATTATACACAATGTACTGTCATGTATGACAATGTACAACTCGTGTTATGACAGTTACTCTGTAATGCGACGTGGTAGACCGATCGTTCATGTAAGTTATAGAAATGTAGAGTAAATATTTACAACAATATACTCACGACGGGTGAGATCATTGTAGGAGCACTGCAGTAATGTCCTGATATCGATCTAGCCATTACACAATGTACTGTCATGTATGACAATGTACGACTAATGTTATGACAGTTACTCTGTAATGCGACGTGGTAGACCGATCGTTCATGTAAGTTATAGAAATGTAGAGTAAATATTTACAACAATATACTCACGACGGGTGAGATCATTGTAGGAGCACTACAGTAATGTCCTGATATCGATGTAGCCATTACACAATGTACTGTCATGTATGACAATGTACACCTCATGTTATGACAGTTACTCTGTATTGCGACGTGGTAGACCGATCGTTGATGTAAGTTATAGCAATGTAGAGTAAATATTTACAACAATATACTCACGACGGGTGAGATCATTGTAGGAGCACTACAGTAATGTCCTGATATCGATGTAGCCATTACACAATATACTGTCATGTATGACAATGTACAACTCATGTTATGACAGTTACTCTGTATTGCAACGTGGTAGACCGATCGTTGATGTAAGTTATAGCAATGTAGAGTAAATATTTACAACAATATACTCACGACGGGTGAGATCATTGTAGGAGCACTACAGTAATGTCCTGATATCGATATACCCATTTTATATCGCAGTTACTTTGTAATGCGAAAACCGTTCATCGAGATCATTCTAGATTCACTGCAGTAACATTGTACATTACGTATCGTTTATAGTATGCACACTTAATATTTACAATGTACTTACGCCGACTGAGAATCGTTGTATCATTGTGCAGCTCTGCAGTCATTTTACTGATGGCAGTAACAGTGTAACGTGACATGGCAGGCTCATCTTTGACACATGTAATTTCACACTTGTAAAGCCTCTATCTAGCGATAAATCCGTCTTGTCATCTGTCATCCCGTCTCCAGCGAGTGTCCGAATGTTTTACGAGTGTGAGCTTTTGATTGCTGCCCACTTTGGGTACATCACCATTCTGAAAACTTGTATAGTCACTATAATAAAAACGTTCCACTCTTTTTGGATTAAACTTATGATTGCAAAATACTTCGCGCTTATGTGTAAGCAACCTTTTTTGAGAAAATTTGGATATCACCACATTACCGCTCACGTTAGTCAAAAGTAAATGTATTCTCTTTTATAGAGTTCATATTGGTTATTGCTTGTTTTGTTATAAAAATTAATGTCACGAAGATAATGTCCTTAAGAATATTGTTTATATGTCTACCCATTGTGAACTTAAGGACGTTAATAGAAAAACGCACTTACTTGCTACAGGTTTTGTGATTAATCGGACAATCTAAAAACCACCATGTTGTTCAATGAGTGTTAATACATTTGCCACATAGTATGAGAGCTGCGAAATCATTACAATAGCCATTGCAAAATTGGCCAAGCGCCAGTCGGCTCTCCAACAGATAAGTTGTTTTCACAATAGACTCTTTTCCTGACCCTCTTCGCGGATATTTTTTGCAAAAAATTATACTCCTTTACTTTCGTGATAGTTTATCTATCTATATATATAAAAGGCAAAGCCCTCACTGACTGACTCACTCACTCACTCACTCATCACTAATTCTCCCACTTCCCATTTACCTAGGAGGCTGAAATTTGGTACAATGATTCTTTAGGCATTAAATAGGAAAACTAAGTTGTTTTTATTCTGATCGGACTCTCGGGCTCCGCCCCAGTGGCTTTGGAGTTTACCATGTTAACCTTATGAATACTCATATTTAAAAGGAATTAATGAATATTAACAGCTGTTTCAATTAAACAAGTTGGTTCTGTTCTATGATGTTCAATAGCATTAAAGTTACAAGGATTACCAACAGGGTGCAGCACTATTATTTTTTTTTTATTTATGACACCAGCTAATTTGCAACCAAAAGGTGAGTGAGCGTAGCGAACGAACTTCAACCTGGAGGCGAGTTAGCGTAGCGAATGAGCTAACCTGAAGGCAAGTGAGCGCAGCGAACGAGCTCCAACCTAAAGATGAGTGAGCGTAGCGAACGAACTTCAACCAGGACGTGATTGAGCCATGCAAACGAGCTCACTTATGAAGTAAAACGGGGCAAAGCCCGCGGGTACAGCTAGTACATGATAGTTGTACAAATTGAATGTATAGTACAATAATGTTTATGAGACTGATTAGTTTGTTCACCTACAGTGCCACTTATAACGCCCCAGAGAGGTGTTTCATAGTTGATATTCAAGAGGTGTTCTTCATCACGTGACTTCGCTTTCCCCTATCCCGAACATCTTTCATCTCCTCGTCATTTCCTTACCCTTTGAGGCTCGGGTCAAGGGTGATAATTTTAACACTTTATGTTTGTAAATAGATATAATATATTTGTTAATGTAAAAAAAAAATCTTTACTTTGACTATAACGAGAGAAAACATCATAAAACATGTTAAATATTTTAACGTTGCATCGCTTTGGAGTGAGAAAACAGGTTCGTTTCGTCTACTGTAGAAAATGTTACAGTTCGCCAATAATTATAAAAAAATTAAATCGTAAAAATAGTGTTACATAACACTTTTTTTTCAATCGGGTGTTTGGCGAGATAAAGTTAAAACATTTTATGAAAAGGGAATAAAAGGAATGTAAATTGTGCAAATGTGAATACTGTGGATTTTTATTTTGCTGATTTGGGGATAAATTAATATTTTCTGCTATAAAAGTGCGTAGCTCGAGAGAATTTTGAGGATGTGCAAAGGCACACCTTCATGTTATGTTGAGACTATACATCTTTGTGTGCTTAGTCGTTTCAGTATTTTTTCCCCTTTTATGTAGAACAATCACACAGACAGATACTCCTTTTGTTCAGAACATAAAAGATAAAGATACATTATTCTGAAGAGTCATTCCATACCCTTTAAGGTCCGGATAATATAATTAAAATTATTTGATTGTAACGAGAGAAATCATCACACAACTTGTTTAAGATACAAATACATAAAACTAAATATGTTATCGGTGCTTTGGTGTGAGTGGTGAAATTTATTACATCTACTGTAGAAAAGTAATGCATTCTTACCAATAATTGCCATACAATCCAGCTGTAAAATAATTTCACAAAACACTTTTTTTTAAATCCAACATTCGATAAAAGGAAAACAATGGAATTGTTAAGTAAACTGTGCAAATCTGAATACCATGGATTTTTCTTTTTGCTGTCTTGTATATCAATCAATATTTACTCCTAAAGAGACACACTTGGATGTAAGGGGCATGCTTCGAAATAATTTTGAGAATTTACAAAGGTCTTTTTCGTTGTCCAGGCTCATAATACACTTTAGTGGAAAAAATAGTTCAGTATTTTTTTCTTCTTTTATTACTGAGCAAACACACAGACAAATTACACCTTTTGTTCATAACATACTAGATACACTGTTAGTATACAAATTAACTCCTTCAGTTCCGTCTAAGTACTCAAGTTCTTCATATAACTCTTTACTGCAACCATTATTACTGCTAATGCAGTCAAAGTAAGTAAGAAAACTGACACTGTTATTTAGCAAATACCTAACCGAGTGGTTGGAAGCTTCAACAATGTATTATCTCACCACCGTGTATCCTGTTAACGTTGTTGTTGTTGACGCTAGCAACTCACCATGTCAGGTATCACACTCGCTGTCAAAAGCATGTTGCTGAGTGTGAGATGGCCTAATGTCATTATTGTCTAAGGTGTCCTCGCTAACACAAGCAGACTTGCAGCTTTGTTTTGTCTTGACATTCACCGTGTAATATATTGATAGTAATTGTATTGCATTGTTAGTTGTATTGAAAACTCAACCTGATTACTGTGTATTATATTCGTAATTTTTTTTCAGATTTCCAAAAACTCGAAAGAGAAGCTCGTATATGTAGAAAACTTCAACATCCCAATATTGGTAAGTTTTTTCGTAAATTTTTAGTTAATATAGATTTAGAGTACAGTGAAATAAGTTTTAAATATATTTTCAGATGTATTAACCGTGTTATTGATTATTTTTTTTAACGATTAAAAGTATTGGCTTTTCACGTTGTAAATACATCCCTACTATATGCAGGTTTTAAAAACTATATACTTTATTTTATCTATTGCTCATTGGCTCTTACATTACATATTTTTATCCATTTTATTCAGTAATAGTGTCAACAAAATGCTCACAATAATATACTTTGATATTCTAGAAACAGTGAGAGAGAATTTATTTTATCATTAATTTATTCCGCATATTAATTTATTCCTTGTAATTACGACGATTTATCAGACTCTACAGTATGTTTTTGATTGCTAAAAATTTATAAATAACGAATGCCTTTCAGTATGAATAGCTTACAAATATCCTTTTCGTATAGTTTCAATTATTAATTTCTCGTATTTTTGTGGACTTAATCAATGCCAAGGACGTTTTCTTTTTAATTCGTAACTATCTATTTAAAAAAAATTAAAGGCCTCAACGCCGAGATCCTATTATTTTAGGCCTTCCACTTTTTATCCATTACAACACTTCAATTCACATAGGCAATTCACATTGCCTACAACAAGCTATACACGACGTATTATTTTAAACGCATACCTATGTACCTATATTACTCCAAAGACACATAATGGCGTATAGTACTTCTATAAATTCCACGGTGTTTCCTACATTATATCTAGTAATTCTTGTTGGAAAGGCATTCTAGTCGGAAGTTCACAATAGAAGAGATTTAAACAAATTTGATTTTTCAAATATTATCATTTTATAGGTAGTATAATTTTCAACCTTTTTGTTTTTAAGTGTGTCAAGAATATATCGTCTTTGTTATTTATAAGTGATAACCTCTTACTTTGTTGTGAAACAAATTTTTTTCTTGAAAACTATTCCACAAAAATATAACAGTTTCCTATTTGTAGTGACAATAAAAAAAATGGGATTTTGTATTTCTAAAACAAAACCAAACGAAGCCATTTCTTCAAAAAATTGTTTCTATGAAACTAAGTAATCCATAGGTTGTTTTTTATTAATGTCATTATATAAATGCGTTCTTCACGTTTCCTGTCAGGTTAAATTCGCTGGGTTAACGAATAATTTATAAAACGCGTAGGTTTTGCATGATTCTGTTAATACCGGGATATAGCATTGAGACCCCCTAATATGGCCAGTTATACTTCTGACTAAACTCAGTCAACTTCAACCATATTTGGTTAAAACCGTATCGTAAAAACTAACCGTTTTCCAATAATACGTAGTGTAACTTGCTTAACACCTATTTGATATAAAAGTGCTTTACAATAAAACTTTCACTTTACCTTTGTTGAATTTATCAGCTTTCGCATAAGAGGGTAGAAATACTTTAACAATTACAGTAGTCGGGGAAGTTTCGAAACCGTCATAATAAAGCTGTAAGCTCCGGAACTTTCTGGATGAAGTAGTTCGTGCAGAAATTCTTTCATTGAATTCTTGATATTATTTTCTCTTATAACTTTCATAACTCCAAAGTAATCTTTAATGATCGACATTTTAACAACCAATTGCAAAATTATTTCAACTTATTGTTACAAATTATCTTTAATATTAACGTTCCGGTTGACAGAAGATTTTGAAATAAAATTAAGGAATGTTTAAATAAAGAATTAGTGGTTTGTATTTTTGCAAACCTAGTGTTTTAAATTGCTGATTGAGTTAAATTGATGTGCAAACAAATTATCCACCTCACAGCCACGTATTGATACTTTATTACTGACAAATAATTTTTATTGAACTAGAGTTTGTAAATTATTTTATTCATAAATTATTCCGTTTTCGCTGTTGGATAATGGGACCTTAAATGTCTCACCCTTTCATAATAATTGTTACGATGATATCGCGCCCGCTGTTCTACAATTGTCTCAACTATGTACACATAACGTTACTTAGTTGCTATTCATGGTTGTCAACGTCTCTAAATGGATACAATCTGTTACGTGCATCTCTCGCCCTCTGTCTTACAATTGTCTCAACCATGTACACATAACGTAACTTAGTTGCTATTCATGGCTGTCAACACGTCTCTAAATGGATACATTCTGTTACGTGCATCTCTCACCCGCTGTCTTACAATTGTCTCAACCATGTACACATAACGTAACTTAGTTGCTATTCATGGCTGTCAACGTCTCTAAATGGATACAATCTGTTACGTGCATCTCTCGCCCTCTGTCTTACAATTGTCTCTACCATGTGCACGTAACGTAACTTAGTTGCTATTCATAGCGTTCAACGTCTCTAAATGGATACATTTAGTTACGTGCATCTCTTGCCCTCTGTCTTACAATTGTCTCTACCATGTGCACATAATGTAACTTAGTTGCTATTCACGGCTGTCAACGTCTCTAAATGGATACATTCTGTTACGAGAATATCTCGCCCTCTGTCTTACAATTGTCTCAACCATGTACACATAACGTAACTTAGTTGCTATTCACGGCTGTCAACGTCTCTAAATGGATACATTCTGTTACGTGAATCTCTCGCCCTCTGTCTTACAATTGTCTCAACCATGTACACATAACGTTACTTAGTTGCTATTCATGGCTGCCAACGTCTCTAAATGGATACATTCTGTTACGTGCATCTCTCGCTCTCTGTCTTACAATTGTCCCAAACATGTGCACATACTGTAACTTAGTTGCTATTCATGGCTGTCAACGTCTCTAAATGGATACATTCTGTTACATGCATCTCTCGCCTTCTGTCTCACAATTGTCTCAACCATGTACACATAACGTAACTTAGTTGCTATTCATGGCTGTCAACGTCTCTAAATGGATACAATATGTTACGTGCATCTCTCGCCCTCTGTCTTACAATAGTCTCAACCGTGTACACATAACGTAACTTAGTTGCTATTCATGGCTGTCAACGTCTCTAAATGGATACAATATGTTGCATGCATCTCTCGCCCTCTGTCTTACAATTGTCTCAACCATGTACACATAACGTAACTTAGTTGCTATTCATGGCTGTCAACGTCTCTAAATGGATACAATATGTTGCATGCATCTCTCGCCCTCTGTCTTACAATTGTCTCAACCATGTACACATAACGTAACTTAGTTGCTATTCATGGCTGTCAACGTCTCTAAATGGATACATGCTGTTACGTGCATCTCTCGCCCGCTGTCTTACAATTGTCTCAACCATGTACACATAACGTAACTTAGTTGCTATTTATGGCTGTCAACGTCTCTAAATGGATACAATCTGTTACGTGCATCTCTCGCCCTCTGTCTTAGAGTTGTCTCAACCATGTACATATAACGTAACTTAGTTGCTATTCATGGCTGTCAACGTCTCTAAATGGATACATTTAGTTACGTGCATCTCTTGCCCTCTGTCTTAGAGTTGTCTCAACCATGTACATATAACGTAACTTAGTTGCTATTCATGGCTGTCAACGTCTCTAAATGGATACATTTAGTTACGTGCATCTCTTGCCCTCTGTCTTACAATTGTCTCAACCATGTACACATAACGTAACTTAGTTGCTATTCATGGCTGTCAACGTCTCTAAATGGATACATGCTGTTACGTGCATCTCTCGCCCGCTGTCTTACAATTGTCTCAACCATGTACACATAACGTAACTTAGTTGCTATTTATGGCTGTCAACGTCTCTAAATGGATACAATCTGTTACGTGCATCTCTCGCCCTCTGTCTTAGAGTTGTCTCAACCATGTACATATAACGTAACTTAGTTTCTATTCATGGCTGTCAACGTCTCTAAATGGATACATTTAGTTACGTGCATCTCTTGCCCTCTGTCTTACAATTGTCTCTACCATGTGCACATAATGTAACTTAGTCACTATTCATAGCTGTCAACGTCTCTAAATGGATACATTCTCTTACATGCATCTCTCACCTTCTGTCTAACAATTGTCTCGACCATTTACACATAACGTAACTTAGTTGCTATTCATAGCGTTCAACGTCTCTAAATGGATACATTTAGTTACGTGCATCTCTTGCCCTCTGTCTTACAATTGTCTCTACCATGTACACGTAACGTAACTAAGTTGCTATTCATAGCGTTCAACGTCTCTAAATGGATACATTTAGTTACGTGCATCTCTTGCCCTCTGTCTTACAATTGTCTCTACCATGTACACGTAACGTAACTTAGTTGCTATTCATAGCGTTCAACGTCTCTAAATGGATACATTTAGTTACGTGCATCTCTTGCCCTCTGTCTTAAAATTGCCTCTACCATGTACACGTAACGTAACTTAGTTGCTATTCATAGCGTTCAACGTCTCTAAATGGATACATTTAGTTACGTGCATCTCTTGCCATCTGTCTTACAATTGTCTCTACCATGTGCACATAATGTAACTTAGTCACTATTCATAGCTGTCAACGTCTCTAAATGGATACATTCTGTTACATGCATCTCTCACCGTCTGTCTAACAATTGTCTCAACCATTTACACATAACGTAACTTAGTTGACATTCACGGCTGTCAACGTCTCTAAATGGATACAATATGTTACGTGCATCTCTCGCCCTCTGTTTTACAATCGTCTCAACCATGTACACATAACGTAACTTAGTTACTATTCTTGGCTGTCAACGTCTCTAAATGGATACATTCTGTTACGTGCATCTGTCGCCCTCTGTCTTACAATTGTCTCAACCATGTACACATAACGTAACTTAGTTGCTATTCATGGCTGCCAACGTCTCTAAATGGATACATTTAGTTACGTGCATCTCTCGCCCTCTGTCTTACAATTGTCTCTACCATGTGCACATAATGTAACTTAGTCACTATTCATAGCTGTCAACGTCTCTAAATGGATACCTCCGTTACATGCATCTCTCGCCCGCTGTCTTATAATTGTCTCAACCATGTACACATAACGTAACTTAGTTTATATTCATGGCTGTCAACGTCTCTAAATGGATACATTCTGTTACGTGCATATTTCGCCCTCTGTCTTACAATTGTCTCAACCATATACACATAACGTAACTTAGTTGCTATTCATGGCTGTCAACGTCTCTAAATGGATACATTCTGTTACATGCATCTCTCGCCCTCTGTCTTACAATTGTCCCAACCATGTACACATAACGTAACTTAGTTGCTATTCATGGCTGTCAACGTCTCTAAATGGATACATTCTGTTACATGCATCTCTCGCCCTCTGTCTTACAATTGTCCCAACCATGTACACATAACGTAACTTAGTTGCTATTCATGGCTGTAAACGTCACTAAATGGATACATTCTGTTACGTGCATATTTCGCCCTCTGTCTTACAATTGTCTCTACCATGTGCACATAATGTAACTTAGTCACTATTCATAGCTGTCAACGTCTCTAAATGGATACATTCTGTTACATGCATCTCTCGCCCGCTGTCTTACAATTGTCTCAACCATGTACACATAACTAACTTAGTTTATATTCATGGCAGTCAACGTCTCTAAATGGATACATTCTGTTACATGCATCTCTCGCCCTCTGTCTTACAATTGTCCCAACCATGTACACATAACGTAACTTAGTTGCTATTCATGGCTGTCAACGTCTCTAAATGGATACATTCTGTTACATGCATCTCTCGCCCTCTGTCTTACAATTGTCTCAACCATGTACACATAACGTAACTTAGTTGCTATTCATGGCTGTCAACGTCTCTAAATGGATACATTCTGTTACATGAATCTCTCGCCCTCTGTCTTACAATTGTCTCAACCATGTACACATAACGTAACTTAGTTGCTATTCATGGCTGTCAACGTCTCTAAATGGATACATTCTGTTACATGCATCTCTCACCTTCTGTCTAACAATTGTCTCAACCATTTACACATAACGTAACTTAGTTGCTATTCATGGCTGTCAACGGATCTAAATGGATACATTCTGTTACGTGCATCTCTCGCTCTCTGTCTTACAATTGTCTCAACCATGTACACATAACGTAACTTAGTTGCTATTCATGGCTGTCAACGTCTCTAAATGGATACATTTAGTTACGTGCATCTCTTGCCCTCTGTCTTACAATTGTCTCTACCATGTGCACATAATGTAACTTAGTCACTATTCATAGCTGTCAACGTCTCTAAATGGATACATTCTGTTACATGCATCTCTCACCTTCTGTCTAACAATTGTCTCGACCATTTACACATAACGTAACATAGTTGCTATTCATAGCGTTCAACGTCTCTAAATGGATACATTTAGTTACGTGCATCTCTTGCCCTCTGTCTTACAATTGTCTCTACCATGTACACGTAACGTAACTTAGTTGCTATTCATAGCGTTCAACGTCTCTAAATGGATACATTTAGTTACGTGCATCTCTTGCCCTCTGTCTTACAATTGCCTCTACCATGTACACGTAACGTAACTTAGTTGCTATTCATAGCGTTCAACGTCTTTAAATGGATACATTTAGTTACGTGCATCTCTTGCCCTCTGTCTTACAATTGCCTCTACCATGTACACGTAACGTAACTTAGTTGCTATTCATAGCGTTCAACGTCTCTAAATGGATACATTTAGTTACGTGCATCTCTTGCCATCTGTCTTACAATTGTCTCAACCATTTACACATAACGTAACTTAGTTGACATTCACGGCTGTCAACGTCTCTAAATGGATACAATATGTTACGTGCATCTCTCGCCCTCTGTTTTACAATCGTCTCAACCATGTACACATAACGTAACTTGGTTACTATTCTTGGCTGTCAACGTCTCTAAATGGATACATTCTGTTACGTGCATCTGTCGCCCTCTGTCTTACAATTGTCTCAACCATGTACACATAACGTAACTTAGTTGCTATTCATGGCTGCCAACGTCTCTAAATGGATACATTTAGTTACGTGCATCTCTCGCCCTCTGTCTTACAATTGTCTCTACCATGTGCACATAATGTAACTTAGTCACTATTCATAGCTGTCAACGTCTCTAAATGGATACATTCTGTTACATGCATCTCTCGCCCGCTGTCTTACAATTGTCTCAACCATGTACACATAACGTAACTTAGTTTATATTCATGGCTGTCAACGTCTCTAAATGGATACATTCTGTTACATGCATCTCTCGCCCTCTGTCTTACAATTGTCCCAACCATGTACACATAACGTAACTTAGTTGCTATTCATGGCTGTCAACGTCTCTAAATGGATACATTCTGTTACATGCATCTCTCGCCCTCTGTCTTACAATTGTCCCAACCATGTACACATAACGTAACTTAGTTGCTATTCATGGCTGTCAACGTCACTAAATGGATACATTCTGTTACGTGCATATTTCGCCCTCTGTCTTACAATTGTCTCTACCATGTGCACATAATGTAACTTTGTCACTATTCATAGCTGTCAACGTCTCTAAATGGATACATTCTGTTACATGCATCTCTCGCCCGCTGTCTTACAATTGTCTCAACCATGTACACATAACGTAACTTAGTTTATATTCATGGCAGTCAACGTCTCTAAATGGATACATTCTGTTACATGCATCTCTCGCCCTCTGTCTTACAATTGTCCCAACCATGTACACATAACGTAACTTAGTTGCTATTCATGGCTGTCAACGTCTCTAAATGGATACATTCTGTTACATGCATCTCTCGCCCTCTGTCTTACAATTGTCTCAACCATGTACACATAACGTAACTTAGTTGCTATTCATGGCTGTCAACGTCTCTAAATGGATACATTCTGTTACATGAATCTCTCGCCCTCTGTCTTACAATTGTCTCAACCATGTACACATAACGTAACTTAGTTGCTATTCATGGCTGTCAACGTCTCTAAATGGATACATTCTGTTACGTGCATCTCTCACCTTCTGTCTAACAATTGTCTCAACCATTTACACATAACGTAACTT
This sequence comes from Macrosteles quadrilineatus, assembly GCF_028750875.1. Classification (NCBI taxonomy): domain Eukaryota; kingdom Metazoa; phylum Arthropoda; class Insecta; order Hemiptera; family Cicadellidae; genus Macrosteles; species Macrosteles quadrilineatus. The sequence continues at coordinate 163,096,449 of NW_026542594.1, forward strand.
AGTTGCTATTCATGGCTGTCAACGGATCTAAATGGATACATTCTGTTACGTGCATCTCTCGCTCTCTGTCTTACAATTGTCTCAACCATGTACACATAACGTAACTTAGTTGCTATTCATGGCTGTCACCGTCTCTAAATGGATACATTCTGTTACGTGCATCTCTCGCTCTCTGTCTTACAATTGTCTCAACCATGTACACATAACGTAACTTAGTTGCTATTCATGGCTGTCAACGTCTCTAAATGGATACATTCTGTTACGTGCATCTCTCACCTTCTGTCTAACAATTGTCTCAACCATTTACACATAACGTAACTTAGTTGCTATTCATGGCTGTCAACGGATCTAAATGGATACATTCTGTTACGTGCATCTCTCGCCCTCTGTCTTACAATTGTCTCAACCATGTACACATAACGTAACTTAGTTGCTATTCATGGCTGTCACCGTCTCTAAATGGATACATTCTGTTACGTGCATCTCTCGCTCTCTGTCTTACAATTGTCTCAACCATGTACACATAACGTAACTTAGTTGCTATTCATGGCTGTCACCGTCTCTAAATGGATACATTCTGTTACGTGCATCTCTCGCTCTCTGTCTTACAATTGTCTCAACCATGTACACATAACGTAACTTAGTTGCTATTCATGGCTGTCAACGTCTCTAAATGGATACATTCTGTTACATGCATCTCTCGCCCTCTGTCTTACAATTGTCTCAACCATGTACACATAACGTAACTTAGTTGCTATTCATGGCTGTCAACGGATCTAAATGGATACATTCTGTTACATGAATCTCTCGCCCTCTGTCTTACAATTGTCTCAACCATGTACACATAACGTAACTTAGTTGCTATTCATGGCTGTCAACGTCTCTAAATGGATACATTCTGTTACGTGCATCTCTCACCTTCTGTCTAACAATTGTCTCAACCATTTACACATAACGTAACTTAGTTGCTATTCATGGCTGTCAACGGATCTAAATGGATACATTCTGTTACGTGCATCTCTCGCTCTCTGTCTTACAATTGTCTCAACCATGTACACATAACGTAACTTAGTTGCTATTCATGGCTGTCAACGTCTCTAAATGGATACATTCTGTTACATGCATCTCTCACCTTCTGTCTAACAATTGTCTCAACCATTTACACATAACGTAACTTAGTTGCTATTCATGGCTGTCAACGGATCTAAATGGATACATTCTGTTACGTGCATCTCTCGCTCTCTGTCTTACAATTGTCTCAACCATGTACACATAACGTAACTTAGTTGCTATTCATGGCTGTCACCGTCTCTAAATGGATACATTCTGTTACGTGCATCTCTCGCCCCGTTTTACAATTGTCTTTACTATGTGCACGTAAAATTCTCTAAATGGATACATTCTATTACATGCATCTCCCGCCTTTTATCTTGAACAATTGTCTCAACCATATACACATAACGTAACTTAGTTGCTATTTATGGCTGTCAACGTCTCTAAATGGATACATTCTGTTAAGTGTATCTTTTCTCTTCTGAATCACAATTAATTTACCGACTCCCCTTAAATTGAGAAATTCTATCGTTTTCATTCGTATACTCGTACTACTATTCATTCTATTTTTTTCTCCTTGTACTATAATTTACAGGTTTTTAATATCATTATCGAAGTTGCTCTGAATTATATTACTATTTTACACTCATCTTACCTACAATTATACTCCTACTTGTTTATTATACTTTATGAAACTATGCAATAATCCTAAATTGTTGACTACGTCTTTGTAATTTTCGTGTAAGTACAAAAAGCGGTCCTGCTTGTGATCAAAATATTATACTATAGTGGTTATCGAGTGTGGTTGATGTGTTGATAGTTTGGTTAATTAGCGACACAACTACTGTCATGACATGTTGAATCTGCATTATAATTGGAACATGAGTTGAACGCCCCGAGCGAAGCCGCGCGCCTCGCAGATCGATCCCGCCGCTGCAGCAACTCACGGGATTTAAGTTCAAGATTTTAATTTTTCAATCCTTTTTCTCGGACGTTTTCTTTACTTTGTGATATTTCAATGTATTTGTCAGTTCGTAATGTTTTGTCGTATCAAAGTCGGATTTTCGACGTTAATTTTTCAGCAACCCGTAATTGGTGGTGGGGGGAGGGGGGACACATGTACTTGTTCAAGTACATGAACCTATGTACTTTCAAATACCAACAAAAAGTACTTTACATTACCTTAGTAACGTGCATCGAAGCTCGTTTTATGTAGCCGTTCAAAAATTAACCAGGGGGGAGTATTATCATGAGACAGCTGGTATATGAATCACACAATGAATTATTGTCTGTTGTAAACTTTACCAAGTGAAAAATGCTGTCTCCTCAACATAGATAGCAGCACTGAATCGATTACTGTGATCTTGATTTAGAAAAGTGTGGCGGTTCCGTCAATTGCAAAAACTTTTTCCCCTCCGTCATAAGTTCAAAATTTTGACACAAGGTTCAAAATATTTTAACTAGCCTGACTTTAGAACTCTGGCGAATCGATTGTTTTTCTTTTTGTCCTAGGACGCCAGGCACGAGCCCGGAATGGTTTTTTCACATTACTTCAGGACCTAGGGGTTGCGGCATTATAACATAGATAAAAATCCATTGGTGATTTGGCGAGATTTTAACCCGGGGTCCCGCTTTCTAACCATTAGACCAGCTCCCTCTCCGATATTAACAGGCGAATCGATATTAACAATTACGTAATTATGTTTGCTACCAAAACTGTACGGTAATTATTAAACACAAGTATGTTATTTGACGCAGAACCAAAATATGTTAAGAACGTTGGTGCGGTTGTCTCAACCTTCACCACTAACGAATAATATTGTAACAATATTGCTCTCGACAGTTGTGCCTACTTCAACATAAGTAGGTTATATGTTCTTTTGTTGGCATTCCTTATTTGCTGTAAGCTGTTGTGTTCAGTCTGTTTTAAATCGGGTGGCTGGTTTGATAACTTGGAGAGTCTAGTCTCTACCAACTATAATAAGGAGCCCTTCGTACATAAGTAGAATTTAAAAAGGATGACAAAATATGGTTTATCTCACCACCCCATAACTTTATCTACTAATATTACACTATGTTACACACTGAACCGCCAGATATTCGGCCTAATCAATGTACAAATCTTAGATTGTATCAAAATAATTCAACCCTTAAATATTAAATATTTTTCCATCTGTACAGTCAGATACTAAGGACACCGAATACTTCTCTCAAGTGCTCATTTGACATATTACTCTAGCTAGAGTCGGCTTGTGAGCAGGACTAATTGAGTAAATCTGCCTCTTGTGAAAAGACTCGTTACTCGCATTCTCTGCGATGTTGCGCCTTCGTCTGACGAAGTTGTGCCGACTGCCGACTGCCGACCAACTAATGAAATCGCTATACGTCCATGTCAAAGAGCTTTCGCTGAGGCGTCTATTGTAATGTGTTCCGTGTAAGTGTGTAATATGCTTGTTCCATAGAATTGAGCATAAGTTTAGACACGTCAAATTGAATTCTGCTCAGAGAAGAGCAATATATTTATATATTGTACAGTAGTTTTTTTTTCCCGGAACGTTGTGAAATTATGTATCTTTTATATTATTATATTATTAAAAAAAAAATGTTAACCATTTCTTAATCAACATACTAGCTGTTACCCTTCCTACGTATGGGAATCAAGTAGTCGTTCCACCATGAATTTACACGCAAAAAGAAAAATTCAGGCAGTTTTAATAGGGAAATCATCCCACGTGACCATCTATTTCTCTCATCCGATTATAGGCCTATACGATATGTATTTTAAAATCCGACAATTTTACATCAAATTTTACAATAAAAAAGCGATTTCCTTCAAGTGAGATTGGCGGTCGATTTACACACACTGGTTTAAAGTTTTGTCCAATAAAACTCAGTACTCATATGGTAAGTGGTTATCGATTTCGATTGGAAATCCCAACCATTAGACCTAATAGGCGAATGACAAGAATCTCTATGGTTTCCCAACATTGTAACTTTGAGTCGAGTTCGAGTAAAAATGCACTATCCTCATTGATAGCTGTTTTTTATTTTATCATTTTTCTTGTAACTGTACAATTATTACCATTATTGTATTACATTATACACTTTCAAAAATTCTTATAAAAACATTATGTACACCTATTTTTTTTTTTAGTTGGTCATTTTGTAAAAGGTGTTACGAGACATTCGATCTATCGGTTTGTAGTTTTTCCACGCAAACACGTGTTTTGGCGCGTAACAATGTTCACATTTTGTTCAATACGAAATGTTGGAAATCGGTAATTGGTAGGCTGCAAGTTTATCAATTTAGTTACTTGAATTGTCAATTGTTGCAGTTTTGTATTTGTGGATGCAGTATTTTCCTCATAATGCTTTGAGTTTTATACGCTACCAGGTCTGATACTCCATATTTCTTATATTATCCACCCTTTGTGTTCTGGTTTATGTTTATTAGCTAATGTGGCATATATGGTGTTTTCCTTTATAAGATACTTTTATACAAATATATATTAAAGCTCAAATAAAATATTATATTAAACGGGACAACAGTCGGGCCAGAACTCTGTAAATTGGTTGGTTAAGGTAAAGAGAAGAGTTCGCGTTGGTTTCGACGGCTGAAGTGTGTAACGGAAAGTTATCTTATTTGTCCGCCATCTTGTAATTTCCTGAGCTGTTATCTGTCCAGCGAGTACACGGTGCTCGCGACGCCTTATAATGGACACCTCGGCCATCGTTCATACCTGCAATATACTTACTTTTGTAAGCAATCATGCATAACCATAACTGTTTATAATAATCATCCACTCATCGCCCACTCAGTAGACAGTTCGTTTAAAATAACATGTATGTAGCTATAAAATGTTAAATAATAGTGGTTCAAGTGCTAATTTACAGCAAATCGTTTTACTCAATGTATCAAAACAAGTCTGAAACAACATACTTGAAAATGCCATTTAGGTACAATAAGTAAACATTCAATTGAGAATTGGGTGTCATCAACAGATTTGTAAACCAAACGCAGCGCCTGTCAAAAGGTGTGCCTTGAAACTTAGTCGGATTTAACTAAAAGTGGGCAAATATTAATTTTAGATTTAATGTCGTGTCAACTATTCATTATTGTCTTTGCCTTACTCACAACTCTATTAGAAATTTATGGGGTTTAGATACAGATGATGGCTAGCTATGCCCCTAATCCAAATTTATTCATCAGTCCATCGTTGTTGATTGCTGTTCAGTGAAATACTTTCTGACTAAGAGATTACATCGAATTGCCTTTTTCGACCATCTTTCCAAAAGTATTATCTAAATAACGTATGCATTTTAGGATATAATCATATACCGTTTTACTCCTGTGTCAGTGCATATTTGTCTAGCCTCGGATGTAAGATACCTCAGCAAACCGTTGTCAGTAAATGCGACTGCTGCAGGAAGTGATTACGTTCACTAGCTACTGTCAACTATAAATGCCTCTTTTGTCTTCGCCTCGTATCTGTCTGACAACCCCATATTGTGATGCTTACTATCCTAGCAGATAATGTTGGAAAGAAGAGACATCCGCAAACACCTCCTAGCACCTCTTCTTTTTACCAAATCTTCCAGTTAAATCCGCAAACATCTCTTTGTACCTCTTATTTTTACCACATTTCGCCAGTTAAATCCGCAAACACCTCCACCTCTTAGTACATTTTCTTTTTACCACATTTCACCAGTTGAATCCGCAAACACCTCTTCTTTTGCCACAGTTCATCAGTTAAATCCTTATTCACCACTTAGTACCTCTTCATTTTACCACATTTCGTCAGTTAAATCGTTATACACCACTTAGTACCTCTTCATTTTACCACATTTCATCAGTTGAATCCTTATACACCACTTAGTACCTCTTCTTTTTACCACAGTTCATCAATTAAATCTGCAAACACCTCTTGGTACCTCTTATTTTTACCACATTTCACTAGTTAAATCCGCAAACACCTCTTTTACCTCTTTTCGTCACATTTTACGTTGTTCCCGTCCGTCGTTCTAATGCAAGTTAATATTGTAATTTAGTGTAACAGTAATGTAAATATATGAAACTGTTTCTTTTTTCTTTCCTTCTTATATGTCCGGCAAACCCATCTTGCCATGCTTACCACACTGGCGGATCATGGTGAAAAGATTAGTTAAATTCGTTCTCTTCTCAATAGTCACACCTATAACTTTTACTTTTGTTTTCCTCTGTATCTTTCTCAAACCCCATATTGTCATTCATACCACACTGGCAGATCATGCTAAACCGATGACATTTGCAAACTCCTATCTACATTCACAACTATGATTTTTCTCTTTGTCTTGGCATATTTTTCTGTTTGCAAGCCCAGATCGTACTACACCACTCGGGCATTTGATAATTTCAAAATGGTGGTCACCACTGTGGCAGCTCCTTTATTAGACATCTTTTTCTGATGACAACATGCAGTATTCTTATATTCCGCCGTTTATTATTCTACAAATATGTGATCTTTTACTTTTGTGTAGTTGAATCCTCATACAATCAAAAAATCAAATATAAAAGACGTGCTTATTGTAAAATGTGTATTAACAAAATTGTCGATTAGTTTTGTTATTAAATGGTTCAACAATCGATATAGGCAATCTTTCATACCTGTTTAAATAATTACTTATCTCAATAACATTTTAATCCAAAACACTAAAATTAGGAAAGCTACATCATGTTAGTAAAGACTTTTTTTATTAATATACTAAATGTTTTGTTTTAATTAATATTTGAATTTTCCGTATAAATACTTACGAAACCGTGTTCATCCAGTGAGATGGACAACATATTTTACATCAAGGTCTGAATAGCAATCTATTATCTCAACAGTAACATTTTCTACACATTAACACAAGTCTTTATTACAACAGTTGCAGTGTTTTCACTCAAAATATATTTGTTTTACTGATAAAACTACTGACAACTGTATTGTATGTATATTTGAAGAGGATTTTAAAACGTTATGAGACACAGGTTAACAGAGTTTCAGTAATGACATTTAGGCGGTTCATTTAGCACTTGACGTTGAAAAGCTCTCCGCGCCAAATTGACTGTAACTAGAATTGTATCAAATGTCTCGTTACACGACAACATTGACTCTTGTCAACCCTCGCCATTAGTAATCGGAGACTTTGACATTACTTGCTCACTCGCCTCTGGATTTCATTTTGTTTGACAATTTTTGCCAGGTAAAAGTTGTTCGCAGTTTATTTTGTATGTAATTTCTGGCGACAAAACGTGGTTGAAGAGGTTTTTGCCCCTTCATTTCAAACAAATTTGTTTCTGATCTTTGGGGATGCATCTGAGACTTTATGGGGTAAAAATTGCTTTACCCATTTTTGACCCTGTAAACTGTTGCAATTTATTCCTAGACCAATTTGTAAATCTTAAAAATAAAATAATTACGTATATTGAAGCGTTGTTAGGGGCCTATATACTAGATGTTAAGTTACAGGGAAAGTTCCAAAAAATTGTAAATTTAATGTTATTTTTATGGAGAATAAGTAAGCTGTTGTAGTTTGCTTGTTTTTTAAATGTATTTTTTAGCGAACTAGGCAAATTTGTTTATTTCAAACTAAGCTATCAATATTTAGGGGTGAAAATTGCGTTTGCCCTTTTTGTCCCTAAAATCATAACATTTTGCAATGTATTCTTAAACTAATTTGTAGAGCTTAAGAAAACAAATAATTTAGTATTTTGAAGACTTGTTGTAAACCTACTGGTTACGGAGAAAATTTACAAAAAACTGTAAATTTTAAATGTTTATGTTATTTTTAAAGATAAATAAATAAACGGTTGTAGTTTTTCTTGGTTATGAATTTATTTTAACCAAATTTGCAAATCTATATTTCTATATAAAAACATACTTTATTTTTATTTTTTACCATCCCTGTGGCAGCATACCTAAGTAGGGTAGGCTACTCATAAAAATTAATCCTATTTAAAAAGGATATGAATCTGACAATTTTAAGGGTGTATTTTAGTGAAAATCTAGCCAGTTAAATGGAAATTTGCATATATATATATATAGTTAAATGTATATATATTTTTATGCATGGATAGATATTTGTTTGCGAACCATCTAGTTTTATATCAACTATATGTATTTGAAAAGACCGTGAGACCTACGTGAAAACTGTTGATTAATCAAACAAGAACTTAATAAGCAAATGAATGGTTTCCCCCCTCTACAAGCCCCTCAGTCACCACCCCGTCTAACTGGGTCACCTCGTGGTTATCCACGCCACATATCTTACAGTTACGACCTAATTCACTGTGAATTATGTGTTCCTGGAAACACCTTATTTGAGGTGTTAAAGTTATTGTTACCTCACTCATCCCGTCGGTTTAATTGTACTTTATGTGTTTGCTACCGACTAATTTTTTATATAAACACTCTTATGGTGTTGTTTTTGTGAAATTAGTTAACAGTTGATGATTTACTTTTGACTATATAGAAGTTTAATATGACCCAGGACCTTGTTTCGAATCATGTGGCGCCGACGGCTCACTCCAAAGAGGCCCATATATTTCCCAAATTTTCGGTGGCTAGGAGATGGGTTTAGAAAGACAGGTGGGATTATTTCAACTGATTGAACTCAACTGTTTCAACGATTTGTTTTTTTTTTTTTTACGATCCGATCGGCGAAACTAGGAGATTAGCCACAGTGCCATTTTATTTTTATGGCAATGTAAGAATTTCGCAGACCAGATTATTTTTATTTTGGGTCGGGTCGGTTGAGAAATGTTTAGGCTACCTTTGGGTCTCGGGTCAAAATCGGGATTGTAAAAAATCTGGTTGCTTTGGAAAGTGTTTAAAAAAATATTGATTGTAATACTACAATCGGTTTCTATGACTTTTGCAATCACTAGGAATCCGTGGACATCGTCCGCGGTCGTGGCGAAATCGTGAACATCTGATCGTGGAGACATCAATGTCGTCTAATGTGATAATGGCGAAATCAAGAAGAAATTTCGCGTTCGCGTGGACTTTATTTTCGTCTTCTGCAACTAGGCCTACATCGAAATATTTCTTTATCAATCGTGCAATCTTCGCAGCCGATTTCGGCGGTCGCGAGAATAAGCTCAGCTCGAAAATAAAAACCGTTCGCTCATCTTTTAAGATTCTTAAATTCTAATAACTGATTTTATCGTGAAATTTATTTTTCATCATAAAAAATATTATGTGAGGCCGCGGCTGCCGTTTCCATCGTTTGACAAACACGGCGCTGATTTGACCCCTATTATAAGAAAGTATACACTATACAGTATTGAGAAGCAGCAGTGAGAGAAATGCAATCAATTTAGTTAAAAGTCAACTAAACCTGAAACCACGTGTAACAGGTCGGAGCTACGGAAGCAATTAGGCAGCAATATCCTGTTGGTATCGTTCTATATCTCTCTTTTCAACTGCATTTTTGTCTATCTTACTCTATGTAGATTGCTTGTTGGGTGTACCAAGCCATCATCCAGCGGTTTCATAAATAATTTCAACAAAATGTGTAAAGTACACGTATCTTCTTTTAGAAATTTGTATACATTTACTTATTATAATTATGGAAAAAATTACAACATATAGTTTTGTTTAGTCTCTTACCTCTTACCTAAGTGTTTCATTTTTCTATTAATCTGTGAATACTCGTGAAATGATCTATAAATCACGAGTAAAAAGCCTACTTGCACTTCTACAAATGCACAATACTCACAACTTCACTGAATCAACCACAGCTGTGAAAAATAAAGTTTTGACAGTTATAATATTCATAACTTTTTAAAATACATGCCTAGTTAATTTTGTCTTCTCTAATGCGCACATTACTGGTGTTTATTCAATCATTATGTATTATGTAATGATTATTAATGATAAAACACACATTTAAATATCTTATTTTGTCAATATTCCTCAATGGAGGCAGCATCAGCTCTGAGATCTCGGCCTCGTGTTTACGAGCACATCAGATAACATGCTCTCAACTCATAAACGCGACTTGACAAGATGAAAATGGACCAAACGATGCTCGTAACTCTTCCTGTATACCATTACAAAAGTGAATTGCTTGTCTAGCAAAGCACAACACTGATCTACCAATGTTTGTTCTATCATTCAAGCTGATTTAATTTATTTTCTGAAGAGTCCTTGGATGCTTAGCGGCCATCTTAAATTATTTTTCACCACACAATGATGTTTTTAGCCGTTTTACATACTCTAAATTGAAGGCTGAAAGTTACGTTTTGCTGGCCTTGCCAGCTGTCGTCGTCATTTGGGGACCGAGCATGTTTTACATCCTTAGGGTTGCAAAATCAGCTGCCCGCTTATTTTCTTAAAACACGAATGCATATTAAATACACAATCAGTAACCATCCATAACATTGCAATAGAATTGTTTTATTGTCACCGCTGCCTAGGAACTATTTATTATTATTCTTCCTGATTATTATTTCTTCACATAACCTTAAAGTTATAGTTAGTTGTGTTAACTCTCATCGTGCATTATTATTGTGGTGATTAGTGGTAATAGGGTATGGTAATAGGGTCGAGGAATGGCATCACCACATAGCTAAATTTATTAGCGAATAGCTGGATTTGAATCTGATTCTCCATTACAGAACCTGCACTTTAGCCACTAGAGTAGTCTCGTTTTTTCTCAATACTGAATATTTTTTTATGCATTCCAAGAAACTTTATGTTAACATGATCTCTTTTTTGCAGTGAGACTACACGACAGTATACAAGAAGAAAACTTCCACTACCTCGTCTTCGATTTGTAAGTTTAAGCTTCTTATTAATACACATTTAAGAGTTCCTTAGTAGAATTCCATTTTAGTGAGTGTTTTTCAACCATTACCAAGTTTTGTTGAAACTAAACCAAATATTTTATAAATAAGTAAAAGTAATTCATGACCATCATTTTATTTTAGTTAGTATAGGCCTACATGTTCTTGTTGTTGTTATATTTAATTATAATTTTGTCATTTTTGTATTTATATTTTGAGTTAAATTGTTTCAAGACTGCCACTATAGTAGACGCACATTTTTCACCTTGTTAAATTTATTTAACATGCTTAATGATACAATGTAATTGACAATGCTGTTTTGTAGCATTGTAAAATGAAATAAATAAATATACCTAATAAAATAAAGCTACAGTCAATAATTTTTTTTATTAGCAGATTTCTATTACAAAGACTAGATCCAAGAAATTTCAAGTAATTAATTTATTAAGTGATATCAAAATATTCAAAGTTGCATTAAAAACTTTACCCCATAATACTTAATCATAAATATATTTAAATAAAATAAACAAAAAATAAATTGTAGCTCATTTGTTAGATTTTACCTAACTTAGCTATGTTACATAATTTATCGCTGATCCAAAGAGGTAAAGTGTGAACGAAATAATCACAAAGGTGAAACTAAAACTCATTAACCTTGCCAATAACTAATTTCCCACCAAGAGATGCTGTCAACGGCAGTAGTTGTGTTTTGCCCAGAGCTTCTCCACTCTTAGTGAAGAGGTTTGCCATCATTGTGGGAAAATTAATAATTTTAGTCTAAATACACAACGTATGGTTAAGACATTTTCATTTAACCATTGTTGGAAGGTAAAGAGCTAACGTTGCGATTTTTGTTTTTGACGTATCTTAATTATTGTGAGTTTTCGTTAAAACCCCTTTTGAAATAGCTACAATGATGTTAAGGAAATTGTCTCTAGGTTAATGAGAAATTTTGCAAATATTATTCATAGGAACGTTATAAGGTAGGCCTATTTTAATAGTTAATGGGTGGCATTCAATTTTCTTCACAAAATTGATTTGTATAGTTTTGTTGTTTTTACTAATTTCTGTTTAACTTTTTTAGTATAATCGGTTTTATTTATTAAAATTTAGGAAAATAGTTGACTTGCAACAATTTCATTGAATCCTAAGGTGGGGGTTCAGGCTGCAAAAAAATAATGCTGTATACCGCACTTGATTTTGGGTCATGTGGTTCTTTTCTCCCCATTCTTCCTGCTATTCTTTCTTGGCTGATGTTTCACCTCTTACTTATGATTTGTTTGTATTTCTTGTTTTACTATTATTTCATGGGGTTAAGTTCTTCTTTCCATTTCCTTTTTTCTATCTTAATCTCCTACTGTTCTCGTACTGGCCATCAGGTGTAAAATATTCTTTTCAGCCATCTTTTTACGAATACTTGAAGTTTTATTGTTTATTCTCTTGTAGCTGCTGGAAGTAATGACAATTTTTTACCATCTAATTCATAGCTGTTGACAATGGAAAAGTGACTATTTTGTCCTCAATATTTGCAGAGTGACTGGAGGCGAGCTGTTTGAAGACATCGTAGCCCGAGAATTCTACAGTGAAGCAGATGCATCCCACTGCATTCAGCAAATCCTCGAGAGTGTTCATCACTGTCACTCAAATGGAGTCGTCCACCGGGACCTCAAGGTAAATAATACCTATAATCTGTGTAACCTATTACCCTAAAATAGATAAATTAGAGTAACGCTTATTCAAGAACATATATCAATACAACTCTTCAGAGGTTGAAATATTTTTAAGTATATAAACACATCAATGGTGTCATGTGCTTGGGTTTACTTAAAGATGTTTGACTTATTTTTCAACTCAGTATACTTAGGGTAGTTACAAAATATTGTTTCTTAGAGATGCAGCCCGGATTTAGAAAGGGAGGGTCCATCCATTGTGGACAACATTTAAGGTGGAAGAATGGTTAGGGAAAGGTGGTGTATTGTTTTTAATATAAATTAGTTTTCATTTATTCAAACAGTATACGGAGTGATCAACTCAAGGAGGCCACCATTGGGATATCGGAAACAATAAGAATTATAGAAAACTTTAAATGGGGGACATTCCTTTATTTTTTGTGGCAGTTAAAAATATGAATTTATTTTTTCGAAATTCAGCCGCCATTTTCCAAAATGTCGGCCAACTTTGAAATTTCTTATGGAACACCCTATATTTTATCATGTTTTCGGATAGAACATGCAATTTCAAGTTCTTATATGATCACTGCTTGTGCTTGTGATGCACAGAAATTTGAAAAGTATTACGAAGATTTGTGTTATTGTAAATAGCCTAAATCAACTATTCTGCAATCTTGTCTTTATATGACATGAGAAATGTTTGAAACTGTTGTAACGTGATTTCGTTTAAAGCTGTGATAATTCAATGATATGGTGTTTTACTATGTTTTGTATGTAATAGTGGCCAAAATTACGTAACTATTAATATATATAAAACTAGCAGAGTACCCGTCCTTCGTACGGGGTTGGCATAATGTCATATAAGTATAAATGCTTATTGTAGTTATGGGAGAGGACACGGTTTAAGAAAATTTGGTCTTTTAATTTATACGGTATCCTATAGTGTCCTACAGTATCTACCATAGCCCTAATTTTCTACCACTGCACCTAAACCATGAAAAAAAGTTAAGTTCTCATTGTGTACCACAACTTTTTGTTGTTAGTTGGTTAAAATTAGCTGTGGTCATAAATAGAACCAACTTGTGAAGTTGAAACGGCTGACAAAATTCTTTAATTTCTTTAAATATGAATACTCATAAGGTTTACATGAGAAACTCCAGAACCAGAGGCACTGGGGCGGAGCCTGAAAGGATTTTTGACGTAAGAATATGTCTATATGTTAATCGGGTATGTCAGCTATCATCATACTAAATTTCAACCTTGTCAGTTTAGTATTTTTCGCGTTTACTTGTCACAAACATCCATCCATCCATCCATACATCGGTACATCCAAACTTTCTTACTTATAATATTAGTAGGATAAGTAAACTGTTGTAATATTGCTTGTTTATGGATAGATTTTTTTCAAACTTGGCAAATTTATTTATTTCATAGTAAGCTAATGATTTTAAGGATGTGTCCTTAAAATCACACTTCGTTACCCTCCCTGTAGGCAGCAAAAACCTAGGTACTCGTTAAACCTAATGTTATTGAATTAGATTTCATTGAAAATAAAGTCACACAAATGGAAATTTGCTTTGGCTGCAGGTTTGCTGCGGTGGGTGTATTATGGAATTGTAATTTATGTAGAAAGAATACTTTGTGGTACTACATGATTAACTCTAATTCATATTAGATACTAAACAAATCAATCCCGTTGGTGCAATTAGTAGCGCCATTTGAACAGCTACTGCAAATCAGCGCTACTATTCGTATTTGCTAGCAGCTATACCCGTGCCTTGCAACGGGGTCAGTATGCAAAAGAGACAATGTTGGTTAGAAACATGCCAAATGGTTTTCCAAATCCCAAATTTAGAAACAAAATTTAACTGTACTACTTAACTTGATAATAGTACGTTTTTGTTAACTCTTACTGTGATTAACTATTTATGCTACCTACGATACAAAACCAAAGATAGATTTTAAGGTATAATAAAAGAACGTATTTCATGGTTTGCACTGTAAACGAAAAACTATCACAATAGTTCCAAACCGAAAAATAGGAAAATAGAAATAAATAGGGAAAATAAGGGTAATTTTATAACATATTTTAGTGAAATTATAATCAGACAAACGGAAATTCGCTCAGTCTACAGATTTGCTGCGGCAGGGGGGTTATTACTGTTTACACAAAAAAAATAAAAAAAAATAAACCTCATAAAACTCAGGATAAGAGCCTAGATTGATACAGCAATGATTATAGAATCTTAATTATTTCCTATATCCATGAACATTTTTTTTTACAACGAATTATTCCCTGTAAAATATTATTACAGCATTTCACAAATATTAGAACAGACTCAGTATAATAAATAGATCATAAACATAAACAAATGAAGTAACTGAAAAAAAGCATATACTAATGAAATTCAAATTACATAAACATATGGTTTGACAGCTCCATTTAAGTAATGTTAAATAATGTTTACATTCGGGCTAGTGACATCATTATTTTAAATTTATAATCCTTACCCTCTCTGTTCTAATATTCGTGCAGTATTTAATATGTTTGAACCAGCTGTGTGGAATTATGAAATCAAAATTCATTTGACAGTTAGTTCTGCTTGTTTACATTTTTAAACTTTGTAGGTTTGTTCTTTGTTACCATGGATACCATCAATCAATATTTACTTTTAAATCTCTCACCTCAAATTTTTGAAAGCCCACGGGGCAGAGCCCTAGGACAATATTGAAGCGGGAATAGTTCTATATGTATCCTCGGAGATGTAGCTTCATTTGTGTGCAATTTGAGCCCAGTCGGTTCAGTAGTTTTTGAGATTACCTCATACAAACACACACACACACAGACACCACCTCTTCTTTATAATAGTATAGATTATTAACAGTCATACTCGTCAGGTGAGTTGGTACATGTAAGGGTGTCCTGACTTAAGTTAAAAATGTTCTATCCGTAAAATAATAACTTAATGTCACTTTTGTTAAAGATTTTATGGCGTAAAGCTAATGATCATTTTATAACAATGAATGAAGAAATACAGCACAATTGAGATCATCCTGTTACATTTTGCAGTAATTTTCTGTTGTGGAACAATGTAAAAAAGTTACAATACCGCTGTTCCCTCAACTCAATTCAATTTGGTAACTCTGCTACCAAGTTGTTCCTCAACTAACCACATATAGGCTACACAAAAGAATGTAAGTAATGTTGTCAAAGGTAAAAACTACTACGGACATTTTACCAGTTCCAAGCTATTGTATATTAATATTAAAACCTAAACAATGAAATACACAATATATAATATGGTTATCAATTAAGTAAAAAAATGTTTTTGCCAAAATACATTAAAAACTGAACCATAACAATGTGGCTTGATTAGGATCGTGATCTGTACCTGTGTCGAAGTATGTACTGTCTTTTTTGATGATGAGTAAATTTGTTGTAAAGTAGTTATAGTATCTCCATTTACCTAACAATGGATTAAATTGAGTACAATAAAATTCTCCATGTTAATCGTTAAGAGTGTTTTGTAACCCTCTACTATTGGAACATTGTATGTGGGTCAACCAAATGCAAATATAATTTTAAATAGTCTGAAACTCTTCAAATAAAGAAACATTTTTTATACAAAAACGCCAACATACGCTCGTATTCTACTTTTTTGTTAATTTGATTTTAAATTTGGACTACTCAAAAACACCTTATTCATTAAAATATACATAACATTATATCTAACTTCTAAATTAATAACAAATTTACTATAAAGAATTTTAAGTTGAAAATACCAAATAGAAAATACCAATGTAAAAATATAATAAGCATAACTACTACATCTCGTATATTTGGCTAACTCATTTAATTAATTTAGTTGCAAGAGCAAATAAATTACATTCCTACACTTAGTTGAATAGCAATAGCTTTCATCATATAGGGCTATAGAATATCAACTAGGCCCTAGTTAATGTATGAGTAAAAATAAAAATAAAGGTAAGCCTCAACTGAACTGAAACATGTACTAACCTAAAAAAACAGTTTGAATTGTATAAAAAAATGCACCAATTAAAATACAGTTTTAACTTTTCAAATATACAGGACTTAATGAAAGTCTTAATTCAATTAAGTGACTCACAAACTATGATTAGCATTAATATTTTAAAATGTTTTAAAAGGTATACCAAAAAAAGTCATGGAAAATGCAGTGCCTTGGATATTAATATTTGAAGCTATTTTACTGTTGCTGTAACACAGCACAGGTATGTAAAAGCATTGTTTTCAAATCGACCAGGCAACAAAAAGGTTTTGTTACCGTACATATTAAGTTCAAGTGTACTGATGATTTAAAATTCCTATGAAGATCATGATTTTTTTACTTTGTGAGTGTAACTATATTATTTAAATATCAATTATATTTTAATAAGAGAATTATAGTATAATATAAACAATTCTACTAAGAAGAGCAAGGGATTTAATCTGGACCAACCAAGACTAAACTGTTTCAAAGCCAGATTTAATTATACAACTTGAGCCCTCGAAACCCTCCAATCCTGGGCCACCCTTGAAAATCTTTGGAGATTAGTTAATATTGGACCAGGTTCGATTCAGGGAATGATCGTTTCATTACCTCTTTGATATCAGTTTTAGATTAGTATATGTTTAGTCGTAATTCTGTATTCATGTTGTCATGTTTCTTAGATATCCAGTACTGTACCATACACAAAAAGCTAGATCTTACTCATAAAATTGAATTACTACATATTTAGTAGTTATTTGAAAACTTGGTTACAAACTTACAGGATTTGAAAAACATTTTTGTTAAAAAAAAAAAAAACAGACAAATTGTCTTATAATGTAAATTGCTAATAAATTGTATTGAAAAATGTTTGAAAGGGGGGGTTGAAGTGGAGTGTATCTGGTTGTAAATTCCCTTCTTGTTTCACACAAATTTTACCTTGAATAACTAATTCTTGTTGTAGTTGAAATGCTTAGCTCCAACACAGATTGATTTAACAACGATCTAATTGTCTCGTAACAAAACACTCTTTGAGACAACCTTCTAGAAGCCATCCCAGTGAAAGCTAACTTGGCGGTTACTCTATTAACTCTATGGATTCTGATATAATCTCCCCTTTGTTCCCAAGATGTTTCCTTCCCTGTGGAGACGTGGAGGCAGGAGGTTCAGTTCTTTGTTCTTCTTCTTTGTTTAACAAGAGTGTCTCAGTCAGATCTCTTTGTCCTAAGATCAATACCCTCGATACAGGCTCAAATTAGCATCTCTCATCATCTTCTTCAACCTCATTCTCTTAACTTTTCCTCTCCATTCCTGCACTTGAGATTTTTTATTTTAGTTATAAGTTGAGCTCTCATTTTGCAAACAAATTGTACACAGATTGTATAAGTAATACAACTCTTTGGCAATAATGTGTTTCAAAGTCATTGAGGAAAACACCTACAATGAAAAATCATATTCACCAGTTTTAGTAAAGATTTGAGTGAATGTTTTGATCTAGTCAGAAGAATCAAAATAATATAACTACTAATAAATAAGTAAAAAAAATAGTGGAAGTTACATGTAAAATAGGATTATAGTTTTACTTGTTTTTTTTTTAGTAGCCCAACATAATTGTAATATGTGTCAAAAAACAAAATTTGATCGTGATTTTCTATATGAACTAGTCTTTTGAGACAGGAAACATACTAGCTTATGATCAAATCCTCACCAAAACGTCATTATCTTTAGTGAAATTGTCTTTTACTATCTAACAACTAATGTAATTCATTTGTGTTTTCTTTTTTTAATTTCAAAAAGTTTTTTAATTAATAATTACCAATTAATGTGATTTTTCAGCCCGAGAACCTCCTGCTGGCCAGCAAGGCGAAGGGGGCCGCGGTCAAACTGGCTGACTTTGGACTGGCCATTGAGGTCCAGGGCGAACAACAGGCGTGGTTCGGTAAGTACAACCTGAAGTAGCTTGGCAAATTACAATACAATAAACTAATTTATATAATTTTTTAACTTATCATGCTAGAATAGCTTGTTAAACTTTTTAAATTATTTGGGTCTTGTTTATATCTTGAGATTGATAAAAAGAATCAAATCTTGCAACAGAACCTTAAATCCCGTTTCATCCCGCATCTTGTTTTAATCCCACCTTTGGTATAAAAATCCTGTCTCCAGGATAAAATCCTGCGTAAGGAAATCCTGGTGCTACGGACTACTAAACTTAGCCTTTTATAACGTTTTACAAATACTAAACAGCACAATATTTTTCTAGGTTTTGCGGGAACGCCTGGGTACCTATCACCCGAAGTCCTAAAAAAAGAGCCTTATGGAAAACCTGTTGACATCTGGGCATGTGGTGAGTAAAATTTAATTTGGCATTCAATGAAAGGTAAACTTATGGAAAAATACAATTTTGTACTTTGAAGCAGTTGATTTATTACATTCTGAAATTACAGATGGAAACTTAGTTACATACCTACCTTTCTTGGCATATAAAATCAAAGATATACTTTACTTTTAATGTATTCTTCTTCAATACATTTACATACTCTTAGAGCTTGTGAAAACACCATGTTGGATCTTATTCACAATAAATTCCCTTGTAGTAGCCTACTAAACCTTGTAGACAACAATGCATATCAACAGATCGGCAATGAAGTAAAGAAAACAGGACTACCAACAGATGAGCTTGTTTTGTCCGGAAACAGTCTCTCTCGGTACTTGTAATTTGGGTTGCGTAAAAAAAACAGCCTGTATTTTACTTTTCTAGGGCTATAACTAATAACTCTTGGGACCAGTTGTAATAACTCTTGAAAACAAAAGACTTTATCCTATAAATATAATAGTTTTTCAATTAAAACCGGACATACATTATCCATAACTTTGAGCTCAATTACAACAATAAAATCAGGATCTAATCCGCTGTTTGTTATTTCATAAATATTTGATAAGGTATGTTTTGTATACTGATGTAATTGTTGTAGTGTAATTTTACCAAATGTGTATACAGTATTTTGTTCTATTTTTGACATAATATACCAGACAATCTTCATTTCACAGGAAATTATTTAAAGAAGGAATAACTTAAATCGCTTAGTCTTCTTATATTTTGCCTGGTCTGCAGACCAGAAAATATCATCCTATCCCATGATTCTATTTTTCATCAATTCTCGGTTTTAGTTATTTTGTTAAAAACTGGTAAAACTGACCACCAACTTTTAAAGCCGACCTATCTCTAATTGTTAGAGTAGATCTCTACAAGTTAAGCAAATTTGTAATAGTGTATGTAAATTCTGTATTCTAGGTGTAATCCTTTATATTCTGCTGGTCGGCTACCCTCCTTTCTGGGATGAGGACCAGCACAGGCTTTATGCTCAAATTAAAGCTGGAGCTTATGACGTAAGTCTTTTTATGTTATACTGAACTGATCTGTTTTTCCATGTAATTGCAGTCTTGAAATAAAACTATAATTGTAAAACATTTGTTACGTAACATAAAAAATACTCTTTTACGCAACATTTGTATTAAATACATTTGTTTTTCTGTTACCAAAAAGTTGCCCACTTTGTCTGTATATCTTGTCATAACATTGTGTATTAGATAAAAAAATTTAAATAAAGGAGAGGCCAAGTTATGTTAGGGTTTAACAGTTTATGAATGCTTTAAACTATAACTAAACTTGAATAATTGTTGAATTCTAGTATAAAGATGTAGGCTAATCATTGTATGCAGAATAGCCGTTGAGCAGTGACAGCTATTGCATCCCAGGATTGTTCATCTCCCCTTGTATTATAATGATATATCATTTACATAAACAATTGTTGATGTTCTCCTTCAAGTGAACCTGAACCTCAGATTGTGAAGATGTGTTCCTTAAACATTTATTGACAATACGCTTTAGGTCCTTATGATGTTATAATCCTCATAGGTGTTGTCTACGTCACCAATATGTCGTTCACTACCAGAGTTTCCCAGAGAACAAGGTCATAAATTGACATGGTGGTGGAACAAGGAATGATATACCGTTACTACATATGATCTTGAAACCATGTTACCCAGTTTCCATTAGAGACAGTTTACTCTTCTAGTGACAGATTCAACTTAGTTTACGGTCGACCCAAAAGCCGAGCAGTTTTACAGCGGTCTCACAATCCGTGCAGGGTACGTTTCAGGGACTGTGTTTTTTCTTTGTTAACGTTCAACTTATTAGAGACGAAACAAGTCTTTGTCTGCTTAAGCAGACTGCCTGCTTCCACAAGATTTGTCTCATATTTGCCTCACCTGGCTAGCAGGTTATGTCATTTAACTAAAGATTAATTAAGCCACAAGCTGTGTGGCACACCTTTTGGGATCCCCCGTGGATTGGAACAGGCCCCATCTATTACCAGTAAACTAGCACAGTTCCTTCAAACCCATATTTCTAACACTTTCTCAGAAAAATGCTATGTGAGACCACATTGAGGTGTTCAAATCACAAAGCTTTCGAATATGATAGTCTTTATTCTCAGGTATTTGAAACTACTTCAGATGTATATGAGCTGAGCCTTCACTTCTAAACCCATGTTGAATCCTCTGAGAGCAGATTGTTTTCTTTGAAATAGGAATCAAGTTGTCTCTTCCTTACCATTCCTAAAACTTCAAAATTGCATTAAAAACAGGGAAGTATGGTATTATCCTGGCTTTTTTTGACAATCTGGAAAAGCATATTTTTTCTGTACAGGTTAATTATTCTAATAATTGTACCTTCAATGGTATTCAAGAGAATACAAGAAATACTGTTAACATCAAGGCTAATTAAGTCCTGAAAACTAAACGATGTTGACCACCTGGTTCACCATCACCTCGTTCCAAGTTGTTAGTGTGGGATAAGGCTAGTGGTCAGTCAGTGTGCCTACTTTATCCTTATGCTGAAACAAAGGCAAATTAGCAATGATATCACCAGCAATCCTTACAAAGTTGTTTTGTCATCTGGGGATGTTATTTTTGTTCCTGTGCATATTGACGATTCCAACTTGTTTTGCAGAGGAAGTTAAAATTTTGTGTACATTATGGGCTACCTCTGTTTTCTTGGTTTTCCAGTTTTTCTTATTTTTTTTTATCATGGGGAGAAGTATTTATTGTTTAGGTGTGTGTCAAGAGCTTAAAAGATCATGCAATAGGATCAAGTAAAAAAAATATATTGGTAAGTTCTAGGGTGTACCATAATTTGTCTCTCTTGTTTTGGATATTCAGAACTTAAAAGTTTTCTTGGATTCGAAGAGCTTGATTGGAAATATTGTGTTGAAACAGTTTTTAAAGCAAAAAAAATATTAGGAGAAGCAAGATTGGGGTCATCAAGATATGTCAGTAAATTACAATTTATGTTTAGCGGTATGCTATTTGTATTTACTGATGGGTCTGTATGATAGTTGTTTTGTCTGGTTGTAGTACCCGTCACCAGAGTGGGACACTGTCACCCCAGAAGCCAAGAACCTCATCAACCAGATGCTGACTGTGATCCCCTCCAAGCGTATTACTGCCTCTGAGGCCCTCAAGCACCCATGGATCTGCGTAAGTTACATGCCACCAGCTTTTGTATAACAAGCCATTATTTACTTGAAGGTATAAATAAATACTAAATCTGTTTAAGTATTCCTGGTGGGAAAACCCATGTGGAAAAAAATTTTCTGGGCCAGTAAAAAAATTTTCTGGCCCAGGTTCTGGGCACTTCCAAAATTGGCAAGAACTGGCCAGTACTGGCCAGAACCTGGGAAGTACTGGGCCAGAACCTGGGAAGTACTGGGCCAGAACCTGGGCAGTACTGGCCAGAACCTGGGCATTACTGGGCCAGAACCTGGGCAGTACTGGCCAGAACCTGGGCATTACTGGGCCAGAACCTGGGCAGTACTGGGCCAGAACCTGGGTAGTACTGGGCCAGAACCTGGGAAGGACTGGACCAGAACCTGGGCATTACTGGACCAGAACCTGGGCAGTACTGGGCCAGAACCTGGCCAATACTGGACCAGTATCTGGATCATACAGTAGTGAGAATTGAACCAATATGGAAGATGAATTAATAAGACACCTTTAGCAATAAACAATTTGTATTTGAAAATTACATATGCTAAAATACAAATTATGTTAACAAAAATCAAGGTTAGGTAATAAATTATTTTTTTGCAAAATTACAATAAAAGTTGTATGAAAAAGTAAAATCACCAAAAAGAATACTATTGATAATACCCTACAATACTAAATTTAATTTTATATTGAAAATGTAAAAATTAAACAATCAAAATATCCAATGAATCTAATTTGTCGGGGTTATAATTATTAATCAAATTAATAATGTCAGATTTATAGTATTAACACAATGGTCTTTAGAATATAAATGTAGTACAGTAGTTGCCATAAAGTTTTTTTACCTGAAACAGACAAGTTACAACTATAAAAAATGGTGAGCTGATGTAAGTATATTTGTATCTCCAGAGCTCAGCTTGGCCTTTATGTTGGGTTGTCTTTAAGTTTGGGCTAATTCGCTTTCAATGTACATGTGCAGACTTGAACAACTCCATTATTTTTAATGTATAGCCGTATAAGCTGCGCAGTTCCTAATGCGGGCTAGGCTATATTTATATTGAATAGAAATGAGATTGTACATATCTCAATAATCGAATTAAAACTTGATTTTGTAAAATAACCTGGCAATAGGCCTACACAATTTAGAATCAATATAGGACCTAATAGGTAATCTAGTTGTATCCCAATTCAGGTTAACTTAAGCGGCCATCTTAAAATTTTACTGTAATAGGCTACGTAACTTATATAAGTATAATGAAAAATCATTTCAAAGGCCATAAATAAAGTTAAATAGGTAGGCCTACTTAAATACTCAGTTATAGGGACTTAAAATAAAAAGACTCAAAAAAAAATGTTATAGCCTATCTTTCTTGTTACCGTACTTTTTTCATGTTGGCACTTCCAAGGGTGCAGTTCCGTAGAGAACCTACTATATTCTGTAGTTATATTGTATCGGATGAGTTTGCTTTCATGTAAATATCCATTGTAACAATTGTATCAATATTGTTGTTTCAAGAAGACTTTTTCCACACATTCTGCGGCGGTTAGGTTGTTTTAGTTTAGTTTATGATAGTAGCAATCAAAGTAAAATTGTTGGTAGGTATTAGAGATTTTTGATATTACTTTGGTTTGTTTAACAGATTACAATCACAAAGACATCAATTTGTAGGCCTATTCATATAGTTTTTTAATAAGTTTCATAAACTAAACTAGGTAGGTAACCTAACCTAAACGCCATAACTTACTGTAAACGAAAATCAATATAGAAATTCAATATTTATATCGATTGAAACTTGTTAATCGATAGTTAGGCCTAAGTTATATCGAAGTAGACTATTTTAATATTTAATCCGTTAATGTAACCCATCATGGGTTCTCTGCCTTAGGCCTACCTTAGCACTTAAGCTAAGACCTATTTATCATATTATTTACATAATCAGGGCTAACTTAGTAGGCTTCTTATTATAAAATACAACAGCAAACATAACCAAACATCAAGTTAAGTTAAGTTAGTCCGGCCTAAGGTAACTTAACGAAACAATCTGTGAATAAAAATAGCCGCCCATTCAAATGAAAAACAATGTTTTTGTGTAGGCTCTAACTTATTCATTAGGTAGTTTTGCATTTTGATGTTAAAGCCTAAGTTACTTTTGATCTAGGCATAAGTTAAGTAGGCGGGTACAGTTTCTTAACTGGGCTATGCTAATATTGATTGAAACTATCGATTCGATTAGTAAGCCTTCATGCGATTTTTTCACCATCAGCAAGTTTGGTTGGTTAGGTTAGGTCATGATAGTTTAATTATAAAATAGGCCTAGATATATTTCAAAATCGATTATTAATCAATATTTTCCATTTGATAGTTTCAATCGGAAACTGTACCCAAATGTAGCCCCAAACGGAACCTACGCTGAACAAAAGTTAGGCTACCGGTACTAAAAATTGACTTAATTGCAATCGAATCTCATCATTAATTTACAAATCCAATCAAGGTTTGCTTTACTTGTAGGCCTAGTCATAGGCCTAGGCTATCAAGGCCTAAACTTACCGTACCGTACACAATTTGTGAGATCAAATAATGAAGTAACATACTGACTAAATACTTCACAACTCCAAATTTAACACTTCAATGAGTAGAAAATCGTTAAAATTGGAACTAGGCCTAGGCTAGTTTATTTTGTTGCACTGAATAAGGTAGGCCTATGTTAAAGTTTACCTAGGCCTATACTAGGTACTGGACACATAAAAACTAAACCTAACAGCCACCTCAACATTAAGGCATATTATGAGTTTAATATGACAACTTAATAATATGACACTTATGCAAACCTGTGGTGCATTACTTACAACTTTTTGCTAAAATGAGGCCTGTGAACTCAGTTGTCTATAAACCTGATGGTTTGCCAAGTTCGACCTGATTCTTTGTCGATAATCCATTCTGATTCCACACGAATAGATATTTTTCACTGCAAATTAGGTAGAACGTTGTTCTACGATTAATATTAAGATATAACTAAGACAAGAACACCTTAGTTAGAAATTAACTGTTAATAAAGATGTCGAGACCAAAACTGAACTGACCAACTGACAAGGTTGAGATTTGAGGTTAGTTAGTAACAACTCCGCTCCGCTCCGGCGTGCGTCACGTTGGATTGGATCGGATTTGATTTTGGAATGGAATGGAACTCGTACAAAAAAAAATAGTTATCTTCGTCTTTGCTCTTCTCACTTCTGTCTCTGTCTTGTCCTCGTCTTAATTATTGTCCTCTTGTGTTAGATTTTTGTTGGCGATGCGTTGAGCTTAAAAATACGTTAAATTGTGTATTCGTATTCATTGGTCAAAGGTCAAAGCCATTGCCAAACCCAAACCTTCAATTGGACTAACTGGACTGGATCCAAATCCAGAGAGGTTTAAAACAATGGTGGGGGGGGGGGGGAGCGAGTTCAAGTTGAGTCGATATTATTGATGGTAACATTGGTAACAGTTTTTACCCTTGAAAATTATCTAAACATGTAGGCCTATAAATTTTGTCTTGCTTTAAACTTAATTTTTCAATAAATATAGGTTTAACTAATTGACTAGTATTTTACTTCAAATATCTGTATTTTATTACCTTAACCTCGGTTCCTTCATTTACATACTGTACTCTGTCAAGATTGATTATTGGTCTAGAATCTACAAGTACTAGCCAGTTACTGGTAAGTTCTGACCAGTACTGGCAAGTTCTGGCCAGTACTGGTGAGTTCTGGCCAGTACTGGCCGGTTCTGGTCCAGGTTCTAACCAGTACTGGCCAGGACCTGGACATTACTGGCCAGAACCTGGGAAGTACTGGCCAGAACCTGGGCAGTACTGGCCAGAACCTGGGCAGTACTGGCCAGAACCTGGGAAGTACTGGGCCAGAACCTGGGCAGTACTGGCCAGAACCTGGGCAGTACTGGACAGAACCTGGGTATTACTGGCCAGAACCTGGGCCAGAATTAGATTTCTACATGGGAATTTTTGAATTAATAATATTTCTGCTTAGCAAGGTTGTATTTCTGACTTTTGTCTGGACATTTGAAATCAAACTTGTTTTGTTTAATGCAGCAACGTGAGAGAGTGGCGTCAGTGGTTCACAGGCAAGAGACTGTCGACTGCCTCAAGAAATTCAATGCGAGGCGCAAACTAAAGGTGGGTACAATTAGTACTGTAGAGATTTGATATCGAGTAATATGTATAGGTTCTGAGGGTTGTGATAATTTGTAACGTTGAATACAGTCTTATGCTTGTTCTGTTATAAATATCTAAAACTTTTATTGAATTATGCAGTTTCAAATTCGTTCATGGATTCTAATCACTTGTTTTTATTTTCCTTCTAATCCATGTCACTTCAATTTTTAATTCACACGATTGAAATCAATAATAATTACTAGCTAAATTTTCACTCCTGGTTGTCAATGATCTCTTAAAAAATGGTGTGATAGAACCAAGCTATTTATTTTTATCCATACATACATATCCTCTCCCGCTCCGGGTATCTCCGGGTCTGGGTGTTTACTAGGCCTCTCCATCTTCTTCTGTCCCTCCATAAATCCTCTTCCTCCACGCACTGCCATGTAGTCCACATATTTTTATTGTGTTAAATATTATTTTCAATTAAAAACTTCAGGTTTACTTTGTGGGAGACTCCTTAGTAGTATTTAACCTCACACTGCACTGCAAGTGATATTATTCATCAAAATTGTTGTGCTTAGCTCATTAAGAGTCATTAAGAGAGCACGATGTTGCATGAAATAAAGGTTTTTGAATTGAATTGAAGTCTAGAATTGACCACAAGTTAATAACACGTATATGCTAAAAATGTTAATTGTCATGATTTGTTTGTAAATATGAATGGTATACTTCTATTAAACTATTTAGGTTTGGATAACCTGTTACGAGATTTGATATTGGTAATAGTGAGAACATTTCTGTTTTCAGGGCGCCATTCTGACGACGATGTTAGCCACTCGGAACTTCTCCAGTAAGTATGAACCGCAAGGTAAGTATCTCATGGGCCCCAGACGTTAAGACAAGCATAAGCAACAGCATACGTGGGCGACGTGTGACTGTGACTGAGCCGCTACTGTGGTGTGTCGTGGGTCGACGTGCATGTTGCCACCAATGAGCGGTCACTCGCGTCACACGCCGCGGCCGTGTGTGTGTGTGTGTATATACGGTGGTAGATTGGCTGTACAGACGGATCTGTATATAACCGCGGGAACTTCGCTTTAGGTTGGCTGTTAGCACTTGTAGTCGTTAACTCTTCACTGGCCTGGTGTTGTTTGGTTGGAGATAGGTACTTACATGTTCAAACGTGAAATGAAACAACACCTATACCATTTGTTAGGGCATTCCAGGTTTGGTTCTGTAATTTTGTTGTTGTTGAGTAATACATTTACCCAAAATGTCATATAAATTGTTATTTTTTTAGACATTTGTCTTTTTTAACAATTATTTTTTATAAGCCAGAAAATAATCCATCTTTGCTAAAGGAGGATATGCTCATTCATGACCAAACATTAAACATATATTTCAGCTAACACACTCAGGCAGCTGAAATAAACTCTAAGTTTTATTGTGTATGGGAAATCAATCAGAACCAAACCACCATTAGACATCCATCACAAAACTCAAATTACATTATCTCAAAACACTTTTTTTTCAGATCACTCAAAGGATATTGCATTATATAAATAAATGGTAATGTTTGATTGTCCTTTTGGCTAGGATCGGTTTTTTTACTGTAAATAAATCATTTTAATCCAATAAACAGTAAAAAACCATCTATTAGTAGTTGTAGAAAACAATGTAGTTTCAAAATTTCTTGAAAGAGAAAAACATTATCTGCAAGTCAACTCTGTCTAAGCATGCTATAAACTGTATATAGTCCAGAATACAAAAGCAGCTTAATGCTAACACAGATAATAAGAAATTTTTCAGTTTTTCTCCTGTTCATTAACGCAATTCAAAAAAATATTCAATTTTATGTTTTGCAAATAAAATTTAATATATTTAGTCCTGCTATAATTTGAGCATTTTAATACAGAAACTGACTGTTTAATACAGCTGGGTGGATTGCTTGCTATTAAATCCAAATATGATTATTGGATAGTTTTTGGATCACCAAAAAACTATCCACTGACTATATTGGCGGCTAATATTGTCCACTAGTTCTGTTTCTTCTATTATCTCATGTAAAAACATTAATTCAAAATAAAACTATTTGAAATTTACCAAAATGTCAGAGAGGCTTGCAGATTGCATCCTAGTCCTGCATTAAGATGTTGTCGCAATGTACGTAACCGTACTATGAACGTTGGTGTTGCATTGCGTAGGACTATCTTTGTACTAACTGGTGGTTAGAGGCTAACTCTTAACCTTTATAACTATCAAATTAGTGCTTTACTAATACACTTAACGACTAGCATTGTTACCTGATGCTACATTCATTTTCTATGTTTTCCTATACTGTGTCCTTAAATCCTTTGGAGCGCAAGGTAAGTTATTATTGCAAGGATTTAATATTTTTATATCAATCTAAATCAGTTAATGAATTACAGTTTTAATACTTACTAATTTTTTAGTTTTTATGTTAAACATAAATCTTGGGTAAATAAGCAAGTGGAATAATTGGCCATGTTCTTGTAATAAATATGTCTAGAACTGAAAATTCTATCCTGAACACATCTCAATTAATAAATATTTTCACAAAAATCTGTCCAACCAATAACAGAATAACATTATCTAAATCATATAGTTAATTTGCGGTTTTTACTGAAAGTGGTTCTAAAAAACCTATTGATCAGCTTTAATTTGATGCTTTGAATGCATACTCAACATTATTTTATAAAGTTTTTAAGAACAAAAAATAATGTTTGTATGTAACACTAACTACTTGTAACACCATATTTCATTTTTGCTTAATTACATTAATACAATGCGAAGTTTAGCAACAATTTAAAAAGTTTCTGCCAACATAACACCACTATTTGCAAAGAGATATTATCATTCATTTTTTTATATAATTATTTGTATATGACAACATTGGTTTTTGTGACCAATGTCATGCCTATAACAGCAATAAAACTAAGTCACCCTGTCCTTGCATAATGGTCCCTTTCATATCCTGGAACAAGTATCGAGATTTACTGTTTAATCATGTACTAGGTTAATTTTGTTAGACAAACAACATGAGTGGAGACAGTGAATTAAATCAAATCAATATCAAACATATAATTAATTGACATAGATTTATTAAAATTGAACCTCAAACCTCACATGCCGTTGCAGACATGTGCGCACACTTCAAATTCATTAAAATCTGCTGTCCACACGCCCACATTTTACTGTGCGAACAAAAGTGAGCGTTAAGACCAGACTTAATGAGTTGATTAAATTTTGAAATTATTAATTACATTTCCACTTTTTTTTGTGAGCCAAATGTGACCATAGGATTTACTTGCAGGGTCGGTCTAGCCATTATTATTCTGAAATATTATTATTCTGAGATAGGCTGTTTTTGTACATGACACCATGCAACACTCCGTATCATTGTTGTAGTGTACATCAGATCACTCTACGGTGGGCTTATCTCTAGAATGTAGAACGTCTGTCGTACCAATAAATCAGTGACAATTGCAGTATACTTTGTGTACCTGCGTGCAATCTACTTCATTACAAGCAAACAGTTTTATAGTGGAAATGTAATAAAATGTTCTCGTTCTCACTTAAAGCAAACCAAAAAATCCTAATTTAAATAGGTATTGGAAAAAAACCGATTCTTTTTAAGTTTTCCAAACTCTGTCAGTACAACATTTATTTTCTGTGTGTCCAAAAATTAGTCCAATTTCAAATTTTACAGATTCAAATGATATGACTGAGGAGACATTGGTTTTCACTAATAAGAAAAATGTATTTTAGTCACAATTTAATGAAATCTAAAATAATACAGTATATATATTAATAATGCTTTAGGAAAAAAAATAGATTCCAATAATTTTTATTAGTTACTTTCTTTGAACCGATTATGTCTTCTTTTATTTATTTTGTATCAGTCCATTAAGTTTTGTATAAAGTAAAATTAACAATTATTTTCACTATATTTCTGAATTTATTTATCAGTTCTTACTTATAAGAAATAGTTGTCGTTGCAATAGTTCATACATTCAGTAGGTCATCACTTTGAAAGTACTTTTCTATATTATTTCATTACATTATATGGAATATATTAATGTATCTTTGATTTTAAAATTATGGTATTACATACAATAATATCATATGATTATTCATTTATTCTCATGACATATACATTTACATTTTTTTTTTTATTCTCATTTTGGTTAATATTTTCATTTAGTTTCACATACAACACTCTTTCAGCTAGAAATTATTAAAATACCTTTATCTCCATAGGCTACATTGTTTTAGTGAATTAACACTAACAGCCAAATTGATAAATGTTTGAAGTTTACTTCTAAAACAGATATGTGTAAAGGAAATAACTGGGGCTCATGAGGTACTTAAGTAGTATAAATATATACATATTTTATTCCTATAAAGTTATTAGTTAAACTAAGAAAAACAGTGTATGCACATAATACGTAGTTGTATTTGCAGGATACTTTTCACACTCACTCAATTCTCCAGGTTTCTAAAATTTGGTTTTATGTTTTTATTTGAAATAATTTACAAAAGCTGTACAAATATAATAAGTTTTCTTAAAGTTTTAACATGGCTTCAAACCCAAACGTTCTTTGGTAAAAATCTGAAAATATCTTTGCTAAACAAATTTTTTTTTCTCAGCTTATTGATTTTAATTATTCATAATTACTGTTCTTTTATTGTTACTAATGACAGTGATTACTAATCTTTAATTATTTTATTTTTACAAAACTATTTTGACAGATATTGTTTTATCTTATCATAACAACATACGCCTATTTAAACCTAATTTACTTATAGGTTTAATAAGTAGACAAATTTTAAGTTTTAAGAATAAAATGACTCAGGGTTAGTAAATGATCCATTGACAAATTTGTATGATAGATAATAGATATAGACTTCTATTAATATTACCACAGCTTTAAGGCCTTTGCTTAGCTGCATGGTTAGTGACTACAACAACCACTTACCTATATGAGTTGTATGAATTTTCAATAGCCAGTTAGTTACCTGCAGCTTAAAAAATACCTTCGGTGCATTTAATCATTAGTTTTAAAACTGCGTAGTTTAAATTTAGTTTAACCTAAGATCCCGTTCCAAAACGTAGTTAGTGTCACTAGTGTCAGTATTAATATTTATAGTAGTCTGTATATATTTTTTTAAACTAAACAGTTTAAACAAGATTTTTAATGAAATACAATATAATGAAAACATTAAGGACGACATGGCCTTATGTAATGCACTGTAATTTAATACAATAAATTTGGACTTATCAAACTTCAATCAGATACAATTTAAAATATTTTTTGGTATTTCTTAACTTCGACATTTCTTTTTGTAAAAAAAAACCATAAAGTAAATTATATATGAGTAGAGTAGGTGCATCGTCACCGTCTAGACGTCTAGCCCATGTTGTTATGCCCTAGGAGTGATGATAGCTGCTTGACTGTATATACGTTACATCGTTACAATACGTTGTGTGTGGCACTACCTTGTAAATAACTTTTAGATTTAGTTTTAGATCTGAGTGGCTAACTGTGATGGGATTTTGTTGTGCTTCAAGTTCACTTCTAAATTTTCTCCAGTTTCAAGAACAAATTATATAGGTTTATATAAGCAGGAGCAACAATTGGGTTTTCTATGCCTTAATGTCTTTAACAACAAAATATATTAAAAATAATTCTCTGTGTATTTGATCTGTAAGTTTGTTTAGGAATATAAACACAATGTTTGAAGTGTATCTTGAAACTATAAACTTACTCTTAGCCACTCACATGAAATTGTAGTTGTAGGCTTGCAGTAGCGCACAAGTAGCCATAGTCCCTGATGAAATGATGATTGATGATATGATGATAATGATGATATGATGATGACGTGTTGTTTATCTTTGTTTTCTCTCTCTTTCTCTATCTGTCTCTGGTTACCTCTCTCTCTCTACTGAACAGAAAGTGGTAAGAACCAAACAGACGTTACTAAAATCATTTTTACCTTAATTTTTGTTTTAAATTATCACATTATTTAAGTTTGAATGACTTGAAAATTACCTTCTCTGTCATGAAAAAATTTTATCTCTGGTTCGGTGTTACACTAATTCATTATTTTGTATATTTCGTTCATTGTTGCAGCTCTTGTACTTCAGTAAATAATGTGTATATTGTGTTATAAATATTTTCCCTAAATTGTATGATGATATACCTTATTGCTGAATACATGTACAGTATATCAAGTCATTTAATCTAACTCTGTATACAGAGCTTAAACAATGAACAGTTGTATATATATCAATAGAGCATGATGCATTTTGAGCTTGAGGCATGTTGCTGCAGTATATTAACAAAATTAAAGGTGTTATTATTATTTAGTGTTGTGTATTTGATGAAATTGTATATATTGTAATAAGTAACACATTTTTTTACTAGTACTCATTTATAACACTATATAAAGTGTGATTTTTACAGATACTGTATATATAATTGATTAATCGTTGAGTATTGATCACATCCAATATTGGAATGAGCATGTTCAAAATGTTCTGACATTTATTATTATTTGCATTTTCATGTAACAAAAGAATTTTTTTTTTATTTTATTGAACTATTTTCTACTTATATTTTTGAGCTTTGTTGTAGATTACTAAATTTTCAATAATCTAAACTCTTTCTTTTGTGAAATTTTGAAGATATGCCATATTGCCTGTTGATGAGTATTTTATAATTTACTCATATTCAAAACAGTATGCTTGGTGTTTACATTCGTTTGGTTTTAAAGTCTCCACCAAATTTCTCTCTGGATGTTATAATAATATATATTAAAAGCAATGTGTTTTAATTTTTAACATTTTTTTCTATTTTACATTTTACAATCTATGCTTGCGAATTTTCTTATAATTATTGTTTGCAGTTTTCAGCAAATATTTGCATAATTGTTTGTTTTTGATGTTTCATTATAACAAATTAACTCTTAAGGAAACATATTACATATATTGTTTGTACATGGTTTAGTAAGAGTTTAATACCATGTGAAAGGTAAGACTTGTTTTTTCAGCCGCTGAATATATAATGTCTAATGTTTATACATCAGCTATTTAAAGATTTAAAAAATAAAAGTGAATATTTTAAAGATTTAAATATTTTATTCATAAAACTGCATATTCTTGTATAACTTTTAGCGACTTAATGTTTGAATAATTAGAAGTTTAAGATATAAAAGTATGAGAAGTAACTACACAAATATCAACTGTTGACGTCGATAGCTGTGTGTGTTTATGTTTAACCCGTCTTGGTTGATTGTAGGTCGCAGTATTATCACCAAGAAGGGTGACGGGTCCCAAGTGAAGGAATCGACAGACAGCAGTACTACGCTGGAGGATGACGACATCAAAGGTAAGTCACGTATGTTGCCTAACGCAGCCTGGCTTACACATTAGTTACTGTTAGTCATTGTTAGATGCGATGATTAAGTTGAAGCATTGCGATTTCCTTTCATTTGGTGCTTCTTCAACCGAACTACAGTAGTTAACCCATTACCTCGGCCACACTGCTGTAGTTTTATATTTAAATGTACTCCTAGTTTAGTGACTAGCAATTTTTAAATTGGGTCTCCAGATATTTGATCTTTCGATGCTTCAGGACTGGTAGAAACTATTGCTGTTTAGCTGGTGTATATTATTAAAAAGTTTTATCTGGTCGCAATATCTTCAAATAGGGTAATGATCTCTAAGTGTCTACACTAATGAATTGTGTTCCTTCCTTGTATATAAAAGGTTAAAATAACTTCAAGAAACCAAACTTGTCCTAATTACCAAACATTTCAAAACTTGTTCGCCAGTTCAAATTTGCTGCATAACATTTATTATCTTTACAGCAGAACGCATTACAAATTTTGTAATTTTCTTATTTCCATGCTTTGAGTAGACTTTGTTTTAGTTAGTATCTTAATTAATAATGGAATTATATTATTGGCCATTTTAAATACCATAAAAGAACCGGATTTTAAATTCACTAGGTTTTACTAAAGCTGCAGACATACCCTGATTGTAAAGAACAAAAAAAGTGTGCCTTACTATTTGTAAAACAAGTTCAGCAACCGTGTCCAAGCTTGTCCTGAAATACACAAGCATTAAATAGTACAAGAGTTTTAATTACTACCGTCTTATGTTTTAGAAATGTGTATGATTATGTTTAGCTCATAAACCAAATAACCTACTCAAGTAGACAATGTACTTGCATTTTGAAAGAACTCCTAGTTTCTTATTTAGTTAAAAAGTATAATATTATTCATACAAGGTTTTAATAATCTCTTCTGGCTGTATTAAATCTTCAATATAATATGATTAGTTGCCAAACTGTTTCTATGTTTTAGGAGGTATGACTACATTTCCAATGAACTTCTACATTTCATATTTCACTCTTTCGCACCATTTGGCATGTTTCTAGTGTGTGTTTTGCATGTTACTAATCAATGCACAGTTGGTTTGAGCCTTTGTAGTATCAATTTTTTTTATTGACAGCAACAGCAGGATATTGTAAGATCAAATTGAGCCAGTAGTACAACCATTATTGATTTTAGATTTTTAATCAATGAACCAATTATAAAGAACATCACATCATATTTTAGCAAAAAACAAGACCCATGTAAGCCAAACATATAAACCTGTAAGCTATTACCAATCTTCGTGAGATTTGTTATATGGATAAGTAATAGTAATTTAAAAGTGTATTACTAAATACAGTCATAGATACTATGTACAAATTGCAAAGTAATACAATAAATTTCTTTTCGCACGGAAGAGAGGTCTGTAATAAACTTATTTCGTTTCAAACATACATAAAACCATTGACTATATATACCTTATACCTATATATACCTGTAGGTATATATAGTCAATGATAAAACTCTATTTTACCTAGCTTTTAGTTCTACAAAAATAGGTAGTCTTTTCGTTTTTACAACTAAATTATATTTTTATTGTTTATGATTTTTTTTATCAAAAAGCTTATGTATTTTTAAAATTTATCTATTTTAATGCGTTTCCAGATTCAAATTGTGGGTTCTGCTCTTTGTTTTCAAGGTCAAGAAAAACAAAAGCATAAAATCTAGAATATTACTCTGTTCTTACTAATTGGAAGAAGAATTCATTGTGTTTTACAACCCAAATTATGAATAGAATTTTATAAAATAGTTACTTAAAAAAAATACTTACATAGTCAATTATCAAACAAGCAATTATTCGTGAAAACAATTTTAATTCAGTTACTGTTCTTAATTATTTAAGAAAAGTATCTATGCTAAGTTGCAATTTTTTTATTCAAATGCACAGTAGATTTTGTATAAAGCTCGATTGTTTGTAACCTTTTTATGTAAACTATAATTTTTTATTTTGTGTAAGCTCGACTCATTGTGTATGTATTTTTAAAATACTGTGCATACTACTTATGCAATTTTTATTTATTTTTTTAACTTCATAGGCAAAAATAAGTAAACAAACAAAGAAAAGGTTTTTGTTAACCGAAAAAAAACCACAGTGCACCAAATCTGCAGAATTTTAAATTAACTGTTTGTTTATTGAGTTTTTATTCAATTAATTAAATTCCTAATAAAAAGAACCTAACACCTCCTACTGATCTACATCTAGCTTTACAACTTTTGACTTGGTACTCCAAATAGTTGTTTTGACAAAATATAACAAAATCCAGTAGTGAATTAAATAATTACCGATCCTTCATAAAGATATATGAGCAATAACTTTAAAAATTTCCTGTAAGATAACATTGGACACATCAATTTAGTAAACTCTGTTACTAATAGCATACATTTCAAATCAACATATTTTACAACACTTTTTGTTTTATGTTAAGTTTAAATGTAAAAACTGATTTTAACATTAAAAAACTGGAAAAAGAGTAGAAAACACTTTTTTTATACAAAACACCTTGTTTATTTAGTCATTGTTAATTATACTAGGCGTGAATCTAAATGTACATTAATTTTTATTTTAAACCTGTTTGAATAAAAACTCAATAAAATAGTTAGAAATTTGAACAGTCTGCAGGTATACTGCATGTATTTTACAGAAATATTTTCAAAGTTATATTTCATTACTAATTTCAACACATAACAATTTGGTGTTAAAAATTATGAAAATTACTTAATGAGTAACAACTACAAGAACTAGCTTCTTCATACTTTTTTGTTGGCTTGTTTCAGAATTGTTAATTAAACTGTAAACAAATTTTAGAATGTTCATTTTATATGTTAGTAGTTGTGTTTGAAATATATTTTATGGTTCTCATTTTCACAGTAGTTTTTTTCCCTTTGTTATTATTATTTTGTTTGTTTATTGTATGCATTGTATTGTTCATTATGTACAATGTTTAGCGTTACTGGATAGAGGCTTGTTAATGCCGCAACTGATAGCTGCATTGATACTGCTCTACTATTTCACTTTGTTGAAGTCATGCTTTTAGTGATTCTTGTAGTTCTTGTAAGGTATATTTTATTTTTAACTTGGTCATTTACAAAATAAATTATTGGACAGTTTAAAATCTTCCTGACCTATTAATCACTTTCATATTTTTGGTCCAATATGATCGGTAACTAAGGCGTTAAATCATGGAAAAAACAGCTGAAGGCCTTATTTACTTGTTTGTAAAAAACCGTGTCATAAATAAATTACTGCTTTTAAGGTCTATTTATATACACAATTTTTGAAGTTACTACTTTAAAATATCGTTAAAAGATTAAATTAAATTTTTCAACATACTTTAAATTTATCTTTTGCTGTTATTTTTTCCGCTTTTAGATGGCATATCATCTACTAAATAAAAACTGACCAAGTCCATTAATGCATGTTGCAAACTTTGTAATTAAAACACGTATGATAAATCTGTAGAAGTACGATGCTGCTTACAATAAATTGCTTTGTAGTTATCAAATGATATTGCTTGTTCAAAATATGATGTGCATGTTCTGAAGTATGTATTTTTCCTAGATAAATATTTACTGTATTGTTCAAAGCTGTTGTGTAAAATGTGTTTTTACATTTCCTTCTTTCAAGAAAATATTTTTAAAAATCTAAATTTAGAAATTGTGTTTGCATAACACATGCAAGATGTGAGTTTTGAATCAAGTTTATTAATAATTCAAATATATCTAAGGAAACAAATTTTCAATGCTTTTAACAATGATAATACAATTATAATAAAAATTAGTACCGATATGGAAATACATTTTTCATTTACTGATTTTGGTCTAAATTTATAATCAGTACTATTATTACCTATGAAAAAAATTAAAAAATATATATTTATAAGATTCCAAGTCAACTGTTGGTTTTAACCTATGAGTGCCATTGTTTGAATAAATACAGATAATTTAAGTTCAATAAACTTCTACAAATAAGTTTTATAAATTTAACTGTAATATCAATACCCAAACCAGTAAAAATAAGTAGCGACCCTTGAAACTGTTTCAATATTGTGATATTTTCTTATAAGAATGGAAATGATTTCTCTTCAGTATAATTGTATCAAGTGCTATTGAATTGTAGAATTCTATTGATCTGACCTGCCAAGCTGTTTATTATACATGTATTTATTGTGTACTCTGCTTTAATATAACCTCGATGTAAATAATTCTCTCTGCAATGTACTGTACCCATTTTATGACGGCCAAATAATTTATGCAAATTTGTGAATCGTTTGCATAGATTAGTCACTATTTTATTTATTTACCATAATAACACGAGTTTAAAGTACATACAAAATAACTAACCAACTCCATTGTTATCTAAACATCTCCAGTTTTACCTTGAATCTTTTGTTTGAAGATAAAACGTTGATCATGAATTTTATTTTATTAGCAAAACAGTTTTCTGCTTTATAACTATGTAGCTTTTTGTATAAAAACAAGTGTTTTGACCAGTTAAATTTGGTTGGGTCAAATAACGCATCAACCACACATTTTTGTAAGTCACAGGGAAAGAGCATTGTAGATTAACATAAATGTTTATCAGTCACTATAAATTGCTCCACTGGTCTCGGATGTTTTTACACTTTCTGAATTAACTAGGTTATTAGTACTTGGTAATTAGTTTTAATAGTTTTTTTACGAAGAACTACCTCTAAATATAAGTTTTTGACAATATCGAAACCCGCAAAAATTGGGTTTAAGTTTTGATTAAAAATGGGTATTCAGTAAAAATTGCGTCTGTCATATTGGGGTTGTTCATTCTAATAAAGGTGGCCCAAAAAGGGATCCTTGTGGTACTCCATGTAGGCTACTAACATTTTGTTTGTAAAATATCCATTAAAAAAATTTTATTCCTTAATCTTACGATTTCTTAACTCAGTATTTTTTTTTAATAATTTTTACTTTGCCGTTTCATTTTTCTCCTCTCTTTGCAATTACCGGGTATCTTGCAAGTTATTTTACGCCACACTACATTATTTTGACGAACTTCCCACGCAAGGATTTAGTCCAGAAAACAGCTGTTTGCCGCCAGCTTATTCAAATGGGGTTTCATTGCCCAGTTTCATTGGGTTGAAATGGGTTTCATTTTAATATCATATGTACTACTGTGCTGTAATGAGTTTTACCGGACACCAATCAGCTGATTATACTGTATTTAGGTGGCAATGAGTAGTTATAAACAAAACATAACCTCTCTTACAGGCTGTGACTAGTAATTTTTAGTCCTTTAGTTGGTGGAAATATATAAGGATTTGTACAGATTTAGTAGTATGGCGTAAACTATCGTAAACTATGGCGTAAAATTATTTTTATAACCGAAGGCTGAAATTAATTATGAGATGTTTTCCCAACCTGTACTTAAGAAAATGTGGTGTTTTTGTGTCCTCAGCTCCTTAGCTCTTCCTTTTCAAATCACGAGACCTTACAAAGTAGATTGCCAAACTTTTGAACACTGTATAACCTGGGTACAGTACGATTCCTGTTTGATATGTAACTGTCTCGTATGCTGTATGTCGCTTCTCATCCTTTGCCTTAGTTGTTGATCTGTCTCTCTGTCTCTTTCCCTCCCACTGACACGAACAAACGCTATTCTCTGTCTTTGTTTATCCCGCAGAGGATAAGGTTAAAGGAGGCGTTGACCGCAGTTCTACCGTCATTGCTAAAGAACCTGAAGGTAAATCTACTAGCCTTTATAAAATAACAAATTGAAAATCTGATTTGGTGGGAGCGAGCACATTATTTTGAATATTCATTTTGAATTTGAAAAATGTCTTGTTTCTGCAGTAGTCAGATTGTATTATAAGTTCGGATTTTTTTAAACTAGAAAAGTTTGTACATTTAAAAAATATTTTTTATCTAAATTTTTATTTGGTGTATTTACTGTTTTGTGGTTTATTTAACAAAAATTGTCTTTTTAATGTTTTAATTTCTTTTTCTTTTATTGGATGCTCGTGCTTCCATTTCAGATTGCACCCTCAGGTACTAACCTTTCAGCTCACAGTAATATTAAACAGTAACCACAAAAACTTTAATGTAATTTAAAATGTTCTTCCGATTTTATCAATTCTGAATAGATTCTGTCACCTTATTGCTTGTTGCACATTTTAAAACTTTTTGATATAACTTGATGATCTGGAGAAGGTTTCTCCCATTTGTGTCAATAAATTTACACCATTTTAATATCATATATTTACTAATCCAGTGACTGTGAAGCTAATGGATAAAAAAATATAAGGTATGGTTGTATCAAAACAATTTTATCCAAGAGCGAAATCACTGAAAAACCTACTTATGTATTTGAAAAGTATACTTTTTTATTATTTTCGGAATAAATTTTTAATAGAAAATATGTTTTTAGCCATAAAAACTAGAATATAATGTATATCACACAACTGAATCATTATTATTCAACCATCCTTTTTTTATAATATACGGAACATACCTTACGAGGGTAAATAAGCCCCATATAGCTTCCTAGCAAGGAAGGTCTAACTTACCTGAAGACAAGATTTAACCTCCATCTTACACAGACAAACTCTTACAGTATTGAATGTTCTGAGCATGATCCGTAAACTTTTACAAGCTAACATCTATTTTAAAGAATTTTGTAAAAATATAGGTTTTGTACCGTAGTTATTTATATTAGAATATGATTATTGTAGGCTAGTCTTACTTTAGTTTAAGGCTTTCCGGTACCGTACATGTGCATTTCCCGATCATCCATTTTTGTCATGGTTTTATCAATGGATTTTGATGATGCATCACCATATTATTTAAATGTTTATGATTGGCTGCTCAAAAACATGCTGAAAAACAACCAATCAGGATCACTCGCTTGTGCTGTTGGGAAAGTTGAAACGTTTATTATTCTTACTGGCTGTATTTGTCACAATTTAATAATAAAATTAAAACAATTTGTTTTACGCTTAGACCTTGCTTGTTTCAGTTTTATATTGCCAATGTATTGTTCAATTCATTGACTTTTGAGTTTCATAGTGTATTATAATTTTTGAAAACTCTGCAATAATACGATATTGACCCAATGTTGAATATTAACAACAAAGATATTCCTAATGTAGATTCCTCAGGTGAGAAGATTATTCTACAATTTTGATTATAAATATATTTATTTACATTGCACATGAGAGTTTTCGGATAAATTAACCACAGATGATTGTACTCTGATTAAAGATAAACCAAACAATCAAATGTTT
This sequence comes from Macrosteles quadrilineatus, assembly GCF_028750875.1. NCBI lineage: Eukaryota > Metazoa > Arthropoda > Insecta > Hemiptera > Cicadellidae > Macrosteles > Macrosteles quadrilineatus. Next base: position 163,137,408 of record NW_026542594.1, read on the forward strand.
ACATCAAATTCCCGTAACGTTCTAGGCAATCCACATATCCGTGAATGTTGTTAGGTGTCCATTACTAAGGAAAACACAACGTTAACTGATCATGTAGTTAAACATATCATTAATCTACATACAAGAGATTTAGCAGTGTTAAATTCTTTTTAACAGAACTTTTTTCGATTAAATTTAAGATAATAAGATGGAATTTGAAATTATTTCTTGTTTACATTATGTTCCTAGATCTATTGTTAAGGATTTGTAAAAAACTGACAAAGTCCGAAGGCCAATCACTTTGACTTATCTGGGAAACATACCAATTCTCAATGAACCTAGGAATCATGCTTAACCATTAAAATATTTCTCTTATTTGCACGAATCTGTTTTATTACTCTATTTAAAATTCAAACTTATGCATTGAATCATGGTTTTATTGAAAACTGACACTCTAATTCAAATCTAGCACCAGCTCATTTGACCATTCCATAACTATCTTTTTCTAAAAAATCTTGAAAGAAACCTCTGCTTCTTCTCTGTTCTTGTGCATCATGCTTCACTTCCGCATGCATGTTTCATCATGTATCAGTCATGTGCTTATCGTGCATTTGTCATTGTAGCATTTTATGTTTCTTGTTATACTTGTTCACTGTTTACCTTACTTCATATCTGTTCATTCTGTTGTTGGTTGACACTAGATGTATCAGATGATGAAGCATTTAGCGATGCGTAGTTTTAACTCAACTAGGCAGAATTATATTTTATACAAGATGTTATTTATCATCAAAGTTATGATAGTATTATTAATTAAACCCATCTGAATTCAAAACCTGTTTTAAATTCGCTTCAATTTATTAAGCATTAAACAAACCGATTAAAATATCCTTTATTTTTATTTGTCAAAATTATATTGCAAAAGATCAAGTAGCTTCATAATTTAAATCCATGTGTGTAGCCCCTGAGCTGTTGGACATAATGTAAGACTAAATTACTTACGTAATTCCCATCACAGCTCAATAAAATATGTCTATTCAGGACATGTTTCGGTGTTAAAACACCATCGTCAGCTTCAGGTACATAGTGTAGAGTTGATCAGTTGTTAACATCGTCAGAAGAATAAATAAACACAGCACGGACACGAATAAATACATAAAACAGTTAAACATTTAAAAAACAGGCCTGTTCTAACAAAGATGACCGACCGCACAGGTAGCAAGGGAAAAGAACGGAAAAGAACTTTTTAATTCACTCATCAATAACTCCGTCCATCCTACAACAGCTGATCCTTGTCCAATATCTCTTTCTCTCTCACACAACTGATAAGCATAAGCTGGTCTAGTCTGTCCCTTGCTACCTGTGCGGTCGGTCATCTTTGTTAGAACAGGCCTGTTTTTTAAATGTTTAACTGTTTTATGTATTTATTCGTGTCCGTGCTGTGTTTATTTATTCTTCTGACGATGTTAACAACTGATCAACTCTACACTATGTACCTGAAGCTGACGATGGTGTTTTAACACCGAAACATGTCCTGAATAGACATATTTTATTGAGCTGTGACGGGAATTACGTAAGTAATTTAGTCTTACATTATAGCTTCATAAGGTTAAATGTGTCAAAAATGTAATTTTACCTATCGTATTGAAGTGGAAAACTGTATATAACAACTGAATTTTTTCAGGTCCCTATGTATAACATTCATATCACGATAGCCTATGCCGTTCTTATTCATTATCACTATGTCCATCACATTTTTAGACAATATCTGTTTTTTTTTTGTTTTTTTTTACTCTATCTCTATCTCTATGTTTAGTTTACAATCAAGGTGATTTAATTAAGAGATGTGTAGTTCCAACTTTGAGAAAGATGGTCTGATAGTTGTAATTGTTATTAACTCTAAAGGTTTGTTAAATAACCTTATTTAAAGAAATAAAAGCTACAGTAAATTACTCGCATGATAACTGAATACGAATACCAGACCATATTGATTATGAGGGATGACTAATTGATCAATTTTATCTCATCAAAATTGACCAATGCCACTTGACCTCATGAGATATTTTTTAATTTCAAACACTGTGCCAAATTTCAAGTTTTTAAATTTTAGTTGACTCAACAAATCTTCTGTGTTCAGTTGAAAGATTGCGTTGCTTGACAATTTCCGGTGCTACCATGGTTTTTGCAAGACATAAAGGTATACAGTATATAAATTATAATTATGAATTGGAAGTTAACACTATTTTGGTGGTACATTGATAAAAAATATGGTTAAATTGAATAAATTATGTGTTTCTCACTTAAACCGTTGTTTTTTGATTTGTTAAGTGTTAGGTTTATGTGTTTTATTCTTCTCTACATTTCAAAACTTTACTATCTCATGTATTCTATGCATATGAAATGTGATGTTTGAGTGTTTCAGTGTATATCCAATACAGAAAAATTATCAGTATTTTCTTATTTCAACAATCATTGTTGTTCAAAAATGTGCCTCTTTGGAAAGTCAATCTTTATGCTTTTATCTTTTTACATTTAAATATTCCTGAACTCTACATGATTTTGGAATGTTTGTGTCTAAGATTAAAAGTGTAATTAGTCAAAATGCTGTGCTACTCAATATAGATTTACATTTACTTTCAATTCTTTATAAGATAGTTTTTTCGCGAGATGGAAAAGAGTAGTTGGCTTTTCTCTTACAAGAAAAATATTTAAATTTCACAGCTTCATTATTATTACACCACAATCCTAGCAAGACTGTGCTAAATATAGGAACAGTTGTAAAGCTTCATCGTGACAGCTGCAATTGTGTCAGTCCGTTGTTGTTAGTCTGCTATATCACCTTTTATCATTTCTTCTTATTTTCATTCAACAGGTGTTAATACTGTATTGTTTGTCAAACTCAAAACGTTTTCATATGTTAGAATCAGTTGGTGTACCCTCCTCTTCTCAGAACTATGTTGAAAGTGAGTTTATCAAGCTTTAAGAGAATCTTTAAATAAATTCTAATTATATTTAGTTGGTTGACATTAGTACTAAAGACCGCAAATTTTATATGAGCGTTATTATATAACGTTAGTTTTGAATTTCAAATTGTTTACACTGCTAAAAATATAATAAATGTCTCACTCTTGCTCATGATATTGTTTTTTTCAAATAATTGTTTACTTTTCTGAGTAGTCCTTCAAAAGAATGTGCCACAAATTTTCAGTATGCCCAAAACCCAGGCATGACTCAAATTTTGTACGAAAATAATAAAAATTTAATGTCAGTTACCAGTTGGAAAAAAAACAATGGATGGTTTTATTTAAATTTGTGGCAGTAAATGCATACACTACCTAATAAGACCGTTTATCTGATTCTTATTTGAAGGTGGAAAAATGATTGAATTAAAGTAAACAGATACACAAATAAATATTTAAAAATGTGTATGATATGTAAATATACTTAATGATCAAGTGGAACTGGTTAATTTACATGGATTCCACAAATTACGCTACAATGTTTCTTTTTTTGTTGAATCGTATATTCACTTATAGTGTAGCCACCGTTGTTGTGTGTAGGCTTCGTGGGTGGGGGCGCCACTCCCCCTCCCTCCCCCGCATCATTCCCCCCTACCAAGCCCTCTGCAGTCTTCGGTTCGCCCTCGGCCTCCAAGTCAGGCCTCACCCTGGGGTCGGTGTTGTTGCAAGGTGCCCAAGGTAGAAACCGTGTGCGAGTGTCAGACTAACACCTATCATTACTCGTGTTGAAATCTATTGATTTTTAACTAATATTTTTTACAGTTTGTTTTGTTTGTTTTTTACTCACTCTTGGCCTAAATTTTAATTTTGTATTTTAATTTTAGTGTTTTGTTTTGAAAAGTTCTTTTATTGTTTCGTCAAATAAACTTTTGTTTTGGTTTTCTTACTTTTAAATGGAAACACTTTTGATACCTTTGGAAATATTTTGTAACTCATAATATTTCCACCAATCAACAGAAATAAACTTAAAACCGTAACAAAATAAATAAATGTGTTAATAAAAAATATTGAGTTGAAAAATTTTTAAAACAAGTCTTTGGAAAGTAAAATATAACTATTCATTTTTTTTTTGGACGACTAATCGTATAAAAAAATATGTACGAACATCACAAATCGGAAGTATGTCACCTTTTGAGCCTAAATATGACTTTTACTTTAGACATTTACTGGTTTCAATCTCTTAATTAATGAAATGTTGATATTAATATCAAATCGAAACCTTAATGCTGGAAATCAACAGGTTTAGACAAGGCTTTACCAATTGTACTTTATATACAAGGGTTGTCAGTAAATTAAAGTCTGCAGCCATCTCCGTCGCAGCCAAGTAAGCTAATTCTGATCTATGAACAACATTGTGTTCTTACTTTGCCCACTCCTGTTTTAGCTGGTTCTTACTCCGATTAGTCTCATCATTATTGATAATCCCAAAGTTGCAGTGGATTTTGTATGCGGATTATGGTGAGACTGAACAAGAGTGATTATTGTATTAATAGGGGACGTCCCTATAAGACTACGGTCAGCCCTGAAACACACCGATCAGTAAAATCTCTGCAAGCATTTTTTTTTAGAATTTAATCACTGTCATGATGGAAACTGGTAAACAGCCTACACCAGCACTGTTGGGCAAATGTTCACAGCCTTCTGCCAACTCCCCAAGCCATTTATAGACATTTTCTACATTGAAAAACTTGTATGCATACACATCTGTTAACTGGCCACAGTAATCAACAGAAATTGACCCCTTCCTAAAGAAATCTAACCAGAAAATGTGATTCATACTCGGCGGTAGCGTTAACGTTCTTACAAAACGTTTCCGAATACTATTACGTGAGTAATTATTCAATAGGAATAGGAACCACATAGAATAGTAGTGTATAAAGGAAGAAATGCAACAATAATCACAGATTTGAACTAGTTCTCTTGGTTGCGACAGGAGCTCAATATAGATCTTAATAATTTACGGAAAACCCGTATGCCTATACAATCAAAGAAAGGAACAATTTCCCGTTAGGTTTCACTGTCCCTTATAAAAACAAGGAGAATGTGTGTGGGGTTGTATGTTTGTGTGATGGTGTAAGGTGGTGGTAAGTTGTACAGTGTGCAGTGTGCATGTAGAGCTGCTGGCTACAAAACTCGACTGGTACCATCCGTCCGCAACGGCTCACGCCAAAGCCCTCAGTGGGCAGAACAACAACAGACGCAAAACTGACTCCAACACAGCTGGTAAGTAGCACGTTGCATGCACCACACACCTTCCCAGGTCAGGTTCAACAGAGCCACTACCTTAGAGTAGGTAAAGTAGTTCAAGTTTCATGAGATCAATTAGTTATTTTTCAGGAGTAAATAGTAATTTGTGGTGAGAGACTGTATATAAAAAAAATTATAACCCACAAAACTGATAAATAATCACAAATATACATAAGTTAAGAGGGTTCTACCCGGTCAATTCAAGATGCCGGCTAAACATGCCTCTACGTTACGTGTGCTTTTTTTGCTCTTAACATACGAGAGCTTGGGGATGAATTAATTTTAAACTATTATTTAAAACCACTAGTAAAAAAGATTAATTTACGGATTTTCAAAATTATTTTGTAATTTCTTAAAGTAACAATTACAAAATTTCAGTTCATCCAAGGCATAGTTTGGATCTTTGTGAATATTTTACACTTTATTTAAACTCGATAAACACTTTAATAATGCCACGAGGTTCTTTTTTGTAGGGCCATGTTTATGTGGTAACCAGGCGGCGGGTGGAACCCTCTTAATAGTGTATTTTGGAATAAGGCCCCTATTACACGAGGTAGCCTGGCGACGTCGCCAGCGACCAAACTGGCTACTCAGCTTGTCATGGGGCATTGATTCTTATGGATGTTATTACACGAGGGTAGCCAGCGACGCAGCCACACTTTGGCGACCGACTGGCTACCGAGCCCCGTCGCCACTGTGGTAGCCACTGGCTACCCATATTGGCGACGCTGCGTTGTAGCATATGGAGCTTATTACACTAGGTCGCCAGTATCACGTCGCCACTCGGTTAGTTCATATCACAGGGGTACTTGCACACTGTTGTGTTGCGTTCTGTTGTGTTGTGAGTGTGTGAATTGTTCACTTCAGTTGATAAAATGTCTATATCATCCTTTATGACTCAAAGAAACTGGATTGTGACATACAAAAATCATTAAAACATTTTTTATTGTCCGTACAGAGCTCATCAAAAAGGGTGTAATATAACCCTTTTGATTCTCTTGCACTAAGCATTGGATGAACGTACATTTTTCTCTTCCTTTGCCTCCTTTTCTTCAGAAGTAACAGAAGGAGAAGATACTTATAATCACTCATTATTCACTGTAAACACCGCTCATAACAAGTACAAGTGCAAGACAAGCACTCACAACAACGGCGCCACGGCGGTAAAATTCTGGCTACTCAACTGGTTATAGGTTTGGTGGCCAGTGCGTCGCCAGCTACTGCCGCTGGCGACGTCGCCAGGCTACCTCGTGTAATAGGGGCCTAATAGTAGGGTCTGTTAGGAAATTTTACAACGCAAAAGAAAACTAATGAAAATTTGTTTTATAATTCATGTTATAGTAAATTTCAAATTTAAGTAAATATAAGCCTATTGAGACATGAGGATGTTTTTTTGAAAAGATATTGAAATTTGTTAGGTTATTTAATGATAATGTTGTCACTTATTCACAAAACATTTGACTTTCCAATTTTAAGTTTGTACATAGTCAGTATTTTTTAGAGGTTCTGTTATGCTACAATAATCGAATGTTTCTCATTTATCAATTCACACATCTTTTAAATATTCTGTAGGATAAATAATTTTCAAAATTAGTTTTTTTTCTCAATCCCTTAGGTTTAAATGGGTTTAAACAACAAAATATGAACGGTAGTTACATTCATAAGGAAAAGGACTGACGGGATATTTATTAGTGATGTATCACTATCACTATGTAAATTTTGTTGACATATAAAATTCCATTTTGAGAAACATGGGTTAAACACATTCTGCCTTTTTTGAAGTAACTGGATGGAAAAAAATTTGCTGTTACCTTCATTTATTTTTCAATGGTTGCTTATGAACCTGGCCTATCACAAAACTACTTAGTGTCTGTGTAAGTATGACATACTCATCTTTGTTATACAGTAGTACATTTATATAGTAATTTGTAACTAATTTTGATTTGCAATAACTCAAACCTTGCTATAACGGTCCTCCCGTTATTTATATGGTAAAAATACCATTACATTTTAATTTATTTTTATCTTTTTACTATCTCCAAATCTAAAATAAAATCATATCTTTACTAACCTTCAAAGCTTCATTCACACATTTGGGTTTCATAAGCTGTTGTATCGTAAAAAATAGTCTTGACTTGGCCCCTTATTCCCCTTGGTGTCAAAAACTTTCAGATGGCATCTGAGGTTGAATAGGCTGTTTTTCCATAATACTTGGTATATTCAAATAGTAGAAAAAAGCCAATATTTATGCATATCTTTCTCAATTTTGAAAAAATTTACTTTGGCCCTTTTCCCCTGTGCCCTTAGTTTTGTGAACTTCTTTTATCTTTAGATAGAAAATGTCTTTTACCTGCAAGTATTATGCTTATACATTCAATTCTGAAATCTTGCATCTCAATTTCTATAAATCCCATCCAATTTGATATTTTGTATTTTTTATAAACTTAATAATACTACTTTTATGCTTAATGTTGCTATACATAAGTGTGTGTTTTAATATTTTTTTAAACTTTTTGATGCTTGCCTCCAAAAAACCTTGCAAAAATCTAAGCTTAATAATATTACAATTATTCATCAGTTATTCTTGTCCATTTTCAAATTTTGTACGAACCTCAAAATTTACCGAAGAAAGGATTAGCTCAACTGCATTATATTTAATATGTATAGTGGTTTTGTGGTGAAAATTATACTTCCATTTCAATAATTGGTGGTGTAAGGTACCATTCCTAAACTGTGACTGTAGCGGCTATGACTCATACTGCTTCACTTGTAAATAAACGCACCCGTTCATTCGTGACTGGTGAATGGGGACAGCTGCTGTGACTAAAGCTTTGTATAAAATTAAATGGTTTGCTTCAAAATATAACTGACCTACTGTTTTACTAGGTTTATCTTACGACGATTTCCAATTCAACACTTTTAGCATAAATAAAATAAGTATATATTTTTGACTCGTTTATGTTTTATTATACCTTCTTGCGTATTCCTGTATGGCTGATGGTCTTTAACGATATTTTACGCGAGTTTGTTTTAAACCCCTTTTTCCTAAATATATAATCAAAATCGGTCTTTATTATAATACTTAATCAAAGTTGTTCTTTATTATAATTCAATAAAATTTAACTTTGCATTAAAGAAATAGCTTTCCAAATTTTTAATAATCCTGTAAAAGGACTCTCGACTAACATTTTTTCAAGCCCCCCTTCACGTTGTATCAGAGTGGACGTGGCTTATCGTAAAAAAAAATGTCTTTCATCTTTTCTTGCGATATAAGATAGATTTAACGCAACACTATCTACATATAACACTCAATATCTCAGTCGCTATATGGGAATGTACCTGTCGGCCACAGTCATTACTTCTGTAAAAATTCACGGCTACGTTACAGTCATTGCTTAATGAGTTGTAACTTTACATTGTAACCATAAAAACTAGGGTTAAAACTTGCTAGGACTTGTTCAAGTGAATTGGAATGTATCACAATTTGGGAATGAAAGCTTGTACTCTCATTTCTTCAATTTATAGTTTTCATTGTTATGAAAGATGGGCAGTAAAGAGTTGAGCCAGTAAAGAATTCACTATAAACTTTTCTAATGATAACTTCTTGTTAATGATATTTTAAATGAGCAAGATTTTTGTTATATCTTTTATTACTTTCTCCCCCTATACTATAGTATAGGGAGAAAGTTTTTTTTGTGACAGATTTTCTTGAAATCTGTATTGATTTTCTTTTCATTTGATGCATGAAAAAACTGTGAAGCTAAGTTCAAAAGCTTGAAAGAATCATATGGTTATAATCATATATTGTTTTTTTTTTTATAGCCCATTCACAAAATTTAGGCGATTTAAGGGGAGGGTTTCCTGAGTTGTTGCCCCACAATCTTTTTTAGCTCAATGTAAATATCAGCTGGTGAGCTATTGTTTCAATATTAGGGTGAGGAGGAAGCGATGGAATCGCTTCCCCTCAAACCGCCTAAATTTTGTGTATAGTAACAGAGAATAGAACATTGAATGGTTAGGTTTTAAGCAGCCTGCATTTTTAATAAAAAAATAAACAATAGGCTAAAGAAACACTACATATGATTGACTGGTTTTGTTGATAAACAATAATTGAATAGACCTATGGTTATAAAGGCAATTAATTTAAACCATTTTGTGAGGTATCAGAATTTGTCAACTATGTCACATATAAAAAAAAATACTTAAATAATAAATACTATAGTAATATATTTATAAAGTTCTGCAACTTTTAATTCATCGGTTATATGTCGTAAGTAATAAACTTCAGCGCCCTTTAGTTGTTAAAGATTGGATTTGATAATAACTCAGTAGTTTTTACTACCCTTGACAAACTTTGCCTTTCATCAAACTTATGACATGCTCAACTAATCTCTCAAATGATGATCCTGAGTACATACATGTTCTTCAATATATTATTACAAATTGTTGATGTTAGCCTATTGTTTATTCTGATATGTGTTTGAGTTATGTTAAATGCATGTGCTCTAGAGGATTCGGAAATCAGCTACCAAACCCTCGCAACTGACTCTGATTTTGAGACTGATGGTAAGTACATATTTTTTATGTTGAGTGAGTTTGAGTTTATTGAGTGACTTACTTTAGATATGCTTTTAGGTTTTTTTGTAGGATTTGTTCCTTTTATTAACTAATCTGATTTCGTTGTTTCTATAATGGAATTCTATTCTCTTCATACTCCTTTGATGATACTAATTGTTTAGGAAGGTAACATTATCGTTTTTCCTTAAATATTTTGGTACAGTCATTTTGACAAATGGTTGATAATTAATTAAATATATATAAATGGACAGTGAATAATCAAAATTTAAAATAGTTAATTATTTAGTGCTGTATGTTGTATTACTACCACTTTGATTATTTCTATAAGCTTGCATTAATGTTTCATATATTTCAATGTTTCCCAGTCTAAACCTGAGGATTTATTTCTTTTTGCTGCAGATTTGTGCTAGGGATTTACAATTTACCAAAGTTTACACATACATTTGAATCTAAGTTTTTACATTCAATCATAAACACAGAATAGTCAAGTTTTCGGCCTTTTTTAATTTTGTGGTATATTTTATAAACCGTCTATGATCTATATAGAGCGTCAACATTATGTCTCTAGGAATAGTCAGCGTAGCTAGATTCTCACCATAGACTCGCACTTCGTGATACGTTGGATAGATTGATTTATGAATTGAAACTGCTTAGTGTAGTAAAGTATACTGGTTATTGGATCACTGAAAACTCAAAGAAATAAGTTTTTTTTTAAGCGGTACAGTAATCAAATACATTTTCTTGAGTTATAGTACAGGTGTTAAATACCGATATAACAGACTGTTAAATTTAAAAAATAGTTTGTTTTCCATATTTGTTTCATCATACACTTGTGAATTGCTGTGTATATTGGATCCACAAATATAAATTTAATCTTTTAAGTTCCAACAGTAAAAGGTAAATAGAAATATATTAAACTTCTAGGTTTTACCTCTATTTGACAATAATTAACACAGTAGGAATCGTACATGTTTTTTCATATTTTTTTACTGTTGCATAATAAAATTATTTTACTATTAAATGGTGAAAATTTCAATCACTTACAATTAAAATTGTAATAAATTAATATAAAATTGAGGATCTGTATTATTAAAATGCTTGCTTAAAAATAATTTATCTGAGCCTTATCATTAAGGTGATAATAGGAAAGGTGTTAACCCCACGATTTCATGGACAATAATCAAACAAGTATAGACCATAAATGTATAACCTTTTTCATTGTAAATAGTACTTTAATTGCTGGTTTCACTGTAAAACAAATTGTTTTAAATATTTAAATCGTCAAGTGTTTATCTATTAAATGACTAACAGCTTGAGCACAGCTTCTGATTGGTTTCCATGTATCCTGAAGTAAATCTGGAATTTATAAATAATAAGTAGCCTGGAGAACCAGTAAAGTAACGACAGCATGAGTTTTAAGCAGCTTGTGATCAGAATGTGGTGCAACGGATATAAAAAAATTGCTTTTGATTTGGCGTAAATCAGAATAGTAAAGAGTGTTACTTAGCATTTGAGTCTTAGTTTTCTTTGCCAAAATCAAAACGGTTTACTAAATAGTGCTTGGTCTTGCTTTATATTTTGCACATTTTAGATCCCTCTTTCATAAATGTAGTAGGAAAATCTATTAGTAGTACAATTAGGTATCATACTGTATACAAAATTAACAATTTCTACTACCTCATATCCCAGTTTTTAGTTTCTAATGGTTTTAAAGTTAGTTTTGTAGTGTTGGTTGCTCGTAAAATTTAGAAAGTAAATGCTAATGTCAGAACAATAGGTTTTATGCTGTACTTTTGATTATTGTAGCCTAACATTAAGTTGTTCTAACATCAACACTTACTAATAAAAACCCTAAAGATGTAAAAAAATAATTTCATTCTCTTCTTAAATTGCAGTTCATTAAATTTTAACCCTGAAAATAAAATATTGGAATCCATTCCTTTTTGTAAAAAAGAATTACTGTTTATTAATAACATAAAATAAAAAAGTCCCACACCTTTTGTCCTACATAAAATGTCACAGTTTTGGGTATTTATCCGAGGCAATATCCCTAATTATCCAGCAGAAGGGAGCTAGATCTGAACAGTTTAGGGAAGCAGACCAAGTAACCTATGTTGCACCACGTTGCCTCTTCTAACATTGCTGGTCTAATGCTCGCAATGCTCTGTCCCGTAGAACTAAGGATTGTGTGCCCCAACAAGACAACCTCTCAACTTTCTACCAATTCTTACAGTTCAGGTAAGCTCGGTCATGTCACCTCATTGCCATCTCTTCTGTGATCCTTACCGAGATGTCCGTCTTCGCCTAGCTTAACTAATCAACAAACCTTTGATATAATACAATTACTCTCCTGCATTCAGATTTGGTAATAAATTGACACCTTCAGACCCATGAATGTCTTGGATTAAATTTCTTTTAAATAACTTAGTTGCTTTTCCTAGATCTATCCACACAAGCAATGGTGGATGTACAATTTCAATTGTACACTCACACACTCAGAGAAGCCAAGAGAGAGGGAGTGTCCAACAGTAAGAGTGGCAACAGTGGTTGCAATTGAAACTATGATATGTTCTATTCAACTCTCTCTCACTAATAAATGTTTTACCAGCTATTTTAAAACACATAAATAATCAAGTAGTAATATTACCACCTTCTAAAAACCCCTTTAATTTGTATATCTTGTAAGGATCACAGAGAGTAATGAATGTCACATAAGTTTGACAGGAAATTCAGGAAGTTAGGTCGCGAAGGATAAATGTATCAAAGATTTGTAAATATTAGTCTAGCCTCTGTTGATGTTTGCATAACTTGCTTGATGTATTTTGCATTGGGGATTCCTCAAGGTATGAGCTTTTCTTTACTTTCGTAGCATGATTCCACACAGTGATAGCACCGTAAGTATTTTTAACAGCTTCGTGAATTTATCGAGTGCTTTGTCTTAAATTTGCCTCCCGTCAGAAGCTTGAGTCTCTTTATTTAAAATTAATACTTTCAGTTCAAACAAAGCTGAGGTTTACTTCACCAATGAAGATGATAACTTCTCACAGGAGGCAAATTTATTGTTGAATAATCTGTTTTATGCTATCTGTGTTTCAGCGAAAATGAAGCAGTGTTCCTTAATTTTGTGAATACTAATGAAAAATAATTTCTTAAGCGTTGTTGTTTCACCTGTTATAGCTTTGAAGGTCCATTTCCATTGATACTCATGTCATGTATAAGTGTTAAATGTGTGATTTTTTACATTCATTTTTGTTTAAATGTCTGTTCTATGGGTAAAATGTTGTAATTGTCATTGTTTATAAAATCACTGTACTATGTAGTAGAATAAAGTAATATCAACTATTTTATTTAGTAATTTGCCACATTATTTTACAATTAATCAATTTACTCAGTCTGATTTTACAAACGGGTAATTTTTATAGCCTTTGATATAAAATAATATTTTACAAATTATATCACAGTAATTAAATGATTCAAAATATATTAGCCTATTGTTCAGCTCTGATCTATTGCGCTGGAAAACAACAAATTTACAAACTTAGTATTGACTCAAGTGTGTTGGATATCAATCTTTGAATGAATTTAAAACTATATAAATATTTAATAGTTAATATTCTATCAATTTTTTTTATTTTTTTTTATGAAATCACGAACTATCACAATTTTTATAAATAGATGTTGAAATATCAAAGAGTAAAAAATTTGATTTAAAACCGTTTCAGAGATCTGAGCGATTTGTATAAAAAACACAACTCAATTTCCAACCAATTATCATGTTGAGTCTAGTAAGTAGCTACACCTAAAGTAGTGAATACTCACTATGGATTGTTTCACTAAGACGATAGGTCAAACTTATCAGATACTTCCCCACCATTCACAATTCACATGACACTTGGCATCTAGTTACTTTTATCTTCTCTGAGCTGTGTTGAACATGTTGTGACGTGTTGCAGCTCGCAAGCAGGAGGTGATCAAGATGACAGAACAGCTGATTGAGGCCATCAACACTGGTGATTTTGAAGCCTACACGTAAGTCTGCTGCCAGCTGTCAGTCAAATCCTGGATTGTAAGAGTTCATGGTCAACAGAGCATTGATGATTACTGCAAAGTTATCAAATAAGTTTTTTTTACACGTGCACTGCCGGCATAGTAGATCTTCAACAGTCTACCAAAAGCGAAGTCTTAACTACTCTTGTCCTTTGTTTGCAAGTATTATATTTTACACTCAGCAATAAAGTCTAGTCGAGTCTGTGATTGCTTCTACTTTTGGGATGTGTTCTAAAATACCAGTAATATTTCTTTTTATAATAATCCACCTTTAGGAGATAGTTTAGAAGCAAAAGCCATTAAAAACTCATTGTATTACGAACTTGATGCTTGGTTGTCAGCAGTGAATACAGTATGTTTAATCATTTTTTATTAATCTTACTCGCAAGTTCCTACGCCACTGTAAAAGGTTTTGTTAGTTATGAGATCACTTCTTTAAAAACGTTAAAATTTTCATTTTTAACCTTCTTTAACTCTCCCTTTGTAACTCTGTGCCCTTCACTTTAGCAACATTATGAATAGGATTATTCTTGTTTGAAATCTATTGCAGATTCTTTTTTCATGTAACATACTTTATGCTAAACCGCATGACATATTTTGAAAACAATTCATTAAAACAAAAAATAAAATATGGCCTACAAATCTTTGAACTTTAACTCACTTCCCCCAAAACCCGACACCTGATTGTCGTCTCTTGGTCCAAGTTTGTCCTAGGTGTACTTGATTATGCACATTTTGGCGTCAACAAATTTGTCAGATACACTGCATAACAACTAATATTGCCTGAAGAGGCAAACAAAACACATAAACATGAAAAACACTTCTCGACTATAATTTATATTTAACATAGTTTATCTTTCTCGACACACATGGTATTGGTATATGACTGACCTTACCTGTGCATGCATCGAAAAAGATTTCTTGAAGTCACAAAAAATATAATATATATATATGTATTTTTATCTGGAGATTCATATGAACAAAATTTGTTTGTTTAGACCAAAAATAATCTACATGTAAACACTAAAATAAATATGCTCTGTTTACAGGAAAATATGTGACCCTCACCTTACAGCATTTGAGCCTGAGGCGCTAGGTAATTTAGTCGAAGGAATGGACTTTCACAAATTTTACTTTGATAATGGTAATTGTACATTATTTTCCTGCACGCTTTTTTAGATTTAGTTACTAGTTTTTGCATCATCAACCAGCTGTTGTCTCAATGAATGTTGAAACTCAACCCCTCTTGCTGATACATTCATAAGATTAGGTATTGGCTACCAATATCAATGATCTTCTACATGCATGTTTTGTCCTCAATGTCTAGTCCATTCTCTCTCATCCAATTTGTAATCTACGAATCAATCAATATGTTAAACTGTGAATATGGCACAGTAAAACTTGTTATTTATGCACTTTTTTATACACTGCTATTAAAACATTCTTTTAATTGTTAGCCTATGTATTTTTATTTTTTTTTTATAATCAAATTAATTTAGATTAAAATTTAAATGTTTTACAAAAATAATCTACAAAATTATTTGCCAAAAAAGATGCAATTTAATGACAACTAAGAGTTTTCATACAGTATTGTGTCATTATAGAAGAGTAGGTAAAAAGCAAAAATGAGATACAGTTTTTAAGATTTTTAAGTTAATTCAAGCATATTTTTCAAATTAAATTTTGAAATAAAAATAGAATCTTTACAAAACAGTTTTGGTGCTGTATAGACCTTATTTTTACGATTTATTTTATTGCATGGCCCATTTTTGAGCTCTGATACCGTCTTAACACTTTTTAGTTGAAAATTTTTCTCACCACACACTTCACATGAAGTCTATTGTATGTTATGGTACTTGCATGTGAAGGTTCTTAACATTTAGTGGCAAATAATAAACTAAACATTTCATTTATAAAAAAATAAGTATTGATCAAACCACACCAATGTAAAACTATTTGCTGTAACAAGGATGTTAACAAATACACTTACGCAAACTTAGAACAGTTAAATAAGAAAGATTAATTCAATAACAATTCTAACTGTGAAGGAATAGTAGTCACTTGAAACTTGGATCATGTTAAAACTGTTAATTAGGTATGCAATCATTATAAGGCCACTTAAGGTTAACATTTTAGCAATAATATGTGTTATATGTTAATATATGATATATTTAATATAAAATGTATTGTTTGTAATGGCTCTTTAATGTTGAACCATTCTTCAAATGTTACTATATTAGGCTATGCATGCATGTATGTTATATTAACTGTAGCCTACCAAGGGTACTGACATTGACAAACACAACTATGAAGGAGGATTTAGAGATGTTAAGATACATAATGCACTAAACTAAAGGTCTGAGGTTACGAGGCATTAACCACACTGCAACTACCTCAGAATAATATGTAGACTTGTACAAAATTATGTTACATTCAGTGAAAGCTTAAAGCTGAATTCACAGCATTATTGCTGGGAATTGTATGTGTTACTTATTTTTATAAAATCTCAAATAGAATTGCAATGTGGTTTAATGTAAAGGTATTTAAACTTTGCTATTTAAGATTAATTTTTAGTTTATAAATTTAAATTTTAAAGACTCAACAAACAAAATTGATTTGCAGTTGTGATTGTCGGCGCCATAGGCAATTTTTTCAGGGATCAATCGGAATCGGAATTCTGATCTTGTTACATTAGTTTTTTGCTCAATGCCCAATGATAGATGATATCTGGGTCCAGAATCAATCTGTTTTGGAATTGGACCAGCAAAATTCACATTTGAATGGATCACTCTAACTACTTGACTATCCAGATAATTATTTGATAACATGAAACTTTACACATTATTTTCGTTGTCTGTATTTGATAAACTTGTCCTGTAGTTTCATCGTGTGATGTTTTTCAGTGGTAGGCAAGAACTGCAAGGCGGTGAACACTACAATACTCAACCCTAATGTTCACTTGCTGGGGGAAGACGCAGCTTGTATTGCCTATGTGCGGCTCACTCAGTATATGGACAAGTGAGTTTCATAACACTCAATCTAACTCATTCTTGGCCTAGTGACAGTAAAGTAGTGGTTTTAACAACATTAATTAAATTACAAAGCTACTTCTCTCATTTCCCCACAAAACAATAATGCCTGGGGTAGTCACAGAGAAGTAAGGAGCAGAGGATACACAAGTAGTGTCTAGGGCAAAGTCCAACACTGTCCCTCTCACCCTCATGTATTACAACGCTCATGGTGCAGAAAGACCCTTTCCCCTGTACAATTGGAAGTTTCACACAGTGCTTGCCATACAGGCTCTTCTTTGATTGTCACAAGTATGATTCCAGAACAACATATCAGAGCTGAAAGCGCACGGTCATCCCAAGTGTGTTTCCTCTGTACCTTACTTCTCTGTGGGGAAGTCTTGCAAAATAAGCCAGTTAAGCAACAATAAATCCATAATACTGTGTCACGTGTCTTTAGTAACCCTTTTCAAAGGAGATTTTTCAACTGGATCCCTGGAGACAAGTATTTGAATCACAATGTTATATTCATAACCAGAAGTTTTTTAAATGATTGATGCTTCCATGACGATATAACAAAGATCATTGTAGATGTATCTTATCGTCAGTAGTTGATGATTCACAATGTGTCGTTGTTTGTCACAGGCAAGGCATCGCTCACAGCTCCCAATGCGAGGAGACACGAGTGTGGCACAAACGTGACAACAAGTGGCAGAACGTTCACTTCCATCGCTCCACCAACTCCCCCTCCTACACGTTTGCGCCTACTGCGCACAAATAAAAGACTTTTCGCATCAGGTTTTCTTCTTCTAATTCTACTTTTTCTTCTCACTAAATCAACTTGTGCTGCCCGACTGTATTGCACCCTTCTGGTGTTTCGTCTCTTAACACTGTTGCCAGTTCGGTTCCAGTTCCTTTTTCTGTATCTGTAATCTTTTTGTTTCTTTAAGGCTGCTCAAAACATTTCAATTATTTACTGTACTGATCGTATTATTTTTTAACGCATTAAATATTTATTTTATCTTACGGAGATACGATCGTGAAGTACTTAAGATGAATGGATTGTTGATCGATAATACAGATTAATTGTAAAGAATGTTTTGTTTCAAAAGAACAACATGCACAAAAGTTCTCAATTGAGAATACGGCTTCAAGACTGAAACGGAAATCAAATGTATTCAGATGGAGAGATAGCAGTGTCAAAGAGACGAAACACCTCGTCTATAAGTGTAAGCTTAACATATTTCGTAGGTAAGTTGCCTTTCGACGTGGTGTCACGGACTGGCTATTGAACTATCTGGTTAGTTTTGTCTTCAACAGTTTTAGATTCATAACTCGAATAAGGTGAATTGTCAACGCAAACGACTATTGTATGCTTTAGGACATTAGAAACTCATATATATACATATAAATCTTTTTGAGCTTTAATCTAGGTGGGATTTTATAAGAATCTCAGTTGCATGACCGATCTCACAGTCATTTCAAACTTTACAATGTTCATCTATTTTATAATGGAAATACGAACATATTTTTTGTTTAATTGATAATCCAGAGTGCATTTTAAATTTTTTAAATGTTAAATTGTACTTATTTAGTAGTTTTAAATTGCATGATTAGTTGTTTTACACCACAAGTGGTACCTTGGAAATTGTGTTTCAAAACATATTTATTCAGTTTGTATTTAAGCAAAATTACCATTAAAAATTGATATATTAGTCAGAAATCGGTTTGTAGATGTTGATTGCCAAGGATCCACGTGATAGAGTTGGCCTAATGCAAACTGTGAATATAATACTAATTACCAATGGACATGCATGAATCTGTAGCTGTAGTCATATTTGAAAGTGATCATCTTTCTTGGTGTAGACTTGAGTTAAATCGATAAGTTTTCAAGTGAAACTTTTAAAGGTAATTAAATAATATTTAAGTAACGTTATAAGTATAATGTATTCGTATGTTGTACCGATACATTATATGTATAAACACATTATATATACATAAACATATGACATTGTAAACTTCTCATTGTACTTATATATAAATATTTATGTCAGTTGGACATTCACTTTATGTTGGTTGTGTTTCGTTGACCCCCACGTTACGGTTGTGGAGCGAATGTTATTCTTGTGTGAATATTTTGTAAGATAGTTATTGTTTAAATTATAAATCGTGCTTTAAACTTTTCATAGCTTTTATTAAATCGTAGGTTACGATAACAGAATCACTTGTTCGTAAATTCTCCTATCGATAGGTGTAGCATCTGATCGTTTGCAATCCTATGCAAATATACGAATTTATCGTAATATAATTTAACGCTATTATTAGTTGTGATAGTCCTGTACGGTTCATTACTGTTATTTGTACAAAGTGGCTCCAAAGATGTCCCATTAGTCCTATCGACATCACGGCTGCGGCTTTCTCCGAACGTATACCTTAGCGTAAGTGTTTTGAGCCACCTTGTCCATAATCCATGAGTACAAACATAATTTATTTAAAGCTGTTTATAATTAAATGTACTTATAAATTGTCTTTTTTTGTATTAAATTTAAATAGATGAAAAACTTAAAGGCACTGATAACTTACTGGTGTATATTGTTGCGGGAACAGGAGTCGTACGATCAACTAGGCTATAAGCCTGTTTCTGCATTATTTACCATTCACCTTTGCCATTTCATGTTTCAATGGTAAGTTCAATGCTTTTTATGCATGCCCTTCACTAGTCAACAAGTTATAATAATAATAGTACCTTTGTCTGTATTTATTATCCGCTCTATAGTTTTACGATATCTTTGTTCCTGGGTTGATACTGAGTGATTTTAGTGTGTATTAATATTGAAATGTGTGTATTTTTATTAATGTACTTTTATGTGTTTTGTATTCAATAATGTTTTTTTGTTTTAGTGCAATTATTATAGCTCATTTTATATAATTGTTAATTAACGTAAGTTTTTATTGTTTTTGAATTTTATATAAATGTTAACTTTTTTTGTTAATAAAAAGGATTATAACATCAGATAGGTGCTTAATTTAATAAAATTGAGATAACAGAGTATCATAATCGATCAAATCGATGTGGTTACTTATTTTATTTGCTTAAAACATAGTATTAAGGCTTTTGAAGAGTATTACCGCCATGACATCACGATTAGCTTAGTTTCTGGAATAAAGTTCTGGCTGTAATTTTCCGATTGTTTACTTTACTGTAACTTGTGTATACATTTTATAGTAAACTTGTTACATTTTGAACATTTATTAATCTTTATCTCTAAAATTGTTCATAATTTATGATATATTTATAAATATATATATATATACAATGTTATATAGTACAATTTCTTTGTAAGCGGAAATTCGTGTTTTGAACTTAATGATACATTTTATATTACAACTATAATTATTTGTGATCGTATTTGGTAACTAACTTATAAGGCAACCTAACACTTCACTAGAAACATATTTTCTACAACAAATATTGCCAAATTGTATCCAAACAACTACTGGACAAAATCTAAACAATATCTAAACTTAGTTAATTTTATCAAGCCATGAAGTTTTGATTATAGCACAGGAGTAGAAATTATAAAAATGTGGTTGCCTCAAAAATATCTTTGTCTTGTATAGTGGTTTTTGAAGGGTTCTTCCTGCAGGGTTTTGTATCTGAGCTTAAGCAAGTACTTTCCTATTCCATGCTAGTACTGTACTACATTTGATGTAAATGCCATTTGTACCAAAGTGGTGTCAGTAGTTGTCAAAGACAATTGATTAACATTTTGCAGTAAATTAGCAATCGGATATTTTATGAATATTTAAACTGTAAACAATCCCAGATCATGTATCCAGTGCCATTTCCAATGTTGCCATAATTTTGTTTTCTGTGATTTGCACTTTGTTCTTTTTTGCACTTAGGTGTTTAGCTTGAACTGTTACATAATATGAACTTATTAAAATTTGCTATTTAGTATTTACATAGGGCACTTGGTAGCTGCTCCAGCCGGTTCCATATTTTTATGCGTTGTTCAGTGTAGTTTTTTATACTACTAGACTCTCAAACTACAAATTGTATTATAACACGAAACTTACCTAATATTTTATTGATTGTATAAAATTGTAAGTGAAGAATCGTTGTAGTTTTTGTCTTGCTGGAAATGATTGTGTGTACATGTGTTTGTTTTCTATTACTTGTTTCGTACATTTTAAACTATTATTATTATAACTTTGTTTTACATGTTTTTGTTATTTATAAAAATGATGTGTTTTAATTTTTCTCCAGATTCAAGTCTTTTGTGGAAAAATAAAATACATTATGTCGATGTTGTCCTATTTTTTTACCTTGACTGATTTGAGTTATAAGCAGTTCATTGAGGATTTGTGAATGTTCTTTCTCGCTATTACAAACTTATGATTGTTTGGAGTCGGAATGTATTGGTAAATTAGTGGTTAAAAGGTACACGACAAAGTGTTATGTGTTGTAATATTGAACTCTATTGGTATTAAATATGTCTTACAACTATAATCAATGTCAATCTACATAATTACTTTGTTTTGGTAGGCAAACTTAGTACAATAGTGAAATTGCTATGGTAATCATACAAAATGTTTACTTGTTAATCCTTTTATTTCCAAGAACTTGAAACAAAATTACATAAAACTGTGAAACTGTGCCAAAACCACAATATAAGTGACTGCCATTTGAAGCATCTGAAAAAAACGTTACAAGTTAACAATTTTAACTCCACAACTTCTTGTTGACCACATTTTTCAAAGAAATTTAAAGTGATGTTTTCCCAATATTGTGGGTTTGCAAAGTTCTTCACTTAAAAATGGAATTCTTCCTTGGTACACAATGATTTATTCGGAACCTGACCAGTTTTCCATCCTTATCTCCCATGGTACTCAATTGTAACTAACACCACAGAAAAGTATAATATACAAAGGATACATTCAATGGTGTATTTAAGTGGGGCATAGCACCAGTCGCTGGTATCTAGAGCAAATTCTATTCGTCATCCCCTTCCGTTCTCTTTTTTTTCCCACGACGCCATCACACACTACAGCCCTTACACTGAAGGAAGACCCTATGCACTACAACTACTGTACAAATATCTATGTGGCCATCACCGTTCGGGCTATTCCTTGCTTGATTCTAGTACATTTCTATCCCAACATACCAGGGGTTAATGCGCACAGTTATCCTATAAGCATGTATCCTCTCCTCTGTATCTTACTTCTCCGTGGTAATACTTTGGGTTAGCTGCTAATTGTTTGGCAAGTTTACTTATCGGGTATTCTGCAAGTGAAGGTTGATCCTGACTGATTTTCAGTGTTTAATTTGGTTAATTCATAAAAAATAAAGATGCCAGAACTACATGATTACAAGGACTTGTTGAGCTCTCAAGCTATTCACATATTCCGTTCCCCTTCAGGAGGAGTTATTTATGGGATTAAGTGTAGTTAATTATTGAGAATCTGCATGAGGACAAGCACTCTTAAAACACACACACAATTGACTATTTGCCAACACTTACAGCATAAAACTTAGCTCTGTTGAGAACAAACAGTCCTGCTGCTGTGAAGTGGCTCCCTCGACTGTGGATTTGCTTCAAGAATACTTTGATCTGCACATAATTGAATTGAACCAATATTATATTTATTAATCAAGCTGTTCTATTTTAATAATGGTTATATGCCACTTATGACGTTTTTGGTAAAGACGTTTTAGTCCAGGGTTTTGTAATGGATAGGTTTAAAGATTCCGTTGCGTATATAACATCTTGCTTGTTTGGACCTTCAATCAGAAAAACCTTGACAACTTTATCGACCATTTGAACAGTCTAAGACCTCTTGTCTACACCTGCATGAAGTCAACTTCTCTTGATGCCAGCATACTTGAAACAGAAATCCACTTAAAACCTACTAACTAACACTATCTGCAATACCTCAACTATAACTAGGTCAAACCCAAAAGAACACCAAACTATCACATAATTATTAAAGACAAAAATAATGACATCACTGTTTTGACTTCCCTACACAGATTTTGTCTCCATGTTAAATTCAAGGTAAAACAAGAAGCTTGATGGAGAGGGTCATTGACAAAATAATACCCTGATAACTCTGCTCAATTTTGTGGCCTCCTCTGCAAGCAAACACCATCACTTAGTTCATTTATCTCAATCTATATCATTTTCATCTATTTCTGTCAGTAAGGTAAGCCTGTTAAGCCTGTCCATTACAAAATCCTTTATGCCACCTATGTTGCTATAAACTTTCAATATTGTTTCAGAATACATTATCAAATATTTTCTCTAAGAATTGTTGACCTAGAAAATAAATTAGTACCTATAAACCACAAGATACCTATGTTTGTGTTTTTACGTAGGGGTTCATATTGTTATGGAGGAAGTATAGTATTGAGCGAGATTAGTTTTATTTTATCATATCGTCACGCCTCACGCCCTTCCTTACATGAGAAATGATGTATTTCAAATTTAAACACATTTTATTGTAGCTAGACTACTATAAACTATGACGGGATGTGTGGGTGTTCATAACCGTACTTTTTTTAGTTTTGGCCAAATAATTTATGTATATTTCTCACAATCTATTTCTAGTTTTAGTGAGTTTTGTGCTGTTTATACCAAATTATTTACCAAAGCTTTTTCGCTGTGATCTAGCTTGTGGTTTTGTTCTACCAGCAGTTCAGCAATAAGTTTGCGGGTTTCATTTCTCTGAAATAACAATCAGTAAATTGCATTGTCATATTACACCATTGACTATTGAAAATCTACTGACTCGTTCTATAACCATTACATTACTGTATTCAAATAAGTGACATTTACAATTTAACTAGTTCAACTAATCTGTTTGTCCTAGGAATTTTTAATTTGATGATGTGGAAGATAGCAAAGCAGTTTTACAACATGCTGAATAAGCAGTACTTTGTGCTCAAACAAAACCTTTAGGGTACTAATATTTAGGGTAGTGGCAACCTCGATGGTGTGACTTTAGTAACTACAACTCGGAAACAAAATCATATTAATGTGTATCATTCTCTACTAAACCTCTTTGCTTTGTGTATTGTTAGTGTATTAACATAACAGTATTCATTATAACTCCTTTCTGCATCTGTGATGGAAAAATCAAAATTCTTTTGCAGAAGCAAGAATGATAATTGATCTTTAGGCTTCTGTCAGAATCATTTATCACTGCTGCAGATATTATTTAACCTAAACATTTAACACGACCACACTAGATTTCAGGTAATACAATCCATTGCATTTTCTTATTGCTATAATAACTATATAGTAGAATAAGTCCAAAAAAACTTACTAAATTAATTTTATATAAATACTTACAGATTCATTACCTGCTTGTAAATGAGGTCACACTTGTACCCTAAGTACCAAACAACGAAGAAGCGATAAGGAACATCGAAAGCTGTCACTATATGATCTGGTGTCTCTGTATAGCCAGTAACAAGTATAAAATATGAATAGTAGCTAAGCAATACTATTTTAATCAAATTATACCAGCACAAAAGAGCAACATCCAAACCAAAACAAGCACTCAAGTCAGCAAACAAGTCACATGTTTGCCAATGTCGCAACATCAGACTTTCTAGTTGTGCAAGGAGATTGGTAGACGTTCCGTTAAACTGTGTAATTTTACTGTTTATATCCTCAAAAGATAACTCAACAAGATTGAAAAACATGATCATGACAAACAGAATTGCATTTTCTTGTAAATTGCAGATGATTGAAGGTGAAATGATGATCAAGCTTACCCCAGTAAACCATCTCACAAATATAGCAAATCCACCTGGAAAAGCCAAGAAGTATCCCAGAAACAAGGTTCTCAGTGCTTTTGGTTTAGTGTTACTCTCTATAGTGGACAGAATGTTCAGTGATTCGTTCAGGCATTCAATGACAGATTTGGTACGATGGAAGAAGGTTAACAAATGAATGCCTGAGGACCTTAAGATTGCACAAGCCAATACACAGATAACCTGCAATGTCAATGCTGAATGGGGCTGAAAGAAATGATTGAAAAAGTTTGTGTTTGCTATGTTCGCCATCATCCCTAACATGACTAATTGAAGTGCTACAAAGGCCAGGCCAGTTTTCTTGAATTTGAATGTACCTGGAATAAAAAAAAAATTGTATTTCAAAAAGTCACAATTTTATTTAATAATTTGGTTCTACAGTTTATGAAGTATGTTTTCCAATGGAAAATTTTAACTCCTGGGTATAGAGCCTTCTGTGTAGAATTTAAAGAAATAGAGATTTCTAAGAGTATATTTGAGGTATAATATTTTTAGGGGATCCTATCAACAATACCAGGCTTTGAACAGTTCACACAAATAACATAAAAAGTTCTACTGGTATTGGAATACACAAATAAGCTATAGATACTATTAATACTAGGTGAAACCCGTCGAAATCGACGGTTACTTTCAAGGCGTAAGCTAATTATTCATCTGCTGCGATAAATTGAGTGAAATTATACATATTTTGAGCATTTAGCATTGTT
Source organism: Macrosteles quadrilineatus (assembly GCF_028750875.1). Classification (NCBI taxonomy): domain Eukaryota; kingdom Metazoa; phylum Arthropoda; class Insecta; order Hemiptera; family Cicadellidae; genus Macrosteles; species Macrosteles quadrilineatus. The sequence continues at coordinate 163,162,813 of NW_026542594.1, forward strand.
TAAAGATTAATAAGTGTAAAAACAATAATGATATCAATTGCCTAAGTTACCAAAATATGGTTGATCATTCAATGAATAAAATATTCCCCATACTGTACGTCATCGGAGTTATTATATTGGTACGTTATCTGGTATCTCTTCCTTTGGAAGAACCATTAAACAGTATTCAAATCGTATTGGTGGATCTTTTGAAGTTAAACACTTCCGTGATTCCATCAGTGCAGATTAATCTGAGATTTTATTTGACTAAAATATCTGTTTGTTGGGAAGACACGTTATAACTTCAAACTGAGGTATATCCGTTACAGTGTAAGTTTGAGTTTTCCTTCGTCACGTGGTCACTTCAGTTCATATCATACTTCTGTGCCAATGAATAACCCTCTAGCAATGTTTTGAGAAATTTGTTGTGGGGTTACTGTTAAAGCTGGAATTCCTTGACATGGGGGATGTCAGTTAAGTCATAAGTCATAAGTCGTTTATTCAGCAAAATTAACATAAAATGCATTAGCTACGTCAGTTAGTTGTCTCAGCCCTATCAATTACATAAAGTTGTCAATATAATCTCTCTACAGAATGTTAGGTGTAGTGGAATATACTTGAAGTGAAGTTGGATTTTATTCTTGAACTGTAAGGGGCCTCCTCATTTATATGGTCGTGCGGCTTCATTGGCAACAAATAATGCAAATGACATGATACTGAAGAAAATCAATTTTAAAATCAGAAAATGACATTAAAAATACTTCTTTTGGACAATTCTAACTTCCAATAAATGTGTGTTGTTTAAAATATAATTTTAAAATTAACAGCTGTTTCATTAAAAAGTATTATCCACATGGCCAAAACGTAAACAAATCTGTGGATGGACCTTTAAAGGCTTCTGGAGCAGAGCCCTAAGCGAGTTTACTTCGTTTTTCTTTTGATAACTCATCTACAGACCAAGACCTTTCTTTGGACACCTCTACCAAGTTTCTACGCCCAGTCGTTCTCTCAAATGAGTGGAGACAAAGTTTCCAATTAAATATTCAGATTCCCCCATGTTAATCTTATGGGAGAAAACCCAACTTTTATGGAAGATCCTGCCCAAACTAATAAAGATATCAAAAAACTAAAAACACTTTGCAAAACTACAGATCAGGGCCATTTGTTTGACACTTTAATCATCAAAATCAATCCAAAAATGAGGGAGGAGTTCTGTTTACAAAAATCGGCTTAGCGTATTATATATATAGATTGTATGTTTTGTATTTTTTAGAGCATTTGAGGTAAACATTTTTTTAGGATGCTATTAGATAGCAACAATACCAGGTTTTAAACATTTCACAGAAATACCATAAAAAGTTTACCTCTCCCAAGTTGAATACACAAAAAGCTATACAAACAATCAATATTGTGTGTTTTTTTTATAATTAAAATAAAAGCTGTGTGTATCTTGTTTGTCACTAATATTTTTGTAAATCTCCTACTACTATTATTTTTGTATTTACTATTTTTGTAAAAACTTGGGTTTAGAGCAGATGCTATAAGAAGTAGCTTAACCATGATCAGCGCTTTTCCGCTGGTTTATAAACCCGAATTTTTACATGTAATTAATATACTACATACATACATGAGTGAAAATTTAAAAACGTACGTTTTCAGGAAAAGCACTTTGCAAATTTTTTTCCCCTTTTTCCAAAACTTTTATTATTTTTTTTATTTCATTAACATTTGAAGTTTCATAAAATGTCCATGGTAACGCAATATCTTTGGTAGTTTTTTTTTAAAGAGCATCTTTAGTGGAAAAACACAAAATCCTGTCACGACCATAACGGACCTACTTTAAATGAATATTAAAAATAGTTAATATTATTTTTATAACTATGTTTTGCTATAAACTAATTTACTTTTATGACCATTATACAATAAAAAGGTCACTGAGCTTTTGGTATATTTGGTCTTTCTAGAAAAAAATAACAAACTCAAAAAATTGAAAAAAGCCAATAAAATCTTTTTAAGTTTGTATAACTCTGAAAAAACTTATCTGAGACCCAAAAAATCGTTATGTTTGTATAGAGGTGTGCTTCTTTTGTGTATAAAACATTGAAATATGACGATATTTTAATTTTTGAAATTTTTATGATAGAAATCAAAAACGTGATGGTCAGGGACAAGTGGTATGGTCGTGAATTGTCTGGAATAATCTAAATATTTCTAAACAATCCTTCAATTATACTGTTAGTTATAATAAAAATATGTGTTTCAATTTAACTAAACTGTTCAATTTACAATTATATTAAAGTTATTGTCACGACCAAACACACTATAATCCATAAGGCTGGATTGGTCGTGAAAAAACCTGTGATGGTCGTGAAACTTTGGTCGTGAAATTACGTGTTATTTGGCTCTGTTCTGGCGGTAGCCCTGCACCTCATGTTCGAGGATACAAAGTGGACTTCTAGGTTAATCTAGCAATTGAAATATCTTATAAACAAAAATTAACACCATGTCTACTTCATCGAATGACTACCTACGGTCATGGACACACCAAAATTACAAAAAACACAATCTTTCCTTTATTAATCTTGTAATTCCTCCTTTCAACTCGAAACGACCGGCACTACAATCCTGACGTACACTCCGAACTAGTCTCTAAAACCAACTGACTCCATTGACGCCAGGCTTGCCACTGTCGTGCTCCAAAGTTGAAAATTTTTCCCAAATGGTCGTGATGCCAAATCGAGGGACAGACTTATTTTGTCATGGTAGTCTGTTTGCAATGACAATAAAATTATAATATGCTCCCTTTTTGTAAGTTTAATAACCATTGATGACATAAAAATATGGCTTTATATATTTCGGCATGAATAATTAGACTAAAAACAGCGTGAAAGTTGGAAAATGTACCCTAGGGACACGTCATGGTCGTGAATTTCGAGACTTTAAAAATACGAAAAAAATACCTAGAACCTATTTAAAACCAAATAAATGTGTGTAAAATTTTGCCCCCGCCCCAAAAAATATTAAAACACATAATAATAAACTACAAATCCAGTATCTACGAAGTAAAAGGCCAGGGACATGAAAACGTACAATTTTAAATTTTCACTCACATGCATTGCCAGTGAGCTTATTTTTGTTGGCAATTGGGGCTACAGGTAAAACTCCAAGCAATTTTGCAACAAAAACCACATGCTTGATGACAAAAGTAAAGACAAAATGTTTTTCCCTCGTTGATTCTAAGGTACTCGTCATATCTGGATGTGTGAAAATGTTACACAAAACTGAAAAAAAACTTAGTGCAAAATGAAAGAGTAACGATGACATAAGCAGCCAAGTAGTAATTTGATGGTCATACAATATCGTTACTTTAGTAAACATTGTTAAAAATCCATCAAGGGAAACAAGAATAGACTGAGATCATAGTTGGATTTTCATTTTTATTTGATGAAGCAGAACACCTTTGAGAACCAACATTAATTATAAATGAAGAGAAACATGGTTATTAAATGGCCAAAGTTATAGCTTACAATTATTATAATTATCCTGTAATCTATAATATTAAAACGTAACAGGGTTTTTTTTTATTTCGTGATTCTAAATCAACCACTTGACAGATTTTCATGATTTTTGTGTGGAAAGAAAGATAATTTTGAGAACTAGGGAATGTCGAAGCCATAATTTTAGTTTAGAGTCCCTGTTATTTTAAAAATTAAGTTTGAATTTTTTAAAAGTCTAGCAGCCAACGTAAATATTCTAGTCAAGCTTTAGCTATTAGTACCATTTGCGATTCTAAGGTACTTGTCATATCTGAATAATATTAAAACAGCTGTTTTCTGGACTAAAGCCTTGTGCGAGGGAAGTTCGTCAAAACTGTGCAGTGTGGCGTAAACATATTTTTGATTAATATTTTACCAATATAACAAGATGCGTTATTATATTTAAACTGCATAACTACAGGTATCCCCCGTTGCTGGTATTTATGATTATTATTTCTGTTACAGCATTGTCAGTCATTGCTTGCTCTTCACTCGTGCAGATGTGCAGATTACAAAAACGTGAGCCATATCAACCATTTGTTTTATGATTGTAGTGCCTCAGCATCGTGATATTATAGTGTAAGTACGCTGTTGTTTGTTCGTGATTAAATTAATTGTCTTTAAATGATTAAGCTACGATAAACACTCATAACAAGGTCCGGCGTACCTGCCATCCATTTCAAACCAGATTATCAAAAGTTCTTGTTTAATTTAATTGTTTTCAAACATATTGATGAAGCTGTGACACTGAACCAAAACAAAAATGTACGTCACGCAAATTTGCAGCATCTGGAACAAATAGCAATAGTCTTACATTACTACATGTATTGACTAATGGGCTTAACAATTAGGACATTGTTAAAAGAAACAAGTTTTTAAAACTTTAATTATCTTTTTTTAAGGGTTATGACTTTTATCGGTTGGTCAAAATTACAGCATCTGCAATAAAATAACATGAAAATCACACATTACTTACTCCATATAACGTTGCTCTGTTCAAAACAAACAACCCACATGCTGAGAATTGGTGTTCATGACATCTAAGCTGAAGTAAGAAAACATTCACCTGAAACATAAAAATAAATAGCGACTTTTAAGGAAAGGGCAGCTACGTAGCTGAAATCTTTTGAACTCAACTCCCAAACGCTTGGTGCTTAAAATATGATATAGAGTTGTTGGTTACACAAAAATTCAAGTCAACAAATTTAAATCACTCAAATTGAAAAAGAATAATTTACTTTTAAACCATTTTCAATGTTTTTCATATTCAAATGATAACCAAGGAAAAAGTATAACTTACAGTTTCTGTTGTGATTTCTTCTAATTTATTTTCATTATTGGTTGCTAGCTTGGCCAAATATCTTCTAGTTTCTGCTATCTAGAATAAATAATCAATTAAAGAATTTAAAATACAGTGGTAGAGATCAAAGTCCTGAAATAGTTTGACCTACATAAATATTTGTACATATCAATTCCACACATTGAAAGTGTGGACGATATAATTCCACACTATTTCCTACAACTAATTCTAAGCTCTTGCTTTTCAAAAAAAGGTTTTTACGGTTAAGTTTTTTGTCTTGCTGCTAGAAAACCTCTAAAAGAAGACATAAAATTGGTAAATCAACGATCTAAATATGAACTGAGCTTAATTGCTAGTAATTCCATTTAAAGTATTTATATGTGATATAACCATAAACAATGAATTAAAAACAGCAGAAAATTACTGCAAAGGAGTTGTTTTTACTTTTAAAAATGAGATCTTACAACTCACCTGGAATGTTATATTGTCACATTTATATCCCAAATACCAAACAATAAAAAATCTGTAAGGAACATCAGAGCCTGCTATTAGATGTTCAATCAGTCTTTTGTTACCAGTTAAAAAAAGGTAGTATGAGTAGTAGCTTAACAAAACATTTTTTGACAAATTATACCAGAAAAGAAGGGCTACGTCAGGTCCAAAACAGAGACTTAAATGCTCAAAGAGTTCGCAGGTTTTTGAGTGGTACCACATAAGTTTTTCTAATCTCGGAAGAACATCTAAACACCGTTTATTTAATAATTGCAAGTTTCTATTAATGTTTTTTAACAAAAGTTCCACAATCTCAAACAGAACAATCATTAAAAACACTATCACATTTTCTTGAAAATTACTTATAACAAAAGGAAATGTTGCATAAAAGTCTGACCCAGATAAAATTCTTGCTATCAGACCGAAAGTAGTAGGTATTGTCAGAATGTATGCCATTAAACAAATAATGCAGCTTCTTCTTCCGATGTTGTTCCCTTGTATTCCTGGCAGCAAATAAACCGCTTCATTCAAGCACTGAACTATTTCTCGAGTCCGATACAAGTAAGAGAGCAATTGCAACAAGACCGTCCTGGTCACAGCGAGAACCACCATACACATTGCTTGGACCAAGGCAACAGACCGAGATTGTAAAGCAATCATTGTGTACTTGAGTCCAGAATTGATCATGTAGGCCAGAACTAATGTTTGTAGTGTGGTGAAAATCAAGCCTAGTTTTTGAAATTGAAAGGAAACACCTGCAAAAAGGTCCCCATTGAATCTACAACATAACTTAAAGATAAAAGCACCAGATTAATATGTCTGATGAAATTCAGCTTTATCTACCTCAAAATTCTCATATTCTCTTAATAATATTCTCGGACAAAAACCGTTTATGAAACTCAAAAGCTTTCATGTAATTTCAAAAAATGTGCCAGATTTGTGAAAATAAACCCTTCTTTAATAGAAGTATTTGCTCAACCTTTACTCTGAGCAAGCTGGTCTGGTTAGAGAGTGGGATGCCACTGTTATGCAATATGTTATGTGCAATTCTATCAAGATTAATACCAGCTGTATAATGCAATTTTTAACTTATTAGAGATATATTTTTTTAAATTATTCAATAGCGGCTGTTAAATCTCACCTGGTAGAGAATGTGTAAGGAAGATTCTACAGTCGGGACCACGTAAGTTTGCAGTTGGTGGCAGCCAATCACAAGACAAGGCTAGTGCGACAAATGCCACATCCCCCGTTGACAACACTAATTAAAATGTACTAAGCTATATTTTCAAATCAGCTGGTATTATTAGATTTGGCAACACCACATATTTCTTATTGGTTCATTCAAAACCACATGGTAAATAGGCTCCTCCCTCAACTGCAAACTTACGTGGTCCCGACTTTAGGTGAGGTATTCATAACATATATTTTTTTTTTTTGCTGTAGTTTACATAAATTGACATACAATAATAGCACAAAATCCTTTAGGTAAACTATCTCCTCATTTATGGAATTAGATACCTAGTCTTAACATGAACAACAAAAATACTGAAATTTACGTATTCATAGTAGCTATGAAATATGAATTTAACTACAAACTAAACATAATATGGCATATTATGCCCTATTATGGTCTCTTTGGCAACTAAGGATCCAAATAAGTAATTTAAATCAACAAAACATTTGTTGACATATTTTACTAATGTGTACATCTGTGAACCTATTGTTTCACATTCCCATCACTGTAAGGACCACAAATCTGGACTTGAAACATTGACTCAAATTCCACTGAATAGACATCAGCCAATGACTAATTTAGCTCAGCATCAACATTGATGGTGTGTTGGATTAGTCAACTATTTACCTTTGTATTTTGGTGGTACCCTACAAAAGGGATAGAATATAAGCCAAATAATAATCAAACACATACTTGGTTTGAAGTTCAGTTCCCACTTGTCTACTGACACTGGCAAAACGCCAATAACTTTTGCAATAAAGACAGCATGTCTAAGAAGGTAATATAAAGAGAAGTTCTTATATATAGCGGATTTAATTTTCCTCGCCATGGTAAATATTACATTCTGATGTTAAATAAAGTCTAAGACAAGTTTATAACCAAACCAATATTTTATCGATAAAATCAATGTTTTGTCTGAAGTGGACATAAATCACTACTTAAAACAGTTAGCCATAAAAGAGTAATGTTTGTTCAATTTACCAAATGTTTCAGTAAACAGCTAATGCCTGAGGACTTAACGTTATTGCATGACAAATATTGGATGAGCTTTTACTTTTCACTCAAACAAAATTAAAATCGTTATACAATGGCATGATAACTATCCTTAAAAGTCTCCATTTTAACATTAGATCTGGTATATTTAACAAATACCCCCGCCCGCCGCATCAAACCTGCAGACTGAGCAAATTCCATTCGCATGGTTGGATTCTCAATATTTTATCTATTTAAATCACTTTAGGTTTAGCTAGTACCATGGTTTGCTGCTAAAGGGAGAGTAAAAAAGTGTTTTTAGTAAAATATGTTTAGTAATAAGGACATTTTCCAAGTTTGTTCAACATATATCAATAAACAAACAAACTATAACAGTTTACTTATCCTCCATAAGATTAACATGGGATTTTAAATTTACAATTGTTTGAATTTTCTCTGTTAATAACCGTGCAAAAACCCTTTCATTTACTAAATTATTATATGCAAAGCTTGACTCTACTGTTTTGTTAGAAAACCCTTCGCTCGGATATAGGATAGTTGAGGTATTACCAGTAGATATATTATTTAAGTATATAATTTTACTAGATTGCTATTTCTCAAATGAATTTAAAATTAAAAATGACCATAGATACAATTTACGTAAACAGTTTTTATTGTCCCTAAGACCACAAACAAATTTTCAAAAAGAGTTAAAAAATTTCTGGTTCGAAATAGAAAATATTACTAGTTTTAGAGTATTGAAATCTAGGCTTAACGTTGTTTTCTCAATGAATCCATTTAAATATTGTTTATTACATTACTTACCTATTATATGTTGTTTAAGTTAAAATCATTTAATGCATGTTATTTATTTTAGAATTGTCATCTCAAGAAATCCATTAAAACTGGTTTTACTATTGCTGTTATTATATATTATTTAATTATTTATTTTTCCTACAGTTACCTAACAATGTACATGTTCTCTCACTGATTTGAGAAAGCAAAGTGGCTAATTCGCTCATCAGGGAGACAATGTTAACATTGTCTCACTCTAATTACTTTGTCTCACTCCAGATTTGCAACGTGAAGGCACGAAATAGTGAGCGCGTAACATGCAGACAAGGTCGTATGCGCGCGAAATACGTTGGCGGCACTGGCTGTAAATCAGCTGGTCAGCTGTTGTACTGTTGTATAATTAAATGCCATATTAAAAGTTCACTTCTGTATAAAAATATTTTACGTTTCTTTACCAATTTATTTGTTTTATGGTAACTGTAGGAAAAATATAATGTGCAACTCAAGTGCAAAGTGCCATTGCCTCACTCGAGAAACCATTCCTCACTCGCCTACGGCTCGTGAGTAAGGATTTCTCTCGAGTGAGGCAATTGCTCACTTTGCTCACTAGTTACTCAAATAACTATAGTTATGTATTGTTATATTGTTATATCATTTTATCCATTTTAAATCTGATTGAATATTGTTGTCTAAATCATTATATTATTGTTTAAGTTGAGAAGTATTTAATGCATGTTATTTATTGTTTTATATTTTATTTATTTAAGATAAGTTATCAATCAATTATCAATCATTAAGAGGTGCGTATTTTAACCCAAATATGAGTGAAGGATGAGTGTAGAATGGAGTGAGATGATCTGTGTAGCTTTGTTACTGACTAAGTTGTTGATAAAAGAAAGTTAATGTTATAGTCTTCTATAGAAAGGTAGAGTATAAGTGGAAACAACATAAGATTATAGCAGATCTTGACAAGAACCAAGGAAAACCAAAGTGTGGATAAGGACCAACCAAGAGACAAAGTACCGGTACATTGTATCAACAACTAGTTTTTCTCTATGGGCTGCAGACAAGCTAAATTTTCCAGGCTTTTGCAGCAAGATGTTTATAAAATGTTGCAAGATTTTGTAATTTTTCAAATAAATATTTTTTTTTATTTTTTACTATTTGTTTTTAATTAATTTTTTCAAAATAATATGGATGAACGAAAAATATTAGAAAACTTTACCTTTTGAGGGTCAAAAATGAGAAAACCCAATTTTCACCCAATAAAACACCGTTCCCATGGTCCGATCAGGGTGGTTAGCAAACCAGACCCTTTTAAATAAATGTAGGTTTGTAATAGATTTCTTCAAAATTGGATGATTTTTGCTCAAGTTATTGTGCTAGCGGACATTTACACATACATGAGTGAAAATTTAAAAACGTACGTTTTCAGGAAAAGCACTTAGCAAATTTTTTTCCCCTTTTTTCAAAACTTTTATTATTTTTTTTATTTCATTAACAATTGAAGTTTCATAAAATGGCCATGGTAACGCAATATCTTTGGTAGTTTTTTTTAAAGAGCATCTTTAGTGGAAAAACACAAAATCCTGTCACGACCATAACGGACGTTTAAATGAATATTAAAAATAGTTAATATTATTTTTATAACTATGTTTTGCTATAAACTAATTTACTTTTATGACCATTATACAATAAAAAGGTCACTGAGCTTTTGGTATATTTGGTCTTTCCAGAAAAAAATAAAAAACTAAAAAAATAGAAAAAAGCCAATAAAATCTTTTTAAGTTTGTATAACTCCGAAAAAACTTACCTGAGACCCGAAAAATCGTTATGTTTGTATAGAGGTGTGCTTCTTTTGTGTATAAAACATTAAAATATGACGATATTTTAATTTTTGAAATTTTTATGATAGAAATCATAAACGTGATGGTCAGGGACAAGCGGTACGGTCGTGAATTGTCTGGAATAATCTAAATCTTTCTAAACAATCCTTCAATTACACTGTTAGTTATAATAAAACTATGTGTTTCAATTGAACTAAACTGTTCAATTTACAATTATATTAAAGTTATTGTCACGACCAAACACACTATAATCCATAAGGCTGGATTGGTCGTGAAAAAACCCGCGATGGTCGTGAAACTTTGGTCGTGAAATTACGTGTTATTTGGCTCTGTTCTGGCGGTAGCCCTGCACCTCATGTTCGAGGATACAAAGTGGACTTCTAGGTTAATCTAGCAAAAGAAAAATCTTATAAACAAAAATTAACACCATGTCTACTTCATCGAATGACTACGTACGGTCATGGACACACCAAAATTACAAAAAACACAATCTTTCCTTTGTAAATCTTGTAATTCCTCCTTTCAACTCAAAACGACCGGCACTACAATCTTGACGTACACCCCGAACTATTCTCTAAAACCAACTGACTTCATCGACGCCAGGCTTGCCACTGTCGTGCTCCAAAGTTGAAAATTTTTCCCAAATGGTCGTGACGCCAAATCGAGGGACAGACTTATTTTGTCATGGTAGTCAGTTTTCAATGACAATAAAATTATAATATGCTCCTTTTTTGTAAGTTTAATAACCATCGATGACATAAAAATATGGCTTTATATATTTAGGCATGAATAATTAGTCTAAAAACAGTGTGAAAGTTGGAAAATGTACCCTAGGGACACGTCATGGTCGTGAATTTCGAGACTTTAAAAATACGAAAAAAATACCTAGAACCTATTTAAAACCAAATAAATGTGTGTAATATGCTGCCCCCGTCCCAAAAAATATTAAAACACATAATAATAAACTACAAATCCAGTATCTACGAAGTAAAAGGCCAGGGACATGAAAACGTACGTTTTTAAATTTTCACTCACATACATATATTTTTATGTATGAATTTGTGCGGATGCTTTTTTTGGCCTTTGGGAACATCAAAACGAAAAAGTAAATCGGTCCCAAGTCCAGGTCTTACCACGAGACCTACAGTAATAGCTTATACCCTATATGGGAAATTCACTAAAACAATTAATCAAGTCTAAAATATCACCGTTTGCTGTTTATTTACAGTAAAGCATCATACAAATAATCACATTCTGATTTTCCAATACACTTATAGAATAATACCAAGTTTCCACTTTTGGGTTAAACCAAGATGTAAGGAAGGTATTTTGTATACCCAGTCATATTCAAGGGATAATTTAGTCCAAAAAGGAGAAAAACAATTTTGCACTGTTTTTATGTTGATGTGTTAATTTGCTTGTATAGTTATTCCATGTAAATCATTTAACCCTTTCAGTGCTATGAAATGATATATCGTTGTTTTAAAAAAAAACCCTAAGGGATATAGAGAGGAAGGTTATATAAAAAAAAATAGCAAAACGGCCATTGGTGACCTGCATGTTCATAGGATACACTACCAACCACTTAGCTAAAAGATTCGCCCAATCCGATGAATTCGAGGTGTATGTCTAAACCAAGAATTATGAACACCTCACTATGCCCCAGTGGTTGTAGTATATCGCTACAAACACACAGGTCACCAATTATTTGCCACACAGGACGGGATTCGAACCCGAGCAGACGAATGCCACTGGCCAAGTGACACACGCCCTAGATCAAATGGATATTAACGGAGATACGGCCGGAAAGTGGAAAATCTAGTTAGCACCAAATTGGCTAGAACTAGGTTAAGTTAGGTTGGGTTACTAGGTTGGGTTAGACAAGGTTGTTATAGGTTAGGTTAGGTTGGGTTGGGTTAGGTTAGGGGGGGTTAGGTTACTAACGTTACTAATACTTAATACTTTTATTTGAAGTGGTGACCATACAAAGTAGATATTTTAAGCCAAGTATGAATGGAGATGAGTGTATGATGAGTGGATACCCATTATTGATATCAATACCCATGTTATTGGTAACCTAACCCTACCTAATCGAACCCAACGTAATCTAATCGAACCCAACCTAACCTAACCCAAACTAGTTTTGGTCATTTTGGCGCTTACTAGATTTTCCAACTAATTTAAAAACCCACTTGAACGATTTACGTGGATTTCTCTTTTTGTTTTCCGACCGTATCCGTTAATATCCAATCGGATTTTGGCAACTCTTGCATATTCTTGTTCAGCTTGCTCTACCGGTTAATTTGAGTACCCACAATGCCATTTCCTGTAAAAAATGAGTTTTTAGGGTTTTTCCGATTTTCTGAGTAAGCGGGTCGTTTCCGAGAAAAACGCAATCATTTTTGTGTAAAATTTTGGACATTTTCACAGGTCCGGAGGTCGATATAATTACCAGACTGGTACCTAATGTACTCTAAAGATAAATGTTTGAGGAAGTTAAAAAACAATAAATAGTTTCTAAACCATATGTTTTATTCACAAATTCAAAAAGAAATAAATAACACGAATTACATATCACCAGATTTTTTAAATCATACAAAAAGTACAAAATGAAATATACACATTAAGTATTAAAACACAACTTAAACAACTAAAAGATACAAACTACACTACCAGGCACAGCCAAGGGACATAACTACCCTTCTGATATATTACATACAGTTGTTTCAAATTAAATGTAGGCTATGGAGGAATAAGTTCATGGAATTCACAAGAATCAATAACAATTTATTGTGCTCATACATTTTTCAAATACGTTTTTAATTGTTAAGAAAAATAACTAATTATTATAAACAAAACATTTTCTTACTATTGTTGTTATACTGGTAAAACAAATTATGCTGCAAGTTAGAAAAGTTAAAAAATATACATTGTTGTACATTTAAGAAAAAAAAAAGAAGCTTTTACGTGATAATTAATTAAAACATAGTGTAAACTATTTTCTTCATTGTGTTCTCCTTATGTCTCTTACAAAACAAATCAAAATAATATTTTAGTAAATTGTAAATTTTACACAAAAAATATATTGTATTTTTTAAATTAATTTCTGCTACTAACACACAAATAAAAAAAGAGATTATCAGTGTAGCCTACAATGAGTTTTCCTAGATCTTTATTTACATTACAATATACTTGACTCGTGTAAACAATAAAAGTTAATGACCGCTAATTTCTTTTTCAGAGATCAGATTATAAACATATTTCAAGGAACATCCAGGATACAAAATTAAAGACAGCTTTCAAACAAAAACATTTTATACCACTTCAAACACATTCAAACTATAATACTGTACTTACACACACAGGAGTAAATATATACAAAAAATGGTGAAAGAAAAGTAATATGGACCTTTTACCACGTTTTGTATTTATTTTGGTATAGGTTGAATGTATTTTGAAGTGGTAACCAATGTGTTAAGTTTAAAAACTGTAGTTACAAAATAGCACTTATGCTAATAGAAAAAAAATATTGCACACTCATTCTAAAGAATAATTGAAAAAACATCTACAAAAATATACACTCGAAAATATTCCTTTTACTTTTATTCCTGCATATCACATTGTCATCTAAAGGAATATTGAATAACAACCTATTATGCCGTATAAAGTTACATAACAATCTATTTCCTCCTAACAAAAAATAACATAAACATTAACAAGCTACAATTGATGATTGTTTATTCTGAATCATTTACAAGAACTTAACACATGGTGTCAATAAGTGGAATAGAAAGTAAAGATCTTACAAATATTTTTTTGCTCTTAGAACAAAATTATTGAGAATAGTAAAGCTGATGTTTTCCGTGGATAGTTAAGTTATTGTTACGTTTTTTTGTTGAGTGTTCGGTGAAGATCGGAGGAGGGGCTGGAGGGGCGTCGCCACTGCGGCAGACGACTCACCGGCCGCGGTTGGAGGATTTGTGTTACTTGACGTGTTGAGTCACTCGCATTGCTGCAAATAAACAGACGTTTATGAAAAACACGCTCTAGTGAGGCAAAAATACTACTACCTAAGTAAATCTGTCCTTGTTTGTTAACAGTTAGTAGGTGGAGCAAATTGTTATGATTAAGCATTTATAGAGGACAGATTAATATAAAAAAGGGTGACAATGATCTTAAAGTATTTTGATTTCACTGATAATTTGAACTGACTAAACATACATGTTCGTAAACACTAGACATAAAAGGAAATGGACAAGACAGGAAAAGTACACATTAACAGAAACAGACAGAATTGTTATGGGAAGGTTACATGAAGTCAAGTGACAATAGGTAAATGCGGTAATGAAGAAGGAAACCATTGCATGAACAGATGACCAAACAGACATAGACAAAGAAGCATAATCAGATATAACCAGTTGTATGGCCTGAAAAGCACTCATTTAAGCGAATATTAGCTATGAATCCGATCCTGTATCATGGCCCTACAAGAAAGTGCAAAGTGATTGTTTGAATTCAAATTCACCAGGTTTTAATTTAAACGAGCATACTTTAAACCTTACTGCATAGGACTCAACTATGTTTAACAACTGATGCATTAGAGCAGGCACTCAACTTTGGCGTTAATATCTTGAACCTTATATACTACTACTTTAACACACCTGAACAATACTAATAGGCATACAATTCCTAAGTACTTGATTTTCTGGTGTTAACTGAGTGCAATATCACATGACAAAAACCTATTGCATCAGCAACAAAAAACCCAAGAAAAAATTACACTATTCTATGTGGATGCCATACAGGGTTCATGTGTTTTGGCATAAATTAAACACCCTAAATTAATAAATTAAAACAAAATTAATTAAACCCCAAAATAGGAATCTCTTAAGAAATAATAACTTATTGTATAAATGATCATGCTTAAGGGGATGTGCCTCCATCTATAGGCCTTTTTATAAAATATTTTGACTTTTTTCAAAAGTGACAAATTTTTATTCCTTAATTATTACTGAACATGTATGCAAAGTTTTATTTGATTTGGAGAATTTTTTCAGTGATTTTTATAATAAAATTGAAGACGTTGCGCCTAGCAACAATAAGTAGAATGAAAACTTTAAACGGCGTTTTCTCAAAACTACGTTTTTCATTTACTACATTTACGTAAGTTTGAATAACTTTAAAACTACTTATTATTTTTCAATGAAATTTTAACCAGACGTTCTTAATAGTATTTAGAAGGTTTGTGTGTATAGAGAACATCCTGCAATTATTTATTCCTATAAAATTTTATGTTTTACATTAAAAATCTGATCTTTTCGTGTAACATTTTTCATATTATTGTAAAAAGGTCTACTAAAGCTGTATTTGTTGAGTTACCATAGTTTCAATACACAGAAATATTGTTATGTGGGAAAGTAAAATATGTTTACTTTTTTACATTATGTTGATAAACAAAAAAGTTATTCAAAACTGAAATTTTTTAAAAAAATTCTTAAAATTTTGAAATTTACCCCAAAGTGACCAAAAATTGATTTGGATAACATTTTTCCTATATATAAATCCTCTAATTTGGTGAAATAGAAACAGAATAAACCCACAAAAGCCATTTAAAATAAATAATTGTAAAAAAGTCTTAGAAGGAGGCATATCCCCTTAATACAACCTAATTTGTTATAGTACTACAAAACAAATATTCAATCATTTCTAAAAATGTTTATCTACAAAACAGCACATGTAATAAAATATTTTATCGAGTACATCCGGCTTGAGCTTGGTCCAGCAAATACTCATTGCGTAATGAGGAGGGATTAAGTTGATATTATATTTTATTGACTAAGCAGCAAAGTGAAACTTAACACAAATATCGTCTTCTTATGTTTTGATAAAAATAAGATACAGTATGTATTTTTTGTTCTATTAATGCTACTACATTACTTATTGAATTTATTTTAGTTCTATCTTTGAATTTCATTGACCAAATAAAGGAATTGTTGTATTCATAAATTATTTGAATATATGATATTGTTTGTTAGTTCTTGTTTAACGTTACTCTCTACTGAACAGCTTTTGTAAGACTCCAGAAATACATTTCAAAATTAAGTTTAAAATGGATGTTTCAACATGTATTAAAGTTCGAATTAGATTTCAACCACATCTAATTAATTCTTAGGTTTGAAAGAAGGTGAACTTAAATAATTTAACTATTCTATTTAATGTACTAAAAATTGAAAAAGCTAAGACAGGATAGCTACATAAGACAGTACTAACACACTCTATGGTAAAAATCCCTTAATTACAAATGTTATTTTCTAGGTTGTGTTCTAAAACATAGTAAAACAATATGTGAATCCCCATAAACAACTAACTGTGCTTTTATTACATTTCAATTTGATTAATCAATAGGGAGCGTTTAACGATTCTGCTTATTCATTAATGATTAATGATTAATATTCACAATCATATACATATATTTTTTTTTATAAAATTAAGTTTACTATAATGGGTTTAGCCTTTTATATTACATTTTATCCAACCTAACATGCAAAAGTTTAACAAAAATATTTATCTTGAATAAGTCATCAACAATATTTTTTTCAATTTTACTGCTAAAAAATTATAAATTTTAAGAACCACTTTTTATGGATTTTAGTGCAGTAAATTATATGATTCTAAATAACATAAAACAATAATAAAATCATTCAAAAATAAAAAATTAAACACATATATTGTATTTACATTTTGGAAACCTACCAACATTTTAGATTAAAAATTCAGCTTTTCTGGGATTTTCACCACCCTAAAACAAATAACGAAGCTTTTAACCTAACAATTCTAGTTGGCTATTTCATTTCAACATGCCTTGCTACTGAATTGCATGCATTTTACTTTTTGTTCTTAATGATCTTTGTGTCTAATAATATAAAATTGCAGAATCATAGGAGAATAACGTAAATGAAATATATGTCATTTGCCTATAAATATCTCAATTAAATTTTTATCATAATGGAAAATAACCTGGTTTAATTACTTTATAGCTAATAGTTGTGGTTAAGTATGTGATTCTAAAAATTAATGGTTTGTGTTTTTGTTAAACCCTAATACTTCCAAGAAAATCAAAACTATATAATTCACTTTCTTAAGTTTGGATTTTTAGTTTGAAAGAAGAATAAGGTATGAAATGGAAGTAAATATCAATACATTACATTATAGCTACATCTTAACTATACACTATTTACACAAAACCTACTTTGTCTCGAATTGTGTATTCTAAATACACTTTTACTTCTATACCAAATAGGCTACATTAACTAAATCTTATTTTTTTTAACATGGTATCTTTATAAATTGAAAAGTTTGACTATTCCACAAAAAATAACAATTGCAGAAATCATAGTTGCATTTGTACCGTACATTGAGAGCAATAATGACCATTGCTAGAGAATTAATTGTGAGTTGTATTGATATATTTTTAGTCCCGTTAGAAATAAAAGTGTAAATCATCCCACAAGATTTGAGCCAGGAGGTTTTAAGAATTTCCAATGAACATAAATAAGAAGCAAGGCAGTGACTTCAGTGAAATCTGCAAATTAAAAAAGTGTATGAAGCAATTTAGGTTTATAATCAGCTTACCAAATAGCTTGCAGAATAATAATGTAAAGAATTTAATAGCCTATCTGATTCTTACACTATTGCTAACAGCAGATTAAAAGATAAATAAACAAAACAATATTGATTTACATTCTAATAAACACAACAGACAGATAAATACTTGTAGATAAATATTCGGTTAAATTGAACTCTTTTTCTTTCATAGATGAATACTTACACCAAATGTCTGATAATGCAGCATGAAACATTTAAGGTCCTTGTCATTTTGCAAACCCCAACATTTTAAATAAACTGCAGTCCACCCCAATGTATATTACATGTGTGTTTGGAAAATAGATCAAACAAGAGCACTAAGATCCAAGATTAACATTATTTATTATATGATGGAAAAATTTGGAATTTCTTGAATTATTTTAATATTTATATCGTAAAATCCAGAATACAACTCCATTGAAAATTTATTTGAGATCATGTCAAGATGGGCCTAACAGTGAGTTACATACAGGGTGACAATTAATTCTGGAACCTCTTTTTAATTTTTAACCCACAATAGAAAAAAAATCTAAAGTTCATACGTGCTTACTGGTTATAGTAACGCACACATCTGCTCAATTACCGACCGGATAACCCGTTTGGGGGACGGTACACAAGGTGTCAGACAAATTCTCAAATAGCAGCATAGGTTGAGTTTGGTGTCAAATTAAAGGTCTCTGTTAGTAAAATACAATGCCAAAAATCCGAACTCAAACGGACAATGGAGTCAAAATTGACAGCTGTTCAAATATTCCTTGAATTTCCAATGCTTACTGTTAGGCACCCGTTAGAAGTCGGATGAAAATCATAAACCTAAGCATAGGTCGATATGCACATCAAATTAAATTTCTTAGTAGAATACTTGCCGCAAATTTGAGATCAAAAGATCAGCCGGGCAAAAAATGGCAGCCTTTCAAATATTTCTTCAATCTGCCATTTTGAATATTTGAACAGCTGCCATTTTTTACCTAGCTGATTTTTTTAGCTAAAATTTGTGGCATTTTATTCTACTAACAAAGACCTATAATGTGATGTGCATATCGACCTATGCTTACGTTTATGATTTTCATCCGACTTCTAGCGGGTGGCTAACAGTAAGCATTGGAAATTCAAGGAATATTTGAACAGCTGTCAATTTTGACTCCGTTGTCCGTTTGAGTTTGGGTTTGTGGCATTATATTTTACCAACGGAGACCTTTAATTTGATACTTAACTCAACCTATGTTGCTAATTGCAAAATTATTAATTTAAATTTTATAAGCATTTAATTCACATTTACAATCCAGCCTTGTATTTATTTGGAAAGAAACTCCAACTAAAATGGAAAACAATAAAAGGGCAAATTAAGATATTTTAATAAAACTTTTTGGCCCCCTTAATACACACAACTTTCATATGAAAACATAATTTAGAAGACGATATGCATGCTGGAAGACGAACACTAAATTTTAACTACTCAAAGTAAAGGCCACAACCACATCAATGCTGTTACAGTAAGTTATACGACAAACATGAGATTCCTTCCATTAATAAATTTATAACAGATAAAAACCACTTAAGTACTACTGTAAATATATTGATTTACAATGGGTAGTTAACTCAATGGGTAATGAATTTGATCAATCAATAGAAAAATTCAAAAAGCCCTATTACATAGATAGCACAATTATTGTTATTAGCATTATTACAATTATTAGCACGATTGTTGACTAAAGGATACTGAAGTAGACATCCCATCTATGTGGATCATCTGTCGCCAGCTTTTGATTAAAAAACAACATGGTTGTATGAGCTCGCCACACATAGCACTAGTGTCTAAAAATCTATATTGTACGTTATTTGTTGTAACTGACATAGTTTATGTGATATAAAATTTGCTTTATCACATACAATAAGGTCATCCTACAAGTTTTTCTTAGTAAAAAAGTCTGCCTAGTGCATATTCCTCAGAAATTAGTAATTAAAATCTGTGTCTCACTTGAACTATGTCCATTTTGATTTTTAAAACTGGCGACAACTTAAACATGGATGGAACCTCAAGTTCAATCAATAGAAAAAGCTAGCACATAAACTCATATTAAATGTTTAAGATTTTAACACATTGAAAGACTTGCCTCTGCTTTATCAAAAATACTATTTCCTCTTTACGTCTAGCACCAAATAATGACTTCATTTCTTGTGAAAAAATATTCATTGATTACTTCTGACGTACACAAGCTAGCAGCCATGCCTTTAGAAAAATAGTTACCTCAGTAATATTTTAACCATACACGGGTAAAAATAGGCCCTTTATGTCATATTTGTGGCAGGACTGAAAGGATGGCATTGGTCGCGGGTTGTTTCAACAAAGGATATCGATAATAACACTACTTAAACACTGTATATAGCCTTCAATGTTTGGGGATACATATTATCAAACTACCTCCTATTTTATTTTATTTTATTTTTTTACTTTTATCTGAAGCAAAGCTACATAAAATAAACCAAAAGTATTTAATATCACTAAACACTAACATAAACCATCATGTATTATGACTAGATACTTGAAATTAGGGCCCCTATTAGACGAGGTAGCCTGGCGACGTCGCCAGCGACACCAAACCTAGTAGCCAGTTGAGTAGCTAGAATTTTACCGCCGTTACTCATTTTGTTGTGAGTGCTTGTCTTGTACTTGTACTTGTTATGAGCGGTATGTTTACAGTGAATAATGAGTGATTATAAGTATCTTCTCCTTCTGTTACTTCTGAAGAAAAGGAGGCAAAGGAAGAGAGACATATACGTTCATCCAATGCTTAGTGCAAGAGAATCGAAAGGGTTATATTACACCCTTTTTGATTCTTTGATTCTTTCTTTTGTTCGCCTTTCGGAGGTTCTTCTTTTTTCTTCATATCTTCGCGTATCCCTTCAACTGAATCAGATGTAGACATTTTATCAACTGAAGTGAACAATTCACCCACTCACAACATAACAGAACGCAACACAACAGTGTGCAAGTATTCCCGTGATATGAACTGACCGAGTGGCGACGTGATACTGGCGACCTAGTGTAATAAGCTCCATATGCTACAACGCAGCGTCGCCAATATGGGTAGCCAGTGGCTACCGCAGTGGCGACGTTGCTCGGTAGCCAGTCGGTCGCCAAAGTGTGGCTGCGTCGCTGGCTACCCTCGTGTAATAACATCCATAAGAATCAATGCCCCTTGACAAGCTGAGTAGCCAGTTTGGTCGCTGGCGACGTCGCCAGGCTACCTCGTCTAATAGGGGCCTAGGTCAAACTCGTGAAATATAATTAAAGTACGGTACATGATTAGCTCCTTTTTTGCTTTTAATTTCTCATATCGTGAAACTAATTTGCACTCTAATGTATTTTACACATTTGATATAAGATATAACTCTTACAATGACAGGAATAAAGTTTAAGAAGAAAAGCTGTAAAAATAGGAGTCCTAACTAGTGTCATTTACCCTGTTTTTCAAAGAATTTCTATTTGGTTGTTGGATGGCTTATGCTCAGTTTACACCGGGGATGTTGGTTTTCTCTAGTTATATGTGACTAAGAAATGTGAAGGATTACAGACGACATGTTTTGATATTCCTACACTGGTACAAGGTACAATAACATTTATAGTCTTGTGAGTTACAACGGATGTGAACTACCTTGAGATAGGAGCAAGTTGAATTAGACAAAATACATCAAAAGCTATCAGTATAAAACAAGTAATTAACATGTCTAGGCAGTTTACCTTGCCAAGCCTGAAACTGGAGGCAGCATGGAGAAAAACATAGGTAAGTAAAATATACATGAGGAATATAGCGGTATCTGCAAATTTCAAATCTAAAGTGTAAATTAAATTATAGCTCATGCAACTATTTCAATATGATAATCTAAGTAGTTTTCTTTAATATGACAAAACAGGACGCATTTTAAAATGATTAGAAAATGAATTGTTGTATTTTAATTAGACCAAACCACAATTTTATACTTCTACTGATTACAAAATAAAATATCCTTGTTTATGTAATGTATGCGTAGTATTAGTATAGTTTATATTGTAGCATACATTGTGAAGAGCTATTTTGTTAAAAATGCTGCATGTACTATTAACATAATATAATGTTGACAATGTACATGCATGGCCAAGAAGTTATAATGATATTAATCATACATTAGACTCCCGATTATCCACAAATAAATTAAACACACAAATAAATCAAGCACAATATCGAAATCAAAATATAAGAAAATATTATACAAGTTAAATCTATGTTGAACGACAGCCAAGATGTTTAGCATGACCCCCCCGCCCCCCCCCCCACATCTTGAAGGCCGACTGTAGAGTACACCGATCACCAATAAGTCACATCTGGCAATAGATGAGTTAATAAGCTACATTTCATGTGTAAGGTACTTTAATTTTTGTTATTACTAGTCCTATACATGGGCTTTCCAATATTATTTGTTTTGTAATTAGAGGTATGTGAAATAAAATTGAAAGTCATCTACACTGTGTTTAACATGTTTTTTTTTACTACCTAAACATGTATATACGATTAACAATACTACATTCAAACTCAATGTTAGAGGTTTCTTGGGTTATCATTAGCCCCAATTTTGATTATCTACAATCAGCCAGCCACTCATTGTGGGTAATGGGGAAATGTACGTGGAGACTTAAAATATTTTGTTAAAAATTAAATACATTGATAGTTATTGTCTTATTTCATAGCTTTGAAAATTGATTGAATACTGACCTAACTAAGGAACCACCAGCAGAGTCAGGTTGGGTTGATAGGATGGGACCTGTCGACAACGGCCTTATCTGAAATAATAAACATAAACTATAACATAATGATTGACCAACACATCCTTGACAACAAACAAGCCATACAATTATTGTCAGGCAAATCTTCCAAAATACTTTGTTGCCAACCATACAATAAAAAAATATAAGTATATAAGTATGGTAAGATTTATAATTTTTACATTTTTGGCAGAAATGTTTTTAAGCATAATCTTATCAACAGCTCAAATGTTTAGCCCCTGGACAATTTGTTAACATACAAATAGGTTTAAATCAATTAATCAACAGTCATTCAGTTTAATCATTACTGATTTAATACAGCATTAATTACAGCATTAGCATTTCAAGCTAATTCAACTGAATAATCATTGAACTATTTCACAGAGGTAAAGTAAAACTTATTTTTAGTCATAACTTTAATAGTTACAGTTGTGTATATGTATACTGACTCTCTCTGTCTGGGTGGCGGCGTTGCATGTGTCGACTGTCCCTCGGTGCTCAGGCGGAGGAGGATGTGATGCTTGTAGTTGGCGGATCGTCCTCTCTGCCTCCTCCTTCTGAGACTGGAGAAACACCACCTGACAGACAAATAGCTCACTTTAGCTAGAGAAACAACACCTTCCAAGGACATACACCTGACATTAGCTACAGCAACATTCTCTGCCAGACAAATAGCTCACATTAGCTAGAGAAACAACACCTTCCAAGGACAGACACCTCACATTAGCTACAGCAACATTCCCTGCCAGACAAATAGCTCACATTAGCTAGAGAAACAACCCCTTCCTTACATTAGCTACAGCAACATTCCCTGCAAGACAAATAGCTCACATTAGCTAGAGAAACAACACCTTTCAAGGACAGACACATCAAATTAGCTACAGCAACATTCCCTGCCAGACAAATAGATCACATTAGCTAGAGAAACTACACCTTCCAAGGACAGACACATCAAATTAGCTACAGCAACATTCCCTGCCAGACAAATAGCTCACATTAGCTAGAGAAACAACACCTTTCAAGGACAGACACCTCACATTAGCTACAGAAACATTCCGTGCCAGACAAATAGCTCACTTTAGCTAGAGAAATAACACCTTTGAAGGACAGACACCTCATATTAGCTACAGCAACCTTCTCTGCCAGACAAATAGCTCACATTAGCTAAAGAAACAACACTTTCCAAGGACAGACACCTCACATTAGCTTCAGCAACATTCCCTGCCAGACAAATAGCTCACATTAGCTAAAGAAACAACACCTTCCAAGGACAGACACCTCACATTAGCTACAGCAACCTTCCCTGCCAGACAAATAGCTCACATCAGCTAAAGAAACAACACCTTCCAAGGACATATAACTCACATTAGCTACAGTAACATTCCTTGCAGACAAATAGCTCACATTAGCTAGAGAAACAACACCTTCTAAGGACAGAGACCTCACATTAGCTACAGCAACATTCCCTGCCAGACAAATAGCTCACATTAACTAGAGAAACAACACCTTCCAAGGACAGACAACTCTAATTAGCTACAGCAACATTCCCTTCTAGGCAAATGGCTCACATTAGCTAGAGAAACAACACCTTCTAAGGACAGACAACTGACATTAGTTAGAGTAACATTCCCTGCCAGACAAATAGCTCAGATTAGCTGGAGAGAAAAATTATCTTCCAGACATGACATTGAGCTAGAGTGAAATACTAATAGCCAGATAATGAATTTGTGTAGGATGAGATAAGTTTTGTATCTTTTGAGTGGCACTGTGCGGAAATTCCTACAACACTGGACACAGGGTCTTCCTCCACCGTGAGTGTTGTAGTACATGAGTGCGAGGAAGGCAGCGTTGGACTTTCCCCTAGATACCAGCGACTAGTGCCAGACTGGTCTTAATTGTACCATTGAAAGTGTCCTCTATACCTAACATCTCTTTGAGTTATCTGTACTTAAGTGTACTAAGAGGATCTGTATGATTGAGGTCCAGATAAACTGATATTTTTTATCTTATATATTATAAAACTTTTGCAAAACTTATTACAGCTAGCCTGACCATACTACTGGACCAAATTACACACGGGTTGTGGACCGAATTGCTTGCAGGTTGAACCCAAAGAAAGGTTATCGGTCCTATGTGCAGATTTCATTTGTATTTTGAGAATCTTTATGTTAATTGGTTCAAAAATGGAAATTCAACTTTTCTTATGGAGATTTAACATGGGGCTAATTCTACATATTAGGGGTAATAGACAAGCATGTTTATTGAAAACCTTTTTTCTCAGCTCCTGGGCTTCGCAGGGAAAATACAACGCATACTGTTAGACAGATATTTTCCTGTAGATGTGCAGAATCTCTTTGTAAATTAAAATAGGCTCAAAATAAGCACAACAAATAAATTTAAAATTTAAAAAAGATTATCATGGGCCTTATGGGTTGCCATGTTGGTGACGAAATAACACCGACACTTTTAACAAATATAAACATAATATCAAAACAAATGGAAGAATTTCCAACCACATGCTTTAAATACAGCATGGGGTGAAAAGAGAAAAGTTTGCACAATACATACTTTTGATCGAGTTTTCGACCACGGGGCAAGCTCTAGTAGTTTAATATTTTAATAGGTATATACCCACACACTGTGATTAGATAATACCTTTTATAAACATATTTTGTAAAAAATAAATGAGATATACAAAATAAGATATACAATATACTATATACAAAATAATATATAAAAATAAATAGCCTACATTTGTTAGAAGAAGATAACATTTAAAAATAAAGATAAATAAATATATTTACAGGATAGGCTCTTTACCTCCCATAAATGTAAAAATAAATCTACTGAACCCCGTGCAGACTTGAAGGGCTTTACTTTTGAAAAGATAATACTGCATAACAGAGAACACAACAAATTGCATGCGGGGTGGTAAAAGGGGGTAGTAAGAGAGCCTAACCTGACCTAACAGCAGCGACTAGCGTAGTTACCTGGCGCTCGAGATCTGCGATCTTCTCATGAAGTAACGAGTCGTTCTTGTGATCAACTGAGCCATCAGAACAGAACCCATTCTGAAAACAAACAATGAGTATGGATATAGAAAGTGTGAATATCATTTATCATACAAGACAAAATTAAAAAGTCAACCAAGGCCACACATAATAACTATTATAATAGAAAATAATCATACTTCTTGCAATTTTTTCTGTTTATATATTTTCTTTACAATGTACAATAAACATAGGTTCTACAGAATAAATAAATATGGCAATACTTTTAATTGAAATGGCGACCATATGAAGGAAGGTATTTTAAACCAAGTATGAATGGAGATGAGTGTAGGATGAGTGGCTCGTCTTGTTACTGACTAAGGCCGACATGTTCCTTAGGCAGGACTGTTAATTAATAGCAATAGCCCATACAGCTAATGGTAACTAAGGGACCTACAGTTTGTGGAATCCGAACCACATTTGCCTTGTAATTTATGCATTGGTCTAATTATCAGGATACTGCGGATACATATCCGCATACATTAGTCCTAGTACTCACTAGTGCAGACGTTAATCCACACCAGGGAGTATCACATCCACAGATCATGTGGTTATAAATATCCACAATTCGTGACCTCCAAGTAGCTGGATTACAGGACAACACCACAGTCCCAGTCAATCAGATGTGCATGTATTAAATTCAACTAATTTATTTTCTTATTATGCCATTATAGAGACAACATAAAATATGGTTTACATTTCAGCTAGATGTCTTAGCAACTATTAATCATAAAAAAGTTAGGTATTGCATAAAAACTGGAATTGAATTTTTATACTTTTATGATGTTAAGGGAAAAATACTTGTAAGAAAACATTATAAGATTACATCTTTCTGGATTTCATCATAAAGAGTTTTATTTTACACCAAGTCTACTTCATTATTGCTCCATATTTTTTTCAGAGCCCTTCTTAGGCCGGGGCCATAGTTATAATTTTTAACCAGCGAGATTGGTCATTCCGTTTTCACGTGCGACGCACGTGGAACAGTTTGACTGTGGCCACACTCGTCTTACGAGATGCTAACCAGCAAAACTGATAGAGCATGCCACACTGGCATTAAAAATTGTCCGTGTCCGTGACCCGCACTCCCCCCTCCACGCTCACTGTACATTAAATCAGTCAGGTTAAAACTAGAAACGTCCGTGGAAAAATTCAGCGAGATAAGATGAGTGTGTTCACTCCTATAAGCCGCAATGCCCCTCGGCTAGTTTTACATGCAACGCCCGTAGAATGTTAGTAGAGAATACACGTGCAATTCCGTTTGTCAGTCTCGCGAGACTGTTGGTTTCACCAGCGAGACTGACAAACGCGTTCACGGACGTTTTTATGGCCTCCTCATATACTGTAATGTATATCTCAAATCCACGGGTAACGCCCGAGGAAAAAATTCAACGAGATAAGATGAGTGTGGCCTTAGGGGGTTAAATTCAATAGTACCAGTACTTAAATGTAGTTTAGTCAAATAATATAAACCTAGCTTTTTAAAATAAGGGACAGTGGACAGTGGACAGTGGACAAATAAGGACAGATTTTAACAAGTTGGGGAACAGCTCTGTGATCAACAGGTTCCTTTGTGATATTTTAATTGTGATATTTATAGGATTCGGCTTAGAACAATGACTAAAATCATTGGTAGGGAGTTTCAAAACACTTTTTGAAACTTTGAAACCATAAATTAAATATTTATAAGTGTGTAAATCTTAATAATGAATAGAACTAATGGAATTTAATTATTACAATCAAATCTAATTATTCACTAGAATGTTTACTGTACGTAAACAGATTTCTGTATAAGCTTACCTTTTGTGTTGTTTCATTGGCACTTTCATTCTCATTCTGAAAAATAAACTATAATCACTTTAAGTCTTTATAGTTAGCTCATTTAATACTTAGAAGAAAATCAGCATGGTAGCAAAATAGAGTAGTTTTACATTTAGTGGACAAATCCCATTGCTAGAAGTATCTGTTTTATTATATTCTAATTTTAATTTTCTATATATAAATAAAAATTTATTTTAAGAATTGACATATTACTACACATTGTAGTCTCTTGTAGATTGTAGAACAAAGAATAATATAAAATAAAAATGGTACAAGTTTATTCAAACCTAATTATGATTATTGTTATTAAGGGGGTTTCTTATAATGTTAATATAAAATTTTATGACTCTCAAAGATATTAGATACAACACTTGATTTTCCAAATTTAATTTCTTCCAAAATTGCTGGACTTGTTTAGTAATTGTTCCTCTTGAACCAATGAGTACCGGTAATCCATAAACTTCCAATTTTGATACTTCATATTTTTCCGAATAATAGGGTAGTTTTCTTACATATCTTCACTTTTTTCTTCATGAACTTCCTTTGGCTGACTTTCTTTTGTATTGAGACAAATTGTTGGGGTAAATAATGCGACCGTAATCTCTCCCCTTGTCTATAACAATAATGTCATTCTGCCTCACAGAGCCCTCTTCTTCTATAGCTGTGACCTCTTCATAGACCTCATAACTTTTATTTCTGAATTGATTTTTCTGATCTTATGGTGGCAGGTATTCCGTAGAAGACTACTGGGCACTTTCCAAGGTCATGTTCAAGAGTTTTAAGAATAAATTTCTCAGATACAGAACAATGCAGGTTGCTGTCCCTGGACCTCCCATGAAGACTTAAGAGGAATAACATCTCCAACCATTTTCAAGTATTTTTTGAACTCAGCTTCTGTCAGGCCACTAAATTACATTTCAACTCATGGTTTACAATCTTATCCAACCCTATAAACTCCGTAGTAGAGTCATCTTACTTTGTAGAGTTTGGCTAAGCTTAAAATGTATGTTCTTTTCTAAAGGAATTAAATTAGTCCATTTAATAGCAGCATGGATAAGACATAGTCCCTTAGTAGATTTTCCATCCTTATGGAACAGCTGAAGCCAATTTTATTGTTGGTTCTGTCCGGTTTTCTGTAGATGTCGTGTTTTGTTTACAATTTGTTTCTATTATTTTAGGGTTAGTTTCTCATTATTTGTGTCTCGCTGTTTGGTTATATAGCTAGTGGACGAGTAATTGTTTATGATTAGATAGTTTTATTTGGTTAAACGAGGTTTCAAATTACTAAAATAACAAGAAACAAATTGTAAACAAAACACAACATCTACAGAAAACCGGACAGAACTAACAATACAATTGGCTTCAGCTGTTCCATAAGGATGGGAAATCTACTAAGGGATTATGTTTTATCTATGATAGCGGGGACAAATAATTTAAGGAGAAGTTTTTTTTTTACCTCTTGCATAACTCTGGACAGTTTGAGCAGCAGCGCTTTGATGTTGATGACGTCTTGGTACATGGACTGATACGTGACTCTCTGTACTCTGATACCAGAGTCTTCACTGAGATCTTCACCAGGTGAACTGGTACCCTGCAACAACACCAACTCAAATACTGCACAACTACAGACCAATAACATGAACCTTAAAATCTCTCATTAGATGAATTTTTCATTAGGATTATGATCTAATTTATATGCTACCAACCTACATTCAGTTAATTATTTTTACAAACACTAAGCCAAATGTTGCAAAATATCTACATAACTGTTGAGACAACATTTTTGACTCCCCCCACCACAATGATTAAGTCATTGTAGTTGCCATGTTCTGACAAATAAGTGTGTTATTCAACCATGCCAAGCTGATAGGATGAATTAACGTAAGCTATAGCATCTGTTATGTCCCATCAACTATCTCGGTAACAAAAAATAAGGGTGAAAATTTAAATTTTTTACTCTAGCGCAATCTATGAGAGGATCACAGAAATACTTTCTTTTTCAATAAAACAAAGCTGGTCCGTACAGATGATGAGATGACTACTTTAGTATTCAAAAGTCATTGGACTAAACTATCTAACATGAGATAAAAAACTTATTTCATTGCAATGCCGTAGGCATTTTCATATATATATCGTAAGAAAAACAAACCTTAGTTTTATTGTTAAGTTACTATGTGAAATGTCATACTTGTTAAAAAGCAGTATTTATTAATATAGCTTAAAAATAATAAGCCTCCAGCCCCGACTTTTTATAACCAGTTTACCAAGCTGTTGAGTATGGCTGTGTTTTTTGGCCTCAACTTAACATATAAGGGCCAGGTAAATGTATTTTCTAAGCGACCAAATTCAGTAAGAAACAGTCATTGCAGACTCGCATTCACAATCCGGCTGCTGAGGCCAAATTTGATAACCCTATAAAACCCTCCTAAGATTGCACCAGCACTATGAGAACTCTTATTTTACCTGTCTAGATGAGCGCAGAGGGCTAGAGAGTGCTGACAGAGAGCGCAGAGCTGAGCGCGGGGTGTCCAGAGATCGTGGCGAGTCTGCTCCACTCCCACTGCTGCCAACACGAGCTCTTAACTGACGTGTCGCTCGGACCCCATTCATAAGCCTACAACAGGACACAGAAACATTGAAAACACCAACAAATGGATCAGTAATAAAAAAATAACTGATCTCTGTTTACGTCTCAAGATCAATCAGCGTCTGGTCGACCAGTTATTCAAATGTGTTGTCGTGTGTGTTTCCCGTCTTATTTGAAAATCGTTGATGAACTCCACATGAGAGATTATTGGGGAGCAAGACATTCTCAACCGGAAGATGTACTACTTTTTTAAAAGCACCAAACATCTATAGTCGTCGTACTACCAACGATCGTTTACAGCAAATAGGTAGCCTAACCTAAACCTGTATTACTTTAAGTATTGAATTACTAAATATTCACAACAATGGTAACCTTGATACGAAGGGCAGAGGCGAGGGTGCTTGTGTGGCAGAGTTGACTGTCCTGGCTCGTCGCAACACTGGGGAGCTGGAGCCTGAACTACCAGGGGAGGACGATTCGTAACAATCCTGGTGTCTCAGTTTGTTGGTGCCGGGACGCGGCCGCGACATTGCGATCTCACACACGCACATCACCACTACACACTGGTCCTTTTTATATCCTTACTGAGTCACTTGTATATAACTCAGATCAGCTGTCATTGGAAATTTTCAATATAGCAGTTGCAAGAGTTTACCGATAAACAAAGTTGATACCGTGGAAGCTAAAGAATTTAAACCCATTTTACTAAGACGTGATATACTATAGTGACCATTGTTCACAACGTAGATGATTCATTTAGGCTACTTTAATTTTATGCTAAATTCTATAAAACACAATTTCTCTGCCCCAAGGAACACAACAAATATATAGGCTAACTACACAAAATCATTGACTATACACAAAACATTCTGATATAGTCAATGCTAATTAATATTCTATATATAAGAAGAATTTCCCTATTTTTCTCGGTCCAAGCCATATGTTCAGTTTGTTACTGTATTTTAAAAGAGAAAAATTGTAATATATCTTTTAATACATTTTAAGACATAAAAATAATCAGACTTGGCATTTGACAAAATAAAATCCAAATCACACTTTTGTGAGGGAAAGGTGCGAACTTCACTTAATTTACTGTAATTCAATCATGTTTAAAGTTGTAGTTTGATTTAAAAATAATTCTACAAACAAAAGTTCAACCTCAATACAACATGGGGCCAAAAAAAAATTTAATATCGAGTACCCAGTTACTTTTCACGAGCTAAATTTGTGATTATTTTTCACCTTACTTCAGGCTACCTAGGGTTTGCGGCAATATCACTTTCAATCCTTACCTACCAGCATTGACTATATAGGTGTGAACAAAATAGATTTATCAGTCCTAAAAGGGTAAATACGCTTTTACTCCTTTTACACTGTTTTGTGTAAATAAACTTTTTTAGTGTAAATACACTTTTTAGTGTAAATACAAAGTAAAAATTAAAAAAAAAATAACGAATACACATACAATATCCAAGAACACAAATGCCTGAAGAACTATTTTTAGTCAGAAGAATTATTAATTATTATTATTATCGTCACATAAAAAAAAATAAAAATCTTAAAACCACGGACAATGGAGTAGATCTATTCCCATATTGTGTTAGGCCTACAACTTAGTAAATTCTTCATGTACCTACAGATAATTTATATTACAGTGTAAATTTATGTAATAAAACAGTATAATCCTGTTAACTGTAAAAAATTGAACATGCTTTTGTGTCTGGTTATAAAAGTTTACTCCTAAAATCAGGGTTCATCAATATTACCTGAAAAGCCGAAAATATACCATTACAATTGCTATACAGACAATATTAGAATTTTACTTTAAGAAATAGTTGTTTACTATATTCTCCTTATCGCTTTTTACAACACACAACCCTCAATCTGGTCTAATGTATTACAAACATAAGCTGAAAAGGAAATAAACAATTCCCTTTGTGAAGAAAAAAACATTAAAAATGTATAGCACTGCAATCATTTTACACTAATAGCACCACTGATCACTGATCACATAATGCAAGGCGGGTAAGGGCCGGAGGGTAGTAAAAAGGCACTGGTATGACCGGCCGGATAAGAGGGGTGCCGAATGAGGCGAGGGCCGGTGTCGGTGTGCCACTGCCACTGCCGCTACCAGTTGCCGTCATCGAACTGTGGGAGTCCCACGTCTGCGCTCAACCGACCGGGTCCACCCACCACCCAGCACAATACAGCGGACAACAACTACATTAACTAACGTTTACATACTCAACCTCCATATTTAATATCTCTTCAAATTAAAATGTTAACAATAATTTTGATGAACTATTCTCTTCAGAATAGTTAAGCTGCACAACAAATCTCAACTGGGCCCCCTGCATAGTTTATTGTCAACTACCCTTTCAGGTTATGTCGGGAGAAAACGTCGAGCAGAAATGTTACCACGTTTTTGTAAAGGTGTAACATCCACTGAAGTGAATGATAGTATACAAGGAGAAACAATATCGAGACGTTTCACTGAGAAAATGTAAGCCTTTGGACCCCGGGAACCTCCGTGTTGCGGTGGGCCTACACAACTTGACTACATTGTTGTAAGGTACTTTATTGGGACTGCGTTCAATAGTGCCTTCGCGATGTTTCAACAACAACTGCATACTGTTTCTAGTTCACTACAAGTTTCTATCCGATGCCAACAGTTACAGCAGACAGCCAGTACTCGATGACTATCGGTTATTTGTTGTGCAGTTTACGATCAATCGAGTAGTTGCCGTCACGCCTATGCTCGCTCCTCCGCGAGTGTTTTGTTCTATCCCAGCAAATTGCTTCTATACAGCGGGAAACTGGGTGTTTTATACCCGAGTTGACAACGCGGTCCATCGCTCGGTTAAATTACTGTCTGGACTACTTTTCTGAAACACAAGAAGACTCTACGGATTACTTTGGTGCACCACAGCGTAACAGAAAAAAATACCGTCGCCGTTGGAGGAAGGACTTCACACTGAAATCAACATTTTCAACGACTTAACACATTTTCTGCAGAATCGTGATTTATAGGACGAGACAACACTGGCCACAATTTTATACGACAAAACTATGGAGATGACAATAGTTCCAGCTTGAAAATAGCCCGGGAAATTATTGATTAATCCATTATTTGTTTTAAAACTCGTCTACTAAATGTTGACCTGGATTTGAATCTCAAAAACTGTTTCGCTGAGTTGAACATTTGTTGCAATAATGTGCATGGGATATTCCTACAGTTCTCCAACAAATGCCAAAGTTGGCTAGAACCTTTGACTATTAATACAACAACTTCTGTATCCAATAGTCAATGCTAGAACACATCGCGAGGCAATTTCACTGCTGTGTAGTTATTTCGTTCTCTGAATTTATTTTGTAGGAAATTTGAATATTTATTATAACGCGGCTCAGACTTATAGGCCAGTCAAATCGTACATAAAAAGAGGCTAAAATCGCAAAGCGTGATGTGTTGCTGCATTTTTAATATGTTGTTGGGACCCGTTAGGGTAACTCAAAACCAAGTTTGCAGCTTCGAGATCCCTGTGCTCCCTGCGTAAAAAGTAAAATATTACAAAATTAATGTATTTTTTAAAGTTTTTAGTTTATAACTTATTAACAGTGCATTTTTCTTAATACTACTCAAATGTAATAATTAAAGTACATAAAATTTCCCACAATTTAAGCATAGTTTCATTTTTGTGTGTCAAATAGTTTTTGAGAAATGATTTTTCAAATATTAAACATTTTTTAAGTAATTACCATAATTTACATTTTTCCTGGGTTGGACCCACAAAAACTGTGTAATACCCATATTATGGCAGAATTCTTATAACTGCTTTTGTAGTAAATGTTATTGGCTTTCGTTTTATCACAAAGCTAAGTCTCTACCTCCAACACTTTTCTGAAAACTATACAAAAAATAATTTATGAATATCACGATTTTTTCATTTAACGAGCTTAATTGTTTTTACAACATGTGTAAGTTATTAAGAGATAAAAAATTTTACTATGTTTTAGCAAATCTTTTTAAAATATAATATAAATTTGTGTAAAAACAACTTACAGTAAATATTACCACCGCAGAAAATTATCAAATATATCGGTCTCGGCACTAAGCCTTACCGTACCACCTGGTAATAGCTACTTCCTATCAGTAAGTAAAAAAAGAAGAATATGTTAAATTAGTGTTTTATTTCTATTATACTTGTTTTCTTTATGTTAAGTTTTAGATATAGTTTTTGACGCCATTCCATGTACTGATTTATGTACAATATGAAATAAACACTATTTGATTTGATTTGAACACAATCGTTGCGTCTACTACTACGGTATATAATTTTTTTTGCTGTTTCAAATATGTATATGATGCATTTTAACTACAATAGTACAGGTTCTACATCAATAAGACTCATGCTGATTGCTGATGTACTTTTTCCCGCAGCATCTTTTCCGAGAGCCTGAAAGACGACCTCCTGTTGTGTCAACCTTGTTCACTGATTAAAAGGACAGGACGTCACTTGCAGGATTTTGTTTTAAACTAAAATGGAAAAATGACTTTGTTAAGTTAAAATGGCAAAAGATAAGCTGTGTTTTGATCTGCTATTTATATCTATAGGGTGAATATTATTGATTTTGTACTGTATTGAAATTGGTCCCGGGTCCAGGTCTTACCATGAGTACTACGGTAATAGATCATTCCCTATATAGGAAATTTGCTAAAACCTTATAATTTTGTTTATTTCGATGTCAAAAAAATGTCATTATTTATACACATCCAGGACTGATTTACTTTTTCAACTTCAAATTCCCAGAGGTCAAAAACGCCTTCCATTCAAGTTTATGTAAATGTGTGTGTATGTCCATCAGCACATGAACTAGAGTAAAACTCATCCGATTTTGATTAAATTAAAAGCAAATGTTATGAACCAGTATGATCGTACTAAAGGGTACGGGGTTTTATGGGATTAAAATAGGTTTCCCCATTCTCACCCTAAAAACTCCTCCTAGGAAGCTGGAGAAAAGTACCTAATTGCTTTGTATGGTGACAACACATTCCACGATGAATTCGAAAACCTTCGGTTCCGCCTGTTTGTAAAGGCAGCAGCCTGCGCTAAGGTAAACTTATCACGCTTGCCCACCTCCAAGATGCAGCTTCCTTCCACTCATTTCGAGCATACCACCAAGTGCAAAAATGGTTAGGGATTGAAAAGGATCCCACAGAGTGGGGTTGGTCAAATAGCACAGCAGGATTGGTTCCAGTGACAACAACATGCAGTCCAGCTCCATCCAACCTTCTGAAACTAGTTTCATGTAGGTGCAAAAAGGGATGCAAGGGTGCTTGCACATGTTGGAAGGCCGGGATAAAGTGTTCACCATTATGTACTCCTTGCTCTGCTAAGAACTGCCAAAATGTCACATTACCATTTATTGAAGAGGATGAAAATGACCCTGACGATAATATGTCTTTTCCCGAAGATTTTGAATCAGGAAACATTTCTAATACCTTGCCTTCAGTGTCGAAAAAGCCAAAATATTAATTATAAGAATGTTTTGTCATTATTTATCTTTAAATATAACTTTTAATCTTAAATATGTTTTTCCTTACTTCGTTTTTATCACTTAATGGTTGGGGACATTATTTAAACTCATTAAATAAAAAAAAATCGTGATATTCATAAATTATTATTTGTATAGTTTTCAGACAAGTGTTGAAGGTACAGACTTGGCTTTATGATAAAACGAAAGCCAATAACATTTACTACAAAAGCAGTTTTTAAGAATTCTGCCATAATATGGGTATTACACAATTGTTGTGGGTCCAATCCAGGAAAAATGTATATTATGGTAATTACTTTAAACAATTTGTAATATTTGAAAAATCATTTCTCAAAAACTATTTGACACACAAAAATGAAACTATGCTTAAATTGTGTGAAATTTTATGTACTTTAATTATTACATTTGAGTAGTATTAAGAAAAATGCACTGTTAATAAGTTATAAACCAAAAACTTAAAAAAATACATTAATTTTGTAATATTTTACTTATTACGCAGGGAGCACAGGGATCTCGAAGCTGCAAACTTGGTTTTGAGTTACCCTAACGGGTCCCAACAACATATTAAAAATGCAGCAATACATCACGCTTTGCGATTTTATTGTCCAATTTGACTGGCCTATTATGTCATCATTATACGCTGAATAATGCACTAAAACATACAAAAAAGTCATTTACCATATGGATGTTTGTTTATTCAATTTTCTTCATATTTGATCTCTATTAGTTTCCCCAGTTATTTTCATCATGTGATCGTTTATTAATTCATACAATTACTTCAGTGAAATCATTTTAATTTTTCGTTCAGTACATAGTTTTTTTAATACTAGATCTATTACTGTACTTAGTGTTAAAATGTCATGTTTAAGTTATGTGACGAAGCATCAGTTAAAAATTACTCAAGTAATGAAAAATGTTACATGCAAATAAATAACTTACGACTTCGGTTTAACTTGGTAAACATGTTTTACCGCATATCTAGTATTAGTCTAGTATTAGTTATTTACATAGTATTAGATTACTATGTATTTAAGATACTTAATCATAAAATACTAATGGGACAAAACGTCTGCATTCACTAAACTCTAATACTTACTAGTAATACTTGTTTGAATCTGTGTGTATCCCAAACCAATTTGTAAGCTTGATTGTTATTTAGGTTATTTTGATACTTTCGCTTTCCTTCTTGAAATTCAACCACAACTTTTTTAGGACTTCCTCAGGTCCACACACAACCGCAAGTGCAAATGCCAAACTTGGTAGTCGCTCCGGTGCTCGGCATTACTCCAGTAGGTAACCGGTAAGAACTGTTCCGAAAATAATGCATTGCTGAAACACTGCTTCGAAAATGGTGCATTGCTAAAACACTGCTCCGAAAATAGTGCATTGCTAATGCGATTTTAAATGGTCACCATTTTATTAATTTAAAAGTTACATAATTATTTTTTTCAATTGTCTCTTGACACAATAAATGTATGTGCAAAGTTTGGTTTCCGTAGCTTGAATGATTCTTGAGATACAAATTGTTTTGTAAATATACAAAATGGCGGCTAGCGGCTAAACGATTTTTTTTACTCATACGAACTTTTTTGCTTAAATTGATTAGTACTATCAGCCCCTGAAATTTGTGACACCCCTTTATGACCACCTTGTATTTTTACAACGTAGGTGCTGATAAAGTTATTCTTTTTAGCTTTTTCAAAATAAGATGCAGTAGTTGGGGTGATCATAACTACTGTGACAAGTTTTTTAGGCTACGTCCAAATTCACCAAGATTTTTGGGGTCGTTTCTAATGTCCAAATTCACCAACTTTCTACCTGGAGCAGGTACGATATTTCTCCCGGTGGGCGGGGAAGGAATTCCGAATAGTTTGCCCTCGCCTGCTCCGTCTCGTCTCGGCGAGAGTGTACTGCTTAGCCCTAATAGTACTGTTTAAGCTGTGATTGTTTCAGGCAGCTTTAGGTTAGGTTAGGTTAGGCTAGGTTAGGTTAGGTTAGGTTTGGTTTGGTTAGGTTAGGTTAGGTTAAGTTAGGTTAGGTTAGGTTACAGTACACTCTCGCCGAGACGAGACGGAGCAGGCGATGGCAAACTATTCGGAGGGAATTCCTTCCCTGCCCGCCGGGAGAAATATCGTACCTGCTAAAGGTAGAAAGTTGGTGAATTTGGACATTAGAAACGACCCCAAAAATGTTGGCGAATTTGGACCTGGCCGTTTTTTATACTAAAACTGACTAATGATGAGAGAGAATAAAATGTATAAGTTAGGTAATGTATATAAATACTGTACATACAAGACAAACGTTAAATCTTGCACGCTATAAATTCAGTTAACCATACATCTTAAAAACATGATATTTTCTTTTTGTTATACTTATGTTTATTGATAATATTTTCACCGACGAAATATTACATCTACAATACAGTATAATGGCACAGTTTCGGTTTTAGCGAATTTCCCTATAGGGAAGTAGCTATTACCGTAGGTGGCACGGTAAGACCTAGACCCGGGACCGATTTACTTTTTCATTTTGATGTCCCCAGAGGCCAAAAACACCATTCGTTCAAATTTTTATATATGTATGTATATATATATATATATAGACTTATATATATACGTCCGTGAACGCGATAACTTGAGTAATTTTTTTCCGATTTTGATGAAATTTGGTTTAAAGGTGTAAAGCGGGATAAACTTGAATGAGTTCGCGAACCAGCACGATCGGACCATGGGAACGGGGCTTTACGGGGGGTTTTATGGGATAAAAATTGGTTTTTCTCACTTTTGACCCTCAAAACACAAAATTTCCCGATTTCTCTTTAGACTTTTTTAAAGAGCTTAAAAAAACAAATAATTTAGTATGTAAAAGTATTTTTGTTCGATTATTAGTAACGGAGAAAACTAAAAAAATTGTAAATTTAAAATTCCCATGTTATTCTTATGGAGAATATTGTCAAATGTTGTAGTTTGCTTGTTTATGGATATATTTTGATCAAACTTGGCAAATTTAGTTATTTTGTACTAAGCTATCAATATTTTACTCAAAAACAGGGGTGCCCACAAGGGGGGGCCGTGACGCAGACTGCGTCATTGAAATTCTTGGGGGGGGCTCAAAAATTCAAATGGGGGGGGGGGCTTAAGTTAATTGCAACAGTGTTCAACGTGACGACAATCCAAAATACATTACGAAATTGCCAGATAGAAAGTGGATAATTAATGACAATAGTTATATTATTGAATTAAATTAGTTAAAATAGGATTTTAGGATTGTTTAGGATTCGTGTAGAAAGTTATTATTTAAGATTAGCAAGACGTGAGATCTAAGAGAGGGAGCGCACGGGATGGCTCAAATGCTGTGATAGATAAAAGATAACGCGTGGTACAGACACGTCCAGCTACAAGACCGCGACTTAAGCACAGCAAAACGCTTTGTTGACATAAAGCTCGTTAAAATACAATCAAGTAGCAAG
Source organism: Macrosteles quadrilineatus (assembly GCF_028750875.1). Classification (NCBI taxonomy): domain Eukaryota; kingdom Metazoa; phylum Arthropoda; class Insecta; order Hemiptera; family Cicadellidae; genus Macrosteles; species Macrosteles quadrilineatus. The sequence goes on from NW_026542594.1 coordinate 163,201,893, forward strand.
TAGCATAGGCTACAATACTTAACACTATTGTGTATACTCGATTACCTGAGTTAATATGGAGAGGGGGGATACAAAATACGGTTAATCCAATATAGTATAAAAACAGATGAAAAACTCATTAAAACGCTGTAAACATCCATTAAGTCACGATTTACATTTTTATAAACGAAATTCAATATTGCACAATCATTATTATTGTAAATTTCAAATAATTTATCTTGGTTCATTTGTACAAACGGCAACGTTTAAAATTGTAGCTAACTCAAACTCAACTAATCACTAGCCATAAACATTACATTGCTATAAATAACGTAAATATTAAAGGAACCTTTAGAAAGTGTTATAAGGTACTGCTCATGATAGACAGATAGGCTACCGATAGGTGCTGTATCACAGCATAGGAATTTATAGATACAGTAAGTAATAAAAAAGTGTAAAATTATATTTAGAGATAGTTAAAACACTCTTAAAAAAGAATGTAACGAGAACAATCTTGTTATTCTATTTCTTTGTTCTTCTGTTCATTTAATAGGTTTCTCTTCAATTCATACACAAATTCAACAAGTCGCCATATTTAGGCCTACTCATTGGCCAATCACAGCCTTACTAAAGTTACCATGGTTATCACTCAATCACAGTGTACTAAGCATTATATCGTCATCATTCCCCAGCTGTTGTATCTGAAATCTGTTGTAACATAGCGCACAGCAGACAGAAGTGTATAACGGAGCAGACGATTGTTGGCGCAAGCGTTGTTTCCATTTCATTTTCATCAAAGGAGCTGTGATGTTTCTAAAGGGAGGGAGAGGGGATCGTTATATCGAGAAAGACGCTGACAGTTCGTTATGGATATTCTGGCAATAAAAAATTCCTTAAATTGAGGTGACTTATAAAACTCTAATTTTATTTATATAGAAAGATAATTTTTCCAGTCCTGTACAACACTGATTCACGTTCTTTTCCCTATAATCAAAATTCAAGTACAACTTGATACAGAATCTCCGGTTCCCGACCTGGATGATGGCTAGTTATTTAATTTAATTTACAGTTACATATTAGTACTCGTGATAAATCAAACCCGTTATGTAACCCAAAGCCACACGGTTATTAATCTCACTTGGTGTTGGATTTGCTTACAAACGTGATCGGAAATGGTTATAGGGCCTACACAGTATTATTAAAGAACATTTATGTAAACATATCAGTGACAGCTAGGAAAAGGAATCTTTATCAAAACAGCTGTTCGTAATTTCATATATGACGTGTTCTCAGGCCAGGCGCACACAGGCGATTTTGAGTTGCGCAACAGTTGCCCGACAAATCGGGGGACTGTTGCGAAACTCTCTCGGAGACTCTGAAGTCTAGCGACAGTTGAGCTGGAGTGCGCACACAGGCAACTTTTTAGTCGCGGATCTAGTCTTGAGACGTGTTGGAAATACATTCATAACAGCGTTCCGAATGGATTTCAATGATACAGCCGTAGTATGTGCTTTGTTGCTGAAGTTTCGCGCGCGAAAGAAAAAGAGAAGATACTGGGTTCATCCCATATATATAGTGAGCAACTTGTGATAGGACAGTTTCAATGACTTTAAATATAGTCGGCCTCTTCTCAAACATCCTCATCACGCACACTCATACTTGTAATTTTCTAAAATCTTCACACAACAAGAGAGCAAACACTAGTGACAGTTCTGACCACGAGTAGTTGAACTCCTGGGGTGAGACTGAGCGACACAGCGACTATTTAGTTGCATGTGTGCGCATCTACACTTGTTTCAATGGATACCAAACCTGGAGCGACAGTCCCGCAACAATTCAGTCGCAGAGCAGTCGCTGGCAAATTGGGTCCGGGAACATCGGTTGCAACAGTTGCGCGACTGTCCCCAGACTGTTTCCTTCGTGTGCGCACTCCAATTTAAAACAATGTTGAACATTTTAGTCGGGCAACTGTTGCGCGACTCAAAATCGCCTGTGTGCGCCTGGCCTTTAGTATTTCATAAAAAAATGACGTATGTAGTAAACATGGAGAAAATAAACTATAAAAATCACACAAAATTGTATTTTTGATCGTCCGTTATTTTATTTCCAAAATAGTGAGGCCATATTTTAATGGCTCTAAGGACTCTCTCGCCAATCCTGTGGATACAATTAAACCATTAGAATCATAATCGGTACTCTAGTTTTCTTCAGAGTAGGCTGCATAAAACCTTCTGGGCCGTGACAGACGGACATAAATGGATATAAGACATGTTTCAGCTTCTTCAATGTATAAAACATAAATAACCCAAAATATGTATAATTCTGAACAATGTACCGGTACAGACAAAACTATAACTTTATTGACATACCTATATTAACTGGGTTTGAATTTTAAATATCTAAAAAAAAATTATAAAACTTCTTTTATAGTTTTACAAATAGTGCTGGGCGGGGGAATAATGTTTCTCATTGGTTGTGTACATCATTTAAGGGGGGGGGCTGTTGCTCAATTGGGGGGGGGGGTGCGTCATGAGTCTAGGGGGGGATGGGCACCCCTGTCAAAAACACATTTTATTAGTTTCCTTGTAGCAGCAAACCTAGGTAATCGTTAAACCTAATGTTATTAAAATATATTTAACTGAAAATCAATTCAGACAAATGGAAATTCGCTTAGTCGGCAGGTTTGCTGCGGCGGGGGTATTTGATTATTTAGTGGTGAAAATTCAGTCGGTTTAAAGTGGAACGGGTTAATTAGTTAAAATGCCCAGATTAAGTTCTGCAGAATTAAGTAAAGGGGGGCAAGTACCATTCCGAGGCATGACCAGAACAGGTCGATACTGCTTAGCGTGTGCAGACAATGACAAAACATAAACAGGCTCAAGTCACATACCGCAACTGCCGCAGCTACATTCTTATTCTCATTTTCTCCTAGCGCCATACCATACCATTTGTGATCGCTACTCACCACTCCGCATTGGCTTAAAACATCTGCCGGGGTGTTCTTTCGATTAGTTATATATTATACATGATTGTGGGTGTATCCTCAGAAAACCTTGGAGCGGCTAAAAATTGAGATTGAGTTTGCCATATGGTTAAAGTACGGTAAGTGTTGAAGTGTGTGATGGATATCATACTATCACTTGGCTTAGATAATTTCCATCGCAGTGGACCAAGGACCAATTTTGAATTGAGTGAAATCGATAAAGGTCGACAACGCCATATGGCAGTGTGAGGTGTGAGGTGTGAGCTAGACTGGGCGTGGTGTTGAGTATTGGTTAGATAAGATACGGTAACTCGTTGCTGTCAATGTGCGATAACAGGTGTGTTGATGATACTGACGCTGGCGCACTATCTGTCGTATTATTGCATTCTAATGGCGGTATATGTTGTACAGGAATAACATACAGTGAAAATCTTAGCAGCCGAGGTATAAGATTAGTGGATTATTGAAACCTGCATGCCACGCGTAGCTGCGATAGTGTTCAATCCTCAAAAACCGAAATTTTTTTTTATATTATGCACAAATAAAACTTAGAAACACAAACACCTAAAACACCACATTATTTAAACGGACTTTTCGAATTACTTAATATACAAAAACTCTGAAACGATGAACTGTATACAACTGTATTGAACTCAAATTGGGTTTGTGGCTATTGATGCAAGTATAGCACAAACTCGTTCAAAAATATTACGAACTAACGGTAAAATAAAAGTGATTTAATCAAAAGTGACAATAAACAAGTAATTTTCACCGAAACAAAAAAAGAGCCCATCTAAATGCGTGAAGCCTTAACAGGGTAAATGAGAATGAGCATACGAGTATGGTACTGCAAGTATAGGACACAGGAGCCAAGTCATGTTCCATTGAGCTGGACTGTAATTGGAGCACTCAAAAGTTAGGTAGTTGTGACCATCTCCCCTTCTAAAGGAGTAATATTCCATGTATTTGGTCGGATTGCTGGACAAGAAATATCATATGTACTTGATGCATTTTACCAAACCAAATACATCGAAACCCTTCATTTTGTTGGTTTGGTTGCATTTCATCAAGACGAAAAAAGTATACTGATTCGGGGGATTCGGCGATGTTTCCAGTTGGCAAAACCAATCCAAAGAAAAAATATTACCTAACTGCAATTCTTGAATATATTACTTTATATTTTAGTAACAGCAAACCCAAAATACTATGCACTAGAAACAATTCCACCGAAAGTTAAAGATATCAATAAAATAATATATTACGCGTTATTGCCTACTTCGACTCAACAGAATCGCCCACCTCAAGCTCCCCCGAATACAACACCACAACATAGCAAGAGCAAGAGCAAGCAGGTGGCCGGAAACAGGAAGTCTGATGTATCAGCTGAGCAGGGGATCAAACCGCAAGTATCAAGTGTCAGCAGAGAGCAGACAGCAGTATCGTTGATTGGTGGTTTACATATTTGTCAGCTGATCAGCACTGAGTAGTGCGCGCTGAGGTGGTATGTGTTACGACACCGACAGTCGACATTTCCTCACGTACAACTACTTAGCCACTTAGCCGCTACACTTGCTACCTCCACTACCACATTGGCGCTGTACTGATGTTGACGCAACTAGGACACTGGCTAGTGGCGTGAGGACCTGCGACGATAGGGATATTCTGAGAGACTATCACATTATGATATTCTGGCTTGGTAATAAATTACAACTACACAAACACAATGTCAATGTGCTTATGAAGGATAAGCTAAGCAGGCTATCTGATTCTTCACATTCTGAATTAGTAATGGCAAAATGGCATAAAGCATGATAAGTTCTAGGTGTAGCAATATAGTCTTTAAGTATGAAAGTATCTATGCAACAACGTCTCAACGTGGCTTGGACACATACCAACACCATATCAGTGTGATTCAGAAGGATCTTCTAAGATACATTTATCTTTTTATCCTGATTCTAGCTTGGAAATTCTTTCGCTACTGAAGGACCCATACTTTGTTCTGTGATAAACAGTTGATGTCGAGTGTAGTATTGAGAACGTCACGTGAAACGAATAGAATGGAAAACACAAGCGATGATAACAATCCAACCAATGATGAAATGTAACTTTAATGGACCTACATAATTATTTTTGAAAGGTGTGTAAGTTGTGCAAAAGGGTCTCAAAGAATAACTATAAAATAGGAAATGTAGACAACAAAATTGAGAGGCAAGATGTCCAAAGAGTAGCTGTCAGTTCTGCTCGGCGGACTGTGTCTGCCTCGTCCTCGGTTACCTCTTCTGTATCACGCACACCGGGAACAATGCACTCGACTGTCATATCTGTCACCTGAACATGCTCTGAGTGCTGGTGACAATCAACACACCTGCTGCACGCGTTTGTATCTTTGCATAAATCTTTGCACAGCTGACATACTATTGCTTATCTAGTAGTGGTTTACGAAGACGGTGTACGGTAATTTGGAGTCTATAATCCACCGATGTGGTCGCCAGAAAGTATCACGATCCCCACATGTTTTTATAGGAAATCAAAGTGACACCAAGGAGCCTAATCACCTAATGGAAGTACTGTAGCTGTATTTTTTTTAAGAGGTTGGCGGCCTCTTTTAACCTAACCGCCCGTGTGTGGAACGTTAACAGCAAAGCAAGGAGTGAGCCGGTACAGTACTGAAGTACAAAGGTGAACTGTACTGATAAAATGTTATCGGCAGTGATCAGGATCCGAACCCATGACATCGCTGCCTTGGGCCCGAAGTCCACGACGCTACCGACTGTGCCACCGACTCACTAAAACTTAAGAGGTGTAGGCCTACATGTAATAAAATTTACATGAAGTGAAATTTTTGCGATCCAAACGAAGTCAGTTCCCACAGAACTGACCACAATCCCTGCGGTTTTCGTTGGTGGCTGGAGATGGAGAGCTTGGTGAGAGCGTGAGGGGGGGGAGTGTGGGGGAGCAGTGACCCGAGGCGAGCCAGAGATGAGATGACTCATGGACGCAACATAACACAACGCAACTTTACGTACACTACCAGAACGGTGAACGGTAAACGGGCGTCACGTAATGAAGGCTACCACCACCACAACAACAACAACAACACACACTCACACAAGTCAACAGTAAGCGGTACGGAAAGTATCATTAATCAGTAATTGAGTGAAGGATGATTTGACGAGTTGGTTCAAAGTTTGACGCAATTGTAGCTGATTTAATATTTTATAATCCAAACTATGAAATAGTTTTCATTTGAGCATTCGTAATTCATATTTCCATTCCTTATTCCATAAAAAAACCTCCGGGTAATATCAATACGATATTGCAATAATTTAGAGCAGCAGGAATGCATTTAGTCCGTGACTTCTTTCTGCATGCAAAAGACGCTCGCCTTTCGAACACTATCTACTATCAGTTTGATTTTATTACAGCCATTTGGCACTAGGCACTAGTGAAGAGATAGGTGAGTGGTACCTTGCAGGTGTTGGTGTTTATCTACTATCTAGTGTTATCACATTAATGTTGAGTACTAGTTGTACACCGTGCATGTACTGCGCGTCAGCTTTAAGTCAAGTGAGTTTAATAGTCAAATAAACGTAAACGAGTGTATGGTTATTTCAATCGATGACTACAACAACCATATACTATAAGTGCAGCTCTACGGAACTCATGTATCAACAAAATAATATAGCAATATGAAACAACACAGGTAATTTACATTGTCCACATCCTAATACAATAAACTGTACATTCTATGAGGTTGGTGCTGGCATTGACATTATACCGATATACCTTATGGTATAGTCAATGCAATTGTGCTAGTTTGCAGTTTATTTAGTGTAATCTGAGCCATATACCTACAATTTTAACCCCAAGAGATAGGAATAGACCTACTTGGAAAGTACCACATAAAAGCAATGACAATTGACAATCAATGTAATTGCACCACTGTGTCTGTCTGTAATGGCAAATTGAGCACGTCTAGAGGTCAACCCTACACAACAGCATTGTTGTTGAGCACGTACACAACGTCTCCTACGTGCCTCTTGCGCATCCCTCAGTAAACAGGAATAGGGTGTCTTCGTAGACTTAAGATTTTAAAATAATTTTTTTCGAATGTTTTGGATAGTTACAGTAAATTAACCACCGTCACCTTCTACGCATTAAAGCTACTACCAATCCCATTACAGAAAAGTGGTAGGATAACTACTAATACTAATTTGTAATCACATTAATGTTCATACAGTTTTTCTACGACGTAGAGGTAAGGTGGACTATAATTATAGGATTTCCCAAGCTAATCTCTCTACTTCATTCGTCAGATTGTTCAGCTTGGAAAGAAAGTTATGCAATATTTTGATTATAACATTAACAACACATCCCAAAACTATACAAAATAAATCTCATTGATAAAATATAGTAGCATCACCAGTGTCACTGAGTGTCACTACAGTCCTTCGTAGTCAAGAGTTGCGGCCTTCAAATTAGTTCCGTAGAATGTTAATTTCAAGGAGTTTAGTAGCACACGATGAACAGTAAAAATAGTGTCTAGCTATTTATTTTGTGATAATGGTAATTTTATGTTGTTTAAATATCCTGCAGCGTTTATTATGAGAAAGGGAAAAAGAATTGTATATATATGAGTGCATGGGATGGTTAGTTTGACACCACAGTGTACGGTCCTCCTGGGAGTGTCTGGATAAAGCTTAACATGTACTCTCTGAAACATTCCGCATATTTATGAGCATATAAAGAGTTGTAGACACGCCTAAACCCCCTACTGTGTCCTATAACCTACATAGTATATTGTATGTGCTCAGTGACGGGTCCAGAGAGGGGGCGATCACCGCCCCCCCCCCTCGGGCATACATAATACATTTTTTTTTACTGCACGTAATACAGTAGTGCATACACATTGCGTAAAATAATTTGTCACACTAACTTTGGATAAAGAAATTGTATAAAATTGCCATTTTGGAGACTTAGTTTACACTAATTTTTTTTTTGGGGGGGAGGTGTACCCCCGAACGCCTCCTCCAGACCCCACGGTTCGCCACCCCCCCCCCTTATGACTGTTAGACTAGATCTAGATGCGCTACTGTTTGTTCTTATGCAATACATGACACGTCTATTGTATTTCGTGTTTATGGTTTATACACTTATAGTGTTTTCAATTCAAATAGATAATAAACTTTTAGTGTTTTCAATTCAATGGGTTAGTCGTATTTATTAATGCATTGTTTGTAGGTCAGTTATCGTTCATATGGTTATATTAACCGGGCGCATGTATCAGTCCAAGTAGAGTGGGCCAACAACTGAAAAACTCGTATAATTGGCCTACTAGTCGCAATCTACGCGTCGACCTGCTGATTACGGTGGAATAACTGCAGTAGCAGTAGGTCTTCATAATGATAGTTTGTTACTGTCTGAATTGCGTCTTCCACACAAAAGTTTTAGCAGGGAGAGCCTGTGTAACTATTCTCTCCACACCATAACGTTTTAAACTGCCTTATCACATTGCTCAATGTTTGAAAGGTTGGTGTGAAAGCATTGACTTTAAAACACTAGTCAATGCTAATACTGTACACCGATCACACGCCATTGTATGTTTACCCGTAAACAAGTTATTTTTACCAGTTAGTACTATTTATCATACTAGTATTATAAATGTGTAAGTTTGTGTGTTTGGGGTTCAATCACGTATTAACTACTGGTCGGATTGGGCTGAAATTTGGTATGATTATAGCTCACATTCCCGATTAACATACAGGCTATTCTTATCTAAAAAATCCTTTCGGAAAATTATAACATGCCAATGCATGTCAATGTTGAATGACCGATACAATCTGATGTCTTATGTTTTACAGGAAAAATTTGTTGAACACCTTTTGCTATGAATAGATATACCTAAAATTCTCCCGTCTCAACAAAAACTCTTCAATACAGTTTCAAACGCGAAGACAAAGATAGGACTGAATGAAAACAATGGCTTGCGTAAGGATTACTGGAGACTACAGAAAAGTATGCACTAAGACATAACACAGGCGTAACTAGTGATTACGAAATAAGAAAGCGATGCGGGGAATGCGATGTAAACACGATCAAACGCTAAATGATTACGTAGCGCAATGAGCGAACCACTGAACGTTAATTAGGATGAGAACGAAAGTGAGAAATCATCGGGAGAAACCGGGCGGTAAGTAAAAGCGGGTGGTTCTGAGTCCCTGCTGTAAGGCGGGGACACACTTGTCATACACTCTTCCGATCCTACTCCGATCCGATTTTCGGGATTCCAGAAGGATCGGTGCGGGATCGGAGGGGTGAACACACATGTCATACACGATTCCGACCCATCTCAGATTTCCTCCACCGGTCGATCAACACTTGCCAGTCTGATTTGTAAACTATTACGTGCAGAAGGTGGTTCAAAAACTTTGGACTTAGGGATTCAGTCATGATGGCGGTTTGTCTAGATGAAGAGGAAGAAAGTCAGACATCTCTGAACCCCCATCTTATATATTAAGCACATTGGGTTTTCTCTCTCGAGTTCGATTGGCTCTTCTACCCGTCCGATTTTCATGATCGTGGTCTCAAATTGAAGGTATGCACGCACAGATTTCACATCAAGCATCGGCATATATTTATCTTGAACCATTATTCTTAAAACTTAAGAATAAAGGTGATTTTTAAGAAACAACCCATCCTGCATCCGACAAACGAATAGACTGCAGTGTCGGTGCGTGATCGGAGTCAAAATCGGAGTAGGATCGGAGTATGGCGTGACGCGTGTCGGAGAGGTGTAAACAACCGCGTTCAAAGTTAAGTACCATTCCCCTCTCCGACAGTCGTACCACAGTATGATCGGAGTCGGATCGGAAGGGTGTATGACAAGTGTGTCCTCGCCTGTAGGTGCAGGACACAGGGTCTCAGGACCAAGGAATAATCCTGATCCTGGCAACCGACCAACTAAACCAATCAGCCACTGAGCGACATGCATTACACCTTCAGCACGCATCCACCATTATGGTTTTATGTCTTCTTGGAAGAGACAGCCTCTCTTTGACAACACGCTAACACGCACAGACACAGGCACACTTCAATAGCAATATTTGCAGTCAGCACGCACTTAGTTAAACGTTATCAGATTCTTCTCAAATCCCAACGAAACTAAAATAATTCGTGCTTTATATGCAATAATAATAGCAAATTATGACCCATGACGATCCTTAATTAAAAATGGGTTTCTTTTCTTAATAAGTCCAGTGATAAAAGTATCGATAGCATCCCGGTTAGAATATTACGCCCATTCAATGAAGGTTTAGTAAATTAGTTGGATATTAATATTTTGTATAAATACTAAAAAGGCCTTGGTCAAACGGCCCAACACAAAATTTGTGAGGTTATGAGAGCAAACTAAATTTCTTCCGCATTTTCAAACCAACATCCACGTTGGCATTTTTCACCAACGATCAGTCTTTTTCCTAATTACCGAACACTGTAGCTTAAATAAAGGGCAATTCCGGGTTTAGGTTGATAAGCTATAGACTCATATGATTTGAGGATGACGTTTTCCGTTTGCCTGTGTCTATTCAATGAATGCAAACCTTTGAAAGTATTAATTGGATGATTGCAATGGTAATGGTTGGTGGAGGTGGAATCATTATACGATGTTGATCACGGAAGATTGAAAAGATTGAAGCTATATTTTTGTCACATGTGGGTAGATATTCATGTTAGCCCCTCACGGCTACCACAACCACAGCAATGATCGACGGCGCGGCTCGGGACAACCGGGTCACATTGGATTGGTCTCAGCGTCTGTCTGTCTGTCTGCACACCGACTCTCTCTAAACTATTTTTTATTCATTCACGATCAGATTTCAGCAACAAAAGATTACCCCCGTTTCCAGCGATCACAGGAACAGGGAGAAAGGCATTGGTCGACGATTCAGGTTTAAGAGGCGTGGGCAGATGAGGTTACAGAGTGCATCCGTTGGTGCATCCTAACTGGATAGGTACTTTTACGTTGTCCCACCTCTAGTTCTAGCCCGAAACTGTTTTACACATTACTTCAGGCTAGTCCTAGAGGGTCGCGGAATTATCACTTGGATAAAATCCATTGGTGATTGGCGGGATTTGAACCCAGGACCTCGAGCTCTGAAGCCAAAGGGTTGTTAATATTATAACCAATTGTGTAGGACGTTGCAAATAAGGTGAAATGTAGTTATTTTTGAAACTACAATCAATTTGGTTTAAATAATCACTGAGTTTTGGCAATGGCAGAGGTTTAGGCGGAAACGGTTTTGAATTTATCTAACCATTACTTAGCAAGATGAATCTGTATCTGGCTTATATATATTTATAAATATTTATCTTGTAACTTGAATCTCATGTATTATTGACTGTAAAAATGGTGTTTACCGTATAAATAAATAAATGTAAAGAAATTGAAATTTTCACGAACTACGATAAAATATACTCGTTTAAAACTGTATTTTCATTGCATTTTTTGTAGGTATAAAAATGTAGGGTAAAAAAATACATTTCTTTCCAAAAATAAATGAGAAGAAAGTATAATTTTTTTTTAATTCCACTTAATTTGACACTGTTTCTTTAAATGTAAATTTCAGGGAGCAGGTAGATAATAAAAATACCTTATATCTTGCATGTTTATTGCCAAGCCCACGAAATGCAATTTTAATCAGCGATATCTTGTCGGTCTTGAATTTTAATTGCAAGACATTATAAAGTTATCTCTCAACACTGAGTGTAGGAGTTTTGCCAACGGGTATCAGGTAGAAAGGGTCCCCATCCATGAATTCCACATACTGCGGAGTTTTGCCAACGGTTGCGGGTTGCGCGAGAGGGGGAGGAGGAGAGAGAGAGATTACACGTGACCGTGAGGGTGGCTTCCGCTAGGGGTGGACAAACCAGGCAGGATGCTGACTGTGTTCAAAGTAATGGAGTTATGCACTTCTGACTGTGAAAGGATATGTATTGAATTTTTAACCTAACCTAACCTAATCTAACCTAACCTAACCCACTGCGACAAGCGCATAACTGCCAAGCGTAGACAACCCTGACAATCGCTCTCCTTCCCTCCGTCACACTCTTTCTCCCACCACCACCGTTGGCAAATCTCCGCACCAAGAGGTGGCCGAAGGCATCCCCCCCATCTACCTGACACCCGTTGGCAAAACTCCGGTTCCCCTCAACACTTTATACAAAGGAATTTTAGCAATTTTGATACCCTTAACTATTCCTGTAAAACCTATTACGATTACGCAATATACAAATCTGCTTGCTTGTATTTAAATCATGGACAGATTTGCAGAAGTGTAATCAGTTGCTAAAAAATGTATATTTTATATTTCTTTAGGGTTGTAATTGTTTACAATAAAATCAAAACTAGTTAAAAAAATTAGTCAATAAAGCCACTTGTTATGGTTAAATTTAAAATTCTGTATATTTCATCCCCAATGGAGCTAATATCTGCAACCTCAAATGTAGGTAAAGAATAACAGTCTATAGCTAGGCTTATAGTAACATTACTCACACAACTTTCCTAAAGTTTAAATAAACAACATGAATATAGTGAACGATGGGATGCAAAGGGAAGTATAATGTGAAATAATTTAATAACTGAGAGACAAAACCAGTGAGTTGTAATTATAATAAATGATCATTCTGCATCTGTGGTGGGTAAATAGCTGCAGCTGAGTTGCTTCTGCAAATCCCCAGACACACACAGGTTATTACAGTCTATGTGGTGGTTGCCTAACACAAGTTTAATGTCTGAATTGCACACTGTCACTGTTTTGCATTGAACATTTTTTTATGTAAGGACTGTCCTATAATTTTGGTTAAATATTTGTCGTGAGGTATTGCTTATAATTATATGAGGTATTGTAAATCTTGTCACCTATGAGATTTTAGAGGTATCATCATTATGAAAGGGAAAAATAGTAGACAGTGAACTTAGTGTTTTGATCCAGGATAAAGATGAGTTTTTGATTATGCTTTATTGTCTTTCACATATTATTATTGTGAACATCTTTCCCTCAGGAAACAGGGACACATCAAATAAAACTTTACAAGAACCCACTCCTACACAAAGGATTTATTGGATTTAAGTCTTCAGAATGTGAACTGTGCCTCATTCCCTGTAAACCTTGGGATAAATGATATTTTACTTTCTTCCCCTATACGTTACTATAAAATGGAGAAAGTATTAACATACCGGTAACTAATTGTGTTTGTAAACTTTTTGTTGAGTTTTTCTTGTAACTATGGGTTTTGGGACCCCTGAACCCAAAATAGTAGTGTTTGCAGTGATCAGGATATTTGTTTTATAGGTAGAATTTGTTTTTCTATACACATTTCATGTAGTTGTTTCAGTATATATGTGTGTAAATGTTTACAGAGATACAGACAGAACCTGTAGTCCGATTTTACTGAAATGTGGTATATGGGTACTAATCCATAAAACCTCCAGTGGTTTTTTTTTAATTTTTTTTGTAATCTTTCATGGTAATTTTCCAATAAAATTTTACAAAATAGCCAGAAAGATTTAGATTAAAATTAAGTAAGTTATGGCCATTTGAACTCTAAATAAAATGGTACAACCTCCAATTCTCTAAAAATATAGTTAAAAAGTTATTGCGATTTTTGTAATTTTCACCATAAAATATCATAGTTTTACTCCTAACACACCCATTAGAAGGAGAAGGGCTGTTGACAAGCTAATGGGAGAAAGTATGAGTAGTTTGCTGATGCTTTTATTTTACTACATTTTTTCTTGTACGGTTCTAAATTACTCGTAATATCTACTGATTATTTTGAATATGTATGTAAACACACATAACCACAACCTTTGACTTTGAATGATGCTAGCAGACTAATCATACCATGGCAAAAGTTGAAGCCCGATTTGTTCCTGTTTGTACTGTATAATGTTTAAAATGCACTAAACTTATCTCGACTAAATATTTCTTATTTACTTTAAAGTGAAATTCTGTTCACATTCTTTATTGTTCGGTTACCTGAAGAAACCCGTAATTATATTTGTTTATTATTGAAATTGTTGAAAAAAAAAAAAATAACTAGAAACAAAACATTCAACACTAAAACATCCTCTATACAAAAAAATTTAAAATTGTCATAATGATAATAAGACTGTATGGGAGTATTTTAAATCTATGATGTAGCTTAATGGAACATTTTTGACATATTTATACCAAAGTGTGTTTCTTAGTATTGAAGTCTAAGAGAAGCTCTGAAGTCATATAAGAAAACTGTCATCTTAAAGGTGCATCTTTTGTACTTAAGATATTATCTGATCAAAATTAGTATTAAGTCAAGTTTTCTAATAGTTCCTGACTAAGTGTTTCCCATTATTGTGAGATCTAGTTGTTCAAAATTAGCGCAGAATATAAAATTATGTTAAATGAGTGAATCGCTCAACTCCTATTGCTCTTATTTGTACCATGAAGAATTTAATGCTGTGTTTAGTAGTAAATATCCCATTGTGGAGTTCATCATCGACAGAAACACATGTTGCAGTGTGTAGTCTACAACTACACAAGATGACTACAAATGAGCATGTCAGCCACTTGCCATGCCACACCAGGTTATCTATCGGGTTATCAAAATGTAAAACACAAACTCAGTGCTTATTAGACTTCAAGTCACCATCATCGCATGAGTTAAAAATAAATTTGGTGGGCCAGAAAACTATGGTGAATCATGTTAAGCCCCTATAAAAATATTTATACATACACATTTTAGCTCTCAATTAGGCACTGTACTAAATTCAATCTTTTACATGTGGTTGTCAGGACCACCATACCCAAAAAAGGCCCCATTTTGAAGGTGTAAAAGACTATTCAATATAGCACAGCTTTGATACAGCCTACACTGTACAACTCTATTGGTTGAATCAATTTGTTTAACAAATATGTTTCCATATAAATCAATCTTAGTGATATACATGATGAGATTGTCAATGATGATATCAATTGGATTTGATTCCATAAATGGTAATACACATGTTAGATTGTTTTTAAATATGTTAAAAGCATGAAGTCTTATCAAAAAGTCACCTCCATTCTAATAAATTATGCAGGAAAACCCTTTTTTATTAAAGCCTGAACTAAGTAAGTTTACCACGCTAAGCTAAATTTAACTTACCAGGTTCCTTCGAGCACGCTTGAAAAGAAAGAGATATTTTTATTCAAACTGTCAAAATTGAAAACTCCTTACTGTATAAAGCACCAGTTAAAACTATTTTAATGATTAATACAGTACCGGGTACATTATTTTGTTTACACCTACCTACAATTTGTAGTAGATATTTATATAGAAACTATTTTATGAAGTCTCGCTCAAAGGATGTACAGGTATATTTAAAAAATACCTTCAAATAGGTATTACACCTACATATAATATCTTAAACTTAACAAGTCCATCATAAAGTTGAGTTTACATTTCTCTGTTCAACAGCTAGTGAAAGTGTTGCTAATGTATACATTTTTTTCTTTGCTGTTTGACAGGTATAACTTAAACATCAATATACATATATATATATATATATATATATATAAAAAATAAAAAAATAAAAAAAAACTATAAGAGATACAACGATACAACTCCAAATTGGTAGCAAAAAAAAAAAAAAAATATATATATATATAACTTTACTGGACGAAATATTATGGAAACAGATTATAAAATCAACAACCAAGAGGGGAAAACCAGTAGGCAAGTGGTCGAAGACCTTGGACACCAATAAAGACGTAGGCCTATATCCATGGCAACCAGTTAATCAACAAAGAACAACCCAACAACCTACACACAAATATGTTCACATATAGACTCACCCATTTGATATATTGTCCACAGGTATTTCCTTCATTGTTACACATAAGTCTATCACTTCTTAACACTTGATCAAGAAATAAGACCACGGCAACAATGGGATATAAACACAGCTGAGCACAATAGTGAACTGACAAGACAACTGATGCGATCAGCTGGGAATGCAGTGCTCAGTGCTACCAACCTAACAGGCACGATATTCCCGCGGTAGTGGAGAGGGAGAACCAGCTTTCCATTGTTTGGTGTTTGGTTCCAACAAAAATGCCAATAATTGTCTTTTCATCTTAAAACTTTATGAAGTAAAAGTACAGTAAATTTATAAAAAAACTATCTAGTAACAACAAGTTGACCTACTAAAATATTGAATCAACTCCCATTACTTATGCCATGGAGATTATATTTGCATACAGTGTCTAAGATACATTTTCATTTATGAAGAGTAAAACTATTTTGGAAAAAGATGTTTTCAACTCTAAATTAAAATTATGGGCCTTCAAACAAATATGTCAGCTTGAGTTGATAATTTTGTAGAAACTGTACCAATTAACTTGGTTTAAATGTTCAGGCCGCAGTTAATGGTTATTGGGTCACTCATTTTAAATATTTACTGCTTTATCAATTAAGTCGGAAAATTATTACTTCACGCTAACAAAATTCTCTTATTTAGGTAAAGGCGGATAAAAACGTGTTAAATTTGATTGGACATAGTATACACCCATAGACAAGTAATATATGAAATGATACCAAACAAAATAAAAATTGTAGTTTGTAAAAAAAATAAATAATAAATAATTGCGGTTCCCAAATCTTAACAAGGGATCTCAAGAAAACCTAACTAGCTCACTGTTATAATGTAAAAATGGTAATTGGTGGGGATAACAGCGTGTGAAAATGGACAATTACTAAACCAGTGTGCGTACCTTGCTAAATTGGTCTGTGGAAAAGCTTTCTCACTCACTAATTAACTCTATAATCATTACTATTATCAACCATTTACATTTTTGTCTAACAAGGAGAATGCGAACTGGACAATTTAGTCACATGATATACCAAGATTTATTTTTTAGGGTATAAGTAATACTATTTAATATTTTTCATAATTTTTGGTTTTTGACTATTTAATTAAAGTATTTTACTGTGTAACTAGTGTAATAGCTAAGTAATATTTAGTTTCAACTAGGAAATTGTACTCTCTTCTTCATAATTACTTATTATTTTTTGAGGTACTTTATACATAATTATTTTTCTTCTAGTTTTTAAAGCTATTTTGTCATGAATTTCAGATGCATGGAGGCTACTTTTTCCAATACAGTTTGGTTCATATTCATATTTTTTTTTTATACATTAAAGTTGTGCTTCCACTGAACAACAAATAATTTAGTTTTTACAATTTCTCTTAGACCAGTGCTAGCTCAGAACAAACAAATTCTCTCGAAACTTGGCTTTTTCCAACAAATGTCCAACACTTCATACACCATGTATGGTCATCATAATCCTACAAGGGATGTTCGGAAAGTAGCCACCATTTGGCCACTATGGAGGGAGTAGTGAGTGTAGCACGGATATTCTTGTACAAACCTCAGATCAGTCCGCAGAAGTTGATTGAGAATGATTGGTTCCTTCATTTAAAAAAGGATAACCACAAAACCTAACAAGGCCATATGAGGTGAATGATGAACTCATAAAAAGTTCATGAATAATGATATTTTCTCATTACAGAGCACTAGAGACAGAAAGGTTAGGCTACAGGAAGATACCTGAATCAATAATGGCGAATGAGAAATGATGAATGGTAGCATTTGATGTATGTCATCGATTTCCTCACTGTTTATTTTAAAAATTACTGCAGAGGATTGTATTGTAACCGATCATGAATCCTGGATGAAGTAAGATAATCCTGAAACTAACAGTACAAACTAAGAAACTAATCAGTATAGGATAAGAGACTTGTACAACATAATCTGTATAAGCAGCCTAGGTGGACAAATTTTGCAAGGAAATATAAATCATATGACAACTTTGTTTTAGAATGCTAAAGGCGTTTTGCTTATTAAGTTCATGGAGTGGGGGACAATCATCAACAAGAAGGTATATTGCGAAACTTTAACCCATTGACGACGACTTATGAGTTGACATGTTGAAGTTTTAAGAGTATCCACAGAAAAGTAAGGTACAGAGGGTACTCGCTTATGCTTTCAGCTCTAGAATGTTGTGCCAGAAATATACTTATGACAAACAAGGAAGAGTGTGAACAACGGGCACTGTGCGGAAATTCTAATCACACGGAGCACAGGGTCTTCATCCACTGTGAGCGTTGCATTAAATATGATATTGAAGGGGGGGGGGGTTGAACATTGCCCTAGACACCAGTAGCCTCAGGGCCGGTTTAACCCATACGCGAACTACGCGGTCGCATATGGCGCCACAAAAAAGTGGCGCCAACGGGACACAATTATTTTTTCATAATACAAAATTGGAAACATCTTTACTGACAAGTGAACAACTTAATTTTTTTTTCGCTCAGAGTTTATCCAAAGCACCACACTAAAGGCATTTATTCTGTTTGTACCAACAGCACTTGGAAAATAAGTATACTTGTAAAGCACTTCAACTCAAGGACTCAAGGCATTGATTTGCAGTTTCGATTTTTAGTGAGCTGACGCTCGGCAGCGTACAGCGTACAGCGCGGTGCCTGTGGGTTTCATTTCAACTTTGGGTTTTGCTAAAGTGTAGGCCTATATCCCACTTATCCACAAGAATTTTTCAACCATCACATCTCCAATTTATTCTGTTTATTTATTCTGCAATTTAGTAAAAGTGTAAAAATGTTAAATTTTGTGCATAATAAACAGTAGGTAGTTGAAAAACTTCTTTAATTGCAAGTATTCTTCCAACCTAAACTTATAAAAAGTTCTTCCCAAAAAAATTCACAAATAGGGTTAAGTTATGCTCAAGGGGGGGGGGGGGGTTCTAGGTGGTGCTGATTCAGGTGTTCGCTTAACTCTGAAAAATTCCTAGAACCGGCCCTGAGTAGCCTACAAGTGCTAGACACATCTTAAGTGTACCATTGAGTGTTTCCTCTGTTGGAGTAGCTTATTAGAATACAGTCACTTTCACTTCTCATTTTGTAGTATTACATGAGGATATTGACTAATATGTTTTTCGTTTGCAAGGATATGTGAAAATGAAATACACACTTCAAATATAATTGTTTTACTAATACAATCACAATAACTGTATAAATGGCATCAACTTTGTGCTTGTTTGTTATGGACAAGAACTAACATTATACTAGTTTTGATTTAGTCTAACAATTAAATAAATCACAGCATACAAGAGAGGGGATAGTAATTATACCAATTACAAATTGTAAAATGGAGGAAATATATGGACATAATAATACTTGTGAACCTAATACAGTACGACAGGCATTTATCAAAGAGTCCCTAAAAATCATTACTTTATGTATACAACTAAGTTAGAAAAGAATAACTAATTGTTAAGTACCCTGATAAAAACACTTATCATTACAATACCACTATTGGAATGAAAGAAAACACTTCAATAATACTAACCACTGTCAACCGTGGTAACTTTCTGGTAACATGACAGGTTTGTATTAAAATGTCTCGATACAAAATATGAGAGAAGTTCTCACATTCTCCCTAGAACTGCCGGTCAGTTATTTTATGGCCAATCCTAATTTTATATTCAGGCTCAAAATGAACAGATTGACATACAAGCAATAAGAATAGATGGAAAGTTAAAGATGTTGGCTATCCTGATAACTTTCCCACAGTATTTTTTTGTAGAGTTGGCATAATTACAATTCTTATTTTGTTTGTCAGCTTATGAGCCATTTTATAAGAAAAAAAAAAAAACTTTCATGGCAAGTTTACAACATAAAATATTTATTTCCAAAGAGCAGATGGGATGTCCTACAAACTGCATTTAATGAAGCTGATATATAATTGATTGTGTATTTTTATATGACCCATACAAATGTCTATAGTATGACATATTTCTTAACGGCATGTAAATAAAGAGGTCATCAATTATGGTTAGGTTTTGTTACCATACCAATAATATAGTAATCCTTTCTGTTTCTTTCTGAAAAAATAGGCCCCAATACAGTAACTACAACTGCCTGCCTGGTAAATTATATATATATATATATATATATATATATTTTTTTTTAAATTACTATGCAAACTGCAACGAAGTAACATGCCATTTTGGAAATCTAACCAGCAGTTTCAGGGTTAATATCCACAGTCTAATACATCCTGAACTGTTTCCAATTTGTATTGTGTATTTCAAAGTGCACTTAATCAGCCTTCCTTATCTTTGTTTGATTTTAAAAGTGAAAACAGTTTACTTGCCAAGAAAGCGGAATTTTAAAAACTATGCAACCTACTCCACTATTTTACTCGATTTTATATATTTTATCTCAACTAACGGTCACAATCACAATGGAATGTATGTTACATTTAAATGACATAAGAGGAAAGACTGTAATATAGCTTTTATTACCAGGATTAAAATTAAACTTAGAAATGCTTGCTGGTACAACAAAGCAAAGCTTAAATTAAAATGGTTTTATTTCTCTTATCAGAACAAATGTAAATAATTAAATACTTAAGATAACCTGAACTTATTCTAAAACAATTCTACATAATTAAACCATATTTTTCTTGCTACTAACAATATTATGATTTAAATGAAATGAATTAAAAAATTACAATAAATAAAATTAAATAAAAATGCAATATTTTTATAAACTAAAATACTGAGCACAAGGGAAATATTTAATAGGTCTATGTAACTAAATATTAAAAAGGCTTTTTGAAAACAAAAAACCTCAATAAACAAATAAACAGTATAACTGGCAGTTAAAAAAAGGATTATTTGATTTTCATTAGTTTCTAAGATTAGTAAAAAAATTGTTAAACCATTATCTTTCTTTGAAAAATGTTTAGCTGGTAACTATGAAACTCATTTAATTATTGATAAAAGAATAACCTTATCAAGAACCCTAAAGGCCATAAACCTAATGTTTACTGATTTGGTTTTAGGGTAACTTTAATTGACTAGATTAAACATATTTTACATTTTTATTTTATACTACTAAATATTATAAATTGGTAATCATTCAGCTTGGTAAAAAAATCATACAATAAATAATGCAGTATAACTCCAATAACCCAAAACGATTGTTAACATATCACATCCCTACAGTCAACAATCTTGATAGTTGGATTTTTACCGAAATTTTTGGTATTTGATAGAAAATATTTTGTATCAAGCCGAGCTGTGACTATGGTAATCACAGAACGTTTGTGCGATCGAAAAAGTTCACACTTTTGCTATGATCGAGGAGGACGATGATGATGTTTCTGTGACTGCAGTAGATCATGTTGATGTCAACAAGACCATGGAATATGTTCTAGATTTTGCAGTGATCACGGAAGACAATTAATTAACAGCTGTGTCTAAGGAATATGTCGGCCTTAGTCACTAACAAGACTACAAGATCACGCCACTCATCCTACACTCATCTCCATTCATATTTGGCTTAAAATACCTACCTTTGTATGGTTGCCATTTCAAAGTAAAAGATTAAAGTAAGCGGTTGCTGTAACCGCGTGAGATGATGACAAAGTCTAAACAACCATGGGAGATGTTCAGGACTTTGCTTCAATCACGGGAGATCATGATGATGTCAACAATACCATGGCAGATGTTCTAGATTTTGCCATGATCACGGAAGATAATAAATATATTTTTCTGATGGCGGGAGAAAATGATGAAAAACTATTTTTATTACTGCATTTTGAGATTATAAAAATTCTTTCTGTGTGAGAGATTTGGATAGTCAGCAATTCAGTCAGATGGAGTTAACATATACAGTTTGGATGATTGGAGTTATATTGTAGCTCATTTCAATTTATTTTTTATGCTATGAGACCAACTTAATGAGAAAGATTCCCCAAAATTGGCAGGCTCTTTGATCTTACATTTTTGGAACCTAGAAAGTAGCCATGCCTGATAACAGAAACAAAAAGGAAGAGTTTTAAGAAAACTATGACAAATAGTAAGAGCTAATTTCCCCATAATTTTTTTCCTAAGGTAGAGGAAAAAGTGCCAAATACGATCCAGTGTAGTCAGACATTTAAGATCATGTTGGGTATACTTTTATGTATAATTTTAATGTTCTAAAATCAAAATCCCATAATATTAATTAAGCAGTAGAACATTTATCTAAACAAGTGTAAAAAGGGATATTGCTTAGGCTTTGCACCTATTTTTATCTCTCTGAAATACAAAGACAGCAAAAATAAAGCACCACTTGAAAGTTCAATACTAACCTTATGATATGCTGTTTTAATAAAAATACTAAATAATAACTATTTTATCATGAATATAAATTGAACATATTACAAAGAAAAGTAAACACAAAGCACATACAGAGATATCTTTGGTTGATAATGATACTTTGATATAACAACACTAGTGGAAAACATAAATATTGTTAAAGAAACCCATACTCTATTACATAATGAATATGGTACAAACCACATTTTATTGCATCTTCCCCAGAAGATATATGTTAAAATTACTAAACCTTTCACTGTATGTTTTAGGTTTTAGTATGGTTTGATATATTTTTTGTTTTATTTAATGCTAATGGATCTGTTTATGAACAGTTTTTAAATAAAGAATAATTTGTATAAAACATAAACAAAATTTTAAAGACAAAACCAAACTTGTATCAAATAATAATTTAAACATACTGTAGTTCAATTTTATTAAAGTTAAATAATTTACTTACCTATGTTTAAAATACAACATAATAGCAAAATGTGTTATAAATCAGTTTAATGTGTAATTTAAATACACAAAAATATATAAACTTAACAAACCTCTCTGATACAAAATGGCACACTAGTTTCTAGCACCTTTAACATTACAATCTATGTATCTTAACTGATAAGGATGACTTATCTCGAATGATGAAACAGTGAAGTAAGAATGTTTGTGTGAAAGTACGAAACGTAAAAAAGTGTTAGGTGGGAACCTCTTCAGTGCCTCTGCCGTCCCGCTCTACACAACCAAAATAAAAAATTATTAAAACAATACTACTTTTAAGGGGTTTAACTTAAAAACTAGCATTAAAAGAGTGTTACTTTATAAATTACTTTATAACTAGATCATCAAATAGCTGACCTTTTGCCCTGATGAAAGGAAAAATGGAATAGGCTTAACTGTCCAAAATCTATCAGATACTAAAAAATCAAACAAAAAGTCTAAACCAAATAAAAATACAATATTTTATACTGTATTATTAATTATTTAGATTTGATCTGTGCAGATTTCTGATACGAATGAATTAATTGCCAAATTAATAAAATCTTTCAAGTATCAATCCAACAAAACCATGAACTAGTAATACCAATACCCCTTAGTAATTGGTCATTAGATAGATAGTTTCATAATTTTAAAATGTTTTAGAATAATAATAAGGATTAGAATGAGGAAATGAGTTAAACAAGCAGGTTAAAAACGTGTTAGATTGTTAACTCCAATCATTTAAGATTGAGAGATTGAAAAGCAAATTATAGATGTACCATTATCAACCAACACAGAAGGAAACATTTATTTATATAACGAGCAATAAACATTTGGATAAAAAAATTATATTATAACTATGCTGCCAGTTGTTTGAAGAGTTTTCTTCTTCTATCTTCTATAACATGACGAAACAAACCAACTAGACGCCAACTTATTTTTGTCAGTGTAAAATTGAGGATAGAAAATCTCTAAAGATAAAAAGTGCTTTAACAAAAGTTCCATCACCTTTATTAATTGATATTTAAACTAGTCTAAACTATTTATACTTTAGAGAGGACATGTGTGGTTGTTAATTGACTTTACTCAGAATAAAAACTCTATAACAGCAAAATATTGATTTAGATGAAGAGAACATCAACCCCTAATGTTTTCGGCGATAGAGATTCGTTCTAAGTAAATATTGTCTCACCAACTTTGGAATTTATTGATTCTGTACGCACAGTATCTACAATGGATGGATTTTATTGACTTATCAATCACATATTTCAATAAACAGTATTAACAGTATAACAGTATTCAAAGCTGAACCTTAGCCATTTTACTACAAGTTTGTGAGTTTTGTTTTAAGGAATTTTAAAACTGTTTCAATGAATAGGTTAAGGTTTGTTCAGTACTTTATACAAATGAAGGGGACATTAGGTCCCCCAAAACCCTCCCTGAAAAGACAAATAAGACAATTATAATTATTTAAAGAATAAAGAAATAATCTTCTTTATGATTGTTTTTTGAGAGTGTACCACACATGTCTCCTCCACTAGGTAGCCTAAGGTCTCCAATGGTACTTACTCAGGCCTGTTGGATAGCATGGAGAGCTCCTGAACTGCTAAATCAAAGTCTTCATCCACCTCCCCCTCGCCCTCCACATCCGACAACGGAGCATCCACACTGCTCGTGTCCAGTCTGTAAAGGTATCTAAGCAATAGTATTATAATTGTGTTAGTAAAAGAAAAACTGCAAACACCAGAAATTAAAATAGTAAATTATAGAAAATTAAAATTTAAACTAAAATTAAAACAAAAAAGTAATTTGTATCACATAGGAAACAAAGGATAGTAGTGGTTTGGTTGTGAACAACAAGATAAATTGAGTTCCTTGAACTTGAAATAAAATTGGGTAGTTACTCTGTTCGCTCTCCTCAATTAAGCAGATTCTCAAACTGAGATATTTTAAACTCTATTGTATTTAGTATTATTATAAAGTCCCACATTATAGAAAAAATCACCACTGTTTATCTAGAAGTTTTTTGTATATTGGTCAGGGGAATACCTTAATAGTTTCTGTTAACTAGTTTTGCACACACAATAAAATGAACTTTGAAATGTATCAACAAATTTTTGAGTTAACTTCTGTTGGCTCAAACTGATTTAGATTGCAAAAGGATTTGGTTACAAAGTCTCTGAACAATAGAAGAAGGCTAACAAAATAAATATTTTAAATATTTGATTTCCCAAAAAATATATAAAATATAAATTGATAAATTAAAAAAAAATATAAATTTATAAGAAACGTAAATAATAAAGCAAGTTAACTACATTTAAAATTTTAATTGAACATCAAAACATTCAAAAGACTATAGTAGGTTCAAAAAATTTTTAGCAGTTTAAGGGGAAGCAATTCCATTCCCTCCACTTCACCCTAACTATGAAACAACAGCTGACAGCTGATCAGCTGATACATGCATTTAGCTCAAACAAGTGGTAAGAGGAAACCTTCCTCTTAAACCGCCTACATTTTGTGAACAGACTACAGCAGTCAACCCATTATGAACCAGATGTCAAGATGCTTAATGACCAGATTCGATTCACTAATTTTTAAGCAGAATAACGAACTAACCTGTGATCCTCCTCAACAGCACTGATGTCATAGTCCATGATGAGATCATCAGATGCAATGCTCTCGCAAGGAGACAGAGTACCAACAGAGCTGTGGCGGCCAGAGTTGCAATCTATTGTCAGGTTGGCTATTGCTGCACTCACTGGAACAATCACAGGATGACTAATGTTAGTGGACAAGTAGCATAATTATTCATGGTTTAATCTAAGATATTTTTAAGATGGCTGTTTCTATCTGTGTAGCTATTTGTTCTGGTTGAAAGCAAAAATTAATGAAATTTAAAAAGAGCAGAGATTGACAGATGTTGCCACCATCACACAAAACAATTTCAATGTTGGAGTTTATTGCAAATTATGGTCATGGATGTTGGTGCATTAGACATGGATTATTGCGGATATTACTAAGATCACAAAGGATGATAAGAATGTTGCTGTAATTGCAGAGTAACCAACAAATGTTGCATCAATTCCATTCGCAATTTAGGTATCTTGGACTGTAGGCTGTGAGGCTGTTGTACACTAGTACTAGGCCAGGCTGGTCACAGATCTACTACTGATATTTGTGTACTACTCACAAGGTTTGAGAGGTCTAGGAGAGGGAGCATCAGCCACCAGGGTGTTTCCTGAACTGTTCGCTGTCATGTCGTTGTACACTAGGCCTGGCTATGGTCAGAGGTCTACTACTGATATTTGTGTACTACTCACAAGGTTTGAGAGGTCTAGGAGAGGGAGCATCAGCCACCAGAGTGTTTCCTGAACTGTTGGCTGTCATGTTGTTGTACACTAGGCCAGGCTATGTCACAGGTCTACTACTCATATTTGTGTAGTACTCATGAGGTTTGAGAGGTCTAGGAGAGGGAGCATCCGCCACCAGGGTGTTTCCTGAACTGTTGGCTGTCATGTTGTTGTACACTAGGCCTGGTTGGTCACAGATCTACTACCTACTGATATTTGTGTAGTACTCATGAGGTTTGAGAGGTCTTGGAGAGGGAGCATCAGCCACCAGAGTGTTTCCTGAACTGTTGGCTGTCATGTTGTTGTACACTAGGCCTGGTTGGTCACATATCAACTACTGATATTTGTGTAGTACTCACGAAATTGAGAGGTCTAGGAGAAGGAGCATCAGCCACCAGGGTGTTTCCTGAACTGTTGGCTGTCATGTTGTTGTACACTAGGCCTGGCTGGTCACAGATCTAGTACTGATATTTGTGTAGTACTCACGAGGTTTGAGAGGTCTAGGAGAGAGAGCATCAGCCACCAGGGTGTTTCCTGAACTGTTGGCTGTCATGTTGTTGTACACTAGGCCAGGCTGGTCACAGATCTACTACTGATATTTGTGTAGTACTCACAAGGTTTGAGAGGTCTAGGAGAAGGCGCATCAGCCACCAGGGTGTTTCCTGAACTGTTGGCTGTCATGTTGTTGTACACTAGGCCAGGCTGGTCACAGGTCTAGTACTGATATTTGTGTAGTACTCACGAGGTTTGAGAGGTCTAGGAGAGGGAGCATCAGCCACCAGGGTGTTTCCTGAACTGTTGTTGTCATGTTGTTGTACACTAGGCCTGGCTGGCCACAGATCTACTACTGATATTTGTGTAGTACTCACGAGGTTTGAGAGGTCTAGGAGAGGGAGCATCAGCCACCAGGGTGTTTCCTGAACTGTTGGCTGTCATATTGTTGTACACTAGGCCAGGCTGGTCACAGATCTCATCATCAATGAAGTCTCTGTCCCGGATGTCAGATGAGAGACTCAGAGAGTTAGAGGTATGAGTTGGTGTACCAGGAGTGCCGGGGCTGTCATCATCTATAGAACAATTAAATCAAGCTTCTGTTAATGATAAGTACTAAGCCGACAGATTATGTATTTAGTAAAGAAATTATGCTAACATTGTTTTTGATGGGGATAATGTAATTTATTAAGTATAGTTAAACCAATGGCAATAGACTACTGTAATATTTTGTGATAATTGTTTGAACATTGTTATGCAATTTATATATGAATTAAATGTTAATTTATGACAAGTTTATGTGATCACGGCCAAATCTTGAATATTTCCCATAGTCCTCCCAACATTATCATTGTCTCGCACGGTCATGGAAACTTGTCCTTGTCATTATTTCCCGCGTTCGTGGCAAAATCTTTAACATCTTCTGCAGTCTTGTAGAAATGAACATCATCTCCCCTTGGTCAGGAAAAAACATTATCTTTTTCCTCGACTGTAGTAAAATCTTGAATATCTATTGGTCTGGTAGATATAATCTTCGTTTCCCCGTCACTGAAAATCATTATCGTCTGCAATCGCAGTCACAGCGAAGTGAAAATTTTCTATCACAAACTCTACTAACAAAAATTGGCTTGACTCGGTATATTTTCTGTAAAATACACAAATTCCGGTAAAACCCAACAATTCAAATTTTCAATCATCCAAATGTGGCATGGTTCCAATTTATTCGGATAGCAGAGATTCTACTGTATCATCTTGATACAATTCAGTTTATGTGTGCTTCATTTTGAAAACACAATTGTAAAAAGGGTTTGATTTTTACAAACATTAAGTCAAACTTGACTGGCAGGCTATTCAACCTTACAGCAATCAGTAACTTTAATTTTGATAATGTTATATAGCACATAAAAAAAAATATTCTTATCGCTAAATAAAGGTAATTATTTACAAAATAAGTTTCAGAATTAATCATGATGATCAGGCGAATGTAAGCAAATACAAGCATGCACAAACATTACATGAAAAAACAAACTGTACATAAAGGAAATAAAGCAAGCAAAGAAAATATACACCAACCTTGTCAATGTCAATATTTTGGTGATGACAAGGTATAAAAACTAATAATAGACAAACTAAAAATAATGAAAGAAGTGAATTAGATAGCATTGGGTAATAAAAATAATATAGCTGATAAAAATAATGATTACCGAAGGTTACGATTAAGATTAGCAGATTTAGTATTCAACATTGATGTATTAAATGACTTTAATTATTTAAATAAGATTTTTCACAAAATATTGAACACAGAACAAAATATAGCAAACTATAAGTGTATATGAAAGAACGCAACCAACTGTGATTCTTTATTAAAATTATTCTTCCTTCAATAGGACTGTATATTGTTAAGAAGTGTACAAAAAGTAACATATTATACTTCAAAATGATGATTTAGTCTACATTGCCATCTCAGAATTAAAAATAATAATGTGAATTTAGAGTAACTATTTTAAATTAGTTTAGGAAGGTGAAATAAAAACTTGAAACTATAATAATATAAATTACAAAAAAAGAGAAAGAAGCAAGAGCACCCAATCCACTCTTACTCTTTTTCTCTTGCTGCTCTTGCGGTGGAGATTCATTAGGACTAGTGACATTTGACGTGCTTGTCAGACTGAGACTGTTCTGGAAGTCCGGGAGTTCAGGATAGCATTCGTCTTCCAACATGGCCGACGAGGACATGGCAGCGAGCGCGGCAAACGAGTGGTCCTCGATAGAGAGCAGCACCGAGCGCAGCGGTGGCGTCATCTCGGGGCCTGTAAGCGGGCGGTTAGGTGCATAAGCGACACAAGCAGGCACACACACAATGCTGGTTAGTATATACACATACACACACAGAGACAGTTTTGGTTAGAATGGTAAGCGTAAACTGTTGACACAGATGTATGGATTAGTTGGTGAAGGAAGCTTCACACTGGTCAACAAAAGCATATTTCATCGTCGCAAGAAGAAGGTTACAATGATGTGGTATTTTACAAGCTATTACATGTTTTGCTAACAGTTGTGTAGGCGACATTCAGTAAATCTAGTCTGTATGATACTTATGTAGCAACAGATTGTGAAATAAATTACAAATCAAGTTTAGGAGATATGATTTCCAAGAGGGAAGTGGATGAAAATGGTTATCATAGTAGAAAATTGAACTATTTTATTTCCTACAACCTCACTCGCGTATACTAAAAACTGAGAATACCTTTTTTATTGAGGAGAAAAAAAAATTAAAAGAATGTTTATAGCAATTCATCATCTCTTTAAATCCGGGTGGTGTCAGCAATTGCATGTATTATTGTGATAAAGTAAGGACAAAAAACCGTTGCTTTAAATTTAGCATAATACTGGTTCAAGAGTAGAACAGTAGCCCTATTCTCCTTCCCTAATATTAGTTTACTGCTCCCTTCGCTGTTTCACTGAAGAATTAAGTTGAATGATAAGAAATTTTGTTTATCTTACTAAGATAATAACGAATTTAACAGCACATCTTAGCACTGCACCAAACTTAATAAAGATGAAATTAAAGACAATAACTTTCAAATTTCGACTGAAAAACACTTCAATTGGATGAATAAAACTCAGTCCAAAATCAAAAAAGTATCCAATTTAGCTTCTTATACAATTACATATTTACTATGTTTGACAGAACGCATGAAAGAAAAAATAAGTAATAGTTGGTGTCCTTACTCTCAGGTAATTTTAAAGTGAACAAAACTAAGTAAAATTCAAACATAAAAAACATTATTGTCAAAAATATATTTTCAAAACAATAAGTACATTTTCACAGCTCTATATTATTTACAATTTACTGACATTAAACCCATTACTCACAGATGAATCATGTTACCGTATCCTCACAGACAGACAGGCGTCAGGCTACATGGCTACAACAGACTGACTCCCCCCTCCTCCCTTCCATGTATATACTGCTTACTGATCAATAGCCCCATGCCTGACTCATTCATTCACAACCCCTGTTACTGCATCCCCTAGCCTTGCCCTAGACATGCAAACCCACGCTGTCACCGTAACTTTGGGAAAACAATTTGCAATTACAAGTTCAATTGGTTGGTGTTTCAAGAAAAATAACTTTTGCGTAAAGGTTAACACAGAATGAAGTAAACACTAATTAGTGCACAACACTACGAGTGTGTTTATTGAATTACAGCACAGGGCAAATTTGTATTTGAGTAAAAGAGTAATATTTATTCCTTATTTAAATAAGATTGGTAAAACGAGTACTTAGGTTTGCTGCTACAGAGAAGGTAAAAAAGTGTTTTTTTAGTTAAATGTTAACAGTTTAGTATGAAATTACAAATTTTTCAAAATTTTACCAAATATGTTGATAAACAAGCAAACTACGACAGTTTACTTATTCTTCATAAGAATAATATAGATTTTTTTATTTAAATCTTTTTTTTAATTTCCTCTGTAACCATTGAGGGAATTGCAACGCTTCAACATAGTATTTTATTTTTCAAGCACTACAAAATGGATTAGAAAGAAATTGCACAGTTTATTTTTTTTAAATGGTTTTAGGTTTAAAAACGGGAAAACCCAATTTTTAACCCATAAAACCCCTCATAAGCCCCAGTTCCCATTGTCTGTTCATGTTGGTTTGAGATCACGTTTGAATAAACACAAGTTTACACACTTTTACCAAATTTTATCAAAATTGGATAATGGTGGAACTCTGGTGTAACGTACGGTGTTTCTGGCCTCTAGGGGCCAAAATAAAAAATTGGTCCCGGGGTCCAGGTCTTATCATGAGACATACGGTAATAGGTTTGGTTTAAATACTAAACTGTTTTGAAAGAATCAGATGAGAGTTCAGGTGAATCAGACAACGACAGAAGCAAACAGAAAATATCCCACTTGCTGAAGCTGTCACATGAAAGGCAGCCGCAACAACAGCGTAAACTTTGTTTCTGTGATGTTGTTGTGATTTTACCTCCAACGATGAATCTACTTATCATAATCCGGACCGGACGTCCACCACATTAGTCCGGATGAGCAAGAGTCTACTGTACCTAGGTTTAAATATGCAGATTCAAGATTTACAATTCCGAGCATTTGAAACCCCAATTTCATTAGAAACAACCTATAAACTTTTCATCGCAATCAAACCAAAAACATGAGATCTGAGACATGTAATGATTACTATGTAATGATTACTATTAGTGAATCCTACTTCACTAGTTTAGATGATGGATCACCAGGTTAATGAACATACAAGACACACAATGCACATAATATTGTTAGCAGCATATTCTTACCAGGGTCAGACTCCTGTCCACTGTTGGTTAGATCTTCCTCTCCTACCATCGCCTCCCCGTGGCCCCACAGGTCATCTACCTCCCCTGCTGGCTCATCTCCCGCCCCCACCACACCCTTCTCATCCTTCTCACTCAGCACTCGATCTCTGAAACATAAACAAGATGTCAACCTCTCCTACTATCAAGATTTAGTGATTGAAAAATTAACGTTTTTGCTGCGATTGCGGAGGGTGACAATGATTTTTAGTGACCACAGGAGATGATGATGATAGCTACAAGATCAAGGAAGATTTTCAAGATTTTGCCCCGATTTCAAAAGAAAAAAAAAGGATGATGTTTCTGTGCCCACAAAAGATTATGATTATCTATACAGGTAGTTCCAGCTAAGTTGGCATTTGACCGATCGATAGAAATTCTCTACTTACATATGTCAAAAACATTTTCTGCAGTCAAGCGGGTAGCATCAACTGTCCTCGTGGCCCGCGTGAAGGTGCTGGAATGGATGAAAACACGGAACGCTTTTAATTATGACTACTTTAGTTAAAAGTTAGTATGTCGAACACTTTCACTTTTATAATATTTCCGCAACACAAATTATTAATAAAATTAATCTTACCTATTTTTTAACTACAAACAAAATGCTTTACACTAAAAAAAGAAACATGTGATGCTAGCAAAGCTAACGACTTTCTAATAAAGCAGAGTGTTTAGGTATTCCCCTGGGTTTTCATAACAATACCACACCGTATTAGTCATCTCCTCTCGTTATTAGTTTAGTATGATGTTATCATCGTTTGGAGGCGCCAACCCCGTGAGTCCGCAGCGGAATGCTTGCAGAAAGATCTTTGCCTAGCTTCCACCCACCCCCCGCCTAAACTGCCACGCAGTGGTGCGCCAGGCCCAAGTGCCAACTTAGCTGTAACTACCTGAACTTGACTGCGGAAGATATTCAGCATTCTGCATAATCACAGAAGTTGTATTGTTGTGTTGTGATTTACTGAATGATGTTTGAGTGACTGCGAGATACGATGATGACCCGATTGCAGGAGATGTTCAGGACTTTACCGCCATCATGCCTTCTGCCTTCTTTGATAATGATTCTTATTACTATAGTTATAGGGTTTAACGATTCTTTCTGTAAGCGATTTGGATAATCGGTAATTCAGATCGGTGAATTACTGGTTAGTGAGTCGGTGGGTAGTGTCGCAGACTTCAGGCCCAAGGCAGCGATGTCGTTGGTTCGAATCCTGGTCACTGCCGAAAACATTTTATCAAACAGATCACCTTTGTACTGTACCGGCTCACTCCTTGCTTTACTGTATACGATCCACACACAGTTCTGTAGTCTATGTGGACGGGCAAATGCAAGGTTAAAAGAGGCCGCCAACCTCTTAAAAAAAAGATAGTTGGAGTTTGGATGATTTGAGTTCTAAAGTACAATTCTTTAAAATATTTCTTAGTACTGTGCATCCTCTCTTAAATAACACTCACCGAACTTTGCCTAAATCAGGTAGCCATGGTCAGTTAAAACAGAAAACATGTATAGTACTTAAAAGTCAGTGATTTTTCAGTTTTATTTTGCTGTGTGTTATTTTAACTTATCTAATAATAGAGTTCCAGGGAGTTGACAGCACACACAAAGTTTAAAGTTCGATTAGTAAAATATTTTGTGCTTACATTTTACCCCTAATATTAAGGCTTTATCCAATTACTTGTGCTGTCAACTGTTTGTGCCGTCAACTGCCTAGCCTGGAGCTCTGGAGTTTTGTAACATTTTTTTTAAACCTCCAGATCCTTTAGTTCTAACCTGTGCAGCTTCTCCTCCCCGCTCTCTTCGTCTATACCCTCGTCATCCTCCGAGCTGCCACTCTCCCTGCTGCTCAGTCTGTCGTAGCGAGGCATGAGTCTCTTGGACATCGGCAGCGGTGGCAGCTCCAGAGGCAGGATCTCCGTTACTTCTATTGAGCCTTGCATGTCACGCAGCTCAAACTTCTTCTCATTTCCGTTCGGGAAGATCATCTCCATTGGACGGGATTTCTGCAAGAATAAGAAAACTTTTAATTCTAAAAATATGTTGTAAAGCCCCGAACATATTACCATAATAAGCAAACATTTTTATCAGTTTAATTTTCTAATCAACTTTAGTAGATCATATTTCTACCACATAGAAGTTCTAAAGACATGACGTCCGGTAATCTAAAGACAATGAACTGTTGAAGTTTAAGGAACATGGACAAGCCTGTGATAGTGCAGACAGCCGGTTACGCACCAGCAAAGTTTGGCTGATCAACCCTACACACTACTCGTACAATTGTGCTACCGATTTGGTTGATTCTGTATAGGGTTTAGTTCAACATCTTTCATCAATGTGTGTCTCTCTCATAATTAAATGCTATATTTAATTAAAAATCACAGATTCATTAGTCCATTTTGATGATGGATACATCAAAATGAGCTTTACCTATCCTCTCAGCCACAATATTCGCTGCATGTGTTCTAGGGATGAGCATCGATAGCCGATGTTTTTGACATCGATAGGTTACCAATGTTTTTGGCCAACTATCGAATGTTCGATGTTTTTTTTCTGTAACTGAATAGTTTTCGTCACAGAAAATTTAAATGTTGTTCTTAACAGGAAATAGAGTTATTGTATTTATTCTATTAAGGCTGATGAAAAATCTACTCCAAATATATCGTGAAATGGACTAGATTTAGACGAGAATAGAGTGAGAGTGTGATATTTACATTCTTTCATGAGGTGCTTGTTCTAAATGCAGACAAAAATGAATTCATTGTTAATCAATTTCATCAAAAGCACTCCTGATCTAGCATAATAAATTCAGACGATATTTCGTCTTGCAAATCTGAAAGACAAACTGCCAATCTAAAATGTATATCTAGTAGGTTAATAATTAGCTGAAATAGAAAGTAGACCAAAAACTCAAAATGAAAAAAAAACATCAAATATATGTTTTGCCTTGAAAATATAGATGTTTTACATCGGTCCAAGAATGGTTGATACCTATATTACAATCGATGATGAACATTGATGGTAGATCTATCGATGCTCATCCCTTTAATTTTTGGGTGTAGGTTTCAAAGTCATAGACAAACCTGAGCTTTCCTAAGCCTGTTCCTGGCTGACGGACTACACTCCAGTTGTTCTATCATCTCCAGCTCATTTCCACTTCTCTGGCTGCTCACTCCCGAGTCTGCATCGTTTACCTTATAAACAAAACAAACATAATAAACTGTAGGGGTCTGAAAAATAAAAATGGAAGTACAGTAGCGGAGCACCTAACAGAGTCTACTTATCAACAAAATTACTGTTTTTTGTTGAATATGTCAATGATTTAACAAAGTCAAACAGGTAGAACAACTTATTGCAAGCAAAGCAAGCTAAAGCATTGTTAATACCAAATCAACCATCTCAGCTACAAAAAAAGAAGAAAATAGACTTTAGACTGTTGCATATTCTACGATTGGCAGATTCAACTACCCTAACAGCACCAGATATCCATTGGATATTCAAAGTGGTTGAAATATGCCTAAAGATATCTAAATGTAATATAATATATTTTTAAAATATCTTATCTAAGAAATCTGTAAAATATCTGTTAAGATATTTTATAGATATTTAATAGATATTAAGAGTTTCACAGTAGATATTTATATAATGTTTAGATGCAATATCCTACAAATATTGTACATATATTCAGTACTAGATATCTACGACCAGATATCCTGTAAATATCAATCCTACATTGACGATTGGATATTGATTATAAAGACGATAAATGCTGATAAGTGCATTATTGTTTCATCTAGAATATTTAATATTACAGTTAGCCTTATAAAAACACAGGATCTAAAATCATCCAACAAATCTACAAACACTAATGAAACCAAAACTTAATTGTAGTTTTTATGTGGCTATTTTGGTAGATTAATTACATTATGTTGTCTCCGTTACTCTAATGCGTGCTACGCGTTAAAAAATCAAATAATTTTAATCAGCCCAAAGTGGACAAAAATTGCATAAGCGATGTTTACAAGAATGACTACACTTTTCCAAAGGGAGTGTTTCATTAAAGTCAAACTATTTCAGTCAGACAGAAGGGAAGAAATATGCATTACACCACGTAATATAATAACACAAATCTCGCACGATCCAAAAGTTGTGAGAAACAAAAAAAAACTGTTAAGCCATTCCGTAAAAACATTATACAATTAATTGACTTTGAATGTATGATTAAACACCTTTTTATAATAATAATAACGAGAGGTCGTCCAGTGGTCGAAACTCGACCAAAAATATGTAATGTAAACTAACTCACTTCTCTATTTTCACCCCACACTGTAAATAAAACATGTGATTGGAGTTTCTTCCATTTGTTTTGATTTTCTGTTTATATTTTGTTGTTATTTCGTCACCAGCATGGCAACGCATAAGATCCATGTTAATTTTTTCTAATTTTTAAACTCATTTTTTGTGCTTATCTTTGAGCCTATTTAAATTTATAAAGGGATTCTGCACACCTACAGGAAAATAGCTTTCTAACGGTATGCGTAGATTTACCCCACGATGCACACGAGCTGAGAAAAAAGGTTTTAAAGAAACATGCTTGCCTATTAATATATAGATTTAATTTAAATGTTTTCTTTTTAGTTAAAATTCTTCAACTTATTTGAGGAAATTATATGGGTTGATCAATTTAAGGGTAAATATTAATTAATAATATAACCATTATAATAACATTACTAATGGTAATTAATTAATCTATATTCAGATATTAGTATTCTCTCCATCTGCCAGAAAAACAATTAATTTAACAACTTGATGCCTAAACAGAATCATAGTATCAAAAATATTTAAGTATTGCGACCATTGCAGCTGTTGGCTCCTCTTTAACCGCTTGAAAACTATTAATATCAACAATCACAGGTAGCTCAGAGGTAAGGTAAGAGTTTCATAAGATGAAGGTATCAGGTTCGAAACCTGTCCGGGTATAAAAAATTTTGTCTAGTTTTTTTTCTTCAAAAATTGTTTTTATGTACTATTTAATGAAAATATTCAACTGATAAATGTGCTTTTCAGACTAAATCTTTATTATTTTGTATTTTTATGTATTTATTATATATTTTTTGTGATCTGTAATCAGATATCCGTATAACATTCAGTTTTAGAAGTTCTTAAGATATTGTAAATCTAATATCTGTTGAAAGTAGAAATTAGTGACATTTAAACTTCTTCACAATATCTAACAAATATAAATATCTGGATATTGATCATCTATAGATATCTTAAATATCCAAGTGAAATGTTTATAAGATATTCTATAGATAACTCTGTGCTGTCTGGGTACATTCCTTTTTGAATAAAAAGTTGGCTACACCAGGTTCATAAAGATAGAATGTATAGTTCAGTATCCAAAAATCAATTATTAAACACACACTATATCTTTGGGGTGCAAGTTATTTTGGCTATTATAATTCTGAATTACAACAGCTCTGAAATAGCCTGTACAGCATGACACTAACTTAAGGTACAGGCAGTTTTGAATTTTTGAATTTATTTCATGAGTAATTGAAGAGTTAAAATGTTGATTTCGTTCTCAAAATACTTCACAAATCAGACAGGACATAGGTGATAAGAGTTGAGAAATGTAGCCTTGCTGTGTCATGTTTACTGTTTACCCAAGTGTTGCAAGAGTCCTTAATGTTGTTGTTAAGGTTGCAATGGAAGAATATACATTTTTTAGATACCCTTTATACTTTGCTACAGTAAACATTTTAAAAATGAATCTTCATTGAACACAATGTACATTATTTTACGGCTATTGGCATATCATTATCCAATCTTCATAAACGACTGATTTCAGAAATCGTTTGAATAATTTACAGCTTGCTGTGTAGTAACATCCCTCATATCCCTCAAGATAACAAAACTGGGTCAACACAAAGGGGTTAAAAAAATCAGAGGAGCAAGAAACGTTTCATAAAAAATAATAAATAAAGCTAGGGAGAACTTTACCATCTGTAAGAATTATGAAATATCTACAGTAAAAGCACATTTGTAAAATGAATTCAAGGCAATATATTTCAAATCAAAACACATACAAATGATGATTTATTAGTTTAAGACTTATGCAGTTGGAAGGCTAACAGAACAACAGAAGCGTGAAAAAGGTAGAATATCCTAATGAACTGGTTGTGAATTGAAATTGTAAGGTCTTACCTTAGCAATCCTAATTTGCTGCTTTTTACAAAATAGGATTTCTAAGTCAATACCTTACAATATCAATTAATTATACATAAGCTATCCAGAGGCAAAAATTATTGAGAACTGGTTGTACCAAGGGTATTGGAGGTTCTAATGTACAGTCCTGTCCTAATAACATATCAAAATTACCTGATAATGAGTTTGTTACAAATGACACTGGAAATAGGAACATCTTGGGTGATTCATCAATGACAATTTTGGCGGGTTTAGCAATTTCACAAACAACAGTGGTTTTTTTTGTGTTGTTGATTATTTACCATGCATTGATACCTAATGTTTCTTAATTCAAGCTAAATAATGTTGATATTTCTTTTACCAATAATGATTCACAGATCTTGACACAAATATTATTGTACTGCAGAGATATAGCTTTATGAATTACCCAGAGGGCCAATATTACTCAGGGCTTTTAAAGGTTTTTCAAGTGACCACAATAATAAGAGTGTAACGCTAGTGTTTTATCCCTTTAAAGTTAAACTATGATTTTAAATAGAAATATACTGTTATTTTACCAAATTACTGGAGAAGCTATAAAGGACAAAGTTAGTTTTAGAGCAAACACCTTGAAGACATTTTTTCGACACCAAAACCATGTCCAAATATGAAATAATAAACTTAGAAATGACAAACCAACCAAGCTTTCTTAATTTCAAAGTTTTCAGTACTTCTCAAAACCCAGTGTGAAGGATAAATAATAAATTGAAGTGTATTCGGAAGTGAATTTTTCCTAAGGATAGCCCAAATAGAAACCAAACCACCATAGAAATACTCACAGAAGACGCAGAAGATCCGCCATTTTCAGAGCGTGAGCGCCGTGCTGTGTTGTTGTTGGCTGCTGTCTTAGCCGACTTGTCAGCTGAAGCGGTGCGGCTGTGGTAGCCAGCGGGGGTGGCTAGTCTCACAGGGAACTGTGGGCGGGGCAGCTGCGAGATACGGGGGATGTGCGTCTTGACTGCCTCTTCCTTGACAAGGCCTTCCAGCTACAAAACATCAGAGAACAATCGTTAAAAAAGAACCATTTTTAATTGGTAATATACCATGATAGGGTCAAATAACCTAACAATTTGGAAGTGCTTTTGAGGTTTGACTTTAAAGGAATAACATTTTTAGTAAAGAAAATATAATTTTATAATAGAACATGATGGTTTTTTTGTGCTTCTTACACTGCAGTAGACTCCCTCTTATCCAGACTGAGGCCAGTCTGGATAACAGTTTTTCCATTTAAACCAACGTCCCCTAACACTTTATATTTTAGGAATGTCTGATGCATACTACGTAAGCCATTAATGATTTTTCTTAAAAATAGTAAAACTAGACACTTTGGCATTGTAATTAGACACATGATCAGCGGTTCACATATTTGATATTTCCCACAAGAACCGTTTCAGTACCGCCTGGTTCTTGTAGATTCAGTGCGTTTAAAGCGATGTGCTAATAAAAATTGTTCCGTTGAATTGGGAATTTTATATTTCACTTGAATACCTACCTCAATTTGAAACTGGCATTATAACAATATCTTAAAATTACATCACACAAATGGGCATGAAGCTATTGGACTATTTTGTTATTATAAACCAAACTACATAATATATTTACTTAAAATTATTTATTACTTGTGATTAATAAAGTAGACGTACAGGTAGAGATTAAATTTTAAGTTAATTTATGTTTTGGTAAAAGTTCTAAGGCATTCGCTGAATCCAAGCCTTCTGATTTTCAGAAAGCTCCAAGAACACACACAATGAATGTATATTCAAACTTTTAATGAAGTCAATTAAATGGAAGCAATTTGATTATTAATTACTACAGAGAACAATCGAGGGAAAATGAAAAGAAGACCCTTAGGTAAATCTTAATCGACAAATAAAACAAACAGATCACTAAACTCACCCTAAGGTTGGCTTTTGTGTTTTGTGAATCAGCCACTTTATTTGACATGGTTGGAGGGGGTCTGAAACCAAAGCGATTTGTTCTTGCATTGATGCTGTTGGTTTCTTTTTTAGGTCGAGCCAAACGTGGAGTCCCTGAAAATAAAGTCAATAGTAAAATAAATTATATTACAGAAAATATTTAAATGGAATATTTGTGTTTACATAATGGGATTTAGATTGTGGGCACACATTAATTACACTCAGGGATACCGGGATATCGATGGTACATTGTTATTTTTATTTCAGAATTTTTAGTTGTAACACAGTCAAACTATATTCAAAACTATACAAAAATTAAGGTAAAACTTCACTAAAATTAAAAGCCAATTGAAAAATCTGTTTTAAGCTATATGGGCTCTGTAGCCTAAATGTATACTCTGTCTATATTTAAAGAAATATTCACTTTTTCAACAAGGAATTTTCACAAAGATTTGAACATAATTAGTATGCATTTAATTCTTACATAATTAACTGAATCTATTGTGTCATTAAGTTACTTCAGGCATGACGAGTGATAATTCATATCAATAAGTACAAGGACAGGCCAGTAAACAGTGAAAGTTTGAGACCAAACACACACAAGTGGATTTACATGGGCCAAGGACATGCGTTAGCTGGACAAGAGCATCTTTAATGTAAAATATTAATTTCACACCACATCTGTTCAACATGTGGTGCATTACATGACAGTAATATTGTGTAAACATCTGCCCTTGAGGTGTTTCTATGCCAGGATGGCTCCATGTGGGTAGTTTAGCCTTGAAACTCATTGTTATGTCTACGATGACTGTACCTCCACAATTATGGTATTTCCTTTTTGCATTAAAGCTTATATTGATTGTTGGTAAATAGAATAAATTCACTTCAAAACCTTGAGATTAAATTGTTATTGTATAAATAAATAGCCCTGTACTTAGTTAACAATTGATTTTAAAGGTGGAAAAGTCATCCATTTTACATCGAATGAAATGTTTATTGTAATAGATGTACAAAAGTGAGACAGTTATAACATAAGTTATTTTTTCAAGGTTACAACTACAGTATTAGCTAGTATTTCAATAAGTGGTGGAGTTGTAAAATGCCCTGGAGAAACGTGTTTCCTTGCGTTCCTACTCCACTGTTTTCAATACTATTCTCATGAAATAATATTAGACACGTAAAGGTATTGGTAGAGATATTGCTTAAACTTTTGAGTGGTAGACTCGGATCTTCAAGAAACAAGTTTCAAAAGGATACATTATGTGTTAGATACTTTTTTATCACTAGCCTTGCTTCTCCAAATAATTAACTATGGAGACCAGTACTAAAATACAGTGATTTATAAGTCTATTCCTATTCCAAGAAAAATTTGTTGAAAAAATAGAGCATTTACCATTTCAAGCTTGTGATTGTGATATGGTTGAAATACCTGTTCGTGTGGTAGAGTCATTGTCTTGGTTGTTGGGTACGGGCGGAGGAAGACCTATGGGGTTGTTGTTGTTAGTTGAGGCTAGGGCAGGCTTTTTGAAACCAAAGGATGTGGCTGTGCCACGGTACACTTTGTTC
Source organism: Macrosteles quadrilineatus (assembly GCF_028750875.1). Classification (NCBI taxonomy): domain Eukaryota; kingdom Metazoa; phylum Arthropoda; class Insecta; order Hemiptera; family Cicadellidae; genus Macrosteles; species Macrosteles quadrilineatus. The sequence continues at coordinate 163,242,995 of NW_026542594.1, forward strand.
TTCTTTTCCATCTGAAACAATAAAAAACCAATGATGATCAAATTAAAAAGAAAAAGAAAATATTAAAAATACAATCTGAAATACAAATATTAACAGCTGTTATCCAACACATGGTTTGCATGTTCATTAAAACATTTGAGAGTTTTTGAAATCACAGGGCGTCGGGCGTCCCATAACTTAATAGAGCGGAGGCTGGCGTTTACCCCCCCTCCCCCCCCCGTGGGAATTTTCGACATATACATTTTTTGGTTTGTATTGACATGTACTTTAAGGTTTTAGGTGTTTGCCACTTGTGAATTACAGCATGTTCCGGAAAACACGAAAATATCATGAATATATATATTTAAAAAAATGGTTTTTCTTTAGCGAGTTCGTTTGGCTCTACAACCCGACCGATTTTCATGATTGAGGTCTCAAATTGAAGGTATTAACGCACAGATTTCACATCAAGCATCGGCATATAGTTGCCTACAGTCTCACTCGGCTTATACGTAAACAACATTTTTTCCCATGTATTTCTTATGGGAGTTAAATTTGGTTTTTCTTTTCCGAGTTCGTTTGGCTCTTCTACCCACCCGATTTTCATTATCGAGGTCTCAAATTGAAGGTATGCACGCACAGATTTCACATCAAGCATCAGTATATATTTATCAACAGTCCCACTCGGCTTATAAGTAAATTAAATTTACCCCCCATGTATTTCTAAAGGGAGTTAAATTTGTTTTTTTTCTTTTCCGAGTTTCTTTGGCTCTTCTACACGTCCGATCTTCATGATTGAGGTCTTAAATTGGTAGTATGCACACATATATTTCACATCAAGCATCATCGTATATTTATCTACTTTATTACTCGACCAAAAAACATAGGTTTGATATATTTTTTAATTTGTATTTCAATTTAAATTGTACAGTATTTTACCATTTGTAATTATATAACCCTATATATTTTGGTCTAAGAACCTTCAGTGAAATACCGGCTTTCATTTAAGATATTAGTTATTCAAATCGGACGGTTTTCAAGCAAACGCAAGGTGAACATCCAACATAAAAAAATATAAGGTTTTTCTATGATTGAATATCAATAGCTCCAGTATTGTTTAAGTTTTTTATATGTTTTAGACTCAAAATAATCAGTCAATTATAGGCTTTAATTTGAGCTATTGATCGTTTGATCGTTTGATCATTTGAATCAGTTAAGTTTAAGATACTGTATTACACAATCAAAAATAATCAATTTGATTATTTGTCGGATATGATATTTATTTTAACGCCGCAGTGCAGCATGGGTCCTTTAGTATAGATTTTTTAGTTTGTTTTGATTTGATTAGTTGATTCCTGTGCGTAGGACGGGCCCACAGCAAGTTAGAATTTAAAAATGCAAGTATGGTGAAGTCATCAGATTGTTCTCAGTGACATGCAAGCAAATGAAATGAAAATAAGTGAGCAAAGTATTTTGCAAGTACTGTACTTGATGCTTTTGAACAATGCATTATTCTGCTTGAAGTTGAAAACTGTGATCAGAATTCCTAGATGGTCTGTTTATCAGCTGGAAGACATGTACCCGAATCGGTGGAAGACAATTTACTCAATGTAGATAATATAGGGAAAGCTGCATGCAAACAGATTAGTTGAGATAAGAGCGATAAAAAATATTTTTCTGGAGTTTTACTGCTGTCCCAAGAACGTGATATTAACCTTGAGAAGCTGATGACATACCCATTAGATCCAGTACCATGGGCATCAGCCACTGTCGATGGATGCCCAACCAAAACAGAAAAGACCAAACTGCTCCATGCTTTGGAGAACAAGGGTATAGACAAACCTCTCAAGATTGAATAATGTATGTATGTAATTGACGGTATGGCTTACTTTTAGGTTCTTACTAATATTCCAGAAACCTCTGGTGAACTAGCACAGATTGCCTTCAGCCGTTTTCCGAAACTCAGCAGGATATACTTTATTGCGGATACCTATTTAGATGTAACTATTAAAACATTGAAAGAGAGAAGAGGATTTGGAGAAACGTTCTTAATGAGATGTCCAAAATCAAGATCCCACGGGATTGGAAAAAAATCCTAGCTAATGGTAAAAATAAAGAACAATGGGTTAACATGCTAAATAATGAATGGTCTCAGCACAAATATTCATAAATTCAAACAAGCTTCAATACACGTTTCTAGGGTAATGTAAGGTTGTTTTTGGTGATATTTTGAAATTCACCCCCCACCCACAAACAGGGTTGAAATTTTCTAAATGGCAACCCATATCAATCGGCACATTATTTTAAAGAGATTTAAAAAAATAAAATTATTGCCGCAAATCCGATTTTGATACGAGGAAAACAAAGTTTTAGACGTTAATTTTACTGGAACCTTACATTCCAGTAAAATTTACGTCTAAAATGTCTCAAATAAAATTTATTCAATTTAATTAGAATCTCTTAAAATTGCTTTCCTAGAGGTACTCTTTAAATCTAATGTTATTAAAATAAATTTAATTGAAAATCAATTCAGGCCAATTTGAAATCCGCATTGCCTGCAGGTTTGCTGCAGCGGGAGGTATTTTTTAACTTTTTTATTTTCATTTGAAGCCTTTGAATACATACTGAAGAAGTCCATAAAAATATTTCACCAGTAATTAACGAAGGCTACCCTTATGTAATTTTAATAAAACGGTTTTTAAATTGAACAGTTTTTCTTTATTTTCCGGAATACGCTGTAATTTAAAAGAGGCAAACAATTGAATTCTTAATCTGGTAGGTAATACCAACAAAAAAAAGTATAAGTCATGAATTCCCACGGGGGGGGGGGAGGGTTTCATATTGGTGGCTCATGGTCTATAAGAATTAAAATTAAAATTAAGATGATATTATGCTTTACAAATAGAAAACTATAATAACACAATCCCTTGAATTGAATGTTACACTTCTTACTTTGTGAATATAACTATCAAAATATATTAATTTAATTAGGTACAAAATTAATAAAGCTTGTTTACATTTATTACAAGACATTTAAATAAAATAAAAAAATACCCAAGCAAACTTAAATACTGGTAGTATAAACGTATCAAATATTTTGTACATCAACCATGAAGCTATATTTGTTTTTAATTCAACTAAACAATTCTGTTAGACAATTTGCTACTTGGCAGAATGATTCATTTCGCCGTAATACACTTAAATACAAATAAAAAATTTATTATGCGTAGTGTATATCATTATTTTAAATTACTTGCGAACAATGACATATTATTGTTATGTTAAAGGACAACCTTCAAATTAGCATTCCGTGAGTAAGAAAGAATTAACAACTGAATGCTAATTTTACAAGGAACACACTGTGAAGAAAAGAATGTGTTGAGGTGTTGAGTTTTAAGCCAAAGAGGTTTCCTAAGAGTTTTACAATCACTAGTAAATACAGTATTCTTGTCTTGTGCAAATGTTTTAAAAATGCAATAAACCCTATTACCATTAAAAAAGAAAAACTTTATAAATGTACTAGAGTTCACCTCGTGGTCAAAAACTCGACCTGGGTGGGGGGTGGGGGGTGTTAAGGTTTGAAAATGTAACATTTTTTGTATTTTTCCAGGAGTTGGGCCAGAGACCAACAACTGTGTACAATTTGAAGTCTCTTTGTTTATCCAGAAGTTGTCTAGAATTTCTATAACTGTGTGAATTGGTATTTTTATAAAATGTAAAATTCATTAATTTATAACCCAGATACTGGTATTTTTCCACATTACATTTTTAATTAGATTATATGTGTAATAAAATGCCATTAGAACATGTTTCTATTGTGTTTAGTTGGCAAGGTATGAGCGATGTTTTAGAATGAGCAGGCTCTACTTCCCCCTTCACTTTGTTTTGTGCATACTTCCTGGGAGGATGACAACATCGGATTTGGTCATCTCCAAGATGTCCCCAACAACAATCAGAAGTCAAAATGTGTTAAACTTTCTATGGCCGCTTTAGTAAATGGGGCCTGTGCGTTCGGACCGAAGGGCATAAGAGGTTTTAAGTTCGATGGGACCCCAAGCAAGGAAAAATTTCCTTGCAAAAATGTTATTAATTAACAGCTGTGTCTAAGGAATATGTCGTCCTTAGTCACTAACAAGACTACAAGGTCGCGCCACTCATCCTACACTCAACTCCATTCATACTTGACTTAAAATACCTATTTTGTAGGGTCGCCATTTCATTGAAAAGAAAGTATTATTCCAGCTATGTCTTCACAACTTTTAAGATTATTAAAGTTAACTGGATTATGATCAGGTTAAATCGCAGTTATATGGGGGTAGAAATCAAAATCAAACCGATTCAAGTTTTATTCTCCATAGAATTTTAGTAAAGTAAAATAAGCACAGTATTTGTGATAAGAAGGTATAGGCCCATTACCTGAAATCTAATAAAATCTGGGACAGTCTATGTAAGTGGATTTTTCTGTTATCTGTTTGTTTACTGATGATAAAGCTGTAAGTTATTGGCTGATATTTCTGCCAATGATCACTAGCACTTACAGCTCCATTAGTGCAAACAAAACAGTAAACAATAATTTTTCCTTTTGTACACCTTAGAAAGGGACAATGTTCTTTTTGAAAGTTTGACTTTATCCAAACATATACTTGTTTTATGCTTAAAACCTTAGAGAATGTACAAATAGCAATAATAAATCTAGAGTAGCTTTTAAAATAAAGTAGACATACCCCAAAAATACACAAATAATCATAAATTGATAGGAACCAACTTCTAAAATACATTTTATTTAAGCTATATAATAAACAAAAATAATATTTGTTGTTTGTATAAAAATATATTTTCATGGTTGTTCATACGAACATGAAAAATCAATCTATGTTTATTAATACTTATATATCAGTCATCACAACAATTTAAAAGAACTTAAAAAATACATTTATGTGATCAAAGAAAAATTTTTAATTTTACATTTCTAAAGATAAATTTGTAATTTATTTTAGAGTTGATCATACTTTTTTGAACTTAGCAAAACCTTTGGACTTATAGGATGGAACTGGACCATTTCTGGCCCTGAGATGATACTGATCACTTAGTAACCCTTATTTTAACAACTTATAAAAAAATCGCTGTATTGGTATTTTTACAAAATTAATCGCAGAATGCAATAAACATTAAGAATTTAAAAGTATTAAATATTGAGTGTTCTATTTGATATTCCCAAGAAGGGCTGCAAGGCTAAAGTAATTATTAAAAGAATGCCGCATGTACCAAGGTAGGAGAGAAAGCTCAGTGGTCAACCTTAGTGTTCACACTCCGTTGACTCTATTGTAGCCATCACATCACACAGTAGGCCCACATATATACAATACGCAAGAAAATGTATGTAAGTATGTATGTAAAAATGTTTGTTAATGGTGGGGTTTTGGTTTTTTTTTAATACCAAAAAATGATGAAATGGTGATGAAATTTAAAATCATGTTAAAAAGTGTGAGACATTGACATCACCCTGGTCATGGGTGGTAAAGGATATTCAAACATTAAAAAATAACTTTTTTTATTTGTCGTATCAAAGTCGGATTTTTGGCATAAATTACTTTTTTTAAGCTCTTTAAAATGATGTGCTACTTGATAGGGATTGCCATTTATAAATTTTAAGTTACCCCCAGCGACCCCTATTTGGGAGTGGGGGGCGAATTTCAAAATACCACAAAAAAGTACTTTACATTATACCCTATTAACGTGTATCAAAGCTGGTTTGAATATATTCAGCCGCTCAAAAATTAACCAGGGGGGAGAGTATTATGGGACACCTGGGTATATCCCATATACTAAGTCTATCAGTATGAAAACTAAAGGATAAAATATTACTAAAATCTTATCACACTCCATGATAGGCCATTCACCAGTCTATACATCTACAGTCAATAGTTATATACAGTGTGTAAATTAAGTCTTGAAATAAATCTGTATTTTTAAAACTGAAATAAATAGAAATATTCGTTCCACAATTTTTACATCAACAATATTTTTAACCCCCCTAACAGGGTATGGGGTAGGGGAGGCTTATTTTGTTTCTCAAATAGCAACCCCTATTGAGTGACTCCTCATTTTGAAGGGGTTGTCTAAAGAAACTCAATGACCAAATCCGAGGTGAATATCCTTACCCCTACCCAAAATGGCAGGCATTCCAAAATGGGTGCTTTTTCACATAAATCAAATTTTGGAATACTCGCCATTTAGGCTAGGGGTGAAATATCTATCTCGAGTTTGCATAATTGTTTTTCTTTTGACAACCCCTTCAAAATGAGGGGTCACTCAATAGGGGTTTGAAAAAATAAGTCATCCTCTACCCCCTACCCTGTTAGGAGGGTTAAAAATATTTTTTATGTAAAAAATAACAGAATCTTTGTTATAATCAACGCCACAAACAGAAAATTTCTATCTATTTCGGTTTAAAAAATACAGATTTGTTTCAAGGCTTAATTTACACACTATAATTTCTACTGTGTATTTGCAATTCTATTTGCAGAACACAGAGTACATTTCCTGACCACATCAACACCTTGACGCAATGTGATACTGTTAGAGGTATCAGGTTGCGACAGCCCAGGAGTTGTTGTGGCCAAAGCTGGAGATCAATTGGCCTTCTCTGCTACACCGGCTACAGTATATCCTGTCAGCAGACTTGGCTTCATCATCTACCAGAATACCATGTAGGCTCACTGACTACATTCTGTTGTGCTCTATAACGCACTGTTTTATCTACAAGTTTATTCCGCGACAATTACCTACGGTAATGCAACTGTTGCAATGCTGAGCTTAATTAAGTGTTATGTTAGTAATACAATACGATGTATTTAACTTGTATATTAAACAAACTCATTTCATAAAATTAATAATTTAGTAATCCGTTATTTTCACTAATCCGGCAGTATCACGGTCCTATATCTGCCGGATTACTGAGAGTATACTGTACCGAACATTATTCAAAATATTGTAGGTCTAAGGGGCGGTTCACGAGCTCGGGACTATCGTAGTCCGAGCCCAGAATCCGGAAATAACCGGTATTTGGGCCGCGACTTAAAAAATCGGGTTCACGAGCTCGAGACTATATAAGCCGCGGACCAAACTGATAGGCGGCACACAATTAGTACAGGGATAAAACCCGGTTTTAAAAGTTGGGTTCACGAGTCCAATTACAGATAGTCCCGGCTCTGATCATTAGTCCCGGTGGGTTCACGAGTCAAGTCCGAGCCCAAATGAGATGGTTCGGGCCCAAAAGAACAATGGTGTTTGGTCTCCAACTCAGACCTGGTAGGAGGCAGGTTTAACGTGACATGATGCCGGTTTTATCTAATTAGCTCCTTTATTTTTATTATTTGTTAAAAACTAATGTTTAAATATGGTTCCTCATTAAATTCCGAACAGTTTCTTTACCCACAACACCATATTTAAAAAATGGTAAAAAGGCTCATAAAACATGAAAAAAAAAATCATCAAACAACTTAAAACGACAGATAAATTATGCACGTAACAAAGTAGTATCATAACAAAGATATTTTACTGATAAACCCCATGTTATTACAATTTTAACGACAAAATTATGCGTAGAATATAAATATAACTAATCAGCCACAGTTCCAACATAATTATCAGAAATAGTTTTTTGCCGTGGGAAACGTAAAGCAAACCGTCAGTCGTTGAGTACGGTTCGCGGTGATATCACTGTCTTGTGTTGTACTCACTGGTCGCCGTGAGTATTGAATATGACTATGAAATATCTATACTGTATTATGTTAACAATTATGTACAATCACTCCACTTCCTCGCATAAGACCAGCTCGTTATCATGACTAAAACCCTTTTATGACTCGATGAATTTAATAATAGATTAAAATGTTCCAAAGATACCGTCAATGAGTCATTTGAGGCGTTCACTCCAAGGCACGGATTTCCCGACAGCAAAATCCATTACAGTATTCTAAATTGAAAAAAATGTCAGTTGCACTAATATTTTTGGCTGATGGCACTTTTCATCGAGAAACTGGTGATTTATTGGATGTTAGTAAAGTTTGGATGGTAGCTATTTGTTTGATAATGAAAGCAGAATAAATCAAATTTTCAGTTCGAAACTATGCCCAAAGAAAAAAACTATGTTTTCCTACTAGTAAATATAATATAATACTAGTAAATCCTTCCTACCTAGTAATATAAATGCATTGTAATGAAACTGATTTTGAAAATCGCAACAACACAAAATGTTAATTAAATAGCTACTTCCCTATAGGGAAATTCGCTAAAACCATAGCTGTTAACATAAATAATATTACGAACTAGGTTACAGTTAGGTTTTATTACTCTGAGGTTAGATTATTATAGAGTGGAAGAATAACGGAAAGAATATTCTTTGTTTACAGCCACGATTAAATCCAGCACACACATACGATTTTTATATCTAATAATCAGTACCTCTAAATACATTTTAGTTTCAATAATTGTACCATTTAAATAAGTTTAGTTAAAATTATCCTATCCAAAAATCACCATCCCTAATTATCGGGCATTTATGCAAAATAGGCATTCATCCGGTTATAAATAGGCCTACCCGGTTATTTTATGTCATGCATCTTAATTGAATTATAATAATGCACACAGAAAAATATATTTCACTAAAGAATTCCATTTTCTGATTTCATACAAACGTGGATTGTTGTGTTTATAAATCAATAAACTTAGATAGATTATCATAGGCGAGCATTGGGACAATGAAATACGGGAAAAATAATCGTTTTGGACGTTTTGGTTCAGCCTTTTTTCACGATCATTTTATTGTATGGAAGTGCGTATGTCAGCAGCAGTGGCTTCACATGTGTTTCAATACTGTTGTTACTGGTTGTTACCAACGTCTCAACAGAAATTCCCTGCGAATCCCTGTCATTAGGCTCCGCTACGGATTTGGTCTCGACCTACAATGGGCCCGGCTTTCACATCATTAGGCTCTGACTCGTGAACCCATTTTTTGGTCGTCGCTTATATAGTCCGGGACCAGCGTCTGGTCGCGGACTATGAAGTCCCGAGCTCGTGAACCGCCCCTAGTGTTTTTTTTTTCATTAGCCACTGGTCAACCAGTCCAACGTTATTTATAAGACGGTAAAAACTCATAAAGGAGTAGATAACATGGACTTTACCGCAGTAAAACCATTAATTACTTTGGAACGAATATACTGATTGCAAATAATTTACAAAACCACAACAATATGTTACTTGTAGAAATGCAAATTAGTCATTGTAACATATTCGTCCTTGCCATGCGATGAAACCCACTATACATGGTGTCCATCAATAACCGTGATGACATTGAGGTAGGCCTATCAGCAAGTGTTGGATGTAGGCCGTCGACACAGTTGTACGGTGGCGAGTGGCGCACATATGGCACGGTTATCACTTGACCTTTGGCCTCTGAGGCGGCCGCAGCGCTGATAGCACGTTATCTGCACAGCTGATACAGCTGCTGACTGAGTCTCAGCACAACCCACGTGACAGCCATACCTCAGCCTCGTAGTTGCCTTTTTAGGCATTTTTAAACTGTCCTAAGCCCCATCTGGAGTAGCGGCGTTGGGAAACGGTGGACCTTGTCCTCGATTTTCCTTCTCTAGAATTCCGTCACTTAATTGTACCTCGGATATACGTTAAAATGGCCATCTGTTGATCGTCGTGTAGTTTATATAGGATTGACCTATTTTCTATTGTGCACACGAATACAGGGTCGCCGGAAGACTGCCCTCCGGACAACTACCCCTCCAAGCAGGTTCCTAAATCATGTTTACGTCAGAGGTCAAGGGGGCAGTTTTCCAGTCACGGACACTCAAGTTTCGCTGTAATACTGTTCTAAACTAACCTAACCTAACCAACCAAACTTGCTGTAACATTTAAAAATTCGGTATGATATTCCCCACATGCCTTTTCTGTTATCAAACGGGAACATAGCATCACATTTAGCTAGGGGGGTAGTATTCCAGTCACGGACACGGCTACCATATTGGTTAGTTGGCAGATTTCGTGAGGTCACGTTTCACCTGGGGGGTGGTTTTCCGGGGGTTAGTATTCCGCATCCCTAAATAGTCGAGTGACATTTTTATGATGCGGACGTAACCCCTTCAAATGAGATCAACTTCAGTAGGGTGGGTAAAACATAATTAGAACCAACTAGTTTAAAACCCTGCAAAACTTTAAAGCACGCAACACATGCACATCGTACATCACGGTTCGATCATTTTGGCACTGAACACATTCTCAGAGGACTTATCAACACGAAACAAGCGGTAGATCGAGCATGAAGTAAACACTTTGTGGAAAATACAGATAAATGCAGAGAATGACAGGTAATTGACACGAGCGCGTCCAGGTGATAAGCTACTGTACAACAAGCTGCACACTGTACACTGCACAATGCAGATTAGGTAATGAAGCGTGAACTGATAAGCATGAGGGTTTGACAAAACAATGCTAATCTGACATTAATAACTATCGATTTGCTTTGATTGATTCAAATACAATTAAACATGTCACGGGCTTACTAGGTACTTATCGTAGCAGAATACGAGTATTTAAAACGTTCAACCATATTTTGTAGATTATTTGTTTGTGTTTCATGTTACCACTAATTGCTGTAGGCACTATATTTTAAACCTGTAGGCAAAGTATATCCTTTTACGTTAACAAAACAATCGGATTTCATGTTTTTCCCCTTAATTTTCCTCTTGTTTAGGGTTGTTAGCCGACGCGATGTACAGTATTATATTCCTTCCCTTTCGATCCACGATTTTAACATACACGTCTTGATTTGTTTGCATTTATAACGCCAAGGTAAACCGAAATTACGAATGATTTAAACTTTACGATTACGGCATTCGGCCCATATTCGCTACAAATCGTATGCCAAACAGTGTCATAAGAATTGAAAGTCTAAGATAATTTAACTTCAGTTTGGACCCTACTCGTGCTTATATTTTTTCATTTGTAGTCAACGTGGTCAAATACAACACCAAATCAATCACACGAGTCTAAACACCAATAACCACAGTGTGTCATTGAATATAAAGGTTCAATGAAATATTCACAATGTCTACGTCGATAATAACGCACGGTTGCATACTGCTTACTACCACTTACTACTTAGCTCCGATCCTTTTCAAGTACTGTACCAGGCACCAGCGTGAACACATTAATGTCTTTAAATACAATTTCCCTTAAATACCTCTATAATAGTAACTAAAGACACATAAATTTCGGTGGCTAGAGCTTAAGACAAGACGATCATTTCGTCACTTCTGAATGTAATAATCAGTAGGTAAAACGTATTCTGCGTATCAAGAAAATAAAATAAATTAATTGATCACATTTTCATTTGCATGAAGCATAAGAGAGGATAAAAATATACTTGGACCTAGGCTGGGATTAGTAAAGGTTTTATGGTTATTGACTATTTTATATAGCACTAACGAGTATACCTAATGAAGTACGGTACCATTTTTTGTTAACAAGTGAAAAACAAGTGTAGCCAACTGTAATCTACGGCATTGAAGGAATTTGAGTCTATACAAGCATGGTGTCAGCAACACAATTTAAAACGAATTGTGTCTTGACGGTGTTAAAAATTTTCAATCTTTGTAAAGAACGAGGTGTATTATCTATCAGCCGGCTGATTATCACGCTGACGTTTTACATTGATGTCCCTACAACCACAGCCACAGAATATACATACCTAAAGATAGTTTTCTTCAGGTATATACAGGGTGAGTTTTAAATGAGTTCCCCCCCCCCTTACTTTTTCTACATTTCTTAAGATATCAACTCCGGGCCACGTCAGATCATTGTAGAGTAGGAAGTACTTCATTTTGACTAGGTATACATTTTTGGCCGCCATCTTGAATACGCCATATTGGATACAAATTTTTTTTTTTAATGTAAAGGTGGGGTTGTGACCCATCGTTTCAAACAAGATTTTTACGCTGAATACAATGCTGCAATCCGTTTTTCAAAATCTTAATCCGTAAAAAAGTGATTAGGAATTTTCGAATCTAATTACTGTATACATTTGGCCGAGAATTAATAATTTGTTAAAATGAACAATAATCAGAGTCTTAACTCTTAATCTTCGTTTTTTATAGCAAGTTTAGAAAAAATAGAGGCAAATCCTAACATTGCGTCATATAAAAATGTTTACAAAAATTCTTTTTGAATATTCCTAATAACTTTTTAACATATTAAGATTTTGAAAAACAGATTGCATCATCGTATTCAGCGTCAAAATCTGGTTTGAAACGATGTTCTACAATGATCTGACGTGGTCCGGAAGAAATGTAGAAAAAAAGTTGGGGGGGACTCATTTAAAACTCACCCTGTATATTCTGTGCTAAAACGCGCCAAGTAGAGAGGTCCAGCCCCTGCACTGAGGTGCAGTAAAGACGTCTACGTGATCTATAGCTAGCAGCAGACACATAAAATATTCAATCGAAGATGGGACACGAGCCAGACGTACCCTCAGCCCTGCTGCTGCTCACATTCATGGATTGATTTTGCGTATTTTGCCAGATGACATTCCAATTCAGTAAAAACATCCCCACAACCCACACTCACAAGTTCAATACCGTCTGTCTGTCAGATGATTAAACTGTGTTCTGCCAAACCAAGGGAGAAATTAAATATTGTTTGGTCTAAATTGACATTGCTGTGGACTATATGACTGGACGATTTTAAAAATCCTGCTTTCGTCACTTCTGTTGGTAATAATGTATATTGTGAATCATAATCTATGCAGTATGCATGTTTAAAAAATGCTAAGTATATCGATCGACACCAATCAATCTTTAGGACAAGATTCAAGAAATCCGTAAAATAGTAAAAAATCAGAAGAGGGGTTCCATAAACAATAAGTGTCTAAAATTAACCATTAAACGAGAATTACTTCTCGTTATACCAATATTTACGTTTTATCCTCAACGATAAACCTTATAGATTTTAGATTTTAGTTATGATCAACCACGCGTCAACGATTTCCTATAATGTTTTAGGGGCATCTCTATCTGAGTATCTGTCCATTTCAAAGAATCGTGTGAATATATTTCGCGAATTAAAGATTAGTTCGAAAACTAACAGAAAGAGCTTGCACTACTAAAATTCTAATCTAATCTTCATGACAAGTTTGAGTCACATTTTTCCCCATTTCAATTAATAAGAAAAAATTAAAAATGAATCAACAAGTAATAGAAGATATAATGAGAACTCCAATTTCAATTTTAGATCTTTAAATGTTAGAATAACTATCATAGACATGACATCATATATTACGTATATCTTATCTGGAAACAAACATTGTGATATTGTATTTGACAACATTTAATGTTGCAAATGCTCCGCGTATTGATGGAGGTTTACTCATTTTAAACCAACTAAATAATTTTAAAATCCTAATTAAACTGCAGTAATAAGTACGCACGTATATACCACTCTAAAAATAACTTTTATAGGTTTAAATAAAAGACAACGATGTTTGAACTGAAAGAGATTCCTAAAGTATACAATTACTATAAAATAGACTGAAGTACTAATAAAAAAATTATCTCCGTCTTGGGCGCTAAGTGTAGTCACAGAGTATGTTTTCTGTGGTGTAGTTGACTAGGCAACTTACGACTAATACCCTGTAAATAAAATCACTTACGGAAAAGGATTTGGCAAAAATAGCATCCAAAAAGGACAATACACAACACATCCGATCCACTGGGAATTTTAAAAACTTTGTATAATCAATCGAGGAAATTTATAAAGAATGAGTCAACTGTTCGCGACTACATCAAACACTGACTAAACAAGCGTCATTCGTATCACTAACCTACATGAAGATTTGTTTAGTGATACCAGAATAATTATGACGCTTGTATTTTACAACTTGTGTGGCACATTTTCATTGTGTTCTCGAGCTTTAATTGTTCTTCCGTATTGAGTTAGGTAAGTTTAATACCGTCTCGTTAACATGGTAAGAAGTAAATTCGCGTTCTTTGTCAGTATTATGGCTAAATGTGGTAAAGATTTCACGAGGAAATCCAGAGCATTCTCGTATAATGAGATATCCAATAATAAACTACCTTGTGATAGTCAAGGAAGTTTCGTTAACGACCGTCTTTGCGATATGAAAGACACTTATCATTGTAGATAAGTGATTTTGAGTTGTATTTGAATTGGCCAACTTACATAAAACTCCTTCAAACGCCACTTGGCTATGGGTATTTTGGTGGAGAAGAACTCTATCTCGGCCAGTCTCCATGTAGCGACGGGTATCTTTGTGTGTAGAAGGGATGGATCCCACTTGTGGTGCACATAGAACAAACATGACGGCAACTGGTTGTAGCAACTGTCGGACATCTCTTCGCAACTGTCTTTCATGCCGTTGCAACTTTCGGAAATGCCGTTGCAGCTGTCATTTATGCTGTGACAACTGTCATTCATGCTGTGGCAACTGTCGGAAATGCTGTGGCAACTGTAATCCATGTCTTTGCAACTGTCGGCGACAATGGCCGCTGTCACTGAAGACCCGAGGGTCCTCCATCGTCGGAGACGCGACAATCGCCTAGTCGTGGTAGAACAGGTCCGGGGAACACACTCGCGACCACGAACAACGTCCTTAGGACCCGTTACCGAAAGGGGAACACAGCGATGGCACCTTAAGTCTTCGTTTGGTATCAGGAAACACAGCGATGACACCTCTTCAGGTAGTAACAGGTAACACAGCGATGACACCTCTAGTCTTCAGGTGGTATAAGGTAACACAGCGATGATACCTCTTGTCCTCATGTGGTAACAGGGAACACAGCGATGACACCTCTTGTCCTCATGTGGTAACAGGTAACACAGCGATGACACCTCTAGTCTTCAGGTGGTATAAGGTGACACAGCGATGAGACCTCTTGTCCTTATGTGGTAACAGGGAACACAGCGATGACACCTCTAGTCTTCAGGTGGTATAAGGTAACACAGCGATGATACCTCTTGTCCTCATGTGGTAGGTAACACAGCGATGGCACTTTAAGACTTCAGTTGGTAACAGGAAACACAGCGATGACACACCTTGTCCTAAATGTGGTAACAGGAAACACAGCGATGACACACCTTGTCCTAAATGTGGTAACAGGTAACACAGCGATGACACCTCTTCGGGTGGTAACAGGTAACACAACGATGACACCTCGCCTCACCTCACCGCGCTGAGTCTGTACCTACACTGACACTGACACTGCCGACTACACGCGGTGGTGGTGGGCCGAGTCGCGCCGAAGCGGTGTCAGTTTCACAACGTCGTGAGTCATTCTCTATCTGTGATGATAGAATATCACGTACTATCGCTTTTATTATCGAAAAATATTTCCATTTATGTTGGTTGAATACAATTCTGGGAAAATATGATCAATGTTTAGTACTGTATTAAAGCGTTGTTTCCGCAGAACCTCTTCTCAGTTTGGGATTACCGTGTGTTCGTATCTATATATCTAATTCCGTAAGCCCAAAATTTTACAATGAAATTGTGAGCGAACTGGAGGCCGTAGAAAGCTGGGAGAGGTCTCATTTTAAAGGTCTGGGCATGAAATTTTGGGGAAAAATATTCATTTTTCTTAATTATGCACCAAAAGGTTATTACAGAATAAAATAATTCACATTTAAATAGCATGGGAATCTAGGTCATGTCTGCTTTGTTTACTTTAAAACATGTGGTTTAACTTTATTTAAAGCATATGGTAATATCATTGACTATTGGCTACAGAAGTTGTATTAATAGTCAAAGGTAGTATGTAATATGTACTGTAATAAGTAAACTATTATAATAAAGCTGAAATAGAATATTCCCAATTTTATGTCTTTTAGTGTAAAAACAGCTGTGATTATATAAATTGAAAGAATTATAACCACACCTCAATGTGTATTATTTTGTTATTGTAAAAATGTTAGTGAAGTGGTAAACAACACAAAGTGAAAATTAGGCTATATCAAATCTTTTAAACATACAATTTGACACTTTTAAACTTTGTATTATTTTGTTATTGTAAAAATGTTAGTGAAGTAGTAAACAACACAATGTAGGCGGTAATTATATCGACCTCCGGACCTCACGCGAAATTAAAATTTTTTTTTCCAAAATGTTCGAAATTTTACGCTGATTTCAAAAATGATTGTAGTTTTTTTCGGAAACGTCCCGTTTTCCCGGAAAATGGGAAAAACGGGAAAAATATTTTTTTGCTCAAAACCCATGTTGTGGGTACTCAAATTGTGCGGAATTTCCTCCTGAACAAGAATATGTAAATTTTATTACGATCGGACCACTATTAAGTAAAATATCACTTAGGTTTAGATTAGGTTAGGTTAGGTTAGGATAGGTTAGTTTAGGTTAGGTTAGGTTAAGTTAGGTTAGGTTAGGTTGGTTTAGGTTAGGTTGAGTTTCGTTACGTTAGGTTAGGTTAAGTTTGGTTAGGTTAGGTTGGTTTAGGTAAGGTTGAGTTTCGTTAGGTTAGGAAGTTTGGTTGGGTTAAGTTAGGTTAGTTTAGGTTAGGTTAGGTTAGGTTGAGTTTTGTTAACCTTCGAATCTAATCCTGTTTAGAATAGGTTAGGTTAGGATAGGTTAGTTTAGGTTAGGTTGGGTTGGTTTAGGTTAGGTTGAGTTTATAAGTAATAACATTCGAGTATTGTAAGTAAACTAACCTAAACTAACCTAACTTAACCAAACTAACCTAACCAAACTTAACCTTACCTAACCTAACGAAACTCAACCTAATCTAAACCAACCTAACCTAACCTAAACTAACCTAACCTAACTTAACCTAACCTAACCAAACTTAACCTAACCCAACCTAACGAAACTCAACCTAACCTAAACCAACCTAACCTAACCAAACTTAACCTAACCTAACCTAACCTAACGAAACTCAACCTAACCTAAACCAACCTAACATAACTTAACCTAACCTAAACTAACCTATCCTAACCTAACCTAACCTAATCTAAACCTAAGTTAGGCTATGTTAGGTTGGGTAACCTGTCCGGTGATGTTTTACTTAAAAGCGATCGTAATAAAAACTACATACCTTGAGGTTATGGTGACGTTATGGTAAACGAGCTTGAGGTTGTGGTTTTCTTAAATCTTGAGATATTTTTTTTTGTTCAGGATGAAATTCCGCACAATTTGAGTACCTACAACATGGGTTTTGAGCAAAGAAAAATTTCCCCGTTTTCCCGGTTTTCAGTGATATTTTACTTAATAGTGGTCCGATCGTAATAAAATCTACATATTCTTGTTCAGGAGGAAATTCCGCACAATTTGAGTACCCACAACATGGGTTTTGAGCAAAAAAAATTTTTCCCGTTTTTCCCATTTTCCGGGAAAACGGGACGTTTCCGAAAAAAACTACAATCATTTTTGAAATCAGCGTAAAATTTCGAACATTTTGGAAAAAAAAATTTTTAATTTCGCGTGAGGTCCGGAGGTCGATATAATTACCAATTAGGCTAGATCAAATCTTTTAAACAAACAATTTGACACTTTTAAACTTAACACTTTTTAATAGATTAATAATGTATAATGTTGGAAGACTACCACGCAGGGGTAGGCCGCCACGCAGAGGTATTGTTCCTCGAAATGAGAACAACAGGCGCCAGATTTGGCGCGATATAAATGGAAGAAGAATAAATGAGCATCCGGATGAACATGAAGTTATTCCTGTGTATAGATTACCACTTTTAAATGAAATTGCATTGCACAGCTTAGGACCAATGAACGATGAGTGCATTCATTGTGGTGCATTGCACTTCATTGATGAATTGACAAGTGGACACTACAACTCTTGCTGCCACAATGGCCTAATACACCTACCACAGCCTCAAAATAACAATGAGCTGCAAGAACTATTTAATAATGCCCATTTTATGAAAAATATAAGACAGTACAATAGCGCTATGGCATTTGCATCTCTTTCGGCAACAAAAAAAGAAGTACCAGGTAACGGACCATATTGTTTTAAGGTACAGGGGCAAATTCACCGTTATATTTCAGACTTATTACCAATTGAACAAACCCCTTCATATGGACAATTATATTTCTTGGATACTGCATTTGCAAACAATATTAGACTACAAAGACCTGAAAATAGTGAACTCAAATTGGAAATAGTGACACGATTATCGGACATATTGTCAGATAACCCTTATTCACAATCCTATAAAAAAGCTTCCGAAATTATGACAAATGAAGGCAATCAAAGCATCACATTAAGGTTTGTAGATAACATTTCTATGGATCTGAGGCGATTCAACAAACCCACCGCAGATGAAATCGCCGGAGTGTTCAATTCTGAAGAAGGTGAACCCCCGCACAATCGCCATGTAGTAATATATAACCGCCAAAGCGGGCCTAAGCTTTTATCAGTATTGAGCCCACATTGTGACCCAATGCTATATCCACTATTGTTTCCAAATGGAGAACCCGGATGGGACCCACAAATGACTCACAATGGGCAACGAAGACAAAGAATGCGTGAAAAACTGACTATGCTACAATTTGCATGCTATAGACTTGCTGTTCGGGTAGGATTTTCAAATATCCATGCTGCAAAAAAATTATTTCAACAATATATTGTCGATTTGTACACAAGAGTTGAAAGTGATAGACTCAATTATGTAAGACACCACCAATCACAGCTCAGAGTTGAACATTACCGTGGATTGCAAGATTTTGTGTTGAACAGAGCACAGTTAGAAAATGTAACTGCGGGTAAAATTGTTGTCTTGCCATCATCATTTGAAGGAAGTCCGCGTAACATGACTCAGCGATATCAAGATGCAATGGCTATCGTGCAGAAATACGGTAAGCCAGATTTGTTTATAACAATGACATGCAACCCTAATTGGACAGAAATACTCTCTTCACTTAAAGACAATGAAACTCCAGCTGATCGCCCAGATATTGTTTCCAGAGTATTCAGATGCAAACTGAATGAATTGAAAAAGGATCTACTAAAGAACAACGTCTTTGGAAATGTTATTGCTTATGTGTATGTAATAGAATTCCAGAAACGTGGCTTACCCCATTGCCATATGCTTATAATTCTGGACGAAGAATCCAAATTTCGTGAACCAGCACAAATAGACCAATGTGTCTATGCAGAGATACCTAATCCCAATGAGTTTCCAAGGCTTCATGACATTGTAGTTCGTAACATGATTCATGGACCATGCGGAGTGCGAAATCTCAATGCACCTTGCATGAAGGATGGAAAATGTTCAAAAAAATATCCTAAAGAGTTCTTGGATGAAACAGTTGAGAACAACAATGGGTATCCACTTTATCGTCGACAAAACAATGCTATCACAGCCCAAAAGGGGGTTCACCAGGTTGATAGTAGAGATGTTGTGCCATATAATCCGTATCTATTGATGAAATATAACGCTCACATAAACGTTGAAGTTTGCTCGAGTGTCCGATCAGTAAAATACTTATTTAAATATGTATATAAAGGATATGACTCAGCTTGCTTAGAATTTGTAAATAGTGTACAGAATGATATGATGAACTTTGATGAAACAATCCGCTTTGCCAATATGCGGTATGTTAGTTCTCATGAGGGTATTTGGCGCCTACACTCAAATGAAATGCATGAACAATCTCATACAATAATTCGCTTAGCTGTTCATGAAGAAGGGTATCACAATGTTTACTTCAGTGCTGGAAATGAAGAGGATGCTCTTCAAACTTCGGTGGATAAACACACAACACTGACAGCATGGTTTGATTTAAACAATCGAGATCTCAATGCACGTGAATATTTATATGCAGATATTCCACAGCACTACAGGTTTGTTTCAAACAAATGGGTACGTCGTCAAAGATGTGGATCGAAAGTAATAGGCAGATTGTACAACGTAGCGCCAAATGACCCAAACAGATTTTACTTACGTATTTTACTTCTGCATGTTAGGGGAGCTACATCATTTGATGATCTACGATTCTACAATGGGATTGTATATGATTCTTTTAAAGAAGCTGCAGTTGCAAGGGGACTCCTTCTTGACGATGCAGAGTGGAATCGTTGTTTAGAGGAATTAAAAAATAGTCAAATGCCAAAACAGTTACGATATTTATTCGCATACATTTGTTGTTTCTGTGAGCCAACATCACCATTGATGCTTTGGACTTCTTTTAAAGACAAATTCATAGAGGACTTCCATGAAATGAGTGTAGATGAGGCTGAAAATGCAGCTTTGCAACAAATAGACACCATTCTTAGAGAAAACGGATTCGATTGTGCCAGCCTCAATTTACCAGTACCAAGAAACACAAACCTTTTGATTAATTTTTACAACGTACATGAAGAGTCTGTACGAGGTGCCGAAATGTACTCCAAACTAAATTGTGAACAAAAAACTGTTGTTGATAGAATTCTCAGTGCGATATCAGGTAATACGATGGAAAGACTGTTTTTCTTAGAGGCTCCAGGTGGAAGTGGTAAAACATTTGTATATTCGTGTCTTCTACATATAATCCGAGGAAGAGGTGAGATTGCATTGGCAGGTGCCTGGACTGGAATAGCGGCATTACTTTTAGATGGAGGAACCACGCTTCATCGTTTATTTGGACTCCCCGTACCTGTACAGCAATCATCTGTTTCAATGATTAAGGTAAATTCTGAAAGAGCATCTACTTTGAGAGATTCTGCGGTTATAATAATAGATAAAGCTTCCATGGTTCCTGCCACTGCGGTTGATTGCATAGATCGTCTATTGAGAGATATTATGAAATGTAAGGATTCCAATCTCTTCAAGGTGCCAATGGGAGGTAAAGTAGTACTTTTTGGAGGTGACTTCAGGCAAGTATTACCTGTGGTGCCACTATCTAACAAGGTACAGATCATTGAAGAATGTCTTCAGAGGAGTAAAATTTGGAAACATGTAACTATAGTGCATTTGAAAGTAAACATGCGTGCAAATGAAAATGAAACAGCATTTTGTGATTGGCTTCTACGCTTAGGTAATGGAATCTTAGAGAGCAATAGGGCAACACCGGCAATTGACATTCCTGATAACTTTGTTCTCTCTGATTGTGCAATTGTACAACATGTTTATGGCAACTCAATAAATCCAGAAAATATTCAAAACTACTCCAATCAAATAATTGTATGTCCTTTAAATGAACAATGTGATAATTTAAATGAAGAAGTATTAAAAATCATCGAAGGAGACTATAAAGAATACTACAGTAATGATGAAGTAGTTTCAGAAGACCCTACAGAGAGGTTGAACATACCAATTGAGTTTATAAATTCAATTACACCATCTGGAATGCCACCACACAAATTAGTTTTAAAAGTTGGTTCAATAGTGATGCTCATAAGAAATATGAACCTAGGGTCTGGATTAGTTAATGGAGTACGATTGGTTGTGTTGGGTATGTCTGAAAAAAGTGTAAGGTTAGAAGTAATTACTGGAGTAGGCAAAGGGAACATATTTTTCATGCCAAAAATAAAACTAATATCTACAGATCCTAATATGCCCTTTAAATTTACAAGGATTCAATTCCCATTGAGATTAGCTTTTGCTATTACTATAAATAAAGCTCAAGGCCAAACATTCTCAAAAGTTGGCATTTATTTGGAAAAACCAGTGTTTACCCATGGTCAACTTTATGTTGCTTTTAGCCGGGTAAAGCGGCCAGATGACGTTAAAATAGTAATAAAACCAAATAGAGACCAAGGAATGGACCAAAATGGATATTATACAAAAAATGTTGTTTTCAGAGAGATTTTGTTACAGAATTAGTATTTTACAATTTGGAAGATGACATTATCTCTATGTGTTGTGTTTTTCTAAGTGAATTTGTCTATATTCAAAGAAATGTATATATATTTAACTAGCTGTAACCCGCGGGCTTTGCCCCGTTTAACTTCTTAATTTTCAAGATTACTGTATCTCGTTCGCATGGCTCAATCACGTCCTGGTTGAAGTTTGTTCGCTACGCTCACTCACCTTTAGGTTGGAGCTCGTTCGCTGCGCTCACTTGCCTTCAGGTTAGCTCGTTCGCTACGCTAACTCGCCTCCAGGTTGAAGTTCGTTCGCTACGCTCACTCACCTTTTGGTTGCAAATTAGCTGTTGTCATAAATGTAAAAGAAATAATAGTGCTGCACCCTGTTGGTAATTTTTGTAACTTTAATGCTATTGAACATCACAGAACAGAACCAACTTGTTAAAATTGAAACAGCTGTTAAGATTCAATAATTCCATTTCTCATAAGGTTAACATGGGAAACTCCAGAGCCACTGGGGCGGAGCCCGAAAGGATTTTTGAAATAAGAATATGCCTATATGTTAATCGGGAATGTGAGCTATCATCATGCCAAATTTCAGCCCAATCCGACCAGTATTTTTCGCGTTCACTTGTCACAAACATACATCCATACATCCATACATCCATCCATCCAAACTTTCTCATTTATAATATTAGTAGGATTAATAGTCATGAAGATTATTATTGGAAATGTTCTTTTGTTGTATTATGATTAGAAAATGTATGTTATAATCACACCACATGAAGAGTCCTTTTGAATTTTTATCCTAAACAGAGCAGACAAAAATGAATTATGCAGGTATGTGATAACTATTATACATTATTATAATATACAAAAAATTTAAACGAGAATTCAAGGTAGGGTACGGTAACCCGTGAGACAAATAATTTGTACAAACAAAATAATTATTAGAATATATAACATAAATATAGGGGCTATTGCCCCTACAAGCCACTAGTAAAATAGTAATCGTAGTATTTATTGTTGTACGGGACCCAAATAGTCTTTGAGATAACATTATAAGGTGCTGTCTAACTACCGAGTCAAGGTGATTCATAAAAATTAATGATATTGATGTTAAGTATCAACTATTTAAAAAAAAAACCTTAGAACTGAATCCACTGGTTACAATGCAATTAGTTATATGTATGGGATCACAATTAAAGTTATTCCTTGTTATTTAGATGTGATACCACGCCCATTGTAATTTTAATTTGTTTTTGTGAGGGAAACGGTCTTGTTACTATTTATTGTTAATTTTTTTTTGAAAGCAAAATTAATTGGTAGCCCAATGACCAACAGCACCTGGGTCCAGAATCACATAAAAATACACGAAATATTTTACACATAATTCTGTTTTACATCTCTTCATCACATCGCTTTCGCACGAAAAGCGCAACTGTCGTCCTATATTATGTCAAGTTTAGCTTAAAAGTTACACAAGGTGTGTGATAATTAACATAATTAACACTGCTACCAGATCTTGGCCTCGCCAAGTTTTATTCTCCTTTCTCCATAGGATTTTAACATTGTTTGCATTTTTATGCTGACGTATGAGAATAATACTCTTGAATAGCTGCTCGATAATCTCGTAGCTTTTGGCGTTGGGTTGTCACTCAAACATTGAACAGTTTACTGACATTTTCTGTAGTCCTACTCTACAGTTCCTTCCTAAATACCCTCCTGAGGACACAGGAGGAGGAATATCCTCCTGAGGAGGAGGAATATCTGAGGACGGGATCAGATTCCAGATCCCGAAACGTTGTGTATTGTTTTTTACAATCGTGATGGAAAATGTTCGCAATAAACCTTTGAACAACACTAAATACCCTAATAGAACATCGAAGGATGACGCCTGCTGTCTGCTGAGCTAGGGCTGGCCTGCTGGTCCCTCCGTACTAAAAGATAATGTTATACACTTAAGGGTTACTGACTACCGGAGTGCGACCAGGACCCACTCCTGCGTTGCTTATGGACTGAAGAAAATGAGTTCGTAGTTTTCAGGGAGATCTAATTTTTAGAAGTACCTATATTTACAAACTTATTTCATTCCCCTACATGTTGCATTTATTACAAAATCCGTTGTCATTTCTCCTCCACGTAGCAATGTAATTGCAGTACCTCAAACATATTTTAGTCATTTGTAATCCGGGATAGTTTAATGTCTCGAGAGTCCTTTGTGGGAGACGAGAAAATTTATAGCAAACCCGATCCCTATCCCAACTGATCCACGAGCCGGACTTCTGTACAACGAGTCCGTGAAGAGCGTTGTAACATTGTAACCCCGCCCATCGATATACGGAAGTTGTTAATTGGTCAAATAAATGCGACAAGCTCTAGTGATGTCCCCTCCTACTACATGATTCTCGTGTGTGTTACACATACAGCTTATGTTGCAACATCGATACTATTATATAATATATACTGTAACTTGAACATTAATTGCTGGCCAGAAATAAATATTGATCTTACCATGCAAAAAATATGTACATTAATGAGTCAAATTAAAAACCAAAATGTTATTTTGACAGTGAACAAATTAATTATCACGAGTATTAAATTTGTTAGTAATTATAATTATAAAAGCGAACTAATTTAGGCAACCATAGAAGTTTAAAAACTCCCAGCTCTCTCTGGATTACGACTTGCATATTAGTACTTCAAACGTCACTTAAGGATACTTGAAAGCAAAGCGTAGTAGAGAAATATTTAAAACTAAAAATGATTTTTAAAAAACACTATTGCAACATTCGACGGTTATTTTGGGGCATTGATTTATGTTTCGTATATTTTACATCACTTTTTGACATTTTTTACGAGAAAAGTCAAAACACTGTTTTTTTTTTGCTGCATAAAATATGTAAGGTGGGATCATTAATTAATTAATAGCGAAATGACGGGGTAGGTGACCATACTCAAGTTACTGCAATCGGATGTTGAGATAACGATGTAAAACTTAATATTCTTTAGAGATAATGTACAACATGTCTATAATGACCTAAACTATAGGAAGACCCAATATTAATCCAACCAAGTATTATCAAAATATTTAAATTAAGTTAGTCTAGTAAACTCACCCCTAACGTTTGTTTACCATGATGCTGGAGAAATTCACTGATCCACACAATGAATCCACCAACAGTTTTCGTTCAGATTTTAAATTTGTACTTTCAAGTTTCGAGGTATGAAACAGACTTCACCTCAAGCTGAAACATGTTGAACCGAACAAGTAGCCTTAAAATAATATCGACTTCGTTAAAATCCAACTATTTCTCGTGCCTAATCGGTTACACTAACCGCAAACAAAAAGTCTTATATATAAAATAAATAAGTGATAAAGTGTGTAAACGCAATCATTGACTGTTACTGTATAAAATGCATCAGCTACAACCTAAAACGCATAGGCACACTTCACAGAGTACACCAACACACGTCTGACGTCACGCGGGACACGGTGATCAGCTGATTGTATGACGTCATCAGGCAATGTCAAGGTCACTGGTCAGCTGAGTCTGACTGTCTCATTGTCGTCAACATGGTCTCCACAACCACCTATAAACCACCAACATTTGATAATGCAAGTCAACTCGTCGTGTTCTTGCAAAGTTTCAGCACAGACAAGGTAAAGATTTTGTTCCCTTTTCTGTGACTAGATAAAAATCAAACTGATGCTTGCATAAACAATATCAACTATGATATTACTATTTTACTGATTATAAATTGATTGCAAAAGAAGATTAGGACAAATGACATTGACTAAAGACTGCTATCTGAGCAATGAGCATACTAAGGATTTTCCTCGGGCAAAGATCGGTCCCCAGGTACTTTGCTCTATATGAGACCTAGACCTAGCCAGGTTGCTCTATCGCGGATTATATCTTCACAAGTAATGATGTTTATCTTAACACTGATTATTCTTACCACACCTACTTAAATAAAATCATCAGTCCATTTACAAATTTTCCATAAATAATTTATCAAGTTTGATCATTCATATTTCCTGCTGCACACATCGGGCTCGAGATAGTGTTTTACGTTTATCGTCGACAAAAATATATTCGTATACTGTATATATTTTATTTGTGTTTTTGCATTAGAGATTCTTTGCGTATTTTGTGAGGTATCAGTGCAAACCCTGGTCTTGTTACTATTTAGCATCTATATTTTGTTAGATAGCAAATTATTTGATGTCCCAATGACAGATAACCTCTGGATCTGAAGGGTTCGCTTGGATACGAACCAGCGTCCTCCAGATCTAAGAGCGAGCATTGTAACCACTCCACTAAATACATAGGCAATTATCATAATATTACCAAAAGTTTGTAAAATACCTTCGCCTGACATGTGAGATAACAATTCAAGTAATTAAAGGAAAATCTAGGACAAGTATATTACGACATTATGGTCTATGGCGGGGAATATATTTTTTACATTTAAATAATGGATTTTTTATATTAATACAGAATTTAATAATTATTTAAACTAAGTAAACGTTGGTGTAGGCATCTAGTTAACTTTGAATAGCATTAATTGCAACGTATTTAAGCTACTTTTCATGATACAGTAATCTAGGCATGTAGTTAACTTTGAATAGCATTAATTACAACGTATTTAAGCTACTTTTCATGATACAGTAATCTAGGCATTAGTTAACTTTGAATAGCATTAATTACTGTACAACGTATTTAAGCTACTTTTTATGATACAGTAATCACTAATTTATTAAATGGATCAATATTTTTTTATACTGCTTCAATGTCACAACTAACTAAGAAAATTACCTGCAAATAAAATTCCATAAAAATCTATGAATGATTCCACCTTGAAATACTGTATTTATAACATTTGGTCAAGAGTTAGTTGTTAGGGTTCCTTATATAGTTGTTAAACTTGAGCGAAATTATCACTATTCACATGATTATCGCTTAAGTTCATTGAGCAACATTATCAACAAAAGCTATCAATGAGATAAATATCAGGAATAAATCTTTAAACTTTAATTTAAGGTTTTCAATTAATAATAAAATGCGTATAAGGTGGAATGTGATTGATGACAGCTCATTGTTCACATGACAGTGTTTTCAGTAGCGCCTTCACTGCAACAGCCAATGCAGCTGTACACTACTGCTGTGAGAGTTGCAGCTACAGAGTAGTAGGCGCTCCGACGCTCAGTTGCTATCAAGCACTGTGCTACTAGTACATACTCAATGATTAAGCATACTTATTCAACAAAGTCTTAAGTCCAACAGCAAAAAAAAGGTGTAATAATGTATAGCAAATTTCCTATGGGAAAAGTTGAGCATGAATGTTAAATTAATATTGTTTCCCCCTGCAAACGCTCCGCTTAAAAAAAAAAAAACTATTGAAACCTATCCTACAAAAAGGTAATTGATCATTTGTAGAGTTTTTTTAGTTGTTTGGAAAGTTTATATAGTTAATTACATTTTATAAGCGTTGAAATTAGTAACGTCCATATTAGTCCACATTATTTTGTATTCAATATATTATTGTGCAAGACATAATCAGATGTTAGAATATATTTTTGAATGATTAAAAAGGTCGATGTACAACAAAGGAGAATGAATTTAACAATATCATAGCAGCACTCTCTAACGGTGGCTTAATTTAACTATTTTTCTATTATTGGAATGAAACTTTTAATTGGTAATGGCGTATACAAGTTACTACCAACCTACATCTAATACATTTGTTTCATGGGTTTAATAACAGAAAACAAAGTAGAAAATAAACTTAGATTGCGTATCAATAGCAGGTAGTTTTTTAAACCCCACCAAGACGTATCCAAAGACATTGTTATGTTGTAGATTTCTGAAAAAGGTATCTCTAGAAACAAAACCTAACTAACTCTGTAAAAACCTCATCATAAGCCAGGGATTGTACATATGAAATTTTACACTATGCCTAACTGTACTACTTTAGGCGAGTGTTTTGTTTCAAATACTTTTACTAAGGAATTCCAACCCTTTTAATAAGTGATGGAAGGTCATTGTCTCCGTCGATAGCGTGATCACATTACGTAGTCGTCATGTTACCAGTTACCATAGCAACCATCAACCGTGTAGGAGCTGCACGCTGCACGGCGAGTTCACTGACTGCCTCTCTGTTATCAATACAACCACAGATTAAAGAGTGGACATGTCTATTAATCTGTGTGTGATACAACTATTGTACACCCTCACGGAGACAATCACTCAATCATCAGTGCTGTCAGTTGTCACCAGGGCCCTTGTCAATTGTGGCGTTGTGGGAATTGACGCTCTCCGATCCGACCCGTCCAGTCTCCGAATCAATCCGTCAAAATTACTTTGCAAGGCTTTATACGGACTGTAAACCCACTAGTCCGACGCTCTCCGATTCGATCAGTCCAGTCTCCGACTCCTTCCCTCAAAATTACTTTGCGATGCTTTAAACGGACTGAAAACCCACTAGTCCGACGCTCTCCGATTCGATCCGTCCAGTTTCCGACTCCTTCCGGCAAAATTACTTTGCAAGGCTTTATACGGACTGTAAACCCACTAGTCCGACGCTCTCCGATCCGATCCGTCCAGTCTCCGACTCCTTCCGGCAAAATTACTTTGCAAGGCTTTATACGGACTGTAAACCCACTAGTCCGACGCTCTCCGATCCGATCCGTCCAGCCTCCGACTCCTTCCGGCAAAATTACTTTGCAAGGCTTTATACGGACTGTAAACCCACTAGTCCGACGCTCTCCGATCCGATCCGTCCAGTCTCCGACTCCTTCCGTCAAAATTACTTTGCAAGGCTTTATACGGACTGTAAACCCACTAGTCCGACGCTCTCCGATTCTATCCGTCCAGTCTCCGACTCCTTCCGTCAAAATTACTCTGCAAGGCTTTAAACGAACTGTAAACCCACTAGTCCGACGCTCTCCGATTCGATCCGTCCAGTCTCCGACTCTTTCCGTCAAAATTACTTTGCAAGGCTTTAAACGGACTGTAAACCCACTAGTCCGACGCTCTCCGATCCGATCCGTCCAGTCTCCAAATCTTTCCGTCAAAATTACTTTGCAAGGCTTTAAACGGACTGTAAACCCACTAGTCCGACGCTCTCCGATCCGATCCGTCCAGTCTCCGACTCCTTCCGTCAAAATTACTTTGCAAGGCTTTAAAAGGGCTGTAAACCAACTAGTTCAACGCTCTCCGATCCGACATCTTCCGACGACATTGCTCTATGGGGCATTGTTGTCGGACGTCGCGCGGGATCAGATTTTCTCCAGTCTGCGTACACCAGGCCTTTGGACACAGCTCCGAAATAATGTTCACAGTCAGGCACAGAACCTAGGCGTATTTCTCTGGAAAGCACTGTACCTAAAGGCTATGCTCCAAACATGTTGTTTCTGAACGTTGTCTTTCGCAGTTATGCCTTACAGAGTAATCCCTGGATCTCCTATTTCTTATGAAAGTTGGCTCTCAGCGTTAATAGCGTCCAAACTTGCAACGGCATGGCAACGCAATGGTATAGCTTTAGCTGACCATTTACGAAATACCGATACTCATAGAAAGTGAATGCATGAACTGGTGGTTGGATAATGTGTTGGCGTTGACCGCAAAGCTGCTAATCTGACAAAGTGTTGCGGTCGCGGTTGTGGTCGAGAGCCACTAATGTCCGACGCCGACACTTTCGGCCGTTCACACTTCACACCATTCTACAATGTACAAGCAACATGACCGGTGAAATAACAGAAAGAGAAGCGAATAGGTGAAGGAATAAACGTAGATGCAACCATTGACTATGGTGCAACTCTTCTACTTGTGTAGAAGGGACTACAGGCCAGACTATGTTTATTCACGAAATTCGGAATCACGCCATTTTTAAGTGAAATCAAGCAATAAAGGGGTTTTTTATACCCCCATAGAATTTCACCCTCGTTTTGTTACAGTACGAACAGTATCCATATAATTTAAGGTTTATTTAGTATACCCTACAGTTTTAGGACTCTTTGACTTTTTTGGCAGTTGCTAGTTAAAACGGTGACTTTCTATTGTTGACGCACATTCAAAGATAATATCTAAAGTCTGAATTATTGAGTTAATACGATCACAGTCGTGTTAGGACGAGAGAATGACAAACGCTGTTTTTACATACCTATCGCAACAACTAGTTTATATTGTAAGTGATTCTAGAGCTAAAAGTTCTACTAATTCCTATAAATAATATAAAATCTAATGAAGTCTCTCTATCTGTCATCTCATTGCTTGAACTCTCTAGGCTCCGTCCTTGTGGATAAAGTTCCAGTGCTTATCAAGTAGCAGCGCGCAGCTTTAAGGTGCATTAAGGCGTAAAAGGTAAAATATTAAATTATTAGGTATATTATTATCCTAAAGTGGTTGTAGGTTAACGACTAACGTCATAGGCTAAACCTGTTATTATCATATCCAATCAAAATGGGATTCCCATTAGTATAACTTAGGAAGTTACACCCAGTGGGATGAGGAAAATAAATAAGACAAGGAAATGCCAAAAAAATTAATACTCAATATTTTTTACATTGTATTGTATTATAAGTTTCGCAATGTGTTAAACGTACTATCATCTGCGATTGCATGTGTCTCTTTGGCCTTGAGATGCTTCTTCTACACTTGATTCGACTTAGGTTAATGTATCATAAACATTCCGCCAATCAGATTACGTAACAGATACTTCCGCGTGACCAGGCGCAGGCAATGCTTATATAACTGGGCGTGTATTTTATTATTTCGTTCACCAATAAATGTTTCAAAATGCACAGTTTATTACTGACACTGCTTGTTATTGATTCATAAGTTGCAAGATTACGAGGTTGGTAAACGGGATAGTAAAAATGACAATTGTTTTGGGTTATAGCGAATAGTTTAAATGTACCATTTTAATTTTGGTTCATTAAAGGAATTATTATCTACACCCAACTATATAAACAACTCAGTTGTTTACATCTTAGTTATTAACTTAGTTATTTACATCGTTGTCTATACCGTGTAAATACAAAATGAGTAGGGTATTAAACAAATATATTTTGATCAGCAGGCGTTCAAATAAGCAGGGTTATTTTACTTGACAATGTCACAATGATTACTTAGTTTTTCACCATTCATTTTATTGTTGGTGAGTCAACGGTGTCACTTACAATAATTCAATAAAATGACACATTCATGGTATTATATCATGTCATGCCATAAGTGTTGGTAGTTTACTCATCAGAAACTATGTGAATCAAAAGCTTAATAATATTGATGAGCCAAGCTCAATGTTTACATTGGTCAAACAACAGAGCCCGATAGATTTTTTTCTATGGTAACACTTTGTGATACTCTTGTTCCCGTTTGTAGTTGTAGCGAGTTTTTTTATATAAATTAACGTAGTTAAGTCGAGAGATATACATCCCTGGTGTAAATTATGACTGAACTCAATGAAGACAACCAAATGAATACTGAAACATTTGTAATGTCACATATTACACAATAATAAAATGAGGGAGAAAATATAAGGCTAATTTAGACCGTAGCACAGTGAGGACCACAACAAGAGATGCGGCGTCTGCGAGGGCCGAGGAGCGAGGTTGAGCGGGTTGACGACGCAATCAATAGCGGTCACGACTATTACATCTCAAGGTCATCTCACAACACGCTACCACGGACCACGGTGTAGCACTACAGCGCTGCATAGCAAAACTAGCCTGCCGATACAAAAACACGCATGCATCACACAAAACGCTGACAGATCTGTAGACATGGTGTGGCATCGTCGCACCGGCCGGCCTAAATTTAGCACTAATGCTATACTATGAATATTAGTGCTACAGGCGGTTTCGATTGGCCTGGACTGCGGCGTTGCCACTTTTGTCTCGCGGCCGTGACTTGAGAGGAGGCCATAATCAACCACCCTGCCAGTAACCTTTAGCCACATCACCGAACCCTAGCTCCACTTTCTAAAGACGACCGGACCAGTGGTGGGTGGTTACTTTCCCTGTACTACATACACGTCGTCAACGTCGACCAACACTGAAACTGTGCGGGGTGAACTGTGGAAGGAGTTAACAGTTGGTAAGGGGTGACACGTTGAAATTTTGTGAAGTAGGCTACTCACACTAAAGAAATAGGAAATAAAAATAAACAGTTATTGACAAAAATGTTGAAGGTCAGGCAAGAAAACCATTATCTCTAAGATGTAAGTGATGCAACACATAGTCATGTTAGAAGTTGGCTTTAATTTTGGACAGCTTGGGAGTTGCGGGAAGACTAATGAGTCTTACGTCCGTCGAAATAGTTTACTACCAATTACTATTTATATACTCTGGTCACAGACAATATAATACTTTAATGCTCCGGTACTACACAAAGAGCCAGACAGAAATGCCATAAACTTGGCCTACTAGCGCACCATCTATAGAGCCCTAGAGCCAGACAGAAAACGACCATAATGAGTCTGTTCATTGCTGAAACACATAAAGCGCCCAAACATAAGATTCAGCTATTCATACCACATAAAGTAAATTAGTTTGTCTAATTCGACTGCAAAGTCCGTTACAATACCCCGTACCACCGTGTAACGTTGGCAGTTAACACCCGGAAAAGGCTAATCAAGTAACCACTCGAGTGAAGGAGGAACGCACTTGGCGATTCCACATTTAGCGTCTAGGATAGTGGTGCTCATCTATCGAAGTAATCGTTCGTCTATGCAGAAATTAATTAATTCAGTATAATTTTCATTAGGTACTAGTGTACCTGTATTACACGATTTTTTATTTTATTATTTTTTTTTTTACTAATAACAGTCATAATGTTCGATGAGATTAAAAGACTCAACTGAAAGCTTATGTAACTAATGGAAATAACTCTCATGTTCATAACAGTTCGATATAATCAACTTCTTGTAAATTCCGAAGCTGAACTTGTTTTTTAGTGTTTTCTACAAATGTTTCTCGACTTCACAGTTGCATAAAGTTGCCCATTTTAACTTTGTCATCGATACTGTAGCCTACACGATACCACCATTGTCGGCAGTATGTTTTACAAATTCAGTGATTATTTTAAATAGCGGCGGTAACAATTGTTCAAATTACCCAAGTACTACCTCAGTACATTTATTCCTTAGCTGAAATTACCATTTGGTAAGTGGAAATCCAACAATTGTCCCCTAAACTAATTATACATCAAAACCCAGTTAAAGTTTGGAATTTCGTAATCAATTTATTTCAAATTGAGAGCCTCAATTAATTGGTGAATCAGCAGAGAATATGAAAGCAATTTCTGAAAGGTTCGCTTGGACGTGACATCCCCAATAACACATTATCTCCTCGTCAGGAAGTGTCCATTCTGCGCAGGATATTAGTTTCACGAAAACACCCAATAACGTTCACTTGACGGCTCGGAGCCAATCAATTGCTAAGTGAAAATTAATTGGAATGTATGACTGCGAGAGTGCGAGAGGCCAGCGTGATAAGCTACGTTCTTTCTCGTGTCTTTCACATTTTGATCTCTTCTGTAATTGGAAGCTTTGACTGTAACTTTATCTATGGCTGGAGAGAATGTAAATCATGAAATAAGGATTTCAATATAAATTACTACAAATACCAAAACGAGCGAGTTCCGATGAAGTTTCACCTCATTAACGAAGAAACTCTACTTATATAGCATTAACTGCCGTCTATTTAATTACTATTTGATTTACTGCTTTTTTTATGTCGACGTCTAGACTGTCTAGAGTCTACAATCTAAGTTGGCATTTTATCGCAGTCATGATACACTACGACCATAGGTTAAAAGGCTGATATGTTTTAAACCGCATTGATAAGACATACAGTATTGATGATCAGGCTATCCTTATTTTCACACCAATCACTGTCCATCCCTAATTGTGTGTGTACAGTAGCTGAATGAGATCAGTGAAGTAAAAATGTGGGTTTTGTACATAAATATTGACTTAGATGAACTTTTATGGTACGGTTACTAAATGAAAGTCCATTTCACTCGGGGGAAACCAGCGACTATGGTAGAACAATAGAGAGATGATGAAGATGAAGCATGCAGCCAGTTATTGGAATGTTCGTGATAGGTTAGGTGGAGCTGTACCAAGATAATCATCTCTTGGATTGGCTGCAACAACGCAATCAAGGCGGTCGTCTCCTAACCATCCTCATGCTCGCCAGTCGCTACCCAGCAACACCAGCACTGCAGCAGTAGACTATTCGACTACAGTACCTATTGAACTATCAGGCCTACGTTACGTACGTCAAAGGTAATACGTACCCGACGTATACGTACGTATAACTGTGTCCAAAAGCATGTAATAGCGGGACCCTGCTGGTACAGTTTTACCACAAAAGAAGTAATCCAAACGATTATTCTAAAAGCCATTTAGCTAAGTTAGCTCCGTATGGTTTATATAGAGGGTGATTTGTTGTTTACTATTTGTTTTGTTATTTAAGAAATGTTGCAATTATTTTAACAACAACAAAAATATCCTTCCAATGACAGAACAAACATGCATCTCTCATTATTTATCCGAAAATACAGGCCCTCTCTAACAATGACTTCAAAACAAATAAAAGTGCTCAAAGATATACCTAATCAGTAATCACGTATTATTAATAGTAGTTTTCATCACTAGGAGGGAAAGTGGCTCCTTTTGGTACGCAATAGTGTTTGGAAATAGATACGATTAAGTACCAAAAAGACACTTTCGCTCCTTGTGATGGACAACTATTTTCATCATACTGTGGAAATAAACTTCTAATCGTTACAAAATTAAACCACATAGGCTAATTTGAAGTTTACAAAGTGATCATCATGTTTACATGTCCGTTGTTTACAAACAAATCTTAAAATACCGTGTTCTAGCAAAGCAACGTCTTCATAATGCACTGATAACATTTTGAGGTTGGCGAACCGAAAATGTTCCCAAATGTTTTTTCTGTTCCCTTTTTGATGTTACCCGAAAACGATGACTTTTCTGACGATTTAGGGAACTAAAAAAATCTGCTTTCCGGACAGAATGATGCTTTTCAACCGTGAACAACTAACTATATTAGAAAATATTACATTTTTGCAGAGCATAATTAATTCCTAGTTTGTATTCTCCGAGCGGACACTTTCCCAAACCACTAGACTCGAGTGTGTTTACTGTTTAGTCTGAGTCCCTTCACCACTCGCCGTAAGTGCATCGGCCTGTTTTGCATGTCATTATATCAGCCAGAACAACCAGACATATGCATATCCGTGCATCCACCGCACCACCGCAACGTTCCGCTAACAGCTACGCATCTTAATAGTTAATTCCCGTTTTAATGCGATCGCACGATTATTTCGTTCCCACAAATTAAGGCTGGCATTAGAGACGAGTAGGCGCTCGTAGCCTTTGGGCTTCGGTCGAATAATAAGGAAAACCTCTATGATTTGGGTTTGGAACAATTCAAAGAGTGCTTGTTATTTTCACTCTTATTTAAATTCAAGCAGATATTGTCATGGAGGTTTGGTTCTGACTATGAGATGATGATCAATAGTTTCAGGCAACTGTTGTTGTATTAAAGTTATCATTATAACAATTGTTGTTCTTGATTGAATATTGATTCTTTAAACTATATATGTTGGACTAAAAATGTCCAAATTAACTATTAAAAAATTCTGTGTTCTAAAGCTTGAAATATTGACACAAATATGATGAAGAAATCACATTTAATTTTGTTGGACTTTATTAGTTTTTACAGTACCGTTTATCCGATTTTTAAAGAACATTTCTCACTTACAACACAACGAATTATAAACGAATTACACTTACGTACAAGTTACCTGTTCCAAAAGGTCCCAACATGTTGACAGAGATATGAACAATGCTAATTTTAGTGTAGATTATACTCATGATCAAATCTGTTTATTTTGCCACTTATGAAATATCAAATTGGATTTGAGAAAACCCTACAAATTTAAATAATATTGAAAGCAATTATTTGTATACAGATTACAAATTTACTCCTCACACTTTTGAATGATTTGGATGTTAAAACTTTCACAAAGAGAATGTGTGAAAGAAAGTGATGAACTCCATTATTTGATTTAAAAGCTACAGGCTACAGTAGTCGTTAAATAAAATAGCAATATATTAAAAATAAGTTTTCCAACATTTGAACATTTTTCTCCAAAAACATGTAGGAAAGAAAAATCGTGTTTTAAAATTAATACAATTGTTAAATTGTGTAAAATTTAATTTCTTGAAACTGTTGTGCAAGAGTGACCTACAGTCGAGGTCATTCCTCCCCTCCCCCGCCCACTACCTACACACAGCTAGTTGCTGGTATTGATCTCAGCCCTTGCAAACCACCCTCCACCCATCCACAGAGGCTGCTTCTCTGTCTCTGCTCTGGTCCACAAAACGGCACTCAATATTAGCTTGGGAAAAAATAAATATTCATAAGCGTAGTCTAATTTTAATGGTCACCGAGGGCACCAGTTGTATAGAAATTATTTTAGAAATTATTCAAATTTGCAACAATGATGAATATTATTCAGGTGTTTCCGTTTCCATAGTTGAAAAAGCAATACCGAACAAGTTTTAAATGGAGGATTAAGAATGGATGAGTTGGACGAGTTACCAACTAGAACAACTGTTTCTGCTAGAATCATCATGTCCCATATATTATTTGTTCAGATCCTTTTGATATATATACCCATTCCCTTAAAATCTCTACATAAAGACATACTCTAGTACTCGGAAGTCTGCATACAAAGTCTTTGCATGGTTCATTGGTAAATTTTAATAGGGAGTATGGGAAATTTTTTTATGCCAGAAGCCGAATTTAACATTGGGATGAAAACATGAGTTTTAGCGTTTTAGGCAAATTGAAAGGTATTTTATAGGATATCAGCTGTGCAGAACAATCTAAACTATGTATTGCAGATCAATAGTCTTTGTTCATAGTCATGGAACATTGAAGAAACACTTTCCCTGTTCCTGCTCCACTTGCTCATGTGGCTAATTAGCCAATGAATTGGTTAATATCCTTGTTAAAAGTCTTCAGTCTTTTAGAATGTTTCCTGAATTTCAAGCATATTAAGCATGTAAAGGAAAACTTATAAGAGCTACATTTTTGTTTAATCTCTCAATAACTGCTTACACATTTAAAGGGATTTTTCAAACAAATCTTTAGATGTGATCTTTTATGAGAGACTAGTAACTGTTACCCCTGCCTTGTTTGCTCAATTCAGGTAAGACATAAGCATAAGACATGTCTTGTAAGACATGGCGATAAGTACATAGCATATATTGTACTTATGCCCCTTCATCTTGCAAGCATAGCATTATTTAAACAGTCGAAGCACATGAAAAAAGCGGATTTATTACTCTATCAGTTCAATTAATTATTAATTCCAAAAATTACAATGTAGAGTAATTAGAGAATTTTAATTTGATTGCCAATTTAGAAAAGATATTGGCGGAGACAACTATTTACCACTAAACAACACATCATAAGCCAACGTCAATGGAGCCGGTTTTGGTGAAATGTTCGGTGATACATTTTAAGAGTAATATCATAGATAAAACGTACTCCCTTAGTAGATTTCCCATCCTAATGGAACAGCTGAAGCCAATTTATCATTAGTTCTGTCTGTGTTTCTTGTTATCTCAGTCACTTAAAACCCCATATAACCAAATAAAACTATTTAATCATAAACAATAACTCATCCTCTAGTTATATAACCTAACAGTAAAGCACAAAGCATGGAATTAATTATAAAATAATGGAAACAAAATTTCGTTGACACTAGCCACCAGTGTCACTGGTCATGAACTAGACACGAAAAACTAAATTTCAAATTTCACTTCAATATTTACAATGGGGTGGGAAGTCTACTTGTGTTGGATAGTCTAAGGTAATATCCCCTCCTTAGTGTTTGACTATGTGTCCCGCATTGTATTTGGGAGTTCCGGTGTAGGTGGAAAGAGAATGGAAACCAAGGTTATTTTAGTAAACTGGGGTTGACGATCAAGAATAGACATTATCTCGACAGGAGTAGGGAAATTGTTATTTTAGACATACATCACTACATGTAAGTTGAAAGTAAAATACCGATAATGTAGTATAGAGATTGGTAAATTATCAGTTGACAGGTACAAGATAAAATAAACCTTGCACATGGCAAAATAAGATCAATTAAGATTGTTTTGTCTGCAAAACAATTTTTGATCAAAGGTTTTTTGGAGCACAAAAAATTATTTTAAGTCCAGGCATCAAGAACTTTAAACTCTTTTAAAAATTCTTCCAGTGAAGATTTTTTTGGTGAGTTCTTATGAAAAATTTGAGTAGTGATAGTGAATAATGATGGTGTGATTTTCTTTTTGAATAAGGTACCAAATTGATTACTACCTACTAAATCTCTCAAACATCGTAATGACATAGAAATCAAATTATCTTTTAATTTTAATAATCACTTGAAATTAAATCTTAGACATTTAAAATAAACATTTTGAGTATGTACTTGAACTTAAAAACTCTCGTTCCCTACCTAGCGACAGCCACTTAGAGCAAACAAAGCTCTAGAATAGGTTAGCCTTTCACCAGCAGTTACGGTTTGTTTGAGCTTGGTGACCCAGAAGTGGGCGTAGGTCGTACGTCTCAAGACCAGTTAGATACAAGATAAGACGTAAGCACACGAGTTACCAGGCAACCGAGCCAGTCTACCAGCATGCCTATCTACCTCATTGTAGACCTATTGGTAATGGAAACTCTTACAATCAATGTGATTCTCTACTTGTTCCGTAAATTTTTATCTATACATAAAGCTAATAAGTATTAGAAAACCGTAAGCCGCACACACCTATCAACTGCATACTTGAATGAAAGATCTTGATGTGAGAATCAGTATTTCGATAAAATCTTGCCTAAGGGCAAGAACCTCAATTAAAGGATGGTTAATAATAACATTTAAAATATTGAAGGTGCAACAGTTGTTAGATTTGTCTTTATTTACAGTATGTTTGTTTCCTTTTTCTTGAGTTAATCTTGTAGATTCTCATTGTAGATGTGTATATGATGACGTTACAGTATTCGTTTTTATTCTGCCATTCTGCCACACAGTTTAATGCAACCACACAAGAGATCTTGATTAAAATAAGCAATGAAAGTAAGATTGAGATTGACATGGTAAGTGTGGCTAACTGTTTTTTTGTTTTTTTTTACATTGGATTTAGAGACCCACATTATTCTCTTAAGTATTCTTGTCCCAATGCAAAGCATGGGCAGAACAACTAGCTTTTTTTACAATACTGAAATAGACCTTCTAGATCTTATTCTCTAGAGTTTTATAGAGGCGGCAAATTATTAATAGTGCTTGACTTCTATTTAAATCACAAATCAGAAGCTAAATGATAACCTTCCCCATTATTATAATTTCATTCCCAATTTTGTGCAACCGTAAAACAAAAACTAGGAATACATTATGAAACATCTGAAGATTTTTGGGTTGATCGTTCTCGTTCTCAGTTTTTCGTCTCAAAAATGGATCTGTCTGTAAAAAAACCATCCTCTAACAATTCAAATAAATTACAAAAAAAGTAGAAAGTCTTCAAAACCTTACCTTTGAGCCGAGAAGACGAGCTTTGAGCTTGGTGGGAGCGTTGTTCTGGGTGTTTGCGAGCACTCCCTTAGACTTACTGGACATACATCCGCCCATATGGGCGAGTGGTGGCTTCCCCGGCACTCACTGTAATCATATATTTTTGGTAATTTTCATTGAAGACTCAGGGTGGTATTGTGAAGAATACTGTGTATAGAATGTTAAAGTGAAGAGGATTTTTACTATAGTCACACCACTCCACGTGCCTACCCACCACCATGTGACTATCTCGAGAAGGACTGACCCCGTGTTCTGGGGAACTATCTTAACCGATCCTGGATCAACCTCTGCTCAAGTTAACCACACCTGTCTACAAAAAAGTTAAGGTCAGTTTCTCCACCCTGAATTTTAAAAGTGATCCCATCCTTATTGCAGTATTGAAATATAAATTTTTGTTCGAGCAAGAGCAGGTCTAACACGTATACCGGTACCCACAAAAAAAAGCATAAAAAGTCGCTATCTTTTGAACATTTTAGAGTGTGATTCTGCATAAGTAATCAAGTAAACACAGTCCAGCTAATTTGTAGGTACAGATAGGTAAGTATACAAACACTTTGCATACTTTCATTGTTACTTCGGTATATTATATCATACCCATTGTTTACTAATGAAGTAAACATCGCAAAACTAAGCTTGATATATATGCAATTAATATTTTTGGTTTTTGCCTTTTTTTGTATCGACACCAGTGGCATTAAGTCAATTGAAACACTTTTATGGAAAATCAGTCCAAACCCAAAGAGGAAAGAAAGAAGAATTTGAAGAATCCATTGGCCAGATGTACTCTCTAATAAAGACTTGTGGACAGCCACTGAAGAGGAACCCATAGATCTACAAATGGAAAAAAAACAGAAATGGCCATGGATAGGACACACCACACACCCTCCGCAAGGATCAAGACGCGATGTAAAAACAGGATTTGAGCTGGAATCCCCAGGGACAGAGGACTGAGAAAAACATGGAGGAGAACAATTGAAGCTGAAATCAGAGAGGCGGGAAAGAGCTGGAGAGAAGTAAAGGCATTGGTTGCTAATCGTGTCCGTTGGCGCTGTTTTGTAGAGGCCCTATGCTCCGGCTAGGAGTAACAGGAAACGAGTCAAGTAAGTCAAGTCCAAACCATCAAAGTTTTGTGGATGTGCCAGAACACTTTTCACTCATATAACTTCAAAAAAAAAATTTTTACATTTTATATGGTTCCATGTCCTACTTATCAAGCATAACCGGTCTCGTGAGGGTCTGTTAAAAGAGGAAATGCTGTGTGTAACATTTTTTCCTCTCATGCAATTCTGCCAGGAGTACATTTCTAAATAAAGAATGTCTTGAATAACTAGGAAGAGGAATAACCTGTGAGTCTTCTGAGTGAAAGTCTTGTCCAATCCCTTGATATAACAATGCCAGGATGTGTGTCAACAAAGGAAACACTCATTGTCATAAGCATGGTACTTGGTGAAATGATTATTTTTTAAATGGGCCTAATGGTATACGACAAACCTGATATCATTTAAATAATACACCTATTGCTAGAAATTGAGAATAACATAAGCTTATTGATATCGCATGAGGTTGAAAATATTTATTTCGTAAGTGTTATGGAATAATTAACTTTTGATAAATGATGCAAGGTTCATTAAAAAAAAAGGATAGGACTAGGTCAAAAATATATTATAACATATAATTGCCATCAAATAATTGAAGGGAGATACCCATGAGAGATTGGAATGCAGAAAGTTGGGAAGAAGGAGGTCAAAAGTGAGTGAAGCAGTATATCAGTCTCACCTACACACAGGTTAAATGAACTAGAATTTTATCCATAGTCAGTCTCATACAGTTGTTTTAAATGACAATTTTTAAACAATTTACAGGAAGTAATTCCAGTTGTAGCGGATCCAGAGCATGATTTCGAGGGGAGGGGGGGCAAGTTGGATTGTAGGTGGGGGGGGTCTAAACTAATAAATAAACTTTCGGGGGGGGGGGGGGGTCTAGAGGGCATGGAGTAAAGGGCACACCCCCGGGAAATTTTAACTGAAAACTCGTGGTTTAGACAATCTAGAGACAAAAACATGATAATTTTTTGCTATTTGAGACTGTAGTATTTTAACTAGATTTATTTACCAAAGTCTCGGGGAGGGGGGGGGGCACTGAATAATTCAAAGATTTATTTCTCTTTTAAACTTATTGTTCATCAAAAAGATTTTTCAATTATACAAGACTTGTTACCTATTTAATCCCTGGTTAAAATTATGTAGCAAAATTAACCTAACTCCAGCCAAAGATATTTTTAAATCAAGTTAAAATATCTTTTTTGGTAGTAAGATCCTGAATACAAATTGGTAAAATACTTAGTTGAAGAAGAAGCAAACCATAGTGGGATGAAGTTTAAAATAGGTGATGGAATAAGAGAAGTAAGTTAAGAGTGGATTTAAGTTAGAACCTGAATTAGTGGATTCATTAGGATAAAGAATATAGGCTACTATAGAAAAGGATTAGATAGTGTGTTTCTAGATGGAGAAATAAGTAGGCCCTATAATAATATGGACTTTTAAAATTTTTTTGACCCAAATAGTTATTTTATGTGAAAGCAAGACGAAACTAAGGCGAGGTAACATGCACACAGGTACAACTTAAGTCACATGCTCCCGAGACAAGGGGTTTTTTCGCCCCCCCCCCCCCCCCCCCAGACAAGGGCACCCTACATGCGTACAATTGATCTGGGGCAATATTTAATATTGTATTCATATGTAATATTGCCTGTGCTGAACATATAGGTGCAACAAACCGGTACACCTAGGCGCCACTTGAATCAGTTGCCTTCTGCTTGCTCTGCTCCGCAACAGGTCAGATCTGTCGCGGGAAGTCAAAACCAATTTGTGTCACTCTGAGACAATGTTTTACATGGTTTCGGGATAATGAATGAACAAGAAGCGACTATGAGTCCCCCCTCGCGACACTGGATGTGGCAGCTCCCCTCATTGTTGTTCGTTGATATGGAAAGTTGTGTCGTGGCTTCAGAGCTATGTCAAGCGCAAATACATTAATGTGCGGTGCTTATGTATCACTTTTAAATTAACAGACAAACAGACACACTTAATTTGTTATGTTTTTTTTTCTTACGAACATCGATATCCTGTTGACAAACTGATGTCTATATGTTGGTCGCGGGGTGTAGTGAGTGCGGTCGTGGGAGGTAGTGTCTGCACTTGCAGGAGGGAGTGTCTGCAGTCCCAAGGGGTAACAATAAGTCAAGGTTAAACACAAAAAACCAGTACCAAATTGTTTTACCCAGCCCCCCTAACGTGGAAAACATTCTAGAAGCATCACCACCAAATTGTTTTACCCAGCCGGTAATGTAGAAAACATTCTAGAAGCACCACCACCAAATTGTTTTACCCAGACGGTAATGTAAAAAACTTTCTAGAAGTATCACCACCAAATTGTTTTATCTAACCCACCACCAAAAACTTGTGAGGTACTCACACACACAACACAGGCTTTACAGCGGTTTCCAGAACTCCACTGTACTCAGGAATACTGTCTGCAAGGGAAATCTCATTTAAGAATATAGTATCCGCAAATGGCTCCCAGTAACAAATGTACACACTCTTTCAAGGTTATTCAAAAATATATTACTGTATACTTAAATAACTGAGGATACAGCGCTCACTTTCCAGGTGATCCTACTTGAATGTTTGGACGTACCTATGGATGGATGGATGTTTGTGACAAGTAAAGGCAAAAAATACTAAACCGACAGGGTTAAAATTTGGTATGATAATAGCTCACATTCCCGATTAACATATAGACATAGGATAGGCCTATTCTTATCTCAAAAATCCTTTCAGGCTCCGCCCCAGTGGCTCTGGGGTTTCTTATGTTAACCTTATGAGTATTCATATTTAAAAGGAATTAAAGAATTTTGTCAGCTGTTTCAACTGCACAATTTGGTTCTATGATTATTAACTAGGTAGCATTAAAAAGTTATAAGGTTTACAGGGTTCAGTACTGAGCACTATCATTTTTTTGCATTTATGACAACAGCTAATTTGAACCAACTAGTAACAAAAAGCTGCGGTACACAATGAGAGCTTTACTTTTTTCCAAGGGTTAGGTGCAGTGGTAGAATCCACCACTAGCTATAGTAGATTGTGCTATTCTATAGCATACCGTAAAAGAACAGAACTTTCTTTAACTGTGTCCTCTCCCATAACTGCAATATGCATTTTTTATATGCCAATGCCAACCCTGTAGGCCTACAAAGGGTGCTTACTCTGTATGTAATGTATAATAGTAAATGTTAGGCGTAAACTAAAGCGTACCCCTAATAAAAATTATTGTCATGTTTACTAACACCCTTAATTTCCTTTAGGCACAGACAATACAAGTTTCTCGTATGTGAGTTGGATTAATCTCCAATCCAAAGGATGCTATAGTTAGCTTAAG
This sequence comes from Macrosteles quadrilineatus, assembly GCF_028750875.1. NCBI lineage: Eukaryota > Metazoa > Arthropoda > Insecta > Hemiptera > Cicadellidae > Macrosteles > Macrosteles quadrilineatus. The sequence goes on from NW_026542594.1 coordinate 163,286,913, forward strand.
TGTACATAGGATAGGTTTGATTTAAATTTCTTCATACAGATTTTAGATTTATTAGGCTTAAAGCTAAAATAACTTTTTTTATTATAGAATTTGAATTTACCTCGCCCATACAATACCTACTAAATACTGCTCTGTTTTCTACATTTGTTAAAGGACCTAGGTTTAATAAGTTAATTCACAAAAGTTACTTTCTCTCGGGATTAATTTTTAAATTTCTATAAATTAATTACTTATTAAAAGTAGAAGAATGTAAAATACCAGTAATAATAAATTAAAATACAAAATGTAAGTTATTGTTTTACCTGTGATGACTTCTTCGCTGTTTTCAAAAACCAGGGAATACATTTCTTCAGGAATAAAACGCACTAACTTATGAAAACCATTGAAATAAACTCTCGGAATGTGTTTATAAATTGTGTTTAAATCTAATTTAATTATGTTTTTAAATCTAATAATTTCAAAATGAGATTTATTTACAATTCCCTAACGCAACTGTGCAGACGACAAATACAAACCAAACTGACAGAATGATCACTATTCACGATCTAACACTTGACTAGACTACTGACACAAGCGGAGCTTTAAGAATAACCATGAGACTGGCAGGAGGGCAGACTGATCGAGTGATCGACTGATTTTTGTTGCCGGACTGATCGCTTGGCAGAGCTAGAGTCGCTCCTCACCATAGAGGAAAATACCCCCGCCACAGCAAACCTACAGACTAAGCGAATTTCCATTTACCTAGCTGGATTTATACTAAAATATTCCCAAAAAATTTCAGATTCATTAACTATTTAAAAACATTAATTTTAGTGAGTACTTAGGGTTTCTGATACAGGAAAAATTATAACACTGTAGGTGTGTTTTTTATTACGATGTTGATAGCTTAGTATGAAATAAACAAAATTTCCAAATTTGGTTGAAATATATCCATAAACCAGGAAACCACAACAGTTTATTTATTCTCCATAAGAATAACATGGGAACTTTAAATATACAATTTTTTTTATCTCCGTAACCGTTGGGCGGCTTAGAACATCACTTAAATACACAAAATTATTATTTTTTTAAGCTTAACAAAATGGTTTGGAGAGAAATTATAAAATTTTGTTTTTAAGGGTGAAAAATAAATTTTTACCCCATAAAATCTCCCATAAACCCCTGTTCCCACGATAGTCCAATTATGCTGGTTAGCGAACTCTATCGAATATACGTAGGTTTACACATATATGTTTTATCTATGTTTGTACCAAATTTCATCAAAATCGGATATATGAATTTGAACAGATAGTGTTTTTGGCCTCTGGGGACATCAAAACAAAAAATTAAATCGGTCCCGGGTCTAGGTCTTACCATGAGACCTTACCAGCTGAGATCTACGGTAATAGCTTATTCCCTATGGACAATTCGCTAAAAGCCACTAAGCATGAGATACAATTGTACAACCGGAGGTATCTCTGTGTAGCACTGAATGAGCACACATTCTCGGTGATATTATTGAGAGACGTTGGCCGCCAAGAGCACGGCCACCTTCAAATTCAAGCCGCGGCCTGGTAGAATTAGAATTGATAGAATTGATGTCGCAATCCACCTGGACTTCTTCCACGACTCATTGTCCTCGTTCCGGAGAAAGGTCGCCTCCCTGCTTAAGTGATAATAATTCTAGTCACTAACTGTAGAATCTTACCTTCCTTAGCTCTAGTAATAATTAATCGTTCCTGTTGTTGCTGCCAAGTATCACCTCTCATGCTATGTTTTTGTTAAATCAAATTTTTTGCCACATTGTACTATTATCCAAAACTATCTTCACTGCTTCTAATTTTTATTGTTAACTTATCGTCTTTCCTTGTCTATTTTGTTATTTTTGTTATTGATATTGTTATTGTTATTCAAGATTGTTATTATATAGTCTCTATTTACTTGTTACTTGTTAATTGTTGTTCATTAATTATGTTCTTGCTGTTACCACTCACTGTTGCATGTATTTTGCCATCTTTCAATATTGTATACATTGTTGTAAACTGGTGTAAACCGTTGGGAAATAAATAAATAAATAAATAAATTAGCAACGTTGCAAGTCGTGCTGTTTAGCGCGATACGTCCTATAAACTTGTTAGCTTATAGTCCAATTGACCTGCTGTTGGCAGACAGGTAACACCCTCTCGTTAAATCGCGTGTTATTCATATTGTTGAACAGCACTACCATAGATTAAACATACGCACTACTGACAGTGTTGCCACTTCAAACGCCACGGCCTGGAGTTAAAGGTGGCCGTGCTCAGGGCCGTGGCCGAGTTAGTTGAAGGTGGTCGCGACTGGGGGCATATAGTGCCAATTTCATTGTCCTGTATTGCAAAATGCAGTGAGAGGCTGAATAAGAGATTTTAATAAAGCCATGAGCCAATGGATGGTTGATTCTTAGAACTGGCACCAACATACCTATCTAAATTTTACAGCGTGTCAATTTTCTGGCGTAGTTGTCATGCCAATACTACATCCAGTTATATCTAGCTCGGAAAAAAATGTGGCACCATGACAATCCAAAAATCGATACATCTGGTTAAATATAAAGCCGCATGTGTATTTGTACAGGTAAAGTAAATACTAGTTTGCCTTTGCCTAAAGTATGTAATTTTTGGTTTTATTATATGCAGTACATATAATAAATATTTTAATACTAATAACAGTCATACTCATATATTTAATATAGTCTTAAAATAACTCCTGTAATACTTGACAATTAATCGTTTTAGAACAACAGGTTCACACTAAAACAATAATTATATTTTATGATTATAGTAATTATTTTCAATCACAGTAATTTCTATATTGATATTATCAACTGTCATATCGGTAGCTTTATTTTTTTTTTCAAAACGTTTCTGGGATTCAGTGGTAATATCTCTAGTGTTATTGATCATATTGAATGATAAACTACATTAATTAAAGCATATAATAAAACCAAACTACATACTTTAGGCAAAAACAAGACTGTCTATAAGTTTTTAAAAAGATACTTTATGAGGTTAGTCCCTAGTTACTCTTTAGGCCCCGTTTATGCACCAAGAGCGGGAGCGGGGCGATAGCGGGCCCGCTCCCGCTGTGAATGGGGCTGTTTATACACGAAGATCGATAGCGGTAGCGGTTGGTTAAAGGAGAATGGAAGGGGGACACAGTCTTGCCAACTCAAACTCTCCCAAATAATTAACACAACTATTTGTCCTAAGTGCACGTGCGCGTGGGTCAAGTTGGCAACCCTGGCTTCAGCCGCTCCCGCTCCCGCCGTGCATAAACAGTCCCATTTGACTCAATGTAGTTGAAAACCGCTCTATCCCAAGCAACCGCTGCGATTTCTAACTACACAGCGGGCAAATTAGAAACCGCAGTGGGAGGTCAACCGCTATCGCTATCGCTCTTGGTGCATAAACAGCCCCATTTAACTCAATGGTGTTAGAAATCGCTCCCGCTGTCGCTACCGCTCCCGCTCTTGGTGCATAAACGGGGCCTTAGGGTCGCTGTCGAGGATTTTCGTGTCTATTTCATGTCCGGTGACACTGATCGCTTGTCTCGATGAAATTTGGTTTCTGTTATTATAGGGATACACATACGGGACATATTATTATTTTGATTAAATCGTTTTAAAAGATGTTTTAAATTACTGAAATAACAAGAAACAAATTGTAAACAATACACGACCTCTACATTGCACCGGACAGAACTAACAATAAAATTGACTTCAGCTGTTCCATACCTGTAAGGATCAGAAATCTACTAGGAGGTTATGTTTTATCTATGCTACTACCATAGATAAAACCATAAAAATGTCCAGTGGTGGCGATAGCGGGCCCGCAGGGCCCACGGTGCGTGGGGCCCACGAACTAGGGAACTAGGGGCCCATGAGCATTGGATTTTCGGGAAATTTTACCGGGGCACAGGCCTGCGAATGTGTGACAGGCTCAGCCACACGGGTCCCCTATCAATATTTATATGAGAATTACCTTACGTTATTTTTATGTAGAAAATTTGGTAAACCCAGTAAGAGCACTAGGACAAGTAGTTTACAACAGCTAAACTGACACTATTTACTTGACCGATTGATTTCCCTACCAACCTAAGTAAAAGAATTGTAATCAGTCATGCAGGTTGCATCAACTAATGTCCTCGTGAAAGGCGCTATAATATAGGACCGTATTTAGAACCAATGTGGCCCCCGGGTCACACCAGAGAGGACAGGGCCCTCTATGCTGATTCAACAAAATAAACTTTGCCATTTTTTTACGTTCAAATCGGCGAATTAACCTATAGGTGGCTAGGGCACTAGCTAATAAATGATGCCATTCTTTCATTGATGCTAAAGCATGATTTTCATTTCATTTAATTTCTTACTATTAGGAGGATGTACTTTATATTTGTTTACTTCGCACCTTAGATTTGTTTATTTCCTTCGAGTCAGGTAAAAAATGTTACTTAACTATGGGCCTCGGGCCAAATCAGAAAATCAAGCTCGAGTGGATTTTCTCACTACTCGATACAATGCCCACGAGGGTCATGCCCACAACGCATAGAATAAATATTTACTCTATGCTCTGTGGTCACGCCCACGAAATTGAAATATTAGGCCTTCGCTTTTGCCGCGATCACGGATATCGGCGAGAACATATCCCGCGGGTGACGATGACAACGTATCCGCGGCCGCAGGAGACGTTCAATATTTTGCCACGATTGCGGAAGACGATAATGACGTTTCTTTTTCCGCGAGAGATATATATATATATATATATACTCAATTCCACGTTCACCGTGAAGTACGGAGCGCCCGTATGCCATGTATTTTCAAATGGGAGTATCCACGCTACTAGCCGTCCTCAAAACATCAACACCCGTGAACCACTACTGCGCTACTTCATACCACTGCTTAAACCCTTTTAATTTAGTTTAGGTTTTTATTTGAGAATTGAGTTATTTTTCATTTAAATGCCTACTGACTCATTTAACTAAAACTATTATAAGAATGACATTTAAGGAGTTTACCGGATTATAGGAGTTTGCCGCAATTGGGGAAAAAATTATTTACCCGTCACCACGGGTAGCGGGAGATATTAGGGATTGGGCCGCGGACGCGGTAGACCTGATGATGTCATAGGGTAGGTTGCAATCACGGTAGACTATGATAATGTTTCTTACATGACTACGGGATTCACGAGTTTGTCGTGATCATGGAAGACGATGGTGACGCCTTTGTGCCTCGGGAGGTGCTGTGCCAAGTTAAAGTGCAAGTTTAGGTCTAGGTGGTAATATTTTCGATAATGTGTTTAAAGGTTATTGGGAGAGGGGGCCTGGCGAACAAAAACATGCGGTCTCTTATCGCCACCACTGTAGATTTCCCATCCTTATGGAACAGCTGAAGCCAATTTTATCGTTAGTTCCGTCTGGTGCGTAGATGTCGTGTTTTGTTTACAATTTAATTGTTCCTTTTGTTATTTCAGTAATAATTTAAAACCACGTTTAACCCATAGTGGAAGGAAAATACTTCCACCATGACCAAATAAAACGATAACCCCCGCCGCAGCAAACCTGCAGACTTAGCAAATTTCCATTTGCTTGATTGGATTTACACTAAAATGTCTCCTTAAAAATATCACATTTATTCCCTATTTAAATAGCATCAGTTTAACGAGTAACTAGGTTTGCTGCAACAGGGAGGATAAAAAAAGTATTTTGTTGTAAAATGTTAATATTGTAGTTTAGTAAGAAATACATGTATTTTCCAATTTTGATCAAAATATGTTAATAATCAAGCAAACTACAACAGTTGACTTATTCTCCATAAGAATAACATGGGAATTTTAAATTTAATTTTTTTTTGAATTTTCTCCGTAACCATTAGGCGCATAGTAACGTTTAAATATCCTAATTTATTTGTTTTTTTTTTAAGCTCTACAAAATGGTTTGGAAAGAAATTGTAAAATTTTGTGTTTTAGGGTCAAAAATGGGAAAACCTATTTTTACCCCATAAAAGCCCCCAAAACACCCGTTCCCATAGTCCGATCATGCTGGTTCGCGAACTCATTCAAATAAATGTATGTTTACACGTTCGTACCAAATTTCATCAAAATCGGATCATTTTTGCTCGAGTTATCATGCTAACGGACACACACACACTACACCCACACACATACATAAATAAAAAAAAAAAATAAAAAAAAAATAAAAATGCCTTTATTGATCAAGCGTTTCTCAGTACAATTGCTTTTCAGAACAACTCTTGTCATATTTTTATAAGTAACAAAAAAGCTAACAAACAAACAAATAGAAACAATTATCAAAACAGAAACAATAAAATCTAAATAACAACTACTGTAATCATAACAGTACAATTCCTTAATTTAGGCTCTAAAAGATGACAAGGCATATTATGTTTTAGGCCAGAGGGGAGGCCGTTGTACAGCTTTGGGCCAAAGTACGAGAAGCTTCCACTTCCAAACTCAAGCCTCACTTTTGGAAAGTGAAGCTGGAGACTTCCACGGCGGGTACTGCGCTGAAAGGCCTCCTCCCGGAAAGAGAGCCGCTCAAGAAGGTACTTTGGCTTGGCTTCTGTACGACAATAGCCTTGTGCACCATGCAGCACGTCATATAATCCTGCAAACAGTGTCTACTGTTGACACCCCTGCTACAGCTCTAAATGGAGAGAATATAAATTAATATATATATATATATTAATATGAATTTGAACGGATGGTGTTTTTGGCCTCTAGGGACCTCAAAAATTAAAAGTAAAAATCGGTCCCGGGGCCAGGTCTTACCATGAGTACTACGGTAATAGGATTTTTCCTATATGAGAAATTCGCTAAAATAACTCATCCTCTGGTTATATAACCAAACAGTAAGTCACAAATCATTAAATTAACTCTAAAATAATGTAAACCAAATTTCATCGACACTAGCTGACAGTGTCACCGGACATGAACTAGACACGGAAAACTAACTTCAAAATTTACAATGGGATGGGAAGTCTACTTGTGTTGGTTACTCGCGGCCACCTTTGACTCCATGCTACTACCATAGTTAAACATAAAACATACATATTCCTCAAGAATAATATATTCAATCCCCCAAGAAGTATTTAATCTATGGTCCGAGTTATAGTCCATCATTTTACGAGTATACTTTCATCTTTCGAGAGATGTCTGTCTGTAGTGTGCGACGTGCGTATGTCAAAACGTAATGGTAAAAATTAAAAAAGTTAGTGAGTCATGTAAATTATTTTCGTCATTTCGTCTCTTCCACTCGTCACTTTTGCTTGTTTTGTGAGTTATTGTGCTGTGAATTCGTGAAGTCGGAACGATTGTAGAGTAGTTTAAAATTGATGGTAAAACTTCTATTTTGCATTATCAGTGTCAATCTGGCTTGTTATTCCTAAGACTGTCATACCATTTACAAGGACCAGTTTAACATTCATTGTCAAACTTCTTGAACTTAATTTTCATTGTATTAAGCTAGTAAAATGAGTTTACAGTGGACATTGATTGCTGGATTTTTGTATGCCGAAATTGCTTTAGTTTTACTTTTGGTTCTACCCATCGCATCTCCTACAAGATGGCAAAAACTCTTCAAATCAAGATTTCTTCAAGCGGTGACTGCCCAAGCATCATGGTATTTTGCATTTATATTATTTGTTCTTGTATTGTTCCTATGTGATGCAATCCGTGAAATGAGAAAGTATTCAAGTGCTGAAGAAGCTGAGAAACATGCACATTTAGATGCAGAAATGCAAGTTAATATGCGTCTTTTTAGAGCACAGCGAAATTTTTACATATCTGGATTCGCCTTGTTCCTTAGTCTTGTCATTCGTAGACTTGTTTCTTTGATCAGCCAACAAGCAATACTCTTAGCTCAAAGCGAGGCAGCTATGAAACAAGCCCAATCTGCAACTTCTACTGCTAAAACTCTCCTCTCTCAAAAAGGATCTGGTGAAATTGCTCAGAACAGCTCTAATGAAGCTCATGATAAGGAAGTTACGGAGCTGAAACAAAAACTCAAAACTATTGAATCTGATCTTACTCGTGAGAAAAAGGACAAAGAAGCCATGAAATCTCAGGCTGAATCAATCAAGAAAGAATATGACAGGTTGTTAGAAGAGCACAGAAAACTTCAAGTTAAAGTTGATGGAGACCAAAATAAGGACGATTAAGGTACTTTCTGGATGTTGCACAACGCCTTTGGCTTGTAAAAACTTACTTAGACTATTCACTTCTTCTAAGCAAAGTTTTAAGTTAATTTAGATGTTCGTTTTAAAAAAACATGTTTTTTACCTCTATGCCTACGAATTTCTTTACGTTTTAAGCTATGTTGGTGTGCCAGCCTTTTGTTTTCCGTATTAAAATGTGTTACTTGCCTGTAGGACTATTAAGTCCTTTTACAACATTTACGAATTCTTCAAGTTCCAAACTAACTTATAATTTGACTGATAGGCCTAACCGTTCATAGCCTAGAGGCTGGTTGCTAAATAATTTTCAACTCACGTTTTCATTGAAATTTTCTATCTAGTCCTCAATTTTTGGATTATAAGTTGGTTGCACTTAAGTTTACGTCCTACATGTCCTATTATACATTAAACTACCAGCTGATTATAAAATGAAACTGTTCTAAACTAAACCTTAAACTTAACGATACTGCAGTTTGTGAGTAGGGTAAATGTAGGACGTAAACTAAAGTGCAGCCTAAGTTTATAAGTTTAATGCATTTGATGAAGTTTTGTAAGTTTGAAGCTTATGCTACATATGTTAGATAAGTTATTTACCATGTCTTAACCTTTTTTCAATGAAAGTTAATTAATATATTTAATGTGTTCATTTTTCTCCTGCTCCAATGTAGGCCTTAACTTAAGGGAAACCAGGCACAGGCCCGCTTTTATAAACGGGCAGAATAGGCATATGCCCATGGGCGCCGGTGTTTTGGGGGTGCCCCCAAACCACCACCTGCCAGCACTAGGAAAAAAGGGCTTCTCTTGGGTTTGCCCAGGGCTCCACTGACCCTTAACACCCTGACCAGGCATATTGTGACCTGCCAAATAGGTCTATGCTGGCATTTTAGCTTAGGTTAGGTTTTATAGAGCTGAGACTCTTGATAATAATTCTCACACGTTAGAGTTTGGCTACTTAAGTTTTAGCTTAACAAAATTAAAAATGCCCGACGATAAAAAATGTGCCTGGCTTTGTTACTTTGTGCTAAATACTGTTGAGTTTTATTTTGTACAATAACAGTTAAAAAAGTCACAATAGACTTTTTTAACTGTTTAAAATAAATTTTATGTATTGTTGACATTTGTTTATATTACTTCCTTTTTTTTTACAATCAACTTCTGTGATAGAAATCTAAAGACCAAGATTTAAAGACTGCTTCCTGTAATGGTTGTTTTTCTTAAGACAAGCAATTCATGTTTGCTATAAATTGTACCTGACGATGGCCTATACATTTAATGTTTTCGGCAATAAATGATTTTGATTTCTGATTAAAGTAGGCCTGCAGTATAAGTTAAAACTAAAAATTAAATTTGCCACGGGACTTGCTACAACTAACTTACTTAACTGCCTCAGTAAGTTAGGCCTAACTTATTCCAAATGGGTTTGGTCTTACTCCGGCAAGTAGTCAGTGACGAGTAACTTACTCCTCAGCTATAGGCCTACAGTACTCACTTCCACGTTTATCGGGCAGTACAGTTCTTTTGGGAGAGTAGCTTATAGGATAGGCTTACTCCTAACCCCTTCTGAGGTTTTCACAGAGTAGGCCTACCTGATTTTACCTTAAGTTTACCAGTGGCTTAAAATTTATAAGTTGTTAACCCCTTCAGTGCTAGGCCCATGCGATGATATATCTTTGTGCTTCTTTTTTCCAAAAATTTCTATGGAACGATATAGGGACTAATCGTTTTTTTGCGTTTCATTCAAATAGTGCTAAGCGACGATATATCGTGCCTGAGCGACTTTCGAGATTGTGTGTTTGAATGGGCATATATCGGATGACTCGGTTGTTGTTTCGAAACAGCGATGGTTTCTTTCGATTCCTTTTACAATCGAGGCCCAATAATTTAACTTGTAGCCTAGGCCTATATCATTTCTTAGCACTTTTGAGGTGGAAAATTGTATTTTTACCAATTTTTTCTTGCACATAAGACTTAGCCCCTGTGGCAAGCCTAGCACTTTTCAGACAAAATAAGTAAAAATAACTCTAGCATTTTTTTGGGTAAATTACAAAAAATATTTTAGCATTGAAATGGTTAAGAGTCATCTTAGGCCTACATGATTTGGTATTGGCTTGGACTAACTTACATCTAATTCTATATTCACTCACTGGTACCTATGCCTAACTTATTTTCGTACAATAAATAATAATTGTTTGGACAAACTTTGCAGTTTCATATAGGCTATGTTTGAGGAGATTCAGTGTTCTACCTGATGGGTAACCTAGTAATTGGTAAAAATCATTTATTTAGTTCAATGAACTGGTAAGTCAAATGTTGGCTAGGGTTGAAGTCAGTCATAAATTTCTAACTTAGGCCCTACATCATTTTAGTAGGGACAAGCTATACACAAATAGGAAATGTCCCTACAATCGGAATGTTCGTAGGCTATCATCAATTGTTTTGGCAGTTTTGATTGCTTAGCAAAATGTTCAACTTAAAATCAAATGGATTAGTTAGAAAAGCTAGGTCTACATTTTTATACTGATGTTTTTTTAAACTTGTTTCTCTGATTTTGAATTGCTAGTTTGAACTTAAAAGCAGTTCCCCATTCAATGAATTATTGTTCGGCATAGAAAATTTATGTAAAGTTGAGAGAGAAATGAATATTGTTTTCAATTACCGATATCTAGACTGTTACAAATTTGAATGCTTAATATAAATTTGCCAGTAGGCAATGTCCAATCGTTTTCATTAATCACCTGTGTTTAACCTGTTTTTTTTTTTTTTTTTTTTACAATGCAGTTAACTTTTTCTTGTAAGGGGTCCAAACTTTGTCCTTTATACCTTTGTTATCGTTGAACTACACCTAGGTAAGTTAATTAATACAGTGGTAGAAGAATACTGTAATATTTTGGATTTTTTGCCCCTGAAAGACAAAATTCAGTTTCAGTTAACTGTAGGCTATAATAATAACCATGTGGAATGAATTTAAATAAAGCTGAAATTGTATTAGCCAAACATTTTGATAATTTATTGTTTGCACTTTAGCAAATGTCTCTTAGTTGAGATCTCAGTTCATGTTTTGTATTTAATTATTTTAAGTTTGTCTACCCTTCAACCTATTGCATTGGTTGAGACATTTTACCTGTTGTCCCTTATCACAACAGTTCACTCAGCATTGTTTCTGAACTGTTCTAACAACAAATATTGTACTAAGGTCTAAAAGTAGCCTGTCTAGCAGGTGAACTAATATTAGAAACCAGACTCCCACAGCTGAGAGCTGAAAATACTCTCTAGTTTGCAGTTGTGGTGTACTGCACTGGAAGACTCTCAAATTAAATTTTTGATTGTAGTTTAGCATTAAACTTTTATAAATAATTTGTAGGCCTGACATTTTCTCTTGACACATTCTAGATTTTAAATCAGAAAGTTATATTGCTCTGAAATATTGAATATTGAAAATAACTGGTACCGGTATAATCTCTATAAGGCTATTTAACCACAGTTGTGCTCTTTTTTTAAAGAAAATCATTTATAGAAAACTATCTCTAGAATCTAGAATATTATTTCCTTGCTACCTAGATACAATCCAGTTTCCTTGCTAGATCTGATACAATCCATTTATCGAGATAAAGTATTTAGTTATTCATACAATTGGAGTTTTCTGTGTTATGACTGTACCACATTACGTTACGCATAAAACAGCTGAAATCTATAAATCACAGAAATGAACAATCTTATTAATGAGTGATAAAGTGTACACATTCAAGAGGTCATTTCCTTGTCATAACAGTGTCTTGTAAATAGAGAACAAACAATTTATAAATTAAAACACTTTTTTAAAAGTTCTGCATTTTCAAACACTAAAAAAGGAGAAAATAATTTATAAATATGTGGAGAGAACATAAATACTTGTAAGGTTTAAAACGAAAAAAGTTAGGCACATGAAATACCTAATTTAAAAATACACCCTCTATATTTATTATTTATTGCATGCGCCCAACGGTTTTTGTAAATTTATAAATTACTAGTGTACCTGTTGCTCGAATTCGAGCAATTGCGAAGCATTACAGGCGACTCAAAGCTTATGGAAATACTCACGATCTACACAACAGTTAGATATAATCAAAATCTTTTGTAAATATCTTATCTTTTTTCAAAAAGCTTATCTTGTTTTTTAGTGTTTTCTACAAATTTTTCCCTCTCATAGCCGCATTAGGCTGTCTATGACAACGATTATAAATGAAAAATAAATTATTTCTATTTCTTGTACTTGGTTGTGTTCTATGACTTTTTCTATGATTCCATTGTTTGCAAATCGATTATTTCAATGATTGCTCAAGAAATGTACAACAGTGTTAATTCAGTTTTATTTTTAGCCCATATCAAATTGTCCAGGATTTCTCACTCTTTTCCATTGTAATAATTACACCAACCCAAGTTTCGTCTACAGATGCAATATGCCAACGAATATCACCTACGTACAATCTCCAAGAAGTGGTAAAAAAGGCAGAAACCAACCCTACAATAGATATAAGTTAACTCCAAAAGAAATAATTTTAAGAGTTACTGTGATATTAGGTTTTTCCACTGATTTGGTAATAGAACATTATATTGCAAAACATGACACAATGCAGAAGAAAATCTAATTTATCAATCAGAAAAACCCATTGCAAATACTGTACTTAATTACACCAACCCAAGTTTCGTCTACAGATGCAATATGCCAACGAATATCACCTAGGTACAATCTCAGGGCCGGACTTAGGACTTCAGAGGCCCCGGGCGAATTTGCCGATGGGGCCCCCAGTATGATTATACGCGAACAAATACGGTACACAATGTAACGCATATTACATGCACACTAATTTTAAATAGGCAATTTCAAGGTGAATTAATATGTAAACCTGTTAGAATAGTATGCTGTATTTTGCATAATTTAATTTTATGTAATATTTTAAGTCTGAAAATAGCTACAATGTACGGTGTTATGTTATGATTTGTTCTTGTTGTAATTGTATTTATAAAATTTTAGTATACCTAATACCAACGCCTTACACATTTTTTTGCAATACATTAAAATTTATTATCCTTTGCAACAAATAATGAAAACTATAGATAAAATAAAAATAAAATAACAAGGTTTAGTTTAATTTTTTACTGTAATACACATTCTTGCTTGAATTAAAACACAAATAAAAAATAACTAACATTAATTAATGGAATAAGTTATATTTAAACATGTGATGTAAGTCAGAGATAATGCATAAACTTTTAAAGCTTTAATATATTTTATAACTTACTATAATTTTACTAACAAACCTTTTACTAAGTTTATAAGATACAAGTCAAAACAATTTTAAAGTTTACTTTTTATAGATTAATCATTATAAGGTTTAGAACATAGTTATTTCCCCTATAAATAAATGTCACTTCCTACTCTGATACATTGGTCACGTTGGCATGGCAATTAAAACCCCCTTTTCCTACATTTCTTGGCTGCACTAAAACTATATAACCATAAACTATGACTTATGTTTATTTTCATAGTGGTTTTGGCATGGAATTCTCGTTTGTATAATATGTTAAAGTCCTAGCATGAAAAGTACCATTAAGAACTTTAACGAGTTTGAGTTTTTTCTTGACGAGTAAAATGTTACGATACAAGTCTAATAACCAATCACAAGCTAACCATATTATATGAGTAACTGAAAGATGTTTAAATGTATTCAATATCTCAGATTAATACAACACAAACATAACATTCAATATAACATTAATTTGTTCTTTGTAGTGTTTGCAGAATTATTAATAAAATACAACACAAAAGTACGACAATGTCAACCAAAAACACACTGGGAGTAAAGTGATTTAAATTGTTTTGGATAGGCGATAAGACATTGTATGTATGTGTATGCGTGTGAGACAGACAGGACTAGACAGGATCCCTTATCAGCTCATTATCATTTATTGTTGCAGTTGCTTGTTGCTTTTTTACGATTTCAGTCTACAACGCTCGCCCGCTCCCAAATAATGTATTTTTTGTCAACATCAGACGACCCTAGTTGTCATAAAATGTCTATATAGATTTTTTTAGCCTACTGGCGCTGTATGATTTTGACTAACGACTAAATTGAAGATCCAAATTTTGACGTATAACTTAATTACTATTTTACAAAACCTTTTAATTGAATGGTTAATATAATACTTCTGCCCCTTAAAATCGTGATTGGCATATACTTAGAGGTAAAAGAATAACATCTAATAAAACATAAACAGAGCAATGTTTTATTTTTCAAAAGTATTAGAAATCCATTGAATCTCCATTTAACCCAACACAATTGTACAAGTTACGTTCTACGTTAGGACAAGAGTTTTCATATTATTTATTGTATTTTTTGCCCCAAGCGAAGGGGCCCCCTTCAACTCGATCGCCGCGGCCGTACGTTTGTGTGAACGGCTTCATTGAAACTCAAACTGGTCCGTCACAGCCTAGCAGCTATGCTCGTGTAAACTGGGTCTAAGCGCGGGGCCCAGTGCAACCCTGAGGAAAAGTCCCTTAGAGTCAAGAATTTTGGTTCTAGTAATACCTTAAAATTCACCTAACAATAACCTTAAATATAGGATAACGACAATAAAGCTGTTAAAACAGAAGGCCATTCGGTAAGTGTCTGACTAATTTTCGAAGATATTAATAAAAACTACTGTGCAAGGGGCCCCTTTCGGGGCCCCCCTAGGCCCGGGGGCCCCGGGCGCTCGCCCCGTCCGCCCCTAGGTAAGTTCGGCCCTGTACAATCTCCAAGAAGTGGTAAAAAAGGCAGAAACCAACCCTACAATAGATATAAGTTAACTCCAAAAGAAATAATTTTAAGAGTTACTGTGATTAGGTTTTTCCACTGATTTGGTAATAGAACATTATATTGCAAAACATGACACAATGCAGAAGAAAATCTAATTTATCAATCAGAAAAACCCATTGCAAATACTGTACTTCATAAATTCAATAAATCACAATTTAAATATTAACAGCTGTTTCATTAAAAAGTAGTGTAGAATTATGCATATGGTCGTAATGTAAACAAATCTCAAGAGGCAACTTTAAAGGCTTCTGGGGCAGAGCCCCAAGGGAATTTACCTCGTTCCTCTTTTGATGGCTCATCTACAGACCAAGACCTTTCTTTAGAGACCCCTACCAAGATTCTACGCCCAGCCGTTCTCTCAAATTTGCTGTGACAAAACCCCCGTTTTCCTCCATAAGAATAACATGGGATGGGAATTTAAAGGCCACTGGGGCAGAGCCCCAAGGGAATTCACAATTTTTCTCTTTTGATGGCTCATCTACAGACCAAGACCTTTCTTTAGACACCTCTACCGAGTTTCTACACCCAGCCGTTCTCTCAAAATAGCTATGACAAAGAAAACCAGTTTCAAATTAATATATAGATTTTCTATTTTTTAGTGTGTTAAAAAATCAGGTATTTAAAAAAAGGTTTTTATTCATAAATTATTTTCTACTTTTTAGTCTTTAATAAGTACGTTAAATCTATTTAATATGGCCCTGTTAATAGATATAACCAAAACCTGGTTTTATCTTTGCTTTGAAATATTTGTTTACATTTTTAGAATCTCTCCATATAGCAGGGAGTAGAACCTGTACCTCTTAACCTCTGCTCTTTGACAAACTGTCAAATTAAAGTAAATAACTTCTTAATCAGCATTGTACGTGTTTTTAAATTTACGGAAAGTAAACAAAAGAAACGTCTTATAACACTTAAAACATATATTTACGCCTATACTGTTAGTGTAAAAACATACAGACAGCGTAGCGTAGCGCAGCGCAGCGCAGCGCATGTTTTAAATCAAAACCGTGCATTGAAATGAGGTATGACATACTAGTAGCGTATTTTGGCGTAGCGTACAACCGAGGAACAAACTATTTTGATTTTCTCAGAGCGTATTGGAGCGCATTCGACTGCAGACACGCTTTAAAGTCAATACTAGTCTCTTTTCTGCACCAATTGGTCCCCTCCAATTAGTTGTCAGCTTCTCTCAATCATCCTTCACCAAACTAAATATGTAATCGAACGTTGTAGTCGACATTCTTGTGTAATTCTTAAACCGAGACTCATATTTCCTAAGGATTGGAAATAAGATGTACCTATTCACCATGTTTGCCCCTGCCTTTACACACTTTATGCGCCCCGACACTTCTCCTACTGATCAAAACTGCCACCTTAAGGTATTTTCGACAAAACTAATACGAACCGCCTTCGACAGAGCCATCCTCTATACTGATGTACCTTATTAAGACCGTCTACAACCTATGTTGCGCTACGCTACGCTGCGCTCCCTGTGTATATGTGACAACGCTGCGCTCGGCTACGCTACGCTGCGCTACATCACCACTTACCATCTTTTTTGTATATTTACCGTCTTGTGAGTAACAGTATAAGCGTAAATATATTTTATAAGTGTTATAAGACGTTTATTTTATTTACTTTCCGCAAATTAAAGTGATTGAAGTCAGCTGTAACCAGTGCACTATCAATATTATCATATCAATTATTGGTTATTATATAACTAGTGCACCTGTTGCTCGAATTCAAGCAATTGCTAAGTATTACAGGCGTTATTTAAAAAAAGAATAGCAATCATAATTTCCGATGACTTAAAAGAGTCGCAACACAAAGATAATGTGTAATCAATCACTCCACTTCAGTTATCGAAACTGAAAACAAACTCACTCTGAAAACTCTTATGTGTATCATGTGTTTACTATGAACAGCTGTAATTAATAAAAATTATTTGTCTCTTTAAGTAAACAAAATCATTTCATGATAAATACATTGGGATTTTGATGGCCTGTGGGGCAAAGCCCGAGGACTTTTATTACATGTATTGGTGAAAGGGGGCGTCTACAAAAAAATAACATAAAAAAATACTTAATTTTGACACATCGTTTGTAAAAATACGTCCATTATTAACGAAGGAGTAGTGTTTCGTAGAAATCACCTTCACAAAGTGTTATTAAGGATTATTGATTAACTATATCAATTAGGCCTATTGATAAATTGAATATTTACATTATTCCAAAATTTTAACATTGAAAATTTGGAAGCCTATGGGGCAAAGCCCAAGAGAAATATGAAAATAAAATTATTTAATATTGCATTTTCATCCGTTTCATCTACCTAGCTCATCGGGAAGGATAGTTTAAAATTGATTGCAAAATTTGCACCAAACAGACAAAAAAAGTGAACTAATAAAAACATTTTAAAATAGATACAAGGAAAAACAACATCCAGTTGTGGAAAAATGTTGAGGGCTCCACTGTGTCTTATTTCATTTTCTAGTACTAAACCAGTATTTCCTAAAACTTTTTTTATGGGGTAGGCTACCAAATCATAAGATAGAAGTAGGTATTTAGTGTCCCTCTTAGTCATGTGCAGTTATAGATTTTATGGTAGGAATTCGTTATCTAACTATAAACACTCTAACAATCAGACATTTAACAAATTTGATGATAAGTTAAATATATCAAACGGATAAGCATTGCATATAAGAGAGATTAAATTGAGTGGGAAATTGAATCCAAGAATGCTATGTGAGTGAGGAGGGGTAAACACAATAGTTCTTTGTGAGTTGTGTCTTGGAACATGGCAATTTAGTTGTCCCGGCAAGTCACAATCTTCCATAACTACGTCACCTTATTGGTATAAGATAAGGCGGTCAACTTCCTTCTGTCACTGAGACTAGTCATATCAAATATTAAATATGTTCAAGAGCTGGTGGAATGGAATGTTAAATGTACATATGTTCCAAATCTTTTAATATACATAAATCTTGAAAAATATTTTTTGAATTGCTTCAATTATTTTTGCAAGATAGAGTTGATGAGGATACTATACAACTCATGCGTATTCTAATTATTATTGTGAACACACTTATGAACAAAATAATAATTTTATTGAATTAAAAATTTTTAGAAAGCTGCAATATCTATAAATGAATTGTAATACGGAATAAGCTGCCTTAAAAGTGGCAATCAAGTGTTCTGTAAATAGAAATTTATATTGAAAACAACACAAAGATCTTTTAACGCTGACTTGCTACAAAAGACAACACCACCCATTGTATAAGGAAAGTTTACGATAAATCAATCGTTAAAACATGATCTGGGTGTGTAAACTGGCCTTAGATTGTTGATCCAAGGCCCCACTAGAAAAGTTTTTTTCTAGTGGGGACTTGGTTGATCCCAGCCATAAAATACATTGGTAAATTTGTTTAATTTTTTAAAATTTCATGTTCAAAAAGCACAGCTGTTTCATTAACGTAAATTATGCTGAATTCCTATTAAGCTGTTTTGTTTGGCTTTAACAGAAGGGACATGAAATGTTACCCATCATTGTCTGTACCATAGTAGCCAATTTAGCACCGAAACCAAAATTGATTCTCGGTACTGGATCCCAGCTAAAAAGTACTCATTCCATTCCTTGAGTAAGTTGCAAACGTTGACCATTTTTATGACATATTGTAAAAATATGTTCTATTCATACCAAGAGCAATCCTGACATGAGGGTGTTTTCTTAAGACCCTTACGCTTTTGTGTATATATCCGTAGTTAGCTTGTATGCCGCAACGAGGCTCCTCACAACTTGCTAGTATCATTTAAGTGAACAGAATGACACCAATTGCAGCTCTGTAGCTCTCTATATACATATGCCCGAGGGTGGAGCGGTCGCCCCCTTCGCCCCTCTCTGGATCCGCCACTGCTTGTTGCCGCGTTCAAGTAAAATATGGATTCATACGCAAAACTGGCCCTTGCTTAAAAAACCGCCCTCGTATTATCAGATATATTATAACCTTAATTTGTGGAACGTACACCACCACGTACCACAGGTTGGGAAAGGCTGGTTGAGAGTATTGCAGAGCCAAAATTGATATGTATTACTAAAATTCCCTGGAGGATAGTAATATGAAACAAATTTTTTTATGAGAAATCCCAAAAGAAGACAACCGAGAGGAAGGCCAAAGCAAGTGGTTGAGCAAAGTGAAGGAGAGACCTGGAGTGATTAGATGCAACCGAGGAAGATGCAGAGGATAGAGAAAGATTGAGGGGCGTTGGTGCGACCAAATATCTCCTTAGGCCATGGGATAATTAAGAGTAAGATAAATTCTCTGGAGGCTACTTGGTCTTCTTTGCTGAACGAGTTTTTTTATGTCTTATATGCTAGTGATACTTATTGTTTTTAGAAACTCCTAAGGGAAAGCAATTCAAACCTTTAAATGTTTTGTGCATGATCAGTGGATTGAACCTGGCCCCCAAAACTATAAGGTTTAAAACAAATAAAATATATTGTTAAAAAAATGTCCAATCCAACAACTTAAAATAATGTACTTTTTCTACAGTCATCACAATCAAATAAATTCACTACTAAAATAACTTGAGTTAAGACGAAAAACAGGATTTGGCAAATAAGTGATGGTCAATCTTTTTGGCAATAGAAAAATCTTTAGTTTTATTAATTCACAAAATGTTCAAACAAAGATAAAAAATCTTTAAATCCAAGTGGTAGTTGGCACAAAGAAGTAAGGTGCAGAGGAAATTTGCTTATGGGACAACCATGCACTTTTGCCAGCTAGTATAATCTGCTGGAAATATACCCGTGATGAGCAAGGAAGAACCTGAGCGGTGATTCCACTGTGTGGAAATTCCAATTGCACTGGGCACAGGGTCTTCCTCTACCAAAAGTGTTATAATACATGAGGGCGAGGGTCTTGGACTGCCATAGACATCAGCAACTATTGCTAGACCACTGAATTGTGTCATTCTTTTTTGTTCGTATCTACGCCAGTTGCATTTTGTAATGAAGTAAGAAGTCAAACACTTTTAAGGGAAAGCGGTCCAAACCCATTAAAGTGCCGGGGATTGAACCCGTTCCTCCCGCACCCAAGTCCGAAACGCTAACCACTAGGCTAGCAACACACCAAAACCCTCCCCAGAGGAGGTATGTTTCCTCTGTACCTTACTTCTACATGTAGTTTTTTAACATTACTATATAGGCTCTAGGTAAATAGTGTTGAGGATCTTGTGATATGACATAAATTACACTTTAAAATGAAGTAGGCCAAGCCTTAGCATAACATAATAAATATTCCACGGAGCTCTAAAACATGGAGGGAATATAAAATCATCTATTCAAACTTTAACTATTATCTATGACAAGAACCGATTGGTTGTTAATTATTTATATTACTGTATTATACAAGCTAAGCTAACTTAACAATTAAAATAAATACTGTAAAATTTTAACAAAACCTAAGAGTGCATTCTATTCCCATACCAAATTGTTGAAAATAACAACTTAGCATAATAACAGGCTACTTGCAATAACCCTGTTTACAATAAAAGGACATAATATCACTAGTTTGTATTTTTTTATTTTTTTTATTGAGTTTTATAAATGAATAAATACTTTATTGCCTTAACAATATAAATTGTATCGACAGTACAATTAGGTTTAGTATTAAATACAACTCTTTAAATTTTTATCTTTAAGTCTTCAATAGAGTAGATTGGATTTTCAGTAACGATTTTTTTAACATTTTTTTTAGTTCTTTTAATTTTAAGTTTTGAATATTAGTTGGTAGTTTGTTAAATAATTTTCTTCCGTTTGATAAATTGATTGATAAACAGTAATTTTTGCAATGTAGAGGCTTGGAAAATAATGGCTTTAATAATGCAATGAATATCAGTTTAATAAAGATTATAGTTGATTAATAATGGGTGCAGATTCTATCTAGGAGATAATGGTCTTGACCTGAGTGTGGTTTGGAGTCCAACTCACCTATCTAATAAAAAATTGATAAATGTATGGAAAGGTACGGAGAACTTGGTGGATGATGAATAACAAAAAAATAAATTTTACAAATTACAAATCATGTAGACGTTAGCAAGCCCTCTATAAATACAACCCCTTTTTGAATCCATCATCAAAAATTAAACATTTGAGAAATTGAAAACTATTCAAACTATTGGCATAAGTTTGGCACTTTAAGTTGTCATCCTTTCTGAAGATAGCTTTTGGATCGGAGATGGCTACTCTTACATACACAGAGGCGGCCTTAGATGGTAACGGTAACAATGGTAACTCAAAATATTAAGATTTTTAGTACTAGAGTATAAAAATGTCAAGACAAGATAAAATCATTAAAAATTATGACTATGAGGCTTACCGGATGAGTCTATTAATCCTCATAGACATAGGTAAGATTGCTGGTATTAATATGTCTGTTAAAATATTAAACCTCAATGAACTAGCTCCCCCAGTCCCCGTGTTACACAAAGACCGCTCACAACACGTTGTGCAAGCATACAACTTTGTCCGTTCACCAATTACAATGCAGCCGGGCTCACAACGACTTGTGCAGTTGCGCTCCAGCGACCACATGCGAAGAACTGATGTGGAGTTTTCAGTACTTGTTGTGTAAGAATATCGCTTCACCTGCAGAAAATAAAAAGCCAAATTGATTAACATCCATTTAGTCTGAAAAACAAAAAAAAAATGTCTATGAGCACTTGTAAAAATATATTTACACAAAGTACTGTTGACTCACAAGATGGTAAATACAAAATTTGGTAAGTGGTGATCGATTCCAGACTCAATAGGCAAATTACAGAATAATTAGTAGAACCCCTCATATCCGGCTACCACAGAACCGAGTCTCTGGCTGGATATCGATTTGAATAATCTGCAATAAATCAATGTATGGTAGTCAAAAGAAGTCTTTGAGCCTCTTTCAGGATTATTAATTTTTTTTATACACATGTTGTTTGTAAAACCAAAATAAACATTTTTTAGAATAAAGGATTAAATAATGGATATTCAAATATTATGATTTCAGATAACATAAACAATATTAAATGATGATGGAGGGAACAATGACTCAATGATTGGCAATAACACAATGATTGACCTTGAGATCATTAAGGCCAAGTCACACCGAGCTCGCTCCCGCGGCGGGAGCGAATTTTGAAAAATCGCTCACCATGTTATCAAATGTGCCAAGTCACACCGCACTACCGCGCGCCCGTGGGCGTGCGGTAGTGTCCGCCACGTCCGCCTGCTGAGCGATTTTTTGAGACTACCGCGGCGGGAGTTTTGTCTAGCGCATGCGCAAAGGGGCATTTTGAATGCTCAAGCTATTTAAAGTTTAAAAGTAATACAGTTTTAAATTAAATTTAACATGTTTCTTTTGTTTGATGATGTAGTCTATGTTGTTTTGTATTATCTTCGTGATTATGTTTATCACCAGAAAAAAGCATTTTTGTTTACCATGCAAAAATAGTGTTTACGGTGAAAATATTAATGTTTCCCATAAACATTTTTATATTTCCGACGTAAACATTTTTTTTTTATTGTTTCATAAACTTTTTTGATTTGCAACTACAAAAAAACTTTAAAATCAACGTAAACTTGAACTTTCAATAGAAGGCAAAAAATTACATTAGTTTTAAAATGGTCATATGTTTTTATTTAAAAAGTAAATAGTCTTTGTAGTGTAGCGAAAAATAACGTTCAAAAGCTGAAAGTGGATAATTTATCCACAACCATATTTAAAATGCTTCGAACACAAGGTCTAAATTAAATAAAAAAAAAAAAACTAGGTTTTCACTTTTTAAAGTAGCCCTACACTAAGAAATTAATAAACAATAAATTGCTTCTTAAACACTTTACTTAAAACCTGCAAAATTACATGGCATACTAAACAGGTAAGATGAGTTTCTTATGTAAAACGAATTGTAATGAACTCATCTCAAAACTCCCGCCGCGGACGCGAACTTTTGGTGTGACATGGCTCGAGGAAAAACATCCGCGCGCGGTACTCCCGCGGCGGGAGTGGCGGATGTCGGTGTGACATGGCCTTTTGTCCTTAAAATGTTTTAAATTTCCAATGAACTTTCATTTCCTTAATTAACTGCCTGGCGCTCAGGCTTCATGCTCAACTGAGAAGTGTCACAATAAAATGTAAACAAAAAGATTAATTGTGAGAACGCTGGAAGACTAGTACTTGCAAAAGGCATCTCCAAGCCATAAAAAAATTGATATTGGCATGAGGCCGGATATCAAGGGTTATACTGTGAAACTACGTTGCAGTTAGATTTTGCCTGAAAACCATTTTGAAACTTACATTTTCAGAATAAAAGAAGGACTATTATTAATAAACAATGCTTTGAGCAATATGTCAACAGTAAAAATATCGACTAAGATATATGGACCATGATTGTATTGGTTGTACAGTATGTGTTGATAATTCTGTTTATGGGGCTAAAGTTGGATGTATGAAAATTTTATTGTTATGATGAGAGGTGATGTAATATTGTCCAACCCGACTAGGATTTAATAATCGCTACAAACAGCTGTTGCAATTGCTAATGCAGTCTGATTATAGCAGTCCCTAGATGTGGCGGGGCAGTACATCAGCTCTACTAAACCTTTGCATCAACCTTTAGGGACCATAAAGACCGAGTAACTGAAACAAACCTTTGCCAAACGCTATCTAGGCTATATTTTTGTTTACTAGGCTAGGCCTATATGTCTATTTAACATATCAAACCTCAACAAATTAGCTCCCTCAGCCCCCGTGTTACATAAAGATTGCTCACAACACATTATGCGAGCATACAACTATGTCCGTTTAACAATGACAATGCAGCCAGTTTCACCAATTATCTTAACAAAAAACTATCTAGACTGTCGACTTGGGGGTACAGTAACAAAACTGTTCCATCACACCTATCTTACACTCATCTTTAAAATTTATTTGGCTTCAAACATTCTTAAGCCACCAATTCTTAATAAAAATAACCCATCTAATGAAAGTGTACGTTTTTAACCTAGCAGTTAGCATTACAGACCTTGGAGCAAAAGCAATAGTTTCAATCACCCCCAAAAAATTAACGAGTTTGGACAGCTTTTCACCCTAAATCCGTGATTCAAAATTCTGTACAGCAATACTGTACAAAAATTCTGTAGACAAATACCGTAGTTTAGTTCCTCTAAACAAATCTAGGCCTAGTTGTGAAAGTTAAGTAAGATAAATACCATGCAAATGGTTCGATGCTCAGGACACTTGTAGACAAGCTTAGACTCGTTGCCAGCTGAAAGGTTGCTGCATCTGTCACCATCATCCATGGTATCGCACTTGTAGCACCACACGTCGTGTTTCTTCATCTTAGCTCCTTCCGTCTGGTGCTGATTGTTGATGAACTCTCCTACAGCAGGTTTATACATGTGTTATGAAAGGTGTAGGCCTACTTTATAGCAACTAAAATAGTAGTTTACGCAACGAAGATTGCGTTAAGTGAGTCTTTACGACACGAGTAGAAAATTTATGGCACTCGCCAAGGCTCGTGCCTTAAAACTTCTACGAGTGTCGTAAAGACTATTAACGCGAGTTGCGTACACTACTTTACCTACGACCGTTTTTTAATTACTATCAATCTGGATTTAATTACTAAAAATCACTACTGATAACTTTTTAGAGAGGTTATGTTTTCGTGTATTGTCATTGCCACTGAAAGTGATGCATCGACTTGTTGTATAATCAGCTGATTTCCTGTAATTACGTGTTTGTTAAACTTCGTTAAAAATATTACATTGCTAGCAGCATTCTTACCATAAATAATATTGTATCGGGTACAATTCGGCAAATATTTCATTTATTTTTGGACTTCCACCAACTTAATTAAGAATACGCGAGTATCAACATGAAAAAGTCGGATCAACGATTAAATTGGTCAACTGATCAGCTGATCAGCTGATTAGTTGATGTTTGAAGCATTACAATTTTAATTCTTTTCTCTCAATACTTGAACCTCATTGGTCCGTTACCTGTGTGGATATGAGAAAAACTATGCTGATATGAAATGAAACTATGCTGATATGAAAGTAAACAGCTGTAAAGTGAAACTTTTCAATTCTAAGAACTGGACTGAAATGGCTACTTTAAAAAACGGTCGTAGGTAAAACTTATATTAGGTATATGACTTAATGTTAAAAATAATGAGTAGGCATATAAATTTGGGTGTGGACTCTTATAGGTTGGAGATACAAATAATGTTAGAGTGTAAAAAAAGAAATCACGGTTGTTAAGAATCCTTGAGGATAGACTTGTGGTTATAAATCAGGACCACATGCAAGCTATAGACATCCGAATAACAAAATAACCTGCCCAGAAACGAAAAGATCACGTGGTTCGTGCCGGTAGGTGTGGCGTACCCTTCAAACCTGCGCGGCTCGAAATGCCCCAGAGTTCTTTTGTTTCTGGTATGTCTATAGATGACAAATCTTAGGTGAATCTTCAGGTGCTAGGCCTATAAGCTGAAAAAACTTGAATGTTTCAAAAGTGTTGTGTGGTTATACTAAGGGCAACCAAAAGCGTAAGTGGTTGCCCCCTAGTTTCAGTAGGACAGATCAGTCAAAGTGTAAATGTCAGATGATGATATTGTACTTGAGAATGGAGTTCTGAAGTTTTTATTATAAGACTCCGAACAAGTGTGAATGGGTAAATGATTTTTTTAAGGATTAGGAAGAAGGAGGGGAGTAAGTTATGCACAGATTTTTGCTTATCTTCTAAATTAACCAGTAACCAGATAAGCTCTATCTATGAATATTTTAGAATTAAGCTATGCCAGAAACATTTTAGCCTACTACATTTTAGAGAGAATAACATAAAATATTTTGCTAAATAGAAGTGCTTTGCAACTTCAAGGACGCGCCCCAAATTGGTCTTCATGCATGAACTGCATCAATCAATGCCCTAGTATCCATGTTGAACAACTAAAAACTTAAACGACACTTTATACAACAGTTACCTAACCGATGCTACTGTGTCAGTGAACCAGAACAAACTGAGATACACTTGCTTCTAAAAACAATTTTTTTGTTTCCTGATTGGAGAAGCGCAAGCTTGTCCCTGCGTGTGCTTGCTATTGGCAAGCACTGTAACCATGCATGACTGGACAAGTCGCCACAGGTTTCCAGTAATCTACTAAAATTTTTTTTCAAATAGCAAGCTTAGTCAAGCGTGCTCCACTATTTTACTTGCCCAACCGTGCCTCCAAAGTAAGTTAAACGACGCCTTAATTAAAAAGGCAGTTGACATGCTTGAAATTGGAAACAGCCTCTTCCATGGGCCTAATTTAGTCTTAAGTTTTTCTTGATTGCTTCAACCTTTAAAAATCAACTAATTATAATCCAGTAGCATAACTAACTAGCCTACTACAATTTTGGAAGCATTCATACAATATGCTAAGTAGGTTAAGTTTATACAGACTCCAAAGATTTATGGGCCAACCTGTAATGAAAAGCCTACTAGCCAACTAATTATGTCAAATAGGCTAACAATGTTATTCGATAATCTATCCTAGGATGTTCGCAGAACTGTACCCTTTTGCTGGTTTGGTTTTAACTTACAGAATCTAAATAGGCTACCTGGCCGAGACTTTGAAGATTGCGGAAGCGGACTGTGTTTTCAACAAAATGTCTGAGAGTTTGTTCCAGTGTTTCATATTTAAAGATACCGTACTCATTAGTCTAGACATAGCATAGCTTTCTCGACATAGTTTCCTTACTTGATCATTGAGACCTACTTATGTTGTATAACATAAACTTAAACGACACCCCCAATTTTGAATGTACTGGTGACATCACCAGTAGCCTAAGTTAAGTTTATTTACCTGAAATACTTGATGTGATAATAATTATACAAGATACAACCCAAATGACGTAGTGAAGTTCCATTACTGAAAATTCCAGGTATGCTTGGCGATTTGAAGTTCTGAATTAAGGGATCTGAAAGAAATTATGATAAAAATTAATTGGTTTCTAGGCTAGGTTGATGATGTTTGAAATATTTATCCTAGGCATATTCTTGGATAACACAAGGTAACAAATGCAGACTTTAATGTAGGCTTACTGTACCAGAAGTTAAATTAGGTTAGGTTCCTTGTTCTCCTTTTACTTTAAAAATGTCCCTAAAGTTCATTATTAAGAGTTATTTGGTAAGGTTTGTAGTTAACTTACAGGATAACAGACGACACTTGACTTTTGATTTTCACAGAACACTAAAAATCGATTTTGTATTTTGCCGCACGGATGCAGCTAGACTACCAGCTGTTGCAGTTCACAGTCTAGTACAGTATTGATTACGATTAAGGTTGATGAGTAGAGCATCAAGTCTTGTAATACTATAAGAAGTGTATAAACTATAAATTAGATCTAATCTCAACCACCATTATTAGAATAAACTGTAACGTCATCCTAGGAAAAATAGTATTAATTACACCTAACATGGAATTTATGCAATTAGATGTAGACTTTTCTTCTAATTGTCGTCTTAGGAAATAAAAACTCTCCGGTAGGCGGTAACTATTGAATGTAATGTGTTTCCGTAGATTAAATATTTGTATCATATTTTAGAGTAAATATTTAAGCATTCCTGAAGTTAAATACATAGGTATCAACCAAAACATGCCAACATGGTGGTTGTAATGCCAACATGGTTTTCATTACAAACCACATTGTAGCCCTTAAAATTTGCTATATTTTTTGTATTTAATGTTTTTTGGTATCTTTATTTGTTAAAGAGATATAGCGAAATTAGTGTATTTTAATGTTTTATTAAATGGTACTCAAAGTGTTTGCTGTTGTAAATGTACACGTCTAGGTCTCAATTAAAACTAATTAAATACTAATCAAATAAAACTAAAAAATTAAAATACTACCCAGATTGTTAAACTTGGAGGATTAATAAAGGAAATATCACAACTGCAAATATTCTTAGTTATTTTACAATAATTCCAAAGTTATAATAGTGCTTTGAATGAATACTGTCTATAAATGCTACTTGTAAATAAATAATAAATAAAATAATCATGAAAAAACAATGAGCGTGTGCGTGACACTGGTCACGTTAGATCAGATAAAACAAATTATAAGGAACTTACTGGACCTGTACGAGAGGTGAATGCACCTGTGGTAGTAAAATAGCAATACAGTACCATGGAGAAGAAGCACTACGTGCCTATAAACAGAGTTGGGGCTTGCATGGAACAAAATGGAAGGCAATTTAAGCAGTTGTAGAAGTCTAGCAGTATGTAGGCTATTAATGCTGATTCAAACAAATTATTCATTCAAAGTACTATTAGAGCCATGGAATTGTAAAATAACTAAGAATATTTGCAGTTGTGTTCTTTCCTTTATCAATCTTCCAAGATCAACAATCTGAGTACAGTACTATTTTTTTTTTTTTTTTAGACAAAATTCGTTTTAATTGAGACCTAGACGTGTACATTTACAACAGCAAACACTTTGAATACAATTTAATAAAACATTAAAATACACTAATTTCGCTACAGCTCTTAAACTAATAAAGATACCAAAAAACATTAAATACAAAATTTGTAGCTAATTTTAAGGGCTACAATGTGGTTTGTAATGAAACCCATGTTGCCATTCGAAATTTTTGAGATAACAGCTTTTATTACTTCAAAAAGTTTGAAATTGCGTACCGGTAACATATGTAAAAAGATAGCAAAAGGGTTGAAACCAGAGTTTTTTGAAAGCTCATTTAGCATCTAAAGTGTTATCAAAAATTGAACCCCCCACAAAATTTCACCTCGTTACAGTGAAGAGTAGGTAGTTCAAAGTTCTATTTTTTTGTACGTTTTTGAACACCCTGTAAATAGGGATGAAGATAATTTAAATCTTTTTCCACTAAAATACTCAGGACTAAAGGACCTTTAAAAAGAGGTATAACACAACCCCCCTTTGCATTTGAAAATTTTCCAAAAACCACCCCACCCCCCAAAATATGTCCTTTGGGGTTGAAAATAATTTAGCGGAATTCCTTGGGGTCGAATAGGGGGTTCCAGTTGCAATTTGGTTTCCATTTGCTTTCATATCGGAGCTATACAAGCCGGCCGGGTGGTCTGAGACACCCTGTGTATATATATATATACAGGGTGTTTTTTTAAAAACTTGCATCTTTATTTATGTAAAAACCGCAATAGATAGAAATATGAAGTTTGCGGGAATCATCTATTGACGTAGGGGGACCAATTGTTTTGAATTCAACGTTACATTCACATTCCCCCCCTTTCCCCCCTGCCCCCAACTTATTTTTTTTAAATAGCAAGGTACCCCTTGAGACATATCAAATAAAAGAGCATAAAAAAAGAAAATGTTTGATGAAAAAAAATTGAAAATCGGTTCATAAATTTGTGAGATATTCCCCCCTCACCCCCCCGGAACTTAATTTTTTTTTAAATAGCAAAGTACCCCTTGAGACATATCAAATGAAAGAGCATGAAAAAAGAAAATTTTTGGTGAAAAAAAAATTTAAAATCGGCTCATGAATTTGTGAGATAATCACCCCCCTTTTCCCCTACCCATAACTTGTTTTTTAATAGCAAGGTACCCGCCCTTGTGACATATCAAATGAAAAATAAATTTCACCAAAATTTTTCTTTTTTCATGCTCTTTCATTTGATATGTCACAAGGGGTACTTTGCTATAAAAAAAAAATTAAGTTCCGGGGGGGTGAGGGGGGGAATATCTCACAAATTTATGAACCGATTTTTAATTTTTTTTCATCAAACATTTTCTTTTTTCATGCTCTTTTATTTGATATGTCACAAGGGGTACCTTGCTATTTAAAAAAAATTAAGTTGGGGGCTGGGGGGAAGGGGGGGGAATGTGAATGTAACGTTGAATTCAAAACAATTGGTCCCCCTACGTCAATAGATGATTCCCGAAAACTGCATATTTCTATCTATTGCGGTTTTTACATAAATAAAGATGCAAGTTTTTAAAAAAACACCCTGTATATATTACAGAATATGTTTTACTTTTAAGCTATATTATGCTATAAATCCAGAAGACAAGTTATATAAGTAAAAGTTAGATTGTACCGGTGATCTACTCTAGTGTGAAATACAACTGGAGGGCTGAGGTAGCGCTGCAAATTAACTAAGCACTCTCATATATCACAGTGTACTAAAAAAAAAACTAAAAACACATTTATAAGTTCTTTTAGTATAGGCTCTCGACAAAGCCATCATATAAAAAACAATTACACTACACTGCGCTCTTAAAATATCTTATAGGTATCAACGAATCTAAAAAAAAAATAATGTAGATTTTGTTTGTAGGCCTATACGTTAAATATTTGATTTAACTATTGGAAAATATATTTCTGCCTAACTTTTTTAATCGAAGTTCAAGTAAATGTAGGTCTAGCTGGAATAAAAGTTATAGTTACCGGTATCTATATATTTTATCACTGCTCCATAAATCAAAACTATTTTGGTAAAGTAAAAGAGAAAACAAAACAAACATAGTCAAGACGCCGTTGTTTCCAAGGTATGCGTTACCTTAAAATAGGCGCTACATCCCGTGGTGGGCTATAGAATTGACTCACAAAGGGAGTATATTTAATCTATTCCTCTGGCCTCCTCAATAACACGCGTTTTTTCTGTCTCTACCTTTTTCTGATGCTCCGTTTTTGCTGTACTTTTTCTTCCTTTGTCATTTGATGGTATAGATATTTTAAGTGTATTAAAAGTGTGAGTTGTTTAAAATTACAACAGAGCCCTTCGATTTCATGGAATTCGCTTTTGAAAACGTTTGAACCCACAGTTTGAATACACGGTTTATGGCCTTGCGATTTTTTTACGATAACTCTCTTTTACATAAATGCACATTTTTATAAAGACCGGCTATAACTAATTATAAGATATGAATATTTGTGTATAAATATACAAAATGACGAGGTCGATATGCACATCAAATTTAAGGTCTTTATTAGTAGAATACAATGCCTCAGATTTGAGCTCAAACAAAAGAACAACTGAGTTAAAAACGACAGCCGTTCAAATATTCAAAATGCCAGATTCAAAAAATCATTGAATGGCTGCCATTTTTGTCACGGTTGTCCGTTTGCATTTAAATTGGCGGAATTGCATTCTACTAATAAAAATAAAGCCCTTTAATTTGATGTGCATATCGACCTCTAGCGGGCGCCTTCCTGAGGAGGCTTGTTTATACTGTAAAAAAGAATTGCAAATTTAATGCATTTTTGAATTAGCTGTCATTTTGGACTAGGTTGTCCGTTTAAGTTCGGGTTTGCGGCATTATATTTTAATAACATAGACCTTTAAT
Organism: Macrosteles quadrilineatus; assembly: GCF_028750875.1. Classification (NCBI taxonomy): domain Eukaryota; kingdom Metazoa; phylum Arthropoda; class Insecta; order Hemiptera; family Cicadellidae; genus Macrosteles; species Macrosteles quadrilineatus. The sequence continues at coordinate 163,318,320 of NW_026542594.1, forward strand.
TTTTGTGCAAATTGGTATAGGCTTTCATTTTTGATATTTTTTAGATTCCTAGCGGGCCGTCCCCCTAAAGAAATAGCAGATCTGAATAATGCGTTAAAATGGTTCTAATGCCCAGTAACTGTGTATCAAGTTTTGAAGCTGTGGGCATTTTTTTACACCAGACTTTTAATGTTTGTTAAAATGTTTAGTAAGATTCTCTATTCCATCGTGAAAATGTTATATTTCTATCTACTGATGATGGTGATAGTATGGAAACTCTATGAAAAAAAGTAAATGAGGTCTATAGAAAAAGGTGGATAAAACGAGAACAATAATAACCATATTAAATTGAATCAGACTTTTCGTCTTTCTTATATCCTATAAAGACACTTCCTTGGAATCTGTTGTGGGTTTTCTGAAATAAATTTTCTTGGAGACTTTTTGAAATAAACTTTCTGTTCATAAAGGGAATCAATTCAATAGAATATGTAAATCGAAACAATCTTTGTGGATAAGAGATTGCTGACAACAATACGGCCATAATTTTTTCCCAAGATGTCCAAGACCCAAAAGTTCGAGAAATTTATACGGTATAGTATCAGACACGATTTGAAATATTATAAGTACTCTGAAAAGTGGTAAAAATGGTCCATCACAAACTGCTAGTATACTTGATTAGATGTAGACTTTGGCAAACTTATACCAATATCACTGGCACGCAAACAACTAACAACTCCAAGAATTTTTGAGTAAATGAGATGGAGAGAGGAAATTTTATTTTAAACCTATAAATTATGTTACAATAAACACTTCAATCTTCATTGTTTCCAAATAACACACGTTCGTTACTCTTGTTGAGCAAACAATCTAAATATTTATTTTAGTAGGCCTACATTTACTCTACGGACTCCAGTTCAAAAAAGATTTAACTTTTCCTAGCAGTTCACAGTTGAAGCAGATTGTTTGTTGTTTGTTTGACTCAAACAACCGCAACCACGGCTTGTTTGATTTCGGGTGACAAACAGTGAAACAGTGTGTCAAGCGACCACAGCTCTGATACAAACCAACCAAGATCGATAACTAACTGGCAATATCCCTGAGGTAAAATTAGTGATGGAAAACATACAATATGTAAGAAAAGTATTGTTGTTCAATGTATGATAAAGCACATTTACTTTAGGTACTTATCTAAAGTAAAGGCTACTTTAGGTAGTCTTAACATTAGGGTTAAAGTGGGGTGTGTTGTGAAAGTTCAAAAATTATTCAATACTATATTACTTTTGGGAGTAGGATGATGCGAGACTATTGTTGTATTTTAATGTAGACGAGAGGTCGTCCAGTGGTCGAAACTCGACCAAAAATATGTAATGTACTCACTTCTCTATTTTCACCCCACACTGTAAATAAAACATGTGATTGGAGTTTCTTCCATTTGTTTTGATTTTCTGTTTATATTTCGTTGTTATTTCGTCACCAGCATGGCAACGCATAAAATCCATGTAAATTTTTTCAAATTTTCAATCTCATTTTTTGTGCTTATCTTTGAGCCTATTTAAATTTATAAAGGGATTCTGCACACCTACAGGAAAATTGCTTTCTAACGGTATGCGCAGATTTGCCCCACGATGCACACAAGCTGAGAAAAAAGGTTTTAAAGAAACATGCTTGCCTATTAATATATAGACGAGAGGTCGTCCAGTGGTCGAAACTCGACCAAAAATATCTAATGTACTGTACTCACTTATCTATTTTCACCCCACACTGTAAATAAAACATGTGATTGGAGTTTCTTCCATTTGTTTTGATTTTCTGTTTATATTTCGTTTTTATTTCGTCACCATGGCAACGCATAAGATCCATGTTAATTTTTTCAAATTTTTAAACTCATTTTTCGTGCTTATCTTTGAGCCTATTTAAATTTATAAAGGGATTCTGCACACCTAGAGGAAAATAGCTTGCTAACGGTATGCGTAGATTTTACCTACGATGCACACGAGCTGAGAAAAAAGGTTTTAAAGAAACATGCTTGCGTATTAATATATAGATAGATAGATTGTTGAAAATGTAGAATAACAATTTTTATGAAACACAAATAGGATGATATCATTGATAGATGACGTTTAGGGGCTATATGTATCCAAAAACACTCTCATAATCTATCATAGTGGATAGTTACTCTTCGTGACATGTCTAGGATTTTAGGTAATCATTTTTTTTAGTCAAACTATCTGTTTTATGTGTTTGTAGATTAAATAATATCATTGACTATCAAGATAGTATCTCTATTGTAAATCAGACGACTTTATATAAAAAAAAATCACATATAAAATCCGCTGTAGCGTAATAAGTGAATCGAAAACAAAAATTGAAAACTAGAATTTTCAAAAGCTGTAAACATCTCGGTGAATTCAACATCAAAAGACGGGAAAGCGGAGAGATGTTTAACAGACCAGACCCGACAGGCTAAATTGTCGGGATGAAGCTGATTCCTTTTACGTCAAACAAGGTGAAATGATTCCGTGCTTTCAGCAACAGTCCTAAGGAAACGTTTCTTACTTTATTTTCTCGAGAGTAACTTTAATTAACACGGTATGTTCAAACTGAGCTGTTATAGTGAGGAGAATCAGATCGGGTTTTAAGACCTGCATGCGAGTAAAACACTCATGGAAATGTCTCTAACGCATAGCCTCTTTTATTTTTGAAGGAAACAGACTCATAAATGTTGCGTTTAAAATGTGTGTTATAAAAATATTCACTTGTAAAATATTTTTGAATAGTCCTACTAATATTATAAATAAGAAAGTTTGGATGTATGGATGGATGTATGGATGTATGTTTGTGACAAGTGAACGCGAAAAATACTGGTCGGATTGGGCTGAAATTTGGCATGATGATAGCTCACATTCCCGATTAACATATAGGCTTATTCTTATTTCAAAAATCCTTTCGGGCTCCGCCCCAGTGGCTCTGGAGTTTCCCATGTTAACCTTATGAGAAATGGAATTATTGAATCTTAACAGCTGTTTCAATTAAACAAGTTGGTTCTGTTCTATGATGTTCAATAGCATTAAAGTTACAAGGATTACCAACAGGGTGCAGCACTAATATTTCTTTTACATTTATGACAACAGCTAATTTGCAACCAAAAGGTGAGTAAGCGTAGCGAACGAACTTCAACCTGGAGGCGAGTTAGCGTAGCGAACGAGCTAACCTGAAGGCAAGTGAGCGCAGCGAACGAGCTCCAACCTAAAGGTGAGTGAGCGTAGCGAACAAACTTCAACCAGGACGTGATTGAGCCATGCGAACGAGATAATCTTGAAAATTAAGAAGTTAAACGGGACAAAGCCCGCGGGTTACAGCTAGTAATCTATAAAAGGAAATCTCGGAAGAATTTATCATGCTATAAACCATAACCAGCTGGTAAAGTAATAATTTAGATATTGTTTGATGATGCTAAACGGGAAATACTCTGCAAAACTTAAAATATGGTTATGTTTACGTGTACAGCCTTATTTATTTTCTCTTCTGATTACAGCCCCGACGCTAGGTCCTAGTTCCTTGCATCATTGGGCTCGTATACTGCGTGCATCAATACATAAAGTTAGACTATATTCATCAGTGCGTTAGTGTGGTGCGTATACCTCTCACCATATTGTAAAATTAAGTCTAATAATGTCCGTTAAGCTCAGATTGAGTGCAATGACACGTTTTTGTCACATTTGAAAATAAATACAACTATGTGTGCTTTTTATTGAGTTATACATGGTATCCCAAAAAAACTGAACAACTTTGAAGCTTAATACAATCTATTTACAAATCCATAGATAATTTTCGAAACTACCATATGATAGAGTAAATCATAAAGTTTTTTGAACATGATTTGCATGTATCAGCTGATCCATTATTGTAGTTCAAAGCTTTTATCTTCAAAACATAACCTACAGTAAGCCAGACGTCATGAACGTGCAAAAGAAAGTTTAGTGTGTTGAATATCACATTAAAACAAAATCTGACAAATGTGACTTCTCAATCTGGGGTTTTGTCAAAGACCAAGTTTACAAGTCGAAAGTCTGAAATTTTGGAGAATTGAGATTGAACTGCATTGACTGTCTTTTTGCCAACACTGGAAGCCATGTTGAATTTTTTTTACATATATAAAAACAAAATTAAGAAAATGTGTGTTATTTTACATTTAATACAATTTGTATAAGCCTGTTATTAAAATATTTACACTGCAACAAAGTTTTTCAGTTTTTTGGATACCCTGTAATACCGAAGGTAAATTATCTTACTAATATTATAAGTGTCATAATAATTAATTATACTGTAATTATAAACGCACCTTGTATCCATAATCTGATATAATCTAATAGTTGTCCTCAGCTAACACATTTTGATGAAAAATACACAAGTTTTTTTATTAAACACCACCCAAATTACAAGTATTGAGAGTTACTTATAGTTATTTATACCGATTACAGGACTTATAAAGTAACATGCAGAGTAATTTTGAACCAGTCAAGTAGAAAGTCAGTCGGCAAGGCAAGGTGATGGATTGGTACATAACATTTCCATGTAACAAAGCAAGTTACAGCAACAGTACATCACTAGCAACACATCTATTTATACCGATTACTTATAAAGTAACATGCAGAGTAAATGTTGAACCAGTCAAGTAGAAAGTCAGTCGGCAAGGCAAGGTGATGGATTGATACACAACATTTCCATGTAACAAGGCAAGTTACAGCAACAGTACATCACTAGCAACACATCTATTTATACTGATGACTTATAAAGTAACATGTAGAGTAAATGTTGAACCAGTCAAGTAGAAAGTCAGTTGGCAAGGCAAGGTGATGGATTGATACACAGCATTTCCATGTAACAAAGCAAGTTACAACAACAGTACATCACTAGCAACACATCTATTTATACTGATGATTTATAAAGTAACACGCAGAGTAAATGTTGAACCAGTCAAGTAGAAAGTCAGTTGGCAAGGCAAGGTGATGGATTGATACACAACATTTCCATGTAACAAAGCAAGTTACAGCAATAGTACATCACTAGCAACACATCTATTTATACTGATGACTTATAAAGTAACATGTAGAGTAAATGTTGAACCAGTCAAGTAGAAAGTCAGTTGGCAAGGCAAGGTGATGGATTGATACACAGCATTTCCATGTAACAAAGCAAGTTACAACAACAGTACATCACTAGCAACACATCTATTTATACTGATGACTTATAAAGTAACATGTAGAGTAAATGTTGAACCAGTCAAGTAGAAAGTCAGTTGGCAAGGCAAGGTGATGGATTGATACACAGCATTTCCATGTAACAAAGCAAGTTACAACAACAGTACATCACTAGCAACACATCTATTTATACCGATGACTTATAAAGTAACATGTAGAGTAAATGTTGAACCAGTCAAGTAGAAAGTCAGTCGGCAAGGCAAGGTGATGGATTGATACACAGCATTTCCATGTAACAAAGCAAGTTACAGCAACAGTACATCACTAGCAACACATCGGTCTTCTGCTTCTCACAATGCAATTTATTCAAGTGTCAAAAGTGACTTACTGTAATTCCATTTTAGTTATTTTATCCCTACACGTATTCGACTTGTTCTTGTTTATAAAATGAAAAATTAAATGGTTTATTATTTAACAGTTAATTATTATTTAAGTTTATTACTTTAAACTTTTATCGCAAACTGTGTATTGTATACAATGTTCAGTCATGTAAAAATAATCAATTTAAATACAGATTATATTTAATGAATAATAATAATAATAATATCCGAAATGTAAATAATTGAGTGTCTTTAGCCTTGTGATGATAATAATATTAATAATTCAAAGCCCTTGATACTTACTACTGTAGCAAATTTCTATCAGGGCCTCGATAGTAAAAAGTGTTAAAATCAGCTTTCATTGATTATTAAAAGAGATAAAATTTGTATTTGTCCTGCTATTAACGTATTATTGTCAATTATATACATAGTATCCTCTACATTAACGCTAATAAATTTAGTCCTTGATTAAAAATACGTCTTGAAGATATTGCAACAAGACGTTAAAAGAAAATACTATAATTTTCTGTCTTATAATGATGAACACTGACAGAGGCAAAGATAAATAAGGTAGCTTGATAAAAACGAATGAAATAAAAGCAATATCAACTGTAGACTCAATCAGGACTCTCTTATGACACTACTAAGAAGTTGTCGTGTTATTCCTTAGAAATTTGCTTCCCAACGAAAATAAATTACGAAATTCTCATCATTATTCGTAAAACCTTGAACTCCAAGGTAAATAAGAAGGTTATTAATACAATTTCAATATAGTTATTTGTGATACAGTACTTCAGTTTTAATTGGAATTTGTGTGGGCAATCATTTAAAACAATAATGACTTAAGCAATCGGCGTAGTTTATATTTATCTTGTTAAGTTTTTTTTTATTCCTATTGAATATTGTGTCTTCTAAATACATTTTAAATACTTACCCTCTGTTTTACAGAATCTATATTAGTATGCAAGCATGTTTCTTTACAACATTTTTTCTCAGCTCGTGTGCATCGCAGGAAAAATCTACGAATACTGTTAGAAAGATAGTTTTCTGTAGATGTGCAAAGTCCCTTTATAAATTAAAATTGGCTAAAAATAAGCACTAAAAATGAGTGTAAAATTTAAAATAAATTAACATAGGCCATATGGGATGCCCTGCTGGTGACGAAATAACAACGAAATATAAACAGAAAATCAAAATAAATAGATAAATTCAAATCTTAAGTTTTATTTACAGCGTGGGGTGAAAATAAAGAAATTTGTACATTACATATTTTGGTCGAGTTTTTACAACTGAACGACCTCTAGTTGTTATAATTTTTTTATATTTTGGGGTTTTTATTCCACTGTAATCACCATTGTTAACTAGGAGTGCTAAACGGACAATTGCTCATCTGCAGTTAATTGATCCCCTCATCAAACACTCCCTGAGTTTTGGAAAATATGTATTTTGAGAATATGAAAGATTTTACTTCACACATTATGCAAAAAGATGAACGGTAAAACAAAATTATAACAAAAATAAAATAGCTAACTTCGGAAGTTTAAAAATGACAAAGCAATAATCAGAAGCCTACATTCAGGTATAAACACTAATCAATTGCTATGTATTACTGTAATAATGTTATGGATAGTAATGTAACATACGAATCTTCGTAAGATACTACATTGAAGATATACACGATTGACACCATACTCTACCTAGCTCCAGCACACATTCTGGTACTAATGACTATATCAGCAGCAGTTGTAGAAAAACACAGTTATCTTATGGCTAGCTGAATGGTTATGGTGCTTGCCTTAAATATTCAAGTGGCTGGTTCAGATATTATCTAGGGAAAGGTGAACCTTGGATATAGTGAAGACCAGCGTTTCGATCTGTCACTTTAAAATATTTAATAAAATGCAAACTATGTAGCAAATGTTAAAAATGACCATGATAAACGAATTTTTTTATCAATTAACACTCAATAGGTAAACAAAAGATAAGAACGTTGATTCCTACTATTTTTTGTGTTAAGCGAATTTCCCATATAGGGAATAAGCTATTACCGTAGGTCTCATGGTAAGACCTAGACCCGGGACCGATTTACTTTTTCGTTTTGAGGTCCCCAGAGGGCAAAAACACCATCCGTTCAAATTCATATATATATATATATATTTATTTATATATGTGTCCGTTAGCGCGATAACTCGAGCAAAATTGATCCGATTTTGATGAAATTTGGTACAAACGTGTAAACCTACGTTTATTCGAACGATTTCGCGAACCAGCATAATCGGACCATGGGTAAAAATGGGTTTTTCTAATTTTTGACCCTAAAAACTTTAAATTTCTAAATTTCTCTCTAGACCATTTTGAAGAGCTTAAAAAAACAAATAATTTAGTATATTGAAGTGTTTTTGAATGTTCAATGACTACGGAGAAAATTAAAAAAATTGTAAATTTAAAATTTCCATGTTATTCTTATGGAGAATAAATAAACTGTTCTAGTTTGCTTGTTTATGGATATATTTTAATCAAATTTGGCAATTTGGTTTATTTCATACTAAGCTATCAATATTTCAATTGAAAAAACACACCTCAACATCTTCCCCGTAGCAGCAAACCTAACTACTCACTAAAATTAATGTTATTTAAATAGGAAATAAATCTGAAAATTTATAGGGAATATTTTAGTAGAAATCAAGCCGGGTAAATGGAAATTCGCTTAGTATGCAGGTTTGCTGCGACGGGGTTTTTTTTTCTTCCTCGTTCGCATATGAAGCTGTACTGGATAGGGAGCCATATTTTTTTTAATTTAACACTAAGCAGTATTTTAACATTTGCTACATCGTTTGACCATCGTATGACCATGATGAATTAAATTTTGGGCAATCGTATAAACTGTACATTGTACAGAGGATATATACTTATTATGGGGGGAAGGGAGTTTCACTTGGATGATGTTAGTAAAGCGAAATAAATTTACCTGCATGAAGGCAAGTGAGTGCAGACTACTATATTTGTTTATCCAATTAAAGTGAGCAAAGTGCTGAGAGTGGATGGTTTAAATCGCTAAGGTAAATTGCGTCAGAGGTTTTATACTCCCCTGTCTATCTTATTGCAGACACATTTAATCTGCACAAGACTGGAATTAGGAATTGCATAATATTACGTCTGATAACTAAACAGACTCGACTTCTACATAATTTGCACAAGTATCTTTTTGGCCTCTGGGGACATCAAAATGAAGAATTAAATTAGGCACGGGTCTTCGTCTTCAAATGGATTGTTTACTTTAAGGATAATTCGCTAAAACAAAATTACAGTATGTAAATGGAAAAAAAACACGTAGAGTGGAGTTTTAAAAGTTTTATTTATGGTATCCTTCATGATGTAAAATAAAAATAAAAACTTTTTTAAAATAAATAAATATGTTACAGTATAACAAGGGTAAATTAAAAGTAGGTAAACTTTGTTAGTGATTTCAAACTTAAATCAATGCGAAATTTACAATTAACATAACTTAATGTTATTATTAATGAACTATCAAGACATATGCTTTTCGAACGGATTATACTATGATAAACGAGCTAAAGTTAGAGGAAACATAAAATTTCAAGGAATTAAAAACCTCATTACAATTTCAATAATACCATTCACACTGCACAGAATATTGGATGTGAATATTTGACCGACTAGAAAACGTAAACAATGTAGATTTTTCAAGTTGCCATGGAAACCAATCAAACTTTATTTCCCGTAGTCCTCCTTAAATTCTTTACGAACTGCAGTAAAACCACAAGTCAACAAATAAAAAGTTAACATGTCTTACTGATAGCTCTAATCTAAAGGCAACGTTTTGTTTGAATTAATAATACCATGATAAATATGGAATACTGGAAACGTATTTGTGTTTGTAATGACGAATTACAAACCAGCTGATAGTTAAAAAAATAAACTGTATACAGTCCTGCATTGTTGGTAATTACAGTAATAGTTAAATAGTTTAACTTTTGCATCCTATAAAATTGTAAATTTTAAAGTTTAAACAAATAAATAGCAAAACTATGCATTTCATTCTTGGATTACCCCAATCAATCATTGGTGTAGGTGTGTAAATTTAACATATTAAACACGTTTCTGAAAAATTCTATCACAATAGGGTTTTACTTAGTTTTTGTACCGATTAAAGGTTGATAACTGATTTATTTAACCAGATAAGAAAATATGCATTAGCAGTCAACTTTACTAATACTAAACATTAAAAACTTGTAAATATAAAGTTAGAATTGTAATTCATCAGGACTGTCCTCAAAAAAGAAATGCACGGACATAGTAGAACGGGAATAGATGAAGCCTTTACCCGCGAGAAAGGCTTGAAGTGCCTTTTGAAACATCCCGGGTCTGACGTGGACGTTTTGAAGAGGGAGACAGAATAGAACAGTTTTATAACATAAGTTTGATGTATTTTAAAGAAGGTAGCTGAATGAGCTGGAATTCTCAGTTTAAGTTATTATATAGCAGGCATGAGTGGTTAGGTGAGGTGTTTTAAAAATTTAACTTTAAAAAGTGAAGACTTCCAAAATTAAATAAAAATTTCTGCATAGTTTGTTATGATGTGATATACTAATACCACAACAATGTATGATCATTGACTATATATACCTATACTGTAGGTATATATAGTCAATGGTATGATGTAAAATACAAGAGTAACACAGTAATATTAAGAAATTTATTTCTTGGTCAATATATATTAGTCTTCATTTAAGACAAAGAAAACAATAACTTAGCTTGTGATTTCATGAACATTTCAAATGTCCCAGTGTAAATATTTTCACTCGTTAATCAAGCTTTCTAGATTGGAAAATTTAACTGCAAATTTGAGGATAACGTTGGCTATGTTTTGAGAAATAGTTTTACCTAATAGTAAATATGCATTTAAATATGACAAACCTTAAACGTTTTGATATTAGTATTTTAAAACATTTGCTAATTCAATTATGTTACAAAATATAAAAAAAAACTTTGATTTGTTGTGCTTAAGGGTTTTAAGAGCCTTGTACCCACATCATATTTAAGGCACCCGGAGAGATAATCGTCACATCTCAGCTTTATTAGATCTAGACGTGCTTGGAGTGTCAGACATCTCAAATTTCAAATGCCTACTCAATAGTTTTATTTTTGTGTAGATCGAAATTTTCAACAACAAAATAAGTAATAGAGTATTAACTCCCTACTGACCAACACCAGAAACAGAACCACTAAATATTCATAAGATTCAAAACAATGTACAGTAGTAGGCTTTTATCGATTCTAACTTATTGTTACACTTACAATGTTTTTAAATATCAGTATATACAGGGTGACAAAAAAGTCTGGAAACGGTTTAATATCTTTTTAACTAAATCCGTTAGAAAATTCAAACCTTTCACATCAACTTACATGTATGAAAACTACTTTTTTCAAGCATTACCATTTTTTGTCCTCTACCAGGGGACGACCCATGAGGAGTAGGTACATAATCTTTAATGTAAGCCTAGGTTGATATGCACATCATTTTAAAGGTCTGCTCAAGTGAAGTTCATTGCCGGAAACCGCGTCAAAAAAAGTTCATCCGTTACAAAATGGCGGCTGTCCAGAGTTCTTGTTGAATATACCTGCACAGGCCTTAGTATTGGGCAATACTCGTATTAAACGTTAGCTTGAGAGCTGAAACTGTATTTTAAAGTCAATTAGCTCATCGACTAATATTATTCAATCTTCAAAACAGATTTAACCGGGTTTCAGATTTCCCGGCTAATGTTGAATATGAGTGTTTACCAATACTTAGGCCTGTGCAGGTATATTCCGCAAGAACTTTGGACTGCCACCATTTTGTAACGGATGAACCTTTTTGACGCGGTTTCCGCCAATGAACTTCACTTGACCAGACCTTTAAAATGATGTGCATATCAACCTAGGCTTACATTAAAGATTATGTACCTACTCCTCATGGGTCGTCCCCTGGTAAAGGTCCAAAAATAGTAATGTTCGGAAAAAGTAGTTTTCATACATGTAAGTTGATGTGAAAGGTTTGAATTTTCTAACGGATTTAGTTAAAAAGATATTAAACCATTTTCAGACTTTTTTGTCACCCTGTATATCTAAAACATGTGTAGTACAATAGGTAAGTATCAGTAATGTGCTTAGTGATAACCTTTGCAATGTAAAGTAAAATCCTAGAAATTTAGATTAGGGAAACAAAATTATTAATGTAATAGGCTTTGTACATTATGACACCTGTTTACGTCAAATATAATGCCTTGCAGTATAAATAATTTGTACAAGTTTTTAATTGACATTTGCAGAGAGATACTCTTTATATCTTATCAACCAATGGATTAGGCAAAAGCTGTTTATAAAATCGATTTATTTGATAAATTATGGCAATTGTAATCAATATCCGTCGTCAGAAACCAGATGTCGCATAACGTCTTGAAAAGTCTGCAGATGATGTTCTCTGGTGGAAGCGACCTCGTGAGTGTCTGCCAGGTATCCGGACTTGAGCACCACGGGCTTGGCGAGGGGTCCGTGGTAAGGCAACACATGATGGGAGTGTCCATGGTTGGCACCGTAGTCTGAGGCGTATCTGCCACTGTAGTGGTCACCGTAGCCTCCGTGAGCCTTGGCCTTGGCTACGGCGGCGAAATGCTCAGCCTTAGCAGCGGCCACCTCGTGAGTGTCTGCGATGTGTCCGTCATGCAGGACGTGTGGGATGGCGGTGGGTCCGTGGTACCTGATGTCTCCATGATGACTTTCATAAGATCCACTGTATTCCTGGCCGTGCCCGTATCCGTAGTCTCCTCCATAGTGAGATTCCTTGGCTAGAGCGGCGAGATGAGCGTTCTTGGCTGCTGCTACCTCATGGGTGTCTGCCAGGTAGCCGTTGTGGAGGACGACAGGCTTGGCGGTGGGTCCATGGTAGTAGCTGCAGTACACGCTCTGAGTGTACCAGGCAGCAACAAAGATGACTGGTACCTGAAAATTGATTATTTTAGGGTATAGTTATCAACAAATTTATAACACTCTTTACAAACGTAAGTTTTGTATTTGAAATTTCCCGAAATATTCTAATTGTCAAACTATAACGGTTCTATTTTTGTACCGTTTTGCGTAAAAGGTACATGTAAGAAAGTCAAGCTATATTACACTCAAGACAGTAAAAATAACAATAATATTGCCAGCTACAATCACCTAAATCAAAATCGTACTGTAAATGGCATACTCAAGACAAAATGTATAACGTCTAAGAAGGATTTTACAAGTATTTAACGTTCCATACCTTGTCTTTCAATGGTGTAGCAACATTGTGGACTAATATCCTGGCAGGATATCTGCAAGTGTTGGAATTCTGTAATGAGGTCTATTTCCAGTATTCGTTTAATGACCATTTTGGTGAGAAATACAATATATAAAACAATTCAGAGTATGGAACTAAAATTATGTTCACATTGAAGAGTTCATTGCATATTATATTCCAGTTGATTTAAAATTAAAATATTTTGAAATTCTTTATTATTGGGTCAATTTAAAAAGTTCCATACTCCTAGACCAGATTAAGAAATAGTGTGCAGCATTTTATTCAAATAAATCTCCTTATGAAATGCAGCAACACAATTTAGGTAATTAGATGATTCTTTCGAGTCTTTCAGCAGCCCTCTCAATTCTTAGTCGGCTTTAATTGGATAAGCAAACATTAAGGACTCTGTAATTAAACCTAATCATTTTGCATAATTGAATAACTTCACCTATTCCTTGCTACCAAAGGAAAAAAACACACACACTTAAGTAACATGTTGCTAATTAAACCCAATGATTTTAGTCCAATCTTATTTTAGTCGAAGTACTTAATTCATGAGTTATTAATACATTCTTAAACGAGTAAAATCAGTATATAAAATCAGTTAGTCATAAGTTCTTTATTCCAAAATAACAAATAATACATTTTTTTGGAAAAGTCATTATAATAAACAATAGTAAAAAATGAAAAATTCTTTTCAAGGTAAATAATATGTACAAAGACTAACAATTTGAGTTTTGGTTAAATCTTTAATGCAATAGGAATGACTGACTACATGCCAGCTGAGAAATCGCGGACGCTGTAGCATAGCAAGCCTTTTCAACTAATATGCTTTTCAGTTGTTTTCTAAGCTTAAGTAAATCAGTCTCTAGCTTTAGCTGCTGGGGAAGTTGGTTAAACAGTTTAATGCCGTTATACAAAAGATGTTTTTTGAAAAAAAATAGGTTGAATGGACATGGATTTTCAGGTTGTGAGATGTGCGTAAGGAGTATGTACTGCAGTTAGTGCTGGTGTTAAATATTGACTGATGTCAACAAAGGAAAGGGTTTCAAGGATCTATAGTGAGGGAAGAGTCAAAATAGCAGCTGACCTAAATGATTCCTTTCCTTACAAGATCGTCTTTTGAAAAGTGAAAATATGATACGAATGGATTTTTTTGCATTTTAAAAAGGAAGGAGGTTCGTTTGTTTTCTGTCGTTTGCTTTGTAGCTGTTGTGGCCAATGTTCGAAGTACAAAGATGCATGTGCTTGCACGTTTTATTATGTAATCAACATGAGCTTTGAAATTTAAACATTCATCTAAATGAATGCCTGAGAATTTTACAGACTGTACGGGATGTATAATGGTTTCATCGAGAAGAAGAGACAGATTCGGATCTTTGTTGGATCTGTTTGAGACTTGAAAGTTGATTAGCTGGGTCTTTGCAGTGTTGGTTTTTAGAAAGTTATCATCAAACCACTGAAGATGTGAAGATGTGTATTCGCCTCGAGGAATGCCATTCGCTCGAGTGACTCTAGGGAAGGACTGGATAGTGTCAGGGAGGTATCATCTGCAAAAAGGCACAGTTTACCTTGAGCTACACATGAGTTAGTCAATTCTTATTTATTAATTATACATCGGGCATGGGGTTTCGTTGTTGATTTAATCATAATTTGTTTATAAAACCATTCAATTCAGTTGAAATTAACTCTGTATAATCTGCTATAAAGACAAAATGAAAAAAAGAAAATTTATAACGGCTTCCCTCTTAACCCAAATTATTTATGATTTTATGATTCACTGTATTAAACTAAATATAATCCTATATATTATTTTGTTAATCGCATTTACTAATTTAACTCCCAATAAAATTTAAATATTTCAATCGAACTGAATGTGAAGATGATGTAATTATACCGAAATAATCTAAAAATTGTCCATGACCAGGATTCGTACCTAGGTTATTGCGGCCACAACGCAATGTCCTTACCACTAGACGATCACGGCTGTCTGGTCATGGTTATTTCATGGTAAATTTAGAAGAAATATTTAATTGTTGGCAGAAAGAAAAGGTGTAAAAAAAACTTATTTGATCCAGAAATTACACATCCACATAGTTGATACTATTTTTCTATTGTATCTTACATTGTAAACTATATGTTGAAATACAATACATTCGCCAGTAAACATTTATTATTGTCCATCTGACAAAAAATGTTTTATGCAAAAATACCTGACAATGAGATTACAAATAATGTTAACACTCCATTGTGTTAAGAATGTATGTTATTTTAAATAATGTATGTTATCGTTGGCTGACTTACAAATATATATATATGGCATACGAACTTATTTACAATAGATGTTGGGAATGTTTCTTTTTAATAAATAAAATAATTTTTTAAGTTGTATTTTATCTGTGTGAGATATATAATATAAAAAATTTTAATTTTCAGACAAATCCCAAATGTATTAAAATTATAAGTCACCATTAAATTCCAATTATTACGATTTAATAACCGTTATTTACTACAGTATAAGAAAAGAAATTACTGCGTTTTGTACAGAATAAGTACCCCTTAAAACAAAACTGAATTACAAATTCGAGGGAAGATTTTTAATTTTTTAAATTCCAACTTCTATCTCCTTACACAGTATTTAGAGACTTTTCATTTTACAAGTATATGATGAACTGTTACATATGAATAGAAGAAATTTATTTCATCAATTATGATTTTAAAATAAAATACAATAGCAGAACATTCACTGAAACTAACTGATTTTATAGAATGGTGTGAATACCTGCTTATAAGGAATCCAAATTGTCAATCAGTCATTGAGATGGGGACGCCACCTAGGTGCGTATTTTAACCCAAATATGAGTGAAGGATGAGTGTAGAATGGTGTGTGATGACCAGTGTAGCTTTGTTATTGACTAAGATCAGCGGTTTCATTAGTCAGGATCATTTATTTAAAGCCCAATGATCAGGAACAGCTGCAAAGACGCAACTAGTTTCAACTTCACGAAGTCACCATCAGGCGTTTAGGGGATGTCATTATAACTTCATCAGAAGGTCGTCGATACACATATTGTAAATTTACACACAAACACGCACACGATCATGAACATAGTTACAAAAAAGGTACATTTTCAACGAGAAATGTGTTTTATTGTAACTATGTAACGGACTTGCAGTTACATGTCTTGGATTTGAATCCGAACAAACGTGTCACATTACTTTAGTACACATACACGACTACTATAAATGTACCTGTGTACTACTTCACATAGTTTTTGTTATTAAATAAATATCAAATGTTAACATACATCTACTTATAGTGTTTTTGATGACTGGCTAATTAATGAAGTTTATTTCCCAACGAAATACCTGTTAAGGACCATATTTTCATATCGATATTCCAAAAGTTACTTCTTTTGGTAAACGAATTTGAGGACTGGATGAAGTACGAGGTTTATTTATATTTTAGTAGTATGCATTAAAACTAAATTGGTTAATTTTATATGGTTAACCATTTCAACGAAACTTGAGTATTATTAATGAATCTTTCACAAATAATCATAAGTCCTAAAGGGTGTGTCACTATCTTCGTTAAGTAAAAGTGATAAATAATCAGTCGCATTTTATACGAAATTAACAAAACCAACAAAAAAAGGGGTCGAAATAAATAAAAATATTATATTAATATGTTGAGGACTCATTATTAATTGATTGAAAAACAAGGCAATTGATATGTGTGAAGGCAAGTTTGGATTTTATAAATCCATATATCTGTGGCATTGGATTGAAAAAAAGCTTTTTAAGGAAAATCCCTCTAAACACTCTCACATAGAGGATATATTGTTATAATGTTTTTAAATCATTGACCAATGCAATAACTAATACGCTAAAAGGCTGTGGATGGCAGTGAGTGGACGTAGATTTGACAAACATCAAACATCGACTACCAACCACTAACTGTGGTTAAACAACAATATGTGTTTCTGGTCGCATCAATGATCATTCTGCCAAAATGTTGATTATTTGTGGCAAACGTAAATTAAATTACTTGCACGAATTGATGGATGCAGTAAGTTACAAACGAAATAATATTTTGGTTGCATAGTACAAATGTCCTTATATTTTTATAAAAGTGAAAGCAATTTAGGTTTTAAAAATACGGATAACCACTTCCGCTGCTGAGATTCCCTACAAATTAGATAATACCTGAGGCGCCTGGAGAGATCAAGTTATATTATCACTCTTCTCTTTTGCAAGATTTAGACGTGCTTGAAATACCAGTACATTTAACTACCACTTCTAGTTGTAAATTAGTTATCAAGTTAGAACTAAACGATGAAAAGTAAAACTAATAAAAAAATAAAGCGCTGGTACAGCGAGTCACATATGTATTTATAAGTGGTTGGAAATAAACTACAGTACTAGAAAATAACCATACCGATTAATAATAATCATGCGTTCAAGACAATCAAGAATATTGTGAATTATGTAACAATATTATAGACCATCTATAATAGACGTGTTATCTACTTTTAGTATTCTGTCAGTTTAGTTCAATCAAAAACATTAATTATTCTATGTGTGAATTGTATATAATCGGTTTGCTTTTAAATATTATATATATTTTTAAAAAAGTGGTTTTTCTTTTCTGAGTTCGTTTAACTGTTCTACCCGACCAATTTTCATGATTTAGGTCTCAAATTGAAGGTATACTCGCACAGATTTCACATAAAGCAGCGGCATATATTTATCTGCTGTATTACTCAACCAAAAGACATAAGTTTGATTTATTTTCGAATTCTTACTTCAATTTTAGACGTATTTCACCAGTTAGAATTATATAATACCCATATATTTTGTTCTAAGACCCTTCAGGGAAATGCCGACTTTCATTTAGGTTATTAACTATTCAAATCGGAAAATGTTCAAGCAAACGCAAGGTTAACAATCATTATAACAATTAATTTTTAAAAGAATTTTCTATGATTAAAAATCAATAGCTCCAGTAGGTCTATTGTATATGTTTTTATACATGTTTTAGACTTAAAATAATCAGTAAATTATCTTATATACTAAGCTTTAATTTGAGATATTGATCGTTTGAAAATTCTGGATTACTCAATCAAAAATCATAAGTTTGATTATCTCACGGATATGATATTTATTTCAATGCTGAAGAGCAGCATGGGTCATCTAGTTAAATTTAAAACAATAGTAGTCCCCATTTAAATATCAGTGTTTATGTTAATTTGTATTACAGTTTACTAAATTCAAATTGTTTATAATGCACCTACAATCATCTTTTGAATTGCATTTTCTTAATCGTTTAGCTTCTTATTTTGAAGGAAATAATTTCAATTTACATTATATTCGAGATTCCACCATTCAAATCATACATTTCAGAGTAAAATCCTTTTGATGATGACAGCTCACCATGGATCGTTAACATGACAGATGGTGTTAAACCATATTCATATACTTAATTAAAAAAAGGGTATGGTTTTTAAGACTGTCATCAAGTTTAAAAAAAAAAAAAAAAAAACAGTTAAAAAAAAATTAAAAACGAAGTAAATATAACATCGTCAACCATTACATTTCTTCCATTAGACTTGATAAACTTTACAGTATAAAATAAGTTTTGTATATATAGCTCTCTTGTCTAATCAAATATATTTTTAATACCTATAGCACAATAAGGGATGCTCTACTCCATTTCATAAAAAGTTTGTTTTTCATCCAATTATATATTGTTTATAACCAAATAATAACTTTCATATAGAGATAAAAATAAACTATAAAACATGAGATTTTTCAATAAATAATATTAACAATGAATGTGAAATATAATCAGTCAATAAATTAGACAGAGTGGTTTTTCCAAATATTTTTATTTATATTATTAAATAATCAGTTTCCTATGGCATATGCCGCATGTTGCACAGCGTCATTAATAGCCTGCAGATGATGTTCCCTGGCGGCAGCGACCTGGTGAGTGTCTGCCAGGTATCCGGACTTGAGCACCACGGGCTTGGCGAGGGGTCCGTGGCAAGGTGCCACATGATGGGAGTGTCCATGGTCGGTGCCGTAGTCTGAGGCGTATCTGCCACTGAAGTGGTCACCGTAGCCTCCGTGAGCCTTGGCCTTGGCTACGGCGGTGAAATGCTCAGCCTTAGCAGTGGCCACCTCGTGAGTGTCTGCAATGTGTCCGTCATGCAGGACGTGTGGGATGGCGGTGGGTCCGTGGTACCTGATGTCTCCATGATGGTCGTCATAAGAGCCACCGTATTTCTGGCCGTGACCGTATCCGTAGTCTCCTCCGCGGTGAGATTCCTTGGCTAGAGCGGCGAGATGAGCGTTCTTGGCTGCTGCTACCTCATGAGTGTCTGCCAGGTAGCCGTTGTGGAGGACGACAGGCTTGGCGGTGGGTCCGTGGTACCTGATGTCTCCATGATGGCCGTCATAAGAGCCACTGTATTCATGGCCGTGACCGTATCCGTAGTCTCCTCCGTGGTGAGATTCCTTGGCTAGGGCGGCGAGATGAGCGTTCTTGGCTGCTGCTACCTCATGAGTGTCTGCCAGGTAGCCGTTGTGGAGGACGACAGGCTTGGCGGTGGGTCCGTGGTACCTGATGTCTCCATGATGGCCGTCATAAGAGCCACTGTATTCATGGCCGTGACCGTATCCGTAGTCTCCTCCGTGGTGAGATTCCTTGGCTAGGGCGGCAAGATGAGCGTTCTTGGCTGCTGCTACCTCATGGGTGTCTGCCAGGTAGCCGTTGTGGAGGACGACAGGCTTGGTGGTAGGTCCGTGGTAATAACTGCATTACACACTGCTGGTGTACAGAGTTGCCAGAATGACTAACGAAGCCTGAAAAATAGAATGTATTGGTCTACTAGGTGCACGATTTAGTCATTACCGCATCAATCACGCTCATAATATTGCTAAATAGCAGATCATAAATAGCAGATTTTCATTTTATAAATTAATCGTGAAGATACAGCAGGTAAAAGAATAAAATACATTTAGAGTTCAGCCTAAAATACCGTTGTATTAAACTAATTCAAATTAAATCACTAACTGCTAAGGCCTACATCATAAAATGATAAAATACATAGGCTACATACCTTTAAGATGTTAAAACACATCCATTTTTTTAAAAAAATGTATATAAAATATTTATATAAATATACATTAAATATATGTAAATAATAATCTTAAGTCATATCTCTCGAATACTATGTCATAACATGATACGTTACACTTACCAAAGTGTTCATGTTGTAGTGTGATGATGGTGTGTGCCCAGTGAGAGCTCTGTCCTGTATATATACTGTACCAACAGTGTGGACTAATATCCTGGCAGGATATCTGCATTCCCATGGTGTCTTTCTAAACTGCAACAGGTTTGTATTGCTTTTTAAGAGAACTAGTTCCCTTGATCAATTGAATAAAATAATACTTGCTTAGTCTTATTATTTGATACAAAACATGTTAAAATAATGTTTCGGTGATGAATTATATACGTACGGTATCGTTGAAGTTGCTACTATAAACGGATATGTTTTCTCGTCTACTTCCTTTTTCAGCTGTGGGAGTTGTAAAGCTACTAACTGCAAAAACGTATACCCCTTTCAGTTTTGGTGGACGATACAAAACATTACTTATATTTTAGAGTTGATAATCTAAGTTTTTCTATAACATACTTTAAACAACAAATAATTAAAATACTTCTATACATACTTTAAACTATATCTCAAAACTAACAGTTTCAGAAATGTTACGTTAAAGAGACATAAGTAAAGCACGTGCTAAATCTTGAGCGACTTTGGTTTATATAAGGCATTGTGTTACAAAAAATATTTATGAGGAGATAAGATTGCAAACTAATTTTTTGCAAATACCACATCCTCCTTAATTTATATAACTTTATGTTAAATATGATCTTTTTAAACTGTTTTCACTTAATTTTCTTGTTCTAAGAACAAGTTACTGATACTTGATTAGGTCTGATACAATCAAGATATATTATAAATTGTGGCTATCTTGGGTTATCTTTGAAGAATAGACTATACAACACACCCTTACTTTTTTGATAAATTTTAATTGAATTATGAAGTCTTGGCTTTGCTAAAGAGGATCGCTTTGAAAAGATCGATTATAAGCTCCTCTTATCCAAGCAGTGCGTCGTTAACGAAAGTAAACGTTCTGAAATTGAATCTAGTGGAACTTCAGCAAAGGTCGGAGATTACCTTTATTCATGTGGGATTCAGTATTTGCACCGTTATTTCAACTGAGTTAGTTTTGTATAGCTAATTTAATGTAGAACCTCTTTAAATACGACACATCTTATCCAACTGTATGAAAAGTTGCAGAACTTGTATACTTTTGTTAATTTGCTTACTATTGTTTTTCCTAAAATACGGTAAACCCAAAACAAAATATGCTAAACTTAAATATAAACTATTACCATACAAGATATGAAAAATAAAATAACGAAAGATTAAATAAACAATGTTCATTGGCAGCATATCACCAAGATATCAGCATTAATACAGCTTAAACTCAAAGCATTAGCGTTTGTTCATTAGTGCAATTCAATTTATGCTTTTTGAAGTTTAATCCTGATCAAATTCATGTGACTTGGTGATTTCACGTAACTTCCTTTTAGTTGTTGACCCAGTTTTGTCCCTTTCACTTGGTATGAAAGATAATTATTATTGATATTTAGTATATGGTAGAAACGACGGGGCTTTAGTATGTACTTAAAAAATATATCACGAGGTATAGCTGGACATCAAAGTAATTAACCCTTTACTTCCCGGAATTATGACATTTTAAAACAAAAATTTTATTGTGAATTTTATTTTTATTTTTTATATTTTAAAGCTAAAAATGTTTTTTTTTCAAATTTCCCTCATAGAATTAAAAGTTAGAAATATGTATCCATGGATTCCATGGAAACCTAAAGTACCATTGTTCACTAATTTTCATACGTTTATAATTTTAATTTTACTTTGACACTCCCATAGTATCGATATGGATACAAGTTTCTTAATAGTTGTATCAAACTGAAAAATAAGTTACCAAGTTCATCAATTAAAACAAATTCATTTAAAATGAGTACAAATAGACGTATTATGTAAAAAACTTAATTACAATATCACTAGATGGCATCATAAGCCACTCGTCAATTTCTTCATCGTCATTCATCTGTACAACACATCATGATTATATTTTATGATTTATAATATCGGACTGAAACAAGCATTACAACACCTATAGGCCTATATTTATCACTTTAAAAACAGACTTATATCGAAGGAAATACAAAAGAAAAACAGTATCCATATGGATACTATGGGAACGCAGATGACAGGCCGTAGCTATTATTAAAAATAACCTGTATCCAAAAGGATACTATGGGAACACAGAGGACTCTTTAAATATTGTCAGCATACTTTGTGTTCCCATAGTATCCATTTGGATTCAGTACCAAATTATACTTATAGATATATAAAAAGTAAGTAACAGAAAACTATAATTCTATGTATATTTCAGTAGCTAAAGGTGCAATGTAGTGAAATATAATTTTTCCCAGCTTCGTTACTAATTATAAACATAAAAAAGCTTATCTTGAAAATCTTAAATTTCGTGATGTGTCAAAAACCTCGTTTGCATCACTTTGAAATGATATTTTTCTTCTTTTCGCAGGCTTGCCAACATTAGGAAAATTAAAAACCCTTTCTAATAAGCCTAGAAACAAAATGCATATAGGTATAGACTTAAATCTCTACCTACAGAGAGGTAAAAAATGAGAAATAATATGTATCCAAAAGGATACTATGGGAAGTAAAGGGTTTTAATATCCAACAGTTATCATTAAGACAATACAGTAACAATTTTAGTATCGCTAATGAAGGTTTGTAATTGGAAATGTACTTCATGAGATCATGTAATATAGGAAGAGGGCAATGCTTCAGTCCTTAACAAGTCCCATTTTATGTGTTTATGGCTGTTACAATATCAGTATTCATAAATAATAAAAAGTATTCTTTGGACTTAAAGACATATCGTACTCTTACTTTACAGTTCTGGCTTTACAGGTTTTGTCTACTATCTAGGTCAAAAACCATTAGGTTTATGTTTACTATAAAATATTTGAAACATAGGATTAAATTTATCCGGTTTAGGTGCAAAACACTGTTTATAGTTTTTTTTAGCGTAAAACCAATCATAACATTTAGTAATTTCATTAAATTATTCAAGTAGGAAGACCAAAGGCCAGGTAATTGGATCAAGTCCAGAAATATATGGAAACAATAAGAACTGTAGAGGACAATTTGGGGGACTTAGGGAATTGGTGACTATGTGTTGGCAAGGCCAAATACTAGGGTGGGTACAAGTACAAGTGACCATGGCAGTAAGCAATAAATAATTGAATATTTAAACAATTAATTTTACTCCGATCCTTTAATGAAATGAAGCCTTCGCCATCACCCAAGACTAGCTTGACAATCACAAACGCAAATATGACAGTGTGGCTTGTCACAATACTACTACACTTAGTCCCACTAATGATCGCAAACCTAAAACGTGAAGTCCTACTAACATTATACAAAAAATAAAAATTGGCGATATCTGGTAAACAGAGTATTTAAAAAAAAAATTTTATTAGTTCTTTATCTTCTCTATTTTGACCCATCAAACCTATTCCTGCAGTTTCGTACTTTACTTACTTGACATATTATCCTTACTATATTGACTATATATCATAACGTGGTTCAGCAGAACTTTTCATGGCTATAAATTCTGCACAAAATAAATTAATTATAGGAACCTCAATGCTGTGTAATTGATTTAGTAATTAATGTGTACAGCCTAATCAATTATATGAAAAAATAAAAAGATTTGATGAAATTTAACTATTTTTTCAAACTAAATGGATATATGTCATATTCTTACACTAATTCTTACTACAAACATTATTTAACATTAATTATTACAAACACGTAATATAGAATTTTAATTGTTGGTTTAAAAAGTTTATAAACAGATTCTTTATCCTATTGTGAAACATTTGTAAACACATTTGTATATACTGATGACGATAGAGTGCTAAATCAACGATATAAATAAAATTAAAAAGGTC
The DNA here is from genome assembly GCF_028750875.1 of Macrosteles quadrilineatus. NCBI lineage: Eukaryota > Metazoa > Arthropoda > Insecta > Hemiptera > Cicadellidae > Macrosteles > Macrosteles quadrilineatus. The sequence continues at coordinate 163,342,353 of NW_026542594.1, forward strand.
TATAGGAACTTTAAAGTGGATAAAACGAGAACAATACAACTAGCATATTGAATCAGACTTTTCGTCTTTATTATATGAAGACACTTGCTTGGTACCTATCATCAAATTTCTAAAATACATTTCCTCGGAATCTTCATTCAAGGTGCTATTTATAACATAAGGGAATCAATTTAATCGAATATGTTCAATCCCTCCAAATTTACTTAGAACGCAGAGAAATAAGAGTGTTACTTAGGTTACAATCAAAAGACATTTAATTACTATTTTTTGTAAGTATATTATTTTTTAGGGATCGAATTTGATTTTGATTATTACCATTTCATAACCATAAAACAAACGCAACTAGGGACAGTAAGCTAGCTTTTTGTTTTGCTCGGTCCACCATAAACGGTCTCAAATGTAGCCTTAGGGCCAGATTGCAATCTATTCTATACTTGTTCAAAAATAAAGAGTTAATCATCCTTTTGTAACATAAACAAAATAAAGTGCTACAAACAGTTCATATTTAATCTTTCCACTATAACATCTCGTACAAACTGTGTTAGTTGTATTTCGATATTCTTCTTTGATGATTGATTCAAATCATAGTTCAAAGTTAAGATGTCACAGTACAATTCTGTACCATTTTTAATATCAAAATACCAACAATCAATTATCCAAAAAATTGCCTATTTACCGGTATCACCGCTTTGGGTTTAAGTAATTCCTTTTTCTAATCAAACCCATGTGTTTGAGGTGTTTGTAGATTAAATTGTTTATCTTTAGTAACTCTAAAACAGACGACCTAAGAAAAACACAATATTCTATATCAAATGATCAGCTATAGGATTCAAAATCGTGTATAAGTAAAAATAAATACAAATATTGAAATTTAAAGTTTTCAAACGTTGTAAACATCTCAGTGAATTCAACATCAAAAGACGGGAAAGCGGAGAGATGTTTAACAGACCAGACCCGACAGGCTAAATTGTCGGTAAGAAGCGGATTCCTTTTACGTCAAACAAGGTGAAATGATTCCGTGCTTTCAGTAACAGTCCTAAGGAAACGTTTCTTACTTTATTTTCTTGGTAGTAACTTTAATTAACACGGTATGTTTAAACTGAGCTGTTAAAATGAGGAGAATTTCGTCGGGTATCTGTCATATAGGCTACGCTTAGTTATTTGTTGTGGGCAATAAACCCATTAAGTAACCCATGTAGTTATAAGTGCACATTATAGTGTGTGTGCATTATAAGTAAATCATTCGTTTCAAGTCAAGAAAAATCAAGTTCCCATATGAGATTCCAGTACATAACAAATCTACTAGAGGATAAAAAATGTAATTTGAAAAGAGGAACAATACAATACTTATTTTCTTCAATAGAAATATTTTATTCCATGTCCATAAATACTCAGAATTGATCACTTTAAATTCCCAATCTTAACCATCTAGACAACGATGCAACAATGCATATCAGCTGTGCAGTAATTAAGTAAAAGAAGCAGGGGTACCAACCTATGGAAATGGAATTATTTGTATCCCAAAGAACAAGAACATAATTGAATACATAATCAATTTATAACATCATATGGAATTCTATGACATGTACAGTTAAAATCCTGTATCCAACCAGTGATGGTTGAGACCCACGTCTATTTACACAGATGACTTATAAAGTAACATGCAGAGTAAATGTTGAACCAGTCAAGTAGAAAGTCAGTCGGCAAGGCAAGGTGATGGATTGATACACAGCATTTCCATGTAACAAAGCAAGTTACAGCAACAGTACATCACTAGCAACATATCTATTTATACCGATTACTTATAACATGCAGAGTAAATGTTGAACCAGTCAAGTAGAAAGTCAGTCGGCAAGGCAAGGTGATGGATTGATACACAACATTTCCATGTAACAAAGCAAGTTACAGCAACAGTACATTACTAGCAACACACCTCTTTATACTGATGACTTATATAGTAACACGTAGAGTAAATGTTGAACCAGTCAAGTAGAAAGTCAGTCGGCAAGGCAAGGTGATGGATTGATACACAACATTTCCATGTAACAAAGCAGGTTACAGCAACTGTACATCACTAGCAACATATCTATTTATACTGATGACTTATAAAGTAACACGTAGAGTAAATGTTGAACCAGTAAAGTAGAAAGTCAGTCGGCAAGGCAAGGTGATGGAATAATACACAAAATTTCCATGTAACAAAGCAAGTTACAGCAACAGTACATTACTAGCAACACATCTATTTATACCGATTACTTATAAACAGTACATCACTAGCAACACATCTATTTATACCGATGACTTATAAAGTAACATGCAGAGTAAATGTTGAACCAGTCAAGTAGAAAGTCAGTCGGCAAGGCAAGGTGATGGAATAATACACAACATTTCCATGTAACAAAGCAAGTTACAGCAACAGTACATCACTAGCAACACATCTATTTATACTGATTACTTATAAAGTAACATTCAGAGTAAATGTTGAACCAGTCAAGTAGAAAGTCAGTCGGCAAGGCAAGGTGATGGATTGCTACACAGCATTTCCATGTAACAAAGCAAGTTACAGCAACAGTACATCACTAGCAACACATCTATTTATACCGATTACTTATAAAGTAACACGCAGAGTAAATGTTGAACCAGTCAAGTAGAAAGTCAGTCGGCAAGGCAGGTGATGGATTGATACACAGCATTTCCATGTAACAAAGCAAGTTACATCAACTGTACATCACTAGCAACACATCGGTCTTCTGCTTCTCACAATGCAATTTATTCAAGTGTCAAAAGTGACTTACTGTTAATTCCATTTTAGTTATTTTATCCCTACACGTATTCGACTTGTTCTTGTTTAAAAAATGAAAAATTAAATGGTTTATTATTTAACAGTTAATTATTATTTAAGTTTGTTACTTTAAACTTTTATCGCAAACTGTGTATTGTATACAATGTTCAGTCATGTAAAAATAATCAATTTAATCACAGATTATATTTAATGAATAATAATAATAATAATAGCCGAAATGTAAATAATTGAGTGTCTTTAGCCTTGTGATGATAATAATATTAATAATTCAAACTTACTTTTGTAGCAAATTTCTCTCAGGGCCTCGATAGTAAAAAGTGTTAAAATCAACTTTCATTGATTATTAAAAGAGATAAAATTTGCATTTGTCCTGCTATTAACGTATTGTTGTCAGGTATGGTATCCTCCATATTAACTATAATAAATTTAGTCCTTGATTAAAAATACGTCTCGAAGATATTGCAACAAGACGATAGAAGAAAATACTATAATTTTCTGTCTTATAATGATGAACACTGACAGAGGCAAAGATAAATAAGGTAGTCTGATAAAAACGAATGAAATGAAAGCAATATCAACTGTAAATTCAATCAGGACTCTCTTATGACACTACTAAGAAGTTGTCGTGTTATTCCTTAGAAAATTGCTTTCCAACGAAAATAAATTACGAAATTCTTATCATTATTCGTAAAACCTTGAACTCCAAGGTAAATAAGAAGATTATTAATACATTTTCAATCTAGTTATTTGTGATACAGTACTTATTACCAGTTTTAATTGGAATTTGTGTGGGCAATTATTTAAAACAATAATGACTTAAGCAATAGGCGTAGTTTATATTTATCTTGTTAAGCTTTTTATTCCTATTGAATATTGTGTTTTCTAAATACATTTTAAATACTTACCATCTGTTTTACAGAATCTATATTAGTAGGCAAGCATGTTTCTTTACAACATTTTTTCTCAGCTCGTGTGCATCGCAGGAAAAATCTACGAATACTGGTACTGTTAGAAAGATATTTTTTTGTAGATGTGCAAAATCCCTTTATAAACTAAAATAGGCTAAAAATAAGCACTAAAAATGAGTGTAAAATTTAAAATAAATTAACATGGGCCTTATGGGTTGCCCTGCTGGTTACAAAATAACAACGAAATATAAACAGAAAATCAAAATAAATGGAACAATTCAAATTTCATGTTTTATTTACAGCGTGAGATGAAAATAAAGAAGTTTGTACATTACATATTTTTGATCACGTTTTTGACAAATATACGACCTCTAATTGTTATTATTTCTTTATTTTGAGGTTTTTATTCGACTGTAATCACCATTGTTAACTAGGAGTGCTAAACAGACAATTGTTCATCTGCAGTTAATTGATCCCCTCACCAAACACTCACTGAGTTATGGAAAATATGTATTTTGAGAATATGAAAGATTTCACTTCACACAGTATGCAAAAAGATGAACGGTCAAACAAAATTATAACAAAAATAAAATAGCTAACTTTCTTTTATCGAAGTTTAAAATTAACAAAGCAACAATCAGAAGCCTCTGTATAAACACTAATCAATTGCTATGTATTACTGTAATAATGTTATGAAGTAATGTAACATACGAATCTTCGTAAGATACTACATTGAAGATATACACGATTGACACCATACTCTACCTAGCTCCAGCACACAATCTGGTACTAATGACTATATCAGCAGCAGTTATAGAACAACACAGTTATCTTATGGCTAGCTGAATGGTTATAGTGCCTTCCTTAAATATTCAAGTGGCTGGTTCAGAATGATGCAATCTAGCGGAAGGTGAACTCTGGATAGAGAGAAGACCAGCGTTTCGATCTGTCACTTTAAAATATTTAATAAAATGCAAACGGTGTAGCAAATGTTAAAATACTGCTTAGTGTTAAATTAAAAATAGTATGGCTCTATCCAATACATCTTCATATGCAAACGAGGAAGAAAAAAACACCAACAATTGTAGGAATCAATGTTCTTTTTATTGTTTACCTATTGAATGTTAATTGATAAAAATTTAGTTTATCATGGTCATATTTGGGTAATCGTATAAACTCTACACTGTACAGAGGATATATACTTATTATGGGATATAAGGGAGGGAGTTTCACTTGGATGATGTTAGTAAAACGAAATAAATTTACCTGAATGAAGACTAGTGAGTGCAGACTACTATATTTGTTTATCCAATTAAAGTGAGCAAAGTGCTGAGAGTGGATGGTTTAAATCGCTAAGATAAATTGCGTCAGAGGTTTTAAACTTCCCTGTCTATCTTATTGCAGACACATTTAATCTGTACAAGACTGGAATAGGAATTGCATAATATTGGATCTGATTACCAAACGGACTCGACAGTAAACATTTCTACATAATTTGTACAAATATATTTTTGGTCTCTGGGGACATCAAAATGAAGAATAATTTTAAACACGTATCTTCGTCCTACTGGGCTACCTACTTAAATGGATTGTTTACTTTAAGGAAAATTTGCTAAAATAACAAGTAGGCCTAACTTACAGTATGTAAATGGAAAAAAAAATAAAACACGTAGAGTGGAGTTTTAAAATTATTGTTTATGTTATCCTTTACGTAGTATAATAAAACAAACTTGTTTAAAATAAATAAATATGTAAGAGTATAACAAGGGTAAATTAAATGTAGGTTAACTTTGTTAGCAATTTCAACTCAAACCAATGCGAAATTTACAATTAACATAATTTAATGTTTTATTAATGAGTTATCAAGACATATGCTTTTCGAACGGATTATACTATGATAAACGAGCTAAAGTTAGAGGAAACATAAAATGTTTTAAGGAATTAAAAACCTCATTACAATTTCAATAATATCATTCACACTGCACAGAACATTGGATGTAAATATTTGACCGACTAGAAAACGTAAACAATGTAAATTTTTTAAGTTGCCATGGAAACCAATCAAACTTTATTTCCCGTAAGTCTCCTTAATTCTTTACGATCTGCAGTAAACCCCAAGTCCACAAATAAAAAGTTAACACGTCTTAGTGATAATCTAAAGTCAACGTTTTGTTTGAATTAATAATACCATGATAAATATGGAATACTGGAAACGTATTTTTGTTTGTAATGACGAATTACAAACCAGAACTTAAACATACTTAAAAAATGATGGTTAAATAAACAAACTGTACAGGCCTACATAGTTGGTAATTAATAGTTAAATAGGTAAAATTTTGCATCCTATAAAATTGTAAGTTTTCATGTTTAAACAAATAAATAGCAAAACTATGTATTTCATACTTGGTGGTTTAGTCAATTATTGGTGTAGGTGTGTAAATTTAACATATTAAACGCGTTTCTGAAAAATTCTATCACAATATGGTTTTACTTAGTTTTTGTACTGATTAAAGGTTGATAACTGATTTATTTAACCAGATAAAAAAAATATGCATTAGCAGTCAACTTTACTAATACTAAACATTAAAACTTGTAAATATAAAGTTAGAATTGTAATTCATCAGGACTGTCATCAAACAAGAAATGCACGGACAAAGTAGTAGAACTGGAGTAGAAGCCTTTACCCGCGAGAAAGGCTTGAAGTGCCTTTTGAAACATCCCGGGTCTGACGTTGACTTAATTTGAAGAGGGAGACAGAATAGAACAGTTTTATAACATAAGTTTGACGTATTTTAAAGAAGGTAGCTGAATGAGCTGGAATTATCAGTTTTAAGTTATTATATAGCAGGTATGAGTGGTTAGCTGAGGTGTTTGAAAAATTAACTTTAAAAAAGTGAAGACTTCCAAAATTAAACAAATATTGCAGCATAGTTTGTTATGATAGGATACTAATATCACAACAATGTATGATGTAAAATACGGGAGTAACACAGTAATATTCTGAAATTTATTTCTTGGTCAATAAATGTTAGTCTTCATTTAAGACAAAGAAAACAATAATTTAGCTTAAAATTTCATGAACATTTCAAATTACCCAGTGTAAATATTTTCACTCGTTAATCAAGCTTTCTAGATTGGAAAATTTAACTGCAAATTTGAGGATTACGTTTGTTATGTTTTGAGAAATAGTTTTACATGTAGTAACTATGCATTTAAATATGACAAGCCTTGCACGTTTTGATATTAGTATTTTAAAACATTTGCTCATTCAGAGCTACTGAGATTTCATAAAAATTAGATAATATCTGAGGCGCCTGGAGAATAATCGCTGCATCTAAGCTTTATTAGATCTAGACGTGTTCGGAATCCCACTACAATTTTAACTGCTGTCTACTCAATAATTTGACTATATTTGTATGGATCGAAATTTTCACGGCAAAATAAGTATTAGGAATAACTCTCTACTGTACTGACCTACACCAGAAACAGAACCACTGGAAATTCATTAGATCAAAATCAATGTACTGTTTTTTTCCGATCGATAGGCTTTTAGCGAATTTCCCATATAGGGAATAAGCTATTACCGTAGTACTCATGGTAAGACCTGGACCCGGGACCGATTTTTTTTTCGTTTTGAGGTCCCTAGAGGCCAAAAACACCATCCGTTCAAATTCATGTATTTATATATATATATATATATACAGGGTGAGTTTTAATTGTCCCCCCCCCCAACTTTTTTCTACATTTTTTCAAATATCAATCCCAGACCACTTCCAAACATTGTTGGGTAGTAAGTACTTCATTTTGACAAGGTGGTCATTTCCGGCCGCCATCTTGGATCCGCCATATTGGATGCAAAATTTTTTTTTCAAATGTAAAGGTGGGGTTGTGACCTATTATTTCGAACTAGATTTTTACCTTGATTACAATGCCGCAAACTGTTTTTAAAAATCTTGATTCATTCTAAAGTTATGAGGGTTTTTTTTAAACTTTATTTTTAGCCCATTTTAACATTGTGCATTTACAAACTAAGACCATAATCTCAAAATAGTGCCAGATAAAGATAAGTATACACTACCAGTAATTGTCGACCTATTTTCACTTGGTTATGACTGATGTATTTTTTTCGGCCGCCATCTTGGATCCGCCATTTTGAAATGTGATAAATTATTTTAAATATGAAGGGGGTGTTGTGACCCATCATTTCGAACTACTTTTTTCAGCTAAACACAATGCCGCAATCCATTTTTCGTTATCAAGTTTTATTTATGAAATATTGCAATTTTTTTGTTAAAAATGTCAATATTTAAAAATCAAAAAATCAAAATGAAAAACGGATCTTGGAATTAAGTTAAGCTTAAAAAAGTAGTTCGAAATGATGGGTCACAATACCCCCTTCATATTTAAAATAATTTATCACATTTCAAAATGGCGGATCCAAGATGGCGGCCGAAAAAAATACATCAGTCATAACCAAGTGAAAATAGGTCGACAATTACTGGTAGTGTATACTTATCTTTATCTGGCACTATTTTGAGATTATGGTCTTAGTTTGTAAATGCACAATGTTAAAATGGGCTAAAAATAAAGTTTTTAAAAACCCTCATAACTTTAGAATGAATCAAGATTTTTAAAAACAGTTTGCGGCATTGTAATCAGGGTAAAAATCTAGTTCGAAATAATAGGTCACAACCCCACCTTTACATTTGAAAAAAAAAATTTGCATCCAATATGGCGGATCCAAGATGGCGGCCGGAAATGACCACCTTGTCAAAATGAAGTACTTACTACCCAACAATGTTTGGAAGTGGTCTGGGATTGATATTTGAAAAAATGTAGAAAAAAGTTGGGGGGGGGGACAATTAAAACTCACCCAGTATGTGTGTGTCCGTTAGCGCGATAACTCGAGCAAAAATGATCCGATTTTGATGAAATTTGGTACAAACGTGTAAACCTGCGTTTATTCGAACGAGTTCGCGAACCAGCATGATCGGACCATGGGAACGGGGGTTTATGGGGGCTTTTATGGGGTTAAAATGGGTTTTTCCCATTTTTTACCCAAAAAACATAAAATTTTGCAATTTCTTTCTAAACTATTTTGTAGAGCTTAAAAAAAAACAAATAATTTAGTATATTGAAGCGTTATAATGCGCCTAATGGTTACGGAGAAAATTCCAAAAAATTGTAGATTTAAAATTCCCATGTTATTCTTATGGAGAATAGGTAAACTGTTGTAGTTTGCTTGTTTATTAACATATTTTGCCCAAATTTGGAAAATGTTTTTATTTCTTACTAACTATTAACAATTTACATAAAAAAACACTTTTACCCTCCCTGTTGCAGCAAACCTATGTATGTTTTAAACTGATTCTATTTAAATAGGGAATAAATGTGATATTTTTAAGGAGACATTTTAGTGTAAATCCATTCAGGGAAATGGAAATTCGCTTAGTCTGCAGGTTTGCTGCGGCGGGGGTATTTGCTCTAACTTATTGTTACACTCACAATCTGTTTAAATATGAGTAGGTATATCTAAAATGTACATATCAGTATAAATGAAGTAACAGTAAGCTAAAGATATTTGTTGCTTTAAGTATTATCAGTAGTGAGCATAGTGATAACGTCTGCAATGTAAAATTTGACTCTATAAATTTAGTTCAGGGAAACAAAATTCTTAAAGTACTAGACTGTGTACAATATGACGCCTGTTCACGTCGAATACAATACCTTTCAGTATAAATAATTTGTACAAGTTTTTCATTGACATTTGCAGTGAGATGCTCATTATATCTTAACAACCAATGAATTAGGAAAAAGCTGTTTATAAAATCGATTTATTTGATAAATTATGGCAATTGTAATCAATACCCGTCGTCAGAAGCTAGATGTTGCTTAACACCATGAAAAGCCTGCAGATGATGTTTCCTGGCGGCAGCGACCTCGTGAGTGTCTGTCAGGTATCCGGACTTGAGCACCACGGGCTTGGCGAGGGGTCCGTGGTAAGGTGCCACATGATGTGAATGTCTATGGTCGGTGCCGTAGTCTGAGGCGTATCTGCCACTGTAGTGGTCACCGTAGCCTCCGTGAGTCTTGGCCTTGGCTACGGCGGCGAAATGCTCTGCCTTAGCAGCGGCCACCTCGTGAGTGTCTGCCAGGTATCCGGACATGAGCACCACGGGCTTGGCGAGGGGTCCGGGGTAAGGCACCACATGATGGGAGTGTCCATGGTCGGTGCCGAAGTCTGAGGCGTATCTGCCACTGTAGTGGTCGCCGTAGCCTCCGTGAGCCTTGGCCTTGGCTACGGCGGCGAAATGCTCAGCCTTAGCAGCGGCCACCTCGTGAGTGTCTGCGATGTGTCCGTCATGCAGGACGTGTGGGATGGCGGTGGGACCCTGGTACCTGATGTCTCCATGATGGCCGTCATAAGATCCACTGTATTCCTGGCTGTGCTCGTATACGTAGTCTCCTCCGTAGTGAGATTCCTTGGCTAGAGCGGCGAGATGAGCGTTCTTGGCTGCTGCCAAGATGCATGGAGTAAAAGAGGTGGGCCAGACAGAGCGCGCCCCTCTCCACCCCTCGTCCATCGGACTGAGGCAGTGACGTCACTGCAGTCCTCTAGACTTTACTCACAGCCCGTACACAACACTTTTAGATGTTATATTGCGTTGTTTACGCCAGTTTGTACTACGCAATTGTTAAAATTGGGTTTGCTTGGGTTTCAATATATTAATATGTCATTCCTTATTACATTACTAATAAAATATTAGAGCAATTGTTGATTAAATTGATGTCCATTTCTGCAATTGTTGTTATATCACTAAGGATCTACTCTGATCCGGTAAATAGCATCTAATTTTATGATGCATATATTTTTAGGATAGCCTACTTAACTGGTTCATGAATATATTAGTAACTAAATTAGATAGGTATCCTTCGAATTTTTCAAATTATTAATTAAATCAAACAAACATTTTTCACTATACAGATATACGAAATAAAAGTAGCTTTTGGTAATGTACAATCATCATTAGATTAGTGTAATTAGGAATGGAGATTTATATTTTTATGAATGGAAAGAAAACGCATTTTAAATAAAAACACTTTGTTTACAAGGTGTATCTCTAACCATTGGACATGCAATCAGTTATAAACAAATTGCGTTATTAGAGTTCTTGAAATCTTTTACTTACTCTTAAATTTAGTACTGCGACGATGACGTTTCTTAGTTGATTATTTTTGATTTTTCGTTGCCGTTCATTTGTTTTTGCCTGTTTAAAAAACTTCAATATCATTAGTCTAAGACTCTACTATTCTTCTTTGAGCAAATAGCTCAAGACGGTCTAGAGGTAAACAATTAACTTTATGGCGTATGGCATAATGTCTTTTCTTTCGTCATTTATTCATATCAAAGCATTTTAAATATTTAATTTTCAATTTTAAAAATTCCTTTTCCAAACTCTCAATTTTCATTTAGTCTACATTACGGTGTTTTATCATAACAACTCAGATTGCCAAATCTTTTTGTTTCACCGGTAAAGTTTTCTGAATTTTCGTTTTGTCGAGCATTCCTCCGCATCACTGCGATAATACTGTTTTCAGACACAAGTTTGATTCAGGGCTCACGAATGTTTAACATTCCCCAAATCCTATAATCATTAAATTAATTCCTTTAAACATCTTCAAAATAAACAAATATAAAAATGTTTGAAATCCAAAAATCGTTTCTTTTGCACCTTTCAATAAAGACAAAGCGTATTTTTTTGCGAATAAAATATAACTCTTAAGTCGGATTGAGTTTTAGTCTTAAAATAGGTAACTGTCATTATATATAGCTAGAGCAAACCGCATACCTAGCATTTTTTATCTCAGAAAGTAAAGTAAAGTTTTCAGAAAGTAAACTCGTATAAAATCACCGAACAAACGTGCACTTCATCTTAACACGAAAATAATAAAGTCTAAAACGAAATATATGTATATAGGCCTACAAAAGTAATTAATATTTTTTCTTTAAAAGTACCTGTGAACCAAACTTTCCTCGGGGAAAATCATTAGTATTCTCTGAGAGTATTCTTTGGTCAATACCATTTATCCAAACAGATTTTTGTTGTCTATTTTATTCCTGTAAAATAGCTATGCAGTATCGTAGTTGACTTTGATTTGTAAGCAACTTTTATGATTCTCATATAAAATATTATATACTTGGTTGTTGTTTTATTTGTATCAACAAACCCAAATAAGTTTAACATTAAATAGAAAAAGAAGAAATTAAAAATGAAAAAGGATGGCGTTTCATTTATAACTAATACCAAAAAGCAGTTGAAGTAACTTTTAAACAGACTAATTTTTACAAAGTGCTAAACATATATTTTATTGACTAACCTGGAAAAGGGGAGTGTTATATCTTATTCTAAAACTATTCTAAAGTGTATTTATTATTTCAACTGAATCGGTAGACTCCCGCATTTCATCGCTTTCTATGCAACATACAGGCCTAATTGGTTATTTACTATTGTCAAACTGTTCACAATTCATGTTAGTTATAAATCATAAAAATCATTATTTAGTACACAATGATATTTGTGTCATAACGGGAAATACTTCCTCCAAACCAGCTTAAATCGTGTCTGAAAAAATAAGGTTTGTGCGTTTAGCACGTATCTAGCGGCGAGGTAGTCGAGGCCGGGACTGCAGTGACGTCATCGCGCGCAGTCCGCTCTGTCTGGCCCACCTCTTTTACTCGATACATCTTGGGCTGCTGCTACCTCATGGGTGACTGCCAGGTAGCCGTTGTGGAGGACAACTGGCTTGGCGGTGGGTCCGTGATAGTAGCTGCAGTACACGCTCTGAGTGTACCAGGCAGCAACAAAGATGACTGGTACCTGGACAAATGGAATATTTTGGGGTATAGTAATTAACGAATTGATAAAACTCTTTACAAACGTAAGTTTTGTATTTTTAATTTCCAGAAATATTCCAATTGTCAAACTATAACGGTTCTATTTTTAGACCGTTTTGTTTTTATTTGATTTTTTTTAGTTTTATTTTTAGACCGTAAAAGGTACATGTAAGAAAGTCAAGCTATATTACACTCAAGGCAGTAAAAATAAATAACAATAACATTGCCAGCTACAATCACCTAAATCAAAATCGTACCGTAAATGGCATACTCAAGACAAAATGTATAGCGTCTAAGAAGGATTTTACAAGTATTTAACATTCCTTTGTGAGTGTTAAACTATATTTTAATATGGATGAACAACGCTAAAAACCTAGTATGGATTAATAATCATAAGGATTACCAGTAGTACTAATAACATTGTATGGTCATCCTGTAATTTTAGCACAATTTTATTGTTAAATTTGTAAACATTGTAACTAGATCTTTACAGTAATATACTTACCAAGGCGTTCATGTTGTAGTGTAATGATGATCTGTACTCAGTCAGACCTCTGTCCTGTATAATATATACTGCTGAATAGTGACATTGTGGACTAATATCCTGGCAGGATATATGCAAGTGTTCCAAGTGTTGGAATTCTGTAATGAGGTCTATTTCCAGTATTCGTCTAATGTCCATTTTGGTAAGCAATACTGTATATAAAACAGTATTCAGTATATGGAACTAAAATTATGTTAGCATTGAAGAGTTGATTACATATTATATTCCAGTTGATTTAAAATATTTTTACATTTTAGCGAATTTCCCATATAGGGAATAAGCTATTACTGTAGTATACTCATGGTAAGACCTGGACGCGGGACCGATTTTTTTTCGTTTTGAGGTCCCTAGAGGCCAAAAACACCATCCGTTCAAATTTATATATATATATATATGTGTGTGTGTGTGTGTGTGTCCTACTCGAGCAAAAATGATCCGATTTTGATGAAATTTGGTACAAACCTGTAAACTTACGTTTATTCGAACAAGTTCGCCATCCAGCATGATCGGACCATGGGAACGGGGCATATGTATGATGTCGTGCTCAGTTTACGGGGGATTTTATGAGGTAAAAATATGTTTTTCCCATTTTTGACCCAAAAAACATAAAATTTAGCAATTTCTTTCCGAACCATTTTGTAGAGCAAAAAAAACAAATAAATTAGTATTTTGAAGCATTATTATGCGCCTAATGGTTACGGAGAAAATTCCAAAAAATTGTAAATTTAAAATTCCCATTTTATTTTTATGGAGAATAAGTAAACTGTTGTAGTTTGCTTGTTTATGAACATATATTGATTAAATTTGGAAAATGTTTTTATTTCTTACTAACTATTAACTTTAAAAAACTATTTTTACCCTCCCTGATGCAGCAAACCTAAGTACTTGTTAAACTAATTCTATTTAAATCGGGAATAAATGTTTTATATTTTTAAGTAGACATTTCAGTGTAAATCCAATCAGTCAAATGGAAATTCGCTTAGTCTGCAGGTTTGCTGCGGCGGGGGTATTTTATTAATGGGTCAATTTTAAAAGTTCCATACTTCGAGACCAGATTAAAGAATAGTGTGCAGCATTTTATTCAAATAAACCTCCTTATGAAATGCAGCAATACAAACTAGGTAATTAGATGATCCTTTCGAGTCTTTTAGCAGCTCTCTCAATTCTTAGTCGGCTTTAATTGGATAAGCAAACATTAAGGACTCCGTAATTAAGACTGATCACTTTGCCTAATCAAATAACTTAATATTCTCCCTGCTACCTAAGAAAGCAACACACACTTAAGTAACATGTTGCTAATTAAATCCAATGATTTTAGTCCAGACTGATTTTATTAGAAGTACTTGTTTAGTGAGTTTTCAATAAATTCTTAAACAAGTATAAATGTATATAAAATGAGTTAGTTGATTGTTATTCATGTTGTTAATCATGAATAGGCTATAGTTTTTGTTGTGGATTTAATTGAAACTCTATTTAACCATTCAACTATGTTGAAAATAACTACTTATGACTTAACTATACAGACAAAATGAAATGAAAAAAGTTTTTGTATTTCGATATCCCTATTAACCAAACGAATTTATGATTTTATAACCATTATCAATAATATTAAAACGTGACAGGGTTTTTTTTTATTTCACGATTCTGAATCAACCCCTTGACGGATTTTCATGATTTTTGTATTGAAAGAAAGATAATTTTGAGAACTAGGGAATGTCGAAGCCATCATTTTAGTTTAGGGTCCCAGTTTTTTTAGAAATTAAGTTTGAATTTTTAAAAAGTCTAGCAGCCGACTTAAATATTCTAGACTAGCTTAAGCTATTAATACCATTTGCTTAATAACAGCTGCAAACATTCAGCGTTTGCAACACAAATTCAGCATTTGGATAAAAATAAAATTACATTCGAAGGGTTAGCTTATTTATACTATGTGTAATGCTATAATCATTGATACGTTCATTTATTCGCTAAGAGGATGAAAGATTATTTAAACATACATTGTAAAATACTAGATAATCTAATTTTTTTAGTAGTCTTTAAAATCTTTAGTTAGTTTTAGTGTAATATAATTTGTTACAACTAACAGCTGGTTGAATATAAAAATGTTCCATATTCTATAGAACTAAAGGGTTAGTTTATTTACTCAGTGATTTTGTCATTGATTATAGGAAATAAGAAAGATTCTATAACCATTGCTGTACACGAATTGAAGCTCACGAGCTTTAAAAAGAAAGCTTAGAAAATATTTCTTACTAAAATTGTTGAGGAAAGGTTGGGAAATAACAATGATCACATGTTTTAATTAATCATGACAGCTTTTTCTTTACAATACATTTTGAACTGCTAAAACTATGCTTGAATTAGGAATATACATATTGATATAACTATATACAGTATTTACTCCCAATAACATTTAATTCCTTCAATCGAAACAGAATGTGAAGATAATGTAGTCATACCGATATAATCTAAACATTGCCCTGCCGTGACCAGGATTCGAACCTGGGTTATTGCGGCCACAACGCAATGTCCTGACCACTAGACGATCACGGCATTCTGGACATGGTTTATTGTTCATCATTTTAGAAGATATATTCAATTGTTGGGTAAAAGAAAGAGTGTGAAATAAAAATAAAAAAACTTACAGAAATTACTCACCCACAATGTTGATACTATTTTCAAAACGTTTTTATTAGCTCGCTTTCTTGTCCGGTACAAATTTTGCAATAAATTTCATACTAAGTTCCCGATGAGCTAGATACTTAAAACTTGAAACATAGCTCACAAATGGATGACAATGCAATATTATATCATTTAATTTTCATATTTCCCTTGGGCTACGCCCCATGGACTTCCAAATTTTCCATGTTTACATTTTGAAAGAATGTAAATATATCAATTAATTTAAGTCAGCTTAAATTTGACAGTTCGAAGAGCAGAG
Organism: Macrosteles quadrilineatus; assembly: GCF_028750875.1. Lineage (NCBI taxonomy): Eukaryota > Metazoa > Arthropoda > Insecta > Hemiptera > Cicadellidae > Macrosteles > Macrosteles quadrilineatus. The sequence continues at coordinate 163,358,445 of NW_026542594.1, forward strand.
GTTGAGACAGGTTATGCTCCCAAGAGATTCTTTATACAAACAAACATTTCAAAATAAAGATAAACAATCTGATAGCATATATAAAGGTGTTTGTTAATAATTTCATTTGTTATTTATTTAGTAATCTATAAAGTGAACAATAAATTAAATAGATTGACATATTTATAGTTAGTATGTAGGCCATACATTCAACCTAATACATAATTATATGAAAAGAAACTCAAATAAACCTTAGATTTCCCACATGCCTCTGTCTTAATCTGATGTAGATGCTTGAAATAGATTTAACATCCACACATATTAAAAACTAAAAAGTAGAAAATAATTTATAAATAAAAAACTTTTTTTAAAACAAAACGTTTTTAAACGCACTAAAAAGTTGAAAATAATTAATGAATATGTGGAGAATATAAATACTTGTAAGATTTAAAACGAAAAACGTTGGTGTGCATGCAATTGATAATAATACATTAGTTCAATAGGTGAAGGTAATTGTAAATTATCTATTGCATGCACCCCACGTTTTTCGTTTTAAATCTTACAAGTATTTATATTCTCCACATATTTATTAATTATTTTCAACTTTTTAGTGCGTTTAAAAACGTTTTGTTTTAAAAAAGTTTTTTATTTACAAATTATTCTATTGTATCGTACATTGTAAACTATATAGTGAAATACAATACATTCGCCAGTAGACATTTCAAATTGTCCATCTGACAAAATTGTTTCTGCTTAACTACCTGACAATGAGATTGAAAGTAATATTAAGGCTCCATGGTCTTAAGAATGTATGGTATTTTAAATAATATATGGTGGTCGTTGGTTGAATTACAAATGTATACATGGCATACAAACTTACGAGGCATGTTTTTTAAGTAAGTACCGTTTTAAAATTTCTCCGTTCCAGCACTGCGATTGGCATTTTAGACATTTGCGCTGTATATGGGCATCTATTGGTAAGACCTAGCCGGAAATTTGAGAACAATCGGCAGTGTTTACATCTGGTTTCGAGCATTCAAAATGGTGCCGCCAATTGAGACTGCCGCCAACTGTGAACTGCGTGTTGTAATTAGATTTTTAAGTGCTAAAGGTGTGAAACCATTGAAAATCATCGAAAGATTAGTGAAGTGTATGGCGAGAACATTATGAGTGACGGAATGGTACGCACGTAGGTAAGGGCATTTTAAGACGGCCCCACCAACGTTCATGGTGAGCAACGCACTGGGCGGCGTAATTAGTGTCCCCGTACCCAGTGCATTGCTCATCATGAACGTTATTATTAACTGATATTAGGTCAGTAATTAAGTACCAAATTTCAATTTTAATGGCATTGAGGAAGAAATGGTGGTTGCACGAATAACTGTTTAGCTATGGGACACATTTAACATAATATTTGAGTTTGTCTTAGGTAGAGGAACAGAGAGTTCAGGGACACATTGTATAACTGCATGAAATTTAAATGATAACTAAGAGAACTGTACATATCAATTACTTCATTACGAACAGTTTATTATTGAGTGGACAGTAGTATTTTAAACATCACACTGTGTGGGATAGTTGATATAAAAATAGCACTTTGCATCAAAATCCCAATTTCTAAAAATTTAGAGGGGTCTAAATTTTGGATGTGTAATGTGGGGACATTACATACCATCCATTACGATTTAAATAACTGTTATTTAATGTAAGAAGAACTCACTGAGTTTTGTACAGAACAAATACCCCTTAAAACACAACTGAGCTACAGATTCGAGGTAGGATTTTGAAGTTTTTAATTCCAACTTATATCTCCTTTTACAGTATTTAGACACTTTTCATTTGACAAGTATGATTAACTGTTATATATGAATAGCATAAATTTACTTCATCAATAATTCTGATTTTAAAACACTACTTAGATTAAAATACAATAGCGGAACATTCACTGAAACTAACTGATTTTTTAGATTGGCGTAAATACCTGCTTCTAAGTAATCCAAATCGTTGCAAAGACGCATCTAGTTTCTACTTCACGAAGTCCTCATCAGGCGTATAGGGGATGTCAAAATCACTTCATCAGAAGGTCGTTGTTACACATATTGTACATTTACAAACAAACACGCACACTATCACGAACATAGTTACAAAAAAAGGTACATTTACAACGATAAATGTGTTTTCTCGTAAATGAATTGCATTGACATGTTTTGGATTGGATTCCGAACAAACGTGTCGCATTACTGTAGTACACATACACGACTACTATAAATGTGCCTGTATAGTACTGCACATCGTTGTAATGTAAATATTTGTTATTAAATAAATATCGAATGTTGATATACATCTATTTACAGCGTTGCTGAAAAACGCTGTTGCGTTTTAATGATTGGTTGATTAATGAAGTTGGTTTCCCGACGAATACTTGTTAAGGATTATACTTTCATATGGATATTCCAAACGTTACTTGTTTTGGTAAACGAATTTTAGGACTGGATAAATTACTAGGTTTTTTTATATTTTAGTAGTATGCATTAAAACTAAATTGGTTAAACTTATATGGTTAACCCTTCCTACGAAAATTTATTTAGTTAAATATTTCACAAATAATCCGTCTTAAAGGGTGTGTCACTATCTTCGTTAAGTGAAAATGATAAATACCCAGTCGAATTGTATACACCGAGTTCTTGTCAGTTTATTGATTACAGCAAAGATATTGTAAAAATATCAGTTAAACTAGTAGCAGTTGTTAAAACATTACTAGTAAATAATATAAGTAAATTTTGTTTAGATGTACACATACATTAGTTTGCCCACTAATTTGCAGTTTTACTAAGCAGAAACTGTCCTATTAGGATTTCATTTTGCATAGTTCCTAGTTAGATAAAGTTTGATGGGGCTAACCATGATAAGACATCTGCCAATAAGGCATAACAAACTAACAAAGTCCAACTGTTGTATTAAATTATGCTTAATACACTTATTATTTGTATCATGACTTATATCGCATTCTGATTAAAAAACCAAACGATTTAGAGTTGTGATTAGGCTGACAAATGTGATATAGCTCTGTATATGTTATTGATATCGATTCGTTAGGTAAAAAATGCGTAGCTCCAAACTGCATTGATCTATTTTTAATTGTATTTATATTTTATACCAATTTTAAGTAGAAAAGTAAATACAAATATTATAATAATACGGCGAGGACTCAATATTAATTGATTGATGTGTGTGAAGGCAAGTTTAGATTTTATAAATACATATATCAGTAGCATTGAAAAAAAAGGCTTTTTAAGAATAATGCCTCTAAACACTCTCACAACTAGAGGATATATTGTTATAATGTTTTTTAATAATTGACCAATTCAATATCTAATACGCTAAAAGGCTGTGGACGGCAGTGAGTGGACGTAGGTTTGACAAACATCAAACATCGGCTACCAACCACTAACTGAGGTTAAACAACAATATGTGTTTCTGGTTGCATCAATTATCATTCTGTCAAATATTGCCAAAATGTTGATTATTTGTGGCAAACGTAAATTAAATAGCTTGCACGAATTGATGGATGCAGTGGGTTACAAACGAAATAATATTTTGGTTGCATAGTACAATTGTCCTTATATTTTGATAAAAGTGAAAGCAATTTAGGTTTTAAAAATACGGATAACCACTTCCGCTGCTGAGATTCCCTACAAATTAGATCATACCTGAGGCGCCTGGAGAGATCAAGTTATATTATCACTCTTTCCTTTTGCAAGATTTAGACGTGCTTGAAATACCAGTACATTCAACAACCACTTCTTGGTGTAAATTAAATTAAGTTAAAGTAATTATCAAGTGAGAACTTAACGAAGAAAAGTAAAAATAATAAAATAATAAAGCGCAAGGAAAGCGATATGGATTTACATATGGATTTATAAGTGATTAGAAAAAAACTACTAGAAAATAATCATACCGATTAATAATCATCATCGTGCATGACAATCAAGAATATTAGGTTAATTCAGTTTAAAACAGTAATCATTCTATGTGTGAATTCAATATAATCGGTTTGCTTTTATATATTTAAAACATTGGTTTTTTCTTTTCAAGTTCGTTTAACTCTTCTACCCGACCAATTTTCATGACTGGTATACACGCACAGATTTCACGTAAAGAATCGGCATATATTTATCTACTGTATTACTCGACCAAAAGACATAAATTTGAGTTATTTTTGAATTGTTGCTTCAATTAAAGATTTATTTCATCAGTTAGAATTATATAATCCTATATATTTTGGTCTAAGATCCTTCAGGGAAATACCGGCTTTCATTAAGGCTATTAGCTATTCAAATCGAACAATTTTTAAGCTAACGCAAGGTAAACAACCTGCATAAAAATTATTTAATAAAAAAGGGTTTTCTATAATTAAAAATCAATAGCTCCAGTAGGCCTATAGTTTATGTTTTCATATATGTTTAGACTTAAAATAATCAGTAAATTATCTTATATATTAGGCTTTAATTTGAGCTATTGGTCGTTTGAATAAGTTAAGTTTAAAATACAATAAAAATCATAAATTTGAATATTTTTTGGATATGATATTGTTTTAACGCGGAGGAGCAGCGTGGGTCCTGTAATTTAATTTAAAACAATTTTGGTCCCCTTTTAAATATCAGTGTTTTATAGTAATTTGTATTACACTTTACGTATTGTTTGCATTACTTCAACTACGGATTTTAAATGCACATACCTTATAATGCACTTAAAACCATCTTTTTAATTACATTTTCTTCATCATTTGGCTTATTTTATTGAATGAAATAATTGTAATTTTAATTCATATTATATTCGAGATTACACCTATCAGATCATATGATTCAAGTCATATCCTTTGGATGATTACAGTTCACCATAGATCGTTAAAATGACGGATGATATTACACCATACTGTATTTACATACTTGATTTAAAAAAGGGTATAGTTTTTAAAACTGTAATCAAGTTTTCAAAACGCCAAGTTTTTTAAAAGATAAGTTGAAGTAAATATAACATCGTCAACAATAACATTTCTTCCATTAGAATTGATAAACTTGACAGTATAAAATAAGTTTATTTTTCATAGATCTCTTGTCTAATCAAATATATTTTTTATGTCTATGGCACAATAAAGGATGCTCCACTCTATTACATAAAAAAATTCGTTTTTTATCCAATTATATAACGTTTGTAACCAAATAAATAACTATCAATAATATTAAAACGAAACAGGGTTTTTTTATTTCACGATTCTGGATCAACCACTCGACGGATTTTCAAGATTTTTGTGTTGAAAGAAAGATAATTTTGAGAACTAGGGAATGTCGAAGCCATAATTTTAGTTTATGGCCTCAGTTTTTTAGAAATTAAGTTTTAATTTTTAAAAAGACTAGCAGCCGACGCTAAGATTCTAAACTAGCTTTTGGAACAAAATAATTTGCTTAACATAACAGCTGTAAACATTCATATTTTGTGTCACAAATTCAGCATTTGGATAAAAATGTAAAGACATACTTAGGGTTGACTTATTTATACTATGTGTAATGCTAATCATTGATACGTTCAATACTTCTGTAAGAGGATGACAGATTTATTAAATATACATAGTAAAATACTAGGATGTTTATTCTTTGTAATCTTCGATTTGTTTTAGAGCAATATAATTTGTTTTAACTAACAGCTGGTTAAATATAAACTATGGAACTATGAGGTTATTTTATTTACTCTTATTTTGTCATTGATTATAGGAAATAAGTAAGATTAGTAGAGATAATTAGACCACAGTTTTAACCAAAATTAATTAAACAACAGTACAAATCGAGGCTCTGTACAAGAGTCTTAATAAAAAAGGATAAATGCAAATTATTTTACTGCTCCACTTTTCAAGGAAAGATTAGAAAAATAACAATGTTTACATGTTTTAATTCTTAAAGGTAGCTTTTTGTTTACAATTAATGTTTGTCTGCTTTAACTTTATTTGGATTAAGCCCGGAAATATTGATGTTATAAAAAGAAGATGAAGAATAATCAGGATATTACGATTTTAAATTACCACCACAACCTCAGCCGGGCTTTATACAAAGATAAACAGATGGATGACATAGATTGAACACAACGTCAACATTGACCTAGGATACTGCAATTAGACAAACCATCCTTTTATGAAATCGTGTTTAGTTGTGGTTACGTTTGGGGGCGTCTATATTTGCGCCCCCAAACGTGAATATATCACTTTTATTTCAACTATGAATATATTGTAGTTTAAATTAACTAATATGGGAAATGTACGATGTATTTATTCAATGAGGTTGGTTAATTATCAAGGATAGAACTGATACCAGTTTGGATAATAAACATGGACAATTACGTCATTTGCTTTACTAGCGTGTTTACTTTTTATATTCCTGCTACATGTGACCAGTTCTTTTTTTCAAACGAATGTTATTTGAACCAAACAGCTGTTTCAAAACAAACTGTTATTGTTTTTACTTTTCTTTGTTTACATTTATTTATTTGGCAATTAATGCAGTGAAATTGATATAAAGGATAGGTGTGACGATTAGTTTTTATGTTAGGACACCAAAGTTTAATTGTGTGTACTGTGAATTTTATTGGATATTATCAATTAATTTGAGGTCGTTTCTATTCAGACCTACTGGAAATTGTGTATAGTAGTTGTATTTCGGTGATATTAATTATGGAAGAGGCAGGTATGCTAGGGTATGCTATGGAAGGTGGTATTGTTGACTAGGTCTATACACTTCTCAATTGACTATTACTCTCTCTACCGTAAGCTACTTATAATCAGTGTGCGTCTGTGCGAATCGGCTGCAAATCTCACTTCAACGCTTTTCACATTGTAAAAATTGCAGAATTGCTGTTTTATTGTAAAATTATCGGATTTAAAATGCATATCGTATAGGCCTATGATGGAATAAAAACAGATTTGGTCACACAACATTTGTTTACAATATGATTTTTCACATTAAAACTGCAAGAAACTTTGTATTTATGTGTTTAAACTAGCTGATCTGAATTGTACACGGTTTTAACTGACTACTGAATCCCCGTACGTAGGACGGGCTAACACCTCGTTTCATATAAAGATAAAAATAAGAAAACAAAATATAAAACGTGACATTTTTCAATAAATAATTTTAACAAATAAATTTAAAATATAAACAGCCAATAAATTAGACAGAGCTGTTTTTCCAATATTTTTATTACATAAACTTTTTCAAAATAATCAGTTTACTATGGCATATGCCGAATGTTGCACAGCGTCATTAATAGCCTGCAGTTGATGTTCCCTGGCGGCAGCGACCTCGTGAGTGTCTGCCAGGTATCCGGACTTGAGCACCACGGGCTTGGCGAGGGGTCCGTGGTAAGGCGCCACATGATGGGAGTGTCTATGTTCGGCACCGTAGTCTGAGGCGTATCTGCCACTGTAGTGGTCACCGTAGCCTCCGTGAGCCTTGGCCTTGGCTACGGTGGCGAAATGCTCAGCCTTAGCAGCGGCCACCTCGTGAGTGTCTGCGATGTGTCCGTCATGCAGGACGTGTGGGATGGCGGTGGGTCCGTGGTACATGTCTCCATGATGACCATCATAAGAGTATTCCTGGCCATGACTTTATCCGTAGTCTTCTCCATAGAGAGATTCCTTGGCTAGAGCGGCGAGATGAGCGTTCTTGGCTGCTGCTACCTCATGAGTGTCTGCCAGGTAGCCGTTGTGGAGTACGACAGGCTTGGCTGTGGGTCCGTGGTAGTAGCTGCAGTACACGCTGCTGGTATACAATGCAGCAACAAGGACTATTGATATCTAAATAAATAAAAGTTGGTTGGTTATTATTTTCAATAGATTCATCAGCACTAAATTATCAAATAATAGAATTACGATATCGTTTTTCCTGTCAAGTATCATGTGAGTGTACGGCAACTTATACATTTTCAAGAGTGTAAACACTGTTACAATCGAACCCAAATAGTAATAACTGGCATCGTGATTTGTTTTAGCTAGACAACATGTTTTTATAAATTGAAAATCAAGTTAGAATGTTAAAATGTATTTAAAAATCATTAGTTATACAGCTATTTGTTTTGTCATTTACGAATCATTAAATGCGTTGGTTAATTACTCGTATTGTATGTTGTTCAAAACCACATCTTTAATGAAGAAGCACTTATTAGCTACAGTTGTGTTATACTCACCAGGGTGTTCATGTTGTAGTGAGATGATGGTATGTGCTCAGTCAGAGCTCTGTCCCGTATATACTGTAGACACTCTACCAACAGTGTGGCCTAATATCCTGGCAGGATATCTGCATTCCCATGATGTCTTTCTAAATTGCAACAGGTTTGTATTGCTTTTTAAGAGAACTAATTATCTTTATCAGCTGAATGAATTAATATTTTCATACAGTAGTTTTGTCAGTTGATATAAAACATTTTAAAAGAACGTGACCGTTTCAATTGATTTTCGGTTATATAATATTTCGCACGGTATCGTTGAAGTTGTTAAAATAATCGGAACTTTCTTCTCGCCTTCTTTATTTTTTAATTTTTAATAGTTATAAAGTTACTAATTGCAGAAACGTCTATCCCTTTCAGGTTGGGTGGACGATATAAAAAACTTACTTAAATTTTGGAATTGGTAGTCCTAATATTTCTATAATGGACTTTGATAAAAACGCCCCTGAAATATGTAATTAAACTACTATAATAGTAAAAAAATATACGATAATCCGCCCACCACAGCAAACCTGCCGTCTAATCGAATTTCCATTTGCCTGAATTGATTTTCAAATAAATCTATTTAAATAACACATTAGGTTTAACGAGTATCTAGGTTCGGTGTTACCGGGAAACTAATAAAGTGTGGTTTAGTAAAATATTAATAGTTTAGTATAAATAAATAAATTTGCCAGGTTTGATCAAAATATATCCATAAACAAGCAAACTACAACATTTTACAATATTCTCCATAAGAATAATATGGGATTTTTTAAAATACAATTTCTTTAATTTTCTCCGTAACTAATAACCATACAAAAACACTTTGATATACTGAATTATTTGTTAGCTCTTTACAAAAAAAACTTGAGAGATATTGGGACATTTTATTTTGTTGTCCAAATTTTGTTTATACAATTTTTAAAAACAAGTTACTGATAATTGATTAGGCCAATTGATAAGCTCAAACTATACTATAAATCACGGCTATCTATGAAGAACATACTAACCAACACAACATTATTAAACAAATACATGTTAAACGAAGTATGAAGTTGTGGTTTTGCTAAAGAGGATCGCTTTGAAAGGATCGATTATAAGCTCTTCTTATCCAAGCAGAGAGTCGTTACCGAAAGTAAACGTTCTGAAATTGAATCTGGTGGAACTTCAGCAAAGGTCGGAGATTACCTTTATTCAGGTGGGATTCAGTATTTGCACCGTTATTTCAACTGAACTAGGTTTGTATGGCTTATTTCATTTAGAGTCTCTGTAGATACGACACATTTTACCCAACAATAATACAAAATTACAGAACTTGTATATATATTTTTTTTTACTATTGATTGATCTAGTTCAAATACGGTAAACCCAAATAAACTACCATATGCCAAACTACAAATATAAACGATTTATAGCCCTACAAGAAAATGCAAATAAAATATACTAATGTAATATCAAAGAAACAATGTTCATCAGTAGCATTTCATAAAAATGCTGAAGATATCAGCATTAATACACTTATAGACACAAAACGTTGGCATTTATTCATTAGCGCAATTCAGTTTATTCTTCTTGGAGTTTGAATCCTGATCTAAGTTTTGTTACTTTGTGCTCTCTTGTGACTTATTTTTAGTTGATGACCCAGTTTTGTACCTTTCGTTTAATCTGAGAACAGTTTCATATTTTATAGCTATTTCATGTTTTGCATAAGGTAGAAACGAAGTGTCTATAATATATACTTTTAAGATAAATTAGGTATAGCTAGACATCAAAGTAAACAGTAGCCAACAATCCCATTCAAATACCCCCACCACAGCAATCCTGAAGACTAAGCAAATTTCCTTTTTCCTAATAGGATTTTAAATTTAATCTGGATTTCAATAGTATTAGGTTTTATTTTATTTCAATTTTCTTATACTTTCTAAGTTACGCATTAAAAAAAATCCATTGATCCATGTTACAAAATTACTCAAGTAAACATATTTTACAACAAATGAAAAATACAACTCTTTACATTTTTGTGAACAACATACATGGTACTAATATAATAAATGTGAAAGTTTGTGTGTTTCTTTGTTTTGGGTTCAATCACGCATTAACTACATGACGGATTGGGCTGAAATTTGGCATGATGATAACTCACATCCCCGATTAGTATATAGGCCTATTCCTATATCAATAGTTAATTGTGTAACTAGTGGTGAAAGTGGCACTTTGCTGCACACGAGAGCAATGTTTACGCACGAGCCGCAGGCGAGTGTGGAATGATCTCGAGTGCAGCAAAGGCCTTTTTCACTCGTGTTACACATTATAATTTTCCTACAGTCACTATAAAGCATATAAATAATTAGTCTTTCAAACACTATGCAACACGTTTTTAGGTTCAGCTGGCAACACAAATGGTGCCTTAGAGAAAGTAGTACCCGCGGTCCATATCACTCCGCTATTTTTCCTCGGCAAGAAATGTGTTCCGCGTTTTGAGAATATAGTTCCGTATGTTTTTGTAATTTGAAGTGGTTTCCGCGCCTAAAAAAAATGCTTAAAAGGTATTTTCTTGTTTATTAAGATCGTAGGAAGGTTTTAAAAACGTTTAAAAGAAAAGTCCAGAAAGTTCAGAAATACCGAAACTATAAACACGAAATGACAGGTTAAATCGTAGTTATAATAGTCAATCAGCTGCTCATAGTATAATTATCTTTAAGTGTTGCCAACCTATTTCCAAGCGTACACGGATTACGTGCATAATGGAACCACGCTGTTTTGTGTTGTTTCGTTGGAATCCTGATGTGCGGCAAAGTATAAACCGTACGGCAAAGTATAAACCGTACGGCAAAGTATAAATATGCAGCAATTAGCAGCTTTCTGTACTATAAACAGAACAAGGAAGCCAACTTTGTCGGGTGACTGTAGGAAAAAATCTTTTCAGGCTCAGCCCAAATGGCTCTGGAGTTTCCCATGTTAACCTTACGAGTGTTAATATCTAAAAGCAATTTACAAAAATTGTTGCTGTCTCGACTAAACAAGTGGGTTCTATGATATTAATTTTTTTTCTGTAGCTGTATTTTCTTTGTCAAATTCTGGAAGTCCTCACTTTTCTACAGTCAAATTATTTTCAATTTCATACCGCAACCAACCACTCATGCCTTATTCATAATAACTGCAGTGTAAAACTTCCAGCTCATTCGACTACCTTCATTAAAAGAGTATTCGAACATTAAAATGAATTTAGGGTGATCGAATATTAAATTTTTTTATTTTATTTTGATACAATCCTTTAGTGAAATGAGTCCATCGCACAAGCTTTATTTGACAATGACAAACGCGAATATGACATTGTGGCCTGTAGCAATAATACGCTGCCGAGTCCCGTCAATTATTGGCGATGGATACATATAATTGGAAATCCTCAAATATGACGCCTCACTAACCTCATAACCATATTGTTTTTGTTTGTGTTTTTGCAGATACTAATTACTTATGTTTTGTATTTGTAATTAAGCAAATTTATTATTCAATCAGGTTTTGAATGCGTTCGATAAAGGACTACCGTTAAATATAACGATAAAGTTTAGGCTATTAATGTAAATAATAATAAAAAAAAACTTGTTTTCATATTTTTTAAAAATTTTAGAAACAATTAGGCCTAATTGATTTTTTAAAGTTCTAGAACAGCTGTCCAAAATTATTCACTAGCTTAGGTGCTTAAATCACCTTGAGTTTTGAGCAGGTAACAAGAGAAAATCTTAATATTTTGAATGTTATGTCTCAGATAAGAAAAATATACTACCATGGTACGAATATTTAAATTTAACCGGTTTTATTCGTATCGTAAACATTTAGCTTGTTATAGTTACTCTCTGTAAACTATTTAACGAAAATATTTACGGTATAATGTTACCGAAAACTATGAACAACTTTGACTTGAAAAGGGGTCTGTTATAAAACATAAAACTAATTAGTAATAAAATATTGTAAAGGTTATACATAAGTTTTAGTTTTTTTCGCGTGTAAAAATACAAAATATTTGAACGATACAGTGTTTTGTAACAAATATTCAACCTGTATACTATAGAAAGATGGATAAATCGATTTATTCAATCGTTAAACATCATACAATCTGCATATATAATGTCAAATGTGTATAGCAAGCTAAGAAATCAAAAGATACAAACAATAGAAGGTTTACATGCAAGATGTTTAAGTATAAAAAATGTGACATTGCTTTATAAAAACATAGGATATATGAGACAAAAAATACTGAATGTATTTATTGAGTTCGATTTTCTACCACCAAACTTGCCTCTAGTTTAATATATACTAACAATATTATTCAGTATATATTTGATGAATAAATTGAAATTGTAACGTAAATTATTTTGCAATTTTTTAAGCTAATTGTTAGCAACGACAAGTAATTGGGTCAAAAACACAAACACAATTCCTTTATTGAACTATTTGTGTATCATTCAATCTATTTATGATCCTGTTGACTTTTCTCCATTGGCCTGTTAGGATTCATTGAACGACAATTAAATTTTACATCTTTACAAGAATAAATAATGTTCAATATAATTCCTACATTATGATATGAGTACTCATTCCCCAACAAATATACTATAGCTATACTAACAAGCTTAAAAAATGCATCAAAATAAACGGTCAAATAATAAGTTACGGCTTTCCATTATGGGACCCCCACCCCCCGGAGGGGGCGATTGGGAAGAATTCGTATATTTTTCCCTTTAGTCCCAATAAACTTTTAAACATGAGTATAAGAAAACAAGGTAATTTGACCTTTTTGGTTTTTTAGGTAAATACCCCCCTTAATTTAGCAAGGTGATAAAATAAAAAAAAAACATATTATTCAATAGTGTAAGCGATAAATCTAGGCGTGGTGGTTAAATATATCCCGGTTTTTATCATAGATTGCCCATATCAGATGCAAGTATTTTCCATAACTACCATACTTTATTTAGCTGGTATTTTACTGCTTTCATAGCTTTTTCACGTATATTTAAGGAAACCAATGCATACAAATGCGTTCTGTTTTGTTTTCGGAACAAATTACATTTGCAACACACAATTTCTAAAGGTTCGGTATGACAACAACACACGTTCATATTTGCATCAACTCTTTCCCTGAGGCAAAGTTTTGTTTGCATCAGTTATTGGTAGAAATAGACCAAATGCGAATGTATGCAGACTTATACAGAATTATAAATAGATACTTAAACACACTTAAGCTCTGACAGTCAAATTTGTTTTCAATTTAAAAAACTTAACTGAGCTAAGGAATGTGTATGATATTTGTTTATCTTTTTTTATTCTCGTATTCTCGTATAATATTCGGATAATGATAATTTGTATAGGTTTAAGTAAATGCAAAAGATTAAATAAAAGAGGCATTTAATCATATCTCAAGTTACTCAATGAGATTTCTTTTCGTTCACTAATATAACCATAATTCTGGGACATTTTTTTGACAATCAAATGGTAACAAGGTAAATAAAACGAATATGTAAGGTCAGGCTCGCCAGTTTTGTAATGGGAAGTAAATGTATGTAAGCTTCACCAACAAAACTTCAGCCAACTATCGATCACAAAGTGAGGTTAATCAACAAATATGTGCTTCTGATTACATCAGTGATGACATATTTAGTGATTAATTTGTAGGTTTCGACAAACATACGAAATAATTGAATACATAACAGTAACTGGAGCGTTCAGTCAATCCTCTATAACATACAATAACTGTCAATGTTGTTGTAAATAGTTATTTGTGTAACTAGTGGTGAAAGTGGCACTTTGCTGCACACGAGAGCAATGTTTTTGAGCTTGTGCAGCAAAGGCCTTTTTCACTCGTGTTACACATTATATTTTTCCTACAGTCACTATAAAGCATATAAATAATTAGTCTTTCAAACACTATACAACACGTTTTTAGGTTCAGCTGGCAACACAAATGGTGCCCTAGAGAAAGTAGTACCCGCGGTCCGTATCACTCCGCTATTTTTCCTCGGCAAGAAATGTGCTCCGCGTTTTGAGAATATAGTTCCATATGTTTTTGTAATTTGAAGTGGTTTCCACGCCTTAAAAGAATGCTTTAAAGGTATTTTCTTGTTTATAAAGATCGTAGGAATGTTTTAAAAACGTTTAAAAGAAAAGTCCAAAAAGTTCAGAAATACCGAAACTATAAACACGAAATGACAGGTTAAATCGTAGTTATAATAGTCAATCAGCTGCTCATAGTATTATTATCTTTAAGTGTTGCCAACCTATTTCCAAGCATACACGGATTACGTGCATAATAGAACCACGCTGTTTTATGTTGTTTCGTTGGAATCCTGATGTGCGGCAAAGTATAAACCGTACGGCAAAGTATAAACCGTATGGCAAAGTATAAATATGCAGCAATTAGCAGCTTTCTGTACTATAAACAGTACAAGGAAGCCAACTTTGTCGGGTGACTGTAGGAAAAAGTATTAAATAGAATATTTCATCTTGCACAGTTAGACACTTTGAACAAATATTGTATACTGGTTTGTAATGAGTGTAGTCTGAACCCAGTTAAGCTTACGAAATTATTTTAAACTTGTAGTGTGCAATAGATTGACAGTTTTCTCTTAAAAGATCTCTTTATTAGAATATTTTTTGTTATTTATTTTAAAACAGTTTATTTTTCTCCTACCGTGACTAGGATTCGAGCATGGGTTATTGCGGCAACAGCCACAACGTAAAGCCCTAGGCACTAGACAAAGAGACTAACAAGGCTGTCTAGACATGACAATGACGATGATGACTAGAATTTGGTGCTTTGGGAAATTGTCTGACGTTTCAAAATAAAGCATCATGACAAGCTCAACTATTCGTCGTAATTCAACAGTGTTAATCTTAGCATCATAAGGATAAATTTCTTTTATAATATACCTAACTAAAATATCAATGGTACACACGAAGGATGCCTAAATACGTATTACAAAAACAGCTCGATATTACCAACATTGAGATTTATAAAATAAAAATGAAAATGTCGTGTAAGCCAATTCTTCTGCTATAAGAGTGATTTGGAATTTGCTGATAAAATTATAGCACAAAGATTTACATCTGTAAGATGATGTATCCTAGTCGAACAACATTATTGACGACAGACATATTTTCTTTGAATTCCTTTTCAAGTGGAAGCATTTTCTTGTTTCGTTTCTCAATGACGTATACAAATACCTAATGCATTTCTATCTCATATTATAAATCTTTCCAGGTCAGGTGCGATTCATAATATTAAATCAAATATACGTGTAACAAATTTATAAAATAACTTCTTATTGTCTATCTTATATAAAGAGTGAATCTCTTAAAGGTGTCTAGCATTGATTTTAAACAAACTGTTGGCCCATAATTTACGAAATCAATTTTTCTCCTAATAAAACCAACCCCAAAGAATAACGGAAACAGTATTTTTCATAAACAAGATGTACCATAACTCTAGAGATTCACCAGTTCGAATTTCACAACTGTCAAATGCACGCACAATATGTGATATTACAAGTTAACATTTTTTGAATACGAGTTTGACCGTGATCTAATGCAATTATAATTCGTACAATGCTTAAGATGTTTTCAATATATAATTGATTCTCAACTGTCATCAATACAATTATTTTTCTTTTGTTAAATGTGTTGCATGGAATATTATCTATTACACAATATTACAGTATGTTTTAAATCGCATTTTTCACATCAACAAACCTTTACCGTTAGTTGCTGTAATTGAAAGCTTAATGCTGCAGAAAACCATCAAGATCATGCAGATTATGATTCCTGGCAACAGCGACCTCGTTGCAACTGTTGGATTGAAACCAAAACAATTGAATGTCATCATCCTATGGGTTTTAAATGAATACACCAGCTATCGAACATGATTTGGTTATTAATTTATTAACAGTAATTAGTAGTTTTGGGAAGCACTATTATCTATAGCCCGATGAATAGCCTGCAGATGATGTTCCCTGGCGGCAGCAACCTCTTGAGTGTCTGCCAGGTATCCGGACTTGAGCACCACGGGCTTGGCAAGGGGTCCGTGGTAAGGCGCCACATGATGGGAGTGTCCATGGTCGGTGCCGTAGTCTGAGGTGTATCTACCACTGTAGTGGTCACCGTAGCCTCCCTGAGCCTTGGCCTTGGCTATGGTGGCGAAATACTCAGCCTTAGCAGCGGTCACCTCGTGAGTGTCTGCGATGTGTCCGTCATGCAGGACGTGTGGGATGGCGGTGGGACCGTGGTACCTGATGTCTCCATGATGGCCGTCATAAGAGCCACTGTATTCCTGGCCGTGACCGTATCCATAGTCTCCTCCGTAGTGAGATTCCTTGGCTAGAGCGGCGAGATGAGCGTTCTTGGCTGCTGCTACCTCATGGGTGTCTGCCAGGTAGCCGTTGTGGAGGACGACAGGCTTGGCGGTGGGTCCGTGGTAGTAGCTGCAGTACACACGGTTGATGTGCAGGGCAGCAATAAGGATTATTGGGGCCTATATAAACATGTTATTGGTGTAAAAAACAAAAGTAATTATTTAAATTTAATCGTTTTTTATTTTGATATTGAAGTTAATAAAAGAACAACACTAAATTTTTATGAGACGTTTCTTTTATTTACTTTCCGTAGATTTAACAACTCGTACAATGCTGATCAAGAGGGTATTTTATGTTAAGCAGTGAAGTCAGTCACTGTTTCTCGAATAAATAGTAGGCAAATATACAACCCACGAAATTATCAATATGCCAATAAACTACGATGATTCATAGATGATATCTTAAATGTTGTTTTAACCAAATTGTTGATGTAAAGCTCATAAAGGTTTTTGCTGTTTTATTTGATATTTTTAAGATGTTTAACTGTGCTACAAAGTATAACATTATTACGCAAGTGTAAAGTTTAGTATATACACACATTACTTGTGTGTACGCATTTGTACCTACTTATCCTTTTAATACTACTTTTAAACCAATAGTCCTTATAACTACATCAAGAAAAATAACTTCAAGACAAAGATTTGTTGTCTAATATTTAACAACATATTTAACAAGCTGCAATTTTAAAAACTTTAATATTATACATTTACTTTAAAAAATAGTGTGGTTTACTAATAGCAATATTTAGTATGATCATGCCTTGCAATATTTAAGTGCTCGAATTAACTCACCAAGGTCTTCATGTTGTGGTGAGATGATTATGTGTGCTCAGTCAGATCTCTGTCCTGTATATATATACTGTAGACTACCAACAGAGTGGGGTAATATCCTGGAAGGACAAAGGATGAATGTAACGTCATTTTGAAGTAACGAGAGGACAGTTATTGGAGATTAGTCTTGTTTCATTATTATCTTACAATGATACTTCTTTAACTGTGTACAGATGATCACAAATAATATTAAAGTTTATGTAGGAGTGAAACTTAGAAAAATGATAACTTTTTATATGTATATCAAACTAACAATAAACACATTAAAATTATGCTTTCACCGTTTTGTGAAAATCTTATTCATCATTGATTTTCATACTCCTCGTAACCGTTGGGTTTCTCGAAATGTCACTTTCTTATCATGTTACACCAATCATTTTAGTAAAAATACTTTGTAATAAGTTAAAAATAAAAAATAACTATTTTTTAAAACCTACCAAATAGTCATAAGAAGTTTTAATGTATGGCATTCAAGAAGTTTTTCAGACTTTAAAATCTATAGTAGCATAGGCCTACTTGTTTTAAGTCATTCGTTAAACGAGTTTTAGACTGTATTTATATTTTGTATTTATTGCGATAAACAGGGGGGGCACCAGCTTTACGTAAAGAATGTTAACAGAATGGATGACAGTGGCAAATAAAGGGGTTTTGGGTCAATCTGGCTTCTTATCTTTAGTCCACTCTGTCATAACATAGAAGGTTTTAATTAGAGAAGCACATATTACAGACTACAATATCAGGCTTTATTACCTTGCTTAAGTGTATCAGGTTAGCTTGATTGCCTCCCATACTTAGGACAAAAACTCGTTAAAGTATGATGTCAACATTTAAGCATTGACTATTGGATACAGAAGTATACAGTATAAAGTTGTTGTATTAATAGTCAAAGATTTAAGTCATCGCCAAAGGCTTAACATATTTAGGATACATTTTTATTCACTTGCCTAGTTACCTAAAGTAATAATTTTTAATGTCAATGTCTATGTGTACTTCTTATTGGATAATAAAATATTTTATTTTTTATTTTTACTCAACTATTTCTATATTTGCACGCAGATAACTTACAGCTTATAATTAATTTTATATATTTGTTTAATTACTTAAGCATTTCATTATAAACATGAGCATGAAGGTGGATTCAGCAACCAAAATTAAAGATGTGTGGTCGTCTGGATGAAGGATTGTTGAATCTATAATATAGAAATAGAGCTGTAATTATTGCAGAATATTTTTTTAAATCTACTTTGTAGTTCGCGTAGGACATCAAAATATTCGCTGTATAAATAGGCATGTAAAAGTAAAATAAAAACCTCAAA
Organism: Macrosteles quadrilineatus; assembly: GCF_028750875.1. Lineage (NCBI taxonomy): Eukaryota > Metazoa > Arthropoda > Insecta > Hemiptera > Cicadellidae > Macrosteles > Macrosteles quadrilineatus. The sequence goes on from NW_026542594.1 coordinate 163,377,228, forward strand.
CATCTTCGCGGAGCACTATGTATCTACAGTACTGTTCATACTGTCTACATACGGTACAGTATGCAGCAATTATCCTTCATTGTAAGCATATACTTACTTGGAATATAAATAGGTGATTTACACGTAAAGAGAATAACAATACAGGCTGTTCTTAACTGCTAGTGATCGAAAAGAAAGCAGCAATAGTTGTCTTTAATTAAAGAAAAATCAAACTAAGTTTTCAATAAAAATATCCCGAAATGTAAAACTATACATAACTAAAAATTGTATGCTTCTAAAGGTGATAATAAATCTGGTATAAAGGAGTCTAAAAGTATGCTTAGTCAAAGCAGAAGTGAGAAGATGTTCTACCGGCGTTTTTATTTCATTTCACAAATAAGATTTATAAGACTGTCTTTCTCAGCAGGGTGTATACCGTTCGAAAATACCTCTTGTTCGTTTAAAACTTTATGTATTCTTTTTAATATTTAAATTCCACTTACAATGAATATGCTTTAGAATAAAACTTATTAAATAAGAAAAACAGTCTAGCTAGATTTGTAGAGTTAATAAAATTTGACTTGACGAATTTCGTCTCTAACAATGCTCTAAATAAATACACTTTGAAAACCTCTCTCCATGTGAAATAACGGGGGTAATACTGAATCCTACCTGAATAAGGGTAATCTCCGAACTTTGCTTAAGTTCCACCAGATTCAATTTCAGAACGTTTACTTTCGATAGCGACTCACTGTTAAGCATGAAAGTTGTTTTAGACTTCCACTTGCACTTAGCCTAATATATTATGTATTATTAAAAAGACACGTCAAATGAGATAGTTTCATCAGAGTTTGTTAACCTAACAATCCATATTTATTTTCGAGGTCCATCCATAAGTTTATATTATAATATTACAACAAAACCTATCGCATTGGCACAAAATTAAAACAAAAGACCCATCACTTGATAAAATATCGAGACCATCAAAACAAAGCTATATTTTAAATTAACTCTTATTGTTACTATTTTTATGAACTTAAGAAATGTGATGCGTGTCTATTGAAAGTCGTTATTTTTCCATGGGAAATGTATATGCAAACATTTTCTAAAACCTGCCGGATTGAATAATCAAACCGAAAAGCAAATTTATAAATAGTACTCATATTATATTTGCGAATTTTAAATTAGGTTTTGCTGATGGTTTTCTTATGGAAAAATAATCATGCAAATTATTCTATCCTCCTAAATTAAGTTAAAAGCTAATTTTTCCCGTGTCCAGTTAAATTTAAGTTGAAGTGGCAACTGATTTTATTTTGCTTCATGACCAATAAGTATATAGCGACTTAGATTTCAGTAAAGATATCTGGAGTCGAGTAATCACTCTTAAATTATCCTGTAACAATACCGTAAGAAAACAAACCCAAACTTATAATATAAATGATATCAGCAAATTAAAATAACAGACCTCCGTAATAATAATATACCTATATTCACCTATTGAAATCAGTGAAACATTAAAGGAATTCCAACACTTGCAGACATCTTACCAGGATATTAGCACATACTGTTGGTAGTCTACAGTATATATACAGGACAGAGCTCTAAATGAGCACATGTCATCATCACACTACAACATGAACACTCTGGTGAGTAAAGAAACATGTTTATTTAACTCAAGGTAATTTGTTAAATTAGGTGTAGCAATACCTAAATTATTGTGTTAATATAGTTTGACATTCATTTTGTTAAAAGTAAGTTAAAATTATAATACAAGAAAACGCCAGACAAACCGACTAGATGGTTGGCAAAAATTTGATGTTATTATTTAATATAAACAATGTTGGTACCTGTGTATATTCTATTAAAACAATTGATGTTTTTAGGCATCCTTTGTTCTTTTTGCTACTTTGAATACCCAAAGTGTATACTGCAGCTACTACCATGGACCTACCGCCAAGCCTGTCGTCCTCCACAACGGCTACCTGGCAGACACCCATGAGGTAGCAGCAGCCAAGAACGCTCATCTCGCCGCTCTAGCCAAGGAATCTCACTACGGAGGAGACTACAGATACGGTCACGGCCAGGAATACAGTGGCTCTTATGGTGGATATCATGGAGACATCAGATACCACGGACCCATCGCCAAGCCTGTCGTACTCCACAACGGCTACCTGGCAGACACCCATGAGGTAGCAGCAGCCAAGAACGCTCATCTCGCCGCTCTAGCCAAGGAATCTCACTACGGAGGAGACTACGGATACAGTCACGGCCAGGAATACAGTGGATCTTACATGTATGACGACCATCATGAAGACACCAGGTACCACGGTCCCACCGCCATCCCACACGTCCTGCATGACGGACACATTGCAGACACTCACGAGGTGGCCGCTGCTAAGGCTGAGCATTTCGCCGCCGTAGCCAAGGCTAAGGCTCACGGAGGCTACGGTGACCACTACAGTGGCAGATACGCCTCAGACTACGGCACCGACCATGGACACTCCCATCATGTGGTGTCTTACCACGGACCCCTCGCCAAGCCCGTGGTGCTCAAGTCCGGATACCTGGCAGACACTCACGAGGTCGCTGCCGCCAGGGAACATCATCAGCAGGCTATTCATCAGGCTGTAGATAATGTTCCTTACAAAAATGCCTACTGATTGACATATTCCTTGAAATAAATAAATAAATCCTCTGATGATTGTCGTATTAATTTTAAGGCCATAGGATTTTATTTTTGTATGTTACCATGTATATTATGTGTATTTAATTGAAAAATCTTATGAATATCAGTGTAATACATTTTTGTGGTATAATTATTCATTATTCTTATCTAAAAACATTTAACATTACACACTATTTAATATAATACACCAATAAAGAGGGACATTTTAAAGTTCTGTTGCATGACGTGAAAATTGTGTTAATTTATTTAATGGGTAAGCAGTGAAATGATGGTTGGAAAGTATGCATTATCATATATGATCTGTAGCACAATAATAATACTACAGAATGAACAGAAAAAATGTTTCGTCAATTATTAGTTGCAATTTCACTTACATTGCCTGGTTTAATATTAATAATCAAAGCTTAGTAATTAATCGGAGGTCATCGGTATATTGGTTAAGTATTTTCAATTGCTCTTGTTCAAATATTAAATTATTATGAAGAAGTGACAAAGGAAACATAGCGTTGCTACACTTTGAAGTTCTTATAGAGGAATTGCCGGTAGTTAAGCAGCTGATGTCAAGAATGTAAGTTTGGTATTTTACTCGAGTAAACATGTTTCCAAAGATGTAACCTCAAAACTTGAATTCAGAATCAGTGTTAGTGTATCGTTTCAATGTCCTTGATATTTTAAAAAAATCTTTCAAAACTAAAAAAGTTGTTTCGTCACCTAAAATTAAGAAAATAAAGTTACTTATTCAATGGGACCAAAGTTATTAAGTTATTGCCAAAAAAAAAAAAAAAAAAAAAAAATACACAGGTATTGAAATAACAAATCAAATACAAATAATACTCGTAGTTGGTGCAATACTATGCGAATAGTGGTAAGGCCAAAATACTATTTGGTCCTACAACTGCTACCATAGTACATGATAGCACTAGGTTTAAGTGATTCTTGTCTGAGTGAATCGTGATGTATGAATATTTATATATTAAAAACTTAGTGCAGATTGTTTTTGTTATATGTACATTAAATATTGAAGAAAGCTATGTAACTACTTGAAAATAGGTGTAAAAGTAAGTGTTAAAGTTCATATTTGAATAGTACAATGCTCAAAAATAAATAATATTAAATAAAAAATCTTAAATTAAATATATTTAATGGAACTGAACTATTTCAACACTCAATGCAATCCTAATCTCAACACTTTGGGCCAAGTTACAATGACAAAATTTTGATCCAGATTCTAACATATGATATTGCAAATTAAAATAGATTCCTTAATGTAAAATGGCCGATTACACAAACATAAACATTGTTATTATCATGTTGTCTATTTCTATTCACTTACAGATCCTATACTTATGTTAAACCCAGCACTACGCATTTGCTCAAACTTCTCCAAAGTTTCAAATTAACTTCGTTCATAATGCAAAATGTTTATTTTGTGGATAGCCGGGATTCCGAGCACGTTTAGAGCTAATATAACTATTAGTGACGTTGATCTCTCTAGGCACCTCAGGCATGATTTAATTTGTAGAAAAAACTTGAATTGGAATCGGTTGTCAGCAGTTTGAATATTTAGAGTTACTTTTACATTTATGAATACTTTAAAACTTAGGTAGCTTGTATTTATGATAGCAATGAGGAACACAATTGAAAAAAATTAAACAGTGTGAATACAAAACTATACGGGTATATAATTATACTACCATATTTTGACTAAAACGAAGTTTTAACTTGATAAAATATATTAGATAGCGCAGGACGTAATAATCTTATAATTAATCCCTAAAGCAAAGCAAAGTCAACAATGTTTAAGATATGAAGCCAGAAACACAAACATCTAAGGATAGAAGTGTTAGTTCTATTTCAGTTTCTCAGTTGACTGTTATGATTAAAGCAATTTTATTTTATAACTTAACGGGTTTGCTGATAAGGTGTTTTTTATATTATAAAGGAGCATCGTAAAACATGTTTTGCGCCATTTTCTGATCCTATTTAATAAAAAATGGTTGTTTTTAATGAGTTCTATACATTTTACTTCCCATTTAGATGATTGGACCTGAATTCATTAGGAGAATCCATTACAATATGCGACACATTGTAAACAAATTAAATGTAAAAAAATAAAATTTGGTTCAGTAACATAAAGGTAAACTTAACTTCCGAATCCTTGAATTCTTGTAAGACATTTGAACTAGGCTCAGGGATGAACACTTATGTATTTAAAAATTATTTGAAGGAGTTTTGTGTCTTAACTTATTTTGGTTTATAACCAGGTTCTGCAGAGCTCGCTACGTTTTTTGATGATACCATACAATTAGTATGATACCGTTGGAACACAATACTATTTGCTATGAAATTCAAAACCCAAAAGACACCCTCATTTAACAAACAGTACAACCTTTTAATGGTTTCATAATTTAAGGATTCAAACAAACTTGTTGGTTGGTTTGTTGGTTGGTATTGGTCCTGGTTGGTTTTAAGGATTCAATACCAACAATATTCTATCAAAAAAGTATGAAAGGATTCCTGCCAGACTGAACGCTAGAAATAAAGGTAAGGTTATCAACTGAACGGTGGAAGTGGGGTGAAAGCAGGAAGTCCCTAACTAAAAACAGGTGTCAAACGCAAGAAGAGCTTTTATCTTGAATACTTTAAAATAAATTTTGAGTTGGGCCACTTTTAAGTCGACTGTTGGTTGCATAGTAAACTAGTAGCAAATTATATATATTTACTTTGGATTTTACGAACAAATGACGTCACTGCAACAATTGTACTCAAACGGGAACAGATGTTTTCTTGTAGACAATTTTCACCACCAATAAATGATTGTACTGATTCTACTTGAAGAATTCACTATAAATGTAGTAATACAATAATGGTTATCAAATAAATGTACCTACTTTGAATCAGTCAACGTCTAAAAATGTAGATATCATAATGAACTTGCATTGAAAATTGTTTGTGTGAAAAACTATGTTCTTAGTCGAATAAAGGTTTTATAGTTTAAATAAGTATAATTTTAAACTTCCATGTATCAATATGGTACGTATGACATTTGAATAATAATTAAAAAAGGTTAATAAATCTATTTCTGTTGTCTAAGTATTTCGGGTGTCTTGTTGTCTTTAAATATAAGAAAACTAAGAAAAGCATAACGCTTTTATGGGGTAGCCTTACGGTTGTTTAATAAGAGCCTTTGACTTTTACAAAGCTATAACAAAAAAATAAACTGTACAAAGAGCCTTCAGTGAGAATTAACGTTAGAAATACCAAATCCCTGCTGAATACAGGTAATCTTCAACCTTTGCTGGAGCTGCGACAGATCAATTCCAGAGTGTTTACTTTCGGTAACGACTTACTGTTTGTATATGAGAAGTTTTCCTCAAAGATATCATCTTAAGCATTGAAGGAAATTCATACTTTCATTGTAAAACACTGAATATTATTTCAGTTAAAAAACATGTACTTGTGGGTTATTATAAGATCTAATAGTTTTTATTATTTTTTAGAAATTATTTTATATTATTCTTTAGCTTAGATCTTTAAACAGTAATTATAATGAATAAAACTGGTTGTCCCTTTTACAGCTGGTATTATGTACAGCCGAAAGAATAATGTAAATCAAAGATGTCCAGGAAATTGAATAAACCCTGAGTAAACTCCACATTAAACTGTGTACATTTTTGAAATGCGAAATCTATAAGGGTTCAAAATGATTCTCGTAACAATGTTTGAAACAATGAAATTAAAACGGCACGTGACCAATATAATTAAAATATCATCATCATCATAAATTCTTTTATTGATTTTACCCTCAAGGGGTACATCAAATTGATTTGATTAAAAATATAGAATATATTCCTTTTAAACGTTTGGAATGTATTGGAACGTAAAGTTAAATAATCAAACACGTTTACACGTTTTGAAAAGGTTGTTTTAGACCAATATCTTTGTTACGATAATATTATCTTAACCGGGAGCAAGAAAGTAAGAAAGTATTTTTTTTTTATTGTAAAACCATTACTAGCACCAATTGACCTTCAAATCACTAATGATCGAATCGATAAAAAATTTCAAAAGCATAAAGTCGTATTAGTTTGATCATAAAACTTAAGCTGTGGTCACTTGCCACAACTGCTATTAAATTACATTAGCTACTGAGATAAACGAAACAAAATTAAATGCTTTATTTTCCATTAGGCAACTAATGTAACTTAACATACGTCATAGCTTGTTGCGTAAACATTCCACAATATAGAGTAGAAATCCATGTTATTGGATCACGTAGATACTCAGAAACTGGACAAAACTTTTAAAAATTTTTCAATTATTATCTGGGAAAAACTGTAATAAATATATAAAATATTAAGGATTAACATAAACAGGGACTTAATAAAAAAAAATACCGTTTCAGATTATCAAAGCTACAACAATTTAAGACATCTAGAACGTCTAGAAATAGTATGACATTATTTTTGAAAGGGGGGATTCTGTGTGCGGGGGGGGGGTTTAAGACGTAATTGGTCTCTATTTAACATTTTATAATAATTTACGACCATAACCAACTTACCTAATATTAGATGGAATAAAAGAATTATATTAATATTTATGAAATAATAATATACCACGACAATGTTCAAATAATAATCATTTAAATTAAGAATATTCTTTTAGTGCAAGATAACACTATACTATACACTACATATAACTATACAATTAATTTTTAATGGTATTTGAGGAGGGCAATCGACGCTACACGTTTTTAGTCTTGGAAGTCCTAACTTGGAAGATACTTGTAATCAATTTATCAACAGGAACGATGACGTCAATTACTAGCTCTAGTGTCAAATGGAAAGAAATTTAATTCTTATTTGTATATTGTTTTTAGATATTTGGAAATATATATTTAAAGGATCTTGCACATTAGTCATGAACACAATCCAGAATGGTATATTTCAAACTTTAAATTGGTGAGTCAAATGTTTTTATCAGAATATAACAGGGAATTTCAGTTTTTGATCGTTTTCAGTTGTGTTATTGGTATGTTTGAAAAGAGAAGGATATAAAAAAATATTTTAAAAAGTATTAAATTAAAATATGGAATTACTCTTAACTTGTAACAATAAAATGTTGTTCGTGAATTATTGATAAACAATGTATGCTGTAATATTCCTAGCGATTGAAATAGACTAATTTTGACTGCAGAAAACAAGAGACAAACACGACATAAAATTCGTATTATATATTTTGTAAACATAAAATTAAAATCTAAAAAAACTTTAAATTATAATTATTAAATTCCAAACACAATATTTATTTAACATTTAATTATTATTTAAAATATTTTAAAAATGTTCAAATAACCAGACGAAATGTTTGTATTCACAGTAATTAACTGTTATAGAAGCAGACACCAACATGACTGCAATCGTCATGTCACTAAATAGTCGACCCTCAAAATGGTCTTCTGTCCTTGATTGGTGTCACTAGAATTCTCTCATCCGCAGTAAAAGATTAAGTTTAAATGGTTTAAACTTACCAACAATCTTTTCCACATTCAGTGTGCGCACTTTCAATTTAGATTGATAACAACCGAACTATGCACAGTCCCCAGCTAATGTGGCCCTATCCCAGAAGCACGGCAGATTTCATCCTTTAAATATTTTACTAGTTGAGTTAGTATCTCTTTCTGGGGGTTTCTCATTACGAACTGTTGAACTTTGGGATAGATGAACGTATTTAATTTAAGTTTTTTCAGTCTCGTTTTCTTTTAATTTTTTATGGGATGCTTACTGCTTTGTAATATTTATTTTACTATAACTACGCCCACGTGACCTTAAGGTGACAAAACCGTATATTTGGCGAGACCATATACTATTATGTTCCTATTAAATATTGGTTCAATAATATTTTTAAATATTTTTATTTCTTGAAAACCCCCAATCTTGTTGTAAGATGAGAAAATAAAATCGGAAAATTTAATTCATAAACACATAAGAGGCTATAGAAATGGTTAAATAACAAACATAAAATTAATATGTTTAAAGTATTTTTAGTAATAAAAGGAGTTTATATATACCAAATGAACTTGAAAAATAATATTAGTTGAACTTTTGGTATGCCTTTGTAGTCTTAATGAACGAAACATATCACAACGAAATAAAAACTAATTATTTAGCATCATCTTGCAATAAAATTGTGATTTATAGACAGCATAAATTGTTGAATGGCATAAAATCAGGAAATATTATTTTATTCAGTTTGAAATTAAAGAAAAAAAAATTGATTTGTCCACCATAAGAGAAGGTTAATTGAAAGGGCATTCTAAAAATACCAAGGAGCTCTGTAAAGCTACAACTCTATTGGCAAATTCTTTGTAATTGAGTGGGACAAAGACGGACTCTAGATTGATGCTGGTCTAATTGGTTCTGCAAAGAAAACAAACTTTACAAATAATTAAATTAAATTATACCACAACACTAATTATTTGTTGTATATATTTCAAGTTTATTTTGATAAGCTAAATATTAAAGTCAGTTGTAAGATGTGGGTCAAAGGCGTCTAATCTACGTTGACATCCATGACATTACTATAAAACACTGTTCCAGCAATTGGGTGTAGTTCCCGTCACATTGGCCTGCTTTACATGCGGCTTAGGCCTATCGTACTACTTCTTACCGACCACACACCTGAGCAATATCCTTCTAACTTTTGAATAACATGGATAAACAGCTGGTTTGATTTTGTTTTTATGAATATTCTTTATATTTGGACTTATTTCCCTAAAAGCGTTTTTGTAATCACTTCAATGTCTCTCTTGAAAAATACCACCTAGGTGTATATATATATATAAAAAAAACTATTATTATACCGTCCGATGAACTGTGAACCAAGAAAAAATGTTTCAATTGCTGCATATTAAAATGCAATAAACTATTATATATTCTTGTCATCCTTAACGGTGCTCAAGTTTTCTTTATTTATTTACCTGACAGTGCCATTTTATGAATTAGAATCAACAAGTTAATTGCATCTATTTGTTTCATTTCTAAGATGGCCACGTTTAACATGATTCAACAGTAGGAACTATTTAAATTGTTTCTTGTAACTAACGCAAAACGTACCTAACCTATTTCCACCATAATGATCGAGTTATATATTTTAAATTGGGAATCTTGGGAACATGTACAAGGAAGATGAGTTGAGAATATAACTAAATAAAATGGCAGCTGAGTACAGCAATCAGTCTGCGGTTATTACAGATTATTTGACACAGCTGATTCTCAAGTGTTGAGAATTATCCTTCCCTAAGGTGGGTAGCTTAAAACAGATTTTATATTTATTACATTTAATGTTCTTAGCATTATTGTGTGTACTAAATTAAAAATTAAATTACAACCATAATGATTATTTTTTTCTCTTTTTTAAATTAAACAGACTAAATCTAACATAGTTTTGAAGCGTTCTACTATAAAGAAATACTTTTAAAAATTATAAAATTATTATCGTACAAGATAAAGGGTAGTGTACACTGTTTATCATGACATACAAATACACAGGGTCTTTCGAGGATATTCTACAAGTACAACATTATACAGTGTTTAAGCTTTTAGGGTTATGAAACAAACATGAAGATAAACATTCGTCGTTTAAAGACATCAAGTTTTACAGTTTTCTATAACCTCTATTTTTATCTTACAGGAAATGTAGTGTTCTTAGATCATGTAAGTGTGTATGTAAAATATAAGTGACTCAATATGAATTGATACACGTTATTATTCTGTGTTACTTATGATTTAAAGCAGTTTAATCATTAGTAGTCATGTGTTCAAAGAAGCATTTTGCCTTGTAAGTTCACGATAAATTATTAATCAAATAAAAAAATCTAGGATTCTTTTAGTACTTTAAAACAATGAAAGTGGTCAGGTATGATTTTGATTTTGTATAGGTAAAACATGTATTGACACATTAGCGCTGTTCTTACGCAAAATAATAATTAACAATAACATTACCAAGTTAATTGAAAGTACATCCGTTGAAAAGTCAACAATCCTGTACAAGTGTTTATATAGCTAATTATAGGTGAAGTTATTGAACTTGAATTTAAATAAGTTTATAACAAAAGCATTTAGCACCTTACTACTATAAACGGATTTCTCAGAAATTAAATAACAACCTTCTGATTGCCAGGTGATCACTATAACTATCCAGCTGTAGGTGGAAAACAAAATGTATTATCAATTGTAGTACAAAATAATTAATGAAGTGAAAAAAATAGTCACATACACGTCTTATATAATAGTTCAAAATATGTTTTTTATAAAAAAAAAATACTTTTTAGGCACCCAATTAAGCCAATTAAGCTTGGAAGGTTCCCTAGAACACAATACACATCTGTTACAATTAGAAAGACAGTACAGGAATGCAGACATCTGCCAGGATATTAGCCCATACTGCTCGTAGTCAGCAGTATATATACATAACAGAGCTCTGACTGTGTACAGATCGTCATCAAACAACAGAATGAACACTTTGGTGAGTAGGGCACAACTGTAGGTGATAGCATAGATTTAAGGAGTGTACCCTTTGATCTTAGGTAATAGGTTTCATTTCATAAAGAAAGGTTAATACTTGTAAACAAAGTTATAGTATTTTATTTTTTTGGAAATATGGCTTAAAGTTTTACTATGCTACAGATTTTGTAACAACCGCAAATGTAACTAAATGTTTAATAATGTATACCTGAAATTATTTGAAATAGGTCAGATTAAACTCCATAATTATTACGTTTTAAGTAATGCATCTGATCTGCACGGTTTTTATATTGGGAAACATTGGCTGCTGTTTAGTTGTGTTAGTATTAATATATTGAGACTGAATCAACTAATGTATATACTATATAACAATATATTCTATTTGTTCAGGCATCGTTAGTATTTTTGGTAGCTCTGTACACTAACAGCGTGTACTGCAGCTACTACAACGGACCAACCGCCAAGCCTGTCGTCCTCCACAACGGCTACCTGGCAGACACGCATGAGGTAGCAGCAGCAAAGAACGCTCATCTCGCCGCTCTAGTCAAGGAATCTCACTACGGAGGAGACTGCGGATACGGTACCGGCCAGGAATACAGTGGCTCTTATGATGGTCATCATGGAGACATTAGGTACCACGGAACCACCGCGATCCCACACGTCCTGTATGACGGACACATCGTAGACACTCACGAGGTGGCCGCTGCTAAGGCTGAGCATTTCGCCGCCGTAGCCAAGGCCAAGGTTTACGGAGGCTACGGTGACCACTACAGTGGCAGATACGCCTCAGACTACGGTGCCGACCATGGACACTCTCATCATGGGGCGCCTTACTACGGACCCCTCGCCAAGCCCGTGGTGCTCAAGTCCGGATACCTGGCAGACACTCACGAGGTCGCTGCCGCCAAGGAATATCATCTGCAGGCTATTCATAATGTTGTGCATCCCCTGGCATCCATCGTTTAATGATGAATTTTGCCATAATTTATAAAATAAATATATTTAAAAATCTGCTTTTGTCTTTGGTTTACGACATATTATTAGTGTTAATTTGTATTAAAAGTTTTAGAATTTTGTTTATTTTATTATATTGTATATGATATTGGTGAAGTATTGAACTGGTGAAATATCAAAATAAAATAAATTACTTTACTATACAGGGTGTCACCAAAAAAACAACTTAAAAATTTTGAAGTTCAATACAATCTATTGAGGCAACCATTGATCATTTTTGAAACTACTATATTATAGAGGAACTGATAATGTTTTTTTTTCAACATGATTTCTTTGTATCAGCTGAGCTGTTCTTGTCGCTCAAAGCTTAACGTAAAGTAAGGCAGACGTCATTAACTTCCAAAAAAATCTCAGTGTGTTGACAAACAAAATGTAATACAATTAATTTTTCCGTATGGGGGTTTGCCAAAGACCAAGTTTACAAGTCGAACTCTCCAATGTTGGAGAATTGAGATTTAAAATCAATGCAGACTTCAGCAACATCACTGATGAAATGCGACATGGTCAAGATAACCGCATTGACTGTCTTTTTGTCATCAATGGAAGCCATGTTGAAATTGTTTTAATAAACTTATATGTAAAACTAAAAAACTTAAGAAACTTTAAAAAACTTAAGAATATGTATGTGTTTAATACTTTACATTTAATACAATTTGTATAAGCCTGCTATTAAAATATTTAGACTGCAACAAAGTTGTTCAGTTTATTTTGAAACACAGTTGTTGGGTTTAAAAATTCGATAAAGCACAACCCGTTTAAATTACCCTGTACCTATAAAAATGTGACGTTAGAATAATGTCAATCAAATTTTAGTTGATTTTGATGATAAATATAAACCGTTTTAAAACACGTAATCGCTCTTGTTCGACTGTTGTAACCCAATTCTTTTTTAGGTTAATGAAGCATGGTAAGTTTAAGAGAGCTCATAAGTTACATTAAATTGTGCTTCTAAAAGTTTATGCAAAACAAGTAAATGAATATATATTTTTAATTATTAAGGGTATAAAAGTCTAAATCTAATTTTCGATACCTACAAAGGTTACGTTTAATAATAATGTGAGTTAGAGGTATTACAATATCGGAGGATTTGATAAAAAAAACCCGTGGTAAAAAAGGGTCAATGCTAAACTCTACACTATAATATAACATATTCATCCATAGTTAAGATCAGATATGTTTAAAGCAAACTCAACTTATTAAGCCCTGGAATGTTACAGACCTGGAAAATTATCAAGTTAAAGAATAAAACTGATTTAATTTCACAGAATATTTAACCTTGACCAACGTATGATCAATTACTAAAAAAATCGTTATATACTCCTCAATACCCATTAATACCTCTAACGAATCACTGATATCTACACCTGACATAGTAATTGATTCTTTGAGTTTTCAAAACCCTTAGGTCTATTAAATATAGTTCATATCGACAATAATGAGACTATATTAGTTTATTTCCACATACTCACAAACATCTATAGTCGGTATGTGTTATCAGCGATCACAAATACGATTTTCATAAGAGAAGAAATCTCTAATGGAAAATGACTAAGAACCATCATTCTGAGCACGTCTAGCTCTAATATAACTGAAGTGCGACTTTGATCTCTCCAGGCTCCTCAGGTATCATCTAATTTGTAGGGAATCTCTGCAGATGAAGTAATTATCATCATTTTATATATTTGTCAGTTTTTTATAGATTATTCATTTATGAATAAGTTGGTTAACCAGCTCAATGCAACTGTAGCAACGGGAATATTTCGAGTCTGTCACTCAAAAAAATTTAACATTTAAAAACTAAATAAATTAAAAATACATTTTTAACAATATAAATGTACGTAGAATGGAAAATTATTTGGTCGTTGAAATGTTACAATATTTTGTTTACGAAATATTAAAAATGTTACACGCTTGACCGTGTCTTTTCTCTGGCATTGAGAGAAGTCCTTACCTTTTGTGAGTGTACATTCTGCTAAGTGAAAACATGAACAAATCATGGATAATATATACCTGCAACTCTTTTTTGATTATTATTTATAATAGAAAGAGAACTTAATAAAAGGTTTACCAGCGCTATTTGGCTGAAACAGTTCAAAGCAGCATCCAATAAATTTTTTTTTTAATCATTAGAGAACACTGTGGCAAAAAAAATAAGAATTTTTAAAGAGGTTGGCGGCCTCTTTTAACCTTGCATTTGCCCGTCCACATAGATTAAAGATCACTAAATGCAGATTTTAGTGCATCACTAAATGTTACTTTAAAAGATCAAAGATTTATTATTTATTAGAAGACTGATTGTACTACAGGAAATATAAGCTATATATTAAGCCATGTAATCCTAAAAGAAACAGTGGGGACAGTATTCTATAAAAAAAAACTGAAAAAAACTGATGTAGGTTGTTACTGTGTGAGTCGTCCGAATTATTAAATAGTAACTCTAGTTCCTAGTGGAAGTTTAGTTAAAGTTGTATATAAATAAGTTTCCCTTAGATAAACTTCAGATGTCACTTTGGTGATCACATATGACTGAATTTACTTGTTTTCAGAATTCATTCATAATTTTAAAAACGTATTTTCTATCGGATAAAACATTATGCTTTAATTTAAAGTTTCGTGGGCAAAGCCACGTCGGAGTAGTCAGTGTACAATGTTACAAATCTAGTAATATTCAAGCATAGGAATACAACTTGAGGTTTATTTTTGAACATCCTGTATCAGCCCCTAAAGAAAAGGTCAAGTACTGTATTAAGAAAATAGCGTATATGGACATTACATTAGTAATTAGGTTGGAGACACAGCTGGCCCTCAGGGAAGGATCAGATTAATAATTATGTCTCGACCACATGAGTAACTGTCCTTACAGTCACTTGGCCTATGGGGTAACGTAATGAATTGTAGCGTAATAGAGTTACCATGGAATAAACCCATTGCTTTGTAAATAAAAAACCATCTACAATAACCTATTTTCATAAAATCATGATATATTGCATATATATATATATATATTTAATGGAGTAAATAATTAACATGGAGCAACGCCAATGATTAAGATATGCAGCGTGATCGCGAAAAAGTCAGGTATGAAGTGTATTATTCTGAAAGCGTTTTCCTTTTGCACATTTAGTTATTAACAATACTCTATAAGGAAATTTTGGCCTTTGATTATACAGGGCTAGTATAGCAAATAGAAAATCAATAATAGACCCTAATAATTACAGTAATGCAAAATATTTTAATTTATCCTAACGGAATGTTTAATTATGAGGCAACAAACCTATAGGTTTCTTTTTATAACCAAAATAAAATTGAGACTGTTTTATCTGAATCTCAAAGAATAGCAAATATTTATAAGTCGATGTGTAAAGCTTCTAAGATTCTATGTAACGTCAAGATAAAATGAACGATCAAGAATTGAAATACCAAACGAATATTTTAAGGCAGGGAGTAAGCAATTTACTATATTGCATTACCTGATTTATACAGTCCACACTTTAAATACTGAATTTAATACTACAATTTTAAAATATCACATAAACATTTATGTTGCATCAAAGTTCAATCATCAGAGATAACTGTTGTCTAATGAACAATCACGGCGACAGTCTTTTAACTCCATGATCCCAGCAGGTATTTACAAATATGAAATACTCCTTAAATATTACCCTTCACTGTAAATACAATGTACAAGAAGTTATCGTTCATACTATACTAAACTGTAGATAGATGCAAAAACTACCTTTTAAATGTCAGGATAAAACAATCAATTAAACATAAAAATGTTTCTTTTAATGCATAACACACCTACTGCAATTAGTAAAACGTCATTAGAACACCAACACTTGCAGACAACCCGACCGGATATTAGCCAACGATGTTAGTACAGTGTCTACAGTATATATATACAGGACAGAGCTCTGACTGAGTACAGATCATCATCATACTACAACATGAACACTCTGGTAAGTATAAACTAAAAAGCTACTGGCACGATTTTATCGTTAAGTTAGCTATTGGGTATAACATTTTAATTTTATAGAAGGAGAGCTAAAGTAAATAATGTAATTTTATGGATTTTATAGAACACGATTATAAAATTATATTTTTTAGAACATAAAATACTCACTTCAGTTTATGTAATTGAAACATTACTGAGTAGTATGTTTAGCACTACTGCTAAGGTGCCACATAATAACAACAATATCTTTTGTTTAGGTATCTTTAGTCATTGTAGCTGTCCTGTACACCCAGAGCGTGTACTGCAACTACTACCACGGTCCCGCCGCCAAGCCTGTCGTCCTCCACAACGGCTACTTAGCAGACACCCGTGAGGTAGCAGCAGCCAAGAACGCTCATCTCGCGGCTCTAGACAAGGAATCTCACTACGGAGGAGACTACGGATACGGTACCGGGCAGGAATATAGTGGCTCTTATGACGGCCATCATGGAGACATCAGGTACCACGGTCCCACCGCCATCCCACACGTCCTGCATGACGGACACATTGCAGACACTCACGAGGTGGTCGCTGCTAAGGCTGAGCATTTCGCCGCCGTAGCCAAGGCCAAGGCTCACAGAGGCTACGGTGACCACTACAGTGGCAGATACGTCTCAGACTACAGCGCCGACCATGGACAATTCTATCATGTGGCACCTTACCACGGACTCCTCGCCAAGCCCGTGGTGCTCAAGTCCGGATACCTGGCAGACACTCACGAGGTCGCTGCCGCCAGGGTACATCATCTGCAGGCTCTTCATAACTCGGTGCAACATAGGGATTACTTTCATGGTTTTTGATTAATTTGGTCCTAATTTATCAAATAAACCGACTATTAAACATCTGCACTGTCTAATCATTTAACTGATAGTATTATATTCCATTCTTGCTACTAAACCATCTGTTCCTTAGTTTTTCTTCAACACATGTTAGCTCACCTGTTATGATAAAAATATTGTTTGGACAACCTGTTGACTGCATTAACCAAAGAAAATGTAGAGCATTGTCTGATAAGACTTGCCTGGATCAGGTGATTAAATTGGTTTTACATTTACCTAGTTTACTGTTGAATGGTGCAAAGCTTATTGTACATGTGTATGGAAATAATAATTTAACTGCAACGATTAAGATAAATTAATGACAACTTATTGTCAAGGGGAAAGTCTCAGGATTCGAAATAAATAAACCAAACTCGTTATCAAACCCGTAATACTGTAATGTTACAGAAATTTTTATTTTTCAATTATTTGCTAACTTGAAGCTAAGTTAATACAGCGTAATAAAATAAAATAATCGTTGAACACAAACAGCTCCGATAAAAAGTGGGTTACTCCAACAGCTTCGTTCGAATTATTGCAGTTGACAGTTTATTATGAAGAATGTTGTTTTCTATTGTAAACTTATAAAATAAAAAAAACAAGGTTTAGTTCAAAAAGGTTATTAGAGTTACTGTAAAATAAAACCCTAAGCCTCATTGAATTTGCAAACTAAGCAGCTTTCTATCTGCCAAATTGGATTCTCAGAACATCCACAAAATATATACGTCTATTAAGTGGATACAGGAATGGAAAAGCTACACATTTTATAAAAAAAATATGCACACAAATTTTAATTGTGTTTTTATTATTAAATTCTTGAACTAAATTTAATTATTTCTTTTTGGGATCAATTGGTATTGTAACAGAAAATGCTAATCTAAAAATAAAAACAGCACAAAATGTTTTATAACAGTAACTGTAATGTAGTATAGTAGCTGTAAGAATTGTTGTTCAAAGTTCCAAGTAACAATATCAATTAATCCGTAATACAACTTTGCCAAGTTTTGCAGACTAGACATTTTTATCTTTGATCCAACGTTTGAGTTTTAGGATGTATTCTGTTCTTGGAACTTCCTGCTGACTTCCTTCCTTAACTAGAAGTTCATGTAAAACACTTAATTTAATAACTACTCTCTTCCTTAAAACAGAATTAATAACAGTTTAAGTCTTTTTATCATATCCGAAAGAATTGTTTTATGAACTTAATGCATTTGCTTCATATACTTAACCAAAGCCAGTATTCCAAAAATATTTATTAAAATATGGTTTTGCAATATATGTATAACTTAAGATTTAAAAATTTATCTTGATGTTTGTCTTCTTCTTTTACTGGTTTAACTGAATTAAGTGACTTATCTTGGAACATTTGTAATAGATGTAAATTAATACAAATCATTCCTTTTCATCTATTATGTTATTTATTCATAAATTTAAAATTATTTTTTTTATTTTAAGTACAAGAAAGATGTTCGTGAAAATGTCAAGTATGGGTATTTGCATGTATATTGAGGTAGACATTTATTGGAAACTAAGTATATGGAGAATACATTTAAAAGCATCTAAACGGTTTTGTAATAAATGGAAATCATATTATTCCCTTTTAGCAAAGAGTCTGCAGAAGTTATTTGGTAATGATATTTGAGCAGAGCAACAGATGCTGAGTATGAAAGTTGTTTTGAAGTGCCTAACTTGGAAGGAACTTGTAATTAATTTATCAACAGAAACTATCCTATGATGTCATCACCAGCTTTTAATGACTAAACGAATAAACGTTTATTTACATGAAGTGGGGTCTTGTTGGCTAAATGACTTAATATTTAAAGCATTATGCAATTAAATTTGGTAGTTTCTTACTTTCAACTTCATTA
Organism: Macrosteles quadrilineatus; assembly: GCF_028750875.1. Taxonomy (NCBI): domain Eukaryota; kingdom Metazoa; phylum Arthropoda; class Insecta; order Hemiptera; family Cicadellidae; genus Macrosteles; species Macrosteles quadrilineatus. The sequence continues at coordinate 163,396,112 of NW_026542594.1, forward strand.
TTTGAAATTGGGTTACATAATTATATAAGAAATTTATAAATAGGAACCAAACGTTCTTTTCAAAATCTAATTAAAAAAAAAAACTGGTTAAATTTATTTAAGAAAGTAATTTGGGTAGTAAATTAAGTAATCCTAATGAGAATTAATGTCCAGTATCATACTCACTCAGAATAAAATACTCTGTGCATTTAAATTTTTTTATAATATGTTTTGCCTACGTATCCGTAAAAATAAACATGACTTCTAACAACCTCTTACAACATTTTTTTTTTTATTGGACGCTTAAAATCCAGGATCATAAAACACATAAACTTACTGTCACTAGAGTTGAAACAAGTTTTAATTGTATTGGCATAAACTGACATGATTTCAAATGTTACTATTTTAAAATTTACAGATTTTTGCCGTGAGTCCTAGATAAGCTTAGATATTATTTCATGCTGGTTTATGACATCACTTGAAAACTACTAATATTATCTAACCAATAAATGTTAGATTGTTGGAAAAATATATTGTTGTGTAGCAGATGACTATAAATTCCTAAAATAGAAATATCCATAGATATAATTTAATATATACCACCCCAAAAGTGGAGCAAGTCTTGAAACTGAAAGGCCAGGCAGAAAATATCATTAACTTATTTCTCCGTTAAGTTGTAACTCAATTTATATACCATTATCTAGTAAACACAGCGGTGGACTTGATAATACAACAAGACATTGACAATTTTATGAATTAACATTTACAATCACATTTCTCAAATGAAGTCTACAATATAAGTAAATTTGCATTTCGAAAGACCTACTATCAAACACAGTTCAAGGATACTGGTTGAAGATGACCTCTCTTTATCGATCTCTGTACCAAACCCATAAAACACAGTTTAAGTAATGGGATGTTCTCCGCGTCACATTGACTTTCTTTACCAAGATATACGTTTATACTTCTCTTTATTGGGTACTTCTCTTTAAGCAGTTCCTAGCCAAGGTTATTTATTTGGATCGTTTGATGGTAACCATAGAATTTCATTTCACATAGTATTGGTTTTGGTTTATTTAAATGTGATATTTATCTATGTTAATAACGATAGTAGAATATAATTCACAAACTGGATACCACCTAACCTTATTCGTTGTGTACCATCAACGTCTGTAGCCCTGGATTTTGTTTTAGTTTTTACATTATACGACATAATACATTTGTATTTCAACAGTCTTATTTACTTTTTTAAATTAAAGAAATAGAACTTTTTCCATTTGTGTGTTTATGCTAATTGATTATTCGAACGGTTGAAAATGTGTCCTGTTTAGCTTCATACAAGTTTTACATGTGATAACATAGACAATATGTTCTTGCAAACTTGACTCACTGCCTAATACATATTGGAAGGTAAAATTTATACTCCCAAATAATTTAGCCAAACCTGTAGCGTATGTAATTCCAAGCCGAATAAAATAAATGCAATGATACAACTAATATTAAAACGGTGTTATTAATTCACCTTGCACCAATATTGATTGATGTGTAATAGATCGTGATGCCAAACTTTAGCTGGTTTAAGCTTTTATTTGAGTGAACAAATAATTGAACAAACAAGCCAATTACTATGAATCAGATCCACTCTCGATGTTTTTGGTTCCAGCGACCACAAAAGTGATTCCGTTGTGTTGTGGGTTTGTTAGCACAAAACATTTTGTCACATGAAAAACCAATGTTTAATTATCTCTCTAGATATTTTTCCTTAATTTATATTTATACATCATGTTTCTTTTCTACATTGCATCCTATAAAATAGGTTAGTATGTTAGTAATTGTATTTATAATTATTCGTGCTTATTGCGACTTATCACAATTTTTAAACGTCACTGTACAAATTAATTTTACTTAGCCGAACATTATTAAGTATATGCAGTTTTAAACAGGAATTCTACATTTCAATACCTATAGTGCTCTACTACTAAACCATAAGTTACTATACTCTTATCCCAAAGACTATAAACTACTTAATTGTTTAGTGATTTATTCTTTTGTAAAATGGTTACATTGAGCAAATGCCTGCATACCATTGCTTTATTAGGCATTTTCTACGATAAAATACTAGAAATAGCATTACTAAAATAATGTAATGTAATTATAATTTTGGTTGTTATAAATAAGTTGTATAAATAAGAACTGCCTTTCATCACGAGATGTATGGAATAATTATTGTATGTGTTAATCAATGATGTTTATCAAATCGAATGAAGCTATAGTTTAATATTTTTTTAACTCATTCCACTACAATTATTTCCAATCCCTGAAAATAGAGATAGTTAACGTATGGTAGGATGTTTATTTAATTTATATGCATTCTAAAATTTGCATTAAATACATACAGACAAGTTTTCGGAATCAATTGACGAACGATTCTATTTCGTTATGAAACATGCACCTGGTTAAAACCCCGAAATCCAAATAATCAAATATCTATACACTTATTATCGTTTCACTACACTTAAAATATTAGGTGTACGAAACATCACCATATAGTTTAAATCTTTTCATTTACGAAAAGTCAAATTTACCAAAAATATAAACTGTTCCCCCAAACACAAAATTTACCTTATGTAATTAGAAACACGTTATAAGAAATCCAACTCTTGCAGACATCCTGCCAGGAAATTGACACATAGTGTTGGTAGTCAACTGTATATATACACAGCAGAGCTCTGGCTGAGTACAGATCATCATCACACTACAACATGAACACCTGGGTGAGTGGAGCATAACTGTTATTTTTACATGCTTTAACATAGAGACCTTAGCGATATAACAATATCATTTCAAGTGGTTATCTTTTATTAATTGAACCAAAATAAGTTGAATTGAAATATTTTATCGTTTATTTATTAAATGTATGTGACAGTAACATTAAAAAAATGAGTGTCATATTGAAAGGGACTTCTCTTAATTTTATTCATTTAGTGTATTTTTGACCATGAAAGTGATTTTAACGCCAAGCACAAAATAATTGAAATGGAATAATATTTTTTGTTTGTAGGCTCCTTTAGTCCTTTTTGCTGCTTTGTACACCCAGAGCGTGTACTGCAACTACTACCACGGACCCACCGCCAAGCCTGTCGTCCTCCACAACGGCTATCTGGCAGACACTCATGAGGTAGCAGCAGCCAAGTACGCTCATCTCGCCGCTCTAGCCAAGGAACCTCACTACGGAGGAGACTACGGGTACGGTCACGGCCAGGAATATAGTGACTCTTATGACGACCACCATGGAGACATCATGTACCACGGTCCCACCACCATCCCACACGTCCTGCATGACGGACACATCGCAGACACTCACGAGGTGGCCGCTGCTAAGGCTGAGCATTTCGCTGCCGTAGCCAAGGCCAAGGGTCACGGAGGCTACGGTGACCACTACAGTGGTAGATACACCTCAAACTACGGCGCCAACCATGGACACTCCCATCATGTGGCACCTTACCACGGACCCCTCGCCAAGCCCGTGGTGCTCAAGTCCGGATACCTGGCAGACACTAACGAGGTCGCTGCCGCCAGGGAACATCATCTGCAGTTTATTCATGGTGCTGTAAAACACCTGGCGGACGATTATGTATATCAATTATTTTTTGCAAAATGATTTAAATACACTTTTTAAAAATTAGTTTTTTGAACAGACTCTCATTGAAATCCAATATCGATATTTATAGGCCTAGTATCGTCATACAATCAATATAACTTTTATGTATAAATTATTAAACTCGTATCTTCTTGCTGCGCAATATTAAAGATTTTAGGTGTAAGAATCTATCTATATCTATAAAAGAGGAACTATGTTATGTATGTATGTATGTACCTTATTAACTTCGAAACCGCTCGGCAGATTGTAATGAAACTTTCAGGCATTATTAAGCATTATTAAAGGATGGTTTGTGTGAACTTTGGTGCAGTTCCGTCAAAAGGGTTCCACCCAGAGGGTTTTAAGGGGTCCAATGTCAGACTTTTGAAACTGAAATGTTTAAAAAAATATAATTTAAATGCAGATGTTTATTTTCACTAACTGTTTTGTAGGTTTAAATAGGTTTGAATCACAACATTCTGTATTAGATATTTTACTATCATTACATGACGTCCTATTTGTTTTACATAGTTTTAGTATAGGAGCCAATACTTGAATCAACATTGCTCTGTCAGCTTAGACATGATAGTTGATTGGACAAGATAAATTATTAGCTTATTATTTTGCAAAACTTTTATCAACAGAATATGTACTGTATGTATGTATGTACTGGATACATTACAAAAACATGAATCTATCCTAGAACAATTCAACTTTTAAATACGATTATAAATTATATGCATATTATTTATGAATTAATTCTAAGAAATCCTAACTATAAAATACCTATTAGTAACTATCAACAATATTTAATATATGAAGTACATTTCTAACCTATAACCATCACACAGTTTACAGTTAAGTAAATTGTTGCTTGTATGATTAACTCATCATATAACCATTTGGTTTACATCATAGTCCAACCATCAGAGTTGAACGCTGTGTAATGAACAATCACGGCGACGTCCTCTCAACCCATGACCCTAGATATATTGTTATGGTTAGCCTTAATGGACCCATTGCTTACTAAGAAATCTTTAGTAACAAATTACATGTTGTACTCGTAATAATAAAACCTTACCATATTAGTGGATAAAACAAACACCCTTAGATCTCTTATTCTTATGGATCAGCTGAAGCCAATTTTGTTGTTCGTTCTGTACGGTGCACTATAGAGGTGGTGTTTTATTGACAATTTTTGTTATTTCGGTAATTTAAAACCTCGTTTAACCAAATAGTACTATCTAATGATAAACAATAATAACTCGCCCCCTAGTTCATGAAATGAGCCCTAAAATAATAGAAACGAAATTTCGTGAACACTTGCACTTCTGTATTTAAATCAATTCCAATACAGTAATATTGCTAGAATTTTGAAGTACATCTTTAGATTTCTCAATATGAAAATTATAATAAAAATCAGACAATCAGTAAACAAATCCGATTACCTCACGCATGTATGCTGTACTCAATCATACTCATATAATCCTTAATGTTTCAAATTGTAGGCTGATTGAAATTTTTATAATCCTTGAATTGTTATAATTACTATACAAATTAGGTTGAAAGATTAAAACATAAAAATCAATGCGATCCTGCTAATGACTTACACTAACTGGTGCTGACATTATTTTGGGCAATAACTTCATCTCGAACTTTGGTTATTAGTAACTATTTAATTAAACATTTGTCTTGAGTTTTTGTTCTTCTTTCACCGGTTTAAATTAATAAAGTGACCTATATTAGTATACTGTATTTAATAGTAGTAGTTATAAATAAGTACAGAATTCGATAATGTATATTCCTTTTTACCCTATTTTAATTCTTTAGATGTAAATGAATAAAGCATATAAAGAACAAGAGCAATGTTCGCGACACAAAAGCTATAAGACAGTTGGATTATTTCTCATGTATAGTTAGGTATTTGATGATAACTAAGAATGGACATGTAGAATATATATTTTAACGTTTTTGTGATAAATAAAAATCCTATTATTCCCTTTTGGCAAGGCGTCTACTTAAGTTATTTAGTAATGATATTTGAGGAGAGTAACAGATGCTGACTTTGAAAGTTGTCTTGGATTCCCTAACTTGGAAGGAACTTGTAATTAATTTACAAACAGAAACTATCCTATGACGACATCGCCAGCTTTTGATGACTAAACGAATAAACGTTTATCTCTTAATGTTCTTACATCACGACGTAATACAAAAAGTTTTGTTGTTACAAAACGTTAATATTCTTTAATCACAAATGGTGTAAAGCTCTTAATATTAATAAATTTTAAATAATATTAAGGGGCAATAATATTAATATTAATATAAATATTAATATATTGAACATTTACTGACAAAAAAGAACTGAGTCTGTTTGATTACTGTCCAAACCTGCAGCCCCCAATCCATTTCTCACTCTCGCCCCGCCTAAAATATGTATTTAAATTAATTATATTAGACTAAGAAGTGTAAAGTTTTTCTTTTCTTTTGTGTAAATAGTATCAAGATTAAGCAGCCAGTGATGAACTTATCACGCAAAGGCAAAAGCCCATGTGATATTTGTTTTATATTATATATGTAATGCTGCTCCATTATTTGTCAAAAATAAAGATTGATTCGATTTGATCTCTTCTAAGTTTTTTATTAGCAGCATGATTCAATATTCTAAAGGATTGTGCAATTTACTTTGTAGGGGCCATACTTTCAACATCGTAATCCTGAATTAGGTTACATATATTGACAAAATTAATTTCAACGTTAAGGTACCGACAATTTTAGATAGTATTGTAACGTGCCAAATCTTTGTACTTTACCATCCCTTCGCTTTCTGCAACCCAGCCTTCAACTCCCGACCTTCCCTTACCTCACGTCTCCTTCCACAGTCCTTTGTCGCCGTCCGCAGCCCCACGTCGTCTTCATTAATACTTGAATACTTTACTTTGAAATGGCAACCATACGAATGTAGTTATTTTAAGCCTTGTCCGACCCAGTGGCACCTTCCGCTACATCTCCTGACCCTTCCCCTTGCCTCACGTCTCCTATCACATTCCCACGTTGTCTTTCATTGTCCTACGTTGCCTCCCGTCACAACCGATTCTATTACAGTTTCCCGTTTCTGTCTTAACCAGTTTTGCCAGTCATAGTCTGAAATACAATCACCATATACATATCCCATCATAACCAAATGGGCAGATCTGTTCTCGATGAAAGTCTGGTTTCAACTGAGAAAAAAACACCCTACTTGACCTGATCTGTAAACAAGAACAAAAAACAACATATGAGCAGGTTTTGTCTCACGGTAGTTGTAATTATCTGAGTTACCTTAAACAAACCCTGAACAACTAACATTCTCTATTCGTATGATTATGTTTAGTTAATATTCAAACTATTAAAAATGTCTCCTGGTTTGTTTTGTACACATTTTACACAGGATAACATGGCCATGGGAATCACGCACGTATAACCTTCTTATTAGAACACATTGGAAAGTAAGATTTATATTAAAAAGTGGTTAATCCAAATGATGTAGCGTATGTTATTCCCAGCTGAATAAAATAAATGCAATGACACTACTAATATAAAACGGTTTAATAAATTCACCTTGCACCAATATTGATTACTGCGTAATAGATCGTGATAGCAAACTTTTGCCTATTTGAGTGAACAAATAATTGAACAAACAAGCCAATTACTATGAAACAAAGCTCTCCATGAATTTGGTTCCACTGACCACAAAAGTGATTCCGTTTTGTTGTGAGTTTTGATAGAATAAAACATTTTATCACAATATTATAAACTGATGTTGAATTTTCCCTCTGGCTATTTTTTATTAATTGGTTTAGTGTATCATTTTTCTTTTTGAAATTGCTTTTTATGAAACCTGTTGGAATAGGATAGTATGTTTGTAATTTTATTTAATAATATGTATGTACTGTAGTTGTGCTTGTAGATTCTAACCACAATATTTTAAAATTCATTAATAAATTAAATTCATGAATTTAAAGCAACTGGTCATAAGCATTTGCAGCCTTAAACAACAATACGACATCCAAGCCATGCTACTTAACTATAAGTTACTATTTTCTCATCCCTAAGACTAAATAATGACCTATGTTTTCATTTCTTTATTTCTTTTGAAAAATGTTAACATCGAGGTGATGATGCCAATGGTTTATTTATCATTTCGTACGATAAAAACTACCCTCTAAATGTAAATCATGTAATCATAATGTCAGATCATATTACAACTGACCTTTGATCACTATATACGAAACATGAATAATTAGGTTTAATCGAAAATAATAGCAAATCCATGCGCAGTGATAATTGAATCAATTTTAAAACTCATTATTTTACAATTACTTCCATTCCCTGCAAAGTAAATGTTAAACGATTTGTTGGTTTTTTGTTTATTTGATTTACCTGCAATTTTAAATGTGCTTTAACTATACACAGACGAGAAGAAATTTTTTTATCAATTAGAAAACCCGATCTTAAAAGTTATAATCAATGGTTTTCACACAAATATTTTAGCTTGTTCGTACTGTATTAAGGTCTTATGTTGGCTTGTAACTTTTTTATGAAGACATGCTCTGATTCCTTGTTTACATTTACGTTGTTAATACGTTATTGCTTAACTATCTTGACTAGTACCGTGTCTTGGTAATAAAAGAAACGTCTTATAACACTTAAAACATATGAAGTCATTCGCCTATTGGGTCTGATGATGATTGGAGTGTCCAATCGAAATCGATCACCACTAACCATCTTTTAGCGAATTTCCCATATAGGGAATAAGCTATTACCGTAGTACTCATGGTAAGACCTGGACGCGGGACCGATTTTTTTTTTCGTTTTGAGATCCCTAGAGGCCAAAAACACCATCCGTTCAAATTCATATATATATATAATTAATATATATATTATTATATTATTATTATTATATATTATTAATATATATATATATATATTTATATTATATATATATATATATATATATATATATATATATATGTGTGTCCGTTAGCACTATAACTCGAGCAAAAATGATCCGATTTTGATGAAATTTAGTACAAACGTGTAAACCTACGTTTATTCGAACGGGTTCGCGATCCAGCATGATCGGACCATGGGAACGGGGGTTTACGGGGGGTTTTATGGGGTAAAAATAGGTTTTTCCTATTTTTTACCCAAAAAACATAAAATTTAGCAATTTCTTTTCAAACCATTTTGTAGAGCTTAAAAAAACAAATAATTTAGTATATTGAAGCGTTATTATGCGCCTAATGGTTATGGAGAAAATTCAAAAAAATTGTAAATTTAAAATTCCAATGTTATTCTTATGGAGAATAAGTAAACTGTTGTAGTTTTCTTGTTTATTAACATATTTTGATCAAATTTGGAAAATATTTTTATTTCTTACTAACTATTAACATTTTACAAAAAAAAGAACAGTTTTACCCTCCCTGATGCAGAAAACCTAAGTACTTGTTAAACTAATTCAATTTAAATAGGGAATAAATGTTATATTTTTAAGTAGACATTTCAGTGTAAATCCAATCAGTCAAATGGAAATTCGCTTAGTCTACAGGTTTGCTGCGGCGGGGGTATTTTGTATATTTACCGTCTTGTGAATAACAGTATAAGCGACAATATATGTTTTAAGTGTTATAAGACGTTTCTTTTATTTTTTTTTCGTAAATTTAATAACACGTATAATGCTGATCAAGAAGTTATTTAATCATAAGCCTAATTTTAAAAATATGTACAGTAAATTATTAAGTCAGACGTAAGATAATAAAGCCATTACTTAATTGAAGTTAGTTTCTTTGAAACGTTGTAGTTATCCAGCCGTTATTGCATGATGAGAAGTTTGCAAAAGGCCCAATCTCAATTGGCTAAGCTCTATTAACAAAATATCTACTAAAATGGCAGCTAAGTATAACAATCAGTACAGCTGGTTATTACAGTTGATGAGTCATAGCTGAACTTAAAATATCATTAAGAATATTATGATCAATATACGTATCTGGCAATGCGTTAAAGAGTTAAAATATGAATTTTAACATGTACATATAGTTATTGTGTAAGCCAACAAAAGATAAACAGCCCAAACAACGCAATAAATACCTCATGTAATTAGAACAACGTCCTAAAAATGCCATGATCTGCCAACATCCAGCCAGGATATTAGTCCACACTGTTGCTAGTCAGCAGTATATATACAGGACAGAGCTCTGACTGTGTACAGATCATCATCCCACTTCAACATGAACACCTTGGTAAGTATGGCATAACTGAAATTTTTATTTACAGTATTTAACTAAATAATAACAAGATTTCAATAAGTTAACTTCCATTCATTTAATGCCATATCAAAAATTTAGAAAAAAGGTTTATCGATTATTTATTTAATTTCAGTTGCAGTAACATCTTTCAACTGGAAAAAAATATTGAAGGATTTTTATTTCTCTTAGTCATTAGCTGTGCAAATAATTTTAGAACCAAGCACCTGATAATGAAAGAATGGCTAAAACCTTGTATGTTTCAGGTATCATTAGTCCTTTTTGCTGCCTTGTACACACAGAGCGTGTACTGCAGTTACTACCACGGACCCACCGCCAAGCCTGTCGTCCTCCACAACGGCTATCTGGCAGACACCCATGAGGTAGCAGCAGCCAAGAACGCTCATCTCGCCGCTCTAGCCAAGGAATCTCACTACGGAGGAGACTACGGATACGGTCACGGCCAGGAATACAGTGGCTCTTATGACGACCATCATGGAGACATCAGGTACCACGGTCCCACCGCCATCCCACACGTCCTGCATGACGGACACATCGCAGACACTCACGAGGTGGCCGCTGCTAAGGCTGAGCATTTCGCCGCCGTAGCCAAGGCCAAGGCTCACGGAGGCTACGGTGACCACTACAGTGGCAGATACATCTCAGATTACGGCTCCGACCATGGACACTCCCATCATGTGGCGCCTTACCACGGACCCCTCGCCAAGCCCGTGGTGCTCAAGTCCGGATACCTGGCAGACACTCACGAGGTCGCTGAAGCCAGGGATCATCATCTGCAGGTTATTCGTGGTACTGTAAAGCACCGGACGAACGATCATGTATATTAATTATTTTTGACAAATTGCATAAAATAAACCAATTTAAAAATTAGTTTATTGAGCAGACTCTCGCTGAAATCCAATTTAGGTAGTAATGATCCTTTCATAGAATTTACATCACTTATAACGTATAAATTATTATAATAGTATTCTCTTATTGCACATTATTGCAGATTTTTTGTACATACATTAGGCAATACTATTTTTGGTATTTTACTACTATTACTTGACTTATTTGTTTTACACTATTTAAGTATAAGTATAGTAGAGACGGTACTCCAATAGTTATCATTGTCTGTCAGCTTAGATATCGCAGTTGATTGGACAAGAGATATTATTGGCTTATTACTAAGCGAAGCTTCAAATCAACTGGACAATGTCTTGAATATGTATAAAAAAATTTATCTTGGAATAGTTAAATTTGAAAATTGATTAACGTATTTTATTTGATTCATATATTAACGGTAAGAAATCTTACGTAAAAAACTCATTCTCGTTGATAAATATCAAATATAATTTAATAAATTAGTTACATTACCTGACCCTTCTACACACACGTTTACAGTTAAGTAAATTGTTGCTTGGATGATTAACTCATCATATAACTATTTGGTTTGCATCAAAGTCCAATCACAAGAGTTGAAAGTAGAGGTAATACCAGAATATGACCTCACTTTCGGCGTTTTAGAGGCACTTTTAGGGCACTTTTTATAGGGGAAAAATGAGAAAAAAATGGAAGAGCTTTTTTTGGCCACTTTTTTAAAGATCCAGCTCTCGACCTATACACCCCTATATAAATTTTCTACTTTTTTAATACTGAAAAACACGTCTGGAATATGGCTCATTTTTTTGGCCACCCGGCTCTCGGCACGCGAACTCGGGCGCGCTCCTGGTCGCGGGTGTGCTCTAGGCATGCTCTTGACCCATGGCGTGCTCCCGGTCGCGGGTGTGCTCTTGGCATGCTCTTGACCCATGGCATGCTCCATGCTATGGTTGGGCTCCAGTCCTATGCTCCCGCTCCTGACTCTAATGAATGACTGAGTGTAACCCAATGACCCCAATCAAAACTAATTGTTAATTTTTTCTGCCTGTCTGGCGCCAGTCTGTCTGGGGCAGGTTTTTTGACAATTTTTGGGTATAAAAGGGGGAGATTCTATCGTATCCTCACTCACTTGGACCACCTCACCCGCCTGGACCACCTCGCCCGCCTGGACCACCTCACCCGCCTGGACCACCTCGCCCGCCTGGACCACCTCACCCGCCTGGACTACCTTGCCCGCCTGGACCACCTCGCTCGCCTGGACCACCTCGCTCGCCTGGACCACCTCGCTCGCCTGGACCACCTCGCTCGCCTGGACCACCTCACCCACCTGGACCACCTCACCCGCCTGGACCACCTCACCCGCCTGGACTACCTCGCCCGCCTGGACCACCTCACCCGCCTGGACTACCTCGCCCGCCTGGACTACCTTGCCCACCTGGACCACCTCACCCGCCTGGACTACCTCGCCCGCCTGGACCACCTCACCCGCCTGGACTACCTCGCCCGCCTGGACCACCTCGCTCATCACCTGAATCTTCTTGTTTTAACATGTAAGCTAGACTAGTGTAGGCCTAATATATTGTCGCGTGTCGGGTCATGGGATCAATTGGTTGTGACCAATTGATGCTTGTACTCATACTATGTATTTCTTTTAGTTTGAAGTTTAGTTTCTTTTAGTTCTTTTAGTTGAATTTAGTTTTGATTTAGAAAATTATAATTGCCAAATCTAATTGTGTGAAATAATTTTGAATATTAAAAATATAAAATTAATATTCAAAATTATTATTTTTATTAAATGAAATTTTTTAAATGTAATTTCTACTATATATAGAAGATGTCAACCTAGTTTCTTAGTTACATGTCAATTGTATGCTGCTTCCCTATCTAAAATGTAACCTTATTTTGTTATTACTATTTTCAAGTGAGTCAAAAGTGTACAAGTTATTTTTTTAAAACTTAGCCGAATCTCAATCACTGGGGACTTTGAGTCAAAAGTGTACAAGTTATTTTTTTAAAACTTAGCCGAATCTCAATCACTGGGGACTTTGAGTCAAAAGTGTACAAGTTATTTTTTTAAAACTTAGCCGAATTTGACTCACCTGGGGACTTTGAGTCAAAAGTGTACAAGTTATTTTTTTAAAACTTAGCTGAATTTGACTCACCTGGGGACTTTGAGTCAAAAGTGTACAAGTTATTTTTTTAAAACTTAGCCGAATCTCAATCACTATATAATTTTTTCATAGGTAGTCTTCTCTATATAACTAACACTAACTCTGTATAAATGTAGACTCAGCATTCTGCTAAAAAGAGTTTTTATTTAAGATTTAGAATTTAGTTTTGATTTAGAAAATTTTAATTGCCAAATATTATTGTATAAAATTGTTTTGAATATTAAAATTTAGAATTATGATTTGAATTATTACTTCTCATTAATTTAAATTGTAAAAATGTAATTTCTACTATATAGAAGATGCCAACCTATTTTTTAATTTCATATATAAAAATGAAGACCACATGTCAACATTGTTTTGCATCGCTCTCCAAAAAAAGCAACCTTATTCGCCACTACAAGGTAATACATAAAATGAAGGTGAAACTGTGCAAAGTTTGTGATTTAATCTGTGATAGTAACATAGCTCTAAAATCTCATATATTACAAACTCATAAGACTTGTAATTTCTGTAAAAGAAATGTTGTTGGTCATTTTAAAAGACACGTAAATTCTTGTAACAAATGTCCATATACAATGATTAAATTTGTCGGTGAATCGATTAAAACTGAACTTAAAAGTACTCTTCAGTCTTGTCCTCTACCAATAAAATGGACTTTAGTAAGGAGAATCAAATTTATAAAATATTCAATGGATCAAAACGGAAAATTAGTTAATGAGAAAGAATGTATTGCAGATTTTAGAAGCCTTACTATCCTAACCATTGAGAAGAGAGATTTAAAGCATCAAATTGAAAATGCTCTTTTAAAGATTGACACTTCCATGCACAAATACCAAGCCGAAGGTAGTGGATGGATATATGACTATACTAAATATTGGCAGTTGCACGTTTACAAGTATAAGCCCCTAACTCCAAAGTCATATATCCCCACACCAAAAAGTATTAAATTGACAAAAGCAGTTTTAAATATAAAGAATGCTGATAATAAATGCTTCCTTTGGTCAATTTTAGCAGCTTTACATCCAAGGAATGCTAAAAATGCTGAAAGGGTATCGAAATATGCACCCTATGAAAATCAGTTAAATATGACAAACATAAAGTATCCTGTTAAAATATCTGATATAGATAAATTTGAAAGACAAAATAATATAAGTGTTAATGTATTTGGAGTTGAAGACCAAAAATTTATATATCCATTAAGAAGAACCAAACTGAATAGTAATGCTCACATAGATCTATTATTATTACAACAAGGTCGTAAATCACATTACTGTTTAATTCGTGATTTTGATAGGTTAATGCTACGGTCAACAAAAGATAACAGTAAAAAGCATTTTTGCAAGTTTTGTTTACAACATTTTTACACCAAAGATAAATTGGAGCGTCATATAACATATTGTAAAAACTTTGATGTCCAACGAGTGGAAATGTCTAAACAAGATACATTACAATTTAAAAATTATAAATATCAACTTAAAGCCCCATTTGTAATTTATGCTGATTTTGAGTGCTTTATAAACTCAAACAAGCATATTCCATCGGGATTTGCATTCGTTGTAGTGAGAGATTCTAAGATTATTTCTGAAGAGTTATATAGTGGTGCAAATGTTATGGATGTGTTTTTCGAAAGATTATTTGAGACTTATGATTGTATTAAAAGTCAAATGGCGATATATATTCCCCTTGTAATGACTCCTGAGCAAGAGGCATCTTTCCAAAACTCAACACATTGTCATATTTGCGAAAAGCCTCTATATTTTGATAGGGTACGTGATCATTGTCATTCAAATGGCCGATACCGTGGAGCTGCCCATAATGATTGTAATTTAAACTATAAAGTAACAAAGAAAATACCAGTATTCTTCCATAACTTGAAAAATTACGATGGACATTTAATAATGCAACACTTGGGAAAATATAATTGTAAATTAAATTGCATAGCCAAAGATATGGAAAAGTACATTTCATTCTCTGTTGATGATTTAGTATTTTTAGATTCCTATAACTTTCTGTCCCTTCCATTATACAAATTAGCTTCCAATTTAAATACATTTAGATTCATAGACAATCCACTACTACAACGTAAAGGCGTATTTCCCTATGAATATATGACAGGACCAGATAAGTTTACAGAGTCTCTACCTCCAATTGAAAAATTTTACAGTACTTTAACTAAAGAACATATCTCTCCCAATGAATATGAACATGCAAAGCATATCTGGACCCATTTTAATATACATAATTTACAAGAATATCATGATTTATATCTTAAAACAGATGTATTGCTACTGGCTGATGTGTTTGAGACATTTAGAGACCTGTGTTTAAAGGATTACAAACTTGACCCCGTACACATGTATTCACTTCCAGGACTAACATGGGAAGCCTGTCTTAGAATGACTGGCATAAAATTACAATTATTTCAAGATATTGACATGCATTTGTTCATAGAAAGTGCAATCAGAGGAGGAGTCAGTATGATTTCCACACGTTACGCTAAAGCCAATAATAGATATATGGGTGAACATTATGATCCCAATCAAGAAAGTGTCTATTTAATATATTTAGACTGTAATTCACTATACTCTACAGCAATGTGCGAGCCACTACCCGTGGATGGATTTCATTGGACGAAAGAGATAGACTACAAAATATACAAAAACAATCAAAATGATGAGTTTGGATATATTTTAGAAGTTGATTTAAAATATGATAAAAGCTTACATGATTTACATAATGACTATCCATTAGCACCTGAGAAAATGAATGGCAAATTAATACCTAATTTAAATGACAAAACTAAATATATTTTACATTATAAAGCATTACAAAAATATGAGGAATTGGGTTTGGTTGCTACAAAATACCATAGAATTTTAAAATTTAGACAGTCCAAATGGCTTGCACCCTATATTAATTTTAATATTGAAAAACGCAAATGTGCTAAAAATGATTTTGAAAAAGACTTTTACAAATTGTTAAATAATAGTCTCTTTGGTCGAACAATTATGAACCAACGCAAGTTTTGTGATATATATCTCAAGGATGAATCACTATTAACAAAATATGTCAATAATCCAAGGTTTGACTGTAGCAAAAAGTTCGATAACAATTTACATGCTATACATTTAAATAAATTAGTTGTAAAGTTTAATAAACCTATATATTTGGGAATGACCATTTTGGATATTAGTAAAGTAATAATGTATGATTTCCACTATAATTATATGTCAAAATTTAAGAATAAAAGATTTCTAATGACAGATACAGATTCTTTAATGTATTCTATAGTTACAGAGGATTTTTACAAGGAAATAGAATGTGACTTGCACTATTTTGATACCTCTGGATATAGTAAAGACCATTTCTTATACTCTGATAAAAATAAAAAAGTCACAGGCAAGTTTAAAGACGAATTAGATGGTCATATTATGTATGAATATTGTGGTTTAAGACCAAAGTTATATTCTTATATTCCTCTAAAATGGTTATATGAAGAAGACAAACAAGCTTTAGAGGTGAAGAAAGCTAAAGGAGCTGATGGTGCTACAGTTAAACATCTCCTTAGACATCAACATTATTTGAACTGTCTTGCCACTGGACAAGATTACTATGAGAATGTGACAAGAATTAAATCTACAAATCATCATCTTCAAACCTTAACTATGAATAAGAAAGTACTATCGTTTGACGATGACAAGAGGTTTATTCTGGAAGATGGTATCAATACTCTTGCACTTGGTCATTATAAAATTGATCAAACATAAATCTATATTTGCCATTATTCTTTAACCTTTCTTTGTCTATTACAAAAAAGCCATATTTAGTTTTATCCCAACATTGATGACAGAGATTTCTAAATTGGTTAAATGAAAAATCATTACCAACATGATTGTTATATACATGTTTTAAATTCAAATCATCTTGTTTAAATAATATTAGGAAATTTACATTATCACGTAAATGTTTGTGTACTTTGCTGTAAGATTGACACAAGTAAAAACTGTTAATATTTTTATGTCGACCCATTGAGAAAAATTGTGTAATATTTGGACTATTTATGTCATCAAATACAACAACTGACTGTGATTCGACATCATTTGGTGTGATTTCACAGTCAGTAAACGTGTGTAATTTCACTTCGTCACACAAACTAAATATTTCAATTATTTTTTTATATTTTTCTTGTTCTAAAGATTTTGATATTAAATATAGGTTTGTAAATTTTAATCCTTCCTTTCTTACAATTAAATTATAAATTACAACCGTTTTCCCACTTCCACTGGGACCACAAATAACACATCGAATATTGGTAGGAAAAAGACCCAAATTCTTTGGTATATTTTCCTTAGTATGTACTATTTTAAATTTGTGTTTTTGTTGAATAAAAGACATTTTTTATATAATAAAAATGGTAAAAAATAATAAGAAAACATGTAAAAAGGGCAAAGGTTTATTCCTAAAGCCTTACAGGGGTCGAGGGTTATTGAATACTCTTATAAATAACCTTCCATTTCCACTTCACATACCATCATATCGGTACTGTGGACCTGGAACGAATATACGTGAGAATTTAGCTAAAAATGTACCTCCAAAAAATAAACTAGACTCTTATTGTAAAGAGCATGACATATTCTACATGAATAATCCCGATACCGCTGCTCGGAACAAAGCAGACATGAGATTAGCAGACTTAGCTTGGACTAGAGTAACAGCCAAGGATGCAAATCTTGCTGAAAGAGCAGCTGCTTATGCCGTGACAAATTTGATGAAGGCAAAAGCAAAGATGGGAATGGGATTAAAATTTAATAAAAAATATGGACAACTACCAGCTGTTAGAGGCCGCAAAAGACGTGCCTCACTTCCGGGGGGTGTACCTAAAAAACGAGCTAAAAAATCTAACACCAAGAGTAAAAGAGTGCGGAATAGTTAATTTAGACAGTTCATCTGGCACACATTGGACAGCATATCGTAAAAATAAAGATATTGTAATTTATTTTGACCCATTTGGAATCCAACCTCCAAAAGAAGTAATTAAATATTTTGAGGGACATAAAATCTTCTATACTACTGATCAAATACAAGATTTAAATAGTTCCATTTGTGGAATTTTATGTTTATCATTCATAAAAAATTTTTGTTTATAAAAATGGATTCATTTACTATAGCATTTTCGGGTACAGAGCCAGAGCTAAAGTCAGTGTTCTTTCCTCCCATTGAATTAAATGATGATTATGTAATTGGATTAGTAGATTTTCAAAGTTATAATTCTATATTTAATGTTAAAAAACCACTAAATACTTTGACATATTACAAAGTAGAGAAAATAACATTACCAAAGGGAGAGATCTTAGTTGATGATTTAAACCAATTATTAAATGGTAAACTTAAAGTTATAATAGATAAAAATGGAGAAGCATTAATTAATACTAAATCCAAACTTTTATTTAAAGGGCTTATTCCAAAATTAAATCAACTTAAAGGCAACAAATTAACCATTGGAGAAGGTGATGATGTTTTCTATTATGACCACAATGCTCCAGTTACAATAGAAATTTCTGAAGGAACATATGAGGTGGTTGAGCTTGCAAAGGAAATTCAAAAGCAAATTCCAAACTTTTTCCTTACAGCTAATAATAAAACTATGAAAGCGACATTACTTTCTAGCCACGTGTTTGATTTTACAAAACCATGTTTAGGGTCTGTTTTATTGGGATTTAAAGGTGTTTCTACTCCTGGTGTTCAGTTTGAATCTACAAATAAAATAAACATTAATAATGTAAATGTGATTAGAGTAAAATGTAATATTGCAAACGGGTCCTATTTAAACGGAGACAAATCACACACCATACATAGCTTTTATCCAGAAGCTCCTCCTGGCTACAAAATTATCGAAGTTCCAAGAAATATTATATATTTTCCTGTAAATAAGAGAAGTTTAGATGTTGTCAGTATTACATTTGCCGATCAGCACGACAAGGCAATTGACTTTAACGGAGAAGAAACTACAATTACTTGTCATATAAAAAAGATATGAGAATTTATAAGAATTTATCTATAAGTGCACAAAATGCTAGGTTCCTACGATCAATAGGACTAAAGTTAAAATTTTCTATTAATAAAAATGGAAGATTTTCTAGACGTTACAGGGAAATCCCAATTCGACGATAGTGTGGTTAAAATTACAAATCACTCCTATGTTCCCCACAACACTTTGGCAATAAATAATTCTGATGAAATTCGAATATGTATTAATAATCAAGATTTGCTAACTCTCCCATGTAGGAGTTATCTGTATATTAAGGGAGAAATTGAGAATCATGATAAAGGTCATTTTATAAATAATGCATTTGCATTCTTATTTGATGAAATTAGATATGAAGTTGCAGGTAAAGAAATAGACATTGTAAGAAACCCAGGAATTTCTAGTCTTATGAAAATATTGAGCTCTTACAATAAAACAACTAAATTGTCAAATGTGGCATTTGATTCTGACACAAATTTAAAAGAGTTCCATAAAGGTGGCAAGTTTAGTACATGTTTGCCATTAGAGCTGTTAATGGGTGTATTTGAGGATTTTAATAAGATATTAGTAAATGTCAAACAAGAATTGGTGTTGAAAAGATCCAAAAATGATTTGAATTGTATATTAACAACCACTAGTGCTCCAGCGAGTGGCACTGCTGATACGATTCCTAAAATTACACTTAACTCAATTCAATGGGTGATGCCACACGTGATACCATCAGATGGGGAAAAGTTACAATTACAAAAGATGTTATTGCAAAATAAAAATTTGCAAATTGCATTTAGAAGTTTAGAGTTGCATGAACTTCCATCATATCCCAATACTACAAGACATACATGGTCAGTAAAGACATCTTCCAGTTTGGAGAAGCCTAGGTATATTATATTTGGTTTCCAAACAGCTAGGGATAATAGTGCACGAAAAAGAACTGATGAATTTGATCACTGTAAATTAAAAAATCTCAAAGTATTTCTAAACTCTGAATATTATCCTTATAGTGATTTAAATCTCGACTTTGAAAATGGAGATGTCTCTAAAGCTTATGAGATGTTTATGAGATTTAGAGAGACTTACTATAATACTATCCCAGATCCTATGATAAGTAGGGCTGAGTTTATGAAGAAATATCCACTAATTGTAATAGACTGTTCTAGACAGAACGAAACAGTGAAGGAAGGAATTGTTGATATTAAATTAGAGATTGAAACTGCAGAAAATGTGCCAGCAAATACATCTGCATATTGTTTGATAATACATGATAAAGTGTTTGAGTACAATCCTTTGTCAAATGAGATAAATAAAATGTAAATAAAAGATGAAAAACATTCAACAAGAATTGGTTGACTCTGCAAATCAAATACGAGAGAAATATAGAGCTTTAAAACGTGGCAAGTTTCTAGAGGCTGAAGAGAGGTTTCAAACATTCCAACCTTTAATAGAGCCATTACAAGAATTAAAAAAAATCTCCAAAACAGAGAGGCCTCGAATGGAGATTCTCCCAATGACTCCATCTAGAATACCAATAATACCAAGATTGCAACCATTACAACAATCTACTCCACAGAAATTAGATTTTGGTCTTTTAGCATCAGACTATTTAGGAAATTACCTCAGTAAAAGTAGTATGACAGACACTACATATGGTATTAGACGAGAAGCAAATAAATTTTTTATTGGAAATAAGGAAGTTGACATTGCCAATGATGATGTTACAATTGCAAATAAAACCTACAAGGGGACAAAAGGTTTGTGGCAATTGTTAACTTTAAAAGAACCTGAGGATTATACTCCGGCTGATTTGCAAAATTATAAAGAAATTTTGGAAGCTACAAATGGGCATTTAAAGAGTTACAAAGATGGTGCACCAATTTCAAGTAATAGACATACTAAATATCTTAATATAATTAAACCTCTTTTTAAATCTGTTGGTGAAGGTTTGAGACAAGTGACTGGTAATAAAATAGACTATATTTATTGGGATGATCCTAATGAGCTTGTAGATAGGTTAAGACTTCTTTGGCTAAGTCGCCAAGCCGGTAACTCAGGAGTGGATAATGAAATAGATTCCATTATTGAGGAATTAAGAGAAAGTGGAATTATTTATTAAATAAAAATATGTTTATAGATAAATTTTATCGTTTATATAATCCATATAATAAGCCTGCAGAACCCAGGGCTAGTAGTGAACCTACTTTAAATTTACAAGACGATAGTTGGAATGGTTTGAACCGTAAAATTGGTAATGTTAAAGATGGGGAGTTTGTAGATGATGTATCAACTTTGGGACAGACATTAACTAGAAAAGGTGATGTCTTTTTACAAGGTAAAACTAAATATGAGTTTTTAGAATCTAAGAATAAAAATTGGAATGCTAAAAAACAGAAAATTACTAATGTGGGAAAGGGTGAAAGTTTAGATGATGTGCCCACTTTACAACAGACTTTAATACGAAAAAAAGATGGTACATTTGTACAAGACAATAATAATTATGAATTTTTAGAATCAGAGAATGGTGTTTGGAATGCTAAGAAACGGAAAATTACTAATGTAGAAAAGGGTGAAAGTTTAGATGATGTGCCCACTTTACAACAGACTTTAATACGAAAAGAAGATGGTAAATTTATACAAGACGATAATAATTATGAATTTTTAGAATCAGAGAATGGTGTTTGGAATGCAAAGAAACAGAAAATTAGTAATTTGATGGAAGGTACAGATAGTAAAGATGCTGTGAATGTTTCACAAGTTCCAAAAATGGAAGCAGGCTATTGGAATTTTAATAATAAAAGGTTAGTACGTGTTAAACCTGCCATTGATGACACTGACTGTGTTACAAAAGAACAGACTATAACTTATAATAAAAAACTATATTGTTGGGATGCCAAAAATCAATTTATAAGAAATCTACCAGAGGGGGAACATTTGGATGATATTTGTCTAATGTCACAATCTATGCATTACGATGGATCAAAATTTGTATATGGAGAAAAAAATTTTAATTTGATGGAATATAATCCTGATTTATTAGTTGCTGACCCCACATCTTTGAGTGGATTTAAGTATATAGATAATAGACCATATATACCAGAAAACTATGTATTTAAAAGAATGGAAGATAATCTATTGATTGGGGCTAATGGTGATGTATTTAGAGTTACAGGAAAGGATGATGTTATAAAAAATGAATGAAATTGCATACGAACTTCATAAACCTGCAAGAAAGAATTTCATTAGAAGGTCTTTCAAAGTATTAGGTATAAATGAAACCGTACAAATAGATTTAATTGATATGCAAAACTATGCTAGAGAAAATTCTGGCAATAAATATATTTTAACTTTAATAGATACATTTTCTAAAAAAGCTTATGCTGCTCCACTAAAGAATAAGACAGGGTTAGTGGTTACAGAAGCCATTAAAACCATTCTACCAAAGGGGGTTAAAAACATTCAATCTGACAATGGAAAAGAATTTTTTAATCAATATTTTAACAAACTAATGAAAAAATTAAATATTAATCACTATCACACATTTTCTACAACTAAGGCTGCAATTGTGGAGAGGTTTCAGAGAACTTTAAAGAATTGGTTATATAGGGAATTTAGTGCTCAGGGGAGTTATAAATGGTTGGATTTACTTCCAAAGTTAATTCGAAAATATAATAATAAGGTGCATAGATCTATAGGAATGAAGCCTAACCAAGTGAATGTTAAGAATAGTAAATATGTGCATGAGAGGTTGACTTCTAAAGTAGAGCAAGTTAAAAAGCCAAGATATAAGGTAGGTGATAGCGTAAGGATTTCCAAGTATAAACATGTTTTTAGTAAAGGTTATACTCCAAATTGGACAGGGGAACTATTTACAATAGCAGAAGTTAAGAATACAAAGCCTGTGACTTATATCTTGAAAGATGAAAATGGCAATATAATCAGGGGAGGCTTCTATACAGAGGAGTTGTTAAAGACAAAGTATAAGGACATGTATTTGGTAGAGAAGATAATTAGGAGAAAGGGTGATTCGTTGTATGTCAAATGGCTTGGGTTCCCAAGTAGCCAGAACTCATGGATTTCCACTAAGGATGTCCAAGGGAGCGCGCCCGAGTTCGCGTGCCGAGAGCCGGGTGGCCAAAAAAATGAGCCATATTCCAGACGTGTTTTTCAGTATTAAAAAAGTAGAAAATTTATATAGGGGTGTATAGGTCGAGAGCTGGATCTTTAAAAAAGTGGCCAAAAAAAGCTCTTCCATTTTTTTCTCATTTTTCCCCTATAAAAAGTGCCCTAAAAGTGCCTCTAAAACGCCGAAAGTGAGGTCATATTCTGGTATTACCTCTACTGTTGAACGCTGTGTAATTAACAATCATGGCGACGTCCTCTCAACCCATGTTCTCAGGTCTATTGTTATGGTTAGCCTTAATTAACCTATTGCTTACTAAGAAATCTTTAGTAACAAATCATTTATTTTACCATTACGACATTGCAATAAAAAACTTAAAATATATTATTAAATACAAACTATGGTTGTAACTCATTGTTATTAACATTGTAGATTGGTACATGAAATCAAAATGATGCAACGATAAAATACGAGTTAACTCTGAGACGAAAGTACACAAGGGCTTTCAAAAGAAGTCTGTAAGGACAATATTTTACTCTGTCTAAGGTTTTAAGATAATGAGTTGAACCTCAAGAGGGATATGCGTCGTTTAAAGAGATAAGGTTATGATGTTTAAGTGTCTACTACAATTCTAGAGGTAGAGTAGTCTTACAGAATATAGGTAGAAATATTAAAGTAATTTAATAATTGCAATTAAAAATATGAATTCTGTAAAAGATTTAATGAGTTGCTAAAGAATTTTAAATAGAATATTGTTTATAGTGTTACTTATTTCTTGTTATTAGTTTATTTAATTTACACTTAATATTTTCAGTACACTTAAACACCATTTGATGGATAATCTGTATTAATTTTACATTTTTAAGTCCATACAAAAGTTGATCAGTTTAGAACGTGTAATCAAACAAAATAACATCAAACACTACATTCAGTATAAACGACTCTAGTATGATTCGCTGGGTGGCCAAGCTTAACCAAATAACTGTTTGTTTAAATTATTGATCCAAATATCATCAAACAAAACTTTTTTTGTTCAAAGCTAATAATGCACTTATTAAAAAAAGAATCTACCAATAAAACATTATGGTACACCATGGTAACACTTTGGTATTACCATGGTAACAGAGATTTTCCTTAAAAAAAAAAACTCTATGAAATAGATATTTTTATATACATAATTTTAGAATATTTCGTTAGCTGTATCAGTAATGTCAGGTGAAAACTAACTCTATGTTTACTTACAGACCCTATTAATGGAACATAATTAATTGTACAACTAGGGGAAATTTTGATCTACATTAAAATATCTAATATATATTATTTATTGCCACATAATTTTAAAATCAAACCAAAAGTTTGAAGTCGAAGTAACTTATGGACTGCCTAGACCTAGGAAACCACGAGTTAGCCACCAAAATCACCTTGATCAACATCCAGCATGTAAAATAATGAGCTAGGGACACAAGTCTTTTTATTAAGTTCCTAATAATTTGAGTCTGCGTAAAGCAAACTTGAATTCACGTTAATTCTATTTTCCAACAATTATGTAAAATGTAACCTAATATAGACACGGTCTGTTCCCAGAAAATATTCTGACAACAGTGTACAAGTATTATAACATACGTTTATAAGGTCACAGAATTGAGTATTAAGTCAATGTGACTGTATTGTGGCTTTCCCACACCATTTTTATAATGTAAATTCAGTCCCTATTCTTAGCTATGCAGTCCAGTAACGACCGTGTTGTTAAACGACCATTTGTCCAGATATTCAATTTAGAATAATTTGTGCAAACGTTTACAGCGGTGTCGGCCAATTAACAACATTAGAGACAGGGTTTGTCATCATTTATCACCATGGCAACGTCTGACTATGTAGGGTTGCCATGTTAAACTGAAAACCAAAATGATTTATTATCCTCTCTATTAAAACTATGCAATCGTTACATTTTATAGAACAAGTTTTCAAATTATTCTTAAAAATAAAGTATTGATTATCTCACACGCAAGTGTATAAATAATTTGTTATTACAAAAAAGGGATAACCGAACCTGACATTTTGTGTGTTCATTTAAGCAGGTCTAACGTATTTAATTTATAAAAAAAAATATTTTCACCCAGATTTGAATCATATTTTTAGACACGTTAATCTATCAAGGTTACAGCATGTAATTGTATTCAAATTATTTTCCATTACTATACCTATTATTATACCATTATTATACGTACTCTTTTTCTGACTTAGCTAATGCAATTATTTTGTTGATTTTTAGCTGAATAAAATAATGTGTATTTGAATTATATCTGAAAGAATTGTTTTATGAGCTTAATGCGTTTGCCTTAATATACTTAACCAAAGCCAGTATTCCAAAAATATTTATTAAATTATGAATTTCAATATATGTAATATATGACTTAAAAAAACGACTAGATTTAAACATTAATCTTGATGTTTGTATTTTCTTTTACTGGTTTAGCTGAATTAAGTCACTTATCTTGGAATATTTGTAATAGCTCTAAATTAATACAGATCATTCCTTTTTACTCTATAATGTTATTAATTCTTTGGATAAGAAATGTTTTACCCATTAATCGTACAAGAACGATACAACAAATGTAAAGTATGTCTAGTAAGGAAGACATTTATTGGAAACTAAGTATATGTAGAATACATTTTAAAATCACCTTAACGGTTTTGTGATAAATGAATATCATATTATTTCGTTTTAGCACGAAGAGTCTGGTGAAGTTATTTGGTAATGATATTTGAGGAGAGCAACAGATGCTGAATTTGAAAGTTGTCTTGAAGTGCCTAACTTGGAAGGAACTTGTAATTAATTTATCAACAGAAACTATCCGATGACGTCATCGCCAGCATTTAATGACTAAACGAATAAACCTTTAATTACATGAAGTGGGGTTTTCAGGTGTTGGCTAAATGACTTAATAATCAAAGCATTATGCATTTAAATTTGGTAGTTTTTTACTTTCAACTTCATCATTTTAAATTAGGTTATATAATTATATAAGAAATTCATAAATAGGAACCAAACGTTCTTTTCAAAACCTAATTTTAAAAAAATGGTTAAATTTCTTGAATATTGAAAAGAAAAACAGGAGTTTTATTTAAGAAAGTCTTAATCCTACGTAATTTGGGTCATAAATTAAGTAATCCTAATGAGAATTAATGTCCAGTATCATACTCACTCAGAATAAAATACTCTGCGTTTTTATATTTTTTATAATAAATTTTGCCTACGTATCTGTAAAAATATACATGACTTCTAACAACCTCTTACAATATTTTTTTTTATTTGACGCTTAAAATCCATTTGTTTTACACACACCTGAGTTATGGGTTTAAAGGATCATAAAACACATAAACTTACTGTCTTTAGAGTTGAAACAAGTTTTAATTGGATTGGCATAAACTGACATGTTTTCAAATGTTACTATTTTAAAATTTACAGATTTTTGCCGTCAGTCCTAGATAAGCTTAGATATTATTTTATAATGGTTTATGACATCACTTGAAAACCAATAAATGTTAGATTGTTGGAAAAATATATTTTTGTATAGCAGATGACTATAAATTCCTTAAATAGAAATATCCATAGATATAATTTAATATATACCAACCCAAAAGTGGAGTAAGTCTTAAAACTGAAAGGTCAGGCTGAAAATATCATAATCATTTTCTGTTAAGTTTAAAATCAATTTATATAAATTCTCCAGTAACAACACCAAGAAAGACTTGATTATACAAGGAGACATTTACAATTTTATGAATTAATATTTACAATCACATTTCTCAAATGTAGTCTAAATTACAAGTAAATTTGCACAATCACATTTCTCAAATGTAGTCTAAATTACAAGTAAATTTGCACAATCACATTTCTCAAATGTAGTCTAAATTACAAGTAAATTTGCATTTTGATAGACCAATTACCAAACACAGTTTAAGGATTCTGTTTGAAGATGACCTCTCTTTATCGATCTCTGTATCAAACCCATAAAACACAGTTTAAGTAATGGGATGTTCTCCACGTCACATCGACTTTCTTTACCAAGATATACGTTTATACTTCTCTTTATTGGGTACTTTTCTTTAAGCAGTTCCTAGCCAAGGATATTTATTTGAATCTTTTGATGGTAACAATAGAATTTCATTTCACATAGTATTGGTTTATTTATATGTGATATTTATCTATGTTAATAACGATAGTAGAATATCATTCACAAACTGTATACTACGTAACCTTATTCGCCGTGTACCACCAACGTCTGTAGCCCTGGATTTTATTTTAATTTGTACATTATACGATATAATACATTTGTATTTCTACAGTCTTATTTACTTTTTTAAATTGAAGAAATATAGCTTTCTCCATTTGTGTGTTTAAGCTAAGTGATTGTTCGAACTATTGAAAATGTGTGCTGTTCAGCTTCATACAAGTTTTACATGTGATAACATAGACAATAGGTTCTTGCAAACTTGACTCACTGCCTAATACATATTGGAAGGTAAAATTTATACTCCCAAATAATGTAGCCAAACCTGTAGCGTATGTAATTCAAAGCCGAATAAAATAAATGCAATGATACAATTAATATTAAAACGGTGTTATCAATTCACCTTGCGCCAATATTGATTGATGCGTAATAGATCGTGATAGCAAACTTTAGCTGGTTTAAGCTTTTATTTGAGTGAACAAATAATTGAACAAACAAGCCAATTACTATGAAACAGATCCACTCTCGATGTATTTGGCTCTGGCGACCACAAAAGTGATTCCGTTGTGTTGTGGGTTTGTTAGCACAAAACATTTTGTCACATGAAAAACCAATGTTTAATTATCTCTCTAGATATTTTTGTTAATTAATATTTATATATCATATTTTCTTGTTGACATTGAATCTTATGTAATAGGTTAGTAGGTTAGTAATGTTATTGAAAAGATTTTGTGCTTGTTTTTACTCATCTCAATTTCTTAACTTTACCTTTAAAATTAATTTAATTTAACCAAACTTTAAGTATTTGCAGCTTTAAACAAGAATTCTACATTTCAGTACCTATAGTGCTGTACTTCTAAACCATACGTTACTATTTTCTTATCCCAAAGGATACAAGTGTTAAGTAATTTATTCTTTCGTAAAATTATAAATTTGAGCAAATGCCGATTTATGGTATGTTTATGTATACCATTGCTTTATTTGACATTTTCTACGATAAAATACTAGAAATAGCAATACTAAAATAATGTAATGGAATTATAATTTTGGTTGTTAAATAAGAACTGCCTTTCATCACGAGATGTATGGAATAATTATTGTATGTGTTAATCAATGTTGTTTATCAAATCGAATGAAGCTATAGTTTAATAATTTTTTTAACTCATTCCATTACAATTATTTCCAATCCCTGAAAATAGAGATAGTTAACGTATGGTAGGATGTTTATTTAATTTATATGCATTCTAAAATTTGCATTAAATACATACAGACAAGTTTTCGGAATCAATTGACGAACGATTGTATTTCGTTATGAAACATGCCCCTGGTTAAAACCCCAAAATCCAAATAATCAAATATCCATACACTTATTATCGTTTCACTACACTTAAAATATCAGGTGTACGAAACACCACCATATAGTTGAAATATTTACATTTACGAACAACAGACAAATTTTCCAAAACTATAAACTGTTCTATATTTACCTCATGTAATTAGAAATACGTTATAAGTAAGCCAACTCTTACAGACATCCTGCCAGGAAATTGACATGGTAGTCCACTGTATATATACACAGCAGAGCTCTGGCTGAGTACAGATCATCATCACACTACAATATGAACGCCTGGGTGAGTAAAGCATAACTGTTATTTTTATATACTTTAACATGGAGACCTTAGCGATATAACAATATCATTTCAAGTGGTTATCTTTAATTAATTGAACCAAAATAAGTTGAATTGAAATATTTTATCGTTTATTTATTAAATGTATGTCACACTAAATACGAATACGTATATGTTAATATTGGGAATTACAGAGCCACTGGGGCGGATTAAGTAACAGGAAAATATTGAGTGTCAGGTGTTGGGAGGGTTTTAATTGTGTTCATTTTGTGTTATTTAACCATGAAAGTGAAACACCAAATATAAATAACCCCCGCATCAGCAAACATGCAGACTAAGCAAATTTTCACTTAACTGGCTGGATTTCCACGAAAATATTCCCTTAAAATTGTCAGATTTATTTCATTTAAATAAATAAATTTAATTAATGATAAGAATTATTGCTGCTACAGGGAAGGTAAATAATATTACATGTATAGTGTGTTTTTTTATTAAACTGTTGATAGCTTAGAATGAATAAAAATCTTTTTTAAATTTCATTAAAATATACCCATAAACAAGCAAACCATAACAGTTCATTTACCTTCCATAAAAGTAACGTAAGAGTTTTAAATTTACTTTAATTTTTTGAATTGTCTCCGTAACCATTAGGCATACAACAACGATTCAACATACAAAATTGTTTCTTTTTTAGGCTCAAAAAAATAGTTTGAAAAGAAGTTTTTAAGTTTTTAAAATAAAAAAATTGTAAAAACAAATTTTTAATCTATAAAACCCCCCATAAACCCCGTTTCCATAGTCCGATAATGCTGGTTCCCATACTCCTTTGAATAATCGCAGGTTTACACGTTTGTACCAAATTTCTACAAAATCTGATCCTTTTTAATCGAGTTGTCGCGTTAACGGACATACATATTTATGAATTTAAACGGAGGGTATTTGGCCTCTGGGGACCTCAAAACGAAAAAGTAAATCGGTCCTGGGTTTAGGTCTTACCATGAGGCATACAGATACAGTTTATTCCCTACATGGCATATTCGCTAAAAATGACCTAACACTTAACTAATGTTTTAGGCCCCTTTAGTCCTTTTGGGTGCTTTGTACACCCAGAGCGTGTACTGCAGCTACTACCACGGACCCACCGCCAAGCCTGTCGTCCTCCACAACGGCTATCTGGCAGACACTCATGAGGTAGCAGCAGCCAAGAACGCTCATCTCGCCGCTCTAGCCAAGGAATCTCTCTACGAAGGAGACCACGGGTACGGTCATGGCCAGGAATACAGTGACTCTTATGACGACCACCATGGAGACATCAGTTACCACGGTCCCACCGCCATCCCACACGTCCTGCATGACGGACACATCGCAGACACTCACGAGGTGGCCGCTGCTAAGGCTGAGCATTTCGCCGCCGTAGCCAAGGCCAAGGCTCACGGAAGCTACGGTGACCACTACAGTGGTAGATACACCTCAGACTACGGCACTAACCATGGACCCTCACATCATGTGGTGCCTTACCACGGACCCCTCGCTAAGCCCGTGGTGCTCAAGTCCGGATACCTGGCAGACACTCACGAGGTCGCTGCCGCTAGAGAACATCATCTGCAGGTTGCTCATAGTGCTGTAAAAAACCAGGCGGACGATTATGTATATTAATTATTTTTGGCAAAATGATTTAAATAAACTTTAAAAAAATTAGTTTTTTGAACAGACTCTCATTGAAATCCAATATCGATAGTTATAAGCTTAGTACTGTCATACAATCAATATTACTTATTATGTATAAATTATTATAATCGTATCTTCTTGCTGCGCAATATTGAAGATTTTAGGTGTAAGAATCCATCTATATCTATAAAAGAGGAACTATGTATGTATGTATGTACCTTATTGACTCCGAAACCGCTCGGCAGATTGTAATGAAACTTTCAGGCATTATTAAGCATTATTAAAGGATGGTTTGTGTGAACTTTGGTGCAGATCCCTCAAAAGGGTTCAATCCAGAGGGTTTCAAGGGGTCCAATGTCAGACTTTTGAAACTGAAATGTTTACAAAAAATATAATTTAAATGCAGATGTTTATTTTCACTAACTGTTTTGTAGGTTTAAATAGGTTTGAATCACAACATTCTGTATTAAGTATTTTACTATCATTACATGGCCTAATTGTTTTACACATTTTTGGTATAGGAGCCAATACTTGAATTAATTAGCTTAGACATGATGGTTGATTGGACAAGAAAAATTATTAGCTTATTATTTTGCAAAACTTCACACAACAGAACATGTACTGGATACATTACAAAAACATGAATCTATCCTAGAACAGTTCAACTTTTAAATACGATTATAAATAATATGCATATGATTTATGTATTAATTCTAAGAAATCCTAACTATAAAATACCTATTAGTAACTATCAACAATATTTAATATATGAAGTACATTGCTAACCTATAACCATCACACAGTTTACAGTTAAGTAAATTGTTGCTTGTATGATTAACTCATCATATAAACATTTGGTTTACATCAAAGTCCAACCATCAGAGTTGAACGCTGTGTAATGAACAATCACGGTGACGTCCTCTCAACCCATGACCTCAGGTATATTGTTAGGTTAACCTTAACTATTGATCACTAAGAAATCTTAAGTAACAAATTACATTTTATACTCGTAATAATATAACCTTACCATATTAGTGGATAAAACAAACACCCTTAGATCTCTTATTCTTATGGATCAGCTAAAGCCAATTTTGTTGTTCGTTCTGTACGGTGGACTATAGAGGTGGTGTTTATTGACAATTTTTGTTATTTCGGTAATTTAAAACCTCGTTTAACCAAATAGTACTATCTAATGATAAACAATAATAACTCGCCCCCTAGTTCATGAAATGAGCCCTAAAATAATAGAAACTAAATTTCTTGAACACTTGCACTTCTGTATTTAAATCAATTCCAATACAGTAATATTGCTAGAATTTTTAAGTACATCTTTAGATTTATCAATATGAAAATTATAATAAAAAACAGACAATCAGTAAACAAATCCGATTACCTCACGCATGTATGCTGTACTCAATCATGATCATATAATCCTTAATGTTTCAAATTGTTTGCTGATTGAAATCTTTTTAATCCTTGAATTGTTATAATTACTATACAAATTAGGTTGAAATATTAAAACATAAAACTCAATGCGATTCTGCTAATGACTTACACTAACTGGTGCTGACATTATGGGCAACAACTTCATCTCGAACTTTGGTTATTAGTAACTATTGAATAAAACATTTATCTTGAGTTTTGTTCTTCTTTTACAGGTTTGGATTAAGAAAGTGACTTATATTAGTATACTGTATTTAATAGTAGTAGTTATAAATAAGTACAGAATACAATAATTTATATTCCTTTTTACCCCTTTAAATTCTTTAGATGTAAATGAATAAAGCATATAAAGAACAAGAGCAATGTCCGCGATACAAAAGCTATAAGACAGTTGGATTATTTCTCATGTATAGTTAGGTATTTTATGATAACTAAGAATGGACATGTAGAATAGATTTTAACGTTTTTGTGATAAATGAAAATCCTATTATTGTCTTTTGGCAAGGCGTCTACTTAAGTTATTTAGTAATGATATTTGAGGAGAGTAACAGATGCTGACTTTGAAAGTTGTCTTGGATTCCCTAACTTGGAAGGAACTTGTAATTAATTTACAAACAGAAACTATCCTATGACGTCATCGCCAGCTTTTAATGACTAAACGAATAAACGTTTATCTCTTAATATTCTTACGTACTACAAAAAGTTTTTTCTTACAAAACGTTAATATTCTTTCATCACAAATGGTGTAAAGCTCTTAATATTAATATTGAACATTTACTGACAAAAAAGAACTGAGTCTATTTGATTACTGTCCAAACCTGCAGCCCCCAATCCATTTCTCACTCTCGCCCCGCCTAAAATATGTATTTAAATTAATTATATTAGACTAAGAAGTGTAAATTTTTTCTTTTATTTTGTGTAAATAGTATCAAGATTAAGCAGCCAGTGACGAACTTTTCACGCAAAGGCAAAAGCCCATGTGATATTTGTTTATATTATATATGTAATGCTGCTCCATTATTTGTTAAAAATAAAGATTGATTCGATTAGATTCTAACTCTTCTAATTTTTTATTAGCAGCATGATTCAATATTCTAACGGATTGTGCAATTTACTTTGTAGGGGCCATACTTTCAACGTCATAATCCTGAATTAGGTTACATATATTGACGAAATTAATTTTAACGTTAAGGTACCAGCATTTTTAGATAGTATTGTAACGTGCCAAATCTTTGTACTTTACCATCCCTTCGCTTTCTGCAACCCAGCCTCCGCTTCCGCTTCAACTCCCGACCTTCCCTTACTTCACGTCTCCTTCCACAGTCCCTTGTCGCCTTCCGTAGCCCCACGTCGTCTTCATTAATACTTTAATACTTTAATTTTAAATGGCAACCATACGAATGTAGTTATTAAGCCTTGCCCGACCCGGTGGCACCTTCCGCTACATCTCCTGACCTCACGCCGCCTTTCACATCCCCACGTTGCCTTTCATTGTCCTACTTCACCTCCCGTCACAACCGATACTATAACAACAGTTTACCATTTCTGTCTTAACCAGTTTAGCCAATCATAGTCTGAAATACAACCATCATTTATACATATCCCATCATAACCAAATTGGCAGATTAGTTCTCGACGACAGGTTTCAACTGAGAAGAAAACACACAACTTTCCCTGATCTGTAAAACAAGAAAAAAAGTACACCATCAATACATACTCTCTTTGACCTTCTGAAAAAACCCACATTGAGTCTCGTTTACAATAAATTATAAATAACATTAAACTTCGTAGATATCTATGAAACAATGCATTTTTTTATCGCCAATGAAGTAAAGAAAACTGGGATACCAAAATATGAGCTGGTTTTGTCTCATGGTAGTTGTAATTATCTGGGTAACCTTTAAAAAAAACACCTGAATAACTAACATTCTCTATTCGTATAATTATGTTTAGTCAATATTCAAACTATTAGAAAATATGTACTGGATTGTTTGATACAAACTTTACACGGGATAACATGGACATGGGGTTCACGCATGTTTAACCCTCACATTTGTACACATTGGAATGTAAAATTATTATTTAAAAATGGTTAATTCAAATTATGCAGCGTGTGTAATTCCCAAGCGAATAAAATAAATGCAACGATAGTACTAATATTAAAACAGATTTATCAATTCACCTTGCACCAAAATTGATTACTGCGTAATAGATCGTGATAGCAAACTTTTGCCTATTTGAGTTAACAAATAATTGAACAAACAAGCCAATTACTCTAAAACAGAGCCACTTTTCATGTATTTGGATCCAACGACTAAAAAAGTGATTTCGTTTTGTTGTGAGTTTTGATAAAATGAAACATTTTGTCACAATATTATAAACTGATGTTGAATGTTCTCACTGGCTATTTTTTATTAATTGGTTTTGAGTATCATTTTTCTTTTTGAAATTGCTTTTTATGAAACCTGATGGAATAGATGGCATGTTTATAATTTTATTTAATAGAAGTGAGTACTGTATTTGTGCCCGTAGAGGCCTCAATATTTTAATTTTCATGAATAATATTGGTTTAAAGCAACCGGTCATAAGCATTTGCAGCCTTAAACAACAATACGACACCTAAGCCGTGCTACTTAACGATAACATACTATTTTCTTTTACCTAACACTAAAAATCACATATGTGTGTTTAATTCTAAGTGCTTTAATTCTTTTGCAAAATATTAACATTGAGATAATAGTTTATTTAGCATGTTGTATGATAAAACTATGCTCTAAATATAAATATTGTAATCATAATGTTGATTG
Source organism: Macrosteles quadrilineatus (assembly GCF_028750875.1). Taxonomy (NCBI): domain Eukaryota; kingdom Metazoa; phylum Arthropoda; class Insecta; order Hemiptera; family Cicadellidae; genus Macrosteles; species Macrosteles quadrilineatus. The sequence goes on from NW_026542594.1 coordinate 163,430,985, forward strand.
TTGAATTACAACTGACGTTTAAATTACTATATACGAAACAGGAATAATTAGTATAGTTTTTAATCGAAAATGTTAGCAAATCGATTCGCAGTGATAATTGAATCAATTTTAAAACTCATTATTTTACAATTACAGCCATTCCCTGCAAAGTAAATGGTAAACGTTTACTTGGGTTTTTATTTGATTTTTCTGCAATTCTAAATGTGCATTATCTATACACAGACAAGAATACATTTTTGTAATCAATTATAACACCCGACCTTAATAGTATAATCAATGGTTTTCACACAAATATTTTAGCCTGTGTTGTATTTTGGTCTTATGTTGGTTTGTAACTTCTTTATCAAGACATGCTATGATTCATTGATTACATTTATGCTGTTATTCCTTAATTAACTATCATGACGAATCATAAGCTTAATTTTAAAAATATGTACAGAAAATTTTCAGTTAGACGTTAGATATAAAGGCATTACTTAATTGAAGTTAGTTTCTTTGAAACATTGTAGGTATTCAGCCGTTATTGCGTGATGAGATTAGTTTGCATAACGCCCAATTTCTCTTAACTCCGATTAATTAACAAAATATCTACTTAAAATGGCAGCTAAGCATAACAATCAGTACTCCTGGTTATTATAGTTGATGAGTCACAGCTGAGCTTAAATATTAATAAGATTATTATGATAAATATACGTAACTGGCAATTCGTTAAAAGTTAAAATTTCTAGGATTTTCTTCATGTACATAGAGTTATCGTGTCAGCCAACAAAACATTAATAGCCCAAACAACTCAATAAATACCTCATGTAATTAGAATAACGTTCTAAAAATGCCATGATCTGCCAACATCCTGCCAGGATATTAGTCCACATTGTTGCTAGTCAGCAGTATATATACAGGACAGAGCTCTGACTGTGTACAGATCATCATCACACTCCAAGATGAACACTTTGGTAAGTATAGCATAACTGAAAACTTGTAATTACAGTATTTAACTAAGTAATTACAAGATTTCAATAAGTTAACTTTCATTAATTTAATGCCATATCATAAATTTAGAAAAAAGTTTTGCCGCTTATTTATTAAATTTAAGTTGCAGTAACATTTTCCAACTGGAAAAAGTACCTATTGAAGACTTTTTATTTCTTTTAGTCATTAGCTATGCAAATAATTTTGAAGCCAAACGCCTGTTAATGATAGAATAACTAAAACCTTGTATGTTTCAGGTATTATTAGTCCTTTTTGCCTTTTACACCCAGAGTGTATACTCCAGCTACTACAACGGACCCACCACCAAACCTGTCGTCCTCTACAACGGCTACCTGGCAGACACCCATGAGGTAGCAGCAGCCAAGAACGCTCATCTCGCCGCTCTAGCCAAGGAATCTCACTACGGAGGAGACTACGGATACGGTCACGGCCAGGAATACAGTGGATCTTATGACAGTCATCATGGAGATATCAGGTACCACGGTCCCACCGCCATCCCACACGTCCTGCATGACGGACACATCGCAGACACTCACGAGGTGGCCGCTGCTAAGGTTGAGCATTTCGCCGCCACAGCCAAGGCCAAGGTTCACGGAGGCTACGGTGACCACTACAGTGGAAGATACACCTCAGACTACGTTGCTGACCATGAACACTCCAATTATGTGGCGCCTTACCACGGACCCCTCGCCAAGCCCGTGGTGCTCAAGTCTGGATACCTGGCAGACACTCACGAGGTCGCTGCCGCCAGGGAACATCATCTGCAGGTTATTCGTGGTGCTGTAAAACACCAGGCGTACGATGATGTATATTAACTATTTTTGGCAAACTGATTTAAATAAACTTTAAAAAAATTAGTTTTTGGAACAGTCTCTCACATAAATCCAATATCGATAGTTATAGGCTTAGTACCGTCATACAATCAATATAACTTATTATATATAAATTATTATAATCGTATCTTCTTGCTGCGCAATATTGAAGATTTTAGGTGTAAGAATCTATCTATATCTATAAAAGAGGAACTATGTATGTATGTATGTACCTTATTGACTCCGAAACCGCTCGTCAGATTGTAATGACACTTTCAGGCATTATTAAGTATGGTTTGTCTGAACTTTGGTGCAGATCCGTCAAAAGAGTTCCATCCAGAGGGTTTCACGGGGTCCAATGTCAGACTTTTGAAACTGAAATGTTTACAAAAAATATAATTTAAATGCAGATGTTTATTTTCACTAACTGTTTTGTACGTTTAAATAGGTATGAATCACATTCTGTATTAAGTATTTTACTATCATTACATGGCCTAATTGTTTTACCCATTTTAGTATAGGAGCCAATACTTGAATTAACATTGTTCTGTCAGCTAAGACATGATGGTTGATTGGACAAGAAAAATTATTAGCTTATTATTTTACAAAACTTCACATCAACAGGACATGTACTGCATACATTACAAAAACATGAATCTATCCTAGAACAGTTCAACTTTTAAATACGATTATAAATAATATGCATATGATTTATGTATTAATTCTAAGAAATCCTAACTATAAAATACCTATTAGTAACTATCAAAAATATTTAATATATGAAGTACATTGCTAACCGATAATTATCACACAGTTTACAGTTAAGTAAATTGTTGCTTGTATGATTAACTCATCATATAACCATTTGGTTTACATCAAAGTCCAATCATCAGAGTTGAACGCTGTGAAATGAACAATCACGGTGACGTCCTCTCAACCCATGACCTCAGGTATATTGTTAGGTTAACCTTAACTATTGCTCACTAAGAAATCTTTAGTAACAAATTGCATTTTATACTCGTAATAATAAAACCTTATTATATTAGTGGATAAAACAAACACCCTTAGATCTCTTATTCTTATGGATCAGCTAAAGCCAATTTTGTTGTTCGTACTGTACGGTGTACTATAGAGGTGGTGTTTTATTGAAAATTTTTGTTATTTCGGTAATTTAAAACCTCGTTTAACCAAATAGTACTATCTAATGATAAACAATAACTCGCCCCCTAGGTCATGAAATCCCCTATCATGAAATGAGCCCTAAAATAATAGAAACGAAATTTTGTGAACACTTGCACTTCAGTATTTAAATCAATTCCAATACAGTAATATTGCTAGAATTTTTAAGTACATCTTTAGATTTCTCAATATGAAAATTATAATAAAAAACAGACAATCAGTAAGCAAATCCGATTACCTCACGCATGTATGCTGTACTCAATCATACTCATATAATCCTCAATGTTTCAAATTGTAAGCTGATTGAAATCTTTATAATCCTTGAATTGTTATAATTGCCAAACAAATTAGGTTGAAATATTAAAACATAAAAATCAACGCGATCCTGCTAATGACTTACACTAACTGGCGCTGACATTATTATGGGCAACAACTTCATCTCGAACTTTGGTTATTAGTAACTATTGAATGAAACATTTATCTTTAGTTTTGGTCTTCTTTCACCGGTTTAGATTAATAAAGTGACTTATATTAGTATACTGTATTTAATAGTAGTAGTTATAATTAAGTATAAAATACAATAATTTATATTCCTTTTTACCCTATTTTAATTTTTTAGATGTCAAAGAATAAAGCATATAAAGAACAAGAGCAATGTCCGCGATACAAAAGCTATAAGACAGTTGGATTATTTCACATGTATAGTTAGGTATTTTATGATAACTAAGAATGGACATGTAGAATAGATTTTAACGTTTTTGTGATAAATGAAAATCCTATTATTCCCTTTTGGCAAGGCGTCTACTTAAGTTATTTAGTAATGATATTTGAGGAGAGTAACAGATGCTGACTTTGAAAGTTGTCTTGGATTCCCTAACTTGGAAGGAACTTGTAATTAATTTACAAACAGAAACTATCCTATGACGACATCGCCAGCTTTTGATGACTAAACGAATAAACGTTTATCTCTTAATATTCTTACATCACGACGTAATACAAAAAGTTTTTTCTTACAAAACGTTAATATTCTTTAATCAGAAATGGTGTAAAACTCTTAATATTAATATTGCACATTTACTGACAAAAAAGAACTGAGTCTATTTGATTACTGTCCAAACCCGCAGCCCCCAATCCATTTCTTACCCTCGCCCCGCCTAAAATATGTATTTAAATTAATTATATTAGACTAAGAAGTGTAAATTTTTTTCTTTTCTTTTGTGTAAATAGTATCAAGATTAAGCAGCCAGTGACGAACTTATCACGCAAAGGCAAAAGCCCATGTGATATTTTTTTTATTATACAGGGTGTTGAAAATGTCTGGAACCAACATTATATCTGGTGAGTGGTTAAAGAAAAACAACTGATATTTTGTGTACGGATATACTATGGTTTTACCTATCTTTTGGTGCCTTATGAAATTTTTTACCACTTATAGGGAACGTCCTGTGGAGGATGCAGTAAAAAGTTTTAATGGAAGCCTATGGTAAATGATATATCATTTTAAAGGCTATTTTTTCTGAGTAAGGGGCCGCAAGTCTCATCTCAATAGTACCACCCTAGCAAAAATGGCGACTGTTTGAAATTTAAAAACCCAATTATAGGGGACGTCCTGTGGAGGATGCAGTAAAAAGTTTTAATGGAAGCCTATGGTAAATGATACATCATTTTAAAGGCCATTTTTTTCCGAGTAAGGAGCCACAAGTTTCATCTCAAAAGGACCACCCTAGCAAAAATGGCGACTGTTTGAAATTTAAAAACATTGCTATTTAAATGGTCCGTATTTGGTTCCTTTAAATGCTATTACAAGCCAGTTACGAAGTACAGTAGTTTATCACGTAATGAACGGAAAAATGACTGAAAAAAAAACATTTAACTAAATTGTTTGTGTTGTTTTACTAAACTTATTTTCAACAGAAATACCAATTAAGCTTTCAATTATTTTCAAAAACTTCAAACAGTCGCCATTTTCGCTAGGGTGGTCCTTTTGAGATGAAACTTGTGGCTCCTTACTCAGAAAAAAATGGACTTTAAAATGGTGTATAATTTACCATAGGCTTCCATTAAAACTTTTTACTGCATCCTCCACAGGACGTTCCCTATAAGTGGGTTTTTAAATTTCAAACAGGCGCCATTTTTGCTAGGGTGGTCCTATTGAGATGAGACTTGCGGCTCCTTACTCAGAAAAAAATAGCCTTTAAAATGATGTATCATTTACCATAGGCTTCCATTAAAACTTTTTACTGCATCCTCCACAGGACGTTCCCTATAAGTGGTAAAAAATTTCATAAGGCACCAAAAGATAGGTAAAACCACAGTATATCCATACACAAAATATCAGTTGTTTTTCTTTAACCACTCACCAGATATAATGTTGGTTCCAGACATTTTCAACACCCTGTATATGTAATGCTGCTCCATTATTTGTTAAAAATAAAGATTGATTCGATTTGAGTTTCTAAGTTTTTTATTAGCAGCATGATTCAATATTCTAAAGGATTGTGCAATTTACGTAGCGGCCATACTTTTAACGTCGTAATCCTGAATTAGGTTACATATATTGACGAAATTAATTTTAACGTTAAGGTACTGACATTTTTAGATAGTATTTTAACGTGCCAAATCTTAGTACTTTACCATCCCTTCGCTTTCTGCAACCCAGCCTCCGCTTCCGCTTCGACTCCCGACCTTCCCTTACTTCACGTCTCCTTCCACAGTCCCTTGTCGCTGTCCGCAGCCCCACGTCGTCTTCATTAATACTTTACTTTGAAATGGCGACCATACGAATGTAGTTATTTTAAGCCTTGTCCGACCCAGTGGCACCTTCCACTACATGTCCTGACCCTTCCCCTAACATCACGTCTCCTTTTACATTCCCACGTTGCCTTTCATTGTCCTACGTCACCTCCCGTCACAACCGATTCTATTACAGTTTGCCGTTTCTGTCTTAACCAGTTTTGGCAATAATAGTCTGAAATACAACCACCATATACCTATCCCATCATAACCAAATGGGCAGATCTGTTCTCGATGACAGTCTGGTTTCAACTGAGAAGAAAGCACACTACTTCGCCTGATCTGTAAAACAAGAAAAAAGTACACCAACAATACATACTCTATTTGAGCTTCTAATAAACCACATTGAGTCACATTTACAACAAATTATAAATAACATTAAACTTCATAGATATCTATGGAACAATGCATATTTTTTGATCACCATTGTAGTAAGGGAAACTGGGATACCAACGTATGAGCTGGTTTTGTCTTACGGTAGTTGTAATTATCTGGGTTATGTTTAGTTAATATTCAAACTATTAAAAAATGTGTCCTGTTTTGTTTGATAAAAATTCTCCACGGGATAACTTGTACATGGGGTTCGCGCACGTTTAACCTTCTCAGAACACATTGGAAAGTAAAATTTCTATTAAAAAATTGGTAATCAAAATGATGTAGTGTATGTTATTTCCAGCTGAATAAAATAAATGAATATACTACTAATATTAAAACGGTTTTATCAATTCACCTTGCACCAATATTGATTACTGCGTAATAGATCGTGATAGCAAACTTTTGCCTATTTGAGTGAACAAATAATTGAACAAACAAGCCAATAACCATGAAACAGAGTAACCCTCGATATATTTGGTTCCAGCAACCACAAAAGTGATTCCGTTTTGTTGTGAGTTTTGATAGAATGAAACATTTTGTCACAATATTATAAACTGATGTTGAATGTTCTCACTGGCTATTTTTTATTAATTGGTTTTGAGTATCATTTTTCTTTTTGAAATTGCTTTTAGCGAATTTCCCATATAGGGAATAAGCTATTACCGTAGGTCTCATGGTAAGACCTGGACCCGGGACCGATTTAGTTTTTCGTTTTGAGGTCCCCAGAGGCCAAAAACACCATCCGTTCAAATTCATATATATATATATATATATATATTTATATATGTGTCGGTTAGCGCGATAACTCGAGCAAAAATCATCCGATTTTGATGAAATTTGGTATGAAAGTGTAAACCTACATTTATTCGAACGAGTTCGCGAACCAGCATGATCGGACTATGGGAACAGGGGTTTATGGGGGGTTTTATGGGGTAAAAATGGGTTTTTCTAATTTTTCACCCTGAAAACATAAAATTTTACAATTTTCTTTCTAAACCATTTTAAAGAGCTCAAAAAACAAATAATTTAGTATATTGAAGCATTGTTGCATGCCTAACGGTTACGGAAAAATCGCAAAATAATGTAAATTTAAAATTACCATGTTATTCTTATGGAGAATAAATACAGTGTTGTAGCTTGCTTGTGTATGGACATATATTAATGACATTTTGAAATTTTGTTTACTTCATACTGAGCTATTAATATTTCAATAAAAACCCCCTATTTTCTTCCCTGTGGCAGCAAACCTAAGTACTCGTTAATATTAATGATGTTTAAATAGGAAATAAATCTGACAATTTTAAGGGAATAATTTAGTGGAATTCCAGCTGTGTATATGGAAATTCGCTTAGTCTGCAGGTTTGCTGCGGCGGGGGTATTTATGAAACCTGATGGAATAGATGGCATGTTTATAATTTTATTTAATAGAAGTGAGTACTGTATTTGTGCCTGTAGCGGCCACAATATTTTAATTTTCATGAATAATATTGGTTTAAAGCAACCGGTCATAAGCATTTGCAGCCTTAAACAACAATACGACACCTAAGCCGTGCTACTTAACTATAACATACTATTTTCTTTTACCTAACACTAAAAAATCACCTATGTTTACAGTGCTTTAATTCTTATGCAAAATGTTAACATTGAGATAATAGTTTATTTAGTATGTTGTACGATAAAACTATGCTCTAAATGTAAATATTGTAATCATAATGTTGATTGTTGAATTATAACTGACATTTGATTACTATATACGAAACAGGAATAATTAGTATAGTTTTTAATCGAAAATGTTAGCAAATCGATTCGCAGTGATAATTGAATCAATTTTAAGTCTCATTATTTTACAATTACTTCCATTCCCTGCAAAGTAAATGGTAAACGTTTAGTTGGGTTTTTATTTGATTTTTCTACAATTCTAAATGTGCATTAACTATACACAGACAAGAATACATTTTTGTAATCAATTATAACACCCGACCTTAAAAGTATAATCAATGGTTTTCACACAAATATTTTAGCCTGTGTTGTATTTTGGTCTTATGTTGGTTTGTAACTTCTTTATCAAGACATGCTATGATTCTTTGATTACATTTACGCTGTTATTCCTTAATTAACTATCATGACGAATCATAAGCTTAATTTTAAAAATATGTACAGAAAATGTTCAGTTAGACGTTAGATATAAAGGCATTACTTAATTGAAGTTAGTTTCTTTGAAACATTGTAGGTATTCAGCCGTTATTGCGTGATGAGGTTACAAAGTTTGCATAACGCCCAATTTCTCTTAACTCCGATTAATTAACAAAATATCTACTTAAAATGGCAGCTAAGCATAACAATCAGTACTGCTGGTTATTATAGTTGATGAGTCACAGCTGAGCTTAAATATTAATAAGATTATTATGATAAATATACGTAACTGGAAATGCGTTAAAAGTTAAAATTTATAGGATTTTCTTCATGTACATAGAGTTATCGTGTCAGCCAACAAATCATTAACAGCCCAAACAACTCAATAAATACCTCATGTAATTAGAATAACGTTCTAAAAATGCCATGATCTGCCAACATCCTGCCAGGATATTAGTCCACACTGTTGCTAGTCAGCAGTATATATACAGGACAGAGCTCTGACTGTGTACAGATCATCATCACACTCCAAGATGAACACTTTGGTAAGTATAGCATAACTTAAAACTTGTAATTACAGTATTTAACTAAGTAGTTACAAGATTTCAATAAGTTAACTTTCATTAATTTAATGCCATATCATAAATTAAAAAAAAACGTTTTGCCGCTTATTTATTAAATTTAAGTTGCAGTAACATTTTCCAACTGGAAAAAAGTACCTATTGAAGGATTTTTATTTCTTTTAGTCATTAGCTATGCAAATAATTTTGGAGCCAAGCGCCTGTTAATGAAAGAATAACTAAAACCTTGTATGTTTCAGGTATTATTAGTCCTTTTTGCCTTTTACACCCAGAGTGTATACTGCAGCTACTACCGCGGACCCACCGCCAAGCCTGTCGTCCTCCACAACGGCTACCTGGCAGACACCCATGAGGTAGCAGCAGCCAAGAACGCTCATCTCGCCGCTCTAGCCAAGGAATCTCACTACGGAGGAGACTACAGATACAGTCATGGCCAGGAATACAGTAACTCTTATGATGGTCATGATGGAGACATCAGGTACCACGGTCCCACCGCCATCCCACACGTCCTGCATGACGGACACATCGCAGACACTCACGAGGTGGCCGCTGCTAAGGCTGAGCATTTCGCCGCCGTAGCCAAGGCTAAGGCTCACGGAGGCTACGGTGACCACTACAGTGGCAGATACACCTCAGACTACGGCACCGACCATGGACACTTCCATCATGTGTTGCCCTACAACGGACCCCTCGCCAAGCCCGTGGTGCTCAAGTCCGGATACCTGGCAGACACTCACGAGGTCGCTGCCGCCAGGGATCATCATCTGCAGGCTATTCGTGGTGCTGTAAAGCACCAGACGAACGACGATGTATATTAATTATTTTTGACAAATTGCATTAAATAAACCAATTTAAAAATTAGTTTTTTGAGCAGACTCCCGTTGAAATCCAATTTAGATAGTTATAATACTTTCATAACATTTATATCACTTATAATGTATACATTATTATAATAGTATTTTCTTATTGCACATTGTTGCAGATTGATACTGTTTTTGGCATTTTACTACTCTACTAAAGTCAAGTATTATCAACTGTAAATAATACTTGACTTATTTGTTTTACACTATTTAAGTATAGTAGAGACGGTACTCCAATAGTTATTATTGTCCGACATTGCAGTTGATTTGAAAAGAGATGTTATTGGCTTAATACTAAGCGAAGCTTCAAATCAACTGGACAATGTCTTGAATATATATATAAAAAATCTTGGAATAGTTAAATTTGAAAGTTCATTAATGTATTTTATTTGATTCATATATTTACGGTAAGAAATCTTACGTAAAAAACTCATTCTCGTTGATAAATATCAAATATAATTTAATCAATTAGTTACATTACCTGACCCTTCTACACACACGTTTACAGTTAAGTAAATTGTTGCTTGGATGATTAACTCATCATATAACTATTTGGTTTGCATCAAAGTCCAATCATCAGAGTTGAACGCTGTGTAATGAACAATCATGGCGACGTCCTCTCAACCCATGACCTCAGGTATATTGTTATGGTTAGCCTTAATGAACCCATTGCTTACCAAGAAATCTTTTGTAACAAATTTATTTTACATTTGTTTTACATTTATTTTACCATTACGACATTGCAATAAAAAACTTAAAATTTATTATTAAATACAAATACATGGTTGTAACTGTCATTGCTATTAACATTGTAGATTGGAACATGAAATAAAAATGATGCAACGATAAAATACGAGTTTTCCCCGAGACGAAAGTACACAAGGGCTTTCAAAAGAAGTCTGTAAAGACAATATTTTACTGTGTCTAAGGTTTTAAGATAATGAGTTGAACCTCAAGAGGGATATGCGTCGTTTTTAGAGATAAGGTTATGATGTTTAAGCGTCTACTGCAATTGTAGAGGTAGAGTACGTCTTACAAATAGGTAGAAATATAGAAGTAATGTAATAATTTCGATTACAATTTTGAGCTCAGTGAATATTTAATGAGTTGCTAAAGAATTTTAAATAGAACATTCTTTATAGTATTGAATATTTCTTCTATTAGTATATTAATATTCTTCTTCTATTTACGTTTAATATTTTTGGTACACGTAAACCCCATTTAATGCAAAATCTGTATTAATTTATTATTTATTAAGTCCATACGAAAGTTGATGAGTTGAGAATGTAAACAAACAAAATAACACCAAACACTACATTCAGTATTAAAGCCTCTAGTATATGATTCGCTATGATTCCTCGAGTATGGCCTGGTGGCCAAGCTCAATCAAATAAATAGACGAAACATAAAAATTTACATAAAGAAAACCAAAATCGGCGCGCTAATAAAAAAATAGTGCCCTACAACGTTTCAAATCCAAAAAACAATGAGGTTGGCTGAAAATTAACTTGCACCCCCTTCAATTTTTTAACTATTTGTAACATTTGAAATCGGTTTGTGGCAACTTGTTTGAATATGAGGGGCTAGAATAATTATTGTCAGTTTTGATAATGTTGTGCTTAGGGTTAGCGGGGGTAGCTCAAAATTTTTTAAACGGCAAGTATAGTCGAGTTTGGTATCATTTTACAGGTCTTGACGAAACATAACAATTAACATAAAGAAAATAGAAATCGGACTATTAATAACAAAATGGCAGTTCAAAATTACTTTTAATAACCATTATCATCATCATTTTTAGCTGCCATTTTGTTATTACTGGTCTGATTGATATTTTTTAATAATAATTGTTATGTTCATTCATGTAAATTCAGTCCCTATTCTTAGCTATGCAGTACAGTAACGACCGTGTTGTTAAACGACCATTTGTCCAGATATTCAATTTAGAATAATTTGTGCAAACGTTTACAGCGGTGTCGGCCAATTAACAACATCAGAGACAGGGTTTGTCATCATTTATCACCATGGCAACGTCTGACAATGTAGGGTTTCCATGTTAAACTGTAAAACCAAAATGATTTATTATCATCTCTATTAAAACTATGCAATCGTTACATTTTATAGAACACGCTTGCTATTTACTCTTAAAAATAAAGTATTGATTATCTCAGACGAAAGTGTATAAATAATTTGTTATTACAGAAAAGGGATAACCGAACCTGACATTTTGTGTGTTCATTTAAGCTGGTCTAACGTATTTAAAAATCATATTTACACCCGGATTTTAATCATATTTTTTTAGACACGTTAAGCTATAAAGGTTATACAGCATGTAATTGTATTAAAACTATTTTCCATTACTGTATCATATGATGCTCGTCCATAAAAACTAATCTGCTTGAAATAAAATTGCAAAACTGTCATAGAGTGAGTCTCTAATAATATTTCTTTGAAAATCCTTATATAAAATACGTGAACACGATTTCTACGAAACACTACTTCTCCGATAATAATGGACGGATTTTTACAAACGATGTGTCAAAATTAAGTACTTTTTGTGTAGACGCCCCCTTTCACCATTTCATGTAATAAAAGTCTTCGGGCTTTGCCCCACAGGTTATCAAAATCCCAATGTATTTCTTGCATTCTCTATTATACATACATATTTCGTTTGTATGAATAAAAAGTCATGTTTAATGAATAATGTTGGAACAAATAATAGGAAATTTACAAATTTGCATCCATACTTTTATCTTTATGAATGGTACTTTTAAATTACAACTTTTTCATGCTATCGATTACTACGATGTGTAAAAAAACACACTTAACATTAAACAGAATTTTAACGTAGGCTACTTAATACTATTTTAAACCTAACTGTGAATCTTGTGTAAAGAATGTTCATTTTAATCAAAAAAACATTTATGACTTATAACTACAATAATTTATTGCTTTATTTGTGTTATGACGTATGTGCGAACGAATACTAAACATAAAGCTAAAAGATCCATCGTATAAAAACACCTTTCTATTTCACGTGACTTCTTGACTACTCTATACATTACATCGTTGCTCTATACCACAACATAAATGTAAAACACTGACGCAGCAGTAAATTTTCGTTACGGTTGGTGAAGCCAAAGAAACAACTTGTCGAATTATGGCTTGAAGCACTTCGGTGCTCACTGGCCAAAAACACTAAATCTAATTCTAAACCCACCAGCTAAGTTTTATTCCAGTTAAAAGGTTAATTTGCAGTTACGATGTAAATTATTCTTAACGCTAAACGTGTTTCTGTAATTTTCTCTTAAATAACTATTCCACCACTTAGAAAATAAATAAACAGAAATATTTAAGTACACAATTTATCAAAACTTAGAGAACACGAAGCTCGCTGGTTAAATATATTCCATTTCGTAAATTATGCATTCAATTTCATAAATTTGAGAAAATTCAAACTAAATAAATTTGATCAAAAGTAAGAAGGTTTTTTTTTATTTTGTTAGTAGCAAAACTACTTTAATCCACCATTTTTTACTCTATGGAGGATGCTTGCATTTTTATTAAAATACCAAAAGACCAAGCAACTTAAACAATTATTTTATTTATGGTTGGAAAATGTGTCTCATCTTGGTTCCCTCTTACATGCTTTGTTAAAATAAATTAAATATAAAATCATAGTAGTCCGGTTGTGACGCCTGGAGGCTCAACAGTTCGTAGGACTGCTGTCGGTGGACACCGTCATACCAATGATGACGGAGGGTGAGGACAATTGGACCTGTGTGTCACATTACATGCAGTGTATTCTCCGCGCCAAGAAGCTCGTCCTTGACCGGGATGCGGTGTAGGTCATAAAGTATATAAATGCCAGAAGCGGTGAGAGCCCTGAGGGCTTAGGTCACATGTTGACCTGACTTGAAGTAATGTGACAAACAATTCCAGGTCCGTGTCCAACAGAGTAGATGGGGTTTTTTAGTTAGTAGTCTGTGATAAATTCAGGAGTGTCCAGGCTGGCTACCTGTGTGGGTAAAAGCATTTTCCCTCCTCTTCAAAAAAAAAATTCCGGTTGTGAAGATTGACAAAAGTTAATTAAGCTTATAAATCTGCTTATAGGCTTTAAAAATGAAATTTTGGCATGCTGTAAAATGCTACTGAAAATGTGTGTATGGAATTTGTTTTAATTAAGAGAGTTGTGATTAATATTCGTATTTTTTCATTGGTTAAAAATTTCTCAGTCATTAATTATGGACACGTTTAAATTTAAATTTCGATAGCGGTACGAAGTCAGAAGTTGGTAGTAAACGTTGGTTACCTTGTTAGTCAGCGCTGAGGGGCCATTTTCTCACTAATTCGAGACGTAATTAAACCTTACAACCTTCTAATTCTTGACGACCTTTTGGGGTTTAATTATCATTAAAATAAAAACACTAAAATGTCCATTTACATTCTTGGATTCTCCATTAGGAAAATTGTAATAAAATACTTACAATCAGTAAAAAGGTACATAAGATGAAGACATAGCTACGTAAGTATTCACATTTAAAAACCCTTATAATAGTAGGTGTTGGATAAGTCAAGTTTAAGGACTTTGCTCGCTAAGTGAGAGCGTGCTAAGTTTCTGTGAAGTATTAATTACGCTTCCGTAGACGCACTCGGGCTTCCAAGCGATTCATCTCTGTAGAAGTCTCACTACCTTGGTAATATTTGTAAATTAAAACCGTTTGAATATTTTATTTAAACTGTTATGTGGATTATGGATTCCATTGAATTATTACGTATTTGATACAACACTTTAAACAATTAGGACGTTTGTTTTTGATTGAAATTATGAACTTATTTGTATGTATCAAAATATCGGTCGATTAATGTACCTATGTTAATAATTCTCCCACTAGCTATAACAAATTAATGGTCATAAATTACTTAAAAATCTCATTACAACAGAATGAAATCAAATACTTGTTTATTTTACCATAAACCCGTTATGTTATAAAAAATGTTTTTAAGTGTTGGCTTTGAAGAGGTAATTAATGTAGATGATAATTTCTAAATTTTAGTGTAGTGGAAACAATTTTAATTTTCAAGATATTTTGAAAAAGAGGCTTTCTAAGCTAGGTAACCGAATAAGTGGTTTGGTAAAAAACATGAAGTAAGTTTAAGATATTTTAAAGTAAGAGTAGGCCTATACATCATATTGCAGTTTATAGGAACATGAAGTTTTTTTGAAGTTTTGCTTTACAGAAAAATTACAAGGTACAAAATATTTATAAGCAACTAAGTTTAATAGATTTTATTATTTGCAATATTAGCAGACTGAAAACTCATTTTTACAATGTATTGGCTTACAACTGGATATTTTAAATAAAAAAATCTAAGTTAGTTATTTGTATTGATGTATTTAGAATTGAGACAAGTCAGTAGCACAAGCTTTCTAGAAGCTGAAGCCGATTGCACGAGTAAAATAAAAGTTAAGATAAGTTAACACTAGTTTCTGTAATAAATATTGATTAATTTAATAATATTGACAAAATATAAATATAGCAAGACGTTGTAACAGACTGCAGGTCCTCAAAATTTTGGAAGTTAAATAAACAAGGAGGAAACTCTTGAGTTTCAAAAAGTTTCTAGTGTTATGTTTTCTCCAAACTTTAATACTTTAAATTCTTAAAGATTCGACAATCTACTTAGGGTCTTAAAATATGATCGTTACACACCCTATAGTGATTAAGCCCTTCTTCAGTTTTAGTGGCAATTGTTTTAAATACACTTCTTTAACTTTGTTTAACCATAATGTTTCACATTTGGTTTGTAGCCTTCAGATTAATTTAAAATTTTGGTTAGGCAACTTCCTCTTAAGTTTTTTAAGTAAATTAATCCATGTTTTTATTCCAGTTATGACCAAAATAATTGAATCGTGAAGTGTAGAATTTCTACCAGATATAAATAGACCATTGTATAAATTCATAAAATTATTGATCGGCAATTTAATAGCAAAAGATTTATTTTTTAAGTTACCGTAAATTAAAATAGCTTTAATCTTATTCCCAGTTTTAAATTGAATGGTAATGGATAACATAATACAACAATATAATTATGTGAGAACTAATTAGTTTTTCTTGTATTTAATTTTTTCGGTGGTATTTGTTAAGATTTACCGTTCGCGAGATATTTAAGGGTCATTATGGATTTGTTAATTTAAAAATATAAAAGGAAATTTTTAATTTTTTCTTTAATAGTACTACAATGGTAGAAACAAGGTAGCATGGGAAAATGCGGTGTAAGAGATTGAGTGTTACACTTAATGTAACAGATCAGCTAAACAGCTAAAGTTCAATCGATCAATCTATCTTAAACCTTTCAAACAACTGGTTTTGGAGGCTCTCACCCTACAATAAAAGCAACACTTGGAGTTCAGTTTTTCTTACAAAATCACAATTTAACTTCATGCACGTCCTAAATGTATAAACTTCCAATCTGATAAAAATGCTTATTAGAATCAATAATGTGCAACTCAATCTTTTATAGGATTGATTATTATTGGATGATTTGGTAGAAATATAAAATCATATATCAGAATACATATATTTGAATTTATAATTCCAGTAGCCTATACAATAACACTCATTAAATACTTATGATGTAATAATATCATTGTAAACCTAAACTATACATCTGCATGATAATAACTAAGAGTAACAAGATAAAACTATGTTTTCAAAATAATTATCTAGGCAAATACTACAGTGTATAACCATTTCAACTCTTCCTTTGAATGACAGAAAATAGGTTTATCTTACCCGCTTCTTAGGGGAAATTTATAAGCAATATGAAATCCTCAATGAAATTATGTTTTTGAAAAGTTCATAAAATAAATACTTGATCGTGAAATCCTCTGAAATAGGTTATTGAAACTTTATTTTCCTCTATTTGGTAAAATACTGTTGACACGTGTGTCTCCGATCGTGATTCTCACTACTACTTAAAAATAACGTGTCGTTTGTGATGTAAGTCTACCAGTTCGAACACAGACCTACTGTTTGGAACAGGTTTGACGTTTATGATGTAGATTCAACTATTACTCGATCACTAATTTAATTGAAACTCCCAACAAGCTGTGGTTGCGAGGGGGCAATCTAATTTTCCAAGTTCAAAGCAATGAATATTTACTTTATCATTACTGGCTTTCCCGAAAATCACAGTTTTCTTGTTAAAGGATAAAACTATACAGGCTATCATTTAGTTTAAGAATTATGTTTAGTATGGGATTTATCTCATCTTGGCTAAAAATATACTTAAAAAAGTGCCCAAAAACAATTAGATGTCAATTTAATGTTAAATTGTTCAATGTTTTCATTTAAGCGTTTAACCGTTTTAAGCCTTGTCATTGTTAACATATAACACAATTATTGCTATTATCTGTTTATAATTGGACCAATATTTTAATGAGGAATTTTTCATTGAATGTACACAAATTCTTTACTACTGACATTTAGGTTTTACATGTTGGAAAGTTTGTGGATTTTGATGGTTTCATTTTCATTTTAACTTATCAATTGTCAAATAACAAGTACCTACTCAAATTATTTTTAGGTTTCCCAAATACCTACTACGATATGAGGCTGACGATTGTTTGAGGGACTGATTTAATTAACTTTGGACGAAAGTCAAAAGGTAGAGAAACTTAAAAGTAATGCTCGCCTTGCAACTAAAACTGGTACAGTATAAGTTTTTTCAGGTTTTATAGTTTTGACAACATAAAATTTGACATTTTCGACTGGAAGCCTGATGATAGCACAACGTCGTGCTGAAACCTAGGTCACAATAATCGTCTTATTTTGAACTGGAGACTGAAGGTAATTAAACCATTATATTAGTTTTCAGGTTTTTTATTAGTTTGTGCACTGTTGCCTTCCTAGACCTATCCTTATGGTGTATGGTTATGGCCTATCCGTGGACTGAAAAAATAAACTCTTGGTTAAGCAAGTGTTTAAACTTTTTTTTACTGTGGGCGCAGTTTAATATCAGCTAGACTAACTATGAAAGTGATTTTTACGTAATTAATCGCTTAAAATTATAGACGGAACAGCGTGTGCAAGCTGCACAATATACACTAACTACGTGGTTCATTCTTAAGATATACGTCTAAGGTTAGTAGGTTACATTCATCGATATATAACACAAAATTCTGTTTTATGTCGATGGATACAGTCGAACATCCTATGACCGGTGGCACAGTGACATGAGTTAATTATTATTCAAAACAATACTTCCCTTGAATACAGTGGGCAGATTGCCTGAGAAACGTTTGAATCCATTGTGCAATGTGTACATGTAGGACTATAGAAAAAAAAACATTATTAATTTTATACGTTTATCTTTTACTATTCAATGACTAACGCCAACTTGTATGTACATTATATCCTAACCAACTAAAGCGTAACTTTGTAACTAAGTGCGTATTAAGTATAATAATTGACACCCTTATCCTAAACCAAAATGCATCGCTAGTAAGTTGCATTAAAAAGGACCATCGACAGTCTAGACTAAGCTAAAGAAAGTGTAGAATCTGAGCCTGGAGCTGTTTCCATGGATACGTGACGTTAAACGGGACGTCCCAAGGGATATATCACCCAGGACCGGGACAGGCTTTGTTCTGCAGCGGGAAGAGGCTTGTGATAGGTGCTCACACATACCTTCATACCCCTTCAATTCTTAGTAAAACTGCAAATGAAACCGAGGTGTTATGGTATTATCTTGTAAATAAATTCTAAATTTGCTCTTTAAAACAAATAAAAGAAACTGGTCTACTGGATTTTAGAGATATTCCATATGTTGTGTATAGCAACAATTGCAGCATGGAATTACATCTATCAAACATTAGATCAAACGTGTCGTGATTTTTATTAAATAGCTATCTTAAATCTTAACAACTATAATATTCTTGGGAAATAGGAATTATTATATCTGTGTATGAAATATATATTTACTCGTAACAGACGTAATTAATTTACACGAGTTTTCGAGAATCGAGTTAACTCGATCGTTTTGGAGTTAACCCTTCGTCTAAAAACTACTTTTTCATAATTTACTTAAACACAAACTATCATCATCCCTTTCACCAAATGATTAATTTGAAAATAATTTGTAAGCGTCTATTTAAATCAGATTAAATCATGTAAATGTAACAATTGAATGTAAAAATGGCCTATGTAACGGTTTGGTTTATTTGTAAATTAAAAATTGCATACCAAGGTGAGTTTAATTGTGTTTGTAAAATACTGCGAAGGTAAAATATTTCTCCTACAGTTATCTGACAAAACAGGCTTCCTTGCACTGATTATAGCACACAAAGTAGGTATATAATTGCTGCATTTGCTTACTTTCCGCCCTCATTTGTTTTGCCACAATGATTTTTTGCCGCGCTCATTTTTTCCGCACTGCAGTATTCCAACCAAACAACAGGAAACAGTGAGCTTTTATTAGGCACGTTATACATGTACGATTGGAGATAAGTTGGCAACACTTTAAGATACTAAGACTACAATCAGAATAAGACTAAAACTGAATCCAAACACAAAATTACTTATCAATCAGAATCCTCCAATACCGGTCTGGAGAAAAAAGGTTTATAGAAACGTTTATATAAACTACTCACTCTCTTTATTGAGTTATAATCAATCAGAACAACTTTCTAACAAATATAATGCTCTCTACAAATTGGGTAACCACTAACACCAGCCTTTGGTACCAAGAAATACTCATTATGCTGATTGCAAGTAGGATTCCCCAGTACATGCTTAGGATTTTGTTATTTTGAAATTTCATCAGGATCAACAAGAATAATTACCATATCGTTCTTGGAGAGGTCATGCCTATGAAAGGACTTTCGTTTCCGTATTTACATTATCTTTTAGTCTTATAAATTAAAAGGATTAGGTTGAATTCTTGATAGAAAAGGCAACACATGGTAATTTAACCACATTTGAAATATCTCCTCTTCATAATTGAAAGTAGTTTTCATTTACAATAATTTAAAAATAATTTTTGGAATGGTATCTTGCAGAGGAAAAAAAATTGATTGCGAATTAATCGTAAGTTTGTAAATCAATAAAATTTAATTAATCTGTTTCAAAATATATTCTTTACTATGTATATTATACTTTCATGCTATTTATTATAATGATACTTTACAGATCTAGTAAAACATTAACAGTTAATAGGAAAAAGAAAACAAATTTTAAAAATAGTTGTTTTATATTTGTTCAAAATTATTTCAATGAAGTAGCGGTTTTATGAACTTCAATAGATTTTCATTGAAGGAGCGGGCTTTGAAAAGCTCCATTTGGACATAGAATCGACGTTGGAAATATGCGTCAGCCAATTAATAAACTTTAATGATCCTTTTCATTGACAAATTGGTTTTATGAACTATAAAGCTGCGTGGTTTGTTTGACATACAACGCCTCTAAAACGTAAAATCACGATATTCGGTTGAAATTCAAAGTCTTGTAAAATTGAAACTACATTTTGTTTGTTCTGTCTTCCTACATACATTTTTCATTAGTTATCCAGTAAGATACAAAAGTTAAAAGCTTTCACATTTCCACCTTTAAAAATCCTATTGTATTCCCCTAAAGACAATAAAGCTTTTAAATTTAGATTTAGTGCCAAACAATCGATCGAGCATTGTTAAAGTTTGGGTGTGCCAACATCTATTTTCGATATCACACTGTTCTTTCATAGTTCACTGCAATAACGATACACCGATCAAAAAATGAACATTATCAAAAATTTGAATTTGTTAGGTTGGTACATAATTGCAACATCACAGGTCCTTGATGTAAATAAACTTGAATGTGATCTCCTGGCTTCATAACGGTATGTACGTTTAATCATTTTTATCAATTTGGGAAGGTAAAGTTTGCATTTTGTAAAAATAAAACTAAAAGAATACAACATGTTATAAAAAAGAATTAAAACCAAATACGCGTTAACTATGCTATCCGATTTATAACTACAGTAGTAAATAGTGCTTAATGTATAGTAATAGCAAAATTTATTTATAGTGTCTTAATGTGTTTTTTTTTTTTACTTGTATTGATGGGATTAAGTAAGGTCAGTGGCGACAGTTTTAATCGATTTAAACTAGTATGCAATGTTACTTGAATCAAACCTATTAATCTATTTTTTTTATAGAGGAAAACCTAGGATCCTACCTCCATGATATATAGAAGGAAACCAACAGAGTTCCTCTATTTATAGTAAATCCTAATAATGCATCCCATGAACAGATTATTTCTACTTAATGTAAACATTCTACTCATGCATCCCAGCAAAAGATTTTCTCTGATTAATGTAAACATACATCCTACTCATAAATCCCGAAAACGTACAATTTCTCTACTTACTGTAAACATACATTCTACTCATGCATCCCGACAAGAGATTTGCTCTACTTACTGTAAACATACATTCTACTCGTGCATCCTGACAACAGATTTCCTCTACTTACTCTAAACATACATTCTACTCATGCATCCTGACAACAGATTTCCTGTACTTACTGTAAACATACATTCTACTCATGTATCCCAACAACAGATTCGCTGTACTTACTGTAAACATACATTCTACTCATGCATCCTGAAATCAGATTTCCTCTATACTTACTGTAAACATAGATGCTACTCATGCATCCTGACAACAGATTTCCTCTCTTTACTGTAAACATACATCCTACTCATGCATCCCGGCAACAGATTTCCTCTACTTAATGTAAACATATATCCTACTCATTCATCCCGACAACAGATTTCCTCTACTTACTGTAAACATACACACTACTCATTCATCCTGACAACAGATTTCCTCTACTTACTGTAAACATACATCCTACTCATTCATCCCGACAACAGATTTCCTCTACTTACTGTAAACATACACGCTACTCATTCATCCTGACAACAGATTTCCTCTACTTACTGTAAACATACATCTTACTCATGCATCCCGACAACAGATTTCCTCTACTTACTGTAAACATACATCCTACTCATGCATCCCGGCAACAGATTTCCTCTACTTAATGTAAACATACATCCTACTCATTCATCCCGACAACAGATTTCCTCTACTTACTGTAAACATACACGCTACTCATTCATCCTGACAACAGATTTCCTCTACTTACTCTAAACATATATCCTACTCATGCATCCCGATAACAGATTTCCTCTACTTATCGTATCAAGGCTGAGTGAAGACAATGATTGGCTTGTTTGGCTTCAGAGTTATACAACTTTTTCCATTAAAACTTTTGCTTGGTTATTCTCGAGGGAAAAGATTCCAAATTATAGACCAGTTAAAAGTAGTTTCGCATTAGTTTAAAGTTTGAGTGTAATGCCAGTTAAAAGTAATAGGTTTGATGTCGTTGTTGTTTTTTTTGCATATTGGTGAAAAGGGGGTTAAAGCATCCAGGGAAATTTACGGATTAAACATACATGATTTAATTAGTTTTAGATAGTTATCTTAATCTATTACCCGCCGTTGTATAAAAAGTTATCATTTAAATTAAACACTACTTGTACAGTATAAACATATTTATTCATTATAAACGTAAAATTGAATTTATTCAAATGATTTCGTTGATAACATAGGAGTTTTTTAATCACTATTTAAAACATTTAAAAAGATAACTGTTCCAGCTCAAATAGTCATTTAGCCAAAATTATGAATACAAATTCTACTTGGTCAGACAATTTTGAAAATAATCTATAGTTTCATCTTAAATATTATCTTACAATCATATACATATTACAAACCGTGTTTTCTTTGCAAACATAACAAAAAAAATAATAATATTTATTGATTTATAAATTAAAGGAAGTCAAAGTAACAAGACTATGGTATATGCCGTTTATATAAAAACGTTTAGATTCTTAAGTTTAGTTAGTAAACAGACACATAAAATGTATTTTTTTTAAATAATTTAGAAAGACTAGTCTATTTGCAGGGTTTGCAAATATATTCAACACAAAAGAACGTTATCCTGCTTAAGAAAATATTGTATGTAAAAAATTAAGATATTTCCTTGATTTCGATATTTCAAATCACCCCAGCCTGAAGAAAATTTTTAGTTGGGTTTGCGAAATAAAAAGCTTTCGTGATGAAAATATAATAAATACAATTTCGTGCCACTAGAGCGCTCAGCCCAATAATGCACCTGTCATCCGGTGGAAATTGAATCTCGCGGGAACTGAACACCAGCTGGAGATTACTGCTGTGAAAGATGATTCTGTGACTGTATAACAACCAACTCTGTCTGTTATGGTGGGAAAGGTTGTCATTCATTCAAATCCTACATTATTTTCGTACAAGTATATAACTGAGATTTTACATTCGCAAACAATCTTATTTAAATGATAATCTTAAAAATATATACAGTACATGCACATAACTACAACTATTTTACAGCTTTAACTGCAACTACAAATTGTATGTTGTTTACATGACATATTATGTATACTGTTATCTTTTCACTTTTACCCATGGCATTTCTTTCCAAACTCCATTAGTTTATTTTTTCTTTATTCAAAAGATTGTTAGCAATAAAATTAAAGAACAATATTTTTGATGAATAGGAATTTGTTGTTTGTTAAAAATATACGCTACAAATGTTACGTCCGTTTTTAAGGATGCAAATTTGAATCCGAGTTTTAATACCACTATTTCTCGCATCAGTAAAATATAAGATGCATACGCTGCTTCCAATAGCGCGGTTGGAAACCCGGTTTATAGAAAAGTTGCAAAATTGATTAGACTTTAAAATGTTTTAAAATATCTCTCAAAATATTGTAGAGGAAGTGGAAAATCAGATGCTGTTCATTAACCGGATGGTAAAGATCTTAATTACGGTTTAATGAAGTTAAAATATCTTGTCCATATTGATAAATAACTTGGGAGATAGCATTGTGGGGGTAATAAACTCGAAGTTACAAAAAACAATGGGTATTTCTTTATTTACTATTCAGAGTTACATGTTAAAAGCTGTAATACAAAAAGTCAATGTTATGAATATTAAAAAAATGTAAATAAAAGAGATTATATAATTTAAGTACTACGTAAAACTGAATAGGATTTACGTAGTTCCTTTTTCCAAACACAATAACACGGACCATAGCATGTTAAATCCGTAAGGTTTTTGGTAAAAGCTTTTCATACATGTGATTTTACAAATTTAGCCGTTGTATGCGGTTAGAAACCAATAAGTAAAGAGCGGTGTTACTGGTCCCATAGAAAGTTGGCTTTTGAGTGTCTCGAGTTCCGGCCCTCAACTATCCATCAGCAATGATTAATGTACTCAAGAGGTGGCCGACACTGTAGATACTCATTACCTCATTCACTTGTTAACGTTCGTGCCGGGAAAAGGAACATTTTTAACTATTTAAGGAATCTCAAACCAAAACTGGAAATATTGTATTTCAATATAAAGATTTTTAGATTGGTTTACAATACCCCAAAGGCTTCAGTTACATACATTTTTCGCATACAAATCTTATTTTTTATAGCTAGAATATATAATTTAAATTAGGTAAACATAATCCTTACCTACAACCATTTCTTAAACTAGCCTTTTCAATTCAATTTCCAAATTCCCTTTACCGCATTGTTTTTTTTTGTGCTTGAACGTAAACGTGTCAGCTGCTAAGACCAATTTAATTAATCACACAATAGGTGGTGTAATGAGTGGTTGGTACAACGAGTCGTGACTTCACGGGTGATGGCAATGAGAGGTTCTATCATAGAAACTATGACCAGTGATTGTTAGCGCAGAAAACATAGTACGTTTTCTGTGTTGTTAGTAATTAAAAAATCATGTAAATAGTCTTCACGCGATCGTTGCGTAAACTACTATTGAAACAAAACATACCAATTAACAAAAATTAAAATGGGTTCTTGTGGTACCTGAGATGTTGATTTTATGAGAGGAAAATTCCGTAAAGTAAAACCTCATTAATCGGAGTAATTGGGGTTCCAAGTACACCTCATTAATTTGATACACATGTGCAAACCTACGTTTATTCGATCGTGTTTGAGAACTATGGGAACAACTATTTTTTGGGGGTAAAATTAAGTTTGCTAAACAATTTTATACATAAAAAATCTTTTAGGCTATATTGAAGAGTTTTTGTACACGTAACAGTTATGAAGAATGTTCCAAATTTAAATTTAAAATTCCCATTTTTCTTAGGGAGAATAAATAAACTGTTGTAGTTATCTTTTCCAAGAATTGTGGTCAAATTTAGGTTTTTTTTTTAATTTCATACCAATGTATCTTTTTTTATCAAAGCAAAAAATACGTTAGCAACCTCCCTGTAGCAGCAAACCTAAGTCCTATTTTAATAGTTTAAAAGTAAATATTTGAGGGAAAATCAAACTAGGCAATTGGAAATTCCCTTAATCTGCAGGTTTGCTGAGGTGAATTTATATTGTATCCCAAACGATGGGCAAGGTAATGTTTTTGTATCATACTATCATGCGTAGTACGATGTTTGGAACTGTTTTATACGACTCTATCCTAACGTTTGTCGTCGTCTGACCAATGTCCAATATACAGTTTAGAATCGATTATAGTGTATAGGATGTGTGGTGGTTGTTATACCTGGTCCACGTGTAATCATGACCACTGGCAGATGGTGCTATTGCAGATGATTGTAGATATAACAGATGTGTTCAACTGATACAATAGTTTGACTATATGTCAACTTATTTTGGGGCGTTCTGTTCGCAGTATATACAGGGTGAGTTTTAATTGTCCCCCCCCAACTTTTTTCTACATTTTTTCAAATATCAATCCCAGACCACTTCTAAACATTGTTGGGTAGTAAGTACTTCATTTTGACAAGGTGGTCATTTCCGGCCGCCATCTTGGATCCGCCATATTGGATGCAAAAATTTTTTTTCAAATGTAAAGGTGGGGTTGTGACCCATTATTTCGAACTACATTTTTACCCTGATTACAATGCCGCAAACCGTTTTTAAAAATCTTGATTCATTCTAAAGTTACGAGGGCTTTTTAAAACTTTATTTTTAGCCCATTTTAACATTGTGCATTTACAAACTAAGACCATAATCCCAAAATAGTGCTAGATAATGATAAGTATACACTACCAGTAATTGTCCACCTATTTTCACTTGGTTATGATTGATGTATTTTTTTCGGCCGCCATCTTGGATCCGCCATTTTGAAATGTGATAAATTATTTTAAATATGAAGGGGGTGTTGTGACCCATCATTTTGAACTACTTTTTTAAGTTAAACTTAATTCCATAATCCGTTTTTCATTTTCATTTTTTGATTTTGAAATATTGACATTTTTAACAAAAAAATTTCAATATTTCATTAATAAAACTTGATAACAAAAAATGGATTGCGGCATTGAGTTTAGCTTAAAAAAGTAGTTCAAAATGATTGGTCACAACACCCCCTTCATATTTAAAATAATTTATCACAATTCAAAATGGCGGATCTAAGATGGCGGCCGAAAAAAATACATCAATCATAACCAAGTGAAAATAGGTGGACAATTACTGGTAGTGTATACTTATCATTATCTAGCACTATTTTGGGATTATGGTCTTAGTTTGTAAATGCACAATGTTAAAATGGGCTAAAAATAAAGTTTTAAAAAGCCCTCGTAACTTTAGAATGAATCAAGATTTTTTAAAACGGTTTGCGGCATTGTAATCAGGGTAAAAATGTAGTTCGAAATAATGGGTCACAACCCCACCTTTACATTTGAAAAAAAAAAATTTCATCCAATATGGCGGATCCAAGATGGCGGCCGGAAATGACCACCTTGTCAAAATGAAGTACTTACTACCCAACAATGTTTGGAAGTGGTCTGGGATTGATATTTGAAAAAATGTAGAAAAAAGTTGGGGGGGGGGACAATTAAAACTCACCCTGTATATAGATACCATTCTAATACTGGTTATAAGTAAAGTATTTATAAACATTATAAAGTAGTGTATTGGTGAGATATACTTTGACAGCCGCAGAATTTCTGTCCCTAATACAGTATTAACTTAATTATGACACCTAATATTTTTTCCATTGTTATTTATTTCACCATTTGTTCTTGTAATTCCACTTAGCTCATATTTTTACCTATCTTCTTTTATTTTATTTTTTTACTTGATCAAATGATGTTATGTTTGGACGCAACTACAGTCGACGCACAGGCTCGCTGCCCATGTCAGCTTATTCCCTTATTAAAAATATGTACGTTTTGTTAAAAATAGATGTTATGTAAAGGTTGATTTAATTTATGCTTTTAATCTAACATTAAGTATTTCTCCATTGAATATTTGTGGACTATTTTTGTAAATACTTTGTTCTAATAAAGATATAATTCATTCATTCATTTTAATTTTTCTTCCAAAACTATATTTACACTTACGCTGTCCTTCTATACACAACTTATGGCTATTCCATAAAAGTTATTTTTGAATTATATAACTCAAGATTGTTGTTTTTCTAAGTTTATCATTAAGTTGTGGGACTTAAATTTTGGAAATTTATTATTACTCGTCTCAATTTATTGTTGAAGTGACTGTGTTATGACCACGTTTGATTAATGGAGGCAAACTTTTGACTTTTGTTCTCCTTTATGTGCGAACTTCAGTTTGTACTCTTTATTCTAAACACCTTTAATGTGGATTTTTCACAGGTCAAGTAAAGTTTAACAATTAATTTATTGTAGCGTAACGTGAATAACAAGATTATCATACAAACTGACTATACAGAAATTGTTAGTATCTTATGTATTCATTCATGTTCAAATTATTTTTCGAAATTTCTACCCGTTTTACTACACTGTACGTGAATTTAATTTGTTACAACGATGTAAATCGTTTCTTATACACATCAAATATTTTAATTCCGTATTTTAAACAGTCATTTGGCTTATTCGTGTTACACTACCATAATAGCGAGGTTCCTTTAAGTCAGCCTTTACAAGAAATTTTCACTACACCTATGCGACTTTTGTTTTTTTTTATTACATGCGATCCACAAACAAAGAGGCATTTTATAATAACATTGCACCAGTTTCAAAAGAATCAAAAATCTTATTGATTTCGATATGCACTGCAATGGGTTTTAGTAAAGAATATAAGACATATTAGGTTTTCACGATTTCTCATTGAAATTTGATAAATGTGTTAACCACTTAGTATTTCAAACCAGTTTAACAGTTATTATAAAATATTTCGAAGCAAACAACGTAGAAATAGTTATTTGTGCAACTAGTGAGAAAAGTGAGCAATTGACTCTCTCGAGAGAAATCCTTACTCACGAGCCGTAGGCGAGTGAGGAATGGTTTCTCGAGTGAGGCAATTGTACTTTGAACTCGAGTTGCACATTATACTTTTCCTACAGTTACCATAAAACAAATAAATTTGTGAAGAAACATAACCTATTTTTACACAGAAGTGAACTTTTAATATATCATTTAATGTGAAGTGACAAATACAACAGTACAACAGCTGACCAGCTGATTTATAGCCAGTGCTGCCAATGTATTTCGCGAGCATACGACGTTGCCTGCATGTTACGCGCTCACTATTTCGTGCCTTCACGTTGCAAATCTGGAGTGAGACAAAGTAATTAGAGTGAGACAATGTTAACATTGTCTCACTGATGAGTGAATTGGCCACTTTGCTTTCTCAAATCAGTGAGAGAACGTGTACATTGTTAGGTGACTGTAGGAAAAATATGTTTACGTATCTCAACAAATATTTATTTTAGAATTTGTAATGAAAATGAGTTTTTGAACCATGTGATGTAATTTTAATATATTGTATAACAATACCACCACAGGAAACCTGCAGTCTAAGCCAATTTAAATTTGTATGATTGAATATTACTAGAATATTTTTATAAACAAATCCCATGTATACCCTATGTATGTAACTTTAATTTGACGAGTAATTAAGTTTGCTGTTACAGGAAAGGGAAAAGTTTTTTTGTATAAAATGTGAATAGTATAGGATGAAAAACGCCGAATTTGATTGAAATATATTTATTTGTTAAATAAGCAAACTAGGACAGTTTTTCTTTTCCTCCCTAAGAATAAGATTGGGAAGTTAGAACACCAGTTGTTTTTTATTTTCTCCTTAAACTTTAATTATTAAGTATAATGCTTCAATATTCGAGGTGGTTTTGAAATCCCTGCACTATTGTTTTAATGAAATTTGATATTTCCACGTTGTAAGGGTAGGTCAAAATTTAAAAAAAAACCTATCATTGAACTATTTCAAAATTCCGTAACACATACATATTTAAAAATTTGAATTAAATGTGCTTTTATCCTCTGGGACACAGAATGAAAATTAGTCCCAGTCGCGGGCCTTTCGGTGCCCCCTATGCTTTATAGCTTACTCCTTAAATAGGAAATTTGTTAAAACCAAGTTGTCATGGAGTTATATATTAATCTGCCTAGACAATTTATTATAGAAGACTGTATTTCGGATTTTATTCCATTGGTTATATTTAATTAGGATTTCTTCTGCCAAAAAGATAATAAATTTACATATAAATTATTAAGGAATTTAGAATAAAACCGATCTAAGATCAAAATTAATACCATGATTAGAAACAGATTTTTTAGACCATTACTTGAAAAAAATCCAACACATTCTCTAAACCAAATACAAATAAAAATTTCGTATTAAATACATACGATTTCCTACAAATATTTCAAGCATGTCCAATCAATCAGTTAAAATACCAGTATACAATATAAGATCATATTTTCCGATAGTCTAAAACTGTAGATAGTAAGGTATATATTTATAAAGTATTACTTCGGTCCTATCCTATCACCAAAGTGTTTTTCCTTTCCTAAAACAAACAAAACGAAGTGTTGTTGAGTGTGCAACAGGTGTCGAGCTAGTAGCAAACAGAGGTTGACGTGTTGCCATGGCAACCGGTGACCTTTGCTGGGACAACAGATGGTTGCTGTTTTGGCTCATTGATCTCGCGATAGCAACAGGTAGATAACCCAGCAAACAAGGATATTGGAAAAGAGAAGGTATGGATCATAAACATAAACAAATTATGTCACTGTCCTGAAGGTACACATGTTTTTGTTATTATTTAAATGGAACTGTCAATACCGTTGTTAGTATAATATTGTGACCAGTTACTTCATTTTTATATTTTATGGTCCATACCAATTCTGTTCTAATGGCCATACAAGTATCCCAGAGGTCTAAAACCTGGCAACACGCAAGTAGGATGAAAAAGATAGCAAACAATTCCCACTGCCCATGGCCGGCTTTTGACAGCAAACTGAAATGACGTTAAAATTGAACTTATTTATCTGAGATTTACCTTGGTTTTTCTACTTGCATCTTTAGGGGTCTTCGTTAGTGATAAGAAAATGAAATCACAAGAAGACCCCTGAAGTTGCCACACAAAGTGGTGAAATACATAGAATGATACAAACATCTTGCCTACAAGAGCTCGGGTGACAACAACAAAGGTAAACCTAATATAATTAAGGTCCAGTTAGAAGTACATTAGAAAAGGGTCGAATAAATTAAATCCACACATTGTTTTTAAAAAGCTAAAGGTATGGACATAATGGACATTTAAGACAGTCTCGTTCAGCTGATCATGACCTAAATCAAGTTGATGTAGCTTGATCAGTTTGGGACCAAGTTTTCATACTAATGTCATTAGTATTTTAATAATAACACAGTATATTCTTTTTCTTAGTACACTGCGCTGAGCATAACCAGGTTAGTCCTTAATATTTTAATTAATTATTTAATCTACTGAATTAAAATGATCCAAACACTAATTTATAATGAATAACAAATTGTTCACTTTACTAGCAAACAATCATATTTCTGCTTTAAGTACGGGAAAATTGAATAGATAAATATATTTATATGTATATAAATATATAATACGACATATACCAGTAACACCAAAGATGGAGGTAGTTGATGAAATTTACTGTGGGATCGACTAACTAGTTTATATGTAATCTCCCTGTCGGCTAAAACTCTACGTGGTCAGCAGCAACGTAAACAAATTATGCCCTTCTACAAATAACTTGCTTCTTCATATACAATTAGCTTCAATTTTACAAGGTAAAACTATTTTCAGATCAAAATTAATCTTCGTGTAAAAACATTTTAAACGTTTTTATTTTAAGTAAGAAAGGCTTTATTACAACTCCTTTCCAAATAGTAACTGAGGAAATCACACTATGTTTCTACTGGAATTTCAAGAACCCTTACATTTGAAAAAACCTGTATATTACTTATTGTTTTATATATTATTTTATATATTTTATATATTAGTTATTAATTACTTGCGGCTTACTATCAGAATCAATGACAATAATTATTTTAGATCATAACAATACATTTTACTTTAATCTTTGTCTACATTTATTTTTAAAAAAAATCACCATTACGGTGTATGTAAATTTTAGTCACATTTTAAAGAATGGTCAACAAATATAAAATAACCATACTCGTTCATTTTTCATCTTCGAGCAAGTAATAATAATTGACAATAATCAGTACAAATGGCATCGTACTAATAACTAACTGTGTTACTATTTAATCTTAACAAGGTGATGTTACTAGTGAGAGTTTGGACTGTTCTTCAACAAGACTTAATTAATACCTCAAGCACAAAAAATTGATAAATCCTAAATAAATCTATATTAAAAAAAATCAAGCTGTTTTCGGCCTTAATACTCTTGGTGCAAAGAATGATCTGTAGCTCAGTAAATGGCAATAAATGGTAAAAAAATGTAATATTTAATCAAAATGCTAAATAATTTTTCATAGGGAACTAATATTTAATTTTACATTTTGTGTGTGATTTTGTTACTGGTCACCAACACAGAATATATAGATTAATAGAAAAGCATGCGTCTTTAAAACTTTTTTTCGTAGGGAAAATCTACGCATACTGTAAAAAAATATTATCCTGTAGGTTTGCAGAATCTCTTTATAAACTAAA
Source organism: Macrosteles quadrilineatus (assembly GCF_028750875.1). Taxonomy (NCBI): domain Eukaryota; kingdom Metazoa; phylum Arthropoda; class Insecta; order Hemiptera; family Cicadellidae; genus Macrosteles; species Macrosteles quadrilineatus. The sequence continues at coordinate 163,462,756 of NW_026542594.1, forward strand.
ATAGGCTAAAAAAATAAGCCCTACAAATTAATTAAAAATGTAAAAAAAAATTAACATGGGCCTTACGGGTTGCCATACTGACGAAATAACAACGAAATATAAACAAAAATTCAAAACACATGGAAGAAATTCATTCCAATTACATGTTTTATTTACTGCACGGCGTGAAAATGGAGAAATCTGTAAATTACATTTTTTGGTCGAGTTTCTTGACCACTGGACGACCTAAAGTCTAAATTAATCAATTAGTATATCAATTTTAAGTTTAATTGATATGTCTACTATCTACATGAAAACGGGGGTTTTCAATTTTATTTTGAGGCAATTTTTGGATGCCTTTATTGAGTAATATTACCTTCCACTTTAGTTGATTTCCTCACTATTTAAAAGTTATTTGCAAAAACGTTAAGCAACCTCCGAAATTACAGGGGTGACAAAAGTTTGAGATTTATTTAACTTTGTACAATTAAATCTACAGTTCTTCTAGCTCGATTATGTCAAATTATACGTCGTTAGTATGCATAAACTCTTTGAGTTGCTATTTCATTTGATGTGTTATTTATAGTGGTAAGTTTAATAGTATAAAAGTTATAAAGTGTTTAAATCCCAATTATCATTTATAAACACCCGGTATAATTTATCTTTTAGTATTTCAGTTTACCATCGTATAATTTTATAGTGAGAGTATCATTTCTGTAGGGCAAGAGTTTTAGCTTTAGGGGTGGGTTGTGCTACCAGCGCTACGTAGCGTCGTCCCGGGCAACCAGCAGCTGTAAACAGACCCATGTTCAGTTGTCCGGGACTAGTGGTTCAGTGAACACCTACCCCCACCCTCGGTCGTGTTCAGTGTTCAATGGGGTGTTCAACAACAGCGCTCCCTCACTGCAACTACGTGCAACTGGTGTAAATTGTCCAGGTGAACCACATTTTTATATGACGAATAAAGTGCATGTTTTGTAAATAATATCTAAAATTGTTTAATTATGTTTGTACATTTAGAGAGATAATTAAATTTAAATGTGTAAAATATTAATAGTAAAAAAAGAAATTAAATTTCCACTTATACTAGAGGTAGTGTGGACTCGAAATGGTTACAAATTAATGGCGAGAATAAGAGTTAACGCGAATTTGAGAAAATATGTTCCTTTAGAACGTGGAATATAAACTTTTTAATGGGAACATATTTTAAATGTTATAATATCAATTTTGAGTTACACTTTCTCAAATGTTTAGAGTATTAAGTTTCTAACCAACATTGTTTGGTGTTACAAAGCTTACAATTTAGAATAACGTTAGATTGATTGCCATAATTGATGGAAAAAAACATAATTAGCAAAAATCATATTTTTTGTCGTACCATATTACAAACTCGGATGTATATTCAGTTTCAAGATACATACTTTTACTTATTCTAACCTCACGTAAAACTTATAACTTTAGATATCAGTCTTCCTCTTTTTAAACGTGTCTTCACGATGTCTTCGGCAAACCTGACACCTGTTGGAAGTTTTGGCGGTCCATGATCATTCTGAGCATTATTCTGCCACTTTCGTTGTTTTAGTAAGTTTTTATTCACGTACTTAAGCTATTTTACCACACAACAAGATACAGTTGAAGGACACTCCTATTGTAAATACATCGCCAGCTTCACTCATGGGCGTCGCCTCAACAAGATGGCCTCCATCAATTTTGAACTTTCAATTATTATAATTTAATTGATTCACAAATTCAGTTTTCGTTAACTTTCCTCAATCAACATGTCCGAAGGTACGGAAAAAGTAAAAACTTTCAACTACTGTATTTACTTGTTTTTCAAGATAATAATTATTGTGCCTTGTTGATGACATAGGCTATAGCAGACTTTCAATAATTTCGTCAATATACATTTATTATTGAAACCAAGCCATTTTTATTCATATATTGCATTGTTTTATCCAGTTAAAAATTCAGGGGAGTGAGTGGGTCTAGTGGTGGATTTTATCGAAGTGATAATGCCGCAAACACTAGGTCTAGCCTGAAATAATTTGAAAACAATTCCGGGCTCGGGGTAGCGTCTTAGGACAAAAAAATACGGGAAACAAAGTTCATTGAAAAATTGGGCCGAACAAACTTAGAATTCTGTCCATAAAACAAAATACTCATTGATTTATTCAAACGCAATGTTTTAGTTTAAATAATCAATTTAGTTGAGATGACAGTAAAATTTACAAAGGGGATACTAAAAGTTCTTTTGGATCCGTTATAATTCAGCCTTTTAGATCAACATAGATTGAAGCATCGAATGCAAATGAAAATCTTAATACACATAAAGGTCCATAGTGATAAAATAAATTAAGTACCTAGTTATACTTTCTAAAAATGTGATTTTCGGCGTTAACCGTGTTAATTACTGTTTAATGCATTACAACGACTGAGCAATTAGCAAATATTGCAAAAAAAAAACTAACAGAGAGTAATACTGAAACATTAGTTCGATAAACAGGGTGTTACATATAATAATATGATTATAATAATACGTATACAAACAACTTCCATTCAAAGCAAGCTGTATTCATTTCTGGGATACTTTTTCTTCAAAAAGTTTAGTAATTATTAGTTCATATGGTTATTGCTTGAAAAGCCAGAAGCTTCTAAATCACTATACGACCAACCAAAAACTGAACACAAATATACTTTTTTTAAACTAGTAATGCTTAGACATTGACACAGAACATAACTAAACGTGCAGATAAATAATACATTGCACTGTGTAATACTATTTACGTGGAATGTGGGGAATTGTTAGTTTGTAGCTACATAATGTTGAGTGTAAAATAAAACCTTAGTGAATGGAGTCTGTGAATAGCAATGGCCTCCCGGAGGTGGTTTCGTTATAAGCTATCGCGCCTTTGACGAGAGAAGTGGGAGACTCTTCAGACCTTTGACTAGCTCCTCTTGGCTCAGAAATAGCGTTCATTTACACGGTCCATTCATCACAGGCATGTTCAGTAAATTATTAATTTACCATACCAAAACTATATCAATATTACTTAACATTTTTAGTCACCATGTAGAGTATACTAGTACCACTACGTATATGGAGTAATAGAGGTACTAGTATTTAAAGATTATACTAGTACCTCTATCTATATGGATTAATAGTGGTACTAGTATGTGGAGAGTATACTAGTACCACTATTACTCCATATACGTAGAGGTACTAGTATACTCTCCACATACTAGTACCTCTATTACTCCACATACGTATTGGTACTAGTACGTATATACTTATTACTACTATATATTCTCATACGTAACTTGCATTACGTACTAGGTATTCATATTGCATAGGTATTATATTGCATAGGTACATAGGTATTCATTTGTTATAATACCTTATTTGATTTTACTGGTGAAGTATCAACAATACACTCGATGTATTAACATAATTTTTTAACGTTTAGTTTTTGCTATGCAAAATCTAAAACATTTACAATTTCAATCATGTGTAACAGAGAGCCATGCATTAATAACTAGACTTACAATGTAACTTAACCAAGTTAAAGTAAGTTTTTAGAAATCATAAATAATACAGTAATACTAAATACAATTGTTATAGGTTTACATTTAACATATAGTATTATTATAAATCACATGGTTGGATTTGTATGTTACGTTATGTCACTAACCAGCACGTATGTTTTATCTATGGTTTCATTAAATATGATTGTTTTTTTACAAATAGTTAGGTTAAAGATGTTGGACGATGTCTTCAAAGTGAATTAATATCTTAACTTCTATATGAATATACAAAGAATATTTGAAATAGATTTTCTTAATTTTAATTGTGTTCCTATTGATATAATTGTGCCACGATAACCATCCAAGTCCAAGTATTTATAAATACCGAAATTTTAGAAGCCGGTTTTCCAATAAGTAGATTCACTTACGCACACAAAAGGGCGATAACTGTTGAATATTGATGGGGATAAAACGTCTTGATTGGGTTTCAGACCCGTATTTCCATACTGTTTGCAATGAGGAGAGAACAAATTTGCATTTGATTAGGCACTATTCAGCACCCAAGCAAACCGACCCTTCCTTCCCCATGTGTTTTAGCACTTTGGGCAGCTTTTTACCTAACTTTTGCCAAGATTGTTACTTAACTATTAAGAAAACATTTCACAATAACATAAGGCGTGAATACTCTTGTAGTTGAAGCGACTTCTATTTTGAAGTCTTGGGTTCGAGTCCTGCCAAATCATCAATAATCCTTGGTATTAATAACCCAGTGGTTCCGAGCCCACCTTAACCTGTAGGAAGCTGATTAAGAAAAAAAGATAAATGAATAATTCTCATATGTTTGAAGAAAACTGCCTTTTTATGAGGAAATTCCCTACATAAAAAAACCCATCGGACGGTATTCATATCACATGTAACAAGAATGCAACAGCAACAACAACAACAACAATAGTAACAATGTAATATTCACTCGTAATTAAGTTGAAATGAAGTTAGTTACGACAATGGTCCCTTTCATTTATTTTACCAAAGCATTTTCCTAAAGGATGAAGGAATTGCTTTTTCACTATGTACTAAAAGATCAATGAAGAGTGAACCTACGTCGAGACAATATATTTCACAATGTCTATTACAGAATCAACTTTGTTAGCATTGCAATAACATCGACAACGGTTTTCCGATTTTATAAGATAATTTATCATCTTTTAACACCAATGATCTTAATGAAACCGATGTCACAAATCCAACAAACACTTCTATTATAAGTTCAAGGAGATGCTGTTAATAGTATTTTTCTTCTGTTAAAACGAACACGCTTTCTTCTTGTTTCGTTTGAGAAGAAAATAAGCTCTCTTTGTTTTTCTCCATGAAACCCTCATTATCGTTGCTTTGAAACAAACCAGCTTGTTAAATGGTGGTGGATCGCTTAGAGGAACATGTTTGTAAGGATATATGCATTGCAAAGGTACGTGTCTGTTTGTGTATCCCTGAAAAAGTATTTAATGTATTTTTCTAAATAAATTTGTATTACATGAAAAAAGTAGTGATGAAGTTTGGAACATTATACTTTTACTATAAATTAAGGGAGTATTTTGGATAATTTATTTATTTCCGTGTCTTTGAATTCGTTTATTCCTGTATAAGCTTGATCATAAATTGAACACGATACCACAATCTAGAATGTTCCTTATGTTAAGGGTCAATTCTATTTTACACACCAACACACGCTCGCAAGGATTGCAATAGACTAAACACGTATTTCAGTGAATTTCTACGTATACATACACATCGTTTTAGTTTACTACAACAACATGTCATACACCGTATTTAAATATAATTGATTTCACCATTAGTATTCCTGTATCTAGGACCATGTGTCTTATACGCTATCTTAGTTTGTCCATTTATTTATGAATATTAATATATTTATTCCAATGCAACCTAGAACTGATAGAGCTATGTCACTTGAAGTGCCAATCTGACTTACAAGAAATGTAGAGGGGGGGAAGATTAATTTTCTGTTCATGACTTGTATAACAGTAATTTTAAAAAGAAAACTTTGGTCCATCAACCAATTGTGTTGAAAATGAATATAAATAATCATAAATCTACTCTCTTTGTGTCAGGTTTCAGTTACAAAAAGCTCACACTTGTTTACATAAATAAAACAACAAGGAGATAGTTGTTGCAGGACCAGGATGTTTGGGAGGGTTGTCAGATGAATACTAATGAGATCATGAGAGTTTGATTGCGAACTGTTCGAGGAACCGTGTGTCAACAACAAGTTACCTTCTTGATCAACATTATTTTGGTTCTCTTTTCTTGAATACTAATTACTTGACCCGACCGTCCTTGATTATTTGGCTTTTAATAAATGTGAATGACTAATGAGACAGCTGGTCTTTGTCAGTAACAAAGCTACACGAGGCATCACACTTTATTCTACACTCATCCTTAACTCATAGTTGGGTTAAAATATCCACACAGGTGGCGTCCCTATCTCAAATGATGATGATGATGATAACTATAGGTACTAGCCGTAATCTCTAGGCTTAGCATGGATGAAAAGTCAATATATTACACTAAGTTAATATTTTCTGCTTAGCAGACCTAAAAAACTAAATTTGTTTAAATACTAGGCATGACATTCTTAAGAAGTATTTACCTGAAGAACAGAGCCAGTTAGTTATAAGGATCATATTTAGTCTTTTCTAAACCAATAAGGGCCAAAATTTTACCAATTTTAGTTGCAGGTTATTTTAGTTTTTTGATATTACAGTTCACATCAAAAGCTTTTGTAGTTTAAGTTGGACACTGCAAACTAATTCTGCTTACCATATGAATGTAAACCAAAGATTATTGACATGTCGTATGTAATGCTGTTTAATGGTCTACTAAAGTATTAAACATGGAAAATGCCAATAATGTAATCAGCCAAACCAATACAGAATTTCAATTCTTTGTTTAACACTGGAGTTTGTAAATGTAGCTACCAGCAGTCCTTGCTTACACAGTGTAATATCCTTGTCATTTCCTGTGGCAATCCACAGCAGTTTGAAGATGAGTTTCGGTTTTGTTCAGAGTTTACATTCCGAAACTATTTTGCCATCCTCATTCTTAAAAGTTCTTTGGTAAAGTTGCTCATAAGAAAAAAATTGCTATGTAAGAGTAAAAATATTAAACATTTAACAATAGTTATGTTTTCAAGTTAAACAAATAAATAACATGAATTTATACTAATTCAAAGTTTATTAGTTCAAAACAGCGATCATCAAAAACTTAATTTACAAAAACAATAATAATTGTGCTGCAATCTGTTGTTAAATGTCTTCTATCCATTTAATGCCATTTGAACATTACTGGACCCACTAATATGTTTGGTTGAAACAGCTGTCATGATTCTATGATTCTTTTAAAGTATGCATACTTATAAAGTAAACATGGTAAGCCCCATGGGCAAACATGGGGAGCCACTGGGGCATAACCCAAAAATTTTTAGATAAGAATAGGCTTATACGTTTTTGGTGAATATGAGCTATCGTCGTTCCAAATTACAGCCCCCTGAAGAATCTTAATCCGTGATTGAGTCCCAAACAAACTTACAACCTTTCAGATTTATAATACTATTAGTATAATACAAATTGTATTATTGTGTAAGATGCGTCATTGTATTACAAAGTAAGATTTACGATTGGACAGTTCTCACTAAAAATGTCTCCAGGAACTAACTGAATGCAAAGAAATGCAGCGTACACTCTTTAAAACAAATGTTAAATATTTATTTATTTATCTATTTATTTATTTTTATTTTTACGTAGGGAATTGTATTTTAAATACATGTTAGGTGCAAATATATATATATTGGGGTTTAGGTAAATGAAATAGTCATGCTTTCAGAAAACATAAATTTATTTTGTATTTTTTAATTTTTGTAGGCAAAACATATTTTTTTACTTGTTTATTTTTAATATAACAATTATTCAAGGCAATTTTATTTTGAATAAATATACATAACTTGCTATTTTGAAACTAAAAAAAAGTTTTATAAATGTATAGAAAAGCCCTGCATTTTGGCTGGTTTTAAAAAATGAGGTTTTTCCAATTTGTAGTGCTTTACAAAAACATATGTAAAATTTTTATTTATTTATCTATTTTAATTTTGTTAGTATTTTTGTGTAGGGAAATGTATTCTAAACACATGTTAGGTGCAAAATAATATATATATTGTTTTTTAAGGTAAATAAAATAGTCATGCTTTCAAAAAATAAATTTTTCATATTTTAGGAAACACAAATTTTATTTATAGTTTTTATTATATTTAAAAGTAATCATTATTGAAGGCAATTTTATTTTGAGTAAATAAACATAAATTGCTACCTTGTAACTTCAAAAATAAATGTTTTATGAATTTTTAATAAAGACAACCCTGCATTTTGGCTAACTTTAATAGGCTAACTCAATGACTGCAGGCACCTAAATATTCATGGGCCAATGGGTTAACAGCTGTAGTGGCCAGAACATGTAACAGCACTACGTCAATTGCATTTATATTTACTCTCGAAAACAACAAGAGCACAGACGATGTTAAATATGGATCAACAGTGGGATCAAAGGCACAGCTGATCGCAATCATCTCAGCTTACCCGCCAATATCAACATCCCGCGGGATCAACCTACGATTGCATTATTGAAATTAACTCCAAACTGGATTTATGAAATTGTTTTGGAAACTTAATTATAGTTGGCAATGCTGGACATAATTGGCTTTTGTTTTGCAACAAAATTATTAAAATATTGTGCTATAACTGTTTTAGAATTAATATGGAGGCAATGGTTTTGTAACAACGTTATTGTCACAAAAGTATGCAAAAATACATACAGAACAGCTTCTAACCCTTTCGTGTTTTTGGTAGATCTTCAAAAGTCCAAATTATATTCAGAGCACAGGTCTAAAAGTTCGAAATGGTTTATTGTTACCATTGTAACTCAGCTTGACAACTTGAATGTGACCTGAACATTAAATGAGCTGTCGGTTATGACATTCAGGGGGAGTTTTAACTGAATTTTACTTGTAGCGTATTAAAGTTTCTACAATACTAAATGTTTTATAATATTAAAGATAAAAATTATTTAATAAAATTTACAACTGTTAAATTTCAGAAGTAATAAACTCCTAAAATTAGTAGCACAATTATTTATCCTACTTATTGTCTTTGTAAGTTCAGATATTAACTACATCCATTAAACTGGTAGTACACCAAAACTCGCCTTACGGGCTCCGCCCCAAGGCCCCCTTTATACTAGCCGTGATGAGAAATGGTCACGGGGGACAGGATGTTGACCGGGAATTTATATTCTGTGTTAAATAATTGTTTGATATTTTTAATTATGATATCTTCAAGATAAGTAATATGACATCCAAAAATATATTTGGTCGGTAAGAACTACGCGTAAACTTAACTTGATCGAATTATCTATGAAGGTTAATAGCATAGATTTTACCTCATGTTACGTATTTTACCCATCATGTGTCTATTATTAAGACACTGTAAATTAACTTGTTTGGAATAATTATTTAATTTGATTTATTTTTTTTTACTTTACTCCAAAAACATACTTTGTTATAATATGAATTACATCGTATCGATATATATTGTAATTTTAGTGGATGTTTTAAAATAAATAATGTAGAATGATGGCTCAGCTATCTGTGCATATTATTTATTATTCACCTATTCTACGTATTTGTATTAATTTATCTGTATCCCTATAGGATTATTTATTGAATGTAAATATTTAAATATATATTTATATACCTAATCATTATTGAAATAAATTTAACCGATTTTAGATGTCCACGTAATTGTATTTAGAACATTATATTATTTTATTCATCCTCAATAAAGAATGATATATTGTAACAATCATTGTATTGTATTCTCTGCGTAAAATGTAAACTACAGGGCTCGGTAGAACCTGTTGTTTAATCTATTTGGGATTACACCATCAGCTGATGGACTTTTAATCAGCTGTCATTTAATGTCCAGCACAGCTCATGATTATGCATAAGGCTTCTGTTACATTTTAATCTGTTTAGAGTTAGGTATTTTATATGATTAATTAATTTGATCTGCGTGACCTGTTTTTATAAGCAGATTAAAATAACTTATTTATTGATTTTAGTTTGGTACATTCAATGACTTAATTTATATTATGGTTTATATATTATGTTTTATCAGTGATATTATGGCTTATCAGTGATATGAGAAGGATATATTATTTCTTCGATGGTTTGTTTTATTAGTGTTTGGACTGAGTAAGTAACGAACAAAATTGGTTTAATGTAAAGGAGGAATCAATCCTCGTAGTTAATACAGTGGTTCCCTGTATTAACTTGAATGGGTTTGCGAACCAGCATGATCGGACTATGAGAACGGGGGTTTATGGGGGGTTTTATGGGGCAAAAATAGGGTTTTCCCATTTTGACCCTAAAAACACAAAATTTCACAATTTCTTTTTAAACCATTTTGTAGAGCTTAAAAAACAAATAATTTAGTATATTTAAGCGTTATAATGCGCCTAATTGTTACGGAGAAAATTCTAAAATATTGTAATTTTAAAATTCCCATGTTATTCTTATGGAGAATAAGTCAACTATTGTAGTTTGCTTGTTTATGAACATATTTTGATCAAATTCGGAAAATACATTAATTTCTTACTAAACCACAGTACCTTTTAACATTTTATATAAAAAAAACGTTTTTACCCTCCCTGTTGCAGCAAACCTACACTTATATGTTATATGTTGAAACCAAGTACTCATTCTGTTTAAATAGGGAATAAATGTGATATTTTTAAGGAGACATTTTAGTTTAAATCCAATCAGGCAAATGGAAATTCGCTAAGACTGCAGGTTTGCTGCGGCGGGGTTATTTTATCCATCGTTTTGCTTTGACATATTTAGGTGTCATTTTAAAACTTATACTCTAGCAGAGGGAAGGATATTGTTTCAAAATGTGATTTTGTTTAAGGCTTTGCCTTCCTACCCTTTGATTTGTAGTTAGTGCTTTCAAAAGGTGTAGGTGCTGCTGGCCAACCTTCTTTTTACAAGTTTTTTTATGTGATCTGTAATATAAATTGTAAAAAGTAGACAATACCGTTTGTGATAATGAGTTTTTAATCGGCTAATTTATTAAACGTTATAGCCTAATTGAGGCAGGAAATAATTATTTGTGGTATAGATCTTTAAACAGAATATTGCAAGTTAGTAGCTTTATTAATATTACTTTTTGGTGGTTAATTTAATTCATAAATTTAAACTACCATTATAATATGTAAAATTTAGTTTAAAATTGCCAAATTAAAATGTTTCTCTTACATAGCACGCATACTACGATGTGGTTTATATGTACGTTAGTTAGCAAAGTTTAGTTCGTCTCGTGAACAGCTTGTTCACCTTGTAGGGCGAACTCTCTAAAAGCTTTACTGTGTTTGCGACAACCTTTTTAATTCCGAAGTATTGTAAGATGAATCAGAAGTAAGTTGGTTGAGAAGCATATTTTAGATTCAAAATTACGTTATAGCAAAAGTATTGGTATGTTAATGTATTATACATTCTCATAAGGTACTGAACAAATAGCACGTCAAAATATACAAACGTGGATATATTGAAGTAGTACGCAGCCTTAATATTTACTATTATTACATTGCCATTTGTTGTTTTTAGCATTTTTTCCAAGTACAAAAATTATACTATTTAACCATTATGAAACTTTGAGTAGATTGACCTTTTTTTATAAAAAGGAGCTTGGTTTAACATGTTTCGTCCAGCCAAGCCATAACAATTTATAAATTAGCTCTGCACTTTATAATTTTAATTTGATTCATAAGCTTTCACAAAATTATTTTCAAGCCTTAGTTTTGGGCGATCTAGTGATATTCTCACCATGACTAGAAGACAGAACGACGTTTGCTTGGTTACATAGTTCTTAACTGAACTGATATCAGTCCTAAATAGCTAAAAACATACACGTATCACTTAGGAAGTAAAAATTCAACCTTATTTGGAAAACCAACGATTTATTTTATGTTTGAACTATTATCAAGCGAAACAAATGAATGGGCAGAAGGAAACACAGAAGGAACTTATGCATAGAAGGAAACAGCATGCAGCATTAGTGAAGTAAGTAGTATAACTTTATACGACATAATCACCCTCTTTTATGTTACAGCAGTTGTGGGGAGAGACTGTGATCCTGTCTGTAAGAAGTCACGGAAAGTGACCCAGGTAAGATGTGAACTATGTACAAATTAAGCTTAAGTCATGTATTGTAGCATTAAGTGGGCATAATTGCATTAACCCAATTTTACTCAATGATTTACAATACTAGTAAGCCAGTAAACTGAAATTAACAGTGCTGAGATGTAATGTAATTAATATTACAAAAGAAAAATATTTGCTAATGAAACCGTATACTGAAGATATACTGAAGCTTAATCCCATGTCATCAAATGTGATAAATTTGCCTGAATTAAAATGTGAACAGTCCAAATGTAAATAATAAAATATGTAATTCTTTAGCTGTTAAGTAGTTTGAACTTATCGGGAAAATTCATAAATATTGTTAGAGGTCATTGTAATAATTTGCTTACTGCATTTTAAACTTGAAGCACAAACATAACCTCTATTAGCCCTGACCACTCAAAAGTAAGACATTAATTACTATTTACGAACAAACTGCAAACCAAATTAATCATGCACACATAATGACCCTCACTTGAATACTTAAATTCATATAAAAATGTAGGTTAACTAAAGTTATCGCAAGATTGTACTTGGGTAATATTTATATGATGCTTTGAAACAACAAATCGACAACATAAAATGACAGTAACAAAGCAGGGTTTGAGACTTCAAAAAAGTTAATTTTCTTTACAAAATACAACTAACACACAAACACAAAAAGCAAAACTAATATGAAATAAATGTTAATCTTGAAAATCTCAATAGTGAGTTGGGCTACTTCAACTCCAACAATTTATCTGAACTATATTACAGTATTATGATTTAGGTCTTCAGTTCAAAATAATTCAGTGAGCATGTAAAATAGTAGTGGGGAAATGAAGATGTATGAGCTCATTCAGATGATAATATGTTAAGTGCGGCTTAAAAGCTTGGTCATGTATAACTGAATTAGTTAACATATAAGTTCTGTAATCGCTTCAGACTGTTTCCAAGGGACTTTTTTTATCAGAAAATGTTTTTGAGCTGGTAAGTCATGCATTCACTTTTTATCAAATTCAACCAAGCAAAGTTGTATTTACCAAAAAAACTTTTTTAAGAAAAGATGTGAATATTTCGAATTTATTTTGAGTTTAAATGGAATACTTCAATTGAAGATAGGCCCTTAATTCAATCTTATGGTCTTTGTTTATTGTTTTAAATCTGTCATTAAGTATTGTCGATATTATTCACTTTTGGAGAGTGTAATATTGGGCTAAGTTTAATGTTACAAAATTCACCAAGGTAACAAACTAACGCCAACATGGTAGTTTTCACCAAAAGTGGAAAACGTAGATATAATCTCGCCTGAAATTAAAATATATAAAAGCTTATTCCTCTATTCGAACATGAAACACTTTTTATTTTACAAAAATTCTCTGCTTCTCAATATATTAAATACCTATTTTACCATTATGTATCCGTAATACATTATTATGTAATTGAGGAAATTGTTACGATAGCATGCTTAAACATAAGCGTTAACATAACTGTTTTTCCTTAAAACCCTGTTTCACCAAAAGTGTAAATAAGTAGATATAATCGAATGGAATTAAAATATATAAAAACTTATTCCTCTATTCGAACATGAAATACTTTTTTATAAAAATTCTCTGCTACTCAATATATTAAATACCTATTTTACCATTATGTATCCGTACTACAAAAAGCAGGAGTGTAGTATAAGAGCTTCGCTCGCTCCACTCGATTATGTAATTGAATAAATTGTTACAATAGTATGCATAAACATAAGTGTAAAGAAAACTGTTTTACCCTACAGAAAGGTTGACTTTGAAAGGTTTTCTGAAAATCTGTGTAAGCCTACCCAATGTCAATTGCCTAATAATTACTTCCAAAAAGGTTGAGGATGCAAAACAAAAAATTATGGAAATGTTGGCTACAGGAAAATTTGTAAAAGTTTATTGATTTTAAACACAACATCTCAGGTTAACTAATTGCAATTTATTCTCACAAAGGTTAATATTTGTAAAGTTAGTGATTGTCCCATGAAGAATGTCGATTACACAATACGTCTGTGACACGAATATTATAAACGAGAATCATCTTACCAAAACCCAGCACGAGGTTTAAATCCAATGTATTTACTAGAAGGCTGGAATAAAAAAGAAGAAAATTAAATTTAGAACTTTTCTAAAAAGTTCTATAGTTGAAAATTTAATTATTTTTGGCAGTAGGTCTTGTTGCAGCAAGCAAGTCTTCTTGCTAATTCTATGATTTAACAGATAATATAACGATCTTCCATAAACTAAAACTACTCTAATTACAATAAACATTCTAAACCTGGAAACACATTTTGATATTTCACATAACAAATCAAACTTTTTTATGTTGTTGTATCAATAATTTATGAAAAACGATTGATACGTGTACATCTTTAGAGAAAGTGACTTATAATAAATGGACCGGCGGGATGCGGTAGAGGCAGGAAACTAAGATTTACCGGTTGCCAAGCAACAGGATGTGTCTTCCTCTCAGATAAGGATTTCTACTTCAATGGTCCGAGTGAATCCTGCTTTTTGTGGAGCTTTTCTGAACCTGCAGGCATAAAATCCCTAATACGATCGTAATTTCGAAAATCGGGTTGTTTCCCTTATTCAATCAGTTTACGGTGGAATGAACTTTGATATTAAACGTTTTTCATGAATAATGATGATCAAATTTAAGGAGAAATTTAGATTTTTTTTATAAATAAGAAAATACTGAATGCTATAGTTTATATAAGCGATTTTTTTATATTAAACAGTGCTTTAAATGATACTCGCATGGTAAAATACACTTAAACGGGAATTTTGCTATACACTTTAAAAATACACATTTTGCTCCCTATTTTAATTATTAGCTGTTACACATTTTGGCTGGAATAGAACAGTGGAGACGCATAGAATATTGTTTAAATTAATGGTATTGGAAGTTTTATGTTGCATATGTTCGTGTTTAATACTTATCTTCAAATACCTATACAATTAATTTAATGAATTTTTAATATAATAACAGTATGTTTAACCATACGATTGATTAAGGGAGCAGTACATTTTTTACATATTACTAAAACAAATAATTAAAACTAAACAAACTATAAGCTTAGGGACTTAATTTGTGACTTAAAGATCGACTGATATTATTCCGTATTTTTGAGGGTTTGAAAAATATCTAAAGACCCGCAGAATCGGTGTAAACAAATTGTGTATGTAGCTTCTTGAACAGAAAACTTCTTGAACAGTATTCAATCATTCTTTTAATATACTTCGTATTTATACAACTTATTAAATAACTAACTTAAAGCACTTTCCCCCTTTCTATGGCTTTTATGATTTTACATTTTTTTATATAGAGTCATATTATTTTATATTTAGAAATATATTTAAGTTGTTCTATATTAAATGTTTGTGTAAGGTACTTATTATTATTAGTTTAGGGGTTTTCATACGTAATATTATTGACATTATTCATGTATAATGTGTATTAAATGTATAAATGTACTTCGATTTAAATGATTATTTAATTAGAAGGGTGTATTACAGTTAACATGTTTAAAATGCACCTCTTATATTACTATAAGACAAATGATCAATTTGATATCTTTTACTAGAATAGCTTTTCCTGACATTGACAGTTTTGACACTCCACTAATCTTTTCCCGGCTTTAGGAAAATATCATTAATAATGGTAATACTTCAAGAGACCCACCAGGAGTTGTTTTAAGCCACAGTTGTTAAGTTTGTGAAATTAGTCAAATACATTATTAAATAAAAACGGGATGCCGTAAAAGTTAAAAATAATCAAAATGTATAAATATCTAATCAAGTAAGGGTTTTTATACTAGCCGTCCTACTCTTGACCAATTTAAGATTAGGGCGTAATTTCAAAGTATATTATCTAGCGGAGGGACAAATGGTAACTAAAAGGTAATTTCATTCAGGTCTTATCCTTTAGAGTTTGATTTATTTCTAGGGTTCATCTTCGAAGATCAAGTGATGCTTTCTACCTTCTTCATAGCACTTAAAATAAATCTGATGCTTTAGTTCAATGTTTAAACACATTGTGATAAACAAGAGACGAAACAGTTCATAAACATGGATTTTCCCCAGTCTGCAGCCCAAACAGCCGTTTTTAATACATGCAAAGGGGGAGGATCTAAAGTTGAGTCTTAAGTAGCTCTTCTTGTCCCTAGGGAATAAAAAGGATTCGTTTTACCTCTGACAAAAGTCTTAAACACTGTTAAAATATCCTTTTTGCGCACGGGTTCCCTCTTTGAAAATCATTCTAGGTAATCATTAAAGCTATTTGAAAAAAGAAAGTAGTTTAAAATATTTCTCGGTATTGAATTTCAGAAAGTGAGGTATTGGCTGACGATGGCCGGCTTATAGCCACCGCTTTAAATGTCAATAACCATTATACACAGTGGTTGCCACTGAATCCATAACCCGGTGGGAAGATCGGTTTCAAGTGACATTGGTTCACTTCACTATATTGATTTGGTGTTAGTTTTCATGCGACCTATCATCTGAAATATACAGGATTTTTAGTTCGGTGGTTTGATACATTATACATTTGTCTGTTTATGATTAAATTAAACACATCTTAAGTTACGACAGTGATAGCATATAAGCAACCTATATTCATCGAAAATAGTAATATATTTGTTGTAAAAATTTAACTCTTCAGAATTATGTTTAATCACGAAAATAACTTGATGATTGTATAGTTTCTATACAATTAGTGTTCAAAGTAAAATTTGTTGGTTCGTTGGTGCCATGTGTAGCTGGAATGATAAACGATCTGAGTTAAGTTTAAACTCTCAACCATTTTATCCAGCTTTAGAGCCTTGCTAAGAGACGACACATGTCAACTAGTAAGCCACCCGAAGTCTTTGGGTTGTCAGCGTTAACAAGCGACTTTTGCGATTTCCTAAACAAAACAATCCATAGTTGTGGGATGCATAGATACTAGTTTATCAAAGGTTTTTAAAATCTACAAAGCGATAAATTTATTTGCGTTTCCGATTTTATGGTATGTTACACTACTGTTTTGAAACTAAAGCTCTTTCATGTCAACGCAATTCAGCCACAGAAGTTGCGTATAGATAATGGTTGGACCAAGTGCTAGATTTAATGGGAAGATTAAATTTCCAGATTACGCATCGTTCTAGCTTGCTACACAGGTGTACACAGTATTAAAACTAGAGGAAGCTTTAATGTTTCCTATAATTCCGGTCGTACCTATTCAGGATGGGCAAAGCAGTGTCACCCGATTGCATATACTGCCCAGGCATTCCCGATGACGTGGAACATACCTTTTTCCACTGCCAGCGTTGGGAAAGGCCCCGCCTGGAGGCTCAACAGTTAGTAGGACTGCTGTCGGTGGACACGGTCATACCGATGATGACGGAGGGTGAGGACAATTGGACCTGTGTGTCACATTACATCCAGGGTATTCTCCGCACCAAGAAGCTCGACCTTGACCGGGATGCGGTGTAGGCCATAAAGAATCTAAATGCCAAAAACGGTGAGAGCCCTGAGGGCTTGGCTTAGGTCACGTGTTGGCCTGACTTGAAGTAATGTGACAAACAATTCCAACAGAGTAGAGGGGTTTTTTTTAGTGAGAAGTCTGTGATAGATTCAGGAGTCTCACACTACAGGGGGGTGAATGAATGAATGAATAAAGTGCTTAATTTTAAAATAAACATTCCTCTCATACACATAATCAAACACTTAATAAACAATGGTCTACGACCGTCTGTTTGGTTGGCACACCTGGAAAACACATTTATGAAAATGAAGTTGAAACAAAATACGCTTAATAACATACACAAATTTACATACAATTTTACATCCATTTTTAAACTAAACTAAAAAAAACCTTTTTCATTAAATTGTTTACATAACTTGTATTATTTTACTTTTAAAATTATTAGGTTTTAAATGGTTTAAGCATAATGAAATCTATAAAAATTACTATGAATATTCAAGAAGACAGGCTGACAATTTATTTGACATATTGGGGGGTACCTGTGTGCGTAAAAACATTTTCCCTCCTCAACCTTAAAAAAAAACAAAAAAAAAACAATGTTTCCTATAATGTATGCTTAAAATAATTTCTCAGTACAAAAGTTGTATTCCAGTAAGACTATTGCCATGGGCTTGAACATGCTTTTTAATGTAATTTATTTGCTTTGCAAAATGATACTACTAAGGGAATGCCCTATGTATGTATTGAACCCCAATTATTATGATTATTGCTTTTAATTCAATGTTATTTACTTACATACATAGTTATGGTCTTTACATTCGTTTGTCTTAAGTTCCTTATATTCACTATTCACTAGATGTTTAATCTTTCACTTCTGATACTGACATAACTATAGAACAATTTTACCACTGTTTAAATTTGTATATTCATCACTTTTACCTTTAGTCAAAGGTTACATAACGGGATGAGCCGATCATACGTGTACTTCTAATATTTTTTATGATAAGGGATTGGAAGAAGACGTGGTTCTGTAATTGATATAAATATTCTTTTTTGATTTCAAGGGTTAAAATTTATTTGAAGGGAAATTTTATGTAACAATGGCACACACACTCAGTACTTTAATTGAGCAATGTTCTAATCTATTATTCTAAAATAAGAAAATCTTATGTGTTATTCACTGTAGTCTATTTGTAACAAAACTTTTACCTTCACGGAGCTTTTTTTCACATCGAGATTCCTGCAGACATATATAATAACAATGCCTAAAATAGTGTCGGCTGTGTAAGGTCATCCAGATGGACAATTAGCAAAATAGCATAACGAAGGTAAGTGGTAATATAAGGCAGCAGAACAAAGTAGGAAAATATAGGGCACATGCAGGTATTTTGCGAGCCCCAGGTGTTATACGCATCCACCCCATCAACAGCAACACCCTTAAACCGTAACATAACACGTGTCATTTCATAAACCCCTTCACATTATCAGTAATTATATCGATAAACATATTTTGCTTTGACACATACCATATATCCTTGTAACCTAGATATTGATAGTACGTTTCGTGTTGTATATAATTATGAGTGCTTAAAGCTTTTGACAGCTTGTAAAAACTGCATATATAAGTTAACACGACTACGCACTACTAAGTAGTGAAGGTATGATGATGATATGTCAGTGATTTTTTTTATAACTAATCGATTAATCTAGTTTGACACACATACTAATTGATTTCAAGAACCGTATGTGGACACAAATATAATGGAGAATATGTCTAAATACAGACATAAATCATAATGAAATGGTGGAAAATAAATGTAACCCATATTTTTAAAATACTCATAGTTTGAAACACACAACAACATTATTAACATTAATTTTTGATGGCCATAAATAATTCGTGTTTATGTCTAATTGATTAGCAAAACATAAATCAAATAAAAATAAACAATACGAAGTCATAAAGAGTAGAACTCCTAAATCAAGTTTGATCGTAATAAATTATGTAGTCGTATTGAATTTCCCTGATTTCAAACTATACCAACCATTAGAACCCACCTAAGTTTTGTTTGAAAATTCAGTTATTAGTTAAATTCTAGTAAATTGTTTCATAATAAAACTACAATCTGTTGTGACACAGGTACTGTAAAAAAACACATCAATTGAATAAACTAAATGGATATTGTTTGAATATCAAAGAAACATTAACAACATTTAGGGGGTTTGAGGTGAAGTTCCCCACCATTTCTTTTATATTTAATGCTGTTTAATCAGATATTGAGCTATTACTTTAAAGGTAAGGGTCAAGTGGAAGGGATAGATTTCTTCCCTTAAAACCGCCTAAATGTTGTGAACGAAGTAAAGACTACGCTCTTTTTAAGTAATACAATAAATCCAATATAGTACCTTTACCAAAGGTCAATTTAAGGTTTTAAATTGTTCTTAAAATAAAGGAGTTTCCTGAAATACTCGACAGTTTGTCCAGAGCACGTGTATAGCTGTGTTATTGGCTTTCCTGAGGAGCCTGGCACCAGCTGGTAGGAATTGATCACCACATCAGGATGCCAGACTTCTGCTCCTGTACTTATCATATATCTTGTTTGGAGCCAAACATTTGTAACCCATGGATTGGGTAACCTGAAGCAGACTTTTACCAATTACGTTACAGTGTTCGTTGTATAGTGCGTTTGCTAATTGACACATAATATATATTCAATAACAGTAAACGTGAAAGGAAAGACGACTTTAAACGTTGAATTATTATAATTTATTGTCATGCCGTTATTCACTCATGTTCACCATACTTACTTGTTAATTCACCTACTTTACAATAAATAACTCATTTTATATTTGACTTTACTGTTTGATGTTCTCCAACATTCAATTGATACAAAATCTTTAACAGGAATTTGTAACGATGCTTTTAATGAGGATAATATTAACATCCCAACTCACATAAAGGGCACGGAAAAAGCTGTACATGATGATGAACTGTTGTCCTTATCCTTATCTGTTGTCCGTAACTGTTGTCCTTACGCCACCATGTACAAGTTAAACAAGATGGCACCATAGTGTTCAAAAAAGAGTGTTAAGTAAATCATGCGTAAAATAAATAGTGTGTTATTAATTAGAAATTATCTACTGGAAATAAGAATTAGAAATTTTCGTATTATATTTATCTAGTTGAGCCGAAGTAACGAACGAATTGCAATCTTAAACTCTTAATCCAATAGAATCCTATTAAAAATCCTTAATCCAAGTAATGGATTCATACTATAGATTAAATTAGTTTCGCTTTTAAGTATCGTTACAATCTGTTAATGTGATTATGATTTTGCATATTCCATACACATGATCTTACAATGTATGTAAGGCAAGACGGTATAAGACAGGTTACCTGTCTCGTCTCTCGTGGCCTCTCGTCAAGACACAACTACGTTGGCTCAATGTTACCTTAGTCCTAAACCAACACCAGGCTTCTTTACATTCAAAGATTTCCTGTGATTTCCTACGCAGTAGCTCATGCTTACATGTGTATAACTCATGCAATAGGGAAACATTTTCTTTTTAGTATTACAGTTAAAATAAATTTAATTTACTAGTTCCATAACAGTCGATTCTACCGATGTGGAACACGTATATTAAAATGTATTTGGAATAAAATCCAGATGTGTTTTTTACAAATTTGTTTGTTTTTGCGGTTAGGTATTTTTTGCACTATGTTTTTAGTGTTAATATACTTCTAGGTGTCGATATATCTTGGGAAAAACCTCGGATGGCAAATATTTAACTATTCATTCAATTGGCATTAGGCTAACACAGTTTTTAAATCCTGTGGACGATACTTAATAAAAAAATAAGTCGTAATTATGTAGTGTGAAGCTCTAAAAGCGTATTTTCACCACAAAGCAGCCTTTATACACAAACATATCTGATAACAACTCTGAATTTCCAATGCAACTTTAGCCATTCTGAAAATATAAAGCTCTTATACTATAAAGAAAATAATGATGAAAGTATAACAAAGAGAGGCGAAGGAATAATGAACAGTGGCGAACGACGGCCAGGATTAATGCTTGAAGGCAAAACAATAGAGGTAGAGCTAATAGCTAATACTGTACTCACCTGAGCAAACGGCAGCTCTTCATCCCCTCTCTGTTGTTGTAGGAATAAGTTAGTTTGTATAAGCTTCATCTGTTTACTATTCTCACATAAGCTATCAACAGCTCTCTTACAGCTCCCTTGTTATAGAGAGGTAAGTTCATCTTAATTATATATTTACTGAACTTACCTAAGAAAACAATGGTTCTCCAATCCTTTCCAATTATCTTAGCGATAAGTTAGTGTATATCACTCTCCATTAGAACCACTGCCTTATATATTTACTAAACCTATCCAAGGAAATCAAGGTTCAATCCTCCTCCTCTATTATTATAAGGATAAGTTAGAGTACACATTCTCCTATAGAGCCACTGCCTTATATTTACTAAACCTACCTGAGAAACAAAGGTTCTCCCTTCCTCCTTCTCCTTCATTATAGGGATAGGTTAGTTTATATCACTCCTCTACCACTGCCTTGTATACAGTATTTAATAAACCTGCCTACGAAAATAAAGGTTCTCCCCTCCTCCACCATTATTATAAGTATAAGTTAGTGTTTACCACTCTCCTCTAGAACCACTGCCTTATATATTTACTATACCTACCTAAGAAAATTAAGATTCTCCCATCCTGCTCCATTATTATAAGTATAAGTTAGTTTATATCACTCTTCTATAGAACCACTGTCTTATATATCTACTAAACCTTGCTAAGAAACAAAGGTTCTCCCTTCCTCCTCCTCCTTCATTATAGGGATAAGTTAGCTTACATCACTCTTCTATAGAGCCACTGCCTTGTGTATTTACTAAACCCACCTAAGAAAACAATGGTTCTCCAATCCTCTCACATTATCTTAGCGATAAGTTAGTGTATATCACTCTCCTCTAGAGCCAATACCTTATATATTTACTAAACCTACCTAAGGAAATAAAGGTTTTCCCTTCCTCTCACATTATTATCAGTATAATTTAGTGTATATCACTCTCCTATAGAACCACTTATATATATACTAACCTTACCTAAGAAAACAAAGTTCTCCCTTACTCTCCCATTATTATAGGTGTAAGTTAGTGTATATCATACTCCTATAACATCCACTGTCTTATATATTGACCAAACTCACCTAAACAACGTTTCCTCTCTCAAGATGTATGAGGTTAGGATAAGTTTCGCATACGAACTACCACAAACCATTTAAGAACCACCTCCTTCGTTAAAGGGAAAAGTAATATTTTATCTAAGCTTCCTATAAGAGTGCGTTTTTATATCTATTACTCAACTCACTTGGATTAAAATGACCAACGATAATTTTATTCATCACCACGTAATATTTTAGAGTGAAATTAGCTTATGAATTATGCAATGCTACATGCAGGTTTAGACTTATTTTGGTAGACCAATGAGCAGTAATTGCATTAAACATTTACAAAGTTCACCACCCAGACCACGCCCAGTTATGCAATGTTGTGGTGTCCAGGGTGACGATCACGACCTTTATTTAACGGCTTCGTCCCAGCAGTAACGTGTAATTAGTTTTTTTACTGTAAACATGTGCGATCAAGCGGAGTTAAGTGCTGTAAGCGGGCCCGGAACTAATACTGCCTTGGAAAATATTGCCTTAAGGTAAGTATAGCTTACGTTAGTGTTTGTAAACGCAAATATTGCTAGGCTAGTTATAATAAAATCATATATAAACCATGTGTGTCTCACTACGTTAAAGGGTTTAATCTTTTTTATGTTTAATAAAATTAAAAGAACATAATATTTGATTTGTTTACTTTAGAGGAATGAAAAATTATTCAAATATGCTGCAGAAAATAATGTACCAATCTAAGTGAGCATGGCTATCTCTTCTTTTTTGTATTGTTACCTACTTTCGTTGAAAGTGCAATGACACATACTATAAATATTTTCATGTATAGTATCGTCAACGTTTATGAGTTGCAAGTGTAAATGATTGTTGTTATTACCCCTTTAAATCCTTTAGTCTTCTTCTCTCTTAGCCATTTAATTTTAAGGAGAAGTTCATTAGTTACCATAGTGTGACGAAAACAACATATCACTACAATCAAGGTGTACAAGTAATCATTAAAGTACGGTACCACTGTTCTTTTTCGATTTACGTGTAAACTAGCTTCTCATTAGAATCACTTTGTGGATTAAAAGAATACGTGTATTATTGGATCTCATTCTTTGTACCACGATAACAAGTTTTTAACTTGATGATCATTGTTAACTTTTATGTTATTGAACAACTGTTTTTAAAGTCTTGAATATTTTAACTTACTCAAACTCTCATGACAAGTAAAAAAATCCATTTACTATGGATCCGATTGAATAAAAACTCAAAAGGTGCCTTTGGTTTTGCTTAGGTTCCACAAGTGAACTAAAATGGATATTTTGCAAAGAGGCTTATTATTATTTGCATGACTTATAGCAAGCTATAAATAAATCCCAAGTAGTGCATGGAACATAGCATTTGTGCAAAATACAAATAGTATTTTATCAATAATGAAATATTATACAGAATAATCCAGATATTCTAAGAGAATATGATAAGGGTTCAGCTACAATGGGTAACCCGACACATTCGGGCTGAATCTACACACGACGCGGTATGAAAATCCCATTATCAGTTCTAGCTTCCATGATGCTTTTGGGTTATTCCCAAGTAGTAAACCACCGTAATAATAATTTTAAGTATTATTTTAAAGTAGGCTATTCACAGTGAAACTGAATATTACTTATTGGTCGAGATGTTAGACATTTTTAGTTTGGATCCCATAGCAGACAACACGAACCTTAGAATCTATTGCGACTCAGTTGCCAATGTTTGATAATAATTCATCGAACAATATTTTAACGTAAGATAGTACAAGGACCAAGGTTCGAATCACTCCCATCTATGCTTGGCTTAAAAAGTTCATCCGCCAAACAGAAAAGTTATTTTTATTTTTCTACAATGCTGTTTTTATAAATTATTGGGAATAGGCCTATACCATTCTTTAAACATAAATATAAAGAAGTTGGCGGCTTCTTTTAACCTTGTATTTATTACCCGTCCACATAAACTACAGATCTGTGCGTGGGACGTATCCAGCAAAGCAAGTGGTGAGCCGGTACAGTACGAAGGTGAACGATACTGAAAAATGTTTGCGGCAGAGACCAGGATTCGAACCCACGACATCTCTGCCTTGCCAATGAAGTTTGGAATGAAGTCCGTGACGCTACCAACTGAGCCACTGACTCACCCAACCAAGCTTATTTATTTGATAAGTAAGCTCGGTTAAAAATAATTAATTAATGTAATCATCGTGATGAGCTTAGTAGGATATAACGTTATTCGAGTTTAATGTAAAATTAAGTTTCCTGTCATCAAAATTTTCAACTATTTTCAACTCGTTGATTTTTCAATCTTATGGATAACTATTATATGTTGGAGGGGGCGGATAGTTTTATTTCAATAATCAGGATCCATTAATTTATTTTTAATCACGTCGTGTGTTGCTTCAGGAAATTGTAGTTTCATGATTTCATTCAAAATATTTATAATATATTATAAGAAAAGTAGATGGTAAATATACTAAACACGCATGTTTGTGTTGTGTTTATTGTTTTAGATTGTCCAACTTGGAAAAATTGGTTGCAGAGCAAAACAAAAGCTTACACAATCTGAAATATGTTAATGATGAGATATCACAAAGGTGAGCAACTTCACTTAAGTCATGTTTATACAGGATTTTTATACTATAATATTCATGTAATGTGATGTGATCAATAGGTATTAGGATTATAAATTATTAAGTGTGTTAATCCAATAGTTAGCAGATTTGATTGTGCTTTGCATAAATATCGTTCATTGCGTTTTCTTACATATCTATTACAACGTTATCATTCGCAACAATCGTTTACTTTCTGAACTTAAAGGTAAGAAGATTAAAACTGACGAACACATTTTGAGTAATCCACTTACACTACTGACTACATTTATTAACAATGCCAAGTGTTCTAGAATTTCAGTTCTGCACGAGTCGGTTGCTAACAAAGAAAAGATTATGGAGGCAAGAGCAAGAATTTGTAATGACAGGTAAATATCTGTATTTTATCTTCCAAAATATACATTTTTAAATGTTAAACTGGAAAGCTATATTATCTTCAATACAATTTTGAATCAATCAAAGTAAATTGAATGAACTTTTTTTGTGTCTACTGAAAGACTTATGAATTTATATAATTTCCAGAGTGTTTTTGATCGAGGCGGCTGCAGGAAGGAAAGACGACGTATTCAGTGCGATAGAAACGCTTTTTAAAACTTCTCAAAATACGTCCGAAAGGTGGGTTGAAACAAAACGTACGAAAAATATGTCTTTAAAATACAATTTATTGTTGTAGTTGTGTACAATCTACATTATTTCCCATATAGCTAGAATATGTGACATATATGACATAAGCTATAGAATGGTAAGTACTGGAGTAAGATATATTGCACTTTGTTACTATGATTTGATTTATATTTTCATCATAACAATGTTAACTGGTTTTAGAATATCCGCTTTAGAGAGAACAGTGGCAGATATCCAAGTGCATATGTTTGGTAACAAGAGTGACACAGGAATCAGCTGTCAGGACGAAGTATCAATCAAACGTAACAATCGTCATCGCGACTTGTCACAATTTTCACCGAATAAAAGGTAACTGTTGTAACCAATCTGTCAATGTAGCAAACTTCTGAAAGAATTAATGGAATTCGAAGACATTTGCTATAAAAACCTCTACATTTCTTGGAATGTAAAACAAATTACAGCCTTGGCTAGGTCATTTATCATTCTTCTTTTGGATGGTAACATTGAACAAAAGATACACCATTGCATTTTATCTCGTGTTACTGGGTCTTATTAGGTGTTTCATTAATTTAAATTTCAATATCTAGGACACTGTGGGATTAGAAATTTTCTTAGTAGTTTTTTTAATTGTTTTATGAGTTAAAAGTTTAAGCTCCAAGGACTCTTAACTCCCGAAAATTTAAGATTTTATTAGATTAGGTTTGTATATTCTTTTACAGTACGTTCCGGAATGTGGGGTTCAGCCAAACAGATGTTAGGTTAAATGTACCTTACGGATTGTTTGTTCGAATTACAGCTATCTATGAATAACAAAATAACAAACATTTAGATTCTTTTATACAATCTTCATAGGTTTAAATTTATTAACTAAGAAGATTGAATAGAAAAATCTGTGTTAACTTTAACAAAATTAATTCAGTATACAGAAATTCTTTAAAAAGTATGTAGTTAATCAGCAGTCTCTAATGTGAGAAAAGTAAATGTAGATGGTGCATAATAATTCTATATTTTAAAAATGTTATGAATATTATAAAGTTTAAACAAATTAGTTCGAAGTCTTATGAGCTATTTATTACTTTTATAAATATTTGCTAAGTACACAATAAGAATGATTACAATAAGGATTGATGTATTAAATGTTTCATCTTTTGTTAGTCATTCTTACAAAGACTAACTACTTATTTCATGGTGTTCTTAAATTATTAAATTGTCTAATATGTTGATCTTCCTTTAGTGATTATTTTCATAACCAAAAAGTGCCGTGGTATGACAAAAAATTCTACCAATCTCATAAATGAAGTCACTTTTCATATCAAATAGTTTGTAAGTGTTATCTTATAATACCAAAGTAATCTTCAAATTTCAGCCCAACAATACCTCCATCTCAGATCGTCCAGAACATCTGTGAGGAACTGTATGGAAGCATCAGTTTACCTGGGGTCAGGTTTGTGGGACAAGGCCGGAATTGGTTTCACAGGTATCGTGAAAGGATTATGTATCTATAATCGTATACTATTATGAATATGCAAATATAAATGTCACGAGCTTACCTAACGCTGGATAATGGAAATGTAACAAACATTTTACAGCAAAAATCACTCATCCACAAAGATGGTTTATGTAAATATAAAACAAGAGTATCGTAGAGGAAAACTAAGTTTGCGTCCACTTCTTTTGGGTGTTGTTGAAGTTTGGATATGACTGATGAGTTAAATATTAGGGAACAATCTTAAACTCGTTCTGTAGATAGAACCTTTTACCAACTTCAATATAGACTTGCAGTAGGACACTACGACAGCGGATTTCCCTTGAAAGTATATAATATTTTGAAGTCACTCATTCACCAGATATCTATGGGTGCTGCTCCATCTGACCACATTCTCCATCAGCTTCAACTACATCAAGGAGGCATACGACACGTGGCAGGACTCGCCAGTGGTGCTGAGTCTCAACAACTCACTGACGAGGGTTGCTGACATCCCCTTCCCCGCCTTCACTCTGTGCAGCCTCCCCTCAGTCAGCAACGACTATAACATCACTCAGCAAGTCAGCAAATGCTTCGTCTGCACTGACGACTCGACAACGGGCTTCTGCCAACTGTCAGACAAGTGCAATGACGAGGAGTAGGTTTTGTGTGAAATAATTATATTATTTAGGAGTATTTTTGTTTCATGAACACATGCTGTAAAAGCTACTTGAAATTGTTTTCAAATACTTACACCCATCATTACTTGTAAGTCTTTTGTTTACTTATTCATTGTTATTTTGTTCAATCAACATGGTTACTTGGCGACCCATAAGGCCAAAGTTAAAGGAATGTGACTTTCAATTTCATTTTTTACCTATCTTGGTTAGACCTATCTTAGCAGTTTTAACTGCAATAAACATGTTTTAGGCTTTTTTGTCCTAGGACACGAGGCACGAGCCCTTGATTGTTTTTCATATTACTTCAGGGGTTGCGGCATCATCACTTAGATAAAATCCATTGGTGATTTGGCGGGATTTGAACCCGGACCTCAGAAACTGAAGTCCCATGCTCTAACCACTACACCAGCTCGCTCCCCCAAATATTTTTTTTTCATTTAGGCTGAACCTAAACTTTTACTTACAACATTTGAGGGAAGGTTTCGAAGCCGTTTTCGAGATATTTGTACAATCATTCATACATACCTGCAAACATTACTCAATCAAGAGTATAGGATTGTTATGAATCTCATATCGTTATGGATCTCTGACTGTGCAGACTACGAATAATTTTACAATGGAATGATGTCAAGTCTTACAAGTTGAGAGCCAGAATGGTACCGGATCTTTGTAAATTTACATCGAGAATAAAAAAAAGCTGAACATAATTTAATAAACTCACTTAGCATTACACTTTCTTAGACTTTGCAGCCAAAACATATCCATCACAGACTACAAAACATTGACTCATGTTGTTAGTGTTTTAGCTATAGCTGCTGCCGTAGCGCTCTGCAATTGCAGACAAGAGTTGACACTGAATCAAGAGGAGTTTATAAACGAAATAATAATAAATAATTTAACGGGGATTGATCAACTTTCAACAGGAATAAAAAACAAGGTAGGCCTACTATTTGTAATAATGTTTCTAACTCAATTTTAATATATTTTTTAACTATAAGATATTGTAGATATAACGTTGTATAAGGTTTACAAAATGAAATTATATCTGTAACGTTCCGATTCCTACATTATACAGACACACACATATTAACCACATTGATTTCTTTACATTATTTTATAATGCTTGTGCCAAGTAATGATTGCTTTGTAAGTGATGGTGTTTCAGATCCTGCCTCGATGTGACGCTCACCATGTGTTCATGGGAGAGCCCCCGGACCACGAGTACTCCTGTCAACATGTCCACGCCACTATCATGGAGTTCACTGACACTCCTATGTGCTTCACATTCAACAGTATCTGTCCTCGCCACCTGTACAACGACCAAGTGTACGTAAGGGCGAATTTAAAAGCTAGTAGCTGTCATTTTACAAGGAGCTCATAAACTAGCCCCGGTGTACGTTCGAAAGCGGCTATGAAGCCAGCCATCTGCAGCGTAGCGTTACGTTACGTTGTAGATACCCAAGACACTTCTCGACGGGGATGGACGGCCAAATCATTGATTAGTTCTAGTCGTTCGCCGAGTGGATAGGTCCAGATGAGCCCAGTGTGCATGTACAAGGAGTTCGTAGAGTCTGCAGAGTGAGCCCAGTGTGCATGTACAAGGAGTTCGTAGAGTCTGCAGAGTGAGCCCAGTGTGCATGTACGAGGAGTTCGTAGAGTCTGCAGAGTGAGCCCAGTGTGCATGTACGAGGAGTTCGTAGAGTCTGCAGAGTGAGCCCAGTGTGCATGTACGAGGAGTTCGTAGAGTCTGCAGAGTGAGCCCAGTGTGCATGTACGAGGAGTTCGTAGAGTCTGCAGAGTGAGCCCAGTGTGCATGTACGAGGAGTTCGTAGAGTCTGCAGAGTGAGCCCAGTGTGCATGTACGAGGAGTTCGTAGAGTCTGCAGAGTGAGCCCAGTGTGCATGTACGAGGAGTTCGTAGAGTCTGCAGAGTGAGCCCAGTGTGCATGTACGAGGAGTTCGTAGAGTCTGCAGAGTGAGCCCAGTGTGCATGTACGAGGAGTTCGTAGAGTCTGCAGAGTGAGCCCAGTGTGCATGTACGAGGAGTTCGTAGAGTCTGCAGAGTGAGCCCAGTGTGCATGTACGAGGAGTTCGTAAAGTCTGCAGAGTGAGCCCAGTGTGCATGTACGAGGAGTTCGTAGAGTCTGCAGAGTGAGCCCAGTGTGCATGTACGAGGAGTTCGTAGAGTCTGCAGAGTGAGCCCAGTGTGCATGTACGAGGAGTTTGTAGAGTCTGCAGATTGAGCCCAGTGTGCATGTACGAGGAGTTTGTAGAGTCTGCAGAGTGAGCCCAGTGTGCATGTACGAGGAGTTTGTAGAGTCTGCAGAGTGAGCCCAGTGTGCATGTACGAGGAGTCCGTAGAGTCTGCAGAGTGAGCCCAGTGTGCATGTACGAGGAGTTCGTAGAGTCTGCAGAGTGAGCCCAGTGTGCATGTACAAGGAGTTCGTAGAGTCTGCAGAGTGAGCCCAGTGTGCATGTACAAGGAGTCCGTAGCGTCTGCAGAGTGAGCCCAGTGTGCATGTACAAGGAGTTCGTAGAGTCTGCAGAGTGAGCCCAGTGTGCATGTACAAGGAGTTCGTAGAGTCTGCAGAGTGAGCCCAGTGTGCATGTACGAGGAGTTTGTAGAGTCTGCAGAGTGAGCCCAGTGTGCATGTACGAGGAGTTCGTAGAGTCTGCAGAGTGAGCCCAGTGTGCATGTACGAGGAGTTCGTAGAGTCTGCAGAGTGAGCCCAGTGTGCATGTACGAGGAGTTCGTAGAGTCTGCAGAGTGAGCCCAGTGTGCATGTACGAGGAGTTTGTAGAGTCTGCAGAGGGAGTCCAGTGTGCATGTACAAGGAGTTCGTAGAGTCTGCAGAGTGAGCCCAGTGTGCATGTACGAGGAGTTCGTAGAGTCTGCAGAGTGAGCCCAGTGTGCATGTACGAGGAGTTTGTAGAGTCTGCAGAGGGAGTCCAGTGTGCATTTACGAGGAGTTCGTAAAGTCTGCAGAGTGAGCCCAGGTTGTATGTAAAAGGAGGTTGTAGAGTAGAGGTATATGCAGAGTGAGCCCAGTGTGCATGTACGAGGAGTTCGTAGAGTCTGCCGAGTCTTTCTGTGGTGTTCTGACTTTATTTGAAACAACGTTAAGCGATATGCAAAAAACCCGAAGCCAACATAACGTTACGGTGCAGGCGGTGGTGTGTTCTGGCATTTTTATAAAAAAAGGCTCTCTGTCTCTGAAAAGATTTATTTTTTTGTTTTATTTGCTGGGGACCCCGTACACGCACCCGAGTCTGAGTGGTCTAGATCACAGTAGTTTGTGGCAAGCGACAGGTAGGACTAGTCTGGAAGGACTTCCGCATTGGTTAGTAGCCATCACTCGAAGAGCGTGTTTTTTTTTACTCGCAGGCTATGAGCATGTAAATTTGCCACATTTAATCGAGTTTTTTTTAACTAAGCATCACATGTTTTTACAGCAATAACTACCCGATAGATACAACAACTTACACTAGTTTTGCTCGCCTAGAGCTTAACGTATCAAGAGTCGGTGTGAGAGGGACAGGTTCATCGCCCACAACCGTTTCATAGTTTTAAACTACTTCTCCTTAACTATCCGTTGAATATTCCAAATTTCAAAAAGCCACTAGCGTTTAAAGCGACTTACTTACTATTGACTATAGGTTTTAAAATGTAGAATCTATTAATTTTTTAATTGGGAAATGAGTTTTTTTAGTTAAGTCCTTTTGAACTTTTTATAAAGTATAAAACACATACAAAACATTTGCTGTAATTAACGCTTTCATCTTTGCTATTAAACGTGTTTCAGTTTTTTTATTGACCATGATTCCATAATATATAACTAACTATCAATATCGCAACCTTTCCAAACACTATAACCACACGATACTTAAAATGCAATTAAAAATACAATCTACAGCCTTATAATATATCCAAAATCTATTGATAAAAATTAATCCTACTTGTCATTTCAGTTTCAAAATAGAGTTTTGAATTTCCTTATTTCAATTAGTGCCGTAACGAATCTATAATCTCAGTCTAAAGGCTTAATTTGTCTTTGTCCTTTGATATTTGATACAGTAGGGGTCAAAGGGGCCAGGTATAATATTAATAAAGGTATTAGCTTTCGCTATTTCAGATGAACTACTTTTTGAAACTAATTATTGAAACTTTCTTCTCCAGAATTCCGGCAACACTGGATGATAGAAGAGTTACTTGCAAGATGTCTGACACTAATCTCACCTGGAACACCGACAACATGATGGAGTTTGCCAACAAGAACGATTCCGTCCCACTCTACAGAGAGAAAAGGATTGAAATTATGTTTCAGAAACCAAAAAACTCACGTGTTGATACTTGCAATGAAGGAAATGATGCAAACAGTAAGGTAACATATTTATAAATGCATCTTATTTGTGGTGGGTAGGTTTAAAATGTGTCAACAAATCTCAATGTTCTCTTAGTAGAGCCAAACTCCCGCGGGCTCAATGTCCCCGGATTATCGGAAAAAAACCCCATCTCCTAGGACACTAGCATAAAACATAACTTAATAAATACATCATTACTACAATTAATTAATTATGATGTAGTATGTTTTTGTTTATTGTGACTGCCCAATAACTAAAAGTAAACCATTATATTGGCATTACTACAATAGACTACAATGCATAATGCTATTCGTAGTTTAAGTAAATATTTTTTTAATTTTCAATTAGACAATCTCGAAACGAAATTGTAAAAAACATGTAAAAATGGTGATAACCTAAATAGTTTACTTGTAAATATAATAACCTTCTTCTATTGCAGATCGGGATCCACCAACCAGGTGAAGTGCCTATGGAAGAAAACACTAGATTTTACAGTTTTCGCACGGACAGAGAAATAAACATTTATGTGAGCCCAACACTTATTACAGCTCAAAAAGATCTACGTCACTACGAGCCGGCCGTGAGAGGCTGTTATTTCTCCCAAGAGAAGAACTTAACTCTGTTCAAGTTTTACACACGAAAAAACTGCCAGATGGAGTGCAAAGTCAATTGTTCATTGGCAGTTTGTAAATGTATTCCAAACTTCCTGCCACGTAAGTAAATTGTTATAAAGAATAATTTTTTTATTGAGTTAAAATTAGGTAAACGAATGATTCGACTAAATTCATTATCGTTAAATTCACTTTGTTGCAGGCCAAAACAGTTCTATCAGAGTTTGTCACAGCAGAAGTGATGAGTTTTGCGTCCAATATACGCTAAAAGGTATTAATGTTTCCCAGTACGAACTCTTACAAATGAAAAATAATCATCGTTAGTTTTTAACCACGTTTTAATTTGTAAATCAATACACTGAAATAAAGGGTATCCCGTAACTCTTTGAACACATGTATATAGCGTTATTGCTTTCACCATAGGAACATGGGGTTTGTGGTGCCTAGTTTTCCGTCTGTCTGTATTTATGTGTTTTTTACAAAAACATTAATAACTCCTAAAGGGTTTGAGATACAGCGTTGAGATTTTGCAAACAGCTTTATCTTACTTGTTTAAATGGAGAAAATAGGTCATGCATTTGGAAAGAAGACATTTTTCTCTGTTATTATTTATCCATTTAACTAATAAGGTATCACCGAAAACGACATAAAATTTACTAACTTTTGTATCTTGCAATTTTATTGGTAAGTTAACGGTTTTCATGAAATTTGGCATAATTTTTTTTTTTTTTATGGCTACCATTTTGAAATGGTAGCAATAAAAGGTCTTAGTAAGATAAACATTTTTGCAAAATCTCAACGCTGTAACTCAAACCGTTTAGGAGTTATTAATGTTTTTGTAAAAAACACATAAATACAGACAGACGGAAAACTAGGCACCACAGACCCATATTCCTATGGTGAAATGTGTTTGTCTTGACCTAAGCAATAACGCTATTTACATGTGTCCAGAGAGTTATGAGACTATAAGCTATCAATTGTCAACTATTTGAGATAGGGACGCCAACTAGTGTCGTATATTAACCCAAATACAAGTGAAGGATTAGTGAGATGATATGTGTAGCTTTGTTACTGGCTAAAATCAGATGTTTCAGTAGCCAGGGCCTTTATTTCAACCCCAATGATCAGGAATAGCTGGGTCCAGTTTCTAACCATTAAAAAGCTACTGAACTTTTAAGATCGAACCGGTGACCTTTTGATTTTTAGGCAAACATTTAAATATAGCTACTAATCGTTGAGCTTAGAAACACAAACGATCGGTTATCCATTGTTTGTGTTAATTGGAAATAATCCGAACTGTCCAATGTTAAATTCATACACTAATCCATTTACCAACAGGTCTTGCCGTCTGACAATAAAATGCCTTTCGTAAATTCGAACAACCACTAAAATAATTTTTTAAGGTTAATTCAAAGTTATTTTCTATAAAGAAAGAATATTTTTTATTTTTTGTAGCAACAACAACATAACTAAAATATTGTTTCTCAATTAGCTCTTAAATTTGTTTGTACTATAAAATATTATATGTTTGGTTGATTGATGATGATTGGTCTACCCATTTTATTATAGATTCAGACTTGTCCACGGCCATTTACCCAGCCTGTCAATGTGACTGTTTGCCGGACTGTGTATCCCTCAGTTATGACTTTACAATTGACGACGCTGAGATAGATCCAAAAGATAAGTAAGAATTAATTGGTTCTTAAAAGAGTTAAACTATTTTTGGTCATAATGCAAATAAATCTAAAAAATTTTCAGCCACTAGCGCAAATGATTATCCGTGTCCCAAAAAGAATGGATCATATCTACAGCTTAATATACGTGTTACCAAAGGTCCTAGAAAAGTCAACTATGGCTAATTTTAAAGCTGATATCTTAGAGTTTCTTTCGGTACCCTTCAACAGAAATCAGCTGTTCCATTGTTGTAGCCTGTTTAAATTTTTTAAACATTAAGCTGCAATATAGTAATATAGTGCAAAATGGAGTTGCAGTGAAAGCACAGTGTATTGAATGTTTTATAAAGATAAAATCTGTGGTGTGATTTCTTTAGGTCTTGGGGTTTGTGAAAGATCAAGTGTGTCTATCGCTCATTCAGCTCAATTATAGATAAATTTAAAGCAAAGATAAGGGAAGCCTTTGGAAAAAATACACCACAATGTGAAGTCAGAGCTGGAACATTGACTTTACTTTCCTTGACTAAATAGCGGAGAACATGTAGAGATTAGGCGGTGAAACAATGGTAGGAAAAACTTATAAAGTTAAGGAAAAAGGTGTATATAAAGTAAACTTTTAATCTTAAATAATAAAGTATTTATGCAAGTTTACTTTTGATCCATTCTTTTTGGGACACCCGGTATATTAGTTCGTTTGTGCATTAATACTTTCTTCTTAAAAGCTACAAAGTTTGCAAAATATTGAACAAGCTTCGAGAGGGGTGAATTGACCAAACCAAGCTTTATTATAACCTTAAACTGAAATATATTTGATGATGTTTTATTAATATTGATATTTATTAAATTTATGACTAGTCTTTGTTTATTTTAGGGACAAAAATTTCACTAGAATAACATTAAAATACAAAGATTCGGAATTTTCATCGAAAATTCGCTACGAGCTTCGTAATCTGGCTGACTTTATCGGTAAGTATGTAATGTAATGTTGATAGCTAAACATTTAAGCAAATAAATACCACATAGATAGAAAGATTTTTGTAAATCGTACTGTGCTACAATTTTTAAATTTATAGTTTTACTAATAACTACTTTAGTTTCTCTATAAAAATATAATCATTATGTACTGTATTTACTTGATTGAAAAGATTATTCAAGTTTGTTCCTACATAATAAATAATCCAACGGAACTAAAATTTATAAAATCCAAGCATGTAAAAATAAGTTTCTAAATGTAGTAATTCGTCTACTATTGTATTATTTCAGTAAAAATTGCTTTGAGAAAGAAACAATCAATAATTTGTTTCGATATATGTAATTGCTTACAATCGAAATTAACAACTGAGTTGACAACAGCAGATTTTTACTTCCTAGGGGCTAAAAGCACTTTTTACTCCCTAGAGAGTGAAAATGCTACTTTAGACCCGCAAAGCATGCACTTAAAACGGCTGCTGCAGTATGACAAAAAATAGAATCGGGTCTGTGACATCATTTATTATGTTTATGATACATAACGTTCCTGTTCTAATACTTGAGGTAGTAATTAAGAATATCCCGTTCCAGCTGATAGTGGTGGGTTCCTCGGAGTGTTTAACGGGTTCAGCTTCATGGTGGTGTTTGAGCTCTTCTACTTCCTGACTATTCGATTGTGGAGCTCCATCAAGAAAAGTTGGATGCTAGCTGCTGATGAACAATTTCCACACACGTCAACATACCTATAATGACTCCCTGATTATCAACAATGTATTCCCCACAATTACAGTTGTTTTCACACATTCACACAAACAAAAAACCCTATGTGGAATATATATTTGCCTAGAACTTAACCATGTATATCTTTTGAAACAAATATAACTCCTGTAAAAGCATGTTCAAGATGTTTATTTTCTCCACTATACCTTAATTGAGCAGCAACAAGGGAAATATAACTTTACTTTATTCTTGAATCTTCAAATACCAAATTATGATCAGTGTAAATTAAGCCTCCGCAGAAGACTGACTCACAAGTGGATACTTTTTCACTGTCAAAACATTTATTTAACTTTGAAAAACAATAATTTTGTTAACATTAGTAGTTGAATTATACACAAAAGATTTAAATCACTCTTGGGTTGACTCTAATATAACTAATATATTATTGTGTTTTAGTAAGCTTCTATTCAATTTGAAGCACGTTCTACAAAAGATAAAACACCCCGCCTCAGCACACCTGTACTAAACTTGTCTAAGGGAATTTCCATTTACCTGGTTAGATTTCCACTATATCCCCTTAAAAATTTCAGATTTATTCCCTATCTAAATAACAGTAATTTTAATGATTACTTAGGTTTGCTGCTACAGGGAAATTAACATCAAACTTAATAGAATATTATAACTGATGTTTTTGTTGTTACGTTTATATAGTTCTGATTATCAAAATTTACAAGTGGGCATGAAAATTATGTTATTAAATCTGTAAATGAACGCTCCCAAAAGCGCAATAATAATCCGCCATATACTAAATATGCGAGGTATATTTTGGTAGCCTGTTTGAACAGTTAACACATTACTTGCTACATAAATATGAAATTGTACATTAAAACTTGCTATTTACCACTATTTAAGTTACCATGTATGATCGTTGGCATATTTCTGGCATATTAAAGGGAAAAAGGAAAGTTTCCTAGGGTGAGGGACACAGATGTGCCAACTTATACTGTTATGGTTATAAGCTCTAACATAAAACTGGCTAAACTTGCTGAATATTTCCTTTAAATTGCGAACTTCACTTAGCTTTTACCGGACTTGAAATATGTTTTAATAATGCTTACCTTTGCCAGAAGTGATGCATGAATGCCTTGATAAAATAAATTATTCTAATTGTATGAATTGTTGAAGATTGTTAACAGAATGTGTTGATATGTGTAGATAGCTCAAAGTGTAATTTTTATTGAATCTGGACCCAGCTGTGCTTCATCATTCAGAATCAAATTACCCTAACTAAAGAATCATTTGTTAAACTTAAATTAGGCTACTACAAAACGGCTAATTTTATGAAAAAATCACAAGAACACTATTATTTAGCATTTTAAATGCCCTATCAAACGATACCAAGGTCAACAACGAATAGGTAATAGCTTAAATATTACGATTTTTAGTTGTAAAATGGTACAAACCTTAGCCTTATTCTACCCCATTATAAGTTTAAAAAAATTAATTGACCGCCATTTTCAAACGTTAAGTTGAATGAAGATTCTAACAAGAATCTTTTCTACCTTAACATACAAACAAGTTTAATGTTTCATAAAGTTTCATAAAGATCGGTTAAAATTTTCAAAGATAAAAATGTTTAGCCTACCGGTATGTAAAAAATACAAAATGGTGAAAATCTGGTTAAGGAAGCGATTTTGTAAAATATGCTATTCTTTATTTCCCCTTTATTTTTGAACATCCTGTATAAAACCGGTTGATTCAATTATTACTCAGGATTATTAACTTAGATTTTTTACCAGTTTGTATTATTTATTTAAAGAAATTAAGTTACGGGAAATTAAAATGTTAGTACAAAGTGATAACCTGCTAACACACATCAAAGTACAGTATACAGTATAGTTTAACCCTCTTTATTGGAAAAGCAGGGTTTAATGTTTTTGTCAATACTGATTATATTGCTACTATATGAGTGAGTAAAAAAATATATACCTACTCCTTAAAAGTTAATCATCAATTTGATTTACAGTATTAGTTGTTACCATTAGATTTAACCAAATGTAGTCAAATGAACCTTTCTCACCAGTTTATTAGAGGGAAATAGCTTTTTAACCCACCATCCCTGTTAATGGAAAGTCGTTACATAAGCTCATTTACCTCTGTTCTAAATGCTAGGATTTTTTTTAATTTTGAACTATAATGAAATATATTAAATAAAATATATAGTCTTCATTGTCAACCTATTTTCAGACGCCCTAAGGGATGGTTAATATTTTCGTTCCGTAAAAAGGGAGAAGCACAGGAAAATTTAAAAGTGTTTTAAAAGTCGTAAAAAGTTGCGAACAATTATTATGATTCTGAACAAAGTTTTCAAACTATCAGTTTCGGAGGAAATATAACAATGGTTAAAATGAAATAATTTTGACTTAATAATATATTTTGGTGAATGTAACATGTTTATACATTATACAATTGTTATTAGATGGCTTGTGCTTTATGAGCCAGTTTTTATAAAAGATTTCATCATGACTAAAATGTAGTGTATGATCATGACAGTTTTTCTTTATGAATATTTATGGTTAGTTGGTTTTAAAGCTATTTAAATAACTCCAGGGTTTCCCCCAAAGAACCTTAATTGTTTGACACCGTGTTAATAAAACAGCCTCTTTATAATCAATGTTATAATGAAGGTCTACTTCCTCCTGTTCTCTAATAATATGAAAGGTCCTTTATTATATGTTTGAAAATTTCAGCCTCACTGTATACACACTTACCACACATATTTTGGTACATTAAGTATAAAAAAGACACTATAAGTAATAAGTTGTTTTTATAATGTTACTAAGTAAACAAGATTATTTGTTGAAAACGTGAACCTCAGTTTAAAGGATGGATATTTAAAAATTTTGTATGTTCATTTACGTAAAGTAGTTAAATAACTCTCACGGATTTTTTTGTCAAGAAATAGAAAATATGTTTTTCTTCACTTGAATAGTGTAAAATTAACGTGTATAGCACGTTTTATTAACATTTGTTTAACTGTTAATATATATTTTTAACATTAAAAATTAACCTATAAATTAGAAAATGTTCATAGTCTTAACTTAAATACTCATTATCTTAAGTAATCTCATAACTGTATAATTTTTGGCAGTATTTTTTGCTCTATACTTATTCATTATAATTCATTACAAACGTTAATAATCATTCCTGCTTGTGAGATTGGTTCCAATTTACGATTAAACGAAGTAATTTCAAAAAGCGGAACGGTAATGATAACTTCTGCTGATTCTTGAGATTTCAGCATCAAGATTCTCTCTTGAATTTCCAAGTGATTGTTACAAGGGTCCTTTGTCGTTGGGGACTTCATTTTCAAGATGTGACATCTCTATAATGATACTTCTCAGATAATGTGCTTCTTTGATATTTATTTAGTTTGACGTTGAGTTGTGGTATTAGGAATTCTTAGTAATATCATCCACTCATATTTAAGTCGAAACAGACAATGCTGCTGAAGAAAAACAGATTTGTTTTATAATTGCATCGTGTGGTATATTACGTATGAAATTTCACAAAAAGACGTATTTTCATATTTTAGTCTTCATGACTACTTTCTTTAGGATTTAGTGCTCTATTTTCGCATAGAGAGGAAAGGATGAATGCCATACATCGATTATATCTGAGTTTAGTTCAGCTTCAGTCAACAATGGCATTATTTACGACTGGCAGGCAGATCATCACCACATATATTAGTTAGTAGACCTCCCGTTATACTCTACTTGGTTAAGCTAATTCCATATAATATCGAGAGATTTCAATAACGTATGCAATCGTTTTCGCTGAAAATAGAAGAAAGGTCAATCCATTAATTATAATAAGCCATTTTTCGCGTTTCTAAAACCAAACATGTTATGATTTGTTTATTACTTGCACTAGCTTATGACCATCTGAGTCAGTTTCGCATAAATGAAGGCTAACAACATGAGTGATATTTCTGCCAAATCTACAACCCTACAACCTAAACAGAGCTGTAAATAGTGTTTTTTTGTACTCAACCTTGTTTTGCCTTTAACATTTTAGTATATTAAAAACGAAATTTCTAGTAGACTATAGAAATATTTTATTTAGTACTCTAAGGATTTTAGTTTTTTTTTTTATTAACTATGATAGAATAGTTTTGATCTTAATGCTTTCATTAGAGAAAGAGAGGGGAGTTCTATAGAGGTAGGAACTGAATTATTTCAGAGGCGTGCAGTTCCCTCCCTTTCAATTACTAAAGTGATACACATTTTATTAGTTCTTCGAGTAACAACTGGCACGACAGTAAACTTTATTTCCGAATTATCTAGCATCATCAATTCCTATTTTCCGAATTTAAGAAAAAACTAGTCGTTAAATCTACAATTTGCTATGTATTTGATGCAAATAATTAAAACATGTTTATATTTAATGTGTGCTATCCACACTCTCAAACATAATTGTGTATAACCTGTTATTCCATCATTTATCAATATTTTGTAAACATCAATATTTATTGTTTGCATGCAAACAAAATAAGTCTAATAAAATTCTAGATTATTAAGTATATAGGTATTTAGTTGTTTTCAATATTGGAATTTTGTAACTAAATCGATCAACCCACAAGGCGATGTTCTTAAATCCTTCCAATATTATTTGTGAATGTGCAAAGTGCCTGACCGAACCTGTCAAATATAATTGTTTAGAAAATATTATTTGTTGAGAGCCTACTACAGAAACTCAAAACATACATTTTTGGAAAGGTTTCATGTGAACGAGAGAGTGATGTAAATTTGCCGGACTCCAGCGCTGCAAACAACTTTCTCATCTAAAAAATACAATAACTAGCTACTTAACTGTTTAAAGTGGGGGGGAGATAGTCTTAGTCCAGAACTGCAAGTTGTTTTGTAATCAATGGTACATTAATGTCTTTTTCAACATAAAAGATCCCCCCGAGGCCCAGCCACCTGTCTGTGGTTATTTAATCTGTTCACTTTAGTTTGTTTTTTTTTTTTTGTATGGGTACTCACTTTATAAAATTGCTCAAACTTTCTATTGTCATATTACATAGACATTTGGCATTTGTCATAATAGCACGTGTCAACAGTCAAAATGTTTTGAGCGAAGCCGTGGTAAGAAAACGGTTAAAAAACACACTTTGGGCTAATATAACATTTATGATAGAGGAGCGAACTTTGACCTTTGGTTACTAATTATCGTTTATCTCCTTTTGTAGCTGTTAATGGTCGGTGATTAGTATTGTTCATTTATTGATCCCATCATCATGACAGTCTTTTCAAATTTATTTAATGACAAATTCTTCTTTACATCTGGAACTGTAAATACTACAATAGTTTACAACGGCTAAGTTTCTTATATTTTGTAAGACTCTGGAAAAACTGTTGGCCCTTTTTATTTTGTTTTTGAAAACTTTTGTTATTTCTATTAGAATATTTTAAGCGTGGCAATAAAATATCATAATGTATTTTATATCGACAAGGAGACAGTTAGTTATGATAAGACGTAGCATTACTTTACTGTGTGTAAAGTATGTTTTCTACATGTATGATTGTGAATAAACTTTATTTTGACTACCAAGTGACCTACCAAACACAAACCGTGCATAATACAACCGATAGATAGTATATTCATACAAATCCATATTTTAAAATGTATTCACTAATATTAATTGTAACGCCCTGTACAATTACTA
Source organism: Macrosteles quadrilineatus (assembly GCF_028750875.1). Taxonomy (NCBI): domain Eukaryota; kingdom Metazoa; phylum Arthropoda; class Insecta; order Hemiptera; family Cicadellidae; genus Macrosteles; species Macrosteles quadrilineatus. The sequence goes on from NW_026542594.1 coordinate 163,504,679, forward strand.
ACCCTCGTTTCAGAATCACTACAAGGCAAAAGAAACACATAACCCATTGCTAGTTCGATATTAACGCTATCTGGACCAAATGAAGTCCAAGTACGAATACAGATTTACATTATAGTTTTATATTAATAGTGATTATAGGGCAGAAGGGATGAACAATTTAGTTTTAGTGGTTGGTAACCACAGCACTACACCTGATATTTGTATCTGTAATGACACTTCATTATACGTAATGTGCCAGGACTCAGCCGATTGGCTGCCACAAGTGAGTGGCATATATTATTCACAAAGTGATATAGATCTCATTACACATTAAACCTGAGCCAGCCTGGAGTTTTATCATTGTATGTGTTAAACAGCTTTACACCATTATACCTGTTACACTCTGCAGTTTTGTTATTGCTATGGATTATCATAAAGGAGTATTTACTAATAAATATCAACTTTTAATTCAATAATGTGTGATTAAACTATTATAACTGTGAGTTTAAACATAAACATATATACTCACAACAGTAACACAATTTTTAATACCTTACAAGTTTTTTTCCGAACAACTACGTTTTTAATAATGAAATTTATTTTTTGCCAAAAAGATTAATTTCTAAATTTGTTTAAAACACAACATTAGGAAATATAAAATTCTTTTAGGTACTTATTAAATGAATTAATCCTTAAATGTCAAGTACAAGTTAATGTCATAAACTAGCTTAAGAAAAGAATATTTATTTGAATCTTTGAATTGTAAAGTACCCAAAACGGAATATCTTCAGCATATTTTTATAGGCAATTTTATGACCAGGTATAAAACAATTCTATTATTGATAACAATAGTCATTGAGATTACTGTTTCAGTAAAATGCTATAGACAATTTTTGTGGCGGAATTAACATAAAACTCACATATTTTAAGCTATACACGGATAAAATATTCGTAGGTAGAACACCATACTCTACGTTAGTCCTAATATTAAAGTAATCTAATCAAAAATATATCTTCGTTCATACAGCTAAAATAAATTATTCTTTAAAAAAGAATAAAATATTTTACTCTTTGCAAAAAGGTTTATAAAAAATTAGTTCTTCCACTGAATAACATCACCAGTTTTTATAGTAAGGCCAAGCCATCAATGGTAAATTCAGTTAATTATTGAGATCTGACGGTAATTTGCTGGAATCTTCTTTTCCTCTTTCAAGCGATTGGTACAAGTTTAATTTGTCTGGGTATTTCTTCCCATATATCTTTATCGTTATTAGTTCCATTCCAGTTACTTTTGAGAATAATTTGTATAAGTTCTTAAGAACTTGAGGTATGCATATGAATAGAACTGTAATAAAAAAAACACAATTTTTGGGGTGAATTATCGATCTTCAGCAAATGCATTATACAATAATTATAAAACGAATTAGTGATTGCATCAGTGTAACCATAATCCTATAGGAAGTTGATCGTGTGAATGATTTCGCGAGTAGTGCAATGTTGCTTAATTCTTTGCTATAAGATCTTTAATGAAAGTGATATCTCACTGAAAGGGTTTGTAAAACAATAACTATAAAACTGTCATATTTGAGTTATCATTCTAATAGTTTGTCCATGTTTCAGGAATCAACAAGAATCTTAATTTAGTAGTTCGGTAAGTACAGTATCACGTTTCCCCCGTATTATCCCAAAGTTAGCTTTACATTTTAAGTGAAACCTTTTTCGTTTAATACGAGAAATGTATTAAGAACATAGTTTTAATATAGTTTATTTAATTCAAGCGACTTATGTAATAGAAAAAAGTATGTTTACTAATATTAGGCATTTTAACAAATACGGATTCCAAGGATCTGTACAAAATTGTTAAGTGTTAGTGATTAAAAAATACGAAATTATCTGCAACTATCTACTTGACGGTTCACCTTAATTAATGTAAAAACAAACAAAACCACGAGATTAGTTTTAATTTTCCTGGTAAAGATTTATGAAAAGAAGATAATGGCATTAGCTTAATGATATTGTCAAACACAACACCCCTTGCACATCGGTGTTGACTGGGGGGTGTTTCGTATGTATATCTGTAAATGAAAATAATACAGTTTAATATTGTTAATACATCGTGTAATAAATATACTTAAAACAAAAACCTTTATTCTGTACAGTGTTCATGTCTCGTGAAGCATTTAATCTCATTTTAGAAATAATAAAATGAGCAAATAAGAAGATTTACCCCCATCTGGATAAGCCTTAAACTTAACTCGAAACGAACACCAACCCTACTTATACGGTTCTAAAATTATAATAGCCATAGTAAATGTTAACTTATCCTGTCTCGAATGTCACCAAGTCATATTGTAAAGTAAACACTCAGATCCATGTAACATGATATTGAACACGTAAGAGCGTCATCCGTTGTCACGACAACCGGCTGACCTCCCACTTGCTTTATATTTTTTCTCAGGACTATTGGTTTAATGCTTAGTAATAATTGATTCCTTGTATCTTAAGGCTTGTATGTGCGCAGTCAAATGATATTTTGTAATACGCTTCACGTCAATCATTTCAGCTTGTCATTATATCAAGTATACGAGAATTACGTCATTGTGGAATGTCATAAGAACGTCTTTAAGTATTTGTCATGGTTAGGAAAAGGTGAAATATGAAGTAAATAACACGAAGGGCCAGGATTACTTAGTAATTCAAGAAACATTCATTTCATTGGTGGAGTCATTGCGAACGGTGCTATTAGTGTTCATTGTGTGAGTTTTTTACGTTACACCTTTTATAGATTATAGTGTTTTGTGATTGGTTATTATTTGCATGTTGTATCATGACTTGACTGCTATACAGTACATATTTTTTGACTGCTACACTCTGTAGTGTATTCCAACTTAGGTTGGGCGTTTGTGTATTGTTAGTTTTAATGTTTTAATTAAGTTTTTTTCACCTGAGGACGGGATCAGATTCCAGATCCCGAAACGTTGTGTATTGTTTTTTACTATCGTGATGGAAAATGTCCGGAATAAACCTTTGAACAAAATTCAAGATTTATAGGTAAATTAATGAATATCTGCAGATATACAATTTTACCGGGCTCTTGTGGTCCCCAGGTTTTATAAAATGTCTAACAATTTAAATACACACATAAAACTTGAATTGGTACCATGAGTCCAATTAACGAGTAGAAAGGAAGGCAGCAGCGTGATCAATGGTGTAGCGTCGCTACAGTTATAGTTCCGATTGCTTTTTTATTCAAACCACTAAAACGCAACTCATCCATGCAATTAATCAAATATGAGCTCATCAAACGCGAGAGTCACGATAAAACGAACGAAATATCTAAAAAATTACACATGGACGCGAACACTTTGCCTAAAATTGCTTTTAAAGAGTAATAGTACTGTGCAATTAGACCTAAACCTCATCATTTAAAGTGAAAGACAAACTTTTCAATATATAGTAGAAGGGTGTAATTGTACCAAACTATAAATAGTTCAAGTGCTACCAAACATATTTTAATGACACGTTAGCAAACTATAGATCAAATTTGTCTAACGTTAAAACAAAAGAAAACAGTACTCAGCTAGAATAGTTTGACAGCTACAATTTCGTAATCCCAGATCAGGTGACATATACAATCAATACAACTGTAATGGAGATGTAGAGGACCCACATCCAACTTGACAGTTTTTCTCCTTCTCATCTAGAGTGCCATTATCGGTCTCCTCTTCCGTTTAGAACTTCAATTTGTCACGTGTTCTGTCTCTTAGTTGGGATATCTATGTGGTATATTTTCCAACAAAATATCTACTCGTGTGCTGACGAAATGTGAAATGTGTATTTTACTTATGAATAAATTTTAATTTTGAACCAGATTTAAAGCAAATGTTATTGATTCTACACGAATTTTGCATGGCATGTAAAACAGCAATTGCTTGATTTTTTGTTGTTACTAATTCACAAATCAGCCCTTGCGACTTTATATATGTTTCATTTAATTATTTTCTTTTAAATAACATTGAACAATTTGTAATTTGTTTAAGTAAGACAAGGGAACATTTGCTACAGATAATGAAGCCTCTTAGTCTACTCAATCTCTTGTTTTAGAAGATTTTTATAAACTACGCTTTCTCTTTCAAATTATTCTTTCCTCACAACTTCAAAAGATATTTATGTATTTCGAGAACAAAAAGGAAATTAATGTAAAACTGAAACCAATTTAAACCAACCAATCGACAGTGAGCACACATTATGACCGTTCAATCAGTTCCTTAGGCAAATTTATTCATCACGTTACAAAACGGTGCCAACTAAAAATTAATTTAACATATTGGTACTAAAATTATTATAATTCACGTTTGGATTTGAATAAAACTTATTCATAAAATCTTAGGTTTTTTCAGCCTAAATTTGTCACCCAAAATTTTTAAATGGATAAAATATTGTACAAAGAGATTAAAATTACAAAACCGGAGACAAGGGAAATGTCTTCAACATGTGGTGGTCTGAACTTGACTTATCGCGATACAGTCTCATCATATAAAAGCTGAACATTTTACATTTAGTGCATTATAACAACTACAATGATTAGGTTATTTAACTAGTAAGTAAGTTAGTTAAAATACTTTTCACCTATACTGTAGAGGTTGGCCTAATACACTTTAATAAATTATAGGCCTATACTATTCAAATAGTAAAGGTTTCAGTTGTTTGTGATCTAAGCTTTACTTATAAATCATATTTTTCATACGTAGATATTTAAAAGAGAAAATTAAATTAAACATCATGTGGTCGTTACGTTACTTATTTCCAAGATTTTACTACTGTAGCACTTCGTTAGTGTCCCTATCGATACTGATTCATAGAACACGTTAAAATACTTAACAGGATCATTTAAGGCATTCTATAGAAGTATTCAATAGAAACTTTGGGTTTGAATCACTTACAGAAAACTGTTTACTAACTTTTAGTTGTACAGAAAAAAAAACAAACCTCAATAAATTTAAAGCAGATTTTTTCTTTACAGTACTTAAGTTGACAAATTCTGTGACAAACAATAGGTGTGGTTTAAATATGCTTTGTATTTTTTTAGATCTACCTGAACAATGTAAACTATTTTCAGATACTGTTCTATTTTTCAATTAAATAGCATACAAAATTTATATAACTGGAAATAACTGAATACAAGTTTGGTATAAAGGGAAATCATATAAAATAATAAATGGACTAAAACACTTCGTTGCAACAGATTTGGTAAAAAATTCTCTAATAAGACTAACGTAAATAATTACACATGTTGTCAACAATATACAGTAGATGTATTTGTTATTTTAGAACTTTTTGTGATCCCAAAGTCAAATATGTATTGTGATGTAGACAACTGACAAACTGTATATATTTTAATCACAGTAGCAGTAAACTATGATGCTATCAACCATCGCCTTTAGAGTCATTTAAGTGGTAAGCAACCACTATCCTGCGGAACTCAACCACTTTCCCTATTCAATATATGAACGTTAGAGATATGTCCATGAAAAAATCTTTTCCACTTAATTGTTTACAGTTTAACCCTTAAAATAGGAAAACTATTGGTACCTTCTAACCTTATTTCTTAGTATTACCCACTTATTTAATACATTTGGATTCGTAGAATTTTCGGAGGGTAAATGTTCACCAGGCGAGTACTACAGGTGGAAGTAAATGTTTTATCACGTTCAAAAATGTTTACGTCTGCAAAGAAAATGTTTGTTAAGCTTTAGTACAGTTAACAATTTAAAATGAACTATGTCTTAACTTGAAATCAGCTATGGCGTTTTCTAATGTGTAGGCCTATTATTAAAGTCAATAAGGGCAATATATTTTACTTGTCTTGATACTAAACATGTATGTCGACTAACATTATTTTACAAATCTGTCTTCGCAGAGGAGCTACAAACTGAGAATCTGAAATTCTTTTATGAATGTTCCATTTCAAAATGTTTATGATAATATTATATAGAAACACCCCAACGATACATATAATATTAAGTAGATAAGGCAGACGTATAGTATGTAGTGTGGTACTACGAGCAAAATTAGGGAATTTTAAATCGATTTAATCTCGAAAGGTGACAGATTAAAAAGTATATTTGCCTTATGAAGATGCAAAAAAACACCATATGTAATTAGCTCATTTACTCCAATAAAGGATCATATGTGAGACAGCGTGTTTAATTTAGCATTATACATTATACATTACATGTATATTTTAGTAACTGTTAGTCATGTCATTTCAAGTTTACTCTAATTAATTGGAAAAGAGTATTTTATCCATGATCTACGAATAGATTAAAATTCGAGAAACTCGTTTTGAAGGAAAATACATCGTACCCCTTTAAATTGTTGATCAGGATGGTTCAAAATCTTGATCAAACAGATACTGCTTTATACGAGGTTCTATATTTTTAATGAGAATCCAGGGGTTCACTCAAATGTTCTCTCTCAAAAAACCCCTTTAAAATAAATTGTCCTACGTAAGTTTTCAAAAAAAAAAGTGAAGATGAAAATGTACAGCAGCGTGTTTTAAGTGTTTATTTCATTTGAACTCCGTATTTTATCAAAACTAGATATGTTTGAATGGGTATCTATATATACAGAAATGTACTCTAATACTGTTCCTAGAATTTTTCAAAGTTGAAATACAACTTTAATAAAAATAAACTAGATATATGCAATGAAGAAATATATTTTATTGTATCCTAATATTTCTTATGTTAATGGATTGCCGCTTTTATATTATTTTGTGCTCGTTTCAATGTATGAAATATGCCTGCAGGAGTCGGTTAGTCTCACGGGGATGTTTACCGTAACAGCTACTTCCCCACAGGGAAATTCGCTAAAGATACCTTTTATTTGAGAGAAAACATTACTAAGCAGCTAGATATTCATTATACTAGTCTAAATAATTTTTGAGGCTGTATATCACTATTAAACCATTCTCTGGTTCTATCCCAGAATCTCTTTCCACATTTTTCAGATTGCTTCTAGAAGGGGTCGTTGCATTATTACTTGGATAAAATACATTGGTAATTTGCGAGATTTTAACCCAGAACCTCGGAGACCAAAGGCCCGCGCTCTACCATTAAACCAGCTCGCTCCCCACTCGGTCCGATATTACATTAAAACTAAGTTATAACCTCAATGTTTCGTATAGTGCTTTGACATTTCAACAATAAGGAAGGTAACAGCTATTTCTATATTGAGAAATTCGCTATTAATACCCACTAGTAGTTGGGAAATATCAATGATCAGTGCTTATTAATATATATATTTTTTTTATCCGCCGATAGAATATTTATGTAGTTGTGCTATATATAAAAGCCAACAGGATGGCGAAGAGAATTGAAATATCATCGAGACTGATGAAGAAGATTAGGATTATATAAAATCGAACGGTTTTTAATTAAATTCTCAAATTCTCGTTACTGTTACGACTGCGTATTGATTCATTATTTTAATTTCAACAACCGATCTGTATAAACTTTGTTCATTTTCAAAACAGAATACAGTAAATGTATGAAAATAAAAAGCATAAAGTAGGGTTTTACATTTACTTCGTACCACTTGTAGCTTTTGTGTAAATAACAAAAAAACCTAATTTTCCTATATCAAATGCATGTTATTTGGGGTTAACCCTAAATGAAATGGGGCCATTAGTGTTAAACCCAAATAACATGCATTTGATATAGGAAAATTTGGGTCGTAAACTATGCGACTGGAGATACCTTTGGATTTAAAAATTTATATCGTCAACACTTTATTTGTTACAAAATGCATTAGCCAAATGAATGTGTAAATTCAGTAAAATAGAAAAATATAATCCAAAGCATTTTCTTTTCTTATAATGAAATATACAGTGATTACTAATCATGAATAATGGCAAACTGACTAATGAGAAATACTACTTTTGTTAAGTGAGGTTAAAAACTTATTGAACTTGGCAGATCTATTTATTCCAAACAAAAGAGGGCTTCAGAGTTGTGATTCACTTCATAACATTTGTTCGATCTTTCGTTTTAATTCCGTACTCGTATTTAATTATTTCCTTAGCTCTTTTCGTTTCATACAAAGTGCCTTATTATTTTAGGTAAACATTTTTGGATTTTGAATTGGTATCTTCATTAATTAGTACGAAACTTTGCCTTAAAAACATATTTAAGTTTGTACAGTAATTAATTAATTTTACTGAGATTTAAAAAAAATAATCATATAAGAAGGAAAGTTTGAGTACGGATCTAATGATATTGAGATATATGACTGTACAGTTATTAAAGTATACGGTATGGTATCGATTTTCCTTTTTTACAACTTGTCCATTCAAACTAAGTAGGAATACCAAAAATTATAATATACAGCTTTAGGATTTACTTACGTTTCGGGATGTAAAAAGGAGTGTCACTAACATTAAACATGGTAAAATATCCTGCCGTGACCAGGATTCGAACCTGGGTTATTGCGGCCACAACGCAATGTCCTGACCGCTAGACGATCACGGCCTTCTGGACGTGAAATTTAGATCTGTGTGTGACGTTAAAGAAAATATTTACATCAATATCAAGAGTTATTAAAAATAAATATAACTAATGTAATTTTCTCAGCTCGCGAAAAATTCCAGAATAAAACTACTCTTAAAATACTGCTTCTGATGAATAATTATAACATTACTCTTGACTTTGAAACTTATTTACGAAGACAAGGGAATAAAACTGAACAAATACAATCAAAAGGTTTATGATTAATGTTTGATTTTGGAGAGTAGCCTAATACTCCACGACGCCACGTCTAGATGAACCAGAGCGTTATAAATACAACTTGCCCAGCTGAGGGACATAATTTCTGTCACAAACAGACCTTTTAGAGACTGACTTGTCAAAACGGAACAACTTAACAATATTTTTCAACAATATACTTCAATATGTTTCATTGGCTGTATATACTAAGATTCCATAAATTCTTAATATTTTACAACTCTGACGTGTCCAAATAATCAACAAACTTATATGTACGATATGTGTAATTTTGATGGTATATTGGCAAAATGTTAAGTTTTCGGTCGAGAACTCTTAATTGGCTATGTTTGTTATTAGTGTCCTTAACTAACTTAATTGTATATACTTTGTCTCTTGATTTTCATCTTCATCATCGAATTCCTTTACGTACGTCAAATACATATACAATATTTTATTTTATTTTATTTTTTTAGTTTACAATCTGTTCTATAAATATATTGAAAAATAAGTAAATGCCATGCAATAAAACGAAGTAGCTTTTGAGCATTAAAAATAGCTGTTAAGCACTGTCAACAACAAAATCTTCGAACATATACAATATGAACAATGAAAATTACTTAAATCCATGGCCTTTCAGGGTACAAGGTCAACGATAGTGCTTCTATACTAAAATATTGGTTACGTCCTTACATCCTTTTAGAATACAAATCCACCTTCCTACAGTGATCATTAACATTATTTTTTTTTAAATTTTCTCGACTTTTAGCTGTAATTCAAGTATATATATTATACCATACGTATGATGTAACAATCTTTAAACGTTTTTTTCAGCAGTGAAAAATGAAGTAAAATATTTTTTCAAACAGTTACTAAATGTAATTAAACTGTTTCAAGTATGTAAGAACAATGTAAATATATCTAGAAACTGTTCCACAGAACTTCAACATCAATCAAGTGATGCATTGCAGCTGTAGAAACAAAAGACGCGGAGACTATATCTCGTCCTTTGTTTCAAATATGAAAATCAATATTGACATTTTTGCTGTGGATGTATTGAAAAAAGTCAACATTTATTTTACTCTACATTAAAAAATAAATAATCACACTCCTTTCAATTGATGATCAGGATGGTTCAAGATTTTCATTAAACAGATACTGCTTTATACGTATGATCTATATTTATATAATGACAATCCAGGTTCTTGCTCAAAAGTACTCTAAAAGGTCCTCTTTAATAAAACTGTCAATGTTAATAGATTGCCACTTTTATATTATTTTGTGCTCGTTTCAATGTATGAAATATGCCTACAGGAGTCGGTTAGTCTCACGGGTATGTTTACCGTAACAGCTACTTCCCCACAGGGAAATTCGCTAAAGATACCTTTTATTTTAGAGAAAGCATTACTAAACAGCTATGAGGCTGTATATCACTATTAAACCATTCTCTGGTTCTATCCCGGAATCACTTTCCACATTACTTCAGATTGCGTCTAGAGGGGGTCGTTGCATTATTACTTGGATAAAATTCATTGGTAATCGGCGGTATTTTAACCCAGAACCTTGGGGACCGAAGTCCCGCGCTCTACCATTAAACCAGCTCGCTCCCCACTTGGTCTGATATCACATTAAAACTAAGTTATAACTCCTATAGTTCATATAGTACTTTGAAATTTCAACAATAAGGAAGGTAACAGCTATTTCTTTATTGAGCAATTCGCTATTAATGCCCACTAGTAGTTGGGTAATGATCAGTGCTTATTTGAAGGAATACAATACATAAGGACACAATAAGGAGTAAACATAAGGAGTACAAATATATAATGGTTGTTTTTTTTATCCGCCGATAGAATATTTATGTAGTTGTGCTATAATGAAAAAGGCCAATAGAATAGCGAAGAGAATTGAAGTATCATCGAGACTGATGAAGAAGATTAGGATTATATCAAAATCGAACGGGTTTTAATTAAATTATCAAATTCTCGTTACTGTTCTGACTGCGTATTGATTCATTCTTTTAATTTTCTTTTTAATTTCAACAACCGATCTGTGTAAACTTAGTTCATTTTCAAAACAGAATATAATGTATGAAAATAAAAAGCATAAAGTAGGGTTTTACACTTACTTCGTATCCCTTGTAGGTTTTGTGTAAACAACAAAAAAACTAATTTTCCTATATCAAATGCACGTTATTTGGGGTTAACCCTAAATTAAATGGGGCCATTAGTGTTAAAACCAAATAACATGCATTTAATTTAGGAGAATCTGGGTCGTAAACTATGCGACTGAAGATACCTTTAGATTTAAAAAAAATTATATCGTCAACGCTTTATTTGTTACAAAATGCATTAGCCAAATGAATGTGTAAATTGAGTAAAATTGAAAAAAATATCATCCAAAGGATTTTCTTTTCTTATAATGAAATATACAGTGATTACTAATCATGAATAATGGCAAACTGACTAATGAGAAATACTACTTTTGTTAAGTGAGGTTAAAAACTTATTGAACTCGGCAGATCTATTTATTCCAAACAAAAGAGGGCTTCAGAGTTGTGATTCACTTCATAACCTTTGTTCGATCTTTCGTTTTAATTCCGTACTCGTATTTAATTATTTCCTTAGCTCTTTTCGTTTCATACAAAGTGCCTAATTATTTTAGATAAACATTTTTTGATTTCGAATTGGTATCTTCAATAATTAGTACGAAACTTTGCCTTAGGAAATAATCTAAAACATATTTAAGTTTATTTAGATACTGTTTAAGTACAGTAATTAATTAATTTTACTGAGATTAAAAAAAAAATAATCATATAAGAAGGAAAATGTTAGTACCGATCTAATAGTGATGAGATGAATGACTGTATAGTTTATTAATGGATACAATATGCTATCCATTTTACTTTTTTACAACTTTTCAATTAAAACTAAGTAGGATTAACGAAAATTATTATATACAGCTTTAGGATTTACTTACGTTTCGGGGTGTAAAAAGGAGTGTCAGTAACATTAAACATGGTAAAATTTCCTGCCGTGACCAGGATTCGAACCGGGGTTATTGCGGCCACAACGCAATGTCCTGACCACTAGACGATCACGGCTTTCTGGACGTGAAATTTAGATCTGAGTGTGACGTAAAAGAAACAAATGTTTACGCCAATATTAAGAGTTATTAAAAATAAATATAACTAAGGTAAATTTCTCAGCTCGCGAAATATTCCAGAAAAAAACTACTCTATAAGTTACTTCTTCTGATGAATAATTATGACATTACTCTTGACTTTGAACTTATTTAGAAAGACAAGGGAATAAAACTGAAAAAAAAATACAATCAAAGGTTTATGATTAATGCTTGATTTGGTGAGTATGGTAATACTCCATGACGTCTAAGATGGAAGGTGGAAGTAAGTCTAAGGTGGAAGTAGAGCGTTATAAATACAACTTGCCCAGCTGAGGGAAATCATTTCTGTCACAAACAGAAATTTTAGAGACTAACTTGTCAAGACGGAAAAACTCAACAATATTCTCCAACAATATACTTTAATATGTTTAATTGGCTGTATATACTAAGATGCCATAAATTCTTAATATTGTTCTTAATATTATCATTTTCTTAATATTGTTTAACTCCAACGTGTCCAAATAATCATCACACTTAAATGTACGATATGTGTAATTTTTGTGTTGGTTTAGAGGCAAAATGTAAGTTTTCGGTCGAGAACTCTTAATTGGCTATGTTTTTTATTAGTGTCCTTAACTAACTTAATTGTATATACTTTGTCTCTTGCTTCTCATCGTCATCATTTCTCTATAGAATTTTCTTTTACCTGCATCAAATACATATACAATATGAGCAATGAAGAGTATTTAAATCCATGGCCTTTCAGGGCACAACGTCCATGATAGTGCTTCTCTACTAAAATATTGGATACGTCCTTGCATCTTTTTAGAATACACATCCTCCTTCCTACAGTAATAATTAATATTATTTTGTGTAAATATTTGCTTACCTTTTAGCAGTCATTCACGTATATAGGCTATATTATACCATACGTATGATGTGGCAATCTTTAAACTTATTTTAAGCAGTAAACAATTAGGTAACATTTTAATGGTTTTCAAACAGTTACTGTACTATGAATGTAATTAAACTGTTTCAAGTATGTAAGAACAATGTAAGTATATCTAGAAACTGTTCCACAGAACTTCAACATCAATCAAGCGATGCATTGCAGCTGTAGAAACAAAAGACGCGGAGACTATATCTCGTCCATTGTTTCAAATATGAAAATCAATATTGACATTTTTGCTGTGGATGTATTGAAAACAGTCAATATTTATTTCACTCTACTTTCACAGTATTCATCACCAGATGTTTAATACTTTAGTGTTTGATTATCATGTAAAAAGTAAATAATATTTATACATAAATTATAACATTACTTTATTTTTTTTCCGTGTGGCTGTTGCTTGTGGAACATGTGCACACATGGAATGCACAGTGCCATATCAAAGCCAGGTTTGTGTGCACTCTTGAGTCAGTGTCCAATAATTTACCCCGTGAACACATGGGTTATATCACAATACGGATGCATATATATATTTTCAACCTCTTATTAATGTCAAAATTCATCCAATCAACAAATATATGTTAACAAATATATTTTGCGTCATACTGCAATAAACGCTCGTTTTTAATGCATGCCTTGCTGGTCTAAAGTATTTCTTTTACTCCCTAGGGAGAAAACTCAGCTGTTGTAAGCAGTTGTAAATTTCGATTAAAGCAATCGCATTGATCGCAATTATTTAACGATTGATTTACTAGGTCAGCTTATATTAAAGTAGGTATTTATTTTTGTCTACAGCTCAAACTGTTGTAAATGGCGTTACGGCCGTTTCGGCATTATAATGCTATCGTCAGAGCTGAAGTAGCGTCGTCATAGTCAAAACACACAACACGAACAACATTTTACATTTAACGAGAATACAACGAATAAACTAATCAGGCCTGTCGCACACATCGATGTATAATCGATGGTCGCACACACGGTACTAGTTTGAGCTGTAGGCAAAGTTACAATTAATCCATGTTTTATTGCATCCTTGTCAACAGTTCAACATATCGATATTTATGTACTCAGTCATAAGAAACAAAACAATTTATATCTACAGCTGCCTATTTGCATTAGCAAAATTGGAAACAAGTTGGTAGTAGTTTTTTTCTAACTTGTTTCGTTAGTTAATGTCACACTATGACGAAGAATATAGTTTATCACAAAGGTAAAAAGTGTGCTTTTATATAGATTCACTTTACGCTCAGAGATAAAATATACTTTGCCATCAATAAGTATGCATGCAGTTATTTTAGACCAAGATACTTTGTCTGGTAATTTTAAATTAAATTAATTACTTTCAATCTTTCTTTTTTTAAGTTCACTCTTCAAATAACACACTGTGGTTCCGTTGTTAATATCCCATTAAAAATTTATAAAAACTATCTACATTATTAAAGATGTGTGACTTTTTCCGTTAATTCACTACCACTAGTTTTTAGAGCAATATAGTATTAGTAGTACAAATGGTAGTGAATTAAAATTTTGGTTGGATTAGGTTAGGTTAGTATAGAGTTATAAAACCTCATCTAACCTAACCTAACCTAATCAAATTACACTAGTGGTAGTGAATAGGAAAAGATCCAATATGTGTTAAGAACAAACAAACGGAATCAAAAATAGGCCTAATAAATATATTTGCCTTACTTTCACTATATATTGCTCCAAATTACGGTATTTTATAAAACCAGGTGTCAGCCACTGTACCGAACATTCATTGTTCGGTAAATGTTTCAAAACAATCTCGACAAGTAGATTGGAAATTACTTGCTTGACTGAACTTTCGTCTGATTTACCTGACATTTAGGTGAATAACACTTTTCACTTTATTCTTAAATCAAAGTTTAAGATCATCTAAGGTGTTGTACATTGTTTTAATAGTTTACTATTTTTACACTTACGTAACACAACTTTATTTAATTTACAAGAGATATAAACTCAAAAGCTAAAAACTAAAATCTGTGTAAGGCTACGCATATTTGTGTGTATGCATTGTATAAAAGTAGATTTTTATTGTTTCAGGAAACAGGTAAACCGCCAGTAGATATTACATAAAATATTTATTATTTAACTAATCTTAATTTTTATACATCTAAGTTGTATTTGTGTATGGATTTGTTCAGTATTAAATCATAGTCCATAAGCCTTTTATCTTTTATGATATTGGCTAATAGATTTAGGTTAGTTGGGTTATAAGGTTAGGAATTAGGTTAGAATAGGTAATTGGAACTTTCTTGTACTTTGGTATTATACCGACCACACCTAATAATTATAAAGTAACCTAACCCAAGAGTGGACTATGTTTTAGGTTAGTCAAGGTTAGGTTAGGAAGATTTTTTTACTTAAATTAATTAAAATCTTGTTTGGATGTCGATTTATTTTGGTCGGTAAAATACCATACAGTAGTACCAATATACCACTACAAATAATGAAACGATATTTGTGGAATACTATAGTTTTCAAACATGAATAAGGTAATTTTACTTATCAGTTTTAATAATGCAATAGTATTACTGTTTAAAATATAGTTTCTCAATAAAAAAAGAACATAAGCGACACTTGTAGTAGTTAGTACAGTTACAAGATGTTTTTAAAGGTTTTTCCAAACGTTTAAACCCCCTGCAGTACTATTATACATTCGATAAAGGACACTGTTAGGAAATCGATATTTACATTATCGTCAATGTCAACTTCGACTCTGACATCAAGCTGTAGGGTATTTCTCTACTGTTTTAGAACTGGAAACTGTAATTTGAACATTAAACATTTATATTTCCATTCTGTTAAGATGATACAGTGTCCATCGATTTTGCCACATGATTGAATTGTACAAAAATGTATTTAAATATGAGTTTTCTTTCTGTCTATGTTCACTTTTACAACCTTTTATCAGGTAAATTGATCATTACAAAACATTCGATAACCAAAATTTAAATATATGGTGGGAAAGTAGTTATAATACCCTATCCGGCTGAAATTAACTGATTAACACAGAACAACGTTTCAGAGTGTTTAATACCACTTACAAAATATAATTAATAACCTAAGGTACTTTAAAAAGTACATCGATGTGTATCAAAAAGGGTCAAATGTCGTATTTCGCTTTAAGTGGCATTGTATGACTATGCGATACACAATTTAGTATCCATTACATAAAATTGTACACACTTTGCTTTGTTTATCATTAACATTGGTTAATCAACATAGGCAAACTCATTCGGACTCACAACACCGTTTATCCAATTTGAAGGCCAGTGCTTTAGATACATTTCAATGCACTTAACCCTCATTTAAATACTACACATATCCACTAAATACATTTCAAAGTTAAATGAGGCCCAATATACTGAATAGCTTATACCCAGCATTAGAGCAATTAACTTTAGAAATGATGGAATTTATATATGTGATACTAATTCAAATCATTCTACATTCTTCCGAACCTCGGTAAAACGAATTCCTCGATAAGACGATTTTTTAAAATCCCCTTGAAACTTTCATAAAGGTCACTGCCAAAGGGAATCCCCATCTTAAATAATTGATATAATTGAATAAAAGTGATATACTCGTAGCTGGCCTATGAACTCTGTACATCGTAGTAATTATGGTAAAAACCACTATTAGACGAATTTGTTTGTGACATGGGTTAGGACTGGTTAACCTCTATACAACGAATATTATTATTACAAAACCTCTACGAATGCGACCTCTATAGACGAATTTGTTTGTGATTAGGACTGATTAATCTCTATATAACGAATATTATTATCACAAAACCTCTACAAGACGAATTTCTCGTGATTTTAACCTTCGTAGTACGTAGTTTTCAAAACAAACAGAAGCTTGTCTCAACATGAAACCCCCACCCATCCCTCTTCCTTCCTCAACCATTGTCCTGGCCATTGTCTCAGAGTGGGGGGAAACCTCTATAAGACGAATAATGGCAGTATTCAACCTCAATAAAACGAACTAATTTCTTAGGAATACCTCGATACAGTAGTACCTACGAATTCCGTCCCTACCCCTTGAAATTCTTCTTATAAATATAGAAGTTTCACTGTAGCCGTTTCTAAGTAATCGAAAATGCACTAAACAATCATGACGAATCACCAACAAGTCGTTCAGTAGGGACATTAAGCTCTATAAAATCGTACACACTCGTCTGATGTAATAGGGTATTGAACACGTAATGATTGACATCTGTCACCCTACCCAACTACTTTCCTAGCAACTCTTTAACTTAATTTAATTGATTCTTAAACACATTGATTCTTATTAACATTCTTTAATTTTAACGTGTTTGCTGTTTAACTAATATTGATCCACAAAATTCCACTTTAGTTTATTTGCAAAGTTAATTGAGACGTTGTTAACACGTTAATAGCATGTAATGTCAGTTCATGACTCTTGGTTATTAAATCAATTTAATGGTATCGTATAAACGTCAATACACAATGTTAACGCATATTAAATCGAACAGTTCTATTGACGAAACGAAACACTAGAAGTATTTTA
The DNA here is from genome assembly GCF_028750875.1 of Macrosteles quadrilineatus. Classification (NCBI taxonomy): domain Eukaryota; kingdom Metazoa; phylum Arthropoda; class Insecta; order Hemiptera; family Cicadellidae; genus Macrosteles; species Macrosteles quadrilineatus. The sequence goes on from NW_026542594.1 coordinate 163,522,046, forward strand.
TATAATTTTCTTCTAACGCAATGATAAAATAGCACATCTCAAGATCTTGCCGTATATATTTACTTAGCGAAAATATAGTTATAGCCGATAATACATTGACAGGTCAAAAAACATAAAATCAATAAACCCCTCATAGAGATGTCGAGGTCCTACATTCAACGTGACAGTTTTCTGTTCTCTCACATATACTGTCATTATTGTTCTCCTCTTCCATACGTTTAAAACGTCAATTTGTCATTTTTAAGAGCATCATACTATCTCGATCGTTATTTGGACTGATACACTATGAAAGGATATCTATTGTAATGTTAAATAAATTGTATACATTCGTGGTAGGCTTTATCATGTTGTTGTTACATTTCTTCTTATGTTGACCAGTGTAAGGGCAGCCAAACAAATAGTGTTGAATTGAGAATAAATGCCAACATTGTTCGGTTAACACTAAATATTTTTCAGCAAATGTTTCATATTTTTGCATATTTCTGGTTAAAACCGTTGACTTTATAACACAGACATGTGAAAATGAGCCAGAGATAATGAGGCCTCTTTGTCTACTCAAGCACACCTTTGTGACGCAGTATACACCAAGGCTGATAGTGAATGTGTTAACATTACACCTAACTGTGGTAACCAGCCACCTTTGTAGCAGGTCATGCGTAACACCTGTTAGTGTTAGTATAAACGTATAACTTAATCCCACTTTTAATATAAAACAAAATTGCAAAGAAACTACGTTTAAAGTTTAAGTTGATAACTCACAACTGTCTAATTGTCTAACTGTCTATTTTTTCTACCGTTTCAAGGCTTTTAGTGTTAAGTACAATACAACAAAATCGAGCTCCATCTAGGGGAAAATGGAAATAAATATAAAAGAATTATTTACCTAATTAGCCTATTCATCCCACCCTAACAGATATTTAATCATCTTATGAACATGATGGAGCACACAATTCATTCACTCCCCCACATATCTTCAGACTTTTTATATCTAGCAAATTTGAATAAGAAAACTACTTTCATAGTTTTTATCAGTTTTTTTTCATATGTGTTGTGAGCTGTAATCATATTCGATGAAAAATGATAGTGAGTTTTTTGGAAGAAGATTTCTCGTAAGGGGCTGCCAACCTCTTTTTCAAATAAAAAAAACACAGAAATGCTTAGCAGGAAAAGTAACAGCCATCCATGACCACTTGACTTTAACAACAAACGGTTAACCAGTTTATGGTTGTCCAGTACACATGTTGTTTGGGTCATTACACACAGCATACAGTGCAGTTCACAGTCAAGTTAGCCTTTACTGTAGAGTTAGTGCTAGAGACGCGTATTGTTGGAATGTATATTGAAATTAGTTATTTTAGTGTTGCTCAATAATGGGTTTTTAAATAGACCACGACAATAAATGGTTTTATTGTGGAGCAAATAAGGTCCTTTTTGGAAGACTATAAGAATAATGGCTGGGTTGTTGTTGTTATGTAATTTCTGTAAAATATTGAATTTAATGGCTCAATTGATTATGCTTTCTCTGATACACACTTTAGTCAAATCCATGAACAGTTTTTCTCTACTACGTCACCCACTCAATACGCTCTTTTTCTAAGTAGTTTCAGGAAGCCTTTGGAAATTGCGTTGCCACAAAATATATATACCAGGTTTGGTTCTTGATTATGGCAAACCAAAACATAATACTGTACAGGTTTCAAATTAATGATCAACAGTTATATTTATTGTCTCATGTCTTAGTAATAATTAAATTGAAATATATTGCAAGGCGATAGTGTAGTGACTAAACAGCTGTGATCGTCCCACGAAATATTAGTAACAGGTCATCTTGATTATTAACTAAATTAATGAAAATTTAAAATTTACATAAGAAAGTTGCATTTATAAATTACCACACACTACGCAGATATTAAAAACTAAGTTTGGATGAAAACTGTTTGAATGTAATAGATGTAAAAGTGTACATAACATTTACAAGTTTAAACATTATTTAGAAAAAAAGCTCACATTTCATTGTACATAACAAACAAACTGGTTTGTCTAAATCATAGCTTACTTTGTTTGATTCGTGAAAGACTTGCGGCTAGTTATTAAAAGGAGGTTAAAATAATTAGAATAAAACTGAGAGAATTCGCATTGACAAAGGGAATGCAGCAAATCATAACTCAGAAGTTTTCCTTTGTTTGCATATAAACAGATCTCCCGAGCTTAATTTAAACCTCATTTGTGTAAAGTAAAATAGTTAATTAGCTGTTTATACGTGTCTTTTATTTGATTTGTGTAGAATGTAAACTGTTCTAATGACATTTCTTATATGATACTATTCACCCTTTTAGTCATTCAAGTATGATAAAGCTTTAATTTGTTTCGTATACTAAAACTAAATATGTAGTCATTTTAAATAAGGATCTAAACAAGTTTAGAAGTAATAATTTATTTACTAATGCCAAAATTGTTGGCTGTTGAATTTATACATGATTTAACTTAGGTATACTTATTTAGTAAACATTCATATAAAACACACATTATTCTGGCATTGTTAACATTTAGCACATTATTCTATAAATATTTAACAGCACACGAAAAGTTGAATTCAGGATGTTAGTCAAATTGCTAAATGACTGTCACTGTAAGTCTATAAGGTTTTTAGCACATGGCTACTCACACATTAATACCACTTAACTTAATATATATTACCTTCGACTAGAAATTAACTATATTACACAATAATTTACCATCTTGGTAGGAATCTAAACATTTGTGCTGTTCAGCGATGATCGTGGTAAAATTTTAACAGAATAAGTTAAATAATTAATTACACTTTATTTTATTGACTAGCACTTTTTGTTTGAATGGATGCAATTTAGGAGATAACTGGTTGAAGTTTACGTAAAACTTTTTTGGATAAAACATAAGTTTTTATCGTAGGCTATTTAAAAAAACCATTATTGAGCAACACTAAAACAAATAACAAGTAATGTGTTTCTTTCTGAAATCAGACTATACTGTGTTTTGTATGATAGGTGAGGAACATTATGGAGCATTCTTCAGCGTCTCCCTATTTGATGCAGTTAAATTACTGTGATACACTGATTAATTATTTTGCTTGGGAAGATGTTGAAACACGAACATACTTTTGTTTTACAACATGTAATATGTGTAGAATAAGGAAACTGTTTGTATGAGGACAAACTATGTAAGCTCCTCAGTGGTTCAATCCATTCAAAGTAAAGTATAAAGAGATCGAACATAATGTACCACTAGTAGTACGGTTTGTACTGTCCTAACAAATTATTCTCTGCAATTTCAAGTTCTGTTTGTATCAAAGATGATATCCCGCAGCAGTACAAGTTGAACTTGGAAACCGAATCAAACTTCAAGGTATATATTCGTTCAATACCATACTGGATTGTTTTTTATCAACTTGCTTTGTATTGTGTTAGATGTATGCAGTTGTCCGGCAGTGAAATATTTGTAGAGACCTGTCAAGCCCTTGTCAGGTAGCATTTATCCGTAGTGTCCGCAATTGTCCGCTTTTAACAAGTGTCCCCAATTGTCTGTGACGCAATTGTCTGATATTCAATGTTTCGAACGTTTTTAGTGTAATGTTTGCGTTTTGATCAGATTCTAACTTTGACTCAGATACGTGTTATACCTTAAAAATTTTTTACACGAATCATTGTTGAAGAGATATCAAAACACTACATAATGTGTCTAGCCTAAATGGAAAAAAAATATTTGGGGGAGCGATCTGGTGTAGTGGTTAGAACGCGGGACTTCAGTCCCTGAGGTCCCGGGTTCGATCCCCGCCAAGTCACCAATGGATTTTATCTAAGTGATACTGCTGCAACCCCTAGGTCTAGCCTGAAGTAATGTGAAAAACAATCCCAGGCTCATGTCTAGCGTCGTAGGACAAAAAAAAAACTACATAATCTGGTCTCATCTAAACAAAATAATCTTTGATCGTAAAAAACTCGCTAAATCTTATCTAACATGAGTTTATGTTGCACGGATAAGGCAGAAACATCGAAAGCATTGTTTTGAACTCTAGCAATCACAAGTTGGTTTGATGTTCCCTGTTTTCCCCTAAGAGGCTTTGTGCTGTAAGCTTAGCTTAAATCTCCTCATCTCCTTTACAAGGCTACTAAATAGGACTTGAGGAATGCCTCTACTCTGCTTTGTTGTGCTAGTATCTTGCTCTGAAATAATTTTTTTTTGGAAAATGAAACACGGTGACATATTTTAATTGTCTTTTAATCCGCTAATTAGTCTCAGGAAAAAAATATTTAAACTCATTAAATATTTCTACACTGTTAAATCCGAGCAAATTTAAAAAGACGGAAAAATGAATAAAATTATATCTTAATAATAGGTGTCAATTTTTAATTACAAATACAATTTAATTACAAATACAACAGATGAAAACATTTCTGCATATTATATGATGTATTATGTTTGGAGGACTTTCAGGTTAAAACAAAATCCCTTGTTGTTACGATATCCATTAAAATAAATAATAGAAAACTGACTTCAGTAAAACTAATCTGTAACAAAAAATGTATTTGCATGCAAAATGCACTCATATAAGGATTAAATTAATAAATTATAATTTCCATGCGCTACATTCGAATTATCCATTTAAATAAACTTGTTTACGGTGTCCAAACAAGAACATAATGATAATTCCAACTAAATTACATAATACTTTTAACTATACCAATGTAATTGTTTAACAATTCCGTCCTGTGTTTCTATAATGGATTTGTGAAACGTTTTAAGAACAACGATATCCTTTATTTAATAATAACGTCACGTATGTTTTAGTTCAAATTATATATTTTTTTTCTCCGTCAATATGTAGAAAGGACATCAGCTTTGAGTTAATTGCAACAGTTGTTGAGTATTTTTGTTGTTGTTTCAGGAAACACGAGAACATTCTGTCAACTGAGTAAGTATTAAATATGTCTGTAATAAACTTTCCTGTAATAAATTAAATCTTAAGAAAGTAAGAATAGGCTACTTACTAAGATATAATTTTATGTCATTTAGTTATAATTTTACTAAACAATCGAATATTATTTTTGTTGCTATTGGATTTGAACGTTTGAAAAATTATCTATCTATTCTAAAAAATAACTTGCATCTATATTTACCCGATCATAAATTTCAACTTCGACTTTACAAAAGCTGTAATGTGCTTCTAAACTACATGTGTACAAAAGCTGTATTAATTAGTTATAAATTGTTAGAATACATAGTATCATTTCGTAAAGATGATACTACTGCGTCTATGTAAATTAGGACTTGATAGCAAGCTGTGTGTTTGTTCAAGGCGAGCTAAAGATTACTTTTATACCAATTAATGATTTACAATAAATGTTTGCTCATCAATAATTGTTCATATACGTTTAAAAGTTATGAAGATGTACGAACGTAAAACAAATCTTAATAAGACTAAAACATCAATATGTGTATAGTATTGAAAGCATTGTGCTAGAGTTTGATAAAATGATAATACTACAAGACTACAGATCACATATAAAGAATATTTAACAAACAGTTAAAAATTTTAAAGATACAAACAATTAATTCAAGATGCAGCAAAAATAACTATACTTTACATGAGTACGAGTGGCATTTTACAGAGTAGGCAACAAAAAACCCTAAAAGAAAGAAATAACACAAAACTATATTAATTATCATAGATGGAATCGTCTAGCATTCTATTTATTGCATTAAAACATTACAATTGCTTATGCAGTTTGTTCCTCTTTAACCTTCCAAACATGGCCTCTTGTATAGAAGGTGGCCAATCTAGTACAGTAGCCATTAGACCACAACACACACTGATGGTCCTATTTTGTAAGTCAATGCTTTAACTACATTTCACTACCCTTAGTTGTCATCTAACTACTACTACATCACCTGTCCACTAAACACTTTTCAAAGGCAAATGTGACCAAAAACACTAGCAATTACTTCAACGATCTTACTAATGGAAGATACGACATAACTTGGCCACAAAAAATGTGAAAGAGGTCCAGAAAGTAGACTACTAATAGTTTAGATGAATTGAAACCAAACCGTAAGATAGCAAGTCATTTTGCAAGATGAACTCTGATCAGTATTGAACACGTAAAAAGCGTCATCCGTTACCATGGCAACAAGCTGACCTACAGGCCTACTTGCAATATGTTTAAAATCTTATTTTGAAAGTTTCTTTGTGGTGGATGGTAATTGCACCTTAACTTATATTTTAAACTGATTTACCAAACCTCTATAAAGTTTTATGATGGCTGTGAAAAACCAGTTGACGCGCAATAAACCTCATTACTTTTTAACTTTTTACTAGTTAACTTATGACTTATCTTGTATCGTTTAAGGTATATTAATAATTTACTTTTAATTGTGTGAAGCTGGATATAGCTCCACCACATGCAATAAAATAGTCATTTTATCAGCCAATCATACATACCAATTGAATTTTTGTCTCATTTAAACTAACTACAATAGGTATTATGACCTCTGAGCTATAAATACAACTGAGGCACAGACATGGTAACTCTGCTACAATACCGACACGCTGTAAAATTTTGTTATGTTGGTACCAACTACTGTAGAAGAATCAACCAGCTAATAAGCTCATGTCTTTATTACAATCCAACAATCCCCTATCCATCCCAATGTACATACGTAGTACATACGGTAAATAGTACATAAGGTAAATAGTACATACGGTAAATAGTACATACGGTACATAGTACATACGACACATGGTACATACGGCGGCCAACGCATCTCAATTATCTCATTCAGTGCTACCTCCAATTGTATCTCTAGCTCAGTTAATATGACCGTGAGTTTCCACTGAGCGCACAGGGGTGCATTTATTACTCAATACACAGCTAGCTCACCAATACGTGACTACAAGCTTAGTTCATTTGAATTACCTCAGTACGGGTCACATATCAAACCAATACAACTCCAATGGGGAAACGAGAACCTTTATTCAACTTGACAGTTTTTCTCTTCTCTCATCTACAGCGTCGTTATCGGCTTTCTCTTCCATCCGTTAAAAACGTCCAATTTTCAGATCTGTTCTCTCACAGTTGCAATTATAAAATACATATTCCTCTTCAATTCTATTTATGGATCGACGGATCTTGAGGGTGTATTTTACATGTTTTTTTTATTTATTGGGGATTTACAAACATACCAGTTCAATTATATTTTCTTGTGTTCAACTAATTTAATTGAAAAATGTAAGCTTTTTTACTTGGCATTTAAAAGCTGTGGGCTAAAGCCCTGGACATTTATTTTATCATAGCATAAAAAAGCACATTGTAAATGAGAGCTTTTATTTCTTACCAAAATATGTGTAAGTAATTGTATAAAGGGCACAAGTTTCCAAGATATATTATAAATTAAATTGTACTTAATAAAATAAGAGTTTAATTAACTGCCTCTTGAGACATAATTAGTGTACAGTACCTACTTGACGAAATTACGTTGTTTTACAATTTCGGGGAAATTAGGTTAATGACAAAAAACTCTGTCTAAAAGATTGAAAAGTTATTTGAAAATATCAAGATAAATTCTAATATTTAATAAAATGTACTTGTTTTTATTCATTAAAGGCCACAACTTCAACGAAAATTCAATTATATTAGTGTTTTTTTCTCTTTTTTAGTTTTATAAAGCAACATTACTATGTATGGGATTTTAAATATATATTTTTTCTTGTCACAATAACCTTAATGACTACATAAAGTGGAACTGAGGGAATTGTTGACAAAGAGTAATGACATTGTTTTGGTTCGTACAATTTAAGTTGAATGATAATCATGTTTCTGGTTCGTTAACAGCGGTTTGTCGAAATATAACTCATAATAGTTAACAGAGAAAACAGAATTTGTTCGCGTGTTGGTATGAATATATGAATATTACTTTTCCTGATTTTGTTATAAATATTTAATATTTGCCATAAGGAATATATAATATTTTTTTTTATAATTCAATACTAAATCTGGAAAAGGCTTTTCGTACACATAGTAAATCATGGTTAAAGACTAATTGAAATTTAATTTAGACAACTTTTAAGGTAAACAAAAGAAGGAAAGTGAAATTGAATGTCAGTGCAAACAAGTGATGTTTAAATAATCAACTATTCCATGTGTTTTCAATCGAAACAAATTATTCAATAAACATGGCTTGTTTTCTCGCTTTATTTGTTTCACAGAGAAAACGTAAATGTATTGGTTCGTGTTTTATTCTAAACTCTACAGGCTGCATGCAATTTTAATAATTAACACAATAAGGTCATAGGTTTTTTTATAAAACTAAGTAGTATATTATATGTAGGGTGTTCAAAAAAGGTGGGGACATAATTTACGTGGTGATTTCGTAGGTAAAAATAATGAGAAAATCATAAATAAATGTTTTCCCCAAATCGCTTCGTTAACCAGATATCCACAATTTTGTATTGTTTACATAAATATTTTTGTATTTCAATTTTTCTCACCGATCTTTATGAAACTTGGTATGTAGGTTAAGGTAGAAGATACATATGTTAGAAAAAAATCATCTTGATTGAACTTAAAACTCCAAAATAGCGGCCATTAAAATTTGTTAAACTTAAATTGTACAAAAAAATGGCTAATTTTATGAAAAAATGTCAGATTCTCGTTTATTTTAAATTTTTGAATATTTTTGATTATCTATCAAACAATACCAAGTTCAAATACCCCCGCTGCAGCAAACCTGCCGTCTAAGCGAATTTCCATTTGGCCGAATTGATTTTCAATTGATCTATTTAAATAACATTAGGTTTAACGAGTACCTAGGTTTGCTGCTACAAGGAAACTAATAAAGTAGTGTGTTTTTAGTAAAATATTGATAGCTTACTATAAAATAAATAAATTTGCCAAGTTTGATCAAAATATATCCATAAACAAGCAAACTTCAACATTTTACAATATTCTCCATAAGAATAACATGGGAATTTTAAATTTACCATTTTTTTAGTTTTCTCCGTAACCAATAACCGTACAAAAACACTTTGATATACTGAATTGTTTGTTTTTTTAAGCTCTTTAAGAAGGTTTAGAGAAAAATTGGGAAATTTTGTGTTTTGAGGGTAAAAAGTGAGAAAAACCAATTATTACCCCATAAAACCCTGTTCCCATGGTCCGATCATGCTGGATCGCGAACTCATTCAAGTTTATCCCGCCTTACACCTTCAAACCAAATTTCATCAAAATCGGATAAAAATTACTCAAGTTATCGTGTTCACGGACACATATATATATATAAATCTATATATATATATATATATATATCTATATATATATATATATATATATATATATATATATATATATATATATACATATATAAAAATTTGAACGAATGGTGTTTTTGGCCTCTGGGGACATTAAAATGAAAAAGTAAATCGGTCCCGGGCCTAAGTCTTACCATGAGACCTACGGTAATAGCTACTTCCCTATAGGGAAATTCGCTAAAAGATCAAATATATGATATAGCTGAAATATTACAATTTTTAATTGTAAAATGGGGTAGAATAAGGCAGAAGCTAATCAGATTTGCCCCATTTTACATCAAAATCGTAATATTTCGGCAATTTCTTATTCTATATTTTTGAAATTGGTATCGTTAGATTGGGCATTATTATGTTAAATAAAAGTGTTCTTGACATTATTTCATAAAATCTGCCGTTTTTGAGTAATTTAAGTTTAAAAAAATAAAACGGTCGCCATTTAAAAATTTAAGTTGAATCAAGATGATTTTTTTCTAACTATACAAACATAACTAGTTTCATAAGGATCATTTGAAAAAATTCAAAGATAAAAATGTTTATGTAAAAAATATAAAATGGTGGATATCTATAACAAAGCGATTTTTAAAAGAATGTTATTCTTCATTTTTTTCCTTATTTTGACCCAAGGATTCACTAGGCAAATTATGTCCCCAACTTTTTTTAACACCCTGTATAATTATATTTTTAACTGCCAATGGTAAATGCGTTTTTAAAAGCGTGTACATTATTAATAGCCTTCTATAAATAGTGCATTACATAATTTATCATATTTTTATATTGAATTCAGTTACAGCGTAACATTAAATTTTTTTTATCTAAGACTTGAAACTCTTAATTATAAAATGGTAAATATTTTTCAAAAACTATAAGGAGTGTGAAAGAAAATACAATCCAACATTACAATAACAGTGGTGTAAGATATGTGAACGTAGTCGTTACCCCTTTTAAGTTTATTCCTCATCAGTTTAATATTCAATAAACTTTTTTATGCATAGCTCATTTTAAACTGGTAAACGTTAAAACTATGCCATTCTATCTGATAGGTAGGCCTACGAAACACTGGAATTCAATGATTCCAGCGATAAATTCAAAACTTTGGTTGTAATAATGATTATAATCCAAATTTTCTAGCCCCTGAACATTACAAACTGTCTCTGTAACTTGTGAAAGTTGTTGTCAGGGGAAGGTAATCATTATTAAATTGAAATAGACAGAAGAACTCAACATTAGCTCAATTTATATATACCATACCAAGTATCCAATGCTTTATCATACTCCTATCAAGTTTATAGACAAATCGTTTCAATGAATTGCCTATGTAAAATGGAAATTGTTGTTTTTTTCAGATTAAACATTTTATTACTTTCCAGGCATTAATTTGTCGTTTTACTGTTAGTTCATTTTTTTATTAAATTGTTCATGAATAGGCATGCCTAAGTAATTCAGCAATTACTCATTCGCATCGCAATAACATCGGTTCATATCTACTGTGAGATAAAGATAATACATGAATGTATATGTAATAAATTGCTATCTAAATGTTCACGAGTGAATAAAATCTTTCACTGGCACAATTATATAAGTATTGCAAAAATAATTTTGACTATCTATCTCAATTTCTGAATCTACTTAACAACTGATATTCTTAGGGTTTTAAACGTTTTTCATCTACATTTATTTTGAAACGATCAGAAAAAGATAACCAAGATAAATTTGCAACCAAAAAACTCAATTTACCCAATCAATCAACAGCGTGCATACATTATGGTAATTCATTCAGTCACCAGACAGTTCTAATTACCGTTTTTACCCGATAAGGTTCTATTTCATCAGTCTATTCAAAATATGAGTAAATTGTTTTTAAAATTAAATTTTATTTATCTAAAAAAATCTTAAGTTAACTACTTAACACATTCGCTAACTATTTCAACCATCTCGTCCCACAAATAATGTTTTCAAAAACAAAAGGGATAAAAGATAACACAGAGAGTTTAAACTTCCACAAACCAGAGACAAGGACGTAAAGTTCGTTACATGCAATAGCCTGAACTTGACATGTCGGGACACAGACTCGTTAACATATCAGCTGACACACTTTACATTTACAATATTGACAAAGGAAAAGAAAACGAAATTTAGCTACCAATATCAGGTTTACTCATAGCAAATTTTTTAGTCCGGTCAAATGAATATAGTTTCACTCCGTTGTAAGTATATGGATTGCTATTTTGATAAGTAAAAAGTGTTTAAGAACAACAAATGTTGTTTGAATGTAATAGTATATTTCGTGACTAGGGTCAAAAATGAGGGTTTGCTGGCTCGAGATAATTTTTATGTTCTCAACTTCGTATCGAACTTAAAACGACAGAGAGCTGCAAAACCCTTTCGGCCCGTGGTGCGAAAGTTATTTGTCACCACACTTGAGAAAATATATACAATAAATTAACGCAACTACAACTTTAAGGTGAAGACATATTTAGAGGAATCAGCAAAAATAATAAATAATAGTTGCTAGACACTGGTGACAATAAAACAAGTAAATTTCAACGCATAATATGGATACTGCTTGTGTATTTAATATACATCAATGTTTTAAGTAAATAAGGGAACATCAGGTTTTCGGCCCTAGGGATGTAAAAACCTGCTCGGTCCCTAAATCACGATGACAGCTGGCATGGACAGCAATACGTAGCTTTCAGCCTCCAATTAACGTTTATAAACTGCTAAAAACATCATAGTGTTTTGAAAACGGTTTTAAACCACAGAGCCTTAAAGAATACCTAATTAATTTTTAAACGATGTCACTTCCCTATCTTTAGGATCAAATATTTGTTAAAACGGTATCCAACATTTAACAACAATGCTATAAACTACCTGCTGTAACAATACAAACAAAGATACGGCCAAACATGTACATTCATTTTATGAGTTTGTGGTTGTCCAGCAAACATGATACTTGTGCTATTAAAACACCCCTTGTGCTATTAAAAGTCTGAATCATTTCGCATTTACATTAGATTGACTCATGAAACGTAAGTATTATTTTTCACAGACGTTTATTTTTGGTTTCAAAGACGTTCGTCTCGCACAGGAGTACTGCTTCAAACACGGATTCCAAAACATTTACTTAACAAATTTAGTTAATTGTACTAGATTTCATTGTGTACGTGTTGACACATTTAAAAAATCAAGAGATAAAAACTTTATAAATAATAGGAATTGAAAGTTATTAGTACAGACTTTCAGCATAGTCGTTAAAAGTAATTGGATAATCCAAAGTAAATATTAATAAGTTAAAGAATATGCAATGTTTAGAAACAGTATGCGATAAAACAATCAGATTTGTCGCAGTACATCTAAATATCGGCTTACATAGGGTTAGCATGTAAACTGTGTTGTTATGACTGTAGTTTCTCTAGTAGCAAGCTGGTAGAACTACCTACACATCCTCAGCCATAACATGACAGGGGAATTTCTACATTATCTTTACATCAACTTTCTTGTACAATCCTTAGTAATCAAATATGATATATTTGCTCACGTGTTCTTCTTTTTGTTATTCAATACCGTACGTCAAAAATAATGAATCAAGACTCTTAGCGGCCATCTTTCTGAGGAAGTAGCGTATCACTGAATACGTGATAAAATTGATTTTTAGGTCCAATAACTTTGTGCAAAGCTTTGTAGATCTATTTTAAATATAAAAAAAATTATCCGACCCGGGACCTTTGTACAGCTTGTGTATAAGTGCTATACATTTAAAAAATATTTAAATTACTGTACTTCCGCACTAATAGTTAAATAAAAAAAAGACAAATAGTTAGTTATCCGCAGCAGTGATATCCGGGACAGCAAAGAGAATTGAAAGCCTCCACGAGATTGATGAAGAAGATTAGGATTATAACCAATTGAATCCGATTTAATTAAAGTTTTTATATTCCTGCAACGGTTCAAATTCTAGTTAGTTCCACGCCCCAATAAGATGAACATTTTATTTTCTAAAATATATTTGTAAGCGTTTATCTTTTGCATAAGAATGATGTTACATGATACAACTAATTCGTTTTAGTACTTTTCCGTACAGTGTTTTGTTTAAATATTATGTTACATTTTTGTTAAGTCGTTACTTCGAATTGTAATGTTCGCATTCGACCCTTAAGATCACAGGTTCAATCCAAGTAAAGTTGATTCTGAATACCATTTCCCACTACTTTGACTTTTTCTAAAAACAAGTCAGAGTAACAATAACAGGATTTCTTCTAACAAGAAATGTTAAAAATGCCAATAACGCAGAGCAACATGGCAAACATAAATATACACGAGACTAAGAATGGAACAAAGTAATAATTTTTGTTTTAATTTTCATTTCAGAGACACGTTGTTAAAACAAACATTAAAGATGCCTTGTTGTATGTTATGTGTTGATATGATATAAGTCTGTGGAAGCTCTGATGAACATTTTACAGAAAAAAATACTCTATTTGAACACCCCCTTCTGCATAAAATTCTTGTAAATTTTCAAATTTCAACAAGTTTCAATATATTAAACTGTTTCATGTTTTCCCATAATAATTTTTGATGGCATCCAAATCTAATCCAGCCATGTAGTTTACCACTCCAAGACTTCACAGCATGAACCTACAGCTGAAAACATCTAGCGAGTCTTTGAATCTCTTTGAGTTTACTTTACTTCACTTTGTCTCTTTGAAATGCTTCTTGGATTCAAACATCTTCGTCGCAGTTCTTTAATCCTTACAAATGTCTAACCTTATTTTCCACAACTTCCTTTAATTAATGAAATAAACAAAAACTTTTCATAGACGTAATGGTCCTATAATGTACATCATATTGTGAAACCTTTTTTGCGATCGGAGATCAATTATGTTGCTCTATTATTATGGTCCTCAATTATGGAGATTAGTGTATTTTACTGTGTCCAGCTAATACAGTGCTAATACTGTGTCCAGCTGTGTATTTTATGTGTTTGCTGTGGGTCAGGTAATTCTGTATTTTTTTATTTGGTTTTTGTTTTAAGACTTTAGCTGGGGTTGTTTATCAATCTTGTTTTATTTTAAGTGCTTTCTCTCCTAGGGACGGAATCAGTTTCCATAACCTGACACGTTAAAAACTTGTTTTTTCCTAATCATGATTCATGATGGGAAACGTCAGAAATAATCCCACAAACACCATCATTTTGTATGTTAAAAGTTTTAACTACATTAAATACTGCCAAACTGATATCAATAGGAAATGTTCTTTTTTAACATTTTGATACTGACATTGAATAGTACAGAAATATTACTTATCTCCATCCTTATTCATAATTATTAAGCTTACAATATGGTGGTAAGGTACAAAATCATTATCTTGTGAAGTTAAAATAGCAAAGTAAGTTAAACCACGCAAAAAATGCCCTGCCGTGACCAGGATTCGTACCTGGGCTATTGCAACCATAACTCAATGTCCTGACCACTAGACGATCACGGCTTTCTGTACGTGAGATTATGATAATTAAGAAGAGGATGATTTCATCACAGACGGAAATCGGATTAATCCTACTATTTCTGTGGTGTTTATCCACGTTCTTCAAACCCTCAAATCTACTTTTAAGCCCTAATTGACCAAAAGTATTGTTTAGCTATTGCATCTTGGTTCAAGCTTTAATACGTCACACAACATCAATTGTTTGGTAACATTCTCATACTGTGCACCCTGAACAAGTAGTGTATAACATTGCATTTTAACCTTCTGATTGCTTTACAGTTAACCCAACGATCACGTAAAGTAGTAGTTGTTCAAAGAGCCAACTTGGAATTTAATTAAAATTAATGTAGTCAATGTTCGATATAAAATTTTTTGTTGGTAATTAAATTCAGAACCGACAAAAGCCAGGTCATGTTTACTCTAGAGTCAGTGGACCAATAATTTACCCAAGGCACCCACGCACTCGGCTCATAACACGCTAGTAGCCTGTATGGTGCTGTAGTTTTAGAAGTGCATTCAAGCAATGTGATATGTACTACTGTCTATATTATGTGCTACTAATTGTTGTCTTGTTTAATTTTTCTAATGAATGTTACTCATGAATTAAGGTAAAAAATTAGTACGTTTGACAGTTTTACTCTAATTTGTAATCTTTATTTTTAAATATCTGACCCATCAAATAAACTATTTATATAGTAAATTATAGATAAATGTCAAAAAGCAATTGGTAGGGTGGAATTTACAATATTAAACACTACAAGTTGTGATCGGCTATCAAAAAATAAAATTCAATAATTTATGAATTCGTATATTAAATTAAGACCAATTTTAGTTTTGAAATTTTCTTTACCAGAAACAAACTTAATTAATTTATTCATTATATCAGTTTACAAAATATGGCTAGAAAATCATAGTTTAAGTAAATGTGCGAAAGTAACTTAATTCTAACTGTTATCGTTCTATAACTATTTCGAACAATCTCGACAAGTAAATCGAAAATTATTTGCTCGACTGAGCGCTGATTTACCTGACCCTTTAGTGAATAAGATTTTCCACTTGACCTATTCAATCAAAGTTTTTAATCATCCATCTATTTCATAAACATTCCAATTTACTTATAATATATACAGCAGGTGGAATCGTAACACGTGTCGACTGTACCGCAAAATATAAATGGTAATTTAATAGCAGTGAGTTTAATAAATAGTGTTAAAGGATATAAATATTTTAGTAACTGATTTGAGCTCCAAACGCATCAGTATGAAAAATATTATTTTTCTCTTAACTGACAGCACGCAATTAAAAATCCGCCATCATTTACACACCCACATGTTTCGTTTTATAAACTTTAGAAGAAATGAAATATTTCAAGATTTTTACTTTCCTCTTGGTACAAAAGATGATACATTGGACATCGTCAGTTACGATCTAACCTATCCATCTATTAATTTCTGGGTGGTAATAGTGTTCGCCTAGTAATCAAAAGTCCGCGCCGCTACACTCATCTCCATTCATACTTGGCCTACATTCCTATGGTAGCCATGTCAAAGTAAAGTATTAAAGTCGCCGGTTCGATCCTGAGAAAAGGGCCGTAGAAAGATTGGCAGACATTTTTAGCCACTTTGGAATAGTACGACTGGCACAATTATTAAAGGGGAATAAAAAGGGTCAACCTGTAAGGTTCGGAAAGGCACGAAATAAATAATCACTTTTCTTTTTAGTGGGGCAGAGCTCTTAAATACCGAAAAATAATAGTTCTTGTCAGTCCACGTCATGGGGCGTACAATTTTAAACTTATTTCTGGTAACTGACTGAAGAGGCTACAGTATTTATTATTACAGTAGAACCCAATAGAATCTCTAGCTTTAAATATGATTAGTTTAATGCAATATACCAATATAAGGTATTTTATGTATTCTGCTTGATTCTCAGTGTAAAAAGTGTAAGGAACAACCATGTAATTCCCAAAGTATTTTTAGAACTGAATATCTAGTATTTTAGTGACATGTCACTAAAATGTTTATTTTTCATTATTATAAAAATCCCATATTTCCCGTCAAGCCCCTCTGTACTTTATAGTAGTTGTTCATTAATTGATTGGATTTTTTTTACTTTTATATCCCTAGTACAAGCCACAAAGTCACCCTCTATAATGTAGGTGTCAAGAACCATTATTTAACTTGACAGTTTTTCTCTTCTTTCGTCTAAAGTGACATTATCAGTCTCCTCTTCCATCCGTTAAAAAGTCAATACAACACATCTCTTTTATCTCACTCCAATAATAAATTAGATTTATCTGTTTTACCCTCCAATGCATTTAAAGTAATTAAACGAATAGTATGTTTTATAGTAAAACTGTTTAAACTAAATTTTTGTGGTGGTTTTAATTTTGCAATAGGAAAATTGCATTAACATTAATATTTAATCCCGGACCCCCCGGGGTCTCCGGATCCCCCGGGGGGGTTGTATCCCGGGGGTAGTGATTGGTGCGGAAATGAAAACTTTGTTTTACGGAAACCGAGGGGAGGACACATTACAATAACATTTTCAATAAATTTTTATTGTTTTAACATTGCTTTAATAGTTCAAAAAACATTACCAAGTACTTTGTTGTTTTCCAAAAGGTCTAACCTTATGAAATACCGTTTCAATTACTGAAATACAATTAATTCATATATGTTACTTTGACTATTATTAGAACTCTATTATTCAATATGTTCATGTAAAACAATATTAAATGAGACATTTTCAATATTCCATGTTCTGTGAGATGAACATGAGCCAGAGGTAATGAGGCATCTTTGTCTACCCAAGCACACCTTTGTGACGCAGTATTCACCAAGGCTGGCATTGAAGGTGTTAACATTACACCTAACTGTGCTAAACACCTTTGTAGCAGCGTTGACGGTAACAGGTTATAGCTGTCTGTTGCTAGTGATAGTGTTAACGTAAACCTTTACTTTGAAACTCTTTTCTAGTGAGGTGTTTTTAATGACTAAGCATTTACACTTGCTGCCAGTCAATGTTTTAACATCTTTACTAGATTCTATTTAAGTCAAAGCTGTATCCCTCCATTAAATGTAGTATTTTTTTTTTTTTTTTTTTTTTGTAACTTTGAAACTGAGAGTGATAAGTTGAATAACACATCTTGGGAGTAAAAGCTTTAATCTCATGCAAAATGTGCCTAGACATGTGCATAGGTGAAGGGATTGGCTCTCGGACTATCGACTATTGTTGTTGACCTAACAACTTATATATATCACAATAAGTCATTTCATTAGTTTAACTTGGCAAAGAGTTTGTGGATTCAACGGAAATTACTAATTCAGGTTAGCACAATATGTTGGTGGCTCACATCAACTACTGCAATTTTGATTTAAAAACTGGCGATATAACATGGGGATGAAGGAATGTCTAGTTGTATCAATAGTCAAAGGTAAAGGTAGGAAAACTTAAAAACTTTACTGGCAAGCTTTAGTATCATACAACTAAACAGGTTGTCCAAAACATATTTGTAACTACTCTGCACACGAAAGTACACTTTCTAAACGTAAAATGAGCTAGGAAAATAGGTTATTCCCGCTACTGCACAGCAAAATTACATAACGTTAACTTTCTGTGCATTTGTGGTGCACGGAAAGTAACCGTTATGGGATTTTGGTGTGCAGACCGATCTGCTGTTGCATAACGCTCAGCGTATGAATTTGTTTTTTTCCCTTGATACCACTAAGTTAAATAAACAAAAACATTCATGTTGTTTACAAGTTTTTCGATATCGTAATGAAAAATAATGTTCAATACTCGTCTTAAAAGTGCCATTGCGGGGCTCGATAGCATTTTCCACGCCCGGCTTCACCTCACGCGTAAATGCAATCTCTCCCCGCAAAATGTCACTTTTGATACTAGTAATGAAAACTACTATTGTGGTAGTGTTCCATCTCCAATTTTAAAACACAGCTGTTCATTTCAATTTCAATAGTGTGAGGCAATCTTGAAGCTTGAATTTGACTTAAGTTAAGGATGGGTGTAGTTAAATTTATCCATAATCATCAACCAACTGCTGTACTTGTAATAATATGAAAAACGCCCCTGTTTCACTGTATAAAGTGTCATTCTTTTACATTTTTACTTTGACGAGGACTTTTTACGCCGTAAAAACAAGATAAACACGTAAAGGGTTTCACTTTTTTCGTAGCTATAATGTCTACAAAGCTGACAGAGGAATGGTTGACAAAGAGTAATGGCGTTGTTCTTCTTTGTAAAATCTCAAACTGTAACGATTTACATGTTTCAGAGTATTTTCATCAGCCTAGTGTAAGTAGTATAGATTCCATAAATATACTAATGGAAATAAAAGAGAGAGGGCATTTTATTTTATTTGTTATCTAAATATATAAAAGGCAAAGCCCTCACTGACTCACTGACTGACTGACTCACTCACTCACTCATCACTAATTCTCCCACTTCCCATTTACCTAGGAGGCTGAAATTCGGTACACCGATTCTTTGGGCATTAAATAGGAAAACTAAGTAGTTTTCATTCTGATCGGGCTTTCGGGCTCCACCCCAGTGGCTCTGGAGTTTCCCATGTTAACCTTATGATTTTTTATATTTAAAATGAATTAATGAATCTTAACAGCTGTTTCAATTAAACATGTTGGTTCTGTTCTATGATTTTCAATAGCATTTAAGTTACAAGGATTACCAACAGGGTGCAGCACTATTATTTTTTTATTTTTTATTTATGACAACACCTAATTTGCAACCAAAAGGTGAGTGACCGTAGCGAACGAACTTCAACCTAGAGGCGCGGTAGCGTAGCGAACGAGCTTCAACCTAAAGGTGAGTGAGCGTAGCGAAAGAACTTCATTCAGGACGTGATTGAGCCATGCGAATACTTATGAAGTTAAACGGGGCAAAGCCCGCGGGAACAGCTAGTCTATATATAAAGCCAAAAGTACCCATGAACTTTTGAGAAAACTACAAGTCACACCCCCATAAACCATATACTTAAAATGTTCGTCATGACGAGAAACCTTGCGCAAAACTATCTATTATTTCTTAAATTGCCCTATAAGGTCGTAATTGCTTTCCAAAGGGAACTTTCCATATACCTAATGTTAAAAATACCTCAGCTGTATTCATTTGTATGTTATTCTTTCAATTTATTTACCTAACCCGCCATGTTAAACATCCCTATCCCAAGCGTGATGTATACAACTTCCTTACTTCTCGAGTGATGTAAAGTTGAAAAAAACTCACTCGGTGATGTAATGAAACCCATTTAAATAACATAGAGTGCTTAACTTAAAAAATATACCTCTATGGAGCCAACGACGTTCAACGCTAGAAATCAGCTGTGCGCTTGAATTTTATTGTTATGTTTTGAAGAATTTTCCTAACCTAGCTTTTGTTTGTAAATGAACGTTACTGTTAGAAGATGAGTGAAATGGACAATGAAAAATATTGTTCGTAACCTCCTGTATATTGTCGGGTCAGGTAAAATCTTGTACGTTACACGTTACGCAAGAGCGTGTTTACATCACTTCGGTAAATTATGCAACTCGCTTCCGCTCGTTGCACAACATTCCCCTGCGTGATGCAAAAACGCTCTTACTACACTTGTAAGGTAAATAGCTATTATTACCTCTTATTAAAATCAGGTGAGATTATTTTTTTTATTACTGTATTCTTTTTTGTTTATTTCAGCTTAACCTAACCAATCAATAGTTTCATTAAGTTAATACTTATAAAGTCAAACGGAGTGAAGCTCGTGGGTAACAACTAGTCATTAGTAATAACTAGTTATACAAATATTTATATTTGTTTCTATAGAAATCTATCATATTTTTAAGCACACTTAAGTTAAAACAAAGGGAAATAAATTACACAATATTTTACATAAATAATCAATGTAAAACATGTATTTCCAATTTAATTTCGCAACTGTCAGATGAGGAAACTGTGTCGGACATGAATGTGAATGATGTGGAAATAATTAATTTATGTGTTTTGTATCGAAACATATCGTTCAATAAAACGTGACTTGTTTTCTCACTAAAACGCAAATAGTCGGTAGCTGTTTTATCGAAAACGCTACAGGTTGTATGATTAGGTTTTAATAATAACTATTCGACCTTAATGAATACATTCAACCGATTTGGGTTTTAAGGTAAATGGTGTTTTATAAATGTATGAAAAGAAAAAGTTGATTCGTATGTATATCATTAATGTATTGTATATACCTATGATAAATAATAACCGCCCAATAACCATAGATACAATTATGCAGTGTATACCTATGAAAAAATACGACATTTTTACGGTACTGTACTCAAATTATGAAATATTAAATACTAAGTATTCAAACATTATGTACATAAATAAGATATTTCAAGTCTCAATGTTATGTATTTCATATATTATAGCCACTATACCCATGCATTGAAACTGGGACGGAATGTAAAAGAGAAAATTGGTTAACCTATTCAATTTTATTGTACGAAAATAGATAAAAATACAAAATCAATTTTTGAAAACAAATTTAACTGCACCGCTTTCATTTTATTAAGAATACTAACATATATATTTTTTAAATTAGGTAAGTGGTGAAAATATATTAGTCTACCTAGTAGGAAATAGTTGCGCTGAAACATATGCAACTGTATTATTCAAATTCAGTTACGCTTACTTAAAAGTGTATTTACTTGAAAACCTGCCTATATTAAAAATCAGTAGGTGAAAAATTATTTTGCAGAAGGATACCTTCTCGAAGCAACAAATCAATTTATTGACATTGAAGTAACCTAAAATGGGTACGTTTTATCCAAACTATTATATTATCCCTTCAGCTCATTATATGAATTTCAAAGAAATCAAAAGGAATAAATTATACGAAAATGTTTTTTTTAAGAAAACCCAAATCATTTGATAAATAAATCATCAATTAACGTATACAAACATATGGTTGAACATAACATCTTTTTAGTACGCTTAACATACGAGTTTGCTGTTAGGAATTAGGATAGAATTAGGAATTAGAATTAGGATTAGGTAGATTTTTCGGATTAAAAAATAATGCTGACGTTGCCACTAATAAACCCGCGAGTTAGAAAATTTCCTTTTGTAATTTTTTTTTTCGTTAGTAAAACGCTTACAAGTCATAGTCTAAAACGTTAAACTGTCAGACGACAGAGTTGAGAGGTGTATTACCTGTTTGAGCTAAATTGGAGCCACCTATTTTACCAATCTAAAAAAGTAATACCAAATCACATTTCTGTAAGGTAGTATGGGATACAAATTTTGAAACCATAGTTTTATCTCCAGTTTTACAAAAAAAATATTTTTTAAACACACAGCGTTAATTAATTATGACCCAACGTCATAGGATGGTTGTGTAGACACTGTGTATCACTGCCAATGAATTTACGTTCTAGTGTAATTACATTTGAGGACATGTCCTTAATGGGAGCTTTCTCTCACACACGCGCACACACTGAACTAATCTTTTTAACTTATTTTTGTATATGCATAAATAACACATATAATAATCATAGTAACATTCAAAATTACACGCTACCAACGGGTAACATCGCCAACTATACTATGGTGAATATTTAGTCAATTGTGAATATCCATTCTAGCTAAAAGGAAAGTTAGTTGTGTTTCCTATATGTTTTACTCCCCGGATAAAACCATTATCAAAGAGAACCCCCTCAAACCCCGTCGAAGTCATATAAACATCTGATTTAAGCCGCGAACAACAACCTCAAGGCTAATACAGTTTGTTCAGGGTTTTTGTTGTTGTATTTAACTCCTCGTCGTTGGTGATTTTGAAAACGGAAAGTCTATGTTTACTAAGTGATTGCTAAAATTGTTATCATAAAAAGTAAATGACGTTGCTATACATGATTTAACTATTTCATGTTTGGACAGATTCAGCATTAATTCCTTAATTAATGTAATACTTTACTTTAATACTTTTTATACTTTTTATTGAAATCACGACCGTACAAAGTAGGTATTTTAAATAAAGATGAGTGTAGGATGAGTTGCATGATCTTTTAGTCTTTTTAATTACTAAGGCCGACATATTCCTTAGACACAGCTGTTAATTAATACCCCATACAGCTAATGGCGACTAAGAAACCTACATTTTATAGTGGAATATGAGCCACATCATTGCCTTGGTATTAACAAATTTGTCTATATCAGGATAGTACAGTACTGTGGATAGTCGTAGTACTCACTAGTGCGGACGTTAATCCACACCAGGGAGTATCACATCCACAGTGCACGCCTATAAATATCCACAATAATATACATCGCGGTACAGTACAAAACCTCATATATTATTCCTAAACCATTTTACTCGTAACATTGTTAATAACTTTTCTCGACATTGCTATGTTTAAGCAGCTTTTGTTGTTAACACTTAAAGAAATGAATAACACGACTGCGTAACTAATAAGCAGACTAACATAAGTTAAGTTATTTCATTAATTTCAGTTAGTTAAGTTAAGTTAAGTGATGTTTAAATCTTATTAATCCCAGCAGATCTACTTATTTCAAACAAAAGAGATCTCTGAATGATGATGCTCTGCACTTCCTTTTACCATTCTCTTGTTGTATCATGAATTTTCTAAATAATATATTTAATCATTTTCAACCTATTTTTCAAATAACATGAACACTGTGTGCTATGTTAAAATGTTTCAGGTACAGGTAATGCAGGTAATTATAATTAAAGGTCTACAGATAACAATTTCCTGATTTTATGAAAATTCTGGTATTTTTCAAAAATGAAGGGAGGATGAAATTATTGTTGAAATTATATTGTGAAATGACATGTTTTCGTTGCATGTTTATCACCTGCGAAATCCATCATTACTAAGCAGAATGTTTACTATGCGAAAGTTATGTTTACTATCTTTTTTTAATTTTGCCGACGTAAAAAAACTTTTTCATGAATTGCCCTTTAATGTCGTAATTCCTTTCTAAAGGGAACTATGTTAAAAATACCTCAGCTCGATAAATCTCGCACTTCAAACATGGTCTCAAATATTTAATTACCCACTTTTTACTCTTGTTATGAAATGTGCTATTTAGAAAGTAATGGACTATTTTTGTGTGTTTTGTATGGAAAATTGTGTTTAATAATCGAGACTTGTTTTCTCATTCTATTTGTTTTTTACAGTGAACGCAAACATATTGATGCATTTAATTCAACTCGCTAGAGGTTAAATATGTAATTTCAAAAAATAATAAAAAATAATGTAGGAAGTTTTTTTAAGAGCGTAATGATATATAATATAAATATATTTGACATTTACCTTTTTAGGGCAAATATTTTCATTCAGTCATAGATAGAAGTAGATTTGGTCTTATTACAAGAGTCATGTTAGGTGACAGTATACATTAAAATGTAGCATTGTAACTTAAATACTGTTGTTACTACACAACCAATTGAAAAATACAATTATCTAAATTGTGCTTTCAAATATAAATGATTAAATAAATTGCCCTGCTATGACTAGTATTCGAAACTGCTGCTGCGTTTGAAGTGCAATATCTTATCACTAGGCACTAGACTATCGTGGCTTTCTGGGTGTGAAATTTGAGGAGAAAGAACTAATTATATTGTCTGTGCTACAGCAGAACCTCGATAACAAAACCCTCGAAAACAAGTCACTCTTGATAACAATTGTCATTATCAAATCCCCTTGAAATTATTTTACCACTAATCACATGTTATTGCAAACTTCGTTAAGAAGTCGACCTTTATAACAAGTCTTATTTTATAATCCCTATGAGAGTCTTGTTATCAACGTCTGTTAGAGACCTAGCTTAATTGTAGAGACTGACTAGTCAGGATTGTACAGTGTGGTGTACAAACTCTACCACTGCTATAGGATGTACAATCTAATTCAGAAGGGTCACTTCGATCCCCCCAAATACCAAGCTTCATTTTTCATATTTGACATTTTGCCTTGTAGTCCAGTAAAATAAGACATTGGGGTATGCAAATGACCGGGTGGTTTTTATTTTGTGCAGTGTACACAAATGTTGAAATGTTTAGAATCATACAAATCTAAAAATGCTTTTTTTGTACGATTATTGGTTACGGAGAGAATTTAAAAATTTGAAATTAAAAATGCCTATGTTATGCTTATGGATAATATTGTTAACTATTAAAATTTGTCTGTTTATGGATACATTTTTAAAAGATTTTGTAAATTTATTTGTTTTTTACTATAATTTTATGGTTTTAATAAAATACATATTTTGTTACCCTCTCTGTAGCATCAAACCTAGGTACTCGTTAAACCTAATGTTATTTAAATAGGTTTGTGAAAATCAAATCATGCAAATAGAAATTCGGTTAGTCTGCAGGTTTCCTGCGGTGGAAGTATTTTTATTCATAATTACGTTAACTTTTTTATTAATAGCAAATAAATTAGCATACTCACTAAATCCATACCGTGTTTGATTTAAACAACTACATTGTGGATTTATAACAAAATTACCACTTTTATAAATCTTTGAAATTTTTTTTTATTTTGAAGGTCTGTATTTTGGCCATTATTTATGCTAGATACTTGGTGTTAAGCTTAAACTGTCACAAATTTATCATCCTGTAATTTAATAAAGTAATACTTTCAGTTAAACCAACCGTTCGCAAGATAGATTGAAAAACCATAGGAATGGTCAAATATTTGCTATTTCGTTAACAAGTGGCACGCCCCGTGGTACGCCATGGTACCAAGCTCGAGGTGGAAAACTTGAATTTTATGTTATGGGCCCAACACTAACAACATAACCAAAAAAATCTAAACTACCCGACCTTTTACACATTTTCTGACATATTTACTGGACTATGGCCTTTTTCCTACTAAATTATTGTCTCTAAAGTGCAATAGATACTTCAAAATCTTCAGCCTAACTAATATCCCATAAAATTCAAATGAAAAATATTTGTATGTGTTTTAGCGAATTTCCCTATAGGGAAGTAGCTATTACCGTAGTTGGCATGGTAAGACCTAGACCCGGGACCGATTTACTTTTTCATTTTGATGTCCCTAGAGGTCAAAAACATCATTCGTTAACATTTTTATATATGTATATATATATAATGTGTGTGTGTGTGTGTCCATGAACGCGATAACTTGAGTAATTTTTGTCCGATTTTGATGAAATTGGGTTTAAAGGTGTAAGGCGGGATAAACTAAAATGAGTTCGCGAAACAGCATGATCGGACCATGGGAACGGGGCTTTACGGGGGGTTTATGGGGTAAAAATTATTTTTTAACCCTCAAAACACAAAATTTCCTATTTTCTCTCTAGACCTTTTTAAAGAGCTTAAAAAACAAATAGTTTAGTATACAAAAGTGTTTTGTGTGGTTATTGGTAACTGAGAAAATTAAAAAAACTGATAACTTAAAATTCCCATGTTATTCTTATGGAGAATATTGTAAAATGTTATAGTTTGCTTGTTAATGGATATATTTTTATCAAATTTATCAATTTTATTTATTTTATAATAAGCTATTAATATTTTGCTAGAAAAGTCACACTATTAGTTCCCTTGTTGCAGCAAATCTCGGTACTCGTTAAACCTAATGTTAAATAGATTCAATTGAAAATCATTTCAGACAAATGGAAATTCGCTTGGTCGTCAGGTTTTCTGCAGCGGGGGTATTATTATTATAACATATCTGTAAAGAGTAAGTACTGTAGTTATATTTGAACTCTGATAAATATAAAATGTCCAGACAGGACACGCGGGTGCATTTCAAAGCCAGGTTCGTGTTTATTCTCGAGTCAGTGGTCCAATAATTCACACCAGGCACACACGGCTAATACCACTAGACTGGTCTGATTCTCTATAGTGGCCAGGGTGTGATTTAATCGCATCATGATATACTAATTCATAATTATTCATTTAACGAAGACATATTTTATAATAGTGTTTTGTTCAAATATTACTCTTTTTTACCACACTCGACAGGAAGTAGTCGCTTTCTGTACTATTTGTAGACGAGAAAGTCGTTTTTTGTACAGAAAGGGAACGGTAAAGTCAGCTCGAGTCCGGTAAATTTATTATTCCCTCTTTCCTGCACATAACAAGTATTTTTAGTTGTTAGCGAATTTCCCATATAAGGAATAAGCTATTACCGTAGGTCTCATGGTAAGACCTGGACCCGGGACCGATTTACTTTTTCGTTTTGAGGTCCCCAGAGGCCAAAAACACCATCCGTTCAAATTCATATGTATATATATATTTATATATGTGTCCGTTAGCGCGATAACTTTCTACTTGAGTACCCAACAGGTTAAGTGTAAGAAAGGGCTATGTGGCCCTAAATGCCTGTGTAAATAAATGATTTTTCATTTAATTTCAGAGTTATAAATCCATTAAATTTAATGTCAACTCAATTTGTTAATTATCTTGACATGAAAGCCTGCACAACCAGAAAACAAAATAACCATAGGCTATACTTATCCAACTTCTAATAATACTTAATACCCCCGCCGCAGCAAACCTGCAGACTAAGCGAATTTCCATTTGACTGATTGGATTTACACTAAAATGTCTCCTTAAAAATATCACATTTATTCCCGATTTAAATAGAATTAGTTTAACAAGTACTTAGGTTTGCTGCATCAGGGAGGGTAAAACTGTTTTTTTTTTTGTAAAATGTTAATAGTTAGTAAGAAATAAAAAAGAATAACATGGGAATTTTAAATTTACAATTTTTTGGAATTTTCTCCGTAACCATTAGGCGCATAATAACGCTTCAATATACTAAATTATTTGTTTTTTTAAGCTCTACAAAATAGTTTGGAAATAAATTGCAAAATTTTATGTTTTTTGGGTCAAAAATGGGAAAACCTATTTTTACCTCATAAAACCCCCCGTAAACACCCGTTCCCATGGTCCGATCATGCTGGATCGCGGACTCGTTCGAATAAACGTAGGTTTACACGTTTGTACCAAATTTCATCAAAATCGGATCATTTTTGCTCGAGTTATCGTGCTGACGGAGACACACACACATATATATGAATTTGAACGGATGGTGTTTTTGGCCTCTAGGGACCTCAAAACGAAAAAAAAATCGGTCCCGCGTCCAGGTCTTACCATGAGTACTACGGTAATAGCTTATTCCCTATATGGGAAATTCGCTAAAACTAATAAAATCTGTTTATTTAGGAAAGTTAGTATCTGTAATGTGTCTTGTTTGTTTGTATAAACACCGAACTTGAAATAGTTGTTAAATTGTATACACAGTGCCTATGAAAAACGTTTCAGAACTTTGGGATATAAATTCTCATATACTAATAAAGTAAAAAGTGTATGTGAAGGTATGTCCGAAAATACATATTTTCCCAGATATCTGCCATTTTGTTTTGTAAACATAAAGCTTTTCATCTTTGATGTGTTTAAACCATTCTTTGAAGAAACCCACGTTAGGTGAAAAAATAAGTCTGTCCAATTTTAAATTTCAAAATGGCAGCCGGTTTAACTTTTAAAGTTTAAATTGCAAAAGAAAATTATAATTTTATGAAACCTCGTCAAGGACACTTCCATTTATTATTTAAAAGTCTCTATCATCTGACAACAAGATCAAAAGATTGGGTCACAAAAATAACTGAAATAGAAAATTTTTAGTTTCAAGATAAGGCAAAATGAAGTGACTTTCTATTTCAGTAGTCATCAATTTGATCGGTTGAAAAACTTTATCTGGGTAAAAATGAATTGTCTGACATACCTTCTAACAAACATTTTTTTTTTTTTTTTAGTATGCGGATCCATATCCCCCAAGCCATGAAACGTTTTTATGGACCTAGGTTATAATGTATAACTTAAGTACTTGATTGCTAGATAAAATACCTCGTCGTAAGTGTATATCGTAGTAGAGTTAAAGTTTAACTCAGATTTATTTTTATTCTTAGCTAATTATAAAATAAGCCCCTGTTTATGAGAGAGAAAAGATGTTGAATTGAACTGTTTAAAGCAAACTCAATTAGAAACCTGTTTTACAGTAAAATATACCATTATTAGATGTTGTAAATAATGATTTGTGACTAAACACAACATCAATACAGCAATGTTGAGCTCCAGTACATTAAAAGTTCGTGTTGATGTTCTCTGCTGAACCCTAGAGGCTTTGTCCAGTAAGCTTTACTCGAATCTCTTCAGCTCCTTTACAAGTCTACTAAGTACGTCTTGAGAAATAGCTCGACGCTTTGTTGTGCTTTGTTGTGCTAATATGTTAAGTTAATGCTTTGTTTGGAGCAAACTTAAAAACGCAGTATCTAGTAGGATAAAATTTCGATGACTATAAATTACCTAAAATTGAAGGAATAGCTAAAAACTAGTTAAGACAATAATAGTTTCTTATATACGTCCGTCTAATGGTCCAACGATTAATATTGCTCATCAGCTTACATGTTTCGTTGCGAAGACAACACTTGTTGATTTTCAAAGCTTGCAACTCGTCAAAAATACAATTTGCACTTGTCATTTAAAATGTTGTCTTCGCAATGAAACATTTAAGCTGATGAGCAATATGGTTGGACTATTTGACGAACGTATGTAAAAACCTTTTATTAGCTTAACAATATAGTTTAGAAACATGAATTTTGATTCATAACTAGTGATCTGAGTTTACAGGAGTATAATCTATGAAGATTTTTACGTAGGGAAGCATTTTAATAGCGAAGAAGAATGTGACGTAGCAGGACTTCAGGTAGTTACACATGATTCAATGAACAAAGAATAATTCTGCAAATCTCAAAGTAATCTGGGCATGGCGAAGTCAACAAATAAAGGACCTGATGAAAGAAGTGTTAATAAAGCATGAACATATTTTTGTGAACAATTTTTTTCGCCACTGCAAAAATCCATCATTACATTGTTTACTACGGAAAAAGAATGTTTACTATGCGAAAGCAATGCTTACTATCTTTTTTTTATTTTGGTGAAGTTAACAAACAAATTATTATTATTGTTTCATCAATTGTTTTAATTTTCAACAACTAAAGTCAGCTATGAGTTGTGTAATGAAGAAAATAATTATTCTTTGTAGTGTAGCAGTGTAGCGAAAAGTAACGTTCAAAACACGAGTGAAAGTGGGTCTATGCATGTTTAAAGTGCGAGATTTAATTACTACTTTCTACTCTTGTTATGAAATATACTATAAAATAACGTGACATTCTTGGCGTAGACCTTGAAGTGATGGTTAACAATAAGGCTGTTTTCCCTAAAAAGTCTCAAAAATTTGAAATTCATAAAAAAAACGCAAGAGTACCGGTACCAAGAAAGTTTAAATATGACCAGTGTTTGAAAGTGTAAATACCAATTCAACATTAGTTATAATATATTAGTAAAAAGGCTGCAAACGTATTTTTTCTCAAATCAAAGTTATAAACAAAACTGTTCCGAGTCATGGCATTTTTCACCACACATATAACAGTGAATCATCTTTCTGCATTTAAATGAATTACAAATTCATCTACAGGTACAAAACACATTTATTTTTTGGATTGTTCGTAAAGTAAAAGCTTTAATAAATAATACTGTGAAAGGATATGGTAACATTGGGCACCATTGTTAATAATTTATTTAGTTACTTATAACTTATAGTTACTTATAGATGTTGCCGTGATATAAATGCATGTTATTATCAAGTTGACAACGACTTAAGCCTTCTCGTTACTCAAGACATGTTAAGAGTAAGTCTCTGAGATGCCAATAACGTCTTGTTTAACTACCAACAATCATTCTCTGTTCTACAATCTACAATCTACATCGTTAGTCTGAAGCAAACATTCGTAACCAAAACCTAACGTTGTAATGTTTACTAATAACTGGTTCTTCACATATAAGTACTGTGTTCTCTGCTAGTTAGCTACAAATCCTGTCGTATAACAAATTTAACTAATTTCAAAATAGTTTTCCAAAATTGCTATTTGAAAGAGAAATGCAATTATTAGTTGTGTTTCCTTGATCTGTACGGTACAAAAAAAATACAATAAAAACATTGTAATTATACATAGGCTAGTACAAAATTTACTAGTATGCATAGTCAATGGACAAACCAATTGGGATTGAATTTATGTGTCGGACAGACACAACCATACTCCTATAGTATTGGCCATCGAGTAGTTCCAAGCTTTGCCCACAGAGTGAAGCACCGTGTCCATCAGCTTGTGGCTATTATTGCGTCAGCTGGGGAGCTGGTGTCAGGCCGGCTGTTCTCGCGTCCGTGGATTTCACTAGAGTACAGTAGTTGGTTGTAAAACAATGAATTATGATATTATGATATACAATATAGTACCTATATAGAAAATTAAGAAACATTCTAGACTGAGTATTGTAGTTGTACCATAGTCGGTGTAAAACTAGGACAATTAATTAGCAAAAAATTGAATTAAAACTGTGTTATTTTCATGTATAAAACATTTATTCACATTGAAATTCACAATAAAATTTAAATTTTTAACAAAAATAACAACTTCATATTGCCATATAATCGCAATAATTTGTATCTTGTTTATATATAATTACAAATCTAAAACAAAAAGTGTCCTGCCGTGACCAGGATTCGAACCTGGGTTTTTGCGGCCACAACGCAAGGTACTAACCACTATACGATCACGGCTATCAGGACATGAGATGAGATAGTGCAAACGGGATTGGTAACAGGAAAAAGTCGTAGGATTGGGAATATCTTAGTAGGCTTACATATTTTAAATATAATTTCATCCCCTTCGATTACAGACTTTATACCTATAAATTTCTGATTACCAAGGTTATCTACCATAACAATTGTTACGACGCGACTAGAAAATAGATAATAGCTAATGTCGTGTTCGTGTTTTATTCTTAGACTATAGGTATATAACTATATTATTTGAACTATGTCATCTGATTCCTCTAGATTAGGGAAAATAATAACCCAACAGTAATTTTAGTAATAAGATAAAGATTTTTAGTACCTATTTTGTACCAGTACGGCCTTCAATTTAATCAAAACTTTTAGTCAAATTAAATATACTTGCTTATTATGATTTAATTAAGTGCTTTTTACACACGCCCAATCAATGGCCATTTCCGTGTGTTTGTCCTATACAGCAACGACTTTAAAAAAATTTGGATTTAGGTTTTACTTGTCCTCTATTTCAAAGTATATTCTGTGCCGGGGGTGCTATCCCTGAGGAAGAATCCCCCTTTATTAAGTGATACATTTATTTTTGAAAATAAGAACGAAAATCGATAAATCAACTAATTTTAAACAACATTTGTTCTATAAAGCTTTTTCTGAAAGGCAATACTTTTCCTTTCGACTTGTTCTCGAGTGAAAACATACGGTTTCATCAGGAACTCAACTCACTTTTGGACAAAAAAAAACTCGAAAAATATGCTCTTAAACGAAATGACCTGTAAAGAGCAAAACTATTGTAGCTTTTGAAAAAAATCATGTGCTTATGATACTTGCTGCAGAGCCAATAAAAACGGAATTATTGGTTGTTGAAAGTTAAATAGTATTTTTCAAATTATGGAAAAAGTCTTTATGTAAGCCTACAATTACCATAAACAAATGCATTTTTTAGGGAAAGCCCAGAGAACTTTGTTTTAAAGTATTTCAAAAACCTGTATTTTTATTCTTGTGATAGTTTCTAATATCAAAACATATTTTTTCAATATGGCCGCCAACTTTGATTTCCTTATGGAAGAGCCTATATTTTATGATTTTTTTTTAGAAAGTAAATGCAATTTCAAAACGTTTTTGTTCTTGGTATTTTGTTCTCTAAAACTACTCATTTAGGAGTTACATCGTGTTAAAACTAAGAAAAAAATACTTGCGGTTTACATTCTGCGTCTAGTAGGCTACTTTCAACCACCACGGTTCCCGTTCCCGCGCAGTAGCAACCGCGGCGGCCGCCCAGGACCGTACACATGGCAGCAGCTGTCGCCGCGGCTAACGCTGCGGTTGCGGTGTGAATTGACCCGTCACTAGACAGCCAGTACAGTAGATGGCCAAAGTCTGAAAATTGCATCTACATTCTAAAGAGACCATTAAATACCAATTTGTCCAATATTAAAGTAAAAATATTGATTCCATTGTTTAAAAAATGGTTACCATTTTTCAAAATGGCAGCAAATTTGAAAATAAGAAAACAAGTTAAGTGAAAAAATAAGAAAGTTTATTTTATGGTAGCTTTAGAGAAAAATGTCAAGAATAAACACGTGTTTAAATTTCATTAACTCTCTAAAAAAAAATCATAAAATATAGGGTCTTCCATAAGAAAAATCAAAGTTGGCGGCCATATTGAAAACAATTGTGGCTAATTTTTTTTCATCATGACCAAAATTTTTTAAATAACAAATCCAAGGTGGTTTTAATTTAACAACTGTTGATACCTCTTATAGCTTTCAAATACAACAATTGGCACACTTTTTATCAATCCCTCTATAAGGAACATTAACTGAAGGTTAGGTTTAAAGGAATTTATAAAAGTATGTTCATAGTGGTCATGTATAAAAGAAATGTTTTAAATTGGATATTTAAATAAAATAAGTAGTTGGCTCACTTATTGATGTGCTACCTATTCTTTTACTTTAACAAAACTATCCATAAAACAAAACATCAACTTTCTTGGCTGTTATCTAGGCTTTATTCAACTGTAATTTTTTTCTTTATAATTGTTTGGCTTGTGGATTTGATAAAAAAAAATTTGGCATAACTTCAAATAACTTATTAATTTCCTGTTGGTATATAAATGATGACTTGATGCACAACATACTATTTTGATTTGGTTGGTTCTATGTGTTATAAAATAAAGTAAAAATAAGTTTTAAACCCCTATATTTTCAGAAATTTTCCCTGACCCCCGAATGTTCGTTATACCTTTATATTGCACCCCCTGTTCCAAATCCTGCGTGTGCCCATGACGCTGGTCGTAGGTAAACCGGGCTTTACCTGATCATAATCTAAGGACTAAACATCTTTACCCAAAATTGTTGGTTTTATATCAGCTGGTTCAGGTCCAGTTACTAACCTTGACCGTGTTTTCTCTGTTCCCAGTTACAAGATGATCCGCAGAGCGTCCTACACTCCCGGCACCTCCATGATGGGGTCATCCCAGGAGCCCCTCATCGTGGTGGAGGAGTCCGGTGGGTTTCTAGAGGAGGAGGAGGGCGAGGATGACTCAGGACCTCCAGACACCCCTCACTCTGGCACTGACTCTCCACATCTCAACCCCTTCCTGTTGTCTCCGTACCGCGATATGCGCAAACGCTCCCTGCCTACACCGCAGTGCACCACAGGCATCACGGCCAGCCAGGTCAAGTAACATCCAATTTAGATTGAATTTTTCGTTCGAGACAAGACGAGAAGGGGTTATTATTTCTCATGAAATTTTGAGACGGGATTTCCCTTCTCGTTCATAACGGGACATGCACGTTCAACATTTTAACCTGATTTTGTGACACTGTTAAATACCTAATGATTTTTTTACAAAAGACTGCTTAAATAAAAAATTAGTAATAACAGGCAAGAATATTTCAAATCTTTTACTAAAAAACATCAGTATAAAAATAAAACAAATAATAATTAAGGGGATTAGGCCTACACGTAACAAACACTCTTGCACTTAGAAAACATGATGATATCAGTTTGGGTATAGTTCAACTTTGAAAAATATAAAATTTATCAGTATGAAACATCAGTCTTAGAGCTACTAGTTACGTAATAAATTACAATAGTAGAGCTTTAAAAATACAAAATTTATCAGTCTAAAACATCAGTTTTACTAGTTAAGTATCAAGTAATGATTTTTAGTCGTGAGTTATTTTTAGAATGGTTTTGGAGTGACTTGTTTTGGCTATGTTTACAGTAATAAAATGTCTCATACTGCTTAAAACACTTAACAAAACCTCTCATCACTTGCAAAACAAAAAAATATTAAAAAAATTAAAGCAATATTTACATGTAAATACAATAAAGAATGCATTCGCAAAGAAAACGCAACAACAACGCGTTCCTGTATTGCGGGTATCCCATCAACTTTCTGCAGGCGTTTTTCACTTTTCTTAAATACTCTCGTCTCGAAAAATTTTCGATCAAAATAAATCGAACAAGATTTAAAATTTCCCGAGATTTCTTAAAATTTTGAGACCCGTCCATTCCTAATATACGTGGACCGGAGTTGAATGTGCGCACAGACATAAATTCTATTTCCTCATTTGATTTTGATTTTGTTACCCTATAACAGTCAATGTGATATAAAAGATATGCTATAAGTTTGGCTTGGTTAAAAAGTCAGCATATTTGACAAAAATCAGAAATTTATACCACATTTACATGTTTGCGGGCGAATTTAACTATGTCCATGTGTATTCTTGTGACAACTTTAACATGGAAATGGAATGTTTAGGTTCATCCATAGTCCATATTTTTTTGTTACAGATCCTTACAAAACAAGTTTTAAATAGTCTTGACTCTTTTAAATTGGGGTAGCTATGGAATTGGGGTAGCTTTTAAATTGGGGTAGCGACTTTCCTTGAGGTTAAGCTAAGGCAATTCAAATCGGACATTCTTTGCCTTGATTGTGGCCTCCACAAAATGTTAAATGTACCACACTGTTCCACTTATTATCCTCACATAGCCTCCGATCCCGAGAATAATTCTCGGGATACGTACAGTGACAATTATTGTCACTATATGTAGTAGGGTCCAGTCCAGATTTAGGAACCATCAATTGCAGGTAGAATAAGTATGCTCAAACATGAAAACAATTAATACTATAAAAATTAGGAATAGCAGTAACAGAACTTACCATGTTTTCATTCACTGATGTTTGGAATAAATTAGCTCGAATAAATTTGGGTAGAGATTAAATGTTGAGGAACCCTAATCAAAAAGTAATAAAATCACTGCCCATAAAACTTAAGTAAATAAATGTTTATTTACTCAAAACAAAAATTATTTTTTTGAAATATTGTTTTTAATAATTAGTTTATTTATTTCGCTTTGTCTTGTGTGTAGGTGAGGAGGCTGTCTGAGCAAGGAGGGGCAGAAGGCAAGGGACCATCTCCTATGGAGGCTGCGTTCCTAGCGACTCTCTCCCAGGCCCCTGCCCCTCAGGCTGGAGGACGACGACACTCAGTGGTCACTATCTCTCGGGCTCCACCGTCCTCGGTCATCTTTGGCCGCAACCGTCGTGAATCCATCGCCGCCATGGGCCGTGGTCTTCCACGTCGAGACTCCAACTCTAGCATGACTGGCAGTAGCTTCAACTTGCAGCTTGACATAATGGATAACATAGCAGAGATCAAGGCGGCTCGTAAGGTCCGTTTAAAGATGTGGCAGGAGGACAACCAAGACAAGGTATGTGAGGTACAACCCATCGAGGGAGGTCCTTCCTCGAGGTATCACCAGTATCCGGGTACTTCTCGGAGGTTTTCTGATATAACCGGCATCTCTCCTGTTCCTCCTGCTATTCCTCCAAGGCGGAGAGCCTCAGAAATGCCTCAACTTCCACGAAGGGTTTCCACACCCCCACCCTCGACATCGGGAAAAGGCATTGTCTGTTCAAACACGGACCTGATATCGATGCTATCCTCACTTACATCATCGGCTCAAGAAATCAACAATCTTTGCAAAGTGGAAGCTTCCAAACAGAGCTCGATCGACTTAAAACGATCAAGATTAAAAGGTTCGAGGTCCAACAGTTTTGATATTTCTCTCTTGCCTGATAGTAAAGGGCATATTTCATCAGAAAAATCTGGAAATGAAGCTTCCAATTGGTTTATTAGAAGACATCAACCTATGGCGAGCAAAAAATGCTCCAATGATAGTGATCAGAAAGTCAAAGCTATTGTCACATTTGCAGATGAAAAACTGAAAACAGTTATAGCAGAGAGAAAAGTTGATGAAGATACGACTAAAATCAAAAGTGATAAGAAGTTATCGACTGAGAAAGTAGTCTGGGATAAGCCTTCTGGATCGGTGGTGGATCCCAAAGTTATTGGGAGTGCAATAGAGGAATATCTCAACCTAAAGGGTTCAGAAACTGGCACTCCAACTGTGGTGAAAGAAGAGCCAACTCCAGCGACTCCAAGCAAAACCACAAAAACCTCTTGGTTTGGATCATCCTCTAAAAATAAACAAACGGACGAAGAAGGAGCAACGGCATCTTGTGATAATTCCATTTGCTCTACGCTAAAAGATCTCTTTGTGAAATAGCTATAAACAAAACCTCCATGGGGGGTGAAAATATATTTTTTATCTGATTAATATTTTTATCATTGAAAATATATGTAACTTCATTGAAACTGAATATTTACATTTGGTTTTTGTACACTTTTCACTTTCTTACTTCTATCTTTCGTGAAATATAGATTGTACTTCTTCTGTCTTAGTAAAAATATAAATTATTAGATGATGATGAGTAGTTTGATTGTTAAAATCGATTTCAAATTAACTAATTTACAAATATTTCACAGCCAACTTTAAAAATAATGATTTCACAGTAAAAATATATTTATACACAGTATTAAATTGTTCATAATATGTTTAAAGGACAAACTTTGACATGAGTAATGTGTTATAGTCAGTTCACAAAGATTTAGGCGGTTTGAGGAAGCTCCTCCACCACTTTTTTCTGCTTATGTTACAGCTGATTGGCGTTTTAACATATCTCAGCTGTTGAGCTGTTTTTTAATGGTAGGATCAAGATGTGGAGGGGATTGATTTCTTCCCCTAAAACCGTCTAAATTTTGTGAATGGGGTATAATTTCCTTCTCTAATACTTGAGCTATGTCTGTTTTATGAGCTATTTTGGCACAATTATAGCATGTTTTTATTGGATTTGAGCCCAGCCGTTTGGACTCAAAGGTTGGTCAGTTATGTTTACACAAACATATGATTTAAAAGTTCCAAAATAATTCCCACTCACCCAATGTGGACTTAATATTGAGTCCCAAAACAACAATACAAGTGTTTACACTGTGTAAGTTTAAACTGAGGTGTTCAATAGCTGACTCATAGAGTAAAAAATACATTCAGCATTGGCATAGTGTAAGCAAGACAAGCTAACATCTCGCTTGTACAATCTCATGCCACATTCCAAACTGTGCAAGTGGTGGAAATTATTGTTTAGAAATTCCATTGTGTATATACTATGTGAAATAGCAATAAAATGTTTCACGCTACAGTAATTTAGTATAATTGGATATCCAAACAAGCACATAAAAAGATAAACGCAGGCATGAATGTCCATAATAATACATGCATTTTTGGAATACAGTACAATATTTAAAAATCTTTAAGTCTTTGTCGTTTGATCCAAAGAAACGTCATGACAAAAGCATTTATTTAATGTTAAAAATAATTCATAAATTCGTAAAAATGTGTTTATTTTTTCAAACCAATACCATCACTCAGTAATGAATACTTAATTGTAATATGTTTCTATCATCATTTCTTGTCACGCCAGATTTTATCTCTCTAATATTAAGTGGTTATCTATATCTTTGATGTTTATTGTGAATTATTTCAATAGTATATTGTTAACAAGAACTATTAGGAAATACTAGGAGAGGACTGTTGCACTGACCAGGTATACTTTTAACCAATATTGTACCAACTTTAAGCAATATTTTATTAATGTTCTAGATGTAACACAAAGCGTAAAAAAGTCTAAAATAATTTTCTGAAAATTCAATACTTATTGAGAATGTTGATTAGTTTCATTAATTCCTTCCTTACCTAAATAAATGGTTCTGTGTTTCATCTAAGACCTCTGTGGTTTACAATACCTCTTATGAATTATTGTCATGTGGTCATTCTGTGTACCATTTATCAAATTGTCCAAAGCCTTTTAATTGTAATGCAGTTATTTATCTTTTTCACATAACATTGTTGTAGATCATTTCTATTGAAGTAGGGTTGAGAGTGGTGGTACTTGAAACTCATGTCCGGAAGAAAAGGGATAAGTTACCAAATAGTTAACAAGTTTCTTGTAATGATCAGATCATAACATGAGAGATGTATCCATCCAATACGCACTGTACAACTGCTACTAAAATATTGTAGGGGTTTTGCGCCTGAGCAATAAAAAGTTAGCAAATATTTATTATTGAAATTCCACTCCATATAAATCGAGCAGTTCTACAGCATGAGTGGTGAGTCATTTTTTGCCCAAGTTTTGGAAAATGCTGTGAAGAAGAGATTAAAACAGTCAGGTTTATTTGCAATGCTTATCAATGAGTTTTGAGAGTTAAAAGTTTGCGTCCCTACATTCGTTAAAAATAACAACCATACTACGTCAAACCCATTTTGTTGATCCGATAAAATGTTACACAGATTGATGACACAAACGTTTGTTCCAATCAGTATTAATTATTTATTTTAAAATGTCCTTGGTGCTGAGCTATAAGTGTATATAATGTATATAAGATAGTGTTATAACGCTATGTTTTTAACAATTGTATATTCTTTCAGTAGAATATACTCCCAGTGAGATCTATGTTACCTGGCATGTTTGTGTATAGTCTAAGAGTTTGATTATGTTTCAGTGTTTTGTAATTCTTTAAACTTCTGTAGAAAGTAGTTCTAAAACACCTCTCCAATATAAAGTTTGTAAAATATTTAACGTGTTATGACAGTTACACCAAGGTCGTTAAGGTAAGAACAATTTTAAGGAATGATATAAAAGTGAAAATGATGAGATTTTAGCTTGGTTTACTGAATTAAATAACCTGATTCTTTTAGGTAAAAGCCTATCCTAACTCAATGAATGATCATGTTAGTTGGGTCTATTGACATAATCAAATAGTTTATTTGAGGGAAACCCTCAAATAAACTAATAAATACCAATAATATTTTTTCAACAGACTTGGTGGAAAACAGTCCTGGGTGTAGGCCTATAAATATTTTAAAAATATATATAGAACTACAAAATTTGGAGCAAAGTTGTTGATGGGCATATAACATTATTTCAACATGTTATTCAGTGATACACTACTTCCTCAGAGGGGCAGCCAGGAGTGAGAAAAATCTTAAATGTAAGCATACATGTGATTATGCGTGTCAAGTAAAAAGTATTTATTAGT
The DNA here is from genome assembly GCF_028750875.1 of Macrosteles quadrilineatus. Taxonomy (NCBI): domain Eukaryota; kingdom Metazoa; phylum Arthropoda; class Insecta; order Hemiptera; family Cicadellidae; genus Macrosteles; species Macrosteles quadrilineatus. Next base: position 163,561,993 of record NW_026542594.1, read on the forward strand.
AGAATACAATGCTGCAAACCAGAACTCAAACAAAACAACAAGCCAAAAATGCCAGCCGGTCACCTTTGGGTTCAGTTGGCTGAACATAAACCAAGAAAATAAATAATTTTATCAAACTGTATTTATGCTGGAGAGGAACGTTTTACGCTGCTGAATTACAAAATAAGGGTTGAAGATTAGCGTTATTTAAGGTTAAACTGTCTAATAGTTTTATCTGTAAACAATCAAAGGAAGAGGCCTAAAGAGTTTTATAACAATAAAAGAGTAAAATAACATTTATAGGTAATCAACCCGTACAGCTAATAGATTTTATCAAAGAACTGAATGACGAATATTTCATATTTTTATAAATTTAAGAAATCACAAACTGTAAGTAGATTATACAGAGATCCACAAACTTTACTACTATTTTTTTAACAAAATTATAGTTTCAATCGGTTGTGGATATCACTGTTACTAAATCAATCAAACAAAAATGTTATTTTTAAATACAGATCCACCACTTATGTGATAAAATAATAGTCTGTTGATTATAAATCCAGATCCAGGTAATATTTTTCAACTATAGTTTTCTTGGGCCATGATGAAATTGCATTGTAAGACTGTCCTAAAACCTCTATCAAATTAAAATATTTTCAAAACTTAGACATAAGTTTCTTTGTTGTACCTAAAATATTACAAACTACTTCTTACGAGTAGTACATAGTTGTCAAATAAAATTTAGTAAGGAACTGTGCAGTATTTTACTGGTTGTTAATTTTATGTACAACCAGAATTTTGTTTACACTCTGAAAAGAAAATATTAGCAGTGTATGGAAACATGTATAAATAAAACTTATTGTTGTGTGAAATCCAATATAATAAATGTTTTACTAGACAGCATAATATTGTTGTTATCTCAACAGGTGACTGTATATTTTATCTTGATGTCTTTCTCATGGCCTTGAATTCAGAAAGTTTAATGTTTAGTATTAGTCTTTATAGATAGAAATCATATTTATGTTTTTGATTGTGTTTGTTTTAAGAATAAAACTGTTACAGAAATACAACAGTGTTTTGATTTTGTAATGGTCAAAACCAGAAATGTTAAATCATGAAACGGAAACCAAACTTAAAACCCCAAATCCCGAATCTCAAAAACGCCAAACTTTATGCAGTAGAACCCCTTATATCCGGCCTCAACGGGACCAAGCCTCTGATGACAAGTTTTGGCCGGATAAACCAACCTATTATAAAAACTATAATTGGAATTTAACAGGTTGTGATTAGTCAAAAACTACTGTTTAAGCCTTAAGCCTCTTTTGGAATCTTTAAAACCAATATAGGCTAGAATATTTATTTTCAAGTCAAGTGTTAAATAATTAACATAATTATATTTTGAACTCAAATTGTTATTATATGAATATATAGTTTTAAAGTACAGTAGAACTCCAATTATCCGAACTCCAACTAACCGAATCGCTTATTTCAATAATTTGAAAAACGTAAAGCTACAGTAATAATAAGTTTTGCAAAATATCAAAAAATTGTTATCAAACAAATTTAGCTAGTGTGTATTTTTGGACTTTAATGGAACACTATTAACTTATGAACTATGAACTTATGAATTAAAATATTAATGGTTTATAATAATATTAATCTTATGGAGACAATTTTTTGTGAGTTTATAGCATCCTATCTTTAAGATACGTAGTACATGGGTAATAACAAAAGTTTACGAAAAAGACAAAAATCGAAAAGGGTACAAACATACAGAACACGGTACGTGTTGTGTATTGTAAGTTTATATTTGAAATAAATAGTTCAATAAATGTGGGATGAAAAATGAGCCTTATTTTGTCACTAGTTTATTTAAATCAATTGAATCACATTTTTGAAAATAACATATGATTAAATTATTAAATGCATAGCATTTGAAACATAGAGATACAACAGTTTCTTCCCCACTAAATTTGATTCATAAGTCCAGTCTTTTCCGTTGCTTTCTCGTTCTGGCTGATTTGCGAGGAACATCTGTTGAAGCATTGTCATCTGTTTGAGGATTATTATGTTCACTGGGTTGAAGCCTGATTTCTGCATTTTCAAGTTTATCATTGTTATCTTCTCTGCGTTGAAGCCTGATTTCTATATTTTCCAGATCATTGTCCTTGATTGTCACGTTCTGTTGTTGTGAACTGGTATTTTCTTTAGGAGATGAGCTGGAGTGTGTTTTGTCTGTTGTTTCTGGCACTGATGTTCTCTTCAACTGATCGATGTGTCTCTTGCTAATGTAACCGTTGTCCAGTTTGACTTTGTAGTGCAGAGCTCCAAGTTGAAAAATAACTTTTCTGAACTTCCAGCCGTCTAAGGAACGTACTAATATTCTCTCCCCCACTTTAAATGAGCGGCTTACTTGTTGAAAACCTGGATGTAATGATGTGTTTTTCTTAGGGGGTTTGAGAGCATCTAGTTTTGTTCTCATCTTTCGATTTAAATACAGTTCAGCCGGTGATTGTCCGCATTGTAGAGGTACAGCTCGGTAGCGAAACAGTATGTATTGAATTTGTGATTTAATATTCTTTCGAGGATATTCAGCACAATTTTTCAGAGATGTCTTTAACGTTTGCACATAGCGTTTCGCTAATCCATTGGTTGCTGGGTGTCCTGGGGCGATAAATTTTTGAAATATGCCTCTTTGTCGGCAAAAGTCTGTAAATTCTTGGCTAGTAAAAATGGTGGCATTATCAAGAAACTAGTACAGCAGGATATTCATGTGTAGAGAATATATCATTTAGAAATTCTATTGTTGTAGCCGTGGATGGTGCGTTTTTGGTTATTCAAACTTCAGGCCATTTAGATTTAGCATCAATCACTACTAGGAAATGGTGTCCATTAAATGGTCCTGCGTAGTCCATGTGAACTCTTTCAAAGTTTTCCTTAGGGATTTCCCAAGGGTGAAAAACTTTTGTTGGCTGTTTTGACTGTAAAGCGCAAGCTGCACATGATCAAACTTTATTTTCAATGTCTTTGTCAATTCCGGGCCAATAACAGAGTGGAGTCTTACGAGTCGCTTCATTCTTACCATTCCTATATGTGTTGCATGAAGCTCTTCTAAAACATGACAGCGTAGTGATCTTGGAATGTATACACGTTCTCCTCTGAATACAATTCCTTGATTGGTTGAGTAGATTGGATCATTTGCACCTTCTTTTATTTGTTTCATAAGATCTTTCATTCCTGGATCGTACGCAGTTTCTTTTGAAATTGAATCACTCGTGATGTTGATTGATGAGATTTGAAGGATTGAATTCTGTTCTATTTCATCTTCTTCTTTATTCAGTGCTGTGTCGATACCACGATGTTCTGTTGTTTGAAAAGTCCTGGATAGAAAGTCTACATTTTGGTGTTGTTCTGCTTTCCGATGTTTGATGTTGTATTCTAATCCTCTGAGGAAAACTGCATAGCGTAAAAGTCGACCAGCTGTCATTGGAGGAACATTCTTTGGGTGAAATATTCGTGTGAGTGGTTGGTTATCTGTGATCAATTCAAACTTTCTTCCATAGAGGTAGTTGAAAAATTTTCCAATAGAAAATACAATAGCGAGTGCTTCGCGATCAAGTTGGCTGTATTGGGACTCTGATTTTGAAAGTGAGCGGGAGACAAATGCAATGGGCCTTTCTTCTCCGTTGATAATGTGAGATAGTACTCCTGAGATCCCATGTGGGCTTGCATCGCAGGCTACGGATACTGGAAGGTCTGGGTCAAAAGGAACTACCACTCTATCTGAGGCTATTTCCTTCTTGATGTTGATGAACGCTTTCTCAAAATCTTTTGTCCAGTTGAATGGTTTATTCTTGATGAGTAACTGGCGTAGAGGGTAAGTTATGGTAGAAGCTGCTGGAATGAATTTTGAATAATAAGTTACAAGTCCTAGAAACTTTATCACTTCCTCTACTGAATTTGGTCTTTGAATATTGAGGATATTTGACACTTTTGCTGGAGACTTGGATATCTTGTTGTTTTCAATAACATATACTAAGTATGTGATGCTTTCTTGGAAGAATGTGCATTTATTTCTGTTGAGGTGAAGATTGTTGGTTTGAAGTCGCTCCAGACAAGCTACAAGGTTGTTGAAACATTCATCCAAAGTTGAACCGTAGACAATTATGTCGTCAAAGTAAGAGCTGACACCTGGAAGGTATTGTAGAACATGTTCCATTACTTTTTGAAATATGCTGGGTGCAGTCTTGATTCCAAAAGACAATCTGTCGACTTTGTAAGTACCTTTATGGGTTGATATTGTTTGAACACAAGCACTTTCTTCCTCGACACCTATGTGTAGGTAAGCTTTAAAGAGGTCGAGAGTACAGAAAAACTTGGCGTTTCTCAGTTTGTGGAGTGTTTCGTCGATCCTAGGAATCGGATAGTGTGAATCGTAGAGTTGAGGGTTGACTGTGACTTTATAGTCTACGCATAGCCTTAAGTGTACCATCAGGCTTTGGCACTACAACTAAGGGTGAACCCCAGTCACATGATTCGATTTTAGTGATGATTTTGTCTTGTTCGAGTTTGTCAAGATCATGTCCCACTCAATCCCGGAGTGCATACGGTTTATACTTTAGAGAGCAGGTGACATTAGGAATATGTCCTATTTCTGGTGAAAATATTTCTGGAAATTTTGATTCCACTGCAGTGACTAGTTTGACTGTGTCACTGGAAACCTTATATTTGTATTCTGGATTGTGTTTTGAGGAAGATTAAGTCTATTAAATTGAGCCTTTGGAAGGGTATGAGCTGCGCCTGAATCTACCTCAAACTTTTGTGGTTTCCCATTGATTAGAATAGTTGTGAAAAATGTTTCTGTGTCTGATGAATTGTAGTCAGTTACATTGAGAATTTGAAGTTGCCCTATTCCATAAAGTGAGTTTAAGTCCTGTGAATCATTTGGAGTAGTACTTATTGTATTAACTGTAGGCCTGGATTTCTTAGAGAGTAGAGTTGATATACAGACCTTGGCTATGTGTCCATCCTTGTCACAGCTTTGGCAGTGAAGGCGTGATATGTTGGTTTTACATTCCCTGGACATGTGATTTGCTTTACCACATCTTAAACACAGGTTTCCAATTCCAAGTGTTGCCAAATCAACCTTATTTCGTCTTGTGGAAGGGTGATTTAGTCTGTTGTCAGGTCTGTTGTTGAGGTAGGCTGTCCTTCTTGGTGTATAATTCTGGTGTATTGGTCTTGTCAATAACTTGTTGACTTCCGCCTGTGAAGATGTTTGAGGACTAGAAAAGTTGTTCAGAGTTGCACTGTCTATTTTGGAAGCTTCAATTGTTATTGCCTTTTCTACGGCAATGTAAAATGTTAAGTCTTTGGTCTGGATTAATTGTTCTATAATTGAAGAGTCATGAATTCCCCTGATAAACTGTGATCTTAAGAATAAGTCAGATACAGATGCTTCACATGATGTACAGGTAAGTTTGCAAGTTGCAATTTGTTTCCTAAGAGCTGTTACATAGTCTGTTATTGATTCATTTTGTGCCTGGATTCTGGATAAAAACTTATGTTATTCTACAATTTCACTGGTTTTTGGAAAGTAATTGTCTAATAATTTTGTAATTTCATCATAGGTTTGTTCATTAATACTTTTTGGAGCTGAGAGTGAAGATAAAAGGTCATATGTTTTAGAACCTACACTATTGAGAAAAAGCTGGGCACAAATAGTTTTATCATCAAAAGCATTCTTTATCTTTAGGTAATTTTCAAATCTTTCATTGTATAGTTGAAAAGTTTCTTTGTTTGAGTCAAATTGTTCAAAATTGGAAATCAAAGTAATGTTGGATTGTTGAATCTTTGACATACCTTGAATAGCTGAAGACAAGGTCTTGATTAATATTTCAAACTGTTGTTCTTGGTTCATTTTCAAAATATATATAAAATCAACTTTAAAAACAAATAAAAACACGTTAGGCTCTCCTCGTATCCATTTCTGTTGTGTATTGTAAGTTTATATTTGAAATAAATAGTTAAATAAATGTAGGATGAAAAATGAGCCTTATTTTGTCACTAGTTTATTTACATCAATTGAATCACATTTTTGAAAATAACATGATTAAATTATTAAATGCATAGCATTTGAAACATAGAGATACAACAGTACGGTACGACGTATCAGCACGCCTACACCCCAGGAAGATCCTGTGACTCTGCCCTACACCTGGTAAGCAGAATCGACAAGGCGTTTGAGTTCAAGGAGATTGCCCTCGGGGCGTTCCTTGACATCCAGGGCGCCTTTGACAACACTGAAACCCAGGCTGTCATCAATGCTGCCAGAGCTCGTGGATTCCATGAGGTGGTGTGCAAGTGGGTAGAGTCTCTATTTAGGAGGAGGATGGTAAGACTCTCTCTTCACAATGAGGTTCTGGAGGCCAGGACCACACGAGGGTGTCCACAGGGGGGTGTACTCTCTCCTCTTCTCTGGAACCTTGTTGTAGATGACTTAATTAGATCTCTCAGTGATAGTGGTGTATTCGTTCAAGGATACGCGGACGACATTGTGATACTGGTTATGGGTAAATTCAACAACACGGTCTCCGACCTCATGAACACAGCCTTGAGGTCGGTTGGACAATGGTGCACAGAGGTAGGCCTTTCTATCAACCCCTCCAAAGTGGTGGTTATCCCCTTCACGAGGAGGCGCGATCTAAATGGCATAGGACCTCTGAGACTACAAGACACAGTGCTTGAAATGCAGAATCAGGTAAAGTACCTGGGGGTGGTATTGGACCGAAAGCTGCAATGGGGGCCACAACTCCAAAAGGTCATTGATCGAGGTAAGTGGTCACTCATGGCTTGCAGACGGATGGTGGGAGGAACCTGGGGGCTCAAGCCGGTGCTCATGCACTGGCTATTTGTCTCCGTGGTAAGGCCCGCCATGACATACGGCTCACTTGTGTGGTGGCCCAAGATGGACTCAGTGTCGGCGGTGAGAGATCTGGCTGCCGTCCAAAGACTCGCCTGTCTCATCATCACGGGCGCAATGAGCAGCTGTCCGGGAGCCTCACTGGACTGCCTTCTCAACCTCACTCCGATTGACCTACATGTCAAGGTCACTGCGAGGAGGACTGCCTACAGACTCCAGTGTGAAAACCTTTGGTTGGATGTTGGAGGATCCCGAGGTCACTCTCGGATCACTCAGCAGATAAGACATGCCCTCGGATCACATGCCAACTCGATTCTTCTTCGCCAGACCATTCACTGTCCTCCTTCCGTCCAGGGATGAGTGGATGTCCGGTGGGAATCCTCTTCCACAAGGCGACCTTGAATGGTATACTGATGGTTCAAAGGTAAGAAGTGGGACTGGGGCTGGAATTCATGGAGTGTAGAATGGGGTGGACATTTGTCTTCCTATGGGCACTCACCCAACTGTGTTCCAGGCCGAAATGACTGCGATTATGTGCTAGGGAAAACCTGAGGCTAGGCTTCAGGGACATCAACATTTCCATATTTACAGACAGCCAGGCTGCGCTCAAAGCGCTTGACTCCTATGAATTCAATTCTAAGGTGGTCTGGGACTGCCTTTCTGCGGTATGTGACCTGGGCAGGCGCAACAAGGTAACGCTCTGTTGGGTTCCTGGGCACTCAGGGATAGAAGGGAATGAGGTGGCTGACAGGCTAGCAAATGTCGCGTCAGCCTCAGACTTCGTGGGACCACAGCCTTTCTGTGGAATCTCTCGTGGGCATGCATGTCACTCAGTCATGGCATGGGCTCAGGAGGAACACAGGAAAAGATGGGTTAGGCTTCAGCACCATAGGGTAAGTAAGCTCACCCTCTTCTCCCCTTCCCAGACGGTCGCCTCCAATGCCCTACGTTTAGACAGGAGGCGACTCAGACAGATCACAGGAATGGTCACTGGACATGGCTTCCTGAAATTACACCTGCATCGCTTGAGGATCCACAATGGTGACACTGCGTGTAGGAAATGTGGGCAATTAGAGGAGACTGCTGATCACCTACTCTACGACTGCACAGCTCTGAATGAGGTAAGGGACAGTACTCTTGGTGCAATGACAAGGGGCAGACACCTTCCTCAGGAGGAGCTCATTGACAGGATGCTGGAGTTCATTAAGCAACTCAGGTTTGACGGACTCTGAAGTACCATGTGGGGAGCGCAAAAAGCCCATCAGTGGCTGACGTGCAACAGGATAAGGTCCGCCCCTACAGAATCAATCAATCAATCAATCAACGGTACGGCGTGTCATGACATATTTTGAAAAAAAGATACGTATTATAAACTAAACAACATACATACGATAATATTGTTGAAAATATATGTATTATATGCAATGTATTATCATACATCTTCAAAAAACCTTCCAAACAAAAATATTGTTGAAAACAACATTTTTACGTTTTGACTTTCATAAATTTCATATCTTAAAAATAAAATGAATTAACTTTAGACACTTCAAATACAAAATATTACTAATTTTAAATAATAACTTCGCCAATATTAGTTTAAAAACGTGTTATTAGAGATAAGACTTATTGACTTTATTCATTCAAAGTTTCAACAAAATACCTCGTTTTTGTCAACATTCATTTATTGGTCTTTTATGATTGTTGGTTTTTACTATCCAGTCCATGAAAATTTAAAGAAAAATGTATCAACAGTTATTTTATTCAATCATTGAATCAAAATCCCTTATGTTCTCCCAAACTGTCTAAATTTTTAGTTTGACTCCTTAACAGTAAAAAAAAGCTGTGTTGTTTAGATTTACACATCACTTAGTTTTTGCTTCTATAAAAATTTAATTAATTTACAATTTGTGTGCATGGGTTGACGATTATTCACATGCCATGCCACACCACACTGTGCCATGTTCTGTGAGTTTGTACCTTAAGTAAAAGTATGTTAATAAAAGTGTTATTTGATGTACTTAAAGTTGTCTTATTCTAGCCATTGTCAAAGATTCAACTCGATATGTCATTTTTAGATACTCCCATTAACAAAAAAGAACTCCTAAAATTCAGAACATCAACCCTCCAGCTTTACTTTCGACATCTGTGCGATTGCAAAGAGATCACGGAGGAAAATTTCCAAGAATTCAAGAGAGAATGGTGTCTAGAAAACCGGCGCAGGCACATACCATGTTCCTGCATACCTTTTTTAACTTTAAATTGTAAGTTAAGATCGCATTTAAAAGATGACATTTTTTTCGGTTAGAAGGGCCCTTGTAGGATCATGTATGTTAGAATAAGGCTATATTTTTTTTATGCTTACATCTATATGGTTAATGAGCTGGGGAAACATTCCAAAATACAAAACGACCCAAGGGCCCTAATCTATGCTCACAAATTAGAAACAGGACGGATTGTAAAAAATCTGTGCAAACCCTGGTGTACAATCTGTGTTGCAGCAGTTGCTGAAGTTATAAAGATGTATTTTCCAGAAACGAAGGACATGACGTTAAAAGAATAGTAAACATAACCAGAGGGCTGATCAAAATGAGCAACATATTTATATTTATAAAATAATAAAAACAAGAATATAACAGCTGTTGGGGTTTTCAGTTGTGTTTGCTGGCAAATCTTAAATACATTTTTAAAATTTTTAATCATATTTCTTTTAAAAATTAAAACCTTTTAAAAATTGCTGGCTCTTCACTACCTTCTACACCTATGTAGTATATTGCTCATTATGAACTATCTATAATATTAAAACGTAACAGGGTTTTTTATTTCACGATTCAGAATCAACTACTTGACGGATTTTCATGATTTTTGTGTTGAAAGAAAGATAATTTTGAAAACTAGGGAATGTCGAAGCCATAATTTTAGTTTAGTGTTTCGGTTTTTTAGAAAATAAGTTTAAAATTTTAAAAAGTCTAGCAGCCGACGCTATCATTCTACACTAGCTTTTGGTATAAAATCATTTGCTTAACGTAACAGCTGTAAACATTAAGCGTGTATGTGACACAAATTCAGCATTTGGATAAAATTAAAATACATACTAAGGGTTGACTTATTTATACTATGTGTAATGCTAAGATATAAGAGGATGACAGATTATTTAAATATACACAGTAAAATACTAGAATGTTCAAAGGATTTTTTAAATAAATCTTTGTAATCTTCGGTTTGTTTTAGTGCAATATAATTTTCTTTTAACTAAATATAAAAATGCTCTCTAGAATTATGAGGTTATTTCATTTACTCTAATTTTGTCATTGATTATAGGAAATAAGTAAGATTAGTAGACCACCGAGATGTGTAACACAATCGATGTATCATACAAGTCGAGGCTCTGTACACGAGTCTTAAAAAGGATATGCAAATTATTTTACTGCTCAAATTTTTTAGAAAACGGTAGGAAAATCCATTTTTTACAAGTTTTAATTCATCTTGGTAGCTTTTTGTTTACAATCAATGTTTTTGAATGCTTAAACTTTGTTTGGATTAGGCCCGGAAATATTTATGTCATAAAGAAGGAGATCAAGAACCCTCAGGCATACGATTTTAAATTACCACCACAACCTCAGACGGTTTTTATCCAAAGATATACAGATGAATGACATAAATTGAGCAAAACGTCATCATTGACTTAGGATACTGCAATTAAACTAACCATCTTTTTATGAAATCTAAAAAGTTGTTTGGCGTGTGTTTAGTTATGGTTAAGTTTGGTGGCTCAGAATATTTTATAGTATAAATAAATGAATATGGGGAATTACGGTGAACATTGATTCAATGTGGCTGGTTTAATTATTAAGGATATTAGAACTGATAACGGAATGGATAATAAACATAGACAATTAATTACGTAACTAGCTTTACTAGCGTGTTTACGGTTTAAGTTCCTTCAACATGTGACCAGTTCTTTTGTTCAAATGAATAGTATTTTATTTTTGACTCAGCTGTTTACCAAAACAAACTATATGTTGTTGATTTTACTTTTCTTTGTTTACACTTATTTATTTAGCAATTGATGCAGTGAAATTGATATAAAGGATATCTGTGGACGATTCGTTTAATGATGTCAGGACACCAACGTTATAATTATGTGTACTGTGAATTTTATTGAATGTTTTTGTTTTATTTTAGGGAGTTTCTATTCAGACCTACTGGAAATTGTGTATAGTATGAGTTATTGTATTGTGGTGATATTGATTATGGAAGAGGCAGGTATGCGATGGAATTGGAAGGTGATATCGTTGACTAGGCCTATACACTTCTCAATTCATAATTACTCTTTCTACTGTAGGCTGCAATAAAATTTGTCTTTACGTGTAAGCTAGCTGTTCTGAATTATACACAGTTTTAACTGACTACTCCCGTACGTAGGACGGGCTAACACCTCGTTTCTTTTAAAAAGTAAAACTTGGAATTTCTGGATCTGTCTGAACCTTCTAACAAAAAATTTGTTGTTATTTTTTTATGTATGTAAAGTAGTTAACGCAGATTTGGCTGGGTGGGTTAAGCCACCTCCAGGTCCACTAGCTGTTAACGCTCCCAGTTTGTGGCGGCCCTGAAGAAGCTCTATGTTTATGTTTAATTAGATTACGTAATCCCATTATATTATTATTTCTATATATTTATGAATGTTAGGTTAAATGTAAGAAAGGGACATGTGGCCCTAACTTTGCCTGAAAAATAAATGATTTTTTATTTTCATTTTCAACCAAGATTCAATCCTGAAAACAGCCATGGACTCGTTTGAAACAGCGGACAGCGAAGCAGTTAGTACTGATGCAAACAATAGTTACGGCATCCAGTGTTTTGTTGACATGTTCATAATGGGATCAGTGCAGTCGGAGTGATCCTAGGCGTTTCGATGTTTGAGGTGAAGTTTTATACCCCTTATTAAGTTATCGTTCAATTATATACTGTATTAAATTGTGTGGACATCTTCGATCGGATGAGTAGCCTTAGCATGAGTATATAATATTATAGGGTTTGGGGAATGGTGTAGACTAGGGCAATGAGATAATATTTAATTATGTAGATTATCCAATAAAAAGATAGGGCATTTGCCAGGAACTATTAAGGAAATTTACAGGAAAGCAGGCTTACCTTTAAATAAGTCCATAGAGACACGTAAAATTTTAAAACACAAAAGTAGAAATTTTCCACTGGAAAAATCGAACCACTTTTTTCCCAGTGGTTGAAAAAGTGGTCAGTGGCCACAAAAGTTTATACGGTACTTCAGTATTAAACGGAGGCCACATTTTGTCAGCGCGCTGCGGCGGTTATGTTAGGTTGGGTTATCATAATAGAAAGTATCGTTCGATTCATAACAAAGCGAGGAAAGTCCTACACACATAATATTTACGATAACCCAACCTAACATAACCGCCGCAGCGCGCTGACAAAATGTGGCCTCCGTTTAATACTGAAGTACCGTTTATACTTTTGTGTTTTATATTTTATGGGTCTCTATGGACTGATTTAAAGGTGAGCCTGCTTTCCTGTCAATTTCTTTAATAATTATGTAGATTATTAGGTTTACCAAGTCGGCCGTGGTATAGTGGTTCAATTTCCAGTTTGTTATAATAATTAATATTTAAATTCACATTAGCTACTTGTAAATACATTTTTATGAAATCAGATTAGTCCATTTATATTGTTAAATCTCTGTTCACTATTCATTAATTAGATGTATTAAATAACATAAAAGCTGGCTGTGATATGCAGCTGAGGTATTATTGTGCACTTTGACGAGGTTGTTAGGTTAATTTCAGTATGGTTTGAGCAACGACAGGAAATTTGCGTGATTTAACACCGCCAAAATGACTCCTACACATTACCGGCGCCGCGTCCCGTGTTCGCGGTGCTTGGCCAAGTGTTTGTAATATGTGTTTTTGTGTGAACTTCATGTACTTTATGTGTTTTTTGACGTGCTCAACCGCAGGATAAATGAGTTGACTTTGTGTTTCTTCACTTTGAAGATGTGCTCATTGTAGCACAAAACAGCTGTTGTGTGTGACAACTGACAACTATACAGGATCATTTTAGGCAAGGTAAAATAAACCATATTCTGCTAATTTTAATGATCCAGAGGCTATCCATCATGAAATTTAAAAGTGGGTTATAAATTAGATGATTTTACTTATAAGAGTTTTTATAAAGAAAACATAAATACAATACTGAATATGACGTTACTCAAAAGAGCTATAACACATATTACTACATAAATTGTGATTAATAAAGATATTTTAACCTAATAATAAAGGAACATAATCACAGATTAACAATAAATTGGTAAAGGCACACATTTCACAGATTCCTGATCCTCATTTCCAGTTCCTGTAGACATACTTCACAGCTATCTAGGAACCTGCAGAAAAGGACTGCTGTTATTGTGTAGTACATTTACATAGAACAATTGACTATTGGATACTGAAGTTGTATTAATAGTCAAAGATTGAACATTAAGAAACATGAACAATCTATGAAACCATAAATGCAAATTGTAACAGGACAAACCATCTTAGCTTTAAATCTACATCTATAGTTAATATTGAGATCTTAATAAATAAATCATCATCTAACTACAGTACTGACTCGATTAACCCTCCAACTGGCTATTGGCGTTCTCTGTAGTGGCTAGGCATTTTTGGCCATTTTGCAGTCATATTTTCAAAAACAAAACCAACAGATCAAACTTATTGAACCGTAATACTTGTTTGTAATGAATGAAGAATTTGAAAATGGCAACAGAATAAATATTTAGTACATTATGTATGCTATTAGGTAGAAAAAATAATAAAAAATTGGTTTTTGAAATTTGTAAAGTAAAACTTTGTTGCAAAGGTTGCATGAACCAAAAATTCTTTATGTGAAATTCAAGATATACAAAATGTTTAAAATTTATTTCCCTACATGGAAATGTAAAAATATTTTAATTGCCATTTTGTTTTAGAAAGTTATGGCTTAAAAACCAAAAATGGCAAATTCTACGATTTTGCGCTACAAATCTCAGACAAAACCCGAATACATTTTTTCTCAAGAAAAGTACACATTTTTTTAAAGGCAATAACATTATAAATTAAATTAATTAAGAATTTTTCATGGAAAATGGTCATTTCTATAAATCTTTATCACTTTTATAAATCTTTATATTTTTTTAGAAAAAAAAAACATTTTGTTATTCAAACATGTATATTATTTTTCAAACACATAAAACCCAAATACCAACTATAGAAAATGAAAGTAAATTTATTCCCCTACATGAACATGCATAGTTATAAAGGCCAATATAAATAAATATTTTATAGTGTTTTATATAAAATGCTGCTGGGCCCTTTTCATGTAGCGATCAAATCATTTCTTCTCTATGACGAAATGTTTCAAAAACAGGCTCAATGTAATCTCCCAAACCTCAAATTTAGTAATTCTATGCTCATGAAACAGTATATAAGACGATTTTTAAGTTGATTATGATTTATAAGATGACCTGCACAGATTGCCCCAAATTTTACATCGGCCAAACTAGGCGCTCATTTAAAACCTGATATAAAAAACATTTATCAAAAAACACCCCAATTCAAAATAAATTACGCCAAACATCTAGTCAGTAGCAACCACAACTATTCAAAAGTGGAAGAAAATATGACAGGAATTCACACATGCAACAATAAGGCCAAAACGACAGCTCTCGGAAAATTTTGAAATATATAAGGCCTTTAAATTAGAAACAAAACATATTTTAAATGACAAAATCAGTCAGGCGAACGAGTTGTTTCACACTATAATCTAACTAGACAGAGAAAGGAAACCAAGTTGATTTCAGATGACTTCACCTTGACCTTCGACGTAACTCCAGTTGCGGCCGGCTCGACGTAAGCGTGCAAGCATCGCGATGGTTTCTGTTTGTAAATACTTTATAAATATAATGGGTTTTTGTTTTGTGTTAGCTAAAAACTTGTATATATAACAAATCGTTCTATGAGGATTGACCCGATGATGTGGCTGTTGTCACGAAACCGGTCGTCGCAAGAAGAAAAAAATATATTAAACAAGGTAACAGTTTATTTTATTCTAGTTTGGAAAGTCAAATTTAAAGTCAACTCAGTTATAATAATTAATTATTGACATTATAATGTGTACATCAAACATTGTAATGCCACATTTTGCAGATAGCTTGTCCAGCTTGCCTACAGTTGCAAAACCCAAAATCCATGTACCAGAAAATAAAAATGAAAACTAGCAATGACTGGAGCCACGACGATAAACTTAAAATCTCTGTATGTCTGATTTGTACAGTAGGCCTATATCATAATGTTAACCAAATATTACCTGATGTAAGCGCAGTAGGTAACTGTACATTTCTTCATAGAAGGTGAATATCAGAGCATTGACAATAGAAGCTTTAACCAAGCTCGGAGTAAGGCCTTTGAATAGACCCACTGTCCTCTCTCCTCTAACAGTCTCTGTGACACATGTAACAAGACTGGAACAGGTGAAGTTCTGCAACACAAGTTGTGAAACATAAATTCATAGTGGATGAATCAATAGTATTTGAGGTTGTGATACAAAAGTTAATGGTGCTATCAACAAAACATGAAGTGAAACATATGTTCAGACTCAATGTTTTAACAAGTTCTAAAACAAAAGTTTAGGCGAGTTTTACTAATTAATTAGCTGAACAGCAAGTTTTAGTTTCTAGAATGAGGCAGTAAAAAAGGCACAATTCTTACTCCAACTGGAGAGAGGGGGGGGGGTTATGAGACCACTGGAGAAATGACCTTAACCTTCCATCGAGCGCATCACGGAAGTTACCTCCGGGTCACTATATTTTTCGTTACAAAAACTATAGTTTGCGTTCGGCAGGGCTATCGCCTGACATACCTCATGTACCTCTTTTGCGGAATTGGTTACGCCCACTCTTACCCCTTTCCCAGTGGATAGTGTGGTTTGTGCTCAGGGCGCTTTCCATTGTGAGTTCAGTCTACCGCCACAGGCTCCCGTGCCATCAAGGAAAGCTATCCTCCTTTGGGTGAATAACTTTGAAGCTACTACTAGCACGACAAAGAGTTACAAAACAAATGTAGACTTTTACAGACATAAACGATTTCAACGAAGCGCGCAAAACCAAGAACGATGCCCTTTTTCTGACACTACAGGTCTTAAAAAAAATATAGTTTATGAAGAAAAAATTACTCATGTACTTAAGAAGACGTTTGGTAAAATAACTATACTTTTTTCCTAATAAATTATTGGTGATTTCTTTTATCGAGCCGTTTTATTGCCTAACCCTTTATTTTAGTATGTTTGATGCGTAGGTTTTGAAACTACAAAGCATAACTATTAATGTATTTGTACTGTATGACAGGATAATATCTCACAGTACCGGTAACATTTTTTTCTACACTAGCACATGGTAGAGTGTTCCATTCAAGTCTTGAATAAAATTAGTCGCAACTACAATGAACAGTCTGTACTTTTTCTTGTTTAGGTGGTTACACTCAAATAAAAGTTATCCATCTCCTAGCTTCAAATAGTCAGAGAAGGGCATCATTATTTGAGTTACAATAACTTTAACAGAAGAATGATATCTCCCCTCTACATTTTTCCTCAATAGCTCCTATGAATGATGTGTTTAACAGATTCAATACCAGCTGTTGCTGTTACACTCACTCTGTATGTATAGTCTCCTGACACCCAGTAGTGAATGTGTTAAATAAAAGATTTCACAGTTTGTGGAACATATAGAACTTAAGTCACATAGAACCTTGTACACAGTAAAATGGAAATACCTGCCAGTTAAACAAATTCCACTAAACAATTCCAAAATAATTTACCAAGCACAAAGATAGTATACACAAAATGTTACTAGGCTAACTAAACACGACTCCTGGACATATCTTCTGATGGGATTGATGACAAGATCATTTCCATGAGTCGGACATTGAACGCCATATGAAAGGTCCAGATCCTGTCCCATGTATGCACAGACAACGCCACATCCCTCATCAGGTCCATGAACTGACCCTGGTCTAGAGGTTTATCTGGTGTGTTAGCCACTTCAATTATCTTGTCACAGACTGTCTGGCCCTGAACTGACCCTTCATCCATCCCAGTGTGTAAGAACTCAACAACCATCCTGGCGGTCGGTGGGTTGGCCAGCCTATTACACACTGACTGGTATAGAATGTCGTAGTGTTCTACTTCTAAGGGACTCAAAGAATCGTCTTTCTCCATTGGTAAAAATAAAATATGTATCTAATAATTTAAAATTTCACTTAAGTAAATTTTAATGGGTAGGCCTACTTCATATCACTATGGAAATATCAGTATGGTATACAGTTTAATAGATACACAATGCTAAGAAATGAATTTTTATTTCGTTATAATCTTTGTAAGTTAAAAGTTACACATAATGTTATGCGACCAATGAGTGGTTAAAGAATTAGTAGAAACAACATGCTTGCTTGAAGGAACATTGGACTGCCAAAATTTTACTTTAAGAATAACTGTTTTATTTCATTTGGTTGAAAATGTCCAATCAATGACTAAGCAGTGTGAACACCTTAGTCCTCTTAATAAAAAAAATTTTAATGCTGATTTTTTCTTTTTAATGGAATTGTCTAATCTGTTAGGCTCTTTCTTTACTCTTTGCTCCTCCCCCCACCCTTTTCCTAAATCTCAAGAAACTTTCCAAAGCAATCACCAATGCAGCAAACAAGTAGCTCTCTATAACTATGTGTAGAAGTGTTAACAGTGTTTAGCTAAAGCAAACATGATCACGGTCACATTGCTGTTCAAACAATATCATTTCAGTTCATAACTGAAATAATTCTTTTAGTAAACTTTGAAAAAATATTTTCTTTTAAGTATGTTGTCTTTTTGTGTAATTGTTTTCCCCCTGTACCTTTAAAAAATATTTTAAACTTTCAATGAACTGTGATTTAAAACTTAGCTAGTGTACACTCGTGGTTTCACAGAAGTTTACAAGAATGAATTACAAAATAAAATTAATTAATGAAATGAAAATCCTTCTTTATTGAAGCTAACTTAGGACCTCATGGTCCAATCTTACAGTTAACCTCTAATCACACAATATAGGTAATCAAATTTTGTTTTCATACCTTTCCATAGCCTTTGCGAGCTTGTTGGAAACCCTGGAACTGCAATCGCTTCCTAAAGAGATCCAAAGGGTAGACTAGTATTTTGGCAGTAAAGCCAGCCATCGAGCCAGCGACAGCCGTCTCTGACACTGTGAACCACTTGCTTGTCATGTTGGACTTGGTTTCTGACAAAATAACAATTAAATTAACATTTACAAAAAAAATAAAATAAAACTAAAACTGTTACCGTACTTAATAGAACAAGGTTGTATAATTTACTACTTTGCAACACTTTCCGTAATCTACTGATGGAGTCAGGATGGATTAGGTCAGATTTGTGTGATACAGACATGGCCAAGTGTGTATTTTAAGGTGAAAATTACTGATGGATGAGTGTAAAATTAATCAAATGATATTTATTTTTGTTACCCATTAAAACCATAAGTTTCTTTAGCCAGAACCATTTCATTAAGGCCAGTAGTCTTTTACTAGGTCTATTGATACAATTATACTTTAGTAAAGTAAACTCAATTGGATGATTAATATCATAAAAATAAAGCTTATGTTTTGAACATTTTGAGGTTCCAACTACAGTAATTATTTATTATATGGCTTCCTGTACAAAGTGTGCACACATAGTTTGTTAAAAATGTGAGCTTGTAAAATATGTATGTTTTAATACACACTACACAGGGATTCAAAAGCAACTATTAACCATTAAAAACACTTTTCTTAATTTAACTAACCTACTTAGTACTTACCAAACTCTTTAAGGAGTCTCTTAAAGAAATGGTATGAAGCAAATTGGAGTCCTGAAAGTGGTCCTATCTGTAGAAGTGTAGGAGACAATCCTTTGAACCAGCCACGAACCCCCTCGTGCTTATATATATGATTCAGCCCATGAAACATGTTTTTGTATACCTAGAAAATTGCTGTTGTTAAGTAATGTGAAATAACAAACAACCTATTTCGTATTACATAGAAGATAGAGATGAAATCCATATTTTCTAGCCCCTGAGCTGGTTCTATAACTAAATTGAAATATTACCTCCGTCAGCCAGCTCCTGCATTGTTACCAAACCAATGTTACGGTCGTTTCAGCATCACTGTGCCATCATCAGACTGATCAGCCAAAAGGCGTTGTTTAACCTTTTGGCTGAAACAGTCAGCTGAGACTGGCTGAACAGTCTGATGATGGCACAGTGATGCTGAAACGGCCGTTACATTGGTAACAATACAGGAGCTGGCTGACGAAGGCAATATTTAAATTTAGATAATGATGATTGTTTACATCGGTAATCTGTATCATGTGTTTCTCCAAGTTAACACAAAAACTAACAACCCAAATGGGCTGAAAATTTACATTAGAGTAATTTAAGAAAAGTTTGATCCAGCTAATAATAGGGAGACCTATTTATGTCCTTAAAATTACACCAGACTATGCCTATGAGACATCCTAGGTACCTATTAAGATTGAGCTTATTAAGGTTATTTAGTAATAACTGTCTGGGTAGCTGAATGGTCATATTGCTCGCCTGACAATCAAAAGGTCGCTGGTTCGATCAAGAGAAAAGTCAGTAGCTTTTTGATGGTTCTAAACTGGACCCAGCTGTCCCTGGTTATTGGGCTCTAAGCCGAAATAAAATATCCTGGCTACTGAAACAGCTGATCGTAGTCAGTAAAACCAAGCAAAACCCCAACTATTCAGGGGACAAAATCAATTCTCGTGATCCATAGTTATGCAAAGTATGCTTACGAAGTTGAAATTGTATGATACTTGTGTATCCACGTTGATTTAAAATAAATTTTACATGCCTTGTTATTTCCTTGGATGATGAGCCGTGTTCGAACGATGTCAAATGGGAACGAAAAGATAGTAGCCAAGCATCCTGAAGTGAATCCACAAACAAACTCCACTTTAGATTTGTTATCCGCTAACAGTGGATAGCTTTTTGATTCCTTAACCAAGCCATTGTAGACACCAAACTGAAAAAAAAATATCCAAATAAGTTCAAACAAAACTTTATAAGGATTGCAATAACTATTAGCAGTATTAGCATTGACTATACACAGAATAAAAACTTACTTCTTACTTACTTACTTATTACTTCTGGTGTCTTTGCCACGATTGTTTGATTGGGGAGTAGTCAACTTCCCATGTAATGTAAAATATGAAGCCAAAAATGTGGTGTAACCTTTTGAGATGGTCTAGTACCAACTAATTACAATATTATGTGTCAAGTGGTATACCAATCAGCTGTTTGCTATGATACTGCGTTGATTTTAATTTATATTCAACATTTGACTATTGATACAACATTTAACCCAATACACTAGTGCCCTCAAGTGAGATGGTCCTGAACTTCATCTATTTTCTTCGCTTCAAATTGTTACATAACATGGGAAGTCTATTCTGTGTATAGTCAATGCTATTCCCCCCCCCCCCCCACCCCTAGGACGCTAGGCATGAGCCTGGGATTGCTTTTCACATTACTTCAGGCTAGAACTAGGGGTTGCGGCATTATCACTTAGATAAAATCCATTGGTGACTTGGTGGGGATCGAACCCAGGACCCAGGACCTCAGGGACTGAAGTCCCGCGCTCTAACCACTACGCCAGCTCGCTCCCCTATAGTCAATGCTATTAGAGTATAATCCTGATTATCCACAATAATGTGGGGCTGAGGGATTATGGATAATGCAAACCTAACCAAAAATGCCTGGGAAATAACAAACACATTGACTTTGAATGCATATCAAAGTCAATGGTCAATATGTGTGGTCATTTTTTTCCTCACACGTCTATCATTTACAAAATAAATAATATTGAAGAGACTATGTGTAGGCCTAGAAGTAATATTGGAGAGAAAATGTACTGTAAAAGCTAAATGAAGACAAAACACAAGCGATTGTTTGCACTTTGGCTAAGCATGTCCAAGAAAATGGCGTAGTCTTTCTCATTGGCTTTAGAATGGACCAGAAACTTATATGGACCAAGCATAGATGAGGTCAGCACAAGACTGTCAAGAGTTGTACATCTGCTTAGAAAACTCACTCAGATAATAAGTCCACACTATTTGCTGGTGGTATACCACGCTCTCTTCCATAGTGAATTGAGCTATGACCTAATGCTATGGAAACATGTGCCTGCTTGCAACGATATCCTATTACTCCAGAAGGCAAATAAAATAAAATCCATTTATTGCCATCGACATTAAATACATGTATAGCAACGTCAATTAATTGTATAGTTACTTTTAGTAAGACTGGATCATTGTAAGTAACTCTTCATGAAAACAAATGTCTTAACAGTCTATAGCCAATACACCCTTCTGTGTTCTGTCAATGTTAAAAACAACTTTTTGAATTTCCCTACCAGAAGTACTATACATACACATAAAACCAGGCATAACAATGAAATAGACATCCCTTTCTGCAGACTCTCAAAAACAAAAAATTCATACCCGACCATCTACAATACCGGTAGCCTACCCCCAAACACTGAAGAACCTGGAAGCTTCTAAATTTAGCACTGCCCTGGCTAAAAGATAGGCCATATTATATTGTAAGAGTTTTTTCAAAGATTTGATACATCCACTGCCATGATATAAAAGATTTGATTTTAAAAAAGAAGTTTTTATTAGTATTTATTTAGTATTAGTAATTGAAACAACCTATCCGGCATCGCTGGTCTTGGTGACAAGGAAGATAATTAAGGTAATGTACGCCTAGTAATAACAAAATTAAAAAACAAAAGAAGATTTAAAAAGTGCCTTATTTTACTCATCTGCAGCATGCTGTTATCAGTTAATCATTGGTGGTTGTTGAAGTAAACAACTTTGAACCAAAGAAGCAAAATGTCCAAGGTATTCTACCTAATAAAAAACTATAATGAAAAAACCTAAATACAGAGCTATTTTTTTTATTGAGACGAGCTGATAGCCCGTCCTACGTACGGGAATCCACTTGTCAACTAAAACTGAATAATTCAGAACATTTAGTTTACACGCATATACACAAATTCTGGCAGTTTTAATGGGGAAGATCACCTTATAAACAAATGTAACGTGACCACCTATTTATTCCATTCGAATATAGACCTAAAATATGGCAATATGTATTTTAAATCCGATAATTTTACCATAAAACAGCATTTTGTGTCGATTTGAAAAATCTTGAAGTGAGATTGGCGACCGATTCACACTGGTTTTGAGTAGAGTAGCTACATGCCACCTCCAATTGCATACTGTACTACTTATGTACTTACTTAATATATGTACTTACCGTACCTTATCTTACCTCCGTGACCACTGAAACTTTTATGAGGATTCTTTTCTATCACCTGCCTATTCAAAATTTGGACCCCAGTCTGAGGATGCATTTCATAACTTGATATTTCCCGTCTATCGTGTGGTACTCCTTGCAATATACTTTTTAAAAGTTTATGCACAGCCTGTCCATCCAAGCTTTACCTACTTCTGGAAAGCATCCCTATATTTCGGTGTTAACACATTTCTCTTATCTCTCTGTTCTTTTTTATTTCGACCTCCGGGCCGTTATCTTGAACTGGTCTGTATATTTTCTCTGCACTTTATTATCTAACCCACTATTAAGGTTTTTCGGTTCTTTGGTCAGTGCCCGAGTTTCTGAATCATCAGTACTACGGGGATAGTTGGTATGGTGAGTCGACTTTGGTTTCTGCTGCACCCTGCAGTTTATTTAACAGTTTTAAAGAGACCTACTACACCGATTGACGCTTTCATTAGCCTACTAACCAAAATTTTAGTATGCCGACATACTCACATTCAAACATACAGAAAAAGAAGTATCAACACGTAAACCACTTATATCTTAAACAATTAAGCGATAAACTGCTGAAAAAATATTTCCCAAATATGAGTTGATATTTGCAATGCATAAACTAAATACTTACACAGATTGTATTTACGAAAAAACTTGATTGAACGCAAGTGTTTGAGATGTTTAGTTAAAAATAACACATTTCCTGATAACGCAGATCCTTCACGGTAAGGGAAAACTACCTACATTTTAAAGTGAAATCGTATGTAAGCAAACGCAAATACCAACGAGCAATATTTTTGTAAACAAACAACTCGTAACATAAACATTTCAATGACAGTTATAAACCAGCTGTTAGTTAAACCAGCATTGAAAATACTTTAAATTGCTAGCGTCGGCTGCTAGACTTTTAAAAAATTAAAACTTAATTTCGAAAAAACTGAAACCCTAAACTAAAATTATGGCTTCGACATTCCCTAGTTCTCAAAATTATCTTTCTTTCAACACAAAAATCATGAAAATCCGTCAAGTGGTTGATTCAGAATCGTGAAATAAAAAAACTCTGTTTCGTTTTAATATTATAGATGGTTTTAAGTTAATACTAGATCAATAATAAATAAATCTTGAGGGTTATTCAAGTCAAGTAATTATGAGTTTACATTTAAAAAGTATTAAATTTAATTATCACATTTTGTAGACATTGTATGTTACCAAGTTATTTGAGTTTAAATTTGTGTACTATGAAATACAATTGAGCATGTTCTCAATAGCAAACATTCTAGCGTTTTATCCATCTAACTGTCACGTACAGGACATTTTTTTAACATGGTCCAGTTTCAATTTAAAGATAAGAGAACTGGGTACGGTTACATGTTATTAAAATGCAATGTAAAAAATCGAGAGATAATAAATCCTACATATGCTCTCGGTGTATTATTGGATATTTGATGATAGATGGTTTCTGATTGCTCTGTTACCTGGATCATTCCGTAGGTGAGAGACAGAAATTGAGCTGGAACATGACCTTTCCATAGTGCACCAACTCCCTCTTCTAGAATGATCAACCGTGTAGCCTGGGGAATGCTTTTATATTTAGACTCTACTCCACTTTTTGCAATGGGTTCCACTTGAAGCTGAAACAAGAAAAACCAGTTGAGCCAGGCAACTTGTGTAAGATACGGCTTGCAATTATCCAAAAGGTTTTTGAATAAATTCTAAGTAATGTTTTGAGTCTGTTGTAGCCTAATGGTTAGTGTCTCACATGGTGCGAGAGGGCCACGTTTGATTCCCGGGAAGTCAGTAAATGATTTCCGTGAAATCATTTAGGGGTTTGAACTGCTTTTACTGGAAAGCATTAGAATTTTTTTCCTGTTTACAACTTGTTTTAAAATTGAAAAGGCTATATGTTTTTAAATATTGTACACAAAATAAGTCATAAGATAGTCCATACTAATGAACCAGGTTTTTTAATGAAATTACTTTTGCTCGAGTATGGCATCAAAAACACGGCAAACGCTAGAAAAAACTTGATAAGCTTGTTTTGAAGGTGGTTGTTTTGGTATTCAGATTATTCATAATGCTCAACCACATTGTTACGCATATTATTTATATTAATTAACATAAAACTTGATAACCTCGTGTCTGCAAGGGGTGCAGACGCCATCGCCCTCTCAAGAATCCAGTGCAGTTGTGATGATGTGGAGTAGTATGAGTGTAAATGAAGATACCTGGGCCCTATATATCTTCCTCTAACCACTGCCAAATCACGCACATTTCCTGTCTTAACCCAACTCTATTGCAAGGAATTAATTATCTAACTCGTCAAAGTGCACAATATTACCTTAGCTGCCTATCACAGCCAGCTTTTATGTTCTTAATGTATCTAATTATAATATAGTGAACAGAGAAATATATATATATGGACTTATTCTAATTCGTGAAAAAGGTAACTAGATTTAGCAAATGTGAATTCTAAATTTGTGATATTGATGGCCAGACCACGACCATTCGAGAACCTAATAAATTACATAATTTAATTACTATCTACCCTAACCTACACCCTTCCCCAACCCCTACGAAGTTATCTAGACATAGTCACTAGTACTTATCCGGTCAAGATGTACAGCTCCAGGCGGTCGACACACTACTACCCTCCTGGCTCGTTGCACGTGCCTTCCCGGGCCGACTGCGCGCGCATCGTCGTTACGTGACTTGCGCTATTGTAGCGATCCGCTACACAGTGACCACGGTGGACCCTGAACGAGCATAAGGTGATTACCGCAGTGTGTTTGACTGACGACTAACTCACAGGACACATCATGTTTTGCATTCTTTTAAATGATCCAAAGTATTACCACCCCAAAAATGATATCATTAGTCCACCTCAGTTTATGTCCAATTTTAGTTGTGTTCGCATTGCTAGAAAAGGGTGCCAAATCTAAATCATAGACTAACCAACACAAGTAGACTTCTCATTCCATTGTAAAATTTGAAGCCCGTTTTTTGTGTCTAGTTCACCATCTAGTGTCGATGAAATTTTGTTTCTATTATTATTTAGGGTTAATTTCATGATTTTTACTTCACGGTTTGGTTATTGTCACTAGACCAGTTATTGTGTATAATTAGATCGCTTTATTTGATTAAACGAGGTTTTAAATTACTGAAATAACAAGAAACAAGTTGTAAACAAAACACGACCTCTACTACTACAGTACACCGGATGGAACTAACAATAAAATTGTCTTCAGCTCATCCACAAGGATGAGAAATCTACTAAGCAGTGACGTATCTGGGGTAGGGGGCCCAAGGGGGCCGGGCCTGCCCAAAATGTATTGATATATATAAATTTATTAATTAAAGAAGTGTTGATTGTTGATAGGCTACAAGATCTCGATACCAACGATATTTGGACAATGGTATCGATATCAAGAAACAATCGTCAAAAGTGGATTTCGATACCGATATCAGACACTTTGGCGAGGATCGCGCAATCAGAAAATTAACGCTTTTGCCGCCATCGCTCAAGACGACAATGATGTTTCCGTGACTGCTCAAGACGATAATGACCGCGGGAGGTGTTCATGATTTTGCAGTAATCGTGGAAAACTAGGCGATGATGTTTCAGTTACCACGGGGAATATTCAGGATTTCACTATGACCGCAGGAAACAATGACGATGTCTTCATGAATAAGAGAAATTATCAATTTTTTTTTTTTAAATAACAGGAGACGATTAAGATGTCTACAAGTCCACAGGAGATGATTATGATGTCTAGGCCTACACGACCGCAAAGCAACAATGATGTCTACACAACCACCGGAGATGATATGAATTTTGCTGCAATCGCGACTTCGATAATTTCCTAATGACAGTGGGAGAACGGAGATGTTCATGATTTTAGTGAATTTCCCTGTAGGGAAATAGCAATTAGGCTACTGTAAATGGCACGGTAAGACCTAGGCCCAGGACCAATATAGTTTTTCATTATGATGTCCCTAGAGGCCAAAAAAACTAGTCGTTATTTATACAGTATATGTCCATGAACGCCATAAACTTGATTAATTAATTTTTGTCCGATTTTGATGAAATTTGGCTTGAAGGTGTAGGGCAGGATAAACATGAATTATTTTACAAACCAGCATGATCAGACTAAGAACGGGGATTTATGGGGAGTTTTATAGGATAGGCCTAAAAGTTGGTTTTTCTCATTTTCGACCCTCAAAACACATAAAATTTCAAAATTTCTCTTAACACCATTTCAAAGAGCTTAAAAAACAAATATTTTACTACACTGGAGTGTTTTTGTGCGGTTTCTGGTAACAGAATCAAATAAAATGAAAATTTAAAATTCCCATGTTATACTTATGGAGAATTTACTTAACTTTTGTAGTTTGCTTGTTTATAGATATATTTTGAGCAAACTTGGCAAGTTTGTTTATTCTATACTAAGCTAGGTACCTATTTATATTTCACTGAAAAAAAAAATGTATTTAACCTCTTTGTAGCGACAAACCTTGAACCTAGGTAGTTGTTAAACCTAATGTTACTTAAATAGATTTAATTTAAAATCCAAAACAGGCAAATGGAAATTTGCTTAGTCCACAGGTTTTGCTGCGGCGGGGGTATTATTATTAATTATTTGTTTTCTTCTGGATCAATTGATATGGACCCAATAAACTCTATTTAATTTTTTTTTTTAATAGGGCCCCCCATAGCAAACCTGCAGATTAAGTGAATGCCAATTTGTGTGGTTGGACTCAAATCTATTAAACAATTCATTTATTATTCCCCATTTAAATAACACTTGATCTTGACCTAAGTTAGTGGTGATGAGTAACTTATATATTGTATATTATATCCAAATATTATTTCAGCCTCTGGTGGTATCAAGGTAAAAAGTAAATCGGTCCTGGATCTAAGTCTTACCTATGGCCTATGGAAATAGGTAGCTTCTTTCCTATAGAGAAATTTGATGATTTTAAACAACCATCATAGATATAACTAGAGTTTCACAATTTTGCATCATAGAAACTTTGCAGATGATGTGCTTTATAGCAAGTAATTTCAATTTCTTAGCACACAATTTTTTCACCTTGTTTTTTTACCTAAACTTAATTCATGCTGCTTTACCTGAAATCTGATCTTAAGAACATCTAGCGGCTGGCAAATAAACCGTGTGGCAACTCCACTGAAGCCACCAGCTAGGAGAGGGATGTAACGTGGAACGTTTGTGTCTTTTTCGCTGTGAGACATGAAGTTGAATAAGAACTAATCATTAATATATTAATCCTGAAACAATCGCATATTGTTAAAATGAGATTAAGTTTAGATCTTGAAAACACTGTAAAAGACTTATGAAGCAAATTTTGCATGTGACTAATATCTTTGTAATAAAGTTAAGGCCTAATTTTAAAATAACCGTTATAAGAAACATTTAAACAATTACAAAATGAGGAGCTGACACAAGTACCTAAGAGGATTCAATTTCTTCTTGTTATGTAGGATAATCATTCATTTATGTGAACTAATGTAGGCCTATTTATTTTATAGTAGATATGCTATTTTCAGTCAACAATCAACCCATAGCGTGATGCAGCGAGTAACTTAGGAACATCCATGTTGCCTTACTTAATCTAAAAGATTAACTTATGTAAGTTGGCCATAGACAATATTAGAGGAATGTATTTTTTAATTTCTTCCCTGTAGTATAGCTTTTGCAGTAAAATACCCCTGCCACAGCAAATCTGCGGACTAAATAAGTAAATTTCCATTTGTCAGATTGGGGTTCTAACTTACTTCATCCTCATAAGAACAACATGGGAATTTTACATGTAGGCTAAGAACTTACAGTGTTTTTATTTATTTTTATTTTTTATCTGTATGTAAGTTTACCGGTAACCTATAATTGTACAATTAAACCTTTCCCAATGTAAAATTAATGATTTTTGAAGCAAAAGTTCACACAATGACTAATAAAATTGGGGTAAAGTAAGTTAAAAAAATATATGTTCACGGATAGAAATTTGGAAAAATAATTCATCAATGAAAGCGATTTGGTAAGTTTAACATTAAGCATTTAATCTGCCTCCTCGTTCGCCAGACCTATTCATGTGCGATTAAGTTGTACTTTTACTTTCTCCCCCTATACCATAGTATATGGAGAAAGTATTGTTTTCGTCAAAATTTTCGAGTTTGAGTTTTTAGTGGATATATTCGTTTTGGGTCCCCCTGGACCCAAAAAAGTGGTTTTCGAAGTGATGTCTGTGTGTGTGTGTGTGTGTGTGTCTGTGTGTCTGGATGTGTACAGAGCTAGAGACTACACCTGCGGTCCGATTTCGATGAAATTTGGTATGTAGGTTTTAATCTATGGTATCTCCAGGCGTTTTTTTCATTTTTTTGAAATTTTGATTTTTAATGGGGATTTTCCCATAAAAACCCATAAAAAACCGGAAAAATCGGATTTTCTCAAAAATTGCCCGAACGATTTTGATAAAAATTTAGTATGTTGTAGCCCTTTAAATTCTGAATAAAATGGTACAAATCCCATATCTGTAAAAATTACGGTTCAAAAGTTATGGTCAAATATGTTATTTTCCCATAAAAACCCCATAAAATAACGAAAACAGGATTTTAGAAAAAAATACTGTTTTGATTTAACATAGTATGTTATAGTCCTTACAATTATGATGTTTTTTTTTAAATTTTTTAGACATTTTTATTTTTAATGGGGATTTTCCCATAAAACCCCATAAAAAAACGGAAAAATAGGATTTTCCCGAAAATGGCCTGAACGATTTTGATAAAAATTTAGTATGTCATAGTCCTTTATATTCTGAACAAAATGGTACGAATCCCATTTCTGTAAAAATTACGGTTCAAAAGTTATTGTAAATTATGTCATTTTCTCATAAAACCCCCATTAAATAACAGAAAAATCGGATTTTCCCTAAAATGGCCCGAACGATTTTGATAAAAATTTAGTATGTCATAGTCCTTTATATTCTGAACAAAATGGTACGAATCCCATTTCTGTAAAAATTACGGTTCAAAAGTTATTGTAAATTATGTCATTTTCTCATAAAACCCCCATTAAATAACAGAAAAATCGGATTTTCCCAAAAATGGCCTGAACAATTTCGATCAAAATTTAGCATGTTATATTCCTTTAAATTCTGAACGAAATTGTACAAATCCCATTTCTGTAAAATTTACGGTTCAAAAGTTATTGTAAACTATGTCATTTCCCATAAAACCCCCATTAAATAACAGAAAAATCGGATTTTCCCAAAAAAGGCCCGAACGATTTTGATAAAAATTTAACATGTTATATTCCTTTAAATTCTGAACAAAATTGTACAAATCCCATTTCCGTATATTTACTCTCACCGCTTACACATGATAAAGGTTGTTGACAAACTTATGGGAGAAAGTATGTGTCAGAATGCTGATACCGTTTATTTTAGATTAACTTCATGCAAAGAGCTGAAAAATTATTTTATGTGCAAGTCATTAAAATCAAATTTCAAATTGAATGCAAGCATTTTTTTATTGTTATACTGTGTTTCACGTACACTGTAACTTATTTTAATTGAACAAAAACAGTCTGGAGGTACCCCGGTAACATAAATTAATAAGTCAGTTCTTAATGCTTAACTTAAACTTTACCTTCCTAATCCAACCTAACTTCAAGACACTTAATTACAGTCACGAATCTGCATGAAACCCAATACATTTTTAACCAGTGTAAGTTAGATATACGGAATATAATTACCTA
This sequence comes from Macrosteles quadrilineatus, assembly GCF_028750875.1. Classification (NCBI taxonomy): domain Eukaryota; kingdom Metazoa; phylum Arthropoda; class Insecta; order Hemiptera; family Cicadellidae; genus Macrosteles; species Macrosteles quadrilineatus. The sequence continues at coordinate 163,592,114 of NW_026542594.1, forward strand.
AGTTAACTGGGATGTAATAAATTTCAAAGGCAGCGCTCACTCTTGCTCTCCAGCATGATAAATTAGGCCTAAGCTTAGGTAAGTTAAGTTAATACCGATATTTATTTATTTCGTCTTGCAAATGTGAAAGAGAAACTGCCAATCTTGAACGTGTAAGTTAGTAAGCAGCATTTAAACTAACTTAACCAATCCAAGGCAGTGTTTAATCAATGCTCCTAAGTTAGAGTAACCTATGCTTAACTTACTTAAGTAACTTAGGTTAATTAACTTAACTTAGCTGAGGCAGTAGGCCTATAATTTACAGAGAGCAGATGAAAAACTGAAAAAACGCCAGTAAAACATCAATGTAACATCGATGTCTTTTTAACTGAAGACTAGGCCTATGTTATCGGTAGCCTACATCGTTGGTTGACCTATTGATGCTCATCACTTTAAGTTAGGCTACCTTAGCTAACCTAATCAAACCAAACGATATATAAGTTATTGAATGAAATAATCGATATAAGTTATCGAATAATTTTTCATTCGGTTGTTTTTGACAACAGATACGGAAGTTTACCCTACTTTAGAATAGGGTGTGTAAGTTAACATTGTATGGGCTTGCGGTGTCCTAGGCTTTTTTAAAAGTTGTTTAAACTTTTCTGGTTTCAACCAGTAGGCCTAACAGTCTCAAATTCTTGGGTTATGAAGCTAATCTACACAAGGTTTTGTCTCTTAATTTAGTGTACCGGTAACTTAGGCTTCGCCTATTTAAATCAATTCAACAATTTGTGTACACAAGTTTATCTAACTTATGCCTAGCCTAGGCCTAACTTACTAATACTGTCCTAAGTTACACAACTTTTTTATTTTGTGTAGGCCTATTTTAATTATTAAGTTAATAGACATACCTGTAGCAATGTTATAAATTCAAGAAACATAACTTATAACTTAGGCCTACTTAACCGAGGCCTTACCTTTCGGATGATTTTATTTGTACCTCTTGGCTTCTATCTGCACTCTTCAAACCTCCTCCAGCGTATGTTTGGTATCTGGTTTCTATATATTAATTATCGTCATTAGGGTTCTGTTTGTTCAGATGCGATTAGCAGATCCACTTTTATGACTTGTGTGTGACTGTAACTTAGTGTTAATGTTCAATTATTGTTCGTTCACTTCAATATACATTACATTTGTTTAAGCTCGTTGGTTTATGGTTTTGTTTGGTTTGGTTTAACCATAAAGTTAGATAAAACATACTTAACCAACTAAATAACCAAAAATCACTCCTCATATTCATAAAACTAGAGGTTATGTTTTTGTTTATAATCTGATAACCAGACATGCGGTGGGGCACACGGAAGACTTCTCAGGTGCCGTTTGACGTCAATAACTGCTGACGTCACTAACTGCTGCGTCTGAAGAAACAGACAATTTTATAATTTTCTATTATTAAATTAAACTGTCATAACCTAACCAAACTAACCAAACGTGCTGATAATGGAAAAATCGAATAAAGGTTTACTAATATAAAAAATAGTTTTGTTCATAAAATAAAATTATAATTGCCTAAAAGTTCAGTTTTATAATTTTTTAATTATAAAATTAAACTGTAATAACCTAACCAAACCAACCAAACTTGCTGATATGAAAAAATTGTTGATAAAAAGTTAGTGCCGCCGGCGGGATTCGAATCCGAAACATTCGGAATATCTGCCCGCAACGCTATCCACTGCACCATCGAGGCCGATGGCTGAAGCCGTATACGTTGCGGTATTGGTGTTCCCTCAAAGTGACGTCAGCAGTTAGTGACATCAAACGGCACCTGAGAAATCTTCCGTGTGCCGTTTCGACCAGCGGTGCATGACCAAATAATAATCAGCTGGTTTGTGTCCGGTAAAAACTCAAAACTCATTCTATACAGTACAGTACTAATACCAGTACGTGAAACCCCGCAAACAGCTGTTTTCCGGAACTAGGCCTAAATCCTTGCGTAGGAAGTTCATTATGTAAACCACCATGTATGTATGTAAACAGAGTAGTGTGGCGAAATCTATATAAAATCCAATGTATGTTTGTTTGTTTGTCCTTTATTGACTCCGAAACCGCTCGACAGATTGTAATGAAACTTTCAGGCATTATTAAGCATTGTTCAAGGATGGTTTGTGTGAAGTTTGGTGCAGATCCGTCAAAAGGGCTCCGCCCCAGTGGCTCTGATGTTTCCCTTGTTAATCTTATGAGTACTCATATTTAAATGTAATATTTAAGAAAATAGGTTTACCAACAGGGTGCAGCACTATTATTTTTTTTATTTATGACAACAGCTAATTTGGAACCAAAAGGTGAGTAAGCGTAGCGAACGAACTTCAACCTGGAGGCGAGTTAGCGTAGCGAACGAGCTAAGCTGTAGGCAAGTGAGTGCAGCGAACGAGCTCCAACCTAAAGGCGAGTGAGCGTAGCGAACGAACTTCAACCAGGACGTGATTGAGCCATGCGAACGAGCTCATCTTGAAAATGGACGAGCTTTTGACATAAAACCACATTAAGACAGGACGACGTCTGTCGGGCCAGCTAGTCTATAATAAAATCCAATGAGTATGTTTGTTTGTTAGTCCTTTATGAACTCCGAAACCGCTTGACAGATTGTAACAGTGCATCAGTGCACGTGTGATGTCCAATTGAGGAGGGTACTGGCTATATTAACAAGAACATGTAATTTTTGATGTCAAAATATGTCGGTAAGGTAGACCATAGTTCAATGGGACGCCAATAGATTATGCAGCTTGTATCTACAGGCAGGAGACTGAAGAAAGAGGTGTATATAGAATGATGACACTCTACTATTGAGCGTGTGATATATTAATTTTGAATTTAAATACAAATAAAACTTTGACAATACCTTTGACTCGACTATTGATACAACTAATAAGACATTCCCTTCCCATGTTAAAGTTGTCACCAGTTTTTAAATCAAAATTGTCGTATCTTGATGTGAGCCACCGATCGATTGTGATTGTACTGATCTAAATTAGTCTACCAATAGTGAATCTATATCCATACTCTGTACCTATAAAATGCAAAGTCTTACAGTACTGACTAACTGACTGACTCACTCATAACTTTATTCTTCTACTTCTTATTTAACTAGGAGACTGAAACCATTCTGAAACTTAGTACTCTAATTCTTTAGGCATTAAATAGGAAAACTAAGTAGATCAATTCTGATCTGACGTTTGGGCTCCGCCCCAGTTGGCTCTGGAGTTTCCCATCCCATGTTAACCTTAAGAATTTTCATATTTAAAATGAACTAGCTGTTACCCACGGGCTGCTCCACCCCGTTTTACTACATTAGTATTAATAAAACTATTGATTGGTTAAGTTAAGATAAAATAAACAAAACAGAATACAGTAATGGTAATACGAACAAATAATAACAGCAGAGGTATTTTTAACATTAGGTAAATGGAAAGGTCCCTTTGGAAAGCAATTACGACCTTATAGGGCAATTTATGAAATAATGGATAATTTTGCGCAAGGTTTCTCGTCATGACGAACATTTTAAGTATATGGTTTATGGGGGTGTGACTTGTAGTTTTCTCAAAAGTTCATGGGTACTTTTGGCTTTATATATAGATTAGAATCTTAGCAGCTGTTTCACTAGTAAGTCAAGTCAATAGTATCTATATATTAATTTGAAACTGTTTTTCTTTGTCATAGCTAAATTGAGAGAACGGCTGGGCGTAGAAACTCGGTAGAGGTGTCTAAAGAAAGGTCTTGGTCTGTAGATGAGCCATCAAAAGAGAAACGTGGTAAATTTCCTTGGGGCTCTGCCCCAGTGGCCTTTGAATTCCCATCCCATGTTATTCTTATGGAGGAAAAACTGGGTTTTTGTCCCAGCTAATTTGAGAGAACGGCTGGGCATAGAAACTTGGTAGGGGTCTCTAAAGAAAGGTCTTGGTCTATAGATGAGCCATCAAAAGAGGAACGAGGTAAATTCCCTTGGGGCTCTGCCCCAGAAGCCTTTAAAGTTGCCTCTTCAAATTTGTTTACCATATGCATAATTCTACACTACTTTTTAATGAAACAGCTGTTAATATTTAAATTGTGATTTATTGATTTTTTCAAAATGTAGTACAGTATTTGCAATGGGTTTTTCTGATTTTAAAATTGATTTTATTCTGCATCGTGTCATGTTTTGCAATATAATGTTCTATTACCAAATCAGTGGAAAATTCTAATATCACAGTAACTCTTAAAATTATTTCTTAAGGAGTTAACTTACAAGATCAGCTTTTTGAGAAAAGATAAGATATTTACAAAAGATTTTGATTATATCTAACTGTTGTGTAGATCGTGAGTATTTCCATAATCTTCGTGAGTTGCCTGTAATGCTTCGCAATTGCTCGAATTCGAGCAACAGGTACACTAGTGTGTACTTATTAAGTTAAACGGGGCGAAGACCGCGGGCATTGAATACAATATTTCCAATGCCGCGGGTAACAGCTAATGATAGATATAAGAGCATAGATTAAACATACTCCCTTAGTGTAAGGGACGACACATGGGAGTGTGTTTAATCTATGATATGCATAGTTGTATTCCAAGAATTATCGCTGATTTTATTCGCAATAGCCTAGTAGGTCAACAGTAATAAACTGGTTGCTTCAACTTGCATGATAAAAAAGTAAAGTTTGTTATGCAATTCAGACAATAGCATTTATTCATGGTCAATTTGTTTAAAATAATTTAAATTTTCTTTATTCGTAGTTCAAAACATATTTTATGGGTCTAAGTAAAATACATCTTCTATCTGGTCCAGATGTATGTAAATTTATTAAATATGTCTGTTGGACATTATTCAAACCTGGAAGTACAATATATAATTTAAAAAAATGTCTAATTGTGAGGTGGCTATAGCCTACTATTCTATCTTCTACACCCTACCCACCGTTTAAAAGTAGCCTATATTTTGCTACGCCACATATCCAATGTTATAAGAAAATAGGTAGTCGAATATGACGATTATAAACAACCTGGCAGCTCTCCAGATAGAACCAGAGGTACGAAAAATCAATGGAAAGCACAACAGTAGTAAAACATCCCCTCTAAGGCTTACCTACCCTCACTGCTGTCTTGTACCCAGGATTCGCTGCTTGTATCATACCACAGGCATATGTCTCCAGTCTCCAGCACATGATTCGAGAAACCGATGACATTGGTAATCGTTTTTGTTTTTGGGTAATTTGTAAGATTACAGTGAGTTAGCACCTATTTCATTATTCTTTTACCATTCCATATACAAATACCCCCGCCGCAGCAAACCTGCAGACTAAGCGAATTTCCATTTACCTGGCTGGATTTCTACTAAAATATTTCCTATTCATATCTAAATAACATTAATTTTAATGAGTACTTAGGTTTGCTGATACAGGGAAGATATTGAGGTGTGTTCTTTTATTGAATTGTTGATAGAATGATATGGAATAAACAAAATTGCCAAATTTTATTAAAAAATATCCATAAACAAGCAAAATACAACACTTTACTCTCCATAAAATTTTAAATTCACATTTTAACATTAACATAACTTAACATAATTAACACTAACAATTTAAACATGAACATTTTAAATTAAACATTTGTATTAACTCCGTAACCGTTAGGCATACAACAACACTTCATTATAAATTTTTTTAATCTCTACAGAATGGTTTGGAAAGAAATTTTATCTTTTGAGAGTAAAAAATGGGAAAACCCAATTTTTACCGCATTAAACCCCCCATACACCTACGTTCCCATAGCTCGACCATGCTTGGTCGCGAACTCGTTCAAATCAAATCAAAATACTTTTATTCCAAAGATTAAACAGTACAATAATAGAACAATATATTACATGGAATTATTCCCCCGGATAGACTGTTGATCTGTGATCGGGGGAAGAGTTCTTGTAAACCATTGTTAGGCAATATACAAAGTATTTAAAATTTGTTCGATGCTATTAATAAACGTAGGCTTACACGTTTCTACCAAATTTCAAATATATTTATTTGAACGGAGGGTAATTTTGGCCTCTAGGGACCACAAAATGAAAAAGAAAACCGGTCCCGGGTCTAGGTCTTACCATGAGACCTACGGTAATAGCTTATTTCTTATACGGGAAATTCGCTAAAAACTAAATATTATCATCATTCATAAAAACAACTTAAAAAGTGCATTAGTTATTCTTTATTTATCCACCTACACAAGCTGTTATAATCATACCATCGCTTCAGCAGGGTACAACGAAACATGTATCATAGATGTGAAAGGTCACAGTGTCCCTTGGGCAATGTTGAATGTCGGTCTTGAATTACACTCAGTAGCTTAGACGTTGGCTCCTTTTTTAGACGCTTAACGTAAAATGTTTTAACATTATTTGTAAAATATATGTTATTATTGCTATGAGAGAGTTATATACAATAAAATAAATGTAAACGAGTGTGTACTCTGCCTTTATAAACGTAAGTTAATTTTTTTTATTAAAATAAAAACTCCAAAAGCGTTATTAGAAGTAGGAGTAATTATATGCATTTATTTGTTTATTCTTTCAACGGGAACGCCATTTTAAAATTCAAATATACATTAAATCGGATCAAATCACTTTATAAAAATAGCATAGTTAGGTAATTAAATATGAGCAACAATAAAAATAAATTAGAAAGCAGGCATGTCATGCAAAAGACATAATCAGTATAAAAGAAAAAAAAAATTACATAGGCTGAATCACTTCAAGTGTATGACATACATAAACATGGCATAATTAGGTATGGCAACTAAAATACGTGCAATAAATAAGAATGAATGTGAGAAGCAGGCATAACATGCAAAAGACATAAACCAGCAAATTATATAGCGTGTAATTAAACATTGCAATACCGGTAGGCTAACAAAAGTATGGTAAATATTTCAACTTTATAACCTACTTTAATAAAATACGCTTTAAAGGCCAAAGAGTTTAATTGATTCCGATTAAACTCTAACAGTTTAATGTTTTAGCGAATTTACCCAGGGAAGTAGCTATTACCGCAGGTGGCACGGTAAGACCTGGGCTCGGGACCGATTTACATTTTCATTTTGATGTCCTCAGAGGCCAAAAACGCCATTCGTTCAAATTTTTATGTACATATATAGAGCTATATATGTGCCCCTAAACTCAATAACTCGAGTATTTTATCGTGCGATTTCTATGAAATTTGGTTTAAAGGTGTAAGGCGGAATAAACTTAAATGAGATCGCGAACCAGCATAATCAGACCATGGGAACGGGGTTTTGCTGAAGCTTTACGGGATAAAAATTGGGTTTTATAATTTTTTACTCTCAAAACACAAAATTTTCCCAATTTCTCTCTAGACCTGTTTAAAGAGCTTAAAAAAATTGTACATCAAAGTGTTTTTGGACGGTTACTGGGGACGGACAAAATAAAAAAAAAAATTAAATTTTAAATTCTCATGTTATTCTTATGGAGAATATTGTAAAATGCATTTTGCTTGTTTATAGATATATTTGATCAAACTTGGTAAATTGATTTATTTTATACTGAGCAATTAATATTTAACTAAAAACCATTTTCATTTTTTCCTTGTAGAAGCAAAACTAGGTACTCGTTAAACCTAATGATTTATTGAAAATCAATTCAGACGAATGGAAATTCACTTAGCCGGCAGGTATTGCTGCGGCGGGGGTATTTTAACTACCGTATAGTAAGTAAATTGTATACAATGTAATAATTCTAAACATATAAATAGTTAAATTTAGAGTATTATACATTTGTGTAACATTTAAAATGCTATTATAACCGATTAAATAGGTTTAAGTTGTTGCATTTTTGGCGTCTGTTATCAAAATATAAGATTATATTTGTAATGTATGTGGTTGCGGAAATCAGAAACATTTATGAGGTGTAAGCGTTGCCAAAATACCTTTAAATCTCTATTATTGTTTTACAAGTCAATATAAACTCTGCTGATATACATGGTGGGTAGAAAATTTCCGGGATTGCATTCCTTACAATTGGTAGAAGTATTAAGAATACCAGAACAACGGTTGTTATCACTGACTACATTTCCCGTTGATATTCGCAGCAATAGGGTCATAACGTCAAGGCACTTGCATTGTTACTTTGGAAATTTATTGTCGGTACAGCGTTCATTCCTAAAACTGTTCCGTGTTTCAAGTATTATAGTCAAACTTCAATTGCTAGAAAACTTCTTTTTTCTATCAATTATTACTGTACAGTCCTTTACACTGTGTACAGTCGTAGGAAAAAAATAACTATATATTTTTAATAGTCAAAAATATAGTTAAAACGTAGGTCGATGGCCCAAATGATTTTTAATAAATTTGATTTAGTTGTTTATTGCGGTTAAATAAACACAATTTTACAATAACAATGTAAACCAAGTATACACCAGTACTAAACAAACTTGAAGTTTTTCGATTCAAAATAATTACATGAAATTAGCAGTCTACCTAAAAGAATATCTGTGCAATACACCGATATTCTTGTATTCAGAATGTCACAAACATTCTGTAAATTCATTCTTAAAAACATTCGGTGTATTTCAACGGCATGTAAATTCCCTTTACAACTATACAACTGTACTCATGAACTTTTTGCCAGATTGTTCTCTATTGAAAATATCTAAATACATGAATTATAGTCTTTTTATGCATATTTCCTTAACTTAAAACTGTCGATTGTGAAAATTATGATTTTAACTTACACAAAAAATAGGTTGACGTTTGATAGTAACAAAACGGGCCTGGACCGTGCAGTACGAAAAACTTTAATAAAATGCCACTGCCAATAGACCCTATACCAAATAAAAGTCAGTTTAATTTAGGCTACATCATAAGCCCAAGCGTGAAGGGGATTTTTTTATAATGAGGATAAGAAAAACCACTTCACATTATAGTCTACTAGCTGCTGTATCCGTGTTCCACAACGGGAAGAAAAGTCAGTCTCGAAGAACGGGTGTGCATATCTTGGGTAGATACAGCAACGACATAGTTTTAGAATAAACAATCAATGAAAAAGTTTTAGAATAAACCAACCTACCACATACCTGTAGGTCAACGGTCAGAGGTAAACATTGTGAGTTTTCTCATGCTTCCTTGGAGACCAATCAATATTTGAAAACCTCACCTCAAAGATTTGGACGTTAGTTAGGACGTAAAACGAGTGGAACTTAGGGAAGGTAATAGGACTAAGCCATTCATAGATATGTGGACCATCTTTTTGCCTAATATTGCTGTATCGATTTATTATTTTAGTCGTGACACCCACACAGGCAGACAGACAGACAACACCTCAATTTTATAATAGTGGTCTACTGTATATCACCATAGATACAGACCTAACACTAACTAGTAACTAGTTAATGTACTTATTATTATATATGTTTTCATTCTAAAATTTTCCTACACGCTGCTATCAAGATTATCATTACTTAGCAGGAAAGTCAATTTTCGTCACTTCCCTACTATCGCGGAGTTGTTAGTTTTATCGCCGAACTAAGGCGATATAATATCGAACGTAGGTACATTCGTTTGAAAAAAACACTAAATCAGTTCAGAAAATTCCAAAACATCTGATGCACAAACTATTCTGAAGCTTAAACTGACGCAAATTTCTCCGTAAAGGTAATAAAAGTACTAGTTAACAACTGGGAAACAAACATGACTCGTCATTGGTAAAAGGTTTGTAATTGGTTATTTAACAAATACAGCTAAACATGGGAACCTCCCTTTACACAATAATGTACTAATGGTTTATAAACTGGTAATCCCATCCCCGTGTTAAGCCACTTTGATTAAGTAACTAATTATAATTCAATAAATATTAAACTGCTAAGCTTAAGTTTGGTGTTATTGGTGATGATTTTAAGGATAGAACCAATCCGCTTTACAACGAAAATTTGTTTAATGTTTCAACATTGAATTGTATTCAAGTTTAAATATTAAAATTCGTCTCAGGAACCTAAAGGTGTTTGGTGATATCTACAGTTCCTAGGAAGACTGATGTATTTTTTAAATTTATGTATTTTATTACAATTCTATAAAAGAGGTTAACGCCCAATTACAACGCATCATCAATATATTAACAAACATTTGTTTATATGCATTATAAATAATACTGTAAGGTCAAACTCCATCGTGCTGATGAAATAACTTTTGTTATTTAATTTCACAACAATACAATGAGTAGCTAAACGAATAAATAACAGTAAATAATGTAGCCTACAAACAGATATCTTTAAAGTGAACATCAGCAACAATTGAAATATATTTAACAACAAGAACAATGAAATAAATTAAAGATAATAACAAATTTCACTATTCTCTGGTAAGGTTCGTTATAAACGGTTCAACTTATCAAACAAATATTGTAACTACAAAAGACAAATCTTAAGTTTGGCTTAACAAAATGACTTTTAAGATAATAATGCCATTTAATATGTACATATATGTTTAAGATAATATTAGTGTTTGTTTTTGATAATAGGGGGTTCTGTAATTAGTATATAGATCATACTTTGTTTGATTTAGTTCAGTTTTCCAGTTAAACCATATGATGAGGTCCAGGAGAAGCAAAACCCTGAATTTCGAAATCAAATCCATTTTTAATGTCCAATCTTATGTATTCCACCAGGGATTAGGCACAGCCACCCCATGATAAATTACATTTTTATGTATAACCTCTGGATCACTGATTTTACGATACAAAGTTTAAATTACCTGTATCCGTTAATTGATCCTATTGGTTGACTACAGCTGCTTCGTGTTGAAGTTAACATATCTCATAATGTTTCGTGTATGTGTACGTGTTATTTGTGAACTCTTAACCTTATGACAATTCAATGTAACGTTTGATCTCGACCTGAAGATAAGTTAATTTCAACACGAAAAAGTTGTAGTTAGCCAACAACAATCTAGGATCTCTTGACGGGTACAGGTAATTTAATCCTTTTGTTATCATAAATTAGGTATATTCAAGACTTATTGACATAAAACCAATATAATCCCATACTAAATTGAACCTTTAGAATCTTTCACACCGTGTTGTGGTAAGTATAAAGCGGAGCATGATAATTACGTGCGAGAGACAGCTGTGATTTATGGATGTTTAAAGCAGCAGCGTATGTGTTGAGCAGGCAGTTGTAAAATATGAGAATGTGGGAATTAAAAGTGCAATCGAAAAGCAAAGTGGTCGTTACACCGTCATTGAGGCTAATATTGAGCCAAATGGGGCTGTCTGGGGTCTGGACCAAATGGCTCTCATTGAATTGTTTTGCACCACATTTACATGGGAGTATCATCATTTATGTGGCGCATTGCTTTCAACAATGCAATCAGTTTTATGTGTTGTCTAGTTTTCAAAACACATCTGTGAAAGTTTAAAAAATTATAACCTCGTCAAATAACATTTCGGGAAGTTCTTTGTTATAAACAGGGGAATATGGAGAAATTTTCATTGCAGCGAATCACGTAACGTTAACCATTTAGTTGGAATAATAGAACACCGTTTTAATTAATCAATTTAGGGGCACAAATCTAAAACGCTGTCCTCTGACATTTGGTTCATTATGTTTTAGTCTTCACGTAATATTGATCTCTGATCGTTTCCGTAAGGTATAAGATACAATTTATTATGTTTTTTTCTACGTGCTAGGTTACTAATTTATTCTTGTGTATCTGATAAACAGACTAGTGGTTAGTGTATGTGTGATTTTTAAACATTGAGTCATTTTTTGGATGAACTGTGGCATCATATATTTATAACGATTGGTGTCAAAACCAACAATTAATGTGTATAGGAACTCAAACCCTAAATACATACAAGTGGACTGTAATGTACCCTGCACTCGGTTAAGACTGACGACGATATCAAATACAGTTCAGGAATTTGTCATAGGGAACTCTTGGTGGTGGTTAATTTGTATGATACCTCGAAGACTAGAAGGTACGTGTAATGTGGTTGGTTGGCATTTCCTGACCCGAGTTCAAAACGCGGGAATCACAGACTCCCAGCTGACTCACGGGACTTCCCATGTTACTGTGCCAGTCTCCTTCACCTTCGGTAGACGTCTTAGAACTGATGCTTCCACTCATAGATTTATCCTTTTATAAACTATGATAGTAGATTCAATTTTTAATTGTTTGAGTTTTGAGTGGATATATCCGTTTTGGGTCCCCCTGAACACAACAACGTGGTTTTTAAGTGATGTCTGTGTGTGTGGATTTGTACAGAGGTACAGACCACACCTGCTGTCCGATCGTGATGAAAATTGGTATGTAGTTACCAATCTCTGGGATACATCCAGGTGTTTTTTATATTTTTGTAGGGTGATTTTCTCATAAAACCCATCAAATAATGGAAAAATCTAATTTTATCGGAAATGGTTAGAAAGATTTTGATAAAAATTAAGTATGCTATAGCCCTTTAAATTTTAAACAAAACGGTATCCTCCCATTGGTGCAAAAATTACAGTTCAAAAGTTATTGTAACTTATGCTATCTTCCCATAAAACACTCTTAATAATGGAAAATCGGATTTTTGAAAGAAAGCCGGGTTTGATTGAAATTAGTATGTTATGGTCCTTATAATTCCAAACCAAATAGTGCAAACCCCCATTGCTGTAAACATTACGCTCCAAGAGTTTTTGCAACTATTGTAATTCTACCCAAAAAATACAATGCTTACTCCCACCACATACCCACGATAAAGGTTGTTGAAAAGCGAATGGGAGAAAGTTTGTGTCAGTTTGCTGATACCGTTTATTTTAAATATACTGTGATTGGTTTAGTGTTTAGGAGATTTTAGACATTCTTAAATTAAAATATGTTACGATTTCCCCATTTCTTCGAGTAAAACTTTGGGGATATAAGTATGAAGCAACGTTTAAGAGCATAAGATAAAGCAGTTTATAATTTCTCAATACGGTCAATCATTTCGAATAAATATGATCAATTTTGTTTGATCAATCATTTCGGTGATAAATATGATAACTTATTTCGTCACCACGGAATGTCTCAATGCTCATACGATACGTAAAGATTGACTTGATATTATATTTAATTGATATTTCGGTATTTTTGTAAAGCCATGAAACACTTGTTCAAACACATATCTCAACATATTCCTGTGTATAATGTACAGAGCAATTCATGGAGAAATTAATTGAATAAGCTAGCACATTTAAAAAGAAGGGAAAACCTTTAAGCATGTCTATGACTTTCTGTGTCCACATTCTTACTTTGATCACACACAGTTGTCTTTGCTTTACAAAGTGTTTCAGCAAATACTGGGCACACATAGGGCAAATATGATGCATAATATTGGCATTCAAACACCAATAAGCGAACAAGAATGTTTTACGTTACTATGGACGTGGTTTTAATTTCTTACACATTTCTTTCTATCACGACTATAAAATTGTTTTTGTATAAAGTACAAAAACAATACAGCTACTTTTAGCGAATTTCCCCATAGGGAAGTAGCTATTACCGTAGGTGGCACGGAAAGACATAGGCTCGAGACCGATTTACTTTTTAATTTTGATGTCCACAGAGGCTAAAACACCATTCGTTCAAATTTTCATATATGTTTATATTTACGTCCGTGAACGCGATAACTTAAGTATTTGGTTTGAATGTGTATGGCGGAATATACTTGAATGAGTTCGCGAACCAGCATGAATGGGAACGGGGTTTTACGGGGGGGGGGGGGGGGGGGTTATGGAGTAAAAAATGGGTCTTCCCATTTTTGACCCTCAAAAAACATATTTTGTAATTTCTCTCTAGACCTGTTTAAAGAGCCTAAAAATTTGTGTTTTTAAACGGTTACTGGGGACGGAGAAAGTTCAAAAAATTTTCAATTTAAAATTCCCATGTTATTCTTATGGTGAATATTGTAAAATGTAGCAGTTTGCTTGATTAAGGATATATTTTGATCAAACTTGGCTAATTTATTAATTGTACACTGAGCTATTAATATTTTACTAAAAACACACGTTAATAGGTTCCTTATCTTATCGAGAAATATTACCGCGAAATAAGAATAAGTTTTTTTGCTCTGTGTATAAAATAGAGAATCTGAAAACACCGTTTGGTTGGATCAGTGTTGTTCTGAAATTGTTGTTCGTTATTAATATTATAGCTATTTCTATTAAACATTGACCTTTTCTACAAAATGCAATTGTAGAACATGTCTGCAAAAGGTTTCCTAGACTGTTATGGTTTAAACTTATTTCCAAAATCAAATTATAAAACCATCGATTGTGCCAAGTTTAGTCTATTTGTGCACTATGAAGAAGCAATAACAAATTTTATGAGTCATAAAAGACGCAGAAACGACTTACGTTGCCGACGCTACACAACTCATGTATTAACTAATAAATAAAACAACAGATTTCTAGTTTTACCCTACATTCCATGCCAAGAATTTGGATCGCACAATGATTATAGCTGCAAACGTTTTTTGATACAAATGGACTATGTATTATAAGTATCAGTAATGTGAAGTAAATGTTGTACTGTATGGGTTCTTGTAAATTTTTAATATCTACTTTTTTGGTATCCTATATATTAATAGGCAAGCATGTTTCTTTAAAACCCTTTTTCTCAGCTTGTGTGCATAGCAGAGAAAACCTATGCATACTGTTAGAAAAACGTTTTTCTTTAGATGTGCAGAATTCCTTGATACATTTTAAAAAAAGCTCATTAAAAAATTAATACGGGCCTTATGGATTGCCATGCTGGGGACGAAATAAAAACAAAATATAAACAGCAAATCAAAACAAATGGAAGAAATTTCAATCACATGTTTTGTTTACAGCTTATGGTGAAAATAGAGTAGTCAGTGCATTACATATCTTTGGTCGAGTTTTCAACCACTGGACTACCTCTAGTATATTTAAATACCCCCGCCGCAGCAAACCTGCCGACTAAGTGAATTTCCATTTGTCTGCATTCATTGTCAACTAAACCTTTGAAATAACATTAGGTTTAATGAGTACCTAGGTTTGCTGCAACAAGGAAACTAATAAAGTGTATTTTTTGTAAAATATTAATAGCTTAGTATAAAATAAATAAATTTGCTAAGTTTGATCAAAATATATCCATAAAAAAGCAAACTACAACATTTTACAATATCCTCCATAAGAATAACATGTCTTATGTATATCTCCATAAGGATAGTATGGGAATTTTACATTTACGATGTTTTAAATTTTCTCCGTTAACAATAACCGTACAAAAACACTTTGATATACCAAATTATTTGTTTTTTTTAAGCTCTTTAAAAAAGTTTTGAGAGAAATTAGGAAATTTTGTGTTTTGAGGTTTAAAAATTAGAAATACCATTTTTTACCCCATAAAACCCCCCGTAAAACCCCGTTCCCATGGTCCGATCATGCTGGTTTGCGAACTCATTCAAGTTTATCCTGCCTTACACCTTTAAACCAAATTTCATCAAAATCGGACAAAAATTACTCAAGTTATCGCGTTCACGCATATATAAAAATTTGAACGAATGGTGTTTTTGGCCTCTGGGGACATCGAAATAAAAAAGTAAATCGGTCGCGGGCCTAGGTCTTACCGTGCCACCTTCGATAATAGCTACTTCCCTAATGGGAAATTCGCTAAAAGGCTGATAGTGACAAAAAGTATCAGAGATAACTATAATACTGAGAAAGTTCTTCTTGGGTGATAGATTTCCGTTTCCTATTCAAGACTTAACTGGTTCGGGGTGAGTTCCGAGTCACCGTGGCATGGCATCACATAGCTAAAAACCATAGCCAAACAAACATAAACACATAAAACATAAAACATAGCCATTAGCTAAAAACATTAACACATTAACATTAACATTAACATTCACCTCTATCACCATATTCCCGCTTTTGAACCATTGGACAAAGCACACCAATAATTGGCACAATTTTTACGTATTATAAATCAGGCATTGATCGTCTACAAGTGTCTGTTTGTGGGAAACTGATCAGTGAATAAGTGAGTGAGTATCGATAGGCATACCTGAGAAGAATAGAAAGTAGCAATTAAAGAACGTGTCAGGTGCCAAAACGCCACTATCGGGATCTTGCCATGGGCTAAGTCAAAACAATTGTTTAGGTAACCGCATCGGACAAGAACTACAGTTAACACCCGCGCGTTATAATTCAAATTATAAAATCATTTGCAGCCTGTATAAATGGTTTGGCTTGGAAATAAACCTTCTATTTCTAGCGTGTTCGGCAGTTTATCCATCGGCTGAGGCTGGGCTGGATCAGGACATTTCCTTATCCTATAATTTAACTATTTTATCCCTGATTTCAGTTGTATTTACCCACTTGCAAATACGGTAATCTGGCGTTTCTGTAGTCTGACATTGCCGGTTCCGAACTTGTGGAGATAGCAAATTTCAGCTGGCTATGAATCAAAACATATAATATCACAAGCATTAACCCGCGGGCTTTGCCCCGTTTAACTTCTTAATTTTCAAGATTATCTCGTTCGCGTGGCTCAATCACGTCCTGGTTGAAGTTTGTTCGCTATGCTCACTCACCTTTAGGTTGGAGCTCGTTCGCTACGCTCACTCACGTTTAGGTTGGAGCTCGTTCGCTGCGCTCACTTGCCTTCAGGTTAGCTCGTTCGCTACGCTAACTCGCCTCCAGGTTGAAGTTCGTTCGCTACGCTCACTCACCTTTTGGTTGCAAATTAGCTGTTGTCATAAATGTAAAAGGAATAATAGTGCTACACCCTGTTGGTAATCCTTGTAACTTTAATGCTATTGAACATCATAGAACAGAACCAACTTTTAGTTGAAACAGCTGTTATAATATTAGTAGGATATCATATATGAGCTATGTGTTGCTCGTATGTAGGCTATGTATGTTGGACACTTTATCTCGAAAACGGTTTCGACGATTTCCTTCAAATGCTGTAAATAATTTATATCTAGTCTAAACATTTCTTTAGTGCAGTTAAAACTGCCAACAAAAATCTAAATACGTAAAAAAATGAAATTGAAAGTCGCCATTTTTTACATTGGACTAATGGGTTGCCAAGTAACCATGTTGGTCAAACAAAATGACAAGGAAAAAGTAAACAAAAGACTTATAACAGGTGTTTATAACAAGCCATCTACAGTATACTAGCAAATTACAAAATACAGTACAAAGGGAAAACATAAATATTGTCACCACAGAGGTTGTTACTATTGAGCAAAGATGACACTGAAGATAACTCGACATAGGAATACTGTACAATGGAAATACCGAGCTATGGCACGGTCCCAAGGTACTATATGTAGGCATATCAAACTCTAGGACGTTTTATAATAGCTTGCACCAAAGCGAGGATGAAAGTTGGTCTAACTACCTAAATTTATCATTAAATTGTTAAATCCACTCCATACTTAATAGATATACATCATTATTCAACACAGAATCTAGAATAATACTTAATGCATCCTAATATAAATTATACATGCAGTTTAAGATACTGCATATCACATAAACGCAAGCCAAGTTTAGTGATTCAGATGTTTTGCTGTTAATACAGTTATATCAATAGTCTTTACTATCGTGATTTGATGATTTAAATTATCAATTAATTTAATTATTCGTGGGTCATCTTAGACATTTCCCCTCAAAGCGTATTAAGAAGTGATATTAACAGAAAGAAATCGAAAAATGAAAAGTAAGTGAATTTGTGCGTCTTTACTGCCAAAGAGATTTTCTTTAAACAAGGTTTAATTATGACGGGGTTAACACGTATTTTTATCAAGAAAACTGCTTTGTAACGGCAAACATTGTATTTTAATTGCTATTTTAAAATTAGCAACACACTTCATTTGTACTTATTGTAATCAAAACTAACCCTACTTTATAATAAATAGCGCTGTTGTCTATCAGTTTAAAGTTGTTGTTTTTGTTTCATAAATGTTTTTCTTTTTATAAATAACATAGGCGATGCACTTAGTGAAATATGCATGTACAAAGGTTAAGTATCTCGAACAGAATGCACTATACATAACCATAACATAGTATTTATAATTGAAATTGGCGTAAATACCTGCTTCGTGGTAATTCTGATGGTTGCTAGTGTCGCAACTAGTTTAGAATTTCTACTAAGCCGTATGCATTTACACCAATTTCATACATTCAACATAATCCGGAGGCTAACATCAACAATATTTACAATTGACATCCAAATACATAAAGAATATTTTGAAAGGTATAGGGAAAGTAGAGCGCTTAACGAAACCGATATGCTACAGCCTATATCTTTGGCGGGATTTATCACTAATTATCGAACAAGTACACAATGTCCTGTAGGAGCTTCCTTTGATGTAATCGTGAGTTATATAAGCCACCTTGAACACTTTCCTACACGTTAGTCCAGGCGCTGAGGGGGTTTGAGCATGCATAAAAGTGTAACGAAATTTGACTTTTGATTGTTGCTATGGGTACCTAGTAGATGAAGAAAATCGATGTTGTCGCATTTCTAGGTGGTTAATAACATGGGGGGGAGGGGGTGAAGTTGGGGGGCCGCCCGGGGGGCCGCCGCGCACAAAATAGCTTATATCTCGAGAACCAAAAGTCATATGAATACGTTAGACATGTCAAACTGTGCAGAAAAATGCATTCTACAAATAGATTATGTAGTAGTTTCACGGAAATTGACAATAAGTTACTAAAAATTATATTTTTTAAATTTACGATAAGTATAATCAGGAGTATAATGATTTTTGTTGTTGTTTAGAACCACTAATTTTTTAATTGACAACTTTTGAGAGTAGTACACAACAGATAAATAGTACTTCTGTATAATGAAACTATTGCGGTACATAACTTAACAGCTATACAATCCTCAGATCCAATAAACATAACACAAACAAAGGCGCAAAACGCGTCGCGGTCATTGTTCCTGCTGCCTTAACTATTAATGGCGAGTACAGTTCAAGCTGAGACTTATATTATACTTTTAGAACGATGGAGATTCTGAGGATTCATTTTCATATATATATATATATATATATAAAATAGTATTGAGCGACCATTATGTAGCGGGAAATATAGTTTGTAAAAGAAGAGAGTTCAAAATATATTTTGGTGGTGGATCGTTTCCATCACCATCTGAAACTGCAATAAATTCCCTACAATTTATACATCTCCGAATCTGAGGTTGGTTATAACAATTTTATGTAGATTTGAAAAGGTCATAAAAATTATGTTTTCGTAAAAAAATGTGGTTTAAAAAAGTGGTGGTTATATTTTGGCCCTTTTGTAGTGGTACCATATAATTCACCAGAGAACAGTTACATGCCCATATAAGTAGATATCTATTATATATTATGTTTCAGTGATAAATGTAGAATATAATAATATAAAAATATAAATTTTTCAGCAATGCTTTTAGGCGTAGTAGCAAGAGGTTTGCAAATTTTTGGATTATTCAACTTGAAATGTCTAAATCAACCCGCAAAAATCATAAAAATAATGTTTTTATCTATATTATCCAAATGTTAAGGTTGTGTAAATTATGATTCCTTACGTAGAAATATCAATATTTTTTTTAATACGCATAAAAATAAAATTATAAAAAACTACCAAACTATTTTAATTACCAAATTGTATTTAATTGTTGTATGAGAAATAAATTTATTGCATCAACAGTAAAATACATATTATACTGCTGTAACAATTTAGTATTTTCAAAAAAATTTTCAATGGAATAATTTAATTTTTACCATATGTTTTTACTTTTATCAATATGTCAATCCATCTCTCTTTATCAAACCTTGTATAATATATGGCCAAACAGACCAATAGGTAATTGATTCAATACATTATAATATAGAACATTTTCAAATAACCTTATTTCATGTAAATATATAATAACCCATAACTTTTTGTAACAAAGTTGCTTCAATTTCAATATAATTTTACTTAAATAACTTGTCAAAATTCAAATTTAGCTCTATGGCAAATGAAAATTGTTATAATATATGTGTGAACAGTGGCCTACAATTTTCCGTGATAAAGTCAGCATTGACATATGTGAATGCAACAATGCATCAAACCTTCCTCACTTCTAAGAGTGCTGAGCTAGTATGAAGATATAAATTGTAAACTGCATATTTTAATATAAATTTTTTTTAAAGTGCATATATTTGGAATAAATTAGTGAAATTTAATTAAAGAAGATCCGTCCTTGTTACAAACATTAATAACTACACAACATCAAAAAAAATTTCACTGTGAAGAAGACATCAATTTTGGTGAGATCACTCCAGTAGACATTTTCTTTCCTTGGATCGAACCCATTACAACACTTTTAAGCCTAACTGAACTTTTGTACCAGAATTTAAAAGTCAAGAAACTAATAGAAGCTTATATAGAACATAAATTACTTAACCTTTCAGAAAATAATTCGAACATAATTTATAATTCAAAATAATTTAATTAGGCTATATATAATCACAAGATTAAATTCAAACGCCGCTCGATCACCCCACCTGAGATAAAGATCCATGCAATATAACCCCTCAACCTAAATTAGAACTATTGTAATAGGCCTAACCTAAAGCTTAATTTAGTAAATTCATTTGCCACCCTTTGTAAACTTTTATTGTGAACCCTTAGTTTCTTTTCTTTTACCATCAATTTTGTATTGTAATGAAATAAATTTAAGTTTAGATACTGTACATGGAGTTTTCATTGTATTCCTAGCTTGTATTTGTAGCATTGTTACACTGCATAATTTAAGAGTAAAAGCTCTTTCTAAAAATGTATAGTTAAATGTAGTTGAAATCGAAATTTCCTGAGTAATTTACGTCAGAATGTGAAATGTTAACATTTTTTACGAAAACATAATTTTTATGACCTTTTCAAAACTACATAAAATTGTTATAACCAACCTCAGATTCGGAGATGTATAAATTGTAGGGAATTTATTGCAGTTTCAGATGGTGATGGAAACGATCCACCACCAAAATATATTTTGAACTCTCTTCTTTTACATACTATATTTCCCGCTACATAATGGTCGCTCAATACTATTATATATATATATATATATATATGAAAATGAATCCTCAGAATCTCCATCGTTCTAAAAGTATAATATAAGTCTCAGCTTGAACTGTACTCGCCATTAATAGTTAAGGCAGCAGGAACAATGACCGCGACGCGTTTTGCGCCTTTGTTTGTGTTATGTTTATTGGATCTGAGGATTGTATAGCTGTTAAGTTATGTACCGCAATAGTTTCATTATACAGAAGTACTATTTATCTGTTGTGTACTACTCTCAAAAGTTGTCAATTAAAAAATTAGTGGTTCTAAACAACAACAAAAATCATTATACTCCTGATTATACTTATCGTAAATTTAAAAAATATAATTTTTAGTAACTTATTGTCAATTTCCGTGAAACTACTACATAATCTATTTGTAGAATGCATTTTTCTGCACAGTTTGACATGTCTAACGTATTCATATGACTTTTGGTTCTCGAGATATAAGCTATTTTGTGCGCGGCGGCCCCCCGGGCGGCCCCCCAACTTCACCCCCTCCCCCCCATGTTATTAACCACCTAGAAATGCGACAACATCGATTTTCTTTATCTACTAGGTACCCATAGCAACAATCAAAAGTCAAATTTCGTTACACTTTTATGCATGCTCAAACCCCCTCAGCGCCTCGACTACGTGGGACAACCACGAGGTAAGGAATTGTCAAAGTTGTTACTTATTGTTGAAACTTATGTTTAGTAAGAATAGTGACACTCTTAAACACGTTTTTTGAGTCCTTTAGTAATGTGAAACATATTTATAAAACTGAAACCACTGCCAGTCATAATATACATACCGGTACTTAATTTTGCATTGTAAAGGTGTCTTTTTTTCAACTCATCCAAATAACATAAACTACCTTAAGGTATTTTATCACGACAGAAACCAGCATATAAAGCTTATGAAGGTTGTCTTCAATTTATTGTTAATCAGCTCTAATATGCATTGCTGTGTGGATATCTATGAGGCTTAGAAGACTTTATTTTTGTGGTTTTTATAAGGTTTCTTAAAAACCTTTTCCTCTAGCTCCTTAATCAATAGATTTATTACAAAAATTAATGTATTAGCAGAGATTATTTTTACACAGTGAACCTATCTAATATTTTACTATTTATCGAAATAAGGGTTTGCTATTAAGGCATGGTAATAATGTAATAAAATTTCATTTGCTAAATGCTTTAAGTTCCATTCAATTGATTATCGAAGAAAGCGTCTGAACCCAGGTTAAGCTTCACAGAAAATGTCACAAAATGGGTTGTTTTGTCACAACTCGATCTCCGGTCAATTTCGTTCATTGCGCTTTCCTTTAAATTGCTCCAATCGCGAGATTATCTTCGCTCTTGAGGAAATAGTTAAACTCTACTTCCATTGGTGTCTGGTTGTAGTCAACCGTCGTGATTGGTCTAGAGAGAATTACAATTTGTAGTTAGCTTTGATTATGTTTGCTAATTGAGATTTTCTCCTGATACAGATTTAACTAAACTATAAACGAACAAGTCAGCCTTTCTTGTTACAAAGTTTTTTTCTGCAAATCTATTAGTGATTAATAGTAGCAAATGAGTTATCACGAACTATTGTTATAAGCTAGCTACAGGTCTTATAGTGAGAATATTATAATAATGAAAACATGATGTATTTACAACATTTAAAATATTTCATTAAAAATTACATAAACAAATGACGTTGTTGGCACGAATCTTATACTAATAGCATTGAACATATGTTTTGGAAGTTCCATTTTAAGCAATGTTAAATCATGTTTATTTTCGGGCCAAAAACGTCATTTGTTTATGTTTATGATCCATACCGGTATTTTTCTAGTATTCGTAAATAAGAGTATATATTTAAAAATACATTTAGGACAGAGTTTAAAATGTATAAGTAGGTATTGCAATGTGTATAGTAACAATAATTAACTTGGAACATTTTTCGTTTAAAATGCCTGCACTGTCCGCTAGGTTATTTTATTAAACTATGACCTTCTTGGTTCCTAAATGCAAGTTTAAACACAAACGTTTAATGTGTTTTGTGTTCCAAAAGATAAATACAAAATGGGCTATGAATACAAAAATTATTTGTATTCATTGTAACGGGTCAACAGCTGATATCTTATACTAGTTATATCACCTGTGTTTTGAGTAGAAAAGCTTACGTATTGCTGTTGCCTAGCAACCAATTGCACCCAACCCACACATCACCGAATGAAAAACATATCAATATACAGGTATATACTGTATTATATTAAATACAATGTATTTGCGTCACCAAAATTCTTTGTCAAGAATGAACAACTAAAATATATAACAACAAAACTTTACAGTTCAACCAAATAATGGTTAAATAATAATGTGTGCATTAAATTGTTCATATTAAATTTTGGATATACGGATAATTTTAATAATTTTATACAGATAGTTTTTAACAAAAGTCCTCAAATGTTAAAAAGTGAGTAAATGAAAGTGGATTCTATGAAAATTTATATCGTGACGTTATTTCAGTTTACGTCATAAGTAATCTTTGACGAATGTGGGAAAATTATAACTCTTTTCGCTTAAGTGTTATTACTTCTCTTTTTAGTTACGATAATTTGAAAGAAGCTCTATATCATAATAAACCGAATTGTATATTTAAATTGGTAATTTCAAATTTCAGGCTTTTATGCGTTGTACAGATGCTGGTCTAATACTAGAACACTGCATTTTTGTCCATACCAATTTTCAAAATAACTTTTTAAAGGAAATAATCCCGTGACATATTGCTTTTGAGACCACATAAGCTGTATAAATATGAAGAACAAAAACCGGTAAATAAAAAACATGTTATTTAAATAGAGGATAAGAAATCTGTTGTTTATTAATTAGTATATCAATTAGCTTGTTACTTAGTATATAAAAAAAATTAAAAGTCTTGATTTAAAACTAAGTTATAAAATGTCACTGTTAAAA
This sequence comes from Macrosteles quadrilineatus, assembly GCF_028750875.1. Classification (NCBI taxonomy): domain Eukaryota; kingdom Metazoa; phylum Arthropoda; class Insecta; order Hemiptera; family Cicadellidae; genus Macrosteles; species Macrosteles quadrilineatus. The sequence continues at coordinate 163,616,153 of NW_026542594.1, forward strand.
AAAACACTTGGTTACTGCCCATAACAGCAAACTTACTTTGTACTTACTAAAGTACGTTGTTAAACCTAATATTATTTAAATAGGGAAGAAATCTAACCTTTTGAAAGACATGTTTTCGTGAAATGTCTATCAGGCCAATGGGAATTCGCTTAGTCTGCAGGTGTGATGAAGCTGGGATATTGTATACATTTCATTATTTAACTATCATTGGATGATTTTTAGTGCTTTACCTGAGAGTATCAAGTATAATCAGAACAATGATGTTTCATTTTCGATACTACGGGTTGATGGTGTGTGGCGTGTGGTGTATACTGTAGTGGGGTGGTCGCATGATATCATCCAAGGTCGAGGATGACAGGAGACAGGAACTGGTTCCTTCCGTCACCAGGATCCTGGACTTTCTCTTCCTGTTGAGGAGAAACGCTTCTCGCGAAATTGGCGAAGGTGACATTGACTCCACGGCAGAGTGCAGCTGCTCGGGGACTACGGTGTACTCTGTACCGGTTCCTTGTATACATAATAGCTGATAATAGCCTACGCAAATGCGGTTTCTACGAAACACTACTCCTCCGTTCATAATGGACGGATTTTTTACAAACTATGTGTCAAAATTAAGTATTTTTTGTGTAGACGTCCCCTTTCACCAATTACTTTAATAAACGTCCTTGGGCTTTGCCCCTCAGGCCATGAAAATCCCAATGTATTTCTTATAAAAGATTTTGTTAACTTAAACAGACGAATAAATTGTATTAATCACAGCTGTTCATAGTGAACACATGATATACACAAGAGCGTTCGTTTTCAGTGAGTTCGTTTTTAGTTTCGATAAATGGAGAGGAGTGATTACATTTTTGTTGAGTTGATTCTTTTAATTAATCGGAAATCATGACTGTTATTCGTTTTGAAATAACACCCGTAATACTTAGCAATTGCTCGAATTCGAGCAACAGGTGCACTAGTTTCTCTAACGATCGTTTTGCACAATATTTGTTTAGCCTACAGGTGGTGGAGTTTAAGCACATTTTTGTGAAACATAAACTACCACAAGCTACATATTCCCTACATAAATTCCAAGCCAATTTATATCAGTAAAATTTAAACCACCCGGTCCAAATTGGAAAATCTTTCTTGCAACATCAATCATATACAAACACTATAATAATATTACGGATGTCTTTGTAATGAGTCACTCACACCACCATGATACCATTCTGTTACTTATTTTAAAATTAACTTCCAATACAACTGTGCTAAATCAGACCAATAGCCTATGACTCACTCGGTTGACACAAATACCGAAAATAGATTTCTTGGCTACTACTAATTGAAATTGGTCGCTTTGGGCTACTATGTTGAGCACAATAGTGGTATATATAATCCATGGATACTATTAATTATGTAACAATTTAAGATTGTACTTACTGTGCAGACACATAGCCTACATTGTTAAGACTCAAATTTTTTATCTATTATAACGGTGGTTTCATGTTATAGTTAGTGTATAACTGATGCTGAATCAGGCAGTGTCGCTGTGTATAAAAGCAAGGTCTGTGAGTGGCTGATGACTGTGGGACGAGAGGCTGCAGAGTAAAATTAATCTCTGACATCAAACGCCGCCATAATAGCTATCAAAATAAATTTTTCTTCATAGATTAATATTTTTATTGTTGCTTAAGGCTGTTTATTGTTAACTAATTCTAGTATACAATATATTTATATAGCATATATATATATATTTATTAAGAGCTCCTGATACGTATTAAGTATAGATGTACACATTATTTATAAACAGTGTGCACATGTTTTTGACCTATGGACAATAACCAAAACCTATTTCCTGCTAGTAAGAGCTCTTCCCTCGAGCACGGACTTGCAGTCCATTCGGGGGAGTACTATTCTTACCCTAATAATGTATTCCTGTATTTATAAAGGTGAATAAAGTGAAAAAATAATAAATAAATAAATATATAGCTAAAATAATTAGATTTCAAACTAGGTACCAGCCAGGTAAACCTACTTAATACAATGATAAATAGTTAAATGGATAGGTAAAGTAGTTAGGCATAATTGTGCACCTAATTGTAGGCCAAATTGATTTTAGAGCTTAAATTTCTACAAAATTATGCACAGTCAAGGTTTTTTACAAAATGAACATTGCAAACAATCAACCCACTACGGTCATGTTAAATAAAAAAAAAAACCGTAGTCCAGAGTCCTGAAGTCCGATTCGTACCATTTCATTTTTTTACATAGTTGGTTAATATGCCTGTGTTAAATTTCGTACGAATCGCTTTAACCATTCAGGAGGAGTTTGTAAATCAAAATCATTATAAGAGCTTCGCACAAGCACAAGAATCATTAAGATCTTTGAGTAGACAATGTTCGAACCCTGAATACTTGAACACACACGGTATGGACTATAAACATAAAGAAATTTCCTGGCTCGAAAATAAACATTATTTAACATTGCTTAAATGGAACTGTATAAACCACATTATAATACTATTAGTATAGGATTCGGACCAGTTACGTCATTTATTTGTTTATGGTTATCATCCATACCGTGGTTCAAACATAACATAATAAAATCGGAGGTTATTTAAAACATGTTTTACTCTAAAGAAATCCTTAGGTGTGAGACAACAACTTAAATATCTACAAAACCATTTACATAACTGAGGATATTGCTTTAAATGTATGTAGAAAACGCTAATAAAACTTTATTAAAATGTACCTTTGAATTTTAATCAAAACTTAACTGCGAGTAGGAACGGAAGGTAGCCGTGATTGTATTGCATAGAATATTTCCAATATAAAAACGTCTCGGCGTCTCGGCCATTGCTTCTCTCGGCCTTCCACTCCTCTCTTGGGCATTCATTTAATTAAATTACCACGAATTCTGTAAAAGTTTTATTTTTATTCTTTCCTCTTCTTGAAAATATTCGCTGTAAGAGTTTCAATTGGATAGTTTACACATTCGGAAGAGTCGCAAACATTCCTAGTATCAATATATAAAAAAATTGAAATGTCTTTACGATGTTTTCTTGATCTCAGTCAAACTTTAAGCACTTTTTCACCCTAATTTCCATTACAATATTGATAATAAAAGGTGATTCTAAATTATTGTTCCACTTTTGAAACTCTATAAATGAAAAACTATACAACTATCATCATGAGTTGAGGATCAATTGAAAGAGAAGATTCTAAAGTTTTGTTTGTCACCACATTGGTAAAAATAGTTGCAAAATTTGCCTCTACAGACATTTTTAGATTTTAAAAACGATTTTTTATTAATTACACACTTACACACTCTTACGTCTCTAAATCTAAAAACTTCATACGCTACGTTGAATTGTCAAAAGTTTTAAGTAATACTGCTAGGTGTCATTAGTTCCATTATTTACTACTCAGTCATTGTTGTCCACCATTATCGTATGCTACGAGGAACCTTCAAAAATCTAAAAGTGTTTTGTGTTTTAGAGTTTGGGACGACTTAAATAATCGAATGGATGTGTGCTGTGCAGCCAGAGGGGGGCACATGGAGCATTCATAGGCCATATTCTTGTAAATTTTTGTATTAAATCCCCTTCTATTGTGTACATACTTATTGACGCTGAGAGTTTCATAGATTTTAAATTGTATAATTAATTTAAAACCGTAGTTAAAATTGAATAATACCTTTAGAGGCTAATTTTGAAATTATGTTTACCAAAAAGTGTTACAGTCCACTCTTGGTAATTCAAACACTTAATAATTCAAAACTTTCGATAATTCAAAATGAAGGCTCAGTCCCTAGAGAATCTCTCAATATTTCAAATTTTTACCATGCATTTTGATACACTCGGTATTTCAAAGTCCAAATAGAGGGCAGGTCAATTTGTAACACGCAGTAATTCAAAGTTTCGTCGGAAAAACACTCTATAATTCGAAGTAACTCAGTAATTCGAAGTTCGTCGGTTGACACTCGACACTCTATAATTCGAAGTCATGCTGTAATTCGAAGTTTCGTCGAAAAAACACTCTGTAAATCAAAGTCACGCAGTAATTCGAAGTTTAGTTGGCAAAACACTCTATAATTCGAAGTGATCTCTTCCTGTTATAACAGGAAACTATAGAGTACAGTACATCCTGTTCCCATGGTAGGCTAGTGTTGGACGTTTTGATGTTTGTTTAGTTAGAGCAGTAGTCTGAGTTAGTTCGCTGACTTGTTTTTCTAAGTTGGCAATCCGATCTCTAGATTGCGCGACATCTCCTTGAGCACAAACGTACCTAGTTGTCGACAGCTGATAGTTCAGCTATTGGCGAAATATATAGCCCTAAATAACAGATTTCTTTGCAACTATGTACATTAAGGGGAGTCGCTACTGAAAAACTACCAACTTTGTAAAAAACTAGATTTTTTTTATTATTTTTTTATCTTGTTCTATGGATTGTAAGGTTTCAGAAAAACATAACATTTGGTATAATATATATTTTTATCACTGTTAAAAAAATATTTGAAGTGAAGCGTGCACACCTTTTTTAGGGGAATCAACTAACTTAGGCCTAGTATAAACTTCATACGCTGTTTTCCGCGACTTTAAAATTTTGTTTTTTTTTATATATAAGTTCTTATAACTTTTTAACTATTACAGCTATATGAATGAAATTTTTACCACACGATGTTTATACTATAAATCAACTTTCTGTGCATGGATATTGTAATTGGGTAAATAAAAGTACATGAAAAAAAATTTAAAAAAATTTATAACCTATAATTTTTTCTAAAACTTATTTTTGAAGCCATAACTTATAAACTAATTGAGAAAATAACATGAGTATGCACAGAAAGTATGTGCTTTCTTTGCTCTTTAAAATAAGATATCGAACAATAAAATTGGTTCAGTAGTTAAATAGTTATAAGAGATTTAAAAAAACCCAATTTTTTCCCGCCAAAAAACTTAAAAAACTCCAAAAAGTATGTAAAAAAATTTTATTTTTTACTTTAACGGCAGTAAATTTTTTTCTAAGACTAAATTTAAAAGTGTACTAAAATATGGTATGATGTTTTATTGTAACGTGCTGTACCTTTGTATGTATTAAACAAACTCTCTGTAATTCAAATGGTTTATTTTTCTCCCGATAAATCAAACTCTTGATAATTCAAAACTCTTAATAATTCAAATTTATATGCTTGGCCCACCAATTTCGAATTATGAAGAGTCTACTGTACACTAATCTTTAGAATTTCCTCTTTCAATTGATTTTCACCTCGTGATAATAGGTTGCATAGTTTTTCATTTATAGAGTTTCAAAAGTGTAACTATAACTTAGAATCATCCTGTATTAGCTGGCGGAAATTAAAATTATAATGTTCATTAATTTAAAATAATCCAAAAATATTAATTAGTAATGTATATCAGATTTTGGATCTATCGCACTTAATTAGCAGAGTAAATACAATAGAGGAGGCTTATGGTTATGGAGGTTAATCGTTAACTGGGTATGAGTAAATAACTAATTTAAGTTTTAGTAAAAAGACTATCAGTACGTATTTATAATTTGTGTTTTTATCTGAAATATTTCAGAGTGAGCAATTTAGCTGCGTAACTGAAAACTGTGTTTGGTTTCGATTAATCTGTCAATCCCCGGGTGGCGTTCATCAGGGACATCCTTACTCATTGGATGAACGTCATTCCATCGTTTTATCATTCGTATTTTTCATTCATATATCTTTACATGAACATACGTAAAGATTTTGTGTTATTACTGACAACACCCAATGCACAACAAGTAGGCTAGACATCCATGTAAAATCTAAGACATGTTTTGTCTGTTTTTAGTGCATAGTTACATTTGTGTACGCCAATGTTATAAAAATAGTTTGGCCTTCTTTCAGGGTTAACATAGTTCCACCCGCCGGCTGGTTACCGCGTAAACAAGGACCTACAAAAAATAACCTCGTGGCTTTATTAAAGTGTTTATAGATTAAAAATAAACTGTAAAATATTCACAAAGATCCTAACTATGAACTGGATGAACTGAAACTTCGAAATTGTTTCTTTAGGTATTTACAAAATCATTTTGAAAATCCGTAAATTAGTCTTTTTCACGGTGATTATAACTTCTAAATAATAGTAATCATTTATTTACCCCCAACCATTGCAAGCTCTGATATGTTAAGAGCATAAAAAGCACACAATAATTGAAAACTAATTAGTTTGAGAGTGTTGAGAGCTTGTACTATATGCCTCTATAGTACAAGCTCTCAACACTCTCAAACTAATTAGTTTTCAATTATTGTGTGCTTTTTATGCTCTTCAATTCCGAACTATATTTCAATCCATATAATCCACCATCTTGAATTGACCTCAGGCTGCCGGGTGGAACCCAATTAACAGAGTGGCCTTACACTATGTACAGTAATAGAACACAAGCCAAGGCTTGGGAAGTTTTTTAATTGGTTGATCTGGATTTACTGTAGGTATAATAACATACTATTAATATAACGGGCTGAAATATACCCTAAAATTATCTTTAATCTATAATGATTGGCACGTCTATAATGAGTAAGTCTATAGACTAGTAGGAACTAGTAAATAGCATTTCATTTATGAAAAATACTTGTTTTAATAATCAATTCATATGTTTACAATGCAGTGAATACTAATTTGACAAATTTTATGAAGTTTTTCTCACAAACAAATCCCCGTAAAGAAACTGTTAAACTTTCATATTCAGTTATGAAAAATGCAACATTATATTTCCGTTATGCTAAGGAGGCTAATGTGACAGACTACGTTTGTGTTGGGAATAAGAAACTCTGTGACACGCGAACATGTCAACACATGACACAATCCACTCACACAGACAAAGTTGACGTCATCATTAGCATACAGAACGGCGTTTTATTTCCAAAGCTTATTACAGTCACTGTAAAAAAGTTGTGTCTCGTGACACGAGGCTGGTTCTGTAAAGTTGTTGCTCCGACTGTACATTAACTTGGTTAATGTTACGTCACTTGTTGGATTAAATCGAGATTGTTAATGTTAACTCCTTGCGCGATTATTGTGTTAGTTTCTTTGCCTTCCTTATCGAGTTACGCGATTTTCTAAGTATTATTAAGGAGTATTTCTTACAACTAGGCCTATTTATTTATCATTAGGTTCAAATACAATTCAACGCAATACAAAACAGAGAAGGAGAATAGGGAGGGTTAATGATAATGAGGTGGGTAAAATCAACTTAGTAACCCTTTGATAACTCCAAAGTAGTACTGTATGCGTTTTTCAACAATCTCGTAATTAATTGTAAAATTACTAAACACATAGGAATGTATTCGTGGAAAAACTTTGTGGCAAAGACGACTACCCACGTAAAGATAACAATTACATATCTGTAATGGACAAAGGTAAAGAGAGTTTGGTTTTTAAATTTCCAAAGCCGTTGGTTTTTATATTAATATTCATTAAAATATAAATGGTAATGAAATGGGTTTCTAACGTATATTTGTATATATTTTAGGGAGATAAATATTATTTACTCATTGTGCGTATTCAATTTAACTTTTCACTTACTTAACTGTTTTAAAAAATTGTTTGGCTATATGATCTCATTGACAGTACATTTAATAAAATCAATCAACAAATTCCAATGCAGTGGTCAAGGTTTTAATTGTTATCAAATAACGTGTAATTTAAACCAATATTATTCATGTGTATAGTTTTATTTGTAAAGGTATTCTTAACTTGATAATATATTTTTGTGATGATAGGTATAAAGTTAGTGGCGATTTATGGTACACGAAAGTTTATTAAGTTAAAGTTTGAAAGCTTACTTTGCAAAACAAGGTAATTCCCCAAAACTTAATCAAGAAATGTGTGACGTTTACCTACTGTGTTATCAGAGAACAGCCTAAACCTGTTGTATAGCGCAATGCGTGTCCCCCCACCTCCCCTCGTATCGACGCGCCACCACCACTCTTCCACTCACCACTCGCCACTCCGCCACTGGCAGTAGGTGCCGGAGCGCGCTCTCGAACACATTGCACGGCATGTCAGGTGCGACCACACTCGACACCACTACTCCTACAGTGACAGTGACATGGATATTCGATCCTAGTTCGACCGGATAACTTTCGGTGGTGGGTCACTCATTTCCGTAACTCCTAGCGGTGAAGGGCAGTTTCTGTGTTTCTAACGGTTAGTGATTTAGTTTCTCCTTCTAGTGAAGTGCTACAATGAGTACCTCGGAGTACCTACACGCGGACGATCTCGACCACATCGACAGGATGGCGCTGAATGGAACTTCCATCCCGGATGTGTCGCAGGGTCTACTAGTGGCGAAGGTGACTTCCATGGTGATTTTGGGTTGTGTGTCGTTTTTGTTGGGGTGTATCCCTCTCAAGCTGTTTTCCTACGTAGGTAAACCCTCCCCGAGTAAAGGACACCTCGGACACTCTCACGAAGAACAACCCCTGATCCTCTCGCTGCTGTTGTGTTTCGGTGGTGGTGTGCTTCTCTACACGACGTTTCTGCATCTACAACCCGAAGTGAGAATAGAAATAAACAGATTGTCTCAGGAAGGCAAGCTCCCGTCTTTCGAGCCGCCTATATCAGAACTCGTGTTCTGCGCCGGGTTCTTCTTCGTGTACATGGTGGAGGAGCTGGTCCACGCTTGCTTGGATCGCAACACGCACCATCACGAGGACGAGGCTGTGCTACACAGGACCATGAGTCTGCGAAGATGCTCCAAGAGAGGGTCGTCCCACCACGACGGTACCATCATCCCTAGGGCGAGTCTTCACTCTGCTCCTAGCAAGACACCCGAGAACGGTGTAGGCAGCACCACCGCCAGCACACAAGGGCTCATTCCTACCATTAGCGGGTCCAAGTCTCGCAGTCCGCTGGACCCCCAGCATCGTATGACAGGAGGACCTCTGGACTCTTCTGTGATGATGAAAGACGACGAGTCTCTCAACCGCAAGAGTACAGCTCAAGTCGTAGCCAAATCGTTCAGAGGGTTCCTCGCCGTGTTGGCGTTGTCTTTTCACGCCGTGTTTGAAGGACTGGCGGTGGGTTTGGAAATGAAAACGTACAACGTGTGGTATCTCTTCGGAGCGATCGCCACTCACAAGTTTGTCATTGCGTTTTGTGTTGGGATGGAACTCGTATCTTCCAAAACGAAAACAGTTCTTGTGATTCTGTACATCGGAACGTTCGCTATCGTCACCCCTCTGGGCATCGGTCTGGGGATCTTGCTGTCGGACGATACGGAGGGCCTGAACGCAGCGTCTCCTGTCACCTCCATCCTGCAGGGGATGGCCGCCGGCACCCTGCTGTACGTCGTGTTCTTCGAGGTGCTGCAGAAGGAGCGAGCCACAAACAACCACGGAGGATGGATGCTTCTCTTCATCATCCTCGGCTTCATGGTCATGCTCGGACTGAGCATACTTGGTGAGTCTATGACGTATATGACATATGGATAAAATTACAAGAAAGACCTTTAAAATTGTCATAGAATAATGAAACCTTTCTTACAATAACTTAGGTTAACTTCAACCTTTGATAAGATCGGTCACAACTATAATTTCCTCTAAGACAGATTTTTATCTTAATATGGATGGCACTTTGAATGCCTTTAACTATTACGTTTCGTGGTTAACTATTTAAATATTAAAAATAAACACTCGCGTTAACAAAGAATTTTTTTTATAATAACCTCCAAGACTCTATTTTACAAATTTAAATAAAACAGTAGTTGTGTCCACAATACAGTTGTGTTCTATGCATAGTTTATCCCAAATGGTACTCTTTTTAAGTGAATTTAACATATTTTCCTCTCAATTCGCACAACCAGGCTAATTTATTTATAGGAATAAGTATTTCTAATGTTTTAGTTAGATTTTAACTTCCGTTAACTTTTAAATTTAACAGTAGGCCTAGTATGTAATTATTTTTCGATGTCTTTTGATTTAGCAAACTGACAAATTGAACAAATTTATATAATCTAAAATTAGCGTAAAACTGTTAACAAACAATTTTAAGCACTTTATAATGCTATTGATGCTAATTAGAACTGTACCATTATCAATCGCCGTAAAACATCAATGAAAGTATCTTACCATTGTTATAGGTTTAGTACTTGGCCATAAACTACTAATACTCTAGTGGAAACGTTCTAAAATGATTATGTTGAGACTAATTATTTGTTAAATAATTAGTGTATCGAACACTAAATACTATGCACTAAACTAGTGTATCGAAACAAATGTTTATCACCAACCCTCTTAGCGAGTATGCACAATTATAATACTGCTCCTGTCAATTATTACAATTTTATTTTATTTTAGAAGCTGTAAATTTAAATCATAAAACATCAATACTCTCTGTAAAGTATTATAAGTAAGAAATATTATCAATAAGCTCAATGGGTCACTCTAACGAATAAGAGGATTATCGAATCGATAATCGATTAATTAAACAAAACTTGCAACCACTCCAACGTTATTCAGCTCTAAAAGAAGATATTATTTAATTCGAGTGTTCTACCTTTTTTAACTTTTATCAAGCTTTACTATGCTATTTATTACCACGAGATTTTAAAGCGTTTAAATAATTTTTAAATTTTAATATAGTATCTACCACGTTATACGACTAGTTTGATAAGTACATAACTGAAACATTCAAACATTTTCAAAAAACAAATCTGGTGCGTAGGCTATTCTTCATCCTCATCAACTTTGAACCATACATTTATTTAGAAATACTCTTACAAAGAAAATACTGAACACTACTGAACCAACAACATTGCAATCTAATTGATTCAAAATCCCTTTCCCCTTAATAATTTTCACTGTAACATATTCATCCTTTGACTTTGTGATCACCGTGCTGCTTTGGACTTTGGATTGTCGTGTTTAAGTAAAGCTCTAATTACACTACAACTTCGTCCTAAAGTTACTTAGGACAAGTTATGTTCGCTATCAGTGCGGCGGATTAAGTGCACCGCCACTTTGTTGGTCGTTTGTTACTTAGTTAGGCTGTTAGTTAGACTTGTGACGATAACAACTAGGGCCAAGATGCTTTTGGGACAAACAACTTAGTTCCGAGTTGCCGTACAGACTGACAAAGTTAACTCAAGGAAAATAACACCTTAAACATTTTCTTTTCAATATTATTCACTCCATGTGTTCATGTGAGATTTGTTTTCACATTTCTTAGACTACTGAATAACTATTAAGATTCACTAGATCATACCAATACTCATTGAAAATATAATGACTTGTCGTCTGAGTACAACGAAGGAGCAAAATATGTTAATGTTCAATATAAATAAAGGTAAATGCTTTCGAGACAACAGAAACCATAAAACATTCATGTAAAATAAAACTGAACGTATTTAAACCATTATTAGTGAATAGTTAAAGCTACATTCACTAAATTATGCAAAGAACGATAAGAATTAGAGTTAATCTGAAAACTATTTAAAAATTGAGAGAATAAAACCGCACCGAATTGATATACTCTTTCTGGTCAAAAAATTAACACATTAAAAGCACCAACATTTTGCTGTACAGTGATTGGTGAAAATAATAACAATATTCTAGTTGCTAACTGTTATTGAGATTATTTTACGATTTGGTTAAATTCATAAAGAATTCATTGATAAAATGGCCATGGTGATATGGTGATATGGTGATATGGTGATGGTGATAAAAGCAGAAGACAAACGGAGGGAGAAAGCCGAGGTTAAGGAAAGTGCAAGTGGCTGACTGTGATCCTTGAGCAGCGTGCAGCTACAAACTCAGTGAATACTCTTAACTTCCTTATGTAATAGAAAGGAGTAGACTCTACTACTTTAACCTATGCTTATACCCTTCAATAGGACTGTACTGATAGAGAAACTCACCAAGTCGTCATCCAATACGTCTGTCATGAAATTACCTTATGAACTAAATTGTAAACAAACTCATGAGTCATCTGAGCCAACATATGTCTAGTTATGTATGTTTATACATATGTTTAGTTCATGATCTTGTGATCCTCTTTAAATACTACCGTCCAAATTAACGAACTCATAAAGTGACTTTCCCGCCATACGTTACGGAAATTGATCAGCAGGGAGTGCAAAAAGATGGGGAAATAAATAAGCAAAAAGGTTGATATAAACTTATGTCCTATCTCATTCCAATTAGCAAATGTCTGTCTGAATGTATTTTTTTTAATAAAACTTAGCTCCTTTTGACCCAAATCTGCAATGTATTTTGCAGTTTTAAGAAAAACCAACAGTTTTCTTGATATTTTAGATCAAATTTTTTAAATAGTTGTCATTATAATTCAGAATGAGAGTGTTTTTATATTCTGCATAAACATAGTGGCCAATAAGATAAACATTTTTTGCAGAATCTGAACACTGTAGCTTACACCATTAAGGAGTTATGAGTGTTTTTTGTAAGACACTAAACGCAACTAAAAATGACATAATATGTTTGTACATAGTTTTTTGCTTTTTTGACTCAAGGTATAGACATTAATTATGTTCCACCTTTTATGGACATCATGTATAATTTATTTTAACTAGTGACAACACACAACCGCCCCGATACAGATCCGCACTACCAATGTGTGTACAGAGACTGGTACTTTGAAGTCCTCGCTCTCACACTATATTCTTCACTCATCATGTTTACCCTATGCATATATTACATTTCTTTACCATTCAAATGAGGCTCTCTTCATACTATAGAAATCCTGCACGGCTTTGAATATTTCCTCTCGGAAGTTTGCTCGATATAAATTCATGAGTTTCTCTTCACACTTTGCCTCCACATGATGACTCCCGGGACTGACTGAGCTCACAGCTCAAAGTTGAAATATCGGAAGTCGTTTGATGTAGAGGAATTACTTAGCCTTAGAGATGGGCTCTGTAGCCTACTTATTTTTTGTTTCTTATAATATTTCAATTATTTTTTTTAAGTAGCATACCATTTGAGTCAACTATTATTTTTTTTATATTTACAATATGAATATTTCTTTTACCTACGACCGTTTTTTTAAGTACCCGTTTTAGTTCAGTTTTTAAAAATGAAAAATTTTACATAACAGCATTGTTTATTTTCATGACAGCATAGTTTCACTCATAACAACACGGGTAACGGACCAATGAGGTTCAAGAATTGAGAGAGAAGAAGTAAAATTGTAATAATTCGAACTTCAACTGATCAGCTGTTCAGGCCAATTTAATTGTTGAGTGGTGCAATTAGTGTTTGGTACAATGTTTTGTTGCATCACTGTCAGTGGCAATTAGAGGTTATAAACGAAAACATTCTCTCTAATGTGTGCCTAAACACTGTCGTAGGTAAAGTAGTGTACGCAACTCGCGTAAATAGTTTTAACGACACTCGTAGAAGTTTTTAAGGCACTCGCCTTAGGTTGTAAGTTGTAAGTAATATTAGGCTACTTTGTCTGAAAGATTATTTCAGTTAAATGTTGTATCAGACATAACTCAGAATTAGCATGGGAGATACTTCTTTTATTTAATTCCATGCGAAATGCAACAAGTGCGATACTACCGAATTCTATTGTTTCGTAAGAAATTAATAATAGGTTCCTAATTACCAACGATTTCATAAAATGTTTCAACAATATTAAACTGGGAACCAGATGTATACACAAAACACTAAACGAATTAAGTAGCCTTGTTAACACCTGAGTTTACAGCACACGTTTCAAAAAAAGCAACAGTCCCAATGACGATGGTTAAAAAAAAATATTTACAACATAAATTTTCTTTTCATCAGAAGTAGGTAAATTTCAGTTTACTTTTTTAGCTGGATTTTCAACAACTGTTTGAAACTTATGAGTAAATTCATGGATGAATAAGTAAATATTATCTCTTTCCATTACATAATGTTAAATCCAGTGACCTCAAGAAACTTTTCCACAAATGATTTTCCCCTTTGAGCAAGTTTTGTCAAAGGAAGTTATGAATAAACTAGCTCTCCATTCTCCACAACTCATGAAGTATTGCCGCAGGCTTTAGAATATTAGTAAGACACTTTACATTACGGAAGACACAAAGATGAAAACGAAAAGCTTTGCAATGAAAATATAAATATTTTATTAATGTTTTTAAGCAAGATTTAAGATTATGGGTTCTCTGGAGTAAAATGTGTAGTGAACGTAATTGTCTTCCTAAACTTTCAATAATTTTATTCTAGAATAAACTCAAATTACTTTAATTTTATTTATGCCTCTTTAGCATGGCTTCCCAAAACTAAAACGTTGTTTTGTTCTCATGTAATCGTGTTCAAATAGTTGACGCTGTAAGAAATATACGTTGGATTCCACACTCAATTGCCACAGTACAGCCGATGGGCATGGTATAACAAAGAGTAAGCATTTCAAACATATGTAAATCTTTTGAAGTAGTGAAAGTGCTCAGATATAAAGAAACACTCAGACGAAAAGTCTGTGATAATCTATTATATTAGTTTATTCCTACAAACATTCCAAATGAAAATCGTCAAAGCAACCGTTTGGATTATATCCATCCAGATCGAAGGACCATTCTATAAATGCTGAATGGTGAATGATATGCTAAACCGTACTGTAGGAGGCTGGAACACGTGACTCGGTCGATCGCTAATGGCGCGGGCTTCGGAAAGTCATTCCCGCCATTATTTACGACCTCCTAGCCCCAGTTTCCTCAGTATTTTATTAACCTTAAGGCTATGTTGTTTCAAGTCGGGACCTCCTTTCGTGCTTCAGTCCTAACAGAATGATACATTGTGGACAATAGAACAATTGCTCTGTTATTGTTTAATAAAATAATATAAGGTAAATTATCATTGTAAGATTAAACTGTTGATAGCTTAGTGGGTTATAGTACTCTTCGGTATTCTTGTTTTTTGTTGTTGTTTTTTTTAGTTCTTAACCTATTGATTTAAAAACCAAGCCACTTGGATTATACATCACAAAATATCTTAGATTTGTGTTTGTTGAAATCAAGGTTAATGCTCATCGCAATGATAGATTAGTATTGAAAAAAATTGACATAGATCACATGGTATGCACTAATGTAGTATCATAACCTCTAGTGAATGCTAAAATATGTGTTTGAAAGTTCAAAATGTACTAGTTTTAAAATGACCGGTACGGTACGAAGTAGTTTTTTTCACTACAGACTTTTAAGGGCGGAAGAATAGATATGAATAAAAAAGCGTTTATATCTATGGGCGGAAGGTGTTGGAGCTAGATGGAGACGGATAGGAATCGAACGAAACGGAAGGTGACGGACTAGTGGGTTTCTTGCTTTAAGTGCCTTTCTTTTGTTTGACACCTCTGTTTCAAGCATTTGAATGATAAACATAGTTTATTTTTCAATAATCATTAATTTTAGCGAAGTAGCTATTACCGTAGGTGGCACGGTAAGACCTAGGCACGGGACCGATTTAATTTTTCATTTTGATGTCCTTAGAGGCCAAAAACACAATTAGTTCATATTTTTATATGCATGTGACCTCCTAGTTACTGAAGTTTTAACGCGATAACTTGAGTAATTTTTGTCCGATTTTGATGAAATATGATTTAAATTTGTAAGGCAGGATGAACTTGAATGAGTTTGTGAACCAGCATGATCACACCATGGTAACGGGGTTTTACGGGGAGATTTATGGGTAAAAAATGTTTTTTCTAATTTTTTACCCTCAAAACACAAAATTTCCCCATTTCTCTCTAGACCTTTTTAAGGAGCTTAAAAAACAAATAATTTTGTATATCAAAGTGTTTTTGTACAGTTATTGGTAACAGAGAAATTTAAATTTAAAATCCCATGTTATTCTTAAGGAGAACATAGTAAAATGCTGTAGTTCGCTTGTTTATGGATATATTTTGATAAAACTGGGCAAATTTATTTATTTTATACTAAGCTTTAATAATATTTTATCTAAAAACACACTTTATTAGTTTCCTTGTAGCAGCAAACCTAGGTACCAGTTAAACCTAATGTTATTTAGATAGATTTGTTTAAAAATCAATTCAGACAAATGGAAATACGCTTAGTCGTCAGGTTTGCTGCGGCGGGGGTATTTAAAAACTCACTATAACGAGGTGAAAAATAGTTGTTCATTTAATGATTATTTTTAGCAAGAAACATTGGTTAAAATCAATTTTCATTCGTAGGGGTAATCATCCATATCCATCAATAACATTTAGCCTTTCAGTGAATAGGTTCACGATAACTACTGCAGCATTGAATACATAAGACGAGGAAATACAAACTTGAAATAAGACCGTTTCATTCAAAAGCAGTTTTCGCTGGAGAGGTTTTCTTTGCTGATAACTGTGATGGTTTGAGAGGATAACTGTGATGGTTTGAGAGGTCGAAGCACCTCAGTTGAGAGTGCTTGACATTCCCGTTCAAACTTGGTTATACTGTAATGCAATTACTGTACAAAGTGTTGTTGTAATTAAACCTATCCTGCATTGTTTTGTTGGATCCACAGCAATAAAGATTAATCTACTAAAATAATACTCAAGTAGAGGTTATGTTATAGAATGGTTATAGGTACTTGTTGCTAAATTGTTAGAATTTGTTGCATCATTGTTACGTTTTAAATTGAAATAAGCCCCTTAATATGGTGTTATTGTAATCATATCTTAGCTTAAACAATAATAATTACGAGGACAGAGGTTTTAAAGTACAAGGTTTAATGGTATATAAATGGTTGAAATAAGGTTACAAAAATTATTCAGGGGTGGGGATTCGTGCAGACTAAATCAAAAGATTCCTTTGATGCCTAATTTAAATTTTCAATAAGTACGGTATGTTACAAATTAAATAATCTTTTAGAAACAATAAAAAGGAATTATTTTGATTTCAATGAATGGAGGTAAGTTGGGTCCAAATGGATGCTTGAGGAGTCTATAGTCTGAGTTAATAACTTAATAAATGGAATTTTCTCACCAATCTTCTATAATAATAATTTTCTTCTTAATAATGTAGGCCAAAACTTTTCTTTCTTCAGTTAACTTGATTTGGATATTTTGCCAATACTTTATTTTATAATTTCACAATTTTTTCACAACTAATAGTTTGAAAACTGTATGTTCTTCTTGGATGCCTTAACTGCAATGTCATTGTTCATTGTTGTAAATCCTTTCAAGTTATGGGGTTCACATAAATAAAAACATGGTTGAAATTTGCTTGTAATCTTGAACCCAGATGCACTTTAAATGGAGGATTGTTTTGAATAATAATTTTGGATAAGCCAATGGACAAATTTTGAATATAAATTACATATATGTTGAGACAATATAGTTTTAATAATATTAACAATGAACATGAATAAATATTAAAAAGATAACAAGATTTAGTTTGGAATTTAATTAGGCCTAATGACTATATTTATAAACATTAGTTTTTGAGTCATTACAAAATGTAATGCTGCACATAATAGTAAACTTTCTGTATAAACCCGTTATATTATAGAATCAATGTAAAGCTTCGTTGTACATTTATAATTTAAATTTTATTTGATATAGGGTTTTTAAATTTTAATGGCAACTCACAAGTTTCATACAAAATTCGATTTTGTCAAAAAGTATATGTATCAATATACATCAAGCCGACGATCAAACAGAATGTAATCAACGGTTTAGCTCAAGCAGACAGCTCTTAACATGAACACATGTTGAATCATAAACAATGCTCTACAGTTTGTTTTGTCAGTTAAATGCCACAATGAGTAAAACCAGTGACTAAACCTTCATTACATCCCTCCATTAATTATGATATTCTGTCAAGGAAAATACTCTTTGTAAAAATCATTTTTTAACTTTATTTTTTATAAATGTTATACTTTTATTGTAACAGGCTGCAGGTGAAGTGGTTAGAGAGCGGGATTTCTGTACAAGGGAGCCGGGGTTCAATCCCTCAATCATTAAAGAATTTTGGATATTTCAGCGTCGTAGGCCAGTAGGTCAGTGCCTAAATATATAGACAAGATTATACATACTGAGGAACCACTAAAATACACACGATAACTTAATTATTTGATTTACTAACGATCTTTGTTGTTAAAACCTTAAATATGTTCACAATAATAAACTTATCAGCGAGACGATTAACAACCAGAAAATATGATAACGATTGTAACCGTATTTCAATGTTGTATAAACAACTATAGTAAACCTGTAATTTCGTCAAGTTTGGTAGAAAACGTAAGTTTGTCTATTTGATGTAAAAACAGAATAGAAAATTTGTTTATTGTCATTTTAACTTGAATATACGTCATTGTATGTCATTTTAAATAAATAAATTGTATTTATATAAAAAAAATCAAATAAATAATTTTTAATAAATAAATAAAAAATATTTTATTAAAAATATGCTATATGTCATTTTAAATTGAATACACGTTGCTAATAATAACTGTGAATAAAGTTGAAATAAGTCACTGAAGTGCACCTTTTTGGTAATCATGTCTATTTGATTTACGGGATGATCTAGTCCTACGGCTACTTAAGAGATTGTCTGTAATTATCTACTTAACTTAAGGTTAAGGTACACCAAACTCATTGGCAAAGTGGTTAAGCAGGATTCACTGCCTCCCTAGACGGTGTATTCTACCAATATTCTCTAAAGTAATATTTCAGAATAATTATACAAATATTTGCTAACAGTCAAGCATAGACTACTTCACTTATTCTTCAACCTTTACACAATAACAAACACTAGATATCGTCCAGTGGTCGGAAACTCGACCAAAAATATGTCATGTACAGACTTATTTATTTTCATCCCACTCTGTAAATAATACATTTGATTGGAATTTCTTCCTTTTTTGTGATTTTCTGATTATATTTTGTCACCAGCATGGCACTCATAAGGTCCATATTATTTTTTTAAATTTGAAATTACCAATTAATATAGGATATTTAGTACATTGCATCTTACTTAAAATATATTCTTTATATTTGCATGTAAATCTTTAGGATGTTAAGGTTTTGTTTTCGTAAAACTGGAACCCCAGTTAAACCTTAGTGTGGAGGAATACATTTCCATAACTCTTTAGGCAGGATGTGACCC
Organism: Macrosteles quadrilineatus; assembly: GCF_028750875.1. Classification (NCBI taxonomy): domain Eukaryota; kingdom Metazoa; phylum Arthropoda; class Insecta; order Hemiptera; family Cicadellidae; genus Macrosteles; species Macrosteles quadrilineatus. The sequence continues at coordinate 163,635,224 of NW_026542594.1, forward strand.
CCATAAAACACACCACATGTTCCCATTTCTGTCAACATAGCCACCTTTGGATCCCTTCTAAACATCCACTCACTGAAAAATGCAGGACTAAATGCAGTGCGTGACATTTGATCACAATACCTTTCATAAGATTGATGACAAAATAATATGTTTTTAAATCAATTATTGTATGCAAACTCCATTGTTAGTTGTATTTCATAATTTAGAGCGTATTGTTGTTTATTATATCATCTAAGGCACCTCATGCGTTAATGAAATCGTTTAAGTGTTCAATTCACAAATAAGAACAAATAGACCAATGCGATTTGGAATATTTACATTAATGTTAACAATCACCACTTACCATCTTTTGTATATTTACCGTCTTGTGAGTAACAGTATAAACGAAAATATATGTTTTAAGTGTTATAAGACGTATTTTTATTTACTTTCCGTAAATTTAATAACTCGTACAATGCTAATTAAGAAGTTATTTATTAATGTTAACTCTTAAATAAGTGGAAGTTATTAGTATGGATATAAATAATCATTTTGAAATATATAAACATTGTTTACTTATTGTTTTGTAAAGCTTAACAATAGTTAAACTTGTTTACTATTCAACACGCAAGACTTAAAAACGTGAATATCCTCTCTTTTAAGTAAATTTTTCTAATAATGAATATATTTTAATTGTACGTTCTTGAAACTTCTATGGACCATGGAATCAATTTTACATTAGGGCCTAGTGAGTCCTTACATCGAAGTGAGTTCGATGCTTGGCAGCTATTCCAAATATCTTTTCAAACGCCGATTTTTCATTAGTCAAATTAAGTTCTTGATCAAATGTTTCATATCAATCAATTATATCACGTATTTGAACCCAAACATGAGTGAAGGATGAGTGGCGCGATCTTGTAGTCTTGTTAGTGGCTAAGGCCGACATGTTCCTTAGACACAATTGTTAATTAATAGCCCATACAGCCTTGTATTGAATGCTATCAACCTAACTAACAGAATGAAATAGACACATTGAATATTTCCTTGATACAGTCTACCAAATTACAGTTGGGAAGGTATTATCATTGACTATGTTCAAACAATGATTAGTGAAATGTATGATTACGTGTTTACACAAATGGATGTGTCGTACTAGGGCTAGAATAATTATTTGTGCAACTAGTAATAACAAATTGCACCATTTTTAAACGAGAGAAAATTTTGACGCTCGCAGCTAGCCGAGTTTAGAAATAAAAACCTTAACCATGGGCTAGTTGTAAATAATATTTTGTCTACATTTTTTCGTATCTTTGTGACAGCTACAAATAATTATGTACTACAAAAATCTACAATATTGAGGTTAAGATTTTTGTGGCTGTGATGCATTGTTGAGGTGACGAGGTAAACAATATTCAGAACTTGCCAACCTCAACATTCGGTAAACGAAAAATAGTCTCTATTTATTAAACATCTTCATAAATTGACAGTTTAAATTGAATTTTAAACATCAAAAGCGTTATTTTTTTGGAATTAAATTAACAGACAAAGCTAGTTTTAATTAATATAAACATTTTTTAATCTACATACAGCCCATTACCTGTTGATTGTTGTTAAACTAAAATATACAAAATCACCAGGAAAGTAAGCAAAGTATAATGTTGAGAAATTGGCCATTCTGAAAAATAATTCTAGTGAGCAAATTTCCACTTTCTATGAAAACCTTAGACAAATACCATACTTTGGTTTTAAATGCGATCTATTTTGAACGCATACATGTTCGGGAGTTTTCATAGATTTTTCTTGAATTGCTCCTTGTAATTTTAATGTTAAAAAGTTTTCAGTTTTCTTACCATTCACCGTGACCGATTCTTACCAAAACATTGTATACGTTTAAAAATATATTTTAATTGTTTGGTTGTCTTTGATTGGATACAATTTCGTAATCAACTGAAACTTTCCAAAGTATTTATCACTCCAAAATCAGTACCGTACCTAGGATCTCTTTGTCTTCTACAATAACAATAATTGTTATGCTATCGTCGTATGCTTCATAGCCAAGTGAGACTCGCTACTCGAGACCCATACCAATGAAATACAGAACGGAAAAAACAATGGATCGTGTAAAACGACACCAGGTATTGTTGTACTCTCAAAACACTATTCACACGATCACAGATGCGTAAATACACTAGTTACTTATTGTCTGACGTGTTCTAGAATGTTCAAGTAACCGTTGTAGCACAACAAGCAACGTAAACACTTTCGTTACTTCGCAACTTGGTTTTCTTTTACCATATTTACCGGAGTGTTTCTTCAATTTCCATTGTTACATTTTTGCCTTCTAGTATTTTGTCACGCCTGTAATGTGTTCCATGACATAGTCCACTCTTTCAGTTTTTTTACCAAAATTATAGGGACGATAGGGAGTTATCAGTAAAAATCACATTTACCCCACAATATCTCCTAAACCGTTCATAGTAGGTATTGTATGGTATTATTTTGTTCTAAATTTAATGTAGATTATTTTTGTATTTCATTATATTTTGAGGAAAAACGCACAGTTTTTGAGGTATTTGCGAAGAAGTAAAAAAAGTCCTATTTTCACTCCCTTCCCCACAAGCCCAACACTCAAATCAGTGTAACTTTTGTATTCATTGGTGTAACTTTTTTACAGAGTGAGAGAAGTGTATTCAACAATTTAGCGCTGGTTTGAAACTTTTTTTATGTCCCGGTTTAGGTCTAATTGCACCGTACTAAATGTCCTAAGTGTTGATTCACAAAAAAACAGTTAAAAAACCACTTGCGCGAAACTGGAAATAACATTCATGTAAAACTCTTTAACTGAAAGTTTTATCGCTGAGTAATCCATATTTTATGCGCTAAAGTGAATTATTGTATTGCATTCAGCTGATTCCAATCAATACCAGATCAGAACACTGTTTTATGTATATACTCAATCCTAGCACTTGATATACCGGAAGTGTCAAGACTCACGTAGCAGACAACAGTATTGTATCAAGGCCAGGTGACCCCAGTCCTCCTTGAGCCAATGTCATTGCCAGCTGCATAACATAACATACAAGGTGTGTCCAGTAACATGCTGTCTTGTGTCTCGCTACTCTGTATGCTAATAGAACCTGGTGACCGAGCTTCGCTCCGGGTGAAGTATTTAACATCATTGGAATGTTTATCCATATTGGTAGACTACTGTAATTCACAATTACGGAATATTGATGACATACTTTAATGTATCAATGCTCAATGATTCTTTGTATATATATATATATATATATATATATATATATATATATGTATATATTTTACATACATTTGGCAATATATATAGTTTTTTGAAATCCTCTACACATCAGTTTAACTTTGACTTTTCTAGTTCAGTGGAGATATTTCCATATCGGCAGATAGTTTCATTTTACTTTTTTCTTTCAGTAATATTCAGGCAAATGTAAATTATTTCATATTATCAATTATTTTTTATGGGGAAGATTTACTTCTAAAAAGGTTATCTATCTTTGTAAAGCTTTATTGCAAGTGAAATTTACGTTATGGTAATATACCAGAACAAAATTATTTAAAACATTGTGTTTGTAATAGTTGTGTGATTTGAACAAGGATATAGGGCCTATTGTTGATATAAAAAAATATTTTTGTGCTTTAGCAATTATTATGCATTTCTTCATATCTGTTTGCTCTAAAATGCTACACATGTGTTGCTAAGTTTACCAAATTATACTTCAGAAGTAAACTAATTTTTATATTGTAGAAATAGGACTATAATTTGTTTACCTTTGGTTAAGTTTAATTTTGGTAGTCAAATTCTCCAGAGTAAAAACGACTTGAATATGAATACTCGTTGTACATAAATATATTAAACCTAAATATACTGTTTCATTAGATCACTTGGTTCGACTAAATTGAATCAATTACTAATTCAGTATTGATACATTGAGTTTGGTATGACAAGTGTCTTAATCCGGGTTTATTGCTGTTGCCATGGATACGGTTGTATTACTGAATAATAAATTGGAATTATAACCCTCCTAAAAGCTTTCGTACACCTACGAACCATACGAACCATATGCTAAACCGTACTGTAGGAGGCTGGAACACGTGACTCGGTCGATCGCTAATGGCGCGGGCTTCGGAAAGTCATTCCCGCCATTATTTACGACCTCCTAGCCCCAGTTTCCTCAGTATTTTATTAACCTTAAGGCTATGTTGTTTCAAGTCGGGACCTCCTTTCGTGCTTCAGTCCTAACAGAATGATACATTGTGGACAATAGAACAATTGCTCTGTTATTGTTTAATAAAATAATATAAGGTAAATTATCATTGTAAGATTAAACTGTTGATAGCTTAGTGGGTTATAGTACTCTTCGGTATTCTTGTTTTTTGTTGTTGTTTTTTTTAGTTCTTAACCTATTGATTTAAAAACCAAGCCACTTGGATTATACATCACAAAATATCTTAGATTTGTGTTTGTTGAAATCAAGGTTAATGCTCATCGCAATGATAGATTAGTATTGAAAAAAATTGACATAGATCACATGGTATGCACTAATGTAGTATCATAACCTCTAGTGAATGCTAAAATATGTGTTTGAAAGTTCAAAATGTACTAGTTTTAAAATGACCGGTACGGTACGAAGTAGTTTTTTTCACTACAGACTTTTAAGGGCGGAAGAATAGATATGAATAAAAAAGCGTTTATATCTATGGGCGGAAGGTGTTGGAGCTAGATGGAGACGGATAGGAATCGAACGAAACGGAAGGTGACGGACTAGTGGGTTTCTTGCTTTAAGTGCCTTTCTTTTGTTTGACACCTCTGTTTCAAGCATTTGAATGATAAACATAGTTTATTTTTCAATAATCATTAATTTTAGCGAAGTAGCTATTACCGTAGGTGGCACGGTAAGACCTAGGCACGGGACCGATTTAATTTTTCATTTTGATTTAGCGCAAACAAACAATTAAGAAGAACAATTTAGCGCTGGTTTGAAACTTTTTTTATGTCCCGGTTTAGGTCTAATTGCACCGTACTAAATGTCCTAAGTGTTGATTCACAAAAAAACAGTTAAAAAACCACTTGCGCGAAACTGGAAATAACATTCATGTAAAACTCTTTAACTGAAAGTTTTATCGCTGAGTAATCCATATTTTATGCGCTAAAGTGAATTATTGTATTGCATTCAGCTGATTCCAATCAATACCAGATCAGAACACTGTTTTATGTATATACTCAATCCTAGCACTTGATATACCGGAAGTGTCAAGACTCACGTAGCAGACAACAGTATTGTATCAAGGCCAGGTGACCCCAGTCCTCCTTGAGCCAATGTCATTGCCAGCTGCATAACATAACATACAAGGTGTGTCCAGTAACATGCTGTCTTGTGTCTCGCTACTCTGTATGCTAATAGAACCTGGTGACCGAGCTTCGCTCCGGGTGAAGTATTTAACATCATTGGAATGTTTATCCATATTGGTAGACTACTGTAATTCACAATTACGGAATATTGATGACATACTTTAATGTATCAATGCTCAATGATTCTTTGTATATATATATATATATATATATATATATATATATGTATATATTTTACATACATTTGGCAATATATATAGTTTTTTGAAATCCTCTACACATCAGTTTAACTTTGACTTTTCTAGTTCAGTGGAGATATTTCCATATCGGCAGATAGTTTCATTTTACTTTTTTCTTTCAGTAATATTCAGGCAAATGTAAATTATTTCATATTATCAATTATTTTTTATGGGGAAGATTTACTTCTAAAAAGGTTATCTATCTTTGTAAAGCTTTATTGCAAGTGAAATTTACGTTATGGTAATATACCAGAACAAAATTATTTAAAACATTGTGTTTGTAATAGTTGTGTGATTTGAACAAGGATATAGGGCCTATTGTTGATATAAAAAAATATTTTTGTGCTTTAGCAATTATTATGCATTTCTTCATATCTGTTTGCTCTAAAATGCTACACATGTGTTGCTAAGTTTACCAAATTATACTTCAGAAGTAAACTAATTTTTATATTGTAGAAATAGGACTATAATTTGTTTACCTTTGGTTAAGTTTAATTTTGGTAGTCAAATTCTCCAGAGTAAAAACGACTTGAATATGAATACTCGTTGTACATAAATATATTAAACCTAAATATACTGTTTCATTAGATCACTTGGTTCGACTAAATTGAATCAATTACTAATTCAGTATTGATACATTGAGTTTGGTATGACAAGTGTCTTAATCCGGGTTTATTGCTGTTGCCATGGATACGGTTGTATTACTGAATAATAAATTGGAATTATAACCCTCCTAAAAGCTTTCGTACACCTACGAACCATACGAACCAACACAACAGGATTTGCCAACAAATAGTCACAGTTACTGCCAATATAAGAGACAATTACGTACACACAATGCGTTATATATAAATGCTTCAAACATTGAACATGCTGATGTTTGTTGTCTTGTAAGTGTTGTTGTGCTAAGTAGGCCGCTTTAAGTTTGCAAACCACATTTGCATTTCATTATTGACTAAAATGCAAGAATGCAAAAACAGAATATTAGTTAGAAAAACATCCGTACTGTTTTACAGACGAAATTACGAAGTGGATCGTATGATGAGCAAACAAACGATTATTACAAATATTTCCACCGCAGCAAACCTGCAGACAAAGCAAATTTGCATTTGCCTAAATGGATTTTTCACTAAAATATCTCCTTGAAATGTCATATTTAATCCTTGCTATTTAAATAACATTAAAAACACGGGTACTTAGGTTTGCTGTCACGGGGAAGGTAGTAAAGTGTTTTTTTTTGTGGAATTTTAATAATTTGGTATGAAATAAATACATTTGTTTTAATTTGATGGCAATATATACAATTACATATAGAAAGCAAGCTACAACAGTTTACTATTTTCCTTGAGAATATCATTGGAATTTATCATTTTTATTCATGTTTAATTTTTTCCTTATCCATTAAATGCTTAAAATTTCGTCAGTACACCAAATCATTTGTTTCTTTAAGCTCTAGAAAATAGTTTAGAAATAAAATTGAAAAATTAAATTTGTAGGCCAAAAAAAGATAAAACACACTTTTTACCCCATCATAAACCCCCCATAGTACGATCATGCTGGTTTGCAAACTATTTCGAAAAAATGTAGGTATACACGTTTATACCACATTTAATTAAAATTTGACCATTTTGATCAATGACTTCCAAAGTTTAAATATTTTTGTCAACAACATTGAAGCGAATATCAACAGTGAACAGTTAATAGTAGGAACTCGCAGCTCACAGAGTACAATGAATCCAAACCACGTTCCCCACTGCAGTTTGTGATAACTTTGTTAAACCATGCTCACCCGCCATCCAAACTGACCAACCATATTAGCTTTTGATGGTGTTTCATTCACATACATATTATCATAACTTGTTGTCTCAAATTTATTGAATTACACTTTATTATTGTTACGGACATTGTTACCTATAATGTTATTAGTATGTTCAGTATAAAATATAGTATGCATTAGTAACGCATGGGATCTGATTCTGTAGCTCTAGTAGAAGGTTGAGGATATAACATTACAGAAATCAGTAGCTATCAGTAATCAACTCTTTTGCTTGATTTAACTAGGTTCAATTTATTTCAGATACAGATACCCTGTTTAAATTCAAAGTCGGTATTTTGAATTTAAATCATCTTCGAAGTTAGGGTAAAATACATTTGGGGCCTAACGCAACTCTGCTAATATTTAATAGTTCCACTTTCTGTGAGTATATTTAACAAAATGAAGTCCATAAATAAATAAAAAGTACCAGGTACTGTAATTATAAATGATGAAAGACATTTTTAAGAAAGACAAATAATACCAATAAAGCAACAAACCTACTTCATATATACAACCATCTCATTGTTAAAACCGTAATCGTAGGAATGACTTTATTGCCGTTTCAAAACTTTATTTAGGGGTTTATTATTGTTTAGAAATTTTCATGAAAATGCTTGATTATATTTTTGTTTGTTGTTACTTACTTACTTATCTTACTTACCTTGCAAAACCCCGACTGTTTACTGAACGGTGCAAAATCAGACCCAAATCTCAGCCTTTTTCTGTCAAGAAAGTTTATCCCCTCGACTGTAATGTCAACACCAACCTGGCAGAATAATTGGATTGGCAATCGGAAAAGTGATCGTGTCGTTGTGACCGTGGTAGTTTGTGGGGGTAGGAGGTGCAGAGAGAGAAAAGTGTAAGGGGGAAGGGGGGGGGGAGAGAGAGAGACCCAACAGTCAACAAATGAGCCTTGTAAGTACCCAGTCACCAGACTTTGTGTCTTGGATCCACTCCAGATTTCTCCTTTTTAAGGAAAATTATATTTTTTTTTAATTGTTGGGCTCCAGTAAAATTACCATAGAAAATAAACGGTATCAGCAATCTGACACATACTTTCTCCCATTAGAGTGCCAACGACCTATATCATGGGTAAGGTAAAAAGTAAAAATAAAAAAAAGTAAAAGTAAAAAAAGGTAAAAGTGTATATAGTGGGCAAGGTGGAGTTTGAGTATGATAATCACAGGGATAATCACAAAAGTTGCATTAACCTGTGAACTGTAGTTTTTCACAGTAAGGGGGGCAGTATAAGGACCATAACATACTACTTTGAATAAAAACCGGCTTTATTCTAAAATCAGATTTTCATTTTTCTTTTCCATTACATATTTGATCCGTTAGTAACGCTCTGTGTGTAAATATGTTTGAAACAGACTAGAGTTTTCAGTCTTAAGTTAGTCATGATGTCACTGTAGTTTTTTTTTTCAGGTCGTCACTTTTGCCTTAGGCAGTTCTTATCTGTATAGAGTCTAGGCAGCAATCGAAAGTAATCTTGTCACTATAACCTATCAAGAAAAAGTTTCGTTTGGCAGTTTGATGATGGGCATACGCGGTTAGATTATTTCGTAACTAGAGTAAAAGCGAGAAGATTCCATAATATATTTGTCCGAAAATAGTTTTAATCCAACAGAGTAAGTTGATCAATAACTTACATCACCGTAATCCATGTTAGATCTACAGATACTGAATCTCCATGAAGAACAAACAAAACACTTTAAATATATATTAGAAAGTGGCTTAGGGTATGAATACTTGGACGGATTTGAACAATTTTGATCTCGTAATACCGTTGTCACTATAATTCAATCTGCAATACAATCGTAACTACTAATCTAGCTTATTGAGATTTTAAATTGATTTAAACATTATTATTTTAGTTTAAATTGTGTTTGTCATTAATTTCATACTTGTATTCACGTACTTCCTGTTTACTACTTTTTTGTCCTAAGACGCTAGGCACGAGCCTGGGATTGTTTTTTACATTACTTCAGGCTAGACCTAGAGGTTGGGGCATTATCACCTAGATAAAATTCATTGGTGATTTGGCAGGATTTAAACCCGGGACCGAAGTCCCGTGCTCTACCACTAGACCAGATCGCTCCTGTTATTACGTACTTGCCTTATATGTTTGTTTGGAATAAATCATAACATGTTTTATATAACGACGAAATGTACAATAGTCAAACTCCTCTATTAACAATATATTCAAATATCCGAAGACTTAGCTCAACTCGAATTAGGTGAACGTGATTGTTTGTGCTTAGTAAGCACATCGATACATTATTGTTTGAGCATTCTCAAATTAGGTCTAAACTTAAATTTATTGTAAATAAAATAATAACTTGTTTTGTCATTTAAATAATAGATATTTAAATGTTTTGTGTGTAAATAAATAACTGCACTTTTTGGTTCAATTCATAATAATATTTTTAAGTGAGTTCATAAAATAAAATTGTATTAAGTTAAGCCAGACAGAGAGAGAGAGAGAGATAGGCAGACAATGCAGAGGAATGTGCTGCGTATCCTGCTTATCAGTTCCAGCCGACATGATATAGACTGACCAGTGGTTTTTCCTGTACACTGCTCCAACTCACTCAGTTACTATGCAGTCTTCATGTGAATCAAACATTATGAGGGTCTCTGAATCCCTCTAATTATTTTACCATGGGTCTCAGTATCCCATATTAAATCATCAATTATTGACTCTATTGTTTCAACAGAAGTTTTATTTAACCGTGAGGAACATTCACCAGAAGTTTGTGTGCACACAGTGTTATATTTTATTTTCTCAAGAAGTGTTAATCTCCATTACTTGGTATTAACGAACATTCATTAATTTCTTCTCTTCGAGGTCGTGAGTACATCTCTACACATCATTCCTCTCTGTCTATTCCAATTTGGACTTAAATATCTCATCAAGAGAATAGTTTTGATTTGATTTGTAAAGGGTTAATTTAATTTTGTATCATTATAATATTTTCTGAACTCAAATGAATTTATTATTTTTCCAGTAGGTAGTAACTCACTGTTTAGACAGATCAATAAACTTGATTTCTACTATATTAACAAATATCTATTGAACTAGCAATTATTCAGTTTGGTAGCAAAGTCAGGAATTTAATTTTTAATTCCCCTTTGTTCAAACATATTGGTCCTTCGAGCCGGATTAACTTAGTCATTTTTTGTCAATTAAAATATAATTTATAAAAAAAACATATTGAAGGTCATTTTTTAAATTGTCAAAGTAAGGTTAATTGTATTTGAAGGTTATTGTAGATTACAGTTGAAAATTTGTTTGTTTAAAGATAGTTATCATATAAAATATTTGGTATTCATTTTGTCTTAGATTAAATTAGATATTTAAACGTAAAACGCTCATACATTTCTCCAGTATTGGTTTTGTGATTTATTAATATTTTTAAGAGTTATTAGGGTTGTTTAGAGAATTTAATCTGAAAATATATTCTTCTGCTGAATAGTTTCTTAACACAAATAAATATTGCTGATTTATATTCTACAATCTTGTTTTATGTGCTGCTGTAATATTATATACAAGCTTTATTGAATCATTTTGCAAATCATTATGTGAATTTTTTTATCTATTTTCATTATGAATTAATGGTATTCTTTATTCTTTGTTGATTTTTTTACTATCTTGAAGTATATAGCACTTGTCATGTTCATACTTGTGTAAAGATTGCTCAAACATTCTCGTGCCTTTGATTATTTAAATTTTGTCTTGGTCTTCAATTTCTGAGGGGTAAAATGGATGCAGAAGATTTTAAGCGTAAGGTTTCTGCCTTGAAGAGAAAATTATCAGATAGTGCTAAGGAAGTCCAAACTATTAATGAGAAGGGTAGGGCAGCTCTCAAAGATCCTGCTCAAGTGAACTTATTCAAGGGTATGTTTAAGGTGTTAGAGAAATATTTTTCCAAATTTGAAACTCTTTGGGATGAACTTATTGACCTACATGAAGATGAAGGAAAAGTCTCAGAATTTCCTGTCGAAGCAGATCTGACTATGCAAACCAAGGCCAAACGTTATTACTACGAGGCACACACAAGCTATGAGGCACTTATGGCTCTTGTTCAGACAACATCACCTCCCTCACGCCAAAGCATTAATCCTAATGAATCAGTTATATCATCTGAGAACAGATCAAATAAAGTTTTACCTCGGATCAATCTGCCCCACTTCAATGGACAAATTACAAACTGGCCTAAATTCCGTGATGCATTCTTATCAATTATTCATAATGATGCTTTGTTGACTAAAATGGAGAAATTCCATTACCTGGTTTCCTCACTTGTCGGCACAGCTTCTGCAGTTATAAGTAACTTGCCATTAATAGAAGACAATTATGACTTGGCATGGAAGGCATTGAACGACACGTTTAATAATAAACGTATGCTAGCCTCTAACTATTTGAATCAGCTCATCCAGTTTAAGCCACAGCAAGGCAAGCCTACCATTGATTCTCTACAGAACTTTGTATCACAAGTTTCAGACAATATTGCAGCATTTAAACTGCTAAAAATTCCAAATGAAGCAGATTTTGTATTGTTTCATATTGCTGTTCGATTATTAGATTCTGCGACCAGAGAACAGTTTGAACTTCAACACAAAGATAAAGATTTTCCTGTCTTTGATGATCTTACAAAATTTCTACGGGAACGATGCCTAGCATTACAGCTCGCCCTTGGAAATTCTCATCAATCCTCACATGACAATAACTCTGCGAAGCCTAGTGGCGCTATTAAAGGATATAATACTAGATCTTCTAGCCGTGGTATGCGAGCTACACTCCTGGCTAACTCACCAGGAAATAACATGCAATCGAAAGATAACAATAAAGGTTTCACATGCTTTCTATGCAACAGTGGTAGTCATACACTCTGGAGATGTAAAGATTTTATGAATGCAACAGTTGATGAGCGACACAAGATGTTAAGAAATTGGCATGGATGTAAAAATTGCTTGTATGCCAACCACACTATAGGAAAGTGTAACTCAAAGTGGACTTGTAAATTTTGCAAGAAGAGACACCACTCGTTACTACATATTCCAACCTCAGCTGATGAAGAACCGAAAGATAATGCTACTAGTGCACCAACTTCGTCTTTGACTGCAACTCTTCCTCAACATAGCAACATATTGCTGGGTACTGTTGTTGCTGAGATAAAAGATGCTTCAGGAAGATTTCAACCCATACGTCTAGTGATAGACTCAGGAAGTCAACATTCCTTCATCACTCACAAATGCCTCACCAAACTTGGTTTATCGACAACTCCATATCCAAAGAAGATATCGGCTATTGGCCAGACCATATTTGATGGTGCAAAAGGCAAGGCACTTTGTCATCTGAAGCCAAAAAATCAGGAAACCCCTATCCTCAAAACAGAAGCTGTTGTGATCAACAATATTACTTCACACCTACCCAACTTCACTATGCCTACAAACTTATGGTCGGAATATACCAAATTTGAACTAGCAGACCCTAAGTTTTGGGAACCTGGACCTATTGAGTTTTTATTGGGCTCTGACTTGTTTCCAGATGTTTGGCTTGGATCTTCGATTACTCTTCATGAAAACCAACCCAAGCTGTTTGCATCAGTCTTTGGCTACATTGCTATTGGGAGAGTTCTAGACTGTCAATCATCCGCTAGTATGAATGCTTCTTTCTTCACCCTTGCTTATGATAAAGATGACATTCATAATCAGCTGCAAAGATTTTGGGAACTCGAGGAACCTGCTTCTATCCCAGTCCAAGAAAACCCAGAAGATTTAGCTTGCGAAAAGCATTTCACTGAGACTCACTACAGACTTGAGAGCGGCCAGTACGTTGTTTGCCTACCGTTTAAAAGTGAGCCAAAGCATCTTGGTGACTCTGAAAGAAATTCTCTGAAAAGATTATACAGTCTAGAAACAAAACTGACAAAGAATTCTCTACTTAAGTCTGAATACTGCAATTTCATGAAAGAATACCTTGAACTGGAACACATGAGCCCCACATCATCTACTTCAAAATATGTGATCCCACACCATTCTGTCACTAAAGAAGATCGCTCACAGATTAAGCTCAGAGTAGTATTTGATGCTTCTTCCCTTACTGACTCTAACACGTCTCTAAACAACCATCTTATGATAGGCCCAAAGTTACAGCAAGACATAAAAGGTATCTTGACAAGATTTAGGATGTATCCAGTAGTTTTTGTGGCTGATATAATAAAAATGTACAGGCAGATTTTAGTTCATCCCTCTGATAGGGTATATCAACACATTTTCTGGAGATTTGATCCTTCTGAAGCTATTCAGAAATATGAACTGAATACAGTAACGTATGGTACTACCTCTGCACCTTTTTTAGCCTTGAGAGTCATGAAACAGCTAGCAACCGATGAAGGGACTGACTATCCACATGCAGCAAAGGCTATTCTTCAAGACATGTATGTCGACGATCTTGTCACTGGTGCTTCTACTGTTGATGAAGCCTTGAAACTCAAGGATGAAGTAATCAATCTTTTACACAAAGGTCATTTTGGTCTAAGTAAATGGGCCAGTAACTCTCAGGAAATTTTAAATGCAATCAATCCTTCAAAACATATCAAACAGATCAACCTCTCATCTAGTGAAGATTCAAATGTCAAGATCCTAGGACTTCAATGGAACCCTTCAAGCGACACGTTTGCATACCAGATTGAACAATTTACCCCTGTGTTTACTAAAAGGGCCATCCTATCAGCTGTGGCAAAGATTTTTGATCCTCTAGGATTCGTTTCTCCTGTGATAATGATTGCAAAGAGCATAATACAAAGCCTATGGAAATTGAAGCTGGACTGGGATTCTGAAATCCCAACTAACTTGAAGACTCTATGGAATGACTTGACTACTCAGCTAGAGAACCTGCAACATCTTAGTATTCCAAGATTTGTAACATCTGACAAACCATACAAATTGCAAATAGTAGGATTTGCTGATGCTTCCGAAAAAGGATATTGTGCTGCACTGTATCTGAGAATTATTAGTGACAAAATAACTACAAACCTTCTAACAGCCAAAACTAAGTTAGCCCCAATCAAGACACTGTCTATCCCACGCTTAGAGTTGTGTGGAGCCTACCTGCTTGCAACAATGTTCCACTCTGTTATGGAAACCCTCAGCCAATTCACCAGTAATCAGTTTCAGAAGCCTATTTTCTTCACTGATTCTTCAATTGTCTTAGGATGGCTGAATACACCAACTTACAAACTTAAAGTTTTTGTAGCAAATAGGGTTGCACATATCTTGGAACATACACCTATTTCATGGTGGAGACATATTAAATCAGAGGAAAATCCTAGTGACCATGGTTCTAGAGGACTTTTACCAGATAAACTAACTAACTGTGATCTATGGTGGCATGGCCCTAAGTGGATGAATATGCCTGAAGATAAATGGCCAGAGTCTACAGTACAGTTCCAGCAGCAGCCCCTACCTGAAGTGAAAGCTGAACCACAAGTGCTTGTCTCAAATAGTACTGAGCCAGAGCTTATCAAGATGATGGAAAACTATTCTTCATACTACAAACTTTTACGTGTAATATCTTGGATCAGAAGATTTATCTACAATTGTCAAGCTAAACTACACAGTACTAGTCGTCTGAAAGGACCCCTTCAGCCTAAGGAAATTCAAGAGTCCTTACTAACCTGCATCAAGAAAATTCAATCACACTTTTTCTCTATTGATGGCGACAGAAGATGTGCAACTGCTGTCCTCAATAAGTTTCATAAACTTACCCCTTTCTTTGACAAACTGGGGATACTCAGGGTGGGCGGCAGGCTAAATAATGCAGCTATCCCAGAAGATCAAAGACACCCAATCCTTCTGCCAAAGTGTCATTTCACCTTATTGTTGGTAGATTATTACCATAAAATCTACCTACACCCAGGACCCAACTTGCTTCAAGCTCTGATTCAATTACGATTTTGGATACCATCACTGAGAAATATTGTCCGTCAGCGAACCTTCAAATGTCTAAGATGCTTCAAGCTAAAGGCTGAAACCTTTTCCCCGATGATGGCTGATCTTCCTTCGCCACGAGTGAATGTAAGCCGAGCATTTTTACATGTTGGTGTTGACTTTGCTGGACCTTTGACTATGAGAGAGTCGTTAAGAAGAAAAGCAACCACTGCCAAGGCTTACATCTGTGTTTTTGTCTGCATGGCAACTAAAGCTTTGCATTTAGAGCTGGTAACCGCACTCTCAACAGATGCCTTTATGGCTGCTTTCAGACGGTTTATTTCTAGAAGAGGTCTTCCTGAACAAGTGTATTCCGACTGTGGAACAAACTTCAGAGGAGCAGCTAATCGTCTTCGAGAATTAGGAATATGGTACTCCAATCAGACTACACAAGAAGAAATTTTACAGCAAACTACTAAACTGGATGTAAAATGGAATTTCAATCCTCCCTACTCCCCACACTTTGGTGGACTGTGGGAGTCGGCAGTTAAATCAACAAAGACACATTTGAGGAAGATAGCTGGAGAAACTGCTTTGACTGATGAAGAGTGGTCAACCTTGCTCACCCAAGTAGAAGCAGTTCTGAATTCAAGACCACTTTGTCCTTTGTCAGCTAGTCCAGAAGAAACTAATTTTCTTTCTCCAGGACACTTTCTTGTTGGATGCCCTCTTGTTGCTCCTCCCGAACCTTCTCTTCTTGATCTTCGAGAAAACGTCATTACAAGATGGCAACTAGTCCACAAGATGGTTCAACATTTTTGGAAGAGGTGGCGAGTGGAATACTTGAACATCCTGCAAGCGAGAGGAAAATGGACAAAATCTTCTACAAACCCTAAAATCGGAGACTTGGTTCTTCTTAAGGATCAAAATGTACCTATCTTGCAGTGGCCTCTTGGAAGAATCATCAAGACTCACCCAGGCAGTGATGGAATTGTTCGAGTGATGACTGTCAAGACCAGTGACTCTGAATTCCAACGTCCAGCTGTGAAATTGGTACCTCTTCTTTCAATCAATTCTGACCCTTTTAAGTAAGATGCTAGAAATTTCCTTTGAAATTTCGGTGGGCGGTATGTTTGAGCATTCTCAAATTAGGTCTAAACTTAAATTTATTGTAAATAAAATAATAACTTGTTTTGTCATTTAAATAATAGATATTTAAATGTTTTGTGTGTAAATAAATAACTGCACTTTTTGGTTCAATTCATAATAATATTTTTAAGTGAGTTCATAAAATAAAATTGTATTAAGTTAAGCCAGACAGAGAGAGAGAGAGAGATAGGCAGACAATGCAGAGGAATGTGCTGCGTATCCTGCTTATCAGTTCCAGCCGACATGATATAGACTGACCAGTGGTTTTTCCTGTACACTGCTCCAACTCACTCAGTTACTATGCAGTCTTCATGTGAATCAAACATTATGAGGGTCTCTGAATCCCTCTAATTATTTTACCATGGGTCTCAGTATCCCATATTAAATCATCAATTATTGACTCTATTGTTTCAACAGAAGTTTTATTTAACCGTGAGGAACATTCACCAGAAGTTTGTGTGCACACAGTGTTATATTTTATTTTCTCAAGAAGTGTTAATCTCCATTACTTGGTATTAACGAACATTCATTAATTTCTTCTCTTCGAGGTCGTGAGTACATCTCTACACATCATTCCTCTCTGTCTATTCCAATTTGGACTTAAATATCTCATCAAGAGAATAGTTTTGATTTGATTTGTAAAGGGTTAATTTAATTTTGTATCATTATAATATTTTCTGAACTCAAATGAATTTATTATTTTTCCAGTAGGTAGTAACTCACTGTTTAGACAGATCAATAAACTTGATTTCTACTATATTAACAAATATCTATTGAACTAGCAATTATTCAGTTTGGTAGCAAAGTCAGGAATTTAATTTTTAATTCCCCTTTGTTCAAACATTATGGTTGTCAAGATTCAGGTTCAAGTTTGGTTGATCAAAACAATTTAAAAGGTTCTTTATTTTTGGAACTATGTCAAAAGTACAGGCAACTCCAAAATCATAGGTTTAAAATTTAAGGGAATTATAATTAAACACATTGGTTTTATGTTAACTGAAAAATACGTTGAAAAAAATAAACCACAGGAAATTGTTTTCAGTGTTCCAACCTCACGACTTGCAAGTATACAATTTCACTGTAAGATTATTTGAAAAACAAAATTAGCTCAAGCCCAGTCATAAACCTAATTAACTGATTTGTTTTGTTATGTCAAACGACGTTTTAAGTCAATAATGGTATGTACTAGAATTACATTATAATTAACTACATGTCGTATATAATCATTTATGATTAATTTACAGTACTAAACAGAAAATCTGTATTATTTACTATTACAGAAAATCTGCTGGTACCATACGTAAAATTAGTTTTAGTTCTATTCCGGATCAATATTGTTTACAACCGAGTTCACTTACATTCTAGTAAACTGGTTTGATCGTTGTGTTTCCTCAATTAGTTACATTTGAGCCAAAACTGAACAAGGTTAATCCGTTGACAAGGTCCCACCATTGACTGTAAATGTAGCTATATGGTGAATGGTCCTGCACCAGTGTACCATAGAATGTGTACTGTAACTGTTTAGTCACACTCCGAGCCGCTACGCTCACTACGCTCAGTCGTGTGGAACTCTACTGTTTGAATACGTAATCAAGGATACGTCCAAACAAGGTCTTCCGCCAATTACTTTTAATTGCATTCTGTTGAACTGTTATCAGGTTTGAAACAATTTCAACGCTTATCACTAAAAATACCTGTTCGACTGTAAAGTTTGTAGATTTAGGTAATCGCCTAAATACTTAGATGCGCCAAATATGCTTGCTGTTTAAGTTGGAACAAATTTCTAATAGATGATCACCGTCAGTGTAGCCACTATTGCCAATTTTATTAAAATAATAAGAGTATAAATCAATTTACATGGTCCTATTGTAACTATTTCATTATTTGAAGACAACAATATAGAAATTAAGACTCACAGTGAGTGTACGAGAGTAACATTTCATTTTTTTTCCTTTTGGGTTTAAATTATAAATTATGATGCTGTAGTTAAAAATAAATTGGCATGGTTATGAGGTGGAGTACTCATTTAAAGCCAGAAAACACATTTTGATAACAAATACACACTCTTTGGCTGTGTGTCGTTATCAATATTTCAACTGGGGTTTTATTCAAACGTGGTTACGACTTGTGGAGGATAAAGATAGGCTTACTGCCAATCCATCGTGATGTATAATTTAATCGGATTAAACGATTACATTTTAATGAAATTTCTAAACATTGAAATTTAAAGAACGTGTATTGACCATTTTAAATGTTGCTGGAAAAGGTGCGTTAATATCCATTGAATTTAATCAAAACCATTAAAAAAGGTTAAACTTCAAGACAAGCTCGATCACAATGTCATCCCTAGTACATTAAACAATAATACATATTTTATGGACGACCATGATTACTTATGACGTGTCTGTGTGTTTCAGTTGGTCACGACCACAACCACAGTCATCACCACAGTCCACATCACGACCATCTGGACAGTCCCAACCTGAGTCTACACGATCACCACGATCACCACGATCACCACGACCACGACCACGATCACCACCACCACTAGCGGCCAACCACAGATCCCTGGGGAACGCCGATACCAAAATCGTGACTGATATTATCGCGGGAGATCGTTTTATTCATTTCAATATTACATTCCTTCGATTGCTGTTTTTTATCTTTATATATTTGTATTTCTCGTGATAAGTTTTACTTTTTAGAATAAGCGCTCAAAGATAATTGTATATACAATAGTTTTACTTGTAAAGTTGTTGGAATCACACTATTTCTTTTTAAAGTCAAGATTCACTATTTTTCAAAGACATCTTGCTATCCTATTGTGTTGTACTAGATTTTTTCTACATAGTAAAATTATTATTATTATTTTCAACTTTATTTTATTTTTTTATATTGTTTTGAATTTTTGTAATTTCTTAATAGCTACTGTAAAACAATCTGATGGTAATTTATTTTTAATATGCTTTTGCTACGAAAAGAGGTAGAAAATTGAAAACCCAAGAAAATTACTGTATTTCAAAAGTTTAATTATTTATGTTGGATTTTGGTATTTCAGATGGCTAGTGTAAAACCACACAGCATTTAAAAGACGCAATCCATTCTACTAACAATGTGCTACAAAAACTGCCAAAAATTACTAAGACAGTTGACCTATTTTTTTATATTTGATACCATGAAACGATAAAGTACCTAAACTACTCTTTTTGTGCAGAACAAATTTATATTTTGAAATGTTCAAGAAAAACTATTTTTCCGGTCCCAAGCCTACATTACCAAGATTTATTTCTCTCGATCTCAATATCACACAATTACAATTTCAGAATAAGATAGACGTAGCAAGTGTTAAAAAATTATTTTCTACCTAGTAGCTATTTCGCTTTCTACTATTTTTTGGGGGAATTTGTTAATATCCATAAAATAAAAAAAGGGGTTTCTACTTATCAATTCACAACCGTTGCTGTGTATTTGCCTTAGCATGTTATTTTTGTGTCGTTGTTGTTATATTTATAAAGTATGTTTAACTGTTATGATGTATTTTCTTACTATAATGTTGCTGCTACTGTATTATGTCTTACTGACTGAACTCGCTGAGGATTCCACTTGGTTTAAACAATCAGCTGTTGCGACTGCTAACTTGAGAAGCAATTTGGCAACGCTGCTTTTGTTGCCAGCTGGTGTCTTCATGATGGTAACTTCAGTAATATAATTACTATTGTAATATTTTTAAATATTTAAAGTGTTTAATATAGTATTACCAGAAGATTAGATAAATTATAAATTAGTTAATAAATTTGATCCCTAAAGTTAAATCCGTAATTTTATGTATTGTTTGATTTTATTAATGGTTAAATTAACTTTTTCTAATCGTGATGTTTCATAATTTTAGAATATTTCACACAAACCAAAATGTTGATACCACCTACATAAATATACGTAGTTTTATTGTACACTTTAATAACTGTAGCATTTAAATTAATTTCTTATAGTACTGAACTAAAATTTTTGTGTAACAGTTTTTCTTAAAGTACAAAACTGTACAATAATCGTCCTCATAAATATACAGATTGAATAATTACGTATTTTATAGAGGAATAACTTATATTGTTTATTGATCTTCATAACTTTGAATTGCCCTTTCGTAAATTACGTGTTCTTAATAAAAAAATATTAACACCTAAAAAGATTATTAAATGTAATGTGAATATTGTCAATAAATTAAACCCTAAATGGTTTATGACTAAGTTAGCTAGTGTTACCTAATAAATATTACATTCGGTAGTGTAGGAATTATTCATAAAACCTGTTACTTAAAAACCGAAGTTGTAAAAAGCAGAAAGCTACCTTATCCAATTGTGATATTATTGTGATATGTGTCTCGTACAGGCTTTATTACTGTATCTAGAATTATGAAATAATTGTTAAATATTTGAATTTTATTGTATCTGAGGGTGGCGATTCGATGAAACACTTGTATTTTTAAATATACGCTAATTTCAATTATCTGTGCATTTCAATTTTATACCATCCCTTACAATGGAACTCACTAATTGTGTTAATTGCTTAACTTCATTATTTATGCACCACGTATGTCACTACTAAAAGTGCTGTATTAGAAAGATATATCATAAGTCAGAGGCCTTGCTTTAAGCAAAATGGAAACCATCAGGAGTATATTGTATTTCTAAGCAATATCCTTCATTACACACAAATATCTTTGGATTGTATACTAGAGGTGTCTCACGAAAAAAGTCTTTTTAACTTTACATGACATAACTTGAAAAGTAAAAGTTTTCTGCACAATGCATGGTCAGCCAAAACGAAATCTTTTTTTCAAATATTCAGAAAATACAATTCAGTTGGAATAATTCAATATAAATGTATACCAGTTATCCTAAAGTGGTTGCTTCCAGCTTCAAAAAGACGCTTTTGATTAAAATTAGTATGTTATGTTCCTTTAAATTTTGAACAAATTAGTGCAATTACCATTTCTGTAAAAATTATGGTTCAAAAGTTTCAAATTAAGTTATGGTCCAACCCCAACAAAAATAGTGCAACCCCCCCCTTGCTGAAACAATTAAGGTTCCAAAGTTATTGCAACTTATGTGATTTTCCTTATCAAATATCATAGTTACTCACACCACTTACCAAAGGTAAAGGTAAATGTAAACGCAAGGTCCCATAAAGGTTGTTGACAAGCTTATGGGAGAAATTATGTGTCAGATTGCTTATACTATATTTAGCTGAGATAAATATCACACTAAAACGTATTTTTAAGCTGTTTTATCCTCTGAGTGTTATCCTTGTCTTAAGTTGGATTGATTTACAGCCTAAAACTAATTTTAAATGTCAGGAACAATATACAATCCCTAAGCAAACTAAATCTGTGATTGGCGGAATTATTGAGATTGCAACTTGAGGACTGAAGTTCTGCGTCTTAATTGCAAAACCTACTCCGCGCTTAGTATCATAGTATCGTGTCTACTATTTAATTTGTGTACATTTGTGTCTTTCTATTTTCGTAAGTTTTGTATGGGAGGTATCACGAAGTGCAACAAACTATTACCTAACTGGCGTATCAAAGGAACTGTTTTCACAAAATCACTACACTCACAGGATGTATGTGTCAATACCTTGTAATTCCTCTGCTGCCTTGAAACAATTCCAACCATATCTGTGTTGCGGATGGGCTGATATGGTTCAGTTAAAATATCTAGCGAGGAATTATTCACAAAATATTAGTAAACTACATAAGTATAAGATAATCTAATGAACATTAAGTGAAATGTATGCCAGTTTTGAGAAATCAGGTATGTGAGGCCAGTTCATAGAGATTATTAAATTTTATAAGTAATATTTAGATTTATTGTTTTGAATTTTCTATAAGACGTGTATGAGGCCACATAGAGATAACTTGGATCAAATTGAACTTTACAAGTAAGATTTAGATTTTTAAACTTTTGTATTGTATAAACCTAAATGCATACTGTAAAAGACAAAGTTACTCCACAAACGTCATTCAACTTTCGGTATGTAATGCTTCTCCTTTACAGCGCTACAGAATTGATGTGTAAAAGAAATGTAACTTTAATGTGGGCGGTTACGACGTCGTAAAAAGAGCGGGAAAGTTACACAGAGTATATGAACTTGTAAAACAAAAGTAATATCCGACGAGGATTGGGAATCCAGCTTACTCTATGCATTAACCTGTTTATTTGTACCATGAACTTGATATTGAACTTACGTCTTAAGAATTATTACGTAATAGAATTATTACCAATCAATAGAAGAAGTATGATTAATGAAATGACGATGAATGAAATTAACCATAAGATTTCCAAGTTTGTTCTAAGATAAAGTGATTGGTAACTTTAAGTATTGAATAACAGCATAATGACGATTAAACCTATGATAGACAGAAAGAATTTGTTCTTAATCCACTTTAAGTGCTATTCTTTGGAGAACTATTACCATACCAGCTTTAAAATCTAGATTGATTTTAAACTTGTAATATTGCAAAACAAATAGTGAGCTGTGTAAAAAATGTAAAGTTTCGATTCAAAATGAAGCATGCATGCAGACGACTGAGTAATTATAATTAGAGCGATTAACGCAACACCTGATTTGATTAGTCAACGCAATATTGAACCATTCAATTATATTTTGTATGTGATAATCCAATTCTATAATTTATACCAAAATCAACACATCAGAGATTATTATTTTGTATGTTTAAAACGCTGATGCGTTTGATTGAACATTGATTTATCTAAACAAATTACATTTTGAAGAAAGGTATAAAATAGGTAGCTTTAAAATAAACATTATTGAGATTTATTTTCTTCGGATGAAGTACAAAAATCATAGTTATTTATTATATTTATTTATTGACAATTTTGAGAACATGAACATATTTTATCACCATTGTCTA
The DNA here is from genome assembly GCF_028750875.1 of Macrosteles quadrilineatus. NCBI lineage: Eukaryota > Metazoa > Arthropoda > Insecta > Hemiptera > Cicadellidae > Macrosteles > Macrosteles quadrilineatus. The sequence goes on from NW_026542594.1 coordinate 163,658,662, forward strand.
TTGTTGATTCCGGTTGGCGAAAACATAATTATGATGAAGGACGTTTTCCATATCTTTTTACTTGTCTTTAACTTGTCAATACCAACAATTTATTTTAGAGGGTAAAGTGCGATGATGAACTAATACACTACTACTTTAACATTTTAAGTTGTGAAATATTTTAATATAATTATTTAAAGTCCTCAAGAAAAGTTGGTCTCAAGTTACAATTCTCTAAGGAAGCAGCACGGTTATATGCAAAAGTCCGCATCGAGGCAATTTTTCACCGGGAAATTTCGGGTTTATCTGCGAAGCATTTGGACTCGGTCCAGAGGGAGGAAGTCTGTCGCGCTTACAAAGATCATTTGTTGGCCAAAGCGCCAAGCGCCTATCACAATGCCCGACTTGGCACACACTCTGTCAACTAAATTCTCTATACACTTGATATAAGTGTGGTATGATTAGTAACGACAAAATATTACTAAAAGCTCTCAATTAAGTCATTTACATGTATAAATCCAAATCGAGAAGCCTGACTCTATATCCTATGAGATCCAAGATAAACTATTTTCTCTTTTAGGTTGTTAAGTATATTTTGCAACAATTTAACCCATACTATACATATACATACGCTGTGCAACTCCTGTTGTAATACTGGAGAGTCCTCTATTTGGTTGAAATATATTTGATTCTGTAGGAATAAAAGAAATGAACAGAAAACATAAAAACGTCATTTTGCTACAATAGCAAACAGAAACCTCCCTTGGTAACGTTTTACAGCGTTAGTGATACATATGCTATAAGGAGAATGCAATATGTGTAATCCATAGTCATCCCATGCCACGTCAGGGGCAAAAATAGAACGAATCGCTACTGCAAAATCACTTATCGCTATCGTATGCAAGTTTTCCTCATTGTTCCAAAGTGGATGTTTGGCTTGTGTATTTCACGTTAGTAATACAGTTGGTCATAGTTGGTTATGATATAATGTTTTTTTGTAAAAACTAAACTACTCGTAAACCTATCAGATGAAAAAGATTTATTGGTATGAACATTTTGAGGGGTACCCTGTGCACTATTACTATGAGGATCTCTTTCACTCTTGAGTCACATCTAGTCTGACCAGTTCCTCAGCTCGGGGTCGGGGTGACATTGAGGATCGGGATGACAAAGGAGATGCAAGCTGATACTAGACTGTTGTGCAAGAGTATAACTAGTCAGGTGTCGGTCATGTAACCTGTGAAGGCGATGTATCTCTACTGGAATCATAGCTTAGTAATCTTATTTTAAACAACTATTGACATTGAAAACTGAAGCAGGCGTCAAGATTGACAAGCTGTAGGCACATTTTTTTCAATGCTGGGTGTGTTTTTTTAACGTAACCCGAAATAAGTTCATCAATCATGGGTCACTTTTTAACGACAAACCTAGCTCATTAGTTGGTATCCCTGTTTTCTTTACTTTAAATGCCGATAAGCTATACAATTTATAAAAAATAAGACTCAACATAGTTTTTCGCAAGTTCAAATAGAGTATGTATTGAATTCAAAGAATAGTTGATTTTTTAGGCACTGGAATCAAACCTAGAAACTTCATTTTACATCTTTCTTACAAAAAAAAAAACAAAAAACAATGGTTTACTTTGGATATGAAATAAATACCTTTTGAGCTTGCAAAAACAGTTTCTTGAGTCTCATCAATGAATACAAATTGTATTCATTGGTCTTATTCACAACAAGTTCGCAATGCCTCTAAAATGCTAAGATAAAAATGCAACAATGCATGTCAGCTGATCAGCAATGAAACAATGAAAACAGAAAACAGGTATACCAACATAGCTTGTTTTGTCGTTAAAAATTGTTTTTTAGTACTTGAAACTTGTGTTAAATTTACAAAAACACCCTGTATAAGAGTGAGCCTCTCTCCCTCTCTCACTGAGGGATATCTTTGACATGGCTTAAACTATAATAGTTAATGGGAATATGAAATAATATGTAAGCTAAGCACCTACTTATGCCCTATAAGTTTGTTACCATTTTAAGAATATCGTTTGGAAGAAATAAGGTGGCATTTTCAGCAGTACACATTGTTCGTGGGTTAATTGTATATGCTAACTTTAACAATATTTTTTGTAAGGTGGCTTACTTCATTATGATTCTTTTACACCATTATGATTACCAATATTAATTCTTAGCCAGAATTACAATGCCCAATGCCTACCTAAAGATTTTTGTTGTATGAATAACATGAGTGGATGGTATTCAGGGGTACATAATTAACTGCAAAGATGAATTTGGTAAAATTATTTTTGTTCTGAGATAAATTAGAACAGTGAACTCTTTCTGAGGGCGTCTCATTAAAATGAAGGACTTGTTTTGTGCGTAGCGATTAATTAGAAATAATGACTTGCATTTCTTTATTCAACTCAATTACATTATTACAATTTTACTCATCTTCATTATATATTCAAAAAATCTTAAAATTCTTTAAGTGAATCGTATAATTACGTAGCATTATGCTAATTTGGAATATTGTGATAATACTATCAATAACTTTCTCCTGCAGTGCATTGTACCTTTAAATTCTATGATGTTAAAATAAAACAATATTAATGCTCAACGGATCTTAATACCCCTGCAAACCAGCAGGTTAAGAGAGTTTCCGGATTTATGATTATTCTTTAATAAAAGCTGATTGGATAAACAATAAGACATGTCCTTGATTTATTGCTCATTTAAAAATATTTCCAGAGTCCTTAGGTTTGCTGCTATTAAGTGTGTTTTGGTAAAAGAAATAAAGCTTAGTAAATATAAAAAAAAATAAAAAATTTGATCAAAATGCATTCATAAACAATAAATTTTTCTTTTTCTTCGCAGAAATGATATGGGGATTTAAATCAACAGTTTTTTCCTCAGTAAACAAACATCGTAGTAAAAAATTAATTCCTTTACAAGTTCTATGACATAGGAACATGGTATGGAGAAGAATCTATTTATTTTTATTTTTGCAAGGTCAACAATGGGAAAAACTATTATTAACCTACAAAACCCCGCTCCGGGTAAAGGTCTTAACATTGGACCAACTGTAATAGCTTATTCCGTATAACAAAAATACATTTTTTTTTTTTTTTTTTTTAGGGAGAGGTGGGAAAATGCATTTATGCACACAGGTTGCTAGCCTGTAGTGTGGGACTCCAACGGGCTTAAGGCCCAGAGACTACCCACTAAAAACCTCCTCTACTCTTCGGACACTAGCCTGGGAACACTTGTCGCACTTCATCAGAACTAGGCCGAGTTTGCCTACGCCCGAGGGGCTTACGCCGTGTCTAGCCGTTTATTTCTTATCAAATCTAGACTATGTTCCGATCTAGATCATTCTTTTTAGCTTGAAGGACATTCCGGACAAAGTGCGACCAGCAGTCCCAGTTGTCCTCACCCTTCAGCAAGGTCTCACAGATCGATTCAATCGACAGCACCCTAAGATGTTGAATGGCCTCCTGGCGAAGCATATCCCATTGTGGACAGTGGAAAAAAGTGTGTTCCGCGTCGTCGGGAATGCATGGGCAGTAAATGCAGTCAGGTGAATTCGTTTTGGCCATCAAGTGCAGGTACGACTGAAAATAGCCGTGACCTGACAAGAACTGCGTGAGGTAATAGTCAACCTCACCGTGCCGCCGTTCTACCCACGGTTGGACCTGCCTGATGAGTCTGGCAGTCCAACGTCCTCGAGTCTCCCTTTCCCAGCTTTCTTGCCACATCTGAAAAGTGCGGGAGCGCTCTTCTGTTCTTGCAGCGTCCTTTCCGATGTAGCCTTGTCTCTGGTAGATTGCCTTCCTCTCCGCTGCCAAGAGTTTGACTGGGATAACTCCAGCGATCACCAAAACGGCCGGTTCGGACACCGTACGGTACGCGGAAGCGACCCTGAGTGCCACCTGACGCTGCACTCGTGCGAGCCTCAACCTATACGCCTCCTTGTTAAGCGCGTCTGCCCACACCTCAGAGCCGTAGAGAAGCACGGACTGGACTGCAGACATCAGTAGTCTTCTACGGCTGGACCGGGGACCACCGACATTGGCCATAAGCCTACTAAGAGCAGCAACACTCCTAGCAGCCTTGTCCGCCGTACGGAAGATCTGGTCCCTCCAGCTCAGCTTGTTGTCCACCATGACACCAAGGTACTTGGCGGTTCGCGTGGTTTGGACAACTACGTTCCCAACTCGTAGCGGAACGATGGTTTCAATCCGTTTTTTCGTGAGGATGACGATCTCTGTCTTGCTCAGAGCGAGTGTCAGACCATGATCAGTCATCCAGGCGTTTACAACGCGCATGACTTGGTTCAGTTTCAGTTGGGCTAGCTCAACGTTGCGTGCAGCAATGAGGGCTGCGACGTCATCGGCGTACCCAACTAAAACGGTCTCCTCTGGCATCTCAGATCTCAGAAGGCTGTCGTAGGCTGCGTTCCACAAATCTGGGCCGAGTATCGAACCTTGCGCGGCACCGGAAGTAACATCCATCGTCCGCGAACCATCTTTAGTTTCGTAATTAAGAGTTCTGCAGCGCAGGTAGTCCTCGATCAGCCTCAACAGATATGCTGGTACGCGGAAGCTGTTCCTCAACGCGCTCAACATATCGACCCATCTCGCCGAGTTAAAAGCATTCTTGACATCTAGCGTAACAAGAAGCACGATACGGCGAGAGTAATTATTGAAGCTCTCGGCACGCTCTACCGCTCTGTGTACCTCGGATATCGCGTCGATTGTTGACCGACCCTTTCTGAAGCCGTACTGACGAGGAGACAAATCTCCGGCAGCTTCCACGGCAGACGTCAGGCGGCAGCGGATCAGTTTCTCGAAGAGTTTTCCGGCCACATCCAACATACAGAGGGGTCTGTAAGACGACGGCATATTCGGGTCACCTTTCCCCTTGCTGATTAGCACAAGCCTAGCCCTTTTCCAAGGAGTTGGGAAAACCCCTTCGCACAGGCATGTGTTGTACATTCTCAGCAGTAAGAGGGGGTTAACTGAGAATACCTTCTTGAGAGCCTCACTGGGAATACCATCAGGACCAGGTGCTTTTCTATTTTTCAGGGAGAGGACAGATGATTCCAGCTCTTTAATGCTAAAGAGTGGAATGTCCCCTACCTCGCCATAGTTGAAAAAAGGCCGCCGAAGATGAGACGGAAAGAGGGCGGTGACGATCCTGTCCATGGTGGTGCCCTCCATGACGGAAGGTGGTGATCGGGCGCCGAGTTTCTGGGTTACAACCTTGTAGCCCAGTCCCCAAGGATCAGAGTCAACATCCTCCTGAAGCCTCCTCCAACAGCTAACCTTGCTCCTGATGATAGCCCGACGAAGAGCTTTCTTCGCAGCCCTATAAGCCGCTGACTTAGCCTCGAAATCCGGGAATCTTCTGGCCCTCATAGCGGCACGTCTGGCTTTCAGACAAGCTTTCCGAAGGTTCGAGATCTCTAAAGTCCACCAGTACACAGCTTGCTTATCGCGACGGCGTCCCCTGCGTGGCATGGCCTGGTCACAAGCCGAGACAATCAGTTCCATCGTGGACGTTACCAATGCCTCGGCGTCAACAGGTGCAGCAGAATTCACCAGCGCTCCCCGTGAGATTACGTCAGTGAACTTCTCAACATCCAGCTTGTCCGTATTCCATCGGCGTGGTCCAGATCGTGATACAGGCGCCTGATTATGGTGTTCATCCAGTATATCAAAAACGATGTACTGATGATCACTTGCCGTGAGGTCTTCGATGACTCTCCAGTTGGAGATCCGTGCTAGTAGTGATTCCGACGAGAAGGAGATATCGGGGATCGTACCTCTCATGCCGGGGCGCCGGAAAGTAGGCGTGTCGCCCTCGTTTAAGACGACAAGTCCGGCCCTGGCGGCAAAGTCCAGGATGTATTTCCCCCGGGAGTTTGTAGAGGTCATACCCCACTCCACAGCTCTCGCATTAAAATCACCAGCAACAACGACATGCCCAACGGTACCCCGTACACTGTCTTCTAAGCGGTCAATCTTCAGACGGAATTCCCGAATTGGCTCGTTGGGGGTAAGGTAGACACTAAAAAACGTGACGTCCCTACACCTGACCCAAACGAAGCCTCGGCCGCGTTCGTGATTTAGCACTGGTGCTTCCGTGCTGTTTCGAACCCAACAAGCGGCAGTACCAAGAGAATCTGGGAACCAGAAGTGTGGGTCCCTGTCACGGTACTGCTCGCTGATCAGAAGGGTGTCCGCACCGATCTCTTGGGCCAGCTGATCTAAGAGGGAGTCAGCCGTTCTGGACCTCTCAAGGTTACCCTGGAGAATCCTCACTTCCTAGACCTAGCCTTCTCAAGGTCGAGTGCAGCCTTGAAAACACTGCATCGCCCAGCCCCTGGAATGTGACCTAATGAGGCGTCCTTTTGGCCTTTCTTTGCGCAGAGAAAACAACGCTCTGCTGCGGTACAGTTCTTCCTGTTGTGGCCCGAGCCGCCACACCTGAAACAATTCTTGGATAGGTCGGGTCCTTTACAGTTTCGGGAAGAGTGACCAAACCCGAGGCAGCGAAAGCATCGCGGTACAACCACCCTCCGTCTGAGCCTGCAATTGACCCATCCAATTCTCAGGTGTGTGAGATTAAGCAGCTTGCTGGCATCTTGGTTTCGCATTTCAGCGATAGCTATGCGTTGCTCGCTGCGGTTGGGCCGCGTAAGCCATACTTTAAGGGAGTCGGCATTTTGGATATCAGGGATGGCCTTGTTGATAGCCTCCCTGACTTCAGCCTCAGTCGAAAGACCGTCAAGGTCCCGGATCTCCACCGAGGTCCTAGGCTCGAGTTCCCGAACAGTACCGTGGTCCCCCAGAGCCTCTCTGACCTTTGCAGCAAAAGCCACTCGGTCACCAGATTTCCCCAGCTCGAGGAGAACTTTCCCATTCTGGGTACACCTGATTGACTTAACAATCGTATCCGTCTCCTCTGGCTTGGCCTTAGACTTGAGTCGACCCAAGACTTCATCAAAAGAGCGCCCCCCTAAGGGGTTGATCAGGATTGCCTCAGCCCTGGGCTTTCTCGGCCTGGGTTTCTTTGAAACAGGGGGGGCCTTTCCACGAACCTCCCTCGCCGGAGCAGGGTCAGCAATCTTTCGATCTCTTGCTGCAGGTTCTTTGTTAGAGACAGCCTCCATTCGTCTCAATTTCCTCTTTTCTTTGCGGGAAAGCCTCTTCTCCCAGTTACCCACATTTGATGGTGCCACAGCAGAGTTCATAGAGCTGCTTCCGTCAACCGTTGGGAGAGAGGCAAGCTCCCTGGTTTGCTGAGGGCGCTTCTTTAGAGCTGGAGTGTGCTCAGTAGGGGGTGTCATCTGGGTGGCCCTGTCCTCGACCTTCTGCTCGACATCTGACAGAGGCTGATTGGCCAATTCAGGAAGATCGGGGCTCTCCGCTGGTGAGCTCCTTGCCCGTTTCCTTTGATTCCCGCCCTTGTCGTTCAGTTTAGGGGCTAAAACTTGGTTCACAAGCTCCCGTTCATTAACTAAAGCCTGTCTCATCAAGCCTTTAATTTCGAGAACTCGGGCAACCCGATCCTTCACCTTTGGGAGACCGTCCTTGATTGACCGGTTTACGTTGGTCCGGAGCTTCAAGGTTCCCTCCATATTATTGATGAGGTCCATCATCTCTACCAGGAGGTCAGACTCCTTCTCATCAGCATCGTCGTATTGTTGACGGTAACGCTGAAGTTCGGGATCCGACCTCTGGGGGCTGATTTTCGGCGCTGTACTTTCCAGGAGGGTTCCCGTCAACGCCGGTTCAACGTCTACTTTTCCTTCTCCACTTGTCAAAGGAGATCTTAGTGGGGGGAACTCATTTGAGCCCTTAAAGGTTGCAGGCGGTGGAGTTGCCTTAACGTTGTTCGCTGGTGGCGACCTCTTGACCTTGGAGCTACGCCCAAAAGGGCTCCACTCCTTTTCCGACTTCGATTTTTGCTCATTTGAGCTGCTGTTTAATAATGTGTTGGGTGGGGGGTTTTGACAAGCCATACATGTGTTTACCAGCGCATCGTGCGGCAAGAGACGGCCCGGATTTAGTCAGGAGCGGGTATACCCTCGGGGACAATCCCCTACCCCAGTTCCCCGGGGCCCGACCTCCGTTTGCCCAGCACCGGATACCTGACGTGCCGGGGGTCGCCTGTTGCAATGCAGAGCCCGACCTCTGCATCCATGCCGCACTTCCTGACCAAGGACCGAAGTGGCTGGCTCCTCACGACACACTGGGAATACCCATCGGCAGTGCAGAGCACACATCAACCCCTGCAACACAACAGGGGCACTCCCAGGGACTCCCAGTGAGAGCGTCGGTCACCCTTTTAGTCGCCTCTTACGACAAGCCCGGGAGGGCTGCGATCCTATTCTAACCCCGAAACCGCACGGGGGGAACAAAAATACATTAAAAGCAAGAGTAGTGAAAAAGATTTGTTTATTGTTGTACTTATAATTATTTAATAAAAGAACACTCCTACACTTGGGAAATTCGTTGTTTTCTTTGTGGGAAATTTGCTAACAGTAAACAGTAACCAACACAAAACTCTATTATATACATTTAATAATGCACTGTACTAAGCGCAATAAAGGGTGTCACAAAAATCCGTTGCTGGCTATGTATAACCGAATTTGACATACATAAATAAGATGAAAATCAAGACCAACATTTTTCCCAAAACCGCTTCGTTATCCAGTTATCCGCGAATTTGTATTTTTTACACAAACATGTTTATTTTTGGATTTTTCCCACAGATCTTTAGGAAACTTTGCACGTAAACGTTGTACGTAGGTTAAGGTAAAATAGACCCAAATGGAAAAAAAATTGCCATCCAAAAAAATAAAATGGACTTGTTGCCATCCAACTTTCTATTTAAAAATTGTAAATATTTGTATTGTTAATATTTTTGTTACTATTGATATTGTTACTACTATTGTTATTGTTCACTATTTGTACAACTTTTACTATTTTGTTTCCTGTAATTTCAAGTTGTGAATGTTTTTAATTGTAAAGTGGCTATGCCGTTGGGAAATAAAATAAATAAATAAATAAATAAAATCTTGATCCAATACAAAATATCAAAATGGTGGTAACTTTATTTTTTCATGAATGGCTGATTTGATGAAAAATTAAAGTAACCACCATTTTGGAATGTTGTATTAGGTCAAAATGTTTTTCTCTCACGGGTCTATTCTACCTTAACCTACATACAAAGTTTCATAAAGACCTGTTGGAAAAATCTAAATATAAACATGTCTGTGTGGAAAAATACAAATCGGTAGATATTTGGTTAGTGGAGCGACTTTGGGAAAAATGTTATTCTTGATTTTCATCTTATTTATGTATGTAAAATCCGGTTCTGCATAGCCCTTTACGAATTTTTGTGACACATTGTATGAGGAAAATTAACTTAAAAATTCGTTTTTTAGCGCTGACCATTTGAAAAAAACAACATTTCAGAGTGAGGCAAAATGAATTGTCAACTGGTTGTGGGGAGCAGTAACATGCTAGAAACGTCGTGAAGTATGTTGAAAGCTGACACGAGTCTGGAGTTAGAGAGATTAAACTGAAGGATAAGCCTTCTACAGGCTTTTACAGCAACTTGACTGACATAAAATATGTTTTCGTCTGTAACACTGGAATAAGGATTATATATTTACTGTTATGAAACAGATTGGTGGAGAGTATTAATTTCTAGTGAATACACAGAGAAAATATTATTTCTCACTATTTTAACGGAACAAACTATATATTCAATTCATTTTTACGTTTACTCCTGTAAGTAAACAGTCAAACTCCAGGAAATGGTTCAACGGGTCAATATAAAGAGTAAATCAAGAATAAAAATTTCCTTTAGTTCTTACTACCGATCATTATGAAACTTGGTATGTGTGTTAAAGTAAAACAGGCCCACGTAGGAAAAAAAAGATCCTTATCTAATTAAACATTGCTAAAATGGTGTCCATTGAAATTACTAAAGAATTTTAATGTTTAAGAAAAAATGTCACAAACGCTTTTATTTATCATCTATAATTTCCTATCAAACAACACAAAGTTCAAAAAGATCGAATAAAACATAACTGAAATGTCACGATTTATAGTTGTAAAATGAGGCAAACCTGACTAGCTTAGCCTTGACGGTTTTGGAAAAAATATTTATTCTTGATTTTCTCTTTATTTTAACCCATAGAACCATTTCCTGGAGTTTGGCTGTTCACTTGAGGGACACCGTGTACAGACATTTTACAAATGCATAAAATATTTGTGGTTTTATTTAACTAATGTCTATTTCTGTATATTTATTCAACCAATACGTACATTGCAGTTTTTAAATAAAACTTCACCGTATAAAATGTGAAAACTAGAGTCTGAATAAAACTGGGTTTATAATTTGAATGATTTAGAAAGTCACTCGTACCTACAGCTTGATTTACATTGCAAATCTAAGGCGTTGTCAATAACGAGTCACTCGATTCAATAGAACAATAGGTTTGTCGTAAGTTGTAAAATAATGCAATCGTGGTAAAGGTTATAGGTCTACTTTATGTTCATTTCAGCAGAAATATGACGATAACCTTATCTACTAAATGGCAATAATTGAATTGCACTTTAGCTCCATTGTTCAGTGAAATATTTGGTTTACGTGCTAACTCATTTGTAATTTACTTCAGATAATTTGGCCTCGAAAATAACCAGTATGAGACATATACAGGGTGAATAAAAAGTCAAGACCCCCCCCCCCCTCTAATATTTTTCCAAGTAAATATACAGAGATATCCTTTTGGTGGTCAAGCAATCTTAGCAGGAAGTTTCATTTTATCTTTTTGAAATTTTTGAGTGTCCCCCCAAAAGGGGGGATTTGGGGGGCAACTCAAATATTTTAAATGTAAACCCCCTTCAAGTGACACCTCATTTTGAAGTGTTTACAAAAACTTAAAGAATGGTGAAAACTAGAGGTCGCTATCCCTTCTCTATCTAAAATGGTAGCCTGTCAAATGTTGTGGAAAATCAATGGTAAAATTGTTAATATTGGCTGTCATTTTGGATAGAGAAGAGATAGCGAGCTCTGGTTTTCACCATTCTTTAAGTTTGTTTAAACACTTCAAAATGATGTGTCACTTGATAAGGGTTTCTATTGAAACATTTTTAGTTGTCCCCCGAATCCCCCCTTTTGGGGGACACTCAAAAAATTTAAATGTAAACCCCCTTCAAGTGAAACCTCATTTTGAAGTGTTTACAAAAACTTAAAGAATGGTGAAAACCAGAGCTCGCTATCTATTCTCTATCCAAAATGGCAGCCAATATTAACAATTTTACCGTTGATTTTCCACAACATTTGACAGGCTACCATTTTGGATAGAGAAGAGATAGCGACCTCTAGTTTTCATTATTCTTTAAGTTTGTTTAAACACTTTAAAATGAGGTGTCACTTGAAGGGGGTTTACATTTAAAATATTTGAGTTGCCCCCCAAATCCCCCCTTTTGGGGGGACACTCAAAAATTTCAAAATGATAAAATGAAACTTCCTGCTAAGATTGCTTGACCACCAAAAGGATATCTCTGTATATTTACTTGGAAAAATATTAGAGGGGGGGGGGTCTTGACTTTTTATTCACCCTATGACACATTAACAAAGACACTTCAAACGGCTTGGCATAGACCATCGGTTATTGTACATGACATGCTATGTCTGTAAAGTACTTAGGCTAAGTACTATAAGCTATAACCACAAAGGTTTATAGGCAATGTTACTCTATGGTCTATTGCAATTAGTAGGCCTGACGGACGTGGTTATTTACTAATCTTTGTGACAAAAATGTGCTTAATTAGTGTTCAGGATTGTTCTCCATTTTTTTACACAGGAAGTTGCTTTGAGTTTTATATGATCCAGTTAATATTTTGGACCGCATACGGTACCGTAACGGTATTATTTTGTGACTGCTTAATAAAACAATAGTCGATATATTGTATAAACTATGAAATTTGGAACATAAAAATATTATGTCAGGGAAATTACTGACAGTTAACTCATGGTTTTCACCAAAAATTCGTATTCAATTATTAAAAAAATATATATTCAAGTGTAAAAGCTATGGTAATACCAAGGATCTTATGTCATGCGCTGACATTTGTCTGGTCAAGGTAAGTGATACAATAATATACAAACTATAGATCAATGAACCTTGAATTGAAAATATGTAGGCTAATCATATTGGGTATCTAGAATTATAATAGGGATTTTACAAAAAGTTTGAGATCTGAATGTAGTACCGGTAATCTCTAAAAAATTACAACTACTTGATAGAAAAGTGCGGTCATAATAGTGGATTTCGTACCTAGGGCCGAAAATGAGGTTTTTCCTACAGTTACCTAACAATGTACATGTTCTCTCACTGATTTGAGAAAGCAAAGTGGCCAATTCGCTCATCAGTGAGACAATGTTAACATTGTCTCACTCTAATTACTTTGTCTCACTCCAGATTTGCAACGTGAAGGCACGAAATAGTGAGCGCGTAACATGCAGGCAACGTCGTATGCGCGCGAAATACGTTGGCAGCACTGGCTGTAAATCAGCTGGTCAGCTGTTGTACTGTTGTATTTGTCACTTCACATTAAATGTTATATTAAAAGTTCACTTCTGTGTAAAAATAGGTTATGTTTCTTCACAAATTTTTTTTTTTTTATGGTAACTGTAGGAAAAGTATAATGTGCAACTCGAGTTCAAAGTACAATTGCCTCAATCGAGAAACCGTTCCTCACTCGCCTACGGCTCGTGAGTAAGGATTTCTCTCGAGTGAGTCAATTGCTCACTTTTCTCACTAGTTGCACAAATAACTATTTACTGCTCGAGATAGTTTTTAAGTTCGATACAAAATCGAGCACTATTTTTCACCACACTATACCCTATTAACACTATTCACCACTATAATAGTGAACACTGGTAGTCAACACAACTACAACTTTAAGGTTATGTGAAGAAATAATTTGAGGAATCAGCAAAAATAAAAATAAATAGTTGCCAACGGTGACAATAAAACAATTCTATTGCAATGCTATGTATTTTGATTGTGTATTTAAAATGCATTCATGTTTTAAGTAAGTAAGTGGACAGCTAATTTTTGGTAAAAACCTGCTCGGTCCCCAAATTACGATGACAGCTGGCATGGCCAGCAAAACGTAACTTCCAGCCACCAATTAACGTATGTAATACAGCCAAAAACATCATAGTGTGGGGGAAATATTATAACAAACTACGTTCCTATTGATTGTTTTTAATTTTTTCCTAAACATATGTGACGAACACTGGGTTATCAGAATGACATATATGCATATCTGTAACAAATACGATGTAAAATAAAGATATTGAATATTCAAAAACTTATAGTTGGGAATTGATAGTATCGTCTTTAATTTTTTTTCACTAGTTAAACTGGGTATACAAGTTTTGTAAATAAGATCGAACGCAAAAAGTAACGGTCCTCTTCTGTTAAATGTAAACTCATAGTTTGATAAGTTTACTACACATAGCGTGATTTCGCCTCAATTTCCACTGGAGGTAAAGATGCTTGCAGCTTGCCGTCTCCAGGACTATATCCGTCTGCCATTGTGTTTGGTAGCTCCGTGGCCGGCGTTTGGGTCCATTAGGTTTTATGAGTGGCGTTTTGCCCCATAATACATGTCGTTGAACGTCGAACAACCCGAAACATAAGTAGTAAGCGTTTACGTTTCTCGCACGATCTTGTAGTTTAGCTATGGTTTTAGACCATTACAGGATAGCAACTATGTTATCGACCTAACACTTTTAAAGTTAAATACATCAACACAAGGAAAATGTGACTTTTAATGGGACGAGACTGAATAAAATTCGGTTAAACACGATTGTTCTTAGATTACAGTTTTTGACGAAGTGTTAAAAATCAATTTGTTTTCTCAACCTTGAACAATCGCCCAATAAAATAAGATAAATACAACAAATTAAAAATATTACATGCATATTTCCGCATAATGTTCTGTAGTTGTATTGGTGTTTGTCATATTATATCATTGTGCTTGGTAAAGGTAAAGGTTCAAGCTCGATGATCAGCGGATATCGGGCGTGAATAAACGGCTTAAAGTCAATGGAGCGGCGCTAAACAACAAGGCCTCTCAATGAGCGAATTTGAATACTGTTTCCACCAAATAACGCCTATAATGACTACACATCTGCACAATCCGCTTATATTAGCTTGCTCCTAACAATACCTTTTCGTCTTGTAATTCCGTCTATATAAAATCCTAGGGTATCACATTGATTTGTTTGTTTTTACAGCTAACCGTCAATGATTTAGAATTCATAGAATTCAGCTGACTTTTTTACATTTTAGAGCGCTACGGGTTACAAATTTGGTACTGTAACAGTACAACTTATATCAATAGTAGTGAAATACCTCTAGGGTGGTTTAAAATATTTTCAGGAGGTATTTAGATGGCTTAACAAATAAAACTGACATCTATGAAAAGATTTCCAAACCGTAGGAGAGTTCCAATTGTGGTCACTATGAAAACTTAACTAACAAGGATTTGACTCTAGAGTATATTGTATACAACAAATGTGAATATGTAACACATTTCGTGTGAATTTAGAGTGACGAGATGCGCATGTGCAAAAGAACCATTTCCCACCATTGTAGCTTTTGTTATTTTTTAATGACATCTTAAACCACTATTGTCTAGGGGTGTGACACTCAGTTTTGTTGGGAGCCTTCACTCATTCCTACCAAAACACCATTCCAATTTGCACGATCTATACGAACCAACTTCCACCAGTTACAGTTGGTTTTTAGCATGAACTACACACACATTGAGTATATACCTGTATAATCAATACTTTTAGCCAGGTGATAAGGAAGAGCACGTTGAAAAAGCTCAAGGTAGTTCTAAAAACAGTTTCTTAGTTTATTATCTCCAGCATGCCATACCATTTTATTGTGCCATACCATAATTTTTTTTTTTTTAATTTAAAAATTGAATCTTGCTCTATATTTGGGGTATGAAAACAGATTCACTAAGGGTATGCTGATTCAAATCTTTATACTGTTAGAATTAATATTGATAGTGCAGCTTAAAGTATCCGTGTCCGCAGAACTGTTTTCACATCCTAAAGGAAGCTTGATTCAAATACAACCAGAAACCCTTCGTGCTTGTAATGTCATGTTTACTTGTATTAAGTAAACCACATGTGCAGGCTTGATTAAGCCATTTACATCCTTGTAGAGTTGTTGTAGTGAGACGAGACACCAAATTTAAGTTATCAGGGAGAGTTTACGTTTATGTATTAAGTTTTACGATGGAAGCACAACAACATTAGGTTCAGACGTGAACAAATAAAAAGGTTTACTGCCAGAACTTAAGCAGGGCTGAGTTTGTTCGAGGTGTGCAGCCCTCAGGGCTGCACACCTCGAACAAACTCATTAAACGTGTAAACTAGGGGAGGATTATGAGGTATATTACAAAACTTTGATAGGATATCAAAATGGTTACAGTAAATTGATAATCTCGTATATCGATGAATAAAGTCCCATCCAAACAAAACAAATTCTTAAAAAAATATTCTATTCTAAATTAAAATATGTCTATACAAGTTTTTGGGGAGGTCTAGGGGTTCCACATTTTATTAGTTACATTAGAACTAACACTACGAAGTGTTATGCATCATCCTATCTATTGTGTTTTACTCTTTTAAGCGTAATATTATTTTAGTAACCAGTACGATCCTGAGATAAGTTATTAGTGTGTTCATGCTTTGGAATTTATATCACGCGTACTTGATCGTTTTTACTTAAAGATTTTAATGGTTCTGGCCAAGGTAAATCACTATATTCTGCAGTCATTGCTCTTTAATTTCGGTTATTTTGCTCCCCTTTCAGTTGACATAACAATCAGAAATAATTACTGAAAAATAAAGCACAATTATTTAAGTAACACAATATTTATTATTTATATGTTTAGCTAGTGAAACAAGTGTAATAAGTTTTTACACGCATTGGCATTGACCATCGTGTTATGACTCAAATGATAGTGGGGAAAAACAACGATGGTTCATAGATATATCAATGTTTTATTTTTAGCACTGGCCCATACCAATGATTATTTTCACTGATATAACCAGGATGTACCAGTTCTGATAAATACTGACTTTGCTTTTCCGCAACAGTATCGCAACATTGATACCTAACTTATCTGTGCTAGCATCAAAGTCAGCTTTCTGACTCACTAGAAAGTGATACAAAGAATTCATACAAGTAGTCGCAGTATGTCTTTTGTTATAACGAGAATGAAAGTCATTATGTTTGATGAATTAAACCGGTTTTACATTTTTTGAACACAAACCTTTGTGTGTATTTCTTACTTACATATGCTACTGTCCAAACTTGCCTTAACCATAATATTATGGTTTGTTTGTCAATAAGAAGTTTTTCCAGGCTCGGTCATAGAGTGAACTTTTATTCTCTTACCACGTATATATTTTTCAAAATCAATAATCATTTCAAGGCGAGATTCCTTTCGACTGCAAATACAAATTCAATTACTGTAATATGAAACATACTCTAGCTTTGTTATGTGATCACTTAAATTAAAGTAAATTCGATTTTATAAAATCTTCAAAGTATATAACTATGGCAAATGCATTAGTTATTAATTAATAATGCAGTTATAACTCAGAAACTATGGAAGTCAAAACAGTTTTTAAGGAAATCAGCTATTCAAAATATGCCATACTGATTCACTATGTTTTTACCCTTAAAAGATGTTTTGAGGTTTTGCCAAAAACCCTTTCAGCAAAATATCTGAAATTCTGACAATAACGGCTGTTTTTCTGGCTACTTGAGTTGGCAGAGAAGCAAACAAGTCCAATAAAAGAACCGCTCTATAATAGAGCAGTTATCAATAACAAGGTCATGTGGGGCTTAAAGATCCCTTCCTCGTCAACATTACAGACTAATAATCAACTTATTTGAATAACAACACCTTCGACAAGATTGTATCTGATTTGTTTCTTTCAGATAGTATGTATCAATTGATAATTTTACACTATGAAGTTACTTAACTTTTACCACCTATTTTTTAACTGTATTTTCAAGTGAAATAATGTGTAATTTTTTTCCACCCAAAACAATAAACCATTCTAATACTTTTTACCGTTCTCCAGTTCACAGTTTTAAATTTATGGCGTAGGCAATTAAGGTTAGACACCCTCGACAAAACGTGGCATTGACGTTCAGAATGTTAATCCTGCTTCCACCAAGCACTTTGCACTTTAACTTCGAACCTACTTTGCTCTATTTGACTCAAAACATGTTTGGCTCTTACAAGACTAAGTAGGGCAGAAATGGACAGGAAAATAACGTTTTTAAAAACCTTTTCCCACTAATATATAATTCCCTTGGACTAATTGATTTGGTAACTTTTTGAAACATCGCCTATTCCTCTTAATAACTCCACTACACGGACTTTTATACACATAATTGTAAGATATTAATTTTTCAAATTATAGAAGAGTTTCAGTTTAAAGCCTGTGCTGAGCACAATAAGTGGGGCTAACGGGGCTAACGGAAAGAAGTGACCAAGTCCTTTTTTACGATTTTAATTTTTTTACTTTTACGTTGGTAATCCTGTATCATGTGCTAGTTTGGGAAATAATAGGCTCATTCCTGAGAAAAAATAAATACAAAAACACCAAAGGGGAAATAACAAACTGAGCCCATACCTTAAAAACGCTCTACCGTAAAATTTCCCAAAATGGACTTAGCCACTTCTTTTATATTTAGCCCTACCTAATCACTATGGCTTCATAGAAAACAATTCACTACGAGAAGCATACCATCGTCGATGTCTTATAGGGTTTACAGAGAAATTAAGGATTTATGACTGTTATTGTTGTTAATCGACACCACCACAGTAATGGGTCACTCAAGCATTGTAAGCAATAGTCTTTTCAAACCATGTTCAAATTTTTGCCATCGAGTGAAGAATCCATTTGGAACATAGGTTTGCATTCGGAGCAAAACCCCTATCTTTCAATAGTGTTTTAGTTTGGACTTTTTACCTATGATGTTTCAAAAAACTTTTCGATGTGCACATTTCTTGTGTAAGCTTGGAAAGTAACTGTCCATACGTTTGCAACATGTATCAGTACAGGCAATAAACATGTTTAGAAAAACTGGGCATCTAAAAAATATTGAAGTTAAATCATTGGGTTAAACGTCGTATTTTTTTGCAACACATGACTTTCAGCATATACTTGGGAGGAAACCTTGCAGTTTCATCTGAAGCAGCAGGATTCTAAAAAAAAACCATACAATAATGAACGGAAGGAAGGAAAGTCAAGTGTTGAAATGTTTAATGAACAATTCCATTGTTTTTTCAGGGCCAACTGTGAAGCAATGCCCTTGATAGAACTGAAACGAATAAAGCTAGCATCAATAGTTTAATTGTTAAAGAATGGTTTAATCTTGGAATTTAAAAAAAAATAATGGCTATGTTGGTTGTTATTGTATAAGAAAATCATTTTACCAAGGTTACAAAACAATATTGTTTTACTGCTAAATTGGTGTTAGTATGATGCTATTTACATAAAGTTTTTTTTTTATAAGGATAAGAAACTATGCCTTGAGATATGTTGAGAAAATTTCGAACATCTTTTTATGAATTTTTCAACAACCACAAAAACCCATTGCAACTAGTAATCTGCCAAACAGCATCTTTCAACCCAGAATTGTATTCCAAACTTGTTGATATGGTATAGTTACATCAATAAGTGGATAATATAACCTACCACCTGAGGCTTAGACAGTCCAATTACAAATTATAACTAGCTAAAAAATTGTAAAGTTTATTGTGTTAGTGTTATTAGTTTTTTAATCGTTCAACATGAAACTTACAATTTTCATAATGTTTCCCCTTTGTTGTCTTAATTACCTTATGTTTGTAAAAGATAATACCTTTAGTAAAAAAATGTGAACATTTGTAACATTTAGCAAATTTAGTGGAACAAATCATTCATTACACAGAACACATCACAGGAAAAACACAAATTAAAAAAATACCCACGATACAAAAAACATATAAAAGTAACATTTTACGAGTTAAGCTACGGTGTTGTAAGTCTATTGTTTTGTCATACAGAAACTCTCGTGAGTTAATGTTTCAGTGCAGCGCTTATGTGATACCAGCGCTATGTCAAACTTAGTGCAAACATTACAGCACTGCGAAACAACTGTGCAAAGACAAGTTCATCTGTTTATCTCTCTCGTTGGTTCAAGGTTACGAATATTTTCCGGAACACGTCAAATATTTTGTTGGTTGAATAGCTATATTAATATTGACAATTAGTTAATCGTCTTTTATTTGACTTATTTCTTTATTTTAGTTCCTCTTTCTATTCCTCTAAATTTAACGAGTGAGTCGTAGGTAAATATATCTTTAAATATTTATAATAAATAAACATTCTCAAGGTGCTTGAATACTCAGAATAGTTTATTACTAAAGTGTTGTTTACAATAACATTTTTACTATTTTACTAATTGATACATAAATGTTAGTCTTAATGCAAACGTACATAATTAATAAACGCATACTTAATTAATAATTAGTAAAATACATTTTGGTATAAGGAAAACCTATATAATTGTACGTTTTCTCGTCAAAAACCTACGTTACGTTGAAAATCATATTGACGTCTCCATTTTAAATGGAAATACAACTAGTAGAGTACAACCTAGGTAAAAGTGACTTAGAATTAAATCTCTATCAGTGTAAATTTCTCAATCCCGTCAATACTAAGAATGTAAACTGTAACAGACTAAGTTTCACAATAACTTTTAATACTAAGAAAACTAATTTTTTTCTAAATAGTTTTTAATACTGAGAATGGAAGCTATGTCTATAGCGTTATAAAGGCTCGCAGGACATAGTCTAAAAACAGCCTCAGTCCAGTGGGGTTTCAGCTCACTGGACTGGAACATGAAGACGACGACGAAGAGGCTAAATAACAATTTGTTTGAATTAGTTCGATATTTTTAATAAACATAGTTGACAATAATAAACTATCATTGGCAATACAAATAGTTTTAAATAAGTGCTCACATATCTCAAGAACGCCTTGGAGTTGTACAAATAGTTGTAGGATACATGTGAAATATCGATTCCAGGATAAGAGAGCTACCTTGACTAAACCAGTTGTAGAATGATGCACTCAGTTGCACGTAGAATCCTAGAATGTTCCTGTGTCGTACGTTGGAGTACATAGTTTCCCACGCGTCCACGACCCACGTAAGGTATCGTGTCCTGACAGAGACTGTTCAAAGGTCGTCAGAGTTTTGCAACTAGTTGTCACAATGTATCATACCTTATTGGAAACAAGTTGATTGTTTTGTGTTCTGTCAATAAGACAAGAACATTTTCATTATGTTACTACAGAATATTAAGGAATCACAACACAAGAAAACTTAAATCAGTTGTAGAACAAAATCAAACTAAGCTAATATAATCGCTAACAACAATACAATAACCTGTTTACAAAGTAATATTTGCTGTCCTCCTTTGGCTATGCTGGCTTAGTGGTAATAACCTTTGGTTACAGAGTTCGATATTGGGTGTAAGTATGTACAGCTTTTAGTAAATTCATGAGTATTAATTAAGGCTTTGGTGTTTTATTGTCTTCTTTAGCGAATTTCCCTATAGGGAAGTAGCTATTACCGTAGGTGGCACGGCAAGACCTAGACCCGGGACCGATTTACTTTTTCATTTTGATGTCCCCAGAGGCCAAAAACACCATTCGTTCAAATTTTTTTATATATATATACGTCCGTGAACGCGATAACTTGAGTAATTTTTGTCCGATTTTGATGAAATTTGGTTTAAAGGTGTAAAGCGGGATAAACTCGAATGAGTTCGCGAACCAGCACGATCGGACCATGGGAACGGGGCTTTACGGGGGGTTTTATGGGGTAAAAATTGGTTTTTCTCACTTTTGACCCTCATAACACAAAATTTCCTGATTTCTCTTTAAACCTTTTTAAAGAGCTTAAAAAAACAAATAATTTAGTATATAAAAGAATTTTTGTTCGATTATTAGTAACGGAGAAAATTTAAAAATTTGTAAATTTATAAAATTGTAAATTTAAAATTCCCATGTTATTCTTATGGAGAATATTGTCAAATGTTGTAGTTTGCTTGTTTATGGATATATTTTGATCAAACTTGGCAAATTTATTTATTTTGTACTAAGCTATCAATATTTTACTCAAAAACACACTTTATTAGTTTTCTTGTAGCAGCAAACCTAGGTACTCGTTAAACCTAATGTTATTAAAATATATTTAACTGAAAATCAATTCAGACAAATGGAAATTTGCTTAGTTGGCAGGTTTGCTGCGGCGGGGGTATTTATCCATATATTATTGGGGAATTTTACTAACTTTAAAACTATATATCGACCCAATATGACAATTATTTTATAATTTTAAACTGTCTATAAGAGAGGAATATCTAGTCGATAAGCCATTCCAGCCTTACCAGACGTGGAACACACAAAAGAAGATTGGGATTTGACATAAAGGAGAAGTTGTTGTATACTTTTTTCATCTATAGCATATAACCATGGTCAAGGTCTATTGGCACAAGAATTAGTTGTTCTTATCAATATATTATATAATTATAATGCTCTATTCTCTACGAATGTTAACTAAAAACACACAAATCATTAACTGCTGCCAACTAAGAAAAACTTGAAGAAACTTTTAGTCTTACTTTTGAATGCTAAAATAATAAAACTTTAACGAAACTTTATGGCAGTTAATTAAGTTTCTATCGAGTAAAAGGTTTGTCATAGGTTTAGCAAGACTCTGCTTAAAATAACCTGACAATACCTTGGTCTAGTGGTGACTAATATTGCACAAGATGTTTATATTTGTCCCTTGACAATGTGGTGACCACAACACATGACTCACTCAGCTGTTTGTTAACAGCTGATCAAAGGAAAGTAAGAGCGGAACTGACACCTTGAACGTGCAGAGGTCTATGTTTATATTATGCGAAGGTAGTGAATGTTTAATGTCGATCTTTGGCAACGTTTACACAAACACACGTCTACGTTCTGATTTATAATATATCTTTAAATATTTATAATAAATAAAGATTCTCAAGGTGCTTGAATACTCAGAATAGTTTATTACTAAAGTGTTGTTTACAATAACATTTTTACTATTTTACTAATTGATACATAAATGTTATTCTTAGTGCGAACGTACATAATTAATAAACGCATACTTAATTAATAATTAGTAAAATACATTTTGTATAAGGAAAACCTATAGGCCTATAATTGTACGTGTTCTCATCAAAAACCTATGTTACGTTGTAAATCATATTGACGTCTCCATTTGAAATTATATTCCAACTAGTAGGCACCTAGGTAAAAGTGACTTAGAATTAAATCTCTATTAGTATGAATTTCCCAATCCCGTCAATACTAAGAATGTGAATTGTAACAGAATAAATTTCACGATGGCTTTTTAATACTAAGAAAACTTAAAAAAATTTTCTCAATAGGTTTTAATACTTAAAATGGAGTTGACAGGATGAATTTCACAATGGCTTTAATACTAAAAATGAAAACTCCAATTGAATGTATTTCTCATTGGCCTATAACTAAGAATGAAAAATCTGACGGAATAAATTTCTCAATTAGTTTTAATTTAAGAAGGATTCCAAATTACAACCGTAAATTGTTTTACCAACAATTTTTAGTTACCCTTCATTCAGCGTTTAGTAAATTACAACAATGCAACAAATTCGAAAATGAGTAAAACGAACACGAACTCTAAGTATGAATTATCTTATTTGCGGACCATAGCTATTATAAAACACAATAAAACGTATTTCAGTTTATATTTACAGTGGTGATACAACAGTTGGAGACATATAGTGTGAGTGTGTGGTCAGCCAGGATACAGTTCGGCGGATCTGTTGGCTCGTTTCCAGTTGCGTTTGAATGATCGATTTTCAGTGTGATTGGAATCTGGGTACGTGTGTAGACTAGGATTGTTTTTTCATTCTATTTTACTTCAGATTGTTGAACCTTTCATACATCACATATTTATTTGCAGTATATTTTATTTTTACTTGTATAAAGTGCGATATGTATCAATTCGTTATTCAATTAGTGAGTTTTTAGTACCGTATAGTTGATTTAATCCTCAAGCATCTTGTTCCCTGAAATAATTATTAGTTATCTAAATAATTATTAATTATTGAGATGATGACGCCACCCAAGTGCGTATTTTAACCCAAATATCAGTGAAGGGTGAGAGTAGAATGGTGTGAGATGATCTGTGTAGCTTTGTTACTGACTAAGATGAGGATCATTTATTTAAATACCAATGATCAGAAACAGCTAGTTGGTTTAGAACCATCAAAAAGCTACTATATATGCCGACGCTTGATATTGAAATCTTTGCATGCTTACCTTCAATTTGATACCTCAATCTCATGAAAATTGGTCGGGTTTAAGAGCCAAACGAACTCGGAAAAGAAAATACTATTTTTTTATTATATTAAGATGACTAGCTGTTGTACCCGTGCTTTGCAACGGGAAGAGAACACGAAATAGAAACATTTTGATCTTTACATCTGTTGATAAAATAGTTACACATAAGCCTTTTAAAAACAAAATTTTACCTTTATGGCCTTAATAGGATAGCTGTTGTCATAAATGTAAAAAAATAATAGTACTGCACCCTGTTGGTAAACCTTGTAACTTTTTAATGCTATTCAATATCATAGAACCAACTTGTGTAGTTGAAACAGCTGACAATATTCTTTTATTCCTTTTAAATACGATTACTCATAAGGTTAACATGGGAAACTCCAGAGCCACTGGGGCGGAGCCCGAAAGGACTTTTAAGATAAGAATGCGTCTATGTGTTAATCGGGAATGTGAGCTATTATCATACCAAATTTCAGCCCAATCCGACCAGTATTTTTCGCGTTTACTTGTCACAAACATACATACATCCATACATCCAAACTTTCTCATTTATAATATTAGTAGGATTATGTAATTCTTTATAATATGTACCCGAATTTATCTTAGGTATTAAATAATAATTTAATTTCACATACGACTAATGAAAAGCTAATTTTATTTTAAGTGGGTCTGTACCTTATATTACTGTCATACACATTTAAACCCTACTATTACAGTACATTCCATTACCTATGCAGTGAAACTTACACCTATAGAAGTGATAAATCACTCTATCTTTTTATGTTTAGAACGGCTATGCTGTTTTATTGGTGAGTTAAAGTTAATAAGTAGCTATGAAACGTTTTATTTGTGAATATACCACATTTATTGCTATCCACCAGTCGTTAAACGTAATGGTAAAACTTTCGTTTTTAAAGGTACGATAACGTTGGTTTTATCGTTATGGCATTCTCTTTGTTATTAGTAGCTTAAAAACGCACAAAATGGAGCATTAGTCTTAATGAAAAGGAGTATCTTCGTACTGTATTTATGTGTTTACTTCAAACCTAAATTATTTAACTACTGTTAACTACTATGTTTTAAGTGTACATTTCTATAAGGCTATAATATTTAAAGTAATTTTAATCCTAGCAATGGTAATTTAACTTCAGACTTCTCATAATTTGTAAAATCTAAAGTTTGTTTTGTTGGGTATTTCATTTTGATTACTAATTTTTCCTCATTTTAAGCGTGGGTTTCCTAGTATGCGTTGGTAGCTCTGCCGGTTTTTATATTAGAACAACAAAAGCATTAGTTTACATAATATGGCCTTTTTATAATGATACTGTAATTTCAAAGTTAGTGAAATATAACATCCATTTTCCATCAGCTATCAAGGCAGTTTAAACTTTTGTAAGTTTCAATTGCTATACTTTAAACTGGTTGTTAGTCAAAACACACTATCCTATTAAAGAAGCGTTTTTTGTATACTACTATATAATATGTTTAGGCTTGACGTTTTGCTCATGTGAATTTTCTGACTGTGTGCTGAAGCCGAAATTTAAATTTTATTTTTTATTATTACCTTACTTAGTCTTATAAGACTTGTATTTAGTGTATCAGAACGTGTTTTCCACCAAATAAAATATTTAATTGATTAAGACATGACTATATTAAAGTGTATAGTATTATTACAGGATAAAACTAACTACATATTAATCTATTAATATATTTAATATATTAATATATTTAGTCTACGTGAATCAGACGTAACAGACCATAGGGCTACATATTTAATGAGTAAATCCTACTTGATGATAATCTATATAATTAATACGCTACATGAAACTTTGTCGGTTGAACTCCTCCGCCATTTCTTAACCGATTTTATCCATTGACGTCTCATTGGAAAGAGCGTGTCGCGTAGATTTGCAAACTGGCCTTACATTTTTGAAAAAGTCCCTTGGCCTCTGCCCCATTGGCTTTGAAAGTTCCCATGTTATCCTTAAGGAGAACACAATTGTTTACATTTTGATCAGCTGTATAATTTAATTGCTGTTATTTATTTTATTTTTCAATCCAATGATACGCATTGAGTACATTTATTTACTACAGTATTTGAGTTTGTGTAAACATAACCCCCAAGACGGATTGTGTTAGTATGGTTGTATCTCAAATTTGTGCATTTATCGTTGTTTTGTGTAGCTATAATGTGTTTAATTGTTGTTTTTTTCTTTTAAATGCCTACGACGTGAAGACAACGAAACATAGACAGGAGGCGTAATCGTGATAACGACCGTAGCTACAGAACAGTGGCGCGTAATAGGCTTAACTCATCAAGTCAGCACCTGACCCTGGACAATCTCAACTATTAAGTTATAAATGCACCCTAACACTACCCCAAAACGACTTTTTGTTCTCAATTGGCCCTCTATCAATGACCTGTGTTGCCTGTACAGCGAGGCATTTTGAGAAGGAGAAAACCGGCCGGAATGCTTTAGGTTTATCAATAACGAAGATAAACATGGTCTGTGTTACACACCAACCGGAAATGTTTGAGTTGACTCTTTTGAACTCATTGTAAATATGACTGTTATTCGTTTCGAAATAACTCCTGTAATACTTTGCAATTGCTCGAATTCGAGCAACGTGTACGCTAGTTAAAATTTATTTTGTTACGGGCTTATACAATTTTAAGTAAAAACTTTCCTTTGAAATATAATAATAATCTTGATAATGAAAACCACGCTACAATCTATGTTCAACCCACCTCATTTCTTATTACAGCTTTATCATAAACTCAAAGCCACAAAGCCACGCCCTGCTGTATCTCTTTTTACAATTTGTCCTTTCTGTTTATTTAACTATGTTAGATTTCCAAAATAGCTTTAAAGGATTTTCTCTTTCTATAACATGCCTAATTGTACTAATTAAAAATAAGAATTAGAAGTAATACGAACTGAAAAAATATGTACCGTTACAGTGTAGGGTGTGTTCAAGTAAAACGATACTGTAACGATTTTTAAAGTAAATAGACTATGGATGAACTGAAATTTCATAATTGTCTCTTTAATTATTTACAAAACCATTTTGAAAATCCATAAATCTCTTCACTTGTTATTTTAAATTCTAAATAATAGATAAAAATTCATGTTTCCCGTACATTGCAAGCTCTGATATTTTTAAAGCACAAAAATCACACAATTACTGGAAACAAATTAGTTTTATAATGTTGAGAGCTTGTACAGAAAGGCATGTCAAGGCCGCACTAGACTTTCAATCCAAAAACTATAGTTGAATCCATATAATCCGCAATCTTGAACTTACATCAGGCTGCCGGGTTAGTCTATGGTAGAACCCACTTAAGCCACAATTAGTTACACTCGAATAGCAGAGATTAAGATGGAAACTTTTATTCTGTACTTTATTAAAGGTAAATTCCCTTTTTTACTGTGATTGAAAGACAAATGCATTCTGTGAGTTGGCAGAAAAGCAAAAGCGCTTACTGCCGCAGTAGTTGTAGTGTTAACTAGTAATTAAACCTGAAGGTCAATGAGGTAGGAGGTGGTCAAGCTACGCATCAGTCTACATCCCGTGAGACATCAGTGAGTCACTCAGTCCTACACCTACATGGTAATTAAGTAGTCTTCCATTGTCTTTGACAAACCACGCTACACTACACTAGAGAAAAAGAAAAACAAGGACGTGTTATGAACGTCTTGAAATGCTGCGTTCTTCTGAAAACCTTTGTGTTTTTTTCAATTATCAATTGAGATGGAGACGCCACCCATGTTCATATTTCAACCGAAATATGAGTGCTTGATGAGTTTAGAATGGAGTGTGATCGTTGTACTTTGGTTCTGCCTAAGAACAGCTGTTTCATTATTCAAGACAATTTATTAAAAGCCCAATGATCAAGGACAGCTGGGTCCAGTTTTGAACCATCAAAAAGCCACACACTTTTTAGGATTGAACCGGCCGCTTTTTGATTACATTATAGGCGAGCTGATTTATGAGCTGTTTAAAAACCACTCAGCTACCCATCTATACAATTTAATTACATATTGAGAGATGGATCAAAATTTGAGAGGATTAAGAAAAGTAGCCTCGAAATAAAATTGTTCAAAATGTTTGTATGGATCATGTGGAACTATTTTCCCACTGAATATAGTAATGATCCAATAGTAATGATTGAGTACAAATTTCATATTTTGTGGTTTATGTCTGAAACTTTACGGATACCGGATTACTTTAATGGTAAAAATTATGTTTTTTGATCAGGAAAGGGTATTTTAAAATGTTTGCAGTTTTGCCCTCTATACCTATTTCTCTAAATAAAACACTTGTTTAATTTGCTTTGAGTGTTTTTGGTAAATCAATCTAGTAAATACATAGTAAATGTATCTATTGCAGAGATGAAGATTGTCAATTCTATTCTATTACGTTATAAAAAGATTTTATACATAGCTAGATACGTCTAATCTAATAGTGTAATGTACTAAGTTAATGTTGTTTAGCAAAACAACAAGGAAGTAGTTGTTTGCTATGGAGGGTGATTTCTTTTGTTAGTGAAAACCCGACTAAATAAATAGACCTCGCAGATAGCTATCAAATGAATGTTTATTGGTAATCAGATTAACTGATGTTTTTTATCAATCAGGAGAGGAAATTTAAAATGTTTGCAGCGTTGCCCTCTTTGTAAAAATAAAACGCTTCTTTAATTTTCTTTTATTACTTCGGTAAAGCCATTTAAGTGAAGAACTCATGCACCTATTGCAGAGAATATTGTAGAATCTATAAGTTATAAATTGTTTAGGTCATATAACAACGTCTAATAACTGTAATGCAGTAGGGTGTATCAAACATTTTAGTTTATGCATCCCTAAAAAATATGCATAAACCCGCATACATAAATGTATGTTTATGCATCCCTAGTGCATGTATCTCTAAAAAATGACGCTTGTAAAAATAACTGTAACTGTTGTAACACAAGGAGATACCAACATTGTTGGCTGAGGTAACAGAACCGCGTGGAATGTAAGCAAGATATTTCTACATAAGAATTTAATTACAAACTTCTCTCTTAGCTACAAAGTATGTCTTAGCACTACAGTTATTACACTTTAAAAACATTAAGTAGTTTAATTTATCGCTCTGGTGTGATTTATAGACCGTACACTAATATCAATATTCATTTGAACTCTAATCCTATCTGGATGGGAATTATCAGAACTTAGATGACCCAGCTTACGCCGGAGTTAACCAGTTTAATGCAATCCAAATATAGCTTCTACTGAAATGTTTCGTACCAAATGTACTAGAATTATAGTTTTGTAAAATGTGTTTCCTAGAATTATTAGTAGACTAAATATTTAAATGTTCGTGTAAAAATTACATTTAAGCTCTACAATCTTTGACGATGAGAGTAAGAAACGAAAATGTTATTATTTCTACAGAAAAATCGCTATTTCTTCAGGATTAGCCACCGCACTTTCAAGTACTGTATTAACTATTTGAAGTAAACAACAACAAATATTAAAAATGCAACGAGATTGTATAGTAATCTTTAATGACTTATCGAGCCTTAAAGAAACTTTGTTTTTATTAAGGTTGTATTAATAGTCAAAGGTATGATGTTAACACCACTACCTTTGCCATCACTATAGCCTTTTCCTTTTCCATCCACTATTTCTATACTAGAAGGGGAACATTGTGTGTTAATAATAAATATTCAAGCAGAACGCAAATTGTTAGTAAATTAATTATATGGATGAAGGATATTTTTAAATGAAAAAAACAAGAGAGATTCTAGTTTTGTTGAACAACAGAATGAAATTGAATTTGTTTACCTAACATAGAGAAACATAAAAACAGATGAACATATTCTATTGTAAACAGCACAAAGGGGAAATAAATTATACAATACGAAAGTAAATGAATTGGATAAGTATCCATATTAAAGTATAAATGAGAGGGGAGTGAGCTGGCGTAGTGGTTAGAGCGCGGGACTTCAGTCCCTGAGGTCCCGGGTTCGATCCCTGCTAAGTCACCAATATATTTTATCTATGTGATAATGCCGCAATCCCTAGGTCTAGCCTAAAGTAATGTAAAAAAACAATCCCAGGCTAAAAAAAAAAAAAAAACTAAAATGAGAAAAAAAGTACAAATGAGGACTTTAATATTAGAACTAGAATCTTTTCTCCTTTTCTGTGTAAAATTTAGTAAAAAATGTAAGATGTCGAATGTTTACTTGAAAAATCCTTTTAGGACACGAAAGTTTACAAAAAGAAATACAAGTTCTCTCATGTTTCCAGCGACCGTTTACAAGAGCGGGCTCCGTGCATTAGCCAAGTGTTGCTTTAAACCGTTTAAAAGCTCCAGCACCCTCCCTGCTTACTTGAGTTACTTGTACTGAGAGTAGTGAGGGAAACAGCAATATCTGTAGTATACGTGATAAAAGTATTTTTTGGATCTTACGCCAACATTAGTATGAGTTATTTGTGTAGTTGTGTAGTGATCAAAGTGACCTTTTTCTAACTTAAATGTTATACAGTTTGCACAAATTGCTCATTACATATTTTGCTCTATACGTTTCATTATTTGACGAATATAAAATCACAAAATTCGAGAAAACTCTAGGGTTATTATGTTAGAAAACTGAGATGGATTGTTGTAGTGATTAATCAGTATCATTGCCATCTTCAAAACTTGGTAAACGAAAAATATTTAAAAATACTTGAGGTACTACTCCGTTTAGTACCGTTAATGATCGTCATAAATAATTATTTTGTTTATCAGCTACAAAATTAGTTAATTTGTTTATTTTTGACATGTACGAATTAATTAAATGTTCATACAGACCATTTACCGTACTATAGGTTACAGTTCAAAATAATCTCAAACTACCTATATGTTTTGTTCAGTTGTCGTTTGGAGTAATGGGTAAGAGCAAAGTAATGGGAAAAGTAAAATGCTGATAAATTGTTTTGGTATTTTAACTCAAGGGAAACAAATCTCACATTTTATGGAAACTATAGAAATAAATGTTATTTTAATACCTTTTTGTATTAAGTTTTAAATAAACATTTTTGACTAGAAAGTTTATCTTCTTGCATTTAATCTCGATATCAAACTATCAGTAATGTAATTTATTTTCTCTATTCTATTTATTTGTGATTGGATTTCTTGTGGTATACTTACTATAATTGTGTATATACACACGATAGATATCAGAGATGGTTTCCTCAAAATTGACGGATTTTAAAATATAAAGCCCCAAGAGCGGGGGTCCTGACAACCGTGATCTTGGAAATTAAATGATTTGCGTTTGGTAAATGTTGAGGTAGTATTGTGTAGTTTATTTCAAAGTCCCCCATCCTTTATATGTCTATGGATATAGGTCAAATGGTCAAAACAAGCCCAAAGTGTATGTAATCGGTACTGACGGCGCTGTTTTGACCCTATCAGAAACAAACGTGCCTGCCTTTGTTACAACGAAATATTTCTTTCGGTTATTCTCAAGCATTCCGGTTGTGAGAGTCCTGGTCATAAATATGCATGTTACCATCGACTATACGGTACATAGTCAATGATCCTAGTACTACGCTGTATATGGATAAAATTATTAGTTTATCTATGGCTATATTCGTATACTTAGGCAATATTTCCTGTTTTCATAATTTCGTAAATACAAAAATAGTTTTTCAATTATTATAAACTATTTAAAACTTCATATGGAGTTAATGGACACAGTTTTATTTCGTGGATTAAATATAACACAATATTGTTAACGTACTTACTGTAAAGTAGGATAAGACACCATGATAACGCATATGCATCGATAACTTGGCTAAATAATTGATCAGAAAATAAATTTATGTGTTTTTCACATTTGAAACTTTAATAACATTAATATCCTTATTATTGTAAGAGGTTTAAAATAATTACGTATAATTACATACCAAATTAAAACTAATCGGAATAACACTAGTCTTCTTCATACAATAGCACTAAGGTGAACTAGGTGGCTGACAAAAACACCCAATACAATATTGGTTTAATTTATACTGACCATAAATTAAGTTTATTTTGACACTTTCATTAAAAGGTCGCGTTGTAGATTATTCAAGCTCTGTCCTACAGGTTTTGAGACCGCCTATTCATTCATTAGTGTTTGTGTCATTATATGCAAATGTAATATTTACATTCAAACCAAACTGCCCCACAGGAGGAATATAATTAGTTGTCGATCAGTTTGAAAGCTGTCGAGATTATCTAGAAGTTATCTGGGTTGTAATTAGTTCGAGATTAAATGTTGACTTGATATAATGTTACTTGTATCAAATATTGCTTTGCATTACATTTTAGGGTATTAATTGTATTTGAAGCTATGCATTATTTACGATATGAATTGTATCATAAATAAATGATTAAATAGTATTATTGTATCACAGAAATAGTCAATCTGTATAATATCCACCATGATAATAAACCATTTAATCCACATATGGTCACAATAGACATTTCTAACCCTTTTAAATCAATAATACGCTTTTTAGTAGATGGCCTTGAGAGAAATGCTTGTATAGCTACAAACTGCTAAATAAAAAAAATAAAAAACCTTGAGAATGTAATCAATGGTAATAGGTTATTAGCATCAATCAGTTATTTAGAATAAGATATTTTACAGAATATTTTAAATGAACCTACAACTTGCAAGATGTGCTAAGAATTCAGACAAGATAAGTCCAAAACCAACTTAACTTCTTATTAGATTCTTTCTTCAGCCGCCTGTAAGAAAGTAAACAAAAGTTGGCACCCAAATAAAAGCGATCCTCTGTAAAAACCATTTATTGTTTAGCCCCGTGTGGAACACCACTATGTAAAACGCTACAGACGACCTGATCTTAAAATCTAATTGTATGTTACAAGATGCAGCTTAAATGCTGCAGTTTTTGAGACATCTTGTCACTTTTAGTAAAATCCGGAAATATTACATCATATTTCTTCCATTTATTGCAAATATCATCAGCTTACGTAAAATGAGAAAGAATATATGTTATAATAATTGCATGATGTACGAGGGCTCAAAAAGCTTATTTTAATAGGGTTCATTCGTAACTTGTTTCCGAGGCACAACGAATCTAATGCAACACCGTTATTCCTTTCAAGTATTACGTTTGTTTGATATAGTAGGCGAGTTAAATTAAATACCAATTTTCTGATGAACTAAGTTACAGATGAAGCAAACTCTTAATTATAGGAAAATTAAACACTAATAACATAAATAAGGTTACTGACCTGTCGTCAATCAATTCCATTGTTCCTAGGGGATAACTAGTTTCGGGTCTTCAACCCCATTTTCAAATCCTCTTCTTGTCAAGCATGAAAGTTGTTAACAATTACTGGATCTTTTAAAGTGAACTCTAGATGTAAATCAAACCCTAGGGGGCGAAGCCCTGTAGGAAAATACCTCTTTAGTTGCCATTCATCACTCCAAAGCTAGGTTATAAGCTTTAAAATGACACCTCCGTCACTCAGTTTAGTAGGACGACTGAGAATGGATGTAACAGAGAATCCCCTTATTGTATTAAGTAGGTCTTTTACATACAGCTTAGAAGGAATATATACTAAAGTACTTCAGCATTAACACAGCTTGTATATATGTCTTGCTATTGTTGCTGAAAATTTCCACTGTGTCAAAAAAGGCTTGAATGTGATAATGGGAAAAATTCTATATCTTTTAATATTACAAAAATAGCCAAGTACTTGCTCCCTCCGCTCACAAACACTACTCCACCGTGACGAGTACAGTCAATGCTAGCTGCTACAATACTTGTACTGATGACAGGAGATGAGTCGGTTGTTCTAGTGATGTCTGTAGGTCATGGCCATGTTGCTCGTTATACGCGAGGACGATGAGGAACGTACTCGATACAACTCTACAGATCACCGTCATCTTCATCTTCATCTTTGCGTGAGTGTGAACCAGGATAAGTAGTTGTTGGCTGTGGAAAAAGTAGAATCCAACTTCTACACGGAGTAATAAATTTAAGCGTGTTTTTTTTTATTCTTTTGAGAATGAAAACCCCACTACAAGTTGGACCTCACAGAAAGTTTGTAAATAATTTGTTTTTGGTAATTAAAGTGGTAGTAATATCAATACCTTTTATAACTACCTAGTAATAATTTACAATTTAAATGCATAGCATTCATGTTTAGATACAAGGTTTAAACTTTATTTTATGAAAAACACAATATTTTTGGAAATTTTATGCCGGTATTCATAACGATGCAGCTTTACATCATAATAATGAGTTTTAAGAAATGTTTTACATTGAATGTAACTTCAAATAACAATAAACACAAGCGTATTAACTTATTTTCTACCGGGAAACATTAACTTAAGTATTGAAAGT
Organism: Macrosteles quadrilineatus; assembly: GCF_028750875.1. NCBI lineage: Eukaryota > Metazoa > Arthropoda > Insecta > Hemiptera > Cicadellidae > Macrosteles > Macrosteles quadrilineatus. The sequence continues at coordinate 163,692,593 of NW_026542594.1, forward strand.
ACTGACAGTAGTTAGCAGTATAGTTAAAAGTTAAAGATCATAATTTTATTTGAAGAAAACTCAAAGAGGCAGATTTCCGTCTGTATTCAACTTCTTTACTTATTTAAAAACTTTGATTTCCCTACTTTCCCTTCTACAGTGTCATGAAATAGGCGGTCACATCACCTCACTGTAAATCATATTTCGGTGTAATCCCAATAGAAGTTTTGAGGTAACCCTATAAACAGTTCCATCATACCAGAAACTGAAAGTACCTCTATTATCAAATTTGGTTTCCCTTGTTACGAAACCAGATAAGTACCCACAGGAACTCCGTGTATTATAGTGATAGAAAATCACCGTGGGACGCCGCGCCGGTCGGGAGGTGGGACTAGAAAGGCTACCCAGCAAAGGTCCCATTGTACCCAGTTTGGGGTCACAGGGGTCAAGGCGCATAGAGAGTGAAAGACATTCAAAGGTCACCAACGTGACAGACTGGCAGCCTCAGCTGCGGATGTCTTTGCATCTTTGTTTTTGTTTGGTAAAACATAATTGATTTTTTAAACTGCTGGGAGTAAAAATAAAATACCCCCGCCGCAGCAAACCTCCATACCAAGCGAATTTGCATCTACCTGGCTGGAATTCCACTAAATTTTTCCCTAAAAATTGTTAGATTCATTTCCTATACAAATTACATTAATTGTATTGAGTACTTAAGTTTGCTGCCACAGGGAAGACAATTAGTTGTGTTTTATATTGAAATGTTAATAGTTTAGTATGAAGTAAACAAGTTTTCCAAATTTCACTTAAATATGGCCATAGACAATAGACATCCATGCTACAAAAGTAAATTATTCTCCATAAGAATAACATGGTAGTTTTATATTTTACACTTTTTTGGATTTTTTCCCTTAACTGTTTGGCATACAACAACGCTTCAATATACAGTACTTCCTTTTTTGGGGTTTATTTTTAGCTCTAAAAATAGTTTGAAAAGGAATTGCCAAATGTTATCTTTTTGGGTAAAAAATGGGAAAACCTCATTTTTACCCTATATAACCCCAAACCTCTCTCCCCATTGTCCGATTATATAGGTTTACACGTTTTAACCAAATTAAATCAAAATTGAATCATTTTGCTCGAGATATCGTGCTAACAGACACAATATATATATGAACAAAAATAAAAATATATAATATATAAATAACAAAATAAAACACACAACGTGTAGACTGAAAAAAGGTAATTGAGTTACAGAGAAATGGGTGTGGATATAAGTTTAACCTCCTTGGATACCATTTTATGTTGGAATCCCCCTAGGCAGGAGAAGGTAGTGTATGGACTCAACTCAAAAATTAGTAATTTATTGCACATTAATAAATTTAAAATTTATAATATAATTTCCATAATTGCTGGTAGCAAAGCCATTAATCTAACTCTTTCCTACTAGTCCCTTTAAGACAAAATTTGATCTGTGGAAAATAATATACATAAACACCTATAACATACCTTCATACTATAGGTAAGACAGAGTGAATTTATTAGGTAATCAATTAGTTCACTCAATATATTATATCTTGTTATGGTACTTAGTCATACCATAGATAAAACATACTCGTATGTTTGTTCTTTTAACATATAAAACATACTCGTATGTTTTATCTATGGTCATACTATACTTGATTCCATTGGTTACACGAATGTCAGTTAAGAATCATCACACATCGTTCAAACGTATATCCAACGATGAATCAACCCCAAGCTCGGGTTGGGTTTCACAGGGCGGGTTGTTAAGTCAAGGAAAATGTAATCAAGTGAAAGTTTTATGCAAAAAATAGTTATAATTTCAAGTTTTACACATATGTAAAAAAGAATACACACGGATTTTGATACATCCGACACAGAAGAATTTATAAAAATGAACCACTTCATGGGAGAGAGCCAAGTTTCTCATCCATAAAACGTCAACAAATAAATCAAACCGTAAACATATAAAGATAGTGTTTTATTCAACTTCGGACTCCCTAACATAAATTTTAGGGCCTTTCTATAAGTACCCAATCCGAACTGAAGAAATTTGCTTCGGATAAAAACAGGTACTATAATTATTTTTATTAAATTTCTACTTTTTTCAAGATCGTGGTCGCGGAAGATATTTCTTTACAAATTGAATAAATTTAATTGTGATAGTAGTATATCATGGCATACCAGCTAAATTATATCAAAACTAATGACAAATGTGAAAACTGTAACAAGAATAATTCTATAAGCGTCCATCATTATCACTCTAACTTGAAAATACTGTTGAAATGCCACTTAAATACCTTTCTATATTTGATTTTCGGTTGTTATTTAACAATAGGAGGAAGTGTTACTCGCATATAATTTTCGCGGGTCTACAAATTCACAAATGGTCGAATGGTCCTGTTGTGTTTTAAATAAAGAATAGATTTGAATAACTTAATGAACTCATTTTATTAAGATGTGAACAGAAAAACAAAACTGTAAAATCAAAACATAAACAATCATATTAAAATAATGATCAGCTGGTATAGCAATCCTCCTCCCTTATTTTTCTTCATATACTTACAATCTTCTTATTTGGTCCACATGTCTTTTACACACAATTCCTTCTTCCATTTTAACAAGATAAATAACATTTCCTATTTGTTTTTCAATTTTTCCAACTGTCCATTTGTCATTTGAATTAAGGGAGTAGTTCCTCACCAGCACTCCCTCTCCTATATTAAAGTGTCGCTTTGTTACTTGCATCTCTGTCTCTTTCAAATTAGGCTTCTCTACTAATAGATCAAGTTCTGTTCTTATATTCCTCCCAAACATGAGGCTATAGGGAGACTTCCCAGTCGTGGAATGCTGTGTTTTTCTCAACTGTTTTAGTATAGTGTTAATCTTGCTCTCGACACATCCATTTGCAATTATAAGGCTCTTCACAGTTTGGACCACCCTTTCAGCTTGTCCATTTGACTTAGGACAAAATGGAGCTATGGTTTTTTGTATTATTCCATACCTTGTGAGAAAATCTTTGAAAGGTTTTGAAGTTAGCTGAGTTCCATTGTCTGATACCAGGACATGAGGAAACCCGAAGGTTGTAAATAATCTATCCAATTGCTTAACACACCAAGCTGTGGTTGTAGATTTTGTAGGTATAATTTCTACCCACTTACTGTAAGCGTCAACGACGATTAAGTACCACCAACCCCGCAGTGGACCAGCAAAATCAATGTGTATGCGTTCCCAAGGTCCGTTCGGGAGCTCCCATGGGTGAGTTGTCTCCTTAGGTGGATTTTTCAATTTTTGTTGACATGAATGACAATGTTTCACCATAGCTTCAATTTCTTGATCCATATTCCTCCAATAACAGTAGCTTCTAGCTAGCAATTTCATTTTTGTCATGCCCATATGACCAGCATGTAATTCTTCCAAGACTTGTTTGTGTAAAGTGGAAGGTACACAAATTCTATGCCCTCTGAATATGCAACCGTCTTGTAGACAAAACTCATTATCATTCAAACTGAGTTCTTTTAAGCTTTTTCCTGATATAAGATGATCGTATACCTTTTTAAGTTCCTCGTCCTTTTGTGTTTCTTCTTCAATTTGTCTTCTTCATACAGGCATCATCTCTACTTGATTTATTAGATTATTTAGATACGTTCATGGTCGTCACATCCATTTGATACTTCTGTAACAGGAAATCTTGATAAATAATCCACATTAGCATGTTGTGTCGTACTTCGGTATTCAATCGTATAGTCAAAACCCGATAAGAAATGAGCATAATTAAAAATCCTTGATGCAGTCATAGATGGTAAGGTCTTTGTCGGGTTGAAGATGGCTACAAGGGGTTTGTGATCAGTTATTAAAACAAACTTCCTTCCATAACAGTATGCAAAGAATTTCTTTAAGCCCCAGTAAATTCCCACAGCTTCTTTATCTATCTGACTGTATTTGCGTTCTGTTTTCGTAAGCGATCTTGATGCAAATGCAATGGGCCTCTCAGATCCATCCTTGTATCTATGTGATAAGCAAGCTCCTAGCCCTGTAGGACTTGCATCTGTTGCTAGGATTAATGTTTCATTTGGGTCATAGTGAGCTAGAGTTTGATCACTTGTTATTTCTGCTTTTACTTTCAGAAATGCATCTTCACATTCTTGAGTCCACGTAAATTGTTTTCCTTGCCGTAACAAACCATTCAGTGGTTCCAGTAAGCTGGACATGTTTGGTACAAAACGTGTGTAATAGTTGGCAAGACCCAAAAATACTCTTAGCTGGTGTACATCACTTGGTCGTTTGGCTTTAATTATAGCTTCGATATTATCAGCAGATTTGTGTAAGCCATTTTCGTCTATGACATGTCCTAAATATTTGACACTCTTCTGGAAAAATTTACATTTGTCACGATTCAAGCGCAAGTTAAACTGTTTGATTCTTCCAAAAACTTTCTGTAGGCGATCTAATGTCTCTGAAATAGTGCTCCCCTGTATCAAAATATCGTCAAAAAAACAAACTGTACCTTCCAGACCGTGGAGAACCTTATCCATAAACCGTTGCCAAATACTTGGTGCAACTTTTATGCCAAACATCATTCGATTTACTCTATAAAGTCCCAGATGTGTACTTATGGTCTGTATTTCTCTAGATTCTTCGTCCATCGGAAGGTGTAGATAAGCATTACTTATGTCTAATGTGCAGAAATATCGACCTTTATTCATGTTAGAAAAAATATCTTCAATTCGCGGGATTGGGTATTTGTCGTCACATATAAGTTTGTTTGCCGTCACTTTGTAGTCAGCACAAATTCTTACGTTTCCATTTGCCTTTCTTACTGGAACAATAGGAGTTCCCCATTTTGAATTTTCAACTTTTGATATTATTCCATTACTCTCCAGTCTATTTAGTTCTTCTTCAACTGATTTCTTCAATGCGTAAGGAACTTGTCGAGGTTTGATAAAAATAGGTCTAGCTCCTTCTTTTAACTCTATGTGACCTTGTTCTGATGTAATTTTTCCGATTCCGGGAGTGAAAATTTCTTGAAACTCTGTCAATAGTTTGTCCAATTTTTCTGAACAATCACTTTCAACCACTTTGATATCTGCCCAATCCATTTTTACTTCTCTCAGCCACTCTCTTCCAAATATTGGCTCAACCTCTTGTCTCAGGACATACAACTTTCCATAGAAATTAAAATCTCTGTATTTACAATCGACAAAACAAACTCCAAGAGGCTTGATGATTTCACCAGTATATGTTTTCATTTCAACAGCGGTTTTGAAAAGACGTTTATTTACATGTAGTGATTGAAAATCGCTGTAAGATATTGAGCTTAACGCTGCTCCTGTATCAAGTTCCATCTTCAGCTTCTTTCCCTCAATGTCCACATCTATTAAAAACTTATCACTTCCAGATGAAGTTGATCCCATTGTATAAACCTCGTGGATCGATGAATGGTTGTCCTCAATATCAATTAAGTTTGATTTCAATTCCTTGTTTTTCCCAGTTCTTACATCAGTTCCACTTCTAGATAAGCAAACCCTTGAAATATGTCCAATCTTATTACATTTCCTACAGAATTCGTTCTTAAATCTGCATAAATTAGCCTTGTGCTGTTCACTGCCACACCTGTAACACTTGTCTCTTAAATCTTCAAATGAAACTATGGGTTTGTTACCCTTAAATTGACTTTGTTTGTCTTTGTATCCAGATTGTAGGCGGTTAATGTTTGCAGTTTCTTTTAGCATTGTATTTCCATTTCTCCGGTTAATCTCATAACTTTCAGATTTAGATTGTTCAATGGAAATCGCAGTTTGTACCACTTCGTTGTAAGAAATTTTACCATCTTTTTCTTGAAGAAGTCTAATTCTAATTTCATTGTCTTTTAACCCCCGTATGAACTGCATTTTTAAGAACATATCACTTACCGTACTTTCACAGTTATAACAATAAAAATCACAGTCCGTTGCTAAACGTTTAAGTTCTCTGGCATATACGGCTATGTTCTCTCCAGGTTCTTGAACCTTGCAAACAAATTTATGTTGGTTAGCTAGTATGCTAGGTGAAGGCTCAAGACAATTTTTCAAAGATTCTGTGAGTTCATTGAAGGTTTTGTCACCTGGTAACTCAGGAGCTAATGTATCACACAACGTTTGGTGCATCTCTGGAGAAAGTGTACTGACAAACAAACATGTCTTGGTCTTTTCATCTGTAATTTTCTTTAACTGAAAATAGTTTTCAAGTCTCATCAAAAAGTTTTTAAATGTCTCGTTCTCTGTGTAAGGTGTAAAGTTAATGTTAGGTACATGGCTATCGTGTGCAACTGATATAGAAGTTGTGTGTTCATCTGTAGATTTGTTCGGTATAAAGAATGGCTGTAACAATGCTCTTATCTCTAAATATACCTCTTCTACATCAGCCCTGTAATCTTCTTCTTGTTCAAAATCATCTTCATCTTCTATTTGTAAAATATCTTCGTGTAGTGAGATGAATTTATGCCAAGCTTCCTCTGCTACATTTAATCTGCCAGGAGCATCATTGACTGATGAACCCTTGCTTTTTAATAGGTGTAGAGTTCTTGTAATCTGGCCTTTTAGTGCTCCTCTTTTATGTTTCAGTCTTCTGATATCATTTCTTTCATCACTCGTCGCCATTTGTTGTGTTTTAAATAAAGAATAGATTTGAATAACTTAATGAGCTCATTTTATTAAGATGTAAACAGAAAAACAAAACTGTAAAATCAAAACATAAACAAACATATTAAAATAATGATCAGCTGGTATAGCAGGTCCAATCAAATATACAAATTTGCCCTGTCCCTGGCTGGAGTTAGAAAGCTATCCTTTCTTGTTACAAGACTAGAACAAGTTTTTGAATTTCACTATTTAAACAACCATTTTCTTACCGCCAGTCTACGGGCGTTAAGCGCATAGGCGAATTCGTTTTTGGCTGGACCGTTCAACCATTGTGGTCTGTACGTTGCCCACTTTTCAATAACATTATACCTTTTGACAACATTATGAGTAGGTTTTTGTAAATTTACTATTTAATAATAATTTTTATTTTAAACTAGTATTTTAATAATATTTCATAATCGAGGCATTAGCTATGGCAAAAAAATAAAGCTTTGCGCGTTATCATCCTGAAATTAATTTAATCGTATGCTAAATTGTTATTGAAGAATTATTTTTGTCGGGAGTCATTCCTCTTTATTTCTTTGGCAGGTGTTGTTTGCATTTACATGTCGCAGGTGTTTGTTATGTACATAAATTGTTTTCACAATGTCATACTATAAATTAAACATAATATTAAACTACCATTACTACTACAGTTAATATTACTCTACATTAAAATAAATACCCAATAAATCAACAAGAACCATGTTTTCTTCACAGTTATCTGTAACTACGATATTTTATTTTTTTTTCAAAAAAAAATCTACTGATTGATATTGATTGACTTCAACTCCAACAATGTCTTTCGTTGTTTAAGGGTAAACTTTTGTTGTCACTAAAGCACGTTTATGTCTAACGCTGTTAATGACATTAACAGTGCAACACTGAAGTAACAGCTGATTGTCAGTTGCAACTGTGCACTCAACTGTTGACAATCGTCACTTAACCGGAACACCGGTGACAAAGACAACGAAACCAACTATTGTAACACAAAACAACCTCGCTTTCTCCGGTTGAAGTTAAAATAAATTGTATTGTTATTGCAAGTGTTTTGATGCCAGTAATTTTACATTAAAATATAATTAACAGTCTGAAGACTTGAATACATATTGTGTTAACATAATATGCTGTAATTACCCTTATCTGTTACAATATGGTGATTCCAATTACCTAAAACCGATAATTGAATCAAGCAAAATGTATTGTTTGATATCCGCGTGCTTAAACAGAAATTCAATTAAAAACGTTTCATCGGGTCAACACAATGGCAGCAATTTAGTATTGCGATTTCAGAATTACTTTATTCTTATTCCTTTTTTATAATATCGGTACATAAAAATTAGTAGGATGGATAGATGTGGGTTTTCATTTAACATTTTACTTTTAGGAAAAAGTATTTTGCTTACAAACTCTGCTTTTCTTCGTTTAGGGCAATAGATTTTAAATGTAAAATGACTATGCAGTAGTATAAAGTAGGATTGAGTTAGGATCTATGTTCCAAATTTTTTGTACAACCTGTTTTTACTTTATACTTCTATACATAGTATATGGAGAAAGTATTTTTTTTTATTACTTTGAAAATTACTACTGTCTAAATGTTTCTTCTGTGTTCCTGAGTTTACTGCAGACGGGTAGTCATGGGCACATTGTGTCCTTTGTTCATTGGTTTATTCAAAAAATATAAATAATGTTTAGTTCAATAGTTACTATCGAAGTTTATAAGACAAACTGTAAAGTTTGTGTATTCTAACTCAGCCAATGCAGTAAACACATCTAGCCAAATAAATATTGACTTATTGACTATTGATTTGTAAGCTGTTACTTTTTTATATCTTTATCCATTTGTTTACTTCTTTTGTTTTTCATATTAGTTCCAAACTGAATGGAAAAGACTCATTGAAACTGATCACCTTTTTACTTCTCAATTAACTTGTTCATAACCAGCAACAGTATTCAGTATATGTATTCGATAAATACATTGAATCAAGAGTGATTGAACATTCTGTTTACAAGCATATCACGATACGCCGCAAGCTGTTCTGCTTCTTACATCTGAACAAACAGATAAAGTAAACAAGGGTAAAGAGGTGCTCTATGGCGTAATGAAGCAAGTTCTGGTGTAATTTAAGTTTTAGTTGAACTCTACTGGCTATGCTAAATCATCGCATTATTCAAAGTAAATCACGATAAAATGCAAGCAACTTAATACTTTGGAGAGATATTGAAAATAATCTATAATATCGTAATTTTAATACATTTACATGATATTGTATATTGCGTTCCAATAATTGTAGAAACTTGAAGTTTGGAATCTCGAAGACGAAATCAAAACTTTAAAAATTGAACCCCAAACCTTAAACCTCGACACCTAAACACAAAATGTATTTACATTTTGAGTATGTGTCTAATATAGCGTATTTTAAACTAAAAAACACACACATTTTTACACTAAAATAAATTTAACTCCAGACACTAACATAGAAAAAAAAACTAATACTTACCGTAAACCAACACTATTTTTATCATCTCAATGCACTAATATAAATTGAATTCCTTATGTGATTTAATTACTGTAATAATTAAACTCCTTTTTTTATTTTGAAACTTGTCAATCGAATATTGAAACCGAAACCATTTAAAAGTTTTGATAATTTAGTTGGAGATTTGGGATCCAGTTTTGACACATCACTACTATGTATATTTTGAGTTATTATAAGTTTCCATGTTTATTGACTCAGAGTATAGGTATTCCTAGACCAATAACTTAATGCTGTAATAAATAACTTAATTATTTTATTTTAATGAGTCTAAGGAATGCAGTAATTGATAGGCTACCCCCAAAATGTTTAACTCAATTCTCTTCAAATCTTTGCTCAAAACGATACCACTGTAACAATAAAGGAAAAAATCTTACACCGGAAACTATTTTTTAAGTATTGCACAAATATTTTTGAAAAAAATTCCAACAACAGGAAAAGAGATCCAGATATCATCTAGTGAAAGGTTAAAAGACGAGCTAATAATGTAATTTCTCGATGGAGAGAAATATCAAACTAAAGCTGGTCTTTGATCTTACTGTTGCCTCAATTCCAATAACTGTGAGCTTCAAATGTGTTTGTGATAAACGAATCTTACTGTACTCTGTAATTAACTTTCATAATTGACTTTATGACACATTATATTACCTTATAGGCATACTTTATCGTTAGTCTATTTTATTGATTAGTTTGCAGTAATAATTAGTGTATGCAATTCACTTTATTATTACGTATTCTCTAAAAGCATGAAGAATAATACAGTTCTATTGAATAATCAAATGTTATTTAAAATGGAGTATAGTCTTATTATATTTTCTTTGAGAGGCTGTATAATTGTTAAGTGATTTTATATGTGTGATTTATTCTTGAAGGTGCATTATTTTAATCGAACAAAAACCTTTTTACGAAATTGAAATTTAGCTGATTGGTTAAGGTTAGCTCATGTTTTTTTAAAATTAAAATTACTATTAATAGTGATACTTAACACCAGCCTAGGTGTCAAAGTTAGACCTCATAACCTTTCTTATTATACTATCACACATGTTTATTATATGAACATTATTTGTACCATTCCATTCATACAGGGCATAAAGTTATTCCCAATTGATTTATTAGATTTATTTTCATACTCACTAATGTTTAAGTGAACCAGAAAGTGTGAAAAGACGATTTTATGCATTTTTCCATATCCTGTGTTTTACGTTGTAATCCTCATCACCCTTTTTAAATTTCTTATTTCATTGTATAGACTATAATTTCAGCATTTGATATTCGAATGTACGAGTATATCAATCCGGGGGAAAAGTTGTTCAAACTCATCAAATATTTGTGTTTAAGATACAAATTAAAGGGTAAAACTTTAGTTTTTGAAGCACTGGGGTATTTTAATCAAGGACGAGAATGTTTTTCTCGGGGCAAAGTAGGGATGGGCCGTAACTGCTGTGCGTGACTGCAAGGGTGGATTGACGTGACTATCACATCTCCCTCAGACAGGGGTGGAAGTAACACGTTCACTATCATACAATATATCTCTGGACTATCAATATATAAATATATTCTAAAAAGGAAAAAGTTGAACTTTTGCTACGACCATTTTCGTGTAAACCTATGTCAATAACACTATTTTTAACAAGCCTAATTCTATTTCTGTGCAGAATAACATTTAACCATGATAATATAATGTTTATATTTGTGTATAATCCATTAAATATAATTGTTTTACATAAAATAATTTCCTACAAAAATAAATGTATTCTACAACTATTCTTCTACAATGATTTAAATGGTAAAATGATCAAATTTTAATACTAGTAATATTGTAAAAAAGGGCATATAGAGCCTTTCCTTTAATTAAACTTTTTTCGTAATTCCATACTCAATTGTCGTCCATCCAAAAGAAAATATTGTCATTAAGTCAAACTAGTGTAATCATTGACAAGATATACATTTCGAGAAGGGATGGTTTTAGTCCCGAGGTAACAAAATATGTACCGTATACATAATATAAATAAATATAACTTGATTAGTATTAAAACATTTTTACATTTTAGATTTTTTTTTGTTACGAATATAACCTTGGCCAACAAATTATCAAATAGCCTAAAGCTACGTTAATTTTTCACTGTCGTATATATTTTTTCTTTAGAGACGCTTCAAAATACACATAATTTATACTAAATTGAACGCTAATGGAAAACAAAATTACTTACAATGTGTACTATGCAAAGTGCAGTAAACAGAGTAAGTTTCCTGTTGGGTGTTGTGCAGTGTGCAACATTATTGTAGGTAGACAACATGTACCTTACAGTTGCATGTTGTACCAGTCCGTGCTTGCCTACGTCTACAGTAAATATATCGACCCTCCCAAACATACTACTTGTATGTTATCTTACAGGTTGTGTTAATGATGTGTATCACTTTTAGCATATCAGTTACACTGTAATATTTTGGTTTAACAACGTTTAGCTAGTTTGTTAATTACACAAGATTCTTAAAAATTCTTTACATATGCTCCAATATCTTATTGATCAAAATGAATATGTTTACAAAATAATAAGTGTATAGGCCTTGTATTGGTTTATCTCAATACCATTATCATAGCACATTATCTTTGACGGTTTTTTTCTCATGTATAACGGTATATTACGGTTATAAGGTAGGTAAATATGGAAATATGTAAAAGGGAACCAAATATATAACACATATCTTTATACAGTATATAGAATGAGACTCAACAAGCGCGAGCGGCCACAAAACGACAATTTTATTGGAACTTACATATCAATTGAATGGTTTATCCCATGTCAGTGACCTGCATTACACAAGACCCAAGGCCAAAGTCCTCGTACTGGGGAAAGTGAAGGAGAGTTGATCTAAGGTCGCTGCCCTGAAACTGAGCGAAGTAGACACTAGGCAGGACTGAATCCTGAGACCAGGTTCTCAAGACTCTTGGGATTTGTTCCTGAAATCTCCTGCAGGGATTATCCTTTAGTTTTGTTCTTCTTGAATGACTTAGACAACCAATCTTATCTTAACTTAGATTGGTCTCTGTCTAGTTTGAAACTATGGGAAATTCTCGTACCTATACAAACTTGGACAGGGGCAAAGTTGAATGGCGAAAACTCAATGCGCTATGGTCGTCCTTAATTGTGGTCGCCATTAGCAGGCTCTCTGGATCGAGGCTGTTGAGCTTGAGGGAATTTAGGGGAATACTTTTGATATGATTTCAAAAACTATCATAATTACATAATTGCCTGGGCAGATTAATTATAATATAAATTTATGAATGGCTATAATGCTCACCTTTAAATATGAAGGTGGTTTGACTCCAAGAGAGATCGTTACTATATATTAAAGACCCAGATGTGATTTGTCATTATGCTATCGATTAATGATGCTATGATTAATATAACAGAATTTCGATGTTAGAAGCAACCATGCTACCATGGTTTGTGCTACACCATGGCAAAAGGAATGGCATAGAGTAGATAAATGCAAAAATGAGTGCTCAAATGTCTGACCTGTAACCTAGTGCAACTTAATTTTGTGCTCTCCTTCACGTCCAGGTCACGTAGATGTTGTTAATAAGCCGATTCTTGACTTCATAACTCTGTAAAATCATGCTCATTTGATAAGTCAAGCGTATATATTAGTGAGGTCTTAAAATTGCAATAAGTGTGCTTGCTAATTTCTACAGTAACAATCTTGTTACATACTTTTAAGTAATGCGTCTAACGAATAATTGTGAAGTCGCATTGCAGTTATGATATAATATTAGAAAGGAGAGCTTAGTTTGTGTAATATAATCAAAGCTCTTTCTACGCAACCAGACCCAAATGCGATTCTGCAGTTAAGTCTGAAATAGGAATTCTTGCTATGACTATTGTGAACGTGATATAACGCTGCACTACTTCACGGGGATTTAGAATGTACAAAATTAGTTATAAATAAAGTAAATTTTAAAATATCCGCAAAACCGGAACAATCCTAATAACATCTTGTCCTCTTGGAACTTCCATTATGAAGAATTGCATTGTAAAGTTAATAATTAGGTTTTCATAAACGCGCGATGAATTCAATTGTTTACAATCCCACCACAATAAAGATAACGATCAGCTATATGGATCCTTACAAAATAAACAAATAGATTCAGGTTATGATTCAGGCTGATCACAGCAAGTTTTAAACAACGAAAAGCTTTTACCAAACCATTGCAATAAAAGAAAGCGGTTGGTCCGGTAATGGAATCCTGGTCAATTTATCTTGTTTTTTATTGCAAAAACCTTAATTTACTGCCAAGAATACTTATGGTGAAATTATAGCTAAGCACAAGGCACTTTTGATTTGTTCATTCTTTTTTGACGTTTCAGATATGAGCTACTTAGTTATCGCTTTTATGTATTGCTGGATAAAAAATGAATACGGCATTGACATTAGATACCAAATGAATTTAGCTTAATGATACCAATCCGATATTATTATAATTGTGCATTTTTACCTAAATCTCTTACAAGTGTTTAGCATCTATTTAATTAAGTTAAGTTGTACTATCTATTTGCATATTATGTTATATTATTAGTAAGAAGAGAGAAAATATGATTTAAAATAATTTTTACGCACATTTTATAAAATATTTCCTTTGGCATACAAAAATGTGTTGCCGTGCTGTTTACTTATTTATACAGTAGTAATATAATTCTTGTTTACAAGCACCTAATAATACTAATACAATAAACCTAAATACAAGACCTAGTTTAATAAAGATTAACAAGATAGATTTCTATTGTTATTGGAATTGTTACTCTTAAAAGGTAAGAGTAAATGTGTCCCATCAAATTACTGAACAATTATTTTGTAATTAAAGAAATTCCAGAATAAAAAGCAACAGATAGTTCCCCTGAATATTACCGGCGTTCATTTTTGAAAGTTGTAAATTACTTCAAATACTGTTGTATCAATGTAATTTACTGTACCGAATGTGTATAGAAACAAACTTTCTTATATTCAAAATCACGATATCATTTTTAAAATACCAAATCAAGAATAAAAACTCTTATTTTCTATAATATCTTAATTTTTCTAATATTCTTCTTTTTAAATAACGCGTTAACGCGTTTTAATAAACGTTGTTGATTTGATAATAAATATAGGATCCAACCGTAGAGTTTTCAAAAGAAAATTCAACTAAGTTTTAAAAACAACTTTGAAAATTGAAAGTTTATTGATTTTCATTTACCAATCAAGTAACTGATTATTTCTTACTTAACTCGGAGTTTTCCCCGTTTTCGTTCAAACATTTGAAACAGTGGTATTCAACGTTTGAAGGCGCACTCTTCCAAATTGTAAGTTATCACTTTATGCAGATACTAAGAGTTGAGAGATTGCTTTCTCAATGCTTTACACAGTGTACAGGGTGATTCAAAAAGGATTTTACAACTTTGAGAATTCATATAAATCTTATTAAACAAGGTACAGAGCTGGTTTTGGTGTTGTTTTAAAGGAAAACACTTCAAGTTTTTTTTACCTTAAACTAAAGATGTTCCATGTGACTTCCTTTGGATTTGGGGAAAATAATTATTTAGGTATGAAAAAATAGTGAAAACCGTTAAAAATTTGAGAGAAATTTACAAAATTTTTAAAGTATGGCGTTTTTTGGCGGTGAAGGAGTGCGATTTTCGAAAAACGCCTAATAAGTGTCTTGTAGGAAATTTTATTCTGAACCAACGTTTTTTCCTCAAATCGTTTCTAGCTCTTACCTTTTTCGTGCTATAGCCGTTTGAAAAAAACGTGTTTTGTTGTTTTCAGAGGTCCACCATTTTGGATTTTTGGGGGGTTAAAATTTGAAAATGCGACTTTTTGGAATTTTATGGGTAGTTTGGGACCAAGAACTACAAGTGTGCGAAATTTCAACTCCCTAGCACATCTAAAAGTGGGTGTATCGCACTCCTTCACCGTCAAAAAACGCCCTACTTTCAAAATGTTGTAAATTTCTCTCAAACTTTTAACGGTTTTCAATATTTTTCATACCTAAATAATTATTTTCCCCAAATCCAACGGAAGTCACATAGAACATCTTTAGTTTAAGGTAAAAAAACTTGAAGTGTTTTCCTTTAAAACAACACCAAAATCAGCTCTGTACCTTGTTTAATAAGATTTATATGAATTTTCAAAGTGGTAAAGTCCTTTTTGAATCACCCTGTATAATACTAGATGCAATCTTTGAAATCCCCCTCAAAAGAAAGTGGTTACCGTGTAGCTAAAAGCGACTCTTTTATCTCAGGTATGACGTAAGGTAAACTTTATTCTCTATTTATAAACGCTTTTGTGTGGGTGAATCGGTTATGGTTTGAATGCATTTGCAGTAAAAATAAAAATATATCACCGTCTTTACCGTGATTAAATATTAACCGTCATATAACTATGTCAAATAAAAATCACAAACATTTAAGTTTTATTGTTATTTTTGTTGTATACGTGTTAAACACCCTGATATTATTATCATATCGCATAGTTTGAATATAATGCAAATTGTGAATTTTCTAAAGATGTTAGTATCAATATTAATTATAAAATGTTTGGCATATTGCACCTTTAATTCTTCATGTATGAAAAATGTAGCCTATCCTCAAAAATATCAGATTTAACCCTATTCTATTCCATTACCAAACTGTATTTAGTTAGTTTTTAAGAACCAGACAGATTACCTGCAGACTGCATTTACTTCTCTGGGAGTGTTTTTTGAATCGTCATAGAAAAGGATTCATCAAATTCTCCTTTTTTGTTTTGCGAAAAACAAAAGAGACTGCAGAAGAAGTCAAAATTGCAAGTTTTTTTCTGATGCAATAATGTCCTTAAATACATTAAATATGCACATTATATTTCAATTACGGTTTACAGTACAACCTTGATAACACGTATTTCATGGGGATGACCAAAATGACTTGTTATCAAGTTCAAATCATTAAAGGTTTTCAATTATATGTAATTTGTTAGTATTAAATCAAGATATTTAAAGAATGACACTTTTTATCAAACGCCACATGTTATTGAGGGTATTCTCATCGAGGTTCCACTGTATATATTATATTCATTGTATTTACCATGGCAATAGTTGCCAAAATGCCGATGCGGGATATCTATGCACGTTCCATAAATGTTACGCACTTATTTCTACATTTGTACGCATAAAATATAAATTTGAAGCGTTTTACAAAAATAAATCAAATACACGAGAAACCGTGCTGACCTAACCTTAACCTTTTCCGAGACAGTGAGAAGACCAACCTCCAATTGGTTTTCGCGTTGCACTGGTAACCTCAACCTAGTTAAAGTCTAGAGGTGACAGTAAGGTAATTTTCATTCAAATGTGCCTCAGTCGTTCCTTGCCTTTAGCATAACAATGGGCAATGTTGTCAAGCCGTCACCTCCTTCCTTTGGTTAAAATGAGGGTCTTCCAGAGGAATTTGTGGATCTACAAATGGCTTCTGAACAATACGAGCTTAAACAAAACAGTTTTTAGATTCTAAATAGAAACCTATAACAACAAAAACTCACCACAACATCATAAGAAACTTTAAGATCAATAACTTTTTAATTGTGTGAACAAAGTGGAAATCATAAAGCGGAATAGTATAATTCAAAGTTGGTTTTGTATGTTTTGACAAAATACACAGCTGAACGTAAAAGCTTGCAATGAAATCATAACCATTAAAAAAAATTAATAATTCTTTGAATTTAAGAAAAATATTCATGCTAAGTAAACTTTTTTGCTGTGGAATATAAAATTTAGTACATGAAGAGTTTCCAATGATTTCAAAATATTGTTTTGCAAATCATGAGCCAATTTTCCATAGAAATTTTTAGTAGTATTAATCATGACCTTAATAAACAATAAGAAATATGTTGATACATTTTAAATGCCATTAATTATTTCGTATGCACAGTTTCACTTTTAACCAACTAAATTAAAATTAACAGAAACATAATCATACAAAAATAGCTGTACAGGTGTAGTTTCTTATTCCAAAACCTTTATGGATCCCAGGTGATTAAAGGATAGAAATTAGTTTTCAGTTTTTAAGCTTGCATTTTGATGTAACTTTTTTGTTTTACATTGATACAAACTTTATTTAGTTTGGAGCAAAAGGTAGCTGTGGTTTATTCCTCACCGTTTGTTGTTCAAAGACTATTTTCAGTCAATTGAACTGTCGAAATCAGATAATTATAATAATTGTATTTATTTTTTTTTTTATTTTATTTTTTGATAAAATCAGATAATTATTTTTGTTTCACAATAAGCTGACACTGAATTAACGAATATTTAAATAGTAATACATTACAAATTTGTTAATAACATTATGTTTATTTTTAATAAAAACTGTTTCGTAAAATCAATGTAATGTGTAGTTTTTAAACCCAACCGATTACAATAACGTTTATTAACATCTACAAAATGCTTGGATCGAGAAAAGCACAGTTAGAAAAGAGAAACAAAGTTGTAGCTCTTTTAGAAACAAAAGTTTTAAAACCTGGATCATATCCAAACCCAATTCTGGTATTATCTGTAGAGGAAACCAAACTTTATTGTTTATTTCCTTTGGTATTAACACTTGCATTTAATGTGTTAAATAATGCATGCAGGAATACAAACAATAAAATAGCCTACATTGTAAGTTATAAAAGGCTATATTTAGTAATATCATATTTACAACATTGTAATCTGGTAAGTAACTCACAAACCTTAACATTTATCTCTTGGCAAGGTTTATCAATTGACCTGATCAAACCTTTGATTCCAACGATTTAATTGACGTATGTATTTCTCATTGGAGAAGATGGAATTGATAAACTGTTATTTACATACTCTTGTCAATTAATGCTGATGGTAATTTTATTATAATGCTGATTCAAAGATTATAAGTTACATAAATTATTTCAGTTTTATAATTTATAATTTAGTGGGTGCTGTAATAATGTTGGATACCAGAATTCCAATACAATGGTGATATGTTAATTAATTAATCGCGAAGTTTACCTTCAATATTTGGTCGTTAAAATGAGTTTTTTTACACTAAAGAAATGTCATCAGTGTCACAGTACTGAATTAACTGAAAAATAGCTTTTCCAAGGAAATTGTATTTCATGAGAATTATTGTTTTGTGATATTATTTAGAGAGATAGCATAACTGTATTACAAAAAACAGCCTTCAATAAATCATAGGCTGACTCTATACAAACAGTTATAGAAATTGCATGTATTGCATTGAAGGAACGGTTAATTTTCTTTTACGTTTAATGCTTATACTTGGTTCTAATACGTTTTATAAACTTTTAATTTAATTTAACTTTTAATTAAATTTAACACTTAGCAGTGTTAGCATTATTGTTTACTTTGTACTCGCTTACTTTGTATTTTAATAATTAGGTATTATGGTATTATGCACGATAGCATAACATTTTTCGTTGTGGTGTAGTAGGTATTTAAAAAAATTACCTCACCCAATCTTCCCCGATTATTATATGTCAGTATTGCGTAGAACTAAGTATACAGTTTGAAGTCTCGCCTTCAAACATAAACCTAAAACTATAAAATGGTGTTAAATCAAGTTACCAGCTAATGTATTTTATGTTAATTTTGTTGAATAAACGACTTATGACTTATGACCACGCCATTAAGTCACACATGGTAAATCTATAATATTCATTAAGGTGTAATAGTTACGGAAAGGGTGATGTATACAACAACAAGGTATTGTTTTGTACATTAGTGTTGATAATAGCATAACCTGAAAATTAAAAAAAATACGTCTAATAACACTTGTAATAATATATTTACACTTTGTTGACTCACAAGACGGTAAATACATATCAAAGATGGTAAGTGGTGATCGATTTCGATTGGACACTCCAATCATCATCAGACCCAATAGGCGAATAACTTGGTGTACCCACCATCTTTTACATGTACATACACATATGTATTTACCGTATTTTTTACATGTATTTACCGTCTTATGAGTCAACGGTATGAGTATTAAAATATTATTACAAGTGTTATTTGAAAAAAAATTTTCATGTGATTTAATATCACGCAGGATGCTGATCAAGAAAGTATTTTAAAGCATAACATAATACTTCGCTAACATATAACTGAATTAAGCTGGCACAATCCATGGGGAAAAACTTCCAACAATCCAAAGTATTGGGACCACTCGGGGTCGCACAAATAATAATTCAACAGTAAAAACCACATTTGCTGAAACATCGATTGAGCCGACCTATTGATGACGTATCACACACTATGCACTTGCAGAATTATTTCCATTGTTATGCCATTAGCGTAGTTATTTCTAGTTTCATTAGCATAATTAGTGTTAAAATAAATTAAAAATAAAACTAGGATACTTTAAGCTGAGATGGGATATTTAGGCCTACTAATAATCTTAGTGCGTAGTTAATTACATGCTCTTAACAATTTTGGAGGGGCTGGGATGTACAATTATTTATTCTAAAAATAATTTATATGTTTAAATAAATATTGGCTTCAATAGTTGTTTATTATAATTATTGTTGTTTTGATCACCGTTGTAGATTATTAAACATTATATAGAGCGAAGCTAAAAAAACAGTAAAGATTTTTAATGGGATTTATAAATGAACAGAAGTAATGTAAATCTATTTATATGTTATATTTACAAAATAAAAAATCTAATTTGTACTTCCATTGGATTATTGTAAATATCAATGTACAGTGCAGTACGGTATACGAAATTATAAAAAATTAAATAACTTATTGTTTTAGCATAGTTCATGTACGTTAACAGCTTGCTCAATGAAATAGAGCTCCACGAACTATGAACTTTATAGCCCTCTGCCTAGACTGCATCGACTCGGCAATCGGCTCTGTCCTTATGTGGACTTCTTTGACTGCTGTCCACGGTTATCAAGGGGATTGCGTCTTCGGTTCTTGAGGAACAGTAATCTCGTTCTGCTGTGATTTAATTGTACAGGTCTTGTGTAATATTTAATTCTTTGTCAGTGCTTCCTTATCTCCCTAGTCATTATTACCCTCTGTTACTGGTTTATTGATATTGCTTGTACTATTGATGTAGTTATAATCTTTCTTGTTATCAAGTCGCATGTTTTCTTGTAGTATTTTATCGAATGTTATTGTTTCCAAGTTTCTATCCATTGTTATGCTTGCTATTCAACTAGTTTTTTTCTATTAGCATGTGATGTTAGTATTGATGTATGTATTATCTTTCTTGTTATCTAGTCGCATGTTTTCTTGTAGTATTGTATCGATTGTTATTTTTACCAAATTCTATCCATTGTTATGCTTGCTGTTCAACTAGTTTTTTCCCATTAGCATGTGATGTTAGTCCCTATCTGCCTTCAATAAATTCTGCAAAATAACAAAAAAAGTAAAAGAGCATGAGAAAAGGCAGAAAGGATGCTAATTTAATTAGGCAAGTAGTTATAATCCTTTCATATTATTCAACATTTCATTTGCATTCGTTATTACTTTGTGTTAATTAACTTTCAATATTGTATTAAATACAATATTGTGCAAATTTTGTATTTGTATAAGTATCAGCATGTCAATTTTGAAAAATGGTGTAACCTTAAATAAATAAATAGATTGATGAATCAAAATGTATTATGCAATGGGTTATGGTTTATAACTGACTGGGACGGGTGGCGTCGTCCTGTAATCCAGCTACTAGGAGGTCACGAATTGTGGATATTTATAGGGATGCACTGTGGATGCGATGCTCCCTGGTGTGGATTAACGTCCGCACTAGTGAGTACTACGACTATCCGCAGTACTATCCTGATAATTAGACCAATTCGTAAATTACAAGGAAAAATGTGGTTCGGATTCCACTATAAACTGTAGGTCCCTTAGTTGCCATTAGCTGTATGGGCTATTAATTAACAGCTGTGTCTAAGGAATATGTCGGCCTTAGTCACTAACAAGACTACAAGATCGCGCCACTCATCCTACACTCATCCTTCACTCATATTTGGGTTTAAATACGCACATAGTGGCGTCCCCATCTTAACTAATTGATAATTGATAATTGATAATTGGTTAAAATCTTTTTAAGTTCATATTGCATTCGAGGCAACAATTTTTAAATAGGATTTATTCATGATTGATATAAACTGGTTTAAAGGGAGGTTATTAAATTTCAAATCAAAATGATAGAACAACAACTTGCACAAATCAATTCATGAATAAATTATCTTACAAAAAAATATAAATGCAAAACGTTTTTTAGCGACTGCAACGAAAGAAAGAGCACGGTTTGCTGTCGAAAAACACCTTTACTAAATTAAAACCCTCTGGATTTTCTGACAAAATATATCGCAATCGATCGAATGTAATTTGCTTGATGTACTCGAGTCTTCAAAACGTGGGTTGTGGATAGGATGGTACATCTGTGTGTGATACTATCCTTGATTAATGACGGTGTTTTGGAGCGAGCAGTATACACTTAGTCTGAGTAGTTTAGTAATCAAAAGGTCGCCAGTACGATTCCAGAAAAGAATGTAGCTTTTGATGGTTCCAAAGTGACCTCAGCTCTCCTAGATATTTAATAAATTAATGGCCATGGGCAAGAAACAGCTGGTCTTAGTCAGTAACAGAGCTACAATGATCATCTATATTACTCTACATTCATCTTTCATTCTTATCAACTTGAACTATGCATCACGATTCACGAATGTGATCGCCGTCTAAAATATCGTAATAAAATTAAATATTAACACTTAGTAAAATTAATATTTAAACTCCTAATTTGTATACAACCTGTTACAATATTCTACAGGTGTTCCTCAAGTTAGTCTCGTGTATTCACTTTACAATCTAGAGCAAGGTAACTAATACAACGATGGGACAAACCGGGTAAAGCCATCAGTTAAACACTCGTTAGTGTCTGACTGGAATACAAACCAGGGCCAGGTGTTGTTTACATCCACTAAACTGCGAATACAGTTTACATTTGTTTACCCTTTTAGTGTTTACAAATGTCAAGTGCGGAAGGAGAACGTTTTCACAACTCTTTTTCAATGGGTTAAGTTTGACTTTTAAAGTGTTTGCAAAACAAAATATTTTCACTTAATTACCGTTTATGGTTGAAAATTTCAAAGGAATAATGGTCAAAGTTTTTGAAGCTACAAAACGATTATAGCAAAAATAAAAACCTATATTTAATCCCAATCTCTAAGCCTCTAACGTCAAACATCTTACCTAAAATAGCATCAAGTACTTTCTGAAATGAACCCTCAAACAGGCAAGGTAACTTGTGGATAAATTTAACCAACTGCGAAGTAGGAAACGGTGTCAAGAATAGATTCTATAACCATTAGATACCAGAGATTGGCAGGTACAGGCTGGTACAGCATGCAACTGTACAGTGCCTAACTCAGACCTTCTCTACTGCTACTCTACATTCCACAACACACTGATTATGTGGCATTGCTGCAGTAATCTACTCTAACGATAGCTGAGCTTTGTACGTTAAATTGAAAACCATGCTAAATATCGATTTTGTCTACAGTTTTTATACAGAGTGGCCCTTTTCATTTGAATTAGTTTGCAATGCAGCTAAAAACAATAGCTCAATACAAACAAATAAAAACAATAGCCTCAATAGCTGTAAAAACTGCTGACTTCGTAAAATTTTACTTTCTTTTCTCCGATGATCCAATGATCAAACCGTTTTTAGATTGTTTGTTTGAATATCATTCTATTAAATTTATCTTTTACTATTGATACTACTAAACATTTATTTAACCCTAAAACCCTACTTAAATGTCTTGGATTTTAGACGTGTTTTAAATTTTTAATTATTTTTCGGACATATATTTGTACTTTCAATGATCCCAACATTGAAAGAAAAGTGCCTAAAGTGACATTTTGAAATTGTAACTAACTAAAAAAAAATGGCGGATTTTCAATAAAAAAGGTTGTTTTTTGGCGCTCGTTTGGCCAATCCGTTGTGCACGGGTGGTCTGATTCAATCTGTATATTTTTACATACTATGTATGACTTCACTGTTGTACATTCGTTCGATTATTTCACTCTATAGTTTTATTATATAAATAAATAACACTACTTCTGGAATTATAAATGGATTTAATTATTTTGGGAACTTTTCAAGCATTTTGACCCAAAAATATTAAAACTCATGTGGCGAAAAAAAAACAAAGATCCTTGCTTTCCACAATCGATAAATTAATTGATATTGGTTACTTTGTATTTTTCAGTCAAATTAAATCAAATATTTCCAATTAAGCTCAAAGTAAACCACCCCGGGTATCAATATACCAATCAATTAGTCATTAACCTGCTTAGTTCGGTGGACACTGAGATGAGACAACGGACTGGCAGCACTGTTGTAATTGATTTTTACAGCTCATTGTTTGGAGTTGGTTGTTTCTATTGACTCAGTAACGGTTCCAACAGTAATAATCTGCAGTGACAATAGTTTTATAACGAGAACTTAAAGCGTGCATTTGGAACACCGTTGTGAAACTATGCACTTAACTAATAAAATGTTATTTGGTATTCTAAAGCATCGTGACTGGTCCTTTGTCCACGCAAATAATATTTTGAAATCATCATCATATATATTAAATCGTGAAAGGGGTTTTTATTTCACGATTCTGAATCAACCACTTGACGGATTTTCATGATTTTTGTGTTGAAATAAAGATACGTTTGAAAACTATGGAATGTCGAAACCATAATTTTAGTTTAGGGTTTCAGTTTTTTAGAAATTTATAAAAATTCTAGCAGCCGACGTCAACATTCTAGACTAGCTTTTGCTATTATACCATACCATTGCTTAACATAGCAGTAAACATTCAGCGTTTGCGACACAAATTCAGCTTTTGGATAAAAATGAAATGTCAAACTTAGGGTTGACTTATTTATACTATTTTTAATGCTATAATCATTGATGCGTTCATTTTTCGGTAAGAGAATGACAGATTATTTAAATATAAATAGTAAATTACTAGATGTTCGATGTTCTAATTAATTTTTTAGCAGTCTTTAAAATCTTTAGTTTTAGTGAAATATAATTTGTTATAACTAACAGCTGGTTGAATATAAAAATCTTCAGTAGTAGTCATTTTGGGGGTTCTAGGACAGAGGAGGGAGGAGTGTAGACCACGTGGGTTGAGGTAGGTAACCTCACTTTGCCTAACCTAACCTAACCTTACAGACAGAGACTGATCCTCTGATTTGGATGACCTTTTTTTTGTGTAGATATAAAGAACGTTAAATCAGTTCTCATTTGGTATACTTGTCGTATAATAGGATCTCATGGTTGAGATCGAAAACGACGACAGCTTTTGAATCTCATTTTATATAGGACCACCAATAGGTTCTCAACTGCACAAAAATGGCGCCGATTGCATCATTCGGTGCTCATGTTTTCACTAGAGGATTTGTATGAAGATGCAGTATTTCGATCTCAATGTATACTGACACGCCATTTGAAACTCATTGTTTTCATGTTGATTTGTACGTGTCTTTTGAGTTGAGTCGTTCCGTGTTTAGTGACGTCACTTGTCTTGGGATCATGTGATCATGGAATGTTCTAGAAACATTACCATAAAAGGAAATGCCACGTGATAGGTCACGTGATCATCTTGGAACGTTCGAGAACATTACCATATATGGTCATGTGTTTCGACGATTGTGCAACAGCCCGCGCGGTCTTGCGTCAGTCTTCTCTGAGAGGTGGTTGTGAGAGGTGCTATTTTTCGAGTCTTTGAAATTGTGTAGTGCGTGAAAAGTAAGTTTTCAACCATTTATAAGTGTGACGAGGATTTGCGGTGATGGCTAGTGTCAGTGCTACGGAGCGATCGTTCCCTAGTGACAACGAGAGTGATGACGACAGCCTTCCTACACCACCGAAGCGTCGTTGGTTCCAACGTTATAAAGACGATATTGAGGAACAACAAGGTGCTAGGGAAGAACACCGTTTGGATGTTGCCTCGGTCTCTGACGGAGAACATCATGTGTCACCGGTTGTTCAAAGTGCTACCAAGCGGTCGTTTCCTACTGACAACGACAGCGATAACGAGACCCGTCCTACATCACCGAAGCGTCGTCGAGCCCAACATAGTGAGTTGGATATTTCGGAACAACTACAAGGTGCTAGTGAGATGATGGACATTCAAGAGCAGGAAGAAGATGTTTCGGATGTCGTGCAGGTTCTACCTGTCAGGAGAGTCGATACAAAAACATTAAAATTCTGTGATGTATGTCACCTCAGTATTACTAGGAAAAACTGGGCCCGTCATACTGGGAGTAGAGCTCATCAAGCGGCGTGGATACAAAAACAGCAACTAAACCAACCATCCGTCATAGTTCAACCATCCATCATAGTTCAGCCATCCATCATAGTGCAAGTCCCACGTAAGCCTCCGCCACCACCTAATCTTGAAATCATCCAATCTAAAACGGCGTTCAGAGGTCGAATGAAGACGTTTGAGATCAATAATGTCAAAGTAAATGGTTACAAAAGTGTTGAAACTTTTATCGAAGATTCCAAAAAACTTATAATTGAAAAGGTTCGTGATGAGGGAACTTCATTGAAAATCCAACTTATCCTTAAGGCAAAGTTCGCTAAAGGGATTACGGAAAAAGTCGAATCTGATTTTGAATTCAAAACGAAAAACATCATCATTTACGAAGATTCTAATCTATCAGATTTGTTAAATGAGGCAAAACAAAAACTATTGACTGAGATGGAAAGTTTTAATCACAAAGGCTCCAATTGGAACATGAAAACGATTGAATGTCTTTTTTTACATATCAACCGACTTAAGCCTTTGAAAGGGTCTAGTTACATAGCCCTGCCAGAAAAAATTCGCTTGAAACGTGCTGTTGTAAACATAAAAAACAATGATCAGCGTTGTTTCATGTGGTGTTGTCTAGCAGCACTCCACCCTTCAAACGTACACCCGGAGCGGATCGACAGCTACACTGCTTACGTAGATGGATTTCTCAAGTTATTTGATGGGATAGATTTTCCAGTCAAACTGACTGATGTAAAAAAATTTGAAAAGCGTGCAGGATTATCGATCAATGTATACGGTCTTGAAGAAAATAGTGATGTTTTTCCCTTGTGTGTAACAGATGAAGAAAAGCCCGTGCATGTAGACCTGTTGTTGGTTAAAGATGGAACGAACTCACACTACTGTCTAATCAAAAACCTATCTCGTTTAGTTCGCAGTCAAGCTACAAAACATAAAGGAAAATGCTATATATGCAGACGTTGTCTTCAGCACTTTCATAACGAAGACAATTTGAAGACACATATGGAGGACTGCTCTAGACATGATGCTCTAAAAATAAAGCTCCCTACCGCTGGAAAAAATGACAAAATAAGATTTACAGAACACAATAAATCAATGAAAGTTCCTTATGTCATTTATGCCGATCTGGAGAGCATGCTCCTCCCGATTTCTACTTGTGAACCATCGGGAGTTGATGAAAACGGTGCTAAGAGATCGTACACATACAGCTATCAGAAACACGAAGCTATAAGTTTCTGTTACTATATCTCTGGCAGTGAAAAGCCTCCAACGACATATTTCGGGGAAGATGCTGGACGAAAGTTTGTCGAGGCGTTGAAAAAGGAGGCCGTAGAGATAAAACAAATCTACGAAAAGATCATTCCAATGACACCATTGGAGGAAGAAGAGATACGTAGACATAAAGAAGCGGTAACCTGTCACATCTGCCAGGAACCTCTCAATGAAACCGACAAAGTAAGGGATCACGACCACCTCACCGGTTTGTATCGAGGCCCTGCCCATTCCAAATGTAACTTATTGTTTACTAAACCCAAATTTATTCCTGTTTTCTTGCACAACCTTTCTGGCTATGACATACATCAGTTCATCAAAGAAATAGGACGACAAGGTGAGAAACTCAAAGTGATTCCCCAAAATGATGAGCGATATATATCATTCACCGTTCAAGTTAGGGGAGGGTTGGAACTGAGATTCTTGGACTCTTTTAAGTTTTTAAGTGCAAGTTTAGACCAATTGATTAACAATTTAACTACAGATCAGTTGGAGCATACAAAGAGATTTGTCAGATCATCACAGATAGAGTTGGTAACAAGAAAAGGAGTTTATCCCTATGACTTTATGGATAACATAACAAAATATGATATGACAACTCTGCCGGAACTTCATGATTTCAAAAACAAATTAAATAAGTGTGATGTATCAGAATCAGATTATGAGCATGCTCAAAAGGTTTGGAATGAGTTCAACATCAAAGATATGAGAGAGTACACATTGTTTTACAACAAGATTGACGTCCTCCAGTTGGCAGATGTTATGGACAACTTCAGAGACGTTTGCCTTCAAACATATAGTCTCGATCCAGCGTGGTACTTCACAGCTCCCGGATTAGCCTGGTCGGCGATGCTGAAACTCACTGATGTAGAGCTCCAGTTACTAACCGACCTCGATATGATTCTAATGGTTGAAAAAGGAATTCGTGGAGGTGTTTCGCAGTGTTGCTTGAGACAAGCTCGAGCCAACAACAAGTACATGAGTCAAGGCTTCGATGAGAACAAAGAACCTAGCTACCTGGTGTACTTAGATGCGAATAACCTATATGCTTGGGCTATGTCGCAGGCAATGCCATTCGGTGACTTTAGATGGCGAAAAGATACTGAAATAAATGTTTTAGACATCAGTGATGACGCGGCCACCGGCTACATTCTCGAAGTTGACCTCGAGTATCCTGAAGAAATTCATGACCACCATGCAGACTTTCCACTGGCACCTCACAACATGATTCCACCTGGGTCAAAAATACCCAAACTAGTCACCACTTTGTACGACCGATCTAGATACGTTGTACACTACAGAAATTTAAAACAGTATCTCAACCTCGGAATGAAACTAAAAAATATACATCGGGTTCTTGAGTTTTCTCAAAAACCGTGGATGAAACCATACATCGATTTAAACACTAACATGAGGACCAAGGCCAAGAATAAATTCGAAATTGACTTCTACAAGCTTATGAATAACGCGGTATTTGGGAAAACTATGGAAAACCTTCGGAATAGAGTGGACGTTCGTCTGGTAACTGATGAACGACAGGCGGATAAATTCATTGCCAAACCTACATTCAAGAGTAGGAAAATATTTACGGACCATCTTGCAGCTGTGCACATGACCAAAACATCACTTCTTTTCAACAAACCGATTTACGTGGGGGCGGCTATTCTAGATGTGTCGAAAACCCTTATATACCGTTTCCACTATCAAGTGATGAAGAGCAGATATGGTGATCGGATCATACTCGCCTATACTGATACCGACTCACTGATTTACATCATATATACAGAAGACTGGTACATGGACATGAAAGAAATGATTGACGAGTTCGACACGAGTGCATATCAAAGCTCCAACCCTTTTGGTATGCCTCGAGTAAACAAAAAGGTTCTCGGAAAAATGAAAGATGAGCTGGAAGGTCTGATCATGGTTGAATACGTTGGTCTGAAGTCAAAAATGTATGCCACTGACGTAGAGGAAGGTTTGAATTGTATAAAAACATCTAAAAAGGCTAAAGGAATCAAGAAATCAGTGGTGGAAAATGAAATCACAATAGATGACTATCGCAGATGTTTGAAGACTCTCGAAGATGTGTACAGACAAATCAACAGCATCCGAAGCCACCTGCACGATGTTTATAGTATGACACAATTCAAGAAATCACTTTCGCCAAAGGACGACAAACGGTGTGTTCTTCGAGATGGAATAAAGACGCTACCCTGGGGACATAGAAGAATTCCTACTGAATGTACATAAAAAAATGTAAAAAAACTATTCCTGTAAAATATATTTTTTTCGTGTTTTACACTGTTGTTATTTATTGTCCTGGTGTGCACAAGGTTTTTTGTAGCTCTTTCTCATAAAAAGATCCAATTATTTCTTCACCACTTTTATCTTTGATTCTATAGGTTATTGGAAAGGTGTCTTGCACTTTGGATATAGTAAATATCTCTCTAGTCCAATTGCGACTGTATTTATCGGCAAACGTATCTTTTTTTGTCACAATCCTCACTCTGTCTCCTAGTTGAAATTTTATTTTTCTAGGTGTGTGAGGAATATTGGAGAACCTCTCAAGCAAACTAGGTACGTCCGCATTAGTAACCTCTGCAGGTTTCATACGAATCGTACGATGGACACTGTTGTTGTACTGATGTAACAGGTCTTGAACTATGTCCAACCACCGAAAACAATTTCGGGTCTCAAATATGACTTTCATTTTTTCATTCAACGTACGATTGAACCTCTCAACGATTGCACTCTTTTCCTCATTTTCAGTATGATACATTTTTATGTTGTACGATTGCAAAACTGACTTAAAATCACGGTTAAGAAATTCTTTGCCCTTATCGGTGTGTAACAGTCTGGGAGCGGTGTCACCGTTGACGTCAATTGCTCGCTTCAATATGAGCATAAACGATTCCGCTACTTCTGCACCCCGTTTGGTCATCAACGGCTCTGACCAGGCGAATTTTGAAAAGGTATCAATCACATTCAACATATAATTATAGCCATCATTCTCACTGGCATACTTTCTCATGACAACCAGATCTGCGGCCCACAGATCGTCTATACCTAGGGTAACAATACGTCGTCGAGGAAAGTGCTTGATCACTGGTCTATGTACTTCCTTGGCGGCCATACTGGGCTTAGGAACTTTGACGAAGGCGCCTTTACGCTGACCGCAAATATTGCATGTCGTATTTAAACGCCATTTGTTGTTAACGGTTTTGACATACTCCCCACTGTCTTGAGACGTGGTTTTCCTTTTGCATTTCATACAGTAGATTTCCATTGGCTCTTATATAAGTGGGAAACACTTAAAAATTAGTGAACTGCACAGACACAGAATTCACTTGTCCGACGGTCAGAAGCGTAAGCTACGCATCGCGTTTAAAAAGCGTAGAACTGCTATAATTGGTTTAACTAATGATAGCCTCTCACGTGGAGCGGATCATATACTGCTTAACGAAGCACAACACAAGGCTGTTGAAAAAGCTATCCGGAACAAAACCGGTCTACGTCTGGCTGTGAGCTACGACCAGCTTTTGAAAAACAAAGAGGGCGGTCTTTTGAAAGAGATGTTGGAAATGGTTGAATCAAAGGTGCCATATGGAAAACGTTTCATATCTCCATTGATACGACATCAGGTGGCACCGATTCTCAAGAACCGATTCGTGCCGTGGTTGAAAAACCTGATCGATAACGAGCTAGATTCAATAATTGAAAAAGACCCCAAGGGAGCCGGCCTTAAGCGATGCATCAACAACAAGCTGGACTCTCTTTTAAAAAACCCCGTAAGATCGTTTGAACCTATGTCACTGGGAGAAATAGAGCTTTATGCTAACCAATTAGGCATCCGTGGCTTTCGAGGAGTGTTTATGAGACAGATATTACCCGAAGCCCCTATGGAGTTTGAATGTGGAATCTTGAATCTGGGTAATATCGATTCTTCTGGAACCCATTGGACTTGTTATGTTAAAGACAAAAACAAAAAGTTCTATTTCGATTCGTTTGGAAACGCACCCCCACCACTAGAACTAATAGACTATTTAGGTTCAAACGATCTCTTCTATAATGACATTGCTGTTCAAGAGTATAATGATCCACCTATCTGTGGTCATTTGTGTTTGGAGGTTTTACGACGAAACTCTAGTGATGAGCCTTGGGATGATATCATAAGAGCTATACGGGATGATAAATACGTATGGAGTTGGTGGTGGCAGCGGAAGATTCGTGTTCAATAGATTCGGGGACGAGGTGGACTACCAAAGCTCAATTCGTCAACAAATCGAATCACAAACAAAGTCTGAAATTAGAGATCTTGTCAAATCAGGTCTTTCGGAAATGAAGAAAATGATGAGAACACCTAACGACGATTCGAGCCATGTAGCATTAAACAATAGACTTGGTAAAATAGAATCTACGATGAACATCAAGGATAATTTCATTGGTTTTAAAAGCAAACGTTTGGTTAGCGTCTCCAATGCAATTGATAAACATGATGTTGTAAACAAATATCAATTGGATACTGTCAAATCAACGGTGGATAGACTAACAAAAACATTCGATGTTTCGAACCCTGAGGTGGTAAATTTAAACGGACATCGAAGAATAGGAAAAGTCAGCAGATCAAAAGATCTTTATGACGTGATCGTAAGGAAAGAACTAAACGAGTTAAATGAAAAACTGGTTACATTCCAGACAAACCTTAACACGATATTGGTTAATATACACGATGACATTATAAATTTAAAGAGAGCACAAAATGGTTATGATATAAGTGACAAAGATGCCGCTAGTGAAAATCCGGGGCAAAGGATGCCAAATGACATTCCATCCAGAGCACCCTATCCGCCTCAGTGATGGTAGCAAGTGCCGACTAGCTCTAGTTAGCTTTATGTCGGAGAACTACATAAACAACGTGTTAGAACCGGGTAACATATATTTTTGGGACAGCGATATTTATCTGATCTCGACGCCATTTACGATCTCAAGGGGATATTGGACTATTGAAAAACTAAATGAAAAAATCAACGAATATATTACTGCACTGAAACTTAACGTACCTACCAACCAATTTTCAATCAAAAGGGAAAATGATCGTATTGCAATAACAAGTCCATTGAAATTTTATCTCGACGAAAAGGCGGCTTCATTCCTCGGATTCTCAAGTCCTGGAGAGAAACCATTAACCGAGCAGGAATCATTTTACGATGTCAATACGCTTCTGGTTGCGCCAAACGCACCCAATTTCAGGGCTGTAGACGCCATAGAGGTACACTGCAACATCGTAGAGCACAGTTACATCAACCACGATGAGAACAGACACAAACATGTGGAAGCAGAACTGTTGTACACGTTCTTCCTGAATGTAGCACATAGCTACAAGATATATGAAGTGCCAACGGAGAAGTTGTACGTTCCTCTGAGGAATGGCTTACAAACGATCAACCGAATCGACATCACTCTCCGAGATCAAAACAATCGCTTGCTTCAAAACGAAAACGTTGAATGTGTAATAGTTTTAGATTTATATAAGTCTTAAAATGGATATCAATGTTTACTGCATCGAAGAAGGATCCATAAATAATCTATTACCACACCCATTAAGATGTCTTATAGTCGGTTCATCAGGGTGTGGAAAAACAAACCTATTGCTCAATTTTATCTATAACGTTAAGGGTGTAAAGTTCAAAAACCTTTATGTGTTCAGCCGATCCATTGATCAGCCAGCATACACACAGCTACGTAAACACTATGAAAAAGTAGAGCACGCACTCGGCACAACTATTGCATACTTTTACTCAAACTGTAGTGACTTGATACCTCTAGACGAATGTAAGTCCAACTCTTTGGTGGTGTTTGACGATTGTCTTTTAGAAGAACAAACAAAAATAAAAGACTATTTCATACGAGGGCGTCATAAACAGGTATCTTGCATTTATTTGAGTCAGAGCTACGGGCGGGTAGACATGCAAGTAATAAGGAATAACGTTAATCTTTTGTGTATATTCACACAGAACAAACACTATACACAAAAGATATACAACGACTTCGTTGGATCCGATATGATATACCAAGAGTTTGTAGGCATGTGTAAAAAGTGTTGGGCGGAACCTCACGGTTTTATGTCAATAGACACTACTAAAAAAACGCATCTAGGTAAATATAGATGTATGTTTAAGGAAACGCTATATCCCTAATAAAAACATTTTTGCATCAAATACGTGTATTTTGTTACATTAACGATATTTTATACGTAAGAGCGTATTTACACTAAATGATAGTGTTTATGCTAAAAAACGATATTTCAAATTAAAGAGTGTTTCTGCGTTAAATAAACGTTATATTTTTATCGAAAGCGTTTCTACACTAAATAAACGTCATATTTATGTAAAGAGCGTTTCTACAATCAATAAACGTTTCACATGTACATGTTGGAATAACGATGTGAATCTTACGTCGTGTTTATGTGTTACTAAGTGCACAATGGATGCAAAAGAAGCTAAGCGACTTGAGATTCTAGAAAAGAATCTCGTCAAAAAATTTCGGACAGCGGAACAGGAGGAAAAGAAAGAACGAGCTAAGAAACTAGAGGAGATTACAAACTCCCATCCCAATACACATGCAATACAAGACATCACAAAACCCCCAACACGAGTAACAAGTAAAACGCGAGATGAACCTCTGACAGTTGAAAAAGCTAGACAACTGGAGCAACTGCACACCACTCTGCAAAACCAGTTCGGAGAAATACATGTTAGGGAAATGGAGGAACAACGTGTAAGGGAGAAAAAGTACGAGGCTATCACCAAAGCGATTAAAGAGAAAAAAGAAAAGGATGAGGTACTGGAGAAAAAAACAAAAGAAATGCTGAAAAAACAAAAATACAACCAGCTAATGAAACGCAACTTTAGACCATCAGTCTCTAGTACACCAGACCGAGTTGGTTATATCGGTTCCACTCAATACGATGATGATGAAGATGAAAAAATGGAAGTAGTTGCGGATCAATCAATAAAACAGTTGATGGATACCAAGGTCGTTAATCTCGGAGTGGTCGGAGCTAAATATCTACCACGAGCTAGTGACTCTCAATTCGGCATTTATTTCGATGAGATAGATGAGCAACTAAAAATCGGTTCTGAACCGATTGGGTTTGATTATGATGATATTATTGTAAACAACAAACGATTTAAAGGTACTGAAGGACTTTGGAAACTTTTAACAAAGAAAGGGTTTGTGCAGTCTAATGAATACACATCAAACGATTGGCAGACATATAAAGATATGCTTTTGATGACAAACTCTATCTTCCAGAAAAATGATCCTACTCCAAAATCTAGTTCAGGACAAAAATGGCGGAAAATGATAAAACCTATTTGGGACGAAGTTATCAAACCGACCGATCCGATTGAACAAGATATGGAGAGGGATCTATTGACGGGATCCGGTTTAAAACGCTACCATGACGGTCCGGTTGAATATCGCTACATCAAAGACCTCAACGAGCTCATCAACCGTCTGAATTTTATTTACGCAGAGGAGGTTGCAGGCAACAACAACTTTCACAACGAAAAACTATCTGTTGTTAAATTCATATCCGACCGTATGCAAGAACTGATTGACCAACCGAACGGGGTCAAATACGTAGTACGATGTTTGTCAGCCTTGCCTGAACGCGCGATAGAAGGCTCGGGATTGTTGAACGACATCAACAAATTACCTGTAGAACTACACGCCCCGCGTAACTGGAAATTCGATACGTACAACTTCTGCGGTCCAGGCACGAAGCTCGCTGAACGATTAGGTCGTGGTGACAAGGGTGTGAACCCTTTAGACGATGCGTGTAAACAGCACGACATATGGTACAGAGACCACCGGAAGCCCGAAGACAGATGGGTCGCAGATAAAGCGTTACAGAAAGCGGCGTGGGATAGAGTGACGTCTAGCGACGCGGACCTTAACGAGAGGAGCGTAGCCCTCGCGACCACGGGTGCGATGTGGTTGAAACGTAAACTAGGGATGGGTTTAGGTACATCCGCGTGTTCATATCCCTGTAGAAAAAATGGGTATATATAAGTGAACAGCATGGACAACGCTTGGCGAATCTTGTCCCGCGAACCGAAGGCACCGAACGGTGTACTCACCGACGAGCTCGTTATGAAGTTCGATAGGTACCTCAACTGGGACCTGTTGTCAGTTCACTATGATTTCTCCATCGATATGCTACGTATTTACTTTCATCGTGTTGACTGGGGTCCTATTCTGAAGAGGCAAAAATTCAGTGAGAGCTTCCTTCGTGAGATGGCACCAAACTTTGAGCATGCGTGGTTTGCTGTCAGCAAGCACCAAATACTTTCCGAGTCGTTCATACACGACTACGCAAACAAAGTCGATTGGGAATACATTAAAAAATTCCAGATCGTTTCACAACAGTTTTTGGATGATCACAAAGCTTACATGGAAGAGGAGTTCGATGAGTAAGCCTATATATACCATGTAATTAAAAAATAAATAAAAATAATTAGCTTATATTTTTTTTGTTCTTCTGTGTTATTAAGTCATTGTAGACAATGGAAGCACTGTACGAACGTTTCTCCACCGGAGTGGTGAAAAGCGAGTACCGAGCTGTTATGCCGATATCCGAGTTGAATTTCAACACACCAAACAATTACACAATCTTCAAACTCGATCACGGAGACACGTTTTACGACTCAGCAATTCAATATCACATCTGCGGCGAGGTAGTAAAAAAATCCGATGGTAAAACATATGATGCGACTGCCACTATAGCCCTGATTGACAATTTCATACCATACCTCTTTACAAGAATCGAACTGAAAAAACACAACACAACAATCGATGTAGTCGATCATCCGGGAATTACAAGCACTATCAAAAGTATTCTAAACTATCCTCAATCGATGAAACCCGCTTTGCAAAACTGTGGGTTCGCATCAAGATACTCGCTTGGTGGTGGCAAGTTCGAAGCAATTGGAACCTTAGCGCATCTCGGGTTAGGGTTCTTTGACCACATGCGATACCCCATGTACAAAGGTGGATTCGAGATTGTATTCACAAGAGCTGAAGATAACGATGCTCTATACCATTGGAAAGGAACCGGTACCGCAGCTACCGAACCTGAGGATGGCAAAGTGAAAATCACTTCCTTCGTTCTCAGAGTTCCCATAGTGGAATATACGTCAACTAGCAAAATCCAACTAATCGATGGTCTAACAAAACTTAGTGAAAAAGACGAGTTGGTCTACAACTATTATCAGTGGCAATGTATTGACAAAAAGGGTGTGTTCGGATCTACGTACACATTCGACATTACAAACGTTTATAGAAACGTATACAACCCTAGATTCGTAATCATGTGCTTTCAAACTAACCGCACGAATGATCAGAAAAAGAACCCAGCGCAATTTGACAGCGAAAATATAAAGAACTTTGCAGTTAAAATAAATGGTCAACGTTACCCTCAAGAACTGCAAAACGCTGCAATCCTCGAGGAACGTTGGAGAGTGATTTACGAGCAATTCATGAGATATCGTAAGGTGAATTTCGATGACAGCTCAATGATCATTGACCCAAGCGAGTTTATTTCACACTACCCACTGTGTGTTGTCGACACACATCTTCATCCGATGAATACAGACCGTTCTAGAAGTGACATTCAAATAGAATTCGATTTCACAAACGCAATCGCATCACCATCGGCCGATTCAGACACTACCGCATATGTCATCGTAGTCTCTGAAAACGCGTTTGCCTACGACATATCAAGGAACATAATCAAGGTAATGTAACTGCGCATTTATATAAGTGAGAGACATGGCACAATTGGTAGATTTGCTTAACGCGTGCCAAGCACCCAAATACACTAAAATCGAAGAGCTGCGACATGAGCATCCCTACAGAATAGTGGAGTTGCAGCGAGTCGTGACGAGATACGGTCCCTCGGTAACTGCTACTGTCGAAGAAGACCCTTGTGGCAATCTAAGAAAATTGTATCTCCCATGCAGGTACAACAACGTTTTGACAGACGTCATGATTAGAAACTACAACAACGGTGTCAATGAAAAACTTGCTTTGATACCCAAAAGCCATGGTCAGATCGAGTTTACAACAATAAACTAATATAACAGAAATAAAATACGCAAAATAACTGAAAAACACAAAAAAATATTTTTTCGCCTCCGAAGGATTGGCGTGGTCGGAACCACGTGCTGAGTCACTCAGAAGACACGTAAAAATCAACATGAAAACAATGAGTTTCAAATGGCGTGTCAGTATACATTGAGATCGAAATACTACATCTTCATACAAATCCTCTAGTGAAAACATGAGCACCGAATGATGCAATCGACGCCATTTTTGTGCAGTTGAGAACCTATTGGTGGTCCTATATAAAATGAGATTCAAAAGCTGTTGTCGTTTTCGATCTCAACCGTGAGATCCTATTATACGACAAGTATACCAAATGAGAACTGATTTAACGTTGCAATCGGCGTCATTTTTGTACAGTTGAGAACCTATTGGTGGTCCTATATAAAATGAGATTCAAAAGCTGTTGTCGTTTTCGATCTCAGCCGTGAGATCCTATTGTACGACAAGTATGCCAAATGAGAACTGATTTAACGTTCTTTATATCTACACAAAAAAAATTGTCATCCAAATCAGAGGATCAGTCTCTGTCTGTAAGATCATCCTCTGTTTACATGTGACGTCATGGACACACCTCCCTTCCCGACCTACCTCAACCCACGTGGTCTACACTCCTCCCTCCTCTGTCCTAGAACGTGAGTTTCAAATGGCGTGTCAGTATACATTGAGATCGAAATACTGCATCTTCATACAAATCCTCTAGTGAAAACATGAGCACCGAATGATGCAATCGGCGCCATTTTTGTGCAGTTGAGAACCTATTGGTGGTCCTATATAAAATGAGATTCAAAAGTTGTTGTCGTTTCTGTAAAGTCGTCCAAATCAGAGGATCAGTCTCTGCCTGTAAGGTTAGGTTAGGTTAGGCAAAGTGAGGTTACCTACCTCAACCCACGTGGTCTACACTCCTCCCTCCTCTGTCCTAGAACCCCCAAAATGACTACTACTATCTTCTATAGAACTATGAGTTTAGTTTATTTACTCTGTGATTTTGTCATTGATTATAGGAAGTAAGTAAGATACTATAACCATTGCTGTATACGAATCGAAGCTCACAAAGCTTCAAAAGAAATCTTATGCAAATTACTTTACTACTCGTCTTTTTGAGGAAAGGTTGGGAAAATAACAATGATTGCATGTTTTAATTCATCTTGGCAGCTTTTTCTTTAGAAAAACTTTTTGCACTGCTTAAACTATGCTTGAATTAGGAATAGAAATATTGATATAACTATATACTGTTTTAATGGACTGCTCGATTACCGTACGTAGGACGGGTCAACAGATCTTATATCATAATGTTATGATTTGTAGTATCAAATATTAAACATGCTACGGAAAAGTATTCTCGTACTCGCTAATTTGCTTTTGACACGTGTTTCGGCCTACGTGACATAGAATATGTACATTTGGCAACCGTTAATAACAACTGTGGTAAACAACCTACACCATTGATTATATTCTATTCCTTTCAATTCATTTAAACACGAGCCATTTAACTAAGGCGTTTAAAATTACTAAAAAAATTGCTTCACAGTAATAATTTTATTTAAAAAGTAAACATTAGAGCTTTTAAAATATATGTCACCTTAAACACTAATCCATGCATCTATTAAACATTTTAAACTATTTATAATTAACATAAAGTAACATTTTAACAACTATTTATCAAATATAAATCAAAGGTTTATGATACACAGATGTTGATGGTTGAACATATCTAAATATTGTAAATTCAAATAAATTTAATTTAATGCATTTCAATTCAATAACAAGTAACTACGACTAAGTAATAACCCTAGACGTATTTGCTATATGGTATCCGCAGTATTATCATGATAATTAGACCAATTTCGTTTATACCAAGGCTAAAAGTGGTTCGGATTCCACTATAAACTGTAGGTCCCTTAGTTGCCATTGGCTGTATGGGCTATTAACACATACAGCTATTAGCTAATAGCTATTAGACACAGCTGTGTCTAAGGAATATGTCGGCCTTAGTAACTAACAAGACTACAAGATCGCGCCACTCACCCTACACTCATCTCCATTCATCTGGGCTTAAAATACCTACTTTGTATGGTCGCTATTTCATAAGAAAGTATTAAAGTAAATAGGTATAGCTGTTTTCTCTTATCGATAATTGAAATACGTTACAGCTAAATAACAATCGTTTCCAGAACTGCACCATGTGGATAAAACAATCAGTAGTGTTTAATAGGGAAATTCTTTTTTTTTTTTTGTTTATAAAGGCAATTACTGTAATTGAATTTGCCTTCCACCGCCACCGGCGTCGTAATTCTGAATTCAAAAGCTATTTCCTCCTTGTCATTTTTATCCCAGAGAGTTTTTAAGAATTGTTGGATTTCAATTCCCTCCAAAGATATTAAATGCTACGAATATATTAAATGCATCTTATTTCAAGATTAAATGCTAGCAAATATGTATTATTTGCTATACATTATTCTTAGTATATGTATTGTCTTATCAGAAAAACAATTTAAAAGTGAGGAAATTTGTTAAGTGAATAAAATTAAAAATAATTCCGTCAGAAAGACGTTCTAAAATAACCAAATAATATCTGTGAAAATACACTTATGAATACATAAACAAATTAAGAAAGCCTGCATATGTAGAAATCAATCATATTTATAAACTCTTAATACATTTCATGAAT
The DNA here is from genome assembly GCF_028750875.1 of Macrosteles quadrilineatus. Classification (NCBI taxonomy): domain Eukaryota; kingdom Metazoa; phylum Arthropoda; class Insecta; order Hemiptera; family Cicadellidae; genus Macrosteles; species Macrosteles quadrilineatus. The sequence continues at coordinate 163,732,246 of NW_026542594.1, forward strand.
AATACAGTGGAATATGTGTAATACCTTTATTTTTACCAGTGCTGATGTTTAGGAAATTTAGATACAATTTAGTACATGGAAATCTCTCCTTATTTTAAGGAACGTTCTATTTTTCTTTTCTAACTGATAAAATCATAGACGATTCATCTACAGTCAGTAATTGAATTACCTATAACATAAGGCGGGGTCCAAACTATCAAGGGACAGCAATATCTCTAAGCTCAAATTCATGCTGGTGATTTGTTTTGCTTGAACCCGCAGACCTTTGGCACATATGCCTGGCTCACTAATAACACGAATCTTAGGTAATAAAACACTATGTTTTATGCACGTTAACAAAGACACTGGAAGTAGACTTTATGAAAAACATAAATATTCTACCAATTTATAAATAGGATAGGCCTAGATCTAACAAATAATGAAGTTTGGAGTTTTTAAACGCATCACTCTCTTAATACTCATATTTTCTATGAAAACGCTTTGAATGCATCTAAATTCTAGAATTAAAAAATATCCATAATCAATTATATTGAATGTTCCTAGTGTTTGGCTACAGCATTTCACTGCATAAACAGCTGGCTAGGTAGGTATAGTAGATCTTTCTTAATTATCCTCAGCTATTTCACTTTTCAACTACCATTAAAATATACAGTATAATAAACTTTAGCAACTTAAGCAGTAAAGATTATTATTCAACAAGTTGATAGAACAACTCTATAATGTAATAAATATGTTTAATAAAAATACTCTGCTGATTTAACTAAGCGAAAAATGTTTACATTGTCACTATTTTAATTGTGTTAACCGTTCAGAGACTGTTGAAATTCTTTATTGCTACACAATTTATTTAAAATAAAATGTATTGTTTTCAAGAAAATTCTATAATACGTCATGTTCAGCTGGGGCCAACCACGTAACATGTTATGTGTCACGTCACTGGCACTTTCAGAAATTGCTTTGCTCAGAAATGCAAACCCGCGTATAAAAACACCTCCGAACATTTTTCATGTTTTTATACTTGACACTGTACACATATAGTTTACCATGTCACCACATAAACCTTACATAGGTGTTGAGGTAAATATAATATGACAAACAAAACTCACTTAGATTGGCATTAATACATTATTTTATATTGTTAGAAGGGGCATTAATCAAAACAAGATAAATTAACTGAGAGCCTATTACTTTAGGCCTAACTGGAAGAATTAAAAATTTGTAAACTGATATGTCACCTTTGCCATCAGTATTTATTATTTATTTGCCAACAAATAGTAGCACAAATAGTAGTAATTAAATTAATTACTTCTAACAAATTGTTTGGTACACACGTGTAACAAATTGTACAGGCTTTACACATGGGATAAGGTGTTTGAAAACAATAATACTAGGAAACACACTCAACGTTTAAGCGTAGATAAAACCCACTCCCTTGTGTTTAAGCAACTACACACAATCACTGTAAATGGCTAACCAGCTGATCATAAATGGGGAACTTAGCAATGTTTACTTTCGCGTGACACTGAAGTTTGCCGTTTATATGACTGTTTTGCAAAGCTGGGGTTAGTTATTGCAAGTGGTTCAACGGAAAGCAAATGGTGCGAAAACAGCATCACTTCTGGGGCCGGAAGTACAATCAGCAGTTAAGCAGATTTAGATGTTTAGGGGTGGAGTAAGCGTTACTTGCTTCTTAATTAAAACGCTTATGTTTTTATAATATGGAAGTTTCTAATTATTTAACACAATATTCATATATTGTTTAATCAGGAGTTTAATTTTTAACGAGTGCTTAAGTTTGCTGCTATGGGGAACGTAAAAAGTGTTTTTGATCAAACTTATATAGCATAGGATGAATTAAATAATTTTTTTAAATTTTATCAACATATATCAATAAACAAGTAAACTATAACAGTTGTAATTTTATCCTTACTAATAATATGGACATTTTAAACTTAACACTTTTTTAATTTTCTCTGTAACCTTTAGGCATACAACAGAGCTTCAATAGACTGAATTATTTTTTTACGCTCTACAAAAAGGTTTAGAAATAAATTGTAAAATGTTATGTTTTTGGGGTAAAAATGGGAAAAACTAATTTTTTACCCCAGAAAACACCTCATAAACCCCCGATACCATGGTCCGATCAAGCTGGTCCGCGAACTCGTCCGAATAAAAATGTAGGTTTGCTTATACTAAATTTCGACAAAATTTGCTATTTTTTCGGAGTTCTCGCGCTAACGGACACATATATATATACAGAGTAGCTGAAAATTAACTTACACCCCCCCCCCTAACTTTTTAACCATTTGAGATATTTGAAATCTGTTTGCGGCAACCTTCTTAGATTTGAGGGGTTACAATACAGGGTTAGGCAAAAGTCTGGAACCCCCCACTTAACTTTTTAACGCGTTACAGTAGGAAAACCAAACTCGGCTAATAATTACAACATAAGAAATTGCACTTTTTCATCAAAGTTACAACTTTGCCCCAGTCCCCAAAATGGGGTATTTTAAGGGCAGCCCCAAATTTTCAAAGTACTGTAAACACCTATCATGTGACCCCTCATTTTAAAGGGCTTATCAAGAGAAACTGAATGGTGCCAACCAGAGGTCAATATCGCACCCTTAATCAAAATGGCAGCCATTTTATTTTAAGATGAGCAAGCAAGATAAAGTCAGGACACCCCCAGTTTACTTTATAACATGTGGCAGTGGGAAAACCAAACTCGGGAAATGTTTACAACATAAAAAATGCACTTTTTCATTAAAGCTAGAACTTCTACCCGGCCCTTAAAATGGGGTATTTTGGGGGCAGCCCCAAATTCTCAAATGTAAACACCTATCTTGTGACCCCTCATTTTAAAGGGTGTATCAGGAGAAATTGAATGGCGCAAGTAAGAGGTCAATATCGCACCCCTAATCAAAATGTCAGCCAATTTAACAATTTCAGATGAGCAAGCAAGACTCCCATTTAACTTAAAAAATTAATATTTGAATACTGACCTAAAGGTGAATTCTCTTTTTTTATAAAGGTATGCTGAGCTTAGTTTTCCTGCTATGACCTGTTAAAAAACTAATAAGGGATATTTCAAAATGACTGTCATTTTGATTAGGGGTGCAATATTGACCTCTTGTTTGCGCCATTCAATTTATCTTGATAAACCGTTTAAAATGAGTCACAAGATAGGTGTTTACTTTTGAAAATTTGGGGCTGCCTCCAAAATACCCCATTTTGGGGGCTGTGGCAAAGTTGTAAATTTGATGAAAAAGTGCAATTTCTTATGTTGAAAATATGTGCCGAATTTGGTTTTCCTACTGCAACGCGTTAAGAAGTTAACTGGGGGGTTCCAGACTTTTGCCTAACCCTGTATATGGTCAACTTTGGAAATTTTGTCGTTAGAGGTAGCGGAGTTAGGGGAAAGCTCACATTTTTCAAATGAGAAATATAGTCAAGGTTGGTATCATTTTACAGTTCTTGACAAAACATAACAATGAACATAAAGCAAATAGAAATCGGACCATTAACAACAAAATGACAGTTCTAAATAAATTTTAATAACCGTTGTCTTCATCATTTTTAGCTGCAATTTTGTTATTAATAGTCCGATTTTAATTTTCTTTACGTTAATTGTTTTGTTAACTTAAACCAGCTGGACAATAGTTTGTTTTTAGTAAAGATTTTGTTTTTGTTTATTCTTATAAGTTTCCATAGTTACAATATTCAATAGTAACAAGTTTCCATAGTTACAAAATTAATTCATTCTTGGCTTATGTAATTTATACACTGATGTTTTTGTCATACCTATTAAATTCTATTTTCCGTCAGTTTCTTGAATCATTTTATCATAAAAGTAACGGGCATAGCTAAAGAAGAACCTACTTCTTTACTATGAATGTTTGATGAAATATATGTTACTTACTGATAGTAAAATATCATAAAAAATCATGGAAACGTTCAAGGCTGTAGGGTGGAGTCCTAATAAAAATTTATCAATACTTGGCTCGCGTCTACTAGCAAGCAACTTATATAAGTAGATATAAGTTTATTCATTAGGTTAATAATATGTGGGTATTCAATGCATTAAGTTTTACCATGGGATTGTGTTCACCAATACACACTTTTGTTTTCATGTATTGGTATTTATTTGTCTACAAAGACGTTAAATGCAAAATTAAAATGAACATAGATTACCACCATGGATTCACTTTAGTAAAGATATTTAAGTATTTCAGTAGAAGGGTTATTTGTAATTGTTTATACAAAAACACGTGCAACGTTAGTAAAGGTATTCATGAAGAAGTTAGATTAAATTGAATTAGATATTTTTATTTCCCACCTTCACTTCCAACGCCAGGCTCTTGCCTGGAACCGTTTTGGAATTACTTCCACATAGGCCTAGAGGTTAAAGGCATTATGGCTAAAGCCCATTGGTAATTTGCAGGATTTTAAGCCGTAACTTCTGGGATCGAAGTCTACCGGTTATACTACAGCATAAGCTTACAAAAAAAGGGTTTTCAGTCAAGTATTCCATTGACAGAATCTTCTCCTTCGATTGCATAACACCTCAGATGCACGGCCAAGCTTGCAGTTTGCCGATCAGAAGCTGCAGGTGTATATCTTCTACAACTCTATCATTCCTGTCAACTGTATGATGTAACAGGTTGTATAAGCCTATTGAATTATTTATCCACTACGCACGTGTGTACACTGAATCTCAATAAAAAAATGAATACAGCTGTAGTTAATTCATGAACCTCGCTCGAGTTTTCCTGCTCCATTCTAATCAACCTGGGTTTTTATAGTACTTTTTTACGTTGGTATAGTGATTTAGTGGTCGTATTCTTTTGACAAATTGTACAGAAGGGGTGTATTTTATCTAGTGTCGTCGTAATTAAATGTTTTCAACACATTTTATACAGTTTTAAATAATTGTAAGCCAGAATATTTGTTTGAAATGTACTCAAGAATGCGTGCTATCCATATGAGAGGAACTAGATTTGGTAAAGAAGATAATAATTTCCTGTGCATAGAACGGTGATATATAACAAATCTGTCCATGTATTATCAATTAGACTTATCAATAATTTAGATAGTGAGATGAAAAACCTTAATAACCCTAAAAGTTTTTCTAAAGCACCAAAAAATCTGTTATTACAAAGATGTGAAGTATAAAATCATTACGTAAGGAAGTTTTTTCAGCTATTACTTTCTAAAAAAATACAAATATTAGGTATCCTCATTTTGTTTGACAGTTCCATAATAGTTGTAGGTGATAAAATTGGTAGTTATCAATGTAATATGTTTTGATTTGTCAGTGTAAGTTAATCTCTTTTTTACATTTCTGTATTGTTATATAATTTGTGTTTTCACTTACTATAAGTAAATTTTAGATTTTCATAGTCCACAACTATGTACATGTATTGTTTGTATATTTGATGTTCCTGTCCTGGGGGAAGAGTGGACCTTTGGTCTAACTCGGGGCAGGTTAAATAAAGGGCTTGTCAATTTGTCACGCCTACTATCAGCTTACAAGATTAATCACCAAATTAAAGTATTCTCCCTAATTGGCAAACCTGGTAGGGTTATAAGGTTCGCGTTGATTTGTGATTGGTATGTGGTAACGTACTTCAACATTTTACCATGGGAAACTTATCTATACTGTACATCTTACCATAACTTAACAATGTGTGTTCTTCCCAGCATAGATGCAGAAGTTTTCTAATCGATCGTTCATCTATTGGTCACATTATTTACCTTTGCCTGTATGACCAGACATAATAGGTATAGTAGTAAATACTTCAATGTACTCAAGCATTAAAAGACACTAACGTGGCCTTCAAACTGTCTTTAACAAATCCTTGAGGATGATACATCTATAGAGGAGTGTGTTTCATACTACATATAACATGGGGGACGTCATAATCCTAAAGACATAACTTAAAACTCATATCTAACGTAGAACAATAGATAAAACATTAGGGAGTATGTTTTATCCATGGTAAAACCCTAGACTCTAATGCTGTATAGCATGTTCCTAATAATACATCTACATACAGTATACACGAATCAGCAAAAGACTTGTCATCCTATTAGAACATTCAAAAGCAGTTTCCATGTGTTTCCATGTGTTTTAGCAAATTTTCTTATAGGGAAGTAGCTATTACCGTAGGTGGCACGGTAAGACCTAGACCTGGGACCGATTTACTTTTTCATTTTGATGTCCCCAGAGGCCAAAAACACCATTCGTTCAAATTTTTATATATGTATATATATATATAGACTTATATATATATACGTCCGTGAACGCGATAACTTGAGTAATTTTTGTCCGATTTTGATGAAATTTGGTTTAAAGGTGTAAAGCGGGATAAACTTGAATGAGTTCGCGAACCAGCACGATCAGACCATGGGAACGGGGCTTTACGGGGGGTTTTATGGGGTAAAAATTGGTTTTTCTCACTTTTGACCCTCAAAACACAAAATTTCCCGATTTCTCTTTAGACCTTTTTAAAGAGCTTAAGAAAACAAATAATTTAGTATATAAAAGTATTTTTGTTCAATTATTAGTAACGGAGAAAATTATAAAAAAATTGTAAATTTAAAATTCCCATGTTATTCTTATGGAGAATCTTGATAAATGTTGTAGTTTGCTTGTTTATGGATATATTTTGATCAAAGTTGGCAAATTTATTTATTTTGTACTAAGCTATCAATATTTTACTCAAAAACACACTTTATTAGTTTCCTTGTAGCAGCAAACCTAGGTACTCGTTAAACCTAATGTTATTAAAATAAAACTGAAAATCAATTCAGACAAATGGAAATTCGCTTAGTCGGCAGGTTTGCTGCGGCGGGGGTATTTTATGGTGGTAACGCCTTGAGTGTTTGGAAAACGACTGAATGTTTATTATTTGAGAGTACTTACAGTCTATGCTTTGGTTTTAGTGCCATGGATTTTTAGTCCTTGTAGTGCATTTATATGTGCACTCTCTTTTGCTTTGGATTATTTAGACAAAATAAAAGAAATATACTTAACAAAATTGACATTTCCTTTAATGATACCTATATTAGAAAAATAAATCTGTAAAAAGTGTAATTTTTGTTAGATTTATACTGTAGCTATATATAGGGATATTATACTACTAAGAATAAATAATAGTCCTATAGGGATAATATTATTTTTTCTTCTTTAAGATAAAGATTTTTCTACAGAAAATTTAAAAAGGGGAAAGCACTTTTACGCACATGGTTTATCAACAGTTATCATTATGTTGATGATAAAAATGATACTTCCAGTGGTGAGGTGGTATAAAGTGTATTATGCACATCATCAGTACTACATCTAATGAATAAATTTAAAACTTATTGTGTAAAATCTATTCTTCTGATACAGGAAAATAAAATTATCAATCACGTACACTGCAGATTGTCTTGATTAAAGTATTTCGGTACAAAGTGCAACAGTTTAATCTCAAAGTGAGACGGTAAGAAACGAAACACTTTGCAGAAAACATGGCAGTGCGTAGCATATTTATTTACGTGCATTTGAAAATCACTGTGAGAAAAATGTCTTGGACCAGTGCAATCAAAAAAAGTGTAAGCTATCAATAGTGTCACTTCAAGTTAGATATATTCTTGATACAAGTGTTTGTCACTGTGATGGTCTCCGGGCCACTACCAGCAGCATGGATTGTGTCAACTCTAGCCCAGAGTCACCTGGATGGACCGCACCCATGTCTACCAACGTGTCGTAGCAGTGCTGTAGGTACTCGGGCCGCAGCTCTGCTGGAACATGGTCTATCTCGTGGTCCAGCGACTCCGCCAGGTCTGACAAACATACAGGGTGATCAGGGAGAACATAAAATAAACGGTATCAACAATCTGACACATACAACGCTTATGGGTAAGCGGTGGGAGTACTATGATTTACAATGGGGGAAATCACAAAAGTTGTAATAACTTTTTAACCGTAATTTTTACAGTAATTATTGGTATTGTACCATTTATATTTGAGTTAAAAGGGCTGTAAAATACTAAATGTTAATTTAAATCGTTTCAGTGGTTTGTTTGAAGATTCAATTTTTCATTAATTAATGGGTTCTTATGAAAAATCACTATTGAAATCGAAAATTAAAATAGCCTGGGAATGCTACAAGTCCGTTCTCACATACCAAATTTCAACGACATTGGACCACAGAAGATAAAATCTGTAGCTCTGTAAACATTCTCACACACATACGGACAGACAGACACACATCCATACATTACATCGAAAACGTTTTTTTTTAAGGGGACTCAAAATAGTATATTTCGTACCTAGGGCCGAAAATGAGGTTTTGCCGGCTCGAGATAGTTTTAAAGTTCGAGACGAAGTCGAGAACTTAAATCGATCGAGAGCTGCAAAACCATTTCGGTCCGTGGTACGAACGCTTTTTTTCACCACACTATACCCTATTACCACTATTCACCACTATAATATAATGCACACTGATCGTCAACACAACTACAAGTTTAAGGTTATGTGAAGAAATAATTTTTTGAGGAATCAGCAAAAATAAAAATAAATAGTTGCTAGGCAACGTTGACAATAACACAATTCTATTGCAATGATCGTGGATTTTGATTGTGTATTTAAAACGCATTCATGTTTTAAGTAAGTAAGCGGACAGCTGATTTTGCGGCCCCGGCCTGTAAAAACCTGCTCGGTCCCCAAATTGGCGACAGCTGGCATGGCCAGCAAAACGTAACTTTCGGCCACCAATTAACGTATGTAATACAGCCAAAAACATCATAGTGTGGTGAAAAAGATTTTAAATCCATACAAAACTCATATTCGGTAATTTTGACGAAGACAATACTTTTTCTCTATTCTATGTAAGCTATAGGCGGAGAAAGTATTACTGTATTAGCATTACTTTCGGTCAACAAACAAAAATAACACCACAGTATAGCCTAAAATAGTAATGTCTTGAAGATAGACAGTTTTTAAGTGTCAAATGTTTTATCATTTTTCATTATCATTTCAGTATTATTTTAATATGTAGTTTCAGAAACTTCATATTAAAAGTTGTATGATGAGAATACTTTACAGTAAGTTATTATTTCAACATTTTTAATTTATGAAAATGCATTAGAACTGCTTAGTATTTGAATGTTTATACAGTTCTTATTCAATAGGCTGAGGAGGAGAAAAGCCTAAAACACCCCCAATTGGCTCGAGCCCACTGAAACTTGATGGTCTTGTTCTATTTCATCACTTAAAATACTAATTTATCATTACTGTCAATAATCCATGAAATGCTAATACTACTAACAAATTTCAAAGGTTAAATAGTTTTATTTCACTTCAATTTTCAAGTGAGATTCAATTTTTACATTAAATAAATGATTTTGTTCATATAGGGTGTTACTCCAACAGACAAAGATTTATGCATTTGAAACATAATTTTTTCGTATATAAATTATTATAAGTAGTATCGATTTGTCTTGTTTACAAGATAAACAAGAATATACATAAATCGTCGAAAGATAAAAGTGTACAACGAATTTTGAGCTGTCATAACTAATATCTGACCGTTTAAAACTCTAAATACAAATATCCACAAGTATAAAATTTAAATTAAATTATATTGCTTTTTTCATATTACTATTCATTCCAGTATTTAAAAATTACCTTGATTAAAATTTATTTGTGATTTAAAAACCTCGGGAACAATTGTAAATACTATAATCAGACCGAAGTTTTACGTGGATATAAAACCACCCCACTAACCCCCACCCAGTACATCGAGGAGATTTTATTTCATCAATCACTTACGTCACTTCATCACAACTTGATTTTCTGTATTGATAAGTTTATCCTTGAACTTGATATAGCGTTCAGTTTACCTTTGATGTCCTCCACATGGTCGAAGTGGGTGGAGTACTTTTTGAGTTCACACTTGATAGTCTCAAACCCAATATCTTGCAACATCCGTTTGAACTCCTCACATTGGTTGTCACTGATCAGGAATGGTGGTATTTTTCTTTCTTCGTCCTAAAATATTCAATTTAATATTTTCTTATTATGTTCTAATGGCTTGGTATACAAATTGGGGTTTAAGTGTATGAACAATAATCATTATACAGGGTGTCTGGTCTTAAGTGTTGAATACAATTGTGGGTCTAACTACATGGTAATAGGGACTGAATAATGCCTATTTGATACTATTATTTTTTTTATCTTCAATCTATCTATATATTAATAGGCAAGCATGTTTCTTTAAAACCTTTTTTCTCAGCTCGTGTGCATCGCAGGGAAAATCTACGCATACTGTTGGAAATATATTTTCCTGTAGATGTGCAGAATGCTTTTAAAAATTAAAATAGGCTAACAAATAAGAACAAAAAATGATTTTGAAAACTTCAAAAAATTAACATGGACCATATTGGTTGCCATGATGGTGACGAAATAACAACAAAATGTAAACAGAAAATCAAAACAAATGGAAGAAATTCCAATCACATGTTTTTTTTACAGTGTGGGGAGAAAATAGAGAAGTCTGTACATTAATTATTTTTGGTCGAGTTTCGACCACAGGACGACCACTAGTTATCTTTAATACCCTAATGTTTCAGTTGAGGACTTCTAATCACTATTATTATCTTATTTCGTACATAACTGTATAAAACACTTATGACCAGACACCCTGTATAACAGAAGACTGATTTGGAATTCAAAAGAAAAATCTAATTTCAACAATTGTGAATGTTTTGTAGAGAATGAAATTAAATGGAGATTATAAGATGAGAAAAAAATGAACACACTTTTGGGATAGGAGAACAAGCACTGTTTTATTTACTTTTTTTTACACAACATGTGTTAGCAATAGAGAATAATTTAATTTGATTAAGAACACATGTTAGTTGCAAGGAAAAGAGATGTACATTAAATAAAACATAGAGTGTTAAATAATATGAATGGTTAAAGTTTACTGAACATACCGGGGGCCTTGAATCCCCAGTGGATTCAACAAAAACAGTTCACGAATCCACAGTTGGCAGGGGAAACACTTTGTGGGCAGATCTTCTGAGGTTGCCACTTGATGTTTTTAAGTCTATCACTCGCACAACCCCATCAGCCCCTGGATGAACTGATGTAATTCGAGCGAGAGGCCACGAGAGAGGTGGTGAGTCCATATGTACCAAAACAAGGTCACCCACTTCAAGATTTTTTGATTTCCGAGTCCACTTGGTACGTTGTTGCAAGTTGTTTAAGTATTCTAGGTGCCATCTATGCCATATGCGTTGATGAAATGCTTGAACTAGCTGCCATTGCTTGAGACGGTTTTCAGGAACTGTCAGGAGATTAGGTTCAGGTACTGCTGTGAGGGGTGCACCAATCAGGAAGTGTCCGGGAGTCAGTGCTGCGAGATCCGAAGGATCATTTGAAAGAGGTGTCAGTGGTCGGGAATTGAGCATTGCTTCGATTTGGGTCAACAATGTGATGAATTCAATGAGTGTTAAGACTGAGTTTCCCATTACTCGACGGAGATGATGTTTCACATTCTTTACAGACGATTCCCACAATCCTCCTTGATGCGGAGCGGCTGGTGGATTAAAATGAAAATTGATGCCTTTAAGTGAAGAGAATCGTTGAATCTTCCGTTTGGAGTCTTGACAATAAAGAGATTTTTCAACAATCTTGCGTAGGGTAGAGTCAGCACCAATGAAGTTGGACCCACAATCCGAGTAAATGTCGGAAGAATGTCCTCTGCGAGATACAAATCGAGTCATTGCAGCAATGAAAGATTCAGTCGTTAGGTCTGTTACTACTTCCAAATGTACAGCTTTCGTGACGAGGCAGATGAAAGTACAAAAGTATGACTTTATGTGTCTCACTGCCTTGAGGTTGAAGATTTTAACAGTAAAAGGCCCTGCATAATCTATGCCGGTGTGGAGGAAAGGTCGAGCAGGAGTTACACGAGACTGAGGGAGATCAGCCATGAGAGGACACACATTTCTAGGTTTGACTTTGAAACATCTGACACATTTATGGATACGAGAGCGTATGGCACAACGGGCAGACAGTATCCAAACATGTTTGTAAAGTAATGCTTGAGTAAGCTGAGGGCCTGAATGAAGATTGTAGATATGGTAGTGGTCAATGAGGAGATTTACCACATGATGCTTTTTTGGCAGAATAATGGGATGTCGAGCATCTTCAGGAAGTGATGTCTGAGAAAGACGTCCTCCAACACGCAATAATCCAAATGAGTCAATGAAAGGTGAAAGACGTTGTAAACGAGTGGAGCAAAATGATTTCCGTTTGAGGCAGTTGATTTCTTCTGTGAATACTTCTTTTTGTACAAGTTTAAAAATGTGATATTTTGTGTCTTTCAGTTCTTGTGTTGAGATGAAACCTTGGCGTTTTTCAGAACCTTTACAGTTGTGTATGAAACGAAGGACGTAAGCAAAAATCCTAAGAAGTCGTTCCCATGAAGAATATTTAATGAGAAGATTGGTCAGCGTAGATTCAGTGGTAGTTGACACAAGTACAGTTAGAGGAGTGTGTTTTACTTCATCTAATGTTGAGATATCTGTAGGTGAAAAAGTTACATCAGGCCAGTTTGAAGGGGGAAGAGAAAGCCAAGAAGGCCCTGACCACCAAAGGGGGTGAGACACAAGCTCAGTGGCTAGAATACCTCTTGAAGCACAATCAGCAGGGTTTTCCTTGCTAGGGATGTAACGCCAACAGTGATAGGGGACAAGTTCTTGTGTTTGGGCGACTCTGTTAGCCACGAATGTTTTCAGCCTGTAAGATGGAGTTTGAAGCCATGTCAAGGTTACTGAAGAATCACACCACAAATAACATTTGTTAAAATCGTTTTCTTCTATCCCTTCCACACGCCATACTAACTGACACGATCCATACATGATTAAGCTGAAGAGGCTACCTTAGCGGACTAAGCATATCTAATGAAATTTTACTAAGGAAGTAGATTGGGCGGTATTAGCTGTTGCGACAGTGATGCCAGCCATACATGGTATTATACCTAGGCCACTATGATTATAAAACCAAAATAAATTATTGTTTTATACCTCGTAATTAAAACATCCCAGTTATAATCTAAGATTTATTGCAATGTTTTGCAAAAAAAAAATGCCCTGAGTAAGAAATATATGAATATAACCATAGATAAAACATACTCCCTTAGTAGATTTGTCATCCTTATGGAACAGCTGAAGCCAATTTTATTGTTAGTTCTGTACGTCCAACTGTAGAGGTTATGTTTTGTTTACAATTTGTTTCTTGATATTTCAGTAATTTAAAACATCATTTAACCAAATAAAGTCTATGATATAACTCATATGCAATTTGTTCAGTAAACTTTAACCATTCATATTATTTAACACTCTATGTTTTATTTAATGTACATCTCTTTTCCTTGCTATCTGTCTCTGAGGAGCTGATAGGCAATTGAGTAATTGGCTGAAGTGATACTGAAAGCTTTTACGAGATTTAGTGGTTCATTTTTGAGCACGCTGAGAAGATATTGAAATTTAGTGACGTTTGAAATGCTTTCATTCAGATGGATGCTAGTGTCAAATAAGTTGATGAAACTGACCCACTGTAGAGGAGAACCATCAAACGTGATGAGGTCTAGTTTTGGGAGTCTTACGTGAGCAGATGATGAAGCTGAGATGTCACTAATTCTTGTTGAATCTTTACTTTCTTCTGGAACATCTTGCGGCTGCTGTTGGAGAAGGGCTTCAATCCGAGACTTGGCTTCGACGAATAGCAGTCGCAGTTTGTCTTCAGTGTCACTTACTGCATCCAAATCTAATTCTTCTGATATATGTTCCAAGGCTCTTTCCAGGTAATTTTCATAGGCTTCATGTTTCTTTTCTAACTGGTTCGAGAAGTTGTTTAAAGTTCTGATTTGTATCACTGACAAGATTGAGGGGGAAAGTGTTTCAAGCTCTTGTACAGATTTGAGAATCTTTTCAAAAGAATTTTGTATGAGAAGGGTTGATTTGTTGAAGTTTGAGAGTGAAATTGATCTGGTAGCCATATTGGACAAAACAGATGGAGTGAAACTTTACTAAGAATTAGATAGAGTTTGTGACACTATGAGAGTGGGGAGAAACATAAAGAGATTGAATGATAAAATAAAGATATTTCGATAGCTTGAAAGTGTTCTGAAAATTGAATCCAAAGACTGAAATTCAAAATCCAGGCTCGATTAGGACCAATGAATGTTTTGTAGAGAATGAAATTAAATGGAGATTATAAGATGAGAAAAAAATGAACACACTTTTGGGATAGGAGAACAAGCACTGTTTTATTTACTTTTTTTACACAACATGTGTTAGCAATAGAGAATAATTTAATTTGATTAAGAACACATGTTAGTTGCAAGGAAAAGAGATGTACATTAAATAAAACATAGAGTGTTAAATAATATGAATGGTTAAAGTTTACTGAACAAATTGCATATGAGTTATATCATAGACTTTATTTGGTTAAATGATGTTTTAAATTACTGAAATATCAAGAAACAAATTGTAAACAAAACATAACCTCTACAGTTGGACGTACAGAACTAACAATAAAATTGGCTTCAGCTGTTCCATAAGGATGACAAATCTACTAAGGGAGTATGTTTTATCTATGGTTATATTCATATATTTCTTACTCAGGGCATTTTTTTTTTGCAAAACATTGCAATAAATCTTAGATTATAACTGGGATGTTTTAATTACGAGGTATAAAACAATAATTTATTTTGGTTTTATAATCATAGTGGCCTAGGTATAATACCATGTATGGCTGGCATCACTGTCGCAACAGCTAATACCGCCCAATCTACTTCCTTAGTAAAATTTCATTAGATATGCTTAGTCCGCTAAGGTAGCCTCTTCAGCTTAATCATGTATGGATCGTGTCAGTTAGTATGGCGTGTGGAAGGGATAGAAGAAAACGATTTTAACAAGATCAAACCACTATAGTTCGGCCGCTTAGAAAGCGACCTCCTCCAGCATTGGTTTAGCATTAGCGCGCAGGTCGTTTTCTAAGCGGCCGAACTTTAGTAGTGACGTTAAAGTAATCTAACAACAAATTAATTGTTGATGTGACTGGACAACATAACCAAAGTGACGGTAGAGAAGATTCTTGTGGGTGGCCCCGCACGCCATTGCCATTAATACAATGGACAAATATTATTAAATATAGATAGTAAGCATAAGTTCTGGCTGGCGTCGACCGCTAAAAGTGCCGTGAAGTTACGGCGCACTCCTAGCGGTGGACACCAGATTTTATGCTAACTACATCACTGCTGTAGCTCTATATTTAATTCTATTGGTCTATGTTTATACGTCTATATTAGACGAAAATAATCATAAGACATGTAAATAAGGTATGGTAAAATCAAAATTTACGTAAAATTGTGTAAAATTGTTACCTTATTTGTTTACACAACTGTTCCCTCAATTTCCCTGTTTGCAGTTTCCTACTAAATACACGTTAATTCAATAAGAATATTGCGTTTGAAGCAAAAATGATTGTTTAAGTGATTTCAATATTTGGCCTATATTGATTATACCTTCGAATACTGCTTCCAGGGGTCTTTACTCCTCACTTTCATAAACGTTTTCTGAAAAAGTCGATCAGCCGGAAATAAAAGTAGCATTTGTCCCCCGGGTTTTAGAAGTCTGTAGAGATTTTCTACTCCTTTCCTAAAAAAAAAAAAACATATAAAGTTAAAAACATACAAATTTTGTAGTTATTTTACTTAACAACTTCAAAATAAGAAGTAGCCTTTTTTTTATTTTATCAATTCCTTTGCACCAACAAAACATCATCCACGTTTAACAAGAAATACATTTGTAGAAGCAATAAATCGTACATGGTGATAATATTACCATCATCATTATCATATGATAATCTATACTTATTTAATACGCAAGCAAGATTTTTAAAGAGCGTAACGTGAAGTTGTGCAGGAAACTTTCTTTTTAGGGAAATAATTAGAGAGTGAGGCCCTGGGGCCCTTTAAAGTTACATATTTCTCCATAAGATTAACATGGGAAACAAAAGTTGTTATGAAACTCCAGCTGTTGTCAGAAATTTAAAGTGATGAGAACTAAGAAGAAGAATTAAGAAGTGAAGAAGTTAATTGTAAACAGTAAATAAGTTTACTACAAACATTTACAAACTTGGTTAAAATTCGTTTTAAAATAACGCCTTTTATACTTAGCAATTGCTCGAATTCGAGCAACAGGAACACTAGTATTATTTACTCTGACTGATTTAAAGCATTATAAAACACATTGAAAAAAATGTTTAAAGGTTGTGCAGTCCGGGATTTCTACTCGGAGGATAATTTCATTTCCAGCAACGCGATAATCAAGATAAACGACAGTTGGCCAGGGTTTGCCTTCCGTCCCAGGTTGGCAAACTTTAAGAAAATAAAGATGAGATTAACCTTGACCTAGATTGTTTGTGAGTAAAATCTGTTAAAATGTTTTCTACATAAATTTATAATTCAAAATATGAATATCTCATTTTTTGCCTTACAGACAAGATGACGTGGATTATTTTATTGACAAGCCATTATGCAAGGAGGTACATATGTATATATTCTATAATTACTAATTCGCCAGCTAGTTTAATTTTTCTATATATAAATGAGTCTTTTGTAAATCAGAATTTACGTTTACATTAATTTACTTCAAGAATAACACTTTTTATCTGGTATAAATTTATTCAAGTTTTAGGTCTAGCACATTAAAATGGTGCTTTATCACTGTATAAACCATCCACAACTTACCTTAGATCTCGAAGCCATTGCATTACATAGAAGGAGAATATTTTGTTGAACCCTGCGGAACTTTCCTGTTTTTGCAGGAACATAGAAATGTCTACCGCGATGTCCAAAACTTCAAACTTGACTTTTTCAGACGCATTGTGTTTGAGGGCGTGTTCTATGACTGCGGGAGATACGTCTGCTCCCAGGAGTAGCTGGAAGTCCTGAGGGAGCCAGGGAAGGATGACGCAGGAAGTCATGTCTCCAGGACCACAACCTGCGTCCAGGATCCTCTCTTCAGGCTCCCATTGGAACAGATGTTGGTTGTCCTTAAGGACCTGCGCTATCTTGTCGTACTTGGGCGTCCTCTTGTTAAGTTCCGAATAAATATCTGCATGCTGCATGTCCTGCAAAATGCAAATTATAAACAATCAACATTAAATCCTGACATATTTAAGAAAATTCTCTACGAATACGTACGATGTGCAAGAAATATGTGTACTTTTAAATGTAATACAATTAATTTAGTCTTTAGACTGCTAATAAGGATGAGTAATCTTTTTATTCATCAAATCTACTAAGGGAGTATGTTTTTAGACTGGTGCAAAAACTAGTGAACTATAAATTAACGTAAGTTTTATCTAATTGCGATTATTAGAGTACATTTACCTAAGCTAACAATTCTCATTTAGACCGAGCCTAGCCCAGTTAAGTAGCAAAGCTCTCAACCATGTGACTGTGTTGAAGGCCAGGGTCTATATCTGACCAATAACCAATAGTGCCACTTGATTATGCAATGACCTAGTGGTTTAACCGCATTTATATCTAGAATATATGTAGGATAAAATGGTCTTCTAGGTTAGGTTAACTTAACTAACTCTCTCTAGGCTGGAAATCTTATTTCGCAATAGCATGATTGGTGTACTAGGTCAGCAATCATTACGAAAATGTAATAAAATAGAATGACTTAGATCCGTGATTTATCTGTGAACATCAATCACTCAATATCCAAACTTGACTGGGAATCCGAGTTGTTATGGTGCTTGCTTTTCAATAAGAACAAGAAGGCTTTAATTTCTTGATGATATTGGTTCTGGACCAAATTGTATTTGGGTTGGGTGTTATTTATTAGTTTATTAACTGTAAAAATCTAGTTAAATGAAATTATATTGGATGCACTTAGTTAAATAGGTATACTGTAAATCTCTTAATGCCAGTGATAGTTTCAAGTACAGCGTGCGGATGATTTTTTTTTATATAAAAAGTATAAACAATTTAACCAAAATTGTAAACCAACATTAACCAATGATTGAGCTGGTAAGGTCTACAGGCTGCTTTAGCTGTTCCTGTACATTAGGTTCACTATTAACATCGAGGATATCCTCAATGTTATTTATTGGTGACAATGCTATTTATATTCAAGCCTCAGGCATATCTCCAGCGATGCAAGTTACGTAAGTGTAAGTGGTACTTTGCCTCCAAGTCTAGTCGTACTTAAACTCATATTAACATCTCTTACCAATGGGATCATCGTCCTATAACAATTCCTTGGCGCATAATAGGATTTTACATCATTTAAATACACTTCAAATTGTTTTTACTTTTAATAATTCATTATTTTCATAAATTAATTTGATAAGTGCATACAAATGATTTGTTAAATATATTGCTAGATAAAAATATAAAAATAAACCAATTAAAAGTTATAAACCATCACAAAATAATTCGGTAATTGGAAAAGTACATCGTACTTTTACATTATATTTATGTAAACGTTCATCAAACAAATTATTTCAAATCATTGGAGATTTTGGATCACATATGTACATATATGGAGTTTTTAGAGACTAAGCTATAGATTGTATTGATAATATTTTAACTAGAATCCAATCAATTAGAATTTCCTATTATTTCACTGATTTATGAAACAGTCATATTAAAAAGAATTGGTTTTATTTCTACAGCAAATTTGCTAACTGTAACAGAAACTAGGGTTGTAAAAGAATTGTGAATAATAAGAAGCATAACTATAATGGACAAAATAGTTAAATTAACATAAACTGAAATATACAGAAAAAAAAACTTGAATTCATCCCATAACACCAACAATTATTTTTTAGGACATAAGCTTAAGGACCTTATTCATTTGTGGTTAGACTTTAGTGGTTAAAACTTATATTTGGTTCACAGATGTAATGTAGAATTATAAGCGAAAGATCCTTATTTCTCCTGACTAGGGTTTCAAAATGATATCAAGACTAGGATCCGACGATGATATAAACCCTATATTTCTATATCGTAGATTCCTAAGTTATAACTTGATATGACATTGCGGAGTACGTAACGGATTGATTATCTGTGGTTAGAACAAGGATATTAGTATCACATTTTATTAAGATATGAATACATTTTTAAACATAACCATTTATATTGAGGATAGGTGTCTATTAATTTTACTGTTTTTATTTTATGTGTGAGAAATACCTGTTTTTTACAATGGTTTTTAATTACATGAGAATACAAAATTAAGGCCAAAACGTAGCACCAACACTTAAACATGACAAAATGTTGATATTCGTTTTATTGCATGATTTAGAATGTACTTTATAATATTGTGGTTCTAATTATAAAAAAATTTTGGAAATAATACATGTATTTTAATGTCTTTTATCTCCCAAACAAATTCTGGTGTAGCAAAGAAATGGCTTGGTCCTCGGGTACTTAATTATAATTTAGTAATCGTTATGGGTCACAATTAAATCAAAACCTTAACTCCTAGAGTAGTGTAGCTTGTCTATAAAACGAAGAATGTTTGTTTGGACTTGAAATCTTGGGACTGCTTCTGAAAATATTCCAAATAAGTTGCAATTTTATTCAAAAAAGTTCCCCATGTTTCTCGTTACTCCTTCAGAAACTTCGTACACATTTCGAGAGTTCTTGGCATGGATATTAGGGGACGGAACACACCACTTTTTAACGCCAAAAATGCTTTAATGTCACAGCCATTCATTGATATCAACGAAAATAATAAACGTAATGAAAATATTAAGTACCTACTATTTGCATTGAAAAAAACCACAATGTTCCAGTAGTTAACAACAAATGAATTGAGTCAGTGACCTCTCCAACCTCCAACCATATCTGAACAGCAACCAAGATGAAATGGGCTGGGCATTGACCGTTGTCCTTGATAAAGATTTATTAATCGAAAAGCCGAAAAGCAATATAGAAAACTGCACCGGACGACCTCGCCTAGCAACTTCGCTTTGCCAAAAAGAAGATCGACCACTCCAATACCAATAGAGGAAAAATCCCCATTTTAAGATATTTCTAACACTTTTTCGCATACAATTGTTCTTTTAAATGAACCGAACCGATTATTCCAAACTTTATCAATTATAGATTTTTGTGCGATGAGACAGAATTGCTTGAGAGAAATACGTTTTTGTAACTGTTGTTTTTTACAACCAATCGAATTTAATTGATTCCCATTCACAAAAATTATATCGAACGATATAAATTAACGTTAGCATTAGGTGGTATTATTCAATTAAATGGTTGTTGTATATTTTGGTTAAGATCAAAACCTGGTCATCTAGAGTCAAACGCTTTCATTGAAATTAAACGTATTATCTTCGAACATGTATCGTCTGATACGCGAGTAACAAGAATTCCTTCAGTATAATTATATAACTGGAAAATATCAAGGAGCGTTGCGATAGGTATTGTTGAAGACAATTTTTCAATTATTTTATTAATATTTTTAAAATTAATTCTTATCAGAATCATTTGGAAATATATAGCGATGAGTATAAGAAAAATAAGAAAAACATGAGTACGAGACCAACGATTAAAATTTAATGATTTTAAATGAAATAGTAATAAATAACCTAAACGTGTATATGTCAGTTACATCACATTCCACTATCGAAGTTACCAGTATTGAACTATTCGATATTTTCACAAATCAATCAACGAATAAAATGTAATCTATCGACAGTTTGGTCGTTACCTCGGACAAGTAGGTGAAGTCTTCTCTCGGGTTGTGGTCAAGTGTTGAGTGACTCTGCTCTCTGACTTCACCACAAGTTGACTTGAGCTAGTCCCCGGTGGGAGGGGTACAGGAGAGGACGAGGAAAGGACAAGGAGGAAATGGCAACCGTCTGTCCGGCCTACGTGACAAAAATCGCAGTTCAGGGCGAGGAATCGAACTTATATAATAAAATACATTTATATTCAGTATAGTATCTAGAATGCAAATACGGCAATTCATACGAAGAGATTGAAACGTGATATTCATCTAGGAATATTTGAACTTCATTAAAATTGGTGACTTTAAGGTGCCTGCCACAAGGATTGTAACAGTACTTTTGCACCACAGATAAAAAAAGGAACCACGAATAAACGGCCAAAAGATACCAAACTTATTTATATTAACCAAGCAAATTACATCGGTTGAATGTAGTCAGCTTAGAAACCCGATCAGTAAAAGTCCAAAACTTTCGATGGTTTTGTACATAAATTATTGGTCCAATAAATCAGGTTGGTGAATCTGAATAAAATTTACATGGGAAATCGTCGTTCCTTTAAAAATAAAGAGATGCAGTAAACTTAACGAAGAAATTCAATCAATAAGTCACAAAAATAATACTAATTTGTCTGTGGAATCTGGTGTTAACAAGTGTTAATGGACAAGAAAATTATAGTTTTTAACATAATGATCACCCAGTAGTTCGTAAAGGCATTATATAACGCGGCTGCTGCAAAGTATCGCTCAATCGCGTACGTTAGAGTTTAACCGGCATTGACAATTAATTCCTCAAATACACATTATTACTCTTGGAAAACCTTTACTTTATTCGCCTTACCTTGTATATTCTTGCCATCCGCTTTCGTATACACCGGTTCATAATCCTATTATTGATTACAACCCCCCCCCCCCACGATCTTATTTGAGATGTATAATCAATGGTCCTCTTCCAGCATAAAGTAAGGTATAGAAACTATGTAATGTAAAAATTTGGTATTAATAGATTGACGACTAAAGACCAATTTAGAACAAACAAACAATCAATGTTTTATGGATGTGAGTGTTACAACCATATATCATTCAACTGTTAAGTCGTGCTCTTTCGTCCATTTTACACTTGTTTATGCCCAAGGTTAGTATATAGGGTTACTTATAAGGGGTACAAGGGTTTATAATCTATATCTCAATGGGTTAAACCTATATACTAACCTTGGTTTATGCCTGCATGTACATACACACATATATTAGCATGTGCACGTGTAATGTGTTATTTTTGTGTATTTCCTGTTTTTAATATGCATAAAATATGAATCAATGGGCTTTAGATTAGGAAGTGGGAATACGAAAGTGTTTCAATCAAAGAACAATACATTAATTAGGAATAATCAGTATTATCCAAATATACACTTATACAGGGTGGGGCTAAAAGGATAAAGTTTTCCTACAGTTGCCTGGCAAAGTGGGTTTCCTTGTACTGATTGTAGCACGCAAAGTAGCTAATTCCTGTATTTACTTACTTTTGCCGGACTCATTTTTCCGCACTCCAATAACTTATTCCAAAAAAAAAAAAAAAAAAAACACGATTCACTTTTATTAGGCACGTAATACGTGTACGCTTCAAAATAAGTTGGCAACACTTAAAGATATTACGAATACATCAGCTGGTGCAGAGTTTCCCATTTCGTTAACGCTTGGGTCTAACCTAACCTAAAAACCTGTTGTATAGTGTTTGAAGACTAATTATTTATATGCTTATAGTGTTAAAAAACTAATTATTTTTATGCTTTATAGTAGGTAACTTTTGTGAAGATATAATGTGTAACGCTAGCACTAGTTACACAAATAACTATTTTTACTGGCGTAGTACTCCAGCTGTGTAGGTGTAAGCGGACACTTTTAATCCTGTTGTCACCACTCACTCTATAATTACAGTAGCAATCATGGTTTAGACCAGACAACATCGTTGTTATGTAGTGTGTACGTATTTCCAAAACAACGAGCCAGTAGATGCGACGCAATGAGATTCTCACGGACGCTTTTTATTTTTCTCAACTACACTATTCCTACTTAGGTCTACAGTAGCCCTGATTCCTACTGCAAACCACAGCCGGAGTACCACGAAAGTGAAACTGCTTAGTCCGTTTTCCCATACTTAGTTTTTCAATTTCCACGTTTAAATGTAGTAAAACACATTTGAAAAAAAATTGTTTGTCACTGTGCAATTAAGGCAATCAAAGCACGTGGGGACAATAGTAAGTATAAGGAAAAATTGGAGATGAATGAACACGTCCTTGATCTTCAATGTGGTACGTTACGCAACACGATCGCGTAATTTATGTAGCGTTGAGTGTGGTATTTATCATTACACAACGGGTTTTCGTAGTGTGCCAGATTCATGAATGTAGGTCACAAAAAACACATAACTAGCTCAGAATAATATATGTGCACTCGAGTTTTTTCGGGTGGTAATTCCTTTTCAGGTGTGAGCGTGCACGCCGCTGCGACTTTGCCAATGTCTACCCGGCTACTACAAAATACACATTGGAAAATGGTAAATGAATCTGAATTTTACTATTCAAAAGTGTACAAAATAAACTAATTCCCTTCTTTTCTATGATTAATGATAAAAACAAGCGGAGAATAAATTATTTATAACCTAGGAATTTGTAATTTTCAACTACACGCAAACTCAACATAATTACAATACCAGAAAAAAGAATATTATCAAACCTATAGCTCATAATTTACAAATATTCGAGTTATCACCACAATAAATTGGTCCAAAAATTTTAAATAACTTACCGACAAGTGTAATTACTCTAGAAAATCCCTCTAAGTTTAGACTTTCTTTAAAAGAATGGGTCAAGACTATAAGTATTTTTTCCATTGGCAGATTATTTTGAGGACTGCTGGAATTAGGTATAAATAAACCTTCCCACTCCTTCTAGCTCATTTTTGTCATGTAACAATGTTGTATTTTGGGAAGATTCAGTTGATTTTGTGTAAATACAGATTTATTAGTTTTATCTAGGCTATTAGTTTTAAGTCTTTATTTAACCATTGACAATATGTCCTGTTATTATGATGTACTGACATGTAACTTAATCTTTACTGTTATATAAAAATCTAAGGGTGTCCGTTATTTTGTGTGTTATTTTGGCTTGAACTGTCAGATACTGTATTTGCGAAGGTTTATATATAATAGTTTTGCCAGCATATCTGCAAATATGCAAACTAATTGCTGTTCTTAATCTTATTTTTAGAAGGTTTCAACTGACTACTATAAGATCCCCGTGCGTTGAACGGGCACACAGCTAGTAAAAATCTAAGGGTGTCCGTCTGTATGTGTGTTACTAATAGGCGCATAAACTACTGAACTGACTGGGCTTAAATTATACAAAAATATTGCTACCATACCAAGGACCTTTATAGGGCTATTCACACTTCGATACTGACCGTGGGCTTCGCCCCTTTGGCTTTAAAAGTTCTAAGGTGAGGATTTTAAAAGTAAATATTGATTGGTATCCATGGCTGCCATGAGAACACATAAAATGTTTGCAATTTGCTATGCCACCAATTTGATTTGTGTACACAAACTGAACTGTCAAACCACATTAATTCACAATTCCACAGCTGGTTTATAAATAGGCATATAATATTCTCGACAATCATGTGACATGTTTATTTATTCTTATATTTGATGGTTCATTGATTATTTATTTTATGAAATAAGTGAGATTGCATATCTGTTGCTGTATCCAACCCTAATTAATTATTAAACATTTCGCTAATGTGAATAATTGTATTACAAGATTTTGGTGTAAAAAATAGTGAAATTTTAAAGTTCACATTTACTTGAATCATTTTAACATATTTGAACAATTAACACGTGTTTAGAGTACACACCTTAAAAATTGAAACTTTTTCTCACGGAGATAATTGATTGTATATTTTTGCCATTTTGAGAGAAATATTGTTCACACAATTTGCCTTTTCACAAATTTTTAAATCATAATTTCATATTACTACCCATAGATTAGTTATGATGTTTTCTAATCCACAGGTAGCTACTACCTATCTATATTATAAATTTTGACACTTCCTGTAGATTTCACATTCTATTGTAATAATGAATAACTTTTTACGAGCGTTTCATGGTCATTACATGTATAATTTCAACCAAGTTCCTCTTAACTTAACCTACCCTCGACATAAACATTGAATGACGTTAAATTTTCTAATTCTAAGCTGATATACAAATATTTCATTTTAAAAACAACAATAAAAAACTAAGTTGTATATGCACTTGCCTTTTGTGCATGAATAGTAGGAGCTATAAATGTAGGGCTAAGTATATTTCTGTTTGTTTTAGTAGGAAGAGTGTTAACGTTTTTGTTTGTTCACATAGTTGTTGTTATAGACATTTGTATAATCAATGCTGACCACATGTTTCTTTTCATTCAAATCATAATATTAACCATATGTTGTAAACTATTGTTTGTCTATGTTTGATTTAATCTGTTAAAAGTAAGTAAAAGCTTTGAGTTTTTTTATTTGTTTTATTGTTTGAAATTTGTTGTATATGTAATTAGTAAGTTTAAAGTTTTTGATAGGTACATTTATTGGAATTGAATCTTATTTTACACTGTTTTTCATTTCAGATTTCAAAAAGACCATTTAAACATACATCAACCCCGGATGAAGGACGGGTCCTCTAATCCCGGGATCCCGGCCGATTTTTGATACCTAGAAATCCCGGGATTGGTGACTTTTAATCCCGGGATTAACGGGATTGCAAAACCTATGTTTGTATTGATTTTTTTGTGAATTTGAGGACTTTTACTTGAGGAAAACTAATAAAAACAGTCCAATAACACTTGAAATACACATATACTCTTTATTTTTAGGACGATTATACGAAATGGTATAAGTAGGCCTAATGATATTTTTGATTGGAAAATGTAATTATCATTAAACTCAATAGGCGAACGAATGTATGCCTAAATATATGTTTCAGTTTTAGACGATTTGGATTTAGTTTCTGTAAATGTTATTACATTGGTTAGAGCTTAATTACAGTAGGCCTACAAGTTATTTTGAGTTTTACTGTTGACATTTAACGTAAACAACGCAATTCGTGTAGCAAATATAACATTGCAATCGGAAATTTAAGTTATATTTTCATTGATGCCATAAAATATAACTATTAACACAAGATTATAATCTCATTACAGTATTAAGATTGCTTATATTTAGGGTCTTTAGCTTTTTCTTCGTATTTGTTATTAGTCAGGCGATTAATTGTCTTACAATCTAAAATTACGTTTTTCATACACACACTACATAAGCAGATGGTTTATTGTTTTACAGTATCTTATATTGTTTTATTGCTGTCAGTCAAAATAACATTTTAACGCTGCTACTCGTGATTCTTCCCATTTTATTATCTTTTTATCTTAGCTATATTTAATCTATATATTAGCGTGACGTATCTAGGCTACGTGCGAGTGCGGTTGCTCGTGATTTTTTAAATGTATTTATTATATTCTAGAGTGACATATCAACATTTATACACTGTAAATAAGAAATACGGGCGATGAAAGTTTGGCGTGGTAATATTTATTTACTTAGAAAACGGAAACATTGCGCAGTGTAACACTGGTAAGGCCAGTTTAAAACATTAAAGTACTCAACGAGGAGACTTCTCGCTCATTTAAAATAACTAAAAAGTTAAATACCCCCGCCGCAGCAAACCTGCAGACTAAGCGAATTTCCATTTGACTGATTGGATTTACACTGAAATGTCTACTTAAAAATATAACATTTATTCCCTAAATAGAATTAGTTTAACAAGTACTTAGGTTTGCTGCATCAGGGAGGGTAAAACTGTTTTTTTGTAAATGTTAATAGTTAGTAAGAAATAAAAACATTTTCCAAATTTGATCAAAATATGTTCTTAAACAAGCAAACTACAACAGTTTACTTATTCTCCATAAGAATAACATGGGAATTTTAAATTTACAATTTTTGGAATTTACTTCGTAACCATTAGGCACATAATAACGCTTCAATATACTAAATTATTTGTTTTTTTAAGCTCTACAAAATAGTTTGGAAAGAAATTGCAAAATTTTATGTTTTTTGAGTCAAAAGTGGGAAAAACCCATTTTTACCCCATAAAACCCCCCGTAAACCCCCGTTCCCATGGTCCGATCATGCTGGTTCGCGAACTCGTTCGAATAAACGTAGGTTTACACGTTTGTACCAAATTTCATCAAAATCGGATCGTTTTTGCTCGAGTTATCGCGCTAACGGACACATATATAAATATATATATATATATATGAATTTGAACGGATGGTGTTTTTGGCCTCTAGGGACCTCAAATAGAAAAAAAAATCGGTCCCGGGTCCAGGTCTTACCATGAGTACTACGGTAATAGCTTATTCCCTATATGGGAAATTCGCTAAAATCATAATATTATATAATCCCGGGATTTATCCCGGGATCGGCTGAGACAAATCCCGAAATCCCGGGATTGGATTGGAGGCCCGGGATTGAGACCCCTATCTGCTAGTAAATAAATAAATAATTAACCCATTAAAACGTAATAATTATCGGAAATTGTTGCATTTAATTGAACTTGAATTTAAGTACACTTTTTCTTTCTACTGCGAAATCTGAAGCAAAGTTATGTTTTTATGTGTTAGATCTCTGGTAAAGCTCGAGTGTGTATTGTACATCTGTTGTGTATATGTTGTGTATATGTAGTGTATATGTTGTGTATATGTTGTGTATATTTGTTGGTTATAATCATCGGTTGTAAAATCACACCGAATAAAACAGAAGCAATGAAGGTTTGTCGAACCTAATTAGCTAATCCATAAGAGTGATAATGCCATAAGGTATGTTACAGCTACAATCAATCTAATGCGAAAGAGCAATTTGGCTGGTGATATGTTTCATAAGAGGCCACGTGCGAAAGAGTGTGAGGTTTTTTTTTTGCTCGTTGGGTTTGTTTGAATTTTTCGCCGAAGCAATATCGATACCTAGAAGCATCGGACATCCAATAGACATTTAATAGACAAATGAATTGATTGTAAGTTTATTTCACCATATATTTTTTGCAGTATCCCGTTATAATCAATAACTCGAAATTCTGGACGTAACATTGTGATTTTACAATTAAAAAAAAAAATAAACTAGTTAACACATTAAACAATAATTAATTATGGGTTTGTGATTCTACCCCGTACGATACACTTTGGTCGGTGCCGGTACAAGGTTTTTAAGACACTTTCTTCTCATGAGGAAAACACGCTGTATATTTTAAAGTGAGTTAATAACCTGAAGAACTGGTTGAAGCTAACCTACCTCAAAGACCTTCCACCCGCTTATGGTCAGTGACACAGCTATGCCCTACTTATGATATCGAAACGTAAACAGTTTTAATCCGCAGTACTATACTGACAATTTAGTATACCATGGCAAAAATGTCGTTCGGATTCCACTAAACTGTAGGTCCCCTTAGTTGCTATTAGCTGTATAAGCTAATTAACAGCTGTGTCTAAGGAATAAGTCGGGCCTAGTCACTAACAAGACTACAAGATCGCGCCACTCATCCTACACTCATCTCCATTCATACTTGGCTTAAAATACCTACTTTGTATGGTCGCCATTTCATTGAAAAATAATAAAGTGTTAAAGTATTAATAAAACTTATTTACAACTTATTAGAAAATTATGTAAATCATTGCATTTTTATAGTAATGTCATAATTTAGCCATTCTAAGTGTATGAGTTTGTGTGTTGCTGTCAATGAATGTTTAAAACATTTTCCGCAGGAATATTTTTAATAAACATATCGTGCTCTTGGAGTAAACTTAAACGATTTTATTGCTGGATTTTTCAACCAAACACAAAAGTGTCTCACCAACCATACACTCATCGATGTATGGTGGATGATCAGATTATTCATCACTCGGTGTCATATCGGTTTCGATTACAATCCCTAATAATGTTGTGTACATGTACAAAAAGATACATTTACGCACTATTTTTAACAACAGCCCTAGTCATAAATACGTTGTTTGAATATAATTGCAAAAATGACAGAAACTCTTTCATATTAGGTTTTTACATAGTGTAGCCGTACGAGTTAACACTTACAAACTTTAATACAAGTTTAATTCTCAGTGGTTTGGCAATATTGCACCCATGAAAATTAGACCTACCTAATAATATTATGCAAACCTACTTATTCAGCTGTCAAAAAAATATTCATTAAAGGAACGGACTCAATTTGAAAGAGAATTATTATTTAGGTGTAGGGTTCTCCTGATTGGATTTTCACCAAAATATCTCCTTAAAAATTTCATATTTATTCCCTATTTAAATAACATTTAGTTTAACAGGTACTTTAGGATTACTGCCACAGGGAAGGTAATTAAGTGTGTTATGGTTAAACGTTAATAGTATAGTATGAAATAAACATTTTCCAAATTTCATCAAAATATGTTCATAAACAAGTAAACTACAACAGTTTGTTTATTCTCATGGGAATTTTAAATTTACAGTTTTTTTTTACTTTCCCCGCGCATGTTAACACTTCAATATACTAAATTATTTGTTTTTTAAACTCTACAACTGGATTTAGAAATAAATTGTTAACTTTTATGTCTTTATGGTCAAAAATGGGAAAACCCCATTTTTTACCCCGTAAAACCCCCCATAAACCCCAGTTCCCATAGTCCGATCATGCTGGTTCGCGAACTCATTCGAATAGCGAACAGGTAGCAAATGTCATCAAAATCGGATCATTTTTGCTTGAGTTACTGTGCTAACGCGCACAAATATTTATATTAATTTGAACGGATTGTGTTTTTGGCCTCTGGGGACCTCAAAACGAAAAAGTAAATAGGTCCAGGTCTTACCATGAGACCTACATTAATAGCTTATTCCATATATGGGAAATTCGCTAAAACAAGTAAATTATTTTTTTCCTTCGGTTACCTGACAAAGCGGGCTTCCTTGCACGGATTATAGCACGCAAAGTAACTAATTTCTGTATGTTACTTTGCACTACTCCAGTATTCCAACCAAATAACACAAAACAGTGTGCTTTTATTAGGCATAGTTCAGGAGCAAACTGCACATATCCAGCTTCCGTGGGATTTTTTGTGAAGGGAATGTGTGACTATGTTGGATCTCTTTATTATATGTCACATAATGGTGTAGTACCGGGTGTTTACCCTCAAATTGCGGGGTTTGGTTTTTATGACGTCGTAAATCCAAGATGGCCGCCATGTGTGACATCTATTCATTAAATTAATAAAACTCTTTCCAGAGTATAAATAATCAGATTTTAGTTTACACCATTGAATTCAGCTCGAAAAAGCAAACAATTTGGTATCTTGAATCATTGCTTTATGTCCATTGGTTACCGAGATATTGCACGCGGTAAACACAGAACATTGTCCCCATGTTATCCTTACGGGAAAAATAAAATTGTATATCTCACTTATTTCTGAACATATCTTAATAAAAATTTGTATGTGGCTTGATATAGTAGAGATCATCTTGAACATGGCCTAAAATCCCCCATTTTGACATTTCTCAGGCAGCAAGCCTGCATACTCACTTCCCATGTTATTCTTATGGTCAATTTTTTGCATGCTTGTTCATGAACATACTTTGAGAAATTATGATGTGTGGCTCCATTTTAATTATTTATTGAAGCATTTGTAATTCGTTGAGTATACAGGTCTGCTGCTACGGGGGTATTGTAGCTATAAACAAATATCACAAATTATAGGTATAAAATAAAATAAAATAGACTATAGTTCTGGGTCATACGTAATTTAGTGTGATTTTGAATTAAGCAAATGTATGATTTGTGTTGATAGATAGATAATGACATATAGAATCGTGTACTACCGGGTGTTTTGTCTAAAAGTGTGGCCTAGCTGTTTTTTTTTGGCCCGCCGTCTTGGATCCACCATATTGGATATTAATAAATTTTTTTAATGTAATGCTGGTGTTGTAACTCATCATTATAAACTAGATGTTCACGCTAATTTCAGTTTTGAAAACCGTTTGTAAATATCGTTTTTCGTTTCGAACATATATTGAAATGAAAACTCCCCCCCCCCCATACATTTCTTACGGACGTTTCGTACTTTGATTATTTTTTTCATAATATGAGAAAATAATCAAAATCTCATAATAAGAACTGGATATATTATATCCAGTTCTTATTATCGCTTGCAATTCGTTCTGGTCTTAAAGTATTCAGTGATGTATGGGTTTTTATTTAAGCTATCGATCATTAAAATCGGACGAGTTAGAACTGAGCTATGAACTCAACACAATATTAAATTTAACTTTTTCCATATCAGTTTTTATTAAAAGATTTATATCTCGGGCTGTTAATACGTCAAAAGGTTCATTCTGGTCTCAAATAACACGGTAAATGTTTGGTTTAAAATTTTATTAATCACTAAATGTAATCTGACTAATTGAAAAATGAGTCATAAACCTTTATTTAACATTAATAATTATTTTTATTTTGAAATTTGTCTTTGTTTAAAGCAATTAAAGACATACAGGGCTGGTCATCAGGGTTACAACATTTGTTTGGTGTAAGTACAAATAATGTGTGTGAGTAAATGATGTGTGATAATGCATATAAGACTAAGAGGTTCCACGTCTAAAAATTGTAACACTGATGACCAGCCCTGTATGTCTTTAACCAAAGAAATTTTTGAACATAAAAATAATTTAATGTTAAATTATGGTTCATGACTCATTTTAAAATAACTTAGTCAGATTTCATTTAGTGATTAATAAAATTTAAAACCAAACATCAACCAAGTAATTTGAGACCAGGAAGAACTTAGAGACGTATTAACAACCCGAGATATACATCTTTTAATAACAACAGATTTGAAATAAGTTAAATTTAATATTGTGTTAGGGTTCGTAGCTCGACTCTAAACTCGACGGAATTTAAAGA
Source organism: Macrosteles quadrilineatus (assembly GCF_028750875.1). NCBI lineage: Eukaryota > Metazoa > Arthropoda > Insecta > Hemiptera > Cicadellidae > Macrosteles > Macrosteles quadrilineatus. The sequence goes on from NW_026542594.1 coordinate 163,764,077, forward strand.
TCATTAGCTCAAATGAAAGCTCATACATCACTGAATATTTTAAGACTAGAACGAACTGCAAGCGTTTAGGAACTGGAGATTTAAGAAAAATGATCTTTAAAATGTTCAAAGTACGAAACGTCCGTAAGAAATGTATGGGGGAGAGTTTTTATTTGAATATATCTTCCAAACGAAAAAATATATCTAAAAACATATTTCAGCATTGAAATCAGCGTGAAAATCTAGTTCATAATGATGTGTCACAAAACTAGCATTGCATAAAAAAAGTTATTAATATCCAAGATGGCGGCCGAAAACACCGGCTTTGCCACACTTTCAGACAAAATACTCGGTAGTACACGATTCTACATGTCATTACCTATCGCCAACAATCGTACAATTCCTTAGTCAAAAAAAATCCTACAAAATTACATATGACTCACAACTGTTAATAGTATAATTTATTTTATTTTCTAATACCTGTAATTTGTTTATAGCTACAATACCCCCGTAGCAGCAGACCTGTATACTCAACGAATTGCAAATGCTTCAATAAATAATTAAAATGGGGCCACACGTTAACATTTCTCAACACGTATGATCATAAACAAGCATGTAAAAAATTGTCCATAAGAATAACATTCGAAGTTAGTATGCAGGTTTGCTGCCACGGAAATGTAAAAATGGGGGATTTTAGGTAATAATCAAGTAGATGTCTACTAAATGAAGCCACATACCAATTATTTTTAAGATATGCTGAGTAATAAGCTAGATATACAATTTTATTTTTTCCCCATAAGGATAACATGGGGACAATGTTCTGCGTTTTCCGTCTTTAATATCTCGGTAACCAATGGTCATAGAGCAATGATTTAAAACACCAAATTGTTTGATTTTTTGAGCTGAATTCAATGGTGTCAATTAATATTTGATTATTTTACTCTGAAAAGAGTTATTATTAATTTAATGAATAGATGTCACACATGGCGGCCATCTTGGATTACGACGTCATAAAAACCAAACACCGCAATTTGAGGGTAAACACCCGGTACTACGCGATTATGTGACATATAATAAAGAGATTCCACAAAGTCACACATTCCCTTCACAAAAAATCCCACGGAATACAGTTTGCCCCCCGACTAGCACGTAATACGTGCACTTTTGAAAATAAGCTGGCAACACATAAAGATACTAGTCTTAGATCAGCTGGTGCAGCGTTTCCCAGCATTTGACTATTGATACAACGACGTAGGACTACGACTTACCCTTTTGTTTTGTGTTTACATTCTATTTTCGTCAACGCTTGGCAAAGGTTTAACCTAACCTAAACGTGTCGTTTAGTGTTTGAAAGACTAACTATTTTATTATGCCTTAACTGTAGGAACTGTAGGAAAATATAATGTGTAATGCGAGCGCAAAGTGCCTTTGTTTCACTCGAGGAAATTTGCACGTTACACAAATAACTATTTGAAAATTATTTTTAAATTCAAATGTTGACTTTAAATTAAAAGTTCTACTCATACAAAAATCGGTGTCCTCTCAAATTGAAATGTTAAACCAAAACATTACGTGATGACGTTTGAAACTGCGACTAAGTTTATCCAAAGGTATTCCAATCAATTGCAAGAAGAATTGTGTTTTTGTCCCATAGTGACATCAAAATGAAAATAATATCGGTCCTGGGTGAAAGGGTGGCAAATTAAGGACTTGCTGCCGTAGAAAAATTTGTAGCTGCGGCCCTGTCCAGTCTTACAGTGCCACCTATAGTAATAGCTACTGCCCTTTAGGAAATTCGCTAAAAAACCACAAAAATGACACTATACCTCTCAGGTTTAGGGGGGGGGGGAGCTCAAGGCGGTAAATGCCATGTCACGCCGACATCCGCCGCTCCCGCCGCGGGAGTACCGCGAGCGGACGTTTTTCCTCGAGCCATGTCACACAAAAAGTTCGCGTCCGCGGCGGGAGTTTTGAGATTATTTCATTACATTTCGTTTTACATAAGAAACACATCTTACCTGTTTGGTATGACTTGTAAGTTTTCTGGTTTTTAAGGTAGTAGAGTGTTTAAGAATTTGTTAGCGTACATTCAAAAGTAATCTCTGTAATTATTTTTTTAAATTTAATTTGGACCTTAAGTTGGAAGTTGAAGAATTTTAAATATGGTTAAGGATAAATTATCCACTTTCAGTGTTTTGAGCGTTATTTTTCCGCTACACTACAAAGACTATTTACTTTTTAAATAAAAACATACTACCATTTGAAAACTAATGTATTTTTCATTGTACATTGACTGTACACTTTTGGTTGTTGCAAGTTGAAACCGTTGATGAAACAATAAAATAATGTTTGTTTACGTCGACAAAATGAAAAATTTGATAGGCAACAATAAGTTTTTACTGAAAACATTATTTTTGCATGGTAAACAAATATTATTTTTTCTGCTGATTAACATACTACGAAGATAATACAAAACAACATACATCATCAAACAAAAGAAACATCCTAAATTTACTTTAAACTGTTATTACTTTTAAACTTAAAATAGCTCGGCCATTCGAGATGTCCTTTGCGCCAGACAAAACTCCCGCCGCGGTAGTCTAAAAAAAATCGCTGAGCAGGTGGACGTGGTGCCGTGGCGGACACTACCGCACGCCCGCGGGCGTCCGGTAGTGTGGTGTGACTTGGCACATTTGATAACATGGTGAGCGATTTTTCAAAGCGGGAGCGAGCTCGGTGTGACTTGGCCTTAAGAAGCAGGGATTTTTTTTAATATACATACACATTTAATACACAATTTATGTGGATCTATGTAAAAATCCAGCTTTTCACGATTAAAGTAATCTTTGGTTTATTGACTGGACTAAGCGACTAGAGAGGAAAATACTTAATCTATCGTAATACTTATTAGTAAGCTTGATGTCACTTAAGCTACATGACTAAAATTCAGTCCTCTTGAAGTAGGAAAAAGTAAGTAGGTGGTACAGAGTTTTCTTTTTCTTTTCGATTTCGCTCAGCTGGCTGGCTGCGTTCTGCTGATCTCTGTCTAAGTCTAATGCCTGCTGCCTGTTTGTTTCTAGTTTCTATGGAATTATTATGGAAAACAAATCTTAGGTAGATAAAATGTCAATTTGAAGTTAATGTAGCTTCCTTTGTAAGCTTCAAGTAAGTGGACATTTATGTGATTTCTTATAAGGGATGTGATTTACAGGAAAACTTAATATTAATGACACCTACCGACAGTCACAGTGTACCATACAGTTTTAAACAATGGACCGCCTTATATACTATAACAACAATTCACTCAATTAAACGAAATATCTTTAAAGTGGGTTCAGATTGTTGTTTTATTCGCTGTGATTACGAAAGTAGGCTAATTGGCTTGTACCCTAGTTACATTTTACCATAAACTAATCAAGGCCTAAGGATGGACACTTAATGTAACTGTGGTTTTAAAAACAATTTTTTACCTGTAACGTTAGGCTACCTAAACTTATCTAGACCTTTTTCAGGACATTTATTATGGGCTGCACTTTACATTACGTCCTACACTCATTCGAATGAAAATATCGATCGATCCTATTGATTACCGGTATTCGATAAGTTAACTTAGGTATATCGTTTGGTAAGTTAGGTAAGGTTAACCTAACCTAACTAACCGAATGATATTTCAAATGAAACAATCGAATAATCAATATTTTCATTCGAATGAGTGTAGGACGTAAAGTAAAGTGCAGCCTTATTATGAAGTAGCCTATGAAGAAACCAGAAATGGTTCTAGGATTTTTTGGTGGAGCCCCTAATCCAAGGATATTTAACTTACCAAATAGCCTAGGCTATCTTGAAGTGAGGCAGCTACGTACCTTTGCTTGATCTCCCTCCAACGAGAAAAAAATAGCCTAGGCCTAAGTTAGGTAGAGAAGTAAGTAAAAAATGGCAGTTGCTGATTGCTAATAAAATAAAAAATAATTAATCCAGGCTACACTTTAGTTTAGCATACAGCATGTTTGGTTAGGTTAGATTAGTTATCAGATTCATTTTCAGCTGGTAGTTAATGTAGTTCCTCCGGACATCAAGACTCATGTGCAATTCCCAGTTGTTCCTGTTTCCCGGTTGGCTAAACACTCTGGCAATTAACTTATTATTACCTTATTACCTTATTACCGATTCTTCATCTTTTACCCCATGGGGGATTGATGGCGTCATTAAAAATATAAAATCACTTATTTACACATATATACAATTAAAACTAAGGCTGTGGACAGGCATACTTCAGCCTAGGCCTAATAGAGGGTCTTCAAAGTACTCCTTCAGCGAGTAGTAGGCTTTGTCCTTGAGATACGCTGTAACCATCTTAAGGAGTTTCCTTTTTTCAAGGTGCAGGATGGAGTTTGGCAACTTATTGTATATATTTATTGCTCCATTACTGAAGGCTTTCTGAGTCCTTGAACTGAGTATCCTCAGAAGAAGCATTATATATAAGCTTTTCCAGACTCCAAACCCCCTGTTAAATTAAATTGTTTTGATAAAAATATGTGGGTAGCTGAGTGGCTACACCTAGTGCTCAAAAGGTTGGATCCTGAAGATAGTCAGTGGCTTTTGATGGTTAATTAGTGAACCTAGCTGTCTATGATATTTGGCCTGTTAATAAATGGTATTGGCTGGCTAAAGCCATATCAGTTGGTCTTAGGTCAGTAGCCAAACAAAGCTACACGGTCAAACAAAGCCAAACAAACGGAGCTGGTTCCTTGGGTGTTGATGGCAAGTTTGCTTCTGCTGAGGAATTCAACCACTTTTTTGTAGACTCAGTGGCTGATATTGTGAGCGGGATTCCTGTAAATGAGTATAATTACATAGATAGCATTCCATTGGCCCATGTAAATTTCCAGTGGAGAATGGTGAATGCCTTAGATATTGTAAATACTGTAAATAGCTTTAAATCCTCTAATAGTAAGGATATTTATGATATGTCGGCTAATTTTATGAAAAGGATTGTCATTTTGATTGCTCCAATCTTGGCCCATCTGTTTAGCTCCTGCCTTCTGCAGGGTGTTTTTCCTGATGTACTGAAAGTATCTAGAACAGTGCCAGTATACAAGAAGGGCCCTAGGGATGTAATGGAGAGTTTTAGACCGGTGTCTTTAATACCGGTGTTTGGTAAAGTATTTGAGGTGATCATGTTGAATCAGCTCTGCGACCACTTTGAGGGGAATAACCTCCTTGCCCCTATTCAACATGGTTTTCGGAGGGGAAGGTCTACAGTTACGGCTGTAGATTCTCTCCTTCAAGTAATTTTGGAAGCTTTTGAGAGCAAGTCGTCAACTGCTGTTCTTTTGTGCGATTTATCTCGTGCGTTTGACTCTGTTCCTCATGATAACTTAATTGAGAAATTTAAGAAGTATGGCATTGGGGGGAGTGCCCTCAAGGTGGTGCAGTCTTATCTAGACAATAGGTCTCAGATTGTAAGTTGGAATGGTAGCAACTCGAGTGCCATTGTGGTCAGATGTGGAGTCCCGCAGGGCTCAGTGTTAGGGCCCTTCCTTTTCATTGTTGCCATGAATGATCTGTATCATTGTGTTTCTCATGACATGTTGTTGTACGCGGATGACACTACTTTGTTTATGAACCATACTGATCCTTATATTGCATGTAATAATGTTGATGTGTTGTTTAATGCAGCCTCAGATTGGTTTTCTGGTAATAAGCTGGCACTTAATGAGGGAAAAACACAAGGCATATTGTTTAGCCTAAGCAAGAAAGTACTTGAGGGTAACACAGTAAAGTTGTTGGGTTTCACTTTGGACTCTGAACTTGGGTGGAGTGATCACATCGATGCCCTTTGCGTTAAACTTAGTAGAGTCACTCATCTGCTTAGGAGGCTCATGTGTGAAGTTCCCCTTAATTTTGTGAGACTCGCTTTTTTCTCCTTTTTCCAGTCCCACATTTTGTATGGGACAAGGCTCTGGGGTCACTCCCCTCATGTTCGGAGAATCCTGATATGGCAGAAAAAGGCAGTGCGAGTTATATGTGGGGCACACTATCTTGCACATTGCAAGCCATTGTTTGTACAGTTGCAGATTATGACAGTCATTAATGTATATATTTATCAATGTTTAATTGCCATCAAGTCTGAGGAGTCTAGCTTTGTTTTAAACAAGGAGGTACACTCACATGATACAAGAAGTTCCAATAGCATACATTTGACTAGTCATAGGCTAACTTTGACTCAGAAATGTTTTCCTGTTTCAGGCATAACATTTTTTAACAGCCTGCCTATTGAAGTACGGTCTTTGTGTACCTCTAAATTTTGTATGGTCACAAGAAAATGGTTAGTATTAAATCCTCTTTACAAAACTGAGGATTTCTTTGAGGCTATAAGGGCTAAGCCCATTTCACCTGGATGGTTTTGCCTGTAACTGGTATGTAAGTTTGCTATTTTGTTTTGCTTGGCTTGCTGTTTTGTTTTTTATGCATGGTTTGCTGTGTGAGTTTGCATTTTGTAATTTATTATTTGGAATTGATTTTATTTATTTATTTTAGCAGTTAAGTTATTTAATGTATGAGACAATGCCTATTGTACATTTTGTATTGAACGGCAAATAAAGCTTTTGAATCTTTTGAATCTTTACACAGGTCATCTCACTCCATTCAATAGGTACTCATCATTTATTCATATTCAGGTTAAATTCACCTAGAGTTGATTCCACATCTTAAGTTATTAAGTTATTTAGTTATTAATTGTACACCAGGGATCCCTAATACTTCAATCACAGGCTAGCTACGGTAGGCCTACGAAAGTCAGGGTTAAGTAGTTATGTAGGCTATTAAGTTACATCTAAGTTAATAAGTTAATTTGTCTAGTGACTTTATGAACACTAAACAATGCATGAACACTATACATTCCTTCTTTTTACAGCTAAATTTCATCCTACAGCACCTTAATGGGGCGTGGAAAAGACAGCAGTTCCGAGAGTGAAGAAGATTCTAATGTCAGACACGACCGATTCAAACCAGAACGATTTAAAGACTCTCATTCAAATTCACAATCTTCAAGCTCTTCTAGGTCTAAAGATTTTAACTATGATAGGAATAACAGTAAGAGACATAGAGAAAGATCGCCACATAGGAGTCATTTTCAAAAAGACTATTCATCACAACGAAAAGAATCAAGAAACAAGTACGATGATATAAGATCAAATTCAAAATCTAACATTTCTTATAAACATGATTCCAGAAAAAAACAATCACCATCCCAGCACGAACGAAAACATTCTCGTTCACATAATCGTGAGAAGGATAATTCTAGTTCAAAGACTAGTGGTTCTAGTTTAAAAAAATTGTCCTCTATACTGAAAAACTTCGATCAGAAGATGGAATCAAAACGACTTGATGGTCAAAGCCATTCAGAAATAGGACCTGCTCTTCCACCAAATTTATCTGAAAAAGCTAAAGAAGAAAAAGAGCCAAGTTCATTGGATCCAATATCAAGTAAAACAAACATTGGCCCTGCATTGCCCCCTCACTTGAAGATCGACAATACTGATATTGATGAAGACTCAGATACAGGGTCTGTTGGTAGTCAGCCCAACAAATTAACTCAAACCAACGTGAGTGACACTTCGTCTTCAGTGAAACCAGCCATTCCTCCTAACCCTGAAACAAAGAATGTTGAAGAACCAGAATCTTTAGAACAATTACAAAATCATTCTGTCTCCGAAATGAATTTATCTCCTCATTCAAGTGACTCGCATGACAATTTAGAAACTTTTGGCCCAGTCTTGCCCCCAAAAGTGGAAGAGGAATCCTATGGACCTGCACTCCCACCAAATTTGAAGAAAACTACTGTCCAAGGGCCTATGCTGCCGTCAGGTATAACTTCCGATGATTTAGAAAAAATGGAACAGGAAGAATCCGACAATGAAGACACTTTTGGTCCTCTTCCTGTTGGAAAAATGAATATGACACAATATCAATTAGAACTGCGAGCTATGGATATTAAAAGAAAACTGGAAGAGGAGGTAATTAAGGTTTATTTAGTCATGCCCTCTTTTTAGCGAATTTCCCTATAGGGAAGTAGCTTACAAACATTCAATGTTTGTAAATAAAAGAAACTAATAGGTTATATACTATACTGTGATCATGGCATTAATGTCCGAAACATGTAAGTAATATAAAATAAAATGTTTTTAGGGTACTGTGGTATTTTGATTTGCTTAGTAATATCCTACTAATATTATAAATGAGAAAGTTTAGATGTATGGATGTATGTTTGTGACAAGTGAACGCGAAAAATACTGGTCGGATTGGGCTGAAATTTGGCATGATGATAGCTCACATTCCCGATTAACATATAGGCATATTCTTATTTCAAAAATCCTTTCGGGCTCCGCCCCAGTGGCTCTGGAGTTTCCCATGTTAACCTTATGAGAAATGGAATTATTGAATCTTAACAGCTGTTTCAATTAAACAAGTTGGTTCTGTTCTGTGATGTTCAATAGCATTAAAGTTACAAGGATTACCAACAGGGTGCAGCACTATTATTTCTTTTACATTTATGACAACAGCTAATTTGCAACCAAAAGGTGAGTGAGCGTAGCGAACGAACTTCAACCTGGAGGCGAGTTAGCGTAGCGAACGAGCTAACCTGAAGGCAAGTGAGCGCAGCGAACGAGCTCCAACCTAACGGTGAGTGATCGTAGCGAACGAGCTCCAACCCAAAGGTGAGTGAGCGTAGCGAACAAACTTCAACCCAAAGGTGAGTGAGCGTAGCGAACAAACTTCAACCAGGACGTGATTGAGCCATGCGAACGAGATAATCTTGAAAATTAAGAAGTTAAACGGGGCAAAGCCCGCGGGTTACAGCTAGTATATATATATATGTATATATATATACGTCCGTGAACGCGATAACTTGAGTAATTTTTGTGCGATTTTGATGAAATTTGGTTTAAAGGTGTAAAGCGGGATAAACTTGAATGAGTTCGCGAACCAGCACGATCGGACCATGGGAACGGGGCTTTACGGGGGGTTTTATGGGGTAAAAATTGGTTTTTCTCACTTTTGACCCTCAAAACACAAAATTTCCGGATTTCTCTTTAGACATTTTTAAAGAGCTTAAAAAAACAAATAATTTAGTATATAAAAGTATTTTTTTTTATTGTTAGTAACGGAGAAAATTAAAAAAATTGTGGAATTTAAAATTCCCATGTTATTCTTATGGAGAATATTGTCAAATGTTGTAGTTTGCTTGTTTATGGATATATTTTGATCAAACTTGGCAAATTTATTTATTTTGTACTAAGCTATCAATATTTTACTCAAAAACACACTTTATTAGTTTCCTTGTAGCAGCAAACCTAGGTACTCGTTAAACCTAATGTTATTAAAATATATTTAACTGAAAATCAATATAGACAAATGGAAATTCGCTTAGTCGGCAGGTTTGCTGCGGCGGGGGTATTTTACATTTTATAATGTCAATTTTAACTATAACTGTGCTATTTCAAGCTATCCTAACTACACTATGTTAGACCTTTATGGCTGAAGTAAGCAAATAACCTTCTTAGTTCATACGGTTAGTATATTGTAGTACTATTTAAAAGTACTATCCTGCAGTACTAATAACACAGTATGGTGTACAATATTTTACATTGTTGACTGTTTTAATTAGTTTTCCTCTCATGCTAAACTCACTTAGACAAATTGTTCTTTGATTGCTTATTTTCATTATGAATCATGGATCCTCAGTTTTTATACACCCATCAAAGTTTATGGGTTGCTTTAAAATTGCAATATCTGGGGTATTTGTATCCATCCATATCAATAAATAATTGTGTTATGAGTTTAGCGTGTTAGTTTGTGTTATACTAGTGTTAGTTTTTTATATTCTACATTTTAGTCAAATCAGTTGCAAATTACTGTTTATAGGCCTAACCACGCCAAATTATTGCACCAAAGGAAACATGTTTTTTATAAACTCTTTTATACTGTATAACCTAAATGCTTACTTTATCCTTGTTTGTTGTCATAGAAAAGTGGATCATCTAAAGACGTAAACAAAAGAGAAGAGTGGATGCTTGAATTGCCTCCAGAAAAGGCTTCCAATCTTGGCTTAGGTCCTCGCCAGTTCCGTATGAAGGAAGGGCCTGACATGAGCAACAGATCTGCTTGGACTGACACTCCTGCTGAGAAGAAGCGCAAGGAAGAAATGGCTTTGGTAGGTAAATAGTTATTCCAAAAAAACTTTGATGCATTTAGTTTATTATGAATAATCACAGTTAAATTTAATAGTAGAGTAAAATTAATAGTATGATATTGTCAATCTGGAGTACTGTCTACTGGGAAGCTTAACATTCAAATAAGAGGCCTTTATTTTCAACCTGCAATTCAGTAAATTCCCTCAATTTTTAATTTCCAAATTTGTTTTAGACAACTAAACAATGTTATTTTACGGAGAGTATTCCTATTAGACTGTAAGTTAAACTCTTAAAGTAAATCTGTACATCTACAAATAAATTACTGAGTTTTGCAGAATTCAAATTAGAACATTTTAAAAATAGGTTTTTATTAAATACTAGGTGAAACCCGTTACTTTCAAGGCTTAAGCTAATTCATCTACTATTTGCGATAAATTGAGCAAAATTATACATATTTTGAGCATTTAGCATCGTTTAGAGAGTAATAAGTGTAAAAACAATAATGATATTAATTGTGTTAGTTACCAAATATGGTTGATCATTCAATGAATAAAATATTTCCCATATTGTACGTCATCGGAGTTATTATTAGTATGTTATCTGCTATCTCTTCCTTTGGAAGAACCTTTAAATAATACTAATTGTTTACCCTTCAGAAAGGAAGTAGGCTAGATAGAAACACAGCTAAAAACTTGAAAATTAAAGTACTATGTTGGTAATTTAGACGTGTCAATTATTGCTTTATTGCAGAAAGGAGAGGCAGAGCCAGTTAACACTGAAGAGATCATGAGGACTGCATTCGTCAGAGAGCGAAATGAAACAATGGAAAAAATATCAAAACTTAGTAAAGAAGAAGATAGGGAGAAAAGTCTTCTAGAACTTCATCAGAAGAAGTTGAAAAAGAAGAAAAAGGTTAGTTAAAATTTATTTGATAATGTACTAATGATTACAAAGTTGATTGGTGTTACTGATTAATACCACACATACACTGATATGGTATTATTTGTACAAGTGTATGCAGGGTCGTATTTAGAATCTATGAGGCCAAGCGGCTCAAACCAGGGAGGCCCCTCTACATAATCTTCAGTGCTGGAGGTTGGGGTTGTAGGATTACATGTGGAATTGATTCAACTCGATGAACTTGACCCTTTGTTTACAACTATCTGATTGATGAATAGCTATAGAAGGCTAGGAGACTAGCCAATAAATTATTTTATTTTATTTTCAACTAGCAGAGTACCCTTCCTTCGTACGGGGTTGGCTTATAAGCAGTATAAAATGCTTATTGCAGTTATACTCGTGCTTTGTGTGTGCAATGGGGAAGGATGCGGTTTGACAAAATTAGGTTCTTTTAATTTATGTTCTACCATACATAGTATGTCTATATGTTAATCGGAAACGTAAGCTATCATCATAACAAATTTCAGCTCAATACGACCAGTAGTTAATGCGTGATTGAACTTCAAACAAACATACAAACAAACATACAAACAAACAAACACTCAAACTTTCACATTTATAATATTAGTAAGGTATGGTTTTAAAGAACACTGTAATTGCGTCAAAATCGTTAACACGTAAAAAAGATAAATAAGCGAAATTGCAAGCATCCCCTGCAGTCGCTGTGAAATAGTGGACATTGGAATTATTTCACGGTCTTGGAGGAATTGCAAATGTATTCGTGGTGCGGAGACTTCATCCCAGTCTCCTGCGATCGCGGCTATATTATCAATTTGATCTTGATCGAATCTTAGCAGACACTTTTGGTTATGAGAATAAAAGCTCAGTTTAAAAATCAAACTTCCTAAAAGAAAATTCATTCTTCAAGAGTAAAAAAATGTTCTTTGAACCGAGGCAAAGGCAACTGCCATGTCCTCCGTTATAAAAATTGCATTTATACTACACTGGTGCCTATGAATCTGCAGTGTTAACTAACTTATTATTTTATGTTTTACAAGTGCTATAAATATACAGAATGGTGAGGACTACCGGTATGTATCAAGTTTGTCAACAGTCAGTTGGACAAAAGCTCTTTCATAAAAAACCACAGTATGTTTTAAAATGTTCTCCACCACATATTTCTCCAACTAAACTCTAAATATATATAAATATGAATATATAAATATGTTGTTTGTTCCAGAAGGAAGAAAAAGATGGAAAGAAAAAGGAAAGGCGTCCATTTGATCGCAACATAGACCTGCAAGTTCACAGATTTGATGAGGCGCAGAAGAAGGCTATATTTAAAAAAGCCCAGCTTCTTGACACAAGATTTTCAACTGGTGAAAGCAAATTCTTGTAAAATTGAATAAATTATGTATAATTGTGAGTATTAAATAATTAATTAAACGGATTAAGAAAACAACGTAAAGTGTTTAGTGTTAGTTTAAACACAATTGAATGTTTTTAAAACTAGGGTTTTTAATTTTAATTCCTAATGGAAATGTTCAAACAAAAAATATATAGGTAGTTACTTCAATTTTAGCACCTAAATGAGAGGGCTCAAATATATAGGTAATTAATTGAATTATTTCTAAATACTTATTGACCAATTTGCATTTGGGTATTTCTGCGGTTTTGATTTAAAATTGTGGTTTTTCGCTTTTTATCTATTTATTTTCTGATTGAGACATCCATTTATAATTCTCAACTAGCTGGCACAAGACCCACCAAAGAATGCAGAACTATTAGACCCTCATTATACTGAAACTTAATGAGTCATTAGAGGTTTTGGTTGGATGCCTTTTGAAAAATTCAGGTACTACATTTAAATTGTTTATTTTAATTTTTATAAATAGTTCACAATGTGTCAATTAGCTGCTCTCAAGAAAAACACTTGCTCACATCTGCGAGACATGCAACAATTGGTTATTAACTTCGGCAAATAAACTTTACGCAAGATTTGCACTCATTAAATGGCGCAATAATACACAGTTAGATAAAACAAAATAGGTTAATGCAATTCATGATAGTTTTCAACTTAATTAGGCCTACTTGCACACCAAGAAGAAAACAGTTCATAGTTAAGTGTAAATATTGTTGCTTGTATTCATCTGCAATTATTTTTTCGTGGTACTATAGGTTCTAGCCCGGGATTGCTTTTCATACTACTCCATTACTCCAGACTAGACCTAGGGGTTGCAGCATGATAAAATCCATTGGTGATTTGGCGGGATTTGAACCCTGGTCACTAGACCAGCTCACTCCGTCAATGAATGCTAATGGCTTTAATGAAACATTCTTGGCCTAAGCCATAAATTATTTAGTTATACCACAACTAAATAACCACAATAACAACAACATTGTAGCTATAACTACTTCCATAAAAACAGTTAATAGTTGACATATTACTCCACAAATCCAGCAACAAGAACAGTAGATAAGTTTACCTAAAGCTATAGCCTTTTCAAAACAGTATAGCCCTATTAACAGTGTTGTAAACTTGTTTTCGGCCATTCATCACCTTGGTGTTTTGTGTTTTAAGGTTGAAAAATCTGGATTGTGATGAAATAAAAAGAAAGTGTTAAACAGAAAGGGTGCGGAAATAAGCTATTTTGCTGTTAAAAGCAGTTTACAGTGTAGTTGTAGGGAAAATGTACTAAGCAATAATCTAAACTTTTAATTAGTATATAATTTATTCAAGAGACAGTTTCTGCTTGGTCCTCGGCATGTTTATGTTGTGAGCTGACCAAGGGTGTTTTGTTGAGCAGATCCAAGATCTCCTGGAGTGTAAGACCTCGAGTGTCTGGTAGGACGAAGATTGTGAACAGCAGTGCTGCCACACAGCAGGCTGAGAAGATGAAGAATGCGAAGTGTGCACCCAGATGGTCAGAGACACTGTTGAAGAACTTGGTGATGACAAAGCCAAGCAGCCAACAGAAGGAGGCCGTTATCGCAGCCGCGAGAGCCTTCACATTGGAGGGAAACACTTCCGCCATCACCGCCCAGGGCAGTGGGCCGAACCCTATCATATAGGCAATTATTCGGATCATTATTCATCAAATAATTGTTAAGTAATTGAATACAGATTCAAATTCTAAAACAAAACCACTTTGTGACCTAAATTTTGTAGATGTATTATAAAATAAATATTTTTGGTATAAAAGGTGTGTATAACTTACCCATTGTGTAGCAAAAAATAAAAAGCACCAAACTGGTAACTGGTACATATCCGTAAGCCGACATATCGTGGCCTGAACTCATCAAGTAGAAGTATACTCCCAGTATTGCCTGAAATATAAAAGCATGGCATTAAATTAAATAACACATAGCCTTCTCTTTTATGCCATTTAATTATCAGTAAATGTAAAAAACTTCTTGTAGGAAAGGAAAATTCATAAAAACCCTGCAAGTTTCTAGATTTATAGTAATTATGTTTTAAATCAATTGTTTTATGTGCTTATAATGCAAAAGATTACCTACAACCACTTTGAACCAATCAAAATGGAATTTAACAGTGTACCCTACTCTTAAAAAATCAAAATGTAATGTTATAACCGTACCTGGAAAATTGCCATCCCAACAGCAGAAAAGATAAACATTTTTTTCATTCCAAAATAACGAGAGAATGGTATGGCAAAACCTCCAGCAACAAACAGCATGATGCCAAGGATAAGAGTAGAGACACTAGAGGAGAAAGAGGTGCCAGCCATGATGAAGATACTCTGACCATAGAACAGCACAGCGTTGACACCAGAGATCTGTTGTCCAGCAACCATGCCACAAGCTAACAACAGACCCATGCGGTTGCCTCTAGTAGCCACCAGGTCTGACAGATGAGCCTTCTCTTCCATAGATCTGCGCACCTCTGTCTGGACATAACCAAGCATTAATGGAGATATTCTAGCTAGAACAGGACAGCGTTGATACCAGAGATCTGTTGTCCAGCAACCATGCCACAAGCTAGCAACAGACCCATGCGGTTGCCTCTAGTAGCCACCAGGTCTGACAGATAAGCCTTCTCTTTCATAGATCTGCGCACCTCTGTCTGGACATAACCAAGCATTAATGGAGATATTCTATCTAGAACAGAACAGAGTTGACACCAGAGATCTGTTGTCCAGCAACCATGCCACAAGGTACAGAACAGACACATGCGGTTCCACGTGCATCCTGATGATAAGCCTAGCAACCTTTAACAAGTCCTTACGATGGTCTACTAGTTTTCCACCTAGTTGTGTTTACAGAACTGTACCACTACTAACAGAACAAAGAAAGCCCTTTATTCTGTTAACTTGTACACTTCATTTAGTCCTGAATTTTTTCACCTACTTTGTTATGATACAATTATATATTCAGTACCGCATTTCCCATTAGGCCCACTAGGCCCAGGCCTAGGGCGCCAAATTTTAGGGGGCGCAAAATATTCAACTTCTTAAATGAATCCCACGAACGCATCCACGCGTCAGACCGGTAGCCCTGCTACCAGCCCACTGACGCGCGGGCCTGTCCGAGACCGAGTGTAGTTTGAATTTGCCGCATTTAGTAAGCAAATAGATGAAGAAGAAATAAGGGTTGCCTTGTTTGGTACTGCCGTGTTGGGAATAACCTGCTTTTACTCGTGTGATATTTCGTTTTGCTGTTGTCCCAACGACATCCCTGCAGCGACTGCCAAAAGTCAGCTATGTTATTCTCTCCTGTTTACTTAACCTGTTGTGTTGTTCCGTTTATGCTTAGTTAGTAAAAAATGTCGAATTATGCCGATATTTCACTTAGAGATAATGAAATGGGTGTAATTTTTTCATCAATTATATTTGCACACCGGTATTATGTATCGTGATGGAATTATTTCTGATTTTGAATGTTGTTCATCATAAACGTATTTTGTGTTGTTTATGTTAAATAAAAATACTAAAAACTCAAACTTTTCAAGTTATTTCACACCATACAAATAAAATTTTGACCATAACAATTATTATTACTTAAAACTGGTGGATACCGGTACATATAGGCCTATATTTTTTACAATACAATATGGTACGGTATTGTAAATGTTCCACTCCTACATTTTACAAGATTGGGATCTTCTGAGGGAAGGTATTTATCATTGTTCAGTTAATCTCATTAGAGGTATAGTATTATAGGGGCATATATACATTTTAAAGGAGTTGATTTATTGAAAGTATCAACGGATTATCCTTGTATATGAGTGAAAATTTAAAAACGTACGTTTTCATGTCCCTGGCCTTTTACTTCGTAGATACTGGATTTGTAGTTTATTATTATGTGTTTTAATATTTTTTGGGACGGGGGCAACATGTTACACACATTTATTTGGTTTTAAATAGGTTCTAGGTATTTTTTTCGTATTTTTAAAGTCTCGAAATTCACGACCATGACGTGTCCCTAGGGTACATTTTCCAACTTTCACGCTGTTTTTAGACTAATTATTCATGCCGAAATATATAAAGCCATATTTTTATGTCATCAATGGTTATTAAACTTACAAAAAAGGAGCATATTATAATTTTATTGTCATCACAAACTGACTACCATGACAAAATAAGTCTGTCCCTCGATTTGGCGTCACGACCATTTGGGAAAAATTTTCAACTTTGGAGCACGACAGTGGCAAGCCTGGCGTCGATGGAGTCAGTTGGTTTTAGAGACTAGTTCGGGGTGTACGTCAGGATTGTAGTGCCGGTCGTTTCGAGATGAAAGGAGGAATTACAAGATTAATAAAGGAAAGATTGTGTTTTTTGTAATTTTGGTGTGTCCATGACCGTACGTAGTCATTCGATGAAGTAGACATGGTGTTAATTTTTGTTTATAAGTTATTTCAATTGCTAGATTAACCTAGAAGTCCACTTTGTATCCTCGAACATGAGGTGCAGGGCTACCACCAGAACAGAGCCAAATAACACGTAATTTCACGACCAAAGTTTCACGACCATCGCGGGTTTTTTCACGACCAATCCAGCCTTATGGATTATAGTGTGTTTGGTCGTGACAAGAACTTTAATATAATTGTAAATTGAACAGTTTAGTGCAATTGAAACACATATTTTTATTATAACTAACAGGATAATTGAAGGATTGTTTAGAAAGATTTAGATTATTCCAGACAATTCACGACCGTACCGCTTGTCCCTGACCATCACGTTTATGATTTCTATCATAAAAATTTCAAAAATTAAAATATCGTCATATTTCAATGTTTTATACACAAAAGAAGCACACCTCTATACAAACATAATGATTTTTCGGGTCTCAGGTAAGTTTTTTTCGGAGTTATACAAACTTAAAAAGATTTTATTGGCTTTTTTTCAATTTTTTGAGTTTTTTTTATTTTTTTCTAGAAAGACTAAATATACCAAAAGCTCAGTGACCTTTTTATTGTATAGTGGTCATAAAAGTAAATTAGTTTATAGCAAAACATATCTATAAAAATAATACTAACTATTTTTAATATTCATTTAAACGTCCGTTATGGTCGTGACAGGATTTTGTGTTTTTCCACTAAAGATGCTCTTTTAAAAAGAAACTACCAAAGATATTGCGTTACCATGGACATTTTATAAAACTTCAAATGTTAATGAAATAAAAAAAATAATAAAAGTTTTGAAAAAAGGGGAAAAAAATTTGCAAAGTGCTTTTCCTGAAAACGTACGTTTTTAAATTTTCACTCCTATGCTACTCAATGACAATGATTGTGACATTATTTACGTTTCCTGACCAATATTACGGCCGGGAGGGCGTAACTGTTTTCTGGGCCTAGGGGCGCCGTTTGGCTAAATGCGGCCCTGTATATATTAGAGTTAAGTTCTAAATAACAAATCAATAAAAATATAAATTGGTATTTTAATTACTATATAAAATTATTGATTGAAATTCTTTTTGATTCTAGTTGTTGCAAAACTTGTTCAAATGGTTTTGCAAAAATTTGATGTTTGGTCTTCAATCTATTTCTGAAATAAAACAAAATTTTAATTGTTGAATCCTTATTTCTTATCTATTACCTATTAATTACATATATTCAACATAGTCGACATAGTATGACAGTCCTGGAGTTTAATTTCATTTCTAATCAAGCTCTGTGTAAGAAAATTTAATGTTTAGAAAATTCAATGCAGTTTTGAAATCCATCAAGGGACTCCACTGCCATTCGCATTCATTAAGGTTTACCAATTAGCTGTAAATTTAAGATAGGTTTTTCACCTGGATTTCATTTATTTCTTTCTGCACTTCCTCTTCTTTTCTGCCAGATCTCAGCCAAGTTAGACTGTCCGAGGCACTGGCATAGTCATTTTTTCGTAGAAAGTAGTAAGGAGATTCAGGAGTCAAGCTGAACAGAAGGAAGAAGAGAATCGCAGGAATACAGTTCAACCAGATGAGGGTTGAGTAGGTGACGTAAGGACCAAAAGAGTACTCGATGAGATATCCTCCGACGAGGAAAAAGGCAAACATCGATCCCAGAGCTCCTCTTACATCTGGCTGAAAGTTATTCAAGTTTAATTGAACTTTTATCTCAAATTGATAAACTTATTGTTATTTTTTGTTTAGATACTTAGAAGGAAAGAAACTGTATAACATAGGAACCAGAAATCACAAATAACTCCTAATTTCTTTAATTGAAAAGTTAAACAATTGCTTTATTCATTGGTGGCACATTTTCATGTTTTATATCTTAAGAATCTTGTGTTCTGAGCAGTAATTTTGTAATATTCTAAAAGTGTAGAATCACTTACTTCAGCGATTTCTGCAACATACACAGGACACACCAGGAAAGCGATTCCTCCGCCAATCCCTCCAATGACCCTGCCTACGTACAGCTGCCATAGAGATTCTGCTGTCAGTAGAACCAGCCATGCCACCAAGCTGATCACAACCTGCAATCAACATGCAACTGACTAAATTACCTCTACAGTATTACACAGTATCTGGTAATTTATCGTCTAGCTGGCTTTAGATTGAAATTTTGTTTGCTGCGCAACATGATCTTCTGCAAAACACTATACTGTTACTTATTCTTAACTCCACAATAGCTATCATAGCTAACTAAACTACATGTACTGTGCACTGTGCAGTGTCCTGCATTCAAAATGCTAAATTATAAAATCCAGATAGGTCAAAAATCAAAAATCTTAAACTGTGTCAAACTCTGTAATTTGTGAGACAAAGTGGTAATAGGTTGAATTGTGTTTAACTTTGAAACTCCAATATGATTTAGTTCTAACATCAACTCTTTTGAACTATTGAGCACCAATATTATTTAGAGATTTAAAGGAATCCAGGATGATAGAAATAAAAATACGTACAGATAATATCTGTGAGATGGTAAATGATGTAGGGCCAAAGGATTTTTGGAGTTTAAAAAATTGCATAAAGCAGTAGAAAATACTTTTTTTATTGTTGGGGTGATAGTAAAATTTAAATTGAAATTGTTTTTTTATTAGTTTTACTGTTGGCTGTCGTATACTGAAGTGTAGACATCCCATCTATAGACTAGCTGCCGCCAATAAAAAAAAAAAAAAAAAAAAAAAAAAAAAAAAAAAAAAAAAACTTAAATGTAGTCACAGAGTTTGCTAGAGTGTCTAAAAGTATATTTCTCACTTTATTATTTTAGTACTGAGATAGTTTATGTGACATAAATAGCTGCCATAGCCATGTAGCATAAAAAGTCGTCTTATCACTTTGATTGGTGAAAAAGTCTGCTGTATATGCAACAAAAGTCAGTAGTTTACCCAATTAATTCGCCCAATCTGTTGGTTGCTTATTTCAACTACAACTATTTTTATAAAAAAATACCCCCGCCGCAGCAAACCTGCAGACTAAGCGAATTTCCATTTGACTGATTGGATTTACACTGAAATGTCTACTTAAAAATATAACATTTATTCCCTATTTAAATAGAATTAGTTTAACAAGTACTTAGGTTTGCTGCATCAGGGAGGGTAAAACTGTTCTTTTTTTGTAAAATGTTAATAGTTAGTAAGAAATAAAAATATTTTTCAAATTTGATCAAAATATGTTCATAAACAAGCAAACTACAACAGTTTACTTATTCTCCATAAGAATAACATTGGAATTTTAAATTTACAATTTTTTGGAATTTTCTCCGTAACCATTAGGCGCATAATAACGCTTCAATATACTAAATTATTTGTTTTTTTAAGCTCTACAAAATGGTTTGAAAAGAAATTGCTAAATTTTATGTTTTTTGGGTAAAAAATAGGAAAAACCTATTTTTACCCCATAAAACCCCCCATAAACCCCCGTTCCCATGGTCCGATCATGCTGGATTGCGAACTCGTTCGAATAAACGTAGGTTTACACGTTTGTACCAAATTTCATCAAAATCGGATCATTTTTGCTCGAGTTATCGTGCTAACGGACACATATATATATATATAAATATATAAATATATAAATATATATATATATATATGAATTTGAACGGATGGTGTTTTTGGCCACTAGGGACCTCAAAACGAAAAAAAAAATCGGTCCCGCGTCCAGGTCTTACCATGAGTACTACGGTAATAGCTTATTCCCTATATGGGAAATTCGCTAAAACTGGCATCAATTTTAACTTGGGGATAGAATGTCTACTTATCTTACTCAAAGGTGTTACTCACTGATAGTATGATGCTGCGTCTGCGGCCCACGTGGTCCATGAGCCAGCCGCCCAGGAAGGGCCCTGCCACCGTGCCCAGGGCCGTCAGAGAGCCGACCCACGAGGCTTCCTCATCATTCAGCAGTAACCATGAGTCCGATGCCTGCAGCTTGGGTATAGTAGGGGAAGACCAACTGTAGTGTGTGCCAACCGATGTGGATGCCAGATTTGCTGAAATTTCCAATTCTTTTCAGGACTTCACGCAACTTCATTGTACCATAGATAAATCATACGTACTCTTATAAAAGCAGTCATGTAAGTTATACCGTATTCCGTATTGTGGATTGATGGAGGAGAGTAATGGATCTAAAGCTTGAACTGTATTTAAGACAGTTCTAATCACGTGAGCATTTGTTATAAATATTGGGTTTGTAACCCTTTGGACAAAAGAAATTATGGTCTATTGTAACTTCTAGAGTAGACAGCACGAATATGGTTTGATTATATATTCAATACTGTAGTGCAGAATTTATACAGCTAATACTCAATAACCAGCTAATGCTGTAACAATTTCTGTCAGACCATTTTGTGTGGCTTACTACTGTTGCATTCCCATAATAAGTTCAGATGCAATTAATTACCTTGCAAGTTTATACAAAACATTCAAAGAAGTTCCCAATTTGTTAGAAGTTTTATAAAAATAATATTAAAATAAAAGCTCATGGCAAATTTTCATGTACCTATATAAGTGTTGTCCAACCATTATTGATATATTTAAAACTTTTTATCACTATTTTTACTTTATGGCACATGTACCATAATTTGACAACAAATCAATAATCCACTTGTGTCTGGACCAAACACACATTTCAAGTAATTGTTGCCAGTTTTATTGAAAGGGAGTAGCCCGATTGCCCCAATGGTCAGGGATTTGTCCCACCCCACACTATACTATGTTGTGGTGACAGCCCTTTCCACCCTTTTTTTATCGCCCGATGGTCAGTTCATTCTCATTCGTTAAACGGGAGTTGGCTTTTTAGCGAATTTCCCATATAGGGAATAAGCTATTACCGTAGGTCTCATGGTAAGACCTAGACCCGGGACCGATTTACTTTTTTGTTTTGAGGTCCCAGAGGCCAAAAACACCATCCGTTCAAATTCATATATATATATATATTTATATATGTGTCCGTTAGCGCGATAACTCGAGCAAAATTGATCCGATTTTGATGAAATTTGGTACAAACGTGTAAACCTACATTTATTCAAACGAGTTCGCAAACCAGCATAATCGGACCATGGGATCAGGGGTTTATGGGGGGTTTTATGGGGTAAAAATGGGTTTTTCTCATTTTTGACCCTAAAAACTTTAAATTTCTAAATTTCTCTCTAGACCATTTTGAAGAGCTTAAAAAAACAAATGATTTAGTATATTGAAGTGTTTTTGAATGTTCATTGACTACGAGAAAATTAAAAAAATCGTAAATTTAAAATTCCCATGTTATTCTTATGGAGAATAAATAAACTGTTCTAGTTTGCTTGTTTATGGATATATTTTAATCAAATTTGGTATATTTCATACTAAGCTATCAATATTTCAATTGAAAAAGCACACCTCAACATCTTCTCTGTAGCAGCAAACCTAACTACTCACTAAAATTAATGTTATTTAAACAGGAAATAAATCTGAAAATTTATAGGGAATATTTTAGGAGAAATCAAGCCGGGTAAATGGAAATTCGCTTAGTATGCAGGTTTGCTGCGACGGGGGTATTCAGTAACTAGCATTAGTGAGCTACAAATTTAACTAGCATATAGTTTAATTTATTTATTACTCGCATACTCTAGTAAAAAATTAATACAGTAGTTGACTGGACAGTGTGGACAAGGTCAGAAGCGGAGATGTGTAAAGAAAAAGTGTAACGCTAAATTATTCTTAAATATAACTATTAATAGTTTAATAATGATGTATTGCCTGTTGTTTTTCCCCTGCTATTGTTAAATGAACCAGTGGTCTGATGAAAGATAGTGTGTTTCCTAAATGCTACTTAAAAATTTAACATTTAGCAATTGTTAAAAATATTATATTCATTTGTGTTAATGGCTAAGTGATGAATTGTTTTCTCGTATTTATCTATTTCATTTAAAAAGACTGTGATGTGGCCTCACACCCAATTAATTTAACAATCGTGGGCTTCCAATCAGATCATAGCCACCCTTAAACTATACTATAAATCAACCTTCTACTTAAATTTACTGTGGTTCTAGTATCTTCGATCGAGTTATACTGTACAAATATTTACAACAGTAAAAAAAGATGTACAGTCAAATCCAAGTGTGTTTATTTTCTCTAATCCTGATAATCAGATAAATTAGAAGTGTTTATTAGTGATCTATGATGACCTTTCAATTGATAATCCTCAGCTTAAGAGTCTTTGTAATCAAAATGCCAACAAGTACATTGTAGTGTTCAATTGTAAAATAAAAGGAGAGTGATTGGAAATTTATCTTTTTTAGTTTTAAGTTGATTGATACTGTTTTCCAAATTCATATATATATATGTGTCCGTTAGCGCGATAACTCGAGCAAACATGATCCGATTTTGATGAAATTTGGTACAAACCTGTAAACCTACGTTTATTTGAACGAGATCGCAAACCAGCATGATCGGACAATGGGAACGGGGGTTTATGGGGGCTTTTATGGGGTAAAAATGGGTTTTTCCCATTTTTGACCCAAAAAACATAACATTTTGCAATTTCTTTCTAAACTATTTTGTAGAGCTTAAAAAAACAAATTATTTAGTACATTGAAGCGTTATAATGCGCCTAATGGTTACGGAGAAAATTCCAAAAAATTGTAAATTTAAAATTCCCATGTTATTCTTATGGAGAATATGTAAACTGTTGTAGTTTGCTTGTTTATAAACATATTTTGCCCAAATTTGGAAAATGTTTTTATTTCTTACCAACTATTAACATTTTACATAAAAAAACACTTTTACCCTCCCTGTTGCAGCAAACCTAAGCATGTTTTAAACTGATTCTATTTAAATAGGGAATAAATGTGATATTTTTAAGGAGACATTTTAGTGTAAATCCATTCAGGGAAATGGAAATTCGCTTAGTCTGCAGGTTTGCTGCGGCGGGGGTATATTTTAGTTCTAAATTTCTGCACATTTCTAGCTAGTGTAGTTAAAAATAGGCATGTGTAAATCAACATGTATGATTCTCCATAATTTCAGTAATTTGTGGTGAGTCCCTAAAAAATGTCGGCCAGGAACCAAAAAAAACCAACATTGCATTGATATGTGTAATATGGTGTGGTATAGTTATTTGTGTAACTAGTGGTGAAAGTGGCACTTTGCTGCACACGAGAGCAATGTTTACGCACGAGCCGCAGGCGAGTGCGGAATGATCTCGAGTGCAGCAAATGCCTTTTTCACTCGTGTTACACATTATATTTTTCCTACAGTCACTATAAAACATAAATAATTAGTCTTTCAAACACTATACAACACGTTTTTAGGTTCAGCTAGCAACACAATTACACAAATGGTGCCCTGGAGAAAGTAGTACCCGTGGTCCGTATCACTCCGCTATTTTTCCTCGGCAAGAAATGTGCTCCGTCTTTTGAGAATATAGTTCCGTATGTTTTTGTAATTTGAAGTGGTTTCCGCGCCTAAAAAAAATGCTTTAAAGGTATTTTCTTGTTTATTAAGACCGTAGGAATGTTTTAAAAACGTTTAAAAGAAAAGTCCAGAAAGTTCAGAAATACCAAAACTATAAACACGAAATGACAGGTTAAATCGTAGTTATAATAGTCAATCAGCTGTTCATAGTATTATTATCTTTAAGTGTTGCCAACCTATTTCCAAGCGTACACGGATTACGTGCATAATAAAACCACGCTGTTTTGTGTTGTTTGGTTGGAATCCTGATGTGCGGCAAAGTATAAACCGTGCGGCAAAGTATAAACCGTACGGCAAAGTATAAATATGCAGCAATTAGCAGCTTTCTGTACTATAAACAGTACAGGGAAGCCAACTTTGTCGGGTGACTGTAGGAAAAAATTATGGTCATACAAATCGCCAACTTGTTGATTGAAAAGTCCTTTTATAGCAATGCACAACATAACTCACTCTATTTAAGTCCCGCAAAGATAGCAAAAACTCAGGTAGAATTAAAGATAGTTTAACGAATAGGTAGTGATAAAATTCAAGGCCAGGCGGTTTGCCATTTAAAATGCACTTATTCCATGTATGGCTTTATGTGACAGGAAAAATGTCTTAAAAACTGAAGGTTGTTGTTGTTACTTCTGTCCTGAGGATTAATTCTATAGCCGAGCCACTTTTGTTTGTCATTGGGTTTCTAACACGGCTCCTATCTTACAATAATATTGTATTGTATAATCAACTTTGCCATTTATTTCAATCAACTTTAATTTAATCTTACTAATATTATAAATGTGAACGTGAAAGTTTGTGTGTTTATTTGTTTGTTTGAAGTTCAATCACGCATTAACTAGGTACCGTACTGGACGGATTGGGCTGAAATTTGGCATAATGATAGCTCACATTCCCGATTAACATTTAGGCATATTACATATTACCTCAAAAATCCTTTCGGGCTGCACCCCATTGGCTCTGCAGTTCCCCATGTTAACCTTATGAGTATTCATATTTAAAGGGAATTAAAGAATTTTGTCAGCTGTTTCAACTAAAAAAGTTGGTTCTATGATATGGAAAAGCATTAAACAGTTATAAGATTTACCAACAGGGTGCAACACTATATTTTTTTGCATTTTATGAAAACAGCTAATTTGAACTAAAAAACTGTGATTCGCAATGAGAACTGTCGAAGTAGGATTGTTTACAGTTAGGTATGTTTATGTTTTTAATTTCATAAATAATTTGTGATATTTTGGGAATTGTTGAAGTTTATTTTTCTCTATTGTTTAGGTGAAGTGGTAGAACATTATGACTATGGTAGATGTACACATATAGGCCTAAATACTATAGAATACTGTAAATTTAAAATACCCCCGCCGCAGCAAACCTGCAGACTAAGCGAATTTCCATTTGCCTGATTTAATTTTCAATTAAATCTATTCAAATAACATTAGGTTTAACGAGTACCTAGGTTTGCTGCCTACAGGGTAATAAAGTGTCTTTTTCAGTAAAATATTAACAGCTTAGTATAAAATAAATCGATTGGCCAAGTTTGATCCAAATATATGCATAAACAAGCAAACTACAAAAGTTTACTTATTCTCCATAAGAATAACATGGGAATTTTTAATTTATAATTTTCTCCGTAACCAATAACCATACAAAAACACTTCAATACACAGAATTATTTGTTTTTTTAAGCTCTTCAAAATGGTCTAGAAGAAATTTGGGAAATTTTATGTTTTGAGGGTCAAAAATGAGAAAAACCAATTTTTACCCCATAAAACCCCCAATAAACCCCCTTCCCATGGTCCGATCATGCTGGCTCGCGAACTCGTTCGAATAAACGTAGGTTTACACGTTTGTACCAAATTTAATCGAAATCGGATCATTTTTGCTCGAGTTATCGTGCTGACGGACACATATATATATATGAATTTGAACGGATGGTGTTTTTGGCTTCTAGGAACATCAAAATGAAAAAGTAAATCGGTCCCGGGACTAAGTCTTACCATGTGACCTACGGTAATAGCTTATTCCCTATAGGGAAATTCGCTAAAAGCAAATCTTGTCAAACTGTGTTCTCCCTTATTGCAAACGCAAAGCTTGAGTATAACTGCAAAAGCATTTTATACTTATATTCAACCCCGTACGAAGGACAGGTACTCCACTAGTATTTTTAAAAAAGAGAGCCTAATGGAGTGAAAGAATTCAAGCCAGTTAGAAAGACCATTGTTGGGATGTGACTGCTAACGCTGAAAGAATGTTGGCATCAGCGCTCTTGGAATTGGAACGGTCAGTTCGGGCTGAGGAGTTGGTACAGATACACTATTGTAAGTATGGTGGTGTGCTAATTAATATTCAAATATGTAACCTTTTAAATTTTCCTTTTTTTATAAATTTTGGCCCTTGCGTCAAAGTTACTCTTATTTATTTTGTTGTGATTGCCCATCAAATTACCAATTGATTATTTTGTTTCCAAATAAACTATGTGATTAAGTTTAACATGCGATCCTTTATTAATTCATTCCCATTAATTCATATCAGGTGGTGCCAGCGGTTTAGCTACTAGTTAAAAGACCATTAGCTCAGTAGGTCGTACCTAAATACCATTACATAACAGTTATTACCTAAATGAGACTTTAGATTCTTCAGTAAAAGACGTAAAAATACCAATGTCGAATTAGCACCTACGTACAACACAAAATATATTATGTACAGAACCCTACTAATGCACCCTACATTTTTCTGTGTATTAGTGTACCAAAATAATTATTCTAGGTGGCAATTATAAAACGTTAATTCCAACTCAGCTTTTATGCAATAAAAAAACGCATTTACTATTTTGTGATAGTCTCTAAGACGAAATATGAAAACCGATGATAATAATAATGAATCTTCTAAAAATAATGATGGAAAAGGTGGTCAAGTACATTATAGTACGTATCGCTTGTTTTTTACCAGCAAACTTTGAATATAAATTTTAAAACGACTAATTCACCTACCTATTATTATTGATGGGATTGAACATAAATAAAGTTTTTCTTCAAAATATTGTTTTTCACTACACCACTGTAGGTATATGTGTAGACAAGGTATATATAGTCAATGGTAGTATGTGGTATTACACTAATTATCAATTGGCTCAAAATAATTGTCACAACATTGTTATTTCGCATGGTACTCAAATTAGTAAAGGTTATATTGAAAACAATTTTTAGCCTTCTACTTAACTCACCTGCAAATGCAGAGAAGTAAAGGTTCCCTTTAGGTCCAGGCAATGAGATCTTCATGGTAACAGTTCAGTTGAGACTGGGGCTTTGTAGAGTTGTTAGTCCACTTGACAGATAGGCCTAATGCTGTTTACTATTAGCACTTAAAGTAGCCAATGTGGTGGTTTCAAAGTAAAAACAGCTTACGAACTTATCATAATTTTAAAATTTGCTCCATTAATTAATTTTTCAAACATGAATTTTAGTATTAGGGCATTAGTATTGCTCTAGATATTTCTTACTTGTTTGAAGTATTATTTTTACTCAAAACTTGTATTAAAACCCGCATTTGAGTCCTAAATAAAACAATGATTACCACATTATGTCTTTTTGTGACCACTGATTTTCACATTGTATTAAATGGTAACGGTATTAAAAATATATAGTGTCTAGATCAAGAATTGATGTGTAAGTAATCCACAATACAACCTGACTTTGAATCTGTCTTCTACAAGTTATGTGATAACTGTAGTGAAAGTTTGTCAGAGCCGGTCTGACGGCCAGTCAACACAACACTGACACTGCCACAGGATGTGTAGGTCTAGCCACATTATTGTGTGCAAATCATCATTCTCACCACACACATCCAACTGCCCGATAGAGATGAAATCTAAAGTTATGAATAGTGCATTGAGCATGTGACTACGCATACAAATTGAAAGACAGCTTTAAGCATCCTCACTCAATGACATCTTTGTGTACAGTTTGATAACGTGTGAATGGTTATGATCTGTTTACAGTTTAACTGATTTGTTTGTAGCACATATGAATATTTTTAATGTTTTATTAACTAGATATTTTGTTATGTATTTTATATTTAATTTGTTATTTTGAAGCATGGACAATTGGGTTTTAGTCTGTTTAGCCAAGTTCGGTTCTGATAGTTGACCAAAATTTTTTTACACAAACAGACAATAGTTATTTGTGTAACTAGTGGTGAAAGTGGCACTTTGCTGCACACGAGAGGCGGCGAGTGCGGAATGATCTCGAGTGCTGCAAAGGCCTTTTTCACTCGTGTTACACATTATATTTTTCCTACAGTCACTATAAAGCATATAAATAATTAGTCTTTCAAACACTATACAACACGCTTTTAGGTTCAGCTGGCAACACAAATGGTGCCCTAGAGAAAGTAGTACCCGCGGTCAGTATCACTCCGCTATTTTTCCTCGGCAAGAAATGTGCTCCACGTTTTGAGAATATAGTTCCGTATGTTTTTGTAATTTGAAGTGGTTTCCGCGCCTAAAAAAATGCTTTAAAGGTATTTTCTTGTTTATCAAGATCGTAGGAACGTTTTAAAAACGTTTAAAAGAAAAGTCCAGAAATACCGAAACTATAAACACGAAATGACAGGTTAAATCGTAGTTATAATAGTCAATCAGCTGCTCATAGTATTATTATCTTTAAGTGTTGCCAACCTATTTCCAAGCTTACACGGATTACGTGCATAATAGACGCTGTTTTGTGTTGTTTCCTTGGAATCCTGATGTGCGGCAAAGTATAAATATGCAGCAATTAGCAGCTTTCTGTACTATAAACAGTACAAGGAAGCCAACTTTGTCGGGTGACTGTAGGAAAAAAGCTATTTTATCACTCTGTAAATGAAAATGGCTCATGTTAGCTGAGCTTTACAAAAACCAACCTTTTCCATTTTATCAAATTTGATTTTGCCTGTCTCAAAAAAACGTTGGCCTGTCACAAACAAATTAGGTTTTTACTCATCACAACAGGAGTGCTAGTGTATGTATTCTTTTATTACAGAACTGAAAATATCTGACAGCTGACACTTAAAGAATTTGTATAACTATGATATGAAACCAGTAGACAATGAATTTATGTTTCATTGGTGAATTAATTAAACAGAGAAGCTTTGTGTAATCATTTGCATTGTGATAAAAAAAAGTTTTATTCACCACTTGTTACAAAAGATCCATTTTGGGCTCGATAGTTGTTTCCGCACTCGGCTTCGCCACGCTCATAAACCACTATCTTTCCCTGAAATGTGCGGTTTTTGGTACCTACTACTAGTAGTGAAATATACTAATAAACCATGTAGAAATCAGAAAAACTAATTCAGCAAAACTCTAAAACCAAACACATGCAACTATACCAAACTTTAAAAACCAATCAAATATTAGGTTAAAAAAGTTAACACTCATTCAATTTAAATCACATATATTTAATTGAAAATCAATATGAAAACATCAATGATATAAAAATACAACTACAGTATTTATAAAACCAAAAGCTAACCCAATAAAATGATGATTTCAAACAGAAATTTAACTAAAAACCTGTAAAACCATGTTAGTTAATTATTAAACCACAATAAATAAAATGATACTTATGTTGTATGTTCGGTGGAAAAATGGAAGTCTTCTGAAATAATGTAGGCCTAAAGGATATTTACAAACAGAACTTAAAACTTATATTTATTTACACACGCCCCTCAAATCAACATTTCAAGTTCTGGAAATGATTTCCAGTAATAATAACATTTATAACCGAACTTCAGCTTTTCTTTGTAAACTTGTATAACTTAATTGTTATTTGTTAATATACAAAAATGTGGTATAGAATTTTAATGAGTGTTTCAGTTGTACAGTTGAACCTCTATAAGACGAATTTCAAGGGGTACGGGAAAAATTCGTACTATAGAGGTATTCTTAATAAAGAGGGTCGTTTTATCGAGGTTTAATGCTGCTGTTATTCTTCTTATAGAGGTTTCTCCTCGCTCCAAGGTTTTTCCAAACAATGACTGAGGAAGGAGGAGGGATGGGTGGGGGTTTCATGTTGAGACAAGCTTCTGTTTGTTTTGAAAACTACGTACTATGGAGGTTAAGATTATGATAAATTCGTCTTATAGAGGTCACGTTCGTCTTGTAGAGGTTTTGTGCTGAGAATATTCGTTGTATAGAGGTTAATCAGTCCTAGCCCATGTCACAAACAAATTCGTCTTATGGAGGTTTTTAAATTAATTACTACGTTGTATAGAGGTGTTTTTAGCATTGACCTATATGAAGGTGTCAAGGGGATTAAAAAAAATTCGTCTTATCGAGGAATTCGTTTTATCGAGGTTCGTACAAACGAGGTTCAACTGTAGTTGTAACCAAAGAGTTGACAGATAGTGATGGCAGAAGGTCTTTCTTTAGTTATTTTGTTAAATTAATGTTAACAATTTCAATCTCAATTAAAAAGGATAATCATACTCAGGGCTAAGAGAATCAAACATTTGCCTGTGTTTCATCAAAACAAAAAAACTGTTGGGTTATTTCCATTCCGATACAGGAGTCTTTGAATATCGTCTTGATAAGAGATATCATAGACAAAAAGAATTAAATATAGACTGTAGCTGTGCTGCGGTTACCATAGGTTCTGGCGCACACCGTTGGGAGTGCCGTATGTTACGCAGCGCATACGCCACAACTACTTTTTTTGCCTAACTAGGCTACTAAGTTTTTCCATGTTTAAAATTTGTTGAAAGGAAACTGTCATGCAAGTAATAATTCAATTTAATTAATCTTTTAAAGTTGCATAGCTCATTTTATGTTTTTGATTCAACATGAATCTTGGGCTAAATTTTAGCTTGGTGATTTGTCATGGCAGTAATCGTTACACCCTAAAATCATTAGGGTTGAGTGATTCTGGCACAAACAGTTTTAGGACTGATTCAAGTATATTCTACAATGATTTACAAAATCATACTAGGATTTGATCAGTTTTGTTTTACTGGGACACTCTCTATCCAAGATTGCACAGATAGGCCTATCCTTTGCTATATTTATCTGATCCCTAGATAATGATGAGTAAGATTACATTGCTTGTTTTTGAGCTTGAATTATTTCCTGGAAAGTTTTAGTGATTTCTCTTTGATGATAAAAATGCCAAGATTTGGATAAAAAAAGATATACTACCTGTATCAATAAATACTTAAAAGATTAGTGAACTTTAGAATGACTGAGCTGGCTCTATTATTCTAAAATCCACAATTACATTTTAGTTGGTCAACCAAAATTGTAACTTGTTAAAGATAAATGTAGGCTACCATGAAGGCAAACAAATTTATACTTATCATAAATAAAAAAAAAATAATTTCACCACTGTATTATTTGATCAAACCCATTTTCAAATGCTTTATTTACCCTTTCAGCATTTGAACACAGAGCACTCCAGCGAACCCACCTGCCATAGAAAGTCATTTTTCAACGGTAAAGAAGAACTCGATACATTAAATACCTTTTCAAAAAAAGGCACTAAAAGAACAAAAAATTCGAGGTAACATAAAATATTTAATTTAACCTAAAAACACTACAAAATAATATCTTAATTCTTGCATTAAGAACATCTACACTTTATCACCAACAAAATCCTTCCTTGGTTTTAAAATCTTAGCACACAACTGGTAAAGTTTAATGGCAATTAATGCCAATTTGCCAACTAATAGGCCTTATAAACTACATAGTCATAAGCACAGCCTAAAACTCCCATAACACTACAAGTCCTTCACTAACTCAATTATAATGTGTCTTTATAGTAAATAAAAGACATCATGTCCTTCATGCGAATACAACAGGATAGGAATTTAAAATAATAATTTGAAAATGATAAAACACAAAAACAACACAGGTACTTAATTTATCTATGATAAAAATAAACCAAAGTAAAATATCATTGTAAATCTAGGGTAAAACCGGATTTTTTATAAAATGATACATTACCTACCGATAGTAAATAAAAAACTAAAAATAATATTCAGAATGGCACGTTAAATGAAAATTTACAAATGAAAAATCTTTTGCTCCATCTTTACCATATGATATTAGAACAAAAAAGTGAAATGTGTGCCTAAATCTAATAATTGAGTACAGCTATGAGACCCGATGCTCAAAAATTAAACTGAATATAATACTTAAAATGATTCCCTGAATGATCAATATATATTTACAAAAAAAGTCCAGTAATCTACACCGTACAATCTAAAGATAAAAACCTAAACAATTTAACAATGATGACGCATTGATAACAACTATAATACAGTTTTAGTAAAAAATAAATAACACCACCTCCTTGACTAAAATTGTCTACTAAATTACAATGACTAAGGGTTGCGGCTGGTAGCCAGGGTCAAACGCACGAACGCTTGCGCAGCTTTGCCTTGACTTCATTCAGCAGTAGATCGAAGGAATCATTAGAACGTGGCTGCATGGCAGGAGGAGGACCATAACGGCATTGCATGTTAGTCGCCATTCCATCTGTGCAAACAATACTGGTCAGAAAAACTACACAAATCATTACTTTATTAAGTTTACTAATGGCTCTAATATCATTGTTATCACATAAGCAATTTGTATGGATTAATATCTGATCAAGGTCAAATTTGTATATGACTGTGCAGAAATTCTAAACGGACCAACAGTCATAACAATAACAGAGATAATGACTAGGCCTAATGTTAGGGTAAGTAAAATACAACCCATAGGTGAAAGCCTAAGAAGCCTACATACAATCACAACATTGTTTCTTACTTAAACCATTTGCTTGTGTAGCGGGGCAAAAAATACAAATATTTGTATCACATGCTCAGAATTACGTCCCTTGTTATAATCAATTTTGTTCATAATATGAAAGTATTCATCATAGCATGTATCAAATTAAATTATGAACTAGAGACTAACATTTAAATTATTATAAATCTTTTCACCATATCTTTATCTTCCTTCTATAGTTCGGCCGCTTAAAAATCGACCTCCTCCAGCATCGATTTAGCATTAGCGCGCATGTCGTTTTCTAAGCGGCCGAACTATAATAGCTATTAGAAACTTCAGAATTGAGTTTTATTCCATTTTGTTAGTCAGAGTCTACATAAAAATTGTGTTACTGGCAAAAAACAAGTTTCATAAAATGATTTACAATTCCAAAAGGCAAAATGGTGTTTTGTTCAAGAAGTACTGTAACATTAATCTACTTATGCACAGTGTAAATACAAGGTGACTGGAAAATAAGTTGCCTGCATCCTCCTTTCAAACGTTTTAACATAGAAAAATAATATCTGCATATCGTAATTAGTCACAAATGTACTTTCCTATTATACTTGTATTACAATGATGACTATGGTTCCTAAAACAGGTTTGTTGCTTGTTGTAAGAATATTATTGGAAACGTCCTTGAGTAGCAACTAATTTAAGGGCTTTCAAAAGAGAAAATCAAATAACACAAACAAGACCTTTTCTAATCCACTAAACAAATCTTTCTTAAATTGCTTAGGATCCAAGTTTCACCATTGTATACAGACAGCATTTATATTTTACATGCTCAGAATTACGTCCCTTGTTATAATCATATTTTTTCATAATAAAATTAATGTTGTTCATCATAGCATGTATGAAGCTTTATGGAGGAAAAGATAAATTCCAGTGTTAACCATGAAACAATAAACAATCTAACTCTCAGCCACCACTGCTGTTACTATCTTGATAGTGAATTAGACATTACCTAGATCAGCATATCGTTGTTTGCAGAACGCACGGCGGCCACCAAAACACAGGTCGTAGCGAGGCAGTTTAGGGTCGTCATTGCCATGCTCCACCGCCTTGTATGCATCTGCTTTGTACGCAAATGTTACAAAGCCATAGTTATCTCTGTAATTAAAATGAAATGTTTAAAACAAAGGACAGCAAGTGTAGATACTAAATGTAAACATGATTGTGGTAACTAGCATATTTTTTGTAGTGTTGAACCATTTGCAATTGTTTATCAGTTGGGTTTCAGTTGATTAGTTATACACCGGAACTATAATAAATCAATATATCAATAATAAATTAAATTTGACATATTTTATAACAGAACCAACTTTAGAAAAATACTTGTTTGACAAAATTCAAACTGGGATTAGAAGAAACGGGTACCCGGCAGGCATTAAACTTACCCTCTCTCACGGAAATGAACACTGATGTCCACTATTGGCCCAAACTGTTGGAACCTCTTCCGGAGATCTGCCTTGGTAGTGCCCTCGTCAATGCGTCCCACATATATGACTCTTCTCTCCTCCACCTGCTTCGTCTTCTCCTGGGTGGGGAATTCCTGACTGCGAGAGGAGGTTGACCTCACAGGAGAATGGTTCCTGTAAATACATGTACCATCTGTGAAATGATCTTTCATTTGGTGGAAAAATGTCTACCACAGGATACAAAAGACCTTGCATTCCAAGGATGAAAAGACCAAAATATCTCCGCCGCAGTAAACCTGCAGACTAAGCAAATTTCCATTTATCTGGCTGGATTTCCACAAATTAAAGCACATTAAAA
Organism: Macrosteles quadrilineatus; assembly: GCF_028750875.1. Lineage (NCBI taxonomy): Eukaryota > Metazoa > Arthropoda > Insecta > Hemiptera > Cicadellidae > Macrosteles > Macrosteles quadrilineatus. The sequence goes on from NW_026542594.1 coordinate 163,799,050, forward strand.
CAAAAAAGTAAATCGGTCCCGGGTATAGTTTTACCATGAGACCTACGTTAAAAGCTTATTTCCTATAAGGGAAATTTGCTGAAAAAACAAAGCTGATTACAACTTTAAAGTAAATTTGTACATTAAATAGGGGACAAAATAAGCAATAATGTTATACATTACTTGAACAATTTCACATGCTCAGAATTACGTCCCATGTTATAATCAATTGAGTTCATACTACATTATTCATCATAGCATGGTATCAAGATCAAATGTATTACCTAACCATCTTCTGATTGATAACAACTAACACAGGATGGATATGCACTCAAGAAGTGTAAAAGGCTACAGATTTAAATTTTTAAATGAAGATTTGTTTTTGAAGTGCATAAAGGGATTTTAAGTAGGGATAATCTACTGTGCAAAAGTATGATTACTGCTTTTCTATATAAGTTAATTTTTATAATACAATTACAAATTCGAGACTCACATACATGCTCAGAATTACGTCCCATGTTTTAATCAATGCAATTCATAGAACATGATTCATCATAGCATCTGTGATACCAAAACTTTAGCGATAACAAAACCGTTTGAGTAACTGTTTGACCATTTCACAAATTATTGGAATTGTATTGTCTGAAAACATACAGGATCTATTTGTCAAAAGCGTATGTTGTTTTTATTGTGTTGTAAAAAAAAAAAACGCATAGCTACATTTGATTTTTTCTGCGTATAATACCAGATTAGACTAAAATGATAAAAACACTAATAGCGAAGTGACTTGAAATTGAAGAAATTAATTAGCCTATATGTCATGTAGGCTACAATTATTAGCATATTTTTTTCTAGAGAGGGTAGATCAACTTGTGGGAATATCCCCTTGCAGCAGTGATTCTAATTACACAATCTTAAAGAAAGGTGGCTTCATTTATTTATTTTTTTTTATTCACTCATCGTCAAAAAGTTCTAGCACAATAATAAATAGCCTATCAAAAAAGATTTAATTTAACCATTTTAGCTAAATTTAAAAGTAATTAAAATACTACATCGAAACATTCACTGTATGTGTTTTAATGAAATTTGTATCTTTGAAGTTTTTATGGTGAAACAACAATAGGAAAATTGTAAATACATTTTATGTTAGTTAGCTTACAGTGTAAATATTGACTATTTACAATTTTTTTATAAACAAGTTGATATACAAATTTGTGCATGCAATATATGATTTGTATACAAATATACAAATCATTTTTGTTATACACTATGTACATTATACACATACATTATACACTATGGACTTATATACATGCTCAGAATTACGTCCCATGTTTTAATCAATGTTAATTAGTGATGGGCGGATCCAAGAAAATGTCGGTACCGGATCCGGATCCGGATCTTGAAAAATTCGGATCCGGATCCGAAGATCCGGATCCAGATACACACTGTCATAAGGGCGGGTTAAAAAAAAACGTAATTAACAGAATGCCAATTTAAATCATACTTTTATTATTTTTTATCACGTAGCTTCGGGTGAGATTAAAATACTAATGGGATATTTTTGAGACAAAATTATAGGCCGTTAGCTTATCATCCAGGTACAAAACTTAAAAACTAGAGGTGTGAAGATATCCGAAAAATCGGATCGGATTCAGTTCGGAAAGATACATGCCATTGCCATATATGTTATTTATTTGTATCAAGAGACAAACACTGAAACATGGCCTTGCCATATACGTTATTTGCACCAAGAGACAAACACTAAGACATGACCTTGCCATATAAGTTATTTGAATTAAGAGACAAACACTGAGACATGGCCTTGCCATATAAGTTATTTGTATCAAAAGACAAACACCGAGTCATAACCTTGCCATACAAGTTATTTGCATCAAGAGACAAATACTGAGTCATGGCCTTGCCATATAAGTTATTTGCATCAAAAGACAAATACTGAGTCATGGCCCTGCCATATAAGTTATTTGCATCAAAAGACAAACACTGAGACATGGCCTTGCCATACAAGTTATTTGCATCTAGATACAAACATCGAGACATGGCCTTGCCATATAAGTTATTTGCATCAAAAGACAAACACTGAGACATGGCCTTGCCATATAAGTTATTTGCATCAAGAGACAAACGCTGAGACATGGCCTTGCCATATAAGTTATTTGCATCAAGAGGCAAACACTGAGACATGGCCTTGCCATACAAGTTATTTGCATCTAGATACAAACATCGAGACATGGCCTTGCCATATAAGTTGTTTGCATCAAGAGACAAACACTCGGGGAAAAAACGGTCTTATACATGGATACAGACAGCTTTGTGTTAGTAAAAAATCTGGAAAAAATCGGGGTTGTATAGTGATACGGACAGATTTGTGTTGGTAAAAAATCGAGGTTGTAGAGTGATACATACAGCTGTATGTTTAGTAATCAAATCGGTGTTGTACAGTGATACAGACAGCTTTGTGTTTAGTAAACAAATCGGGGTTGTACAGTGACAGACAGCTTTGTGCTAGTAAAAATATTCGGGGTTGTAGAGTGATACAGACAGCTTTGTGCTAGTAAACAAATCGGGGTTGTACAGTGATACAGACAGCTTTGTGTTTAGTAAACAAATCGGGGTTGTACAGTGATACAGACAGCTTTGTGCTAGTAAAAACATTCGGGGTTGTACAGTGATACAGACAGCTTTGTGTTAGTAAACAAATCGGGGTTGTACAGTGATACAGACAGCTTTGTGCTAGTAAAAACATTCAGGGTTGTAGAGTGATACAGACAGCTTTTTGTGTTAGTAAAACAAATCGGGGTTGTACAGTGATACAGACAGCTTTATGTTAGTAAACAAATCGGGGTTGTACATTGATACAGACAGCTTTGTGTTAGTAATCAAATCGGTGTTGTACAGTGATACAGACAGCTTTGTGTTGGTAAAAAAATCGATGTTGTACACTGATACAGACAGCTTTGTGTTGGTAAAAAATCGGGGTTGTACAGTGATACAGCCAGCTTTTTGTGTTAGTAAAAATCGCGGTTGTACAGTGATACAGACAGCTTTGTGTTAGTAAATAAATCGGTGTTGTACAGTGATACAGACAGCTTTGTGTTTATTAATCAAATCGGTGTTGTACAGTGATACAGACAGCTTTGTGTTGGTAAAAAAACGGTGTTGTACACTGATACAGACAGCTTTTTGTCTTAGTAAAAAAATCGGTGGTGTACACTGATACAGACAGCTTTTTGTCTTAGTAAAAAATCGGTGTTGTACACTGATACAGACAGCTTTATGCTAGTAAAAAAATCGGGAAAAAACGCCATTTGAAAAAATCGGATCCATCAAAACCGGATCCAGCCCAAGATCCGGAATTTTTGGGATCCGATCCGGTGCCGGTTCTAGCTCGGATCCGGCGGATCCGGTAGTCCGATATCCGGATCCGACCATCACTAATGTTAATTCATACAACATGATTCATCATAGCATATATTAGCAGTATCAAAATCGTGAGGGTAACCATTTTAAATATTGGTATTGTATTGTCTGAAATCATACTGAATCTATGTCAAGAGCGTGTATTGTTTTTCTCGTGTTGGAAAGAACGCATGGCTACATTGTTTACTTTATGTATTTACTACCATTCTAGCTAGACCACAACAAGCCTTAAAGTGATAAAAACATTAACAAGAATCATTATTTGATTTTTATGGTTTTAGTCTCCATTTCCAGATTTGAAATTTTTGGTTTTGACCTTTATACGTTTCATGAGTGAATTCAGCAATTTAATCATAAGGTTCCTATACACAAACAAACAAGACAATTCATATTTGTTTCTGTGTCGTGTTGACCTACCTTTGCCATGATCTGTCTCTCTCCATAGCTCTGTCTCTGTCAATCCTGTAGTTCCTGGAAGAGTCATGATGATGGCTTCGTCTTGGAGAACGACTCCTCCACTTCTGTCTTCTGTAGCCATCCCGAGATCTAGATCTTGATCTGCTACGACTGGAAAAAGATTCTTGGTTTAGAAATAGTTTGCAGACAACATGTAAAATTACCACATAGCTTTTGATGGGGGGAGAACTCCAGTAAATAATCCTTCTCTTCACAAAAGAGAATAAAATAGCATCGAAAAGAGGGCTCTGTTTGCTCAGAACCAAAAGGCCTGGCATTATCACATTGAAATCTATTGTCGATTGATGCAAGCCTGAACCTCCAAAAAGTTTCAGATTCTAAGACTAGACCAGGTGTTATCCGGCCAAAATAACTAAGACAACAAGCAATAATCTCACCTCAGTTCACTTAATTTGATGCAGGTTAATTATTTATCCTAAATTGCTTGTTCTTTGGTAAAACAAATTTTAACCAAACATTGAAATATTCATACTGCAAGAAAAAAGAAAATCTATTCTAATATTTATAACTTTTAAAGTTCATATCATGGGTTTTTTTTATCTACAAGTCCAAAACAAAATATAAATAATCATTTAGCACGAAAACTGAATGCATTTAGCTAGATATTTTGCAAACCTTGATGAGTCAGCATTGAAATATTCATACTGCAAGAAAAAAGAAAATCTATTCTAATATTTATAACTTTAAAAGTTCATATCGTGGGTTTTTACTTTCTCCCCCTATACCATAGTATATGGAGAAAGTATTGTTTTCGTCAAAATTTTCGAGTTTGAGTTATGAGTGGATAGATTCGTTTTGGGTCCCCCTGGACCCAAAAAAGTGGTTTTCGAAGTGATGTCTGTGTGTGTGTGTGTGTGTGTGTGTCTGTGTATCTGGATGTGTACAGAGCTAGAGACTACACCTGTGGTCCAATTTCAATGAAATTTGGTATGTAGGTTCTAATCCATGGTATCTCCAGGCGTTTTTTTCATTTTTTTGAAATTTTGATTTTTAATGGGGATTTTCCCATAAAAACCCATAAAAAACCGGAAAAATCGGATTTTCTCAAAAATGGCCCGAACGATTTTGATTAAAATTTAGTATGTTGTAGCCCTTTAAATTCTGAACAAAATTGTACAAATCCCATTTCCGTATATTTACTCTCACCGCTTACACATGATAAAGGTTGTTGACAAACTTATGGGAGAAAGTATGTGTCAGAATGCTGATACCGTTTATTTTATCTACAAGTCCAAAACAAAATATAAATAATCATTTAGCACCAAAACTGAATGCATTTAGCTAGATATTTTGCAAACCTTGATGAGTCAGAGCTAGATCCTGAAGATGAGCGTGAAGGAGATCTGGACCACATTCGAGACACACTTGACTTGCGTCTGCTCCTGCTCCTGAAACCAACAAAACTGGACTTTGGTATGTGGAAAACAAAATTATCATAGCCAAAAAAATAATTTAAGGAATAATATCATTAACACAATTAAGAGTTGTAATGAAATTACAATCATCACTTAGAAAATGTATTTCTATTCTGAATTTAAATCAAAAACAGAATTATATCAGTTAGTTGTTTCAACACTCCCAACACAATTCTTTCTGGACTTTACCTTTTCCTCCTACTTGTTTTCCGCCTGTGAGAGCGGTGGCGGTCAGACTCAGCACTACAAGAAGAACTAGACGAGCTTGCATGCCTGGATTGGTAACTTCTATGTTTGAGATCATTCCTATGAAATGAGCAAAATTTGAATTAGCTTCATCATCTAAATATTTGTAGCTTCATCATCCAAATATTTGTACTGAATAACAATTTAATTAATTTAGGCAACAATCTTTAGTCTTAAAAAGTAGATTCAATATGATTGAGATGGTCATGGGAGTATTTCCTTCAGTACATTTTATCAACGAAATAGATTATACTGGACACAATCCTTAATTATAAACAGTAAATTGGTTTGGCTGCTACTTCCAGATCAGATACTATCTAGCGATTAAATAAGTAATCCTCATAAATTCTAGGAAATACCCAATAAAGTTTACATCATTTCTGGAATAGTTTTCAGATCAGCCTTATTTATCAATATAAAAACATATATTTGAGATTACAAAATACTTAAAACTGCTATCACAGATTTGTTTAAACACCCTGAAAAAATTTAAGAAAAGAAATATGTTTGTCAAGGTGTCTATTACATCATAAACATGAATTTTTAAACTTGGTACTACAGTAAAACAGAATTAAAACAATAATCATTGTGCGGCTGTGGAACTCCTAACTGGATCTGTCTTGTAGCATAAGCAGTCGAAGCATAAACACTCTTCAATAATTTAGTCAATAATTTCAACAAATTACTTAAGTACTAAATGTTATCTAAATTACATTTTTTGCATCTCTGATCAGAACTACTATCTAGCTTTACAGGTTTCATCACTTGTTGCAGATATACCCACAATGTCATCACCTCAGAGATGTTAAATAAAGTTTATATTTGATGTGTTGTATGTAGACAGGTATTTATAATCCTAACAATATTAAACTCCAATACTAGATTAGATTGCATCACTTTTCAGGTTAGCGTTAAAATAGATTTAATCATAGGCTAATCGTAGATAAGTAATACAATTTTAAAGGCATTTATTTAAAAGAGTATTAACTACCAAGGAAATTTTGAATAAAGAATTTATAACACCAATTATTACTACTACAGTAGAACCTTGATAATTCAGCACTCGATAATCTCAACACTCCAGTAAGACTGAACTCAATTCCTTCCCTAAAGAATCATAATTTAAAAGGAATTTTGGCGGTCCAAAAGTCAATGATGGTAACTCTAGTTAAATTTAGTTTTTATTTACGGTAGGCAACTATCTTTGGTCTTAAAAATTTAGATTCAACATGATTGTACATGGTAGTATATCCTTCAATACATTTAATCTACAAACAATCATAATGCACACAATCTTTAAATTATTGGGACAATGACAATGTAAACATTATAATAATTCGTTTAGCTGTCACTAACATTTCCAGATCAGATACTATCTAGCGATTAAATTAGTAATCCTCACAAAGTGTAGGAAATATCCAATAAGTTTACATCATTTCTGGAAAAATTTCAACAATCTTTAAAAAATGTGGACTTTATTTAAACCTGGCTTGAGCCCTATCGGCCAACTGTTTATGCCAGGTTATCAAGGTTCTACTTACTTAATAACTATCCGCTAGTATTCATAAAATCCATGTTAAAAGTTTAACTGAATTTAAAATATGCACCAGATCAGATACTATCTAGCGATTGAACATGTTAATCCTCATTGTTGTAGGAAAACTCTATTATTCTCCATCACATCTGGATACATTTTCAGCAACTAAAGTATACTTGGATTTTTTACGTAGTGGGCTGCTTGGTATTTTATTTACACATTAATATTTAAAATATTATAGTTCAGTACTTAGGGATATACAGGGTGTCCCACGTAGGGGTTTAGACATTTGATTTTATATTACTTGGCCACTTATGTACTTAAGGTTTAAAGTTCACATATAACGTGAAATTTTCAGATTTATAACATTCATATAAACAAAATGGTGGCACAATTCCAATTTTGTTTATTACTCGATTGGTTTACTGTGTTGCAGTTGACGCGTATTTATTTTCAATGAAAACTGAAATAAGTGGGCCTACTGTCAAAGCTGCACTAGCTGCAGGATTTTAAAGTATTGCTTGATCAGCAAAAATATAGCTTAATCTTCTCGAAGGCAGTTTTACGAACGTTACCAAACGCATATCTTAAACACACATAAAAAAAATTCTTAGAATTCCAGTTTAAGTAAAACTTCACCTCAGGAGGTAAGGTTATGTTTTTATGGCTTAAGCAATACTTTTAAATTATATGGCTATCCAAAAAATGTGTCAAAACTACAACATAAACAAATCAAGAAATAACGTAAAATTTCATTTGTAGCCTATAGGAATAAAATTGGTAAAATTTTCAATACACTACCATTTTGTTTATAGTTACGAAACCTACTTGCTAAATTGTGTTACGTTTTTAAACTGTTGGTACATAGGCAGATAAGTAATATGAAATCAAATGTCTAAACCCTCTGTTTTTTGTCTATAGTTCAATTTAGTAGCCTAGGTATAGAAATATAATACTGTATATATAAAGAAAACCCACCTGAACTAATGGCCTTGAGGTGTGTTGAGCCCCCTAGGCCCTACATCCAACTTATTTTACTTATAAGAGACATTTTACACTTAAACTTGACAGAACATTTATCTAATATGATATTAAGGAAATTTTTTGCACACTTTTTTATGTTGAAGTACAGTTGCCTACCTCAACTGCCCTCAAATGACTCCTAGAAGATACTGTTCTCAATTTTAAACCAATTGAACTCAATATTACAAAACACTATTATTTATGAAAGTTGTATAATCCTTTTTGGGTATTCAACACTGGATTTTATTCATTGAAGGGCAGATTAAGAGGGTACAACCAAATAACATTCAGTGGACCTACATAACAAACATTTGGTAGGTTAACATCATACACCCAACTCAGTCAACAAAAAGGCATAGTGACAGTACCTTTTGTCTTTACTGTCCATCCTCGATTTCTCCTGATCCTTAGAGGAGTTTGAAGAAGTGAGGTCAATGAAGTCACAAGTTTGAGTTTGGACTTCTACGCTGTGCATTAATGGTTTTTCCTTAGGTACACCTGAGTAAATACAGTTCTAGTAATAATACCTTATATGAGACAGACTATTCTATATAACAGGAAAAATATCATTTAAACTGCATATAACCTAAGATTTACACTTTTTTGGCAGTACCTACCTTTATTCCCTCCATTTTTAAGTAGAAAATAGTCTATAGGATATAAAACCAGGTTTTAAATTAAAAACAGATATACTTTAAAATACAGAGTAAAAATCAGTAATAGAATCTGGCAATACTACTGCCAATCTTCATATTGTTTCATCTGTCGCTGAAGTATTCTTGGAAGCTAGGAAATTGACATAAGGTGATTCCACAAAAGAAATAAGTTAGCCTACAGGTTTTTTTATAACACAATCCAAATTACAAGTAGGCCTACCATAAGACTCTTTTTAACGACAAAACAAGCTCACATTTTGGTATCCCTGTTTTCTGTACTTCCTTACCAATCAGCTGAAGCTGATGTGCATTGTTGCATGGTTATCTATATAGACGAGTTTTAGTGTAATTGGGAATTTAATATGAAAAGACTCGACATGGTATTTTTGCAAGCTCAAAGAGTTGAACATTAAAAAAGAAAATTATTGGTTCTATCTCAAGAAAGGTTTGGAATCAAGTTTCTAGGCGTAATTCCGGAGGCCTACCTAAAAAATCAGTAGCCTTTTTTATCCTTATGTGTTCTGTAGTTATGAATGACACCTTGTTTACTTGCAGAAAGAAGCCAAGTCTAAACACAATAATACAGTATCACAGGTTAAACGGTATTTTAATTTAAGTGGTAATAACTTAAATTAATAGTGAAGCTGCGCATCGAAATTGGGCGGGTACTCTTCCACCACAACTTAACTGTTTTCTGTTAAAGGATTAAATACATTAGCGAAACTAATAATATAAATGATAATTATTATCTGACTAACTGATCCTCACCCTCTTGAGAAGTGGAGTCTGGTTGAGCAGGGGGTGTAGGACAGGGAACAGGGGAGTTGGCTCTACTGCTTTCTTGACTGCGGATTCTCTCCCTCTCTTCTCTCCTCACTCTATATTCTTCTAGGTTCAGCTTCTTTTTCTTCCTAACGATTTCCTGTTTGTCCATTTCACACTGAGTGCTTGCCACATCACTATGTACAACCGGTGAAGCACACTGATTAGATATTTCACTAGAATTTAAAGCGTCTTTTTCTACTTTGATGTTCTTTTTAAGAACCGAAACCATAGGTATATTTTTACGAAGCAATGAGTTCTTATTTCCTGTCACCCGAGTCTCATTCACTAAACTAATACTTTTTTGTCCTATACCGTTTTTGAAAACTATCTTGCTTTTTGTTTCATTGACTAAAGGAACTTCTTCATCACTGTTTTCGCCGGATTCTAAACCCGAATCTTTTCTGGACCCTGTGTCACAAACTCTTCCAGAGTCTTTAGAAATCTTGAAATCTGGAAGACGTGAGGATGTGTCAGGAGTGGAGCTCTGGCTAGGATACTCGGAGCTGTCAGACATGTAGTAGCTGCGTGAACTGCTAGCTGTGGAGTCGCCTCCGTTTGTACAGTAGTCGTGATCCAACTGAACTGATTCTCCACTCGACCCTCCTGTTATCTGGACAAATAAATCACAATCTTATAAAAATCTTCTTCAAGCTTAAGTTAATAAATTTACCGGGTGTCCATAAAGTCCTGACAACATTTTGTTATGTAATAAAATGAAAGCCATTAGACATACAAAAGTGAGATTTTATTTTTTAGAAAGAGCATGGAAAAAAGTTTTATATGCAATTCATATAACATTAGTACACTTCCACATGTGACCCATTTGTGTCCTGTAGAATTTCCAGTCTAAATTCAATCTCCTCCCAAGTACTTGCCAACATCTCTCCAGTGATTGTTGAAATTGCTTCTCTGATCCTGGTCTTCAACACGCCCATTTCTGAGACAGGTGTAGCATAAACCTTGTCTTTCACAAAGCCTCAAAAGAAGAAGTCTAAAGGTGTGATATCTAATACAGGGTGTATACTATTTTATTAAAGTGAAATTCCAGGTTTTTTCCTGGTTTTTCAAAGTTTTTCCAGGTTCCCGCGTATTTGTTTGGTTCCACTTAAACTATAATCAATTTAAGACTTGCAGCTTAAGTATACAATATAAACTTACATCAAATTTGTTTCAAAGTCTAGTGAGCTAGTGTTGAAAAAGTAATAATCCTTATTATAGTAATCATTTTCATTATCATCATTACTTAAGGCCACGGAAACATCTTCTCTCTTGATAGCAGCAAAATCCTGAATATTATCTTCATTTTTTATGAACACATTATCAACGGCGGCAAAATCCTGAATTTTTCCTGCGGTCGTGTGGTCGCTTCCCACAGTGACGTAAACGTCATCACAGTCTTACGTTATCATAGAAAAATCCTGGACATCTCCCGCGGTATGATGTATACATTATCGCCGTCTCTCGCGATCACGGAAACGTAATCATCGTCATCCACGATCGCAACAAAATCACGAAAATCTTCCGCGGCCGAGTGGACATCATCATTGACTCCCACGGTCATGTAAACGTCATCGTTGTCGTCCGCGATCTCGGCAAAATTATGAATATTTCCCGCGGCAGTGTCTACATCATCGTCGTCTCCCGCGGTCACGGAAACGTCATCGTCGTCTCCCGCGGTCACGGAAACGTCATCGTCGTCGTCCGCGATCTCGGCAAAATCATGAATATTTCCCGCGGCAGTGTATACATCATCATTGATACCGCGGTCACGTAAACGTCATCGTCGTCTCCCGCGGGCACGGAAACGTCATCATCATCTCCCGCAGTCACGGAAACGTCATCGTCGTCTCCCGCGGTCACGGAAACGTCATCGTCGTCTCCCGCGGTCACGGAAACGTCATCGTCGTCTCCCGCGGTCACGGAAACGTCATCGTCGTCTCCCGCGGTCACGGAAACGTCATCGTCGTCGGCCGCTATTGCGGCAAAATCATGAGCATTTCACGCGGCCGTGTAGAAACCATCATCGTCATCTTTCGCGGTCACAGCAAATCATGAAAATCTTACACGGCCGTGCAGACTTCATCATTGACTCCAGCGGTTAGGGAAACATAATCGTCGAAGTACGCGATCGCGGTAAAATCATGAATATTTACCGCAGCCATGTCAACATTATCGTCGTCTCCCGCGGTCACGGAAACGTCATCGTCGTCTCCCGCGGTCACGGAAAAGTCATCGTCGTCGTCCGCGATCTCGGCAAAATCATGAATATTTCCCGCGGCAGTGTATACATCATCGTTGATACCGCGGTCACGTAAACGTCATCGTCGTCTCCCGCGGTCACGGAAACGTCATCGTCGTCTCCCGCGGTCACGGAAACGTCATCGTCGTCTCCCGCGGTCACGGAAACGTCATCGTCGTCTCCCGCGGTCACGGAAACGTCATCGTCGTCGGCCGCTATTGCGGCAAAATCATGAGCATTTCACGCGGCCGTGTAGAAACCATCATCGTCATCTTTCGCGGTCACGGCAAATCATGAAAATCTTACACGGCCGTGCAGACTTCATCATTGACTCCAGCGGTTAGGGAAACATAATCGTCGAAGTACGCGATCGCGGTAAAATCATGAATATTTACCGCAGCCATGTCAACATTATCGTCGTGTCCCGCGGTCACAGAAACGTCATCGTTGTCGTCCGCAATCGCGGCAAATCATGGACATTTCCCGCGGACGTGTAGATGTCATTGTCGTGTCCCGCGATCACTGAAACGTCATCGTCGTCTCCCGCGGTCACGAAAACGTCATTGTCGTCGCCCGCAATCGCGGCAAGACTTATTTTACGACTACAATCTTCTACCAGGGCTAAAATAAAAATCCCGGAATCGGTCCAAAAATCCCGGCTTTTTCCCGGTTTTTTCCAGGTCCCTTCAAATTCAAGGTTATTTCCCGGTTCTCCCGGTTGGTATACACCCTGTAGTAGTTGTTATCTACATGAATGAGATCTAAAATTTCATTAGCAAAAGAAGCTCGGTAAGGGTAATCATTTGGTTTCAAAAATTGCAATATTTGAATCTTGTATGCGCTTAGTTTGAGTTTTTTACGCAAAATCTTATGTACAGTGAGTGGTACGTGGTAAACCAAGTTCTCTGGAAGCTTTGCGAACCGATGTACGTGGACTGCGTGTTTTGGACTCATTGTCTAACGACATCAACGGTTTCTTCTGTAATTTTAGGCCTACCTAAAATTACGGCAGGTCCGCAACACTTCCATTGTTCTTGAAGTTATTAAACCAACGAATAATTTATCTATAGTTTGGAGCTTGCCTCCCATAGTGCAATATGAACTGTCTTTGAACGTAAACGGGTGAATTAAACTCGTGAAGTTACAAAACACATTGAGCTTTTTCTTCCTTAGTAGCCATTTTTACGACAGAAACAATAATTGCAACTTTTATTTGGTATCACACTTAACAATGAAATTATGGGTTACCAACATATACAAACAAAACTTGATAAAATCAGCTGTTAAACAATAAAACATGTATAATCCCATCAATTCTGCGAACAAAAACTATTTCAAATGTTGTCAAGACTTTATGGACACCCGGTATATTCAAACAACTTTATTTTACAATTAAGAAAAACATCTGTTCAGAAAATTGCTATATTCAGTTATTGACTACTCTAATAAAATTTTGACAGTAACCATTTGGCTAATAAATTTGTAAATAAAAAACTGTACTGACGTCTTAGTTTGTCCTCAGGATTAAATCTCAATGAAATTATTAAAACTATGTACACTTCACAGCTTTTGATAGTTTGGGTAGGCTAATTTACCAATTTAAGAAGTTTATTTCTTGAGAGAGTAGCTCCAGCATCCTGCATTCTAGTGGCAGCCTTGCCTGGACGTTTGTTAGGCATGGCAGGTATGACTGGTATAACCTTCTTGTGGTTCTCACGGGAAGCCTGAAACAAACCACATGAACAATAGCAATAATTTCATTATCTTTAATCAAATAATTTGGCACCAATGGTTGTCTCATAAATGAAACAATCATACCATATTTAAGTTTAACTAGATGGCTACCTAACAACATTATGCTTATCTTTTGTTAATGTTCCAATGAAAATGCAACTCTAAAACAAAACAAACAGAATCTACATGTGTATGGAACAGAACGTAATATACGGCTTTTACATAGTAAGTGGTATAAATTGATGATATTTAAAGAAGGTCCAATTTTTCTTTGCAATACAGCAAATCCCAAAAAAATTAAACCATAAAAGCGATTTTGTGTACTGACAGGTTGGGCACCTTTCTTCAGTATATGGGTCACTGAAATAACTGACATTTCCTTAACAATAATATTTTTTACATAGGTGTTAATACGTGGGTTATCCAGAAAGTAAAGAACGTTTCGTTATGACGCCGCTAGGCGCACGCCGATCTCGTACATTTTGGTATGTGCGTACTCGGCAACTCAGTCGGCATCCAGCCGTGACAATTGGAGCATTCTAGCGCTGCCCGTTTTTTCACAATTTCAACTTAAGATGAGCGCTGTGATTAAAAATACCGCCAGTTAAGAGGTGTGGTCAGTGATACGGTTTGTGTTGGCATTAAACTTAAAATCGATAGACATTTATCGCCAAGAGTATGAAGTTTACGGAAAAAAACTTAATGATTGAAAGTTCTGAGAAAATGGTGCATTCAGATTAAAAATGGCCGATCTGACGCTCATGAGTCATGACGAAGCGAAGGGCGGACGCCCGAGCATTATGACTGATGGAACTGGTCGCTAAAGTTGATGAAAAGGTTCGCAAAAACCGCCGATTCCCAATAACGGGTCTTTCGCTTTGTTGCGTGACAATTTTTAAACAACAAAGTCCGTGAAAATTGAGAAGTTTCGGTTGTAAGTATTTTCCAACAAAAACCGTATCACTGACCGCACCCCTTAACTGGCGGGATTTTTTATTGCAGCGTTAATGCAAAAGCTATCACCTTGATTCTCTGTATAACCTCCATTGGAAGAGCGTCCCGGATGGTCTGACTTGAAGGTCTGGGAGGTGAAGGGGGTGTCTGAACTGCATTCACCTTCTCTGTAGCCTCAAACTGCTCCAGCAGACTTGTCAGATCTCCAGCCATCAGTAAAGGGACTTCCTCACTCTCTACAGTTTCCACATCTACTTCTTTTTCTGGTTCCTCTTCAACTTCTTTCTTCAGAAAGATATGGGGTTTTTGTAGCAAATTATCATTACTTGCCGCGGTCTTCACACCTAATTTTGTTATATTTGACGATAATTCCAATTCTTCCTGAAAGGTTCCAGTAGGTTCTGGTTCTTTTTTGATGATTTTCCTCAACTCTGTAGTAACGGCAAACGCCTCCCTGTGAAGAACATTATTTTATATCAATGTGAAAAAAAGACAAATGACAAAGAAATCGCATTTCACAACTTGAATATTATTCAATTTGCTGAAGCCTGATCAAAATACTTATTTACTTACCTATATTTCAATGTCGCCTCTGTATTCACAGGTGGATTGGTCTTTGGTGTTTCCAGAGGGAACAGTTCATCTATACTCGGGTCAACAGCCGGGGCTGGAGTAGGTCTGGCACAAGATGTGTCTGAGCTTGGGAACATTTCAGGAACTTCCTCTGTGGTGTTGTTTCCAAGGGGAACTTTTTGCCTGATGGCTTCAGGCTCCTGTATTAACAGCTAATTAGTAAAAACTTCCAATCCAACACTTTCATAAAACATTAAATGTAACCTATTCAAACAATTGTCTAAAGGTATTGTCCCTCAATTTAATATCGTTAGCATTTTATATGTCAAGTAGAAGAAAATATACATGTATGAACACTTTACAAGTAAATACCTAAGAGAAGTGTTTGAATGTGGTGCAGCTTGTGTTATTCGCGGAAGCACTGACCATGTGCTCTGGATGCAAGCCAACTCTCCCTACTCTTGTTGGCACCGGACAAAGTACCGTACTCAAAAGTTTATTGGAGACAAAATAAAACATGTTTCAATGTTATGTTAATTATTACTTCAGACATTAGGTTATCGCATTAATGCATATTTACTTAAGGATTTCATGTTTCTAAAAAAATAAAATTGAAACCAGCATTTCACTAACATAAAATAATTTTTATAATTGGAAATTCTTATGGTAAGATGTACCATTTAACAAAAGAATTAAAAGAAATCAAGCCCAAGTTTTAATGAATGCCTAGACTCACAACTACTAAAAATTGCAAAAAACTGTCACAAAATTCAATTAGTTTGAATTAACAACTAACAATTTCTGTGAATAAGTTCTGGTTAAAAAGTTTAAAACAAATTGAACATTAACAAACTTCAACACATTAAATCTATTTACTCACAAGTATAATGCCAATTTACCCACTGTTTGGATTTTAATGTGTGCTACAGATTTTGGAAAAAGATCCGGAAATATTTTGAAAATATTTATCACACAAGACCCTAAATGATTTCTTAAAGAATTTGAGTCGCCTAATGGTTTAGTAATAAATGTGCATTACAAAGGATAAGACCAACGATTCTCTGATCAGAACTACTATATAGCATGCTTATATCATCATAGGTAGGCAGATGGCCCTTGCAGTGTCATCATTTGAGAAATTTGTTGGCTACTTCCTTTCACACAGTAAATTAGTAGGCATAAGGTAATCAAAGCTAAATATAACAGTTACTTCTTTGAATGCAATTCTCTGTAACCATTACAACTGAGTGAAATTCCGACAACTTCTCTCAATGTCAGGGACTATCAGTTGCCTAGGTCCTTCTCACTTTGCAGAGAACATTCACAGTAGATTTTAGATATGCATATTATTTTTATGAAGCATAACAATGCATTTAACTATTTTTTACTTTCTAAAGCACTATTACACAGGACAATTTTCTGAACCCCTCATTCCTGAAAACCAAACAATGATCTAATTTTAAACCTGCATAGTAAAATTTTTACCAAATTATACACATAATCTATAACAGGGTGTCTAGTTTATTTCAATTTTAAAATTCAAGACTAATTCCAGACTTTTCAAGACTAATTAATTCCAGATTTTTCAAGACTAGTTTCGATTCTCAATTCTTGATACCGATACCAATTTTTATAGTTCAACCAAATGTTCTAAATCTACACCCTGTCTTTATGTCATTGTAAAAGGTAACGTCATCGTCGTTGTCTGCGATCGCGGCTAAATCATAACATCTCCTCCCGACTTTCCCGCTTTTCCCAACTACTAGACACTCTTGCTATAATCAAAATTTTTAACCTCACCTGACCTATTCATCTCATATAGAGATTTAGGTGGGAGTTATCAAAGGAACATCAAGATGGAACGGTTTCAGAATTGCATTTAGGCTTAAAGCATTCTAAACATTTATAGGCCTACTTGATGTGGACAATCATTAGTGTACCTGCATATAGTCAAGATGATTTTGCCATTCATGAAGCATTTTTTGAAATTCTTCTTTTTGTGCTTGATCCTCTTCTCCGACTTCACTGAAATATGTATAGAATGATAAATTGATTGTAAGCTAGCTAAATCCTAAACATTAATATTCAAACTTAGTTACTTTATTTTACAATAACGTACAGATTTACTTTTTAAATTTAATTTTTGATGCTTTGGGCATTAGAAATTGTATTGCTTGAAATAAAATCAGGGCATGTGATTAAATTTTAAAACAAACACCTATTTCACACTCAAAATCGTGGTTGAAAACAGTGCGAAACGCTGAAAATCAACACATCTGTTTTGGCAAAAATCTTTTTGTTCAAATGCATGATTTAGTCTATTAGGTCTATACGCATTATTTTCCCATCTGGCATATTTTTGGTAAGTGACGCTGTTTTATCCCTAAAAATCTGTTTTGAAAAATAAAAAAAATTGTTAAAATTACAAATTTTTAGATAAACCAAAATAACATATTCTCCCCCAAATTGTTATTTCACTGAAATATATTAAACTAACTGCTTACAGTACAGTTACTCCTAACTTAACCTAACCCTAACCTAGACTCAGGTTAGCATTTTTGTTAATCTTCATTTACAAATAGTTTAGGCTATTTGAAACAGTTAGGTTAGGTTGGTTTAGTTACTCTAACCTAACTTAATTCAAGCTAGGCTAAGTTTAGGATTTTTATATCTCTTTATCGTTATAAATCCATTTGGAGCTAAAGATTAGGTTAGTTTGTGTTCAAACCCCTTTTAGCGATTTTCAATGGAGACTTTAGGGTGAAATAGGCATTCCCGCCAAAAGTTCCAAAGGAGAAAAAAAGTTCAAAATGGGCCAAATAATTAAGAAAATAGGCTATTATAAAAACAAAATACAAATTTTCTAAAAAAATTCTGATTTTCAGCCCTTTTAAACTGTGATTTTTAGGGAGAAATAGGCGTTCCTTTCAAAAGTGTCAGAGGAAAATGTGTTCTAAATAAGAAGTCAATATAATGAAGTTAAAAACATTTTTTACTTTTTTTTGAGACCCTAAACTAAACAAATACAGAGGCATCGACAATACACTCGATTACATGGTTCTTTAAAATTTGTAAACAAATAAAAGCAGACGGGAGTCCAGAGTGTTACTGACCCTGAGATAAGCAGCTTAGATTTGCAATACATACGCGGCAAAAAACACCAATAATTGTTAGCAGCACTTGTACAACTACGTCAATAAACAAATTTTATCACACACTTTGACCTTGAGATAACACAGTCTGCTAAGACCCTGCTTGATTCATACTACTTGATATGTTTCTCTACTGTGTACAGTAACAGCTAATTGTTGACTCAAAATAAAGTGAATCAATAGTAAATCTGAAGCTCACTTAACGTTTCAGTTATCAGGAATGTTTATGGTTATTGAGTGGTGTGTGATAGCTGTGGGCCTACTAAGATAGTGTACTGTGATTCATATAGTTTCCAATCCAGTAATACTAAACATTACAAATTTGAAACATTTTTTCCTATGAATGCATTGATCTCTTTTTAGTGAATTTCCCATATAGGGAATAAGCTATTGCCGTAGGTCTCGTGGTAAGACCTAGACCTGGGACCGATTTTCATTTTGAGGACCCCAGAAGCCAAAAACGCCATCCAGTCAAATTTATATATATGTCCGTTAACACGATAACACAAGCAAAAATGATACGATTTTTATGAAATTTAGTATAAATTTGTCAACTTATTCAAACAAGTTCGCGAACCAGCATGATTGGACTGTGGGAACGGGGGTTTATAGGGTAAAAATGGGTTAATTTGCAATTTCTTTCCAAACCATTTTGTAGAGCATAAAAAATAATAATTTAGGCATGTATATTGAAGCACTTTCATGCACTTATTAAGAGTCCTTGGAGGCTAGTGGCCATCTTGGGTTAATTTCAAACAGCTGCTTACGGGTTATTTACCATTCCAAACTTTTTCCCATAGTGATTATAATTTAAATATCTAGGGCACTGTGGGATTAGAAATTGTCTTTGTAGTTTTGTAATTGTTTTTTGAGTTAGAACGTATAGGCTCCATCGACTCTTTAAGGAAAAAATCAAAAACTGTAAAGGTAGGTCTACTTTGGTATTATAAGGAGGTCACTTATTTTACAGCGCGCTGCTGTCGTTATGTTGGGTTATCATAAATATGTT
Source organism: Macrosteles quadrilineatus (assembly GCF_028750875.1). Lineage (NCBI taxonomy): Eukaryota > Metazoa > Arthropoda > Insecta > Hemiptera > Cicadellidae > Macrosteles > Macrosteles quadrilineatus. Next base: position 163,818,310 of record NW_026542594.1, read on the forward strand.
TGTAGGCATTTCCTTGTTTCATTATGATACCAGATGAGTCATACTTTCTATTTAAGATAACCCAACCTAACATAACCGCTGCAGCACACTGTATAAGGGTGGCTTAAACTTATGTTATTTAAAAAGGGAATAAATATTACATTTTCAGGGAGATATTTTAACGAAACTCCAATCAGTCAAATGGAAATTTGCTTAGTCTGCAGGTTTGCTGTGGCGGGTTAAAAATATTGAAAAACCTAAAAGTGAAAACTCAGTTGTCCTATTCAATAGGCCTACTGTTTATTATATTGAAAATCTTGTAGGCCCTAATGATAACACAAGTATTTAACTTATTATAAAAGACTAAATAATACTTATTTGTTAATTTGTTAAATTATCCCTGTTAAATAAAATATGACACCAGATTAATGTCATATTTGACCTGCATAGCCTGAATATGCTCAAAGCACAATTCCTAATTGTAAACTTAAAAATTAATTTTTAAATAACTTATATATACTTTTAACCTAAATAAAATAAGAGGTGTTTCAAAATAAATAATATCAGATAGAACATAATTTAAACTTGAGTTTTGTTTTTAATAAAAGTAAAATCAACATAGGATGTGCATTCTACCAGACATGTATCGTTGTGTCCTTAACCAAAAATAAACTCTTCATGCTTGCCAATTGGGTTCAAGCTTTAAGTAACATCTCTGACCGGTGGTAACCTCGTTTTAACTAGGCCTAATGATTTACTGTACACCTTCTTGCAAAGTGATACAAAGTGTAATAATAAAAAGTCAAAAATGTAAATTTATATATAATGTGTGTCAGTATGATTGATCAATTTGTATATGATTAAATTTAACAAGGAATAACATGAAAATATCAAAGTACATATTACTGACATGTTGACTAAAGAATTCCTAGACAAAATCAGTTTCAGGTCAGATACTATCTAGCAAATGAAGGAATCATCACAGAATTTAAGATGTATCCCAAAATTTTTCATCATTCCTGAAACATTTTGTTGCATGAAAATTAATGGTTCCTTTTAATAATATAAGATTTACTTACGTGTCATCGTTTGAAGGCCACAGACTATCATAATCAATAATTTCGGGAACTATCATCTCCCCAAAAAGTATGTGTTCGTTGGCATCAAGTTCATGACCCTGAAATTTCATAAAATAATTTATGAAACATCATAATAAATTGCCTATTTTATTAAGCATATTTCTAAAAAAACCAATAAATGAGAAAAACAAATACATTTTATTTTCAGATCTTATCTAGGCCTATATTTTTTTGACTTGTAGGCCTAATCCTTTAAGATTTAAAAAAAATTCTTTCCCAGTTTAATTTTTTTAGGGGGAAACCGCAACTGGATTGATTATTTTAGCATACAAATAAGCATAATATACAAATAAGTGATTCTTTATTGCCAATAAAAGGATTTGATGCATTGCAAAGCCATAAATTGATGGGTAATGTTGAGATTACAACACACAAAACAACAACAAAAACAATATCTTAGGCCTAGTCCTTTTTAAATAACATTTAAAATGAGCAGACATTTTAATAAGCAGAGCAGCAATAGAAAATTGGTTATTTTCATTTAAACACAATAATCAACACTGTGATACATTTTGCTAATCAGCAAAGCTGCTTAAAAATTGTACAGGGTGTCCACCAGGACAACCAGAAAAAATTCATGAGTAAAAAAAATATTCCAGGTAGGTAGTTCCGGTCGTACTTTTTATACTAAAATTTCAAACGTGTTTTGAGCCAACTCCCGCAATGCTGTTTTAGCGCTAACACAGCTCGCTATTTTAGTTATCGGAAAGAGCATTCTCAGGTAAAGAAACAAAATTTAAATTGCTGTAAGGTAAACTGCCCAAACGCCGAACGACTGCCCAAATCCGAACGAAATTGATTCAAAACGAAATATTAAGAATTTCAGTCCACTACGGTTTAAACTACGATTGCCACCGTATTCAGCGTTTTTCGATCTATAAAAATCAACTTCACTCCGTTTTGAAACATTTGAAGCGTAGATTCAGAAGGCTGTGGATTAGTTGACCGTTACGAGTTTCGAAGTTTGGCGGGAGTGACGCTGCGATTTCGTCTAAGACGTAAGGTAAGTGAGATAAGGTTTTTTCATTACTTAAACTAAACCATTTACATATTTCTTTGTTTTAAACTATTCAGGATGCATTAAAGCTATTTTTAAGTGCCAATACATTATAGAAGTATTGATTTAATTATTAATTATAAGCCGTTCGGAATTAGGCAAGCCAAAAGCTTGGTTTGCCCAAATCCGAACGATCGTTCGGGACTTAGGCGTCTGGTAATTCCCAATTCCGAACGGCTCACTTAATGATTGAAATAAGTTGTAATTTTAACCAAATATTGTATTTTAGTGAAAATAATTTATTCTAAAGCTTGCAACATATTTCAAGGATAGAAAAAAACTTTGTAATTGTCCAACATTTGCTTACAATTGACCGTTTTTAAAGAATGAATTCCAATATAACAATTTTGACATCGCCTAAGTTCCAGTTAAGTTAGACAACATTATTTGTGCATTATTTTAGGTTTTGTTTATTAATATACTCAGTAGCAGTACCTCATTAAACAATTTATTTAAAGTAAAGTATTATTTAATGTTTTTTTATGTGTAGGCTACTTGTATCTATACAAATTTTGTGGTTCGCAGGAAGATGCCTCCTCCAAGCCGACCGATATCCAAACAAAGATACACGCAAGAAGACGTTGAAAAGGCTTTGGATGCCGTCAAGAATGAGGGGTACTCCATATCCGCGGCAGCGAGAGCGTATGAAGTCCCAAAGACTACTTTGTATGACAAGCTGAAAGGAAAATACAAGGAGAACGCCCCGATCGGCCGTCCAGCTGTTTTATCTGATGAAGAAGAACGCCACATTGTACAGTGGGCATTGGACGTGGCCAAAGCTGGATTTCCAGTCACGAAAGACCAGCTCGTTGAAAGTGTTGCCCGGCTCATCAAAGACCTGAACAGACCAACGCCGTTCAAAAACAATGTCCCTGGTGACAAGTGGTTCAACTTATTCCTTGGCCGCCATCCCGAGATCGCAAAAAGAGTCTCTCAGGCATTAACATCATCTCGTGCCAATGTCACAGAGGGAGACATCCGGGCATGGTTCGGCAAGGTCAAAAGCTACCTAGAGTCTAAAGGACTAATCAACATCTTCCTTGATCCTCGTCGAATTTTCAACGCCGACGGACTAATCAACATCTTCCTTGATCCTCGTCGAATTTTCAACGCCGACGAAACGGCGTTTTTTCTATGCCCTTAAGGAAAAACAGTCCTCGCCAGAAAAGGTGAAAAGGCGGTTTACCAGCAAACTGGCAACGATGAAAAGGAGTGTTTGACAGTGCTGGTAAATGCCAATGCCGCAGGAGAGATGGCCCCACCAATGGTAGTTTTTAAATACGAAAGAGTGCCCCCTGCCATTGTCAGAACTTTCCCTGCCGATTGGGGACTAGGCAAATCGGAGAATGGGTGGATGACTCGAGAAACATTCTACGAGTACATTGCGAACATTTTCCATCCTTGGCTTCAATCGAAAAACATAGATTTTCCAATTGTTTTGTTCATCGATGGGCACACCTCACACATGAGCTTCCATCTCTCAACATACTGTTCGCAGAATGACATAGAGGTAATAGCCCTTTATCCAAATTCCACGCATCTCCTACAGCCCCTTGATGTAGCCGTGTTTCGGCCACTAAAAACACAGTGGAAGACCTGTGTTAATGACTGGCGGTTCAAACATGATGGAAGGAGGCTGAAGCGAGAAGAGTTTTCACCTCTTCTGAAAACAGTTTTGGACAGTTTGGATGCGAAGGTTGTAGTGAATGGGTTTAAGGCCACTGGTCTGGATACCCTTGACCCGGAAAAAGTTCACTACAACCTCATCCTCAAAAAAACGAATACACCTGCTAAGACAAATAACCTTAAACGAAAGGCCGAAGAAATCCGAGCTCATCTGAGCTATTTCGAGGTTAAGATGGGACTTGAGAAAGTCCAGAAGTTTGCCCGCGGAGAAATTGAAGTAGAAGACCAGTCACTATTCCAAGTATGGAATTCCATCAAAAATGAGCTTGCCACCCTAAAATGTGAAATATCAGCGTCGGAGAAGGAAAACGAACCTCCATTTGACCCTTCTACTACTTCAACTCCGGATCCTAAACGGCCACCAGCCCTAACACCTGCTGAAGAAGAAATTGTGGACGACGTGCTGGACTTTCCAATCGACCTTCATGAAGACGGAAGTGACCAGTCCGGAATCGTCGAGGGCCGGATAATTGCAGACGGCAACTCTTCCGTGGACGAACAGGGTCTGCAGAACATCATTGACAGCCTAGGATTTACCAACGCAGACCAAGGCATATCAATCGAGGTAGGTCCCGTTTAATAGTTTGATTAAGTTACATTACACAGTAAAAATAAGTAAAAAATGCAAGACTCATTTTAACATTTGTGCTGCAACTTAAAACAAATTAAGTAAAGTTAAGATATCCTACACGGTTGAAAACGGTGAGCACATAAAGGTACCACCCCAACAACGTACCATCACGACAGCCTGACACCACACATTTATCCGATTTGGGGGTTGTCGTGGTGGCACGTTGTCGGGGCAGCACTTCATCACCAACATGCAAGGCAATGGTTGGTGGTTGCATCTTAACAGCAACCCTTAAATACCACTGTTAGAAATTCATATCAACCACCTGTGTTCATTATAGTGAAATATTTTTTATTATCCAAGTTATTATGGTTAAACATGCCTATTGTTGCAGGTGTCTGTCACTGATATTTTGGAGAGCATGCCTGAAAACAATGTTCCTGAGCAGCCTGATCCTGAATGGCTACGTGATCTCCCATCTGAGACCAACCAGCCATCATGCAGCCAAATAGAAACTACGAGCTCTGCAGGTAACTTAGAGGATTTATTCATTAGACATACTTTAGACCAACGCAACGAGGTAATTAAGTTAAACATTCATATCTTTCTATTATCAACTCATAGTATTTTTTTTACATTAAGATGCTTATTTGAAGTGTTATGTTTTTTCTTTTTGATTTCAGGAATGCCCCTACCAGCTTACACCACTCCATCAAAATGCTGCACATCCAATAGTATGCCATCACCTTTTAAAAGGTGCCTGCAGTATCCCTCCCCGACATCCATAAAGAAAAAAGTCAAGAAAAGAGACCCAACACCAGCTGCGATTACGGGAGAAACCTACCGACAGTACATGGAGGCAAGAGAAGCCAAGAAGAGGGAAAAGGAAGAAGAAAAGGAACGGCGGCGAATGATACGTGAAGTAAAGAGAACGATCAAACAAGAAGGAAATAGCAATAAACGGCCAACAACAGCACCCGATGACAGCGATAGTGACTCCCAGGACGAAGAAATTCCCGTTGTTGTAGCCCCCAAGGACCTTGAAAATCTTATGGTCAACAGCTGGGTCGTCGTCCCTTATGATGTGGAAGGGAAACAAGATTATTATCCTGGCCAAATAAAATCAATCAAAAACGACAAAGCCGGAATCAAATATCTTAGCAGAAGAGGAAACAAATTTGTATGGCCTGAAGAAGAAGACTTCGACAATGACGTGCCATTAACAGACATAGTCCAAATTTTAAGTGCACCCACTGTGGAGAGACGTGGTTTCTTTACATTCAAAGAAAAAGTTATGACATAAGTTTCGTTCTCGTACTGACGTAAATTGTAAATTGTACTGACGGGAACGAAACTTATGTCATAACTTTTTCTACTGAGACATAGTGTATAATTTGTATATAAGTGTATTTTTATTTTAAGTTTGTTGATTTTAATTTGGAAATAATTTTAAATTTCACCTGCTGTGGAGGGTCGTGATTTTTTTGAATTCAAAGGAAAAGTTAAATGTTCTTTAAAGTTTCGTTCCCGTAATTTTTGTACATAGTGTATAATTTGTATATAAGTGTATTTTTATTTTAAGTTTGTTGATTTTAATTTGGAAATAATTTTAAATTTCACCCGCTGTGAAGGGTCGTGATTTCTTTGAATTCAAAGGAAAAGTTAAATGTTCTTTAAAGTTTCGTTCCCGTAATTTTTGTACATAGTGTATAGTTTGTATATAAGTGTATTTTTTATTTTAAGTTTGTTGATTTTAATTTGGAAATAATTTTAAATTTCACCCGCTGTGGAGGGACGAGATTTCTTTGCATTCTAAGAAAAAGTTTAATGTTTTTATGTTTCGTTCTCGTCAGTAGACATTTTTGCACATTGTGTATAATTTAATTTGTAAATAAGTGTTTTTTTAAATTCAAGTTTGCTGTATTTAATTTTGCAATAAAAACTGTCACGCAAACCAGTAACTTGCATTCCACTAAAATGAGCTTAATACTTTGCTTTTTCCCTTGGACTGTGCGTTGTTATAGTATATTTTGTTAAATCGACTGGGCAAAAACACATAATCTTGGTGGCCGTGCCGTGGCCGTAGTAGTTAGTAGTTTGATACTACTGCGAGTTATTTCGTCGCTTTCTGCTCATGTCGTCATCAGGTATGTTACTTTTTATATCAACGGCATTTAAAACTTAAATTCAAAGTGGTTCAATTTAAAAAATCCAGTGTTTAGAGTGGAGACCAGACTCGTTCGGATTTGGGAAACCAGCGTTCGGATTTGGGACGTACGCCGTTCGGTATTGGGCTATTCATGGTTGAAACGTTCGGCACTTGTATTACGTTATTTTACAATATTTGCAAGGAGATACTTGTTGTTTGTGACATAAAATTTAATATTAGTTCATAATAAATCCTTGTAAAACAATTATTAATCAAGCCTGGATATAACCAAATAGGATAAAAATACAATAGAATGACCTAACCTCCTCTAACCGTTCGGAGTTTGGGCTGTTTACCTTAATATTGCCTGACACAAGTATTCAATTTTTATATATTAGGTACTGATTAAATAATCCGAAAATTAAAAACTAATCCTTAAACCGTGATCGTGACAAAATCCTGATATTGTGCAACGGTAACCGAAACAATATAATCGTCTCCCGCGATTACAGTAAAGTTATCATCATTTTTCTCGATCGTAGCCTAATTCAAATAATATCCCGTGGTCATCATCGTCAAACAATATTTTTTGGACATCATCATCGTTTCCTGCGGTCACAGAAACGTTATCATCCGCAGGCGCGATCACGGTAAAATCATTAACACTAACATATCCCGCGGCCGTTTGGACATCATCATCGTAACATATCACGCGGTCATGGAAACGTCATTGTCGTCTCCTACGGTCACCGAAACGTCATCGTCGTCTCCCACGGTCACGGAAACGCCATCGTTATCTCCCGCGGTCGTGGAAACGTCATCGTCATCTCCCACGGTCACGGAAACGGCATCGTCGTCTCCCGCGGTCACGAAAACTTCACCGTAGACTCCCGCGGTCACGTAAACGTCATTGTCTTCATCCACGATCACAGAAACGTCATCGTCGTCTCCCACGGTAACGAAAACGTCATCGTCGTCTCCCGCGGTCACGGAAACGTCATCGTCATTTCCCGCGGTCACGGAAACGTGATCGTCGTCTCCCGCGGTCACGAAAACATCATCGTCGACTCCCGCGGTCACGGAAACGTCATTGTCTTCACCCGCGATCACGGAAACGTCATCGTCATCTCCCGCGGTCACGGAAACGCCATCGTCGTCTCCCGCGGTCATGGAAACGTCATCGTCTGCACCCGTGGTCACGGAAACGTCATCGTCTGCACCCGTGGTCATCATCGTCAAACAATATTTTTTGGACATCATCATTGTTTCCTGCGGTCACAGAAACGTTATCATCCGCAGGCGCGATCACGGTAAAATCATTAACACTAACATATCCCGCGGCCGTTTGGACATCATCATCGTAACATATCACGCGGTCATGGAAACGTCATTGTCGTCTCCTACGGTCACCGAAACGTCATCGTCGTCTCCCACGGTCACGGAAACGCCATCGTTATCTCCCGCGGTCGTGGAAACGTCATCGTCATCTCCCACGGTCACGGAAACGGCATCGTCGTCTCCCGCGGTCACGGAAAGGTCATCGTCGTCTCCCGCGGTCACGAAAACTTCACCGTAGACTCCCGCGGTCACGTAAACGTCATTGTCTTCATCCACGATCACAGAAACGTCATCGTCGTCTCCCACGGTAACGAAAACGTCATCGTCGTCTCCCGCGGTCACGGAAACGTCATCGTCATTTCCCGCGGTCACGGAAACGTGATCGTCGTCTTCCGCGGTCACGAAAACATCATCGTCGACTCCCGCGGTCACGGAAACGTCATTGTCTTCACCCGCGATCACGGAAACGTCATCGTCATCTCCCGCGGTCACGGAAACGCCATCGTCGTCTCCCGCGGTCATGGAAACGTCATCGTCTGCACCCGCGGTTATGGAAACGTCATCGTCTGCACCCGTGGTCACGGAAACGTCATCGTCTGCACCCGCGGTCACGGAAACGTCATCCTCGTCTCCCGCGGTCACGGAAACATCATCGTTGTCTCCCACGGTCACGGAAACGCCATCGTCGTCTCCCGCGGTGACGGAAACGTCATCGTCGTCATACGCGATCGCGGCAAATTGATTGAGTTGACCCGGTAAAATACAAAATTCACGCATATGTAATTCCCAGTTTTTATCCGATTTTTTCCCCAAAAAAAAAATCACGCATAATTCCTGGTTCTCCCGGTCAGTGGACATCCTGTTGAAGCATTCCAAAAATAGTAACTGACACTGTGAATAAAATATTGTATGCCTAACCATTGTTTTATCTACCAGAAAGGCTACAGTAATGTAACTTATCAATTAAAGTAATATGAAATAAAAATGAATGTACCTGATTGTAAAAGGGAGAAGAGAAATGCTCTTCATCATGAATGGGGTTTAGGAAACCAGTTTCCATGTTGACTGGATATACAGTTGGAACTGAAAAAATAGGAATATCATAGCATAATATTTGATAAATTCTACTTAGTGACCAATGGAATGTTTGGATATAAAGCATATGTCCACTTTTTGTAAAATAAATATAACAAATTATTGTAAGGTAATGTTGTGTGTCATAAGAACATGAATCATATAGGCCCTACCATGCCACTTAGTATATAAGATTAGAATTAAATAAAAAGAAAAATTCTTTCATTGTTGTGTCTACCACACTAATTTTAAATTAAAATACAGTTTTTTAAACTATCATAAATTATTTGCTTAACATAAATATTAATTAGCTATAACAAAATCCCTAAAAATGAGAGTCATCAAGCCTACAGAACATTAAAATGAGACACGGCAATTATAAGAGCTTGAATTGAAATCATAAAAACAAAAACCCTAAAAATGAGAATCAAAAAGCCTACAGAACATTTAAATGAGACACAGCAAAAATTATAAGAGCTTGAGTTGAAATCATGAATACTCACACCGCAGCAAACCTCCAGACTAAGTGAATTTCCATTTGCCTGATTTGATTTTCAATTAAATCTACTTCAATAACATTAGGTCTAACGAGTACCTAGGTTAGCTGCTACAAGGAGGGTAATAAAGTGTGGTTTTTTTTAGTAAAACAATTTTAGTATGAAAGAAATAGATTTGCCAAGTATCAAAATATATACATAAACAAGCAAATTACAACAGTTTACTTATTCTCCATAAGAATAACATGGAGATCTTAAATTTGAAATTTTTTTACTTTCTCCCCCTATACCATAGTATATGGAGAAAGTATTATTTTTGTCAAAATTTTCGAGTTTGAGTTTTGAGTTCCTTTTAGGGTTCCCCTGGACCCAAAAAAGTGGTTTTTGAAGTGATATCTGTGTGTCTGGATGTGTACAGAGCTAGGGACTACATCTCTGTGTTCCGATTTCGATGAAATTTGTTGTGTAGGTTTCTAATCCATGGTACCGGTATCTCCAGGTGTTTTATCCCCATATAAATTAGCCCTTTAAATTCTGAACAAAATGGTACGACTCCATTTCTGTAAAAATTATGGTTAGAAAGTTATTGTAAATTAGGCTAGGCCTATGTTATTTTCCCATAAAAACCCCATAAAATAACAAATACCCCCGCCACAGCAAACCTGCAGACTAAGCAAATTTCCATTTACCCAGCTTGATTTCTAATCAAATATTCCCTAAAAATTGTCAGATTTATTTCATATTTAAATAGGGTAGAGTGGGGGAATTATGACCCGGAGGTAATTGGGAGCTATTTTTTTAAATTTGTAAATTTTGTATTATTTATTTTTTTAAACAAAATTGTAAATACGTTCAAGTTTAGGCATTCTAAAGGGGTTTCATCACAAATTATTGAATAATTGTAATCTTGTGTTTGATGTAAAAAAATAAAAAAAAATTTTATTGCAACCCTTAGGTCTAGCCTGAAGTACCTAATGTGAAAAACAATTCCAGGCTCGTGCCTAGCGTCCTTAGGACAAAAAATATATATTATATGAATTAATAATCATACCAAAATGTATTTATTGACACATTAAAGGTTTAAGCAATTGTTTGTTAGGGCTTTAAAATTTAAAAAAAAATTAAAAATTAATTTTATACATTTTTTAAAAAATGGGTCTTAATTACCCCGGTGTGGGGAAATGGGACCCATATTTTTTTATCCCACATATAATTAATCAATAATTATATTTGGCTGCAGTGTTGATTATCATGTATTATGTGTAAAAACAGAATTTTGAAGTAGGTCCCAATTACCCCAGCATGGAGTAATTGGGAACCAGTCTCATCGCGTGGTTACATCGGGTTGGAATCACAGATGTACAGAAAAGTAAAAAAATTATTTTACAACCACTTGAATAAGAAACTAGAGCCTAAAAGAGTGAGCTAAGCCCATAATTGGCCTATTTAAAATTATTTTTGGACTGATAACTACCATTTATTAGAAATTCTTTCGGCTGAAAAAGCGAAATTCCGGAAAGTTTGCATATGACAAGAAAAAAGGTTTGACATAAAATATAGGTACTTGTAGTGTTTTTTTTTATTTAACTATACATGTCTTTAACAGTTTAAATCTATATTTTCTGGCTGTTATCTGCTCTGGTTAATTTTTCCTATTTTAAGAAAAAAGTGTAATGTTTTGGAAAAAATAGTTTAAACTGTTGTAATGTCCTAAAAAATTTCCTATAAGAATTTTAACAAGGGAATTTTAAATTTACAAATTTTTTAATTATCTCCGTGACCGTTGGGCATACAACAACGCTTTAATATACAAAATTATTTATTTTTTTAAGCTCTACAAACTGGTTTGGAGAGAAATTATGTAATTTTGTGTTTTTTTGGGGTCAAAAATGGGAAAAATAAATTTTACCCCACAACTCGTTCGCATAGTCCGACTATGCTGGTTCGCAAACTCGTTAGAATAAACGTAGGTTTACACATTTGTACAAAATCAGATAATTTTTGCTTGAGTTATCGCGCTGATGGACACAAATATATATACTGTAGGCCTATATGAATTTGAATGGATGGTGTTTCTGGCCTCTGAGGATATCAATGGTGTTTTTGGCCTCTGGGGACGTCAGAACGAAAAAGTAAATCGGTCCAGGGTCCAGGTCTTATCATGAGCCATGACCTACGGTAATAGCTTAAAACTAAAATAGAAAGACAAATTATACGATATTAAATTCAACATTATTTATTAGGCTACACAAAAATTCATATTCTATTTCAGTCCTATATATATGTCTATGAGTTGTATATTTAAGTATAGGTGGGGGAGCAAGCTGGCGTAGTGGTTAGAACGCGGGACTTCAGTCCCTGAGGTCCCGGGTTCGATCCCCGCCAAGTGACCAATGGATTTTATCTAAGTGATAATGCCGCAACCCTTAGGTCTAGCCTGAAGTACCTAATGTGAAAAACAATTCCAGGCTCGTGCCTAGCGTCCTTAGGACAAAAAAAATATATATTTAAGTATAGGTAGGATGATTCATTATAGGTACCCACTCGCCTTGTGCTCGCTGGGGGCTCCGCCCCCATGCCCCCTTTTAATATTAGCCATGATGAGAAATTGTCACGGGGGACAGTATGTTGTCCGGAATAAGAATAACAAGCGCAACAATAACTTTGCAGTTGCTAGGTAATTCTTAAAGATAACTTTTTCTTGGGATGATTAAACAAGCCATAAAATATTAGTCTTGATGTGTGTTTGGTGTTCTAATACTTACATTTTTTAAGGCATTTACTGTAAACCTATATTTAGCCACAATAATATAGCAATAGCGTTACAATCTAAGGGGATTGAGGAGGTAATAATCAGTTTTTACCTAACTCTGTCATGTGGGGTTTAAACTAGCCTACACCTTATTGTCTACAAATTGGCTAAATAACTTAGGTACGGTACTTTATAAAAGCTGACTGACTTTTTACGTTGACTTAAGTTGTAAGCTTACCTTCTCCCGTCCCTATTATGTTACTATGTTTATACTATTAGGCCTACTATTACTATTATACTATATTGAAAAGGAAAGTACCTTCGTTTTACAGCCATTTAGGAAACCCTCTGACAAAACTGTTTGCATTTTTGTACTCAGTGTGAAAAAAAACTGTAAGAAGATAAAGATAACGGTAGGTATAAGTTTATCAAAATTACATCTTTCCCCAATGTAGACATACAGAATAATTGCCATAACTTTAACTTGCATTGTTTCTTATTCTTTAAAAGTGAAAATATTGAGATGTAAAATGATCAAGGCTAGGCTATGAGCTTTAACTTAGGTTCATGGTCACCTACGCTACATTAGGCCTACATAGAAATAGCATAAGTTAGGTAAGTGCTAAATTTACAATATTATACATCTAGAGTACAGTAGAAGTTTTTAAAACCGGATAAGGTTGAATTATATAAGTTGGGCCAAGGCCTGGAAAACTATGATTGAGGATCAAGGCTAGGCCTAACTTATTACCGGTAGGGTAAACAGTAATTTAAACTAGGTTAATCTAATTTAACCCTCCCAGTGTTACTTGACGAAAATTCGACAAGCAGCACACTTTGTGTAGTGTTACTTGTCGATTTTTCAACACGCAGACATCGTTTACGGCGAAGGCTCTATGACTGACTGAATCGGATTGAACTGGATCGAGTTAGGTATCGTTCTTTCCGTAATATTCTAAGCTTTCTCCAGAGGTCTGTCTCTAAGCGCTATTCATTTTAGTTCCGAAAATATTGTAGCAGACAGCTGACGTGCGTGTATTTGTAAACAGCTAGGTTCCCCCGGACCGATGACTGATGTGTTTTATTACGTTTATCATTGTTTTAGTGTTAAAAATCAAAAGTAGGTAGTGATATACGTGGTGCATTATAAGAAGATTTAAGTGGTTTTGAAGTGCTGGTTGATGATCCTGAAGAAGTAGGTAGTGATATTGATGTAAATTATCAGCCAGATTCCTAGCTATGGTTAGGCTATGCATTCTTAGCTAAACGCTATGTACTGAAATCAGTTTTTTGCCCATAACTTATTTATTTGCAAATATACTTCCTTATATTTTTATATATTTGTAATCCTCATAAAATTTAGAACAAAGTGGCTATTTTCAAATATTTATAGGCCTATAATTTATACAATTTCATTGAGCGCGAACTTATTTTTTTTTTGAAAATTTTCGAAATTATATTTTTTTACCTAAAATTTTTTTTTTTTTGAAAAAATGTTCCTTATGTTTTATATATAATATTGAAGCCCATGATTTTCCAAACAAAATGGTATATAGAACATTAGAATTAACATTGTTTTAAGCTTCTCAGATCCGTTTTAATAAAACCTTGCAAATGCGCCAAAAATAGGTGGACATTAAGGCCTAAACTATGGACACTTGGAGGGTTAAGGTACATAAAATGTCCTAACAACAAAAACCATAAAACCAAAATAATAGAATAGCGTCGGCCTAGATGTAAATAAACAGTTAAAGTAGTTTTAAGCTAGACCTAATTGGCCTAGGTTACTTCTCAAGGTGAAAGTTAATCGATCAAGCATGCCAAAAATTACAGACCAAATTTAAGATTGTAAGTACCCTATTATAATTACTACCTGTGAATGAGGGAGAACGATAAGATCATGCATAAGCTTAATTACTGATTCATGAGATATTATATCAATACAAACAATAAACTAAAAATAGAATTATGTACAATCCGCCGAGTTGGAAAACGTGGTCTGGGTAACGACCATGTAAAACATATTTTTTCACTGTATATCCAAATTTTATACACCAGAGAACTATAAACTACAGTTAACATATACAATTTTGTTAATACTTAGTATAAATTACAATAAATATAGATATACTTACAATTATAATTATCTTAAGAACAACACCATGTGGTGTGAAAACCGCGGCCGACTGTCCTAACCTTAACTTAACAAAAATATTTTCTGTGGTCACGTGGGAAGCGAGCTGTATCTAGATTACAGGAAATTAGCATTAGCTCTAAACATTACTATATAAATTGTTTAATTTTTGAATGTCTGCTTTTTAATTCGGAAAGTGGTCAATGAATTAAGTTTATATTTTAACAACCAGTAATACCATAGATAAAACATACTCCGTCTATGGTAATACATAGCTTACTGGGTAGGTTAGTAGATATAGTTAAAAAATGTAATAACAATTTAAATAAAATACCAAACCTTACTTACTTGATACTTGAATACTGCATCGGTGACCAACTAAGTCGGAAAATATTGCATCAATTGTAAAAAAAAATAAAAACTAACAACGATGGCAGCAGGACAAAAGGTGGGTGGTGTGTCCTCTAGCTCATTTATAAAATACATAGGTCTGCACACGAAATAGTCCGTCAGTGTGACTCTAAAAGTCCTATGTCCAGATTGCGGACTTCAGCTGGGAGTGTGTTATTAAAGCTTGCTCTGATAGCCATCTTGGGTTCAGGCAAGACGGCATCCAGGCAGGTCAAGGAGATGGCCACCCAAAGTAGCACACAATGTTGTCCCAGCGTTGGGAAATGGTCAGCATGGTTGGGAAATGGATGGCGAAAATGTTATCGTTTTGCCAACGTTGGCCCAACGGAAAACTTATACTTACTTCAGTTCCCACACCAATTTTAATTCACTCATCAATAACTCCGACCATCCTACAACAGCTGATCCTTGCCCAATATCTCTTTCTCTCTCACACAACTGATAAGCATAAGCTGGTCTAGGGTGTCCCTTGCTACCTGTGCGGTCGGTCATCTTTTGTTAGAACAGGCCTGTTTTATAAATGTTTAATTGTTTTATGTATTTATTCGTGTATTCGTACTGTGTTTATCCTGACGATGTTAACAACTGATCAACTCTACATTGTACCTGAAGCTGACGATGGTGTTTTAACACCGAAACATGTCCTGAATAGACATATTTTATTGAGCTGTGACGGGATTTACGTAAGTAATTTAGTCTTACATTATGTCCAACAGCTCAGGGGCTACATACATGGATTTAAATTGGGAAACTTATATTCATTGGCCATACAAAGGAAAGAATCGTTGGGCCTTCGTTGGGTTTAATTATAAAACATTCTAAAACTTATTTAACGAATTGATTTATTTAAAAGTACATAAATGTGATGACAACAGAATATAAGAAAATATTGGAGAAAATTTGATCTATAATAAGTAGTCATATGATGTTGTGATACTAGATACAGTGGGGAACACCTGGATTTCGTCGTACTTGCAAATCTGACGAAGACTTAGCTGTGGTAATTGGCAATGCAGGGTTCGTATTCCTCTTCCGATTCATTGCCTTGGTAATATTTCCAATTAAATTTTACTTTAGTTTGTCAATCAGAATCAATAAACCATGTGTTCCCAGTTGCAAGTTACCATCAGTTGTAACTCAACTGTATAAGTATGGTTCCTATTTTCCATTTTACCTTCCCTTCAACAAAAGTACGAATGTATACACTTTACTCCCAATAGAAAAAATGACTTTGGCATTAGATCGTGCTGGCACCCTGCTTTGTTTACCTCTTGAGATTGAGAAGGCTTGATAAAATCTCATTTAGTTCGAAGATTACGCCTCAAGAACAAAAACGCAGGTGTTTGCGTCCATATTTCAATATGTGAGGTGTAGCTCGATAGTAAAATAAAAAATGTTCTCACCTATGCACCCACAACTTCCCATCATACAGACCCCTATAACATAAGACCCCACTCCCACAACATAAGACACCGTTACTAGTACCACTCAAGAGTTTACCATTGAATGTTTCTCTGTGTACTTTACCTTCTTCTCTGTGTGTCATTAGTTTATAGTAATGAATTCAGTTAAAAAAATCATTTCGAATTTTTAACCTTTTAAAGTTAAAACTAAAAAATCACTTTAAATTACCATGTGCACATAATTTAAAATGTACATATTTATCTTTGTATTCCCTACACGGACATTTGAATCTGAATCAGTCCCTTAAATTAATAATTAAGGAAAATCCATTTGAGTAACGTTCCAAAATGTCATTTAGGTAATGGCATGTGTCTATGTGTCCACTATTTAATTATTTTTGTTTTATAAATTGTATTTGTTAATTATGAAAAATAATAATAAAGGGGCATATATTAGGTACAAATTCGGTAAATTCATATGTTGTGTTTGTAATCACACAATCAAATTGCATTATTTGATCTAATTTCTTTTGAGTGAGTGGTGAGCTATTGTCATTATTATTATTACAATTATTCCCAATTGAGATGGATATACAGGTCATCCATATACTAAAGCAAGGTGTTGCCTCGGCCTTGACTAAAGTAAGTGAGGCGGTTGAAAAAAGGATTTAAATTCATTGTTAAGCCCCTGATGAGCTGTATATATTTATTGTAAGAATAAATTACATACGTCAAATAGCTCAATACTGGATGGTAAATTTCAGTCAGAACATGTTTCGACACGCATGTTGTGTCATCATAATGCTGAGTATGACACATGTTGAAACATGTTCTGATTGAAATTTACCATCCAGTATTGAGCTATTTGACGAAAGTAATTTATTCTAACGAAAACAGGATGTTGATTGGAGTGATGTTCTATTAGTGTGGCCTTGCGGATTTAAGTGAGGTAGATGGGAATGTATATGGTGTTTGGTTTTGAGACATTTGACGAAACAAAGGAGGGAGGTGATTGTATGTCGACAAAGTATGACACCAGGATGAGTGAGATGGCTCGGGAAACTGGAGTTTTGGCAGTGAGTGGTTTGCAATCTGGAAACGAAACATATGTACATGATTTAATCATTACAGTAAACTGGCATTTACGCATATTCTTGTAATTATTTAAAGATAATGTTATACCACCTAGGCCTACTATGGCTGTCTAGCCCTGGCCCTCTGATAATATAATATATGGTATCAGTTAAGAACAGCGGCAACCACGAATACTAGCAAAATACGGCAAGCAACATCCAAAATTACTTCTGCTAAAAATCCCTTTTTATGAATATTTAAATAATACGAATACATCTTAGATTCAAGAGATTTATTGTACCATTCAGTATAAATACAATATTTAACGTCAAAAACTATGCTCTAAATGGTCAAAACATTCATTTATGTTTATACTATACTAAATCAATGAGCTTTTTATAGCTATACATTTTCATACATGTTCATTGTCACCACAGCCTTGATGATGTAACTTCTGTCTCTGTCATGAAGTTAGTCTGTCAACGTCAACCCAACTTCAACTGTTTCACTGTTTCCATTCCAGTCCATTCCATTATTCATTATTCCATTCCACATGCATGGTTTTGAGTTTTGACCAAGCCGAGACCGACCCATCCAATAAAGATAACCTCAAATAAATAAAACAACTTTTCTTTCACATTGGATTGGCACTTAGCACTTACTTACTTGGCAGTCGAAGTAGTAACGTTAGTTGTTGTAATTAAGTTGTGTTGTGTTATCAAATCACGAATCCATTGTCCAATTAACACAAAACTATCATGGCTAAACTCTGTTTAAGTAAGTACAGTATTGTGTTTATTTAATTACTTTATCACAATGTTGTGTTATAGGCTAGGCTATTTCACCAAGACCAAAGAGGGAGACGAGCTCAAAAAGTATTTACCTTAGGCCTAGGCCTACTGTTGAATAGTACTTGATACTTGTGTGCTGCGTCGCTGACCGACAATATCGGATAGACTGCGTTATTATATATACATTTAAAAAATAAGCACTAGGCCTCCTACTATTTACATAGGCATACATATAAACTTTATCAGGCTGTGGCGGTAAATAAAACGAGTTTCCCATTTTTAGAGAAGGGCATTTATGTAACTTTTAGGTTCTCTTCACTCAGCTCCTCCAGCGAGTATAGTGGCCTATTTGCTAAGCTATTCCTGATTGCCGCTTTGAAAGAGGTGATGTTCATATCCCGCACCTTATCCGGCAAGATATTAAAAAGCATATGGCATAGCGGGGATAGCTCTTGAGGGTGCGGGTGAGACGACTTCGCGGCATGTCAAGGTGTAGTGCTTGCCGGCCGTGTCATAGCGGTGATGAACTTCTCTTCGGTCAAAAATTTGGACATTCTCCTTCAAAAGTATTAGGATGTTCAATACGTATTAACCGAAGACTGTAAGAATGCCCAGATCTTTATAAAGGGGCCTATAATGTTCGTTGTAGTTGGCTGACATGATTCTTATAAAGCTTTTTTTTGGAGCAATAATATGTCCTGTGCTGCTGGTGAATGACCCCAAAGTACCAAGCCGTAGGCCTACATAAGATGGCTATGAAACAGCATGGTACACAGTTATCAAGAATTGCTTCGGGATGATGTTCCGAAGTTTCCTTAGGAGTCAAATAACCCTTGATAGCCGTGCACATAGGTACCCTATCAATATGTGAGCTCCAGCTCAGTTTGGAATCCAACCAGAACCCTAGAAGTTTCTGTTTAACCGCCTCATCCCTTTCGTTTAATGGCTTCAGTGTGCAGAGAAAGAACTGAGTTTTGGCTGCATTTAATTTCAGGCTGTTTGCTGTAAACCAGTTCTTGGCCAGCTCAAAAAGATGGTCAGCTTCAATAGGCCTATGCAGTTGCTCAATGTCGCTTCTTCTAGATATCAGGGTGGTGTCGTCAGCGTAAAGGAGGGTGGATCCATTGAGCCTCAAGTCGTTCACCGCCACACTAAAAAGGAGAGGGCCGAGCCCTGTGGCACTCCATGTGAGATACTCCTAACACAGGAGAAGGCCCCATTTATGTAAATAGGACGAAAGTTTGATAATAGCGATGGGTCTCCCCTCTTAAAAATAGGTATGGTTTTTGCTACCTTTAGGGAATCAGGAAAAACCCCACACTTAAGACTAAGGTTTACTAGTCGAGTCAGAGGCTGTAGTTTAAACTCAATTGTGTTCTTTAAGATGGAGCAAGAGACACCGTTTACATCTTGGATGTTTGAATCCTTAAAACCCCTAACAATGCTAAGAATACAACTTCAGTAGGCAATGTTTAAAACCATATGGTAGGCTATAAATAGGTCTAAATGTGCCTTTCAGTTTTTGCCCATCAGCTAATTTATTTTCCTGCTAATTCCAGCTGCACTTGCCAAGTAGCTTTACAAGTTTGTCCACCTCCTCTCTAGTTTTGAGGATGCTAACCGAGGACTGACTGAATCTTGTCTTCATTTTTCTTCAGCTTCATTGTTATAAACAACGAGGTGTAAGCCCGTCCTACGCACGGGAATTCAGTAGTCAGTTAAAACCGTGTACAATTCAGATCAGATAGTTTACACATATAAAGACAAAGTTTCTTGCAGTTTTAATGTGAAAAATCATCTTGTAAACAAATGTTGTGTGACCAAATATGTTTTTATTCCATCATAGGCCTATACGATATGAATTTTAAATCCGATAAGTTTACAATAAAACAGCAATTCTGCAATTTTTACGATGTGAAAAGCGTTGAAGTAAGATTTGCAGCCGATTCGCACAGAAGCACACTGATTATAAGTAGCCTACAGTAGAGAGAGTAATAGTCAATTGAGAAGTGTATAGACCTAGTCAACGATACCGCCTTCAATAGCATACCTGCCTCTTCCATAATTATTATCACCACAATACAACTACTATACACAATTTCCAGTGGGTCTGAATAGAAACAACCTAAAATAAAACGATAATATCCAATAAAATTCACAGTACACATAATTTAACTTTGGTGTCCTAAAATCAAAACTAATCGTCACACCTATCCTTTAAATCAAAACTAATCGTCACACCTATCCTTTAAATCAATTTGAGTTTGTTTTGAAACAGCTGTTTGGTTCAAATAACATTCATTTGAAAAAAAGAACTGGTCACATGTAGCAGGAATATAAAAAGTAAACACGCTAGTAAAGCTAATGACGTAATTGTCAATGTTTATTATCCATACCGTTATCAGTTCTATCCTTGATAATTACCCACCCTCATTGAATAAGTGTACATCGTAATTTCCCATATTAGTTAATTTAAACTACAATATATTCATAGTTGAAATAAAAGTGATATTTTCACGTTTAGGGGCGCTGATAGGCACCCCCAAACGTAACCACACTATACGCGATTTCATAAAAGGATGGTTTGTCTAATTGCAGTATTCTAGGTCAATGTTGACGTTGTGTTCAATCTTTGTATAAAACTCGGCTGATGTTGTGGTGGTAATTTAAAATCGTGATTCCTGATTATTCTTGATCTTTTTATGACATCAATATTTCCGGGCCTAATCCAAACAAAGTTAAAGCAGACAAACATTAATTGCAAACAAAAAGCTACCATGAAGAATTAAATCATGTAAACATTGTTATTTTTCTATCCTTTCCTCGAAAAGTGGAATAGTAAAATAATTTGCATTTATCCTTTTTGTATTAAGACTCGTGTACAGAGCCTCGATTTGTGCTGTGGTTTAATTAATTTTGGTTAAAACTGTAGTTTAAACTGTGGTATATCTACTAATCTTACCGTACTTATTTCCTATAATCAATGACAAAATAAGAGTAAATAAAATAACCTCATAGTTCCATAGTTTATATTTAACCAGCTGTTAGTTAAAACAAATTATATTGCTCTAAAACAAATCGAAGATTACAAAGATTGCTTTAAAAAATAATTTGAACATCCTAGTATTTTACTATGTATATTTAATTAATCTGTCATCCTCTTACAGAAGAATTGAACGTATCAATGATTAGCATTACACATAGTATAAATAAGTCAACCATAAGTATGTCTTTACATTTTTATCCAAATGCTGAATTTGTGACACAAAAGCTGAATGTTTACAGCTGTTATGTTAAGTAAATTATTTTATGCCAAAAGCTAGTTTAGAGTCTTAGCGTCGGCTGCTAGACTTTTTAAAAATTAAAACTTAATTTCTAAAAAACTGGGACCCTAAACTAAAATTATGGCTTCGACATTCCCTAGTTCTCAAAATTATCTTTCTTTCAACACAAAAATCATGAAAATCCGTCGAGTGGTTGATTCAGAATCGTGAAATAAAAAAACACACTTTCGTTTTAATATTATAGATTCCTTGGCCCAGCAGTTGTTCGGCTTCTGTTTTCAGCACTGACAGATATCGCCCAGTTGAGAGATTAGGTTAGTATTGTCTTCAAAGAGCAATGTGTGACCGTTTAGTCATAAGTCATTCACCATGAACAGGCCACGGACCGATACTTGTGGTACTCCGTAAGTAAGTTGTTACTCCAACTCTTGAAGAGGTTACTCAGTAGTCAGTACAATTTGCTTCTGTATTTCAAGGTATCCAGCCAGTGTTTTCAGGACCGTCTCACTGATTCCATAAGTTACTTGTTAAGTTTGGCCACTAAAATGTCATGCAAGGTCATTTCAAATGTTTTGCTGAGATCACATAAGTTAGGTCAAGATGCACGGACTCTCTGTTTTCGAAAACATCTGTGTTATCATCTCAGCAAGGTTAAGAAGGCCTGTGGTGGTGGATCATGTGCTCTTAAAACTGTGCTGGGCATTGCTTAGTATCTTAGATTGTGGGCTTCGAGTCATTCCACAAGTTGTTTTTTTCATTATGGTCTCAATTACTTAAGAGAACTTGGGTAAGCTAAGATGGTGATAGCTGTCGTAATTTTCGCCAGAATTTTCAGGTCCCCTTTCTTGTAGATCAGAATAATGGTCCTAGCAGTTTTAATGCTAGATCTGGATTCTTGATGAAATATTACAATTATTTTAGGCCTGTTTAAAATGTCAATAGGTATTTCATAAATCAAATATGAAAATTAAAAACGGATTGCAGCATTGAGTTCAGCACAAAAAAGTAGGCCAATTCAAAATGATGGGTCACAACACCACCTTCATATTTAAAATAATTTAATAAAATAATAATCACATTTCAAAATGGCGGATTTAGGATGGTGGCCGAAAAAAATACATCCGTCATAGCCAAGTGAAAATAGGTCGACAATGACTGGTGATGTTACTCATCTTTATCTAGCACTATTTTGAGATTATGGTCTTAGTTGGTACCTAAATGCACAATATTAAAATGGGCTAAACATAAAGTTATAAAAAGTTCTCATAGCTTTAGAATGGATAAAGATTTTTTAAAACGAATTGTGGCATTGTAATCAGCATAAAATTCTAGTTAAAATCATGAGTCACGACCTCTTCATGAGTCCTATCATGAGTCCTTTACATTTGAAAAAAAACTTTGTATTCTATATGGTGGATCCAAGATGGCGACCGAAAATAAATTTATACCCAGTCAAAATGAAGTACCTACTTACAACTCTACAGTAATCTGATGTGGTCCAGAGTTTATATCTTAAGAAATGTAGAAAAAATAGGGGGGGGGACTCATTTAAAACTCACCATTTATATATGTGTCCGTTAGTGCGATAAGACGATCAAAAATGATCCGATTTTGAGATATTTGGTGGGAACCTATGCTTATTCGAATGAGTTTGCGAACCAGCATGATTGGACTATGGGAACCCCGGTTTATGGAGGATTTTATGGGGTAAAAATTGGTTTTTCCCATTTTTGACAAAAAATTCACAATTTTTCCAGACTATTTTGTAGAGATTAAAAAAAGAAATAATTTTATATATTGAAGGGTTGTTGTATGCCTAACGGTTACGGAGATATGTAGGCCTAATAAAAAAACTTTAAATTTAAAATTCCTACGTTATTCTTATGGAGAATAAATAAACTGTTGTAGTTTGCTGTTTTATACAAGCATATTGTTGTATTTTTCTTGTTTATGGATACCGGTATATTTTAATCAAATTTGGCAATTTTGTTTATTTCATACTAAGCCATCAACATTTCAATAAAAACACACCTCAATACCTTCCCTGTAGCAGCAAACCTAGGTAGACTACTCATTAAAATTAATGTTATTTAAATAGGAAAAAAATCTGACCATTTTTAGGGATTATTTTTGTAGAAGTCCAGCCAGGTAAACGGAATATTGCTTAGTCTGCGGGTTTTCTGTGGCGGGGGTGTTGATAACATATTTACTAGATAACAAATCATACTGATTACTCATACTTTCCGTTGCCGGCTTCAATACCACTGCATCATGCTCAGCCACAAGTGAGTTTGCAACCTCCACCTGACTGTCCCATGCGTTGATGTTGGTAGCGGCGGCATCCAAGCAGCAACTAAAAAGGTCATTTCCTTTAAAGCTTCGCCTTTCAATGTTTTTAGTATTGTTTACAAAGATTCAGTGATGCCAATGAATACAAATCCTTTATTAAGAATCAAAATGCTTATGGAGAATAGTCTGCCTGAAATTTTTCCGCCGAAATGAGCTTCTCGTAGCCATTGATAGGATCCCTCGTGCGGCGGCCGCGTTACTCTATCTCTCTCTTGCTCTAAGCCAATTCTTTGTCTCACTCTCACTCATTCAGCTGACTTTTTTTAAAAGAGATTGGCGGTCTCTTTTAACCTTGCATTTGCCCGTCCACATAGACTAACTGCCGGTACAGTTCGAAGGTGAACCGTACTGATAAAATGTTAACGGCAGTTACCAAACATCATCCAAACATCATCGCTGCCTAGGGCCCGAAGATTGTGACACTACCGACTGAGCCACCGACTCACCTACTAACTTGGCCACGTGCTCTCGATAGTCTACATTACCATAATAAAGTACATAAATTCGGCTTGGCCTAATAATTAATAGAAATGAATTTAAAATTAAAAACCTCTATGGTAATATTGTAAACACATAGCCAAACCATATAAGCCAACCAATAGGCCTACTAATAAAAAATTTAAAGTGATTTTTATAACTTTCACTTTTGTTCTACTGTATTATGATGCCTAATGTTGATAGTGATTTGTTTGTTTCAGAAAAACAAAGCAAGAGAGTTCCAGCTGCTAGAAGATACAAAATAATAAAGAAAGTAAGAGAACATAACAGGAAAATACGAAAAGAGGCAAAAAAGAAATCTATTGGTAAGAAATAAATAATAACCACTAAGTTAACCTACATCTATCTAGTTTCTTTCTACGTTTAGGGCCTAGCTTATCCAGTCATTTCAGTCATAATTTAAGTTAGTTGTGGTTAGGTTTGTTATTAGTTATGGTGCTCTCGTTTTCCTGAAGTAGGTAGGCAGTGTAAATTGGCATTTGTTGTTACAGACAAAATAACTGACAGTCAGAAATTAAGATAGGTACCGGTACTTAAGACATTTCTGTCTTTTATGATATCAAAGTAAAAAAAAAAATCCTTATGATTCTTTACAATGTAATTTTATAGAGGCTAAATAGATAACAACCAGTAAGCAATGAAAGAAAGAGCAGTTACTTTTAAAAACAATTAAAACAGCTTAGATGACTCTTTAAAAATAGAAGAAAATGTGACACACATGGGCAATATTTACATGGTATGAAGCTATTTGTTGCTATACACAAGTGTAACGTAATTTGTAATTGCAGCCAGATTGTTGATACCGGTACCGTTTATTTTACTTTGAAAATCACATATAAATAAGCCAATAACCAGTTGGTTTGGTACCAGACAAACCCAATTGGTACTGTACGTTCTTTCTTGTAAGAAGAATCTTTCTTCAGATAAAAATATAATTTACAAATTTGTTCTCGACGTTGCAGGGAAAAAGAACAAGATTATAACTGTTCCCAATATTTGCCCGTTTAAAAGTCAAATCCTTGAAGAGGTTGCTGAGTATAAGAAACGTAAAGAAGAAGAACGATTGAAGCAAAGAGAGTTATGGCAAAAAGAGCAAGAAGCTAAAAAGGCAGAAAAACAAACTGGCATGGACTTAGAGACTCTTGTGTCCAATGCTCGTACTCGCCAAATCCTACACGAGAAGTTTAACGATGGCCAGGAGGAAGAAGAGGTTGAGTCAAGGACAAACAAAAAGTCTGATGGTTCTGTCAAAGCCTACTACAAGGAATTCAAAAAGGTATTAGACCAGCAGATCCCAAACCATTTTTTCTAGAGATTCCAACCTTCTATCTGGAATTTATTTTTTAATCAATGCTTTAAATAAATTATAATAATATTTTTAAATGAGTATGTGCTCTTCTGAGAAATTCCCCTCTGAATAAATTATGAAGGTAATAATATGATTGATGACACAATATTCAGTTAAAAAACTTAAAACGAGACTTTTGGAGTTGAAGTTACTACTTGTAAATCTGTGTTGTAGTGGAGCGGGGATACGAGGAAAGGGTGTTCCCACTCTTTTTCTAAAGAACCTATTTATTTATAGGCTTGTATTTTTTCTACGACAATGTAGTGTGTTTCTGCACTTGGTTAATTTACGACTACACTACTGTTGTAAGAAATTCCGTGTTTCTTGATTGAATGTGTATTACTGTAGGTGCAGGAATTTTCCACACAAAGGCTAGATGTATGTATTTATTTTCAGCCACACCAAATCCCATTAACTCTTACGCTAGCATGTCTACTACATACAGAATTGAAACAAGTATTTAATTATAAACTTAGTTTTTTCATGAATTGTTTTTCACATTTCCGTTGTTACAGGTAATAGAAGCAGCTGATGTGGTGCTAGAAGTTGTTGATGCCAGGGACCCGATGGGCACTCGGTGTAAACAAGTGGAAGCTGCAGTCATGGAGTCACCTACTCGTAAGAGACTCATCATCGTTGTAAACAAAGCAGGTAAATACAGTGTTAAAAAAAAATATATGAATAGCTAACAGGTTGTGAAAATGGTATGCTTACTTCTTAATTCTTCATCATCAAATTATTATCCTGCTATGAACAGTAAGTGCAATCTAGTTCTGTAAATTTTAATCATTACTTCTTAACATGTTCGCTGCGGCCCATCGGTCTGACAAATAGCAAATAATGTGCGGTGATGTCCTGCTTTATGACGATAGTCAATGTAGTTCGCTAAAACACCCACAGATAGCAGCACTGCTTTGAACGTAGCCGGTCCCATTGTATTGCCAATTGGAGGGAGAAGGGATTAATGACATTGAAGGATTCCTATGGTACCAATACACCTTTTGGGTTTTCTTAATTCTCATTAAGTTAAATGCACACTTAGCCTACTTCGTTGATGAAAATATCTGTATTAAACAGCAGATTTTCTATATTATACCATACCACACACTCATACCAATACTGAACCAGATATACAGTTAAACCGGGCAGAAGCTGGATGTATGAAAGAGTGACTTTTCGCCTAGTGCCTGAAGATAACAAGCGACCTAACAAATGCTCCCCAACGTTTTTGTTTTTCTTTTGCTGGTAGTCACTTCTTTTTGGGTGTAGCCGTCTTCATTTTATTTAATGTTATTCATTCTTTGGCAACGAGGCCGCAAGGCAACCGAGTCGCCAAGTGTGACCATAGCCTTAGTTTGTAAACAAATTAACTTCTTTTATGAAGACAATTCCCTGATTGCAATGTATTTTTTAATTAAAAGATTGCATTTTTTATAACTAATGAGCCTATATGTTTCACAGATTTGGTTCCAAGGGAAAACCTTGAAAAATGGCTCAAAGTCCTTCGGGGCAGTTTTCCTACAGTTCCTTTTAAAGCCTCTACACAAATCCAATCACAAAAACTTGCCCAACGTAAAATGAAGAGGAAACACAGACAAGCAGGAGGAGAACTTAAGGTATGAATTAAACGTTTTTACTGAGTTAATTTCCAAATAACATAAATCATAGGTATTTCATTTAAATTAGATATCCAAGTAGCTTTTCCAAATAAGTTTTCTTTGTTTTAAAACCCTTTATTTCAGGTGTCTGCGTGTGTAGGAGCAGAGCTGCTTCTGTCACTGTTAGCCAACTATTGTCGAAATAATGGAATTAAAACTGCTATCAGGGTTGGTGTTGTTGGTGAGTAATGAATCATATTTTTGGTCCTAAAAGTATCAATAAAAGAAAAGCTAATGTAATGTCAATTGATTTTTAATGTTTTTCAAGCCGGGGTATACTAACAATAATTTTTTAATTAGGCCTATCAAACAATAATTTTTTTCCCAATTCAATTAAAAAAATGTAACTGCTCATCTGTGATTTTTCCTATGATAGTGTCAAATTTGATCAGTGATTCAAACGATCAACATCTCAAATGGAAACCTTTATTTCTAGGAGTCTTTTAAGAACAAGACGTATAAAATAACTAATCTAAAAATGTAGTTACTAGTTACGTATCATTGATTGCAGATAAGTCCTAAAATTATAATTATTGTTGAATTGGGATTCAGCTGTGTGCTCCAAGTACCCGGTACATCTGATCATAGTAATCAATAGCTCAAATAAGCTGGTATTATGTTTTTTGCTAGAGTACTACAGTATATAAATGAATGATGATGCTTGATGGCAAATCTGTGTGTGCATACCAAAAATATTGGATAATGTACACCCGGGTAGAAGAGCCAAACCGACTCAGAAAAGAAATACCAAAATTTTTAATATAGATAACAAATTTCGAATCTCATAACATTAATAAATTTTATAGGTCTACCAAATGTTGGAAAAAGTAGCGTCATAAACAGTCTGAAGAGAAGCAGAGCTTGCAACGTGGGAGCTACTCCTGGTGTTACAAAGTAAGTGACAAGCCAGTGAACTGACTGATATTATACCACCTAAAACCCAGACACACACTTTATACACCAGTATGTTTATGTTGGTATTGTACTTTGAGTTTGAATGTTAAAAGTAAGATGAAATTACTATTGATAGTTGGACTTTTATTATCAAATGAATTCTGATGCCACATGTAGGTAAGGTAAACAACTTTCCCTGGAATTAGCCAATAGTATTGAAGCTTATCGTGGGTAAATTTCCATTCACCTGTTGAGTTTGGTAAACGTGACTTTAAATCTCAATTTACTTTCACTTACTGTTTGTTGTAGAACAATGCAGGAAGTTCAACTGGACTCTAAGATAAAGCTTCTAGACAGTCCAGGAGTTGTGTTTGCCACTAGGAAGTGCCAGGATGAAGGGAGTTACGCTCTGAAGAACGCTGTCCGAGTACACAACATCGACCCATTGCCAGCTGCTACAGCTATCTTGCAGCGCTCTACCAAGGAGCAGGTAGGCACTATACACCTTGGCAGCACTTTTTTATATAAAAAAATTGAAACTAATCAACCTAAGGAATTTATGTTTGGGAAGGTCATAAAACACAATTTGGTTGATTTTAACAAGTCATATTGTACTTACATTAACTTTTTCTTACAGATGATGGATTTGTACTGCTTGCCAGAATACAACACACCAGAAGAGTTTTTCGCCCTCAAGGCACAAAGGCAAGGGAAGTTTGGAAAAGGAGGTCGTGTGGATATCAATGGAGCAGCAAGGGGCCTTATTGAGGATTGGAACAGGTATGTGTAATAAGACAGTTTGCAACATTAATTACAGTAATTTTTTAAAATCTTGTCTTCAATAGAAGTGGTTTGACTGGCAAAAATGTTCACTGAGGTCTAGGATTACTGCAACTGATCTGAAACGTTGGTCAGTATTTTTGTCATAAAAAACACACAGTCACCTCCGAAACACCAAGTTCTCACTTGGAGTCCTACATGGCAAACCGGAGGTCTACTTTAACCTTGAAGGCTTTCCTTTTAGTAGGCTTGTAAACATAATAGAATAGGCCTATACCTTATGCTCAATAGTTTTTGTCATTTAATTCACATTTAAAAAATCTATAAGTATGATTTAATAGAAACAAATTTGAAGAAGAAAACCTTTTATCCGGAATACATTAAAAAATTGACTCTGTGAAATAGCTCATTCTTCAGTTAGATAATATGGATAGCTATAATTACCTTTTTTTACCGTCTCGAGTGATGAGAGATTATTTTAAGATTCACATAACGTATGTTGTCATGTATCGTGTGTCTACAGAGGCAAGATCAGGTACTACACTGAGCCACCAGAGGACTCTGCCTGCCAGGTGAGCGCGGAGGTTGTACAACAGATGGCCAAGGAGTTTGACCTAGAGACATACTGTCAGATGGAGACTGATATGCTGCAGGAGCTGCCTGAGAGCTTCCCTCAGTGCAAGCCGATGCCCGTGGCGTCCGCAGGGCCGGTAGACGCTGCAGAGGTGGAGGAGATGGAACAGGACAAGGCTCCATCCTCCGACATGGTAAATCTACTACACTTGACATCCACCTGTATGAAATAAAATTGACATTAGTAATTTCATTATATATTAAGATAGGCCTACCTATTAAAAAAATGATAACATCAAAACTCCAATCTTGAATCGGAGCAAGATTATTTTAATTGTCAACTAGGAATGGACGAGACTGGATTTTAAGTTTGAGACGAGATCGAGAGGAGTTTCTTTTGTCTCATCATGATTTGAGACGAAATCAATACGAGACTATGAGATCTCATTACTATCAGGAATCACTCTTTTGCGCAGTTTCACAATGGGTAATAATTAATAAATAACAATAAAACACTATTGAAACAACAACTAAAATACAATAACAACTAATTATTTATTACAAAGGTCTATACAAAAAGAGTGTACAGAATTAGAAAAAACTTACAGGAATAAGAAAAATAAAATAAAATAAGACATCTTAAAATAATGAAAACTGTAACATGCACACCACACAACAAAAACTACTGTATCACAACAAAAAACAGTCTATAAGAGACAAAAGAACATTGTAGTAGCTTGTAATTATATCATAATACAGTAAAACCTATTATATCCGGTATAGACACACGGGGGGTATTAACGAATAAACAAATTACCAGATAAACTTATTTTACCAAATTTTTAGATGTAAACAGTTAAAAACACCTTCAGAAAGTCTCTGCAGTGCCCGCAATACAGGATTGCGTTAATGTTGCAAAGGCTAACATTGTTTGTTCTAATTTAAAACAAATTTTAAATGTATCACATTTTTGTGTTCTATAAAATTAAGGAAACATAATATTTATTTCAAATATGTTTTGTACAGTGTTTAAGTTTATGAATTTTGAACTTTTTTTCTAGTTAGCAGATAATGTTGTCGTGGATGAAGTAAAAGAGTATTCAAAGAAACAGAAAATCAAAGTTCAAAAAGCCAACAAAGCTGCTAAAAAACAGAAGACAGAAGAGGAATTGATTGACAAACAGTTACTTCTTCCAGGAAATGAGCGTAAAGCTAAAAAGTTTGTAAAATTGATAGCGAAGAAAAAAAGGAAAAATGCTAGTCGAACAGGTGAGACCTTTTTTTAAGATAACCCTTTTAAATTGAAAGTAAACAGTATATGATGATTACAAAGTAGTGTTTAGGGCTCCAAGTCTTTTTGAGAAGCAGGTACCTGTAGAGTATCCATTTCTTGTTTTTGTTTCTCTGTTGATAAACTGTCTTCCATAATACTTCTTGTCTCTTGTATGCATTGCCCAATTTATTTCTTTGACTCTAGATACGAGTGCAAATCTTTAAGTAAGGGCTTTTTTTGCATATTGCCCAAATGACACGATTTGCAGCTCTGTAGCTGATGTATATGTCTTCGCTATGCATTTAAAAATATTTTAAGTTATTGAATCTCCTGCTGCATGAGACATAAGATCAGTGATACATTTTTGACCACAAGAAACATATCCAATGCTGACATTCATCGCCGGATGACTTAAGTTTATGACCCTGATGCAATGATACAGGGAAAAGTGCAGAAATGGGCTAGGTAGCTCAAAAATGTCTATCAAAATGTTTATTTTGGAAGGAATTGTGTTTTGGTAGGTATTCAGACTTCTCACAGAAGACCACAAAGGAAAAAGGTTTCCACGGCCATTTTTACACTCTATAACTCCCGCGCTTTACCCTCACTCATTTTATTTGGGCCATAACCTTCAGCCATCTAGCAATGAATGTTGGCTCGGAATTGGATATGTTTCTGGTAGTCAAACAACGTAACTCTCACCTTATCTCACACGCGGCGAGAGTTTCTAACATTTAAAAATTTTAAAAATACTGCGAAGAGTAGGTACACATCAGTACAGAGCTGCAAATGGTGTCATTCTGTTCACAAATATGCCATTAACCGGCGAGGAGCCTCGTTTCGGCATACTACAGAGCAATATGTAAAAAAAATGACCCTTACTTAAAAAACTGCCCTTCTATTTTAAATTTAATGAAGATAGTATTGGGACCTAGGATCGTGATAAGTGTACCAAATGCTATTTTTATGCACCACATTTAATAAAATATAAAAAGTTTTATGAAATCAATATTTGGTAGTGTCATCAGGTAAATGAAAAGTCTTATAATTACAAAACGCAGCAATTAATTGAGGCGGTGTGATTTCTTATTTGTGGATAGAGGTAACTTAAAGACTAATGCTCAGTTTCAGCCTTTAGGACTTAATAATTGTTCAGAGAAGCCATTACTTTTTCTCATTTTTTCACTCAGTCTATAGTGAATAGTGAAGTTTTTAAAATCTGGGGATTGTAATAAAATTTATAATATAAAGCTTCTCAACTAATAACACAATTTTCTTACAATTAATATTTTTTTTGGTGCAAAAAAAGAAAGGTATGTCAATATAATTACTTACAAATTAATCATGAGTACCATTATCAGAGACTATCGATAATCAATTATCAATAATATTTTGGAGACAACGAGGTCCATATATTCAGCTTTAAGAATATGAATGCTAGATGAGTGTGTATTTTTGTGAGACAATCTGTGCGGCTTTTTACTGGCTAAGATCAGTTGTCTCATTAGTAAGGATAAATTCATTAAAAGCCCAATGATCAAGGACAGCTAGGTCAAGTTTTAAACCATTAAAAAGGACCTATTTTTATATAAGTCAGATAAATCTTTGCCAAGGAAAATCATCCATCACTTGACTCTATTATTTAAAATGTGTTGTATTAAGAAAATAAGTTTTCTCATACTGCAAGTTTGTAAGAAATAAATATTTTGTTACAGAAAAAGCTATGGTTGAAATGGCTGGGAATCTTGAGAATTTTACACTGTAAGATCTTGGAAGGATAGGAGTTATCCTAAAACTGTTTGTACATTAAAATATTTAAAATAAATATTTTACTTTTAATTGTTGGAATTGAATTATTGTTTGACCTGCAAAATATATTATCTTAAGTGTACTTGATTTGCAAGAATTAATGTGCAAGATTTGATTATGACATCACTGAAAATTGAATGGGATTTGTATTTGTATAACATGATATGATGAAGTTTAGACAACATTTTCACCTGAGTTAAATGCCCTTTCCATTTTCAAGATCACAAATTCACAAAGCTCAATCTAAATTTGTAATTATTGCAGAGTATTGCACGAATCGTTAATTAGTGCAATTAATTGTTGCATTATGTATTGTTATGTGAATTTAAAGTTTTGTTCCATATTTATATTGAAACTTTACTCATATAATACCTAATATTTAAAGGAAATTGCTCTTGAACTACAAAATACATTATGTTTATGCATACTTGTTAAAAAATTATTTAGAACCACACATAATCCACTATGACAAATACATATTTAAAAGATTTAAATGGTTATGTAATGTTGATTTACTTGGATTAACTCTTTCTAAAAACCAGTCTCCCTGTAAATTCAAGTTGGCTCTAGAGTTCTCTTATTGTTTTAGTTTTTCACTTAAACTTTATATCAAGATCTAGTAACTTTTAAGCCTTGGCATTTAGTTTAGACGGATCTTGTCAAGCAAATCCCTTAGCATTTAGTTTATTCCAACAGAGATTATTTTAGCTGTGGTTAGTGCTTTAACTTCACACTCATTAATCTTCATTAATCTTAATCTTGTCTACGTAATTTTTAAGATGCAGCCTGAGTACTAAAAATAACCAGCATTAAGACTTGACTACAGGCTGAACCCAATTTTGTCAACAGTGCTAGAAATAAATAGTTGAGTTGTTAAGACTCCTAAAACTGCTGTAAAATATACTTGGATACATGTTCAAAGAGGAAACATTGACAAATTCACTAAGCGAGCCAACAATAGAACATATTTGTATTGAGCATTTCAAACCCAGATATTTTGTAAACGTAATATTCTGAGAAGCTGGCCTCAAACTAAGAATAACTAGTTGCGTGGTAGAGATTATTATTGTCAAGTTTGTGTGTTTAAACCTAACACAGTTTTTTTTTTCAAAAGTTTTTGTAAAAAACCTAATTGATGTCGTAGAATCACTACGATTAATAACCAGGATGAGTTTAACAGCATAATACCCCCTAAGAATGTTTAAGGAAAGTTACACTAAATTCTTGTAGAATAACATAAATTATTTTTTTAAAGATTTGAGTATTAACAGTTTAGTTAATAATTTTAAATGTTACATTAGTTTTACAATTTTAGTTATCTGAGCTATCTAGCCAGTATAATGGACTTGCTAAGGTTATTCTTGAACATGACCATTCTAGTGGCTCAGTCCTGGCAGCAATTACGTGGTCCGCTGTAATCAGACTGCTGGGGCAGATGATTTGATTAGGTCTACGTCAGACTCCCCTGAAACATCTACCAAACTCGACTGACATTACTGTAGGTATAAACTGTAACCTTCGAATGTGTCAGAATTGCATATATTATGTGACCAAAGTTTCTAAACTGTTTTACATTTTGTTTATTTTTTCCAGTGACTTTTATCAGAGCCCTGAAGTAAAATTTGTTCAATGTTATGAACTATATTTTTTAACTGTCCTACTTTCACAAATTTTAGAATGTAGAAAATAAATTATACTCATTATGTATTGATTTTCATTTTATGGATAAGGATAATCAATTTTAGGGAAATATTCCAGTTTTCATTAATTTATTTGCCATAATCAACAATAAAATTGTGGTAGTGTTATGGGTTACATTTAATTTTTGAACATTTTGATTTAGCTATCTTGTTTTACAACTCGTGGCTTTTCATGAGAATCTATGTTGACAGAAATAATCTCACTGTTCATTGGGGTGAAACATTAAATAACACTCATGAAATTCATATTGCAGACCTCATATCAGATTCATAGAAATTTAATTTGACAGTAAAAAATGACAGTCTATTAGTTCATGGTTCATTCAATTAATCTTACTAATATTATAAATGTGAAAGTTTGTGTGTTTGTTTGTTTGTTTGTTTGAAGTTCAATCACGCACTAACGACTGGACGGATTGGGCTGAAATTTGGCATGATGATAGTCCACATTCCCGATTAACATATAGGCATATTCTTTTCTCAAAAATCCTTTCGGGCTCCGCCCCAGTGGCTCTGCAGTTTCCCATGTTAACCTTATGAGTATTCATATTTAAAAGGAATTAAATAATTTAGTCAGCTGATTCAACTAAAAATATTGGTTCTATGATATGGAAAAGCATTAAAAAGTTATAAGATTTACCAACAGGGTGCGGCACTATTATTTTTTTTGCATTTATGATAACAGCTAATTTGAACTATAAGCAGCAAAAAAACTGTGATACGCAATGAGAACTGTCAAAGTAGGATTGTTTACGGTTATGTTGATGTTTTTAATTTCATGAATAATTTGTGATATTTTGCAAACTTTAAGTAATTTATTTTTCCCTACTGTTTAGGTGAAGTGGTAGAATATTATGGCTACGGAAGATGTGTAAATACTATGGTATACCGTAAATTTAAAGAAGCAAATTTTATCAAACTGTGTCCTCCTCCATTGCAATAATGCAAAGCTCGAGTATAACTGCAATAAGCGTTTTATACTTATATGCCGACCCCGTACGAAGGACGGGTACTCTGCTAGTTCAATATAAAAGTAATATTGTCCAAAATTTGATTCTGTTGTTTGATTAAATAATTTGATCAATTTTGTTTTGTATAGAACTAATACAACTAAAATGATTATGGGGGTAACTGAGTCAGTTCAGGAGACAGTGTGAAATTTGCACTGAGCTATCATTCAATGAATATATCCAACAAAAGATGATTCCTTCACAAAAAAGGTCAAAAATGCCAATAGCCTGTTAAAACACAAAGTTACAAAACTAAATGTTCAAACCACAATTCAATCATGCAGAATACTGTACATTCTCATGTAGAATGTCTCTTGAGGTATGGTATCACCTAATGGGAAAATTAAACCAAAAATAAATACCCTCGCCACAGCAAACCTGCAGACTTAGCGAATTTCCATTTGTCTGATTTAATTTTCAATTCAATCTATTCAAATAACATTAGGTTTAACGAGTACTGTACCTAGGTTTGCTGCCTACAGGGATGGTAATAAAGTGTGTTTTTTGTAAAATATTATGAGCTTGGTATAAAATAAATAGATTTGCCAAGTTTGGTCCAAATATATCCATAAACAAACAAACTACAACTGTATACTTATCTATATACAGGGTGGCTGAAAAGTAACTTGCACCCCCCTTAACTTTTCAACCATTTAAGATATTTGAAACCAGTTTGCGGCAACCTTCTTAGATATGAGGGGCTACTATAATTATGGTCAATTTTGAAAATTTTGCCTTTAGGGGTAACGGGGGTAGGGGGTAGCTCAAAATGTTCAAATGACAAGTATAGTCGAGTTTGGTATCATTTTACAGGTATTGACGAAACATAAACATTCACATAAAGAAAACCAAAATCGGTTTACTAATAACAAAATGGCGCCCTAAAACGTTTCAAATCCAAATAACCATGAGGGTGGCAAAAAAATTAACTTGCACCCTCTTTAACTTTTTAACTATTTGAGATATTTGAATCGGTTTGCAGCAACTTGTTTGGATATAAAGGGCTACGATAATTATGGTCAGTTTTGAAAATTTTGCCCTTAGGGGTAGTGGGGGTAGGGGGTAGTTCAAAATTTTCAAATAGCAAGTATAGTCGAGTTTGGCATCATTTTACAGGTCTTGAAGAAACATAACAAATAACATAAAGAAAATAGAAATCGGACCATTAATAACAAAATGGCAGTTCAAAATTACTTTAAATAACCATTGTCTCAATCATTTTTAGCTGCAATTTTTTTATTAATGGTCCGATTTCTATTTTCTTTATGTTATTTGTTATGTACCTCTGGGCTTTTGAGCCATGCGAACGAGATCATCTTGAAAATTAAGAAGTTAAACGGGGCAAAGCCCGTGGGTTACAGCTAGTTCTCCTTAAGAATAACATGAGTTTTTTATTTACAATTTTCTTCGTAACCAATAACCATAAAAAAAACACTTCAATATACTAAATTATTGGTTTTTTAAGCTCTTCAAAATGGTTTAGAGAAAATTTGGGAAATATTATGTTTTGAGGGTCAAAAACGAGATAAACCTATTTTTACCCCATAAATCCCCCCATAAAACCTTGTTCCCGTGGTCCGATCATGCTGGTTCGCGAACTCGTCCTAAGTAACGTAGGTTTACACGTTTGTACCAAATTTCATCGAAATCGAATCATTTTTGCTCGAGTTATCGTGCTAACGGACACACACACACACACACACACACACATATATATATATATATATATATATATATATATATATATATATTACTAAGTAAATCAAAATACAACAGTATATATATAAATAGATAAATAAATATATATATATATATACATGAATTTGAATGGATAGTGTTTTTGGCTTCTATGGATATTAAAATGAAAAAGTAAATCGGTCCCGGGTCTAAGTCTTACCATGAGACCTACGGTAATAGCTTATTCCCTAATATGGGAAATTCGCTAAAAGATAACATCACTATAACAAAAGAATAACAAAGCCAAATAAAAAATACACTTTAATTACTCCAAATTATTAGACTAGCATGGTTATTTATAAAATTGAAAATTATGTCTAAGAAAATAAGATAACTTTTTATAAACATTAAAAAAGAATAAGTAGAAATAAAAGTTTAATAAAAAACCATATTCCTCCTATTTACAAAATAATTCAAATATAAGAAAACATCTTATAAATGCGTGTCTAAAACTGTGTAACTATTACCCAGATAAATAAAAAAAATAGGTAACACATTTGATCTTAGTAAAAAGGTGTTGGGGGACAAGAATGTTTATTCCATCCCAGAGACAAATGAGCAGACATCTTCAATTACTGATTATTCAATCAGTAATAACATAATTATTTTTGTAAGTTTATCTACACAGTTCACCAATGAAGAGTAGGGCAAGACACAAAAGATATCTCTGCACTTAAATCAAGAATACAAGATACAACTCTGATCAGACAATTGTTGCGGGGTAAAGGAAGATTAATGGTAGTTGCTTCTTGATTACGCTGAGCCTTCTGAGTGTGGTGGGAAAAGGGACTGGTTTGTACTCTCCTTAGTTACAAGTAAGCATATATCTTATAAATTTCTTAAAATATCGGTATTTTTCAGACTATGAATTTTATTTGATGGTTTCAAGTTTCCAGGGTCAATGATAAAATTATTTGTTTTTTAGATTTATTTTATAAAAAAAAAACATGATTTACTGATAATAATTTACAGAAATTCACTTTACACATGCAAAAGTCAACAAACTGCAGAATAACTATGTTTTTTATGAAAAGTTCGCAGGATTGTGGTTGCTAAGTAACTCATAGTTAATGTTGGGAGATGATTTAAGGAGTTACCACCACACCGTGAATTTAAGTGAGAGAGTTATTTGATTTTACGAAGTTGCCACACACAGTACAACAGTAGTGATGTTCAGTGTGTACAGATCCATAAGTTAGCAGTGTAGCAGCTCACTAACAGGAGCCACAAGGGTTGTGGTCGCTACGCGTAACTCTCCACTCAACATCACTGTGGCATTGTGGTGTGGCAACTCCGTTATATCATCTCCCAATATTAACTAAGCATAAGTTAGCAACATAGCAGGGCACTAACATGAACCGAAAGGGTTGTGGTTGCTTCGTAACTCTTCACTCAACATCACTGTGGCATTGTGGTGTGGCAACTCCGTTATATCATTCCCAACATTAACTAAGCATAAGTTAACAACATAGCAGTACACTAACAGCAGCCGCAAGGGTTGTGGTCGCTACGTAACTCTCCGCTGAACATAACTGTGGCATTGTGGTGTGACAACTCCGTTATATCATTTCCCAATATTAACTAAGCATAAGTTAGCAACATAGCAGGGCACTAACAGGAGCCGCAAGGGTTGTGGTTGCTACGTAACTCTCCACTGAACATCACTGTGGCATTGTGGTGTGGCAACTCCGTTATATCATCTCCCAATATTAACTAAGCATAAGTTAGCAACATAGCAGTGCACTAACAGGAGCCGCAAGTGTTGTGGTTGCTACGTAAACGTAACTCTCCACTGAACATCACTGTGGCAATGTGGTGTGGCAACTCCGTTATATCATCTCCCAATATTAACTAAGGAGCCACAAGGGTTGTGGTAGTTACGTAAATCTCCAGTGAACACCACTGTGGCATTGTGGTGTGACAACTCTGTTATATCATCTCCCAATATTAACTAAGCATAAGTTAGCATCATACTAAGGAGCCACAAGGGTTGTGGTAGTTACGTAACTCTGCAGTGAACACCACTGTGGCATTGTGGTGTGACAACTCCGTTATATCATTTCCCAATATTAACTAAGCATAAGTTAGCACCATGCTAAGGAGCCACAAGGGTTATGGTAGTTTCGTAACTTAACTCTCCAGTGAACATCACTGTGGTATTGTGGTGTGGCAACTCCGTTATATTATCTCCCAACATTAACCAAGCATAAGTTAGCAGCGTAGCTAGCACACTAACAGGAGCCACAAGGGTTGTGGTTGCTACGTAACTCTTCATTCAACACCACTGGGATGCGGAACCCAACATTACGTCTAAATCGATCACATGATATCATCACACTGACGTAACTTTACTTTATGTTTATAGTTTTCTACCGATTATGAATATTGGTTGAAGACATATACTGTAGTAATATATATAGCGTTTGCCGTTGCATACCTAATTGGCCTTATTTTAGTATTAGCCGTACGTTACCAAACATTTGTAGTAATTAACAATATTTTTGATTAATAGGAATCACAATAAAAAATACGCGAAGATGAGCGAGTATGAGTTTTTTACTAGTTAAACTACAAAGTAAAAGTTTTTAACTAGAGTTAATGTTTATTTATTTTGAGAAACATGTATTCATG
The DNA here is from genome assembly GCF_028750875.1 of Macrosteles quadrilineatus. Lineage (NCBI taxonomy): Eukaryota > Metazoa > Arthropoda > Insecta > Hemiptera > Cicadellidae > Macrosteles > Macrosteles quadrilineatus. The sequence continues at coordinate 163,857,909 of NW_026542594.1, forward strand.
TATAATATAAAGTTTTATAATATATTTATGCACTGTAACATTGCATTGAAACACCCTTACATCCTACAATAACGACTATAGGCTATAATCAGTTAAGAAAAATTATAATTTCATAATGACTCATAAAACTAATTTATTTATAAGTAACTCAGATTACTTGATTAAATTATTTATAAACAATGAATAAAATAAATATTTTTCCTCATTATAACCTAGGTATTAAAAAGAGATTGAAGATTACTTGATGTTGATTACCGAGCAAACAATTACACTTGATTCCATGGAATTTTGTCATGTCAGTTTGCTAAATCAACCTCCTCTTGTTAAAGTAACAACGGAATAAAATTACTTTGTCAGCGTTCACAACTTTGAAAATAAACTTGCTGAAAATATAAATACTTTAGTTGACAGACCTAATTTAAAGTTGTCAACAATTTTTTTAATCTGCTGCTTTAAAGTAAGTGTTAATTTGAATGAACAATCATTATTTATTATCTTTCCAAATTCTACTCTATATTACGTCAGAAACATTTCACGGTTTAAAATCCATAGGAGATAGGCTACAACATAATAATAATTTCGTTGATTAAGAATGTTTGTCCAAACTAAATATCTAAAGTTTAGCATATTTTTCTGATAATTGTTAGCTTCAGATATAATACGTCAGTAGTACCACATAAAATTGTATTGTATGGATCCAATTCGAGTTGAGACATGGAGTTTAATTAAAGAATCATCATCATCATCATATAATCTTCTATCTTCTATATAATAAGCTAAGCCGATTTTCGTGAACAGAACTCCTCCCTAATTTTTGGACCGATTTCGATAATTAAAGTGTCAAAAGAATGGCCCTGATCTGTAGTTTTGCAAAGTGTTTTTATTATCTTTTTTAAATCTTTATTAGTTTGGGCTGGATCTTCCATCAAAGTTGGGTTTTCTCCCATAAGATCAACATGGGGGAATCTAAACATTTAATTGGAAAATTTGTCTCCACTAATTTAAGAGAATGGCTGGGCGTAGAAACTTGGTAGAGGTGTCCAAAGAAAGGTCTTGGTCTGTAGATGAGTTATCAAAAGAAAAACGAAGAAAATTCCCATAGGGCTCTGCCCCAGAAGCCTTTAAAAGATCCCACCAAAGATTTGTTTACATTTTGGCCATGTGGATAATACTTTTTAATTAAACCGCTGTTAATTTTTAAATTGTATTTTAAACAACACACATTTATTGGGAGTTACTGAATTGTCCAAAAAAAGTATTTGCAATGGTATCTTAAACCTTTAGTTAGAGAGCCTTTGAATTTTATTAAATACTTTACATTAAATACTTTCTTATTAAATGGCGACCATACAAAAAGTAGACAAACAAAAAAAGGGTTGTGCTATGTTACTAGTGCTACTCAGTAACAAAAACAATTTAATTTATCTCTAAAAAATATATTCTTAAAGTGCATTAAGAAGCAGCCTAAAAAATACTATGTAACTTCCTCATATAGTTACAAAATGCTCAAACTCGCATTGTGACATTTATGATTCGACTTATATTTCTCCAACAGTTATTCATATGCAGAAGAAGTTCAGTAGTTCAGTGTGATCTTATCGTGTCTAATAACATCCAAACACTATGCTTGTGCATTGATTATAGGAAATAAGTAAGATAAGTAGAGACATTATTAAACACAATTTTATCATGGACCTAAGATATTGCAAGTAGACTTACTATCCTTCTATAAAATCTAAAACGTTGTTTAGCGTATGTTCATGTGGTGTTACGTTTCCGGGTGTGCTGATGTAGGCAAAACAGTTTTATTTCAATTAAATATCAAATTAGGATGTACATAAATTTAATAAGGGTAGGTAGGTAATTATAACTGATATTAGAACTGATAACTTTATAGATATTAAACATGTACGTCACTAGCTTTTATTCTAGCGTGTTTACTTTTTAAAACGTTTTTATTAGCTCAATTTCTTGTCAGGTACAAATTTAGCAATCAATTTTATACTTACTACTAAATAAATACATTCTAAAAATCCAAAATACTGTAAATATTTATTGAGTCATTGTAAAAGATGAACTGACCAAAGTCTATAATTTCAAAGGAAGCAGAATGCTTAGGATTCTTAGAGATTTCCCTCGAGACTGAAATCTGATTCATTTTTCAACAGATCTTTGTCAGAGAACTCATGAATCTTACAGGACTCAATGGAGAATCGGTTCCTTGGAAGAAGACTTGTTCTTTGCATTATGCAGCTGACAGAATGTGTAATGTGTTATTTAAATAAAATGAACAATAGTGATGTTCATATTAAATCTATAATTTAGTATAAACTTTTAGAAATAAACTCACTAGAATTATTGGGTAGATTGAACATTTGATTAGTGTAATGGTCCGCCGTGTACTCTAAACTTAACAATGTAGGCTATTTGAGAAATTGCAAATTGAGAAGATTTTTAGTTTTTAAAATGTTTAACAGGATTGCACAATGAAGCACTGAACAAACATTTTTTATAAATAACAGTGCAATAATATTTAATTAATTCTGCCTCCTTTGGTTGTATTTTATAAGGTATAACATTCGTATTAAAAAACTGCTTTTAACTGTACTGTATGTACCATAACAAATTCTAAATTTCATGTTAAGTCATACATAATAATTATTGAACTTTTCTCTCACATAAATATGATCTCAATACTTATATTTTAAACTTAACAAACAGGCAATCCTAATTTTTTAACTTAATATATGTACCACCAATAAAAATTCAATTCCTGTAAAACATGCAAATTTACACGTTCTCGTTATTTACTGTGTTTTTTTTTATAACAAAAATAATTTGGTACCTAAATTCTAGTAATTATGAGTTATAGTGGTATCGGGGTTGGTGTAGTGATTCGCCATTCTAAACACATTAAGTAGCATTGCCATGTGTGTATGAGTAATTTTCCAATGTGGCTGGTTTCCTAAAGAATTTTACTTTTCAGTGGTATAAATTCAACATTAAATATCAGCTCAACAGAGCCAGGAATGTAATTACAAAAGTTGTGGATTATTTTATAATCTTCGCAGACATGCGATCCATCATTACATACCACCTTGGGAGTTGGGGAGTTGCGTTGAGTTTTGTTCTCCTAACCTATTCCTGAAACTACAGAGTAAAGGTTTAAACTTCATTAAGATGTGTTTTAAAATAGCTGCGATTAAAAAATATTAAAACAAATGCAAAGACATAACTTAGCTAAAACATTACAAACCAACTCTCGTTTAATCATTTTGACAACATTGGGTTATGATATATGTTTTAACATTAGTGCGTAAACCCCGTTTACATAGTTGTCTGTTAGGTTTATATTGTTTCCTTGGATTTCATGTTGGTGTACAAAGTATGACAAAAATATCAGTAGCAAGCCTTCTGTCACACAAGTCTCACCAGCGATACTAAAAATTGTTAGAATGTTTTAGTTAACCCTAGAGGACGAGATTTATAAATAAAAAAAAGTATTATAGAAACGTCAGACTTTCGTGCCACAGATTGCTTTAGGGATGTCCTACGGCAATAAGAATTGTGTTGGAAAACTAAATAACTCTATTTTACGGAACTTTAATTTAAAATTGTCAATCGAAAACATAGATTTTCAAAACAATACGAGAGATAATTCCAGTTACCTAACATTATTTTGCTTAATATAGATTACTTAAAGTAATATGTATTAAATTATTCTTTAATTTACAAATATATTCTGATTTCTGACCATATTATATGAGATAGCCCATTAAAACTATCTAAGTTTTAAATAGGAGTGATTTGGACAACACGTTAGGTAAAAGTTGTTTTGAAGAAAATGTTGTAAAAATGGTTTGAAGTTTATAACTAAATGGCAATTTCGTGGTCCAATAACCTGACCACCTTTAACAGATTCATTTGATTTTCCCAACTACCCTATTGCATATTATTTTAAAGTTAGTTCTTTTCATAATAACTTCAGATTTTAGAAAACTGATTTTGCAAAAGATTTTTTACGATTTACGGATTTTATATCAACTCTTATTTCACTTATGAACTATTTCCTTTAAGTAAACACTGGTAAAATCCGAATTAATCCTAGTCGCATCATAAAATTCTACTTCAAAAGCACAAATGAAAATTACTATTTTTCGAATATAAACAGTACACCATTGATTTCGCTTGGGTCGAATAGGTTTATTTTTGTTTAACGTTAACGTTTTAGTGAATTCGGTTTTTTCTAGCAATCGTGGTGAATTCCGAATCATATATAATACGGAATGTGGGATTTTAAGTTCCAGAGAAAAAAATAATTTAAAGCGACCTCGCCACATCCACATGTGAAATGCTTTCATCCGACATTACTTACTTTATTCCAACTCTACTTTTTGCCACAATAAATATAAAAATATAAAACACAGAGTTAAAAACATAGATGAAACAATCTACTATACATCATAGATAAACTCCTAATCAAAAATAGATAACTAACAAGAAAACATCCGAATATGTCTACCCACGAAACTTTAAAATATAAAAATATTGCTTTCAAACAAATACACAATTTTATCAATCGGAGTTTGAATTGTGCTTATTTTTATATTGATGTCTACTTCGGTGGCATTTTTAGAAGGGATGTTGAATAGAGTAGAGTATACAAACGCCTTTTTTGAAAGCGGTCCAACCCCATACCTGATATTGTTGTTTGTCTAGGTAGGATGGGAGTAAAACAAACTCTCCTAACTCCGAGCTAGAATTGAGCAGTTTAATATTTTTACAGTCAAATCCTCACTTTATTCTATATGCTATGCTATGTTTAATATTTATATAGCATTTTATTTGCCAATTACTGTATCGGAACTGTGTAGCACCAATTAAGAATTTCGTGATGAAGAATGTGATGAGAAATTAGCTTTCCTTAAACCAAATACAAGTTTTTTACTTTTAAACATAGTTAACAATGAAAATCCAATTTTTTACTGAAGAATGTTCTTCAATCCCCTTTCCTTAATAACTTCCTGCCAACCATTGTCCCCGGAGACTCGTGTAATCCGATTTATGTTAACGTTGTTAAGTCTCGCTAAGCGATGTCGGCCAAAACGTATTTATCGTCTGCAGTTTTTTGTTGTTAACATTTTGCTATTCAGTTTACAAGTAGTAAAGATTCTGCAAAAAAAATAATTTACGGCACATTCGGAATGAAAATTTACATTTGCCAAAGTTATAGATGACGGTAAATGGACCAAGACCACACACATTACACTCGATACACACTCTGCACAGTAAAAATGAGCTTTTATCTTATCCTAAAAGTACGGTTGTGAATTCAAGTAAAAACAACTGTTTAATCACTTTTGTGGGTTTATTTGTTGAGTACTGTAATAGTGGTAATATTCGGAATGTGTTATCTATTATTACTATTATAAAGAAGAGGTGGTGTCTGTCTGTCCGTCTGTCTGTGTGTTTGTATGAGCTAAACTAAAAAAATACTGAACTGACTGGGCTAAAATTTGACAAAAATAAAGCTTCAGCTCCGAGAATACATACAGAACTATTTTCGCTTCGATATTTACCTATGGGAATCTTACCCGTGGGCTTTCAAAGTCCTGAGGTGAGAGTTTAAAAAATTAATGTTGATTGGTATCCATGGAGACATAGAAAAAACTCATAATTTAAATGTAAAGAAGCAGAACTGTCAACCGCACTTGATATCATAATTTCACACAGTTGATGCAGTAGGCCTACAAACTACTCAACATGTTGTTTTGATTATATAATAGCATAAAAATAAATCTATTTTGCTTTTGGTTCCATTATCGAGTTAAGTAGTACAGTTCAGTTTCGTTTCTAGAATAAATAGTGGGCGTGAAACCATGTTTAAAATGCATTTTCAAAGAACAAAGGACCGACATTGTCTCTTTTGCAAACTGATCCCGTTGCAAGGCACGTATAGTGGCTAGTAGTTTATTAGTAGTTTGTAGAAAATTGATTTCACGGACTAATAAACTAAACGAAATCTAGATATATTTTACTTGGTACATTGTGTGCAGCATTATCAATGTTAATATAGTAGGTATTAGACTTACAACAGGTACCGGTACCTAATTTCTCAACAGCAACCATTATTCTGCAAAAGGAATATTTCAATGCACGCGAGAATATTGTATTCAAAATACTATATAAATAGCTTTAATAGCAACTATTCTTCATTTCGATTCAATGTGTGTATAATAAATTTCATTGACTATTGGATACAGAAGTCAATAGGTTGTATAATAAGGTGTATCATTCATTGTAGGAGATAATATGTAATGAAAATTTAATATTGAATGCAAGAGAAAATCTATGTTTGAAACATTTATTTACTCAAATTAATCGATCAGCTTGCTGATTTTAATAGTTGTATGTGTGTGTGAGAGAAATAATATCTAAAGCCGTAGATAATCCATTTATCATTTATTATCTTATAAAACTCCTTTAGTGATGTAGGTTGTTGTTTTCATGGTGACTGAATTCATTTAAGATCTCCAGATGATGTTCCCTGGCGGCAGCGACCTCGTGAGTGTCTGCCAGGTATCCGGACTTGAGCACCACGGGCTTGTCGAGGGGTCCGTGGTAAGGCGCCACATGATGGGAGTGTCCATGGTTGGTGCCGTAGTCTGAGGCGTATCTGCCACTGTAGTGGTCACCGTAGCCTCCGTGAGCCTTGGCCTTGGCTACGGCAGCGAAATGTTCAGCCTTAGCAGCGGCCACCTCGCGAGTGTCTGCAATGTGTCCGTCATGTAGGACGTGTGGGATGGCGGTGGGTCCGTGGTACCTGATGTCTCCATGATGGCCGTCATACGAGCCACTGTATTCCTGGATTTACCGTATCCGTAGTCTCCTCCGTAGTGAGATTCCTTGGCTAGAGCGTTGAGATGAGCGTTCTTGGCTGCCGCTACCTCATGGGTGTCTGTCAGGTAGCCGTTGTGGAGGACGACAGGCTTGGCGGTGGGTCCGTGGTAGTAGCTGCAGTACACACTCTGGGTGTACGAGGCAGCAACAAGGATCAAACTCTGTAATGTTAATAATACGTTTAACGTGTAATATTTTTAGTAGGCTGTGGGCTTACTGATACACTTCACGACAAAAATATAACTCTGAAACAATTATTAATATACAAGATATTGGGTCAAAATATTACAAAATATTTTATATCTTAATACATTGGACAACTAATGTTTTAGAGACGAAGTTTATAGGCATAATTTGACTTGTGTAAACTTGGTAATAAAAAACAGCACAATATAAAAACAAAAATACTTGTATGAACGTCAATGTGTCTCATGGAATTGATGCTTATCCAAAAATTAAATGAACAATTGCTTTAAGGATTTTTAAAAATTCAACAGTAATTACCGATCATTTAATCACAACAAATATAAGGTTATAATAATTGTCGATGTATCCTGCATCCTCGCAATGAGTTTGAAATGTGTATTACTAAAGTGGCGTCTAAAAGAATAAATCGTATGCTATTACAGTACTCACCAATGCAACCATTGTTGAATTCGTATCGTCGACTGATGTTTGTTTCTTGAGAGCTGCAGGTTTAAATACTTTGTGTGAAGGAAATAACCTACATAGCAGCCTAAATTTCAAGAGTGAAATCTATCGTGAAGATATAATTGGAATGTGATGAACATCCAAATGTAGGAAAAGATATGATATACACACTCTTGTAATAATTTATACTAGAGGTTGTACAATGGTCAAAAACTTGACCAACCATATGTAATGTACGGAATTCACTATTTCCACCTTAGACTGTTAATAAAACATCTGATTGGAATTTCTAATTTTTTTTTTATTTTCTGTTTATTTTTCGTTGCCATTTCGTCACCATATTATTTCCCATGTTAATTTTTTAAGATTTTAAATCCATTTTTGTGCTTATTTTTGAGCCTATTTCAATTTATAAAAAGATCCTATACATCTATAAGGCAATATTTTTCCAACAGTATGTGTAGAATTTATATGGATGCACACCAGCTGAGAAAAAGTTAAAAAAATATAATAATAAATAAAATATATAATTTATTTTGGAGAATATTTAGTCAATAACCATATTATAGTTTTTCCGCAGTCATTTTCGTTGATAAAGCTATTGCATTTATTCAGAAAATGTTCTTTTGGATTTACCAGGGCTATGTTATCATCATGTTTTAATTTACAAGAAAATTTACAAGAAACCAAACAAATGCAAGAAAGTTTTAAGTAATTTGGATTTATGATTTTAAAACCAGTTTACCAGTTTATGAAACCTCTTTAAATTAATTTTAAGAAATTAGAAATGATTTAATTTTAAACGAATGCAAGAAAGTTTTAAGTAATTTGGATTTATGATTTTAAAACCAGTTTACCAGTTTATGAAACCTCTTTAAATTAATTTTAAGAAATTAGAAATGATTTAATTTTATATCGACATTTAAGATAACTTAGTAAGATATATTTGTAATCATAATATAGTTTCAATTACTTACTCTTGACATTCTTCTGCATAATTATTACATTATTGAAAACAAATATAAACGTAAAATTAGTGACGGCGTTTGAAACATGTGCAAAAAAACCAAGTTATCTTCTAGACAACAACCTAGAAAATAAATGCAGAGCTAAGTAGCTAAGGGTATTGTTTATAGTAGGCCAGACTTGATGCATCGTTATTTCATAACAGGTGGTACGATGGATAAGTGATTTATTCAAGAATATTTGAGATAAACTGAAATATTTAGTTACGTAAACTAACAAACTCAAACTCAATATTTAAAACATAAATTTATTCATACAAATCATTACATTTTATAAGGTGACGGAACATCGAGCATTTTGAAGTAACATAGTTACCTTACGATACCTCTCGTTGTATTCAGAAGCTGTTGTAATCTCCTCTTCAATGACCTCCTCGCTAGTATTCTCATCTTCTCTTAACTTGTTTAAGATCTTTTCATTTAATCTCTGTAATGTTTCATGAGACTCTGTTACTTGTCTATATTTTGATAAAATAGCCTTCATATCAACATTGTCCTCTAGTAGCTCTTCTTCAATAGCGAAGGCCTTTTTGGCAAAAAATCTTCTAATCATTCTTCTCCAAGTTACAACACTCATTTTACTTTAAATTATACAATATAACAACTAATACCATATACTCCTGGCAGGGTTGCCACAATGTAATAACTTGCCTTTTAAAAGAAGTAATTTCCTCAAATTAATTGAAATATAAAAGCTACTTAAAAAGTAACACGAGCTTTCTATTTTCTTACTTAAATCAAAATGCTAATGTTTTTGTTTACGAAATGACAATTAATGAAAACATGTGAATTACAACATGTGACTTAATGTACTAGATGCCAGTAAAAAAGGAAGACAACTTTAAAGGAATATTTTCTAACAGAGGTTGTTATTCTCATGATGTTTGCTGCAGATGAAACACATATCAGGGTTGTGTTTGTAATTGTGACTTGATATGTACCGTAGTGCTTAAAAGTCACTATGACCCTTTAAAAGAGAACTTCACTAATTTTCCTTCGCAAAGTACATTTGGGTAACATACCAAGAAGTAATTAACACAGTAAATTATATTTTACGAGTAAAAGGTGGCAAAAATGGCGTAATAGGAGTTGATTAAAGTGTTTTTGTCTTCTAAATGTGAAGATATTAAAACTAATAGATGAACGTATAGTTAAAACAAATAAAATTAAAGGACGTGTGTTATATTTTAGAGTATTATTTTTTGAGTGGAACAATACCTGTTGATAATTACTTAAAATATAGACCGAATAATATACTACTAGTGTACATGTTGCTCGAATTCGAACAATTGCAAAGTATTACTGGAGTTATTTAAAAACGAATAACTGTCATAATTTCCGATGAGTTTAAAAGTGTGAACTCAAAGATTATGCAACTAATGGAAGTACTCACGATCTCCATGCCAGTTCGATATAATCAATATGTCTTGTAAGTATTTTATCATTTTACAAAAGTTGATTTTAAATGTGTCCCACTCATAGCCGCATTAGGTTGTCCATGATTTTATTCGTCATTGGTAATGTAGACTGCATGGTACCACCATTGTCGCCAGTATGCTTACAAATTTCAGTCATTTTTAAAAATAGCAATAAAATTTGTTCACAGTACTTAAGAACAACCTGATTTCCTACATAACCTGTCTTGTCACAATTTTATTTGGTATACAATTTGTTTGGCATTATTTTGGTTAGTTGCTGTAATAACGTCAATTTTATTCACCTGAGAAAATGCAGAGTTTAAAGGCCTGATGCTGTTCAAATGGTTTCCCCCTCCTTAACTGTGAATAATAATAATTATTCACAGTACCAATTATTGATTCCTTCAATGTCAGTTTTAGTAAGGTTTCTTGGATGTAGTCATATTCTTCTAAAATCACTTGACTTTTATGAAAACATATGTTTAATGTACTGGCCGTGGTACCAGTTTTATTTGGCCTTAGAGGGGTTTCCTCTGCAATTATCACAAAATTAATTCATGTTTTCTACTAAAAATGGTAGCACTTCGGCTAACATCCTCGTTCATCGTTTGTAGGAATCTTCATCTTGTAGGCGTTCTTCATTACCATATAACCATATAGGCTTGTAGGCTTATAACCATAATAAATTCTTAAAAAACATTATCTCTACTTCCTCTACTTGATGGAGTTGTATGAGTTGTCTATGTTTCTATAGCAAAACAAATACAGTACTGTGTCAATTGATTTTTATTATTTGGTAAATTATATCAAATTGTCAGGCTATATGTACTTACGCAAACCCAAATTCAAATAGTAAATATTTAATTTCAACAAAATCACTAAATTCTTTTACCTAATAACTTATTCCTTGAATTTCAAAACTAAATATTAACTGCAATTAATTTATCCAGCTGATCATAATGTAAACAAATTTTTCTTCATGAGAATAATATGGGGACTTCAAAAGCCACTTGGGCAGAGCCCAATGAATTCTTAAAAAATGTAAGGTCAATTTGAAAATCTACGCGACACGCACTTTCCAATGAGACATGAATGGTCAAAATCGGTTATGAAATGGCTGAGGAGTTTGAAGGGAAAATTTTCTTTTTGACATATTAATTATATAGATGGATTAACAGGATTATATAGATTTATACAAGCTTATTTTACTAGATTCGTATTCTTGGGAACCAACTACGACAGTCGTAATTATTTTAGAGCTATTACATGGAATGGAAAACAGTAAAATAGTGCAAAAAAACAAAACGCAAGAAAAAACATATTGCAGTCACTTTATATTAATTTATAACGAGCGTTTGGTTTTATCATAGAAACACGTTGTTTTATGTTGCACTGAGAACATATGGGGCTGAAAGGTATCGCTGAAGTCTCTGGGGGATTCAAAGTGTTGTATATATTCATACAGATTCTGATTTGCATGCAAATGCCACATCGCTACCTCGTGTAAAATGGAGACGAGACAAAACTGAAAATATAATTCCTGACGAACTCGCGAATACAAGTTTGTCGTAATAGACATTTTGTTTGAAGTTTACCAAATAGTAATAGATTTAGCTTAATGTTTTGTAGGCTTCAATATCCCAAAAAATATTAGATGTAATACATTTGACTTTAGATACACTATAGGGCTATTGTATTGTAAAGACATTTCATTCTTGTGTAATAGATGTAGCTAGTTTTGGAATAAAAAGAACATAGTTCAAACTAGCGACAAAGTGCGGAGAATGCAGCCAATGACCTATTGTAAATATACATGAGACATAGAGCCCGTCAATTATCATAGTATCCAAAACTAAATAGAAAGAGGTAAGATAATTTAAATAACACATTGCATGAGAGGAATATTTAGTTATTTTCTGTTTGAGGAAAAAACTGGCTGTAGGTGGGCTATACAAATAGTATCATTGACTAAGAGATACTGAACTACCCATCCCATCTATATGAACCAGCTGTTGCCAACTGAAAAAAAGAACATAGTTGTGTGAGTCAGTCACAGGATGTGCTGGTGCAAAAAATTCTATTTTATATCTTAATTTTGGCTGCTGACATAGATGATAGGCAATAACAGTTACTTTAGCTCACAATAAGTAGGGTAGGTCCATTAGTTATTAGTTTGACTTAACAAAAAGATCATGTACCCAGAAATTAGTTATTTACTTCAGCACAATATTAATTTATTATTTAAAACTCAAACAACTTAAAACATGAGAATTGAATATCTAGTTGTATCAATAACTAAAGATGGTATCTATGTAAACTTAGTGTTGAAAACTATTTAAATTATTATCAAATATCCTACATTTGTAACGAGTTATTTTTCCTAGGGGGGTAAATATTTGCTATTTGGCCGCGCACCGATTGTTGAGGTAGGCAAGCGGCGGCGGCGAACCTGGCTAGCGCCCTTTGACCCGGCTTATCAGTGCCGATAAGCCTGGGATATCCTAGTTTCTCAGGATAGTATAGGACGGACATTCGAGTGGTGGATCCCGTGCAGTGAAGAGTGTTGGTGTCTGGCTGAGACGACTGGGATACGTCGGTGGTGTACGGTGTACGTAGAGAGGAGTGTACGTGACTAGTGGTGTCGGAGTACGTTGGTGGTGTGATCGCGCCGAGTATTGGTGTAAGTTGGGTACAGACCCACTATTGGTGAGTGGACGACGTTCCTCATATTTTGGTTTAAGAGTTGATAATATTAATATCTGATTTGATTGCGAGAGTTTGAGTTGTAACCGTGCTGGTCAAAGCCTGACGGTAGTTAGGATTTATATTAGTCAGGAATAATATTAAAGTGTACTCCTGACGGTTCTGGGCAGGTGCTAGAGCGCAAATAATATAATTTATTGACTGTAGTAGTTATTATTTTGCGTTGTACCAAGAGTTAGTTATATTACTAATAACTCTGAGGCCCGACAAACCTAGGCTGCACGATTTAGCGTGCGTAGTTGGAAATACGTGGCCAGTAGGCTAGTAGCTAATATTATTAGCCGATTAACAGAAGCCCAGCTAAGTAACATAAAGTTGGTAGTAGCAGTAGCAGTAGTAGGGTTGTTATTGTTTATTCATTTGATTATTTTAATTTAACCTGAACAGCTTGTTTGGTAATCCAACACGTTATCTTGGTAGCTTGGATAGCGGAGTACCGGCTATCAGATAATATAATTATCTAGTGTTTGGATCGTATTTAGTATTTATTTATCTGCTACTAAGTAGCTCAATATTTTAATAGTGCAATTGCCATTTAGTTTTGCTTGTTTGGCTTGGTATTTATTGAGACCAGCTACTAGTGGTGTAGTCACTCTACCTATAGTGTACTTGTATATTATTATGTGGTACGATTATTGAGTGAACGGTTTGATTCTTAGCTTGGGCATTAGAGTTGTGTATTGGATTATAGTGGCCTAGTAGACCCCGCCTGGTGATAACTCGCGTTGTGGTTTTTATTGGCAAGTCGTCGTGTAACTCACCGAGTTTTAGGCACTCTGGGCTTAACTATTGGATAGTTAGGACGAAGCCCGAGTTGCGTAGTCAGCAACGACCCCCTAGGAGTGTGGAGAATCGGCGTAGGCCTGGTAGTGATTATTGCACGTTTGTTTTGGTGACTTGTTTTTTTACTTGTTCACAGTGCCCGTGTATGAGCCAGTCCTATACCGATTAGACCCGGCTTTTGGCCTAGTGGTTTCCCTGACCTTATCGCAGACCCTGGAACTTTACCCAGCCATTGTAGGCTGAGCTATCCCCGGCAAACGGTTGCGACTGCACTGCACTTTTAATATTTTTTTTTCCAGTGCAGAAAATATCGTCGCACATTTATTATCACTAAATATTTAAGTTTAATACGCACAGCATCCGCGTACAATTTCGATATTTGAGATAATATCTTGCGACGCGTTATTGGTGTAAATGATGGTAATTAAATCTCGATATGATTAGGAGGCTGAGTTACAAGTAATTAACTAACTGGAGTTGTGGTTAACTTTTGATAAGATCGAAACAGGATACAATTCGTAAAGTAATTAGCAGTAGGCTAAATTTATGTCGAATTAAGGCAACCGAGGAATGTGTTCAGTCCTAAAAATATCCTTATATATAATTCTGTAAGACAAAATTTATTATAAAGGCTTAAGTATTTTGAATTGTAGTTTTAATAAATATTAATAAGTGTATAATAAACATCACAAATCTTTTACAAAATTTAACACTTTATCTATATATATAATTCCGTAAGTCAAATTTTTGTAAAGAAATTGTGAGTGACTGGATGGCCGTAGAAGGATGGGAGGGGTCTTATTTTAAAGGTCTTGACGTGAATTTTGAGGGAAAACTATTCATTTTTCTTATTTTTTAACCATAAATTCGCAACAGAATTAAACTTTTCCCATTAAAACAACATGGGGTTTAATTTGTTTACATCTTTTGAAATTAAAACAGCTGTGCCACAGATTTGAAAACAGTGATCAATACACGCATTTGGTTTACTTTTAGCCAGTCAACTATGAAATGTATACTATAATAAAACTGAAATATTGAAGATTAGTCGGAAAAACGTCTGCATTCTTTGTTAATATTTAAATCATATACTCAAGTTTCATTTTTTCATGCTTTTACGTTATTGTCGTGTTAAAGGAATAAACGACATAGAATAAATATTCTGTATAAATAATCAAAGAGTCGAAATTAAATCTAACTTCTGTTTTGTTTTTATTTTTAAATCATATGTTCAAGTTTATTTTAAATGATGTTGTTTTCTTTATATTTCTACCACTGAGCTATAACACATTTTAAGGTTAAGGTTGTGTAAATATATACAACTAAAATAACCTATAAATGTTATTGGTTCTAAAATGGTGTATTTGCATTCCTTCGTAAGTAAATTTTTTTAGTGCAGTGAATATACAACGTAGAGTAATCATATTCGATCATACTTTTATAAAATCACCAGGGATTCAAGATGTTTTGGTATGTAGGCTGCTGCATATATATTCGTTTCATTATAAGTACTATAATTAATATGAACGCCAGGGGAATACCACAAAGGCGGGGAACTGTTCATAGGAATGACAGTGCGCGTAGGAGAGCAAGAGTAGATAATGACGAACTTAATCAAGATATGTTACAACCCCTTTTTAGGAGACCCATGGTAGACGAGAGAAATGTAAAGATCCATGATGCAGGATTACTGGACCAAGAGTGCATTCAATGTAGTGCTCTTCATTTTAGAGAAGAACTAACGAATAATCATTTTATGACATGTTGCCATAACGGACTTATTAACCTTCCTCAGTCAAAAACTAATGTAGAACTTAAAAGTTTGTTTGAAGAGAGCCCACAACTGTATAAATTCATTCAACAATGCAACAGTGCGATGGCTTTTGCTTATTTTTCAGCCAGTAAGAAAGATATTCCATGAAAAGGACCATACTGTTTCAAAATTCAAGGACAGATTTATCGTTCAATCTCAGATTTGCTGCCTCAACATGATGAAGACCCCGTGGATGGCCAATTGTACATTATTGACACATCAACAGCAACAGAAATTCGTCAAAGGCGTCGAGAAAATAGTGACTTAAAACCTGAAATATTGTCAAAACTAGCTGAAATTCTATTAGAAAATCCATTTGCACAAATTCACAAAAGAGCTTCGGAAGAAATGGTTGTACAAGGTGACAGTGAATTAGAACTTAGGTTTGTAGACAGGATAAATATGGATTGTCGTAGGTATAATAAGCCTACTGCAGATGAAATTGCAGGCGTCTTCAATTCATCTGAAGGCGAACCTCCAATGAATTTTTAAAATTCCAAACAGGGAAGCTTTTATTTATTCTCATTAACCACAAGACCAAAGCTACCTTAGTAAACCAGTATTTATTCACAAACAATGATATGTTTGCTGCCTTTTCATGTTAAACCACTGGAGTGATTCAAATTATTTATTGAAAATGACATCAACAAAAGCAAACAAAGAAGAACAACAATCTGGTTTTTACACAAAAGATATGGTGTAGGGATCCCTATTCTGACACATAGATAATGTTATTCTGAGTTTGTTTAAATACCGGTATTGCAAAAAGTTGTTTTACATTTGAGCTTTTTAGGGACTTATGTCCCTACAAGCCACTAGTATTTATTTAATTAGTGTCGGGGTTCAACTTAAATGTAACTGGATAATTGGTTAAACTTGTTGAAGTGTATAATAAACATCACAAATCTTTGACTAAATCTAACACTTTATGTTCATGTTATTAAGTGACAGGAGTTAACTCATGTACCTGGAAAAATTGATTGTGCTTGCGTTCAAACTAAAATACGAAGAAAGAGATCATCATAGAACTCGGTCGGGACTTTGTAAACCTAATTTAAAATGTTATATAACAACAGATTTGAGATGAACAGATCGATCAAAAGCCATGTAAATTCAATTAACTAAATAATTACGAAGATTTTGATTTTGCGATATTTCCTTTCCCTACCTATTATCATAAAAGTTTCAGATAGGCTGCTTGAGTTAGAAAAGTGGTGCTATCAAAAAGTAAACTAACTATAATAAAACATATTTATTACGTTGGGTGAACAAAAATTATAATGACTTCAAATTAAGAAGAAACTGTTTACAATTATTTTTTGCTCTATGCAGGAGTCGTTTAAAAAAATAGAAGACATCTTATAGTCATGTAAAATAAATCAAAAAGCGAAAAAAGACATGGAGCAGTAAAAGTTTCTATGTTAACTAAGTTGAAGGCCCAGGTGAAAAGTGGAACAGATTCTTGATGAACTTCATTATTTACGGCGCACGCTGAAAACTTAGTTAGACACAAAATGAGCTTGGGAATTGAAGCTTTAACATTCTAAATGCATAAGGTAGAAGTGATATACAATATCATTGCTGTAGAGACATTTTGCTGTCGTATATATATTGTGTTATTTACGGTACTATTATTGTAAAAGGTTTTCTATATTTGGTATTTGTAGTGGCAAATCAAGTACCCTAAAAGCAATATATTTAACTTATTAAAATATTCGGCCACATTAATACAGTTATCTTTGGCTCAGAACACTTTTTTGTAAATTTGTTTGGAATTAAATAATAAGGGTAATATATAAATAGCTATTAAACTATAGAATCATAATATTTCACAAAAAAACCCGTGCGGTACCGGGTTAGAATAGCACCGCAGCCTTCTCGGGCTTGTCGTAAGAGGCGACTAAAAGGGTGACCGACGAACTCACTGGGAGTCCCTGGGAGTGCCCCTGTTGTGTTGCAGGGGTTGATGTGTGCTCTGCACTGCCGATGGGTATTCTTAGTGGGTCGTGAGAAGCCAGCCACTTCGGTCCTTGGTCAGGGAGTGCGGCATGGATGTAGAGGTCGGGCTCTGCATTGTGACGGGCGACCCCCGGCACGTCAGGTATCCGGTGCTGGGCAAACGGAGGTCAGGCCCCGGGGAACTGGGGTAGGGGTCTTTGTCCCCGAGGGTATACCCGTTCCTGACTGATTCCGGGCCGCTCCTTGCCGCACGATGCGCTGGAATAAACACGATGGATTTAAATAAAACCCCTCATAACACATTTTTGATTAAGAGCTCAAATGAGCCAGAAAAGACGTTGGAAGTGGAGCGGAACGCTTTTGTCCGTAGCTCCAAGGTGCAGCGGTCGCCACCACCGAAAAACGTGAGAACATCTCCCCCACCTGCCACCTTCAAATGCACCAAGGAGTTCCCCCATTTAGGAGCTCCTTCGGAAAGTGGAGCTGGGAACGGTGCGGAAAGCGTCGGAGATGTAGGTGTCGAGCTGGTGTTGCCAGCAACTCTCCCCCACTCTGCCAGTTCTGCTGTAGGGATGCCGGAGGAGCCATTCAAAGCACCGCTGAGGTCGGAAGGCTCTGAGATGGTGCTTCTGCGTCAGGAATATCTTGACGCAGAGAGTGACATTGAAACCCGGCTCCAAGACATGGAAGCTACGATCAAGGCTATGCTGGACACCTTCCGGACCCAGAAAGCCGTAAATCAAGTGGTCAAAAACGGCATGGCCAAACTGGAGGATGACCTTGGCTTCGTTTTTGCCTGCCGGGTGGTGAGTAAGGCAGCCATGGAGAAGATTGCCGAGAAGGTTGTGTCTCTGTCTGACGAAAGAACACTGCCTTCTAAGAAACGTAAAAGGCCTTCCACATCGGACAGTCCTCAAAAAAGAGAAGAAGGCGTCCAAACCAAAAGGACCACGGTAAAGGCCAAGGCAACTCAGACTGATCTATTGTCTGCTGTGCCCAGATCCTTTTCGGACATAGCTGCAGCTCCTGCAAAGAGCCAACAACCACAGCTACCTACGACCCCCCTTCAGGGAAGTTCCCGAAAGGGGTCAGTCGTAGAGACACCTGGGGCTGCGTGGGAAAAACGTCGTTCCCGAAAGGAGAAGAGGCAGTTGAGGCGGGCGGAGGTCGCCTCTATAAAGAATGTGGCAGTGAAGGCACAGCCGACCGGCGTGGCCCAAACTGGGCCCGGCTCGGTCTCTGCTCCGAAAAAGTCCCGGCCAAAAAAGCCCAGGACGGAGGCAATCCTGGTCAAGCCCTCAGGGGGGAGATCTTTCGCCGAGGTCTTGGGTGCAATTAAGGCCAAGGCTAAGCCAGAGCAGACCGATACGGTTGTACGGTCGATTAGACGAACCCGGGACGGGGACGTTCTCCTTGAACTGGGTAAGTCGAAAGACAAAGCAGCCTTTACTGCCGAACTGAAGGCAGCTGTTGAAGGCCAGGGCACCGTCCGTGCTCTTGAACCAAAGACATCAGTCGAGGTTCGAGACATTGATTGTGTGTCGACGGAGGTTGATGTTGTTGAGGCCCTGAAGAAAGCTGTCCCCGAGCTTGGCGGGCAAACGGCTTTATTTAAGGTGTGGCTCACAAAACCGAACAGGAGTCAGCAGCGGATGGCGGTCGCCGAAATGGCAGACGCACATGCCACGAAAGTGCTGGGACTCCAGCATCTGAGAGTCGGCTGGGTCAACTGCAGGCTCAGACGGAGAGTGGAAGTGAAGAGGTGTTTTAAATGCCTCTGTTTCGGCCATTCCTCCCGAAACTGCAAGGGACCCGACCGAAGCAAGAACTGCCTTCGGTGCGGGGAGGTCGGTCACGTCCGTAAGGACTGCCAAGTCGAGTCCTGTTTCCTTTGCAAAGAAAATGGGCTCGCTGACAAACACTTGAAGCATATAGCTGGGTCTGGACAGTGTAGTGTATTCAAATCTGCACTACAGCAAGCGAAAGTCCTTTCACGAAGATAAGAATCCTTCAGTGCAATCTTGAGCGATCCAGGTCGGCTGACGCACTTCTATGTCAGCTTGCCCTAGAACACGATGTCGACGCGCTCTTAGTCAGCGAACAGTACCAGTACCGTGATAGGGACCCATCTTTTTGGTTCCCTGATAGTCTTGGTACTGCTGCATTCTGGGCGCGTAATGCAGCGAAAGTACAAGTACGGGGTCACGCGAAGGGCCGAGGTTTCGTTTGGGTTCGGTGCCGGGATGTCACTTACTTTAGTGTCTACCTCACTCCCAACGAGGCCATCCGTGAATTTCGTGAGAAGATAGACCGCCTGGAAGAGAGCGTGCGCAATACCACAGGACACGTCGTCGTGGGTGGGGATTTTAATGCTAGGGCTGTCGAGTGGGGAATGACCCTCACCAATTCCCGGGGCAAGTACATTCTGGACTTTGCTGCCAGAGCCGGACTCGTTGTCGTCAACGAGGGAAACACGCCAACTTTCCGGCGCCCCGGGATGCGGGGAACGATCCCAGACATAACCCTTGCATCTGAGTCCCTTTTGCCAAGGATCAGAGCCTGGAGAGTTCTGGAGGATTACACGGGCAGTGACCACCAGTACATTATTTTTGATGTCCTGGATGGTCATCAGAGACAAGTAGCCGCGTTTCGTCAAGTGCCCGTTCGATGGAATATTAAAAAATTGGACGTGGCAAAATTCAATGAAGCCATCTTACGAGGAACACCGGTGGTTCCCCCCGCAACTAGTGTGGCTCATGCAGAGGTGTTAGTTACATCCATGATGGGACTAATCGTCTCCGCTTGCGATGAGTCTATGCCTCGCGGAAGATCCCGGTGCAATAAGCGACCTGTGTACTGGTGGACTGCCGAGATTGCGGAATTGCGTCGGTCAGCATTGAGAGCCAGAAGACTTGCTACCAGGGCCAGAGAACCTGTAGACAGACGTCGTAAGTCGGATGCTTACAGAGTGGCTAGGAGGTCTCTTCGTCGAGCCATCAACCGGAGTAAACGTAGTTGCTGGGAGACATTAAGGGACGATATCGATTCCAATCCGTGGGGCTTGGGTTACAAACTGGTAACCAAGAAACTTGGCACCCGCTCTCCACCTTCCGTCATGGATGGGGCCACTATGGAGAGGATAGTCGAGTCCCTTTTCCCGGCTCACACGTTGCGCCCACTGCGGGATTTCGGAAGGGTGGATGACGTACCACTTTTCAGTCTTGGAGAGGTGGAGGCGGCCGTCCTATCCCTGAAGAACAATAAGGCTCCTGGACCCGATGGGGTACCCGGCGAAGTTCTCAAAAAGGTTTTGACTATTAACCCCTTGATCCTTTTACGCATGTACAATGCCTGCCTAGTCGAAGGAGTTTTCCCTTCGTGCTGGAAAACAGCTAGGCTTGTGCTTGTTGGGAAGGGGAAGGGAGATCCAGACCTGCCATCCTCTTACAGACCTCTGTGTATGTTGGATACGGCTGGAAAAGTCCTCGAGAAGTTGATACGTTCCCGACTGAATTCAGCCGTAGTCGCTGCGGGGGACCTGTCCCCTCGGCAGTATGGATTTAGGATGGGGCGATCTACGGTTGACGCTGTTGAAGAGGTGAAGCAAGCCGTGATGAGAGCTGAGGATTTTAACCACTACTCTCGAAGGGTTGTGCTGCTCGTCACTCTCGATGTGCGAAACGCATTTAATTCGGCGAGGTGGTGCGATATGCTGGATGCTCTGGAGAACACCTTTCACGTCCCGGCATACCTCATGCGTATCATAGAGGATTATCTCCGGTTCCGCCTCCTCTTGTATGACACTACAGAGGGCCCACGGACGATGAGTGTCACTTCCGGTGCTGCCCAAGGTTCCATACTCGGCCCGGACCTCTGGAATGTCGCGTATGACAGCCTCCTGAGGTCTGAAATGCCTGAGGAAACTGTTTTGGTTGGGTACGCGGACGACGTTGCAGTTTTGATAGCTGCACGTAGCGTTGAGCTGGCTCAGCTAAAGCTGAACCGAGTTATGCGTACTATAAACGCATGGATGACAGACCACGGTCTCTCGCTTGCTTTGAGCAAAACTGAGATCGTGATATTAACAAAAAAACGGATTGACACCATCGTGCCGTTGAGGGTAGGGGCCGTTGAAGTCCAGACCGTTCGTTCTGCCAAGTACCTTGGGATTATGGTGGACAGCAAGCTTAGCTGGCGGGATCAGATTTTCCGTACGGCGGACAAGGCCGCTAGGGTGGTCTCCTCTCTTAGCCGGTTGATGGCCAATGTCGGAGGGCCTCGGTCCAGCCGTAGAAGGCTGTTAATGTCTTCTGTCCAGTCCGTACTCTTGTACGGTGCTGAGGTGTGGGCAGACGCTCTAAATAAGGAGGTATATAGGATGCGGCTTGCCCGAGTGCAGCGTCAGGCAGCACTAAGAGTTGCATCCGCCTACCGAACAGTGTCCGAACCCGCCGTCCTGGTGGTTGCTGGAGTCATCCCCGTCAAACTTTTGGCGGCGGAGAGAAAAGCAATTTATCAGCGCCGTGGGGAGGACCAGGCACGAACAGAGGAACGCACCCGCACCTACCAGCTGTGGCAAGAGAGCTGGGAACAGGAGACTCGGGGACGCTGGACCAGGCGACTGATAAAGCAAGTCCAACCTTGGGTTAATCGGCGGTGCGGAGAGGTGGACTTCTACCTCACCCAATTTCTGACGGGTCACGGCTTTTTCCGGTCGTACCTGTTCAGGATGGGCAAAGCCGTGTCACCCGATTGCATATACTGCCCAGGCATTCCCGATGACGTGGAACATACATTTTTCCACTGCCAGCGTTGGGAAAGGCCCCGCCTGGAGGCTCAACAGTTAGTAGGACTGCTGTCGGTGGACACGGTCATACCGATGATGACGGAGGGTGAGGACAATTGGACCTGTGTGTCACATTACATCCAGGGTATTCTCCGCGCCAAGAAGCTCGACCTTGACCGGGATGCGGTGTAGGTCTTAAAGTATCCAAATGCCATAAACGGTGAGAGCCCTGAGGGCTTAGGTAACATGTTGGCCTGACTTGAAGTAATGTGACAAACAATTCCAGATCTGTGTCCAACAGAGTAGAGGGGGTTTTTTAGTGAGTAGTCTGCGATAGATTCAGGAGTCTCACACTACAGGCTGGCTACCTGTGTGCGTAAAAGCATTTTTACCTCCTCTCCCTTAAAAAAAAAAAAAAAAAAAAAAAATATTTCACAAAAAAATGTTTGCAATTTTAATTTATGTGCGGTTCAAAACATTCTGCTTCAAATATGTTTAAAATAAAAATAAGGTATAATGTATATAAATAACTATTCAACTACAGAATTATCAAAACTATTCAATAAATAAATATGAAAAGGGTTGTATTTTCATATTAACTCATGTTCACTAGCATCGTCCTATATACATTATCCTACTAAAACAATTATAGTATTTATTAAGCCAAAATAATTCAATTCGCTCTACAAATCTAAATTATGCAGGTTTAAATCAAATCTCCGTTAAATGTTACTAAGCTATACAAGCTACCCCAGACTCGCCGCTTAATACAGTACTTGATAAGCGGATTAAAATCTGTATCATTTTGTGATCCACAAACAAAATTACTTGTTTCGAGTAGATTTTTGATAATCCTTATCAGTGTAAAATACATAACACATACAGCACATGATTATTATTAAAAGCAATATAGCTGATGTAATAAGTAATGTAAATCACATTCATATTATCATTGATATTTCATGAATATAATACGCTGTAAATATATACAATTGACTCGGATGAGTGAGTCAAATTATGTTGGTTGGTATAGTGTTTAAATTTATATTTTTCTATGAAGAACATTACATTGTGTTGTTATGAAGAATGTTGTGAAAAATGTTATAGAGGGGGGGGATCCCCTTGCAAGACACAACATCCAACATCCTACAACATCCTAGGTGTACAGCAGGTGTACAATAGGTTCGCATTTTCGTCGAAAATTTAAATATGTTTGCTCCTCGTTACAGCATACATGAGGGCCACACAAGATCATTTGTGTTGTTATGTTCATGTAAGTTTGAATTTCCTTATATTATTAAGGGTTACTGTTGAAATACATTACAGATTCATTTTTATTAATTCATTTCGTACACATATTTTGCAAGATGTGGGTATATTGAAATTTAAAATAATAGTTTACTTAGATGAACATGTCTATAAACGCTGCTCCATGGTTAATCTATTTCAGAGAGTTGACACAAAGGGGACAGCTATGAAAAAATCCAGTGCAAAACCTGGTGTCAGGAGATTTTAAGTTTTCAGTCAGTCTGGAGAGTCGGCATTAATTAGAATTTTTATGGCCACATTTAAAAACTTTGTTTTAACTAGGTTTATTATGATATTCTGTTATGAACGAGGGAGTGTTGTAATTACAGAAGTTTCTACCCTAGAGATTAGTTCGTTATCGGTTCGGACACGTGATCCTTCATAGCTCTATTTCGGCAAGAAATAACTAGTCCAAAAACCTCATCTTTTGATGTTGTAAGAGATAGATTCTCGGTCAAAATTTCTTTTATTGATCATATTATTCAATCGCATACTTTTTATTAAAAGGAGTTCCCTGATACAGATTTTTTCTTCTTCTTTCCTCACCTAGAAGATGGAGTTTTACTTTTTATACCTAGGTGAACAGCTTTAGGAGTGTTCTAAACATTATTGTAAGGATACTAAACACCTAAATGTGCTAAAAACCATTAGTGTTTTGCATATTTTAAATCTGACCTCGCCACTTAGCCATTAAAAAAGCCGCGTTAAGTTCATGTTACAAAACTACCTTCTACCAAATACCTTAGGTAGAAAATACATAAATTATACTTTGCATAAAAGTGTACATAAAATATGAGTCTTATAAATAATTATACTATTTCGAATTAAGATGTTCCAAAACAAAATATCTAGAATAATAATGTAATACCGACAATAGTAGTGGGAATATTTAGAGCAAGGCTTCAGGTTGCATAATCTCTTTGCTTTGAAGGTTTTTATGTTCGGAACGAAGCAAACACTTAGTGTTGAAACGCAGTTCTTTGTCACAATACACATTTTTATGCTTTTATCTTATGGTACTTAACATTTAGCCGTAAAATTTAGCTCACAAGAGTAGCCAATTGAAAATAATTGACTTCTTCAATTGTTTGTTAGCAGTAAAAAAATTCAGTGCTTCATTAATATTTTTTTAATAAATAATTGCAATGATAATGAAATTGTGGCATTCTTTAGGATTTTTTAGCATTTATAAGAAAAGTGATAAATTTATATAGCATTTTACAAGATTTATCTTCATATAATATAAGAGTAAAGAGTAAAGAGTAGTTTCATATAAGAGTAAAACCTATTTATTTGACAATGCTGATTGGATTTTGATCTTAAGGAATAATATTCATTAAATAGTTAGTTTGTGTTTTTTAACATTAAAAATCTAAAACATAACTTTAATTACATAATTAAGTACGAGATTATTCTCAACGATGGGAAAACTCAAGGACTTCTGATCATGATTTTGAGCAACTATCATAAAATCATAAAATGATACGTGAAGGTCATTTCTAAAAATAGATTAAACTAGATAAATTAAAAAAATATAAAAATAAAACTAGATTAAACAGTTATTTTTTCGTTGACATTGATATTCTCCTCTCATAATGTACCGTCATTTTAAACACTGTCGTTTACCAAAGGTGTTATGCAGTAAAGCACCCATTTTAAACCAAAAGATTATGCAAAGTTTACTTATTATTAGTTTTACTTATTTGAACCAATATAAATTTACATGTTTACTGCATAATGCTTTCATGGGTTTTATAATAATCAGCTGCTCCTTTAATTAACAGTGTAAATTTAAAAGTATCCATATGTTCAAATGTAAACACATCTTCTCTCCATAAGGCTGATATGGGAACATTAAAGGGCACTAGGGCAGGGCCCTGATGGAATTTCTTGAAAACGCCTCTTTTGCACATCTAGAGCTGTGCAAAAAGATGAAGACATAGCCAGCCTTAGCTTAGGTGGGACCTCCTTGTCAATTCCTGAGTTCTTACGGTTTGTAGCTTTTGATATATAGTATAATGAGCGAGTAAGTGATTGAATAAATTTGCAGTATAGATTATCGAAAAACCATTAAAAAACTTATTTGCATTTCTTAAAGTTTCTTAAACCAGACAATGCCTGAACAAAACTCTTCTTTCTCGCTACAATGTATTGTACTTTATCATTGTTTTGAATCCAATCAAAATAATTCGTACACAAGCCGCATGTTCTTAGTTGTTTTGTTGGGTTTTCCTTATCTTTGCATTAAATTGTATACAAAGGCCTCGTTTTAATGGCAAGGAATCATATTAATTAAATGTACTCAGTGAAAATTAAACCTGAGCATGGAAAAATAATAATATGGCTAAAATGTTTTTGCAAATAATAATCATTAAATTTTGTTAGAAATGTATCACGGCTTATACATAGCGTACCTATTAACCAATGTAAAATTGTACGCGTTTTATTCCTTACATTTAAGCCTTACATTGCCACTAGATTTATATATATTATCAAAATACGCTTAGTAACACAGCCCAATAAATACTCGTAAAAGATTGTGTAGTTAGGTAACAATGTGTTAAGCAACAATAGCTTTTTAACTTAACTTGTTCTTTCACTTATTCTCGTTACATTGATTTTACTCTAATTCTTAAACGTAGACTATTAATATGAATAAGTGTCTATTGATATACATTGGCCAGTATTATTGAGCTCCATTGACCAGTTTCACTTCGTTAAGATCAGAATTGTAATTCAACTCTGTGTACAAGAATGAATAAAATCACCTGTTAAACTATACATTGCACTTAGTACCATTAGCATTGTAATCCTGCAATAGATCGACAAAGCTAGTGATGTTAAATGGCTGTTGTTGCTAATAGTCCATTAACCTAAAAAGAAAAACTAGTCTCTAAATTTTTACCATTACTACGAAGCTTAATGCAAGTATTCTAGTTTTGTTGAGCAAAATGTGTTACGTCATTTTATATCCAGGTATTCCTGATAATTTGGTTTTTAATAAATGATCCTGACTAATGAAATAGCTTACCTAAGTCAGTAACAAAGCTACACAGATCATCACACCCAATTCTTCACTCATCCTTCGCTCATATTTGGGTGAAAATACGCACAGAGGCGGCGTCTCTATCTCAATGATTGATATTTAAAAAGTAAATTAATATACTTTCTGTTTGATTGAATGTTGTGAAACGTTCTATGTAATTTACTTGTACCGAATAATGTTCCGTGTGATAAAATTTTTATAAAACCATATATTCTATGAAGAATACACAACGTTCATTCTATTAGAATAACAGCTGGTCTCGTGGTTAGAGCGTGGGACATCGGTCGAAGAGGTTCCGGGTTCAAATCCCGCCAAATAACCAATGGATTGTATCTAAGTGATAATGCCGCAACCCCTAGTCCTAGCCCGAAGTAATGTGAACAAAATCCCAGGCTCGTGCCTAGCGTCCTAGGAAAAAAACTACACAGTATACAGCATTTACGTATTTTTTTTTAGTTTTGATTCGTAAAGTATATGGATGTTTCAGAATATCTTATGCATTCCGTCAAGCTTAAAATTAGAAGTGCTTTTATAAGACTTCGTTTCCTTTGATCTTTCTGAACGCTTTGTTTATGCTTCTTGTGATACCTTTACGTTTGTATGAGAACTTCTGATTCACGAGTCGGAATAACATGTTTCACCCACTGGAAACATTCAATAATAGACGACCTAAGGTAAAAATAGTAAAGAAAAACAATAAGTATCCTCTACTAACAAAAAATAAAAAAATAAAAGTAAAAAAATACAATTGGTATATTTTTTACATTGTACTGTAAACCCCGACGTTGTTTATAGTTATAATAGTTACAAAGCTTGTTACTTTTAAATCGATTTCAGCTGAAGATCGTGGTCGAAAAGTGAGGATATTTACATTAAAGTGGTGGTATTTATATTAATACGTACTTTACGCATCTCATATAAAGATAATACAGATAAACGGAAATATTTACAATAGCTGAGTTGAAAATTATTACATATACATATCCTGGCTCATATATATATATATATCTATATCTATATATATATATATATAGCTATATATATATATATATAGTGTATTAATCTAAAATCCATTTTGAGCGTACAGCGGAACTTTTACCTTCATTTATACTTTAAGTGCTCACTTAAACACTAAAAAATCCATAACATTTTAATCCTGTGTTAGAAATTTGTTACGGTGACAATAACTTAAGAAATAACAACCTCATGGTTTGTGAATGCAGAGTAACTCCTTGAAAAAGTACAAAAAAATACATCAAAATCAATAAAACCATATTTGAATTAATAAAAAAAATTATTGCTCTGAATTAATTTGAAAATTATACTATATTTTTTACGTGATAAAAATTTACTTATCACTGACTTGTAATTTTGCTAAGCACGCCCTGAATATGTTTTTGTAATTAGTTTTTCCAATACAATATGAAATCATTTGCTCAAAACACCTTTAGCTGTTTTTTTGACGTCTAAAATATAAAGCACCACATAAACTACATACTTCATTAGTCCAAATTCAACACATAGGGAATTTATTGAATTGTCCATGTTAACCATGCACTAAGCGTGCAAAATCCTATCAAAACGTACTCATTCCCTCGTGATGAAGGTTACCATTTCCCATATTTCACGTGTCTGACTGATGACTGAGGATGAGTTACTCAACATGGATTGGTATTTAAACACTCTCCCTGACAGACCATCAGTTCCATACAACAGTCGTAATGAAGACAGCTCTGGTCAGTGTATATATTTAGATGATTAGCTTTTTATTAGCTATATTTTTCGTGTTCTTTACTACTTGTTAAAACAACGTCATAAAGTAAAACATTTGAAAATATTACATAGCTTGAAGGGATAGATGCTGATAATTAATAACGCTTGCAATAATTAAAAAAGTCATACTTACATTTATATTCTTTCAGTAAACAGGTTACATAAAGTCTTGTCACTAATAATAGTAAATATAACAAGTATTATTATTATTGCAGAGTTTGGTACTTGTTGCTGCCTTGTACACCCGGAATGTGTACTGTAGCTACTACCACGGACCCACCGCCAAGCCTGTCGTCCTCCACAATGGCTACCTGGAAGACACCCAAGAGGTAGCAGCAGCCAAGAACGCTCATCTCGCCGCTCTAGCCAAGGAATCTCACTACGGAGGAGACTATGGATACGGTCACGGCGAGGAATACAGTGGACCTTATGACGGTCATCATGGAGACATCAGATACCACGGACCCACCGCCAAACCTGTCGTTCTCCACAACGGATACCTGGCAGACACCCATGAGGTAGCAGCAGCCAAGAACGCTCATTTCGCCGCTCTAACCAAGGAATCTCACTACGGAGGAGACTACGGATACGGTCATGGGCAGGAATACAGTGGCTCTTATGACGGCCATCATGGAGACATCAGATACCACGGACCCACCGCCAAGCCTGTCGTTCTCCACAACGGCTACCTGGCAGACACCCATGAGGTAGCAGCAGCCAAGAACGCTCATCTCGCCGCTCTAACCAAGGAATCTCACTACGGAGGAGACTACGGATACGGTCATGGGCAGGAATACAGTGGCTCTTATGACGGCCATGATGGAGACATCATATACCACGGACCCATCGCCAAGCCTGTCGTTCTCCACAACGGCTACCTGGCAGACACCCATGAGGTAGCAGCAGCCAAGAACGCTCATCTCGCCGCTCTATCCGAAGAATCTCACTACGGAGGAGACTATGGACACGGCCATGGCCAGGAATACAGTGGCTCTTATGACAGCCATCATGGAGACATCAGATACCACGGACCCATCGCCAAGCCTGTCGTTCTCCACAGGGAACATCATCTGCAAAATTTCAATGGAATTTTTGAACCATATCATTACAAAAACTACTGATTGCTTTTATGTTTCCTGGAAAAGTGTAATTTGACTAATGATAAATCATATTCTGTGTATTTGGCATTGCTCATTTTTATATAATTTAATATTTCCTTTGAACCTCATCAAATCCTGTTAACGTTCTGTTTACAACTTAATGTTTCAATTGTACTATTGACTATATATACCTACAGGTAGGTATATATAGTCAATGGTTGTATTGAGATTGATTGGTTTATTTTGTGACTTTAGAAATAAACTTAAATTATTAACACATTATGGGTAGTGACTTGAGTAGAGATTAATTTAAAAAATACAGTTTTTTTAGTTAACACTTCTTATCCAATCATATCTTGTTGTGGCCTTAGTTTTATCACTTGCACAGAACCAGTTAAGTTGTTGTATATATGTAGGCTGAAATTCCCAAACCAACTCTGAATTGTTTTCTACAATGTGCTTTATTCTCTATTTGATTTCTTGCACATAATCTCAGACCATCAATCAACACCAACATTTCTTGTACTTTTCAACTGTACAGCCAATCAATCAATCGATGGTTTCAATGATACAGTAAAGCTACAGATATCATCTCACACCATTCCACACTCATATTTCACTCTTATGTTTTGGTAAAATTTGCTCATAGGTGGCGTCCCTATCTCAATGATGGATAATTAATAAATGTGTAATTTAAAGTATAGTATAATTTCTGTTTGGTTGAATGTTGTGAAGATTTCTAGGTAATTTACTTGTACCGAATAATGTTTGGTTTGATAACTTTTATATAAAACCACACATTCAATAAAGAGTACTCAACGTTCATTATATATCCGAAGTCATTTCAATAATCACCATTAGACACTATACAGCATTTACGTTATATTTTTTTTACCAATTTGGTTCGTAAAAATATGGACGTTTCAGAATATCTTATACATTCCATCAAGTTTAAAAATAGAAGTGCTTTTATAAGACTCTGTTCCCTTTGATCTTTCTGTACGCTTTGTTTATGCTCCTCGTGATACCTTTACGTTTGAACAAGAACTTCTGCTTCGCGTGTTGGAATAACAGGTTTCACCTACTAGAAACATTCAATAATCAACAAACCAAAGAAAAAAAATTTCACCCTTTACTAATAATTAAAAATAAAGTTAAAACACAATTGGTATATTTTAAACTTGTTAAAAACCACAGCAGTTTATTAGTAATACTAGTTGCATTGTTGCTTCTATTTTATTCCTATTTACTTGAAGCTTGTTACTTTTTATGATATCACAGCTGAAAATCGTAGTCACAAAGCTAATGGTGGTATTTATATTAATACGTATTTCAGAAAACATGTAAGTAAACGCATCTAATATAAAAGATAAGCCAGACGGACACATACACACAATTTAGATGAGCTTATGTCAAATTAATCCTGTAAACTCTATCCTGAGAACAGAGTGAAACGCCTTCTTGCATTTATACTTAAATTATGTAGGTATTAAAACAATACATACCATTTTAATGCCGTATTAGAAGTTTGCTATGGCGACAATATATTTGGATAGAACATCGCTTTTCATAAAACAAGAGTTGTTCAACATGTTTTGTGAAGGTATAAGACTTTCTAAAAAAAATATTTTTGTAATGTTCAATGTGGTAATCAGTTCGTTATATATGACTCAACATGATGCTAAAGTCTCTAGGGGATTCAAAGTGTTGTATATATTCATACAGATTCTGATTTGCATGCAAATGCCACATCACCACCTCGTGTAAAATGGCGACGAGATAAAGGTGGAAATAGAATTCAAAACTAACTTACGAGTCAATGTTTAGTAGGGGATAATTTAACTAATATAAAATATGTAAGGTGGATAAGTAGCATATTAATAACCGTAATATGTTTTATTATTGATCAAAAGTTGACAAGCTAAGTGTGTTTCAGGTAAAATGATTGTCTGTGTTAAGTATAATTTATTAAATAAAACAATCAGCATAGGACAGTATATTTACTTATTGTAATAGATCCTGTATATTAATAGGCGAAAATGTTCCTTGAAAACCTTTCTCCACAGCTCGTGTGCATCGATGGGAAAATCTAGAAATACTGTTAGAAATATATTTTTCTATAGATGTGCAGAATCCCTTTATAAATTAAAATAGGATCAAAAATAAGTGCAAAAAATTCAATTAATTTAAACTTTAAAAAATTAACATGGGCCTTATAGGTTGCCATGCTAGTGACGAAATAACAACGAATTATACGTAAAGAGTAAATCAAAACAAATGGAAAGAATTCCAATCACACGTTTTATTTAAAGCGTGGGGTGAAAATGGAGAAGTCTGTACAAAATAGTGTACATTACATATTTTTGATCGAGTTTTTAACCACTGGACGACCTCTAGATTTAATAATTACTTAATAAATAGTTTGTTATAAAACTACACAAGGTTAAATAGGTTATTTTGAGTTAAACAACATGGTTTTCGATATATTTTATAAACCCAAACAAACAATAATTTGTTATACCCGCCCCCCTTACCACTTAAACCGATGCTCAAGACGTTGCAGCTTTTTACTACTGTATACAATACGTAGACTATATTGAACAGTTCGGAGTCAAAAGCTCTATTTCTATAAAACTTTAGCTGAATTAGGCCAGTGGCCCAGTAGTCATGTTTGTTACTATGTGAAATACATACTAAAATCCGAACTTTCCCATTCATAATATTACTAGGATAATATACGATTACAAAATGGTGTAACGATTACCAAATTCATTTTCTCGTAAACAGTTATTTTGCATACCTAATTTTCTAACGAATATCAATAGTCCTGGTCAAAGTTTTACTATACAAGAAAATATTTAATTGCTAAAACGCACAGGTGTTTAAAGCGTTGAAACATTAAGATAGTGACGTTTGCTCTAAAGGTATCTTACTATGTCGACTCAATTATATGAACGATACCATGGTATTTCATACACTCCATTTTGATTTAGGTTTATATATAAAAAGTAAGAATTAATGAAAGACAAAACTTTATAAGTATTGCAAACAAGAAGCGTGTTATAAATGTACTATAACTCCAAAGCAATAAACCTATGGCTTTTCTAAGACGTATTTATAATTTATTAAAGATAAGAGAGCAATGAGAATTCAATTACGTTTTCCGAAATCTTCAACTTAAACATCCCGTTTACTTAAGTTTAGTTGATAAAATAAGATAAAGCTGAACAGAGCAACTAATTATGGCCTAAGAGAAAAACAAGATTGCTTTTCTAAGATTGTTTTTAGTTTGTTGAACGCTTTTGATCTTGTTAAAATAAGAGAGACATTTAATTTAAAGTAAACATTTGAGTTGGTTTCTTTCGAGTTATTTATTATTATTTAGGAATTTCCGAAAACACGTTGTTTTATAATGGTAATTTTTGTAAAATTAAAATTAGATACACAGACCTGGATCTATTCAGAATTTGGTGAGAAAAAGTCAACATAAGTAAACTGCGTGCCTTTTTGATCAAACTACACTACTGGACATGGTATCGAACATGGATATCAAAATATATATTAAAACTAGCTGTTGTACCCGTGCTTTGCAACGGGAAGAGGACACAAAATAGAAATATTTTAATCTTTACATCTGTTGCATATAATAGTTATACATCCGCCAACACTTTTAGAAACAAAATTCAACTTTTATGGCCTTAATAGAAACGTTTAAGTCATGAATTTTAAATCTGGTAAGTAGTGGATACCACCATTTTGGTTTTGATTAATTTTAAATCTTGTGTAGGCTGATATGAGAAAAACTAACCAAATCTTTAAATAAAACTTTGACATACATGATTACGTATCTTTTAATTTATCATTGACATTTTAAATTTCAATTTTGAAGTTGCAAAAGTACCTCATAATTATTAAATTTAAATGAACATTTTTATAATTTCACTCTTCTTTATATTAAATCGCAAATCCTTCCATCTTCAGTTTCTTCACTCACAATAAATCATTAGCAAAACTAAGTCAGCTGTTATAAACTTTAGAAATATTGCTGTGCCTTATTAATACAGTATTTTGAAATATTAAAGAAACTATATCCATACGTACTATAGAAAATTTTAAACAAATCATTTAGTATAAAAATGGTTTATTTTACCTTTTTGCGTCGAACGATCCGTGTGTAGTTAGTACAACTACAGCTGTTTCATACCACTGGGTACATCATCAGGTTGTTGGCAGAACGTTAGATAAAACAGCATTCATTCATAGATGAACTTGTCTATGAATGCATAGTGAATGAATGCTGTTTTATCTAACGTTCTGCCAACAACCTGATGATGTACCCTAGTGGTATGAAACAGCTGTAGTTGTACTAACTACACACGGATCGTTCGACGCAAAAAGGTAAAATAAACCATTTTTATATTGCAATTTACGATCCAGAGGCTAACCCATCATGAAATAATTTAGCATTAAGGACAGCAGACAAAACTAATATGATTATCACAGCATCAAGGACTAAAAAATGTAATAGCAAATACAGTATATGTTTCATTGCATCTCTGATTCTACTCTACAAAAATATCAACAAACAACTTAATATACAAACCAGTTCTTTTAATCAGTTCCATCGTCCATTGGCTTTACATTTTCACACTTACCATAAAGTAAACATAGTATTTATCAGATATTTCATTGATGAACACTGTGTACTGCTTAGAATATTACAACAAATATCAACCGATATAGAACATTGCACTATTTTTGACAGTAGTTGCTGAACTGTATTCGATTTCGAAAATCTTTTCTTGTCTGGTTTGTGAAGGTAGGTTTTCGGTATATCTGAATCTTCGTTTGTTTTCATCAGAGCATTTTAAAATATTTAGGTCCAGAAAATTTAACGACTTGTTGTTTCCAAATTCAAGTGTGAGCTTAATATTCCGGTGTAAATTGTTTAGGTGCATAACATTCCCACTTGTATTTTTGTTCCATTAAAACGGACAATGGTGTCGTCCACATAACGATGATAAAATATTATCTTGTCTTTTAGACGGTTACTATCAGACCACAGATGTTTGTTCTCTAAGTTCTTCAAGTAGATTTTTGCTAAAGTACAATATAAGGGTGATCCCATAGCAAGTCCTTCTTTTTATAAAAATATTTTGTTTTCAAATTTGAAAGTATTTTTTAATTCCATTCCATAAATATAATATAATTTACAAATACATAATATTAATGCATTTTGTTTGTGGTTTTCAAATATTGTAATATATTCCTAAACTATAATATCTGAACAAAAACCTTTTTTCTAATTTTAATATTGTTTTATTAATGTAAGTTAAATGAGTGTATTATTATGGAAGTAGTCGTGGGTCGGTCTGGTAGCTCCGGGGTGAAACCAGGGGCCCTAAAAGCCACAGGCACACAGTTCCTACATTCCATATTAATGTCAGTTTGTTTGATAGCGATACTTTTCATACACAATAAATATATGTAGCGAGAATATACATGACATATAATAACGAGTTATACATATTTTTCTACACTACCAACAGCTAATACGAACTTTGTATACACAGATTAAAACTTAATACACTAAATAATGATACACTGAAGAGTGAAAGAACGAACTATTGATAAAGAATGATTTTTCTTAAGCCTTAAAAAGCCTTACTCGCCTTCATCAATATTATACATGCAAGTATATCCTTTGAGCACAAAAAATCATTCCTCCAAACCTGCCCTCCACATGGGTGAAAAAGACATACAAAGATGCAGGCAGATAGATAGGTAGACACTAGGCAGTGACAGTGAGGTTATGTTCTAACTCAAAGCTTCTCTCATGCTTATAACAATTATAATCAATAGACACAATCCTTATAAATTTCCTGTATATAACTTCCCAGTTTTTGTTGTGTGTTTCCTTATGTAATACAGGTAATACCATAGTTAAACGGAGTATATAAATGTCTACTTCTACTTCTTCTATGTCTACTTCTTTTAATCTATGGTAACTAGAGACCCGTGCGGCTCCATGAGCCGCATAGTCATAACGTTGAGGAAAACTTTATGCTTAAATTTGTGTGATTCTAGTTACATCTTAGAGTTGTTTCAAAACTTGTTATAAATCTATATATAAAGCCAAAAGTACCCATGAACTTTTGAGAAAACTACAAGTCACACCCCCATAAACCATATACTTAAAATGTTCGTCATGACGAGAACCCTTGCGCAAAACTATCCATTATTTCATAAATCGCCCTTTACCTTAACCTCAGCTGTCCTTATTTGTATGTTATTCTTACAATTTATTTCCTTATTAAAATCAGGTGTAATTATGTGTTTGTATTTCTGTATTCTGATTTATTTATTTCAGCTTTCAGCTTAACTTAACCAATCAATAATTTTATTAATACTTATGAATTAAAACGGGGTGAAGCCCGTGGGTAACAGCTAGTATAAACTAATTTTAAATATCTCTATTTGCGTCGTCAAGGTTCACCTACATTATTTCTGCTGTCAGTTGTAACTGATAACTTCTAATGAATGCTAAACGCTCTGCTCCAATTCTATTCAACTTGTTGCAACATAGTTTTTCCAGCATTGAGAATTGAAGAAAACTGTTGCCTTACTAATAACCCGTGTTAAGTAATTTACGTTGGGTCATTTTATTTCTTTGATTTGAGACATTCCCCTAAACCAACGAATTTTCCCCATAAAGAATCCTGAAAAGTGGGGTGATATCAAATATTTCATCATGTGCTCAATTTTTTACCCACAAACTCTGGGTTTCCGACTGGACAGCCATAATCTGCCTCGAATAGGCTAAAGCAGCAACACCATTAAATGTTGTCTGTCAGTCACAGTATATGCCCCGTATCAGAACATACTCGCGTTGTTCAGTGGAGTCTTTCTTAATACCTGTCCCAAAGTTTTTAAAGTGTGGATTCATTTGTCGAAATAGGATGGATAATACTTGTAGCTATAAGATTTGGATAGCAATTTTCATTTTCTCCTTTTGAACAGGGTATATTATTTGCCTCTTCTGAATCATAAAAATAAACTTGACCGTAACTACTCGATCGTTGAATACATAAACACTAATTTCTTCAATTATGTTTGGTCTAATATTGCTACTAAAACTTTCAACAGCAAATGAGTTTTTGAACTTCTTATTTTGACTTGAAATGTCTGGATTGTGTTGGTCAATTCAGTCAGAGAGATTTGTATAAGTTTGTCCAAGGAACTGGAAACATATCCTAGAAGTAAACAATTCATTTGCGTTTTTTTCTCAATTTAAGTAGAGCAAGTAATAGAAACGTTTACAATAAAAACATAAGGTCCGCCAAGATTTGGTATAATCTTACTACCGTACTTGAACTTATCATAGCCAAGGCATTATTATAGTTTCTACTAAATGTTTTGAAATATCTCGATCTGTCAGTGAAGAAGTAAACATTTCTTGCATGTATTCATTTGATATGACATTAGGCAAGTTTACTTTACCACCGTGACAACACTATGTGCTTTCATATATTTTTTCACTTCCAAAGTAAGATGCACAGCAGAACTGGCGAACAGTATTCATCTCATCAAGTGAATGTGTTCCTGTTAGACCAAGCCTCTCTTTTTCTACTCTCCTCATTCGCATAAGATATCTTAGTACTGTATTAATAATTGTTTCCTCCCGTTTTCAATATTTCTTCTTTGAACTCGAGGCATTTTCTGTTCTTCCTCAAAAAAAAAAAAAACTAACCTGGTCTTAACCTAATGACTGTTACAAACATAATATTTACTCCCAAAAAGCTAATGAATTTCTTTTTATAAACAGCTGATTTTTGTTTTTGAATTTGTTCTATGTATTTCTTACGGGGAAAACGTGACCTTTGAGAGTGTCTCACGCCTTTAAGGGTAGGAATTTTAAAATTCTACAACCTTATTGCAAAACTACATATTAAGACAAATCTTTTGACACCTTAAACGTTGAATTTGGTCCACAAATAAGGGAGGAGTTGCGTTAACGAATAACGGCTTCACGTATTATATATATAGATACTTACAAATTTGTGTACATTGTGACTTTTATTGATAGCTTTATTCGTGCATTGTGACTTTTGACTTTTATTGATAGCTTTATTCGTAGCTTCATTGGTTAAAAGTTCCACTACATCTATTGTTGAGGTTGCAGGCCTGAATCCTTATAATTTCATTTTTGTACAGATCATTTTGTAGCTTGGCACACATGTATAATGCTATAATATTTTTGTGATTGTTGACATTGACCTCCCTGGCCTGACAGTTGTTGTCTTTCTTTGTACCCTTTTTACTTATAGGTCTTAGATAGGTTACCTTCATCAGTCTAGGTATAATGCTTGTCTCTAATATATTTTCCAAAAGGTAAATTAATATAAGTTTTAAAATCTAACTTAATATAAGTTATAAATATAATTTCAATTAGTTTTTTAGTTTCCAATGCTACAAATAAACATAAAAAAATAACAGTTATTTTTGTAAATGTAAAAGAAGTTTGTCCAATTATTTTCTGTACTTTTATAGCAACATCAGGAGCAAAGCAAAGTATTTTTGATGCAAAGCCATCAAGCCAATCTAAGCCAATTAACAGGAAAACTTCTACAATTTAAAAAGGCAAGCGAGCAAGCTATTTTCGTTTCTAACTATAAACAACTCAAAAAGGTCAAGTTACTTACCTTAATGACAAACTGAGAATGAATTTATTTATGGATTGAAATTGAAAAGTAATATTTTTAGGAAGGGAATAAAACTACTTTCGTCAAAAGGTGAGAGACCCTAAGTGTGAAGCTCTTAAGTACACTCGGTAATTATACTTACCAAATTGTATCATCACAGTTAATCTTTCTACCACAAAAATAAAAAAATATGATAAATGCTTTTTATAAATAGAGTGGACTTAAAAATGCCCCCACTTCGGTAAACTTGCAGACAAGATGAATTTCATTTCGTATGATCTGATCTTTGACAGGTTGTTTTCATTAAACATTTACATTTATATTCCCTATTAGGTTTACCATTAATTAATTTTGCTGCCTAAGGGAATGTGGTACAGTGTTTTTAAGATGTATACGAAATAAATAATATGTCAATTTGGATAAAAATATTTTCATCAACAAGCACAATACAAGAAGTAATTTGGTCTAGGGGCTTACCATGGCACCCACGGTTACAGCTTGATCTCTATAAGGAAAAGTTTGCCAAAAAAGGTTTAGGCATTTAATTAGATCCATAATCATTAATTCAACAAAATTTTAATTAAAAAACTAAAATGAGAATTTGGGCTGGAACCTATTTTTTACCTTAAACATCAATTTAAAACTGATTAACTAGGGCAGAACAAAACTCCAGAAGTGTTTGAGGCACAGCAAATGCAGTGTGGGAAACATTACAACTGGGATTTCTTTTAGGGTCAAATTAAACATGTTCAACAAACAAAACTCTGTTAGGTAATTTTTTAGTGTTTACGTAAGCGTGCCACAACCATTAATTTCAGCAAGAGTTTAGAAAGGCTCTTACTCTCAATTCATTAACTGTTTAAGAAATGTGAGATTTAGTATACTGTTCATTAGATATGACGACAAGATTGAGTAATTATAAAACAAGAAATCCATAGTGTATAACTTTTTATAATGTTGGAAATAATTCAAATAGAAGTATTGCTAAGCTTATAACTGCTATTGAGTTCGGTATAAATTTAAATGGATTTTATTATTAGATGAATTAATTCGTAAAAATCATAAAACACTACCTCAGTTATTCTCAAGTTATGAAAATGCCACATATTTACCTCCTCTTTCATCCTCGATGAAGGTTGTCATTTCACATATTTCACGTGTCTGATTGAGAACTCAGGATGTGTTACACAACATTGGCTGGTATTTAAACACTCTCAGTTGCCTGACAAACCATCAGTTGCATACAACAGGTATACGATGAACACAGTTCTGGTCAGTGTATATTTTTAGCTCATTATTATAAGCTATATTTTAGTTTTCTTTACAGATAGTTAAAAATTTGTAAACATAAAGTATTTGAATATATTACATGATTTACATGTATCAATGCCACTGAATTTTCCGCATATCATGTACTAGCTTGCAATAAGTAACACAGTTATACTTTTGTTTATATTCTTTCTGTAAACAGGTCACACATAAATTTGTCACTAAAAGTAGTTAGATAAAAAACTGACATTATTATTTCAGAGTTTGGTTCTTGTTGCTGCCTTGTACACCCAAAGTGTATACTGCAGCTACTACCACGGTCCCACCGCCAAACCTGTCGTCCTCCACAACGGCTACCTGGCAGACACCCATGAGGTAGCAGCAGCCAAGAACGCTCATCTCGCCGCTATAGCCAAGGAATCTCACTACGGAGGAGACTACGGATACGGTAACAACCAGGAAAACAGTGGCTCTTATGACGGTCATCATGGAGACATCAGATACCACGGACCCATCGCCAAGCCTGTCGTCCTCCACAACGGATACCTGGCAGACACCTATGAGGTAGCAGCAGCCAAGAACGCTCATCTCGCCGCTCTAGCCAAGGAATCTCACTACGGAGGAGGCTACGGATACGGTAACAACCAGGAATACAGTGGCTCTTATGACGGCCATCATGGAGACATCAGGTACCATGGTCCCACCGCCATCCCACACGTCCTGCATGACGGACACATCGCAGACACTCACGAGGTCGCTGCCGCCAGGGAACATCATCTGCAGGCTATTAATGGAGTCGTTGAATCGAAGTCTTACAAAAACTACTGATTGCTTCAATGTTTCCTGGAATAGTGTAATGTGACTGTGATAAATAATATTCTGTAGAAATTGATTTTTCTTTTATTTGATATATTATTCCTTTTGAACCTCATCAAACACTGTTTACGACTTTTTTAAGTTTACTGAGATCGATTGGTTTATATTGTGACTTTAGAAATAAAAACATTACATTAAGGATATAGGTTTAAGAACTATAGTTTTTTATAGTTAACACTTTTTATACAATCATATCTTTTTGTGGCGTTAGCTTTATCTTTAACACAGAACCAGTTAGTGTTAAGTGGTTGTATAGATGTAGGATGAATGTTCCCAAGTAAAGTCTAAATTGTTTTTTACAATATTTTTTATCTACACTTTGATTGCCTGCACATACTCCCAGACTATCAATAAACACCAGTAACACTTCTTGTAATTTTAACCCTATAATTACTAATAGTTTCAACATAGTTCTCTGTTAAAAAGTTATCAAAAAATGAATGTTAGAGCTTGGTACTACTAATCAATTAAACCACTCGATTCGCCAAATAGCAGTGCAACTGGTGAGTTACTAAGCCTGTTTAAATGAATTAATGAAGTCGTAAACTACTTGGTTATCCTGCATCAAATAACTGTAAAACGAGAGAATAATACTGCTTTATACTGATTCTTGGTCACCTTGCTAAGACAAATAGTTAAGGTACTAAAAACAATTTCTACTTACTATTAGTTTCGATAAAGAAATATTTTGAAAGAAGCCTAGCAAACTAGTCTTTGTGGAAGTTTTGAAAATCTTTCTATTCTGATAGGAGTTTTAACAGCTTAAATTTTCCGACAAAACTATCTTTTCGCGGTCTTACAGCTTAACAACCTTTAAAAGACTGCTATTTTTTATAGCTCACGCATTACTATTTTTTTTAAGTAAAGAAAGAAAATTCAATTTTATAGAGTAACTTCATCTTATTGTACAAATTCTCTTTCCTTAATAACTGCATTTCGCCATTGTCTCTCGAAGACTTAAGTAATCCGCTAGGGTTAACGTTGTTAAGTCTCGCTAAGCTATGTCAGCCAGTGTGTAATATTTGTATTTGTTCAAGTTACTTTGGTGTTCGGTTTGCAAGCAATATGGTAAAATCTTTCATAAAATAACTTAGGAACCCTATGTAAAATATAAATTAAAATTGATCTGGATTACAAATAAAATGTCTCCTCTATACGTGAGAGGCAGTAAAGATGGACGTAATTTATTTGCATAAAACATTCCTTCAAATATGAGCGAATCAAAATTGGTGCACCATAAGAAATGTAATATGGTATACGATAAAAATGTATATACTAAAATAAAATTAGATTTTCTTAACAAAACTAAAACCATGACAACAAAACCTTTAGAAAATATTCTTACGTGATTCAACGCGTGTCTTACAGTGTAAATTAAGCTTTATCTTGGAATTAATTAAAAAAAGTCATTTAAATTGGTTTGTTAGAGAAATGCACACAACCATCCTTTCTTAGCTAGCCCTATGGCTAGCTTTGTAATTAATGAAGTACCATGAACAAAATACACAGTGTTAAAAAAGTGCTGTTGTGTAGGCTAAATAATAATAAATAAAAAGGACAAAATCAAGTTTAATTTAGGTGCAGCTCATTTTGGCATACATGCATGAACACAGACTCATTGGTAGTTATTTCTCTTTTCCTAGTTGGCAATCCTGACGGTGATGTAGCATTACCTACTCCTCTTTCCTCTTGTCTTTTCTTTCTTGTCGATGTCAACTTACATTCCCGCCCGCTACCGCTTATCACGCACCAGTTTGTGCCTTGAACTTTCTTTACACCGTGATCGGTTTTAAACTAAATAAATATCGTGTCTCACCTCCGGGATTATCTTTGTGTCCGTGAACGACGTTATCCACTACGGCAGGATGATCTTCGCTGGACCAAGGGGCCCCTGAGAATTCTACACTCCACACTTCAGGCCACCGACCACGCTTCGTACAGAGAAGAAAGGATCGGTCGTGAGTGATTTTACTATTAGATAAGACTTCATTAATTATTTTCTTTCAAGTTTCAGATGTGTAATTTTACTGCTCAATTTATTCCACCTTCATAATACAGTCCATTATTCAAATTACGTAACTAATTCAATTCTAAAACAATCCACAACAAGTGCATATATGTTAAAATGTTACATAGGTTGATTCGGGAGATAGAAAGTCACTAAAGGTATCTTGCTAAGTGGGTTCCTTAGTGCTAGCATTGACGTGTAACAAGACTTTTGCAGATGGAAATGATGTTTGCCAAGTAAACGACGTCCGGACAAACAATGGCCCAGACTTGAGCCGATATCTAGTATATAGTTGTTCATATTTAAAAGGAATTATTAAAGAATTTTGTCAGCTGTTTCAACTACACAAGTTGGTTCTATGATATTCAATAGCATAAAACGTCAAGTTTTACAACAAGGTGCAGCACTATTTTTCTGCAATTTTTTTTACAACAGCTAATTTGAACCAAGCAGCAACAAAAAGCTGTGAAAACTTTACCTTTTAGCGAATTTCCCTATAGGGAAGTAGCTATTACCGTAGGTGGCACGGTAAGACCTAGACCCGGGACCGATTTACTTTTTCATTTTGATGTCCCCAGAGGCCAAAAACACCATTCGTTCAAATGTTTATATATGTATATATATATATATATAGACTTATATATATATATATATATATATATATATATATATATATATATACGTCCGTGAACGCGATAACTTGAGTAATTTTTGTCCGATTTTGATGAAATTTGGTTTAAAGGTGTAAAGCGGGATAAACTTGAATGAGTTCGCAAACCAGCACGATCGGACCATGGGAACGGGGCTTTACGGGGGGTTTTATGGGGTAAAAATTGGTTTTTCTCACTTTTGACCCTCAAAACACAAAATTTCCCGATTTCTCTTTAGACCTTTTTAAAGAGCTTAAAAAAACAAATAATTTAGTATATAAAAGTATTTTTATTCGATTATTAGTAACGGATAAAATTAAAAAAATTTTAAATTTAAAATTCCCATGTTATTCTTATGGAGAATATTGTCAAATGTTGTAGTTTGCTTGTTTATGGATATATTTTGATCAAACTTGGCAAATTTATTTATTTTGTACTAAGCTATCAATATTTTACTCAAAAACACACTTTACTAGTTTCCTTGTAGCAGCAAACCTAGGTACTCGTTAAACCTAATGTTATTAAAATATATTTAACTGAAAATCAATTCAGACAAATGGAAATTCGCTTAGTCGGCAGGTTTGCTGCGGCGGGGGTATTTTTAAGGTGTGGTGGTAGACAAAAGACATGATGGCTATGGTAGATGTGCTTACTATAGTATACCATAAATTAAAAGAAGAAAATTTTCTGAAACCGTGCAACTAGAATAGCTTAGCTTAGCCTTATTATATAATAAGCAACGAGATATAGTTGTGTAATATACCATAATAAGACCCTTATTTGGCCTCATTTTACAACTAATACTCGTGTAAAATCATTTTAAAATTTGCAAAAGTCATTTTATAGAGTATTCATCGAGTTGTTAGTTAGATAGATTTGACCAATCATTACAGAAATATTTTACGATCCATATTACAGAGTTAAGATCACAATGTTTGTTGGGAAATAAGAGAAAGTTAAAAAAGTTATCAGATTGATGACTTGCATCAATCGTAAAGATTGATGAGTCTAAACCAAGATCCGATGCATCATTGGTTGTCATTTATTTTAAAATCAAACTTTATTTTTGGCTAAATGCAAACAAGGAAAGGTTTTTCCATTCTCCTAAATTAGGCTCATTTTGTATACCAA
Source organism: Macrosteles quadrilineatus (assembly GCF_028750875.1). Classification (NCBI taxonomy): domain Eukaryota; kingdom Metazoa; phylum Arthropoda; class Insecta; order Hemiptera; family Cicadellidae; genus Macrosteles; species Macrosteles quadrilineatus. Next base: position 163,901,870 of record NW_026542594.1, read on the forward strand.
CAAACTTTTAAAATAAATATTTAAAATTAAGATTGTTTGTATATCATACTTTTGACAGGAGTGATTAATAATTTACTTATTGTTCGAAACTTTAATTTCAGATACATTTGATATTAGGTACCATGTAACAGATTTTTTTTCACAAAGTGTGTGGATACAATATCTTAATTTCTGCAGTGCAGCCTAAAGAAAACAAAAAAGGGAAATGGCGCATTTTAGAGGGGTTCATAACATCTTCACATTCTCCAGTCTCTTAAGTAGAATTGAATAATAAAATACCCTTTCACCTTAAAATATTACTTTGTAGCTGATAAATTTTACATTAAAGAGAAACATCTTCACATTAAAATCAAAATAATATAAATGCTTGTTTAGGCAATTTGAATAATAAAACCTATTTTATATTTGTGTGTTTCTACGATATTAGCTTTGACTATTATCCAATAGTCAATGATATAAGAGTAACAAATGTTTACCTTTTTTTATAGGCTAGACAGTACCTTTTAAAAAAGGTAAAAAGTGTTAAGCCTATTATCGTAGGAACCCTGGTTGTGTTATTAACCTTTTTGTTTTTGATAGCAAAGTATATGAAACAACTGTCTAGTTTGTAATATAGGTATTTAAAACCCGTTGATTTACGCAATGAGGAGTGATTGTGCCACTACCTCAACCATGCTTCAGCTATAAATAAAAATAGCCTGCATTAAATTTTCAAAAATTGTTTCGTTTAGTACATTTTGACTAAGGTTAAAAATTCAACTGAGGGCAGGTAGTTAGCTCGTATATTGCAATTTAGATTAAAGATTAAGTAAGTTGGTCAGAAGCACTGAACCTTTGAAATGAATAAAGCAAAGGCTAAGGGGAAAATCTATAACGGAACTTAACTTTCTGAGTACCATTTTCCCCTCAGCTAGATTACAAGCTCGAAAATGCCACATCAATCGTAAAATCAGACAGTATATAAAAAAAAAACTGTGAAAGGGATAGCCTCAGAAACCAAGCAAACAAAGGCCACGGCCACTGAGATTATGTTTGTTCAGTAAATGGAGCACATACCTGAGTTTGTACTGAGGAGTACCAATATTTCAACATCAAAACACAAACTACTCCCATGTCTTAAGGCTTAACGAAATGTTTTATTCTTTTTTCGCAGTAAGATAAAATAACAAAATAAATTACGGGTTTTTAATCTCTTTATTTAATTTTCCGTGCTGGCTATCATTCTTAATTTTTGATTTCGGGTTAACTTAGTGTTGTGGTATAGTTTGCAAATATTTTAATGAGTTATTCATTTAAATATTATTTTAATCCATAATTTCAATATCATACAGTCAATGTCATACTAATACATTACTGAATATGAGAAAAACTTATTTTTGAAATGTATATATCCAAAGATACACAACGAATTAACGAGGTATCTAAGGACCCAATGAAGACTGATTGATTCATTTATTCATTAACATTTATACGTTTTATATATAAATAAGTTTATTAAATATTTTAAAATATATTAAAGATCCGGGTCTGATAAACTTTATACTCTGCTGTACTAAGCAATAACTTATAACTTAGAAATGGGTTACCCCATGTTCCTTTTTCTTAGTTTTTAAATCGCTTTAAGTTGTATGAACGTTTTGTCAATTATAAACAATTTCTGACAACTTAACCATTTTTTGCATTATAATTGAGTACAAAACGTCATAGAATATACATTAGTTGTTGTATTAGGGTGAAAGGTATTTTGCAACAACTAAAGACAATCATTACCTGTCGTGTTTAATTTATCTTCTCGAATCTTTTAAATAACATTCGTTATATAAATTCATTCACTAATTTTATTTTAATAAAATGTATAATTGAAATTCCATACTTATATAAAAATGTAATGCAATAAATAATAGACATTTGCAAATTGTGAAAACATATTTATTAGTAAAAAGCTAAATCATTCAGGGATTTTCGTTGCTCCCATGATAGACGGATCGAGTCATAGCCTGCAGATGATGTTCCCTGGCAGCAGCGACCTCGTGAGTGTCTGCCAGGTATCCGGACTTGAGCACCACGGGCTTGGCGAGGGGTCCGTGGTAAGGCACCACATGATGGGAGTGTCCATGGTCGGTGCCGTAGTCTGCTGAGGTGTATCTGCCACTGTAGTTGTCACCGTAGCCTCTGTGAGCCTTGGCCTTGGCTACGGTGGCGAAATGCTCAGCCTTAGCAGCGGCCACCTCGTGAGTGTCTGCAATGTGTCCGTCATGCAGGACGTGTGGGATGGCGATGGGTCTATGGTACCTGATGTCTCCATGATGGCCGTCATACCTATAAGAACCACTGTATTCCTGGCCGTGACTGTATCCTGATTCTCCTCCGTAGTGAGATTCCTTGGCTAGAGCGGCGAGATGAGCGTTCTTGGCTGCTGCTACCTCATGGGTGTCTGCCAGGTAGCCGTTGTGGAGGACGACAGGCTTGGCGGTGGGTCCGTTGTAGTAACCACAGTATACGCTCTGGGTGTACGCGGCAGCGACAAGAACTAAAATCTGTAATACCATACTAAATTAAGTTCGTTATTATAATAATTTATATGATTTATATAGGCTAGTGATATTCTTTAATAGTACAATATACACCTCCTTAAAGTTATCACTAAGTTAACTTTAAGCAAATTTCTCGAGTAATTTTTGTCTGATTTTTATGAAATTTGGTTTAGTTTTGTAAGGCGGGATAAACTTCAATGAGTTCACGAACCAGCATAATTGGACCACGGGAACGGTGTTTTATGGGGATAAATTAGGGTCTTCTCATTTTTTACACTTAAACATAACACAAAAACACAAAAATTCAGAATTTATCTCTAGACCTTTTTGAAGAATAAAAACAAAAAAATTAGTATATCAAAGTGTTTTGTACGGTTATTGGTAACGGATAAAATTCAAAAAATTGTAAATTTAAATTGCATATGTTATTCTTATAGAGAATATTGCAAAATTAATGTTGTAGTTTGCTTGTTTATGGATATATTTTGACCAAACTTGGCAAATGTATTTAGCTTATACTAAGCTATTAATATTTTACCAAAAACACACTTTATTAGTTTCCTTGTAGTAGCAAACCTAGGTACTCGTTAAACCTAATGTTATTTCAATTTAATTGAAAATCAATTCATACCAATTAAAATTCGCTTAGTTGGCAGGTTTGCTGCGATGGGGGTATTTTATATTAACTACTCACCCAAGACATGTCCATAGCTAGGATGCCGAACGAGACTGATACTTAGAATAAGAGAGTGTAGGCTTAAATACTCGATAGGTAGGAAATGTCTGGCATTGCAGCTGTGAATTCGGGTGTGCCTTTCTAGAAATATTATCACGCACTGAGGAAATCTGACACATGCAATAAATAAATCACAAACGCGATGGGTTGAATATTTGTTTCAGTAAAATACAAATTGAATATGAAATAACTATTTTTTCTTAGCCTGATAATTGATTACATAAATTTAAAAACACTATGTGGCCATAAAATGATTTTTTTTATTTATTATAAAATCATATATACACATATTTAGCTTGTATTAAGAATGTTTTATTGAATAGTTTAAACACACAGAAATAAATAATAAATATTAAAAATGTTAATGTGAATGGAGAAAATTGGAAAATATCATTATACAAATGTTGACTAAAACACATTTTAATGTTGTGTTTTAATGTAACAAAATTTATATTACTTACATCAAAGTTCATAAAAAAATACTGTATTCTTTAGCCAATTATTTACCTTGTTTTCTGCCAAACGTAAAAATTTACTTTAGTTTTGTCTCGTCATATTTTCCACGTAGCAGCAAAGCCACAGTTACATGCAAATCAGGCATGTGTGAATATACGTAACATGTTGAAAATCCAAAAGTCTTCAGTAATACCCTTGAGATGGATAGTGACTGAAGTACTAGACAAAAATATAATTACCTATCATAAACAAAATTCTTAACTGTATTAAATAGAAAACTATCAACTTGGTTTGTAATAGCTTATTAGGTATTGTACTGTATTAGTACCAAAAACATGATCTTTATAAAGTATAAAACGTTTAATCACTATGCACAAGCTATTCTATTTCTGTAAAGCACCTATAAGAGTGTTCAATGTAATTACTAGTAACAGTATTACATACCTGGCAAATATGTCTAGCCATTAATTAACAAAGCTCGTAAGTTTTTAAAATTAATAAGATAAAAATAACTTTAAAGTGTGGATGTGTTCAGTATTTACTTTACCTAATAAGGATAAAACGTTATAGAAACGAATGGTTAAATGAGTTCCTTCCCTTACACTTCATAAAGTTTTATCACCACAAAAGCTTTTACTTGAGAGGGATGCAATTTGGATTTGCTCTAGTTTTCTTCTTTAAGGAAACAGCATTGAATTGAATTCAAAGAATTACATCGAACAAAAGAAATTGTTTCCATTATTACTTTGGAATTCTATTGCATTTGATATGGTTTTATAATTTTTTATAGTTTCGAAAAATAATCAGAATATTCTCTTCAGTAATGCATTTGAATTGTTAATTTATTTTAAAGATTGCAAATTTGAGGTATATTAGATACTAAAAATAGGGTTATCTTCGTCTACAGCTCAATCCGTTGTACCTTGCATTATGATTATTTTGGATTTATAATGCCTTCACTGGACATAGAAGATTAACCTGAAAGTGTCGTCACAGTAGAAACGCATAATACGGACTACATTTTAAATTTAACTAAAATTCAAAAATAAAATTTATCACGCCTGTCTCACACACAGTACCAGTTGACATTATCTAAACTGGATGCAGACTGTTCGTTAAATGTAAAATGTAGTCCGTGCTATGTGAACGATGCTGTTAACTGTAGTTCTTGGTTGAGTTTGATTGTAACACAGAACAATAAAAATAAGCGTTATTAACAGTATCTTTCTTTAAACGTCATAAGGTAGTATTGGCACAAGTGCTTCTACTCAAGTCGATTGAAGCCTGAGATTTCCTATAGTTTCCCTTCAGGAAGGGATGTTGAACTTTTCAGTTAGATTTTAAAAGGTATTGTTTGATAAAAAAAAGTATGTAAATAAAATGTATTGATTTCGAATATTAACAAATATACTTGTAATTGAGGACAGTAAAATAACACTATTATGGGTGAATCTTAGGCAATATAAAATTATTAAATGTTTATAGCAGAGATTTACATTTTACACCACTTGAGAAACATTTAAATATAGTATCAAAACTAAAATATTTGTAGGCCTTCGTAAAAAATTTATATTGTTTATGCTTCTTCCACCATGAAACTCGTCATAACAATCAAAAGAATACGATACATACTTATGCTCTGTTAATTAATAAGTACAGAGAATGAAGGCGTAAAAGAACCCGTGCTCTAAATTATAATATATAGCAGACGATTAGTTCACTATTTCTTTTTATAAAAACTTATACTTTTACCTCATTTACTAAGTCTTAATCCATATTTTTCATGTAAAAATATACCATGTTCCGAGTAAAAAGTTTAATTTCACAGCGTGGAGTAGACAGCTCTGGAAACATTATGATGCCAACAGAAGTAAAAGTCAACAAAGAACAGACGCTTTGTGAAAACATTATTCCGATTGAATTTTACACAATGCTACAATACAATGTAGCAACTATGTTGTTTGAGCTTTTGTATTTTTTGTAAAACTGTATTTCAAGAGATTGCAATACATTTCAAAATAGTCCATTATCTATTTAGTCCAGTCAATAAAAGGTTTGTAGAGGACATGGAGAGGGGGAAATTTTTTTTCTGCGGGAATGTGTTCGGGGTAGTTAGAAGATAAAAATACCAAAAGTCCCCGCCCCTGACCCGGCTGCTTCAGCGGGGGGAGGGGGGGAAAGACCCCATTTTTTAGTTTTTTACTTCTACACTGAAAACCGTGCATCGTACGGAAAAAATGTAAATTATAAAAAGAAAGATGATGAAATTCTCTACAAGAATGGTCGTACTCATTTCTTCCGTATATGCATTGGTTTAAAAGATATTCTCAAAATAATATAAAAAATCTCAAATAAATTGATTTTTCACGCGTTTTTTGTCAAATAAGTTTGTATAATCCATTAGCCTGTTGTTGTTTCACATCAATCAGGATAGAAAACAGGTTTTTGAACACTAACCTATATAATATAATATATCAATCGTATACAGTATATTGTGTTGAAAGTAGTTTATATAAATTTAAATAAGTTATGTATATTTTGTCATGGAAACAAGTAATTTTGGCATAATTATTACACTAAATATTTTAAAGATTATGTTTGTAGCTATATTTGTCCAGGTTTATTTATAACAATTACCGAAACCAAGACTTAACACTATTGTTCATGGTCTCTCCATAATCCAATTCTTGTTCATTAGACTCAATATCTGCTATCGATGTGAGAGTGCAGTGTATATATTCTTTATCATCCTCATTTATCCGATTTGGCATTCTATTTAAACGGCCCCCTTACTGGCATAACAGCCAACGAGGAACATTTAATGGTCATTTCATTGCATGTACATCTTTCATTGCTACAATCTTTAGTATATTTGCAAAAAACAATCCCAACATTTCTCGTGGGTTAGGTGGTTCATTGGTTAAAACTGGGAATAGATTACATTTTTTGCGCTCCCAATCCCACATTTCTGAGGGTAGTTGGTTTTCCAAACAGAATTGTCCTAGATTAAATGATACAAATGATTAAATGTCATATATTTCTAAACTGACAGCAATGTTTGAAAATCGACCCACTCTTCCCTGAAAGCTCAAGACATCATGTCAATAGCATCTGCGGTTGTAGGAGATGTATCCGTTAACTGTTACGATTCTGTATTACGTAGTCTGCGAGTAATTAATAAAATTGTAATCATTTGCAGACAACAAGCTGTCACGGGAAAATATGGCTTTCCCTTTGTCCTCTGTGAGTTCAACCATCGATATCAATGATTAAAACGTTGCAGCAAAACCTTTAATTCTGTTTCAAAGGATTTGTATAAGTTAAAAAAGTTATCAAGATTTAAAGGATTGTTAACGATTTGAACTTGCTCCATTTCCCTTTATTTAATGAGAGTGGTATGAGTAAAGACCAAAAATGCCTGCACCGTTCAAGTTCTTTGGAACCAACCAACAACAGTTTTAACGACTTTTAATTTGGTTATCGATGGGGTATTTCTCACGCACAAGGTTATATGGCAAAGGGGATCTTCAGTGTCTGCGATATGTGATAGATACGTGAGGTACGTGGATACCTTTTACCTTGTAAGGTAATGCATTGTTGTTTTTGACAGATATAGCAATTCAGAAAACAGCACGAAGATGGCAGACCAAGAAAGACGCTACAGATTGAAAAAGTTTAATTTTTTTAAAAAGGATTTAATTTCCGGGGGGGGCCTCCGGTGGTTAACCCCCCCCCCCCCGCGCGGAAAAAATGTGGAATTTAAAGCACAATAACGTATTTTTATATGCATATGAGCTCTAAAATATCTTCAAGCTAATGGTATTTATGTTAGCTTATAAAATATTTCAGAGAGAATATATACCTCCCACCCCCCCCCCCCTCAAGGGACCGCCACTGGTCAGTAGATATTCATTTACTATATTATACTTATATTCATCACCGAAATTATAATAACCAGGAACAGTTAATCCCTTAACCAAGTTTTTTACAAATGTACCAAAGATTATAACAATGCCAGATGTATAATTTGTGCATGCAAGAAAATGTCCAATAATTGTTCTCCGTTATGCCAGAACTGCTAAGGGAACTTTTTACATGAAATGCCCTTTCTGATGAATGAGGGAGATGAAGAAAATACAGGCCTACACCGAATTCTCACTTCGATAGCCAATATTGAGTCTAATCAACAAGAATTGAATGATGGAGATGTCCTAGATGGTGGTTTTCAGTTCCAGATGGCACCAGTTTTTGGGACAGAAGTCGGACCCTCTCGTCCCAAGTGAGCCAGACCATGAACAATAATATTAAGTCTTGGTTATTGTTATAAATAAACCTGGACAAATATAGCTACAAACATAATATTTTAAATTTTTAGTGTAATAATTATTTGCCAAAATTACTTGTTTCCATGACAAAATATACATAACTTATTTAAATTTATATAAACTATTTTCAACACAATATATACGATTGATATATTATATTATATAGGTTAGTGTTCAAAAACCTGTTTTCTATCCTGATTGATGTGAAACAACAACAGGCTAATGGATTATACAAACTTATTTGACAAAAAACGCGCGAAAAATCAATTTATTTGAGAATTTTTATATTATTTTGAGAAAATCTTTTAAACCAATGCAAATACGGAAGAAATGAGTATGACCATTCTTGTAGAGAATTTCATCATCTTTCTTTTTATAATTTACATTTTTTCCGTACGATGCACGGTTTTCAGTGTAGAAGTACAAAACTAAAAAATGGGGTCTTTCCCCCCCCCTCCCCCCGCTGAAGCAGCAGGGTCAGGGGCGGGGACTTTTGGTATTTTTATCTTCTAACTACCCCGAACACATTCCCGCAGAAAAAAATTTCCCCCTCTCCATGTCCTCTACACCCCCCTTTTGAGCATTCATTGACTGGACTAATTGGTTGTACATTTTTTTTACTATGGGATTAAAGCGTTTTATACCATGCATTTTTGCTTAGCTTGCATTTGCGAAATACAGGCAGAACGTACAATAATGGTTTATTCAGGAAATCAATAAAAGGTTTCAGTACCTGCAGACTGCCTTGTGGGTTTTGTTAATCCAGTAGGATTACGTACGTTTCGGCAAATATATTGCCATATATTGCCATATTGCCAAATCTCGACCAAGGTCGAGGTCGAGACTTGGCAAGAGAGATGCTTGCATCATTATATCCTGTTCGGTGTTTTAATAGTAGGCATACATGTATTTAATGTTCGTTTTGTGCATGTGTTCTATTTTAAACTCTGACGTGACCATGTGTGTCGAAAAATCTAGATTTTAAGCTTCAAGTTCTGGATCTGATGATGGCAATATATTTGCCGAAACGTACGTAATCCTACTGGTTAACAAAACCCACAAGGCAGTCTGCAGGTACTGTAACCTTTTGTTGATTAGCTAACGTGGTTTAGAAAAACAACTACATTATGAAGTCATTCAGGAACTTTGTTTTAAGCTAAAGTGTTTTAACATCACATCCCAGGGATAAGAGACAGTAGAGGCAATAAACCTAATGATAAAAATCATAAATGGCGGCAGGCTAGGACTTTAAAAACTTTAAACCCGCACTAAAAATAAGCAATGTTTAATCTTAAAACTTTATTTAAATTATGACTATAAATGTTGCGTAATCAGTGAGCTGTGTTGTAATTATAAAGGTTTCAGCTTTAGAGATTAGTTTGTCATCAGTCCAGACAGGCGATCCTGCATATCTTACCCTTTTCAACCAAAATGCTTAAGCTTTTAAACAAAGCTTAGTCGTTACCACAGACGTTATGACCTGTATGACAGTAACTCTGGTTTAGGTACCGAGTTTACAACCACACTATTACAATCTCTTTGATTTTTAGAGTTAACGTTTATTCGACAGATGTGTGAATATTTAGATTCACGTAAGGTGTTAGCTCACTCTATAACATCAGTGAATATTGTATAGTATTGATACCATATAAATATTGAAACTAGGTACAGTACTTATGTTATAATTCTTTATAAGATTTTATATTCCGTCTAATATTTCTATCGCTTACTGCTCTATACATAGCAATTTATATGGTTAAACATTAATGTAGCTAATGTTTAGTTTGACTGATGTTAATTTACAAGTAAATTTTAAAGTTCAATTTCATGTTTAAAGGTTTTTTTGTATGTGTGGCTTATACAAAAATGACGCTGTGAGGAGGATATTCCATGTTTCTTCAGACGTTTTGATGGGTTCCACTGTTTGTATAAAAAAGGATTTGTTTGGGCTGACTTTTAATTTAGAAATCCTGGGGGGCTACATAAAAGAATAAATTAATACATCCCTCTATCGATATGACCAAACTTGTCCTTAAACTAATTTGTATTTTGACTCCGTTGTTGCTTCAAACAAACTTTATAGGACACATGAGTTTATAATTACTGCTTAACGGGTTGGATCCTGTTAAGCTCTCACCTAGGAATAATTATGACATTGACTAACAGAAGGAATAAACATACTACTTCTATATTACCCAGCATTAGAATATCGGCAATACTCATTACATAAATTTGTATTCATAACTTGTTCGAAAATCATATATGTTATCCTTAGACGTTATGGGGACTTGGATTATAAGAAGATAGCCGAATAGATATCTCTATCAAACTCGAAGAGCAAGCGTAGTTTGTAGGCTCAAGTCTGGGCAAATGGTTGTCAGGACGTCGTTTACTTGGCAAACATCATTTCCATCTGCGTCAGTCTTGTTACACGTCAATGCTAAAGCACTAAGGAACCCATTTAGCGAGAGACTTTTAGTGACTTCCTCTCTCCCGAATTGACCTAGGTAACATTTTGAATTATATGAACTTTTTAACACTCTGTATTTTTTCGTGACATTTCATTAAGTACAGAGCTAGCCATAGTAAGAGTAAGGATGGTTGTGTGGATTTTTCTACCTTTTCAGGTACGTATTTGCTCAAATATGATTAAACATTGTTGACCATGTATTTCGTTTACTATGGGATGTGTTCTTCATCTAAAAATATTATGGTTACGAACAAAAATAGTGTGGTATATGAAAATATATGTATTGAAAGACACGGGGGGATTCATTATGCTGCATGTATGCAAGAGATTCTGATTTGCATGCGAATGTCACATCACTACTTCGTATATAATGGTGACGAGACAAAACCCAGAAGACAATCCACAACGTTCTCATAAGTACAATTTTGTAAACAAATCTTGACAAATAGAAAAATAATAAGTAAGACGTCAAGTAGTATATTCTTCCTTCTGATACTGTTGATAGTTTCTGAAATATTAAAAATATGGGGGGTACTAAATATAAAATTAAAAGTAATTATAATATGCAATGAGGAAGCATTTTCAAATATTTAATCAGGTTTAGGGAGAATAGCCAATGATTTGCTGAAAGGCCACGTTTAACATTATTTTGATGGAGTTTTTTTGTATAACTAGCTTGAAATTGTACAATGAGCTGCTTAACACAAAATGATTAAACAAACGGATTTAAAGAGAATCGTTTTTTAAGATTTCCAAGACAAAGGCTAATTTTACACTGCAAGAGTCCTACAACGCCTCCATAACGTACAAATAATATTTTCTTAAGTTTTTGTTGTCGTTGTTATAGTTTCGTAAAGGAGATCTTATTTTATTTTACTACATTATTATCGTATGCCATATTACATATCTTATGGTGCACTAGTTCTTGATTTACTCATATTCAAAGGAATATTATATGCAAATAAACTACGCATCTCTTTATTGCCTCTCACTTTAAGAGTTTAAATTGTATTTGAAATCCAGAAATATTTTAATTTATGTTTTTACCTAAGCTAATTTATGAAAGATTTTACCTGATTGCTTACAAACCAAACACCAAAGGAACGTGAACAAATGAAAATCCTGCACACTGGCCGACTTCGCTTGGCGAGACTTAACAACGTTACCCAAACCGGATTACTAAAGTCTTTGGGAGACAATGGTCCACACGAAGTTATTAAGGAAAGAGGATTTATGAAGTTAACGGTACTCTAAAGGGGAAAGTTATAAATGCTTAATGCGTGAAATGGCTCGATAGAAGTGTGTTGCACCTTTTTTTAGGCAAATAATAAATTAGTCATTGCAAAGATTGGACGGTTAAAAATAAGCCTAGTTGACGAAGTGCCCTCATTTAATCTGGCCTGTACAAAAATAAATCAGCTCTTTGTTATTAGATATCTTTTAGCTGTAAGTCGATTGATATACATTTTTAAAATCTCTAATTTTTTTTTTACTTATTTTATAAAATCTGCAACTATTTTAGTAACTTAATTCATAAAAATCATAACAGCTGCCATTTGGAAATGTTACTGTTATTTATAGATTACCAAGCTTCATAAATATATCCTAAATAGTTTCAACAATATAGATTTTAAACAAAACATAGCGAATATCTCAATAATTTTGTGTTTTTTTGTGAACTGTTATCCTTATGTTTTCTTTGACCCATAAAACCTACTCCTACAATGTTTGTGCCTATTTACGGGGCACCCTGTATAAGTTTAATAACTTCCAATTGCCGGTGTATTTTTTATTGGAATTGGTAGCATAAACTAGGAACAATCATAGTACTCTACATATAAATATTATTTTAGGTATGTTTATTATTTATTATTTAGTAGCTCACCTAGAACTTAAAACCTTACAATACTTCGTCATTCATTTGTTTTGTGTATTGGGTGTATTATATGGCAAGATATCTGTATCTGTTTAGTTTTCAACTACACTTGTAGCATCATTCAAATCTGTGCCGGCAACCTCACTTTACAGTCTCAGTGTAAAGTAGGTATTTATTGTTTCAAAATAAAGTCAAAGGCAACCACATAAAATATTTACTGTAATCTTAAAACATTTAAACTTAAGTTTTTTTAGACATTCTATACCCATGTAAAATTTGTAGCTAGTTTTTTTTTATCAAAATCTTCTTAGTGGATGTGAGCCACCTACAGATTGCATTGATCTAAATTAATAAATTCTGTCGAGTACACTTTTTTAGTAGGTCAAACTTAGGGAATGACTTATGGTAAGCCATAGCAACTGTTATGGCCCATCAAACTGGTCAGCAACAAAAAATAAGGTATACAATAGAATTTTAGACACTAGCGCATTCTGTGACTGGCTCTCACAACTACATTCTTTTTAGTAATAATACCCCCGCCGCAGCTAACCTGCTGTCTAAGCGAATTTCCATTTGGCTGAATTAAATTTCAATTGATCTATTTAAATAAAATTAGGTTTAACGAGTACCTAGGTTTGCTGCTACAAGGAAACTAATAAAGTGAGTGTTTTAAGTAAAATAATTATTGCTTAGTATAAAATGAATATATTTGCCAAGTTTGATCAAAAGATATCCATAAACAAGCAAACTACAACATTTTACAATATTCTCCATAAGAATAACATGGTGATTTTAAATTTACAATTTTTTTAGTTTTCTCCGTAACCAATAACCGTACAAAAACACTTTGATATACTGAATTTTTTTTTTTTAAGCTCTTTAAGGAGGTTTAGAGAAAAATTGGGAAATTTTGTGTGTTCTGATTGTGTGGAATGATTCTCATTAAGTATGTGTTCTGCTACATTACTTTTCATACTAGTCACATTCTTTGATTTAAACGCTTGTACATGTTCTTTATATCTACAATTGAACGACCTTCCTGTCTGTCCAATGTCTTTTCACAATCTGAACATTTAATTTTATAAATACCGGAGTTTTCATATTTTGATGTTAGTTCTAATCTAACAACCAAGTTCTAACATCAAAATATGAAAACTCCGGTATTTATAAAATTAAATGTTCAGATTGTGAAAAGTATTACATTGGACAGACAGGAAGGTCGTTCAATTGTAGATATAAAGAACATTTACAAGCGTTTAAATCAAAGAATGTGACTAGTATGAAAAGTGATGTAGCAGAACACATGCTTAATGAGAATCATAAATTCACTACAAGAGAAACAGATATGACAGTTTTGGACTATGGATCAAAAGGAAATAAATTAGATACAAAAGAAGAATATCATATATACTGCAGCTACAAGAATGATCCAACAAATATAATCAATACGATGCAAGTTAATAAACAAAATCCTATATATGAAAAAATTTTAAAATTAAAGAATATTTAACACAAACATCAAGAGGAGGATAAATTAAACAACCATAATATAAATTTAATATATATATGACAAAATTCCATGACCAAAGATATTTTACTATACATTTTAAGAAAAAAAGAAAAATCATATGTAAAGATTATCACATGATGTTTATTTGTTAATTAATTTGTTGTGTTTGAAGTGAGGTTAAATGTTACTCTTGTAAATGGCCTAAAGGTCGAAACATGTAGAGTTTTAAAAATAAAAATAATTTCAGGGTACTGAGTTAGTATGATTTCTTTATTATATATAAATCTATATATATATATACATATATAAAAATTTGAACGAATGGTGTTTTTGGCCTCTGGGGACATCGAAATGAAAAAGTAAATCGGTCCCGGGCCTAAATCTTACCATGAGACCTACGGTAATAGCTACTTCCCTATAGGGAAATTCGCTAAAATTTGCGACAGCTGGTCCATATCGATGGGATGTCTACTTCAGTTTCCAATAGTCAATGATATAACTTACTGAATCGATCAAAATCCTAGAACGAAAACATAGTTTTCATATAGAACATAGAATTTTATATAGAAGAGTCTCAAGTTAATCAGAAGTTAAGTCTAACTCATTAAAACTTTTCTCTTAACAGATTAGAAAAAAAATGGTGTACGATAGATTCAAAAACATTTTGAGTTATTCTTTAAATTTACGAAAGCTGCACTTGACAGCTACGTGCAATTTAAAAAGTTGTCAATTTGTTGGACCGTAAAACGATAATCTTGTTGAACACTTTAAGCTGCTTTAGACTCCGATTAAAATTGAAAGATTTTCAAAACTTTCACAAACCCTGGTTTAGTAGGTTTATTTCTACATAATTTTTATCGAAACTAATATTTAAATATTTAGTTGTATTACTAGTTATCTCTTCGAAGTGATCATAACTCGAAACAGTAGTATAATTTTCTCATTTTACCATCACTTGATGCATGATAACCAAGTAGCTTATGTTTTCAGTAATTCATTCAGGCTTAATAACTCATCCAGAAAACAAAATTGTACTAATAATTTATGAATTTATTGGTTAAGTTGTTTGGTAGAACCAATCTGTAACATTTATTGTTGACTAGTTTTGTAACTGAGTACTAAGTTGTATAATTCACGCTGTTTATAGGAACAGTAGGAGGGTTACTAATAGTTACTTTTAGCTGTAACTATTGATTTGTATAGTTAAAAAGTACAATAAGTGATTTATGTTTTCAGAGTATGTGCAAGCCATCAAAGAATAGATTAAGAACAATGTAAAAGCCAAAACAAAGTTTATTTGTAAACTTTTAACCTAAATATATCAACCACTTAATACACAGACTGGTTCTTTGTTGAGAAAAAAAGCGAGACTTCAAAAATATTATACTTGGTTCAAACATTTTTACACTGATCGTGTGAATCGCCGTGCAAATAAACAATGGAACATTTTCTTTCAATAGTATTCAGTCTGACATAGCTTATTACTATTTAGTCTAATTTAAAATGTAGAAACTGTTTATTTCAAAAATATTTGGTTTATAGATTTTTATTTGAATATTGGGCAGTAATTCTAAGCAAAAGCTCCAAACCTAAATTTCATGAAAAGTAAGCAAAATTGATTAACGAGCTATAAAGATAGATACTACTTAAAAAAAGGTTAATTTCAAGATATGCAGAACATTATTATTTATCACAGTCTCATTACATTTATACAAAAACGTAAAAGCAATTAGTAGTTTTTGTAATAATTTGGTTCAACAACTCGATAAAAATTCTGCAGATGATGTTCCCTGGCGGCAGCGACCTCGTGAGTGTCTGCCAGGTATCCGGACTTGAGCACCACGGGCTTGGCGAGGGGTCCTTGGTAAGGTGCCACATGATGGGAGTGTCCATGGTCGGTGCCGTAGTCTGAGGTGTATCTGCCACTGTAGTGGTAGCCTCCGTGAGCCTTGGCCTTGGCTACGGCGGCGAAATGCTCAGCCTTAGCAGCGGCCACCTCGTGAGTGTCTGCGATGTGTCCGTCATGCAGGACGTGTGGGATGGCGGTGGGCCCGTGGTACCTGATGTCTCCAACATGGCCGTCATACCTGTAAAAACCACTGTATTCCTGGCCGTGACCGTGTCCGTATTCTCCTCTGTAGTGAGATTCCTTGGCTAGAGCTGCGAGATGAGCGTTCTTGGCTGCTGCTACCTCATGGGTGTCTGCCAGGTAGCCGTTGTGGAGGACGACAGGCTTGGCGGTGGGTCCGTGGTAGTAGCTGCAGTACACACTCTGGGTGTACATAGTAGCAAGAAGAACCAAACTCTGGAATAATAATAATACAGTAGTTTCATACTAACTATTTTAGTGAAAAGATTATGTGTTATAGGAATAGGATTAAACGCATTTACTGAATAATATAAACACGAGTTGTGCTATTGATTAAACGTTAGTACACGATATGTGAGCAAAATGCAGTGACATCGATCCTTGTAAATGATGTAATATATGCAAATTGGCTGTGTTTGAACAAGGAGTGAGGCGGACGAAAAATAAAGTTGCCCTACTAATATTATAAGTCATACACTTTGGATGTATGGATAGATGTTTGTAACAAGTAAACGCAAAAAATACTAAACCGACCGGGTTGAAATGTTTTATTGAGCGGAGCGAAGCGAAGCGAGCGAAGCTCTTATACTACACTCCTGCTTTTGTATTACAAATACTCCTCCTGAACGGCTGAAGCGATCTTCACCAAATTCAGCACAATCATTGCAACCGACCATGGGAAGGTATAAATCTGAAATGGTACAAATCTGACCACAGGACTTTTCTGTACGTGAATTCAAACTTTTGGAAATTTAACATTGGCCTTATGGGTTAATTGGTTGCCATGACATTATTTGCGAGATAACAATAAAAGGTAAACAAGAGTCCCAGCATATGTTAGTCAACGAATCATCTAAATAGCACATTACAAATACCGTACAGAGAAAACGGGAAGAACAATCGGATTAATGCCATTGAGCATAATTTACTACAAAATGAAAAACAATTAATTATGGTCGCCGGAATAAGGCTGATGTACCATTGACTTAAATAATCCAAATAGTCATTCCATTTATGTGAACCAAATCTAGGTCTACATACGATTGAGTTTGGATACTGCAAGTAGACTTTCCATTTATGCGAACTACTGAAATAGACGTACCATTCAATTGTGCAGACTTTAAATAGGTATACAATAACAATTCTAATAATGAGAACCAAATATATCATTGACATTGGATTCTATAATTAGACATATGAGAACCGGATGAAACATAGACTTTGTTCATGCAAGTAGACCATTCGTTTACGTGAACCAGACTTATAATTGACTTAGAATACTGCAAATAGTCATTTCATTTAAGTGAACCAAATATACCATTGACATTGGATACTGCGAGTATTTAATCTTATTTACGAGGACCAGATGTAGCACTGACTTTAGAACAGTATTGGATTAATACGCTAGCTGCGCTCAATATTGCAACCAGACAACTGCATTGTACACCTAGTAATGATAGCTCACATTCCCGATTAACATATAGACATATTATTATGTCAAAAATCCTTCGGGCTCTACCCTATTGGCTCTTGAGTTTTCCATGTTAACCTTATGAGTATTCATAATTATTTATACCCCCGCCGCAGCAAACCTGCAGACTAAGCGAATTTCCATTTGACTGATTGGATTTACACTGAAATGTGTACTTAAAAATATAACATTTATTACCGATTTAAATAGAATTAGTTTAACAAGTACTTAGGTTTGCTGCATCAGGGAGGGTAAACTGTTTTTTTTTAAATGTTAGTAGTTAGTAAGAAATAAAAACATTTTCCAAATTTGATCAAAATATGTTAATAAACAAGCAAACTACAACGGTTTACTTATCCTCCGTTAGAATAACATGGGAATTTTAAATTTAAAAATTTTTTAAATTTTCTCCGTAACCATTAGGCGCATAATAACGCTTCAATATACTAAATTATTTGTTTTTTTAAGCTCTACAAAATGGTCTGGAAAGAAATTGCTAAATTTTATGTTTTTGGGGTAAAAAATGGGAAAAACCTATTTTTACCCCATAAAACCCCCCGTAAACCCCCGTTCCCATGGTCCGATCATGCTGGATCGCGAACTCGTTCGAATAAACGTAGGTTTACACGTTTGTACCAAATTTCATCAAAATCGGATCATTTTTGCTCGAGTTGTCGTGCTAACGGACACATATAAGTGAACACCTAAATTAAAAAATATATATAAATATATATATATATATATATATATATATATATATATATATATGAATTTGAACGGATGGTGTTTTTGGCCTCTAGGGACCTCAAAACGAAAAAAAAATCGGTCCCGAGTCCAGGTCTTACCATGAGTACTACGGTAATAGCTTATTCCCTATATGGGAAATTCGCTAAAAAGGAATTAAATAATTTTGTCAGCTGTTTTAACTGCACAGGTTGGTTCTATGATATTTAATTTATAAGGTTTACCAACAGGATGCCGCGCTATTATTTTTTGCATTTATGACTACAGCTAATTTGAAAAAAAAACTAGCAACAAAAATCGGTGGTGCACAATGAGAACGTAACTTTTTCCTATGGTTTAGGTGCACATTACGGCTATGGTATAAGTGATATAGCATACCGTATAAATTTAAAGAACCAAATCTTACCGTGTCCTCTCCTAGTAAGAAATATAAGAATCAATATGACACTTTTTATTCATATGCATAGTTGTTACAAATAAAAATAAAATAGAAGTCAAGAAATATATCTCTAATTTTATTTATCATTGTTCAATTATAAATTAATTACATTTTGACGTGTCAAAGTAAATATTCAATGCATTGTAAGAAACCCTACTGGGCCAATTATAAACTAAGTCAATTTCCTTCAATAGATAACTCACCAGAACAGTGTTCATCGTATAACTGTTGTATGCAACTGATGGTCTGTCAGAGAACTGAGAGTGTTTAAATATAGTCAATGTTGTGTAACGCATCTTCAGTCCTCAGACAGACACGTGAAATATGTGAAACGGCAACCATAATCAGGGATAAAAGAGGAGGAAATTATGTGATATTCTCATAACTTTAGAAAAGCTGTAAAATTACCCACACTTAGTTAGGGTTTTATGATTGTTTACGTATTAATCCATCTATTAATGATATCCTTCTAAATTAATCCCTAATTTAATCGTGTTTATTTGGATACTTCTTGGATACTTGGATACTTCTTCTCGTGTCCTAGAATACTTTGATTTGGATTACAAAAACTAAAAATAATTACATAACATGAATTATAGTTTTATTCTGGTAACCAATATTTTATTTTATACTTACTCTCAGCAAAAACATACTCACAGCTTACTCTACATATTTTCCACATACTATCAAAACATCAAAAACTCAATCTTTAAGTAAAAAAAAGTATCTTTCCAATTAGTATATGAATATTAAATTTAAAAAGCTATATACAAGTGTTTCAGTCTTCAAAATAATAATAAACCGTAAACTAAATCCCTAACGTTTCTCAAACAGTTAATTAAGTGAAAGAACTTTACTTAACACTTGCTGAAATTAATGGTTGTAACACGCCTAAGGTAAAGGCTTGAAAAATTACCTGATGTTTGTTGGTTGAACATGTTTAATTTGACCCTAAATAACAATTACAACTGTAATGTTTCCCACGCTGCATTTTCTCTGCTTCAAAAATCTGCGGAATTGTTCTGGCTTAGATAATCAGATATTTACGGTAAAAAATAGGTTTCAACCTCAAATTTTCATTATAGTTTTTGGAATAAAATTTGGTCGAATGAATATAATGAAGCTAAATGAATGGCAAAAGCTTTTTGTTTAGCAAATATTCCCTATAGAGACAAATCTACTACCGTGAGTGCCATAGTAAGCCCTTAGACCAATTTACGTGTTGTTTTGTGCTTGTTTATGGACATATTTAGATCAAATTTGAACAAATTATTTTTTTTCATATCAATAATTACCATTAGTAGTATTGTTATGGGTGCTTTGCGCGATGTGCAATTGATGTGCACTGATGTGCCAGACCACCCACGGTGGCACCTCCCCCCCCCCTCCCCCCTGCACCTCCCCCTGCACCTCCCCCTGCACCTCCCCCTCCCACTGCACCTCCCCCTCCCCCTGCACATCCCCCTCCCACTGCACATCCCCCTCCCACTGCACATCCCCCTCCCACTGCACATCCCCCTCCCCCTGCACCTCCCCCGCCATGCACCTCCCCACGCCACTGCACCTCCCCCTCCCCCTGCACATCCCCCTCCCTCTGCACATCCCCCCCCCCCCTGCACATCCCCCTTCCCCCGACACATCCCCCTCCCCCTGCACATCCTACACCTCCGGATGTGCTAGACCTCCCACGGAGAGAGGTGTAGTCGGCGCTCCCTCTGATCCTAGGATACAAAGGAATCCACTTAACAGGTGATTGACGGATCCATTATTTGAGTTTCTAAAAGCTTTTAGTAAGACTATTACATTTGACGAAGGTGAGCAAATCTTGACAAGCATCTAAAAAGCTTTGTTTAGTTCACTAACAAAGGAAAGCTTCTAGAACGTTCCTTCGATTGACGCCGACAAAGGAACACCTGTTGTTGTTTACCACTGGATCTTCGTGGAAGTTTCTATCGTTTCTGCGTCGCACATTCTTTACCCCCTCTCTCTGGCTACACTGCGTTACTCGCCCGTTCCCTTCAGTTAGGGTTTGGACTTTGCACGAGATGGCTGACAAACAACAACAGTGGGCGAACGATATCGACGACGCCGATTTACACCGGGCGTGCGTCGAGGCGGAGGAGCGGGATCGGGAACATCAGGCGATTCTACTTCAGCTGCTGGAGGAGGAGGAGAGAGAGCTGAGTTACAAAATAGAGCATGTTTGGTGCTCCCAGCCTCGGGACGACGTTGAGTGGGCTCATCATGATGCAGATATGGTACGATGGGCAAAACTTCAAAATAGGATTATGGAGTTGAAGAAATAAACAGAATTTAAATCATCCTTCCCCTAATCCTCCTCCTGCTTCATCATAAAACGGTCTTTTTAAAGACCACCTAAGCCTTAGTGAGTTAAGTTCACTTTAATGAGAAAACTATATGGTCCATACTCGCACTGTTTAGTTTTTGAGACCACCCACGGAGCGATGTGCCAGACCACCCAGGCATGAAGGCACCTCCCCCCCCCCACCCATCGTCTCGTCCGTCCCATCCTGCACCCCTAGGATGTGCCATACCACCCACGGAGCGAGATGCTGGCGGCTGTCCCTTTGATCTTTCGATACAATGGAAAGCTTTTATCGTAGGCACTCCCTTTGGTCCTAGGATACAAAGGAATCCACTTAACGGATGATTGACAGATCCATTAGAAGAGTTTCTAAAGGCATTGTTTAGTCCAATATAACAATGGATAACCTTCTGGAACATTCCATCGCTTTACGCCAACAAAGGAACACGTGTTGTTTACCACTGGACCTTCGTGGAAACTTCCATCGTTTCTGCGTCGTGCATCCTATCCCCACCCCCTCTCTCTGGCTATACTGCGTTACTCATCCGCTACCTTCAGATAGGGTTTGGAGTTCACACGAGATGGCCAACCAACAGCAAGAGAAACAGCAAGAGTGGGCGAGCGATATAGACGACGCCGATTTACACCGGGCGTGCGCTGTGGCAGAGGAGCGGGAGCGGGAACGTCAGGCGACTCTACTTCGGCTGCTGGAGGAGCAGAAAGAGTTGCATATTAAATTTTTTCGTATTTGGTCCCGTCAGCCCAGGGACGACTTTGAATGGAGCTGGTGGGCAGATGATTCTAAGAGAATGAGAGAACTCGACGATGAAATCGAGGAGCTGAAGAAATAAAAAGACAATTATATCATTATTCTTCACCTCGCCTCCTTTTCCTTTCCCTTTTCCTTCGGCGTCAAACGGTCTTTTTAAAGACCACCTAAGCTTTAGTGAGTTAAGTGCACTGTAACGAGAAAACTGGAAGGTGCAATGTCGTGCTGTACAGTTTTCGAGTTGGACCACCCACGTATCTAGGTCCTGACGTCACCTTGTGATGACGTCATATCGTAGTATTAGTTGTTGGTTTACCCGCAGCAAAACGCTAGTGGTGGTGTCAATATCACATGATACAACCGCCGACAATTCAGTTAGTTCTGTGAGTGCGTTGAGTAAACTCGTGTCGTGCGTTCATAGTGTTATGATCACTATGACTACTACTACTACTAGTACTACTACTGGTGACGTCGGTATGTCTAATATTGCTGATACAGAAAAAACAATACGTTTTATTATGGAGGAGATACAAGCGTTGGAGGATAACGCAATCAGTGGTTTTTCTACAGAACATGTGGAGCAGCCAGACTTTGAGCTGAAACAATTACAGCAGCAGCAACAGCATAAGCAGGAGAAAATTAATAACAACAAGAAGAAGAAGACTCGTGATATAAATGTGCAAGCTGATATTGGTAGTGAAATTAACAAAGAAGAAGAAAAAGAAGATGAACTAGGTCAAGGGCAAGACGAAGGATGGGTGTTTAGATCGGCTAACGATTCGCCAACCATTACGTGGATTGACGAAGATTTTCAATACACCGTACAGAATCCCGCTAATCGAGGGCGAGTTTTATTGAAATTACATTTATTTGAGGAAGGAGTGCAAACACACAGTTGCGGCATATATTTGAATGAAAAGAAAGGAGATAAAATATACAACAGTGTGAATCATTTACTGTCACAATTAGAGAATTTATGGGTCGATCGTTTGACAGGAGTCCCGAAAATACACGGTGTGACAAAGTCAATGACGCCGCTACCCGCGTGGCGCCGACCAATGGATTGCGCAATCGAAAACGGTGGAAGAATAAAACAAAGGAAGAAACGTTCTGTGGCGCCAGAGAAGATGATGCAATCGGATGAGACAAAAGATTATACCAACAATAGCAGCGTTTCCAAGAAGCCACGTGTTGATGTGCAGCTGCAGTCGAGGGGGCGAAACAAAAAGAAACAACTACAAAAAACCGGTCTGTGCTAGACTCTTCTACAGGGGTGGATTCTGAGAAATATTGAGACACACCTGCATTCTTCACCCCACCACTGCGCTGTCGCTGCTTCTACAACAATTCATTCATCGTCTAACCACTGTGCGGATCGAACGTGTGTACAGTTTTGCTTGACTTAAACTTTTTTCACTAAAACATTTATTATGCCGAAATGCGAGTCAGTCAGTGTCGGTGGTAGTGGAGGAGGTGGAGGCAGCAGTGATGTGATGGACTTAAAAAATGAACTCAACGCCGTGCAATTAAACACGCCATACACGAAGATCATCGATCTTTGTGAAGAGTGCGCTTATCGTATTGTGAAATTCGAACGAGTGAACACACCGTACGGAGAGACTATCATGGTTGTGCTGGAAGGACTACTCGGCGATGAGCTCTACATCCGTGTCTACCTACCACGACGCTTTAACGAGGCGATCACAGATCAACGCATTGAGCAGTACAACAGGGGATTCGGTGATCGACTATGCCTCGTCAGAAGAAGCGCTCCAGCTGGCAGTAAATATACTCCATTGGAGTTTGTTTGAAATAAATTTAAATTAATGTACAAAACTGTTTTTATTATCATTTTTACTAACCTCAAAAACTAATGATTATTGTAATTTTCTTAAAATGAAATTGTAACTTTGATAGGTTTTGTAAGTCAATACGTATAGTCACGTTCACAGCATAATCAAATAGTCTTTTTATTTACACTCCTTTTTCCCTATTGTTATAAATAATTAGCATAAATTAGTTTGTGGTGATGTTAGTGTAGTCAGTAAGCAAAATGGACTTGAGGTGGAAACATCCGTTTTCGGCCATAGTAGCCGGCCCTTCGGGCTCTGGTAAATCACAATTCGTCATGCGATTCATAGATCACTCAAATGAAATTTGTGATACGGATTTTGCTAACATATATTGGCATCATCCGCACTCGAATGATATTGTCCAACAGAGCAGTAGCAGTGGCAGCAGAGGCAGAGGAGGTATTGTCCAGTACAGAAACAGTCTGCCAGACATGAACGATTTCGACGGAAGTGTACCTAATTTGATCATCGTGGACGATATGATGCGTGAAACAGACAGCAGTGTGGTGGATCTGTTTACTAAAGGATCACATCACAAAAGCTTGAGTGTTTTCTTTATAACGCAGAATCTGTTTCATCAAGGTCGCGGTCAGAGAGATATTTCCCTTAATGCTCATTACATAGTGTGTTTTAAGAACCCTAGAGATCGGGCTCAGATAAAACATTTAGCTCGTCAAATCTATCCGGATAATACTAAATTTATAGAGGAAGCATACGCGGACGCTACACGCGATCCACACGCATATCTGCTGATAGACTTAAAACAATCTACACCGGATGAGATGCGCATTCGTTCGACTATCTTTCCGGACGATCCGATTAATTCTGTATACCTACCGAAGATTAGTGGTAGCAGGGGCCACATTAATAATAAATAGAACACATCCACATCGGGTAAGTATCAGTCGTCATGTCGCAGTGTGTGAGGAAAGACGCGGCTCTACTGTCGGCACTCGTACACGCTACACCGAAGGAACGTAAAGCGCTGTTAAAGGTGTGCGACATCAGTCGTATACGGTCGGTGTGCGAGTGCGCATACAACCTGTTACGCGGTAACGTATCGGTGTCTGACAAACGCAAGAGACAATTGAACAAGTATAAAACGAATCTCAGACGATTGGTAAAAAGAGGTGAGACTTGGGCTAAGAAACGCCAATATCTAGTACAGAAAGGAGGCGGTTTCCTACTGCCCATACTGTTGAGCACCGTACTACAAGCCATACTTCATAAATCCATTCCACAATAATAATGGAGTACGCGAAGAAAATGGTCGTCGTACCGCAAGAGTTGATCGAGCGGTTACGCAACAGTGGTGACAACAACAACAACAACAACAAAAACAACAACAATGATAATATAAAGTCGTCATCGAATCGATTCGGAGATGACAGAGGCAACAGTATCGATAATGAAATGCATCGCATATTGACGGATAAAACTTTGAGCGATTACGAAAAATGGAAGCAATATCAACAGGTGTTGCAAAGATTTTTACATTTTGCCTCTGTCAATAGACAACCGATCAGTATTCCCATCATAGAGACATCAACATCATCATCATCATCAGCAGCATCATTACTGCAAGCAGCATCAGCGTCGTCGCCGCCACCCGGTACAGTGGAGGAGATAGTGGACACTTTTTCTAAAACGTACAAGCCGGATGTGCGTAATCTGTTACGATTCATCGTCCGCGAAGGTAGTGTGATAAATTGGGATAAGGACTTTGCGGTGTATGTGCGAAATGAAAAAATTCCCGATTCGAACATCGTGGACATATTACACTGCATAGTGAGAGTCCGTATGGTGGATTACATGCCCGCCGGTTGGTACGAAGTCATGAACGCGTTACGCGACATGAATGTGCCCAAGGAGTATATAAACAATTCAACGGCGTTACAGTATCTGGGTGCGGGATACAGATCGTTACGTGGTGACGTGGCGTCGGCTGCGGCAAGTAGTCCGATCATATCGTCGGCACCGAGAACACCTATGCGCGATCGTTTACGTTCTGCTTACGTTAATCAGCAGCGGACGCTATCACCTACGTCACCGTTACCCTCGTTGGCGGCTCATCGAAGACAACGAACACAACAACAGCAAGATAGAGATCAATCACTTTCACCGTTGGACAGGTGGGAACCGTTTTCACCATAGTGCGGATAAATCATGGAACGATTGTACTACGATCCCGAAGATCCGGCATCATACGGTGGCGTCACACCTCTAGTGCGAGCGATTCGTGACGGGATTGAGAAGAAAAACAATAACAAGGGGAAAAATAAAAAGACAACACGAAAAGTGGTGTTGGACTGGTTACGAACACAAGACACTTACACATTGCACAAGCCGGTGCGTAAACGATTCGCACGCAACCGTTACGTTGTATTCGGTCCGGACGAATTGTGGCAAGCAGATTTGAATGACATGCGCGGTCTGAGTGCGTTCAACGACGGAATCAATTATCTGTTGACGGCGATAGACGTGTTCAGTAAAAGATTGTACGTGGTGCCGTTGAAAACTAAGAGCGGCGCAGAAGTGGCCAACGCGTTCGAGAACATATTTAAAAAAACCACCGTCACACCTCCGAGATGTCTGCAGACGGACAAGGGTACGGAATTCACCGGCGCCAAGGTGAAACAATTGTTCAGAAAATACAATGTCAGATACGTCACGACACAGAACCCCGACGTGAAATCGGCGGTCGTTGAACGTGTCAATCGCACTTTGAAATCACGCATGTGGCGCTATCTCACGTACAAAAACACGCACCGTTACATCAACGTGTTACAAAAACTGGTGAACGCCTACAATCGAAGTGCACACAGAAGTTTGGGCACTGACGGTGGCAGAGGCTTACGGCCGATAGACGTGAAGAAAGAAGATAAGAAAATCGTTTATAGAGTGTGGAAGAACATGTACAGCAGTGGCAGTGGCAGCGGCATCAAGACTAAATTGCCTAAGCGTAGAAAGGCGAAATTCATAGCGGGTGACACGGTGCGTATCGCTAAGGAAAAAGGTACGTTCACCAAAGGATACGAGACGAACTGGAGTAAAGAAGTGTTTGTCGTGGACCGCGAATACGGCCATCATCCGTTGCCGTTGTACTTGTTGCGTGATTTGAATGGATCACCATTGATCGGTCGTTTCTACGAAGAAGAATTGCAGAAGATCACTCTGCCACCGGACCGTCTGTACGAAATCGATAAAATACTTGACACCAAAGGTGTCGGTCGCAGTAAGCGTTACCTCGTCAAGTGGATAGGTTACGGTAACGAGTTTAACTCTTGGATACCGGCGTCGGAAGTTAAACAATTATAAGGCACGCATCAGCAAAAAAAACAAAATAAATAAATAATAATAATTATAATAAAAAAAATGAGCAAACACAGTCAGTTCTATTTGACACTGCCCAGTAACAGTTCGATGAACTACTATCCGAACAACACTGTGGCCGATTATATCACTCAACTGCCCACGTCGATACATCTGACGGACGGTGAATGGGAAGTGGCACTGGTCGAAGCGCATTATCCCTGTTCGTTTCTGACGGTGGGCAAAGACGCGAAAATATTCATCTACTACGAAGGTCTCAGCGACATAGCCACCGGTGGTTCCGACAAAACCAACAAAGTCAAGGTGAAAATTCTCAACGTTGAGCCCGGCAACTACAAAGATATCGAAGAACTGATACGTGTGATAAACACTATGGAAAGCTTACAGTTTTACGCAACGTTCGTCTACGACAGAAACACCAAAGTGGTGGATATAGCGATTCGCAGTCACGTGGTACAAATGGAATTGAGCACAGGTCTCGCGCTGCAGATGGGGTTTGATCCCGCCGAGACGGACTTGAAGAGCAACAAGAAAGCAAAACTGCCGGCCAACATACAAGCCGGACTGCCGGGTGACATGTACGTGTATTGCGATTTGGTCGAGCCACAATTGGTTGGCGATACGGTGGCGCCGTTATTGAAGATCGTCAACATCGATACGTCAAACTACGTGTACGGCGCACACAAGACCGTTCATTTCACGGATCCACACTACGTGCCTGTCATCAAGAGTGCGTTCGAGAACGTGGAAATCGACTTAAGGGGCAGCACGGGTGATCGACTGCCATTCCACTTCGGGACTACGTGCATGAAGCTACACCTGCGCCGATCGCTCGCGACAGCTTAAATAGACGACGACGACGACGACGACGACGACGACGACGACGACGACGACGACGATAGCATAAACATCAGTGGCAGCAGCAGCAGCAACGATGAATACGAACGATCCGTATTTGGCATACTACCGGCGACAATTGCAACAGTCGGGACATGGCGTGTCATCCGTGTACAGAGGTGCGGCATTCCAGCGTGGACACGGTATCGGCAGTTTTCTCGCCGGACTCGTACGTTCTGTGGCACCGTTACTGAAGTCCGGCGCGACCACTGTCGGCAAGGAGGCGTTACGTTCGGGAGTCGGATTCTTGGGTGACTTGGTGTCCGCCGGTGGTACGCAACATCCCAAGTACGCGGCTGCTGCTCGTCTCAAAGAATTTACCGGCTCGCTGAAACGCAGAGCTGATGACAAAGTAGAACGTGTATTGAGTGGTGGCGGTGGCGCGGTGTATAAGAAAAGACGAATACGTCGCGTCACGCCACAGTCGTTGGCGACACTTCTAAGAGTACGGACGTCCACTGCTACCGCCACTAAACGGAGGAGGAAGAGGAGCATGAGAAAATATTCTACCGCCACCAAGAGACAGCATAAGAAAACGAATAAACGGCGCAGAACTACGACCAAAAGGATTAAAAGAACGAAAACTCGACGTTCTACAACAGGCAGTAAGAGGAGGACGACGCGCAGGAGCAGGTCTAAAAAGATTCGATCTACGAAAAGAACGAGAGCACGAGTAGGATTACCGGCAATAGATATATTCAATTAGACGTGATAAAATTTTTCTACAACAACAACATGTCGTTCATCCATCAGAAATCGTGCGAATGTGTGAAAACCGAATTGGATTTATTCTCGTTACCACCCACTCAGACTAGTATAGAGAACGGTAAGTGGATTCAGTACAAGCCTATCTCGTCTTTGACAGACGATTCGCCTATAGAGTTCGTCATACCGGCTAACGGAGAAGAATACACGGACTTGACGCAAACACTGTTACACGTCGAGGCGACAATAGTGAAAGGCGACGGCACAAAAGTGGAAGAGGCGTTAGTGGAAGAAATTGGTCCGGTAAACAATTGGCTGCACTCACTGTTCAGTCAAGTGGATCTGTTCGTCAATCACAAACTGGTGTCACCGCAAAACAATACGTACGCGTATCGTGCCTATTTGGAAAACCTACTGAACTACGGTGGTAGTGCGAAAAAGTCACATCTCACGACTACGCTGTTCTACGAAGACAAAGCCGACAAAATGGACGATTGCGACATTGCCAATGACGGACTGGTCAAGCGACGAGGATTCGTCAAGAAGAGCACATACGTCGACATGGTGGGCAATTTACATCTGGACTTGTGCAATCAAGACAAGTTTATGTTGAACGGTGTCGAAATGCGATTGCGTCTCGTCAGATCGAGAAACTCGTTTGCCGTCATGTCAAAAACTGCGACGGATTGCAAGGTGCACATTCGAGAGGCGAATCTGTTCGTCCGTCGTTGTAAGATCAATCCCGGCGTGTTGGTGGCGCACAGCAAGACGCTGGAGAGTGGCACGGCCAAGTATCCGATTACACGCGTGGACGTGAAATCCATCACGCTGCCGAGTGGTATCCTGGGCAAGACGTTGGACAGCGTGTTCCTGGGACAGTTGCCGAAACGTATCATCGTAGGACTGGTGGACAACGTGGCGTTCAACGGCGATTTCAAGAAGAACCCGTTCAATTTTCAACATTTCAATTTGAACTATTTCGCTCTTTACATCGACGGTGAACAAGTGCCCTGTAAGGCGTTGACACCGGCCTTCACGGGCGACTCAAAACTGTACGCTCTCGCATATCATACGTTGTTCACCGGCACCGGAATACAGTTCGCCGACAAGGGCAACGAGATCGACAGAACGGAGTATCCGAATGGCTACTGCTTGATGGCGTTCGACTTGACGCCGGACATGTCGGCCGGTGAATCAAGTCACTGGAACCTGGTGCGTAACGGTAATTTACGCATCGAACTGCAATTCAAAGAAGCGTTGGCCGCGTCCGTCAACTGTATAGTGTACGCCGAATTAGACAACGTCATCGAAGTGGATCGACACCGCAACGTGTCCGTGGATTTTAGTGGATAAAAACAACAACAAATAAAACAAAAATACATGAGCATCCGCAGCTCATGCCTACGTCACCGCCACTCAGCTCAGTCTAACATCGACATTCGACCGTGATGGATCGTTGTTACCGTCACGCTCCGTCGCGCCAGCAGACACAAACACCAACACATAATTATAAACAGGAATCTACAGCAGTTGTTTTGGACTTACAATGTTTCAAGGACAACAACAACGAATTCATAGTGAAAGAGGCCAGTGTGGTCGACGTGTCAACCGGTACTTTGTTACTACATCACGTAGCACGTGCGCCGTTCGATCGTGATTCACTGTCCGCAGATAAACTCAGAGAGTCCTACTGGTTGACCAAACACTGTCACGGACTCGACTGGAATCGTGGTGACGTGCCCTACTACGTGTTGATTGATAAACTGCGCACATGTCTCTCACGTCGCAGCGTCGTCTATGTGAAAGGAGTGGAAAAGAAAGAATATGTAGTCAAGAATTTAATCGTCACCGCGTCGGACGGTATGACTATCGGGCAGATCTTTGCACAGAATAACAAGTACGACAGATGGACCAACGAGATAGCTGCTGCTGCTGCTGCTACCACCTCGACTACGGTTGTGGTGGACTTGAGTGATATGGGTTGTGGATCACTGGCTTCGGTCGGTAATCTACTGTCTGCCAACGTGTTGCGATGCGGTCAACACAAGAGCGTAAAACACCGTTGTTCACTGTCTAACTGCACTCTCTTACGCGGTTGGTTACTGCTTACTTCCGCTGCCACAAAAGAGAACGCACACTGCGGTTTGTCGTCGTGCTACCTTTGTAGTAGACAACAGTTGAGGACTTGCTACAATGACGAAGTTGACAACGGTATATCAACAGCTGCGGCTGCATCATCACCGTCACTGATAACCCAAGCATCGATGACAGTGACGACTACATCGATCAACAGCAGTGGTATCAGCGGTCTCGATACCATTTCCGAAGAAGAAGAAGAAGAGAACGAGGACAACAAATACGAAGAAGGAGACGGCTACGACTACGAAGAATTATAATAATTAAATGATAATGAATACTACCGACATCACGAAATATTTGTCTCAACTACCACGCGAGAAAATAGCGAACACAGGAGTGTACGCGTCAGACCGCCTGCCAACACGTATCGAACCTTCGACGGCCATAGTAGTCAACACAATGCCGCACACGGAAAGCGGGGAACATTGGGTGGCCTTCTACATGGACAGTGAAGCTACGCATATAGAATATTTCGACAGTTTCGGCCGTCAACCGTTTTTGGCCGAATACCAACAGTTTCTCAGACGAAATTCTCGTCGTTACGTCTCGAACAAGTACCAACTCCAACGCCACGACACTTCCGTGTGTGGACACTACTGTCTAACTTACCTGTACTGTCGCATAATGTACGACAAGACAATGAACGATTTTGTACAGCTGTTCAACGGTGACACCTCTTCTGTCATCACACCCACCGATGCAGCCAACAACGACTTCCTGGTCCGAAGACTCTTCCATATGCTTTATCACCACTGACCATACCATACACTTACCTGAGTTTTTTTTTCTTTTCTATTTGAATTGTATAATTATCGAATTGAATTTTTGCAAAAAAATATATATTTATAATTATCTAATGTACATTAGAATTAGTAAATTTGGGAAAAATAAAAACACATGTTTATATTGAAAAATATTTGGTTTTGCTTTATTTACCATTATGACTCTATATAAATCAAAACAAGTTAGTGACAATTCACTATATATTTTATTATTATAATAACATTATATAAATAAATATTAAAATAAAACAATTTTTTTTTTATCTAATATCACAGTTAAAATAATTTATTACTTTATTCAATATAAAATCTGAATGAAATTAGTAACTAAAAATTGTTACTAATTCAATACTAATTGATTCCTAAATAAATTAGAATTTATTACCTAATAAAATTTAATTCCTCGTATATTTGGTTCCTAATATAATTAACTAGTTGTTGTCCGTCAATTGTCTTTGCCATCACCACCACGACGACGATCCGAGGCTTATGCACCGCAAACACGCGCACTATGTAGATGTTATTGTTGTACTGCTTCAATCTACTTCTTCGATGTCAACGTCGTTATCGCTCGCATCCATTGTCGCTGACGGTGACGATGCAATGTTGCGACGACTGTGGCATCTACTGGAGTTCCCGTTGCTGTCTTCTGGAGCCAAAAGCATTGCCCGGTGCGTTGGAATTTTATAGTGACCCCACGGTAACGTATTGACGCCGTCCTCTTCGATATAACGTTTGTCGTCGTACGGCGCCATCGATCGTTTCGACACCACAACGGAGTATATTATGTGGTGTCGGGACTGAAACCGATCGTTATCCGTGTACAAGACCCGCTGTTCCTGTAGACATCGTCTGTAATCGTCTACAGTCAGGCCTTTGGCCACTACGGCGCGATTCACCCCCTTGGCCCGTTTCACAGGTGGTAAACCGTCGCCGACACCGTCTTCGCTGCTATCGCTCCGCAGGAACATGAAGCAGTACAGTTTCGCCATCAGGCCGATGAATTCACTAATGATCACCCCATTGGCTTCGTCCTTGAATTTCCCCAGGACCCGGGCGTTGGTTGGATCGTAGCAGATATGGTCCCGGGGATAGTTGCTGGTATCGAAGTCGTCCAGGTGATTCACCATGTCCTCGTAGACGTCTACGGTACGGATTAAATAGATCAGCCCGTCTGTGTCTATGTAGAGAAGTCTGAGCCGATCTATTCCATACCGCTCTTGCAGACGGTAGTGGAATCCGTACATCCACGTCTTACTGTGGTCCAGAATGCACATACCCGCGTACACCGGCTTGTCCAAGATGACGCGGACTTTCTTCATGTGTAGTAGGGCCAAGTCTTTGTTGTACCACGTCCGGTCACTGAAATTAGACTTGGCCACATACTTGGTGTACGTTTTCGGGTTTGTAGCCAATTTTATGTTAATATGTTTTCTTACATTCTGGAGGCTCATACCATAGACAGCGTTGACCATAAGCTTAAATAGTTCCACCTCGAACTTGTTCTTGGCCTGCTGCCTGAGTCTGGTATTCATCGCCACGTACGGTTGTAGCCACTTTCGCTGCTTGAAGCGCAGAACACGATGTATCCGACGCACACGCAATCCGTTGTCCATCGCCTGCTGAAGTGCTCGATAATGGATTACGTATGCGTCTTTATCAAACAGGGTGACCATTAGTTTAGCAGATTTGCCTACGCTGTATGTGCGGAGGACGTCGTCCGCATATGGCAATTGGTCTCGAGGCGCTTTCCGCAGTTCCGGACAGAACGGCAGGTCTCGGTGTTTGTCATGGAGTCGAGGATCTCGTGGATACTCCAAATCCACCTCCAAGACGTAGCCTACATCTCCGTCTGCCGGTATGTCCTCGATGACCAATTCGTCTATTTCCTGACGCGACAGCCACTCGAAATCTTTGTACGGGAGCGACTGCGACATGGCCCATCCGTATAGGTTGTTTGCGTCGTAGTACATAATATAATCTCCATATATGTGGTTGTTGTTATCTACGGCGCTAACGCTAGTCGAAGGTGCGAACCGACCGTCTCGGCTGACGCCATTTTCAATTCGCCTCTTATTGTTGCTACTCCTGCTACCACCTGCTGATGTTGAAGGATTGTTGACGGTGGTAGCGTTGGTGTATTTATTATTGGCGACAGCGTGTCGGGTTGCGCACTGGGTCAAGCCACCCCGGATCCCTTTCTCGAAGAACAGGTACATATCTACGTCCTGTAGGGTATCCAGGGTCACGTCAGTTTTGAAGAGCATCACGTCCCAAGCGTACGACGGTAAGGTCAACCAGTGGGCTGGATCGAGGTCGTAATGTTCCAGACACTGGTCCCGAAAGCCCTCGAAGACGTCCGCCAACAGCAACACGTCTGTTTTCAAATACAAGTCGGCATAGTCTCCGAGGGTTGTGCAATTGAAGTGTGACCATACGCGTCGGGCGTGAGCATAATCTTCTTCTTTTACGTCCTCCTTGCGTAGGCTGTCTCTGAAGGATTCTGGCGGCGGTAACACGTTTTCGTCCAATACCGAGAGTGACGTTACGTACTCGTATGGAAAAACTCCTTTGCGATGTACTAATGCAAAGTCAGCATCGGCAGGAAAAAAGGATTTTGTGATTTTAAGATGTTCTATTGGCATAAGGGAAACTAAATTTGACAAGGCTCGGGACAAAAATCTATAAGAATCTACAAATCTAAGTGTGAGTCGGTTGTGACGATTCGCACCGTCATGTACGAATCGTTTACTGAAGGAGATGTATTTTTCTTCTGTGTTGGCGAGTACGTTTACGTCACCCCCGTCTATGGCCAGCTCTCTTACCACAAAATGAGCATCAAAATTGCTCAAATTGTGGAAGTAGCAATGTATCGTGTCTTGCTCCTTGAATTTTAAATTGCAAGACCGATGTGCTGCACCTCGAAACGTGTAGGGGGGTGAGTGTTGGTGATCACGAACTGCTGGATCGTTTCGGCCGTCACCGTCACCGTCGACGAATGGTTTCTTACAGATGTGACATCTGGTGGCGGCACGAAACTCCGCTTCTTGCTGCGCATCTAATTGTGGTTCGGTCCGGCGTGTTTTGTACAAAACATCTCCTATATGCCGGACGTCTTTCTTGATGGATTCCATAAAATGATGCGCAGCGTTCTCACCCCTATAGAGACGAAGTTCCGAAAACGTGTTACCGCGGTCTACTTGATTGGCTCCTAACCTGTGGCTATCACGAACGTAGTAAGCGTACGCGTACGGTCTGTGAACCTTCCTTGTCCTGACATGATCAGAATCCGGTCTATTGTTTTTATGTGGTTTTCCCCCTCGCTGTGTTGCTGGATCTTCATCCGGAGGGGGGACTGTCGGTGGATCTGTGAGAGGTTGTTGGTCGTCTTCTTGATCGTATGGTACGAGCGCACACTCAAAGTCGGCATAAATAGTAAATCTTTGTCGCTGTGTACGCTCGTACCTATCAAACTTAATGTGTTTCTTAGGAGCCAGATCGGTGCGCAACGGCGCATGGTCTAAACAATATTTCTTGTGTTCTGCAAGTCGCTGCTCACCCCGTTTACCGTCAACTGTCGGTGTGTTGTCAAAATGAGCGAAACAGCGCTTGCAAATGAACAATCTACCATGGTGTCGAGTGATCTGGCTCCTGACCAATCTCTCGAAGTTTTTGATGAGTGCATAATGTGTAGTTTCATGATCTGACAGGTACAAGAGGTCGAAATGGTCATCGAGTTCTCGGTCTACTACACGGAGTGGATATACGATGTATTCGTACTTTGATGTTAATTGACCGTCTCTCCGTGTAGTCCGGACCCGATCCAATCCGTACACGTTTACGCTTACTCCAACGTTTCTCTTCTCAAATGTCGGGATTTGCTCCAGCCGTACAGGAAAAGTTAATTGGGAAAAATCTAAATCAATTCGCGCACGGAACTCGGGTGAAAAGTCCGTGGCGTTTAGCTGGTGACGATAGGGATTATGAATAAATTTGGACAAAATGGCGTACATGAAGCATTTTTGATCCCGATCATTCAGCACGTTGATCACGGCCTTTTTAGCAGCGACGCTTTGGGGCAACGGGACGTACGAGCTACCTCCGAGAGGTCGGTAAACATTGACGCGGATCTCCATGTCTACGATCCTCGCGAAGGTCCAGCCCGAGCCCTTCATTTCGCACGCCT
This sequence comes from Macrosteles quadrilineatus, assembly GCF_028750875.1. Lineage (NCBI taxonomy): Eukaryota > Metazoa > Arthropoda > Insecta > Hemiptera > Cicadellidae > Macrosteles > Macrosteles quadrilineatus. The sequence goes on from NW_026542594.1 coordinate 163,937,510, forward strand.
CCTTTTCGTCCACCAACTTTTGGAACAAATTACTACACAGTTCATCTATGTCGGTGGACCGGAGAACGGCGACATTCTTTGTCTTAAAGGCGCGTCGACACGTTTGGTCGTGAACGTTCGTGAATTCGCAATCTAGCCACAGGTTGGTCTTGATGGCTGTCACGTGTTCCAATATGCGGTGCATAAGCGTTACAATATCCTCAAACAATTGAGTCAGAAACTCGGGGATAGTAAGCCGAGAGGGCGCTTCGTCACGTAATCTGTACGTTTTTAATCGTCCGCGAAACGCCGTCTCGACTTCTTCAAAATTCTCAGGTGCAATATTCCCCGGAATTTCTGACGGTTCGTCACTACCACTACCACTACCACTACCACTAGGGCTGTAACTACTACTACCTTGGCTGCCACCGCCTCCATGTTGATTGGACGGTCCTGCAGTTGGTGGAGGCGGTGTCGGTGGTGGCGGTGGGGGTGGTGGAGGAGAATCCTCGGTGCCCCATATTTTCACCCTCTTCGACCTACAGTGAAAACGCAAGTGTCTGTTCATGCTGAACTCTGTTTTGAACTGGCGGCCGCACTCAGGGCACCGAAATCTCTTGAGGGATATCGCTGCCGGACAGTTGGCCTCCATATGTCTTCTGAGGCAAAATCTTCTGCCAAAGGCTCGACCACAGTCCGGACAAACGTATCGCGTCGCTGGGGGCGGTGGTGATGGCTGTGGGGGTGTCGGTTGCTGCTGCTGCTGCTGCTGCTGCTGGTGCTGCTGCTGCTGCTGCTGCCACGGACGCCAGAGTTGATGGGGCTGTGGTGGCGGCGGCGGCTGTTGCTGCTGCTGATGTGGCGGCGGCGGCGGCGGCGGCTGTTGCTGCTGCTGATGTGGCGGCGGCGGCGGCGGCGGCGGCGGCGACGGCGACGGCGATGGCACCGATGAAGCGCCGGTGGGAGACGGGGTCGTCAAATCTTAGATAAACAAACAAACAAAATATTTAATTAATATTTGATTTATTTAATAACTCTTTTTGAATCTATAATTGAATCAATAAAACTTTTATTTATAATTGAATCAATAGCATTTTTATTTATTAATCAGTCAATTAGTTTTGATTTATAATTCAATCCTTTCATTTTAATTTACAATTCAATCAATACATTTTAATTTATTATTCAATTATGTTATTAATTTATTTTTATTTTATTTTATTTTTATATATATTTTTTTTTTTTACTTTACGTTAATCAAGTTTAATTTATTTTGATTATTTATGTTTAAGATAATTAAGACTTTTTTTTCACAAATAGGTTATATATATTTTAAGTACAAATAATAATTACCGATAATAGAATGGTCGGGTGACGAGTTTTGGTCTACATTGTCGTCGTCGTCGACGTCGTTGACACTGTCTCCTTTGGACAATGGACCAGCCATCATGTCTGCCTCCTCTCGCATACTAGCAGAACGGCTCTCTGAAATCAAATGATTAGTTTCTTCAATCGATTGTTAATTTATAGCAGCTAATTGTAAAGAACAATCGTTATTGAAATAAATCCAATCATAAAGATTTTTTTTTTTTTTATATATAAACTAAATTGAAAGGAATTGAATGCATTTATTACTAAATAATTCATCTATTTATTTTGGAAGAAATTTTAAATAAATATTTCTTTTTGTAGATAATAAACTGAGTAGAAAAGAATATTTATAAATTGGTTTATAAATAAAATTTATGTTATAAACTAAATAACAAAGAATCTTGTATTGAAACATTAGTCTATTAACTAAATTTATCTTTTATTTATTTATTTTTTTTTATATATAAATCATATCCTTATTACCTCCCCGAACATTATCGACGAGCATCTGACGAGCCCCGTTGGTGTCTTCGTCCTCGTCCTCGTCCTCGCTGAGACCGGCCCATTCGTCCAGGGTCGACTGGACGCTGACGAGGTGGGTCACCCGAAGATGATCCCGAAGTTCACGCCGGCTCCCGAACGACGCCATGCAGCACCGACATGTGGCTGTCTCTGCTTCTATAGTAAACAATAACGATCCCCAGAATAGTTAATGTCGTATATTTTGAAAGAATATTTAAATAAATATATATTCTTTTGACCTATTTGCAATGAGTTTTTTTTTTTTTTTTTTTTTTTTTTTTTTGTTAAAATAAATTAAAATTTAATTATGAGCCATTTATAAATAATCTTCTCCTCGTTCAGATGTGAAAGAATAATTCTATCCTGTCAATGTAGAAAAAAAATTCGGTCATTAAAACAAATGAATGCATACGATTAACTTTATTTTATTTATTTTTTTTTTATTTTATTAATATACAAACCTTCAGGTTCTAGCTGACTATCAGTAAGCATAGGCACGTCGAGCAGCTCTTCGATCGTCCCCGATGCATTGTCGTCATCGTCATCAATGACAATGACGTCATCGTCGTCAATCTCCGGCGACTCAAACCGTTGATGGTGAGTCTGCGGCGGAGTTGGTAACGGACCACAGTGCGACGCGTGAGTCTCCGCATAGTGCTCTCGAACATGATCATGACAAGAAAACGTCCTGTCACAACATTCACACTCGTATCCACCGGTCTGTAGGTGGACCGACTGATAATGGTGCAGGGCGTGTTCATGACACGAGAATGGTCGATCGCACACGGGACACACGTTCGGACCGAGGTACGTCGACGGCGGTGGTGATTGCACGTCTCCGTTCATCTACAGCAAGACACGCGACAGAAATAATAATTAATTATTCATAAAAAAAAATAAATAATATCTTTGATTATGCCAGTGTAGTCTAAAATTTAAGCTAAACCTGTCCTGAACCAATGTCACATATTCAAAAAATAGAATAGCATTTGAGTAAAAAAAAAAATAATAATAATACCGTATGCAGTATATAGTAACCACTCAGTTCCGGAGGTGTAAGATGACCAGGGGCGGGGGAGGGGGATGTGCAGAGGGAGGGGGATGTGCAGGGGGAGGGGGATGTGCAGGGGGAGGGGGAGGTGCAGTGGGAGGGGGAGGTGCAGGGGTGAGGGGGAGGTGTAGGGGTGAGGGGGAGGTGCAGGGGTGAGGGGGAGGTGCAGGGGTGAGGGGGAGACACTCACACGCATGCGCACCCACACGCACGCGCACCCACACAACAAACTATTTTTAAAATTTTTTATAAAGTCAAAAGCTTTGTTGCTTCCTATCATTCATAATATAGCATAAATAATCTGTAACTTATTTTTAGCTTTGTTTTAGATAAATAACTATATTTATATTTGCATGTAGAATTTATTGTCTTTCTAAAAACCGTGTTCTTATTAAATTATTCTAATTTTTTTTTTATATTTATAACATAAGTGTTATTTATATGATTAAAACTGTTGCAATAGGAAATGTCTACTCACTGTTCTGTTAAAGTTACAAAGAAGGAAAAATGAACTGTTTGCTGCCAGAAACAAGAAAATGAAATGTGTTTTTCATCCCGCGCGTGCTTTGCATGGCACATGGGATTATGTAATTAATTTAAGAATTGCATGAATGAAATTGATTGAATTGAATTGAATTGAAAAAATTTGAACTTATTTTTAATGTATATGTGTTAGAAATATTGTTCAAAGAAACATAGTAATGTTTAATGTGATTCGATGATTTTGCAATATGATAACGCCTCGTATTACAGACAGGAGTACTTCTTTTAATAATATAAATTTATCTTTAAAATAAAATGAAATAGCAATATTAAAATATTATTCAAAATAGACTCACAGAAAATTAACATTGACTTTGACTTGACGTTTATGCAATATGATAAAGACATGTATAATAATTACAACTGATTTTAATGGATTTCAATTTGTTTAAAGTACAATAATATTAAAATATTTTTTTTTTCATGAGATAGACTCTTAAAAAAAATAAACACTGCCTTTGACTCGATGATTACACAATATGCCAAAGACAGTTATTATAATTGTTAAATCTCCTAAAATGTGTAGTAATACTATTATACACTTATTATGTATTAATATTAACTCTAGTACTTACGATTTAATCCAAACAAACACTTGCACAACACTGTTCACTAATTTCCGTTGAGCGTGGTAGCTAAGAAACTAACAACTGCACACAGCGAACTCCAAACCCTAACTGAAGCTCTTGTGGCAAAAGGCAGAGACACGACGCACGGAGGGTGGAATCTTCCACGAAGATCCAGTGGTAAACAACACTTGTTCCTTTGTCGGTGTCAATCGACGGAACGTTCTAGAAGGTTTCCTTTGTTAGTGAACTAAACAAAGCTTTTTAGATACTTGTCAAGATTTGCTCACCTTCGTCAAATGTAATGGTCTTACTAAAAGCCTTTAGAAACTCAAATAATGGATCCGTCAATCACTCGTTAAGTGGATTTCTTTGTCTGTGCCAATAGGCAGAGACACGACGCACGGAGGGTGGAAACTCCACGAAGATCCAGTGGTAAACAACAGGTGTTCCTTTGTCGTCGACAATCAAAGGAACGTTCTCGAAAGGATCCTTTGTTAGTGAACTAAACAAAGCTTTTTAGATGCTTGTCAAGATTTGCTCACCTTCGTCAAATGTAATGGTCTTACTAATGGATCTGTCAATCACCTGTTAAGTGGATTTCTTTGTATCCTAGGATCAAGGGGAGTGCCGCTGATAATTGCTTTCCGTTGTATTGAAAAATCAAAGGGATAGCCGACTACACCTCTCTCCGTTGGAGGTCTAGCACATCCCAGGATGTGCCGGTGTATCGAAACATCAAAGAGAGCGCCACCGATAATTGCTTTCCATTGTATCGAAGCTTCAAAGGGATAGCCACCAGCACTTCGCTCCGTGGGTGGTCTGGCACATCCGGAGGTGCAGGATGACTAAGGGGGATGTGCAGGGTGAGGGGGATGTGCAGGGGGAGGGGGATGTGCAGGGGGAGGGGGAGGTGCAGTGGCGTGGGGAGGTGCATGGCGGGGGAGGTGCAGGGGGAGGGGGATGTGCAGTGGGAGGGGGATGTGCAGTGGGAGGGGGATGTGCAGGGGGAGGGGGAGGTGCAGTGGGAGGGGGAGGTGCAGGGGGAGGTGCAGGGGGAGGTGCAGGGGGGAGGGGGGGGGAGGTGCCACCGTGGGTGGTCTGGCACATCAGTGCACATCAATTGCACATCGCGCAAAGCACCCATAACAATACTACTACCATTCCCTTAATAAATGCTCCCCTTAAATAAATGACTCCTCCCTGAAGAATCAAACATAAGTACTGTACTGGTTAAACCTAATAAGGATTGAAGCTGAGAGTTTCAAAGAAATAATTAAGCAAAAATCCAATCAAACAAAATTAAATTCAATTAGTCTGCAGAATTGCTAAGGAGGGGGTATTTTAAGTTCTCCCTATTTATGAAAAACATTTATCATAACTTTTCTTTTTTTTAGAAAGAAAGATCTTTTCAAATGTTATACGCTTGGTAAGTATAATTATCTAGGGTGCTTAGGAGCTTCACACTTAGGGCCTCTCCCTTTTTATGAAAGTATATTTATTCCCTGCCCAAAAATATCACTTATTAATTCAATTTCATAAATTAATTCCTTCTCACTTAGTGATTAAGATAAGTAACTTGACCTTTATGAGTGCTTTGTAGTTGTAAACAAAAATAGCTTGCTTGCTTGCCTTTTTAAATTGTAGAAATCCTTCTGTTAATTGGCTTGGCTATCTCTTTATAGCTTTGCATCATTATGTTGCTATAAAAGTACAGTAAAATAATTGGACTAACTTACAAAAAAACTGAGATTTCATCGATGTTTTTATGTAGCATTGGAAACATATAATTTAGAATAAAACTTCTCTATATTTTCAAATGTTAAAGAATGTCTTAAGGTCAGGTAATGTGCTGACTTCTATGACATTATGATGTTTTAAACAATTGAATAACTAATTTTTTTTTAAGGAGTTTAATCAACGTCAAAGTATTATAAATACAGAAACATATATTTAGTCCTGTGCCGATAAAGTTATATGTCATAGTTTTTATAACTAAGTCATCTCTACATGATTTAACTGCGATTCTGTGCATGGCTGAAGTGACAAATAGTTATCGCTGTAAAGGGCTTGTATATGCTAAGTAACTCTAGAACGTAAAAAAAGTAATGGTATTGTGAAGGAACTTAACTAGGAGGAATTTATGTGATTTTCAAAAATGTATTTGACGCTTGGGGTATAAGGAAAAAAATACAGTACTCGGAATGTAACTCAGCTTTTATATATTGGCGATACTCACTATATAAATATTTTCTATTATTTAAAACTTGTTAAAAAAACAATTTCAAAAAAGTATATGTCAGTCTTCAGAAGCGATATGAACTTGGATTTTGAAAAGAACCCTCCTCACAGAATCGTTAACTTTCAATAAAACACACATACCATGAAGTTTTTTATGATACTTGTAAATGAAGATCAGAAGAATGAAACATTAGTTTAATTAATGTTTAATTAACATAGTAGTAAATAGGTCTATTACGTAAAGAACAATGATGGACAATACAAATATCAGACAAAATATAGACTATAATAATAAATAATATTATTAGTTTCAATGTTTATACAATGTCAATATCCAATAATGTTATCAGGCCTTACGTCTGTAGTAACGAGTAGGCTTTACTATTAACACTAAGCGTTTTGGTTGAAAAGGGGAAGATTTGAAGTATCGCGTGTCTAAACTGATGACAAAACTAATCCCTTAGGCTTAAACCTTTGTAATTTAAATTTAGCTCGTTCATTACACAACCTAGTGATGCATGTAGGCATACTCTTAAGACAGATACCTAAACGGTACTAGTCCGGTGCCATATTAGATCTTTTATTATTGTTTTTTATCATGTAAGTACCACTTTAGACCACTGTATCTTTACAAACGAGCACCTTAATAAACCATTATTGTAAATTAAAGTAATCTCAACTCACTTGTAGGCATGTGTGTCTGCATTTCGTAAATATTTGTTAAAAGAATATGCATACTATTCCACAATGAAAAAGGACATTACAACTATTACATTATCAAAATACTATTTTTTTTTTCAATTTCTTGTAAGACAGTTTTACAAATAATACAAACGCCCAAACAACGTAGTTGCTAAATCGTATCGTAGCATTGTGTAAAATGTAATCAGAGTATTCTTTCCACAAAGCGTATGTGCTTTGTTGCTTTGTCGGTTTTTCTTTCTGATGGTATTATATTGTAAACAGAGATTACTACTACACTTAATTAAATTATACTTTTTTATGTACCCTACATGAAAACATTGGATAAAGATCTAGTAAACATAGTAAATGTATGAGTATTAATGAAAAGAATAAATGTACAATGTTCTTATATAAATTACAGCTTTAAAAGTTGTGTCAAGTATGCACGAAGTACATTACGCCTTCATTTACTGTACTGATTAAATATTTAATAGAGCATAAGTTCGTATTTAATTCTTTAAATGGCGATAGTGAGTTTCATGGTGGCTGAATAAGAATAAACCATATAAATGTTTTTAATACATACTATAGTTCAGTTTTGATACAAAATTTAAACGTTTCTCCAGCTGCTATCCTGCTATAAACTGTTATATTGCTAAACATCTAATCATCATAGTGTAATTGGCTGTTTTCAATTCAAAGTCTCTTTGTTGATTTTCTAAATCAATGAATGTTATTTATATACTTTTATGTCACAGAATATATTTCCAAATTTCACTGAATTGTGAGATGAAAACTAAACGTCCCTTCCTAAAGGGGAAACAGAGGAAATTTTAGATTGGAATCCATTCGAGTAAGATAATTTGTGCCAATAGAAGTACATGGCGTGTAAATAACGATACTTTTTAGAACGTTAATATTCTTATCGTTCTTTGTTACTATCGAAAGTAACCAAGAAATACAGTTTTCTTAAGCAGAAACTATTAAGTTAATTGATAATAATTTGATTGCGTTTAAGATATTAATAACAAATGTTACTGTCCATTAAAAGTATGGACGAGTTCCAGTTTCCTATAATGTTAGTACTTATACTATTAAGTAAGCCGTAAACATTCGTACGCGTTTGAATTTCCTTCTATCACATTGACAAATGTTTAAGAATCTTGGAGAGGATCTAGTAAATAGTGCATACTTGAATTTTGCAAACATTTTCAGTATTGATTCTTTCAATGTCTCTGATAATCCTGACTTTACTACTTATGTCCTGCTTCAAACGCTTAAATACTAGTAGAAAGCTCTACCCTTTCTGAGAAAATTCTCAGTTCTGGATAGAACTTAATGCCAGTCCGAGTCACTGTCAATGTCCTGCGATTTAGCAACTTCTCTATGCTCTCCTCCTCCTATTAATGAAAAGGACTCATCCTGAGTTGTACAAGTTCCTGAATTGTATTATATTTTACAATAACTGTAGTAATTGTTTACTGGACAAAAGTGCCCAAAATACCGAGGTGATGGGTTGTCGGGGTGACACATAGACGGCTACCCAAGTTATTCACACGAAGTTAAGCTTATAGCTTATTGTTATAACTTGTTGGTCCATTTTTACTTATGACTATACTTAAATTCGTATCGTTATAAGTAAATGGGAATAAACCACAATTTTACCTCGCGATTTAATAGTGTGTCAGTTTCTTTAATATAGCCTATAAAAACTGTATCGGTTCAAACAAAAAATAGGCTGGGTAACATAAATTATTATTTGATTGGACATATAAGTTATAAAATGACGGATTTTTTGTGTCAGTTAGAGATTTGGAAATGATCTTTACCACGATTAAAACGTATCTAATACATCTTAAATTTACAAACCTTAAAATAAATTATTAATTTAAAAGCTTTACTCTAGTGAAGCCACTTGATCAATTTTCGAAACCATAAGAAATTAAATAACCATAACAAAGTTACAATAAAATTAAAAGTAATAATGGAAACCATTTCGTCTGTTCGATGCAATTCTTTAAATTGAATTCAATGCCGTTTCATTAAAGAAGAAAACTAGAGCAAATCCAAATTGCAACTCTCTCAAGTAAAAGCTTTTGTGGTGATAAAACTTTATGAAGTGTAAGGGAAGGAACTCATTTAACCATTCGTCTCTAGAACGTTTTATCCTTATTAGGTAAACTAAATACTGAACACATCCACACCGTGAAGTTATTGTTATCTTAATTATTTTAGCAACTGTCAAGTCTTGTTAATTAACAGCTTACTTCAATGGTATTCATTTTTACGAAATGTTTATATACTTTCTTAAACATAAAACTAAGCATTGGAACTTGATTGAATGATGTAAAACATTACCTATAATTGGCAGCTATGTAATATTGTTACAGTTAATTATATTTGACAGTCTTATGGTTGCTTTACAGTAATAGAATAGCTTAAGTGCATAGTGATTAAACGTTAACTCTATAAAGATTATAATCTTTAGAACTAACACAAAACAATACCTAATAAGCTATTACAAAAAGTTACTAGTATTATATGAATACAGTTAGTAGTTTTTAAAACTATACTTATAATTTTGTGTAGCACTCCAGTCACTATCCATTTCAAAGGTACTAGACTAGACATAAACTTTTGGATTTTCAACATTTTACGTATATTCACTCATGCCTGATTTGTATGTAACTGTGGCTTCGCTGCTTCGTGGAAAATAGCGACAAGACAAAAATTAAGACAAATTTTAAGTAGACAACAAGGTAAATATTTGGCGTCAGAATTCAGTGTAATATTTTTTATATGAACTTTGATGTAAGTCATGTAAAATTTGTCGATTAAAACTTGTAAAAAATTTAAATTCGTTTGATTTAACATTTAAAAACTATAATTACCAATTTTCTCCTTTCACATTAACATTTGTTCAATAATTTTTTTTTATTTCTGTGTGGTTAAATGATTCATTAAAACATTCTTAAGAGTAACTAATAGTATTATAAGTGAATAGTTTTATAATATAAAAATAATAATATACATTAGGCTTTTAAGACCACATCTGTTTTTTAATATACGAGGCATGTTTTTTAAGTAAATACCTTTTTTAAATTTCTCCGTTCCAGCACTGTGATTGGCATTCCGGACATTTGCGCTGTATATGTGCATCTATTGGCTAGCTCTAGTCGGAAATTCGACAAAAATCGGCCCTGTTTACATCCGGTTTCGAGGAATTCAAAATGGTGCCGCCAAATGAGACTGCCGCCGACTGTGAAGTGCGCGCTGTAATTAGATTTTTAAGTGCTAAAGGTGTGAAATTTATCGAAAGATTAGTGAGGTGTATGGCGAGAACATTATGAGTGACGGAATGGTACGCAAGTGGGTAAGGGCATCTAAAGACGGCGCCACCAACGTTCATGATGAGCAACGCACTGGGTACTGGGGACATTGACGCCACCCAGTGCGTTGCTCATGATGGACGTTGGTGGTGCCGTCTTTAGATGCCCTTACCCACTTGCGTACCATTCCGTCACTCATAATGTTCTCGCCATACACCTCACTAATCTTTCGATAAATTTCACACCTTTAGCACTTAAAAATCTAATTACAGCGCGCACTTTACAGTCGGCGGCAGTCTCATTTGGCGGCACCATTTTGAATTCCTCGAAACCGGATGTAAACAGGGCCGATTTTTGTCGAATTTCCGACTAGAGCTAGACAATAGATGCACATATACAGCGCAAATGTCCGGAATGCCAATCACAGTGCTGGAACGGAGAAATTTAAAAACGGTACTTACTTAAAAAACATGCCTCGTACATGCAATCAATTATAAGACCAAAATATAATACCCCCGCCGCAGCAAACCTGCAGACTAAGCGAATTTCAACTTGTCTGATTAAATTTTTACAAAAATATTTCCATAAATAAGACATATTTATTCCCAATTCAAATAACATTAGATTTAACAGGTGCTTAGGTTTGCTGCTACGGGGAAGGTAAAAAGTGTTTTTTGACCATATGTCAATAGTATAGGATGAAATAAATAAATTTGCCAAATCTTATCAATATATATCCATAAACAAGTAAACTACAACAGTTTTCATTTTCTCCAAAAGAATAACATGGGAATTTTAAATTACACTTTTTTTATTTTCTCCGTGACCGTTAGGCATACCACAGCGCTTCAATATACTAAATTATTTCTTTTTTTAACCTCTACAAAATGGTTGAGAAAGAAATTGCAATTTTTTTTATAGGGTAAAAAAATGGGAAAAACCAATTTTTACCCCATAAAACCCCTCATAAACCCCTGTTCCCATGGTCCGATTATGCTGGTTCGCGAACTCGTTCAAATAAACGTAGGTTTACAAGTTTGTACCAAATTTCATCAAAATCGGATCATTTTTGCTTGAGTTATCACGCTAACGGACACATATATAAATAAATAAATATATATATATATATATATATATATGAATGTTAACGGATGGTGTTTTTGGTCTCTGGGGACCTCAAAACGAAAAAGTAAATCGGTCCCGGGTCTAGGTCTTACCATGAGACCTACGGTAATAGCTTATTCCCTATATGGGAAATTCGCTAAAACAATTTTATTTCATAATCATTTTGGTTATCACTTACACAAATATTTAACCCTTTGGTTTTAAGATTTACTTATTGAATGTGTCAGATTTCCTCAGTACAGTTATACAGTAATACAGTTTCTAGAAAGGCACGCCTGAATTAACAGCTGTAATGCCAGACATTTCCTACCTATCGAGTATTTAAGCCTACACTCTTTCATTCAAATCAACAGTCTCATACACCATCTTAGCTATGAACATGTCTTGGGTGAGTAGTGTAATATAAAATAAAAGTATAACTTAATGACAACTTTTAGTAGGTTTATACTGTACTACATAAAGACTATCACTATATATGTGTTCTATAGAATATCACTATAGAAATAATATGAACGTTTATGATTAAGAACTTAAATAAGTATGGTATTACAGATTTTAGTTCTTGTCGCTGCCTCGTACACCCAGAGTGTGTACTGCAGTTACTACCACGGACCCACCGCCAAGCCTGTCGTCCTCCACAACGGCTACCTGGCAGACACCCATGAGGTAGCAGCAGCCAAGAACGCTCATCTCGCCGCTCTAGCCAAGGAATCTCACTACGGAGGAGAATCAGGTTACGGTCACGGCCAGGAATACAGTGGTTCTTACAGGTATGACGGTCATGATGGAGAGATCAGGTACCACGGACCCACAGCCATCCCACACGTCCTACATAACGGACACATCTCAGACACTCACGAGGTGGCCGCTGCTAAGGCTGAGCATTTCGCCGCTGTAGCCAAGGTCAAGACTCACGGGGGCTACGGTGACCACTACAGTGGCAGATACGTCTCAGACTACGACCATGGACACTCCCATCATGTGGTGCCTTACCATGGACCCCTCGCCAAGCCCGTGGTGCTTAAGTCCGGATACCTGGCAGACACTCACGAGGTCGCTTCCGCCAGGGATCATCATCTGCAGGCTGTGACTCGATCCAGTTATCATGGGAGCAACGATTATCCCTGAATGATTTTAGCTATCTGTCAATAAATTTTTTTCACAATTTGCAAATTCCTATTACTCGCCATTCGACCACAAAGGGTTGATTATTGCTATCACCTATAATTATCATTATATTCGGTCAAAAGATTGTAGAGGAAAAATTAAACATGTTAAGTACTCATTGTCCTTAGTTGTTCCATATTATGTTTGATCATAATACAGTAACTCATGTATATTCTACCACTTTCTATACACAATTATAATGTTTTTTTTGTTAATAATAAAGGTGTTAGCACTTGTTTATAATAGACAAACTCTCATATATCTTGAAGCAATTTAAAAACTTAGAAAACATAACATTTTCAAACATGGAGTAACCCATTTCTAAGTTATTGCTTTTTACAGCAGAGGATAAAGCTTAACAGAGACTAGATGAATAAAATATGTAAATATCTAATAGACTTATTTAAAAAAAATTACAAATCTTAACCAATTAATGAAACAATCAGTCTTCATTGGATTTATAGATACCTCGTAATTCATTATGTATCTTTTGATATATATTTCTAATATAAGTGTTTCTCTTTTTCAGTCATTTAAGAATGAACAGATATAATGCCTAACATTTTAAATAAAAAATGAATAACGCATCAAAATCATTAAAACTATACGTCAACACCAAGTTAACCTGACATCAAAAACCAAGATCGTCAAGCAAAATTAAATAAAGAGATTTAAAACCGTAATTTATTTTGGTATTTTATAGCATTAAAAAAAGAGAACTATTGATCAAATATCTCGAGAAGAATTTATGACATGGGAGTTTTTTATAATTTGACGAAGAAATATACTCCTCTGTACAAACAATACTGTACAAACTCTCTGTATATAGATACTTTCTCTTGTACAAACTCCGGTATGTGCTCCATTTACTGAACAAACATAATCTCAGTGGCCGTGGCCTTTGTTTGGTTCGTCGCTGTGGCTATCCCCTTCACAGTCGTTTATATACTGTCTGATTTTTACAACTGAGGTGGCATTTTATAACTGGTAATTTAGCCGAGACAAGAATGGTAGTCAGAAAGTAATTTCCGTTATAGATTGTCCCCTTAGCCTTGCTTCATTAATTTCAAAGGTCCAGTGCTACTGACCAACTTGCTTAAAACGGGATTTAATCTGAATTGCAATTTACCTTCTAACTACCTAACCTCAGTTGAATTTTTAACCTTAGTCAAATTGTACAACAAACGAAAAAGTTATTGAAAATTAATTTAAAGTAGGCTATTTTCATTTATATTTGAAGAGTGGTTGAGGTAGGTAAATCACTACTCATAGTGTAAATCAACAGGTTTTAAACATATTTTAAACTAGACAATTGTTTTTTTTTTTTTTACATATTTTGCAAAAACAAAACAAAAAGGTTTGTGTTTGATAATAATACAACCAGGGTTTGGACAAAGAATTTAAAAAAAAGTCTAAATTTGTTAGCCTAATATCATAGAAACACACACATAAAACAATATGTTTTTAATTAAATAGCATAATCGTCTAAAAAAACATTTATATTATTTTTATTTTTATTTGATTATGATTCTCTTTAATGTAAATTTTGTCACCTACGGAGTAAGTTTTAAGGTTAAAGAGTATTTTATTATTAAATTATACTTTAGAGAAATGTTTTGAACCCTTTTAAAACACGCAATTTCCCGTTATGTTAACTTTAAGACCAGCGGCACTGCAGAAATTAGGATATTGTATCCACACATTTTGTGGAAATAAAGTGATATTTTTAACAATATCGATGTAGTAGGTACAATTTTACAAAATACCCTTCAACCCCAATTGCAAACCTAAAAAAGTTAACAAACTATTTGTGAATTCCGAATTCCCTTACTACTTAGCAATACTATAACTAGTAAAACTACAATATAGAAATTATGGATTAATATATAATTAAGGTGATGACGCAGCCTGTGTGTCTAAAGACAAGCTATCCAGCGCATAAAATTGTGAATGAATCTACATCCATACATCATCACTGACACTAATTTGAAAAGTTTTATTTAATAATTTTTTTTTATTTAATATATAAAATTAAAATAATAATAATAATAATAATAATTGTTTCGTGTGCTGTTATATTTCTGAATTGTACATTTCTATGTAATATTGAAACAATAAAGATTTTTCTAATAAAATAATAATAAATAACAAAATAATCTCTTAAATTAAGTGTTAGAGTAGAAAGTTTGATAGTTACAATGACGTCAAATGAAAACTATTTTGAATCAGAATATAGACTTGTAATAATTATTGAAATATAAAGTTGCAATGTATCACTAACAGTTTGATGGTATACAAAATGAGAAAAATTTAAAATGACGAAAATTTTTACTTGTTCGCTCTTAGCCAAAGTTAAAGTTTGATTTTAAAATGAATGACAACCAATGATAGATCGGATCTTTGTTTGTACTCATCAATCTTTATGATTGATGCAAGTCTGCGAACTTTTTGAACTTTTACTTATCCCCCAACAAAGATTGTGGTCTTAACTCTGTAATAATGTATATTGCATTTAGATTTACAACATTGGTTTGATGCATAAAATAATGTAACCAACTAAACACCGCATGCATAATCAATTAAAACTTACTACTGTATATAATACACGAATTTAGTTATAAAATTAGGCAAAATAAGGCTAAGCTATCTCTTTGCGCCTTATTTTACGACTTAAAACCGTGATATTAATTAATTTTCATTTGATTTTTTAAACGTGGTGTCCTTTGATAGAAAACTTTGAACACTTAATAAAGGGTTGTTAACTTTTATTCATACATCAGACATTTCTTAGTCATTTAAGTTATAAAATTAAAACAGCTGCTATTTTTAACACCAAAAATACACTGTAATGCTTGGTTTGTGTAAATACTTTATGTCGCTACTTTAAATTGTATATTACATGTCATAAAGATGTGTTTTCAGTTGTAGGGATATGAAATTTAAATAATAAAAAAGGCGAATATTTTGTCAGTGTAGCGATTTTCAAAAACTAATTATTTTAGAGTTTGTTTTATTTTTACCGACAAAACTCACTCCAAAAGTTTGGCTGTTTATTTGAGGGACATCCTGTATAATAGTTCAGGAAGCTGACTGTTTTTTTTTATTTTACTCTGGATGGCTTCGTTATCCGTAATCTGCAAAATGTCCCAATTTATCCTACTGAAAAGCACTCTAGGTGTTTAGTAATTTTATTCCGTACGTATTTGGAAAACATGAAATGATAAAAGCATTGGCACTAATAATGTTAATGTAGATGTTTAGTAATATCCTTAATAATTAGTAAATGCACACATTTCTGATGGAAATTGTAGAGCTAAAATATACAATGATAGTACAGTAATTAAATTTAGTACATAATGAACATTTTTCTAATATCACAAACTCTATTTTTAATAGTAAAGTTTTGAACATTAAATTTCATCTAAAGACTACATGGAATAAATTAATTAGGTGCCTATATTTTTAATTCTGTATTTGAAATATGTTCACAGAAAAAAGATTTGTTAATTCCGTTATGTTATAATGGAGTACCTATTGATATGAAGTGTTTTAATGACCTATTTTAACGCACAGGTAAATCTATTCAAACACAACTTAACAGAAAGAAATTGGAGCAGAGCTAAAGCAGCGTGGGAAAGATTACAACTGGAATTTTCATTTAGGGTCAAATGAAACACGTTCAACAAACAAACCTCCGCAGTGTAATTCTTCACGCCATTACGAAAGCGTGCCACAACCATTAATTCAAGCAAGAGTTTAAAGACGCTCTTAGACATAATTAACTGTTCAGCAATATTTAGATTTATTGTACTACTAATTAAAATTCTCGACAATCGTCACTAAAATGTATTTATAGTTTTGAGTAATGTAAAGCTAAAAAACTAATACATACTATAAAAGTCTATGAATCACGGTATACATAGTTGGATTTTTAACTGACGAGAATTTTGTAAAAAAAAACACACCACTTGATACTGAATATGATGTCAGAGAATACAGTTAGCTATCTCATCTTTCATCCTTTTCATACTCATAATAATACAACACTAAATAATTCTTCATAGGAATGATAAAAATCAACTAAAATAAGGTATTAGGCTAATTCAGGATTATAAGTACTGTGTAAATTCATTACAACATGAAATATTACTGGAATACACAATTATTATTACTGAAAATCATTGAACTACACTACTGTAGTAATTGGGAGAGTTTGAATTTTCTCTGACATTATAAATGACAAATATCTCCCTTATCTTTCACCCGTGATGAGCGTTGCCATGTTGCCATTTCCTGTATTTCACGTGTATATCTGAGGACTGAGGATGTGTTACTCAACATCAACTGTATTTAAGCACTCCGTATTTCCAGACAGACCATTAGTTGCATTCGACAGTCATACAATGAAGACAGCTCTGGTGAGTAGCTCCATAACAATTACTTAGGTTTTATGCCAATAATGAATATAAATGTAATGTTTTGGCTTAAAATTGGTATTTATTTAAAATGATATCCCTAAAAGTGTCGCTACAGAATTATTCTTGATTGGTTTTCATTTGTAATAGAAAATCACAATTAATAAATATGTCATTAAAATCTTACTAATGAATTTATATATAACTTTTTAGTTATTATTTTATTAGTACAGTGTTGTTTGTTTTGGATTTTAAAAATTTAATCATTTTGTAACTATAATACAACTAGTGATAGCTAGACTTTGCGTGTAGCTTTAACGATTCTGACACATACAGTTTCCAAACACATTTCAAAACTCGTTAAAATGTTTTAGTATTTAAAACATGCTATCATGGGTTGTTAACAACGTTTAAAAACTGTTTTGTTAAATGTGTTGTTAACAATGTAAAAAATGTTTAAAACGTGTTAAAAAAATATTTTTTTATAAATAACATATTTTACAGGGTTTCGTGATTGTTGCTGTCCTTTACATCCGGAATGTGTACTGCAGCTACTACCACGGACCCACCGGCAAGCCTGTCGTCCTCCACAACGGCTACCTGGCAGACACCCATGAGGTAGCAGCAGCCAAGAACGCTCATCTCGCCGCTCCAGCCAAGGAATCTCACTACGGAGGAGACTACGGATACAGTCATGGCCAGGAATACAGTGGCTCTTATGACGGCCATCATGGAGACATCAAGTACCACGGTCCCACCTCCATCCCACACGTCCTGCATGACGGACACATAACATACACTCACGAGGTGGCCGCTGCTAAGGCTGAGCATTTCGCCGCCGTAGCCAAGGCCAAGGCTCACGGAGGCTACGGTGACCACTACAGTGGCAGATACGTCTCAGACTACGGTGCCAACCACGGACACACCCATCATGTGGCGCCTTACCACGGACCCCTCGCCAAGCCCGTGGTGCTCAAGTCCGGATACCTGGCAGACACTCACGAGGTCGCTGCCGCCAGGGAACATCATCTGCATACTTTTCATGGAGTTGTTGAACCAAATCATTACAAAAACTACTAAATGCCTGTATATTTTCTGGAAAAGTGTAATTTAACTGTGATAAATAATTTTCTTTAGCAGTTGTCAATGACATTTTTTTATTCAATGTAATATCCATCTTCAAAACCTCTGCCGAAGTTTACATGCTGCATGCCACTAAATGTGTTAAGATTTACTGAGATGGATTGGTTTATTATGTGGCATCGGAAACAAAGTGTACTATTATATAATAGGTAATGAGTGAGCAGAGAATAATTAAAAAAGATAACTTATATGTTGTAGCATATAATACACAACTCATCAAAATGAATGTATTTTGTAAAACCTATACATAGAGATAATAATATTGAAATAAGTTCATAATGTAGGGTACTTTGCATCAGACGCCTGCCTTTTGATACAGCAATAACCATCTATAATTAGATCTTTAGTATTCCAACCACCCACAGAATTGCTGTTAAATAATGTAGTAAGGAACTGAAATAAGTAACGGGTGGGATTTATGGGTACTTTTTGGGTTATATTATGCAGAGACTATTACATTGTTATTCTGATTGTCAAAAATCAGATTTAAATCAATTTCTACGTATAGAAATAATAGACAGACCACATAGCAATAGAAGACAGCAGATTACCTCATCGTATAAAGGCCTGCATCTAACAGTATTAGCATGTACACTTAAAATACGGTCCAAAAAGAACTGACAAATTTTAACATAAATTGTTATTAACAAAATTTTAACTACATCGTAACATTTACGGAAAACCAAAAACGTTTTTGGTGATATTCAATAAATCTTTCAATATGGCCGCTGTTTAAGGCTCTGCTGGTGTGAAATTACATTTTAAATCATTTTCTCAATACTACTATTCAATGCTAAAAACACAATTTTATGTTATACTTTTAAAATTTGTTGTACAGGCATTTTAGCCTACACGTAAAATGTACTAAACCATACATAATACACTGTTGTTGTCCTGACATACCTGTTTGTTGGTTTATATTGTATGGATCTCTATTATTTCCTAAGTATGGCAATGGAATATAACCAAACGTGCATGATAACTTGGATGCTATTAGTAAAGCCAAAGTTAAAGTTTAATCATTAAATGAATAACATCCAATGATGTACCGAATCTTTGGACTTACCAATAACTTTTTGATTGAGCTAAGTAATTAATCCAAGAATTCAATAAAAGTTTACTTTAACAAAGTCTTAAGATCCGTTGTAAATTGCATTTTATAAAAAGAATCATCCACCTAGTATGATATTTACTAAAATACATATTAAGCAATATACATATTTATATTCATACCGAATTCGGATGAAAACTTATGCTTTAAGTAATCCTACAAAGGTCATTTATAAGCAAAGTACCATGCGTTGTATCGGTATAGTTAAAATTTGGTTAGTCGGTAGCTTAGTTTTTTTATTGAGTAATATAGTATCTTAAACGTAACTGATACAAACTATCAATAGCTCAAATGAAAGTCTTTAAGACCAAGACATAAAATAACTAAAATACAAATGGAATTACGTATCATTGATTGCCAATAATTCCTAAAATAATTATAATTATTGTTGATTTGTGATTCAGAGTGCTTCAACTACGTAATAATCAATAGCTCAAAATGAAAGATGGTATGTCACTGAATGTTCTTAGACCAAAACATAATATTGTAATTAGAATTGGTTAAATACATCATTAAATAAAGTAAGAACATAAAAAATGATTTATGTTTTTTAATAAAAATAATGATGATGCTTGAGGGCAAATCCGTGCGTGCATACCTTCAATTTAAGACAATAGTTGTGAAAAGCGGTCGTATGGAAGAGCCAAGCGAACACGGAAAAGAAAAAAAACTATTTTAACTCCCATAAGAAAATGTACAGGGAGGAAGTTGCTTTTGCGCATAGCTCGGAATATACGTCAAATTAATGAATACCGGTGCTTGATGGATAATTTGTGCTGGCATAAGAGCCAAACTGACTCGGAAAAGAAAGACCAACATTTTATATGTGGATGTTATTTAAAACTGCTGTTTTCTTGTAATATTTAGAGTGTAGACAATTTATACAAACGGGAAGGAAGCTGATGGTTGTTTTATTGGGCTTCTGATGGCTTCCTCATCCGCAATCTCGAATTGAATTGCAAAACACTGTAGTTAACCCGAAAGCAAGGCATTATCGTCTTCAGATTTTGTAAACAAAAATATAAAAATGTTCAATCCCTCTTTAGGAATTTATACTTTTATCGAGATTTTAAAGATTTGCCATTACGTTCTAAGAAATAGCTGCTAAATATATATGTTGATCTCAAATGATTGTTTGTCATACTCCTAAATTTGAAAATATCCACCATCGTTGTTTTAGGGTACAAAAAAATTAAACATAATATTGAAATATTCCTAGCAATGTATTTTCTTTTAAAAATAATTAATTTGGCCGTTGTAGTTAACATAAATTTATTTACTTAAGCCGAAACTGATTTCTATAAATGTTTAGGGTAGAGCAAACGTGGTGAGAAACATAACAAGTGAAATTTTCATTTGGAGTCAAATTAAACTCGTCCAAACCTCGGTAATTTTTCACTCCTTTACGAAAGCGTGCCACAACCATTAATTTCGCAAGAGTTTAAAAGGGTTCTTGCATTTAATTAACTAACTAGCAATGTTCGAATTTCATTGCACTGTTAATTACTGTAGAACTGGCACTAAACGGACCTTAAATTTGTTACTATTTCAAGACAAAAACACTTAAGATTAATACTCTAGCAAAATCGTAACAGTCTTCATAGTTTAAGAATTAAGTTTGTTAAAATTCACTTGGGTTAAACACGATTCTTTGAAGATTTAGTGTGTGATACAAAAATGTGTATCACGAAAAATAATATGAATAAATGGTCTTATATACTATGGTTATAGTGGTGAATTTAGTGGAGCATGTAACCAGCATGTTAGGTTCAGCAAAAAAATATTTTGTATTAAAATTATGTTTTTTTTTTTTGCAAAATCTTCAATCACAACTCTGATATACAATTGTGCAGTTGTCTTGATGTTGTGCATGCTGTTATACGTTATTTACTTATTTGTTATACATTGTTTTACTATTTGTATTGTTGTTCAACCTACTAACCTCTCAATCCAAATTTAGGCCCACACGAAGCGCAAGTCGATAATGGACATGTCTGACCAACGATGCGTAGCTAGCATTGGCTGGTGGTATTTCAACTGGGTCTGACTGTCCACCGGTTGCTTAAAACGGTTAGTATGAAATAACCGGTGAGTTTGCCGGCGGCTATATGACATAAAATTTCACATAGTGTGTTTGGCTATTAATTATACTTTATTGAAATTAAGACCTTCTGTATACAGAGTGTAAATTAAGTATTGAAACAAATCTGTATTTTTTTACCGAATTAGATGGAAATATTCTGTTCGTTGCATTGATTTTTAACAAAAGACCCGCAATTTTTTACATCAAAAATATTTGTAACCCCCTTAACAGGGCGGGGGGGGGGGGGGTGGTGACTTATTTTTTCAAATAACAACCCCTATTTAGTGACCCCCCATTTTAAAGGGTTTGTCAAAATTGCAGGTATTCCTAAATTTGATTTAGTATGTGAAAAAGCACCAATTTCACAAATATGGAATCAAATCTGTATTTTTAAACCGAAATAGATAAGTTAGAAATCGATAAGAACATAAAGCCAAAATGGCATTTATTTAAATATTTGAATTGGTGAAATGGGTGCTTTTTCACCCAATACAATTTTTAAATACCTGCCATTTTGGTTATGGGTGAGATATCAACAATCAACTTCAGGTTTGCACCATTGATAATTTCTTGACGAACCCTTCAAAATGAGGGGTCACTCAATAGGGATTGCTTTTAATAATAAAAAAGTCACCCCTACCCTGTTAGGGGGGTTAAAAATATGTTTGATGTAAAAAATTGCAGATCTTTTGTAAAAAATCAATGCAAAAACCGAATATTTCGAACTATTTCGGTTTAAAAAATACAGATTTGTGTCAATACTTAATTTACACACTGTATATATTGTTATTAAATCATTATTTTAAACACGATTGTTTAAATGCCAATACTCTAGTTTAATTTTCCATGCGATTTTAATTTATTATTGCCGTAATATATTTTTACTTGAAAACAGTTTATAACAGTTTACTTCTAACAAAAAAAAAAAAATAACCGCATTGCCTACTTTTTAGGTTGAAAAAAGTATAATTACGAATATTTTTTTTTTTTTTGGTTTAGGTGGTGCTACTGTTAACATTGAAATTTTACCATCATACACAGTATGATGATAAACCTTTGCAGGTTTACGTATGAAACATACAGTTGGTAAGGCTTATACGTTTCATCAGCTTGATTGATCTAGGCAAGGCAAAAAAACTCCTAAAAATATATTGATTTTGAGTAAATATTACTGCTAACCAACCTATCTTGTAAAAAGATAATGCAGAATCTTTCTTTGAACGAAAGAGTCGCTTGTGGAAAGTATTTAATGCAATGTTTCATTGTAATAGAGATAGGGATAAATTCCGTGTCTGCGACATTTAAATCTCATTCAGCTGCTAAAATATCACAGAACGCGCATAAAAGGGCATTACGGCAAGGGTGAGAATGTGACATGCATTAGAATATGTTGCCTTTCATATTCAAATGGAGGGATGATACAGGCAAGATTGTATTTTATAGAGCATACTGACGTTATATTTCTACGTTTAACTCCCTGCATAATTATTATGGCGTACAAATGAATCTTTATATTTACGAGTCAATTTCTAGTCAAGAAAAACTTATGAAGTACTATAAGTACTATACGTCAGTATTGTATAGTACGATAATGTATTTAAGCTAACAAATTAAAATTCTTTTTCTCAATTAGTTGTTCAAAACCCACTCACGATTGAACTAAGCTGAAATTCCATCAATTGGTAAAAATAATGAAATAACTGAGAATTTACATGGACTTTTGGAAGCCCATGGGACAAATAACAAACGAGGTTTTAGTTTTAACAAAAAATAACCAAATCAATATTAAGAGTACCGTAACCTAATTTGATACCACAACAAATATTGAACTTATTTAAATAACAAAGGTAGAATATGGATTTGATTCATTCCCCTTGAGATAATTAAATACATAAAGTTATATAGGATGTACAGTTATACACTGTCAGGTTAAATATTGTCTAATTTTCCTTTGGATCGTGACAAAAAAAAAAAACATTGTATTAACATGGGTGCAGGCCTAGTTTATTGTTTCTCTGTATATGTTTTTTTACAAATTGACAAATTACTTAATTATTAGATTGATTTCAAAGTTAGATAGGACATGACCTATCTGTACAGAAATATCAGAATTCAAATTTGTACTAAATCAAAATGTTGGCCATTTAACAGTTTCCATTTTCCACATCTCTAAAACGAGTGGTTAAAAAAAATGTATAGACTGATAGAAATAACGTTTTTCAGTAAATTTTGCGACTTAGTTTTAACTGGCCCATAAACAGGTAAGGTATTTAATCTTTTGTGTGATCATATAAATTAATTTTGAATTTAATTTACTAACGGTTTAATTTCTTACGAGTACATCTGGGCGACCCTCGGACCCACATAAAATAAGACTATCTTCGTTTTCTATAAACCGGTATAAAACCCAAGCAATATATTTGAAACTATAAACATATTTATTTGCTATAAATTAAGGATGTTTATTGGCTTGTTATGGAAAATAACACTTCATATATGTTTTAACATAAACATTTCAGTGAAAAAAGGAATGAATTAATATATTTATTTCCACATAATTTATAGCATGAACAAAATACATACTTCATACGGTTCTTAGTACACAGAAGGATTTATTGAAGGAATATTTAGAAAAACTGTCGATTTCAATAAGGCATTGCGATAGTGCAGGTGCGTCATAACATTGACTATAAATTTACATACTGCATATAAATTTACTGGAATTAATAGGCAATAGTCTTATCTATAACAAGGAAACCAGGATAACCAGGTAGACAGCGTAAAACTATCACGGACATAATTTTGTAAACATGCATATGTTTAACTAATAAAATATTAATCCATTTATATAATCTGTCACCACTAAAACCTGTGAATGATATGTTGGGTTATTAAATCTACCATGGAAATAAATTTCCATATTAATTACAATATTATAAGAGAGATAAATCGAACATATCATGGGCATATTTTGATATTTGACTTTTAAGTAGTACCCAACGACATTAAACTCACTACAAATTTGTTGAAAATTCTCATTCTATTGAATATTGACGGATAATGATGGGTTCTATAAAACTTCGAGTACGACCATGTCAAAATAATACTGGTATAAGCATTTATTTTAATTTAAATATTCAAACAATACATTTCGAACGTATTTTAAAGTAAATTCATACATCGAATAAACTGTATTGCTATAGTAAAAGATTATTTATAACGGGGTAGTTGTGTATAAGCATTGACTATTAGATACTAAAGGTAGAAGTCAATCTAGTTTGGGACATTTTTTAAATATTCTCTTACACTCACAGTTCAATATCCTTGGTAAACATACAACACCTAGAAGCCTATGCATACTAATAGGATCTGGACAGAAATTACTTTGCATAAGATAGGCTTGAAACAGCAATAACCATTCATAATTGGAGAAGCCTTATTAGTATTCCAGCCACGCAGTAAAGTATCGCCCCTGGTTAATACGTAAAACTTGATTAATAGTAAATCGCATACTGTATCTTGTGCAATACATGACAATATGTGCAGAACAGCTGAAAGGTAGAAAGAGCATTTTTATGGCGCTGCGAGACAAAATTGGCAACGCCGCAAAACCGGCCTATCGAAACAGCTGTTGCTCTAATACTAGAAAAACAGGCCATGCTATAGGATCCATGACGTCATACTAGTGGATAGATTTCATTGATAAATTTATTGCCATCACCATTCCCATATGATTTAGGTAAATAAACAACCTGGCTGTTTGTAAGATTTTAATGGCAAGAGTTAAGTACAACTATCCACAACTGTGACGAAGTGTTGTGCTGCCCGTGCTGCAGCATGGCCTGTTTTTTTTTCTAGTGGGGCCTTGCACTAATTCATATTAGAGTGTTTGAGCATTTTTTATCTTTACAATTTTGTTTTACTGTTATTACCGGTGGGGAGAGAGCGGGTCTAGCGACAGAGGGCAGGACTTCGGTCCCTAAGGCCCCAGGTTCAAATCCCGCCATATCACCAATGGATTTATCTAAGTGAAAATAATAAAACCTCTAGGTCTAGCACGAAGTAATATGAAAAACAATCCTGGGCTAATGCCTAGCTAATGTAGTATTACAGGAGGCTTTGTTATTTTTAAAAATATAACTGAAATAGTAAAGAATCTTATAATCTTTTTCATGAACTCTACGCTTTTGTTTTTAGCGAATATCCCATATAGGGAATAAGCTATTACCGTCGTACACATGGTATGACCTGGACCCGGGACCAAATTAATTTTTCGATCGGACCATGGGAACGGTGGTTTATGGGGGATTTTATTGGGCAAAGAATTATTTTTCCCATTTTTGACCCGGAAATCATAAAGCTTAGCAATTTTTTCCAAACTATTATGTAGACCTTAAAAACAAATAATTTAGTACATTGAAGCGCTATTATGCGCCTAGTGGTTGGGAAGAAAGTTCCAAAAATTGTAAATTTAAAATTCCCATGTTATTCTTATGGAGTATAAGTAAACTGTTGTAGTTTGCTTTTTTATGAACATATTTTGATCAAATTTGGAAAATACATTTATTTCTTACTAAACTTTTAACATTAAAAAAGAAAGACTTTTCACTCTTCCTGTTACAGCAAACCTAAGTACTCGTTAAACTAATTCTATTTAAATATGGGATAGATGTGATGTTTTAGAGGAGACATTTTTAGTGTAGATCCAACCAGGCAAATGGAAATTCGCTTAATCTGCAGGTTTGCTGCGGCGGGGGTATTTTTATGTCAAATCAGAAAGAAACGTTGTTTGGGTCTTATACCGGGATACACAAGGTATAATGATAGCTCTAAACCACAAGGTCAAAAATAAGATTGGCGTTTTACATTAACAAATTGATTCTCTATTTAACAATTAAGTTAAAGGCAGACGGTAACTTAATTGTGACCGATTGTTACACTTAGTCAATGTTTATGAAAATTTTTTAAAACTGATCTGATACTAGCGATTTTAAACGATAGAAGATTCGTTAGAATAATTCTTACCCCTCCAGAAACTACAAATAATTAATTTTATAAATTTATAAATAATATAGAGTGGAATTTCTCTTATGCAGATGACTAACCAATTGATCATTTTCTTTTTAGAGACAGTAAATGATCACGAATTAGCCTACATGGAATAAAGATTTCAAGATTTATCTATGCCGTGTATTAATATTTTCCATTATTGAGTTTCATGTTATGGGATTTAAAAACCCGAAAATATCGCCTTTTACAAGTGTACAACATTATTTTGCACTTTATACCAAATCTACTTTGAGTGAATGGAAGCAAAAGCCTGGAAAGTGTAAGCACTTCTTCAACCTTTCATCAATGTGAAAGAAACTTTGATGCTGTGTATAGCAGCTGGATGTGATAGAGAATGGATCTTTTCACTAAAATCTTTCAAGTGGTGTTACACAGCTCATCTTCTGTATAGCTTCCTTCACAAAAAAATGTATTGGAAATATAATTTCATTATTGAATTTTTTGGTTGGTGGCATAGCTTTGTGCAGTTTGCTAAAGTAATTAAATCCATTTTAATTATGAAATAATAATGATAAAAATATTAAAATGAATTTTAAGTAGTAAAATTATAATTCACTTAATGATACAACGTATGATGCGTTAACCATACAATTATCTGCAAGTATAATATATTTTAATATATTTCAATATACTTGTAATAATCTTAAATATATTTCTCTGCCAACATAAAACATATCTTTTTATGTTATTTCATTTGGTGTTTTCTGATAGTTCTGGGATTTTTTAGGAGGTTTTTATTAAATTTTATTTATGAAAATCACACTATAAAATAATTTGTATAGCAAAAAATATTTTAAACTATTTAAATTTTACTAAAAACCACTATGACTTCACTCTAGCAGCAAATCTAAACACTCTTTATACCTAATGCTTATAAATAGAGCTTGTATGTGTAAGCAGAAATTGAAGTTAAATTCCATGTAGCCAAATGAAAATTCGCTTAGTATGCAGGTTTGCTGCGTCGAGGGCATCTTAATTTTGGGACTGAAGTCCGTTGCAATAGATTCATGAATCTATACTCCTGTAGATATATCCAATGTACGACTAATCTTAACACTTGATCAATATAATATTTTTGTCTTTTTATCACTCCATCTCAATGTTACCAAGCATGTGGCTCTACAAATCAAACACTTGTAATGATTGATAGCGCTAACGACCATGCTATTGTTTGCCCACGCGACCAAGTCATACAAAAAATCGTAGTCTAGATAATGATCGTGTTATGTCTGCCTCTGACAGTTCACGACTCTACAAAATCATTAATGGTTCATAAACCAACCAGCAATGCAGCTCTTCACAATATGACCTCAGATGAAGACTACTGATAAAAATGATGGGATCCAAGCACAATAGTTTACCGTAGACCTAATTATTACAGTTGCAATAACGTTTTTTTTTCAAACGCGTGTGGTTGGTTTGGTTGTTAGAATACGCAATTTCTTTCATTAGGGTCCGAGTTCAAATCTCGCTTATTAATAATTCCTTAAATTTTAGTTTCTCCTATCTATAACATGATATGGCTTTAAGGCCAGGAAATGTATTTGAAGAAACAAACCTCAACTAATACCATAGACATTTAACTCCACTGATACGTAATATAAAATACACTTTGATCTAAAAGTATGCAAATCATTAAAGTAAAACTTGCCAAAGATACATGAGTAATTTTAAATTACACCCTTCAATTCTCAGAACAGTGCCAAAGATGCGAATAATTGGTAGAGATTGAAAATCGTCTTTAGAAGGAAATGTTAAGACAAGAACTTGAGGAAAAAAGCGAAAGAAACTATATATCTACGAGCGTAAAATATATCAAGCAAAACTAGAAGGCAGTTCGATGTCGACTTAAACTATTGAGTCAATGTTAAATTGAAATGGGGCTAGAGTGCATCCCTCGTATCGTTTGGAAGTCCATGTTGCGATTTCAAGTGCAAGTTCTTTTTCTTCAGGGGAAATTCATTTCATGACATTTGTTTCCAGACTTTGGCAGCTAGTAAGCAAAGCTATTTTGAAACAGGTCCTTTCACTTTACTGTGTGTTGTATTTGGTTACTTGAGGAAACTACCAATTTGTTCGTGGTACAAGTTGGAATTGTGTCCAGCTGAAAATCTTTAAAACAACCAACGTATTATATACTTATACAGCTTAATTGAGAGCAATACTAAGCAAACTTTAATGTTTGACGTATTCAAACCCGACTTACTGTAAATGACGGGAAACACATTTTTAAACCAATTTCAAGAACACAAATACTGTATTTTCCTTGACTTATCGTATTAAAACATTTTTACACAAATGTTTGGCTAAAGAACAAAAGGAAAGGCCTTCTAAGATTGGTTGTGTTTGTTTCTTATCCGACTGTAATCCGAGAAACAGCAACGAAACTGGTAGCTTTTGTATCTTACGCGAAAAGGAAATTACTTTGTCCCATAAATAATCAAGTGTATTGAATTGTTTTAGTTGTCTAAAAATAAATACTATAGTCAATGTTGATTACCACGCGTTTATTTACTAATTGTATTAAAATAATTGTAAACTATTTTGTGTTAACAGAGATATGTCGTTATAGTCAGGTTACACAATGTCCGATTAAACTAATTTAATTAGTTTTTAACCTATTACAAATAAATAAAATTAATAGTGGCTAATTAATAATGTAGTATTAGCAGTAAATTTTTTTAAATCTTAAATCGTATAGGCCGACACAGACTTTAACGGAATACTGTGGAATTGTGACATTTCCATTCAAAATTTGTTTGTTATGGCATGGCAGAAAGTTTTTGGTGCATTTTGTTTGGCTTAATGCATTTCAGGCTATGGGCAGCATCACAATGAAGACACAATATTTTTTTCCACAGTTTTCTTTAGTAGCCTTTATTTCTAACTTGTCGACAAAAAGTTAATGAATAAAATTTGACAAAGTTTATGTAAATTTCCAATCTTATATGTGTTGTAAATGTTTCTGAGGTGTAAAGGGATGTTTTATTAGATACTTTATATCTTTAGAATATTCTTTAAACTGTGTATTAGCTTGGGTCTCACTAAAGAACAAACTTCTTTATAATAAAACTATTTAAGTACTATTTATTTAAATACTATTAACAATGTCATAGGATTTAAAATATACACACAGAATATTAATGTGTGGTTATTCATCATGAAATTAAATTGCAATCTATTTGCAAACATTATTTACTAAATTGATACGTATACTATGGTTCAGATACTTTTGCATAAATTGCTTGTGGCATGAATAATTTCCCACTATTCTAAACCAAAGTAACAGTTCTGTTTCTGTTTCCAGGTATTGTAGCAATATTAGACCTCATTTATGAATAATTTCAGCGAGTGAAGTTATTTTGTTGCACAAGGCCTTTGAAACAGCGAGGCAATCTATAATATAATTAGACTCGGTATTCCAGCCACGACAATTGAGTTGCTGTTTAATATGGAGAGGAAGATGTATTTTGTACTCTAAGTGCACTTTAAATTCCAATAGAAGTTTTTAAATACACTAAGTTTTTTCAATATACTAAAATAATGTATCAGGCTCTATAGAATCGATTCACAACGTTGTATATTATAGAAATATTCATGTTCAGAAACCTACATAATTTATTGCCATGATTTTCTTGGAAATCACTTGTTTCTCAATAGAATTTAACGTGGAGCCGAATTGTAGTACACATTATAACACCTTAAAAAAGTTTTTTCTCTAGGGTCATATAATGTAGCATTAGTAAATTTCGTTCATGTTTTTTGTTGTAAACTGTATAGTTTAAACAAATACAATATCAATGGATGGGTTAAAATAAGTGAAACAAAACACAAATAACTCAATAATATTATTGCTGACTAAAAATAACTTGAATTTTGCGACGTTACAGATAATGTTATAGTATTTCCTACAAGGCTTGACAACTGGTATTTAAGCCTATTTGCAGAACATAAGAGTGAATATTTACAAAACTTTTGTTACTTTTCCCTCCTCTACAGGAGGAACACCTAAAAGATTCAGGTTTACTGGAATACTTTGGTTTGTGAACATTAAATTAACCTTAATAAACATGAAGAGGAAATGGTGTCCGTTTGATTTATGTAAGAATAATTACATAGCATACTCTTGTATACATGTTAAGCCTTTTATTTATGTATTTAATAAAATAAAAAACACAGAAAACAGAAACTGTCACCAAAGCAGAATGTTTAAATCAAATATTTTAAATTTTTTTAATTATTTAAATATTTTATTGATACATACAAAACATAAAACGTGATTTTCTTACCTTGGTTAACTTAAATAAACTAACTTATAAAGGTTAGGTTGACCACTGAAAAGTTAACTCCTGTCAAATAAACATTGGTTGAGGGATGGATATCTTAGCGATTCTTATAAATAACAAATGGATAAGTTAACAGTAACATTAAAGACATTTTAACGTATGTTAACGTATTTTAACACCTTCATCCATAAAAGTGCACGTGCGCTAACCACTAACTACCCCTAGGGAAGGCCGATGGGAGGGGAGAGCTCAGCAGAGCGAGAGAGAGTACAAAGCACAAAACAAAAACTCTTGTGTTGAGATAATAAGTCGATATATCGAGATAGTTAGTCGATATATCGAGATACTAAGTCGACATATCGAGATACTAAGTCGATATATCGAGATAGTAAGTCGATATATCGAGATACTAAGTCGATATATCGAGATACTAAGTCGATATATCGAGATACTAAGTCGATATATCGAGATATTAAGTCGATATATCGAGATACTAAGTCGATATATCGAGATACTAAGTCGATATATCGAGATAGTAAGTCAATATATCGAGATACATAAGGCGAAATATCGAAAAAGTAAGTCAATATATCGAGATCCTTAGTCGATATATCGAGATACTAAGTCGATATACTATGTCAATAAATAAAATTACGAATCTCTTTACTGCCTCTCACTTGGTGAAATTGTATTTGTAATACAGACAATTTTTAAGCTATGGTATGAAAGATTTCACCGGGATTCTTGCAAACTTAAAACCAAAGTAACTTGAACAAATAAAAATCCTGTACACTGGCCGACTTCACTTGGCGAGGCTTAACAACGTTAACCAACCCGGATTACTAAAGTCTTTGGGAGACAATGGTCGACACGAAGTTATTAAGGAAAGAGGATTTATGAAGTTGCTCTATTGGAATTTTCTCTTTGTTCAAAATGCGTAATGCGTGAAGTGGGTCGAAAGAAGTGTATTGCACATTTTTTATGGCAAATGGTAAATTAGTTATTGGAAAGATTGGAAGGTTAAAAAATAAGCCTAGTTGACGTGGTGCCCTCACTTTATCTGACCTGTACATAACAATTCAGCTATTTGCTATTAGATATATTTTAGCTGCAAGTCGATTGATATGAATTTTTAAATGCTAAACGAAATTGTACTTGACTTTTTCCATAACATCAGCAACTATTTTAGTAACTTAACTCATACAAACCATAACAGCTGCCATTTGGAAATGTTAGTGTTATTTATAGTTTACCAAACTTCATCAATATATCTTTAATAGTTTCAACAATATAAATTTTAAACAAATTTATCTCACTAATTTTTTGTTTTTTAAAGTTCTAAGAGACTTATAAGAGTCTCAAGTTAATCATAAGTTAAGTCTAACTCATTAAAATGTCACTCTTATTAAAATTTACGAAAGGTGCACTTTACGGCTACATGCAATGGATAAGTAAGGGAAACAAAACCCGTCTTGAAAAGTTGTCAATTTGTTGGACCGTGAAACGATAATTTTGTTGAACACTTTAAGCTGCTTTAGTCTCCGATTAAAATTGAAAGATTTTCAAAACTTTCACAAACCCTAATTTGGTAGGTTTCTTTTTTACATATTTTTTTATCGAAACTAATATTTTTATATTTGTTTTTATAACTAGTTATCTTTTAGAAGTGATCATAACTCGAAATAGTAGTACAGTATCATTATCTCATTTTACCATCACTTGATGCATGATAACCAAGTAGCTTATGTCTTCAGTAATTCATACAGGCTTAATAACTCATCCAGGAAAAAAATGTACTACTAATTTACTAATTTAGAGGTTAAGTTGATTGGTATAACCAAGCTGTACAAATTATTGTTGACTAGCTTTGTAACTAAGTACTAAGTTGTAGCATTCACGCTATTGATAGGAACAGTAGAAGGGTTACTAATAGTTACTTTTAGTTGTAACTATTGATTAGTAGAGTTGAAAATTACAAGAAGTGAATTATGTTTTCGGAGTATGTGTAAGCCATCAAAGACTAGATCTCAAACAATGTAAAAGCCAAATCAAAGTTTATTTAGGAAATTTAAACCTAAATATATCAACCACTTAATACACTGACTGGTTCTTTGCTAAGGATAAAAGCCAGACCTCAAAAGTATTATGCTTGATTCAAAAGTGTTAACACTAATCGTGTGGATCGCCATGCAAATAAACAATTGAACATTTTCTTTCAATAGTATTCAGTATGACATAGCTTATTATTCATTCAGTCTCGTTTGAAATATAGTAACTGTTTATTTCCAAAATATTTGTCTTACAGATTTTTAGTTAAACATTGGGCAGTAATTCTAAACTGAATTACAATTTGGGCTCCAGACCTAAATTGAATGAAAAGTAAGCAAAAGGGATTAAAGAGATATAAAGATGGATATTACTTTAAAAAAGACGATGTCAAGAGATACAGAACATTATTATTTATCACAGTCACATTACATTATTACAAAAACATGAAAGCAATTAGTAGTTTTTGTAATACTTTGGTTCAACAACTCGATAAAAAGTCTCCAGATGACGTTCCCTGGCGGCAGCAACCTCGTGAGTGTCTGCCAGGTATCCGGACTTGAGCACCACAGGCTTGGCGAGGGGTCCGTGGTAAGGTGCCACATGATGGGAGTATCCATGGTCGGCTCCGTAGTCTGAGGCATATCTGCCACTGTCGTGGTCACCGTAAGCCTTGGCCTTGGCTACGGCGACGAAATGCTCAGCCTTAGCAGCGGCCACCTCGTGAGTGTCTGCAATGTGTCCGTCATGCAGGACGTGTGGGATGGCGGTAGGTCCGTAGTATCTGATGTCTCCAACATGGCCGTCATACCTGTAAGAGCCACTGTATTCCTGGCCGTGACCGTATTCGTAGTCTCCTCCGTAGTGAGATTCCTTGGCTAGAGCGGCGAGATGAGCGTTCTTGGCTGCCGCTACCTCATGGGTGTCTGCCAGGTAGCCGTTGTGGAGGACGACAGGCTTGGCGGTGGGTCCGTGGTAGTAGCTGCAGTACACACTCTGGGTGTAAAAGGCAGCAACAAGCACCAAACTCTGCAATAATAATTATAATTTTATACTAACTATTTTAGTGACAAGATTACTGTATGTATAATAGGAATAGGAATTACATTCATTTACTGAAATAATATAAACAAGAGTATATAATTGTTTTATTTATTGCATGTAAGTACACGATATGTGAGGAAAATGCAGTGACATCGATCTCGGTTGATTGTGTAATATATGCAAATAGGCTGAGTTTGAACAAGGAGTAAGGCGGACGAAAAATATAGTTGACCTACTAAAATTATAGGTGACAAATTTTAGATGTATATATATGCAATACTGATGTGATATATGCAATAACTGAGAGTGTTTAAATACAGTCAATGTTGTGTAACACATCCTCAGTTCTCAGACATACACGTGAAAAATGTGAAATGGCAACCTTCATCACGGATGAAAGATGAGAAAATTATGTGACATTTGCATAACTTTAGAATAGCTGTACAGGAAAATTACTCACACTGAGTTAGGGTTTCATGATTTGTTACGTATTAATCCATCTATTATTGATATCCTTTTAAATTAATCTCTAATTTGACTGTGTTTATTTGGATACTTCTTGGATACTTGGATACTTCTTCTCGTGTCCTTAGAATACTTTGATTTGGATTACAAAAACTAAAAATAATTACATAGCATGGATTCTAGTTTTATTCTAGTAACGAATATTTTATTTTATACTTACTCTCAGCAAAAACATACTCACAGTTTACTCTACATATT
Source organism: Macrosteles quadrilineatus (assembly GCF_028750875.1). Taxonomy (NCBI): domain Eukaryota; kingdom Metazoa; phylum Arthropoda; class Insecta; order Hemiptera; family Cicadellidae; genus Macrosteles; species Macrosteles quadrilineatus. Next base: position 163,972,009 of record NW_026542594.1, read on the forward strand.
TTCCACATACTATCAAAACATCAAAAACTCAATCTTTAAGTAAAAAAAGTTTCTTTCCAATTAGTATATGAATATTAAATTTAAAAAGCTATATACAAGTGTTTCAGTCTTCAAAATAATAATAAACTGTACACTAAATCTCTAACATTTCTCAAACAGTTAATTAAGTGAAAAAACTTTGCTTAACACTTGCTGAAATTAATGGTTGTAACCCGCCTACGGTAAAGGCATGAAAAATTACCTGATGTTTGTTGGTTGAACATGTTTAATTTGACCCTAAATAACAAATTCCAGCTGTAATGTTTCCCACGTTGCATTTTCTGTGCTTCAAAAATTTCTGTAATTGTTCTGGCTTAGTTAATCAGGTACTTACGGAAAAAATAAGTTTCAACTTAAATTTTCATTATATTTTTGATTAATATTTGGTTGAAAGAATAATGATAAAACTAAATTAATGGCTTAAGTTTTTTGTTTAGGAAATTTTCCCTATAGAGATAAATCTACTACCGTGAATACCATGGTAAGCCCCGAAACCAATATACTTGTTGTAGTGTGCTTGTTTATGGACATATTTGGATAAAATTTGACAAATTTATTTATTTCATATAAATATATTCTCATTTCCTTAATAAACGTTATTTAGTCTTCCCTGATGCAGCAAACATAAGTACTGGCATTGACTTTATATCTCTACACCTGGTTAAACCTAATAAGGAATGAACCTGTGATTTTCAAAGAAATAATTAAGCAAAAATCCAATCACACAAAATGAATTTAATTTAGTCTACAGGTTTCATAAGGTGGGGTATTTTAATTACCGAAGGTGTTTATGAGCTTCACACTTAGCTTCACAAAAAGGTGGGCCACTCACCTTTTTACGAAAGTATATTTATTCCCAGCCCAAAAATATCACTTATTAATTCCATTTCATAAATTAATTATTTCTCAGTTAGTGATTAAGGTAAGTAACTTGACATTTATGAGTTCTTTGTTGTTTTAAACGAAAATAGCTTGCTCGCTTGCCTTTTTAAATTGAAAAAATTCTTCTGTTAATTGGCTTAGATATCTCTTGATAGCTTTGCATCATTATGTTGCTATAAAAGTACAGTAAAATATTTGAACAAACTTACAAAAAAACTGACATTCCAATAATGTTTTTATGTAGCATTAGAAACAATTAATTTAGAATCAAGCTACTGAATATATTCAAATGTTAAGAATGTCTTAAGGCAGGTAAAGCGCTGACTTCTATGACATTATGATGTTTTATTTCGGATTAACTTTAGCAAACAATTGAATAAATAATTTGTTATCAAGGGGTTTGATCAAAGTAATAGTTATTTGTGCAACTAGTGAGAAAAGTGAGCAATTGACTCACTCGAGAGAAATCCTTACTCACGAGCCGTAGGCGAGTGAAGAATTGTTTCTCGAGTGAGGCAATTGTACTTTGAACTCGAGTTGCAGATTATACTTTTCCTACAGTTACCATAAAACGAATAAATTGGTGAAGAAACATAACCTATTTTTACACAGAAGTGAACTTTTAATATAACATTTAATGTGAAGTGACAAATACAACAGTACAACAGCTGACCAGCTAATTTACAGCCAGTGCTGCTAACGTATTTCGCGCGCATACGACGTTGCCTGCATGTTACGCGCTCACTATTTCGTGCCTTCACGTTGCAAATCTGGAGTGAGACAAAGTAATTAGAGTGAGACAATGTTAACATTGTCTCACTGATGAGTGAATTGGCCACTTTGCTTTCTCAAATCAGTGAGAGAACATGTACATTGTTAGGTAACTGTAGGTAACATTATTATAAATACATAAACATATAGTTAGTCAGTGTCGATAAAATTATGTTATTTTTTATATCAACTTCATCCCTACATTGTTTAACTGCGATTCTGTGCGTGACTGAAATTTACTAAGCATTGAATTACAAATAGTTATCACTGTAACAAAGGGCGTCTAATGAAGTAACCAGAGCTCGTAAAAGTGTAATGTTATTTTGAAGAATCTTAGGAAGTAAACAAATAGGAGTAATTGATGTGATTTTCAAAATGTATTTGACACTTGGGGTATAAAGAAAATTAATATACAATACTAGGAATGTAACTCAGCTTTTAAATATTGGCGATACTCACTATATAAATATTTTGTAATTTAAAACTTGTTAAAAACAACTCAAAAGATAGTAAATGTTAGTCTTCAGAAGCTATATGAACTTGGATTTTGAAAAGAACCCTCTTTACAGAATCATCAACTTTCCATAAAACACACATTCATAAAAAGATTTAAACATGAAGTTGAACTATTTACGATACTTGTAAATGAAGATCAGACAAATGAAACATTAGTTTAATTAATGTTTAATTCGAGTAAATAGGCCTATTACGTAAAGAACAATAATGTGTACAAATACCAGACAAAATATAGACTATAATGATAACTATTATTAGTTTTAATGTTTATATATCGTCAATATCCAATAATGTTATCAGGCCTTACGTCTGTAGTAACGAGTAGGCTTTACTATTAAGACTAAGCGTTTTGGTTGAAAAGGGGAAGATTTGAAGGATCGCGTGTCTAAACTGATAACAAACTAATCCCATAGGCTTTAACCTTTGTAATTTAAATTCAGCTCGGTAATTACACAACCTAGTGATGCATGTAGGCATACTCTTAAGACAGTTAACGACACGGTCCTAGTCCGGTGCCATATTAGATCTTTTATTATTGTTTTTTATCACGTAAGTACTGCATTGCGACGTTAGACCACTGTATTTTTACAAAGGAGCACTTTAATAAACCATTATTGTAAATTTAAGTAATCTCAACTCACTTGTAGGCATGTGTGTCTGTATTTCGTAAATATACGTTAAAAGAAAAAGCATACTATGCCAGAATGAAAAAAGAACATTACGACCATTACATTATCGAAATAAAATTTTTTTCAATATCTTATACCACAGTTTTACAAATAATACAAACGCTCAAACAACATAGTTGCTAAATTGTATTGTAGCATTGTGTAAAACTCAATTGGAATAATGTTTCCACTAAGCGTATGTCTTTTGATGCTTTGTCGGTTTTTCTTTCTGATGGCATTATATTGTAAACAGAGATTTCTACTACACTTAACTAAATTATACTGTTTTATGCACTCCAAAAACCTGAAAACTTTGGATAAAGATCTAGTAAACGTATTAAATGTAAGAATATTGATAAAAAGAATAAATGTACAATGTTCTTAGATAAATTACAGCTTTGAAAGTTTTGTCAAGTATGCACGAAGTACATTACGTCTTCATTTACTGTACTTATAAAATATTCAATAGAGCATAAGTACGTATTTAACTCTTTAAATGGTGATAATGAGTTTCATGGTGGCTGAATAAGCATGAACCATCTAAATGTTTTTCATACATATAATTCAGTTTTGATACAAAATTTAAACGTTTCTCAAGCTGCTATCCTGCTATAAACTGTTATATTGCTAAGCATCTAATCATCATAGTGTAATTTGACTATTTTCAATTCAAAGTCTCTTTGTTGATTTTCTAAATCAATGAATTTTATTTCTTTTTTGTCACAGAATATATTTCCAAATTTCACTGAATTGTGAGATGAAAACTAAACGTCCCTTCCTAAAGGGAAACAGAGGAAATTTTAGATTGGAATCCATTCGAGTAGGATAATTTGTGCCAATAGAAGTACATGGCTTGTAAATAACGATACTTTTTAAAACGTTAATATTCTTATCGTTCTTTGTTACTATCGAAAGTAATCAAGAAATACAGTTTTCCTAAGCAGAAACTATTAAGTTAATTGGTAATAATTTGATTGCGTTTGAGATATTATAAACATACGGTACTATCCATTAAAAGTATGGACGAGTTCCAGTTTCCTATAATGTTAGTACTTATACTATTAAGTAAGCCGTAAACATTCGTACGCGTTTGAATTTCCTTCGATCACATTGACAAATGCTTAAGAATCTTGGAGAGGATCTAGTAAAGAGTGCATACTTAAATGTTGCAAATATTTTCAGTTTTGATTCTTGCAATGCCTCTGATAATCCCGACTTTACTTATTTCCTGCTTCAAACGCTTGAAAAACTAGTAGAAACTACTACTCTTTCTACTCTTTCTGCGAAAATTCTTAGTTCTGGATAGAACTTTATACCAGTCCGAGTTAATGTCAATGTCCAGGGACTTAGCAACTTCTCTATGCTCTCCTCATCCTTATATAAGTGCTCTCCTACCTATAATTTAATAGTGTGTCAGATTTTTTAATATAGCCTATTATAACTGTATCGGTTCAATTAAACAATAGTTTGGGCAACATAAATTATTATTGGATTGAGCATAGATAAATAATAATATGACGGATTTTTTATGTGAGTTAGAGTTTTGGAAATGACCACGATCTCAACGTATCCAATGCATCTTAAATTTTCAAACTTTAAAATAAATTATTAATTTAAATGTTTTACTGTAGTGAGGCCACTTGATCAATTTTCGAAACCATAAGAAATTAATTATATAACCATAACAAAATACAGTAGTAATGTAGAATTAAAAAGTAGTAATGGAAACCATTTAGCTTCTTCGATGTAATTCTTTGAATTGAATTCAATGTTCTTTCCTTAAACAAGAAAACTATAGCAAATCCAAATTGCAACCCTCTCAAGTAAAAGCTTTTGTGGTGATAAAACTTTATGAAGTGTAAGGGAAAGGAACTAATTTAACCATTCGTTTCCAGGACGTTTTATCTTAGGTAAACTAAATACTGTACACATTCACACCGTAAAGTTATTTTTATCCTATAATTTTATAAACTAACAAGTATTGTTAATTAACAGCCTACTTTAATTGTATTCAGTTTTACTAAATATTTATATACTTTCATAACCGTATAACTAAGCATTGCAATTTGATTGATTGATATAAAACATTACATTAGTTGGCAGATAGTTAATATTGTAATCTTTTAAAACATTCTTAAGCGTTGCTAAGTATTGTAAGTGAATAATGTATATATAAGAACAATACATTATGCATTTAGGACCACATAAGTTTTTTAATTTGCAAGCAATCATTTAATTAGACTAAGAAAAAAAAATTTATTTCATATTCAATTCGGTTTTCACTTACACAAATATCACAGTACGTGATAATGTTTCTATAAAAGCACGCCTGAATTAATATCTGCAATGCCAGACATTTCCTACCTATCGAGTATTTAAACCTACACTCTCTCATTAAAAGCTCCAGTCGCATACACCATTCTAGGCCATGAACATGTCTTGGGTGAGTAGTGTAATATAGAAAGATAACTTAGTGACAACTTTTAATAGCTTTATACTGTACTACATACAGACTATCACTATATATATGTTCTATAGAATATCACTATAGAAATAATATGAATGTTTATGATTACGAACTTAAATAAGTATGGTATTACAGATTTTAGTTCTTGTCGCTGCCTTGTACACCCAGAGTGTGTACTGTAGTTACTACCACGGACCCACCGCCAAGCCTATCGTCCTCCACAGCGGCTACCTGGCAGACACCCATGAGGTAGCAGCAGCCAAGAACGCTCATCTCGCCGCTCTAGCCAAGGGATCTCACTACGGAGGAGACAACGAATACAGTAACGGCCAGGAATACAGTGGTTCTTACAGGTATGACGGCCATCATGGAGTCATCAGGTACCACGGACCCACCGCCATCCCACACGTCCTACATAACGGACACATTGCAGACACTCACGAGGTGGCCGCTGCTAAGGCTGAGCATTTCGCCGCCGTAGCCAAGGCCAAGGCTCACGGAGGCTACGGTGACAACTACAGTGGCAGATACGCCTCAGACTACGGCACCGACCATGGCCACCCTAATCATGTGGTGCCTTACCACGGACCCCTCGCCAAGCCCGTGGTGCTCAAGTCCGGATACCTGGCAGACACTCACGAGGTCGCTGCCGCCAGGGAACATCATCTGCAGGCTTTGACTCGATCCAGCAACGAAAATCCTTGAATGATTTAGCTATCTATCAATAAATATTTTGTTCACAATTTGTAAATGCCTATTGTTTATAAACTATGTTTTTATTTAAGTATGGAGTTTCAATCATACATTTTATAGAATACATTTTTGAATTAATTTTTCACTGAATACTTAAGTATAAGACCCTTTGAGGTCATTTTTTGTAATTTTTCGGCGATTATAGGTTGCCATTCAAGCAGTCAGGAAAATTGCGCCCGGCAACATATACTTACCATTCAACCGAAAAATATATATTTTTTATATTTTTTTTGTATAGGTCACCATTTTTGAACAGTTGGGAAACGGCAGGCGGCGACCTATACTCACCATTCGACCGCAAAGGGTTGATTATCACCGATGATTATCATTATATTTGGTCAAAAGATTGTAGAGGAAAAATTAAACATATTAAGTACTGATTGTCCTTAGTTGTTGCATATTATGTTTGATCATACTACAGTAACTCATGTATATTCTAGAACTTAATATACAGAATTATAATGTTTTTTTATATGATAAAGGTGTTAGCATTTGTTTATAATTGACAAACTTTCATATAGCTTGAAGCAATTTAAAAACTCAAATACAAGTGTTTCTTTATTTATGAGAGAACAGATATAATGCTTAAAATTTTAATATTTTATTTTATTTACAACAACACTAAGTTAACCCGACATCCAAAATTAAGATTGACAAGCAAAGCTAAATAAAGAAATTTAAAACGGTAATTTATTTTGTTATTTTCTCGTACTGTAAAAAGAGAACTATTGATCAATTATCTCGTGAAGTATTTAAGACATGGAAGTTTTTTATAATTTGACGAAGAAATACACTCTTCTGTACAAACTCCGGTACGTGCTCCATTTACTGAACAAACATAATCTCAGTGGCCGTGGCCTTTGTTTGGTTCGTTGCTGTGGCTATCCCTTTCACAGTCGTTTACATACCGTCTGATTTTTACAACTGAGTTGGCATTTTATAACTGGTAATTTAGCCGAGGCAAGAATGGTAGTCAGAAAGTAATTTCCGTTATAGATTGTCCCCTTAGCCTTGCTTAATTAATTTTAAAGGTCCAGTGCTACTGACCAACTTGCTTAAAACGGGATTTAATCTGAATTGCAATTAACCATCTAACTACCTAACCTCAGTTGAATTTTTAGCCTTAGTCAAATTGTACAACAAACGAAATAGTATGTGAAAATTAATTTAAAGTAGGCTATTTTAATTTATAATTGAAGCATTGTTGAGGAAGATAAATCACTCCTCATAGTGTTTATCAACGGCTTTTAAATATATTATAAACTAGACAGTTATTTTTTTAACATACTTTACTAACAAAAAAAGGTTGGTGTTTGATAATAACATATAAAGGGTTTGGACAATGTCTTTAAAAAAAGGTAAATATATGTTTTATAAGGTTTTAATATGTTAGCCTAATATCGTAGTAACGCACAAATATAAAATATGTTTCATTAATCAAATAGCCTAATCGTCTAAACAAACATTTATATTATTTTTATCATAATGTTAAGATGTTTCTCTGCAAAATTTGTCAGCTACAAGGGAAGTTTTAAGGGTTAAGAGTGTTTTATTATTTAATTCTACTTTAGAGAAATGTTTTGAACCCCTTTAAAACGCGCCATTTCCTGTTTTTGTTTTAACTTTAAGACCAGCTTCACTACAGAAATTATGATATTGTATCCACACACTGTGTGGAATAAAGTGATATTTTCAACAATAACAATGTTTTTGGCATAATTTTACAAGATATCCTATTATCCCAATTACAAACGCCTTAAAATATGAAAAAAATACTATTTGTAAGCTCAGAACTCCGAAAGTACCTAGCAATACTATACCTAGTAAAACTATAAAATTGAAATAATGGATTAATATAATATTTAGGTGATGACGCAGCCTGTGTGTTTGAAGACAATCTATCCAGTCCATAAAACTAAGTTTATTTTGTAATGTTAAAAAAAATACGTTCATTCATCAACACTGATACTACTTTACTCTCGACGCCCTTTGCAAAAGCAATAACTATCTAAAAGTATGTCTTAGTATTCCACCCACGACAAGAAAGCTGTTAAATATTGCAGGGAAGACTTCCTTGAAACATTAATTAAGTACAACAACTTTGTGAAAAGTATAGCGAGACTAAACAGATTATTTAGTACCAACCATCAAATAAACATAGATCATTCAAAATTTAGTTTCACCATCATTCTATCGTTTGGCTTCTCAACTTTTTGGTACTCGAATAACATTATTCATACCATGGTCATTCGATTGCAGTGCTTGAAGCAAAAAGTACAAGTACACTTACGAGTTTTCTATTCAATACCTTAAAATAATAATCTCTTAAATTAAGTGTTAGAGTAGAAAGCGTGATAGTTACAATGGCATCAGATGAAAACTATTTGGAATCAGAATGTAGACTTGTAATAATTATTGAAATATAAAGTTACAAATGTATCACTAAAAGTTTGATGGTATAAAAAATGAGAAAAATTTAGGAGGACGAAAATCTTTCCTTGTTTGCTCTTAGCCAAAGTTAAAGTTTGATTTTAAAATGAATGACAACCAATGATAGATCGGATCTTTGTTTGTACTCATCAATCTTTATGATTGATGCAAGTCTGCGAACTTTTTGAACTTTTACTTATCCCCCAACAAAGATTGTGATCTTAGCTCTGTAATAATGTATATTGTATTCAGATTTACAACAATGTTTATGCATTAAACAATGTAACCAACTAAACACCGCATGCATACTCCATTAAAAATTACTACTGTATATAATACACGAATTCAGTTGTAAAATGAGGCTAAATAAGGCTAAGCTCTTCTCTTTGAGCCTTATTTTACGACTAAAAACCGTGATATTAACTAATTTTCATGTGATTTTTTTAAACGTGGTGTCCTTTGATAGAATACTTTGAATACTAAAAAAAGGGTTGTTAACTATTTTTCACAAATTATACATTTCTTAGTCATTTAAGTTATAAAATTAAAACAGCTGCTATTTTTAACACCAAATATACACTGTAATGCTTGTTTTGTGTAAATACTTTATTTCGCTACTTTAAGTTGTATATTAAATGTCATAAAGATGTGTTTTCAGTTGTAGGAATATGACATCTAAATAATAAAAAAACTTCGAATATTTTGTCAGTGTAGCGATTTTCAAAAACTAATTATTTTAGAGTTTGTTTTATTTTTACCGACAAAACTCACTCCAAAAGTTTGACTGTTTAATTAAGGGACACCCTGTATAATAGTTCAAGAAGCTGATGGTCTTTTTTATTAGACTCCGGATGGCTTCCTTATCCGTAATCTCAAATTAAATGCAAAATGTCCCAATTTATCCTACTGAAAAGCACTCTAGGTATTTAGTAATTTTATTCCGCACGTATTTGGGAAACATGAAATCCAGAAATGGCACTAATAATGTTAATGTAGATATTTAGTAATACAGTATCGTTATTAATTAGTTAAAGCACACATTTATGACGAAAATTTTAGAGCTAAAATATACAATGATAGTACAGTAATTAAATTTAGTACATAATGGAAAAGATATTACAACATTTTTGTAATATCACAAACTCTATTTTTAATAGTAAGGTTTTGAACATTAAATTCCATCTTAAAATTACACGGAATAAATTAGGGTACCTTCCTGTTAAAGGGAACATTCATTATTATCGATGATTTTTTTCGATATATCGATATTAACAGATTGAAACATATCAGCTGACAACTACGATAAATATTGTTCAGTATGTGAAACTGTTCTAAAAAAATAACCTAACATAACTAACCAAACTTGCTGTAACATTTAAAAGTTCCGTGTTTAACTTGCCTTTTCTATTATCAAACCCAAACGGAATTTTTAAATGGTACAGCAAGTTTGGTTGGTTATGTTTGGTTAGCTTAGAACAGTTTCATTTTTTAATCCATATATTAGACTATTTTAGCCTAAACAAGATCAGTTAGTTATTGTTGTCAATTTGTAATGGATCGGATCGGAAAACTAAAATATTGATATATCGAAACAAAATCATCGATAATAATGAATGTTCCCTTTAACAGGAAAGTACCTAAATTAGTTAGGTGCCTATATCTTTAATTCTGTATTTGAAATATGTTTAGAGAAAAGAAATTGGTAATTCCGTTATGTTATAATAGAGTACCTATCGATATGAAGTGTTTGAATAAACTATTTTAACGCAGAGGTAAATATATTCAAACACAACTTAACAGAAAGAATTTGGAGCAGAGCTAAAGCAGCGTGGGAAAGATTACAACTGGAATTTTCATTTAGGGTCAAATGAAACACGTTCAACAAACAAACCTCCTCAGTGTAATTCTTCACGCCATTACGAAAGCGTGCCACAACCATTAATTCAAGCAAGAGTTTAAAGATGCTCTTAGACATCATTAACTGTTCAGCATTGTTTAAGATTTATTGTACTACTAATGAAAGATCTCGACAATCATAACTGAAACTTATTTATAGTTTTGGGTAATAAAGCTGAAAAACTAGTACATACTAAGTCTATGAACCATGGTAAACATAGTTGCATTTTTTACTGACGAGGATTTTGTAAGAAAAAAACACTTGAAACTGAATATGTGGTCAGAGAGTACGGTGTGTTATAATATTTGTTTATACTCATAATAATACAACACTAAATGATTCTTCATAAAAATTTTCAAAAGTCATTAAACTATAATAAAGGACTAGGCTAATTCAGGATTATAAGTACTGTGTAAATTCATTACACCATGAAATTTTACTGGAATACACAATTATTATTACTGAAAATCATTGAACTACACCATTGTAGTAATTGGGAGAGAATTTTCTCTGACATTATAATTGACAAATATCTTCCTTATCTTCCATGATGAAGGTTGCCATTTCCTATATTTCACGTGTATGTCTGAGGACTGAGGATGTGTTACTCAACATTGACTGTATTTAAGCACTCAGATTTTCCTGACAGACCATTAGTTTCATCTCAGAGTTGAGGTTGCATACAACAGTCATACAATGAAGACAGCTCTGGTGAGTAGCTCCATAACAATTATTTAGGTTTGATGCCATTTAATGAATGTAAATGTAATGTTTCGCCTTAAAATTGGTATATATTTAAAACGATATCCCTGAAAGTATCACTACAGAATGAGTCTTGGTTGGTTTTTACTTGTAATAGAAAATCACAATGAATAAATATGTCATTAAAATCTTACTAATGAATTCATATATAACTTTTTAGTTATTATTTTATTAATACAGTTTTGTTTGTTTTAGATTTTAAAAATTTAACCATTTTGTAACTATAATACAACTAGTAGTTGATTTTGTGTGTAGCTCTAACGATTGTGACAAATACAGTTTCCATACATAATTCAAAACTTGTTAAAATTGTTTAATATTTAAAACGTGTTAACATGTGTTATTAATAACGTTTAAAAAATGTTTTGTCAAATGTGTTGTTAACAACAAAAAAATGTTGTTAAAATAACATATTTTACAGGGTTTCGCAATTGTTGCTGTCCTTAACATGCGGAATGTGTACTGCAGTTACTACCACGGACCCACCGCCAAGCCTGTCGTCCTCCACAACGGCTACCTGGCAGACACACATGAGGTAGCAGCAGCCAAGAACGCTCATCTCGCCGCTCTAGCCAAGGAATCTCACCACGGAGGAGACTACGGATACGGTCATGGCCAGGAATACAGTGGCTCTTATGACGGCCATCATGGAGACATCAGGTACCACGGACCCACCGCCAAGCCTGTCGTCCTCCACAACGGCTACCTGGCAGACACACATGAGGTAGCAGCAGCCAAGAACGCTCATCTCGCCGCTCTAGCCAAGGAATCTCACTACGGAGGAGACTACGGATACGGTCACGGCCAAGAATACAGTGGCTCTTATGACGGCCATCATGGAGACAGCAGGTACCACGGTCCCACCACCATCCCACACGTCCTGCATGACGGACACATCGCAGACACTCACGAGGTGGCTGCTGCTAAGGCTGAGCACTTCGCCGCCGTAGCCAAGGCCAAGGCTCACGGAGGCTACGGCGACCACTACAGTGGTAACGCCTCAGACTACGGCACCGACCATGGACACTCCCATCATGTGGCGCCTTACCACGGACCCCTCGCCAAGCCCGTGGTGCTCAAGTCCGGATACCTGGCAGACACTCATGAGGTCGCTGCCGCCAGGGAATATCATTTGCAGGCTTTTCATTGAGTTTTGGAACCAAATCATTACAAAAACTACTAAATGCCTGTATATTCTCTGGAAAAGTGTCATTTAACTGTGATGAATCATTTTCTTTAGCAGTTGTCAATGAAATTTTTTATTCAATGTAATATCCATCTTTAAAACTTCTGCCGAAGCTGTTTACATGCTGCATACAACTAAATGTGCTAAGGTTTACTGAGCTTTATTGATTTATTATGTGACATCGGAAACAAAGTGTACTATTATGTAATGGGTAATGAGTGATAGCATGAGCAGAGAATAATTAAAAAAAGATAACTTCTAAGTTGTAGCATATAATACACAGCTCATCAAAATGAATGTATTTTGTAAAACCTATACACAGAGAAAATAATATTGAAATAAGTTAATAATGGAGACTACTTTGCATCAGATGCCTGCCTCTTGATACAGCAATAACCATCTATAATTAGATTCTTAGTATTCCAACCTGCCAGAGCTGCTGTTAAATAATGTAGCTAGAACCTGAAATAAGTAACGAGTGGGATTTATGGGTACTTTTGGGTTATATTATGCTGAGACTATTACATTGCTATTCTGATTGTCAACAATCAGAATTAAATCAATTTCTACGTATAGAAATAATAGACAGACCACATAGCAATAGAAGACAGCAGATTACCTCATCGTATAAAGGCCTGTATCTAACAGTTTTTTTTTTTTATGGGGAGGAGGTGAAAATGCATTTACGCACTCTGAGGTGCTCAATGGCCACTCAGTAGTGCCGGACTCCCGCGGGCTCATTGTCCCCGGACTACCGGCTAAAAAACCCCCTCGTCTCCTAGGAACTGTAGCCTGGAACTGTTTCGCACATTACTTCGGGCTAGGCCTTTTATACTACGCCCCTAGGGCTTTCCTTCTGGTTTCCTCAGAAAACTAAGGCCGATCGAGGTCGACCTTCTTATCCCGAAGTATGGCTTCAACGAACTGCTTTACACAGTTCCAGTTTCCTTCCCCCTGTATCATAGCTCCAACGATGTTGTCGGGAGTAATGTCGACGCCGATCTCGGAGATCAAGGAGGCTCGGCGGACATGCCACCTGTCGCAGAAGAAGAAGGTATGCTCAGCCGTGTCTGCAATGCCTGGACAGTACATACAGTCTGAGCTGGCAGCCTTCCCCATTCTGTGCAAAAAGGCCCGAAAGTACCCGTGACCCGAAAAAAATTGAGTCAAGTAGTACCCAACCTCACCATGCTCCCGTTCCACCCATGGTCGGATGCTAGGAATGAGCCTGGCGGTCCAACGTCCCCGAGACTCGGCTTCCCATTCACGCTGCCAGCGGTCGAAACTGCGGTTGCGTTCTTCTCTGGCAGCAGTCTCTCTATCTACTTCAGGTCTCCTGCGGTAGATCGCCTGTCGCTCCCTCGCGAGATGAAAGACGGGGATGACACTGGCAATCACCATGACTGCAGGCTCGGAAACCGTGCGGTAAGCGGAAGCAACTCGCAAGGCACCTCGACGCTGAACACGGGAGAGCCTGTCACGGAAGACACGCCTCTCCAGCACGTGGGCCCAGATTTCAGCGCCGTACAAGAGTACTGATTGGACGGCAGACATCAGTAGGCGGCGTTTGCAGGAGCGGGGGCCGCCGACGTTTGGCATAAGCCTACTAAGGGCAACAACTCCCTTAGCGGCTTTGTCAACAGTTCGCTTTATCTGCTCGCCGAAAGAAATTTTGCTGTCAATCATAACACCAAGGTATTTGGCATACGGCTTGGTCTCCAATTGGGCATGGCCTACTTGCAAAGGGAGGACGGTGGGAATTCTTTTCTTGGTTACGATAAGCCGTGGTCCCGCATCCACTCGTTGACACGGAGCATCACTATACCAAGTTTAAGCTCTGCTTCTTCAACGGTTCTGCCTGCAACCAGAGCAGCGACGTCGTCGGCGTAGCCAACGAGGCGGGTCTCGTCTGGCATTTCGAGTCTAAGCAGACTGTCGTAAGACACGTTCCAGAGATCAGGTCCAAGGATCGATCCCTGTGCAGCCCCAGAAGTGACAGAGATCCGACGCTGACCTTCGCTGGTGTCAAAGAGCAGGACGCGGTCTGAAAGGTAGGACTCAATCATTCGCAATATGTAAGGAGGGACGCGGAATGTGTGCTCGAGCGCCTGTAGCATGTCACTCCACCTGGCGGAGTTGAACGCGTTCTTCACGTCAAGAGTGACGAGGAGAACTAAGCGGCGCGACCAATGACTGTGGTTCTCCGCACTCCGCACTGCCCCAACTACCTCTTGGATGGCGTCAATGGTCGAGTGACCAGAACGAAAACCATGCTGCTGCGGGGACAAATCACCCGCAGAGACGATAGCCTCGGTCAGTCTGACACGAATTAACTTCTCCATCACTTTGCCAACAGTGTCAAGCATACACAGTTGGCGGTAAGAGGAGGGGGTTCCCGGTGCACTCTTCGCCTTGGGGATCAGGACAAGGCGAGCCACCTTCCACGCCGTCGGGAAAACGCCGTCCGCCAAGCAGGAGTTGAACATATCCAACATAAGCTTTGGATTGTACTCAACGACGAGCTTGAGGATTTCCGCAGGAATGCCATCAGGACCGGGTGCTCTTCGATTCCTGAGGGATCGGACAGCGGAGGTAAGTTCCTCTTCACGAAAGGGTGGGAACGTGCCAAGATTCCTAAATTCTCTAGTTGGTCGCACTGGGTGCTTTGGAAACAACGAGTCAACGACAGCAGCCATGGCAGTAGGATCCATGACCACAGGTGGTGAACGAGTCCCTAGCTTTTGGGTTACTATCTTGTAACCCGTCCCCCAGGGGTTGTTGTCGACGTCCTGACACAGTTGCTTCCAGCACCTGACCTTACTCCGGTTGATTGCACCACGAAGATCTCGCCTGGCAGCCTTGTGCTCTGCCGATCTGGCATTGGCTTCAGGCCGGTTTCTGGCACGCTGCGCTGCTCGTCGGAGGCTAAGGCATCTTCGCCGGAGTTCCGCAATCTCGGGTGTCCACCAGTAAACTGTCTTCTTCCCACGACGGGCAGAAATCCTGGGCATGGAACAGTCGCACGCCGATGAAATGAGTCGCATTGTCGACGTGGCACGGAATTCGGCACTTCCGATGTCCCCAACAGTTTGATCCCCGATACATCCCCGAAAGGTGTCTCGGCAAAGACGACCGAGGTTCCAACGTCGAGGCGGGTTGGCCGAGTTGGCATATGGACGCCTACGCTCGGGAAGCACCTCGAAGACAATTGCCTGGTGATCACTTGCAGAGTAGTCCTCGGAGACACGCCAGTCAGAAATCCGATTGGCTAGGCCTTCAGATGCCAGTGAGATGTCAGGGATGGTCTCTCCATATCCAGGGCGACGGAAAGTGTCGACATTGCCCACGTTCAGAACATGAAGACCCAGCCTGGCTGCCATCTCTAAAACATATCGTCCCCTTGTGTTTGTTTGGGGTGAACCCCATTCCACCGCCCTAGCGTTGGAATCTCCGCAAACAATCACCCCACCATCGACGTTCAGGATCCCGTCCTCTAGAGAGTCGACCATCTGGCGGTAATCTGCTATGGGCTGGTTAGGTGTAAGGTAGCAGGAGAAGAGAGTTAAACCTTTGCTTCGCACCCACACGAAACCGTTTCCCGCACCGGAATCTAAGATAGGTACCTTCCCGGGGTCAAGGACCCAGATGGCCGCCGTCCCAGAAACATCAGGAAACCACTGAGGAGAGCGTCGGTTCTGATATTGCTCACTCAGCAGCAAAATATCGGCGCCTTGCTCGGTTGCGAATTGGTACATCAGACCGTCAGCTGTCCTGCTCCTTTGCATGTTAAGCTGAAGGGCACTTATCATTTCTGGGTGGATTGGCGGATCTTGTGCAGTGCTTGCCTATAAGCAGCACAACGGCTTGATCCCGCAGCGTGCTGTATGGCATCGTTCTTCAAGCCGGCCTGTGTGCACAGGACGCAAGATTCAGCGGAACTGCATACATTGGCCCTGTGATTTTGGCCGCCGCACTTGTAGCACATATTGCTTCTGTCGGGACCTTTGCAGCGATTAGCTATGTGGTTAACCCCCAGGCATTTATAACACCTTGGGGCTACGAGCTTCTCGCGGACCCGGCATCTCACCCATCCGACCTTTATGAGCCCTTCAGCTAGGAGTTTTCTCCCATCTCTAGCTCCCAACGTCAATATCGCCATCTTCTGCCCTCGAGAGTTGGCCTTTGAGACAAAGATCTTTATCTCACTGGGTTCCCCGACAACAGACTTAACTGCAGTGGAGACCTCTTCCTCAGTCGTGAGTTCGTCGAGATCCCTCACTTCGAATGTCGACTTAGGCTCAAGAATTCGCACCGAGGCGTTTGCGCCAAGGATGGATTGCAAATCGGCCCCGAATTCTGCCTTCGTCCCGGAGGAATCCCCAAGCTCTACGAGGAGATCACCAGCTCTAGTTTTTCTGAGCGATTTGATAACAGCTCCTTTCTCTTCGGGCTTCACCTTTTGACGTATCTCACCAAGCACGTCAGCGTATGTCTTTCCGCTTGTCGGCTTGATTAGAAGAGCGTCAGGGCGTTGCTTAGAGGCTCTCTTTTTCTTGGGCTTCTTTGTCGTTTCGTCACCAGGCTGGACAACAGACTGCTGAGGAGGGTTCTTCTGCTTGCCCTTCCGTTTCGCAACCGTCACCCACTCTCCTGGTTTGTTTCCGTCAACCTTCTTTTTCTTCTCGGTCACAGGCTCAGCTGGGCTTGAGGCGGCTCGCTTAGAGCTGGCCGCAGTTGAGGACTGAGACGTCTGTTGTCGTGGCGAGGTCTGCGTTGACGAAGAGACGAGGGTCTTTTCACACGACTTCCAAGACTTGCGGAGATGAAGGATGTGGTTAAGATAGGACTCCAGCTTGGTAATCCCAGTCTTAACGTCTTGGTTCACATTCCTCTGTCTGCGTGTCGCTGACTTCATCTGACTGAGAGAGTCAAAACACTTTGTCAGGAGGTCCTCCTCTTCCTGCCTGGCCAGTGCGAAAACGGTCTCGTATGGCGAGGTCGTTTTCTCACTTCCCTGCTCTGGCAGAGTTTCCGAGAGCGGCGATGGGTCGGAACTCGGAGTGAAAGGACGGGCGCGAACAGGGGAGCGACTCAAACGTGAGCTCCTCCTGAACGGGTCGAAATCCACTTCAGGTGTCGTTTCTGCCTCTTTTTTGGGTTAGGGAACCCGAAGTTTTTTCTTGCACAATTGTAACGTTTTCTTTTTGCTTGTCTGGCATTTTTAAAAAGTTTCCCCCCCTATGCTGTGCCCTCGTGAGAATGTCACCCTGGTTCACCCCATGCACGGCTGTACTCCATGTCCTGCGCCCCCCGAAACCCAGAACGCTCCAGAAAAGGCAGTGGCCTCGGCAGAGCCCCCCCAAAACCGCAGCAGGGCCCTATCCGGTCGCCATCCGGCACTACTACGGCCAAAGAGATTTTCGCCGGATGATAGGGCAGCCAGGTCATTGCCGGCTAAGCTGACCCGGGCCCCTGTACTATCCGGCAGCCTGGGGTGTGCAAGAAAGACCCAGTTTTTAAGCTGTACCCTCTACCTGAACGGACGTCCAACGCATCGGGGGACCGCAGGACACGGAGCCATACACAGCAATAGACCAGGGTGATTTGGAAAAAGAAAATTGGTTTATTGATTTTAAGCGGGAAATGTTGGTTTGCAGAGGAGACGCTAAAAGAATTGGTGCGCTCCCCCCCCCCTTTTAGTCGACTCTTACGACGAGCAGGGGATACTGCGGTCTATTCTAATGCCGGAGCCGCACAGCGATGTATCTAACAGTATTAGCATGTACATTTTAAATACGGTCCAAAAAGAACTGACACATTTTAACATAAATTGTTATTTACAAAATTTTAACTACATGGTAACATTTACGAAAAACCAAAAACGTTTTTGGTGATATTCAATAAATCTTTCAATATGGCCGCCGTTTAAGGCACTGCTGGGGCCCTATTTTTGAAATGGTTGACAGTTGAGTCTACTGTCAACACTCAACTCAACCAACAACAGGATTTGGTATTTTTGAAATCCAACAGTTTGGAAGTGAGTTAGGAATCACTAGTTGAGTGACTCGTTTTGGAAATCTAGGGCATACGACCGCACGAAATTCAGATGACGTCATTTTAAACCAATCACAATGCAGAGTTCTTGCGATCCTCGATTTTACCTCTTCTTACTCTAAAATCTGGATCAGCTAATCTCAATCTACCATATTTCGAGATACTGAGGTAAATTGTCAACTCCGTTCTTGAGAGATTGAGGTTGTGTCTTGCTTAATCTTAGTGATTTGAAAAGTACCTTATATAAACTTAAGTATTAACAATAAAATTTACTATGGATGTTTGTTTTATGGTGTAGCTCATTATAAGTTTAGGCATATCCTAAATACATTATTATTTGCTTTCTTCGTATCTACTTCAGAACACACCACCTCATTTTAGTTTCCTTCATCGTTTTGTTTTATGTTATTTTTAATTGTGTTTTTATTTAGGTTAAAGCTTATGGCTATTTGCCATTGCACTGAAAGCTTATCGTAACTTAAATGAATTTGATCCCTTTATTAGGTGAATGAAACACACTATGATATTGTTTCTCTCTACCACATCAATCTTTAATAAAAAATAAATCATGATTTAATACCTTAAATCATAGGTATAATAACATTAATTATCTTTCAATAAGTTCAATTAGTATGCCTAGTCTATTTCAAACATACTAACAAGGATAAAACGCTTGATTAAAAAGTCTAGTATTGACACAGTAAATATAATTAAAATGCAATTTTTCTACAGAAAACAATCGCATAAGGTATTGGGTGCTAAGACATTGACAACAAATACATAACCTCTAAATCGCAATTAGTAAATTAAAGCAATAACAAACAATATGGCGTCGACTCAAAAAGAACAATTTAATACCGAAAGAGAGGAAGAAGAAAATGCAGTCAACCTCCACTCAACAGCTCGATAGGTGTTGAGTAGTTTTGGTTGTATAAGTCCACCGTCAATCGTTTCAAAAATACGAAACGATTGGAAATAGAATGACTCAACACTCAACTCAACAGTCAACCATTTCAAAAATAGGGCCTCTGGTGTGAAATCACATTTTAAATTATTTTCTCAATGCTACTATTCAATGCTAAAAACACAATTTTATGTTATAATTTTTATTTTTTTTTTATAGGCATATTAGCCTACACGTAAAATGTAATAAACCATACATAATACACTGTTGTTGTCCTGACATACCTGTTTGTTGGTTTATATTGTATGGATCACTAGTATTCCCTAAGTATGGAAATGGAATATAACCAAACGTGCATGATAACTTGGATGCTATTAGTAAAGCCAAAGTTAAAGTTTACTCATTAAATGAATGACATCCAATGATGTACCGAATCTTTGGACTTACCAATAACTTTTTGATTGAGCTAAGTAATCAATGTAAGATGTCAATAAACGTTTACTTTAACAAAGCCTTAAGATCCGTTGTAAATTCCATTTTATAAAAAGAATCATCCACCTAGTATGATATTTACATATTAATATATTATATTAATATATTATAAATATATTATAAATATATATTATAAATATATTATAAATACATATTAAGCTATATACATAATTATATTCATAACGAATTCTGAAGAAAATCTTATGCTTCAAGTAATCCTACAAAGGTCATTTATAAGCAAAGTACCATTATTGGTATAGTTAAAATTTGGTTAGTCGGTAGCTTAAATTTTTAATTGAGTAATATAGTATCTTTAACGTATTGGTATAGTTAAAATTTAGTTAGTCGGTAGCTTAGTTTTTTAATTGAGTAATATAGTATCTTAAACGTAACTGATACAAACTATCAATAGCTCAAATGAAAGTCTTTAAGACCAAGACATAAAATAACTAAAATACAAATGGAATTACGTATCATTGATTGCCAATAATTCCTAAAATAATTATAATTATTGTTGATTTGTGATTCAGAGTGCTTCAACTACGTAATAATCAATAGCTCAAAATGAAAGATGGTATGTCACTGAATGTTCTTAGACCAAAACATAATATTGTAATTAGAATTGGTTAAATACATCATTAAATAAAGTAAGAACATAAAAAAATGATTTATGTTTTTTAATAAAAATAATGATGATGCTTGAGGGCAAATCCGTGCGTGCATACCTTCAATTTAAGACAATAGTTGTGAAAAGCGGTCGTATGGAAGAGCCAAGCGAACACGGAAAAGAAAAAAAACTAATTTAACTCCCATAAGAAAATGTACAGGGAGGAAGTTGCTTTTGCGCATAGCTCGGAATATACGTCAAATTAATGAATACCGGTGCTTGATGGATAATCTGTGCTGGCATAAGAGCCAAACTGACTCGGAAAAGAAAGACCAACATTTTATATGTGGATGTTATTTAAAACTGCTGTTTTCTTGTAATATTTAGAGTGTAGACAATTCATATAAACGGGAAGAAAGCTGATGGTTGTTTTATTGGGCCACTGATGGCTTCCTCATCCGCAATCTCGAATTGAATTGCAAAACACTGTAGTTAACCCGAAAGCAAGGCATTATCGTCTTCAGATTTTGTAAACAGAAATATAAAAATGTTCAATCCCTCTTTAGGAATTCATACTTTAATCGAGATTTTAAAGATTTACCATAACGTTCTAGGAAATAGATGCTAAATATATATGTTGATCTCAAATGATTGTTTGTCATACTCCTAAATTTGAAAATATCCCCAATCATAAAAAACATAATATTTAAATATTTTTAGCAATGTATTTTCTTTTAAAAATAATTCATTTGGCCGTTGCAGTTAACATAAATTTATTTACTTAAGCCGAAACTTATTTCTTTAAATGTTTAGGGCAGAGCAAAAGTGGTGAGAAACATAACAAGCGGAATTTTCATTTAGAGTCAAATTAAACTCGTCCAAACCTCGGTAATTTTTCACTCCTTTACGAAAGCGTGCCACAACCATTAATTTCGCAAGAGTTTAAAAGGGTTCTTGCATTTAATTAACTAACTAGCAATGTTCGAATTTCATTGCACTGTTAATTACTGTAGAACTGGCACTAAACGGACCTTAAATTTGTTACTATTTCAAGACAAAAACACTTAAGATTAATACTCTAGCAAAATCGTAACAGTCTTCATAGTTTAGTCTTTGAAAGATTTAGTGTGTGATACAAAAATGTGTATCACGAAAAATAATATGAATAAATGGTCTTATATACTATGGTTATAGTGGTGAATTTAGTGGAGCATGTAACCAGCATGTTAGGTTCAGCAAAAAAATATTTTGTATTAAAATTATGTTTTTTTTTGCAAAATCTTCAATCACAACTCTGATATACAATTGTGCAGTTGTCTTGATGTTGTGCATGCTGTTATACGTTATTTACTTATTTGTTATACATTGTTTTACTATTTGTATTGTTGTTCAACCTACTAACCTCTCAATCCAAATTTAGGCCCACACGAAGCGCAAGTCGATAATGGACATGTCTGACCAACGATGCGTAGCTAGCATTGGCTGGTGGTATTTCAACTGGGTCTGACTGTCCACCGGTTGCTTAAAACGGTTAGTATGAAATAACCGGTGAGTTTGCCGGCGGCTATATGACATAAAATTACACATAGTGTGTTTGGCTATTAATTATACTTTATTGAAATTAAGACCTTCTGTATACAGAGTGTAAATTAAGTATTGAAACAAATCTGTATTTTTTTACCGAATTAGATGGAAATATTCTGTTTGTTGCATTGATTTTTAACAAAAGACCCGCAATTTTTTACATCAAAAATATTTGTAACCCCCTTAACAGGGTGGGGGGGGGGGGGGTGGTGACTTATTTTTTCAAATAACAACCCCTATTTAGTGACCCCCCATTTTAAAGGGTTTGTCAAAATTGCAGGTATTCCAAAATTTAATTTAGTATGTGAAAAAGCACCAATTTCACAAATATGGAATCAAATCTGTATTTTTAAACCGAAATAGATAAGTTAGAAATCGATAAGAACATAAAGTCAAAATGGCAGGTATTTAAATATTTGAATTGGTGAAATGGGTGCTTTTTCACCCAATACAATTTTTAAATACCTGCCATTTTGGCTATGGGTGGGATATCAACAATTAACTTCAGGTTTGCACCATTGATAATTTCTTGACGAACCCTTCAAAATGAGGGGTCACTCAATAGGGGTTGCTTTTTTTAAATAAGTCACTCCTACCATGTTAGGGGGGTTAAAAATATGTTTGATGTAAAAAATTGCAGATCTTTTGTAAAAAATCAATGCAAAAAACCGAATATTTCGAACTATTTCGGTTTAAAAAATACAGATTTGTTTCAATACTCAATTTACACACTGTATATATTGTTATTAAATCATTATTTTTCCTACAGTCACCCGACAAAGTTGGCTTCCTTGTACTGTTTATACTACAGAAAGATGCTAATTGCTGCATATTTATACTTTACCGTACGGTTTATACTTTGTCGTACGGTTTATACTTTGCCGCACATCAGGATTCCAACTGAACAACACAAAACAGCATGGTTCTATTATGCACGTAATCCGTGTACGCTTGGAAATAGGTTGGCAACACTTAAAAGATAATAATACTATGAACAGCTGATTGACTATTATAACTACGATTTAACCTGTCATTTCGTGTTTATAGTTTCGGTATTTCTGAACATTCTGGACTTTTCTTTTAAACGTTTTTAAAACATTCCTCCGATCTTAATAAACAAGAAAATACCTTTAAAGCATTTTTTTTAGGCGCGGAAACCACTTCAAATTACAAAAACATACGGAACTATATTCTCAAAACGCGGAGCACATTTCTTACCGAGGAAAAATAGCGGAGTGATACGGACCGCGGGCACTACTTTCTCTAGGGCACCATTTGTGTTGCCAGCTGAACCTAAAACCGTGTTGTATAGTGTTTGAAAGACTAATTATTTATATGCTTTATAGTGACTGTAGGAAAAATATAATGTGTAACACGAGTGAAAAAGGCCTTTGCTGCACTCGAGATCATTCCGCACTCGCCTGCGGCTCGTGCGTAAACATTTCTCTCGTGTGCAGCAAAGTGCCACTTTCACCACTAGTTACACAAATAACTATTAAACACGATTGTTTAAATGTCAATACCCTAGTTTAATTTTCCTTGCGATTTTAATTTATTATTGCCGTAGTATATTTTTACTTTAAAACAGTTTTTAACAGTTTACTTCTAACAAAAAAATCTTACCGCATTGCCTACTTTTTAGGTTGAAAAAAGTAATGAATCTATCTATTATATTATTAAAGTGATACAATCAAATTTTATGTAAACGGTTAAGGCTATTTACCAAATAGAAATATAGGCATATGGCACATCAAAATGAAGCTTAGAGTGTGTAGATTTGCCGAAAAGTATTGATATGGACGAATTTCCAAAGGGCTCTGCCCCACAGGCTGATTTCCAAAGGGCTACGGCTGGCATGCTTCCAAAGTTTACATGATTTAATTTCATTTAGTTAATGAACCAGCTGATCAGTAAAATGAACTGGTGTTTGTTTATTTACTCGAAAAAGATGTTTGTGACGCTTTATGCAGATTGAGGAGATTGATTGAGGAGATTGCAGATTGATGTATCTTTTATCTAATGTTTGGTTTTGAAGTGAAGTTGTATACGTTTTTTAAAGTATTGCTCAAAGTTTCATTTTTTATTTATTTATGCTACATGTGAAGAGGTTTGGTTTAAATTGAAGAATTGGTAAAGCATGTCATTCATGAAGCATCAATATGAAGCAATTGACGCTATTGCTACACTAAGGTATGTTGTCATAATTATATGTATCTATTAACATAAAAAGGGTTTTGAAAGTAAGTAGGTTTACGCTTTTAAACAAGTTTGTATTTTCAAACCAAATTATAGAGTTGCTGCATTTTAAAACACATATCAGCACCACTTTAATAGCTCTCTAGGTCACATTTTTTCCCGTTGCAAAGCACGGGTATAGCAGCTTGTTTATATATACTAGGTGAACCCGGCAGACGTTGTCTTGCCTTTGACGATTTATAATTTAATTACCGTAACGTTTAATTGTCTTATTGTATATGAAGTGCTTATAACTAAAATGCTGCTTAAAATGGTGCTTATATTAAAATACGTACGACAACTAATGAAACACATATAGTACAAAGGATAACCGATTCTTTATTATTGCTCTTATATTAATGCTAGTATTTATTTGTTTTAAGGTTTAGGTGGTGCTACTGTTAACATTGAAATTTTACCATTTTACCATCATACACAGTATGATGATAAACCTTTGCAGGTTTATGTACGAAGCATACAGTTGGTAAGGCTTATACGTTTCATCAGCTTGATTGATCTAAGCAAGACAAAAAAAACACCTAAAAGTATATTAATTTTGTGTAAATATAACTGCTAACCAACCTATCTTGTACAAAGATAATGTAGAATCTTTCTTTGAACGAAAGAGTCGTTTGTGGAAAGTATTTAATGCGATGTTGCATTGTAATAGAGATAGGGATAAATTCCGTGTCTGTGACATTTATATCTTCGTCAGCTG
This sequence comes from Macrosteles quadrilineatus, assembly GCF_028750875.1. Taxonomy (NCBI): domain Eukaryota; kingdom Metazoa; phylum Arthropoda; class Insecta; order Hemiptera; family Cicadellidae; genus Macrosteles; species Macrosteles quadrilineatus. Next base: position 163,996,974 of record NW_026542594.1, read on the forward strand.
CTAAAATATCACAGAACGCGCATATAAAAGGGCATTACGGCAAGGGTGAGAATGTGACATGCATTATAATATGTTGCCTTTCATATTCAAATGGAGGGATGATACAGGCAAGATTGTATTTCATAGAGCATACCGACGTTATATTTCTACGTTTAACGCCTTGCATAATTATTGTGGCGTACAAATGAATCATTATATTTACAAGCCAATTTCTAGGTCAAGAAAAACTTATGAAGTATGATACGTCAGTATTGTATAGTACGATAATGTATTCAAGCTAACAAATTAAACAAGTTTTTCTCATTTAGTTGTTCGTAACCCACTCACGATTGAATGAAGCTGAAATTCCATTAATTCGTAAAAATAATGAAATAACTGAGAATTTACATGGACTTTTTGAAGCCCATGGAGCAAAGAACAAACGAGGTTTTAGTTTTAACAAAAAAAAACCAAATCAATATTGAGAGTAACCTAATTTGATACCACAACAATTATTGAACTTATTTTAATAACAACGGTAGAATATGGATTCGATTTATTCCCCTTGAGATAATTAAATACATAAAATTATATAGGATGTACACTGTCAGGTTAAATATTGTCTAATTTTCCCTTGGATCGTGACAAGAAAAAAAAACATCGCATTAACATGGGTGCAGGCCTAGTTTATTGTCTCTCTGTATGTGTTTTTTTACAAATTGACAAATTACTTAATTATACGGTTGATTTCAAAGTTAGATAGGACATGACGTACTTAATTATACGATTGATTTCAAAGTTAGATAGGACATGACCTATCTGTACAGAAATATCAGAATTCAAATTTGTACTAAATCAAAATGTTGGCCATTTAACAGTTTCCATTTTCCACATCTCTAAAACGAGTGGTTAAAAAAAATGTATAGACTGATAGAAATAACGTTTTTCAGTAAATTTTGCGACTTAGTTTTAACTGGCCCATAAACAGGTAAGGTATTTAATCTTTTGTGTGATCATATAAATTAATTTTAAATATAATTTATTAACGTTTTAATTTCTTACAAGTACATCTGGGCGACCATCGGACCCACATAAAATAAGACTATCTTCGTTTTCTATAAACCGGTATAAAAAACCAAGCAATATATTTGAAACTATAAACATATTTATTTGCTATAATTTAAGGATGTTTATAGGCTTATTATGGAAAATAACACTTAATATATGTTTAACATAAACATTTCAGTGAATAAAGGAATGAATTAATATATTTATTTCCACATAATTTACAGCATGAACAAAATACATACTTCATACGGTTCCTAGTACACAGAAGGATTTATTGATGGAATATTTAGAAAAACTGTTGGCTAACTTGATTTTAATAAGGCACAGCGCAGGTGCATCATAACATTGACTATAAATTTACAGACTGTATATAAATTTACTGGAATTAATAGGCAATAGTCATATCTATAACCGGGAAACCAGGATAATCAGGAAGACGGCGTAAAACTATCACGGACATAATATTGTAAACATGCATATATTTAACTAATAAAATATTAATCCATTTATATAATCTGTCACCACTAAAACCTGTGAATGATATGTTGGGTTATTAAATCTACCATGGAAATAAATTTCCATATTAATTACAATATAGTAAGAGAATTAATCGAACATATCATGGACATATTTTGAAATTTGACTTTTAAGAAGTTCTACAAACGTTCTACCTTACTACATTAAACTCACTACAAATCTGTTGAAAATTCTTATTGTATTGAATATTGACAGGGAAAGATAGGTTGTATAAAACGTCGAGTACGGCTAAATGCACACATCGAATAAACTGTATTGGAAAAGTAAAAGATTATTTATAACAGGGTAGTTAGTTGTGTATAAGCATTGACTATTAGCAATGACTTAGATACTAAAGGAAGAAGTCAATCTGGTTTGGGACATTTTTCTCAAATATTCTTTTACACTCACAGTTCAATATCCTTGGTAAACATACAACACCTGGAAGCCTATGCATACTAATAGGATCTGGACAGAAATTACTTTGCATAAGATAGGCTTGATACAGCAATAACCATTCATAATTGGAGAAGCCTTATTAGTATTCCAGCCACGCAGTAAAGTATCGCCCTTGGTTAATACGTAAAACGTGTTTAATAGTGAATCGCATACTGTATCTTGTGCAATTTATGACAATATGTGCAGAACAGCTGAAAGGTAAAAAGAGTATTTTCATGGCCACTGCAAGACAGAATTGGCAACGCCGCAATACCGACCTATCAAAACAGCTGTTGCTCTAATTCATATTAAGAGTGTCTGAGCATTGTTTATCTTTACAATTTTGTTTTTACTATTATTACTGTTGGGGAGAGAGCGGGGCTTCAATCTCTAAGGCCCCAGGTTCAAATCCCGCCAAAGGGAATACTGTAAGCTATTACCGTCATACTCATGGTATGACATGGACTCAGGACCGATTTACTTTTTCGATCGGACTATAGGAACGGTGATTTATGGGGGGTTTTATGGGGGTAAAAATGATTTCCCCCATTTTGACCCAAAAAACTAAATTTAGCAATTTTTTTCCAAACCATTATGTAGAGCTTAAAAAAAAAATAGTATATTTAAGTGCCTATGCTCAATTAATACAGGAACTTTTCCTGCATTTATTGTTATGCGCCTAATGGTTACGGAGAAAATTCCAAAAAAATTGTAAATTTCAAATTTCTGTTTTATTCTTATGGAGTATAAGTAAACTGTTGTAGTTTGTTTGTTTATGAATATATTTTGATCAAATTTGGAAAATCCATTTATTTCTTACTAAACTATTCTAAAAAAGACTTTTCACCCTCCCTGTTGTAGTAAATCTTAGTACTCGTTAAACTAATTCTATTTAAACATGGGATAAATGTGATGTTTTAGAGGAGACATTTTAGTGTAGATCCAATCAGGCAAATGGAATTTCGCTTAATCTGCAGGTTTGCTGTGGCGGGGGTATCTTTATGTCAAATCAGAAAGAAACGTTGTTTGGGACTTATACCGGGATACACAAGGTAAATATTTTATATATTTTTTTTTTAATTTCATTACTAAATAAACACAAATAGACACTACGTATACACAAAAAAATGATTATGATAAATGATTGCTCTAAACAACAAGTTCAAAAATGAGATGGTCGTTTTACATTAACAAATTGATACTCTATTTAACAATTAAGTTAAAGGCGAACGGCCAACATGTTACACTTAGTCCATGTTTATGAAAAAATTGTAAAACTAATCTGATAATAGCGATTTAAAACTAAAGAAGATTTGTTAGAATAATTCTTACCACTCCAGGAAATACAAATAATTAATTTTCTAAATCTCATAAATAATATAGTGAAATGCCTCATATGCAGATTGCATATCCAGTGAGGATGTTAACTACTAATTGGAAAAAAGTAATTGGACATTGGCATTTTAGAGACAATCATGAATGAATGATCATGAATTCTTTTAAAGATTTATCTACGCTGTGAAGTAATTTTTCTTCCATTATTGAGTTTTATGTTAAGGGATTTAAAAACCCAATAAAGATCGCCTTTTACTAGTGTACAACATTATTTTGCACTTTATACCACATCTCCTTTGAGCGAATGGAAGCAAAAGCCCGGAAAGTGTAAGCACTTCTTCAGCCTTTCATCAATGTGAAAGAAACTTTGATGCTGTGTATAGCAGCTGGATGTGATAGAGAATGGAGCTTTTCACTAAAATCTTTCAAGTGGTATTACACAAATCATCAGTGTAGCTTACTTTATGGAGTAAGTTTTTGAAATTTAATCTTTTAAGCTTTGTGTAGTTCGCTACAACAATTAAATCTATTTTAATTTTGAAATCTATAATATTAAAACGAAACAGGGTTTTTTCACGATTCTGAATCAACCACTTGACGGATTTTCATGATTTTTGTGTTGAAAGAAACATAATTTTGAGAACTAGGGAATGTCGAAGCCATAATTTTAATTTAGGGTTTCAGTTTTTTAGAAATTAAGTTTTAATTTTTAAAAAGTCTAGCAGCCGACGCTAGCAATTTAAAGTATTTTCAAGGCTGGCTTAACTAACAGCTGGTTTATAACGGTCATTAAACTGTTTATGTTACGAGTTGTTTGTTTACAAAAATATTGTTCGTTGGTGTTTGCCTACATAGTATTTCACTTTAAAATGTAGGTAATTTTCCCCTACCGTGAAGGATATGCGTTATCAGGAAATGTGTTATTTTGAACTAAACATCTCAAACACTTGCGTTTAATCAAGTTTTGTCGTAAATGCAATCTGTGTAAGTATTTAGTTTATGCATTGCAAATTTCAACTCATATTTGGGAAATATTTTTTCAGCAGATTATCGCTTAATTGTTTAAGATATAAGTTGTTTACGTGTTGATACTTCTTTTTCTGTATGTTTGAATGTGAGTATGTCGGCATACTAAAATTTTGGTTAGTAATGAAAGTGTCAATCGGTGTAGTAGGTCTCTATAAAACTGTCAAATAAACTGCAGGGTGCAGCAGAAACCAAAGTCGACTCATACCATACCAACTATCCCCGCAGTGCTGATGATTCAGAAACTTGGGCACTGACCAAAGAACCGAAAAACCTTAATGCTGGGTTAGATAATAAAGTGCAGAGAAAATATACAGACCATTTCAAGATAACTGCCCGGAAGTCGAAATAAAAAAGAACAGAGAGCTAAGAGAAATGTGTTAACACCCAAATATAGGGATGCTTTCCAGAAGTAGGTAAAGCTTGGATGGACAGGCTGTGCATAAACTTTTAAAAAGTATATTCCAAGGAGTACCACAGGATAGACGGGAAATATCAAGTTATGAAATGCATCCTCAGACTGGGATCTAAGTTTTGAAGAGGCAGGTGATAGAAGAGAATCCTCATAAAAGTTTCAGTGGTCACGGAGTTAAGATAAGGTATGGTAAGTACATAAGTAGTACAGTATGCAATTGGAGGTGGCATGTAGCTACTCTACTCAAAACCAGTGTGAATCGGTCGCCAATCTCACTTCATGACTTTTCAAATCGACACAAATGCTGTTTTATGGTAAAATTATCGGATTTAAAATGCATATCGCCATATTTTAGGTCTATATTCGAATGGAATAAATAGGTGGTCACGTTACATTTGTTTATAAGGTGATCTTCCCCATTAAAACTGCCAGAATTTGTGTCTATGCGTGTAAACTAGAAGTTCTGGATTATTCCGTTTTAGTTGACAACTCGATTCCCGTACGTAGGACGGGCCACCAGCTCGTAATAATATTAAAAATATTATAAATGGATTATTTAAATAAAGTAAATTTAAAATTCATTTTATGATACAACGTATGATGCTTTAACCGTACTACAATTATCTGTAAGTATATTATATCTTAAATGTACTTGTAATAATCTTAAACATATTATTTCTCTGCCAACATAAAACATTTCTTTTTATGTTATTTCATTTGGTATTTTCAAATCGTTTTTGGATTTTTTAAAGGTTTTTATTCATTTTGTATTAAAAAATTCCATTATAAAATAATGTAAAGAGCAAAAAAAAACTTTAAGAAAGCTTTTACATTTTACTAAAAACCACTCTGACTTCAATGTAGCAGCAAACCTAAACACAAGTTATACCTAATGCTATTTAAATAGAGCATATATAGTATGCATATTAGTATGCTGTGGCGAGGGCATCTTAATTTTGGGACTGAAGTCGGTTGCAATAGATTCATGAATCTATACTCATGTAGGGATATCCAATGCACGACTAATCTTAACACTTGAGCAATAGTTTTTGTGTCTTTATTACTCCATCTCTGTGTTACCAAGCATGTGGCTCTACAAATCAAACACTTGTAATGATTGATGGCGTGGTAACGACCATGCTATTGTTTGCCCACGCGACCAAGTCATACAAAAACATCTTAGTGTAGATAATGATCATGTTATGTCTGCCTCTGACAGTTCGCGACTCTACAAAATCATTAATGGTTCATAAACCAACCAGCATTGCAGCCCTTCACAATTTGACCTCTGGTGAAGACTACTGATAAAAATGATGGGATTCAAGCACAATAGTTTACCGTAGGCCTAATTATGACAGTTGCAATAACGTTTTTTTTTCAAACGCGTGTTGGGGGTCGTTAGAATACGGAATTTCTTCCATTAGGGTCCGAGTTCAAATCTCGCTTATTAATACTCCCTTAAATTGTAGTTTCTCCTATCTATAACATTTTATGGATTTTAGGCAAGGGAATGTATCTGAAGGAAAAACAACTGAACTGATACCATTTACTAACTATTTAACTCCACAGATACGTAATATAAAAGACACATTGATCTAAAAGTATGCAAATCATTAACATAGGTAATACTTGCCAAAGATACATAATTAAATTACACCCTTCAACTCTCAGCACAGCGCCAAAGATGCGAATAATTGGTATAGATTGAAAACCGTCTTTAGAAGGTAGGTAGTGTTAGGACAAGAACTAGAGGAAAAAACCGCAAGAAAAGGCGTAAAATATATCAAGCAAAGCTAGAAGGCAGTTCGATGTCGTCTTAACTTTTGAGTTTATTAGTCAATGGTAAATTGTAATGGAACTAGAATAAATCCCTCGATATCGTTTGGAAGTTCATGGTGCGATTTGAAGTGTAAGTTCTTTTCTTCAGTGGAAATTCATTTCATTACATTTTTTTATAGACTGGCCCCCGTAAGCAAAGCTATTTTGAAACAGGTTCTTTCACTTTACTGTCTGTTGTATTTGATTACTTGAGGGAACTACCAATTCGTTCGTGGTACAAGTTGGAAATGTGTCCAGCTGAAAATCTTTAAAACAAGCAACGTATTATATACTTATACAGCTTAATTGAGAATAATACTAAACAAACTTTAATGTTTGACATATACAACCAGACTTACTGTAATTGTCGGGAAACACATTTAAAACCATTTAAAGAACACGAATACTGTATTTTCCTTGACCCATCGTATTAAAACCTTATTACACAAATGTTTGGCTAAAGAACAAAAGGAAAGACCTTCTAAGATTGGTTTTGTTTGTTTCTTATCGGACTGTAATCCGAAAAACAGCAACGAAATTGGTAGCTTTTGTAACTTACGCCAAAAGAAAATTACTTTGTCCCATAAATAATCAAGTGTATTGAATTGTTTTAATTGTCTACTAATGAATACTATAGTCAATGTTGATTACCACGCGTTTATTTACTAATTAAATAACTTCTTGATCAGCATTGTACGTGTTATTAAATTTACGGAAAGTAAATAAAAGAAACGTCTTATAACACTTAAAACATAGCTGCTCTAACATGACTGCTTCAAGCACCTTACCAAAGATGGGGATGATAGATATTGGTCTGTAACTTACAGTACTGTCCTTTGGTCCCTTTTTGTACACAGGTACAGTCCTACTAATCTTCAGAGCCTCAGGAAAGACTCCTTCTCTCGGAGATTTATTTACAATATCTACAATGATTGGCGCAACTACATAGATACATCTTTTTAAAAGCTCAACAGACATGTTATAAAAATCTTGACTCTTAGAGGATTTAAAGCTACTGACTACTCTAAGCAGCTTATCAACAGTAACAGGTGTCCATGAAAAATTAGTGGGAACAAATGGAACAGAATTAAGGCAATCATAAGGAACAGATGGATCAGGTTTACAAGAGAGGATTAATTCATCAACAGAATCAAGAAAATATGAATTAAACTCATCAGCAGTGCAAAAGTCTTTAGCAGGAACAGTAGTAGGGGTTTTATGCCTATTGATGTAGTTCCAGGCAGCCTTGCATGCATTTGGAGATGTAGCAATGGCAGTAGCAGTAGCAAATTGCTTCGCCTCCATTTAGAAAACCATTTTGAAACAAAATTATTTTAGATTTAACAATAGATTTTACGAACACACAGATGGTTTAGCTATGGGAAGTCCACTTTTGGCAATTTTGTCAGAAATATTTTTACAGCATCAAGGAAAAAGAAATGTTAAATGTTAAAGAATTTAAGAAAGAATCATGATGTAAAACTGTATGTTAGATATGTAGACGACATTCTTGTTATCTTCAGACAAGCCCAGGATCAAGAGCACGAAACGATGATGCAGACACTAAACAGCCACCACCCAATCCTCACCTTTACCAACGAGTTTGAAGAAAACAAAAAGATCAACTTCCTGGACCTCACATTGGAGAGAAAAGACAGCAAGATAGAGTTTGACATCTACATGAAACCTACGCAAACGGACACTACAATCAACAGGAAGTCTATCCATCCGACAATCCACAAGACCGCAGCCTTTAGATCTATGCTGTACCGTGCCTATAAGATCCCACTTAGCCAAGCTAATAGGAAGAAAGAACTGGACACCATTAAGAAGATCGCTCAAGTTAATCGATTTCGAACCAAGACGATAGAGGACATCGCAAGGAAGACGAGGAGGAAAATCGATAGGCAGAATACACTACACAGCAGAACAACATTAGAAGAGATAAAAGAGGAAAACACCAGATATATCACATTTAGCTACACGGGGACTACGACACAAAGGACTGCTAACAGATTCAAGAAATACGGAGTTTCAATAGCCTACAGGACTCAGAACACCATGAGTAAAATACTGCATCCGAAAATAGAAGATTTCAACAAATTCGACGCTTCGGGCATCTACAAAATTAATTGTAACGATTGTGATAACTTCTACATTGGACAGACTGTGAACTTCGTTAACCGCTTCAAAAACCACATATCTGCGTGGAGGAACAACAAACCGAAAAGATCAAATGTCGCACAACACCTGTTACAAAATGGCCACTCACTAGGAAAAATTGAGGATAGTCTAGATATTTTAAAGAATTGTAAGAAAGGATATGTAATGAATGCTTGGGAAGAATTGTATATTTATAAGGAAAAATGTAAAAATATAAATAAGTTGATTAATGAACAAATACATTTTGATTCCAGTTGTACTTATAAAAATGTATTGGCCGGTGCTTCCGGTAGCCAATAGGGTATAAGTAGGGACGCCAGTAAGATTCTTGTCATTCGCCTATTGGGTCTGATGATGATTGGAGTGTCCAATCGAAATCGATCACCACTTACCATCTGTTTTGTATATTTACCGTCTTGTGAGTAACAGTATAAGCGTAAATATATATTTTAAGTGTTATAAGACGTTTCTTTTATTTACTTTCCGTAAATTTACTAATTGTATTAAAATAATTGTAAACTATTTTGTGTTAACAGAGATACGTCGTTATAGTAAGGTTACACAATGTATGATTTAACTAATTTAATTAGCTGTTAACCTATTACAAATAAATTAAATTAATAATGACATATAACTTTAATGAAGCATTAGCAGTCAAATTGGTTTAAATCTGAAATCGTTTAGGCCGACACAGACTTTAACGGAATACTGTGGAGTTGTGACATTTCCATTCAACCTTTGTATGTTATGGTATGGCAGAAAGGGGAATCATTTTGAGAGGCTTGATGCATTTCTACAGTTCTGTTTCTGTTTCCAGGTATTGTAGCAATATAAGACCTCATTTATGAATAATTTCCGTGAGTGAAGTTATTTTGTTCCACAAGGCCTTTGAAACAGCGAGGCAATCTATAATATAATTAGAGACTCGGTATTCCAGCAACGACAAGAGTTGCTGTTCAATATGGAGAGGAAGATGTATTTTGTACTCTAAGTGCACTTTAAATTCCAATAGAAGTTTTTTTTAACAAGTTTATTTTCAATAGTTTTAAATAATGTATCAGGCTCTATAGAATCGATTCACAACGTTGTATATTATAGAAATATTCATGTTCAGAAACTTACATACATGTAATTTATTTCCATGGTTTTTTGGATATTGCAGGTTTCTTAATAGAATTTAACGTGGAACCGAATTCTAGTACAAATTACAACACCTTAAAAAAGCTTTTTCTGTAGCGTCATATAATATAGCATTAGTATATTTCGTTAATGTTTTTTGTTGTCTACACTATAAAGTTAAAATAAATACAAGCTCAATGGAGGGATAAAAATAAATCAAACAAATCATAAATAGCTCAATAATGTTATTGGTGGCTAAAAATAACTTGAATTTTGCGACGTTACAGACAATTTTATAGTATTTTCGGCTACAAATCTTAACAACCGGTATTTAAGCAAATTTGCATAATATCACCTGAATATTAACAACAATTTTTACTTCTTCCTCCTCTACAGGAGGAACACCTAAAAGATTCAGGTTTACTGAAATATTTTGGTTGTGAACATTCAATATCCTTAATAAACATAAAGAGAAAATGGTGTCTGTTTTATCTATGTTAAGAATAATTACATACTCTTGTCTACATGTTAAACTCTTTATTTATGTATTTAAGTTTAGAAAAAAGAGTCACCAAAACGGGATGTTTAAATCAATTATCTTTTGCCATGTACTTGCCCATCTTATTTTTTAGATTGAATCAGGCTTAGCTGAGAGGGATTCGGCCCTATTTCTTAGGTAATGTCCATTAATGATTAGTGAGATATTAAATGGGACCTCCGGGATGATGACAAGAAATATAGGCCCCTTTGAATGAAAAATGTGAATATATCAACATTGATATTTTAAATTGTATGCATCAACTTGAAAACAACCACGAAGGAAATATTCGATTTCATATTTACGAACAATTAAGGGAGTTGAGTATTATCAAGTCAAATCAAATCAAATCAAAGCTTTATTTTCCAATAGACATTATAAATGCATGTGGAATGGTCAATGAAGGTATTATGTTGGGAAACATTTGTCAAGGAAGAGTACAATAGATGTAGAGTACAAGGTCAAATCAAAATATACAAAGATAATATAAAATACATGCAGATGAGGATAACTATAAGAGAAAAAAAAGTACAATCATTACTCAATATTTAATGGTTTAGGAAATTCTAAAAAATCGTTAAGTTTGTAGAACGGATTCTTAACTAGCCACATATGAATTTTAGCTTTAAAAACTTTGTAAGGAAGTGATAGCAATTTGTTGGGCAATTTATTTAGACATTTTAGGCCCAGAATTGTATGACTTTTCTTTGTTTTGCTCAGTCTAACATGGGGTATATCAAATTGATGTCTGTTTCTAGTTTGAAAATCATGAAAATCACTCCTTATGGCATGTGAGTCCATTTCCTTAAAACTAGTTAACATGATATTAAATATATATAAATTAATAACAGTTAAAATATTAAATTCAATAAAAATGGGGCGACAATGTTCCTCAGGATCAACCCTAGCCATTATGCGCAGGACCTTTTTTTGTAATATTAAGACATCGGAGACATGAGAACTATTACCCCAAAAAATGATACCATAGTTCAAGGCAGACTGAAATAAAGCAAAGTAAACTGATCTTAAATAACTAATAGGAACTAAATCATTAAGCTTACGAAAAAGGCAAATCATTCTACTTAACCTAGTACAGAGTTGCGTTATATGATCAGACCAAGTCAGTTGTTTGTCAATATGGACACCTAGAAACTTTACCACATTGGACAGTTCAGCTTCAAGTGGGCCTATATCATGTAGAGGTCTAAGGCAAAATATGACTGATTGTGTTTTGTCTTTATTCAAAAGAAAACTATTAGCTGAAAACCACTCAGCAGCAGTATTGACTGTGTTTCTGACAGTTGACTTAAGATGCAAAAGGTCACTGTGACAAGATAGCAAGGTAGTATCATCCGCATAGAGATAGGAATTGCAACTAAGATTCATAGGCAGATCATTTATAGCAATTAAAAACAGAAGGGGGCCCAAGACGGAGCCTTGAGGTACCCCACAGTTGCTGAGGGCGATGGAGGACCATTCACCATCAGCGTATACCGCCTGTCTACGATTTGCTAAATAAGACCACAAAAGATTTAGAGCACTGTTTCTGATTCCATAAAACTCCAACTTATGCAGCAAGATCTCATGGTCAACACAATCAAAGGCCTTGCTAAGATCAATGAAGGTGGCCCAGGCAAAGTTCAACCAATTGTTCTACCGGGTTTTCCTGTTGAAATTACAGACATTTTAGACAAAACTCTCGTTGTAATTCTAATCAATGTATTTCCTAATTCGTAATTAGTATACCGGGATCAATTATTCATACCACATCTCTAAACTTATACATACTAATAAGGAATTATCTAGAATTACTCTGCAGCAGAAGTCCTTTGATACAGCAATAACCATCTATAATTACACTGTCTGTATTCCAACCACGTCAAGAGTTGGTGTTTAATATTTGCTGGAATGTTTGCCTGAAAAAAATTATTGGCTTCTTCCTTTGTGAACTATAAAAATTTTGGATATAAATGTAATCAACCCCAATAGATAGGTAGAGCTATACATTATTTGTAAAACATTAAGGGTGTTTTGAACAACTGTTGAAGTAAGCTGCGTTATTTTTTTTAAAAACGTCTTAATGTGAACAAGACAATTTTACCAATGCTAATTACATAACGTATTAATTATTTAACAAGGTTTAGCTATGCCTGGGCAAATAAGAAAAGAGTAGAGCTGACGTACACAAGTTTGTGAATTTTGTTTTAGGCTACAACTGATAGTGGCAGTGCTCATTGTATAAAAAGTTTAAACATATAAAACTATAATTTAAAATTTATCGAAACGCTCCACTCATCCACACACAGAATATTTGACAAATCGTTAATGACATTGCATTACCATGCAAATTATTGTTCATGTTAAGAGATAAAATTAAGGTTAATGTCAATTAATGTTATAAAACGGAAAAAAATCATGCCTTTCGTGATAATCATGGTATTAGCAAAAATAATTATATCAGATTACACTTTATTTATCAACAATGAATTTTTACCCATCTTTACATTCCATCAAAAAATTGTTTTAAGTGTTTGTCTATATTTCAAATTATCATATTTCAATGCGGGTATTTTGTGCTCCATATGTGCTACGTAAAGCAAAAAAATCGTACTCAATATGTTTATTGCCCTATTAAAGAATCTAATAAAGTAAATATCGAATGATTAAGATAAATTGTTTCAGGGTATGTCAAAATGATTTGACTTTTAAATTAGATGTAGGCTACAGCATAAGCTCGGTAAGAATTTCTGTGCTGCTTTTGGCAAAAAACTCTTTTGACTTCTTAAAGAGATATCATAGAAAGTTAAGAGCTGCAGTTATTAAAAAATCACCTACATATTTATGTGTAAGGAACTTTTTGGAAAACATATACAACCAGGCATTCAGATATATAGTTAATGTATGTTATAAATGAACAGGAGTTCAAGCTTATGATTTCAGAGACAAGGAAAATAAGTGGATGTTTGGTAAAGTAAAGAGCAAGGATGGACAGTTAATTTAAATTCTTGAAATGGATGATGGATGGTGGCATATCAACCACATGTTACCTTCCAAATTTAAGGGGGAGGATTGATGTGTCCATTCCAATTGTACTGGCTTATACTATAATTGTTAACTTACATCTGTTCTGTGCATTTGTTATTGTTTATATTTAATGACTGTTTAGATAGTCTTTTCTTTTTAATGCTTTGTGAAATGAACTTTCTCCAAGCAAGTTACCCTGACCAGGTGTTTGGTAAATAAAGATTTTTTAAATTAATTTTCGCAATAATTTTGTAATTAATAAAGATATGGATTTATTATTAACAACCTCTTTCACATTACGTGACTTTAAACATAGGCTTTGATCAATTAGATTAGATGTTAACTAAACTCTCTGTTAAGGTAAATACTTTTCAAAATGTCCATCAATAGGTAATTACTTATTTACTCATACATGTAGGGAAACAACTAAATTAATGCTTTGTAATATGCATGCATAAGCACTAAGCACTAAGGCCCAGTGTGTGCACTGTCCTCTGTCTTGCAAGGCCTATAACAGAACATCAATGCATATTGCATACATTGGAGTCTCTCTCTCTCTCTCTCTCTGTCTTGCTATTGGTCAACTCGGCCTTGTAGCGTCTAGTCAAAGGGGTGTTGATTGAAATTAGTCAAAGGAAATTGTAATATTACTGAACATTTGACTAATTAATTGGTGTTCAGTGTCCTGACTTACATTTTCCTAAGACTTAATATCTACATACATGTTTTATGCATCTTTCATAAACGAAATGGAGTACAATATTAAAAAAAATATCTACCACTTTTAAATCTAAAGTTTTATTGTTAACATATAATAGGAAGAGAAATAAATACTGATGAATGTGTTAGGTTAATTTGTAGTTTATAGGTTAATACATAAAGTTATATAGGATGTACAGTTACACTGTCAGGTTAAATATTGTCTAATTTTCCGTTGGATCGTAACAAAAAAAAAACATTGTATTAACATGGGTGCAGGCCTAGTTTATTGTTTCTCTGTATATGTTTTTTTACAAATTGACAAATTACTTAATTATAAGATTGATTTCAAAGTTAGATAGGACATGACCTATCTGTACAGAAATATCAGAATTCAAATTTGTACTAAATCAAAATGTTGGCCATTTAACAGTTTCCATTTTCCACATCTCTAAAACGAGTGGTTAAAAAAAATTTATAGACTGATAGAAATAAAGTTTTTCAGTAAATTTTGCGACTTAGTTTTAACTGGCCCATAAACAGGTAAGGTATTTAATCTTTTGTGTGATCATGTAAATTAATTTTAAATTTAATTCATTAACGTTTTATTTTCTTACAAGTACATCTGGGCGACCATCGGACCCACATAAAATAAGACTATCTTCGTTTTCCATAAACCGGAAAAAAAAACAAAGCAATATATTTGAAACTATAAACATATTTATTTGCTATAAATTAAGGATGTTTATAGGCTTGTTATGGAAAATAACACTTAATATATGTTTTAACATAAACATTTCAGTGAATTGCTGAATGGAATAATGTTTATTTCAACATAATTTACAGCATGGCCAAAATATTTATTTCAATTCGGTTCCTAGTTGATGGAAGGATTTATTTAGGAAAATTTAGAAAAACAGTAGGTTAACGTGATTTCAAAAAGCTTAGGCATTGCGATAGCACAGGGGCGTCTATAATTGATTATAAATATACATCTGTATATAAATATACTGGAATTAATAGGCAATAGTCATATCTATAACCGAGAAACGAATGAAGATAGCGTAGAAATATCACGGACATAATATGCATATAACATAATTTAACTAATAAAATATTAATCCATTGTTATAATATTTCACCACTAAAACCTGTGAATGATATGTTGGGTTATTCAATCTACCATGGAAATAAATTTTCATATTAATTACAATATTGTAAGATAATTAATCGAACATATCATGGACATATTTTGAAATTTGACTTTTAAGAAGTTCTACAAACATTCTACCTAATGACATTAAACTCACTACAAATCCGTTGAAAATTCTTATTGTATTGAATATTGACAGGGAAAGATAGGTTCTATAAAACGTCAAGTACGGCTAAATGCACACATCGAATAAACTGTATTGGAAAAGTAAAAGATTATTTATAACAGGGTAGTTAGTTGTGTATAAGCATTGACTATTAGATACTAAAGGTAGAAGTCAATCTGGGTTGGGACATTTTTCTCAAATATTCTTTTACACTCACAGTTTAATATCCTTGGTAAACATACAACACCTGGAAGCCTATGCATACTAATAGGATTCGAGCAGAAATTACTTTGCATAAGATAGGCTTGATACAGCAATAACCATTCATAATTGGAGAAGCCTTATTAGTATTCCAACAACGCAGTAAAGTATCGCCCCTGGTTAATACATAAACTTGATTAATAGTAAATCGCATACTGTATCTTGTGCAATTCATGACAATATGTGCAGAAAAGCTGAAAGGTATAAAGATTATTTTCGTGGCCGCTCGAGACAAAATTGGCAACGCCGCAAAACCGGCCTATCGAAACAGGTGTTGTACTAATTCATATTAAGAGTGTCTGAGCATTGTTTATCTTTACAATTTTGTTTTACTATTATTACCGGTGGGGAGAGAGCGGGTCTAGTGATAGAGGGTAGGACTTCGGTCCCCTAAAGCCCCTGGTTCAAATCCCACCAAATCACCAATGGGTTTATCTAAGTGAAAATAATAAAACCCCTTGGTCTAGTCCGAAGTAATATGAAAAACAATCCTGGGCTAATGCCTAGCTAATGTTGTATTACAGGAGGCTTTGGTATTATAAAAATAGGACTGAAATAGTAAAGATTCTTATAATCTTTTTCAAGAACTCTACGCTTTTGTTTTTATCGAATATCCCATATAGGGAATAAGCTATTACCGTCGTACGCATGGTATGACATAGACTCGGGACCGAATTACTTTTTCGATTGGACTTGGGGAACGGTGGTTTATGGGGGATTTTTTGGGCAAAAAATTATTTTTCCTATTTTTTACCTGGAAAACATAAAATTTAGCAATGTTTTCCAAACTATTATGTAGACCTTAAAAAACTAATAATTTAGTATATTGAAGCGTTATCATGCGCCTAGTGGTTGGGAGAAAATTCAAAAAATTGTAAATTTAAAATTCCAATGTTATTCTTATGGAGTATAAGTAAACTGTTGTAGTTTGCTTGTTTATGGACATATTTTGATCAAATTTGAAAAATACATTTATTTCTTACTAAACTATTAACATTAAAAAAAGAAAGACTTTTCACCCCCCCCCCTTGTTGCAGCAAACCTAAGTACTAGTTAAACTAATTCTATTTAAATATATGATAATGTGATGTTTTTGAGGAGACATTTTAGTGTAGATCCAATCAGGCAAATGGGAATTCGCTTAGTCTGCAGGTTTGCTGTGGCGGGGGTATTTTTCTGTCAAATCAGAAGCAAACGTTGTTTGGGTCTTATACCGGGATACACAAGGTAAATATTAAATATATTTTTTATTTCATTACTAATTAAACACAAATAGACACTACATCTACACAAATAATGGCTATGATAAATTATTGTTCTAAACCACAAGTTCAAAAATAAGATGGTAGTTTTACATTAACAAATTGATACCTTGTTTAACAATTAAGATGAGGGCAAACGGCCAACATGTTACACTTAGTCCATGTTTATGAAAAATTTTTAAAACTAATCTGATAATAGCGATTTAAAACTATAGAAGATTCGTTAGAACAATTCTTACCCCTCCAGAAAATACGAATAATGAATTTTCTATACGATTATACGTGGTAGAAAACTGTTTACATTTTTAATTTAAACCAAATTGCAATTAAGTAAATTAATTAATTCCGAAATGCTATCCTCATTGAATACAAAACAATTAATTGACAACCTTATTACAAAATTATTATGTTAATTTTTTGCCAATTGTAGAAACCGTTTGATATCGAATCTTATAGAATATTTGGACGGAATTGAATACACACAATAAACTAAATAAAAGACCAAACTAGGCTAGCTATATTGAGGCAAATCGATCAAATTGCTAAAATTTGCTAATAGGCTAAATCATGTGGGTATACGGTATAAGAAAATACTAAGTCAACTTATTTTTCCCGTAGAGGACGGGGAGAATTCCCATGCCTCCCTCAATGACTTGCGGGTCAGATCACATGTTTCAAGTGACCCTATTATCTACCTGTCAGACCCCCGGGTCAGTTTGAATGACCCAAAACTACCCTCTGACCGCGGATCAATTCGAGCACACGCGACGCCCTAAGATCCAAGGAGTAGGAGGCAGACTCGACCTTCTATAAGGACCGTGCTACCCCTACTTAGCCCCGCCATGTTACCTACATCGACGACACCCTTCGCATGAGGAGATTCAAATAAAAGAGATATGTATACAAATTAGGTTTAAGTTTATTGTTTTATTAATATTAATTTATGATGTTTATGATTTTTATCAATTGTTCGAATGAGCTCATTCCGTATGAGGGTAATTTTAATGTTGTAGGCTAATTTGATTTCTAAGCCCATTAAACTAACTAATTTTTATAAATTTGAGGTTATTATTTATCCATGCTCTAAAATGAAAGTACAAATGTTTATATTCAAACAAAAGTAACAGAATTTGGCCTAGTAAACTAATTATCATAAAGTTAAACAAAGCAGAACGTTTACAGTCATCGGTTGTTTTTAGCCGGCCAGGTGAATGTCTTTTCAAAACACTTCGGTGCCACGAAACTCATTAAACCAGCTTAAAGTTTCTTTATCATCAAATATATTTAAATTTCGTTAAATTTAGCAATAGATACAAACTCTGTGAACCACAGATTGTTCTGTCGTGCCGTAAACCGTCGTACAGACGTGGCGACTGGCGTCAAGCGCATGAGTCACAATAATAGCGGCCTACCACCGCGCACCCGTTTTACGCATGCCAAGGTCAAAGTTTCCTCCCTTTCTACACGGGAAACAAAACTTAGTTACTTTAGCTTACATTTGACGTATAAAACGTTTAGTTACCTTAAATAGTATCCAAGCAATTACCATTTAAAATCCGGGCATTCTTTTAAAAACACTCTGCATATGTGGGTTTCCAATCTTATATGTGTTGTAAATGTTTCTGAGGTTTATAAAGGGATGTTTTATTAGATACTTTATATTTTTACAATGTTCTTAAAGTGTGTATTAGCTTGGGTCTCACTAAAGAACAAACTTCTTCACAATAAAACTATTTAAGTACTATCTATTTAACTAGTAATAGCAATGCCATAAGATTTAAAAATATGCAAATCATATTAATGTCAGGTTATTCATCGTGAAATTACATTGCAATCTATTTGTATACATCATTTACTAAATTGATACATATACTATGGTTAAAATACTTTCGCATAAATTGCCTGTAGCATGAATAATTTCCCTCTATTCTAAACCTATGTAACAGTTCTGTTTCTGTTTCCAGGTATTGTAGCAATATTAGACTTCATTTATGAATAATTTCAGTGAGTGAAATTATTTTGCTCTAAAAGGCCTTCGAAACAGCGAGGCAATCTATAATATAATTAGAGACTCGGTATTCCATCCACGACAAGAGTTGCTGTTTAATATAGAGAGGAAGATGTATTTTGTACTCTAAGTGCACTTTAAATTCCAATAACATTTTTTTATACACTAATTTTTTTTTTCAAAAGTTTTCAATAATGTATCAGGCTCAACAGAATCGATTTACAACGTTGTATATTATAGAAATATTCATGTTCAGAAACTTACATAATTTATTGCCAAGGGGATTCTTGAATATTGCAGGTTTCTCAATAGGATTTAACGTGGAACCGAATCCTAGTACACATTACAACACCTTAAACAGTTTTTTCTGTAGCGTCATATAATGTAGCAGTAGTGAATTTCGTTTATGTTTTTTGTTGTTTACACTATATAGTTAAAATAAATACAAGTTCAATGGATGGATAAAGTAAATAAAACAAATCATAAATAACTCAATAATGTTATTGGTGACTAAAAATAACTTGAATTTTGCGACGTTACAGATAATTTTATAGTATTTCCAGCTAAAAGTCTTGACAACAGGTATTTTAAGCCAATTTGCAGAACATCGCCTGAATATTAACACAATTTTTTACTCTTTCCTCCTCTGAAGGAGGAACACCTAAGTTTCAGGTTTACTGTAATATTTTGGTTTAAGAACATTAAATAACCTTAATAAACATAAAGAGGAAATGGTGTCTGTTTTATCTATGTTAAGAATAATTACATACTCTTGTCTACATGTTAAACTCTTTATTTATGTATTTAAGTTTAGAAAAAAGAGTCACCAAAACGTAATGTTTAAATCAATTATTTTTGCCATGTACTTGCCCATCTTATTTTTTAGAATGAATCAGGCTTAGCTGAGAGGGATTCGGCCCTATTTCTTAGGTAATGTCCATTAACGATTAGTGAGATTTTATCCCAGGACCTCTGGTACAGCGAGAAAACATATAGGCCCCTTTGACTGAAAAATGTGAATATATCAACATTTATATTCTAAATTGTATGCATCAACTTGAAAACAACCACGAAGGAAATATTCAATTTCATATTTACGAACAATTAAGGGAGTTGTGTATTAGCAAGTTCAAACAATTGTTCCACCGGGGTTTCCTGTAGAAATTACAGACATTTTAGACAAAACTCTCGTTGTACTTCTGAAATGTATTTCTAATTCGTTATTAGTATAGCGGACTCAATTATTCATATATCTCAATTCTTATACATACTAATAAGGAATTATCTAGAATTACTCTGCAGCAGACGTCCTTTTATACAGCAATAACCATCTATAATTACAGTGTCTGTATTCCAGCCACGTCGAGAGTTGGTGTTTAATATTTGCTGGAAGGTTTTCTTGAAACAATTTATACGCTTTTCTTCGTTGTGAACTATAAAAATGTTGGACATAAATGTTATAAAACCCAATAGATAGGTAGAGCTATACAAGATTTGTAAAACATTTAAGGTGTTTGAACAACTGCAAAAGTAAGCTGCACTTTTAAAAAAAACCTTAATGTGAACAAGACAATTTTACCAATGCTACTTACATAACGGATTAATTATATAAAAAGGTATAGCTATGCTTGGGCAAATAAGAAAAGAGTACAGCTGAATTACATTTCCAAGATGAGAATTTTATTTTAGGTTACAACTGATAGTGGCTGTACTCAATGTATAAAACGTTTAAACATATACAATTATATTCGTTGATAACATCACATTACCATGCAAATTATTGTTCATGTTACTGTAAAAGATAAAATTAAAGTTAAAATCAGTTAATGTTATAACACGGAAAACCCTATGCCTTTTTAGTGATAATTATGAGATTAGCACAAGGCTCTTAGGTCAGCTTACACTTTATTATGCCCTTAAATAATATTTAGATTCCTCAAAACAATTTTACTAAGTTTTGTCTATAATGTTTCAAATTATCAAATTTCAGTGGGGGTGTTTTGTGTTACATTATTATGTCCAACATAAAGGGCCGTATATATGTTTATTGACGTATTAAAGAATCTTATTAAGTGAATGACTGACTGATTTAGATATACTGTTAGTGGCGACATACAATTGTTCTGAAATTGAAACTAGTTGTAGGCTACAGCATAAGCTTGGTAAGGTAATATATCCATAATATCCATATGATGCTTTTGTCAAAAAACTCTGTTGACTTCTTAAGGAGAAGTGATAGTAAGAGCTGCAGTTATTTAAAAAATCACCTATAGTTTTTAGTGTATGGAACATTTTGGACAATATATTTAACCGATCGTTCAGGTATAAATTGTAAATGAACAAATATTTAATGACTGTTTTGTTAGTTTTTTCTTCAAATTAACTTTCTCCAAGCAAGTTACCCAGACCAGGGGCCCTATTTGTGAAATGGTTGACTGTTGAGTTGAGTGTCGAGTCATTCTATTTCCAATCGTTTCGTATTTTTGAAACGATTGACGGTGGACTTATACAACCAAAACTACTCAACACCTATCGAGCTGTTGAGTGGAGGTTGACTGCACTTTCTTCTTCCTCTCTTTCGGCAAAAAATTACTCTTTTTGAGTCGACGCTATATTGTTTTGTTATTGCTTTAATTTACTAATTGCGATTTACAGGTTATGTATTTGTTGTCAATGTCTTAGCACCCAATACTATATGCGATTGTTAATTTTATTTACTGTGTCAATACTAGACTATTTAATCTATTTACTTTGTTATAAGACTATTTAATTTGTTTGAAATACACTAGGCATACTAATTGAACTTATTAAAAGATAATTATTGTTATTAGACATATGATTTAAGGTATTAAAGATTGTGGTAGAGAGAAACAATATCATAGTTTGTTTCAATACCATTCACCTAATAAAGGGATCAAATTAATTTAAGTTACGATAAGCTTTCAGTGCAATGGCAAATATCCATAAGCTTTAACCTAAATAAAAACACAATTAAAAATAACATGAAACAAAACGATGAAGAAAACTAAAATAAGGTGATGTGTTCTGAAATAGATACGAAGAAAGCAAATAATAATGTATTTAGGATATGCCTAAACTTATAATGAGCTACACCATAAAACAAACAAACATCCATAGTAAATTTTATTGTTAATACTTATAAGTTTATATAAGGTACTTTTGCAATCACTAAGATTAAGCAAGACATAACCTCAATCCTCAATCTCTCAAGAACGGAGTTGACAGTTTACCTTAGTATCTCGAAATATAGTAGATTGAGATTAGCTGATCCAGATTTTAGAGTAAGAAGAGGTAAAATCGAAGATCACAAAAACTCTGCATTGTGATTGGTTTAAAATGACGTCATCTGAATTTCGGGTGGTCGTATGCTCTACATTTCCAAAACGAGTCACTCAACTAGTGATTTCCAACTTACTTCCAAACTGTTGGATTTCAAAAATACCAAATCCTGTTGTTGGTTGAGTTGAGTGTAGACTGTAGAGTCAACTGTCAACCATTTCAAAAATAGGGCCCCAGGTGTGTTGTAAATAAAGTTTTTTTTTTATTATTTTTCGCAATAATTTTGTAGTTAGGTATAGATCTATCGTAAAGAACTTCTTCCACATTTCGTGAATTTAAACATAGGCTTTGACGAATTAGAATAAATTTTAACTAAACTCTCTGTTACAGTAAATACTTTTCAAAATCCATTACTAAGTAATTACTTATTTACTCATACATGTAGGGAAACAACTAAATTAATGCTTTGTAATATGCACGCATAAGCACTAAGCACTAAGACCCAGTGTGTGTCCTCTGTATTGCAAGGCCTATAAGGGGACATCAATGCATATTGCATACATTGGAGTCTCTCTCTCCTCTGTCTTGCAAGCCTATAACAGGACATCAATGCATATTGCATACATTGGAGTCTCTCTCTCTCTCCTCTGTCTTGCAAGGCCTATAACAGGACATCAATGCATATTGCATACATTGGAGTCTCTCTCTCCTCTGTCTTGCAAGCCTATAACAGGACATCAATGCATATTGCATACATTGGAGTCTCTCTCTCCTCCGTCTTGCTATTGGTCAACTCGGCCTTGTAGCGTCTAGTCAAAGGGGAGTTGATTGAAATTAGTCAAAGGAAATTGTAATATTACTGAACATTTGACGAATTAATTGGTGTTCAGTGTCCTAACTTACATTTTCCTAAAACTTCATATCTACATATATGTTTTATGCATCTTTAATGAACAAAAAGGAGTACAATATTTTATAAATTATCTACCTCTGTTAAGCCTAAAGTTTTATTGTTAACATATAATAGGAAGATTGTTAAAATACTGATGGATGTTTTAAGTGAATTTGTAGTTTTTTATTGCTAAACGATTGTTTACGAAGTACTTAATACATTTTATACGTTATATCAAATCAGTTCGATGAAAAGATGTATGATAATTTTGTAGTGCACACTAAAAATAAGTAGGCCTACTAAACACCTGTGTTGAATGTTTAAATTATTTCTTAGTCAAATCAAAAAATGTTGTATGAGTGTTTCATATCTGGTTTAAATGAACTGAAATATCAAAGACTTAATTTAATTCAATCCAGGGAAAGCTTATGTGTTTTTTTATATTAACGCAAGCAACCCCGTTGATATAAATTGTTCCACTTAGTCGTCACCTTTGATGATTTTGTAAATTAACAACACAGGCACTGCTACTCTTCAATTTTCAATTTACCTAGTAATTTTTCAATTGCAAAATTTTAAATAGATCAACAGCTAACTTAAACTTTGAATTTTCATATCCAATTAACCTGAAAAATCTGTGAATACATCAAACACAATCGTAACTTTAGAAAATATTTAAATTAAATAAAAATAAAACCCCTCCACTAGTTTTAGAATTACTTTTAGATTTACTTTAAATGTTTTTTTTTTTACTTAAGTTCACAGTGATATGTTTTGAACGGCCAAACAAAAAACTGTTACTTAATTATATAGCCAAGCAATATATGATTAATTAATTGTAAGTTATTTAGTAAGTAAGAAATTATTTTCTGATTTACCGCTTGCTGTCACTCGTATTGATGATAAACTGTCCAAACTCTGTTAAATATAACTTCAAAGTGGATGAGTCCTTTGAAGTCCTGTTGTAGGACAGTAGCATCCCCTAACCATCGATGTATTTACTCCACAGTATTATACATCGATGCCTCTAACTAGTCTAACGTAACGGTGCATAGAGTAAATGTGTCAGTATTGGACAACGCTTCACCTAGTGTGGTTTGCAACTGATATCACCAATCTTTGTTTAATTATGTTATCTTAGGTTAAATCGTAAGAAGACATTGAAAATACCAAATACCAATTTTTCAAACAGTGTTATCAAAGTTTATTTTACGGTAGTGAAATTATTTTTGCCATGAACCAAGCAAGCTGTATTTGAACACTTAATAATCCTGTAATTGACTTATTGAATAATAATTTATGATTATTCTTCTGGGTTTTCAACAACATAAAAACAAGGAGTTCTGCCACTTGGAGATACAAGTGCAGGTATGACATCTCTATTACTGCCTTCTTCACAACATGCTCACTTCTTTATTGATGAAGGTCAACTTGTATTTAATCTATGAAGATGTATTTAATTAAACTGATCTTGGAGATAATCTAGATCGAAGCTTCTCAGCATAAGCTACTTAGAAACTTGAGAGTTCCACTTGACACTTACGCTTACCAGGTATTAAACACTTGATTAATTAAGTACAAGAGAAGTGTCAATCAAGTGTTCAGTGTCATGTGTAAGATAACCTTTAATTTTTCAAGATCTATCTCGTTTAGTTGGTTTAAAACTTGAGCTATATTGTACAATTATAACATTTCAAAGTGATATTAGAGGAATCTGCAAACAAGTATATGTTGTATATTATACTTGCTGTATGGAAATAAATACAAGTCAACCTATAGAAAAAAAAATGAATGAGGTATTGGCAATAAATTAGTAATTAGATTATGATGGTTTTTACTACCGCCTTTTAAATATTTCATGACCATTCAATATTTTTATTTGTAAACCTCATCAATTCACACCAGCCACGAAAAACGCCAGTGAGTTCTTTTATTTGGTAAAAATATTACATAATATTGGTAATATGTAATATTACATATTACATTCATAAATAGCTAGTATAGAAAACTCCATTATTTTTATTGCATTGAAGTTCCAACGGTCAGTTCCAAATGAAATACTTTGTACCATAATTATGTGTAGTCATCGTCCACATAATGTATATGTTGCAGTGTGTACTGACACAGATGGTGGTTCATAACTCTACATTACACACACATTAACTCAGTCAATATTAAGTTTTATTTAAAAAATCCCATTATACAATAATATTTTTAGCAAAAAATACTTTGATGTTAACATTTTACTAAAAACCACTATGAATTCACTGTAGCAGCAAACCTCAACACTCACTGTACCAAATGCTATTTAAATGTACAATAATTTTGAAAGCATATATTCTAGTAACATTTTATGTAGGTAAATGAAAATTCGCTTAGTATGCAGGTTTGCTGAAGCAAGGGCATCTTAATTTTGGGACTGAAGTCCATTGCAATAGTTTCATGTAACTATACTCATGTAGGGATATCCATTGCACGACTAATCTTAACACTTGATCAATATAATGTTTTCGTGTCTTTATATCACTCCATCTCTGTGATACCAAGCATGTGGCTCTACAAATCAAACACTTGTAATGATTGATAGCTCAGTAACGACCATGCTATTGTTTGCCCACGTGACCAAGTCATGCAAAAACATCGTCGTCTAGATAATGATCGTGTTATGTCTGCCTCTGACAGTTTGCGACTCTACAAAATCATTAACGGTCCATAAACCATCAGCAATGCAGCCCTTCACAATTCGACCTCTGATGAAGACTACTGATAAAAATGAGTGGATCCAATCACAATAGTTTACCGTAGGCCTGATTATGACAGTTGCAATAACGTTTTTTAAACGCGTGTGGTTGGTTTGGTTGTTAGAATACGGGATTTATTTCATTAGAGTCCGAGTTCAAATCTCGCTTATTAATAATCCCTTAAATTGTAGTTTCTCCTATCATAACATTTTATGGTTTTTAGGCCAGGAAATGTATTTGAAGAAAAAAACAACTGAACTTATACCATTGACTAACCATTTTACTCCACAGATACGTAATATAAAAGACACATTGATCTAAAAGTATGCAAATCATTAACATAATACTTGCCAAAGATACATAAATAAATAACACCCTTCAGTTCTCAGCACAGTGCCTAAGATACGAATAATTGGTAGGGATTGAAACACGTCTTTAAAAGGTAGTGTTAAGACAAGAACTAGAGGAAAAAAGCGAAAGAAACGGCGTAAAATATATCAAGCAAAGCTAGAAGGCAGTTCGATGCCAAAATTATTGAGTTTATTAGTCAATGGTAAATTGTAATTGACCTAGAGTACATCCCTCGATATAGTTTGGAAGTCCATGTTGCGAATTGAAGTGTAAGTTCTGTTTCTTCAGGGGAAATTCATTTCATGACATTTGTTTACAGACTTTGGCAGCTAGTAAGCAAAGCTATTTTGAAACAGGCTCTTTCCTGTCTTTACTGTCTGTTGTCTTTGACTGTTACTTTGACTACGTTGACTGGTACTTTGTGTTGTGTTGTGTTTTTTGTCTGTTACTTTGTTTGTTGTTGTCT
This sequence comes from Macrosteles quadrilineatus, assembly GCF_028750875.1. Lineage (NCBI taxonomy): Eukaryota > Metazoa > Arthropoda > Insecta > Hemiptera > Cicadellidae > Macrosteles > Macrosteles quadrilineatus. Next base: position 164,023,712 of record NW_026542594.1, read on the forward strand.
GTTGACTTTAGGAAACTACCAATTTGTTGGTGGTACAAGTTGGAATTGTGTCCTACTTAAAAAACTTAAAAAAAAAACCATCGTATAACATTCTTATACAGCTTAATTGAGAATAATACTAAGCAAACTGTTAATGTTTGATATGTTCAAACCAGACTTTTTGAAATTGTCGGGAAACACATTTTTATACCAATTTCAAGAACACGAATACTGTATTTTCCTTTACTTATCGTATTAAAACATTATTCTACGAATGTTTGGCCAAAGAACAAAAGGAAAGACCTTCTAAGATTGGTTTTGTTTGTTTCTTATCGGCCTGTAATCCGAGAAACAGCAACGAAATTGGTAGCTTTTGTATCTTATACCAAAAGGAAATTACTTTGGCTCATAAACAAATCCAGTGTATTGAATTGTTTTAATTGTCTACAAATGAATACTATAGCCAATGTCCATTACCAATTACGTTTATTTACTAATTGTATTAAAATAAATGTAAATTACTTTGTGGTTAACTGATATACATCGTTATAGTAAGGTTACACAATGTATGATTTAACTAATTTAATTAGTTGTTAACCTATTACAAATAAATTAAATTAATAATGACTTATAACTATAATGAAGTATTAGCAGTGAAATTGTTTAATAAATCGTATAGGCCGACACAGACTTTAACGGAATACTGTGGAATTGTGACATTTCCATTCAACCTTTGTATGTTATGGTGTGGGTGAAAGAGGAATCATTTTGTGTGGCTTGATGCATTTAAGGCTATGTGTAGAATCACAATATTGACACAATATTTTTCCACAATGTTCTCTATTAGCCTTTACTTCTAACGTGTCGACAAAAAGTGTGTGAATCAAAATTTGACAAAGTTTATGTAAATTTCCAATCTTATTTGTGTTGTAAAGGTTTCTGAGGTGTAAAGGGGTGTTTTATTAGATACTTTATATCTTTTCAATATTCTTTAAAGTGTGTATTAGCTTGGGTCTCACTAGAGAACAAACTTCTTAACAAAAGAACTGTTTAAGTACTATTAACACTAATGTTGTTCAACTACTAACAACAATGTCATAGGATCAATAAATATACACAGCATATTAATGTTAGGTTATTCATCATGAAATTCCATTGCAATCCATTTGCAAACATTATTTATTAAATTGATACATATACTATGGTTCAAATACTTTCGCATAAATTGCCTGTAGCATGAATAATTTCCGACTTGTAAACCTATGTAACAGTTCATTTTTTGTTTCCAGGTATTGTAGCAATATTAGACTTCATATATGAATAATTTCAGTGAGTGAAGTTATTTTGTTCCACAAGGCCTTTGAAACAGCGAGGCAATCTATAATATAATTAGACTCGGTATTCCATCCACGACAAGTGAGTTGCTGTTTAAAATGGAGAGGAAAATGTATTTTGTACTCTAAGTGTACTTTAAATTCCAATAGAAGTTTTTTTAAACAAGTTTATTTTCAATAGTTTTAAATAAAGTATCAGGCTCAATAGAATCGATTCACAACGTTGTATATTACAGAAATATTCATGTTCAGAAACTTAACATAATTTATTGCCATGCTTTTCTTGGACGTTGCAGGTTTCTCAGTGGAATTTAACGTAGAACTGAATTCTAGTACATATTACAACATCTTACAAAGTTTTTTTTTCTGTAGCGTCATATAATATAGAATTAGTAAATTTCGTTCATGTTTTTGTTGTTTACACTATAAAGTTAAAATAAATGCAAGCACAATGGATCGATAAAAATAAATAAAAGAAAACATAAATAACTCAATAATATTATTGGTGACTAAAAATAACTTGAATTTTGCGGCGTTACAGATAATTTTACAGTATTTTCGGCTACAAATCTTAACAACTGGTATTTAAGCAAATTTGCAGAACATCGCCTGAATATTAACAACAATTTTTACTTCTTCCTCCTCTACAGGAGGAACACCTAAAAGATTCAGGTTAACCAAAACTGAATGTTAAAATCAATTATTTTTTGCCATGCACTTGCCTGGTATTATTTTTTAAATTACTTCAGGCCTAGCCGAGGTGTATGCTGCCCTATTTCTTAGGTAATGTCCATTGATGTTTAGTGAGATTTTAACCCGGGACCTCCAGAACAATGACAAGACACATAGGCCTCTTCGACTGAAACATTTGAATATATCAATAAATCAATATTTTAAATTGTATGCATCAACTTGAAAACAACCAGGAAGGAAATGTTCCATTTCATATTTACGAACAATTAAGCAAGTTGAGTATTATCAAGTTCAAACAATTTTTCTACCGGGGTTTGCTGTAGAAATTACAGACATTTTAGAAAACAACTCTCGTTGTACTTCTGAAACGTATATATTGATTCGTAATTAGTATACCGGACTCAATTATTAATACAACATCTCTTATACATATTAATAAGGAATTATCTAGAATTACTCTGCAGCAGACGTCCTTTGATACAGCAATAACCATCTATAATTACACTGTCTGTATTCCAGCCACGTCAAGAGTTGGGGTTTAATATTTGCTGGAAGGTTTGCCTGAAACTATTTATACGCTTTCTTCGTTGTGAACTATAAAAATGTTGGATATAAATGTAATAAAACCCAATAGATAGGTAGAACTATACAAGATTTGCAAAACATTAAAGGTGTTTGAACAACTGCAAAAGTAAGCTGCAATTTTTTAAAAACGTCTTAATGTGAACAAGACAATTTTACCAATGCTACTTACATAACTTATTAAACAAGGCTTAGCTATGTTTGGGAAAATAAGAAAAGAGTACAGCTGACGTAAACAAGTTTGCGAATTGTATTTTAGGTTACAACTGATAGTGGCAGTGCTCAATGTATAAAAAGCTTAAACATATAAATCTATATTTAAAACTGTTTCGAAACTCATCCACAAAATGGCATGTGACTAATCGTTGATAACATATCATTACCATTCAAATTATTGTTCATGTAGCTGTACAAGTTAAGATTAAAATCAATTAATGTTATAAAACGGAAAACCCCTATGCCTTTTACTGATAATTATGAGATTAGCAAAAAACACTTAGGTTAGATTACACTAAATTATGCCCATAACAAATTTTTAACCCATCTTTACATTCCATAAAAAAATGGTTTTAAGTTTTTGTCTATATTTCAAATTACAACATTTCAATGCGGGTATTTTGTGCTGCATATGTCCTACGTAAAGCAAAAAATCATACTCAATATGTTTATTGTCGTATTATCTATAAAATCTAATTAAGTAAATGCCGACTGATTAAGATAAACTGTTTGAGGGTATGTCAAATTGTTCTGACTTTTAAATTAGATGTAGGCTACAGCATAAGCTCGGTAAGAATTTCTGTGCTGCTTTTGGCAAAAAACTCCTTTGACTTCTTAAGGAGATATCATAGAACGTTAAGAGCTGCAGTTATTTAATAATCACCTACATATACAACCAGGCATTCAGATATATAGTTAATGTATGTTATAAATGAACAGGAGTTCAAGCTTATGATTTCAGAGACAAGGAAAATAAGTGGATGTTTGGTAAAGTAAAGAGCAAGGATGGACAGTTAATTTAAATTCTTGAAATGGATGATGGATGGTGGCATATCAACCACATGTTACCTTCCAAATTTAAGGGGGAGGATTGATGTGTCCATTCCAATTGTACAGGCTTATACTATAATTGATAATTTACATCTGTTCTGTGCATTTGTTATTGTTTATATTTAATGACTGTTTAGTTAGTTTTTTCTTGTTAATGTTTTGTGAAATGAACTTACTCCAAGCAAGTTACCCAGACCAGGTGTTTGGTGAATAAAGAAAAAAAAATAATTTTAGCAATAATTTTTTAATTAATTTTTCACATTTCGTGTCTTTAAACCTCTGGCTTTGATGAATTAGATTAGATGTTAACTAAACTCTCTGTTAAGGTAAATACTTTTCAAAATGTCCATCAATAGGTAATTACTTATTTACTCATACGTGTAGGGAAACAACTAAATTAATACTTTGTAATATGCATGCATAAGCACTAAGCACTAAGGCCCAGTGTGTGTCCATTGTCTTGCAAGACCTATAACAGGACATCAATGCATATTGCATACATTGCAGTCTCTCTCTCCTCTGTCTTGCAAGGCCTATAACAGGACATCAATGCATATTGCATACATTGCAGTCTCTCTCTCCTCTGTCTTGCTATTGGTCAACTCAGCCTTGTGTCGTCTAGTCAAAGGGGTGTTGATTGAAATTAGTCAAAGGAAATTGTAATCGTATTACTGGACATTTGACGAATTAATTGGTGTTCAGTGTCCTAACTTACATTTTCCTAAAACTTAATATCTACATACATGTTTTATGCATCTTTAATAAACGAAATGGAGTACAATATTTAAAAAATATCTACCACTTTAAAAAGCTAAAGTTTTATTGTTAACATATAATAGGAAGATAAATAAATACTGATGGATGTGTTAGGTGAATTTTTAGTTTTTCTTTTTGGGTTGAACAATTGTTTACAAAGTATTTTATACATTTTACAAATAAATGTTAAACGTTATATAAAATCAGTTCGATCAAAAGATGCATGACCTTTTTGTAGTGTACACTAAAAATAAGTAGGCCTACTGAACACCCGTGTTGAATGTTTAATGTATTCCTTAGTAAAATCAAAAATTGCTGTATGAGTGTTTCATGTCTGGTTGAAATTATCTGAAATTGCATAAACTTAATTTAGTTCAATCCGGAAAAGCTTATGTTTTTGTAATATCAACAAAAGCAACCCTGTCGATATAAATGAATTGTTCTTCCAAGTCACCTTTGGTAACTTTGTAAATTAACAGCACAGGTACTGCTACAATTCAATTTTCAATTTACCTAGCAATTTTTCAAATGCAACCTTTTAAATAGATCATCAGCTCACTTAAACTTTGAATTTTCATATCCAACTAACCTGAAAAATCTGTGAATATATCAATTAATTTGTAACTTTGGAAAACATTAATTTTGCATTTTTTAATGTTTGTTTAGATTCTGATGTATTTTATAAACGAACAATTAAATTGTTATATGATTTTCCAACAAATACTTATATGGTTACGTATACGGTTGTGTTATGAAATTTTTAGAATTTATTAACATTTGGACGTGATATAAGGGTGGTATTGTGTTTATCAGTGCCCTGTATTTAAATGTTGAGGTTATTATATAACTTTAAATTAAATTACAATTTTGAAACCATTCCACTAGTTTTAGAATTAATTTTAGTTTTTACTTTAACTATTTTTTTACTTAAGTTTACAGTGATATGTTTTGAACTTTTTGAATGGTCAAACAAAAAACTATTACGTAATGATATAGCCAAGCAATAAATAATTAATTAATTGTAAGTAATTTAGTAACTAAGAAATTATTTTCTGATTTATCGCTTGCTGTCACTCGTATTAATGATAAATTGTCCAACCTCTGTTAAATATAACTTATAAGTGGATGAGTCCTTTGAAGTTCTGTTGTAGTATAGGAATGCAGTAGCATTCCCTAACCACCGATGTATTTACTCCACAGTATTATACATCGATGCCCCCAACAAGTCTAACGTAACGGTGCATAGAGCAAATGTGTCAGTATTGGACAACACTTCACCTAGTGTGTCATGCAACTGATATCAGCAATCTGTGTGTGATAATTGTATCTTAGATTAAATCCTAAGAAAACATTGAAAATACCAAATATCAATTTTTCAAGCAGGGTTATAAAAGTTTATTTTACGGTAGTTCAATTATTTTTACCATGAACCAAGCAAGCTCTATTGAAACACTTATAATCCTGGAATTGACTTGTTGAATATCAATTATTAATGATTATTCTTCTGGGTTTTCAACAACATAAAAGCAAGGAGTGCTACCACTTGGAGATACAAGTGCAGGTTGACATTTTTATTACTGCCTTGTTCATAACATGTTCACTTCTTCATTGATGCAGGTCAACATGTATTAAATTTATGAAGATGTATTTAATCAAATTGATGTCGGAGATAATCTAGATGGAAGCTTCTCAGCATAAGCTACTTAGAAACTTTAGAGTTCCACTTGACACTTGCGCTTACCAGGTATTAAACACATTATTAATTCAGTACAAGAGAAGTGTCAATAAAGTGTTCAGTGTCATGTGTAAGATAACCTTAAATTTTTCAAGATCAATCTCATTTAGTTGGTTTAAAACTTGAGCTATAGTCTACAGGTATAACATTTCAAAGTGATAATTAGAGGAATCTGCAAAAACGTATATGTTGTATATTATACTTGCTGTATGGAAATAAATACAAGTCGACCTATAGGAAAAAACTTATGAGGTATTGCCAATAAATTAGTCATTATGTTTTTATGGGTTTTACTATCACCTTTTAAATATTTAATGACCATTAAATACTTTTATTTGTTAACCAAAACACCCCAGCCACGAAAAACGCCAGTGAATTCTTTGGTAAAAATAGCTTGTATAGAAAACTCCATTATTTTTATCGTCTTGAAGTTCCAACAGGCAGTTTCAAATGGAATACTTTGTACCATGATTATGTGTAGACATCGTCCATATAATGTATATGTTGCAGTGTGTACTGACACAGATGATGCTCCATAACTCTACATTACACACACATTAACTCAGTCAATGGTGGAATTAGTGTTAATTATGTGACAAGACCATTATTCTTCAACATAGGATCAGCCATATTATGGAGTCATATTGATAATATTGGAATAATATCAGTAGCCTTAGTGTTGTTATTGAAATTGATAATATTAGTAGTATTGGAATATTATTGATTTGTTTGAAAAGAAAAGTAGAAGGTTTGTTCAATACGTACAATGTTTATGAGATAAGTGATAGTTTATGAGATAAGTGCTAGTTTATGAGATAAGTGCTAGTTTATGAGACAAGTGCTAGTTTATGAGACAAGTGTTAGTTTATGAGACAAGTGTTAGTTTATGAGACAAGTGCTAGTTTATGAGACAAGTGCTAGTTTATGAGACAAGTGTTAGTTTATGAGACAAGTGTTAGTTTATGAGACAAGTGCTAGTTTATGAGACAAGTGCTAGTTTATGAGATAAGTGCTAGTTTGGTGCCATTTAAAATGTAAAACAGAGTAACTCCCAAACTTTGTGAAGGAAGCTTTTCCGAGGCAATCGTAAAAGTTAATCTTTTGTTTTCCAGCTGTCTTACTTCTTAGCCACAAATTATCATGCACTTTTTTAACTAAACTTCTTATCATATTAATTACTTAAATACCGGTAGCTTAGAAGCTTCTAGTAAGCTTTTGTGTGAATCATGTCTTTGAAGTGCCACATTTTAATGTCCTTTAGATTGATCAGTGTTAAACAATTTACGTACTGTGTCTTATAACATTTTATTTTGACATCCGTTTTTTTTTTCGAAAGTATGCTCTTTACGATATACACTACATTAAAGTAATTGTAAGTGGCTTTCCGATATCTTAGTGATATTATAAATTAAAAAACATAGAAAACTGTTGTAAACATTACAACAGGTTTTAAATACAACGCAAAAATATTTATCAAACGCAAAGATTACAAATTTTGAGTAAAAACAAACCGATCTTTGTATGCAAACATTTAAGCTTAATTTAGCGTTTGTAGTATCTTGATCTTGATAAACAACTTTAATTTATTACATATAAATTCGTATGTTTTCATGAAACATTGTCTAAAGACTAAACTCTATTGAGACCACTTTTCAAGGAACTCAATTTGGCTGAAGGAAAGGTTATCGGACAAATTTATACCTCTTGTAACAGGATCATCTAAACTATGCACCTTAAATCTCTTTTTCCTGACAAGATCGGAACCGTGCAATAACCTTCCTTGTGCTGATATGTTTAATTTATTGTGTTTAATAGGCATTGAGTTTGAAATAAAATGTTATAGAGCACAAAGCTACTCAAACGGTTGGTTTCACTGCCACGTGCAATCCAAATATCAACACAGACGTAGCGTAATGATACAACACTCTGTCCACACACATCACACAGTAATGATCCAACACATGGTAGTGCAAGGCCAGCCAACCACTTGGTGTTATTTACAGTTATAGTGTCTGTTCGTATGAGAATTCTTTGTTTGAATTTAGGTTCAAATACATGAGCTTAGGCAAGTAAATATGAAGTTCAGATCGATGCAAAATACTAGTATTGAAATATTTTTATCTTAAAAGAGTGTAATTGACCCAAATAAATATTTCTGGTTACCTATTACTGTTGATAGATAAACTATCCGTAGCTCTTTCTCAACATACTTAGCTTTCACTTAATACTGAGACAATCATTCAAAATTCAATTTATTTAGGAGGGATAATCTGGAATTAAGCAACTCCTCATAAGCTTCTTAGTAACTTCTGCCACAGACGTTCGACTTAAAACTTAAAAGATAATACGGTCAACCTCTTGAGATGAAATGAACACTTTTATAAAATGTTCATAATAACACATATAATATCATAATTGTCTAAAACTAGAGCTAGTAGGTTTATATTTTACATCTGAGGAAATAAATACTTTCCAATGACACAACTGTCTTTGTCAATGTTGCGTAAACTTAAGTGGGGAATTTTCATTTCTCATTTATAAAACTGTAATTATATGTCAAATGTATTTATGAATACGACATTCGGCAATTTTAAATTCAATCTGGTCATCTTGTAAAAAAAGTATTTGTTTACATATTTCGTGTATATGGTGTATATAATTAAATTTCATTTCACTCTCATTATACAATGTATGCACATTGTACAATAAATAGTGCCAGGAGCTTTAACTTAGTACATAAAGATAGGGAATAAAGGTTAATGACAAATTTAAATTCTAACATAAGCAGTAAATAAATAAACAAATCAAGCCAATAGTGGAAACATCTCTTACAATTTATTCATCGAAACATTTCTGGTGATTATTCTCGTGGTTGTGTATATCTTAGCAATGTAGCTCCTTTACGTAATTTAAATGTGATGCAATGAAAGTATGTACTAGTAGGTACTTTAAATGATATATATTTTGATTAAAAGTATCTAAAAACTAATATATACGTTGTATCTAACATCCTATATAAAAAAACATTAATGACATATTGTTTGAGCTTATAAACTATATCCTATTTAAACTACATCATATGTAAACAATATGACAATTATTTCCTAAATCCTATGTATATCCCGACTGAACTACTACTGTTTCAGTTCCTAGCGCTAAGCTAACACTAAATTCTGGTGAAAACCTAATCCTAAAAGATAATATCCTTACTATTTCTATAAGAGTTATTTAACATGATTACTTATTGGGCACCAACCCACTAATAAAAGAATTGTTAGGCTGGATGGACTGAGAGAGGTTGATTATCAGAGATCCCACGTCAGATGCATTTCCCATGAGATGTCACTGACTTAACCTTTAGAGAACGTTTTAGTCTCAAATTAAACTTGATCAAGGTATTGTACCTTATATAACACAACCTAATATAACTATAAGGTAATGCTTTTCAGTTAAAACATTATAAACCAAAGACGTATGAATATAATATTGCTTTGTATTTCAGAAATATTAATGTATTTATTCAAAAATCCACCAATATAGCCTTATCTTTATTGTTTTACAAATATTCACAAACCTTGATCAAGTTTAATTTGAGACTAAACCGTTCTCTAAAGGTTAAAAACAAGCCAATGGGGCGTAGCCCAAGGGAAATATGAAAATTAAATAATATAATATTGCGTTTTCATCCATGTGTGAGCTATGTCTCAAGTTTCAAGTCTCTAGCTCATCGGGAAGTATCAAAATTTGCAAGAATGCGAGTTAATAAAAACAAGCCATTGGGGCGTAGCCCAAGGGAAATATGAAAAGTAAATGATATAATATTGCATTGTCTTCCATTTGTGAGCTATATTTCAAGTTTCAAGTCTCTAGCTCATCGGGAAGTTAGTATAAAGTTGATTGCAAAGTTTGTACCGGACAAGAAAGCGAGCTAATAAAAACGTTTTAATAAGAGTAAATAAAATAACCTCATAGTTCCATAGTTTTTATTTAACCAGCTGTTAGTCGAAACAAATTATATTGCTCTAAAACAAATCGAATATTACAAAGATTGCTTTAAAAAATAATTTGAACATCCTAGTATTTTACTATATATAACAAAATGCTGAATTTGTGACACAAAAGCTGAATGTTTACAGCTGTTATGTTAAGCAAATTATTTTATGCCAAAAGCTAGTTTAGAATCTTAGCGTCGGCTGCTAGACTTTTTAAAAATTAAAACTTAATTTCTAAAAAACTGGGACCCTAAACTAAAATTATGGCTTCGACATTCCCTAGTTCTCAAAATTATCTTTCTTTCAACACAAAAATCATGAAAATCCGTCTAGTGGTCGATTCAGAATCGTGAAATAAAAAAAACACTGTTTCGTTTTAATATTATAGATAGATTTTTACAGCTCACTTAATGTTGTCATAAAATAAAACGTTAGGTAAAACGATAAATGTCCATCACAAACCATAATTTATTTTGTACATTTCTCTATGTATTATGTTTATTTGTATATGTCACATGAATGTTAAATATTGTTTTATAAATCAAAACTGAATAGTGTAGCAAATCAAGGTCACTGTGACCCTAATTTGAATTTGATGATTAGCAGAGATGACATGGAGCCCAATATTTAGTTTTTCTACTGTATTAAAGCGCGATGTCGCTTTAATTTCTTGCAATCTTGCAACTATCCACTAAATTTATTTATTGCCTTCCATGAATAAGGCATTCACAGTGCGTTAACTTCTATTGTTCACGACCATTGTTTGACGTACATTCAGATTACAGAGGTGAATAATATTTATGTTTAATTTTGCCAATGATAACTACTTTCATTTAAAGAGTAAATATGCAAGACTATTTTGATCTAAAATTATTAAGTAAAATAGTGAGTTTCCTTAGATAACAAATTATGTTTCCTTACATGGAAAATTGTTCATAATTCATAGAGCGTTTACGTTTATTGCACAATTGTTAAAAATTGCGACAATTGTAAAAAAAAGGTAGGAGAGACAGATGAGGCAGAGCAAGAGAGGGTGAGGATGGCCTATTGTTTACCTCAGTCTGGATTGCCTCAAGGGAAATCCCCACAAGTGTTATAGCTGCTCTTACATTTTATTGAGTGAATCGTGTTACAATACTTTCAATCGGGGCCTTAATGATATCACCATCCAATAAATATACCTGTCTTTCTTGCTACGAAATGACGATGAAATTGATTACTACGGGAACGCCGAGATATTAAAATCATTTAAAAGGGCAATATTGAAATGTTCAATATAAAACTACATTTTATTTATGACAGAAGAATAAGTAGAAGGTAAAGTGGAATGTAACATGCAATTTCATGGACTTTATTACTTAAAATCTTGAAAGATGTCAATTTTAATATTATTATCACAGAAAATTGCTTGTTACTAATCAATTTTACTGCTCTTTTAGTAATATAGACAGTTTGAAATAATTTTCCATTTATTCGAAAATGTTTTTATTACCCACAACTTTAGGAAATGAATAATTTTATTTATTCCAAACGTATAAGGGTACGTTTACAAGCTCTTAAAATTTTACAGGTTCCCTTTATTTAAATTTAATATGTGTAGAAATTGAAATGCTCTTACTAACCATCCTGAGAACTGAAAGTAAGCAACGTTAACCACATAGGGCTGAAAACCAATACAGAACTTTCACTTTATCGGGTTTGGTACAAAGTAACCACGGTGGTGAATGTTTGATTGTGAGTTGCTAATCACCTAATGAACAGAGTTTGTTAAACAAGTGTGGTTCCGCAGCACCACCCGGCACCACGCCCTAACTGTTCTGCGTGATTGTCGTTATCACTGCCAACTATCTACCTTACAGATCTCTCGTTTAATTTATTTATCTCTTGTTTTGGGATTGATTAGTTCCATCTGATGAAAATTAAAGATAATCGTTCATATATTTATAATTACAATTTTGACATTAAAAAGCCGGGTTAATTACTTGTGGCTATAGGCCATAGAAACCCGAGCGGCTCCCACCCCTTTATGTGGAAAACGTGAACATCTTCCACGTTTTATGGGGACATCATCATCGCCAACCTCAATAGTGGAAAATATTATTAAGTTTCATGTAATCAAATTTCTTTATCATTAACAACAATTTTGTTTGCATGTTGTGGCTTCCTTTTTGCGACCTTTTTTAGGCCTATTCGTAAATTCAGGACTATCTTTACAACTTTATGTAGTCCAGTTACAGGTAATATTATGTTTATTTATTTATTTATACATGCCAACGGCTAAGCCAATACATTCAATACGTTCAAACACGAATGATGGTTAGACGCAAAGTGAAATACTTCACACAAAAGCTCTTGGTAAAAGGTTTTCGGTTGGCACACCAGTAGTAAAGGCAAATATGAGGACTCATCAGTTGTAAACCAGACTTGATTGAAACGGGATTCGAACCCTCTTGCTACAATGCTGTTTCCTGACAGTGTAACATTAAGTTTGGCGAACTTAGGACATCATTAACTACATTTTTAATACAAGGATAGGAATGATGTGTTTCATTTGTAAACTACTAATACTACATACACACATACTACAATTTAACACGTGATATGTGCTAAACTATAGACTAAAATTTTAGAACTCTTCGAGATGAAATGGAAAAAACAAATATTGTTGATATTTCAAATTAGAATTAAAACTGTCATTCAATAGCAGCGTGTGGTTTGTATAGCAACAAAACAACGTTGTTTCATGAAAAAAATAGAGGATTGACTGGTATCAAACGAAGAAATATGTTTTGTTTTGTTTTATGTAGCGAAATATATTATGAGAGCTGTAGCCTCTTAATTTAAAGAAACGGAAACCATTCGCTTTACAAGTCTTTTGTCCAAATACATAACTATCTCATTTGTACAGGTTTTACTTTAAATCGAGTAGGCATCCTTTAGATTCAGAGAGAACTATGGACAAACCAACACAAGGAAATGGGTTTTTTTTATGTAACTACGTTTATACTACTACCCAAGTAGCACACATCGTTGGCCCAACGTTGGGAAATGGTCGGCACGGTTGGGAAATGGTTGGCAGAAATTATAACGATTTGCCAACGTTGGCCCAACGGAAACTGGTATTCGTTGGCCCTACAAAGGAAAGAATCGTTGGGCCTTCGTTGGGCATTCGTTGGGTTTAAGTATAAAACATTCTAAAACGAATTTTAACAAATTGATTTATTTAAAAGTACATAAATGTTATGGCAGCAGAATATAAGACAAATATTGTAAAAATTTGGATCAATAATGAATGTAGTCAGATGATGTTGTGATACTAGATACAGTGGGGAACACCTGCTTAACATATAATAATTATTATAATTCATTTTTTTATATTCTTTAACTTATTTAAGCAAGTTTTTAATAGTTATAGAGAAAAGATTAATTAATTATATAACAATCAATTATAACAGTAGCCTACTAATCTAATGGTAATTAAATAATCTATATTCAAATACTAGTATCCTCTCCAACTACCAGAAAAACAATTCAACTACTTGAGGCCTAAACAGATTAACAGAATCATATTATACTGTAGCATAACAAATATTTAAAGTATTAATTGTGACCATTGCACCTGTCGGCTACTCTTTCACCACTTGAAAACACCCTCTTTCAACAAGCACAGTTAGCTCAGAGGTAAGGCGTGAGGCTCACATGTTGAAGGTACCGGGTTCAAGACCCGTCCCGGCCAAAAAAATGTATCTCGTTTTATTTCCAAAATAAGATTTTATGAACTATTTAATCAATTTACTCAACTCATAATTATGCTTTTCATACAAAATCTTGATTATTTTGTGTTTTTTATGTTTATGCCCAATGGGATGGTTGGCCCTTCCGCAAAAATTGGTTGGTTGGCCAACCGTAAGACTGAGTGCCAAAACATACCGTTGGCCAACGATCAACAGAAACGTTGGGCCAACGATTTGCCAACGTTTTTTGCTACTTAGGTATTGTCTCAAAATCATAGATATATTTTAATTGTTTGACAATTGAGAACATATGTTAAGAAGATAACTGGTTAATGTACTTTAATGCATAATGAAAAATAAATTGTTATCATGATAATGATCTTAGAGATATTGTAAAAGCCTACGGCCCACGGTATGTTACTTATAATATCTCTTATATTATTCAATATTAAACTAAAAATTACATGAAATCAGTACTTAATTTTTGAACAACAAAACATATATTTCAATAAAATAATTTTAGATTTTTATGCAGGATCGTCAACATAGATTAATTAATTCAAAACAAGCTGTACGCGAAGCTCATATCCCGAGGAAAGATAATAAACAAGTTTATAGCCAGACCTGACAACTCCTGCCGTCATGACGTCATTACTTGGTTTATTTCGCACCTAATTGCCTTTATATTAAGTAATAGTTGCTCTTAAAATAAATTTGAAGTAAATCTAACCATTAGTTATGATGTAGATGCTTTTTGTTACATGTTTATTTTTGTTTGAGAAAACACGATCTTTTGCAAGTACATAACACATACATAATTTTGAATGTGGAGGTGGGGATGTTAAATGCAGGTTATTTGGCTTCAATCGGTATTGGCAACAAATTTCTCGGAATTTTACTTTTATTCTTATGCCTCTTTACAAACTCCCTAGTTTGAAAAAATGGCTGAAAGATATTTAAATTAAGAAATAACTTAATTCAAAACTAAAATACCAATCCGCTCAGCAAAACGATTAAGAAACACGACTATTTAAGATGGCAGCTCTCAACTGTGCCTTACTGGCTAATCTGTACCCTCAATTCATTCGGGGAGTTCAGTGCAATGAATGTGAAGAACCCAAAGTCACCCCGAAGAGTGGGTCGGAGTGTTAATCTTATTTTGATATTACAGTAAGAATCTGGATTATTTTCATTTTTGAAAATAACACAAGTTGTATGGGGATACGCTAGATAAGGATAGTTTCTCTTTCACAATTATATATTATACGTATACGTTAAACAAAGAACAGGGAATATCTTTTTTGCAACCAAAAAAGTAAGGCCAACACTTCCTAGCTTATTCAAGCTATACATATAAGCTATATTTACATTTCAAAACTATCATATAGCAGACATTTAAGTTCGTCGAGGGTGTTTAATAGTTAAGTTTAAGCAAGAACGTCTAAGCAATAATAACTGAAGGTGCAAACCAATACACCAGGTTATATAACCACCTCAGGTGTTCTCAACAACTGTGTCAAACTCCAATATTAGTTTGAAGAGTTCCGTGTTTCTGCTGCACTTCATAATTTAATGCATCAATTTGAAACTATGACTTTACTGTAATATAAAACGTCAATAATTTTTGTTGTTAATCTGTTTAAATTTTTTTGGATTTTTTAAATTTTAAATGCAACAAATATTGTACTTATAGTTACAGCAAGACAAGTTTGTTTTTAAATATGAATTATTTTCCCATAGATATAATTACATGAATGGGTGGAAAGGTTTTAGTACATAAACTATATTGTTTGCTGCACATTTATATTTTTAATACGTCAAATACTAATTAAATTGAACATTTAAATTCGTAGGCGTATTTAAATTCATTTGTAGCATACAAGTATTTGGTAAAAATATATTTTGCTGTTAGAATATGATATGTTACTATTTAAGATCCAGGAAGATATAACAACCGTTTTATTGGTTCACACATACCGCTAATACTGGACAATTATTGTTTGTATACAAACAGTTTTTTTAGGTATATATTTTTTAAAGGCAACTTTGAGATAATTTTTGGAACTATGAAGCAACATTTACTCAGCTGGAGTAATAAACTCTCTAGTGTTGTGGATCTCATGGCAAAGTTAGTTAAACTACTTGATGTCGAGTACAGCTTCTCACTACAACATGTCTGCTAACCATGGAATATGATATTTATAACTAAAACTATACTTTAACATGATCAGAATGATAAAACCACCTGCAATAAAGTTGTACTCTATTGAATTTTTAATTGAAATTTAAGTATTCGTGAACTTCTTTTAATTTATAATATTTTCTGTCTAAAGCCATGGACATATAATGGATATTTCATTCTAGCAGGTATAGAATGCCTACTTGGAGGTAGCTACAATACACAAAAATAATAATTATGATAATTTCAATGTTTAATACAAACTAGCTGCTGTACCCATGCTTCGCAACGGGAAGAAAAATCAGTTTCTTAATCATTTAAATAGATTTAGAATAATCTATCATAAAGTTTATGATTAAATAATCCTACCACATAGTTGAGTAAAATATATTTAATTTCTTTGGGACAGCTGTCTGAAATTGTGAAATGAGCATTTGGCAGTTCTGGTTGTTTACATTTAAATGTCAACGCAAAGGTAAACATTGTAGGTAATCACGCTTCCAAGGAGACCACTTAATATTTATTTTTGAAAACCTCCCCTCAAAACTTTGATTATCTAAGGGGTGGACCCCAAGATAAACTCAGATAACTGAATAGGCATTCCTAGATAAGTGGACCATCTTTGTGCTCAATATTGGCTGTATCAGTTAAGTATTTTAGTCGTGACAGCTGCGCAGTTTGACAGACAGTCAGATACCACCTTAATGTTTTAATAGTATAGATATTATAATATTTTCCGTTATCTTTTTAAGCAAAATGTAAAGGCCACACAGCTTATGAAGGATTTTTTAGGTCTATATCCCGTAAATAGTGTAAATTATAGCATTTAAGGTAGGACCCAAAGGATTTCAAAAGAAAATAGCTACTAATATAATTGGCATGACAAAATATTAATCGCAGTATCTACGGGCGCTGCAAATAGTTTAAAGAAAGAGTTGTCTAAAGTCATGTATTTATATTTGAATGACTTCTGTTAGTTCGCTTACGGCTATTACTAACTTCTATTCATAGCCACATCTGGATTGTTCGGGGGATGTTTCCAACCTCAAATGAGGAGGATAACTTTGTAGTTGAGCAAAGTTTGAATCACTTTAGGTCAAGTCTACTTGAAAACAAATATTTTTTTAAAACTTAAAGAGTTATATAAAGATCTTCAGTCAATAACAGCAATATTGTATTATACAAAATTAACCATCGATTTTACTTTAACCTACGGCCCACTGTATGTTATTTATAACATCTCTTATATTACTCAATATTAAACTCAAAATTATATGCAATCAGTCATGTAACATTGGACTTAAATTTTTAACAAAAAAACAAATATTTCAATGAAATAATTTTAGATTTTTATGCTGGATCGCCAACATAGATTAATTAATTCAAAACAAGCTGTACGCGAAGCTCATATCCCGAGGTAATGGTAATAAACAAGTTTATAGCCTGACCTGACAACTCCTGACGTGGATGACGTCATTACTTGGTTTATTTCGCAAATTATTTTCCTTTATATTAAGTAATAGTTGCTCTTAAAATAAACTTGATGTAAATGTAACCACGAGTCATGATGTAGATGTTTCTCGTTACATGTAATATTTATGTTTAATTTTTAAAAGCTCCTTTTTTATAGGGGAAAAAGTGTATTATTTTAATGCAATTATGACAGTGTTTATTTTAGTTTGGAAAACACGATCTTTTGCACAGAAGAAATACATAATTTTAAATGTGGAGGTGGGGAAATGGCGGTTATTTGGCTTCAATCGGCATTGGCAACAAATTTCTCGGAATTTTACTTTGACCCTTATGCCACTTTATATGTTCTCTAGTTTGAAAAAATGACTGAAAAATCATTAAATTAAGAAATAACTTAATTCAAAACTGAAATACCAATCCACTCTGCAAAACGATTAAGAAACACGACTATTTAGGGTCGCAGCCCTCTACTATCTTGCTGGCTAATTTGGCCCTGGCTAATTATTGTACCCTCAACTCATCCGGGGCACTCAGTGCAATGAACGTGAAGAACCCAAAGTCACCCCGCAGAGTGGATCGGAGTATTGATCTTATCGTGATATTACAGTAAGCAACTGGGTTTTTTGTATATTTGAAAATAATACAAGTTGTTAGTCAAGGAAAATTTCTCTTTCACAGTTAATATAATAGACGTCTACAATAAACAAAGAACAGGGAATGTCTTTTTTGTAGCCGAAAATGTAAGGCCAACACTTCTTAGCTTATTCGAGCCATACATATAAGCTATATTTACCTTTCAAAACTATCATATAGCGGACATTTAAGTTCGTCGAGAGTGTTTAATAGATAAGTTCAAGCAAGAACGTCTAAGCAATTATAACTAAAGGTGCAAACCAAAATACCAGGTTATATAACCACCTCAGGTGTTCTCAACAACTGTGTCAAACTCCAATATTAGTTTGAAGAGTTCCGTGTTTCTGCTGCACTTAGTAGTTTAATGCATCAGTTTGAAACTATGACTTTACTGTAATATAAAACGTCAATAATTTTTGTTGTAAATCTGTTCAAAGTTGTTTGGATTTTTTAATTTTAAATTCAACAAAATATTGTACTTTTAATTGTAGCAGGAGAAGTTTGTTTTTAAATATTAAATTAAAAATTTTACAATGGATAAAATTAAATGAATGGGTGGAAAGGTTTTAGTATATAAACTACATTGTTTGCTGCACATTTATTTTTTTAATGCGTCAAATACTAATTAAATTGAAAATTTATATTCGTAGGCGTATTTAAATTTATTTGTAGCATACAAGTATATGATAAAAGTATACTTTGCTGTTAGAATATGATATGTTACTATTTAAGATCCAGGAAGATATAACAACCGTTTTGTTGGTTCGCACATACCGCTAATACTGGAAAATTATTGTTCGTATACAAACAGTTGTTTTAGGTATATATTTTTTAAAGGTAACTTTGAGATAATCTTTGGAACTATGAAGCAACATTTACTCAACTGGAGTAATAAACCCTCTAGTGTTGTGGATCTCATGGCAAAGTTAGTTAAACTACTTGATGTCGAGTACAGCTTCTCACTACAACATGTCTGCTAACCATGGAATATGATATTTATAACTAAAACTATACTTTAACATGATCAGAATGATAAAACCACCTACAGTAAAGTTGTACTCTATTGAATTTTCAATTTAAACTTAAGTATTCATGAACTTCTTTTAATTTATATTTTCTGTCTAAAGCCATGGACATACTGTATAATGGGGATTTCATTCTAGCAGATACAGAATGTCTACTTGGAGGTAACTACAATACACAAAAATAATAATTATGATAATTTCAATGTTTAATACACTCTATAAAAATATGGACCGACAGTCGTAAAATTGCGATTGATAAAACTTATTATTTTTTTAGTGTTTTTTTTTTAGTGGTGGTAAGAATATAAATAACAAAACATACCTTCTTCGCTGTTAGAGGTAAGACTACGACTCCATCGTTCATCGGAGATTGATCCATCGCTTAAGACCAAGATGGAAGATATATTTTTATAAGTTAACAATCCTTGATATATGCAATACATTTTTTTCAAATTAAAAAAAAGTTTTATTCATTTCAAACTAGCTGCTGTACCCATGCTTCGCAACGGGAAGAAAAATCAGTTTCTTAATCATTTAAATAGATTTAGAATAATCCATCATAAAGTTTATGATTAAATAATCCTACCACATAGTTGAGTAAAATATATTTAATTTCTTTGGGACAGCTGTCTGAAATTGTGAAATGAGCATTTGGCAGTTCTGGTTGTTTACATTTAAATGTCAACGCAAAGGTAAACATTGTAGGTAATCACGCTTCCAAGGAGACCACTTAATATTTATTTTTGAAAACCTCCCCTCAAAACTTTGATTATCTAAGGGGTGGACCCCAAGATAAACTCAGATAACTGAATAGGCATTCCTAGATAAGTGGACCATCTTTGTGCTCAATATTGGCTGTATCAGTTAAGTATTTTAGTCGTGACAGCTGCGCAGTTTGACAGACAGTCAGATACCACCTTAATGTTTTAATAGTATAGATATTATAATATTTTCCGTTATATTTTTAAGCAAAATGTAAAGCCTACACAGCTTATGAAGGATTTTTTAGGTCTATATCTCGTAAATAGTGTAAATTATAGCATTTAAGGTAAAATGCGGTTATTTGTTTATCGTGCGACCTTTTTAATTAAAATTGTACCTTATGATCTTAAAAGCTATGAAATTTAAAAAGGAAATCATTCAATCTGGATATAAAATACTGTTTCATCATTACCATGCTGTGTATGTTATTACCGAAGGACCCAAAGGATTTCAAAAGAAAATAGCTACTAAAATAATTGGCATGACAAAATATTAATCGTAGTATATACGGGCGCTCCAAATAGTTTAAAGAAATAGTTGACTATAGTCATGTATTTATATTTGTATGACTTCTGTTAGTTCGCTTACGGCCATTACTAACTTCTATTCATAGCCTCATCTGGATTGTTCGGAGAATGTTTCCAACCTCAAATGAGGAGGATAACTTTGTAGTTGAGCAAAGTTTGAATCACTTTAGGTCAAGACTACTGGAAAACAAATCTTGTTTTAAATCTTAACTTATTCTTCACTAGAATAAATGTAAATGAGCTTTTCAAATTATGAATCATAAATTAAATCTTGCTTTAGATAGTCTAATAATTTTCATGGACTTACAATTTTATTTTTAAAACTACAAAAGGTCAAGCAATGTTTTTGAGTAAGTACTCATATAACTTAAAATGGTTCTAAATATTTATAAATAATTCATCTATATTCTTTTTGATAAGCTATATTGAATGTACTGCAAATATATTGAAAGTACATACTTTGAGGTGGTTAAGATTTTCAACATACATTTGAATTATCAGATTAATTTATTCATATTTATAAACTAAGTCAACAAAACTGTTAGTTTCAAGTCGGCTTTAACAATGTTATTTTACCCTAATAATAATTTGTAATTTATAATTTAATTTGCTTACAATTTGAACCTAATTTATAATTTAATTAATTTATAATTTGACAATGTTGCAGAGATATCCATAAAATGAAGGAAGTTCATGAAATTTTTGTTGAAATATTCTACTTCAGCTCTCAGCTCTCATTATTTAGCTACTGCCTTCTGACAGAATTTTCCTTCATCAAGGGAAATTCAATTCAATAATAATTCCTTTTATATCTTCTAGAACCATCTCTCTGTAACGTAAAATCATCAGTGAAAGTGAAGTCACTTGGTGAAGAAATTTAATCAAAAAAGTCTTCTTATGACTAATATGGGTTGATTTACCTGTCAATTCATGAATGTTTTGTGTTTATTAGAATTCCTGGTTTGGTTATCTTTTAAATATAAAAATAAAAATTTTTAGGGGTGGCATATTCTCTTATTGAGTATTTTCGTACATTCAAGATTTTATAAGAGATAAGAACGTATCTCGGCATTGTCCGTAAGTAAGTCTAAACTTTCTAGGTTTTTGAAACAAATCCACCCACTATAGAGTGTTTAAACGATTATAATCTTATGCTTCTATCAATCCTAACATTAACAATAAACATTGACAAAATCTATAACTGTGTTTGTTTTGTTGTGATTGAACTTTTTGAAATAAATATTTGATAGAAATAATGTATATTATTAAAATGGAAACACTGTGATGTGAACAAAAAATGTGTATTGAGTTACTAAAAACTTTTTACAAAATTAATAATGATTAATACCCCCGCCGCAGCAAACCTGCCGTCTAAGCGAATTTCCATTTGGCTGAATTAATTTTCAATTGATTTATTTAAATAACATTAGGTTTAACGAGTACCTAGGTTTGCTGCTACTAGGAAACTAATAAAGTGTGTTTTTAGTAAAATATTGATAGCTTACTATAAAATAAAAAAATTTGCCAAGTTTGATCAAAATATATCCATAAACAAGCAAACTACAACATTTTACAATATTCTCCATAAGAATAACATGGGACTTTTAAATTTACCATTTTTTTAGTTTTCTCCGTAACCAATAACCGTACAAAAACACTTTGATATACTGAATTGTTTGTTTTTTTTAAGCTCTTTAAGAAGGTTTAGAGAAAAATTGGGAAATTTTGTGTTTTGAGGGTCAAAAATGAAAAAAACCAATTTTTACCCCATAAAACCCCCCATAAAACCCTGTTCCCATAGTCCTATCATGCTGGATCGCGAACTCATTCAAGTTTATCCCGCCTTACACCTTCAAACCAAATTTCATCAAAATCGGATAAAAATTACTCAAGTTATCGTGTTCACGGACACATATATATATATATAAATCTATATATATACCTATATATATATATATATACATATATAAAAATTTTAACGAATGGTGTTTTTGGCCTCTGGGGACATCAAAATGAAAAAGTAAATAGGTCCCGGGCCTAAGTCTTACCATGAGACCTACGGTAATAGCTACCTACTTCCCTATAGGGGAATTCGCTAATAATGAATATAACATTTGTTAATAACGTCTGTTAAACCAAGTACAGGAGAAAAAAATTATTTACAGATCAATGGATAAAATTAAATGCTTTTAACAAACTGCAAACTGCATTTGCAGGTTTTAAAATGTAGTTGTTGTGTACATCTAAACTACTAATACACTTCTGTACATAGAACCGTTATGAATCCTCAAGTAGATCGATTGAGGTGTAAGTAAGTAGTATTTTACACGACAATATATATATATGTATGTATATTATATACTGTATATATATCTGAAACTTATTGAGCAAAAACCGTTATGCTATGCAGAATTTAAAAATATGTTTGCAGTAAGGTACTTTAACAGAACTAGTACTCAGTAACTAGTTTGCTGTTCGTTGTTAACAACTTACTTAGTGCAACAACAATTTAGACTATAATGGGGAATGTCTCACACCTATGACACAGCCGCATGATCACAGTTAAGCTAATTCCAGAGTTAGCCTATGCAAAGCTGTGTTAACCGAGAAATTGCCTTTGTAACAGATAGTCACTTGGTCAACATAATAGTTAAAACTCACCCATTTAAGCTTACAAATATTATTTAAAGTATCAAAACTGTACCTATGCGTAGGTAAGCTAGGTTTAAAATAAACTGGAAATAGTTGGCTTATGTAGTTACAAATTCATAATCTCAATCCTATCCTACTACGTCCCTTGCAATGTAGTTGACGATGAAATAAAATGTACTACTAATTTAATCAGTCATATACCTAAAACATAACAGGTAAAACCGTTTGAAAAAAATATCATTTATAAAATACTATATTCTTAAATACTGTATTATTAAATGTTTTCGTTGTTAAATTATAAGTAAATAAATCAATTTGTTGTTAAGATTCGAAATCCCACTTTATAAAAAGGGAACCACCAATTTTACTAGAAAGGAAAACGTGAATTTATGCAACCCATTATAATTAATTGAAATGTTTAGGTTCTGTGAACTGCCTTTCAAACACATTATTAAAGTTAAAATAGTTACGAATCTTTAATTTTAGTTTCCCATTTTCTAGTCAATTTATGGGTTCTATAATAGTTTATCTTGATTCATTTAAACATAAGCACAGGTAACATTTACAAGAATATACTACCATACTACTGAAATCATCATACTACTGATAAACATCAAAGGTTTGATTAATTTCCGATTTCTTCATCATAATATTTCTTAGAAAAATAAGATCTACTTGGGTTAAATTATTTACGATATTTTAAGAATATTTATGAACCTTTTTCTTTGAAGGAAAGAGTCGAAACGAAGTAAATTACTTTCTTATTGATGTTTTTTTTCCTTCGTTATACATAAATTGCAATTATGGTTCCCTGATATTAAATGAAACATTGTTATTACCAAAATAGCGATTTAATGATCACGAGTCTTTACAAAGCAATATCATTTTGTTTAAAATTAAATGCTTGACTAACACAGTAAATTCGTCTAGATAAAAGTAGATGTAAACTTATTATATGCACTTATATATGTTATATACTATATATTATATACGGTTATGTACGTTTTACTTTTGTGTTGAACAGTACCGTGGTTACGTAATTGTTGTGTTAAACAAACATTGCACTGAATTAAAAATTAAATATAATACAACTATATTATTGTTGGTTTACCTTTCTCATCATATCTACACTAGGGGTCACGAGAGTCTGCAGTTGGCGGCACCCAATAACAAGACTGGAATAGCGCAACGTTGCAGCCAGAGATCACACCCGTTCACTAATTTTCAACACTAATTTATTTTGATTTATTTTGTATACGGCAAACACCATTTTACATTTTCACATTGCAATTTTATACTATACAGATGGCAAAACAAAAATTACGTAATAATACATGCGACCATTACAACTATCTGCTATACCTACACTCAATTAACAAAATAAAGTTGAGAAAATAAATATATGATAAATATCACAGCAAGTGGCAATAAAGACTAGTTAGCATGCAGGAACAATAGTACTATAAATATTAACAAAGTAGATACTAAATATAAGGAAACCCAAAATTATGAAACACTACTAAATAAATACATAGTATGGCGGCAAAAACAGCAAATTTACAGAAGCGAACAATGTACAAAAGGTACGGTAAACTCTGAAGAAAATAAAAAAACTTAACAATAGGTAACAACAAGATAGACCATAAATATTAATAAATATTAAAAAGTAATGCACAGAAGTGAGGGGAGTCGACGGCCCCAACACTACCACACACTCTTGAACCACACACAGAAACATGCACTCACTGGCTCGGAAGTGAGGGGAGTCGACGGCCCCAACACTAAGTCATCGCCACACTCCTAACAAAAAAGCTAATAATAAAAAAAAATCAAACATGCACATGCTCCTCCGACGAGTAGAAGTTGGTTAGCTCCCTCCTAAGACGATTCTCGGAGAACTGAATCAGGTCGATGTAACTGGGCAGGCTGTTTCCCAGACGATGAAGGCGAGGCAGAGCACTGTGGTAAGAGTACAGTGTCGAACAATGAGCTCTCTCAAAGAGTCCTCTGGATCGAACCACCCGAGCACAACGAAAATCAACCCTGCTCAGCAAATCTGGTGAATCGACCGAGGCTGTGATGATCTTCCTTAAGAGCATCAGATCAAAGATGTTGCGTCTCGAACTCAGAGGAAGAAGTCCAAACCGACGTTCCATATCATCCAGTGGTACTTCAAGGTAGCGAAAGCCCAGACTCACTCCAAGTACTCGGAGAAATTTTCTCTGTACACCCTCGAGAAGATCAACATGACATATCAGGTATGGTGACCAAACTGGCGAGCAGTACTCCAACAAAGGGCGGACCAGCTGCACATACAAAGTCCTTAGGGCATGAGGTGAAAACCCATCTCGGGACATTCGGACAACAAATCCCAGAGCAGAATAAGCCTTCTTACTTATGTTTCTTAAGTGAGGTTCTGGACTTAGATTCGAGGAAACAGTTACTCCGAGATCTTTCACTGTAGAGGATCGGTGGAGAGTCGAACCAAATAAGGTATAGTTGAATACCGTTACATTCGTGCGCCGAGAGAAAGAGAGTACAACGCACTTAGATATGTTCAACTCCATCTCATTCTCCGAGCACCACCGCAGCACATTGTCCAAGTCACTCTGCAGCTCCTCACATTCAAAGTCCGTTGTTACTTCCTTATAGATTTTAGCATCGTCTGCAAACAGCAACATTCTTGAATGCTTGACAGCATGGACTAGGTCGTTAATGAAGATTGAAAACAGTACAGGACCAAAAAGAGAGCCCTGTGGCACTCCAGATAACACAGGAAAGGCTTCAGATTCAGACCCATTATATCTCACAATAAGGCAGCGTCCACTAATATAGCTCCGAAACCACCTCAGCATAGGTCCAGCCACTCCCAAAATACCAAGCTTTGCCATAAGGTGATCATGGCTGATTCTATCGAATGCCTTCGAGAAATCTATATACACACTATCCACCTGGTGGTTTCTGTTGAAAGCTGAGATAATGTCGTCATGGTATGTTATTAAGTTGGTCGTTGAGGATCTGCCACTATAGAATCCATGTTGAGCTGTAGACAGAAAACTTCTGGCAAAGAAAGACAGCCGAGTAAGAACCAGAGACTCAAACACTTTTGCAAGCGTTGGCTGAATCGCTATAGGCCTGTAATTCTTGATATCCGAGGGATTGCCACTCTTTAAAATTGGTACAACGAAGCTTGTCTTCAGACAGTTAGGAAAAACACCAGATGAAAGAAATGAATTAAAGAAGATTGTTATGTGCGGTGCAAGAATACAGCTACAGTACTTGAGTAGCGATGGAGGAATCTCATCGGGTCCTGCTCCTTTATTAGCATTCAGAGAGGACAAGACAGCTTCAACTTCTTCACATGATACAGAAAACCCAGTAAGAGATGAGAGAGTTGTAATTGAGTCTTCATATGAGGGAGACCCTGATGGTGGTCTAAAGACAGACGAGAAATGTTCAGCAAAAAGTCTGCAGATGTGCTGAGGTGTGTCGGCAGTTACATTATTCAGGTACATCGAAGATACAGTCTTGGAAGTCTTCCTGGTGTTATTAATGTGACCCCAGAATGCCTTAATATTTTCTTGCATGGAATCTTCTACCCGATTGATGTAGTTTCTGTAGCAAATCACAGTGAGTTGTTTACATTGAGTTCGTACACGACAGAAATCCATATAAATTTGTAAGTTTAAAGTCCTTTTGTACTCTCTATTAAGTAGTTTTTTTTGCAGAACTAGTCTCCTCAAGTCCTGAGAAAACCAACAAGGAAATGTAGATTTACCAAGACATTTTAGTGGAGTGTTAGATTTTATTAGGAAGCTTAGCCTGGAACAAAAAGCCGTAAATGACGATTCCATGTCCTCGACACAACTCAGTAATGGATACTCCCAATTTTGTAGATTATTGAATATTTCTTCTTTGTTGCTCTTGTTGAAGTCTAGCTTGTATGTTATGTTTCTTGACCGTAATCTACCCGGGCATTTAATTTCAATCTCAAGGGAAGGGTGATGTGATTCAACCGGAACCAAAGGACCCAAGGCCTGAGTAACCTCAACATGCTCCAAAGATGAGAAAACCAGATCCAGTAAAACTCCACGGTCGTTTTTGATGCCATTAAACTGCTGAAGTTCAAAAAGTTGAGCTAAATTGAGAATGGGAACAGAATTTGGATCAAATATAGTATTTTCGGTATCATCCCATATAGTATCAGGTAAGTTGAAATCCCCAACCAGAAGAATGGGACCATTAGAACCATTTGAAAGCATAATTTCTTCACATGCAGAACAAAACTGGAGATACTGATTAACAGGCTTGTTTGGAGGAAGATACACAGCACTGAGGAGCAGATAGGAATTTGATAATTCTATAAGCGTAAAAACACATTCAACAGACTGTATTTGGGGGAAAAGCTCCCTGCTAACCAATCTATTACTTATGGCAACAAGAACTCCACCACCACTCAGCTTTTGGGAAGTCCCTTCAGATCGGTCACATCGATAAACAGCAAAGTCAGTGAGACCCAGCTCAGCATCACTTATCTCAGGTATTAAGTTGGTTTCCACTAAAACAATTATATCATAATCATGGGTTACTATAGAAAGCTTCAACTGATTTAATTTACTTCTCAGTCCATTAACATTCTGGAAGTAGATATTTAATTTCGACATCGTTTCAGACTTTACTCGTTTTTTGAAGAACCTTTCACAATGTTTGGAACTCCATTGATGTATTTGATGGTTAGACTTTCTTCTCCCTTTTTCTTACGTTCTTCAAGCTCACTCCTAATTTTCTTCAGGTACTCACGTTCTTTTACTGTACGATCTCTTCCTATAGACAGGCCCTCATATGCAGCATCAAGAGTAGATACAACGTCCTGAGAGTACTTTATGTTGAATGTTTTTGCATCATTAGCTGATCCAAACACAACTTTAAGAGGGCGAACCTTGCCACGTACGAATTTCCCAAGCCTATAAGATCTTATCCGGCCAGTATCAAGATCGACATCCAAGGCCGAGACTATATTTTTAATATGTTGGTTGTCTTGGTCTTGCCTTTCCTTAGGGGATGCACCAGTGGGTTCCTTCAAATTGTGTACCAGAATATTAGCAGCTCGCTGAGACCTGTCATTAAGCTCACCAATGAGACATTCCGTATTAGTATGACCACCAGAAGTGCTCATCGTATTCAAACTCTCCTCCAGGGCAGAAATCCTAGTCTCAGAGGCAGCAAGTCTAGGCTCAAGAGCAGAAATCTTAACACTAAGATCCTTTATGTCCTCACGTATAGGTACAATATCGTCATTCTTGAGTGAATCGACTTTCTTAATAAGCTGATCCATCTTCCCTGTGAGTTCAGCTATTTGCGTTATTAATTGAACCATAGGACCCTTGATAGCCTCATCGCAATCAACCCGGTTGCAGTTCCATTTCAGTTTCTTATTTCCCGCAAACTTTGCATACTCAGCAGGTGGCATCTTTATACAATCAATGTGAAACCACCGTTCACAGTGACTGTCGCAACCTATGGCTTTTTCATCATCCATTACCTTTTTCATACAAACAATACATGCTCCTTCAATGTTCATCATGGTGATTTGATTTTTGTATAGTATAGCTTCTTAAGACCAATTTGAAACAGATAAGTCCGTGCCAATACAGATGCAAGCGGAGAAGACAAATTCTTTAATACGTTTGTTGGTAGCTATTATATATAGTACTCTTTGTAGTAACAACAACTATTGATCAAGATGGCAGTGGAAAAAAAAGTTTCATAGATTCATTGACATATGATTTTTTGCTGACCTGACATTGAGTGAGTGACATACAGGTGGTTGACAGAATGACAGATGTGATTGAGATTGTTTAATCCTGTTAATTCAAATTCAGTAGTGAATTAGATTAGATGTTTATTAATAGCTGTTAGATTTGTTATTTATAAAGACGGAAGGCCACATAGAACTCACGGCTCCAAGCAGAAACAATGCAATATATGTGAAGATCATACGAGTGAGTTAAGCATAGGAAATAAGCAGTTTAATAGGAGCACAATTCACACTAGAACCAAGCTGGCAGCCATCTTGAGCGCGAAAAAAAATAAAATTACTAATTAAAGTACTAAACAATATTTTCAAATCAACTGGTATTGTTAGATTTGGCAACACCGCACTGTCCTCATTGGCTACTTCGAAGTCACGTGGTAAATGCTCCCTCCTCAACTGCAGACTCTCGTGGACCCCACTGTGGGTACAGTTTTAGTCATGATTATCGTATACCACGGTAACAAGACATATTGCATTATAGTGAGAAGCTGTACTCGACATCAAGTAGTTTAACTAACTTTGCGATGAGATCCACAACACTAGAGGGTGTATTACTCCAGCTTAAGCTGGGTTTTCCTAGGAGCGGAGTCGGCGAGCGGAGAGAGGAACGCGGAGAGCGGAATTGAAATTAACATGGCATTCCGCTCCGCTTCTAGGAAAACAGTAACATTAAATTGCCTAAGACAAGCTGAGTCCGCTCTCCGCGTTCCTCTCTCCGCCAGCCGACTCCGCGCCTAGGAAAACCCGGCTTTAGTAAATGTTGCTTCATAGTTCTCAAAGTTATCTCAAAGTTAGCTTCAAATAAATGTACCGTTTAAAAGATGCAATAATATTCCAGTGTTATTATTATGTACGACATAACAAACAGTAAAGAAATTATCAATCCATTTAAGTTTTATCTTTTACTATTAATTAAACTACAAGTACAACTGGAGGAATTAAAACTAGTTATGATTCGTAGATTACTAGATTGACCAGGTTTGCTTTGTAACACTATTTCCAGTGAAGAACATAATACTTCATAACTTCACTTGTTGATACCAATGTTGAAAACTGTGGGACGTTTACTTGTACAAAATCCATTTATTTAGTGTGGATGTGGTGGTGACTGAAATTCTTCGCTAGTCAATGTAAGACTGTGGCCGGTTTTTGTTGTACATAAACAACATACGTTAATACCAGTTATACTCTGGACAAAGAGTGTTACAGTCATTGTTTAAAAATATATCGGCCTTGTGTACGTGATACATGTTAATAAGTTTACCCTTAATTGGATATCGACATCTCAGTTAAAGTAGGATTACTCCCCCTTTTGAGGTTGAAAACTAATATTCAACAAAGCCCAAGTAAGTAGGTTTGTATGGAGACCAGTTTGTTTCCCCATTTTAATGATGTAGCATTTTAGTTGTAGCATGCGTGTTTCAATGAATCACGATAAATGGGCATTCAGTTTAATCTTGCTTATGACTTTTGAAAGTATACCATCAATGAGTTTTAGTTCCAACCCAAAATTTTTATGGATATTATTTTTATTCTGATAGGCTATATTGTAGATAAAGGACGTTGTTAGTTAAAAAATAAACGTGAGAAAGCCAAATTTATAACTCTCTGAAAGCTGCGTTTTAATCTTTGTTCATATTAGATTAAAATAAAATTTATTTAAGCTACAAAACCAAAACACTGTGTTATTTTCCCGATTTATTTGCTTGTATTTAAAATCTTCAGTATCCAATAGTCAATGGTTTTATACAATTAACATGATAATAAAGTGTTAG
This sequence comes from Macrosteles quadrilineatus, assembly GCF_028750875.1. Taxonomy (NCBI): domain Eukaryota; kingdom Metazoa; phylum Arthropoda; class Insecta; order Hemiptera; family Cicadellidae; genus Macrosteles; species Macrosteles quadrilineatus. The sequence continues at coordinate 164,054,405 of NW_026542594.1, forward strand.
ATAAAAACATTATATCTTATTTAAACACCTGTATACCGCACAGTTATCATTTACCTGCTTCATTTGAAATAACAAAATCGTAATTTTAAAGAAAATTGAATAAGCAAAGAGTTCGTTTTAGTACTTGAAGCACGTCCCATCCATTCAAGTAGTTTTCTTTCTAGATTACGTTTACATTTAAAATTGAAAAAACTTCAAGATCATCTGTAGTCCAGTCAATGAATGATCCAAAAGTAGGTGTAGAGTGCGTGAGCAGGTAACTAAGCGATTCCTTCAGAAACTTGTTCAGGGGGCTTAGGGTGTTAACATACCAAAAGTCCTGACTCCTAGGTGGTGAGCCAGGGGGTGGAGGGGGGAAAAAGGGGGGAAAAAAGGTACGCATTTTGGGTTTTTTGATTATATCTCGAAAACTATCAACTTTTTGTATACTATAGTAAGTTATAAAATTGAAGAAGATTAAATTTTCTACAAGAAAAGTATATAATGTGTTTATTTTGGTTCAACAGATTACGAGTTATAACTTATTTAATTGATATCTTATTAAAATACTCCTTCCATAAGAAATACATGTAAATTAGTATGCGAAATGGGGCGAATCCTATCCGCCCAAAGGAAATATAACTGATATTCTGGAAATATTGACAAAATATCAAGTAATTTGACACTTTAATCATGAAATTTTGTCAAAAATTAAAGCGAGGGTGAGCGTTTAAAAATGGGATGATTTAAGGTTTTTTTTATATTTCCAATAAAAAAACACCAAAACTCGAAATTTTGTTACCTTGTCCTCGCCTTAATTTTGGATCAATTTTAATGATTAAAGTGTCAAATTACTGGAAATTTTGTCAAGATTTCCAGAATATCATTTATATTTCCTTTGGGCGGATAGGATTCGCCTTATTTCGCATACTAATTTACATGTATTTCTTATGGAAGAAGATTTTAATAAGATATCAATTAAATAAGTTATAACTCGTAATCTGTTGAACCAAAATAAACACATTATATACTTTTCTTGTAGAAAATTTAATCTTCTTCAATTTTATAACTTACTATAGTATACAAAAAGTTGATAGTTTTCGAGATATAATCAAAAAACCCAAAATGCGTACCTTTCCCCCCCCTTTTTCCCCTCTCCACCCCCTGGCTCACCACCTAGGAGTCAGGACTTTTGGTATGTTAACACCCTAAGCCCCCTGAACAAGTTTCTGAAGGAATCGCTTAGTTACCTGCTCACGCACTCTACACCTCATTCCTTGACTGGACTACTGCTGTACTACCTGAAAATTAATTAATTTTCATTTAATTCATTTTTTGTAATTATTTAATAAACTACTAGGTGCAGCAGAAACATGGAACTCTTCAAACGATTATTGGAGTTTGGCGCAGTAGAGAACACCTGAGGTGGTTATTGATTTGCAACTTCAGTTATAATTGCTAAGACGTACTTGTTTAAACTATTGAACTCTCTTAAAGAAACTTAAAGAAATTCCCGTCGTAAAGGCGTATTGCAAGGATACAAAATAAGATGTACTCGCCCCATCCACTCTCTATCACTGAACGCTTGAGGTACAGCCTAAAATTTAAAAAATATCGCTTCATAAGTCATATCCTAAACCGTCATATTATGGTATAATGGTCCGGGCCAGAGTAATCAGCCTACAGGACTGTCATTTTAAATAGTCGTGCTTAGTAACCATTTTGCTTTGTAAATTGGTATTTCTGTTTTAAATTAAGACTTGTTATCTTACAATGTTAAGCATTTGTCAGACATTATCGAAAACAAAATTAAAGCAAGAAATTTCTTTGTGTGTATTTTCATTTTTAGAGAATGTACATCACACTTTAAATATATTGTTGAGCCTCTAAACTAATATGGCACTTTAAAGTTTAAGTGGTGGATTGGAGACAAATTAAATATTTGATATCACCCCCAACCTAAACCTAAATGTTCAAAATTATGTACGTATTATGTTGTACTTGAGAGGTAATATTTGCTCAAATAAAATTAACACTCATAAATGCCTGAAATTGTATCTATTTTGTTTTATACAAATGTATTTGTTTGAATGAAACAAGGTATTTTGTGTGACAAGAAGCTTCTAGGTCATGACGCATGGTTAAATTTATATCAAGTTTATTTTGAGAGCAACTATTACCAAAGGCAATTAGGTGCGAACTAAACCAGGTAATGACGTCATCCACGCCAGGAGTTGTCGTCAGGTCAGGCTATAAACTTGTTTATTACCATTACCTTGGGATATAAGCTTTCCGTACAGCTTGTTTTGAATTCATTAGTCTAGGGCTTGGGGCTTCAGTTGTTGAATAAAATTATAATAATTAAGACATTGAACCATCTATAATTATCACTTTAAAAAGTAAGTTTTGACTTAAAAAGTACTATATTGATTGGATAGTTATTATGTAACCGTAGAGTAGGCTATGTTTGATATTTCGCTTTTTCCTACATGTATTTAGCCGGTCCTTTTCAAAACGTGAAAAATGCTGTTGGCGTAGAACATAAAATATATGAAATAATAATATTATGTTTGATGACTTGTTGACTGCGAAATACGTTTAATGTGGAGTTTTACAGTACAATATATGAAAAGAGTTTGCCCGTAGAATTTGGTACAGTGTTGACCTTTCCACTTTAACTATGTAAGAAATAAATTATAGATATAAATGTCTATCGGAGTGTACAGGAGCAGCTTAGTAAATGTTCTCAATTTTCAAATAATTAAATGTTATTGATAATTCTGAGACTAATCCTCAGATTCTGAGGTAATATCATATTTTTAAAGTTAAAATATACTTGAATTTTAGTAAAACAGGTACAAATGAGTGTAATATATTATATTTAAAATATAAAGGTTTACGTATTCCAATTGAATGCTGTATTTTTTTTTAATTTCTTATAACTGTAATGAATTTAATTTGGAAATGAATTAATTTGTTCCTTAACATCAATACAACTAAAACAATATTAACTAAACCAAAACCCAAACTTATTCGTTGTTATCAAGTCCTAACAGTACACAAACTCTAGAAAGTCAGTACACAGTCTAGAAGCATTGCTGTTGTATGACACGTTTATTTCTTCCTTCTTCTTTTTTATAGGTCTTTTTTTAAAGGCAGTTCCAGATATACTACTAGGTCAACTAACTAGGCTGCGAAAAGGAGTTGCAACGTTTTGTACAAAAGCATTATTCAGAGCAAAAAAACTGAATGTTTATTTCTTAAAATGAATAATTATTTGTTAAGATTGGAGGTGGCGATGATGATTGCCCCTTGATTGCGGGAGATGTTCGCGATTTCCACCTTAAGATGTGGGAACCGCTCAGATTTCTTTGGCCTGGTGCAAGTAACTTAAATCTGGCATTGTTAATTTTAAGAATTGTTATAGCCATTTTTCATCAGATAAAACCTAATCAATCTCATAAAAAAGATAAATTAACGAGAGATCTGTAAGGTAGATAGTTGGCAGTGATAACGACAATCACGCAGAACAGTTAGAGGGCGTGGTGCAGGGTGGTGCTGCGGAACCACACTTGTTTAACAAACTCTGTTCATTAGGTGATTAGCAACTTACAATCAAACATTCACTGCCGTGGTTACTTTGTATCAAACACGATAAAGTGAAAGTTTTGTATTGGTTTTCAGCCTGTTAACATATAATTAAATACAACATATGTTCATTTACAATATTTGTAAACATCTTCAGTTCATTGTTTTTCATTACAAATAAAGGTTCATCATCAATTTCTTTATGTTGAATATCTTCATTTTTTACACAGCCCTATGTGGTAACGGATTTAACTTTTAGTTTTCGGGTTGGTTAGTGAGTGCATTTCTATTTATATACATTTAACTGTAAATTACGGTAACCTGTACGATTTTCCAACTTTTAAAAGTACACCATTACTCTTGGTAGAAGCGTATTTTCCATTTTCTGCACATGTATGATTGAATTTGAAATGAAAAACTACCTGCAACGCTAAAAGAACACTGACGTTGATTATAAAAAGTAGTTTTCTATAAATAATATAATATAAATAACTATAATAACTATTAATATTGTAAGTAAGAACTTCTACGTCAACTTCAATCATACATGCGATTTCACGTATAAAGTTTCGATACCTAATTTATGAATTCCCTTTCAGTTATTATCTTTTTATTGTTGTTGCATCTTGGCATATAAGAATGGACTACTTTATATTTATAGATGGATATTTCGTTTGTATAGTAAAATTTTGTTAAATATTATTGCACAACAATTAATATGGATGTCCATTGTTATGTAAAACTAAATGTTCTGGTAAACGTTACTTTCTCTTCTAAAAATTTCTATTGAACATTCAAACACTTTTCTAATGAAAATGTCAGCTATAACACTTGTGGGGATTTCCCTTGAGGCAATCCAGACTGAGGTAAACAATAGGTCATCCTCACCCTCTCTGCCTCTCTCACTCTGTCTCTCTCACTTTCTGTTAATATTTCTCTTTATTATCCAATGTCAACAATCAACGTAAACTGAATGTGGAATGCAAACAATGTTCCATAAAAAGAAAAGCACTATTCCACACAATAAGAAAAAAATCCTTGCAGATTTACTCCTAAAATGACAGTAGCATTCACTAAATTAAGCATATATTGTTTGCTTCGTCGCTGTAATCGGAATTCACCGCAAAAATGGTCGTTAACAATATAAATGTACGTACTGTGAATGCGTTATTCATGGAAGATGGAAGCAATAAATTAAATTAAGTGAATGGTTAATTGCAAATTTTATAAAGTTACATCTCGCTTTAATATTGTTTAAACAGTCGTAACGTTGGACTCTATGTCATATCCACCACGCACGATTGTTACATTATAGTCTATTAAAACTAAAACAGTGACCTAGAAATGCTAGACGATTACAAATTTAGATTGAATTTATAAAATAATATTCAACATAAATGTAATATTAACCAATACACATATTGCATACACAAATGTATAAAATACTACTTACGGTTCGTGATGGACAATTATTTTTCTATTTACCTAACATTTAATTATATTTTTTGTGATTTAAAACGTTAATTAAATAGTTTTTTTCTAAAATAACATAAAAAATCTGTTCAAATCAATATTATATTATCGAATTTATGTCATAGTATAAGTGTAATGTTAAGTATTAGGAAGGCCAATCTTAGTTGTATCCGTTTTTGTATAAGTGACCTTTATTAGAACAAGTGATCACGTTAATCAGCTGATTTGAACTTAACACAATTTCTTTTAGATCTTGATTAATTTACTCGACATTCATATGCATTTTTTCCGCTGTCATCTCAAATAGTTAAAGGAAATGAGCCATTTGATCGATTATGAGTTGTAATTTAAAAATCATTAATTTAGTATGTGATATTTTTAGATGTCAAAATTTAATTTCAAGATGTCGACAAATAAATGTTGGTAAAGTTGGTTTTGATAGCATATTACTGTTATCAAAAAATAACAATAGAATACCAACGGACTTTAAAGTATATTCCATCTGGCAGTGTTAGAGGTGAAAGCCACGTACACTATGCGGAACTCGTGTTTCGCACAATTAACAAAGGACTGGCAAAACAATAACCATGTAGCTTTGCTATTGTGTCGTTATTGCTCAATGTAACGCCAACATTGGGTACGACAAACATGACATGCCTAGCTCGTTCTGGGCTTGATTATTTCCCCGGGTCTTTAATTGTCATAGCCTAATAAACATAAACAACAAAGTACTATCACATATTGGCATTGGGGGTGTCATTGTTATAAATGATTTTGTATTCTATTGATGTAACACAGTTGATAATGGGGTGGTTGCATTTAATAGTCTCAATGAATAATATTAGGTATAGGTATGTTATCATTAATATGTGTGGTTGGGAAATAGAATATCCCCGCTGCAGTAAACCTGCAGACTAAGTGAATTTTCATTTGCAGGGATTGATTTACAAATCTATTTAAATAAAATTAGGATTAAAGATTACCCAGGTTTGCTGCTACAAGTGTGGCAATACAGTGTGTGTTTTTTTAAATGAATATTTTAATAAACAATAAATAAATTAACCAAGTTTGATCAAAATATATCCAAAAACATGTTAACTACAATTGTTTAGGTACTCATTCTCCATAAGAATAACATTGGACTTTTAAATTTACAATTAAAAAAGTTTTCTCCATAACTAACAACCTTACAAAAACACCACAAGATACAAAATTATTTGTTTTTACACGCTCTATAAAACGATTTGGAGATAAATTGGGAAATGATATTTTTCGAGGGCCAAAATTAAGATAAAAACTATTTTGACCCCATAAAACCCATCGAAGTATATAACACAACAACGTCATTGTTATGTTACAGTATGAGTATAACAACGTTGTGTTATATACTTCGATGAAAAAACCCTGTTCATGCTGTTCGAACTCGTTCGAATAAACGTAGGTTTTACACATTTCTACCAAATTCGTTTAATGATTCAACAACTGGAAGCGTTAAGGTTCAAGGTTGGGTTCAAGAGACTCTGTCAGTTATACCTCAAATAACTACATTGAACAAATTAGATTTCCAACATAATTTACAGCTTTATGAAATCCAACAGAAACTTTTAGTTAGTAAACTTTTAATGAGTAAATTTTCTAAAGGCAAAACCATATTTTGAAGTTACTGTTTTACAGCATATTAAATGTTTCATATTATAAAAGTTAAATACTAAAGCTTTTACTATTACTGTTTTAAAAATACTTAAGTACGAGGTTTTAAGAACCAATGGATGAAGTTTCGTGTTTTTGTTGCTACAAAACAAAACCGATTCTGTATTTAGTATTTGACTGGCATCTCTGATTTCAAGAAGACGTTAAACGTCGTAGAAAAGCATTGTGTGAATCACTGAGAGACAAATTGAGCATAACAGTCATAATAGAAGGTAGCAATAGTTGGTCGTAAATCTAAGGTTATTGTGTTGGAGACAGTCAGTATAACAACATTGTCAACAGTGCGATGTAATGTTGGTTACAGTCCCTGGCGAGCTGGGCTTTATGAGCCCGCTAATTCCTGCTTAACACCACAATGATCATTACAATGGCTCTACAATATTAGCACGAACACCCTACTTACAAACTATTGACTTTGACCACAAAATTATTAATTAGGTAGTAATCAGATATCCGTAGATAAAACTAATTACGACAAAATTAAATTTTGTAAAACAAAAGGAAAGTAAATTCTTATAACGTTAAAAATCATGTACTTTTTTTAGGCAACATGGCAAAGCCAGACTTAACAAAATATATTTAAGACACTTTGCAGAACAATGCCTGAATATTAATTGAATCGATCGTCTGGGTAGCCGAGTGGTTATAGAACTCACCTTCAAATCTGAAGGTCGCTGGTTCGAATCCAAGCGAGATCGTTTTTAGACCCAGATTCCATTTGTCATTGGGCTATGAATTAATTATGCTATTTAACAAAATGGTCTACTTGAGTTAGTAACAAGACCAGGGTTTGGACCGCTCCCTTCCAAAACGTAAAAAAATGCCATTGACGCAAAAACACACAAAATAAAAATAACGAGCACTTCCCTTCTTCAAACTAAGAACTAACAAATTTTTATATCAAATAATGTATGTACACAGTAATCTATTCAAACTCATTCTAAGATAGTATTGTCAACTTGCATCTACAATATTTATTTAAATAATTTAACCTTAAAGAGATAACAACAGATAATAGAAAACCAAATCATCATAAGAATATTAACTAAGACACAAGGTGAGTAAAGAGTCAAATGACAAAGTAAGCAACAATTCACCAAACAAATCAAATCAATTTTAACTTTAAGGCAATCATCATTGTTATAAGTATATAATGGCTCGATGAACAAGGGTAACATAACACATCAAAATTTCTGATTTTTGAACTATTGTTACATTCAGCCTTTGTTCTTGCAGATGTCTTTATATTCCCCCAATATATTTTGCCACAGTGCATGGCATAGCATCCTCAGCGAGACGGGAAGTTCTATTTAGAGACTAGTATATACAATGTGTATACACAGAAAACCTGCAAGAACAAAGGCTAAAGTTAACAATAATTCAATAAATCAATTTTCTAGTTTTTGCCACTGGGAAAATACATAAAATGGCTGAGTTATCTTTAATTTCATAAACTATTGAATTATTGACACAATCATGTTTCTAAATAAATATATAATATGAGGCAAGTGAATGTTGCTGCTAAAGAGGTTATGTAAGGAAACATCTGGAGCAGAGATCGTAAAACCTGAGAAGCTGTAAAGTCAAATTAAACACGACCTGTATTTCAATCCTAATGAAATGTCAGTGTTTAACATATAAAATCTGCTAGGGAAAATAAATGATGATTCTCGACAATATTACTATTTAAAACAATCAAATTTAAGCTTACTGTATACGTTTTTAAACCGAGTTTTTATAATTTTAATCGAACCTATATGCTTAATGTAGCTTGTAAGCGTAGGTGCCATGTAGCCTACATTTTGTATACTGTGCAAATGTTACTCCCAACAACTTTGTCATCGTGAGAAAATGGTTTGTTCTTACATATTTTAACAATTGATAATAATTGTTTTTTTTTTACCAAAATAATTTAAATCCACTATTCCTAAATTTTTATTAAAAAAATTAACAATATATAAATTTCTAGTTGTCTACGAGTTTATTGCTTAAAATAAGTTGAAATATGTTACAGGTTGGATACAAACAAGAAAAGAAAATAAACAAAAAAATCCTGTTGTTGAACCTGGAGATAAAGTGCCTTAAGGCGGGTCATTTGATCTTCAAGAAATTGCGCTCAAATTAATATCATAAGTAAAGTGTTAAAGTTTTTACCCTTCAAATGTCCAATCTAGTTCCACGAAATATTGGCCATATTATAGTCAACTTACCTAAGGGTAGGCTACTGCGTGAATATAAGTAACCACAGCACTAAGGTCCTGTATGTGTCCTTTGTCTTCCGGAGGACATCAATACATACATTGCGACCTATCTCTATCTCGCTCTCTCTCCTCTGTCTTGCTATTGGTCAACTGGCCTTGTGTCGTCCCGTCAAAGGGATGTTGATTGAAATTAGTTAAAGGAAACGTAATATTCATTCAAATGTTTTACAAAATCTTGCCACAAATATTTAAAAAATGTATTCTTAGAGAAGCATGGCAGGTAGAGTCATTACAAATTATTCTTTATTCGTAATGACAAAGTCATCCTTCCTACTTTTATGAATCCTACAACAGTTTTTATAGGACATTTTAAGTCCTAATCATTTCTTTATAACGGGATCGCATCATCCAGAAACTCTCGCATGTGTTCTGTATAGGGTGTCTCAGCTCAGATCACCCGGCCGGCTTCTATAGCTCAAATATGAAAGCAAATGGAAATCTAATTGCAAACGGACCCCCCTATTTTGACCCCAAGGAATTCAGCTAAGGTTTCCATTTGCTTTCATATTGGAGCTATAGAAGCCGGCCGGGTGGTCCGAGACACCCTGTATAGTATTTCGGTATTAGACGAAGAGACATAAATACTTAATTTTGCGAAGTTAGAATATATCTGAAAATCATTCTTGGCCGATTCTTAAGAATGATAAATCCATTCTGAGTACGTTTTCATCTTATAAACTAGACTGATCCAATGGGAGAGCGAGAAAATGTTAGAACATGCGAGAAGGCAGTATTTAATTAAAAGGGAATTAACACTTTAATAAACGCTTAAAAATATTAATAAAATGCGTGTTTATTTATTTCTACATATATTGGTTTAAAGAACCGTAAGGGTGGGTGCCTATTACTAACAGGAAACTTGTAACTAACATGTAATGCAATAATATTACCCATATTCATGAGATGATTGTGTAATTCAGTATCAGAATGTAGTACAGGCAAGGTCCCAATTCTCATATCGCATGTATGAAGTGACTCAGCGCGGCATACCTGCCCTTTGATGTGAGGATAAGGAAAACACAGTATACACACTTCTCTGCTGAATGGAAAAGTCTTCCGTGGAACTTAAATTTAAAAAATAACAAATTAATCATTTTTATCGAAATATTAAAATGTTACAGTTCACATTTGATGGTATTGTTAAATAGTATTTGAATATTAATTGATTAATTATGATACCCTTGAATCTTATCGATACGAGATTCACACTTGGTTCACAGGATTCGGACATGTTTTGTCCGATTTTAATGTATCACGTCATTTAACCCAAGTTAAAGTCATAAAAAAAGCATTTCTCATTGTATTATTTATTTGACTGTTGATACAATCCAATAGTCAATGATTATATGTAGGTTAAAATATTTTTACAGAATCCTAATATTCATACTGAGGTTTGCGAGTTAATACCAAGTGTCATAATATGTTCTTTTATATATATCATGTTAGTTTTATATCATTCGACCAGACTGTACTCTTGTTGTTGTACTTGGACTGTACTGAGTTTGAACTGTACCGTTAGACCTAGATTGAGTGCTCGGTCACTTCTAATAAACCCATGCCAACGATAACATGTTTTATCATTTAACGAACCTCGACCTGCGATCCATATCACATGGCGCAGTCGGTAAAATTTAATTATGTGAGTCTTAAAAGTATGTTTGAATTTAATACAGTTATTTTTAATTATTGAGACAAGACGTTGAAGTTTTTATAATCATGCCGAAAGCAGGAGAAGAGGAGGAAAAAACGTCCATCGTCGTGCAAAGTTCGACTACACCTTCAATACGCCCACCATCAGATTTGACATGGTCAGGTAATATGTCAGAAAATTGGTCGTTTTTCAAACAAAAATTTAAAATCTACATGGTTGCTAGCAAAAGTGAAAAAGAGACTAGTGATTATCAAATCGCTCTTTTACTGTCAGTCATTGGTGATCGTGCTCTGAAAATCTACAACAATTTTCAGTATTCAACAGGAGAAGACAAGCACAAGTTAGAGACTGTAATATCTAAGTTTGATAATTATTTTATACCCACTAAAAACGTAACTTATGAACGTCATATTTTCTTTTTGCGTGAGCAAAACCTTGATGAAAATATAGACTCTTTTGTAACTGATCTTAGGGATTTGTCTAGCTCATGTGAATTTGGTCAGTTAACAGACAGTTTAATCAAAGACAAACTCATTTTGGGTATTAGAAATAGAACATTGAAAGACCGACTTTTGCAAACTAAAGACCTAGATTTAAATAAAGCTTTGGAAATATGTAGGGCTTCAGAAACTGCTAGCAAACAATTAGGAGATATTTGCTCAGACACTAGACCGGCAAGTATAGACGTGCACAAAATTGCAAGCAAGGATTGCAAGAAAGGGCAACATGTGACGTCACGATCAAACAGCTTCATACGCAATCGTAGCAGACCGACTTCAGCAGAACGGCTGCACTCGCAGACGACGCAGACTCATCTAAAAAAGGGCTTCATCAACAACAACAAACAGAAGTTTCAGTTTGTGTGTTCCCGTTGTGGTTACAATCATGCTTATGGTAAATGCCCTGCATTCGGTAAGAAATGTGCAAAGTGTGGTGTTTTGAATCATTTTGCTACTAAATGCAAAAATAAGAATGTAAATATGTGTAATGTTATTAATGATTCCAGTGAAGATGATGATAATTTGTTTGTAGGGGAGATACATGTTGTCTCTAACAAAAATAAATATGGTAAGTGCCAGTGGCATTCAGATTTGTTGATCAATGATAAAAATGTTAGTTTTAAGCTTGATTCAGGTGCTGATATTTCCATATTAAGTAAGAAAGTTTTTTATGATCTTAACCTAAATGTACAACTTCAGCCAACCAAAGCTAGGCTAACCTCTTACACAGGACAAGGCTTAGACACTGTAGGTAAATGCTCCCTTGATGTTAAACACAAAGATGAAGTACATAGTGTAGAGTTTTTTGTTGTAAATAGTAAATCGCCTTGCATTTTGGGGTTGTCCGATTGTGTCAAACTGAACCTCATAAAAAGGGTTGACAATGTAAAAGGTAATAAAGGCTCAAATGAAGGTCCTGAGTCTTCTCATTGTATTCTTGATGAATACCCAGACTTGATGTCTGGTGTTGGATGTATAAAAGGTGAACATGAAATTCAGTTAAAGGAAGGTGCTCTTCCAGTTATTCATGCATGTAGGAAAGTTCCACTTGCATTAAAACCTAAATTAAAAAGGAAACTAGACAATTTGGTCAAACATGAAATAATTGAGAAAGTAGTTAAGCCTACAGAATGGGTTCAATCGTTAGTCATAGTTGCTAAGAACAATGGAGATATGCGACTGTGCCTAGATCCGAAAGATCTTAACGCTGCAATAATGCGGCCTCATTTCCAAATTCCGTCTTTTGAAGAAATTTCCGCCAAAATGGCTGGAGCTAAGTTTTTTAGTACTCTTGACAGTAAAAATGGGTTTTGGCATGTGAAGTTAACCGCCAAGTCATCGGATCTATGCACATTCAATACCCCCTTTGGTCGCTACAAATTTCTGAGGTTGCCATACGGTATATGCTCTGCTAGTGAAGTGTTCCAGCAAAAAATGAGACAAATCTTTGATGAATTTGAAGGGGTCGAGGTTTACGTTGATGATATTATTTTGTGGGGTCGTACAAAAGCGGAACACGATGCGAGACTAAAGTTAGTGTTAGACAAAATGAGAGTTGAAAATATTAAGCTAAATAAAGAGAAATGTAAAATAGGCACAACAGAAATTAAGTATCTTGGGCATAAATTTACACAAAATGGCATTGACATTGATGAAAGTAAAATCAGAGCAATAACCTGTATGGAACCTCCAACAGACCGCAAGTCTTTGGAACGATTTTTAGGTCTTGTGACATATGTAAATAGGTACATACCTAACCTATCCGAGCACACAACACCTCTACGTTCTATTTTAAAAAAAGATTGTATTTTTAGTTGGCAACATGAACAACAAAACGCTTTTGAAAAACTTAAATCATTGTTAACAAACAGACCTGTTTTACAGTTCTTTGATGTAAACAAGCCTATTGTACTGACTGTAGATAGCTCTCAAAATGGTTTAGGTAGTGCACTGCTACAAGACAATCTGCCTGTAGCCTATGCCAGCAAAGCGTTAAATGAAACGCAGAGACGTTACTCCCAAATTGAAAAGGAACTCTTAGCCGTGGTGTTTGGCTGCGAACGTTTTCATCAGTACATATTTGGATCAACCATCACTGTGGAAACGGACCATAAACCACTGGTAGCAATTTTCAAGAAGAATCTTGATTCGTGTCCCCCTAGGCTACAGCGGATGTTAATAAAATTGCAGCAGTATGACATTAATTTAGTGTATAAACGTGGCAAAGAACTTTTCATAGCGGATACTTTGTCCCGTTCTTTTGATGGCTCCGATACTAGTGAACTCAACTTGGACACTGATGACATAGAAGCTCATGTTAATTATGTAACTCAAAACCTGAATGTTGATCCTATTAACATGTCTAAGTTAAAAGAGTATACTGCTAATGATAGTGAACTTGTTACATTGCTTAAGTTTGTTAAAGGTAATGTGTGGCCTAACCACAAAAGTAAGCTTCCAGAATCTGTGCGACAATATTGGTCTGTTAAAGATGACTTAACCTATTGTAATGGTTTGTTGTTTAAGGGACCGTGCATAGTGATTCCGAGGGGAATCAGAAATGAAATGCTCAAAAGGTTACATTATCCACATCTAGGGGTAACCAAAACTCAGCTCAGGGCAAAAAATGTAATGTATTGGCCGCAAATGAACTCCCAAATCTCAGATGTTATATCAAAGTGTGAAACATGTATTTTGAATGCAAACAGCAATGAAAGGGAACCTCTGATGCCACACAAGGTACCAAAGCTACCTTGGGACAAGGTAGGCATTGATATTTTCTTTTTTGAAGATAAAAAGTTTTTACTAGTTGTTGATTATCTTTCTAAATATGTTGAAGTTGTGATCTTGCAAAATATGACTAGTGTTTATGTTGTAAATAGTTTGAAATCTGTATTTAGCAGACATGGTATTCCTAGAGTTGTGATTTCTGGTTTTGATACTAGTTTTAACAGTAGTGAGTTTGAAAATTTCTCGAAGTGTTGGGAATTCAAACATGTACGCACAAGTCCTCATTATTCGCAATCAAATGGGATGGTAGAAAGAGCTGTTCAAAGTGTTAAAAATCTAATCAAAAAGTCTGTGCTAGAAAAAACTGATTTGTATTTGGCTCTCTTAGAATTAAGAAACACGCCAATCAGTTGTAATCTGCCTTCTCCAGCAGAAATTCTTTTCAGTAGGAAACTTAATGGTATTTTGCCATGTCAAGAAAAAATGCTTAGGCCTAGAGTACAGAAAAATGTTAGAAAAAACTTAATTTTAAGACAAGACTCTCAAAAAAGGTATTATGATAGAGGTGCAAAGCCCTTAAGGCCTTTGCAGGTAAATGAACATGCCTTGATGAAATACAAAAACAAATGGGTAAAAGGTCAAATTGTTGGAAAGAGAGATGAGCCTAGGTCTTATATTGTACAAAGTGAACGTTCAGACAAGACTTATGTTAGAAACAGACGGGATCTCCGTCCATTCAATGTATCATGTAAGCCTTATTTTGTCAGTAGTAATGATGTACCTGGTATTAACCCAAAATCGCCTGTAAAGACCAGATCCCCAATCAAGTCTCCTTCCCATAGCCTACGGCATAGCCAATCTCCTTTGAGACCAACTTTGTCTCCTGCCAAAGAAGTAACCTCTCCTGAAAGGCCTAACAGTCCTAGACATGTACACTTTCCTGCTGACCACAATCACTACACGACCCGTTCTGGTCGTATGATAAAACCTGTCGACAAAATGAATTTGTAGGCCCTAATGATTTATTGTATAGGTAGGCGCCTAACTTGAAGTGTTTTAATTTTTTATTGTAATATCCATGTTTATGTTTCTTTTATTGTACTTAGCCTAACGTGTCTATAATTCTTATGGTAACTTTCAAACTCTGTATATTTTTAATGATTAATTGTTGTTTCCAGTAACCTTGTTTAGTTTTAATACTTTGAAATTTGCGCTCTATTGATTTAATTTAGGCTAGTAACTATGCCTTATAAAATTCATATTTTGATTATTAATTGTATCGTAAATTTATATTGTGATTTTGTATTGTAAATTTATATTTGGTAATTTTATGACTATTGTAAATTCACTTTGATGATTATATTGCTGTTCAGATGTGTTAGGCTTAGTTTAATTTGTTATGAAAATCAAACTTAAATAAAAAATAACTGTTGGTATGTAAAAGTAATTTTTAATTTTGAGAAAAAAGAGTGAATATTTTATTTGTAAAAAAAAATGTAATTTTTTCTTTTTAAAAGAGGGAGATGTCATAATATGTTCTTTTATATATATCATGTTAGTTTTATATCATTCGACCAGACTGTACTCTTGTTGTTGTACTTGGACTGTACTGAGTTTGAACTGTACCGTTAGACCTAGATTGAGTGCTCGGTCACTTCTAATAAACCCATGCCAACGATAACATGTTTTATCATTTAACGAACCTCGACCTGCGATCCATATCACACCAAGGCAAAAATGTGGTTCGGATTCCACAATAAACTGTAGGTCCCTTAGTTGCCATTAGCTGTATGGGCTCTAAGGAATAAGTCGGTCTTAGTCACTAACAAGACTACAAGATCGCGCCACTCATTCCACACTCATTTCCATTCATACTTGGCTTAAAATACTCGCCATTTCATAAGCTCTTAATACTTGTAATGATTTGATAGAAAACTATACAATACTAAACAGGTGTTAGTTAGACAAACCTTTTATCGATGGAAGATCAGAGATTTTAATATTTCTTTCGTAAAAGTGGCTATTCTTGGAATAACACATCACGAGATTCCTTATATGCTTTGCGAATCACAAACAAATAATCCATGGTTAAAAATAATTTCTCATGGGGCAGGATCGCCGTTACCAGTGGCATAGCCTTATCCAGTATCCACTACACCTACCTTCAACTGTTTTTCATTTGTCTTATTAGAGTTGAAGCAAACTTCATCCCAAGTTAATTGAATATTGTTTTTAAAATGTTAAAATGTATTTTACATTAAGGTGGAACTATATCGAATGCCCTTTTCAACATGCATGAACATTGCTTTTTACATCTTTTACAAAAAAACTACTGTAATTATTGATTTTAAAATTTTATGGTGCAAGATGGACTCAAAAATTTTGTTTTATATTTATTATTTTAATACTCCTGGGATTTACATTTTTCCCTTCATCAGAAACTTTTAAAATTATTAAACTATTAAAGCTATGTCCAATAACATAACATTTGTAACAATTACATTTTCAACGTACCTAGCACGATTTCTTCTAATGTGAAAATAATCGCTAGTGACATACTGTACAATCTCATGACGATAAATTCAATTTACTGATCTTGGGGATAATCCAGAATGAAGCTTCTCCGCATAAGCTTCTTAGTAACTTCTCTTGTGGTGTTCATTTGCCGCTTTGACTAACCAAGTAAGTCACATAAGTGAAGAAGAGGATAATTACATCGCCTTATCATTAACATGCTAGTATATAAGATTTAACTTAGCGTCAAATTTAATTTTATGCTAGAGAACAATTTCAGTTGTTACCAAGACCAGATATTTAAACTTTCACAGTTCATATGGTTTGGACCTCTAGAGTACATTTAAAACGTAAACAAATTTAATGATCACTATTAGACCTACAGAAGCATTAGTTAACCACAGGAATCAACAGAACGTCACATACAAACAGTTGAATCATGCAGGCCTTCAATGTAGATTTAATTCAACCAACTTTTAGTTAAAAATATAAATCTCAACTCCATTGTTTTCAAAATAGTTTAAATGTAAATCTACAAAATCTGATATCGACATGATTATAGGCCTACTAACCAATTTTAATAGCCCCTGTTGTGTTGCAAAATGTTTCAGAAACTCTTTTCAGTTGATCACGTAAAATGTACAGACATTAATCAAATATGACATTAATATTGATGTTGTATATTATGACCTTTGATATCTATTTCAACCTAAATTATATCAGTTTCAACCGGAATTCTTTGTACTATAATTATGTCTAGACATAGTCCAGATAATGTATATGTTGCAGTGTGTACTGACGCAGATGGTGCTCCATAACTCACATTACACACACATTAACTCGGTCAGCCCGTCAATGGTGGAATTACGGTTAACCTTGTGACAAGAACGTTTGACTCCAACACATATTCATAAATACTTTTTTACATTAGCAAATACGTATAGGATACCTTTTTTATAAAACTAACATCAGTTTTAAATACTGTACTACACAGAGATTCTTTGTGGAGGAAACATTTCTAAAAGAATCGTAAAAGTGAATATTCGTTTCCGCTGACTGACTCTCAGCGACGAATTATCATGTACTTGCAAAACGGAACTTGTTATCAGGTACTAGTTAAGCCTTTGTACAAGAAGTATTTATGGGCTCTATTATGTTGTAATGATACTTATTATACTTGGTTTATTTAGCCATCATCAGTCACACAAGAAGGACCCTTGTTATCAGTTTTGACCTATTTGTGCAAGAAGAAAAGTAGACAACAGGAAGAAGGGGAAGGAGGTGTACACATGGTGAATCAATAAAATAATACAAGATGTAAATGAGTCTGTAGGGAAATATTTTATAGACTTTGTGACTTAACTGATCACCGAAATATAAATCGGATTCGTCTTTTGTTTTTAATACTTGACACACCTACTTTTCAGAAAATATGCATTTAACTTGTAAGTTATATAGCTTACAACAATAAAACCCGGCTACACATAACAACATGTTCAAATATATAATTTATTTGCCCATTCATGTTCAAACAAGTGTAAAATTTATTTTAGATTGTGCAAAATTATCGCATGGGTTAAACGAGCTAGGCTATAATAATTTCAATGTTATAAAATTGAGAGAGAACCCTCCACAATGCATAACACGATGTACACAATATGATTGTTATTGAACATTATAAGGTTATCTTCATGGATAGGCTTCCATGGTCGTCACTTATATCTATACAGTCTTCGTCTTCGGGGTTCGACCGCGTCCTTTGGTTATGTACACTATGTACAGAAACTACCGACGTTTCGGCCACATAACAGCAGCCATCTTCAGGGTTGCATTTTAAATGTTATTATTTACTCTATAAATATTTTTTATAGGATAACACATGAAGGAATATTATGATTACAAGTTGGGACTTTCCTTCGTTAAATGAAGGTTCAATATATTTCGAAGAAACCTGAGGGAATCTTACATACTATTTTATTTTTTAAGTCTGGTCGGAATAATTCGTAATCCAAGGGTCAAGCGTCAGAGGTAATTACCCACAGTTACACGAGATTACATAAAAATTTCTTAAAGGAAACTTTATTGGATGAAATAATGTCTGTTAAGTTACATTCTCTAAGAGGAGTTCAAAGTCTTGAATCATAATTAGTATCAATGGGTTATAAAGACTCATTAAGGAATGGACAATATTATTTTTCCTGTCTTAAGGCATTGAATTAATTATCTAGATGAATAAATACTTGATATAACAGTAGCCTTCTGAAAAGTCTTACGTCATAATTATTCTCTGTTTAATTGGCTTTTCCAAAGATTTATCTTGTCAACAAATAGCTATGGCGAATTGTTTCTACTTTAACTTGTCAAACGAAAAACTGAAATAAACAGTTAATGGATCAAGATAGTTTAAGATAAACCTAAGAGTTATTCCGTGTATTTAATTCCTTTGTAAAATAAAAAGAACTATGCCCATTCGTATCAAAATTAGAGTGATTTAACCATGCATAATCGTAAATCGAATTTATTACCGGTAACTTGAATGATGTTGATTGAAACATAATATGTAAAGACTAATAATTTACATCAGGCATCGAGGCTATTACAAATATGTTGTTCTGTTATTTAAAGTCTACGGGTATTAACATTATTGTGGTTTCTTTATTTAAAAAATTACTATGTTAAAAGTAAAACATGTGTAGTTCAATAAGTGTTAAATGTTTGTGAGTAATTTTTAGCAACCGAAGGACCATTTAAAAATACCTGTACAATTATATTGTGAGTAGAGAGTTCCATGCTGAGACGTTGCTGCGAAGTGAGGGCCCTCAATCAGTCTGGTAGTCTTCATGGTGTGGCGGACGAGGTGTTGAGATGATCACAATAATTACACTGAATTTAGAGGAATAAACTATAAAAGAGTAAAAGAGTTAAAAGGAGAATATTAGAGCGTTGAGAGAATGACGTGGTCACTACCATGTCCAAGGCACATCTACCCGACGCTGCTCACTATCTAGCCGGTCGGGGGAGGGGAACATCCCGATCAAAGTTCAATTCTACAGGTGAGCGTATTGAAAATGAAAACTCAAAGGATTGGATTGCTTACAATAAAATAAAATCTTTACCTTGATTCTAATAACTCTAGTAAAAACAAAAAAATCTATAATTTGTTTGGTTACAGAAATATAAAATAAAATACCCTGCAATGTGCAAATAAAAACCTTTTTAAACCTTACATATTGTAATTAAATATCCAACATACCCCCACCCGTGAACCACAATGGGGTTCACAAAAGAACAAAAAAAACTTAACATTTTACAAGAGGTGGAGGATGATGAAGACTTGAAACTACTCTTCAATTGGGAAGGGAGACACCTTAGTGACAGCCCTTGTTAGAGGTCCTTTGTTGGTATGAAGATGTACAACCCGAACGAGTCCGTCAGGTCCAGGGGAAGTTGCGGTGACACGGCCTGTCCTCCATGAGAGGGGAGGAGAATTTTCTTCGTGGATTAATACAAGATCACCTTCCTTTATATTTACTTGGGGAAGTGTCCATTTTCCTCTTCACTGCAGGGTATGGAGATAGTCTTTCTGCCACCCCTTCCAGAAATGTTGAGACATAGCTTGGACAAGCTGCCATCTTGAGAGTCTATTGCTTCGAACTTCTTCCCATGTGGGCTCAGGAAGTGCAAGTAGAGGGCTTCCAATGAGGAAGTGTCCTGGTGTGAGGTAATCAACTTCAGCAGGGTCTGAGGAGAGGGCAGTGATGGGCCTAGAGTTGAGTATTGCTTCTATCTTTGTAGATAAGGTGAGGAATTCTTCAAAGTTGAGGAGTTGTTCTCCAATAACACGTCGTAAGTGGTATTTGACGCTTCGTACGGTTCTCTCCCATATTCCTCCCTGGTGAGGTGCTGCTGGAGGTATAAAGTTAAACTTTATATGATTTTCATTTCCAAACTTATTTAATGCTTTCTTAGTCTCATCCTGTTGTAGAAATGACTGAATGTGTTGTAGTTCTGCTGCTGCCCCGACATAATTCGTTCCACAGTCTGAAAAAATATTTGAGCAAAGACCTCTTCGTGATACAAAACAAGTCAAGGTTGCAATAAAGGCTTCTGAAGTCAAGCTGCTAACTACTTTAAGATGAACAGCTTTGACAGCTAGGCATATGAAGATACACAAGTACATCTTTACAGGGCTAGTTTTGCGCAAATTGTTTGGCTTAACCAAAAACGGCCCCATGAAGTCAGTTCCACAGTTAAAGAAAACTTTAGAAGGAGTAACTCTAACTGGAGGGAGATCGCCCATCTTCTGCGAAGTTAGAGTAGGCCGACAACGGAAGCAACGTACACATTTAAATATTCTACTCTTGATTACACTTCTTGCTGAAAGGATCCAAAACCTTTGAGAGATTATGCCCTGGAGAAATTGTGGTCCAGCATGTAAATATTTCAAGTGATAATAATCAATAATAATGTTAGTTATATGGTGTGACTTAGGCAAGATGATTGGGTACTTTGCTGCATATAATGTTGAGTGTTGAATGCGACCTCCAACCCTGAGGAGTCCAGAATCATCAATGAAGGGTGAGAGATGCTTTAGACGGGACGTTACTAGTTTTCCTGACTTGAGACGTGCAATGTCTTCTTGAAACACTGACAATTGAAGTATCTTGCATATTTGGACGGATGCATTATTCAGTTCTTCTAACTGTAGGGATCTTGATTCTTTCTTCTTCAGACGAGTATTTTTGATGAATCTAAAAACATAAGATAACACTCTCAACAATTTGCTCCATGAGGAGAACTTGGAGAAAATGTCCAATTCATTGACAGCTATCAAAACATTCAAAGGTTCAGACCTGAGTTCAGGCAACTCTTCATTCTTCATAATTTTAAATGAGGAGACCGGCCATTCAGTTGTAGGATTTGACAGCCATGGTGGTCCATACCACCACAATTTGTGGTTTACTAGACAGGACGGTAAGAGGCCTCGACTAGCGCAGTCTGCGGGATTGTAGTGTGTAGAAATGTGAGACCACATGTGTGGTGGAACTAAATCTTGAATTTGAGATATCCGGTTAGCTACATAGACCTTTAACCTAAAAGGGGGGGAGTGTATCCAAGATAATACAACCGTTGAGTCTGTCCAAGCGAAAATTGAGTTGATTTCACATTTTTGAGAGATTAGGTTGGAAGTAGTTCAACAATTCCGCCAGCAGATGTGCTCCACAAAGCTCCAGGCGCGGAATGGATATCCTTTTGAGAGGAGCTACACGTGATTTGGCGATAAGCAAGGACACTCTGATATTATTATCTGCTGAGACAGTTCGGATGTAGACAACAGCACTATAACCTGCTTCGGAACCATCTGAGAAACCGTGTAACTGTACATCTACGGCATCATGCAGGTGTACATATCGAGGTATGAAAATATTTCTCAGTTGAGGGAGTTGGTCATAAAACTTGTTCCATTTTTCTGCAACATCAGTAGGAATGGGTTCATCCCATTTCAGTCCTAGAGTCCAAAGAAGTTGTAAGAGGGCTTTGGTCCAGAAGATGGTAGGAGCAAGATATCCACAAGGGTCAAAAATTTGAGCAACGGCTGAGAGGATGTTTCGCTTGGTAAGGGGCTTCTCCGGGATATCAAGCCTGTAAGAAAAGTGATCATTCTCTGACTCCCATTTTATGCCTAAGATACTGTAGAAAGGATTATCTGGACCTTGGAAATACATAGGCTTTTCCTTGTAAGATTCAGGTATGTCGCTTATTAGTTCGGGTCGGTTACAAACCCACTTTCTCAAATCAAAACCACCTTTTGACAGAAGATCAATAATTTCTTTCTGCGTAGTTCGAGCTTCATCTGGTGAGTTGGCTCCAAATATTAAATCATCAACGTAAACCTGTTTTTCCATCACTTTGGAAGCCAATGGATAGTTTTGACCTTCATCTAGGACAAGTTGTTTCAATGTTCGTATTGCCAAAAATGGGGAGCTCACAAAGCCGAAAACAACAGTTGTTAATCGATAGATACTCATGGGGAGCGATGAATCCTTCCTCCAGTAGAGAAGCTGAAAGTTTTGATCTTCAGGGTGCATTTTAATCTGTCTAAACATTTGCTTGATGTCACAGGACATTACAATAGGATGTAGTCTGAAATTAATAAGAATGTCACAAATTTTATTTTGCAGCTTTGGCCCAGATAATAACGTCTGGTTGAGAGAAATCCCTGTAGAGGAGGGGGCGCTAGCATCGAAGACAACTCTGAGCTTTGTAGACGATGATTCATTTTTAACTACAGCATGATGGGGCAAGAAAAAATGTTGAGATTCATCAAGTCTGTCCTGGGTCACTATCTCCATGTGACCAGATTCCATATAATCATTCATACATTTCACATAACTGCTTTTAGTTCAGGATTTGCGTTTAAGCGTTTTTCCAGTGAAAGAAATCTACGTTTTGCATTTTCTGAGGAGTTGCCTAGGGGAGCGGGTGCCTCCTTGAAGGGTAGTCGGACCGTGTAGCGACCTTTAGAGTCTCTGGAATGGTGAGCTAAAAACAACTGTTCACATAGATCATCTTCAGGAGAGGGTTTTATTTTTAGCGGAGGTTCTTCTAACAGCCAAAATCGTTGTAGGGAACGATGCAGATCAACTTCATGAGTGGTGAGTAAAGATACAGTCCCCTCCTTACATGGGGTTCTTTCTAGGGGAGCGGGTCCTACAATTAGATAACCAAACACAGAGTTCATTGCCATAGGCATGTTGTCTCCAAATGTCACGTGATCCTCCGTTACAATCCTACAAAACAAGTCAGCTCCTAACAACATATCCACAGAGCTTGGTAGGTCAAAAGTAGGGTCTGCTAGAACTAGGTGCTTCAACTTATTCGTGAACGCTGCTGATATTCGAGCTTGAGGAAGATCCGAAGTTATCCTATCCAATATAACCACAGGATGGTTCTTCACTATGTCTGTACCATTGAGAGAAGAGATATTTACCTTTGAAGCACCTTTGGTACTGATGTGAGAGGAAGAGAGGCCATCTACATCACTATCTCCATTATGCCATCTATTTAAGGACAAGAGATTAGCTGCATTTTCAGTCAAACATGAAATCATAGAGCCAGAGTCTAGTACAGCTCTTAAAACCAGAGAATGGCCATCTTTGTTACTAACATACACAAGGGTAGTGCCTAATAGTACTGTTGAAGACTTGACAACATTACTTTGAGAAAACACAACCACTGGATGTTTTTCCTTATCTGAGGCTGACACTGAGAGATTTGTGTCAACTACATTCCTTTTCACTTGCTGAGAGGGAATGGGGGATAGCGTACTGGTTGGTGTGGAGCGATTTGATAAATGCAGCCATGAGTGGTGTTTCTTACCGCAATGAAAGCATGAACGTTTTGATTTACAATCATTTGAGCTGTGAGCTGTGCCAAGACAATTGAAACAGAATTGTTTCTTTTTTATGAACTCAAATTTAGAGGAGGGAGTCATAGCTTGAAAGTCAGTACACCTATAGATCACATGACCACTTTTGTTACAAAAAGCACACCTGGGATTCTGAGGTAACCCGGGGGCAGATAGCAGAACTGTACGAGGCTTATTAGTTACCTTAGAATAATCAGAGTTTGATTTGACATTAGAGTGGGAGGCAGAGGATATCCTTAGACTAGAAAGATTAGCAGCTTCCATATGAGTACATTCATCTTCTAAAAATGACATGATTTCTTCTACTGAGGGGATTTTCTGACTGTCTTCTCTACCATCCTCAAATTTTTTGCGTAGCTCTCCATCTAGCTTGCGCAACAACATAGTAGACAAGATTATATTGTTTTTTCTTACCTCATGTTTAAGAGCTTCCAAAGCCTGAGTGTTTTCCTGAAACTTAGATAAAAAGGTTCTGATGGCTTTACTATTACCACTAGTTATGTTAGAGAGGTCAATTAGGTTATTAACATAATGAATGATCATTCTCCTGTTATTTTGATACCTATTTTTTTGCAACTCCCAGGCGACCATGTAATTCTCTGCTGTAATTGGCAGATTTTTAATCAAATTCAATGGTTCCCCTTCAAGAGAGGTAATCAAATACTGGAACTTTTCAGTATCATTTAATTTATCATTTTTGTGAATAGAAGCTTCAAACAAACCTTGAAATGACAACCATTGGTCGGGTAACCCACTAAACGCTTTTAAAGTGAGCGGAGGTAACTTTAGAGTCTTAGAAGGCGAAGTATTTGCATGAGCAGGAGTAGAAGTGGACTCCTTCTGATATGGTTTCACAATCACTTTAATCTGAATAAATAAGTCACTGATATCATCCTGAACTTTCTCAACTGCCTCAGCATCAAAGTCAGGTATAGAATCAGTAGAAGTCAAGCGAGTAATATATTTATCAAACTCTGAGTACCTGATGCTTGCTTCTTCAGCATATTGCTCCAATTCCTCAAGAGCATCACTCCCTATATCTTCAGATACCAAAGTGGAGACACGATCCTTAATTTTCTTAAGGCGATTCAGAATTAATTTGCTCTGTCGTTCAAAGGTAGTGAACTTCATCTTGCAGGTTACCCTGAATCTTAATTAAGAGATAAAATCCAATTACAAACCAGTAAATAATTCAAATATTTCTTAATAAGGAGATTAATATCAAAACAAATTCCTTGTAAGCAGAAGAGGAAAAAAGTACAATATAAATAACCCTTTTTTTAAACAAACCTATAAATCAAAAAATGCTCTGACCTATTCAATATCCAGTAGGCCTAGGCTCCTATTTCAGTTTCCATCAAAGTGTAGGCTACCCACTACAATACCTATATACACTTGGATATATTACAATCTTAAACTCTCAATAATTAGCGCCAAAAAAATCTTTAAACTAAATTATTATTTCAATTTTTAGCAAAAATGGGTGAATTAATCAAATATTGTAGGCTATATGAGTCAAAATATCAAATACAGTAAGTTACTGCACAATATTAATATATAGATATTAAAATCAATAAAATTTCAAAATTGTACCCTAGACTACAGAGCTTAAACAATTAATTAGCTTAGCTTCTCCAATAGATCTCCAATAGGACTATCTCAATAACACTCTCAAACGTAAAGAAAATTCTATTTAAAATGAATGAAGTCTCAAAATATCCTTATAGTGCAGAAAATTGATAGTTAAATACCACTTGGGATACGTTGAGTTAGGCCTATGCCTGCTTAAAACATCAACAACAATAATTACAAGTTTCTTATGTTAAAAAAGGAATTAAAATAATATAAAATATCAAAGAATCTCAGAGTTCCTTTTTAAACAATAAATTGAGAAAATAATCAATATTTTTCCAGCTCTAGGTTTTGTTGGTAAAACACTATTTACTTACCAAAATTATTCAAAGGAGCCAAACAAATTATTTCAAAGACAAGTTGAAGACGATTTTCAATAACAAAATTATTTTACAAATTAATTGAGGAATATCAAATTAAGGATATTATTTTCAATGTATGATTCAACAACAAACTATAAATCCTAGAATAAAAACTACAATCCAATCCTTTACACCAACATTCACGAGTGAGGTTATGTTATTGTTTATAACTCATTGACATTGACAAACTGACAGAGTGACAGAGTCAAAATTGCACAGTTGCAGCCACCTTAGATTGCAGACTACACCAGCGCTCCCAACGGCGAAAAATGTTTGTACTTGAGTGAGTGAGAGGGAAGACAGCTGGTTTCCGCTCCAACATGAACAAGTACAATACAGTCTGGGAATTTCCCCGCTTATCAGCAACTTGTACAGTCCTGAATGATTCTTGAATATTCTAGAGTAGTAATTTTCACTTCTAACGATTGAAATAAAAATGATCTTTTTTAACGATCACACTAAAATGGCTGACAAACAACTTTCTCGGCAAAGTTTGAGAAGTAAAATAATTACTGTTCACTGTAATAAAAACTTATTGAACGTATTTTACACACGATAGCAAAATAAAAATGTCAATTTTTCCAAGCGTTGGTTCAAAATAAAATATCTTCCGGCACGTAGGACCAAATTTTAAATGTTAGTGAGTAATTTTTAGCAACCGAAGGACCATTTAAAAATACCTGTACAATTATATTGTGAGTAGAGAGTTCCATGCTGAGACGTTGCTGCGAAGTGAGGGCCCTCAATCAGTCTGGTAGTCTTCATGGTGTGGCGGACGAGGTGTTGAGATGATCACAATAATTACACTGAATTTAGAGGAATAAACTATAAAAGAGTAAAAGAGTTAAAAGGAGAATATTAGAGCGTTGAGAGAATGACGTGGTCACTACCATGTCCAAGGCACATCTACCCGACGCTGCTCACTATCTAGCCGGTCGGGGGAGGGGAACATCCCGATCAAAGTTCAATTCTACAGGTGAGCGTATTGAAAATGAAAACTCAAAGGATTGGATTGCTTACAATAAAATAAAATCTTTACCTTGATTCTAATAACTCTAGTAAAAACAAAAAAATCTATAATTTGTTTGGTTACAGAAATATAAAATAAAATACCCTGCAATGTGCAAATAAAAACCTTTTTAAACCTTACATATTGTAATTAAATATCCAACAATAAGGTTTGGTTAGAAATCGAATATTCATTAAATTCCTTCGTACTAAATCGAAGGTGTTTTAAATTCAGCATTAAAAAGCGATCAGCGTTTGGAAAGCAATTCGATTCAAATCATCATCCCTTACAATGACAACAACTTTATAGCCTAGGTATATTATTTTATTATCTTATTTCGTCAACAGACGCTGTCGTTGGTAACATACTTAAGGTATGGCGTTGAATGAATTACCTAAATGCTTTGATTTAATAGCTTCTTCTCTTACTTCTCCTACTGTAATGCTTATACTCGTATAATGACGTATTTATACTTAGTTTTACCCTGGTCCTGCATCCCTAACCACTTTGCATTTGACGGTAAAGTCGAAATCCTAGCTGTTAGACGTCGTTTGCAGCACAAATCTCTATAATAAATAATAAATATAACTTTTCTCAGTTAAACCATGATGGATGATGAGGACTAGATAAAACACAACTTTTACGTGTTTTCATTGACAATTCCCAAAAATGTGTACCATTCGTAAGCTATGCTCCATGCCAAATGATTATTGTTCGTAATTTATTTTTATTTACAAAGCCATTTATTTAATATAAATTTCGTGCAACACAATTCAATAATACCACAATTGCATTCAATGCCATCTGCAATCTCAACATCTGCAAAGCCTAACAATCAAAGATGAAACACGAAGGTGCAAGTCTGGGCACCCTGCAGGCTTTATGTCATATACATCACACAGTATTGATCTAACACAAGTTAGTGCAAGACCAGGTGATACAGCTGATCCAAGCAAATTAGTTGGGTGAAATGTGTAGAATGAAATCCGACAAAACAAAATCAAAGGGATTATTTGAGAGAAGATGAGGAAGTGTTTGATATGCTATATATATGAGTTATTATAGTAGTTCGAGAAAGGTCCCTAATATATCGGCACATATAAAATACTGTTCATATAGTTCACTGAAATATAACGTACAGATTCACAGTATAACCATATTGAGTTAAGGATTTTGAGGAGTTTCATCATTCAACTTCTCAAAATTGTTGCACAGTTTGTCAATAACACTCTGAACGCGACCCTGCCACAGTTGGACAACGATAAACTAGGACAGATTAAGTTTCCAGGTTTTACGTTTGCATACAACGTCAAACTGGGACACTTTTGAAAGTGTCCGGTTCTTCATGTCGTGCAACGCCAACTCAGGACAGTTTTAACATGTGTCCGGGATCGTAGTTTGCGTGCAACAAACTGGGACAAATTTGAATTTTTCCGGGTTCACCGTTGTCTGAATTCATCGTTTTCAGACTTAAGCGGTGTCTAATTTTATCGTTGTCCGAGTTTATTGTTGTTCAACTTTGTCATCGTCCTCTCTGTAAGTAATAAGTATAAAGAAAATTGTGTTTGTATAACCTTTATAAAGGTCTACTCAACTTGGGCATAATTGTGCCTACAACATTATTTTGAATATGTTTTCTCTGAGGTGATAGAGTGTAGGGGCGCTGGCGACCCGGCTTATCGAACTCGTAAATTAAGGGGTCATTAGAGTGTCGAGGCGAGTGGAGAAGACTACCTGACATAAGCCTATTCTCCCCAACAGTACTATACCGGGTATTTTGCTGGGAGAAAGGGGTGGTCGAGTAAAGAGGGGCGGGAGAAGGAGAGAGAGGGTGAGGAGAGTGTCTGTGGCGAGAGGAGAACAACACGAGAGCGTGGCCGTGTGTTGTATGCACTACAAGTAGATGCAAAGTAGTTTCTAAACAGAAAACAGAGCTTCCAAGAAAGTATCTATTGATTGGCGTTTGACAATCAATACTAATGCTATAATTATCGAACATTTTTTTCGAACATATGTGTAGCCTATGAGGCGTATACAGTATATACAAAAATATTCTTACCTACAGTTGGATATTTTAGCTAGAAGCAGTTAAGGTGTGGTGGAATATCTTTGAAGATGAACCTATTGAGCTGTAGTGCGATCATGTGTTTTATGTGTCAAATTTTGAGGTTAAATCAAAACAAACAAACTGGCATGTTGGCAATCAATAATTAAGCATTTAGAGGCCCGGTTGTATTACGGTATTACTTACGAAAGAATTGCCATTAAAGATCAAATGAAATGATTTAGTATATTTCATTGTTTAATTTATAAGAAAAAAATCTGTTTTTAGGCTACTGCATTTTATAAACCAAACTCGAATCTTGCTTCCTTGGCCTATTGTACAATGTTATCCTGTTTGTATGAGGTGAACTTATATGATTAGTGATTGCATTAATGAATTATCAGCAATACAATTAGCTGTTAATTGTAATTTAAATGGGTCAAACCGTGAGTCTATAAAGGTTCATCTCGTCATCTCAAGAGTATTTAATTCTGATATCTAACATGAAATCCAAAAGGCGAGTTTATATTTAGATGTTAAGATATTTCAAAACTAAACGTAAATCACCATTACTGTATGTCCCAACAGTTATTTTATGTGTATCCCAGTCACAGCAACCATATTATTCTATTAATATAATGATCGAAATTAATTAACTTATGCAAGAAGATTCAATATTTTAATACTAACTAATATAATTAACTATTATCAAAGCAACCATCACCTATAATTTGGAGAAAATAATTAAGTATCAACTTATTCATTAGCTGATTTGGAGTTAGGAATCACTTCTCTATTTCACAGTAAATATTCTATATATTGCCAAGTAGTTATATAAAAGTAGGCTAGAGTAAGTTTAAAGTATATTTAACTATTGTCAATTCCAAGAATTATTATGTCAGTTTTTTTTTTTACTTAACCTCAAAATTTGACAGGTCTGAACACATGATCACACTACTGCCAAATAGGTTCATCTTCAAAGACATTCCACCTTAACTGCTTCCAGCTAAAAAATCCAAATGTACTTGTTATAGGACTTTATTAAAGAACATGGGCAGCATTAGTGTATTGGCAATCGAAACATCATTATATACCGTACTAATATTATAAAGCTGTAAGTATGTGTTCGTTATTTGTTTGGGACTCAATCAAGAAATGACTCGAATTGGGTTGAAATTTCGCATGATCATAGCTCATTTTACCCATTAATAAATAGGCTGATTATTATTCCAATAGTTATTTGTGTAACTAGTGGGCGAAGTGGCGCATTGCTGCATACGAGAGAAATGTGTACGCTGTTCCGTGGGCGAGTGTTGAAAGTTTATCGAGTGCGGCAGAGGTAGTTTGAACTCGTGTTACACATATTTTCCCAACAAATCATATAAATCATACATCTCAAACATTTTAAATTTAAATCAATAACGTAGGCCTAGTAACTAGTCCTAGGGTCTTTCAAAAATTTTTTTAGGTTAAGTTAAATCCAAACATCGAACGAAATGGGAAACGCTATGGTTCCACAGACTGCGGAACTTCCGCCATGCGGTGCGTAATTTTCCGCAGCGTAAATCTGGAGGGGTGGACTAACTGCGGAAATAACGTTGCGGAAATTCAATTTTGTCCAAACTAGCAACGAGTAGGGAACACAAATATTTAGCATAAATACTATAAAATAATAGGCTATTAGGTAATATTCAGACTTTATATTTAATTGTGGTTACTTTTATTGTCAACTGATGTTAGACATAGTTCTTAAAAATCACCTTATTGATTTTTATGAGGATGGTGATGGTAAACATTAATAAAATAACAATTTGAACTTAAATTGCAGTTTTATTGATACACGAATAAAAAATACAATCCCTAAAAAGAATAAGGTTATTTAAATAATGTTAGGAAACTAAATTATCACAATAATTAATAGGATCGGTCACAATAATTAATTGATGGCTCTTCTCCGCTGGCGGAATCCTCACTGCCAATGCTCTCAGACCAGTATGATTTGTCCGCCATGCGGAACCGAAAATTCGGGATGCGGAAACGCACGTCAGTGGAACCGCATGGGAATTCCATTAAACCAGTGTCGTTGTAATTCCGCAGCGGAAAAAAACCGCACCGCACAGCGGAGATTCCGCATCCTGTGGAACCATAGCTTAATAGATAAGGCTTTTGTCCAGGTCCCAAAACTCAGCTGCCGTGAGTGGTTTCCTAGACTGCGTACAATACACACGGTTGGTGCGTAAGATAAGTTCACGGGAGAGATTACTAGTGGCTACTATGAGGTTATACGATGATTTAGATAATGAAATGTATACTTTGGTCAGTTTCGAAGAAGCGTAAGCAGTGATAAGTACGTGATTAGGAAATGTAGTGGCCCTCGCGGAAGTTTAAACCGTAATATTAAAGCAAACATTTCAATTTAAAATGTAAAAAAATTAATTATAATTTAACCTCTCCAACTTTGCTTTAACTGTTATTATATTTAGGTCTACCTATTCAGAATATACCGAATTGACGAAATAGTATACTATTTACGAGTATAACTGCAATAAGCATTTCATACTTATACGCCAACCCCGTAAGAAGGACGGGTACTCTGCTAGTAATTAATATACTGTAGGATTATTACTAGGATATTCAGGGGTTCTTAAAATAATTATGGGGGTTCTTATATTTGGGAGTTGGTGTTGTGCTGGCTTGAAAAGAATATTTGTCAACATTAGGTTTATTTACAAATTACAAATATGTGAGGACAAA
The DNA here is from genome assembly GCF_028750875.1 of Macrosteles quadrilineatus. Classification (NCBI taxonomy): domain Eukaryota; kingdom Metazoa; phylum Arthropoda; class Insecta; order Hemiptera; family Cicadellidae; genus Macrosteles; species Macrosteles quadrilineatus. Next base: position 164,086,041 of record NW_026542594.1, read on the forward strand.
TTAAGTGTAGGGAACATTTAATAAAGGGAATTAAATATTAAAATTACATATAATGTGGGGAATTAACACTACCTAACGAATGATATGAAATGTAATACTATAAATATTTTAATTGTATGAACAACGTACTTACATAATATGATATTTCAACAGACAAATTCAATCTCATAATAAAATAACCTACTCCCGCCGCAGTAAACCTGCATGCAGATAAGCTAATTTCCATTTACCTAGCAAGATTTACACAAAAATATTCCCTTAAAACTGTCTAATGATAGTGATTTAATGATTACCTAAGTTTGCTGCTAAAGTGATAGTAAAGAGGTGTGTTTGCTGGTTAAAATGTCGATAGCTTGGTATGAAATTAACAAATTTCCCCGATTGTATTAGGTACAATATCCGTCAATAAACAAGCAAACTACAACAGTTGATTAAAAAAATAAAAATAACAAAGAGTAATATTTACTTTACCATTTTTATTTAATTTTATCTCCCCGGCAGGCGTACAACCAACGCTATGTGGTACTAAATGATTTTTTTATAAGCCCTACAAAATGGTTTAGAAAGAAATAGAAAAACTGTATGTTTTAGGGTCAAAAATGGGAAATCCCTATTTTATTATTTAACGAAAGTTTAAATAATAACCAGTAATAATAATAAGTTTAATAATAACGTTTAAACCACATTTCATCAACATCAGATTATATATGCTTGAGTTATCGTGCTGACGGACATATATCTAAAAATGTGGACGGGTGGTGTTTTTGGCTGTTATGACCCTTCAAAACGAAAAAGTAAATCGGTCCTGGGAGTCTTTCAACGAGATCTCCGGTAATAGCTAATATCCTATACCTTTGAATAAGAAATTCGCTTAACAACCTGATCAATTTGTACTGAAACAATAGAAACAAATCAATAGGCATCATTAAACTATTCATCCAAACCCGCGTGATCTTCCAGAGACCGCTCATATATAACTAATTTTTGTTTCAAGGCAAAGCACAAGAAAATTCACAACCGAATGTTGTATATGCAACACTAGTTACTAGGCTTACGTTATTGTTTCAAATTTAATCACCATTATTTAAATGCGGTCAAAATTAAAGATACTTTTATTATGAACTCAACAAGGTATATAAAACTATTTATTGTTCTTATGAATTTGATTGACTAAATATATAATAAATTATATAAAACAAAATTCACAATAACAAATATACAATAATAATGAAGTGATGATATAATTCCAAAAAAAAAAACACAGCTAAGTTATTGGTTTTTATTGTAAAATAAAACAGTGCACTAAGGGAGCAGAAAATATAAAGGCTAGAAACAACTATGTATTAGTAACTATTTGGCAATCTCCAGAGCCGTCCATATATTACTCATGCTAAAGTTTAAGACGGAAATAGCTAGCTCATTACCTGAATCGTCTTTATGCTATTACTCTAGTGATTCAAAGAATTGGCTGCAATACATTTGTTTAACTTAACATCTCAACAATAAGAATTCAATTCTAGGAAGGTCACTATCCCATCAGTTGCCCTCAGTAACGAAAGTGTTTCCTCCTCAAAGCCATTGCCATTTGCACCCCTCCCCCCCCCGGGCACCAAAGTCATCCTCCTCTCTTACCCACGGGTCAGGTACTTTTTGGGGAGAGAGGTATTCTTGGGGGGAAAGCTAGTTGGTGTGCGAACTGAAGCCTAATGAAGCGTAAAAGGGTTCGACCCCGGATTAGGGCCAGAGCTCGCCAGGCTTCCGTTTCCCGAGGTGATAACACGGGATAAAGTTGCTCCACACAATTTTCTTAGTAACAGCTACTACGGTGCTTGACTAGAAACTTTGACAAAGGACAGAGTACGAACATCCTCTTGATAGGAAGCAGTGTGCTTTAGCATAAAGTCGCCAAATATATACGAAAAGTTATACATTGTAATTGTCCTACTGTTTACATGAAACTATATCTAGAACAGTATTTCCATAACTTATACTGTACACTTAAATAAACCGAAAGCAGAGCCTGGTGGTGATACAGCAACGGTCATATTTTTTTTTATTTCCATAACAAATTACATAGTTTTAGATGAAATACACCTACCATGCAGTTGTGTAAAATATTATATTTAATTTTTTCGGATCAACAGCCTGAAATTGTGAAATAAGAATTTGGATGTTCTGATTGTTTACATTGAAATGTCTACGCAAAGGTAAACATTGTTAGTTTTCTTATGCTTCCATGGAGACAAATCTTCTATATATATAAAATCCAATGTATGTTTGTTTGTATATATGTTTGTTTGTTTGTCATTTATGGACTCCGAAACCGCTCGACAGATTGTAATGAAACTTTCAGGTATTATTAAGCATTATTTAAGGATGGTTTGTGTGAAGTTTGGTGCAGATCTGTCAAAAGAGCTCCGCCTCAGTGGCTCTGGAGTTTCCCATGGTAACCTTATGAGTATTCATATTTAAATGTAATTAAAGAATCTTAACAGCTGGTTCAACTAAAGAATTTGATTCTGTGAGTCCAGTAGCATTAAAAATTTAATAGGTTTACCAACAAGGTGCAGCACTATTATTTTTTTCAAATGTATGACAGCAGCTAATTTGCAACCAAAAGGTAACCTGAAGGCAAGTGAGCACAGCGAACGAGCTTCAACCTTACGTTTTTGACGTGAGCCATGCGTGATTGAGCCATGCGAACGAGCTCATCTTGAAAATGAACGAGCATTTGAGATAAAACCACATTAGGACGACGTCTGACGGGCCAGCTAGTTATTAATATTTACTTTTGAAAACCTTACCTCGAAACTAATATATGTACTTAATATATGTACATTGTATCCATGATCAAATGTGAAAGCTCTTTCAACGTTATGTAAACAGTTTGTTTAGTATTAATATTTAATTTAGGTGAATTAATTTAAATAATAGTATATTTAAATACGCTTATAATTTAAATTAAATTTAATGAAATGCATGTTTTTTAGTACAGTAATACTAGAAGTATTTCTATTTAAACTGCATCGATTGTAAAAAAACAGTATGTGCAGCTTTTACCAATCTACTTATTTACATACTTCAGTGAATAAACTGTATTTTGTAAACTTCATTATAAATTTTTATAAACAATAGTTAAATATTAAAATCATCCGGGTAGTGCTAAATAAATTTTACTTAAAACAATTAGTGCCATCTTAAAATAATACGATTTTTTTATGTTACGGTAGGCTTTTTTTTATACATATTTGAACTGGATTCGTTGGTAATTTTGTTTTCTCGTTTACTGCAAAGCTTTAACCAGGGTATCAGCTGACAGCTGTTGTAGTAGTGTGGTTGTGGTGGCATACAAGTGATCGCTCAATCGCTTAAGCTGGTGTCAAAGTTAACCATAAATACCGAATGGTAATCACCTGGCCAAGTTGTCCCAAGCTTTTTGTGGCTGTGCATATTATTGCGTTAGCTCAAACCGCTTATTATGAATTAGGATCAATTAAGGATTTTCATTAATCACTGTAATAGGTTTTGTGGTTATCCACCCAACTTTATGTGATCATTTGATTGTTTGAACCAGAGTCAAACTTTACCACGATATTGAGTTGAGTAGTCGCCAAACACAGCCAAGCTTCACTGTTTGAAATTAGCAAGTATGCAAGATAAATCGTAGATCAGAATCCTAATATTTATGTCTATAAACTATTTAGGCCTACTGTGTATTTCAAAACCAATTGTGTTAAATGTATTTAAATGATATACTAAAACATGTTATCAATGGTTAAAATACTCATCTTATATAAACATAGTTTTTGTTAACAGATTGTTTAATGAATCCAAGGAAACCCCAGTATATATATATATATATATATATATATATATATATATATATATATGGCATATAGTAATAGTATAGCAGTATATAGTAGTAATATATAGTATATATATAGTTAATATATTACTTTGTGAAGACGGGTAGACCTAAGGGTTATATATTTAAAAAAAGTTTGTATATAGGATGATTAAATTATCAGCTTAACAGTCGAAGCAAATTGTATGTTTAAAATACAAATGGTTCACTTTTTAGGTTCGTATAAGCATATTCTAATCTGTGGAACGCTAATATTAGTATAGTATATAATTTAAAATTTTGTTTAAATTGATTAATTAATTGTTCTAAGTAAATGTGCAGTGAAAGTTTTTTTTAAACAAAGGTAGTTTGTTAAACACTAATACAAAAACGAGCAAAAAATATAGGATGTACCAATTAAAATTTATTACATTATTAGACATATAATGTCAACAATTTAATGTTTTTAAAATCTAACTGCTTTGAATTATTTAAAAAATGTCACTTTTAGGTAAATTTAAAATATTTTCAAAACCTAGTTTCGCTATAAACATTATTAAAATCAAACAAAATATCGATATAATGTTTAAAACACCTATTACAATACATGAACATTTTATCAAATGTAAGGGAATACAGTAATATTTTAAAGAAGAAATACATATGTTGTCCAAACTTATATAAAAGTTTTCATAATTTTATACCCGAATATCCCCAAAAGAACCTTAATTGATGTTGCTAACTTATATTAGTACACCAATTTGGATTGTGTTGGTAGTGTCTCAAACCTCAAATGGGAAGCATAATTACAGTTGAGACAAAGTTGCCAAACCTTTAAGTCGTAATACTTGCAGAAGATAATTGTACCAACACATTCAACAAATCTTTATTGTCAAAACAACTCTAAATATTGCTTATAATTTCTAAATACTAACATTAACTTAAATAACCGATGGTAAAATAATATTTTAAATAGCATTTTGATTTAACAAGACAATTTCATTTGAGTGTGGTATTGCGTGACTTAACAGATGTGTTGATCCGTAGATTTACGTTACACAACCAATAACACTGTCGACCTGACAACAACGTTTTTGCCATTAATTACATGACCAGGGATCATTAGTTGCCAACATATAAGTGGCATGTATAAACCGATGGCACTAAATTTTAGTTTCTCCATTTTGTATTTATATAATTTAAAAAAAATCTTGAGTTTAACATTCTTACCTAATTTTTATGTATATGCAATCCAATGAGGCAGGTGGTAAACACATGTATGGCTTGTCAAAACCCCCCACCCAACACATTATTTAACAGCAGCTCAAATGAGCAAAAATCGAAGTCGGAAAAGGAGTGGAGCCCTTTTGGGCGTAGCTCCAAGGTCAAGAGGTCGCCACCAGCAAACAACGTTAAGGCAACTCCACCGCCTGCAACCTTTAAGGGCTCAAATGAGTTCCCCCCACTAAGATCTCCTTTGACAAGTGGAGAAGGAAAAGTAGACGTTGAACCGGCGTTGACGGGAACCCTCCTGGAAAGTACAGCGCCGAAAATCAGCCCCCAGAGGTCGGATCCCGAACTTCAGCGTTACCGTCAACAATATGACGATGCTGATGAGGAGGAGTCTGACCTCCTGGTAGAGATGATGGACCTCATCAACAATATGGAGGGAACCTTGAAGCTCCGGACCAACGTAAACCGGTCAATCAAGGACGGTCTCCCAAAGGTGAAGGATCGGGTTGCCCGAGTTCTCGAAATTAAAGGCTTGATGAGACAGGCTTTAGTTAATGAACGGGAGCTTGTGAACCAAGTTTTAGCCCCTAAACTGAACGACAAGGGCGGGAATCAAAGGAAACGGGCAAGGAGCTCACCAGCGGATAGCCCCGATCTTCCTGAATTGGCCAATCAGCCTCTGTCAGATGTCGAGCAGAAGGTCGAGGACAGGGCCACCCAGATGACACCCCCTACTGAGCACACTCCAGCTCTAAAGAAGCGCCCTCAACAAACCAGGGAGCTTGCCTCTCTACCAACGGTTAACGGAAGCAGCTCTATGAACTCTGCTGTGGCACCATCAAATGTGGGTAACTGGGAGAGGAGGCTTTCCCGCAAAGAAAAGAGGAAATTGAGACGAATGGAGGCTGTCTCTAACAAAGAACCTGCAGCAAGAGATCGAAAGGTTGCTGACCCTGCTCCGGCGAGGGAGGTTCGTGGAAAGGCCCCCCCTGTTTCAAAGAAACCCAGGCCGAGAAAGCCCAGGGCTGAGGCAATCCTGATCAACCCCTTAGGGGGGCGATCTTTTGCTGAAGTCTTGGGTCGACTCAAGTCTAAGGCCAAGCCAGAGGAGACGGATACGATTGTTAAGTCAATCAGGTGTACCCAGAATGGGAAAGTTCTCCTCGAGCTGGGGAAATCTGGTGACCGAGTGGCTTTTGCTGCAAAGGTCAGAGAGGCTCTGGGGGACCACGGTACCGTTCGGGAACTCGAGCCTAGGACCTCGGTGGAGATCCGGGACCTTGACGGTCTTTCGACTGAGGCTGAAGTCAGGGAGGCTATCAACAAGGCCATCCCTGATATCCAAAATGCCGACTCCCTTAAAGTATGGCTTACGCGGCCCAACCGCAGCGAGCAACGCATAGCTATCGCTGAAATGCGAAACCAAGATGCCAGCAAGCTGCTTAATCTCACACACCTGAGAATTGGATGGGTCAATTGCAGGCTCAGACGGAGGGTGGTTGTACCGCGATGCTTTCGCTGCCTCGGGTTTGGTCACTCTTCCCGAAACTGTAAGGGACCCGACCTATCCAAGAATTGTTTCAGGTGTGGCGGCTCGGGCCACAACAGGAAGAACTGTACCGCAGCAGAGCGTTGTTTTCTCTGCGCAGTGAAAGGCCAAAAGGACGCCTCATTAGGTCACATCCCAGGGGCTGGGCGATGCAGTGTTTTCAAGGCTGCACTCGACCTTGAGAAGGCTAGGTCTAGGAAGTGAGGATTCTCCAGGGTAACCTTGAGAGGTCCAGAACGGCTGACTCCCTCTTAGATCAGCTGGCCCAAGAGATCGGTGCGGACACCCTTCTGATCAGCGAGCAGTACCGTGACAGGGACCCACACTTCTGGTTCCCAGATTCTCTTGGTACTGCCGCTTGTTGGGTTCGAAACAGCACGGAAGCACCAGTGCGAGATCACGGACGCGGCCGAGGCTTCGTTTGGGTCAGGTGTAGGGACGTCACGTTTTTTAGTGTCTACCTTACCCCCAACGAGCCAATTCGGGAATTCCGTCTGAAGATTGACCGCTTAGAAGACAGTGTACGGGGTACCGTTGGGCATGTCGTTGTTGCTGGTGATTTTAATGCGAGGGCTGTGGAGTGGGGTATGACCTCTACAAACTCCCGGGGGAAATACATCCTGGACTTTGCCGCCAGGGCCGGACTTGTCGTCTTAAACGAGGGCGACACGCCTACTTTCCGGCGCCCCGGCATGAGAGGTACGATCCCCGATATCTCCTTCTCGTCGGAATCACTACTAGCACGGATCTCCAACTGGAGAGTCATCGAAGACCTCACGGCAAGTGATCATCAGTACATCGTTTTTGATATACTGGATGAACACCATAATCAGGCGCCTGTATCACGATCTGGACCACGCCGATGGAATACGGACAAGCTGGATGTTGAGAAGTTCACTGACGTAATCTCACGGGGAGCGCTGCTGAATTCTGCTGCACCTGTTGACGCCGAGGCATTGGTAACGTCCACGATGGAACTGATTGTCTCGGCTTGTGACCAGGCCATGCCACGCAGGGGACGCCGTCGCGATAAGCAAGCTGTGTACTGGTGGACTTTAGAGATCTCGAACCTTCGGAAAGCTTGTCTGAAAGCCAGACGTGCCGCTATGAGGGCCAGAAGATTCCCGGATTTCGAGGCTAAGTCAGCGGCTTATAGGGCTGCGAAGAAAGCTCTTCGTCGGGCTATCATCAGGAGCAAGGTTAGCTGTTGGAGGAGGCTTCAGGAGGATGTTGACTCTGATCCTTGGGGACTGGGCTACAAGGTTGTAACCCAGAAACTCGGCGCCCGATCACCACCTTCCATCATGGAGGGCACCACCATGGACAGGATCGTCACCGCCCTCTTTCCGTCTCATCCTCGGCGGCCTTTTTTCGACTATGGCGAGGTAGGGGACATTCCACTCTTTAGCATTAAAGAGCTGGAATCATCCGTCCTCTCCCTGAAAAATAGAAAGGCACCTGGTCCTGATGGTATTCCCAGTGAGGCTCTCAAGAAGGTATTCTCGGTTAACCCCCGCTTACTGCTGAGAATGTACAACACATGCCTGTGCGAAGGGGTTTTCCCAACTCCTTGGAAAAGGGCTAGGCTTGTGCTAATCAGCAAGGGGAAAGGTGACCCGAATATGCCGTCGTCTTACAGACCCCTCTGTATGTTGGATGTGGCCGGAAAACTTTTCGAGAAACTGATCCGCTGCCGCCTGACGTCTGCCGTGGAAGCTGCCGGAGATTTGTCTCCTCGTCAGTACGGCTTCAGAAAGGGTCGGTCAACAATCGACGCGATATCCGAGGTACACAGAGCGGTAGAGCGTGCCGAGAGCTTCAATCATTACTCTCGCCGTATCGTGCTTCTTGTTACGCTAGATGTCAAGAATGCTTTTAACTCGGCGAGATGGGTCGATATGTTGAGCGCGTTGAGGAACAGCTTCCGCGTACCAGCATATCTGTTGAGGCTGATCGAGGACTACCTGCGCTGCAGAACTCTTAATTACGAAACTAAAGATGGTTCGCGGACGATGGATGTTACTTCCGGTGCCGCGCAAGGTTCGATACTCGGCCCAGATTTGTGGAACGCTGCCTACGACAGCCTTCTGAGATCTGAGATGCCAGAGGAGACCGTTTTAATTGGGTACGCCGATGACGTTGCAGCCCTCATTGCTGCACGCAACGTTGAGCTAGCCCAACTGAAACTGAACCAAGTCATGCGCGTTGTAAACGCCTGGATGACTGATCATGGTCTGACACTCGCTCTGAGCAAGACAGAGATCGTCATCCTCACGAAAAAACGGATTGAAACCATCGTTCCGCTACGAGTTGGGAACGTAGTTGTCCAAACCACGCGAACCGCCAAGTACCTTGGTGTCATGGTGGACAACAAGTTGAGCTGGAGGGACCAGATCTTCCGTACGGCGGACAAGGCTGCTAGGAGTGTCGCTGCTCTTAGTAGGCTTATGGCCAATGTCGGTGGTCCCCGGTCCAGCCGTAGAAGACTACTGATGTCTGCAGTCCAGTCCGTGCTTCTCTACGGCTCTGAGGTGTGGGCAGACGCGCTTAACAAGGAGGCGTATAGGTTGAGGCTCGCACGAGTGCAGCGTCAGGCGGCACTCAGGGTCGCTTCCGCGTACCGTACGGTGTCCGAACCGGCCGTTTTGGTGATCGCTGGAGTTATCCCAGTCAAACTTTTGGCAGCGGAGAGGAAGGCAATCTACCAGAGACAAGGCTACATCGGAAAGGACGCTGCAAGAACAGAAGAGCGCTCCCGCACTTTTCAGATGTGGCAAGAAAGCTGGGAAAGGGAGACTCGAGGACGTTGGACTGCCAGACTCATCAGGCAGGTCCAACCGTGGGTAGAACGGCGGCACGGTGAGGTTGACTATTACCTCACGCAGTTCTTGTCAGGTCACGGCTATTTTCAGTCGTACCTGCACTTGATGGCCAAAACGAATTCACCTGACTGCATTTACTGCCCATGCATTCCCGACGACGCGGAACACCCTTTTTTCCGCTGTCCACAATGGGATATGCTTCGCCAGGAGGCCATTCAACATCTTGGGGTGCTGTCGATTGAATCGATCTGTGAGACCTTGCTGAACGGTGAGGACAACTGGGACTGCTGGTCGCACTTTGTCCGGAATGTCCTTCAAGCTAAAAAGAATGATCTAGATCGGAACATAGTCTAGATTTGATAAGAAATAAACGGCTAGACACGGCGTAAGCCCCTCGGGCGTAGGCAAACTCGGCCTAGTTCTGATGAAGTGCGACAAGTGTTCCCAGGCTAGTGTCCGAAGAGTAGAGGAGGTTTTTAGTGGGTAGTCTCTGGGCCTTAAGCCCGTTGGAGTCCCACACTACAGGCTAGCAACCTGTGTGCATAAATGCATTTTCCCACCTCTCCCTAAAAAAAAAAAAAAAAAAAAAAAAATGAGGCAGGTGGAATAATTTTTGTCTTCAGGATTGCTGCAGCGAGGTTATTTATAGTTGGTATTGTTTAAAGTTATGAATTTGAATTTTTTTATTACAATAATGGCTTAAGAAAGAGTTTGATTTTGCACTGTATAATCTACCGTACTTTTATACGTAGCTGGCTTTAGTTAAGCAAACCTAGTTCAGAAAGACCTAGTCCAAAAATCAACAATTAATAATTGTAGCAAATAATATCAACAAAGAGTGAAATATGATATATTTAAGTTCGTTTCAAATATAGAGCGGAGGCTGGCGTTTACCCCCCCTCCCCCCTCGGTGGGAATTTTCGACATATACATTTTTTTTGTTTGTATTGACATGTACTTTAAGGTTTTAGGTGTTTGCCACTGTAAATTACAGCATGTTCCGGAAAACACGAAAATATCATGAATATATATATTTAAAAAAATGGTTTTTCTTTAGCGCGTTCGTTTGGCTCTACAACCCGACCGATTTTCATGATTGAGGTCTATAATTGAAGGTATTAACGCACAGATTTCACATCAAGCATCGGCATATAGTTGCCTACAGTCCCACTCGGCTTATACGTAAACAACCTTTTTTCCCATGTATTTCTTATGGGAGTTAAAATTGGTTTTTCTTTTCCGAGTTAGTTTGGCGCTTCTACCCACCCGATTTTCATTATTGAGGTCTCAAATTGAAGGTATGCACGCACAGATTTCACATCAAGCATCAGTATATATTTATCGACAGTCCCACTCGGCTTATACGTAAATTAAATTTACCCCCCATATATTTCTAAAGGGAGTTAAATTTGTTTTTTTTCTTTTCCGAGTTTCTTTGGCTCTTCTACACGTCCGATCTTCATGATTAAGGTCTTAAATTGGTAGTATGCACACATATATTTCACATCAAGCATCATCGTATATTTATCTACTTTATTACTCGACCGAAAAACATAGGTTTGATATATTTTTTAATTCGTATTTCAATTTAAATTGTACAGTATTTTACCATTTGTAATTATATAACCCTATATATTTTGGTCTAAGAACCTTCAATGAAATACCGGCTTGCATTTAAGATATTAGTTATTCAAATCGGACGGTTTTCAAGCAAACGCAAGGTGAACATCCAACATAAAAAAAAATTATAAGGTTTTTCTATGATTGAATATCAATAGCTCCAGTATTGTTTACGTTTTTTTTATATGTTTTAGACTTAAAATAATCAGTCAATTATAGGCTTTAATTTGAGCTATTGATCGTTTGAATCGGTTAAGTTTAAGATACTGTATTACACAATCAAAAATAATCAATTTGATTATTTCTCAGATATGATATTTATTTTAACGCTGCAGCGCAGCATGGGTCCTTTAGTATAGATTTTTTAGTTTGATTTGATTTGATTAGTTGATTCCTGACGTAGGACGGGCCCACAGCTAGTTAGAATTTGAAAATGCAAGTATGGTGAAGTCATCAGATTGTTCTCACAATGACATGCAAGCAAATAAAATGAATGAAGTGAGCAAAGTATTTTGCAAGTACTGTACTTGATGCTTTTGAACAATGCATTATTCTGCTTGAAGTTAAAAAAAACCGTGATCAGAATTCCTAGATGGTCTGTTTATCAGCTGGAAGACCTGTACCCGAATCGGTGGAAGACAATTTATTTAATGTAGATAATCTAGGAAAAGCTGCATGCAAACAGATAAGTTGAGATATGAGATAAAAGAAATATTTTTCTGGAGTTTTACTGCTGTCCCAGGAATGTGATATTAACCTTGAGAAGCTGACGACATACCCATTAGATCCAGCACCATGGGCATTAGCCACTACCAATGGATGCCCAACAAAAACAGAAAAGGCCAAACTGCTCCATGCTTTGGAGAACAAGGGTATATAGTAGACGAACCTTCCAAGATTGAAGGATGTATGTATGTAATTGACGGTATGGCTTACTTTTAGGTTCTTACTAATATTCCAGAAACCTCTGGTGAACTAGCACAGATTGCCTTCAGCCGTTTTCCGAAATTCAGAAGGATATACTTTATTACGAATACCTATTTAGGTGTATCTATTAAAAACATTGAAAGGGAGAAGGGGATTTGGAGACACGTTTTTAATGAGAGGTCCAAAATCAAGATCCCACGGGATTGGACAAAAATCCTAGCTAATGGTAAAAATAAGGAACAACGGGTTAACCTGCTAAATAATGAATGGTCTCAGCACAAATATGCATAAATTCAAACAAGCTTCAATACACGTTTCTAGGGTAATGTAAGGTTCTTTTTGGTGATATTTTGAAATTCATCCCCCACCTACAAACAGGGTTGCTAAGAGTAACTTAAATGTTTGAAAAGGCAACCCATATCAATCAGCACATTATTTTAAAGAAATTTAAAAAGAAAATTACTGTCGCAAATCCGATTTTGATACGAGGAAAACGAAGTTTTATACGTTAATTTTACTGGAACCTTACATTCCAGTAAAATTTACGTAAACAATTTCTCAATACAATTTATTTAATTTAAATAGAATCTCTTAAAATCTCTTTCCTAGAGGTACTCGTTAAATCTAATGTTATTTAAATAGATTTAATTGAAAATCAATTCAGGCCAATTTGAAATCCGCATTGCCTGCAGGTTTGCTGCAGCGGGGGTATTTTATTAACTTTTTTATTTTCATTTGAAGCCTTTGAATACATACTGAAGAAGTCAATAAAAAAATATTTCACCAGTAATTAACGCAGGCTACCCTTATGTAATTTAAATAAAACAGTTTTTAAATTTAAAAGTTTTTCTTTATTTTCCGGAATACGCTGTAATTTAAAAGAGGCAAACAACTGAATTCTTAATCTGGTAGGTAATACCAACAAAAAAAAGTATAAGTCATAAATTCCCACGGGGGGGGAGGGTTTCATATTGGTGGCTCATGGTCTAATAATGTTTAGTTTCAAAACTGCATCTCTATAAGGGATTATAGCGTTAGTAAAACGTCTTTTGATAAAGCAAACTATGCTATTCTAAATAAATCATTTTGTAATTACTTTGGTTTCCATATTTTATTCACAACCCATATTTAGTGCAATTGGTTACTTTATTCAACAGATTAATAAATTAGTTAAATAGCAAATAGACGATCAAAATTACTTACATAAAAAAGTGTTTAAATTTCCAATAATATTCCACAAGTACTATTTTTATTCATAAAAAACAATGGTACAACAAAAATATCTATAGTTGAAAATACAATGCTCTTTGATTAGTTATTACCCAGAAAACTGAAAATAGTTATTGTTAGAAGTGGAATTTATCAACGATTGGTTCAAATGAACTTCATTAGTAACGGAATTGTTTGACTAGATAAAGAGGATAAAGTTGGTTTTTTAATAGAACTCAACAATCGTTTCAATTATTTAACTAATTTGTTAATGCTAGATTTGAATGTAGCAGCTTTAATCAAGTATAACGATGGCATTTTTCCATACCAGCTTAGAGATATGATATTTCTTGTTATTCGAAAACTGGAAACAATTCTGAATTCCAATGCATACGAATACCTGTTTCAGCGATAAAAACTAATTAAAAATATAAACTCCCCCTCCCCCTCCCCCCCCCCCCAATAATATTGACGTGCTCCTGGACTAGCCCTGCTTTGTAACATTTTACTATTTAGGGAAAATAAACTAAGGGATGAAAACTGTTACAAAAAAATATATATTATTATTCCTTTAAATAACAAAATTTTACAAACTCTTGTTTGTATACGGGATGATTAAATTATCAGCTTAATACTCGAAGCAAATTGTATGTTTAAAATACACATGGTTCATTGTTTAGGTTCGTAATAGCCTATTCTAATCTTTGGAACGCTAATATTAGTATATAATCATAGTATATAAACTTTTGACTAAGTTGATTACATTTTTCTAAGTAAATGAGCAGTGAAAATTTGTTTAAAACAAAGAGAGTTTGTTAAACATTAATACAAGAACGAGCAAAAATAATAGGGTATACCAATAAAAATTTATTGGAAATTTAATATCAATATTTTAATGTTTTTAAATTTGATGTACATTTTAATTATTTTAACAATGTAATTTTTAGGTAAATTTCAAATATTTTCAAAACCTAGTTTCGATATAAACATTATTAAAATGAAACAAAATATCGACATATTTTTTACAACCCCTATTACAATACATGAACATTTTATCATACCTAGGGGAATAATGTCTTAAAGAAGAAATACATATGTTTTCAAAACTTATATAAAAGTTAATAATTTTATACCCCAAAACCCCCAAAAGAACGTTAATTGATGTTGCTAACTTGTATTAGTACACCAATTTGGATTGTGTTGGTAGTGTCTTAAACCTCAAATGGGAAGCATAACTACAGTTGAGACCAAGTTGCCAACACTTTAAGTCGTTTATACTTGCAGAAGACAATTGTACCAACACATTCAACACAACTTTATTGTCAAAACAACTCTAAATATTCACGGTATACTAAGAACCATAAACCATTTGTCTGCTGTATTTACACAGTATTTTCTAAGTAAATATACATAAACCACACGATTTTTGACAGTCAATATCTTTGTGTAAATGGTTATAGTAATGTGACAATGGAAGGGGAAATTAAGTAATAACAAAGTCTATCAAAAACGCCTATTTCTTGTAATTTTAAAATTTGAAATAGTACATGTTACATTTAACTCTCACTGCTCTACTCACTGAATTTCGAACTAATTATTGATGACGATTAATATAGATCTGAACTACCAAAGCCATTCAAAATTAGATCTTCTGATTTATACGAAGGTAAAATCTTCTATCAACACTAGAGTCTATACGATATATCGACAGTAATGTATGCGTCTTATTTACAGTATTATTATTACTATTTATATACTTACAAAATGTAAATGTATACGTTGAAAACCTATTACGACTAAGTCGTCATCAGATTCTATCTCTATCTCCAAATAGAATAATGTTTGAAGATGTGATTTATAATACTACCAAACAATTCAAGGGACAACCAAGAAGTTATTAATTCTTCCAATTCGTATTTTTAATTGACTAGATGTTTTCAAGGTTTTTTTTCATTTTCAGAATGTTAAATATTATTTATTTAAACTGAAACAACGTTAAGATAAACGCTTGAGAGGCTCATTGGCTACGTGTATGTGATGGTTAAACGGGTAAAAATACTATGCTATCATAAAATATCATGGTGAAATATTTTATTGCTTACCAGTAAATAGATTAATGCTTGACAAAAGTTGTCCTTAGCAATTTTTTCTTTAAATAAAACAATAACATAAAACATTGCAATTATAACATAATATAACTCAAATATATATCCTGACTTTTGACACCTTACATTTTTTTCACTCTCTCGAGTGTTGTAGCTTTGTTCTATCACCAAAATCACTATGTTTCTCTTGGAAATACAGTTTTGATGCACAGTTCATTTCCAGACATTATTCTAGTGAACATCTCTGAGAGAATATTGCTCGTCAAGAGATTTTTGATTCAATAAGAATTCCTTGAAAAGATTCAAGTCTCTCTCTCTCTCTCTTTCTCTCTCTCCCTCTTAAAGTAAGAAAATTTAAATTAATAGCATTTATGTTATTACAAAAGTATTTTATCGTATGAATAAGCATTTAGGTCTTACTATTTGTAGATTCATACTGAATCAAAATTGGTTATCTAATTTTACGTAAAAGTAAAATGTAATTCATTTAGTGATTAATCAGCATAATTGGAAACATATTTCCATATAACTCGATTACTTTATGTGAATTAAAGAAAAACGTAGATCACTACAACTTTTTTTAATTATTAACACAAATAATCAGATACAAAAAACATTATTTTTTTTAAAGGTGCTTGTTTCACTTAAGGTCGTTTAACCTATACTACGCTTCAATATTTGAACATACATATCAAAGCCTACAATAATGAATCACTAATTAGATTTAAATAGATTTCTATTTCAAGTATAACAATCATTAACACTAACTAGTCACTAACTAGTTTACCGTTCAAACCTTTCAACTAACAACTAATCTCGTAACAACTTAGACTGGAATTGAGATTCAAACCTGATGAGCCGCATCATCAGAGTTGATCCAAGTATCAGGGAACCTCAAATCTATAGTTACAGTACTCTTATACTACAGGATGTTCCGCAAACATATAATTTAAGAGTTTGAAGGTATTTTCCCCGATATTTCAGGGTAAACTGATAAATTTATGAAATTTATGAATTCATTGATAAATTTATGAAAGGTAACTAATTATCTATTTGAATTATTGTGACTTGATCTTACGTCTTAAATAATGATTGTAACTACTTATATATTGTTATGTTAGATTTTTGTTAAATTTTTTCAGTTTTTGAATGGCATTATTGGACAAAAAGAGAGCATACATAATAATTAACTCGCAAAATGGAAATAATTTCCAATTTCATAAAATTTATTAAATAAATGAATGTGTAAATTATTTCTCTTTTACGCTAGATATCGAGAAAATGGAAAGGAACGTTAAAACACAATCAGCAGTGTAAAGTCATCAAATCAAACTCATCTTCAAGGAGTGACATGTTGAAAGGATTCTTGATTTCAACAACATTGCCTTTCATTTCTCGCCGTATGCTTTGTAATGATGTAGGATATTAAAAGAATATTAACACTTTATGATATAATATTTTTTATTTTAGAATGCTTATCTTTTGATCAAAGTTAAAGCACAACCTAATTAGCTTACAGTCATACTTCTTTGTCAGATAGTTTTGTTACTAATTTTTAATAACAATATTTATATATTTATAATAAAATAAGTTATCATGAGTCAACACAACAAGTTTAGTTAAAATAATTTTGCAACAACACTTTGGGGAATAGCAACAGCTGTGTCAATGTTGCTTCCAAGTCCAAGTTCTCAAGTTTACCTCAAATTTATCTTTCAGTAAATTTATACCGGTTTATAAATGTCTATTCTAAAAAAGGTAGTGTATTAAAACTGTTTAGGTATACAAAATACAAACCGTATATATAATAGTTGCTTAGCCACCAAACTGTTTTTGGATACAAGGATTTCATAATGTTATTATTCGATGCATTTAATTTATAAATACTGAAACGTAATTTCAATCCAAAGGATGCTTGTAATATGTAAATGAATTAATATTTTAATCAATCATTCAAAATTGACAATGTTTAATATTATAATCAAAATACCAGGAAAATACAGCAAACAATCTTTTATGTATTTTTTTTTCATTTTGTTGGCAGAATGTCCTTATTAAGTCATTGTTTTATTGATACAATAAAATATGAAGTGCAGCAGAAACAAGGAACGCTTAAAATTAATATTGGAGTTTAACACAGTTGAGAACACCTGACGAGGTTATATAACCTGGTGTTATTGGTTTGCACCTTCAGTTATAATAACTAAACTAAGACGTTCTTGTATTTGGATAACTCGCATTTGGATTACCAACAGTGTTATTTTGAACGAATTTCCTATTTCTAAGGATGATGAACCCTTAACCTAATATCTTTGAGCTGAAGACAAAATAACTAATATACATCATGTGGTATTTACAGGATACGGTGTCTCTCAAACAATATAATATACTGTAATTTTTGAAATCACTGGTATTACAACAATACACAGGGTGAGTTTTTTAAAGTGATCCAATAGCTAACTTTTTAATTACAGGACTTAGCACCTCACTTTAAATTTGAAACTTGCTCAGTTTTAAGTTTCACTCAAGAATACGATTTCAGATTTTTTCATTGTGGCCGCCATTTTCCAATATGGCTGCCAACTTTAAAATTTCTTATGAAACACCCTTTATTTTATTTTGTTTTTAGATTTTACTCTAAAAAATAAAACATTTTTGTTCTTGACATTTTTTCAATATCTCTAATAGTTAAGGAGCTAACAACACTTAAAACTAACATTGTTTTAAAACATGCTTTAGAATTCATGCAACTTTGTATGAAAACTTTAAGT
Source organism: Macrosteles quadrilineatus (assembly GCF_028750875.1). Taxonomy (NCBI): domain Eukaryota; kingdom Metazoa; phylum Arthropoda; class Insecta; order Hemiptera; family Cicadellidae; genus Macrosteles; species Macrosteles quadrilineatus. Next base: position 164,104,121 of record NW_026542594.1, read on the forward strand.
CCTCGTAGCTCCTTAACCGTTAGAGATATTGAAAAAATCTCAAGAACAAAAATGTTTTATTTTTTAGAGTAAAATCTAAAAACAAAATAATATACAGGGTGTTCCATAAGAAATTTTAAAGTTGGCAGCCATATTGGAAAATGGCGGCCACAATGAAAAAATCTGAAATCGTATTCTTGAGTGAAACTTAAAATTGAGCAAGTTTCAAATTTAAGGTGTGGTGCTAAGTCGTGTAATTAAAAAGTTAGCTATTGGATCACTTTAAAAAACTCACCCTGTATATTTAGATTCAAGAATATAACCTTTATTAGTTTATTTAAATTTTTTACCCCTATTTGAGTACCAAACATTAACCTTTATGGTTACAAGGTGTAAACTAAACCTCGCAATGACGACATGCAGGTCAGGCTATAAACTTGGTTTATTACCTTTAGGAATACGAGTTCCTCGTACAGCTGGTTTTGCTCTTATTACGTCCAGGTGTGGCAGATAAAGCCAACTTATGACGTCATATTATTAATAGATGTTTTATTTCACTGTACATTTAATTGCTACTATTTGTGTACTGGTTATAGGTTTACCATAGGCAAAGTTAAGCTTAATATTTTCAATATTCCTTTTATTTATTTATTCTTATGATTTCTCATTACTGGAAATTTTAGATTTTCAAAACATTAAAAATAATTTTAGTATCACCTAATGAAGTCTAATGTGAATTAGCTTTACAATCTAAAATGTTTGAAAATGTTTATTTTTTTTAAATATATCACAAGGATGAAAATTTGTATATGTGTACTATGCCAATGATTGTCAGTTATACAAATGTTCTCTATAAGCAAGTAATTTAAATTAAAATATAGAAATAGAGTACAAAGCGTCCTGTCAAAGTTTTTAATTTGATTTTAAACTCAAATATAGAAGTAGTCTGTATAACTCAGGATAATGTTGCGTTTGGAACATATAGAAACTGTAGTTCCATTAGGTGCAAAGCCAGCTAAAGGAAAGGGAAAGAAAAGGAAGGTGTATTGATGTAACTCTTATGATATATTTAGTCCCATATGTTTTGCGAGAATTTAAAATCTGTTTCACTTTTAGTTGTTGTATGATTGGTTAAAGTATTTTATAATTTAGGTTCTTAGATATGAATTTCTGTGCTGTTTGACTATTAAATAAAAGTTATTCCAAGTTTTTTTTTACAATTTTATTCCCTACAACTAACAGGTTAGATTTTTCTCGTTAATATGAATTGGAAGACGAATATGGGTCAGGTGTTTGAGTACAGATGTAAAATCTATACATAAGAACTTGTGAATTAGCTATGAGTGTGTCTTAGTGACTATACCAGTCGAAAAACGTCTATTTTGTATTTGCTAGTGTACTTTTTATTGCAGGGAAATAATCTTCCCTCAGATTTGGTAGGAAGTTAAAATAACATTATTAAACATCATGAATGGGAAAGAAGCATGTGTGCTCATGAAAATGCAATATATTTTATGATTATGTGTATCATAAGACATATTGTAATTCTTCGAAAAAGGAAAATTACGTCGCAATACCTTAAATTAAAAACCGAATACCATATACGATTCCAAGAATTATTTATGAATGCTATTCCAGTTATCGTAGCTTATAAGTATTCTTAAGAGCTTCTCTTCTATAAGAGTCTCTAAAATATACCCATTATTTCATAGTAGATTATTATATTGCTGGTGTATGGAAATATTTGTTGAGTCTGTTCTCAATTATTTTTGTATAACTTTTACGGTTTTATTATATCACGTATTTTCTAAAAGATGTTTTTATGGTAAAAGTTACCGTCTTTGTGCTTGATAAAATTGTATTAAACAATCAGATACTTTTCGAATGAAAATGGCAGCTATAACACTTGTGTGGATTTCCCTTGAGGCAATCCAGACTGAGGTAAACAATGGGCGTTCCTCACCCTCTCTGGCTCTCTCCTCTTCTTTCAATATTTATTTTTTTACATTGTTAGTAACCAGTGGTTAGAAAACCGTTTTAAATTACAATTATTTTGAATTGAAATAGTCTTGTTGTTCTCTCAACTGTATTTATTATTTAGTTGATTACCTTAACCTGAATTCAGATAGGAAATATAAATTATAGGTGAGAAATTAAGTTTAAACTTTCAAGCATTAATTCCAATCCTTAACGTACAGATAACACAGTGAACATGATCTGGTAATATCCTACTTGGTCAATAATACTAATATGCGTACGCATATCTCTAATAAAATATCTCTGGTCTGAGTTGAATATATTCCTTTTCTGATTGGTCAACTATACATTGTACAGTTTAAGGTAAGTTCAGTATTGTTACTGGATTGTTTACGTACACTTGTATTGTTGTTCTAGTTAACATTCCTTTTTATGATTCCTACGATATCATATGATGTCATGATTTTTATGTTTTTTTTAGTTAACTTGATAAGTACAGACCTTTCTTCTTCTAAGCTATAAGCTTATGGAAGTATATTATATTAAACGGATTATTGATTTAAATTTATCTTTTATAACCCGAAACATTCGACGAAACGTAGTTTACTCCATGTTTCAGAGTTTGTGGAACAAGTATAAAAGCCACGTACACCATGCGGGGACATGTTTGGCACAATTAACAAGGCTGGTAGAACAATATCCATTTAGCATGTTATTGTTCAATGCAATGCAAGCATTAGGTATGATGAACATGACATGCCCAATTAATTGTGGGCTTTATTGCTTCCCATACCTTTAAATAATATTATAAAGTATTTAAATAATAACAATAATATACAGGGTGTCCCAGACCACCCAGCTTGCTTCTATAGTTCAAATATGAAAGCGAATAGAAACCTAATTGCAACTGGAACCCCCTTTTTGACCCTAGGGAATTCAGTAAAATTATTTTTAAACCCAAAAAAGTGCCGAAAATGGCAGATTTTGGGGGTGGGGGTGGTTGTTGGTAATTTTTCAAATGGAAAGGGGGGTCGTGTTATACATAATTTTAAAAGATTCATCCATTAATCCTTAAAGTTTTAAAAGTTTAAATCCATCCTTCCTACACGTGCACTTATTGTCCACCAATCAGGTTTGTGGGACTCACATTTCAGGTTTCTTAGATTGCATAGAGATAATGTTTATGATGCTGACCAATCAGGGAGTGTATTTTATGGCGAAGATAGGTGATGTGTGAAGATGATCCATTGTTGACTGGATAAAATAACAGCCTTGATTCTACGATCACCTGATTATTTTGCCAGGATTAAAGATCAAGGACAGCTGTTCCTAGTTTTGAACCTTAGCCCATAGCTTTAAGAATTGTACTACTAGGAACCACCAGTGATCCTAGTTTAAAAAGACTATTGGTGTATTAGTTATGAATTGTATAAATACATAGATAGCAGAGTTTTTTCCTGATTGCCCAGATTATTTTTTGGAAGCTTTTAAAAGAGAATATTCATAGTTTTTAGTAAGTAACTAATTTATTCATGAAACCCTTAAACTATTTGCTAAATGCTTTTACATTATGTGATGGGAAACATTTCAATAATTAGGCTTATTTCCTGTATTGGACAAAAGGGTGTTACCTCTTGACATGCGGTGTATTATTATCGGTAAATGAGGTCGGGGGAGCGAGCTGGTCTAGTGGTTAGGGTGCGGGACTTCGGTGCCTAAGGTACCGGGTTCAAATCCCGCCAAATCACCAATGGATTTTATCTAAGTGATGATGCCACAACCCCTAGGTCTATCCTGAAGTAATGTGAAAAACAATCCCGGGCTTGTGCCTAGCGTCCTAGGACAGCAAGAAAACGGTAAATGAGGTTGGTTTCAGTAATTAAGGAGCATCTTTTTGTGAAGTAGGTTGCTTAAGTTGTATGTCTTTTCGTTCATACAGTTCTATTCTAAATAAATCGGTACCATTATTTTATTATCGTTACGGTAGATCGTTACAGATTTCCCTTGTTTGTATGCGGATAATTCCTACAAAATAAAATAATAACACTTTAAAGAGGATTTTCTAAATGATTTCAATTCCAAAAGTGGGTGAAAATGGAAACAGTTACAGAAACAGAGTTATACCGTATATATCTCAACAAAAGACAAATTGTGGATAACAGTCATAATAGAAGGTAGCAATAGCTGGTCGTAAATCTAAGGTTATTGTGTTGGAGACATTCAGTATAACAACATTGTCAACAGTGCGATGTAATGTTGGTTGTAGTCCCTGGCGAGCTGGGCTTTATGAGCCCGCTAATTCCTGCTTAACACCACAATGATCATTACAATGGCTCTACACTATTAGCACCAACATGTGGATATTAATATTGGATGTATAATAACTTGCAAATTATTGTTTTTGAGTTCATCAATATTTACTTCATGAATAACGATAATCAAGTACCTCCCCAGTAGTTGTCTTATGGAAATGGAAATTCATCCTGCGGAATGAAAATATAAATTGCATATACTGTAAATGCGACTAAAGGAAACCAATACATTTTCATCACTCACATTTTTGATAAAAACGATATAAACAAATTATTTGTTGTTTCCCAAGCTCCAATTTGGAGCAAGGTAAACACGATCAGCTGATTTCCCTTGTTATATATTTATTTTTCCTGACTCTCAATCAGATCTCTATTTGACTTTTAAGTGCATTAGTGTTTGTTTGAATTTTTGTACTTAAACAGTAATATTTAAATCAGCAGTTTTTACTGTTTAATAAAACAAATGTTTGTAAATTAAGTATTGAAGCAAATCTATATTTATAAAACCGAAATAGATAGAAATATTCTGTTTGTAGCAATAATTGTTAACTATAGATCCGCATTTTTTTAATAAAAAATATGTTCACCCCCCCCCCCTCCCCAGAACAGCGTAGGGAATAGGGGTTGACTTATTTTTAAATAGCAACCCCTATTGAGTGACCCCTCATTTTTAAGGATTTGTCAAAAGAGATACAACGACGCAAATCCGAGGTAAACATCTCACCTCTAGCCAAAATGGTGGGTATTCCAAATTGGGTGCTTTTTCACATAAATTAAATTTTGGAATACCCGCCATTTAGGCTAGGGGTGAAATATCTACCTCGGATTTGCGTCATTGTTTTTCTTTTAACAAACCCTTCAAAATGAGGGATCACTAAAAATAGGGGTCGTTATTAAAAATAATAAATCACCCCAACCCCCTACCCCGTTAAAGGGGATAAACAATATTGTTTGTTAAAAAAATTTCGGAACCTATGTTAACAACCAATTCCACAAACAGAATATTTCTCTATTTCGGTTTCAAAAATACAGATTTGTTTCCATTATTTGGGAAATTGGTGCTTTTTCACATTCAGTAAATCAAATTTTGGAATACCTGCTATTTTAGCAAGGGGTGAGATATCCACCTTGGATTTGCGTCATTCACCCCCTACCCCCTACCTGTTAGGGGGGGGGGGTAAAAAATATTTTTTGAGTAAAAAATTGCGGAACCTTTGTCAACAATTATTGCCACAAACAGAATATTTCTATCTATTTCGGTTTTAAAAATACAGATTTGTTTCAATACTTAATTTACACACTGTATATTAACAGGAATATGTATAAGCTAGTTTTTCTTTGTTTTAGATTTTAGTGCGAGGTAACTGCACAATAAACATAAATTAGAACATGAACGTCTAATTTTTACGTTGTTAAGTATAATCCTATAACCGATTAGCTTTTTTATATTAAAGTACAGATACTATTCCTGTAATGTTTAGGAAATAAAATAGTTAACATTTTACTGAGGAAAATTTTACAAAGTATACTTTATTTAAGTGTATTTGCGTCGTGATGAAAACTACCGATCATAATTATGTTGTACCGAAAGTGATTTTCCATCACTTTTTCAAATCATCCTCAGCTTCGCCTCCCATATTAAACTTGAGTGCGCACCGAAAAATGCCACTTTCGGCACTAGTTTTGAATCATACTATTTAATTAACTATCACCCTTGTTTAAGGAATGCTTGCACTTTTTGCTATGCCTATTTGAATAAATATTCAACAAAATATAATAATATTTACTAAACAAAATCTTATTTTAAAATATATACCTTAACTTATAAAATTAGTAGACTACACAAAGCTGAAAGGTTTTATTATTTTGGACAAGTGTGAGGAACAATAAACCCTAACGCTATTTCCAACAGCAGCCAGCAGTTTCCAAGTTTTATTAAATTTGCTCTTCGACGAGGTGTCGAAACAAATTTACACTTGAAACTTATGTACAAGCATTTGTTACTGTTTACTGCGAAGTGTAAAGAATACATTTGGACAACATTGCTGTGTGTTGTTTTGTATGTCAAATGTATGTCATATTCGCTTGAACAACTCTAGAATATTCATGGCTTTCAGATAAAATTTTTTAAATATAATTTTTATTAAATAAACTTACATAATTTTTTTTCTATTTTTATATAATCTACTTTTGAATAACAATTAAAATCGTTTTACACACAACAGAACAATTTTAAATTACTTTATTTTTATGAGATTTTTGACTAAACTTTTGAAGTAAGATGCCTAATAGGTAGCACTACTGAGATTTTAAATTGTTGTCTAAAGTTATAAGGGCCATTTTAAGAGTATCTATAACATGTAGGCTATTATGTTGGATAGGCAAATTCAAAATAGGATCATCAATAAAAGCGTTCAATCAATTTTAAAACACTCAATAAATTTTTCAGTTCATAATGTGTCCCTTTCCAAACGTTCTTCATTTAATTTTGCCAAGATATTGCAAAAAGTTTTCCTAGAAAATAACCGAAGATTTTTAAAACATTTCTCACATAATTTACAGAGAAAAAAACTTTTTTTTGGGAGAGTTCCCTACAAATGATTCGGTTCATAACCATTTTACCAGACAAAACTCTTTTCTCCGTCCAAACCAATGTGTAACTTTATGACCACAATCAATAACTTTAGTGAATTTGGCAAAAGATTGTATAATATGTTACCTGCTCACATTAAATGTCTTTAAATACAACAATTTAAATTTACTATTAGAAAGATTTTGTGTAATTTATGTGTGTATAAGGTCAAAGAATTTGTAGAACGTATTAAGTAGGTTAATGGATATACTGTGATGAAACTGTATGACGTTGCTATACATGTTTTTATAATGTTGATGGCAATAAATGGATTTGATTTGATTTTTATTGAGTATATAAGTCGCAGGTGCTCTTCAGTTCGGTTATAAAAACCCCTTTCCCACGAACGGTTAAGGGAGACGTGCCAACAAAGAGTTCTGTAGCACTGCATGTATACTTTATGAATCACGGATAGAGAAAATGTTGATGAGGGCGAGGGGATTCTGGGCACGTAAACTTTGCTGTAATGGTGTTATTAGGTCCGGTGCCCTGAATAAGTTAGAATCTGCAGACCGGAAAGGAGTTAGAACATTGTGTTGCATGATGGTAAAATTTCAGGTCCGTGAAGTTGGCGTACCCATATTAGCGTATCCACTTTTGATCATACCAATTTCGATGTCTCACAGCACAGATAATATAACCCCTACTAGTAGGGGTTATATTATCTGTGCTCACAGCCAAATTATTTACTTTCTTTTCATAGAAATGTTGCATTGTTGTTGAACGGGAATTAATAATAATAGAAGGAAAACATTTTTCTTGCGGATGTGGTGATCCAATTATAGCAGTTTCATGAAGGTTGATTCATACCTTGTCAAACAATTGGCATTCTGCTTCTCGCCATAAATGTAATGGACATAATTGAGTTATTTCATTTCTGCGCAAATACGAAACATTTAGGTATAATCTTTTTCAAACTATTCACTTTCAACAATGTATTACAAATTTGTAAGTAATGTGTTGGCTGTAAAACGTGAAGTGTGTGATTAAATTATCTCCTTTCCATCAGGTGACTTCATTTCAAATCTCAGGAATATTCATTATTAAATAATTTACATGACTCAAAGTAAAAGTCTTCATTCCATAAAGCAAATCAAAATGCAATAGGGCACGTAATCAAGTGTTTTATTATAATAAATACAAGTAAAAGTCCAATACAAAAGGCAGGTAGTCTGAAATCATGATATGCAAAAATGAAAAGTCACACACAAAAACTTAAAAAGAAAACAGCGAAACAAGACCAGAGCAAACCCATGCACAAACTGAAAAACTCAAACCAGACAGATTCTACTTAAAATTACCAATCACAATGTTCAAGAGATTTACCAATTTATGTCCAAGAGTGTATTTGCCAATTAAAAATACCGGAGAATTTTTTATTTGGAAAAAGACTGATTCCTAGATGAAAAGTAAAGTATATAATTTGTTCTGAGGTTGGTGGCCTCTTTTAGTTACTGTCCACATAAGATACGGACTTGTACGCGGAACGTATCCAGTAAAGAAAGGGGTAAATCGGTACAATACAAGGGTGAAGTGAATCGACAAAAGTAGTGGCAGTGTATATCTCTAGCCCTGAGTGGCAGGTACCATGATCAAAAGCTGTCCGAGTTACTTGAAGGCATTTAATTCCCAAAGGAAGGCATTTCAAGCAGCAAAGACTCAAAGACAAAGACACTGTCTCAATACTTGTGTGTATATGCAATACTACTTACTTGGTAGTTAACAAAAGGGTAGATGTAGCACCCGCCACTGCGCCACCCCAGCGCTAGCAGTCAGTCCCGCCATCGCGCTTGTGGTGTGTGTGACAATCAGCTGTGCCAGTCCAGTGTATACCCGCGTCTCTTACTGTGAGGTTGTGTGCCGGTCAACAGAGTATACACACGATCATGCTTGCCGTGACGTATTGTTGTTTGGGTAAGAGGCAATCATTGTAACTCTCATTTAAAATATACCATTAAATATTTTTGGTAGTTATTTTAGATTTTCTTTGGTATTTTTTTCCCATACATATATTTATATTTAGAATTATCCTAAACTAATCAGATTTTGGCGTGTAAATAATGTTTAGAATTTTTAACAGTTTAGTATACTTAATCAAATAGAATACCAGAGTATTATAAGGAGAACATTTTTGGATAGATTAAATTTTATTAGATTTTAATATTTTCTGTAATTGAAGAATACGTCAAATATGCTCTACTAATTAAGTTCACCTCAAATTTAACTTTGTGTACGCTATGTTACGCAAATTTGTAAACATTCTATTTGTTAATTTAGTAATTGGTTCAAGATTTAAGATTTTATTATGCCTTTCAGTGGTAAAAAATTAACCAAGTCACTTAATTATGAACAAACAGTCAAACAGCAGTACTCCTTGCCTCACAAACAAGCACAAGTTTAAAAGTTACACAATGCAAAACTAAATAAATAAAACTGTAGCCTAAAACTTTACAAAACAGGGAAAAAGCAAAACAGAAAACTTTAAAACCGTACTCAAGAAGTATCCGTTGATCGAGTGAAGGTTTGGGGTGCCGTTTGATTAAGTTATATCTGAAGTATGACGAAGAAGAAACAATCTACTTTTCCAATATCAAATATGGAAAAATACAAATAGAAAATTCATAATTGTCTTACAGTAATTAGAACCATATTTTGTAGATTCTAAATATTTTTAAGAATAAGAAAAATATAATCAAGCCTAAAAGTTTTACTTGTTGTAAATTTTTTCGTTTTTGATACTTTCTTTCGTGGTAATAATAAATTCTCAATTCCTAGGTTTTGAGGTTTAAGGAATTGCTCTATATCTATTTTATTAATATTTTTCAAAACATATTTTACAATAAAATAATTAATTATTACTTTATGTTCTCGCTGGCCTGTTTACCCACTTGGCTCGGTGTTGCATCATTACCCCAAGACGCTTGTTAGATGACAGATCAAAGACTGTGATATTTACAATCCGCTAAGTGTCCACTAGACATGAGAAACACAATGTTGGGGTCAGGGATGGTCGTTTGCTATTTATAAATAGAACACTTTGTCAAAAAATACACTACTAACGACACAAAAAATCTAAATATATACGGGGCTGTAGTTTGTTTTGTATTTATGCATGTTTGTAATGTTATGAAGACTACTTACAGTTGTTGTTGTAGCGAATTTCCCATATAGGGAAAAGCTATTACCGCAGGTCTTATGGTAATACCTAGACCCGGGACCGATTTCTTTTTTCATTTTGAGGTCCCCAGAGGCCAAAAACACCGTCCGTTCAAATTAATATATATATGTCCGATAGTGCGATAGCTCGAGCAAAAATGATCCGATTTTCATTAAATTTAGTACAAGTAAACCTACATTTATTCGAACAAGTTGGCGAACCAGCATAATCGAACTATGAGAATGGGGGCTTATGGGGAGTTTTATGGGGTAAGTTGATTTTTCCCATTTTTGACCCTAAAAACACAATATTTTATAATTTCTCTCCAAACCATTTTGAAGAGCTTAAAAAATAAATAATTTAGTATATTGAAGCATTGTTGTCCTTAACGGTTACGGAGATAATTTTAAAAATTGTAAATTTAAAATTCCCATGCTATTCTTATGGAGAATAAATAAACTGTTGTAGTTTGCTTGTTTATGGATATTTTTAAACATTATTTGGAAATTTTGTTTATTTAAAACTAAGCTAACGATATTGCAATAAAAACACGTCTCAATATCTTCACTGTAGCAGCAAACCTACGTACTCACTAAAACTTATGTTAATTAAATAGAAAATAAATCTGACAATCCTTAAAGAATTTTTTAGTAGAAATCCAGCCAGGTAAATGGATATTCGCTTAGTCTGCATGTTTTCTGCAGCGAGGGTATTTTTCAGTTTTAATCATGAGTAGTGTGGTAGTTTTATCATGCATAGCTAACTGCATTTGTTAGCTGTGGTAAAACATTACATTTGTCTACTTTTATCGCAGACATACGAATAGTCTAACTCAAAAGTATTTTATAGTACAAAAATAAAAACAAGGCACACGATACAGCAACTCTAGTTTCTTTGACACGCCCCCTTAAAATGCACAACCAACTGATTCTAGGAAGAATGCCATCCAAGTGAAACTCAAGGACCGATAAAAATACAATGTAATTGTATCAGTGAAGCGAGATGCTGCTTCTCCTTCCGTCCCATCTGCCAAGAAATGTCTCATCAAAAGCGCCATCTTCTTAATGTTGTCAGCAACCTTTTAGATGACCAGCCTCAAGCGAAAGTGTCAACCTGTATAAAGTGCTTTATTTGAGGATGAGATAAATTTTAAGTGAGGCACAATCGTATTGTAAACTATTCATAGGAATAAACAAAGTTTATACAATAATTCTTCACTATGGGTTATTCATGAAATAGTAGTTAATAATAATGATAATAGCTAAATAGTGTAGTGAATAATGGTAATGTATAATTCTGTAACATATTAATACGGTTAGAATTCTTGAACTAAAATAACAAAGCTTGATTATTTTTTTATTCCACCAAACAATTTTAAATTTCGCTTGTAGTCGGTAAAACTACAACACAATCTTTAGCTTAAAAAAATAGTTTATATATACATACTGAACATCTGAAAAGTTTATGTTGTTCCATGGACTGTATACGTGTGTTTTAACGGAACATTGATTGGATTTAATTTTCCATAAGAGTTCGTAACGACGCGTCGTTAAATCGAATACAGTATAGTGTATATCTATTTACCTAAAACTTCTATTTAAGGATTTCGAACCATTTTTATGACCAAATTCAATTTTTTACACAAATCTTTACAGGGTTAATACAAAGTTTAATGAAAAGTAGTGGAGGCTCTCTATCAAATTTTTAACGGCCCATACTAAAAAAAAACTTTAAAAAAACACTGCACCACCTTTATGGCATGTTATGAAGTACTTTTTGGGCATAACCACCATTTCGTGTACATCCCCAAAATGGGGGATTTCATGGGAAACTCAAAACTTTCAAATAGTAAGACCCATCAAGTGACCCCTCATTCTGAAGGTCCTGATAAAATAAATCCAACAACGCAAACTAGCGGTCTCTATCTAAACCTAGTAAAAAATGGCAGTCAATTGAAATCCTTAGAAGTCTAAATATATTATCTATTTGCTAGTTGTTTACCCACTAATTTTACCTAATCCAAACCCTGGTCTTATAATAAAACAAAATACTATAAAAATAGAAATTGTCTTTGGTGGTTCCATTAAGAAGCAGACTGTGTTCCAGACATCGAGCGCTCACCCTGGTGTAAAAGCGGATCGCACTTGAAATTCCAGACTTGTGAATTATAAACGGAGGTAGTTAGGCGTGCTCGAACTGACAGACATTGCTATGCGGGAGATGTGAAGCGATACTCAATTAAGGAAATACTGAATTTCGTCGTGTATCCGAGAAAAGATCTCCACTCCAGAAGAGTAGAATTTATTAATATCCACTACTAATTACTTACTATATGAACAACAATTACACTACATTTTGGGAGGTAATTAAACTCCTACCATTTTCAATTGACTAACTAATAATCTAAATTTACCTCCAATGTAGGTGAAGTAGTTACTCAAATGCAGATTATTAGTTAGGCACTTGATAACGGAAGGAGTTTCTCTACCTCCCGAAACGTGTGGTTTAACCTCTTAACGAATACACAAGCTTTTGGCTTGTTTAAAAAATGCGGTGAAGTTTTTTCATCTGACGTGTTCTTTATATCGAATAAAGATTTACTGAAATGTTAACTAATGTAAATTATGAAAACTCAATACTTAAAAATTCATTTTTTATTCCGAGTTTCGTCGTGTTAGACACGGTAACACAGAGTAAGTTAAGCTTATTGCCTAAGTTTGAAATATGAATGAGGGACATAATTAAACCTTTAATAATAAATGTGTTATAAGTCTTAAACATTTTTAACATGTTGTTAGCTTAATATTAATTATTTAACTGTATGGCCACTTAGGAATTTCTCCAACAAAAACTGATTGTATTTTTGGATTCAGCGTGAAAAATACTGTAAGTAGACATCAAAAAATTACACGATATCACATTGTTGATATATCAAATAATTACCCATGTTTGTATTGTGTTGAGCTTGAGCTTTCAATAAAATATTGAATGTTTGAGTAAGGTATAATAAGGTAATTTAATTGTTTCATAAAAGTTATAAGTTGACAAATAATATTGGTTTGATAAAATTATACTTACGATTATTGTAATTATATACTACAGCAAATCAAATTGGTTGGTGTTATAGCTGCCAGCTAAGTAAAAACAAAATTTGTATAGTAAAATTATTTCACCTAAAGTAGTAAAGCAATTATTATGTTTTACAAAAGAATTATTAACTGTAAAGCATACACGAGACAAAAAGGTAGAAGCATTGTAATTAACCCATTGTATTAACAACAAACCATTCTATTACAATTTTTCAGTAGGGGATATCATTTTGTATAATTAATTACATGATTACAAGAGAGTGCAAAATGCAATCAGTAGCGTTCACAAAGGAACATTTTTGCCATCTTTAAATGTGAAACATAATTAAAATCATTAAAATGGTATTACGAAAAACAGTTTAGTCACAAAATACAACCACTTAAATAGACGACTCTTTGTTGGGACGAAATGCGTTATTTTATAAAATAAAATGTAGGTAGTTTAACAATTATTTATTTACGAGCCGTGAATATTTTTATATTATTCGTAGTTATTTAAACGCAATTTCAAATTGTTTTACAATTAAGTTTAAACGACCAAACTTAGTATGAATTAAATATTAATTAATTGCCAATACATTAATAATAAAACTTATCAAGAAGGATTGAAAAGATGTCTCCGATGACATTATTGCATTACAGTCCCATTATAATATTTGTCAATCTCGGCCCCACGTTTATTTAATAATCTAGTTTTTTCTCTTTTTTATAGAAAATTACCAAATTAAAAGTACTAATGACATTTTATTGCTATGTTGAATCGAATCTAGAATTTACAAGGAGTCGTAAGGATGAATCTTTCTGAAAAAAATGTTTCCATCTTTTGTAAATATAAAACCAACCCCAACACCAAGACTCAAGGTTCTTTCCATGCTGTTGTTAGCTGTATGGAGTCTAAATTGAATCACTCCAAAAGTTTGTTTGAATGGAGTTGTAAAACACCACAATGCAGCATTGGTTGGTGGATTTCTTTCAGATACATTTTATTTACGAGTTTTATTGTTTCATTAGTTTTATAGATGCACCGTAGGTAATAATTTGAAGCCTATATGAATAAAATATATATATTCAGTATGTGAATGAATTTGTTTCTAGTGTCTACGTCGGTGGCATTTTTAATGAAGTTAACGATAACGTTTTTAAGGGAATGCATCCCAGCCCTATGAAAGCTGTCCTTCCAAACCCAAAGCCCAAAACGTAAACCCCCAGGAACCCTAGAGGCTACCAACACACCCAACGAACGAAATTAAATCCTTTTTCAAAATATCAGTTAACATTTGCCATATTTTGTATTATTATAATTTTTGTAATAGACAGTATTGAAGTATCTAACTGTATTGTCTTTCTTAATTCTAGCAATTTATACACATATTACCTATTATAACTTCACGTATAACCTTAAGGTTATTGCCACTTGTACAATATACGGCATTGGTTTAGATATCTTATAATTATAACTCTTCTATGAATGTATCATCATAAATTCATCATGATATGAAACACAGATAGTAAAATATATACACATGTGTTAATATATAAAATACAAATAAACTAAGGCCTAAGGCTAAAATCGTGTGTTTAACACAGTAACCCGTATAGTCGTGTAAACATCTCGCCTCGGCTATCTTGTTTGACCAGGCCTGTGAGGCCTATATGGACGAGATCTTGTTTTTGATAATGATTGATGGTTTATACATCGTAAAAGTCTTTCGTAATTATATTCTTTTATCTTTTATTACCAAGAACTAAACAGGGGCTAACATTTAAAAAAATCTGTATATAAAATTTCTGTTGAATATGAAATACAGGTATAAATATCTAATGATTTTGTAACATCGCTTCAATACAGTTTGTTGCGAGTGAAAACACAGAAAAACTTAATTTTAATTGGTTTTAATTCTTTCAAACGGGAAATAAAACCAACAATTGAGTTTTCTATTACTGTTTCTGTAACAATGTGAATTTTTAATTACAGCCTTTTTGTTGCAGTGAAGCTTTGTTAAACTGAAATGCTCCTTTGAGCAATTGAAGTGTAATAAAAGTCCCCTTTTATTCCCCACAGGTTCGTAGGACATTTTACTGTCTAGATTTTATTCCTGGTTATAAAATATCGAGACGAAAAGAATTATTATACAATGCGGAGCATATTTTATTCCCCTAGCTTGTCAAAAACTCTTATTATAGGTAAGCGGTGGGAGTAACTATGACAGTTTATGGGGAAAATCATAAGGATTGCACAATAACTTTTGAACCGTATATTTTCAGCAATGAAGGATGGCCATTTCGTTTAGAGTTAAAAGGACTAAAACATAATAAATTGTAGTCAAAAATTTTCAAGTCGTCTTTGTAAAAATACGATTTTTCTGTTTGATAAAGGGTTTAATGGGGAAAATTAACAATAAAAATCAAAAATCAAAATAAACTGCTGGAGATACAATGGATTACACCATAAAACTGAACTTTATAATCCATATAACATGTTTTAACCAAAATCAGGCCACAGGTGTGGTCAGTAGCCATTTACACACTTACAAACACATAAACACACATTATTTTAAAAACTATTTTGTTTTTGTTTAGGGCGAAGCAAAATGTATACTTTAACCCAAAATTCAAACTCGAAAATATGGCAAAACCAACTTTCTCCATACATTGCGAGGAAGTACACTAAGCATTGGATAGTAAAAATACCTCCATTAAGATTTTTACAGTTAAAAAACATTAGGTATTTCTGATGCAATAACAATTTATGCATATTCTTTGAGGTCACATTATCGTAACAAATTAAGCATGTAACTCGTTACTGTTTAAAGCAGCAGTGTTTAATCAGTTTAATCAGCAGGATTTGTGAGACCAACCAAAACAACTTAGGTTTAATGAATTTATCGAATAGTTAGACGATTCAATAACTTGATGAGAGTGATTCGAGTTTTCATGCGTCTGTAACGTGTTTAAGGATTCGTCTGACTTAAGTAGAACAACAAGTCTTACCTCACATATACATAAAATATCATTCACTTGGCATAACAAAACTTCATTCTTTTGTCAAATCCAAAACATTTCGCCACTGTGTTTAATGTTTCGTCATAGTGATCATCGACAAGCATTCTACGTACATTGGAATGGAACATAAATAAATTCTGGGTGTGTATAATCTTTGATAATAAGGGGACGGCTCCCTATCGTATTATAATGATAGCACTTGTCTGACACGGGAGAAGATGCTATCGCGTAGGGACAACAAGTTCGTGTCAAGTAGCGATATATCATCGTTTAACTGGTTGAAGTTAACTTGGCGTGTTAGGTTATAAGGTTTCGTCCGTAAAACTATACAATATAGCTCCGAAACTACTTACTCAAGAATACATACATTATTGTACGTTTTTGTATTGCTCAAATATTACTAGTTATGATGAATCACAGTTTCTGAGATTACGACAGATAGTTCTTGTAGATTCTTTTGTAAGTGACCCGTTAAAATTATTTGATTTCCCACGTCTACGATAAACTGAAGAGATTCCTCCTATTCAAACTGAAGTTTCGTAAAGCTACATGTATGAAACATTATGTGTATGGAACATGAATTTACATATCGTGCAGGTAATTGCATAGCATATTGATAATGTATGATATTATGCTCCTTAGGGCTTCTTGATGTTTGAGGTAGTGCGGGGTTTTACCAGTGAAAGAAAGGTAGTTTTGTTTTTCAATGACTAATTATTACAATCTATATAATCAGTATGAAGGTTGCTTAAAAAATTCCTTCTAAGCCCCTTAAATATTAGCAAGAACATTATTATAAATTCACTGTTACATGGAACATGATACATTAAATGTTCGCTGGAGGCTGACTTTCCTTAAATAAATATTTCAAAAAGATTGCATTTTAATAAAGTTGTTCTTTTTTACTATTACTCTTTTTATTTTTATTTATAATCTTTGTTATTAAACTACATTTTTATTTTTATTTTATTCATCTATTTGATGGTAACAACCATTTACAGTAATATGCTGTATTAGGTAACGTGCTGTAACTGTATCGAACTATTCATACTGATAACTTAGATGGCTAACATTAAGTGTGGCGAGTACCTACTAACATAGACGACATACTTTTACGTGACATTATAAATTTAATAATATTATAATAAATAATACATATGTATGTTTGTCTATGTTATAATAGATCATGTTAAACTTCCCAAAAAATATTGATATTCCTTTGTACTAAAAGATATGAGCTATTAGATTATAAAACATGCAATTCACTTGTACTTAACAGGCTTACGAAGGACTACAATAAACATATACACAGTACATTGTATGTACCAACGACTTCGCAGAGCCCTTAGACTCAGATTTTTTAAATAAAATATGGTGTATTACTCCTCATATTTATTTCGTTAGGTGATGTAATAAGGTTTCCAGGAACTAAATTTTCTAATACTATCATCCACCACTAACAGAATTGGTAAAAAATCTTACTAACCATGAAACATGTTTATTAGTTTTAAGCCGTTTTTCATGCCTTATTGCACTCATGATTAGCACTAAAGTTATGAAAGTATGAGTAAACTAAAATAGGAGATCAGGTTATGAACTCCCAATCTTTTAACACAGTAAACATGATGTGAATAACCACAAATGTAATGTTAACTACAACAAGGATGACTGTGTGTAGACCTAAACGAACTCGCAGTGAACGCTGATCATCTGGCTCAGTGAAGCAGCCTTTACGGTCCATCTGGTAACTCGACAACTCGTCACTTACTTGGCTCTAAAACCAGACCATTCACTACATATATAGAAAGATGGATGAATAAATCCAAAGAGATATTAGTCTACCCAATGAGATTTATTATTTTGAAGATGGTTGGGTTAAATTTAGCAAATCCAATCACATTATTATATCTGGTATTCTTGATTTAATAGATAGATTCAATACTTAAATCAATTTAATACTACATTCAGTAGTTATAAAATAACTATGTTTGAGTATAGTAGTAAAAACGTGGACAGGTAAAAAATCCAATATTTATAAACAAATTATATATATATTTGTTTTAACATTGTACTTCAATGGGTTTATCATTTACGTTAATACTTTTAATACTTTTCATTGAAATGACGACCATACAAAGTAGGTATTTTAAGCCAAGTATAAACGGAGATGAGTTTATTAGTTCGTATCATCATTATCATTATCAATTTGAGATGGAAACTCTAACTAGGTGTATTTTTTTACCCAAATATGAGTGAAGGGTGAGTTTAGACTGTAGTGAGATGATCTAGTTGATGATAAAGCTTATTGACAAAGATCAGCAGTTTCATCAGGCAGGATCTATTTATTTAAAGCCCAATGATCAGGAACAGCTGGGTCAAGTTTCGATCCCTCAAATATCTTTCTCAGGATTGAACTGGTGACCTTTTTTAGTTTTTAGAAAATTCGTAATGACCAAAATGGTATAAGACGTTGATGAATCAATGTTCAGTCTAATTCAATTGTCTGGATTTGTTTACCGACTGAAACTAAGTAATTTTCCAAAATGGTAAATGCTTTATATGTCAAACAATGTTCTCTTTCACACAGAATAGTCTGACTGTATATCTAATTGGTCCTCAAACAGAAATTAGCCCTCTTAAGACCCAGTGTCTGCACTCAGCCAATTTCTCGTTTCTCGGACCACGCCTTGAAGGGTGTGGTCGGCCAGCCCAAATCCAAAATCGTTGGCCTGATTGTTGGCTTTAATAACCCCATATCGACCCAGCCACAACAATCACAGGTGTTCGTCTTTCAGCTCACCTTGTTTTCATTTCCTTTCACCGTCCGGGGTTTGATTAACTTAAAGTTCACAATAGAAACTTATTTTATTTAATCAGAAAAAATCGCACTCGTCGACCATTGTTTCTATTTCATGACGTCATTTAAATATTCTCATTTGTGTGAGTGTGGATTTTTGAATGTGGATTTGACTGACAAGAGCAAATCAATTCCTTCACACCAGTAAATTTGACTTTCCTCAGTAAACATATAAAGAGTTGTGTGACTACATTAGAACATCGAAAAATACTATCACTGACTTTTGATGCTTCAAGTAGACTTCTTAACATATTGTATGCTCAAAAAGCTAGTTTTGGTATATATTTTATGGCCCATAACCCCTAAAGCATTAATGTGGACTAAATACATACTTTATTTTGGAGTCAATTTTACAATCTTTGTTTTACAATTTTTTACGTCGGAGAACAAACAGTAATTGACAAATATCTCTTTCTATTTTGTCGTAATGACTATCTAGTTGGTAAGAAAGCATAAAAAACATCAAGAGTTATATTGGACATAAACTTAAAATGGTCCTCAGTTAATCCTTTAAAAGAGTAAATTTGAATTGAACACAGTCGTTTTACTTAACGTTATTGGTCAGGTCAGGTTAGGTTAGGTTAGGTTAAGTTAGGTTAGGTTAGGTTAAGTTAGGTTAGGTTAGGTTAGGTTAACGTCGTTGAACGGTTTCAGTTTACATTCTGTAAAATCACTTTAAAACGGGTCGGATGATTCCATCAGCTTAGACGAGGAGAACTCAAAGGGTGGAGTTCAGAATTTTAAAAAACAATCTAAAATATATGTTCTCATATTCTAAAGTTTTCTCAACTCAAGTGCGTGCTGAGAGATTTCCAGCGAGGTAAAGCGCCCCGAGGAAAGGTCACTGCAGAAAATGGCACTGGTAAACAACCCCGGATGACATTTTGTGTCGACATTATCGCACGCGCCATCTTTACTCGGGGCCTAAATATTAAAATCAATGCCTCATTCACAAGTCCTAGCGCTGCAGCTTTTGCTTCATTCAAAGCACAAGATAAAATCTTCCTGCTTATGATAAGATACTTTTATACCGCTTTGTTTAACCTTTAAAAGGGTTTCACTGTACAAGTAAGGGTGGAACCACACCCTTTAATACCCGTTGGTAAAAGCAAACCTAAGCTCTTTTGAAATTGCGTTGAATGTTTCTCTGAAGTGATTTTAAAGCCGGCTTACTCTTTCAAGATTAATGATTCGCCTTTCACGCTTGGGGATTCAGCATTAATATTTACTTGGGGTTATTTCTAAACGGTAAATGTAACTGCGGTGGCAGTTTTTGTGTTTAATTATAAACCCCAGTTTAAAGTGAACATTTGTTTCGATGATTGTTTGTTACTTTTATTTTAAATCAAATACTTACTTAATAAAATGTTTAAATTTTTTTTAGTTATCTAGATAAATTTAACTTGAGATCTCTGTTAATTTAAATTACTTAAAAGGTGAAAAATATTAACAAGTTAAATAAAATGTAATACGGTTTAATTTTAGTTAGCAAAACCAGTATTTCTACACCACTACACCAGGGGAATTATTAGTCTAAGAAGTTTTATAAACAATTCTACATTAATCTGAAAACTACAACGATTTATAAGAAAGTGGGGGTGTCATTATTTGATAAAAATAAACAATTAAAATAGATTAAGCTCAATGCATAACTTAAATATAGTGTGTATTTTTACCGAATTTCAGTATTTAAATTTTATACATTTCTACATTATTAGAAATAGCAAATCACGAATCCATTGCAGTGTGCATGAACTCTTCCAAACGCGACAAAAGTTTGTTCCACAATTAAGTTTTATCTGATGGTTGGTTGGCTGGTTTTCGTTTTTAATGCGTTTCAGTCAAGCATTAAGTGTTGGCGTTAAAACCACAATAAGCTATATTTCGACTCTCTTTTTAATCCATTATCTATTTCTTCCATACCCTATTTATAATTTGCATAATATTCTAGTTTCCGCAATACTGATTCTATCATCATTTATGGATATCAGGTGATTACAGTCTTTTTGTATGAGTCAATAACCACACGTTACTGAGATTGTTTGGATAAGGTAGATTAACTAGGATGGTGGACTCCTATACATCGATGGTCATAAGCCACTCCTAGTGAGGGGGAGAAGACTGCATAGTTTCAAAAATAATCGAGTATTCTAGTTTGAATCATATACAGATTCAATTTTTATGACATTGGAATTACCCTTATTTTTAGTTGTAAGCAGATAATTACATCCAAAATAAGTTTTTTTAAAATATTAGATTTAGATGCTTTACCTTAAACGTAACGTTTAGATTACTAAACTATAACTATGCCAAATGTAGATTCATGCAATTGACATTTAATCCTCTTCTGCAAAGTTATCGGGGAAAAGGTGAGGGCAAACTAGTGCAGTGGATTTCTCAAACTCTTGCGTGCTTCTAGTCTAATTATTTTCTTCTTTAACTCGAAGCACTAAACCACTGCTATTCTAAAACACGTACTCACGCAACATTAATAGTTGGTGTCACTATAAAACCATGTTTATAGAAACGGTTGACGATCTAAGGAGCTAGAATGAATTATTGTCTTGTCCAATATTCTTTCAACATAGGGATTGTAAGAAACACATTATGTGGAATCGGATCTCATAGCATTACCTTCAGTACAGTAACTACAGAATGTCTGGTCAAAGTCTGTTCAACCAGCTTCCTTACTTAGTTTCTATTTGTGGCGACTTTAGTAGTGCCAAAACCTTCTTTTGTGCATTAGCTCTGGTGACAGTTATGGTGAGAGTAGAACCTAACCCTCTGGTGTATGTTTTAGCTTTGGTGACAGTTATGGTGACAGCAGAACCTAACCCTCTGGTGTATGTTTTAGCTCTGGTGACAGTTATGGTGAGAGCAGAACCTAACCCTCTGGTGTATGTTTTAGCTTTGGTGACAGTTATGGTGACAGCAGAACCTAACCCTCTGGTGTATGTTTAAGCTTTGGTGACAGTTATGGTGACAGCAGAACCTAACCCTCTGGTGTATGTTTTAGCTTTGGTGACAGTTATGGTGACAGCAGAACCTAACCCTCTGGTGTATGTTTTAGCTCTGGTGACAGTTATGGTGAGAGCAGAACCTAACCCTCTGGTGTATGTTTTAGCTTTGGTGACAGTTATGGTGACAGCAGAACCTAACCCTCTGGTGTATGTTTAAGCTCTGGTGACAGTTATGGTGATAGCAGAACCTAACCCTCTGATGTATGTTTAAGCTCTGGTGACAGTTATGGTGACAGCAGAACCTAACCCTCTGGTGTATGTTTTAGCTCTGGTGACAGTTATGGTGATAGCAGAACCTAACCCTCTGGTGTATGTTTTAGCTCTGGTGACAGTTATGGTGACAGCAGAACCTAACCCTCTCCAGGGCCTAGAGACGGACGAAGGCTCATACCGCAAGTTGTGTCCTCCCATGGACAATGTTCCTCAGCCTGCTGAGAGGATCAACACAACTATGCTACTCCACCGCCTCCGTGCCGAGATGCGGAAGAACACCATGAGCCAAGGACCGCCTATAGATGCCTTCATCATCACCACAGACGATGACCATCAGGTGGGTGTAAACAAATTGGTTAGAATATACAAATAGATTGTCAAAAGCTATGAAAAAAAACTTAGAAAATAATGGCAAAATCAGATTTTAATTCAACGACCTAAGCTGTATTGAATGAAATTTAGTACATATTTATATATTTATAGAGGTCGATTCAAATCCTAACATCTCCTATTATTGCATGTTATGGTATTGGTATGTTTTTGTAGTCCAAAATTTATTGCAGCTTTTATCATTTTCCTCTTAAAATATCATAGTTTACTCCCGACGCAGACGCACGATAAAGATTGTTGACAAGCTAATTGGAAAAGTATGTGTCAGATTGCTGATACCATTTATTTGTTTTATTTGACGTGGTCTTACAAGTTAATTGCGATCAATTAAAGATAATTACGTACAATATGTATCCAATGTAAATACACTTAATACTGCCCGTTCCTTATCTGGGTGAACGTTGCACTACGTTATATCGCTGCATACACCATTACATATATTTTGACAAAAAATGTCAACTTACTCGTGGTTACATGAATATAATTCAGCAGGTTTAAAGGGAGACATAAATGTACTGTGTCCATCAGTTGGAGGGTCTTGCCAGCTTTTATATTCTCACTCAACCTTTCAACCTCTCCACTCTCTCTCAAGTACACTCCAACCCTTCCTCTGAGTTCTTGACACTTCCCCTATACACATCACCCATCTCCCCTCCAACGTTTGTACAGTGCATTCTCCAATCAACTTTGGAATTTTTCATTACCAGAAGAACATAGTGGAAAACATATTCCTTGTATCCACGAACTTTTTTCTCCCCTATGGATACTGTAATTCTTTATAAAAAATATATCAAATGTTTATTTATTGTTACGTTATATATTTGCTACTAGAAAGTGAGATTTTATCGGTTGGCAAAGCACCAATAGTCAGCTGATCCTAGCGGCTGTTCCTGACCTCATCGTGTTGCAGTAGTCTGGTCTTTGTTTGGCTATTTTCGCTCTGGCCATGCCATTGACTCACAGACCGCCCAATGATTGTTGAATCCAAACGACAAGGACTTGTATCATGTGATATGATTAATTTTACTATCCCATACATAATTTTATTGACATACACTATTCCAATTTTGTACGCAACATGTGAATAGGTCGTTAGCTAGAAGGGTCTCATGAAATAGGAATATCTAATTCAATTCGTGTTCCATATTTTACCAGTTATGTGAATATCCAGGTACCAATATTATTGGAGTGTTAATTGGTTTCCAAGCAATACCTTGTTACAATACTGTATTTTATGCTTATGAAAGATTGTGTGATACAGGAAAATTAACCCATAAATCATAATTAATTTTGTAATAATAATGTTTACTGTTCCTGGCTAAAACATACGGGGTGTTCAAAAATACTTCGTTTGCCCTGCAGGTCCAGTTTATGCATACAAATCCTCAAACTCTTTTACATTGAAAACCAAACTCACCACTTAAAGAGTTTTAAAAATATCTTAAAAATGGCCAAGTGGATGTTAAATCTTAACATGGATGTTTGAATTCAAAGTTAATCAAACTAGTAATTAGACGATATCACATTCCAAAGTTTCTAATTTTGTTCAACAAAAATTATTTTGTTACTAAATGTACTATTGGCTATGTTTAATGTATCATTTTGTCAGAAATTTAAAGGAGAGATTTAATATACAAAAAAATCGTTTGCACTTTTAGTCTAACTCTGAAAAATCTTAATGGATGGTGGTAGGTAAACAAAATTATTTCAAAGACAAAGTGTATTATTACTTAAATTTGAAAAATGAAGGTTGTTTTAGTTATGAAATAGAATTATCGATTTTTTTAATAAGTCAAATATTCTATTTTTCTTTTTGACAACCAATATGGACCGCCAAATACCAAAAGAACAATGTCACCTTTGATCATTTACATTCGTTGTTTTTTCTGCTCCATCTTACACTTTAATTATTCATCGTAATGAACAAATTACCATTTAAAATAATAGTTGTTAAGCGCAGCAAAGTGCGCCGGGTAACGGCTAGTATTAGATATATGTACTCTTTTTTATTTTTTTGCCCTTCTGGTACGTTTTTTCAGGGATGAAACTTCACTTGAACCAGCAATTTTGACGTTCGCGTCGTTGACTACTTCTTCTTGAATATCCTGTGCATTTTCAGTTTATGTTCCTGGAACAGGATATTGCAAGTCCTGCATTTCTTCCTGATTATACTCTCTGATTTTCTTATATAAATATTTCTTCCATTGTTATGTCAGCCCGTATCATTTCTCTGGCTTAATTTCTTGGGGAAATCAATGGGACGTTCTATATCCATAGTTATAAGACGTTTTTCTTGAAGGTCACCTAATCTAACTTTTACATGAACCACACCTTTACTTTGCAATTGAAATTAAAATGGCTTAACTCTGTAATCCCTTTTATTGTCTTCCATTTTTTTATTTCCAAAATAACCTAGACAGTCAAAAATGTGAACAAAAGCTTCGTCGTGCTCTGTCCCAGTTACAATTAATTGCTTTGTTAAGGCCTGTGTTGGTTGAGTTTTTAACTATATCTGCTTTTTGGCCTAAAGAAGTTGCTTTGCCCTTCCTAAATTTCTTGTTAAATAATCTAATAGCCAAGTCACATCCAATCATTGTATGACCTACTGAAAGGAAGGAGAGTATGATTGAATCATTTAATCCTTTTAAAACCCTCCATGACAAATAACCCATTAAGATTTTGTTTTTATTTCGGCTTACACAATTATATATGCATGTAATGTCAGATGTTTTCACCTAAACTGTGCTGTTCTAAGTAATAATCAAGAAACCTTACTATAGCGTTTGCACCTTGCGACGCTACCTTCTGCACTGGAAAAATAAATATCAAAAGTGCAGTCGCAACCGTTTGCCGGGGATAGCTCAGCCTACAATGGCTGGGTAAAGTTCCAGGGTCTGCGATAAGGTCAGGGAAACCACTAGGCCAAAAGCCGGGTCTAACCGGTATAGGACTGGCTCATACACGCGCACTGTGAACAAGTCAAAAACAAGTCACCAAAACAAACGTGCAATAATCACTACCAGGCCTACGCAGATTCTCCACACTCCTAGGGGGTCGTTGCTGACTACGCAACTCGGGCTTCGTCCTAACTATCCGATAGTTAAGCCCAGAGTGCCTAAAACACGGTGAGTTACACGACGACTTGCCAATAAAAACCACAACGCGTGTTATCACCAGGCGGGGTCTACTAGGCCACTATAATCCAATACACAACTCTATTGCCCAAGCTAACAACCAAACAGTTTACTCAATAATAATACCAGATAACAATACAAGTGCACTATAGATAGAGTGACTACACCACTAGTAGCTGGTCTCAATAAATACCAAGCCAAACAAGCAAAGCTAAATGGCAATCGCACTACTATTAAATTATTGAGCTACTTAGTAACAGATAAATAAATATTAAATACGTTCCAAACACTAGATAAATATATTATCTGATAGCCGGTACTCCGCTATCCAAGCTACCAAGATAACGTGTTGGATTACCAAACAAGCTGTTCAGGTTAAATTAAAATAAACAAATGTATAAACAATAACAACCCTACTACTGCTACTGCTACAACTACCAACTTTATGTTACTTAGCTGGGCTTCTGTTAATAGGCTAATAATATTAGCTACTAGCCTACTGGCCACGTGTTTCCAACTACGCACGCTAAATCGTGCAGCCTAGGTTTGTCGGGCCTCAGAGTTATTAGTAATAAAACTAACTCTTGGTACGACACAAAATAATTACTACTACAGTCAATAAATTATATTATTTGCGCTCTAGCACCTGCCCAGAACCGTCAGGAATACACTTTAATATTATTCCTGACTAATATAAATCCTAACTATCGTCAGGCTTTGACTAGCACGGTTACAACTCAACCAATGAAATCAGAGATGAATGTTTTAGTAACAACTATCAGCTCTTAAACCAAAATGTAAGGAACGTCGTCCACTCACCAACAGTGGGTCCCAACACCCAACTTAATCACCGACACTCACTGTCACCTCACACAACACCAACCACGACGACACCGATGTCACCCAAATCACTGGACGTCTCACTAGACACACGCTAACTCTTCCTTACTGCTCGAGATCCACGACTAGAATGTCCTTCTCGGCTATCCAGTAGTCCCAGGATACCCAAGCTTATCCGAACTGATAAGCCGGGTCAAAGGGCGCTAGCCAGGTTCGCCGCCGCCGCTCGCTTTCCTCAACAGACGCGCGGCCCAAATAGCAAATATTTACCCCCCTAGGAAAAATAACTCGTTACAACCTTTCGAAGCCTAATAGCTTAGGGAATTTAAAAGTTGAGGTGTCTTTTGCCCGTACCATTACTAAAAACACATACTTTGTAGGGAGTAAGAAAATAGATTGGGCCTGGCTGTTGTCAATCAAAGAGATGCACTTGTAAAATCAAAGCTGTAATGTATTGTTCTATTATATGAATTTGGTACTGTATTTCTGTTCCATTTTCACTATGTTTAATTAAATCGTTGTTAAATCTTTAGCAATGTCACTTATTAAAGTTGTATACACGGTTCTTTCAACATTAACAACATTATTGTGATCCTGGAATTGTTTTATAGGTTCTGCCTTTTCTGACTCAGAACATCCTCTAAGTTTAGAGAATGTTGTCATGCTTTTCTGGCAAAACTCGCACAGATCAGACCGTGGCTTCATTATGACGACATCCGGACAGAATGTATTGCAAATAGATCTAATTGCCACAAACTTCTTTGATGCATCAACGCATGCTTGTTTGTATTTTCTATACAATGAAGTTTTTTATTCAGACGAGGGATGACGTCTAACTATAGTCTTATGATTGGCTAAACGATGTTTAATAATGGTGCCAATAGATTTCGGTTTTACATTCTCACAAAAGTAGATCTCTTGTAAAAAGTTTATTTATGGACTATTTTTCGAGAAATATCACTTTGGACAGTTTTAATAGCTGCCATTTTGGAATAAAGGTTTAAAACTTTACATAACTGTTTTACCATTTCTTACAATCAACGTGTCATTCGATTTAGAATAGCGCTTTAAATGGTTTTGGTCTCTTCGAGTAGTGTTTATTTTTATAAAGAAACGCTAACCCTTGAGCTTGTTTCCTGTTTGAGGGTTATAATTAAACTAACTTCATTAAAATCAAATATACACATATTTTTTACTAAATCTAATACAACTAAACATGAACTAGGTTGAATTAATTTTAACACAAAGTAATATTGCTATTTATAAACTACAATAATAAAATAATGACAAACTTGTGTGCCTGTTTTAAACTCAGACACGTGCATTAAATTTATCTGATACAAACTTTATTCATCAGAATAAATTGTTTCACATTGTGTTGGCGCAAGTATTGATATAAATGTGATAAATTGGTCCAGTATTTTATAGTTTATTCGTGCGTCCAATTTGTTACGAGGATGAAATAGTATGCATTAGAGCAACTAACTGACTACAAGCATCTTACCTAAGTCTTATCTTGGTGAAATATAGCTTTTTCACCCTTTTAGAAGTTTTCCTGGGTATTAATTCTCAAAACACAAAATTGGCACTTCCTCAAATGTATACAGATATTATACACGAATTACAAAGTCCTCTCAGAGCCAGGCACACAAAACAAACATATTCATTAGTAGATACGGAGTAAAGTTATCAAATTGTAGCCAATTGTAGTGAATATATGTAGCGATATTTCACGCACGTGAGCGACGGCCACAAGATCACTTCTCTGGCGATCGACCAAGTGCGGTCTCTGTGATTTGTTTTGGTTACAAGTTAAACCATTTTATTGGCCAAGACGGATTCAGATCTGCTGACCTTGCACCCTGGTTATTGTGAAGTCAAAGTAAACCTATGTGTATTTATTTTGTATCACATTGAAAATGTACAACGTGTCTAAATAGTTATTTGTGTAACTAGTTGTTGAAGTGGCACTTTGCTGCACACGAGAGAAATGTTTACGCACAATAGCCGTAGGCGAGTGTGGAAAGTTTCTCGAGTGCAGCAAAGGCAGTTTCCACTCGTGTTACACATTATATTTTTCCTACAGTTACTATAAATCATATAAATAATTAGTCTTCCAAACACTGTATAACACGTTTTTAGGTTAGGTTAAATCCAAACATTTAACGAAACGCTGCACCAGCTAATCGTAGTCGTAATATCTTGAAGTGTTGCCAACTTATTTTCAAGCGTAGACGGATTACGTACATAATAAAATCACACTGTTTTGTGTTGTTTGGTTGAAATACTGGTGTGTGCAAAAGTAAAAACTGTGCGTCAAAGAAGGGATTTCTGTTCTATAATCTGTATGCTGTGGTGTTTATAGTGTCAAACTACACCTACATAGCCGATTAATTACAACAATATAATATCAGATTTGGTTGTGTCACAACCCTAAAGGTTCTTTTATGGTGTTTGGGTGTGAAAATTATGCGCAAAACGTGCGCAAGGTGTAGTTTGTATAACTGACTTCTTGTTGAAAACTTACCAAGTAAATAATGATTATTTTTGTGTCCTTTTGCATTTAAACGTGTACATGGGCCTTGAATGGTGCCGGGAACGTACCAGACAAAGTAACCTAAGGGATGAGCCAGACACTAAAGGAGAAAAATGCTTGGATTAATAGGCAGGCATTGGTGGCGGCAATAGGGTGCGAACCCAAGGCATCAATAACTGGTTTTCACAGGCATCTCTCTATCGATTTTTTCTACCCGTCTTTTTAGCTTCATAGCTCATAAAATATGTTCTCCATTTTGATTTAAAGAATTGATAAGGTAACATGAGGAAATATCTAATAAAAATATCCTTTGTATAGTTCAATTGGTTACACTTTTAATATTTTAATTTGCAAAGTGATTGTACTTAAATAAGGCTTATATGCAACTATCATTCCCTTGATTTGGGAACCTTCCAAATATTTTTTTACCGTCTATGAAAGTAAATTTTTGGAGCTAAAACCCCGTGAAAATTGGTAATCGTAGTGGTAATCTGCTTTTCAATCTTAGTAAACCGATTACATGCAGGTGATGAAGAGATTTGCATCCATAATACCTTCATGAGACCATCATAGCTCTAATATGGAAAATAACACTGTCCACAAATTGTTTAATCTAAAAATTTCGTTCTAAAAGTATTTGTTTATAACTTCTTGATTATAGGTTTTGCTACATTATGACATATTTCTTTGTAATGCGTAATGTCCCATCTTTCGTTCCAGGAACTTAAGGTTACGTTTGAATTTTTTTATCTACATAAATCACAGTAATAAAGACATTCTTTTGAACTATTTAGAAGTTTTGTTTGTTTTATGATAACGTTCTCTTTTCTACTACGTGTCTCTGAAGTGTTATTTTGAAGTCAACACTAACAAAACTGTTTTCGGTTTTACTGCTTTATCTGTAACAGCTCATTAAATTATTTATTTTAATACTATACTTTTGTTTTTGTAATAATTCCGTTACAATGTTTGTGCTTTTACAAACCCCTTTTGGATCTTAAGATCTTTAGATTCATACTCAATTATTTCTTAGGGTAATAAAGGGGCCTTCTTCATCTTTTAAAAGCACATATGAATGCTGACTGCGTCAATTTTGACGATAAATCGCTCATTTTCTGAATACTAGAAACACTAAAAGTTTACGACCAAAAATATACTCACAAATCTTGTTTTCATAGAACAGATTCCTATTACATTCGAAAATAACATTATGCAATCGAGTTAGTGAAATGTGTTTATTTGCAAATGTAGAATAAATTGACATGAAATGTATTTGTATGAACAAAATGTTATTAAAAGTGTTTGTAGTTTGAAACTATCAAAATGTAATATTTTTGATAAAATCAATAAAATATGCAAGCTGAAAAACAACCAACACCGTACTGTTCCGGAAAACCAAGAGCTGATTTCCCCAATTCGCTCCGTTGAAAAACATTTCAGAATTCTTAATATATTCAGTTTAATATCAAAAATAAATTATGCAAGCACTGAATAAAATATCAGTCTGAAGGCCTGGTAGGTCTGGGTTTGCTATTTACTTCGCAGCTGTAAGTCTACGAGCTGCTGTTGTTATAAGTTGTGTTATATTGTAAGAGCTCATTACTCTATGTTGTTCCTTTTGTACTTTATAAGCAATGACGTGGAGTTTATTCTTTGTTTTTCTTATTCATGGATTTTGGAGCGAAACCGTTAATTCGCTCTCTCTGATTTTGGCCTTCAAATAGAGAACATGTAATCTGTAAATCGATATTGTGTGAAGTTAATAAAAGTTATGTAGAACCAGTAAAATCTGTATATTTATTAATAAAGCCCCACTTGCAACTAAATAAGTAATTAAATGAATACAAATTAGAATATGGCGCAGTCTAAATCATTGCAAGTGGGTGAAGATGTTAAGAAAAAGCCTTGTAAGTAATTAAGCCTAATTGGTAAGTACAATGAAAGCATGGCGAGCATCGGATTTTTTAAACCGCCAGAACCATTAAATATCACAGAAAATGTTGCTCATGAATGGACTATATTTAAACAACAATTTCTTCTCTTTCTAAAAGCTACAGAGGCTGGGAGTAAAAGTGATGAAATTAAAGTTGCCCAGTTGTTGAATGTGATTGGGAGGGAGGCATTGGCCATTTTTCAAACTTTTAAGTTGGGGGACATTGATAAACTTAAATTGAACGATGTCCTTACAGCATTTGATAAGTATTTTAACCCTCGTAAGAACATTGTATACCAAAGGTTTTTATTTTTTAAAAGAGTCCAGAAAGAGTCCGAGCCCTTCATACATTTTCTTACAGACTTAAGAAAACTTGCGTCCTTTTGTGACTTTGGGGAGCAGGAGGATAGTTTAATAAGGGACAGACTAGTTTTGTGTATAAGGGACGAGAACTTGCAAGAACGGTTGCTCAGGGTCCCAGACCTTAAACTCGATGAGGCTATTAAACATTGCCAACTGTCCGAAGCAAGTAGGGAGCAGTTTTCGGCATTGTGTGGAAATCGTAGGCCTAATCTATTACAGTCCAATGGTGATAGACCATCAGTACCAGTATTAAGGCCTAAACAAGAAACAGAAATTACTTTAGCCTCAAATGGACCGAGTCAGATCAAAGAAGAAGTTGTGCATGCAGTTGAGGGTGGTCGCGGAAGACATCAGCAACAGTACCATAGGCCTAAGCCTAGTACGAAGGTAGGCTACAGAGGTAATGCTAAAGGTAATGAAGATAATGTGTATCTGTGTAAAAAGTGTGGGACAAATCATGTTAGATTTAATTGTCCAGCTTATAAAAGGCAATGTCTTAATTGTGGCGAACTGAATCATTTTGTAGTGGGATGTACAAAGCCTAAAGCTAAAAATAAACCTGTAGGAATGCAAAAGCATGTTAATGAAGTGTATGGAGTTGATCCAGACCCACATAACTTTCGAATTGATGCTCTCGATTCTCTTAAACCAAATGTTAAGGAGGAAGTGAAAGGCTGGTTACAAACAGCAAAAATCAACAATACGGATGTTATTTTTAAGTTGGACACTGGGGCGGAAATAAATTTACTCCCATTAGAAACCTTGAAGAAATGTTCACCTGATAGTAAACTTGAAAAATGTGATTTAAAGTTAGAATCCTATGGCGGTTTCAAGTTGGTTCCCGTAGGAAAAGTAACTTTAGTTTGTACCTGTAACAATCTCATGTCAAGGGTGGAGTTTATTGTTGTGGATAACATTAAGTGTATTCCTTTAATGGGGTTACAGACTTGTATGAAATTAAATCTAATCATGAGAGTCCAAAATGTTGAAGTAGGCCTAAAACCTATCAACAAAACTGAATTTGTTGAGCAGAACATTGATGTATTTACAGGAGTAGGATGTTTTCCCAAAGTGTATGAACTCAAAATAAATGAAAATGCAGCTCCGGTTGCAAAGCCTCCCCGGAGAGTACCTTATGCGGTACTTCCAAAGCTGAAGGAGACCCTGAATGTCCTAGAAGAAAACAGCATCATTTGCAAAAATCCAGAGCCCAAAAGTTGGGTTAGTAATTTGGTAATCGTGGAAAAACCAGACAAGTCGTTGAGGCTGTGTTTAGACCCGCAAGAACTGAACAAAAATATTAAACCTGAACCTTATCTTATTCCTACCATGGAAGAAATCAAGTCTAAGCTAGCCGGTAAGCAGTATTTTTCTGTATTAGATTTAAAAGATGGTTTTTGGCATGTACAGCTTGATTCTAAGTCAGCAGACTTGTGTACATTTAGCTCACCGTTTGGATGTTATTCATTCTGTAGACTCCCATTTGGAATTTCTGTAGCTCCTCAAGTATTTCATAACATGAATTCTGAAATATTTACAGGCATTGAAGGTGTTACTGCTTTTTATGATGATTTATTAATTTCTGCTCCTAATGTACATGAACATGATGTTATTTTGCAAAAAGTAATTCAGTGTGCCCGAGAGAATGGCGTTAGGTTTAATCCTAAGAAATTTCAGTATAGGCTAAGTGAGGTTAGCTTTTTAGGGCATATTTTTTGTGCAGAAGGTGTTAAACTTGACAGTAAGCATGTAGAAGCCGTAACAACTCTACCGTACCCTACAAGTAAGAAAGAATTGCAAAGGGTATTAGGTATGTTTAACTATTTTAGAGAATATGTGCCTAATATGTCCACAATCATAAGTCCGTTAAGAGAGTTACTAAAATCTAATGTTCAGTGGTATTGGTTACCTATGCATTCTAAGTGTATAGAAGATCTAAAGAAGGTCATAACAACGGCACCTGTGCTTGTGCCCTTTGATTGTAGTAAGCAGTTAGAACTGCACACAGATGCGTCAAAAGATGGTGTAGGATTTTGTTTAATTCAAAATGACAAACCGGTCAGCTTTGGTTCTAAGAGTCTTACGCCTACAGAAATTCAGTACTCTCAGGTAGAGAAAGAGTTGTTAAGTGTCGTAATAGCTGTTCGTAAGTATCATCATTTGTTGTACGGGCATAAATTTATTGTATATAATGATTGTAAACCCCTTGAGTCTCTCATGTTAAAACCTATGCATAAGATAATGTCGCCTAGGCTTCAACGCCTTAAGCTTAAGTTGCTCAAGTATAACCTAACAATCAAGCATCGCCCTGGCAAAAGTATGGTAATTCCAGACTTATTTTCTCGGACTAAGAAACTTAATGAGGCGGACCAGCTCTCAAAGGAAGATAGTTGTCAGCCTATCAATGAACTGATGGGCAAGGTAGATAATGTTGTAATTCTTGATGAGTTAGCTATATCTGAGTGTAAAAAGGTAGAGTTTAAGGAAGCAACAAAAAATGATGTAGCCTTAAGTTTGGTATGTAAATATTTTCAAGAAGGTTGGCCTAGTAAGCAAAAGATTCCTGAATGTGTAAAGGTATACTTTAGCAAGAGAAATGACTTAATAGTGAATGAGGGTCTTGTTTTTCTAGATGGGAAAATAGTAGTACCTTTAAGCTTAAGATCAAGTATGTTAAAGTTGTTACACGAAAGCCACTTTGGCATTGAAAAGACAAAAGCAAGGGCTCGAGAATTGATTTATTGGCCAGGTATTACGTTAGACATTGAGCAGCTAGTTATGAATTGTCAAATTTGTAATAAGTACATGAATGCAGAAGCAAAAGAAAAAATGATATCACATGATATACCAGACTTGCCATTCCACAAAGTAGCTGTTGATATTTTTGAAATAGGGCCTACTTTGTATCTTCTTCTCATAGATTACTTTTCTAAGTGGGTCGAATGTGTGGAAATTAGGTCAAAGAGTGCATCTGAAACAATAGTTCATCTGAAAAAGATTTTTTCTGTTCATGGAATTCCTCTTAAGGTGGTAGCAGACAATAACCCATTCGGTTCGTTTGAATTTAAAGAATTTGCTAACAATTGGGGTTTTGAAGTGATTAATACTAGTCCTTTGTACCCTCAATCCAACGGGCAGGTAGAAAGGACTGTACAAACAGTTAAGAAACTTGTTAAAAAGTGTAGAGAGTCAAAAGACGATTTCCAAATCGCTCTTTTAGAGTTGCGTAATACGCCTACGGTGAATGGAGTTAGTCCAGCTCAAGCCTTAATGAATCGTAGATTAAGAACTAAGGTTCCTATCAATAAGAGGTTATTAAACGCAAGGGTACCTACTGAGGTGAAAGAAACATTGTTAGATAAACAGAGTAAATCTGAAGATTATTATAACCGAACTGTAAAGCCTAAAGCTGAGTTTAATTTAGGAGAATTAGTGTTTGTGTATGATTTACGAAAGAGCATTTGGGTACCAGGTCACATAGTAGGGTTTGCAAATGTACCTAGATCTTACATAGTCAAGCTAGACAGTGGTCAAGTATATCAAAGAAATAGTCGCTATTTACGCAGAAGGTTAGGTCCAAGTAGTGTCACTAGCAGAGCACAAGTAGGCTATTCTAATAGGTCTAGTCAGAGCAATGATGATTTGGTTGATTACAGAATAGGAGGTAATTCAAGTAGGTCCAGCCCAAGTAAATCGCCTATTGTTCAACCAGTTATTGATAATAGTTCTAAGGAGTTGTCACCAGTTAGTACATTGAGCCCAAATCAAAGTAAATCTCCAGAAGTTGTAGCTAAATCACCTAGATATGTGTCAAGGTCAGGAAGGGAGATAAAAAACCATTGAGGTTTCTAGATAAAGAGTAGAAGTATGACTTAAAGATGTTTTAAAACTTATATTTGCCAAGTGTAATTTAATTTTGATTGAAGAATTGATTATTTTCCGTTGTTGAATTGTAACCGTGTTATAGCCTAATTGGCATTTTAGGAAGGGCCTTCCAGTTTTAATATTTTCATGCTATAACTAAATGTTTTGTAACTATGCATAGCCTATGTTAAAATGCAGTGGAGGAGTAAACTGCTAGTTTCTTTAAGCCTATTTTGGGTGTTAGTTTTGTTATAGGCCTAAGCCTAAGGTTGTGTTTTGGAATTTTTATGTAATCTTGTAGCCTAAAGCTATTGAAAGAATAACCCTGCTAGAAAGGGAGAAACTACTAAAGGAGATAGTTTATTTGTGTTGCATTTTAAAGAAAATTAAATCTGAAGATTTATAAGCCTAATTGTTGAAACTTTCACATTAGCTAATAACTAACTTAGTGAAAACTGATGAAATGTAGTTTGTCTACTAATTTCTTATATAAATTGTTAGTATGGTAGGCTAGTAAGAAGTTAGATTGAATAACTTCAATTTGCAGTTTCATCTTTAAATTAATTGTTAGTATGGTTAGGTTAGTAAGAGGTTAGATTGAATAACTTCAATAATTATCATTGTTCCATGAGTAAATAAATGATTTGTTAGTAAGGAGTTAGATTGAATAACTTCAATTTGCAGTGTTATCTCTAAATAAATTGTCAGTATATGTTAGTAAGAGGTTAGATTGAATAACTTCATTTAGCATTGTTCCATGATTTGTTACTAAGGGGTTAGATTGAATAACTTCATTTAGCAATGTTCAATGAGTAAATAAATTGTCACTATGTTTTTGTTAGTAAGGGGTTAGATTGAATAACTTCAATAAACAATGTATAAATTGGTAATTTAAATTTTTGAATTGAATAACTTTTATAAACACTGTATAAATATTAATTTTGGAAAAGTTAAAAATAATATAAGGGGAAAGTTTTTTATTTTTTGTTTGAAGGAAGTGTTATAAGTTTTATTTTTGTCAAAGAGGGAAGTGTTATAAGTTGTGTTATATTGTAAGAGTTCATTACTCTATGTTGTTCCTTTTGTACTTTATAAGCAATGACGTGGAGTTTATTCTTTGTTTTTCTTATTCATGGATTTTGGAGCGAAACCGTTAATTCGCTCTCTCTGATTTTGGCCTTCAAATAGAGAACATGTAATCTGTAAATCGATATTGTGTGAAGTTAATAAAAGTTATGTAGAACCAGTAAAATCTGTATATTTATTAATAAAGCCCCACTTGCAACTAAATAAGTAATTAAATGAATACAAATTAGAATAGCTGTAACTGTACGAGCTGCTCACCGACAAATGTTTACCTCTTTGGCTTTACGACGGTACAAATATAGCTGGAGGTCGTAATATAAACCATAACCTGTGGGATGTAATACTCAAAGATGTAAAGAGCTACGTAATGATAGAAGAGAGATAGATACGTAGAGCCCATGATAGAAATTTAGCTTCACTTTTTAATGAAAGTTTAACTATTTATTTAAGCATCTGCTGAATGATCTTTAAGAATTATAGTGTTACATGTTTCAAGTGCATTTATTATGTTGGTGATTCTTATTAACTGTAAAATAATTGTAGATATATTGATTATAATCATAAATACACTCAAAATAATACATCTCTTTGTTATATCAGTTCAACAGAAAAGTCATAAATCAATTTTATATGCGTTGCATTTACCATCTCAAAGAAAGAAACAGGTCATTTTACTAAAATCGTAGTTCATCCTTCCATTAAACGTTAAAAGAAATCGTTTGATATATCTCAATCATCAACACTGAAGACAAGCTAAAACTCTCTGGCATGAACATCACTGCATATAAAATACAGAGAGAGTAGAGGTATCTTGTTTTTGACATTGCCTCAATATTTCTTCTGTCACGTACGAAACTGGAAGCGACAGGCTGGCTTTGGTTGACATCTCCGTTGGTACAGATACAGTCAGTTGGCCAATCTTTTCTGACATCACTTTTGCGAGTCCAGTGTATTAATTATCCAACGTAAAGTCTGCTTTTCAGCTTTCGATTCGCCTTCATACTAACAAAATGTCAAAATGTGTAATATTCCTAGTTTTAGTGATGAATACTCGTCTTTAGAAACACCGCTGGTCTGCAATAAGTATTATCTCCTGGACAATATGTTTTTGTATTGAGTTCATGTGTGAGCGATAACAACACCTGTGATCCATAAAAGTCAACGGTTAAGGTATTCAACTTAAAAATAAACCTCCGAGTTCGAAAACATTAGTCCAGTTCCTCACATGCTTATAGTATACTCCTAATGAATGTTCGTCCAACATAAAAATAAAAAATAAAATAAAAAAATAAATACAATATTTAACAAATTTCAAAAAACTATTTGCAAAATGACCTAAATATCTTAGTGGTTTTTAAGGTCACGAATTCATTTACTTTTGATGCATCCCTGGTAAGAATTTGTTCACAATTATTACATTATTTAGGTTTCCTATCCTACAAATAATTCAGAATTCAGCTCTTTACTTGCTCCATCTTAAAATAAATTAGCTGTAAGCTGATAGCGAATGTGATTCGAAACAATGTCCACCCATTACCGAGATCACTGGCCGTGTAATAAGGACCGTAGCGGAATGTGGCTTTGCTTGGCTTCTCTTCAACTTGTGGCTTGTCTCACTAGATGTAGACCTCTGTGTCATTGGTATGTTTATCCACGTTTCAGGGATATCTGCGCTTAGTAACTGTTCGTTTTATAATAACGCCATAATATTAAATACTCCCGCCACAGCAAACCTGCAGACTAAGCGAATTTCCATCTACCTGGCTGGAATTACCCAAGAATCCATTAAATTGTCAGATTTATTTCCTATTTAAATATGTATCATTAATTTTAATGAGTACTAGGTTTGCTGCCACAGGGAAGAAAATAGGGGTTTTATTGAATTATTAATAGCTTAGTATGAAGTTAAAAAAATTTAAAGTTTCATTAAAATGTGTCCATAGATAAGCAAGCTACAACAGTTGATTTATTCTCCGTTACATTCAGTTTTACTAAGTTGAAATTTACACTTTTTTGGAATTTTTCCCGTAACCATTAGGCATCCAACAATGCTTCGATATACTTAACTATTTTTTTCTCTACAAAATGGTTTGGATAGAAATTGCAAAATGTTACGTTTTCAGGGTGTAAAAGGGGGAAAACCCCATTTTTACCTCATAAACCCCTGTTCCCATAGTCCGATCATGCTGATTTGCGAAATCGTTCTAATTAATGTAAGTTTACACGCTTATACCATATTTCATCAAAATCGGATCATTTTTGCTCGAGTTATCGTACTAACGGGAAAAAATAAAATATATAATATATATATATATATTTTGATTTAGGTGTTCACGTAATAGGGCTGCTGATATATTAAATATTTAACTGAATAAGTACAACTGAGCACCCTGAATATTATATTTTATAAAAAGAAGTGACATGTTTCGGACATTAGTCCATTTTCAAACTTCAAAATATACTAAACACTTTTATATTTATACTGTAATATACTGTATTGTACTAACTCAAAATGTGAAAACTTCAAAATATACTAAACACTTTTATATTTATATTTATATATAAAAAGTGTTTAGTATATTTTGATGTTTGAAAATGGACGACTAATGTCCGAAACATGTAACTTCTTTTTATAAAATATAATATTCAGGGTGCTCAGTTGTACTTATTCACTTAAATATTTAATATATATATATATATATATGAATTTAAACAGATGGTGGTTTTGGCCTCTGAGGACCTCAAAACGAGAAAGTAAATCTGTCTTGGGTCCAGGTCTTACCATTAGACCTACGGTAATAGCTTATTCCATATAAGGGAAATTCACTAAAACTATAGATTTCTAAACATGAAAAATAATTTTCAAGAAAACCGTAAATAATATACTGTATTGTACTAACTCAAAATGTGAAAACATAAGTTTTGAATACTTTTACTTTTTCATTCATTATTTCTTTTAGTTTTTTTCAAAAAAGGTTTAACTTTTTGGATGGATAAACTTAACTGGCTTTTCAATCCATTTCGGCTGAAGGCAATAAACAATCAACTGTATCGATGACAAAGCATTAGTAGAGTTTTATGGCCTGTTAACGTGAATTGTTCGGAAAACAAACGTTGGTGGAAGTTTGTCCAGCCTCCAGCCCCGCAGGTTGGATGATTTACCATTTGTATAATCAAACATATTTACTTTCCTCTCTGATGTAACTTACCTTCATTTTGTCTTCTCTTGTAGGTTGTCACATGAAAAAAGTATTATTTATTTTTAACATGTGTGATGAAAGTTTCAGTTTTTTTGTTTTTTTTTTCTTTTTTGTTTGTTCTTTGTAAACCTATTAATTTTAAAACCGTTATTGCAGTGATGTAGTAAGTTTGTGTACGCGTGGTTGTGAATCGTGCTAGACATAACAGCGGCAGGTAAATTATTAACACCCTTAACGATAGTATGTGCGATTCGTGATTTAATCTCTTTTTTCAATTCGATAAAATTTAAAATACCACTACATTTGTATTTTGTTTAAAAAAGGTTTTTTGTTTCACTAGTTACACATTTTAAGATTTTTTTACATATTATTATATTTTATTCATTATTATTTAATGCATGAAAGAAGTTTAGTTTGACCTTTTCTAATTATATAATATCACAAAATTAAACAAGGAAAAATATTTAACTCTTTTTTTAACATGGTGCACTTCGTACATTGCAATTTTATCAGCTTGTGAAACATTTAAGAGCATTCACAAGTAGATACAATTATCAATTAACCTGTTCAACGACAACGTCGATGAAGTGTTCTTGATATTATATTACCAGCTGCCATCTTGATTGCTGCTCCATAGACCATAGTTGAGTGATGCTCTATGGTAATTGAGTACTTGGCAAACCCATTAATTAAATCATATACTTACCTCTGCGATGAAATATAAATAATTGATGGAGTTACTTTATTCAATAAAATAAATTAGTACTTTAAAGATAAACAAAATTTATTTTTACTAAATGTTAAACAAAAGACGTAATAAAAGTCTTTTACGTCAAAAACCACCCCAAGTGAGCCAATTAGTTGATTTGTGTTCATTTGTCAAAATAGTTTAAATAGTTGGTAATGTCAAGCTCTCAATGTTAGTCTCCAGGCAATTTGTTTAGCTCACTCACTGGCCGATACAAATTTTAGTGTACTGGAATTAAATGTACTCCTACAATTTTACACCTTAAACGGTAAGTTGAGATTTTGCAAATATGTGTAATCAAAACGAGTTTTACCGTGATACACCGCTTGAGTGGACTTTTTTGTTTGGGCTGAGTTTTTACATCAGTTTTCGCACATACTATTAAGGTCCTTTTAGATTAGTTGATTACAGGCTAGATACCTTATGTTGTTGCTATCGGTAGTTTAAGGTATATATTTAGTCTATTGTTTATGGATATCTTTTGTTTTACATAGTTTATAGTGTATTATTTAAGTTATTCTACTTTTTACATTATTTTATTAAATACTTTTTAGCGAATTTCCCTATAGGGAAGTAGCTATTACCGTAGGTGGCACGGTAAGACCTAGACCCGGGACCGATTTACTTTTTCATTTTGATGTCCCCAGAGGCCAAAAAAACTATTCGTTCAAATTTTTATATATGTATATATATATATATATATAGACTTATATATATATATATATACGTCCGTGAACGCGATAACTTGAGTAATTTTTGTCCGATTTTGATGAAATTTGGTTTAAAGGTGTAAAGCGGGATAAACTTGAATGAGTTCGCGAACCAGCACGATCGTACCATGGGAACGGGGCTTTACGGGGGGTTTTATGGGGTAAAAATTGGTTTTTCTCACTTTTGACCCTCAAAACACAAAATTTCCCAATTTCTCTTTAGACCTTTTTAAAGAGCTTAAAAAAACAAATAATTTAGTATATAAAAGTATTTTTGTTCGATTATTAGTAACGGATAAAATTTAAAAAATTGTAAGTTTAAAATTCCCATGTTATTCTTATGGAGAATATATTCAAATGTTGTAGTTTGCTTGTTTATGAATATATTTTGATCAAACTTGGCAAATTTATTTATTTTGTACTAAGCTATCAATATTTTACTCAAAAACACACTTTATTAGTTTCCTTGTAGCAGCAAACCTAGGTACTCGTTAAACCTAATGTTATTAAAATATATTCAACTGAAAATCAATTCAGACAAATGGAAATTCGCTTAGTCGGCAGGTTTGCTGCGGCGGGGGTATTTTGTATTCTCTTGTTATGATAACTGCAGGAATAAACCTAACTTGGGTTTAATATCTCTTTGTATACTATAAACAAACAATGTACCAATATAATATAATCAATCTGTGTCTAAACAATTTATTATTTGCCTATTCATAGAATAGAACGACTATTTCCACATTTAGTTGCATTGATATTTATTTATTTCACTTTCTCCATTCAATCAAAACCGTAAATTTCAAGAAACAGCTGCGTTAAGAGCCAATAAAACGTCAAATACGCTCCATCAGCTAGAAATAGTGCTGTTATATCCACCAATCAGCTGTAAACTGCCGCTTGGTGTTGTTATGATACTTCAGGTGCAATAATTAATCTTTTTTTTTCATTTATACAGGGTTAGTAAAAAGTGTGGAGACCCCCTGTTATTTTTTTAACGGCCCATACTAGAAAAACTAAACTCGGCACACCTTTATGGCATGTTATGAAGTACTTTTTGGGCATAACCGTCACTTGGTGTACATCCCCAAAATGGGGGATTTCGGGGGAAACTAAAAAATTTCAAATACAAAGACCTATCGAGTGACCCCTCATTTTGAAGGTCCAGGTAAAAGAAAACCAAAAACGGAAACTAGAGGTCTTTATCTCAATCCAGTAAAAAATGGCAGCCAATTGAAATTCTCAGAAGTTGAATTTAACTTGCAGCTTTCCAAGTCTGGAGACCCCCTGTAAATTTTGTAGCGGCTCACACTAGGAAATCTTAACTCTACACACCTTTTTGGCATGTTATGAAGTACT
The DNA here is from genome assembly GCF_028750875.1 of Macrosteles quadrilineatus. Classification (NCBI taxonomy): domain Eukaryota; kingdom Metazoa; phylum Arthropoda; class Insecta; order Hemiptera; family Cicadellidae; genus Macrosteles; species Macrosteles quadrilineatus. Next base: position 164,146,523 of record NW_026542594.1, read on the forward strand.
TTTTAAGCCTAATAGCTACTTGCTTACCAAACCCAAAATGGGGGATTTTGGGGGAAACTCAAAAGTTTTTAATGATAAGCCCCATCAAGTGACCCCTCATTTTGAAGGTCCTGGTAAAAGAAAACTAACAACGCAAACTAGAGGTTTCTATCTCAATTCAGTAAAAAATGGAAGGTGATTGAAATCTTTAAAATCGGAAATAACTTGCAATTTTATATTGAACTGGCTGCCATATTTTACTGTGTTAAGATAGAGACCTATAATTTGTGTTGTTAGTTTTTTTTTATTATGACCTTCAAAATGAGGGGTCACTCAATGGGGCTTATCATTAAAAAATTTTGAGTTTCCACCAAAAACCCCCAATTTGGGTTTGGGAACTTATGAGAATTTCAATCGGCTGCCATTTTGTACTGAACTGAGATAGATACCTCTAGTTTGCGTTGTTGGTTTTCTTTTACCAGGACCTTCAAAATGAGGGGTCACTCGATGGGTCTTTGTATTTGAAATTTTTTAGTTTTCCCCAAAATCCCCCATTTTGGGGATGTACACCAAGTGGCGGTTATGCCCAAAAAGTACTTCATAATATGCCATAATGGTGTGCCGAGTTTAGTTTTTCTAGTATGGGCCGTTAAAAAAATAACAGGGGGTCTCCACACTTTTTACTAACCCTGTATACGTAGCATATTAATCTATAGAATTCACCTAACATTTATTAAATTGTTATTGTTATTATTTTGAGCCAATTATTTATTGAAGCGTGACTAGCCTAGATTTTACAGCGCGGGATTTCTGTCCCGATGGCTCGGGTTCGTATCTAGCCAATTGCCGATGTTGTAACATTGATATTTGGAGTCTATAGCCTACTTTAACGTGAATGTACACTGCCCAAGTATAAAAGATATGTTTTGCGTATCGTACGTTTGGTAATATGTTTCTGTGTTAAGATCACACATCCATAGTGATAAACCTCCAATGTAATATCATAGATGGACTTCCTTTGGATATTTATTTGGTCTACATTGACGTTGAACAATAATAACACATCAAGTATTTTTAAACTCAATGAAAACATACTTTTTCCTACAGCCACCTGACAAAATGGGCCACCTACCACTGATAATAGTACAGAAAGTTGCAAATGATGCATTTACTTGATTTTGCCACATTGTTTGAATAGGTACGTGTCAAGTCACTGCAAACTTTCATACAAATTTCATTATTGTAACTAATTTCAAGATGGTGCGCTATACGCAAGTTTTTCATGCAATAGACAAACCATTCAGTGGAGTTAAATGTTTGGCTAGTAAAAAAGTAATGTTAACACAGGACCAAACAATGCCTTATTTTTAAACCACACAATTAAAGACTGAGATAAGAATTACTCTTCTAATCTTTAAAAGCTACAATAACAAGTGATACATTTTCAATCCTGTCAAAAAATCAGCCATCCATTATTTGCGATTTTTTAAAGTAAAACAGCATTTCGAACAAATGCTGCTGAATCTAACAATGTTTGTCGTTTTTTACCTTGCCAATA